>NC_143396.1:150498752-155498752 GCF_052110815.1 Crocodylus siamensis | reverse complement strand
GGACCCCCATTTTGTCAGTGGTCTTGAGCTTTAATGCCCCACTAACTAAGCTCCTAAGCACACTGAAGTCAGCCTTTCTGAAGTCTAGCACTTCTGCCCACTGGTTACTTTTCCCACCCTTTGCTGGATAGTCAACCGATGGTCACTATCCCCTAGCTTGCCTTGTACCTGCAGATCCCCCACCAGGTTGTCCCCCATAGCCAGCACTGAGTCCAGCAAGGCATTTACCCCTAGTGGGATTGTATACCTTCTGCATTTGGTGGAGGTCCTGTATGCAGGTTAAGAACCTACATGAATGATTAGTTCTGGCTGACTGCTCCTCCCAGCGGATGTCAGGGTAGTTTAGGTCACCCATGACAACCGTATCTCTTGACTATACAGTCTCTGAGAGCTGCCCAGAGAATTCCAGGTCTAGCTCATTCTCCTGGTGTGGCAGTCTGTAGTAGACCCCCGACTACCAAGTTCCTTTCCCCTTGATCCCCTTGTATCCTAACCCACAGTACCTCATTTGGCCCTCCTCTGATCCCATCTGGATTATAGAAGTTGTATATTGCTCTTCAACATTAAGAGCAACACCCCCTCTTTTTTCCCCCACTCTATCCCGTCTGTGCAACCTATAACCTTCAATGCCTACCACCCAATTGTGAGTAGGGTCCTACCAGGTTTCAGTTAGCCCAGCCAAGTTGAAGTTGTTGCTGTTGAACTACAGTTCCTGGAAAGTAGCTTCTCTTTCCTCATTAGAGCAGCACAGCTCAATAGTAAGCCTCTTGGATGTTCAAAGGAAGCTTTGCTGTTGACCTTAAAAATAATCTTATTCGTCCTAGAACAATGTGGATCTTTGTGCCCCTCTAGTGGCTAAGCTCCATAAAAGGTGAACAAGCCATTTACAGCTGCCAGCTACCAGACTTTTCCTTAGCTCAAGCAGTATGAGCTCGTGCAAGATTTTTTGGGTGTCCCAGGAGGGACTGCTTGGAAGCACATAAGCAGTCACACAGAAAATCTTGAAAAATGTAAGGAATTCTGATGTGGCAAGTGACATTCAGCCTGGTTGCAGAAAAAGACCCAGAAGAAATCATGTGAGTAAAAGGAGTAAGGTTCTGTCCTAACATCTAACAAACTGCAAAGCCCCTTAGGTGATTGCAACTTTCCATGCAAACGCTTTCCTCAGCTCTGATTCTTGACTAGTTATAGCACAATTAAAACATAAGATTTCAGTGCTGGGCCTGATTCTTCGGCTACCAGGGAGGTCTCCCAGACAGGGACTTTTACCTTATTTTAAACTTCCACCGAAAAATGTTTTAAAATGGTTAATAAATGATAAACAGATAGTCTAAATCTAATACATGGTTAATCAGTTATTTAAAAATCCAACAAGTCAATAGGTTGTTTATTAGGACTGTGCGAAGCAGCGCCATTTCAACTTCCATTTTGATGTTTTGAAAGGACAATGTTTTGTTTCACCTTTTCTTTTTGTTTTTAAGCACTGTTCCATTTTGTCGAAACAGTGTTGATGCATTTTGACATTTTGCCCATAGACTATACTGGGGAATCCATGAAAATGCCTACAACTTTGTCATTTCTTGCCTGATTCGGATGAAAATTGCATAGATGGTAGCCCCTTCTGAGGGCATGATGCCTGGCGCAGGGAGTTCTGGAAAACTGCACCTCCAAACTGCTGAAAGCAAAACTCATGTCACTTGCTGGCATCCCACGTGCAGATCTGGGGGCCTGCACCTCCGGGAGGAGTCCAGAAGTGCTGGGAGGGTAGCCTGAGCTCCGTGGGGCTGGCGGAGCCACTCGGAGCACAGCCCTGGCTCTCTTCCACCTCCTGCCACAGGGCTGCTTTGATACTTGAAATGTTTAGAAACTTTTAAAACATTTCAAGTGCCCTCATTTCATTTTGAAGCTGGTTCAAAGCCTTTTGTTCACTTGGATTTCGCTGTTTTGAGTTTGAAATGCGTCAAAATCTCTTCAAAATGAAACACCCATCAAAATTTTGTACAGCCCTATTGTTTGTGTTCCTGGATTATAACTATTTATAATAACTTCTTTTCATATGATTATATCCATCTACAACCCCTGCTACTTATGTTTACAACATAACATCTATTAAGTGTTTATTAACCCTTTATAAACAAAACCTTAACAGAAACTGTGACTGGGTATTGTATAATACAGTTTCTGTTTCCCGAAGAAAGATAAAACACAGCCATGCCTGACTGTTATCTCAATATTTTTTAAATTCTCCACTGTCGGCCCTATAACTTGTATGAAATGTGAGGGGAAACAGTAAAGGAAATATTTAAATTCCTAACCTTGGAGAAGCATTTCAGAGAAAAGTTTACCATTAAAGGTTGCTTACAGACATGAAAAAACAAACCAAAACAGTGCTTTACTTTTAAGCCTGGCATGCTTCTGCACCAAGCACAGCACATGCCCAGAAGAGGCATCACATTAGTTTGACCTGGCTCACCCAATGTCTGTATAGGTTGCATGCTTGGTGGGGTTTTTTGGCACTTTTATCTAATCAGCTTTACATAAAAGTGCCAAAAAGCCTTGCTGAAGCATCTGATCTATATAGATGCTGGGGAGCCAGGTTAAACTAACATGCTTCCTTTTCCAGTTTCATGGTCTCTAGGGTCAGAAGGGACATAAACAGATCAAGACCAACTCCCTGCCCTGGGCAGGAACAAGTGCTGGGATTATAATACCCCAGCCAGATATCTATCCAACCAGTAAAGCAGTTGTTTTATTTTTTCACATCTGTCAGCAAAAATGTCTATGCTCACTAGATGCAAAGCTCTATAGTCCAATAATATTTTTTAAGTCATTGCTATTAATTCTAACAAATTATGTTACAAAGTATTAAAGAAACAGCAAGGTTCCTATCTACTGAAGGCCTAATTTCAGTTGAAATCAAGAGAACTGTGGATCACTGATGCATTTAAAGCTGATATTTCTTAGCATTTGACTCTAAAGGAACATAGCTGACATGTAGGGAGGGCACAAGGGGGCATGTACCCCCCCCCCCTCGAGATTGGCCACTGCCGACATGGCTGCTGGTGTTTGCGGGTGCCCACCCAGTCCCAGGAGGCACCAGTTGTTCATGTATAGGAGGTAAAAAATTTTGAAAGACACTTTAAAGCAAGTTCAGCTATTGGTAAGTTTTTAAAACTAGTGTAACATGGGCATCCTCCTCCATGGCTATGATACCTCTGGCCTGGTGGGTACATAAGCCTTTTACTAAACCCATGGCACTGAGAAGGGCAAGCAGTGCATGGGTAGGTAGTTCTAATTTACTCTGTGGCATAATCATTTACTCGGTAATTTCTTCCCTGAGGAAGTCTGCATCTAAAAATAAAAATGGCACAGTTTGTATTTTTTGGCAAGATTGCACAAATACTTTTTAAGTGCTCAGCTCACTAGAAAACAATTGCATTCAGTCATCTAGGAACTAGAGCACCTGCTGCCTTCTAAAGTTTATTTACAGTATGTGTCATCTGCATACCTTGTGCTGTGTGCTCATGTTCAAGTTAGGTTTATAGATTCATAATACATAGAAAAGTTTTGCCTTTAATGGAATATAACTGAATGTTCATGTTCTCTGTTAGAAAGACAAGAGGTGAGTTTTTATTTCTTTGGGACTTTGTTGTTAGTTCCTCTTTTTCTCCACATTGCATAGGAGAAACCAACATGGCCAGGAGGTCTGAGGGTAGGAATGGGAGTCAGGAACTCCTATTACCATAGTTTGCTTTTGGCTTATCTTATGGCCTTAGCACCTTATCTCTGGTCAGATGTTTGCCCATCCCAATGCAAAATTACCCCAAGGAGCCAGCCTTCTTTTCCACTGTTTGGAAGCCAGGCACAAAAATGATCTTTGCATTCCAAGAACAGCAGCCCTAAGTTCCCTAAGAGAAGAAAAGGTCAGAACAGGCTCATAGCCCCTCCCTTCTCTGGAGCTCTTGCAGTCGAAAGACACAAGTATGCTTTACTTCAAAAGTGTAGCAGTGATCACAGGCACCCCTTACACTCTCAAAGGAGCTCCAACATGGCCAAGACTGTTAAGGCCTCCAGTTGCATCACCTGGAAAAGGAAGATAGTATAGCTCACAGAGTTGTCATGAGGATTAATTAACCATTGTTCCTAAACCACTTTGAGAACAGTGCCCTATCCGGTAAACACAAGTTACCAGCATATTAGCAATTTAATTAGGTTAACAACCTTAGTTTCACAAGGTAGGGACCCTGAAGAGATAGGGTCATTCCTCTGTTGATACAAGTCTCTAGAGGGAAGCATTAGAATGAAAATGAGGGTGTGGCCTGACTCTTGGGCTGAGAGAGAGAGAGAGAGAGAGATGTGTTTTCCCTGTGTTCACAGTTATCTATGTGCTTTTCAAAAACAGACACGCTTTTCAAAAGACTCCAGTCTCATTCCCAGGAAAGATGGGCATGTCTACAATGGATCCACAAAGACATATACCCCTAGCACAGGAGGTCTCAAACTGTGGGTTGTGACCCCACAGGGGTCACAAGCAACTTAAAAGGGGGCTGCAGACTTCCCAGGGGGTATGCGCAGTGGTACAGTTAAGTGGCATGTGGTGGTGGCACAGAGTGGTGGATGGCAGTAGCGGCTGCAGCATGAGAGCTTTCCTGTCCCCTGCTGCTGCCATCCAGCACTCAGGGTCATGGTTTCACAAAGTTTGAGATCACCCTACCCTAACATAAATATGTACATGTATATAAGGGGGCAGTGGTTCTCAATCTTTTTACATTCAGCACCCTTCAGAATATGTTAACTCTCAGTTTTCATTCACTGTTGACTCCAGAAAAATATTAGAGCAATTCTTCTATTGCCAAGAACTTGGACCACAACAGGTCAGACTGCTTTTACCATGTGAGTTCCTATTTGAAAACTTTTTTTGTGTTTGTTTGTTTTTGTTTTTAATCTTGTGCATCAAGTTGGCACACCTCGTGCTAATTTGTATGGCAATCTGCAGCACCCTTGAAGGAATCTCAAGCACTCCAGGGTGCCATAGCACTCTGGGTGAAAATTATTGTGTAAGCATTATTTCCCTATGGATCCACTGTAGATATTCATGCTCTTCCTGGGTATGAGACTGGAGTCTTTTGAAAAGCAGTGTTTTGTCCTGGTCCCATATGCACCCTGCACTATATAACTGCAAGGTGACCGTGACCCTCTTTCTCTTTCCTCTTATTGCCATTGGCAGCGAGACAAAACCTTTTCAGTGTCTAACTCTCTATTGTTTACCTCCAGCTAAAATCTTTCTAGACTTCTACTCTTCCACATGTAAAGAACAACCATGAACAAATTTGGCCTGTCTATATTCAAATTGGGCAGCCTTGTACAACTTCCCCTCCCCTATACATCTGCCTCCGTTCAGAGCATTTTAGTAGGATGGATTCCAACCCTGTGGGCCTCATGCTTGCCCTTTCTGCTGTGGATTAATTCTGTTGAAAGACAAGCTCAACAGATGCCTTTTCTGTCCCATATACTAAGCGTGCTGAGTACTCAGTATGCCTGTCATTCTCCGTGAGAACTTTTAAGCTGCAGGATGTGTGGCTGAGGTTTCATCTGTTAAAGCAATCTATGACAGTCTTGTCAGATCTGGAAGAAACAAGTAGTAGAGCCCTGGTACTAGGAAAAAAAGGTTATTCCAGGGTCTCACCCAGGACATAAGTAATGCCTAAGACTAGAACAAAGGCAATGGCATAAAGAAAAGGTTCCATGCCACTGTTGGCACTCACAGACAACACTGGTATTGAAACCGGAGTTGAGACCTCCTGCACTGAAGCCCAGTTGTACTCAGATGGAAAAAGAGGGTATGTCTAGACTGCAATAGGGTAGAGAGACACAAACTATCTGGAAGCATATGTACTAGAAGAAGCATAGCTGCAGTAGCTTGGAGCTCAACATGGATTCGTTTACCCTGCTAAGAAGCTAGCTTCTGTATCCCTACACCTATACTGCAGTTTACACCAGCCACAGTCTGTGTATACCGAGGGACTCCAGAAGACCTCTTACCTCCAAAACCCACAAGGGAGAGTACCACCAAGCCCTACAGGTGTCAAAGGCTGGTGATAAGGAAAAACTTGTGGTAGATTAAATTTTTTTTCAACACTGAAAGTGCAAGCATTGCAACAAGCTGAACCCAGGTGAACCTACAAGAATAAGACCAAAACACCCATGCTCTCCAGCTGCAAAATCTAGTGTTTTCACAGAAAAGGCCAGCAAGTGTCCAACTGTTGAGTAGTCTCTATAATTCTCAAAATTCTGAGATCCAGATAGATTGATAGAGTCAAAAGGGAAATCAGTGAGCAATCTAGTCCAACACCTTGTCCCTAGCAGGCAAGGAAAGACCCTGGGGTCATGTGATCCCAGCTTGGTGCCTGTCCAGTCTCTTCCTGAAGACCCCCAAGGATGGGGTGAGCAGATTCTGTTCCAGATTCTGGCAACCCTGACCATGAAGAACTTTTTCCTAATGTCCAGCCTAAACCTTCTCTCTAGTAGCTTATGGCCATTGTTCCTTGTCATTCCAGGGGGTGCCCTGCTGAATAGATCATTGCCTACTTCGTGTTGCTCTTCCCTTATGAATTTGTACACTGCCACAAAGCCCCCTCTCAGCCTTCTCTTGGAGAGGCTGAAGAGGTTAAGGTCCCTTAGCCTTTCCTCGTAGGGCCTTCCCTGCAGGCCTCTAATCAGGCGAGTGGCTCTTCTTTGGACCCTCTTGAGGTTGTCCGCGTCTTACTTGAACTACAGCATCCAGAACTGGACACAGTACTCCAGCTGCTGTCTGACCAGTGCTGCATAGAGGGGGAGAATCACTTCCCTGGACCTGTTTGTGAAGCACATATGGATGCACAACAAGGTGCGATGGGCTCTGCCAACTGCTTTATCATATTGGTGACTCATGTTCATCCTGGAGTCAACAGTGACTCCAATATCTCTTTCTGCCTCAGTGGAGCTGAGAAGATTGCCCCCCAGCCTGTAGGTATGATAGCAGTTCTACCTCCCTAGATGCAGCACCTTGCACTTGTCCTTATTGAATTGCACCCTGTTGCTCTCTGCCCACCTCCCCAACCTGTCTAAGTAAGCCTGGATCTGGGTACTCCTCTCCAGGGTGTTAGCTGCACCCCATAATTTTGTATTGTCCATGAATTTGGACAGGGTGCTTCCCACCCCCTTATCCAGATCACTGATGAAGATATTGAACAACACCAGCCCCAGAACTGATCCCTGAGGGAGACCACTGCATACATCTTTCCAAGTTGACACCAACCTATCTACTACCACCCTCCAAGTGTGACCCTTGAGCTAATTTGCTAGTCAGTCTACCGTGTAATCATCCAAGGCAAATCCCCTCAGTTTATTTATAAGGATGCTATGGGATATCTTGAAGTCCAGATAGATAACATCCACCTCAACTCCTGCATTTAAACAATTGGTGGCCTTGTCATAAAAGGAAACTAGGTTAGTCAGGCAAGACCAGCCTGCTAAGAACCCATGTTGGTTACCCCTCTGCATCACATGAGCTAGCAGGATCCCACAGATGTGCTCCTTGATAATTTTTTATAGGATTTTCCCAGGGATATAGTTGTAAGGCTGACTGGTTTATAGTTCCCCGGGTTCTCCTTCCTCTTCTTCTTAAAAATTGGGATGACATTAGCCCTCTTCCAATCCTCCAGAACTTGACCCAAGCACCATGAGCGCTCATGTATTCTTGCCAGTAGATCAGCTATAAGCCCCGCTAATTCCTTCATTATCTATGGGTGGAGTCCCTCCAATCCTGGTGATTTGAATACAGCCAGTCCCTCCAAGTGTCTTTTTACCATGTCATCACTGACCATTGGTCAGCTGATGTTTCCTTTGTTGGTGTCCGTGATGTATAATAGAGATTTAAAAGGAGGGATACAAAGAAAAAAATGAAAGAGTAAGAAGCTTAAGCAAAAATATAGTACTTCTCTAAAGCAGTGGTCCCAGCCTTTTGAGACTCAAATCTTCCATGTTGAGACCTCCTGCACTGAAGCCCAGTTGTGAAAGGGGCCGCTCAGAGCACAAAGAAACAGATGTATCTAGACTGAGCAGGGTAGTATATACAAGGTATCTGTAAGTTTAGTTACTTGCAGAAGTATGGAAAATGCCAGCTCTTAGCTTTCATTCATTTCTTGTCTATGGAAAATACTAGAGCAATTGTTTTGTGGCAAAATCTCAAAGACCACAACAAGTCAGATGTTATTGGCACTCTGGGTTTCTATTTGAAATCTCTTCATTTATCTTGTGAATTGCATTAGGTGTTTGCCCACCTAACAATGTGTAGTACCCCACAGTAACCTTAAACGGATGTCATGGCATCCCAGGGTGCTGCAGAAACTTGATTGAAAATCTCTGCTCTAGAGAAACTCTAAAGTGTTATCTTATAGGGCTGTGTGAAATGGCATCATTCTGCTCCAACTTCCATTTCGACAGAACAGCTTTTCATTTTGAGTTTTGTTTCATTTCAAAAGCACTGTTCCATTTCATTTCATCAAAACAATTTCACTGTTTCAATGTTTCACCCATAGGCTATAATGGGGAAGCATGAAACTGCTTATAACTTTGTCATTTCTAGACTTGCAGGGATGGTAGCCCCTTCTGAGCGTATGAAGCCTGCCAAGTTTCAAGGAGATAGGTGTAGAGGTTTCTGGGAAACTGAAACTCAAGGAGCTAACAAGCAAAACTGTCACTTGCCAGCAGCAGCAGCCTCCTGTCATCCGGCAGGCAGATCCGGGGTCCTGGACCCACAGGAGGCTATATTAAGGGTGCAGGAGCAAGCTGTTTTGATGTGACAGAAGAATGGGAAATGCAACAGGAGACTGACCTGGCTAGACAGCAGTCTCTTCATTAAATTAACATCAAAAGGGAATCCTACAACAAGTGAGAACTTGGTCATATTATTAGGGAAGTGTATTAGAGTATTGCACAGGCATACAGGAAGACAATTAGGAAGGCCAAGGCATGGCCTGAGAGATAACTGGCAATGGACATAGAATGGATTCTACAAGTACATTAAAAGTAAGGAAAACCAAAATAAACCAGATGTCCCTTATGAGAATGAAGAAGGCAACCTAGTTTAGTTAGAAATGATAAAGGCAGCTGAACTATTTAATGCCTTTTATGTTAGTCTTCTTGAATAAAGTCAGTTACCAAATGAAGAGCACAGTTGGCAGCAATAGGGAAGAAGATAAGCAGCCTAGCATACTGAAAGAACAGGATAGGGACTATTTAGAGAAGTTGAATGTCTTCAAGTTGGCAAAACTGGATGGAATACACCCTGCAGCACTGAAGGAATTAGTTGAGGTAATTTTAGAGCCATTGGGTACATCTACACGAGACACTGACTGCACAGTAGCTTGTCACGTAATGAGTTACTGTGCAGTCAGTGTCATGAAAAAGCCATTCGGCAATGCTACTGCACATCAACTCTGGTTACTGTGCAGTCATTTAGTACTTGTATAAACAAGTAAAATGATAAACAATCACTAAATGACTGCACAGTAATGAATGTGCAGTCAGTGTTTTGTGTAGATGCGACCACTGGCTATCATTTTTGAGAACTCGTGGATGTTGGGTGAGGTCCAGGATGAGTGCAAAAGGGCAAATATAGTACCCTTCCTTAAGTAAGGGGAAAAAGAAGGATCCGGGAAATTACAGACCAATTAGCCTCACCTCAGTACCTGGAAAGATCAATGAGCAGGTCCTCAGAGAATCTATTTTGAAGCACCTCAAGGAGAACAAGGTGATCCATGTCAGAAAGACCCAACATGGATTCACCAAGAATAAATCATTAATAACCAAATTGATTTCCTTCTAAGATAATGTGATAGGCTCAGTGGGTGGGGAGGGAGAGCAGTGGATAATGATATACCTTGACTTTAGCAAGGTTTTTAATACTATCTCTCATGACATTCTCCTTAACAAGCTAAGGAAATACAGACTATGGTAGATGAACATACAATAAGGTGGATACATCATCATGGATCATCATGCCAAATGAGTAGTATCTAGTTGGGAGGTAGTATCAAGTAGAGTTCTCCAGGGCTCTGTCCTTGGTTCAGTACTTTTTAAGATCTTTCTTATTTGGATGATGGGGATGAGTGTATGCCTAGCAGATTTGCAGGTGACAGCAAGTTAGGTGGAGGTGCAGACATTCCAGAGGATAGGGCTAGGTTCCAGAATGACCTGAATAAACTGAAAAAATGATATACAATCAGCTAAGTTTCAGTGATCACAAGTGGAAAGCCCTGTACTTGGGACAAAATCATTGCATGTACAGATACAGATTGTAGAATAATGGGTTAGGCTGCTGATGGCAGAGAAAGCCTGGGGGTTACAGTGGGCCATAAGCTGAATATAAGCCAATAGTGTGCTCTTGATTTTTTTTTGTTTTGGTTTGGTTTTTTTTGTTTGTTTTTTTAAAGCTAACAGCATCCTGGGTTGTATTGACAGAAGTATCACTTGCAAATGATGGTAAGTGATTCTTCTGGTCCATTCAGCACTGCATCCAGTTTTGGGCCCCACACTTAAAGATGGGGACAGATTGCAAAGATCCAACCAAAAAGTGATAAAAATTATTAGAGGCCTGGGAAGCATGATTTATAAGGAAAGGCTGAAAGAATCAGAATTACTTAGTCTGGAGAAAAATAAGGAGGAATTTGATAACAGTCTTTAAATACTTGAAGGGCGCGTTAGAGAGAGGATGGAGATGAGCTTTTCTCTGTGGCTGTAAGGGACTGGACCAGGAAAAATGGCCTCAAATGGCAGCAGGGGAAATTTAAGGTGGTCAGGAAGAACTTTGTGATTATGAAGGTTGTCAAGCACTGGAACAGGCTGCCTAAAGAAGTTGTGGAATCTCCATCCTTGGAAGTTTTGAAGAGCAGTTCAGACAAACATTTGCCTGGGTTGAATTAGTCAGGGACAATCCTGTCTTGAGAAGGGGACTGGACTAGGTAATCCTGAGGTTCCTTCCAGCCCTAATGTCCTATGATTCTTTTAGGACTTTATAGCTTTTAGCATTCAGAGGCCTACAAGGAAAGAGAGAGGCTGGATCAGTCTGGATATACTCTTCCTTTTAACATCTACTCTTTGCCACTGTGCAATACATGATAATGGGATAGATGGACCTATGGCTGACCCAATATGGCTCTAGAGAGAAACAGTCAATATGGCTCCTCCACAGTGGGGGGGCATGGTTGTCAAATACATTTTAACAACCCTTATAGCAAGACATTGACAAACCCTGTCCTCCTTCTTTTGCTGTAGCAGGTTAGGGTGCCCTTGGGGTTTTTTGGGCACTAAGCCTCATAGCTGTGTGACAGAGTTGATTATGTAGTTTTAGGTTAGATGAGTACTTATATGGAACAACTGAGATGGGGGTGATCCTCCTTTGAACAGGGGGCAGGATTAGATGATCTTTTTGAGTCTCTTACAGCCCTACTTTTCAATGATTTCTATGATTCTGGGTGTAAAAGGAGACTCCTGGCATGACCAGGGAGCCTGTGACCAGGGGCTGCAAACAGGGTAAGCAGTTTATAGGAAGTTTGCTAGGAGCAAGAGGAGGAAGGGGAAGAGAAGGTCCTGCCCAGGGAAAGTAAGTGATCTGGAGCTGCCTGTGCTTTTGGTTTGCTGTTTGTTTGATGGGCTGCATGTGCTCCAAGAAGCGAGGAGTACTGCTGGCAGAGTGATTGTTGCCTGGGCCTGACAGAAGCCCTAACAAGAGCTCAGAACTCCAGTATGAAACTGGATATAGGCCTGTTGAAAGTCCCTGGGTTAAGGTTAGATAGGTGTCTCCAACCCCCTGCTCAAAGCAGGACCCTCCCCAACTAGATCATCCTAGCCAAAGCTTTATCTAGCTGGGTCTAAAAAACCTCCAAGGATGGAGAATCCACAACCTCTCTTGGGTAGCCTGTTTCAGTGCTTTAATACTCTCCTAGTGAGAGAGTTTTTTCTAATATTTAACTGTTGCCACTAGGATTCTTCTTACCAGAGACCCCCAAGGATTGACACAGCCCCTCATCTGATTTGGTATCAAGTAAACTTTAATTGTAACCCCTAGTTTTTATTACACATTTCCTCCCTGTAATATGACCTGGCAAGTGGTTCCTTCAGACATTACAGCAGTGACCTTCGGTCGTACCATCTCCAGATCCTCCACTGGCTGCGCGAGATGCTAGTTTCTGGAATCCCCCGTTGTTGGAACATGAATTCCAAGGTTGCTCCCATCTCCCCATTTCCCCAGGGTGACAATGCAAAATACAC
Organism: Crocodylus siamensis; assembly: GCF_052110815.1. NCBI lineage: Eukaryota > Metazoa > Chordata > Crocodylia > Crocodylidae > Crocodylus > Crocodylus siamensis. The sequence goes on along the minus strand of NC_143396.1, from coordinate 155,486,440 downwards.
ACTGTCTTTTTGTTTTTCCTTTTAAGCAAACTATATACTTGGTTAGCCCACCATACCAGTTACAGGACTCACTTTTCTCACTGCCTTATAAGACACTCTCTACATCCTTTCTGCAGCAGGGGGCCCAAAACTGAACACAGTACTCTAGATATGGCTTCACCAGTGCTGAATAGAGAAGAATAATCACTTCCCTTGACCTCCTGGCAATACTCCTACCAATGAAGTCCAGTATGCTGTTAGCCTTCTTTGCAACAAGGGCTCACTGTTGTCTCGTATTCATCGTATTGTCCACTCTAACCCCAACATCCTTTTTTGCAGAGCTGCTGCCCAGACGTTCAGCCCCCAGCCTGTACCTGTGCATGGGACTGTTCTGTCCTAAGTGCAGGACTTTGCACTTGTCCTTGCTGAACCTCATGAGTTTCCTTTTCGCCCAATCCTCCCATTAGTCTAGGTCACTCTGACTCCTAGCTCTACCCTCCAGTGTATCTACTACTCTCCCCAGCTTGGTATCATCTGCAAACTTGCTGAGGGTGCACTCTATGCTGTCTTTCAGGTCATTGATGAAGACATTAAACTAAACTGGCTGAACTGAACCCTGGGGCACTCCACTTGATACTGGCTGCCACCTGGACATCAGTTACTACCCTCGAAGCCCAATGCTTCAGTTAGTTTTCTATCCACCTTACAGTCCATTCATCCAGCCCATACTTCCTTAGTTTATCTGCAAGAATGTTGTGAGAAACTGTATGAAAAGCTTCACAGAAATTGAGGTATACCACATCCACTGGTCTGCGCGCATGAATGTTGCATGCCTCCTGAAACTGGGGGTGGAGGCACGACAACCACCTGGAGGCAGTGGGAGCAGTGCCGTCGGCAGAGGCATGGCAGAGGCGAGTGGGGAGCTTCTGCAGGTGGCTGCAGCGGTGTTTGCAGTGGGGGTGGGCTGAGCAAGGAGCTCCCACAGGTGGTGAGGGGGAGGGGGGCGGCAAGCATTGACCAGTAATCGGCAACAACCCGCAATGCTGCCAGCAGTGTTGGCAGCAAGGGGTGGGGGGACGAGCGGCGACTGCTCACAGGTGCTACCAGTGGCTAATCTCAGGGGGTGTATGTGCACTCATGTGCATCCCCTACGTGTTGCCAATGCCTGTCCACGTTCACAGAGCCAGTCACTTTGTTACAGAAGGCAATCAGGTTGGTCAGGCATAACTTGCCCTTGGTGAATCCATGCTGACTGTGTTCCTGATTACCTTCTCCTCCAACCCTAATTTTCTATGATTCTACTATCCTATGATTCTTCTTCTTACCCTTCTATTCTTTAGAGCTGAGTGCAGGAAGAAATGCTGCATACACCTAGGGGGTACTGCACATCTGGGTGTTTTTTACCACTGACCACAGTCTGGCAGTGCTTTTGAGTCAATAGGTCTCCAGATGCTTCTCTTGCTACAAAGCTTTTCTTCACATCTTTCCTCTAATGCAGATTGTCACTTCACAACCACAACACAGCCTGAAATCAGAGTCCTCACTTATTCCTGGTTATGTGGTAGCACGATTGGTATGCCCCATTTAAGAGATGCCCCTTAAGAGCAAGCATGTAGCTTCTCTATTGCTTCAACCAAAGGTTAAGGTCAAGGTTCAAACTGGAACTTGTCCCAGTCATTGATTCAGTACTTTATAAATGGAAACAGTCTTTCTGGATGAGATTTCTGATTGTAGGGATTCTCAGAACTATGAATGAGGAGCTTCAGAGCACTTCAAGATCAGGAATGTTGGATTTAGTTCTGCATGCATGTGTGGTGATGCTGGTCACCAGTCAATCTGAAAAAAATAAAAACATTAATTGTGTGTTGTGTTCAGCACAGCTTTGCTTCATGTTTTGGTAGGCTCAGGGATAAAACACGGGGGAAATTCGGTTTATTTAAATCAAATTTGATAAACATAAAACAGAACTTGCAGGCTTTATACATACGTGGGTTAACAGGACGTGCACCTATTATCAGTTTCATTACTTTGCTTACAATCTCTCTCTTCCCTCTTATATATATATTGTTTGTTGCTCTTTTAACTATGAGCTCTTTCAGGTGTGAAATATGCCATCTTAGCATTTAAGATAAATCTACAATTTTGATGGTAGGGGCCTTTGGCCACTACAGTGCTACAAACAGTAAATAATAATCCTAGCAGAGCTCCAGTCCTAATATAGTTAACACTGGGTGCATCTACACATTCATTAATATGCCTTAGATCCTGTGCATTTAATTTTACTACTTCCTTAATAAAGGACTAACTAAAAGTGCATTACCTAAAGTTACTGCACATTAGCACTGGTGCATGATTAGTAATGCTTACTGCACATTAGCCTAATAACACTGCACAGTAGGCTATTAGCATAGTTTGTGCTGCACAGTGTTATAAGGCCAATGTGCAGTAAGGATCTTCTGTAGACACGCCCACTGAGGAAAAAAAATAATAGACCACTTTGTACTCTCCCTTATCTGTTGCTCAATTAATGTGCATTAATATATCCTGAGCTTAGTATCCTGTTGTTCACATTGATCATAAATACAAGATGTGAGAAAAAAGGGGCACAAAATTCTAACTTCCATTTTGCAACATATATAACCTGCATTTCAAACTTCCCAAAACACAATTGCATTTTGATCTAAAGTTTTAATTCCTTTATAAAATCTGTGAGCTATTTTCAAAATACAGATCTTGACCTGCTTTCCAACTCTGAACACATCCCAAGGTTGGATGCACTTGAATGTGGAATTTTGGTCTGGCTTCTCTTTACTAGGTAAGGCATTTTTAGCAGAATGTTGTGATATAATCAACCTCTCTAAGTCCATAGTTTTATGAACACTCAGCACTAGTCATCAAACTATTCATTCTATTTGTCACAAGTAGAAAGGACATCCAATCCATAGGACTGCTTGTAAAATGTCATGAAAGTGTAAAAGTTTAGTGACTGTCTTTTAAATCAAGAGGAGGCTACCTATTTGTGTCATTCTGGAAGTTTACAGTTTCTGAAATCTATACTGTAAGGAGATATGCACTCTTTGCTTCCAGTCATATGATAAAGCTGTGATCCTGGATAATGCTTTGCGGCTACCCAGCCTACAGCATGTATGTTTCGGTAGCAATGTGGCATATATATTGATTTCGGGGATTAAAACAGACCAAAATAGCTTTCCATTTACACAGTACAAGTGGACTCCCAAGAAGAAGCTGTCTTTCTGATCAAGAAAGCTTTTTATTCTTTCTCTTGCCATAGTGATTTTGCATACTCTAGGGTTCTTCTGGCTGAAGGACTGGAGTTCTGGGTGTCTTGCTATGCTGGAACACATTCCCAGGTGGAATTTCCACCTTGGGGAGCTCTGTGCCCTTGGTTGTATCAGTGGAAAAAGTTTATAATACAGCAGTGAGAGCTATTGCAGGGTGGCACTGAAAGTTAAGAATGCAGTAGTGGAAAATACAACTACTAGTAGTGGAAGTGTCTGTTAGATTTAGTGATTTTTTTTTCAAACTTCCTAAAATTACAGAACCCTTTCATATCACTGCTTCTGCCACAGAACCCCTACCCCTATCCTGTGAACTGAGGCAGAGCAGGCAAATTGGCCCAGCAATGGCTGGTACTCTTTGCCATTATTCCCAGTCCCTTGGAAGAACCCCTGATGACCTATTGCAGAATCCCAGGGTTCCACAAAACACAATTGGAAAACCACTGCTTGGTCATGGTTGTGTCAGTCAGTACCCAGTGATAGAAGCAGGAGGAAGGTGTATCATGAATTAGCTAGGAAAGTGCACACATTTTCCTCTGTTCAAGGAAAATGTGCCAGGAGAGGATACTTTATGGTTGTCCTTCACCTTGCATTTAATATAAAAATACCTCTTCTAGCAGGGCATGCCAAAAAGCCTTGAAAATGCCATGGCAACAGGTCTAATGTCATCACACTGTACATTGAAACATGGTACAAAGACACAAAGTGATATCACAAACTAGTGGCACAATGATAATATCCCAGATGATGGTTACAGAATTGCAAGATCTGCAAGACTCAGGTTCTCAATTCTGCAATGATTATCATAGTTCCTGGTAATGCCAAGGGTATCCTTAGAATACCTAGGTCCTGGTGATGTTCTTAACAACTGTATATTGCTATTCAATATACACATATTACAAACTGTGTGAGAGCTGTCACTTGAGGAAGAGTCAGGGTGCATTTGCACTGGGGAAGCCAGCAAATATTTTCTATCAGGAAATCAGGAGAACTTCTCAAACAGTTTACAGCAACCTTTCTGGCAGGAAGCAGACACTATTGTGCACCCCCCACCAGGACAACTTACTAAGTTTTCTAAGTTTAGACTGATGCTTACACAGCTACCCTTCTGAGTATCTTGTATCCAACCATTTTCACAAAAATCTCTCCTTTTTGTCCTTTTAATACTAAAAGTAGGAATTAACCATGAGGCAAATCTGAGACATTGCTTCAAGCTGATTGTGGACAGGTAACTTGTAAATAGTGATCAATGTAAGAATTATGTAGATGAATTGACCCTGTAGTGAGGTTTGTTTCTTAGAACCCTAACTACCAGAATCCTGCAATACAGAATGATCTCAGATGTAATCTAAAGAAAATCTCTTCATTGTGATTGCAAAAAAAAGCTAGAGAAGTGGGAAGGTATTATTTTTTCAAACACTATGAAACAACTAACAAGACTGTAAATGTATTGTTTTGTAATTCTAATGATTGGGGGAAGGGCATACTTGTGGGGGGGGGTTAAGGCTGGGGCAGACATTAGACATAAACTGGTTTAAGTGATCAGAAACTGGTTTAAACCTGTAACAGAACAGTTGTTCAGTGCGCATAAAGCAGTTTGAAAATGGCTGAAACCGATTTGAGAGAAATTTGGTTGAATGTAATATCAGACTTAACTGATTTGGGTCAAACTTATTTATGCAATGTTTGTCCCAGACCCCTTGCTGGTTCAAGTTAAATCAGATTCCCCCAGCATCCCAGCATGATCTCTGAGCTGGGCAGGGCTCTCTGCTCCACAGCAGGGCTGGCCTCTCCACTCTGCTGGAGCCTGGCACAGACTACAGGCATCCCTGCTCACCACCTTCCCTTCCTCCTCACATAGACTCATAGAATCACTGAGTCGGGAGGGACCTGGACAGATCATCGAGTCCAACCCCTTGCCACAGGCAGGAAGGGGCACTGGGGGAGGGGGGGTTATAAGACCCCAGCCAGGTGCCTACCCAGTCTCCTCTTGAAGATTTCCAGGGAAGGTGAGAGCACCACCTCTCTGGGAAGCCTGTTCCAGGCTCTGGCCACCCTTACCGTGAAGTAGTTCTTCCTAATATCTAACCTAACCCTATCCTCCCTCAGCTTGTGGCCACCGTTCCTGGTGACTCCAAGGGGGGCCCTAGTGAACAGACTTTCCCCAAGTCCCTGCTGCTGGCCCCTGATAAGGTTGTAGGCAGCCACAAGATCCCCCCTCAGTCTCCTCTTGCGGAGACTGAAGAGATTCAGGTCCCTCAGCCTCTCCTCACAGGGCTGGCCATGGAGGCCCCCAACCATATGAGTGGCCTCCTCTGGACCCTCTCCAGGTCCTCCACGTCCCTCTTGAAGTGCAGCACCCAGAACTGGACACAGTACTCCAGCTGCGGCCTGACCAGTGCCGCATAGAGGGGGAGCAAGACCTCTCTGGACCTGTTAGTAATCCCCTGTTGATGCAGGACAGGGTATGGTTGGCTCTGCCTATTGCTTTGTTGCATTGGTGACGCATATTCATCCTGGAGTCAATCCTGACTCCAAAATCCCTCTCTGCCTGTGTGCTGCCAAGAGAGGCAGCCCCTAACCTATAACAATAATGCTGGTTCCCTCTCCCCAGGTGCAGTACCCTGCACTTGTCCTTGTTGAACTGCATCCTGTTCAGATCCACCCACTTCTCTAACCTAGCCAGGTCTGCCTGGATGTGGTCCCTGCCTGCCGGTGTATTCACTTTACCCCACAGCTTGGTGTCATCAGCGAACCTGAATGGGGTGCTCTCCACACCCTCGTCCAGGTCGCTAATGAAGATGTTGAACAGCACCGGCCCAAGGACCAAGCCCTGGGGGACTCCACTGCCCACACCCTCCCAGGTCGACATTGACCTGTCCACCACCACCCTCTGGGTGCGCTCCTGGAGCCAGTTTGCCACCCATGTGACCGTGCATTCGTCAATGCTGCAGTCCCTCAGCTTGCCCACCAGAACTGGGTGGGACACTGTGTCGAAGGCTTTCTGGATGTCCAAGAAAATGACATCGACTTCCTCCTTCACATCTAAGCTCTTTGTTACCTGGTCATAGAAAGAGACCAAGTTAGTCAGGCAGTGCACGAACCCATGCTGGTTACCCTCAACATCACTTCCCCTGCAGGGCTCTCACAAATGTGGCCCTTCATAATTTTTTCAAAGACCTTCCCCAGGATAGAAGTGAGGCTGACTGGCCTGTAGTTGCCAGGCTCTTCCTTCCTCCCCTTATTGAAAATAGGGACCACATTGGCCCTTTTCCAGTCCTCAGAGACTTGGCCCGAGCACCAGGAGTCCTCAAACAGCTGTGCCAATGGCTCGACAATGACACCAGCCAATTCCCTCAGCACCCGCAGACGAAGGTCATCTGGGCCCGCTGATTTGGACACAGACATCTCTCAGTATTAGCTAGCAGGACACATGCTGGCTATGGTCCATACTGTCACAGACGGGACAAAGGGAGACTTAACAGGTAGCTGGTAATGTCCCTCTGTTGTTTTCTTAATGAATCAAAGTATCCTGCCAGGGCCTGGCCACGCCCCCCTCAGCTCAGCAGTGTGCAAGGGAAGGGAGGGCTACTCTAGCGCCCCATCCCCTGCTTCTAACCTAACCCACTGCAGGCATATGTCTGCATGTCTGGGTTGTTTGTACAGTTACAAAGTGATTTAGCCTAGCCAGGTTAGACTAACCTGCAAAGATCGAATCAATTCAGGCTCAGGTTTTCTGAATGTCTATAGTGTTAACAAGGGGTGCACCGATAGAGATCTTGGGGCCAATACCAATATCCGATTTTTAAGGAGGCATATCAGCTGATACCAATCTGATTTCTGATACAGCATAGAGAAGTACCTCCAGCTGGTAAATCCGTTGTGGTGGAAGGGGAGGGAAGGAGCATGGGGATGGAGCAGGGCACAGGATGGAGCCACAGCGTGTCGGGAGGGCAGCTCCCACTGCTGCATGTACCTCAGGGGTGCTCTTCCCAACTCAACCCCTGCCTCCATCCACACACCATGAAGAGTTGGGGCTGTGCCAGGTGTGTAGTGGTGCTGGGAGGGAGCTGCGGTGAAATTTGGGGTGGCTGCAGCCCCTGCCCTGAGCCTAGCCCCTGGCAAGAACAGCCGAGTGCAACCCCACCCCACGCAGATACAGGGGCACATGCCACCCACCAATGACCTCCCAGGATGCAAGCTCTCCAAGCTGCCGAGCTGTGCTCCTCGCTGCCTGAGTGCTGTACTGCAGCTGTGCGCAGCACAGGCATTTATTGGCCAAATTATCGCTGCATTAGACAATTTCCAATACAGTCAATTTTCTTTATATCAGTACTAATCAGATATTGGACTAATGTATTGGTGCAGCTCTGTTGTTAACTTTACATCTGGAGTTCAATAGTAACGTGGACATTGTGCAGTGCTGTTAACAAGACATTCTCAACAGTATATTAATATCTGGCTTTCTTTTGCAACACTTCTGTTTTAAATTAATATGTTCAAAGACAGAAACAACCTGGCATTTTGTTTGACCAAAACTGCAATGAGCTTTAGGACTGATGGATCATTGCAGGATCCTCAACAATTCTGGCATTTCATTTCTGCCCCTGAGTTTTTTTAATTAAAGTTATTTAAAAGATCGTGACTTATTTAATAAATAGTTGTTCCACAGAACCATAAATGTACATGATCCTTATGGAAACAACTCCATGTAATGCCCTTCAACATAGCTAATCGAGTTACTGTATGCTTTTGTTATCATCACTGACAATGGTATAATTTTTTATGGAGGATCCAGGGCATAGTGTTTCAAGCTTCTCATTATACTTTCCCGTTTTAGTTGGGATATGCTTGAAAGTGTCCAACTGAGGGGAATGCTGATTATGATGGCAATGATGATGCACTGAACTTAAACCAATGTGAGGAGAACTGTGAAAGTCATACTCAGTCAATTTGAAACCAGCCAGGTATTTCTCCATTCTTTGTTTAGAAACTGAAATCCTCCTTTGCTTTTAGGAATTGCCAGTGTGTCGAATAAAGGAGAAATTTCTCCTTGCACCACAGAAAATGTCAGAAGCCATTAACAAATGATTCAACAAGTCAATCTGAGAGCTTGATTCTTACCTTGTATGGATGTAAATCAGGAATAACTCCATTAAAGTCAGTGGGCCAACTCTTCATCTGGTATAAATATGCAGAGCTCCATCTTGGTTTCAGTGGAACTGGTGATCGCTTAACACCTCTGAAAGTCTGGCCACATCTACATGAGACACTTACTGTGCAGTAGCTTGTTACTACTGTGAAGTAGTTTTGTGGGGCATAAACCTTGATGCAGTGCTGCTGCACAGTAGTAACAAGGTACTGCATAGCCAGCGTCACCAGGAAGCCATGCGGGGATGCTACTGGAAAGTAACACCGGTTACTGCACATTCATTTAGTACTTGGTTATGCAAGTACTAGATGACTGTGCAGTAATGACTGGGCAGTCAGCGTCTCGTGTAGATGTGGCCTCTGGTCACTTAAGTTGAATTCAGATGTCTACTTTAAGTTTAGGGTTTTTTTTTTTAATTAAATTTTATTTTCTTATCTATCTTGCTTTAGCAAGAGAATGCTTTAGCTTTTTTAAGCTCTTGCTTTCTTGTTTCTCACCAAAAAAATGTAATGTTGAATATTTCCAACACAACCATCCATATTTTAATATAAGCTAGGTGCGTTTAAAAAATAAATATTTCCTAGAAGTGAAATGGTTATGCTTGCTTGACCAACCAGTACTGCACCCAGACACAAAGAACATTTTGTATTTGTCTTATTCTGCCTTCCTTAAAACAGTTTAGATAATCCACATTCTGATGAGTCAACACATCCAGTTGGTCAGTCAGGAAATCCATCTCTCTACAATGTCAGCTGTTATTAATATTCATGTCCAGTGGAGTACTCCACAATAGGACAGCAGCAGATGAAGACAACTTAGCAAACACCACTGTTTTGTGAATAACTACAGTGATATTGTTCACTATTATTCCCTGTTTTATAAAACCCCAGTAAATCCCCATCTAAACAGTATATTAGCACCTCCTTTTATATGTGGAAGGTGTCTGAGACATTCCTAAATGTTTATTACTGCTTTTCTGAATGTTCTTTAAATGTAGATCTTTTCCAACATATTCTTAGATTTTTAAACTTAGATGATCTTTTTATATATTCACATATGAGCATGTGCATGCACATATTTGTATGTTTGCATGCATGTGCTGTGCATGTATAGATAGATCACTACTGTAGCACTGGCTTTTACAGTTTCTGGAAGCAAAGACTCTGCAAACATGGTGAACACTGCCTTGCTCTTCAGAGACAAATGTCATCTTTGCACCACCCTGTTGGTAGTAAATTTTATAGCATTTCAGTTATCCACCCATTTCCTGAGTCACAACGTTTTGGAACTGAATCCCACTCAATAAAAGTGTGTGATAAACTACCTCCACACTAGCACTTAAAGAAGTGCCTGTGAGAGTCCAGTGTAACATGTCTTGAGAGGGAATGAATGCCTGTGAGGGCAACGGCAGTTTTGCATGGATATTTATGTCTTGTCTGTTTGGCGTTTGTGCCAGCTTCATAGCCATCTGTGCTGCAGTAGAAAGTCTGCCTAACAGACTAAGGCAGCTGCCATGGACATTTTTGCATGCTGCTCCTTCAGTCACTCCTGCTGTAACCTTGAATGACCATCCTTTCTAGGTAAAAGGAAAGAACTTTCATCTCTGTTTTTACAGCTGATAAATCCTGTGTTTCTTCTAAACAGATTACCGATTATGTTAACCTTGCTAATTGACAGGAGCTGATACAGAGAAATCCTGTAATTTGAGAACTTGTTAATTTTATATTAGTGGCTGGAGTTACTTGTTTTCCCATCTGTTTTGCTTGATTAATTACCATTATTTTTATAAAGCACTTCAGAGAATATATTGTCTCCCTGACCTCTTTTATTAAGACTGACTCTTTTCAGGTTATCACCTTTATAGACATTGAGGCTTTTATTCTTATGTGGTCCTTAATTTTAAAAACTTCTCATTGCAGTATACACCTTGCTTCTGTTCCTTAGAGAGCAAAAGAAGACTGCAGCTCAAATGACAGCATATATGTTAACAAAAATGTTATTGCCAGCTGCCCACTTGACTTTGGTCAAGATTATTTTAACTGCCCTTTTCCCATATTTCCCCTCAAACATCTTTGCAGTAGGAAATATAGAGTTTTTAGCTGAGCATTATGATGCTGTTCAACAAAGTTGATGTATTGGACAGACACCTACATTTAATGACAATTGAGTATAGTTTCACTAGAGCACTAAGACCGTTGCCATGTATAAGTAGTTGAATGAACTTTGCAGACCTCTTTCAAGCTAAATATAGCATTACAGTGTAGTAGGAGGTGTTAGACATTAATCTTTTATGTGCCTGCACTTTTCCATACAGACCTACGCTAACATTTTAATCCGGTTTACCACCATTCACAAAAAGAGCCTGGAGCACAAACTGTTACATTTGGGGCACAGGCAGAAGTAATAATTTTCACTTGATTTAGCCACAGAAAACAGTCTATAACCATGACCAAACACAAGTGCATGGCTGCAGACAGATCAAAAAATGACCGATTGGGTGAAAATCTGAACCCTCATTGCATGAGGGATCAGACGAAGACATTTCAAAACAGAGCATCTTCTGTGACTTCTTCCTGTCACTGTGTTCACAATGTGAGTGGAGAAAAGAAGCAGAGGGAATTCAGTCTGGGGGGTTTTCAGCCCCCACTAGAGGGTGGGATAGGTGTATGGGAGCCCATATGGGAGCCATAGCTGGGGAACCCCTAGAATGAGCTCCCTCTTCTCCCTTTCTCCCCTCCCATCCTGAAAACTTTGCAGCCTCTCAGGGAGGATGGGCCACTGCTTGGGAGATCAGCTGCAGGCTCCCAGCCAGCAGCTAGATTCCCCTCCCCCTGGAACCAACAGTGAACTTCTGTTTGGTCCCAGGGATCGTTGCAACTCAGATTGCTTCCTGAAAAGTGTTCTCAGTTACAGTGGGGAGCTCCACTTATGTCTGCACCCTTAATGTTTCTTTAAGCACCTGCAATGCTGTTTAGATGACTCCATCCTAACTTGTTTCCTTAGAGCACTTTTATACATGCTTCAGGGGTGGGGGGACATGCTTTAGAGTGGCTCCGAGAGCCACTCTAATTAAAGTACTGCTGCATCTCGTATATCGGTGTCCCCACACTTTTAAAAATGGCAGCAGAGGTGCTTGAACTAAAGCTCGTTTGACAAGTTAGTTCAAGCATCCCTGCTGCCATTTTTAACCATGGGGACACTGATACACGAGATGCAGAAGGCTGCTGGAGTGCAGCAATTTCCATGATGTGCCCTGGGCTGGCACAATTCCAGCTTGTCGGAGCAGCTTCGCTGCTTGGGTATAGGCACCCTTAGTCTCTATCTTGCAAATATTTTTTATCAGTTGTGGGGGATTTCCAGTCCAGTCCTGTAATACATTGCTTCCCTCTGAGTAGGTCTAAAAAACCCTAAGGATATAGGGAACCCTTTGGAAACTCCATTTGATTTTTGTGGTAAATAGAAAATATGGCAACCACTTTGTCAGTTGTTTTCTCTGGCAGGTAATAATTATTCCTCCCCAAATCTTCCAGAAGTCAGTGCTCATGAAACTTAGTGACTAGTGAATGTCAAGAGATTTGGACAGATAAACATTCAAATAAAGAGATTCTTATGCAAATATTACCTGGACTTCCTTGAGTCTGAAAATGTGAAGGAAGTTACTTGTTCTTCAAGAAAAGCTATCTGTTCTTTTCCATATGCTTTCTGGTGAGCAAAATCCAAGAAATTCCAAAGTTCTAAAGGAATAGCCTTTTCTGAGAACATTTTGGCATTTCTGCCTTGAGTCCTGGTTGACATCAGGAAATACAGGGGCACTAGAGAAATCCAGCAAGACAGGCAGCATGTCATACTGTAGTGCTTCTATCCTGCAGCAGTACAAGCAACTGCTGTGTTAATATAGGAGTACCCTATCTCAATTTAAACTACCTAGCTGTAGTACTGCGAAGTAGGGTAAACTGCGGAGTGCCATACTGCTTCAATTAATTGCCTACCAGTACTCAAGCTAACTAATTTAAAACTAGCTTCAGGTATCTCTACCTCCCCTCTTGATAGAGTAAATGTAGGCTATGTTGCCTAGGGTACATCTACATGAGAAAGTAATGTGGACCAATACACTCTGGAGCTTATCGCTTTGGAGCTTTTGCTCTTGGGCATACCATTTGAACATGCACCCAAGAGCAAAAAAAAACCTCTGGAGCACTTTGCTCCAGAGTTTATTTGTGCACACCACATAGAGCCTGGTTGGAGCAGCCTGGGCTTGCAGGAGATGAGGGGGTCAGCCTGCCAGCCCAGGGCTATTCCATGTGCTGCAAGGTGGCTGGCTGAGGCACAGGGTGTCTCAGTGCAGGGCTAGCTGGCAAGTAGCCCCTGCAGTGGGGCACGCTGTGCCCAGGCCAGCCGTGGAATAGCATATGAACATGAGGGAGCAGCCAGCAGGGTCAATTACCGCACTTAACCATATGTATAGACAGTGACACTGGGATTAGTTTAGTCCAGCTCACATTGAGTATATTCAGTTGTGTTAACTGCGTGTGTAGATGTGCCTAGGATTTCCCAGGTCTAGGTCTGAACTAAGTAGCCTTGAAAGGGTCAAAGTCAATATTTATATTGGGTTCCAACCCCTTTCTGCTGGATTTGGAGTAAGGATTTGAACAGAGCCTTCACACCAGCCAAGAGAGTGTCCTAACCCAGTGTTTCCCAACCACTTCCACCCCACAGCTTCTCCACCCCAGGGCACACTGGCTGAATGTGGAGCAGGGGTGGAGGGAGAGCAGCCAAGCGCTAAATTGGGTGGGGGGAAGGGGTGGCAAGTGGCCAAGTGGGGAGATGGGGGTACTGGCGCAGGGTCACTGCCTGGAGCCATACCCCCCACAAGATTCCACGGCACACCTGGACATGGCCAATGGCACATCAGCATGCTGTGGCACACTAGTTGGGAAATGCTGCCCTAACTTATAGCAGCCTTAATATTGTGCTGGGTCTCTCAAACTTTCTTTTTGAAGCTGTTCTGTTTTGTATACATAAATAAATATACCTGGGACAGGTAGAGTTTTTGAGAATAACTCGGTAACCTGAGGATTCAGTAACTCTGGGGAGTCAAGCACCTCAGTACAATCAAGGAGCAAATGTATTTGAACATGAATCCCCTGCTACAGACCAGGGGAATGTGCTAAGGAAGCAGGCACAGCATTCTCTATTTTGTGAATGGCACTGAATGCTCCTTGTGACTTCTGCCTCTTGATTTTAATTTTCCATTTCCTTTATGAAAATAACCACTTTTTAAGTGTTTCATTTTGGCAAAGAAAATACCCCAAAATGTTTGGTTCATGGTTGACCCATATTTTCTTTTCCAGCTGCATTCAGTTTGCATGACTTTTTTTAATAGTCACTGCAATCTGGTACTGTAATTGGGATCTGAACTCAGACCTGGGATTCAACTTGGACCATGGTTCAGAATCAGAGAGCTTGGTTCAGTTCCATGCCTTGTGTTTATAACATGAAAGCTTTCTCTATCTCCACCAAAATAATTGTCCTAATACATTAGCCAGATTATTTTTTTCCATGTTTAAAGTTCCTATATTGATAGACACTGGCAATTGCAAAGTCTAGAATACCACCAGTTGAAGGGCCTTAGTGAAACTGGCTTGTTTTCCCTATCCTGAGTTAGTTCAGCGATGAAATTGAGCTTGCTGTCAACTGAGAGGTTATCTTTGAATAGTACAGCTTCCTTTCAAAGCTTTTCATTCCAAGTAGTGTACTGAAGTACAACCAACAGGCTTGTTAGCCAAAAACCTCCCCCGCAATTCTTTTTCGGGGAAAGGGAAAGGGAGGCCTAATAATTGCTGTCTGTGCTGAAATGTTAGAGATTAAAAAAAAGGGTACACCTGTTGTAGTTGGAAAGTGCCAGCCTGCCTGTACCACAGCTGCACACTGGACCCAACAAATGTACTGACAAACACATTACATGACTGTAGTTCCTATACTTTGTTTGCTTAAGTGGGAAGAACACTACAGAAACCTGCATCTGAACAAGTGAAACATTTATAGCAAACAAAAGAGCAGTGTCATTGCTAATGGATCTGATTTGGAAGAACATATTTCACGACGGCCCAAGCTTCATTGAATGGAAGGTGTGAAACACTTTGTAGGATTCAAAGACGCAGGATAGCCCCTAGATAATCTCAGGAACAAGATAATGAGTGATTAGTTGCTGCAGTGGTTTCATGCATTATTATTTCATTTTTAGGGATCTCAGTCCAAATCTGTTTCCGGCCACAGACTGGATGGGCACATCCAGACAAGCATACACATGCAGGCTGGGGTGCTGCAGACCCATCTGTGGTGCCGCAAACTGCACACACCACACATGAAGGTGTTCATCATGCTGCTGATTTGCAGTGAGGTGGGTCTTTCTGACACCAGGAGATCCCAGTGTCAAAATCATCCACACCAGAAAAAAGTGGGGCAGTGCATATGGTGGCAGTGTGCGCCACCCAAAACTGGAGCCTGGCATGCCAGACCGACGCTCTGGCTGCTGGCCAGGGTCTGTACACCTGGATTGCCACTGCTGGAGCCCCAGGAAGCCTCCAGGACCCCAGGTAGGGCTGCCAGGGCCACCCCAGCTGCTGGCCCCAGCCTCCCCTACCCCACCCAGGGCAACCTGCTGCGCGCCAGAACGTGCATGCAGGGACATTCCCCTGGGACAAGTACCAGTGGCACAAATGCATGCTGCTGCTGATGTCCCCAGGGAATGCACATTCCCACTGGTGGGATGCGCCTGATGTGTCTGATACTTGGGTCTGGTTTTCAGGGGAGTGTGGGTATGTCCCTGACTTGCCAAAGACTGTAGTAGAGTTCCTTTGGTAATCTAGACTGCTCCTTTGTCAAAGCCCCTGTGCAGACCATCTTGGAAAACAACTGTGTTACATGTCACGTGTCAGAGGATTCACAGAGTGGCATATGGGAAAGTGCCAGGGATCCCAATCCCATGAAGTGCTGACTAGGCTTTAAGACAGCTCACCACTTTGTTTGGTGCTGCGCTTGCTGCAAGAGAACAGTGTTAAGACCGCCAGGTGGCAGGGGTGGTGAGTAGGGGGCCACCAGCTCTAGAGAGAGGTTACAGGCAACAGAAAAGCAAATATGTAAACTGATGATGTCCTCTGATATAAATGGCCTGGATCTTTGCAATGAACTTCAAGCTGTAGGTAGGCATCTGAAAACTGGAACATGTCCCAGAGTTGCAAAGGAGTCTCTATGCAAACTCAAACTGTGGACAGTACAGACCTGAAAGACACCATCCACGAATCCACATACGTTAAACCAAGAAAAGTGTCATTCAGTACTGATGCTAACTGCTGACGCCAAATTTTTATGGAAAAAAAGGCTTTAAGGGACTGGCTAAAGGATTCGTTTTAAGTTCTTCATTTTGTTAATGATGATGCAAGTATAAAACAAACAGAGATATGAATCTAAAGAGTGCCTCTGTCCACCCTAGAAAATAAGCGCAAGCTAACCCAGCTTATGATGTCTTTCAAACCATTAGCGGATGCCAAAATACTATGCATTTTTAGAAATATCATAATCACACAATAACAGAAATGGTCAGAAAATATTTCAATATTTGGACAAAGAAAAGGACTAATTCTTTTGTATAACATTCCCATTTTCTTAATAGCTCTGTTATTTAATTTATAAGAACAATGAAAATATGCTTTTCCCCCTTACCTGGTTATAAAAAGACTAGTAAATGCCCTTGCTCACCTGCTTTACCTGTGGCAGGTTAGAGTGTTCCTGGTGTTTTGAGTTTTATGCTTAGTAGGGATACAATAGGGCTGTTTGTACAGTTTTAAGAATGGTGTAGGCATATACTTGTATAGAACTATCTGAATATCAATGATCCTGCCTTAAGCAGGGGGCTGGATTAAATGACCTCCCAAGGTCCCTTTCAGCCCTTCTTTTCTATGATTTTATGCCCTGTAATTTTGTCATTTCAAGTTTTAACCAATTTAAGGACAAGTAACTCTGCAATCAGCAATCTCTTGATATTAAAACAATGATTTGTTCAGTGCCACAAAGACAGGCCTATGAGCCAATAGTACTTAAAAATATATATATTACTTTATTTAAAAAAATAAATAAGGTCAGAAAACATGACCTGATGTTTATATTGGCTTATGAATAAAGAGTATTTGATTCAGGGACAGTTATTAATAACTAAGCAAAAAAGTACTTCTGCCTGGGTTGCATGCAACTGTCACTGATTTTTGTATTTGTCAAGAGTTCAAGCTATGTGGAAATACTAGGTTATTTGAATGCTTGCATTAGGGCATGCATTAAAAATTAAGTCCATCAGGGTAGGACCTCTCTCTCAAACTGCAATATATAAAGGCAGTGGTGTATATTCAGATTAACATTATGTACAGCCTTTAAATTTTGCATTTCCTGGATTGCAGGGGTTATCTGTGCAGCTTTGGTGTTTTATTAGCACACTTTTGTGAATTAGCTTTGTGCAACTTTGATACTATATTAACCTATCTTTGTGCACTAGCTAGGTGTTATCTTCTTAAAATATGATGGATTTTGTTATCTGTACAATAGAAAAAATGACAAAAACAGTTTCAAAATAATATTAAAAAGGAGTGGCTCAGTTCCACAGTGTCTTATTCATGTCAGTAGCCTTTGCTTACTAGAACGGTTGGTCTGAATACAGTGGGACCATCTGTGTAAGGACATCTCATACAATGGAGATTTGGGAGGATCAAGCACCAAATTTTAAGTTAAAAAGATTATGTGATTCACTTCAAAGAAAACCCTTGCACAAGTATTACTGATTACTTTCTGTCAATGTATCATTTTTCATCCTCATAAAAATGCCATGTCATTAGAGATCTGATATAATCTCCTTCTGAACCTGACCTTTGCATTGAATTTTACAACTGAGTTTAGATCTCACACTTGCTTTTGTCCAAAGCTCTCTTATGCTCTTTTGATCTGGAAATGGTTTCTGGGCTAACTAATGTGATTTTTCAGAGAGCAGCTAATTTTATTTATAATTGCCTAAAAGATATCTGTAACAAACTGTACATTTAAATATAGATTTTTACCAATGAAATGGGCTGGAAAATAAGTGCTTATAAGTATGTGTGTGTGTGTGTGTGTGTGTATATATATATATATGCATGGATATAACTTATATAAGTGTGTGTATGATACAGAATTGCCTTAACACCAGGCAGGCAGATTGCACACAGTTCACAATGGTGTTTACTGCATTGTTCTACATATAGAAAGTCCATTCTGATAAAGGCTTTGCTTTGGGAGCTGTTTGATCCTCCTCTTTATCACCATGTGGTAGAAAGCGCTTTGGCTGGCCCTTGGTACAGGCCAAGGGAGAAATAGCCACAAGACACTGAGTACATGAACATCAGTTCCTGTGACCAAACATAGGCCCCTGTGGCAGAAAGATTTGCATAATAAGCAGGGATTACTTTCATGCAATCTTTCAACATGCTCAGTGAATTCTGCAAACAAACCAGCCAGAGAGCAAGTGCTGGCTGCTCTCCAAAGTATGACAATTTCATGTTTCAGTGTGACTGTATGACACTATTAATCTACTGCTTAGGTTCCCAAAGCACATTTGTACTTTTCATCCTTAGAAACTGTTGCATATA
Source organism: Crocodylus siamensis (assembly GCF_052110815.1). Taxonomy (NCBI): domain Eukaryota; kingdom Metazoa; phylum Chordata; order Crocodylia; family Crocodylidae; genus Crocodylus; species Crocodylus siamensis. The sequence continues at coordinate 155,468,342 of NC_143396.1, read as the reverse complement.
AACAAACTGTTGCCTGAGTTCAAAATCCTTTTATACCACAGTTGTTCACGTATGGTGTGCGTATTCCCTGTCAACATCAAACCTAATCTGGTCACCTGTACTGCTCTTCCTAAAGCATGCAAGCAGCAATGATACAAAGCAAATGCATGATCTTTCCATTTTATGATGATAGAAAAACTAGAAATAGAGTAGATTAATTCAGTAATTGACAGAGCCATGCAAAACCCAACTCATTACATTCCTGTGTATTTATGGAAATACTCTCCAATTTCAATTTGTTTGCCTTTGCATTCTGAATTGAACAAAACTGAACAAATATTAAATAAATAAATAAATAACGTAGGTAGAACATTTGGATGGCACTTGGCATCTATGTAAAATGGCTAGGAAGTGGGTTTGAACTTAAACTCCATTGCTACTCAGCTTGAGCTTTGGGAAAGTTTGAATTTGGATCTATATTTTTCTAACTTCTAGGTGCCATGATTTGCATGCAGTTTTAATATAGAATCATAACTTAGCTCAAGTGTTTCAATCCAACTAATCAGAGCAAGTGTCATGGTTTCAGGTTTTTGTTAGAATCACTTTCCACAGCTCTCATTTCAGCCACATCTGCAAATGGTTCGCTCATCCTATTGCACATAGGACCCAATTCTAAAAACACTCTCATGAATACCTTTACTTATGAACAGTTCCATTGAGTTAAATGGGACAGTTGCCATGGATGAAGTTATTTACATAATTGTTTGTACATAAATTAATTGTTACTGCATTCCTAGTCTTGTTGGACTGCATGGTCCCATAATTCCCCATCCTTTGTAACTGGGGAATCAGATAGCTGCCTAAATATTCTTTCATATCAGTGACATAATAAACACAGCTTAGCATACTCTATGCCCAGCACAGGAGGTACTTAATTCTTAATTCATTTGAAACGTTGAGTCCTGCATATACAGGGACAGATGCTTATAGTATATCTGCAGCGCAGCTGAAATTAGTCCAAAAAAATCTGAGATCTTGTTCTGTTGAGGGGGAAAGCAAGAGGTTCTGTTTTTAAAACACATATTCTGAAGACCTTTATAAGACATCCAGTGCGACCTGAGAAAGGCTAGAGCGACACAGATCCACATTTTTTCCTTGTCGTTCAACCAGCACTTCAGTTCCTGAATCTCACAAGTGCTCGATTACATGGGTGCACATTACAGAGAGTAAGGCAATTGCCAGAACATGATCCTTTCTTATCCTGGAAGGAAATGTAGCCTTCCATCCTAAGGGCCAAGTTAAGGTCTTTAAATCCTTTAAGCTCAAATGCCCAGGTTAGGGTCCTGAAATTCATCCAGCTCAGTTCCTTTCCTTAGAAGAGGGTCTCACTTGCAGAGGAAGAGAGAAGGCTGCCAGTAACAAGACTACAGAGGTTTTAAATTTGCAGGATGGTTGAGCTGAATCTTTCAAGCAGACTTGGAGGCTAGGAAGAAATAGAGGTGCTCTCAGCCTCTGTTCCTGAATCAGATAAGGGGTTTGAATTCTACAGGTGCTGATTTTTACTGGTGTTTAGTACCTGTGACCTGTGTGGACAAGGAGAGGCATCATCCTAATCCAAATTGAAGTGGCAATTCTGAAAATCCAGGTTTTCCAGTGAGACTTTGCTCTCAAGGAATCGTATCAACGGGCCCTTGTGGGGTGTTGGAAGTTATTAAATGTTTTCAGGAGAGCCCACAGATGAAATCAGATTTAGGTCCTCATAGAAACTCCCAGAGTAGAATTCCTAATCTTCCTTCTCTACTTCTCTACCTTTGCAATCATTTTCCCCAAGCCCACGACTGGGGACTTACTATTTGCTCCTGCTTTCCCTTATCTCATACATCAGGCCGTATCCAAATATTTATTCTGTAGGGGTGCACCAATAGACATTTTTTGAGCTGATACCGATGGCTGATTTTTAACGAGCCATATCGGCTAATACTAATCCAATTCAGGGCAGGAGCAGAGACAGGCACTGCACAGCTGGGGCAGGGCAGGGCATGGGACGGAGCTGCAGCTCATTTGGGCAGCACGGGGGGCAGAGGGGGGCATTCCTGCCACTGCGCACACCCTGGGAGGACATGTGCCCCCAGATCTGCATGCAAGCTGAGGGTGGGCTGCCACTGTGGGCTGGGGGCAACACTGGGCTCTTCCCAGTGTGTGGGGGGGGGGGGGGGCCTGGGCCAGGCTGTGCTTGGGGTGGGGGGCAGTGGCACTGGGAGCGAGGCTATGGTGAATTTTAGGGTGGCTCTAGCCCCCCCACAATCGAACCTCCTCTCCCAGCACTGCTGCCGCCCGCACCGAGCCCGGCGCTACCCTGCCCCAGCCCGCAGTGGCAGCCTGCCCTCACCCCACATAGATCTGGGGGCACACACCTACCATGCTCTCCCAGGGTGTGCACAGCAGTGGGAGCCACCCCCACCCTTGCACTCCCTGGACAAGCTGTGGCTCTGTCCCGTGCCCCATGCCCTGCCCTATCTCCACTTTGCAGTGCCTACCCTTGCCCCAGCACCAGCCCCATTCTCTCCTTCACCACAGGGGCCTTGATCTGCCCCCATACACCCCTTCCCTTCCCCCCTCGCCCTTCCCCCTACAACAGACCTGGCTGCTGTCAATGCTGCCAGGCTGTGCTCCTAATCACCTGCACGCTGCACTGTACATGCAAGGGGTATTTATCAGCCACATGAGCCAAAAATGCCAATTGCTGATACTCTCAATTTTTCTCATATTGGTACCAATCCAATATGGGACCAATGTATCTGTGCATCTCTATTATTTTGTTTTTAAATAATAAAAAGATGGACATACAAAGTTCTAGGTACCTGGCACACAGTATTAAAAAATAAAAATAAAAATGGCAACACTAAAATGACTATTCAAAAAGGGATACTGGCAGCTTGTCAAAAAAAATCTCTTCCTTTGTTGTTCTGGGAAAAACTATCTCAGCCCCTCCAGAAGTTCCCTGTGGCAAACTCAGGTTACTCAATCCTGCTGCTGCTTCATTCTTAACAACCCCAAGTATAAGAGTTTCCCAAAGTGAATGATCTAGAACAGTGGTTTTCAACCTCTTTTCATTTGCGGACCCCTAAAATATTTTGAATGGAGGTACTGAAGGACCACTTTGGAAAATATGAATGGAAGTGCAGACCCCTTTGAATTGTAATGTAGGACTTCACACACGTTTGATTGATCATAGTCATCTTTCATGGACCCTTTGGACATAGTCTGTGGACTCCCAGGGGTCCATAGACCCAAGCAGAAGAATTGGGCACTTCTGTTTGCATAAAGGGCACCTTCACTCCTGTTAATGGCACTTTCATGAAGGTTCTGCAACCTTTCAGCACACAGGCAACCTTGAATTATGGATGTTGCACTTGACTATAATGGGTGGATGAGGCCTTAAGATATCTGTCTATAATTTCTTATCACTGTTTCATGTTATAGATGCAGCTAAACATTATTTCAATTCTATTTATGGAGGTTTATATGAATAAGAATTATCTCACTCCTATTTCTAGTCATGTGCCTGTGCAAATTTAAACCCTTAAGAACATGAATTAGACTTATAGTTTCATAGTTTCATAGTTAGTAAGGTCAGAAGGGACCAGAGTAGATCATCAAGTCCGACCCCCTGCCATGGCAGGAAAGAGTACTGAGGTCAAATGACCCCAGCAAGGTGATTGTCAAGCCTTGTCTTAAAGACCCCCAGGGTAGGAGCCAGCACCACTTGCCTTGGAAGTTGGTTCCAGATCCTAGCCGCCCTGACAGTGAAGTAGTGCCTCCTGATGTCTAATCTGAATTTACCCTCTGCCAGGCTTGATGCTTTGGTTATTATAAATAGAAATTAACTGAGAAGAAAGTGTGTGGACAGGAATTGGTATTAGTCTAGAGTTTGGGTGCAGGCTCAGTGCATAGTACAGCTCCTGATCTGGCGATTAAGATGCAAGAAAGGAGATTGAATTTAAAGTTCTGTTTTGTTCCATTCTTAGTTAAAACCAAGATAAAAGCAGTGCTGCAAACATATTCTTTCCTTGGCAGTTTTAGGTCTTCTTTTGTTGTTACTCAAGTGTGGTGGAACTGATATAATTCCTATGCATTACATTAGGGCCAGGATTTGGGGACACTCTGCCCAGGGTAGACACTGACACATGGGGCATTGCTATGTGAAGGCCCCCGTATGCCGTTGCATGTAGAAAGAGACAAAGTGAGCGAGGGCAGTGGGTGGACTAGGGCAGGGGTTGCCAAGTAGCGGTACATGTACCCCAGGGGTACTTGGGAAGACCCCAGGGGTATGCGTCAGTAGCGCGGAGAAGTGGGGGTACTTGGGAAGTTGTGGCACGGGGAGTAGGGCTGCTTCCCTGCGCCCAGGGGCCACCACTTCTCCGCACTGCCCATAGGTGGCAGAAGGGGGGCTAACAAGGCTCAATGCCCCAACACGCAGCTTCTGCTGCTACACGCCCCCCCCAGAGGCATGCGGTGCACATGCCTCCGGATCTGAGCAGGACAGGGCAGGGCGGGCTGCCGCTGCGGGCTGTGGCCTGGGCTGCACCAGGCTTTCCCTGGGGGTGGGGGTGGACTGCGCTGGGGAAAGCGGCAGCAGCCCCAAGATTCGCCATAGCCCTCCGACCCCTGCCCCAGTACGGCTGCTGCCCACCCAGAGCGCAGCACACCCCCCTGCCTTGCTCCCCTCCTCCAGAAAGAGTCCAGCGCTGCCCCGGCCCATCCTGCCCTGCGCAGATCCAGGGGCACACCCCCCCGGGACATGTGCAATGGTGGAAGCCGCCATTCCTCCCTGTGCCCCCTGGACAAGCCACAACTCTGTCCTGCACCCCGCCCAGCTGTGCAGGGACTGGAGGGGCAGGCACGGGATTCTGGGGGGCTCCAGCCCCTCCAGCCCAGTGGCCCAGCCAAAGCTGACTCCGCTCTAGCCCCTGGCTGGGGACCCTGGGCAGTGTGGGGCCAGTGCCAGGGCCAGTACCAGCACAGGGAGGCAGCCAGGGCTAGGGTGGGGCTGGGGAAATGGATTTATTGGTGCAGGGGTGCTGGTGTCGGGCAACAACTCCGGGCACAGGGGAAGGGACAGGTGCAGCAGGCCCTGGCCCTGCCCGATGCTGGGCCTGGCTTGGCTCCCTCCCTATCCCTGCCAGCTACCAGGCCCAGCCCTCGTCCCCCGCTCCCCTCCCCGCAGCCCTTTCCCCTCCCTTGCAGACTTTCTCGTGCCTGGCCAGGCAGCAGAGGGGTGCTGATGTATCCCCCCCACTGCCTGGCCGGAAGGGGGTACCCACAGAAGGGATATACTCCTTAAAAACCCCTGGTCTAGGACTATGCAGAACTGACAGATGTTGCTCCTATTAGATTCAGATACAGGTGTCACTGGAGGTAATGCAGCCTCAGATTTCCATTGGAGCCAGAGCACCACTATTTTAGCTGTGGGAAAGATTCCTTCTCCCTGGCTCATGTAGAGATCTTTACCAAATGAAATGACTGCTTGAGCTGGTGTCTGGCCTTCATAACCAATGTCAACTGATCATTTCATATTTTTGTGACAACTGTTAGAATCTTGTCTTTAAACCTAAATTACCCTGCGAATGTGTGGGGTTCTTGGGGCTGGAGCTGACTTGTCATCTTCCAAACACAGTAATGTAAACCAAGTCAAGTTTCCTAGTAACTTCTTCCCAACTGGTGGCTACTATTTTAAAATTATCAACGTCCTATATGTAAAGTCAACAACATTCTTTGACTAATAATCACAGACTGTTAAAAGTCTATAGATAGTTTCATAGTTGGTAGAGTCGGAAGGGACCTGAGCAGGTCATCAAGTCTGACTCCCATGGGCAGGAAAGAGTGCTGGGGTCACACGACCCCGGCTGGGTGTATATCTAGCCTCCTTTTGAAGATATGCTGCACTGTTTTGACTTCTGGTGTTAGGGGTCAATCTGCAGTCAAGGAAGAGTTCCAACAGAGCTATTTACTGGCATTTCCCAAAGCAGCCGTTATGCATTCCATAAAAGGCAAAGCACTCTTACATATGGAGGATGAGAAAGAAGGCTCCAAGGTTACTGGGCATATGTCTGTGCCTGACCAAGCTATATAGCTAGTAAAATATTAAGCCCCATGATCATACTACTTTGAAGAAACCCCCTATCCTAAGATAGCTCACTCTGGCCTTACTGATCTATGAAACTGGGAAGGGCACATGCCAACCCCAGGCAAAGCGAAAAAATTAAACTGAGACCAGGGATCCAGTCAAACACTTCCTCCCTGCTCTTCCAGTTCACCACTCAGAAGATTTGATCCTGCAAACTGCTCCCCAAGGTCAGACCTGGGGTCCTCCATCTGTCTGGGGTCCTTCTTTGTAGGTGCAAGTTCTAACTATGGAAAATAGTTAGGGCTGTGGCTCAGAAGGACAACATTAGCACTAGCTAAAGGAGGAAAATCACTCTGGTTCAAAAAGGAAGTAGTCCAGAAAGAGCAATACAGATGATCAGCAGGTTAGAAAACATGACGTAGGAGGAAAGAGTGGAAGAATTAAATTTGCTTGGCTTGGAGAAGAGACTAAAGAGAAATATGATGTCAGTTTTCAAAGATTTAAAGAGATACTAGTTGAACCTGCACTTCGCTGTGGAAGATTAATTTGATTTTTTTATTTTGTAGAACCTTTTGTCACATGAATGATGTGTGCCTCCGGAGGCTGTGGGTCACAGCCACTGCCCGCAAGCGGCAGTAGCAAGGGTGTGGTGGTAGCAGCAAGCAGGGAGCTCCCGCAGGCAGCCGCAGCAGTGTCAGTGGTGGGGCCGGAATGAGTGGGCAGCCTTCCACAGGTGGCTCTGGCGGTATTGGCGGCTGAGAGAGGCATGGCAAGTGCCCACTAGTGGTCAGCAACCGCCTGCCAACACCGCCAGCAATGACGGTGGCCAGTGCCGATTGGCAACCGCCCAGATGCCACTAGCAGTGTCAGTAGCAAGGTGGGGAGGGTGGTGGTGAGTGGAGACTGCATGCAGGTGCCATCAGCAGTGCTCTTTCAGGGGGTGCACCGCCAATCTCAGGGGCTGCATGTGCACCTGCATGCACCCCCTATGTGTTGCCACTGTTTTGTCATAATCGTCTTCACTTGACGGTTTATGCATCATTGTCTGTTCCAACTTCAAAAGCTTTCAGACCATCGCATGAATGCCGCATGCCCCCGGCGGCTGGGGGGGCATGGCAGCAGCAAATGGGGATCTCCCACAGGCAGACCTGGCGCTGGTGGCAGCGGAGGGGGTGGTGAGTACCAACCAGTGGTCAGTGACCACTTGCAGACCAGCAGCGATTGCGGACCGCCCACAGACACCACTGGTGGTGTCGGTGGCAAGGGGAGTGAGCGGCAACCACCCACAGGCACTACCAGCAGTGTAGGTGGCACCTTTTTATAGGGGGTGCACTGCCACGCTCAGGGGTTGCACATGCACTTGCATGTACCCCCTACCCATTGCCAAGGGACCATCATTTCCATCTGCTGTCTTCTCCTGTAGACTGTAATTGATATTTTTTACATGGGTGAGTTACCAACCCCCGTGATCTGGCCTCTGGATCTGGCCTCCGGAATAAGAGGTTTAAGCTATACAGATAGATTGGAAAATGGAAAGCTATAAATTGTTCTCTACATCCACCAGGGATAGGACACATAGTGAGACTTAAATTGCAGCAAGGGAGATTTTGATTCAATGTTAGGAACAATAGGTACATAAGAAAAGTTAAGTACTTGAAGAGATTAACTGGGGAGGTTGTGGTATTTAAATAGATTTCTAAATAACAGAAGCTAGTACATTCAAGCAGATACTGAAACTGTACTAAACTAACTTAGCTCTGCCAGGTTATTTCAGGGGGTCTCCAAATATTGTGTCTCTAGCCAGAAACTTCAGGGATGGCCCTCATCCTGTAGTGTGCAGGGACAGACATTTACACTCGCAAGCTTCATTGACTTCAACACAGCAATATATACAAGCAATTGATTTATAAGGACTTCAGATGCAGAGCTGACCCAGACTGAAAAGAGATCAGTGGTTAACAATATAGGTCTAGGAAAATGTTTTTCTAAGGAGCAATTTACCGTATTATCGCAGGGTCATTACAGAACAATTGATTTAAAACCACTACATTTAAGGTTTCTTATTTCAACAGGTAATTGTTGGTAGAGGTTTAGAAAAAAATATAAGCACTGCAGTGCAAACTGAAAGGGTCCTGACTGCTGCTGGCTGGGCATCCTGTGTGCGATAAAGCTATTCAAGTTCTAACTGCCATCTCACCCTCTTTTGTGGAGGAAAGAAACCTTTTTTTCATAGGTCTCCCCACTTTTTGATTCAACACACAGATGTTTTCAGTCTCGTTGCCCCTGTAAAACAAGTGCATCCTATCTTGAGACCCCCCACAATTTTTAGAGAGAGAATTTCCTGAGCCCTGAGACCTTTGGGGGAATAAAAAGAACCATTCCAAGTGGTTTGGGGGCTTTTTGTCGATACACCAGTAGAAGATCCACAGCTTGCTAAATGACCTGCAGCAGCAAAGGAGCAGTCCTGGATATTCTGTTGTTCAGAACCCTGTAAGTGCGTTTTTTTTCCAACTTAATGCAATTAAAATTACCAACAGACAGATTTAATTAAGTAAGCAACATTAGAATCCTAAAAATACCTTAATGTAAAGGACTGGTGACACCCTGCAGGTCAAATATAGATGGTTAGTGTTTCCAAGTGCACAACCCAGAATGAGAGATCCTGCAGATGAAGGGTTCACATACAGGCATGCAGAGTACATGCAGGCGGCTTCACTTACACTTACATAAGATAGAAGCATATTTTGCTTTATTCCACACCAGGACACAGGTCTTTTATTTTTTAACCTGTTGCTTGCATTATAACTAACACCCTTTATTTTCATATCAGGTAAGTGCATAAACCTCTTAAGTGGAAAGCATCTTTTGACCTCACTATCTGCTTTGCAATGTACTTGTTCTCACTTCAGCCTCCTAAAAACCTGCTCCAGGAATGATGAGCAGGAACTAGCAAAGCTAGTTAGAAAGCTTGAAGACATGAGGGAAATTAGTTAGTGTTAAGGCTGTTGGAAGCCTTGAAAGTGATTGGAGTTTGCCCCTTTGGTGGCGGCAAATACCACAGCCCTGCCAGAGGTACAGCTTAGTTGTTCTGCACTTCATAGAATCATTGAAAATGGGGGTTGGAAGGGACCTCAGGAGGTCATCTAGTCCAACTTCCTGCTCAGAGCAGGACCATCCCCAACTAAATCATCCCAGCTAAGGCTTTGTCTATCTGGGTGTTAAAAACTTCTAAGGGTGGAGATTTCACACTTTTCTGGGTAACCTGTTCCACTGCTTTACCACCCTCCTGCTGAGATTTTTTCCTAATATCTAACCTAAACTTTCCTTGCTGCAACTTGAGACCATTGCTCCTTATTATCTGCCACCAGTGAGAACAGCATTGTGCTACAAATATAACTTCTGTCTGTGCCCTTAAAAGGCTGTGCATATAGCTGAATGTAAGCAATCAGCCCCCTGAACGTGTTCTATAGCCATGCCGTGACACACGTGCATGGCTGCAGAGCACTTTAAAAGTGGCTGATTGTGCAACAAATTAACCCTCATCTAATGAGAGATCAGATGAAGGCACTCCACAGTGTCCTTGCCCCACGCTCTTACAGCCCCATGGAGACCAGGTAGACAGGCAAGTCATGCAGATGGGTAAGGCACTGCTCTGAGGCTGGAGTTGAAATCCTGGGATGGTGACAGTATGGGGTCTGGGCTGTGGCAGAATTCTGATCCACTCCCTGAACACCCCTGCCTGCAGAATGTGCACTCATTGCAGGGGTACGGGGGCAGCAGATTGTGGCTCTGCTCTGGCCCCAGCCATGCACTGTCACCACCCGAATATCCCAACATCTCCCCAGCCTTACCTGCCCATCCTGCTCCTGAATGCAGCCCCATCCCAGCTGCCTGGCTGCACACCCTGCCCATGCAGGTCCCACCTCTGGTAGTGGGTGCAGGGTGGACAGGTCAGGGTGCCCAGGCAGCAGGACTGGGTCTGGCAGTGGCAGCAAAAAGCAGCCACCACCACAGGAGCTGGAAAATGCAGTTCCCAGCCTGATGGATTTTGCCCATCCCTGCTCTAACTCATGGCGCTTTACACAAAGTGCCTTGAGTTAGAGTGGGGACCTACACGTCTGTCAGAGCCAGTCAACAGGCCATACACTTCAACTTAATGCAATGTGCTTAGTATAGCTAATATGATGTACACTAAGACCACTGACAGAAGTGACATTGTCATGTGATTGGCCCCCTGAAAGTGCTGTACAGCCATGCTGTGACAGAAATACACAACTGCAGAGCACTTTAAAAGTGGCCAATCATGTGACAACTTAACCTTCATCTAATGAGGGGTCAGATGAAAGTTCTCTAAAGTGGAGTGTCTTAGGGAACTGCTGTCAATCCCTCAGGTGATCCAAACTGGGCTGATGCAGCCCACCCCCACCCCCAGTCTGCCTGCAGGAAGGAAGCAGGACAAGGAAATCCCAGGAGAGAGTTGCAGGCTAGGGTTTGCCCAGCCTGAACTGGAGGGGGAGGGGTGGGGAGATGGATTGGAACCTCCAGCCCACTCCCCCTCCACTGCAGGCTTGACAAACCACAGCCTGCGGCTCCCTTATTTTCCCTTCCTGCAGACAGCACCAGAGCTAGGGGGAAGGGGAAGGGGAGGTAGGACTAGGGGGGAGAGAGGCTGCAGGTAGGCAGCTCCTCCGCTGGATTGCCTCCAAAGTGGAGCTGGATTCCTCCCTGCCCCCAGCAGGTGCGGGGTATCACTCTAACTCATGGTGGTTTCTGTGAAGCACCATGAGTTAGAATAGGGCCCTCCACATCTATCAGTGCTTGGAACAGAACAGCATTAGGGAACTGGAAGTTGAGGAATTGCCCTCAATTGCCTGTGTGGCACCCACCTCCCTGCCTGTCCTGTGGACACCCATTGTGCAAGAGACTTCATTTGACCAGGACTTGTGGGGGCAAGGGAGAAGGGGGCAATCACTCTAGACACCCTCAACCCCAGTTCTAGCTTTGTGGGGGCTGTTCTCCCTTGCACTTGGCTTGTGATCAACTGCGTGGCAGGTCTGGTTGGGAAGAGGTTCTGAGCCCAGAACATGGCAGCTGCTTGTCTAGGGAACTCCTTGCGGCTTTGTTTTATAGATTCATAGATGCTAGAGTCGGAACAGACCTCATTAGCATATGGAGTCCGACCCCCTGCCTGGGCAGGAAAGAGTGCCGGGGACAGATGACCGCAGCCAGATGCCTGTCCAGCCTCCTCTTAAAGACCCCCAAGGTAGGGGAGAGCACTACCTCCCTTGGAAGCCCATTCCAAATTTTGGCCACCCAGAACATTGTAGTCATCACATAATTTTGTATTTCATGTGTTCACTTACAGCAATGTAGAAATGGAGTTTCCCTCTTAGAAAAACTGCTTGCCAAACAAAAATGTTTTTTGTATTTGTGTACTATTACATAAAAGCAACATGACGACTGGCCTAGAAACTAGCTTATTATGGTGTTTCTATATGGGAGAAGAATCAGCATAAATCGGAAAAGGATTTTTTAAAGTATATTACTTGGAAATGGCCAGGCTTTTTTCCTTTAGTCTATTTGAATATAATCATAGATTTGTGGATGCTAGGGTCAGAAGGGACTTCAACAGATCATTGAGTCTGAACCCCTGCCCTGGGCAGGAAAGACTGCTGGGGTCAGATGACCCCAGCCAGATGCCTATCCAGCCTTCTCTTAAAGAGCCCCAAAGTAGGGGAGAGTACCACCTCCCTTGGAAACCAATTCCAAATTTTGGCCACCCTTACCGCCAAGAAGTTTTTCCTGATATCTAACCTAAATCTGCTCTCTGTCAGTTTGCGACCATTGTTCCTTGTTACCCCAAGAGGCGCCCTGGTGAACAGAGCATCTCCGATTCCTTCCTGCATCCCCCTAATGAATTTGTAGGCGGCCACAAGATCACCTCTTCTCTTGCGGAGGCTGAAGAGGTCCAGGTCCCTCAGTCTCTCCTCATAGGGCTTGTCCTGTAAGCCCCTAACCATACGAGTGCCCCTCTTCTGGACCCTCTCAAGCCTATCAACATCCTTCTTGAAGAACAGCACCCAAAACTGGATGCAGTACTCCAACTGCAGTCTGACCAATGCCGCATAGAGGGGAAGTATCACCTCCTTGATCTATTTATCATGCATCTGCTGATTGCAGGATAAAGTGTGGTTAGCTTTGCTGATGATTTCATCACACTGACGACTCATGTGCATCTTGGAATCCACTATGACTGAGATCCCTTTCTGCTTCTGTGCTGCTGGGAGGGTCACTACCCAGCCAGTAGGTGTGCTGGATATTTTTGCACCCTAGGTGCAGCACTCTGCACTTGTCCTTGATGAACTGCATGCTATTGTGTACTATCCACTTTTCTAACCTGTCCAGTTCTGCCTGCATTCCTTACCCTCCGGAGTGTGCACTTCACACCACAATTTAGTATCATTCGCAAACTTGGACAGAGTACACATCACATCCAAGTCACTGATGAAGATATTGAAGAGTACAGGTCCAAGGACCGAACCCCACTACCCAGATCCTTCCAGGTTGATACCAACCTGTCTACAACCACTCTCTGGATGGAGGTAAGACTGACTGGCCTATAATTACTCGGATCCTTCTTCCTCCCCTTCTTGAAAATAGGGACCACATTGGCCCTTTTCCAGTCTTCTGGGACCTGACCCGAGTGCTCAAATAGCCGTGCCAGTGGTTCTGCTATGACGCTGGCCAATGCCTTCAGTACCCTCAGATGCAGCTCATCCAGGCCTGATGATTTGAACACATGTAGTCCATGCAAGTGACTGCACCAAGGCAGCGTTGACAGTTGGTGGGCTAGTGTCCCTCTGATGCCCATCTAAGAACCCACCAGGAAACTTATCTTGATCCCTGTTCAGGAACACTGAGGCAAAAAAAATCATTGAATAGCTCAGCCTTGTCCCCCCATCTGTCACTAATTGCTTCTCCTTGTTCAGTAAGGGTCCTGCACTGCCCTGCGCCTTTCTTTTACTCCCTACATACCTAAAAAAAAAAAAAAAAGGCTTTTTGTTGTCTTTGTGTTGCCAGCCTCAGCTCTGTAGTTGCTTTGGCCTTTCTACTCCCTGCAAGTGTGAGCCAAGTAGGTATACTCCTCCTTGGTAGCTTCCCCCTGCCTCCACCACCCATAGGCCTTCTTTCTAAACACACTTCCTGGAAACTCTGTTTAGACCTTTCAGACTGTCACTTTAAACCAAGCTACATACAATTAGGGCTTTTTTTTTCTGTTGACAGTCTATCAAACCAAGGAATGCCGCAATCCTGTATACAGACTTGCATCTTAGAAAACTTGAGGCAACATACCATAATCTGGATCTCCTGGCTTCTGTGTGAACCGAGAGTGGGGCAGGGTTAACATTCTTAGGCTGATCCTACTGAAGCCTTTATCCCCTTTTAATGGATACGGACTTTTAAGGTGTGGCCTCAACTTGGTATTTCCAGCTTTCTGCATTTGTGTTTTGGGGGAAAATGAGATTTCTTCCCCCTATAGACATGAGGGGCAAAGATTTCTTAGGGCATTGCCTTGCACTAGACCAACTCTGGCTGGGATAAAGTTAGACAAGCTTTTGAATGCGAGGCATTCTTTACCTGCTCCTTCTTGCTCAGGACCTGATGAGCGTCTTGCACTTTGAAAGTCTGTCTAAGTTTGTCCCAGATGCACAGTTGGTCTGATACAAGGCATCGCCCTAAGAAATTTTTGCCTTTGGTATAATTTCTGGACCATCACAGCTACAACATCAGTTCCACACTGCAAGAGATTGGGGAAGAGACGAAGTTAGTGTCTTTCACATCCAGGCTAAGGCAAACAAGATTATTTGGGTAAATGTGATATTTTATTAGACTAACTGCTCAACATGGCTACAGCCAACCCTCTTTCTCCCCCACAAACATCTAAGTTACTATATCTTAGTTTGTGCCAGGAACTTTTAGAGCTGCTTTGTGATCTGAAGCCCTACAGGATTTGTAGACTGCCAGGGCATGTGCTGTCCGGGTATGGACCTTGCTCAAAGTCTGGTGTAAAACCCACCCCAAGCCTGTGCTTGACCCTCCTGGGGCTATTCACCCAAATAAGGTAAACCAAGGGTACTGAACTGTGTCAGAATCCGCCCCCCGGTTGATTAGCAGGCAATCGAAGGGGGATACATACAGTAGCAGGTCAGCCTCTTGCATGCATTTCTCCTTCCTCCCCTCCCTTTGCAGACACCGATAGTGTTTCGCTTGCTTTTTTGAGATGGGCTTGGGCCTTGGCTAAAGTTATCCTTCCTCTTTAGAAGGATCTTACAGATGGGATGGGCTGGATTCGTGCTTACTCTAACACCGTCCTGTCACACAGGGATTTTCAGCAGATCCCTGCCTGGAAGAATCACTTGTGCTGCAGGCTCAGGGCACAGGAAGACCCCAAAGAGTTGGGGGGAAAAGTCCTTTGGCCCAGTCAAAGGAAGTCTTTATCCTGTATGGGAGCAGGCGCCCTAAGCCTGGGGGGAGTATAGATAAGAGTGTGGATCGTTTTAGATACATGGAGCCCCACCCCCCAAGGGAATGAGAACAGGTCCATTTCCTTCATCCCAGCTCCTTCCCTCCGTGACTGGAGACAAGCCGAGCCAGGGCACCTTGGGGGGGGCTCCTGTCCCCCGGGCGACGGCCCCTCCCGTTTACTGCAGCCAGACACAGAGGCGCAGGTTTCAAGCCGGCCTTTATGGAGGCGGGCGGCTGCAGGGGGTCTGCTTCCCTCTCGCCCGCTCCGAGCGCCTCAGCAAGGGCGGCTGCGGGAAGGGGGAGGGAAGCTGCCGCCTTCCCGCTGAGCCCACGAGGGGCGATCGCCCGGCGGCGTCCCCAAGCGCCGGCCCGAGGGCAGCGGCGCCTGCACCTGGTGCTGAGGGCGGCGGGAGGCCCCTCGCCCCCCGCCGGGCCACGCGTGTCCGGGCTGGGGAGACCCGCGCTGCCCCCTCCCTGCCGCCCGGGCCCCGCAGCTATGTGGAGAGCGCGCGGCATGGGCCGCCTGCCGCTCAGGCCGGCTTTTAATAGCAGCACACGTGCGCCGGCCCCGCCGCCCCCGGCCTGGCCCGCGGCCACTTCCCGGCGGCCGGGGCGTGAGGCGCTGCCCGCCTGCCCGCACACGCTGCTCGCCCGCCATGGACGCGCCGCGGGGCTCGGGCGGCTGCCGCGGGGAAGCGCCCGCCGCCGCGCCGCTGCTGGAGGAGTCGTCGTCGTCCTGCCCGTCGCCGGCCGCCAAGGCGGGGGAGCCGCGCCGCACGTCCTCTTCCTCCTTCGGCTACGACGAGAGCGACGAGGAGGCGGCGGGGCCGGGGCCGGGGCCGGGGCCGGGGCGCGGCGCGGAGGAGCCGCACTACATCAGCACGCACGAGATCCAGCTGAGCGAGGTGGAGCACGACATGGACTTCGACGCGGCGCTGGCGGCGCGCTGGGACTTCGAGGACGACAACGTGATCTACTCCTTCGTGGACTACGCCTCGTTCGGCAGCGCGGACACGCCGCCCGACGGCGAGGCCGAGCCGAGCTGCTCCCCGGCCAGCGAGCCCGGCCCCGGCCCCGGCCCCGGCCCCGTTCCCGGCCGCGGCGCCCCGGAACCCGATCCGCCCTGCCCCGCCGGGGCCCCCCGCGCCGCGGGCGGCGGCCACGTCCTCCTCGCCATCGGGCCCGCCTCCCGGGCTATAAAGGAGTGTAGCGACGGGCGCGGCGAGCGCGACTCGGCGCCGGGGGGCGACATGAGCCTGCGCCTGCCGGCCGCGGGCCGCGAGCCGGCCAAGCGCCTGCTGGCCGTGCCGGCGCGGCTGCAGGCCCGCGAGCCCGGCGACTACTCGAGCGGTGCGTCCAGCGCCGTGAGCGAGCTGGATGACGCGGACAAGGAGGTGCGCAGCCTCACGGCCCGCGCCTTCCGCAGCCTGGCCTGCCCCGGCCTGGACGCGGCGCTGCCGCCCGGCTCCCGCGCCTCGTCCGCCGCCTCGCGGCCCGGCAGCGCGCACCGCTGGGCCACCTACCTGGACCTCAAGTGCGGCAGCTTCGGGCCCCGCGCCGAGCAGAGCCTCTTCCACAGCAGCGGCCGCGCGCAGAGCCGGGCGCTGGAGTTCGTGGTGAGCCGCCTGGACGGCGAGATCGCGCACGTGGAGGCGCCGGGCCCGGCCGGGCCGCGCGTGCTCACCCGCCTCGAGCCGCTGAGCCTCAGCCTGAGCCTCAGCCGGCGCGGGCCGCCGCCCAGCCCGGAGGCGGACGCGAGCAGCAAAAAGTCCAAGGTGGCCTCCAGCCTGCTCAAGAACGTCATCTCCAAGAAGATGCGGCTGGAGCACGAGTCCAAGATGGAGCGCGGCGAGATCACGGACACGTCGTCCCCGCGCCGCGCCGCCGCCGGCCTGCAGCGCCAGGGCTCCCGCGTGTCCGAGGCCAGCTCCGAGCACACGCTGGTGCCGGCGGAGGAGCCGGCTGAGCCGCGCGCGCCCACGCCGCGCCCCGAGCCCGCCTGCCAGGTGAAGAAGAGCGCCTCGGAGGCCATCAAGGCCACCTTCCTGCGCAGCCAGCACAGCGCCTTCCGCAGCTGGAGGGAGCGCGAAGCCGAGAAGCTGCAGCAGCAGCCGCCGCCGCAACCACAGCCGCCGCCGCACCCGCAGCCGTCGTCGGGGAAGCCGCGCTGCGACTGGCGCGCCGACCTGGGCCAGGTGTCGGCCGGCAAGGCCACCAAGATGTCGCGCCTCTTCGTGCCCAGCATGCAGCAGGCGCCCAGAGGCCCGGAGCCGGGCAAGCAGGCCACCAAGTGCTCCACGGCGCGGGCGGCCGCCGCCTCGCTGCTGCGCGCGCGGGCGCCCGAGATCCGCATCAGCCTGGGCAGCATCGCGCAGGGACCGCCACCCTTCAGCATCGCGCAGCTGCTCACGCCGCAGCTGGCCCGCGACCCTCCGCGCCCCGCCGCGCCGGACAAGGTGCCGCAGTTCCAGGTGCGCGACGTGCGCGACAGCAAGGCCAAGGCGCCGGGGCCGCTGCACCAGGTGCGCGACGTGCGCAAGCTGCTCAAGAGCTCCTACAGCAGCCGCGACGCGCCCGACACCCCCAGCGACCGCGGCAGCGTGGCCTCCGACCAGGGCTCGGCGGAGCCACGGGCCCGGCCGCTGCTGCCGGGCCGCGCCCCCTCCCCCGGGCCCGGCAAGGCGCTCGGCTCCCCGCCCGAGGGCACGATCCTGGTGCACCGCACCTCGGGCCGCCTACCCGTGGCCACCATCGCGCCCAACAAGAGCGACCCGCGCCTGCCCGCCGTGCTCAAGATCGTCTCCAAGGGCGCCGCGCCCTGGAAGCAGCCGGGGCCGCCGGCGCTGCAGCCGCAGCCGCAAGCGCCGCCGCCGCCGCCGCCGGCCGAGAGGAGCAAGGGCGAGGAGGAGGCGCGGGACGAGGGCCGGGCGGCGGCGGGGCCCGCCCGCAACGCGCTGGAGAAGCTGACGGCGGCGGTGCGCAGCATGGAGGAGCTGTACAGCTTCAGCCGCCACGAGTGGAAGCGCAAGAGCGACCCGCTGCCCATCACCGGCAGCCACGTCCTGTCGCTCATCGCCAGCCAGGAGCGCGGCCCCGCGCCACCGCGCCCCGCGGACGAGCCCGAGCCGGCGGGCGCGGCGCCCGGCAAGGCGGAGAGGAGCGCGGCCCCGACGGCGCCGGGCCGGGCCGCCCACGACCCGCGCCGCAGCTCCAACCCCGACAAGGTGTCGGCCAAGGCGGCCGCCTTCGAGAGCCTGGCGCGGGAGCGCGAGCGGCAGCGCGGCCCGCCCGAGCGGCCTGCACCCGCCGCCGCCGCCGCCGCTCCGCCGCCCCCCCGCGGCCTCCCGGCGCCCAAGGTGGCCGCCCCCGCCAAGCCGCCGGCCGAGGCCGCCCCGCTGCGCGCCCCCAAGGCCGGCCTCGCGCCGCCGCGCGGCCCCCCGGTGCCCGCCGCGCTGCCCGGCCCCGACGCCAAGAGCGCGGCCGAGGCGGCGGCGGCGGCCGGGCCCGACTGCGGCAACTACCTGGCCCTCCCGCGCCACGCGGGGGCCGGGGCTGGGGGCGAGGGCGGCCGGCCGGCTCCGGGCCCAGCCCTGGCTCCGGCCCCGGCCCCGGCCGCGGCCCCGGCGGCGCTGTGCAGCTTGCAGCCCTTCAGCCCGGGCCGCGCCGCCGAGTGGCGGGGCAGGGAGGAGGGCGGCGCCGCCGGGCCGCAGCCGCAGCCCCCGCCGCCCTCCGCCGCCGAGCTGCAGGCGGCCGCCCCCACCGCCTACCCGGCCGCCCTGCCCCTGGCCGCGCTGGCGGGCGCGCAGCCGCCGCTGCTCTGCTTCTCGCCGCCGTCCGCCGCCGAGGCCGTGCCGCTGCCGCTGCCGCTGTCGCTGCCCGTGGCGCTGGCGCAGCCGCCGCGCCGGGTGCTGCTGGACGTGAGCACGGGGCAGCTGTACGTGGTGGAGGCGCCGCCGCCGCCCAAGCGCCGCCTCTTCGACCCCGAGACCGGGCAGTACGTGGAGGTGCCGCTGCCGCCGCCGCCGCCGGCGCTGCCCGCGCCCCCCCTGGCCCTCGGGCCCGGCGCCGCCTACGCGCCCACCTACATGCTGTACCCCGGCTTCCTGCCCGCGCTCTCCCAGCCCGGCGGCGACGCGGCGGGCAGCCCCGGGGCGGCCGAGGCGCTGCTGGCCGACAGCCCCTACTACGTGGCCGCCGGCAAGCCGCAGGGGGCCGCCGGCGCCAGGGCCGCCGAGGGCAAGCCCGTCATCAGCATCACGTCGCAGCCGCTGGGGCCCCGGCTCATCGCGCCGCCCTCCTTCGACGGCACCACCATGAGGTTCGTCGTGGAGCACCGGTGATGGCAGGAGCAGGCGGGCCGCTGGTGAGTCCGGGCTCGGATCGGGAGGAAAGCGCCTGGCGCCGGCCCCTCTGCTTTGTGCCAGGGCTACGGGGAAGTCCCCCTTCACTCCTTGGGAAAAGGCCGCTTGTCTCATTTTAAAGCACAAGGCTCTGAGGCGGGCCCGGTTTGCTCTGCCCCTGGGGGTTTGGCAGGATCAGGGCCACCTCAGGCTCAGATGGGTGAGTGGCGGGATGGGGGCCAGCGGGTCTAGGG
Source organism: Crocodylus siamensis (assembly GCF_052110815.1). Lineage (NCBI taxonomy): Eukaryota > Metazoa > Chordata > Crocodylia > Crocodylidae > Crocodylus > Crocodylus siamensis. The sequence goes on along the minus strand of NC_143396.1, from coordinate 155,449,116 downwards.
GGCCCACACTGAGGAACGGTACCATTCAGTTCATCCCAGAGTAGCTATAGCTTGCTTTGGGTACCAGTTTTTAGGATCCTGAATTACTTGAAATCACCCCATGGGGCATGACCCAAAAGGGGGTCAAGAAAGTGCCTCCTAAGTGCAGGGGGGCTGGACCCCATGATCTGTAAGGTCCCTTCCAGCCCCTAACAACTGTGAAACTATGAACATATGAAAGGGTTGTGAACAAACTTTAGAAATGGTTTCTCCTTTAAAGAGGGAAAACGTGGGAAACTGGCTTTCCCCTGCAGGCTGACAGAGCTCCAGCCTCTGCTTGAACCCCCTATGCCCTACACACACACCACTGCCCCACACACTGGGGGTTTGGGGTGTGGGGAGGGGGGGCAGTGGGTCCAGACTGAGGGGCACTGGGTTGGGACTGGCCATTGGTGTTTACAAATGGGTCCTGGTACAAAAGAGGCTGAGAACCAGTGCTTTAAATGAAGCTGGCATGCTCCTGTCATCTGAGCTTGTTTTACTTCTGTGGGGGGGCACGGGGGTGGTGCAGGTGCTAAGGCATAGGGTTGACAGCCCACAGATTGCAAGTTCACGGCCATGGCAGAAGCACTCACAGTGTGGCCTTAGCAGAATTTTCAGATTTCCTGGAATCTGACAAATAGCTTGTCACCAGGAAGGAAGTTTGTCCAGGCAAAAACACCCTCACCTGAGATGTGCATGAATGCAGCTTGTCCTGGTTTTCAGTGGGGCCAATGTACCCAAAGACAAACTGTGGTTTATCTGGCCCAGCTAGCTCTGGCTACAAGAAGGGCACATGCTCAGTGTGGACCACATGTCAGTCAGGACCACATGTTGGTCACAGAATGCGGAAGACAATCAGTCTCGTCTTGGATACACTGCCAAAAGTGAAAATCAGGATGCAGAACAAATGTTAACATCACGATTGGTTTATTAACAATGGCCACATGGCATGCAGGAATCACAACCAGTGAAGAATTGACTTTAGGATTGCTATGCTTTCCTTATCTCTTGAAATAAGGAAAGAACATTTGGGAATCCCTAATTCACCAGCTCTGTCTTCGGGAACTGGGTGGTTTTCTAGCATCAATCAGTCAGTCAGTCTTTTTAAAAAATATGTAAAGCTTTAGGCTTATCAGTAAGTTGTTGTCAGTTTGCTATGACTGCATATTTGTTTTTAATTTTTTTCCCCCATGCAATGTGTTATCTTGCTTTTTGTTACCCTTCATTACAAGAACAGAATTAAGGAATTAACTGACTAAAATCTTCCTTCGTGTGCCTTATTCATTCATGTTTTGCCTTGTTTAATGCTCATGTTCATCATTCTGTTAACTTATCCTAGATTTAAATTAAGTAGTTCTCCTTGTCTAATGTTGGATTCACTGAGGAGCCTGCATGACAGAGCATAAATTTGGTAGCTTCATAGTGCATTGCTTATTCAGTACTAATCTAATTAATACTAGCTCTAGCCACCTTTGTATGAGCACATGGTAAAGTTTCCCATTTTCCTCCTCTTGTACACCATAAAAAAGTATACAAACCACTGTGGCAATGGATTATACAGTAATTAATTCTTTAGTTTGTTGCTCAGGTATTTAGTTAGATTAGTATGTTATTTAAAACAGTGTATATATACATTGTGTGGTGATTGTACCAGCTGCACAGAAGGCAAAAACAAATCTTATAAACACTGTTCTGGGAAGTTAACTCTACTTCCTGCTCTTCTACTGTTTCCTATATTCAACAGTCCTTCAACCATTTTGTTTAGTTAATCTACTTATAACTTACGAAATATTATTGACTGCAGGATGTGTTTTCGTACGTTGCCCTACGTACCTTTTAATGATTCCAATAATGCATCTATTTCTCATTGCATCATACTACATTTTTGAAATATAAAAGCAGTTTACAGTGTTTCACTGGATCTCTCTCTGATCAAAGGAATACTGATGAATATTGTTCTAACGGGAGGGACAGCCTCTATGGGAAGACTGCAGGCATACTAGCAGTGCACTTAGACTTTGCACCTGAAAGCTAAAGAAGACTGCTCATTCGTAATGAATTTCACATTTCATCCAGTTTTTCTTTGAAAGTATTTGAATGCAGTAATTCTGTGCACATCTGAAAATGGTCTGAAATAATTGCCAGATGTTAGGGACTACCAGTACATTTTCAGCAGTTTGAAAACACATTGTTTTAACTTCTCATTGTTTCTCTGAGAGAAAAACCTTGATACATTAACTTAAAAGTGTTTGAATGTTGCTCTTCATCTGGGATCTCTATCTCTCACTATATCATTTTCCTTCCGTCTCATGTGGTGGTTCACTAATTAGGCCAATATGTCTACAACTGGTTAATTTCAGAAGGCATTACTTTTTTAGGAGTCACTACAACCTGACTGTCTTCAAACCTTGTTTCTATATATGTTGCTGTTGGTGCTGACTGTTTTATGATAGGGTCTGATCTTGCAAATACTTAGAAACATATAGAATCATAGAAAATTAGGATTGGAAGGGACTTCAGGAGGTCATCTAGTCCAGCCCCCTGCTCAAAGCAGTACCATCTCCCACTATATCATCTTAGTCAAGGCTTTTTCTTCCCAGGTCTTAGAAACCTCTAAGGATGGAAATTCCACAGTCTGTCAAGGTTGCCTGTTCCAGTGCTTTACTACCCTTCTAGAGAGTGAGCTTCATTCTGCTTATTTCTAATCTAAATTTCCTTTGCTGCAACTTGAGACCATTTCTCCTTGTTCTGTTATCTACCAGCACTGAGAACAGTTGAGCTACCATCCTATTTGGAAGCCACCTTTCAGTTAGTTCAAGGCTGCTTTTGAATTTCCCTCCTCAGTCGTCTTTTTTCCAGACTAAATAAGCCCAGTTCCCTCAGCCTCTATTCATACATCTTGTGCCCCAACCTCCTAACTATTTTCATTGTACTCTGCTAAATTGTTTCCAATTTGTCCACATCCTTTCTTTGAGAGAGAGAGTGTGTGTGTGTGTGAGTGTGTGGCAGGGGGAGGCATAAATTGGATACACTAGTACTGCAGAAGTGGCTTTGCTAGTAGTTGAATAGAAGAGGAATAATCGCTTCCCTCAATCTGCTGACAACACTTCTACTAATGCAGCCTCAGTATGCTGTTGGCCTTCTTGGCAACAAGGGCACAGTGCTGGCTCATATTCAGCTTGTTGTCCACTGTAACTCCCAACTCCTTTTCTACAGAGCTGCTGCTTAGGCAGTCGGTCCCCAGTCTGTGCCAGGTGCATGAGATTTTTCCATCCTAAATGCAGAACTTTGCACTTGTCCTTATTGAACATCATGAGGTTTCTTTTGGCTCAATCCTCCAATTTGTCTAGGTCTCTTCAAATCCTAACCCTACCCTCCAGCATATCTACTACTCTCCGCATCTTGGTGTCATCCGCAAACTTGCTGAGGGTACATTCCATCCCATTTTCCAGGTTGTTGATGAAGATACTGAACAAAACCAGCCCCAGGACTGACTTTGTGGGATACTCCACTTGATACTGGCTGCCAGCTAAACATCAAGCCATTGAGCCTGATAAGCCAGCTTTTTCTCTGCACCTTACAGTGCATTCATCTAACCCATATTTCCTTATCTTGCTTGCAAGAATATTCATAGAATCATAGAAGAATCATAGAAGTAGGGTCGGAAGGGACCTTGTAGATCTTCAAGTCTGACCCCCTGCCAGGGCAGGAGGAAAAAAAACTGGGCTCAAATGATCCCAGCTAGGTAGACATCAAGCCTCCTCTTAAAGATCCCCAGGGTAGGAGTCAGCACCACTTCCCTTGGAAGTTGGTTCCAGCTCCTAGTTGCCCTAACTGTGAAGTAGTTTTTATGGATGTCTAATCTAAACCTACTCTCCAACAACTTGTGGCCATTATTCCTTGTTATGCCAGGGGGCACTAGGGGAAACAAGGTCTCTCCCAAACCCTTCTGGTCCCCCCTAGTGAATTTATAGACAGTCACCAGGTCCCCCCTCAGCCTTCTCTTGTGAAGGCTGAACAGGTTCAGGTCCCGCAGTCTCTCATTGTAGGATCTGCCCTGTAGTCCCCAGATCATGTTGTGGGAGACTGTATCAAAAGCTTTGCTAAAGTCAAAGTATATCACATCCACTGCTCTCCTGCATCCACTGAGCCAGTCATCTTGTCATAGAAGGCAGTCAGTTTAGTCAGGTATGACTTGCCCTTAGTGAATCCATGCTAACTGTTCCTAATCACCTTTTTGTCCTCTAAGCGCTTAGACATAGATTCCTTGAGGACCTGCTCCGTGATTTTTCTAGGGACTGGTGAGGTTGACCAGTCAGTAGATTCTTCTTCCCTTTCTTAAAGATGGGGCACTATATTTGCCATTTTCTAATCATCTGGCACCTCTCCTGATTGCCACAAGTTTTCAAAAATAATCTCCAGAGTCTCTGCAGTCACATCAGCCAACTCCTTCAGCACCCTCAGTTACATTGCATCCAGCTACATGGACTTTTATATGTCCAACTTTTCTAAACAGTCCCTAACCTGTGCTTTCACCACTTTTGGCTGCTCGCCTCCTTTCTAAGTTGTGCTGCCAGGTGCTGTAGTCTGGGACCTGTCCTTTCCTATGAAGACTGAAATAAAAAAGTCATAGAGTACATCAGGCTTTTGCTTTTCTGCATCATCTATCACTAGGTAGATTCTCTCAGTCAGTAAGGGACTCATACTTTCCCTGATTTTCCTTCTGTTGCTGACATATGTGGAGAAACCCTTCTTGTTAGCCTTCATATCCATTGCTAGCTTCAACTCCAGTAGCACTTTGGCCTTCCTGATTTCATCCCTGCATGCCCGAGCAGTGGTCTTAATATTCCTTCCTAGATATTTGTCTCTCTTCATTTGTTGTAAGCTCCCTTTTTGTATTTTAGCTCACTGAAAAGTTCCCTGCCAAGCCAAGCTGGTCTTATGCCATACTTGCACATTGGGATGATATGTTCTTGTTCCCTCAGTAAGGTTTCTTTAAAATACAGCCAGTTCCTCTGAACTCCCTTACCCCTCAGACTGACTGCCCATGGGATCCTGCCCATCAGTTCCCTGAGCGAGTCAGTCTGCTTTTCTGTAGTCTAGGCTCCTTATTCTGCTGCTCTTCTTCCTTCCTTTCCTCAGCATCCTGAACTCAATCATCTCATGGTTGCTACTACCCAAAGTTGCCATCCACTACTACAGGGGTTGTCCACTGAGGGTACGTGTAACCTTGGGTGTACTTGGGAAGGCTCTAGGGGGTATGCACGGGCAGGCAGGGATGAAGCGTCACCACCCTGCGCCGCTGCCTCCCAGAAGCAGGGCCGGAGGCGGGGGCAAGGGCAGTGATGCTCCTGTGCGGGCTGCACAGGCACCACACAGCTGGCCAGATGCAGGGCAGGGGGGGAAGCTCACACGTGGTGGCTGCCACTGCCACCCACCACCCCGTGCAGCCACCATTCTGTGTCCAGCTGTGCATGCCCCCTGCCCCCGCTCTGCATCCAGCTGCCAGGGGTACACTTATTAAAAAAGGTTAAAAACCCCTGCACTACTACATTTCCCACCAATTTTTCCCTGTTTGTGAACTTGCTTCTGTTCCATTCTTGCTACTGTGGCTAGTTCTGTTTTCTTCAGTATAAGTAAATGTGGTAGCAAGTGTTTCCTTGCAATAAAGAGCCTTCAGTCTGCTATCGTTTTAAAATTCATCCTTCCTGATTTTTGTTAAAAGTTTAACAGATGGCAAATGCCAAAGAATATGCATATTTATCTTTGAAAAATAGTCGACTGTTCCTTTCCCTGATAATGAATGGCTACTTTTGTGAACCCTCTGTTAAATAGCCTTCAGTTGTTAAGGTTCCTCCGCCTTGTCATAGATATATGCAAAATATATAGGTGAGACCATATGTGTGCGTGTGTAGTCATATATCATATGTATGAAAATGTGTGTATATGTATATATCTGTGTGTACATACACATTTCATATATGTATGTTTTTTCATTTTATTCATGTGCATGTTTGTATGGATTATATAAAATGCAGGGGGTATATATATGTATGTATGTGTTTGTGTGTATATAGATATATGAAATGTTCATGTGTACACACACACACACACACACACACACAAATATGGAAAAAATTATGAGACACCTGGGAGTAAAACATAGATATCTTTATGCAAGCTAAAAAAGCCTAAAACCCAGTGTCAGTCTCCCATTACAGTTTCCCCTTTTTGTTAACACTCCTAATATGCCAGTCAAGCAGCAAACTCCTTGGAGACAAGTGGACTCTCACAAGGACATATACATGCTGTGAGGTGAATCCTGGTTTATAACTGCTCAGCCTACAAAAATGGTTTAACAAATATTAAAAGAAAGATTAATTTTCTCTTTCCCTACTTATAGGGCATGTCTACACATGCATTTACTGCATAGTAATGTACTGGTCAATAAGCAGTTTTTACACTGGCGTCTATATATGCAGGCGTTCCAGCACAGTAATGCTGTGTGTGGACTGACTTGGGACTAAAGTTACTCACAAGTCATTTCACATACATGGAGTTACTGTGTGGTAAGGCATCTACATGTGCCTTACTGTGCGGCAACTACTCAGGTATAAATTTGCTACGTGCATCACGCAGGTAGTAAATTTAAGCCGAAGTCGGCATTAGTCACCATAGTTACTGCACAGTATGAGTGTGAATGTGTAGGCATGTGCCCATACTGGGCAGTCATTTTTGGTTACTGCGCAGTAACCGTGCATGTGTAGATGCACCCATAGAGTTGTGTGCCTGGATTGGAGCAATTTAATGGTTATAGGTAGCATCTATTCTTAGAGAGAACACCTAAATTAAAGCTGAGGCATTCATACTTTATTTGAATGTGAGCACTCCTCCTTACATTCGTCTTCTGTCTGATAGTACTTTTTAAACCTCAAGGAAACATTCACATTTTATAAAAGGCTGATTTCAATTGCAACCTGTTCTGTGTATAAGCCAACTTGCCCTAAAATAATTTGCAGTTAGGGTTCAGTTATGCAAGATGTTGATCAGACCTGAGTTAGCAAAGTAGCAAAGCCCCAGTTCAGCAAAACATTAAACATGTCTAAATTTAATGAGATATAAGCCAGGATATGCTAAATCGCTTTAGGGATGGACTAGAGCCTTATTTAAAAGAGCACTTATGTTCATGCTTAGCTTTGGACATGCCCTTGGATGTTAAGATACCGAAGTAAATGCTTAAAGTTAAGCACGTACTTAAACGCTTGTCTTAATAGGGGTTTTGCCTAAATCAGGATCCTACATTTTAAACTTAAGCAGGGGTGCAAGTGCTGTGGTGTTTTGGGTCTTTCAGTACCTGCTTACATACTTCGCTGGACACTATATATTTCTTTCAGTCATACTTCAATAAGTGCTAGTAGCTAATGTCACAGTAATGTGTTTTGTTCAGACAAGTAACTGGTCCATTGTTAGTGCTCAGTGAAAACATTTGTATTACTGACCAAGCAAATGGAATTATTCTTTGACTTCTAATATCTTATGTATGGACAGTCAGTATAGCCAAATACTCAATTGGATAATTTTTCTGAGCTTCATAAGGCAGTCACATGTGCCTGGTATATACATTTAGAACATTTTTTTTTGCATATCATTATATGTATAGAGGATTTCCAAAGAACATTGTGGATTAAGGGATCTTATTCTGGGGAGGACCAGAATCAAAGGGAATATATGTTTTTTGCCTCAAGCTACTAGCAGTAAATTCTCTAAAAAGCTAACATAATCTGTCCTGGTACCCAATTTGACACTGATTCTTCTAGATATTATTATTTGATGTCAGCAATAGCTAAAGAAATTGCTAGCAACAGTACTATAAAAATAAACTGAAATATTATTTGTTCTGCAATAGTATAGTCTACTTAAAAGTAATAATGTAAAATACTTTCTAAGAACTTCTTTTCTTTCTTTGGTGTTTTTACAGGTGCAAGGAAGAAGAGCTATCCTCCTTTAATCTGGTACTCATTTGGTAACACTAAGCATCCATCCTTAAAACTGTTTCTGCAGTTATTTAATTTTTGCTTCATACAAAAAAGTGTGCATGTTTTCTGTTTCCTCTTAAATACTCCCATATTTGGAGTATGCATACATTTATTTATGCACACAAGGTTGAATTATTGCATTACTGTCTGTAAAGTTTTTTTATATGGAAGCCAAGCTGTAGACTTTATACATGCCCTTATGGTCATGGTTATGTGCAAGTACTAAAAAATGTGCATATAAAACAATATCTTTATTTCTTTTTTTTAAACAAAAGTTTTCACTTGCTGAGCAGTTTGAATACCCTTATAATATTTGTAAAAAAAAAAAAAAGTGTGTAAATGTGATATCATTTAAGTTTGGATGAAAATGCATCTTGCAGGTACTCAGTATGATTACGGATATCTAATGCAGCCATGTAACACACAAAGATGAGACCATTTGTCTTCTATTGAAGTCAGTAGGTGTCTATAGACTTCACTGGGAGCAAGATTGGGCTCCTTCTTTATAATTTATGGATATGCACTTTGAATAGCAAACAGAGATATGTAGTAATTAGGTTATCTTTAGTGTGCATTTTTGGCATGGTTTCAACTGTTGTTGTTTATCAGGAGACTTGTTTTGATTGCTTTCTTTTTATTTGCCCCTTTGTACTGTGTTTGACATCACAAGTTGCCTTAATCATGGCAGCGTTTAAATACTGGGAAGCCAGAAATTGAATGTAATATTTTTAGTCCCCAATTTAAAGGAAAAGGCAGCATTTATTTTTCTTTAAGACTGCAGTCTTTTTTCAAAACTCTGACTTTGAAAACTTGTTTAATTTCAGTGAGCCCCCAGAAGAACTTCAATTGCTATTTCTTTTTTATAGCCATTGAGTGGCTAAGTGATATGTGCCCTGAACCAACGATATGTATATTTATTTAAGTGGTCCCTCCCTTTGGTATAAAAGGAAAGATAAAAAATATTGGCTAGGTATAATGGAATACGTATGCCTCTGGTATAACTTTCCTGAAGATAACAGAGTAATCATAGCAATCACTTTCTGTCAGTAAGAGAGAACTGTTAGCTGGGTGGTAGGTCTAAATTGCATTTGATTTTTAGTCAGTGACTTGTTTATGTATTACTACCCCTCCAAAACTTCCATTCAGATTAGTGGGGATTTAGGGACAGCAAGAAATGTAGTTCCAGGTCTATAGCCTAAAGCCTGTAGTATAAAGCACATGTAATAGCATAAAGTGTAGTTGAAGCTCTCCTGGGTAGAAGGATGGGATCTTTCTTGCAATTTTCTCTTTTGATGGCAAAAAGGGAGGCATCTGTATAAAGTTTACTCAAATGAGTGCCAATGTTTGTGCTCTTGTGTATGTATGTTTTAGAAATGATATTTTTTGTTAAGTGTAAAAGACCACTAATCTTAATGAATCTTGACTTGTATATGAGCAGAAATAACACTTTGCTGCTTAGTATAGTGTTGTTCTGTTACAAGGTCATGGTAGGGATTTAAACCAGGTTTTGTAGGGATAATCTTAGGAATCCTAGTTCTGTGGTGATTTAATTGTTTTACATACACACTGTTCTCATTTGCTGGTCAATAGTATTCCTAGATCCCTGAATGTTAATCTATATATTTCCTAGATTGCTCTTAAAGCATGGAGAAATGGTGAGTGACTCCCCTGACTTTATAAAACAAATGAGCAGCTTTAAAATAAGCTAAACTTTCTGTTGACTTAGAACACAAAATGAACTTTTAAAGCAAAACAAAATTACTGTTTTTGTGCTGTTCTCACTATAGTTATAACATCCTTTAAAAGTGATTAGTTAGCCATGTTGATCTGAATCTAAGGAAGTAGGCTGTCCCTTATGAAAGTTTATGCCTCTGGGAACCAGTTAGTATCTAAAGTACCACCCTGGCCTGTCTGATTCTTTAAAGTGATCATCTTTCATTTCTTACTTATGCAAAAAACCCTGTATCTTGCCTCGTTCTAAAGTATGCCTAATGCATTAAGCTGGTTATAAGAGTCTATTTTATATGAATGTTTTGACATTTATTGACTTCCCAAAAACTAAAAATGAGTTCAGTAGAAATACTTTAAAAATCCCAACTGTAAGGGCAAGCATTTTCCTTCCTGAGCTGCAATTTTCTTTGAGATTTTTTATAGGAGTAGAGAGACTTCTATTCGGGATGACTACAAATGTTGCCTGGCTGTCATTATTCCAAAGGCCATATATGAGTAAGATTCCACTTGGCTTCATAGGGGTTTTCCCAGAGCCGGAACACAAACACCCAAACTTGCTCCCACTGAATTAAGTGGCTAAACTGTTATTGATTTCCACAGGAATAGGGTTGGTTTGCAAGTAAAGCACCGCAGGGTTTCCTTTAAATTAATTTAGATGGTTTAACAACTTTTTAATATTACAAATATGTTTTTGATGTTTAAACATACTCCAGTTGTTACAACAAGCTTGTTAAAAAAGTGATATATGCAAATGTATTTATTATCCAGGTTTCTTGTTTGTGCCTTTCTACTGGCGAAAATAATCTAAAGCATTCTGTTTTGGGAGGCTCTGGTTTTTGACTCCTTTGCATGTCGACCTATTCAGGTAAAATGTCACTTTGCCTTCAGGCCCTTAATGAAGTAAAATAATATCCATCAAGTCAGCCACCAATGATCCTGGAGCTGGAAATAGGGATCTGGAAAACTTATGAAAATACATTTTTCTTCCGTAATGACTGATTCTTGCTTCCTTTCCAACCCTCCTCATCCTGAACATGCAGACACATAGTAAATGGGAATGACTTCATCCCTAGGACAAAATGACTGACTCTCAGGCTCTCAGGTGCTTTTTCTCTAATGATCCACATATATAATACAACCTTAATTATGGGTTCATGACTGCTCCACCATAATAATTTTTAAGCTTTAAAAGTGACTTTATAATTCTGAACTTATTTGTCCACTTATACGCTAAACTACTGGAATGCATATATTATATAAACAATTTTGTTTATAAAACTAGCCTGTGAGAGGTGTGACTCTGCATGGTCTCCTTGCTATATGTACCATTTTCTGCATTATGGCTCATAGTCCACAAGTAGACGTTAGAGCAAAATGTTTTCAAATTAGTAATGGAAATTGGAAAAGATGTTCATTTTCTAACACAGGGTTGAAGACTGCTGTGCAGAAGGGCATGGGGGTGTATTCTGCAGCTTCTGCACAGACAGTGTTCTCACAGAATAATTACAGTAAGCGCAAGAGCTCTGGAAAAGCAGAACTTTTTTGGACCAACTGTCCATAAGGTGCTTTCAGTTAGTTTGAGCGTTAAAATCTCCATTTTTGGTCATTGCTAGTGCTTTTGTTAAAGACAGTAGACAGAGACACCTCATTCTTTAAATCACTTTAGACTTTATACTGCATTCTTTATTCTGGCAAAACTGATGGATTTTAGTAAGACTTTGGGGTGAATGAGAACTTCAGGTTTTGGTCCTGTGGCTATTTCTAACATTCAAGAAAACTAATCAGATATGAAGATTAAAAAGAAAATACTCAGCAAAACAATTTCAGAACACTTAAAATAGCACAGCTGTTCTGATCTTATGTTAGAAGTTGGCCCTGAAAACTGTAATATTTACTACAGTGAAAGTGTTTACAAAATGGGCCCTTTAATTTGTCATTTCTTTCAGAATTGTTCACAATTGATTTGGGCTTTATTAGATATCTTCTTATTAACTTTATGCAGAGCTCTAAACAATTTTGATGAGTATTTTGTATATGAACACTACTCTAGAGTTCTAAAGTAGCAAATGCTTTTAGCAGCTTTCAAATTGTTGTTTCCGTATTGATATATATCATTTGGGCCTGGTAGTACACTCAGAACTATCACCAATTTAAATAGGAAGTATAGATCCATTAATAGGAGCCAGGTAGGAGCCAAAAAGTTAGAAAGATTCTGTCTAGTAAACTACACAGTCACAATCTGAAGTAACTTTTCAAAATATTTGTAAGTTTCTTATTTTTTTTTCTGATTAGCATACATTGTTTTCCACACATTGTATTTGTAGGTCATAAGCAGGATCTTTGAGATAGGGGCATGGAGGTGCAGTTTTACTATGCCCCCAAGCTCAGGGAGGGCCCCAAAATTGAATTGCTCTCAATATTTTTTTTCCTGTTTCCAAAAGGAAGCCGGGTAGTCCCCCTACCAGAATGTACCAAACTTTCAAATTCTTTTCATAGGCTCTGGTCATTGGATGTGGATTTGTCTACTGTCTTACTGTTCAGATTAGTAAAATACACAGGCATGAATCTGCATTCAGAAGGAATTGGGATCCTTTCTGTAGGTTCAAGGTATCACCCATTTTTCCCATTATGCACTCAGTTCTAAAGCCCCAGTACGTGTTTGACATAATGCCCTTTTTTCATTTCTGTGTAAAATATACAATGGGAGTTTGCATTTTTGTCAGGAATATATGGAATACCAGCATCTTCCTCCACTATACCTTCCCGCTAAATTTGGTTTGAATGAAACTGTTTAATGGAAATATTATTAAGGCTTCATAGAAAGCATTGCAAGCACTTTAAATGTAAAGTTACTAGTTGAAGTTAATATTTCTTCATATCACATGGAATTGGATCCAGTTCTGCAGATTTTAATTTGAAAAAAAACCTGTTAAGGGCAATGGAAAATCTGTTTCTATAGCAACTGCCTATATTTGGAAAGGAAGTCTAGATATAACTTTTTTCTGCATCTATTTGCTGTAACTTTTATCTCTTTTCCAGGATTTTGCCATTGTGTTAGGCCCTTAGACAACAACTTAAAATGCACATAATGGTCCAGATTCTCAGTTTCGGTTAAGTCGGTAGAATTATACTTCTAATAATATACTTAATTATATTAGTTGAGGATCTGGTCCCGTATGTCTTTCTCTTCTTTGCTTATCTCCAGCAAGAAGAGAATGTTAAAAACATTAGTTTTAAACAATTTTAAACATTTAAAATATTTTAAATTGATTACTTCTGGGGGGGAAAAAACTAGCAGTTTTCCACAGTTTAAAGTTGAGGTAGACTTTCCCTCAGATAATTTTAAAAGGGAGAAAAATACAATCCACATAGGTCATGTTTCTAAAAATGTCTCTAAAACCTTAACGTTTTCATATTAGAAGTAGGCTCAGACTCCCACAAAGTTCAAGGGGGAAAAATTGTCCACTTTTAAATATAGAAATGTACTTAAGCAGTATTTTGTATGTTTGTCAAAAATAAGGAGAATCCTAGGATCAAATTTAGCATTGTCCAGTTTTTCACTAATAAGGTATTAAATACAGAAATTCAGCTAGCTAAGTGCATTGTTAAGTGCATATGTGAGATTTTATTTTATCAGAATTCATTTGTTTACACGCATAAATTGAAACTACCCTCAGGGTGAAATGCACTACAAGTATACATATAGTGAGTGATTTAAACTATGTTATTTTCATTTATCTGCATTATTCTGAAAATCAGATGAAAAAATTACAAGTTTTTTTTCCAAAGTGCCCAATTAGACATTACAAGCTTTGAATATGTGTACCAGTATTTTGCTTGTCTTTTCAAATGCCTCTTAAAGAAAATGAATGCATCTTTCCTGTTTTCATAAATGATAATGATAAAACTCTATATATGTTAAAATACAATTTCTGTGTTATATGAAACAGATAGTACTTCGGACTGCAGGACAGTACAGGTATCAAAGTAGATTGACCATAGTCACATAACCTTATATATAGTACATACATTTTAATACTAACATCTGTGTTTAAAAATATAGTGACATACCTTTTCTTTTATTGGTGCTCAGAGACAAGTTTTTCATTACAGTTTACAAGGGATAGGTTTGCACATGCAAAATCTCAGGGTTTACAGGTTTGCCCGGTGTACTTGAAAGAGAAAAAACAAAACAAAAAAAACCGCAGGTGCCCTGTATTTCAATATATATTGTTGGAGAAAAATTTTATAATAATATCTTTTGTCTAACAGCCTGTAAAAATGAAAGCAATAACATGAGACAAGAGCAACGATTATTTATTTTCTCAGGGGAGGTCTTTTCAGTAGAATGTGTCAATCCTGTTGTCAAAAAATGCTTGCTTAATTTTGTCTGATGCGAAACACAGTTCATGTTTGCATAAAAGGGTTAATTTTGTGAGGTGAGAAGCCTGCTGGTGCTAGTTCAGCAAAGCTCTTTTGCAGGTGCTTAACTTTTTGAAAACTTGAATAGTTTTGTTGACTTCATTGGAAATACTTACCTGCATAAAATTAAGCAGGTGCTTCAGCTTTTTGCTGAATTTGGTCCAGTGTACTTGACATCTTGCAGGATTGAGTCCCACATGTTTAACGTTATGTATATACAAGTAGTATTTTGGGCTTGAGTCTAACATGAAATATGCCTGCAGACATTGCCACAGGGAGTAACCAGAAAAATCCAGTAACATGGTGCTTTGACATGCATGCCCTGTCTGTAGTGAATTTTTCAAGCTAATCAGGTGACGTTTAACCACATATCTTGAATTAGAGTCAGTCCTTCTATGTCAGGGTTCACAAGCTGCTAGTATTATATGTTTCATATTGCAGCCCTAGTACGTTTTGGGGTGAAATTCACCCCTGTGCCTTAGGCCAGCACAAGTCCTGTGTACTGCTCAAGTTCCTCCTGAACCTTTAGACATGATCCAAACCCTGCTGCAGGCCATATAAAACTTGGTTAACTTTGCTGACTTTTGGATCAGATCCTGTTTGAAGGCTTTAATGCAGGTGTGGGCGAAATGTGGCCTGAGGGCCAGATGCAGCCAGCCAGGCCATTCTATCTGGTGTGTGGGGTCCCTAAAAAATTTAGAAAATTAATATTTATCTGCCCCTGGTTGCCTGTCATGCGGCCCTCAATGGCTTGCCAAAACTCAGTAAGCGGCCCTCTGCCTAAAATAATTGCCCGCCCCTGCTTTAATGGGACCTGAGTCATGCATGCACTTTGTGTTAGTCTTTTGCATTGGGGTTAAATTATTTTTTTTTAGCTTTAATAATATTTAATTTGGTGAATGGCTTAAAAATATTTTATGGGTGCGTGTTTATTCCTGTCTGCATTTGAAGATGCCTTTACTATCTAGTGTTGATGGCCAAAGTGTCATTCCTTTTTCTTTTTAATTACTGTAAACTTGTGGCTACCTGAGAACACGTACAGTACTTTAAAAATGATTGCTGTTTAAGATTATTATATTCCTTTCGGGGCAGTGGGAGGCTGAGGGAAAATCAATGTTATTTAACAGCACAAATGTGAAGTAAGCGCAATAATTGCTAAAAAAGAGAATGTGGGTGGTATGTTTGATTAAAGAGCTGTGGGTTATATGGCAAATGGTGAAAGCAGAGTGTGGTGAAGGTTTTGTGATGATAATGGGATATTGTCTATGGAAAGAGAAGACATAAAAAAAAAAAGAGAATTTGACTCTTTGAGCTGCTTTCAACATAGATGACGTTGTGGCAAGTTCCTAGCTGAAGTCTGAAGTGATCACATTACAGAATGCTGTGAGTTTGGAGCATAAGGACAGCAAAATAGCTCTGAGAATTGCACTAAGTGTGTTGCACATCAGTGAAATTTTGATTAGATGAGGATCATGTGAGTATTGACTGTGTGAAACTTTTGAATACCAAAGTTTGTAGCTGGTTGGACAAGCATTTGTATCAAGTTTTTTGAATGTTATGACAAATAAAATGTATTTTTCAGTAAAAGACATTGCAAACAAGCATCCAGTTCATTCTTTGATGTTTATATTTGTGAAATTAAATGTTTCTGTCCATAGAAAGGAGGATGTCACACCATATAGCAAACTGGAACATATTCAACACCTGCCTCAGACAAATCCATTTCAGTTTATATCCACAAAACTTACAGAATATTGCAACCTATGCATCCTATATAGGACTGAGCATATCCACCATGTGATTTGACTTAAGGTTAGACCTTGTAGCAATGTTTCTCATAACATGGTTCATGGACCACTACTGGTCTATTTTTCTTGTCAACATAATCAAACCCTGAGAAAGCATTGAAGTGTTAGGAGCAATCGGGTCTATGAAAGGATCATTCTTCTTTCGTATTTGGGAGAAAATCTGCTCTATAGAGAAGTCTCCAAATTTTCTGTGGGCTCACAAAAGCCCTGTAAAATGCTGAGCACCTACTGGCTCTCCAGAGGATTCCCTACTGCAAAGTGCCCTTTTCCTGCAGTAGAAGGCCAAAGTGCTTTCTGGACTATTTTTTTGTAACAGACAGGATATTTAGGATGAACAGTGGTATTTTGGGCCAGCTTCTGCCCAGGTCCATTCTTTATGTACTCTGTTGACTTCAGGATAAGGGTAAGGTAGGCTAAACTTTATTTTCTTTGTTAAAAATTAAGAAAGAGCCATTTGAGATATGTTGTAAATCAAAAGGAAATCCTGGTCTTTTATTTTACATCTGGAGAACATCATAGTGCAGATCTCTACTTCCCATTGAACTCAATTTCAAAACTCTCCCATTAACTTCAGTCCTGTGTGATCAGGTTCCAAAGTAATGATTTGTACTCATTATAATAGTGTATGAAAAGCTCTGACTAAAAATACTACCAAAACTCTGCTGAAGTTACTACAAAATCAAGCTGATAAGACCCTGATACTTTACCACAGATGTCAATGGGAACTTTGTCACTCATTCCAGAGGATACTAAACCTAAATGAGCAGTGTGAAAATTCTGTTTTGATGAGGCTGCTGTAGGAATACTATAGGTGCAGACAGAAGTGACAATGTTTGCCTGATCTGGTCCCTGAAACACTCTACAGCTGTGACCGAACAGAAGTGCATGGCTGCAAAGCGCAGATCCTGCAAAAAAAATGTAACCCTTATTGCATAAGGGTTCAGATGACATTTCTGCCTTCTGTCACTTGTGTCTGCCTGCCTGCCTGCCAGCATCTGAACTGTTTTCAGAATGGGAGGGGGGAAAGGGAGCAGAAGGAATTTGGTCTGGGGGGTTTTCAGCCCCTGCTGGACGGTGAAGTGGGGCTCCAATTCACCCACCCAACCCTCCAGTGACAGCTGGGGAACCCCTAAAACAAGGTCCCTCTGCTCCCTTTCCCCCCTCCTATTCTGAACACAAGGACAGGCTGGGAGGGAGGAGGGGCCACTGCGAGGGAAAACCAACTGCAGGCTCCCAGCCAGAAGCTAGATTTCCCTCCTTGGAACCAACAGTGAGCTTCTGTTTGATCTGGGGGACCATTATAACTCAGAATGCTTCCTGCAAAGTGCTCTCAGTTATAGCAGGAAGGTCCTTTCTGTCTCTGCCCTGTATGTTATCAGGAGCTGAATTCAGCTTCCCAGTGAAACCAGTGTGTATTTTACTGTTAACTTCCTTCCTCAGCTCCAGGTGACCAAAGTGTACCTTTAACAGTTTCTGAACATATGCTATCTCTCTCTCTCTCTCTCTCCAGAGAGAGAGAGAGCACTGTATCCCCTGTCCTATAAGGTAAACATTGATTTTAATGTGTTCTGGGCTCTGGGTACAGTGGAAATGGGGATTATCTATCTGCTTTTACAAAACATGTTTTCATCATTTTTTGTCAAGCACCTGTATTGCTTCTCATTAGTCATTTATCTTTTTATTAGGGGATATTTAGGCATAAATACTCTTTAATTTTTCTAAAACTGCCTACCTGGATGTCATCTTACACCAGTGTATGCTGGTGTAATTTATCTGGCATCTGTGAAGTTAATCCTGATCTGCTAGATCATGAGAAGAGAATTGGCCCAGTATTTCTAAACATTCTAAACTTGTCCTTCTGTACCTCTACTTGCTCTGTTTAACCTGAATCATGTAAATTGTGTCTAAGTGAGAAGATGATTGTGTGATTGAGAATGGTGAGTGATACGGGACAATCATTTCACCTGTTTCTATTAGGAGAAACAAGGCATTTTCTAAAGCAAGCTATTAAATCCTTAAGTTTTCTCTAAATAAGCAGAGGAAGAGGTTTTCTGAGTTAAGAGCAAGATGATCACAGGCAGGTCTTATGCTTCTTATCCACTGGCATGTGGTATATTTAAAAGTTTATTAATAGAAAGTCAGTAATGGAGTTTTGTAAGGTTGTTTATGAAGGTTATTCCAGATTAATTAGTAATGAGCAGGTTTTTCTCATATTGTGATGTAGTTGAAAGCACATATTTTTTTAATGCACCCTTTTGCCCTGCAACCCCCTGCAAAAAAAAAAATAAAAAATCCTTATTTCTTGTTCCTGATAAAATTTGACTTTGACCTGTGACTTCTGGATACTGCAAAAGATATGTAAATTAACACATTTGGTTTAACCCCTATGAACAAACTGATTAGTGAGCTTCATAATTCTCTTCTAGCCATTGTTATAATTTCCTAAAATTGATGTAATAACAAATCATATCAGTTAGCTGGCAGATAGTGGTGTTACTTGTATTATGACTGGGCACTTTAAACATATTCCTATGGAACTCCAAATGTTAAAACTATTGTAATAGGCACCAACACGTTTGAGACTTTTAAAAAATAATATTTAAGTCATGTTATTTGGCTTCTGATTTTTGAGTTTTTAAGAATGACATGAGTCATATTTTAAATCTTCTAAGCAAATTTTAAAGCTGTCTAGCTTGTACTCCTCTAATCAGTTGTCTGCAGGAGTTAATAGTTTGAGTAGAACATCAAATGTTACAAGACTTGCAATAAAGTTGTAAGAGTTGGCAACACTGTTTTTTCCCCCCTTCTACAGTAGCAAGTGCTA
Organism: Crocodylus siamensis; assembly: GCF_052110815.1. Taxonomy (NCBI): domain Eukaryota; kingdom Metazoa; phylum Chordata; order Crocodylia; family Crocodylidae; genus Crocodylus; species Crocodylus siamensis. Next base: position 155,430,274 of record NC_143396.1, on the reverse strand, counting down.
TTTAATGGTTGACTAGGGCTAGGGACAGATATTACACACAAACCTGTTTAAGTGACCAGAAACTGGTTTAAACTTGTAGCAGAACATAAATTCCATGTACATAAACTAGTTTTGAAATGGGTGAAACTGGCTTAAGAAAAACCTGCTTGAATGTAGTATCAGACTTAACTGATTTGGGTCAAACCGATTTATGCAATGTCTGTCCCAGACCCCTTCCTGGTCTGAGTTGAACCAGAGTCTTCCAGCATCCCAGATCCTTGGCTAGGCTGGGCTGGGCTGTCTGCTCCAGAAAATAGGCTGCCCCACCTCTCTCCTCCCTAGCCAGATCTCGGGGGGATACTGCAGGCATAACAGGGTCTGCCTGGCTTCCCTCGCTGCTCACTGGTCAAACAGGGATTCCCCCCCGCCTTTCCCATCTCCTATCTAATGCTGAGAGGCATTTCTAATTTCACTGGAACAGGCAGATAGAACAGTGTCAGCTTAGGGCTTTTTGGAGCTAATCAACAGATCAGCTGGTAACGTTCTTCTGGTCCTTTCTTGGAAAAACAACTGTTTAAGAAGAGCTTGAACTAATGAGAGACTTTTGTTTTGCTGATGTGCTGATAACACTGGTTTTATCAGCCCTCTGGCTGGTTTGCAGACATGGAGAGGGAGATTGAAAAGCTCAGTATCACCAACAGGTGTATACACTGTACAACCTCCTCTTTGCCTCAGAGTGCTAGCCCAGGGCTGGGGTCTGGCAACTCTCACCTCTTGAGCAGCCAGCAATGAAAAGCCTGAGAGAGTGTAGGCAGGGTGGGGGGTTTACACCCCTCTAATCAGAGTGTCCTGCTGGGGCCTGGCCATGCCCCCCACAGCTCAACTCTGTGGAAAGGAAGGGAAGGGAAGGGAGGGCTGCTCTAGCACCCCCCAGCTTCTAGCCTGTGCCATTGCAGGTTTGTGCCTGCATTTCTGGAATGAAAAGGGGGAACATCTATCCACGTCCAAATCAGCTCAAGCTTTGCAGGTTAAACTAACTTGCAAAGATTGAATCAATTCAGGCTCAGGCTTTTTGAATTTCAAAAAGAGAGAAGAAGCCTTATACAGAGAGGCTGAGAGAAGTGAAGGCTCGGGGGGGACTTGGTGACAGAATCCCAACTTCTTTACTGTCCAAGTCCCCAGAGTCTGGAATAGACTCCCCCCAGAAGTGGTGCAAGCACCTATTCTGGGCATGTTTAAGACCCACTTGGATGCTTATCTTGCTGGGATTATTTGACCCCAGCAGACTTCCTGCCCCTTGGGCAAGGGGCTGTTCCCGATGATTTTGCGAGGTCCTTTCCAGCCCTATTGTCTATGAAATCTATGAATGTCTGTCCCTAGCCTTGCAGTTCAGATGACTTGGTGATTATAATAGTAGCTGCCTTTTACAGGTAGGTTCTTTGGAATTTTAGGTTGTATGATTTGCATTTTCATTGGATCTTTCATAAACACTTTAATAGACTAGAACAGTAATATAGAAGGGAAAGAGCAGGAAGAAAACTGACATTTTTTTTTGGATAAATCTGGATGAACAGGGAAAGGTCAGGTAGAGAGGGAGTTTTGCAAATTTTGGATGCAGAAGTAACCGTTGAAGCCAGTCTACAAACAGACTAGTTCATCCAGGTGTTACATACAGATGAAAAAGAGGAGAGGACTAGGGATAAGTCCTTAAGGGGTTCTCATGGGAAACCAGAGGAGACTGAGGGCTAGAAGAAAAGAACAAAAAGAGAACAGACCTACCAACTAAATAAGGATATTTGGAATAGACAAAACATTAGATTCTTCCAGAAGAAAGTTACCAGAGACCCTACAGCAGTGGTTGTCAACCTGTTTTAGACACAAGGCACCCCTCATTAGATTCATTATCCTTCTCTCCTCCCAACCCCCTCAGAAAATGCCAGCTCTTAGCTGTCACTCATTTTGACTAACAATAGAGCAATTCTTCTGTTGCAAAAAATTTGGAATGACCAAAATAGATCAGAATGTTTTTGATGCATGGATTCTTCTTTGGAAATTTCTGGGTTTATCTTGTGAATCACATATAGTTGTTTCCACACCTTACAATGCTAATATCATGCGCTGCCTTAAAAAGATCTCATGGAACCCCATAGTATCATTGCATTGTGGTTGAGAATCACTGCCTTACAGCTATTTCAGTGGAAACTCTACACTTCTATGGTGATCTACAGTCAATTGTCTGTTAGCCTCTCAAAATATATAAATTTCTTAAACTGAAGTATCTACTCATGAGAGGCCAAAAGGATAGTTTATGCTTACAACTAATCTTCCAGTCATTCCTGACAAATGCAGACTTCCAGCCAATTCTGTTCTTAAAGCAACAGTGATCACATAGAAACAAACCTTACACCTATCTCATTTGGTGAAATGAAAGCACATTTCTGACAACAGTTGATAAAAATCTGTTGGCTTGGTTGAAATTATCTATAATATCTTTAAAGGACTAGTGGAGGAAATACTGGGATTATGGAAATCTGGTAGTAAATCATTGGTGGAAGAGGTACTGAATAACAGAAAGGATAGAGGTCCAGTATCTCTCCATCAGTAGGGAGGAAGTAATGACACTACAGTTGGGTAAAGGCTAGATGTCTGTTCCCATCAAGCTATCCAGGTTTAAAATCATTACTGTAAGTTTTTGCAAGAAATATATTGTGTAGCTGCCAAAACACTGAATTATTGCAAATGAGCACATCATTTACCTGACAAGACCTAATCCATATCTGTCTGATCCAGCTAGCTGTAGTATTCCTAATGCATTGTCATCTAATTACCAAGGGAGGCCTTGATCCCACAACATGTCACATGTGGGTAAATCCCTGTACCCACACAGACCCTATAGGCATCAAGGGAACAACTCTAATGCTTATTGTGGAAACGGACATTGCCTTTCATAGAATCATAGAAGTAGGGTCGGAAGGGACCTTGTACTTCTTCAAGTCCGACCCCCTGCCTGGGCAGGAGAAAAACTGGGCTCAGATGACTCCAGCCAGGTAGGCATCAAGCCTCTTCTTAAAGGCCCCCAGGGTAGGAGCCAGCACCACTTCCCTTGGAAGTTGGTTCCAGATCCTAGCTGCCCTAACTGTTAAGAAGTTCTTACGGATGTCTGATCTAAACCTACTCTCCAACAACTTATGACTGTTATTCCTTGTTATGCCAGGGGGCGCTAGGGGAAACAAGTTCTCTCCCAAACCCTTCTGGTCCCCCCTAGTGAGTTTACAATGTGGTATACACAGAACATTGTAGTCATCACATAATTTTGAGTATTTCATGTGTTCACTTACAGCAATGAAGAAATAGAGTTTCCCTCTTAGAGAAACAGTTTGCCAAACAAAAATGTTTCTTTGTATTTGTGTACTATTACATAAAAGCAACATGAGGACTGGCCTAGAAACTAGCTTATTATGGTGTTTCTATATGAGAGAAGAATCAGCACAAAATGGAAAAGGACTTTTTAAAGTATATTACTTGGAAATGGCCAGGCTTTTTTCCTTTAGTCTTTTTTAATATAATCATAGATTTGTGGATGCTAGGATCAGAAGGGACCTCAACAGATCATCAAGTCCGAACCGCTGCCCTGGGCAGGAAAGAGTGCTGGGGTCAGATGACCCCAGCCAAGTGCCTATCCAGCCTTCTCTTAAAGACCCCCAAGGTAGCGGACAGTACCACCTCCCTTGGAAATCCATTCCACATTTTGGTCACCCTTACCGCCAAGAAGCTTTTCCTGATATCTAACCTAAATCTGCTCTCTGTCAGTTTGCGACTATTGTTCCTTGTTACCCCAAGAAGTGCCCTGGTGAACAGAGCATCTCCAATCCCTTCCTGGGTCCCCCTAATGAATTTGTAGGCAGCCACAAGATCACCTCTTAGCCTTCTCTTGTGGAGGCTGAAGTGGTTTACGTCCCTCAGTCTCTCCTCATAGGGTTTGTCCTGTAAGCCCCTGACCATATGAGTGGCCCTCCTCTGGACCCTCTCAACTCTATCAAAATCCTTCTTGAAGTACGGCACCCAAAACTGGACGTGGTACTCCAACTGCAATCTGACCAATGCCGCATAGAGGGGAAGTATCACCTCCTTGATCTATTTATCACGCATCTGCTGATGCAGGATAAAGTGTGGTTAGCTTTGCTGATGATTTCATCACACTGACGACTCATGTGCATCTTGGAATCCACTATGACTGAGATCCCTTTCTGCTTCTGCGCTGCTGAGAGGGTCATTACCCAGCCAGTAGGTGTGCTGGATATTTTTGCACCCTAGGTGCAGCACTCTGCACTTGTCCTTGATGAACTGCATGCTATTGTGTACTATCCACTTTTCTAACCTGTCCAGTTCTGCCTGCAATCATTCCCTATCCTCTGGAGTGTGTACTTCACACCACAATTTAGTATCATCTGCAAACTTGGACAGAGTACACATCACATCCAAGTCACTGATGAAGATATTGAAGAGTACAGGTCCAAGGACCGAACCCCACTACCCACATCCTTCCAGGTTGATACCAACCCGTCTACTACCACTCTCTGGGTATGACTGCTAAGCCAATCTGCCACCCACTGGACAGTGTAAACATTTATGTCACAGCCTCTTAATTTATTTATGAGAATGGGATGAGATACTGTATCAAAGGCCTTGCTAAAGTCCAAGCAAACAACATCCACCTCTAATCCTGCGTCTAAGCATTTTGTGACCCTGTCATAAAATGAAACCAGGTTGGTCAGGCATGATCTACCTGCTGCGAATCCATGCTGGTTTCCCTGCTGCATTATTTTTCCTGCTGGACTCCCACAAATATGATCCTTCATAATCTTTTCAAAGACCTTTCCAAGGATGGAGGTAAGACTGATTGGATCCTCCTTCCTCCCCTTCTTGAAAATAGGGACCACACTGGCCCTTTTCCAGGCCTCTTGGACCTGATCTGAGCACCATGAGCACTGAAACAGCCATGCCAGTGGTTCTGCTATGACGCTGGCCAATGCCTTCAGTACCCTCAGATGCAGTTCATCCAGTTCTGATGACTTGAACACATGCAGTCCATATAAGTGACTTAGCACCAGGTCAGCGTTGACAGTTGGTGGGCTGGTGTCCCTCTGATGTTCACCTAAAAACCCGTCAGGAAACTTAACTTGAGCCCTGTTCAGGAATGCTGAGGCAAAAAACTCATTGAATAGCTTAGCCTTGTCCCCCCGTCTGTCACTAATTGCTCCCTCAGCAATCATCCTGTATAGCGATCTTTCTATGGACTCTCCTTAGCAAGGATATATATGTGCTTTCTCTTGCAGAATTTCATGTGAAGTTTTGTTCAACTTCCATATTTTTTCATTTTAAAAGGATTATTAGAAATTGCTTTGGAGACTTAATAAAAGTATATGCAAGTACACTATTAGCCTCGTATTATTTGCTAAAGAGGCTAATGATTGCTTTGGTTGTAACTTTCAATGCATTTTTATATCAACTACAGGCTTAGGCAGTGTATTACTTTCACCTTATTTTTAGAAGATGGTTAGTTTTGTTGTTTCTGTTACTATGGAGTCAGTGTAAGTAAACCATTACCTTCTATTACCCAGCTGTTGGCTAAAACCCCTTAGGAATTCCCATTATGTCCAGCTGTTAGGGTCAGATATCTTCAGAAACAAGTGTACTGCTATGAAACCATGTTGTGTCCATGAGGACATTTTTTCATTTCTGAAGGAATAACAGTGGCCACAGAGACTTTCATTTGATGACAGTTCCATTTGATTTATTTTCAAGGAACACTAGCAAAGTTGCTGAAGACTAAAACTTGACCTAGCAGGATGGTTGTATTGAAGTACTTTGGGAAAATCTGTGCATCTGCATTATTTTAAAAAAGAGCCAGTACTAATGATAGATATATAGTTAAAAATACCACACACTTATACATGTGCAAACTTGTGCAATTTCATAATGAGGAATAAGAAAACAGCCTTACTGTCCTTTGGGATACATAGCTTCCCAGTTATATAGTAATAAATGATACTGTACAATCATAAAATATATTATTGTTACTACTTTTTAAGAAAGCATGTTATACTAGTTTATGTACAATCCTCCAAGCATTCATCCTCCAAGAGAGAGGCTCTATATTATAGATGTGAAAGGGAGATTGGTCTCAAAGGTAAGGCATCAGTATGGAGTAGCAGGTCTGCCACAAACTTCCTGTATGACTGTGAGTCCTTAGGCCCTGATCTTGCATCGTGAAGTCAGTGGGGCTCTGTGTGGATTCTGGAGTCTAGCCACCCTGGTTATAATGGAGGACGGAGATTATAATCTAATGTCTCAGTTCTCCAACAGTAAAAGGTAGATAATAATCCTCCTTGCTGCCACTCTTTGTCCTGTCTATTTAGATCAGTGATTCTCAACCAGGGTGCCACAGTGCACAGATGCTCTGAGATTCTTTCAAGGGTGATGTGGGATGCCACACAATGTTAGTCCTGTTACGGGTGCAAACATGGCTCATAAAATAAACTCAGAGATTTCAAAAAAAAATTCATAGTGTTAAAAACATTCTGATGTATTGCAATCTTTTTGAGCAGTTTGCAACAGAATTGCTCTGTTGTTTTTCTCTAGTCAAAAGCCAAGTGAAAAATAAAAGCTCGAATTTTTCCAAGGGGTGCATTAGTCTAAGAAGGGGTACCTTGAGTATAAAAAGATTGTAAGCCACTGATTTAAATCGTAACAGCTTCAGGGTAGGAAATGACTTGTGCTGTAGTCTTTTATTTTCAATGCCCATGCTCTACAAAATACAAATGATATAAAATAAAAGAAAAAAGTAAAAAACATTGTCTAACATAATTAAGATTGAAATACAGCAGTGTAGTTATCTGTCACATCATTTACTAAACCAGCCTGTTTAAAAGTAAAGAAACGCATAATCAGGGACATCCCAAAACTTACACTACTTCTATAATAAATACATTATTCTTATAAAATGAATGCATTTTTCACAATGACACAACAACCTTAATTCCAAACATTAGATCATTGGGTTTTTAATGTATTGTTTTCGTCTTGGTATCTGAAGATTATGTGAACTAGGCAGCTGTATTAGTTGTATTTATCAGCTGACAGAACATTTTTGACTATCAATCTTTCTAATGGTTTTTGAAAAGAACAACAGGGAAGTGAAATATCAAAGGAAATACACTTATCACAAACCTGTAGCATTAATTTTGTATGTGTGGATTTGCAGCTGAGTTGTGTCATCAGTGTGTACGCTTACTTTTATTTCCTCTAGCTATTAAGTGCCTGGGTTCTGTAAATGGTGAGAGTTATCATTATGCTGTTATCATGTATAATCTCAATTCATGAAGCTGAATTTTTTTTCTTGGATTTTTAAAAGATTTTTCACATTTTGTTTTCTTTATTTTTTATTCGTACCTCAGCAAGGCCTCAGAGCCCTGGTCATGTTGAAGTTAAAGTTTTAATGCTTCACAAATGAAGTTTTAGACCTAAGACCTGAACTAGTGTACTTGTTGCCACAGCAAATGCCTAATCGTTGGATCCTCAACCTTTTCCTTATTAAGGTTACACTTTGCACACTGAGATTTCCCTGAATGTCCTTCCTTTCCAGCTGGGATCTCCCTCCCATCTAGCAATATAAACCCCTGCATAGGTTAGGTTAAGTCAGGGTCAGAGCGTCATTTTATTGTAGTGACAGAAGGCACTTTCACCTCAACTTTCAGTTCATGGAAGAAACAACAGTATCTCTTATTTCCAGTTTTCAGCTGTGCTTGTAATGGTGAGAGGGAATCAGCAGAGAAGCAGCAATCAGAAACTACTGCTTCTGCACTTCAAAATTCTCATGCCAGCTTCTCACCCAATCTTCTGAGCAAGGAGGAAACCACATCTTGTTGACTGTTCTGAAACTATCAGTGCCAGAGGAGACTTCCCAGGCAGTAGCCGCACGAAGGAAGCTCTGGTATGATGATTGAGCTGGAACCGAAGGAGGAAGGGAGCATTGTGTGCAAGGGGGTGCAGACAATGCATTATATGTAATAATTATAACTAGCTCTTATGTAATGGGAACTTTTTGGTATTGAGAAGCTGTAGAGAGGATAGGGTGTCTAGAGTTGTCTTCAGGAGGGGAGTCAGTTGAAGGGGACCATGGGGAGGAGAGCTTTGGTGAGACAAAAACACAAAGGAGATGTGAAGGGAAAGACTGAGATAGGTGGTGAGATTTTGCAGTTAGAGAAAGGCAGAGAGCCTCGTAGAGAAAAAATAATGGAAAAATATAGCCTTGTGGGAGGTTGCATGCAGAGGGATGGGTTGTGTTTGGGGAGGATGGTTCAGAGAAAGGGAGAAGATCTGAGACAGGTGTGGTAGAATATTTGGAGGGGGAGGTGTTTAAAGTTTTACTGGGAAGGTGGCACAGGAATGAGAGCAAGAACTTGCTTTACTGGGCAAAGGTCCTGCGGCATGTCAGAGTTATAGGTCAGAGTCCCCTAACTTTTTTGGTAAAGATACTCTATTGGCCACAGTCACTTTGTGTGTTAATAACCACATTTGAAAATGTAGGTAATAATACTTTGCTTATACATAATGCAGTTGCATATGGACATCTCAAATTGTTTTGCAGGGGTGAGTATGCCTAAGTAGGCAGCTGGTAAAAGCAGTGTGAAGGGCAGGTCTGGTCCATCCCCATAAAGATAAGGGTGCTGTTCTAAATTCTGACACAAACTTGGAGCGTAAGGCAAGTTTGACACATTTTGCAAATGCTTCTTGGGCTTCAAAGTAACTGGGTCAAAACAGTGTTATTGGGACTAAAATAGAGCTGCATAATGGAGGCTGGCTGCAATCCCAATTAAGGAGCCATTAGATTTTGCATAGTATCTGTGAGGTTGTTTCTTCCTAATATGACTTCTATTATAACTAGCAAATGGCCTGTCAAGAATAATGGATGAATTTCAAATAACAAAAACAAACAGATGGATTTTACTTTTTATATTTATTAAATTAATTATTTATAAAACTTAAATAAAATAGGTGGAACATTTGAAGATACCAATCCCTTCCTGCACTTGTTCTTGTCCAGCAGGCTGAAGGCACACTCGGCTGCCACCTGCGCGCCTCTTTTCTGGGCAAGGACAAGGGCAAGAGAGCTCCACACCTCACAACAGCTGCCCAGACCCTGGGGCTTCCTCTGCACCACCCTGGGTGCCTCCTTCTCTGCTCAGGATGGGGTCTCTGCTGCTCGCTTACTGCCACACACCTCTGCCCGGCTCCCACTTTTCCTTAGCTGGTCCCTCCCTGCTGTGCTGGGCTCACCCCAGGTGCCTCCTTCCTTGCTAAGGGCTCGGGATGGAGCCGCTGCTGCTTGCCCACTGCCTTGTGCCTCTGCCTGGCTCCTACTTTTCTACAGCTGGCCCCTCCCTCCCCCCACCTGCTGCACCAGGCTCCCAGCACCCTCCGGCGAGAAGCTCAGTAGAAACAACCCTGGCCCCTGACTTTTTTCACAATTCTGGAAGTTGGGAACATCATGATGTGGTCACTAAACAAATGCTAAGGTTTAGCGAAGAAATTTCTCTGAAGACACAAATGTTCTCTCTCTTCCAGTTTTCAAGCTATTTGCATTTAAAGAGCATTACAAACAGGCAGACACAAAGACAGATGGACTAAGCCCTTTATATACTAGCCAATTGCCCATCAAGAATGAAGGGGGAGGGAGAGTGGGCAGGAATGGAGCCTCATCCCCCCCCCCCCCCCATCTGGGCCCGCTCCCCTTCCCTCCTGCTGCTTGGGGTCCAGGCCCATACCCCACCCCCCATCTCTACTGCAGTGATGGGGGAAGGCGAGGAGTGGGCCCAGGCCCAATGCAGGGGAGGACTGGCTCTGAGGGTGGGGAGAAGCCAGGCCAAGAGACCGATGGGGGGTGGGAGTTGGGAAGGAGTGAGCCTGGGCCAAGCTGGGGGAGAAGGCCTCTCCTCTTCCCCCAGCTGCTGCTGCATCGGGGCGCATCAGGCCAAGCCCGCTCCCCCCCCACTGCAGCGGGCCAGTTCCCCCTCTGCCTCACATCGGGCCTGGGCCCACTCCTCCTGTGTACCCCCCCCATGTTGGGCCCACTCCTCCCCCCCACTGCCACTGGGTTGGCCCTGCAGGTGGCAACAGAAGGGAGGAGGGGCAGGCTGACGTCCCCCCAGAACTCCCCCCAACGGCATCCCGCTCCCCTCCCCGACACCACCACTGCTGTCACCTCCAAGGAGTGGGAGCAGGGGGTGAAGCCACCGGAGCTGGTGTCGCCCCCCCTCCACTCCAGAGCAGGGTGTGGGGGGGTGAGGCCAGCTGGCCTGGCCCCTCACCCCGTTCTGGCCGCTTCATTGCTGTCTCCTCTAGAGCTGTGCTGACCTTGCCCCCTCACTCCATCCCCTGTGTCCACACCATCATGGCAGCGTGTTGCCACCTGCCTGAACGCTTCTTTGTCAGCCAATCAGAGTGTGAATAAAATGTTACAGATAGATTAAGACTTTTATAATATTAGAATATAGCTTTTTAGAAAGCTGTGAAATATTCAGTACATGTCACAGGAATGTGATTTTTCACCAGTTCAGACTAAAGTCAGCATGTGTCAAGCCTAGTGTGACATTAGCACACTGGAAAAGAACATTTACAACAAACAAAATCAACTTCGCTAGTATTTTTCAGCACATCTGCTGGTGCTGTTGAAGATTGTTCTCATTTGAGAACTAGCATAACTTTCTGTTTAAATACTGAAGGGAAGTCATACCTCTAAGTTTATAGAATCAGGCTATTGCTAGGAAAATTGCCCTGCTCTTATTCTTGGGCTGTATAACATGATTGCTTAGGAGGCAAAGATAGGTTTTCAAGATTGTGTATCCGCTGACACAGGATGATTCTCCCTCCTCAGAATGGGATGAAGTAGGTTTTATAGAACATAGTGGGCACATCTACAGAAGACTAATGCGCTGTAAAGCATCACCATCCACACATGCACAGGACTTAGTGAGCAGTAAATTTGGCTAATGCATGTTTTGCTAGTACCAAGAAATACAGGTACTAGATTAACCATGCATTAGCTACTGCACAGTAGCATCTGTGTAGATGCTGACTGGGAACAATTTGCATGGTTAATCTAGTACCTGCAATTTTCTCCTGGTCAGTCTAGGCAACGAGGGATTTGGGGGTGAAGGCTGTCTGCGGCTCCCATGCAGAACTCAGGATCGCAGACAGGCTTAGCAGCGCTGGTTTGAGGCAATACCCTGTGGCCAAGCAGCAGCAATGCTCTGAGTGCTCTCCTCACTGACAGAACAGGGTTGCTGTCTGTCCCCACAGCGCTGGGGCAGGAACAGAGAACTCCTCCATCCCCTTAGCCCTGCCACTGCTTGTGCACCACATGCCCTAGTCAACTGCTGCTCCCTACCCATGCCTTACTCCCCACTTGTCCCACATCTCCCCCTGGTCCTAGTACTGCTTAACCCTCCAGTCCCAGCATTACTTAACTCCTGGATCCCCCCAGTTATGGGCAGGGAGTGGGAGCCAACTGGGGCATGTGCTGCATGGGGAGCAGCAGGGCTGAGGGGATGACGAAGCTCTCTGTCCCTGGCCTGGTGCTGTGGGGACAGAGAGCTCCCCCATCCCTTCAGCAAGCAAAGCTATGGGAGAGCTCAGGATGTTGGTGCTGTTTGGCCATGAGGCGTTGCCCCAAGCCAGCACCACCAAGCCAGACTGCAATCCCAAATTGCATGTGGCTGGGAGCTGTCCCCTGCTCCAGGACAGCTCTCTCCCACATCCTGGAGCCCAGACCTGACCCTTGTGCCCCCTGCCAGCCCAGGGCTGGCACTAGGAAAGTCTGGAGCTATCCCTGGCTGCTGCAGGGTGGGTAGAGGAGGGCAGAAGCAGCAGTGGATTCAACTGCTCCTGTTGGGAGCAAATTTGCTTCCCACATGGGCATATGTATAGATGTGTTCCTTGGTGCAGTATACTGCACTTTATTTTAAGGCACAGTAACCTTAAGGTGCATTAACCACACCTGTAGATGCACCCAGTGTGTTTTGTAGCCCAAATAGTTTCTGTGTTCTTGTGGGAGTGAAGGAGGATTTTGACTGATGACCTGTTTCATAATCACATTTGGCTCAAGGCTTAAACATTTTATATGCGTCTTTCCTGTCCTTGCCATTCAGTTTGCAAGGACACTCAGATATGGAGATATGGATAAAAGTGCATCATTCGCCCCTTAAAGAGAGAGAGAGAGGGAGAGAGAGAAACAACCTCACCCCACAAAACAATAAAGGTTGAAGCAAAACTTTTACATATTGTGTTTTGTCCCATTTTATTGTTATGTTCCAAATTAAAGTATTTTATAGCTTCAAATGATGTATTTTGGAAATGCAGCAAGCAGCCCAGCAGTCCCTGCTGATAGTTCTAAAATGAACAAATAAGCAGGTTGTTCATTGCAGTTTTATATGTTTACAATAAGACAGGTGTGGACTGAAGGGAGGGGAGATGTTTCTGATTTCAGTTTCCAAAATATGTCTTTTCCTGGACTTGTGTAGCCAGCCCTTACACTAGACACCTTGGTCTAGAAAAGGACAAATAATAGTCATTTAGGAGGTCAACAAATTGGGAAGGGACATACCTTTTTTTTTTTTTTTGGGGGGGGGGGGGGAGGGGGTTACAATGCTGTAATATCTACAAAATGTTTAACAAAGCCAGTACTTCTTATTACTTTCCTTAGTAGTACTATTGCCTTCAGCTGGACTTACTGTGTAAATAGTGAGTACTTATTTAATTGGACAAATGAATGGGCACACTGATTTCAGTGCATCAGAGTAGATTTGATTAATCAAGCCTGCTGGAGCATGGTAATTACCACACTCCAGCAGACTCCACCATCACATATATTAGTATCCCTGCACTGAAAAACGGCACTGGGGGCACTTCAACTAAAGGTCATTTAATGAGCTTCAGTTATGGTGCCCCCACTGCCATTTTTCAGCATAGGAACGCTGATACATGTGATGGTGGAGTCTGCTGGAGTGTGGTAATTACCATGCTCCAAGAGCCACTTTAATTAAAGCACCCTCCCCCTTCCAGTCCTGAAACACCACGGTGAGGTACCCGGAAAATGCACATTAGCTTGTTTTAACGTGCATTAACTAAATAGCATGTTTTAAAATGACACTTTAATGTGCATTAAAATAAGCTAATGCACATTAAAGCACATGTATAGACATGCTCAGTCTAATTTATCTAGAGGGAAATGCTACACTATTCTCCTTACTGGTCTTGCTAGATGCTACATTCAAAACTTTTTTTTCCCAAGACCTTAATTCTAATTGTAGTTCAGACAGTTGCTAGTCTGTGTGCTTATTTCTGGAAATGCACCTATTTGGATGATACATTTTCAGGACTAGGCCTGAGCATTGGCATGACTCTGCTCCCATTGAAACCAATGAGCATTCTACCATTGGGTTACCTAGCTGGGCCAGTGCTGTGCACTTTAGGAAATGTCACCCTTGGTTCCCAATCAAACACATCCAACCATCATGCTTAATAAAAAATAAATAAAAATTATTACTGTGAAAATTTTTTTTTGTAAAAATCCTGCCTGCTTCTGATTAGGTGACTAGGCAGCACCAAGCAACTAAGAATTCATGGTCCTACTTAGAAAGATACTATTGTGTATTTCAATAAAAACTGGTTATCAGTTAAAAAACCCCAAAAAAACCCAGAATGCCTCTCAATGTAATTATAAATACTGTATTTACTTGCTTACAACACACATCCTTTCCCCAAACACTGGGATGCACATCTTAAGTGGGAAAGTTCATTTTTCCTCTCTGGGATTGATACATATATTCACTGCCATGTAATTGTCCTAGGAAGAAAGGGCGGAGTAGACCCTTCAGAGTCACAGTTCTGAATAGTAGAATCATAGTTCTGAAACACTGGCAAGAGCCTGAGTGATGCTGAGGAGTGGCATGCACCCCTCCTGCCTGGGGCCAGCATCAACCATGTTGAGCCCAGACTGTGCTAGTTAAGGTTCTGAAAAAATTGTCTTTTTTTTCCCTTCATTTTTCCTTCCCAAAACAAGGGGTGTGTGTATTATTTGGGGGCACGTGGTATGCGAATAAATACAGATAATCATTCTGTTTACAGCATAATTGTTTTTGCTGATAATCAAAAGCATGGGCTTCTATATTCCCATGTTGAGGAAAATGAGTGTAAAAGGACAAGATACAACACCACCCCCAAGGGAGTGCACAAAATACCACCAAATTGTTCTTTGTTCTTCACTTTTTACAAAAGTCTTAAATACAGGTAAATATGTAAACACAAAGATTTTGATCCTGTCCTGTTGCAGTCAGTGGAACATTTGCCATTGACTTCAATGGTGCAGGATCAAGCCCTAAGCTAGTACAGTACATACAAGCCTAAGTCACTCAGGGATTTAGTCACTCGTGGATTTAGTCAAATGAAAGATCAAAAGTGCCTGCTTTAAAACCAGCTGCTGGAAGAGTCAGACTCAGTGCTGAAAACTTTCCTGCACATGTTGGAGTTCTCTCGATGCAGAGGGAGTTCAGAACCTGCCAGAAATTGTACTTTTCCTTTCCGGGAAGTGTACCGCTTGCCAGATGGTAGGCTTTCATATTTAGAAACATATTGCCTGCAAAGACACAATATTGTTACTAGGTTATAAGCAAAAGGATATCAACTTTGTGGCCTACATGTGTGTAAAATTTCCTTATCTAGTCTCACATACCAGACTGCTTGGTTTCAGTGGGTATGTGTACACATTCATTAATGATCCATAGTTACTGTGCATTAAGTTTAGTACTTGCATAATCAAGTACTAAATCAATGCGCAGTAACTGGCGCTACTGCGCAGTAGCACCAGCACGTGGGTTTTTACAGATGGTAACTGCACAGTAGACTAATACTACTGCACAATAGCGTATTAGCATGGGTTTTGTCCAGCACTCTACTGCGCAGTGTTGTTAGGGTACTGCACAGTTAGCATCTTGTGTAGATGCACCCAGTGTGACTTCCAGAGAAAGCCAGCATAGATAATGATATATCTATCAGTCTAATTAATGTTTTTTCAGAGAAACTGAAATTCTTGGAAAGCTCCAAATTCTTACATTTGCTTTTCTGTTCAGCCTATCAATTGGTACTTTATACTTCTAGACAGAAAGACAGAACAGAAATCTCTCTCACAGGGACTGATAATGCTTTCCCAAGTCTTAGCAGATCATGATCAGGATGGAAAAACAAATCAAGGCCTGTCAGATGGCAATACAGGGCTACCCCTTAGTAAGATATCTTTTCTTTTATTCTGTTATAATTATATTTCAGAGGGAAAATTGACCATAGTTAGAACAAAATGTTTTTAAAGTACATAATTTCATAGTTTCTAGGGTCAGAAGGGACCTGAGCAGATCATCGAGTCCGACCCCCTGCCATGGCAGGAAAGATTACTGGGGTCAAACGACCCCAGTAAGGTGTATATCTAGCCTCCTCTTAAAGACCCCCAGGGTAGGAGCCAGCACCACTTCTCTTGGAAGTTGGTTCCAGATCCTAGCCACCCTGACCATGAAGTAGCACCTCCTGATATCTAACCTAAATCTACCTTCTGCCAGCTTGTGACCATTATTCCTGGTCACTCCTGGTAGTGCACGGGGGAACAGGGACTTCCCCAGCGCCTGCTGGTCCCCTCTGACTAGTTTGCAACAGGCCACTAGATCCCCCCTCAGCCTTCTCTTCTGGAGGCTGAACAGGTTCAGGTCCCGTAGCCTCTCCTCGTAGGGCCTGCCCTGCTGCCCCCTGATCATGCGAGTGGCCCTCCTCTAGACCCTCTCCATGTTGTCCACGTCCCTCTTGAAGTGCGGTGCCCAGAACTGGACGCAGTACTCCAGCTGCGGCCTGACCGGTGCCGCGTAGAGGGGGAGGATCGCCTCTTTGGACCTGCTTGAGATGCATCTGTAGATTCATGACAAGGTGCAGTTGGCCTTCCTGACTGCATCCCCACACTGCCGGCCCATGCTTATCTTGGCATCAGTAATGACTCCAAGATCCTTTTCTGCCTCTGTACTGATGAGAAGGGAGTTCCCCAGCCTGTAGGTATGGTGCCGGTTGTTCCTCCCCAGGTGCATCACCTTGCACTTGTCGGTGTTGAATCCCATCCTATTCTCATCCGCCCACCCCTGTAACCTGCCTAGGTCCAATTCCTCCCTTCTAGCGTGCCCACATCCTCCCACATCTTAGTGTCATCAGCAAATTTGAACAGGGTGCTATTTACCCCCTCGTCCAAGTCACTGATGAAGATGTTGAACAGTGCGGGCCGGATGACCAAACCCCAAACCCTGTGGAACCCCACTGCCCACATCCCTCCAGGTTGAAAATGACACATCCACCACCACTCTCTGGGTGTGGCCTTCCAGCCAGTTGGCGACTCATTTGACTGTGTGGGTGTTGACATAAAGTACAATTTCTCTTGTAGGCCAGCATACATAAGCCAAGCACTAAACAGAGTGGCTAATATTACAGGCATCAGAAACTGGTTGGTCAAGAGGGGAATCTTGTCTGCTCAGGTCTTGTATGGTTAATGATTTATACCTGCAGTAGCCAACTAAATAGCCCATGCTTCTTGTTCACTTCTCAGGTCCTTTTACTGTCTGTAACTATGACACTTTAGATTAACTGAAAATGGTTATCTTTTCATTTTCTTTGCCTTCTAAGGCCTGTAGAGAAAATCTGGCAAAATGAAGATTCAAAGCATGTCTGGGACTGCGTAAGCATTTATCCAAATCTCTCAAGTAATAGGTCTTGGATGATTTGCCTTAGCAGATACATGTGTGTGAGAATGATCTTTCATAGTACCTGTTTTTACTATGCCTAAATCTATTCTCTCTGCCTCTGGGCATGTCTACACATGCTTTAACACACTTTAGTTAATGCTCGTTAAATCTAATACCTCCATTGTGAGGTACTAGGAAAATGCATGTTAGCCTGTCTTAATGTACATTAACTAAAGAGCCAGGGGCACTTACACACATGTGGGAAGCCTGCTCTGACGTGCTGGAAGTCCATCGTAAATTGACATGCTCTGGCAGCCTCATGCATCACATGTCTCAACAACACAGCATGTCTCCCTTCTGAGAGAATGGCAGCGGTGCACATTGAAATAATACATGTTTGATGTGCTTTAGTTCAAAGCACCTCACTGCCATTTTCTGAGTGTGGGGATGTGCTGCACTGCTGATACATGTGATGCATGGGTGCTTTTAATTAGCACAGCTTGCTAATTAAAAACATCTAGCACCATGTCAGGACCATATGTAAAAATGCCCCAGTTTTTAAGTGATGCTTAATGTGCATTAAAATAGGCTAATGTACATTAAAGCACATGTGTAGACATGTCCACCTGAAAGTTCCAGAGGTTCCAGGTAACTAAAAGACCTTCTTGTTCTATATATTTATACTCCTTACCTGAATGGAGATTCGATCTTGTCTATCTGCATGCAAACTAAAAATGGATACTGTGAGAACTGTACTGTAGATATGAAGTCTAGTGTGGCCTCTACTTCAATACTTGTTTCCATACCAGCCTGCACAAACAAGGAATCCACTAGGATATTGCCAGCCACCAGCATGGCTCCCCTGTAAAAGTCACATAAAAGAATTGGACATTAGCAGATTTCAGAAACAAGCAGGGGATTAAATTGCAAACAGTTCTAACATCTAAGCACCAAGGGTCAACAACCTTTTAGGAGCAGTGGGCCAAATTGATGGAGATAGGTCCAAAGGCCGGACATTGCTTCTGACTTAGCTGCACTGTGCCCGCCTCCCATCCACCCCGGCCTCTTGCACCTCTGCCACAGCACTGCCACTGACCTGTTGTCATATTGCTGCTCATGTGCCAGTTTCACAGGCAGAACACAATCTCTCAGTCGGCCAAATCCAGCCCATAGACCATAGGTTGCTGGCCTCTGACCTAAGCAGTATAAATTCCTTTCTAGGAAGCCTGTTCTCCAGACACTGTATAAAATTCAGTGCCACAGGGCATAGGTATCATGCACATGTAGAAGAGAACAGGGCCTTTACTTTTCAGTTTAATTATACATGTTGGAAAACATATATCCTTTACAATTGCAGCCTCCTGTATTAGCATAGTGGTGCACACTGCTCTGACTTCCAAGGGTGATAACTCAAAGATCCTCTGACACCAGTACAAAAAGGATGTGCAAGGCTGCTATTTTGTTTTCTTTCACTTTCCAGTGGTTTTGCAGGGGAATGGCAAATTACGCCCAATGTCTTTTCTCACTTGCATTTCTGACCAACCTTTGTAGTGCCTTCACAATGTACAAAATGAGGCTGGCAGGGCACGAAACTTAGACTTAGTGCATTTGGAACCAGTGGACCACTTGGATTTAATTTGGTACAGATACATGTTTGCTCTGTTCTAAGTTATTACTGGCTTCTTTTTTGCAATTCCTTTACTAGCTGGCTGTCAAGAACTGTTCTGTAGAGATGGGTAAGCCTCACACAGCCAGCTAGGAGAGGGTCCTTCTCTCTTCAGACAGGTAGAAGTCATGGGGGAGAGCTTAAATTCTCTCCCGGAGTTTAATGCATCTCTCTGTAAATACAGAATACTAAAACAAGCAGTTTAGACTATTCAGGAAATCATAATTCCACAATTAAAACCTTGCCTATTTTCCCATATCTAGCCCCTCACTTTCAGGGGGTCTTGTGCCACTTTTCTTGTACGTCCTCAACTCTCATCAAAGTCAAAGGGAGTCCAAGGTACTAATATCTGCTAATATGCCAGAGAAGATGCTCACTAGCTACATCTGGATGTGGACTGCTACATTAGTTCAGTTCATGCTACAGTTGGCACACATTCCGATACCTGGAAATTCGTGGTAGGCTCTACCACTGCTTGCCTGCCTTCAAATTTCCAGCCTTTCTCGGGGCCCAATGGCTAAAGTATATGACTGAGGGCCAGATCTATCCCACAGGTCATATGTCTGATAGACCTGAGATCAGACATGGACCTGGAATTGAAGAATGTCTGAATTTAAATCCTAATTCTAGTACTGGCTTACTCTGTATCATAAGGAAATATACTGGACCTCCCTACCTCACTTGGTTCCTCTTTAAAGGTGTGGTTATACCTTCAAAGGTGAGGATTAACTAATTAATTAATGGTTAACATTTTCAAAAGTGCCCAAGTTCATTCTGAAAATCAGTTCAGACCATTAGGCGTCTGAGGCTTCTAAATCTTAGATGATTTTGAATTAAAATTATCCTATAGTTTTAAATCATGTTGAAATTCAGTTCTCACTTCCCTTTTTGCAATTTCACTGAACCCAGTAGAGCTATACAAGTCTACAACCCAGTAGAATTAGTCCTCTGAATCACCTGAGTATCAAATGAACTGAAATCATTAACCATACTGAAGGAAATTCATTTTTATAAGATGTTATTGTTATTGTTTTTACAGGGAAGGGGAGATCTTATTGCCACTTGATTTTTCTCCTGAAATGATAATCTAATTTTAAACATAACTATCCTTTAATTTTAATTAGACTTCAAAGTCCCTTGATTTTTAAAATCCTCAAAATAGACTGTCTCATTTTACATCTTTCATCATATAAAGTTACAGCATATACTGAAGGTATCTCACCGATTCTTGACACTGGTTTTGGATTCTCTGTACCAAAGACTGAACTCCATTCCACCTGAAATGTCAATGGCCAGACCACTTTGGAACTCTGTATTGGCCTTCAGCCCAGACTGTAACTGAATGACCTATAAACATAAAAGAACCAGGATAACAACTCGCTTTGCCCATTGGAAAGTTAAACACTCTTCATTTTCTTGCTTCTTTTAGGGTCAGTTCTCACTTGCTGGAGTTCACCTACTTTCCATTGCATATTTGTTGGGACAAGAAGGAATATCATTGGAGTATAGTGAAGACTTGTCCTCCCTTCCTCTACACACATGACACACCAACACAGAATACACGGACATTTCTGTTCTTCCTCTTAAAGCATGACAGAGCTACTGCACAAGCATGCAACTCTCATGAAAATCCAGGTGGAATTCTGACTTACTCAGCTTTCTTTCTTGGGAGCTCATGGCATAATGCAGCCCTCCACTTCTTCGCTGCACCTGAGGCTTATCACTGCAAACCCTTGTTCCATATTGGTAGTAAATACAAAGTGCTTTGCTCATTACAGCACAGCAGAGACCTCATGAATAATCTGGAATTGCTGTCCCAGAAAAAGTTCATCTACAGCGAATCTATTGGCAAATATAAATTAGTTGCCTATGTATTCAGTATAATTCCTGCCTACATTGGGCCTGCTTGTGGTTTCTTGAAAACTTTACAGCTGGACTGGAAGTGCATTTCATGGAGTCAGTTTCGGAAGTGATAATAGCTCAGGGTCACAACAGCTCATTACATTTGAATTTTGTCAGTCAGCCAGGATTTTAAAGTTCACACAGCTTGGCAATCTGACCTGCTTTATATAGCTGCCTATGTCATCTTAAAAACAAGAAAAACTAATTTTTTTTTTCCAGAAAGAATATTACTGTTTGAAAATGTTGATTTAGATGCTAAAAATGCTCCTCACTACATAATGTAACTGCCTGGTGGGCCTCAGTATAGTCAACCTGATGGCTGAGGATCATGGAATTCTGGGAGAGGAAGGAAGTACAGCACAGTGGACTGGGCACCAGGAAACACCCACTCCAAAACTTGCGTTGGAGGTTGACTCCTGTGACTTGGGCAAGTCAGTCAGACCCTGATCCTAAGCCAGGGGCGGGCAAAATGCGGCGCATGGGCCGGATGTGGCCCGCCAGGCCATTCTATCCAGCCCATGGGGCCTCTAAAATACTAATTTTCCAAATTTTTATCTGCCCTTGATGGCTTGCCAAACCTCAGTAAGCAGCCCTCTGCCTGAGATAACTGCCTGCCACTGTCCTAAGCCCACTGAAGATTAAAAAGTTGTCAGTCAGCTCTAGCATGCTGTGAACTAGACCGTGGTCTTTCCATATTCATGATCTATACTAGAGATGGCAACATACTGTACAGACCTCAGGCCAGATCCAGCCTGCAGAACTACTGAATCCAGCCTGCAGAGTCCAAGGGCTTTCTATTCTTACGCTCATGATCATGTCTGCACTGGTGCTAAGCAGAGAAGAGCTGTGCCAAGGCCAGGCAACTTACAGCTGTGTCCTTGCTGCAGCTACTTCTTCATCTCACCCCTTAGCCTCCCCACAGCCAGGGTGTGGGTACAGCTTCCAGCCAGTGGAAAGCTGCACTGGGGCTGGGCAGCTGGAGGCTGTGTCCATACTGCTGCCACTTCTCCCTTCCTCTTCCTCCTGCCCCCCCAACTGTGGCACAGAAGCAGCAGTAGTGCGGACACATCTTCCAGCTGCCCAGCCCTGGCACTGAAGCTGCACCTACATCCCAGCTGGAGATCAGGAGGCTGGGAGAAGCAGCAATGGCATGGGTGCAGCTCCCAGCTTCCTGGTCCAAGGAAAAACCCCTGTCATGGATACTGCAGAAGCAACCTGGCCCACACTGAACCAGAGCTGAGTTGTTCCAGGCCACAGCTTGAAAAGGGTGCCAGCCACTGGTCTATACAGTGAAAGCTGTGGTGTTAGTCCATACAGGACACAAATGCCCTTTCACAAAAGTCTGGGCCTGAATTTCTTGTGAAGGAAAAATGTTTGCAGCAGAGGGAGGAGGGAACAATTTGTGTCCTGCCAAACAGCAGCTATAGGGGAAATGAAGAAGGGAGCCACCATTTTCCATACAATGGAAACTAATGCCTCATTCCCCCTCCATGCCATCATGCTTTGGTTGTCAATTTGGAAAAGCAATATTTTGCTAGGAGTCCCCCAGATCAGTAAATCTTGTGGCTAAATTGCCAAATCCTTTCCTTGCTTTGGTACAGTAGCTTGTGTCTGGCCAGTCTCTCTTTCACCTCAGTTGTTCTAAGAGAGGAATTCCTCACGTTGATCAGAGTTAGCAAAGTGAGAGAGGACTTAGCCAGGTCTGGATCTGATCTTTGGGGAAGTCCACCCATGTGGCTGACTCCTGCTGTTGTTGAGAGTCTGCTCCTTTCTGTCACCTTTTCATGTATGTCCATAGCTCTCTGGTGTGATGACTTTTGTCCTCTTTCTTTATCATCTAGTTCCCACCCCCTCCTGGTAGTTCTTTTTTTTTCCCCCATTGTTCCTGTTCTTCTTCAAGTATTTGCAGGATGTGGGAATGGTTGATCTGCCCTCTCCTATTTGCATGAAGGGATCTCTCTGATCTTTTCCTTCTAGTTGTCCTGCAGTCTTGCTAAAGCTGTCATGATAAAAGATTAGGCTCCCCCTATTAGCGCAGCTTGGTAGCTGGTGAAGTTGCTTTGGGGTCTTAACTTTTATTCCTTTTGTGGCATACAGGGCCTTCAGAAATGTAGTGACTGTATATGGTGACTTCACCTTTTAAGGTCCCAACATTTTGTGTGGCAGAGTTCAGAAGGCTTCTCACTTGTCAGTCAGTTGTTGCTGGAGTAGGCTGGAGAGTTTAAGTAAGAATGCAGTAGGCTGAAGATGGCTTATAAGCAAGGACGCCCCTGGCTAGCTGGATCATATGTTGTTCTGTTTTCCTGTGATTTTTTTCATCTAATCCTGGCTCCATTGAAATCAAAGGAAGTTTTGCCTTTTGATTTCTCTGGGGCCATGATTACACCTGCTGTAGTTAATTTAAAAGGCCTGATTTACTTATTTTAATCTGGAGATGCAGCACCCCTTTTTAATTACAGTGATATTGATTTATAAAGGGTAGGCAAGGCAATATACAATAGGATATATTCTGGAAAAAAAACAATCCTGCATAAGCAGGAGAGAGATTTTGTTACTGTGCACTGTCAAATTGGACTTAGGTATTTGAGAGGAGGATCAGTTTGCTAAGACTCTGTGATTAACTGTGAGAGTTACTGTGCATGTGACTAGAGCTTAGAAGCCTACAACAGAGTTAGGTCAAACCTGCCTTTAAAAGGCAAGCAAAATTTCATGTATGCTTTTTGTCTTTTGCTTGACCCACTCCTTCATTTCCTTGTTTTGATTCAAATCCTGAATTCTTAGGGACACAAGTGCAAATCTCATTCAAATCAAGAGAAGGTTTGTATCTATAGTCACTGGTGAGATCTGGCCCTTTAGAAGTGCTTTTTCCCCTTTGCCTTTCTATTTAAGGCTTTGCAGTGTCACTTATAATAGAAGACAGGGTATGGAAAGTTGGGATCAATGTCTTGGCACTGCTTCAAAATGCTGGAATATGATCCACATCAACAAAAAAATCTACTATGTACAGTACTGGTAATGCTACTGTAATCAGCAGCAGATCCAGAAATAAGGCAAGGGGGGTGCAGCCCCATTTTTGGATGTGCTGCACGTGTGCAGTGAGCTCTGCTGTAGCTCAGTTTGCCCTTCCCCTCTGCCTTCCTCCACATTGAATTCAGCAGCAGGGAAAAAGAGGCATGCAGTGGCAGTGTTCAACCCATCAGCTCTGGAGCTACATGTGAAAGCAAGGGCTCTAGCCAGACCCTGAGCCAGGAACTCATGTCAGGACAGCCAAAGGGGTCTGTGACCATGCCACTGCCCTCCTAGACCTGCACCTGACTAAAATGAAATGGAGCAGCATGCCAGAGGAAAAAAAAACACTTTTAAAGAAATTAGCTGTCCTCTACTGGAGTCTGGTTCTTTGCTTTGACCTACCAATAAATCATTTGGTTTCTCTACTCTTCTGACAGGTCTGATGTCTAATAGAAATACTGTTTTTTACACTCCTGAATGTTAATACAGGCATCTTCATAGGCTCAAAAACAGTTTTATAAGAGTGGATGCTTTTATGAAGGGACTTATAATTTGTGCAGTGTCATTCTTAATCCATGGTCCAAGTTGTGAAAAGTGGCAAGGCCTGCAGAGTGCACTCTTATGATTTTTGTTTGGGATTTCATGAGAGATGGTGCTCCAAAGCAAACATCAAGAATAGCAGGCAGATAATTAAAAGGATGTCACCAATGTGGGAGCTGCATTCTTATCTGAAGATGCTGTGCCTGACTATACTCCTGATCACTAGAGCTGCAAAGCTAGTGAAAGAAAACTATTTATCCTGGTTATTTTACTTTTTATATTTCACAGGACTTTGTATATCATTGAACAATTACACCTTTTCTTTTCTTTAACCAATTAGCAAGAGAGCCACTGACTATGTGAAATGATCCCTTATATTGTATATGCAGGAAGAGGGGAGCATAAAATCCTGTATAACATTTCCAAGGGATTTTAAAAAATCTGGATATGCTGAATATTGGATCAGCCAGTTTTAGATCCCTACTCTCAGCCCTTCCAGCCATCCTCCTATAAATAGGATAGCAACTCTGCCATCTATATCCTTCATGTGTTTGTTCCTTTCTGTGCTGGACCCATGTTTCCATGAGCCATGCTTATTGCAGATCTTTCTAGCAGAGAATTGAGCATGGGTGCCGGAGACAGAAATGAACAGTGTTATAAATTCTTTTCTAAAGCCATATAATTGGCCAGAATAGTTTACCAGGGTTGTATGCCAGTTGGTTTGTTAAGAGGATGATGACCTGGATGACCTTTGTCTATGCTGACTAGGGAAAACAAATGAGTAGCCAGCTGGCAAGAAACTTGGCTAATCATGGCTCTTGATGATCCAGCATTTAAGGACCATATCTATCTAGAGATGATTCTTCTCTCAGAAATGGTTTCTTAAGTGGCAGTATTACTATTTAGGGCCCCATCTACACTTAC
The DNA here is from genome assembly GCF_052110815.1 of Crocodylus siamensis. Lineage (NCBI taxonomy): Eukaryota > Metazoa > Chordata > Crocodylia > Crocodylidae > Crocodylus > Crocodylus siamensis. The sequence goes on along the minus strand of NC_143396.1, from coordinate 155,405,428 downwards.
ATTTAAGCTATGTTTCCTGGTGCATATCAAGTCACAACTGGAAGGCAATTTCAGATAAAAATATTTTTATCACAGTTTTACTGGCTTGTTTAAAGGTGGTTGAATTCTGCTAAAACAGTTTATAGTTTAGAACAGAGAGGGGCAATTTTTTGGCAGATGTGCCAGACATGAAGCCCTGCACCCTCCAATCCTCTTCTTCTGCCTACTCTGTTTTCTGCTCCCTGTCCTATCTGCTGATGTGCTGCCTACCCCCTCCTCAATATGCTGTGATTCCTAGGGCACTTATGCTACAGGTTGGCACCCCTGCTTTAGAACGTTATTGCTAAAATATAGTCTTTATCAGCTGCCATACACACTAGCCATCTGCATCCTGTTAAAAAACTGGTTAGCCTGAATTTGTTTCAACTGTTTTTTATCATTTCATGGCTTTAACTGGACAGTACTTAAAGGGAAGCATTGCAGGGTCCATTAAAGTGTCTGCTGCTTGAATCTCCACTTATGCAGCAACTGTGCTATTAGTGACACAAGAAAAAAAAAGCAGCAAGTGTTCCCATCTGTTCTCTGTGCTGTCACAGAGCTTCCGTTGCCAAGGCTTCCTATATTTCAGCACTTGATCTAAAATGCTGGTGTAAGTTGAGGCTTGTAGTTCCAACCCTGGTGTGGCCCATACGCTTATTAGGTTCTCTGAAGAAAAGGAATCCAGAGTCCACTGGATGGTAGAGTCCCTGCAGTGTCTTGCCAGGCTGTGCTGCCAGAATATTTATGGAGCTTGGTGCATGCACAGCAGTTGGAAGGAGTTAGTTCTGGAAACACAGTGCTTTAGTGCTCTGGCCTGGAGAACCTAGATGCTCCCTTCTCTTTCCCACCTCCCTTTTGGTTTGTTAAATAGGTCACTGTCATGCTGCAATTCTTACCTGCCTTTGCCTTCTAAGAACCCAGAATGTTTTCTTAATGAACTTAATTTCCACAGTTTGTTCCCTGTATGTGAAACTCTCTTAGTTGGCAGGACCATTTCAGAGCGGCTGAGATTGATTCAGCCCTGCTTACACAGGATCACATCTGGCAGATACTGTCAAAGGTACAACTTTGGGTAAATTACATTCTGTCTTTGAACAGTTTTGACATTTTCCTCCACCAGAAAGTGGAAAGATAAAGGAGAATCTATGAGCTAAGAAGTTCTGCTATGGGAGCCTCTGTAAATTCCTACGTTGAGTGAAGTTTGCCCCACAACTGCCTGGAAACCCAGTACTACGTTAGCAGGTGGGTTATAACTGGAGACTGCCAATCAACCTTTCATTGGTTGATTTCTACTATTAGATCTTCCCAATTCTACACTAAATTATGTTTAGTTATTGGGGCAAAGGGGAGAGGGAGAGGATGGAAATGAAACCACACATTGGCTTTGCTTCAGGAAAGGTACCTAAATGCGTACTGTGCAAATGTATCCTCTCTGATCAATCACCTCTATCTCTGAGACTACACTGAAGCTTGAATGCTTAACAGATAGTCTGAAACACTCTGTGGTTGTGTCTACATGAGATTCTGACTGTATAGTTGTTACTGAGCAGTCATTTAGTACTTGCATACACAAGTACTAAATGACTGCGCAGTAACTAGCGTTACTGCACAGTAGTGTACCCGAATAGCTTTTCGGTGATGCTGAATGCACAGTAGCTCATTGCTGCTGCAGAGTAGTGCACACTTTGTGTCACATGCTGCCACTGTGCAATAGTAACGAGCTACGGTGCAGTCAGCATCCTGTGTAGACATTGTATGACTATGTATGACATAGTAATGACCACCATATCAAAAGCTATATAATAGTCTCCATTTTAAATCACTGTTTCTGCCTGAAAATTAATTATGGGATAAAATTTGAGTAATGATTCAGTAGTTTTGGAGTAGAGGAAGGTGACCTCACACAGGAAAACCTGCAACCATTACACACATTTTGCTTGAATCTTTTGTGACACCAGATTGGTTGTGGGTATAATTTTTACCGTGAAGGTTCTTTTAAATAATCAATGAATGCTCACTTAACTGGTATGGAATTATGAACCCTTGAAAACTGTAAGAAAGACTGCATCATGCATGCAAACCTTGGTAACTCAGTTCAGCATTTGACAGGGAGTACCCAGCCTCAGTGGGTCATTAGACAGATTTGTAATAAGCAAACATATAGGCCTGCTGTTGGCAGCACTAAGCAGTTGAGAACTATCCAATAAAAAGTAACTGGCTGAGAGCAATATGGTGGGAATCAACTTGTTTTTTTTCCATAGGAAACAGATTTGTCCTTGTAGCATTAGTATGTCTTTTAGTATGATAGGTATTGGTAGCCTTTATCATAGTTTTTTCTTTCCGCTTTCTGAGCTGATTTCCTGTCATTTTGTTTTTATATAATACATGACTTCTCTTGTGACGGAATAGTAAGCAGATCTGCTAGATTATTAAATAAGTAAAGCAAAACACCATTGTAAGGGGGTAGAAGAAACTGGATTAGGAATAGGGGAGCGTGTGTGTGCTTGAGAGACAGAAACAGAAGCGTACAGTGTGTTATTAGTACCTGTGAGTAATCTGTCAGGAGGACAAGTCCTTTCACCACGTTAATGGGCTCTCCAGTTGCCGAAAACATTTTAGACATTAAATCAGCGTACCCTTGGAAAAATGTCACAGGCCTGAGCTGAACATCAAACAGGATTGCTGACATGCCAGCAAAGGACTCCAGGTTTTCCTCGCCTTCATCAGCAGACGCAGCTATTATAGTTTCCAGGCCCTGAGCTTCAAGAACAACCTAAAAGGTAACAGTGACACAGCATTCAGGACGAAGTCTGTCCACTGTGGACTTTTAAACACTGCCAGCATTCCTAGTATGTGAATCTGATGTACATTTATTGTAACAAACCTAACTGCATGCAATCAAGAGTAAAGAGTTAGAAGACAAATAAATAGCATAACAATAACAAAGTAATCTCAGAGGAGCCTTTCACATTTAATAAGCTTCAGGTGAGGTTTTCTTCTGTTCAAAAGAACAGCTGAAGGCCTATACCTCAGGTGAGCCCTAAGCTCTGAAGACCGCTTACTATCATTCCACATTTTGTGCCACTGTGAAGTATGCCAATTCATTCTCCCTCCGTGTGCCAAATTTTGGAAATGAGGCAATGAAACTGTCTTCACATGGTGCTGAATGTGTGCCAGTAAATATCTGAGAGAAACCCAGACTGCTCTTAGGCTCTATGTGTCCAGTGTTGATCTGAGACAACTGCGTTGCCTTATTTTCAGGAAATGGTACACAGGGTGAAGTGAGAGGGTGAGGCATGATTCCTAGTAGTGCTTCAGGGTACGGTACAGAAATGGTGTGGATGTGAGCGAGGAAAAAAACAGTGACGTTCTTATCAGACAGTTCTTTTCCTGAGAGAATTCAGCAGTATTTTTATATCTAATGGATTTTCCATAATATTGTTTTTAACAAAAGGCCAAAAGAAAAACTTCTAATTTTAACTCCTATAAATTTTTCAAACCAGAGCCTGTCCCTAATTTTCCATTTTTGATTAGATCCCAGACTCTTGGAATCTTATTTTAGAGGTCTCTGAAGTTTTCACTGGATATAACAGGAAGACGATGTAGTTTTTCTATACAGCTGGAACTTTGGATTTGTTGTATAAGTACCTTTTCTTTTTTAAACATGTTTTCTCATTTTCAGTGTGTTATTCCCCTCCCTCCCTGATAATTGATATATTCTCTGTCTGATCCTGATGCCCCAAACTCCCATGGCTTTCAATGGGAGCTACATATGCTCAAAGGCTACATAAGGAAGCCCATATTCTGGCTCAGTTTTTATGACGCATATGGCAGTTACCTGGTTGGCATGAAGTCGAGACTTTTTATTGAAAATAAGGATATTCATGTTACTTTTCCTTAAGATGCCAGAGCCTGAGTAGAGTATGTCAAGGCTGTACGTAGCAGATGCATCAGGATCACCTTCATTAACAAAAAAACACATACATGTGATTAAGTCACATGATTGGGGTTATAAATGGGGTTAACAGGCTACTTTTTTGTTTACATACGTGTTACATAGCCAGAATAGGCAGAGGAAGATCCCATCTTAGAGAAGCGGTCATAGTTATGAACAGACATGTCCTTCAGAACCTGGCGAATCATTTTGCTTTAGGAAAAAAGCAAGAAAGAAAGAGTGGTCACAAATGTGTTCTCTCTCGTGAGGGCACTAATGGTTTAAGCTAGCTAGGAATCTTCCACTTGAAGAAATTCTGTGTTGGTTCTTCTCCTCCAGAACTATTCTAGAAACATTGACTTTCCCTTTTTCATCCCAATTCAGAAAAAATTGTTTTCAATAATGCAGAATTCTTTCCTGGGAGAGAATTTTCATTTTTCACCCAGTTCACTTAATGTCAGGCTGTTAGGAGAGAGGAGATTCAGGTTTGGGCATATTCTCTGAGCCATATCCAAAGTCTATGGAAGTCAGTGAATTTCTCCTCATTGGGCTAAGAAACATCAAGATCTATAGAATCTCACTGGGGCTTCTGCTGCTAAATTACTTAAGTACTCTTGAGAATCTCACCAAAACTGATTGTTTTTGTCTTGAAAGAATTTTGAGACAAACATTCTTTGTGAATGGTCCTGGATGAAGAAACCTGTGGGGAGTAAAATCCCTACCTATAGGGCAGGTACTGTCTGATTTTATTTTTTTAGTGCCTGTCTTTATAACTGTAATGTTAATTGAGTTTGGATTTCCAGTCTATCTATATAAGTTCATTATGCCTTTATATCAGTGTGAAAGAATCAGGGCCCAGAGGTGGCCATGATGCCCCCTTGGTTGCCACTTGACTTCTGCCCGCACTCTGGTTCCTCTCAATACCCTCCGTTTCTACCTCTCCTGCCATGCCTTGATGTAATTTATGAGGTTTCAGAAGGCTGTCTCCAGGTCCTCAGACTGAACCCAGTCTAGCTCCACCTTGCCCCCACACACTATGCTGTGGCCCTGCTGGCCTTACTAGTGCCTCAGGGTACCTGTTGACTTATGGGCTATTTGTGACCTTCTTCTGCTCCTGAAGCCATGCCTATGCCTCATGGATGTTACTTTAAGTTGGCCATTGGGCCTCTGGCCCTGGTAAGGCTTTTTGTTTTCCCTGGCCCTATTCCTTCTCCAGGCTTTGGCCCTCTTGGCTTAAGCCTGCTCTGGTCTCAGCCTGTACCAGACCGTAGCCCTCTGGGTGCCTCACCCCAGGTTAAACTGCCTGACTCTGGCCTTAGTTCTCCCAGCCTTGGCCTAATGTATCACACCAGCCTTAGCCCTTGGGGCCCCTGATGCCACCCTAGGTTTGCTACTGAGTGCCCTTACCAGGCACCCCTCTGTTGCCTCCACACGTCCCCCATAGCCATAGCCCAGTCCTCCAATTAGTCTAATCAGAACTTAAATGCAAGCATAACAGCTGTACAACAAAAATCCTCCCCACACTGTGTCCTTACTTACATGTGAGCTATAAGACCCCCTTAGCATTTTTCTCGCAGTTATTTGGGGAAGCTTGGGTCACTTAGTCTGTTACCTGCAACCATCTCTTTCACGAGCTCCTCTACCTGCTGTCTATAGGCCAAAGTGACTGCTTGCAATCAGGTACTGAGCTTTTATGTCCCAAAGCCCCACCCCTTCCTGTCATGTGGCTCCCCAGCTACACATAAGGGTTTCTGTTTTTGGCCTGAGGACCAACCTGCCCTCCTCTGCTGCAGCTTAGTCCAGCTGCTTGCAGTTGTTATCTTTATACTTGCCTGGAGGTCTGCCACTGGGCTGCTAACTGCTGTGCAGCTAGCTCCAGGATAGTCATCCCTCCAGTGGTAGTTCTTACCCTTGCTGTACCTGGCATGTTTAGTTTCTAGCAACTGGCTCTCTTCCCAGCTGCTGATCCCACACAACAAGCTTGGTCTGCCACTGTCTCCTTACAGTAACAGGAAACTTTGGTCCCCTATTACAAACAGAAACTTAACTTAAAAGATTACTACCACAACATTTTTGATCTACATTGTTGAGATAGATGCTTTTATAAGGTCCTGGCAATACTTCTCAATCTGGTGCTAGAAAACTTGAGCCACTAAAAAGGATTTATTTGAAAACTAGCATTGTTTAGAATCAAAAGTCTTTCAGTGATTTTTTTTTTCTTTCTTAACCTTCAATGGGTCTCATGGTTGGTAGGCTGGCACTTCGGGGAACAAACTTACTAACCCAAGCTGCCCCAAATGGTAGGTTGGCACATCACTCCCATGATTTTTGATGAAATTTAGGCGCTTGTCTACTACCGGTCTTTGTTCTCTGTATTTATTGGAGTCTTAATTTTATATTGTATATAATATAATTTTATATTGTATATTTTATATTGTAAATATAAAATTAAGACTCCAATAAATACAGAGAACAAAGACCAGCAGTACACAAACACCTAACTTTTGTTAAAAATCATGGGGGTGATATGCCAACCTACCATCTTTACCCTTGAAAATCTCCTGCGAGGTCTGGATTATATGATGTTGAAATGTAATGATTCATTAAAAATATACAAAATGAAGTAATGACTAAGTTTTTTTTTCTGGTAATATATCTGTTATTGGACCAAGTGTGTAGTTGGGAGAGTTGTTAGACAAGCTTCCAGCCACAAAGTGCCCTTCTTCAGATCATGAGAGTTTGTCTAACGTCTCTCTCAACTATATAACTGGTCCAAAATATATCACCAAAAAAACATTGCCTCTTTCATGCTTTCTGGATTATCATCGCTACAAAACACTCCACTCCTACTACCACAAAATGGAGTAAGAAGCATTTGTTCCCCAACAACATTCCAAACAGCTACATATATTAATTGGCTAGAAATTATATGCTTGTTGGCTTTAACCTATGTTGTATTAGTATAGAGAATAATAAAATGCAGGTATGTATATTTGTGTACAAGCATGTGTATGTGCATGCCTGTATCCAGTCTGGTAATAAATAAAATGTACCTTGCAGGCAGTTCAAAATGGAGTATATCTTGGACCACTGAGAGCATGTACTTGTTCATTTCCTGTGGCAGCTCTCCAATAGAAAGCAAAAGGTTTTTTACTTCCATGTAGGATGGGTAACTACTTAAGATGATAGCAGCTGCAGTAGTTCGCACAGTCTTTTCATAAATTTTATGATTCTGGTGGTATATCCTGTTCATTACTTTCTTCACCTAAATAGGAAATAAACTGTTTACTCAATGAATCTTACATATGCTCAAGAAAGCTACATCTTGGAAATACAAAATAAAGCATCAGCAGTGCCTTCCTGCCCTCGGGTTATAGCAAATAGAATAGATTCAGCAGTATAACTAGGAGTGGGGCAGCACTCTATCTTCCACTACCCCAACACCTTCCCCCCTGTTCTAGAGGTTTCTCTGCCCAGGGGACCAAAACTTCTAGTTATACCACTGAATAGATAATAGTCTTCATCTAGTGTTTTTCATATTCAGTGCATCCTAAAACAATTTATAATGGAGCATGTTAAACTCATGCAGTTCCATGATTGTGTGGGTGAATTATGGAGCAGCCATTCTGTTTTCAGCAGGATCTTAAGCACAGCCTTACTACAATAGCACTGACAGCAAGATAAAAATATATGGGCAATGACCAAAGAGATTTCCTTAAATGTTAAGTCTGAGTATGTTTTTAAAAAGTTTGCTTATACTTCTCCCTGAGTATTGCCTATTATCACCATGCTTTATTTTGAAGAGCTGCAGGTCTGCTTTGGAACAAATGGAGTCCTAGGAACCACACAATGGTCATGGTATAGTGGTGTCCCAGCTGAGTAAGATGTTTGGATTGTGAAGCTGCAATATGGCTGGTCAAGTTCATCAGCAGATAGTGCAAGGCAGAAGCAAAAACACACAATACAGTACAGTCATTCCAGGATCTTACTCTGTGGTTAATTTGTCCATCTCTGCTATTTCACTGCTTTGAGCAGTTTTCTGCCAACCTCTGAATGGTATAAATTATTATGTACTGGAGGAAAAATGTGCATCCTTGAATGGGGCGGGTCTTAAGAGGTAGGCTTTGTGAACATGTGAAATTTTTATAATTTCTCATGTCCTCTTTTTTTTCTTGCAGTAAATCTTCTTACCTTACTGGTGATGAAAGAGATGTCATATCTTTGCAGAGCTGTGGCAGCAGCATTACTTATGGGTCCTTCTCCTGACTCAGCATGTTTTAGTAGCAATGGAATAGCTTCTGGCAGAAGGGCATTCCTGAGTGCCAGCAGGTACATTTTCACATCATCATCCTTTTCTGCCTTGCCTAATCCTCCTAGGATCAGCTTCTTAGCTTCTACAACAGCCTAGAGAAAGTTGATGCCATGTTTAATATGTGAACATTAAAGAGGTTAAGCACCCTCAGGTCCCATGTGAGCATGAGCTTTAGCTGGGTTCTCCTCCCTTGGTTCAGTTTGAAACAACTGTTTGGATGTGACCAGCATGTGACTTGTAAAATTTCCTTGAATCAATAGAGGGGCAAGGATGTCATAGGGTGATGGCTGTTATTGGACTAACTATGTAATTGAGATAAAGTTAGACAAGTTTTCCAATGCAAGTCATTCTTCAATAGGTCATGCACTGGGGCCTGTTCATAAACATGCCACTCACTAACTTTGCACTTGTTGGTTCAAGGGACTTGCAGCTCAGCTGGTAAGGCCAACTTAGACTGTTTAAATACTCAAAGATGTTTTAACAAAAATATGGCTAAAGAAATGTTCCTTGGTGCTTAAATAATATTGCTATAGAAATGCACAGCACATAACAGCAAAATGAAGGGCAGGCTCTTGGATTCCCTGAATCCCGCAGACCTGGCTGGCTGAAGAATTGACTTCCCTAATACTGAGCTACTTTTACCCAGGACCCAGCTTAGCAAAGATCAACTAAATACCTGCCCTCCTAAGCTGTCTGGAACATGTCTTGGACATAGTCCAGCATTTGAATGCCCCCTTTCCATAGAACTGAGGTAGTCTAAGTTGTTTAGGGAGATCCCAATTACACAAAGTTTTCAGGAGCTATCTGAATATTTCCAAAATCAGACAGAAGTACTGTTATTACTGTCAGCACACAGAGGCATTGGGGTGCCTAGGGCAAGGCTGACCCAATGCACTGTAATTACAGCATGTTGGAGAAGATTCTATTAACTGAATCTGCTGGAATGTGGTAATTACCATGCTCCAGCAGCCTCCAGCATACCATGTTTCAACAGCCTCCTCCAGTATCTCATGTATCAGTGTCCCCACACTTCAAGATGGCAACGGGAGTGCTTAATCTAAATCTCATTCAATAAAGATAAAGTGCCCTGCCACCATTTTGAAGCATGGGGTCACTGATACATGAGATGCTCCGGGCACTTTAATTAGAATGGCTCTCAGAGCCTCTCTAATTAAAGCCATTTCCCCCACACAACTCCCAGAATGCATGTTTAAATGCCTCTTAGAGTTAGAGAGAGGTTTAAGTTTAGTTATACTACCAGAAAGATGAAGCCATGTGGGGGTAAACTGAAAGTAAGATCAGAATCAGGTCCTGGGTTCATTTGAAAAAAACCAACCTGCTATTAAGAAAGCCCCTCCATTGTGTTAAACGTAGGTGCCTGTGAGCTAAGCTTAAAAACTGAGGGCAAATGGAGCCCCATAGATGCTTACAAAACTCTCCTAATAATTTCAGTGGATGGTGCTTGTATGGCTGATGGTAAAATTTGGCCACTAGGCAAATAAATACTTACTGGGAGTTTGCAGCCTCCCCTGTCACACAGTTTTCTGATGAGAGCACCCATGATGATGACAACAGTTTCTCTGATTTCATTTTTTCCAATCTTGTCCTGGAACCTATTCTGTTAGTTAAAAGGAATACTGTTAACCTCCATGTCTAAATATAATGAGCCAAACCCTGCAATATGCTGAGTACCTTCTGTTTCTTGTTACCTTCAGTGAGGGCAGTCTTCACCTTACGGGTTGGGCTCAGACTTAGCTGAGAACTGTTCTACCATCATGTGTAATTAATCAAAAGTAACTTTCTTCTTGAAGCTACAGTCAAAATACCTATCCTTGCAGTTTATTGTAAAGCTGGTATAAAATGATAATGAAATACTTAGCACCTAAAGGGATTTATCTTTAAATTGCTTTACTGACATTAACACTTTCTATTTTTTTTCTGATAGTATTTAGGAAAACAGGAGACATACTTATTATAAGTGCAAACATTGGTGATGGTTTACAAGTGAATATCCATTCTACAGTTGAAATCATATGCTTTATGCAGCAGGATGTTCTGGTTGTACTCCAGTCATATGCCTCAAAGGCACTTGGAGGAAGGTAGACAGTGTCTCTTCCCTCCCCGCATGGTTAGAGCTCTTAAGAGTCATAAGAGTGGAACTTTTTGTATTTTGACTTACAATTAAAGCTTTAAGTAACATCTCATTGGGATGGGAAGCAAATCCACATGCATACAGGAACCGCTCCTGCAGGAGAGAGCTGCTTTCATTTTTAAAGTCCAGAAACTCCAGCATGGCCTCCAGCGAGGCTGGGGTTTGAGCAGAGGTTATAGCATCTACCAGCTGAGGACTGCAATGGAGTGGGAATTAATAAGTTACTGCTGTGAGCTAGACAAAGTGTTATTTACAGACATAAACAAGTTGGTCTAATGACAGGTCTGATTACTGCAGGTAAATGGCAGATAGAATTAATTTATATGCTACTGCTTTCAGTGTCCATGAAATCTTCCAAGATAAAATGGTTGAAGGACTAGAAATAGATGATATTTTAATTTTTGTCCATACAGAGAAAGAGCATAATAAAAAGTATAGAAGTGTCCTGAGTGTTTTCCTGTCTAGAGAAATAGATATGAAAAAGGAAAGGGGCATTCTTTTTCAACAGTGTAACAAAGGAGCAGAGAGGTACAAAAATAGTAGCAGCTCTGCAACCAGTCTGGCTACCCCTGGACCACTGGCAGCACAGCCGCTGATGCCACCTCATCCTCAACTGCCACCCAGGGAGATCAGGCACCCAGTTCTGCATTTGTTCTTTCTAAAAAAACACTATTGAAACCCCTGAGATAAATAATTTCCATAAAGCTTTGGTTCCAGCTTTGTTCCTGCTCTTTACCAGGCACATCAGCCTGTCTGGAAACCTCTTCAGCCCACAGAGACATCTAACGGGTGAAGAAAGCACTGCAACTACATAAAGCAAACAGTACCTTCCAAAAACTTCTCCAATCCTTCGGCTAGAAGTAAAGATTTACTATTACAGACCTAGCTCGTAACCATTGTGACTATTTGTTTATGCGTATGATTCCCCCCTTCATTTTAGTTCTCTTTAAACCCTTTAGTGCATAAAAAGTTGTTCATGGCAACTTACAGTATGGCATCACTTTCACTTCTAAGAATCTGAAGTATCTCCTCTTTTGTAGCTTTCCTGATATTCTGAATAAAGGACAAAAAGCTTCTTGTTGCTTCAGCTTTGGAAAGGTTTTCAGGTTCCATTTTTTTCCTGATACTCAGCCAGTGCTCTGAAAGCTAAAGAATTGAATAAATTTATATTAAATCTTTTATATACTGGTTTCGGTTCTCAGAAATCAATCCCACTGGATAGAGCTATTGTTGGTATGTGTGTAAATATGCCAGGAATAATTAGTTTTAATGTAATAACTACGCTTCAATTAGTAGGAATTATTCCTACTAGTTGAAATCTCATATACCAGAGATCCCATCTATAGAAATTATTTAAGTTGTCCACAGTATCTCAACACAGCCTTTTTGATGTTTCAGCAATTATTTACTGCTGAGAAACCAGAACATGTCAAGACTCTTTAAAGTCTCTAGTATCACTCAAATATACCCTTTATCTGAAATGTGATAAATTTTAGACCAAATCATAACTAACTAGTTTCTGTGGAAACATATACTTTTGCTAGCATTAGAGGAACGTAGGAATTGCCACAGGGCATGGTTATATGAATACAGTTGGGTATACAAAGACAAGAACTTAACTGCACATCAGCTACTCCACAGTAACTGCCTTTGTGTATGCCCTTACCCCCAGCCAGTCAAAGCTAACCCACAGAATCTTACCCCTCTCTTATTGAAGGGAATGTGGACCTATTTTTCATTTATATAAACAAGCACAAGTTACCTTTCATTTTCCAAGCATACTTATGACAATTCCCATGGCACAAATCCACATTCTTCCATGATTAAAATGAAATGCCACTAATATATAGCTATATATGTAGTGGTGTTTCATTTTAATCACGGAAAAATGTGTATTTGGGGTTACTTTTTTAAATCTGGAAATTAGGGATTTTTTTTAAGTCGGAGAAAACCAGGATCCCTGGTATCACATAAATTGTCTAAAACAATGGTGCTCAACCTATGGCCTATGGACTGAATGTGATCTTGAAACTGATGTGAATAGGCCACCACCCAATACCACATGCTAGTCTGACCTTACTAGCATGTCAGTATGGCTCCTGCTAGATCTCCTTATACATGGTTAACTCTCTGGGCTCTTTTAATTCAGGAGCAATGGAAAAGAGGGGACAAGTGGTGGCTGCATTCACTCCCTGACCTCTGGAGTTGTTGTGCAAAGGTGGTGGCTCCAGCCACAGCCCAGGCTGACCACCATTAAGCTCAAAGAGCTCACTGTATAGGCTGAGTTTTAGCAATGCTTTTCTTTGTGGCCCTTGAGCCATTTCTGATTTTAAGGCTTGGCCTGCTTGTAAAAAACATAAATAAATAAAAAAGTTGAACACCACTGGTCTAAAGGGAAAGCTTTAGTCTATCTCCCTTTGGTTAGAGATTGCTCTATATCCTGAATCATGAGAATTTGTGTGTCTTCCAGTGCAGAGGTGTAGCTGGGCAGCTCTGTGCCCTGGGTAACTCTGCAATAGTGCCACAGTGCTGATTGCAGTGGTACAATCAGCCTCCACTATAGTCGCAGCTGTTTTTGCATACCCCCCCATAGAGGCAGTGCCTGGGGCACCTTTGTTCCATTGTGCTACTTTTCCTATGTCTTGTGAGGGGTGCAAAGGGGTTATTCTTGTTATGTTGGTTGTTTTCATCTCAACTAACTGCTTGGAGATATCAGTTTTGTACATCTCCAAACTTCTCTCTCTGTTGTATTTTACAAATACATATTCTGCACTAGGAAATAGAAAAGCTCAGAGGACTATGTTCTTTCAGACCATAAGAAATTTGTGCAATATTCTGACCTTTTAACTCGCATCAATACCAGATCAAACTTTCTTAAAGTATTGTATCTTCATGGGGTTTGAATTGAGCAGTAACACTTGAACCTGCTTGTAAATATAATTTTGGGTACAGAGGGAAGTTTCCATGAGCTGAAAAAAACCAATAATTAGGCAACAGTGATTGAGACACAAGACATTTTCTGGGAATGAGTGACCATCTGGGAACAGTTGATGGCCTAATGCACAGATGGGGGTCATCTAATCTCAGCTGGTCATTAATGCTCAGCACCAAGGTCAGTGTTGCTATATTAAGCTGAACTGTATAAATATAGGAGGCAAAGACACAGATTTGAAGTAACAAGTGATGCAGCTTCAGTTGGCATATTCTAGATAATCATTGTAATATGCATCATCTTAGATCAGGGGTATCAAACTCACTCAGCTATGTGAGCTGGATGAGGGGTGTGAGGCCAGTCCATAGGCCAGATCAGGCCCATAGACTGTCTCTGTGCACCAGAGGCACTGTGTGGGGCTGGTCTGACATGGTTGCTACATGCAGAGTGCACTCCAGACAGCCCCACATTCTGCATGTGCCTTGGACCAGCCCTGTGCACTGGATCCCATTCACAGGGCCAGTCTGTGGGCCCAATCCAGACCAGCTGCAGATGACTTGAGTTAATCACCAACATCAACTGTTGGATATGCAGAAGGACTGCAAGCTAGGAGAAATTATCATAGAATCATAGAAAATTACAGTTGGAAGGGACCTCAGGAGGTCATCTAGTCCAACCCCACTGCTCAAAGAGGGACCATCCCCCAACTATATCATCCTAGCCAAGGCTTTGTCTGTCTAGGGCTTAAAACATCTAAGGATGGAAACTCCATTGTCTTTCTGGGCAGCCTGTTCCAGCACATTACTACCATCCTAGTGAGGGGTTTTTCCCTCATATCTAATCTAAAAATGCCCTTGCTGCAACTTGGGACCATTGCTTCTTGTTCTGTAATCTGCCATCCTTGAGAACAGTCTAGCTCCTCATCTTTGTAAACCCCCTTCAGGTAGTTGAAGGCTGCTATTAAGTCTCCCCTCAGTCTTCTCTTCTCCAGCCTAAATAAGCACAGTTCCCTCAGCCTCTCCTTATAAGTTATGCTCCCTAGCCCTTTAACTATTTTTGTTGCCCTCCACTAAACTCTATCCAATTTGTCCACATCCCTTCTGTAGTGGGGGACCCAAAACTGGACACAGTACTCCAGATGTAGACTCACCAATGCTAAATGGCGGGCAATAACCACTTCCCTCAATCTGCTGGCAATACTCTTGCTAATGCAGCCCAGTATGCCACTTACTTCCTTCACAACAAGGGCAAACTTTTGTATTACAGTCAGTTTATTATCCACTGTAATGCCCAAGTCCTTTTCTGCAGAGCTGCTACTTAGCAAGTCAGTCCCCACAGTGTACCAGTGCGTGGGATTGTTCCATCCTAAGTGCAGGACTTTGCACTTACCCTTATTGAACTTCGTGAGATGTCTTTTCATCCAATCTTCCTATTTTTCTAGGCCTGTCTGAATCCTAGTCCTACCCTCCAGCATATCCACTACTCCACCCAGGCTGGTTTCATCTGCAAACTTGGTGGGGGTGCCCTCCATCCCATTTTCCAAATCGTTGATGAAGACATTGAAACAAAACAGCCCCAGGACCAACCCCTGGAGTACTCCACTTGATACTGACTGCCAACTAGACAAGGAGCCGTTGATTACTACCCTTTGAGTCCACTGATCCAGCTAGTTTCTATTCACTTTACAGTCCATTCATCCAAGCCATACTTCCTTAGCTTGCTTGTGAGAATGTTATGGAAGACCATATCAAAAGTTTTACTAAAGTCAAGGTACACCACATCCACTGCTCTTCCTGCATCCACAGAACCAGTCAGTTCATCATAGAAGGCAATCAGGTTGGTCAGGCATGACTTGCCCTTGGTGAATCCATGTTAACTGTTCCTAAACAGTGATTAATAATCACCTTCTTGCCCTCCAAGTGCTTAGAAATGGATTCCTTGAGGACCTGCTCCATGATTTTTCCAAGGATTGAGGTGAAACTAACTGGTTTGTAGTTCCCCAGGTCCTTCTTCTTTCCTTTCTTAAAAATGGGCCCTAGATTTGCCCTTTTCCCACTTGTCTGGGACCTCTCCTGATTGCCACGAGTTTTCAAAGATAATGAATCGTGGTGATTTTGAAGTCTCAAATGAGAACCAGGACCTGTGATCTGGAAACTTCTGTTAGCTGTTTGAAGAACGCCTCATCCACAACATCTTCCTGTTCTGGTAGTCTACAGCAGACACCTACCATGACATTGCTTTTGTCACTCTCTTCTCTGACCCTAATTATGATTGCTTACAATTGCTGAAAATCAAATAATTTCTTAAGATGCCTAAATACAGACTTGTAGGCTTAACTTTAGACAACCAAGTTTGTTGACTTAACCTCAGTACCTTGATTTCCAACCTTTGAATGGGCATAATAATGGTTACTTTTCCTATATTACATGGGTGTCAGTAGGTCTTGTTAATGTTTGTAAAGGATTTTGAAAATGGAAAGCTGTGTGGTATATCATATCAGTGTGGTATTAATGTATACAATGATATATAAGTACCAAATATTATGTTGCTGCTTTGGATACAGTGTTCTGTTTATAGATTAGTCTTTTTTCAAAGCAGTTACAGTAAAATACAGTAGGGAAGCAGGACTTCATTCTCAGCGTTCCATTGGATTTATAATGAGAATGTCATGTCTCATTCCACACAAATTGCTCTGTAAATACACCCTTTGGTTTTTATTTTGGCTTGCAAATTATCTTCACAACTATTATGACAAATTTGAATCCAAATGATTTGATCTCAGCTCTAACAATTGGAAGTGACAAATTGTTTGGTGCAAACACTTTAGAGGCATAACCCTTTGAGGGCATCTATTCCCAATCTGCTTGATCTGAAGTTCCCCACTCAGGACTACTTCAGCATGCATAAAACATCACTTCTGTTTCACTTTCCTGACTTTTAAAAAAATCTTTTTTATAATTATATAAATGCCAGGCAAGATATGATAGTACAGTGCATTTTTACTGCCAGATAACTAATGCAGTCTCCAATACAGTGCACAGGTACTTCCTTTGGAAGTCTTTAATTAAATTGAGCAGGGCTTGGCAACTTTTTGGAATGGCGAGCCGGTGCTTATGACCCAGCCACTGTCATGGGCTGCCTATCACCTCCACAGTGCCCCACCGTGGCAAGGGCTGGTGTACTGTGTCTCTCCACTGCAGCCTTCACTTACCAAGCACTGCACCGAAGTGTGGCCAACAGATCAAGTAACTCAGCAGCAAGAGTGAGCAAAGATGAAGGAAGTACAAGCAACCAGCATTCAGCACAAAACAGAGGGAGTTAGGATGGTAGCAGGAGGCTTGAGAACAGCTTCTGTGCATCTCCAATCCCCACTAGATCAGGCCTTTGTGGGCTGGAGTCAAGGTCTGCAGCCCAGATTTGAACTGTGAACCAACAGTTGCCAACCCCTGAATTGGAGCCACATCTCTCACGTTAAAAAAAAAAAAGTTTGAACCATAACATTTAAATTCTGAAGTATCCATTCACCAGCAACTGCATTCGGTGCTTGAATTTAAGATGAGGGTTCAGCATGGGGGAAAAGACCTCTCATCTTACAAATGAGTATGGACAAGGCAGGGAGATGCTGTGGCTCTGGATGGGGTCAGTGTGGCTCATGTGGAAAGTAGGGAGAGCATGGGAAAGGCATGCACAGTATGGTGGGAGCATGGGGGGAAAAGGCAGCAGGGGGTATGGAGGAAGGGAGCAAGGTGAGGTGGGGAAAGGGGCACATGGAACATGGGGAAATGGCACAGGGGAAGGGACATGTAGCATGAGAGGAGTGCAGTTCAGGGGAGAGCACAGAGGAAAGAGAGTGTGGTGTAGAACCATGGAGAAGGGACTCTGTGTGGGGTGGGAACACAGAGGGAAAGGGCAGTGGGAAGGTTTGTGGGGGAAACAACATCTAGAACAAGAGAGCAAAAGGAAGGGGAGTGTGGGGGAAACATGGGGAAGGGTTATAGAATGCAGAGGGAGCACAGGGAAAGGGACATGGAGCACAAGCAAAGGGCTTGTGGGGGAGTGCAGGAAAGAGGCATGGGGAGGATGCATGGGGAAAGGGTACATGGTGCTGGGGGGAGCACAGGGAAGGGACACGCGCAGGAGGGTGAGTGTGGGGAACAATGAGGTGGAAGTGGAGTGTGGAGCGAGAAGAGCACATAGAAGGGGCATGCAGTGCAGGAGGAGTGCAGGGAAAAGGACATGGGGAAGGGGTATGTGGAGCCCCAACCCCAACTAGTGCTGGAGGCTGAAGCCAAAGCAGTCACTGTTGCCTGAGCTAGCTAGATGCTTCATGCCCCCAGCAGACACAGCATGAGCTGCAAAGATGAGGGGGACAATCGGTAGGTGGGGGAAGGTACTGGAGGAAGACGGCTGGCAGGCAGGGAGCAGGCACAGAGGGCAAGTGGTAAGGTGGGGGATATGAGGCAGTCTACCTGCTGCTTCATCTGCCACTACTTTCCCTGTAGCAGTGGTGGGAGGGATGAATTTAAAAGGACCTTCCAATAACTAGATTCTAGACCTGATGGAAAATTAAATTAATAATTTTCCATGTCTACAATGTAATAATTGAGGGGGTCAGCTTAAATTCAGGATCATCTTAGATCTGAGTAAATATATGATTAACATATCCATTGGCAAACATTATGACAACAGTATAAATGTTTAGGAATGAGAGTTAGTTAAAGGGTAGCTTTTACATTAAATTATGTTAGTATATAAACAAATACAATCTCAAAAAAAAATTGTTGGGGGGTAGGAGTTAAACTCATCAAAAATAGGAAAGACCCCATTTTAATTGATAGAATTACAAGGCATACATTTATGGATTTACCTATAAGTTCTCAGAAATGTTGTTCTCTACTCTTTAAAAGTGTGCCCTGTACATTGGAGGGAATGTGCTATATTTTTTGAGAGTAAAAAAAAGTTTGATTTCATGTTAAATGCAAATCTTAACTCTGCCTCAATTGTTGGGCCACTGCAGCACCACTGTAATGCTCAAAAGTTCTTGTGAGATGCTGCATTTTATATTGGTATGTTGGGAATCTCTCAGATGCATGAAATTGCACAGAAATATTTTTTTTCAAACTTGCTTTACACACTTTCCTGAACTGCAGGTAAAGGAGTATTAACAGTATGTTTACTTACTGAGGGGCAGTTTTTGCACTCAGCCTTGATGGGCTCTGCTACTAGTGGAACAGCTACATAACTTGAGTCCAATTTCTTGATAACGCTGGCAGCCTGCTTCCCAGCAATCTCTCTAGGGCCAGCTTCTGTTGACTTCAGTTCCAGCTTCTGCCTGTGCATGTGCATATTGAAAATCACTGTTAAGGCTGTGAGCACTTTGAAATAATACCAGAATCATACAAAAGATGTTATTACACTTGCCTGAACCATAGCATGTAACTCTTGAGGAGTATGCCGTCCTCATTTGAGTATTTACAGGATACTGGAAATCTTTATCCATTTTAAAATATAAGGAGGTTCTAACACTAGAGAGAATTGAAGGAAATCTACCGTGTTTCTTCAAATATGACATGTTTAAATAAAACAAACACATATATATGGTGCATCTACATCAGACACTAACTATGCAGTGGCTGAATAATACTGCACAGTAGCGCATCACAGCATCAGCAGTGCTAATATGCTACCGCACAGTATAATTCGGATACTAGACAGTAGCATCACTAAAAAGCCAGTGCTGCTGTGCAGTAACTATTACTGTGCATTCATCTGGTACTTGATTATACAAGTACAGGCAACCCCCCCTTAATGTGGTTTCACTTAGGGCGGTTTCGTTATAGCGCTAATTTAAAACACCTACCTGGTTTCACTTAGCGCTGCGTGTATTTTGTTATAGTGCGCAGCACGGACTTGGGGAGGAGCAGTGGCATCAGCGTCAGTGTCGAGGGAAGTGGTGAGTAGCAGCTGGTGGGAGCCCAGGGACGGGTGGCAGGAGCCCAGGGTCCACTTTGGCACATAGGGCTGGAGCGGGTGGGGAGGAGCAGTAGCAGAGAGAAGCGGGGGGCAGTGTGAGCTTGGAGCCCAGGCTGCTGGGACCCAGGGTGAGGTGGAAGGAGCACAGGGTCTGCTCTGGCACGTGGTGCTGGAGCAGCTAGCGGGCAGGGAGGAGCAGCGGCAGCAGCAAGAAGGGTTGTGTGGGCGGCAGGAGTGCAGAGCCCAGGGAGGGTGGGCATCAGTAGTGCGGGGCCCAGGGTGGCAGGAGCGCAGGGCCCAGGCCAATGCAAGCCAAACCCACAGAGCACCTCCACCCCCTGCAGTGATCTGTGCTGGTTATCCTGAAAGGAGTTTGCACTAGGCGAAGTGGGGCATGGGTGGGTGAGCAGCCCCACTGCTTACCCCATGCCAGAGCCCTGCTGCCTTCTCACCATAAATCCCTGGGCAGGTGGGTCCCCCAATGCCAGCAGAAGCATAGGGCCCAGGCCGGCAGGGCCCAGGGTGGGGCTGTAGGAGCGCAGGGTCTGGGCCAGCAGGTGGTGCAAAACCGATTATCTTTATTTACATTAAATCCAATGGGGAAATGAGTTTCACTTAATGCTCAGTTTTTCCAGCACCAATTAAGAGCGCTAAGTGGGGGTTGCCTGAACCAAATAAATGTGTGGTAACCACTGCACAGTAGCGTCTCGTGTAAACCCACCTATATATAACTTTATTATATGAACATGCACATGCACATCTTATATATATAAAAGTGTGTGTACATGTGCATGTGTATATAATAAAATGTATATATTTATATTTTATATACTTATTTATAATTTTATATATATAATGTGGCCTGAGGAGTCGTAGGATAATAGGAAAGTGGGACTGGAGGGGATCTCACAAGATAATCTAGTTAAGTCTGCTGCTCAAGGCAAGATCATCCCTGCAAGATCATCCCTACCCAAGTGTCAGTCTAATTTGCTCTTGAAAACGTAGCCTGTCCAATGCTTGACCATCCTCATAATCAGAAAGTTCCTCCTAATCTCCAACCTAAATTTACCTAAAGTTAGTAAAAGTACAAAGCTTTTACACACACAATAGAGGTTGTAGCCATGTGAATGTGCCTTTTTTAAATTTAAGAAATAAACATCGAACTCAGAAAATGTGCAGACATTGAAACAAGGAGATGCAATAATTAATAAATGTACAGGTAGACATAGATTTTGCCTGAAGAGCTTATGTGTTGGAGCCAGCAGCAGCCCCATTGTAGTGGTTCATTTAGCATGAGTAAAGGTTCATGTAGGTTTGTAGGAACAAACCCTAATGTGAGACAACAAAAGTGGAATAACTAATAGGGTAAAAAAACAAGGGAGGGAGAATGATTTAAATCATCAAGACTTGTACAGTACTATAGAGGACTTCTCCGCACCAAACCATGGTTTTGAATGAAATAGACACGTTAACCTTTTCCCATTAGTAGTTGAATTTAACTTGTCAACTTACTTTGAAACTATTTTGGCATTGGTTGTTTGTCGGAAATTCAGAGACAAGACATGATTCTCCTCTGACCACACGGATTTAATAAAACTGTCTTCTATCACATAGATTGTAGCTGAGGTGGTTTTTGCACTGACATCTAAAATCTGGAAAAGAATGGAAAAGTTCTGATTGACAGATCTGGCAATCCACACACTGTATGGGCAAAACTCAACGTGGAACAAGCCCTGGTGATGGATGTTGGGGCTGGGCTTATGCCCTGCTATAGTACTCTAAAACCAGGATCAGGAGCCAGAATCTCCAGGCTTCTAAGCAAGGGACAGAAATTATACATAAACAGTATAAGCAATAGTAAAGCAATTCAAATCCGTAACGCAACAGAAGTTCAATGCACATAAACTGCTTTCAGAATGGCCGAAACCGGTGTAAGGTAAACCTGGACAGATGTTGTGTCAAACTTAAGGTGCAGACAGAAGTGCAGTTCCCAGCTGTAACTCAGAACACTTTCTGCAAAGCGTTCTGAGTTACAACATTATCCTGAACCAAACAAAAGTTCATTGTTAGTTCCAGGGGGGAGGGGAATCTAGATGCCAACTGGGAGCTTACAGCCAGGTTCCTATAGCAAGGGCCATGGCTGTCTGCCAGTGCTTGCTGTTTTCAGAATGGGAGGGGGAAAAGGCAGCAGAGGGAGCTCATTCTTGGGGCTCCCCAGTCGGTACTGAAGGATGGGGTGGGTGAATTGGAGCCCCCCCACCACCTTGGGGTGGAGACCCCAATACACCTGCCTCACCCTCCAGCAGGGGCTGAAAAAAAACCCAGATCAAAATCCCCTCCACTCCCTTTCTCACCTCCCATTCTGAAAACAGTGATGGACTGGAAGCTCTGCAGACACAAGTCACAGAAGATGCTACATTTTGAAACATCTTCATTTGATACCTCATGCAATGAGGGGTTAGATTCTCACCCAATCTGCTATTTTTTAAGCTGTCTACAGCCATACACTTGTGTTTGTTCACAGCTATAAACTGCTTTCTCTGGCCAGATCAGGCAAAAATTGTCACTTCTGTCTGCACTCTTAACTGATTTAGGTTAAACTGGTTTATTGCACTTCAGTCCTAGATCCCCTCCAGATTCAAGTTAACTCACAGTCCCCCAGCATCCCCAAAATGCTTTGCACCTCCTTCATATGGTGGACAGGAAAGCCTTGGCCCAGTCTGTCTGCTGCTCTAGCTGAGCAGGGAGGCATGCTTTAATGCTTCTGACCTGGGCTACTCTAGTCATGTGACTTCATTTCTAGAATAAAAAATGAGTGTGTTTTCTTGCTTATACGTTCAATCAATGCATCTTTGTCTAACCTGTGAACACTGAATTGGTTTAGCCACAGGCTTTTTTTTTTGACTACCTGTATTGAGCCCTAGTCTCCTCTCTTGTGTGAACTCCCTCTGTGACCACTAAACAGTTGCTTCAAAATTCCTTGTTGGCAAACTGGATAATCTTTAACTGTTTCTAGTGATGACAGAGGTACTGGGAAAAGGGGGCTAGAGGAAAGATTAAAGCTGAAAAGTCCCCCCAGTGATGTGAAGATGTAGCTTAAAAAAGTCAGCCAACAGGAAAGAAGCTTCCCCAGAAAATCACAGAGTAACACCTATGAGTGAGATTTATTCCTTTAAATGCTTCAGGACCTGTTCTAATATTGTCATATTCCCATATCCTGAACATATGGTGAAAGGCAAACGTAGTCCACTACTGATCTTTTCTAGTAAACTGTTTGTAGATAACTTGAAGTCTTTGTGCTAAACTTGAAAATTAGGAACTTTGACCATGAGCCAGAAGCACCCTTGTATTTCTCTGATATCTGGATTTGGAAAGGATCAGTTGCACTCCCTGGTTAAGCTATAGTGCCCTCAGCGCACCTCTAACCTGCTCTTGATCACTCAAAAGGGCTGTTATGTTAGCTAGGGATCACTGGAGTGCAGCAGTGCTCCTCTTCTCTCTACATCTACAAGAAACCTATGTCATGCCAGGGGGAACCTTAGTTGCATGACCAATAAGGGAGGGGAGCATGGGGGCAGCCTTTTTGGTAGGCATGCCACAGAGGAAGCCTCACGCCTTCCCTGAGTGCCACTCCAGTCCCCTTCCCCTGCCAGTCCTGTGCTCTTGTGCTCCCTGTCGTACCTGTCTCTGTGTTCCCTGCTTCTTCCCCAGTCTGCCATGTGCCACCCTAATGCAACTTTTGACACACATGCCATGGGTTGGCTGCTATTGATCTATAACGTGCTATCCTTGCCTGTCTTAAATTTAAATCACCAAAGTGATGCAGCAAAAGGGTCAAAATCAGGGGTCAGGCTTTGGCCTTTCATCTGGAGTTTGTCCTAAACAATGCCATTAAATAGTTGGAGATGGGTTTACAGTTATGACTAATGCTCAGAATTTATAAAAACATTACCAACACAGAAAAAAACAGCAAGTAAATGAAACCACAAAGAAGAAAGGGCAACATTCTACAAGTCTTCTGCAAGTAAAATACTCTCTAAGCCTAAGTACAGATAGTCAAAAAGCCTGACATTGAATTGATTCAGTCTTTGCAGGTTGGTCTAAGCTGCACACATTAAATTGAAACAGAAGTGAACAGACATTTACCTTTGATTCAGAAAATGCAGCCACACGCCTGCAGTGGCTCAGGCCAGAAGCTGGCGGGGGCGGGGGGGTGGTGCTAAAGCACGGCTCTCTGGCACATAGCCAGTATGGGCTGTGTGTTCACTTCCTCTTCCTGCTGGCCCTGAGGTCTCCGGGATTTGTAGTCCACAATCACAGCAGTGGGACGCTGCAGGGTTGCTTATCACTTTTTTCCTGCTTCCAGGTGCCTCTGAGATTTGTGGTCCACAGTCACAGCCAGCAGTAAGCTTGAGCGAAGGGAAGGGTGTTTAATTCCCTTTCCTAGCCCCAGCCCCCAGCCAGGGTTTGCCTGGGGGGGGCAGTCTCCCTTTGCAGACTGGGCTTGTCCCCTCCTACTCCCTTGTCAGCCAGCCCTCACTGCTCCGGCTAGGAAGCAGAGGGACAAGGCCAGCCCTGCTCTCTGGAAAAGACAGCACAGCCCAATCCAGGGCTGCAAAATTCTGGGGTGCCAGGGGACTGTGATTTAACTTGAATCAGGAAGGGGTCTTGAACAAAAGTTTCATAAACTGGTTTGACCCAAATGAGTTAAGTCTCATACTACATTCAACCAGGTTTATTTTAAACCAGTTTCAGCCATTTTGAAACCACTTTATGTGCACTGAGCTTCTGTTCTGTTACAGGTTTAAACCAGATTCTGATCAGTTAAATTGGTTTATGTATAACTTCTGTCCCAAGCCTAAGAGTCAGGTCTTCAAGTAAATTCTCATGGTGCCTTTGCCTTCCACTGAGCTAGGATAGGTAACACAACTGGGAGATATACCTCCTGTTTTATATTTTTGGAGTAATGCATATGGTATTGTGAGGTAACACAGTCTAGTAACAGTGTCTTCCTGTAAAGTATGCTGTTTGAGGAAAGGTATAATGAGAGCAGCTTTTAGATGAGGTAAAATAATGTATATTAAAATGCCTTCCATTGTTCACCTCTGTCTATCAAAACATTTAGACAAACATCAAATAAAAGACTAGTGATGACTGACTCTTAATTTTTAGATCTCTGTCTGAAACCTGCTACCTGTATTTTTTTAAGTAGCCATATTATACCTGGTGGTAGCTGGTAAATCCTGTCTTCTCTATTTCACAGGTGTCCACGGCTTTAATCTTAGTCACCTGATCCTGTCGAGCCTGGTAAGTAACATTGCATTTCCCAGAGACATCCACCTTAGAAAATGGAAAAAAAAGTATTTTGAATGTCACCCATTTCTCTTTTGCTCTAATACTGTTTTTGACATTTGTTTCTCTCTCTTGCTTAGGTTACTAACAGACTTGTAGGATTCTGAAATGGCATATATATATATATGGGATACTGAAAAACGTCTAAAGGGACAATTACCTGAAAGAATCTATTAACTTGTAGGGCAAACTCCAAAGGTCATTGGTATTCCCTCTTTTTGGTGCTTTTGTGAAAGGGTGAACTGCTTGACTTTCATTTGGAGTTGATTATTTACTGTTTTGGAGATAAGGCAGCTAGCTGCTGGTTTTATCTTTATTTGTACACATTGTTTTAACTGAGAGTCTTGGATGGGCAAGGTTTATTTGTGCTGAGGCACACATGAAAATATAAAACAAAGAGGAGTGTAGAAACAATGGGGTACCTATACAAATACTTCATCATGTTCTAATTAGAATGCATCAGAGCAGACTTGATTAATCGAGTCTGCTCCACATTCTATATGAATGCAGTAGCTTTGCCACAGCATCATGTGTATAAGCTTCCATGGGTTTACAAATGGTTGCTGGGGCACTTTAACCAAAGCTTATTAAATGATCTTTAGTTAAAGTGTCTGGCAGCCATCTTTAAATGTTTAGGGGCTTAATGCATGTGATACTACAGCATTATCATTAGAGCAGCTCCTTGGGAACCACTCCAATTAAAATCCTCCCCTCCCCCTCCAAGCACATGTATAGGCACCCAATGGACTCAAATGGCACTGTGCTGGCTTGTGCAGGTGTGTATATGGGCAAGACTCTGGCACTGTCTGTGTTCAAAATGGCATGAATGTAGCTCAACTGATTCTTATCCAGAACACCAGCTTTCTGCTACAACTCACAGCACTATGCAGAGAGCACTACGAGTTGCAATGATTCCCCAGACCCAACAGAAGTTCCCTGATGGATCTGGGAGGTGGGGATTCCAGCTGCTTGTTGGGAGTATGCTGCCTTGTCTTTGTAGCAACACCACTCCCCCATCCCAGCCAGGACACTGTTTTCAGAATGGGAGGGGGGAAGGGAGCAGAGGGACCTCATTCCTGGGGTTCCTTAGCTGGCACTGAAGAGTGGGGTGAGTTGATTGGAGCTCCCCCACCTCAGGGGGTCTCCAATCCACCCGCCCCACCCCCAAGTACCAGCTGAAAAAACCCCAGACCAAACTCCCTCCACTCCCTTTCCCCCTTCCATTTTGAAAACAGTGACAGCCTGGGAGCTCCACAGACACAAGTAACAGAATGTGCTCTTTTCTGCAGCATGTTCATCTGAACCCTCTGCAGCTGTGCACTTTTGTTTGGTCACAGCTGTAGACTACATTCTGGGCCCAGATCAAGCAAAAATTGTCACTTCTTTCTGCACTCTAAAGCAGGGGTTTTCAACCCTTTTTAAATAAGTGTACCCCTGGTGGCCAGACCTGGAGCAGGGGGGGAGGAGACAGGGTGGCACCCGGACACAGAGCGGAGTGGGGAGGAAGGTGGCACACACAGAGCAGTGGCGGTGCGGGGTGGTGGATGGCAGTGGTGGCTGCTGTTTATGAGCTCTCCTAACCTCCCCCACACTGTCCAGCCAGAGGGGAGCGGCTGCCCTCGCCCCCAACCTCAGCCCTGTTCCTGGGAGGCGGTGGCAGTGCTCGGTCTCTGCCTGCCTGTGCATACCCCCTAGGGCCTTCCCAAGTACCCCCAGGGGTAGCCATGCCCCCAGTTGACAACCCATAAAGAATCAAAAACATTCTAACTTGTGGTCTTTCTGCATTCTTTGCAACAAAAAGAAATTGCTATATTATTTTTCCATAATCAAAAAAAAAGTGAAAGCTCAGAGCTGTTTTGTCCAAGGAGTGACTTGAGTCAAATGAAGGGTTTCTTGAGTCTAATGAGAATCATTGGTATAGCTAAACGTATTATTTTAAGTAGATGTAGTTAAACCACCACTAATGTTGTATGTAACCTCTTAATTTTATTTAAAATTATCTTATCAATTTAATATAGTTTTGTCAAGAATCAGCTGAATCAGAATAACTTAAATTATATCAGTATAACGTCACTTACATTAATTTAGCTTAGTAAAGAGTCAAATTTGTAAATGAGTTTTAAATCAAGGAAAGATTTTCCACACAAAGATTGCAGATAAGGTTAAACTGGTGCAACCTGGAACATAGACAAAGACTGTGTCAGCAAAACCTCTCCAGATAAACCTCTCAGCCACAAGGTCAAATGTGAACAAAGGACCAGCCTCTGCCATGGTCTTCACTACTTTTGAAATCAGTGGTAGTCATGCATGCATTCTAGGACACCAGTGTCCCTGCCTATAAATTTGATTACCAGTATTTTGCTGGAGGCAGTACCATACCTCACGGACAGCACCTGAATGCAGCTGCATCTGAAACAAGCTAGCCAGACCTCTCTTGAGATTTTGAATTACTGGAGGTTCATTTTGATATGAGTAGAAGTTTTTAACCTGTAGAGAAAAAAGCAAAGATATCATAAACTTGTAGCTGGTTTTCAGAGAAGCTGTGTGTAATATCCCTTGCAAATTGTCTTCTAGTTTCCAGAGTTCAGCTGAAAAAAACAGCTTTGTGCCTATTATCAGACCTGATTCTGTATCCTCCCATAAGCAAAATGCCACTGACTACATGATCCAGTCCATAACACAAGAGGATAATGATGTCTTGAGCTCTGGCAATAGCTAACTAAAGCCTTGCTTTAATGAATATCCTTCCTGTGCATTAGTGAGAGAAAACCTAGAAGGGAAATAGGAAACTAAATATATCATCAGAAGTGGATCAAATTAAAGAACTCTTCTTTATGAAGATGAGGAGTAAAATGCCTTGTGGCTTCACATGTCATAGTAATTATTCCCTCCATACTCCATTCTGTTATACATCCACTAGATACTGTACTTTAGCTACAGGTCACAATAAGGCAGAATTAATCATAGGGAAGTCAGGTAGGAGAGATTGTTATAACGTGTCAGGAATGCTGCAACCTTTGAACCGCCATGGAGCCTTTTTCTGGGAACAAAAGACTTTGCACCTCCAGTCTTGATTTAAGGAGCTGTAAAACTGTACTTTTCCCTAGATACTGTAAGTGTAATCAGTATGTTATCTCTGTGGTAGCCTTGCAGCATTGGAATAGGCATGAGTGAGGAGGCACTATCATTGTGACAGGGAATAAAGCAGCATGCAGGTTGGCAATGGAGAAGTTCCGCACACTGTATGAAAAAACATCTTTAATACTATATCGCAATAGTATCTGCCAACACATTGGCAGAATATTGGGCACAGATGTATTTAAACTGTGTTATATTGATACTTTAATCTTAGTTTGGGGATGTGTACAGCTGAGAGCCAGTGTTGTCCTGTTTCTTTTTATGCATAGTTAATCTGATGACAGGGCTCGGTTTGAAATTTCTTGAGCAGGCATCTGTAACTGGGTGTGCCAGACTGACAACCAGTGTGTGTGGCTGGTCCCTATTTACAGCTTTAGGTATCCTATTGGGACAGATGGTCACACCCTTTACTCAACTGTATTGGAGAGTAAAAGGGAGTGACTCCTATTTCTCTTCCTTTCCTACTGCTGCATACAGCTTCCCCACATATTTTCCCCTGATGAGCACTACTTAAGGCTGCAGATTGGAGAGAAGGGCCTGCTCACTTGATACTTTCTACAGTAAGGAAGTGGTTGGGGAGAGAATGGTGAGGAAGGAAGTGATGGTAGCCCTGGCTCTGCCCTCCCTGCTCATTGGCCAGGGGAGCTGAATAGGCACACACGGGAAAGCAAGTTGTTCCACAGAAGTGGAAGAGGAGTACTCCTCAGTGGCATTCTGGAAATATCTGTAACACTCAGTTATGCTACCAAGCAATGCTGTACTTCAATACACCACATCTCACACATGGTACCTTCTAGACCGGAAGTAGCGTGGCTGGCTTAATGCTCAAAGTATATTGGGTCAAGGCCACCATAGGGCTTACACAACTTCCAGTTTGGGGCTCGGTGTGCAAGGAGTGGGTGTGGTGGTTTTCAGTATGGTGCTGCCAGGTACCGTATGTGCACAGTACAGTCATGCTCTCTTGGTTGTACTTTGTCCTCTGGGTGCTCCTGTGGCAGTGGAGCTACCCTATAAGTAGGACAGATTGTAAAAGGATGATCCAGGTCTGGGCAAGGGGGAAGAGAAATGTGAGGCATATTAACTCACACATTACTTGGTTTCAGGTTTTTTTCCCCCTGATTCCTGGTAAAATTTGGTGGTTATAGAAACCGAACAAAAGATTTTAGTTTTTCCCACATCAAGATACATTTTCTAACTCTTTTGGTAACCAATGGAGATGGTAGGTGCTAATGTAAAGTCATCAAAGAAAGTAGTTGTCTGAGAGAGCAAGAGATAGAGTTTGGTTGGCTCTAATAACAGGTATAGAGTCATACAGAAGATGCCATGCACAATGCAAAAAAGTATGTTTCATTGGTCCTACCTGGGAACTTTGAGTATTGTTGCATGTGACACTTAGCACATGCTAGTTGGACTTATAACACATAACACAAGCATTGGAGCAGTGAAGCATGTGCTAAGTGCCATTATAGTATAATAAAATTAGGCCTTTTCTAGTGAGAAGTATTTCCAGATCATCTTACCTATTATGTGATGATTGAACTGCTCCATGGAGGTAATATGATTAGAGGACTCCAGTGTTGTGGTGGGGGCAGGGGAGCCTGGCAAAGCTGTATATTGTGCTGCCAGCCTCCTTATCACACTGAAGACTTGAACCAGCAAGGCTCCAGTGTGGCTGGGTTGGGGCAGTGGGAGCCTGACAAACAGCTTTGTTGGGCTCCCTTCCCTGCTCCCTGCAACTATACCAGAGCCTTGCCAGTTCAAGTCTCCAGTATAGTAAGCAGGCTGAGAGCCAGACGAACAGCTTTGTCAGGCTCCCTTGCCAGTTCAAACCTCTGGTGCAGTAGGGGGCCTGTAAGCAACACTGGCACGATATGGGAGCCAGTCCCAGCCCCTGCACCACACTGGTGCTGGTTTTAGGCTCTGGTGTAGTATTGCAATCTATATGTAGACTGTAGTGTGCAATAATATGCGACTTCTCAGAAAACTTTCCAAATCACATTAATGCATACTACGATCTAAATACAGAGCGTGCTAAGTGCTTTGTTACATAGTCTGGAATTCATTATTTTGGCACATTTCCTAATGAACTGTTTACCTACATACAGCTGTAGCACATTCCCTTAACACAAGAAAACAGGGGCTGAGGAGGCTCTATACATCCTCCCCACAGGGACCCCAAGTAAGGACAAATCAGTCATGCCCTAAATAAGTGTATTTTGTGTGGAAAAATAAGACAACTCTAAACAGATTGAATCATCAAATTTTGAAGCCTACAAGAAATTACTTGATTTAGGTTTCCTCAAGCAATATGGATGAACTTTAAAGACAAGGCCTTACCTTTCCACGGAGCAGCTGAAGAACTACTGGCCTTTGTAAAGCTGCCAGATAGTCTTTTCCAATGATATTCTCTGTGTTTTTTCTTTTAAAAATGTCTTTGGCTGCTGGACGTTCATTCACATTTTCAACTTTAACATCTCTGATCTAGAAAAGTAAAAGCAAAGTAAATGAACAGATAACATAGGGAGCAATCTGGCATTGGATGGACAAAATCACCTCGTTTTTTTTATATGGACCAATTTGAATGGTTGGGAAAGACAGGACCCAGGACACAGCTTTAGGCCTGCCAGGACCCACCACTGGGAGAACTGATTAGTTTGTTCGCATTGGAGCCTTTGTAGACTGAGCACATTTGAAAAGTTTGGCTGATTTATTTGGGTGCCTACATGGGAGCTGTTAGTTGCTGAGTTCTTTTGTAATTCTGGTCTGTGATGTTGCAGTCCTGTCCTGGTGAAGTTATAGTCACTCACCCACAGCTCAACTGAGGCAACCACTTTTAGCTGGTGAGACTCAGGTAAAATGGCAGACCTCACTGGTGTGTGAAACTCATTCTCTATAATGAAGCGCATGCCAACAAGAAACATTTCTCAAGCTCTATCTGCCTATCCAATGAATTAAACGGAACTTGCTAAAATATATTTGTTGGTGTCATCTGGGCACTTTTAATATTGGTCAGATGTAAATAACTGTTCAGTAAAGCTGCTAGATCTTCTTAAAGACAGATCTTGGAAAAAGAAGTAGAATTGGTCTACTGCGCTTTAAGTGTCGCGTGTCGACATGCCTGCAGAAGCACAATGGAAGACATATCATGGATTCAAAAATAGCAAGGGACTACTTAAATCAGTGAGGCCAGTCTTTTTAGCAGGTGTGCTGAAGATTAGCCCCCACACCCTCCCCAAGTGCTGCTTCAATCCCCTTCCCCTGATGGATGTACTCTTCACTTTCTGTTCCCTCCCCTATGCTCCTTGCCTGATTGCCACTTTGCTTTCTTCTTCCCTCTCTATCTGCCACTGTGCAG
Organism: Crocodylus siamensis; assembly: GCF_052110815.1. Lineage (NCBI taxonomy): Eukaryota > Metazoa > Chordata > Crocodylia > Crocodylidae > Crocodylus > Crocodylus siamensis. The sequence continues at coordinate 155,374,262 of NC_143396.1, read as the reverse complement.
TCTGCCTCATCCCCAAGCTACCCTATGCCACACACAGAAGCTGCCCATGCCCCTCATAGCCCCATGCTCTAAGTTGGCCACCCCATCGCTTCAAACGTTTTGTTATAGCACACTTTTGGTAAACGCTCTCTCTACCATGTGTGTCACACCGTGGAATCAGACTGCTGTGTAAAACGTTAAGTAATTTGTCTGTTTATATGCTTTAGCTTAAAAAATGCTTACCATAATTTTGATCAGCTGATCATCATCATTGTTGGGGTTTCTCCATACTAAGTTGACATCCACACTAGACAAAATACGGTAGCCTGCGCTATCCTGCAGTGATGCTTTTACCCTATTGATAAACACTTCAGTTGAATAGGTGAATTTGTATAACTTGTCATTATTTAATCTTGGTCCAGTAGTATGCCCTGTTTGGAAAGAGGGAGACAAGAATGTATATGGCATCATTTTAGAAATCACCACAGACACAAATAATCTGTGCTTTTCTCCAAGAGCCATGCAAATTCAGTTTAGAATGACTAGGGCTTTTCTATCTAATGAACTATTTGAGACCAGATCTTGAAGCATACAGACCCATTGATTTTGATGGAGCTAGTTTTGTACGAAAGGTAATGAGGATCTGACCTTAGTCTGTAGGACTAGAATGCCCTTAACCCATTTTGATTGTACCCAGAGATAGAAGAAATACTTGGGGCCAGACTTTGCCCTTTGGATGTAGTAAAAAAATAATGCAGAGTGAATTGCGAATCCAAAGATTTCTCAATCTGTAAAACTGCTAATGGAAAGGTGCAAAGTACCCTGCTCTCCCACAGGAGAGAGTGTGGGGCACTTGCAGTATCATATCCCTCACATCCAGCATGGCTTGGAATCAGAGACTCATAGAATCACTGAGTCGGGAGGGACCTGGACAGATCATTGAGTCCGACCCCTTGCCACGGGCAGGAAGGAGCACGGGGGGGGGAGGTTATAAGACCCCAGCCAGGTGCCTACCCAGTCTCCTCTTGAAGATCTCCAGGGAAGGTGAGAGCACCACCTCTCTGGGAAGCCTGTTCCAGGCTCTGGCCACCCTTACAGTGAAGTAGTTCTTCCTAATATCTAACCTAAACCTATCCTCCCTCAGCTTGTGGCCACTGTTCCTGGTGACTCCAAGGGGGGCCCTGGTGAACAGACTTTCCCTGAGTCCCTGCTGCTGGCCCCTGATAAGGTTGAAGGCAGCCACAAGATCCCCCCTCAGTCTCCTCTTGCGGAGACTGAAGAGATTCAGGTCCCTCAGCCTCTCCTCACAGGGCTGGCCATGGAGGCCCCCAACCATACGAGTGGCCTCCTCTGGACCCTCTCCAGGTCCTCCACGTCCTTCCTGAGGTGCAGCGCCCAGAACTGGACACAGTACTCCAGCTGCGGCCTGACCAGCACCGCATAGGGGGGAGCAAGACCTCTCTTTACCTGTTAGTGATGCCCCTGTTGAAGCATGAGGGTGCAGTTGGCTCTGCCTATTGTTTTGTCGCATTGGCGACTGATATTCATCCTGGAGTCAATCCTGACTCCAAAATCCCTCTCTGCCTGTGTGCTGTCGAGAGGGTCAGCCCCTAACCTATAACCATAATGCTGGTTCCCTCTCCCCAGGTGCAGCGCCTTGCACTTGTCCTTGTTGAACTGCATCCTGTTCAGATCCGCCCACTTCTCTAACCTAGCCAGGTCTGCCTGGATGTGGTCCCTGCCTGCCGGTGTATTCACTCTACCCCACAGCTTGGTGTCATCAGTGAACTTGAACAGGGTGCTCTCCACATCCTCATCCAGGTCACTAATGAAGATGTTGAACAGCACCGGCCCAAGTACCAAGCCCGGGGGATATAATACACACCTTGTTTTTGAAAAGCAAAATGAAGAAAAAAAGATCTTTCCAGAATTGTGGCTGTATAGAGCAGAGACAGAGCCTAATGATCAGCTGACTCACTCTCCCTTCCCTGCTTAACTAAAGCTGAAACCCTAGATACTACTAAAGACTGGTGTCCATGGGTGGATTGATAACTTTGGGCGAAAAGAGCTAACATCTCCAGGGCTGTGAAATTGGAAAAAAAGAGACCAGGAACTGCTAGCAGACATAAAATAGCTTTAAGATGTTCCAATAATCAAGCCAACATTTCAAGTCGGTTAAAAAGGAGACATGGTCATTAACACCTGTAGAGTGAAGAACAATGAGCTATTAAGTCAACTGACTTCCTGAGATGCCAGGATAATAACGTGGGGCAGGAATCACTGTGGAGCAGGAATCAAAGCAGGGTGTTTCTGTCCTGGACTAAAAATCAGTTTCCCCATTTAATCCACACACCCTAATTTTGGGAGGCTGATTGGTTGCGGGGGATGAGGGGCAAAGGTGCATGTTGTAGGTAAGAAAATACAGTATATTAGGAAGCTCTCCACACCTTCATTCAGTATCTTCTCTTTGGTCACTGTACTTAGAACCTCCTTCAAGTGGAGTCACAAAAAAAAGCAATGAAGAGGTGAAAACATTGTTTTCAGTTCAGAGCATTAAACCCATTTTCTTCAAATAAAATTAATTTTTCTTGGCATTCTGACTCACTGTTATTACATTTATACAATACATTTTAAAAGACACAAAACCATGTATCATAGATCTATGTTTCAAGCTTGGGCACTTACATTAAATTCTCCACTCTCATCTGCAGTGACAAAAATGGGACGCAAAGAATGAAGTCCCTCTTTTGCAAATGTAGGTGAAAGCAGTAAAAGGGAAAAACCCAGGCATTTCCCTCCACCTATGCTCTACTCCATGCCCGTTCCTCCTCTATTCTCAGGTACAACCCTATGTACAGATCACACATCATACCACAGTGCCATTGTTCAGGGCTCCTCACAGCCTCAGGAAAAGCTAGAGTTTCCCCCGATGGCCTGGATGTGTTGTTCATTCTGTGTGGTGTTACCATTGACTTTTATATTATGTTTGCCCCTTAAATTGTATGAAAAGAGAGGTTTGTTGCTAAAGGAACACTGTAAATTCTAATATAATAAAAGGCTTAGTCCATCTGTCTGCCTGTCCATAACGCTGTTGGAGCACTGATTGGTTACTGAAACAACCAATCAGAATGCTCCAAAAGTGTTCCAGGCAGGAGGCAGTGGTGGCGGCGCAGCGCCATGACAGAGGGGGCAGGGCAGGGTGTTGGCCAAAGGCAGCAGAGGGGACAGTGGGGCAAGCTTCCTGCCCCCTGCTCCTGAGAGGCAGTGGTAGAGCTCTGTCTCCCCCACTCTCCCCTCCGCGCCCCCCCATCATTCCTGATGGGCAGTTGGCTAGTTTATACATAAATGCTCTTTATTGCGTTTACAAGGTTTTCCTCCTCTCCTGTTGCTGGCTGTAAAGTACTTTTCCACAGAGAGAATTACCTGGGTCACAAAATAGTTGGAAGGAATGGAGGCTGTGAAACTAACTATACACAAATTGCTATCAAATCCACAGGATTTCACTGGAAAAACTGAGATTTTTGTCCGCCCACAATCTGTTTTTAGTTTTGTAGTGATATTAATGCTGTTTGTAACTATAGTGGGCTAATTCTATTCCATCTAGACATTAATGGGTGCAGAATCAAACCTTTACTGCAGAAGCTTCATTCAAAACTGTACAGCAGAGTTAAGCCAGAAAACATAATATTATCTTTGACAGGAGGGATGAATCTGTCTCTTGGCATGCCATTGTTTCCCATTTGATCTGATTCTGCTAAATAAATATTTCAGTTAACTGGGTCATGGAAAAATGCAAGGTATTTCTTTATCCAATTGGCAGGTATTAACAAAATGGAAAATCTTATTTTTATTAAAAACACATTTGAGATCCATCACAATAGCATGGATTTTTTTAAGAACTGAAGTGTTCATAAATAATAAAAATCTCTTAAGACACTGTCCTAGTTTTTGGGCACATGTTTTCAAATGGGGTAAGGAGCAAGATTTATTTGGAAATATCATTTATTGGATCAACTTTATTGTTCATGGAGATTTTTATACAAGATTTTAGGCCAGTAGTATGCTAAGATAGGAATCAAAACAACTGAGACATACTGCTATGTGGGAAACTGCAACCAGAAAGAGTCAGCTGGTGTAAACTGTTTTAGTTCCATAGACATTCAGTAAAACTTGATGGATTTGCATCAGTTCAGGATCTTGCCATTCCTGGGAAGTGGACCATTTGTTCAGGTCAAGAGAACTAGTACCATAATAGAGCTGAAGTTTAGAGCTGTGATCTCATTCCTTGCTAAGGTAATAATGCTGGTAAGCACTCACTGAAATCTTTAACAAATAGAGGGTCTGCTCCTAGAAAATGTGTGACTGCTACCTATAAAGTGCACTCTCCACTCTACTGACTTGGCAACTGAATTTGGCCTTACTGGGAGATGAAAGGATCACCTTCTTGTGAACGTGCCAACACCTTTCAAGAACAGACCCCAGTTCCTTGAAGTAAATGCTTGCTGAAGTTTTGTTTCTCATTTTAAGCATGCTGTATTTCAGCACAACCTCTGTTTTTAATTATTTATTATGTAGTTATGTAGTATCAAGTGAAATTGCAGTACTGTAACATGTCACATTCTTTCTACAGCCCTTCCCGCAATATTCTTGAAACCTAAAAAGAGACAGAAAGGGCAAGGAGAGCACGTGCATGGAAAACAATTAAGGTGGTGATGGACATGTCTTATTGGCTACATTGATTCTCTTTTTTATGTTAAATTAAATTGACTTCTTTTTCCATTCTTTCTCCACCATTAAGCCCATGGTTATTTTTCTCTATAGTAATTCTCAGGTAATATACCCTTCCTGTATCTCCCTTTCAATATTTCTTCCCCTCTTCACGTAAAAGCAGTTAGCTCATGCAGGAAATAGATAAATGGATTATTTGGGGGCCTAGTTTCTTGTGAGCATCATGGAGGAAATGAGGTGGGTAGGAGGGACATAAATATGAAGAAGTTAGTAACTTTGTATAGCCCCTCAGAAAAGATATCCCATGTGTAGGAAGTAGCATGGAAGAGAGATTGTTTTTGAGGAAACGGGTAAACTGGCTTACAAAACTGATATCATCAAGGGAGAAAGGGGTTGTGGTGGGAGATGTGTTAAGAGCCTAGGGAGGATAAGTAGGGAACAGAGCAGAGTTTTGAAGGCACAAGAAGTAAAAGCAAACATATTGCAATAGAAAAGAGAAAGCCACCAAAGGGATTAAAGGCTGTATATTTGTAGAGAGGTTGATGCTACAAATAGAACCATTACTGAAAATACCTTTAATAAATACACTTATCATTTCCTTCACAAGAAAAATTACAGAGCTGTTTAAGGAGGAATATTTCTATTATTTGTGAGAGAGTGTGTGTGTCTTGTTAAACACTGGTATTATGCTGCCCTTAGGAGCTCTGGTCTATGTATCCTACACAATGAGTTGGGATTCTTTTAACCCCTTATCCTTTTTCCACTGCTGTGAGGGGCAAAACTCCTCCTGGCTTAATGAGCGGAAAGATGGGACACCCAGATTTCATTCTGCCATGCTGTCCTAGAGTCAGAAATGCCTGCATGAACTATGTAGTATTCAAGGTGGAGTGCATAACACATAGTTTGACTAGTAATGTTAAGTGTCTGTCATTAGGGGTAAGATGCCAATTCTATAATTAAATTGTGATACTGTATAATACAGAAGGTTAAGCTGTATGAGCTGAGACAGCTGTCAAGTCCTGTGCCTTTTATTAATACATTTGGCATGCACAACGTGCGTCTCTAACCACTAGCTGGCTCTAAGGCCATAAATTTACATTTGCCAGTTCTGGTGACACTGGATAGCTTTAAAAACCAAAACCTATGTTTGTTTGAAAATATTTTAAGATGCAACTACAAGAAATGTAATGTGTGCAATTAGCTGGTTGATTAAATGTAAAGAATACTACTTAAGTATTTTTTGGCTGGATTGAGACACAAACATATCCCAATCCCAGCTCTGCCACTAACTACATTGTTTGGCCATGGACAAGTTGCTTAATTTCTAAGTCTTGTTCCCCCATCTCTACAATCGAGACAATGAGACCTAACAGGGCTCTTTTGAAGATCTGCTAATCAGTTACTGTTGATGTACTGCACTAGAGATGTATAATGCTATATGTCTTTTTATATCAAGGAACAATTTTGCTAAATTAATTTTACATTGAATCCAGAAAGAGCAGATACAAGAATTTTGACATTTTGACATGAGTAGCTGTAGAATAAGAACTTTATTGGCAGTCCAGTTAAATTCAGGTACTCAGAGGTGCTGTATACCACTACACTTTGCAACTCCTGTGGGGGAAGGTGGGCCCAGTAGATGACCAGAAGGAACATAGCTCCCCCAAAACTGAGGGAGTTGGGCTCCATTTTAGCTCCAGCTATGCTAGTATAAAAAGGAGTAACAGGGTTCAGGTGGCAGTGAGATGGGGGAGAAACTACTGGTCTGTGCTTAAACAGATCCAGTGAATCAGATCTTCTACTCAAGGGACAGCAACTGTTAACCCGTCCCACAGACTGCCCCACAGTTTAGCCCAAGATTGGAGGGATGACACTCACACCTTTACATTCTCATTCAGGACACCTTCATTAAACTGTATGAATGAAGGTTTGTCTGGGTTTTAGGAATGGCATGTTCAGTGCACTGACTGGTGCTGCAAAACACTCTTAGTTCCCTTTCACTCAAAATGCAAACTGATTTGGCTTACAACTCTTACAAATTTAGCCCATCTTTTACAAACAGTGGCAAAGTAGGCACACACAGCCTTTGTGGAAGGACAGTTTCCCCTGTTCCATGACCTGACAGCATGACCCTGAAGAATCTAGTCCCTATGTGTGGATTTTGTACCCTTGACCTTGTGCAGAATACCTACACAAAGCCCTTTTATTTAGAGCAAATGTGGGTGTCCAGAACTTCACTCTTTAGAGCAGATCCATAGTTTCATAGTTGTTAGGGGCTGGAAGGGACCTTACAGATCATCAGGTCCAGCCCCCCTGCACTTGGGCAGGAAAAACCGCTGGGATCCGACGACCCTAGCAAGATGGGCGTCAGGACGCTTTTTGAAGATTGCCAGGGTGGGTGACTGCACCACCATCCAGCTCCCAGTAAGCTAAGTGGGGGTCTTTTGCATTACTTTAATGGGAACTGGATCAAGTGCATAGAGACTGAGTCTCAAAGTACAGAGTTGTCTGGCTCCAATCCACCAAAGCACTTCAACATATGTTTAACTCTAAGCATGTAAATAGTTTCTTTGATGTCAGTGGTCATGCAGTATGTCAGTGGTAGAGCAAAGAAGGGAACCCAGGTTTCCTGATTCCTGCCAGCCCCATGAGCTGTGCACTTGATCACTTTGCTTCTTCCCCAAATTCTGCTGCAATAATCATTACACTAGGGGATGGGCGCCAAGGCACATGTTGATAGCCCAGAAGTCATAAATGTAAGGCCATAGCAGAAGCGCTTACGGTGCAGCCCTGTCAAATTCCAATGAAGCAGCAAATTCTGTTAAATACCTTGTCACAAGGACACAGAAAGGAAAAGAAGGATCATTACACTTATTTAAGCTGCATAGTTATTATTATTTAGTGCATGCAATTAGAAACCATGTTGCAGGAGAAACACTTGACATAAGGGCTTCCTTTCTGTTGTAAAAAGATATAAGCATACATTCACCAATATAATCACCAAAAGATTAATCACACATGGAATAGACCTACCTTTAACAGAGGCTGAGTATGTGGAAATGATGCAGAGGAAAAGCACAGTTAGAAGAATCATGCTCTACTCTCCTTAGTGACTGAACCTGGGAATGTTAGAGCTGCCCAGGAGAGAACTCCTTAAACTGGACGGAAGTGGCAGAGAGCACCTCTGAATCTGCAACACTGTTTATCTAGATGTAGTAAAGGTCAGACTCCAAATTCCACACTCAGGTACTAAGTTCATTGAAGGTCCCACAGTTAATTATTAAGGACTGGGGTAATTGGTGTCTTTTATCCATTTTATTGTTCAGCCCAGCTTTCATTTTTGTTTTTTTTTTAAATATTAATCTAATGTAGTCAGGTTCCTGAATGGGGCCCAATCCAGTTCCAAAAGGAATCGATGGGAATTTCTCCCACTGCCTTTACTGGGAGTTGTTTTGAGCCCATTTTGTAAGGGAAAAGAGTCTGCTACCCTCTTCACACTGCCTGGTAATCTAAGTATCCCCTTCAGCTTCCTGAGGATTGCTGACAGTCAGGTACTGATAGTGTGAGTAAGTACAAGACAGTCTGAGGGCTTCACTGGAAGCAGATATATTCTACATATTATATCTGCCTCTGAATAAAAACACTGGAATTTTACCACACAGATTTGGACAAAATGTTGATTGCTAATTAGAGTATTTAAGCAAGGAGTTTCTATTATATTTCCAGTTCAGGTAGACATTAGCCTGTCATTAGAATGAGAGAAGATGGAGATAGAAAGGTCTATTTGGCTGTTCACACTGTTCCCCTGCCAGTGAGGACTGTTCTCTGATTTAAATTTTCTAGTGTTTTATCAAATCTAGCTTTAAATGTCTTAAACACCTTTGGGAAACTTCCACAGTCTAAAAAATAGTTCCCCACTGTATGCACTATACAAATGTGAACTGTCCCTGTTCTCAGATGCATTCCATCACATCTTATTACTAAATGCCCTGGTATGGCCCTAAGTGTTGCCACTCCTTCCTTGAGGATAAATCTCCCTCAGGCTTGTGCCAAGTCTGAGTTTCTCAGGGGTGATGAACAGAATCCTCCCCACCCCACAACTTGGTAATGAAGTGGCAGCATGACCACTCCTCAGCCACTAAGCCAGTCTCAGAGCTAGAGGAGCTTCTACAAGACTTTCATCCCTACAGTGGAATGAGACACATTTCTAAAGGGTCTGTGTAAATGAGATACACCACCCACCGTCCTCACCCCAGCCCTCCCTCTCCTGTGCCAGGGAATGCTAGAAGCCCTGCTGAAGCAAAGTTCCCTGGCACACAATGAGTATCCACCCTTCTGAAAGGTCTCCAAATCATCAGTGAAATGGTGCTGGTTTCTCTGTTGTCTGAGTGTTCTGCAGCCGCAGAGGAGGAGGAACAATTTCCCCTCAAATGTTTATCTAGTGATATACCTGTTGGCAATTACTATCTCCTCTCCCTGCCCTTGAGGTTTTTATTGAAGAAGCAGCCAGGGAAAATTCGCCTTCCCATCAAGCCATGTTCTATAAACAGCTATGGCTAATATTAGCCTGTGGCTAATATTATCTGCTAATATATTGTGACATTTTTTTTGCCTTATTCCACTGCTCTGGGGCCTTTTGTGTGCCTGCCTCCTTTTCAAGAGCATCCAGAACAAATCATTGCTCCTAGGCTGTATTTAAATCATAGGGAGAAAGCCATTGAATTATTTCTATTGCCAAGTGTTGTGTAATAATAAAAAGCTGCAAACTCACCAGGTCTTCACCTTGTGATGCTATAAATGCCTTCTCCACCTTCTCCATTCTGGGTTCATCTACATGTGAATTCATGTGATGCAATAAATACCAGCACTTATTATGCCGGAGTTTATTGCTCCTGGGACCACAGCACATTGAGCCAGGACAGGGCAGCTTTGGCTAGCAGGGGCCTGGGGTGTCAGCCTGCCAGTCTGGGGCTGCTCCAAGCTGGTTCAGTGTGCTGTGGAGGGGCTGGCTGGGTCATGAGGGTGCTCCAGTGCAGGGCTAGCCAGCAAGCAGCCTCCACACTGAAGCACTCATTCTCCAGCCAGCCCTGTTAGCATCTAAATGTGTTTTGCAGCATGCTAAATAATGTTGCTGCAGGATAGTACTTATACTAACCTATTAATTAGGTTAATTAGTTTACTGTGGCCTAATAGTGTTGCTTGTGTAAATGCTGAGATACTGCAGAGCTAATTAGGCAGGTCCACAGTAAATGTCTCGTGTAGATGTGGCCTATGACACATTAAGAGAGAATCCATTGTGCTCATAACAGGGAGCTAAATTGGGTGGATTAGGGGTGGGACCAAGGAGCAGGATATAACAGGTCCATGGGTAGATCTAAAATTTTGAAAAGGGGGTTGCAGATGTTATGGTACATCAACAGGGATCCAGGTTTTGTGTTTCCCATGGAAAAATGCAGATCTTCTCCTTTAAAATAGAAAATCACCAATTTTCCCTTTTAAAGGGAAAAAAAAATCCCAGGGAATCATGGGTTGTCCCTTACAGGCTGGCAGGATTCCAGCCTGCAAAGGGCTGCTTGGGGCTAGGAGGAGCGGGGGACGGCAATCAGAGGCAGGGAGCCACGTACATGTGCACACAGCACACATCCACGTGGCCAGCAATGCAACCAGGCAGCATGGTGAAGAGCAGCTTCCACAGCTTCCTGCAGGCAAGTCTATAAGGTGTGGCATAGGTATTGCATGGGGGGGTAGGCACATAGGCGACACATGGGGAGGACTTGGGGAGGCATGTGGCCCCCACAGATTTCTGTGGTTACCATGAGGTATGGGGCTGCAGTCTGGCTGGACTGGCACCAGGCAGGAGCTGGCTGCACAACAGAGTGGGCAGGACCCAGCATGAAAGGGAGGAGCGGAGTGGCGGGGCTTGGTACTGCTGTCACCACCTCTGCTGCTGGGAGCACCACCATAGCCACCAAGATAAGACGCCCCCTACCCAGCCAGCAGCAGCGGGGGGAACAACTCCGGGCACCATGGCCATGCCACCTCCCCTTGGAGGCCATGGCGGCATGGCTGGTGTGGTGCTCCTGGTGGCAGCATGGAGTTGTGCCCCCCCGCTGCTACCAGGTGGGCAAGGGGCACCTCACCTTGGCAGCCATGGTGGTGCAGCACCCCCTCCCACACTGGGTCCCACTCACTGGGTCACAGAGGCAGATCTTGCCTGAGGCCAGTTCAGCCAGGCTACAGCCCCATGCTGTGCTGTGGTTGCAGAAATCGTGGCGGGGCATGTGCCTCCTTATTCCCCTCCAATGTATCACTTACGGCATCACCCCCTGCCTCCAATGCCCCACCTTTTCCCACATACTGGGGAGCTTGAGCCTGGGGGTGGTAGGCAGTGGGTTGGGAGTGAGGGGCACCAGCAGAGCTGGGAAGGGTGGGGGACTGTGGGTTGGGAGTGAGGGGCAATGGAATAGGCAAGGTTAGGGCATCAGCATATCAGGGCTGCTCAGCACCACAAACCAGCAGGAGCATGAACATTGCATGCCTCCTGAGGCTGGGGGTGCATAGCAACTGCCTTTAGGCGGTGGTGTGGCAACGGTGAGCAAGGAGCTCCCACAGGCGGCCACGGCAGTGTCGGTGGCGGGGGGGAGGGGGTGAGTACCTACCAGTGATTGGTGACCATCTGCAGATGCCACCGGTAGTGTCAGCAGCAAGGGGAAGGATGGCAAGCAGTGACTGCCCGCAGGCACCACCGGTAGTATCAGTGGTGGCCAATCTCAGGGGGTGTACATGCACCCGCATGTACCCTGTATGCATTGCCAATGAGCAGGGGGACAGCTGCAGCTGGACCTGCATCCTGGCATGCATAGCGGGCAGAGGGAGCTCTGATTTTCTATGATAAAAACAAAATCAAATGCCAAAATATAAAGGTATTTAGAATTTATTTTGTTATAATGATTGAGGCACTGTAGGCTTCCAAATTGCTTTAAGATTGTATATACATCGATAAAATATTGTGTTCAACCGATTCCTATGTACAGCAAAAGCTCTGTTATCTGGCATCCACGGGACATGGGGGGTGCCGGATAACCAAATGTGCTGGTTATCTGAGGGGCGTCTTTGCCTGGTTGGGCAAAGATGCCCCTCCTACCGCATCTGGCACATCCACATCTCAGATTAACCATGCCACCCCTTCTGCCCCTCCCCCAGTGTCCGTGTGCCGGGGGGAAAGGGAGTGGGGGCTTAGCGCAGGCTGCTATACCCCGCACAGGCTGCTTTCCTCCAGACTGTGGGATTCAACAAAACTGGAAGTCCCACTTCCGGTTTCCCTTTTGCCACATCAACTGGCGTCAACTGGCATGCCGGTTAATAGAGCATGCCGGTTAATGAAGTGCCGGTTAATGCGGCTTTTCCTGTATATAGTGGTTTTTCATGGATTACATGGCCAGGTGGGTGGCAAATTGGCTAGGGGGTCACACCCAGAGAGTGGTGGGTAGATGGGTCGATGTTGACCTGGAAAGATGTGTGCAGTGCAGTCCTGTGAGGCTTGGTGTTTGGACTGGTGCTATTCAATGTCTTCATCAGTGACTTAGACAAGGGTGTGGAGATCACCCTATCCAAGTTTGCAGATGATACCAAATTATGGAGCAAAGTTAACACATCAAAGGGTAGAGAATGAATCCAGGCAGATCTGGACAGGTTGGAAAAATGGGCAGAACAAAATAGGATGCAGTTCAACAAAGACAAGTGCAAAGTGCTGCACCTGGGCAAAAAAACCCACCAACACACTTACAGGCTGGGGGATGACCTTCTCAGCAACACAGCAGCGGAAAGGGATCTTGGAGTCATAGTCAACTCCAAGATGAACATGAGTCATTAATGTGACAAGATGATCAACAAGGCGAACCACACTTTATCATGCATTAGCAGATGCATGACGAAGAGGTCCAGGAAGGTGATGCTTCCCCTCTACGTGGCACTGGTCAGGCTGCAGTTGGAGTACTGCATCCAGTTTTGGGTGCCGCACTTCAAGAGGGGCATGGAGACTCTTGAGAGGATTCAGAGGAGGGCCACTCGTATGGTCAGAGGCCTGCAGGCAAGGCCTTACGAGGAGAGACTGAGGGAGCTAGATCTTTTCAGCCTTCGCAAGAGAAGGGTGATAGGAGATCCTGTGGCTGCCTCCATCAGGGGAGGGCAGCAGAGAATGAGATACTCTATTTGCTAGGGCACCCCCTGGAGTAACTAGGAACAATGGCCACAAATTGACAGAGAGCAGATTTAGGTTGGACATTAGAAAGAACTTCTTCACAGTAAGGGTTGCAAGAACCTGGAATGGGCTTCCAAAGGAAGTGGTGCTCTCTCTTATGTTCGGGGTCTTCAAGAGGAGACTGGACAAGCACCTAGCTGGGGCCATCTGACCCCAGCACTCTTTCCTGCCCAGGGCAGGGTGTTAGACTCGATTACCTACTAAGATCCCTTCTGCCCGTACATCTATGAATCTAAATTGATCCTTTCCTAGCTCTGAGGGGAGGGAGGGGGTTGTACTTTCTAAATTGTATTTTCTTGCATGACCAAAGTTGAATAATATCTGTGTTTGTGTATGTCTAGTCTGGACTACAGCAAATACTCCTGGTATGTTCTCTAGGACTTGGAAGGCAAGAAACTGTGAGCTTGCTGTACTTTTTGAAAACTTTTTAAAAGTGGTACTTTTTCGAAACGTAGGTAATTTTCAAGTTGACAAAAGCCTGGAGTTACTTATATCTTTCATCTGCGGAAATGCTTACTACCTCTCCTCCTTGGAATATAAGCAAGAAATAATGTCATATACTTCAGGGAAATACATTTCCTTGCAACAAAGTAAAAGGATGTATCCTGGGGTACAAAGAGTCAAACACGTTATATGGAGGTAAACAGGGGAGGGGGCTGAATCTGACCTGCTCTGCTGTGAGTCTGCTGTAATAAAGTGGAATCTAAACTGGGTCAGGTAAGCACTGAATGAAACGGAGCTAGATTACTCTGGTTTAACTTCCACTTACCACAAGGTAGGAGTAGAGACAGAAAGAGTTACTATGGAGCAGCAGACATAAAGTAGCCCTATCCCCTTTAACTCTGTATAATTTGCTCATCTGTTTCTGCCCTCTGACACTCAAAATGTTAGCAGCCTTATTCTTATCTGGTTTAAATCAGTATGATGATGTCTATGTGCTATGTCAGTTAAGGGCAGAAAAGGGTCAGGAAAATATATGGCATAAAATGTACTTAAAACAGGGGCCTGATTCCAATCTCTGTTATACCAGTTGTCAATGAGACGTAAGTCCACTGAGGTCCAAGGAGTTACACTATAAGAGGAGGGTAAAAGAGATCAGAACTGAACCCATAAGTTAGACTTTTCAGGCTGAATTCTGTACCCAATAAAGTCAACGGGAATATTGCCATCAATTTCAGAGGTTACAGAATCAGACCATAATTTACACCTCACTTAGGCCATGTTGGCATGTGTCTAGGGTCAAAGTACTACTGTTGGCACATATTTTCCAGAGTCCAACTAATTAATCGTATACCATTATATGACCTAATAAAACTATTCAGGCTTCTTCTGATCATTTGAATTGAGTAAAATATTGTTGTTCTGTATTATAGGAAAAATGCAGTGAAATAAAATGATAAATTGATAAATTTTTACCAATATATCCTAATCAAAACTCAATCAAAACCTCGGGTTAGAACTACAAAGGAACTCTAGTTGCCTAATTGCCATTTTAGGTACTTAAATCTAAAATGTAGATCCTCAGTCTTTGCTTTAGCTGCCACCAAAATCCTTTAGGTGCCTATATTTCTACCATTAAAATGCCCCTAGCATCTACATTTCTGCCACCACGCATGTATATAATGACCCAAGTCCTGATGGTGCTGTATATTTTGGTGCCCAAACCCCAGTGGAATTGACAAACTAGTTATTCCTGTGCTAGTCTTGTCTCTGGGGCCCAGACCAGAAGCCATTCTTAAGATGGGACATAATACAAAACAGCCAGGAGTTGTGGTCCCATAGGGATACAGGAAACCTGATTTAAAATTCCTCTTCTGGAGTGGGGATTTGAAGCCAGATTCTCCCACTTTCCTGGAGAGTGTGTGGGAATAACTTGTCTATAGTGCTATTGGGGGTAAGAGGTTCTCTCAAGCTTGTCTCTTTTGAAGCAATTCTATCTTTGAATGAAATACAGGCAGTCCTTGACTTAGGTTTTGAGTTACAACATTTTGCACTTACAATGTTTATAAATTGACACGCAGTTTCAACTTTATGACATCAGTTTCGACTTTATGCTTGATCCAATGCGAAGCCATTCAACAAATTCACTGCATCGCTCATCTCCCTAGAGAACATTTTCCTTGGACATTTTCTTTAAGAAAGCTGACAAGACTCCACAAAAACCTGCAGCCAAGACTCCTGAGAAGACTCCAGCCAAGACCCTTCAACAAGTCCAAGACCCTTCAAAAAGTCCAGCAAAGTCACCTCAAAGAAGTCCTTAAAAATCAGTATGATTGCTATTTACAATATAAATACAATAATGTAGCTATATTACTCATCTATAATTGATCAAGTACAAAACTATGGGGTATTTTTGATGAAAACAGGGTATCAGGCCTTGGTTCAGGAACAATCCCCCATTTATAACATTGTTTCTTATGAGAAAATTGGTTCCGAGTTACAACATTTTGAGTTAAGACGTGGTTTTCAGGAAACAATTGTGTCGTAAGTCTGAGGACTGCCTGTGCTTTTTATTTTCATTTAACCACTGACAGAAAATAAGCAGATGGTTAGCACTCCCATCAGAGACTTGACCCCATGAATTTGACATACCATGCTCTAACCATTTAACATTGGCTGTAGGTGGAGAGGGCCTGCTCTCCACCTCACTGTATTTTTTTCAGAAAGGACTAACCTGACTTAGAGAGCCATTCAGGGCTGGAAATCCTGAGTGGAAGAAAAAACATCCCTCCAGCCTGGGGTTAGGCAACTACATCCCTGAAATGGATAGGCCTACAACAACTTTCAATGTGCTTGCAGTTGTGGATTTTTTTCTTCAGTGCCTAACCCTTCTTAGGCATTATACAGGCAGCATTGGCATCCTACATAAAGAGACCACTAACTGACCTGGCACCTAAGAGTTGGACATTACAATGTTTACCCTATTGTTGATCTACCTCCTTTTCCACCTCAGGAAAATTCTTTGATGATGATAATTAACCAAGGTTACTGGTGACTGATGTATTTTATCCATAGAGTTTGCCAAGATCTGAACGCATTAAGTACACCCATTGCTGACAGTTTATTTATGCTGTAATAGGAGGTGTGAATGCAACCCATACCTGAGCTCAGTTTAATTTAGTTAGCTTGAGAACCACAAGGCTCAGTGGCATGGGCTTGGTAATAAAACTGGTGTGTGGGTAAGGCTTCAGAGGAGAATAAGTAAGTGGTGGTGCCAGCCTGAAACTAGGGCAGGAGGATCTGGACACCTAGACTCTATAGTTCATAGTTCTTTGTTTTGTATTTATCAAATTCTCTGTGTGGAATAATTGAGAAGTTCAGCAATCAAACCTTACCTAGTGAGAGTGTCACAAAAAAAGAAAAAGGATCACTCTGCACCTTTTCAGAGAGGAAGGGGAAAGCTCTTGCTCAGAACACCTCAAAAAGCAGCCTTTAGTCTCCTTCTCCTAAGAGGACTCTCTGCAGCCAGCCTTAGTGTGGCTTCACAAGGGGCAAGCCTCTGGCTTTCAGCCCTGGCTCTTTTTAGTCCCTAGCTCCCCCTGGGAGCTCTTTCTTTTCAGACAGCTCCTGGGAAGGGTGTTTTCTTCTTTAAAACAGGATTATCCACGTGCCATTGTCCCAAGCAGCACAGCAGACACTGCTTCAAAACAAACAGTCTTTATCGTGCCATTCCAGTTTCCTCTGTCCTCACTTGGACTTTACTCTTTCTGCCCTGGGACCTTTTATCTGTCAGCCCTGGGACCTACTTTCCTGGTCCTGCAGAGCTTCTTGCAATAAAACAGTTACAAAACTGTAATCTTTACCTGAGGACAACACTGACCCAATTCAATGAAACATTGAGTCATGGGGAACCAATCGGGGGAAGTCTCTGCCTCTTGCTGTCAGGCCTAGACTAGAATCTGCCCATGGGGTGAAAAGGGCATCTAGATGACCTACCTTGGGAATTATTTCCAGCCAAGCACCAGAAAACCTGGGATCCTTGAAAGACTCTTTCTCCCTGAAATTCCTGGAAGTCCCTTTCCAGGAATATCTTGGTCACCTTTGATACCAGGAACACCTGGGATTCCATCATAACTGAGTTTACCTTTCTCTCCACTGGCACTGGCAGGACCTTGTAGGCTAGGGTGGACTTCCTGTCCCTTTATGCCTGGGATGCCATGCAAGCCAAGCAGTCCTGCATCTCCCTTAGGGCCAGGGATAGCACCTGGGCCCTGTGGGCCTGATAACCCTTTGGGACCTGGGAGCCCCACTCTAGGTTCACCTTTTTGACCTGGCAAATCTGGTGTACTTAGTAAACCACCCAAGCCAGCACAACCTGGGGTCCCTGGCTGACCAGCTGGGCCAGGATGATTTGGGAAACCTTTAGAATCAGGAGGCCCAGACAGTCTTATTATGGGCTTCCTAGTAGCACCTTTTCCATTCAGTAGCTCAGGTCTCCCCAGTATAGCAGGATTCCCCTTATCACCTTGGACTCCAGGGAAACGAAATAGTTCTGAGAGAGCATCTAGCCCTGGAAGACCAGGCAGAGAAATGGCTCACCCCGATTTACCCTTTGTCTCATAATATTAATTGAGACCCCTGGGTCCTTGCTGGCCAGGGTAACCCAGAACCCTGATGATGCCCAAAATCCAGAAACTCTCACTGGGTCCATATCAGGATTCCTGAAGGTCCTCAGTATTGCCAGCTCCAGCACAAATTCCATCTGGCACTGGTGATCCTTGTACTTCATCTTGAGCTGAAGCTCCTCCATCTGACACTTCTGTTTCTCCAACATGAATTGCTGCTGCTCCAGCCCAGTGTTAGTGGAAGAGGGTTGTGATGACACCCAGCTGCTGCTCCAGCTGCTTCAATGATCATCACTAATGCTGCCTACCTCCTGTACCTGAAAATCAAGCTGCTGTCCTGTGGTTGGGTCTAGAACTGATTCAGAGGCTTGACTGCTGTGTTCCAGGAGTGTGATTAGCTGTGCTTTCTTGGCCCTTCCAAAGGTTAGATCTCTCTTCTAGCAAGTGTTTATATGCTGAATCCTCAGCCATAGCTTTGGGTAGGTGCTTTGGTATCCCACCTTTCTTGCCACCTGTCATGGAAAGGAAAAAAGGAAAGGATCAACCTGCCCCTTTCAGAGAGGAAAGGGAAAGCGCTTCCTTAGAACTCCCCCAAGCAGCAGCTTGATTCGGTCTCCCTCTCCTGAGAGGACCCTCTGGAACCAGCCTGAACATGGCTTCACAAGGGACAAACCTTTGGTTTTGAGAGCGTGGCTCTTCTCAGTCCCTGGCTTCCCCAGTGATCCATAGCATTCCCACCTTGGGGAGCTCCTTCTTTTCAGTCAGCTCCTGGGAAGGAGGGGAGATGTTTTTTTCTTTAAAAGACGAGGGTTATCAGAGTGCCATTGTCCCAAGCAGCACACCGGATGCTCCTTCAAAACAAACAGTTTTTATTGTGCCATTCCAATTCCCCCTGTCCTCACTTGGAGAACTCGAATTGCCCTGAAACCATTCCTTTTCACCTTGTCAGCCCTGGGACCTTCTCTTTCCATCCACCCTAGGACCTTCTTTCCCTGTCTCTCAGAGCTTCACTTCTGCTCAGGCAGTCAGCCCCACCTGCAACAGAACAGTTACAAAACTGTAGTCTTAACCTAGGGAAAACACTAACCCAATACAATTAAACATTAAGTCATGAGGATCCAATCTGGGCAGTCTCTGTGGCGTGCTGTCAGGCCTATAGGTGAAATGGTCAGATGACCTGCTTAGGGAACTATTTGCAAGCATTATTTACAGTAAAGCCTGCTCACACTGAGCACCCCAAAGTGCTCCCCACTGGAACGGCAGGCTAGAATCCAGTTCACCTAGCCTTTTTGGTCACAAAGAGTGATTTCTAGATATAAACCTGGAACCTCCAGTGAGTTTTTTTCTTCTCTTATTGTGTTGCCACTTGCTCTGCAAAATCACCAAGGTATGCTACAGGCATACCTATTACTAAATGATCATGTTGATGATTTTTAGTTGCTAATTTTTTTTCTCTTGTTTTTTATTTAATCTGGCTGTTGAAGAAGCTGCTGTGTTGCATTTTATATTCAGTGTACTTCAGTTCAAGGAAACTTGATCTCTTAACACTTCACATTGGATGGTATCAGAAAAATTGAGTCAGTCTAACTGTATTTTTAACCATTTACACTTGTTTGGGTCATCAATTTACCCTGTCATCACTTGGCATTGTGACAACTTCCAGTTCAGGAAAAGTTGCATGCAGTGACTGGTTAAAGAAGCATAGGTTTGGATTTGAAATGGAAGTGGTAAGTGAGAAAAACTGTTAAATTAATCTGAAAGTCTAAGGAGCTTCATGCTCCTGAGCAAAAGTCCTTTTGAATCCTGTGCGAATTGGTTTGCTTTAAAATGAAGCAAGCAAGCAAATGGGGTTCTGCCAGCAACTGTCCAGCAGCTTCTTAATGGCCAAGTAAAAATGATGGATTCTCTATTGGGACTGTGATGGTTTTGAAATAGTTTGATTCTGTATGTGATTCTAGGTACATGACAAGGTTTAAAATAAATACTAGCATAAGCAAATGTAAATCCAGATTTTTGAAGAATATATGGATCTCTGAAGAAATCAAATATTTAATTTATTACATATTTAACATCAGTTAAAGGTCAATGTCTTGCTATGGAAACACTATACAGTTTTGTGACTTTAATATAGCAGAAGCAAATCTGAAACCAACACTAGGGCTGGAAGGCTGTGTATATCTGGAACCACTGAAACCTGAGACAAGCATTAATGTACATGAAAAAGATATTATGGTAACACATACTCATGTGTTTGCTGACTTTATATGTCTCTTTAACATTGCTGGGCAAATAGCTTTATTTTCACTTCAGTGAATTAAAATCCAATTGAGTAATCGTGCTTTAGATTTAAGGATGAATTGATAATGTAATTTGTATAAGTTAAATGTGAATACTGTAACAATTTAAAGGGCAAAATGGCACGGATATTTTGAAACGTGGGATACTCTGAAGAATGTGACCATGTAAAAATACCTCTTGCCCTGTGTATGCACTCAGCCACACCACTAAAACCCATGGATAAATATAAGGTTTTCTTACTTTCACTCTTCTTAATCCTATGGAGCCAATGAAGCTAGAAGACAGCAAGCTGAATGCTATTTCTTCTTGCCTGTTCTCACAGGACCCTTAATTTAGATCCTAATGCATGTGTGCAGAGGTGCAACCAGCAATTTTGGTGCTCTAGAGAGCTGAGGGAGGTGCCAAACACTGGGGTGCCACTGGCACCTCCTCTACATCAGCAATCAGGACTAGTGCCCTGCTTGCCCTGCCCTATGGCTGGTGAGTAGTCCTGTTGGCTTCAGCGGAACCATTCATTTAAGCTGTACTTCTGAAATGCCAGTTTTGTCTCTTGCTGATCTAAACCAGTGGTCTCCAAACTTTTTTGATCGCACACCCCTATCAGTAATTTTTGAGCACGCACCCCCAATATATGTATATTTATATAGAGAGAAATAGAAGTTCTAATATTTTCTTTCTGCACCCCAATGGATTGTCTTACACACCCCACTTTGGAGACCACCAGTCTAAACTCCATGAACAGCATCTTATCTGCCCTTAACTACAGTTCCAGTGAAGACAAAAGAACTGTAAAATTATAGCTGAAAATAGCATTTACCTTGTCCCGTGTTTATTAGTAATGATTCTACACAAATCAGAAACAATAGTTTGACTTTCAGATCCCCAAATGGCTTAGCAGTGGCCACAATTTTTTTTTTAACTCCAAGCTGGTCAAGCTTGGGGTGAGACAAAAAATACAGAACCTCTAATTTACTCAGACTAGAATCACATTGCAAAAATGACAGAGCTAGAATATATATATATGTGTATGTTAGTGATATATATATATAGTGATGTTTCATTTTAATCGTAGAAAAATGCAGATTTCGGGTTACTGTTTTTAACCGAAAGGGGGGGGGGAAGTTATCCAGTATCCCTGTATTAAAACGAGGGCTCTACCCTTCTCGGGGCAGCCCGAGTCGCCTCTGTGGCGCTGGAGCTCGATGCCGACCCCGCCCCTGCTGCACATGCGAAACTCCACCCCCGCGCCAGGAGCAACGGAGCAACACATCTACGCATGCGCCGGGGTTGTAGCCTTTGCGTGCTGGCCCCGCCTTTCGCTTGCGGCGCAAAGCGATGACGACATTAGCCCGTGTCGTCGCCGGGACTTGGAGTCTTGGTGGAGCCACGCGCCGGTGAGTGAGGGAGGGAGGGAGTGGGTTGCGGGCGGGCAGCCGGGTCCAGCAGGGGGGCAGTGCAGAGTAGTGCAGCGGAGTCTCCAGTGTGTCACGCTATGTGTGTAACCGGCCGCGCCATAAAGGGTCTCTCGGGCCTGCCTGCGGGGATCCGGCAGCGGCGGGACCTGTGCGGCTCGCTCGTGCCGGTGCCTGGCGGAATGGCGACCCTCGGTTTCTCCGAGTGCTGGTGCGGAAACGCAGCGCTGACTGGGGGCTCCTCCCTTCCCCCTCTCCGCCCCGCCCCAAGAGGTGCACGTGGCTTTGAACTTGGGAATCAAAACTCGTGGAAGAGATGATATGTTCTATTACAGTGGTCTCCAAAATTTTTTGATTGCGCACCCCCATCAGTAAAAAATTTTTGAGCACACACCCCCAATATATGTATATTTATTTGTTTGACATACAGACCAAGTGAGGGCGCCAGTGTCAATCCGTATATTAAATATTAGTAAAGGTTAATTTCTTATTTTTGTAGATACAAAATAAATATAAATAGAAGTTCTAATATTTTCTTCCCACACCCCAATGGATAGTCTTGTGCACCCTGTGGGGTGCACGCACCCCATTTTGGAGACCACTGGTCTATTAAACCAGCTAGATAGTTGCAAACAAATTCCTTGCTTTATTTGCAAGCATTTGAGCATACTAGCCCATCATCAGGAATAGGAGAGAGCAGAGATTGGAAAAGTTCCCTAGGGAGAAATGAAAATTCATATTTCATATTTGAATTTGGGACATGCATAGACTGTCCCAGTTTTAAGGAGCTGCCCCAGCCCTGGTTCTCCCGAAAGAACAAGGGGGCCATCGCTGTCACGTCCAGGGCAGCTCTGCAGCTGGGGTGCTTTGTGATGGGATGGACTGGTTGTTCCTCCCTGCCTTGCCCAGTCCACCCTGGTTCCTTGTATCCTGAACGCTCCCATACAGGTTGCTAAAAGTGGGAAGGTACAAAAATTGTCCCTAAAGGGACACCACCTGTTTGAGGCAACAAATGACTTTTCACTGTTATCAGTGACATTTAAAGTTACTGGAATTAGAAGGCTGAGCAAAGCACTGACTTTTGTGTTGCAGCGTTTTCTTGTTGCACTTGCTGGCACTTTGCTTGCATAGCAGCAGTGGCATCTTTTTCCTCATACCAGTGTAGTTCCCTTTCTGTGTAGCAGCAGAAGAGGGAGTAAGGAAGAAGGGAATATTTGTTTAGAAATCAGTAGAGGAGGGAGGAAGTAAAAATATGTCACCAGAATTGAACACTGTGCCCTCACCCCAAAACTGACTCGGAGCCTTTGGAAAAGTAGCTAGAGGCAGCTCCTTGTAATACTCTCTCCTCTATTTTTAACGTGAAGGGTCCAAACTCCTAGTTTATTGCAAATGTTGGTTTTGTGAGATCTGCATTAAATAGCCTATCTTTAAACAGTAGAGAACTCTGTTCAAAAAATCCCTGAACAACCTGAGCCACCTTTTTGCAATTTTAGTTCTTCCATGGTTTCTTATTTCCCCCACATGGACATAGGGATACTATTCAACTGATCTAGATACCTAGAAAATTACTATAAGCTGAGTCATAACTCAGTTTGATCTGCCCTCCCCCCCTTCTTAAAATATGCTGTTGGTTAGCTCCAGATGGCATCACTGAATTTTTTGGAGTATACTGAATGCTGCAGTAATGATGTCTACTATGTTTTCTGTTAATTGTTTTCTTGCCAAGGCACTGAGTAAAAATCTGTCTAATGTTTTTGTTTCAATATGCATTTATAATAGGTTTAAAATGCTACTGATTTGTAGTAAGCTTCTCAGTATTTCTGTAACATCCAGCATTCTTTTTTCTTAGTGGCAGTCTTGAGAGAGACTTTTCATGAAACATCCTAATTCTTAAGAAAAGATTCAGGAAAAACCATTAGAAAAAAAATGTCAGAAATACCAACAGAAAATGCAGAAGGGCCAACAGAGGATCTGGAGCCCACAGTTCCTGACACAGGGGAAAAGGTGAACTCAGATGATAAGCAAATTGAAAGAGAGGACTCGGGACCAGACAAGACAGAGTGTGTTGAAACTATGTCGAAGAGACAAAGGAAGAAGCTATTGAAACAGAAACAGTGGGAAGAACAGAGAGACATGCGTAGGTACGGTTCGAACTGTGACTCTTCTACATGGTGAATTCCAAAAATAACTAGGTATGGGAAGCAGAACTTGTGCATAAATGCTGTGTACAGCAAAAAAAACCCCCCAGAATTTAAGTCAGTGTTTGAACAAACGAAGCATGGGATAAGTCCTCAGCTGTCCTATCTGAGGATCAAGGAACTTTTGATGAGCATCTTCCTCACTCCCAATAGGCCTGTGGTGCAGCAACTGTTTCTCAACTTGCCATGAAAGCCAAGAGGGGGGTGCCTTTCAGAACCTGTGAATCTTTTCCCTAATTGGCCAAAATAGTTGCCTTGGAGAAGTAATGTTCATTGTTACTTCTATATGAACCAGCAATGCATGTGCTGGCTGTTAGCCCTGCTTGACTAATCAATGAAAACCAAACATCAGTGGCAGATTTCCTCTCTGACAATACAAAACAATGCTGCTGGGTGGCTCGTGGTCTTTCAAAATAAGACCCTAGTGGTAAGTTTTCACACTCTTTCTACAATGTTCTGCAGAGAAAGGGATTGAAGAATAGGGCTGCTTTTGATTTCTCCAAATGTTAGCTGTACACCAAAGAATAATTTCCCAGACAGCAGCTGTTTGGAACGAGCTTCTTAAGTGTTAGTGAAAGATGTGTCCTTGTTGGTTTATGTAGTAAACTTACATAGTGTAGCAGTTACAAAGCAGACCTTTTAAACTATATTTGGTACAGTCTGAGTCAGTAATAGCAGGTCTACTTGACAGACAGCTCTCTGCTTGGTTATTCATACAGGGGTTTAAAACCTTATGGCCTGTGAGCACTGTGCTGCAATGCTGGCTATATGGCTGCAGCAGCAGACATGACTGGAATAAGTGCTGAAAATAACAACTTGTCACGTTTGTGGCTGATGTTAGTTTTGTGCTAATAGCAGCCATGACACAGACCAGAAGCTCTCCCTTTCAAGCCTGCTGTTAACAAGCGTGAAAGTGATTAACAGCTGAATGATTAGCTGAGCCTGTCAATGTTGTAACTGACCCAGTTATTGCTCTGTAAGGTAAGCACATGCTGTGTCTGCACTGATGAGCCGCCACACTTTAACATGGCTTAGACAGTGCCTTCAGTATTTGGTTAGTGGAAGATAGGAAGTGGTTTGCACCATTTTCTTGAGTTAAAGAGCTTGCTGCCTTAATTGTGGATGTCTTAAGCAGCTTTGGCTGTATATCTTTTTGTTACCTGTGACATAGGTTTATTTAAAAACTGCTGTAGTTTAATATTTTCAGATTCTTATTCATGTTGCATTTTCAAAACATAAGAAAATGATGAATGATATTTTTCTTATTTACTAAATAATTTGCTTTTTGCTCATAATTTGCATCAAATCAGACTTCTGGATGTGCCCTGTGGATGACCTTGACAAATTCGTGATGGTGTAACCTGCCTGTGGTGTCTTTGCCTGGCTCTTGCACCCAGTAGCAGAACACCCATCACATCAAACCCTTCATACGTTACAGGATCTATTGTATAAAACTTGACCTCAAAATTAGTAATTTCTTCTCATTCTTTTCTGATATAGAAAAACATGTACCCTGTAAGGCTTATTGATTTTTAAAGATTATAATAAGTTTAGGTGCTAACATTTCAGATTTTAGTTTAAACAGGCATATTTTAAAGAGAGAGAAACAATTTGAAAACGAGTGGTTTCTTTCAGCTGTGGTATTCCTACTCCTTTTTGCATATATGACCTGATTCTGATCCCTTTGAAATGGAAGAGCTTCTTTCCATCGAGTTAGTAGATTCTAACCCAAACAACTTAGTGCCATAAATATACCCATGACTTTACAAAGAAAGATGGGGGTCTACTTGCAGTTGCATTTCAAGCTGTCCCCTTTGCTAAGCATTATGGTGGGCTACCCTACTAGATAGGACAGTGGGACAGCTCCATGTTCTTCCTTAACTTCTTCAAGTATATTTTTATCTCCCAGGAGCTGTAGCATATAGAACAGCTGACTATTTTTTTTACTACTTTTTTTAGGCAGAAGCGAAAAGAAAAGCGCCAGAAAAGAAAACTAGAACGTCAGTCTCAACCAGAATCTAACAATGAAGGGAGTGACAGAAAGCGTATGCGTCGGGATATTGTTCCTAGCAACCTTCGCCTTATTGTAGACTGCAGTTTTGACAGTCTAATGGTATTAAAGGTAAACTAAATTTTGCTATTGAAAGCAAAAATCTTAGGCATTTTCTGGTACTACTGTTGGCATGATCTGAGAGTGGGGACAGTTCTTTCAATTTTTTTCTGCCCAAGAATAATGTTTGCTATACAACATGAATTCATACATTAGCATGTATGTTAGCTGCTTAAATGTTGAGGCTTCAAAAGATGCTTCTGTCCAAACTTGCTAGAAATGCAGCTACTTTTGTGGAGACATGGTCCTGTAAATTGACTGCATCTGAGAACACAAACTACTTCTGTTTTATGTAATATGTACATCATGTCAACCATTAAATTCCAGGCCATTCGTGTTCTCTGGGAGCTCATTCTACAGGTACTACAAAGGCTCATTTTGTTAGGCCTCCTGCTCAAGGAGTTCTTGCTGCCCCTAGCAGAGTTCACAGGGGCCCATGGGTTGCAACATAGTCAGCCATGATGATGCTCACATCTGTTTCAACTGCTTCAGAGGTAGCTGGTGAAGTGGACCAAATAAATTGATTTGTTTTTTTATGAATGTGAGGATAGCTAAAATCAAGATGACTTCTGGTTAACCCAGAAATGACTGGAATAAGGTGGATTGGGAGGAGGGTGGTCAGTAATCAGAAGGTCAAGGAACTGTGTTTGGCTAAGTGGGCCAGATTCACAAACTAAAGATGTATTAGACATAGGTCTAGTAGTGAATTAAGAACTGGACCTAAATGTGCAAGTTTTTCTCTGTCTACTTGAAGGTAGTACCTTTTCTTTCTGATTTAAGTTTTTCTATAAAAGCTCTCATTTTTAGGCCCTCAGGACTAGCCTGCTGTGACGTTTTTTATGTGCAGCTATACAGCAAGGCCTCTTAAACTGGAGTTAGTGCAGAATGTATCTGGCAGCTTGTTGAGTCAGAGCGCTCAGTGTTAATAGTCAGTGACACTAGTTACGTAGTAAGTTCCTGGACAAAATTGAAACTGCTGGTTTGACACTCTGAAGTCCTAAATGGAATGTGTTATTGGCTAACAAAGTAATGATTTCTAGAGTCATGCTAAATACAAACTATCTAGGTTTTCATGGGGGAGTGATGGAGAAGTGAAAATAAATTTTTCAAATTATTTATGGATGCTTCAGGTTGTCCTAAAAAATGTAATGTAGAAATACCTTAGGTTTTTGTGGGTGAAAGAATGTTACAGTTAAAATATGCATGGTAGAAATATGTTCTATTCCTGGGAATAAGTTGAGTCTTGCATTTGCTTCACATTGTTCTAAATCAACATGTGATTAAAGCTGACTAAAGAATGTGATCTTAAGAAGCCACAGAAATTTGTGTGATTTGCTCACAGCAACTTTTACTTTTTTTTTTCTTTTTCTGTTTCTTTTTCTTCCTTTCTAAGATTCCGATTTTTCTCCCAACCAAGAACCTGTTTTGCCGCTTAAAAGCTTCCTTTTTCTCTCTCTAGCCTCTGACTGATTCTTGTAAAGTATTTTGTGGTGATCTATCTGAGGGAGACTGTATAATTGTGTTATCTGCAGGATGTCAAGAAGCTTCACAAGCAAATTCAGAGATGTTATGCAGAAAACCGCAAAGCTTTGCATCCTGTACAGGTATGTACAACACATAATGCATGTAAGCACTTCCTGTGCTCTGAACATGCAAGAGGCAACCCTTGCCCCAACAGGTGAACAATTAACTTAGAACACTGTCTTTTTCATATTTCTATTTACTACAAAAATAATCCTCCTGGTAATAAGCTCAGTAAACATGCCTAGATACATGAAGGAGCATGTGATTTTTTTTTTTTTTTTTTTTTTTACTGTAAGGACTGCCAGATGCTTGTATACTTTTCTAAGCAACTTACTAATGCTTAGTTTTCTATCTGCAGCGCAAGGACAAAACGAAAATAAAAGCTTTTGCCCTTGTACCTTTAACTGCTTGTTCAAAGAATAGTCTTACTGACATCAGTAAGGGTTTGACGTAACCCTTCAGAAGGAGAGACATTTTTTAGGAAAACATGGCAGCATATGGAATTTGGACTTTATGCACTATTTTTCTTTTATTCTCTTCCAAGTTTTACTTGACCAGCCATGGTGGTCAGTTGAAAAACAATATGAATGAAAATGACAAAGGATGGGTCAACTGGAAGGTAATAACATTTTTTCAAGTGTTTATTAATACATCAGAGGTGTTGTTAGAAATAATAACTTAAGTCTTAATGGATTTTAATTATTTTGAATGAATTTTGCTTCATAAAAGTAATAGCTAGTTCAAGCTACAGCTTAGCCTATTTAAGGATAGGCATTTACTGACTTAATATACACCTCAGTTCTGAACAGTGGTCTACAGTGACAACCTTTTTATTTTTTTTAAAGCAGAAGTGTTACTTGTATAGTAGAAAGAAAGTAAAGTAGTTAAAGGGAGAGGATAAAACTGCATCAACTTTATGAAAGATTACCATCCACTGAATGGTAGGTTTGATAAGACTTTTTTTTCCCAGAAACCTTCAGGCAGATGCTGACCCTTAGTCGATCCACCAAAAGCTTACTATTCTTGAAAGAGAGACTATTTAAAATCCCTGATATCCCCGGTATCTCAAGTATTTGTGGAAAAGTTGGTTATCTTAGGCCATTTTTTTATCTTTTCTTCTTGTTTTTCCTTACAGTCCTCTTAAACTAAACCAGTATTCATGTGGTAAACATCCCAATAACCTGGCAACCCAGCCAGAACTTTCTGTGTGTAAGTTGTTATAGAGCAGCAAGGTCTTATGACTGCTTTTCTGTAGCTACAGCCAAAACCTGTCCTGCCAAGCAAGGGACAAGAGCTGAACACTTTATTCTGACTTCCATTTATGAAAATAAAAATTTGGGTAAGATGTTGGTGTTCAGGGGCTTATATAAGTTTCCAGGGAGAATCATAAGAGATCAACCTTGCCTCTTGTAATTTTATATGGGTGCCAGAAAGCTAACTGGCACCTATTTGCAAGCTACTGTTTGAAAGCTGGGCCAGTAATGGTGGGATGGGGACTTGGTAAATACTAAGCTTTAGTGGTATAGTGCAGTGTAAACAGGGATGTGAGGGAGAAAAACACTCTGTGGACTGGCTAATACACTATTCCACTGATACTGCACCAGTGCCATCTTGCTAGTTCAGTAACTGACAGCTTGCATCTATACATTTTTTAGCTATATCTAATGCTTGACTATATTAAAAGCCTGTACAGTGTTCAGTTGTATGCAGCTTGGAACTTCTGTTTGTCTTAAAGGATATCCACATTAGGTCAGAGCACTATAGTGAACTGATGAAGAAAGAAGACTTGATGTATCTTACTTCAGATTCCCCTAATATACTGAATGAACTGGATGAAACCAAAGCCTACGTGATTGGAGGGCTGGTGGATCACAATCACCACAAGGTAGATGTTTTCTGTGTCTGTATCTTATTTATTTATTTGCAGTATTGCATACAATAGTTTCATAGTTTCTAGGGTCGGAAGGGACCTGAGCAGATCATCTAGTCCAACCCCCTGCCATGGCAGGAAAGAATACTGGGGTCAAATGACCCCAGCAAGATGTTCATCTAACCTCCTCTTAAAACCCCCGAGGGTAGGAGCCTGCACCACTTGGAAGCTGGTTCCAGACCCTAGCCGCCCTGACCGTGAAGTAGCGCCTCCTGATATCTAACCTAAACCTTCCCTCTGCCAGCTTGTGACCGTTATTCCTGGTCACTCCTGGCAGTGCTTGGGGGAACAGTGACTCCCCCAATGCCTGCTGATCCCCCCCTGACTAGTTTATAACAGGCCACTAGATCCGCCCTCAGCCTTCTCTTTTGGAGGCTGAACAGGTTCAGGTCCCGTAGCCTCTCCTCATGGGGCTTGCCCTGCTGCCCCTTGATCATGTGAGTGGCCCTCCTCTGGACCCACTCCATGCTGTCCACATCCCTCCTGAAGTGCGGCTCCCAGAACTGGATGCAGTACTCCAGCTGCGGCCTGACCAGTGCCGCATAGAGGGGGAGGATCACCTCTTTGGACCTGCTCGAGATGCATTTGTGGATGCATGACAGGGTGCAGTTGGCCTTCCTGACTGCCTCTCCACACTGCCGGCCCATGTTCATCTTGGAGTCAATGATGACCCCAAGATCCTTTTCCACCTCCGTGCTGACAAGAGGGGAGTTGCCTAACCTGTAGTATGGTGCTGGTTGTTCCTCCCGAGGTGCATCACCTTGCACTTGTCTGTGATGAAACCCATCCTATTCTCATCCGCCCACCCTTGTAACCTGTCTAGGTCTGATTGTAGCCTGTTGCATCCTTCCAGTGTGCCCACGTCCCCCCACATCTTAGTGTCATCAGCAAATTTGAACAGGGTGCTTTTTACCCCCTCGTCCAAATCACTGATGAAGATGTTGAATAGTGCAGGCCAAGATGTTGAACAGTGCGGGCGCGAGGACCAAGCCCTGCAGAACCCCACTGCCCACGTCCTTCCAGGTTGAGAAGGACCCATCTACTACCACCCTCTGGGTGCGGCCCTCCAGCCAGTTGGTGACCCATTTGACTGTGTGGGTGTCTACACCACAGCCCCCCAGTTTCTTAATGAGAACGGGGTGAGAGACAGTGTCAAAAGCCTTCTGGAAGTCCAGGAAGACTATATTCACTGCTACCTCTGCATCTAATGATCTGGTGATCTGATCATAAAAGGCCACCAGGTTGGTCTGACAGGACCTGCCACTAATGAACCCGTGTTGGTTGCTCCTAAGCATGCAGTGCCCTGCTGGCCCCTCCTGGATGTGTGCCAGCATAATTTTCTCAAACAGCTTGCCTAGGATCGAGGTAAGACTAACCGGCCTATAGTTTCCCGGGTCCTCCTTCCTGCCTTTTTTGAAGATGGGTACAACAACAATATTGTTGTTGTACATCTGCAAACTAGCAAATAGAGAAATACTTCATTATCCAGTTTTTGTGCAGTAAATCACAACGTTGTGGCTTTAATGATTATAGATACCACAGACCACAGAAACCAAAGACTCATTGGTGTTGTTTGTTTGTTTGTTTGTTTGTTTGTTTTTAAAGATGGTCTGGGTGCCTATACATGTGGTGGGGAAATGGGGGTTAATTAGAGCAGCTTTCAGGAGCTGCTGTAATTAAAACACCCACAGTCACTTTTGTATTCAGCATCCTGCATTTCAAAATGGTGGCAGGGGTGCTTTAACTGAAGCGTATTTGACAAGCTTTAGTTAAAATGCCCCCGCTGCCATTTTGAAATGTGGGATGCTGAATACATGAGACTCTCCAGCATGCTGGAGCATTCCAATTAGAATTCTTTTCTAAACAGAATGCATCAGACCAAGTGTATAGGCATTCTTCAATTTCATCCTGCTTATTACCATACTTATATTTTAAATTCCATTTCTATGTTGCTGAGGGCCAGGTTTTTTAATAGCTGTCTTGGATCTCCTGTGTATGCAGTTATATGCATGCCTGTACACAGATTTTCACAAATGTATATCATAATACAGGCACAGAACAGCACTTGGATCTTGGCTGTACTGTTTTAAATAACTTTGCTTGTTACTGTGACTTAGTTAAGGAGCACACTTGCATTTAGACTCTATTTCCACACCTGGACATGGAGTCACACTGTGTGGAACTGGTGTGTCGCTGGGAATGCCATGTAAAGGTTAGAGAACTCTTAAGAATGCTTTCCTTTGGATAAAGTAGTGACCCAAGCTATTTCCTTTGAGCTATGTAATAATTATATACATGACATTTAAAAACGAATAATTCTGCCTTGCATAATTTTTCACAGTCTAGCAATTGCTGCGAAAGACTGAGAGAAATAAATCAGAGCTTCAACTACCTGTGTCACACTTTATCAATTTTCAGTTTTTCCAGAAAACATGAAAGCATGAGAGGTTTAAATGATTTTTTTAATCACTTAAGGGGTGGAGCAGGCACGTGACAGAGCTGTGGCCCATTGGAGGGGGAGCTCCTGTAGCTGCGCATACATGGGGAGGGGCATGTGCATCCCAGATCTGCGTGAGGCGAGCAGGCTGGAGCCAGAGTTGTGCCAGGCTCTTTTCAGCAGGAGCTGGGTTCAGGACAGGTGGTGGCATTGGGGGGTGGGCTGCAGCCACCCCAGATTTCACCATAGTTTCACTCCCAGCATCACTACCTGCCAAGCACAGCCCCAGCTCAACCCATGCACTGGGAAGAGCCGAGGTGTGCCAGGTGTGCAGTGGCAGTGCTGGGAGCAGGGCTGTGATGAAATTTGGGTTGGCTGCAGCCCCCTCTGTAGCCCCCTCCCAGCACTGCTGCTGCCTGCCCCAGCCAAGAGGAGCCCAGCACAGCCCTGGCTCCAGCCTGCGGCTATAGCTTGCCCACCCCACCTCACGCAGATCTGGTGGCACATGCCCCCCCATGCCCTCCCAGAGTGCACACAGTGGGAGGAGCCACGCACCCATCCCCCCAGCAAGCTACAGCTCCACCCTCCTTGCCCCCTCCCTCACTGCGTGGGGAATTGATCTGCCCCCCACACCCCTTCCACCACAACAGTCTTACCAGCTGCATGCAGCTGGGCTCTGCTTCTTGCTGCCTGAGTGCTGCGCTGCGGCTGCACGCGCAGACGGATATTTATTGGCCACTTCAGGCCAATTTACAGCACAGTTAATTTTCTTTATATTGGTACCGATCTGATATCCGACTGATGTATTGGCGTACCTCTAATAATTAGGGATGGATAAGAGGGGCACTAGTGGTAGACACCAATTTGGGTGCCAGAATCATCCTCCACACTGATGGAGTCTGTGCACCTGCAGCCCCACAGTGTAGTTCTTGCAGGAGTGAAAGTTGGTGTATGAGCAAGAGCTAGGGCAGGTAGCGCACATGGCTGCAGCAACAGAGCCTCTAGGGACTGTTTTGGACTCCTGCACCTGCCCCACTGCTGCTCTCAGAATCTGCGTGTGATTCCCCTCATCCTTTCAGAACCCATGCATTTGCCCAGGATGCAAATCCTGCTTGTTACAGCTCTGAGTGTGACCATGTGACATATCAGTACTTAATGTAGTTTCAAAGAACATCTTTGAAGAATGCATAGTTTTGTCCAGATGTCTATACCCTTTTTAAGTATATGGCATTGCTTGCAACAGCTGTGCTGATTAAAGTGTTGGTAATGTTTTCTGTTTCCTTCCTAGTGACAAGAAGAAAAGAAGGTAATCTCTGTTAATTATTATTTTTGGTATCTTCACTGTAGGGGATCACTTACAGAAAAGCACTAGAGGAGGGAATTAATCATGCGCAGCTCCCTCTTGGAAATTTTGTGAAAATGAACACCCGGAAAGTGTTGGCAGTTAACCATGGTAAGTCATGAGGTTGTAAAATGCAAATTAAAATATGACTCTTCAAAAGCAAGCCAGCACATAGAGACCTAATCTTTATTTTCACCTATTTGGATCTCTTAAACAAAGTGGCTCTCTCTAGGAGGTAATAGTTGGCCCAGTCATCTTCTCGTGTTTTTGAGATGGTAAGGTTTTAAGGTGGAATCTTCAAAAGTATCTAAGTCCATTAAGAGTGCAAGTTCCTTTAACGTTTCCCATAGAAAGCATGTAGTTTTTGAAATTTTGGCCTATAATGGGTAATTGTTCAGCTTTCCAGACATTCTAGAAAATTTAACTAATTATTAAAATATTGGGATTTGTCCAATGGGTTTCTGTTTTCTTTGAAAAAATTAGAGGATCAGTTTCTGTCCCTGTCTGACAATCTTTATTGTTCATTAGTTACTTGAGAGCTACAGAATTTGGGTTGCTCCTAAATGCATTTAGCAAGAGCTGCAAGAATATGTACATAGTTTCTTTGTACATTGTAGTTACACGTACATTTAAGTTGACGACTGTACTAAACTTAATTATGCTGTTTCTCTGTGCTTTGACATCTGGCATCTCTTTAATTTGGTTTGTTTAAGTATAAGCCTACACAGCATGGTTGTTTCTCAGTCCTACTTTGATTTGTCTAGTTATGCTATCATATGAGTCTTCCCCTCCCCATGGATTTCTTCTGTTTTGTGTTGTTTTATTTAAACTTTCCCAACCTTGGTTTTATCATCTGACCTTTCTTTTGGTGGTAAAAATGCTCCCCCAACAATGTCAGAAAATGTTGCTAATAGGCACAATTACATGGAAGCATTATATATTTAAGCAGTGGAGAACCAACTCTAACACTGAATCTCCCATCACTAATCTTAACTAAACTCCACATACTTGAAACATTGTGCACACAGTGGTCTTTTAGCTTTAATTATCAACTACAAAGTTGAGAACAGTGTTTCGTATGTAAGGGCTGTTCAACTGGCAGGCCATGTGCAGCCCACAAAGAAGTTGGCTGGAGCCTGGGGCCCACAACTTTGGCTGCTACCCCCCCACCCCCTGTTGCTCCAGCTGTTATTGCCAGTGTCCAGGCTTCTCCCTCCTCTAGGTTCTGTGTTCTATGCCTGCCCCAGAGGACAGTGCAGTATGGCACAGCATAGTGCAGGTGGGGCCAGGTCCACACATTACAGAGTCAAGGGCATGGGAGGGAGGCACCCAGGTAGGCATGTAGTGCAATCGATGGGGGAGGCTGGCCACGTAGGTGCACAATGCAGCGGAGGGAGGGGCATCCATGTGGTATGCAGCCCAGGGGTACATGACCCATACTGGTATCGTCTGTGTGGTATGTGGGCCCCACTAATGCAACCCGTGGGGCATGTAGCCCCCAGCCACTTAGAAGTTGGACAACATTGTCATATTATCCATTTAAAGCTATAGAATACTAGCTTCTTCTGTTTAGGTAGGACGTTGTGTAGCAATTGCATGCTGACCTCTAGTGTTGAAGTTTTGAGAAGCTGTCTTTGACTAGATTGAGTACTAGGCTTAGTAAACAGAGTTATAATCTGACTTTCCCACTGATTCACTAAGTGATCTTGTACAAGATGCTTAGGGCCACATTTTAAGGTACTTGGGTATCCAGCTTATGTTGAAATGTTAGTGTCCTTGTGATGTAGGTACATGTACAATGAAATTTTTGATGGATGTTTTCTTAAAGATTTTTAGGGCAAAAGTTGACATGAACTAATCGCATACAGTAGTTAAAGTTAAAAAATCTTAGTTGAGGATTTTAAGCAGAAAAGCCAGGAAACTTACTTTAGTCTCTTACACATTCTAACCTTGATATAAGGTCCACTTTCAATAGGATTACTTACAAGTAAGTCATTACTGGATATAAGGAAAAAAAACCCTCTGTAGAATTCTTGTGTGCATGCATGTGCAGGTAGCGAATTACTTTTTCATTGATCTTTGATATACAGGTGGGCGGGTCATTTTTGACCTGGAGGGATGTGGACAGTGGAGTTCCACAGGGCTCGGTCCTTGGGCCTGCACTGTTCAACATCTTCATCAGTGACTTGGACAAGGGGGTGAAAAGCACCTTGTTCAAGTTTGCACATGAAACTAAGATGTGGGGAGAAGTGGACATGTCAGAAGAGAGGGACAGGCTACAGCTAGACTTGGACAGGTTACAAGGGTGGGTGGATGAGAATAGGATGGGTTTCAACACCAGCAAGTACAAGGTGATGCACATGGGGAGGAAGAAGCAGCAGCATACCTACAGGCTAGGGAACTCCCTTCTCGTCAGCACAGAGGCAGAAAAGGACCTTGGAGTTATCATTGATTCCAAGATGAACATGGGCCGCCAACGTGAGGACACAGTCAGTAGGACCAACCGCACCTTGTCATACGTCCACAGATGCATCGTAAGCAGGTCCAAGGAGGTGATCCTCCCCCTCTATGTGACCCTGGTCAGGCCACAGCTGGAGTACTGCGTCCAGTTCTGGGAGCTGCACTTCAGGAGGGATGTGGGCAGCATGGAGAGGGTTCAGAAGAGGGCCACTCACATGATCCGGGGGCAGCACGGAAGACCCTATGAGGAGAGGCTATGGGACCTGAACCTGTTCGGCCTTCGCAAGAGAAGGCTGAAAGGGGATCTGGTGGCCATCTATAAACTTACCAAGGGGAACGAGCGGGGAATGGGGGAGAGCCTGTTCCCCTCAGCACTACCAGAAGTAACTAGGAATAACGGCCATAAGTTGACTGAGAGTAGATTCAGGCTGGACACTAGAAAGCACTGCTTCACAGTCAGGGTGGCTAGGATCTGGAACCAACTTCCAAGGGATATGGTGCTTGCTCCTACCCTGGGGATCTTTAAAAGGAGGCTAGATAATCACCTTGCCGGGGTTATTTGACCCCAGCATTCTTTCCTGCCCATGGCAGGGGGTTGGACTTGGTCTGCTCAGGTCCCTTCTGACCCTACCAACTATGAAACTACTGTCCGGTTTTTTTCTTTTTTCTTTTAAAATATACATATGTTGCCTTTGTTGCTATTACCTTGTAATAGAAAAATCGAATGCCTATTTGGTTTTGGCTTTGGAATTTATGCCCCTACAATATGCACCAAACTTGAAATTGGCACAGCATAGTATTGAGGTCTAGTTTGTAAGGTGACCAGTTCTGCTTATCCTTTCTGACCCAATTTCTGAAGTGCTAGATGTGGGAAAGTCTCTAATATAAACTTTTAAACAGAATTATAGTTGTCCCGAGCATCTTAATGAACTATCACCCTCTAGAGATAGAGATGATCAGCAATTGCACCATTAAATTTGAAGTATAATTAGTTCCAAAGTATATTTGTTCTTGTATTGCTAATACTGGATCTCCATATTTTACCAAGCCTTGTTAATGTTTATTTGCGTTTCAGTAACCTTGGTGTTGCCTGACATAAATGCTCTAGCACTACTAATGAAGCTTCCTATGTAATACAGTTTTGCAAGTAAGGAGCCAGTGTAAGTTGAAGTTTTCCTTTCAGGATCCCAGTCTTTCTTCACGCTGAGCACAACAATCTTCCTTCTAGAAGTTCTGCTACCCCTATCCTATTATTTTCTGTAGATTTGTCTTGTTTGTCACCGGTGCAATATCATCAGCAAAATCAGGCTCATGGAACTGTTTTGTCCCGACCACTGCATTCCTGTACTGCTTTTATCAACAGTATTGTTCATTTGGAATAGTCAAGGACTAGATAAAGATGAAGAAAACAGGATACAACCTATTCTACCTTCTGTGGTAATTGGTTTGTTACTATCATCATATTATTACATCTTTAGGAGACTGTAAATTTTGCAGTGTTTTCAGAAAGCACAGTCTGTGCATCAGTGAAGTAGATGGTGATTAGTATCTTGGATATCAGAGGTGTGTCCTAATGAGTGCACACATGCAGGGGTGTGCATTTCCTGAGGGACAAATAGCACTAAACAAGCACTGACCCAGTAAAACAAGCACTAGTTTTTTTTTGAAGGGGGATGAATCCATGACACCTATTTGTTGCTTCAGCAGAATAAGGAATGCGTAATGATAAGATCACGTTCTGAACACTTAATCAGGAGAGGATTGCCATTTGAATTGACTTAACCCAAGACTTCCATTCCAAGTATTCCTTTCCATAGTTCTCAGAGTCCCTGCCCACTCTAGCACTGAAATCCCCAAGAAGAATTACGTTATCTTCTTTGGGGACAGATGATAGGACTTACTCAAGTTTAGAATAGAATTCTTCTTTTATTTCATCACCTGCTTCAGGAGAATATCCACTGATGACTTGCAAGGCAAATCTACAGAAAATGATAGAGTAGAGGTGGTAGAACTCCCAAAAGTAAGATTGTGGAGAGGTTCAAGGTGAGGAAAGACTGGACTCTTGAAAGGATAAAGTGACTCCTGACTGCTGGATTGATCATTGATAAGTTCAGTAATGTCCATTCCTTTTGCCCCAAAATGATGTAACCAAAAGAAACAACCAAGGAAGAGGTTGAATATGAAAACCCTGCTAAAAGTAATCATCTCCAGCAATGTCTCAGTGAAAAACTACAACACCACTGATCACTGGGAGATCCTCAAGCAAGGCATCCACAAGGCATTTGAAGAAACTCTAGGCTTTTCCACCAAGAAATATCAGTCAGCCTAATGAAAATGATAGGGAAATTCAGGCTCTCGGAGACAGAAAAAGGAGCGCCTTTGAAACTTGGCAGAATGCTGTCAACTCCAAAAAGACGCAAGACATTTATCACCACATTAAAGCCAGAGGAAAATTCAAGAGCAAAAGAACAAGTGGTGAGAGGACAAAGCGAAAGTCAGGTGCAGGGTGCTGAGGGAGTTGGCTGATGATTTCAGAGCTGCTGACCATTATCTTGAAAACTCATGGCAATCAGGGGAGCACCCAGATGATTGGAGAAGGGCAAATATAGTGCCCATTTCTAAGAAAAGAAAGGAGGAGGATCCAGGGAACTACAGACCAGTCAGCCTCACCTCAGTCCCCGGAAAAATCACAGAGCAGGTCCTCAAGGAATCCAGTTCTAAGCACTTGGAGAAAGAGAAATTGATCAGAAACAGTCAGCAGGGATTCATCAAGGGCAAGTCATTCCTGACTAACCTGATCATCTAGGATGAGATGACTGGCTCTGTGGATGCAGGGAAAGCAGTGGACATGATATACCTTGACTTGACCAGGACTTTTGACATTCTTGCATGCAAACTTAGGAAGTATGGGTTAGATAAACCAATTATAAGGTGGATAGAAAGCTGACTGGATTGGGCTCAACAGGTAGTGATCAGTGGCTCGAGGTCTAGTTGGCAGGCAGTATCAAGTGGAGTACCTCAGGGGTCGGTCCTGGGGCCAGTTTTGTTCAGTATGCTGGGGGTGGAGATAGGATTCGGTGTGACCCAAACAAATTGGAGGATTGGGCCAAAAGAAATCTCATGAGGTTCAACAAGGACAAGTGCCAAGTCCTGCACTTAGGACAGAAGAATCCCATGCACTGCTATAGGCTTGGGACAAACTGGCTAAGCAGCAGCTCTGCAGACAGGGTTACAGTGTACAGTAAGCTGGATATGAGTCAATAGCCTTCCTGGCAACAAGGACAGACTGACAGCATACTGGGCTACATTAATAGGAGCGCTGCCAGCTGATCAAGGGAAGTGATTCTTCCCCTCTATTCTGCACTGGTGAGGCCACATCTGGAGTACTGTGTCCAGTTTTGGGCACTCACTACAGAAAGGATGTGGACGAGTTGGAGAAAGTCCAGTGGAGGGCAGTGAAAATGGTTCGGGGGCTGGGGCACATGACTTCGGAGGAGAGGCTGAGGGAGCTGGATTTATTTAGTCTGCAGAAGGGAAGACTGAGCGGGGATTTGCTAGCGGCCTTGAACTACCTGTAGGGTGGTTCCCAAGTGGATGGAGTTAGTGTTTTCAGTGATGACAGAACAAGGAGCAATGGTCTCACATTGTATTCAGGAAAGTTTAGATTGCATATTAGGAAAAACTTTCTGACTTGGATGGTGGTGAAGCATTGGGATGGGTTACCAAGACAAGTAGTGGAATCTCCATCCTTGAAGGTTTTTAAGGCCTGCTTGACAAAGCCTTGGCTGGAATGACCTCATTGGGGATGGTTCTGCTTTGAGCAGGGGGTTAGGCTGTCACTAGATGACCTTCTGAGGTCCCTTCCAACTGTAATTGTCTGTATTTATTCTATTATTCTGTAAAAGAGATTAAAAAGTTTGCCAACAGCCATGACTTGTATAGTTTCTTCAGCACAACTAAAATTTTCTGTGAGCCAGGCACACAGTGTCATTCCCCTGAGGTCCAAGGATGGAACAACGCACTTTAAAGACAGCTCCACCATCAACTTACGGTGGAAGGAGCACTTTTAAGAGATACTAAATAAATCCTAATGTCAAAGATGTTACCATTGAAGCCATTCCATAACACCCTATTAAGGTCTACCTTTCAGGTCCAACTTGTCAGAGGGCCTTGAAAGCCATTAAATAGATAGGATCACATGGTTTGTTGTTTTCTAATACAATACTAGCTGAAATATATAAGCATGGTGGAAAAAAGCTCTGTCTCATAACGATGCATTGCTGTTATGAAAATCTGAAAACATTAACAGGTTCATAGTGACTGGAGAGATGCCAGAATCATGACCATATCCAGGAAAGAAGATGAATCAGATTGCTGTGATTATTGTGGTATTGCAGTCCTGTCCATAGGTGGGAAGATCATCTCCCATACTCTTCTCAGTAAATGCACTTCCTTCTTTGAGGAGATTCTACCTGAGTCCCAATGTAGCTTCAGACCACTCAGAGGTACAGTAGGTATGATCTTTGTTGCAGAACAGCTGCAAGAGAAGTGCTGTGAGCAATACTGAGGTCTTTACATGGCTTTCAGTGACCTGACTAAGGCCTTTCAGTCAATCAACAGAGGCCGTATGGAACACCCTGATGAGATTTGGATGCTTGCCAAAATTTGCCATTGTCAGACTCATTCATGATATGACAGCAGCTGTCCCAATGGCTTGGAAAGAGACCTCTCCACTATTAGAACTGGAGTCAAGCAAGGGTGTGTTATTGCACCAACACTCTTTTCTATCTGTATCATAGCTATTTCACATCTCACTGCTGAGAGACTTCCATCTGGAATTAGCACCTAGTATTGCATGAATGGAAATCTCTATTTAGCATCAACTGGTTACATTCCAAATCCAAGATAACCAACACTTCCATTATGGATATTCAGTACACTGACCATTGTTGTGTGTGCCCACTTGCTTGAAGAGCTCCAGGTCACTCTTGATAGCTTCTCTGATGCCTATGAAAAGTTTGATCTTACTGCCAACTTCCCAGAAACCAAGAATATTAATCTCCCCTCCGCCCCCAACCAGCCGTTTTCCCTCAAATGTTACATTTAGAGGGCGTGCCATGAAGAATATGAAGCATTTCCCTACTAGGTAGCCACCTTTCTCAAAAAAGTAAATATAGACAACAATATCCAACACCAGATAAAATCTGCCAGTGCTGCTTTTGGACATCACTGAAACCACAGTGGCAACGGGGGATGACATAGTAGGGGACCTACAGATCGGTAGCCATCTGGGGGACAGTGATCACCTAAAAGTACAATTCAACATAAGGCGTCGAGTGGGTAAGGTAACCAGTAGGGTGAACGTGCTGGACTTTAGGAAAGCTGATTTCAGCGAACTCAGGCGATTAGTGAAGGATGCACTGCAGAGTAGTAGTTTTGAAATGATGGGAGCCCAAGAAGGGTGGCTGTGCCTTAAGGAAGCTATCCTTCGAGCACAAAGCGAGACGATCCCCGTGCGAGGTAAAAGAGGGAAAGGGGCCAGGAGGCTTCCCTGGCTGACCAGAGAAATCCAGGGCAGACTAAGGGCCAAAAGGGGAGCACATAAAAAGTGGAAACAGGGAGAGATCACCAAAGAGGAATATACCTCTTCTGCTCGTGCTTGTAGGGAGGCAGTTAGACAGGCCAAAGCTACCATGGAGCTGAGGATGGCAACCCAAGTAAAAGACAATAAGAAATTGTTTTTTAGAGATATAGGGAGTAAAAGGAAGGCCCAGGGAGGAATAGGACCCCTGCTAAATGGGCAGAAACAATTGGTGACGGACAGAGGGGACAAGGCTGAACTCCTCAACGAGTTCTTCGCCTCAGTGTTCCTAAGCGAGAGGCATGACAAGTCTCTCACTGGGAGTGTAGGGAGGCAGCAGCAAGGCACCAGACTTCCATGCGTGGACCCTGAGGTGGTGCAGGGTCACTTGGAGGAACTGGATGCCTTTAAGTCGGCAGGCCCGGATGAGCTCCATCCGAGGGTACTGAAGGCACTGGCCGACATCATTGCAGAGCCACTGGCGGGAATATTTGAATGCTCGTGGCGCACGGGTCAAGTCCCGGAGGACTGGAAAAGGGCCAATGTGGTTCCCATTTTCAAGAAGGGGAGGAAGGAGGACCCGGGTAACTATAGGCCAGTCAGTCTCACCTCCATCCTTGGCAAAATCTTTGAGAAAATCATCAAGGCTCACATTTGTGAGAGCCCGGCAGGACAAATTATGCTGAGGGGAAACCAGCACGGGTTCGTGGCAGGTAGATCGTGCCTGACCAATCTAGTCTCTTTTTATGACCAGGTCACAAAACGCCTCGACGCAGGAGGAGGGGTGGATGTCGTATACTTGGACTTCAGGAAGGCCTTTGATACGGTATCCCACCCCATACTGGTGAACAAGTTAAGGGGCTGTGACTTGGATTACTGCACAGTCCGGTGGGTGGAGAATTGGCTGGAGGGTCGCACCAAGAGAGTTGTGGTGGATGGGTCGGTTTCGACCTGGAAGAGTGTGGGCAGTGGGGTCCCGCAGGGCTCGGTGCTTGGACCGATACTCTTTAATGTCTTCATCAGTGACTTGGACGAGGGGGTGAAATGTACTCTGTCCAAGTTTGCAGATGACACTAAGCTATGGGGCGAAGTGGACACGCTGGAGGGCAGGGAACAGCTGCAAGCAGACCTGGACAGGTTAGACAAGTGGGCAGAAAACAACAGAATGCAGTTCAACAAGAAGAAATGCAAAGTGCTGCATCTAGGGAGGAAAAATGTCCAGCACACCTACAGCCTAGGAAATGACCTGCTGGGTGGCACGGAAGTGGAAAGGGATCTTGGAGTCCTAGTGGACTCCAAGATGAACATGAGCCGGCAGTGTGACGAAACCATCAGAAAAGCCAATGGCACTTTATCGTGCATCAGCAGATGCATGACAAATAGGTCCAAGGAGGTGATACTTCCCCTCTATCGGGCGCTGGTCAGACCGCAGCTGGAGTACTGCGTGCAATTCTGGGCGCCGCACTTCAAGAAGGATGCGGATAACCTGGAGAGGGTCCAGAGAAGGGCCACTCGTATGGTTAAGGGCCTGCAGGCCAAGCCCTACGAGGAGAGATTAGAGAAACTGGACCTTTTCAGCCTCCGCAAGAGAAGGTTGAGAGGCGACCTGGTGGCTGCCTATAAGTTCATCAGGGGGGCACAGAAGGGAATTGGTGAGTATTTATTCACCAAGGCGCCCCCGGGGGTTACAAGAAATAATGGCCACAAGCTAGAGGAGAGCAGATTTAGATTGGATATTAGGAGGAACTTCTTCACAGTTCGAGTGGCCAAGGTCTGGAACGGGCTCCCAAGGGAGGTGGTGCTCTCCCCTACCCTGGGGGTATTCAAGAGAAGGTTGGATGTGTATCTAGCTGGGGTAATGTAGGCCCAGCACTCTTTCCTGCTTATGCAGGGGGTCGGACTCGATGATCTATTGAGGTCCCTTCCGACCCTAGCATCTATGAATCTATGAATCTATGAATCACAGAGTCCTAAACCAGATTTCTTGTCTAGCAGGCTGTTGTCATTCCTACCCTGTTGTATGGGTGTGAAACTTGATTGACATACCAGAAGCACCCAAAAACTTTGGAACATTACTGTTGCAACCCTATCAGCAGGGGACCCCCAGAGTTTTTTTTTCTCCTTTGTGCTTCTACTTGTCCTAAGGAACAGACTGTCCTGGAATAATGCCTTCATTCATCAAGCCTCAGCTCCACGGTCCTTATATTGGACCCTGCAGCTGCAGTGAGGGAGCCTCTGCCAGCCCCACGTGACCA
Source organism: Crocodylus siamensis (assembly GCF_052110815.1). Lineage (NCBI taxonomy): Eukaryota > Metazoa > Chordata > Crocodylia > Crocodylidae > Crocodylus > Crocodylus siamensis. The sequence goes on along the minus strand of NC_143396.1, from coordinate 155,331,183 downwards.
CCCCACTGGGTTCTGACAGAAATTATTCTTTCCAGAGTCAATCAGTAAGGAGACGGAACAACAAAATAATGTACTGCATAGGATAAAAGAATTACATGAGTAAAACTGTCTGTAGGCTTGGAGATAACTTTGTTCATTTTGCTTTTCTGTCTTACATTCTCATGTGGCTACAGCTTCGCTCTTCTGAAAGACCTGCTGGCATTCTTAGAAATTAGCCTTGCTGCTGATATTCCTTCCACCACCACCACCCCCCCAGTCCTGGCAACTAGGGTCTCCCAACTGGGGAGAAATCCAAAAGACTCTACATAGCCCACAGCTATCTTCCTAAATCACTTCCAACCAGCACCCACCACCAGCATTCTCATCAGTCACCACAATTCTCCATGAAGCTCTGATCTGCCCAGGTGGGGGGTCAACTCTGTGAGATCTCTTTTCTATGGAGGAGCTGATTTCCCTGTTCACAGACACACAGTGTTGTGGTTGTGTGCTAAATGCTTCATTGATTATCTTCAAGTGGCATCATGAAATTACACAAGTACATTTATGTCAAATATTATAGTACACACAGATACGGAAATGGCAAAACTAAACTCATCTTCATGCTAGCTACAAAGAGAGACTAAACATGATAGGAGTAAATCTGATTTGGAAAAACATCCATGCGTGCCACATAGTGACCCCACTCCCCACCCAAAAGACAATTTGGTTTGAGGGTGAATCTGTGACAGTTACTCTTGGCAAGGTCTAAGGGAAATCCTGCATGTTGGTTGACAGGATGGAAGAATGAATGCCAGCATTCTGGCTCAAGCAAACACCGCTAGCATTGAAACCATGTTTATATGACACCAGCTCTGTTGGACAGGACATGTCATAAGGATGCCAGCACCCAGCTCCCAAAATAGGTCCTACACTCCAAACTCATTGGTGATCCCCACTCTAGAAGTAGGCAAAAAAAGAGATTCAAGGATACCTGGAAAGCCACTCGGAAGAAATACATTATTAACATCAGTCCCTGGGAGACTTGAACACTAAATCGTCTCCAGTGGTGCCATGGTGTACGACAAGGTATTTTGACAGGCTATTTGGAATTGGACAATTGGTAACCCAATAAGAAATTGTTTTCAACTTTCCTCTTCTTCCTGTTCTATCTCTTCCTGGTTTAAAAACTAAGTATCTTCCCTGCTAATGGGGTTTCCATAATTTCTAAACCTATGCTTGCATGGTGTTCCTTTTTCTTACATGTTTTGTGTTCGTAAATCCTCTACTAGCATCTACTAACTTGAAGAAGTGGCTTAAGATGTCTTCATCACTTCCTTTCTGTTCACTTCTTTCCCTTCCAGTTTGGACCTGCATTTTGCATTTCCACTATCTTCGCATTTTGAGTCTTTTTTTCCCCTTACTGGTTCCCAAATGAGATTTCTTGCCCACAGCTACCTTTGATTATTTGGACTCTTTCTGTACGTCCATTCTTAATGGTCCTTCTTGTCTTTTACAGGTCTTCCACTACCATGTTTTCTAAGCCAACCTGCACCTCCTACTACTAAGTTAAATTTGCCTCTTTCAAGAGTCTATTCAAGAATTTTTACATTATGTTGTTGTGCGCACATTGTAGGGCTTTTCCATACATGTGTCTTCACATTTTCTCTTTTGGCAACCCTCTGACCCTACAGTTCTGACCCGACCCCCGACCCCCCCCATCCCAAATCAAGACAATCTGATTTTTGCTTGCCTGTGATAGCATGGGATTGGATTGGATTCTGATTCAGGAAGTGTATTGCTATGTTGTTACAACTGTTGCCCAAAATAGTTGTGCCAGATAGAGATGCATCTTATAGTCTTAACTGAATTGGAGATACAGAAGCATCTGCTGAAATGAACTCTGGCTCCCAGAAGTTTATACATCTTTGATTCATTTAATGTGTAAGGTGCTTCTCTGCTCTGCCTTCTGTCTGATTTCAGACTAACATAGCTAACTACAGCTCTCTGCACAGGGCAATAAGTGTTACAGGGAAGGTTGCATTTAGGGCATGCATTAGCTTGATTTGGGAGGAGCTGAGGTTGGGGGGTGTCTAAATCATGATGACAAAACAGTTATGCTTGCTTCTCCAGTGTTTGCATGGTGAAGACCTTTCTAGGGAGGGGAGAGAGGACTTGAATGTTTTTGTTTTGGATAGCTATTTATCTATCACCATCCTTTAGCAAAGGAAAAAAGCACACGTGAATCTTGGGCCTCGGTGAGTATATTTTTGTAGGAGTCTCTTGGTACAGCTTGTCTAAATCACTTTCAGTGCATGCTACTTTGGGAGAAGAGGGGAGGCGTTTAATAGAATTAAGCCTACTGCAAAAGCAGAGCTGCGTTGTGAGTTCCTGTAACAGCCAATATATACTTCTAAGCTTGAATACTTTAGGAATTAATTTCTTTCCCTGTCAGGAATTTCAGTTACTTCATTGTTGGATGGATTATGGTCTGTCTTGCAGTTTTTGAGATCATCCTTGCATACTTGGAGAAGAAAGACTGGAAGGAAGCATTTTTCAGTGTCTTGCCACAGCGGAAAGGAGCTGTCCCACTGGGTGAAGCCAATGATGACTCAAAATGCCTGCTGCTTGGGAAGGAAGCTGCTGAAGATGATGACTTGGACAGTGACTAGGCCTTGGAAAAAGTGGGCAGGAACAAAATAGACCTGTAGCATAAGGAGTAAAAACAGGACTTGAATTATCTGAACAATCTATCATATTAATGCTATGTAACTGTTAAAGTGGCTAGGCATAGTGCCATTTTTGGACAATGGGTGTAGAAGGATGAATGTTATTTTTACCTTTTGGAATTTTTTTGTTTTTAGTAGCTTTTTATAAACTAAATTAACAGCAAAAGCAGAATTTAATTTTGTTTCCTAAGGAAGCTAATATTTATTTTTTTCCTTTTAAAAATGTTATTTGATATGTCCAGAGTGGTTGTATTGTCTTCTCTGGAAGCTTGTGACAGAAGATAATGATGAACATTTTCGTAATAATTGCATATGAATTACCCCTCTTTTTTTTTTTACCCATCCCAGCTCTGTAGAAGTAGCAAATGTTAATGGTTTAGGGAATCTCAAACCCAATACCATAGTGCCTGTTGCAAAGTATGAATAATTGGAAAGATAGCAATGAAGTTTGGGTTTGTTTTGTGGTTTCTTTTTTTCCCTAAGCAGTCATATTTCTATAGTCTTTGGGAACAGCATTGGGAGCCAGAATGCTGTCTTTAGCAAGTCACTCCACTACTCTCTTGGCATACTTGTCTACAAAATGAGGATCCTGTTTTCTGGCAGTGGGGCTTTATTAATCACATTGTCTGCTAGGTGTTTTAGTGACAAGATGTCAAACTTCTCTGGCCTTTTGAACTTGCATCTCTGCTCATGCTTTTTTTGGCAGTGGCTTCCCTGCTCTTTAAAAAAGATGCAAAGACAGCCCTGGAGATGGAAAACCATTTTCAGACGTGCAAGGCTGTTTTCCTGACCCTTCTGCTTGTACGGTTTAGAAGGCTGCCACTTTTACCTTTTATGAGTTTTGGGATCTTGCCATTTATCCCGAGAGCTAGATTATAATCAGTAACTTTCCAAATATAATGTGGATGGTTGTAAATTTTGGTCAGTTCTGACCTGGATTTGAACAGGCAACATAAATATGACCAGCTTTGCATCAGGTTCCAGCCCTCCCTTCTGTTTCCACTGTTTAATTGGGAGTTGAAGTAAAATATGTTTACATGTACAGGTAACTTGCAGTTGTACAGATCGCCAACAAACTGACTTGAAATGGTTGTGTGACTTAGTAAAAATAAACGGGAGCACAGTCATTTGCCAGTTAACTGTGATGAAGTTTCATGTGCCATAAGGCACTGTCTGCAGTTTACTACCCAGCTAAAATATTGAAGTCTGGAATGCTCTAGAGCTCTCAGAAGCTGGATAAGACTAGACAAAAGCCATCTTGCTTGTTTTAAGGAACCAAAGAAATATATAGCATAAACAAAGTAATTCTGCAGTTAAATACTGAGTTCCTCTCTTAACAAATGTGTAAAATGGCAAAACTACAAAGTATTACACGCTTTAATGCTGCGGTACTGTGTGTCACTGCATATAGCATCTATTAAACCTGACCCTAAGAATTTTCTAGTTTCTCTGATGTTTGCTAAGTATTTCTCATGTGTACTCTTTTCTTTTCTGTGTCAAGCTCTTATATCTATTTCCAAATGTTAAAAATTGTATCTATAATTTATACATGTAGAATTAATTGCAGCACTCTTAAAGGTAGCCTTATTTCATGGTTTTATAAATTAAGCATTTTTGCTATGTGGCAGGTAAAAGATACTTTTTTTTAACAGAAAAAATCCACCTCCTATAACTTCACTGATGAACAGTGCATGTTAGACAGGGATTCAGATTTTTAAATTCTGAGTACTGAATGACTTTTTAAAATCTGCTGATTTCTCTGCCTACCCCCCCAACAAATAATTTAGACTTCTGTATTATTACACATGCATGCACTCCTCCCTCCGTGCTCCCATCACTTATAACAAAATTCCCTTTTCAAGTTTTCTCTCTAGTGTTTTTATCCATCACCCCTGTTGGGTTTTGACTGCACTAACACATCAACGGGTCGTGGGGCTTGCCTTACCAGGCTGGCTTAGTTCGCAGTAAATTTAACTGTAATGAAATGACCTGTCTCTGTGTGACCTAGTTCTTAGAATTCATTAACTGGCATATTCTGTTCTTTTCTTCTTTTGAGACTACACTATGTTAGTGCGAACTAATGTTTGTATGGACATCTCTGATTCTCACTAGTTTGGCAGTCCTCTCACCTGCCATCTCTCACTCTTTTCACCCTACCAGGAGCAACCACTCTGGGCATCTGGATGGCCTCTATGATCTGCAGTCATGTTGACCATATGCCATCTGTCTTTTTAAATGCTGCTGCACAGCCAGAATTGGGCTGTTTGTGACTCCATACTCCTGGGGCTTTGGTAGATATTACACTTATGATTAACCAGTTAATCACATCTTTAGTAGTAACCTGGCCATACATTCATGTATGAAAATGTTGTGGTTTATTCTTTTATTTATTACACACATCTTGTATAATAACTTTGTGGCTAGTTGCCATTGTGCGTTAAATCAAATGGATGGTCAGCATCAAGCAACTGATCAGTGCTTCCAGCTGTGGAGCCCTTTGATCAGCTGACTGGTGCTCCAAGCCATTGGGCACCTGTCTTGCTACTTGCTGGTCACAGGTGGAGCCCTGGATTATTACCCTGAGTGCCTCCTGCACTGCCAATAAGGCATGATGGCAGTGCAGGAGGAACCCAAAATCATGCCTTTGGCCACGTACTTGTGGCATAGCAGTAGATGTGATTGTTGGAATCACAGCTGGGATCCCATCATGGCTTTCATTGTCTGTCTCTCAGGAGCCCTGGAGTTAGTGGCACTGAGGCTAGCATTATTGTACAACAGCACTGCACCATGTCTCATGCAGGACTCCAAGAAAATATGATGGTTCAAGGAGTCCAATGGGAGCATGGCTGAGTAAGTAGGAAACACACCCAGGACACCCAATAATGTCAGATGAACAGTAAGGAGTTTAAACTGGATTGTTTGAAAACCCAGGATTAAAACTAGGTTTTACTGCAGACCTCGTAGAGAGAAACAGACCGAGTGACTGTGATAAAGGAGAGACCTTGCGAATGAGCTCTTTATACTACAGGAGCATATGAAGACACCACTGTGGACGTCCTGTCTGACAGCCCTGTGGAAAGGAAGTCAGCCATGAAATATCTTTCACCCAACACGCATAATATTTTTTTTTGTAAGTGTTAAGTACTTGATGCCTGGTGGTGTGGTTTTTATTTCTTAGTGTTTACCACACACACGGCTGCTGGATGCTACCATGTTAGGTAGCATCCAGCTTTTGGTACCAAGACAGAAACCAAAAGCCAGAGGAGGAAAAAGGAGTCTGGAACCCCCAGTCATTGCTGCCTGAGAGCAATGGGTGGAGTGGCATCCAGATAGGAGCCCACAGGCTGTATATTAACCCCTCACAAGCCACTTAGGCAAGCCATTGCCTTTTTGAGTTCATCTCCCCTCGGGGATGGCTGTCAGACAATTTGAGAATGGTGCCAGGCTAGTCCAGGCCTGAACAATGCGTAGTATGAGAGGGATCAAGAAAATTGTGCTTGACCCTCTCTTCTACCTTCGGGTCCCTGTTGCTTCTAGATGGCTTCCTATAGGTCAGGGCTGTCCAACTGGCAGCCAGTGGCTTGCGGGAGGTTAACATACAGCCTGTGGGCTTCTATCTGGATGCCATTCCACCCATTCCTCTTGGGCAGCAATGACTGGGGGTTCCAGACTCCTTTTTCCTCCTCTGACTTTTGGTTCCTGTCTTGGCTCCTGGAGGGTGAGGCTGTGCAGCAGGAGGGAATCAGGCTGCCAGTGCTGTGTGCAGCAAGGGAGGATGCCAGGCTGTGCCAGGAGAGAACTGTCCTGCAGGTATGCTACTTGTACTGTAGGCATGGCCAGGAAGGTGAGAGAAGCTGGGTTACCCTTGCAGCAGGGTGGGCTTCCTGTGCATTGCATGTAAACTTGGGTGGGGGGAACTGGGCTGTGCATGTTGTGGGGGGGGGAGACTTGGCTATGTGCCCAATGAGGTTGAGGTGCAGCCCTTTATTGCCCAGAAGTGAAACAGCCTTGCAATAGGTCGGGGCAGCCAAAATGCAGCCTGCCAGGACATTATATCCGGTCTGCAGCATCCCTAAAAAATTTAGCAAATTAATGTTTATCTACCCCTGACTACCTGTCATGCAGCCCTCGATGGTCTGCCAAAACTCCACGTGAAATAATTGCTCATCCCTGCTCTAAGTATTCCACAATGTCCTGTGGGGAGAATTTCACCTCGCTCATAGGGCCTAGCAGAGGGACAAAGGATGCTAGGATACCTACCTAAAATGCTGAGCACTTAGTACAAAGAAAGTCTTTGCAGCATGGGAACGGTAATTCCAACTTGAGGGAGGCAGCTAGCCAGGTGGATACAGCTACTGCAGACTGTCTTAGTGGTAACAATTAACCTGCTCCAGGTCAGTGTAAAATAACCCTGCACCCAAGTAGACAGTCCCTATTTCTGATATAAATGTGGAGATGGGAGAGTGGTAAATGAATCCCATTAGAGTACCTTGGCTCTTTCCCTTGTTTCACAATATGCCTTTTCCTATCCTTGTGATTATTTTAAACTGCATGTGCTTTGAGACAGGGGTTGTTATAATTTTGTCTCATTTTCCAAGGATGAATGCATTTATTAATTGAAAAAAATCAGATACGTTATGCAGCCTTCGCCTCTCTGAGGCAATACCAGTTCTTCTCTAGATGTATTTAGGTAACCATTATCATTCTTTAATACCTCTCCCATCTTAATTTTGACAGCAAAAAGAATTGTAATGATGCATTGTACTTACGTACAACTTTTCTTTTTATGGTAGTGTATGATACTTCTCTTTAAACTACTTATTGAAATTGTTTTCAGCTGCTTGCAGATCTGTATTCATTTTTCTTTAACAGTAATGCAACTCTTAAACTTGCCCATATTTAATAAGTATAGTAAAGGCTACATAACTTACAGCTATTTCTGTGTTTGCTACTCATTGCAAACATGTTACTTATTGAATGGGCCAGGTCTCCAGTAACATGGTAATAACTTCCAAAAGTAATGGAATATAAATACTGTCTGAGGAATATTAGATTGCAACCTGAGCTATATTCATGAAGAATTTAAAAATGCTTGACATAGATGTATGACAATTTTCAACCAGTGTATTATCTGAACCGTTTCAGTAACAGCAGACTGGATCCTGAAGACTGCAGACTCTCAGCTGTTGGTGTCAGGGACAGTGATAGTGGGAAGATGGGCTGTCTCATTTTATTATAGCACAATGAAATGTGACTGCCTCACAAGAATAGTCCTGTGGGAATCTCCATCATTGCTATGCTTCAACTTATGTATGTTAGTCTGCTTTAGCTGCTTTTGGTAGGGAATCAAGTAGCTGAAAGAGCAGGTGGACAGGATCATGGGGTGAGGAGGGGAACTTGAGGGCAAGCACACTCCCATTAGCTCAGGCTGAAAATTTTTATCATGCAGCATTTCTATGGAGAATCAAAAATTAGACTGAGACATAGACAGATGTCTGTCATGCCACATGAAGCTATTTACCACAGCGAGCCTTTAATTGACTTAAGTTCACTTGCTGAAGTATTTGTGTGAAGTATGGGAGTGTGTACATGTATCATGCAACTTGCTTGCCCTTAGTGCACAGGGGAAGAGGGTATCCCTGGTTGGGGGAGAAGACTAGCTTTGTGTATTTGTGCGGGTACATTTATAGTCTATTAAAAAAACAGTATGGTTTGTTGCTTATCCTTGTAAACTAACTCACTTTCTGCTCTGCTTTATCCCTTCTAAACTATTGTGATGATAAGTCTGACAGAGGAAATGTTTTCTTATTTTAATAAAGATATTGATATTGCTGCTAACTTATTTTTAATAATGACTCTAAATAGATTGGGCTTACAAATGTTTTTCTTCAAATCAATCAGTGAAAAATAAGCAACACAAAAAGGGATTTCAAACTTTTTCAACGTGTGTATTGCACTTATTCTTAAGTTACATGGGCCATTTCTTTCCCATTAGTGCCACCTGCTTTCTCTTCTGGGGCAACCATCGTAGGTGCATACACAGAAAAGTCATACTGATATTAAATTATAGTCTACCTCTTTAGTATGACTTGGCAGATGTGAAGGAGAGGGAATAATAGCACCAGATGATCAGCGTGGTGCCCCCGTCTAAAGAATTAACCTCTGGTGGTCTTATGACAACAGGTCAAGAACCAGATCTTTCGGTCATTTACCAGTTCTTGACATTAGCAGAGGAATGTAAAATTGAGGTTGCTGCTTGGTTCTTAATGAGCTATAAGAAGCTTGATTATGAAACTGCAAACTCAAGATAGTTAAAAAAGCAGTTGGACAATATTGGAGGTAACGCTGAACTTTGTTTTTGCTAAGCTCAGAGCAGAAGGACTAAGCTCACCTAGAAGTGTGGGAGAAGGTGGACTTCAAGTAAATGATTCCAGTATTTGATCATCTTTGCTTGCTGTAATTTCTATGATATTTATTTGGTGCTTTTTCTGACCACTGTCCTAGGGGAAGCCACAATGTTCCCCAGCTTGTGGCCCAGACAAGGTGCTGCTAGTACCTGGTGGCTGCCATTATCACTTCTCTCCACCCGCTGGCCGTGGGCGAAACACCCTATCATCCAGCTGTGGTGCAGTGCCATATGAACAAAGCCCAATACCACTAAAACCCCAACTCCATAGGCTGGATCCAATGTCTCAGCCCATGGGCCATAGGTTCCCATCTCTAACATAAGATGCTAAAAACTTGTTGTTTCTCTGCTGCTAAGAGAAACTAAAGTAGGTGTTGGCTTGCTCTTTGCAGAGAGGATGTTCTGCCTACAGTTTTGCTAGTGATACAGGCTTGAAAACTCAGATCGGTTTTTCAAAACCTGGTGCCTTCATTGTACCCTGCAAAAAAGTGTTCTCTCATATACCTATCATGCATGATTATTTGGCACATCCAAATACTAGTATTCTAGGGCATCTCCAGACAAATATGCAGGGACAGATATTTCCCATGGTACAAAGCAGTGGCACGTATTTGTGCCATTGCTTTTAGTCCCAGAGCATGCCCCTGTATGCATGCTCTGGCACACAGCTAATTGCCCTGGGTGGGGTAGGGGAAGCTAAAGCCAGCACCTGTGCTGGCCCTAGCAGCCTTACCTGGGGTCCTAGGAGCCTCTTGGGGCAGCAGTGGCACTGATCCAGCCACTTGGAACCCAGCTGGCAGCCAGAATGTGGCTCTGGTTGGCCAGGCTCCAGTTCTGGTGGCACATGCCGCTGCCATGTGTGCCACATCACTTTTCTTAGTGACATTTTCTTGACACAGATCACCCAGTGTCAAATTTTGGTGCTGTGCTGCAAATTTGGAGTACAGTGAATGGGTGCACGTGTGCCTCACGTGGTTTGCCATGCCTCAAACAGCTTTGAGGCATCACATGAGCATGCTCACTGGACAAGCCCTATGGGCCTTAATTTCAATTCCTGTGCCCAAACTCACATATGCATGCATATTTTTTTTAAAGGGCAGGTCAGCTGCCCATCTTTTTTTTGCCTGAGTCTTGTTCAGATTTCCTGCTTTATATATGTGCTTCTGCTACATATTTGATTAAATAAACAGGGACTAAATATAATGAATACAAGTTCATTTTTAAAAAGGTACTGCCAGACTAAGTATTTTCAATCGCTATCACTGCCAATAGTGTGTGTGGTTTTATAAATGGATGAGAGTGATTGCACTGTTTCATTGGCTTTGACGGGGGATTTCTTCTCTGGAGAGAGAGCCTCTCTGACTAAGCGGTGTCCTGGTGTAGCATAGGTGGGGCCTCTGAAGTGCTGCGGCAGGACTGCGGCTCATTTCAGTTCTTGTCCTGTTGGCAGGCTTCCTTGGACGTAAATTTTCACAGGCGGGGCTTGTATTTCTTTGCCTCGTGAACAGATGGACCTCTTGATCCCTTTCTGAAAGAGATTTTGAACATGAAAGCTGTATGTGTCATTAAGTTTGGGCTTTGTTTTCATTGTACATTTGGTTTTGCGTGTGGGTTCTTGGGATTGTTCTGAAAATAAAGCAGCATGCAGTCTCTATCCATTAAGCAAATATGACCTGATAACGCAGTCACAATAGAAAATGGTTGTACTACAAAATGTCCCTCATTTACTTTGACATCCCTTTTATGTATAGACTCTCACCCATATCTCAAGGTCATTAATTAATGAATTATTCATGCATTTATTATTAAATAATAATCTCAGAGGACTGGAGAAAAGTTAACCAAGTGTCCATCTGTAAAAATGGCGAAATAGAGGACTTAGGAAATTGCAGACTGGACACCCCCTCCCCTGGAAGGAGGGGGTGATCACCAGGGACCCTAGTTTCTCTTTAAAAACCCCAAATTCTCTGATTAAACCCCCCAAATCTGCATTTTTCCATGATTAAAATGAAAGGCCACTCTATATATAGATAACAAATGAATGCAATGTCTTATTGATATGTTTACAATTTTAAAGCAAGTTGGAAGCCTACCAGTGCCTCAATCTTTATAATAAAATACATTCTAAATACCTGTATATTTTGATTTTGGTTTTGGTTTTTTTATCAGAAAATCAGAGCTCCCCCTGCCCACTTTGCTCACCAGGACGCGAGTCTAGCTGAGGCTATTCCCACAGCTGCTTTATGGCAATGAGCATCACTTACATGCTGGTGCCCTGCCCATGCCATTGCCCTCTCTCCCAACCCACAGCCCCCCAGCCCTGCCTGCCCCACACGTGCTCCCTCCCAGCAGCAGTTCTCTCCCCCCCGCATCAGGCCACAGATCCAGTTGCGGCCGTCCTTCCTGCTGCTTTGTGGCTCTGAACAGTGCCAGCCCCTCCTGTTCTGTTCCTCACACATATGCCCAGGCCCCATTGATCCCCATGCCCTCCAGGGAAATCCTTGACTGGGGCTCAGGGATGAGGCCGGGCAAGCCCCTTCCCTTCTGGCCTAGGCTGGAGTCTCACCCTGCACAGGCTGCTTTAGCACGTTGGGGTGGCCCAGGCCTAGTTCTGGAGGCCACTTCTACTGAGTGTCCCTCCAGCCACTCTCTCTTATGCATGCCCCTCCGGGCCCATCACACACACGTAGACCCTGCTTCCACATCCAGCAGAGCTCCCAGCAGCTGCCGCAAAGGCAGGCCAACAGGATGTGGTGTGGCAGCGGGGCAGTGGCCACCGGCATAGCAGGTAGGCAATGCTTGCCCCCCTCGTGCCCTTGCCCCTGCCCCAGGCACTGCCCTTGCTGGGCACTGGCCTCAGCCTCAGCCCCCCACCCTGCCCCAAGGGTAGCTAGCCTGGTGTGTGCTTCCTCCTCCTCTCCTGCACTGAGGTGCTGCCATGACTGCCCCAGCTGGGCAATGCTTCCAGTCCCAGCCCAAGCCCAAGCCCAACTGAGATGAGCCACAGTGGTAGAAGGCAGTCTGCACCTGCCCCAGCCTTGGCCTGCAGCACAGGACAAAGTGACTGCCACCCACACATCCCTACCCTTCCCTGCCCCCTGCATACCCTGCCAGCTCCCCTTGCAGGCCTCAGCCCCCCTGGCAGCAAGACCCTCACCTCACCCACAGCCCTCCCCCCCCTGTCCCTCCCAGCTGCCCCCCATTGGCAGGGCCCAGCCCTCAAAAGCCCTACTTAGCCCAGGGGCTGCAAGAGGAAATGCAAGTCTAAGCTAGTCCTGGCTGACTCAAACTCTCAGGCCTTGCCCCCGTCCCCTCTGGTCAGGGCTTGGGGTTTCCTGCCCTTTTGCAAGTAGTTCTTGCAGGCTGAACTTCTGCCAGCTTGCAGAGTGCTGTTTGCAAAACAAAAAACCCACACTTTCCTACTTCAAAGGGGAAAATCTTTATTTTTCCGTGAAAAATGGAAAACCCAGATCCCTGATGATCACTAGTAGCCATCATAAGTTTGTTAATAATGTATCATGCTTTGAGTCATTCTTTGACAGGGATGAAGAGAATGCAGTGGAATTGGTATACTTCAACATTAAAAAGACTTTTGCTATAGAGCTGTGTAGCATTCTTACAGGTAAACTAAAGAAATTACTTATTAGGTAGTTACTATGTAACTGACTGAATAACTGCAAGCAGTATTCAGAGAAGAGCTTTAAATGGATCAATGTCAGAATGGTAAGAGGTTTCAAATAGGGCTCCACAGGGGTGTGTTCTGGGTCTAGTGTTCACCATGTGATTTGGATGCTGGAATAAAAGAGCCCTCCTCATTAAGGCTACAAATGACCAGGCTGGGAGGGGTTGTAATGCTTTGGAGGATAGGATTAGACTTCAGAAGTATTTTAACAGATTAGCAATTTGGGCATTAAACAACATAATGAAATCCAACAAAGAAAAATGTAGGGCGCCTCACATAAGGAAGAAAAAACAAATGCACAAACAGAATGGGAGGTAATTGGCTCGGCAGTAGTGTTGGTGAGAAGGAGCTTTTGGTGCATCACAAATTCACTGAGAGCCAGCAATGTGAGGCAGTGTAAAAAAACCCCAAAAACACAAAGCAGCAAACTCCATTTTGGACTGCCTTAGGAGTATACTACGTAAGACACAGGATGTGATAATATCACTACTCAGACTGATTATGCCTCCGCTAGAGTATTATGTGCAGTTCTAGGCTCCACCATTTAAGAAGGTACATTGGTATTTTCTTATATTTCTATTGCATTGTCTTGATGCTGATATGGAAATAAATAGTAAAGGTGCCTGTAGACATGCAATTAATCCAGTCTGCTAGTGTGCTAATTAGCACGCTCCAGCAGCCTATGCATCTTGTGTATCAGTGTCCCCACACTTAAAAATGGTGATGGAGAGCTTTAACTAAAGCTCATTTGATTAAAAGCACCCTCATTGCCATTTTGAAGCACATGGACACTGATACACTAGATGCTGCTGGCACTTTAATTAGGGTGGCTCTTGGAGCCTCTCTAATTAAAGCACCTCCCCCACCACAACCCCCAGAGCACATGTAAAAATGCCCTAAATGACCAACAAATTCCAAGGCCCTTCAAAGTGTAATGCTTCCGCATTGCTGCATGAAATGAATTAGGCCCCTCCTACCTGCACAGTGTCTTAGAATTTGGAATTTTCATCACATACCTTGTTCCATTCCTCTGCTCGCTTCTGATGCTTTACTTGAAGGCCTGAATAGAAAAGGGAGAGTGTGTAAATCCATAAAACCACACCATTTGGTATACTGTATATTCCCTATACACAACCTTTAAATGGTTTTTGGTGCCTGTGCTAGCTGTAATTACATTTGAACCAAGGAGTGGAATCATTTATAGTTAGCAGCATTTCCAATGCAAACTCCAGGTGATCACAAAACTGACTCTTTTAAACCTGGAACGTTTATTGACTTTTTCTGGATTCCTATGGTTTTCTAACTTCTTCTCACTTGGTGTGAATTTCCTGTCTCCAAAAAAATGGCCTGAGTTAGTGAATTATTTTAAAGAATGATAATTGTAGAATACAAACAGCTATTTCCTGGATCTATGGCACTCTTGCAGCAAAAGATGTATACAGTCTATTAATGACTGAATACGTGTAGTAGTAACAGGTCTGTCTCTTCCTCCATGTGTTATTTGTTCCTGTGGACTTTTGGGGGAAATGTGACTTCCACGATCTAGAAAAAGAATGGTCCAGTTACCTTGTTCAATACATAAATCACTTTAATCTTGTTATGAAGTAAAAGAAGGAAGTACAGTTTCAAATATGTTTTCCGGATTTGCCTGATAACCGATTAAAAGCTCTCTACTTCTGTTTATTTTCCATCTTAGTTTGTACAGAATAAAAATTAATTAAAACTCTATTACCTTTGGGACCTTCTCAAAATGTTAGGATTATCCCATGTTCTAATTTTTTTTTCTTTACCTTTTTAGGCCAATGTTTATGCACTTGTAACCTAGCTGAAGTCACTACTAGACAGATGTCATTTGGAAAAGTTAAACACATATATCTTTACAGGACTATGGCTTTTGTTTTTAGTTGGCATTAGAATAGGATGCCTGTAAGTCTTAAGTTTGCCAGGACAGTCTGTTTTAGACACTTGCCCCTGCATCCTACTGGTTTGTTCAAATGAATGTTCTTTGTTCTGTTTTCAGAAGCTTTCCAGTTGGAAAACTTCAAAATATCACCACTTAATTCAGTGGCCCTCTTTAGCTAGGTGGATGTGATAGGGAATTGATGGTCTTCCAGCATCCCACAGCTCTACTGTCCCTCCCCCACTGTCCTGTGTGTCATGTCCTGCCTCCTCCCTCTCCTCTCCCCTCAATACTTTTCAGATTGACCCATTTTGAGAATCAGGAGGTGCGGTCACCCTAGTTTAGAAACATGGAATTGCTGGAGTGGCAGCTGTTGGCAAGATTTCTGCTGTGGGTAGAAGAAGTGCCCAAATTTAAGAGAAAGAGAGCCAGATGGTTCTAACAAAATTTCCAGTTCAAGTTCACAAACCTTACTTATGCATCTAATGCCCCAACCTCTCCAAAAAAAATGCTGCACTTTCAAAATTGAGTTTCTCATTAAAAATGAACTTGAGCAGTTGACCTTTGTTGTTACACATAGAAATAAGCTAAACCCAAAGAAATATATTTTACCTGAGTTGGCTAACTCCTTCCTTTGGTTCTGTCTGGTTGATAGCAGGAGCTTTCACTGTGTCAGGGGAAGTCAAGTTTTCCTCTGCATCTGTATTTAGCGCATGTTGCTGGTAGCTCAGCAAGCCTCTGGGAGTAATTTCTGAGCGAACCAAATTTGAAACAATCTCCTTCTCTGAAGCAGCAAAGGTGGGTAGGGGCAAGGCAGGACATTTGAAATATGTTACTTTAAAAAACTGAAATCAGTGAAGCCTTTCACTGTTTCCCCCAAAAAAACTGTATATTTCTTAGATTTTATAGACATTAGGGCTGGAAGGGACCTCAGAAGATCATCGAGTCCAGCCCCCTGCCCCAGGGGCAGGAGGTCAACAGGGATCATAGGATCCCAGCAAGATAAGCATCCAAATGTGTCTTGAAGGCGTTCAAAGTGGGTGCTTGAACCACCACTGATGGCAGACCTTGGGGGCACGAACAGTAAAGAAATTCTTCCTTATGTCCAGCCTGAAAGGGTCTTACAGTAGTTTATAGCCGTTCAATCTCATCATCCCTTGGGGCGCTCTGGTGAACAAACTGGTGGTCACCCCCGAGCCTGCGCTTTTCCAGGCTAAGGAGCCCCATATCTCTCAACCTGTCATCGTAAGGTCTGTTTTCCTGACCTCTGATCGTGCGCTTGGCTCTTCTCTGGTCTCTCTCAAGCTTCTCCACATCCTTTTTGAATTGTGGAGCCCAAAACTAGACTCAGTACTCCAGCTGCGGCCTCACCAAGGCCGAGTACAAGGGGAGAATGTAGTCCCAGGATTTGCTTGAGAAGCATCTATGGATGCAAGCCTGCGTTTTGGTTGCACTGCAGGCTCATGTTCATCTTCTGGTCAATGATGACCCCCAAGTCTCTTTATTCTGTAGTGCTAGCCAGTGTAGCACTGCCAAGCCTATAAGGGAGCTGCAGGTTTTTCCTCCCAAGGTGGAGAACCTTGCATTTTTCAGTGTTAAACACCATCAGGTTCTCGTCCGCCCACTTGCTGAGCCTGTCGAGGTCAACCTGGATCACCTGCCTGTCTTCTGGCGTGGATGCTTTGCCCCAAAGTTTGGTGTCATTGGTGAACTTGCCCAGTCTGTTTCTGACTCCAATGTCCAGATCATTAATGAAGATGTTGAACAGTATGGGTCCAAGGACAGAACCTTGGGGGACCCCACTGGTCACCGGGCACCATGACGATTGACTTCCATCAATTACTACCCTCTGGGTCTGACCACAGAGCCAGGTTCCCAGCCAGCGGATCATGGTGGATCCAAGGCCACAACTGGCCAGTTTCACCAAGAGGTGATAATGGGATAGATCGAAGGCTTTTTTGAAGTCAAGATATATATAAAAGATATCAATGAGAAAATATCTAATTGCAGTTGAGATTTCCATAAATATGTTTTATTTTTGGATGACCAGTAGATTTATTTTAATTAATGAAAAGATCAGACCAACCTGGTGGCCTTCTATGACCAGGTCACCAAATTCTTAGATGCAGGGGTAGCAGTGGACATAGTCTTTCTGGACTTTCGGAAGGCCTTCAACACTGTCTCTCACCCTGTTCTCATTAAAATCTGCGGGACTGTGGTGTTGACACCTACACAGTCAAATGGGTCGCCAACTGGCTGGAGGGCCACACCCAGAGAGTGGTACTGGCTGGGTCATTTTCGACCTGGAGGGATGTGGGCAGTGGGGTTCCACAGGGCTCGGTCCTTGGGCCCATACTGTTCAACATCTTCATCAGTGACTTGAACGAGGGGGTAAAAAGCACCCTGTTCAAATTTGCTGATGACACTAAGATGACGGGGGATGTGGGTACGTTGGAAGGGAGGAATAGGCTACAATTGGACCTAGACAGGTTACAGGGGTGGGCGGATGAGAAGAGGATGGGATTCAACACTGACAAGTGCAAGGTGATGCACTTGGGGAGGAAGAACCAGCACCATACCTACAGGCTGGGGAACTCCCTTCTCATCAGTGCAGAGGCAGAAAAGGATCTTGGAGTTACCGTCGATGCCAAGATGAACATGGGCCGGCAGTGTGGAGATGCAGTCAGGAAGGCCAACCACACCTTGTCATGCATCTACAGATGCATCTCAAGCAGGTCCAAGGAGGTGATCCTCTATGCAGCACTGGTCAGGCCGCAGTTGGAGTACTGCATCCAGCTCTGGGCGCCGCACTTCAGGAGGGATGTGGACAGCATGGAGAGGATCCAGAGGAGGGCCACTCGCATGATCAGGGGGCAGCAGGGCAGGCCCTATGAGGAGAGGCTACGGAACCTGAACCTGTTCAGCCTCCACAAGAGAAGGCTGAGGGGGGATCTAGTGGCCTGTTACAAACTAGTCAGAGGGGACCAGCAGGCTTTGGGGGAGTTCCCTGTTCCTCCGAGCACTGCCAGGAGTGACCAGGAATAACAGTCATAAGCTGGCAGAGGATAGGTTCACACTAAACTTCAGGAGGCGCTACTTTACTGTCAGGACAGCTAGGATCTGGAACCAACTTCCAAGAGAAGTGGTGCTGGCTCCTACCCTGGGGGTCTTTAAGACAAGGCTAGATAATCACCTTGCTGGGGTCGTTTGACCCCAGTACTCTTTCCTGCCATGGCAGGGCATTGGACTTGACGATCTGCTCAGGTCCCTTCCGACCCTACTAACTATGAAACTATAATATTGGGGTTGATTAATTTTTTTAAAATGAGGATGGACCTGAAAGATACAGTCATTTATAGAGTGGTAGTAGTTTATCTGGAGGTACTATGCATCTCAGTTTTGGCCTTCAAGAAGACCTGGAAATGTAAATTACTCCCCAGTGAGGCTAATTAAACTTTCTTCTTTTTTTATAAGTTTCTCCATCAGTAGGCTTGCCAAGGGCCTGTCCATTTATGTAGTGCTTTTATTTGCATGAAGTGAAGCAATGATGATACTGGTCAATAGATAAAGCATATGCTAAATACAAATTCTGTGTTGTAGAATATTGGCACATGCTTGGGATGGCCAGGTTATGAATGCAGTCAGTCTGCCATTTGATATTAATGGCATATATCTTAATTAAGGTGGTCATTGGTCCTGTTTTATACTGGACCATCCTGTTTTTAACACCTTGTCCCCTGTCCATTTCTGAATGAGGAATAGACTGCAGAAAGCTTTGTTTTTCAGTTCATTGGTGGAAATACAAGTCAACTATTTGTCCTCGTAATTTTATTTTATTTTATTTTATGTGCCTAGAGGTACACAGCCAGGAGAAGCAACTGGAGAAAAGGTAACAGAAGGGCTGGGAAGCCCTCCTGGCTAAACAGGCAAATCACAGTCCTCTTAAGAAAGAAGAAGGACGCTTATAAACAATGGAAGCTCGGGGCAGGCCCTAAGGAGAACTATTCCACGATGGCCCTCATTTGCAGGGAACAGGTAAGAAAGGCTAAAGCTATGACTGAATTTAGATTAGCAACGGGAATCAAGGACAACAAGAAGTCCTTTTTAGGTACATAGAGACCAGGAGAAAAACAAATGGGAGTGTAGAGCCCTTGCTCAACAACTCAGGAGAGCTGGTTACTGTCACCCAGGAGAGCTGAACTCCTGAATTACTACTTCACTTTGGTCTTTCATGCCAGGTAGAGTAGAAGTTGAGCACAGTAGGAATAGTCGCCTTCCTACTATGGCCATAGAATTGGTGTATGGCCAATTAATAAAATTAGACATATACAAGTCAGCAGGACCAGATGATCTTCATCCGAGAGTGCTGAAGGAGCTGGCCAAAGTCACTGCGGAACCCCTGGCAAAACTCTTCCACAACTCGTGGTGCTCTGGAGAAGTCCCTGAGGACTGGAAGAGGGCCAAGGTTGTGCCCATCCACAAGAAGGGCAGGAGGGAGGACCTGGGTAACTATAGGCCAATCCCTAACTTCCATCCTAGGGAAAATCCTAGAAAGTTCATCAAGGAGTCTATCTGCGATAAGCTTGCAGAAGGTAAGATTCTGAATGACAGCCAGCATGGCTTCACATGGGCAGGTCTTGCCTTACCAACTTCATCTCCTTCTATGACCAGGTAACTTACCACCTGGACATGACAGAGCAGGTTGACATTGTATACCTAGATTTCCAAAAGGCCTTTGATTTAGTATCCCACAATGTCCTTGTGACAAGAAAATGGAGGATTGTGGGCTTAACTCTGAGACAGTGAGGTGGGTGAGAAACTGGCTGCAGGATAGGACCCAGAGAGTCGTAGTGAATGGATCTGTGTCATCCTGGTGAGAAGTGGGCAGCGGTGTCCTGCAGGGGTCAGTGCTGGTCCAGTACTTTTCAACATCTTTATTAATGATTTGGATGTGGGGGAGAAGAGCTCACTGGCCAAGTTCGCAGATGACACCAAGTTATGGGAAAGCATGGTCATGCTTGAAGATAGACTACAGTTACAGGCAGACCTAGACAGGCTAGCAAGTTGGGCAGATCAAAACCTGATGAAGTTCAACGTTGAGAAATGTAAAGTGCTCCACCTCAGGATGAGCAACTCTCAACACACCTACAGGCTTGGTGGCACCAAACTGACTAGCACCATGAATGAAAGGGACCTGGGGGTAATAATAGACCACAGTATGAATATGAGCTGGCAGTGCAATGCTGTAGCCAGTAGGCAAATAATACTCTGGCATGCATCAATCGATGCATCTCCAGCAAAGCCAAGGAGGTGATTCTTCCTCTCTACTCAGCACTGGTGAGACTGCAGCTGGAGTACTGCATCCAGTTCTGGGCACCACACTTTAACAGGGACATGGACAAGCTTGAGAGAGTCCAAAGAAGAGCCACACGTATGATCAGAGTCTTACACAGGCAAGCCATATGAGGAAAGGCTGAGGGATCTGGGACTCTTCAGTCTGAGGAAAAGAAGGCTGAGAGGGGACCTGGAGCAGCTTACTGCTACACTAGGGAGTACATCAAGGGCTCAGTAAGCAACTGTTCACCAGGGCACTGAGGGGAAAATTGGGAGTAATGGTCACAAACTCCTGGAAGATCTGATTCAGGCTTCAACATTAGGAAAAACTTCTTCACATACAGGGTGTCCAAACTGTGGAATAACCTCTCTCCAGAGGTGGTGCCATCACCTACCCTGGAAACTAGACTTAGTCACCTTGCTGGGGTCACCTGCCTCCCAGCTATCTTTCCTGCTTGGTGCAGGGGGCTGGACCCAGTATTCTTCCAAGGTCCCTTCTGGCTTTGCAACCTATCAGGGAAGCGGGAGCAAATTTGTTGGGCAGCAAACTGCTCCTGCTTCCTGGGACCTTGCAGTGGGCCCATGCTGCCACCAGGGGCAGCTCTAGGCTCTCCTGGGTACTAGGCCAGGGGCTGGAAAGGAGCACTGGGCCAGGAGACAACTATATTCTGGCCAGAGCTGGGACATTGCACCCTGCCCCCAGTGGTGCTGCCTGCTGCTGGGGCAGGGACGATGTCCCCCTGCTCTGGCATCAGGGAGCTCCTGGCCCCAGCTCCCCAGTTCAGGGCAGGGGACTTGGAAAAAGTTAAGGGGAAGAGGAAGGCGAAAGACGCAGCCCCCTGTCCTGATCTGCTGGTGGGGCAGCTAGCACCTACTCCAAACCTGCAGCTTTTCCCAAGCCTCAATCACTCTATCAGGGCATGGGACTGGGACCTGCCCCTGACCAAGACAGTTCTCAGCTCCCACTTCGTGATTGCAGGGCCGGGGCTTGAGTGCCTGTTCCCTGCCCAGCTCCATGATTGATCACAGAGCTGAGCAGGAAACAGGCTCCCCGGCCCATTCCCCACCCAGCTCCACAATCACGGAGCTGAGCAGGGACCAGGCTCCCCAGACTCCACCAGCAGGGAACTCCCAGCGCCAGCGCTGTGGTCGTGGGGCCAGTGCTGGGAGATCCTTATCTCCCCGTGCCAGCGCTGCAACTGCAGAGCGGATGCTGGCAGACACTTATCTCCTAGCACCAGCTCCACAGTCATGGGGCCAGCACTGGGAGATCCTCATCTGGCACTCTGATATTGTTATTAGGAAGCAGGAGCTGAGAGACCCTAATCTCCCAGCGCCAGCTCCACAGTTGCAGGGCTGGTGCTGGGAGATCCCTATCTCCCAGCTCCGTGACTGCTGGGCCAGTACTAGGAGATCCTTATATCCCAGCCCGTGCTCTGTTGTCATAGAGCTGGATCTGGGCGATAAGGATCTCCCATTCCCTCATTTCCCAATTGGTATGGCAAGGCAGGGTTGGGAGATAAGGATCTTCCAGCCCCTGATCACCATATCAGAGCAGGGGGCTTAGAGCTCCCTGCTCCCAGGGAAGGGGGTCATAGTCCCTGCCCAGGCTTCAGTGGTGGAACCTGCTCTAGGCTCCCAGTCAGCCATCTACATGAGCGCTACTGTACAGTAAGTAATCTCAAGTAAATTTGCTACTTGCATTTGCAGGTACCAAATTTACTCATGATTGATGAGGCTTACTGCACAGTAAGTGTGTGCACATGTAGATGCATATACTTACTGTGTAATAAATTATGCTATTGCATAGTAAAGCATCTCATGTAGATGCATCCACCATCAATTTTCCAAATCAACTCTCTTGCCTCTATCAGATTACAGTTTTGTGTAAGTAAAGCATATCATGCTGAGTGTCTGTTTATGCTCTGCTTCTCACAGGAAGAGGTTCTAATGGCTCCTTTAAGAAGCAGCTTTGAAGGCTATTTGGGGGAAGAGTGGATGGGTGGGCATCTCCTGAGGCACCCTGCGACAACAGAGATCAGCATGATTTACAGAAAGTCCTTTTTCAGGAAGGGAAGGTGGTGTGGAGAGAAAGAACAGTCTACCCCAGGGCTCTGAAGGTTTAGCCAAACACTATCAACCTATGTGTGACATCAAATTAAAGCTTGATAGGAACCAACTACAAAAATGTTCTACTTTTTTCAAGCAACATCTTTACTGCTAGTTAGCCATCTTCATGGCTGGTTGGTACTTTTCATATGTAGCATGTCTAAATTTATTGGGCAATTAAGCAGTTAATTGCATGATAAATGTAATACGTGTCACGGGCCTTGGAAAATCAGCACTAGCCCAGTATAACATAACTTTTCTTGCAATTTTAATTCAAGCAAAGAGGGCCTTGAGGATTTTATTTTTAAGGATCGTTTTCCAGTGCTGTCATTATAGAGAAAGATGTTTTATCTTAAAAGAGATAGACCCCTTGAAAAGGGTAATACCACAGGGTAACTGGCAGAAGGACATAGACATACTGATACTCTGATCAATACAGCCCAATTGCATGTGTCTGGATTCTGCCCCTCACTTCAATTTGGTCAGTCCTGCTGAGCATGTCTACAGAGTGCTGGACAGCAAGAGGCAGCACCACCTTGAAAACACACCCTGTTCATTGACTTCCACTCTGCATGTACATTACTTAGGGCAACACTTGGCAAGCTTTGGACCTACATAAAAAAGGAGCTATGTGACATTTCAGTGGGGGGAGTAGAGCATAGTTAGTGGGCATGTTTTCATGGCAGTGCTTCCTAATACAATGTAGATGTGCCCCTTTAGCTCAGTTCTTTGGGAACACAAATATATTGCAACAGCTATGAAATTAAATGCAGAAAATGGTCCATAGTTTTAAAAAGGTGTTCATCCCCATTTTACCTCTTAGACTTGCATTTGACAGCCATGCGTGGATCTCTGCAAGGGAGTCTGTCTGTAAAATGTTACAGAGTTTTTCCAAAATCTGGAAGATGTATAGCACAATTGTGATTAAGAAAGGGGTTCAGGTAGCTTGACAGCTTTATAGCTGTTTACATTTTTGCATGTTTCATGAGTCCCAGCTTTGTGATAATTTGAGCATAATGTATAACAATTTTGCAAATGACCCAAAAGAAAAATTAAAAATCTTTTACTTAGCCTGGATTGACATATCAACATGCCACATACATAGCACTGCAACAGATGCAGGGAGCTGGAGCTTGAGGAAGAACATGTGTGTTGCATTGTAAGGAGGGAGGGGATTAAAGCAACCAGCAGTGTCTGATTCTGCCCTTCCCTTGGGAAGCACCATAGTATACTGAAGCATAAACTAGTCTAGAGCACTGGTTTATACTCTAGCCTTTCTGCTCTTCTCCCTCAGTTACTAGTACTTGCCCCTGTGAGGCTGGAAGAGGTTTCCAGGCTCTCCCACAATAACCCCTGAAAAAAAATGAAACAAGCCTGGTAGATACAACTTGCAAGGACTAAAAGCCTCCCAGCACCCAATCCAGGACAATGAACATGTGTAACAGTGAAGCAATCTGCTTATAGCTTATATCTTACTCGTATTTCCTGATCCAGGTAACCTGGGACCTGGGGAGCACAGGAATTGATTCCTGGCCTGTAATACGTGGAGTGGATTGGAGAAGAGGGATGGTTCAGAGAAGAGGGATGGACATCATGGCCAGTCGCAGATGAAGGACGGGTTTCAAGTTGTTTTTTCCAAGTATCTTCCTAAGTAGAAGGTAATGTATAAAAGAATGTGTCAGGCTCCAGTTAGAGGTGACCAGAAAAAGTGTCTGGCCTTCCTCCCTCAGAAGCTAATGGGAGCTTTGCTGTTATCTTTACTAAGAGCAGGAACCATCCCATCAATTTGAATCTTAGAAAAGTAGGGCTGGAAGGAACCTCAGGAGGTCATCTAACCCAGCCCTCTGCTCAAGGCAGGATGTCCAGGAGTTAAACATCCCCGGCAAGTGTTTCTCTAATCTGATCTAAAAAATGACCAGAGATAGAGATTCCACGACCTTTACATAGCCAGCTCCTGTGCTTAACCACCTTCATAGTAAGAAACTTCTTAATATACAACCTAAATTTCCTTTGTTTCAATTTTAAACCATTACTTCTTTTTCTTTCTCTTACAGGAACACAGAACAGCCTATCATCATCCTCTTTGCAACCACCTCTCCAGTATTCAAAGACTTTTCAATTCTCCACTCGGTCTTCTCTGCTAATAATTGTTAGAGTTTCCATGGGATAGAGCAGTAAATGGTGGAAAATGCACGCATAACAACTATGCATACTTAATAAGCTCTACAGTTGACCTGGGCCCTTCAGCTTCTGTCTCCTCTACCTCTGCTTGGCTGAGAGGGTGAGAGGAGAGGTAGAAGGGATTGGGGGCCACTGTGTCAGACTCCCAGTGGTAAAAGCAGGGCTGGGACACCTGTGCTCCCCCCCAGCCCCTTTACCACTCCACTTGGTTTTCCTCTCCTCTCCCCTCAACCTTACATCCCTGTGAGGAGACAGGGAATGGGGAATGAATAGCTAAGGTGCAGGGCATTGTAACTTGCTGTAGCACTACCTGCTTGGCACTAGAGGAGGCTGCAGCATTTTGAAATGTTCTAGCCAGGAACATGTGTGTCCCCTGGCTGAAATATTTCCTCTGTGCAACATGTCCAAATGCTTGTAAATATGTCCAGTGTTACTTCTGTCCAAACCTAAGTGACCCTTGTTCCCATTTCTGTTTAAGAAATGCAAATGATGCTGCACTTGACAGATTTTTGCATTTGTAAAATGTGTTATGGGACTTGGAGGAAAGACACATTAGTGCAAAGTATAACCCATTGAATGATTAACAAGAACAGATTACTGCCTTTGGCTCTAAAGTTAAATCTGACCTTGTGTTCAGTACAGCACACAAACCAATTCTTAATGTGTTGCAACAATTAACATAGAGATACAGAATAGTCGAATGAAGTTGTAGAATACTATGTTTTAGAAATAAACCCCATATCCTTTCAGTGCTCTATCTTACTTATTCAGTGATTGTCCCCCTCATTTTGTGTCCTTATTGCACTTCCTCATTTCAGAGGAGTGTGCTGCACAGATGATCTCCTGGGTGGACTCAGAGCTGCAAGCTGTTTTTCAGTATCTATTTGAGAGCAAAGAGCTGATATAATGAACTACAATATTCTTTTACCTTTGTAATTGAAGAATCAGCCCAGTTTCTCGTCCTTTTGGAGAGTTCTGCAAGTTCTTCTCTTCTCTGGTCTGGAAATGGAGAGAGATTTTTCAGTTTGAAATCAAAGGAAATAAAATACAATTGAAATTATGCAT
Organism: Crocodylus siamensis; assembly: GCF_052110815.1. Lineage (NCBI taxonomy): Eukaryota > Metazoa > Chordata > Crocodylia > Crocodylidae > Crocodylus > Crocodylus siamensis. The sequence continues at coordinate 155,305,801 of NC_143396.1, read as the reverse complement.
GAGATATCTGTCTCAATTTCAAAAACAGTAGTCCGACTTAGTGACTGAAGAAAAAAATACTAATTTCTGGAATAACGTAACATTTTTTCTATTATGTTTTTTGGCCCTTTGTACCAATTTACTGCAGATGAAAAAGGTCACCTGCAATCTGTAATAAACCTATGTTATTTTATTCTGTGGTATGTCTCTCAAAATGCCTTATGGAGTTTGTATAAGATTCTGAGCCATTTATTGCTCAATATTTATTTCTCCATATAAAGGTTGTTGCAGAATACTGCTGATAATTACAGAGAAGCTTGGCATGAAAACATAGTGCTCTTTTTAAATATTATTTAATGGGATTTCACTGCCCCATAGTCCCAAACATGAGTTGCTGTGAGGTCAATCCATCTGAGATCTGGTTCCAAACTTCACAACTTGAGGTACTTTGTTCTTTGTCATAAAAAGTGGCAAATTATTTCAGCTACTCACATGAACCAGGCCATGAAGGACTTTTCCCTTTGGGTAGATAGGCCTGAAAGCTTGGCATAGCCTGGTTGGCAGATGTAGCACCCATGGCATTTCCAGTTAGCACAAGTTTGTCATGTTCTTGCTGTGGTATTATGATTTTGCTGGTAATCTGTTGCCTTGAAAAATTCCCTGCATCTTTGACGACACAGACAGGTGCATTGTTTAACCCTGGGTGAGAGAAGAACACCAGTCCAGTCTTTACCGCATGAATGAATGTCAAAGTGTTTTTGTAGGCCATCGTGGGAGATGGTTTCTGCTAAGTGAGTGGGCTGATGAATTGTTACAGCTGTACAGTAATTATTTCAACTATCTACTTTTGTTAACACTTCTGCTGCTGGTGCAGCCTTGATTAAAAGTATGATTTTGTTTTACCGAAATAGGAAAATTATGCCGCCTGCAGGGCACCAGTTCAACAGCCAGGATCTGAAGGGATCGAACAGTTTCAGTTCCCTCACAGGCGGGAGAGAGACAGTTGCAAGACAGATAATTTTGAAAGCCATTAAAGCTGAGTGGGTTTAACAACCAAGATAGTAGAGCAAACATTATGTGGGCATTCTCTTAGCTGGCTTTGCTGCCTGCTGGCTACTCCAGTGATAGAGAGAGTGGTGGGGAGGGAAAATAGTCTGAGGCAGAAGAAAGACTTTACATCTTGGCCTTATTGCTCAATGGTGTCTTTGTTATATTTTGAATGCCTATATTATAGCAACTGCTTATCAATCTGAAGTAGGAGGTTTTAAAAACAGTTTTCTGAGACGTTAAATAAGCACTGAACATGCTATGTAGCCTAGAACTATTTTGGCTTTCTAAGAATACATGGATTCATGTTTTGTCTTGTAAATCAAGAGAGATGTCTACCAAACGTGGCTTCTAGCAAAGCACAGCTTTTGATGAAATTAGGCATATATGTAAATTTGTTTGAAAACTCCTTCTTTTTATGGGGAGCTGGCATGTGTGGATTGGGTGTAAATGGGAAGGGAGTACTTCACAGTAGCATTCCTTAACACACGCTGACCTGTATAGGTCTCTGCTGTCTCAGCACCCAATGTTAAGGAAAAATTATCATTTCGTTCCTCAGGTAACACTGTTAAAGTTTAGTTTGCACACTGGAGACCCTGGGCAGTGACAAATTACCAGGGAGGTACCTGGCTTTAGGACCTACTAGTGGATGGCACCTCCTAGGCAATCAGGTCCAATCCCCAGCTATTGGAAGCAATCGATAAATGTATTGGGTTTCATTTTAAAATCAGTTACGCTGTTTGTTCTCACACTCCTATTGGACTGCTCCATTCTCAAGAGAAAGCTGTCAGGGTTATGTGATTATCTGCAACATCTCTCACTTCTCTGGTCTTTCTGAGATCATCTGTTGTGGGCCCTGGGGTGGTTGTTACCAATCTCAGTGGAATCTCTCAGTTCATCTGCATTTTGAACCTGATTCCTGGTCTAGTGTCCTTTGTACTCTAGCCACATCAACCTGCAGGTCTGATTAGGTTTTGAGTACCAAAATGTCTTAGTTTGGGAAACCCTTCAGTCCTGCTAATCCAGGGGCGGGCAATTATTTTGGGCAGAGGGCCGCTTACTGAGTTTTGGCAAGCCATTGAAGGCCACATGACAGGCAGCCAGGGTTAAATATATATTAATTTTCTAAATTTTTTAGGGGCCCCACAGGCCAGATAGAATGGCTTGGTGGGCTGCATTTTGCCGACCCCTGTGCTAAACTAACCAAAAACTGCCTTAAAACAAAACATTTTACTTAGCAATTGGAACAGGGAGCCAAGTGGAAAAGTGACACGACTGGCTAATTGCTTTTCTGGACCAAACTTTTAATATTTATCTTGTTTAATATTTTCCTTTATTAAGTAAAAACCACAGATGGACTAATCACTCTGAAAAGTATAGCTAATTAAGATTAGAGTACGTTGGCTAATCAAACTGAAAATTGCACAGACTTTTGTCTTAGGCTTACAACTGCTTATCTGTCAGCTCTGGTGTCCCATAATGGTGTATATGTGTGTCCTAAGATCCAATAAGTCTGTGCAAATGGGTGGGTTGTCCTGCATAGCATAACTCAAGATGTGCAAATCAGGTGCTGTTTAAGAGGGGGCACTGGAATAGCAACTCCCTGAGAAGTCTTTGCTATGGCAGTAGCAGGAAGGTGGCAATAGTACCCAGGGTTTTTAGAGTCCCTGAGGCTGGCAAGAGTGATTTTTTTTCTCACTGCTAACCGCTGCCCCCCCCCCCCGCCCCCCGCCTCTCCACTCTCCAAAGTTTCTGGCAGGTTTTGCCCAAACTACAAAACTCGTCGGTTATACGTCTGTCAGTCTCCCCTTACAAAACCAGGCTTTGTGTGTTTTGTCCCAGGGATAAGTATTTCTGTTGTCCCTTCTTTACTTTCTGAAACAGATACAAGGTTCACTGGCTGGGATTTAGATTTATCTCATCTTTTTTCATCCCTGGTTAAAAAGGGTATGCAAGCTTGTATGCTCCATTACCACTCCTTCAAGTCCTCTAGGCATGTGCACTACCTTAATTCTTTAACTAACCATTTACAGACAGATTTCTGTTCCCTTAGTGATTTGCTATATAAGCCTTTGGGCAATAGGCATCTGGCAACACGCAAAAAACTTCTCTTCTTTCCTCCTTCTTTCCCAAAGTCACAGTTAACAGAGAAACTGCATAAAGGTTTGGAAGTAAATAAGGAATTCTAAGTTGGATATCCACTGGATCCAACAGATCTGTTGGATAGCTATCTACAGCTCTCACAGCTACTCCCCTGGTCCTAAATCAAGCCACCACCATATTTCAGGAGGAAGGAGACTGAGTAACAATTACCTCAGGTTCTTAGTAAATGGGTAAAGGTGTGACCCAAATCTCAGATTCACTTGTTCCTGAATTTTTAAGGAAGTTCGTATCTGGACACTGTTTGGGCAGGCATGGCACTACTCCTCCTTAATCTGCTGAGTCACATCTAATATTTCCTTCCCTAGCACCTATGTGACCTTCTCTCTCTGTATCTCTTGATAGAGAGAACAAAAGCATAAGAATGGTAATAAAAAGCCAGGTCTTGTCTGGGAGGTCTGTGCACTTTCACTCAGCTGGCCTTAAAACCTATATCAGGTGTGGGCATGATGCAGCCTGCAGGCCGGATGCAGCCCGCCAGGCCATTCTCTCCAGCCTGTGGGGCCCCTAAAAAATTTAGAAAATTAATATTTATCTGCCCCTGGCTGCCTGTCATGCAGCCCTCAATGGCTTGCCAAAACTCAGTAAGCGGCACTCCGCACAAAATAATTGCACACCCCTGACCCATATGGACACATGCAGCTGTTGCTACTGCTGGGGAAGGAGCAAGCATGTTATGTAAGTGTTATGTAAGGTTTTCATGCCACCCAGGTGTGTAGAGCAAGTCTGTACAAAATACAAAGCAAATGTGAGAGTCCTTCACAAGTATGATTTTGTTCCTCAGTTAGCAAATAATACCCAAGTTTTGCTGGGGACAGGCACAGCTGCTATTATTGTTGTTTGCTTAGTCTTTATTTGAATTGTTAGCACTCCAATGGCTTTAAAAATGAAGAGGTTTGGAATGTTTACTATTTCAGAAAGGATGATAATGAATAGGAAGGCAAAAAATCTTCTCTGTCATGCTGCTATATACATTTCCCTTTACAGAACACAGGGGAGTCAATTCTAGATTTACACCAATGTGAGTTCAGAATTTGGCCCCTCACTATGTGTAGTCACACACATTTTATAGGAAATGCTCTTATTTTTTTTCTGGATGGGCTTTAAGTTCAGTATTCAAATTGAGGATACATTTTTTTACTGCAGTGTTAGCCTGGGTGATAGGCACCCATGAGCACCCCCACTGCACAACACTTCATTTATATTACTGCCCCCACATTTGCCCTGTAACAACCACAGTGCAGACATACCCCTACAGTAAGATTTTTCTTCCCAGTTAACTCTAGAGAAATGTATCTACCCTTTAGTGGAAATTGTGAGATTTTAGCCTGTGACCTCACAGCAAATTGATCATGTTCCATTCTATTAAAGTGGATCCTGGGCTTAAAGCACTGACCCAAGTTGGTATATAAGTACCACACTTACTTGATTCTAAGATGAGGATTTCCCCCAAATGGGGGGAGTCCCTCATCTTAGAACTGAGCACAAGGTCAGGTGACTGCTGTGGGTCAGGCACCAGCCCCTACTGGGGGTCAGGGCTGCAGCTGCAGTTGCTGTCTTTCCCAGTAACTCCCCCCTCCCACTCCCCTCTCCCCGCCATCTCCCTGCAGTCTCTCTCTCCATGCCCCCTCACACAGCCTCTGTTCCCCCACATGCCTCTCTCCTTCCCCTACTTCCCCTTGCTCCATACCAGCAAGCTTCATGCCTGCTGCAGCCCATGGTTCCAAGTATGGCCCCAGCCTGGCCCCATAGCAGCAGCACACAGCCTTACAGCTGCTGGGTGGAGATGGGGAAAGAGGCTGAGCTGGAGCCATGCAGGTATGGAGCTTGATAGTGCAGAACAAAAGTAAGAGTGGATAACCTTGAGAGGGTTCAGAGGAGGGCTACTCGTATGGTTGAGGGCCTGCAGGTAAGACCCTATGAAGACAGACTGAGAGATCTGAAGCTCTTCAGCCTCCACAAAAGAAGGGGATACTCTGTTTACCAGGGTGCCCCTCGGGGTTACCAGGAATAATGGCCACAAACTGAAGGAGAACAGATTTAGATTGGACATAAGGAAGAAATTCTTTGCCGTAAGGGTTACCAAAATATGGAATGGGCTTCCAAGGGAAATGGTGCTTTCCCCTACCCTGGAGGTGTTCAAGAGGAGATTAGACAGGCATCTGGCTGGAGTTACTTAACCCCAGCCCTCTTTCCTGCCTGGAGCAGGTGGTTGGACCCGATGATGTACCAGGTCTCTTCCAACTCTAGAACTCTATCCATGAATCTATGATCTCCCAGCATAACCCTGGTTGAGAATCACTGGTCTAATCATAGGATTTCACTCTAGCTGGCTAGCACCCAGAAAGAATGGCTATGGCTTTCGCTCCTGTGCACTAGGAGAGAGGGATTCCTTCCACTGGCAGCCAGAACATATGGTAGGACATTCATCCTCTCCCCAGTCCAGCCTAATCAGCTACAATATTGCACTTTCAAAACAAGACTGTTTCTTTCCATTATCAAGATTGTTCTGTATGCAATACCTGTATCAAAGCTAAAGCTTATTTGTTCGTTAATAGGAGATAGGCACTTAATTCCCCTTGTGCCTTTGAAAAATTCCTCCCCTTGACCTTTACATATTTTAACTAATTAATTGTAAGTTACCACTGCCAATGTAGGAGAGTGCGATTTCTGGCTTAGTAGCTTAGTCCAGCAAACTGTTAATTGATGACAGAATCTCACTCTGAACAATGCTAGCTTTCTAGAATATGCTATGCTGCTTACTTGTTTGTTTGTTTGTTTTTAAAAAAGACTGTCCTTAATGAACTGCAATCATCATGCTGAAAGGGAAGCTGCTCAGAAAAGGGAAAGGAGGTATTATTTTTATTAATTGCTAGTTTTAATCAGAATTTTAATTGGAGTGTTCTGACCCTTGCATCTGAACTACTGATTTTAGTGATTTTAGCGAAGTAAGAACTTTAGTGAGTTCATTCCTTTTTTTGTTGTTGTTGAACTGACTGAAATTCAAAGGAGAGGGATGAATCATTATTGACAGATATTTTTAACTATACACTTAAACCCTAACTGCAGCTCTGCAAAAACCCAGCCAGTGACTTCTTCAGATCAACTTTCCTTTCATGGTGGCAATGGAGGTAAAAGGGAGAGGAGTAAGAACTGTTAACTATAGGGAAAAATAGCATTTTTCCATTTTCCAACCGTCACAAAAAGAACATTTTATATAAATAATTCTAGATATAATTTTTGTAAATAACTATTTCTATTGTCAACTTTCCAAAGCAGATTTAAACTACAGTAAAAGCTCTGTTATCCGGCACCCACCCAGGAACGGGGATGCCGGATAACAGAATATGCTGGTTAATTGAGCAGCCCTGGCTGCCGCTTTTTCCACCGCAACCCTCTTCCCCTCCCATGGCATTGCTGCCTCTCCCGTGGGCTCCACACAGCCTCACGCAGCCTGTTACGCCCCCAGGCCATGGGGGCTCAGCAGATCAGGCTGCTTTGCCCCAGGTCATGGGGGCTCAGCAAAACCGGAAGTGCCACGGTGGGCACTTCTGGTTTCACTTTTCCTACAAGCTGGTATGCCAGTTAACAGAGCATGCTGGCTTGTAAGGTGCTGGTTTCCAGAGAGTTTACAGTACTGCTATTACAACAGTAATACAGCAGTAGTGTTTTGGTACAGTGGTACTACTATAGTGACAGCTGTAGTGATAATAGTAGCCCTAAACAAAACTTGACCTGTTATATAGAAGTGACAAGTGTTCCCTGTTTTGACTTCTCTGAAGAAATCAGACTTGTTTCTCACAAAAGCTGTATTTGCTAATAGTAGTAACATCACCAAATTTGTGGTTGTCACTTCATACTTGGGTACACCAGTAGCTGTCTGACATGGGTTTAATGAAAAAAATGACAAGTAAAACCTGTCTCCAACTTCCTGATGCCCAAACACTGTCAAGAGCACAGAAGGTGGGACAGTGAAGGGGGAAGGCAGTTCACCAAGTCCCAGAATACTAGAATTAGGGACCACCTGCTGAAATTAGCAGGTGACAGGTTTAAAACTAACAAGAGAAAGTAATTTTTTATACAACAAATAGTTAACTTGTGAAATTCATTGCCACAGGAGGTGGAGGAGAGAAATAGCATAGCCATGTTCAAAAAGTGACAGGATGAATTAATGGATTATAGCTTTATTAATGGCTGTTGAACAGAAGGGTAGGATGTGTTTCTTCTGGCATCTCTAACCACATAGTGGATTCTGGGAGAGTATTAAATAGGGGATCAAGCACTCTAGAGATACTTAGTTTAGTGCTCTCCTTATGTAGCATCCATTTCCACCACTGTCAAGGACAGGATTCTGGGCTAGATGGACCATTGGTCTGACCCAGTATGGCACTTCTTATGTTCTTCTCTTCTGAAGATTTGTATAAATGATTCCCAGTTACTTATCCTGATGAATTGGCTTCTATTGTATGTTATAGAAGAACTCAAGGCTGTTGACCTTTTGATGAAAGAATAGAGAGAGGTAGCTAGCCACTTTAGCCTGAAGACTGTAAAAAAAAAAAAAAAAAACAGGTAGGGAAGACATGCACTAGACCTGTGTGAAGTGGCTAGTATTTGCTTCAGATTCAGACTTGGCTGATTTGGGGGATAGTGATTCGATTTGGTGATTCGAATCACTGTCCCAATTCACTATGGCCGAATCTGATTCAGAGATTTGGCTGCTGCCGAATCTCTGAATCAGCCAGGCCAGGACAATCCCCGCCTGCTCTCCCAGCCCAGCAATGGCTGCCCCACCTGCACCAGCTCCTAGCTCTTTGGGACCCACCCCCCAGCCGGCTCACATAGTGCTGCTGGGCAGGGGGGGATACCCACTGCTCCCCACTGCCCCACACTGCATGGGGGGGCTCTGCATGAGCCCCCTGACTCCCACTCACTCCCCCAGCACCCTCACGGGTACCCCAACTGGGCCAGCCCCGGCCCTTTGAGAAAGAAAAAAAAACAACAACCCCTCCCCCGGACTCACCACTCCTGCTGGCAGGGGGTGATCCCTGCTGCCCCCCACTGCCCCCCACTGCGTGGGAGGCTCTGCATGAGCCTCCAAAGCCCTGAGGCCTCTGCAGGAATGGCTTTTCTCCTTTTTATTTTCTTTTAAAGGGTTAGAGCTGGCCTGGGTGGGGCACCCATGGGGGAGCGAGGAGGGGGGTTGGGGGCTTGTGGCAGAGCTCCCACATGCAGCATGGGGCAGTGGTGGGCAGTGGGGATCACCCCCTGCCTAGCAGCACCCAGTGAGCACCAGAGCTTTTCTTTAAAGGGACAGGAGCTGGAGCTGGAGCGGCAGCCATGGAGGGGGGAGCAGGTAAAGGTCGGGGGGGGATGGGGGAACGGAGAAGTTAGGGGGGCTGGCAGGGGTCCCCCCCACAGTCCTCTTTACCCCCCCACCAGCCCCCCTCCGCCATCCCTAGTACTTACCAGCTCAGAGGCAGCTGCAGCTCTCTGCTGCAGCCACCAGGGACTGCCCAAACCATCTAAGCTCTCCGAATCTTTTCTAAAGATTCGGAGAGCTTTGAATTGATGCAGACTTTTAAATTGGTCCCCTGATTCAATTCAGATTCAGAGATTCGGCCACTGAATCAGGCTAAATCTCCTCCGAACCAAATCAGCACCTGAAGCTTCGCACAGCCCCAATATGCGCCTTTATAGACAAATTAATTGAGATGTGTTATATATATATATAAGTTAAGCTGATAGATAGCTAATTAATACTGGTTATATAATTTTATTCTTATCAGATTGAAATTGTTTTAATGACATCAGAACACATAGTGGAGTACAACATGACTGTCTATAGCCCATGCTAATTTCTGTGTCATGAACTTGAAGTGAAATGTGTTTTAATACCAGTTTTCAAATGTTTCAATGAATTTTACTTTCCATGGGATAAGACCTTCTATTTTCATCAGTTAAATTATATGCAGCAGTTATTTAAGTGACCAGTAAATGCAAAGCTAACTATCCAGTGGTGTCTCCCAGTATGAACCTGTTTTGTTTACTCTTCATCCTAGTTCATAGGCATGGTTTCTTGTCAAACTGGAGACAAACTTGGGAAATTTCTCTCATGAATATTGTGTCATTTGTTTTATAAAAAAAGATTTTGAAATAAAATACATTTCAGGAGAATCAGGAGAGTGGGTAGACTGGATGTACAGTTCTGGGAATATATTTTACCTTGAATATGGCAGACTCTCCGGGGATGTGGACTATGCCTGGAGAGAAAATAAGTTCCACTTGTTCTTGTAAAAGGTGATTCATTCACATTTTTCTGTACTGTTAGTCTGTGGTTGAACTTAGGTTCAGGTTGTGACTTGAAATTGATATTCATTAGGTATCTTTTCTATTCTTTCCCAAGAGTTACTGGGGAAGGCTGATCCTGAATTTACTTCATCAGCAGAGGCAGCATGCTAAAAGTGTAGAATAACAGTTATCACATACATGAATACAGCAGAACACTTAAGATATTATTTATTTTTCTCATGACTGCTTTACAGATTTTTTATCTTAGCATTTGCTCTGAGGCAGAGTGTAAACGAGAGGCTGCATTAGACTCATCTTCCAAGGGGAATACCACACACAATTGGCAGACAGTGGCATATTTTGAAAGGAAGAAATGATATACATGGGGACTGAACTTGTTGCTGAATTGTATTAGAGGTGGAAGACAGGTGTCCATGTGTGAAGCAGCGGAGGGAATCTCTGCTGCATTCTTTACTTCGAGTTTCATGACCTCATGCAGCTGGCACTGTATTTATTATGGACTTGGTATCCTTTATTGCTTAAATTTAGATGGGTTGATAGAGATTGGCAATCATTCCTATTGTTGTCTACCTCTCTTGAACTCTCTTTCTGACATCTGGTTGAGAAATTAAGGGCTATGAACCCTAAGAAAGGTTTGAAAAAAGACTCTGTCAAAAAATGTAAATGGCAACTGAGATTCTGGAAAATTAATAAGGGGTTTATAAGGGTACTAGTAAGCAGCTGTGTGCCTGCCACTTCTTGGATTGGTTTAAAATAGGGAAAACTGCCAAAACACACACCATGTAATTGGTAAACGGCCATATTTTTAATGTGAGAAGCAAGGATTTCTTAAGGAGATATCTTTTTAGTGGACCAGCTGTGCAGTTGGTCCAATAAAAGATATCACCCCAATAAATGTTTGCCTCTTGCATAACTTCTGGACCATCCTAGCTGCAACATCACTATTACGTTACCAATATTTTTAATGACACTCACTGTTTGCTTTTTTGGTTACTGTAACCTTTTGAAGAAACAGGCTAAATACATGCAGCAACTTAAGACTTCAGGTGAAATTCTAATATGAATGGCTATAAAGCTAACTCCAGCATCACTAAGCATTTTTCTGCTTACCTTGTCAGGGCCTCTGACCAGTCAGGCCTGGACAGGCCAATTTCTGTAACTGAACCCGCTGCTGAGAACACCACTCAGTCCTTTTAAGCACATCTGCAGCCTTAAGCTGCAGGCACACCTTGACAATGGCCTCGGTCTTCTCTGGAAAGCCTCACAGTCACTGCTTTCTCTGATGCACCTGGCTCCTGACTTAGCTTTGGCTTTCCTCAACTCTGCTCTTGGATCTTCCCTGGAACTTAGCACCTCGCTCTCTGAGTTACATGGGTTTGAAGGGGCTCCACGGGCCAGAGGGAAGTGCTTGGCGGGCCGGATCCAGCCTGTGGGCCGTATTTTGCCCACCCCTGTACAAGAGGGAAAGCCCCAGAGTCAGGTAGACAGCCACCCATTCCTAAACTGGGACCCAGGGCTGCCATCACAACTGCTAACTACCTGATCCCTGGCACTGAGCAGGAGGCAACCCCAAGGTCTGGGACATAGTTGCTATGCTGTGCTGCATTGCTATGTCTTTCAAGAGAGCAGCTTTGAACAGGAGCCATGGACCTTTAAACAGCACATATAGCTGAGGATTAGGGAGCACACCCCAGCAGTTGCATGATCGGGATCTGGGAAATTTTATTCCCAATTTCCAAAAATTGCCTGCCCTGCCATACACATCTGGCATGGCTGGATGCATGCGTTTTTGGACTGGGCATAAAGTTCCTCAGATCCAATTGGCACAATTGTATTAACATCTGCCCGTGGCCTCTGTGGGAGTGAACTGGGCTCAAAGTCAGATAATACATATGGGTGAATCTGTTTTCATTTCAGGAGCTTTGGCGTTAATTTAAAAGGAAGCTCCAAATCATTCACAATTTGGCATGCCAGAAAGTCTCCAACCACTGATGTTTGTTTTTTTTAATTTGCAATATTATACTTCTGTTATACTGGATTTGTGACGTAGCTTGACCAAGCGTTCTGAGGGGAAAGGCATGAGATGAATTTAAAGTAGTATTAAAAATCCACCGATAAGTAGTTATCACAATATGCTGAAGTCCAATTTCATAAATCATTCATACTTGCTTACTAACATACTGATGTAACAAAGGTCATGTAATTATAACTCCCATTATGGACACGCTTATTCCACAAGAAGCATATGTCTAGGGACTTATACTGCTCTAATAATATTCACTTGTACTAGAATATTTCCACATCAAACCTCTCAGGCTGATTGTAAGAACCACAGTTTGTCCTGTATCAAACTCCTTGCCACATAATCCGTGCAGAATCAGTTAACTGCTCAAGGTGTCAACAGTTGAGTGACTGGCTTTTCTTGCTAGCTAAGCAAGATTATCATGGAAAGCTCCAGTATTTTATGTAACATCTTGGGGTGGGGAATAAGTGAGAAGAAAAGAGACAAACTCAGTGGACAGGCAGAACACAAAATCTTTCTAAAACGGTGCACAGGAAATAAAACATGGTGGAAGCAGTGAAGTAGCTATCGTAGGATCATTCCACCTTTTTCTTTCTAAACAGACCCATAGGAGTGATGTATATTTGGCTCTAACGTAAGTTAAAACATTTTAATGATTGGTCACATTTGCACAAAGACTAAGTTTGTTAGCTGATATAGACTGACACTGATCAGCCAAATACCTTTTATTTGTCATGCTCCTCTTCTTTAAGGTTCTGCTTTCTATGTTATATGTTATTTTTATTACACTAGGGGTTTTGTCATATGACATGTCCATCACATGATGAGTGTGGCTTAATGTTCAAAGGTTACACTGTCCAGAGGGGGAAAAAAACAGTGTGCCAGCTTGGGCAGCGCTGCACCCTGGGATCAGGTGCCTGATGCAGCATGTAGAACCCAGGGCTCACCATGGGTCTGGAAATTTGGTGGCTGGAGGAGTGGAGCTACCATTCCCCAACTACCACATTTCTGGACCTGTCAGGAGCCCTAGAGGCTGGATGACACAGTGCTGTTGTCTGGATCTATTCCGCAGGCTGGGGGTTGAGCACTAGTCCTGTGTGAATAGGGAAGTATTTGATTTGGATTCAGCTGATTCAGAGGACAGTGATTTGATTCAAGATTTGAATCACTGTCCTGAATCAATTCAGCTGAATTGGCGTTGGAAGATTCGGCACTGATAAGAGAGATTCGGTGATTTGGATCAGCCAGAGAGGCAGGCACAGCTGGATGGCTGCAGGTTCTCCTGTGGCTCCTCTGGCTATGCCTGCCTCTCCCCGTGTGGAGGGAGCTGCAGAAGAAACCCCCATGGCTGCCCTGCTCAGTCCCATGCCCTGCCTGGCCCCAGCCTAGTCCTGGCACTTTGAAAAAAAAAAAAAAAAAAAGAAGCCCCATACTCACCAGCTGCAGCAGTGGTGATTGGAGCCCCTGGGCACTCATGGCAGAGCCCCCCCCACACAGTACGGAGCAGTGGGGGGCAGCAGGCATTTTTTTGTTTTTCATGCCAGGATGCTGGGGTGGGGCAGGGGAGGCCATCAGGGGTGGAGCTGGGCAGGGGAGGGGAAATCAGGGAGTGGGGACTATACAGAGGGGCTCTGCCATGTGGCCCCAGAGCCCCTGCTGCAGCCAGTGAGTGCAGAGCTTTCTTTCTTTTTTTTCTTTTTTTTTTTTTTAAATGCCGGGAGGCTGGAACAGGTTGGGGATGGCAGAGCCCCTGGTCCCAGCGCTGCTGTGCCCACATCCCACATCCCACACCTCCCCCAAGTAATTTACGCCCCCCATCCAAGCTGGGCAGCTTGTCCCAGTACCAGCTCCCATCCCTCCCTCCCCAAGCCCCTTCCCTCCTCCCTCCCCCAACCCCAACAGACTTACCAGCTGGAGGCAGCTGTGTCAGCTGCCTATTTAGTCTATAGTCAAATCTCCTAAATGCCTGAATCTTTTCCAAAACTTTTCTGAATTGATTTGGATGCTTCAAATCAATTCAGAGCTCTTAACTGGTCTCCTGATTCAAGTTGGGATTCAGAGATTCAGTCCCCAGATCAGGCTGAATCTCCTCCAAATTGAATCAGCTACCAAAGCTTTGCACCGCCCTATTGAGCACCCCTGCCTTAATGAGTTTTCATGCAAAGCATCCTGCTTTAAGAAAGAGATTTTAATAAACAGTTAACCGGCTACATTGAGAAATATTTGATCTAATAAATGGTCAAATATAAAGAAAAGTCAAAGTACCTGACGAGCAATGTTGCAAAAGGATGATCCTTTTAACCAAATGCCTTCTTTTTACTGTCTCGCAAGTAAAGCTTTCCCCTGTTGCACCAGCGGTTTCTGCTTGGCTCAGGTAAAGTCTCAGTTCTAGAATCTAATCTCTCTTGTGTTCTGAGCATCTATTATGACATGTTTTAGCTGTAGACAGTTACATGGCTATTCTCTGCTTGTCATTAGGGGAGAGAAGCTACTGTACCTCAAAAAACATGCTTATAATATAGCATTTCTGCCTTTTAATATGAGAGACAGCCACATACTACTTATGAATCAGGAATTACTAACTTCAGAGAGTGAGAACATTGGATGTAATGATGCGCAATAATACATGCACTGAATTTTTTACATTGCCCAGCTTTGATTTTTTGTGTGTTCCGTAAAATTCACACTTCAGTTAGAATTTGATTATTTTGTCATGAGCATAAGTGCATAGATAATTTTCAACAAGTGGTATGTCCAGAACCTAAATTGCTAAATGTATCAATATGCAGGCTTAAACGGGGGTTAACAGTGACCACTTAAGTAGCAAAACATGTTCTGAGGTATGGATCAGTTAGGTACATAAATCATATACGAGACTGGCACAACAAATCTAGGAATTAATATCAAACAATGTCTTGAGAAAATGGATTAATATAATAGAAGAAGACAAATCCAGATTCTTTCCAGTGGTACTTTGCTAAAAAAATAAGACTTCCGTTTTCTTGACAGCTAAATGTAACATATGAATACAATATATTTGACCTTTCAAATCTCCTTAGAATATCTTCACTTAGAAATGACCTCATAAGCACCTGGAGGAAAGGTTCCAGAAATTTCCATGGCTGTCAATCTTAGTTTTTGACTTTTTTTTTTTTTGCTGCTAGACTTCCAAATAGTGAACATTATCAAAAGCACTTTTTTTAAATCTCTGGGAGTGCATCCACACATGTGCACCTGCAGCAGCTCAAATAGGAGCAGCACAAATTTGTGCTGGTGATTTTTGCCTCAACACACATGTCCCTGTGCTCAGCTCCTCTTGGACCTGCAGCCAGGAGCAGCTAGAGCCTTGGGCCAGTACATGTGCTGGCTTCAGCACTATAAAAACCTTCCCTGGCCAGCAGTTCAGAGCTACTTGACCTCAGGAACTTCTGGGAGAGGAGCCTGTGGAAGGAAGCTGGCCATGCCCTTTCCTATCCCAGGCTGCTGCTGCAAGCTTGGACTCAGGAGCTCCTGGGAAGAAGATGGCCAGGCCCTTTCCTGCCTCTGGCTACTATTTGCTGCTAACTTGGTCTCAGAGCCTTTGGAGTAAGTTGGCCACACCTCTTCCTGCCTTGGGCTGCTGCTCCTGCTGTTGCTGCCCCCCCCTGCCAGGGGAGTCCTCTGCTGCATGCAGGGAGGGACCCACTGCACTGCACCGCACCTCAGCTTCTGCACCCCTGTTCTGGTCTGCTGCCCAGCCCGTCACCAAGCCACGGTCAGGGGACAGCCTGGGGAGGGAGCCTGTGCTGCCTGTGGACCCCTCCTCCACCATTACTGCCGGAGTCTAAAGGTACCTTGCCTGCCACTGCTGCCTTGGCAGGCCACCCCCATCTTGACCTCCACTTTCACCAGAAGCACACCCTGAATGGCTGAACTGGATGGCTCCCACCATCACTGCTGCTGCCCCCTCTCAGGAGAGATGGAGATTCCCTGCTGCAGCACCTTACACCACCTAACACCACACCTGACCAGGATTACTTCTTAATTGACTGACTGCTCCTGCCCTCCCCCACAGCTACCTCACTGCATCTGATCCTGCTTTGTCTTTCTACCTACTACTCTGTTGCTGACTACCTGGCTGGAGGCCTGAGAGGCTTCTGGACAAATCTTCCACAAATAAAGCCCCTCCACTGTTCCAGTCATCTTTTACATCTGCCTCAGCAGCTTTCCCTGTATGTTTTTGCCCTTGTGTGGTAAGTCCTGTGGTCCACTCCCCCTGAGCTGGTGTTTGTGTGGCTGAGTAAGCAACCTCAAGTTTCCCCAGCCTTGTGTTTCCCCTCCCACCACATTCTTAAAGCATAGACCTCCCAGTTGTTTTTTTTCCTGTGGGGCTGTAGCTCAGTGGGCTTCAACCCCAGCCTGCCCCTACTAGATTCACAATGGGATATTTTGTTTTTCTTTATTGTCTTCCCTGCCCTCATGTGAAACAATGGCAGGGCAGGAACCTTCTCGGGAGGCAGCTGCCCCCAAAGAGCTTCCTGCAGCCCTCACTATGGGGATGGATCTCAGCCAAGCCCCTAGGGGGATGCATGCCACTGCAGCCTCCACCCCAGAGGCAGAGTGCAACCAACCCCTTCCAGGGTGGACCTCCACTGCAGAGGCAGGTGAGACCCTGGTAGGGAGCTAACAGGGCCAGGGGGTCTCCCCTGGCTAGCTTCCCCCCCCCCCAGGGGTTCCCAAGCCCCCTCTCCCATCAGAGGGCAAGTGCAGTGGGAAGGGCTCCTCTTCAGCCTCCTCCACAGCTGGGGGTGGGAAAGGTGAAGGCCCTGCCCTCAAGCCTAGACCACCAGTGCCTGAGGGGACCAGGTGCACTACACCAGCCCTGGATCCACCAACGTGGCCCCCTGGAGGGGGGACCACAGCTATGCTCAGGCAGCTGCGGGGAGACCTGAAGCCAGGGGGCCTGGACCTTCCACTGCTGGCCCTTCCAACTTGGGCAGCAGGGCTCCCTTTCCCACACTCACCCACAGGCATGGGGTGAACTGCCAACTGCCCAAGGAGGAGAACCTGCATTTCAAGACCTGGATGCAGGCCCTGGCTCAGGTAGTGGGGGGCTCCCCCCCCAAGATCATGGCAGCCTCCCACTTTCATGGCAAGGGGTCTTTTCCTTGCCTCAGAGGCCACTGCACAAAAGGCGGTGGAGAGGGGGCTCATGGTGGAGGGCAAGTATGACCCCCTCAAGCCTCTAGAAGAGCTAGGGACCAGCTCCATCCTTCCCTATATCCCCATGTGGGCCCTGCTCCCCCAGCTCCAAACACTGGGGAGAGTTCTCTCTCTGGTGGTGGCCCTCTCACTGGGGTGCTGAGACCCTGGCCTCCGCCACATGCACCATTGAGCTTAGTTGGCAGATGAAGTGGGGAAAGGAGGGTCTTTTTTAGTCACCTCTTGCAGGATGGCCGCCCTGTTCTTCCCCAGGCCTGCAGCCAGCGGTTCTCCAAGACATTGAGGTAGTGCTGGGCTGCCTGCTGTGCCTCTGGGTCCAGGTGCAGGGGCTTGTTCTGAACATGTATGCCTCCGTGAGGGACCCAGAGTTGGCGGATTTCTTCTGCCAGGTGGCCACATACATTGGCACCCTTAACCCTCATGACTGCCTGGTCCTTGGCAGGGACTTTAATGTCACCTTAGACAAGTGAGAACAGTTAGGCAGGGAGCAGAACCAGGCCACTGTGGGTGTCCTCAAGGAGATCCTGATGAACTACGCCCTGGTGGACATCTGGCATGCCTGTCACTCTACCAGCCCCCCTGCCCCCACCACTGTGAAGGTGGGAGAGGAGCAGGCATGCCATATAAGGTTTATATCTCTTTGCTGCACTGTGCCCGGGCCCACTCCTCTGCATCTGGCTAACCCCCTTCATTGATCACCACCTTGTCTGGACCCAGGCCACACTAGGGTCTGGGCATCTGGGGTCAACCTACTGGCATTTCAGTGCCAGTCTGCTGGATGATATGGGCTTCAGGGAGACCTTCCAGGAATTCTGGCTGGCCTGGCAGAAGCAACAGGCAGCTTTCCCCTTGGCTCAGAAATGGTGGGATGTGGCAAAGGTGCACATCTGGCTCTCTTGCCACAGCTACACTCGGGGGGGGGGGGGGAAGTGGGCACACTCGGAAGAGGGACGCAATCTGGGAACAGCTCAAGCAGGAAGTTCTATAGCTGGAGAGGCACCTGGCCACTGACCCAAACAATCCATCCCTCTGGAGAGAGTACTGGGAGAGGCAGGAAGAGCTTCGTGCTCTAGACTACCAATGCACCTGTTGTGCATTTGTCCGCTCGTGCATCCAGCTCCTTTGGGAGATGGAACATGGCTCCTACTTCTTCTATGTCCCGGAGAGGTCCTATTCGACCTGGACGGATTTGGGGTTCCACAGGGCTCACTCCTTGGGCCTGCACTGTTCAACATCTTCATCAGCGACTTGGACGAGGGGGTAAAAAGCACACTGTTCAAATTCGCAGACAACATTAAGATATGGGGGGAAGTGGGCACACTAGAAGGGAGGAATAGGCTGCAATTGGACCTAGACAGGTTACAGGGGTGGGTGTGTTAGAAATGGAATATTGTTAGAAATGCACAGCTTGCATCTTGCGCCTGATAAGAAAGAAACACTGCCAAGGACTTTTCTCCTTGCCCAGCCTTGCCACAGCTCTTCTTATACTAAATCACAGACTCTCCCCCAGCTTCTCCCTAGCCTCTCTCATGCAGATTACAGAAGCTGGAATTCAACTGACTGTGTCCTTGAAAGTGGGGGGGGTTTAAACTCTTGGTTTTTACCTCTCCGCCCTGCATACTTAAGTAGTTAATTATAATGTACATGCGATGGATGTAGTGATGTAACCACATATATGTTTGTATGAAACGGAAATGAGCTGTAAGAGTTCCTGTTTCTGCACACGTGCCCAGGAGGAAAAAGATAAATACAGCCTGCAAAAATTCCTTGGTGGATTCAGAGTAATCTGAGTCTTTGACTCTGCTCTGACCCTATTTGCAAATACACCTTTTGTGCCATCTGATGTATGTGTGTCTGTGATTTTAGTGGCCTCCAAGAAACGGACCGCAATCATTTGCATCAGGTGGATGAGAACAGGATGGGTTTCAACACTGACAAATACAAGGTACTGCAGCTGGGGAGGAAGAACCAGCACCATATCTACAGGCTGGGGACCTCCCTTCTCATCAGTGCAGAGGCAGAAAAGGATCTTGGAGTCATTACTGATGCCAAAATGAACATGGGCTGACAGTGTAGGGATGCAGTCAGGAAGGCCAACCATACCTTGTCATAGATCCACAGATGCATCTCAAGCAGGTCCAAGGAGGTGATTCTCCCCCTCTATGCAATACTGGTTAGGCCGAAGTTGGAGTACTGCATCCAGTTCTGGACTGGACTGGACTGCAGTTGGTGTACTGTGCCCAATTCTGGGCGCAACACTTCAGGAGAGATGTGGACAACATGGAGAGGATCCAGAGGAAGGCCATTTGCATGATTAGGGGGCAGCAGGGCAGGCCCTACAAGGAGAGGTTAAGAGACCTGAACCTGTTCAGCCTCCACAAGAGAAGGCTGAGGGGGGGGATCTAGTGGCCTGTTACAAACTAGTCAGAGGGGACCAGCAGGCATTGGGGGAGTCTCTGTTCCCCCAAGCACTACCAGGAGTGACTAGAAATAACACAAGCTGGCAGAGGGTAGATTCAGGCTAGACATCAGGAGGTGCTACTTCACTGTCAGGGCAGCTAGGATCTGGAACCAGCTTCCAAGAGAAGTGGTGCTGGCTCCTACCCTGGGGTCTTTAAGAGGAGGTTAGATGAACACCTTGCCGGGGTTGTTTGACCCCAGTACTCTTTCCTGCCATGGCAGGGTGTTGGACTTGATGATCTACTCAGGTCCCTTCCGACCCTACCAACTATGAAGTACATGGTGCCTGGACATTCCATCTTTGACAACCTATACCTAGTTTGGGGCTTTCTGGAGCTAGTATACCAGGAGGGCCTGTCTATTGCCCTCCTGTCCCTGGGTCAGGAGAAGGCATTTGACAGAGACCTTCTCTGGGCCTGGAGTCTGGTCTTCACCTCCAGGTCCCCTGCAACACTCACCCAGGGTGCTGACCTGTTCTTTGAGCCCCTCCTCTGGGACTCCCAGCTGGAGGTGCTGATGGTGGAAGTGCCTCTGTTGTGACAGACATTGATCCTGGCTAGTGTCACCCATATTGGGGACCTCCTGGATTACAATAGGTAGGAGTGGGTGGACCCTGCTGCATTGGCCCAGTGCATGGATTTACCCACAATGTGTGAGACCTGTAGCCTAGTCCAGGAGATATAATCTGCCTTACCTCCCGACGCCCTTGCCTTTGTCAACCAGGTCCTGCATGATGGCGGTCCCTGCCTCTGTGTCTTCCAGCCTGCTGCAATGTGTCATGGGGCTGGTGCCTCACCCGGCCTCATGGCACTCCCTGCTCCACCACCTGAGCTAGCTGGAGGACATCAAGCCAGTCTACGCCTCCACCATCCATTGCCAGCCCCTCTACATGCTTGTGCGCTGCATATTCCACCATGCTGCCCTCATGCCCCACCCAGACACTAAGGGCTGTTCAAAAAGTATCAAGACTGATGCTGTGGGAAACAAAATATTTTCTTTACAGGGGTTTTGGCTTAATCTCCTTTGAAGTATGCTGCTTCTGCAGCCACATACTTCTCTCAACGTTTCTGCCATGGTTGGAAGCACTTCTGATGAGCAATTTGTGGAATCACTAAAAGCTGCTCAGTCACATTTTGTTTTATGGTTTTCACATCACTGTCACGGAGTGGGGCCTAGGAGCGGCCGTGATCCCACTAGCGCCCCCTACCATGTCGATTAGGTGATTCAGCACCCTCTTATACCAGCAAGACATGGCAGGCAAGATATATAAGGTTCTATGGGAGGCTGCCTTTCATCTCCTAATGCACGGTGTTATGCTGAACTATCCCCCTGTTCCGTATGAGGCGACTCGGTGCACCCCAGCCTTATGGGCAATGCGTGCCTCCTACCTCCCCTTTAGCATGTCCCAAGCCTCGCAGCTCTTCCTGGACATTATCTGGTCCTTAACCTTCTCTGCCCCTCATCTGGCGCCCCCTGGGCTCGTCTCGCAACCGGCGCCCCTCTACTCATTAGCCCTATCGGGCTTACTGGTGGTGCTTTTGCCCACTGAGGTCGGCGGCCTAAGCCTTTCCTGGCCCCTCTGGGTTCTTGTCAATAATAAGTGTCCAATTAGGCTCAGGCGATCTAAGCCTTACCTGGCCTCCCTGGCCCTTCTGGATTCCTGTCAATAATATGCATCCAGCAAGGCTCAGGCAGCTGAAGCCTTACCTGGCCCTTTTGGTTCCTCAGGGTTCTTGTTACATTGGAAACCCTCTGGAACGCCTTCTAGGCCACACCCCTCTTGGGGTGTCTGTCAATACTCCACCTCCCTCTTGGGGTTGCTTCCCTAAATATGCCCCGCCCCCCGGGCTCCTCTCAAGTATCCGCTCGATCCTGTGGCTTCTCTCTGCTTTTGCCGGTCTTTCCGTAATCACCAACACTGCACCACCCGGTGCCAAACAACCATGCCATCCCTGGCACTACTCGTTTGCCCACACAGGGCACCAGGAACCCCCAAGCAACTGGGGAGCTCCCATGAGGCCTCCTCGCACCCCTACAGCCTCACCCGGTCCTCCGGTTTAACAATATCACACAGGGAACACAAAAGCCATGAACCAACCGGCTGCAACATAACAGTAAGCCTTCTGGCTATAACATAAGGTCCAGGTCCCACCTGGCTTTCCAGTAAAGCCTCCTAGTCAGGGTTCTCTCCACCCGCACCGTGATGCTCATTCTATCAATCTGCTCGACTCGACTCGACTCGACTCGACTCGACTCGACTCGACTCCCCTGCAGAGCCCCTTGCTCTTCCGGCTGCCAGAAGGGAACTGCCAGCTGGGCTTCAGCCTGGGCTGTTTATAAAGGCCCGGCCCTGCCCTCTTCTGGTCACCTGACCAGCACGGTTGCCCCAGCAACCATCACCTGAGCTGCCCCCTGCGATTGGCAGCTGCCCTTATTCCTTCATAGGAACAGGGCACCTGCATGACCCTGTGAGAATCACAAAATCTTATTCCTTTCCAGCTTTTCTTTAGTTAAGGTAATAGGAAAAAAGTCTCATGGGGCCATATCAGGTGAATATGGAGGCTGTGGCACTTGTAGGATACGGTGTTTGGCCAAAAATTGCTTCACAAGCTGTGCTGAGTGGGCAGGTACATTGTTGTGGTGAAGCATCCAAGAGTCAGACACCCACTTTTTCTGGTCATTTTTCTGGTTGTTTCATTCCCAAATCACCAGTTAGAATTGAATGACATGAACCAACAGAAATTCCAACTTCTGCTATCTTTCAGACAGTCAATCGCCTATCATTTCAAACCAAACTGTGAACCGCTGCCACATTTGCAGCATTTTGTGATGTTGAAGGGCATCCAGAACACTCATCTGTTTCAACTGATGATCATCCTTCTTTAAACTGATGATACCATTCAAAAACTCTTGCACTGCTCATGGTGTCATCAGTAAATGCTATTTTAAGAAATTCATGTTTCACTTGCTGTTTTCCTGATTTTTCATGCAAAATTTAACGCACGTGTGTTGTTCTGGGCACTCTGACATAACAAAAGGAGATGCAAGATGCAAACAATCATCTTACTTCAACCACTGGCCACAGAAAACTAGTGAAACACATGAGCTGCAAACCTTTCCAGAGGAGTCCCATCATGACTAGACATCTTCAGCAAAGCCGTGTGTGCGTGGAGAGAGATCAGTCAGTTGGGCAATGTTTTATTGATAAATTTACAATTTTAAAGCCACTTGGAAGCCTTCCAGTATCTTTTTCATCATAATAAAATAAATTCTAAATATCTATTTGCTTTGATATTTGCTTTTGGCTTTCTTATTAGACAAAAATTAGAGTTCCCCCGATCCCTTCACTAACCAGGATGTGGGGACAGCTGCCCCTGCAGCCACAGCTCCTTCCCGCAGATCTCATCCTGTCTGGCAGCTGGGCACACTGGTGTATGTTGTGGGGGATGTGAGGTTTGCAGAAGGGGTGTGGGGGATGTGGGTGGATGTGGATGGGATGTGGGGTTTGCAGGAGTGGTGGAGGAATGGGTGTTGGGGGGGTGTGAGTTGTGTGGGTGGATGTGAGGGGGAGTGGGGTGAGTGGGTGCAGGGGAATGTGGGGTTTGTAGAACATGGATGTGGGTGTGTGCATGGGTGTGGTGGGTTTGCAGGAGGGGGGTGGGAGATGTGGGATTTGTGCGGGGGGCTGCCACATGCCTCCCCTCCACCCCCTGCAGCACCAGCTGGACCATGCCCGTGAAAATGCTGCCCAACCCCCTGTCTGTGTGGGAAGGGTGGGCCCAGCTGGAACCAGCCCAGGATGGCCTGCTAGCATGCCTTTGGATAGTACCAGGAGGCGTGGCTCCAGGACCCACGGCTTCTGTCCAAAGGCATGTGCTAGCTGGGTGCACCAGGCCAGGCTGTATTGGGCTGTCGGGCCCGTTCTCCACAAGGGTCAGGTGGCGGTGCATGGCCATGGGGCTCTGCCTACAATAGACCATGGTGCATCGCCACCTGACCTTCATGGAGAATGGACCCAGCCCAACACAACCTGGCCCAGCCCACCCAGCTTGTGCACACCTTTGGACAGGAGCTGTTGGACCCGTAGCCATGCCTCCTGGTTCTGTCCAAAGGCATGCTGGGTTGGGTTGGGTTGGGTCTGGCTGGGCCTGTTCTCGCACAGACCACAGGTTGGGCAGCACTAGCACTGGCATGGCCCAGCTGGCACCACGGGATGGGAGGGCTTGCATGTGGTGGCTCCCCCACAAACCCCAGATCCCCTCCACACACCATACACTCACAAATTCCCCCCTACCCCTGAAACCATACAACCTCCCTACCCCCAGTCTCTGCTTACCTGGGACAGTGCTGGAGCCGGGTTCTGTCACAGGCTTCCCCTGCTTCTGTTTGCTCTCCACACTAAGGCAGCATGCTGGGGCAAGAGAAGCACCATAGAAATGTTCTGGCTGGATACCAGAGCGTCTCTGGATGACCCACCACCAGTTTGCCTCAGGACATGGTTCTGGACTATGCCTTGCCCGGCTTTTTTTCCCTGCAGGTATTTTTTTATATTCTTGGATTTCCAGATATCAAATTTAGAGTCAGTGCTGAAAATATGCAGTGCAGGGAAAGTTTTTTTGTTCCCAGTGTGCCTCTTGCAGCATCTCAAACTGCTTTGAGACTGCAAGAGGTATATGCACACTTGCCTGGACTCACCCTGGCTGTCTTTTCTATTGAGTGACAAACTGGTCATAATGATCCACATGGCTGTGATCTTGTTGTTCAACACGTTGAACCTATTTCCAGCTGGTTAAACATTCTATATTGCATGTGTGAGGCAATTCAAGTTGATATGAACAAACTAGCCAGAGCATTGGCTCCCTATCCAATTCTGGATTGGATTCAAGGTTCTTATGCTGATTTTTCTAAGGTCCTCAGGAGAAAGGACCCTGATTTTTCTCAGGTACCATCTCTCTCTCTTTCCCTCTAACTATGACAGCTGCAATCATCAGAAATGTGAATTTGAAGAGTTATTCATAGAAAAGAAGGGCTGGAAGGGACCTCTGGAAGGTCATCTAATCCAACCCTTTGCTTGAGGCAGGATCAGCTGTATCCAAACCATAAAAATCCTTGTCTAACCTAATTCTAAACCTACACAGTCAACCTTGTCACTCTACCCTCAAGATATAGCCATAGTAAGCTGCGACAGTTAAAGTAGGGAGTTAATGGTGATCAGTGTTCTGCTGCACAGGTTGTTTAAATACACTTGAGAGATCCACACTAGAGGGCCACACCCCCACTACAAGCAAAGAGGCAAGACTATCCAGCCAGAAATGGAGTATTAGGCTCAGCGGAGCACTGGAACACCCCAGTCAAAATCCCCAGCCTTGGGAGCAGCCAACAGAGTGGTTCTGAGGGAGCCAAAAACAACAGGCTTCTTCCCAACCCTATATGGCAATCAACAAAGACCAGAGGCATAGGAAATACCCACAGCAGAGCATAGCCATAGCTATTCCTAAATCATCCCTGGCCAATACTTATTCATCCTCTTCTTGAACATCTCCAATGACGGAGATTCTACAACTTTCCTGGGTTGTCTATTCCACTGCATTAGTAATCTAACAGTGAAGTTTTACCTGATATTCACTTGAAACCTACTGTGCTACAAGGCATAGATTTAAGTCCTGCTCTCTGTGCAAGAGAGAAAGGGCATTCTCTCTCTGCTTTATGGCAGCTGTTAAGGTATTTGAAGATTACTATCATGTCCCCTCTTAAGCACTTTTTCTGCAAGCTGAACTTGCTTATTTCCTTCAGCTTCTCCTTATACAGCCTGCCTTACAAGCCCCTTATCATTTTTGTTGCTCACTTCTGGACCTTCTCTAATTCTCCATGTAGTTTTAAAATGTGGAGCCCAAAACTGCATACAATACTCTAAATGAGGCTTACTTAACCAGTGCCAAGAAGAGAGGCACTGCCATCTCCTGTGTCTTCCACCTAATGCTTTTATTAATGCATCCCACAACTGCATTCAGTTTTTGCGCAGCTGCATCACACTGCAGACTCATATTGACTCTGTGACCCTTCAGGTTTCCTAGATCCTTCTCCATAGTGCTACCATCCAACCAGCTGTCACCTGTTTTGTATGTATGTTTATGATTATTCTTATTTATGATCTCTCAAAGTTATCCTGAGAGAGAACCTTGCATTTATCAGCAGTGAACATACACTCCAACTTTGTTTTTTTGCTGGTGGGCGCTTGCAGATGTAAAAAATCCCAAAACCGGCTGCCCTGAGCCTTGCACATGTTCAGAAGATGCAGTGCATTACTTCAACCCAGTTCTGCAGGATCTGTAAGGATTGGGTGATTTAGTGGGGTTTTTTTGGGGTGCTTTTCTCTAACAGCTGATTGAATCAGCTTTAGCTAAAAGCACCAAAAAGCCCCACTGAAGCACCCAATCTTTACAGCCTGCAGAGCCAGGTTGAAGTAAAGCACTGTTTCTTCCTGCAAAGTGTTTTTTGTTGTTGTTTTTTTTAACATCTGCAAGCGGAGGAGCAGAGGGGGCGGGACTGCCAGCAGGCACTTCCAGGAAGACTGGAGCGCCTGATTGGCTGCTGGGGCAGCGGTGGAAAATTCAAACCAGGGCCTTTAAAAGCCACAGTTTGATGTAGCCCCCAGCACTTGGGAGCCAGGAGGAGAGGAGGGATCCAGGCACACGTGCATCCCACACACATGTGTGCCCCCTTACCTGACTCGAGGAGGATGTGGACACAGCAGCAGTGGAACCAGCAGCAGGGGAAGCATCAGCTGGTCCCCCTAAGGTAAGTGGGGCAGAGGGACTGGACACAGCTGTGCCAGATCCAGAGAGGTAGCCCCCCGGATCCCTTTTAGCTGAGCTGGTAGGAAGCCATGCTTCCGAGCCATGCCGTGCAAACAGAGCGCACCAGCGTTCACGCCGGTGGGCAGGCAGGAAGGGCCAGGAGGGAGACTCCTGCTAGGGTAGGGTGGAGGCACCGCACTAAACTATAAATAAACAGCAACTCATACGATGGTGTTGACGCGGAGTGCTGCTAGGGCCCCTGCCCGGGGGGCGCGGCCTACCCGGGGCTTGTCTGAGGCCTCCACCGAGACAGACCCCACAGGGGAGCTGGCATCCGCCCACCCTGCGAGGGATGTCCAGCAAGGCTGGGGGAGCAGGAATTGGGGGCCCCCACACCTGTCCTGCAGGCGCCCACCTTAGGGCCACGGAGGCACAGGAGAGGGAACTCCTGGAGGAGGTTAGCAGGCTGAGGGGAATCAGGGAGGTGGAGGATGAAATTGATGGTTATTTCCTTTCCCTGCAGGGCCATGCATCCAAGGAAGAAGCACCACCAGGGCTGCTCACAACATAACAGTACCAGTTCCTCCAGTCCAACTGGAGAACAGGTACGAGGCCTTGGCAACACTGGAGGAAAAGGAAGGAGAGCAACTGGAGAGGAGGCGACTCCACACTCTCCATGCTCCGAACAGGCCAAAGGAGCTAAGCAGTCCCGGAGGAGGAAGCATCGAGTGATCATCATAGGTTACTCCATCCTGAGAAGTACAGAGGGCCCCATCTGTTGCCAGGACCCCTTGACACACAAGGTCTACTGCCTGCCCAGAGCAAAGATTCAGGACATGATGGGGATGATCCAGGCCGTAATCCAGCCCACCGATTACTACCCCATGGTCCTAATCCATGTAGGTACTAACGATGCGGCCAGGAGAAGCCCATATCACCTGATGGCAGACTACCACACTCTGGGGGGCATGCTGAAGGAGATAGGTGCACAGGTGGTATTCTCTTCTATTCTACCAGTGAGCAGACGTGGAAGACGACATGAAACCTGCATCAAAGAGACCAACTGGAGGCTTCGGGAATGGTATCTTGAGGCGGGCTTTGGCTTCCTAGACAACAACCTGCACATCATGATGAGAGACATGCTGGGATGGGATGGGCTCCACCTTTCCCCTACAAGTAAGCATGTGTTCTCTTCTAGGTTGGTGGATCTCCTCCCCGTGGGCTTTAAACTAGGCTTGTCAGGAGAAGAGGAAGATGAGGGTGGAGGAAGCCTTGGACCACAAAACCAAGCAGCACCCACAAGTACAGCCCAGCCTAGACCGACGAGCAGAACATATACCCAGGTAAGCAACAGGGACCAGGGCAATGCTGAGATTAGGGGGGCAGTGCACACATCCTCAGGAGGCCTCAAATGCCTCTACACAAACGCTTGTAGTATGGGAAAAAAGAGGAGGAACTTACCCTCCTGCTAGCTGACACCAACCCAGACATAGTGGGGCTCACAGAAACATGGTGGAACCCAACGCATGACTGAGTGGTGAATATCAAGGGCTATAGGCTGTACAGGAGGGACAGAACAAGACACAACAGGACAGGACAGGACAGGGAGGAAAGGCGGGGGTGTGGTGCTCTACACTAAGGAGGAATACACGTTCTCATCAAGTAGCACAGTGTCAGAGGAGGGGCACACTGAAGTGCTCTGGGTTAGAATACAACCAATAGTTGAGGGGATAGAGACTTAACAGTGGGGGTCTACTACAGACGACCCAACCAAGGGGAAGAGCTAGACCAGGAATTCTTAAGTCAGCTCACAGAGGTAGTTAGGTCAAAGGACGTGGTCATCATGGGTGACCTGAACTTTCCAGACATCTGCTGGGAAGAGCAGTCAGCCAGATCTGACTGCTCATGTAGGTTCCTGGCCAAAATGCTGGACCTCCATCTAACTCAGGAGGTGCACAGCTCCACCAGGGGAGATGCCTTGTTGGACCTGGTGCTGGCCACAGGGTGATGACCTGGTGAGGGGGCTGTGGGTGCTCGACCACCTGGGTGACAGCGATCATCACCTGCTGGAATTCACCAACCACTCCAGTAAGATGTTATAGTTACCAGCAGAAGTTACTCAATGTAACTTGGACTCCTTAGCTCATTGAAGTTTGCCCTCCTGGAATCTAGGGCTGCTTCAGGCCTTAGCTACCTTGCACTGGACGAGCAGAAAGCATATGCATATCCATGTGAAACATAGCAGACTGAAGATAAATGCATCTTCATTACAAGTAAATGACAACAATTTTGGAACTAAATATTCTAGAAATTCAAATATTGTTCAATGGACTAATAATAACTCTTTCTTCTTGAGAGATGCTACACTTGTGCTACCAGTCAGAACCCAGAAGATGAGATGACTATAGCCAAAGCATGTAAAGGGTTTGATTCAAGTTTAGGTCTAACAATAGCCAGATGTTTGGGTGTGAAATGCTTTCTCATGAGATACTGCTAAAAACTTTGGATAACATGTACCTTGTTTATTCACATGCTACACTAACCTTTTCTCCTTAAAATTAGCATTGAAATTGGGGTGCATGTCTTACATGAGAGAACTGATTCTGGACAATTTGGTTAAAGGGGGAAAATCCTTTCTTCTTCAATTTGCTTTCCCACAACTAGGTGCATGTCTTATTTGAGGATGTGTGTTATGGATAAATATAAATGGTACTTGAAACAGGGGCTGGTGGGTGATTTCAACCAAATGAACTTGTAATTATTTGGGGTGAAAAGCAAAATACTCTTAATATCTTTATTGTTTTGGGTCATAGGATGTGAACATGGCATACACAATTAAGTAAACTATATCAGACCAGCACAGACCTTGGCACAGGTTTAGTCACATTTTCTCTTGAGACTAAAGATCACCTGCCTGATTCTATTGTCCAGAGATGGGCAATGAAAGGTCTCCCTGTCTTGCAAATATTTTCAAGATTTCAGAAGTTTTCCTCTGTCTTATTCTGTATAGAGACAAACTGTCAGATTTTGTGGTTTTTAGTGAAAAGGAAAGAGAGCACAATGCTCCCTGATAGCTAGTCTCACCTGGCAGTTAGGGCACATACTAGTGAAATGGGATACATCAGGTCATATAACCCTTTCTCTGCTTGGCTTACAGCAGGGATTTGAACCCAGCTTTACCAGGAGCCAGGTGAGAGTCTTACCCCCTAGACAAGTGGTTATTCTGGGATCTTCCATATTCTCTTTTTTTTATGACCCATAATTCTCTGGACAAGAAAAATTCTTCATAACCAAAGCTTTACTGAGCCTAACTTCTATCCACAAACAGCTTTGATTCCAAAGTACTGGTATTTTCCAGCAGAACTAACATTTTGTTGAAACATTTCTGGGCAAATTGAGCCAAAGGTGAGGACAAAATGTTTCAGTTATTTAGGAACATGATAAAAAGAGCCAAAGGGAACTGATACATAAGTTTTCAAGTCTCCATGCAGGGGGTTTGTCTTGTGCAGCAACAGAGTGGTGAATCCATAGCCCACTCTGCCATTCCTGTCCCTTAGCTCCCAATGCAAGCTCCATTATGCTATAGAAAAATTCACAATGAGCAGATTGCCAAGGTGCACAAGCCACACAGAGTGCCCCCCACCCCCCCACAACCAACACCTCAAGCAGAAAACTCATGGTTCCTGCATTAAACAGCGCTGTCTTTTATTTATAAAGTGACAGAGCATTTGACCTTACAGAGATCTTTGAGCAAAAAAGAAAATGCACTGTGCTTTTATTTGTTCAACAATGTTAAAGGAAATCCCTTCCTGGCTTTGGATCTCAGTTATGAGTTTTGCTGACATGCATCATTTTATAAATAGCCATATAAATTGAGTGAATCAACAAATATGAACTATATAAGGATATAACAAATAGAAATGATGGATAGAAGACAGTTTGGAGAAATGTCTATAACCCTTCCCTTATTTAATTATTTGTCAGGAGTCATTGTACTCCTTAAGATCCAGATCCTTTTGTGAGTGGCTAAGGGTGCTAACAGATGTACAGCTCCCTGCTCTAACTCATAGCGCTTCACAGATACCTCCATGTGTTAGTGACTCCACCCCCAACCCAACAGCTGTTTGCTTTTGGGGCAGGGGAAGGAATCAAGCTTCACTTTGGAGCTGATCCAAGAGGAGCTGCCTGCCCGCAGCCTCTTTCCCCTCTCCCTCTCCCTGCCAGCTCTGGTGCTGTCTGTAGGATGGGAGGGAGAAGAAAGATTTGCCCAGCCCGATCTGGAGAGGGGAGAGTGGGTGGACTGGAGTTCCCCATGAGCATCAGCCAAGCCCTCATTACATGCAAGGACAGACAGAAGTTAATGTAGAGCACTTTCAAGAGACTGAGTCCCTGCTGTCAAATGTTAAGATCACTAAGATACTTAATGATGCAGGTGGTGTATAAATTTGTAGGTGGATTTGATACTTTGAAAATGAAAGACTGTATAATGTTTTCCTGTTCAAAGGTTTGTTCAAATTGTACACCATCTTTTGGGTGCAGGTAGGTAAATATCTTTCACCAATGGTGAAACTAATGCATACAGCGGGGTTAGGTAGGTGATTCTACCTATCAGTCTCATCTTATTCTGTTACTTGCCAGTAGTCTGACAGCTAGTCACTTGGCTTCTCTGACCTTCAGTTTCCACATAATGTTGTTTACCTACCTCCCACTGTAAGTTCATAAAGCACATCTGAAAGTTTTATAGTATTGTAACGTACTGCTAAGGCAGAAGGGGACAGAACTCTTGTTTTTAAGTTGCCACCTCTGCTTATTCAGATGGCTGCTTCCTAGGACTTCACTTTTTGGTACAGGATGAAAATTTCCCATGCAAGTATTCAAGTAGAAGCAGCATTTCTGAAAAATTTTAAAAAACTAAGTGAAAAACTCCCATGTTTCGAAATATGTAAACAAAGCAAACAAACTGCTTTTTGTTTTACAAAGTCACATCAAGTGGAACAGGTCTTGTACAACCTTTTTCATGCAGTTACTCAATTCTAACGAAAGTGTTTGTTTAGGATGCTGTAAGTCCAACACAGCATTTGTGACCTGTGCAAGAGATTACATAGACGGAAGGTCATTGGCAATATGAAATGATCAACCCTGGGGGGGAAAAAGCTTGCAGATATTGACTGATGGATCTGTTTACATAATTTTGCAACCTTTGTTTCTTAAATAGATTTTTAATTGTCACAAAAAAACTGAATTGAAATATCTGAAAACTCCAGTTAACTACTCAACTGATAATGCAGAGATTTGTAACAAAGCTGATTATATGTACCCTGGAAGGACTTTCTTGTGGAATTAGAATGAAGTTTTTTACCTTGATATTAAGTTTATCCTATCAGCTGTAAGTGTATTGGTAGTTTTTTAGTTGTCATCACTGCTCAGGATCTGGACTAAGACAATCAACTAATTTGACGAAGACTACTGAACAGTCATCTGAGGATAACATTAGAAGTACCAAGATTTTATGCTGTTTCACTTGAGTGTCTCCATTGCGAGGTACCTGTTCATTTGGGCTGGTCTTCTTGCCCATGTCACTATATTGTCCACATAAATAATCCCTGTACTTGTTTCCTGGGGGAGTGCAGCCCACACTTGCAGACTCTACACAGCCTACATGGAGTATGGCTGGAGCACAATTGTGAATTATGGGGCTTGAATATAAAATTCTCCACTATTACTCCCACAAGTCCTTTGTTCTTATGTGTCTGGTCCTTTTTTCCATGCCATCTACTCCCTGGAACATAGGCAATGCATGGCAGGGCATGGAGGGCACATGCTCCCCCCCCAGATGTCTGTGCCGACAGAAGGTGTGGGCCTGCAGCCCAGCTAGAGTAAGCACCAAGCAGCAGCAGGGATGGGGGGCAGCAGCACGGAGTTATGCCCTCTCCCCCACTGTCAACACTTACATGTCATCAATGCCCTGGAAGCTGGATGGCACTTTATAATAATCCGATATAACATTTTTCTCATGGATTGCTGTGAAGTGCTACCTCACCCCAGTCCACAAAGCCAAACATGTGTTCCTAAAGAGCAGGTAGCTGCCTAAGAGCAGCTTCCTAGCGAATGATTACCTGACTTTCAACCATAGTGTCAGTGTCTGGGGATTGGACTGCACACAGGTGATCAAGATTTGACCCTAGACCAATGATTCTCAACCAGGGTGTCTTGAGATCCTTTTCTCAGGGGCATCACAGGGTGTCTGTCCCACAATGTTAACACTGTTAGGTATGTAAACATGATTCACAAGATTTCAAATAGGAAGTCATAGTTGTAAAAACAGTCTGACCTGTTGTGGTCTTTCTGAGTTCTTTGCAACAAAAGAATTTCTCTATTATTTTTCTGTAGTCAAAAAATGAGTGAAAACTAAGACTTGGCATTTTCCAAGGGGTGTCTTAAGTCTAATAAGGGGTGCCTCAAATCTAAGAAGGTTGAAAACCAATGCCCTAGACAGTCACAGTCTAGGATGATGAGGACCAGGGAAGGTGCATGATAGAGTCAAGAGTCAGAGGGTTGGGAGGTTGAGGTCTGTAAGGGACTGAGATGACCTAGGCAGTCACCCTGGCTATAGGGTCCAGGAATAGGGAAGAGGTATCCAGACAGAGGTTACTAGCCTGGGAGTCCAAATGAGGCAGCTATAGATACATGGGATTGGGACATAGGTAACTGCCAAACTAAAGCCATGAGCCAGAGTCTGGCTGTCAGGAGACAGGAGTGGACTGGGATCAGGAGCCAGAGAGATGATTTAAGAGCAAAGGGAACTGGGCTGGAGGCTGAAACAATGAGTCAAAGGGCAGGAACCAATTGGCAGAAACTGGGAAAAAAGATGAAGCCAGGAAGTCAACAACTCTCCAAGGAAAAGGAAACAAGGAACAAGCAAGAGGGAACCAGGAACAAAGAGTCAGACCCCAGCTGCAAGTGGTTACACTACTAGCAATCATGCCAATTTGGGGAGCCAGGGCCAAGTTATTGGGTGTCTTTACACATGCTCTTGTGGTCAGGGAGTGCTTTAATTAGAGCAGCTCTCAGGATCCACTCAAATTAAAGCACCTGCAGCATCTCATGTATTCAGCATCCCGCACTTCAAAATGGTGGTTGGGGCACTTTAACGCTTGTTTGACAAGCTTTAGTTAAAACACTATTGCCACCATTTTGTAGCATGGGGATGCTGAATACACAAGACACCAAGGCTGCTGGAGCATGCTAATTGAGCAAGTCAGTTCCAACACACTGTTATTACAGCACTTCCCATGCATCTACAGGCACCCATTGTGCCTGAGAGCCCTCCCTGATGCAACTGCCCTAGAGCGTTCTCTGACATCTAACTACTATTTCAGGCATGTTCTTGGTGTTGACACCCTGCAGTTCTCATACAACTTTCATAATCACATCACAACCCACTAACTCAACATTGACTTGCCAGTACCAAACAGCTAATCAGAAACTTATAGGAATCTGAGATAGCTGATTCCTGGACAGTCACAATAACCTTCTTCTCTGTCAATATAAGATACCTGAATTGTGCACTGTGGCTCCAGGAACTAGGGGCAAGCTTCTTATAAAGGTTTATGGAGATCTACTTCCTCATGTGAAAGTTCTGGAGTCTTTACTGGCCTTTCCATGCTTGCAGAACTATATGATTTTACCATGCCATACTAGTTTTCCTGATCCAATATTACATATGAGAACAGGACAAAAACTGCAGTATTCGTCACGTCTTCCTAATTTTGGTGTGCTTCCTTCAGGCCGTCCATATCCAGCACCTTTACATGTTTCTATAATACCTCAAAGAACTTCAAGCATCTCTTGGAAAGATTGGCCCACATTGTAAACATTTGGGTCATGGTCAGAAGAGCTACTCTGGCAGGACCATGGCTCTGACTACTGCTCACACAAGACTAAGCAGCATGTTGAGCTGGCACAGCCACAGGGGGGAGCAGATGCAGTCCTTTCAATGCACTACTTGGCAAACATCAACCCTTCCAGATCATGGTGTATGCATGGGAGGTCACCCAGACCTTTGATGCATATGCCTAGGCTGGATGGTTTTTTTTGGAGAGTGGAGGCTGCCCAGACCTTCCATCACCCCTTTAGGCCATTGAGAGAGAATCCAAAGTCCAGATAGTCCAAACATTTGGTGCCTCCATGGCTGTATTTGTATAAGCGTCCAGGAATTGAACCCAGGTCTCCTGTGTGGTAGATAAGGATTCTGTTACTGAACCACAGGGGACTTCACAGCCACAGAGGATAGCGGGCAAAAATGATGTCTATCCATGGGCCATTAAGGAATGGCAAATTGCCCCACAGTGCACCACAGACCAATTTCTAGATGGGCTCTGCTTTATATGATGGGTGTGGGGTGTGTGGGGAAGGGGATATGGTGACATATACCTCAAATCCCAGTACTGAATGTGAGTACTACTAAGCACAGGAAGTACGGCTTACATAACAGATGTGAAAGCAATTGTTTGTGAGAGAAAATCTGTTCCTGCCTTGAGCTATTAGGTATGTTCCTGTTCCTGCCAGAGCATGCAGGTATTTAACAGCATCAGCTTGCCCTAAGAGATGTCCAGAGTAGGGATAAGGATTTTGCCTCCTGAGCGTATTAGCAAGGTATTTACATCCTTTTATACAATAACACCCTAAAAAAACTCGGTGGGGGGGAAGTGTAAATTTGCTTGCCCTGACTTTTTTCTCCCCTGATTAGAAATGAAAGTTTAATCTGGTATCAAAATTCTCATGTCAATATTTAATAGGAATTTACATTGATACGGATAATGAAATAGAGTCTCATATTTTCTTCCCTTAACAAGAGCTGCAGTTTACAAGTGTTAGAGCTGCTACAGGCAAAGCAGGAAACTCTCATCTAGGTCACCAAACATTCAAGGTTTAATTAGTAACTTAGACTGTGAATGTAAAACAGAAGTTTACACATTTTTAAAATGTATTATTATATGCTGAAAGAGACAACAGAAAATATCTAACTTCAAAGAGGACCATTATATTTTGCTGAATTCTCTGCTGTAACAGAAAAAAAATGCAATCTTTGTTCTTGAGATTATACCTTGAAAAATCAAACTAAACATAAGGATTGCTCCTCCCTGGGCATGTCTACACTCCGGTCAGGAGCAAATTAATCCCGACAGGAGCAGCCCAGTCCAGGACCACTCCTGCCCTGCTCTGCCCCCATCTAACAGGCTCCTCCAGGTGCCAGTCCCAGACTGGCAGGCAGCATGGGGGCTTTGCCCTGAGCTGTGGAGGTCAGGGGGAGCTGTCCCAGCTTGGTGGAAGATTGGGCTGGCCCCAAGTGTGGTGGGGAGGGGAGGGGAGGGGAGGAGCTGCCCTGGCTGGAGACGGGCCCCAATCTCCATGTGGCTGGCAGGCAGCATCCTGCCACACCAAGACTACTTTCCTTGCACCCTGTGGCCCCCTGCTGCCTAGGCTGACCAGGAGTCATTTGCTCCCAGTCAGTGTCTACATGTATGGTAGAGCGTATTAGACAAATAAACTGCATAGTAATTGCTGTGTACATGTAGACGGTGATGCTTTACTGTGCATTAAATTAATCTAATGAACAGTGAAAGATCTCTGTAGACACACCCAGAGACACTGAGCACCTGCAATCCTAACTTCCTGCAAAACTAATGGGTGTTGGCCTGCTTCATTAAACAAAAGAAAAAGCTCAAGGAGACTCAGTCTATAGATGAGGAGTGGGCAAAATATGGCCTGTGGGCCAGATCTGGTGAGCCAGACAATCCCATCTGGCCCACAGGCACCCACCAATTAATTGTACCCCACTCAACCCCTGCATGTCTCACCCACCCTGGTGCATGGATGGGCCCTGGCCCAACCAGTACACAACCAGCTGCTGGGGGACCTGCTCAGTTTCCCCAGTGTCCAACAGCTCCTCTTTGTCTCCCTGCAGCAGTGCTTGTTCCAAGCAACAGTTAGGGAAGTGGCGGGGTCGGGGGACGCTGAAGCTGAGCAGGGAGCGCGGGGCTCAGACTGGCAGGACAGTGGAACCCATGCCCAGTGGGGCAGCAGGAGTGCAGAGCTCAGGTGGGCAGGGTGTGGGTGTGAGGGAGGGTTGGGGTGTGGGGTCCCCCTCCACACTCCCCACCCCATGGCACACGCCCCTGCCAGTGGCGGCAGCAGCAGGTGAGGGCCCTTGTGGTACCGTTGCCCAGCAGTTGCATGGCTCTGGCAGTGCTACATGTAGCGGCAAGGAGCACAGCTTGCCCATCCTGCCTCTACTGTGCAAGGCTCCACGCTGCGGACTTCCAGCTCCCAGCACCTGCACACCACCGGGGAAGCCCTGCACAATGAGGGCTCCAGAGGCTAGCTTTGGGCAGCTGAACAGCTGCCCATGCCATGTGGCTGGAAAACTGCCAGGTACATGGCTCTTCCCCAAGCTGGAGGTTGGCACCCTCCTGATGTGGCTGACCAGGTGCAGTTTGCATCTATACATGCCCTGCTGCACATTAGTTAATGTGCTGGTTCTCTAGTACCTGTGTGTGTTGGTACTAGCAAATGGTGCATGAAGTGACACTTGACTGTGCATTAAATTAACCTAATGATCAGTAAAGCATCTTGTGTAGTTGTGCCCAGTAATGAGCTAAATATATATGACTTGGCAATCAAGTTACTGGTTTGATATCAGGTCCATGCCATATGGAGGGCAGAGCTATGAAGGCTTAAGAGTACATTTACATGCTGATGAATGTTTGGGAAATTTGTTAAGTGGAACCGTCCCTTGGAATTTCCAAACTTTCCATTTATACTTGGATGGTTAGAAAAAATGTACAATCTTTTCTTAATTTATTTTTGGCTAAAGTAATAAGTTCTTTCTTATTGTAATCTTGGGGAACAAAGGTGTTTTCTTGTTTTGTTTTGTTTTTTTAACCAGGGGGTTTGTTATAGCTCCAATGTGCAACTCATTTAGATACTCTTCATCCTGTGATTGTACTGATTGTTTAGATTGTTGATGTTGGTTTCTGTCACTGGAAATTCTGTTTATGTCCACAGGGGGATTTTTAGACAAATTAAAGCAGATGTTTTGAAGGAGGCCCTGGTACTTTTTTGAAAATATACAGATGAACTTAAAGACAAGCTAAGGTTGGTTCTTGACCTGAAGATTATGGCCATACCTGACCTCTGCAAAAGCACAATGCTGGGTACTGCACTTCTGAGAACGCAGCGCTGAGTACCTTGTGAGCTCTGCTGGACAAAAAAACCACTAAACAACAATAACAAATGTTGGTTCTTACTTATCTCTTCTATCTTCTTATTCACTCAAAGACTGAAAGCCAGACTTTGTTCTTCTGTTTTTCCTGGGACTAACACTGTACCATCCTATGAATCCTTAAAGTAAAAATATTACCAAACCATTGGGTCTCTTATTTTCTGAGGAAGGTGTAACTATCTTATAGTTTTTAGCAAAGACTTTATATTATTTTCCCTTTTCTGTATAACTGCCGCGCGGCACTCTCACATTTATGTAACCTTGAAGTCAACTGTTAATCAAAATGAACACTTTGTACTTTTCTCCGCTGGCATTAAGCTACACATGCGCATTCTGTAAATTTCATTTCTTATCTAGAAGTGTCGTTTCTGCAGAAATGAAACTTATGTAGAAAATCTGCCTAGCAATAATTATGTAAAAGAAAATTATCCTATCTCTATATTATAGTTAGTGTCATAAAGGCAGTCCAACGAACATCTATAAAAGAGGCAAAAAATCAGGAAGCAGCAGAGACGACAACCGGAAAACCCTGTGGGCCTGATCATCCCGCAGACCGGTTCTCAGCCTCTCCGTCTGGGCGTACCCCAGCGAAGACAAAGGCCTCAGAAATCCGACAACTAACAACGATTCACCATGTTACAGTATTGCTTTGTATTTCCCATTCATGAGCCGTTGACCAGTTCTGGGACTTAAGGAGCCGGCAGCCGCACCTAGCTTTGGACTAGCTCCACTGTTGGAACGCAAGGGCTGGCTCTGGAACCTCGTGAACCAACGGACACCCTATAGATTAAGAGACACTAACTACTTACTCTAAGTCGTCTACTTGTGCCAACTCGGTGAACCTCGAGGGCGGCTAAAAAGCTACCTCAATTCTGCCCCACAAGCCACGCACTCACACAGCTCCGCAAAGCCCGCGGCTCCCCTAAGCGGTGCCGGAGCCGCTAGCCCGGCATTTCGCCACAGAAGGGCTTAAAAATATTTTGTTCCCAAACTGGGCAATTCTTCCTTATGTGGTTATTGAATTCAGGTCTACCTTTTCATCGTAAATGCTTGTATAATTCTTCATGTAGTCAGGTGGTATGTCTTGAGTGGCATCTGATTTAATTTGACATGACATGAATTTTAGCTACAGTTCCATTTTTTGTCCCTAAATTCCATTCTAATGAGCAAATGTTTTCCTTCATATACATGTTTTGATGCAAACTAACATGATAAACTGAAGGTGAAGGATAGAAAGGTGTCAGCATCCTATACTGAGCATGGGTAGGGAGCCACTCAATTCACAATTTCATGGAAATCGTAAAATCGGGTATTGTCTACTGCTGCATACATCTTCCAAAAATCCTCAGATCCTTCTTCACTGCTATATGAAATTTCCCAAGAATTCCAGTTAAGAAAGGCAACCTGGCTATTCCAATATTCCACTTTAACATCCAAAAAGTCAAAACAATATTTTTCTATAAATTCATATCTATTCATTGTCTGACTTCTCCATTCTCCTTCCCCTGTTACTATTGCTGTTATTCTCAGGTGTAGATTACCTGCTGCTCTCTCTCTTGCTTCCTTCCATCTTCTTTCTCCTTACAGATCTGGTTTATTCCTCCCACTAGTTTTCCTCTTCCTTTCAATCACTGTTTCATTCCTCATTTCTCCCTCCTGAATTCCTCTCTTCTTCTCCTGTTCTTCCTGCTGACTGGGCTCTTTCCTCATTCCTTTCTTCAATAAAGCCTCCTCCAACACTGATGATCTCCATTATATCTTTCTTTCCTACCTTCTTTCATCCCTCATTCCCCACCTTTGTCCATCCTCCATGGACTTCTGCTTTCCAATTTGCTTTTCATCTCTTGGTCTGCTTTTTCTTTCATAACTCACTCTCCTCTCCAGGACTGCTGCCAATGCTTTTCTGGGCTCCTAGAACTCCTCCTCCACCACCACCATCTGGTGCTCCATCATTATCCTGCCAGTGTTTCTGGCATCAGTCCAGGTGGTATACCGGCCCTCTCACCCAGCCACTACACTTGGTCTTAGCCAAAGTTGGCTGAGAAGCTATGCTGCTGATGGGAACCTACCACAAGGATTGGTTAGCACAATCTATCTCAATAAGGCATATGGCAGTGCCCATTAAGTGCAATCCCCACCACTGCTGACTCCTTTTCAAGTCATGGTAAGCCATGCCATTGCATACAGTTCACCCAGAATCTCTCTGTTGTGTCTTTCTCAGCCTGGTGCATATAATTAGTGTGGCCATGCCTTTCATGAGGTGAAGCCTAACTAGGTTGCTCTGCCTCATCTGCACATACATTTTTGGAGCATCCCAGGAATTGTGAAAAGATTACCCGGTTCCAGTCATGAGTGAGGGCTAACTAGCACATGGATTTTTTGTGAGGGGAATCTGGAGTATATGCACATACTGAGCAGTAGAGAGATTGGAGAGAGAGTGGTTTTCTCGTGAGAAATGTGCCCCCACAGGTATTTGAGTATTCCTGTCTTTGATAGTTTTTCAATATGCGTTCATTCTGGTGCACAGTTGTTCTTTGGTTTCTCCTACATATTTTCCATCAGGGCATTTGGTGCACTGGATGAGATATATTACATTTCTGGAGGTGTAGCTGTAAGATCCAGGAATGCTGATGGCTCTGTTGTGAGGTGTAGTAATTGTGGGGTGGTGGAGCTGTGTTGGCAAGTTTTGCATTTCTTATCCCAGCATGGTCTGGATCCATTCAGTGTGTTTTGGGCCAAAGAAAGTTTGCTTCTGGTGATAAGGTTGGCAAGGTTCAGTGCTTGTTTAAAGGGTGGCTCTGGGAAGATCTCTTTGAGAATCTCTTCTAGTATGGGTTGCAATTGCTTGAGGATTTTCCATATAGGTTCGAGGGAGGGGTGATATGTCATAACCAGTGGTATGCGATTCATGGGGGTTTTCCTTCTGTACTGCAGCAATTCTTCACATGGTATCCGGGTGGCTCTTTCAAACGTGCAATCTATCGCTCTAGAGGAGTGTCCTTGTTGAGTGAAGGCCCTTTTGAAATGTGAAAGGTGATGATCATGGGTGTTCTCCTCAGCAGAAATTCAGTGGTATCTGAAGGCTTAGCTGTATATTACAGTTTTCTTGGTGTGTGTTTAGGGTGATTGCTGGTTCTGTGTAGATATGTATGTTGGTCCATGGGTTTCTTGTAGATAGTGGTTTGTATTGTATTATTCTGGATTGTACTATTGACTCTGGTGGCACCCAGCCCAGTGAACTACATGGTAAATCATGAGCTTTTTGGCTTTGGATGAATACCATGTATATTTTATACTAGTTATAAATAGGTACAAAAGTGCTTTTCAAAATTGTGTTTATGAAATGCCTGTGCTAAAACTTGCAGCAGTTTCAAGAACAGGTAGCATACATCAATTCCGAATGAACTACATGTATGGATATTGCATGCAGATTGCTACACTCATGTTTAATTGCAAGGTTATTGTTTTCGAATTTGCTCCTTGCTTCTATGTGCTCAGAGAGAGCAGGGTCAGATGGTAAGGGGAGGGGCAAGGGACTTCCAGAGGAAAAAGCTGTAGGGAAACAGAGCAAAGGGCTACTTTATCCCCCAGATTTATTTTCTCTGCTGTAATAGTGGGAAGGGTGCAAATTCAAAGCCAATCTCCAACAAGACTCTAGACATGGAAAATTATAACAAATTTATAAACATTCCATATATAGAATCTAATTATTGGGGAGGCAGCTTATAATTAGGGTCATCTTCTGCTCAAGTAATTTTGGTATAAATTAGTCAGGCTGACTTCAATATCCAGGAAGTTACTGAAACAAGTTATAAAAAAGTCAATTTATAAACATGTAAAGGAGAAAAGCTGATCACAAGCAGCCAGCATGGATTTTTTAAGAACAAATTGGAGAAATATGGGCTAAATAAAATTACTACACGGTGGATAGAACATTGGCTCAATTTCTGTTAGCAAAAGGTAATTAAAAATGAATCAGTGCTGGAATAGAGAGTGGCTTTGAGTGGGATTCCCTAGGGATCTGTTCTGTGTCCAGTGCTATTTGACATGTTTATAATGATTTGGATGCCATAATAGCTTCCTGAGCCAATTTGCAAATTACATGAAACCGGGAAGGATTGAAAATACGTTGGAGAATAGGAATAAATTCCAGAAGAGTCCTGATAGTTTGGAAAGCTGAGCTAGAGGCAATAGGATGAAATTCAGCGCAGACAAATGCAAGATGCTGCACTTAGGGAAGAATAATTAAAAACACCAACACAGAATGGGAGATAATGGGCTGGGTGGCAGGACTGCTGAGGAGGATCTTGGGGTTTTTATGAATCATAGACTCAGTGGGCTTTTCTACACTTGCATTAATATGCCTTTTATAATGCACATTAAATTTAGTACCTCCAATGTCAGAAACTAAATTAATGCCCATTAGGCTGTACTAGTGCGCAGTAGTACATTTGCATGCTTTTTTAGTGACATTTAATATGCAATAGACTATTTTTACTGCATTAGTGTAATGTCATTTTTTATGTGACGGTTTAACATGCAGGAAAATAGTCTATTGTGGATTAAAGCACTTGTATATATGTGCCCAATACAAGTTAGTGATATAATGCAGTCAAAAAAAGCAAATACAGTTTTGGGCTGCATCAACAGAAGTATTAGGTGTTAGACACAGGAGGTAATTGTGTTATTTTTCCTCAGTGCCAGTTAAATCTCATCTAGAGTATTAAAGGCTCTATTTTAAGAAGGATACAGAGAAAGTCAAAAGGGTCCAGAGGCAAATGGCAAAAATGATAAAGGGGTTGGAAGGCAAGCCATTTGGGAAAGGCTGAGATCACTGGCTGTGCTTAGCTTACAGAAAAGGTGATTAAAGGGGGACATGATAGCAGTCTTCCAATATCTGAAATGAAGAAAAGGGAGGACAACTTTTCTCCCCTCCTGGAGGAGGCAAGATGCAAAGCAATGGTTTAAAATTCAGCAAAGTAGATGTAGATTAGATACCAAGAAAAGCTTTCTTACTGTTAGAACAGTGAGGCAGTAGAATAAACTGCCCAGGGAAGTTGTGGCATCTCCCTTACGGGAGCAAATGTTAACCTCATATTGAATGTGCTGCCTAAGAATGCTCTTCTACCCTTCAACTGTATAATCATGTGTCTGCCATCCTTTTCATAATCGTATTGTACCACGTAATTTTTTTAATTTTCTCAATAAAGTTTTTAAATCAGGGGTTCCCAGCTGGAAGCACCAACCCTAATCCAATTAGAACCCAGAGGCCACCTTCACAAAGATGGCAGTTTTAATCCTAGTAAAATCATAGCATTACTATAAGGATCTTTCTGCAAAGAAAGGGGAAGAAACACTCCTGCAGGTGTGTCTACATGAGACACTTTACTGTGCAGTAGACTGACTTATGGCACAGTAAATCATCACTGTGTAACCCTGTGCAGTGCCTACCACGCATTAAAATAGCTGACCAAGAGCAAATTGCTCCCTATGAGCCCAGGCAGCGGGGGAGCGAGAGAACTGTCCACTCTCCCAGGCAGCTGCCTGCTTCCTAGCCCTCACTGCAATCAGTCGATCAAAGAGGGGGCAGGGACAATGTCCCGTGTGCCCACACCAAACAGATGCCAGACCACCCCACGCCTTCACTGCTGTCTGCTGGCAGGGCCAGCTCTGATCTTGCAGCCAGGGCTTAGACAATGTCCCTGGCCCTGACAGTTGCCTCCTGCAGGGGCAGGTGACTTTGTCCAAGCCCCAGCTCTGAGATCAGACAATGTCCCAGGCCCTGCTTCAAGATCAGGGGAGGAGGTGTGGGGGTGGGGGGGAAGAGAGGGAGGTTGGGCAGTAGGTTTGCATTACTGCCTATGTTCCGGTCATTGGTAAAAAAAAGCATTAGATACTTCTGTTTAGCTAAAAACTGGAAGTCCAAGTTCTTTTTCACAAAGTCCAGCACCAGCTCTGTTATTAACTCTGTGAGTCTTGCAACACAAGTGCTGTCCTATGGGGCATTATATGGTGTACTGTGTAGATGCTGATGGGACTGGCTGAGGAAAAAGGGTGCTTCAGTACAGAGGCTGCCTGCCAGCTAGCCCCACACTGGAGCACTTTCATGCCCTAGCCAGCCCCTTTGCAGCACGCTGAGCTGGGCTGGAGCAGTCCCAGGCTGGCAGGCTGACACCCTGGGCCCCCTATAAACTGGGGCTCCTCAGCCCCAGCTCAACTTGCTGGTCATGTGGCACCTGGAAGCAATAACCTCCAGACATGAACTGCACCAGAATTTATTTAATCACATTAATAGCATATGTAGATGTGCCCAGTGTGTCTTTTTCATTAACATGATTACCAGCAGTTTTAAACTTATCAGAGATTATTTCATTGCACTAACATGACTCCATACTATACTTAGGATAATTGTTTTATAATGTGTAGATAACAGCGTTACATTTACCAACTAACTGCTTCTCTGACCTCTTTGAAAGTACTCTGCTTTCAAGCCTTGGGTCATCACCTCCCTTAAGAGACAATTGCACAATTCTCCCACTCTTGATATAGGTTAGTGGCACCCAAACTTTTGTCCTGCAGGCCAGATGAGTGGTATGCAGACCAGATCCCATGTGGGATCAGCACATGGGGTTGTCCATGGGTGTGATCCAACCCCCAGCCCAATCCTGCAAGCCAAAATTCAGCTCTGCACTGGTTAATCAGGTGCAAAGGGCCACATGATCTGGTCCACAGACCATTTCACAGGCTCAGAAATTTGGCAGCAGGGGAGCGGCAATTAACATTGCCACCACTTCCCCACTGCCAAATTTCCAGACCCTTAGGGAGCTCTGCAGCCCAAACGTTATAGCTCCACATACCCCACAAACACTGCACCCACCCACACCCCCCACTCTCACACTCATGTGTCTCTGAGGTAGCCCTGCTCACTGCTACATGCACATACACTACCACACACATATGCACACCCACACTGCCAGCCACCCTCTCCCACTCCACTCACCTTACAGCCCCCTATAAATCCCATACCAACTCAGATACCTACACATCTGCACAAACCTCCCATACTCACCCACCCACATCTACACATACCCCCACACCCTCCCCCACACCCCACATACACACATCTACACGCACACAGAACCCTCCACAAACCTCACACCCACCTTCCCATAGTTCCCACAACCCTCCACACCCCTCCCCATAATATACAAGAGTAAGACTTGATTTTTGAGCTATTATGGAATCACTTCTATAAATAGTGCAAACACACACAAATCGGAACTATTTTAAAAAAAAATAAAATTAAAAGACGCTATTACGGATGTTTGATTTTTAGTATATAAATTTTTTTTTCCTGGTTCCAAGGTGACAACCTGCCTTCCCAAAAGAAGCATTTCTGGGGGCAAGGGGAGGGACTTCCAGTGGCAAAAGTCAGAGGTTAGGTCTGGCACTATTGATCCCAAGATGGCAACCAGGTGGCAGGGCACTTGTCAAGGCATGGGGGGCCCATGACAGCTCACCAAAACTCATTAAGTGGCCCTCTGGCCCAAAGAATTGCCCACCCCAGCTTTAGAGAGCCAGCAGACCAGTATAACAAAATTGTGCATCACAGGAGATGTACACAGAGCAGGAAAAGTTTCAAGACCCTGGATTCGCCCTGTTCTCCACTCTAATGCCCGTGCTGCTGTAAAATAAGTCAA
Source organism: Crocodylus siamensis (assembly GCF_052110815.1). Taxonomy (NCBI): domain Eukaryota; kingdom Metazoa; phylum Chordata; order Crocodylia; family Crocodylidae; genus Crocodylus; species Crocodylus siamensis. The sequence goes on along the minus strand of NC_143396.1, from coordinate 155,260,840 downwards.
CAGCTGGTCCCATTCATTCTTGTTCTTATGGAATAAACTATTCATCTCATGTGTCCCTTAACAGACAAGTCCTGTAAACATAGTTAGAAAGCTCTGGCCTGCAATTCAGAGCTTTTTCTTTTCTTTTTATGAGGTTCAAATTAGTCATGGACACAGAAGGAGAAGGAAGGGAAGAAGAAAACATGGCAGGGAGGTGGGGATCAAAAGAGAAACTGAAATACAGCAAAGAGTAGGGTTTCATCAGAGGATCCGTTTAGTGTCTTTCTATTCAATGTTTTGAATGTTTAAAGCCAAGCCAAGCCAAGCCCACAACTAGTGGGCTTGGCTCAAAGGTCTGTCATGTGTTTGCAGCAGTGTTTAAATAAGGCAGGAGCCACTTCATCCCCTCCGTGCATCAAGAAAGACCATCAGCAAGAGGAATCCTCCACAGCCTACTGAGCCTGACAAGTGGGGACTTAGGGGCCTCCTGGTGTGAGAGAAAGAGAGCCAGTATGAGCACAGCAGGCAAAGTAAGCAAGCCATTTAAGAAAAATATCACTGTAAATGATAAATGGGCAAGGATTTAATTGCTAATGATGTTGCTTGAAATGTGTGTCTTTGTGTAGTTTAACCCAAAGTTGACAGAAATAAAAGGGGCATAAATATCACCTGAAAGACATTTTTTTAATGATTTCTGTGTTAATACAGTAAACTTGTTTATTCACCTATGGGATAATCTGTCACTGTGCTTTAACTTGCTGCCGTTCCAGCTCCCTGCCAATAAATGTTGCCTAACTGTATTTTCCAACAAGATAGCTAATATGCATCAGTTACCTGGAAGGGAATAAAATATGCATAACTTGTTTAGCAATGAAAACAAGCCCGTTATGTTTTGAAATGCTGGTGTGATTCCAGCTAGCTCGTGCTGCTATGTCTTCCTATGGCTAATCAAAGTGGGTGAAATTTTGCTCTCAGATGTCTATAAAGAGCAACCACTGAGTCTGGTAGAACTGGAGAGGAATCCAGTTGGGGAAAATTTCTTTTGGATTGTTCTAGAATCAGTTGCATTGCCCCAGAGTTTTTGGCTACATCTTGTAAAGTTTGCAGAAACTTTGCCCTTTGCAAGCTGTGCAAATATTGAAATATTGTTTCCATCGGGTTTGTATAATATTATGTGAGAACAATATGTACAAGTTGTTTTCATGAAGTTCCACGAAACTGTATGTTCCATGAATCGCCCTTTACAGCTGAGACCAAGGATCACATATTCAGGATCTGCTTATACATGCATGTATTTGTTAACTTGTGGATTTATTGTTCCTTTTTATAATTATCCTAGTTAGCTAGGTTTGTTAAGTTGTACTATAGGAATATGCTATAGGACTGATGCAATACAGTAGTGGATAAATAGAAAAAGTTGATTTTATTTTAGTAGAGCTCCTAACAAATTTTGAATGGACAGGTTACTTTTACTTAATTGATAACAGTCTTTTTATGAAGATAAAATTTTCATTTAACCTTTTGTATATTATTGAACATTTTCACCCAAAATGTTATCTTTTTTTTATAGTGCTGGAATGATGTTATAGCCAGGATGGTTCAGGAAATACGCAAGAGGCAAGGATTTCTGTGACTAATATATTTCATTGGATCAACTGCATGGTGGTGATAGACTTAGGAAAAGCTTTCAAATGCAGACCCTTCTTCTTCAGGTTGCTGAATTCAAAAGCTTGTCAAGGCGCGGGGTAGACTTACCTTGTCTAAGTCTACCCCAGCTGTGCAGTTGGTCCAGTGAACGATATCACCCTCAAAATTCCTTGCCTCTTGCATGTCTTTATACATCAATACAATTTTTAAGAATGTTTTAATAAATATTTGGGGATTTTTATATTAAAAAGGATGCATTTAAATTTTAAAAGTGTCCATTTCTCACCCTTTTAATTGAACACAATTTTAAAATTTCAAAAATGTTCACCAAGATAGTTTTTTAATTTTAAGATTTAATCGGCTGTAAGTTTTAGACCTATTGCTGATTTCAGTAGCTTTTCACAAAGAATAGGACTCCTACAAGAAGAATCTTTGAAAATGGAAAGCTTTATGGTGCAACTAGTACATGCAAGATCTGAATACTCCAATTCCTCTTTGGAAGGGGGAAGCATTAATTTTAAATTTGAAAAGAAGGGGGAATTATTTGCCATTCAAGGATGAAGATGAAAAATTGCTCACAACTGAAGAACAAGCCACTGGACAGAGCAGATGCTGAAAAACAAGTAGTAGGAAACTATTAAATCCCAGGAGAAATGCTATAAAGCAATGAAGGCTGAGATGAAACTGACAGCTGAAGTAAGGGTCATCCATCCAAGTTGTGCCCCCAAAGCCCTGCGTTTCTCTCTGCTGACCTGCTGTTGGGATAACACCATATCCCCACAGCCTCAGTCCACGGCCTTTATACCAGCACTCACAGATGCAGTAGGGGAATCTCTACCAATCCTAGGTGGCCTCCCCTTTGAGCGGAAGAAGAAAATTTAAGAGGTCATCAGCTAGTAGCTTGTCATAACAAAGCTCAGAAGGAAGCACTAAAGCTATTCAAGGCATGTATTCTGGATCCCAACAAGCACACTCCCACATAAAGTCCTTTATGGGTATGTCCAGACAAGCGTGGTCGTGCAGGATGTGGTGTTCTCCTCCCTGCAAGGCCACACTGTCCAAGCGTGCACTGCGCCATTTTTTTTTTTCCCTGCGGCTTTTTTTGAATGTATGGGCATTCCCCAGGGACAAGTAGCTGTGGTGCAAGGTGCAATGGCGAGGAGTGGAATAAACTAGTTGTCATCCTGGGAATCAGCCCTGGTGGGAGGAGGATGAACAAATTAAATTAATGAAAATAGGAGATCAAAAAGTAGAGAAATCCATCTAGCTTAATGTATATGCTATACTTCTCAGTGATGCTCAGATATGCTTGAGGACTATGTGAGAGAGAGAGAAAAGATGGCTATAAGGTTGCTCTGAATCAGGAAAAAAATGTTCTTCAAGCACCGTTTTATCTGTTGATGCATAATGATGGGAGCTTGCACTGGTGGTGGTCACAAACCTACCATGCAACCAAATCTGAGTGGCAGTATTTATGAAAAAGATGAATGCAGCATCTGGGCCAAGTTTCTATTTATTCACACATGTACAATCACATACAGACATGCCAATTTTGTTCCTTTATTCTTTCCACAGGTCATTAAATGCAAAGCAGCTATTACATGGGAGATAAAGAAACCATTCTCCATTGAGGAGATAGAAGTTGCCCCACCAAAGGCACATGAAGTTCGCATTAAGGTAAAAAACAAACAAACAACCCCACTATGCCCCCCTCCCAGCCCCTCCCGCCCAAAACTAATAAGCCAGATGAGCTTTGTAAATTATCATTGGTAAGAGTGACACTTTAAAAGGGGAAGAGGCTGTGGGAAAAGCCACCAACAGGTATGGCAGCTGCCCATTAGAGAGTTATCTAACCAGAAGGGGTCTGGACTTGAAACACATAAGCCTGAGGCCTGAGCTGGTCCAGGAGTCTAGCCCAGCAGTCCTGCTGCAGCCCTGCTGCCCAGGAGCTCCTCTACGCCATGAGGAGAGGAGCTCCTGGGCAGTAGGCCTGCAGCAGGACTGCTGGCTACAATGTGAGCTGGGGTAAGCAACAACTATGAAGGGAGTAAGGGGAGGTAAGCAGATCGCAGCTGGTCCCGAAAGGAAAGAGGGACCAGAGGGCCAGAGAGGGGCAGAATCTGGGGCCAGAGTGCATGGAGCCCGAGCTGGGGCAGAGGAGCAAACCATAGTCAAGTAAGGACTGGTGGCTGTGTGCCTGACCCCAGCAGTGTCTCAACTGGCCTAGAAGTGGGGTCAGGGTCTAAGTAAGGACTGAAGGCCAGGAGGGCCATAGCTGGAGACAGAGGGGGTTAAGGATCCTGCAGCCCAGGAAGGGGCTGGCTAAGGCAGTGATGTCTGAGTTAAGGATGGTCTGTTAATGGAAGAAAAGGCCAGAAGTTAATGGAGACCCATAGGGTGAGCATTAGAGACCAAGACAATGTGTAGAAACAAAAGAGTGGGCTTATCATGGCACAGGAAAACAAGATGCCGGGAATAGGCAGCCTCAGAGAACTGCATAAGAGACATCTAGGAAGCCCAAGAGTGGGAAGCTCCTGGTCATGGGTATGACCTGAAACTGCACCCTCCTGGGGCTGCATTGATGTGGCGGGGTCCTGTGGCCAAGCAGCCTCTATAAAATGCCACATGTTGCCACCTCAGGGTAAGCTGAGTATGGTTGTGAATTATTGCCTTGTGGGTCTGCCTTGTGCGTTATTCTGTGGCAGGAAAAAGGCTAGGGGAGCACATCAAGCAGAAAAGCACTTTGTGGAGGCTGAAGGTGTGAACAAAGTGAAGGAGGTATGTCTCAGGGTGCTTAGCTTGCCTCTGTCATTTTAAGAAGGGAAGGGGCTGTGGGAGAAGCAGCCTGCAGGTGTCACTTGACCAGAAGGATGCCTGGCTTGAAGCATATAAGCCCTGGGCCTGAGCTGGTCAGCAAGTCCAGCCCTGAGAGCTGTGGGGAGAGGACCTTCTAGGCAACAGGGCCGCAGCAGGACTCCCGGTGAACAGGTTGGCTGAGGGAAAGTAACAAGTGGTGGTTTGTGAAAGGGTCTAAAACAGTGGTTCCCAACCTTGGGGTCTTGACCCCATTTGGGGTTTCAATGATAAAATGGGGTCACAAAGATGCTGAGGAAAAGGTTGGAAAGCCCTGCTCTGCACTAAAGGGAGGTAAGGACATCCAAGCTGACTGAGAAGGGAGAGAGGGGCCAGGGAGCCCAGAGGTTTGTAGCCCAGGAGCGGGGGGTGTCACCAGGGCCAGGGAGCCCAGAGGTCTGACTGGGCCAGGAATGGGGCCAGGGCCAGAGATGGGCCAAAGGCTGAGGCGGGCCACAGCTGGAGACCTGGAGCCAGGAGAGTCCAGGATTCATGACTGGCCTAGAGCAGGACCAGGCCCCAGAGAGGGGCCAAAGACTGGGGGTCATAACTGGAGACTGAGGGAAGCCCATAGCCCAAGAGGAGTGAGGACTGGGACTGGGATCCCATAGCCCAGGACAGGCATGTATCAGCAGGACTGAGTAACAGCTGTGAGGCATGGGTGGGTGTAAAGGGCAATCAGAGCCATGTAATTAGCCCTTAAGGCAATGAGTACTGACACCTGTGTTCATGAGAGGAGATCTGACTTGGGAAGCCCAGGGGCAGCCTCCCTTTTCTAAAAGTAACATTTCCTCAAAGCATGGCAGGCGAGGGGAAGGGAAGGTTGCCCAGAGCGAGCAAGCTGACAAGGGCTGAGGAGGGTTCCAGGGGCATCACGGCCACCCCGTTACAGTAAGACAGACGTTTAGAGACATTTAGGGCACCATCTTGTAAACATTACCCGGTAAAGGAGTTGCTGTCCAGGCTGAACCAACTCTCAGTCAACTTATGGCTGTTATTCCTAGTTACTCCTAGTAGTGCTGAGGGGAACAGGGTCTCTAGCATTCCCCGCTGGTGCCCCTTGGTAAGTTTATAGACGGCCACCAGATCCCCTCTCAGCCTTCTCTTGTGAACGCTGAACAGGGTCAGGTCCCATAGCTTCTCCTCATAGGGTCTGCCCTCCTGCCCCTGATCATGCGAGTGGCCCTCTTCTGAACCCACTCGATGCTGTCCCCATCCTTCCGGAAGTGCGGCACCCAGAACTGGACGCAGTCCTCCAGCTGCGACCTGACCAGTGCCGCATAGAGGGGGAGGATCACCTCCCTGGACCTGCTCATGATGCATCTGTGGATGCATGACAAGGTGCAGTTGGCCTTCCTGACTGCATCCTCACATTGGTGGCCCATGTTCACTTTGGAATCAATAATGAACTCCAAGATCCTTTTCTGCCTCTGTGCTGACAAGAAGGGAGTTGCTCAGCCTGTAGGTATGCTGCCGGTTCTTCTTTCCCAGGTTCAGTACCGCGCACTTGTCAGTACTGAATCTCATCCTGTTTTCATCCACCCACCCCTGTAACCTGTCTAGATCTAGCTGCAGCCTGTCCCTCTCCTCCAACGTGCCCACATCATAGGGTCATCTGCAAACTTGAACAAGGTGCTTTTCAATCCCTTGTCCAAGTCACTGATGAAGATGCTGTACAGTGCGGGCCCGAGGACTGAGCCCTGGGGGACCCCACTGCCCACATCCCTCCAGGTCGAAAATGACCCATCCACCACCACTCTCTGCGTGTGGCCCTCCAGCCAGTTGGCGACCCAATTGACTATGTGGGTGTCGACACCTCAGTCCCCCAGTTTCTCTTAGGTATATTCTTTTTTTGATGGAAAGTTTTCAAATATAAAATCTATAAAATATAATATAGAAAATTTACTTTTGCAAATATAAATGCATTTTCAGTTCATTATCATGTCATGCAGGTAAAATATGAGCAAAAGATTCCTTCCAATTGAAATATTGTTTGCTTTCCATACAGATTTTGGCCACAGGGATCTGTCGCTCAGATGATCATGTGACAGCTGGTGTATTCACTATGCCTTTACCAATGATTCTTGGCCATGAAGCAGCTGGTGTTGTGGAGAGTACTGGAGAAGGAGTAACTAGCCTTAAACCAGGTATGAAAAACTACCAAGAACAAACCACTGATCAGTAGTTTTTATTTAGCTTTCACAAAACCCAGTCCAAAATCAAGGACACTGGTATGTACAAATTTTATTGTCAATCTCTGGGACCTGGCCGTGCTTCTGGGCCAGTGAGACCTTCAAGCTCCCAGGCCCTGTTGAAAACATTCCTTGTTAAACCTAATGTGTCATCTTTCACAGGGGATGGTTTAGAGTATTTCATAGGAGAAAATGGTGTTTAAATCTGTCTTTTTAACATTCCAGTTATTCTTTTTTATTTCTGAAGTTTCCATCTTTTCACTTTTGGTTTCATCAGTGGCACACTTCTTCATCCACCTGTGAAGTATCCCTTTCAGGATTCAAAAATCTGTGCATTTGTTTTACTCAAAGTAAACCAAATGTGAGCTGCTACTTTTGAGCTCAGATCCTGATTTGGGAAGAAGTTCAGCAAAGATTTTAAGTACCTGAATAGTTCTATCAACTACAGTAATCAAGTCCTTAAACTTAAATTTAAGCAGGCATGTCTGCATAGTAACATGCCGGGCAAAAACTGTGCTAATACACTGTCGCACAGTAGTATTAAGCTACTGCTCTGTAAACATGACCAGCACTACTGCGCAGTAACTGTAGTTACTGTGCATTTAGTTAGTGCTCCATCAAGCAAGTATTAAATTAAATGCTCATTAACTTCTGTGCAATAATGAATGTGTAGACAGACACGTAAGGCATGTATCAGATACTTTGTTATATCAGAGGCTAAGACATCAGGCTTCAATACCTCTAGTTCATTGCAAGATGAGACACAACTGCACTCTTTTCCCATTAACTCCAAACTGTAAACAGGTCTGGGCAGAGTAATTAAAACATGAAGGGAACCAGATCCTTCTCCAAATCTTGAACTGAATCCAAGCCAGTGTTCAAAGATTAACCATGTTTAGTTACCCTTTTTTAAATTTTCGACATTTGTACTTACTAGCTGCTGCTTGTACTGGCAAGGTAAGTGCTTCAGAAATGCAAAAGCATTCATTCCAGGTATGCTGGAACCAGGAAGAATTTGAGATCACCTGATACAACTTATTCATATCAGGCACCCATATCAAATTGCTTTGGGTGAGATTCAGATAAGCATGCAAACTTCTGGACGTTTCAAGTGTTGGTAGGTAGAGCCAATTTTTCTTTTCCCATATATCTTCTGAGAGCCTGGATCAGAGAGTGTGACACTCACTAGACTTAATACAAACACTGTGCTTATAATTCTAGCTGCCAGGTCAAATATATACTGTTGGACACTTCATCAGGATAGACTTTTACTTTAGAGCAATGATGTTACCTTGCCCCCATAGACATCTGTTTCAGGTGTGCACAATGTCATTGTCCTTGGGAATCCCTTGTAGTTGAAGTTGACAGTGTCATGGGGAGTGTCCCCCTTCTTAGTGCATACACAGGTGACTGTATAGTCCTATGCATGATAGATACTTTTGATCACACAATGGACATTTCCACTCAAGAGCACAAGCTGGTTGCAGTGGCAGTTAAATGGTCCACCAACAGCTGAAGGTCTCCCATGGAGTAGGCAACCAGCAACCAGTCACTGACATACAATGGTTTCTAATAGTCCATTTGGCAACCTTACACTCTGCTTATAGTCTAAAAAGAATCTGCCTCGGTTCCGAAATGAAGCCTAAACCCAGCATTAAGGACAGGGTCCACCTTGTTTAGCACTATTGCCTTCCAAGTCAGATAAAACTGTTTGGAGCACCAGATCCAGCCTGTAAATTGTCATTTGCCATCCATTGCCCTAAGGCATATGTTGGTTTGAGCACTATGCCACTTGGCAGAAGGAAGCAGTTAGATAGGATGCTATTAACCTTTATTCTTTGTACCCACACCATAGTTTCATACCTTCATAGTTTCATCGTTTCTAGGGTCGGAAGGGACCTGAGTAGATCATCTAGTCCGACCCCCTGCCATGGCAGGAAAGAGTACTGGGGTCAAATGACTCCAGCAAGGTGTACATCTAGCCTCCTCTTAAAGACCCTCAGGGTAGGAGCCTGCACCACTTCTCTTGGAAGTTGGTTCCAGACCCTAGCCGCCCTGACTGTGAAGTACCGCCTCCTGATATCTAACCTAAATCTACCCTCTGCCAGCTTGTGACCATTATTCCTGGTCACTCCTGGTAGTGCTCGTGGGAACAGGGACTCTCCCAGTGCCTGCTGGTCCTCCTGACTAGTTTGTAACAGGCCACTAGATCCCCCCTCAGCCTTCTCTTGTGGAGGCTGAACAGGTTCAGGTCCGGGAGCCTCTCCTCATAAGACCTGCTCTGCTGCCCCCTGATCATGCAAGTGGCCCTCGTCTGGACCCTCTCCATGTTGTCCACATCCCTCCTGAAGTGTGGCACCCAGAACTGGACACAGTACTCCAGCTGCGGCCTGACCAGTGCTGCATAGAGGGGGAATATCACCTCCCTGGACCTGCTCAAGATGCACCTGTGGATGCATGACAAGGTACGGTTGGCCTTCCTGACTGCATCCCCATACTGCCGGCCCATGTTCATCTTGAAGTCAATGACGACTCCAAGATCCTTTTCTGCCTCTGTACTGATGAGAAGGGAGTTCCCTAACCTGTAGGTATGGTGCCGGTTCTTCCTTCCCAGGTGCATCACTTTGCACTTGTTGAATCCCATCCTATTCTCATCCACCCACCCTTGTAACCTGTCTAGGTCTGATTGCAGCCTATTCCTCCCTTCTAGCGTGCCCACATCCCCCCACATCTTAGTGTCATCAGCAAATTTGAACAGGGTGCTTTTTACCCCCTCGTCCAAGTCACTGATGAAGATGTTGAACAGTGTGGGCCCGAGGACCGAGCCCTGTGGAACCCCACTGCCCATGTCCTTCCAGGTCAAAAATGATGCATCCACCACCACTCTCTGGGTGCAGCCCTCCAGCCAGTTGGCGATCCATTTGACTGTGTAGGTGTCAATACCACAGTCCCCGCAGTTTTTTAATGAGAACTAGGTGAGAGACAGTGTCGAAGGCCTTCCGAAAGTCCAGAAAGACTATGTCCACTGCTACCCCTGCATCTAATGATTTGTTGATCTGATCATAGAAAGCCACCAGGTTGGTCTGACAGGGCCTGCCACTAATGAACCCGTGTTGGTTGCCCCTAAGCATGATCTCCCCTGCTGGCCCCTCGTGGATATGCGCCAGAATAATTTTCTCTAAAAGCTTGCCCAGGATAGAGATAAGACTAACTGGCCTATAGTTTCCCGGGTCCTCCTTCTTCCTCTTTTTGAAGATGGGAACCACGTTGGCCCTCTTCCAGTCCTCTGGCACCACTCCAGAGCACCATGAGTGCTCATAAAGCCGGGCCAGGGGTCCTGCAATGACCTCAGCTAATTCCCTTAGTACTCTAGGGTGGAGATCGTCCAGACCAGCTGACTTGAATACATCCAGTCCCTCCAGCAGTTCCCTAACTAGTTCCTTACTAATCCTTGGCCTAGGTGTGCCTCCACTGGGGCCTGAGGGGGGCCCAGCAGGGGCGTGACTGTTCCGGTCCCTGCTTAGGAAAATGGAGGCAAAGAAATTGCTAAATATGTTGGCTTTGCCGTCTGGTGTGAAGACCAAATTTCCTAATGTGTCCTGCAGGGGCCCCACATTACCATCATGGAGCTGTCTTAAGATATAAACTTCCTTGGACAGCCAAACTTTTCCACAAGGCTCCAAAACCCAAGTTGGGCTGAAGACTCATTGGGCACATCCACACATGCAGGCATGTGCACTTGCAGCAGCTAAAATAGAAATAGTGCAAATTTGATCAGGGGCTTTTTGCCTGAGCACACGTGCCCAGACATGCACTTTGGTATGGGGCAAATTGTGCTACTTGGGGCAGACTAACCCTGCCTGGCTCCTCCCAGATCTGCAGCCAAGGGGAGCTAAGAGCCTGGGGCCAGCACAAAAAGCTGCTTTGGCAAGTAGCTCAGAGCCACTCACTCTCGGGAACTTCTGGGGCGCAGCCAGTTGGTTCCTGGGGACACTACCCCTTGTGCCAGATGGACTGCTGAAGCAAACCTGAGAGTTCCCTGCACCCTCTACCCACAGCAGCAGTCTGGCAGTGGGGACTGCTGCCTGGCTGTGACCTGCTGCTACTTGCAACACCATATGGCCCCAAGGCCATGCACCTGCCAGACCCAGATGGGGACTGCACAGCCATTAGAGGTATCTGCCCCTCTGAGCCAGCTGCCAGTAGGCTGTGGCTAGAGAGTTGGCCTTTGTGCAGCACTACTGCCATGTGTGCCTCTGCCTGGCCATCTGGGTAGCTATCACCCAGAAGATTTTCTCAGTGGGGTGGCCTGCTTTGAACCGTCAAACCATGTCCTCCTGGCGCCATGTGGCCAGGAGGTCAGCCACCTCCAGCTGGGTCCTGGGTGCCAGGTCTGAGCAGGCTTCTCTGCCTGGGTACTGCCATTTGCCTCCCTAGCAGGAATTCTGGTGTTCCCTATATAAAAACTGAAAAATCCCAGATAAAAAAAATCCCAAAGTCACTCTGTAAAATACCCCAAAATCCATGTTCTTCCACAATTAAAACAAAAGATTGCTATATATGTATAGAGAGAGAGAGAGAGACAGAGAGAGTGATCAGTTGGGCAAGGTTTTATTGATATGTCTACAATGTTAAAGCAATTTGGAAGCCTACCAGTGTCTTTATCATCATAATAAAATGAATTCTAAATACCGATATGTTTTGCTGTTTGCCTTTGGTTTTCTTATCTTAAAGCAGTTAGACCCTCCCCCCTTTACCCCTTCACCAACCAGGATGTCCTGCAGCCACAGCTCCTGCCATCAGGTCTCATCCTGTCTGGCAGCTGAGCACACAGGGTGTGCTGAAGGGATGTGGGGTTTGCAGGAGGGGAGTGGGAAGCGGGGTGGGGAATATGAAGTTCTGGGCAGTCTATAATAAGTGAGTCAAATGGACATTTGGTGTTTTGTTTTCTCCTGGAGGGCATGTCATTATTCATTATATATAAAAGCTTATGAAGTAATAGTCTATCTGGCCATGTCTGTACAGTAAAAGCTGTACAGTCACCCAGGTAAGTGTTAGAGCATAAACTAATACATTCCATGGTAGTATCAAGCATCCAGCACTGCTTTGGACAGATTTATTTCTCAGGTGAAAGCAGCTTAGCCACATCCAGAGTAATGGAGGGCATGCCCCTCTACATGGGATCCCATGAGCATATATTACCAAATTTACTCGAATATAAGATGGTCCCCATAATTAGATTCTATATATGGACAATTTATAAATTTGTTATAATTTTCCAGGTGTAGAATCAAATTATCACAGGGTTGTCTTGAATTTGTCCCTCTCCCACTGCTACAGCATGGAAAGTAGTGGCTGGCGAGGAGGTCAAGTGGCCCACTTTCCCTCTTCCCCCACCAACTGCTCTGTTCCTCCCTGAGCATAACATGGAAAGTAATGAAGTAAACTGTATGTGACAATAAGAGGGGAAAGGGACAGAGAGGAGAGCAGAAGAAGGACAGGAGACTGCTGTGGGTCTGACTCTGGCCCTGACCCAGACTCAGGCCAGAGTCAGAGCCACGGCAGTTATCTGCCCCCAACTTCCTCCATGTTAATTTGAAATACAAGGAATCCAAAACCCCACACTGATTGTGCAATAAACATATGCAAAATAATTTGCCCTGGTAAACAGACATTCTTCTAGTTCCTGGTGCACCCCCCTAATATACTTATAGACTGCCACCAAGTGTCCCCTGAGACTTCACTTTTCCAGGCTGAAGAGTGCCATGTCTTTCTGACACATCATTTCTTACCCTACAGGAAAAGGATGTTTCATAGTTTCATAGTTTCTAGGGTTGGAAGGGACCTGAGCAGATCATCTAGTCCGACCCCCTGCCATGGAGGGAAAGAATACTGGGGTCAAACGACCCCAGCAAGATGTTCATCTAACCTCCTCTTAAAGACCCTCAGGGTAGAAGCCTGCACCACTTCTCTTGGAAGTTGGTTCCAGACCCTAGCCGCCCTGACCGTGAAGTAGCGCCTCCTGATATCTAACCTAAACCTACCCTCTGCCAGCTTGTGACCGTTATTCCTGGTCACTCCTGGCGGTGCTTGGGGGAGCAGTGACTCCCCCAATGCCTGCTGATCCCCCCTGACTAGTTTATAACAGGCCACAAGATCCCCCCTCAGCCTTCTCTTGTGGAGGCTGAACAGGTTCAGGTCCCGTAGCCTGTCCTCATAGGGCCTGCCGTGTTGTCCCCTGATCATACGAGTGGCCCTCCTCTGGACCCTCTCCATGCTGTCGACATCCCTCTTGAAGTGTGGCACCCAGAACTGGATGCAGTACTCCAACTGCAGCCTGACCAGTGCCGCATACAGGGGGAGGATCACCTCTTTGGACCTGCTCGAGATGCATCTATGGATGCATGACAAGGTGCGGTTGGCCTTCCTAACTGCCTCCCCACACTGCCGGCCCATGTTCATCTTGGAGTCAATGATGACCCCAAGATCCTTTTCTGCCTCTGTGCTGACAAGAGGGGAGTTCCCTAACCTGTAGGTACGGCGCCGGTTGTTCCTCCCGAGGTGCATCACCTTGCTCTTGTCTGTGTTGAAATCCATCCTATTCTCGTCCACCTACCCCTGTAACCTGTCTAGGTCTGACTGTAGCCTGTTGCATCCTTCCAGTGTGCCCACGTCCCCCCACATCTTAGTGTCATCAGCAAATTTGAACAGGGTGCTTTTTACCCCCTCATCCAAATCACTGATGAAGATGTTGAACAGTGCAGGCCAAGATGTTGAACAGTGCGGGCCCGAGGACCGAGCCCTGCAGAACCCCACTGCCCACGTCCTTCCAGGTTGAGAAGGACCCATCCACTACCACCCTCTGGGTGCGGCCCTCCAGCCAGTTGGCGACCCATTTGACTGCATGGGTGTCTACACCACAGCCCCCCAGTTTCTTAATGAGAACAGGGTGAGAGACAGTGTCGAAAGCCTTCCGGAAGTCCAGGAGGACTATATCCACTGCTACCCCTGCATCTAATGATCTGGTGATCTGATCGTAAAAGGCCACCAGGCCTTTCCTCATAAGACTTATTCTCTTGTCCTCTGATCATGCACGTGGCTCTCCTTTGGACTCTCTCAAGCTTCTCCACATCTTTCCTGAAGTGTGGAGCCCAGAACTGGATGCAGTACTTCAGCTGTGGCCTCACCAGGGCTGAGTACAGCAGGAGGATGACTTCCTGGGTCTTGCTTGAAAAGCATAGGTGGATTCAAACAAGGGTTTTGTTTGCTGTGCTGGCTGTGGCATTACATTGGTGGCTCATAGATTCATAGATAGATTCATAGATTCATAGATGTTAGGGTCAGAAGGGACCTCAACGGATTTCATAGATTTCATAGATTTCATAGACATCAGGGCTGGAAGGGACCTCGGGAGATCATCAAGTCCAGCCCCCTGCCCAAAGGGCAGGAAGTCAGCTGGGGTTATAGGATCCCAGCAAGATAAGCATCCAATTTACTCTTGAAGGTGTTCAGTGTAGGTGCTTGAACCACCTCCGATGGCAGACTGTTCCAGTCCTTGGGGGCTTCCTTATGTCCAGCCTGAAACGGTCTTGCAGGAGTTTATGACCATTCGACCTAGTCATCCCTTGGGGCGCTCTGATGAACAAACGTTCCCCCAGATTCTGGTGGTCACCCCTGATAAACTTATCAGATCACCCCGAGCCTACGCTTTTCCAGGCTAAAGAGTCCCATGTCTCTCAGCCTGTCATCGGAAGATCATCGAGTCCGACCCCCTGCATAGGCTGGAAAGAGTGCTGGGTTCAGATGACCCCAGCCAGGTGCCCATCCAACCTCCTTTTGAAGACCCCCAGGGTAGGGCAGAGCACCACTTCCCTTGGGAGCCCATTCCAGATTTTGGCCAATCTAACTGTGAAGAAGTTCTTCCTAATGTCCAGTCTAAATCTGCTCTCTGCTAGTTTATGGCCATTATTTCTTGTGACCACCATGGGCGCCTTGGTGAGTAGAGCCTCACAAATCCCCTTCTGTGCCCCCATGATGAATTTATAGGCAGCCACAAGGTCACCTCTCAACCTTCTCTTGCGGAGGCTGAAGAGGTCTAGGTGCCCTAGCCTCTTCTTATAGGGCTTGGCCTGCAAGCCCTTAACCATATGATTGGCCCTTCTCTGGACCCTCTCCAGGTTATCCACATTGCTCTTGAAGCGTGGCACCCAAAACTGCACACAGTTTTCTGCCCATTTGTCCAACCTGTCCAGATCTGCCTGTAGTTGTTCCCTGCCCTCCTGTGTGTCCACTTCTCCCCACAGTTTTGTATCATCTGCAAACTTGGACAGAGTACACTTCACTCCCTCGTCCAAGTCACTGATTAAGACACTGAAGAGTATCAGTCCAAAGACCGAGCCCTGTGGGACACCACTGCCCACGCCCTTCCAGGTGGATACCGACCCATCCACTACCACTGTCTGGGTATGACCCTCTAACCACTTTGCCACCCACCAGACTATGTAATCATCCAAGTCAGCCTCTTAACTTGTTCACCAGTATGGGGTGGGATACTGTATTGAAGGCCTTCCTGAAGTCTAAGTAAACAGTGTCAACCCCTACTCCTGTGTCCAGGTGTTTTGTAACCTGGTCATAAAAAGAGACAAGATTGGTCAGGTGTGATCTACCTGCTGTGAACCCATGCTGGTTTCCCCTCAGCATAATTTTTCCTGCTGGTCTCTCATATATATGAGCCTCAATAGTCTTTTCAAAGACTTTGCCAAGGATGGAAGTGATACTGACTGGCCTGTAGTTGCCTGGATCCTCCTTTCTCCCCTTCTTGAAAATAGGGACCATACTGGCCCTTTTCCAGTCCTCTGGGACCTGGTCCATGTGCCACGAGTGCTCAAATATTCTTTCCAGTGGCTGTGCAATGACATCAGCCAGTGCCTTAAGTACCCTCGGATGGAGCTCATCCAGGCCTGCCAACTTAAACACATCCAGTCCTTCCAAGTGACTCTGCAACATCTCAGGGTCAACGCTTGGTAGTCTGGTGCCCAGCTGTTGCCTCTCTACAATCCCATTGTGAGACTTGTTTTGCCCCTTGTTTAGGAACACTGAGGCAAAGAACTCATTGAGGAGTTCAGCCTTGTCCCCCCGTCTGTCGCCAATTCTCATGTTCATCTTATGGTCAGTCATGACCCCCAAGTCCCTTTCAGTCGTGGCCAGAAAGTGTAGCACCACTGAGCCTATAAGTATAACATGGATTTTTTTTCCCTGAGGTAGAGCACCTTGTATTTCTCAGTGTTGAATGTCATCAGATATTGATCTGCCCACATTGAAAGCCTGTCCAGGTTGGTCTGAATCACCAGCTTATCCTCTAGTGTGAGCACACTTCTCCATAGTTTGGTATCATTAGTGAATTTAGCCAGTCTTCTTCTGATACCTGCATCCAGATCATTTATAAATATGGTAAAAAGTACTGGTCCAACCAGAGAGCCCTGAGGGATGCCACTGGTCACCACGCACCATGTTGACACAGTTACATTACTTACATCTGACAGCAAATACATTTGAAATGAAGTAGAAAACAGGCACAGTTTTTTTATCAACCTTACAGTCACCTATGACACTGTATGGCATCAAGGCCTCAAATATAAACTGCACTGTGTGATACCTGACAATGAGCTATGTATTGTCATCATGAACATGATCTCCAGCACATCATTCAAATTCACTACCAGCCAAAGAGATAACAGCAAAGTATGAACTCTGAAGAATGGAATACCCCAAGGTCAGTGCTGGACTTGGCACATTCTGTAGGTACGAAAAGAAGATTCCTGTTCCCAAAACATATAGAATTACAAGCAAATGTATGGGACAGAGGAGTTAAAACACCAAACTTTCCCCCTTTGATCAGTTTATTACTTGTCTGCCCTCCCATGCTGCAGCAGAAGGCAACCCCCGCTTAGCACTCTTAACTGTTTCTGGAAAAACCGAGCGCTAAGTGAAACCACGTTAAGCGAAACCCATTTCCCCATAGGGTTTAGCACATGTGTCCTTGAGCATTGGCTTGCACTGACCCAGGCCCCACAGTCCTGCCATCCCTGGCCTCAGTTTCTGCGCTCCTGCAAATTACCCTGACAACAGTACTATCATAATATGGCATTAATGTAGATGATGATGCTTTCCGTCACAGTTATTTAGTCTACTCCCTAGTAAAGTGCACATATAGATGCATCACCATGTTACTACAGAAAAAACATAAATCATGATCGTCTTTCAGTGCAGATATAAAGAATGGAAGAGTGGTCAGAATCCACCCAGGGACTTTCTGTAACCTCTGGTTTTGATTCCACGCATCACACTAGCATGTCATTCTTCAGTGGGAAATGGGAAATGTGGAAGACTGCTTAACCATGTTGTATAAGTGGTAACACATACACGAACTGACAACAAGTCTTTATCACCAGGCACATGCCCAGTGTATGCCCTGTGATGAGTACCAACACCTTGAATTTCCTCATATTTTGAATGTTGAAATTCTCAGTCATAACTTTGTACTAGTTACGCTGACCTGGGCAGAAACTTGATTTTTGGTAAGAAAATAAGTACAGCTGTCTACTTCTACTACGTACCATGTTGTTTCATTTCAAAAGGTAACAGTGAAGATTCAATTATGAATTGCTCTTTCACTGTAAGTTTGTGTAATAATTGTATGTACTTCACCCTTTTACTTGTGTTCTTGATTTAAAATTCCTTTATTCATTTGCTTTGTTTCTAGGAGACAAAGTCATCCCACTCTTTGTCCCACAGTGTGGAGAGTGTATGCCTTGCTTAAAATCAAATGGCAATCTATGCATTAAAAATGAGTAAGTCTTGCTGGTCATACCCCTCACTGTAAGTTTGACTACATTTAGAGTAAGTCTGACTGCATTAGAAATATCTAATTTACCTATATTTCCGGATGTCTTTTCAATAGCCTTGGGTCACCTTGTGGATTAATGGCTGATGGAACGAGCAGGTTTACCTGCAAAGGAAAAATGATTCATCACTTTATGGGCACAAGTACCTTCACGGAATATACAGTTGTACATGAGACGGCAGTTGCCAAAATAGATGCTGCTGCTCCTCTGGAGAAAGTGTGTCTGATTGGCTGTGGATTTTCTACTGGCTATGGGGCTGCAGTAAAAACTGCTCAGGTGAGAATTTGACTACGTGTTTCAAGGACAAGGATGACAGTGTGTCTACTGGAGAGGGCCTGTGCCTGTAGTCAGCCTGACTTCTATCCCGGGGAAGATCTTAGAAAAGTTTATTAAAGAGGCCATTCTTATTGGACAGTCTGATGCCAACATCCTGAGGGATAGCCAGCATGTAGAAGATTAGAGCTGTAGATGTTGACTTGCAGGAAATAACAGTTCTCTCTGCCTCTCTCCATTTTTCCCAAAGTAAGCCGTTTTGAGATTTACAGATGAAAAACAGTATAAAAGGAAATTTCCTACAAGATTTCCTCTCTTAAAACTGTTTGCTTATCTCATGGCATACATTTAGGAGTGGTGAAGCCACAGGCCTGCTATAAAGATATCGGTTCTCTGCAAGCACACAGTACTTTGGGGCCTGCCAGTTCTCTATGGAAACAGCTTTCATACAGCAAAATTGGCATAATTCAGGGCTCTGTGTATAAGTGCAGTGCGTATGTTTATACTAGAGACATGGTCAAATCAAAAACTCGGATGTGATAATTCCAGCGATTTCATGGAAAGTTCAGAATCCAAATCCGTATGAGAATCTGGTTTTTGACAGCCTTCTCCATAATAGGTTGAGCCGAAATCCCTGATCTAAATACCCCCAAACTAAACCCAGATTTGGTGGCATGATCTCATCTCTAATGAAAACCTGTTCTCTCACACATGCTTTGGTGGCACTGTATTCAGATGTAATCCTGTAACGTGGCTGGCAGCTGGGCTACTTTTTGATGCAAAAATGCTGCCAGACAGTTACCAGCAGCACATATTAATGGCTAACCTGAAGAGACTGACAGGCTGACTAATTTTCTGAATGCCACCTGCCTTTTAAGCGTCCCATGTTGTTGTGATTATGCAGGTGGAACCTGGTTCTACCTGCGCTGTCTTTGGTTTGGGAGGAGTTGGGCTCTCCACCGTCATGGGCTGTAAAGCAGCTGGAGCTTCCCGGATCATTGGAATTGACATCAACAAAGATAAATTTGCCAAGGCCAAGGAGCTAGGAGCCACTGAGTGCATCAACCCACTGGACTGCAAGAAACCCATTCAGGAGGTGCTGTCTGAGATGACTGGTGGTGGTGTGGACTATTCATTTGAAGTAATTGGACGCATTGATACCATGGTAGGTGACCTGAAAATGTAAAATGTCTACCAAGTGGTGGGCAGTGGAAAGTATGAATTGAACCACTCAGGAGTCCCTTATCTAAGCCTCTTTACAATCCAACTGGAAGTGCAGAGCTGTTAAGCAATGGTTAAGAAGAAATTCAAAACCCCAGAATCCACATCCCTTACATCCCACAGACGTGCTCCGATTAGATTAGAAGGCAACAAAGCAAACTCGATGAATCGATTCTGCTGGAAAGCTCTAATCTGAATGCCCAAGTGTGCAGCAGCATCTGGTGTATTCAGCATCCTGCATTTCAAAATGGCATAAAATGAGCAATAGTTAAAGCGCCCCATCGCCATTTTGAAACACAGGATGCTGAACACACGAGATACTGCAGGTATTTTAAGGCAAGCCACTCCCGAGAGCCCCACCCCCCATCTCCCACCCTGGAGCATGTGTATAGGCAGCTGGGGATTCATGTTGCCAGAGAATATGCTGCTATCTAAAAAGCCCCTGAGAGGTGGTGGGAGAGAGCAGTAGGAAATGCAGAGGGGTGAGGCGGGTCTGAAAATGCTAACAGCATCAGCATCAGCATTAACTTACCTCCATGGCCCCAAAGGTCTTGGAGTGGACACAATGCCTCACAAGGCAGCTATTCAGTCACCCATCTTGCTATGGACCTTGATACAGAGGCACCTCTGTGTGCTGAGTCATTATGGTAAATGAGGCCAAAGAGAGAAACCTGTCTGTTATTTCCCTTCACATTCAGTATTTGGTTCCATCAGGCTTCCTGTCCCCTCTTCTGCACCCAGACCAGGGTGGGAGGTGACATCTGATGTCTGTGTCAGGTATTCTCACTGTCACTGGAGGAACCTTGCTGCATTTTCAGTCACACAAGCAACTAAGAATGGAGCTTGCGACTGAGTGTGGAATAGCTACCGCTGTATGACTGCAGAGTGTTTCCTTTTGTTTTAATTCAGATAGCTGCCCTGGCATGCTGCCAAAATAACTATGGAACCTGCGTGATTGTTGGGGTGCCCCCCGCATCAGAAAAGATCGCTTTCGACCCCATGATGCTGTTCACTGGACGCACCTGGAAAGGGTCTGTTTTTGGAGGTACGAACTTGAAAAATGACTTGCCTCTTCTGCACTTTTATTCAGTTTGGCAGGATCTTAGGTCAAATTTCCCAACAGGGATGTCATAGTTAGGTGCCTAAATCCCCACGTAGGACTTCTCCTTAAGAAAGGTTAAGTCCTTTCGTACTGAGAATGGGGTGGCTTCGGCTCATTAAGAGAGAGGACGTTATGGACCCCTGGTTGAGTTCCAATCTTAAACAGTCAGGTTTGGGTCAAGCTTTCAAGTGGTTATCAGTGCTGTACTTCCAAGGTAACAACCACCATTAAAAGTCTTTTTTTTAAATGCACAGATAGGAGAAAAACAATTTTTTATTCCAAGATCCCTGTAGCTAAAGAAAGTCTCTGCTTAATAATCCATGCTTAATAATCCTTTAACTCCTTGCTTAATAGTCCTTTAAATTGTACTGAAAATGGCATGAACTATGATTTTGGCTAGCCATTTTAGATGATCTTCCATTGTTTGTCTTGTTGTTGAGAGATTCTGATGCACACGGGGTTTTTGGTACCTCCTGAAAGGACCATGCAACGCATTTCCACTCTAATAGTATCTAGAGGAAAATGAAGGAATCCAGTTCCAGTTGTCAGCTAGTCTTTTGTTGCTCATTCCTTGGTCTATATGTGTTTACAGATTTTAGGGTAAGGGCTGGGTAACTGAAGTCAATCAAGAGGGTTGATAAATGCATTGTGAAGGATTGTTTGCTGCTGTGAGAAGCGGGCTGGATTCTATGAAGATTCATTTGCCAGCATTCAAACATTCTTGCTTATTTAAATAGTTCAGAATTAGGGTGAAAATGGGCAACGCTGGGGTTAGAGCATGAGCTCGACTCCACCAAAGCATACTTTCAAGCTTGATTCTTGTTCATATGGAGTGTTCCACCAAGAAATGCCTACAAAGTCGTAACTGCTGGGCCACTTTGTCAAAGAAGTGAGTTTCAATTAAGTTACACCTCCAGACCTCCCAAATGTTTTTCTAAACATTTCCTTTGTTTCTAGTCTCATTATATATATTAAATGGTAATAGATTGACTGCTCATTGTTTTCTGTTTTTCAGGCTGGAAGAGCAAAGAGTCTGTTCCCAAACTGGTTGCAGACTACATGGAAAAAAAAATTAATTTGGATGGATTAATAACCCACACTTTGCCATTTGAGAAAATCAATGAAGGATTTGAGCTGCTGAGAAAAGGGAAGAGGTGAGCAACATTACTTTATTGATCTACCTAGCATTGATTGATCCATTAGTTTAAACAGAAGCAAATGTGATATTTGCTTTAATACCTGAAAAAAGAGAGGAATGTTGATAAATGGGATGAGACTTTATGAGTCTTTATGTAGGACTCATAAATGTGCATATTATAACATCACTAGAATCCTCCCTTTGTCAAGTTATTTAAGTTGATTTTTTCTGCAAATCTTACAGATTTTCGGAACTGGATTCAAATTCTGCCCTTACATAGATCCAGAGTCATTCTTGTTTTATAAATTCTGGGTCTTAGCTGGTTGATAGTGGGCATTGCATTAATAATAAACTTTGTTTGATTAAACATTGACAGTTTTCTTCAGAATGGGGCAAAGTTTGGCTGAGCAGTTATTACATTCTTTTAGAATTATTTTGAGTTACTAAAACGACACTAACTTAAGCAGCTTATGTTCATAAAATATAAATGGTTGCAGCAAGTGTTGGGATCATATTGTTATCTCCTAAAATGTGGTAGAGCTACTTCAGGTGTTTTCAGCTGAATATATATAATCTTCCACATATTTCAAATCTAAAATGAATTATTTCCTTACATATTACTGCATCTGCTCTACATATATTGTTCCCACACCTTAGAAAAGCCCATGACATAACATTTTTTTCACAAATGTTTGAAAGTTGATTCCCGTTTCAAGAAAACAAACCCCATTACATTTTCCCCGCTTTCTCCCCCACCATCTATCCTGCCACATGTAAGTCTTAGATAACTCACAAGCTCTCTCCTCCTTTCCCCCTCAATCACAACTTTGGGAAATGGTGTAGCCCTTCATAATATACTTCTTCTCCTAGTTTTACATGCTTTAGTGAATGGTGAAACAGCTAACCCACCTTGTAACAAATTGAGCAGCTCAAACCTGATAGCTATTATTTAAGCGACCACAAACGAACATCTCAGCATAAGTAATGTTCGCTCTGGTCTGAAGGTTTTCTATGCAAATATAACAGCTGAGTGCAACCTTTCTCTAAATGAAAGCTGAGACTCTGGGCAGCACTTGGGAAGTCTCTTCCTGTCCTCGGAGCTAATTCTGGACGTCTCCCAAAGGAGCATACACCACGCTTTTAGGGCGCAGACAGAAGTGCAGCTCCCCACTGTACCTGAGAATGATTTTCAGGAAGCGTTCTGAGTTACACAATACCCCGAACCTAACAGAAGGTCACTGTTAGCTCCAGGGAGGAGGGGAATCTAGCTGCTGGCTGGGAGCCTGCAGCCAGTTTCCCCTACCAAGGGCGCCTCCTCCCTCCCAGCCTCTCCCTGTGTTCAGAATGGGAGGGGAGAAGGGGGGCAGAGGGAGCTCATCCTAGGGGTTCCCTAGCTGATGCTGGAGGTTCGGATGGGTGAACTGGAGTCTCCCCCCCACCCCCCCCCGAAGAAACTCCAGACTGAACTCCCTCCCCTCCCTTTCCCCACTCCCATTCTGCAAACAGCTTGGAGGCTGGCAGGCAGGCAGACACAAGTTACAGAAGATGCTATTTTTGGAAATGTCTTCATCTAAACCCTTGTGTAACAAGGGTTCAGAGTTTCACCCCACTGGCCATTTTTAAGCAGTCTGCAGCCATGTGCTTGTGTTTGGTCATGGCTATAAACCACTTTCTGTGCCCAGATTGGACAAAAATTGTCACTTCTTTCTGCACCCTTAGAGATCACTGCTCTATCAGTAGCATGAAGTGTAACACCAAAAATACCCCAAAACAGTTTTCAGTCTGAGAAATGACAGAGGAAGCAGAACTTATCTTCTCTGGAAATGAGAGAACCAAACAACCATCTAGCAGAATGTTTAAACCAGTGGCTATCAACATTTTTAGACACTAGGCACCCCTCAGAAAATGCCAGCTCTTGTCTTTTGATTACAGAAAAAGAATAGAGCAATTATTTTGTTGCAAAGAACTCAGAAAGACTACAATAGGGCAGAATGTTCTTCCTATGTGAATGTGGCTACCTATGTGAAATTTCAGGATTTAGCTTGTGACTCAGAGTTGCACATCTAACAGTGCCAACATTGTGTGGCACCCCACAGCACCCTTGAAGGAATCTCAAGGCGCCCCACTGTGCTGTGGCACCCTTGTTGAGAATCACGAGTTTAAACAGTAGAATAACAGCACAGGCCACTTGTGACCATGACATCAAGAAGGCTGCACCTCAGGGCTTGGTTAGGTTGATCAATATTAATGACAAAATAGCTCCAGTTCCACAGATTCAGAATAAGGCACGCAGAGAGCACAACATTGTTCCCAAAAGTAAGTTTCCTAGTGCTGTCTCATAGGGTCTTCCATCTATAACCTCCGTGATAAACAACAAAAGCACAGAGGGATTCACGAGTGAAGTAAAGAACATAGTACCGCACAAAACAGATGTGAGAAGTATGCGTCTGTAGGCTTTCTGCATCTGCATCCAGCTAAATTTGCAGTCAGTTCTTTTATAATAGAGTCAGTTGGTGCTGGCAGGAGCATGCTGGAGGATGGGATTATCATAAATCTTACAATATTTTAGCAGTTCCATGATGCTGTTTAGAGCATGGCTTTTCAAAAACAGCATTAACCTGTCTTCTTATGTTTCAGTATTCGCAGTGTTCTGACGTTTTAAGATCCCAGACTCCTAAGAAGCATGTGAGCTACCAACAGCATGCCACGGCTTATCTAAAATGTCTTTTCCTATGATCTCTATACAGCTTTATAACAACATATTTGTGGGAAAACCATTCTTTACAGCTGAATAACATGGAACAAAGCAGCACTTTAAACATCCAGAGAGATTTTGGAATAATAAAGAATAAGGAAACTAGCTGGCAGCAGTGGCTGAAGGGGGGGGGAGGGGTAGCCCCGCCCTCCCCCCCAAAAAACCAGCCCCCACAACTACCCCTGCTAGGGCTTGGGGGGAGCTGGCCCATGCCCATGTCGGGGGGGGACCTTCCTCCTCCTCATCCCCCACACAAGCACGACGTTGACAGCGGCAGCCATAGCTCCTGTGCCCAGAGTTGGGGTGAGGATGGGGGAATGGAGCACCCCCAGCTCTTCAACCCAGCCCAGCTCCACGCAAGACCCCAGCAAGGGTAGCTGGGCCAGGCTCATGAGGTGGGGGGCTCCATTTCCCCCCCTTGACCAGCTCCAGGCACAGCAGCCATGGCTGCTTCTGTCAAGATACTTCAGCAGGGGTGGACAGGAAAGGGAGCACCCCCCGCCCCCCAGCAGTGCTAGCTGGGGGTGGACACCTGCAGTGGGGGGCTGCTTTCCCCCCCTACCCCTTGCCCAGCTGTGCAGGAAGCAGACAGGGGTTTTCTGTCTCCTCTTTCGGACAGTTTCAGGGGTGGGGCTAGGTTAGTGCTTGCCTGTGCAAGCGCAGCTCATGGGATGTAGGTGGAGTCATCTGAAATTAACCCTTGTAGGATACCTGTCCGCAGGTTCCCTACGATACTCGTCCCTAGAGCACCCCTGTATGACACTACATCAAATGAGGGTTACATGTTCACGTGATCAGCCATTTTAAAAGTGCTCCACAGCTGTGAATGTTTGCTCTGTAACGTCTACAGAGCACTTTCAGGGGCCTCATCATGCAAAAAAAAGTAACTTCTGTACGCACCCAAAGTCATTGCAAACCTACATAGTGGAAGATGCTAAGCTACAACACATGTTTCTGTATTAGAACTTTTAACTTTTAGAGCTCTGAAACCAATGTACGTTATTAAAAAAAATAACACTGGACTGTCTGTATATGCCTCATACTTCTGCTATTTAGATTAATTTCTCTTCCTTGCGGCACATGGTTTTGGACAACAATTTGATTTTATTTAGAGAACGTGTGTATGCGCCAAAACTGTTTGGAAATAAAGTAAATGAATGAAATGTATCATGTGTGAATAGTTGCCAGCGACTGATGCATTGTTATTTGCACCACAAAAACACAACACCAGGTGTGAATTCTTATTGCTTGTCCTCAAATTTCAGATGGCAGCAATCTTAAAGAAACTGTAGCATATAAGTAAGGAATTATGTTTACCTGTTAACACACCAATGAAATTCAGACAAAAGTACACACATTTCAGCCTTATTTTTTAGAATGAAATATTTCTACTTTAAAAACAGCTTTTGAGGATTATCACACTCAGAGTTCAGGACATGAGGGTAATAGGATACTGAGTGGTAAAAGCAAGTGAACTGGAGTAACTCTGGATTTTAACATTGCCTTAACTGATATGTTTCTTAATTTCTATTGACTGTGTCAATGCACTTTCATAACCAAAACCCTGTTAATGATTTGTTGTGGGTAAGTTAATGTAGGTAACTTTCAAATTATAAATAGTAATATATTGGTACAATTAGCTTGTTCAGGGAGTAAAGAACTGGACTTTACCTGTAACTATTGTGGAAGAAATCAAACTTCGCGTTGTGGTTGAATCAGAACTGACAGAGCCAGCTTTTCTTTATTTAAGGCTATACTGTGATCACAGGGAGAATTCCATACAGCAAGGGGAATCACCCACTTGTCTGATTCAAAGGATTTCTCAGACTCTCTAAGGTTACAAGCGTATTTATACGTAAGACAGAGAAAGAGTTAAAAAATACACCTTGGAGAAAGAAAACAATAGTAAATAACACAGAAATTTAGGACGTTTACTTAAGCAAACTATCTATGCACAGAGCAAGGTATCAAGATAACCCAAGGCATGCAGGATTCCTTATCTCAGAACATTTAACTGAATTAAGCAGTATCAGCATTTCTGGTCTTTGTCTGTTTTTCTAGTCAAGTAAGCCAATTACTTCTACACTATGTTACTATTAATTCTGCTGGCATACTTTGCTCAAAAAATTCATTCTGGTTTGTTGTATGGGCCATAAAACTCTTTTCAGTTGTGAGTAAATATTTGACTAGTTGCTTCTCTCTCTAGTCAGCCTCTGCTTTCTTCCTCACCCATGAAAGGGGCTGACAGAGCAAAAAGGCCTGTCCCAACTTAGCCTGTGGGGAAGAAAAATGAGCGCACAGGAATGTGTGTTCTCTCAGGCCTAAGGTAGCTGCAGGTTTGTGATGCTGCACTGGCAATGCATAGGGGGTGCACGCGGGTGCATATGAACCCCCTGAGATTGGTCGTGCACCTCCTGGATACACCAGTCACAAAACTGGAAGTGCCAGTCGAAGTGCACTTCCAGTTTTGCTGCTGGTGATTGTGGGCTTGGTGATTGGCCTCTGGGGACAACCCCCCCAGCCAGTGATCTGCTGCCCCCCCCCCCCCCCCGACTTGGGAGGCACCAGTTGCCCATTTGATGCTCCAAGAATACACAGGAGCCGTTTTATGTGGAACATAGTTACATTCTTCAAGGCATATGCTCAAGAGAAGGGCAGAGAAAGCATTTTAAGGACATCCTCATGGTCAAGTTGAAAACAAATGCACCCAGACTATCACCCAGGACCACCCCGAATGGAGGAAGAATCTGCTGCAAGGATTTCAGTACTTTGAAACCTTATGGTGACAACAGGAGGCTGAAAAGCAGGAACATCAGAAACAGCGTGTCGTGGACAAGAATCTGAAACCACCCACCCTGCACGGACCCCACCCTGCACGGAGTTGCTGCAGATTCTCTTGATCCTGGATCAGCATTATCAGCCATCTTCGGACTCACAGATAAGACACTCATGGAAGTTAATCATCCTTCACTGTGAAGAATTACCCAAAAAGAAGAACAGTTACACTGTCAAGAAAGCTGGGCAGGTGAGCTAGTTATTCCTTGTTTCAAAGACAATATGTGAGATTCCTTGTTTCAAAGACAATATGTAAGATTCTCCTCTCTGCTCCTAGCCTCTTTATTCTACTCTGCCAAGCTACTCACCTCTTGTTGCTCATGTCCCATCTAAAGGTGGATTCTGTGTATGTCCAAAAGAGCTGACTCACACAAACCTATTGTTATATGTTTATTTGTAAAGTCCTTTGAAGTTGTGGCTACACTGGGGAAAAGTTGTGTTACCATGTGCTAGCTAACTTATATAATATCATGCTGTGGACAGAACAAGTTATAGATGTATCAAAGGGAATCCTAGGTCTCTCCAAGGCCCACTTCAATTACATTAATCAAATTAAAAATACACCTTTTTCCTAGTGCAGATAAGGCCCTAAGTGTATGGTCAAGTGCCAGTTAATACATGCTGTTGTTCATGTCCAGTTTCATTCTACTTTCTGAATTTTTATCCAACTTTCTGTTCTACAGTATCAGCTTCCACCTATTAAAAAAAATCTTGAATCAGACCTAAAACTATCACAAGATCAGGATTTTCTCCCTAAAATAGTAATTTTTTAATTCTCTATATTTCTGTTCTGGTTTCCAAAGTTTAGGCTGCATTTAGCTCACCTTTTCAAGCTTTTTTCTCCAACCAGGAAAACTAGAAACATACTTTTATACATAATTTTTTAAAGGGAGACGGAAAGTTTCACATTACTTGGATTTATGAACTCATGAAATATTGCAAGACTTACAAGTAAATTGTGAGAGTTGATGACCCTAGGTATATCAGACACCCATATTTATGTTCGATATCATCACTGATCTCTTCAGAGCAAGGACAATGACTTTCTAGTTGTCTCCAGGAAAGAACACATTTCTAGTATAAAAATAATGAGTAAGACTAGTAGTCATAAAAATATCCACAATGGCCCAGGGCCTGGGTCATGCATCAGTAAGAAGGAACCAAGGGCTGGTGGCAACTGAGCATTTCAGAAGAAAATAACTAAGAAAAATGAGAACACAAGCACAAACAAAGATCATATTCTAGACATTTATGCCCAAGTATATGTTTCAAAAGCTCATTCACTAGGACCAACAGAAAAAAGATTGCAACCTAGGCTGGCACTGTTGTCACAGCAAGTTGAATAGCCATGTTGCCTAAGGCAGCAATATTTTTGGCAAGCCTTCAAACTATTTGGTGTTCTTAATGCTCCCATTCATTGCCAAGTTCTTCCCTGGCATCTCATTTTTCATTTAAAACACAGATCGCACAGAAAAGAGTGGAAGCGTGGGCTGATTGCACCCAACCAGAGAGCAAATAACAAGAACCTCATGCTTATTTTTTTTAAAATCTCATGATCTCTGACTAGTTGGGGTGAGTTATAACCAAAGATCTGGGTTTTCCACTTCATTGGGAAAAAATGTGGAAAACCCCAGATTTTCCTCTTTAAAGCGGGAAACCATGGGCTTCCCCTTGCAGACTGGCAGAGTTCCAGTCTGCAAGGAGCTGCTTGGGGCTGAGGGGAGCAGGGGCATGGTGATCAGAGGCTGCAGAGCAGGGGCACCACATGCACATGCATGTGCACACACACCCAGCCAGCAGGACAGCCAGGCAGAGTGGTGGGAGCAACTGATGCAGGTAAATCCATTGGTGACGTTTTGGGAGGCTTGGGGAAGGCACATACCTCACCAGATTTCTGCGCTGACAGTGGGGCACAGGGCACAGGGCTACAGCTTGGCTGGAGTCAGGAGCCACCTGCCAAATGCAGGAGGTGGCGGCTGCTGCAGCAAGAGCAGAGGGAGGAGCGTGGAGCCTGCCATCCCTTCCCGCTGGCCTGTGGGCAGCACAGCCAGAGGTAAAGCCAAGTGGAGCCCATGGGGGGCAAGGGGAAGATGAGAGCTCCCCACCCTGCTGCCCCTCCCTTAGGGGGAGCTGCTAAAGAGTTTCTGGGGAGCTGTTGGGGAGGCAGGGGGCTTTTAGGAGGATCAAGAGGCTGCTAGGGGGGTTAGAAGGGCTCCTAGAGGGGTCAGGGCTGGTAGGAAGTATAAGACGCAGGGCTGCAGTCCAGCCAGAGCCAGTGCTTGGCAGCAGCAGGGGCAGCACAGACTTGTGCTCCAACACTGTGTCGCCCCATGTGTTGCCCTTGGTCCTGGTTTAAATCATGGTGCAGCTCATGGCACAGAGGCTCCTTTAATCTTAGTGTTTCCCCTGTGCATCCCACCCCCACCACTGATTGGCAGAGGGGTCTATCAGCCCAGCCACATGCCATGGCTCCTGGGCTAGTGACAGCAGTTGCACATAAACCAGTTTAAGTCATCAGAAACTGGTTTAAACCTATAACAGAACAGAAGTTTAGTGTACATAAACCAGTTTCAAAATGGAAGAAACTGATTTAAGATAGACCTGGTTGAATGTAGTATCAAACTTAACTAATTTAGGTCAAACTGGTTTATGCAACATTTGTCCCAGACCTCTTCCTGGTTCAAATTAAATCCCAGTCTTCCAGCATCCCAGGATGCTGTGCAGCCCTGGGCTCAGCTGGGCTATGCTGTCTGCTCGAGCAGAACAAGGTTGGCCCCTCACGCCTGTACCCTAGCCAGAGCAGTGAGGGCTGGCTGACAAGGGGTTTGGGATGGAAAACCCAGCTGGGGACACAGCCTGGCCTGCCCAGTGGGGGCAGAGCAGCCTCTGCCAGACTTTCACCCTCCCACTGGAGTAGAGAGGGCAGGGGCATGGGCCAGCAGGCTCAGGTGGAGGAGCGATAGGGGGTTTCAACCCTCTCCATGGCCCACAGGACCCCAGCCTGGGTCTGCGTGAGGGGGGGCTGCAACTCTTCTGCCCCCCACATCCCCGCTCCTTCCCTCTCCCAGAAGCTTCCCATCCACCACCACCCTCTGAGTACGACCCTTCAGCCAATCTGCACCTTGCATTTCTCCATATGTTTTTCTCCGCTCACCTTGCAAGCCTATCGAAGTCGGTCTGGATCACTAGTCTATCATCAAGTGTGGACACTCTTCCCCAAAGTTTGGTGTCGTCAGCTAACCTAGCCAGTCTGCTCTTGACACCAGTGTCCAGATCATTTAGGAAGACATTAAACAGTACAGGTCCAAGAACAGAGCCTTGGGGGACACCACTGGTCACCATGTGCCATGTTGATTCAGTTACATCAACTACCACTCTCTGGGTTCTGGGTCCAGCCTCGGAGCCAGTTCCCCAGCCATAGGACTGTGGAGTAGTCTAGGCCGCAGTTGGCCAATTTTTCCATGAGGACATCATGGGACACCAAATCAAGGCCTTTTTTAAAGTCCAAATATGTGACATCAACCTCTTCCCTTTTGCCCAGGTGTCACGTAGTCATAGAAGGAATTGAGATTGGAAAGACAAGACATACCCACAACAAACCCATGCTGGCTATCCCTCTGAATGTTGCTTTCTGTTAGTCCGTCTCTTCCCAAGAGATGTCTGGGTAGTTGAAGTCTCCCATGACAACATTACACCGAGAGCGTGCAGCTTCAGCCAGCTCCCTGGAGAATTCTTCATCAAACTCTTGTTCCTGATTTGGAGGCCTGTAGTAGACTCCTACCATTGTATCCCCTTCACCACATTCCCCTTGTATTCTAACCCAAAGGATCCCCAGTCATCCTCCTGCGAGCTTAGTTTAACACCTGGTTAAGCAGGTCAGTCAGTCTGGCTGAGAAGAGCTTCTTCCCCAGTGGAGTGAGGTGGAGGCTATCTCTTCCCAACAGACCACTGCCTCTCTATCTGAAGTCCCGAAGCCTTCACAATGGCACCAGCACAGCAGTCTTCTGTTTATTGCCTCAATTTGTCTCTTCCTCCTCAGTCTGTGACCTGTAACAGGAAGGATTAAGGAAAAAAACACTTGCGCCCCCAACCACCTTCGATGTGTTTTAGTTCAAATGTGTGCCACTGCCATTTTTTCAGCACTAACGTACGTTTCATCATTTTTACAAATGCATGTGGTGCAGCACATGCATGTGTACAAATGCCCCTAGAGACCAATATAAATTATTAGCAGTATGTCTGCATCCAGTGAGGAGAAAGAGAGAGACTATCTCATTACTTAAGGGTTTTTTAGGGAGGCCGCATGCCTTTTCATGTTCTCTAGCTAGACTTCTCACATATATTACTCAAGATGGTTGCTTTTACCATACCTCACCAGTTTGCTTAAAATATTCTTTGAGCAGAGGGGACCACTGACTTTTCTTTAATAAGTATTAGCTATTATTAGCAAAACGTGTTTTTTTTCCAAAAACGGGGAATCTAAGAACAACTACTGGGCTAACATTTGGGGTTTGAGATGCAAAAATCACCCTTTTCTTTAACTTAAAGAAGTGATTTCTTTTTTAGTTCAATTTTGTAACTGTACTAACAATTAACTTTTTAAAAACAAGTTTACTATGCGGAATGTTTTATAAAATAGCTACAGTTCATACTTGAAAATATGACTATTTTAGAACTTTGTCACTATATAATGTCTTGTATAAGTTAGAATATAATTGCTGAGCATTATTATTAATACTGTAAATCTCCAGCTGAGTAGATGGCTCTGCATGTGGTGCTGGTATTTGAAAACTCAAACTGAGGTGCTGTAGTAGACAGCAGATACGTAGTATAGAGTTGCTGAGTGAGATTTGACCCTAAAATAGCAATCCATGTATTGTTATTTTACTAGGAGATAAGGTCATTCCTCTTTGCCTGCCTCAATGTGGGGAATGCAGCTCCTGTCTGAATCCAGATGCCAACTGTTGCTTGAAAACACACTAAGTTTGTTTTAATTTCCCTATTACCTGAATCTCTCAGTCAGCCATGATGACTGTGTCAGACGTGGTTTATTTTACTAACAAGTATGGACGTATCTCTACAGTCTTTATGAACCACAGAACCCGATGCCTGACAAGACTAGCAGGTTCTCCTGCAAAGGGAAACAGATTCACCATTTCCTGTGGATCAGCACCTTTTCGGAGGTACACAGGTTATGGGGCTGCCATCAATACTGCTAAGGTGTGTGCGTTTGTGTTGCAAGGACAAAAGGCACAAATATTTCCTTAAGACATTAACGAATTGTGTGGAGCCCACACCTTTTCCTCCATTTCACGGAACAATATTTTATAATTGGATTCTAACAAAGTCCTGTTATCTGTGTTTATGCAGGTTAAACCTCGTTTTACCTTGTCATATTGAATGTAATAGTTTGAATTCTTGTAATAACTGCCCCTTAGCCCGCTTAGACAAAGGCAAGGTTCATCTTCTTATCTAGGGCATTGCTTGCTTTGCCTGGCCCTGCAACAAGTTTGTTTAAAAGTCTTAGGTTCTCAATCTTATCTTTGGAGCCCTTTAACAAGTTAACCTTGGAACAAGAAAAACAACTCTTAGGCAAACATTCCAGAGATCAAACCCAGAAGCTTTTGAAAGGGGGTTGGGAAAGATGGGTCACCGCAGTGTTGTGGAAAATTTCCCAAAAAGCAAGAATTTAAGATAAACTGAATAGTCAGTGGACAAATTCCATTGCAGAAGACAAACTGACCACCCAGTAAAAATCTGTTGAGTAAGATCCGAGCCCAATTTGGGAGTAGTGACAGGTTTGGGTAGGAGGGGCCCAAGACAGCAACTCACCCAGTATATAACCTGTAACCTACAGTCCCAATTTGGAGGTAAGCTAACTTGCAGAACGCCAAAGGAAGAATTGCAAGCGTAGGCCAGATCAGACTCATCACCTGAACCACCCTTTCCGTGAACTAGAACTCCCGTTCACGCTGAAGCCGCGGAGTGCCCGAGTGGGACCAAAGGAAGGGGACTTGTTCCTATCACTGCTGAGAGCAACACTAAAACCATAACTAAAGAATGAAAGTATATCTGGGAATTTGGTTTCTAAGAATTCTAGGATTGTAAGTATACCATGAGAAATAATAGTAGTGAATCAAATTTAACTTTTACTTGTAATTGTAGTTGTTTTTGTAATACTAATTCTTATAGCATTGTTTGGGAAGGAAGTGCGTTTGGAGCATTGTTTCTAATATGTAGTTATTGTGTTTTTAATGTTTGTGGTATTTTTAAAGCTAAGCAGTGTTACATACATAGTAAGGAGTTTTAATAAACATATTAAAGGAATAAAAATCGTGATCATTGTGAAAACGAACAGCGCTCAACCTCACCCCACCAGTGTACTGATTTCAACCAATATATCATGTGGGACTTCCCTCTATCCTGTAAACCCATAAGAGACATACCTGTGCCGTCTTTGCTGTGGGAGGAGTTGGGCTCTCTGTTGTCATTGGCTGTAAAACAGCCGGAGCTTCCCGAATCATTGGGATTGACATCAACAAGGATAAATTTACCAAGGCCAAAGAGGTGGGAGCAACCAAGTGCATCAACCCACGGGATTTCAGGCAGCCCATTCAGCAGGTGCTGACTGAGATGACTGCTGGTGGTGTGGACTATTCCTTTGAAGTTGTTGGGGATGTGGATACTATGGTACGTAAATTGTTAGTACACATTCCCTCTGCTCACCAGTAGCCTGATATTAATTTAAACCTTAATGTAGTGTTCTGTCTGGTGGCTGGACTTGCTATGCATGTATTCTACAAAATATTAGGGGCATGTCCAGATGAGTGCGGTTGTGCGGTACGTGGCACTGCAAACACATTTCCAGCACCCCATACTGCACAGGTCATTCCTGCCTCAAACTGCTTCTTTGGAATATTAGAAAATTCTCACAAGAACTGAACTGGACTGTTTTTCATGGCAAAATTGGAAATTTTTTTCCATGAATCTGTCAAACTGGTGTTTTTGCCTTATATGAGTTGAAGGGAATCTTACTGAAAGACACAGGTGCCATAAATCATGACACAAAACAGCTGACCTGAAAGTCAAAGCAAACTGAGCACCGCATAGAAAAAAACATCCTATTCCTCAAATAATTCTCCTTTAGAGAAATTTTGTATGACTTACCTTGGTAGGCTGGGTCTGTGGGAGTTAAGCAGGTAATTCCTACTTAAATTTATTGAGGTTTAATGTCCAATTGCTTTTGAAATCCCTGGTCTTTTATCTCTATTAGTTATGCTATGCCTTTGTAAACATGTACACCTCATGAGAAAACAATATAAAAATATTTTGAAAGAAAAATCTAAGCAGGAATAAAACCAATATCCTACAAGCTCCTCACTTTCTTCCAGTACTATGAATAGGTTCACCAGGGAATGAGACAAAAGCTCAGAGATAAGTAAAGAGCCAGGAGACCTTGATCAAAACCTGGTAAGAAAAGGCAATGGGAGAAGTTTTAGCAATGTTCTTGGAGAGAAATTGGGACAATCAGTCAACTTAAATGTTTTTATATACTAATGTGAGAAGCACAAGGAAGAACTTGAGGTTCAAAAAATGGAAACTTGGCCATATTACTAGGGCAGAGCATAAGAGTATTGCATGGGCATGTAGGGAGAAAAATCAGGAAGATCAAGGCAAGACATCAGATGCAACTGGCAAAGGATGTAAAAGACAATTAAAAGGGATTCTACAAGACAGGGTAAGTTGTTTATTGAATGTAAAAGGCAATCTGCTAATGGATGATTCAGGGAAGGCCAAAGTATTTAATGCTTTTTTTAAACTTCGGTCTTCTCTAATAAAGCTACCAGGTGACACATGCAGTTGGCAGCAAAGATGGGGAAGGAGACACCCAGCATATAGTGGAACAACAGGGTAGGGATTACTTAGTTCTGAAAAATCAGCAGGGCTAGCAGGATACACTATATAGCACTCAAGGAATTGGCTGAAGTATTTTCAGAGCCATTAACTATCACCTTTGAGAACTTGTAGAGTCCCTAATGGCTGGAAAAGGGCAAATAAAGTCAGAAACATAGCAAGGGGAGGTACAAGTATTGTATGGACACCAAGCACCCTCACACAGAGCAGCACCAAATCAAACGCATTCATATTACATAGTAGCACATAGAGGGTGCTCTGCGTGTGACCTGCACCAGAACCCAAGACTGACATAGGTAACCTTTTGTCCAAAATGATGCATCTGTAGCTACTTGCCTTGCCCACATAATGATATATTTAATTGCTTGATTTTAATCTTCACATTTAAATCTGTAATTTTGGCTCCTGTCTTAAGTACTTTGCTTCAAACCTACTTTACAAAACATCTGCTTGCCCAAACATTTCCTGTTTGGTCCTTAACTTTGTTCTTGTGAAATCAGCCCCCTTCACCTGCAAATCTGGTGCCTTTAACATCTGCTGGTGCAGGGCTATACATAGGATAATTCCTTTATAATGTGTGGATAACAGCGCTACATTTACCAAACTAACTGCTTCTCTGACCTCTTTGAAAGCATTCTGCTTTCAAGCCTTAGGTCATCACCTCCCTTAAGAAACAATTGCACAATTCTCTCACTCTTGGTATAGGCTCGTGGCACCCAAACTTTTGTCCTGCAGGCCAGATGAGTGGCATGGATTTGGTCTGCAGACCAGATCCCATGAGGAGTCAGCACATGGGGTTGTCCATGGGTGTGATCCAACCCCCAACCCAATCCTGCATGCCCAAATTTAGCTCTGCACTGGTTAATCAGGTACAAAGGGCCACATGATCCGGTCCACAGACCATTTCACAGGCTCAGAAATTTGGCAGCAGGGGAGCGGCAATTAACATTGCCACCACTTCCCCACTGCCAAATTTCCAGACCCTTAGGGAGCTCTGTGGGCCAAATGGTATAGCTCCACATACCCCACAAACACTGCACCCACCCACACCCCCCACTCTCACACCCATGTGCCTCTGAGGTAGCCCTGCTCACTGCTACATGCACATACACTGCCACACACATATGCACACCCACACTGCCAGCCACCCTCTCCCACTCCACTCACCTTACAGCCCCCTATAAATCCCATACTAACTCAGATACCTACACATCTGAACAAACCCCCCAAACCCAACCACCCACATCCACACATACCCCCACACCCTCCCCCACAACCCACATACACACACATGGTGTTATATTTAGTATAACTTGTAAAAACAAAAAGATAATTTTGCATAATTTTGGGCTGGGGATACAGGCCTACCTGGACAGGCTTACAAGGTGGGTGGACCAAAACCTGATGGCATTTAATATAGAGAAGTGCAGGGTGCTCCACCTTGGGAGGAAAAACCAGCACCATATTTATAGGCTTGGTAGTGCTACACTTGCTAGCACCATGACCAAAAAAGACTTGGGAGTCTTGACTGGCCACCATATGAATATGAGCCACCAATGCAATACCATAGCTGGCAAAGCAAACCAAACTCTGGCATGCATTGACTGATGCGTCTCAAACAAAACCAGAGACATCATCCTCCGCTCTACTCGGCCTTGGTGAGGCTGCAGCTGGAGTAGTGTACTCAGTTTTGGGTCCCCCACTTCAGGAGGGATGTGGATAAGCTTGAGAGAGTCAAAAGGAGAACCACCCACATAATCAAAGGCCAAGAGAGCAAGCCTTATGAGGAGAGGCTGAGGGACATGGGACTCTTCAGCCTGGAGAAGAGAAGGCTCAGCAGGGATTTGGTGGCTGCCCATAAGTATATAAGGGGGGTGCACCAGGATCTGGGAGAACATTGTTCACAAGGGCTCCCCAAGGGGTAACTAGGTATGAAATCTATGAAAATCTACACGCACACAGAGCCCTCCACAAACCTCATACCCACCCTCCCATACTTCCCATAACCCTCCACACCCCTCCCCATAATATACAAGAGTAAGAGTTGATTTTGAGCTATCATGGAATCACTTCTATAAACAGTGCAAACACACACAAATCGGAACAATTTTTTAAAAATTAAATTAAAAGACGCTATTACAGATGTTTGATTTTTAGTATATAATTGGTTTTTTTCCTGGTTCCAAGATGACAACCTGCCTTCCCAAAAGAAGCATTTCTGGGGGCAAGGGGAGGGACTTCCAGTGGCAAAAGTCAGAGGTTAGGTCTGGCACTATTGATCCCAAGATGGCAACCAGGTGGCAGGGCACTTGTCAAGGCATGGGGGGCCCATGACAGCTCACCAAAACTCATTAAGTGGCCCTCTGGCCCAAAGAATTGCCCACCCCAGCTTTAGAGAGCCAGCAGACCAGTATAACAAAATTGTGCATCACAGGAGATGTACACAGAGCAGGAAAAGTTTCAAGACCCTGGATTCGCCCTGTTCTCCACTCTAATGCCCGTGCTGCTGTAAAATAAGTCAACAGCTGGTCCCATTCATTCTTGTTCTTATGGAATAAACTATTTATCTCATGTGTCCCTTAACAGACAAGTCCTGTAAACATAGTTAGAACGCTCTGGCCTGAGATTCAGAGCTTTTTCTTTTCTTTTTGAGGTTCAAATTAGCCATGGGCACAGAAGGAGAAGGAAGGGAAGAAGAAAACATGGTGGGGGGGGGGGGAATCAGAAATAGAAATACAGCAGAGAGTACGGTTTCATCAGAGGATCTGTTTAGTGTCTTTCTATTCAATGCTTTGGAAGTTTAAAGCCAAGCCAAGCCAAGCCCACAACTAGTGGGCTTGGCTCAAAGGTCTGAGTCATGTGTTTGCAGCAGTGTTTAAATAAGGCAGGAGCCACTTCATCCCCTCCGTGCATCAAGAAAGACCATCAGCAAGAGGAATCCTCCACAGCCTACTGAGCCTGACAAGTGGGGACTTAGGGGCCTCCTGGTGTGAGAGAAAGAGAGCCAGCATGAGCACAGCAGGCAAAGTAAGCAAGCCATTTAAGAAAAATATCACTGTAAATGATAAATGGGCAACGATTTAATTGCTAATGATGTTGCTTGAAATGTGTGACTTTGTGTAGTTTAACCCAAAGATGACAGAAATAAAAGGGACATAAATATCACCTGAAAGACATTTTTTTAATGATTTCTGTGTTAATACAGTAAACTTGTTTATTCACCTATGGGATAATCTGTCACTGTGCTTTAACTTGCTGCCATTCCAGCTCCCTGCCAATAAATGTTTCCTAACAGTGTATTTTCTGTCAAGATAGCTCCCTGCCAATAAATGTTACCTAACTATGTATTTTCCATCAAGATAGCTAAATTTAGGTCCCCACTGTCCACAGAATGAGTAAGCTTGGAATACCACTAAGCCCAGGATCATTCCTTGCCACAGGCAATCAGTAAGGAGACAAAACTACAAGCAAGTTTCATTATATATGAGAAAAAATGTACACAGGAAAAACTGACTGTAAGTTTGGAGACAGAATAAAAAACTGGTAAATTTTCTAACTGTGACACCTTGCATTCCTCTGGCTGATGCACCTTTTTTCTCAAATGCTTTTGTTCCTGCTATTACAAGCAGGCAAGAACTTGGGTGGCCATCCCACCAGCAACACTGCTTCTGTCTGTGAGTGGGAGCAACAGTTATCCCTACCTTAGATCACAATGGCAAGGGATAATTAGAGTTTCCACCCAAACCATTTCAGATCCCTTGTACGTATGAGGGTGGTTTAGTTCCCCTAAACTGAAGACGGTGGGTTTTTAATTAGTGGGTTTTATTAGTGTGGATTAAAAGCCCACCATTTCAGTTTAGGGGCTTCTGACACTTATTGAACAGTGATGGCCCACTGGCAGCTCACCGCCACTCCCTCCCCTGGCTGTGGGCAGGCTCCACCAGGAAAACAAAAAGCAGCAAGGGGTCCGATCCTTTTATTTTTCTCGCAGAGCCGGTCAGCCTCTCCCATGGCTGGGAGGTAAGCTGCCAGTGGCCCCTGAGCTGTGGGGGCCCCTGGACCTTCTCCCCATCGTGGCAGCACCCCCTGGGTGGCACCTGCCTGCTGGCAGCCCACCCAGGCATCCCCGGTGGGCACCACCACTGTGAAGGGAAGGACTGGGTGCCACCTGCAGCTCAGGGGCTGCCAGCAACTTCCCCCTGGCCATGGGAGAGGCCAGCAGGCTTCACAAGAAAAAGAAAAGGATGAGGCCCCTCACTGCTTTGTTTTTCACCCCTCAGCAGAGCCTGCAGCATCTGGCCTGATTCAACAGTGCATGGAGCACTGGAAGCCCTGGTGTGCTTGGGGAAGCTCCGGCTTGACGGGCTCTGGCATGACCTGTCCCCGCCACCTTCCCGCCACTGGAAGCCCACCAAGCCTGAGCTTCCAAGAGCCTGCCCAGGCTTCTAGCGCCCTGTGCACCATCCCTGTTGCCTTCCCCAGCTGCCAGCACATCCAGCCACCCTCCTGCCACCTTCATGCACTGCTCCAGGACAAGCCAGTCCATTCCCAGGGCATCACAGGGTGGTGGCAGGAGCCGTATAACATGTACAAATAACAGAATTTTTGTCCACAATGGGACAATTTGCCACGATCAAACTAAAATACATTGGAGGTAGTCTAAGTTGCTATGTTCAAAAAATATTGACGCAAAAAAACTTTGTGCATGTGTATATCGTGATGCCATTATGCTAGTCAAATAATGATTTCTCATCACTTTTCATCACATGTACATGGCCACATCATCGCATGTACAAGCACCCTTAGTTCCTTGGCTAAACCATATCCAAAATCATAAAGATATACATAGACAGCATGACATCTACATAATGATAGAAGTGACATGAATGGATACAGCATAGCATTGGCTTTCCAAGAAAACTACATGTACCATATCATTGAAATAAACACAACAAAGCATTCATGGCACCCTATTCACTCCCAGACAATAGTGGGGTTCATGACAAGGGGACAGAAGGACATCTGTCCAGTGGAAACACAGGATCATTTCCAGAATAGCCAGGAGGGGGCTCTCACTGGCTGCGATGAAAAGAAAGGAATGACACTGCTCTGTCATAGGAAAGTCTTCTGCAGAATGGTTCTACGTTGGATAAATGAGGCAGCACAGATGCAAATCATAGAGAAGACTCACCTGGCTTTAGGCCCAAAGCTATGCTCACAGGACACTAGGACCACACTCAGGTAGCAGTCTCTCCTCACTGTTAAACTCACTGACTTTCAAAGGCATTTGGCAGCCTGCAAACAGCTACATGGCAGAGTGTTCTTCAGTCCTACAGAAGGCCAGTCAACATTGTCAAAATCAAGGCCAAAGACAGAGATGGAAATCCTCTGTAAGGGCCAACAGCTCAACATCAAAGTGGTTCAGGATGGACACCAGTAGAAAACAGGGCTTTATTCTCTCCCTGCTTCTGTCCAGCACTGCCACACACTGGATAATGAAGACATACAAAGGTAAAACATTTCCTGGCACAGGGTTAATAGATGGCAAATATCTACATAGACTTAGATTTTGTTGACAATCTTGAGGCATTGAGTACACCTCCAAATAGTGACAAAAAGGATAGACATCTTGGCAAGGGCCCAAAATCTGTCATGCCAGAAAAACTCCGACCCTTGAAACAAAAACAGAAGGCAAAAACATCAAGAAGATAGAACAGTTGGGATACCTGGGGAGCACTGTGCTAGCAAAGGGAGACCTCAGGAAGGAAGTGATGTCAAGGGTAGAAAAGGCACTTGAATTCACTAAACTTAAAAACACATGGACATCCCTATATTGCACGGGAACAAAACAGAAAATTTTCAAATCAGGTAATTTCAGTGCTAATGTACAGCTGCTGGAGCTCTTTCAAAGCACTGAGACAGGAAACTAGGCACTTTCAAGTACAAGGGCAACTGGAAAGATTTTGCATGTTCTATGGGAGGGCTGCATCCAAAATCAAGAGATCTCATAATTTCATAGACATTAGGGCTGGAAAGGACCCCGGAGGATCATCGAGTCCGGCCCTCTGCCCCAGGGGCAGGAATTCAATAGGGATCAGAGGATGCCAGCAAGTAAGCACCCAAATGTGTCTTGAAGGTGTTCAAAGTGGGTGCTTGAACTGCCTCCAGTGGCAGTCTATTCCAGGCCTTGGGGGTTCAGACAGTGAAGAAGTTCTTTCTTATGTCCAGCCTGAATCCGTCACAGTGGAGTTTGTGACTGTTCAATCTTGTCATTGCTTGGGGCACTCTGCTGAACAGACGTTCCCCCAGATCCTGGTGGTCACCCCTGATAAACTTATAGGTGGCCACGAGATCACCCCTGAGCCTGTGCTTTTCCAGGCTGAATAGCCCCATTGCTCTCAGCTTCTTGTCATGAGATCTCTTTTCCTGACCTCTGATCATGCACGTGGCTCTCCTCTGCACCCTCTCAAGCTTCTCCACATCCTTTTTGAATTGTGGAGCCCAAAACTGGATGCAGTACTCCAGCTGTGGTCTCACCAAGGCCAAGTACAACAGGAGAATGA
This sequence comes from Crocodylus siamensis, assembly GCF_052110815.1. Classification (NCBI taxonomy): domain Eukaryota; kingdom Metazoa; phylum Chordata; order Crocodylia; family Crocodylidae; genus Crocodylus; species Crocodylus siamensis. Next base: position 155,219,464 of record NC_143396.1, on the reverse strand, counting down.
TGTCCTGGGACTGCTTGAGAAGCATCTATGGATGCAAGCCAGTGTTTTGTTCACTTTACTAGCCACAGCATTGCACTGAAGGCTCATGTTCATCTTGTAGTCAACCACGACCCCCAAGTCCCTTTCATCTGTACTGCTAACCAGCGTAGCACTGCCGAGCCTATAAGTATGGTGCAGGTTTTCCCTCTCAAAGTGGAGAACTTGGCATTTTTCGGTATTGAACACCATCAGGTTCTCATCTGCCCATTTCATGAGTCTGTCCAGATCCACCTGGATCACCCTCCTGTCCCCACGTGAGGATGCTTTACCCCAGAGTTTGGTGTCATGGGCAAACTTGGCCAGTCCACTTCTGACACCAGTGTCCACATTGTTGATGAAGATGTTAAACAGTATAGAGATCTAAGAGGTCATCAGCTAGTAGCTTGTCATAACAAAGCTCAGAAGGAAGCACTAAAGCTATTCAAGGCATGCATTCTGGATCCCAACAAGCACACTCCCACATAAAGTCCTTTATGGGTGTGTCCAGACAAGCATGGTCGTGCAGGATGTGGTGTTCTCCTCCCTGCAAGGCCACGCTGTCCGAGCGTGCACTGCGCCATTTTTTCTTTCCTGTGGCTTTTTTGACCCCTGGGTATCCAGCACAGTGCTGGACCCAGCCTCCCCTACTATCCCTGGGGTATGGGCATTCCCCAGGGACAAGTAGCTGTGGTGCGAGGTGCAATGGCGAGGAGTGGAATAAACTAGCTGTCATCCTGGAAATCAGCATTGGTGGGAGGAGGAGGAACAAATTAAATTAATAAAAATAGGAGATCAAAAAGTAGGAAGAGAAATCCATCCAGCTTAATGTATATGCTATACTTCTCAGTGATGCTCAGATATGCTTGAGGACTATGAGAGAGAGAGAGAGAGAGAGAAAAGGTGGCTATAAGGTTGCTCTGAATCAGGAAAAAAATGTTCTTCAAGCATCCTTTATCTGTTGATGCATAATGATGGGAGCTTGCACTGGTGGTGGTCACAAACCTACCATGCAACCAAATCTGAGTGGCAGTATTTATGAAAAAGATGAATGCAGCATCTGGGCCAAGTTTCTATCTATTCACACATGTACAATCACATACAGACATGCCAATTTTGTTCCTTTATTCTTTCCACAGGTCATTAAATGCAAAGCAGCTATTACGTGGGAGATAAAGAAACCATTCTCCATAGAGGAGATAGAAGTTGCCCCACCGAAGGCACATGAAGTTCGCATTAAGGTAAAAAACAAACAAACAACCCCACAATGCCCCCTCACAACTCTCCCCCTGCCCAAAAAAAACTAGGTAAGCCAGATGAGCTTTGTAAATTATCATTGGTAAGAGTGACACTTTAAAAGGGGAAGAGGCTGTGGGAAAAGCCGCCAACAGAGGTTTGTAGCCCAGGAGCGGGGGGTGTCACCAGGGCCAGGGAGCCCAGAGGTCTGACTGGGCCAGGAATGGGGCCAGGGCCAGAGATGGGCCAAAGGCTGAGGCGGGCCACAGCTGGAGACCTGGAGCCAGGGGAGTCCAGGATTCTTGACTGGCCTAGAGCAGAGAGAGGGGCCAAAGACTGGGGGTCATAACTGGAGACCGAGGGAAGCCCATAGCCCAAGAGGAGTGAGGACTGGGACTGGGATCCCATAGCCCAGGACAGGCATGTATCAGCAGGACTGAGTAACATCTGTGAGGCATGGGGGTGGTGTAAAGGGCAATCAGAGCCATGTAATTAGCCCTTAAGGCAATGAGTACTCACACCTGTGTTCATGAGAGGAGATCTGACTTGGGAAGCCCAGGGGCAGCCTCCCTTTTCTAAAAGTAGCATTTCATCAAAGCATGGCAGGCGAGGGGAAGGGGAGTGTCACAGAGCACTTAGGTGCCCTGCACCTGAGAACAGGGACAGCTCAAGAGAGGCCCCTAGCGGTGAGAAGGGGGAGGTGCAGCTGCCAGTCACCAGGGCAGCACAGGTGCTGGTTACTGGGGCACCCAGCAAAACCTGCTGACAGGAAGGGGCAGGGCTTAGCCCTTTTTAAACCCAGGCAGGAGGCCAAGGTGGCAGTTCCCCTTTGGCAGCCAAGGAGTGGGGAGCTCAGCCAGTGCGGGGAGAAGAGCAAGGAGTGATTGCATGAGTATCCACTGGTTGCCGCCATGGGCTGGAGTATTTTCCCATTAGGGATCAAATGTGGTTTGACCAGACGGTTTAGCTTTACATTATAGCCCAGGGGCTTTGTGCTTTGTGTTTACTGTTTACCAGAGGACCAGGTGAGGCTATTAGGGGTTGGAGGAGGCCTCATAGAGACTCCATGGTAGCGTGGGGTCCTGGTGCCTGAGAGGGCACAGCATCTTTGGGGTGCATTGCCCCAGCCCTAGAGTGAGGGGGCAGTGAGGAGCCCCGAGAGCGAGAGGGGGTGGTGAGGAGCCCCGAGAGCGAGAGGGGGGCAGCAAAGAGCCCCAGGAGTGAAAAGGAGGGCCAAGACATAACAGGGCCCTGGTGAGATTACATCACCACCATCTGCGAGGCTTGGACTGCAGTGTAGAGGAGGAAAAGGAGCTGCAGGTAGTGCCCCCTGTCATCGGGGTGCGTAGAAATGGGCAGCCTCCCGCTGATTACAACAATCTATTAATTGAATAAGATCAAGGTGTGGCAGGCGAGTAAGCAGGCGGTTGGCCCATTACAGGAGGGCGGAGCCACACCTGGAGAGGCTTAGATAGTAGTACTCCTGTCACAGGGAGGTTGCCCAAAGACAGCAAGTTGACAAGGGCTGAGGAGGGTTCCAAGGGCATCACGGCCACCCCCTGTTTCAGTAAGAGAGACATTTAGAGACATTTAGGGCACCGTCTTTTAAACATTACCAGGTAAAGGACTTGCTGTCTGGTCAACTCCACTGAATTAATTTTGAGTCTGAAGGAATTTCATAATGTTCTTTTAATAAAAGAATTAGAGGTTTTCCAAGTAAATTTCCTCAAAGAAGTGATTATACCTAATCCAAGATACAAGTTCTATTAATCAGGTTATAAACCTTCATTAAAATTAGTGTTCATCCATGACATGGCTAGAATTTCTATTTCTCCTTGTTCATGTAAATCTTTCATAGCAAGTTGTGTTATGTGGCCTTGAGGATATAATGTGTGAGGTGGGGTTTTCAGGGGGGAAAGAGCAAGGGGAAGGGAGATTGCCTGCGTACTGCATGTTTAAATTTCTAAGAATTTTCTAGCCTTGTCAAAATCAGTGACTATTTTGTTCTTATAGTGGCTTCAAATATTAAATAAGGGAGGAGCATCCACAATTTGCTCTCTCAGAGACCATAAAGGACTTAAATACTATTAACAAAAAATCAAGTGCCTAAGATGGATTCTGTCAAGGGGTCAAAAATAACATGAAGTTTTACATTTGTTTTTGAAAATACAAACATTGCTGAGACAAAATTTGTTGTGTTCAAGATAAATTTTTCTTCTAAAAGAAAGGAGAATCATTGCCTACAGCAGTGGTCTCCAAACTTTTTTGATCGTGCACCCCTATCAGTAAAATATTTTGAGCACGCACCTCCAATATATGTATATTTTTTTTATATATATATATATATATGAATAGAAGTTCTAATATTTTCTTCCCATACCCCAATGGATCATCCTGTGCACACCCCACTTTGGAGACCACTGGCCTACTCTAAGGGTGGTTTTGTTGCTTTTTCATAATTTCATAGTTTGGATGACTGAAGGGACCTGAGCAGGTCGTCAAGTCTGACCCCCCCTGCTATGGGCAGGAAAGAATGCTAGGGTCAAACGACCCCAGCTAGGTGATTATCTAGCCTCCTTTTGAAGACCCCCAAGGTAGAAGCAAGCACCACTTCCCTTGGAAGTTGGTTCCAGATCCTAGCCACCCCAAGTGTGAAGCAGTACCTTCTAATGTCCAGTCTGAATCTACTCTGAGTCAGCTTATGGCCGTTATTCCTAGTTACTGCTGGTAGTGCTCGGGGGAGCAGGGTCTCTCGCATTCCCCGCTGGTCCCCCTCGGTAAGTTTATAAACGGCCACCAGATCCCCTCTCAGCCTTCTCTTGTGAACACTGAACAGGGTCAGGTCCCATAGCTTCTCCTCATAGGGTCTCCCCTCCTGCCCCTGATCATGCGAGTGGCCCTCCTCTGAACCCACTCGATGCTGTCTACATCCTTCTGGAAGTGCGGTGCCCAGAACTGGACGCAGTCCTCCAAATGCATCCTGACCAGTGTTGCATAGAGGAGGAGGATCACCTCCTTGGACCTGCTCATGATGCATCTGTGGATGCATGACAAGGTGCGGTTGGCCCTAATGACCGCATCCTCACATTGGCGGCCCATGTTCACCTTGGAATCAATAATGACTCCAAGATCCTTTTCTGCCTCTGTGCTGACAAGAAGGGAGTTGCCCAGCCTATAGGTATGCTGCTGGTTCTTCTTCCCCACGTGCAACACCTTGCACTTGTCAGTATTGAAACCCATGCTATTCTCATCCACCCACCCTTGTAACCTGTCCAGGTCTAACTGTAGCCTGTCCCTCCCTTCTAAATTGCCCACTTCTCCCCACATCTTAGCGTCATCCGTGAACTTAAACAAGGTGCTTTTATGAGCAAAAGATTCCTTCCAATTGAAATATTCTTTGCTTTCCATACAGATTTTGGCCACAGGGATCTGTCGCTCAGATGATCATGTGACAGCTGGTGTATTCCCTGTGCCTTTACCAATGATTCTTGGCCATGAAGCAGCTGGTGTTGTGGAGAGTACTGGAGAAGGAGTAACTAGCCTTAAACCAGGTATGAAAAACTACCAAGAACAAACCACTGATCAGTAGTTTTTATTTAGCATTCACAAAACCCAGTCCAAAATCAAGGACTCTAGTATCTACAAACTTTATTGTCCATCTCTGGGATCTGGCCGTGCTTCTGGGCCAGTGAGACCTTCAAGCTCCTAGGCCCTGTTGAAAACATTCCTTGGAAAACCTAATGTGCCATCTTTCACAGGGGATGGTTTAGAGTATTTCATAGGAGAAAACGTTGTTTAAATCTGTCTTTTTAACATTCTAGTTACTCTTTTTTTATTTCTGAAGTTTCCATTTTTTCACTTTTGGTTTCATCAGTGGCACACTTTTTCATCCACCTGTGAAGTGTACCTTTCAGGATTCAAAAATCTGTGCATTTGTTTTACTCAAAGTAAACCAACTGTGAGCTGCTACTTTTGAGCTCAGATCCTGATTTGGGAAGAAGTTCAGCAAAGATTTTAAGTACCTGAATAGTCCTATCAACTACAGTAATCAAGTCCTTAAACTTAGGCAGGCGCATCCACACAGGATGGTTAACGTGCAGTAACCTAATAATACTGCACAGTAACATGCCGGGCAAAAGCCGTGCTAATACACTGTTGCACAGTAGTATTAAGCTACTGCCCAGTAAGCATCACCGGCACTACTGCGCAGTAACTGTAGTTACTGTGCATTTAGTTAGTGCTCCATCAAGCAAGTATTAAATCAAATGCTCAGTAATTACTGCACAATAATAAATGTGTAGACACACGCATGTATCAAATACCTTGTTATATCAGAGGCTAAGACATCAGGCTTCAATACCTCTAGTTCATTGCAAGATGAGACACAGCTGCACTCTTTTCCCATTAACTCCAAATCGTAAACAGGACTAGGCAGAGTAATTAAAACATGAAGGGAACCAAATCCTTCTCCAAATCTTGAACTGAATCCAAGCCAGTGTTCAAAGATTAACCATGTTTAGTTACCCTTTTTTAAATTTTCGACATTTGTACTTACTAGCTGCTGCTTGTACTGGCAAGGTAAGTGCTTCAGAAATGCAAAAGCATTCATTCCAGGTATGCTGGAACCAGGGAGAATTTGAGATCACCTGATACAGCTTATTCATATCAGGCACCCATATCAAATTGCTTTGGGTGAGATTCAGATAAGCATGCAAACTTCTGGACATTTCAAGTGTTGGTAGGTAGAGCCAATTTTTCTTTTCCCATATATCTTCTGAGAGCCTGGATCAGAGAGTGTGACACTCACTAGACTTACATTACTTGGATTTATGAACTCATGAAATATTGCAAGACTTACAAGTAAATTGTGAGAGTTGATGACCCTAGGTATATCAGACACCCATATTTATGTTCGATATCATCACTGATCTCTTCAGAGCAAGGACAATGACTTTCTAGTTGTCTCCAGGAAAGAACACATTTCTAGTATAAAAATAATGAGTAAGACTAGTAGTCATAAAAATATCCACAATGGCCCAGGGCCTGGGTCATGCATCAGTAAGAAGGAACCAAGGGCTGGTGGCAACTGAGCATTTCAGAAGAAAATAACTAAGAAAAATGAGAACACAAGCACAAACAAAGATCATATTCTAGACATTTATGCCCAAGTATATGTTTCAAAAGCTCATTCACTAGGACCAACAGAAAAAAGATTGCAACCTAGGCTGGCACTGTTGTCACAGCAAGTTGAATAGCCATGTTGCCTAAGGCAGCAATATTTTTGGCAAGCCTTCAAACTATTTGGTGTTCTTAATGCTCCCATTCATTGCCAAGTTCTTCCCTGGCATCTCATTTTTCATTTAAAACACAGATCGCACAGAAAAGAGTGGAAGCGTGGGCTGATTGCACCCAACCAGAGAGCAAATAACAAGAACCTCATGCTTATTTTTTTTAAAATCTCATGATCTCTGACTAGTTGGGGTGAGTTATAACCAAAGATCTGGGTTTTCCACTTCATTGGGAAAAAATGTGGAAAACCCCAGATTTTCCTCTTTAAAGCGGGAAACCATGGGCTTCCCCTTGCAGACTGGCAGAGTTCCAGTCTGCAAGGAGCTGCTTGGGGCTGAGGGGAGCAGGGGCATGGTGATCAGAGGCTGCAGAGCAGGGGCACCACATGCACATGCATGTGCACACACACCCAGCCAGCAGGACAGCCAGGCAGAGTGGTGGGAGCAACTGATGCAGGTAAATCCATTGGTGACGTTTTGGGAGGCTTGGGGAAGGCACATACCTCACCAGATTTCTGCGCTGACAGATTGTTAGAAATGGAGTATTGTTAGAAATGCACAGCTTGCATCTTGCACCTGATAAGAAAGAAACACTGCCAAGGACTTTTTTCCTTGCCCAGCCTTGCCACAGCTCTTCTTATACTAAATCACAGACTCTCCCCCAGCTTCTCCCTAGCCTTTCTCATGCAGATTACAGAAGCTGGAATTCAACTGACTGTGTCCTTGAAAGGGGGGGGTTAAACTCTTGGTGACCTATAGTACTCTCTGAGCATGCTCAATTAGCTGATGCATATTTACCTCTCCGCCCTGCATACTTAAGTAGTTAATTATACTATACATGCGATGTATGTAGTGATGTAACCACATGTATGTTTGTATGAAACGGAAATGAGCTGTAAGAGTTCCTGTTTCTGCACACGTGCCCAGGAGGAAAAAGATAAATACAGCCTGCAAAAATTCCTTGGTGGATTCAGAGTAATCTGAGTTTTTGACTCTGCTCTGACCCTATTTGCAAATACACCTTTTGTGCTGCTAAATGACTGTGTGTCTGAGATTCTTTGCGAGCCTCCAAGAAACAAACCGCAATCTTTTGCATCAAATTGGCGAGCCAGGAAGGAGATTTTTTGGACTGCCCCGGAATTCAGTGACAAGATCGTCTCTGCCACCACGGGGAGTGCACACCGAGCCGCCTTTTTGGGCTCACCCAGGGGGCTTAAGACGTGAGTCGGGATATCCGGGAAGTTAAAGGCTCCTGTGCAAAATTTTTGGTTTCTGAGGACGCCAGACACACATTCCGGCATTCTAATCGAGATCTCCGGGGTATCTGAGTGAGTATACAAATTCCCTTGCCCAATTTGGTCTGGATCCGGGAACAAAGACGCGTTCGATTTGGTTTAATACTGGGAAATTTTCGGCCTGGTATATGAGAACCGTCTGTAACTAGGATCTTTTGGTATTTGGTGTGCGTTGGACGCACTTTTGTGGGCAATGGGTATGGGTCACTCCCATGTAGAAAACTCGGATGCGCCTTTAGGTTGTATATTACAAAACTTCAGTAAATTTGGAAAGCAGGCAGATTATGGAGTGAAGATGAAAAAGAGTGATTTAATTAAGTTTTGTCAACTCGAGTGGCCAACATTTGGGGTCCACTGGACCCCGAAAGGATCCTTTGTAGTAAAAGAAGTGATAGCTATCCATGAAACAGTTATGCAGAACGGGTATTGGAATCAATTTCCTTATATCGATTGTTGGTTGTGGGTGGTTCAAAATCAGCCACCTTGGATTAAGAAATGCTTAGTAAAGTCTCATGTGATGGTTGTTAAAGGAAAGACTCGAGGAGGACCGCCTGTACTCCCTGAGTCTAATGAGGGGGGGAATTCTGAATTGGCTGAGTATCGGACCCGCTCTCCGGTCACCCTGTCAGGTAGCGAGGATGAATCAGACACCTCCTTGGGATCCAGTCCCTCTATACCACCGCTCCCTCCCTCAGGGAGACCACCACCGGCATATCAAAACATACCTAATGATTCAAAGCGTGAGCCTCAGCCAAGTGCCCTATCTGAATCAGGGAATAAGGGCTATTATTTGTGCAAGACTGTAGAGTCACAGCCGGTGCTGAACTGCCCGATGCGAGAGGTTATCGGAGAGGGGGGCAATGCAACTTTTGTTTACACCCCATTTAGTACTTCAGATTTATTTAACTGGAAGAATCAGAGCCCCTCTTTTCGTGAAGACCCTGAAAAGATGAGGGACCTGTTTCGATCTATTGGGCAAACTGACCCACTTGGGCTGATGTCCAGATGATGCTCCAAACCCTCCTGACCCCGGAGGAAAGGAGATTAGTGTTGGGGACGGCAGAGCGTATTGCAGCAGCCAGGGTAGAAGCAGAGGGAGCTGCTGGTCGTACCTTGCGTGATACCTGCCCTGTTGAGGAACCGAGATGGGATAATCATACCGCAGAAGGAAGAGAGCTGAGTGCACGGTATCTGGGGATTATAGTGGAAGCAATGGGGAAGGCAGTGCCTCGGGTTACTAATCTGTCTAAAATGTATGAAGTGAGACAGGGAAAAGAAGAGGATCCCTCAGCTTTCCTCGGGAGGCTGTATGAGGCGTTTCGCAGGTTTTCGGACCTAGATCCAGAAGCCCCAGATAATCAACGCATGGTAAATCTTATGTTTATTGGTCAATCCGCTGCTGATATTCGTAAGAAGTTACAGAAAACTGAGGGAGGTGCTGGGAAACCGATTTCAGAGCTGGTGGAAATTGCATATAAGGTATATGGGAATCGTGAGCATCTGCAGGAGCGCAAGGAGGATAAAAAGGCTCAGCGACAGATGGCAGCGCTGGCAGCTGCTATAACTGGAGGTAACCCTGGAAAGGCTGGGATGCAGAAGGGGAAAGGAGAAAGAGTGGGAGCAGACGTTTGTGCTTATTGCAAAGAGAAAGGACACTGGAAGAGGGAATGCCCAAAGTTGAAGGAGAAGAGAGAGGGGGAACCAAGAGGTCACCTCATGCGGGCAGAGGAAAAGGGTGAGGACACAGAATGAAGGGGACGGGGATCTAAGACCACTACCCTTCGGGTTGGAGCCCGAGAAGATCCCATGGTAACCATTAGGGTTGGTGGCAAAAACTTTGAAGCCTTGGTGGATACTGGGGCTACATTTTCAATGATTCCAGAAAAAAACCCCTGTGCAGGAACTAGTGAACAGCATGTACTTGTGGAAGGGATTGAGGGAACGCAATCCCGACTCCCTGTTTGTAAGCCACTCCTCACCAAAGTGGGGGACCATTTGCTTGAGCACTCCTTTGTATATTCTCCAAGTTGCCCGGTTGCACTACTTGGGCGGGACCTACTCACAAAATTGCAAGCTGAGATCTTTTTCAGAGACGACCAGATGGTGGTCCAGCTACCTGTCAAGCAGAGCTCGAACTATCAGATGGCTCTCCTGGAGGACCGATGCCCTGCAGTAAGTTCTGAAGATCACATGACTGGAGTAGACCCCTCGGTATGGGCTGATGGAACCCCTGCGCGAGCTAAGTCGGTCTCCCCGGTAAGGATCATACTCAAGGATGGGGAGGGGCCCGTTCGGGTAAAGCAGTACCCACTCAGCCGAGTGGCCAGAGCTGGACTCAAGCCGTTAATAGAGAAATACAAGAGGTGCGGATGGCTAGTGGAAGGGTCCTCACCATATAACACCCCCATTCTTGGAGTGCCGAAGGCAGATGGGGTCTCATACAGACTGGTCCAAGACCTGCGAGCAGTAAATAAGAAGGTCCTTTCAGACCACCCTGTAGTCCCAAACCCTCACACGATTTTGACACAAGTACCAGGGGAAGCTGAAATATTTTCAGTGCTAGATTTGAAAGATGCTTTCTTCTCCATTCCCCTTCACCGAGAGAGTCAAAAATTGTTTGCTTTTGAATGGGAGGATCCAGACACCTTCCATAAAGCCCAACTCATGTGGACAGTTCTTCCACAAGGATTCGTAGCAGCCCCCCATATTTTCGGACTTGCCCTTCAGAAGGACTTGGAGGAGTGGAAGGGATCACACCCCGCAGTGACTCTCCTCCAGTATGTGGATGACCTGCTAGTTGCAAGCCCAAACTTGCAGCTCTGCGAGGAAGCCACCAGGTCACTCCTAAACACTCTGGGAAAAAAAGGATATAAAGTCTCTAGAGAGAAAGCCCAGATATGTCAGCCTGAAGTCACATTTTTGGGATATAAGCCCTCAAAAGGAGTCAGAGCCCTGAGTGCATACCGCATACAGGCAATCCAAGGTCTAACCTCACCTAAGTCACCCAAGGAGCTGCGGGTATACCAGATTATGGTGGCAAGGCTAGACCACTGTATGATTCACTGACTAAGGAGAGTCTCACTAAATGGAAATGGAATAAAGAAATGCAGCATGCCTTTGATTTGCTTAAGGCAGCATTAACCCAGCCCCCTGCCCTGGCCATCCCAAATAGTAAAAAGCCATATCGACTATATGTTCATGAGAATCGAGGGGTTGCATCAGGGGTGCTGACACAGCCATCGGGCCCAACCTGGAGACCCGTGGGATATTACTCAAAGGTTCTAGATCCAGTTGCACTCGGGTGGCCAGCCTGTCTTCGGGCTGTGGCAGCCACAGCAGTGGTTGTTGAAGAAGCCCAGAAGATAGTCATGGGTGTGGACATGGAAATACACACCCCTCATGGAGTTCCCCAGATTCTAGGGACTGAGGGAGGAAAGTTTCTCAACCCCTCCAGACAATCACGGTATGAAATATTTTTGCTCTCTAATCCAGGACTTACTTTCAAACATACTACAGCCTTGAACCCTGCAACCTTGCTGCCGGAGCCAGGGAAATGACGCATGACTGCCTTGAGGTCCTGAATCAAACCACACAGGTGCGGCCTGATCTTGCTGAGGACCGAATTGCAGACCCAGATGCTGAATACTTCGTAGACGGCTCCAGCTCTGTCATCGATGGAAAAAGACGAACAGGATGTGCAGTGGTAACCTTGGATAAGGTAGTATGGAGGGAGTCATTGCCGAGCTCATGGTCGGCACAGGCCGCGGAACTCACTGCGCTCACCCGAGCATTACAGCTGGGGACAGGCCAGCAGGTTAATGTATACACTGATTCTCGCTATGCTTTTTCTACAGTCCATGCGCACGGACTATTGTGGAAAGAAAGGGGTTTCATTACGGCCTCTGGGAATAAAATTGCTAACGGCCCCCAGATTATCAAGCTACTAGAGGCACTCCACCAGCCTAAAGAGGTAGCAGTCATTCATGTGCGGGCCCATGGGAAGGCTGCTGAGGAAAAGCATAAGCTTGGAAATGCAAAGGCTGATGCGGCAGCAAAGGAAGCCGCACTTATTGGTGGAGAAGCGGAGGAAGTATCCAGGCAGGCCTTGTCCCATGCCATATGGCCATACGTCCGGGATTTAGTCCCGCAGTATTCCCCTGAAGAAGATAAATTTGCACAGAAAGCTTGTGCAGAAAAGAACTCCCAGGGGTGGTGGATAGTACCGGGAGGAAAGGTCATGATACCCAGGCCATTGCTTCGGGAGGTGCTGCAACAGCTCCATGCAAGAACCCATATGGGAGGCTTGGCTATGGGTGATCTAGTGATCCGCCAAGCAGTAGCCCCAGGGCTATATGTAGAAGCTCAGCGTATTGCTACCAGGTGCATCACATGCCAGAAAGTAAACCCTTGAAGGAAACCCCCTGTGCCAATGGGAGGTAGACCCTGGGCAGCGTACCCTGGACAAGCATGGCAGATTGATTCTGCCGAGCTCCCACGGTCCGGACATCACGGGTTTTTACTTGTCATGGTAGACCAGCTCTCTGGTTGGGTCGAGGCCTGGCCCACCAGGACTGCCACTGCGGCTACAGTAGTGAAGTATTTGTTGCAGGAGATCATTCCCCGGTATTCCCTGCCTGAATCCATCGAGTCGGATCAAGGACAACACTTTGTGGGAAAGGTAGTTCAAGAAGTCGCACAAGCTCTCAAGATCACTTGGAAACTACACACACCATGGAGACCACAGAGTTCAGGACAAGTGGAACGCATGAATAGGACCTTAAAGACTCTACTCACCAAAATCTGTATTGAAGCACGCCTTAAGTGGCCTCAAGCATTGCCGCTAGCTCTTACTTGCATTCGAAACACTCCCCGACGGGGCATTAAATTAACCCCATATGAAATTATGTTTGGCAAACCCCCTCGAGTCTTACCCCCTGGGATGCGAGAAAATGTAACTTTTGAATTAGGTAATAGCGAGCTTCATATGTACGTTATTGCTTTGCGGTCTGTCTTGTCTTCTCTTCACAGGTATGCAGCCTCCTTTCAGCGTCTGCCTTTAGACGTACCGGTACATGACTTCTGCCCGGGAGACTGGGTCTTGGTGCAGCGGTGGAAAAAGGAACCTTTGACTGAGAGGTGGAGTGGCCCTTTCCAGGTACTTCTAACACTCAAAGTGCAGACTGTAGCAAAAGTCATGGTACTCAGAAAATTCCTCGTAATTATCTTGATCTGCCTAAATGAAAATGGGGAGCAGAAAGCATCTTGAGGGGGTAATATTGTTAGAAATGGAGTATTATTAGAAATGCACAGCTTGCATCTTGCACCTGATAAGAAAGAAACACGCCAAGGACTTTTTTCCTTGGCCAGCCTTGCCACAGCTCTTCTTATACTAAATCACAGACTCTCCCCCAGCTTCTCCCTAGCCTTTCTCATGCAGATTACAGAAGCTGGAATTCAACTGACTGTGTCCTTGAAAGGGGCGGGGTTTAAACTCTTGGTGACCTATAGTATTCTCTGAGCATGCTTGATTAGCTGATACATATTTACCTCTCCGCCCTGCATACTTAAGTAGTTAATTATAATGTACATGTGATGGATGTAGTGATGTAACCACATGTATGTTTGTATGAAACGGAAATGAGCTGTAAGAGTTCCTGTTTCTGCGCACGTGCCCAGGAGGAAAAAGATAAATACAGCTTGCAAAAATTCCTTGGTGGGTTCGGAGTAATCTGAGTTTTTGACTCTGCTCTGACCCTATTTGCAAATACACCTTTTGTGCTGCTAAATGACTGTGTGTCTGAGATTCTTTGCGAGCCTCCAAGAAACAAACCGCAATCTTTTGCATCAAAATCATGGTGCAGCTCATGGCACAGAGGCTCCTTTAATCTTAGTGTTCCCCCTGTGCATCCCACCCTCACCACTGATTGGCAGAGGGGTCTGTCAGCCCAGCCACATGCCATGGCTCCTGGGCTAGTGACAGCAGTTGCACATAAACCAGTTTAAGTCATCAGAAACTGGTTTAAACCTATAACAGAACAGAAGTTTAGTGTACATAAACCAGTTTCAAAATGGCAGAAACTGATTTAAGATAAACCTGGTTGAATGTAGTATCAAACTTAACTAATTTAGGTCAAACTGGTTTATGAAACATTTGTCCCAGACCTCTTCCTGGTTCAAATTAAATCCCAGTCTTCCAGCATCCCAGGATGCTGTGCAGCCCTGGGCTCAGCTGGGCTATGCTGTCTGCTCGAGCAGAACAAGGTTGGCCCCTCACGCCTGTACCCTAGCCAGAGCAGTGAGGGCTGGCTGACAAGGGGTTTGGGATGGAAAACCCAGCTGGGGACACAGCCTGGCCTGCCCAGTGGGGGCAGAGCAGCCTCTGCCAGACTTTCACCCTCCCACTGGAGTGGAGAGGGCAGGGGCATGGGCCAGCAGGCTCAGGTGGAGGAGCGATAGGGGGTTTCAACCCTCTCCATGGCCCACAGGACCCCAGCCTGGGTCTGCGTGAGGGGGGGCTGCAACTCTTCTGCCCCCCCACCCCATTCTCCACTCGAGTGGGTGAGAGGGCAGCTCCTGCCTGGGTTTTCTCCCTCTCTCCCTGCTCGAGTGGAAAGCAGGGGGCATAGCCATGCCTTGGCCGGGGCTGGCAGGATAAGGCAGGTCAGGGGGCTTTAATCCCCCAACCCTTCCCTCTCCCAGAAGCATGGAACCCCAACCAAGTTCTGCCTGGCAGGGGCACAACAGCCCCCTCATGCTCCTCCCCATTCGCCACGCAAGCAGCAGGGGGCATGGCCAGATACCAGGCCACTAAGGCAAGGCAGGAGAGGGAGTGGGGTTTAATCCCCACTCCTACCAGCACAGGACCCCAGCTGGGGTCTGCCTGGCAGGGGCATAGCAGTCCCTGTCAGGCTTCCTCCACCCCCACCCCGGCACTGCTCAAGCAGCAGGGTTGACGCTGGCCTTGGACCAGCCCCCCAAGGTGAAGCTGGGAGGGAGAGGGGATTTAATCCTCCCTTCCTCCCCTTCCCACTGGCACGGGTCCCCAGCTGAGGTCCATGACAGGGGAGAGGGGAGGGAAAAGGGATTAAGCCACCCCCACCACTCACCTCAGTGTGCCAGCTCGGGGCTGGGGCTGGCGATGACCCCCCTCTGCTCAAGCGTTGAGTGGGGGATGTTTGGCAAGGACTGCTTCCTCCTCCCCCTCCAGGCACACCCCAGCTGGGGACCAGGAATGACTGGTGCCTCCCAAGTCTGGGAGGGCACAATTTGTGAGCAGACCCAGGGGCTGATGGGGTGGGACAAAAGCCCCATATCCACTCCTATACTTCTGTGCCACGGCTTAGTGCCCCCCCCCCCCAACACATTGGCAAAAAAACTTCCCCATCCTGAGCTGTGCTGAGTCGGGGGCCAATCTCAGGGTGGGGCACATGCCACCCGTACCACCCCTACCAGTGCTGGGGACTATGCAGGCCAGTGCGGGGGTTTAAACCCCTCCCTAATCATACTCAGCAGCCTGCCAGGGCCTGGCCATGCCCCCCTTCAGCTCAGCTCCCTCCAGCCTTCCAGCCATGACCGAAGGGAAGGGAGCACTTCTCTAGCGCCCCCCAGCTTCTAGCCTGAGGCACTGCAGGCATGTGGCTGCTTCTTCTCAGTCCAGAGGGGATGTCTGTATGGTTACAAACTGATTCAGCCTAGCCAGGTTAGACTAACCTGCAAAGATTGAATCAATTCAGGCTCAGGCTTTTTGAATGTCTGTACTTAGCCCTGATGGCCAGGAGGTGAAAACCATGGTTTTAAATATACCACAGTTTTTGTCTCCCACTGCTTGCTGCTGACCAGATGGCACACAAAAACCACAGCATGTTTAAATGCATCGTTTTCACCTTCTAGGCATCAGGAGCGAGCGGTGTGCGGTAGGGCTGATGGGCCCCTCCACCAGTCAGGAACAAGGGGGTGAACAGGGGCGACTCCAAGATTAAAGGAGCCACTGTGCCACAAGCTGTGCCACAATTTAAACCAGGCCTTACAGGCTCTGGGTAAGTCTACGTGGGGGTTGGAGGGCCAGGGCTTGGGGACTGTCTCTGTGCCATGGAGACCAGGGGCTGAGCTTTGATAAGCCCAAACTGCCCTGCACCATCAAGGCCCCTGATGGCACAGGGTTGGCCCAGGCACACCAGATCTTGGCACAAAGCCCGAATGGCGCAAGGCCAATCCAGGCAATCAGGGACCAAGCTCTGCCAAGCCCGGACCAGCCCTGCACCACTGGGGCACAGGCCAAGCTCTGGAAAGCACTCCCCTGCCCCACACGCTGGGGGACTGGGGGCGGGGGATAGCTGGGGGTCCCCTCCGGCAGGGCTAGAGCAACAGGGTGATGCGCATTGGGAATGAGGGGCACTGGCAGGACTGAGGGGGACCCTGCGGATCAGGTGCAGATCACACTGCTAGGGCTGAGGTAAGGTCTGCAGGGATAGCCCACAGGGTAGGGAAGTGTGGGTGACACTGCCCAGGCTGAGAGGGGAGCTGCAGGGAGAATTGTCAGGGCTGGTGAGGGGCGGGGGAGGGGTGTGCAGATGAGAAGCTTGGGGCAGAAGGTGGACAGCAAGTGGGGGGGTAGGCAGGGGCTGAGGCCTGGGATTGAGGGGCATTGGCATATCAGGGCTGCTCAGTGCCACAAAGCAGTGGCAGGGACAGTTGCAGCTGGACCTGCATCCTGGTGAACAAAGGGGGCAGGGGGAGCCCAAAATACATAGGTATTTCAAACACCAAAATATATAAGTATTTAGAATTTTTTTATTATAATGATTGGGGCACTGGTCGGCTTCCAAATTACTCTATAACATTGTAAATATATCAGTAAAACACTGTATTGCTCAAAGAAGTTTGCAGGTGGCTGATGCTTCTCCTTGTCAACACAGGTCTTGTGTTCACTGCGACTTGACATGAGTTACTCTGTTCAAGATAATCTCTCTCAGGTGGAAGTATTCATAGTACAAGACATCATGCAGGCCACACAGGGTGATTTGATCAGTAGCTGATGAGTTATACCTTCATCACTACTGCATTTAACTCCCATACTGGGGGAACACGCCAGTCTTCAAACTATACCTTTAGAATCACAGAATCATAGAAAATGAGAGTTGGAAGGGACCTCAGGAGGTCATCTAGTCCAACCCCCTGCTCAAAACAAGATTTTCTGCAACTGTATCATCCCACTACCTTGATGCTATCCTGGTGACATAAAGCTGACAGCCCATAGCAGAGTCCTTTATGAGCTGCTTTCTGCTGCAATGTCTTCCTAGGCACTAATACTAAACAGCGTGTTATAAGGAAAATCTGCTATAAAGAAGAATCTTCCAGGAGGGGGCATGAAATAAAGGCCCACCCTTCTCTTTCAGGTGGTGCAAAGGTGTTAGTGTCCTGTAACTGAGCAGTCTAAGGTAGAAGGAGGCAGGGGCGGCGCATAGGAAGTACACAGGGGTCCACATGTACCCCCTGAGAGCGCTGGTGCACCCCCTGACTCGCCGCTTAGGAAATGGGCAGGGGGCAGGCAGGAGCACTGGTGCCCCCCCTGCAAGTGCTGGCCAATTGCTGCAGCCGCTCCCAGAAGTGGCCACAGCAATTCTCAGAAGCGACTGCAGCGATCAGCTGCAGTGATCAGCCACAGGAGTCCCCCCAGGCAGCGAGATGCCCCCCGCAACTAAGGCAGCACCAGTCGCCCATGAAAGGAGGCATCTGGCAACAGGTGGACTTCTGCCGTTCAACACATGGTTATTATTAGTGCGTTTCACCCCAGCCCACCTCTGGTGTGTGACATAAAGCAGTTACGTCCTCCTGACAAATCTCCAAGCACCTCAAAAGAGGGTAGCAGAGAAAATCATATCAGGTGAAAAGACTGACCAAGGGCTTGCTTGACAGCTGATATGAAAAACCCACAACAACAGCAGGAGATAGGGGGTGCTTCCATACCTTAGCCTAGATTGTGGGAATCTTACTCCTCATTAAAAGGGAAAAAAAACCTTCTGTACCTCTGTGAACATGCCTGCTTCCAAAGGCATGTTATTTTGCCAACTGGTCTGAAGTCAAATCCTGCTTTTCTGTCTTTTCTTTTCTTGTTTTTTGTCTTAAACTGGGAACCTAAAGAAATCTGGTCATTGCAACTCACTGGTCACTCCTGCACAAACCAAAAAAAGCTGGAGGGGGAAAAAAAACAAAAAACCCATAACTGAGGTTTTTTGGGAAAGAAGGAGGAAACATAAAAAAAATATGACAACCTCAGACCCTCTGGGCACTCCAGGGGTCACACTGGCGCCCTCCGTCTCTGGGATCAAAGTTTCCCTGCTTGTTTGATTTCCCTGCTCCAGAGAGGGCTGGACTACATCTCCCAGCTGCCATTGCTTGAGAGAGGGGCTGTCAGCTCCCGGGTTTTGCTGTAGCGGAAAATCTGTAGCAAAAGGTGGCTCAGAGTCCGCTTGCAGCAGGCAGGGCTGTGTTTGCAGTGCCCTGGGAGTATGGACACATCTGGAAAAGTAAGGCTCACTTCTTGCATTTCAGGCAGTCCCTTGTGCAGACCACGGGCATAGGCGTGCGAGCTCTTCTGCGGAGGGGCCCTCAGGATAGCAAAGCCTGAGGCTGAAGTTGGCTCCTTGTTGGTTCCTGCTTTCTTTTTCAAAGGTAATCTGTGGGGGCTGTCAGTTGGCAGCCACACACATGAAAACTGAGCTTGGGCTCAGGCAGCGCCCTACTCATACTTATTCAGAAGTGCTCCCCGGCCGTGGAGATGTGCAGTTTGGGGGGACCCGAGAAGGATTTTGCCCCATAATCCCACCCTAATCTGTGTGCTTGATACATGATACTGTTTTACGTTATTAGTAAATATGTGTGTTTTATGAGATTCTAACCCTGTAACATGTGTGATTCATTACTAACAATCTTTGATTGTATAAAGATGGGTTTTGAAAAAGGAAACGGGAACAAGGAACCAACTCCAGGCTCATTTGGAAGTTGCGGGGGGGGGGCTCTCTGCAGGGTCAGGAGGCCTTGCACTTCTGGCCCCAGGGCAGCTCTTTTGTTTTCTCAGTTTGTTCAAAGATTTCCTATCTGGGCAGGCTTCTTGTGGTTCTTATTCAAATGAAATCCCTCGGGTCACAAAAGAAATGCAAATAGGCAGCTACAGTAAATGCTGGTTTAACTGCCTAGCCTCCTCTTCTTCAGACTGCAAGGAACAGCTGGGTGAAGGCAAAATATGTTAAAGTCCTTTTGTATGGAGAGTGTTTCCGAGGTGCTCAAACTCTCTGAAGGTTTGATTATAAACATTGTGGAGGTTTGGGGAGGGCTGGAATGATGTTGTAGTCATGACATTCCCAGAAACGTATGAGGCAATGATCTTTTGAGGAGTGATATCATTTATTGGACCAGCCACAAGAGCAGGGAGAGATTTTTAGTCAGTCTGGCAAGCACAACATTCTCTGGACTAAAATCCCTCCCAACTATTCAGTCGGTTCAATAAAAAATATCCCACCCCCCCACCCGCCCTATCCCAATATCTTTGTCACAGGCTATGACCAGAACCTCCCAGCAGTAGGCTATGGCTCAGGGGCGTACATGTCAATGTGCAGACAGGGAAGTAAGGTAAAACAGAAAAGTAACCTACATATTTTTCTTTAGGGAAATGAACCGAAACAAGAAACAGAGTCAGGCAGCCTTGCCTGGCTGCATTTGAACATTAACTGGCTTCTAGCCCCACCATTTAGAAATCCTTCAGTTATAACTTCCTGGAAAGCATTTTATATATTTTTTTTCAGCATTGGCAATCTCTGACCCTCACATTATAATTCTCCCTGTTCTCCAAAAGCTTCTTTGAGGAGGAGCAGTGTTCTGCTCCAGCATCCCACACATTTCCCTGCTTCTGACAGTTAACATTTGGCTATCTCTGCTGCTAAGTGGAGAGTATATTCACTGCATTGTTAATAAAATAGTATCTGCAATTTTTGTTTTCTGAGCCACACTTCAGGTCAGCGATAGAAATCTTATGGCAGAGACACGGTCTGAGAGAGAGCAGCGTACTGTTGTAGCATGCTCCTCCTTTTGTGTGGAGGTGGCTGGTTGTCTGTGGAAATGTCAGGAGCTTGTTTTCACTCTATACAAAGCAGTCAGAGCTTAGAATTGGCGCAGGATGTGTATTTGACCCTTTCATCATTCACACATAACAACATAACTATGTGCCCCGGGTGGTGTAAACACAGGACTTCTTTGATCAAGGTAACTGTTCTGTGTACTAACCACGCTATCTCCATTATAGCACTGCAGTTCAGAGCAGTGGTTCAGAAAAGAGATGGAAAATGCCGTCTCGTAATTTGCACTTGGTTAGTGACTACAGAAAAGTGCAGTAGAGCTGTTGCAGAGAACTCAGAAAGCCTACAATGGAGCAGAATATTTTTAACCCTATGGATTCTTATTGGAAATCTTTGGGTTTGTCTTGTGAATCATATTTGTACACCTAACAGTGCTAACATTGTGTGGCCTTGAAAGGATCTTCAGGTCATCCCGGCATACCACAACACCCTGGTTGAGAATCACCGCCCTAGACCTAGGGGAGAAAGTCTTCCCTATTTGGCACGTGAAGGGCACAGAGGCACAGGCAGACAAGGTGGCTTGCTCAAGGCTGTGCAGGGAACTTTTGTTGGCTCTCTCTTTTGGGTGCTTTCAACCCAGTAATCTAACCTCATATTTATTTAGTCCAGTGCCTTAACCAGAAGATCATCCTGGCCCATGCTCCGTCGTTCAGCTCCAGTAAGAAATAAGCCAACTTTCACCCTTGGAGGTTTCTCATGTGAGAGGAAATTGTAATTGCTGCATCTCCTTAGACCCTCATCCTAAAGGAAGTTGAGAGATAAGGTAGCTCTAAATTCTAAATCACCATTATGATCTTGGTCTGCCCTGGACCAAATTACACAGACTTTGGTGCCTGTCTAAACCATGGCAGCCTCTTTTGGTGCCCTATGCATGCATGCATGCAGTGCTGCAGCTCTGCCCTCCACCTACCCTACCACCCCTCACTACAGCATGGCTTTAGAAGAGGCTTTCATAAGGCAGCCTTGTGGCTGACTTAATGGTACCTATTCTAGAAAAATATTCTTCTCATCATCTGTGGGACTTTCAAGCCCAGTTTCTACCACTCTGGCTCTTTTCACCAATGTCAAGGGATAAGGGTGAAGATGAAGATTTTCCCTCTATTTTCTAGAGACTTGTGAAAATGAAAATAGAATATCAAAGGCAAAAATTCCTGTACAACTCTAACTGAAACTTTTTTAACAGGTTATAAAATGCAGGGCAGCTGTTGCCTGGGAAGTGGGCAAACGCCTCTCAGTTGAGGAGGTAGAGGTCGCCCCACCAAGGGCTCATGAAGTTCGTGTTAAGGTAAGACTCTCTTCCCTGAAAGGTCCCCTATGGCTCTCTGCACTATTCTTTATTCTACCTGAACTGAGAGGCAGAACGCAGGGTGGAACCTTAGAGACTAAATAGTTCATGGAGACATGAGCTTTCAAAGCAACAACCTACTTTGTCTGATGCTAAGACTAAATTTGAAAGCAACTTCGCCATTAGGTTATGGAATTATGTTACCTAGCAATGAACTGTATAGCTTTTTTTCCTTTGATTCCTGGTAGTTGTTAGTGGTGTTATTTTATGTATTCACCCTTGGGATGCTTGATTCCCAGAACACTAAAAACTGGAGGTATCCTAAAAGTGAGCTTGTGGTCCTCTTAAGCAGCACTGAATATAAGGTGAATTAAATTGATGGAAGCTATTAAATATAGGCAGACAGAGAGAGGTCCTGGTCCATGGACCAGAGGTAGAATTAGAAATGTTGGTGCCGTGGGTGGGAAAGGAGGGGAGGTGGAGAGAGGGGATACCAAGCACTGGAGTGCTGGGAAGGATGCCAGATGCTTATCTCCTCACACAGAGGCTGCTGCTGCCACACCACTCCCCAAACAGGTTGGTGCAGCGTGCTGCGAACAGCACCAGCCATGGCACTGTGGGCTCCCTAGAGGTGTCATTCTGTCATCCCACTCATATCAGTGCTGAGAGCTGGTGTCACCCTCACACACCACTATTTATACTATTGCCACAGACCAATTTTTAAACTGGATAACAAAACTGTGACCTAGAATCAAGTAGCAAAACAAAAAACTACTCTGATGAGTATGGATAAATGGAAGCCTGTGTACATTCCCCAGGGCTGATCTCTCCTTTCTGTTTCCATACAGATAGTGGCTACAGGAATCTGTGGGACAGACGATCATGTTCTGAAAGGTTCTTTTCCCGACATAGATTACCCAGTTATTCCTGGCCATGAAGGAGCTGGGATTGTGGAGAGCATTGGAGAAGGAGTGACTTGTGTGAAACCAGGTATGGAGAAACAGGATTCACCATTCATAATGGTTTAGTGGTTTAGGGTCCCAGAATGTTCATGGGCATCATAGATTTAGTATTTGATTGTTCACTGCTGAAGTCAGTGAGAGCTGTGGGAGGCCATTGCTGTGTGGCCTATATATAGTTGTAAAATGACCTAGCGCATTTATACATGTACCTTTGTCTGCTCCAACACACCGGAAATCCAGTGTATTAGAGCAGACTCGATTAATTGAGTCTGTGGAGCATGCAGCCTGAAGCGCCCGACGCTGCATTACATTAATTTGTATAAATGACACAATGCGTGTCAGTGCTCAGAAGAGGGCAGTGGTACGCTTTTGAATTTCATAGTTTTCATAGATTTGCATCCCCCTGCCCAAGGGGCAGGAAGTCAGCTAGGGTCAATGGATCCCAGCAAGATAAGTATCCAAATGCTTGTTAAAAGAGTCCAGAGCAGGTGCTTGCACCACCTCTGGGGGGAGTCTATTCCAGGCCTTGGGAGCTCAGACAGTAAAGAAGTTTTTCCCTATGTCCAGTCTAAAACGGTCCTGCAGGAGTTTGTGACCATTGGACCTTGTCATCCCTTGGGGTGCCCTGGTGAACAGGTATTCCCCCAGATCCTGATGCACACCCCATAGGTACCTGTAGGCAGCCACCAAGTCACCCTTTGAGCCTGCGTTTCTCCAGGCTGAGGAGTCCCATAGTTCACAGCTGTGGTATTGCATTGGTGGCACATGTTCATCTTGTGGTCAGTCATGACCCTGAAGTCTCTTTTGGTCTGGTGCTAGTGAGCGTAGTATTGCCGAGCCTATAAGTGAGATGCAGGGTTTTTTTCCCACAGTGTGTAGCACCTGGCATTTCTCCGTATTGAATGCCATCAGGTTTTCATCCGCCCATCCTGCAAGCCTATCAAGGTTGGTCTGGATCACTAGTCTATCATCAAGTGTGAACACTCTTCCCCAAAGTTTGGTGTCGTCAGCTAACCTAGCCAGTCTGCTCTTGACACCAGTGTCCAGATCATTTAGGAAGACATTAAACAGTACAGGTCCAAGAACAGAGCTTTGGGGGACACCACTAGTCACCGTGTGCCATGTTGATTCAGTTACATCAACTACCACTCTCTGGGTTCTGGGTCCAGCCTCGGAGCCAGTTCCCCAGCCATAGGACTGTGGAGTAGTCAAGGCTGCAGTTGGCCAATTTTTCCATGAGGACATCATGGGACAGCAAGTCAAGGCCTTTTTTAAAGTCCAAATATGTGACATCAACCTCTTCCCTTTTGCCCAGGTGTCACGTAGTCATAGAAGGAATTGAGATTGGAAAGACAAGATGTACCTGCAACAAACCCATGCTGGCTATCCCGCTGAATGTTGCTTTCTGTTAGTCTGTCAGGGATGGTGTCTTTGACAATGTTTTCCAAGATCTTCCAAGGGGTTGAGGTCAAACCAAATGCCCTGTAGTTTCCCGGATCTTCTTTCCTCCCTTTCCTGAAGATAGGCCCTATGTTGGCCCTCTACCAATCTTCAGGTACTTCACCTGAGCGCCACGAATTGTTGAATATCCTTGCCAGAGGCCACGCGATGATGTCTGTCAGTTC
Organism: Crocodylus siamensis; assembly: GCF_052110815.1. Classification (NCBI taxonomy): domain Eukaryota; kingdom Metazoa; phylum Chordata; order Crocodylia; family Crocodylidae; genus Crocodylus; species Crocodylus siamensis. The sequence continues at coordinate 155,195,627 of NC_143396.1, read as the reverse complement.
CTTTGGCACTCTTGGGTGCAATCTATCTGGACCAGCTGATCTGTGGGGGTCCAGCCTCTCAAGATGCTCCTTTACAAGATCCATGCCAATAGTGGGCATATAATCATCCTTACCCTAGTCATCCTGCATCATGTTAGGCAGGCTAGTCCCTTTGGGCTGGTAAAAAGCCAATGCAAAGTAATCATTAAGCAGACTGGTGTTCTCCTGGGTGTCAGTGGTCAGCTTCCCCAACTGGTTTAGCAGGGGTCCAATGTTGCCCTTGTTTTTCTTTCAATTCCCCACATATCTGAAGAAGGACTTTTTATTGTCAGCCAGATGGAGTACAGGTGCTGCCTTGGCTTTCCTAGTTCGCTCCCTGCAGGTGTGGACCAGTGCTGAGTACTCCTCTTTAGTGGTGTTTCCTGTCTTCCATTCTTTATGAGCCTCTCTTTTTACACACAGGAGGTCCATGAGTATCCTGTGGAGCCAAGGGGATTGTTGAGCCCTTTTACCACCTTTCCTAGGGGTTGGGATGGACTACCCTTGTGCTTCTAAGATCACTTCCTTAACGTGCAAACACCTATCATGAACTCCCCTCCCTGTGAAGTCATGGCCTCTCAGGGCCTCAAGAGCAAGCCTCCTGAGCTTATGAAAGTCAGTTTTCCTAAAGTCAAGGACTACTGCATTGCTGGCTGACTTGCCAGCTTTGCGATGGATAGTGAAAGTGAGCAGCTCGTGGTCAGTGTCTGTCACCCAGCTTTCCTTCGATTCTTAGGTCGCTGATTAGTTCATCCCCTTTGGCCAGTACCAAGTCCAGCAGTGCCTTACCTCTTGTCAGCCCATAAAATTCTTGAGTCAGGTAGAGCTCATCTACGCATGTAAGGAAGCTTTGTGACCACTCGGATTGGGCCAAGTGCTCTTCCCAAGAGATGTCTGGGTAGTTGAAGTCTCCCATGACAACCTTGCACCGAGAGCGTGCAGCCTCAGCCAGCTCCCTGGCGAATTCTTCATCAAGCTCTTGTTCCTGATTTGGAGGCCTGTAGTAGACTCCTACCATTTTATCCCCTTCACCACATTCCCCTTGTATTCTAACCCTAAGGATCCCCAGTCATCCTCTTTGAGTGCCAATCTCAGCTTGTAAGGATGTGTAGCTCTCCTTCAGATAGAAGGCTACACCCCCGTCCCTTTTTTCAGCATGACCTGTCCTTTACAGGGTACAGCCATTTATACCAGTCATAAAAGAAATCCCACCAGGTCTCCATTATCCCTATGAGATCATAGTTGTTCTTGTTCAACAGACAGACCAGTTCGTCCTGTTGAGTCCCTAAACTCCTAGCATTAGTGTACAAGCAAGAAGTATGCCACTGGAGGCCCTTGGCTTCCTTATACTCATGGAGAAGCTCTGTTTCTGGGTTGGAGTAGGAGTGGGTTCCCTTGACCATCCTAACCTGCTATTTTGCAGTTGATGCTTGGTGAGCTTGCTCTGGCGGTTGTGCACCCATCCTCCTGCGAACTTAGTTTAAAGCCTGGTTAAGCAGGTCAATCAGTCTGGCTGAGAAGAGCTTCTTCCTCAGTGGAGTGAGGTGGAGGCTGTCTCTTCCCAACAGACCACTGCCTCTCTCTCCGACATGCGGACTGCTATCATAGAAGCTGAAGCCTTCACAATGGCACCAGCACAGCAGTCTTCTGTTTATTGCCTCAATTCGTCTCTCCCTCCTCAGTCTGTGACCCATAACAAGAAGGATTAAGGAAAAAAACCCCTGCGCCCTCAACCACCTTCGATTTGTTTTAGTTCAAAAGCATGCCACCGCCATTTTCTCAGTGCTAACATGCATTTCATCATTTTTACAGCACATGCATGTGTACAAATGCTCCTAGAGACCAGTTTAAATTATTAGCAGTATGTCTGCATCCAGTGAGGAGAAAGAGAGAGACTATCTCATTACTTAAGGGTTTTTTAGGGAGGCCGCATGCCTTTTCATGTTCTCTAGCTAGACTTCTCACATATATTACTCAAGATGGTTGCTTTTACCATACCTCACCAGTTTGCTTAAAATATTCTTTGAGCAGAGGGGACCACTGACTTTCCTTTAATAAGTATTAGCTATTATTAGCAAAACGTGTTTTTTTTCCAAAAACGGGGAATCTAAGAACAACTACTGGGCTAACATTTGGGGTTTGAGATGCAAAAATCACCCTTTTCTTTGACTTAAAAAAGTGATTTCTTTTTTAGTTCAATTTTGTAACTGTACTAACAATTAACTTTTTAAAAACAAGTTTACTATGCAGAATGTTTTATAAAATAGCTATGGTTCATACTTGAAAATATGACTATTTTAGAACTTTGTCACTATATAATGTCTTGTATAGGTTAGAATATAATTGCTGGGCATAATTATTAATACTGTAAATCTCCAGCTGAGTAGATGGCTTTGCATGTGGTGCTGGTATTTGAAAACTCAAACTGAGGTGCTGTAGTAGACAGCAGATACATAGTATAGAGTTGCTGAGTGAGATTTGACCCAAGATGGATTGCTATTTTACTAGGAGATAAGGTCATTCCTCTTTGCCTGCCTCAATGTGGGGAATGCAGCTCCTGTCTGAATCCAGATGCCAACTGTTGCTTGAAAACACAGTAAGTTTGTTTTAATTTCTCTGTTACCTGAATCACTTCAGTAAGCAATGATGACTGTGTCAGACATAGCTTATTTTACTAACAAGTATGGATGTATTTCTAACAGTCTTTATGAACCACAGAACCTGATGCCTGACAAGACTAGCAGGTTCTCCTGCAAAGGGAAACAGATTCACCATTTCCTGTGGATCAGCACCTTTTCGGAGTACACAGTTATGCCCGATTCCGCAATTGCAAGAATTGATGCTGCTGCTCCTTTGGATAAAGTCTGTCTGTTTGCCTGTGGATTTTCCACAGGTTACGGGGCTGCCATCAATACTGCTAAGGTGTGTGCATTTGTGTTGCAAGGACAAAAGGCACAAATATTTCCTTAAGACATTAACAAATTGTGTAGAGCCCAAACCTTTTCCTCCATTTCACAGAACAATATTTTATAATTGGATTCTAACAAAGTCCTGTTATCTGTGTTTATGTAGGTTAAACCTGGTTCTACCTGTGCCATCTTTGGTTTGGGAGGAGTTGGGCTCTCTGTTGTCATTGGCTGTAAAACAGCCAGAGCTTCCCGAATCATTGGGATTGACATCAACAAGGATAAATTTACCAAGGCCAAAGAGGTAGGAGCAACCGAGTGCATCAACCCACGGGATTTCAGGCAGCCCATTCAGCAGGTGCTGACTGAGATGACTGCTGGTGGTGTGGACTATTCCTTTGAAGCTGTTGGGGATGTAGATACTATGGTACGTAAATTGTTAGTACACATTCCCTCTGCTCATCAGTAGCCTGATATTAATTTAAACCTTAATGTAGTGTTCTGTCTGGTGGCTGGACTTGCTATGCATGTATTCTACAAAATATTAGGGGCATGTCCAGATGAGTGCGGTTGTGCGGTACGTGGCACTGCAAACACATTTCCAGCACCCCATACTGCACAGGTCAGAGCTCTCTGCACTGAAAGAACATGCTGCCTGAGCATGCGCTGCCCCATTTTTTTTCCCACTTTTTTTTGAGCCCTGAATATCCACACGCCACCCCCCGCTCATTGTCCAGCTGCTCACCACCCCCGACCCCCCACTTCTCCTCCGGCTGTGCCGTATTCCATCATTATGGAATGGAAAAGGCAATGGGTCAAAAAAACTGCAGAAAAAACCCCTAAGCAACGCACGCTCGAGCCGCATTCACTGCTAAAAAGTGGAGCTGGGCTGCTTGGACCCTGGCTGCAGCTGCCAGCCAGACTCTGCCTGGCAGAATCACCAAAACTGCAGCTCCAGGAGGCCCCCAGGACCCCAGGTAAGGCTGCTGGGGCCAACACAGTACTGGCCTATGCCTACCCAGGGCAACTGGCCATGCACCAAAGTGCATCCCTGGTATCCCTGGGAAACCAAACATCCATGCACATCTGGACACAACCAAGGAATCCATATGTTTTTAGGGCAACTTACATGCTAGTTTCCAACAACAGCTCTCAGAACAAAGACTAAAACTTCCATGGCTTATTCAAAGAAGCCTGTTTTCCTGCTGTGTAAATAATAAGGGATGCATAACTGGATTGATTGTATTTTTAAAACGGATATAAAAAATCTTGGATTTCAGCCATACCAAATAGTACAGAGAGGAGGTTTTATTTCCTACACTTATCTTTTCCTCTTTGTGATTTTTCTTATGTGCTTTTTTGATCAGATGGCTGCCTTGGCATCTTGCCACATGGGTTCTGGTACCTGTGTGGTGATTGGGGTACCTGCTTTAGGATCTCAGCTATCGTTTGATCCGACGTTGCTGTTAACTGGACGTACCTGGAAAGGGAGCATTCTTGGAGGTATAGAAATAATGAAAAGTGAATGATGTTTACAGCTTTCACAAATAACCATCCCCATTAACCAAAACCTGGCGTTTTCAATCTTGCTATCTCATTGCTGTATTCCAGGGGTTGTCAACTGGGGGTACACATACTCCCCAGGGGTACTTTGAAAGGTCCCAGTGGGTATGCAAGGTCAGGCAGAGACAGAGCACTGCCACCCCATGGCACGGCCTCACAGGAGCAAGGCCAGGGTGGGGCGAAAGCAACAGCGCCCTTCTGTGGGCTATACAGGCACCGCACTGCCACACTCCTGCCACTCGTCACCCTCCCCCATTCCTTGTCCAGCAACTCGCCACCCCCCGCTCATTGTCTGGCTGCTCACCACCCCCCTATCCGCCACTAGTCATCTGGCCGTGCACTACCTCCCCGCCCTCTTGCCATCCAGCCGTGCCATATTCCATCATCCTGGAATGGAAAACGCAATGATCCTTATGTCACCACCAAAGTAGAGTGTAAAAGTCAAACAGTTGTAAATATATGTTATGTGTGAATTTGGATTTGTATATAAATTTGAAAAAATATTATTATTTTGTATTGGTCTGATAGTGTATGATTTATACTGTGAAACCTTGTGAAGGAACAGATTTCATTGTGCTACTATACAACAAAGAAGTAATGGTGCCAGATGGTATATGACAGGTACCCCAAACAGGCAAGGTGACAAGCATACAAGTTATGTAGCTCTAGTGACTGGACCTGTGCATGCAGATAACTCCTCAGTGCATGTCCAAGTCCTAATGGAAGTATTAAGTGCCTTTGTAGAGCTAGCCTGCCCAATGAGCTATACCAGACTCAGTGCCTTGAATCTTCACTGTACTTAAGCATTACTTATTCACAGTGATTTATTTGATTAATTGTGTGTGGCTTTTATTTTATCCAGGCTGGAAGACAAAGGATTCTATCCCTAAGCTGGTTTCTGGTTACATGGAGAAGAAATTTAATCCAGATGTATTAATAACCCACACATTGCCTTTTGAAAAAATCAGTGAAGGCTTTGAATTGTTATGTGCAGGAAAGAGGTGAGATTTGGAATTACTAATATTTCATATAACAAACATAACTTTCATGTAAAACGTAGTGCTGTTCAACATGCTGCTAAATGTTTTTAAAAGACCCAGGCAACAGTAAAGTGACATTATAGGATTTCGTCTTACATCAAGGTGCAAAAGCATATTGGCAGTAGTGTACTGTAATTTGAATTTGTAATCAGAAAGTGAAATCCTCCAATTTGTGCCAAGTAGCATTTCTGTTGCATGTGATATTTCATTGATACTAACAAAGATTCATGAAATCAGAATATCTCATTTCAGTACTGGGAAAATATGGTAACAGAGACTGCATAAAGAGGATATAAAAAAGAGTCAGTGACAAGAACACAATAGAAAAGGAAAAATATAAAAATTGTGGTGGAAGAGATGAGGGAGGAGGATACAGTGGTATATGCTTCTGAACAATTTTCATCAGCAGCATTTGTGTTCATGGCTGACCAGAGCTGGTTTAGGAATATGTTTTACAACAAGGAAGATGGGGTCAAAAACAAATCAAATATGTATCTGCGCATCCAAACGTATAATTTTGTTGTTTGTAACTACTTTCATTTCACATTTCAGTATTCGCAGCATCCTGTACTTTTAAGATTGAAAACAGTGGTGTGCCTGGATGTGAGTACCTCAGCACTTCTTGTCCAGAATCTTTTCTTCAGTGACTTCTTTTTATGCGATTGCTTCCTAAAGAAAGCTGTGAGAGTCCTTGGTCCTAGCATGACCTGGGAAAAAAAATGAAAAGATGTCGTTTAATAAAGAAGCAGCCCTATTCACAAAGAATGCTTTGAAAGGAAATTTAAAGGCAGGTGAGAGAGCTATATGGGAGAAAAGTAGATCTACATGTTGAAAAGATGTAGATTAAGTTGGTCACCTCACTGGTAAATAGGCTTCCTTTACCCCACTCCATTGCTACATCTCCTTACTTGCAGCTTTCTCTTGCTTATACATATGACAATTAAGATAATCTCAGTTAATCTCAAATATCTTGGAAAGTAGCCTGCATCCAGCCTTCCACATGGTAGCCCTGCCAGCACAACACTCCACTCTGCTCCTGCAGCCCTTCCTGCTCCCATTCCCATCTCACCACAGTTTGCAAAAAGCATCTCAGCCCTGATCCCGCAAGCTTTTAAGGTAGCACAGAAGTGGAGGGATCTGGTAAATTCAGAGATGGCTTTCTTTGTAAACAGTGGGTTGGGGTAGGAAGGGGGTGGGGGCATGTGGTCGCAAAACAGAAAAGATTACGTTATTCATTTAGAGAAGTGATTTTTGACAGTGTCAAATGGGAGTGACAGAGGGAGATAGAAGAAGCTCCCAAAATATTTGTGTGGGGCAAAATAACCCTGTCTGGCTCCTCCTGGATCTGCAGCCAGGAGGAACTAGAGCCTGGGTCCAGCACCTGTGCTATTCCCAGCAGTATAAAAAGCTGCCCTGTCCTGGCACCATCCATACAAAAAGCTGCCCTGGCAAGTAGCTCAGGGCCACTCGCTCTCCAGAGCTTCTGGGGCTCGGCCACTTTGTACCTGGGGACACTACCCCTTGTGCCAGATGGACTGTTGCCACAGCATCCCAAATCCATTTTTAAAAATACCCCAAAATCCATGTTTTTCCACAGTTAACGCAAAAGACCACTCTATATATACACACACATACATATATAAATATATCTAGAGAGAGAGAGACAGCAATCAGTTGATCAATGCTTTATTGGTATATTTACAATGTTAAATCAATGTGGAAGCCTACCAGTGCCTCTATCATCATGATAAAATAAATTCTAAATACCTATGTGTGTTGATGTGCACTTTTGGATTTCTTCGCACATGATGGGTGTGTGATGGGGGGATGTGGTGTTTGCTGGAAGGGGGTGGGAAGAGGTGTGGGGGAAGGCGGCACGTGGTTGTGCATGGAGGGATGTGGGTTGGTGTGTGGGTAGGTGTGGGGCAATTGTTGGGGGATTGTGGGTGTGGGGGACCTTGTGGGGGCGCTGCTCAGGAGGGGTGGGTCCCCTGGCCACCACAGGGTGCAGCCCCCCTCCCCACAGCACATGGAATACCCCTCCCCAGGGCCCCAGCCTCCCCCTGGAGGGCCACAACCCCTATTCCCCATAGGGCCCCAGCCTCCGTGCCCAGGGTCCCAGGCACCCTGGAGGGCCACAGCCTCCCCACCCAAGGTCGCAGCTCCCTCTGGAGGGCCCCAGCCCCTCCACCCAGGGTCCCAAGCTTCCTGAAGGGCCACAGCCCCCACACCCAGGGTCCCAGCTTCCCCTGGAGGTCCACAGACCACCTGCCCAGGGTCCCGGGGACCCTGGATGGCCCCAACCCCCCCGCCCAGGGCCCATAACTTACTTTTAGCAGCAGCAACAGGAGTGGGGCACTCTGAGCCATGGCGGCAGGACCCGGTGCAGCATGCAGAGACTGCGCACCAAGCCCAGCCAGGTCCTACTGGCCTCGGGGATTGTCTGCCACCCAGGCAGGCCAGGCCCTTGCTGGTAGGACATGGTGCAGCACATGGGGACCGCATGCCAGGCCCAGCCGGGTCCTGGGGCCTCTACTGCTAGGCTGGGCCCTTGGTGGCAGGACCTGCTGCCCTCCGGGCCCCTCTGTCACCCAGCTGGGCTGAACCATTGGTGGCAGGACCCGGCGTGGTGCTCAGGGACCGTGTGCCAGGCCCAGCTGGGTCCTGGCAGCCCTGAGGTCCCTCTGTGGCCCAGCCAGGCTGGGCCCTTGGTGGCAGAACCCAGAGTGGCACGCAGTCCCCGCATGTCAGCCCCAGCCAGGCCCTGCCACCCTCAGGGACCCTCTGCCACCTGGCTGAGCTGGGCCCAGGATGGCAGAGCCTGGCTGGATCCTGCTGCCCTGGGCCTGGCCCAGCCGGGTGACACGGGGGCCCCAAAGGTGACAGGGCCCGGCTGGGCAGGGATTGGGGGGTTTGGGGGACTAGTGGAGGGAGGGACTGGGCACAGATCAGGGGATCTGGGAGGCTGGTGGGGGAAGGGGTCGGGCAGGGGTTGGGGGCTTCGGGGGGGGTCTGGCGGGGGGAGGGGCTAGACAGGGCAGAGATCAGGGGACTGGGGGAGTGGGCAGAGCCAGTGGGGGTCCCCCCCATAGTACCCTCCCCCCTCCCTCAGCCCCCCCGCCCTCTTACTCACCATCATTGGAGCCCTGGTGCTGAACACATGGCCTGTCCGGCCTCGTGTTTCAGCACCAGGTTGAGGGGCCAACCATGGAGACGCTCTGGCAGCCAGAGTGTCTCCCAGGAGGACCCAGCCTCCGGTTGCCTCAGGGCACAGTCGGGAGCCATGCCCTGCCCTCCTTTTTTTTGTTTCGGTTTTCTTAGACCCCTGGATATCCAGGGGTCTAACATTTTTTCATTCCCGCACATGCCTCTTGCCCCACCTCAAAAGGGTTTGAGGTAGGGCAAGAGGCATGTGCGCACTCATCTGCATGCACCCAACGTGTCCACAAAAACAATTGCTGCTGATTTATCAGTAGTTTTAAAATGAATTGTAGATTTTTTTGCATTTCTGCCAAGTTGTACTACAGTTGTTAAATCAGAGCAATTAAATTATGTGAGTCAAATATATTCATAAGTACAATCTGTTTCAAGTTATAAACAGGCTTCTTTCTCCCTCTAATAATCTTGACCATATGTTCTAGATATTTAATGGGGAGGGAGACAGTTTATTAGCAAGGGGTTAAATCTTTCAGCCATACAGCACAAATGCATGATCACATAGCAGGTTTTTGGTTGTAGCTGTGTTGGTCTAACGACAAGACAGGCAAGGGTCTTTGAGGAGATGTGATCTTTTTTATTAGACGAAATGAATAGCATTAAGGCACAAATGCATTATCACTGGAAAAGTCAAACATGCAGTCCTCACAGTGGATGTGTCTCCATCAAATACTTTATTACACAGTAGACTAATCTACTGTACAGTAAAATGTCACCATCTACATGTATACATATTTACTGTACAGTAGTGCAAGTAGTGCTCGCTGGGAGAAAATTTGCTTCTGATCAGCCTCTTCCCCGGGGTGGGGGGAAGTATGGCAGGAGAAGCCCTGTTCAAATCTGCTCCCAAGAGGGAGCACATGCAGACATGCTCCTGGGTAGGGTTACTACACAGTATTTTTGCTGGGATGCAGTAAACCTACTTTGAATTCATAGCATATGTAAACATGCCCAGCAAGCTGTCTACCTGTCTTAGCTTAGACCCCTAAGATAAACATTTTAGTATGAGTTTTAAACATGTCTAGTAGGAGATTGTGCTAATAAAACAGCAACAAATGCCTAATGTTACACTATGTAACAAAGTAGTGATTCTCAACCAGGGTCCCATGAGATCCTTTTAAGGGTGTCACAATATTAGCACTGTTATGTGTGCAAACCCTTACACAATTTACAGGATAAACTCAGAGATTTCCAATAGGAATCCATTGTGTCAAAAACACTCTGACCTGCTGTAGTCTTTGAGTTCTTTGCAACAGAATAATTGTTCTGCTATTTTTGTGTAGTCAAAAGTGAGTGAAAGGTAAGAGCTGCCATTTTCTAAGGGGTGTCTTGAGTCTAAAAAAGGTTGAGAATGTCTCGTGTAAAGGTTGATCATTGCTAGATTCCCTCCATGTTCATTTTCTCAGTTGTTTTCAATAAAGGATCTTCTTTCTGGAGTTGACAATTTTGCAAATATCACGTCTCACCCCAACTACAAGCAAAGTAATTTTATAACATCAGTCAGATGGTTGTGGAACTACTACTAAGGAAAGGATGTATTCTGAAGAAATGTTTATTAAACCAAGGGAACAACACTTTTATTTCTACAAATACTGACTTTTGATTTTTGTAATACAATGTTTATAATGAAATGACACCTAATTCTTCAATTAACTGCATGTAACATGGCATGTTCTCATTTTATTTCTATTGCAAACTTAGTTTAAATGTATCATATCAGATATAGAAGTTACTAAATCAAATGTCGCGTTTCATCTCTTTGAAGAGTTGGCATTATGCACATGCACTGAGGTCTGCTTCAGAATGCTAAGCATTGCTAGAAGTTCCTCCATTAACCCATAAACCACCGTTTCATATGTTAAGTTGAAAGACCAAAAGGTTTCCCTCTATCTCTTCCTTTAGGTCCGGAGGGTTATTAGATCTCCATAACCCCTTGGACTTATTTATCAAATGTGGTAGAGTTAAGGGCCCAAACTCGGAGCGTTGTCCTATGACCTAGCCCCACTCGAAGACACTGAATTGAATGAACAAACAACACAAGGATGAAGTTAAACTCCATTATATATTGTAACAGAATAAGTCAAAATAACAACAACCCTAACCAATATAAATGAGAATCATACAACAGGTAACAAGTTAATATTTACATAATGAATCAAAACACCACACTGTCACCACAGGGTGGCAGTAAAGTACATTTCGACCTGTTACAGTGAGTCTGCTCCTCCCATCTCCACTATAACTAATGAGGTTTTCTAATCCGTTCCCTCAGCAAGTTCTAGGCAACTCAAAACCTGGGAAGGGTGATACGTTACCATCTCCAAGTGGTGGAAGGAGCTGCTCTCTCAGGCAATTATCCTTACCAATCCAATGGGAACCCTTTCACTCTGTCGCAAACCCCCTTCACACACATGCACCTTCCACTTTGTATTAAACACGTCTCTCAAGCGCCTGCATGCACCTAACCAATGTTCACCATTAACCCTGCCACATGAAGGTGAACACACACACCAAGACGCGTGCATGCCCCCCCAGTTTTCTCTTCACAATCCCTTTTTAAACACCTCCAGTACCTCACTCCTACCAATCATTAGTCCAGCCAACCATCCACTAAATCACCTGTCCATCACCAATGGACCACTCAGGAGCATTTTTCCCTCACACAACAGTTCCTAAATTTTCCCGCCAGGAGGGTTACATAACCAAGGGGCACCATGCATGCTCAAGGTGAATTAATGTATGGAGCTGGGTCATGGCACCATCAAGGGCAAATGTTCACACCTTCTGGAACCCTCAAGCCCTGCAGCCATGTACAAATGTGCACATGCTCCACAGTGTAATAAACAACCAGGCCAGAATCTGGAGTCAACAAAGTCACAGGTCATATTGATCGCCCTCAAAAAATGATGCACCCCTCTCCTGTACTCCTTGAACAAAAGGGCAGTCCCAAAACATATGCAGTCCAGATTCTTCAGCCCCACACCTCCTCTTGGGCAAGCTGCCAATCTTACCAAACCCCGTTTCTGGTGAATTCCCCTCAGAGGAAGAATATTCCATATTATCACCCATATGATATGCAAATGTTCTCCTTTCAATCTATTATCTGTTACTTCTTTCCACACATTTACCATCTGTCTTTCCATCAGATCCCCAACTACTGTTATCTTACCTTTCTTTCTTATCATATTAATCACCTTCTTACAGTCCATCAAGCACTCTAACTGTGCTTGATGGACTCTTACAGTCCATCAAACTGTGGCTGCCACGTCCACAGTTTTCCAATCTCCCCCTTATATGCCCCATCTTCGTAACATTCCTCCTGCAAAGTAAAGGCAGAAACATGCAGTCTTCCCCACCCACTCCACTGTCTCTTTACAGAATGTACTTATAAAGCAAGCTTTATAAACATAAAGCTTTCCAAATCTGGCATTCCCCAGCCTCCTAATTCCCTGGCTTTGTATAGCTGGGTTATGGCTACCCTTTCTCTTTCACTTTCATCCCTAAAAACACACATCTGCCTTTGTACCCTCCTTATCTGTTGCCATGATGGTGGGTACATCACTCCCATGTAAAGGATGATCAGCAAGAGTACCATTTTCACTGCAGCCACTTTACCCTTGAAAGATAATATTCTACCACTCCACAATCCCCAAATCTGTCTCACCCAAGATCTTATCTCCAACTTCTCCCATGCCTTTGTTCCCTTCCCTTCGGCATCCACTAAGATTCCCAAGATCTTGATTACACCCTCTATCATCCATAGCCCAAACTTCTGTAAATTCTCCCAGTTCCCAACACCCATCACCATACTTTTCACCTTATTTAATTTTGTCCCTGACACTTCACCATAGTCCTCAGTATGCTTTAATAGCCTCTCAACTGATATTGATGTCCTGAACCACTATGTTCACATCATCCACATATAATGTACATTTAACTTCTCTTTCCGGTATCTTCAAACCACTTACCAGCTTAGCACCACACATAGTTTGCACAAAGTTTGCTCCATCACACACAGAAAAAGATAGGGAGGCAGCAGGCATCTCTGGTTTACCCCTGTTTGTATGGGGAATGCTTTGTAGGGGGAATGTATGGGGAATGGAGAATGATACTCAACTTCCTGCTTCACCGTATAGCACTCTGACCTATCTGATCATCTTTGCCAGAAACCCCATCTTCCGCAATACTTCAGACATAAAATTATGTTGAACCCTATCATAAACTTTTTCCAGGGTTAGACTTATTATTATCGTATTTCTTTTCCTCTCTTGCACATCCAATATGACATACGTCATTAACCACAGGGTCTTGGAAATCCTCCTCTCAGGAATAGCATATATTTGTTCTTTTTTAATCATATCTGCTAAACAGTCATGCACTCTTTTGACCAATACTTCTGCCAATTAGTAGTCTATGTTTAAAAGGGTTATTGGACTCCAATTGCCTAAAACATCTTCTTTTGCTTTCTTTAATATAAAAATTACCACACGTTCTGCACAAACCTCCCCTATCTCCCCACCCTCCATCATTTCTGTGTATGTCTCTATTACAGGCAGTCCTCGGACTTATGACACAACTGGTTCTTGAAAAGCACGTCTTCAGTCAAAATGTTGTAACTCGGAACAATTTTCCCATTGGAAACAATGTTATAAATGGGAGATTGGTTCCTGAACCAAGGCCCGATACTCTATTTTCACCAAAAATAACCCAGAATTTTGTACTCAATCAATTATAGATGAGTAATATAGCTATATTAAAGTATTATATTGTAAACAGCAATTATATCGAAGTGACACTGCTGGACTTTTGAAGAGCTCTTGGCTGAAGTCTTCTCAGGAGTCTCGGCTGCAGGTTTTTCTGGAGTCTTGTCTGCTTTCTTAAAGAAAGTGTCCAACGAAGTTTGGACAGATGTTCTCCAGGGAGACAGGTGACACAGCAAACTTGTTCGCTGGCGTAGCATCACATCCAATCAAGCATCGTAAAGTCAAAATTGATGTCAGAAAGTTGAAACAGGGTGTTAATTTATAAACGTTGTAAGTATGAAATGTAACTTGAAACATTGTAAGTTGAGGACTGCCTGAATATCTGTCCCCTGCCACTGCCAAAACTTTTCATGGAATTCCACCATCTCTTCCTGGCACCTTCCCTCACTTGAAAGCTTTTAAGCAGTCCTCCACCTCTATCATATTTAACTTCTCCTCCAATTTCTGTTTCTTTCCATCTTCTGTTCTTTCCCTTATCCCCTCAAGAAATGCCTTCATTTTTCTTCCATCCACTCCTCTTCATTTGTACAACTCTTTATAAAACTCCGCTGTCACATCCAACACCTTCACACTCTTCATTTTGGATTCATTCTTTAGTTTTCATTGCTTTCAGTTCCTTCCTCCTTCTCATCAATTTGTCGAAAAATACTTACACCATCCTCCCCCCTTCTCCACCACGCTGCTTTGGTCAGAAAGAGTTTCACATTCATTTTCCTTTCGAACCATTCTTCAGTCCCTCACTTTATGTCTTCCAGTTCTTCTTTCACTCATGCTCCATTTGCTGCCTCCTTTAATAACTCCTGCTTCCTTGCCTGCAGTTTCTCTAGCTCTTCTACCTTCTTCTTCACCTCTGTTCAACCAATATTTCTGAAAACATCACTTGTCTTTCTCTTTATCATAATCCACCACTCCCAGAAACTTTTCTAGTATCCCTTCAGAGTCCTCCGTCCTTTATACAATTCCACATATTCTTGCCAGGTCTTCTCATCTTGTAATAACTGAACATTTAACTTCCACATTCGTTTCCCCCTACCTTTACTTTTTTCTAAGCTCACTTCCATTCTCAACTTCTGATAATCACTGACGGTCACATCTAAGATCTCCTTTTTTCCAATCTCTAGCTCATTTGACATTAATACAAAATCAGGCATCAACACTTGTCTCCCACTCAGTTCCATCCTTGTAATTGCCTTCTCAATGGCACATACATCTTTTAAAGTTCCTTCTTTTATTACATTAAGACTTTTGATGAGCTGTCTAGCTCTCCCTTCCCTTCTGTCCCCTCTCCTATTCCCCTCCTCAATAATGCAATTGAAATCTCCCACCAGAATTTGCTGCTTACTTCCACCTACATACAACTCTAATTTCTTAAACAAGGTGATCCTTCTCTTTCAGCTGGTGTGTAGATATTAAAAATCTCTAATATTTTTTTCTCACACTCTACCACCATCTTGTTATGTTCAATGACACTATTACAGGTCTTCTACCAGGTACGGAGATTAAGACACCATTGTTCTTAACTATAAGCAAATTTATTAAACCCTAGCAGTTACAATTCTATATCAAAAAGCCAAAATAACCTTAGCAGTTACAATTCCCCTGTGCACCAGCCAGCTAAGTCAGTATCTATACATGCACTGCTGTGCACAAAAAGCTCCATAGGAGGAGTTTAAAAACTATAGTTTATAAACTGCTATGGAGTTTATTTGTTTCCTGCACCCTAATAGGGGTGCACATGTAGACATTGGGCACATTTACACATGCACCTACTCCAGCCTAGACTTTCTGTGCCATAGTCTATTGCACAAAAAGAGTTTTTGAGTGGGTGTCTACACATGCAGACATTAGGGAGCAGATTTGCTTCCAGGTCCCTGCAGCCCTGCAATGTGTCCCTGCTGCCACCAGAGGGAGCTCCAGAGGGCTGCCTGGTGGTGGGGCAGGGGCAAGTTGAAGTAGCTAAGAGCTGAAGTAGTTACTTGAACAGGTGAAGGGGTGGTAACTGATGTAATAAGTCATACGTGATCCTATAGTATTTAAGAAATAGTAACAAATCTCCTCCATAGGTTTTCTTTCTGTGGTTTCTACACATAAAATTGCTCTTCTGAGGTTAAACTAGAGATTTTAAGAGTGGCTTCCTAAGAATTGCTACTGTTTATAAAGTTACTTGGGTTTTCCACTGCCCATAGGAGTAACTTTTGTTTTGGGACCACAAACTCAGTATGGTCCTTGGTATATTAACATCACCATGTGGTTGGTATATCCAATTGACTTTGTTATCCACTACAAGATTTTCTACTACACTGGTTGTACATGGGAACATTATTTGTCTCCCCACCAATCCATATACTGGTTCAGGCTGTTCAAGGTCATTGCTAGATCTGTTATTTGTGATGCTCTTTTTCCCCTCACTTTTCTCAGGTTTCCCATGCTTTGCTAGTGTTGGCTTTCCTTGTGTTAACCAGCTGCTTAACCAACTACACATTAACTAAATGGCTTAAAATGCATGAGAGTTTTGTGACCAGTGTTGTGCCATTGGACACAACGGCTGACTGGGCATGACTGAGGTTATGCAAGAAAAGATTATGTGCAATTAGGCACTCTGAAATGAATCACAGAATCATAGAAAGTTAGGTTTGGAAGATACCTCAGGAGGTCATCTAGTCCAACCCCCTGCTCAGTGCAGGACCAGCCCCAAATAGATCATCCTGGCCAAAGCTTTGTCCAGCCAGGTTTTGAAAACCCTCAAGGATGGGGCTTCCACTACCCCTTTGGTTAACCTATTCCAGTGTTTTACTACCCTCCTAGCGAGAAAATTCTTCCTAATATCTAACCTAAACTTTCCTTGATGCAACTTGAGACCGTTGCTCCTTGTTCTTTCATCTGCCACCACTGAGAATAGCCTAGCTCCATCCTCTTCTGAACCCACTTCAGGTAGTTGAAATTGCTATTCAGTCCCCTCTCAGTCTCCTCTTCTATAGACTAAATAAGCCCAGTGTCCCCTTTTTTCCTCATAAGTCATATCCTCCAGCCCCCTCACCATTTTTGTCACCCTCCACTGGACTCTTGCCAATTTGTCCACATCCTTTTTGCAGTGGGGGGCCCAAAACTGAACACAGTACTCCAGATATGGCCTCACTAGTTCTGAATAGAGCAGAATAATCACTTCCTGGACTTGCTGGCAACACACATACCAATTCAGCCCAGTATGCCCCACCAAATAGCACACGTGTTCTGTTTGGTCCTAAACTAATCTAGAGCACTTTGAGTAAAGTGCCATACTCAGAGCACTTCTGCCTTGAGCTTTTTGAATATCTGTACTTAGTCATAGAGTCTATGTAGAAAATTTACTCAATTAACTCCAGAAAGTGAATTTTATAATTCATTTGAAAGAATGGTTGGGTGCCAGTTCCAGGACCATTCAATTTCCTGCAAAACACAAGGGGGGAAAAATAATCGCTTATTTACTTACCCAAGCTTTGATTTGAATAGTCCAAACCCACTGTTGTTCTCACTCCTTTAAGTTTAGCAGATATACAGGAAGACCTAATTTGTCCACAACTATATATGGTCCAAAACCTATAGCTTTGGGGCCAGCATGATATGGGGCAAAATACTGCATCATTACCTGGTCTCCCACCTGATATTTTCAAAGATCCTCTTTTTTCATATTATCACTTAGTTTTCTGATATTGACCGTAGTCCTGGGTGACTACCGCTTTTTGGACTTTCAGGATGTGTTGGTGTAGGCATCTGATACATGCCTAAGAAAGTGATATGAAGGCACCTACCAAAACTGTGATTTTGTGGAAAACGCAAAACCCAGCATTCCCCACAAAAGTGGGCAATGTTCGCAACAACCATGAAAAAAAATACTTACTGAGAATAAAAATTCTGGCTCCCTAGTGGGAACCATTAATCCCCATGGTGATGTGTCCTTACTGCACAGCCCACTGGGGGAAGGGGAGAGGAGGGGCTGCCAGCACACATGGGAGCCCAAAATGGCTGCTGCACCCACCCCTTACTGCTGATTGGCTAAGAGGGCTGCCTGTTGTGTGGCCCCACCCCTCTCCACCAATCAGCAGTGAGGGGCAGAGATGCATGATGGAAAGCCCTCACAACCAACCAGTGGCAAGGGGCAGGGCCAGCCGGGCCCTTCAACCAGAGGCATAGGAGGGCCCTACTGTGATGAGAATGTGAAAATGGCAGCTGGCCCATGATCTCCCCAAAAAACCAGCTGGCTGCCTCTTTGGGTTAGGTAGACCCTTAGTGATATGGTAGCTAGGTCTCCTGCACTGGGTTGGATATTGACTCCCAGATAGCTATGGACCTTCCCAACAGGCCCACATAAGAGGCTAAAGCCAGTTGAGAGCCATTCCATAACTTGAATGTGCATGAAATTCAGGGGAAAGAGTTCATCCCAGATTGTTCCCAGGCTCACATGTTTTCAGAGTTTATTTAATCTTTTCTACATGGTCTGAGGGTGACAGATTATGCAGAACTATGCAGATCAATTCCCAATAGCTCACATACTTCCATAACCACATTTTGCATAAAACTAATTGCCCTGTCAGAATCTTGGATATTCCCCATATGTTGAACACATGAAACACAAGTGTTTGAACTGCCACTAATGGTATGAAATTCTTAGTTGGGAAAGCCTGTGTTCATCTTGATATGAATCTTCTACTACGATCATATATTTATTTCCTCTAGAAGTTAGAGGTTGATCACTAGAACAATTATTTGAGCTAACCAGCAACTCAGGGTAGAGTATTTGCTCAAGAGGTCCCTAGTTCAAATCTAGGTACTCCTTCCTTATGCCCTCACTGAATGGGGAGGCAACATATTGACAGATGATGCAGAAAAGGCTGAAGTATTCAATGCCTTTTTCACCTCAGTATTAACAGGCAAGGTCAGCTGTCAAACAACTACACCTGGCAGCACAGTTTGGGGAGGAGGTGAGCAGCCCATAGTGGTGAAGAACAGGTTAGGGTCTATTTAGAAAAGCTGAATGTGTACAAGTCCATGGAGCTGGATGCAACGCACCCACGGGTGCTGAGGGAGTTGAGTGATGTGATTGCCAACCCACTGAACATTATCTTTGAAAGCTCCTGGTGAACAGGAGAAGTCCCAGATGATTGGAAAAGGGCAAATACAGTGCTGATCTTTAAGAAAGGGAAAAAGGAGGATCCAGGAAACCGGTCAGCCTCACCTCAGTCCCTGGAAAAATCATGGAGCAGGTCCTCAAGGAATTCATTGCTAAGTACTTAGGAGGACAAGAAGGTGATTGGGAAAAGCAAGCATGGATTCACCAAGGGCAAGCCATGCCCGACCAACCTGACTGCCTTCCATGATGAGATGACTGATTCTGTAGATGCAGGAAGAGCAGTGGACATGATATACCTTGATTTTAGTAAGGCTTTTGATACAGTCTCCCACAACATTCTTTCAGGCAAACTAATCAAGTGTGGGTTGGATGAATGGACTGTAAGGTGGATAGAAAACTGGATGGATTATCAGGCTCAGAGGGTAGTAATCAATGGCTAGTTGTCTAGTTGGCAGCCATCCCAAGTGTTGGTTCTGAGGCTGGCTGTGTCCAGTATCTTCATTTATGACCTGGAAGATGGGATAGAGTGCACCCTCAGCAAGTTTGCAGTTGACACCAAACTAAGGGGAGTAGTAGATGCACTGGAGGGTCGGGCTAGGATTCAGAGGATGCATCTACACATGCCTTAATACGCTTTTCCTTACATGCATTGAATTTAGTACCCCTACTGTGAGGTACTAAATTAATGCATATTAGGTTGCCCTAATGCACAGTAGCACAAGCGCACACTTTTTAGGTGATGCTTAATGCGTAGTAGCCTATTTTACTGTGCATTAGCGTAATAGCACTGTTTTTTACATGCTGCTTAAATGCGCATTAAAGCACACAATGTAGCACACCCAGAGGGACCCAGACAAATTGGATGATTTGCTAAAAATAAATCTCATGAGGTTCAATAAGGAGAAATGCTAAATCCTACACTTAGGACAGAACAATCCCATGTATTGTTATAAGATGGGGAACAACTGGTTAAGCAGCAGCTCTGCAGAAAAGGACCTGGTGGTTACAGTGGACAATAAGATTAATATTAGCTAAGAGTGTGCCCTTTTTGCCAAGGCTAATGACATACTGGGCTGCATTAGTAGGAGCAGTGCCAGCAGATTGAGAGAAGTGATTATTCCCCTCTATCTGACACTGAGAAGGCCACATTTTGAGTACAGTGTCCACTTTTGGGGTCCCCACTACAGAAGGGATATAGTCAAATTGGAGACAGTCCAGCAGAGGGCAACAAAAATGATCAAAGGACTGAGGCACATGACTTATGAGGAGAAGCTGAGGGAACTGGCCTTATTTAGTCTAGAGAAGAGAAGAATGAGAGGGGATTTAATAATAGCCTTCAACTACCTGAAGGGTGATTCCAAAGAAGATGGAGCTAGACTGTTCTCAATGAAGCTGACAGAATAAGGAGCAATCGTCTCAAGTTGCAGTAAGGAAAGTTTAGTTTAGATACTAGGAAAACCTTTCTCACAAGGAGGGTACTATAATCTCCATCCTTGAAGGTTTTTAAGAGCTGAGTAGATATTAGAATGTACCTGACCTGAAGGTCCCTGACTGCTTGTTTATAGATTCATTGATCACCTTCATTGTTAGACCTGATTCTGAACTAGGGCAACTACAGCCATGTCGCCTCTCCTGTTTTGTCTATGCCAAGGATTTTACTATTTAGTGGCTGGGCCCATACTTCTCTGCTTATCTCCTCACACCTCACCATGTCTTACCACATCTTGTAGCAAGCTACAGATGACCTAGTGGCACCCCAGTGTGCCTCATCAGCCTAGCTGAGAATCACTGCTCTATATCAACAGGGTTTAGTATAAACTGCAGCATGTACTCTGTGCTGTCTTTGGACATAGCATGTAAAGACGCTTCTCAGTCTGCTTCATCAACCTCTGCATGGCACCTTCCAGGGGTGGGGATCAAAATTCCACTACTTGTAAAGTCTTTCTGCAACCTCATCAGGTCCTAATTCTGGGATCATCCTGGTATCAGCCATTTTAGCCCCAAGTGACCAAACATTAAACAGATGCTTGGCAAGAGCTGTCACTACTTCCATAACTCCTCCCATGATAAATAGGGTGCTTGTACATGCGACAATGTCACAATGTACATGTGATGAAAATTCCCCTTTTTGTGGCTTATTGGTGTCATATATTACACATACCCAAGTTTTGTGGGTTTTAAATAAGTTTTCATCATTGCAAACT
This sequence comes from Crocodylus siamensis, assembly GCF_052110815.1. Classification (NCBI taxonomy): domain Eukaryota; kingdom Metazoa; phylum Chordata; order Crocodylia; family Crocodylidae; genus Crocodylus; species Crocodylus siamensis. The sequence goes on along the minus strand of NC_143396.1, from coordinate 155,174,810 downwards.
AAACTACATCCTGATACAGTTTAATTTGCAATATTGCAATTTTAAATGTTGCAGCCATTAGTCAGCTTGCCCCCTGGGCCATGGAGAAGATGGGCAGGCTCCACAGAAAAAAAGGATCAGGCCCCTCAGTGACCCCGGGCACCAGTCATGTTATGGGCTATGATTGTGGCTTCCATCCTGCCCCATAGGTATGCCCATCCCTCGCAGATGCTGCTCCATTAATGACCCTAGCTCTTGAACCTCCTGGCCTTGGCTCTGTCATTCTAGTTGTGCACCTCAACCCAGGTTCACTGCCCTGGACCTTGGCTCCTGGGCTTCAACCCTGTCCTGCACTTGCATGCTCCAGGACTCTGGCCCTAACTTGTCTACAGCCCCTCCTGGGGTCCAGTTCCCTATGCAAACATCTGACTCTCTCATCCCTCTGACATATCTTCAGTCTCCAGGGTCCCTGACCCCAGGCTAGGCTTTATCATGGAGTGCCCCACCAGGCACCCTCTCCATGGCCTCCGCCCTCCCCTACAGATTCAATCTGATCCCAACATTAATACAAGCAAACTGCTTCTCAACTAAAATTCACCCCACTCTGGGTCATAGCCTCAACATGAGACATAAGTCCCCCTTAGCTATCTCTTTCTAGCTCTGTGGAACAACTTGAGTGCCTGCCAATCTGTCTCCTGCAGCCATCTCCCTTATAAGTTTTTCTCCCTGAAGGACCAGACTGCCTGCTTGTTATCAGGCACTGGGCTTATGTGCCCCAAAGCCCCACCCCTGCCTGTCAGGTGGCTCTCCAGCCACACACAGGTTTCCACTTTGGCTTAATGGCCAACCAGCCCTCCTCTGCTGCAGCTTCACCCAGCTGCTTGCAGCCCTTGCTTTTGCATTGACTGACCCTTGGCTGCTTACTGTAGTGCAGCTAGCTCCAGGATAGTCACTCCCTTTATGTTATCTCTGGCCTCCTTGTTTTCTAGCAGCTAATCTTTGCCCAGCTGCCAGCCTCACGTAGCAAGGTTGGCATGCTGTGCTTTCCCCTAAAAGTAACAGGAGCTGTAGCTCCCTGTTATAGAAGGGTACACCTTCATCTATTTTTAACCTACAAAATGGCTTTCATGTGATTGATTCATGGATGGACTAAATCATTCTTCAATTAGCCAAGTATTAGTCAATTACTAAACTGAGTGTGCTAGAGGCAGCACAGCTGTGGAACTAAGTGCTTGTTTTAAGTTTGCGTGGCTGATATATCTGGAATTGGTCCCCCACTGTGGAGTAATGTTGATGATTTCTTCAGGAATTTTGGATTGCTAAGGCTTAAGCTATATGCCAAAATAAAAGTGTAATGAATAATTCTGCTTCTGTTTCTGTGATACGAGGGGAAGACTCTGCTGTTATCCAAAGATCCATTTTCATCATCAATCTGTATCAACACAAGACAAGTTGAAGACAAGTTAGTAAACCGTCAATTAAAAGACTGAATGTTCCCACATGCAATTTTTGTTTTCCTTGAAATAATATCTCAGGCTTCTGAGATTCATCTTCAATTTTTTTTCTGTTTTGAGTACAGCACAACTCACTGTGGTATTTTTAGGAAAGAGCCTTGCATATGTTTTTAGCAGCATTTTCAAAATCTTTGAATTCTTCTCATAGACCTTCCACAAATTATTCCAGTGAATGCAGTAAGTGAACTTCTGTCTACGGTCACTGTCTATAACTGCATAGTGATAATTTTAAATCACTGAAGTACCATGTATCAAAATTATGCTTATAGGCCATTTCTATTTTTTTCCATTTAGTTCTGAAGGGAAGCTGCCTCTGCTTGGGTTACACTTGTTTGTATTGCGTCTTTTGAAAGGTTTTCTAGGGATTGCCAGATTCCTTCCTAATTCTGACACATAGCTTTTGCAGAATCTGCCCAGCAGCCCCATCTTGTGTCTGACAGGCTTTTGAATGATGGTGTCTGGCTGTTAGCAGAGCTGCCGCTGCCAAAAACACATTGCCAGAAATAGGTTGATGTACAGCAGAAAGCATATAATGACAGCAGAAAACAAAGAAAGTAACAGCATTCCAACTACTGCTGTTAATACTGTCAATTCTCACTAAATGTAATGAATGTGCAGCACAAGAAACACAAATAATAAGTGGGTTTACTCAAGCTAGGTGAGCCTGCAGACTGCAATACTGTCCTGGCATACTGCTAGTATTACTGCACGATTGTCCATGCCAGTTTGATATGTCCCAGGTTCTTCACTCTGTCAAGAACAGAATAAACAAGGCTTGTGTTTCTATAGCTGGTATTAAATCAACAATCCCTGAAAAATATTTTCCTTGTTTCAGTTCATTAACTAGGGTATTTTTTCCTTTACATCCCAGAAATTGTATGAAATCTTCACAAGTTTCAGGGGTGTTGGTTATAGCCATGTTGGTCTAAGGACATAGGCAGACAAGGTTCTTTGGGTAAATGTGATATCTTTTATTAGATCCACTAAATAATTAAGGGGAAATGTTCTTTACAAGTTTTCAGGTACAAACACCCTTCTTCAGGCATATGGAGAGTCTGCTGGTGTTTGTGTGCTCTCCTGGGTGAAATAGAAGCTTAAGCCTATATGCAAAATACAGGTCTGTGAAAACACAAGTGTGTGGCAGGGAAAATCAGAGGAGATGGGAGTTGATAGGTGTGAGACAGGTAGGTTACACGGGAAAGAGGGGAATGTTGACCAGGTGATAGAGTGTAGCTGGTAAAACATAGAGAGGTTACCTGGGATTACTGGATGTCAAGCAGTTTCTAATGTGCCATAATGTCTGTATTTAGTCCATGATTTTTTGTGTCCAGTAGATTTATGAAGTGAAGTTTGTAGGTTCATCTATGAAAGGTGTTTTGTAAATTCCCTCTGAGGATTAGAACTGAGAGATTGGAGAGAGGTGACTGTCTTGTGAGAAATGTGCCCCCACAGGTAAATGGGTATTCTTGTCTTTGATAGATTTTCAAAAATCTATCAAAGACAAAAATCTATTGTAGTCAAAACTACCCAACTACCTATGGGTGCACGCTTCTCACAAGATAACCACTCTCTTTCCAACCTCTAAGTTCTAAAAGTCCCCTATGAAAAAGGCTAGCTCTTAGCTTTCACTCATTTTTACTATAAAAAAATAACAGCGCAATTCTTCTGTTGCAAAGAACTCAGACATACCACAAGTTAGAATGTTTTTGAGGCCATAGTTTCCTATTTGAAATCTCTGAATTTATCTTGTGAATCATGTGTATGTGTTTTTGCATTTGATGGTGGTAATATTATGCAATACCCCTAAAAGGACCTTGTAGAAGCCCAGGGTGCCACAACACTTTGATTGAAGATCACTGGATTGGAGGCAGGATAGTGATAAGTTAGGAGGGTTGGGGGAGGAATGATATAGTGGCTCTCTCCCTGCTGCTGGGCATTAGAAAAGGGAAAACTGATAACCTCCCAAATAGCTGGCAAGGAGTACATGTATGTGAGTTCATTTAAGGTTGAATTATGAACCTGAAACAAGGAACACATTAATTCCTCCTAACGGCTCAAAATTCATTAGAGAAGTTATTTTTTATGTAAATAAACCACTCATGGGCATTTTTAACAAATTGGGATTCGTGATATTGTGAAGACAAGAATTCATAAGAATGAATTCACCTAAATCCAAGATGACTCTGAACTTAAGACAATCCCCCAGTAATTAGATTCTATACATGGAAAATCATGAATGTGTCAATTTTCCATGTATAGAATTGAATTAATAGAGGATAATCTTATATTCATTCTCCTGAACCTCTGCAGCAGGGAAAGCAGTGGCAGGGGAGCAGGCAGTATGGAGGCAGGCAGTGGAGAAGGCCACATTCAAGCTCAGAGCACAGACCACATGGTTGCTCTGGCCACATAGTAGCTACTCTGGCAACAGCAGCTCCAACCATCCCCCAGAGCTGGAGCCTGGGCTGGAACTGCTGCCACCATCACCACTGCTACTGGGTCAGGTTGAAGCCAAAGTAACCAGGTGCTCCATTCCCCAGATTGGAGTGGGATCAGAGCCCTGACAAAGCTGGAGGATAAGTGAAGTGAGCAGCAAGGGACAGAGGCTGCAGAGGTAGGCAGGGGACAGAGGTGATGACTTGGGGGGGACAGGGGGGAGGGCAGGAAGCAGCTGTGCCTCCAACTCTAACCCTGACCCAAGGTTAGGGCTAGAATCAGAGCCGCAACAGCCATCTGCCCACCTCCCACTCCTCTCCCCTCCCTTTACCTCCCCCACCCCTCCCCAAAGCCTTGCACTCAAATCTAAGATGAAGGATTTTTTTCTTCCATGTTTAATAAGGGGGGTGGAAGCTTGACTGTTTTATCCTGGTTGGATTTTGGTGAAGTTGCAATATATTTTGTTCAAGTCCTGGGGGACCTGCCTTGTTTTGACATCATAGTATTCTGTGATGGCAAAACAACATCATAGTATTCTGTGATGGAAAATTGTCTCTTATCTTCTAGTCTTGAAGACACAGTTAGCTATAAAGTGTACATCTTCCTGCAGAAGAGGCATTCACATTGGTGACGTGTAGGGGGTGCATGCGGGTGCACATGCACCCCCTGAGCGTGGCAGTGCACCCCCTATGAAAAGGCGCCGCTGACACTGCCAGCGATGCCTATGGGCAGTCGCTGCTCGCCACCCCCTTCCCTTGTCGCCGACACTACCGGCGGTGTCTGCAGGCAGTCCACGATCGCCGCTGGCCACCACTGATGCTGCCAGAGGCATCTACGGGTGGTTGCTGACTGCCAGTCACTGGCCAGCATTCACCACACCCTCCCCCACTGCCACTGGCAGCACCACGGATGCCTGTGGAAGCTCCCCACTTACCGCTACCAACAGCGCCGCTGCTGCCTGCCGGATCTTGCCGTGCCCCCCCAGCCTCCTGGGGGCACGCAGCATTCATGGGCACTTGCGTTGTTTGCAAGCAGCAGCCAGGGAATGGAAGCATTCCACAAGGGAAAATTTATTCTAGTAAGAAGACTTATCAGAGTTTCTCTTCATGTTCTTCAGTGAAGACGAATACCCCTTCCCGCTTTAGACTGTCATTATTGGCACAGTTGCCCTATTCCTATTTTTTCCTTTCAGCATGTTGAATCTCTCATCTCTCTCTCTCTCTCTTCCCCTTTCCTCTGGCTCTTTATTAGTATAATTTATACAAGACAGTAGCAGACAGCCATACCACAGGGAAGAAGCTGCCAACACAAACCTCTCTGGCATATATGTGCTTGTGGAAGCCTTCAGTTCTGATAATTTCACTTGAATCCCTTTGCCCAGAGGAAAGAGAGGCTACCAGACAGGAGACTATTAACACTTACTGCAAAATCCTATTTTTAATAAGGATCTTGTGTAAGGAGTTTTTAAAGAGTATGAAAGCATTGTTATCTATCAGTCTGATCTTGTACATGCTAATACACTGCTTTTTATTAAAATCCTCCAGACTACTCACAGCAGTAAGTATTATGCTCAGTAGTATTTGCAATAGCAGGCCTTATATCTTTCAAACTTCATTTGCATAAAAAAATAATCATCGCCAACCAGAACTGGATCCAGGATTTCCCAAAGTGAGGTCCAGGAGCAATGACCAGTGCTGCACGGATGGCTGCACCCTCTACTCCCAGTCTCTTCCTTCTCTCAGACTGCTGCACCACAAACAGAGTATTCTTAATAAATATTTAGACAATGTCAAACTGAAAGAGATTGCAAATTTTGGAGGACAGAGTTTGAATTCAAATCAGGATTTGAAAGTGACAAATTTCAGAAATGGTCTGAAATAAATAGGAAGAAACTGAATAAAGCTAATTACAAAGTACTCCACTTAGATAGAAATAAATAAAAAATGGGGAACTGACTAAGCAGCAGTTCTACAAATAGATCTGGGGTTAGTTTTTCCACAAACTGAATATTGTTTCATATTGTTATAAAAAAAGCAAATGTTAAATTGGAATATACAAAAAAGAGTATCCTGTGTAAGACATGAAGGAATTTTAATCTATGAAAAATGAGACCTTACCAGTGCTGTGTATTGTGTCTTGTTTTGAGCATGATGCTTCAAGAAAGATGTGGACAAGCTGGAGGGACTTTATAAGAGATCCATAAGAAGGTCAGGGGTCTAGAAAGTACCGTCTAGGAGAAAAGATTGAAAGAAGAGAAGGAATGACCAATGGGAGAAATAACAATTTTCACATATGTAGAAGGCTACTGAAAAGAGGAAGTGCACAGGACTGGTGATAGGAGAAAAAGTAATGAATTTAAATTATAGAAAGGAATAATTAAATTAGATACTTGAAAAACAAAATCTAACTGTAAGGATAGTAAAACACTAGAACAAATTTCTTAGGGAGGTTTTGTAATTTCTATCATTAAAGATTAAACATACATTTATCATGAATGACTGAGGTAAAGTTGATCCTGAAGTTCACTTCATCAGATGTTGTGAAAGGTTGTGAAGAAAGCAGAGTATAAAGTGGAATGAGTGATTAGAACACAGTAGGTAGGAAAGCAGGAGGGAGAGGAAGGGAGAAAAAGGGAGAAGCAGTGCTGCAAAGGCCGAACAAATGGGTCATAAGAACAAAGGGGTCACAAAAGCAGGGTAATGAAGTAAGAAAACAGAGACAAAGATATAGGTAAACTTTCAGGTACTATAATATCCTTCTTGAGACCTCCTGAGGAAAGGCAAAGGACCATGCCAGTGAGCGCTGCAGTGCAGAATGTTCACTGCAAAACCCACTACACCCCAAAAGGATGTAATATAACCGTTCTTGGTATAGTGCTCAACATGAACTAATAAGAACATCTGAGAAAGAGGGGACCAGCACTGTACTAAGGATGAATATGCTGTGCTTCAGTTCAGAGGTCTCTAGCAAGGCCCTTCAGTAATGGAAATATGCTCTAGCAATTAATATTTGGATACTGAAAAGTGGTAAGCCCCATCAGGAACAAGCCCTAAATTGGCTCATACTTCATCTGAAGGGCCAACTGCAGAGAGAGACAGGAAGAATCTACCTCTGTGGGCAGAATTAATACATTAAGATCCTCTGAAAAACGAGTGTTTTTCACTGCATTTTATGTATTTAGTTGTATCCTGCAGTAGGGCAAGGCTTTTCACTTAAAACACATCCACAGCCTAAAAGATAAAACTTAGTAACAAAACTCCTAATTTTAGTTAAATCTGGTTAAATTCACCATTCCATGTGGGGCTCCCCTTGGGTCAATGGGGCCATGCACACACAGGATTCCTCCTGTACAACTTTCTTTGCATGATCAGGACCTTTACATGTATTTTTGCTTTGCCCTTACATGTGAATATGGACAGGGTATGTATGTCCTAGTGGAATCCTTTTATCTCATTGTTTCCTTTTTCCTGCATCATATGTATTTACTACAAAACTAACATTTTACAAGGACTAAGAGAAGAGGAAGCCTAGCAACTAGCTAGTCAGTCTGCAAAAACACAGCATATATAACTAGTCTATTAGCCATTATCCCCACTGCACACACCAAATTTAATGCAAATGGCTTCCTGTCAGGTAAAGTTGTTTAAAGATGAATGCTGCCAACAATAAAGAGGGAAACTCCTGAGAAAGCACTAAAAAAGCTTTTGGGATTTTATATGAAAATATAAATGCTGAAATTACTTTAACCTGAAAGGGGACAGCAACTGTTGTGTGGGTTGCTGCGTGGCAGATAGCTAGTTAAGTTGTCATCAGGATTTCTCTGCACTTTAGAGGAGGATTTGTTCCAGACCTATGAGAACTGCTTGACCAGGATTGACCCCTTAGTGACACTTTGAGAACTGTTCAATAGCACAGCATAGGCACAGGCTCAAATGCATAAGCTATCGCATTCAACTCACCAAGATTCTTTAAAAATATAGGTGTTACAATGAGTGTTACCAAATTAGGGATGTCATTGATCTGGATCTAAATTCCATTTTGAAACTAAAAGTCTTTCCTTTATAATGGGTCCATTCCTAAGAGTCCAATTTTCAGCAAAGCTTGTATTTGGGCTGGATTTCATATTCCAAAATTTAGGAGTATTCACTTCAGTGTATCTGATACTAACTGATTTGGATGAATAGTATCACAGTTTCTGTGACCAGGATGAGTTACACAGTGTAAGCGACAAGATAACTGCATGGTACCTTTGGGCGCATCCCCACATGCAGGGGTGTGCACTTGCTTTGGCAAAAGTTGTAGCAGCACAAATTTTGCTGCTACTTTTTGCAAGAGTGCGCACCCCTGCACATGCAGTTTGGTATGGGGCAAAACTGCCATTTCCCTACTCCTCCTGGCTAAAGAAACCAGAGGACAACAAAAGCAGTGGAGAAGCTCTGGACAGCAGCCAGAGCATCTCCCAGGAGAACCCAGCCTCCGTGTCTGCCAGTGCATGCTCTTCTTGTGTGCAATGCCTAACTTTTTCCCATGCTTTTTTTTTTTTTTTTTTGCTACCAGTGTTTCCCAGTAGCAAATTTTGTCCCCACCCTACAAATTTGCAGCGTGGGGCACATTTTAATGTGCTGGCCATGCAGTTTGCAGTAGCACAAACCACACATGCCTGCACCTCTGGATCTGGCCTCTAAGAGCACAATTTATTTTTTATACTTCGTGAAATGGCCCATAGAGTTATTTTATCCAGCCCATATAGCTGGTGGGATTTGGCAGCATTTCTGCAATGGGGGCCTTTGGCAGTGCTTCTAAGGCACACAGTGACCAGGTAGTGGAGATAAATAGCTGCAGAAGCAGCTCCAGCTCTGGGAGCTGGGTTGTAAGTGGGCTACGCTCAAAGCTAAGCTTCTTTAAAGTGGCCCCATGCTGCAAAATGTCATCAACACCAGGGTTAGAAGAAGAAGGTGAATAAGAAGACTTAAATGAAGACTACCTTTCAGAACCTGACAGAAACTAATAGAAAAGAATTCCAACATTTTGTATGTGAAGGGGGAGGGGGAAACAGATTATTGATCACTTTATTAAATGAATCTAAAATGAGCAGAAGTAAGTAAGGTAAACAGACAGGGAAGAACCAAATTGTATTCCCCTAAGGAAACTGTAAGAGAGAGTGTATGGATCACAATTTTGACAGAGAAATTATATCCACTAGATTCAGAAGGTCTATCCTGCAAGACAGCTGAAGTGTCATACAGTAGTCATTATCCCCTGCTACACATTATATATATTATACAATGAACTTGTTAATAGTACAGTAAATTTAAACCAGGTACTAGTGCAAAGTAATAATCATATGATAAAAATAGCCATCTATAAAAAGACTCAACCAGCTACAAAGTGGGCACATCTACACAAGACATTTACTGTGCAGTTGGCTAATTAGCTGCATAGTAAACATCTCATTGTCTACATATGCACCCCCAATTGGCTGGAGTAAACTATTTTACTCTTCAGCAGCACGTGTAGATGCTGGAGGGGCTGGCTGGGACATGAGAATGCTTACGTGCAGGGGCTGCCTCCTGGCTAGTCCCACAGTGAAGCACCCTCATGCCCCAGCCAGCCCCTCCATGGAACGTTAAGCCAGGGAGAGCAACCCCAGGCTGGCAGGCTGACCCCCAGAGCCCCCTGCCAGCCAGAGCCGCTCCACCCCAGCTCAATGAGCTGCAGTCCCAGGCACACATGCAGACACGCCCCCCCCGCAGCAATAAGCTCCAGAGTTTATTGCTGCGCATTAATAGGCATGTGTAGGTACACCCAGTTAGTGCTTGAAAATGTGTAACCACTGTATAGCTGGTTTCTACCCAGCTTCAATTTGAATATGTAATTTCAACAATGACACACAATTTCAATGGAGATTTCTTATCCTAGTGGTAGGAGGAAACTGTTGTATGTCAGATAACCCAAAGGTTTGTATCATCTTCTGTCAATTTAGGAATACTGAGGCTTCTAATCAGAATGATACTATATTTGTGTGGCAGGATTTTGAATTATTATTTAAATTCAGACATTCACCCTGGATGCTTTTATACAAAAACAAACTAATTTTCTACTGTATCCCAAAAGAGCTATGATTTATTAAATGCTACCCTCATGGAGCTAAATTTCTACCCCTCCAGAATTAAACTAACCATGATATCAGTGACAGTGTCACAAAGCTATTTACAGCCACATACAAACTAGAAATTAATCCCTCTTTTTTTATTTTTGAGTAATTTGATAGAAACTTTAAGGCAAAAAAGTATATGTAACATATAGATACTCTTTATGAGATAAATAAATTATTCCAGATATCATTAATGAAATGAAAAAGAGAATTTTGACTTTAAATTAAATTAGGGTCCACAACATGTAAGTGCAATTGTTATCTTTGCAGAGATTAAGAATGGTTTTCATGGTTCAAGCACTGCAATGGGAACCAAAAGATCCACCTCATTTCTTACCTCTGTCAGATTTCTTGGGTGTACTTATTTAATCTTTCTGTAGTTTAGCTACCCAGCTGCAAACCAGAGATACTTCTACATTGTTTCTCCCACATGCAGTGGCTGCCATATGTCTTTTCTATTCAGCTTGTCAATTCATCAAAGCAAGGGCAACTTTTCACTCTACATATGCACCTAACTAGCACAATCATTCTCTAGCCTCAGTCTGAAAATAAATACATATTTAAATAATAATTAATAGTTTTCTCTAGTTTCTAAGAGGAAAATTTCCTGCAGTAGAAATGAAAATGAACTAAGGAAAAGCCCAGTTAAGTATGGAAAAGCACCTTTAAATAGCTTCAATGTTTAGAAACGATTTCTATTTCCAACAGAACTATCTTGAGATTTTTTTATGGACTGATCAGAACCTTCCCAACCAGTGGACCTGTACAAACACACCCAGTAGAACAGGAAATTTGCAGTACAGGAATAGAGGATTATATTAAAAGGAAATCACACTGTGAATTTCTTAAGTTCGAATTAAGTGTACGTTGCTATGTAGTTAAGAGCGATTTGTAAAGGTCAGAACTTTGTAAATGTCATTGCAATGCTGTTCTACACATTTTCTGTTAAACACAGCATCTCATGTGTACTTTGAATATCATATTTCCATGATACAATGATATTTTTTTCTCACTGTTGTTTTAGGCAAGGTTTATTGTCCGTATTAGTCTTAGATATGGAGAGACAAATTTGAAATCACTCTATTTAGTGATATATTAGAAGAACACTAAAAACTGTCCTTACTATAAAAAGGCAGCAGATTGATTATAAGCAATCACTTTTAATATACTTCATGATATAACCTAGCAACATATTCTGAACAAGTGCAAAAGCAAAAGATTAAAATTTTAAAAAGAAACAGGAACCAAGACACTTCACTCCCCATCTGCTGCATTCTACTCTACACAGACACTTAGGCCTTGTTACACATTATTTCTTGGCAGCTCCTGGAGTTCTTAACTCCTAAATTGTCCACACATTAACACCTGAAACTAATTTTAAGCACATGTTTGGTAGCTTAAAGTTATGTACCAAGCCAACTCCCACTCCAACCCCTGGGGATGTGAGCTTCCCACCCCAGGGCTGTAACCCCATGCAAACAGCCTGCAGAGCACATGCCAGCTAGCCAGGTCACAGACAGGTCCAGGAGTAGGGTCTAGAGGGGATGGAGCACAGTAGGGGGCTGAATCAGGTCCCTGTGAGCTGGGGCTTTCTTTCCAGGGCAGGGGCAGTAGCTCTTCCAAACACGCCTTCCCTTACTGCTCCCACCACCCAGTTACCCCAGGGCCCACAACCAGCACTACCCATACCCCATTTCCAAACAGCAGTGTATTAAGACATGAGCCCTTCTGTAAATTATGTCCTCTTTTTTTAACTTCTTATTTTATCCTTCAGTGGCTGACTTGCCTCATTTCACCACCCTTCTTCCCCTACTTTTCCACCTCCCATTTTATTACCCAACCCCATCCAATTAACTCCTTTGCCTCCCAGCTTCATGTTCCCACCCCAACAACCCATCTCACACACATCTCCACCTAGAGCAGGGAAAGAAGCTGGTCATCCACCCTGTAGTGGCAACTCACAGCTATAGCTCCTAGTCAGGCCCCTGCTTGCCAGCTCTTCAATGGCAAGTAACAACTATGCCAGTGGGGGACAGCTAAAGAAGAGTTTTAATCTTAAGGTGTGACTGCTCCAAACTCGAGCAGGTCAATGTGCAACATATAACAAGGCCCTCAACAATCACCATCCCTCCATCTGACTATCTCTTGAATATTTCAGCACCAACATCTCCTTTTTAGACACGATGATCAGTATCCAGAATGATAAAATACAGACCACGTTATACAAGAAACCCACAGACCAACATACATATCTGCACAGAACCAGCAATCACCCTAAACACACCAAAACAGCTGTGATATACAGCCAAGCCCTCAGATCCCACCGAATTTGCACTGAGGAGAACATCCGGGATTGCCACCTCACCAATCTTAAACCCAACAAGGACACTCCTCCAGAGAAATAGATCCCACATTTGAAAGAGCCACCCAGATACCATGTGAAGAACTGCTGAAGTACAGAAGAAACCCCCCCACAAATCGCACACCGCTGGTTATGACATATCACCCCTCCCTCGAACCCATACGGAAAATCCTCAAAAAGTTGCAACCTGTACTAAAAAGAGACCCTATTTTTAAAGAGATCTTCCCAGAGCCACCCATCCTAGCCTTCAGACAAGCACCAAACCTTGCTAAGCTTATCACCAGAAGCAAACTTCCTCAGGCCAGAACACACCAAATGGATCCAGACCATGCCATGACAAGAAATGCAAAACTTGCCAACACATTCCACCACCCCACAATTATTACACCCTACAACAGAGCCATCAGCATTCCCGGATCTTAGAGCTGCACCTCCAGAAATGTAATATATCTCATCCAGTGCACCAAATGCCCTGATGGAAAATACGTAGGAGAAACCAAACAACACCTGCGCACCAGAATGAACGCACACCAGAAATCTATCAAAGACAGGAATACCCAATTACCTGTGGGGGCGCATTTCTCACAAGAAAACCACTCTCTCTCCAATCTCTCATTTCTAATCCTCAAAGGGAATTTACAAAACACTTCTCAGAGACGAGCCTATGAACTTCACTTCCTCAACCTCCTCGATACTAAAAATCATAAGACTAAATATAGACATTGGATTTATGACGCATTATAACCTGCCTGACAGCTGACTCCCCAGGTACTTCTCCACTATTTATCCCCCTTCTCCCTACCACCCAACCTGTCTCTCACCCACTGGCTCCTCAATCTACATCTTCACTGACTGCCCATCTTGTATGCACACCAGCCCAGCCTCTGGCTTTTTTACTTTTCATTCCATCTAGAAAGAGCACACACCAACTACAGAATCTTCCTCAGCCTGACGAAGGGTTTTTAAATCCAAAAGCTTGCTTCAAATTTTTTTCCAACTATTTAAGTTGGTCTAATAAAAGATATCAAATTCACCCAAAGAATCTGGTCATAACAAGGCCCTTACACTCTTCTCAGTTCTGAATGCCTTACAGTAGTGCATTCAGCAATGTGACTGACATCTGTCATATGTTCTGTAAGTCTTTCCCCAGGAGGACAAATATATGCTGTGGTATCTTGTTTAAGATAGGTCAAGTTCTTAGTTTGCTTGACTTGGGGGATGCTTTTGTTTTTAAATAAGCATACATGCTGCTTTGTGCTTATATTAGAGGAGGGAGGTCAAAGAAATGTACCTCACACTTGGGAAGGAGATGAGGTTTGTGATGGTCCTTAATTCCTGTAGGAGTTAATTCCACGGTCATGGATCCATCCTTAAGAATGTTCTGTCTGCTGGTCCCTAGCCCAAAAAAGGTGCAAACCAATTTTCAATTTCTTTTGTTTAACCTTTATATATTTACTGCACTCATCATCCTTTTTAAGTGATCATTTCTATATACATGATATAATCAAAAGAAAGTAATTGTTCTGAGTGGTAGTAAATTTAGGCTGTATCTGCTCCTTTCCTAGGCCTGAGGAAGGACTTTTCAAGGTCCAAAGCTTGTCTAACACCTCTCCCAACTATATGATCTTTGGCAGTCCCTCACAGTTGAGGCTGATTGTCTTTAATGATCGTCCTATCTGGGGGTTGGAATATGTCTAATGAGGCCAATCTGGGATCAATGAACTCTGTTGCAATTCGGGAACATGTTTGCCTGCAGAGTGAATAGCTCCAGATTCTTGATTCAGTCCACAACACACTGTTTCTGCTGTTCCATCTCCTGTTGTTATCATAATGTTTCAAAATACTGAGATCCTTGCAGTAGACTCTTCCTCCATTTGGACCAGTCCTAGGCAATAGCTTTTAACAAGCTGAGAAAATAAAACTTGCTTTGGGAGTCTAGAATCAGACTTCCAGATGACATGGCCAGCCCAAGGAAGTTGATGTCAAATGATTGTTGCCTCGAAGTCTGTGGTGTTTGCAAGAAGACACTAATATTGGTGCATCTGCCTTCCCGCTGGATTTGAAGGGTCTTCTGCAGGCAGCATTGATGGTACTTCACCAGCAGCTTAAGGTATCTTCTGCAAGTTGACCATGTGTCAGCTCCATACAGTAAAATGGGGATCACAGCTGCTTGATAAACCATGAGCTTGGTTTCAGATCTGATATCGTGATCTTCAAACACCCATTTCCTCCAGTGCCCAAAGGCTGCACTTGCACATCTGAGACAATGTTGGATTTCTTTCCCAATGTCAGCCTTCTGCAAGAGATGGTTTCCGAAGTACGGGGAATACTCAGTCTTCTCCAGAGTCTCACCATGAATCTAAGTTACCAGAGCTGGGAACTGTTCTCTAAGAGCTATACAAACCGACTATATAGTTGGTCCACTAAAAGAAATTTGTCCAGCCAACAAAACTTGCTGCTCATAAGATTTTTATAAGAATAAGGCAAACAAGAGTGTTGTGGAGGGATTTGAAAGAGGCTAATGAAAGAACTTGCTAGAGGTTTCTGGGGGATTCCTCCCAAGCATGTGAGGTAGCACAGGATGACTAAAAAACCAGATTAGTGTCAAAAGGTGCTATCACTTGCCAATTAGAGGTAGGAGTTGATATTTGAATGAAAGATGATAAATAGGAGAGGAATAGGCTGTGAGACATCTTGGAAATGAATACAATGGTGTTTCTGAAATAAATTTTAGAAGAGAGATAGTTGAGAGAGCAAGTAATGTACAAGGCTTGGGAAGAGAGAATTTGGCTTACATACTAAAACTTCCTATACTTTATAGAAATGGTGATGCAACAATCAAGCTATGATGCCATAAGATTTTTAAACCTGTGATGCAGTGAAAGCAGGTCAGTCAGTGAGGGAATATACTTGACACATGACAGTGCCTAACAGCATTGTTGTAATAATCTGGATATTAGAAGTCCTAAAAATCATGGTGCTGAGCATAATGTTAGCATTTAAGGACATAAATATTTTCATCTTCATATTTCTGGCTCTCTTTGGCACCATTTTTCTTTTCCTTTTTAGTCGGTCTGTTATTTCATGTGAGCATTTTCCTTTTTGAAACTGCTGGAGGAATGGATGGCCTTGTGAGGGACAGAAAATGAAACTTGTTGGAAAAGAGAATTCTTTTTATTGAAGGATCAGCAATGGAAGTCATAGGAGAAATGGTCTCTAGAAGTTATTTCTTCATCTACACCATAATGTTCAGTCGTGGCAACCATTTTCTGAACATGTGAGAACATTTCAGGAGTTGGTGAGTCTAACAACTCAACTTTAGGGCAACTTATCTTTCTATTCTTCAGTTCAAATCAAGTCTTCTAAATTATTTGGGAAACAAAGGGAAAGAGACAAGTAAACCCTCCACAGACCTAGAGTTTATGTAATCTAAGAGAGGTTTTGCCATCATCATTACCCAGGGCAAAGACTGAAATATTTCAATCCTCTTTTTTGGATTCTAGAGCTTTGTACAGTTTGAATCCACTCCAGAATCCCATACCGTCATAGACATTATTTTATAGATTTCATAGATATTAGGTCTGGAAGGGACCTTGCAAGATCATCGGGTCCAGCTCCCTGCCCAAAGGGCAGGAAGTCAGCTGGGGTCAGATGACCCCAGCAAGATAGTCATCCAAACACAGCTGGAACATGTCCAGGGTAAGTGCTTGCACCACTTCTGGGGGAAGTCTGTTCCAGACTCTGGAGACTCAGATGGTAAAGAAGTTTTTCCTTATGTGCAGTCTAAAACAGTCTTCAGCAGTTTGTGACTGTTGGACCTTGTTTTCCCTGGGGGAGTCCTGGTGAACAGACGTTCTCCCAGATCCTGATGCACACCCCTGATATACTTATAGGCTGCCACCAAATCCTCCCTAAGCCTACACTTCTCCAAGCTGAAGAGTCCCATGCCTCTCAGCCTCTCCTCATAAGGCCTGCTCTCTTGGCCTGTGATCATGCGCATAGCTCTCCTTTGGACTCTCTCAAGCTTCTCCACATCCTTTTTAAAGTGTGGGGCCCAGAATTGGATGCAGTATTCCAGCTGCGGCCTCAGCCAGGTCGAATAAAGCCGAAGAATGACATCTTGGGTCTTGTTTGCAATGCAACAGTAAATGCAAGCCAGGGTTTTATTTGCTTTGCTGGCTGCAGCATCGCATTGGTGGCTCATATTCACCTTGTGGTCAGTCGTGACTCCCAAGTCTCTTTCGGACGTAGTGCTAATGAGTGAAGTATCTCCCAGCAGCGGCCCCTCAGTCACGGAGACACTTCTGAGAGATAAGGGTCCCTACTGCAAGGTAAGGGGACATATTCCATACCCAGGCCACTGTGGCAAAGCTCGCCCCAGCAGCAGGCAACTCCCAGAGGCAGGGAGATATCTCCCACCCCTGGGTGGATGGCTGACTGGGAGCAGATTTGGCTCTCAGTCAGGCATCTACACAAGCATAATGGTGCCATTACTAATGTCAAGTAAATTTGTTACTTGCATTTGCAGGTAACAGATTTACTCAGGATTAGGGAGATTCACTGTGAAGTAAGCATGTACACATGTAGACGCACATGCTTACTTCACAGTAAACTATGATAATTCACCATTAAGCATCTTGTGTTGATGTGCCCATTGTGTGATGTACTCTGTCATGGATTATGTCAAGTTGTGGTGCCTAGCAACCAGAATATAATATTTCAAACCCTTCAGTCCAGTGAAACAGGATAGACCAGGAGTAAGTATTATTTGAGATCTTATAGTTCAAATAGAATATTATACTGCTAATTTTAACTCCAGGGGTTCTCAGATAACAAACACACTAAAGAGGAGTGCACCCACTGGGCCTCGATCATCCAGTCCCTCACCACTCGGCTCTGGATTTGAATGATGGTTCTCCGCTCTGTCCCAATGGTCTTAGGGTGACAAGGTCTCACCCCGAGCAGTCTTGTCCCTCCCCAATCCCGTCTGCCACGACTCTAATGCCCCTCTCAGTGGTGGTCGGGGGGGGGGCTCCTACCGCCGGGGTTTGACTTTCTCCAGCCAAAGGGTGGTGGTCTTCGCGAGGCTCCAACCTCCCCTGTACCTCACCCTATAGCCAGCTATGATGGAGTGCCAATGTTATTTCCGCGGCCAGCCCTACCTCTACGAGATCCTGTCCCTGAGTAATGCTCAAGCCTAGGCTATGCGGCAAGGACTTACTAGTCCATCTAGGTCCTATGCCCTGCCGGACCTTCCTAACCACCAAGAATGTCCCAGGCTTTACGTTGCCCTCTGCTTTACTTTTCTTTATACCAGCGCAACGGGTGATAGAAACAACAAACAAACAAGCAAAAAAACCCAGAAGCTAATAACAAAACCACCTACAACCCCCGTGATCCTCTAATTCCTATCCTGGGGCAGCTTAGTTACAGTGTGCCCCACAAAGGTACAGTCCCTCCACTGACTGCTCCCTCAGTGCCACCTATTTCCTACCCCTAGTGCAGAATGTATGAGGCCAACCCTTGACGTCCCTTCTGACTCGGAATAAACCTTCCTCCGATGGACTCTTCCGGGTCTTCAATCCAGTACTTGTTGGTCTTCCATAGTCTCTTGGCCGTTCACCTCACCTCTGGGTGGTTCGCTGGAGCCGGGCTCTGCCTGTGTGGACCCTCCTGTAGTCTCTCCTCGTGACTTTAGGGCGATATGCAGCCTGGCCACCTCCGTCCTTCTTACCCCAGCAACGGTGTCTTTACATTGATGCTCCCCAGGGCACTCTCCTGCCCTATGGGCAGAGTTCTTACGCTCTCCCTCCTCCACGGTGGGTCCAGGGGATCGTTCCCCTGTGCCCTTTCTCAGCCCCTCCTCTCCTTCCATCTTGCTGTTCGCCCTTCTTATCCCTCTGTGCCGGCTCTCCTCCCCCTTCTCTCCAGCTGTCCATATTTTGAAAAAACGGCAGCTAACGAGCCACACGGGTCCCACCATCGCTTCCGGTCCCGCCGCGGTTCCTGCAGCAGGTAGGGCGTTTTCACTTATTTTCTCTTCTTCTACGTTTTCCCTAGGGTGTATTGTCCCCCAGGGTCTCTCCTTGACCCTTCGGGGTCCATGTCCTACACTTTCCCCGGGACAAGGAGAGTTTAAAATTAAAATAGTAAGAGAGAGCTACTGTAATTTTCTGTGCTACTGGAAGGGAATGGGTAAGATATGGAAGGCAGAGATTTTCTTTCTGCACATAGGTTTTTTGGCCAATTTTTGTTTAAATTTATTTTGATTCTTATTCTAAAATTTCTAAAATATTCTAACTTTTCCCCTTCCTGAGGATTCTATAGGATGCATTTTGCTGAGAGAGTTAGCTCTGACAGGATGAAGAATCATCTCCAGATGCCTATACTGAATCGTATGTGTCACTAGGTTATTAATTTCTGAAATTCCCTGTTCCTCCTCCTTCTAGACAGTCTAGAAACTGAAATAGGTAGTGGCCTGTTCTCTTTACTTTAGAAAGTACACTCCTTTAGCTAGTTGCCATGAGTAGAGTTTGAATTTGATTTCCATCACTGGACCATAATTATATTCTTATAATTATGATCTCTGGCATTTCTGACCATTTAAAATTATTCAGGAAACCAATGCTCCCTGCCCTATCTTTAACTATGAAATAGAAAAATCCACATCTCAATAATCAAAAGGATAGCAGAGCAAAAGTTGTTTTTAGCTTCAGGTGCTCTCTCTTCTTGGCTATTAGCAAAGGGTTAATCACATCTCTAACAGGGGTGTCATATTATCCTTGTCAAATGTGATAGGTATACCTATATTTAGATGATGTACACCATACTTGTCAGATATGCTATGTATGTATTTTTATGCAGATCATTATCATAAGGAACAAAGTCAGTTGAAATTATTCTTCCTATCCTCCAAATATTCTCCTTGTTCCTCAATAGCTTGCAGTTGAATGGAAAAAATAGAAAACCCACATCTGAATCCTTCTCAATGCGTGATATTATAGAGAGACTTATATGCAGAAGGGCATGTACTTGTCTGCTTCAAGAGAAGTTCTTAAATCTTTAAAACACAGTACTAGATATTTGATACTTAAGCAGCAATCTGATGAGACTTTTCCTTGTTTGTACTGGGACTGGTGGCTTCAAGCACTTTTGTGACATTGTTTGTGAGATATTACATATGGGCATTTCAAGTTTGGCCTGAATTCATTTCAGAGCCCATCAGTGCAGTGCAGTTAAGGCCCTAGCATGCTCCGTAGATGACAGCCTCCTGCTGTAGGAAAATCCACATGAGTTGCAAAGGTTTTTATTCATTGTACAGAATTGTTACTGCTCAGCAATGTAATAAATGGAGATTTTAAAAGCAATCTCATTAAATATATTAACTAAGATTTACAAAATGGGTTTCTGATTTCATGTGTGTCAGTTTTAGGCACTCTGCTTGAAATCATGTTATGGGCCTTATTTTCAGAAGACATTCTTCATGTCTTTAAAACAGTTTGAATTAGGATATACAAATGAGACAGGAACCAGCATTATGAAAGGTTTGGTATTTACATAACCTTGCTTTAACTTATTTTTTAATTTTGAATTGACTCACTTTATTTATCTCTTAGATTACATGCATGAAAGAACTCATTATAGTACATCAGGGGCTGCAGAACTGGGTAACAGTTCATTCATAAATAGGAAACCTCATTTTCTTTTGCAGAAATGGTACAGTACATGCTACTTAATAAACCTAAGGAAAAATTCCTTGCCATGGCTAGAGTTTATATTCTTCTAATTCCTTGTCAGCAACTCTGTACCAATCAACATTTTAGGTAATTCATCCAGCATACTGCCAGCACAGAGGAAAGCACATCAGCTGCTATTACACACAACAATCAACCACTTTACATTGCAAAGAACCACAAAGGAAGACATTTGTAAACACAAGGAAATCCAAAAGCAGTGAATAAAGCAGAGTCCTTGCTTAGTGGAGGGCTCCTCAGGAACAAAACCAAAGAAATGGCTGCCAACATCGAATCAGGAACTTCACAAGAGGCTCATGCTCCACTTTGATCATTTCTTAAAGATGGGCACTAAATTTGCCCTTTTCCAATCATCCAGGATCTCACTCAACCTCTACATGTTCTCAGAGAAGATAGGTAAATTCTCAGAAAGGATAGCTAAAATTATCTCAGCCTATTCCTTCAGTACCCTATCATGCATTCCCACTTGAAAGCATCTGTAAGTAATCCCTAACTTGTACCTGACTTTGTCAACTGAGAAGTACTGTGGAGGATCATTGTGAAGTATGGATGCCTCATGGGCAACATAGGAGACACATCAAGTCATTGGAGAAGTACTATCAATGCTGTCTGTGGAAGAGCCTTCAAATCCAGTGGGTAGACAGACTCACCTACATTAGCATCCTATCACAAGAAATTACCACAAGCAACAAGATGATGATCATCCAACATCAACTTCCATGGGTTAGCCACATCATCCAGAAGTCCACCTCCAGACTCCTGAAGCAAGTTTTATTTTCCTGGCTCAGTCAAGGTGTATGCTCAAGAGTAGGGTAGAGAAACCACTTCAAGGATATCCTCCAGGCCAACTTGAAAAAATGCAACATTGATATCAACCCATGGAAAGCTATCGTCAGGACCATCCCAAATGGAGGAAAAGTCTGCTGCAAGGCTCTCAATACTTTGAAACTTTACACCGACAACAGGAGATGGAAAAACAGGAGCAGCAGAAACAGCATGTCACAGACCAAACCAAGAAAGCAGTTCCATCCACCCTGCATGGAAACATGTGCCTAAGCTGCAAGGGTCTGTTGATTCTGGATAGGCCTTGTCAGCCATCTTCAGACCCACAGATAAGAATCACGGAAGACAATTATCATCAGATATGAGGGATTGCCAGTGATTAACCTGTATTTCTACTAATCTAGGTTGTTTGTCTCCTCCCTTATCTTTGCTGCCAAACGCACTTGTCATCTGGTAGTAGGAATGTAAATGGTGCTTTAAAAATATTCATTTAACCTATTGTAATTACAGTGGTTACATGATTAATCACTAGGGCAACCCCCGGCCTGGCCCACATGGGGCTGCTCTGGCCTAGCACCAGTGGTGTGCTTCCAACCCCACAAGGTGAGGTAGGGACTCAGCAGCTTCCCAGGGCTGCTGCTTCACCTTTACCCTATTAACAACTCCATGTGGGCACTGCTTCCAGACATCATGGAAGTTCTGGTCTGGCTAAAATACTCTTCCTCTGCCCTCCCCCATGGGGTGTGGGTAGGGAACAGGTTTAAACTTTAAGTAACCTGTTATCTTCAGACAATTGATTGTGAAGCTCTTCTGTTTTGTGAATTAATCATGGAAAATATTGATAAGTAACATCCTAGTGCAGCTGAATCAACCATATGTGAAGCATCTCATGATTAGGACATTTTTAAGAAAGAAAAACAACACCAAACACACTGGTTGCATATGTCCAAGATAGCAAGCACCATAAGGCTGATGAGCTTTGGTTGGTGAGTGGACAGGGTGTAGGAGATGAGGAGCCCCAAGAAACATCTATGAATACAGCGTACCCAAGGGCAGTTGATAACATACTTGGAACCTCCCTTTCTCTTTCATGAAGATCAAGATATGGCAGGTGAGCAGAGGGAGACCTCCCTAGGGGAGAATGCCCAACATACCAGGGTGCCAGTTCAGACAGGGGTTTGAGCCTGTATGGTGCAGTCCTGAACCACACACCACCTCCTATTCTGGCATAAGTGGGTACAGACTGAACTATCTAGCTGCATCTTAAAAACCTCCAAGGATAAAGAATCCACAACCTCTCTGGGTAACCTGTTCCATTGCTTTACTACCTTCCTCATGATAAAGTTTTTCCTAATATCTAACCTAAACTTCCTTTGCTGCAACTTGCAGGAATCCTAAATTTTAGACCATTGCTCCTTGTTCTGTCATCTGTCACCACTAAGAACAGTCTAGCTCCATCCTTTTTGAAACCAGCTTTCAGGTAGCTGAAGGTTGCTATTAAATCTGCTCTCCATTTTCTCTTTGTGAGACAAAATAAGCCAGGTTCTGTCAGCCTCTCCTCATAAGTTATGTGCCTCAGCTCCCTAACCATTTTCATTGCCCTCCACAGGACTCTCTCCAATTTCTCTAAATCCTTTCTATAGTGGGGGACCCAAAACTGAACACAGTACTCCAGATGTGGCCTCACCAGTGCTGAATAGAGGGGAAGAATCACTTCCCTCATTCTGCTATCAGTTTCTACTAATGCAACACAGTATGCCATTAGCCTTCCTCACAACAAGGGCACACTATTGGCTCATATTCTGTTTATTGTCCTAGGTCCTTTTCTGCAGAGCTGCAGCTTAGCTAGTCGGTCCCCAGCCTGTACTGGTGCATGGGATTGTTCTGTTCTAAGTGCAGGACTTTACAATTGTCCTTATTGAACCTCATGAGATTTTTGTTGGTCAAATCCTCCAATTTCTCGCTGAGTCCTAGCCCTACCCTCCAGTTTATCTACTACTCCCCACCCCCAAGCTTGGTGTCATCTGCAAATTTGCTGAGGGTGCACTCTATTCCATCTTCTAGGTTGTTGAACAAAACCAAAACCACTTGACACTGGCTGCCAACTAGATATCAAGCCATTGATTACTAGTCTTTGAGCCCAATAATTCCATCCAACTTTCTATCCATCTTATAGTCCATTAATTCAACCCATACTTCCTTAGCTAGTTTGTGAGAAAGTTGGTGAATCCATGCTGACTGTTCCTAATCACCTTCCTCTACTCCAGGTGCTTAGAAATTGATTCCTTGAGGACCTGCTCCATGATTTTTCCAGGAATTAAAATGAGCCTGAGTGGTCTGTTCCCTGGATCCTCCTATTTCTCTTTCTTAAAGATGGGTACTATACTTGCCCTTTTCCAAACATCTGGGACCTCTTCCAATCACCATAGTTTTTTAAAGATAATGGCCAGTAGCTCTGCAATCACATTGGCCAACTCCCTCTGCACCCTTGGGTGCATTGCATCTGGCCACATGGACTTGTGCATGTCCATCTTTCCTAAATAGTCCCTTAACCTGTTCTTTCACCATAATTGGCTACTCACCTCCTACCCAGACTGTACTGCCAGATGGAGTA
Organism: Crocodylus siamensis; assembly: GCF_052110815.1. Lineage (NCBI taxonomy): Eukaryota > Metazoa > Chordata > Crocodylia > Crocodylidae > Crocodylus > Crocodylus siamensis. Next base: position 155,151,214 of record NC_143396.1, on the reverse strand, counting down.
GCCTGTGAGTGGGCCTTGTTTGTCACCAGTTACTCCCCTGTATAGGCTTCAGCCTTCTTAGTCTTTGTCTACAGGTTACTCTGGCTATTGACTGATAGCCTAGGCCCATTGTCTCTGGCCTGGCCTTTCAGTCCCAGCCTCTTGTCAGCTCCTGGCCACCTCATTCACGCCTTCTGGGCTCAGGCCCCAGCCCTTTTGGCCTCAAGCCACCTATATTGCCCCTTCTAGCCTCAGGCCCCTGTCTTCTTGTCCCCCTACTCTCAAGTTCAAGCCCTGGCCTTCTTATTGTCAGCCAGATTCTGTCTTGTACCCTGCTCCTGGGAGGGTTCAAAACTTGGCATGCCACTTAGGCTCATTTCCTATCTTACCTCTCCAACCACACCCAATCGTCTGGTATAAACTAGAACAAAAATCCAAGCAATCACTTTGAACTCAGACACTCCCCATCTGGGTCACCATACTACTGCCAAGCCACCTTCCTGCTCTCTGGATGTGAGCCTCAAAAGTATCTGCCATGGCTTGCAGTTCTCACTCCCCAGCATCCTGAACTGACAGGAACTCCTCTCCCTGCTGAGTTTAGGGTTGCATCGCCCTTCTGCCTCAGGTGCCCAGGCTTATATCCCCCGGCTCCTCCCCTTCTAGTCAGGTGCTACCTTAACTGGCCATAGGTGTGTCCCTTCAGCCTCCAATCCAACTCTCCTACTGCTAGGCAGCTAGCCCAAAATGTACAGTCTTCCCCAATCTGTCGATAACCCTGTTGCAGCTTCTTCTTAAAAGTAACAGGAGCCCCTGGCTCCATTACAGGACAATATTCTCAGTGCCCCCCCCCATCTATCCTTCCTAAACAAGCTATGCTTATCCAAAACGCTGCTGCAGTCATCTGAATGTCAAAATGTCACAGTAATACTAATTACACCATAATTATGCAATTGTAAGACCACCAATTCTCTTTATTCCCAAGATTCCTGCATTATTATATAAACATTTTAGGTGTCTAATGGATTATTCGCTCTTCTACCTGAGAACATCACAAAGGCTACAGCTATTTCTTCCAATTCCTAAGAACTAGGTGACCAGAATTAATCTTTATGTATATAATAAGACAAGAAATAATAAGGTATAACCTTCTAGAAAGAATGTTCTGACTGGAGTTCTCCCATAATTCTCTTTCTTACTTATATACCAATGTGGCTCTTTCATTTTTTTCTTCACTTATAATATCTCATTTTATGATTTAAGAAAGGGTCAAACACCCTTAAACATTACAAGAAGAAAAATGTAAATGTTGATAGATGAAAAAAAAATCAAGAAAAACAAAAAAGTGATCTTGAATATTAGCAAGTTCCACAGGCACAAGGCAAAAAGAATGACTCCCCGCCTGGAATGGGGAGTTGCACAGAAGGTACAGAATGCCATGGCCGCAAGGTTGGGGTAAGAAAGGACCTGATAATTTGGTGCAGCACTCCACAATGGAGGTGAAACAGGAAATCTGATGCCTGGAGAAGAAAAGCAAGGTAGTCCTTTGGGGGCGAGGCTTTGGGCAGCTATAAGTGGAGATGGGAGGCTGAATGGTAAAAGAGGAAGACTCCTGTTAACTCATGCAATCACCGCACTGAGAGGAAGAAAAGGACCAAAACCCTCAAACATGACAGACAGCAGAAAGGCAAGTGTTGAAATGAGTAACAAACTCTAAAAACAAATCCAGCAATGGGAAATATAGAGTGAAAATGGCATGAATGGAAGAAAGGGGAGGGAAAGCAAGTAGGATAGAGGATAGGGAGAGAAGACCAAAGGGCATAGGTTTCCAGGGAATATTTGCAAGGCAAACAACCCAGTAAAGGCGACTCATTGAGAGGGTGTATGAGCTTTTGCAAACCCTACTGATTAAAGCACTATTGAGGAGATGCCTCTCAGCATCTCCTTCACCTGACCAGGACTACTGATGATAGAGCTTGCCTCCAGGCCCCACTCAGCCTGAAGAACCTGTTAGCAGGAATAAGCCTTCTGACACACCGCCAGCATAAAACCACTGCAGCTGTCACTGAGGTGCTGCTTCATGCAGCAACAACCAATCACTCCACCCCAGAAACAGCTCATGGAAAGGCCTAACTCCAAATAATGGGAAACCATTGTTCTGGGTGGGGAGAAGTCTGACAAGGGTGCAGAAGCCTTAAATATTGAGCAACACCAGGGTCCCCAAAGGAGGGGCCAAAGGAAAGGGTGCCAGCCTAGTATGAGGAGTCACCAAAGAGACTCAGAATGCTTTGGCCACACAGTTGCCAGCTGGTCAAGAAAAGAAGAGCTCTGATTATTTGGCACAGTGCTCCACATGGGTGGTGAAACGGGAATTCTGCCAACTGAAATAGAAGAGCAAGACACTTCATTGGAGGTGAGGCTTGGGGTGGCTATAAGGGGAGATGGGAGGCCGCATAGTCAAAGAGAACAGCACCTTTTCAGTGGGGTACTCACCACAATTAGAGGAAGAAAAGAACTAAGACCCTCAAACAGGATGCACAACACAAAGATAAGTGTTGAAAGACCACAAGGACACCATTTTTTAAAATGAAAACCAGCAGTGGAAAATGGAAAGGGAGGAAAGGTAAAGGAAAGCAAGTAGGATAGATTTGAGGGTTCAGAATACCAATGGGCACAGGTTTCCAGGGGAGATTTGCTCCCTCAAAGGAAGCAGGGGGGAGAACAAGGTGAAGGGGGGTCACTGAGTAAGCATATGATATTTTCCAAACCTTGCTGCTTAAAGTACTATTAAGGAGATACCTCTGAACATCTCTTTCACCTGATCAGGACTACTTGACAATGGAGCTTACCTCCAGGCCCCACTAGGTCTGATAAGCCTGTTAGCAGGAACAAACCTTCTGGCACACCACTGGCAGACAACCACTGAAGCTGTCACTGAGGTGCTGTTTAATGCAGCAACAATCAACCACTTTCTGTCCCAGAAACAGCTCAGGAAAAGGCCGAACTACAGATATGGAGAACCCGTTGCTCTGAACAGGGAGAAGTCTGACAAGGGTGCAGAAACCTAAGATCTGGGCACAGCCAGGATCCCTAGGTGGGGGTTTAGAGGAAATGCTGCCAGCCTGGTATCAGAGTTGCTCAGGATGCTCATAGTGCCTCAGCCTCAACATTATTATTAGCAGTCACAGTCGAGCCTCCCCCCCAATGGACTACCTTACTTTTCCTCTTGACCATCACGGTCAAGGATGATCACTCACATAGGTCAAGTAAAGGGTTTTTAATGAGTCCATTGATGGCTAAGGAGGCCAATCCCAGGGCCACAGACTCTGGAAAATGCCACAGGTGGTAGTTAAAGGAAGGGTTGGACTATAGATTTCTCAGTATTGTTTCCATTCTTTCCCTTACTATCAGTTTTTTGCCTCCAAGACAAAACAGTCTTCCTCATATAAAATTTACCTTCTCTCACAAGACCTCTCCATTTAGCCCTGTCCTGGCCTAGTTTTTCCCAAGTTGTGGTGTCAGTGCCATACTTCTTGATATTCACCTTGAAAGTATTCTTGAAGCATTTCCTCTGGCCTCCACATGTCCTTTGTGCATGGCCAAGTTAGCAGTAGGGCAGTTGTTTTGGTAAATGTACATCAGGCATGGTCACATAGTGCCCTGTCCACTGCAGCTGATGTTGAGTAGTCAATGCTTCCATACTGATGGTGTTAGCATTGGTGAGGACACTGGCATTTGTGCAATGATCCTTCCACTTTATGCCAAGGAACTTCTGGACATAGCTCTGGTGATGGTGTTCCAGGCTTTTCAGGTGGTCCCTGTAGGTCACCCAAGCTTCACAGCCATAAGAAAACAGATCAGGCTGACAGATGGATCCCTCCATCCCCCATAGAAGGGAGTCACCAACCACCACCACCCATTGTTTCCTTTTCTAGCAATGGAATGTGCTCCTCCTTCTCTGTTGCTAGTGTTCCATATCTGTTCTCTAGGCAAACCACTGCACAGGGCGATGACAACTTCTTCTTGCTGCCAGAAGATACAAGCTTCCAGCTTCCACCTTTCTGGGAGCTCTGATCATTTGGTGCAGCACTCCACACTGGAGATGAAATGGGAATTCTGCCTCCTGAAGGAGAATAGCAAGGTCTTTCATTGGTGGTGAGGCTTTGGGGTGGCTATAAGTGGAGATGGGAGGCTACTCAGTTAAAGAGAAAGGCTCCTGCTCACTGGTGCCTTCCATGCGCCATAGGAAAGAAATGTACAGAGATCCTCCAACAGGACAGATAACAAAAAGGTAATTGCTGAAAGAGGGAAGAAGAAAATATACAAAGGGAAGCCAACAATGAAATATATATAATGAGAAGAGAAATGAATTGAAGAAAGATGAGGGAAAGCAAGCAAGAAAGAGAAGAGTGGGAGAATGCCAATGAGCATAGGATTCCCCAGGAGATATGGTCTCTGAATAAGACCAAGAGAAAACCCAGTCATTTTGCTAATGTTTGATCTTTATCATCTCCTGCTGCTTAGACCATCTCTGAGTAAGCCTAGTGCTGACCTGACTAGATCTCCCTGACAACAGGCCTTTGCTCAGGGCTCCATTCAGGTTGTATATGTTGTTAACAGGAACAAGCATTATGGCACATCACCAGGAAACCACAGCAGAGGCTGACTGAATTGCTCTTTCATGCCACAACTATCAACTACATTACACAGCTGTCACAGCTATAGGAAAGGCCTGACTGTAAAGATGGGGAGTCTGTTGTTGTGGATAAGAAGTCAGACATGGAAGAGTTCTGATCATTTGGTATCGTACTCCATAGTGACGGTGAAACTGGAATTCTGCATTCTGAAGAGGAAAAGCACAGTAGCTCTGCTTGGGCAAGGCTTGGGGCAGCTATAAGAGGAAGTGGGAGGTTACATGTTCCTGTCCACTGATATATTATTCCGCATGCTGAGAAGAAGTTCAATGATTCTTCAAATGCACAGGGAAAAGAAAGGTAAGTGATGAGAGAGAAAGGAAAGAAAGGTGAAATAATGTGGGGAGAAGTGGGCATGCTGGAGGAGAGGGACAGGCTGCAACTAGATCTAGACAGGTTACAGGGGTGGGTGGATGAAAACAGGATGGGATTCAATACTGACAAATGCAAGGTACTTCACCTGGGGCGGAAGAACCAGCAGCACACCTACAGGCTGGGGAATGTCCTTCTAGTCAGCACAGAGGCAGAAAAGGATCTTGGTGTCATTATTGATTCTAAAATGAACATGGGCCACCGATGTGGGGACGCGGTCAGGAAAGCTAACCACACCTTGTCATGCATCCACAGATGCATCACAAGCAGGTCCAAGGAAGTGATCCTCCTCCTCTATGCGACACTGGTCAGGTCACAGTTGGAGTACTGTGTCCCGTTCTGGGCACTGCACTTCAGGAGGAATATGGCCAGCATAGAGAGGGTTCAGAGGAGGGCCACTCGCGTGATCAGAGGGCAGCGAGGCAGGCCCTATGAGAGTAGGCTATAGGACCTGAACCTGCTTAGCCTCCACAAGAGAAAGCTGAGAGGGGATCTGGTGGCCATCTACAAGCTGGCCAAGGGGGAGCAGCAGGCTATGGAAGAGTCCCTGTTCCCCGGAGCACTACTGGGAGTAACGAGGAATAACGGCCATAAGTTGACTGAGAGTAGATTCAGGCTAGATATCAGGAGGTGCTACTTCACAGTCAGGGTGGCTAGGATCAGAAACCAATTTCCAAGGGAAGTGGTGCGTGCTTCTACCCTGGGGGTCTTCAAAAGGAGGCTAGATAATCACCTAGCCAGGGTCATTTGACCCCAACACTCTTTCCTGTCCATGGCAGGGGGTTGGACTTAATGATCTACTCAGGTCCCTTCCGACCCTACCTACTATGAAACTATGAAACTAAGAGTTTTAGCTGTGACTTTGGAGAAGCCACTTAGCATCTCTGTTACTGTTGTTTCTCTCATCAGGAAAATGGTTTGAATAATAATAAAAGGCTGCAAAAGTAACTGAATATCTAAATGAAGAAAAGGAAACAAGGATGGTACTTACTGAGAGCCGGCAGCAGCCGATGAAAGAGAAAGGAGTGCCCTGGGAGCCATGGTCCTGCAGCAGCTGCTCCATGCAGCTAGAGCAGCCCCAGAGGGCAGAAAAGGAACATGGAGAGACAGAAGTAGAAAAGTGTGGGGAGCTCAGAATGCTGAGGAGCAGGCATCTGGGAGCTCAATTAAGCTGAGAAACTGCTGCGGTGAAAAAGCCAACTGGAAGGAGAGCAGCTGAGCCCAGTTACAAGGGTATCAACTTTAAGCTACTTTCTTTTCTTTTTGTTTGCTTGGTCTGTCATGCCTTTGCCTCAATGGGCTGGCAGCATACTGAGGCAAGCAGCCAGAAACCCACCCTAATGAACATAAAGGGGAAAATCCCCAGACTGATCAATATGCCCTGGGACCAGGAGTAGACCAGGAACATCAGCCTGGGTGGGCTTTGTTTCTTTTTTGTTACATTGTTTTTTTTTCACTGGATTGTAGTACTAGAGGGCTTAACCCTCGAGTGAGACCAACTGCAAGACTCACCTGAGACTCGAGAACAAGCCCAGTAGTCCAAGTTGATTCTATTCTGTTGAGACACGTGTGAGCCTAAAATAGAAAAGAAAAGTCACCAGCTAAGACACAAGCAAATGGTGGAGTAATATCTGTGTGGTACACAGGCTGAGGTATAGGGGAGGACAGAGACCCAGAAGAGAGCTACATCGAGATATCATTGCCCAGTGGCAGTTAGAATTACCACCTCCCGAATGATATCACCTAAAGCATCAAGACATGGCAGGTGAGAGTCAGGATCGCTCCTACGGAATACAGGCAAGTGTTCATGAGACTGACAGTTAGGGCTGGGAAGGTACTCAGTAGCAGTACACATAACTTTAACCAAGCCTATACCTTACAAGCTATATTTAATCCAACTCACTGTCTGCTTTTTAGACAACAAACTAACTAGCATCCTTTTATAAATACTACATACATGGTATTTAATATTGAATATTCAATAATCTAGAGAGGTTTGGATTGAATTCTGGGGAATATGAAATACATTTAATTATATATATTGTCCCAGGGAGACACAAACGGAGATCCCAGAACACCCTCTCACGGCAGGACCCGAGGCCAGGGTGAGCTCCCGGACAAAACCAAAAGCTCTAAGGAAGGGTCTTACTTACCTTTGCAAGAAAAGCCATGCCACACTGAGAAGAGCCACCAGCACGGTTCATCAGCTGCTTTTATTTGCAGCTGGGAGCAGCACCAGTGGATGACGTCATCAAAAACTGCTGCCTGGCTGCCTGATTTAAAAGCCAGCGGCGGGGAAACAGTGGGGGCAGCAGCTAAGCCTAAGACAGGAGGCAAAGCTGCTCCCTGGTCTACTGGACTGCAGAAGCAACAGATCTGCAGGGGACCAGATGGGGACTCACCAGAAGGGTGCTGGCTCCCTTAAAGGATAAACACCCAGCTCGGCAGGGCAGCCGGGCCAAGGAGGATAGTGTCGAGGGATCCCAATGATCTCAGACACCAGAACCATGAGTAGGGTAGGCAGAAGCCTGAACCCCTACTGTTCTTTTTATTTTCTCTTTGTTTTTCTATGTTACGCTAGTATCCTGAAGGACACCCAGAGCCCGAACCAGGGAAAGCATCCCCAATTGACCCGCAGGGTTAAAAGAGGAGTGGAGACAGCTCCATCGAATGTGATGTCTCAAAGATAAGGCCAAAGCAGACATTGGGACAGGGCTGGTCCCTCACCCCATAGACACCCGGGGCAAAGAAAGACACTTAGGGTTGGGCAAGAGGGGACAAGAGCAGGAGGGAACGTCAAAGAGACAAGCCAGTGATCTATCACCTGATCATCCTGAAGGCTAGCATATGGCTGGGGTGTAGGAGAGGTGGAGCCCCAAGAATGCCTGCAAGGGGCAGTGCCCGGTCCGCGAGGTTCTGCGAGGGACAGTCCCACTACTGAAAGAAAGATTAAGTCATGGCAGATGAGTATCGGGGCCTCCCTCGGGGTTGAACGCAGCCCAGCACCCAAGTCCCAGGGACGTGCCCCATGGCCAGAACTTGGCATGTACTCTAAGGCTGCTAGAGATCACCTATACCAAACCAGACGGGTGCATATATCTTCATGAACACACACACATTTTAGTATCACACTGTGCTAGGTCCTGCACAGACCAGCTCTGGAAAACTTACCAGGCACAAATGCTTCTTTTTCCTTGAGAATTTGTAAAGTAATTTCAAATCCTAAGAAGAGGGCTTTAAAGTGCTTTAAGGAACTCAGATGAAAGAGAATCATATACATGAAGAATATTATCATCAATAATAAAAGGATACTTGTACATTTGTCACAGTTTAAAATGTAAACATATCAGTTAGGGCATTTTTGGTTTACAGCTTCTGGAGTTCAGAATTATATCCTGCTCCCATCTGCTTCATTGGGCACATCTACACATTCATTATGTATTATGTGCCATAATTATGGTGCATTAAGTTTAGTGCCTGTAATAGCAGGCACTAACTTAATGTGTTGTAATTGGTGCTACTGTGTGTTAGTGCAGATGGATGCTTTTTGTGATGTTAATGCACATTAGACTAAGTCTACTGTGCATTAGTGCATTAGCACATTTTTGCCAGCCTTGCTAATGCACAGTACACTTAGTCTTCTGAGCATTAAGTGTCTCATGTAGACACATTCATTGAGAATAAGCTCAGGCCCAGAATTTCTTTCAGTGACGTCAGCACTACATGGAGAGAGCCAAATTTCAAAGTGTGGTCATTAATAGAATCAATCTGGATTTTACAAAAAGTTATACCGAATTAAGGTTTATATTGCTAGTTGCTACATTCACTAATGCTAACACAGTCTAAAAGAAACAATTTAAATCAATGAACATTAAGGTTAGAACTATATCCTTCACTGCACTAATTGCCCACTGAAATGATGTGTTCAAGAGACCCTAAAAATTATCACTAAAGGTTTTATTTTAGCACTGGGGACCTGTCTGGCAATTGTTTTGAAAATTAATAAGACTCAGAATTATTTTTGTGATTCCACTGTAACTAATGGCTTCACACTACATTTAATTTTATCAGAGTTTTACTTTTAAGGTGAATCCTGGTTGGTTTGTCAAAAGGATACTATAATTTGGCTGTGAGGAACAGCAATAAATCAAGTCCCTTCCTGTCTTATGCTTGTTAATTGGCATTTATTGGTTAAGGTAAAGTAGGTAATGTTAAACAGTTCCTTTTGTAAGCAAAAATATTGACCATCCCAAGCAAACAGAAGACTGAGTAAATCAAAAAGGGTGAGGCAGAGAGACCGGAGAGCTGAAATGGGAGGAAGGTAAAGTACTAAAGGGAGGAGGGGAGAGAGCTGCTGAGATGTGAGGGGGAAGGGAAGTGGAGTGAGGGAAATTCTAGCTGTTATTTAATCCAATGTAGGCAGTACCCAGAACACAGACTTATCTGGGCAGCAGCTGGCAAGTTGCTAGCACTACTGCTCTGAACAGGACGCTCCAAGATCAGACTCTCTCGAGAGACACGCTAGGGAGGGGAAGAAGATGAGCACCTTAGGCAAAGTAAGACAATGGTGTGTTTGCTTGTTGTTCGACTAATTCTCCTGTCTCTCTGCAGTATAGGCATATCTCCCAGAAGTGTTGTTTAAGTGTCACATGCTGTGCTCTTCCTCTGCAGCAGTGATACGGTGGAGATGCACAGACAACTAATTCAGGGTGTTCTAAGAATCCTCATCTCTCTGGAGGAGAATACTGTTAGCACAAGAAAAGGAGAGAACCTTTCGGCTCCCTTGATGCCAATGGGAGCTTTGGGAGATTATTAACCAAACAACAGAATAGAGAGTAGCAGGGTCAGGCTGAGAGCAATACTCCAAGGCTGTGAAGTGGGGTCTGGGCACTGTTGTGCAGCAGGGGCATTTCTGAAATTAAAATGCACCAGATAGTGTTTTATTTTAAATCAATTTTTAAAATATTGGATCAAGACAAAATGCAATAAGTAAAAGAATAAAGCATGATCCCATCAAATATTCTGCTCTGAAGTGTATAGTGGTTTACCTGTTACTCCCTGTAACTCTTTACTATTCTCTGTACTCGGGGCAGAAATGTAGCTGTGAATGTTAATAGGAATTTGAGTATATGCATGTTAGAGAAGTGAGTTTAAGAAGAGTACATGAGACACAATCAGTATTTATTTCAGTATTGGTTAATAGGACTTTTTCAGTGTTGGTGATATATTCCAGTCTGGGCACACTGACATGTGACATTTACCTGTGCAGTTGACTAATTAGATGAGCAATAAACATCTGGGTGTCTACATGTGCAACCCTATTAAGCTAATGGAAATTAATTTACACCACAGCAGGATAGTACTTGTAAATACAAGTAAATACAAGTTCTATCCTGCTGCGGGGTAAAAACCCCTGCAGCAGCACATGTATAGACGCTGGAGGGGCTGGCTGGGGCACAGGGATGCTTGAGTGCAGGGGCTACCTGCAGGCTAGCCCCGTGCTGAAGCACCCTCATAGCAGAGGGTTTGGCTGGGACATAGGTTGAGCTGGGGGGCTGGCAGGGTGACTCCTGGGGCCCCCTGCCAGCTGGGGCTGCTCTTCCCCATCTCAGTGTGCTGTGATCCCAGGCACATGTGCAGATGTGCACCTAACAGCTCTGGAACAATAAGTTTTGGTGCTTATTGCTGTGCATTAGTAAGCACGTGTAGATGTGCCCCCTAAAAAGCAAGATTACCTAGAACTTCAGGTTTGCCCAAAATCTGCTCAATGCACCCAAGCAAGAAGCAAGGCAACCAGGGCTTGAAATAGGCCCATAAATTAGAGAAAAATCACTGGAGTGCACAGCATCCCAGCCATGCCCACTTCAGTCTGATCTCACCTCCAAAATATCACTCCCCTCCCAGCCTAAGATAGCACCTTATACAACTTAACAGCCCCAAAAGGGACAAGATCATAGACCATAATCTGGCCTAAATTAAAAATGTTTCTTGCTCCAAAAGATCACATACTCTAAGGGCCTGATTGTACAAATATATATACTCTTCTTTGGCAAACCCTCACAGTCAAGGATGATGGACAGACTCTACTGCAGCTTGGACATGCATTTCCGTGTGGGGTGGATAGCACTGGAATCTTGATTTAGTCTGCAACATGCTGCTTCTGCTGCTCCCACTTTTCCATCTGCTATTGTTGTCATGCATTTTCAAAGTACTGAGATCCCTGCAGCAGACTCTTCCTCCATTTGGGGCAGTCCTGGGCAATAGTTTCCCACAAGCTGAAATCAATATTGAATTTTTTTAAGTTGGTCTTGCCTGAAGTGACATGCTTGAAGTGCTTTCTCTGTCCTACTCTTGAGCATCTGTCTTGGCTGAGCTGGAAGAATAAAACTGGTTTTGGGAGTCTCAAGTTAGATATCCAGATGATGTGGCAAGCCCAGGGAAGCTGATGTCAGTCAGATGATCATCACCTCAATGCTCATGGTATTTGCTTGCAAAAGGACGCTAATGTTGGTGCATCTGTCTCCCCACTGGATTTGAAGGGTCTTCCATAGGCAGCGTTAATGTCACTTCTCCAACAACTTTAGATGTCTCCTGTACATTGTCCACGTCTTAGTTCTGTACAGCAACGTAGGGATCATGACTGCTTGATAAACCAGGTGCTTGGTTTCAGATTCAATGTCATGATCTTCAAATACCTGTTTCTTCAGACATCCAAAGGCTGCACTTACACATTTGAGACGACATTGATTTCTTCGTCAACGCCAGCCTTCTGAGAAACAGAGCTTCTGAGGTACAAGAAATACTCAACATTCTCCAGAATCTCACCATGGATCTGGATTACTGGAGCTGGGGACTGTTCATTAGGATCTTGTTGGTGGAGGACTGTAGTCTTCTGAATGCCAACCATCAGTCCTATTTTCTTGTATGCCTCAGTAAAGACATTGACGATTGTCTGAAGGTCTGCTTCCGAGTGAGCACACACTACACAATCATTAGCGTACTGGAGCTCAGTGATTGAGGTTGGGGTGATTTCGGCTCAGAGTCTGCTGAAGTTAAACAGCTTACCATCCATTTGGTAGTTTAACTCCACTTAGCCGGAAGCTTGATGGTAGCATCATGGCAAGGAATATTGAGAAGAGTGTTGGAGTGATGACACAGCCTTGCTTAACTCCTGTTTTACCCTCAAAGGAATCTGTAATAGATCCATTACTGAGAACCACAGCTTGCATACTGTCATGGAGCAGGCAGAGAATGGTTACAAATTTCAGTGAGCAGGCAGAGAATGGTGACAAATTTCAGTAAGCATCCATACTTCAGAAGGATCTTCCACAACATTTCTCGGCTGACAGAATCAAAAGCTTTCATGAGGTCAAAGAAGGCCATGTAGAGAGGCTTATGTTGTTCCCACCAGCCTTTGGCTGTGCATTATAGCCCCAGGTCCCAAGCCATGTGCACCACGCAGCTGGGCAACATCCCCAGCCCCACCCCTACCCAACTCCTTCCCTATGGGGTCTTCAATTACCCCCTCCCCCAGACATATCTGCAGGAGCTGCTTTCCAGGCTGCTTAGTGGCCATGGCACCCCCTGCCTGACCACCCTCCTCCTGGCTTCCCCCAGCCTCTTGTCTGCCAGCCTGCAGAGAGCTTTTTGCAAAAGAGCTAAATCCATGCATTTCTCCATTAACTGTGGATTTTTCATTCTTTCTTGGGTAAAATGGAAAATACGTAGGTTTTTTCCATTTTTCTGTGGGAAATGGAAAACCCGGATCCCTGTTCATCAGAGTTACCTCTGCTTATTTCACAACTAACCTTCCCTAAAGATCAGTCCATTATCTACTACCTGTGGATATGCTGGGTAGCTTGTAAACTTATCAGTGCACTATGGATCAAGATGTGACTTGAAACCAGATTTTAATAAGGGTATGAACAAACATTACATTTGGAGCAGTACAGCTCTGCCATTGAATCAACATGATTTGAAACAGAGCACTCAGGCAAGTAAAATTACTCAGATAAACAAATGTGTATAGGATAAGAATCTAAAACAGGAGTGGGCAAAATGTGGTCCATGGGCCAGATGCGGCCCACCAAGCCATTTTATCCAGCCCCTAAAAAATTTAGAAAACTAGTATTTATCTGCTCCTGGTTGCCTGTCAAAGATGACAGGAGCCAGGGGCAGCAGGACCCAGGTGGAGCCAACAGCAGGATGCAGGCAGCCCAGTCCCACCCCAGCCCCAACCATTTCCCTGTCTTCCTGCCCCTGCACTGCTCCACACCATGTGGCTCATGGCTGCATCACCAGACTGGGGAGCACAGGGCCGCTCCAGTACTGGGTGCGTTTGTGAGAATGTTTTAGATGCTTGCTTTTTAGAATATAATTTGGTATTTTTCTGGTTTGAAGATGGCAAAGCCGCTAGCTGAAAGGAGGACTTTCGGGGGAAAGGGGAGGGACTTCTGGTGGCAAAAGTCAGGGGTTAGGGGGTGGAACTTCTGGTCACAAGATGGTGCCTAGGGGGCAGGGCACTTGTCAAGGGGCAGGGCTACCCATGCAGCCCTTGGCAGCTTGCAAAAATTCAGTAAGTGGCTCTCCACCCAAAACAATTGCCTGCCCCAATCTAAAACATACATACACAGGGCAAAACCAGAGGAATCCATTTCCTTATTTTTCCGTAACTTATAAACTTATCAGTGCACTATGGATCAAGATGTGACTGAAACCAAATTTTAATAAGGTTATGGACAAACATTACAAACACCCTGGTAGCACTAAAAAGTGAGTGTCCAGCTATTCAAGTCACCTACAGCGCCACAAAAATGGTGGATCTGTCATTCATTTTTCAAAGGGAAACACATCTGTACCTTTACACTTTGTAACACCACAGGTGATGTGTGGGCACTTACACATTGTATGACAGGGAGTCTCTTTCCAAGGGGGAGGGAGAGAGAGCAACTAACTCTGGGAGCCCACACAGCCATAGTGAGCTGTCACAGAACCTTGCTCGGACCCTGCTGCTAGAGACAGTGTGATGAAGACAAAGAGAACAGCTCTCCTCCCACCCCTTCACCACAGCAGGTGGCTGTGGGGTCTGGCAAAGCTGTTTTTTCATTCATGTCAATATTTAGAGGTCTGTGAAACATGCTTTTTGAGGAAAGCATGAATGAACTAGAATTATTTAGTCTGTAGAAGAGAAGATTGAGGGGATTTAACAACAGTCTTCAAGTATCTGAATGGCAATTGTAAGGAAAGAGTTGACAGATTATTCTCTGTGGTCACAGGGGGCAGGACAAGGAGCAACAGTGCAATGGTCTTAAATTACAGCAAGGGAAATTTAGGTTGGACATGAAGAACTTTCTCACTATAGTGGATAGTCAAGCATTGGAACAGATTACATAGAGAGGCTGTAGAATCTACATACTTGGAATTTTAAATGCATGTTAGATAAACACTTGTCTAGGATAGGTTAGACAGGAACAATCCTTTCTTGAGCACAGGGCTGGACTAGATGACCCCCTGAAGTGCCTTCCAACTGTATTTTTCTATAATGCTTTGCTCCCGTAAGTGGAGAAAAATAGCATAAAACTACTAGACTAGAACCTAATATACAGTCAAATTCAACCTTAAGATTGAGGCATTTCTTGCACGGAGAAGAAAGATGACGACAGAGCTAGTAACATCAGCAGATTCTGTGGATGTAGAGGGAACTTGGAAGTGAACCAGCAATTGAGTTATTTCCTTCCCCATGGTCACATTAGAACTGTGCTGCCCTTTAGACCTAGGCTGCTATTGGCTCTTCCCCTTCTTTAACTGGTAGTGCTTACCAGGTATAAAAGAGAGTTAATGCTGCTTCTTCAGCAGTGTTTCAGCTACAGAGCTTTGTGCAATAAAAGGGATTCCATTTGAATTGCAGGATCTTGGATCTTTATTAGAAGAGCCGTGTGATCTGTGCTGCTGCTTGTACCCATGAGGCACATCGTGTGCTCAGAGCTACTGCAAATTTCTCCCAGCACATCAAGCTTCCTGGTGTCACCTTCTAAATCATCCCCACTATCACTTGTGTTCCAGTCCTCAGGAACCTATGGGTTGTTACGTCTTTGCTTTTATTGGGGGGGGGCGGGGAGAGAAAAAATAACCCCATTTGTATGGATGTTTATGTGGATCTAGTTATTTGAGGCCAGAGGTTGCCAGCACATAGCCCATCATGGGAACATGGCCTTTCCTGCCAGTCACATATATAGCCTTCTAGGTTCTGCAGTCATTCAGGTACGTTGATCGTGCCAGTCTCCCATTCCTGGTTTGGCATACAGCTTCAGGGACAGGATTTGGTTCTCACCTGTTGTATTCTTCTTGATGATTGCCTTCCTGGTGGCCACCCATATACCTTGCTGCAAATGACTGACCTCTGGCCGACTAATGGTTGAGGCCCAATCAAAGTAATCTGGGCATTCTTCCTTTCTGTCCCTTGCATACTGGTTCCCTGATATTGTTACTCAAAAACTGTCTCTGTTTTTTTCTCAATTGCTGACCCTCACTGGTAAACACCTCATATAACCTTGACCTGAAGCAGCTTGGAAGGTGGCCTTCTGCCACTGTTTTGTGTGGCTGCTGGATGGTTGCACCCAGACTGTCTCTCCTATGTGGAGAGGCCTCAGGTTTCTAGCTCCTCCAATATGTTGCTTGTCTGTCTTGCCATTCTGTTAGCAGCCTCTGTGTTTTGTCTTTTTTTCCTTTATCTGGTTGCAGTAGGTTGACCTTCATATGAAGTAGTGTCCTGGTTCTTTACTCCATCAGTGTCTAGGATGGGCTACAATCAAGTCCCTGCAAGGGGGTATTGCAATGTTCCAACAAAGCTAGATAAGGATTGTATCCAGTACTTTTTGCCCTTTCCATGAGTCTTTTGGCTGTCTTGACAGCTGATTCTGCCTTCCCAGTGCTCTGTGACTACCCTGGGAAAGACATCTTGTATTCAAACTCCTATTTGCTAAATCTTTTGAATTCCTCTGCTATATACTGTGGCCCTTTGTCTGAATACAGGGTACTGGGCATGCCATACCTGGCAAAGTATGCCTTCAGCTTCCTGATCACGGTTCTTGCTTGCATGTCTTCTAGAAGTCCAGCTCCCAAAAATAAGAGAAATAATATACTGCGACCATATAGTTTCTATCACTGAACACAAATAGGTATGTCCCAACCTTTTCCCAAAGTCACACTGGGATCTCATCAGGTTGTAGTGTCTCCTTCTGTTGCTTGTCTCCCTCTCCATGCTTTTTGCACACCTCACAGTACTCCATAGATGTCCTTGTCTGGGAATTCCTGCCAGGCCAGTAGACACTCCAGAGCTTGCTACAGGCATATGTCTCAATCCCATGTGCAAAGCATATAGTCTTTTCATGATCTCCTTTCTCAAATTGATAGAGATTACAGTTCTGTCACTTTTAAACAAGATTTCATCTTGGGTACACAGCTCATATCTAACCTGCCAGCACAGAATGATTTCCAGGGGCACTTGTCCCTTGTGGTATGGCCACGCCTAGAGTACAATTTGTATCACGGTCTGTAGCCATCCAGTTTTGTATTCTCTCATATTATCTACAGGCTCCCTTTGGAGATATGGAAATATTATTGTGCATTGATAGATTTGATCTCATGTTGCATGAAGTCACATGTGCTGTACTCTGGAAGGCAGGCCCTGCTCAGAGTATCTGCTACTAGCACCAACTTCCCTGGACAGTACCTGATGCAATGAAGTCTCTACAGTATGTGCTGGAGTTGCTGTGGTGTATACAGGACTGGCTTCTTCATAATGCTTTCCAATGGCTTGTGATCAGACCGCACATCCACCTTCTGTCCAAAGGTGAACTGGTGGAAGCGCTCCATTCCAAAGAGCACAGCCAGAAGTCCCTTTTCTATTTCAGCACACCCTTTTTCTGTATGTGTCAAGGCCTGGCTTGTAAATGCTATGAGTTGCTGGTTCTGCATTAATGCTGCTCCTAGGCTTCCTTCCAAAGCATGACACTGTAGTAGCTGTAGTTGCTCTACTGAGCTGTAATACTTCAAGAATGGTGCCTCACTTAAGACTTTCTTTATCTTTCCAAATGCCTGCTCCTGGGCTTCTGACCAGTCCTGTGCTGTCTCCTTATGTGATAGCCACCTCAAAAGTTCACAAGCCTCTAACAAGATGTGCACAGAATCTGTGAAGATGGTTAGCCATACCTATAAATCACAGGACTCCCTTCACATCTTGTGGTCTGGGCATTTCCTGTATGGCTCTCAGTTTCTCAGGGTCAGGCCAAAATCCTACCAAGGTCAGGTGTCCAATGTAAGTGACTGCAGGCCTCCTCAGCTTCAGCTTGTCTGAGTTCAGCTTAACATTCTCCTCCCTGCATCTGTTTTGGAGCTGTGGCAGCTTAGCATCATGGTTTCTTGGTTACTTAGCATCATGGCATCATGGTTACTACTGCCATGCCCACACTCAGGGTGTCATCTGCTGCAATCCAGGTTCCTGAAAGTCCCTCTAGTACCCAATTCACTTTGTGTTGAAACACCTGTGGGGAAGGACTGATGCCCATGGGCATTTGTGCCCAGTGATTTCTGCCAAAGGGGGTTGCAAAGATTGTCAGATGGCTTGAGGACTCATCTAGCTCAATATACCAAAACCCATTTTTTACATCACAAACCATAACCACTTTTTCCCTTGATAGTTCAGGCAGTATGTCCTTGAGATGGGCAATGAATAATTTCTTTTCAGTGCCCTATTCAGAAGTTTTGGATTTATACAGCTCCTCGATTTGCCAAGCAGTCTTCTTACCACTACCAGGGCCCTGATCCAGTCAGTACTAATTTCCATGAGTATAATAATGCCCCTTCTTGTTAGTTCCTGTTTGAGTGGCTGCATCAGGGCTAGTGGCACTCTTTGTTTCAGCAGTCATACAGGCTGCACTTGTGAGACTATTTCTAGCTTCATCTTTCCCTCTAGGTGCCCACCTCCTTCAGATACATCTCCATAAAACATCTGGAAAGGATCATGCTGTGCTTCCTCCCTCTTGTCTCCTGTGGAAGATATTCTGCTGTTGCACTAAGATCCGGCCTATGGCTTGCAATGCTTGACTGCCTAACAGTGGGCAGCATTCCTCATTGTCAACCACTATGAATTCCACATGGTATTGTTCTCTGTCCCATGGATTTTGTATTGATAATCTGCATTTCCCCATAGGTTGTTTAGTTGTTTGATGGTACATCACCATACCATATAATACCACCAGTATCTGCTCACTTCAATATGATATCACTGCTGAGTAGTTCTGCAGGAATTATATTGCAGCTGGCTCCACAATCAAACTGGAATCTGACTGGCTGCTGCTCCACTAACAGCTATATACCTGATGGCTGTTTAATAGCTTTCTTCTGTAGCATATGTCTGTTCAGAGTATTTGAATCTGCTAAAGTCACAAAGAAGACCTCATCTTCCTGTGAGAAATGTGACTGTTCTCCCCTACTGCATGTATTCTGGCTTTAGGTCTCTTGGGGTTGGTAAGGCACTGACAGATACAAAATGATACTGTTTCCCACAGCCTGGGCATCTTTGCCCATAAACTGAGCACTTTTCTTTTTGTCTTGCATGTTGCTTTCTGCAGTACTAACACTGGAGCCTGGGGACTGCACTCTCAGTTGGCCTATCTTTGTTCTGACTCCTGTGTCCCTGTAAATTGACATTGTTATCTGTTCCGTGCCAGCAATTGTTTTGGTTCTTTCCTTAAATAATTCAGCTTCTTGTGACATTTGGATGCACTTGTCCAGAATCAGATCACCCTCTCTTAACAATCTCTTCCTTAGCTTGGGATCAGATGTCCTACAAATCATTCCATCTCTAATAAGGGAGTTCATTAGGTTCCAAAAATTACATGTGGATGCCAATGTTTTAAGCTCTGGAACATAATTATCTATTCTTTCTTCTGAATCCTGATTCCAAATAAAACAATACATTTCCACAGTCTCATTTCTTCTGTGGTCACAGTATTTATCAAAAGCCTTCATCAGCTGTTCTAATGTATTGGTCCCCTCTCATAAAAGTATTGTGCTCATTTCTCTACCCTTTTGTCTCAAGGAGTTAATGGAAAAGGCTTCTCATAATTTTCTCATCATTGTTTGCCGTGGTCAGTTGTGTGTAAAAGGATAGCTTTGCCCTCCATTGCTTCCCTGATGCTGCTAGATTCTTTGACTGGAAATCTAAATGTGCAGAGATCTGAGTTTCTCCATGCTTACTGCCCTTTTTGCTTTGTGGGTGATGTTTTAAATCGCACGCTCTTCACTGTGGTTCTCATCTGCTGCCACCATGTTTAATGTGCAGAACTCTGTACAATAATAAAGGGGTCCATTTGGATTGCAAGAACTTAGATCTTTATTAGAAGAACCATGTGCTTGGTGCTGCTGCTTGCAACCATAAGTTGCAGTGTGTGCTTAGTGCTATTGTGAAATTCTCCAAGCACACTGAGCTTCCTCATTGTGGCAGGCTCACAATCACTGCAGTAGTGATGTCGTGCCCTGCCTGTTTGACTTTTGCACACCAGGGTCTACCTACCCACCATGACTTTTTGTTTTCTGAGGTTTTATCCGGGAGGTATAATCCAGTGGTCTCCCTCAGACCCCAGGTGACTCTGTTAGTGCTTCCTCCTCCCCAACACCCCATCCCTTTCCACTCAGGTGGTACAGATCTGGCCTCAGTGGTATCCTGGCACAATGAGGGTACTGTTTCACCCCTGCATTAGTGCCTGGTCTGCTGGCTGCCAGCAGAAATATGGTGTGGTTTTGCAGGACAACAGAATGATAACTAAACAATATTTTAAATCAAACAGTTGGGACAATGCAATGCATAGCGCAACGATGGCCACTGTGCCCAATGCTTTCAGTGCCTGGGACTTCTCAAAGCAGGGTTTACTCAGTTCTCATGCAGTCCCACACTGGAACTGAGCCTTGAGCCAGCTAGCACCTAGCCATGCATCAAAGTGTCCCATGGATCATGTCTTCATGCCCAAATGACACCCACAGCTCAAGTAACTCCCTGCTGGTAGCTGTGGTTACACAGTTGCTCAGGTGGGATTAGTGGGCTTAAAAGGGTCCCAAGAGGGGTCCTACCCCCTGTAGGCTGTGGCAGGACCCAGCAGGCTGCCCTCTCTCAACCCCACCTGACAGGAATCACTGCAAGTGGGTGTAAGCAGGATCAGATGTAAGTTCCCTGGTCCATCAGCCATCACTCCTCCACTGCTACCAGGGCTGCTTCTCTCCTGTGCTGAACCAATCTCAGCATCATGGGGCTAACTGGGGGTTTCTGCCCTGGGGTGAGTCTCCAGTTCCTGAGCAGTAGACAAATGCATGCGCAAGCCCTCCCTGGATGCTTCAACAGTTGGCAGGCAAGCACCACTTTACTGGACAAACTCCTTCAGTGGGATCACACTGGCTCTTCTCCTGTTGTGGGGGGAGTTTCCACTTTTGCTGCTGGTGCTGCCTCTCTCTTCCCCCCAGCTTCGGCTCCCGGGCTCCTTTTACATACAAAGCCTCCAGTAGCCATACCAACTGGTAGTGCTTCTTTTGGCTGTATGATGCCAGCCAACTTGTCCTCAGACCACCACATAGATGACAACACCACCACAAGTGAGATGTAAACCTGCCACACTGGTGTCACCCTCCAAATCATCCCCACTACTGTGTGTATTCCAACCTGCAGGAACCTGCAGGTCATTACAAGCAGCAAGTTCCCCATGGATTTTCACATGAAAGCCAGATGTCCCAAGACAAAGATAAGATGAAGAGTGCCAAGTCCTGGCTTCCAGCCCAAAAATGTCCCGCATACCTCACAGCCCTGGGGTTGTTGAGGGTCAGACATAAGAGACTGACTTTCGTCCACACAGCATGCACAATCTAGGGATTTTCTGTTTAATTTAGTTTTTTTTTCAATTACATAGCAAAGAGGAACAGGCAGCCCTGTTAGATTTGGGTCACAGTAGTTATGATGTCTCTAAGAATAAACACCTCTGCTATTATTTAACAAAAATATTTGGGAAGGAAACAAAAAGGAAAAATAAATAAATTAAAATTAAAAGCATTATCAATCTAAACACTGCAGATGATGACTTGGTGTCTGATTTGGAAACTCACAACTTACTTCTCAAATACACTTTCCCCGCAAAGTTTGCCATAGGCCTCAAATTCAAGCTGTTTTAAGATAGCATGTTGCCCAATTCTGATTTCATTTACAAGACATTTTAATTTATGAAACACCAAAGACTTAAATGAAGTTACTTAAAATTCTCACCAAGGTAAATATAATCAGGATCAGACTCCCTAATTATTTTTGTAATGCACTGTAAATAAAGTAATATAATATGTTGGATGTGTTGACTTCATTCCCAGGTTATTAAATGCAAGGCAGCCATTGCCTGGGAAGCAGGAAAACCTTTTTCTATTGAGGAAGTTGAAGTTGCCCCACCTAAGAATCATGAAATTCGAGTAAAGGTAAGTTATGTAGATTTGCACTAAGGCTAAACTGGGGTAATTCAGTAGTTTGAATTCAGTAGTTTGTTATGTTTGAATGCAATGAATAAGTGTGTCACAGGGTATCCAAAAATTTTGGGCACACCAACTAAGCAAAACAGCCAAAGAGAGCCTGTGAGTCTACCCCCAGATATTCCTTAACTAACACCAAGATGCCTAAGCCAGAAGTATTATAGAATAAAGTGCCTTAATTCAATTTTTCAATTTTGCTTAAAAAAAATAGTGTGGTCATTTTTGGGTTTATGATTTTCCATTTTGAATTAATACTTCTCTGTAAAAAGGACATTAAAATAATTGTCTTCTACTGCATGTGATGATGCAGAAACCAGAACACTAACAAAGTTCTAGTGGAATGGTATTATCTGCAAATAGCCCAAAGTAGCTCTCTAATCTGACTCAAGTCATTGTTGCAGTTCTCCATCATCAGCTGTTGTGTAAATGTGAAGGTGTCATTGCCTTGCAGATTGCTGCCACTGGGGTGTGCCACACTGATGCTCATGCTGTGAATCCTTGTTTTAAGGCGGGCCTTTTCCCAGTGATTTTGGGCCATGAAGGAGCAGGAATTGTGGAGAGCACTGGACCAGGTGTGACTAAGTTTAAGCCAGGTACAGAGATACTATACAGTTGCAGTTTTCAAGCTTAATTCTTCACTGTCATAGAATCATAGGGAATTAGGGTTAGAAGGGACCTCAGGAGGTCATATAGTCCAACCCCCTCTCACACACCAGTATAATCCTGTTGAAAGCTAGAGCATCTTATAATTAGACACTATTCGGTGCTTAGGCAAGTAAAGAACTAATGCCTGCATCTGAAACAAAGTAGTCCACTCCCACCCCAGGGACTGGGCTACTTGCCCCCACACCTGTGTCCAGAGTGGAGCTACTCCACCATGCTCCTACCCCAGGCAGGCAGATAAAAGTTGGGCCTATCTGGCCCTCAGGGCAAAAAGGTTGAGCACCACTGAGATACATATAGCATTCTTCTTCTGAAAATGTGTTATGCCACAAGACACAAAAACTAGCAACTTCATTTGACAAGTGCAAATGACTGAACACTGATCCACAAATGAAATAAACACTAACTCAAATCTAAATAATCAGGCACTGTCAGCAACAAGTGATCTATGAGCAAAACAGGTGGCTTCACTGCCTCCCATTTGATGATCAGCCATTAATATAATAGAGTCAAGCGCTTACATTTCCCTCTGTGACCTTTATTTTTCACATGGTAATTAATGCAAGTTCAGTGTTTGAAAAATGTTTAAGACTGTATGACCATGAGACTCTGGGGGAAACTGCAATCTATTCTGCAACGTTTTTAAACAAATGATGATGATTAAATCTGTTTTTCTTAGGTGACAAGGTTATCCCCTTGTACATGCCTCAGTGTGGCAACTGCAAATTCTGTTTGAGTCCTAAAACCAACCTTTGTGAAAAGATCAGGTAGGTTCTGTAAATTAGTTACCTGTAGGGAGCAAGACTCGGTACAGCATGGGAAGGTGTGGGAGGGGTGGAATACTAAGCGATAGTAGCTGATGCTATTACAGCTCCATGATTCCCAGTCTAGCTTCACAAGCTTGAGACAGACCATATGGAGGGTTATGGCATAGCATTCCATTCCTCCAGCTTGTCTCATCCTTCCCTGGTCCCAAGATGTCCTTTACACTGAAATGGGAAAGATAGTGCATAAGGCTCAGGACAGAAATTACACATAAACTGTTTTAAGTGATCAGAAACTGGTTTAAACCTGTAAACCTGAGGCACTTCTGAGAGGCTTTCATGCCACTCACTTCTGGTCCACAGCTGCAGACAGTATGAAGAAGCAGGGGGAGGGAGATTGAAATGCTCGTCCAGTATCATCAACAGATGCATAAAGTCCACACAAGCAGCTCCTCACTTCCCCTCTCCCCTTTGTCTAAGAGTGCTAGCCGGGGCCCAGGGTCTGGCAACACTCCCCACCCCTTGAGCAGCGAGTGGGCAAAAGTCTGGCAAGGGCTGGTTCCCCCTCCCCCTCCAGGCACACCCTGGCAGGGGACTGTGCAGGCCAGGGAGTGGATTTAAACCCCTCCCTAATTATAGTGTCCTGCCAGGGCCTTCCTCCCCGACCTCTCACTCACAGCTCAGCATTGTGGAAGGGAAGGGAAGACTCACTCTACCACCCCCAGGCTTCTGGCTTGAGCCACCGCAGGCATGTGCCTGCATTTCCTGAATCAAAAGTAAATGTCCAACTATTTGCTTGCTGATTCAATCTATGCAGAATAGACTACCCTACAAAGATTGAATGAATTTAGGCTTAGGCTTTTTAAATGTCTGTACTTAACCTGAGAGCCGATTACATTATTTTTATGTCCATAAGGTTCTCCTCCTGTCCCAGGAATAAGCCCTGCAGGGGAGATGTGAAGGTTTGCTGCTCTCATTGCATCATATTGAGTTAGGTCATAGGCAGCAAAAGGCTGGGGCTAACAGGGCTTAGCCTTCCCCCCCGCCCCCATGCAGAGCAATGTTGGCAGTGCAGGGAAGCCCAGACACAGGCTCCAGGAGGCTGCAGCACAGGCACAGGGGCAGGCGCAGACACAGACATGCAGCCGCAGCCTGCAGGTGGCCAGGAACACAGCCCACCACAGCAGACAAGTCTGTGAAGGGGAAGGAGCATGGAGGGGCAGAAAGAGGCCTCCACAGTGAGAGAGGGATTGGAGCAAGGGCAAGGGCAGGGGCTGGAGTGAATGGGGCCATGAGGCAGGTCGTGGGATGCTCAGAGCCCAGGCAACTCATCCAGGGGTGCGAGGGTGTTCACTGTGCGAACTCTGGGGGAAGTATGGGGGGCACATTCCCCCCAGATTTGTGCACAGGGTGGAGGCAGGCTACTGCTGTTGGCTGAAGCAGGCACATGGTATTGTGTGCAGGTCCCAAGGCAGTGGGGCACAGAGCCCCAGCCCACAGTGGCAACCCACCTTCACCTCGCACACAAATCCACAGGGGACATGCCCCCAGTGCCTCCCCCAAAGTGTGCACAGCACCCCATGTCCCTGGATGAGCCACCCAGGCTCCAAGAATCCCTCAACCCACCCCAGGGCCCCATTCACCCCAGCCCCAGCCCCTGCCCCTGCCCCTGCCTCTGTGCCACTCCCTCCCCCACTGTTGTGGCCTCGATCTGCCACCTCCCCCTCCTGCTTTCCCTCTCCCCCTGACCCTTCCCCTCCACAGACTTACCTGCTGAGCAGGTACACATGCATGTGTGCGTGTGTATGTGTACTTAGCCCTCCCAAATATTTTTTCCCCTCTGCCTATGAGTCAGGTCAAAGTATCTGCTTGGCAGAAGCCTAGAAAGTGCAGTAAATAAAATACTGCCACAGTTTTAAGTCCAAGCAGTAGTCACAAGTACAATTCTCAAGTATTGTTAAAAAAACCCTGGAAATTAGGAGCAAAGTGATGCCAGCAGAGATGAATATGGACATGCAAAATCCTTGCTCAGAACAGCTAGTTTAAGGGAATGTCTCCTTCTCATTTCTACATAACATAAACTGACTCCCAGTTCAGTAAAACTGACAAAATGGACAATTGATTTTACTGTGGCAGGGCACTTGATGTGCCTGCCACATTAAGAGGTCAGGCAGACTGCTGAGCCACCAGCAGGTTGGGGTCAGGGCTCATTGCAGTCAGCTGACTCAGGGGCTGGCAACTAAGGCTAGTCCTGATCAAGTTAGTCATTTGATTGGGTGTAGACAGGATATAAGCCCAGATCCTGAGAGCAGAGCTGGCAGTAACATCTTAGGAGCTGGTGAACGAACATCACCCAGCAGGAAGGGTGCTGGCTCCTGAATGCCAGCAAGGAGAATAACATCTGGAGGTTTGGGTAGGAACTAAGGGAATGGAGGAAGTTTCTGGGGACCCACTGTGGGGTACAGAGCCCTGAGAAAGGGGCTGAACACCTGGGACCTGTTGAGAGGCTGGATGAGCCCAGACAGAGAGAGGCTGAGTGCTCAGGGGCCTATTGATAGGCCACGTGAGTCCTGAGAGAGGGGATGAGTGTTTGGGAAACCTCATGAATGGTCTGGGTGAATCCAGTGTGTGGGGAAGAGTACAGGACCTCTTGAGCAGTCCAGATGAGCCCAGAGAAAGAAGCTGTGTAGGAAGACCTATGGCAGACTCTGAGCCCAGAGGGGGAGTGATCTATGGGGGGCCCAGGACGGCAGACCCACAGGGCTGACAGCTGGAGAGGGCTGACAGCTGGAGGACTGACCCTGGGAATCTCAACTGGACTGTGCAGGGCCAGGGCCTGGGGGGAAAGGGCAAAGGGTAAAATAGACCATGACAGAGATTGCCAGATCTGGGAGATCCTGGAGTTCTCAACTGGCCTGAGGCAGGGCCGGGGCCTAGGAGGGGCTGAAGGTCCTTGTGTGGCCATAGCCTAGAGGAAGGGGTCAAGGGGCATGCAGCCCGGGATGAGGATGGCTGGTGCAAGGCCATCTGATGAGGAAGGATCAAGGAAAGGAAGCTGAGGGCTGGAGATGAAGGATTTGGATGGGAGGTGAAGCCAGGGCGAGGGGGCCCAGTGTTTTGCAGCCCAGGAGAAATGTTGGACATGTAGGGGGAGCCCAGGGAGGGAGGAGTAAGATCAGGTAGGCCTGAAAACCAGTCCTTGGTAAGACCTGAAACCGTACTCTACTAGGGCTGGTTAGTGTGGTGGGGCTGACTGTGGCAGAGCAGCCCCCATGAAATGCCACACATGGGCCATTCCGGCAAAAGTGAGGATAGGGCACCGGAAAGCCTCAAATTTCACTGCCTTGTGGGTTACCCTGTGGGAAGGAAAGGCTAAGGGAGCACACCCTGACAGAAAAGCACTTAGCAAGGAGACCGGGACCACATGGATCCAGGGGACCAGCAAGAGGCCAAAGGATAGAGTGCCAAATGAGATGGGTCCAAGGGTCTGGATAGTAAGGCCCAAAGAGGAGCCTGAGGCATATAATGAGGCCCAGCAAGTACAGTGGAACCAGAAGGGTCCAGCATCCAAGTGAGGGCCTGGGAAATAGAGTATAAGACTGTATGGGTCTGAGGGCCTGGAGAGTGGCCCGGAGAGTGGCCAGGAAAGTGTAGAACTAAAAGGGTCTAGGACTGTAGAACTAAAAATGTAGAACTGAAAGGGGCTGGCAGCCTGGAAAGGGGCTAGGAGAGAGACCAAGGGGCCTCGTAGCCCAGGGAGTGGTTGTGTGAGACTGAGGGGACAGAGGGCCCAGAGAAGAGCCGGAGAAGAGACCAAGGGGTCCAGCAACCTGAGTCGGGCTGATAGGGAGACTGAGGGGTCTGGCATCCCAGGAAGGGGCTGTGCAGAAAGACAGAGAGGTCTGAGGGCCCAGAGTGGGGCTAAGAGAGTCTGAGGGATCAGAAGGCCCACAGAGGGGCTGTATCCGCAAATGGTAGAACATATATGTAAGGATGCCATCTGCAAGGCAGGGGGCATGGTGCAGGGAAGATATGGAGCCATGCAGTTGGCCTGTAAGGTCAGAACCAGAATCCAAGGTGGTCATTGTAATAAGACCAGAGCGGCCTCCCGCACTCTGTATAACAAGTACCACTAAGGGCACATCCCAATAAGTGTGTATGTGCAGTTTGAGGCACTGCAAACTGCACACGGTGCATATGTACCCATTCACTGAACTGCTAATTAGCAGCATAGTGGGGGAGGGTTTAACACGTGGAGAGCCTAGTGTCAAAGAAAACACCACTGAAAAAAGTGGTGCAGCACATGCTACAGCATAATGCTCTGCCAAAAAGGGAAACTGACCAGCCAGGGCCATGCTCTGGCTACTAGCCAGGCTCTGAACAACTGGCTTGGCACCACTGCTGCCCTGGGGGGCTCCCAGGACCCTGGGTAAGGCTGGTAGGGCCAGCACAGGTGATGGCCCCAGAATCTCCTACCCCATCTAAGTCACTTTGCTGCACGCTGGAGCATGAGTGCAGGGGCACGGCTGGGAACAAATAGAAGCAGCACAAATATGTGCCGCTGCTATTTGTCCTGCAGGAAATGAGTGCCCTTATAAGTGTGTACTTGTCAGGATGTGCCCTAAGATAGCAAAGGGTATGGGAAGTCAGAGTACAGAGATACTCAGTCTTGGCTCTTTTTTCCTCCCTACCTAGCAAAATTAAGACACCTATTTCTGATCAAGACCTGATGCCTGATGGTACCAGCAGGTTTACCTGCAAAGGGAAGCAAATTTACCACTTCATGGGAACTAGCACTTTCTCTGAATATACTGTTGTAGCAGAAACCTCTCTTGCCAAAATTGATGCTGCTTCTCCTCTGGATAAAGTCTGTCTAATAGGATGTGGATTTTCCACTGGTTATGGGGCTGCCATCAATACTGCCAAGGTGAGCTAATTAAGGCTGAATTCTTACTTATTTTAGTAACATGAACAATTGCACTGAGTTCATTTCAAGAACACCTGTCCCACGTAATTATACTGAATTTAATGCATCTACTTGCATCAAAAATAAGAGCAGTTTTGGCCTGAAGGTTCATTTTAAAAAGACTGTTCCTTTATGGAGCATTAGAGTTGTCCATTCCAGTATGTGTGTGATAGTATCATTATAATGTAAAATAGCTTAAAGAAGTAAAAACAAATCAATTTGTCCAGCTATTATTTGGAGTAATTTTACAAAGTTTACATATCATTAATTTTTTTGTGAGGCACTACTTCACAGTCAGGGCGGCTAGGATCTGGAACCAACTTCCACAGGAAGTGGTGCTCACTCCTACCCTGGGGGTCTTCAAAAGGAGGCTAGATAATCACCTAGCTGGGGTAGTTTGACCCCAGCACTCTTTCCTGCCATGGCAGGGGGCTGGACTTGATGATCTGCTCAGGTCCCTTCCGACCCTACCAACTCTGAAATGATGACTGTTTCCATATAATCACAGTTCCTATGCATTTACTATGGTTTACTGATGCAGGCCTGAGAACGAAGGCCTATGTTTAGGAAGTCCTCTTTATTTCCAGATTTCCAAAACCACTTATTAACCTCCCTTGTTACTTTAGGTAGAACCTGGTTCTATTTGTGTCGTCTTTGGCTTAGGAGGAGTCGGCCTTTCGGCTGTCATAGGCTGCAAAGCTGCTGGAGCTTCCAGGATTTTGGGGATTGACATCAACACTAATAAATTTGCACTGGCAAAAGAGTTAGGAGCCACTGACTGCCTCAATCCTCGGGATTTCAAGAAACCCATCCAGGAGGTTATAATTGAAATGACTAATGGTGGTGTGGATTTTGCCATTGAGTGCATCGGCAATATTGATGTGATGGTATGTATACAATTTGCCCTCTAATACAGAGGTGGGAAATGCTATATGAGAGTTTGAAACATAAATAATTAAACACATTTAAGATTGGTGTTTTTATTTTAAAAACCGAATAATTCATTAGAATTAATACTCCCAAATATCATATTCTAAAGAGTGACAGTCATTGGAAGGAGTTTAATATTGTGTATTCCCAGCAGGTCATCCTAACGTGGCATAGTCTTGACAAAGGACTTAAGAATAAAATTGACAACATGTGTCAGATATCCAGGTTGTAGCCATATTGGTCTAGAGCAATGGTAAGCAAAATACGGCCTACAGGCCAAATCCAGCCTGCCAGGCCATTCTATCCAGCCTGCAGGGCCCCTAAAAAATTTAGAAAACTAATATTCATTTGCCCCTGGCTCCTGTCAAAGATAACAGGAGCAGGAGTAGTAAGACCAAGGGGAAGCCCCAGCAAGCTCCTGCAGGGCCCTGGCCCCACCACCCCCCTGGCCAGAAGCCCCTGCTCAGCAGGGGCTTCTGGCCTGTGATCGTGGGGCTGTTCGTGGCTGCACCAGTGCAGGAAACTCAGGTAAGAAGCAGTGGGGGGAGGGGAAGGCAGGGGAGGACCATGGAGATCGCCCCAGTCCTCAGGGCTGGGCTAGCTCCTGCTGAGCCCCACAGTTCAGCCATACAGTCAGGAGCCTGTGGGAGGGTGGGAAAGCAGTGGCAGGGGCAGGGGGGAGTGGAAGCGAGTGGTAGCGCAGGGTCTGTGCTGGTGTCCCAGGGCCAACACTGATGGGGTCTAGAGTGGGGTGGTAGGAGTGCAGGGTGTAGGCTGGCAAGGGTCTGTGGAGATGAGCTGGGCTCCACCAGTAGCCCCACAGTACAGGCAGGGAGCAGCGCACAGCCCTGACCCTGCACTTGCCCACAGGGAATGAGTTGGTGCTCAGCACAGGGGGAAAGCGCCCCACCCCCACCCCTCGTGGCCAGCACTTCCTGCTACAGCCACTCACAGCCCATGTGGGGTTGTCCTGCCTCTCTGCCACATCACAACTGCCCCATGGGACAGCAGTGGCAACAGAGACCAGGCACAGGCAGCCCCGCACAACCTCTGAGCTGCTGCAGCACAGGGCACTGGCCACGACGGGGGGGGGGGGGGGGGGTGCTTTTCCCTTACACTGAATATCAACTTGTTCCCCAGAAGCTGCTGCTTGGTGTCAGGCAGTATTTGCCACAGTCACCTGCCTGGAGCCTGCATCGTGTTAGGCTGTGGTGCAGCAGTGAAGCAACTGGTCAGTGCAGTACTTCCACTCCCCGCCACCACTTTCCACACTTTCCTGCCCACTCACTCAGCACTACATGACTTCCATACCCACACACACACATCCACCCATCCACATAAAACCCCATATGCAATCACTTCTGCATATACACCACAAACGCCCATAAATCGGGACAATTTTTTTTTAATTAAATCAAAATATATTATTATGGATGTTTGATTTTCAGTATGCAACTTGTTTTTTTTTCCCCTAAGGTGACTAACCCTCTTCCCCAAAGGAGTACTTCCAGGGGTAGGAGGAGGGACTTCCAGTGGCAAAGGTCAGAGGTTAGGAGTGGGACTTCTAGTCCCAAGATGGTGACCAGGGGACAGGGCATGTGTCAGGTGGTGTGGCTACCCGTGCAGCCCTCAACAGCTTGCTAAAACTCGGTAAGTGGCCCTCCACCTGATATAATTGCACACCCCTGGTCTAGAGGAAAAAGCAAACAGGACTCGTAGTAGACCAACAAGATTTTTGCAAAAAAAATTTTTTTAATTGCAAGCTTTGGGGCACAAACACCCTTCATCAGGCATTGGAGAAAAGATTGTAAAAGTTCTCCTAGGTAGAAATGAAAGTTCATATTTCATAGGATTTCACAGAGGAATCAATAGATGGAAAACTCCTCTGGGCAGCCAGTTCATAGCTGGTATGGAGGTCTCTCACCTCTTGTGAGGTTCTGTGATGATGCAAATTACCTTGAAACAAAGGCAGGAGCAGGATCTCAGGTTTCAGGTAGTCACAGTTGCTTCATGCTTACAATCTTTTCTCCCATGCACACTACAATTCAGCCTGACTGTTTTTGTCACTTTTCTGTGTTATACCCAGAACTGTGCATCCAAAGCTATTCCAGATAAATTTTTGGAATGGCATAACTCATATGGTATCACTTCACAAGCCAGAAATCTTCAAAATAAAGTTACTAAATGATTAGATTTTTTTTTTCCTTGAGAATTCCCAACTTCTTCTGCCCTACTTAAGCCTGCGTAAAACTGTGGCAAGTACTCCATAGATTTGTAACATTCATACTTCCTGAATCTCAACAAGGTTTGGAATTCATGATTTAATAAGTCATAGGACACCCTCTATAAATCTTATTACTGTTACATTAAGCATCTATGTTTACAACCAGATGCTTGATGGTCCAAATCCTGGTTCTGTTCAAGCCAAAGAACGTTTTACTACAGACTTTAATGAGATCCAGAATGACCTTTAATACAAATGAAATAAGACTAGGCAATGAAAGCAAGCTTAACTGCTATGAAATATAAAGTTTAAGACAGCTAGTCATGACATTTGCCAGGTGAGATTAAGTGCAGTACTGACATAGTTAGGATAGGTGTTGTGCGACCTGTGTCCATAATCACATCAAGTAAACTTTAATATTACATTTCAGCAAATACTATGTTTTGGCAAATTCTCAGATCCCCTCTTTGTTGAGTGGAATTGCAATGGTGAGAGAGAGGTGGACTTCTTTCTTTTCTTTAATAGCACCTTCAATCATATGGTCAATTTTCAATATGGCTTAACATTTTTTCCTAATGTTTGTCACTCTATCAGCCAGTTTGTGTATGACAGTACTTTACTTCTCACCTATCGTATCACAGTCCTTACTCAAGTTACCACAGAGGTCCAGATTTTAAGAGTAAGACTTGAATAAATTACCATGGCACAAATAAAGAGAAGAGCCACCCGTATGGTCAGAGACTTGCATGGCAAGCCATACAAGGAAAGGCTGAGGGACCTGGGACTCACCAGCCTAAAAAAGAGAAGGCTGAGCGGGGACTTGGTAGCAGCTTACTGCTACATCAGGGGAGTACATTAAGGGCTTAGCGAACAACTGTTCACCAGGGCACCCTTGGAGAAATCCAGGAGTAATGGCCACAAACTCCTGGAAGACTATTTCAGACTCAACATTAGGAAAAACTTCTTCACAGTTGGGGTGTCTAGACTGTGGAATAAGCTCCCTCCAGAGGTGGTGCAATCACCTACCTTGGAAATCTTCAAGAGGAGACCGGACAGTCACCTTGCTGGGGTCACCTGCAGGGGACTGGACCTGATGATCTTCCGAGGTCCCTTCCAGCCTTGCAATCTATGAAAAATCATCCTGTTAATTTTCATTTGTTTTTGGGTTTTTTTCAGAAAGCTGCCACTGAATGCACCTCAGTGGGATGGGGGAGTTGCACGCTTGTTGGAGTACCTGCAGGTGGAGAATCAGTCCCTGTTTCTCCAATGAAGCTGATAATGGGACGGAAAATAAATGCCACTTTCTTTGGAGGTCAGTTTAGCCATCAATGTGAAAGAGGAAGGGTAGTGGAAGGATAGGCTTCTATTTGAAGTCAACCATGGCATGGCTGTATTTCCCCAAATGCTTGTGTGATGGGCTGGCTGGCAGTGACCTAGCCTAGGGGTTTTAAAAGGGCAAAAGATGATTGGAGGACTCGGGATTCCCTTTCTTCACCAATCTGGTAATGATTTGGCCCAGGGGTTTTGAAGAGGTAAAAGATGATTGGAGGACTTGGGATTCCCTTTCCGCACCAATCAGGCCCCAGAGACTCACCCCCCCCCACCCCGTGTCCCAATTGGCCCCTGGGGTCACTTGAAGGGGGATAAAAGGGGCAGTGTGGGCTGACTCAGGGAGGGACAACAAGGAAGGGGCTTCACAGAGCTGAGCCAGTGGGGCAGGAGCAGTGCCCTGAAAGAGCAGGACCTGCAGGCAGCAGTGGGACCCTCAGCAGCGAGGTGTGGGGCCGGCAGGAGAGGCCCCCCACTGGGCTTCAGGATCCCCTGGGAGAGGCTGCGGCCAGCAGGAGAGGCTCCCCCTGCTCCAGGAAGGATCTGAGCAGTGACCTGAGGGGTTCCCAGCTCTGCTTCCAGCTCCTCCAGTCAGAGACCAGGCAGCTTGACGTGAGGCCAGGCTCCGGGAAGGTCAAGACCCCTAGCAGGCTGAAATAGCGCCACCAGTGGTGGCTGTGTAGCAGCTTTCCTGCCTAGCATGTGAGGGATCTTGGTTCAAGTCCCAGCAGAGGTGATTTGGGGTGACTGAGATAACAAGCAGCAGTGGAAAGGGACAAATTGTGTTTTCTCCCCCTCCAGGTACCATGGCCCTAGGTTTCCTTGTCACTTGACATTTTGCACCTTTTTATATTTCACCAACCCATATTGTTTGTTCTGCTGTTTGTGTTTTATATTTTGTTAACCCTGTTTTTGTCAATGATTGTAAGTGTCTAACCTTTGTTGAATCCTGCCCCCTTGGGGCATTGTAGTGTCCACTATACCCTCTGATTTATGCCTGTTATGTTCCCAGTATTAAAAGGTATATGGTTAAAAGGTATATTGGTGGTCTGGCTCTGCTCTATAGTGGAGGAGAGTCCCTACACCTCCCACAGTGCTTGTACACCTGCTTTGATCCCTTCAACTGGAGAAGGGGTACCTCTTGGAATACTGCCCGGGTTACACTTGTTTTTTAAAACAAACACACATCAGGTTTGCCAGCCATCTCAAAAGTTAAGCCACAGTTGTACAACCTCATCCTCTTTTCAAAACTGCATGCTTGGGAGTTTTTTTGGAAAAAAATCATGCGGGGAGGGGGGTTTCAGGGTGGGGAGGGCGGTGTTTGGTTGGTTTGTTTTTTGGGAGGTGTTTTTGGAGGGTGGAGGAAGAGAAGTCTGGAAGCCAAATATATACAATGTATATCTGCCAAAACCATATTATGATGCCTGGTGTAAGGGAAAGTACCTAAGGCAATGAGGACAGACAGTAAGTGATTAGGTGGTCAGGCTGTGGCGGATTTGCCACCCCAATCTCTGCCCAGGGAAAAAAAATTCTATACATAAAAAAATGAAACCATGAGTTGGATCCAATGAAAGATTTTAGTGCCTGCATAACAGGTGCTGCGATGCCTATTATGTGCTTGGCCCTCAGAGTGGAACCCACAACTCAGAGTTAGGCACCTGACTCAGGGCTAAAAATTAGTTGCTTACAAGCACCCAAAAGGTAGGTGCCTCTCTGATACGTGGCAGTGGTGTCATCTACTTATTGTGTAATGGTCTAGAATGGGGGTCAGCAACCTGTCAGTAACAGTGGGCTGAATTAATACAGATTGGTCCTAAAGAAGGGCAGAAGCAGAAACAGTTGCCTAG
Organism: Crocodylus siamensis; assembly: GCF_052110815.1. Lineage (NCBI taxonomy): Eukaryota > Metazoa > Chordata > Crocodylia > Crocodylidae > Crocodylus > Crocodylus siamensis. The sequence continues at coordinate 155,116,892 of NC_143396.1, read as the reverse complement.
ATTTCTCCAGTAATATAGGAGAAATGACACTTTCTTTAATTACGATTCCCACAAGCTGGAATTTGGGGCCAAAAAATTGTAAAGCTCCAAATAGATTCAGTCCTGGGTCCAGATTTTTGCATCACTGACCCAGGAGGGTGCATCAAGGTCCAGTGGCTTTAGTGCTATGTTGTTGTGCAATAGTGATAGTTATATTTCTTCTTAGATTATGCAATGGTATTTGGATTTGGGACATAAATTAGATAAATCCCTGAGGATCCATATCCCAAATCCTTCTTGTTGGTTGCCCTCAAACACCAAGATGCACAAGGTTCAACAGCTCTTTAAGTGCAAGAGGAAAAGTTTTACTTATTCTCTATTGAAACAGTTGAATTTGTAGGCTTAGGTCCAAAATGTGATGAGATCCAGCAGCCTGAATGCTAATGCTCCAGGATGTGTTGGTACCTGGATCTGCTGTATCAAAGTGACTAGATGTGTACTAGAATGACTAGTTCTTTATTTTAATGGCAGAATTTAGGAAGCTGGGCTAAAAATGAAAAATGAACAAGATAAAGCAGGGTCCTCCATACTGGGGGAATCATGCACCCAGCCACACTGGGCCTGTTGAGCAGTAGTTGGCAGTTAAGCAGCATATGAATTTCAAGTGGGGCCCCATTCTTGTGGAATCTACGTAAGCCACTGAACACTCTCCTCTATGCCTTTCCCACCCAAAAGCTTGCTGTGTCAGTAGAGCTTCATAATATTGATGGATTGCAAGCAGTGTGCCTTCCATCCTCTTCTGCCACTGTGAGGAGCCCTACTTAATTGGACAGTGACTGACACATTAGCTTTTTAAACCTTGTACCTGCTTGTTATGCAGTGTTGAGAGGAAAGGAGGGCCTGACTCCTGACAAATTTAAGCAGCTAGGTGGCCAAAGCAAGCCATAATTGGATTAGGGGCAAGGGAAGTAAAAATAAGAGAACAAAGGTTGGCGGAATCCCTCTTGTACCCCATCTTCCAGGGATCATGCGCTGTCACCTTGCACATCTGTGAGCCTCTTGCCTTAGCAATACTGTTGTAATGCAGCACCTACTGTTGTGGTTCAGTAGCAGAAACCCTATCTGCCATGCAAAAAGCCTGGGTTCAAATACTGGTTGTGCATATAACTGCAGCCATCGAGGCACCAAAAATGCAGACTTGATCTGTCTTGGTTGTTTAAAGGGGTTATGGAAGATCTGGGCAGCCTCTGCTCTTGCCTAGGCATGTCTTAAAGGCCCTACTGACCTCTCGCACATGCACCATGATCTAGAAGTCTCAGTGGTTGCTACTTGTAGCATAGTACTTTAGAAATGTAAGTGACAGGCATGGGCTAGCAAGATCCCAACTCCCAGCACTGCAGCCAGGGCTGCACTTGAAGGACCTGCTCACTCCAGAGGGAGCTGGAGTCAAAACAGAAGGAGCACCACCCACTACTCCATGCCCAGAGGTATCCCCCAAAAGTGGGTGCAGACCATGGAGCAGAGAGGAGCAGCCTAATTGTGATCACCACCGTACCTAAGTTTCTGGCAGCCCTCTCCCCTTCACCAGAGATAGTGATGATAATAATTAGACAATGGGAAAAAAAATACCATTTTCGGGCCCCCTTTTTGTCTGGCCCTGATTGCAATCCTCACCCCCTGCAGAGCAATCCACTCTCCTGCTCCACTTTCTCCCCAGCAGCCAGGGACCTGATGCTGAATTTGAAGCCATGTCAAATGATTCCAGGCAGTTGGCACCAGAACCCAGAAGCTCCTGTGGCAGAGCTTGAGGAGTGGAGCTGGGCTGTGGCAGTGCCTCCCCCCTCTCCTTTAACCCCGTCCCACGCTGGCTTATTTCCTCCTGGGCATAGAGGAAGCCCCACCTAAGGCTGAAAAACAGATTAGCCCCTGCCCATCCCTCTGTCCTCCTATGACTCCCAGGCAGGCAGCAGTGTGCTTGGAAGGCCAGATAAAATCTCTTGAGTGGGATCCAGTCAGTGGAACGTAAGTTACTGACCCCTGGTCTAGCGGTTGAGTGCTTGCTCAAGAAGTGGAAAAACTGGATTCTAGTCCCTTGTGCCCTGAGGACATTCAAACCCACATCTTCCACTTCCCAAGACAGTGCAGTAACCACTGGGTTAGATAAACAGGGGAGAGAAATTAAACAAACGTATACAAATGACATATTTTGGCAAGTGTCTAGTGCTGGAGCAAAACTATCTTTCCTATTATATAAATTCAGTCTGTTTAATTTGGTGTATTATGGGCTTGCTGCAGGGTGGAAGAGTGTAGAGTGTGTACCCAAGCTGGTGACTGATTATATGGCAAAGAAATTCAATTTGGATGCCTTGGTGACGTACACATTGCCTTTTGACAAACTCAATGAAGCTTTTGACCTCATGCATGAAGGAAAGAGGTAGGTTTTCTAACAACTATGTTGGCCTCACACTGTAAATTGGGGGGGAAGGGGGTGCATATGCTTCCACAGAGGAATGCTATGGTAAATGTCTGAAATTACCTGCCATCTGGTACAACCTAGCCTATACCAAAAGCAGAAAAAAAAATCTTCCCACTATTTCTGTGACATTCTCCCCTTATGTGATCTGTACGAGAGATAATTTAGCAAAGAGCATCCAACACACAAAAGTATTCTCAAATCTTCCTGTAGCAAGATGATGGTTTTAACAGGGGCTGTAAAAATTCATTGCAACAATCTCTCTAAAATATAGCACTTCAGCCTCCCAACCCACGAGAACCATGTGTCTGACATGGGCAACCGCTGCTGGTGGTGGGAATGCCGAAGGCTTTAAAACAGGTGTGACAAACTGAAATGAGCTGGTGAGCCAGCTCCAGACAGAGGAACTTTTACCACGCCAGGCAACCCACCTCTGGATTTGGCCTCCAGGGCTTCTTACTGTGGCTGCCAGAACTGCGGTGTCAGCAGAGCCTATACCCTGGGGTTTATAACGGTGCTGCCCCTGTCACTGTGGCTGCAGGAGCTGCTGTATTGGCAGCTACACCAACATTCAACCCCTACTGCCACTGCAGCAATCAAAAACAGTAAATTTGGTGGTAGCTAGCATTAGCCCCCTGGGCCAGGATAGATAAAAATAAACTTTTTTAAGTTAAAAAAAACCCCCAAACCCTGATTTTTATTTAAATCATATTTGGATGCTTTAAAAAAATAAATAAATAAACCTATATGAAGATAGCTTTAATTTAAGATATGTTAGAGCTCAAAGATATTATCATGAAATAGGGATCATAACTTCTAATCATATACTATTTGAGACAATATATTAATGTAATTTTTTAGAAAAGTGTTATAAATAGGTCACAACAGGCTATGGACTATATTAGAGGTCCAATCTCATGGGATTCCCAGAGGCTCCTCTATAGATTAGTAAAGAACTAAAGAAAAGCACTCTACCCAACGGTACTCAGTGCTCAGGCTAGAAGATCCCCTTAAGTACCTCTGATGCTTAGTTTAGGGTTTGCAAACTGTGGATTTGTGTCTCCAGAGGTAACATCCTTGTTAACAGTAGTATTGAAGATGAGAGATAACAGACCAGGTTACCTACCCATCAGCCCTATCATTTCTCTGCAAGTTTGTGTACACAGAGTCAAGCCCTAAGCTCTCTCTAAAACTGCAAAGTTTCAAGAAGTTAAATGAATAGAGAATTGCTTGAGGTGGAGTAGATCTGGGCAAGGAGGAGGAGTCTGCAGATAAAATGCAAGGAAGGAGGGGCAGTAGACACAAGAGAGAAGCACTTTGAACAGAATATTCCAGAAGTCTTGAGGGATAAGTTTCTGAGTATAGCCTCTCCACTGATTTGAGATCTAGTGAGGGAATGGTATGGTACAAAGGAAAACCTATCATGGCAGCAGGCTTTCCAGGTGGTAAAAGAGACCCTGTTTGGGAATATTTTAATGAAGGCTATATTAAACAACAAGAATATACTTTTTGTAGAAAACAATAATTAAAACAAGGCTTCCTGACCAGTGATTTAAATCATGATTTACATCAAAACCACCCTGCCCCTGGGTGCTGGCCCCACCAACACAGAGGTCCAGCAACTGCAGCGTTGGAGTTTCAGTGAGAGTGGCATTAACTCCTTCACTGGTGGCAACTGCATCAGAAAGTTCCTGAGATATTTGACATCCCTGTTTTAAACCACAGGAGCTCCCTAAAGATAAAATGGTTCACATTATCCATACGCAGATGCTATGCATAAATGTTTAGTAGTTAAAAAATTCAGAAATAAACATCTAAATGATTGCATTATTTATATTCTGTTTGTAGCATCCGAACTGTCCTGGTTTTCTAAGAACTCAGCTTAAATTTTTCAAGACTTTCATGAGAACTCAAGCATTAACCTCAGCCTGACACACTGTTTAATGATTCAGTATTCCTTCTATTATATACAGTAAATGACAAGATGGAATTATTAGTACCTACAAGTCATAATAGACAGAAGCTATAATGACAAAGCTAAGTGCTTTGTAAAGATATGCATTTCCTTTTCAGGGTTGTATAAAGGTGATACTAATACTTTTGTAGTTCTGTACACTATTTTTAATTGTTTTGGTTCCTAATTTTGTAATGAATAAATTATACAGAATGTGTTTCCCAGTTTTTATGCTAAGCATTTTTATTTCATTATATTTTTATGGCATTGTCACACAGGGTTTTATAGGAAAGTTAAGGTGAAACATCTAAGCACATCCCATTTTGAACTCTCTGATCCTCCCACACTTGGAGCACAATCCTCCCCAACTAGTCTATATTCTCTGCTCCACATCAAGACCCAGCCATAAGCAGACCCAGCTGGTGCCAGATCAAGTCAATTTTGTTATGCAAAATGGTGCTCCACGTTGGTGTTGTCCCAGTAGCCAGAACTGCTGCATCGCAGTCACATGGAGATCAGGTCCTCACCCGATCGCCATATGGCCAGGAGAGCTGGCCTGACAGCTAAGGAGTGCTGTGTCCCAGCCATATGGAGATCAGGGTCAGAACCCAATCTCCACATGGCCAGGAGAGCTGTCCCAGCAGCCAGGACTGCTACATTCCAGCCACTTGGAGATCGGGGAAGGTCTCAATCCCCACATGGCTGGGAGAGCCATCCCTGCTTGGCGGAGACTCTGCCTGCCAGTCACATGGGGACCAGGAAACTCAGTTTGATAAAACAGGTGCTCTCATTGCAAAACTGAACTCACCCTGACAATGAAGCACTCATGCTGAAGCATCAAGATCTGTTTCAAGGACTGGGCTGTTTTTCAAGTGAACATACAATATGTAAACATAAGTACATTCCTCCATTTACACATTCATGTCAAAGGGTACCACTGAAAAACAATTGCACCCAAGATTTTATGTAGTCCACATAGATGAAGGGAAGAGGGCTCAGTTAAGTCAAAAGGGATAAGCATCATACCCAAAGAGTTCAGGCACATTAATAGCTGCTCATGACTTGGACATTTCACAACCAGATGACTATTTGCTATCCTGGGCCCTGTAGAAAACGAGAGCAACAAGTACACTGAGATAAGTGTACTGGTAGAACTAGTAAAGTTTTCCTGCCTAAATAAGCCCAAAATGTAATAGACAGGGAAAATAACAAAACCTCTTTTGATACATTGTTAAACAGTATTTATGACTCCAAGACTGCAAATACCATCATCATGCTAGTGACTAATCCCACTGAATTATTCAATTTTTACTGAATTATTCAGTCACTAAATTGTTCAGTTCACTGTTAAGCATATGTAAATGTTCTTGAAGGATTGGAGCCAAAAAGTTTATGCATTAACATTACACAACACTCTTGGGTCAGAGACCAAGCCGGCTTAAGCAGGGTGCAGGGCCTTGGGCAAGTCAGCCCAAGCATGGCCCCACCCCAATCCTGTGCGCCCCAGACCCAAAGAAGCTGCTGCCACCATTGGCAGTGGTGGCGGCAGCAGTGGTGGAGGGTAGCAAGCAACCCGATGCAAAGCCACCAGTGGTGGTGGCACAGAGTTGCCGCAGTTGCTCCGCCCAGCCCTGCAGGGCCCCCCAAGCCCTGATTTGTGCCCTCCTAGGGACAGCCCTAGGGTCAGAAGAAATATATTTTTTTAGATCAACTAAATATAGCAAAAAAATTTCTCTTTGCAAGCTTTCAGGTACATATACCCTTCTTCAGGCTGAGGAGAGTTCAAAGATTGTAAAAGTCCTGCTAGATACAAAAGAAATTTCATTTTGCACAGAGAGGTAGAGGATGGAAATTTATTCCCCTGGGTAACTCAGAGTCCTTTTGTGAAAGCGTTGCTCTGTGATGTGCAGATTAGGCTGGCTGTTTCTTAGAAATGACCCATGTCAGACAGGGAGGTGAAAAATCCTTCTTTCTTGGTTAACAATGAAGTTTACATATCCAAATGGCTAAAATATGGTATCTTCCATACCATAACCTCCACTCTCTACCTCTCCTATGCAAAATGAAGTTTCTTTTCTACAGGAGTAGTTTTACAATCTTAAAATCCCCTCAGCCTGAAGAGTGTATGCACCCAAAAGCTTGCAAAGAAAGATTTTTTTTTCCTACTGTTTAGTTGGTCTAAAAAAAGATATCGCCTCGGATCCAAGAGCTGTATCTCTATTTCTCAGACCAACACAGCTACAACATAGATCCCTGCCACATTAATATTACACCTTTATAAGTATACCAGTTCTAACAACTGTACCATTGTATACTCTTGCTGATTTTTGCAAAAGTAACTGAATCAAACCATCTTTGTTTCACTTAACCCTATATTATAAAAGTAATAACTACCTAAATATATTGGTAGATAAAAATTAATATTATTAGTACAAATTAACACCATCCTTGTATTAAAAAATCCCTTTTAAGAACTGCTAATGGTACAATATTCTAATTAAACCTTTGACAAGCAAGTTAAAATTGTAAGTTGTTATAATGCCACCTAGTGCTCATTTTATTTTATTTTTCTCTGTACTGATTTGTTACCGTTCAATATCCTTAAGGTGGAGTAATTATTTGACTTTTGCATATTGCAAACACCTGGCAATAAGTTTCTAGCAGATGTATCTGAATGCCACCATTCCCATGCTATAGTTAAAACTGATGGCTGGAAATAAAATGTAAAAGTGATGTCTAAAAAGCCTGACCTCACATAGGAGTCAGTAATCCTAACTTTTTGTGATTTACAGACAACAGCTGCAAGATAAGTGAAAAATTTCTACAATTCTTACTTTCTGAGCCAAGGGGAGTTTTGTTAACATTTAATCCCTTGAAGTTGCTCTTATATTTGATCATTGTAACCAGCGGGGGCTGGGGTAGCATTGGTGCATGGTTGACAGCCCAGAGGTTGCAAGTTTAAGGCCACAGCAGATGCACTCACAGCATGGCCATATCAGATTCCAACAAATTTGTGATTTTGCTAAACACCTTGTCACAAGGACACGAGAAGAAAGGATAGTGACCCATGTCTGGACAGGGCCCTAGATATAAAAGAAAACACAGGTTGATGTTAGCAAATAGGGGTAGAGCTCCCCAAGTCACACTCATTTTCAAACAATTTTTTAGTTATGGCTTGACCAAAAATGCTATTTTAAAAAGACCAGCAAAAAACCTTTTAGCTATGTATCATAGCATCTACACTAAAAATAAAATATTTTCAATTCAAGTTGTTATATATTCCTATAAGTACAATTTTGCATATATCCCTGTGAACGCAACCCTGCAATTTACAGGTGGCACATATCCCTACAATTAATTATTTTATTTCCCTCTTGACTAACTGTATTTCATTCAGACTATGTATCTAGAATTGACTTGGAAGAAACCAAGTTTTCCTTTTTTGTTGTGTTTTTAAATAAAATATAATGCAAAAAGTCACAATAATGATGCACGTAATACAGGGGTGAGCAATTATTTCAGGTACAGGGCTGCTTAACGCATTTTGGTGAACTACTGAGGGCCGCAAGAGTAGCTCTGTCCCTTGATAAGTGCCTCATCCCCCGGTTGCCATCTTGGGACCAGCAGTCACATGCTTAATCCCTGATCTTTGCCACCTGAAGTCCCTCCCTTTGCCCAGAAGTACTCCTTTGAGAGCACGAGAGGGGAGCACCACCTTGGAACCAGAAAAAAAAAATCATATACTAAAAAAAAATCAAACATCTACTACAACATTTTAATTTAATTAAAAATATATTTTGTCCTGATTTATGTGTATCTGCATAGTGTATATAGAGGTGTAGCGTCTCTAGTGGACAGTGTGAGTACCACACTAGCCCCTTGGTCAGCGTCCCCCAACTTGCCTTCCACAACTTGTTGTTACCTGAAGAAAGGAGGGCTCAGTGGTATTCTTCTTCCCGAGCGACCCAATGACGAGGTACTCACAGCAGTGCCACGGTGTTGCTCAGGGCTCCGCCTCCCCTACACCCTGTCCACTTGCCAACTCAGGTGTTCTGCTTGTTCCGCCATTCCCAGCAAGCCCCTTTTCAAAGGGGTCCAGCATCAGCTTCAGCGCCAGTGAGTTGTCTGCATGTTATGGCACCTGGGGCCTCAGACCCTGATCCCAGAGGGCTGAGCTCCCACTCTCTGGTGTCCTTCTCCCATCAGGGGAGAGGGACACTCATATGAGCTTTGAAATTAAGGTGACTTGGGAAAGACCGTCCACAGCCTGAAGCAGGATGCTGCTCCCCCTGCCTTGGATACAGGGGCAGCGCCTGCAATACTGCTATTGCCAGCCTCCGGAGCAACTGTCTGCCTGGCGAGCTCCCCGCTGGCTCTCTCCCTCTCTCCCCCTGCCGGTTTCTGGCGGGGTTTTTAAATTTCCCATGGTGGCGGCATCAGTTGTGGCAATTAGACAGCCGCTGCCCCACCCAGGAAGCAACTGTTTGAAAAGCTGGCATAATGCTGGGTCAGGTTCTGGCTCCTGAAGGTCAGTTTACCAGGGCACGGGAGGCCTGCTTGTTCACCCCAGGAATGCCCGGGGCTGCCTCCAGCAATCTTAGTGCCTGTGGAGGCTTCTCGGTGCCACAGACCTCCTCACTTAAGCTGCTTCATGGCATTTTGACATCTTGCTGGGCAACCCGAGTTGTCTTGTATTTCTTCTCATGAGCTTGGTGCGCCTCCTTGGCTGGATCCTTTGAGCTGATATATCTAGAGAGGAAATCTGCCACAAGGTTATCCTTGCCAGGGTGGTGTACTACCATGAACTTGAAACGTTGAAGAGCAAGTGCCCAGCGGGTTATGTGGGTATTTTCTATCTGGGTTTTGGTTAACCACTGCAGTGGGGCATGATCCGTCACCACCATGAACTCCCAGCCCATCAGATAGTATTTAAAATACTCTACCACCCAGCATATGGCTAGGCACTCCATCTCTATTGTGGCATACCTGGTTTTGGCTTGGCTAAGTTTGCGGCTTACAAATGCGACCAGGCACTCATCTTCCCCCCATCTTTGTAGTAAGACTGCCCCTAGGGCACTGCCAGATGCATTGGTCTGTAAGATAAAAGGGGCAGAGAAGTCAGAGGAGTATGTACTACCACATCACGATACACAGCCTCCTGCAGATTCTCAAAGCTTTTTGTCATTTCGGATGTCCATCTTAGCATCCCTGATGCCCGTCCTCTGAGTGCATCTATGAGGGGTGTGGCGAGCTCTGCAAAGTGTGGTATAAACCTGTGTTAGTAACTGATGAGCCCCAAGAAGGACCAGAGTTGACGACAATTGCACGGCTCTTGGAAACGGCGTATTACCTCCACTTTGTCCGCAAGGAGTCAGATAGTTCCCTGGCCTACACAAAACCCCAGGTACTTGGTCTCTTTACACACCAGTTTACATTTTTTTCAATTGGCAGTCATCCCGGCTGCTTTGAGCTCTCCCAGGATGACCCTCAGGGTGTCAAGGTGTTGTGGCCAATCCGAGGTGAAGACAATTATGTCATCAATGTATGCAGCCATGTATGCTGTGTGTGGTACCAGCAGGGAATCCATAAGCCTCTGGAAGGTGGCTGCAGCTCCATTCAGCCTGATGGGCATTTGTACAAGCTCAAAGAGGACCCAGAGCGTTCCAAAAGCTGTCTTGGCACAGTCAGCCAGTCTCATTGGGATTTGCCAGTACCCTTTGGCTAAGTCAACAGTAGATATATACCTTGCTTCCCCAATTTTCTCAATGAGGTGGGTGATATGGGGCATGGGGAAGGCATCAAAGGTCGCTAGTGTATTCAACTTTCAGAAGTCAATGCACAGGCGGAGTGACCCATCAGGTTTGGCCACTGGTATGATTGGACTGCGCCAAGGACTTTGAGAAGGCCGGATAATTCCTCGTTTCTCCATCTTTTCTATTCCTTGCCATACTTCCTGTTGTAATTAATGAGGTATAGGCCTCCATCGTTCCCTTACTAGTGCGCCTGGCGGCATTCTGATCTCTGGTTCTATTCCTTGTGCCCATCCCGGGGTTTCTTGGAATACATCCCAGAAGTATATGTCAGTTCCTGCCGTTGCTCTGCATTCAAATCTTCCCCTAGCTGAACTTGTACCGTCTGTGTTGTTCCATCCCCTAACTCAGGGCAGGGGGATCCCTTGTGTTGTGCCATCCAGCCCTGTGGTGCCCTCCATTCTTTGAGAAGGGAGGTTGACATGGTTGATTTGGCGTTCATGGCAGTGTCCGGTCTTGAGTACCTCATAATCTACCGGACCTACCTGATGGGTCACTTCAAATGGGCCTTGCCACATCGAGAGGTGCTTACTCGTTGAAGCTGGAAGCACTACTAATACCACGTCTCCAGTTGGAATGTCCTGCGTTTCATTCTCTGATCATACTGCCATTCTTGCGTGACTTGAAGATTCTGGCAGGCTATCCACTGGGCCTTGTTTATGCGATCCCATCGGTACCTTTCTGCCATCATTCCTGGTCCCACTGGCCTTTCCCACTCTTCTCAGACAATCTGTAATAGACCTCTGGGTCTGTGGCTGCACACCAGCTGAAAGGGTGAGAACAGCATAGACTCTTGTGGTGCATCCCACAGGGCAAATAATACTGGGGTTAATATTGTGTCCCATCTGCATGGGTCCTCTTGTGCGCAATGCCTGAGCATCCTTTTGATGATCCCATTAAGTCTTTCCACTAAGCCATTAGTCTGGGGGTGGAAAACAGATGTTTTAAGATGGGTGATGCCCAGGGTGTTGCAAAGTGCCTTCATTACACCCAACATAAAATTTGTCCCCTGGTCGGTAAGTATTTCTCATGGGATTCCCACATGGGTGATCTACTTTAGGAGCTCTTCTGCCACCCAGGTAGCCATAATGGACCTAAGTGGAAACGCTTCCAGAAAACGCATGGCTTAATCCACCACAACTAATACGTATTGGTACCCTCTGTGAGATTTTGGGAGGGGACCCACAATGTCCAGCGCCACGCAGGAGAATGGCATCTCAATTACTGGCATGGGTTGCAAAGGCACCTTCTGAGGTCTCCATTTCTGGGCTCTCTGGGCATGCCACACCCCACAAAGGTGGCAGCCAGTGAGTGGCCTGACTGCCCCCCAGAAGGAGCTAGCTCCGGTGAGTCCCAGCAGGGACATGCTGATGCTGCCTGGCAGAGGGGCCCAGCCCAGAGCACCTGTAGTGCCCTGGCTCCTGGGCCAAACTGAGGGCACTTGCTGTCTGCTCTGCCTTTCCTGCTTGCACCTGCCCCAGCTGCAGACAGAGACTGCCCACAAGGAACCAGGGGATTTAGGCACCATTGTGGACTGGCAGCAAAGCAAAGTGACCCCATGACAGGGGGCCATCTCTGGACCCATCCAGTGTTGACCTGACCCTCTGTTTCTGGGCTAATCACCCACCTCTCTCCTGCCACACCTTGATGGAACAATAATTATGAGGTTACGTGGGAAGCTTCCCATTTACTACCCTGACGCCAGGGGTCACTATCCACCTCTCTGAACCTCCCCTACACAGTGGCCCATGCCTCACAGATGATATGTAAAGACTAGCACTTTTAATTCTTATTTGGCCTTGAGAGGCCTCAGGCTCACTGCAGCCCTGTCTTTGCACCCTCTCTGGTGCTGGCGCCCTATACCATAGTGTGCCCCCCATGAGGCCTTCTCCTCCCCAATAGCCTCAGCCTGGTCCACCAGTTAAAACAACAGCATAAATATGAGCCCTGGGCTATGACATAATATGAGTCATGCAAGCCACACTCTGCCTCTTTAAAGATCTAAACTGCTCCTTGAGTATTGAGTGCCCCCCAGCCCTGGGTACCTTGTAGACTCCTGGAGCCTCATTAGCCCTGTAAACAGTCTACCCAGCAGCCACAGCATTCCTGGGTAGTTCTTCCCTTCAGGAGCTCCTTCCCCTGGCAGCTTGCCAGAGAATGAACTCATGCCAGCCTCAGTCCTGGGGTTTATATGTGACCAGAGCCCTATCTCCTTCCAGTCAGCTGACCAGCCTGTGTGGCTGGGCTTTTAACCACTGCTGTCCTGGTACTTGATGTTCCTAGAGACTCCGACCTCAAAGGGGTATCCCTGCCTTCTAGTAACAGGGCTAGAGTTCCCTGTTATAGACCTGAAGCCGCTTCACAAGAGGTGCTGCTGAGCAGACATTCTGTACATGGGGAGCAGGGCAGCCAGACAGGAGGAGGCTCTGCCTGCAGTGGCAGGTGGGAGAAGAGAAACCAGCAAGACCATCACAACAGCATCGCCTGGACTCGGTCTCTGGGATCATGCCCAGCACAGCGGGTGAACCTGCTGCCAGGTGAGGAAAGCTGCATATGTGCCTGCAGACGTACCCATTCCGTTCTTGCTCTGACCTGGGTGCTGGCTGCGCCTTGCCCCTGAGTGGGGCAGTCTAGGCCTCCCAGGGCATTGCCTGCATCAGGACCATTGAGGAAGGGCTGGGGTCTGATCTAGGGCCAGAGTTGTGAGCACCTCTGTGCCTGGATGAGAGGCCCATGAGTGCCCAGCTGTGCCTGAGGGGCAGAAAGGAGGCCTTTCCTGCTGCTGTGCTGGAGCAGAGCTGGAGACAGAAGGGTGCTCTGCCAGGCAGGCCGATGGAGGTGCAAAGTCTGCTGCCTAGGTGCAGGACAGGGAGCCCCAGACAAGCTCCCCCAGTAAGTCAGTTCCAGGCATGGGCATGAGGCACAAGCACCTCCTGCCTGCCTAGGGCAGCCCCAGTGCAGCCTGCTCAGCCTCCACTGCTGCAGCAATGCTTCTGAGTCATGGCAGCATGCTGCGGTGGCTGTAAGGACAAGAGCATTTGCTGTTAGTGGGCCATGGAACAGGATGGAGCACTAGCAAGCTGGCCGCAGGGTGCACTGTGCTGGGCGTGTGAGGGGCAGTGCTGCGCCTGGAGGGCACAGCTGACCCTGAGCCCTGATCACAGTGTGGGAAGAGGGGGTAATGCCGCCCTGGTAGGAGAGGCAAGGCCGCTGGGAGTGCCTTCAATGAGGTGCCTGGCCTAATCCCAGGCCAAGGCTGCGCTATTCCTGGCAGCTCTCACTGGAAATCCAGGGCAATCTGAGGACATGGCAGTTTCCGCTCCTGTCCTGACCAAGCATCTGGCAGCCACTGCAGCAGATGCAGCCCTGGGGCTACATGTCCAGCTTGTGGCGCTGGTGTTTCCATGTCCAGGCATGTACTCAGAGCAGTGCCACAAGAAGCTCCTGGCTCTGATTTCAGTGCGGGAATTCCTCGCTGACTTACTGGTGGGCTCCACTCAATGCCAACACCCCTGGCCTGGGACCGCCAGGGCTGGACGCTGGGTAAGAGCACCTAGCCCTGAGTGAGTGGAGGGCAGCAGCCCCCAAGAAGGTCCCTAGAGAGGTGTCAGGCTGAGCATGGGGAAGGGCCTGGGAGCCAGGATCCTTGATGGTGACTTTCTTTGCATCAAGACTAGCAGGAATCGAGCATTGCCTGCTTTTGGTCCCAGTTAGGTGACAGCAGGGCTGTGACAGAGCACAGAGATTCAGACAAGCCACCTCACTGCCCCACATCACCAGGCTTCCCCCACAAGGACAATCATATTTGATAACAGTCGACTATTACTCCAAGTACCCTGAAGTTTTATACCTGCCTGATAAGACAGCTGGCATGGTAATAGCCAAAATGAAGTCTGTATTTGCTCACCATGGTATACCTAAAGAAATTGTTTGTGATCACATGCCATTTGCAAGTCACATGATGAAACAATTTGCGACTGACTGGGACATAATCATCGCCCATTCTATTCTGGATTATTCACAATCCAATGGTCAGGCTGAATGCACAGTTCAGACCATCAAAATCAATGTTTAAGAAGACTTTGCAGGATGGCTCAGATCAATATCTGGCTTTACTCAATCTGAGGAACACACCCATTATTGGTCTTGAATATACTCCAGCGCAGCTTCTGATGTGGAGACTTTTGTGCAGAACCTTCCCTGCTACAACAGCAGAGCTAACTCCTAGACTACCATCAAATGCCTCCCACAAGTTGCACAACCTTCAAAAGTGCCAAACAATGCACTCTGACCGCAAAGCTACATTCTTGCCACCTCTACGAGTGGGGGATAAAGTAAGGATGCAAACAAGTACAGGTTGGATGCCAGCGTCCATTATAGCAAAAAGGAATGAACCTCATTCTTACATGGTAAAACCCCCCAGCCATGTCTACAGGAGAAGCTGAAGACTCTTAAGAAAAGATTACTCATCAGTACCAGCAGAATAAGTAGATTCACCTCGAGACAGCAGCAGAACAAGCATCAGAAGTAAAACCAGACCACGAAGAGCAAGAGTTTCATTACACTTCAGAGGATCCACCAATACCCACAGAGAGACCTGATGGCAACATGCAAACTAAGAGTGGACGTGTGGTGAAGTTGCCTGTGAAGTACAAGGACAATGGGATAGCAGTAAAGGCTTGACCCCATTGGTGAGCCAAGTGCTAACAATCTCTGGCTCCATGATCCCAAAATGTTCCAAGTTAAAGCAGCTACTGATGAACATTCAACTACTAAAAAGGGAGCTCCCAAAGTAAAGGAGGCATTGGTGACATATAGGGGGTGCACATACACCCCCTGAGATTGGCGGTGCTCCCCCTAAGAGAAGCACTGCTGACACTGACAGCAGTGCCTGCAGGCATTAGCCACTTGCCACCCCTCCCCTGCTTGCCGCTGACACCACTGACAGCATCTGTGAGTGGTTACCAACCACTGGTCGGCACTTGTCCCCCGCCCACTGCCAACACCACCATGGCTGCCTGCAGGAGCTCCCCACTTGCCATCACCATGCTGCTGCTGCCTGCAGGCAGCTGCCATGCCCCCCCAGCCTCCGGGGGCATGTGTTGTTCATAGAAAGGGGATGTGGTATATGAAATATACCTTTAAGGGGCCTGCAGTGGAAGGTCCAGTCTTTCCCAGATGCCTTGTGGGTGTGGCTTGGTGGGTTGTTGCTGTCCCTGCAAGCTGTGAGTGTGGGTGTTGCTGAATCCTGTTCCTAATAAAGATAAAGCTGTTTACCATTCCTCTGCTGAATGCTGCCTCAAGGACAGAACCCCAGGTACACGGATGTCTGAGTAAGTACCCTATCCCAGAAACCCAGTGGCCAAGGGTAAACACTATAGGATGTACCAGTGTCTCTACTGGGACCCCCTAGCTAGAGGGTCTTTCCTCTCTGCTCAGGATCAGAGCAATCAGCATATTTAGGGTCAGGAAGGAGTTATATCCCATGGGCAGATTGGAACAGACTGCGGCCAGTCCTGTCTGCTGCTGGGGGGGGGCAAGGCCCTCTGTCTGGGATCCTGTGAGTGTGTATTAACAACCTGGTACAGAAGCAGGACACTGGTGGTCCTGGTCGCCCTGCTTTACCCCTGGTGGTTCTGATGTCACCTCTCACATGTGCAGGCTCACTGAAGATTTTTTATTTGGGGGGGAGGGGTTATATATCATTTGTATCCAGACCAAAGTAGCCAAAACTAATTCCATATCCAAGAGTCCAGAACCAGAAGAGGCCCTACTACCGGCAAACATCCTCCACCTGCACCTGGGGCTTCAGATGTTTCCAAATCCGCTGGTGGGCATCCTACATGCAGGCCCAAGCCCAGAGGCTTGAGGTTGGGAAGCCCCGCGTTTTGCTTGCCCTCGGCCATCAGGCCCTCGGAGCAAGCCTCCCATTGCCATAAAGTGGGTTTAAAGCCGCCGCACCTCGGCGGGTCCAGAGCCACGCCAGAAGAGCAGTTCTCCCGCGGAGCGGTTCAGGAAAACTGCCTTCACGGACACGGATACATGATACTTCCCCTGCCAGGTTAAGAAGCCACTACGCTTGATTCGAGCCTTCAAGGGGTTACACAATGGCTTTCTGTAGGAGGGTTTGGATACGGATTCCCTCACCTCAGGGACTAATGACCTCTCTGGAGATCGCTCCCAGCCCTGCTCCTCGTGCCACTCGAGTGTCCTGCACTGCTGGGCTTCAGCCAGGCCTCGGACCAGGCTGCTGCCCCAGGAGCCTCGTCCCCAGGACAGCTCCGCTCCCCGTGCTCCGCAGCCCCTGAGCCGCAAGCTCCCGCCGGCAGACGAGCAGCGCATCAGGCGCTCGCACGGCGACCCCACCCCCCCCGGGGCGGGCGTGGGGCTTCGCGGCAGCGCGCATGCTCAGACTGCGGGGCGGACGACGCTGCGAGCGCGGGCCGGATGGCGGGCACGGTAAGCGGGCGCGGGGCCGGCGAGATGTGCGCGGGGGTCGCGACCCGACACCCGCGGGGTGACGTCACAGAGCGCCGCGTTCGGCCCCGCGGAGCGGAGCTCCGTGACGTCGGCACAGCCGGGGCCAGGGTGGTGCCGGAGGCGAGGACCTTGCGGGGTCAGGAGGGCATGGAGAAAGTCGGGGGCGTCCGGAGCGCAGCTTGTCCTGCCCCTGCCTGAGGCAGGAGCATCCGCACCCAAATCCTCCCCTGCAAATCCAGTGGCTAACCTCTTAGCAAAACTGCCTGGGCGCTTACGCTGCCAGCAAAGCTGCTCCGACTTAGAGCAGGTGGGAGCAGACCCCATCGAGTCTGGTGCAGCGTGCATCCCCAGCAGCCTCCACTGTGTCAGCATCCGCACACTTCAAAATGGTAGCTCCTTGGACCAGCTTTAGATAATATGCCCCTGCTGCCATTTTTAAGCACAGGGATATGAATACATGAGACGGTGAACCGCTCTAATTCAAGTCCCCATCCCCCCCCCAGCTGCTCTAATTAAAGTGCCCCCCCACTCCCAGAGCATGTGTATAAATGCCCCATGAGACCTGAAGAGTGCCCAGCGTCCCACATCTTGTCTGACTCCATCCCAGCTCTCCAGTAGGTCCAGTAAAGGATACGGCCCTAACAAAGCTTTGCCTCTCTCCTTGCAAGGGGCCTGCTGTTTGGTTGCTGTGAGAAGGGCTGTAGTTCCGGCTAACTTGCTGCAGCAGAAGTTCATTGTCTTAATAAGAACATAGGCCCTTTTCTCTTTACCTGGCAAGCCTCTGCCCTCCTCTGCTTTTGAGAAATAGCAGGATAATCCTTGTTAGACTGAAGGAGTTTCTGACCAGTCCTAGCTAACTGCAGGGTGAAGGAAGCCTGTGGCTTGCATGGAAACATGCTGATTTTGAATTCTGAAATGGGATGATTGAACAGAGGTTGCTGTGGAAGTTTTTTAAGCAAGACCCTGTTGGGCCCAGGAAAAATGAATTGGCTGCTTTCAAAACTGCCTGGCAGTCCATTGTTTTCTTCCGTTGACTGCATCATACCCCAGCAACTGGAGTCAGTCAGACTGTTTGTTAAAAGCTTGTCCTGTCCAACAGTTGTATCAAGAAAGTATGCAGCTTCCCTTACTGTTGCCAGGGTGCAGCTGTCATGCCATATGTAAAAGAGAATGCTGTGTTTTGAAAGACCAGCTATTAAGTTAGTACAATTGTGCTAATATTAATAATAAAGAACAGGAAATAAAAAATAACAAAAAGCTTCCTTGGTACCAGATAACCAATCCATGGTGTTTGTAATTCCTCTTTCTATATCAAATAGCAAGCTTTTCTAATTGTTTCTTCCCTGAAAGATTTGGAAAACAAAACAACAGAAAAAGCTCTAATTCTTGAAATTAGCTATACTTTGATACCCAAATGTTACTTCTAAATACTCAGTAAGCCTTGATAAATATGTTAACTATTTGTTATTTCACTTCATCTTTAGGAAAAAACAATGCTATTTGATTGAACCATTTTTCAGACTGACATGGTTTCAGTGGGCCCTGTGCATCACCTATGAAATTCTAACTTTTGTGCAAAGGAAAGGAAGATGTTAAAATATTTGTTACAATTTTGCTTTAGACATTTTCTTGTAACCTTTATTTATTTAATAACTGGTACATGACTCTTGTTTTGAAAACAGTTGCTCTAAAATGCTCATGCTCAAGTTTGGGAGGATGAGCCTTTTTAATGGAATTGAAAAAAGAGATTTGAAAATGGTAAATAATTTACTGGGTGACGGATCCTTTTGAACTTTGAACTTCCACGCCTTCTTCCTCCCCCTTAAAAGCTGACTAGATTTTCTAATAAACTCACAGGCTTCTAGTCATCGTCTCCCAGCATTGTGGCTGATTGGTTTCTATGCAGCTAGTTTGCCGAAGTGCATGTAGGTGCAGGAGGTCCATAAAGCCAACAGAATAAATGAGCCTTAGGTTTGTGAAAAGGGCTTGGAAAGAGGTTGTCAGAGTTCCTGACTTAATTGCCTCTCTCTCTCCCCCTCTTGGCATTCACAGCAGCACCATTATAAGTTGGCTGACCATAAGGAGATAGATCCTGGACAACCAAGACATCTGGGACACTGCCTCCCTCCCCCTGCTCACTCCCCCCTCCCATCCCACCCTCATGCTCTCAAACCCGCAAGGTGCCAGGCCACCTTCCAGGAAGGTAGCCATGTATGTCTGCCACTTGCAAATTGTCTTGCCACTCTGACTCCCTGCCCTGCGCCCTTGCATTTCTGGCATGATCATTATAATTCTCCTCAGCCGGCCAGAACTGGCCTCTTCAATCAGGGACTGTCCCAGTTGGTCACCCTGATTATAGGTCTCTGAACTCTAGCTGTCCCTTTCCCAGGATGAAAACTTGCATTGCTTACTCCAAAACAGCATTTTAGGGCTGTAATCCCCTTACAGTTACTGGGCATTTTTACATGTGCAAGTGCCGCAGCGCCGGGCACTTTCAAATGTGCCTGGTGCTGCAATGCTTGCAGTTGTATAAGTGGTGAAAAACTTGGAGGAGCCATTTTCTCCATGCTGATATGCATTTCGCCACTTATACAACTGCACGTGGCCCAGCACGCATCAGCTCACGTGGAACAGACTTGATTAATCAGATCTGCTCAGAAGTAGCAGATCTCCAACACATCACCAAACAAAAAGGTGTGTGTATAAATTCCCATTGTGACTAGTGCAGTAGATCTGAGTTTACTTAGCACCTGAGCGCCATCTTTCTGGTGTTCTGCTTTTTCTGAGGCAGTGAGTTAACTGGTGGCCAGCGAGCTAGCTCTTGCAAAGCATAGTAGTTCTTATGTTAGAATAAGACCATTCTACAGAGAACATCTGGGGGGGAAAATAGAGTCTTCTTGCTTGCTAAATTTACTAGTTATGCTCCATCACCCATATAGAGTGCATTACATAAGTTTGTCCATTCTTAGTTCTAGAAGTAAAGGAAGGCTCTGCCTTTATACAGGTTAACTTCTTTGTCAAGCCTTCTGAGCCAGGTTAAAAGCTAGTCAGTGCTGTTTTCTTTAGGAATTTACATTAATTACCCTGCAAAGATTATATATAAATACCTTTTGCTTAACAGCAGTTTCTTTAAATCATCTGTAAAATATCAACATGCTCATATCTGAAAGCTCCACCTATGCAGAATATTAAGCCTGTTACAGAGGTAAGTTAAGCCTTATCTGCCTGGGAAAATTGATTGGCACACTGTTATAAGCAGTGTTCCCTCTAAGTTGCATGTTGAGCGCGGCTGCGCAGGCATGCTTGGCAGCACGGCATGAGCACGCCTGCATGGCCACACACGCCACGCAGCTTAGAGGGAACGCTGCTTTTAAGTGAGCTACTGTAGAAAAAGTCTCCTGGGGTGGACACTATTCTGGTTTGTCATGTTTATTCTGAAATAGTGGCCACATACCAGTATTCACAGAGCAGTTTGTACCATAGTAGTTATGCTGGTTAGTTTCTCTGTTTAGGAAAGGCTATATAAACTCAACCTCCAGATTAATTCAAACTAACCTATGTGTTCTGTGACAGCTGACATGAGATCTTTCTGAAAAATCTCAAACGACAAAGCTGGAGATTCATTTAAAAAAAAACCCCTACAAAACAAACAAACAAAAAAAAACCCCTGAAATCTAAAGGCAGCCCAATCCTTGTGATGTGATCTGATTTTTTTTTTTTATTTTTTTTTTTATTATTATTATTTTTTGCTCTTGGTTACTTGGCTGTAGCTTCCATTTACTTGCTTGGTGCACAACATAGCCAAAGGCAGAATTGGACCCATAGATGCTACAAATGTCCTTTTTGTTTTTAAGACTCTAAACTCTATTTACCTTCAAAATAAACCCATCTTTTTGTGGTGGCAAAGATGAGTTTCCTTCTGTGATCCCTGTTAACTGTAGTATTTGAGTATTTTCCAAGTATACTTGGTCAGACTTCTTATATAACGTATTTACTCGAATCCAAGATAAGCTTTTTTTTTCTCAGGCAGTGGAGGCGAAGCCCCTTGTCTTGGATTTAAGTACAAGGAGGATGTGGCGCGGGTGGCTGCTTGGCTCTAGCTCTGCCCCAAGCCTGGGTTGGGGCAAGTCTGAGATATGGCAGCCACCTGCCCCCCACTCCACCCTTGGCTCCATTCCTTGCCAGGTATGGAGCACATACAAATTCTGGCTCCTGCCCAGTAATACAGCAGCGACAGCTCCAGCCCCAGCCCCAGCCCCAGCCCCATTATGTTTTGTTGCCAGACAGGGGCCAGAGTGTGCATGTTCTATGTTCCCAGGCGGGCATAAAACCAGAATAGGAGTTGTAAGCAGTGCAGGGGAGGTGGTAGAGGCTGTGTGGAGCAGGTGCTGCTCTTTCTCTTCAGTAAACAACAAGACATTTATTATTAGTGAAATTCTTTGTTCTCATTTAGGTTATTAAATGCAAGGCCGCTGTTGCCTGGGAGGCAGGTAAACCATTATCTATTGAAGAGGTAGAAGTTGCTCCACCAAAAGCTCATGAAGTTCGGATCAAGGTAATCATGCAAGTGTTTATTGCTTACTTTCATCTTTGTACTTTGGGAGATTAAATATTTAAGCTTAATCATGTGTTTGCCTTTATAAGAGAAATGTTGAATTAGGGCTATGAGTTTGTTTGAAACTTAGGTAAGATATTACAGGGTGTGTTACTGTGAAGTAATGTGAAATGGTTGCTGGTCTAAGACTAAATAGTTGTTTTAGTTTTTTGTTTAGGCCAAAAAAATTACTATTAGTCTCCAGGGACCAGTGACAGTTTTAAAGACTAAGCTCTTTATGAGCCACTTGATCTAGAAATATAGCTCATCCCAGTGGAAAGGTGTAGCTTTTCGTCTTTCCAGTGATTTAATACATTCAGTTTTAGCTGATCCAGGTTGTAAATTATCAGACTTGAAACTGTCGCTGTGATTACCCTCTTGCCTTCTCCAAACATTCACCCCTAATCAATAGCTCCTATGTCCCAAACTACTATACACAAAGGTACAGTTTGCCTCCATACAAGGCCCAGGTCCTGTTCACGTTTAAGACTTGAATTAAGGGCTTAAATTAGATTTATGTAACACAGGGGGCTTTATGAAAGCCCTGTAGGCAGGGGTGATTTTTACTTTTGGAAATTGAGACTATATCCTATTTAAAATCTGGGCTGCCATGTTGCTTTCAGATAATTGAGAGCATTGGTTTCTGGCTTTAGCAGCTCATGAGCTGTCAGCCACTAATTTAATGATAGAATTCCCTTGAGAGAGTGTAGTAATATTTTTTTTCCTGGGTCCACATATTTTGTGACCTGCCAGAACTAAAAACTCATCGGTTCGGGTTACTGCAAAAGTCATTATCCTTAGTAAATTCTTCCTAGGACTACTTCTGGATTACTGCCAAGGAAAAAAATATTCCAGTTTATTGTTAGATTTCTCTCTACAACTGTTAGAATATTACAGATATTTTTGCCATTCTTTCAGATTGTTGCCACTGCTGTTTGTCACACTGATGCCTACACTCTGAGTGGTGCTGACCCTGAAGGATGTTTCCCAGTGATCTTGGGTCATGAAGGAGCAGGAGTTGTTGAGAGTGTTGGGGAGGGAGTAACTAAATTAAAACCAGGTAAGAAAACATTAGGATTTTTAAGAATTCTGTTTTACAGCATTCTTATACGAAGTTACACGAAGAAACAGCAGTTTAACAAATTAAACAGTCTTAAGATAACAGTTGTCTAAATGTGCTGTTTTTTCACAGGGATGTAGGTTGTAGCCATGTTGGTCTAAGGGCATGGGCAGACAAGGTTCTTTGGGTGAATCTGATATCTTTTATTAGACCAACTTAAATAGTTGGAAAAAAAATTTTAAGCGTGCTTTCGAGTTCAAAAACCCTTCATCAGGCTGAGGAAGTTTCAGCAGTTGGTGTGTGCTCTTCCTGGATGGAATGAAAAGTAAAGAAGCCAGAGGCTGGGCTGGTATGCATACAAGATAGGCAGTCAGTGAAGATGTAGATTGAGGAGACAATGGGTGAAAGAGAGGCTGGGTGGCAGGGGAGAAAAGGGGGATGAATAGTGGAGAGGTACCTGGGGAGTCAGATGTCAGGGAGGTTATAAGGTGTCATAAATCCAATGTCTCTATTTAGTCCATGATTTTTAGTATCCAGGAGGTTGATGAAATGGAGTTCATAGGCTCGTCTCTAGGAGGTGTTTTGTAAGTGTCCTTTGAGGATCAAGACTGAGAGATTGAAGAGAGAATGGTTTTCTTGTGAGCAATGTGCCCCCACAGGTAATTGGGTATTCCTGTCTTTGATAGATTTCCGGTGTGCGTTCATTCTGGTGCGCAGTTGTTGCTTGGTCTCTCCTACGTATTTTCCATCAGGGCATTTGGTGTAGCTATAAGACCCGGGAATGTTGATGGCTCTGTTGTGGGGTATAGTAATTGTGGGGGTGGTGGAGGTGTGTTGGCAAGTTTTGCATTTCTTGTCATGGCATGGTCTGGATCCATTTGGTGTGTTCTAGGTCTGAGGAAGTTTGCTTCTGGTGATGAGGTTAGCGAGGTTCAGTGCTTGTTCAAAAGCTAGGATGGGTGGCTCTGGGAAGATCTCTTTAAGAACAGGGTCTCTTTCTAGTATAGGTTGCAGTTTGAGGATTTTCTGTATGGGTTCGAGGGAGGGGTGATATATCATAACCAGCAGTGTGCAATTTGTGGGGGGTTTTCTTCTGTCCTGCAGCAATTCTTCACATGGTATCTGGGTGGTTCTTTCAAACGTGGGATCTATTTCTTTGGAGGAGTGTCCTTGTTGGGTGAAAGCCTGTTTAAGATTGGTGAGGTGGCAATCCCAGGTGTTCTCCTCAGTGCAAATTCGGTGGGATCTGAAGGCTTGGCTGTATATCACAGCTTTTTTGGTGTGTTTAGGATGATTGTTGGTTTTGTGCAGATATGTATGTTGGTCTATGGGTTTCTTGTATAACGTGGTCTGTATTTTATCATTCTGGATACTGATCATCGTGTCTAAAAAGATGTTGGTGCTGGAGTAGTCTAGAGAAAGTCAGATGGAGGAATGGTGATTGTTGAATTTCTGATGGAATTCAATCAAAGGTTTTCAGTCCAAATGATGAAGATGTCATCGATGTATCTTAAGTATACACTATCTTAATCAGTCTTCTTCCAGGTGGCTCATAAAAAGGTTGGCATACTGTGGGGCCATTTTGGTGCACATAATTTTTTTTTTTTCTATGGGTTTTACATTTGTGTTCCCGTTTTTTCTGGAGTATTTATTCTTCTGTAAAATTCTTAATTTTGCATGCGTGTTTTCTTGCTATTCAAACATTAAACCATCAGAATTTTATAAGGCATTGCACTGTACAAGATCTGTACTTGTCTCTCTACGTTTGTGAGCATTTTCATAGTTTCATAGTTAGTAGGGTCGGAAGGGACCTAAGGAGATCGTCAAGTCCGACCCCCTGCCATGGCAGGAAAGGGTACTGGGGTCAAACGACCTTGGCAAGGTGTTCATCTAGCCTCCTTTTAAAGACCCCCAGGGTAAGAGCCTGCACCACTTCTCTTGGAAGTTGGTTCCAGATCCTAGCCGCTCTGACAGTGAAGTAGCGCCTCCTGATATCTAGCCTGAATCTACCCTCTGCCAGCTTGTGACCCTTATTTCTAGTTACTCCTGGTAGCGCTCTGGTGAACAGGGACTTCCCCCAGTGCCTGCTGGTCCCCCCCCAACTAGTTTGTAACAGGCCACTAGATCTCCCCTCAGCCTTCTCTTGTGGAGGCTAAACAGGTTCAGGTCCCATAGCCTCTCCTCATAGGGCCTGCCCTGCTGCCCCTTGATCATGTGAGTGGCCCTCCTCTGGACCCTCTCCATGCTGTCCACATCCCTCCTGAAGTGCGGCACCCAGAACTGGATGCAGTACTCCAGCTGTGGCCTGACCAGTGCTGCATAGAGGGGGAGGATCACCTCCTTGGACCTGCTTGAGATGCATCTGTGGATGCATGACAAGGTACAGCTGGCCTTCCTGACCACGTCCCCACACTGCCGGCCCATGTTCATCTTGGCATCAATGACTTCAAGATCCTTTTCTGCCTCTGCATTGATGAGAAGGGAGTTTTGATTATCTTTAATCCATGAATGATCAAATACTATAAGATTTTAACCATGTGATTTTTTTGTCTTCTGACTTACTGGCCTTCCTTTAACTAGCTAGCCTGTAAAATATCTATTCTTTTGCCTAGGTGACACAGTCATCCCTCTCTATGTCCCACAATGTGGAGAATGCAAGTTCTGTTTAAACCCTAAAACCAATCTCTGCCAGAAGATAAGGTTGGTAAACTCCTTTTTCTTATGACACACAAAACATTTGTTTTGTAATTCATCGGTGTACACTCACTTCTGTACAAAAGCCAAGTGGCCTGGAGATGTATCAGATGGTTCAGACATCAAGTGCAACATGATTTAACACACAGGAAAATCCTGCAATTGTAAGAGGGCATGTGTTGGATTTTGTTGTGAATAATTACTTTTCCCTCCTTTTGGAATTCAGCCAACTTGTCTTCTTTTCTGACCTAACTGAAATTTACTTCATGGTGTGTATGCAGGTATGTGAACTATTGGTCCATGGTTCCAGCCCAGCAAGAACCAACATCACACCCAAATCTCTGTTCTTACTCCCTTACAAAATGGTTTATTGACTCAAATGGCTTGCACTTCACTCTGCTGCCGGGGCTGAGTTCTATTCCCCAGCCTTCACCTATGCTGCATGTGATAATCAAGCAGTACTACCTGGCTCCATGCCTTTGGGCCCTTAAAGAGGCAGGGCTTAGCAACCAGAGCTGCAACTCCTGCAGGGACATGCTGGCTTGGAGAGGGCTTGTGGAGGGGCCCCGTAGGCTGGCTAGAGTTGCCTGGCTTGCCAGATGCAGCCCACCTCTGGTTTAGACTCTGCTATAAAAGTCAGTAACATTATAATAGATCACAGGTCAGCAACCCCTGGAACACGTGCTGAGCATGGCATGCAAGGCCATTTTGCTTGGCACACCACCACCAGCCTGGCCTCTAATCAGCTTCTGCCAGCCACGGAGTCCAGGCTGCTCCCAGCTGCAAGCAAGGGAGGCTGCAAGCCCTGCTGCAAGCAGACCAGGCTCTGTGGGCTGGCTGCAGCCGGGAGGCTGCAAACAGCTGCTCCGGGCTTCGGCATGTCGGCACTCTGGCACCTTCCCAGGTAGACATTGTGGTTTTTTCGGCACTCCAGCCAAAAAACGTTGCCTACCCCTGTACTAGATCTTGTTGTGATGTTTCATTTTAGAGTTACCCAAGGAAAAGGACTGATGCCTGATGGGACCAGCAGATTCACCTGCAAAGGAAAACCAGTCTATCATTTCATGGGAACTAGCACCTTCTCCCAGTATACGGTTGTGGCTGATATCTCAGTTACTAAAGTAGATGCTGCAGCTCCTCTGGATAAAATCTGCCTGTTAGGCTGTGGCATTTCAACAGGCTATGGAGCTGCCATTAACACTGCCAAGGTACAGGCTCTGGTTATCTTTGGCTCTTCCCAGTAATGATGTGGCTTAATGATATTAAACTGGAGGCAAACCACTAGCGTAAGAATTTGTTAGGACTGGGGTTGGAGAAAGCAAGACAAGAAACATAACCGCTAGGTCAGCAGTTTCCAAACTGACAGATTGCGCACCACTGATTTTAAAATGATACAACCTAAACTACCACCAATACTTAAGGTGCGGGGGGTGGTGCCTGTGTTGGGGAGGGTTGTGAGGGAATGTGTGTGGTGGGGAGCATAGGGTATGTTGGGAGATTGCATGTATGTGGGGGGTTTGTTAGGGGGACCCCTGATACTCCCCACATGGTGCAGTAGCAGGCACCCTATGGAGTGCAGCTCTGGCCAGTGCTGCACATCACAGCGAGAGGCGCATCGTCTGCTGGCCCATCTGTATCACCAGTACTCCCTGCACTCGCTGGGCATGGGAGGGAAGCCCTGCATGCTGGAAATGGCTGCCTTCCCCTGCAGGCCAGGGGAAGGCACCTGGGGTTTCCCTCCTGTGTTGTGTAGCTGTGGCCGGTCAGCCAGTAAAGCAGCCAGCTCCAGCACATGGGGCTTCCCTCCTGTGCCCAGCGAGTGTGAGAGCTGCATGTGCATGCACGTATGGGGAGCCCTGGTGATACAGACATCCTGGCAGAGGCTGTGCACTTCAATGCGATGTGCAGCACTGGCTGGAGCCATGCCCTGCCAGGTGCCTGCACTGGGCATGAACACCAAGTGCTCCCACCTGCTGCTACCACTACCATTGCCTGTCTGAGCTGTGCACCATGGGGAAAGTGTGTGTGTGTGGGGTGGGGGAGGTCTTCATACCTCCCACTCTCCCTCTCACTCACATGGTGCCCAGCCAAGCTCCACACTGCTGCTGCCCCCTGGGTATGGCCTCCACGTTTCCGCCAGCTCCATGCTCCCACTCACCTGTAGCCCTGCCCCTGCTCCTGCCACTTCCCAACATGCTGCCCAGAGCCAGCAGGAGACTGGGGAAGTGGAGCAGGTCCCCAGGGGCTGCAGCATCGGAAGCTGTGTGCTGGTTGGACAGGGCCCTTCCACCTATGAGGATGGGAGTGAGGTGCAAAAGGGTATGTTTGTGGGGAGGTTATATACGTAGGTCACCTCGCTCCCACCCTTGTGGGCAGAAGGACTGGTGGGGTACATACCACTGACAGGTTGTTTGCATACCACTGGTGATACACGTACCACAGATTGGGAACCACTGCACTAGGTGATAGGATGTTTCCACCACAAGTTTTCCTGCATCTCCAGGAGTGAGGTATAAACAGATACAAGTTCCAATTAGTTGCACTTAGCCGTTGCAGCAGTTCATCTGCTGGGTTCAGTCCTTTTTCCATCTCCCCTTCACACAATTCAGAGGCTTGCTTGGCCTTTATGGAGAAAAGAAGACTGTTGATACCTTCTTCTGGGGAAGAAAGAACTGCGGTCTGTCTCTTTCTTGTACCGGTCTGTGGTATTGGTGAAGGGAAAACTGATGCTCTTTTCAATGAAGGCCAGGACAGAAGAAGGAATTTGGTAGCTAGATCTGCCTTGAGGGGCCTGGAAGACAGACTCCCACTGGCATGCTTCCCTTCCGATCACAGTCACAGAATTTCTCATCTCAACTCCTCAGGTGGAAGATTAAGATGAGACAGAGAATAGAGGATCAGTGGTGAATACCTGTGTGCAAGTATGGGGTTGGAAAAGGGGCTTCCTGCCATGGAGAAGTGGATATGGATAGCAGCCACTCCATGCTGTTAAGAAACTAGTTTGTGAATGGGTATTATGACAGGTGTTTGCAGGGGTGGGGGGATACCTTAAGGCAGTGATTCTCAACCAGGATGCCCTGAGATCCTTTTAAGGGTGAAGTGCAATATTAGTACTGTTAGGTGTGCAAACACATTCCTGTGATTCACAATATAAACAGAGATTTAAAATAGGAATCCACAGTGTCAAAAAAATTCTGACCTGTTACATCTTTCTGAGTTCTTTGCAGCAAAGGAATTGCTCTATTGGTTGGGTTTTTTTGTAGTCAAGAAATGAGTGAGTGCTAAAAGCTAGCATTTTTTCAAAGGGGTGCCTTGAGTTTAAAAAGGCTGGGAACCACTGCTTTAAGGTAAGGATAAGATAGTACAGGGGTGGGGACAATGTGGCCCGCCAGGCCATTCTATCTGGCCTGCGGGGCCCCTAAAAAAATTAGAAAATTAATATTAATCTGCCCTGGGCTGCCTGTCATGCGGCCCTCAATGGCTTGGTAAAACTCAGTAAGCGGCCCTCTGCCCAAAATAATTGCCCGCCTCTGGGATAGTATGCGTTCTTGGTCTTTCAAAGCTACTTTGTGACCCACATCAAAAAGTCCCTGTTTCTGCTTACCTACATGCTATTTCCTTGTCTGTCAAGTTATCCTTCTTTTGTTGCGGAAACTCCACAGGTCTGGTGAGGGCCCCAAACTGTTTTCCACTTTTAGGGACAGAAAGAGAACCATAGCTTTTTCATAGCATTTCAAAAAGAAATCTTTGACAAAAAAAGTCAAAGGCAAAGGTGTAGTTCCCTTTATCTAAACTATAGTGATTTGCAACATGGGGTTTGTACTTCTGTTTTTAATTAAAAAATGCCTAATGTTTATATTTCTATGCAAGTGAAAGGATGCGTGTTTGTTTAGTCTACTGCTGTATGTCCTTCAACTCTTCTCTCTCATCTGGCAGGTGGAACCTGGTTCTACCTGTGCTGTCTTTGGTTTAGGAGGAGTTGGCCTGGCAGTGATTATGGGCTGTAAAGTGGCAGGAGCCTCCCGGATCATTGGTGTTGATCTCAACAAAGATAAATTTGCAAAGGCCAAAGAGTTTGGAGCCACTGAATGCATCAATCCTAAGGACTTCAGTAAGCCCATTCAGGAGGTGCTAGTTGAGATGACAGATGGTGGTGTGGACTATTCATTTGAATGCATTGGTAATGTTGGTGTCATGGTAAGTGTGTGCAATGCATTACTTAGTGGGGAGGGGAAAGTTCATTGCAACTTGGGGCAATTCATTACTTTAATGAGAAATAAGTCCCTTTCTCTTTACATGGAAACATTCTGTCCTCCTTGTTTGCAACTGAGAAACAGTAGAATAATTCTTAGACTGAAGGTATCTATTATAAATCCTAACCATAAAATGAAAATACTGTGGCTTATGTGGACACATGGGGCACTTTTACATGTGCTCTGGGACACTGTGCTGGGCGTAGGCAACACGTGGGGGGGCACATGCCCTCCCTGAGATTGGCCTTCGCTGGCTAGGAATAGGGGTGCCAAGTGAAGTAACAGCACTTTGTTTTGCTGCCAGCACTGTGATTGGCCACTGAGGAACCCCTCTTCCCCCCAGTCAGCAATTGGCTGCTGGGGGACCCCGGGACTCTGGAGGCACCATTTGCCCAACGTATTGGGTACTTTTAATTAGCAAGCCACACATCACACGTCTATCAGCATCCCCATGCTGAAAAAATGGCAGCAGGGTGCTTTGAAGCAAAGCTCATTGCACATGTTTTATTTCAAAGTGCCCTGCCACCATATTTTCAGTGCAGGGATGCAAGGGGATGCTGATGCACATGACATGGAAGGCTGCTAGACTAAGTCAGTTTCTGTGCTCCAGCAGACTTGATTAATCGAGTCTGCTCTGACACACTGGATTTCCAGCATGTCAGAGCAGGCTCCCCACACATCTATAGGAACTCAGGAATATTATAATTTAACAGAGTTTGTCATGGAAGATTTTTGATAAAATCGTATGAGGATTCTGATTTTGTAAAAAATGTGGCATTCCATCTTTTTTTCTGTTTTCACTGTAGAATAGTGGAGAGCATCAATCTCAACAATAAACCTTTCTTACTGGTGTCTGGGTTTTGTTGTATCTCTGTGCAGAGGGCTGCTTTGGAAGCATGTCATAAAGGCTGGGGAGTCAGTGTGATAGTTGGAGTAGCTGCTGCAGGTCAAGAGATCTCTACCCGACCATTCCAGCTAGTGACTGGGCGAACTTGGAAAGGGACTGCCTTTGGAGGTAAGGATTTGACATACTTGTATAGATAATATCTTCTGGATTAAAAGAGCAAAAAATACAAATACAAAGCAAGACCGTGTGAGAAGCTTTTCTAAATGCTTTTTAGTGACCATTATACTGGTTTCAAAGCAAACACTGCTAGTGCACATCATGAATTCAAAATGAAGAGTTGTCTTGATGGCAGTAGTTCTCTTGTACAGTTCATTATAATGCCATTTTGTATTATAAGAGAATTGCCTAATTATGAATTGCAGTTTTGAACTATAACAAGACAACCTGCTCACCTGGGAAACCAGGACTAAGGTAAACATGTTTGTGTACTTCTGTCCTGTTCATTCACTGAGCAAGTAGAATTGCAGGGCTGCACTGTGAGGATGAACATGGTATGGTATCAAAGGTCCGTTGTAGTGTGCTAGAAGTTGCTAACACAACAGAAAACAAATCTGTAATTGACTTTTTGCCTATTGGATTAAAAGTATTGAGTGACTTTCCCCCAACCCTTGCTGTCTACCAAGAGGGTGATGAACTCAGGATTTAGAGCCTGCTGAAGTCTTGCAAAGCTTTGGAGAAAGCTGATGTAACATCAAGTAAAAACAGCCTAGAGTACTGGCTATAACAAATATACAAACAAGGACTAGGAGAGCCTAATGCTCAGTTTCGGATCTCAGCTACACATTGCTTTGTCTCTGGAGAAAGCAATGCATGAATCTGTTTGGCCCTCAGGGACCTTGTATTGTTTTTATTATTTTGTACTCAAGCTTTTTCTAACGCAGCGCTGGATAGGATTGATTGAGAAGTTCCTTTATATATAATAAGAAAGCTGACAAGCTAATGTAAGGATAATACACTTTTCAATGTCCATGTGTGACAATTTTTTTCTCCCCAGGTTGGAAGAGTGTGGAGAGCGTACCAAATCTGGTAGCTGAATATATGGCAAAAAAGATCAAAGTCAATGAATTCATAACTCACAATCTGCCTTTTGACAAAATTAATGAGGCTTTTGAACTGATGCACACAGGGAAAAGGTAACATACATAACATTAACGTGGATTTAGATTTTATTGGTTTCCTTTTAAGAACATACCATATTTACCCAAATGTAAGACAGCTGTGAATAAGACAACCCCCCCAGCACTTGGATTCCAGATATGGAAATTTGTAACACATATATCATTTTCCACATCTAGAATCTTTGGGGGGGAGGGTAGTCATCTTAAACTTGTTCTGTCCTGTCCCCCACTCCTTACTACAGCAGCAGGGCAAGCAGAAGCAATGGAGTAGAGGGGGGGGAGCAGGGGTGGGTGTAAGTGGTAGGGAAAGCAGAGGCCAAGGAGCAGACATGCTGCCCCTCACCCCTTGCTGCCCCTCCAGCACAGGTAGAGCTCCAGAGCTGCCCCATGCAGCTGGGAGCCTGGCTGCGCAAGGGCAGGTTCCTCCTTCCCTGCTCTACTTCTCTCTCCTGTGCTCAGCCTGCTTCTGGTCAGCAGGGGGACAGGGAAAGGGGAAAAGAGAAGGGCAGGGAAGGAGAAAACCATGCACTTCAGAGCTGGGCTCCTGGCACAGCTACATCCTGCAGTGAAGGACAGGAATAGCTTTCAAGCTCCCCTGTGTCTGCCACAGTTGAGGGCTGTGTAGAGCCACTATATAGAAAGCCTGGTGGGCTGGAGACTGCAGCAATATACAGATGCCTCTTTCCCTGCCAGTGAAGGAGACAAGGGGATAGGAGCTAAGCAGGGAGCAGAGCTGGAAGCAGGCATCTGCATGCTGTTGATTCTGTCCCTGCCCCACCAGGCTCTGCACAGCCACTCCTCACAGCTCCCAATGGCAGTGGTCTGATACTCAGTTCTAAGTTAAGGCTTTGTTTTCCCCAGGATGAATGGGGAAAGAAAATCTCATTTTGGAATTGAGCAAATACAGTATCTAATTACCTACTCAGCAGAAGTTCTTTAAAAAGCATAATGCAGAGATCCAATAACAGAAACCAATATAACTAGCATATTTCTTAGAAGGATTTAAGAAACATTTGCTTTAAAAAAAATAGGACAAGAAAGCCAGCCTAAGGTTAGTGTTTCAGGGATAATAGGGTAACTGATCTTATTCTTGTTATGGATTTCTCTCTGCCCTCCCCCACCCTTTTTTTTCTCTGAAAGCATTCGAACAGTTCTGAAGTTTTAAGGAGTCAGAAGATGGATCCTGCCTGTCCTAGCTGCCATAATCTACTAGCTAAACCTAAGGTTCTTGAAGAGAACTAGGATCAGAAAGACACAGATTCCGGTTGGGATGGGAAAACCACCTGCTTCATAATCATAGTCTCTTAAATGTTAACTGATCTCAAAATAATGGTAAATGCTAAATCCAGTTGTATAATTAACCTGGGTTCCAGACTTTGTTCCATGTTAGTAACGTCTGAATTTTGACAGTGCCTAAATCATAAAAAACTACTTAATAAAGAAGTATATTTCTCTGTACTGGATGGAAGTTCTCATTCCTTCAGCCATTACATGCTATTTCACTACTACCAAAAGGAATCAGGAAAAGCACTTACTAGAGAAAGCTGTGCCCTGCAAAGATGTACTTAGAGCATGCTCTTTCCCCTTTTGCATTCACCATGCAAAAGAGATAAGGGTAAAAAAGCAGCACTTTTCTGAAACTCAAACTGTTACAGTAGGGATGCTCAATCCCTCATCTGTGAGCCAGTTCTGGCCTGTGGAGCTGGGCATTCTGGCCCACAGGGGTCTGAGAATTTGGTGGCAGGGGAGCAGCAACAGCAATTGTCACTCCCCTGCTGCTAAGTTTCCAGACTTGTGGGGAGCCCTGCAGGCTGGATAGCACATAGGATCTGCATGCAGAGTTGGCCCAGGGCCAGATAGGCCTACAGACCAGCCCTGAGGTGGAGCACCACTGGAAACAGCATTTTGGATGTTTGCCTGTTATGCATTAGGGCAGTATGTGCAGTTTCACACTGCATAGACAAATCAGTAGGACAGAAAAAAACAAAATTCTATAGCTCCATGATTATAGGTACTCACCTGGATGCACAGATCTGAATAATTGCTACAAAACACTTAAAATATCTGGAGCAGGAACTGGAATGCAGATCTAGGTCCTGAGGCAAGTGCCCCAACCACGCTGCTAGTCCTTCTTTAGTCCACTCTATATAATTATAGTACAGCAAGTACTCCAACCTTGAATATAACTGATAGCAGTGTTTCTCAACCCATGGTATGTGTACCCCCAGGGTTACACAAGACATGGGCAGGGGGTACATGGGTGCTACATTTTGGTCTTTGCCTGCTTGGGCTAGATGTTCCAGCCACCGTCCCTCCGGCAGTGTCTGGTGAGCTGGGGTTTTCACTCCCCGGCATCAGTGTGCTGGGGGATAGGGAGGGAGGCCCTGCGCAGGCTGCTTTGCCCTGGGCGGCAGTGGAAAAAGTGAGACTTGGCTTGCAGCGGTGAAACCAGAAGTGCCACAGTGGGACTTACAGTTTAACTTTTGCTGCATTGATCAGTAGGAGGTATACAAGGTACCAAAGGTTGAGAACCACTGACCTATAGCATGGATAGGCAACCCACAGCATGGGTGCCAGAGCATAGCACGCAAAGGCATTTTGTTTGGCACACGTGCCTTGGTGTGGATGATAGGGAAGGGGCCAGGGCTGCACTGCCACAACAAGGATTGGGCCTCTTGTAGCTCCCCAACCATCTGCCCGAACATGCCAACATCTTCCAAGTTGAGGTTGTGGGTGTTTTGGACACTCTGCCCAAAAATGTTGCCAACCCCTGCCCTATAGCCTAGTTAATGCACTTCAGGAATGAGGAGGCTGCAGGTTCACATTCTCTCCCACCTGATACTCTAACCCCTAACCATTCTCGTTTTCCATTTTACGTAATCAATCTCCAACCACCTTTGTGAGGAACAGGATGATTTACGTGGTTAAAAAAAGATCACAGCTGCCATTACCAAGTGGAAAAAGGTACTTTGCTTTTGCCCAAAACTAGGCATTTTCAGAAGTGAGTTAACTCACTTCTCTCCAGGATTTTACTGGCTCAGTTAAGTTGCTTCCTGCTTAGCATGCTGGTTTCTCTAGATCAAGCATCTGCTTCAGGACTGTAGATTCGGAAGTAGCAAGGTATACAAGTCTTTCTTTAGATCTACCTAGTCTTAGGTCATGTTGTATTAATAACTAAATAATCATAGAATCATAGAAGTAGGGTCAGAAGGGACCTTGTAGACTTCAAGTCTGACCCCCTGCCACCTGGGCAGGAGAAAAAACTGGGCTCAAATGATTCCAGCCAGGTAGGCATCAAGCCTCCTCTTAAAGACCCCCCAGGGTGGGAGCCCTGACTGTGAAGTAGTTCTTACGGATGTCTAATCTAAACCTACTCTCCAGCTTATGGCTGTTATTCTTATGGCGCTAGGGGAAACAAGGTCTCTCCCAAACCCTTCTGGTCCCCCGTAGTAAGTTTATAGACTGTCACCGGGTCCCCACTCAGCTTTCTCTTGTGAAGGCTGAACAGGTTCAGGTCCCAGTGTCTCCCATTGTAGGGTCTGCCCTGTAGTCCCCGGATCATGTGGGTGGCCCTCCTCTGGACCCTCTGAATGTTGTCCACATCCCTCCTGAAGTACGGCGCACAGAACTGGATGCAGTACTCCAGCTGTGGCCTGACCAGTGTTGCAGGATCACCTCCTTGGCCCTGCTTGAGATGCACCTGTGGATGCACGACAAGGTCCGGTTAGCCATGCCAACCGTGACCTCGCATTGTCAGCCCATGTTCATCTTGGAGTCAATAATGACTCCAAGATCCTTTCTGCCTCTGTGCTCTCAAGAAGGGAGTTTACCATCCTATAAGTGTGCTGCTGGTTACTACTGCCCAAGTGCAGCACTCTGCACTTGTCAGTATTGAAACGCATCCTGTTTTTGTTAGCCCACCCCTGTAACCTATCCAAGTCTCGCTGCAGTCTTTCCCTCCCTACTAGCACGCTCACCTCACCCCAAATTTTGGTATCATCAGCGAATTTAAACAGGTTGCTTTTCATCCCATTGTCCAAATCACTGATAAAGAAATTGAACAGTGCAGGCCCAAGGACCGAACCCTGGGGGACTCCGCTGCCCACTTCTCAGGTCAAATATGACCCGTCCACCACCACCGAGTACAACCCTTCAGCCAATCTGCAATTTATCCGACTGCGTAGGCATCAATGCCACAGTTACCCAATTTTTTAATGAGGATGGGGTGGGAGACAGTGTCAAAGGCGTTGCTGAAGTCCAGAAAGACTACGTCCACGGTAACACCTGCATCCATTGCCTTTGTGACCTGATCATAAAAGGCAATCAGGTTGGTCTGACATGACCTGCCCAATGAAGCCATGCTGGTTGCCCTTGAGCATCATCTCTGAGGCCAGCCCATCGCAGATGCGCTCCATGATGATTTTCTCAAAGAGTTTCCCTAGGACTGAGGTAAGACTGACGGGCCTATAGTTGCCCGGGTCCTCCCTCCTCCCTTTTTTAAAGATGGGGACCATGTTGGCTATTTTCCAATCATCTGGCACCTGGCCCGAGCGCTTGTAAAGCCATGCCAAGGGCCCTGCAATAACCCCTGCTAGCTCCCTCAACACCCTGGGGTGGAGAGCATCTGGACCCACTGATTTGAACACGTCCAGCCCCTCCAGAAGCTCTCTAACCCGGTCCTCCCCAAACTGAGGTCTGGAGGCATTCCCCTCGAGTCCGTCTTGCATCACAGCGGGGAAGTCCTGGTCCCTGCACAAGAAAACAGAGGTGAAGAATTGGTTAAAGAGGTCTGCTTTCTCCTCTGGCACAACCACCAGATTGCCCAGAGGATCTTGCAGGGGCCCCACGTTTCCCGGTGCTTTCTTCATCCTCCCTATATATTTGAAAAAGGATCTCTGATGATAATGAACTCTGCTGTACTGGTAGGGCTGCATGGGGCAACCTGCTGTTAGAATTGCTATTGGTTGATTAATGCAAATTGTAGGACAGTTGATGCAGTAATTTTTAAACAAATTTTCTTGTAGCAGCCTCCTTCTCCAAATCTTCCATTTGTTAATTGCAGTCTGCCTGCCAGGATAGATGCCTTCACTTCCCCAGCTGTCTAATTTCATAGATAATGTGCACTGAAGATGCATATATTCAGCACGCCACAATTTAAAGGTTTTATAGGGCCTCAAGTTGTTACTTTTTTGGTGGGGGGAAAGGGGAGTATCATTTCACTTTTAAATTCTCATCTAACATAATAAAAGCGTTCATCTGTCTGTCTGTCCACAATGCTTTAGGAGCACTCTGACTGGTTCTCTCTACAGCCAACCACAATTCTTACTGAAACAACCAATTGGAGTGCTCTGCAGATACTCATGGCAGAGCATTGCCAGGACAATGGGGACTGAGGGGGACAGCGGGACAGACTGGCATGG
Source organism: Crocodylus siamensis (assembly GCF_052110815.1). Taxonomy (NCBI): domain Eukaryota; kingdom Metazoa; phylum Chordata; order Crocodylia; family Crocodylidae; genus Crocodylus; species Crocodylus siamensis. The sequence continues at coordinate 155,080,150 of NC_143396.1, read as the reverse complement.
CAGAGCATCGCCATGACTGGCACAGCAGAGACAGAGGGAACGGAGTGGGAGCCTCGCCCCTTCCTCTCCCCAGCCTTGCTCCTTGGAGGCAGCGGCAGCGCTGGCCAGCTTTGTACCCACCATCGTGGTGGCACTTTGTCCCCAGCAGAGGGGGATAAAGGGGACAGCAGGGATGGACAGGCATAGCAGAGCACCACCATGACAGAGTGGATAGAACGGGGGCAAGGCCAGCGTCGCCAGCACCCCACACTGCTGCCACCTCCAAGCGGGGCTGGAGGGAGGGGGCAGGGCCAGGCCACCACTTGGACGTGGCAGTGGCGCAGGGTGCTGACGGCAGGGCAAGCAGCAGCAGCACAGGATGGTGTGTAGTGGCGTTCTATCCCTGCCCTTCCTTCCCCCACCCCGCTGCAGGGAGGCAGAGGGGAAGGAGGCAGCAGCAGGAAAGAGGAAAGGAAGGAGAAGGAACAGGACAGGAAATCCAGGTTTCCGGTGACAGCACCCCCTGCTGCCACTGTGCCCCACCCCACTGCCACTGCCCAGCCCCAACGACAGCCAGCAGACATGGGGATGTTGCGTGTGACCAGACATGGACCAGCAGCAGTGCAGGGCACTAAGTGTTGGCAGTCACTGTGGCATGCAAACTCCCCTACCCCCTGTTCCTGGGAGCTGGCGGTGGTGTGGGGTGGGGAGGGGGCAGGGGGGAGTGTGCACAGGGCCAGAGGAGCAGCAGCAGAGCTCTGTTCCTGCCCAACCCTCCCCATCATTCCTGACGGGCAATTTGCTAGTATACATAATAAAAAACTTTAGTGTTTCACCTGTACCAATAGAGAACCATACAGCACTGGGGAAATCTCCCAACTTCTGAAGATAGGAAATAATGCACCTGTGTGTGATGAAAGTTGGATAGATTCTTAGCTTTATATTCCAGAACCAAAATAATTTACAAAGCTCTACTGTGTTAAGTAAGCAACATTTACAATACTTACCAAAAGTGTAAAACTAACCAAACTAAATAAAAGGTGTCATCTCTGGACAAAGAGTTGAGTTTTGCATTTCTTGTTGCCTCCAACCAACATGGCTACCAAATACATCCCTGAAACTAACCAAATTGCACAAACATCAGTAAGCAGATTTATAATCCAGTTCCTTTTGAGAAGAAATCCGTACTCAGTGCAGCAGACTTGAAAGCAAGAACACTGCTAAGATAGTCCAAGTAGACCGTAGAGCCAGGGAAAAACACTTTCCAGAAATTGTGTAGTGAGTTGAGTCCTGTTTACATGTCATTGAGGCAAGGCTCCACTGTTTCTCTAATATTAGCATTAGAAAGCGATACAGTCAGCATCATGCTCCAGCCTCCTTTACCACCAGGTAGGCCTGTGCAAACTGGCTAGTATTTGCTTTGGATTCAGATTCTGCCAATTCAGGGGACAGTGATTCGATTCGGTGATTTGAATCACTGTCCCAAATCGATTTGGCTGAATCTCCAAATCTCACACAGGCCTATCCCCTGCCTGCTCTCCCAGCCCCAGCAATGGCTGCCCCACCTGCCCTAACTCTCGGCACTTTGAAACCTTCCTCTCCCCACTCACCAGATGCTGCCAGGTGGGGGGCAATCCCTACTGCCCCATACTGCATGGAGAGGGCTCTGCACAAACCCTCTGAGCCCCACCCCATGGCTGTACCATCCCCCACCATGGCTGCCCTGCCCACTCCAGCTCCAGCCCCTTAAGGGGAAAAAAATCCAAAACCTTGCACTAACTGTTCCTGCCTGGCAGGGGGCAATCCCCATTGTCTCCCACCATGGGGAGGGGGGTCTTCCACAAGCTCCCTGAAGCCCCGAGGCTGCCACAGGAGCTGATGAGTCCCAGGATTTTTTTTTTTTTTTAAAGGGCCAGAGCTGGGGCAGGTGGGGGCCTGCTCGTGCAGCATGGGGAGTAGGGATTGCCCCCACCCACCTGGCAGCACCTGGTAAGGCAGGGCTTTTTTTTAAAGCACCAGGAGCAGGGGTGGGCAGGGCAGCCATGGTAGGGTGCTGGGGGAGCAGGCAGGGGATGAGGCCTGGTGGGGGTCTCCCCATTGTCCCCTCCCTTGCCCCCTACTTACCAGCTCCAAGTCCAGCTCCAGCTCTCTGCTGCAGTGGGTGGGGACTGCCCAAATCATCAAAGCTCTCCAAATCGATTTGGAGCTTTTTATTGGTCCCTCAATTCAATTCGGATTTAGGGATTCAGCCACCAAATTGGGACTAACCTCCTCTGAATTGAGTCAGCACCTGAAGCTTTGCACAGCCCTACCACCAGGTAGTTTGTGGAATCCATTGGCTGAAGGCTGGGTGGGCCTTAGGGCCATGCTAGAAGCAGAAATAATGAGTAAACATCCACAGGCTTTACCTGAAATCAAACCCAGGCCTTTTTAATCTGTAGCCAGTCACCCTATCAACTGAACTACATGGCTCCCTGTACACAATGAATTGAAACTTACTGGCTTTACATTTAGTAGGCTGCATCACAGCAATTCAGTGATCGTCAGCCATGGTGAACAGGGGTGCCATGATATCTTTTTAAGAGTGTTACATAATATTACACTGTTACATGTGCGAACACTTACAGAGGATTCACAAGATAAGCCCAGAGATTTCAAAGAGGAATCCACACTTTCAAAACCATTCTGACCTATTGTGGTTTTTTTGAGTTCTTTGCAATAGAACTGGTTTTTATTTTCCATAGGCAAGAAATAAGTAAAAGCTAAAAGCTAGCATTGTCTGAGAGGTGGCTGCAGGTAATAAGATTAGAACCACTGCAGTAAATGCACTGTTGCAATCCTTAACTGTTTATGAGAAAAGGCATCAACAGCTCCTTCCCAGTGAGGAAAGATAGCTGTGAAGAGGCAAGGCCTGAAGCAAGTGGTTGAATCAAAAGGAAAACAATGTCTAGTCATGTGAAAGGATTTTCTATAGCAGTTGCCTCCTGACTGAGCATTCTGCCACACATCTTTATGCCCCAAGAAAAAATAAATATGTTGTTTTGTGTGTCATAGGGAATCATTACAATACTCTAATTTAGCCTAGGGTGAGACAAGTGAAAAAACTACCTTACTTGAACTGTGTAAAGATGGAAACTCCTCTAGAGGCCAGGACAGAAGAAAGTATTGAAAGTATAAATCTCAAAATAAAGAACAGTGGGGGGGGAGCAGGGGCAGGAGCAGGGATTACTGTATTTGCTCAAATATAAGATAACTACCATCCCCGCCCCCAAAAAGATTCTTTATCTAGAAAATGTATACATTTGTTATATAATATTTCACGTGTGGACTCTAAATATTGGAGGGTTGTTTTGAATTCACCCCCCTCCCACTGCTACTGCAGGGAAAATAGAAGCCAGAGGGATGAGGTTGCCCTCTTGCCCTCTGCCCCCCCCCCCCCCCGCAGCCTTCCTGCCCACACTTACTGACAGACCCTGATCAGGCTGTCCCCTCTGGGAGCACAACTGTGGAAGGAAGTGAGTATGATGGGGTGGGAGACAAGCAGGAGCTGCACAGGACAAACAGAAGGAAACAAGAGACTACTGTGGGTCTGAGACTTGCCCTGACCCAGACTCAGAACCACAGCAGTTGCTTATCCCTTCCCCCTATCCCCATTTAATTTGAAATGCAAGGGACCAAAAAATATATACCGACTTCACAATAAACATACCCACAATAATTTACATATAGGCAAATTACTATAGGTAAGTTCATCTAGAATTGATGTTTTAACTTGTTGCAATCTGCTGCAAGTTTCAGTACAAGTACTGAAGCACACTTCAGAGCAGCACTTGTGTACTTGTGTAGGGGTGTGCAAAATGGGCCATATTCAAATTTGGATTCGGCCCAAATTGGGGACAGCGATTCGATTCACTGATTCAGATCACTGTCCCCAATTCGATTTGGCCAAATCCAAATCTGAAGATTCGATTCTGATTCAGAGAAGCAGCAATTCTGCCATAGACACAGCTTGAAATGTTTTTTCTACAAACCTCGAGGTACCAGGTGCGGTTCATGAACGCTGCAATGTTGGGGCGTATGGAGCGTCCCACAGGAGCGTGGGAGGGCCCCCCACGTGCTCAGCAGTGAACCTGGAAGTAGACCAGAAGTACTTCCAGTCCACTTCTAGGTCTGCCGGGGAGCGCACAGGGCCCGTGCCCTGTGATCAGCCATGGGAGGACCCCAGGGACCCCCCCAGACCCAGGAAGCACCAGCTGCTGAGCCAGGGGGTGCAGGAGGGGCCCCTCAACATGCTCCCCAGCGGACCTGGAAGTGGGCTGGAAGTGCTTCTGGTCCACTTCCAGGTCTGCTGCTGAGTGCACTGGGGAGACCCACCATGCTCCTGTAGGACATGTGCCCCAGCATCTCAGCATTCATGAGGCACCTGGTACCTTGAGTTATATAGACAGTTTTAAATGTTTTTTCTATGTCTGAATCTCCAAATCAATTGGGAGGGTTCCAATTCAATTCGGAGAGGTTAAAGGATCTCTTGATTCGATTCAGATTCAGAGATTTGGCCACTGAATCAGGCTGAATCTCCACCGAATTGAATCAGCAACCAAAGCTTCGCACAGTCCTATTGTGTACCTACTCATACATAGTACAAACTATACATATTCGTCCAGAGCCAAAAGGCCCATGATTTATCATATAGCTACTCAGCTGAGCCCCATCAGTCAAGAGCATTTCAAGCCTTGATGACACCACAGTGCAGTGCTGCTCAGTATGCATCTGTTCTCCAAATACCTGCCCTCCCACTTGTGAGGATCCACATGCTAATTATTGCCCCGCCAACTCACGACTGGAACTGAGTGTTGTCACAAGTCCTGGAACCCTCTAAAAATGTTTATGCGGATCAGGCACAGACCTACCTCATCTGTCTGTACTGCAGAGGGCACAGCCACGCTACTCACATGCAATAGGCTGAGAGAGGGAGTGACAGTCTCTCAGCTACATAGAAGTTTGGAGAGGTTTACCAGACATTTAAGATTCAAAGAAGCAGGAATCATTGGAAGTAGGGGAAAAAATGGCACTGCTCAGGTGTGGGAGTGAAGAGGAAGGTGAAATGTATTTGATGTAGTGGTTCACCACAACTTGAAAGAGTTGTCCCTGAGGAAGACTAAGCACAAAGATGGGCTGCACTAACCTAAATCTTCTTTTAGAGAGAAACCATAATCAAGAAGGTCGTTTTCCCAGGGTGAAGCCTGTCCCTTGTACTCCAGGCAGGCTGAACCCTGCAAGTTTCCCCAAAAGCAGGAAACCTGACTTCACAATTTTGTGGCAATAGGATACTGCTTTTTTGCTTTCCCCCTGGCTTTCACCCTAGCCTTTTGGCTATGAGCAAGACTAGGGGGCATCTGAACCCTGGGGCTTACATATAGGATGCCTGACACAGATTTGGGGAGTATCTGAAGCCCCACACTTACAGGTCTGGGAAGGAAAACCTATGGTCTTACCTGGTGGTAGAGATGCACAGAATTGAACAATTGAGCTCTGCTAAGTCAAAATTTGGAACTTGACATTGGGCTTTGCCCAATAGAATTTGGAACTGATTTGGCCCTTGAAACAAAATTAAGAAAAATTCCTGTAAGTTCCTGTCGCTGTGTTTGCCCAATGTGAGTCATGCATTAGTTGGTTTCCATGACTAAATACATGCTGCTTCTAGCAGCAGTTTAATGACAGGCAATGTATTTAATTGCGGGAGGAAGGGAAAGGTTTGCTGGTATGTGAATGCAAAATAAGGGGCTTTTTCTTCCCATGCTGATTGGGGGGGAAGGAACCTCACCTTGTAGTTGAGTAAATATGGTACCCAGGTAGGATGCGCCTTGTCATTGAAAATATTTTCATTGTAGCTGTCCATTTTATATGAATATGTGAAGCACTGAATATGATGCTACCTTTTTAAATCACTGCAGTGGTTATAATAAAAGAAAAAAAGCAACAATTTTCACTTTGAGAATGTTTTGATTCTCTGTTGTAAATACCAAACCAATAAAATAACATGCTGCAAGCCAGCTTAAAAAATATATCATAGTGGTGATATATACATTTAGATCAGCTGGTCTCCAACTCTAAATATCTCCATTTAAGAAAAACTATATTTACATGCCTGGGTAAACAAACAGATGTAGACAGTTCCTGAGAACTCCTGTGAAAGATTTAAACCCTCCTCCAATGCATCATTCTGGTATCTCTTTAGTTCTATGCTGCATTTTTACCTATCATTAACTATTCAAGTCTTGTTTCCTGAAAATGTGAAATCAGCAAAAATGGCATGTTTGAAGAAAACCTAAGCAATTTCCCTATTCTCAAGGTTTTGGAACTGGAGGAGGTGGTATAGATCAGCATTCCTCAACCTGTGGGTCATAACCCAAAAGTGGGTCGCAAGAATATATGAAAGGGCTGCAAACAAACTTTAAAAATGGATTCTCTTTTAAAGGAAAAAAACATGGGAAACTGGCTTTTCCTTGCAGGCTGGCAGAGCTGCAGCCTGCAAGAGGCTGCTTGGGGTCCCCCATGCCTCTGCCCCAGACACTGGGGAGCTAAGACCTGGGGGCAGGGGGCAGTGGGTTGGGAGTGAGGGGCACTGGGTCAGGACTGACCATTGGTGTTTAAAAATGGGTCCTGGTACAAAAAAGGTTGAGAACCACTGGTATAGATAAGCTACATGAGGAGACAACACAAACACCTAATTGTTCTAGCAAAACCATTATAGGTGGTAAATTTTTATAAGATTGGAAGTAGATTATTTCCAAAGCTTTGCATACAGAGAATCTAGCATGCATGTGTAAGCAAAATCTATAACTAGAAACTGCAAAATATGCTTTTGTTTGATTATTTGGTTATTTGAAAAAAATCCAAGAAAGAGAAACAATTAATTATTTTGCCCTTCAGACAGCTTTACTATTGGATGATTAAAGCAATATGTGTTGGGCTGCCTACGCTAAAAAGCTTGCACTGGTCAATGTGGGGTGGGGGGAGGGGGTGGAACCCAGTTTTCAAACCAGATTTATGATAGGTTAACAAATCAGTTAATTATTGAATTAAACATCACTGATTTACATATAATTTTAAACTGAGTCAAGTTCAAAGTGTGGCTAGCCCACCGGGATGCTATATCATGAAAATGTGGCCTCCATTTGATACAGCTGCAACTTCTACTTTATATGCCAAGAAAAGCTTCAAACATACCCGTCTATCTCTCTCACACACGCAAGAAAAAAACTACCAATTTTAAATGACTGATACGGTGGGTAAATCTCTGGGATAGCCATCCTGACTTTTAATCTCCTCATAATATTACATATGCAGCATTCAACACAGGCAATTCCACTCAAGTACTGCAGTCCATTTATTTAAAATACACACATACACACACGCACACACGCTCCATGTGCCATTTCAGGTCATTTTTACTGTATCATTAAAAATTATAAATGTAATGAAAATGTTATCACAATGGTATTTTACAGCAAAAAAAAGGTCCGAGGCACTCCAGGAATTGAAGACATTTCCTGGTACGTTTGGTGTTTAGTCATGCCCAAGATGGGTCCATGTCTATACAGCACAAGCCCTCACATTCTACCAGTGCCAATAAGAGTTCAGAGCACTCAGTAGCTTGTAAGATCAAGCCCTATGGGACAAGAAATCACAAGACACCTAGCAAAATGTGCATTTTATGCCCATGATTTTATGATTTGATTCGTCTTCATTGGTTTAATTTTTTTTTTTTTTTGCATTACAGTGGTATAAGGAAAACTGTAAGTGAAATCATTTTCATTACTGATTCAGAAAAGAAAAATCTCAACAGACAACAAAGACTGATAGGACCACAGGCTTGAGGCTAACTCAACCCCACGGTCCTTGAAGTGATATCTTACAGGTCAGGATCATAGCGAATTAGAAGAATGGGATGCCATAGAGCTGGCCACTCTATACCCAGTTGCATAGGCATTGAGTTTCCAAGGCTGCCTACCCACACGTTTTCAAACAACATGAAATTCACTTAAAAAAAATTTTTAATTAAAAAAATACCCTAACACAGCAGCAGTATAGAAGATGTTTCCTATTTACTCAAACATTTAAGCATTAATTTTAGACAGTTTTCATTTGTCTTGCTGTAATGTCCTGCACCTTGCAATTCCCATCCCATAGCTACCCTAGATCTGTTTAGGAAACATGCATCAGTTAAAATACACTGGAGCCTGCAAATCATGTTTTTGTTTGGTTATTTGTTTCATTCCTTTCCCAACTTGGGTCTGAAACAGCAGTTTCACAGTGAACTTCCAGAGTACCATACTCTGCTAACCACTGCTCCTCAGAGGGTCAACTCTTTTGGGGAAACAAATACAAAACAGTATTTTAGTGATCTCCCAGCATGGAACCATCATTAACAATTTCCAGCAAGAGGAAGTAAATCCCACCAAAAGCACATGGCATCATCTATAGTCACAATCACAGCAGAGATAACAACATAGAGATGGGACAGAGCTAAAATGTAAACTACTCTTGGCAATTTGCATTTTCTTGAGTATATCTCAGGTCATAAACAAAACAAGGCCCAGCCTGTGAGAACAGTGTTTGCAGAAGTAGCTAAGCAGGTCTTTGGAATAGAAATCTTTAAAATCCCAGGTGCCGCGCACACACTAATGAAGGCAGGGCACACTGAAGAAATGGAGAAACCTGGATACCCAAAACATCAAGTCCCCAGTGTGAAAGAAACCTGCATTTTCCAGCTAGTATCATGAGAGTGATAGAAGCAATTGCAGGCCTGATTAGAAGAAAGGTGCTAAAGAGGCAACTGAAGAAAAACAAACAAAATACAGTATGAGTGTCTTGGGTAGAAGGGAAGCGGAAAAAAATTAAAATTCTTTTCTGCTTATTGACACTGGGTCAAGTTCTTCAAAATATACACCAAATGCTGTATTCTGCTCTTATCTACAGTCAATGAGAACAAAACAAGTGATAAAATCCCCCTCTATCCAGTACGCTCAGTAAAATGCATAGTACAGAAATAAAAAGATCCTCCAGCTCAGTCTAAACTAACACTGGGACATGAAGTGAGGACGAGTGCTATCCAACCGCCGAGTTAAGATGTCACAGCCAGTATCTGTGACCAGAAGCGTGTGCTCAAACTGGGCAGATCTTTTTCCATCTCTTGTTACCGCAGTCCAGCCATCAGGCCACGTTTCATCTTGCCACCCACCTAAAAAAAAAAATCACCACAAAAATTGAAGACTATTTATGGATGTTCTATTTTTGTCTGGTCTGTTCTTATATTTATTAGAAAAAAAATTAAAAATCATACAGAAGTATGCTAAGGACTATCACTACACCATTTCCAGGTGGGGCTGCTGCTGCTGCCCCAGGGACCTGTATGCCTTCCCCAGCCTCCAGCTTCCTCCAGGCACCAGGTAGGGAAAGGGCAGGTGGGAGAGGTTCCCACTGGGCAGGAGTATGGAGCCCATGCCCAGGGGGCCAGCAGGAGCATGGAGCTCAGGTGAGCAGGGTGTGGATGTGGGGACCCCTCCACACACACCCCCACATGGCACAGCCCCAACAGCCAGCAGCAGCATCCAGCCTTGGGCACTCATGGCCCACGTAGGCCTGGGTGCAGCTCCAGCCATAGCTGTATGGTGGGAGCGAGAAAGGAGCATAGCCTGCCAGCTGCCCCTCTCACACTGGGCTCCCTGTAGTACACGTGCATCTCCACACTACCAGGGAAAGCCAGAAGCTGGCTGCCTTCCCCACCCCCTGCCATGCGAGTCCCAGGAAGCAGGGGGCATCCAGGGAAAGGCAGCTGGCTCCAGTCCACACCGCTTCCCCCAGTAGTGCAGAGCTGCACATGGGCTGCGCAAAGCCCAGTGCAAGGGAGGCGGGCAGCACGGCTGCACTCTTCGCCACCACTGTGCAGTGCTAGCCAGAGCCACGTGTTGTGAGGGGCTGGTGCCTGCGCAGGCCCCAAGGGCAGCCACCATTGGCGGTGGGGGCTGTGTGCAATGGGGAAGAGTGTGAGGGGGGTGGAGTCTCCACATATACACCCCAACATGCCCTACTACCCCCCCCACACACACACACACAGCCACACCCCATCATACACACCTCCCACCCCCATTCCCCTCTCTGAAATGTTCTGGACTTGTTTTTAAAGGCAGTGTTGCTTTTTTTCCTCCCCCCCCCGTGAAACTTGGCAACACTGCTCTGAGCCCTGCTCCCCACAGGTGGTAGTGCCAGAGTGGGGAAGGGGGTCTTGACAGCCCATGAGCTTGTTTGCCCAGAGCCCACTAAAGGGTTAATTCAGCCCTGCCTTCAGAGCTGCCACTACTAGGAAGCTGTTAGTAAGATCCCTTAGTACACAGGGAACTACAGATTGGAGGAAAGAGCCTTAGAAGTCAGATCTGGCCCATGGTCCACATAGTTCTGTCACAAGAAGTGACACATTTTTAAAACCCAGACCCTCCCTGTCACTGTCTCTGCTTAGCACTTACCTTCACAGATCATTGGTTCAATTGTAAACACATGACCAGGCTTCATTACTCCAACTGCCTTATTTTCTGAAAAGAAATTAACATGCAAGTTATAAAGGGAAAGCTTATCTTGGGGTAAGAACGAATCCCAGTGAGGGACAGATTGCAAAGTCAGAACATGTTGAATAAGACGCCCTTCAATTAACCCACTTTATTCAAAATTATGCTTTCCTTAACAGCATAACATGCCATTTTCCTCATCTTCTCTCCTGCTCAAATATAATTTTTGCTGGCAATTACCTGCTGTCTGCCCTGGAACACAGATCTCGTTCCTTTCATGTAATGGTGGAAAGCACACGTAACAGCTCGTGTGGAGTAATACTTTAAAAAAAAAAAAGGGTATTCAAATAAGGCTTAAAGGCCTTTTGATTTGTTTCCATCATTGGTCATACTCCCTTCTCCAAGCAAGTAGCCATGTGGTATTGGATTTAGATAATCCTGCAGTTCAACCTCAATTTATGAAAGAGACAAACAGTTCCTTTGTAACCCCTTACTTTCCACAGTAAACATTCTCCTACCAATTATTTTTACATTACATTTTAATCAGCTGAAAAAGAACAGTAGAAATTTTCAGAGAAATCTTGGGATTTAGATAACATCCTCTAAAACTAAATGTACTGAATGCTAAATTCTAGTAGTGGATGTGTGTGTCTGTGTCATGTCCCAGTTTTCCTCTTATCTCATTCAGAAGAAAATCTGCAGACTTAGAGAGAAAAGTAGGCTTTTTTGCCTTTAAAAAAATCCCGGTTAGTTTAGGCAGAAAATAGCTGTTCACTTCACTCTTTCTTCCTTAAAATTTTTCTTTAAAAATCTCCCAGGCCTTTCTTTTTGTTTCTGTCACTGGGCTAAGATTAAAAGAAAATAAACACTTCCTTCCTTCAAATGGAGCTTGCTTATTGCCTCACTCAAAAAAAGCAGCTCATGGTCCCTAATACCAAGGAAGGATGCAATCATTTATTTTCTGTATTTGCCTTTTAGGTAGCATAATATACCCCCTCTATTGCAGAGGCTGTGTACTTTCAGTTTTACAGAGGAAAAAACCCCTAAACATCTTTTTTTTTTTTTTTAAATGGTAAGTGGTCACCCTCAGGAATGACCAGAGCAATAACCAATGCTTGTTATGCTGAAATCCAAGGCCTCAACCATTGTGTATTTAAGAAAACTTGCCAAGAGTTGGGGAGTTGAAGGCTTTTGGCAGCTCTAGATAAGAAAAGGTCACATCTGAGGAGCTTAAAGCCTGGAGTGAGCTAGAGCTGCTTATAACTGGAAAAGTAGATGTTTGGTGACCTTTGCATACCTCCCTCAATTACTTACTGATCTTTCAGCTTCTCCTCCATCTTACTTTGACTCTTCCTCTTATCTTTTTTATGATCCTAAGGCCACTGGCTAGCACTTGTTTTTTTCAAAACCAAGCCAAGCCGTGCCACACCCAGACATCCTTCCTTTTCACTGAATTCTTGCATCACTACCTTATCTTCCAAAATCCAGGGACTGCTGAGATCTCACAATAGTTTAAATGAGAAAAAAAGCAGCACACTGGGATCCAGAACAAATACAGCTGTAGCAGCTGCCTAAACTTAATGTTCACACAGCTCTTCATCAAGTAGCAAGTGGTATATTGCCTGAAGTAATTCTTATTTATTTCTGACCGGGATGTTCAGCTCAACCTCTATTAAGGAATTCAGTATAACCATTGTTATCAATACCAAATATCCAAGAGAAAAAAAACCTGTAAATATCAGTCACTGGGAACTGTCATGCAGTAATCTAGCACTCATCCAGCATAACACTCATCCAGCATAATTAGGGTTCATTCTCGAAGCTAGAAGCACATTGGCTCAGCTCTTTCATAAAGCATTTTAAAAGACAAGCTCCAAAAATAAACAAAAAAACAAAAAATTATTCTACCAGTACAAAAATCCTGAAGGGCTGTAAAGCAATATATGTGATTTCAGTACAAGATAAACAAAAGTAAATCATGCTCACTCATGACTGGGCTTGTTGTAACTGATAGCAGGCACTTGGGCAAATACTCACTGGCATAATGTGGCACATTGGGGGCAGTATGGAAAAGCTTATGGATGCCATGCCCGCAGTAGCTCCGAACGACTGAAAACCCATTGGCTTGGGCATGTTTCTGAATGATGTTTCCCAGTTCTCTGTACCGAACACCAGGCTTCACTGCAAGATGAGACAAATGTTTTTAAAAAACAGGCTTCCTTCAATGTATTCCTACCCTCCACTTAGTAAAGGAAGAAGTCACCAGCTGCATTGAAGGCTAACCATCAGCCATTGCTAAGTTGTCTATTTTTTTTTTTCCATAAGCAGCCTCTACCACCATGTTGTCATTTAATTTTATTCAACAGGAGCTGACATATGCAAGCGAGCTCAGGCATCTAAGAAGGTGGGAGAGCGAACAGACAAAAAGAGGGTGTGTCTTATCGTTTATCGATCAGCCAGAGGAGAAGGAAGGGGAGTGGGGGATCAGAAACACAGACTCCTTCCCAAAAACACGATTCTTCTACTCGTGCCTAATCAAAGCTCATGACTTAAAAGGATGTGGAATTCGAAAAATAGTCAATTAAAAAAAAATTCAAGTTAAAAGTGGCTTGGGCACTATGCCCACCCTTAAATTACCACAGATATTTTGTGGGTTTGCAAATCACATTTTAAAAATGCCTCCCTCTCCGTTGTGTGGCTCTCTCTCATGGAAACAAGCAGGAGAAATGGATGACACACAAAGCAGATGAAAAAGATTAAATGTGGGTCTGTATGCAAGCTGTTATACTATGAAGCAAGCATTTATATGCAGAGAATAATTTTTAACTTAACTCCATCTCTTTAGCAAGTCATCTGAGGCCAAGCAAACAAAAATGCTTCAGAGTAATTATTCTCAGCATTTAAAAATGAAAACAGCAGCAGCCTTAAGAGATATGATACATCATATATCAAGAACTAAAACTCCATGACAAAAATTGTTGGCTTACAAAAGTAAAATCTAGATGCTCTTCTGAGAGCACGTATGCCCACTGGCTCCTCCAATATATGCTATCTCTCTACAGGAGATGAACAGTTTGGCAAAGCAGTGCCATTTTAGAAAGGTAAACAAGGTTTAACAGTTAGGAGCTGATGTGAAACAAGACACTGGGTACATTTTCTACTAGTTAAGTAGGCATAGTGAAGCTAATGCAACAACATCCATTTACGCCCACAGTCAATTTGGCTCATTATTGGGACACTGTTCTAATGAAAGACTGCATATAAAGCAGGGAGGGGAGGAGCCACAGGAAAAGCCAAACTGTTTTTCAGTGCTAGTTCCTGACAGCCAAGTTGGGAAGATCAAGTCCCTTCAGCAGTCACAGGAAGCAAGCAATCCTCAGATATCAGTTCCCTTGTCCTCTTTTTAAGACCTCCCTCTTCACTCCAAAAAAGTTCCCATTGGCATTACTCCCACACTTGTGGTTCCTAATTTAAATGAAACAGATTCCAGCCCTTCAGGCCTACTGTGCTACAGAGGCTATGGAGCCAGAATCTCAAGCAGTGTAAATAATACAGCTGGTGTAAAGTACAATTTACATCAACTGACCCGCTTCTATAGGTATCCAGGAAATATTCAGACTCCTGTAAAACCTAAGCAAAACTGTTACTACTACCAATTTTAAAAAGTTACATTCAGAATTACAACCTCATTAAAATGCACCCATTATCTTTACAGTTTATGAAACAAAGATAGAACATGAAAAGTCAGTTTGATGACAGATCTCAGATTTCCTAAAAAATGAAAGTACATGAGAAGAGATGAGATTTTTAATGGAAACAGAAATCCTTATTCTATACTCATCCCACACAAAGACTATAAAACTAGTATTACAATCAAAATATTAATAAGAGAGGGGAGGGAATATATAATCATTGCCCACAACACTACTTTATAGCACGTAAAAAACTACTTCATAGTTATGTAAAAAGTATGGCAGTTTATATCCATGTGGCTTCTTATCTCTTATATACTCATCTTAGTCTAATAGCAGGGGTGGGCAATTATTTAGGCTGGAAGGCCACTTACTGAGTTAAGTGAACTGTTGAGAGCTGCATGTGCACACATGCATGTGCTCCCCAACTCTGGCCTGTTAGCTCTGGGTGGGCCAACACCTGCTGGCTGTGTCCGCAACTGGGGGAGCAGGGGATGGAGCCTGGCTACGGGCCTCTGCACTGTCCTGCCCTATCAGAGCTCCTGGCACGTGCATGCACCCTCCTCTGCTACCCCACAGCTCCAAAGAGCCCTGATGGCGGGGCAGGACAGGACAGTGCAGAGACCCACGGATGGGCTCCATCCCCCTACCCCTGTGGGTAGGGGGATGGATGAGCCGCACAGGTGTTGGAAACAGCTCACCTGCCTACCCAGCAACCGGAGCCAGGTGCCACCTGCCAGCAGAGGCTGGAGACCAAGCGCAGCTTCCCCAAGGCCTGCAGGGCCAGACTTTATTTCCCAGACACCACAGGGGATACCGCGTAGAAGCAGCCCCACACACCCAGCAGTACACAGCAGGCACTGGACAAGCCATGCTTGGGGTCCTGCCTCTGAGGGCAGGTGGTGCAGGCAGCAGCTCCAGCCTCTGCTGCCAGTCCCCTGTGACACCTAGGAGATGGGGTCCAGCCCTGCTGGCCCTGGGCTGGCCAGACTCCATCTCCCAGGCTGATGCACAGCGCACGACAGGCAGGGCTGCTTCTGCCCAGAGTGCCCTGTGGTGCCAGCAGAGGCTGGAGCTGCCGCCCACACTGCCCACCAGCAGAGGCAGGGGCCCAAGCATGTCTCATGCAGGGCCTGCCATGTGCCGCTGCCACCTGCACTACCAGCCCATGGGTCAGATAAAAATCAATTGGCAGGCAGCATCCAGCCTGCCAATCCCATGGACCATATTTCACCCAGATAGCTATAACTTAATAACTGAATTTAGGCAACTAAAAAAGTATTCATTTAGCTCTAACTATTCAAATACTTAAAAATTTGCATATTCAGTATATAATACCTTACTTACCCAAATCCAAGAGAACCCTGAATTTAAGACAAACCCTCCAATTAGATTCTATACATGGAACATTTATAGATTTGTTATAATTTTCCATGTACAGAACCTAATTATTAAGCATTTCAAATTTGTCCCCACCACCACTGCACACTGCAGCAAGGAAGGCAATACCAGGAGAAGCAGTTGGGGACAGGCAGTGCGAAGGCACAGGTGATAGGGACGGCAGGAAGCTTACCCGCTACAAAACCCCGCCCCTCCCCCCCACTTACCATCTCCTTTTGCCTGCCCCCTACTGTTGCTTACGTTGTTTTGGCACCATCCCCACTGAAGCCTGAGGCATACAGCACAGCCCCAGCCCAGCCCCAAAGCAACGGCATGGAGCCAGCACTGCTGCTCCAGGGTCAGGATGGGGCCGTGCTTCATGCTCCAAGCTGCAGCAGAGATGGAGCCTGACAGGACTGAGGGGGGCAGGGAACTGAGGCTGTGAGGGGGAGAGACAGGGGGTATAGAGGTGGTCGAGGTTGGGGTGCAAGAAGCAGCTGCAGCTCTTGCCCCAACCCAGGGCCAGAGCCTGTTCCACTGCTTCCTCGTACTCAATTCCAAGACAAGGGGCTTCCCTCCCAATGTTACGTGTTGGAGCAAACCTCATCTTGGAATCAGGTACATATAGTACTTCAATTCATAGGGGTCCTGATCCATATCCCAGTGAACTGAACAGGACTCTTTCCAGTCAATTCACTGGATAAAGTTTCACTATACCAAGAACTGTATAGCAAAATGCCATGGCAAATATGAATGTTTTCAAAGGTTTTTTTGTTTGCTTGTTTTAAAATAAAGACTGACAATATATTTCTCCAGGAATAAGGTTTAATTAACACTATCCAGCTAAACATCTGCTTATAAAAGCCATCTAGGATCTTATACACGGTATACTCATATGGAAAGGTGCAGGTGCAATGGAAGCATGAACAGACATAGCTTTAAGGCATCTAGCAGGGGTTACAAAGTAGGGAAGATATGGGCACACTGACTAGCAACTACAGCATAGGCCCTCCCCCAGGACCCTAGACACAAATTCTGATTGCCAGGCTATGATAAACCTTGCACTTTCACATCTTTGTTACCATCATTACCTACCTAACAAGTCTGAAGCTAACAGAGATAGATATATATCTATAGGACAGAAAGAATGTAGCACAGGTGTATTATACAGCAGCACCATGCTTCGGCTGGGCAGACACTTGTTCATTATTCATTTACAGGACCAGAATAACAATTGGAGAATTCAGAGAGCTAATAATTTAGAAGTTGGACAGCCCCTGTTCTAAGTGGCTGCGCTGCCCATACCCACCCTCAGCTGACGGGCTGCAGACTCTCCAGGCCATAGGCTTCCACAACACCACAGTCTGTGCTACAGTTCTCAACCTCACTCCCCAGAGACAGAAGCAGGGAGTGAAAGTTGGAGGGGGAGCCTGGAGAGGCTGGCTGCTGCTGCAACCAGAGCAATGGGGAGAGCAGTAGCCAGGTGAGAGTCTGGGGGCTGCAAAATTAACCCCTTGAAGATACCATATGAACAGCCCTGATTAAAGATTTTTTTTTTAATTTCAAATGTTTCAAGTAATGCTTCATATTAGCATCTGATTTAACAATACTTTAAAAATTAGAATGGATATCCCACCTGGTTTCCCCAAACCGTGTGAGCGCACGTATGCATTCTAGATTGTGAGCAACTCCACAACCAACAAATGTTACGTGTGGATCAGGAATCTGCTCAGAATCAATTATCATCATTTTTTCCCTTTCAATACTCATTTGAAATAAATGCTGCAACAACCATGAAACTAAAATAAAGAATATGAAAGAATGACTCTTCATTCCACAGGGGTGTATTTTACTAGCAACATCCATGGAATTACAGTTGATCCAGAACTGTAGTCAGCAGTATTAGTTCAAACCTAAACGTTCTAATACGAAAACTAATATAGCATGAAACTCCAGGATTCAGAAGTAGTGCTCACCTGCATCAATGGCTTGCATTAGGCACTCGTAAGTTGTCTGAACTAGTCTTCTTCCACCTTCTTCAACTTCCCCAACATAAAAAGTCTCGTTTAGATCCCCATGATAACCATTGCGATATACAGTAATATCCACTGCAAAGAATATCAAAAATGTCACAAAACTATCACTGTTTTCTCACCTCCTGGCTCTTTTTTGGTTAAACTCAGGTTTCCCAACCCCCTCATCACTTCTTCTGGCACCCTGTCATCATGATAGCATTCAACTGGGAAGAGATGCAGAGCTCAACATTTATTGACAGCCACCACCTGCAAGGTACATTTTCCAAAGGAGGACTGCCCCTAGTGGGATCTACCTTGATTAAATGTAAGCCCTCAGCATATTTGCAAGTCAAACTGGGTCACATATGCAGGTGCATGTGCAGATTAGCAAACAGTCTTACAGTGAGAACACAACATTTGCTGATCTCCTCTCAACTCCTTTTCATTTAACACAATAGTTTAAGAAAATTAAGGTGGGCCATTAGGATTGCCAGGGTAGGTCATGAGGCCCCCAAAGACCATGTATCCTGCACCCCAGAAGAAATACCCATGAAATATTATTAAGTTCCTATGTTATACCTTACAACCCCAAATGTTCTACCATTATTTTACAAGCAAAATGAAACAAACTAAGGCTCAGCCCAGAAAACAGTCCAGGCACTTAAAGTAAAGCACACTAGTCCCTTGTGAGAACCAAAACTGAAAAAGCACATGAACAAAAACATTTACTTTCATTGTCATAACCGAGAGGAAATGCCCAGAGCTAATTAAAAAAAATTTTAAAGTAAAGCTACCTCTGTCCAGCCAAAATGCTTGTGGACCCTCAAACACTGCCAGAAAAAAAGGGTTGCATTAAATCTGCAAGGTCTTTGAGAAGGACTTGGTAGTCTATACGCCTATGAAATGCCTGCACAAAAATGGTGCTACACAAGCACCAGAAATATCTGATATAATATCTAACAACTTAATGATCAAAAAACCCATCTTATTGAAAATGCACACAAAACAATCAGAGGATTAAATAACTCTGCTAACATTAAAACAGTTGTCTTTTCACCTTGTATTTGTACACTGCCTGTGCAATGGAGTCCTGAGCGATGACTGGGCTTATTAACCACCACACCACAAGGCAAATAACATACTACGATGGACAAACTGCCAGATTGTAATGGTTTTAGATACTAACCAATTCCATGAAACTGAATTTGTAGATTCAGTAAACAAAAAATGTTAAATGCCTGACTAAAAACAAAAGACTGTGTGAAGAAATTACTTTTAACCAAAATCAAAACCTCACTCTGCTGAGTGTTTTAGCTGTAAAGATGAGATACAAACAGAGTTGTTGAAATATGTCTGTCTTTCACATTGCCTACCATTAACAATATCACCCTCTTGCAAAGGCCGTCTGTCAGGAATTCCATGGCAGATCACTTCATTCACAGACGTACAGCATGACTTAGGGAAATTATAATAATTCAGAGGGGAAGGATAGCAATTCCTTGCAATGCAGGCCTAAAACAGATTTAAAAAACACACACATATTACACTTTAGATTAGCAAAATCATTATAAAAAGGGGCGACAGCACAAGAGTCTTAAAACCTTTTTTGCCACATTTTTAACCCTAAGTCATGCTTGCTCACTCTGTCTTTTGCATTTCCTCTCTGAGTTGACAATGAAAATAAATGAAGCTAGTCATATTTGTTTCTATTCACTTTCACTTCCAATTGTCAATGCTACTGTACAGATTTTTAAAAACTGCATAGGAAATATGTATTTTTTTTTAATAACTAGTTTCAAAGGGGGCTTTTTAAACTGAAATGTTTTGGCTAGCCTTTGATGCTATAAAACATTTTTTTTTAAGTGGGCCTTGTGCAAAAAAAAGTTTTGTTTGGTTTTTTTAAAACAAAAGCACTTAAGCATCTGTTTCAACTTCAAGTTCTTTCCTGAAATAGAGCTTTCATTTGCCTAGATTGTGCCTGGCAACTGGCTCTCACGGGACAATGCTAGTCAGTGTGACCTAGATCCCAGGACTCAAAAAGGGCTCCTTCTGTGTTCCTTCAGGCTCTACAGTCTGATTCTGGATCCCATTGAACTAAAGGTTTCTTCCCTGCAGACTTCCTGAACTCATATTAGCTTCTGAAAACTCTAACTATGAGGCTTGCAAATGGCACAGAAATATGAACTACATATAGGCCTTTATATAGCAATACTAAGGTCACAAAGAAATGAAGAGAAACGTGTGTTACTGGTGGACAAATCAGAATGAGAAACTTAAGAGAGATAGTCAGAAACTGGAAAAAATGAAGTAAGAAATATGAAATGGAATGAGATTCCCCTCCACCCCACAGGAGCTCCTGACGTGGAGTTTTGTTTTTGCTTCCCCCCTCCCCTTATTAATGCAGCACCTGTGCTTTGCAACTGTGGTAACATCTGTATCAGCTTTAAAAGCAGAGAGGGAAGGCAGTTTATTCACTGGAAAACAAAGACAGGTTGGAAATGTAGAAAATGAGAGTGGGCATTGTAGCAATTATATACCAAAGTCATATTAGATAAAAGGGAAAAGATTGCATGCACCAATCCAAAAATGTAATAAAGTAACTTTACTAGATGGACAGCATGGTCTATTTCTTCAGTAGTTACACCTGGTTTCACCATCATAGCAGCAACATCCAACACTTCTCTGGCAAGCTGCAAATGAAGAAAGCAGTACTTATTCAAAACTGTATACAACTTGAGCAAGTAAAATACTGAGTAATATCTTGGGGATGAAAAGTCAGTTTTCTGAACAAACAACCAGTTTGCTAGGAAGTTGCATTGAAGAGGAGAACTACTCTAAGTCTTTGGAATTTTGGAAATTAAGCATAGTCCTAGCTCACTCGGGTATGTTAAAAAAAGCCAAAAAAACCAGGGGTGGGCAAAATATGGCACTCCACATGGGGCCATGCCCTACCCACTTGCATAAGGACAGCCTGCACTGGCCTCCCTCCAGCATCTGCTGGCCCCAGCCAGCACGCAGCTTCTGCCAGGGCTGTTTCCGGTACAGCTGCAGCCCAGTGCTCCTCTGGGCTTCCCACCTCCAGCAGCAGTTCCTGCTTTTGATCTTGCCCCTGCTGTGCTGTGCTGTGCCATACCAGGTGAGCTGTTTCAGCCAGGTGGCTCCTACCCCAGCATGCAAGTCTCTGGCATCAGCTCCTAGCCACCAGATCTGGAACTGGAGTCCCAACGCTCTGCATGGGGCCAAACTCTACTCGTTCAGACCAGGGCAGCCCACACCACACACCCACCAGTGCCCACAGCCCAGCTAGGTACAGTTCTGCACCCCCCCCACCTCCAGTTCCAGGATCTGAAGCCAGACCCCTATGTACCTACCAGGAGTGGTGCACTGTGGTGCAGCAGGAGCAAGAAGAGAAGCTGCTGCTGAAGGCAGGGGGTGCAGAACGGCACCCAGCTGGCTGCAGCTGCACTGGGAACAGCCTGCTGAAAGCTACTCCTGCCCCTGCTGCACTGAGTCATACTGCACCATGCCATTCCAGGCAGGCAAGCAGCTTCAGCCAGGTGGATCCTGCCACAGTGCCAGGGGTTCAGCTCCTGGCTGCTTCCCTGGAAACTGAAGCCAGAGCCACACATACTGGGGCAGGAGCAGCTTCCAACGAGCTGTTCCCACAGCAGCTGCAGCCAGCTATGTGCTGCTCTGAGCCCCCCACCTCCAGCAGCAGTTCTTCCTCACTCCTGCTGCATGGCACCATGCTACTCTGAACAGGCATGCAGGGGCCTGGCTCCAGATCCTGGATCTGGAGATTGGGCAGGGTGCAGTGGGAGACAGAGCAGCACCAGGCCAGGCTGCAGGCACTGGAAGGAGCGCGGCAAGGGCTGCCCCAGCATGAACAGGTGGGGCTCGGCCCCATGCAAGTGCCACAGTGGCACCGTGGACTGCACTCCCCAGGGAGCTCTACTGCACACGCCCCCTACTCTCCTGTCACCCATAGCAGGGTCCCAGGTCCTAGCACCCAGGCAGCAGCCCCTTTCACACGTGTGCATACGTGCACACACATGCTCCCCCCAGCCCAGAGGGCAGAGGCATGTGATCCCAGCTTCTCCTGTCCATCCCAATCCACTCCTGAACACTGCTCCTGCCCACCCACAACCCCATAGGGAGTTTTGGCGAGGGAAAAGTTACTGACTCAGCCTTTGACAACTGATCAAAACTCCCTATGTGGCCCAGGGGCCCAAATAACTACCCACCCCTGCCCTAAATAGTGCCAAGATAAAATTTAAACCTCAAAGCATGGTTGTGATCAGGAAAGTGATCACACTTGCAAAGACCTTATTCAACAGGTCTATTTATTATGGAGACTGAAAAAAAAGAGTTACTGGCTTTTAGTCTTGTTAGCACCACAGAGACAACGTAACTATAGAACAGAATTTTCTCCTCTTCTTACTCACACATTAGCAACAGAATTATTAATTGAATTCCAGCTGCAGAATTATTACTAGTGATTTCAGAACAAAAATACAGCCAAATCTTAGACTGCATTTCAAACTGAAAATCTGACTTTGCAGGACTGATAATTAAAAAGAATATCCTCCTATTTGCAAAATAAGCAGACATGATCTGAGATCACAGGAGAAAAACAGAAGTGAAACTGCCAATTTACATGCAAACACTTTTCAGAGTGTAACTGCCCTTTCACAGTTCAGACATGAAAATTAATTATCACAAGCTAGTGATATAATTTGTTTTCTGTAGATTTAAGGAAAGCACCCCTGCTCTACATAAAAATAAAAAGCCTTACCCTACATACTACTCTCATGCCTTCTATATCTTCAGACGATAGGATTTTTATTTGAGAAGTTCCTTTAAGAGCCTGTTCTGATTCAGACATTCCTAAAAGAAAAAAAAAAAAGGAAAAAAATTTAAGCATAGTATTTAGTGATTTTATTTTAACACATGCACACTTCTAATTTAAGGTACCACACATTTCTTTTGACACACTAACAACATCATACTCTCCAAACAAGGCAATTTTAATATCTACAACCATAATAGTTTACACTTTTCCACAGAAAATACAGACTGACACACGTGTGCACAATTCCACAATTCCTTACATATTGAACTCCCTTCCATTTCCAGCATGTGCAATTACTCAAAATCATGAGTAATTACTGTTTCATGTGCAACTACTCAAAAATCATGCTCAAAGATTATTATTTAATTCCAGAATCAGGATTTTTACAAAACAGGATTTTCTGCCTACAGGCAAAATACAGCAAACTTGCAGAGGTTGAAGTTAAGGTTATAGGTTTGCAGTGTTTTAAGAACTTACTACAGACAAACTGAATGATTTTTTTTCTATAGGAGCCAGAATATTCCTAAAAATTTGTGATTATAAAACTGATACTGTGGTATCACTGCATATGGCTGACAAATGTATACACATTACTCATATTATTACTCTGTGGAAGGTCACTTTTATATTTTTAGCTAAAAATACAAGAACCACCACAAAAATCAACATTGTATTATTTTAATATTTGATCAAAAACAACATAAGTTGTGTCAAAATTTTAAAAATAATTCTGAACACATTTTTGTCTCACATTAACTTATCAGTGTTTCTCAATATACAACAAAGGAGAATTACAGCAAGTAATTAAGCAAACAATTAAGCATAAAAATGCTTTTCTCCACCTAACTGGATCTGGTACCAGCCTGTTAGGTCCATATTTTTAACCCCCTTCCCCCTCCATTTTCAGGAAGGAAGGTTACAAGTCATTTTATACTATATTTGCAGCAAAAATCCGAATGCCATAGAAACAGTATTATGGGATCAATCCATGCACTTTTATACAATAAGGCACAGAATTAGACCTGTACTTTGAGAGAAAGAACCCAAAATGCACTTTACTAGGATAACGCAACACATTTCTAAACTATCTAGGAAACATTTGTAACATTTTTTCTTGAAAGGAATCTGTCACCAATGGATTGTTTTAAAGAACAAACCAAAAAAACCCAACCCCACATTGATATACAGATTTTTTTCCCATTACTCCATTATGTTCCACAGGTTTTTGCATTTACAACAATAAAAGAAAAATTTTAAACTGGGATTTGCTTCAAATTACCTAATGGGTGATCAGCATAATCAGGTCTCTGAATATAACTTGGCACAGGCCTCGTCGGCGTCTAAACAAATCACAAAATTAGTTAGATTCTTTTTCATTACTGCAAGTTCTTTTACAATCAAAGACAGAAAATACATTGGCTGCAAAATGCAGCTAATCACACGTTGTGATAATTCACACACAAAGGCAGCCCTCCCACCTTGCTGTGCCTCAGAAATAATTTAGTAGAAACACACTATTGCAAAGACTTGTATTACTAATCTTTTGTACTGCTTTTGCACTGTTGAACCTCGAGAAACCAAATGGACAGCTTCACAAAACCAAATTTTCAAGTCAGAGAAAACTGTTCTTTGAGATGCACTAACTCCGTTAATTCCTGATGGATCCTCTAAATTACTAGGATGCATTCGTGAAGGTCATCTTTTTAACATCTTATTTCTCAAAACTCTTCGCTGCAATTCCATGCCCATCAATCTTGTGGCAGCTACGGCAGCAAGCACCCAGCAATAGGACTTTTGTGTTGCAGTGTTCAGCATTTCTCTTTCACCTAACCAAATAATCACACAGACCAAGGTATGTGATCATCAGGGATCCAACTTTCATAGTTAGTAGGGTTGGAAAGGACCCGAGCAGATCATCAAGTCCGACCCCCTGCCATGGCAGGAAAGAGTACTGGGGTCAAACGACCCCAGCAAGGTGTTCATCTAGCCTCCTTTTAAAGACCCCCAGGGTAGGAGCCAGCACCACTTCGCTTGGAAGTTGGTTCCAGATCCTAGCCGCCCTGACAGTGAAGTAGTGCCTCCCGATATCTAATCTGAATCTACCCTCTGCCAGCTTGTGACTGTTATTTCTAGTTACTCCTGGTAGCGCTCTGGGGAACAGGGACTCCCCCAGTGCCTGCTGGTCCCCTCTGACTAGTTTGTAAACGACCACTAGATCCCCCCCTCAGCCTTCTCTTGTGGAGGCTGAACAGGTTCAGGTCCCTTACCCTCTCCTTGTCTCTGATGGCTAGGAGCTCCTGAATTGACAGAACACCAAAGTGCACAAAGATAAAGATATGGACACTGTTTTTGTCATACAAAAGAAGAACTAAATAAACAAAATGAATATATATCTCATGCATATATGGAACCATTTTCTTAGAAAGGACAACAAAATTGCCAACAATCAAGTTATTTCTTGGCTCTGATTTTGTTGTTGTTGAAAGCATTTTTTAAAAAGGAACAAGGTAATATTTCCACCACTGGTTATACTCACCAGTGGATAATGTGGTCTAAGTTTACCAGTATATCGATATCCAGCCCAAGGATCTGTGTTAATATCACCTTCCACAGTCCAAGAAGAAACTTGTTTGGCTTTTTCATCTTCTGCAAAACAAAAAATAAGAATTGGGGCATCCTAAGTCAGTGTTGGTCAACCTTTTTTGGCAAGCATGCCACAGAGTAAACCCCGCCCCATCCAAGTGCCATGTTGATCCCCTTCCCCTGCTTAGTCACTTGTTCTTTCTTCTCCCTGCCTGATCCATGACTCTACTTTCTACACCCTTCCCTATCTAGCACTGTGTTCCCTGCTCCCTCCTAGACTGTCATGTGCCACACACAAATGCTGTCCATGTTGTGGTACACATGCTGTGGGGTTAGCCACTTCTGCTCTAAGTAGTCAATGAACAACAAGAGTTTGGGGTCTGACCAATAACCCTCCCAAAAAAATCTAGATTTGCATCCCTTTTGTTGCTTTTTTCTCGTTTTTATAAAGAGTGTCAGAAAGATTATATAACTATTGACAGCATTCTCCCTATTTCATTTTTACATTAAAAAACTTTTAGGCCCAGTTTAACATGTTCCTACCCTGTGGAAATGAAAGAATTGTAGGGTTATGACACAAAATGCATGAAACCTATTTATCAAGGGGAAATTATTTTTAGTGTTTGTTTTTATTAATTCTTGGGGGAAAAATACATCTTTGCTAAAGACTTAATATTCTTCCCATAATAGTTTCCTTCCAACATTCAAAGACAGAGGCCATACTAGTTTACTCATTAACCTATTAAGTGCCATGCCAATCCTCAAAAGTTACTAGAAGAAGCAAGTGGAATATTACAGCACAATGGACACAAAAGCAGATTTACTTAGGATTGCCTGACCTCCAGCTAAAGACTAAGTATTTATTTTTGTTTTTTTTTTTTCTTTCAGAGCTCAGAAGCATGACACAAGACACCCAAAAGATTGTCATGGCAGGCTCCAAAATTGATCCATCAGTCTCCAAAACTGGTATCTGAGCACCTGCCTGTTTAATGGCTGATCAAGACAAAACTCTAGTTTTTGGGCAAATTCCTCACAAGCCCATTTTAAAACAAATCACTCCATTAAGCACTATTTTAATTAGTAAAGAAGTTTGTTTAATTTTCTCAGTACTCTCTTAATTTTGTGGCATCAGAGAAAGGGAAATGACAGAGCTGAAACAGCACACAATTCCTGGCTGCTCTTTATCTCTATGCAGTTAGAAAAATAGCAGCTTTGCATGGAGTTATCAAAGCACTCTCTAACATGTAGACAGTAGGCCTGTGTGAATAGGGAAGTATTCAATTCAGATTCAAAGGACAGTGATTTGATTCGGATCATTGTCCTGAATTGATTCGGCCGAATCAGCTTCAGAAGATTCAGCACCAATTCAGATTGGCTAGAGAGAGGCAGGCACAGCTGGGCGGCTGCAAGTTATCCCGTGGCTCCTCTGGCTGTGTCTGCCTCTCCCCAGGCAGTGGGGAGCCATAGGAGAAGCCCCCATGGCTGCCTTGCCCAGCCCCATCCCCTGCCCAGCCCCAGCCTCCCGGCACTTACCAAAAAATAAGTCCCACACTGCAGGAGCAGCGACTGGGGCCTCTGGGCACTTGTTGAAGAGCGCCCCCCATGCAGCCCAGGGCAGTGGGGAATCGCCCCTCCCCACCTGGCACCCACATGGCAGCTCCCCCATGGCTCGGGTACAGTGCAGCTCAGCAGGGCACCACATGCCATCTGGGAGCTGGGGCCACTGGGACTGAGCGTTGCCAGGCTCTGGCTGACAGGTGAAGCTGCCCCAGCTCCCAGGCAAATTGAACCAGTGGCTAGGGGAATATTCAGGTCCCGAAACATTCCCCTAGTTCCTGGTTCAATACCCATCCTCTCCGATCGCTTCCCCCAGCTCTTCCCAGGGGAGGCACAGGCCCCTGGATGATGCAGGATGACAGCAGGCTACCGCTGCCAGCTGGCGATGGCGGCAGCTCTGGGCTATTTCCCCAGCTAGCAGCAGCAGCCTGCTGAAATCCCACACGCAGCTCCAGGGGCATGAAGACTACATAGCGTTTACTTACTTGCTTTCTTGTGTAGTAGCTTGTGAGTGGCCCAGCTTCCCTTAAAACATTCCTGAAAGTGCAAATAATATAAAAAAAACAAATCAGTGTTGTCCAGGGGTTTAAAGAGGAAACTAAAGTAAGGACTCTATTATCCACTATGTTCAACAGGTTTACGATCCAGGAGGAGAAAAGGGAAGACAGACAGCTGCAACCAGTCACAACGGAGCAAGTTGATTTCAACTCATCACCTCACTCTTGTCCTAACATTACATTTTTCTGTAACCAAGAGCCAGAGCTGAAAGGACACTATGCTGTTAACAGAATTATGGCACCCAGAGATAAAAAGGCTTATTTTAATCTAGTCTAGTGGTTCTCAACCTTTTTAGACTCAAGGCCTCTACCCATAACTTTTCAAAATTTAGTGGCACCCCATTTGAAAACTAATTCATTTCCTACAGTGCTTACCTTTTGTACCCTGCTACACCCTTAAAAGGACCTTGGGGGAAGAAGGAGGGCAAGGCAGACAGCAATGGGCAGGGCAACCTTGAAAGCATGGCAAAGAAAGGTGTAAAATGTTCAGCACTGGCAGGAGCTGCTCAGTGGGGCAGACTGGGAAGCTTGGGTTGGGCTATTACAGCCCTGAAGGAGGCAGCTGTCCCCATTGGAAGCAGAAGGGGTGATAGTGGCAGGGTGCAAATTAAGGAGGAGCTCAAGAGGAGCTGAGCCCCACCATAAGGGATGAAAGCCCCCCTGTTTAAGATTTGAAAATCATAACCGGGCGGTGGTCGGGGGGTGGTTTCCAATCAGACTGCTCGGTCACTTAGGTGGACTTGTTAATCAATGAACTGGTTTCATTTTTTTTTTGCAGACCTCCCCCCCAGAGTCAAAGTATTATTCAAACTCTGGATGGTGGCCACTGGAGGCTGAAGCTAGTGCCAGGTGAAGCTGGCAGGGAGCAAAACCCTGCTGTGCCCTGCTCTTCCCACCATCTGTCCCCTCCCTACCCCCAGTTTATACCTGGTGGGGGGGCAGCAGGAAGGAAATATGGCCCCCAAGGTTACAGCCAGTCTTCCAGCAATTTGAAAGCAACTGGAACCACCTTTCCCTCTGACCCTTCCCACCAGCTAAAAAGCCTGGCCTCACATCTGCCTGCCTACCTGCAAGAAAGCATGCTGCTCAGAGCACAGCAGGCTGAGGTGGGCATGGGGTGTCTGGCCCATGGAAAAGCCACTGCACCCTTCAAAGGATCTCACAAAACCCCAGGGGAGAATCACTGATCTAGCGCTACCCCATCCTGTAGCACAGGTGCCACAAGCTTCATAGAGAAGCTCTATATCTTGTGGCAGATGTGGGAGGGGACAGGCAGCACAGCAGCAGACAGAGCAGGGAACAGAAAGCAAAGAAGCACATCAGACAAGCGTTACAGGGAAGGAAGCAAAAAACAGCAGCAGCTCAGGAATGGGAAGACTGGCACTTGGGGAGGGGTGGCAGAACTAATTTGTAGCATACCTGCAGACGGTTGGTCCCGTCTGCTCTAGCATTTGAAGGGGTAGAAGTATATAACAACGGTTCTAATTAGGGGTGTGCAAAACGGGTCCTATTCGATTCGGATTTGGCCCAAATGAGGGACAGAGATTCAATCTGTTGATTCGGATAGGATCACTGTCCCCAATTTGATTCAGCTGAATCCGAATCTGATGATTCAATGCTGATTTGGAGAATTAGTGATTTGGACATGGACACAGCTTTAAAAGTTTTTTCTACATACCTTGAGGTAGCAGCACGACATGTGACTACTGTCACGCTGGGGCGCATGGAGCATCCCACAGATGTGCAGGGGGGCACTCCATGTCCTCAGTGGCAAACTTGGAAGTGGACCAGCAAATCGGCCACAGGGGGACCCCAGGTGCCCCCCCAGACACAGGAGGCATGAGTCGCTGAGCCTGGGGTGCACGGGGGGGCCCCCCAGCATGTTCCCTGGTGGACTTGGAAATGCTTCTGGTCCACTTCCAGGTCTGTTGCTAAGCGCGCTGGAGAATCTCCCGTGCTTCTGTGGGCCACTCCATGAGCCCCAGCACCACTGAGATCATGAGCCCTGCCACCTAGAAGTATGTAGAAAAAACATTTAAAGCTGTATCTACGTCTGAATCACCGAATCTGTCTGAATCAATTTGGAAGGTTCCGAATCAATTTGGAAAGATTAAAGGGTCCCCTGATTCAATTTGGATTCAAAGTTTCGGCCACTAAATCAAGCCAAATCAAATTAGGGACTGAAGCTTTGCACAGCCCTAGTTCTAATCTGTACCCTACAAAGTTATTCACAATATAAAATAGGGATGTAAATATAATTCTTAAAAATTATCTGTTTAATCTCCTCCAGTTACATCGGTTAAACAGTTAACCTAGTTCAGTGACCTCTAGTGGGAATGGCCCCAGCCCCAGACCAGCCAAAGTCCCTTATACCTTCACCATGTACCCACTGCAGTGAGGGCCCCAGGCCACTGGGGAGCTGGCAGTGGGCACAGCTGAGCCACTAAGGGTCACCGCCCAGCTGCAGAGCCATGGCTTCCCTTCACCCCCATGGGAAGGGGCTGAGGCTGCAGACCTTTCCTGTGCTCCAATCCCGCCACCACAGGGAGGAAGAGAGGGGCCACGCCCCCCTGCACGTTTTTTTATTTTTGTGGGTTTTTTTTAAGGATGCTTTTTCATGTTCCAAGTCAAATCAGACAAATCAATTCCAAATCTGTAAGTTATTCAAGAACCAAATGTGGCACTACTACTGTACTGGCAAATATCCTCCACCCCCACCTGGGGCTTCAGATGCTTCCAAATCCTTTGGCAGGTATCCTACCTGTAGGCCCAAGCTCAGAAGCTTGGGGTTCGGATGACCTCGAGTTTGACTTGCCCTTGGACATGTGGCTGCAGAAGCAAGCTAGGGAGGAGTTTCCCATTTCCATAAAGTCGTTGTGTAGCCAAGATAGTCCCACTGGAAGCTGGCCAGTGGGAAGCTAACTATGAGGCTCTCATAGAGAGTCCTATCCACAAAGAAACATGGGTGCAAACCTCCATTATCAGTGCACCTCTAGCACTGTGTATAGGGAAAATTCACAGCATCAGCAATCAGCCTTTTTGCATGCATGTGGCCAGGAGCATAGCCCGACAGCTTGGAGAGCAGCAAGTCTGGTGTGGAGGAAGACGCGTCGGGGGGGAGGCGCAGATCAAGCCTTCGCAGTGAGGGAGGGAGTGGGGCAGGGCCTGGGGCAGGCACTGCTCAGCCGCTGCACACACCCCAGCCATCGGTATAGACCCACAAAATCTATTGGTGCACCCCCACACAGTGCCATTTTAACTGTTACCTCAGTCAGGGTACTTCCCCTACCACCATCACGGTCATGGTATTTCCCGCCAGGCCCCCACCATAGCAGCAAGACTCCCAGCCCCACAGTGGGTCTGCCCAAGCCCCTACAGCAGTGGGGCCCAAGGAGGGCAACAGGCTCCCCGCACCTCCCGCTGCACTTGTGCCTGCTGCTGCAGCCCAGACCCAGAAGGCTCTTCCATGCTGCCAGGCCAGGACCTCCCCAACTCCTCCACGGGGAAAACAGGGTCCAGTCCAAGCAGGGTGGACTCCACCAGGCACACTGTGTCCTTCCCCCTCTTGTTCATGGCACTGGGACCACGCGGGGCCTGGCCCAGCCCTGAAGGGGGTTAAGCATGCAGCTGTCTTGGCCCAAGGCAGCTTTGTGGCAACTGGAGCAGGCAGTGCTGGATCAAAAGGATCACTGCCAGCCCCTCACACAGTGAGCACAGCCTCAGGGGATTCTTGAGGGGTGGCAGTACAGCAGCTCTAGCCTGGAAGACTGCTGTTGCAGCCCTAATGCTGCCCCCAGGATCCCTGCTGTGCCATCATGCCTCAGGAATATCCCTCCCCAAAGTAGCACAATCTAGGCACAGGAGAGGTCCACAGCCCCAGCCTGTGGGGGTAAGGGAAAGCCATGGCTCGGCAGCTAGGCAGTGCCCCATGGTGGCTCAGCTGCACCCGCCATTTCCCACCCATGACACCCCACCAGTAGCCTGGGGCCCACACAGCACCAGAAGCACAATTAAGATATAAGAGGGCCAGGGCTGTCCCTGCCAGAGGTTACTAAACAGTAAACAGTAAGCAGTAAAGGTATACATATTATTGTTTTTTAACTATTTACATCCCTAATATAAAAGTGTAAGGAAACTATGTCTGAGAACATATACTGCCCCATAGTCCTATGGCCTGAAAAGCAGAAGGTTAAG
This sequence comes from Crocodylus siamensis, assembly GCF_052110815.1. Classification (NCBI taxonomy): domain Eukaryota; kingdom Metazoa; phylum Chordata; order Crocodylia; family Crocodylidae; genus Crocodylus; species Crocodylus siamensis. Next base: position 155,048,776 of record NC_143396.1, on the reverse strand, counting down.
TCACTTCCTCTACCTGCTCTGTCTGACCTGCCTGTTCTGGGAACACCTCTCTATACAGACAGTTACTGGTTTAACAGGCATGAATATGTGTATGTAAACTAAATGCTCATGTGCAAGTATGAGACAGAATGTAAATAGGAAATGGAAAAAAAATGAATGGAAAGATAGCGAGCTTGAACAACAAGTAGACGCTGTGCATGGGAGAAGTCTGCCCATGGAAAGAACAGAGGGAGGAAAATATAAGAACGGTGAATGGACAAGTTCACAGGAAGAAATAAGCAAGACAACGAATCAGTATTGAGTCAGGGAGCATCCAGCAATTGTTAGAAAGAAAAGAAAATGGATGAGACCAGAGTAAGGAGTAGGAGACTTGGGGACAAACAATACATTAAGAAGAAAAAAACAGAGTGAGGGAAATAGTAACATGGCTCAACAAGGTGTTGAAGAGGAACCCTTAAGGCAGTGGTCACTAATCCATGGCTCAGGTGACATTGCCCATGGGACCCCTCCAACACCACCTATGGCCACAGGCAATTAGAAAGTTAAAATTGAAGTTGGCAGAGACAATGAAGCATGACGTTGTCTGTAGCATTACTTGCTCAGCACTGCTGCCCACAAACCAGCATTGATTGGGTAACACTAATTTAAAGTGCTAATGAAGAAACTTCTTGTTCTCATAGACAAGAGACTAAATATAACCAAAATGTCCCAATAAATTGAACAGTGATTCTCTGGAGGGGGATAATTTCACTAATTTATAGCAACAGCTGAAATTTCTGAGGAAGGAAGAAAAAAAAAAAAAAAGCAAATAGCAAACCATTTTCCTTTATAAGGAGAGTCTAATGCTACTGCTGAATCTTCATTAACTTGAACAACTGGACATATCCAGTGACTGATTCAAGTCCATGTATAAATGCACCAAACCCATCTACTATAATAAAGCTAAACAATATGCCCGTTGTACAAGCTTTATGCCCCAATCAATTGCAATAATGTAATCCTAGATATGCATCACCTTTAAGGCAAAACACCATTTTTCCCCCTCATATCCATTTTTATATTTTAAAATGAACAGACAATACAATTTATTTTCGAGCAAGCAAATGAAAGTTTCATGGTTACAACTTGGCTTGATCCTTCAACATGGTCTCCTCTCAGAATTATGTTTACAAGGCAGGAACAAAACTACACAAGATTAACAGTTGTGGCAAAAGTTACGTACAACTCAACCATTATGAAGTGCAAAGACAAAAGTCATGTCTCCTGCAGCCAATAATGGCTAGTTATGTTTCTGTCACGTCAATACTCTCTTTTTTTTTTTTTTAGAACAAAGAATTAAAGATTAGGCCAGACTCTGGCCAGATACATAGGTTTCCCTTGCTTTATGTGGGTTCTGTATGTGCTAATTCACTCTTACACAATGACCCTTTTTATACAAAAATTTGTTATATTAAAAGCTCTGTTATCTGATCCCCCCGGGAATGGGGGATGCCGGGTAACAAAATATGCCGATTGAGTGGCCTGGGCCACCGCTTCTCCCGCCGCATCTAGGGCATGCCTCTGCCCCTCCCGTGGCATTGCTGCCTCATGGGACAGGGAGACAGGCACCCCATGGGGGCTCGGCAGTGCTGGCTGCTTTGCCCCAGGCCATGGGGGCTCGGAGAAACCGGAAGTGCCACAGTAGGCACTTCCGGTTTCACTTTATCTTACAAACCGGCATGCCAGTTAATTGAGCACGCCAGCTTGTAAGATGCCAATTAACAGACTTTTTATTGTATATGCAAGGTAAATTCATTCTTATGCAATCGGTGTGATGGAAGCCCAGAGTCAGCTGCTCTGTGCAGTGTATTGTGGGAGTGACACACACCAAAATATAGTCTCCTGTGTGGATCCGTACTCCTTGCTCGTTGTCTGTGACACCTGTTTCTGTAGTTGCCATCCCCATTATGATTTATAAGCATCCCACTAGTTTATCTCCTATCCCTCTTCCCGGTCCATCAGTGAAGCCTTTACCACCCTCTCTTCACACCAACTAAATATTCACCACCACCCTGTGTAAAGTGGGTTCCCTTTATGCAAATTCCAGTTATGTGCCATTTTTCAGGAACGTATGTACAGCATAAAGCGAAGGAAATCTGTACTGGGATCTGCAAGGCTAGAAACTGCTTCTTAGGATGGAAAGGGAATAAGAAAAGGGAAGAAATGAGCCCTTGCTCTGGAACAGGTCAGCAATATTCATCTCACAGAGCCACCGTAAGCAGACCAACAGAGCCTGGAAGCTTTGTCTGCACTGGGGCAGAGCAACTGGAGGCTGTGCCATTCTATACCTACTGGGTGGGCAGAAGCAACAGCAAAGAAAAGCTGTGGAGAGAGTTGCTGGGTCTGAACACCAGCCCCCACACTTGGACCCAAGCCATGTTATTCTAGCTGGCAGTTCCAAAAGTTGTTGGCGAATGCGCTAGAACAGTGGTTTTCAACCTGCGGTCTGCAGACCCCTGGAGGTCCACAGACTATGTCTAAGGGGTCCAAGAATGATGACTTTGATCAATCAAAAGTATATGAATAACCAAACTTACAATTCAAAGGGGTCTCCATCTCCATTCAAAAATTTGTAGGGGTCCACAAACAAAAAAAAAAGTTTGAAAACTACTGCACTAGAACTTAAGTCCCACAGACTAAAATTACCTTACAAACAGCTTGTGCTCTTTCTGTCCTAATCCTTTCCAGTGTGCAAATTATGATCCTGCAGTCTTGGCTTCCCTTTGCTGTTAGGCACCACGAATGCCTCTATTTCTACGGCCTTACCTAATAAACAACCCACATTCCCTACAAAACAGTGACCCCACTGCTCATCAATTCTTCACCAATGCAGAGAAAGAAGCTGTTCCTTCCCTCCACCTGGCCCTGTTAACTTTTCTGGATTAACCAGTCTGATCAAAGTGCTCCAGTCTTTTACTGAGACACCTCCTTTAACTTTCCAGTTCTTTTTAAACTGCATTTAATGATTCATAGTTGTCGTCATGGTATAAACAGATGCACATTCAGTTGGGTAAGTAGAGAAGACCTAGGAAAAATATAGGATGCATTTTAACATTAAATAGAAAAAACAAACCAAAACAGTCAAGTAACTCTTGGTCACAATAATCTTTTATAACCATAACAGCAACGGGGGGGGGGGGGGGGGGGGGGGGGGGGGGGGGGGGGGGGGGGGAAGAAATTTTAAGCTGATGGACTCCCTTAAAAATTAACATAACATTTTTTGCTTCAAAATACCTAGAAACCACTACAGCAATTAGGGGTGCACCAATATATCAGCTGGCTATCGGATCAGCACCAATAAAAGCAAAAACAACATTAGCAGCTATAGGCTTTTTTATTTTTTTTTTAAACACAATCGCTGTAGCCAATAATTACGAGCATGTGCCCAGAGCACCCTGGCAAGCGCAGCCCTGTCCCTGCACCCCACCGCTGGTCACAGCCCACAGCAAACTACAGGCCCGGGTAAGCAGCAGAAGGGGAAGGAGGTGCCGGGGAGCAGTCACAGGGCGCCACACTCAGCAACTGCAGGACTATTACTGGCATCTGCTGCTATTGCCACTGCCATGGCAACATCACACGTGCAGCAGGGGCCTGAGCCCTAGGGCTGCAAGTGGGCAAGGTGAGGCGCTGCATGAGGGACATTCCGCTTCACCAGGCACCAGACGCTTTTGCAAAAGCAGCTTCTCCCCAGTGGCCATGGAAGCTCAGTTATGCAGAGCCCACCAGCACTGAGGCGGGTGATCTGGGCCTTCAAACATGCCTGCTGTCTGGACAAGGGTCCACACTGCCCAGGCTGGCAGCACGGGCCGTGCAAGGAGCAGTGCTGCAGGTATGAGCCATGGGCACGGGTGAGATGTGCACAGGAATAAATCACTGCCTTCCTCATGGAAGACAGGCAAGGCGGGGGGGGGGGGTGTTTATAAATGCAAAATAAGCACACTCACACAAAAGTTTGTGTCAGTAGTTTCAAATGCCTTGCACTATTGCTAAACATCAGTTATCAGATCAGCATCAGCTGATATAGTTGATCATTGGCTATCAGTATCAGCCAAGAAAATCTTTATCAGTGCATCCCTAACAGCAATTCCATATTTAAACATGGTTCAACTTAATACTTCTTAGGAGCAATGCATTTAATTTCACTTGAACCCAAAAAGGTAACCAATGATAAAATCCATTTTAAAACTGTAAGGTTATTTTCCTCACAGGAAAACCGTTTCCATGAATCAATCCAAGTGGATTCTACCTTAGGGAGCCAGCCCAACATCTGCTGAGTGGAATGCTGACATTGCAATGTATTGCAGCAGAATCTGCTTCACAACTGAAAGCGTTTTCTAGCACATGGATAGTACAAGGGACAGTAAAAACAATGACTCCTATTGAACACTCCATTACAAACTTTTTATTGCTGCTTCACTGGAAAAGCTGTAAAATGAGTTCTATGTGGCCACTGACCAACTCTATAAGCAGTGGCTACTAAATGCTTGTATCATATTTGTATGGTCCCCCTTACTTCATTACCTGAAAACATTGCAGTCTCCTGCTATTTATCCTTACAACACCCCAGTGAGGTAGGGAAACACTTTTTGCTCCATTTTACAAGTGAAGAACTGAGAGATTTTCTCATGGTGCAAAACAAAACAGAATTTGTTATCCCAGCAAATGAGACTACTGGCAAATTAACATGTTTAAACTTTGATCATACAAATCACCAGCACAAACCACTACTAAATCTATAGAAACAACCTAACTCCTCAGGGAGAAGTTACTTGACCAGAGTCCTACTGGAAGACTTGGCAAACACTTCTATCAGGGGTTATGCGACTCTTTAATTGGAGACCTCAGACATCCCAGACCAGGGGGGAAGACCAAGGCAAGTACAATGTAAATTACTCAGAGATCAATAATATAAGCAGCACATTTGTGCCTATTCAAATCTGAAAGGCAGCATGACTAAGATTTGTCTGGCATATATGTGACCGCATAACTTTTAGAATTAATTCATACCTTAAGGTGGGAAGTTGCAATGACAAGAGAAAGAAAGTGTCTATTTAATGCTACTATGCAGCTTTACTGCACGACAGTTAGCAACCCCATTTTTAAAGCTGATAATATTAACAAGTGGTCGTTCTGTTGGACTCATCTAAAAGTTATGGAGTTTTTGTCTAGTTGTGGGGGGTTAATTTTTTTCCACCTTGTATTATGCAATCAGGAAACCAAACATTTAAAAACACCCCCAAACCAAAGCTTAGTCTTAAAAATTCATATTTGTACATAAAGAAGTCTCATAAAGATTATAAGGTTTCAAAACTTTTAGTTTTAAGATATAATTCAGTTGTTAAGAAAAGATCATAATTTTAGTACATGGGACTGGAGGCACACTGTGCTCAGTTCCTTGCAAACGTATGGAAAGATGGAACCGCTCTTTTGTGAATGGTAAACTGGTATGAAGGACTACATCAGTTGGCAGGGAAATTTCAGCTACACTCTTCTCAGAACTGGGGATTTATAGGATCAGGTCCTACAAAAAGTACCCAAGTGAGGGCAAGAAGTGGAGTTCTACAATTATCCTTTAATTTTTCCTAAGTATGTACTACCCAGCTGTTAATAAGATCAAAATGGACGCACATGAGAAGACATCTGATCACTATTCTTAGTTTGTTTTATTCATTTCCGGGCCTGATCCAGCTCTAACACAGAACAGCCTATGTATGTATCCTTTCAGGTCTGGCCCTTAGCTCAAACTCAAAGGGAGAGATTGTGTTTAACTCTGTAACTCCCCACGTGGGTTCACTGAGGTAGGCAACAGGGCTGTGCAAAGCTTTGGTCACCGATTCAATTCAGCAGAGATTCAGCCCGTTTCAGTGGCTGAATCTCCAAAGCCAAATCGAATCAGAACCCTCCAAACTGATTTGGAGAGATTTGGAAAGATTCGGACATAAACACAGCTTTAAATGTTTCTTCTACATACCTCAAGGTACCAGGCAGCTTGTGAATGCTGCAATGCCGGGGCACATGGAGAGTCCCACAGAAGCATAGGGGGCTCCCCAGTGCGCTCAGCAGCAGACCCAGAAGTGGACCAGAAGCACTTCCAGCCCACTTCCAAGTCCACCAGAGAATATGCGCCCTTCCCCCCCCACCTGGCTTGGCAACTGGTGCTTCCTGTATCTGGGGGGGCACCTGGGGTCCCCCCCCACAGCTGACTGCCAAGCTGGGGGGGCATGGAGGGGGCCCCCAAGTGTGCTCCCTGGTGGATCCAGGAGTGGACCAGAAGTACTTCCGGTCCACTTCCAGGTTCACCACTGAGCACGCAGGGGCCCCCCACCCGCACTCCTCTGGGACACTTCATCCACCCTAGCATCGCAGCCTTCAAGAGCCGCGCTGGTACCTCAAGGTACATAGAAAAAACATTTAAAGCTGTGTCTATGTCTGAACTGCTGATTCTCCAAATCAGCATTGAATCTTCAGATTCAGATGCGGCTGAATAGAATCAGGAACAGTGATCCGAATCAAGGAATCGAATCACTGTCCCTGATCTGGGCTGAATCTGAATCAAATAGGGCCCATTTTGCACACTCCTACTAGGCAGGTGATTCTTAGTATTAAATAATTCAAAGATTTCATAGTGAGGAAAGACAAGTGCAATCTTTCAAATTTTCACAGCCGCTTGGGTATCAAACAGCAACTGGATATTCTCCTTAAAGAATTTGTTTCTCTTACAAAGAGAAATGACTGCAACACCTTTTTTGCTTCAACAATAAACTGTCATTTATTCAGTGCCACTGATACTTATGGTGCTTTCTGCATAGTAAAGAAAGGCAGGTCTCTTGTCTCAAGAAGCTTACAATCTAAAGCTGGATTGGGCTTGCAAATGGATCTCACTGTCCAGAATCAAGTACATATATCATTTTTCATTTCTAACAGAAGGGCTCCATGCATTTAAAGGGGAGGACTAGTACAGAACCAGCACCTGATTACAGAACAGCAAAAAAGGATAAATCCAAATGCAGTCCAGTGCTTATGTTCTAAGGAAACTGGCACTTTGATAAAATATACAGAATATGGGGGAAGAGGGAAGAGGAGGAGGGAAAAGGATGAAATGGGCCTCTTGTTTGTTCCTGTATATTTTTTAGTATTATTTAACTTAGAGACAATCCAGAATGAGGGCAAGAAGTAGAGTTCTACCTTTATCTTCTCATATTTCCTAAATACATACTATACAGCTGTTCACAGGATTATATAAACTGAATTATAAGGCAAGTCATATACACTGTTCCATATAGTAGATATTTTATATGCAGTGTGCACATGGGTGTGTGTATCCATATAGGAGAGAAGGTTTCAGATGCCTGAATTCATCCTGAGTGCTGAAACAGCATGCTCAAGGTTAGCTGCTGAACTTCTACATCACTTCTACCTGCCTACCAAGATACAGCAAGATGCAGACTTTTGAGTACACATTTCTGTACTCCAACCCCAATCAACTCTTACTGTATTTCCTTGCCAGTTCCAGACCCCGATTCTAATCTTCAAAGCCATGGATGGGACTGCACAAGTTACATTAGTCACATCTCCATGCTTCTCACAGCCAACTGTACTCATGTTAGACATGCCCAGCTCAAAGTACATAAGACCAAGAAACTACAACATTTTGGTTGCCAAGCTTAAGACCATGGAATGAAAGTTTAAAGGTCAAATTACTTTCACAGTAGCCATTTTTAAGGGCACACCACTGAGCTGTCTTCTGTTTGAGAATGGAGGAAGGGAAAAAAATTACAAGAAGCACCCTTTATTAAAAAAAGGAGGAATAAAGGTGACAGGCGTCCACATGAGACTTGGTTCTCCAGATATCATTTAATCAGAAACTGCAATTTAATACTACAACTATGGGCACCTACAGAAAACCCTACAACAATTGAAATGTTATTCCCTTATTACTCTCCATTTAGTTTTTCAGCCTAAATGGTGCACAATCTTAGCTTCTTGCTTAAATTATTTGTGTTGTTTATATTTTATGCACTTGCTGAAATAACTTACAATTTCATAAAATCATATGTAGGTTCCTGTATCAAAAAACATGGAATGCCAAGGGTATACATACTAACATCCAGGATTGTGAGTAATGAAATGTATACATTCAGTATTTCTTTTTAATGTGTTATCTTTTAAATCTAGGGGCACAGACACACAAAGTTACCACAAAGGGGAGGGTGAGGCTTTACCATACATCAGCCACTCTATGCTTTTGCTCTCTGAAGCTTACCCCCATTTCAATGAGAAGCACACACTCAGGCAGCACCTGGCATGCAGTAAATAAAGCCTTACCCTCACCTACTTTTCAGTAACTTGTTCAGTGTGATTGAGATGAATGGGGGAAACTTCACATAGTTTCATTTCTGTCTGCAGACATCAAATGACAAAGCTCTAGTGATTTACCTTTTGAATGTTACCTCCATATAAAGATGACTAAAGGCAGGAAGGTAACATTCAAAAGGTAAATCACTAGAGTTTTGTCACCTGGGTCTGCAGACAGAAATGAAACAACGGTGTGAAGTTCTTTTCATTTATCTCAAAGAGGTGACAACTTTGAAGCAGTTTCAGAAACGAACAAAGTTAGCATTTCATAATGTAGATGTTTGCAGACGTTCAGTGAAAAGGGTAAGAAAGATATTTGCAATACTGTCAACAAAAAACCTGCTGCAAGTTTTGGTAAATCTTGCGGTCTTCTGATTTTTAATATAACCTAGCTTTCCTATGAAGCATTTTATTCATAGACCTCAAAGCATCTTACAAATGAAGTAGTTACCACTATCCCTGTTTTACACATCATAAAGTTGAGGTACAGAAAGAATAAGCAGGTTTCCCAGTGACAAAGCTGAAAACAGAAAAGAAGTCTCCCAGCCCAGTGCTCTATCTAGTAAGCCACTCTGTTGAATAACCATTTTGAATAATTTTCTTGCAACTTACAACCAGACACCAGTAATCCAATACAAGATTTCCAAGTATAATAGATAAGAATCCTCATACCCTAGTCTGAAGATCTAAAAGAGAAAAGAAACCTTGCAGGTATTACCTGAATTTCCCCAAAGACATATATAGTGGATACTTATAAAATAACCTGCACACATGGGAAGTTTCTCCCTAACCCCAAGCAGCTAATGGTTGGTTTATGTTCAGGAACATATGTAAGGCACATGAATCTCATGTAACAGAATGTTTTTGCTGTCCTCATGTTTACTTGTTTTCCCCAATCTGCTGAATGTATACTGAAATATTCTTTCAACATTTAATTCCAACAGTTAATTATGTATCAAATAAGCATCTCCTCACTTGCTTAAATGGGCATTCAACAAACAGAGGGCGTCTGCAATTAGTGTATTTTATTGTGCACTTTACATTTTTCAAACCAGAATAGGGAGGTTTCTAAACCAGAGCTAAGCACATTTCAATTCTGGTAGTAAGACAGTATACCCAAGGCCTACAGATACTGTTTAAAATCAGTGGTCCCCAAACTTTGATGGGTCACAATCAACAATACTAAGTAACATGCATCAAATTTTGCTCCCCTTTAAGCCAGTATGCCCATGGCCACAAGCAATGCTGCATCTGAAAGACAGATTAAGGGCCATTGCTTTAAATGCTCTCTACTGGCCTATATGCAAGAAACACTCAAACTTTAGTTAATTCAGTAAAATATCTGGATATTTTATATTAGGAGATTTTTAAAAAAAAGAGAGCCAACATTATTCCAATTTGATACGTACAACTAACAAAACAGATGAGTTGTATTTTCAAAGCAAAAGTCTACTTTGTGCATCCCAGAGACAGAAAGGCATTTAAAGCAATTTAATCTGTGTGCCACTTTCAATCATCAGCAATATATTAAGAGAGGACTATAAAGCTGAGACATGAAGAATACTGTATATTACATTACAGTTAGCCTGTCTGCATGAAGGTGGAACACTGCAGACCTGTAAGAGGCGCAGAAACATCCCACAGACAAGCGGTTCTCAACTTTTTTTTAGACTTGAGGCACTCCTTGGAAGATGACAGCTCTTAATTTTCACCTGTTTTTTTCCTTCTTTTTTTTTTTTGACTACAGAAAAATAATAGAAGAATTCTATTCTATTCTAGAAAAGAACTCTGAAAGACATGGCAGGTCAGGATGTTTTTAAACACTATGCATTCCTATATAAAATCTCTACGCTTATCTTGTGAATTGAATGGAGATGTTACCACACCTCAAAGTGCTACCGTTGCTTGGCATTACACAGCACCCTTGAAAGGCTCTCAAAGGACCCCAGGGTGCTGTGGCATCTCAGTGGGGGAAAAAAAAAATTCACAACCCCAGGTACTGGGAGCATCTGCATGGCACGAATTAAGAGTGACTTCCTCAGTGAAACCTCCAAGCACTGGGGGTAGGGGGGACACACACCTTACAGACTAACTCAGAGGGGCTCCAGTTCTGGTAAGCAACAGCCCCCTGCCTCAAGGGCTCCATATCCAGCCCTGTCAAAAATAAAAACCACTCCCTCCCTCTGCAAGGGCTTCCTGCTGTCCTTGTCTCCCAAGACACCCAGCCAGGGCACGTCAGGCTGCAAAACTTGGGAGTCAGTCAGCACTGCAGGGGTGCAGCAGACACCACCGCCTCCAGCACCGGGTGCCACAACATCCTGGGAGACCCCAGGAGGGCGCACACGTGGTGCCCAAAATGAAAGGAGGCCGCTAGTCCTGCTCTTGCCCAGGTCTCCTCAAGCCTGTTCTGCCACATTTCTGTGGGCCAAGCCCAGGTGAAAAGAGGGGACCAGCGCTCCCCGGGGCCCGCCACACTACTGGGCCACGGGGGTGAGTCCATGCAGCCCGAGACCGCCCGGGCCGGCCGCAGGGGCCCCGCGCCCCACGTGCTGCCCGGGCCGGCTCAGCCCCGGCCCCGGGCCCGGGCCCGGCCCCGGCGGGGAGAGGAAGGGACCCAGGCGCGGCCCCCACCACGATGCGGCCGCCGCGGGGCGGGCTCACCTGAGAGCAGAAGTAGGAGCCCTGGATGCCCAGCTTCAGGCAGGTGGGGCACTGCAGCTTGGCCTCGCTGCCGCAGCCCGCCGTCTCGCAGGCGCGCGGCTCCACGGCCGCCATGCTGCTGCTGCCGCCACCAGCCGCCGGCCGCGGAGAGGGGGAGGAGCCAGCCCAGCGCGGCCGCAGCCTCAGGCTGCAGGAGAGGGGAGGGCGGGGCGGGGCGGGACTGGACGGGGGCGCCTGAGGCCGGGCCGTCGCCTGCTTGGCTGGGGGGAGGGGGCGGGCGCGTGTCCCAGGAGGGCGCGGGGGCCTCCAGTGACCTGGGTCCCGGCGCTGCGTCATCCCCAAGAACCGGGTGCTGCGTTACATGTGCGTGTATGAGTATAGATGTATGTGTGTATATGTATACATCGCGTGTGTGTATGGATGGGCATATAGGTGTATGTGTATATGTGTCTGTGTATATATATATATATATGCATGGGCGTATATGTGTATGCTTGTATGTGTATATACATGTACATAGATGCAGATGTGTGTATGTGCATAGGTGTGTGTGTCTGTGTGTATATGCTAAGTCTGTTTCTATAACCAGACAAATACACATAGAAATATAATAAAACATGAATAAAAACTAGTGATCTAACCATAGGGTTTGAAACATGCCTACATTTTCTGGACAGGCACCAAACCAAAGCCAATCCTATTTAATTCATCTTTCCCTCTATCCTCACCTCACGCATATGCTGGGTGCAAGTGCACTTTATTGTGGAGTTGACTAATCAGCTCCACCACACTAGGGCATCACCATCTACATAAAATTAGGGCACAATAAATTAATTAGCTCCGCCATGCAATAGCATGGTCCGGGACAGTACTGTCTTACAGTGGAGTCTTTTACTGCACAGAAATGCACGTGAACAGTGTCTGGCCTGCAGCACTTTGAGCTGGGGCGGAGCAGCCCCGGGGCTGGCAGCAGGTTTGGGTAGGAGCGATGGGGAGGGCAGCCATATGGCTCTGCAGGTTTACACTCTTGTGCCCCACCGAGCCCCTCTGCTGTCCCACACCACCACCTAGGGCCCCGGGCTGACCCCCCAAAGCCTGCTGCCAGCCAGGTGCTGCTCCACCCTGGCTCATCCTGCTGCGGTCCCTGGTGCACGTGCAGACACTGGGCCCTGGAGCAGCTGACTGCAGTGCAAACTGCCCTGGAAATTATCACATCGCCTTAATGGCACATGTAGACACACCTACTGAGTAGCACACCATTCAAATGAAAGCGTAAAAAATGCTTCCATGGTTCCTCTGCTTTACCTGTGGGAGGTTTGAGTGTTAGGTCTGTGTTGTGTCAGGGTTCACAAATAGTCTTATGCAGAGTTTAGATTATTGATTGTGTAGAGCAGTTTGGATAGGGATGACTTGCCTCAGCCAGGTGATCAGGCAGGCTGACCTCTGGAGGTCCCTTCCAGCCCTGCTACTCTGTGATTTGGTTCTGTGTGTTTTGTTTGCTGTGTAGGGTCCAAAATCAGGGGGACTCAAAGGAGCCGAACCCCCCCGTAAGAGATAAGAGCCCTCCATAATCCCCCCCATAAGAGACGAGAGACCCCCGGCCTGCCCCACACCTTTCTAAGCAGCTCAGGCCATGGTGGCAGTGGCTTCTTCCAGCTTCTGGCTGCCACCACCACAGACTGCCCCCCAACAATCGAAGTATAATTCGAATCCTGGTGCTGTTGTGTGTTATGATCACATAGAGAAGAACAATAAACCCCTCTAGTTTATATTTTCGGCTCACTTTTATAAACCCAGGTTGACTAAACTGTCTGGTAGTTAGAGAATGAAGTGGGCAGTTATGAAGAGTTCTAGGCTGTGATCCCAGCTCTGCTGCATGTACTATGTGAAGTGAAGCGAATTCACTACCCTGGCCTCATCTTCAGTAGCAGATTTGGGCAGGGGGGAGAGGATGCACTGGTGCACTTGCACCCCTCTTTGATTTCAGGTCCATCCAGTCTTTAAAACCAACTGCCTAGCAGAGGCAGCAGCATTTCTAGTCAAGAAGCAGTGAGGGAGTCAATTAACTTCAGAGCTAGAGATCTACAGAATTCGCAACTGAGCAATTTTCACAGAAACCATGAATTCAGGCAGGCCCCGCAAAAAACAGCAGGCTCCACAGTTTTGGCTGGCTTGCTGTAAAAAAACCCCAAAAAACTTAGTAGCAAACAGAGTCTTGGAGCACAGGTAGGGGGCAGGGTTCAAATTACACTCGAACTTTTGGGGGGCTGTGGCAGTGGCTGCCAGAAAGAGCCTCCACCACTGTCGCCTGAGAGGCTTAGAAAGGCACGGAGCGGGCTGGGGGCTCTCATCTCTTATGCGGGGCTTAACATTTGGAATATTTCCAATTCTGGGTGGGCTGCTCACAGTAGGTGCCTGCAGCCTCCATGGCTCCCGCTGCAAGCAGCCCCACCCCTGCCTCCCTCCCCACTGCCCCTTTCTCCCTCCCTCCACCTTCCCTGTTCCCCACTTCCCCTCCCTTCCCCATCTTCTAAGACTCTCTGCTTGCTGGGGGGGGGCAGCGTTTATACAGTGCACCAGCCAAAATCACAGAGCTCACCACCTGGAGATGGCACAAAACTGCGGCTTAATTAACTTGATTAATCCTAGGAAAGCCATTAATCAATGCTTAATAACACATAGATTAATGGCTTCCTGGGGCTTAATCAGGGTAATTATGTCAGAGTTCTGGGCCATGTGGCAATCTGTGGGGAGGGGTGAGACTTCCAGGGGCCCTCAGTCAGTCAAAGGCATGAGGGGGGCGGGGGGAAGGGGGATGCAGCTGCTGTGCTCAGCCTGTGAAAATGGCAGCCGGCCCCAGGATCTGTCTGCGAAATGATCCAGCCGCCTCCTTGAGTTCCACAGACCCTTATTCATGGTTCATTATAATCTAGCGTATTAATAAAGCTTCTAGTTTCGTTTTTGGTTGTGTTATATGTGATGATGCATCTCACTATGTGCACCCCCTTTTCCAAATCTTAGATCCAGCCATGCATACATATGTACATGTAGCAGGCTTACCTTTCAGAGCTTGGGTTGAACCTCAGGCTTGAGATCCTGCTGTTTTGATTGGTGGAGCCCATCCACCAATCAGGAGGCAGCAAGAGAAATACCATCATGCCCCTTTCCTGAGGGGAAGGGCGAAAAGAGCTCTGCCGGACCTGATTGAAGACTGCAAACTGTCAAGTCCAGAAGACAGCATATAACAAGGAGCTGTGAGCCCAGCAGGAGGGGCAGATGTGTTAGGGACAGAGAAGAACAGGGCTTAGAAGAGCTGAGGAGAGCTGTTTAGCGGGGTGAAGCAGTAGCCCAGGAAGAGCCCCTGATGACTTCTATCAGCAGGGAGCATGGCACCACTCCAGCTGTTAGGCTCTCGGTGTGCAGCACAGCGTCCAGACCCTGGGAGCTATGTGAGGCGGCTTGGGTCTGCATTCTCTGGCGTGCAGCTAAAGATGTGGTGCACAGGCTGGTGTACGGAGAACGATCTTTCGAGCCCCTGGGGCAGCTCAGGTCCTCAACCCCTGGAACGATGCTGGGAGCTCGGTGCCGGAGGTGCTGCACGGAGGGTGAGAGACCCTGGGAGCTGCTTGAGGTGGCTCGGGTCTACAGCTGCTGACACACCGCAGCAGCTCAGTGCAATGACACTGCCCAGAAGGTCCAGGAACACACCGAATCCCAGTGCTGAACAAGGCTGTCCAGGCCTCCAACCTCTAGAACAAGGCAAAGCACCCACTACGCACAGTGGTGCATATGGCCCTAAGCCAGGACGGCAGCAGCAGAGTCAGGTGGCAGGAAAACCCTGTGAGGAACAGAGCTTGACCTGGAGAACAAGAGACAACCCTCCAGGACTGTGGAGTAGTAAGTTACCCTGGAGAGAGGGTCCCTACAGGAGAGGGACCCCCCCGAAGGGGGCTGCTCCTGGGTGATAGTGGGGCACTTAGGAGTCTTTGGGGTCTTCCTCTCCTTTTTCTTTCTCCCCACCTCCTTTCCTATAATGGTACCTTGGGAATGGGGCCACTGCCCTGGAGGGAGCCCAGGTAGCCTAAGGACTGCTGATTATATTTGTAGACAGTGTCTTACAATTTATGTGAATAATTTGAATAATAATTTGTATATGAATAGAGTTATAGGGTTGCCCAATCAATATTCTTTGGTCTGGTTTGTTCTATTGTTCATCTGTATTTTAAATGATAACCGGGGGGGGAGGGGCATGTATATATATATGTCCTTACCCTTTAATGGTCTTGTAATAATAAATCTGTATATAGTTAAGTAATTGATTGACTGGACCTGACTCTGTAGGGGATAGAGGTGGCTGCTGGGCTGTTGTGTCCCTCTACAGCACACTGCCCTGCCAATAATTCCCTCAACTGGAGAGGGAAGTACAAACTTGTGTACACCCAGGCTACGTACACTCACATGGACAAATGTAAAATTTGAAAAGGGGTGTGCACATGGTGAGGTGCATCATCACATATAAAACAACCCATTTTTTATCCTGTTAAAAGTAAACTAGGTGCTTTACTAATATATTGGGGCATACGGCTGGACTAGTCAGTTTAAGACTGAAGCAAAAACAAATATAACTTAATTGGGGTAAGTTAGAAACACTCTGCAGGGCTTTTTAACATAGCCCTTACAATATGCCTATAGAAAAAACAAAAACATAAAAGAAAAAAACCCAACAAGGTTATATGAGCTTCAACGGGGTTTGTTTTCTTAATTTGGCCTTGAGAATTTTATAGGATAAGTGAACTGAATCAAACCTCCTGGGTTTCCATTCATTGCCGTTACCCATTATCTGGTGGCACAAGCTTTCACAAGGCCAGAAAGTCAGCTTCCCTGACCTTCACCGTGGCCTTCCTAAGCAGAGCTCTTTTTCTCTGTCCTGATTTCATGTCACTTTCTAGCTGGCTGCCCTCCTCTCACAGACAGAGACACAAAGACAAATACGAATCAGAAACTTTATAGTCCATTCATGGTCCTTGATTTATTTCACTGCTCCATTTCTCCTCTGCTCCCAGTTCCTCTAAAGTGATGCAGAAGGTGGGAGTGACAGAAATTAGCCATGCAAAGGGCAAAGGAGAGGTCACCCATGTATAAAGGGTCAGTAAGCTGCTGCATAAAAAGCTAGTGTAGCTGGCAGCTAGATATGGAGGAAGAGGCCACAGTGAATATGACAGTACTTAATCAAGAGATCTCCTTAGACCTTCCTGCCCTGTGCAAGTATAGATTGCTATTCTGGGGGTTGGGCAATTACACTACCTCACTAAAGCTGTAATAGGGTGTAATCGCTAGCTTCTGTTCGGGTTAAATGAAGGAACAATTAAATGACCCTTGTTTAGTGATCGCTGAAACAATTAAAACTACCACCCAAGGACGAGCCTCCATGCAAGCTGGAGCAGTAGCCAGGCCATGTAGTCCAAGGGCCTTACTGGGAATCTGATAACAAATGCAAGGGAATGAGAATGATTTGATTACAGCTTTGTGTCTGTAAGGTTGGAGTGTTGTTATAACCATGGTGGTCCAGGAAACATAAAAAAAGCTAGGGTGTGTGATGATATCCTTTGCTGGACCACTTGTACAGTTAGTAGAGATGTTAGACACGCTTTCAAGCACAAAGTGCCTTTATTAAAGTCTGGGGAAAAAACATATGTATGTGAGAGAAGGCGGGATGGGGGCGGGGACGATGGGGATGGGACAAGCAGGCTCCAGGGGTAGGATTGGGGCAGGGGAGCTGCAAGGGAATTGAGGGGGCAGGCAGGGTCCACAGGAGGTTGCTGAAGTCCAGGAGGGTTTGACAAGGTCACTCCTAGAAAGGCTATGTATGACAACATGGATTATACCCTAAACTGGATAAATGCGCATTAAATCAGACCACCATCAAGCTTCTGGGATTTCTGTTGCCCACAGATAGCATCAAGATGAACCACAAGAAGGTAAAGGCAAAGGCAGTCTTCAGTTGGGCATTCCAGTATTTGGTTTTGGAATGCAATGATTCCTGGGAATCGTGAAATTTTATAGGAGATTCATTTTGGATTGTGCACGGTTGGTGGCACCCTGCACCAGACTACTTCAGAAGCATGTGCCTTTCCACTGGTCAGTAAGGGCCCAACCTGCCCTTGAACAGTTGAACGAGTCCATTGTGTCAGCCCCTGTGACTGACTAGCATTTGCCAGGGGGTTCTGTAGCACCCGCACTAGGTCAGGACTCTTGCTCTGGTTTGCTAAGCTGACCTCGGTACCTCGCCCACCACATCACTGACCTTCCAATTTCTTTGTTTAGTAGGAAGGTGGCTTCAGAAACTGGAGTTAGGCTTTGAGTGCCTGCTCCACTCAGAACATCACCAGGCTGCTGTTCTTCCCTAGTCTTTTGCATTTGCCTGGGTGGGGTTCAGGCCTTCTCTTTCAGCCCTCCAAGCTTCAGGTCCTCTTTCTATGCCCCCCACCCCCTGGGCCCTCTTGGTCTCTGGGCTCACCTATACAGTCCTTTGGGCTTCAGGCTTTCTTCTCACTCACTGCCCTACTGGGCTCTGGGCCTGCCCACACAGTCCTTTGGGCTGCAGGCCCTGATCCCCAATTTGCAGTCCTGCATTTGTTTCTACTCCCCACGCAGTGACAGCATCTCCCCAGGCACTCCCCATGCCTTCCAAACCTCCCCTCACAACTCATCTCAGTCATCCAGCTTTACACAGTAACATAAAATAAGCATATAACATAAATGACTAAACTGCTGTCCGGAGCAACTTTCCTGTGGCGGTCAAAGCCAGACTGAGGCCTCAGCAAGGGTCCTGGCCTTATAAAGTCTGTAGCCATGCCTCTCCCATGTCACCTGACCAGTCACTTCCTCATCAGGCCAGTCAATCATGGTTTGGGGTCCACAGCTTCTGTGTTTCAGGTTCTGATTGCACTTTCTGCACCTGTTGCTCCCTGGCCCTCTCTTCTCCTGTAATTGGGTTGGGGCCCCATTACACCACCAAACCGGTCTACTCAGACCCCATCTCCACCTTCATTGTGGAAATGGATGTGTCCAACATAGCAGTCATGGCAGTGCTCTCATAAAAGTATGGCTACTTCTCCAGAAAGCTGACTCATGCAGAGCAAAATTATAAAATCTTGGACAAGGAGCTTCTTGCTATCAACACTGCTGTGCAGGAACAGTGCCACTAGCTAGACGGAGCCTGATACCCTGTGCAGGTCTTCACTGACCACAAAAACCTGGAATTCTTTCATACAGCCAAGGCTCTAAACCAGAATATTGGACCTTATTCTTCTCCAATTTCAGCTTCACAGTCTCCTACTGCCCAGGTCCCAGAAAATGGTAAAACAGATGTTCTATCCCATAGGGAGCATACAAGACTAATGAGGTGGGCACCAGCCTGAGGCCTGAATACATAGTTTCATAGTTTCTAGGGTTGGAAGGGACCTGAGCAAATCATCGAGTCGGATCCCCTGCCATGGCAGGAAAGAGTACTGGGGTCAAACGACCCCAGCAAGGTGTTCATCTAACCTCCCCTTAAAGACCCCCAGGGTAGGAGCCAGCACCACTTCTCTTGGAAGTTGGTTTCAGATCCTAGCCGCCCTGACAGTGAAGTAGCGCCTCCTGGTAGCTAGCCTAAATCTACCCTCTGTCAGCTTGTGACCGTTATTCCTGGTCACTCCTGGTAGTGCACGGGAGAACAGGGAATTCCCCAGTGCCTGCTGGTCCCCTCTGACTAGTTTGTAACAGGCCACTAGATCATCTTGAAGCTGCACAACTTTGCAGGTGCAGGCCTAACAACAAACCTGATGTCTGCCATTTGCACCGCCCATATCACTGGACTGCCACCTTCAAAGGCAGCCCTCCGGAGGAAAGAACAACTAAAAACTCAGGAAGAGATTATCTTCATCCAGGGATGCATATACATACCACCCCAGAGCCTGAACATAAAGCAGTTCTTCAATCCTGCCACAGTGCTTGCGGGCCACCGAGGAGTCTCAAAGATGTCACCTAGCCTCCTGATACTTCTGCTGGCCTCACTTGAAGACCACAGTCCAGAACTTTGTAGCCTCTTCTGACATATATGCCCAGGTCAAATGTCCCCACCAGAAACCCTGTAGGTTACTCCAACCCCTGGAAATCCTCCACTGACCTTGAACCAGTAGGCCTTGCTCCTACTCAGGGTACAATCTCACCCGTCATGTGTATATTATCCCCAATCCAATGGCCAGGTGGAAGACTCATTCAAATCCTGGAGAAGTACCTCCAGTGCTAGAGTAGTTAGCACCAGGATAACTGGCTCTCCTTGTCTAACTGGTGGAGTTGACTTACAATAACACAGACCACATTTCTACTCACCAGAGGCCCCCTGCCACCGCTTTTTTTGTGCAAATTATGGTTTCCATCCTTGACTCTATACTGAGTTGCCTTCTACATCCCTCAGCCATGCAGCCTCCAAATGGGTGCAACACATTCATCAGATACAGGAGGATTTAAATAAATGAGTGGCCCAAGAAATGCTGACCTCCAGTGTTAGCCAGGCCTGACATACAGCAAATGCCAGAAAGTATGATTATCCACTGAACACATACACACAGACTCTCTCACAAACTGGAACATTTATTTCCTGGTCCCTACCCAATAACCTGCCAAATTAACCCCAGAGCCTACTAACTATGGTTACCCCAGTTTCACAAAATTCACCCAGTAATCCACAGGTCACTGCTGAAGCCATATACAAAAAAATCCCTTCCACATAGAGCCCAACCACCACCACCTTCTGGTCATGTGAAGGGGAATGAGGAATGCACGGTTTGGGAAATCTTGGATTCAAAATTCAAACATGGCCAGCTATGGTTCTTAGTGGACTGGGAAGGGTACAGTCTGGAAGACTGCACCTGGGAACCAGTAAAGGACATACACACCCTGGCACGTGTCCAGGCTTTCCAGGAAAATTACCCAGGAAAACGGTGGTCAGCCCACCTGGAAGTCAGGCATGGATGGTGGGGGGAAAAGTAATTTCTGGACCCAGTTTCAACTCCCTGACCTCAGGGCTCAGGGACAAGGCATCAGCTCAGCCCTCCATAAGGCCACATCTCATGGCAGAATGTAGAATGGCAAGGAAAAGGGCCCTGCTGAGTAAAGACCACTGACCCCTGATTGAATCCTCTTGCCTATAAGGTTTCCTGGGGATGCTGTCTGGACAACAAAGCTCCTGCTGCCCTTGGAACATCCCATTGTTACCTTTCCCCTGTGTTCTTCTAGATCTGACCCTGCTTGAACTTTGACCTCTGCCTTACTTCTTAGAATCATAGAATCACAGAAAATTAAAGGGACCTCACAAGGTCATCTAGTCCAACCCTCTGCTCAAAGCAGGACCATCCCCAACTAGATCATTCCATCCAAGGCTTTATCAAGCCAGACCTTAAAAAACTCTAAGGATGGAGATTCCACCACCTGTCTAGGAATCCTGTTCCAGTACTTCACCATCCTCCTGAGAAAGTTTTCCTAATATCCAACCTAAACTTCTCTGACTGTAACCTGGATTGCTGGAACTTGGCTCTTACAGATATCTGACCCAACTGGCTCTCTGACCTTTCTCTGCCTAGTGTTTTGGTTCTGGCTCATACTCTGGCTTTGAACAAATTCAGGTTAAATTCAGGTTAAATGAAGGAACAATTAAATGACCTTTGTTTAGTGATCACTGAAACAATTAAAACTACCACCAGCTTCCATGCAAGCTGGAACAGTGGCCAGGCCATGTAGTCCAAGGACCTTACTGGGAATCTGATAACAAATGCAGGGAAATGAGAACAGTTTGATTACAGCTTTAAGTCTGTAAGGTTGAAGTGTTGTTATAACCATGATGGTCCAGGAAACATTAAAAAAGAAAGGGTGTTTCGTGATATCCTTTACTGGACCACCTGTACAGTTGGTAGAGATGGTACACATGCTTTCAGGCACAAAGTGCTTTCATTTTTATCCCATGATCACCTCTTGGCCAAACTGCCCAGTTGTGGCCTTGGCTCCACCACGATCCGCTGGCTGGGAAATTGGCTTCGTGGTCGGACCCAGAGGGTTGTGATTGATGGCAGTCAATCATCATGGTGCCCTGTAACCAGTGGGGTCCCTCAAGGCTCTGTCCTGGGACCCATACTGTTCAACATCTTCATTAATGATGTGGACATTGGAGTTAGGAGTGGACTGGCCAAGTTCGCCGATGACACCAAACTTTGGGGCAAAGTATCCACGCCAGAAGATAGGCGGGTGATCCAGGCTGACCTGGACAAGCTCAGCAAATGGGCAGATGAGAACCTGATGGTGTTTAACACCGAAAAATGCAAGGTTCTCCACCTTGGGAGGAAAAACCTGCAGCACCCTTATAGGCTCGGCAGTGCTACGTTGGTTAGCACTACAGAAGAAAAAGACTTGGGGGTCATCATTGACCACAAGATGAACATGAGCCTCCAATGCGATGCTGCAGCTAGTAAAGCGACCAAAATGCTGGTGTGCATCCATAGATGCTTCTCGAGCAAATCCCGGGACGTCATTCTCCCCTTGTACTCGGCCTTGGTGAGGCCACAGCTGGAGTACTGCGTCCAGTTTTGGGCTCCAAAATTCAAAAAGGATGTGGAGAAGCTTGAGAGAGTCCAGAGGAGAGCCACGCGCATGATCAGAGGTCAGGAAAACAGATCTTACGATGACAGGCTGAGAGCCACGGGACTCTTTAGCCTGGAAAAGCGCAGGCTCAGGGGTGATCTGATGGCCACCTATAAGTTTATCAGGGGTGACCACCAGGATCTGGGGGAACATCTGTTCACCAGAGCGCCCAAAGGGATGACGAGGTCGAACGGTCACAAACTCCTGCAAGACCGTTTCAGGCTGGACATAAGGAAGAATTTCTTTACTGTCCGAGCCCCCAAGGTCTGGAACAGTCTGCCATTGGAGGTGGTTCAAGCACCTACATTGAACACCTTCAAGAGTAAATTGGATGCTTATCTTGCTGGGATCCTATGACCCCAGCTGACTTCCTGCCCTTTGGGCAGGGGGCTGGACTCGATGATCTCCCGAGGTCCCTTCCAGCCCTAATGTCTATGAAATCTATGAAATCATTAAGGTCTGGGAAAAAAGTGTGTGTATGTGAAAGAAGGGTAGGGGGGATGATAAGTAGGCTTCAGGGGGAGGATCAGGGGGTCCACATGAGAATTGGGGGGGGGGATAGGCTACCTTTGCCCCACCCCCCCACACCCCTATGAGGTTCTACCTGTTCTGTCTCCCCTCAGAGCTCCCTCTGCTCCCCTGGCCCTCACATCTCACCCATGTCTCCCACATCCCCCAGTTTACTTGTAGCTGTTGGTGCTATCCCAGGACAGCAGGTATACCCAGTCACCACCACTGAGCTAAAGCTGCTCTCTGGGCTAAGCCCAGGCCAGAGAGCATCAGTGGCAGTGGCAACAGCACCAGCACAGTGCCAAGAGTGACAAGTAAGCAGGGGGAAGTGTGTGGGAGAGGGTGCATATTCAGGGATCTGGGTGAACAGACCAAATCTAGAGAGGAAAACAGGTCAATCTGGGCTGTAGAGGGACGGCAGCATGGGATGGCAGGCCTGATCTGGGCTGGTGGGTAAGGGAATACAGCAGGAGATAGTGGCTGAATCTGGAGGTGGTATGGGGGCGACGGGCCAGATCCTGGCCAGTGGGAGAACGGGTGCAGGTGAGCTGTTATACTAATGTATAGCTTAGAGTGGCCATACATTAGTATAATATGAGCTAGGTAACTCACCTCAAAGATAAACCTGTCCTGGAATGGCATAGGTTTAAGATGCCTAAAGGGTGCTTAAAACTAGTTTCATATGTTAATGTGTGGATGATCCAGGGTTTAAGAGCTCCAGGAGCCACCCAGAATTAACAAGTAACAAAGCCCCAATAAGAACAGCCAACTTCTCAGGCCAATTGCCATTCAAAGGATTGTGGACATTTTCCACATTGTTTACTAGAGCTGGACTGAGCTGTGCAGAAACTTAAGTCCACATGGAAAATAAAGAGGTAAATACTAGAGGTGCGCTGATACATCAGTCCGATATCGGATCAGCATCGATATAAAGAAAATTGTCTGTACTAGAAATTGGCCTGATATAGCTGATAATTTGGCCAAAAGATGGCCTGTGCATACACACAGCTGCAGCGCAGAACATGGGCAGCTTGGAGAGCTGCATGCAGCTGGTAAGTGTGATATGGCAGAAGGGAAGGGGTGTGGGAAGGGGGCATATCCTGCCACTGCTCCCACTGCTTGTCCAGGAGGGCACAGGAGGGCCATATACATCTGTATCTGCGTGGGGTGGGGTGGGGCTGGGGCTGCACCAAGCTCTTTCTGGTGGGGTAGGGCTGCATGTGGGGCAGGCAGCGGCAGCGCTAGGAGGGAGCTTGAGCTGCAGCCCCCACAACTCCATCCCAGTGCTGCCACCCCCTCCTCCCCAAGCGCAACATAGCCCCACCAGAAAGATCCCGCCCTGCCCTGCCATGCCCTGCCCTGCACAGATCTGGGGGCACATACCCGCCCCACCCTGTGCTCTCCTGTATGTGTGACAGGAGCAGCGGTGGGAACCGCTGGATGATTGCTGGATAAGCCACTGGACCAGCGGCTCCCAGTCAAGCAGCACGCAGCAGCAGGAGCCATCCCCACCCCCTGTACCCCCTGGACGAGCTGCGGCTCCATCCCGTGCCTGCCCCGGCAGGGGAGCACTTGCCCCAGCCCCATTCCTCTCTCACTGGGGAACTTGATCCACCCTGTGCCCATTCCCCCACCCCTTCCACCACACCAGAATTACCAGCTGCACACAGCTCTTCAAGCTGCCGGGCTGGTATCCAAAATCAGATCAGTATTGGCTAATATGACTCCTTAAAAATTGGCTATCAGTATCGGCCCTAAAAATCTGTATGGGTGCACCCCTAGTAACTATTGAGTAGTATTGTATAACTCAGTTTCCTTTGCTTTATGCTGTGCATGTGTTCCTGGAAAATGGCGCATAAAGGGAACCCACTTTACAATGTAACAAATAGGGATATATTCCAAGACCTCGATGATCCCCAGTCCCATTTCTACCACTTTTACAAGACAATTTTGTTACTCACCAACAGCAGACAGTACACAAAAGCACAGGGTGGCAGTGAATGTTTAGTTGGTGTGAAGAGAGGGTGATGTAGTCTTCATGGATGGGCCAGGGATTGGGGTAGGAAATAAACTAGTGGGACACTTAGAAGCCATAATGACAATGGCAACTACAGAACCATATGTCGCAGACAATGCGAGTGAAGCTCAGATCCACACAGGAGACTATTTTGGTGTGCGTCACTCCCACAGTGCACCACACAGAGCAGCTGACTGTGGGCTTCCACCACACCAATGACATAAGAATGAATTTACCTCTCATGTAACAGATCTTTGGTATAAAAGAGTCACTTCATGAGAACAAATTCACACATACAGAACCCACATAAAGTGAGGGTAACCTGTAGGTGGTTTCTAGTGCACAGAGGATGAGTAGGAAGTGAATAGGTACAAGGGCTAGAAGATTGAGAGAGGTACAAGGAATTTTGAGAAAGGCAACGGAAGATCGTTCAAACTTTGCGTCCAAGTACCTTTGTCTTTTCTCCTTCTGCCACTCCACTCTACTCCACTCCACTCTATTCTGCTCCACTCTACCAAAGTTGGGGTGAGTGGGTGCTGACATCTCAGTGCACACTCTTCCCTGTACCCACTAAAAGAGGTCAAGGTACTGTAAATGCTTTGAATATGGATGAGAGAAAGGTTTATGCAGCAGTGGGTGCATCTACATGAGACACACACTGCACAGTTGTTACCGCGCAGTCATTTAGTACTTGCATAACCAAGTACTAAATGATTGCTCAGTAATCAGCGTTACTGCACAGTAGCATCCTAGCATGCTTGCCTAGTGACATTGACTGTGCAGTAGCTCATTACTACTGCACAGTAGCATTGCATCATGGTTTGTGCCCGGTATTGCTATTGCACAGTAGTAAGGAGCTATTGTGCAGTAAGTGTCTCAGGTAGATGCAGCCAGTGTGCAACACAACATGTGGACAGCCTGCAAGGTAGTCAGACTCTGAGAATTAACTAAATGGTAGAGTGAACTCTAGCATTCCCTGAGAAAATGTTAAGTATCTCATTTAATAAACATGAGAAAAAAGCAGAATAATGAGTTTCCCATGATGATCCCTCAATGACCTTTGCTCAGTTTTTCATTTGCAATAGTCGTATAACTACGAACTTCACAATTTTGGAAGAGAAGGCCAGTGGACACAAAGATCTGTTCTACCCAGTTCTTTATATTTGCACCACATCACCTGACTTACAAACAGCAAAACAAGTACAAGTAGCCCCCCAAACCTGTGAGCATGCATACTAACGAGGGTTTGCAAAGAAGAACTACATAAAGTTACCGTAACAGACATAACCATAGCACAGTGATTTTCAACCAGTGTGCCACAGCACCCTGGGATACCATGAGATCATTTTAAGGGTACCATACAATATTTGCACTGTTAGCAAACAGCTACACATGATTCACAAAATAAACTCAGAGACCACACCCAGATATGCAGGGGCATGTGCCTGCAGTGGCACAAATTGCTGCAGTACACGCTGATGAATGAGCAATTTGTTGCAGGACAAATTGTCCCACAACGGCAAGCTGTCCTTGTCCAGCTACTTCCAGCTCTTCAGCCAAAGAACTGGAGGCTGGGGCCAGCACTGGTGCTAACGTCAGCAATCTTACCTGGTGGCCTGAAGCAGCTGGGGCACAGGTCAGGCAGCACAGAGGTCTGGCCAGCATCCAGAGCATTGATCTGAATGACCTGGCCTCCGTGTGTGCCAGCGCACACTTCTGTGTGCATTGTGCCGCTTCTGTTGCTGAGTGGGGTTTTTTTGCTACTGGGAAGTCCTGGTAGCAAATTTTGGATCCACGCTGCAACCACAGGGCACGTTTTAACATTTACGTGTGCAGTTTGTGGCACCACAAATACATTTGCGGCACCACAAACCACATGCCCCTGCATGTCTGGATGTGGCCAGAGATTTCAAATAAGAATCCATAGTGTCAAAAACAGTCTGACTTGCTGTGGTCTTTCTGAGTTCTTTCCAACAGAAGAAATGTTCTATTATCTTTCTGTAATGAAAAACCAAGTGAAAGTCAGAATCTGACATTTTTCTGAGAGGTGCCTTGAGTCTTAAAAGGTTGAGAACCACTACATTAGCAGAATATGAATAATATTAGCAAGCTTATACTACAACCAGAGCTCCTGGATTCATTGCTGCTATTCCATCAACCAGGCTAGGAATTCAGATACATAGTCAAGGCCACCGTAGGCCTCCTTCCATGTCCTCATCTTTTTTAATAGAAGGGGAGCTCAAAATCCACTTTTGGTACCATATTTTCAGGGGTATTTTCCCTAAGCGTTGCCCTCTCTTGGTTATGTGAGGGGAGAGCTATGATGTGCCTACCTGGAGTTTTCCTTTACTTTGCTAATCCTCATTTCCCTGTTTTGTGGTTTGATTATCAATCCAGCCCTCTGAGTAGGTTTACTTATAGGTTAACCTGTGAAGAGGGGAATCTGGTGAGTGAAGAGGCTGAGAATTGACAGGATCAAGCCTCATGGGGTTGAAGTCTCTTGTCTCTATAGGCTTAAGTGGGTGCATTAGATTGGGTGCAGTTTATTCTCAAGTAGTAAACTACTTGAGAATAAATGCTCCTGGGCAGGCATTTACACATGTACGGAAGCAGGAGCAGATTTGCTGCTGCTAATGGCAGCAAACTGCTCTGTTTCCTGGGGCCCTGCAATGAGCCCCTGCCACCAGTGAAGGGAGCTCTAGGCTTCCCCTGTGTGTTAGCCCAGGGGCTGGCAGGAAATGCTGGGCTAAGAGATCACTGTCTCCCAGCCAGGGCAAGAACAATGTCCTCCTGTCCCAGCAGCCCAGAGTTCCCAGCCCAAGCTCCCTGATCAGAGCAGGGGACTTGGAAAGAGCTGTAGGGGAGAGGCAGGTCCCAGGTTCCAACCCCGATCTGCTGGTGAGGCAGCTAGTAGTGACCCCCCAGGTGGATGGAGATTCCCTGCCCAGCCAGGAGCTCACTATTAGGTGCCCTCACCAGTGGATTGGGACAGGGAGCTGAGACTTGCCCCAGCCCTGCAGCTCTTTCCAAGCCTGAAGGCTCTATCACCTGATCAGGGCAAGGGGCTGGGACCTGCCCCTGACCGGGCCCAGTCCCAGCTCCGCAATCACAGGGCAGGGGCTGGAGATCCTGTTACCTGCTCAGCTCTGTGATCATGGAGCTGGGTGATGAATAGGGTCCCCAGGCCTTGCCAACAGGGAGCTCTGAGCACTGGCTCCAGGGTCATGTGGCCAGGGCTGGAAGATAAGAATCTCCCAGCACTGGTTCTGCAACTGCAGGGCCAGTGCTAGGAGATAAGCAGTTCCCAGTTCCCCACTCCCCAATCATTATGGCAAAGTGGGGGCTGGGAGATAAGGATCTCCCAGCTCCCACTCGCTTATTGTGATCTTGGAGTGGGGTGGCTTGGAGCTCCCTGCTGCCAGGACAGGGGGACATAGTCTGCACCCAGGCTCCAGTGATGGAGCCCCTGGACAGCAGACAGCTCCCCAGGGCAGGGAGCAACTTCCTGCCCCTGGTGGCCAATTGACTGGGAGCAGATTTGCTCCTGGTCAGGCATCTGCACTAGCGCTACTGCGTAGTTAGTGATTGCAAGTAAATTTGCTATTTGCATTTGCATTTGCAGGTAGCAAATTTACTCATGATTAGCAAGGTTAATGCACAGTATGTGTACATGGCATATTGGCATGATGCTTACATTTAAGAAAGAGTAATTTTGTAATTTTTTGTTGCTTTGCATATGCTGATTATAACTCTTATGCCTTGTCTGCAGACAGTTTGAGCACCAAATTTTACTAAATACATTTAGAATCATCAAGAAATCAACCAAATCAAAACTGAAATAGGGCACTGAATCCAAAATAGTAGTGCTCGTGGCAGAAGCCAACACTGATTTAGTTAAATCATTGCTCAAACTGTGTGTAGGCTAGCCCTAAGAAACCATAATTAAATAGAAGGCAAAGGCAGTTAATATAATTCCCCTCAAAACATGCTACTATGCTATCATACAGGAATCATCAAGACAAATTGTAGCTTGGGAATGGATAAAAAAAAAAGTAAGAGTTATATTCTGGTGGCATAATTTATTCTGGCTCTGCAAAAATCTCTTGTGAAAGTTATCATATTATCTTCTGTCATCATGCCAAGTTATATGGCTTCAATGCTTTTATTCTTCCCTAAAAAGTCAGTATTTCCAATTCATTCGACCTTTCAGTTGCAGCTCTTTGGCTCACCTCCAATTTCTGATATTCTTTCTGGAGAAGAGATGCTTAGAACTGTGTAAATATTCTACATACAGTCTAATCAGTGCTATTGAAAAACTGACTGTAACATCCTTGCTGACAAGATACATTTGCATATTAAACCTAAACATGCATTGGATATTTTGGCTGCCATACTACGTGTTGCCCCACTATATTCCGTAAGTAAATGAACAACACATAGAAATTTAACTTTTTCTAGGGAATAATTTTGTGATAAATCTGGCTAAACTTTGTCAAAATTGGTGAATGTAGCCGCCTCCTTTTATTTAGGTTAAATGTAAGGTCCCCTCAACTGGTTAATTACATAGTTTCCTGGAAGCCAGTTATATGTGCAAAGTAGCTATTGCACAATAAAAAGCTCCAACCAGCAATCAAATTAGACCTCAAAAATGTGTACTAACTTTATAGCTGGTTGCTACTGAGCTTTAATTTGCAGGTGCAGCAGGATGGTGGGGTTCCCAGCTTCAGGGGTACACCATGCCCAGTGTAAAACCTCCAAGCCCTTGGAATCACAATCCCTAGGATCTGGGGATTTCCCACACCCCAGGCCCTACGGTTTGGGAGTATAGGAAACCCCCCAGGCCCAAAAGATCATGGTGATCCTGGGGATTACCTATACCCCCAGGCAGGGGGATTACCGTGCAGTGAACCTCTGACTCCAGAGGTTTCCTGCACCCCTGGAGTGGGGAGATCACCGCAGCAGAAATCCTCCAGCCCTAGGGGTGTGTGGGGTGCACCCGGAGCTGGAAACCCGTAAGCTGAGGTGCCTGGGGCTCCCAGCCATAGGAACTTGCTTCTTGACAGTGCAGGGGGAACCCAGGATTGAGACTCCTCTCCACACTCCTTGTGGGCTTTTCCTGGCTTCACAGCAGTAGAACTCAGAAGAACGAAACTGCTGCCTGTTGCTGCTGTCCGAAATATGTCCTCTTGGGAGCAGTTCAGCCGCAAAGAAGCAATGCCAGAATCTCTATGGAGCTGCTTGAGGGATGGTCCACAAAATGCAGACATCTTTGGGATATGGAGGGAGGTGAATTTATCTGAAAAATCCAAAAAATGCCTTGGCATCTCCTGGACCAGCTGTAGAGAATAGGACATGGACTAACAGCTTCAAGTTGCAGCAGCAAAGGTTTAAATTGGATATCAGGAAAAATGTCTTCACTGTTACAACAGTGTGGCAGTGGAACAGACTGCCTAGGGAAGTTGTGGACTTTTTATCACTAGAAGCGTTCAAGAGGTTGGACAGCCACTGGTCAGGGATGATCTAGGTGTAGCTATGCCTATGCTCTACTCTGGGTATTTCCCATGCTTCCGGACTTTGCTGGTTGCCCTAGCCCCATTTCTGCTACATGTATCAGGGTGTTTTTACGCTTCTCTTAGAGGCACTGGGTGTTGGCAACAGCAAAGGCTGGGGACTTTGGGGTGTCCCAATGCTTCTGTTGGGACCAAAGCCAGAGGTTCCTGGCTAGAGACTCTTGCCCCACTGCTCATACAAAGCAATCAGTGTATTTGGGGTCAGGAAGGAATTTCACCCCCTGGTCAGATTGGTACCCACAGGGAACAGGGGGCAGGGTTTGCCTTCCTCTGTACGGGGGCATGGAAGTTAGATGAGCACCTTGCCGGGGGTCATCTGACCCCGGTGCTCTTTCCTGCTAAGGCAGGGGGTCGGACTAGATGATCTACCTAGGTCCCTTCCGACTCTAGCTACTATGAAACTATGAAACTACCCAGGGTCCCCTGAATGTGTATTAACCACCTGATATGGAGGCAGGACATTGGCTGTGCAGTCACCCTGCTTTACCTGTGGTATGTTCTGAGTGTTTTGTGCTGTATCAGGGTCAAAAGTGGTTTTTTTTACTAACAAGGCTGCAGCTTGTATGGGGCAGTTTGGACTGGGACACTCCTGCCTCGGGTAGGGGGCTTGACGGAGTGAGCTGAGTAGGCCCTTTCCAGCCCTGCTTCTCTGGGTGGTCTATGATCTCCCCAAGCAGCCAGGTCACCACAGCACCCCATCTCGCATGGACAGCCCAGCCCAGCTGGCCGTACCAGCATTGCCAGATCTTAAACATGAAATTATCATACTGGAAGCTCAAAATTAACTTATTTGCTGAAAAATGATCATACATGGAAAAAATATGCAAATATATATGCAAACAAGTTTTCTTCTTATTTACTTTATATTGCTCACTGTGACTTCCCAGTGAGTGAGAATTGGTTCACCAAAGTTGAAGCTTGTTTTTATTTTAAGATAAACAGTCATAAGAAAATGCTGACATGTAGGTTAAGATCAGCTATAATCACTGTGTTGGTGTGCTGCCCAAACCAAGATGGAGTCAAATAGCATTTTGTAGTGGAGGGTGCACTCTTGTCCAATGCACTGCAGACTCTACCAGGGTCTTATAAGTAGCTTCCCAGTGGCCAGCTTCCAATGGGGCTTGGGTCTGCATGTAGGATGCTCACTAACAGATCTGGCAGTCTCTGAAGCCCCAGGCTGAAAAGTCTGGGGTGGACAATAGTTGCCGGTTGCGTCACATAAGGTGCTTGAATGACTGAGGTTTGCTCAGTCGAGAGGATTCAGAACTGATTTGGCTAATTTGACCTGGAATACAAAAACATTTCCAAATAAAAAAACCCCCTACATTATGGAAACGCTACCCCTCCCTAGCTTGCTCCTGTGGCCATTAGCCAAGGGCAGATGAGACTTGGGGGCATCTGAACCCCAAGACCTCTGGGCTTGGGCCTGCATGTAGGATGCCCGTCAACGGATTTGGGAGCATCTGAAGCCCCAGGCTGAAAGATCTGGGGTGCACAATACTTGCCAGTTGTAGCACCACGTATGATTGAGGTTTGTTCAATCAAGGGGATTCGGAACTATTTGGCTAATTTGACTGGAATCCAAAATAAATAAATAAGCCAAAAAACCCCAAACCCAAAAGTCAGTTAGGGCTCCCTGAGAATGACTTGGGTTTTGCAGATGCTGCATCGATTCGCTGCCTCAAAAAATATTGTAAATGTTCTAGACTTCTGCATTTGTAAGTTTTGAGCACTTTTACCATTATTGATCGCAAGGGTTGAAGCTACCCTACAAACGCGATAACTTCAGTGCCCCTGACAACCCGTGCCCGCGGGGCCAGCCCCGCATTGTGAGAGCAGGCGCTCACGGCCCCGCCCCCCGGGCAGATGGGCGCTGGGCAGCGGGGGGCGGCTCCGCCCGCGCCCCTGCAGCTTCCCGACCGGCCGCTAGGGGGCGTGTCCCCTCAGGCTCCTCCTGGCGCGCCGGGCCCATGTGACTGTCTCGGTCCCGCCAGTGGCAGGCAGGGGGAGTGGGGGGAGGGGCCACCCCTTCCCCGGCGGCGACTACACGTCCCAGAAGGCCCCGCGCGCCCCTTTCCCACCCTCCGCGCGCAGGCGCCGCGGGCCCCCAAACGGCCGCGCGCCTCACGTGACCCCCCGAGCTGGCCAATCGTGTTTGAACCTGGTTTGCCATCCGCCCCCCCCGCCTCGGCCCCGCCCCGCGCCGCTGGTGCGAGCGCAGCGATCTAAGATGGCGACGGTGGAACCGGTGAGTGTTTCATTCCCTCCCGCCAGGGCCCGGTCCCTCGCTGCCGTGGGCCCGGCCGCGCCGGGTCGTGGGGTCTGTGGTCAGGCCGGGCGGGCCGGGCGTGGGAGACGGGAGGCGCTGCGGGGGGATCGAGGGGGGGCGGGGGGATTCCGAGCGCGTGAGGTCGGCGCAGCGCAGCACAGCACGGTGCTCGGGACTTGTGCCGTCACCACTGGGCCGGCGGGAGGGGAGGGGAGAGGGGGGGCGCGTGGCCCGGCGGGGAGGGGTGGAGCGGAGACCCCGGCGGTTTCTGCCGCCCCACCCGGGCATGGGGAAGCCGGGACGGCCCCACGCGGGCGCTTCCCCGACCTGGCCGGCGCGGCGCTTCCGGCGCCTGGGGGGGTGGGGGCGGTCTCCGCCACGGGGGGGCCGGAAGGGGCTGGGGGCGCCCGCCCCCTCCCCCTCCCCCCTCGGCTGCTCCAGTCTGCGCTGTATTGGCGCGCTGGGCCGGGGGGGCGGCGTGGGCCCCGTCTGAGCTGGCGCCGCGTCTCACATGGCGGAGGTGCGGGCTGGAGAGCGCCAGGCGGGATCCGGCCTCTTAGGTGGAGCGCGCGGGCGGCGCTGACCTTGTCCTGCAGGAGCTAAGTTGGGCAGTGCTGCCTCATGGTCTGGAAAGGTTTAACCCCCTACCCCCATTTTATCCTTTAAGCTCCTCTCTTCTGTCTCGAGATCCCAGTTTAAATATCCTCTCAGCCCTCCCTGCCAGGAGCCACTGGTGCCGTCTGCGCGCCATGCGGTGGCATCTTAGTTATACGCACTGCTGCAGCTGGGGGATTGGGTTGGGTGGAGGAGCCTGGGAGAGGTGCATTGAGTCAGTGTTTTGCTGGCTGGGTATGCATGCCCGCCGCTGGGCATGGGCTGCTTTTTACAAGTCAAATAAAATCAATATTTTAAAACGGTTGTCATCAGTTTGTTGTCTTATTTAACGAAAAGTAAAGGGCAGCGACTTTGCGGATGAAAAGCATTTTAAGACTTTGCTGAAAAGATCTTGTTTTGTATTCCTGAGAAATAATTGGGGGGAGGTCCAGCTGTGCGCTTGTGTCCCTTCTTCCAGACAACAGATTCCTCTAAGAACAAAAAAATTGTTAAAATGGAAGATAAAAGATGACAGTTAAAATTTAGTGCCTACAAACAGTGTCTGCCTACCGGCTCTCAAAAACAAGGTCATTCACTTACTGGCAAAACCTAGTCACTGTCTTCAGTGTTTAATTTGGGAGTCACCATCCCTCTAAAGTAATATTCGTTCAGTTCTTAGCAGTGGCCATCAACATAACTACTTATAATGCTGTTTGGGCAGCCACTAGATACTGAACTGAGACCAAGCATATTTAATTTGAAGAACTAAATAACTGTCCATCGCTCTGTTACCTTTTCTATCCAAGTTAAAGGATCTACCTCTCTAATCGCCCTTCTTTCATTCCTGACACACATGGTTTTTTCCCCCAACTTCCTAGGCCCACCTGACATCTCAGCTGTATGTGTGTTTATAAAGTGTCCAGACCAGACAGTGTTGCCATAATAGACACAATTGAAATGTATTTCACTGTGGTTCAGATTAAAGTGGGAAGGGTCTTTTGAGCAGGTGGAGGGGGAATGTCTGCCATTGAAACTTTTAGAATTTGAATCTGGGTACACAGAATCCTTCCTTTTCCTGCAGTTCTGATGTTTTCTTCTCTGTTGTAACAGAAGCATTTTATGAAGCTGCCATGTGTCACCTCAATTCTCTGGAGTTGAGGAAAGAGGACTTCTGTAAGGAGGATATGGATGGTGGGGGGGACAAAAGAAGGGTGCACAGCCCTGCAGGGAGATAAGGCCTCCAGAAGAGAGGTGAACTAGATGCTAAAGCAATGTTGGTTTCTTTTTCTTGAAAATACTTTTAAAGGCAGTTCACCAGTCTTGAAAACCTATGAGGTACAATGCAAAATCATATTTCACAGACTCTCAAACATTTTTAATGTGGGTTTTTGTTGTCCATTAAGCCACCTAATCATGTGTCTGTAGAAAGATGGTTCAAAGGGCCTGATTCCACACGTGTACCATGGCTGAATTGCACAGTATTTCCAAATATTGTTATCTTGCATTTTTAAAATGTAGTAGTGTTTTGCAGCTTAGAATGAACCTTTGTCTGATAAGAAAAGGACTATTACATACCATTAGAAAAGTTCACACGTTTTGGTTATTTCTTAGAGTTCAACAATAGCTTTCAGAAAATAATTGTAAGAGCAAAAAAGGCTGCTGTCCTAATGCAATAAATATTTTAGGTGAATACCATGAACATTTTATATAAATCAGCTCAGACCTTCCATCTCCCAAATTGTAAATAGGTTTCATTCTGCTCATTATTCTTTAACTTTTTGTTTGATGTATGTGCCAGTTGTTTTGGTATAGTGAACTAATTGCACTTTCTGAACTGAACTCTTGGCTGAAACTGCTGATGTCTGTTTCGTTCTTTCTAGTTTTGAATAGGCACGTGTAAAATTAGATACCAAGTGTATATAGCATCAAGGCCCGTGATACTTTCATGACTGAAATGGCACTTCTTGTAATAAGTTAATTCAAAAGGTCAGCAGTTGAGTTGAGGTATAACATTCAAGGTGTTAGGTATTCTGGCAAAATAGTTGCTAAAATTCTAGGTACATCTACAGCCTCTTTCTTTTTTGTTCCTGGAAAAATATAGTGAAAAATTATATATAGATAGAGAGATCTATATCTATTTATATATCTAGATATCTTTATATCCGTATCTTAGCTGCCACTGCAAGGCTGAAATTTGCCTTCACCTCTTTTGCTGTGACCTGAGTCATTTCTGATGCAACTGTGATCAGAAATCTAATGCTAGGAGTTTGTTTTAGTAGTCTATCTTAAGTTTGCGTTTGAAAAAAAACCACTTCCCATTATCTTCTGGCTAAAGCCACAAATGTGTGTTTATTTCTATTGGTAGGAATTTCCCTGCTGCTTGACTCCTCCCAGGACCAGGGGGAAGTGAGCAGCAGCTATTCCCTGCCACTTCCCCAGACTGGGGTGACCCTAATCTTGGAAGGTGTATTGATATGCCTGTCAACTCCTCTGGGTCCTGGGAGGCTTCAGGTATCCATTCTTCCTGAAGAAGATGTCTAGAGCAACTTCTTCTTGGTTGGAAATGGGTTCTTTTTCTCCTATAACAGCCATTTTTGTTCCAGGAGCAACTGTGTGAATGCTTATATGCTTGTGGTTTAAACTGGGAGAGCTGCGATGCTCTCAGTAGAAACATAATGCCTGTCCATGGCCTAAACCTTTTCAGAAAGTTGCCTATATCATGCTTCATTTTTATATAACAGGAACGTCTTGGGGCAGCCTAAGGTAATTTTGAGTTTCAGTTTAGGACTTGCAGAAATCATCCTCCCCTCCAAATTCTTCCAAAAGATGGTTGTAAAAAATAAATCTGAAACTAGTTTAGTACAAGCTTTGAACACTAATCAGTGAGGACTAATACTTGGGACCAGCATCTGTAGCAGGGATTGCCAGCCTGCGGCTCAGGAGCCACATGTGGCTCTTCAGAAGTTAATATGCGTCTCCTTGAATCTTTGCACAAGCACATGGTGACCAGCTTCCATTTGGTTACAGCTTCCATTTGGAATTTGGTCACCATGTGCTCATGAAAAGATTCAAGGAGATGCATATTAAATTCTGAAGAGCCACATGTGGCTCTGGAGCTGCAGGTTGGCCACCCCTGATCTATAGAATACATAATTCCAAGGTGTTCACAAACTGTTGCCATCTTAAAGTTGATAGTATGTATAAAGTGGAATGTACCAAAGGTACAGTAAGGCAGATGATGTAGATTTTTTAAAAATATGCAGTATTTTTAATGGTCTTTCGTAGTCATATAATTCAATCTTTGAATGATGGTACCCGATTTCTCACAAATATATGCAGGAGTAATGTCACTTCTGATGGTAGAGAAATCTAATTTGTAGGGATGCGCCGATAGAGAATTTTTGGATTGATATGATAGCCAATTTTTAACGAGCCATATCAGCCAATACTGATCCGATTGCCAATATGGAACCTGGCAGAGCAGAGAGCAGCATTGGGCTGGTAAGTCTGTTGTGGGGGAAGGGGGGGATGTGCAGATCAAGGCCTCCGCGGTGAGGGAGGGAGTGGGGCTGGGGTAGGGGCAGTCCTGGCGGTTAATCTGGGTGGTGCAGGGATGGGGGCCAGCTGCTGTCACTGTGCGCACCATGGGGGGTGGGGGTGTGTTCACATGCCCCGGATCTGTGCACCAGGCGAGGGTGGGCTGCTGCTGCATGCTGGAGCTAGGGCTGCACCAAGCTCCCCCTGGCTGGGTGGGGCTGGGCCAATCTGAGCTCAGGGTGAGTGGCTGCAGCACTGGGTGTGTTTTGCTATGGTGAATTTTGGTATGGCTGCAAGTCCTCCCCTCTGTATCCCCCCTCCCAGCACTGCTGCTCTTTGCCCCGAGTGCAGCCCCAGCCCAGCCCCCCTGCCAGGCAGAGCCCAGCCCAGTACCAGCCCCAGCCAGCCCTTGTGCAGATCTGGGGGCACATGCCCCCCATGGCTCCCCTGGGTGTACACGTAGTGGTGGGACCCGCCCCCCAGATAATCTTCTTGCAGCTCTGTCCCATGTCCTGCCCCGGCTGGGCAGCACCTGCCCCAGCCCCACGCCCTCCCTCACTGCTGGAACCTCGATCTTTCCCCCTTACCCCCTTCCCACCCCTCCCCCCACAACAGACTTACCAGCCAGACTCAGCTGCTCTCTAGGCTTGTGCGAGTAGGCAGCTATTCAATCCGGCTTTGGATCCGGCTGCTTCGGATGCCAGCAGTCCGATCCGGCCAAAGCAGTCTGTGTGTTAAGGCGCAGCAAGGTGAAAGCTGCAGGGATGGTAGCCCCTGCTGTGGCCATGAAGCCTGTCAGCTGTTAAGGAGATAGATGCAGGGCTTCTGGGTTCTGGGGCCCTGCACCCTTAGCTGCCGACAGGCAAAACTTGTAACATGGGTGTTTGTGGAACTGTGTCTGTCTTGGGGCAGTTGATTGCCTGTATTGATTATTTCCTCTCCTTAGTTTGTGGTTTTGTAGGTGTTAGTTGTTGCTTGTTAACTCATTAACACCTACAAAGTATGCATTTTGCTTTCAAGAATTTGGGGTGCAGTTCCCCCAAAACTCATGCACCAATATTCTTGAAATTTGGCATGCTTCATGCTCTCAACAGAGGCTACCACCCCGCAAGGGTCATCCAAATAAGACAAAAAAGAACCAAGTTATAGGTATTTCATTGATTTTCCCCCTTATACCCTATGGCCGGATCTCCAAGGCAGCTCTGAAGCTTTTCCAAAGCTGTTTGGAAGCTCTGAACCATTTCGGAAAGCCTAACAAAGCCAGCAGTTCCATCTGGACATGCTGCTTTGGACGCCAAAGCATCTGAAGCTTCTCCAGATCCAGAGCACAATCCGAAGCCTCACACAGCCCTACTGCTCTCCTCACTGCTGGGCTGCACTCCTGGCCCCTTACTTACTGCACTGTGACTGCATGCATGCACAGGACAGTTATCGGCAACATTATCAGCCACATCAGCATAAAAATGCTGATTACTGATAGTGTCATATAAGGAAAATTGAAAGGAAATATGTTGCCAATCCAGTATGGAACTGATATATTGGTGCATCTCTATTAATTTGTAAACATTCCCTCTTGTGCTCAAATCTTGGGAGTTTAAATTGAATACCATAATATTTCTGATAAAAGACCTTCAGTGCATGTTCATTTTCAAAGAATAAAACTCTCAGAATTCTTGCCTGGCTTTAAATATTCCAGCCTTGTAGTAATTTGCAGGTATTTTTAGCTCCCTTTTACATATATGAGAACTTTTGCACAGGAGGAAACTTGATTGAATTGGTTGGTAAAGACTATCCTATGCTCTTAATATACCAGTTTGTGTCCCTTGGAATCTTAAAACTTTCCAGTTCATAATGTTGACTCAAATTCTTACTTGATCTTAATATACGATTTACATCCCTTTGAATCCAGAATCTCCATCCTTGGAGGGTTTTTAAGACCAGGCTAGAAGCCGTGGCTGGGATTATACAGTTGGGGGTGGTCCTGCTTTGAGCAGGGGGGTTGACTAAATGACCTCCTAGGGTCCCTTCCAATCCTAATTTTCTGTGATTTAATGAATCCAGCAACTTGACATTTCCGGTAGAAGTACACTGATACATTGGTCCAACACCAAATTGGCACCGATATGAAGGAAATGGATCGCATTGGAAATCGGCCTGATTTTGCCGATAATTTGGTTAGTAAACGTCTGTGCGTGTGCTCAGCTACATTGTACCACGTTGGCAGCAAGGAGGGCAGCTGGACGACACTTGCCACAGCCCCACTCCTCCCTCACCGTGGGGGCCTTGATCTTTGCCCCTTCCTTCCCCTTCCACCCCACCAGAATTGCCAGCTGCACACAGCTCTGCAAGCTGCCAGGCTGGTATCAGAAATCGGTTTGGTATCAGCTGGTATGCCTCCTTAAAAATTGGCTATCTGTACCAACCCCAAAAATCTCTATTGGTGCACCCCTAATTTCCAATTTCAAGAACTTCGTTGTTTTAAAGTTGTAATTGTTTTTAGAATCTTAGTCATCAGTCAGTGTGAGACAGAGAAGACAAAGATGGCAGTTTTGAGGATTAGTAATGTTAAATTTAATTACTAGTGTTAATTTTAAAGAAATATTTTGATTTTTAGATCCATTTGAAAACATATAAGAGAAATGTGGGCATGGACATGAAGCCCTCTGTAATTCCAGTCTTCCAACCATGGGACTACCAGCAAGTATTGTGTTGGGGATCTGTTTGTTAGTAGTGAATGGAACCTGTTTCCATGATGTTATCTTATCCCCATATGTGGGTTCCATACCTTAATATTAATGACATGTGCAAACCTGCACTGTACTGATCTCATGCTAGCTGGAAGTTTCACAGTGCAGGTGTAGCCACTTTGTAACTAGTTACACACTCAGGTATTAACTTTTTTAAATGTTTTTAAATGCATTGTAATTTTTATTCCATGTCTTTTGGCAGTAAGAATATTTCAACTTGAGTGTTGGAAAAACTGCTTGCTCTCATCTTGGTTTGTTTTGTTTTTTTAAATGAAAGCTGGTTCAAATATTCCTGGCTTGGAAACCAAAGGTAGTTATTTAAAACTGAGAGAGAAATGTTAATCTTTGTTTGGATCTTTGGTCTTTGTTGCAGGAACAAAGAAACAACTTTTCTTTCAATGTTTGTGCTGCTTTCCCTTTAACATGTTTGGTGGAACCTCAGCTGTACTAAAGTTAATGTCCTTTGTTCACACTGAAGTAGCTAGTTGCTTTCCAAAGATCTGTCTCTGAAGACAAGTAATGCATATATGGTTAGAATAGATCAGGCTTGTCCAACATGTGGCCCACCAAACCATTTTCTGTGGCCCACGGTGCTGCAACGGGAACCCCTTGTCCCTCCCCAGCCCCTCAGCAGCTTTCTAATGGCTACTGAAGAGCTGAGAAAGGGACAAGGTTCCTACATGCACCGCGTCAGCTTGACATTGCTGACACAGTGAGGCTCCTCCCCTCTCCCCTCATTTCACTGTCCCTTCCTCGCCCCACCCCTCCCTTCCTCATTTGCATGCCAGCTCCTCCCTTGTCCCACATTGCAGGGTTTCCATTCCTAGCCCCGCCCCTCCCTCATTTACGTGCTGGGCCTGCCCTGCACCATTCTCTGCTGGCCATCTGGGCTGGAGCAGGTCACAGTGCAGGGGGCACGGATGCCAGGGCGGAGGGAGGCTGCGGCCAGGCCTTTGGGAGATGCTGCTGCTGCTGTGGCTGTCGGGGTGGGAACCTGGCGCTGCTCCCGCATGCCCCTGCTCCCACAGACATCGCACGGGGGGTGGTGAGTTGCGGGCCCTGGGGAGGGAGGGACCCCTGCTGCTCGGGGTGAGCTGGGGGAGAGGGAGCAGGGCGGTGTCCCTGCACATTCCCCACTCCCCTGTAGAGTCCCCACATGTCCCCCTGGCTGCTGAGCCCAGGTGCACGGGTGTGGGAGCATCCTCGAGGCCGCCCAGGTGGCAGGGAGGACACGGCAGGGTCAGGCAGCACCTGTTGACCCCTGTGCTCCCAGGCTGCAGCTGGACTGGACAGGCTGCGCGAGCGCCCGCTCGTGCTGGCCCACTGGGTGATAAAAAGTTCATGATCCGGCCCCACATTCAAAAAGGTTGGACACCCCTGGAATAGATATTCTATATACATAATTTCAATTTCAATGTTAGCATATATCACTGAAGAATTTCTAGCTTATCCAAAGAACTTGGACTGTTTAAAGGATGTTGGCAAGTGTTATCCTTAATTTAAGCTTTGATATTTAAATGAATAGGTATAGAAAGT
Organism: Crocodylus siamensis; assembly: GCF_052110815.1. NCBI lineage: Eukaryota > Metazoa > Chordata > Crocodylia > Crocodylidae > Crocodylus > Crocodylus siamensis. The sequence goes on along the minus strand of NC_143396.1, from coordinate 155,008,264 downwards.
TCCTGAATGCCATTGCATAACTTGATCAGAACTAGCAATTATAATAACAGCCACTTTATAGGAGTCTATTATTCTTTATTCTAAAGAATTCTATAGTTTAAAATTTCACTCATTTCAGTCTTAATGAGCTCTAATACTAGTAGTATACATGCAGTGTTTTAAAGAAGTAGCAATGCCTCTCCTTTGGCAAGCTTCATTGTTTTGAGGGGGAATAGGTGCCAAATTATTAAAGTGAAAATTTAGATATGTTGTATCCTTTCTAGTCACTTCACATCTATACTTGGTTAGATCATAACTGTTACCAGGACTTGAATGCATGGTTGATTCTGTAACCTCAGCATAGTAATTTTTGCAGTGCAAGCAGATTTAAGTGAATTCTTTATATTGTCCAAAATAGATTTTTAAGCTAGCACTTAGAATTGTGCGTGGGAGGATATCTAGTAATTTTGCCATAAACTTGCTACAATGATTGTTTTGCCTCTTAGAGAGAAACTATTCTATATGTATTTTGTTGCTTGTCCCCTTGTTTTATATTGCATTATAAAAATCTCCTGACATTCACACTCCAGTATACTTCTCATTACATTGGAAACTACACAACTGTAGTTCTCTGGCCTGAGGAATACATGATCCACCTCGTTTAGTTGGTTTGTAAGCCATATTACTTCTTGGCCACTTGTCAGCTCAGATCAAGCATAGTCCCCGGTGAAGAAGGTGGCACCCAGCAAAAAACCCTATGTAGATTTAATCAGCTAGAATACACCAAAAGAGAAAATTCACCAAATGTAAACAGTTCCTAAGACCAATAATTTATATCCAAACATGCATAATAAGAGTGATAAGTATGTCCTATGAGGATAGACTTTACAGTGCCTGCCATTAAATATTAAAGGACTTTCCTAAATTCGTACTACAGAGCTCTAAATGTCCTCTCTGCAGAATTTAAAACAGTCTAATCAAAATCACTTCTGAACAGGACAGTAGGCTAACCTGAGTAAGCAGCTTGTATTGTCTCTGTTGTTTGTTCTCCACCTACCAGAATGTTGAGCTTTTGTTTCATTTTTCTATTTGTTGTCATAAAGGTATTGAGGTGAAAATAATAAATGCAGATGTAAGTTCCGAGGTCCAGTAGCCGGTTTCTGTATGTACGTGTACACACACACACACACACACACACACACACACACACACACACACACACACACACACACACACACACACACACACACACACTTTCAAAAAGCAGTGAATATGTAATTTTTTCTGCAAAAATACCAACTCTGAACATTAGTACAGAAAGATGTGTGTAAATTCTGTATCAACCAGTATGCACGAGGAATCTAGTTTGGCCCTACAGAGCCTCCCACTTTAGCAGGTAACAAGGCTGAGATTTGCTACTCTCCTTTACCTTTACATGTACAGAAAAAGGTAAGTTAGTGAACATAACATTTAAAAGATGCTTACCTCCATCCCAAACTTAATTTTAGATTAAGAAATATATTTATTCATGAATAACAGTAAAATAATTTGAAAACAATCTTCAGTGGTGATACTTGCTCAAATACAGTTTTTAGGACTTTAGCTCTTGATCATGTACAGTTTGATTTAACAGTTCAATCTAATGCATATAAATCAAAGTACTTAAAAATTTGTATTAAAACAGTTATAATTAACTATAAAATACTAATATTTTGAGCATGTTGCCCACCAGAAATGGATTTTGAATTCCAGAAGAACTGATTTAGTATCGTTCACATTTTATTAATAATGGGAGATGCTGTGTGGTTTAAACATTTGGGCTGATGGTCTGAGGAGCATAAGGAATGTGAAAAATTAAACTCAAACAAGTAGGATTAATGAACAAAGCCTTAGATTCTTACCCTGGAATAACTCTTTTCCTGTTTTGGTCCATTTAATAGTAGTTGCATTGGGCTTAAACTGCTGTAATTTGGTTAAATTTCTAGGTATGTGAAGCCATTCTCAGAAGTGCTTGGAAGCAGACATCTTTCCTTCAGGTTTGGTGGAATGCACTTTTTCAAAATTTACGCTGTGTGCAGCAACACTGATGTGTCTTGCTGCTTACCAAATCTCATTAACTGATTTGTTTAGGTTTTGAGGCAGTTGTGTAGGCAAGTGTCACATGGATCTGCAGTTGGCTGTTGCTGGGCCTTTGAAGTTGGTCATCAGGCAGCAATTGTGAGGGAGTTGTGGCTTCAGGTAGCCATAAAGGATCCAAACCTAAAACTTTTTTTTTTTTATTTTGAAAATATTAATGTAACTTTAGTTACCAAAAAGTTACTGTCAGATGGCAAAACCTGATATGATAGGTTGTTGGGTAGAGCATTTTCCATTCAATCTTGGTCCATAGAAATGGTTACCAGAAATAGTGTAGGCAGATAAAAGTTTTTAACTAATTTTCTTTAAAGGGCTGCAAAATTTCTGCTTCCCTGCTAACATTTTTTGTGTTGCCATTCACCTTTCCGGCCAACATTGCACTGATACATAGAGAAAAATAGCTGGCTGTGGGTAGCTTACTGGGAAAAGGCTTTTCAGAATTTCCTATTGGTGTGACATGCAATAAATTCTCTCAGTTATGGAGGTCATCATTTGGGTCAAAGTTCTATTTCTATGTAATAATAAATATTGGAGGAGGAAATGTTTTTTTTCCAAACCTGGAACCTGTTTTCCACTTCTAAATAGTAGACAAGGTTTTGCTGGGGACAAATAAGCCTGTTTCTCTTTGTATTTAATTATAAGAGAAATAATTACAAGCAACCCCTTTAAAGTGTCAGTGCCTGAATATTCTTTACTTACTGTTGTTGTTACAGGTATATTATCTGACATGATTATTATTCCCCTAAAATGTGAAAATGTGATGTTCACTTGGTACATTTAGCAACTTACTGGTCACTTCAAAGTTTCCACTATATAATGTTTTCTCTTTCTATGCATCTTTTACATAGCTCCAAGGAGGGGAAAATATTCTTAAAATAAATGCAACTATTACACTACACACTAAGGAAAGAGTTAAATGGGAAGGGCTAATGAGGGAAAGGGGTTCTAAAAGCAAGTGTAATAAGTGAACTGACTTCTCACCCTTGAATTTTGACAAGGTTACATTGAATGTCTATATAAGAAATGGTGGTCTGCTTAGTCCCTCTCAGTTCCAGCTGTTTTAAAAATCATGGTGAGCTACCACATTGAAGACATTTAGACTTTCCTCTTCACACCCACATTTGAGCTGTGCTTTTCCTTCCCATTTCCAGTGATTCCTGTTCCTTCATCAGTCTTAAATGTCACCAAACGGGGGCCCCAAACAGTTCACCCAGAGCCCTTGTGTCACCATTCTCTCTCAGCTTGTCCAATATGATTAATGTGACTTCACTCTCCATGAGGTGTAGCCAGACAACGTTGCCCTGTGCCTCATCTGTGTATATGTTTTTGGAGGATCCCAGGACTCATGACAAGAACACAGTTTCAGTCATGACTGAGGGGCTAATTAGCACATGGATCCTGTGGGGGTAGGGGAAATCTGGATTATACATGCACACATTGAGCAGTGCTGAGCTGTAGGATCACCATGGCTTAAAATGTTGTTGCCTCTGGGGCCCAGCCCAAATAACTAAAAGGTAAATCATAAGTAGGGAAATGTGGTTTGGCTTTTGCCTCCCAGCTGGTCAGCAACAAGCAGCAAGGCTGCTGGGGCCCCTTGGCTAATCAGCAGCTTGAGGCAAAAACCACGTCATATTTAAAAACATGGTTTTTGCCTCCCTGCCATTCAAAAGTGAGCAGTGGGGGCCCCCCACCAATCAACAGTGGCGGGGGGCGTGCAGGGGAAACTGCAAAATTAAAGGGGCTGCTGTGCACTTGCACCACGATTTTTGCGTCCGTAATTGAGCCTTTTGGCTTTAGTCTGTATTATATATTATTTGTACCATGTATAAGTAGGTACAGGAGTGCTGCTTAAAAGTGTGCTCATAGAGTACCTGTGCTAAAAAAATCTGTGACTACATAGGCATGTTTATTTCATGAATAGCATTTTCAAATGTGTCGCTCACTTCATTGTGCTTATGGAGAGCAGGGTCTGACAGTAGGGAAGGGGGGAAAGGGTCTACAGAGAGAAGTGAGGGACGGGATAAGGGGATCCCTCCCCCAGATTTATTTTCCGTGCTGTAGCAGTGGACGGAGGACAAATTCAAGACACATCAATAAATAGATTCTATACCTGGAACATTTTAACAAATTTTATACATTTTCTATATATAGAATCTAATTATTGGGGTTTATCTTATATTTAGGTTCATCTTGTATTTGAGTAAATACAATACTAGTAAAATACTAGTAAATAGTAAAGGCAGGAATGTCAAATATCTGTGTATGAATCAACAGTGAAGTCTTAAATATTGGCACCTTCAATACTGGAATCTAATTTCAGTCATGTCACTCTTGCATAATACCCTGTTGTAGTAGTTCTCAGCTTTTTTAGACCCTTCTAAAAATGTCAGCCCTTAGCTTTCACTTATTTTTCAGTAGTCAAAAAACAAATTGAGCAATTTTTTTACAAAGAGCTCAAATGCCACAACAGGTCAGAATGTTTTTTTACACTGTTTCTTCACAGTGTTTTTGGACTTCTTTTTATCTGGTTTTCTTGCCAGTAGTATAGATGTTCACACCCTGCATCACTCTTAAAAGGATCTGACAGCACCCCAGGGTGTTGTAGCGTTCTAGTTAAGAATCACTGCCCTATCAAAAAACATTTTGCATAGGGTAGGATTAGAATATTTATGTTCAAAACTGAAGTGCTACTTGTACTATTGAAGTAACATTGTTTTTGATTCTTAGGACTAATTACATATAAAGTTTACAAAATAAGACAAAATGGTATGTTAGTATCAGGGTCTGTAGAGTTTAATGGTGTAATAGAAACACGGGGATGATTGCATTGGTTGTATTCAGATGCCTGTTGACAAAACTTGCTTGGCACTGGTAAGACTTGCACGTGATTGTTCATGTTGCTGTTTCAAATCTACTGTATTGTTCAGATGCTGCTGAACTATGAGGAACTCTTGAAGATTTGTGAGCAGAGCATTTCTTTTAATTAGGTGACTTTCCGTAGCTGAACTTGATCACTTCAACACTGCTCTTGTTCCATTAAAACCACAAAATCTAAATTCTTAGCTTTTAATCCTAATTTTGTACTGTTGAGTTTAGGACTGTCTAGAAAATGTTGGCATATTGTAGGTAGGATTTGCAGTGTATGTAGAATGCTACTAAAGTGCTGTCTGTTGTGCAGAATCAGCTGTATATAACTTTGTTTGTGTTAAATGTAGGGAACGAACTGTGTCCTTCATTCCTTGTCTCTGTAGTGTTCTAGCAAGGATTGTAAATGAAGGGGAATGGCAGTAACTGTGGGAAACAGTTGGTCTGACAATAAAGCTTTGTGCTTCTTGAAGGTCTGACAGAATGACATTACAATTTCAAATGCCACACCATAGTTCTGGAATTCAGCTGCAAGCTTTAGGAGCAACACAACCTGAATTTTCCTCCGATGCAGGCTACTTTTCATAACCCATTTAAAAGGCACTGTGTGGTTTTTTGTTTTTATTCATATTCTCCTAATACCAATGCAGAATGATGTTTTGAATCAAGGAGCCTGTTTCAGTAGCAGTTGGAAATATTGTGTTCTAAGCTGTTGTGACAGTACATTTTAAAATCTGAGCATTACTTTTAGTTAGGAATACACTACCATTTAGCGCACACTGCTTTGCTTAATTTTATGTTTGGAATACAAGCATTTTAACTGACACTTTGTGAAATACAGTATTGTAAAGTTTAGTCTTGAGCCAGTGGTAGTTCTAAAGTTCTCTCAGATGCTTAAGGCCCAAAAACTAATGTTACATTTTAAAGCTGAGGGCATCTATTTTCCAATAATAATCCACTCAATACTGGACTTAAAATCATGTCATCCTCTTACCTGCTTTTCCTTGTAGTTTTGGCATGGCTGAGAGCTTAAGAATCACTAATTACTTAAATCTGGGCTGTGTATTAATTATTTTAAATCTACGGTGTAAAAAGCATATTCCTTGAACTCTAGCATGTAAAACATACTAATAGTAGGTATTAGTCCATTCTAGCTTGTGAAATAAACTACAGTAGAATAAAAGTGGGTTTAGGAAAAAAAAAACCCAGTGAGCAAAATTACACGAATATTATGATCTCCTAAGATCAAGAATATGTTGATGAGTACACGGTTGCAGGTATTTCAAGTCATGTGTTTGGGTGCTATGATCCTGGACTGCTAATCAGAAAAGGGTGAGAGGGCACCTAAGCCTCTTATTCTTTGGGTGGTGGAAGTGAAGGGGTAATGCCTGCAAAATGAAATTGGAAGACAGAAATAATAATTCTGAATTTTTTATTTTTTTTTTTTTTATTAATGTAGGAAACCACTCCCAACCCTCAAACTTCAGAAGAAGAAAAAACTGAGACAGCACCTACTCAGGAGGTTGCCAGTCCTGAACAGTATATTAAGCATCCACTACAAAACAGGTGAGCACTGTTCTTCTGCCACTAGACTTTGTGATTCTACAGGTAAGTATTTCATCATAATTCTCATAATTTTGTTCTAATACCATGTATTTCACAAAGAAAAGTGTTGCATTTAGAGGTATGCTGATACATCAGTCCGATATTGAATTGGCAGTGATCTAAAGAAGATTGACTGACTATATTAGAAATCAGCATTTTTTGCCTAATGTGGCCGATAGTTTGGCTGACAAATGCCTTGAACATGCATGTAGCCACACGCAGGATGTAGGCAGCAAGGAGCACAGCCTGGCAGCTTGGAGAATTGCGTCCAGTGGGTAAGTCTGTTGTGGGAGGAGGGAAGGGGCATGGCAGCGGGGGGCAGATCGTGGGAGGGAGTAAGACTGGCGCAGGCTCTGCTTAGATGGGGTGGGGCACAGGACGGAGCCACAGCTTATCCAGGGGGAGGCATCTCCTGCCGCTGAGCACACCCCATGTGAGCATGGAAGGAGTTTGACCCCTGGCTCTGTGCACAGGGCAAGGACAAACTGCCACTGCGGGCTGGAGCCAGGTTTGTGCTGGGCTCATCCTGGTGGGGGCTGGGCCGGGCTGCGCTCGGGGGTGGGGGCTACAGCAAATTTTGGAGTGACTGCAGCTCCTCCCATAGGCTCCCTCCCAGCGCCACCACAGCCACCCGTCCCAAGTGCAGCCTGGCCCAACCCTTGCTGGGAAGGGCCCCGCAAAGACCTGGCCCAAGCCCACAGTGGCAACCTGGACACGCTGTACACAGATCCAGAGGGTACAAGCCCCCACGCCCTGTGGGGGTGCGTGCAGCAGCAGGAGCCGCTGCCCCCCCCACCCTCCACATCCCCTAGACAAGCCACAGCTCCATCCTGTGCCCCACCCTATTCCAGCTGAGCAGGGCCTGTCCCAGCCCCATTCCCTCCCTCACCGCAGGGGCTTCAATATGCTTCCCCCCCCCCCCCCCCCCCCCCCCACACACACACACACACACACACACACAAAGACTTGCCAGCTGGACACTGCTCTTCAAGCTGTGTATCAGAAATCTGAGCAGTATCGGCCGATATGCCTCCTTAAAAATCGGCCCCAAAAACCTCTATTGGAGCACCCCTAGTTGCATTAATTTTTCTGTGTCAACTTCAGTCTTTTTCTGAGACCTCACCTAATTTAGTATCTATTCATAGGAAAAGGTAGGGAAGAAACCACGTTTAATCAAGATTAATTATGTGGGTAGTGTCCCTGAGACTACTAGCTTTTTCAACAGAATTTGATAGTTTCAGAAAACTCCAGTGGCTATTTTCTTAGAATTTTCCACTATTGTAAAGCAAAATGGAAATCTAAGGAATAGGTGAATAACATGACAATTATTACCATTTAAGTGTTGCTGGAAGTGATTACAACTGATCTAAAATATTGCGTTCACTAGTTGGCTTATGAAAATTGCAATTTTTGTCAAACCATAAAGCGTATGGTGAGAACTTTATAGTTGAGGGTGGGTGTTTTTTTGTTTCTTTGGTTTTTTATTTTTCAGCATATAAAGCTAAAAAGCTGTTTGCAGATCAGACTGTTAGGTGCTCTTTGTCACTTTTTTGATTGAGCTGTATAGAGAATGAAGAAACTTTTCAAGGGACAGACATTCTCTAACTTAGGCTAAACTTTTTGTGGTGGAAGTATTAACCTTAGAGACTAAATGTCTTTAAATGTTAGATACAATTTTCTGTCAACGAAAACTACAGAAACTACACTTGTTTTTGCAAATTATAAGTTGCAACGCATTAAAGAATACTGATTTTTATCTTTGTTCAGCATTCATTAGCGATCTGCAGACATTGTTCATTCTTGGGCTAAGACTAGTACCAAAACTTTTTCTGTAGCTTTGGGCAAGAACTAGGAATAGGATGACGTCTTGAATAATAGCCTCCTTTTCTTTTCCTGCAATAGTTCCAGCTGGTACTGTATTTCTGAAGTTATGTTCAGGAAAGTATATCCCATAAGAGAATTTACACTTTTAAATCTCAAGGGTAGTTTAAAGAGAATTTCTGAAAGGAATAATGGGTTTTCTATTAAGCTTCCATCAGGATCTATCTGAAAAGTCACGTAGGTAAAGGGACAAAGAGCTAAAAATATAGAAGTATTTCTAACTTGTTATCAGTCTTTCACAAACTATAACCAAGAGTTTACTTATACATACCAGACTATTAGTTTACCAGTAGTCACAAGCAAAAACCTCTCTTCTTAAGTTGATGCAAATGGTCATACTTACCACTTAAAGCCTTTTAAATAGCTATGCAAAAATTGATTAGCTAAGTCTCCCTTCCATTTAAGGTGCAAATGCTTTTTTACTTGTCCAAGGTCCAGAATTAGAACCCAAATGTGTGTCTTAAGAATTTCTCCTGACAACCTGAGCCCTGGAGCAGATTTTCATGCTGTTATTTCAATGGCAGGGTCTAACCTTGTCTGGAATTGCTAACTGGATAATTGTCAGTCCTTTTCACAGCACTGAATTTTATTTTTAATGTATAGCATATAATTTTTTTAGATGGGCCCTCTGGTTCTTTAAAAATGACAAAAGCAAAACCTGGCAAGCAAACCTTCGTCTGATTTCAAAGTTTGATACTGTTGAAGATTTCTGGGCGTAAGTAAAGTGTTCAGTTTCTTTTTTTTTTTTTTTCCCTTTAAATCTATGTAGTAATCCATAGTGTATTGGAATTGTGTACATGCTTTTACTACTGTAAATGTTAGCATCTGGAGTGCAAGTTCAAATCTATTTCAGGAGCTTAAGGGAAAGTCCATTTCATTTTTCCAAATGAACTTTTAAAAATGTCACTTGGAGGTAAATAATTTATTTCTGGGTTCTTCTGTATTCTAAATATGAATTTATATTGCCACTTGTATTGGTGGTGATGTAATTGTACATTTATTTAGATTAAGCAGGTGTTTTTTTGGCTCTGTCTGCTCTTGCTATGTATAGGGTTTAAATGTGATATATTATGGGTAGACTAAACTGTGTAGTCATACAACTCAGTTGACGAAGTAACTCTGGTATGCAAAGGCCATAACACTGTTCTGTCTTCTGTCTGGAAATTTGAGATTAAAAATGTTGGTTCCCATCCTTTGATACTTCATGGAGACCTGTATTCAGAGCGTAGGTGCTTGGTGCTTCCAAACATCAGTCTTAAAGTGCATCAAGTTAAAACACTTGGTCATTATTAACCCAAAAAACTTTCTTTTGGAAAATAGCTTCCTCATTTATTAGCCAGGTTGCCCAAGTAAATTGTGTAGATGATAGTTAGATAAGTTTATGGAATATAGGTAAACTGAAGAAACAAGTTAAAGCTGTTTTGGAAAAAAAGCTCTTATTTGAATAAAGATGGCACTCAGCAGACCAGTATATGCCCATGTTAGATTGGAAAGTTAGAGACTTTAACAAAACCTATAACTTTCCCAGTAAATTCTTAATTCTCTTAGTCTTGTAAACATTCCAGAGCATATCATTCTTCAACACAATTGATACGGGAGTCTTGTGAGAATTCAGCAGAGTAACCTTTACACAACTGAAAATTAGAAGGAACTACTCTCCCTACTCCCCCCCCCCCACGCAGTTAGCAGCCAGTTTCAAATATTACATTGGTTATTGGAATGAAGTTTGAATAGTGTTGCTTTCCTAGTTCTTGTTTTAATGAATTTAACATTTTGGCTTTCCAAGTTTTGTAGGTTGTGTTACTAGAGGAGGGAAGCAGAAGAGTCCGTTAGAAAAGGAGTCATGCTGTTTGTTTAGTTTGTCTTTGAACACCAGCTAGCTCCCTTCTTCTGTGTAGAAAAATCAGGATTTTGTTACATGCAGCTCTCTATATATGAGAGGTAGGGAAATCTGGATGTGGCAACTGAATACTTTTATTGGTATGGATGTAGGCTACCCATAGATGTAATAAAAATTGACATGCTAGAGAGAGTGGCTCTGGACAGATTTACTATTCATGCTGTCCATATGGGAAAACTTGATGTCCCAGGGGTTCTTTCTGTAGAGTTCTATTCAGGCAGCCAGCATTGGCATTTGCTCCATAGGGTTTGTCTAAGGGTAACGAGTTTTGATCCTGAAGACTTTAGATGTGGGGTGTGAATTGGTTGTGAGTTTTTGCTTTCTGGCTACTGCTTTGATGAGCAAAGGAAGACTCAGTTTCACTAGTCCCATCCTTGTTTGGGAAGCTGGTAGATGGAGATCTAGTATTCTAATTTTTTTTTTTTCATACTCTAAATCAGTAGTGGTCAACCTTTTTGCTCCATGGGCCTCGTGGGCTGTGCCCAGTCTGTCTGTGTGCCAGAACCTGCCAGCTGGCTTCATCCAGCACATGGGACTTCGATACAGTCATGCAGGGGGCATTTTGGCCAAAATGCATCGACTAAGGAGGCAGGGGCAGCAGCAGCTTGGCCCTAATCCAGTTGCATGGAGCTTGGGAAATTAACAGCAGTGGGGTGGTGGGGGTGACAGTATTGATTGCCACTGCTCCCTGCTGCCAAATTTTCCAACGCATGGGGAGCCCTGCGGGCTGGATGCCATGGCTCTGTGGGCCAGGGGTTAGATATTTCTGCTCTAAATACATGGTTCTTGGCTAATCTGGCTGCTAAGAAGTAAGCCTGAGTTTGCTCGTTACCAGGATCTGAGTGGATAACTGAATAGAACACTTGCTGGCTTAAGTGTCTCTAGTTAGGAATTGGATACAGTGGTAGTTTAAACCATTTTGGTTTTTTTTTCACCCAGTCAGTGAAACTGTTCACATTAGATGGTGTTTTCTTAGAGATGCTACTGAAATAAAGGTCCAGTTTAAATTACTGTATTTTGTTGCTTTCAGGCATTAGCTAGATCGTTCTTTAAAACAGTTGCTGGTCCTTTATTTTAGCAGTCCTTTTTTGGCACCTGGTCTGGAACTGCAATTTTTTGTCAGTCCTGTTCTAAGCTCTGCACTTAATCCAACAGCAGAGGTTGTAGAGTAAGGGCAGGGAATGCAGCCGTGTGGAGAGCTGCTCCAGGCCTGGGATCTTGCAGCGGTGACAGCATGGTCCAGAGCCAGGGCAGAGCTGCAGTCTGCTGTTCCCAGCCCTGGAGCAGCTCAGTGCCCAGCTGCTTGCCCTCCCAGTGCTGCTGGGGCCAGTCTCCCTGGGAACCCTGGCCCTGCAGTCACCGAGTTGCTGCTACTGGAGTCTCCATGGAAACCAGCATCAATGACACAGGAAAGGGCTGCTGGGAAATGGAGTCTGGCCACCAGCTGGAGCCTCTATTTTGCCCACCCCTGTTGTAGAGGCAGCATTTCTTCCCAGTTCAGAGTTCTCTAAGCCCACTGTCACAGTGTTTTTTCTCAGTTTTCAAATGTTTTTTTTCCCTGCGCATTGCTCAGTGGTGAACTTACTTTTGGCACAGTATATGATTTTTGTGGCATTTCATAATCTTGAACTCTTGTCGCTCTTCCAGCCTTATTTGGATCTCACATACTCTGCCTACAGCATTGAAGCTGAAAATAATTATATTAGATGTGATAAGGTGGAATAAGTCTCTTAAAACAATGCTTCTGGGCAGAAAAGCCACAAAAATCTTATCCTTTTATCTTTTTATTACACTAAACAAAACATTCATTTTATTTGGTGGCTTGTCCTGAATGTTTACATGATGAATTTATGAAATGTCAGGTGAAATTACCTCAAGTCAAAATTTGGTGAAATTATGATAGTATTTCTGAAAACTGAATTGGGAACTGACATTATATAATCAGTTGCTCCCCTGATGCTCTAGAGTTTCAAATTCTTCATAGAACATGAATTGTTTCTATTCTTCTAAAAAAATTAGGGTAGCATCAAACAACTTTTAAAAATAAATTTCAACCTCAGTTCAGTTTGATATGATTGGAAAAAAAATGTTTATTTCAGGCTAATCATCTGAACAGTAAGGATTAAGTTTTCTTCAACTTTTCAAGAAAGAGTGTATCTTAATTCTGCTTAGCATTTTAAATTAATTTTATCTTACTGCTTTGTTTTTCTTTTTGTTTTAAATAGTTTATACAACCATATCCAGCTGTCTAGTAATTTAATGCCTGGTTGCGACTACTCACTCTTTAAGGTATGCCAGTCACTTTTTTTTCTTTATATGTAAATGACAATTTCAGATAAATGTATTATTACATAATTCAGACATCATAGCCAATTTTTTTTCAGAAGTGACTGGTGGTAATGGAAGCCAGTCTGGAAGTGTCTTAAACAGTCTGAGTTTGAGACAGTGCTGAAAAGAGCACTTCACTTTGAAGTTCATGCTGGGTACTCAGCAATTCTGAAAACTTTGGCTCATGACCCTTCTGGTAGACTTAAACTCATCCCCTTGTATTAGTGCTTGTATTGTAACATCTTTACAAGGTATGTGTTAAAATACTTGATAGGCCTCAATGGTTTTTCACAGTAGAAAAGATCTTCAATTCTGGGAGGCATGAAAGACCATTCTGGGAGGCACTAAAAAAGAAATGTTGTTTTAGCTTTGAGCTCCTCCAATAAAAAAAAATTCTGGGCTCCTCTTTTCCTCATATGGGTTCACTTAACACCAGATCCATGAAGGGGCTCTGAGAATAAATATAATCCCAAATTAGGTTCCATAGGTAATGCACAGGATAAATTAGGAGTTACTGAGCAATGGGATTGACACTAGCCAATAAAGGTGCTGAAGAGAAAGGTGCATCTGAAATCACACCCCTCTAAACTTAGGTATCTGTGTGAACTCAGAATTTATAGCCTGGAATTCCTTCCTGCACTCAAGGCATCTAAGTTGTCCTTTTGGGCATAGACAGCTAGGATACCTTTCAGTCATTTGATTGTCCCTCCTCCATTTGGTCTCTCATGCTCCACTGGGCATCTGCCTGCCTTGTTTGTGAGTTCTAAATGGCTTCTGGACATCTGGGTCCTGTAATGCTCAGTTGTGATAATTATTCTAGGCATACTTAGTACTAGCAGCATTCTCAGGAACCTTAGCAATGAAAGTGTAGCTTTTTACACGCTTATGAGGTTTGGGTTGGGTGGGGTAGAATTAGTCTCGTGGTTCTTGCCCTTTCACATGTCTGACTTGTATCTAGGTTCTCTTTTGGGTCTGGTCCTTAGTGTTTATGGAAAGTATCAGTTACTCATTTTCTGTGAATGTGCAACAGGTACAATACTGGTGACCGTGCTGCACACTTCCCTGTATCATCAGGTGTGTCCTTCAGTCTTGACCTAAAGGATTTGCCTGTAAAGGTGATGAAGTAATGTGACCTCTATAGCTGCCAATAAGCATGCCAAATGTGGAGAAGTGAAATGACACCACTAGCTCCCTTTATATTGCTGCACACTTCATCAGCTTTTATCTAGAGTTGTATAAAGCCGAGATAATCAAGTGCCCTTCTCTGAAGTTACTAATAGAGACATTTTTCATCTTCCTGTTGATTGGGTGTTTTCAGTCATGCCTCTTTTAATGACTGATTTTAAATAACACTTCATAGTCAACATAGATATGAGAGTGATTTCTGGCTCAGTGCAGCGAGCATCACTAAGTTTCAGTGCAAAACTTTTTCTTTGTGCATCAGAAAGAACACATTTTGTCTTCTAAATGGTAGATTGATTTTGGTTTTTTGCAGGGCTGATAGGTTCAGGTTTCTTTATTCTTGCTATATCTGCTCTGAAAATTGAGACAGTAAGACAGATGTTCTTTATGCCATTTTATTAAATCACCTTTTGATGAGAAAAATTCCCATTTTGGACCTGCCTAAATTAAAGTGCAGAACCTAATTGATCTGACCAAAGATTTACCGGATTTCAGTGGTAGAACTGGGACTACATCTCAAGAGCTTTTATCCTAACTAGTGGTTATTTTGCCTGGCTTCATGCAGGTCAGAACAGATGTCTAACCTGAGCTGTATCTGAATCAATTATCTGCAGAACATTTGTAGACAAAACTAGTTGAATTTGGTTCTTAAACTTCACAGTTGCTTAACTTGAAACTGGCGGTGGTAGTGGTATAAATATTTTGTGTATTTATCTGTGATACCATGATATTCTGAGGGACAATTCACTGCTATTTTTCAAATTCTTTATCAAGGCAGGGTCAACTCAGACAACTGTAAATTTTGTTCCTGTATTGCTGTTTAAATACTTTTCTTCTCCTTTTGTTTGGGCTTGTAATTAAACAGATAATCCCATGTATTTGTTTTTTAATTTCTAACTATACATTATAGGATGGAATTGAACCAATGTGGGAAGATGAAAAAAACAAGCGAGGAGGACGATGGCTAATTACACTAAATAAACAGCAGAGACGAAGTGACCTTGATCGCTTCTGGCTAGAGACAGTAAGCTCTGTGGCACTGTATCTTTCAACTAAACAATCATGTTTTATTTTTAAAGTCTAATTAAAAATGGGGTTTCCATTTTCAGTCTATAGCAAGCTACAAAATATTCTTTGGAAGATCTTGCCTGACAGTATTTTTCTGTCATACAGAACATGGATTGTATTGAAACATGGGATTTGAAATCCAAAGCATCTGTAAGCCTGTGCAATGTCCCATAAACAAGTGAATGAATAGGTGTCTTCTACTCCTAAGGGTATTTGGCATAACCTTACAGCAACTCATGATGCTGTTTGTGTCCCTAACACTGTAATACAGTTATTTCTATCCTAAGTAAATGGTTCTTATTTACAATGAAAAAGCCTTTTTAGCAAGAGACCTCCAGACTTTATTTATATTTTGAATACAGTATTATAAACCAGAAGAAATTCTCAAATATAAACCATTGTGGTTTAAAGTTAAGACTGTGTTATGCTGTCCATCTATGTAATAGTTTTCCTGATCAAGCAGAGCATGTTGCTTTGTGCATTTTGCCACTCCATCTAATCTTTTGCAAAGAATCTGATTAACCTGGCTGTTTTCAAACCTTTCTTAAACTGAAGATGAAAAGCTATCCTGTTTAAGTTAAAAGGCTGAACTCTTCAGTTGCTTGCAAATTACTTCATGGGACCTGAATGTTGTCCTTTTTCTGTGACAGGCATAGCGCTCTAAAACGCATTAGCCAAGGATCACTAGGAATATAGAAGCCAGTTATCTCTGGTTAAAATTCCAAAGACTGTTTTTCGAGAGAAAAACGTGGAGAGAAGGAAATGGAATCTCTTTCCACAATGCATTTAAAAGTGTTATAATGTCCTAGCACTGTTTATAAGCACAGGCAGACTTGGTGGCTACTGAATTCATGGTGGAAGTGGGATGCACTGCAGCTCCTTTAATCCTGCAGGTTCCCTTGCACCTCTCTCCCCCCTGATTGGTGGAGGGGCCCCACTTGTGGCTCACTCGTAATTGTTGGGAAGGTGAAAACTGGTTTTAAATAAATATAGTGCTGTTTTTGCCTCCTGCCGCTGATTGGCTATGGAGCCTCAGCAGTCCCACTCCTTGCTGCTGACTGGCAGGGAGGAATAAATGGTGCCATGTTTAAAACAGCTGTTTTTGCTTCCCTGCTGCTGAGGAGAGAGCAGTGGGACTGCTCCGCCAATCAACAGTCATGGGCGGGGTGCATGGGGGAATGTGCAAGATAAAAGGAGCCCACTTACATCATGAATTTAGTAGGTCCCCTACACATTAGGAAGCAGTGTCATCCTTATTCCTCCAATCATTTTTCACAGTCTGCTTGCTGAACCAAATCAAAACCCTTTCCTCATTTTTCAGCACTCTGGACATTAGTCCACAAAGTCTTCTGCTCCAAACTTGGGTAATCTAACTGCATACTATTTGACTGAAAAGATCTGAAACTGGTATTTATTTCATTTTTTGTCTTAATTGCACTGTCTTAAGCATCATTGCAGCATGCTTATCTTTGCACAGTGCTTCTAGTTATTAAACAGCATTTTAAACGACATCCTTTTATTACCTGATTCTGTAAAACTATGGCATTGGTTAAACACTGATACTTGAAATGTCTTGTCTGGCACAAGTCTCACAGGTTATTGCTTTTGGTACAGGTTTTCCTTGCTTTATGTGGGTTCTGTGTGTGCGAATTCGCTCCTATGCAGTAACCCTTTTATACCAAACATTTGTTATACGCGAGGTAAATTCACTCTTATGCAATCCGTGTGGTGGAAGCCCACAGTCAGCTGCTTTGTGCAGTGCACTGTGGAAGTGATGCGCATCAAAATATAGTCTCCTGTATGGATCTATGCTCCTTGCTTGTTGTTTGCGACACGTGTTTTTGTAGTTGCCATCCCCATTATGGCTTCTAAGCGTCTTGCTAGCTTATCTCCTACCCCTCTCCCTGGTCCATCAGTGAATTCTTTACCATCCTCTCTTCACACCAGCTAAACATTCACCACCACCCTGTGCTTGTGTATACTGTCTGCTGTTGGTGAGCACCAAAATTGTCTTGTAAAATTGGTAGAAATGGTTCTGGGGATCAATAGAGTTAAGGTCTTGGAATGTATCCCTATTTGTTACATTGTAAAGTGGTTCCCTTTAGGCTAATTTGAGTTGTGTTGTTTTCCAGGAACGCATGTACCGCATAAAGCGAGGGAATTGTACTTGAGTAAATATAGTGCACATACCCTGTAGTTTTATAGATCTATTATAAAAATTTGGTTCATTCACTAGTGCACTGTGATCATGTTATTTCTTTAGCTAAGTTAATATTTGCAGCTCTCAGCAAAGTCATGAGACTTTAGCTGTAGTGCTGCTTGGAGTTTGATTTTTGGGTTTGATTTTTTTTTTTTTTTTTAAACTTTAAACGTGATTTAGAAAACTTACCTTAAGATAATGGTAGCATATAACACTTCAGCTATTTATTTATGGGGATGCATTCTGTTATGGGTAAATTTCTCTCCAGTCTGTCATTATAAGAGTCTTGTGTGGTGGACTGCTGCACTTAGCACTTGGCTAGATATACACCAAGAACAGCAAAAGGAAGTGTTAAGTTTCTTTGGTTAGTTTTCTGTTTTTGTCAGAAATTGTACCATTTGCAAAGCATGCACTCATCAGCTAGATACTGCTTTGGTTGTTTGGAAACACTGTTTTTATAATTTCCTCATTGTTTCACAAGTCAGTGCCAAAGCCATTAGTAGTCTGCCTCGTATTCCTAGCCCAAAGGAAGAGATTTAGTTCTGCATCCCACCCTTTTCTGGGGGCACAAAGTCATTCTCATTGGTCCATGATAGCAAGTACACTTTGTGTGGTTTTTGCTTTGTGTATGCAGGAATGTTACAAGTTGCCTCAGTGAATCCGCGTAGTTTGCTGAAGTGCAAGACCCTCTTGCCGCTTGAGTTTGCAGAGGAGGCATGTTGGGGCCCCAGGAAATGAATATACTGTTATTGCCTCTAGTAGTTGTATAGCAACCTTTGGAAAATTATGGTGTTGCTTAATGTAAACTGCTTTATTTACAATATGGCGTATGCCTGAGGGCTACCAGGGAGCAAGCAAGATTCCTAAACACCTAAAAAGGTGAATAGGGAAGAAGAAAGAACACTGTACTTACTAGAGAGGATTGGAAAGATGGTAGGAATTTCATGTTGGCACTCCAGGTAGAGGAAAATGCCCAACAGTGGTTGGGGAGATAGATAATGTATTTTTGTTGCTAATAGAAGAGATAGTATTTAAAGATTACAGCTTTTAGACCCGTAGACAAATGGAAAAACTCAGAACTCCAAACTTAAAAGAAACTGGGAAGGATCCACTGCTACATAGTTAAATCGGGTTTCTTTGCTGCTTTTTTTTTTTTTAACAACCAGGAACAAGGTAGAAAGTATTCTGATAATTAGGAGTGTATGTTGCTTCAGTCTCTGCAAGATGGTTGGATTTCCACACAGGATAAATTTTATATTTAATATTGCTTAATGTAAACCACCATTTACAACAGAAGATTCCAGTATGCAGCAGGATTCTTTGTAATGACTGCTGGTCTTCTAATGGTCACTCTTTTTTAATTTTGTAGCTGCTGTGCCTTATTGGGGAGTCCTTTGATGACTACAGTGATGATGTATGCGGCGCTGTTGTTAATGTTAGAGCTAAGGGTGATAAAATAGCAATATGGACAACTGAATGTGAAAACAAGGATGCTGTTACGCATATAGGGTAAGTCACACTTGCTATTCAGTGTCCTAGAGAATAATGCTATAGATGTTATATACTTTAAGGTAATGTGTTTTAAAGTCAGATTACTGGATAGAAGATGTGCTAATTATCTGCATTTGGAAATTGTGGAATATACTTGAATAATAATGTTTTGACAGAAGTCTTAAAGTGACACTGCACCTACTGTCTCAAGCAGTTACAGAGTACTAATCTTGCACATCTGTGAAATGCATACAGTAGTTAGTCTAAGCAGCTTTATAAAGTAGAAATAGCAGTTTGAGGAATGGGACTGCAAATCTGTTACAAAAGCTTCATGAGCTCTTCTGACAGGTATGTTTGCAGTTGGGTATTTCAGGTTCTACTGGAACATGCCAGAATGCAGTGAGCAGATGTCCCAGCCCCCATACAACATAATAGCATAATTACAGGTAGAAAAAAAGTACAATATGGCTTTCTGGGATGTGTGTGTAACACTAGTCTGAAAAACTGAATACAGTCTCTGTACAGCTAGTTGCACGTGCTCTTTATACACACGGATCTCCAAAATGAAGAGCTATTTTTTCCTGCCCCTGGGGCAGGGCGCTGGACTTGATGATCTTCAGAGGTCCCTTCCAGCCCTAATGTCTATGAAATCTATGAAATTTGTATAGTTTAGAGGTTTTGGTGAGGGATATGAAGTCACTTTGCTAGGCAACATACATGACAGTAGATTGGTAACTGAAGTGAAAGCAAGGATGAATAGTATTGGGCCTGAAGACTGACTCCTTTTTAGGTAATTTATGCTAAATGTCCTCAGCTAACTAGCAAATGTTGCTACAGTGGGTGGAATTTTTATCACATCAATTTTAAATATAAACTGCAAGATGAGTTATTTGTATCTTCTTTCTAACTCAAAACCCCTTAATTTTGTGTGTTCTCTTCTGAAAAGAGAATTACAATTGTAACACTTTATCTTGAGTTAAGTCATTGGGAGGATTTGTCCTTAGGACTCAGTTCAGATTGAATATTGATTCAAGCCAGTTGAAATTTTGTATGAAAACAGAATTCTCAGTTTCAGCATCATTTCTCCTGAGATGTAACTGCTGAAACTTTTGCTGACAGTACCAAAAATGCATAGGACAATACTATACGTTATGAAAAGTAAAACCTGGAACTTTTCTGACACACACAATGTTTTGAAAAAACTTCCTTGACCCATTCTAGTCAACTTGAGAAGAGAATAGTGGTTTCTTTGTTTTTGAATTTTGTTTACTGTTAAAATCAATCATGGTATTAGCTTGAATGTCTTGGGGGTCTGCATTTGTTGTCTTCATAGACAAGTCTTTCCTTTTCTTTGTTAGGTTTTTAACTTCTAGAAGTACACAGTAGCATGTTAGCTTATTTTCCCTGTTGAATGGTTTATTACATGTAAAAGAGATTTCATCTGATTTACTTATGGTACAAGTGTTATGCTGGCCTAGGCAATCAGTCACAATATTACTTGTTCTCTAGTATTGTAGGCAAGTCTTTGGCAGTAGGCACGTAGGCTATGGACAGAAATTACACACAAATTGGGATAAATGATTGGAACCTGGTTCAAATCTGTAACACAGAAGAAGTTCAGCACGCACAAACTGCTTTCAAAATGGCTGAAACCGGTTTAAGATAAACCTGGATGGATGTAGTATCAGACTTAATTGCTTTAAGTTAAATTCGTTTATTGAACATCTTTCCCAGATCCCCTCCAGATTCAAGTTACCTCATCCCTCAGCATCCCAGGATGCTTTGCACCCCCTCCTATCCCACCGCAGGGTGGCCTAAGCAGTCTACTTCAGCCAAACAGGGAGGCATGCTCTAATGCCCCCTGGCTTCTGGCTTGGGCCAGTGTAGGCATGTGGCTGCATTTCTGGAATCAAAAGTGAATGTCTCTTCACTTGCTTAATGGTTTGATCTCTGCATTGTAGACTAACCTGCAAAAATTGAATCAATTCAGCCTCAGGCTTTTTGACTGTCTGCACTTAGCCATAGAGTATCAACTGAACTGTGGTACAGATTCTTTGTTAACCCAGGATATCAAGTGTCAGCTTGTGCTTCTGAATGGTATTAATACAGGAAACTCACTATTTATGGGTTTGGCATTCATGGTTTCAAATATTCCAGAATGCTGAACCTGCATCTTAAATACACTTACAGGAGCTCCTCGGGAGCTCCACACTTACTGCCGCTGCCGGCCTAGCTCTTTAAAAAGTGAAGATCACACACAAGTGGCACCAACCACAAGTATAGATAGAGATTTAACTAAATACCAGTGATTTTGTTTTCTTAGGTGACAGCTCTGCTATTCTGTTTTGTTTTTTATCCAGTAATAGGTTATTACTTTGCTGCTGCTCTGAAAAGACTATATTAAACTAATAGAGAATATTAACTCTAGAGTTAGGAGAATATGGCAAATCAGGATTCCATAAATAATTTTAAATGTCAATTTATGATAGGTTGACCAAAAATATTTCAGAGATCTTCCATTATTAATCTGCAGCCAAATCAATTTGTTCTCTGATCTAGACGGAATGCTCATTGGGCAGGTATTATTTCATTCAAATTCTTACTGCCATGAACACGCAGGATGTGTTAATGATTTTTCCTGTCTTGGTCAGAGCTGGACCAGCATTCTAGCTCAGTATCTTCTCTTCCAGCCACCAAATCTATCTGTGGGTTCAGTAATTGTTATGCGAAAACTCCAGATTTCATAAAGAAAAGGAAAATAAACTTACATGACAGTGCGTAACTGTATTTATTCTTTGATTAAATGTAAGCTTTTAGTTCCTAAGAATCAGTTTTCCTATCCATTCATTTTATGGTATCAATTCAAATAACCAGCCATTTCTTAAATGAATACAAGACCTACCTCATGCAAAAAATATTTTTTTATTTAGAGCTGCTGTGTGAAAATGTAGTAATTTTTGGTTGCCTCTTTGGGACAGGTCTATGAAAGTACTTAGGTCTGTCTCCCCTCGTCTCTTAGTACTCAGTGCCCTTGTCCTTGTAAGAGTACAGTGAAAACTGTGCTTCAGGCTTATAGCTAAGCAGCAAAAGCAGTTGAACTTTTGAAATGAGATTCATATGCATATACATAGCTATTGTAGAAACCTCGTACTAGAATTGTTTCTAAGTGGAACATTAACATTTTTGCATTGATGTGTCAGAAGGTCAAAAAGAATTCTGGTATCGTTACTGTCTACTAAGAGCATTACTGAAAAATCGGTCTTCTTTTGTGTTTTCCCAGGAGAGTATACAAGGAAAGATTAGGACTTCCTCCAAAGATAGTGATTGGTTATCAGTCCCATGCAGACACAGCTACTAAGAGCGGCTCCACCACTAAAAATAGGTTTGTTGTTTAAGAAGACACCTTCTGAGTATTCTTTCATAGGAGACTGCGTCAAGCAATCGAGATTTGGGAGCTGAACCAAAGCCTCTTCAAAGCAGAGTGGACTGCATTTAAATTTGATTTCCATCTAAATGTTGCTAAGATTTGTGAGAAGTCTCATTCGCCTTTGTCTTGTACTTCTGTGTTCAATTTTTTTTTTTCTATTTTGGCTGAAGTAACCATTATTCAATCAAAGAATTTCAGTACACATTATCCCCAGAATCCATAAATGTTTTTCTGGCCCACTCTGTAATAGCTTAGTAGGAACATTACTATTACAAAAACATTTGTTTATCCACAGTATTCAGAAATGAAACTGCATTTCTATTCCTTGCAGAAAAATTACTTCTGTTTTCCATTTGCCTTGTATGCAGTAACATTTTGCTGGTTTGGAAAGAGTATGGTGCATACAGTTTTCTAGCAAATTTTTTACACAGCATTGTCTTTGCTGTAACCTATGCTGATGGCTGCTAGATTAATTTATTTGTTTCCCTATTTGATAACATTAGTGATATTTTGATTTCAGTTGTTTTTGCTCATGTAACATTTGGTGAAGAATTTGGGAATATGACAAAGGTGGAATAAACATTCATTTTGTGCATTCTTTGGTAATTTTTTGTTTTTTTGTAACATCAAAGCTTTGCTACAAATTTATGCATTTCAGTCAAATCAGTGATCTGTTTGTGTGATTTCCTAAACATAATTGTGGATTTTTTTTTTAACTGTAACACCATAAATTACATTCCTTACTAGAAATAGTATGTCTGTTTTTGTATCTTATGCTGTATTTTAACACTTTGTATTACTTAGGTTATTTTGCTTTGGTTAAAAATGGCTCAAGTAGAAAAGCGGTCCCATTCATAATAAGACAGTGTACAAAACTGTAAATAAAATGTGTACAGTGAATTGTCTTTTAGACAACTAGATTTGTCCTTTTATTTCTCCATATCTACAGCAAGTATTTGTACTTCTTGTGACAAGGCAGTCTCTTCTGTGGCTTCTATTGTAGTGTATCTTCCAAGAGAGAGCAAGTCTGGAGTTATAGTTTATTACTATGTTTATTAAAAATTGTAATAAATCTAATAGATAGCATCCTTCTCCAAAATGGAATTACCTTGATATGGCTATTGGTTTTTCTTAAAGGGCAGTTTAACTGATCTTAATGTATTGTGCTGCTTTCTGGTCAGTGTTCATAGAAGTCAGAGTTGAAAAGGGGACAGGATAAAAGTCTGGTTTCAGCAAAGTGCTGAGGTGAATAATTCTGCTTAGTGATGCAGCTACAGTATGAAGTACCAATAATACACAGTAAAGAGAAATGGCTATAAAGGAGTAAATATATCAAGAACTAGACAACAGATTGTCTTTTTGCAGGTGTGTGGAAGTCTGCTTTTTGATTGTGGAAGTTGGTTCAGAGAGGGGGGAGCTGGAGTTTGGACTGACTTATGGGAAGGGGGAGTGGGCAAAACAGGAGGAAATTAGTGTGTAATGTTTTACAGCCATGTAAAGGTACACCACAACAAGCTCTTTTCCATTTCAAAAGCATGCCATAAATAGCTTAGTGCTGATCAGTGCTGTATTGTTGTATAACAGTATTTTTAAACTCAGCATTTAGGGTTATTTAGGTGTAATTCACCGAGTTAATTTGCCGGGTACAGGGGGTTGAAGAAGGAATTGCAGTTGGTCAGCCCTGAGTTCACACTAATGAGTATTTTGCATTTGCTAAATGTGGCAATTCAGATTGAAATCTTATATGAAACCTCATATTAAATATTTAATCAGAATGAGAAGTATGTTGTCCATATTTGCATTTGGCCTTGACAGTACTATTTAGGAGGAAATTAAACTTGTTTGGCGAGAATTGAGGTTGTAATTGTCCAATTTGGACAATTTTTCTTTCAGATGGAAATTCAGAAATTTTTTTCCCATTTAAATCTCGTTTGAAACTCCTATCTTGACTCTTGTTAGTGTTCCTCTGTCAGAAAAAACTTATTTTTACCAGAATAGATTTTATCTTTAGAGAAATCCTGAGCTGTCAACTCAGTAAAATTCTGCTTTTAACTCTGTTAAATAAGGGTGTCTCGAGTGGGGAGAACTAGCCAATCTACTAATGTTACTATGCAACTTAAAAGTTTGCAGTTTTAATAATATTGTACAAATTAAGTGGGCTAATGATGCCATCTTTATAAAATCCCTCATTCTTAACTAATGTAATTCTTTGTACTTTCCAAACACTTTAGGTATTTTAGTATGTTTTAAAAATTAAGTTTGTTTTTTCTTTCCAGTGTCTCTCATATTAATACCCTTTCAGAGGGATGTCTATTTTGGTCAAAATTTGAGTTTGACTGTGAACTATAAAAATGCATCACTGTGTGGTGTTCTCTCTAACTTAGACAACCTGAAGCCAGCAAAGCATAACACTTAGGATATGTTTCTTATTTACAGGTTTTCTAATTGTGTTTTCTTAGTATGGTACATTTGTGGTTTTTATTATTTTTTTAAAGAAAAAATGCAGCTATCTCTGTTTGGAGTACTGGAGCTAGGATTACTAATGTGACAAAGGTAAATTTGAAAATGTAGCTAACTCCTTCACAGAGTAAATTGAGGTCTACTAAGAGGTGCTAATGATGATGTTAGTAGTATTTATGCTTTTGCCTGATGAGTTTGATAAATACCTAGTCTTAGGCAGTGACAACATGCTGCTTATTCAAAGATGGTTATATAGAAAGAGAATAGAGTGCGTTATAATGAGCACCTTTTTTAAGATGTGGTTTATTGGTTAGATGCTATTTAGCTTTTGTTAGGCTTAGTGTCTAAACCAGTGATTCCCACCCTTTTAGATTCAAGGCACCCCTCCATAACTTACAAATTGAGCAGCAACCCATTTAAAGCAGATTTATTACAGTGCTTACCTCCTGGCCAAAGTGGAAGAGCCCAAGACTGCCCTTATCTGCGTACTTCCTCATACTTCCTGCAACACCCTTCAAAGGATCTCATGGCACCCCAGAGTGCCCTGTCACCCTGGTTGAGAATCAGTGCTCTAAGCTATTTCATTAATAGCTCCCATTTTCATAATTTTATTATTTCCTTTTATAGGTTTATTAGTAAAACAGATTTTATGTTCAGTGAGCTGATGTCTCACTCAACATACTTCTGTTGTTTCATGAGACAAACTGGTGTCTCAATTGCATTTTTTAACCTAAATGCAAGACCTCACAGTTAAGATTGTCCAGTAGTTGTCATGGTCTAGAACTTGAATATCTTAGTAGTCATGTTTCAAGATTTGCTATATAGACAAAACCCTTGTAAAGTAGCCCTGAGCTACCTTAAGCTTTAACCTGTTCTAGAAACTTTTGTGTTGAAGTCACAGTCACCTCAAGTGTAGTGTCAGCCTCCCGTATGAATGTTAGCAAGTGCAAGAAACAGCTTTTTCAGCAGCTAACCCCATACTTTACACTTGATACTAGGAGAAACAAGTGACAATGAATTTAGATAACTCACTCTCACTTATTGTTCATGATAGCATGTGAGATTTAGGGGCATACATGCAGGAGTAGTTCCTATTCCAAAGAGGCTAACTCTTAAAGTACTTTAAAGTATCATCAGTCTATGCTAACAATTAAATTATTTTACAATTTACAGCAATACAGATTTTAAGGTGTTCAGTATCCCAGTGGTAATCACAATGTAAATAACTTGACTGTGTTTTGAAATAGAGGCCTGAGCAGTTGAAAACTGGCATATTTAATTAAAGTAAATCTGTTTCTAATTTTAAGAAACCTAAACTACTATCAGTGAATATAACAGTTTATCAGTTCTTAAATAACAAACTCAGTGTTAACATGATTAAAACCAACATGCAAAGTATTTTGGCCTTCATAATGGAATATTTTTAAGAATACAAGTTTGAGGGGGATTGAAACTTGGTAAAAAAAAAAACCAATACAAAATTATTCATGAGTGTTGTAACTCTACCCTTGTAGGAAAAAACCCATGAAAGGGAGGAGAGAGATGCTGGAGGTAAAAGTCTTGTGAAGCTTCTGAAAGAAATGTATATGACGTGTTTTTTTAATATTAGGAGTATTTTAACAAAAGGAAGGGTAGAGCTATGTGGTAAGGAATATTTTGGCTTTTAGGGTAGACTTATTTAAAGTCTGATCCTGTTTGTTCTATACTGAAAAGAGGGGGGGAAAAAAAGTATCCAATTCCATAACTTGATTTCTACCTTACCTGTATGCCATGATTTGCAACTTGAAAAGTTCATTTATATCTATTCAGCAATGTTAAATATACCAGAAACACATGTGCACTGAATTCACTGAAAGCTGCTTATTAAATATAATAAATTATCTCTATTGATCAAACATCAAAGGATTATTTAGATGAGGTAATACAGCATGTCAAATCATTTTTTTTTGTTTTGTTTTTGTGTGGGGGTTTTTGGTTTGTATTTTGGTTAAGGAAAAATTCTAAAACTTGTGAGAGGTTGGTCTTTGAGGATGCAGACAGAATTGCAGCTTCCAGCTGTAACTTGGAACAATGTTTGCAAAGTGTTCCAAGTTACATCATTACCCCAGACCAAACAGAAGTTCATAGTTGGTTCCGGGGGGAGGGGAATCTAGTTGTGGGCTGGGAGCCTGTAGCCAGGTTCCCAAAGCAAGAAGTATAGTTTTCTGCCAGTGCTCGCTGTTTTCAGAATGGAAGGGGGGAAAGGCAGCAGAGGGAACTTGATTTTTGGGCTCCCCAGCTGGTGCTGAAGGGTGGGGTTGGGTGTATTGGAGCCCCTTCCCCACCTCAGGAGGGCTCCAATATACTGGCTCCACCCTTCCGGGGGTGGGGGATAGGGGAGATGAAATCCCCTGACTGAACTGCCTCTACTCCCTTCCCCCCTCCTATTCTGAAGACAGCAACACAAGTTACAAAAGAGACTGCATTTTGAAACATCTTTATCTGATACCTCATGCAGTGAGGGGTCAGATTTTTACCCAATCATGTTGGCCATTTTTTAAGCTTCTGCGGCCGTGCACTTTTTTGGTCACAGCTATAAACTGCTTTCGCTGGCCAGATCAAGTGAAAATTGTCACTTCTGTCTGTACCCTGAAAATAGTCTCTCCAAGTCAGCACCTCGTAGCTAAAAGGGTCTGTTCTTTTTAAGTGCAATTCGTTGTAGTCTCATGAAATACACGCATACTTATGTGTACTGTTATATTTTCTCTTCAATTTGTTAAAGCATCTCTGCTATCAGTATTAAAAATGTGAAAATTTTTCAAAGGGCCATCTTCTTAATAGCGCCCAACCTAAAGTCATGAATAAAAACTGTTATTCAGACATTCCCTGAATATTGAAATTTCTCTTTGTCTGTTCTATGGCATCTAGCCTAGATATGATTGATGGATAGAATTTTTATTTGAAGGGGTGAGATTTGCTACTTGTGGCTATTGTTTGCTTCCTGAAGTAGTTGAGATGATCTCTGTTAAAAGAAGAAAGAGAGTTGCATTTACAGATGGATCTTCCACAACTGTAGAGGCCCACAATCTAGAACAGCGATTCTCAACTGAGGTGCTGAAAGACCCTTCAGGGGTGCTTCAGTGCAGGTACCAACACTGCAGCCAAGTAAAACTGCCCTGCATGCCTGCTATACAGCCAGACTGGGAAGGCCTGCACCATGCATACACTCTTCTGCCTCGCTAGGGTTTTCTGATAACACTAAAGCCAGGAGAGCTGGCTTGTGGTCCAACTTTTCCTAGTCCAGCACCTCCTCCACCCGCACACACACACACCCCTGCGCTTCCTGGAAGCAGGCATGTGAGACAGTTTTTAATTTGCTCTGTATGCCTCTGTTTCCAAGAGGTGCTATGCAGGGTTGGACTGGGAAGGCTCAGCATGAGTGACCTCTTGCCTGCTTTAAGTTTATTAGAAAACCCTAATGATGTAGGAGAGTACTCATGTCACAGTCCTTTCTGGTCTGGTTCTGCTCCAGCTGTGTGGAGCACTTCTACCTGGAACTGATGACTTGCAGGTGAGATCCACTGAGGTAAATTGGGGCAGCACAATAATTCTCAACTGGGGTATTGCCAAATTCAGAAAAGTTGGGGAGGAGCTCTGGGACTCTAAAAAGGTTGAGAACTGCTGATATAGAACCAAGTTAGGATGATTGCCGTTTGCTCAGCAACTGAGTTGTTTGAGCAGTACTGCAAACAGGGATGACAAGGCCAAGTATCAGAACATCCTAGGAAGTTGCTACAGATGCATGATGGAAAGAAAAGGATTGTTAACAAAAGGCAATGGTGAATGGCAATGATCACAAGGCAGCTTAAATTCATAAACCATGCCTGAGATGTAGGTGAGCTTTTGCTGCTGGTCTGCAAGATCATTTTGATGGAAACTTGTGGGTAGCTGGTTTTGAACCATGAGGGAAACTTGTTAGCTAGTTGACAAGTATCTGAACAGCACAGCAGGGTTCTTTTTTTGTTCATTTGATATTTGGTACTTTTTGATCAAGGTCTGCAGCCTATTAAGGGTGCTTTTGAAGCTATAATTGCGACTTGAGAATTCGGATGAACTAGTGACCAAAAACACACTTCCTCCTCAGTTCTTTGCAATCTTGTATTTATGAACTGGACCTTGCCACAGTGGCCTATGCTTTCTTTTTATGAGAATAGAATTACGGAAGTGAGCTCTCCCATGCATGGGCTGGCTTTTTCTGAAGAGCTCTGGAAACCATAGCCTTGTTGTATGCATGCAAAAGTGCTTCCTGTTCCAGTGTAACTTGGATTAGTCAAATTAATCTAAGCAGGTTTTATGGCTTGCTTCTTGACTTTCCTGGGAATGTGATTGAACTATTGGAGGGAAGAATTATTCAGCAAAGGCTGCCTTTTCTCACTTGTTCCACAAGTCCAGAGTGCCATCTTTAGGTGGCTATTCACTTTTCAGATGTATGAGAGGTTTGGGAGTCATTATTTATTTTGTTTATTTGTTTTCTTTTTTCCTGTGTACCTGGAAAGGGTATGCTGTATCAATTTTCTGACTTAAATTGGTGTTGTTAGTGGGTGAGGAAAGAGATGGAGGTCTTTTTTTTACTTCATCCTACCATTTTTATTCACTTTTTCCAGTTTTTATATGCTTTGAAAGCATAGTGCTTCCTTGTTCTCTATAGTGGCTCAACCACTTGAAGTTGTCAGATGACGTTAGATAGATGAGGGGGTACCTTGAGGTCTCTGCAGAGGCTCAAAGTAGTGGTTGTGTGGTAGATTTGAACAGCTGATGTTGGGTATCCCAAGATAATAAATATTTTTGGTTGGAAAAGGCAGAGAAAGCAGTTGGGTGGGAGAAAAAACTCAAATCTACAAATGGGCGATTTTTATCTTTCAGACCAGAAGGCAGGGTAGATAGGCCAACTACCTCTGTTTTAGATTACATCCTCCTGAAATTCTTTCATAAGAGAAGGGAGAGCTGAATTTTAAAGGTTTGGCTCAGTCAGATGGAGAGCTGAATTCAAGCCAATTCTGAGATATACAAAAGCAGTGGATGTCTGCCATTAAGTTGTTCCTGATGAGCTGGTTGATCAGTTAATCTTTTTTTCTTTTTGGAAAAACATGGAATAAATTAATTGTGTAAGGATTTCCAGCTCTTTCTGATGTCCACATCTTTGCAAGGAACCCAAATCATAGCACTAGCTGTGAATTTAAGCATTTCCTGAATTAACCACAGAGTAAACCCATATTCAAGCACCTAAACTATAATCTTACTATTGGTATAGATGTAAAAAGATATTAAACCATTCTAAGAGGTCTAGTTTATGTGTGAAATCTAAAATCCAAAAGCTCAAATGTCAAAATTAGTTTAAACTGAATGAAAAATATTGTAGCGGGGATGTGTCCTAATCTGTTCTCCTTCCCTCGGCTGAAGTGGTGGCTTTCCTGCCCTTCCGGCTGACTGTTCTGGTGAGACGGTTCATATTTTCAAGGTAGATTATGATTGAGCTGGTAAATAATGGAGATTTCGTAAACCCTTTTCATTTAGCCATCTTCTTGAAAAGGTAGTTGAAGTCTCCTACTACTACCAGCCAGATGTCCTGTGAGCTTGACAGAGGAGCCTAACCAGTTGAAAGGAATGGATCAGTGGAACTAACGTGCCTTTTCAGTATTTTTATTCTGTTCTTTCTACCCTTTCTGTTTCTTGCAGTGCATAAGTTTTACCTGACAGACTTTGATAGTGGAAAAAGATAGTGGTAGGAGTGAAAAACAATAAACAGGAAAACATTTACGTGGTCTGTTTCTAAAAGGACTCTTTAAAGCAGGGCTTCATTCTACAAGCTCATCTACTCCCAACTATGAAGTCTGAAAATCCATTTCGTTCAACCAGTTGACCATAATCTTGCTTTTTTTAAAAGACCAGCATTTCAGACCTTACTTTGTTGCATAAAGTTATGCTGCACTTCGAGAGCTACAAGGATGATCTAAAAGGGATTTTAAAGAAACCTTATGTAATTTAGAGGTCAGTCCTATCTGCAAAAAATATGTACAGAAGTTTGCTCTAGATCAGAAAACGGCTGTGTCTGACTATCACACAATGTGAGATGGAGAGAGAATAGCAACTTTGCAATTTAACACTTTCTATACATATCAAGAGTGTGAACTTCTCTCCCCCATACTAATCTGCATTGCTAATAATACTGCACCCAGCTGGCACTTGCTGTTGCAGTTGGAATTACACTAATGTTGGTAAAGGAACACTGAGTATATGGAGGCAAGGGAATGATTAAAACAGAACTGATGCAAAAAACACATGTGGTTGATTGTACCTCATTATCATTTGACACCATCCTTTTTTTACTCAAAGTTCTTCCTGTACCTACAGGAAAATAACTAATCTCTCCTTTTCAAATATCTGTTTTACTCTTCTACATTTCTCTTTTTTTTCTAAATGATCTTGCATCATGAATTACCAAGTTTTTTAAATATGAAAATGCTGTATCAAAGAGACCTTTTGTGCAGGATTCTTAAACCTGAGTTTCAGCAGAAATAGAAGTGCCCATGTTTTGAAGGATTTGGGGATTCCCAAAATTATAGTTATAGCTGGCTGGGAAACAGTTTTCCTATCCTACAAAAAAACTTTTAAGATTCCAAATATCTTCCTGCCCTGCATTGGTATGAAATGTTATATATCTGAGCAATAATTATGCACAAAGTCCCATTTTCATTAGAACAGGAACCTGAATCCAGGCCTTGCATCCTGAGCAGGTTTTTGACTGTTGGACTACTGCCTATTTTAGAATGTCTGCATGATTTTATTTATTTATTGTAGTAAGACCTAATACTATATACTTCCAAGCAGTGCATGCCTGACTGCACACTCATTTTTGTATCTACCTGTCTTTTTTTTAAAGAATCTTAAAGCTAAAGAAGTCCAGCAGGAGCCTATCTAATCTAACCCTTGCTGAGAACAGGAACACCCCTGTCTAAACTATTCCAAACCAATGTCTGTCCAGCCAGTACTTAAATTGCCAATGCCAGGATTTGCGCAACCACTCTAAAGAAGTATGAAAATCTGCTTTGGGTTAACAAGTGAAGGTTACAAGTAGTTGTATGACCAGGGACACAAGTATTCAGAATTCAGGTATGTCAGAGTGTGTATTAAAAAAAATGGTACATACATTTTCTTGCAGATGCCATGCCCCAAATAAAGTGCACCTTTTTTTTGTAAAGGCAGAATGAAATTGTGGCTGAACGCTGACTGCAGCAGCTGTGGCTATGAATGTACACTGTGGTTCTGACCCTGAAGTGTCAACTCTATTCCCGCCCTCCCTGAGGCTGGTAGAGAGAAGCAAGGCAGCCATACTCCAGCGGTTTTGCTTCTGTTCCTCTGTGCTTCTTTCTATTCCATCAAAGACTGATCGGCTTCCCAGCTTATGACTGTCCAATTCTGGAGGGAGTGGGGGTTAATTTTTGAGTGGGGGGAGGGTGGGGGAGGATTGAAGTAATATGCAGTGCATGAATAAAAAAAACAGTAGATGTTGAGCATACAGGGTAATAGGATACAGGACACAGCTTAAGGACATTTTTCCTCTGGTACAGCACGGCCGTGGACTTTATATTGGATACTGACAGGTGCCTGGAATCCAAATAATATAGAACTATAAAAGTGTTTTTTAAAAAGCTAATGTGTCTCCAAAATTCCATTACTATTGAAACAAAATCCTTCTAGCATCTCTCTGATTTAAAAAAAACAAAAAACCTCTATAAACGGAGATGGGAAAAATAGCATTAAAAGCTTTAATTAAAAGTTGCTTAAATTCCCCCTTTATTCAAGGTATTAAAAGCATCTAAATCTAATTTCCAAACAACCAGGCATCTAAATTGGTTTGTGCTGTATAATAGTGGTACCCAATTCTAGGAAGCAAAATGAATGAATATGCATTTGAAATCCCTTTTTAAAACATTATTCAAATAATATAGACCCAGATATACAATAAGAGCAATGAAACAAAGGAGGAACGTATTACTGCTATCAATAAATGTGTTGGAAGCTGTTTTGTGGAGCGTTCATCACTCCTTGTAGATCATAACATCACCTTTCATCATTAAGAAAGGAACAAGAGAACACAACAGATAACACATGATTTCATATAAATTTTGCAATTCCCCGGGACCCTGGAGTACACAATATTCCCTCTTTTATGTCTGGGAGTCTTCCTCTTTCTGTCCTGTCACACTGCTTCCTTTGAGTTTCCAATTAGTATGTGGCAGTTTTAGCTCAGAAAACCTATTGATGCTCCTTTTATGAGCAATTGGCTCAAACTTGGAAATATTAAATAATTGTGGGTTGGAGTACAGCTGGGACTGGAATACATTTTCTGGTTTCTATATCTGAAAGATTACCCTTCCTCAGACAGGTCTAACATTTTGCCAGGCAGACTAAAGCCTTCCTTATAGTGCTGGGGAAAACAGCAATCACATGTCAACATAGAAAACTAACCTTATACTCCTCTGTGGGATCCCAAGTGGCTCATATGTTTTGTGTGACATCACCTGGTTTTCAAGATAATTTAACATGTTATCTTGGACAGTGTGGCTTTAATAAGATATTTTTGAGAGCCTCTTGAATTTTATTTATTACATTATCAACAAAGTTGCAGCTAAGCCTCAGTATATCCCTGTACTTCCCAACCAACTTCTCTTTGTCTCCTCAGATTTTAGATGGCTTTGTATTAATTCATAGTCTTATTTTTTCAACAGCAGTCTCTAATGGCTCCAATTTATCAATTTTTTTAGTGGCTTGATTCTTATTGGCTTTTCTATAAGCATTTTTAATCAAGGTATGCAGTATGGCTATGGTCCTCCTAATGTCCAGTAAGATAGTTTTTGGTATGAGAGGCTCAGGAATTTGGCAAGAAGCTAGTTTATCTCAGTTCCCCTCCCCCCCATCTTAGTATGCTTTTCATTTTGTTTTTCTCAATTTTCCAGGCACCAATCTGGACTGGAAGATGGGCAAATCACAGGCAAGGAAATAGTTTTAAACAGGGTTGAAATCATTCTGCTGCACTGAAATTTCAACGCAAAGGATAGAGTAAATCATCATGGCTCCATTATAGGCAATTGAGATGTGTGTTTACACTTGGGAGCTGGCCTACAGTTTGTGCTCCAGTTCCTTTTGAGCATCACTTCCTTGTCATCTTCATTACTAATCCAAAGTCATTTGCCTCTTCCCTGGCAGAAGTTTGTCAATGCAACTAATTGGCCAGAACTTGCCCTTGACCTGGAAAACAGCTTTCAAATTGCACCTAGACTTATGTTCACATGCGCACTTTGCATCAGCACCAGCTATAAGCGAGACTTCTGTACTGTTACACGTCCTGTTCTTTTCTGTAAGTCTTTAAGCTGTGATAATTTCTATTGATCTTTGAAGGCTGTCCTGTTAATATTTTGAAGATATCTACCCCTATCCCCGAGAGAATAGGGGATACCTAGCACTCTACTCAATGTTCATGCTCCAAGATGGATTGTAATATACGAAGTTAAACGTGAGCAGTAGTCTTCATAGAATCACTGAGTCAGAAGGGACCTAAATAGATCATCAAGTCTGACCCCCTGCCATGGGCAGGAAGGAGCACTGGGGGAGGGGGGGTCATAAAACCCCAGCCAGGTGCCTGTCCAGTCTCCTCTTGAAGATCTCCAGGGAAGGTGAGAGCACCACCTCTCTGGGAAGCCTGTTCCAGGCTCTGGCCACCCTTACAGTGAAGTAGTTCTTCCTAATATCTAACCTAAACCTATCCTCCCTCAGCTTGTGGCCACTGTTCCTGGTGACTCCAAGCGGGGTCCTGGTGAACAGATTTTCCCCAAGTCCCTGCTGCTGGCCCCTGATAAGGTTGTAGGCAGCCACAAGATCCCCCCCTCAGTCTCCTCTTGTGGAGACTGAAGAGATTCAGGTCCCTCAGCCTCTCCTCACAGGGCTGGCCACGGAGGCCCCCAACCATATGAGAGGCCCTCTCCAGGTCCTTCACATCCCTCTTGAAGTGCAGCACCCAGAACTGGACACAGTACTCCAGCTGCGGCCTGACCAGCGCCGCATAGAGGGGGAGCAAGACCTCTCTGGACCTGTTAGTGATGCCCCTGTTGATGCAGGACAGGGTACAGTTGGCTCTGCCTATTGCTTCGTTGCATTGGTGACTCATATTCATCCTGGAGTCAATCCTGACTCCAAGATCCCTCTCTGCCTCTGTGTTGCCGAGAGGGTCAGCCCTTAACCTATAACCATAATGCTGGTTCCCTCTCCCCAGGTGCAGCGCTCTGCACTTGTCCTTGTTGAACTGCATCCTGTTCAGATCCGCCCACTTCTCTAACTTATCCAGGTCTGCCTGGATGCGGCCCCTGCCTGCCGGCGTATTCACTTTGCCCCACAGCCTGGTGTCATCAGCGAACTTGAACAGGGTGCTCTCCACACCCTCATCCAGGTTGCTAATGAAGATGTTGAACAGCACCGGCCCAAGGACCGAGAGCCCGGGGGGACTCCGCTGCCCACACCCTCCCAGGTCGACATCGACCTGTTCACACTCACCCGTCTTGGCTGAGTGTGACTTACACTTCCAGAGGTAGTACATTGCCAGCCTTCACTTGGTACCTTGTGCAATGCCTTCATTGTGAAACACCCTGCGTAGAATCAAATGCTATCTGTAACCTCCCTGTTGACGCTGAGTTGAGGCAAGACCAATTAATTCAACCATACCATTGTTAGTTTGTTTAGTGTCTTGCTTACATATTTCTCCCTTTATGAACCTTACTAGTCCGGATCCTTTTTCATCTGGGGTGTGCATTACTGAAAAATTAAGTCCAGTTGCCCTTGTTGGAGATCAGCTTGTGCCATCCGTGATTTAAGATGTGGCAAATCCATCTTTGATAATGAATATGACTTCTCTTTGAAATCCTGATATTAACTATTAGGGAATTGGACAGATAACTACACAGAAAAAGTAGCGTTCTGCTTGAGCTCTTCCTGCCCAAGTGCAGGGGGCTGGACCCGATGATCTGAATGGTCCTTCCCAGCCTCTAACGCCTATGAAACTCCTTTCTGCTTTATCTGTGGCTGTGCAAATCTGATTGCAGTATTAACCTTCCTCGATATCCATCACAAAGAAGCAAAAAAGACACACCCATTTTTCTTCCCTTCAAAGGTATCAGAAAGGTCTAAATTGCAGCTTCTGTGTTCACTATTTCAGTGGAGTCTCTTTTGCACAAATGAATTTTTTATTTTTTTTTCTTCACCTCAGGTTTGTCTTGTACAGTGTTGCTCCTATTTAATTAAATCAAGGGAAATCATAAGTGTGGCATGACACCTTTTAAGAGCATAACGTCTGTGTAGAAATATACAGGTTGTGGTGAACCTCCAATTCTTTTCTGCGGCCTTGAATCTCAGACTGGGTATGCTTGGATGATTACCAAGCGGCTCCACTCTGAGAACTGAAGAGTTACATTGTACAGAGTTTCAGAGATCGACCATTGCTTTCTGCAACATAATAAGGGGAGTCATGATGTTTTGGCCCTATGTGCAGAGTATGGAGGGCAAAGCAAAAGGGACAGTGTAAACAACAGCCTAATTTAAACTGTATCGCTATTAGTTCATATGCACCTTAATGGGAACTTTCATGTAGACACGGTTCCTGTACACTGATTTTATTACCATATCATCTAGCCCTGTTTAGCACAGTTTACACAACACTGTTGTGAAAACATCACTGGTCAATGAGGTTTTGTTTACACCAGTGCTCCTACCAGATCTACTTACACTAAAGCTCCACCAGCACTAGTAGTAGTAGTAGTAGTAGTAGTAGTAGTAGTAGTAGTAGTAAAGTCTGAGGTAGATGAGGCTCAGGTCTGTTTGTGAAGAATAGCAGTTCATGGCACCAGCTCCATGCAGCTGATGTTTTAGTCAGAGCCGTCTTTATCTCCCAGTACAGCTAGAACCAGTGTTAAGTCTGTTGTAGCCAAGCTACTGAAGAGAAATGTCAAATGTGCCAGAATATTCCTGATCAAAACAATAGTAAAACTAAAACCAAGTGGCCAGAGTTTGCTCTGCTTCCATCCCATTGACTTCAAGTAGTTGGAGTCAATTTGACTACATAAGTTCTACCAAGAAAAGAATATGGCCCATATTAGGTTATCCATTAACTTCCTAAGGCGAAGAAACATTTCCTATGGGTATGTCATTTGATGTGCCCTTATGGATGGGTTTAAGCTTTTCTCTGTACCATCTCATTGCCCAGAGACAAGAACTGAAGTAGACATTTGACAGGCACTTAACACATCCTAACTATAATTTACAAGGTCTTTTAGACCCTGGCTACCATTGTTTAACTGACTGACACTGTGGATGCATCTGTGATTTAAAAATCCTGCTGGGTCCTGCAAAGTCAGGTACAATAACCTCAGGGGATCTCCTGGAGACAGATATGTTGTTTCCAAGCATTTTTCTGGATCCAGTTTTGGAGCGGCTACGTAATTCAGATGGGGAATGTCTCGGGGCCAATCAGCGAGCAGGTGGGCTCTATGTCAGTGGGTAAACCAAGAAGAATAAAACTGCTGGAAAGTTCTTGTGGGGATGGTTGTTATCCCATCTTGTGGCACCTGCTCCCTGCAAGATGGTGAAAGGGAGCTTTTAGGGTTTAGAGACTTAGGATTCAAAATCAGAGGTAATATTCTATACAATACTAGGCTCAAGTAACCAAGAAATGTGCTTTTGAAAATAAGATTGCTTGTGTTTGGTCTTCCTTGTATACTAACCTGACCCTGAAAGATATCAAATGCTTACTGGGAGCACCTTCAAGTTTCCATGACTCTGTATAGCATATTTGTGAAGTTTCATTGTCAGTTTCCCTTTCCCTTGGTCATCTAATTACCTTGCATTCAAAATGACAGTTTCCTTTCACAGTAATGCTTTTCCTTTATAAACATTGCATTATACTTGCATTATATATTACATTGCATTACACACACACACACACGTTTGGCTGTATATTGCTAAAATAGCTTGAGAAGAAAGGGTCAAATTCACATCCCTGAACTAATAGTCATAAAATATAAGTAGCTTTTACACCATGGATTAATTTGGCTCATGTTATTGTTATTGAACTAGATCTGTAGCCACCTTATTGAGATTTTTTGGTAAAACAGCAAATAAGTAGTCAAAGTACAGCATCCTTTACTGTATGTGAATAGTGAGAAGATCTAGGGATAGACATAAGAACTGGGTGTTATATTGGAACATATTTTGTCTTTGCTTGTGTTTTTAAATAGATAGTCCTGTTTTTATGTTCTGGAATAGTATGTGGCATGACTCGCTCCCTAGAGAGAGTGGAGAGGTTGCCCTGATTAAGACATCAGCTGGCTGCGGCTGGGAGGTAAAGTCATTTTTGTAAGCCTTTTGTGTGGATGTGCTCTTAATTGCTGCCTTCTTTCTAGGTTAAGCTTTAGGTTTAACACTAGGTTTGGATTTTTTTATCTGCCACTCAGAACCCCACACCTTCAACTGTATGTGTGTAGTAGGATGAAAATCTATTCGATTTCTGATAGACTAGGTATGTTAGTTACGATATTCAGTTTTGGGCAGGTTTCTTTTTCAGCGTCTTGACGCATAAATGTGTTTTCTTGATTGCAAGATATTAGGTGTTAGGCTCACTAGCAAATTGCCCATCAAGGGGAGACAAAACCCTGCATCTGGCCCAACATTCCTCCCCCACTCTCCCCTTCCCGCTGCCACTCTGGACCCTGGCCCGCTGCCCCCTCTCCGCTGCTCCGGGCCCACCTCACCCCCCGCCCCTGCTGCTCTTGGTCTAGATCTGTGACCTGGCTGGGTCGCAGGGCAATCAAAGCCCAGTGGGTTGTCCAGTGGCATGGTGTGGGGGAGCCAAGGTGGGGTGGGGAATGTGCCTCCCCTCCCCTGGCTCCTCTAACCGTGTGCGCAGCAGTGGGAACCGCCCACCCATGCCCCTGGAGTTGCTGCTGGGCTCTGATTGTCCCAAGACCTGGCCTGCCCTGAGCACAGCCTGCCCCTACCTACCCCTGGTGTAGCCCCAGCCCTGCTACCCTCCCTCCTTGGCCCTTCCCCCAGCGGCAGCAGTGGGCCACTGCAACACTTCTCCTCCTCTGCTCCCCTACCTGCCAGCTGTTGTCAGGGGCATGGCACGGCGCAGTTCCCTCGCCACCGACTGCTGCCTCCCCTGAGCCCCAGTGCAAAGTTGTGCCCGCGCCCACCTGGCTCAGCCAATCACTGCCCGCCCTCTCGGTGATGCATACATAGTTGGCCTGGAGCATCACAGACAAACAGATGGACTAAGGCTTTTATTATATTAGAATAGTCTGGAAGAATATAGCCCCTGATCTCTCCTACCTCCTTCAGACTCACAAGAATGTAGCTTAATTAACCTGAAGTATACAATGGAATTTAAAGTGCATGCTTAAAGCAATATGCTTTAAGGCCATCTCTGGCTCAGCCCAGTTGTATTTTAGAGTGACCAGAGGTGTCAGTTCTGCACAACAGTGCTAAATCACTAGAGCTGCTTTATATGGGGGGGCCCTGAGATATAACTTGGTTTCCTTGAAACAGCTGAAACTTGACTGGCTGCTTTATAGTATAAGTGAAGCCTAACCATAGCTAGGATCACTGTCTCTTGGATTAAGTGAGAGGTTGTCTTTTTGTATGTTCAAAAGAGTGTCAGCCACCGATTGTTTAACAGAATTAGTATGCACCAGGAAAGATTTCAAAGCTCTGCCAGCTAGTGAGACTTCTTGTTGTTTTTACTCTAAAGTCACTCATGGGTTTCCAATTACTGCCTGGAGTGCCTTACAGTATTGGGCCCTGGCTTTGCAAAGACTTTTATCCACACGTCTGCTAACTTCATTCATGTTGGCAGACTCATGAAATTCAAAATGAGAATGCAGTGATTCAATAAAACCACTCTCATGAATTAAATGGCATGTACAGATAAAACTTCATAGGATTGAAGCATAAAAATAAAACATCCTATTTTGAACACAGCATTTGAGCACGATTCGGATTACATGGTGAGGCGGGGGGATGTGTGTGGTGGTGGCAGCTGGAAGGAACTGCCACTGCCCCCACCTGAGCTCCTTAGAAAGGCATGGGGCGGGCCAGGGCTCTCATCAGTTATGTGTGGGCTGAGTCCCCCCCCCATATCTCAAACCCTGCATTTGAGTCTAAGCTTGTGCCTTGACCCACGTAGCTATGATTCTTCCCATTTCTTATGATACCCTTGCTATTTTAAAAGAGGCTTCACCCTCAGCTATAATATGGGACTATAACAAAAAGTTCCCAGTCCTGCAAAGCTCAATCCAGTTATATCTGTACTGGCATCACTGGGAGAACAAACAGATGATTTGGGAATCTTTTTGATTGGAGCTACTGTGAAACGGCTAAAATGCTGCCTTATCTACACTAGATTTTTTACTATTGCTGATCTTGGTGGAACTAAGCTGATACTAGCAATAACAGGATATTTTGTAAAAATGTCCCTATTGTGAACAAAAGTTCAGTTGTAGGCTGCATCTACATGGCTTTGTGTCACTGCACACTGGTTCTCTACCTAGGTATGGATAATGTGCTCCAAGAGTTATCCACAATTATGAGCTGTGATGCACATGTTGGGAGGGGAATGAGACCAGAGCCTTTAGTATGCCTGTGCTTTTGCAAATCCTAGGAGACAGAAGCAACAAAGACAGCAGACATGGCAGGAGCAGTGGCATGTAAGAGCGTACCAGAGAAATATGAAAATATGACTCA
This sequence comes from Crocodylus siamensis, assembly GCF_052110815.1. Lineage (NCBI taxonomy): Eukaryota > Metazoa > Chordata > Crocodylia > Crocodylidae > Crocodylus > Crocodylus siamensis. The sequence goes on along the minus strand of NC_143396.1, from coordinate 154,967,920 downwards.
GCAATAACTGAACAGCCTGAACTGCAGAACAGCTCCTGCTGGGCTTGCTAATTCAAACCAAAAGCCAAATGATCCTTAACTTGTAATGCAGCTTCAACATCACACTTACCCCTGTTGTTTCACTCTTAACGTGAGATAAAATGAAACTTCATTGTAAAGTCTTCATTTCGTCCCTTGCTCTGCATGTTTCTGTGACTTGTATTAGCTGCGCGTTTATGATAACCCCAATTTTGCTTAAGCAAGAAAACAGCTGTTTGATGTTTGATATTCGATATCACTGAAGCATGGTCTCTTGATAAAAGGAAGTCTGCATGAAATGTACTAAACACCAGTGCTTGCAAGGAGAGTTTGCTAATCAGGACTCAGAGAAAACAGCCCTTTCCCAGTCTCCCTGCTGTGCTCACTCCCTGTAAGAAGAGAATGTATTTCTGTAAATTTCAAATTAGCTGAGACAAGGTTGCTAAGCTATATGTAATACGTAGTTCTTTACTCGGTGTAAAATTTCAAAATGGCTCACAGGCGTATCAGTGCTGTAGCCATTCCAGACCTTGCAGTGGCATTAGGCTATGACTCATAGAGTGATTTTGTGCCAAAGGATTCAAAAAGCAAGTATAATCCTTATGTTATTCCCAGTGAAGAAATCATTGTTAATGATGGTGATAAAGACATAGCAAAGGCAGCTGAACCAAAGTATTTCCCAGAATCTTGGGCAGATGCTGAGCCTGAAACCAGACATAATTAAAGACCAGTGAGTTGTGAAACTTTTTATTACTGAACTGGCTCCAAAAACATCTGACCACTGATTAATCCTTTTAATGAAGCATCTGCTGTGCGTGCTGAGTGACTTCTCATGTAATAACCCCATCACTCATTTTGCCCTCATGCTTCCTTCTTTTTTTTTCCTGGTGACTCCTCCTTTCCAGCACAAGAAGCTTGTTTATAGGCTTTTGTAAAGTGGCAAATGCCATCATGTACAGTAAGCCAATAATTAGTAGTTTGAGTTCCTCCTTCATCTGGGGCCATTTTTGTTTTGCAATAGTTTCCCACAAACATTGAGGGTTAAAGGGAAATGGAGAAAAATGATGCACATTTTTGTAGTCTGTCAACTGATAAATGCCAACACTCAGCCAACACCAAAAGTGAGTGCTCCATCTGTTCACTCAGTCTCATTAGAGATGGCACTACAACCCAAGCTTGCATGATCTGCTCATTGGAAATCAGCAGGTAGTCAGAGAGATGTCAGGGAACATACCACCAATATCAGCTGAAATACCCTGAGGGGTGGAAAACAGGTGGATGTGAGGCTCAACCACATTCAGAAGGCTGGAGAGAGATTGGTCAAGTCCAGTCAATTTTGCATGACTGCCTGGCAGCAGTAGGGTGGGAGAAATAGCTCAAGTGGTCCTTCCTAATTCAGATATACCATGTTTTCTTACATATAACATATCCTGAAAAGATAGAATGAATTAAAAAAAAAAGAGAGATTTTCCCAGAGTTATGGCTGCATAGAGTAGGGATAGAGCCTACTCTTCAGGTGACTCACCCTCCTTTCCCTGCTTAGGTTGTGAAATAGGAGAGGAAAAGCCAGGGGCAGCTAACAGACAGCAAAATTGCCCTAAGAAAGGTTAGCTTGATTTGTGGAATATTAAGACCATAAAAAAGGTTTAAGACCTGTGGAGTGAGCACAAGGAGCCATTATGTCAGTTGACTCCTTCAGCTGCTGAGATGGTAATGCTACAGCTGCTGCACTGCGGAGTAGGAATCAGAGCAGGGTGCTTTTATCCCATGTAGAAAATCAGCATCCCTACTTGAGATGTACCCCAGTTGAGGGGCTGATTTTATTTTTATTTTATTTTATTCTATTTGGGGGGTGGGAAGAAGTATGTGTTGTTTCGAAGAAAATATGGTATTTACTGTTGGTATTCAGAGCAAGAGGATTCACTTGGGATTTTAAACTCTTGTCATGGAGATGGAAACAATGTAAGGCAAGGTGGGTCTTAGCAGCTTTTCTGGGTCTCAATAGCTGAGTAAAGTAAATGGGAATTCACTCATTGCAACTACGTATAGTAAAGAACATGCTGAATTATGGAACCCATTCTTAATGATTGACAGGTGTTTTCTGTTTTCCAGTAATTTCTACCCACTGGATTAAGTCCATCTGGTCTGTTCCTGCTACTGCCTGCTCCCCTTTCTGCTGACAAACAGTGACTGATATTTGCGTTTTCTTTAGCTGTGTAATAATTACCAAGCTTTTTCCCCGGGGACCATCAGCATAGACTAATTTTTTTGAACTGTGCCTAATCTTCTAGCTATTTTCTGAAAGAGTAAGTTTAGGGTCTTAATCAAGACCATTCCCGGAGGAGTCTTAATTCATATCTGTATGGGAGGACTAGTTCTCTACAGGGGCCAGATGCTTTGTGCTGATTTGGCTATGTAAGAGGGCTGGATTCAGGCCATAGGTGCAACAATGGGGATTTTGCTTGCATCTACAACCTTTGTGCAGATAGCAAGTTGGGGGTGCAGCAGCATGACACTACATCTACCCACTGACACAGTATTAGAGACCTATGGCAAGTGGGAGGAGTTAAAGCAGCTCCCAGCTATGCTTGGCTCACACTAGCCCTAGGATTGACGAATTATAATTGCCTCTGTGACAAGTCTTCTGTACACCAAGCAGAGCTGGACTCTTGGGAGAGAATCTGGCCCTATATTTCCATGTTGCAGACTTGGGATCGTATGGTAAAGGAGTGCTTGAGAATGTTACCAGGTGCACATATCACTTGCAGATATATTCTGCAAAAGGCTCAACAGCTGGGCCCCTTCCCTACCCACTTCCTTTCCTAGATATCCATATACTAATGGAAATAATCACTGTGGAACATGTTTCCCTTTCACTGGCCTCAGACACCACCTGCAGCCAAGCACTTTCTGTTTAGTTAAAATATATTAAGCTTCGTGTTATGTACGTGCACAGAAAGTGCAAGCTCACCCTCACAAGAGGCAGCATGCTTCTCTAATAACAGACCCCATCTATGCCAAGCTCCAGGTTTCTCTCAAGTGCATTATAAACACAAGACCTTAATGATATATAGTAGAAACAGCCGTTCTTCTTCCTTCCCATCTACATACATCAGTTGATCACCAGCCATCTGTCCAGTACAGCTAAAAACCTCCTACCTTGCCTTTTCCCCCTCCAAGGGGAATCTCCCTTCCCTTCCTCTGATAGATAGATTTTGTGGCAGTCAGGACCCCTGAGGCTCAAACCCAGTTCTTTTAGGTTTATATGAAGAGGCCTGGGCTTTAGCAACACCAAGCAGCTGGCTTAATACTAGACCCAACCAAGCCTGGGCATTCCCTGAAGCTCCTGATGGAGGACCATGTGACCCAGGAGAACCAATTGAAGCCAGAAGCCCTTGCTAGGAGGGCCATAAAATCCCTCCTACTTACCATAGGGCCTTATTCTGGCAATAGTGGATGTAGTCTTTCTGTTTAGGACCCTCCTCCTTTATTCCAGTCTTTCATACTTGTCCCTTTATTGTGTCTCATCCTTGCTTTGGATTCCAGGACCTCATTCCTGCCTACCCCATTGTGTGGTTTGGATTCACTGTTCTATGGTTTAGGTTTGGTCACAGACATATTTCAACCCCTGGTGTGATACCTCAGATTTGGACTGACACGTGGTATTGTGACCCTTGGCTTTAGTTTCTGAACTTATGGTATTATTGACCCTTGGCTTTTGAACACCCCCCCCACACACACACACACATCTGGGTTATACCTGTGCAAGTGACATACTTGGAAAGTCAACAAATATGGACTGTATCAGATGTTGGTGGACAAAGCAGTCTAAAGGAAGAGGGCCCGTACAGAGAACTTCCTGACAGCATAGTACCCCTTTTACAGATGTACAGCATAAACCCAGAGACATATGCTTACCAACATGGAAAATGTTCATATTCTCTGTTGCCCAAAGCAAACAGGGATGCCCAATGAATTATTTTTTTTCCTGTAAGTATTATGAATACACAGAGCATAAAGACTACATCAAAATATTATGACAGCTATTTTAAGTTCCTATGTCAGTTTTCAGCCTCTGCATTGGATATCAGTTTCAATGATTGAATCTGTTCCATCTTTCTTTATCAGTGCTGCTTACTGCCTGCTCCACCAATTAGGTCTCCACTTCTACTGGCAACTAGTTTAAAAGCTTAATTTCCTATTCTATTAAAAATATCTGTGAGTTATTCAGTTACACATTTTAAATAAAATATTTTCAAATTAACAGGCAATGGAGCCACTTGAGCCAGAGTTAGGAAAGAAAAAAATCCAGTTTGGGAATAGCAACAGCAAGTCTCCCATCAAAACTTAGTGCATCTGCAAAGGACATCTTAAAGTAGAATTTGTAGCTTTTTATCTTTGTTAAGTTAAAGATCACCATTTTTTAAAATATGCTTTTTTTAAAACCTAGAAATATCAGGAATATCAACTCAATTTTTGGTAGGCACGATTCTGAAACATATACTTTATTTACTTGCATGTGTTTTAAGTGAGGATGCTGATTTCTGTGCCAGAATGGAAGCACAGGAATGTGTAATGGCTGCTGGGTGTTGTGCTGCATTCCCTTCCCTTCTTGGGCCTATGTAGGAGAGGTGGAGTCTGCTGCTCAGGTCACTCAAAAGTCACTCATTCTCAGCTTGCAAACTCTTCAGCTCAAGCCATAAGCCTGCTACAGCTGTTGCTGAATTGGCAGCAGCTTTTGGCTACTGTGATAGCCTTAAAACTTGAGCTGCAGAGTTTGCAAGAAGTGATGCATGCACCTGGGAGTATTCAGCCATGGTGACCCTATGCTGTTTCAGGAAAGACTGGAAAAATATTTTTTTTTCCTTCATTCGGCCTTCCCAAAAGAAGAGGCTTGTCTATTTGGGGATGTGTTTTGTACAAAAAGCCATGGTTTTGTGAATTCACCAACTTCATCAATCACTTACAGGAAGAGGAGTGTTGATCCCCTATTTCCACAATGGTCATCAGTTACTGAAGTTAAGTAGGTGTTAAAGACAAGCCAAAAGAGTTACATGCTTTTACCAAAAAACTCATTTCTCCCGCTACCTCTTTCTTTTTGTTCTCATATTTTTACTATTTTTCTCTTGCTGCACTGGTAGGAGATTATTTTATTCCTCCTCTGTACTTTAAAGACATAAGAAAGGGTGCACACAAGTATATTCCCTTTAAGTCTAAAAGTCATATAAAGAAATATATATTGGAAAAGGAGCCCTGCTACTCTCTGTTTTCCCACCCCAGCTTACACTTATTAGATCAGCTATTTTCAAATAGCTATGGAAGCTCTGATAACATTAAGAGCAGTGCTGTGGTGGCCTTGTGACAAATTGAGTGAATGCAGTCATAGATGAAAAGTGATTTAAACTTCCTAAAGTCATGTATTTTGCTATGAAAAGTCAATGCTAACTACCTCAAGCACAAAATAAATATGACAGAAATTACTCTGTAAAATCCTTATCCTACTGTAACACTTCAAGAAGGTCTCAGCTATTGCTTTGTTCTTTAGCTTCTCAAACAGGAAACTACCCACCTGAACAGGTAGAACTATATAGTTCAGTTGTCCTTTAAAGCTGTTAAGTATTTGGGGCAGGGGAAACTCAGTGTGTGTGGTTTGTATTCACTTATCCAAGTGCTTTCTTTCTGAGTTCAACCTGTAAATACTTCACAGGTTTATAGGTAGGTGGAGATAACTCTTCCTTTAAAATTTGACCTGAAAAGGAATACATAAATTGGGCTGGATATCTTTTTGATTTACTTAGTGTGGCAGGCTTACTGGCAGGAACCCAGCTAGTTGGCTTGAAAAAGCTAAGAGTGATTGGTGGGGCATTCCCTACCAATTGGGAAAACCAAGGGGAGAGGCTTGCCCCACCCCTACCCATGGGAGAGGCGAAGAGCCGGACCAGAGAGGGGCCTAACCTCACCTCTCTGATTGGTCCATCTTCAATCTGGGGGTGGAGCTTCCAAAGACGATAAAAAGGCAGTGTGCCCAACACTGTGTTGAGGAATGAAGAAGAGGATAAAAGAAGAGCTGTCCAGTAAGAAGAGCCCGAAGAGACTCACTGGACAAGGAGTGGCAAGCAGCCACGTCCTCCAGCCCTGCTGTGAGGGAGCATAGCATCAGCGTGTGGCTAGTGCACAGGTCTGGTGAGCGGACTGAGACCCCAGAGCTGCACAAAGCAGCTTGGCTCTCCAACCCTGGAACAAAGCCAGGCATGCAGTGCACAGATCGGTGCATGGAGAGTCTGGGAGTGGACCAAGGTCAAGAGTGGGCCAGAGGTCAGGAGAGCCTTGAGCAACTGAGGAACCCCTGCTCATGGAGGAGGCACCTCAGCTGGAGAAACGTGAGTGGACTCAATAGGCCTCAGAGTTGTGAGTTGCCTGGGAAGGGGATTCCCACAAGGGATAAGGGTCCCTCCCCTGCCATTTCTATGGCTAGTAGCTGGAAGGGAAGCTCCCTGATGGACAAAGGCTCCCAGATATGAGGTCAGTCGTTTGGGTGATTCAAGCTCGGTTACAGGGGCCCCCCATAGGGCATTAGGGTATCCCTTCACTTCTCTTATCTTTGGGGCACAGATATTGTTCCAGGGTATTGCGGTTATCCTTTGTTTTTCCCCTGGGACCTGCATCTTTTCATTTGTAAACCTGCATCTCAGACTTTGTGAATCTTGCACCTCATATTTTGTGAACTTGAGCCTCATGCTTTGTAAACTTGCATTCCATTAGAGTATAAGATTGCATGACTTTTAGTGAGACCCTTGCTTAGACCCCTTTGATTCCTCACCTGTATATAGAGTGTCTGCAGAGATATATAAATAGTACATCTATAGTTCCTATAACTTATGTGTGTATATATGCTAATTATTACAACTTTGATATCTTATTACATTTGTACATAGTTAAGCTTGTCATGTGTCTGGGCCTTGCTCTATAGGGGGAGGGAGGGAAACTGCATACAGCAGGCAGTTTCGCCTCCCACAGCACATCAACACCCACTACCATCCCTTCATTGGAAGAGGGGGTATCCATACTAGTACCACCTGGGTTACATTAGGATGTATACAGATTAAAAAAAAGACAGGATTGTAGGCATTATAAGTGTTTAATTTATTTTTCTGCTTGTTTTTTGCACGGGAAATTCAGGTCTTGTCTGCACTGGATGACATTATGCCAACTGGAAAGTTATTGGGTTTGTACAATAGCACAACTAAGTGGAGAGGTGACTGGGACAGGAACTCCAGGCACTAACGGTGGAGAGTGGGGGCACACAAATAGCAGCCTCTGTACTTGCCAACCACTGCTACTGCCCAGGGCACAGTACTGCCTTGTTATGCCTCTGGTGCGATTTAACAAAAGTTCAACAGAGTCAATTAGCCTCACTTGGATTTTATCACTGATGTCAGCTGCCATGTCCTGGCAAAAAAGAACTCACTTTTTTTCTAGTGGAGACAAGGGACAGGCATGCTGCTCTGGCAGCACTCCTGGTTTGAGCCAGTGGGGGACTAAATAAGCTACAAGTAGTTTGACTTTCAGCCAGTATAAACCATCATCCCTCCACTGAAGACCAGGCTTCAGAACTGTTTAGAGTTGTTTTCCTGTTGGGAGCAAAGGGTTAAGTCACAGTGGGCATGTCTACATATGCGTTAATGCACTGTAGATACTACACGTTAAGTTTAGTACCTGTAATAACATTAGCATTAGCTCAATTGCACGGGCTTTGCCATGACATGCTAATGCCCAATAGAACGCATGCTACTGCGCATTTAGAACAAGTACAATTGATTTTTGCCTTCAGAGGACAGCTATGATGCAGGCAGATAATGAAGTCACTTCAAGGCACCACAAACTGTCTACATGCCACACTGATAAGAGCAGTGACTGCACTAAAGATGAATAGAAAACATGAACTTCATACAGGACCAAGACTCTCAGAACCAGACAAACACTACCCCTGTATCAGCTTACCCTTAAAGGAAAACAGACAAGCCTCTCCACTGTCTTAACCACACTAATAAGCATTTATGGGCTCTGAATTTCGATGAATGCACTCAAGTTTGGTAATCTCATTCTTTTTCACTGTTCTATTCCTCTTCCTAGGCACGGGCATGCTCTCATTCTCGCCTTTAACAGGACCTTTCCACAAGCAGAAAATGCAGGCCAAAAAAACTCTCCTTTACTTTTACAACAAACAAAACCCAGCACTCTCTTCTGGACCAGTCTGGGTTATGCTTTTTTAAAAAGGGTACTCGTGTAACCCTCACCTCCTCAGAAATGAACCAACTGCTTTCCAGCAGAAAACAGCCATGAGTGCACCTAAATCCTTTCAACTTCCAGGGTTGCTGAAACGAAACCATAGTCAGAATAATTTCAGGAATTGTGCTTAAGCCCTGCAAGAATTTCTTTTAGCCTTTTAATTTAGGGATATTATAGACCATTTCAGTCCAGATCTGATCCTGACATGGAAACTGATACAGAAATGTGCAAGACCTTTATCAGCTGTCATGTTGTTTTATGTCCTTTCCACACAGAAAAAAAAAAGAACTGTCAGCTTCACCTAAGAACAGGGTCAGACATTATCTTGGCACTTACTGCACCTGGTTCAGCTTGCACCGATACATCTGCTTCAAGCTACAATGATGCAGTGAGGAAATCCCTTACCTTCAAGTACTTCTGGCATTGCTGTGTGACCTGTGGAAGAGAGGGCATGTTTTGTTCTCTAAAGTATGGCGGAATGCCATGTATCGATAGAGAAAATGGATACCTGGGAGGAAGCCATTAGCCAAATGGCTAATCCATCTAAACATGAACAAATATGATTCACTGTCAGGGGCATGTGCTGCCAATGTTTGATATAATAGGCATGATAAGTAAGGAAGAACCTTTGTTCCAATTGTCATGGGACCCAAGGTTTCTATGATTTTCATGTATCTGTTGTTTTGAAATCTATTATTTCTGACACGAGATCTTGTCTCTTTTTGAATGAGTGAGTGGGTTGGTCTGTGGGTGGATGTGTTGATGATATACAGCTGAACAAACTTTTCTGTGAGCTTTAAGTGCTGCAAAACTTAAACTCCAGCCTGTGCTGGTGACTAACATTGTAGGAAAAAGGAGCAGGCTAGACAGCTGTTAGCTAGGATGCTCACTTCCCAAAAACCTAGTGGCATTCACCTCCTTTGTTCCCAATCCTACCCTGCCTGCTCAACAGGAAATAAAAGGACATCCATTCCACTGTGCACTTAGGGAGGTAGGATGAGTTTCAAAGGGGAGTGCCAGTGGTAAGTTTCATAACTGCTCATCATAACTTGGACCAAACACAGAGGAGGAGGAAAACTGAGTTATTTCGTGTACAAAAAAGGCCATTTGATCTGGGGCTGTAGGTTTGGGGAAGGATTGATTTGACTTTTCCTAGGATGTTTTTACCTTTTTCACGTGGGCAACCTAATGACGTCCTAAAAACATCCATAGCCAAATTGACAGCCAGGGACATGGGCACAGGCAGCCAAAAGGAAATATTTACGTATCAATGGACCTTCCAGAGGGCAGTATTCCCAGCCAGCAGTCTGTATGTAGTCCACATGCCTAGGTTGTATGTATAGGTTGTTAATCTGGCTCTGGACAGCAGTTATGTCTGCTGACTAAAAAGGAAAAAAAAAACGATTTGTTTGCTTTAGGTAGAATAATGAGAGAGAATAACAGGTAGGAAGTCTTCAATGTTCTTTTCATGAGAAGGTAAGGCTATTGTGTTAGCCTGCTCTGTTGGCCTGGAAACTACAGCAGTAATACCAGATTGGCTTGCTTCCTAATGAGTAGCTTCAAGGAAAGCAATACATATGCTGTGACCTTTTCCTGCATATGATGTTTACTTGAACCTTTCACCATGGTGAGCAGGCAATAAAATATTTCTTCACTGTCTCTAATGAGATTTAAGGATCAAATTTCATTATCAAGTGCTAAACTGCATACAGTCCCCATAGGCTGACTGGAACCCTTTAGAGGTGTGTATTAAATGCACCTCTAGCCCCACTTTGCATATTTGTTTTGGCAGTTAAAGCCTCTCCTCACCCTAATCGGTACCCTGGCAGATTCTGTCTTTCTGCAGTTATGTGTAGAATCAGCTTTTATGTTAAAAATGGAGCTAGTATCAACCAGTGGAACAGCTTGAAAATTAGTGTAGGTCTTTGTCAAATGGAAAATGTGTCTTCAGAAGTGACACTGGTATTCCTGGTTTGCCTGTCAAGTGAAAGAGTGTAGGCAGTGGTGTTGACAGGAGTTCTCAGTTCTTGGACACAGGGAAAGGGTGCTGATTGTGAAGCTTTGTCAATCACAAGCAGGTTGTGAAAGCCTCTTTTGGATATAGGCTGCAAATCACCTAATGTTTCCTCCTAGATCAAATGCTACCAGGGTGAAAAAATAACCCAGTTGGAAATGGCAACCAAAACTTCACAATTCCTGTATAAATCCACATGTTAATTTAGAGCCCACTCCTAGTCTCATCAACATCCATGACAAACCTCCTATTGACTTCAGTGGTCCTAGGAGTATATAATGAGCTCTCCCCCCCATCACAGGTAAAGGCACGATGGGATCCGATGGAAGATCCATACAACTGCGCTTCCTGGCATGCTTCACATGCATGGCAGAAGGCATGATTGTGCGATCACACATTAGATCCCATCACACCTTGTTGCCAGTGCAGGGAGAGTCCAGGATCATGATGCCCCCACACTGGCAAATAGCAAGCTCCTGCAGTTGGAAGCCCCTTCAGTTGATGGGACTCCCAGCCACAGTGGCACTCTGTTTCTTGGTCAAAGGCAAGAGATGGAACTGTCTCTTGACTGAAGCAACAATGAGTTAACATACCTCAAATACTCACGAGCTGTTGGACATCTCTGTTCATATAATTTTTATTAGCAGAAGTGGCTAGATAGAAAAGCAGGCAGATCTGGCTACGTGTTCAATTAATGGTGTGATAGGAACCCGCCACAAAGTTATTGCATATTTTTTGTGGAATAACATTGTAGTTTGTTCCTTGTTTTATGCTGGTATTAATTGCTTTTTATGCTGGTATTAATTGCTTTAACATGTGGCCAGGTTACAACATAAGACATAGTCAACTGGTTAATCGCACCTTAACTGTAATATGTGGCAGGGGTCCCAGTTACATGAGATAAAACTAGAGAAAGGTAGGATTAATCTTTTAGGGTGGAAGAAAGACTTTCTGATGCCCCATGATATGTAAAAAAGTAAAATACTACTTGGTAGCACTGGCAAGAGTGTAAAGTTTGCTTGGTGTCATGAATTTTTCATTTCTCCATAGAGATAGTCATTCAGTAACCCTGTTCTACAAACATGGCTCTTCCAGAATCAGTGGTAAGAATATTGCACTTTATAAACCACATAATCTGTTTTTAAACTGGTGGTTTGCTCTTGCCAGGGCAGCATGAGAAGCAGTCATTCATTGTGATAATAATTTCTTAAATTGTTCTCTGTTAAGTCTGCAGTGCTTCAGGTCTTGACTTCGGGGGACATTTTGCTTAAATAAGAAGTAAAAATACAGGGTCCCACTGAGGTCAATGGTAAAACTCCTGTTGATTTCCATGGTCCAGGATTTCACTTGCAGATAGTGTTCTTAGGCTGATATAGCTCATTAGTCACTATTTTTATTCACTCAGGTTCAGTTTCCTGTGTTTATTATTAGTATCTTACTCCCTGAACAGCCTCACTGAAAGCCACAAAGCTTCCTTCCTTAATATTTGTCTCTAAGGCAGACACAATTGGTATCAGAGTGTTAAAAATAAATGAATAAAAAGTACCTAATAACAGACTCATCTAAGTTATCTATCAAAACTGTTTTACATAAGAGCGTTTCCCATCAGACAGCATATACTTTTGTTCTTAGGGTTTATAAGTAGACCTATTCAAATAGCAATTTTGCAATTTTCGCAGAAACCACGAAGAAACATCATTTTCTGCAATTTTGCACAGAATCACTGGGGGAAAAAAAGTGGCAGCTAGTAGCCATTGTTGCCTGGCCTTGCAGCCTGCTGAGGGGCAAAGCTGCCAATATGAAGGCGAGCAGCCAGGATGGCAGCCGGCCCCTCCTCCTTCCACCGCTGATTGGCTGAGAGGGCTGGCTTTCGTGCAACCCTGCCCCTTCTTCAGTCATCAGGCAGGAGCAGAGCTGCATGAAAGGCAGCCCTCTTGGCCAATCAGTGGCAAAGGGCAGGACCATAGGCGAAGGGAGAAAAAAAAAAAATTGGGTGGGGGATGGGGGTTGAATGCGCCCCCCCCAACAACGGGAAAGTCTGCGGGAGAAGGGATGGGGGAAAGGGAAGTGAGGCTGGGACAGGGCAGAGATTGGGAGGGAGCAGAACAGAGCCAGGGTTGGGGCCAGGGCCTACTGTGCCTGAGCAGCCACCCCTTCCCCCACACCTGTGGTTGTTGCCTGGTGCCAGCATGACCCACCGCCTCCTAGCCCCACACCACCCAGGGGAGCTCAGAGCCGGGGGCCAGAGTAGGGCTGGCCTTGGCTGCACCACCAGGCCAGAGTCCCCAGGACCACTGTGCCCACCCCAAGTCATCCCCAGGAAGAGCCCATGCAGCACGGTGGCTCCCTCAGAGGTATGGCATGGAGGATCCAAGTGGGGGACATGTGCCCCCCCTGGTTTTTGCACAGGGCAAGGGCAGGCTGCAGCTGTAGGCTGAGTTCAGCCTGCTCCCTGCCTCTGTGCCTCACTGCTCCTGCTTGACTCCCCAGTGCCACACTCCTGGATAGCCACTGGGCTCCAATTGCCCCATGACCTGGCCCGGCCAGGGCCCGATTCACCATGAATGGGGCCCTAGCTGGGCTGGGTTGTGGGGCAATCAGATCCTGGTGGCTCATCCAGGTGTGTGGGTGGGCAGCTCCCACTGCACTCACCATAAGGAGCCAAGGGGGGAAATTCCTCCCCACTTGGCTCCCTGGCACTGTACCCCTGGACAAGCCACTGGGCTCTGATTGTCCCACAGTTCAGCCCAACCAGGGCCCCATTCACAGTGAATGGGGCCCTGGTTGGGCCTAGTCATGGAACAATCAGAGCCGACCAGCTCCTCCCAGATGTGCAGCACCAGGGAACCACGGGAGTTGGGGGGGAGGTGGTATGTGCCCCCCCTTCTCCAGTCTTTGCACAGGGCAAGGGCAGGCCATAGCTGCAAGCTGGGCTCAGCCTCTGCTCCCTGCCTCTATGTCCCACTGCTGCTGCTGCTTTGAAAGTAGCGCAGCACAGTGCCATGTGTGTCCTGCCTGGGCAGGCCAGGTAGCGAGGCACATGGCACCATGCCATGCCACTTTCAAAGCAGTGGTGGCAGTGAGCAGAGGCTGAACCCAGTTCACAGCTGCGGCCTGCGCTTGCCCCATGCAAATAAATCAGGCAGGCCATGTGGCCCCCACCTTTGGCTCCCCAGTGCCACACCAGCTCTGGACAATCTGCCAGGCTTCGACTGTCCCATTACCCGGCCCAGCTGGGACCCCATTCACCATGAATGGGGCCCTGGCCAGGCTGGGTCATGGAACAATCAGAGCCTGGTTATGCCCCTCTTCTGCTGCCTATGTGCACCTTTTCTCTCTTGCTGCAGAGGGCAAGGGTTATGGAAAAAACTTTAAAAATGGATCAAACTTTAAAAATGGATTCTCCTTTAAAGGAGAAAAAAAGTGGGAAACTAGCTCTTTCCTTGCAGGCTGTCAGAGTTCCAGTCTGCAAGGGTCTGCTTGGGGCCCCCAACACACCCACCCCCTGTCCCACACTGGGGGCTGAGGGTGGGGGGCAGCAGGTTGAGAGTGAGGGACATTGCGTCAGGACTGACCATCAATGTTTACAAATGGGTCCTGGTACAAAAAAGTTTGAGAACCACTGATCTAGGCATAGCTATACCTATGTTCTAGTATGGGTATTTTCCATACTTCGGGGCTTTGCTGGTTGCCAAATGGGTGTGGGAAGGAATTTTTTCCCCTCCTGCTGCTACATGTGTCAGGATTTTTTTTTTAAACTCTCCTCAGAGGCACTGGGGGTTGGCTGCAGCCAGGGCTGGGGATTTTGACTATGTATGCCAATGTTCCTGCTGGGACTTACAGCCTGAGGTTCCTGGCTAGAGGGTTTAGCCCCCCTGCTCAGGGTCAGACTGATCACCAGATTTGGGGCCAGGAAGGAATTTTACCCCATGGACAGACTGGTGTGGACTGTGGAGGTTTTTGTCCTGCTCTACAGCAGGGAGCATAGCCCTGTTCCTGGGGCCTCTTGAACATTTTTAATAACCTTTCCAGCAGTAGTATGTTGGGCATCATGGTCTTCCAGTTTTACCTGTGGCGGATTAAGGTGTTATGTCTTAACAGGACTGAGGCAAACTGTTAGTTGTGTGAAGGAGGAACCTGCACATACAGAGACATCTGTCCTAAGGAACAGTTTCAGAAATTAGTCTCAGAGAGGAGTATCCTTGCAAAGTGCTGCAGGTCACCTGCAGAACAATGATGGGGAGGGAAGGTGCCACGTTCTAGATACAGGCTGTCAACGTGACTAAAGGATTTGGCTCTTTCCCATAGTCATTGCCAAACACATGCCAGAATTTTCATGCAAACTGCTGGAGGTGTTTTAAAGAAGCTACTCACCATGTTCTGTCCCAGTGATTCATTCTTTGCAGCTGTACCCATCTCCTCTTTATTACCATGAGCCCAGCTTTTAAATTTGAGTCTTGGTTCCACATTCAAGGGTAAAATTCAGATCCTTCTGAAATGCTTTTGTCATTGATTTTAGTGGGACTAGGACTTCACTTCTAGTCATCCTAGTTGTGAGCAAGTCATAAAACAAAGGAATAAGTCAACCTACTTTTCTATCTTCCCACTTCAGCTAATAAAAATGATATGAACAGAGGTGTCAGACTCATAGATGTAGGGTCCGAAGGGACCTTGTAGATCTTCTAGTCTGACCCCCTGCCTTGGGCAGGAGAGAATACTGGACTCAAATGACCCCAGCCAGGTAGATGTCAAGCCTCCTCTTAAAGACCTCCAGGATAGGAACCAGCACCACTTCCCTTGGAAGTTGGTTCCAGATCCTAGCTGCCCTTATTGTGAAGTAGTGCCTTCTAATGTCTAGTTTAAACCTACTCTCTAGCAACTTATGGCCGTTATTTGTTATTACTCTGGGAGGCACTCGGGGGAACAAGGTCTCTCCCAAACCCTGCTGGTCCCCCCTAGCAAGTTTATAGACGGCCACCAGGTCCCCCCTCAGCCTTCTCTTGTGAAGGCTTAACAGGTTAAGGTCCCATAGCTTCTCCTCATAGGGTCTGTCCTGCTGCCCCCAGATCATGTGAGTGGCCCTTCTTTGGACCCTTTCAATGCTGTCCACATCTCTCCTGAAGTGCAGCGCCCAGAACTGGATGCAGTACTCTAGCTGCGGCCCGACCAGTGTCACATAGAGGGGGAGGATCACCTCTTTGGCCCTGCTTGTGATGCATCTATGGATGCAGGACAGGGTACAGTTAGCCCTACTGACCATGTACTCGCATTGTTGGCCCATGTTCATCTTGGAGTCAATAATGACTCCAAGACCTCTTTCTGCCACTGTGCTTTCAAGAAGGGAGTTCCCCAACCTTTAGGTATGCTGCTGGTTCCTACTGCCTAAGTGCAGCATCCTGCACTTGTCACTATTGAATCCCATCCTATTTTCATTTGCCCACCCCTGTAACCTGTCCAGATCCTGCTGTAATCTGTCCTTCCCTTCTAGTGTGCCCACCTCACCCCAAATCTTGGTGTCATCTGCGAATTTAAACAGGCTGCTCTTCACCCCATAGTCCAAGTCGCTAATAAAAAAAATTGAATGGTGTGGGCCCAAGGACTGAGCCCTGGGGAACCCCACTGTCCACTTCCCTCCAGGTGAAAAATGACCCATCCATCACCACTCTCTGAGTATGACCCCTCAGCTAATTTGCAATCCATCTGACTGTGCAGGCAATGCCACAGTCACCTAGCTTTTTAATGAGAATGGGGTGGGAGACAGTGTCAAAGACCTCACTGAAGTCCAGAAAGACTACATCTACCGTGACACCTGCGTCCAATGATTTCGTGACCTAATCATAGAAGGCAATCAGGTTGGTTTGACAGGACCTGCCCCTAATGAAACCATGCTGGTTGGCCTTGAGCATCATCCCCACTGCTGGCCCATCACAGATGTGCTCCTTGATAATCTTCTCAAAGAGCTTCCCCAGGACTGAAATGAGACCAACTGGCCTATAGTTGCCCGGGTCCTCCCTTTTTTGAAAGTGGGGACCACGTTGGCCTTCCAGTTGCCTAGCACTTGGCCAGAGCCCCATGAGCGCTTGTAAAGCTGTGCCAGGGGCCCCACAATAATCCCTGCCAATTCCCTCAACACCCTGGGGTGGAGAGTATCTGGACCTGCTGATCTGAACACATCCAGTCCCTCCAGAAGTTCTCTAACCCGGTCCTCCCTGGCCCTAGGCTTTGCGTAGTTTCTCCCGAGTCCGTCCTGAATCTCAGTAGGAGCGTCCCAGTCCCTGCACAAGAAAATAGAGGTGAAGAAATTGTTAAAGAGGTCTGTTTTCTCCTCTAGTGCAACCACCAGATTGCCAAGCATATCCTTCAGGGGCCCCACATTACCTGGGGCCTTCTTCATTCTCCCTATGTATTTAAAAAAGGACTTTTTGTTATCTTTGATACTATCCCTAGTTCCATATCTGCCTTAGCTTTCTTAACAGCTCCCCTACAGACCCAAGCGGTGGAGGTATACTCCTCTCTGGCAATAGCCCCTCCCTTCCACCGAGTGTATGCCTTTTTGGCAATCAGGCATTCCAGAATGCCCTTGGTGAGCCAGGGGGGCTTTTGGGCATTCTTGCCCTCTTCGCTTCTTGTTGGGATTGTCACCCCTTGGGCTCTGAGTATCGTCTCTTTGAGGAACAACCACTCATCTTGGGCACACAGTTCCCCTACTCTCCAGGACCCTAGTGCCCCTCCCACTAATCTCAGCTCATTGAAGTTGGCCCTCTTAAAGTCTAAGGCTACTGCCTTGCTGCAGGCCCTTAACACCCTGCACTGGATGGTGAATTCCAGCAAATGAGGATCGCTAATCACCCAGGTGGTCGAGGACCTAGAGTCCCTTCACCAGGTCGCTGCCTGTGGCCAGGACCAGGTCCAGCAGGGCATTCCATCTGGTAGGACTGTGCACCTCTTGGGTTAAGTGGAGGTCCTGTATCTTGGTTAGGAACCTCTGTGAGTGATCAGACCTGGCTGACTGCTCCTCCCAGCAGATGTCTGGGTAATTTAGATCACCCATGACAACTACATCCCTTGCCTTAAGTGCCTCTGCAAGCTGACCCAAGAAGTCGCGGTCCAGCTCTTCCCCTTGGTTGGGAGGTCTGTAGTAGACCCCCACTGTTAAGTCCCTTTCCCCAGTACCCCCCTGTATCCTGAACCAGAGCACTTCAGCCTGCCCCTCCTCTGACCCCATCCTTCTGATTGAGGATGTGTATTGCTCTTTGATGAAGAGCACCACACCCCAACCTTTCCTCCCTGTTCTATCCTTCCTGTATAGCCTATAGCCCCTAATGTTGACCACCCAGTTGCAGGATGAATCCCATCAGGTTTCTGTGAGCCCTACTATGTCCAGGTTTGAACTAGCTATCTGGAGGGCAAGTTCCTCCTGCGTATTCCCCATACTACAAGCATTGGTATAGAGGCATTTAAGGCCTTGAATTGGTGTGTATGCCACCCCCCGATTCTCAGGACTATCTAGAGCCCTGCTGCCTACCTGGGTACTCCTTGTGTATGTCACCTGTCTTGGTTGGGAGATTTCCTTAAGTCCTCCTGTGGCCCCATTCCCCAGCAAAGCAAGTTTAAAGTGTGCTGCACAAAATCAGCCAACCTGAAAGAGAAGACACGCTTGCCTTTAGGAGAGAGGTGTAGCCCATCCCACCCAAGCAAGTCTCCTGCACAAAAGTATGGATTGTTATCCAGGAACCCAAGGCCTGCCTGGTGGCACCAATTCCATAACCACTGGTTGACCTTGCCAATGCAGGAGAATAGAGGAGAATACCACCTGTGCCCCAGTCTCCTTGAGCTTGGCCCCCACAACCTCAAAGTCCTTCATGATGTGGTCTGGGTTGCCTATGGTTGCATCATTTGTTCCCATGTGGATGAGAACCATGGGGTACTGGTCTGAGGGTTGAATGTAGGCTGGGATCCTCTCTGTGATGTCCCAAATCTGAGCCCAAGGCATGAAGCAGACCTCTCGTGCCATGGGGTAGGGTCGGCAGATGGGACCCTCAACTCTCCTTAGGATGCAGCTTTTCCTTCTCCTGATGTTCCCTCTCTGCATTGTGTGTTGTGTGTGGAGTGGCATTGTCCCCGCTGGAGGCATCCCCTTCATCCTTCTCCATCACAGCTGCCAGGGCCTTGTACCTGGGGAGCCTCCACCACACTAGCCTGAGCAGCCCTGGATCTGGTGGATACCATCTGCCACTCCTGTGTCCAACAGTTCATGAGTTTTTGAGGTATGCTACCTCATTGTTGCTTCAGCCAAGAGAGAAATCTATCTTTTACTCACAACCAGGAAACTTTCTGACTGAACTATCTTTAGGAATCCCACACCGCAGCTGAGGTGTTATCCTTTGTGTTTTCCCCTGGACTGAGGATTCTAATAGTAGAGCAATGTTTATCACCACATTCAAGTATTTCATTCAAGGATAGGATGTACTACATTGCTCATAGCCTTAAAAGCTTGGAGCCAAATTTGGCTGTTATATCAGTGTAAGCCCAGAGTAACCATATCAGTTTCTGTACAGTTATTCCATATTTACACCAGTAGCATCATCCAGATCAAAAGTAGAATTTAGTCTTTGATATTTAGCTATAGGGGTGTGCAAAGCAGGCCCTATTCAATTTGGATTTGGATTCAGCCCAAATCAGGGACAGTAATTAATTGATTTGGATCACTGTCCCTGATTTGAATCTGAATCTGAAGGTTGATGCTGATTTTAGAGAATCAGCTTTAAGTGTTTTTTCTACATGCCTTGAGGTACCAGCATGCCTTGTGAACACTGCAATGCTTGGGCACATGGAGCGCCCCAAAGGGGTGCAGGGAGGCCCTCCACGTGCTCGGCGGTGAGCCCAGAAGTGTTCCCGCAGACCCAGGAGGCACCAGTTGCTGAACCGGGAGGAGGGGGGCAGCAAGCTCTCCAGTAGACCCAGAAGTGGACCAGGGAAGTGCTTCTAGTCCACTTCCAGGTCTGCTGCCAAGCATGCTGGGGACCCCTCCAACCTCCTGTGGGATGCTCCACGCGTCCTAGCATAGCAGCATTCATGAGCTGCCTGCTACCTAGAGGTATGTAGAAAAAACATTTAAAGCTGCGTCTATGTCTGAATCTCCCTGAATCTCTCCAAATTGATTTGGAGGGTTCTGATTCGATTCAGGGAAATTAAAGGGTCCTCCGATTCAATTCAGATTCAGAGATTTGGCCACCGAACTGGGCTGAATCTCTACCAAATTGAATCAGGGACCAAAGCTTCACACAGCCTATTTAGCTGCTCAGTACTACTAAAATAGGTTTAGTCCAGGGACAAAATCCACCTCAGAACATAGTGAATCATTTTGGCATATTACTTCAGAGAAACATGTTTGCCTTCATTTGAAATAAGAATGCAGCAGCAAAGAGTTTGATATCATTGCCTATTATTTTCTAAGCAGGCAAAAGTATGTGGAAATCAATTGCTGGTCAGTATGCATGGTAAACAGTATTTTTAATCTTGGGCTTCTAAATCAAGGCAATGAAATCTATAGTTTGATACCTTAACAGCTGGTTCTGTTTTAATTGGTGCTGAAATGCCAAGTCTCATTGAAATTCATGGTAATTAGATGCCTAACCTGTTTAAGCACTTTCAAAATCCCACTAAGCACTTCCCTGCATCATTAGGTGCCTGAATGCCTCCAAAATCTGGCTCTGAGAAACTTATGTCCAATTACTGAATACCAAAGTCTCTTTTGAAAATGGGAGACTAGGTACTTTGGGCCAGACTTAAATTCCTTTAAAAATACTAGAATGCCTTTAAAAAACTGACCCTGGAATATTTTACAGTTTAGCTTTCTTTAAAAAGCCCCACCACTGTCACAATCCTTAAACTGATTTGTCACTGGTTATTGGCATATAATTGCTTCACCACATTTTTCTTTTTTGTTGCAGTCTTGACAGCCGGTTTGGCTACCGCTCTTGGTTCCCTGCTGTTGACTGTATTGCTTCATTACTATTGTACACGTACTCTGGACAGGCTAGTCTCTGCTAAGGAGCTATGGGATAAATGCCCAGATTTCCCCAGCATTCACTTGCACAAAAAGATTCAGTGTGGTAGATACAGATTTACAAACGTGGTTGACATCTAACCACTGAGCACAAAAACGACTGTGTGAGTACTGCTACCTTGGCTGTAAATGGATTGGATAAGCAACAGAGTGGTTACAAGGAAATTCTACTTGTAGTGCGGACAGTGCCTCAAATATCTAGTGATTGTAAGATTCAAGAAGGTTGCGAGGCCAATTCTCTTGGTTCTTAATTGCGTCCTAAGCCTGGTGAAAATTACTGGTGCATTTGCTGTTGTTAGTGCTGCTGCCAGCCTCCCTCTCAATTTGGCCTTGCGTTCCTTTGTGATCAACCTTTCTTCTCCGTTTCCCATTAGTAACTCTGAGATCTCCAATTAACAACTTCTGCTGGAGCCCATTCACACACCAGTCCACCTCCTCAGCCTCAAAGCCACAAACTATGTAAGTACAGCAGGTTAGGGGAAAATAATTCGAGACATCTCTTCCCCTTGCTTCCATAGAGTGCTCAGACTCATTTTGCTGATACAATGCCGGGCAGTCATCATCAGTTAGCCTGCACTGCAGTGCAGTCTGCCACTAGATGGCTGGAAGTTTTCTTTGTCCGCTTTGTTTGTGTTCCTAGTTCAGCGTGATGTTACATAGTTCAGAATGATGAGCGCACTCTGAGGCTCACTATCTCCTTCAAATTGCTTGACTTTTTTTTTCAGAAAGAAGTCTTTCTATTCTTTGTTAACTTACTAGTAAATTTTGCACATCTTTGTGAGCTCCTGATTATTTTGCAGATTTTCCCACACTATGAATAGCCACAATAACATTTAGGAAATGAAAATCTTTGGCTCATTTCCAAGCCAATAAACAAACAAACAAGCCAGCCAAAATTTATGTCACTTCCCATTTTTTAGCCTATTCTTACTTCTTTTATATTCATTACACATACAAACAGTAGTTTGGCCTTTTTTATTTCTTGTTTTCTAGGCTCATATATGTGAATTGCAGAGCTGACATCTTGTTCCTCAAACTGTGATATGCCACATAAAACGTTATAAGACATTAGTCACAGTGCAGCCATCTGGGTTGGTTTTGCAGCAGTTACACAAAGTAGTATCTGCAAATTCAGTGGGAAGGTGACGCATATGGTCATCATAATTTTGGATAGAGATGTCCCTTCTGAGTGCAATTAGCTTTCCTCGTTAGGTGACTTTGCCAAATTGGCAAATTGAAATAAGCCTAATAAGTTCTGTTTTATTAACAGCTGGCTTATCACCAGGGATCCTGTTTTCTCTGTTTAAAATTGCAACTTCTCTGATAAAAATCTGCAAATTCTCTGATTAAACCCTCCCAAATCTTCATTTTTCTGTGATTAAGATGAAATGGTAATATACATATATGTGTATACATGTGCATGTGTAATAGACTGTAATAGAAGGGATACTCACCTGTAGGAGGTGTCCCACCCATGGTGAGCCAAAACCAGGCTGAGCCTGAGAGATTTCTTTGTACCACTGAGGATGCCAGAACAAAAAGGACTGGAGCAATTATACCTTCATGCCCTGGGAATTTAGCAGCCAGGATTGGTGGCTCCCAGGGGCTGGGGCCAGAAAGTTGACGGTTGGGGACAGTTGGGAGCTGAGGGAGAAACAAACCGGTGGAAGGAGACTGCAGGGATCTCTCCGGGGGACCAGAGCATGGTGAGTGAGTGAGGGAAGTGAGCAGAGCATGGAGGTGAGCCCTGGCTGTGACGAAAGGGGAAGCACCTGAGACTGGGAGCGGACGAGTGGGTATAGCCCTCCCCTCCTGTAGTTGACTCTTATGTAGGGAGCCCTGCGGGAGTGAACAACCAGGACAGTAGACCCACCAGCCTTATGTGAGGGGTAGAAAGGGGTGTTGTTGGGAGGAGGTTGTTTATATATTAAAGGAAGCCGAACATGTGCATCAGCCGTCATCAGGAGTAGAGCCCCAGGGCCAGTCGAGGGAGCTCCTCTTGCACCCACACCTGAACTAAGGTGATTTTAAGACCACAATGGTCAACCAAAGGTCTGATGTTTTGGGTGTCTACATCAGACCTACTGGGGGTGTGATCACCTACCTATAAATGCACTTATGTTGTTACCAAGTTATATATATAGTGCTATAAGCATTGAGTTCATTAGTATTATTCCGTAAGTTAATTGAGTTATGAGTTAAACCTTAAAATAGATAGCAAAGTATGTGTACAAATATAAATATATGAATGTATGTAAATATCTGAATATAAATTAGTATGCATCTATATCTCTATATATAAATTTAGCAGCCAGGATTGGTGGCTTGTACATAATTGTACATGATAAATATTGTAAATAGTTACCTATTCTGTCAGAGTGCCATTACAGGAGGTAACAGCAATCTGGGAATCGCCACCTTGTAGTGGTGGAGAGGCTTGTGTGTTCCAGTGATCCTGAGAGCAAGGCCTTTGGGAGCTTCATGCTTCTGGTAGGGTCACCCATGGTGGCAAGGTTGAGGGGGAGGTTCCTGACTAAAAGCAATCCAAGATGACCTCAATGGCAATCAGGTGGAATAAAAGTGTAACTCCCTTTTCAGTGACTGTGAAGACTGATGAAGGCTCCAGCAGATCAAGGGTCTCCAATAATCTTGGATTCCATGCCATTGGACTTAGATCCCCATCTGTCAAAGACCATGCATTTTGTTGGCATGTGACAACATCCTCATGCTAAAAGAAGTCATGCACAAGCATCTTCCTTATGGAAATCATACATCTCTGCACAGCAGGGAAGTCCTATGGCAATCAGCGAGTGGCAACAGGGACAGGACTGTGAGGTCTGTAAGTTCCTAGTCATAAGCTGGCATGTAGGCAGTGGGTGTTTGCTTCAGTCATCTTGTTTGAAGACAGAGGCAATAAGAGCAGTTTGGCAGCTGACCCCATGACTGAGCAGTCCTATTTAGGATCCACTCTGCTCACCCCACATGGGGAGGGGGCTAGAAAAGGTGCCCCAAACATAATCTGTCTTGATCAGTTCCTGACTGGATAATCACATCCAGTGGGATCACCTCTGTGCAGTCACATAGAAACAAAAATTATTTTCAGAACCTGGAACATATGAACCTTAATGGACTATGCACATAGTGATTGCCCCGAGTGAAGGACAGCAATTGTCTGGAAACGAAGAGCAGAAGGAGAGCCATGGACCCATGGAGTTGGTTTTGCCATCAAAAATGAATTTGTGAACCAACTCTCAGAACTCCCAATTGGCATCAATGAACACCTCTTGATTCTGTCTGAAACTCTCCAAAAACCAACAGGCGACAATTGTGATGCCCCGACTCTCTATGCCGATGAGATCATGAAGGAGAACTTCTATTCACAGCTTGACACCATCCTCTCAAATATCCCAAGGGAAGACAAGATCATCCTTTTTGGAGATTTTAATGCCAGAGTGGGAAGAGACTCAAAACTTTGGAATGATACTATTGGAAAAGGCAGCATTGGAAATTCAAGTGCTAAAGGGGTCGTTTTCTTGACAAAGTGCACAGAACACAGACCTGTCATCACAAATACCCTGTTCTGTCAAAGGAACAAGTTCAAGACATCCTGGAAACACCCTAGATTGAAACACTGGCATTTGATTGATGTGGTGTAGCACCTTTGAGGGTGCTCGCCACTTGGGGGCTCCAACGGGCTCTGGTGGGAGCCTGCTTTGGAGAGGCAGCAGGGGAAGCCCCCTAAGTACCATTTAAAAGGGGAAGGTATGTGGCAGGGCACTGTTGGTGCCTGCCACTTTAAGGCTGAAGCTAAGCAGCCAGCAGGTACTTGATTAAGTCAGCCATTTTAGATCTCTGGCTGCCTATATAAAAAGAGCTCAGTTCCCTACTGGCTGGGAGGCAGCAACATTGTGTGGCTGCAAGGCTTCATGCATCATCCTGGAGGAAAGAGAGGAGCTGTAGGGGATGGATAAGAGGCTCCTGGTCCTGGGCATGACCTAAAACTGCACCCTGCTGGGAGTGGGTGGCCTGGTGGGCTCTTGGTGGTGCAGGAGCCCCCAGTAAATGCCAAGCCAGTGATCACCCCAGTGAAAGGCGAGAAGGGGCACCTTAACCCTAGCCCTCACCTTCAGGTGGGTTTGCATAATACCGGAGGCAGTTGGGGCCAGGCATGCCTGCGGCCACCTGAGCCCTCTGGGGTGCAAGACCCCGAGGACGGAGAGTGGGGGCCAGGCGCGGCTGCGGCCACTTGAGCCCATTAGGGAGGGAAACCCCATGGCCCCAAGTGAAGGGGGCAGTGAAGAGCCCCAGAGAAGGGGTGGAGATGGGGAGCCCCAAGTGAAGGGGATGGAGGTCTAGAGCCCTGAGTGAGGGGCCAGTGTGGAGACCCCAAGTGAGGGGAGTAGGCCCAGGTAGGTCTTTGGATGCCTGAGGTTGAAGTTTGGGCCCAAGGCCAAGTAAAGGGGGCTCGGCCCAAGAGATAGAGTGCGAGTCCTGGCCCCAGTAAGTCCTCCGCTGCCAGGAGGCCAAGTGTGGGTCAAAAGTAAGATCATAAGTAGCACCATGACCTGCTGCTCCAGGAGGGGAGTGAGAGTCCCCTGTGAGATCCTGGAGCACCAGCCATGGTGTGAGGTACCTCAACTCTCACATCCAGGAAGGTGGACTCGAGATAGAGTGTGGGGCTAGAGGTAGAGTACCCCCTTGACTGGTCAATGCTGGGGCTAGGACCAGGAAGGTCAAAAGGGCCAGGGGCCCACCATGTGGGATGCCCAGAGCAGAGGGCCTGAGGTCCCACCTGGCCTTGGAAGTGAGGCCTGGGCCTGTGTGGCCAAAGATCCCAGGGGGACCATGCCCGAGAGGGGAGATAGCTACAGGGAACTCAGCAGCCTGAATGATGGCAGAGTAGGCCACCTGAGCATGTGTCAGCTTCATGTCCTCTGACATGTCCTCATGATCACCAGGATGTCCAGAATACAAGAGCCATGCTGACAGCAATGGGAATCAAACAGAACCATTTGAGGTGAAAGTTGGAGTGAAGCAAGGTTGTGTCATTGCTCCAACTTTGTTTTCCATCTTCATCTCCACCATAATGCACCTCGTCAACACAAAGCTCCCACCTGGAATTGAAATTGTACATAGGATGGATGGAAGACTCTTCAACCTCAGACTCAAGTCCAAAACAAAGACCACAACAACATCCATAATAGAGCTCCAGTATGTAGATGACAATGCTGTCAATGCTCAATCTGAAACGGACCTCCAAACCATTCTTAATGTATTCTCGGAAGTCTACAAGAATATTGGCCTAACTAAACATCAGGAAAACACAAGTCCTTTACCAACCTGCTCCAAATGGAGAAAGAAATTCTCCCTACATTCAAATCAATGAAGAATTACTGGAGAACTTGGATCACTTTGCCTATCTTGGAAGCCATCTTTCATCAAAGGCAGACGTTAATGTGAAAATGCAACACCACTTGAAATGTGCAAGTGCAGCCTTTGGATGTCTGAGTAAGAGAGTCTTCTTAAATCATGACATCCTTGCTGAGATGAAGCTCTTGGTTTATTGAACCATTGTCATTCCAACTCTGCTGTATAGTTCAGAAACTTGGACCACATACAGAAGACATCTCAAGAGCTTGGAAAAATTCAATCAACTGTGTCTTCGCAGATCCTTCAGATTAGCTGGGATGATAGACACAAACATCAGCATCTTGGCGGAAGCAAATTCTGACAGCATTGAGGCCAGTGTCATCCAAAACCAACTTTGCTGGACAGGTCATATTGTTCGCATGCCTGACTCCCGTCTTCCAAAGTGAATCTTTCTTCCCCACAGCTGAAAGTAAGTCAGCGAAGTAGTAGAGGGCAATGAAAGCACTTCAAAGCCACCTTAAAGGCAAACATGACAAGGTGTAACATCAACATCAACACTTGGGAGACCCCTCCTAAGGAACAACCAAACCAAAATGGAAGAAGTCTCTTTGGGAGGGACCTCAACACTTTAAAACAGGTCATTGACAGGCAGAAGAGGAAGAGGAAAAGAGGACAGGCAAAAAGAACATCAGAACATCCAATGCAGCACCACAGTGCCCGTTCCTCCTGGAAACACCTGTCCTCACTGTGACAAGACATGTGGATCTAGAATTGGGCTAAGGAGACATCTGTGGACACACTATTTGGATCCTTGGAAGACCATCTTACTTGTTCATTAGTGATCATCCATCATCACAGGAGGTATCCCCATACCAAGCTCCTGATGTTCCTTGTTAGCTCAAAGGAACCAAAAGGATGGATCTAGCTGGCGCCCCAGGGTTCCACAAATTGCCACTGGCACTAGTTAGCACCTTGCAGTGGGGTGTTACGTAGGAATTAGTTGAATACAAATGTTTTATTGATATATTTACAATTTAAAGCAATTTGGAAGCCTACCAGTGCTTCAATCACCATCATAAAATAAATTCTAATACCTATAAATTTTGGCATTTGATTTGGGGTTTTTATCATGGAAAAAATCAGAGCTCTGCTTACCCCTTTCACTCACCAAGATGCAGGTCCAGCTACAGCTGCTCTCCCCCCTCTGCCAACTGTTTTGTGGTACTGAGCAGCCCTGATATGCCAGTGCCCTGCCTAAGCCATTGCTCCTCCCTCCCAAGCCACAGCCCTCCAACACTGCCAGTGCTCCTCACTCTCCATCCACAGCCCCTCAGTCCTCACTCTCAGCCCCCTGGCCCTGCTGGTGCCTCTCAGTCCACACCCATGAAACTGGGAGGCACATGCCAGGCCAGGCCAAGCTAGCAGCACTTTCCTTAGTATCTTACTAGATTTTTATTTCTTCTTACATTTCATTTTAGGTATTATTCTTTTTTATGCAGTTGCCAACAAAATAATCTTCCAGGTAAAAGAACTTGGATTCGGTCTCAGAACAGTTAGCTGGAGCAGGTTCTAATGAACAGTTTGCCAAGAGAAATGAATGAATGACCTCATGGGAGATGGAGCCAGGGACAGGTAATGGATAAGGTACAAAGTATTGAGCATAAAGGAGATTGCAATTGCTGTTCCCAAGTAGTTTTGTAAAAAGGCTGATGAAGGCTGTAGAAGCTGGGGGAAAGAAAATGATAGGTATATGAGACAAATTTTGTAGAAACACAGATGAAATTAACTGAAATTAGGGTTTTGTCTGGCCCTTCTCTGAACCTACACACAGTCACAGGTTCTAGGATCCAGCTGTACCAGGTCTATCCCACCGCAGCTCCCCCACCCTGCCCACACCCCTTCACCCTCCCCCACTGCAAGGGCCCTTCTGGTAAGCAATCCCTGCTGCTTGGCTTATATAGACCACCTACAAGAACTGTACTTCTAACTTGCACAGTCTTGCCTTAATGGCACAGCTTCCTATTTTTCTCTCTCATGGTAATGGGGTTAGGGGGTCTCCCATTACAAGCTGTCACAAAATATAAGACATTATTTTCAGTCTCACATTTTCCCCTGCTTTAGTTCCTACATGTACTTAACTACAATTACAGTTTGTACAAGGGACTGGAGATATCACAGTGCTGATCATCACCCATGGTTAGGAAAGATGAATTCAAGCTGG
Source organism: Crocodylus siamensis (assembly GCF_052110815.1). Lineage (NCBI taxonomy): Eukaryota > Metazoa > Chordata > Crocodylia > Crocodylidae > Crocodylus > Crocodylus siamensis. The sequence continues at coordinate 154,939,939 of NC_143396.1, read as the reverse complement.
AAGAGGTGCAGAAGAGCTACTAGGATTATCAGAGGAATGAAGAACTACCGTATGCAAAAAACTGAAAGAACTTCGCATGTCGAGCCTTGCACTGAGGTCTGAAAGAGATGATTGCTCTCAAAAAATACTTGCAGGAAGAGTGGGGTGGGGAGGGAAAAGAACTTGCAACTAAAAAGAAAATGTTAGCAAAAAACAAATAGTTATAAATTGACCATAAAAAAAAGTAGGCTAGAAAAGTTCTCTTATCATCAGTGCAGCAAGTTTTGCAATAACTTCCCATTAGAAGTTGCGGGGGCAAAAAAGCCCTAACTACTTCTAAGATAGAGCTTGATCCGTTTATAAAAAAAAAAGGCATTGTTGCCTGTGATAACAGGGAGCTGGAGTCAGTAATTTAGGAGGTGCCTGACAATCATATGCTTCTATGTTTTGGTGCCTTCAACGGTTAATTTCTAAATGCTAAGTATAGTAGCAAAATAAATCAAGAGAACATTTAGACAGAAATATGGGAATGAGAATTAGGAGTTATTTAGAAGAGTTTATTAGGCCATAAAGAAAGCCACAATACCACAATCAATTTAGAGTACTATTCTGGCCAAAAGCCAATCCTGATTCAGTGGTGAAGTGAAAGAAACAAATAGAAATAAAAAAGTAAAATAAGTTGTATTAGAAAAATAAGTTATGAACTGTAGAAAACTGAGAAGTTAAATTTATCAGGGTTTAAAGCCCATGGCTAGCAGGATAAAAGAATAATTTCAAAATACATTAAGAATAGGTTTCTAGCACTACTATAAGCCCAATATTGTATGGAACAAGTAAAACTGTTAATAATGATGCCAACATGGCAGAATGTTCAATATATATTTCTCTTCTAATTTTGGAAAGAAGTAGTATGATGTATGCATAGCATACGAGAATGACAAAGTGCTTTCCAAGCCATTAGGAAATGAGGTGGATGCTAAACATCTAGTAAAGCTAAACATTTTAAAATCAGCAGGTCAGGATAATTTTGGTTGAGTCATAAAACAGCTAGCTGAGGAGACATCTTTGGCATGGCCATGTTAAATCTGAGTGGATGGAGAAACTCCAGAGCTAGGAACAGACATTACATGTAAACAGGTTTAAGTGATCAGAAACTGGTTTAAACCTAAGTTCTGTGCACATAAGCTAGTTTCAACCATTTTGAAACTGGTTTAAGATAAATCTGGTTGAATGTAGGATCAGACTTAACTGATTTGGGTCAAACCAATTTATGCAATGTCTGTCCCAGACCTTTTCCTGGTGTAAGTTAAACAAGAATCCTTCAACATCCCACATGCTTTACAGCCCTGGGCTGGGCTGTGCTCTCCACTGTAGAGAACAGGGCTGCCTCCTCCCCTCTGCTCCCTAACCCAAACTCCGGCAGAGACTGCAGGCACAACAGGGTCTGCCTGGCTTCCCCCTGCCCCATCCCTCTCTTGCTACTTGTTGGTCAGGCAGTGATCTGCCCCCCACCCTACATGGACCTCACACATGTGCTATGCTCACTAATGCCAAGAGAGGTGTGTGCATGTGCGTGTCCAGTTTCACTGGGACAGGTAGACAGAGCAGTGTCCACTTAGGGCTTTCTGGAGCTAATCAACAGGTCAGCTGGTAACGTCCCTCCATTCCCCATCACACCAGAACCTCATAGTTGGTTATCTACAATGACCCTAAAGTCCTTCTAAGAATCAACTTGCTTAGCTCTCAGAGCCAGGTGGCCATGGCCACATGTGAAAAAATGATCTACAAGAGATGACCCAGTGATGAAGGATTTTTAGTGTGGGTACTGAGAAAGGAGAGAAAATGTTTGCATAAAATGAAAAAGCTGCTGGCAGATGCCAAGAACTGTTTTTCCAACTGGCACTCTGAAAGGTCAGTTACCTATATACAATTTATTTCTGCCGTCTTATGAACAAAAGAAGACTAGAAAAAATAAGTCACACAATTTCTATTTAGTTTGAATCAAGATGGATCAGAAAGCTACCTTGAGTTTGCACATGCTCCTTCCTCTCCAACTTAGGAATCAACCCACTCTGGAAGTCCCAAATATTTCAACTGTTCCATTACAGCAATATATGTTTTAGGTATTTCAGGTTACGGTTACTTATAGCTCTATTCCAGAATTGTAATGCAAATGAAGTCATATTATATGACATTGGTAGCAAGATTTTTATGGACTTTTCTCTATACCAAATGTGCTGGACTTATTGCACTCTTTTGTTCTCTGTTCTTAGCTAACGCATAGCAAGGTATTAAGAACACACATACAGTCAGTATTCATGTGGTAAAATGTGGAGCCTTATGATAAACTGGATAGGCTGGTGGTTCTCAGACTGTTCCACAAACCACTAGTGGTCTATAAGTTCATGGTAAATGGTCCATTAATTGCACTAGGCCTGCTGTACCTTTGTAGTGGTGTCAGTTAAAAGTGTGATGATATAGGTAACTTCTGGTTAATGAGAAATGTTGAAGGTTTGCTGCAGTCCATTGGTTTAAAAAGTTTTGGCACCACTGATATTGGTATTTGATGAATGTATATCATGTACTTTTTATTGCATCAGTTACTCACCATTCATAGGCACAAGCACGTATTCTAATATTTTAAACATCTGTTAATTGGGGGGGGGGAAAAAAAAAGGACCACCAGGGAATTGTTTTCTTTTTCCTTTCCCAAAGGATACATATTCCTGCTGCTTCTCTCTTACCCATTATCTAAAAAAATAATAAAAATCAATAAAATTCAATACTTGCTCAGGACCTCATGGAAGATAAGAATTGATTGTTAAACCAATGCACTACTGGGTCACCTTTTGAAGTGTGTTACCTTGCAAACCTGTGGATCAAAAATGGAACTTGTGTTTTAATTTTTTTTACCATTAGAAATGGAAGGCTTTTTGCACTGACAAACAGTGTATGCTTCTAGAGCCAGAGGTTTCAAATGATCAAACAATCACATTATGACATTTTTCAGTATTAAAATGCTTTTTATATACACTACACATAAGAGTTATGGTAACTGATTTACCTACATGTACATATGGAGCAGACAAAAATAATCTCAGTACAATATTTATTATGACCCAGATAACTTATTCTAGGTGGACCCAAATCTTCAGACTAACCACAACCTCTTCCATTCAATAATAGGCAAATTTTATATTTTCTGTTATTGTGTGTCAATAAGTAAATGCAGTCAAGGCAAACAAAATTACACCCCCAATTCTATTTATCTGCTATTTCCTAAGGCTGTCACAGGGAGAATGATACGCCTGGCCAGTATGCAAATACTACTCTGTGGTTCTTGCTTGAATGTCAGAGGTCAGCAGTTTTAGATGTTGATGTTCAGGACCTAGAAAAATCAGGACCCTCATGGACAACACTAATAGTGAGCACCCAGAGTGCCACACTGCAATTGGTCGCGCAAGAACTTGGGTGATCATCATCTGACATCAACTTCATTGGGATGGCCATGTCATCTGGATGTCCAACTCCAGCCTCCTGAAGCAAGTTTTAGTCTCTCAGCTTAGCCACGGCACATGCTTAAGAGGAGCTCAGAGAAAGCATTTCAGGGATGCCCTCAAGGCCAGTTAAAAAAGGTAACATTAATGTCAACTCATGGGAAACAATCACCCAGGACTGCTGCAGAGAAGAAAAGTCTGTTGTAGGGATCTCAGTACTTTAAAACCTCATAACAACAACAGGAGATGGAAAAGCAGGAGTGGCAGAAACAGTGTGTTGTGGACCAAACCAAAAATCTAGCACCACCCACCCTGCATGGAAATACATGTCTGAGCTGTAGTAGTCTGTTGATCCCAGCTTGACAGACCATCTTTGGACACACAGAGAAGACAATCATGGAAGATGATAATCTTTGACTGCGAGGGACTGCCAAAGCAGCAGCTATAGTGTCAGATTGTCTAAACACACCTTGTTACATGTATATACATAATCTCATGGAATCTTGAATCAACCTCAACAGCCAAAATTCCAGCAAGGAATCAGAGTTTGATCTTTGATCCACTTATAACAGTAGTGGCCAACCTTTTGGCAATTGTGCTACATATTAAGTCCAAAGTACAAGATAGAGCCATCCTAATAATTAGCTACCACTGCCACTCAGTGCCACCAAATCCTGGCGTAACTAGGACATGGCAACACTGAATTTGGTGGCATCTACCCTTGTAGCTCCCATGAGATCAAAGCCTTGAGTCAGCACCAACCCCAACTCCTGCTACTTCCCAGTCTACCATTCTGATCACCTTCCAGTCCTCAAGTGCTGCCCTGACACCTGTTGATAGTTCCGCTTTGAAATTGGTGCCTGGGATGCACCAACTACCCATGCTGCAGGTTGGTGACCACTGACTCGTAATATAGATTCATAGACGCTAGGGCTGGAAGGGACCTCAGAAGATCAGAGTCCATCACCCTGCCCCAGGGGCAGGAAGTCAGTAGGGGTCATAGGATCCCAGCAAGATAAATATCCAAATGTCCTTGAAGGCGTTCAAGGCAAGCACTTGAACTGCCTCCAGTGGCAGTCTATTCCAAACCTTGGGGGCTCAGACCGTAGAGAAGTTCTTCCTTAATGTCCAGCCTGAAATGCTCATTGAGGAGTTTGTGACTGTTCAACCTTGTCATCACTTGGGGCACTCTGCTGAACAGGCATTCCCCCAGATCCTGGTGAGCACCCCTGATAAAACTTGTAGGTGGCTACCAGATCCCCCCTGAGCCTGTGCTTTTCCAGGCTGACTAGCCCCATTGCTCTCAGCCTCTCATCATAAGGTCTGTTTTCCTGACCTCTGATCATGCATGTGACTCTCCTCTGCACCCTCTCAAGCTTCTTCACATCCTTTTTGAATTGTGGAGCCCAAAACTGGACACACTACTCCAGCTGTGGCCTCACCAAGGCCAAGTATGTTTAATATCAAACTCCTGGAAAAGCTGCTTATTCAACCTATGTTTGAGGAAAGTTCAATGACATCTTTAGATGACATTTTTCAGTACATGGACCATTCATTTTGGGGAGATGGAAACTATTTCTGATTTTGGGCCAAATTCAGTGAATTCAGCTGAAAAAAAATGGGACAATGTTTGACATTGTCTAAATAAAAATGTTTTGATTATTTATGTGAAATTTTGAGAAGAAATGTAGCTAAATTTAACTCAAAATAATTCTGGAAGAGAAGCACTCAAAAAAGAGTTTTGAGTTGGAAAAAAAACCTCCATTTTAATTTTTTTCCATTGCGTAGTGTGAACATATGATCAGCACAAGAACAGGCAGGAAACCAGCTTGTTGTTCTCAAAACCTGCTGTCAATGGTCTTGATGTTGCATATTCTATTGAATACAATTGTACCCAGGACTGATAATAGCATCATTACACACCATTCAGAGTCACTCAAATCCCTTATGTTAGGCAATTTTATGATGGGGCCTTTGTTTCCCTTCTCTTAGGTGGATTGTCTCCTATAATCTGTTGCAGAGGAGTCATACTAGCATATTCAAGTTTCCTTCACTGCCTTTTTTGAACAGATAGTTATTTTATGCCGTCCTGCTCCCTATAGTCTTTAGTTTGTTGACAAAACCCTTACGTGCTTCAAAGGTGATTTCTTCCATCTTAATCATGGTATCAAGTTTGAAATTTTTTCAGTTGGGGTTATGGTGCATGTGTCTAAGTAATGGAAATGCTGTACCAGTTCCTTCTGGCAGTGGCATTTCACATACGTTCTTAGTCAGAGCTGTTCAACTTCGGAGTCAGTTGTCCAAGACCCCCAGCCACACACTGCACAAGCCAGGCTCTCCCAGGCTGTATGTTGCACTGTGCAAGCTCTAGCCCTTGCTGCACTGTATGGGCCCAGTGTGCCATGTGAGTCTTTACATGGGCCCCTGCCACATGGACTTACTGTACCACAGAAGAGTCATGCACATATGCGGTGCATCCATATATGATGCATGCCCCTCACTCCTCACTGTTGCACAGTGGGCGACTCCTAGTGCTCTACATCAGCACAGATGCCATGTGAGGTCCCCAGAACCCTCTGAGTCTTCCAGCCATTAGCTCCATCACCCCACAGACGGTGGTGTTCCACCCTGCCCCAGAGGTGAAGGTAGGCAACAGAAGCTGGAGGAAGAAGGACCATCAGAAATGCATACACCAAAGTGTGCCTCTAAGAATGTATTGGGTTTCTCCAAGGGTAGGAAAGAAAAGCAAGTCTTTGGCAGCAGCAGTGCCTGGACCAGGAATCCAGAAGCTGCAGTTTAACCCCTCAGGGACTGTATGTAACCCATGGGCCACCAGTTGGATAGCCATGATATTAATGATCCTCTCTTCTTTCCTACTCTTGCAGAATCCCAATACATCCTCAGCCACATCTGTGTATGCATTTTTGATGGTCCTCCAAATCTTTTCTACACGATCAAAAGATGGAATCCAAGATCTGTAGAGATAGAAACACATGCTTGAAAGCTGAAGTTCAAGTTCCATTCTTGTTTGCAGGTCCACCAGTCAGGAGGATTCGACTTCTCACTTGCTTTTTTTCCCCCCCCAGCTATTTTCTATAATTTTGTTTGCATGGTGACAGTGCAAAGAGAATGGTTGCAGCCCATATCAGTCCCTCTGTATGTCCAAATATCACAAAGAGGTACATTTCTACAAATGCCAAGTTCTCCATGCGATTGTTTGCTATGCCATCTGGAGATGGATACACAACTTGCTTAGTGATTCTTTTTGTGGGGAAAATATGTTCCTGACACAACAAGATGGTTTTGTTGGCAAACCTGGAGCAATGGACTCTTCAAGATATTAGTTTCATGCCAAAGCAACATTGGTTAGTACACGTCGTATGGTTTTCTTGGGACTGATCCAAAGATCTGAGATTGTGGTAAGTGAGATGTTTCCTCTCCTTCCATGACAAGAATATGTATATATATATATATTTTTTTTTTATGGGCTAAGAATGTTAACCTCATCCCCATCCCACTAACTAGCAGTTCAAGAGACTCTTGTTTGACCTCTAGGATAGAGGTTCACAAACAACTCTACCACAGCAAGGTACCAATCTCAGCAGGGCTGTTGGTACTTCGCTGTAAAAGTACAAATGCAAAATGTTTTCTTTCTGTATATTTAATATCATGCAGAAATATTTGCTGGAAGAGTTGAGAGTCAAACGTTTTAATGATTTTGAGATCAGACTTCACTTAGGTACTGTGCCTACCTAGAGACAGAGTCTTTAGAGGGCTTGGAGTGAATGAGATGTACTAAGGTAGCAAAAGTTGCGGGGAGAGGGTAGTGGTGTTAGGAGTAGAGGCACTGCTCCAGGTTCACATGGCCAGGGTGTGTTTTCCTTATCTTACTGGGGAGGGCATGCAAGGACAGGACAGGGCGGGGTGGTTCTTGGACCTAGCCCCCTTTTAGGGACATCATCAAGGCCTGTGGCCTCCAGAAAGCCCTGGAGCCTTCCCAGTGTTGGGCCCTGGCAGGGGTCAGAGGGAAAGTGGCAGGCAGGAAGGAGCCAGCAGGTCTCAGGCCAGATCCCATGAACAGTAATGATGTAAAGCTGGAAAGTGTCATGTGCTGTGGATAAGGCAGGATCAGGTTGAAGTGGGAAGATGGAAGGGGATAAGACTGGGGTGGGGAATCCAAGGCTTAAAATTGCAAGAGGCACTAGAACTGGTAAAACTAGGTATCCAGAAGTTTAAGGACATGCTTCTCATTCAGTGACAAGCTCTCTTAAACTCTAGGGCTCCTAACTCTGTTGTTGAAGTCAAGAGATGCTATAGCAATGTCAGGTCAATTATAGAGGGTAGTTTCTTTGAAAACTTTTGAATAATTTAACAAATACTTTTTTCCTAACAGATGCTGCAATTAAATTTTGTCCATAATCATTCAGTATCCCACTGAAATACTGAGGGACATTTTCATCCTTATTCTAATGTTTGTCTTCTATTTTATAGTTCTGCTTTTAGCCTCAACAAGAAAAAAAAAGTGGAGAAGCAGCAGCAGCCATCTAAAAGGCAGGGATGAAAGAGGTAGCAGAAACAAATTCTTGAAACTGGTGGAGAAGTAAAAGGTCCAAGCTGAGTGGCCTCCCTATAGGGCCTAGATCAGGTACCTGAAGTAATAGGTGGTACAGAGCCTTTTCATCTTTTGAATAGTGGACCCAGCAGTGAGGGTTTAAAGCTCAGGTATTTTGCCCTCTTGCTTTTCTGCTTGTGCAGTTGATTAGGGCCAGGATGACTCCCCAGTAATTGGGTACAGGCCACCTCCCTTTATTTGTATGGAGTTGTTTTGTATGCTCAGTAAAGTGACTTCCCAATTACTTAGGGATTAGCTCACTCGCCATACTGATTAAGTATTTGGCATCACATTAGTAAAAGGTGGGAGATCATGCAACTAGTGCCCAATCCTCAGGTTGGTGACCACTGGACCCTGATCTACAGGTAGATCCCAGAGCCTCTTTTGGTAGATCCATTCCTGGGCTGGGAGGAAAACTGGACATGCACACACCTACTGCCCCCAGCCCCAGCAGGGGGACCTGGTCACTGAAGGCACTGCTGCACCTCAAGCCAAGCCCCTTGTGGGGCTTGTGGCTGGGTGATGGGCAGCTGCTATGGGGCAAGTGAGGCTAGGATTAGGGGCAGAGAAGTGGACATCAAGAAGATACTGCCAGGGTCAGGATGGTGTGTTGGACGTGGTGGTCTTCCTTCGTGGCCTCCACTGTCCTGGCCACCATGGTGGCCTGCCGCTCTTGGGCCTCCACCATCCTCTTGAGGACAATGTGCCTTTCCCCAAGGGCCAGGAGCCTGTCCTAGAATAGGTCCTTGTTGGACCTGGTGCTAGCCACAGGAGATGACCTGGTGAGGGGGCTGCGGGTGCTCGACCACCTGGGCAACAGTGATCATTGCCTGCTGGAATTCACCATCCAGTGCAAGGTGGCAAAGGCCTGCAGCAAGGCAGCAGCCCTAGATTTCAGGAGGGCAAACTTCAATGAGCTAAGGAGAATAGTCAGGGAAGCACTGAGGTCCCAGAGGGGAGGGGAGCCAGGTGTCCAAGGACAGTGGTCACTCCTTAAGGAGACGATCCTTCAAGCCCAAAGGGAGGTAATTCCAACATGGATCAAAGGGAGCAAGAGAGCACACAAGCCCCCACGGCTCACCAAAAGCATCTGGGAATGTCTCCTAGCTAAAAGGGAGGCGTACACCCAATGGAAAGGAGGGGACATCACCAGGGGTGACTATAGCGCAGTACTCGGGGATGTAGGACGGCAGTCAGGAAGGCCAAGGCAGAGATGGAACTGGGACTAGCTTCCCAGATTAAGGACAATAAGAAGTCCTTCTTTAAATACATAGGGCGTAAAAAGAAGGTTCTGGGTAATGTGGGGCCCCTGCAGGGCACATTAGGAAATTTGGTCGTCACACCAGACAACAAAGCCAACATGTTTAACAATTTCTTTGCCTCCATTTTTCTAAGGAGGGACCAGAACAGTCACCCCCCCGCTGGGCCCCCCTCAGGCCCCAGGGGAGGCGCACCTAGGCCAAGGGTTAGTGAGGAACTAGTTAGGGAACTTCTGCAGGGACTGGATGTATTCAAGTCAGCCGGTCCAGACGATCTCCACCCTAGGGTACTAAAGGAATTGGCTGAGGTCATTGCAGGACCCCTGGCACAGCTTTACGAGCACTCATGGTGCTCTGGTGTAGTGCTAGAGGACTGGAAGAGGGCCAATGTAGTTCCCATCTTCAAAAAGGGGAAGAAGGAGGACCCGGGAAACTATAGGCCAGTTAGTCTTACCTTGATCCTAGGCAAGCTGTTTGAGAAAATTATTCTGGCACACATCCACAAGGGGCCAGCAGGGGAGGTCATGCTTAGGGGCAACCAACATGGGTTCATTAGTAGCAGGTCCTGTCAGACCAACCTGGTGGCCTTCTATGATCAGATCACCAAATCATTAGATGCAGGGGTAGCAGTGGACATAGTCTTCCTGGACTTCCGGAAGGCATTTGACACTGTCTCTCACCCTGTTCTCATTAAGAAACTGAGGGACTGTGGTGTCGACACCCACACAGTCAAATGGGTCACCAACTGGCTGGTGGGCCGCACCCAGAGGGTGGTGGTGGATGCATTATTTTCGACCTGGAAGGACGTGGGCAGTGGGGTTCCGCAGGGCTCAGTCCTTGGGCCCGCACTGTTCAACATCTTCATCAGTGACTTGGACGAGGGGGTAAAAAGCACCCTGTTCAAATTTGCTGATGACACTAAGATGTGGGGGGATGTGGGCACGCTAGAAGGGAGGAATAGGCTGCAATCAGACCTAGACAGGCTAAAGGGGTGGGCAGATGAGAATAGGATGGGATTCAACACCGACAAGTGCAAAATGATGCACCTGGGGAGGAAGAACCGGCACCATACCTACAGGTTAGGGAACTCCCTTCTTGTCAGTACAGAGGCAGAAAAGGATCTTGGAGTCATCACTGACTCCAAGATGAACATGGGCCGGCAGTGTGGGGACGCAGTCAGGAAGGCCAACTGTACCTTGTCATGTACCCACAGATGCATCTTGAGCAGGTCAAAGGAGGTGATCCTCCCTCTCTATGCAGCACTGGTCAGGCCGCAGCTGGAGGACTGTGTCCAGTTTTGGGCACCGCACTTCAAGAGGGATGTGGACAACATGGAGAGGATCCAGAGGAGGGCCACTCGCATAATCAGGGGGCAGCAGGGCAGGCCCTATGAGGAGAGGCTATGGGACCTGAACCTGTTTAGCCTCCAAAAGAGAAGGCTGAGGGGGGGATCTAGTGGCCTGTTACAAACTAGTCAGGGGGGATCAGCAGGCATTGGGGAAGTCCCTGTTCCCCCGAGCACTGCCAGGAGTGACCAGGAATAACGGTCACAAACTGGCAGAGGGTAGATTGAGGCTAGATATCAGGAGGTGCTACTTCATGGTTAGGGCAGCTAGGATCTGAAACCAACTTCCAAGAGAAGTGGTGCTGGTTCCTACCTTGTGGGTCTTTAAGAGGAGGTTAGATGTACACCTTGCTGGGGTCGTTTGACCCCAGTAATCTTTCCTGCCATGGCAGGGGGTCGGACTAGATGATCTACTCAGGTCCCTTCCGACCCTAGAAACTATGAAACACACGTTCCCTCTCCCAGTCTCTCTCCAGTTCATGTATGACCCTCTTCTACTCACACACAAGGTCCTCCAGAAGCCAGACCCACGAGTCTGCCAGCCACTCTGCCAAAGTGACCAGGTGGCCCAGAAGCAGGGCCCAATCCTGGGTTCGCTGTTGCCAGAGCCGGCACATACAGAGACCCCTGGCCAAGACTGGCAGTGAGCCTGATGGAACATCCCCACATGCAGCTGGTGCCTCTCCCCTGTTTGCAGCTGCTGGATCTGCACAACCAGGAGGAAGAGGCTGTTTGTGAGAGTTTTCAACATTTCTCAGAAAACATGTATCCTGGCTCAGGTGTACCAGGATAAATGCTCCCTCTTCAAATGGAAGGGAAATGTTGGCCAGGCAGGAGTGCTGTGAGAAGGATCTGTAAGTACTGGCCAGTTCCCTCTTTTCCCTATAGATTCAGGCCAGGACAAGACATGACTTAACTGTGTACAAATTTATTATATACAAGATTTAAATAAAAGCTATACTATTTCTTGAGCCCGATGCTCTGGGCTGTGTTGGCAAATCTGCCACACTTGCACTATGCCATGGGGCTGTGCGCTGCCTGGCCTCAGATCGGAGGTCATGCATGCACAGGTGCCCAGGGACTGTGGTTAAGTCAGCTGGGCAGGCCTTGGCACACGCAGCTGCTGGCCAAACCCATCCCCACATTCCTGTTCACTCCACAGGACCAGGTGCATAGTTGCAGCAAGCAGCCTGCCTTCCCCACCCCTATCCCAGGCTGGGACAGGCCTGGCTTCTGGCAGCACCTGCCGGGGGTGCTCCAGACCCACTCCCCACTTCTCTTCTTGCAGGCCAGATCATCTTTCCTGTTGCCACCAGATCCAACAGTGCTCAGGCAATGGGGGAGGGGGGTCAAGGGGCTCCTGGCTGACTGGGACATGGAGCTGGTGTCACCCCACACTTCCCCCAGGGGGCTTCTACAGAGAGGCACCTGGAGCCAATCCCCTCATATGTTCTCTGTGCCCCAAGAGTGCCTCTAGTAAGAGTCCTAAGCACACCGTGAGTAACCCGAGCACACCATTTGCATGGACCAAGGGATGCCCAACCCACATGCCCTGTTGCTGCTAATTGCCATGGTGCCTACGCACACCTGAGAACCTGGCTTGGGACCCTGAGGTTCGACGGTGCAGCGGGCAGGCTTGAACTTCCTCACATGCAAGCGTTTGCCACCACCTGGAGGGGTACCTGTACCTACACTATGTGTCCCTGCCCCCCAGAGCTAAGGACAACGTAATTGCCAGCATTGACACATTTCTCGCATGTGGGAGGCCCGTAGCTGCCTTGCTGAGGGGATACAGGCTTTTCAATAAAGTTTTGCGCTGCCTCCTGCTTCCCTGTGTGCTGTGGGGGGAACTGTGGGGCAGTTGTGATGCATAGCGGGTGCATAGGGGTGTGTGTCCACCCCCTGGGAGTGCTGGTGCACCCCTTGACCAGATGTGCTCGACACTTAGGTAATGGGCAGGGGGCAGGTGAGAGCACTGGTGCCTCTCCTGCAAGCACCAGCCAAGGAGTGGAGCACTGTGGCACTCCCAGAAGCGGCCACAGCCACTTCCAGAAGCGGCCGCAGCAATCAGCCGCAGCTATCAGCCATCTTACGATTGGCCACAGGGAACCCTCTGCCCATCAGCAGGATCAGCTGAGGGGAGACCCCCTCCCCCCAGTCACCCATGCTCCAGGCAGCACCAGTTGCCCATGCTTCGGGGACTAGGGGGAACATTTGCAGGTAGCAAATTAACTGTGAAGTAGCCTAATTTACTACACAGTAAGTGCCTACACGTGTAGATGGTGACACTTTTACCACAGTCAGTTAGTCAACTGCACAGTAAAGCATCTCATGTAGCCGGACTCTCTGTGTTGGAAAGTTGCATCTTAGCTTCCTGTACGTATGCTGATTTGTCCATAACAACAATGGCACCCCTTTATCAGCTTGTTGTATGATGATCTCAGTGTTGTTCTTAAAGCTGAGTATGGCTCTGTGCTCCAGAGGACTGAGGTTGTAATGTAAGCATCATGGGTTTTTTTGAAATCTCAGAGTAGATGCAGAGGAGGAAACAGTTTATATACAGGTTCAGAGTGGGGCTGTGGCCCTCAGGTGGAGTCTAGGAACTGTCCTTCTTGTGCTGTGTATGGTTCAGTTCTGTGATAGGTTGATCACATTCAGGCTTCTTATCATGGAAATATTTCCTTAGTCTTAGGTGGTGAAAAAAAAAGCCTAAAGGTCTCCATACAGCTGCACCTTATGGCAGAAAGAAAGACCATGGAATAGGACAGACGTGGCAGCAGAGTTGAGGGTGTGGTTGGACAGATTAATAATATTACCTTGGACTGTAGGGTTGTTGTTAGAATATGTACATTCTAGATATCATTCCTAATTCCAGGATCTGGAATGAAAAGGACTATGAAAGTCAAGATATCCCTAGAGACTCTGAAAGGAGCTTAGTATCACTGTAGAAAACTGAAAGTGTTAGGGATCCCTTACACCTTGCTAAGGTTTTTAAATATACAAACTGTAAACAAGAGTTTGCTGAATACCTTGCTGCCTGAATGAAAAGCTATGACCTGGAGGAAAATATTTGAACTGAGAGCAAATTCTGTTGTTCACTGAGATTTTGCTACAATTTTCAGATAGGGATTTGTGAAATTAGTTAACTGTTTCATTATATATATTTGTTCCATTTTGAGATAATCCATGTTAAATTCATAAGGTTAAGTTGAAGACTATCCCATGACACTCTTGCATTATTTTCCTTTCTGTAAATATGCAGTTATGAATGTGAATTTACTTAATACATTATTTTGAACTGGGCCATGGCATAAGATCTGTTTTTTGTTAAACAAGGTCAGACTCATGACTTCCAAAAGCACTGAATATCCAGTACTCCAACTGATTTCAGTGGCCTTGCTTTTGAGAACAAAGTCATGTTTTTTGTCTCATAAATATGTATTAGATTTGGGTGCTTAAAATTTGGCTGAAAACTATTTTTCTTTCAACATGCATAAGATTTATTTGGTGTGAGGTAAATATATAAATTGCATAGTCCAAGTAAATGTTGAGATTGAAGTACAGTTGGAAGGGAAATAAGAATTGTAACTAGCAGGAGAAATGGAAATAACAATTGTTCGAATCACCTCAAGTGAACCAGGTTTACAGAGGTCTTCATTGTGAGTCTTTATTCATCAAAAAGACAGCTCCACAAATTTTGTCAGATATAAAAATCTGTAAATACCAAAGTTGTAAATTATCTCTTATGAGTCATCAAGATTTAAAAATACCTACATCCTGCATAGACAGATAATCTGTCCTCTGAGAAGCAAAGAATACTTTACAGAAAACCTGAACATATGGCATTCCTATTATTACTATTATTGGTGATGATGATGATACTTATAGCCAATGGTATATGGGGCTTACTCATGCAGAGAGATTAACTGTCCTGCCAAGGGCTGAGTGTGTGACTCACACAGAAGCAAGCAGCCCTTTTCAGGAACAAGCACACAGTACTTTATGAATATGAATTAATTTATTCTGACAGCATCCTTGTGGGTTAGGAATAGGAATAGCCTGACAGAGCTCTACACCAAAAATAGAACAAAACAAACAAACAAACAAAAAAGACTAGCAAAACACACACGTTGTGAGCTACCAGAAGAGGTAAGACTAGAACCTTCTAATATACGGCCCTGGTAGGCTCTAATTGCTGGACTGTGCTGCCCTTCAGTGTTAATTAGCTGCCACCAGAGAAGAATCATGTAGGGTTTAATGTTTCTTTACAGGTTGATGGCTGAAAGCGATGAACAAATAGGATTCTGTTTTTCATTAAAAATACCAAACCATAGTTTACAAAGAAATGATGCAATGATTTATAAGAGATAACTGCCCTTCAGACATCAGTTTTATTGATAAAACAGTGACAGTGTCTAAATACTGATGAAAGACCAGTACAAACAGCTCTTCTACTGGTATAAAATGGATTGACAAAGAAAGGACTCTTTATTAAGTGGCATCAGGAGCAGATCCACAGGGGGTGTAGTGGTGTGGCTGTACCTCCCTTTCAGATTGTCCTCAAAGCAAAAGAGAATCCCTGCTTCCTCTCCATGCTCTAAGGCGCCTGCTTCTAGGGCTTTGAGTATAGGCAGTCCTCTACTTAAAACATTCTGAGTTACAATATTTTGCACTTACAACATTTATAAATGGACACCCTGTTTCAACTTTATGATGTCAGTTTCGACTTTACAATGCTTAATCCAATGTGATGCCACGCCAATGAACAAGTTCGCTGTATCGCTCATCTCCCTGGACAACATCTGTCTAAACTTCCTGGGACACTTTCTTTAAGAAAACAGACAAGGCTCCAGAAAAACCTGCAGCCAAGACTCCTGAGAAGACTCCAGCCAAGAACCCTTAAAAAAGTCCAGCAAAATCACCTCAAAGAAGTCCTTCCAAATCAATATGATTGCTATTTATAATATAAATACATTAATGTAGCTATATTACTCATCTATAATTGATCGACTACAAAATTCTGGGGTTGTAACAGGTTGCTTTCTCTAGTGCCATCTTCCCTGTTATCCATGCCCTACATGGGGTGCCCTTGGAGTCCCCTTTAAGGTTTCTTGTGTCCCTCTCTCTACTCATCTGCCACGTCTTGATGGAAAATTGTTATACTGATGTTCTTGTAAGCAGGACACTGCCCGTTTTATTTCGTATGTTCGGGTCTTCTGCCTCCACAGGCCTTGGCCCCTGCCTTTCTCTAGCTAGGTCTCCCCGTCTAAACCCACCAAACAGGGTTCAACTCTGAGGCTGTAGCCCTTTTTCTCATCTTGAGGCATGTGGCCCTCCTTTCTGCTCTAATCTAGAGCCCAGCCTCCCTGACCCAGCCGCCCGGCCACTGGCCCTACAGCCAGGGGGCTGCAATGCCAGTCCACCCCCGCAAAAAAAACTGTACCTCAGTGGCACTAGACCACCCCAGCCTTTTAGGATTGCGCCCTCTAGTGCTGGGGTCTGTACCCCGCAAAATCCTGTGCCGACACTGGCACCGGGGCCTATGTACCCTGAATACTGTGCCTTCTCTGGTGCTGGGGTCAGTACACCCCAGATCCTGCACTCATATGGGTGCCACGTCCCCATGGTGTAGTGGGGTCCCAATGAGGCCTCCTCCTTCCCCACTAGCCTCTGAGTACTGTAAGTAATATGTGATTCTGTATATGAGAAGTTGTAAGTAGAATTAGGTATCCAAATTACGTGAGTTTTGGCTTTAATCTGGAGCCAGTTGTCCAAAGTGTTGGGCCAAATCATGTTCTCTCCCAAGGCAATTACTCTTTGGACTGAGTAATACTTGTTCTTTTGACTGAATCCATCTCTTCCTTATACACACCTGGTGTTTCAAGGTTTCAGAGCAAAATTCATCCTTACTTCAGGCTCCTCACCTGTATGAGAAGAGCAAGATTTGGTCTTTATACTCTAAGGAATGGAGAGACCTGAAATGTGATAGAATGAGCGGGTCTTTGATTGGCAAACTACCATTCTAGAATGAACAGATGCCTTAAATGTACCAAGAAAAGGAAATTGTGCCAGGTCTGACTATTCAAGATATTAGGTTACTATTAAATTAGTTTCTTTCAGACTGCCTAAATATCTTGGGCTCCATATATCTGACATAACTAGAAGTTATCTTTCCTGATACCAGTTTCACCTAGGAGACTTTTCCTGTTTAAAACCATTGTGTGTTGTTGCTCCCTATACACAGTTAATGACTAGATATTTGGAAAAAAAAACTTTTTAAAATCTGAATTTGCTATTTTGTCCAAATTGAGACGTTCACCAGGACTGTGTAAATTTCAGCAAAACTCTGCAAGACTTTTCTCCAAGGTGGGTTTGAAATGTGTCTGCCACCTGCCAACCTGGTTGCCAACTAACTCATTCCTGTAGTTCCTCCACAACCTGCCAAGGAGCTGATCAGAAACTGAAAGCATGGAGGCTCTGAGAGCCCCAACTCCCTCAGTCACAACTTCTCTAAAGCTCTCTGTTCTGGGCAGCCCGCCATGGGAACTGCCTCAGTGCTGGGATTTATAGAGCTTCAGGGGGCCTTGCTCCAGAGCAGCCTATCAAACTGGTATAGAGCTGGGCAGAAAACAGGAATCAAATTCATCAAGAATTTAGGAATGTTTGTTTTGTTCCATATCAGTATGAAACCAAATGTTGAACTCTCAATAGCCTCCCTGAAATAAAGCTAGCATTGTCTCCACTTCCCTTAGTTACCTGCTCTGTCTTACCCCAGAGATGACTGCATTTCACAAGCTGCTAATTGGAACACTGAAGGGAACCACGGGCAGATCTAGAATTCTGAAAAGGGTGAGAAGGTGAAGTGCATCATATATAAAGGGCAGATCATGAAGTGAATCATCATATATAAAATAACACACTTTTTTCTCCAGTTAAAAATAAACTAGAAGCTTTACTAATATGCTAGGGGCCTAGGGCTATATTATTCAATTTAAGATTGTTTTTAATTCATTCTAAAGTAATTACATTTGTTTTTGCTTCATAGTTTCATAGTTTCTAGGGTTGGAAGGGACCTGAGCAGATCATCTAGTCCGACCCCCTGCCATGGCAGGAAAGAATACTGGGGTGAAACGACCCCAGCAAGAGGTTCATCTAACCTCCTCTTAAACACCCCCAGGGTAGGAGCCTGCACCACTTGGAAGTTGGTTCCAGACCCTAGCCACCCTGGCCGTGAAGTAGCGCCTCCTGATATCTAACCTAAATCTATCCTCTGTCAGCTTGTGACCGTTATTTCTAGTCACTCCTGGTAGTGCTCGGGGGAACAGTGACTCCCCCAATGCCTGCTGATTCCCCCTGACTAGTTTATAACAGGCCACAAGATCCCCCCTCAGCCTTCTCTTTTGGAGGCTGAACAGGTTCAGGTCCCGTAGCCTCTCCTCATAGGGCCTGCCCTGTTGTCCCCTGATCATACGAGTGGCCCTCCTCTGGACCCTCTCCATGTCGACATCCCTCTTGAAGTGTGGCACCCTGAACTGGACGCAGTACTCCAACTGCAACCTGACCAGTGCCGCGTAGAGAGGGAGGATCACCTCTTTGGACCTGCTCGAGATGCATCTGTGGATGCATGACAAGGTGCGGTTGGCCTTCCTGACTGCCTCCCCACACTGCCAGCCCATGTTCATCTTGGAGTCAATGATGACCCCAAAATCCTTTTCCGCCTCTGTGCTGACAAGAAGGGAATTCCCTAACCTGTAGGTATGGTGCCGGTTGTTCCTCCCGAGGTGCATCACCTTGCACTTGTCTGTGTTGAAACCCATTCTATTCTCATCCGCCCACCCTTGTAACCTGTCTAGGTCTGATTGTAGCCTGTTGCATCCTTCCAGTGTGCCCACGCCCCCCCACATCTTAGTGTCATCAGCAAATTTGAACAGGGTGCTTTTTACCTCCTCATCCAAATCACTGATGAAGATGTTGAACAGTGCGGACCCGAGGACCGAGCCCTGCGGAACCCCACTGCCCGCGTCCTTCCAGGTTGAGAAGGACCCATCCACTACCACCCTCTGGGTGCGGCCCTCCAGCCAGTCGGCGACCCAATTGACTGTGTGGGTGTCTACACCACAGCTCCCAGTTTCTTAATGAGAACGGGGTGAGAGACAGTGTCAAAAGCCTTCCGGAAGTCCAGGAAGACTATATCCACTGCTACCCCTGCATCTAATGATTTGGTGATCTGATCGTAAAAGGCCACCAGGTTGGTCTGACAGGACCTGCCACTAATGAACCCGTGTTGGTTGCCCCTAAGCATGCAGTCCCCTGCTGGTCCCTCCTGGATGTGTGCCAGCATAATTTCCTCAAACAGCTTACCTAGGAAAGAGGTAAGACTAACAGGCCTATAGTTTCCTGGGTCCTCCTTCCTGCCTTTTTTGAAGATGGGAACCATGTTGGCCCTCTTCCAGTCCTCCGGTACTTTACCAGAGCACCACGAGTGCTCGTAAGGCCATGCCAGGGGACTTGCAATGACCTCGGCCAGTTCCTTTAGAACTCTAGGGTGGAGATCATCCGGACCGGCTGACTTGAATATGTCCAACCCCTCCAGAAGCTCCCTAACTAAATCCTCGCTAACCCGTGGCCCAAGTGTGCCTCCCCCAGGGCCCGAGGGGGGCCCAGCAGGGAGGTGGCTGTTCTGGTCCCTTCTTAGGAAGATGGAGGCAAAGAAATCGTTAAACATGTTAGCTTTGCCGTCTGGTGTGACGACCAAATTTCCCAACGCGTCCTGCAAGGGCCCCACATTACCCGGGACCTTGTTTTTACCCCCTATATATTTAAAAAAGGACTTCTTATTGTCCTTAATCTGGGAAGCTAGTCCCAGTTCCATCTCTGCTTTGGCCTTCCTAACTACCCCCCTACATCCCCGAGCAACTGCAGAATAGTCCTCCCTGGTGATGACCCCTTCTTTCCATTGGGTGTAAGCCTCCTTTTCAGCAAGAAGACATTCCCAGATGCTTTTGGTGAGCCGTGGGGGCTTGTGTGCTCTCCTGCTCCCTTTGATCCTCGTTGGGATTACCTTCCTTTGGGCTTGGAGGATCGTCTCCTTAAGGAGCGACCACTGTCCTTGGACACCTGGCTCCCCTCCCCTCCAGGACCTCAGCACTTCTCCAACTATCCTCCTTAGCTCGATGAAGTTTGCCCTCCTAAAATCTAGGGCCACTGCCTTACTGCAGGCCTTTGCCACCTTGTGCTAGATGGTGAATTCCAGCAGGCGATGATCACTGTCGCCCAGGTGGTCAAGCACCCACAGCCCCTTCACCAGGTCATCACCCGTGGCCAGGACTAGGTCCAACAAGGCGTCTCCCCTGGTGGGGCTGTGCACCTCCTGGGTTAGATGGAGGTCCCACACTCTGTCCAAGAACCTACGTGAGCGTTCAGACCTGGCTGACTGCTCCTCCCAGCAGATGTCCAGGAAGTTCAGGTCCCCCATGACTACCACATCCTTAGCCTTCACTACCTCTGTGAGCTGACCTAAGAATTCCTGGTCAAGCTCTTCTCCCTGGTTGGGAGGTCTGTAGTAGACTCCCACCCGTTAAGACTCTTTCCCCTCGACTACCTTGTACTCTAACCCAAAGCACTTCAGAGTGCCCCTCCCCTGACTCCTTGCTAATTGACGAGGATGTGTATTCCTCCTTAATATAGAGTGCCACGCTCCCACCTCTCTTTCCTATCCTGTCCCTCCTGTACAGCCTATAGCCCTTGACATTCACCACCCAATCATGCGTTGAGTCCCACCAAGTTTCTGGAATCCCCACTATGTCTGGGCTGGTGTCAGCCAGCAGGAGGGTGAGTTCCTCCTGCTTGTTACCCATACTATGAGCATTTGTGTAGAGGCATTTGAGGCCTCCTGTGGATGTGTGTACTGACACCCTAGTCCCAGCGTTACCCTGGCCCCTATCTCTTACCTGTTTATTCGCTTCGCTCGTTGGTCTGGGCTGGGCTGTAGTTGTGGGTGCTGTTTGGTCTGGCAGTCTGATGTTTCCTCCGCCCTCATCTTCCCCTTCCCCCGACGAGCCTAGTTTAAAGCCCGCCGGAGGAGGTCCGCCAACCTAGAAGAGAACACACGCTTACCTTTAGGGGAAAGGTGGAGCCCATCCCATCCCAGCATGTCTCTTGTCGTGATGTGCCAGTCATGGTTGAGGAAGCCAAAGCCCTCCTCGAAGCACCATTCCTGTAGCCACCAGCTGGTCTCTGCGATGCACGTTTCATGCCGTCTGCCTCATCCACTCACTGGCAGGATAGAAGAGAAAACCACCTGTGTGCCCATCTCCTTCAGCAAGCACCCCAGAGTGTGGTAGTCCTCCATCAGGTGATCAGGGCTCCTCCTGGCCACATAGTTAGTGCCCACATGGACTAGGACCATGGGGTAATAATCGGTGGGTTGGATTATGGTTTGGAGCATCCCTTTCATGTCCTGAATCCTTGCTTCAGGTAGGCAGTATACCTCGTGTGCCGAGGGGTCCCGGCGACAGATGGGGCCCTCCGTACCTCTCAGGATGGAGTCACCAATGACTATCATGCGACGCTTCTTCCTACTGGCCTTCTTGCCTCCTTCAGCTTGCATGGGATGCGGTGAACGTGGAGTTGCCTCCTCCCTGGTTTCATCCTCTCCTTCCTCCTCCTCCTTGGCTGCCAGAGCTTCGTACCTGTTCTCCAGTCGGACTGGAGTAACTGGTGCTGCCGTGTCTCGAGCAGCCCTGGCACAGGAGGTGACCATTTGCCACTTAGCAGTGGAGGGCTCATCTTGAGGTGCATCCTCCTTGGTCGTACAACCCTGCAGGGAAAGAAAATAGCTGTCAATTTCCTCCTCTGCCTCCCTGATTCCCCTCAGCCTGCTAACCTCCTCCTGGAGTTCCCTCACCTGTGCCTCCAGGGCCCTAAGGTGGGCACCTGCAGGACAGGTGTGGGGTTCTCCAGTCCCTGCCCCCCCAGGCCTTGCTGGGCAGCTCCCGCAGGCCAGGGGGTTGGGGGACACCAGCCCCCCCCAGGCTTCGTCTGGGTGGAGGCCTCGGACAAGCCCCGGGAAGGGGCCCTGGCAGCACTCTGTGTCGACACCATCGTAGGAGTTTCTAGCTGAGTTCGGGTCCTCTGCCCCACGCTAACAGGAGTCAGCCTCTGGGCCCCTCCTGCTCCCCCTCTGGCGCGAATGCTGGCGCAAACGCCGGCGCGCTCTTACAGACCGCGCCTGTTTGCGCGGCTCGGGAGCGCAGCTCCCTACCAGCTCAGCTAAGAGGGATCCGAGTGGGGTTTCCCCTCCAGATCCAGCTCAGCTGCATTGGTCCCTCTGTCCCACTTACCTTAGGGGGATCTGCTGCTGCTGCCCCTGCTGCTTCTCCATTCGCTTCTGCTGCTTCATAGATTTCATAGATTTCATAGACATTAGGGCTGGAAGGGACCTCGGGAGATCATCGAGTCCAGCCCCTGCCCAAAGGGCAGGAAGTCAGCTGGGGTCATAGGATCCCAGCAAGATAAGCATCCAATTTACTCTTGAAGGTGTTCAATGTAGGTGCTTGAACCACCTCCAATGGCAGACTGTTCCAGACCTTGGGGGCTCGGACAGTAAAGAAATTCTTCCTTATGTCCAGCCTGAAACGGTTTTGCAGGAGTTTGTGACCGTTCGACCTCATCATCCCTTGGGGCGCTCTGGTGAACAAATGTTCCCCCAGATCCTGGTGGTCACCCCTGATAAACTTATAGGTGGCCATCAGATCACCCCTGAGCCTACGCTTTTCCAGGCTAAAGAGTCCCATGGCTCTCAGCCTGTCATCGTAAGATCTGTTTTCCTGACCTCTGATCATGCGCGTGGCTCTCCTCTGGACTCTCTCAAGCTTCTCCACATCCTTTTTGAACTGTGGAGCCCAAAACTGGACGCAGTACTCCAGCTGTGGCCTCACCAAGGGGAGAATGACGTCCCGGGATTTGCTCGAGAAGCATCTATGGATGCAAGCCAGCGTTTTGGTCGCTTTACTAGCTGCAGCATCACATTGGAGGCTCATGTTCATCTTGTGGTCAATGATGACCCCCAGGTCTCTTTCTTCTGTAGTGCTATCCAACGTAGTACTGCCGAGCCTATAAGGATGCTGCAGGTTTTTCCTCCCAAGGTGGAGAACCTTGCATTTTTCGGTGTTAAACACCATCAGGTTCTCGTCCGCCCATTTGCTGAGCTTGTCCAGGTCAGCCTGGATCACCCGCCTATCTTCTGGCATGGATGCTTTGCCCCAAAGTTTGGTGTCATCGGCGAACTTGGCCAGTCCACTCCTGACTCCAGTGTCCACATCATTAATGAAGATGTTGAACAGGATGGGTCCCAGGACAGAGCCTTGAGGGACCCCACTGGTCACAGGGCACCACGATGAGTGACTGCCATCGATTACAACCCTCTGGGTCTGACCACGGAGCCAGTTTCCCAGCCAGCGGATCGTGGTGGAGCCAAGGCCACAACCAGCCAGTTTGGCCAAGAGGTGATCGTGGGATACCAGATCAAAAGCTTTTCTGAAGTCAAGATATATGACATCAATCTCTTCTCCCCTGTGCAGGTGATAGGTCACCTGGTCATAGAAGGAAATGAGATTGGTCAAACAAGACCTACCCGCAACAAACCCGTGCTGGCTATCCCTTAGGATGTTAGCTTGGGCCAGTCCATCAAGGATGGCTTCCTTAATTAACTTTTCTAAGATCTTCCCCAGGATAGAAGTCAGGCTAATGGGCCTGTAGTTAGCCGGATCCACTCTCGTCCCTTTCTTGAAGATCGGCACCACATTAGCCTTCTTCCAGTCTTCGGGCACTATACCAGAGCGCCAGGAGTTTTCAAAGATCCATGCCAGGGGCTGGGCTATGACGCTCGCCAGCTCCTTGAGTACCCTGGGGTGCACATTGTCAGGGCCGGCTGACTTGAAGGTATCCAGCTTCTCAAGGTGTTCCTTCACGAGGTCAGCATTTATGGAGGGTAGGGGATCCCCATCACCCGGATCTCCCTGTCCCATAGCAGGCATGGGCGCCCCATGGGACTGATGAAAGACTGATGCAAAGTACCTATTTAATAGGTTGGCTTTTTCCTGGGCGTCAGTTGTCGGTTGCCCCATCTGGTTTAGCAGGGGTCCAACATTGCCCTTGCTTTTCCTCCGGCTCCCCACATATCTGAAAAAGGACTTTTTGTTGTCCTTGATGCTTGAAGCTAGTTGGAGTTCAGTTGCAGCCTTGGCTTTCCTGCAAGGCTGTGAAAAAGGAGCTTCATTACCAGGAACGGACTGTAGAACTTCAGAACAAAGGAGAGCTTGATTGGTGGAACATCAAGACCATTAAAAAGAAGAGGGTTCTTAACACCTGTGGAATGAGGAGTTGGATAGATTACAGTGAGCTGTGAAGTCAATTAATGCCCTCAGAACTGCCTGACTAGAAATGCTGCTGCCACAGTCACACAGTTGGTTTTAAACTTTGGGTGAAGCAGGAATCAAAAGGAGGGAGGGAGGGAGGGGTTGCAAGTGCACTAGTGTACAACCCCCTCCATCCACCCCTGCAGGGAACCTCAGCCCTTTTGAATGATTTCCATGATCCAGATGCTTATATACTAGGATCTGGATTGAGACTTTATAGATTATTTGAAAAGGACACTTATTAGTTTGTTTTTTAACATTGCAGAAAGAAAAACCCAAGTAACCTTGCAGGGAGAAACCCAAATAACCCTTTTTAGGTTGCTACTTTAATGAAAAGGTGTAAAAGTAAATCAGGGCTATGGAAGTAATTTCCTTCATTAGACCAGAAGGGGACTGAAGGGAATCCAGAGGATTAGCATTTGGGCAGGAAAAAGAAATCAAGTTCTTCCAGGACTATGATAGTTTAATCTGGATGATTAATTTAATAACCCATTCCATAATTTCAGTACTATCTGTTAAACCAGTGGTTCTCAAGCAGGGTGGCTTGAGATCCTTTCAGGGGTGCCATGCAATATTAATGCTATTAGGTGTTCAAATATGTCTCACAGGATAAACCCAGAGATTTAAAATAGGAATATACTGTTAGAAAGATTCTGACCTATTATGGTCTTTCTGAATTCTTTGAACAGAAAAACTGCTGTACTACTTTTCCCTAGTCAAAAGAACCAAGTGAAAACTAAGAGCCAGTATTTTCTGAGGGGTACTTGGAGTCTGAAGAGGTTGAGAACCATTGAGTTAGACAAATCAACTATACTGCCAGCTTGCTATCTACAGTTGAGCTAGGTTTCTGGTGGGTAGTATCTCTGCAGAGTGGGTAAGATAAACATGATGATTGTTCTGAGATAAATTGAATGAATTCATATCTGCACCTTGTATTAACAAAGCATTCAGCTGCTGCTTTTTCACCCAACTTCACACTGTTATGTAGGCAGGGCTACTACTTGAACTGCTATTGAAGTAGGAAGGTCACTGTTTGCAAATCATTTTGAATGTGAATTAAAAAAATCTCAGAGTCCCTGCATCTCCTCTGTAAACACTTGTTTCCTAATCTTTGTTGGATTCATTATGATATTTGAGTGTGCAGTGAAAACAGAATCAAACACACACGTACAAAATCCATGCATTATATTTCTTGAAGGGTTCAGACAAAATAAGAACCAAGTTTCAATTTCACTCTAGTAGGGTTTAAAATTAAAGGCAGTTTCTTGTGGATATAGTGAAATTGTAAGCTTTTTATGTGTTGATATTCTTAGAACACATGCACCTACATCCATGTATGCATTTTAAATCAAAGCTGAACGTCACTTGCCTAGGAGAGTCTTTCAAAGCTCTCTCAGAAAAGAATAATCCTGAGGATCCCGTCCCCTGCTGTTAAAATAGTATTACTTCACACATTTCAATCAGCAGGTGATTCAAACTGTGTCCACCCAGCCACCAAAGGTGTGACTGCAGCTCATGTAAGACATGGAGCTCAGTGTAGCTTAGTGGACTCAGGGTCCCAGGATTATTTGTAGCTCATGCTGAGCTCCATTCTGCTGCACATTGGTATTGTATATTGGAAGTAACTAATTCAAAACTTACTTTTAGCTGCAGTAGGCTTTGACAGTTGTGTAACACACAGTTTGGATTATATTTTTGCTTCACTGTTGGTGAGTAAACCCCCTCTACATTTATTCTGAATGGTTTATGGATGGAATTTCTGTTCACACTGAGAACTTTTAGTGTGCTTAGGGCTTGTCCACATTGGATTGATAGTGACTGGCTATCTGAGTAGTTGCTGATCAGAAATAGGGCAACTTATTGTTTCCTCTGGTAGAAACTATGATTGCTTGAAAGTGCACATATCAGCTTGGCAGCTGCACCAGGAGAATGAGGCCCATATAAGAAGGATGTCTGCACACTCTCTTAATGGTGAAGGTGATCTGGAATACCTGTCAAATAATCAACAGATGGGGTCAACTTGTTGCCCATAATAAATAGAAATGAGAGAACATTATGTTTATGTACAGACTCCAAAGAATTGGATAAATTTGTAAATAAGAACATGTTAACAGCCTATAAAGCAACACATTTTAGTTTCCAAATTATGGCCGATACAGCTTGTTGATGGTATAACAGGTACAAAGATCCACGCATAGATGACACTTTGATCTGGGAAAGAACAGCATAAAAGCAAAGTCAGAAGCTTGAAGCAGGTTGGAAAGAGCAAGACTTGGACTGAAGTTAAACAGATGCTAATTTTTCTGGGAGAAAAGTTAGTATAGCAAAGGAGTAAGGTGCAGGTTATGACCAACAGGCTTATTCAGCTAAAGCCCTCTCTTAACAGTCAATAGCTTGGACTGCGGATCTGTGCAGGTAAATCTGTATCTATTTTAGCTACCACAGGCATCAACCTGAGAGTTGCTGGAGAAAGCTGTTGAGAGGACATGGGTCGGAAATCTTTAATAGAGAACTGGAGAACCCAAAGGAATGAATTCAAAACTCAGTCCAAACTCAGTCCAGGGGGTATGATGACAGGAAGTGCAAAAATTAAGTTGTACACAGATACCTCCAAAACATGCATTGGTACTTTTTTTACAGCAGTCTTGTCAAAACGCCACATTGGTATTCCCATTGTCCAGGTGGCAAACTGAGCCAAAAGCACCCAGTAGCATTAGAAAGTAGCCAAATCAAGAGATGCTGTGAATTTTGGGTGCCAATTTGAAACACTTAAGGCCTAATTTGTCAGATACTTAATATTAGATAGCACTTTATAGCTTCAAAACATAGTTTTCTTTGAGTTCAGCTGCAGTTGTAAATGCTTGTACAAATCAGCCCCCAGCGTTTCAGGTGGTTTGGCATCCAGATAATGAGGAAAACACAGTTAAGGATCCTGTGTGACTGGTTTGGTTTAAGTGACTTGCCTAGAAAACCCGGGGCAGAGGCAGGGATAGAATCCAATTCTCTAGTGTGGGGTTCCACTGCTGTGTCCCTCAGACAGTCATCTCTCTTCCTGTTATCCCATCTTATTCAGTCCACAGCTTCCAAATTTGGTAATAAATGGGGTTTGTGCAGAAACCTGACTTCTTTCAGTATGAAATTTATCTCTAGAGTAGTATGGATAAAATAATCCACAATTTTATAATTAAAGATGATAGCATAATGTGTGAATCAGGGGACTGAACCCAGGCTGCAGAGGCAACCTTAACTCTAGCATTTCCTAACTTTTAACAGCTTGAGTTTACAACCTGAATAATAATGTTCCTTTTATATGTGTTTTTTAAAAATTACTGTATTACATTCCAGCTGAGAAAATAAGATGTAATTCATAATTGTAAACCTTTAATAGGTATAGCTTCCCAGGCAAAGGGAGTCGGTGTCAAGGGGGCAGATCCTATTCTACCTCTAAGTATTTACATGCTACTTGTGCATCTAAGTGTGGACCTATTCCACTCTGCTTCAGTGCCCAAAAAATCATTAATATAAAAGGTGCAGGGCCCTCCTCCTCACCACTTTTTATGTAGGCTTAAGGCTAATATGTACATATATAGATGTGTTATCAGGGATGTTGTGGGAGAAAGGCAGAAGCATATGTTCAGGGAAGTAGGGCACCTGGAGCTGTGTCTGAATAAAGGGATATCTTCCAAGCACTTGCAGCTCAGAGTGATCTTTGCAGCCTGCAGAGAGAATGGAGGGAAGGCCAGGAGGGCAGCACTGATGTGGGAAGAGAAGCAAGGGGCACTGAGGTGCAGGATGAGAGCTCCTGCAGCAGTGGTCAAGATCACCTCACTCCAACATTTTGGAGAGCTAACAACTTTAATACCCTTGAGTAAGTCTTCTGGGTGACGCCCTGTGGGACAGGTACTATAGCTGTGGTTCCTTGGTTCTCCTGGCAGCCAGGTAGAGCACAGAAGCCAAGGGTGTTTGATTGCTGTGGGGGAAGACTGGATTTCCAACTCCCAAGATGCTCTGCCAGGCAGCTCAAGACCTGTCCATGACCATCACACAAAAGCCACTGTATGTGTTCCAGACGTTCAGTGAAACTGCAATTCCTTCTTCATATGCTATGCACCTAGCAGCAAGGCCCAGGGATGCTTCATGGGGCATCATGTCCCTAGAAAAACAAAGCTTTGGGCTGGGTGCTACTGTGTCCCACGTTCTCTACAACAATCCTGGTCACAGCAATGTGCCATGTGTGGTGACCGGTGACCCATTTGGTCACCGACATTTAGGCATACTCCCTTTTCTTATCCAAGCACTATGCCTATCTTGGAACCAGGCGCAGAGGCACCGCATAGCCTCGGAGGGCTAGAAAGCAGGCCCTGAGCGTCTTCAGGAGAGTCCACTAGTCACAGGGATGTATCCCTTGGGAGACCCCTTTTGTCAGGGACATTCAGTCAAAACCTACTTCTTCCTCAAAGGGGGGCTGTATGTATGTGAAGGGGTGTGTATGTGTGAAGGGGAGTGTGTTTATGAAGGGGTGTCTGTGTGTGAAGGGGGCTGTGTGTGTGTCAAGGGGTGCGTGTGCATGTATGTCAAGGGGTGTGTGTATGTGAAGGGAGTTGGGTGTGTGTGTCAAGCATGAACGTCACGTGCCTCTCGAGGCTGGGGGGGCATGGCGACTGCCTGTAGGCAGTGGTGGCAGGGGTGTGATGGCAGTGAGCTTTCGCAGGTGGCCGTGGTGGTGTTGGCGGCGGGGGGGGCGGCGAGCGGTGACCGCCCACAAGCACCGCCGGTAGTGGCCAATCTCAGAGGGTGCACGTGCACCTGTGTGCACCCCATACACGTCACCAACGGTGTCAAGGGGTGTGTGTATGTGAAGGGCTACGTGCGTGTGCCAAGGCGGGGGGGGGGGGTGTATGTGAAGGGTTGTGTGTGTGTGTGAGAAGGGGGCCGATTGTGTGTGTGTGTGGGGGGCAGTTAAATGGAGCTGGGGAGGGCAAGGGGCTGCTGAAAGACAAAGCCGTGGCCCAGAAAGACTCGCTTGGGCTGACAAGGGAGGGAGGTGGTTTGTCGTCCCCGGAGTTCACGAGAGGTGCGGAGCGCGCCTGGTTCCCCCTGCGGGCGCGGGGCGGGGCGGGCCCGTGCAGACGACGCAGAAAGACAGCGTGTCACTGGGGCCCGAGCCGGCCTCGCAGCGCCCCCTCGCCGCCGCTGGGGGAGGAGGAGGAGCCGCGCGCGGCAGGAGGAGGAGCTGCGCCCCCCGCCCCGAGCGCATCCCTGCCCGGCCGGGCTGCGGCCAGCCGGGGCCTCCGTCCCTCCGTCCTCCATGCGCGACAGGCGGCGGCGGGAGCTGCTGTCCGGCCGCCCCCGGGACGCGGCGCCCGCTGCCCGCTGCCGCGGTTGAGCCCGCGCCCGCCCCCGCCCCCGCTCCGGCTGCCGGTCCCGCTCCCGCGCCTTCATGACCGCGAAGGATGTCCGGGAAGCACTACAAGGGGCCCGAAGTCAGCTGTTGCATCAAGTATTTCATCTTCGGCTTCAATGTCATTTTCTGGGTGAGTGCAGCCCGCCCGCCCCCCGCTCGGGCCGTGTGGGGCCAGGAGCGAGCGAGGCTGCTGGGGCCCGGCGGGAGGAAAGGAGCCCCGGGTCAGCGTGGGGGGCTGCCATCTGCTTCCCCTCTGCACTCGCCGTTCCATCAGAGCCTCTGCTTTGCCTTCTGCCACCCCCTGGCCGTGTCGGGCATGCTGCCTCCCCCAAGCATCACATCCCCCTCGCCTTCCTAATTGCTTTTGTTGTGGGTGGAAGAGAGGTTTTCTTCCCCTCCCCCTTTCCTTTTTAATGGGGTATTGACCCCCCCCCCCCCCCCCCAGCCTGGAGGATGAATCAGGTGCGTGTGTCCACACCTTTGGAGCAGGGCAGGTTTGGAGGGCGATTACACAATGACTGCTAGGGCCCTGGCGTGGGTTTGTTGTGATTAGGGATGAGCTTTTGCAAGGGATTTGTTGGGTGTGTGTTGGGTGCTGAGCTTGCACTGCCTGGCTTGTCTCCGTCGCCTCATCTCTTGTCTGCACTGTCTCGGGCAGGGTAGTCAGAACATGGGTGAAGAGAGCAACCTGCGTGTAATAATAATAATAATAATATTTCTAGCAGATTCGCCTGCTGTGGTTGAGAAACAACTATGTCACAATGCATAATCCAGAGGTGATGGACCAGATGGGTTTGTACGTAGGGGACTGCAACAAAATGAGCCTCTCAGGAATGTATATGCTTCGTTATAGGCAGACTTGTATTTATCAGCTGCCCCTTGCCCCAGCATGGACTAGTACATTACAGATAAGAGAGGTGCCCAAAGAAAAGGTGCCATAAATGCGGTCTGAGTGGTTGCGGGCATGTGTTTGCGTACAGGCTAAGAGTGCTGGTCTCTGGAACTTGTGTGTGGGGAGAGAAG
Organism: Crocodylus siamensis; assembly: GCF_052110815.1. Classification (NCBI taxonomy): domain Eukaryota; kingdom Metazoa; phylum Chordata; order Crocodylia; family Crocodylidae; genus Crocodylus; species Crocodylus siamensis. The sequence goes on along the minus strand of NC_143396.1, from coordinate 154,909,402 downwards.
AAATACCAGTCTCCATTTCTACAAACTGGGCAAACTTGCTCTTTTAGCTCCCTTGTTTTTTTTCCTCATCTCCCTGCCAGTACAGAACTTCTGATTATCTAAAACCCCCTGGAGGAAAAAAAAAAGATCAATACCAGGGTTGTAAAACATGTTACATGACAGTGTTGTAGCTCTTCTTGTAAAGTAAAGATGGTGGCATATACAGTGTTTATATGTTTACTTGTCCTTTCCTTATGCCTTGTGATGAAGGGTTACTTAAAATCTTGTGGTGTATTACCTTACATCAGCCATTATAATCTTATTTTTTGTTCCAATTTTAAAGGTTTTTGGTTGCTATGTTTTTTCTTTTTTCTTTTTTTAATTCTTAATTCCTTCATTTGCGTGATGCAGTGAGCACAGATGTTTTCCAGTGAGGAACAGAAGGGTCTGGAGGACACTTGCATAGTATGTCACTAGCTTTCAGTGCCAACTGGGGGGAGTATTTATGAAATATTATAAGTCTCAAGAGTGCATTTTCTTGGCCATGTCACATTCACTGAATAAATTACTGTGCTCACCTAATCCTATAGGTATTAAGCATGTGCATGGTAGTGGTCTTGTGATGGTTGTGGATAGGCGAGTACTGACCAGGGGATCCTTCCCCAGAAGGTCTGAGTGGTCAGTGAATGCTTCACTTCTGTTATGTTTGCTGAGGTTCACCAAACTGAGCAACCCAGATAAATGGCAGAGTTTCATGGGTCTCAGTTGAATGCGTAGATTCCAAATTCCTTGGGTGATACAGTCCAGTGAGAGGCCCCTGGACTGGGAATTGGGAGACCCAAGGTTATTCCCCATCTCTGCTGCTGTCATGTTGAGTGGCCTTAGGGTCTGAATTTCCCGATTTCTGAAATGCAGCTTGTGATGCTTGCCTCCTTTGTAAAGGACTTTGAGAATTACAGATAAAAGTGCTTTATAAAAATGAAGACTTGTTTAGTCACTTCCTCAAAACATGGATAGCTCTTTATGAGGAGGGCCTAGGTTTATTTGTGTCTCATGATCTGGACCAAGTACAGACGGTCAGAAAGCCTGAGGCTGAATCAATTCAATCTTTGCATATATTGAACCAATAAACAAGTGCACAGGCATTCACTTCTGATTCTAGAAATGCAGCCATATGTCTTCAGTGGCTCAGGCCAGAAGCCCCTTGCTAGAGCACACCTTTCATCTTGACTGAAACGGACAGCTTGGGCCAAGCCTAGCCCACCCACCCTCCGAGGGGGGGCTTGCAGGGGAGGTACAAAGCATCTTGGGATGCTGGGGGACTGTGAGTTAACTTGAATCTGGAGGGGATCTGGAACAGAAGTTCAATAATCTGATTTAACCTAAATCAGTTAAGTCTAATATTACATCCATCCAGGTTTATCTTAAACCAGTTTCACCTCTTTTGAGAGCAGTTTATGTGTACAGAATTTCTGTTGTGTTACAAATTTGAACTGGGTTCTGATCAGTTTTACTGGTTTATAGGTAATTTCTGTCCCTAGCCTTGGGGTGAAAATATAGCATTGTTGCATACAGAGGATGTTTTAGGTCATTTTTCTTGACTTGCTAACAAATGAGTTGCTGTTCTATCACTAATCTAGGCCAGAAAATGTGTCAAAGATAACATAAGATAATGGTGATCGAAGATGACTGCACCGTATTGTCATTTAAAGAGGATTTAGAACTTTTGATCAGGAGGTAATTGTATAAAATATCAGTCTTCCTTAGATTTCTAGCACAAACCTTTCAAGCACTTGTAACATCTTTCCTAAAGAAGCTAACAAAGATTTACTGTCTGGTTTCCTTCCTTCTTTCCTTTCCTTTCCATTCCTGTAAGGAAGGTGAAGTGAATTGGGAGTAATAATACCTTGTAGTGAACAGCAATAGACCCTTAAACAGAGAAATAATGCAGCACCATTTAAATTACAGTTGGGGATATTGGCACATAATATTAATGTGCATGCTATTTTAACTTCAAAATATGGAACAGAATGTTCTAGATTTCGCACCCTTCAAATCTGGCATGAAGGCTTTATAAAGTAACTACTTCTTCTGTATTTCAGTATTGGCTTTGTGCTCTGTATGTGTAATAGTTTTTGTTTTTTTTTAATATAAGCACAAACCGGATCAAAGAGAGCAAATTTGGGCCCAGCCCATGGATGTTTCACCTGTATGATTAAAAACCAAATTTTGCCCTTCAGGAGACCTCTCTGTCCAAATGTTGTGGTTGTGTATTTAAAGCCAGCCACCCTTGCTCCAGCAGAGTTACAGGAGAGTCACAGATCAGAATACCGTCCTTTATGCTTGTGCTATAAAATCAGTATTCGAGATGTGTTTTCACATTAGGTTAAAGGTGATTTTTTTTTTTTTTTAAAGCCAGAATTCTGTTTGTAATAGGTGAAAAGTATAGCAGACACCTTTATTTTGTAGTGCATTCTGCAAAGGGAATTTTTGTGAGGTCTCAGCACTTCAATAGAGAAGGGAAGGATGCTTTGATACTCGAACAAATATATTGGAAAAAGGTTGTTAGATATTGAAATTAAACAGGCATTAACAAATAAAGACTTAACAATCAAATGAAATGTTCCTCTCCCTCACTGTTGAACCTCTACTCTCCTGGCTGTGGTTCATTGAAGTACCTCCCAGGTCTAACAACGGGACAGGGGCTGTGTATTAAGGCATAAGCTGCCTTTTCTGTACTGGATTTTGAGAATGTGTGTTAGTTAGTACATTCATTCTGTGCTTTAAATCCTAGTCGAGATCAGGGGTTTTCAACTTTTTTTTGGTTAGTGTACCCCTGGTGGCTGGTCAAGAAGCAAGGAGTCCTCTGGCCAGTCAATGAGCAGGACTGGGGACTAAACCAGAATTGGTCGTGGCGAAGCTGGAAGTACCCCCCACTTCTCTGCACCACTGCTATGTAACTCCTGGGGGCTTCCCAAGTACCCTGGTTGACAGCCCCTCGTCTAGATAAAACCAGAGCATTTTTTTATTTTAGACAGAGCATAAATGCCTAATATGACAACATATTTCCCCCTTTTTTGCTGTAGTAATAAAAATGAAGCCAAATTTTAGGGCCTTTATATGTCAGGACAGTCCTTGCAGCATTCTGAGAGTTGCTTTCAGGTGTTTTGTCAGCTTTATAGAAATACTGAAGGTCACATTCTGCCCTTTGTTGCAATCAGTGGAAACTCTGTGTGTGTATCTTGGGCCTGACTGAGACCTTAGTCTGGACCCTAAAGGAACAGAGAGGGGGAGGTAGAGAGCAAGTGAGCACATCAACCAGAAACCTAGGGTGTATCTTATGATTCACTGTAAATTGCAAGATGTGCTGCGATTATGATACATCAGCATATTACAAGTCATAATTTGTGTTTTAATTTGCTAGGCATCTGTTGGTTTTGATGGTAACCATATGGGAGTCTAAACTGTCTTCTGAATTAGAGAGGGAACGATAGAAGGAAAGCTAAATACAGTTCAGTAAACGTCCTGTGGGAAAAGTGTTCAGAAGGTGCATTGACCTCTGATGGACACGTAATTTGACAGTTCACTGAATTCTGTAGATCATCGATAGCATCTCAAAGCAGCTTAGAATATTTATTCCAGGACAGTATTGTTTCAGGGAAAAAAGGGAACTTTGGAAATATTCTTTGTTTTCTCTCTTTAAAAGGAAAATGTTTGAGAGACTGCTTTGATGTGATCTTTGAACATCCTGTGCCATGTTTTATTCTTAGAAATTACTCTGAGAAGTTAATTGCTAGCAGAATGAAACTATTTTTGCGGGGGGAAACAGGATGCTTCCCCCCATTCTGTATTCAAGGCATTTAGTGTACTGTTTGTCAACATAATCATTTTGCTACTTTGAAATGTATTCCATAAGACCTACTCTAAATCAAGGAGAGATTGTTATCTTGATTGAATGTTGGTGCATGTGAACTGATGTAGTGGGTAAATGGCCATGTGACCCCAAGCTTTTCTGCTATGGGCATGTGGAACTTGAGTAGCTCCATTGGCTTTGGTGAAGTTCTCTCAGATTTTTGGGTGAATGTGGAAGTACAGTCTATCCCCCCTCTCCAGCCCTCCTTACCTTGTATCCTTTGGTAGGGTGATTTGATTGTTCAGAAAGAAAGTCTTTGAAATGATGCTTTAATTTCCTACCCCTGCCTTGGTTTTCTAAAGATACCTGCTGCTTATCTTGCAGAAAACTAGTGCCTTAAACTAATGGGAAAAGACTAATGCTCTTTACTGCTCATCTTGGAATTAAAAGAGCATCAATTGGCATCTCTGGGGTTCCAAAAATGGGTTCTTGCACACTTCCAATGTATATGTAAACCTGGAATTTGTATTTCTTTCCCTTGGTTAAACTGCTACAGATTTGTCACTGGGGAAAACTTGCCCTACCTGTTTAGATCATCCAAGGTGAAATAGGCATATTTACAGCCCTGTTCTATTAAATTGTGGTGCATGTGTATAACAGTCTGGTCATAGGCAGTCCTACCCATTTTGGTTAGACAGCTTTGTTCACAACAGTAATTTGCATGCTTGTGTCTTTGTAAGATCATGGCCTAAGAAAACCCTACTATTTCAGTAACAAAACTTTGTTCTGGAAGAAATGTCTATTCTAGAACAATTTATTTCAGTATAATCATGCTACTTTAATATAGAGAAGGTAGAGCTTTCTCTTGATTGTGCATGCACAAGAGAATATGTACACCGTATAAAGCATGCATGTGTACACATGTCTGCAAGCACTCACAAAGGCAATTATATGGCAGGTTGTAGAGGGTTTTGTTTTTTTTTAAGTGAAAATCCAGAAATTTAATCTTAAACAAACCCATCAAACCATCCATAATAACATAATTAGGAAATTATGCTATTCTGAGTAAAAGTTTTTTATTCAGTATATATGCAAGGACATTTCTGTAACTATTAAAAGGATTTAAATTCTGAAAATAGTTTAAACCAGAATCTATTCTACTCTAATCAAACAAACAAAACCGAAGCTCACGCTCTGTAGACCCAGGACTTAAATTATTAGCAAAGGTTATAATTCTTTTTCTTAACTCCGTCAGACCCTAGTAATACACAACTGATTCGTAGGTGGTAAGAAACGTGAGCTTGCAATCAGTGAAAGAAATTGCACCAAAAAAACCCAAAACTTTAGGACCTTCTTCTGTAAACAGATCACTATTTTGAACTCTAACATCTGTCCATGTAGAGTCCCATTGCCTGGAATATGATTTTGTGTGGCAGGATTTTTATGTGCAAGACTGGCTTTACAGTAATTGGTGGGAGCGGGGTGTGGAGCAGGACAAGCTGCGTGTTCCTGAAAGTGTCTCAAACTGGCAAGAAGACTAGAGCTTATGTAAATCTGGAGGTAGGAGCTGGTGTGTTTAAATACTCAGTGTAGCCATTTTAATACTTTTTTTATTCAGTTAACTAGTGCTGATTAAAATGGTAAGATCTGCTGTAAATGTTTCAGTATCATGTTTTACTTCCAGCTAACATTGAGCAAACATACAATTTTCAGCCCAAATAAACTTTGAAACCTAATTCTGCCAGGTAATGGATTCCAACTTTAGCAGTATAGTGCTGAAAGGTAGAATCTGTTTTTTGTATTCTGAATTGACCAAAATTGCAGGGTAGTTTTTATATAAGTGGGTATTATCCTGTCAATAGGATCGTAATTGTTTTACTGTGGTGTAGGCAGGAGCAAGAAGTGGAACAGCACGTGAGCTAATGAGCTGTATTGGCAACTGTCAGACTTAACTCTTAAAAGTCCTCTCTGGTATAGTAATATATTTTAATAATTTTATAAAATATCTAGTCTCTTTTCTTTCTTTACTTTGTATTTTATGTCAATAACATACCACAAGTAAAAAGCAGGGAAGACAGGGGTTTTGCTTAATGTGGCATAAGCAGGAGAAAAACAAACTATTCTTTATGGCCAGGTACAGACATTACATTTTTCCATTATAAATAATTGGAAACCGGTCTGTACCTGTAAAGGAATAGAAATTCGGCGCACATAGACTGATTTAAAAATAGTGCAACCCAGTCTAAGATTTGCTGTTCCCTCACTAAATGGTGAATGTATGTTCTGTTCACTACTAATCTATGCAATTTTCTGCAAGCAGTATAGTTTAACTTGGATTGATTCTGCCTCGGACTTTTTGACCCTTTGTACCTAGTCTGTGGGCTTGACACCTAATAACTTTTTCTTCCATTGTTACACTGAAGATCACCATGTTTGCAGTCATCTTGCTGACCACTAGCAGAATCTTGCAAAAGGATAAACCTCCTTGGATGTTGATGCATGTGATGCGTGTATGCAGCCCCACTGACTTCTGTGGGCCTTTTTATGGACTGATAAGGCTCTATGTGGGTGAATCCTATTGCTGAATAGACACCATTTTAGTTGGTTCTGTAAAGTGTGCATACACTTTGTGTCCCACTCTTTTTATTTAAAAATGTCAATACGAAGTTGAGGAAGTGCTGCCCCGTGGATAAAATATGGACTGATAGTGTTGTTGGTTCTGTAACAGGTTTGACTCAGAGGGTTGACTTTGGAAAACTTCCTCATAGCCTGGATTTCAGTTGAGATGAGAACTTGCAGGTACTTTGTTGTTAGGTGGATGGAAAAGGTGACTTAGTCATCATTCGCCTAATTTACTTTTCAAGTGCATCAGTTTTCACATCACGGATTCTTCAGCTAATATTTCAACTTTCCAGTCACTTTTCTCTGGACAGCATTTAGAATAAGTATTTCAGCACACATGGAGAGTATCTTATGAATGAACTGTCAATTTCACAGCACAGGGAAAAATCAATATGCCTCCTCCAGGCATTTGAAAATCCCTGGACTAGCAATGAAGGCTCCACAACATCAAATAATATTGAAAATCATTTCAGGCAATGTTCTTGTTGTGGATGGTAGTGGCTTGATTTTTGTTTTCTGTAGCTAGGCAAGGAAATGCAGGAGAGAAACTTTCAGAGGCCTGTTGCATGCTGTTTTTATTTTAGTTTTTCAGCAAAACCAAACCTTATGTGGAATCCTTTGCAGCATACTTAAGCAAAAGCTCCTCAGCATTTTGAGAGTGTATAACAGAAAGAAACATAACAAGCAGTTGGTGGTCGCTCTCAGGCTCTTTGAAAGAATGTCCTCTTGAAGGGAAGGAGCAGAGGAAGGCTGGGTTGGCATTACGAAGGGGTCAGATGCATGAAATAGTCAAGGTAACTCATGACTGTGTTCCTATCTCATTTAATATAGTGATGATCAGCTACACCCTGGATGCTGTTCCCCCTCCACTCCTTGAGTAAGCCCAAGTGTAAAAACTTTCCTTTGCAGAGTACTATGGGGGTTCTGTAGAGAACACATTCCCCTTTGCAGACTTCAGGTAGAGTTTAATTGTTCCCTCTAGGGTATGGGGAAGAGGATTTGATACTCAGTGCCATGGCTCCCTGTCTTGTGGGCTTTTGATGGCATAGGGCTGCTGACTGGCACTGTGGCAGTGGAGTAGATGAACATAGAATAAATGTTGAGATAAGATTATGGTATCCTTCTTATGTAGTCATTCAGTCTCTTGTGTGGTGCAAAGGCACTAGTTTGTCTTTAGCAAAAGTACTATTAAGAATCAAATTAGCTCACTTAATTTGAGAGCAAACCTTCCCTCTTAGCATAGGATCTTTTTGTTTAGAGGCTCTTGGCTAGGACCAGGAGGAAAGGAATTTTTTCATCTGAGCGCTGGAGCACCGCGGACAGTAACAACATGGCAGTGGGGTTCTCTTAGTGGATTAATTTGGCATCTTATTTTTTGTTCACAGCCTGTATCAAAGCGCCCTCCATTCTACTAAGAAAAGACACCTCCACTCTGCACACATGCAGCACACAGAGTATACCCACCTTTGTCATCATCTGAATTCACTATCATATAAAATATACTTCCCCACTAAATTAGGGTGACAGTATTTTCCCTCTCTTTATGCTGTATATAATCTGCTATAAACTGGGGACATCAAGATAAAAAAGGTATTGCAGATCTTCTCTGGCAAGAATTTAGTTACTTCACATGATGAATGTTTCCATGCTGCCTTTGTTAAAGCAAAGAGCTATCTTCCTATGCATGCACACTTGGAAATATAATGTGAAATGATATAATTACATTTTTTGGGGCTTAGAAGATGTTGTCAGAAGAATGGCTGAGTGTTCTGAAGCCAAAGTCCTGCTTTCCAGATAATCTGGTACACAGGGAAGGAAGGTCTGGCAGATCAATTCCAGCTGTTTGTTGCATCTGACCTTCCCTAGCATGGACAAAATAGGCGGGAGATATAACCAAAAACCTGCTAACAATTTCAAGAACAAAACAATTTAAAACAAAACATAATCCTTCTCCCTCATTCAAAATGGAAGGCCCCATACCTCCCAGTATGAAAAATAAAATCATGTTTACATGGTTCTGACTTGCCTTTATGCCAGTGTAAATCAGGAGTGATTATGACCAGTGAAGCTAGTAATTACATGTGTGTGAGTTCAGAATTGGGCTTATAACACTTACAGCAAAGGAAGAAAATTGCTTCTTAACAGAATGTGGAATGAGATTCTCCAGAGAATGGTACCATTTTCTATAGTAAAATTGAGCCAGGTAAAGGCTTTTAGGCAGAAGGATTTTTTTCCTCAACAATTAGCCACTAATGCAAGCTACAGTATAGTAGTTTTACCCCTTATTTCTTGGTGTTGCCAAGATCCTTCAGGGTTTGGCTCTTACTCCTTTTTCCTCCCCTTGAGAGTGTTCCATAGTTTTGCTGCTTCCTCTAGTTAAAATGTCACCTTTTTGTTTCTGTCCTGGTGGCTGAAAGAATCCCTTATGATATCAGAATAATCTGCCTTTTCTGCATGGAGACTTCTGTTAAAATTTACCATTGTTACATTACAACCATCATGTTTAGACATGTTCTAATTCAGGTTGGAGATGATTAAAAAATGCTGGTCGCTTTTTCTTTGACAGCAACCTCCCTTTTTCTGTCATAATGCTAGGAAATGTTAAAAATAGAGATGGAACTTAGGTGCACCTAAGAGGAGTTGGAAGTTTAAACTTTTGTTTAGGCAGACTTTCCACATGCTTATTCATTTTGTGCATTAATGCCTTCATTTCCCTCCTGTTTTTTAGGCATGGATGAAGAAAGATGCTGGTCTGTCCCCTTAACTTTCTCACATACCTTTAAAGATATCTTCTACTTTTGTACTTCTAAATTTATAGGGGGTTCTTGGGCTGAGAGAGGTAAAGCGTCTTGGAGCTTTAGCATTGCCTTTTGTTCTCTTAGGCTAGGGAGCAGGAAAACCTGAAGAAGGGCCCTCAGTGCCTGAAATCTTGTCCAGCAGCTCTCCCAAACAATGCATTTGGTCCAATAAAAGATATCACAAAAAGCCTTGCTTCTCAGGCATTTCCTGAATCGTCATAGCTAGATCTGTAGCTAAAGAGTAGAGCATTAAGCAGTTACAGAGTGGATATCTAACATTCAGGCCTTTGCAGAGGTAATGTAGTTGTGGTTTCTACACTTGGCCTTAATGGGTGAAAGAATCAGAGTATCCAGTGAACTTCAGGAGGCATAACTGTCTGCCCCTTGACTTTTACAAGATCACACTTGTTTCCAGCCTGCCTCTTCTTCCATCTAAGTAAAAAAGCTTTGGGAGAAATAGAGTCCTTTCTTTTCTTTGAATATGCCTTCCACTCCTAATGCATGCATTAGAGTGGGGCAGGAAATTATTTCGGGTGGAGGGCTGCTTACTGAGTTTTGGAAAGCCATTGAGGGCCACATGATGGGCATCCAGGGGCAGATAAATATTAATTTTCTAAACTTTTTAGGGGCCCTGTGGGTTGGATAGAATGGTCTGACGGGCCACACGTGGTCCATGGGCTGCATTTTGCCCACCCCTGCATTAGAGCTTGGAAAACATACCTAAAGTCTGCCAGCTGTTTGAATCCACCTGAATTTTTTTGCCCTTCCAACCCCCAGAACTTGCTGGATGCTTTGAGGAGGGAGTGGGACTCTAGTAATCTCTGTGTCATTCCTAGTGTGATCCTACTGTTGCTGATGGCTTTGCAGTCACCAGCAGAGTGAATTTGTACAGAATCTTGTCAAGTTCAACATAGCTACGTGTTTCTGAAGAAAAGTAATACAAAGTGGTAAAAAACAGTTATTTTCTGCTCAACTTCAGTTTAGGGAAGTAACGGATGGTAAATTTCCCCAAACCAACTGCCATTGCTCGTCCTTTCCAGTATTGCATGTTCTAACACAGGTTACCTTACCTGTAAGGTGTAACTCTGTTTTGAAAAGTGACAGTAAAAATGGCTTTGCAGCATTCACTGTTTTCCTTTCTCTTACTGATTTACAGGCCTCTGACAGACGTTCACTTTAAGATACAATGGGATCTGATCCTTGTTTCCAACAATTGTCTCCTGCCATGCCACACATGCATGGAGGGACTTGCGATCTTGGGACCAGGAATTAGATCCCAATCATGCCTTATTTGCTGGTTCAAGGAGAGTCCGGGGCCAGCAAGATGACTGTCAATTAGAACTGGGAAAAAAATGATTCTCAGTCCTAGCCAACAATCAGCTCGGTGCATAGGGAACATGGCCACTGCCAAGGTCCCCTAGGTTTGGGAGCTGTAAAACTGTGTATGCCACCCAACTAAGTGGCACATGGAGTTTGACAGGTCCTGCAAGTAGCCTGATGCTGTGCTTCCTGCACACTGGAAGCCATAAAACTGCATGTGCTTCCTAGCTGGGCAGCACACAGAGTTTATGCCGGTCCTGGTACATGAGGAATCTGACATTAGGCTGTTGCACACACCCCATGCACTAGGACCTGTTTAAAACCTGTATGCTGCCCAGGTAGGTAGTATATAGGGGGTTTAGTCATCTCTGGCATGGGACTCTGGGATCTGGCTGTTGCAGCCCACTCGCTGGGGCCCCCTGTTCCGGGACCTATAAAACCACGTCACCCAGCTGGGGTTACATGATTTTGACAGGCCCTGGGTTCAGTTTACGGCACAATATAAATGAGCCACAAAGTATTCCTCATTATATTAGAAGTAAACTCTGTGGCTCATTTACTGCATTATTATGCTTTAAATTGACTTGCACATGTAGCCAGGTTACTATTTAACAAATTCAGTCTAGCTAAAAGTCTGGCTGGTTCTCTCCTTTTCCTGCATCATTACCTGGAGTGGGGGGAAGAATTCTGCAGGGTAAGTTGAGCACCTGTGCAGACACCTTGCTGATTTGTCTTTCCACTGATGTGGTACGCTGGTCCTACATCTGAAATATAGTAAACAGTTTAACTGGTGATGCACAAAGGGGGTCTGCATTCCTTTAATTTTGCAGCGGTAATGGCAGTAACAAAGGAAAAATCTTACTTTTGTCACTTTTGGAAAATCCTAAATGACCTCCAGGAACAACTCTGTTCTGTAAAACAGGTGCATTTTTTGCTGCCTGTACTATTTAACATTAAGGTTGGGTATCTCGATATTAAATAGTTTGTATAGTTATTATCTAAGAGATCTATCTGTACTTGTGTAAAGATAAGTCGGGACATTTCAGCTAGGCCAACCCTGTGAATGGCTTGCAAAAGACCATCAGTTCAGTTTATTTATGACTAAGCTACACCCAATTTAATACCAAAATTATATAGTTGGGTGCTTTTCTTTTGCACTATACATTGTAGGTAGGTTCTTGTTTTTTAGCTTCATAGATGATCACTGGAACCTGAGTGCTTGGATGATGCTTACAGTGGATCTTTTTGGAGGAGTGGTTACACACTGGGACACAGTAAAGTAAGAGTGGAGGTGTTGTTATCAACCTTGAGTGGAGGGACTTGCCTTCCTCAGCTGTTGGCTTTTCTTTGAGGAAGTTCCTCCACGAGGAAGAGTTGGTGCTGTGGTTCTCACATGCTTAATGGCATTACTGTAGATGTGTGCATGGTCAAAGAGCAGGAGGTAGGGAGCTTTTCTGATCTGCTCTTTAGAAGCTCAGGATGAAAAAACTTTTAAGTGTTGAACAGGGGAGTTAGTCCTGGTACCTCTTTTAAGATAAGCTTGGGAAATTACTTTTACTGAGCTTTTCTAAGTTTATGTGAAATCCTGAAGCCAAATTTAATTTGCACTAGAGCTGCTATACACCAGTCTGGTTGTGGAAAGGGGCTTTAAAGTGGTGGTAAGCCCTAGCAGTGCAGACAATGGTGTGAACCAGAACAAAAACTTAGGTGTCAGAAACCTTTTAATGTGAGCATTATGGGCTCCTTGGTTGGAGCTGTTTGGAGAGTTTACTAAGTTGGTGGGATATCGTTTGTTTTCTTTGCAGAATGAATGGCTTTGGGCTTATGCTGGGTGGTGAGAAAAGGGGCTTAAGCCTTTCCCTGAGGAAGAAGAGGGGCCCAGAGCACAAAATACCTCTTGTCCAGAGAGGATTTTCTTTTTAGGAAGGCTTCCCTCCCATTTTTTTTAACCTGTCCTCTCCACATTGGTTATTAGTATCAACACAACTCTTCATGTGCTGCAGTATGCCACTGTTTTCTCTTGGAAGCTCTACTAACAGAGGAAAAACAAATTCAACTCCCCAGTTTTCAGACATAAAACCACAAGAACAGTGCCTCTAGACAAATACATATCAAGGCCACTAAAGTATCTTAGAGAAACTAAATGACCAAAAAGGTAAGATTGTAAAGGACAGACTTGCTTCTGATCAGATAAATGTTTGCCCTGTCTTTCCCCCAGCCCTGAAGCAATGTTAATTTTAAATGAGCCTACTACAGAGTTGCCTTCCATCAAATGCCTTGCTGCTGCTGCAACCGCATTCATCCGCTTAGCACACACAGCACAAAGACTTTAAGCATTTGTAACAGTTGGGGCCTCACTATGTAGCCTCTGTGTATGAGCTCCTATTGGCTTTAATAGGAGCTGGTTGGAGCAGCAGCTGCATAATTAGGTGCTTGGTTTTCAACCAAGGAGGAAAAAGAAAAGGATGTGAAAAGACTTCAAAAGAGACAGAGCCATTGCTTCAGTCTGCCTCCATAGTGAGGAGCTGATGCAGAGGATGATGCAGTGTGGATGCAACTGGCAAGCTCTTGCTGAGAACAATGAACTGTGTACAATGCTTTTATTTTTCTTCTTTCCTTTCCATTGTCTTGGAATAGTTAACGTACTGTATATAAAGGTTTGCATTCAAATGAAAGTAAACAGTCACCAAAAGGATAGCGGCCTCATATTCATCTAATACTTCTGGCATTAAGATATATATAATTGAAGCATTCGGAGATAATTTGCTGAAGACTGTGATTACATTCTTTTCCCATTTTTATGTGACTGTGCTGGCATGCCAGAACCTAGTGTTAAATAACAGTTCATCTGTATAAAAGTACATGCCTTTCTCCGGCTCTGGTTTGGTCAGCAATCTGGAAAGTGCCAGGGTTTTATAATCGGCCATTCATAACATTGCATTATTACTGAGTGATGAGTCCTGCCTCTGCCAGGCTCTTGCTTAGGCAAATTCCGAGCTAGTCAGACGTTTTAAGAAATCTTTATCTTATCTGTGAAGTACTACTTATGTGGTCTACCATCAGCCACAGAAGAAATGGCCACACTTCTATTAATAGCTTCTGAATTTTTATCTTCACCTTGAACTAAAGTTAAAGCCTTTTGCTTACAGTACGCAGCATTACAGCTGACGCAGTGTCTTAGTAAGCTAATAGAAGGGATAAGGGTATTTCAGTAAACAAAGCATAATGGAAGCTGTGTACTATAAATCAGATTTGTAAATCAGTTTATCGTTACCATGCAAACTGAAGGGCTTGGAACTTGCGTGCAAGATTTCTGGGACTGAGATCTCTCTCTCTCTTACTTTTACTTTTAAGCACAGGTCTTGACTAACTATTTTAACTAACTAGTGCACTCATGTTCTCCCTCGGTAGTGTTCTTGAAGCAGATCTGTGGTAACAAGATGCGAGTGCATGGTTATAATCTGTGATAACACCAAAGATTCTTAATAAAACATTTTTTTTGCCTTGTAGGCTTTAAAGAAATGTAAAACAAACGCATGTGAAAGACTGTTTAATCTTGAATTGTTCCAACTGAAGATTTCTGGCTTCACCACAGTAAGTCAGATGCAGGTATTATCAGAGGTTGCCCTGCCCCACCTCTGCATTCAGGTGATGAACTTTCAAATGCAAAATTAACAGATCTCGATCCCAGAGCTCTGAAGGTTAAGAGCTTCCCTCAATTAAGGGCTAAATCCACCCCCTTCCATCAAATTAATAAACCTGGGTTCAGTATTCAAGGGAGAGGGACTTCAGGGAAGAATCCTGCTCTTTCATTCCACCATGAAGCCAGTCTTGAGGCTGCTACTAAGGCATCCCAGCTCCTGCAGTCCCACTCCACAAAGGAAGGACCTGCACAGAGACCGTTGTTCCTTGTTGTGCCTTGAAGTGGAATGGTAAGAAACTGGAAAGGTGTGTGGGCTGCTTAGCAGTGTTGCTGGATTTTTTTAAAGCCACAATGGCTTATGGACAGAATAGTGCGAGACACATAACAGATGAACAAGTATTGTCTTTATGCTACCCAGTTGGAGTCCAGTTTAGAGTCACACAAATTAAAGTACTTCCCATGCAGCAACAGTGAAGAGCCTAACTTAGTTTCTGCTTTCAATGCAAGTTTGTATGGATATGCGTCCACCCCTCCAACAGCCTTACCATTGTTTCCTAGCAACCTTGTCCATTTCTGTGCCAGTGATCAAAGAACTTGTGTAGATTGACCTATGCTTTCATCCCTTGATGGGACTTTTTGTCTTGGTGGGAAAACTCAAGTTGCAACAACTGGGTGTTATACAGATATATTTAGCTTTGGAGAATAATGTCTTCTGTTAATACAGCATTTTTCACTAGCGCTAAATATTATTGGCAAATTAATGGATGACAAGATGTGTAAAGACCTGCTGAGTTGTAAATAACTGTAAATATTTCAAATTAATCAGCCCAGAAACCAAAATCACTCCATAGATAGTAAGTGTGTGGTGCTATCCACTACAAACATATCTGCAGCAATAATATTTGTGTCCTGCCAAGAGATGGTAGAGAAAGGTGTGGCCTTTTTCAACATTTAACAAATGGAGAATGCTCTAGGTAAAATGCGTAAGTGCCTTATTTCTGTGAGACTGTGTTGGACTGTGATTGTAGGGTCGTATAAACTAACACAAGGTTTGAATATGACTTTGGAATCTACGTTGATAAGCAGGTGCTGTCTGCAGATCTGCTTACTTTCGGCTCCTCAGAGCGTACTGTAACATAACCTAGTTCTCCTGGTGAACACAAGTCCAACTGAAGTGTTCAAATTGCATTTCCTTTCACTCTAGCACCTAACCCTTCTTTCTGAGTAGGAGGTCAGAATTCCTCGCCTACCTTGACTATGCTCATTTGAAGTGGAAAAGTTCAAGTGGCATATATGACTAGTTCTCACTTGTGGCATATACCTGGCAAGGCAGAATTATTAAAGGCCTGGGGAGAAGTGGTGGGGGAGGGGGGGGTTAGATTGCTTGGAGTTGTCCTTCTGGTCAAAAAATGAGGCCTGTTAGTGTAGATTGACCATCTGTGTTTAGCTGAACTTTAAACAGTTCAGCTTTTATTAATTAGGTTAGAACAGTAGCTTTCAAACTGTGCTCCACAGAACCTGGGGATTGTGCAGTAGGTCATCAGGGGGTTCTGCAAAGAGATTGGGGGTAATGGTGGAATGGGCCAGGATAGGATATGCTGTTGTTGCTGGGCTGGGTTGCTTGGCTCTGCATCAGCTCACAGCATAGGGTAAGGATTCAGCAGCAGAAGTGATATGAAAGGGTTCAGTGACTTCAGGAAGGTTGAAAACCACTGGTTTAGAACTTCTCAAAATGAAAATATTTCATCACTAAATAGAATATACCTCTACCCAGCATCTGGTCATAGGGTATGTACAGTATGACCTTTTCTCCTTTGAATCTGATTTCTGGATAAAAGACATCCTTATCTAAATTCCTGTTTTTGTTGGAAATTGGAGGGGAGGAGATGGAAGGGCAGGGAGCTTGGACAGTACCACTGAACAAAAGACCTGAGAAAATGGGTTGGGTGGTTCTTCATCTTGAAAGTCACTCGCTTTGCTAATCCATTTGAAAAAAACAAAAATAAATTTCAGTAGAATCTGACCTTTCCTGTTTCGTCTCCTTGTGACAAGGTATTTAGCCGAATTCACAGATTTGGAATTGATGCCCCGCCAGCCCCGGAAGCTCAGGCAGTGGAACATATGCTTTGAGGTCTTTAGGACTTTGAAGCATATTTATTTTGTTTAGCTTTTTGGCTCAAATTTTTGGCTTTGTTTATCTTTTTGTTTTAGACAATTTAGTTTATTAATGTCTTCCTGGCAGGAACAACAATTCTTCTCTTTCCCAGTCCCTATGTTATGCAAGCTTCTCCAAACCTCCATGGGAATAGGTGCTATTTAGATTACTGAAAGAGGATAATATTTTACAAACATTACTGTGCACAGTGCAACTTCTTGGGCCTAATCCCATGAGTTACAGCAGAATTACTCCGGAGTAGTAAATGTTGTTGTTCTGACCAGTGTTTGTCTGGTTAGGTTTACCTACAGTAACTGACAGGGAGTTTCTTTTCATTTTTGCTTGATTTTTTTTTTTTTTGGTTATACCTAATTCTTCTCTCTTCCCTACACCAGTTCTTACTCTTAAACCAGTGCCTAGCATCACGCTGGAGAAAAAAGCACACTTGCTGTTTCCTTCCAGAGTCAGTATTTTCTGCTGGGGAAAGCCACTCTCCTGCTTTCGGTCTCCCTTCCAGTGGGAAGCAGGCCTAGGGACTGTCCTGATGTCAGCTGGGCTGATAGCCATGCGTTTTGTGTTCTTGCTGCAGGAACAGCAGCTGCTACCCCTCAGCCTGACTGTAAGAGCATAAATTAAAATGCACTAGTTTCCCACGGCCACACTTGGCTGGCCCTGCAGTGATAGATCTGACTCTTACATCATCTTGACTTGACTTTTGAGGAGTTTCCTCTGCATTTGTATCAGTCACTGTCTGATGTTATGGGGCTGAGCAGAAGCCCCAGTCCAATCACTCCGAATGTTTTATGTGTGGTAGTGACTGAATGGCTTGCATGTGAAGAGAATCAGCAAAGAGGACCAATATTGGCTTCCGTGGCAAGCCTGGATTCTTCTCATTTATCACTGCCTGAAGAGGGAGGATTTACTGTTTTCCTGTTCTTTGTGGTCAAGTAGGTGTTCAGACTAGTTGTGATTTTGTCCCTTGTGCAGGCCTGTGAAAGCCATGAGGCAGCAGAACTGCTATGGTGCCATTGTGCTGCCTGGTGGGGGCCAGAGTCTGCATGTGGTGACAGTAGCGGGTCCCAGTCTTGTATGGTGTAGAGTGATGTTTCTTGTACATGTGCTGTCATGAGATGCTGGGGAAAGGGCTGCAAACTTAAGTCCTGAGTAAGATCCTTCGTGTGTAGGAGGGATCATAGCTAGCATGGATGGTTCTTCAGTAAAATGAGTTTACAAGTGATTTTGTTTCCTGGTGCTTGCTGC
The DNA here is from genome assembly GCF_052110815.1 of Crocodylus siamensis. NCBI lineage: Eukaryota > Metazoa > Chordata > Crocodylia > Crocodylidae > Crocodylus > Crocodylus siamensis. Next base: position 154,891,772 of record NC_143396.1, on the reverse strand, counting down.
ATTCTCTCCTGCCCCTGTTTTATTTCATGCTTATTGTGCACTGTGTAGCCCTCAGAACCAGACTGTTTTGGCGGGTTTATATGGGGCACTTGGATTTGTCCATGTTGGGCATTTTATGCTTTCTTATGGTACACTAGGTCATTTTAAGCTAGCCAATAATTCAGTTTTACATTTTTTGTTGTTGTTCTTGGTTTTAACTTTTTAGGTTTGTAAAGATGAGTTCAAACAGCTTTTTTGTGCTTCATTCTGTCTGTCTATATCTATTCCCTTGTCTAGAAAAAACAAATTGTTTTCTTAATGCTTTGTTCAAGATTTTTATTTTTCTTTAAAATTCAGCCTTTTTACCAGCTAGTAGAGGTGTCAGTGGAGTAGAGGTGTCATACTACATTCTCTGGGGTGTTTGTGGCCCCACTTGTGATGGATTTCAGTTTAATGGTATTATGAGAACTAAAAGATGGCTTACACAAAAGCATTTCAGAAATAGATTCATTAGTTCTTGAAAATCCCACAGGATTTAAGAAAATTGTTCCTCTGTATTTCTACTCCATGTTTGTTATGTCGGCTGCTTTTTAACATAGGACTTTGTCTAGCCCAGTGACCTCTCTTCTTGTGATGGTTGCCCTTTGGGAATTGAGCTATGTAGGTTTTAAGTGATCTGTACAATAATACAGTGGCTTTTCTTTGGTGTTGATGCAGTTAGTTAAGAATCTCATTGATGTGTTGATCCTTCACACTGAATTGTACCATCTTTTGAAAAAGATTATAAAAATATGAAACTGAAGCTCTCTACTTTAAAGCATACTGATACCTGTACTTGTTAATTTACTTTCCTGTTTTTATTCCGAAGCAGTAAAGTGGTGGTCTTATCCAGCTTTTTTACTTTTATGAGGGCGCACAAAATATTTTGATTGGAGAACTTTTACTTTTACTGAGGTCTATTAGTGAGCCGTGCTTCAGGATGGATCATTTCCAGTATATCACATGAATAATAGCTCAGTCTTGAGCATTTTGTAAGCAGAGCCTGTAATAAGTCAGGCCATTTCTTAGCCAGCTAAAGAAAAGCTGAACCAAGTTATGTAAAGCTATTGACGTTCCAGCCAAAACCACCAAGAATCCTTTTGGCGTGCAGGTTATTTACTTGTTTATTTAAAAATAAATGGTTGCAATCAGTAGTTAACTCCCAGTAGTACAAGGGCATAAACATATGCCTCACTCTTAAGCCAGCAACCTATGGTCCACATGCCAGTTCCAGCTTGCCAAATAATTTGTCAGGCCTGCGATGCCAGGATATTGGTGGCCATTCAGAGGTGGAAGAAGTGGCTGTGGTTGCTGGACTGCAAGTTGAGGCCTGCCTTCAGAGCCAGGTTCATTAATTGGTCTCACTGTTCCTTAATGGTTAGCAACCTCTGCTCTAAACATCCAAAAAGACCTGTCAGTAGGGATTTCTGAATCTTGGCTTTAGTCTGCAAGGTAGAACTGCAGATTGTCTAGAAAAAAGTTAGATTATTTTTAAAAAAGATGTCAAAAGTGTCTTTGGTTAGAACATATGTTGCTAGAGGCCTATTGATCAATGGAAGTCAAAGGTTCTGTAATCTGTTTGGAAAATAAATGACTTAAAATGTCTTGGATTTGTAGGTGATTTAGAAAATCTCATACTTGGTTTTATTCTCTTTAAAATGTCTTGATATTTTTCCCTATCCTGATTCCTGTCTTTAAATGAAACTTCTTTCTCACTGTCAATCCAGAAATTACTTAATTCATTTTGAGGCCTTAAAATAGTTCTGATATTGTACGTTGGCATATTTCCTACCCAAGGAAAACTACTTGCTACCATGGTGGGAAGAAGTCATTACTAGTGCTGTAGGCTTGGTAGACCTGGAATGATGTTTGTTGTCATATATGAGAGTGTGGAAGTTTTAACAGTGAGAACATATACTACAGGCAACCCCCGCTTAGTGCTCTTAATTGGTTCCTGAAAAAATAAGCATTAAGTGGAACGACCGTTAAGTGAAACTAAAAGTATTTGATGACCCAAGGTGGTGACTGCAGTTGTTTTTAATGACCCAAGATGGTGACCACAAGCGTTATAAAGAAACTTGCTGAGCACTAAGTGAAATCAGGTATCAATTTAAAATGAGCGTAATAAGGCTAAGCGAAACAGCGTTAAGCAGGTGTTGCCTGTACTAGAAAAAATCTTGAAAGGCCTGAATGAATATATTGTGTGGGCAAATTCCATGGAAAAATTGGAAAGCTTATCCATTTTGTGCCTTTTCCAAAATATGCTTGGGTATCTTGATGGCTGATGATGAGAGTGAGCCTTGCTGCTGTATGGTATCTCAGCATTCAAATGCCAGTAAGTTTTCCTCTTATCCCTTACCTAAAGGCAGGAAAAAAGTAGGGGTAGATAAAGAGACAAATAGTTCCTGGCTTCCAAGTTGGTAGACCTCTGCCAGGTCAACATTTCCAGCAAGGAGTTAATTTCTTGTCCTTGATTTGTGGCACAGAAAGGAAAGGAGAGAGAAGCTCAAGATAGAAGGACAATTTTGCCTAATCTAGCAGGAATAGAAGTTGTGTAAAATGGACCTTTCCCAGGGTTGGAAGGGTAAACTTTCTGACTTCTGTTCCCAGTCTCTGATCTTAGAATGGCTCTGATGTTAGAGGTGAGCCAAAGTTCGTTTTGGTGTCTGAAGAAGTGATTATAGAATTGTAGACACTGGAGATGGAGAAAATTCATAGATCAGCTAGCTATATGCATAAAACTAGTACAGGCAACCCCTGCTTAATGCTGTTTTGCTTAGTGCTATTTTGCTATTACGCTCATTTTAAATTGATACCTGATTTCATTTAGCACTCAGCAAGTTTCATTAACACTTGTGGTCGCCATCTTGGGTCATTAAAAACCATTGTGGCTGCCATCTTGGGTTGTCAAATACTTTCAGTTTTGCTTAATGCTTGTTTTTTCAAGAACCAATTAAGAGCACTAAGCCTGTACAGCTCTCCACTTCTACTTCAAAAAAGGACATTTAGTCACTTATTTAAAATGAGATGTTTAAGGTGACTAAACTAGCTACTTACATTACAGTACTAGAGTAACTAATTTAGTATTACCACCAATGTACTCATTAAACTAAACAGAGACTGCTGCATCATGTGAAACAAAGTAGCCGGTTAAGACAGACTGCTGGACAACATTAACTTAACAAGGTCGAAATGCATTTACTACTTTCACAACAGATTTTATTTTAATTTCTTGAGTAAAATACCTCTGGATAAACTGCTGAGTTCTACAAGTATTCTTCAATTTCCTTCTTGATACTTAGTGAAACAAAGGCACTTCCAGAAGGACATGACTGGAAGTCCTTCTTAGCTCCTTTAGGTCTGGCAGTACAGAAGAAAGTTCTTTTAAAGTATTTAAATTGCAAGTGAGTGCATTAGTAAAGTAGGGTTAGCATCAAGTGACCTTCAGTTAGTATTTGTAAGTGGTGCTTATAGTGGACGTGTCAAAGTCCATTTCTTTATATTTAAGGTTGAGGGGACATTTTTCAAATGGAAAAAGTTATTCCATAAATGATGCACCTGTTAGAATGCATTGCAAGCAGATGTCATTTCTGTGCCTTTAACTTCTCACTAATTTTAACAAGAGACTTGAAAATCTCCTATAGGAGTCCTTTTACTTCCCAAAAATAGTTTGCCCTGGTGGAAATGCACAGTTAACTCATTTCATAATAGACATTTTGTTATTTCCCTACACGAAGTTGAGGCAAATTGTAAAAAAGTGGAGACTCCTTGTCTCCTGAAAGATGAGGGAATTAAAGGCACCCTAGGTGTGTGTACACAAGATGCGTTAATGTGCATTAGTTTAATTTAATGCTCATTATGTGAATGCCCTTAATGCACATTAAGAATGGCAAAACTAGGCTAATGCAGGAAAAACTTAGGTGCAGTTAGTTAAAGCTCATTAACGCACACATAGATGTGACCTGGCACTAAATTTAGTGTTGGGTCTGCCCATCCAGAAGGAGTACATAGCAGGGATGCAGAGACTTGGTGCCAGCTTTAGTGCCAAGTCCTTGCACATGCAGACACCTGTCAAAAATTGCTTCATGTGCATTAGGTTAATGCTTATTAAAATTAGTGGCATTTAAATGCATATGTAGACACACCCTCTGAGTTGTTTTCAGCATTTTTTGTGCTTCTTACTGCAGCCTGTTCCTATGTCTTGAGTAACAAAGATATGCTTTAGCTGTGTTGCTGGTAAGCTTGTATGCATTAACCATGCAAGGTTTGCTGTTTGTTTCCCAGTTTAACAATAGTTTTTGCTTTGTGAGAGCCTAGACATAAAACATGTCTCACGTTAGGAGAATGTTTCATCTTTGGATTAATAAAGCAACAGAACCATGCTTAGGTCTCTCCTGTACATTTTAAACTACAGCATTAAAGCTTGAAATAAGACTTTCCTAGAGTGAATGAGAGAGTTCTGACCATTGGTGCGGTGTGTGAGGAGGAGAATAAAGTCTTCTGCTTTGTGTGCTGTGTAATTCTTCTAAAAAGCCTACTGGAAGCTTTTAATAGTGTTTGATCCTTTACATGTATGGACAGAGCTATCTAAAATGTCAGAGCTATCCATGTGTGGTGTTAGGAGGAGAAGGTTATGTAAATCAATTGTTATACAAAAAAGAATGTTATGAAAAATGTATAGTGTTAGGTTTGTTTTTCTGTGTGTGTCCCCTTTAAGCTTAGGCCTGGCAGAAGGTGCAAGTGTTGGGAGTTCTGGAAACTGAAGTCATCTCTTTATCTTCAGAACACACAAATCGTAAGCAACGGGGGATTAAGTTTTTCCATGTGTACTTCCAGTATGCCTGAACCCTGTTCTAGAAAAAGTATTTCTAATCAATGGGAGGGGACACATTTGTTTTCTTTGCCATTCCATCTTTGGCTGCTCTTAGTAGGAGATGGTACTAACTGGGGCAGTTTTGTAATATGGACTCTCAGGCCATGTCCAGACCTGCATGGCCACATGGTATGTGGCACCCCAGACACCGTTTTAATTTGATATTCCAAGTCTTAACCAGACATCATCTTATGAGCCCTGAAAGAACTTGCTGCTTCTATAATTATATAGAAAATGTCGGCAACCAGAGAAGTTTTCATGGCTATTCTATTTGTTTCTAGTGACATGAAGAGTGCATTGCGTTTGGAAACTTATCCAAGTTTCTCCCAATCATGCAGTAGGTCCAGTTAAAAGATATCACCAACAAAATCCTTGCCTCTCACATTTCCTGGACCATCATGGCTACAACATCGCTTCAACAATACTCTTTGCTATTTGACTGTATATAACATTTTAACTTTTTGACAAAGTTTAAAAAAAAGAATAGATAAATCTTACTGTGTTAGTTTTCTGTTGGATCTATAGTGAAACTGTGTACTGCTTGAAAATGATAAACGTGACATTCTGGTTGGAACCCTAAAAAGATAAGTTTCTGCTAAAACTAAATTAACCCAAGTGTAAGCCATCTGACAACTCATCTCACTGGGTCACCTACTAGTCTCAATCTTCAATTTTAGGAAAAACTATCAAAACAACATAAAAACCTTTTATCTGAGTTTACATATGCATATCTATAGAAATAATGTAATAAGCCAGTGAAGTGTCTAGAAAGTTACTAAAGTCCAGTCTCACCTTAGCAGGACTTGAAGGCTTATTGTATGGGGGCTTGGAAATGGTTGAAAACAAGATACAGGATACCTAGAAAATAATGATTTAAGAAAAAGTTGGCAGATACAAGACTAGTGTTGTCAGCTGCTAGTTTCTTTTTCTGACACTGACATGCTTAAATTCAGGTTTCATATACAGTTGTCTTTTGGCTTTCAATGAAGGGTGTTAACACTAGCTTGTATGGATCTGTAGCTTGATGATTTCATTTGATAAAAACCCCGGGGGTATTCAGAAATACATAGATTTCTTTTGGCATACTTTTCTCAGGGAGAACTAGACAGAACTGTGTCTTTGGCCTCTTCTTCTAATCATGCAAAATACACTGAGTTTGTGAAGTCTTCCAAGTTCAGAACAGCTACTTATAGTCTATAGTATCAGTGGGATAACACCTGAAATGCTTGGTAGGCTGCAATTACAAACATCCATGTGGCAACGGACAAAGATTGTTTTCTTTCTGTGGTAGAAGTAAGAATGATCAGCTAAGTTTGCGGTATATGTACTCTTACCCTTAAAGCAGGGCTTGTTTCATTTCTCCCTTGCTAGTTTATACTGAAGTGAATACCTAATAACAGCATGTGTGTGCGCACACGCGTGTGTGTGTGTGAGAGAGCATTGCTGCATTATAATTAATGTGTAAAATGATCCAGTATATTTTGGCTGACTCTTAACATTGTTTATGTCCTTTTAAAATCTTGGATCTTGATTGCATGTGGGTGTTTTTTTTCCCCTTTACTGAGTGCTAAAAGCTTTGCCTTGACTCCAAAACAGATCAATTTTGAGGACTGTCTTTTTTTTTTTTTTTTTTTCCCCCCCTCCCCTTCCCAATTTCAGTGATACTCAATTTAGGGTTTAGTATACTGGCTGTTTAGCCCGTTTGCCTACCATCACACATTTATTGCATTAAATGGGCATTCTTCATTCACATAATTAATTATACTCATCTTTCTGGCCTGGTGTATTTCTCTAACTTCAATCCAAGTACAAAAATCTAGAACAAATGAATAAAAGCTTTCTCTTGTACTTGCACAGCCTGGTTTCTCTTTAGAACAAGTGTAGCAAACCCTTGGAACTACTCCTCTTCACCAGCATGAGAGGAACAATGGGTTTACAATTGTTTTTCATTATTGTGGAATTCCCTTCTCACTTTTATTTGGCTCTTCCCATTTTTCATGCAAGCTGCGGAAAACCTGCTTACAGATTCCCTTTTGGTTTCTGGAGGGTATTGTCCATGGAGGAAACCTGCTTTCTTCTACTCCTACCCACTGATCTGATCGAGACCACTCTGATACTGCTAACTGCCTGACCTTGCTCCAGGTGCTGCCAGTGACTTGTTCCTAGGACCAGGTCTCTCTATGACTGGACTAGATGAGCATAGTGAAATCTAGAGCTGAATGTATGGTAGGGTATTGGACAGAAACAACGGATAGACTTTGTGTTCATGATTTTCTTCTGGCATTGGAAAAAAAAAAAGTGCTCCCACTTCTCATTTTTCACACTTGTAACCTAGTTTTTGTCTTGTTGATCATTTTTCCTTTTAACCTGTTCTTAAAAAGCAGTGCATGTTGCGACAGCTTGCAAAGGAAAATCATAGTTTTTACCCTCACTGCCCCAAGTCAAATTGCATGCTGCAAATGCAGGCTACAAAACATAATGAATTGTAACTTCATCTCAGTGAAATATGACTGTGACCTAGTTTATTTGCATATTAAATGTGCTAGACATTTTTTGTGCTTTTTTGCTTGTTTCCTCGGAAACCAACGGCCTGGTATAGTAGAGAGTGGTAATTGTATGGAGAGTGCTGTAAATCTGAAACATTGTTCTTTTGCAAATAGTTTATAAAAGGGAAAATGCTTGAGATGTTTTAAAACATCTCTATTAACCAAAATATGTGCTAAAAGATGATTCTCCAACCTATTTGTGCATGTGTATAATTTTTTCCATATTTATAGGGTTATAGCTCAGCCTGATGCTGCTTGTACAAAGATTAATTTTCCAGGCATTCTTAAAGAAATTGAATGTGAAGATGACTGTTCAGTTTTTCATTGTCCTCATCAACTGCAATGTAAAAACACAGTGAAAATGTTTTATTTATACCAATTGCACGTATTAACACAGATTTTTAAAAACAAACATAATTACTTTTAAGATAGTATCTATTTCAGCAGAGCACTTTAAGCTCCCGACAAACTTAGTCCTTTGCTTTAGGTGAAATACCCAAATAAAAACAACTTACTTTTACCCATGGATGTGATTGATTGCCTTTTATATTTAGCTTTTTTCTCATTGCTGTCAGATCAGAAGGAGCCCAGTATTTGCTAGTGGGTGAATCTCATGTTGTGAAATGGAGAATGTTAGGCAACAGCAGTAAACAGGGAAATTAGATGGAAACAAGAAAATAGAAATAAATAAATCTGGAGGGAATAAGATGCTGGTTGTTACCGTTGTTGCTGTGTGTGTGGGGAGGAGTGTGCTCATTTTTTTGGAAGTGTTTTGTAAACTCTTAAAAAAAAAAAATCTTTCTCTTTCACGGGGCCTGTGGAGGGTTATCCCTCTCCCACAAATGCTGATAAAGCTCCTGGGAACAAATGCTTAATTTCTGTGGCATAGTGATAAACTGCAAGTGCACCAGCTGATCCCAGTGGATGACCTGGTTCTGACCTGCATGGTGAGCTGTACAGATGCTTCTGTATGCTTTTGATCATGTCAGTGCCTTGCAGAGAAGTTCCAAGTCACTATTTGGCTGATCCTAGGGCTGTGGTTTGCTGTGAGTGCTGTCCTAGGGAGTGGTGGTATTCCCTGAGAAAAGGATCTTGCTATTGTATTTGTATCACTTGATTTTTATTTTTCACTGTTCTTAGCAGTATTTGGACTGACCTAAATGGTTTTCCCTTTTCACAGGCCCATAAACTACTCAGAATGGAGTGAGGCAGGCACAGATGCTAGCCATGTATCTCCATGATTCCTACTGGATCTATTGCGTATATCCATTGAACCACCTTATCTATACTTTCCTCAGTACCATCATGATATAATAAAGCCCGCCAATGCATTATAGGGTAGTAAGCAGAACCAGGGGACATGCTTAGGACTGGGGCCTGTTGAAGTTTATGTTGTTACTATTTTTGCTTTCAGGAAACTGAGAAAGATAATACTGAAAGGTATCTGTATAATGCAGGGGTGCTTTAAACTGTTTGGCTGGATGGGAAGTGCCTGATCTCTCCATGGGCTGGATGTGGCAGGCTCCCATCTGGCTGTGTGGTAGGATGGGGGTCCAATCCATCCATGCAGTGGAGGGGGATTTGGGCATCCATGCAGTGGGAGGGGGCATGGCCTAGCCTCCAACCTTGCCAGGTGGAGGGGAGTGGTTGTGGCCTGGTCCAGCAGGGAGAAGAAGCCACAGGGAGGGAAGGAGGTATGGCCTGGCTTTGATCTGGCTGGCTGTGTGTGTGTGTGTTTGGGGGGGGGGGGTGCGATAGGTCATGACTGAGCTCCATCCCACCCTGCCCTTCCTTGTGGGGTTTAGGATTTGGCAGAAGGGAGGGGTGGCAGTATTGACACTGCTCCTCCACTGCCAAATTTTCTGACCTGTGGGCCAGAGGTTGAGTGCCCCAAGGCTAGATCCATCACTGGGCCTCAGTTGTTGGACACCCCAGACCCTACTGTCATGTGACTTAAGTATTTTATTTTATGAGTAGCCAATACTTTTGGACTAGTGGCAAGGCAAATAGACTAAGTTTATCCATTTCTTTGGATATCCAGACAGCCTTGGGAATTTCTGTTTTCACCCATACTTGCCTAGAAGACTATGCTGTATCCTGTTGCCACTGTACCTAGGAATGAAAATGGCCAGCAGACTTCTGAGCTGCTTATGCCGAGATCTTTTTGTGCTCCGAGTGAGGGTTACCCACTGAAAGCAGAAATCAAATTAAAAAAAACTTAGACCTCATCTTTAAAAGTCTTTTAAGGGTGGCACTAAGGGACTGGTTCAATTTTTTTTCAGAAGGGCTTGGTCCTACTCCTTATGACTGTGACCTCCAGTGACAACTTCTTTCCATTAGAACAATGGAGCTGTCAGCCTCTGCCAAGGCTTGTTGGGGAAAGAGATGGAGGTCAGCAGCTGAACCCCAACCTGAAGAACTTGTTTCTCAGAAGAGATCAGGGTGACCACAGACCTCAGTACAAAATCTAAAAGCTGCTCCTGTGGCTAAAGCTTTCATACTGTACCACCATCCAAAATAGTTGCACAAGCTGGGGGCTATAGAGAAGAATACCTCTGTATTTTCATGTTACTACATACATAAGGTATTTTGGTTACTGCAGTGGTAGACACCTAATAAATGCCTAAGTAGGAAAATATTGTAAGAAGTCTGGGTTATGTAGCCTCAGTCAGGTGGGTACCACTGCACTGTGTAGCTCTGGAATAATATTCATTGTTGAGTGAGCTGTTTACAAAAGGCTTCTGCTTATGTTCTTGTCCTTCTCTTCCTCTCCCCGAGCTTTTCCTGCACCTCTTTCCCTCCCCCCCCATCCAAAAGCGTTCTGTGTCCTGAAATAAGTGCTTAATTTTTAACATTTGCGGATAGTTCTACATTGCAGCTGTAGAGAGGGGTAGGTAAGCTGCAGGGAAGTCTTGCCATTCCCATGACAATTAATTTTAACTAGCAAATTTTGAGGCATTTTTACTTGAATAAAAAATCTGTGCCATGTGCTTTATAGCAAACTTTAAGGTGGGCTTTCAAAACTTATTTCTACTTTTTTCTCCAGCAGTTCATAAACAAAGACACAAGAAGGTTGCTCATATTTGTGCCCTAGTTCAGTGGCAAAATTTAGATGTCCTTGTTTTTTCTCATTTGGAGTTAGAGGCCTTCTTTACTGTACCACCTGCCTTCTGTTTACTGCTACTTGGACCTGAGAGAATGAAAAGAAGTTGGGAGCTTTCACAGTATTAATGCTACCTGGGTGGATCCAGGCTGTTGCAAAGGGGAGTGTGGGAGCAGCAAGTGGCGCTGCTGGAGAAGCTCCATTCCTGCTCCAGTGGTGTGGTCTGAAAGGGGCAGGGTGCAACTGTCCTACTGCATCCACTCTGAATCCACACACGCTAAGCAACTGTTGTTGTGGTGAGATACATGCTTCATTAAAAAGACCAAAAATCTTCTACAACAGTAGATAGTAAAGACAACAGATACTTTATGGTATACTTCTAAAATGCTTTACTGAAGCAGCATTATATACACTGATATAAACTGCAGGAGTACAGTAGATGCCATGGAACACCGAGTGTTATTTTGGGTATAACCTGTATCCCTGTGGAAACACCCATTACATGTGGTAGCGGCATTTATTAAATAAATTGTTTAAGCAAAATATCTTTTTGCATGTGAATCAACTCTTGTGGTTAAGGCCAAACACTCACAGGGAAGCTCCAGCTCTGAATATTAAGTGCTCCTAGCACTTAATAGTTCCATGGTTAAGTGCAAATCTCTAAATGACGTTATGGCAGGATTAAAATTCCTCATATTAGATGCATTGAATGCTTGAATGAAGTTTTCAAATTTGAATATGTTTCAAAAACCAAATATGTGAGAGAAAATCTGCTGCTGCAGTCAGCTTTTAGGGACACCTTCTATTTCCCAAGCCTAGTTGCATATTTTATCTATATATTAAGTGAAATCCTTGGAGGGAGAGACAAGGGGAGAAATAGCTTCTTAAAGGAAAACCACGGTCAGCTCTGTGTGGGAAGTTTGAGGTAGGAGGGGAGCTGGTCTGCATTAAAAAATCACTGACTAGTCAATATGACTTGTAGGCTAAAGTAATGGTAATACCAGTCCAAAACTTGTACAAACTGTGGGGTTCTCTTCATGGTCACTCCACTTGGGCTGGCTATTCTTGGGTTCAAACTGTAACATGTTCCCCAGACTTCTCTCTTGGACCTGACCAGGTATTTCAGTTAGCTGGAGATGAGCTTGGCCAGCAGTTCCAGTGACTTGTTCCCTCCCCAAAATAATGCAAAGTAAATAAAATATAAAGTCTGCCATCTCCATGGAAACAAAATCCCTGCAACAGTCAATTATTCTAGAATTACTCTCCCTACATACAATTAGTAAGGCATAAGACAGAAGAAAGATAGATCCCACAAGAAAAAGTGTTAAAATTTGGAAACAAAGTGTACAATTAAAACAGGATAGTTTCGTTTGTTCCTCAGACTAGAAATAATTCCCTGTGGGGTTTTGTCAGCTGCTAGAACAGAGGTGGGCAATTATTTCAGCTGGAAGACTGCTTAATAGGGCTGTGCGAAACAGCTCCATTTTGTTTTGACTTATGTTTCGCTGTTTCTAAGTGACATTGTTTTGTTTCATTGTTCCGTTTAGTTTCAAAGCACTGTTCCGTTTCCTTTCGTTGAAACTGTTTTGTTATTTCAACACGTTTTGACGTGTTCTGCCCATAGCCTATAATAGGGAATCATGAAAATGCCTAAAATGTTGTCATTTCTTGCCTGATCTGGATGCAGATTTCAGGGATGGTAGCCCCTTCTGAGGGCATGAAGTCTGCCGAGTTTCAAGGAGATACGTGCAGAGGTTTCTGAAAAATTGCACATCAAATAGTTGAAAGGAAAACTCATATAATTTGCCAGCAGCAGCAGCAGCAGCCTCCTGTCATCCTGCATGCAGATCTGGGGGTCCGTACCCCCGGGCTGTGCCGGACTCCTCCCAGATATGTGGGCCACCAGATCTGCATGTGGGATGACAAGAGGCTGCTGCTGCCACCTGGGACTGGCGCTGGGCACAGCCAGCACCCAGCACTGGGGGGAAGATTGCTGCTCATCCCATGCTTAGATCCAGGGGCCTGCAGCTCCAGGAAGAGTCTGGCACAGCCCCACAGCCTGCTTGGGGTGTGGGCCCCCAGATCTGCACGTGGGATGACAAGAGACTGCGGCTGCTGCTTGGAGCCAGCGGCAGCAGCAATCTTCCCTGTGTTGGGTGTGGACTGTGCCCAGATGTGTGGGCCCACACCAAGCAGGCGCTTGGGGCACTTATGGCTTGTGCAGGTGCTGCTGCCCGGTGGTGCATGGCTGCAGCCAGTGCTGCATGTGGTGGCAGCAGCCAGGCTGACCTGCCTCTATCGTGCAGGGCTCTGTGTGGCACGTGCAGCTCCCAGCACTCAGGGGAAGCAAATTGGGGTGACCACCCCAGACCCAGTACTTTAGAGGGTCCTGCGGAGCTGGGTGGAACAGCGGCAATGCAGAGCTGGGCGGAGTGGTGGCTCTGTTCAGTGGCTTGCTACCCTCCTCCCCCCTCCGCTGCCTCTGCTGCCAATGGCAGTGGCAGCTTCTTTAGGTCTGGGATTGGGGGGGGGGGGGTCCTCATGGGCTGACTTGCCCTGGGCCCCACACCCTGCTTGGGTTGCCTCTGCATGGCACCGGGGGAAGCCTTGTGCAATGGAGCTGGCTGCTTTGGGACTGGGGCTCCCCTCCACTTCCTGTGGCATGGCAGGGGACAGGGAAGGCAGCTGGCTGCATTGAGCAGGGTTTCCCCTGCTGGTGCACAAGTGCTGGGAGCTGCACATCTGGGGCTAGCTGGGCTGTAGTTCTTGCCACCCCATGTAACACTGGCTAGAGCCATGTGCCGCCAGTGGCAGCACCTGGGCGGGCCCTGAGCACCCATCACCTACTACTGCTGCTGGCGGTGGGGGGAATGTGAGGGGTTCCCCACACGCTCCTTCCCTCATACCCCACACCTTGCTTAGCTGAACTCTGCACTCCCACCATGCCCCTGGGTGTGGGCTCTGTGTTGCTGCCAGCACCAGCCCTATGCTCTGTGCTCCTATCCAGCTGCAGCCCCCCCTTCCCATCCTCCTACCCGCTCCTTCCCTTCCCAGTGCCTAGAGTATGCGGGACGCCAGGGAAGCTGAGCAGGCCCCTGGTAGTTGCAGCAGTTGCTGTAGCAGCCCTGTTTGGAAGCTGTGTGCTGGCTGGACCAGGCCCTTCTGCCCAGGAGGGTGGGAGCAAGACAGGTGGGCTGGGCATGATGCAGTTACTTGGGTGTCTGCAGAGTAGATAGAATTGCCTGGTGGACCATACCTGGCTTTTGGGCCATGTTTTGCCCACTCCTGTGCTAGAATCAGAAATTGTCCTCAGGGCAGTGGGGTTCAACCTCACAAGACACTTCTTAAATACCTTACCAACATCTCCCTATTTTTATTTCTGTATTCAATTCTTGAGGAGCATATGTGTTATACAGATGATTTAGTCTCTCCAGATATGTACCTGTACTTCCTAATTCAAAATTATATTCAAGGAAGACAGCAAAATTATTATAAACCACTAATTGGATTTTTTAGTCATTCTGTATTCAAAAGGAGGAGATGCACTCCCTTAGCTTAAGATTTCCTTTTGAAATGCTTGTCTGAGATGTCACTCTTTGAACTGTAACTGACTGTCATGTGAAAGTAAGTTTTCTTCAGGTAAACACTCAAGAGTTTTGCCATTTCCCTAGCTTATTGAGACATACCAATTTTGGGTATATAGTCCACAGATTGTCTTCTTTCCAGCCAGATATAAATTCATTGCCCATCTTTTGTCATACTAGAAAATAGAACAGTGTATTTATACCACGTACCATAGTTCATAGGAACACAAAAAGAATTTGTTTGAACATAGCCTGGCATTGTCTGTAAATAGAGACCAAACACTGTAGTAGTATATTCAGCTGAAGAAAATATTTGTGTATGATACAGTGTCTTCAGTATCAGACACCGTAAGTAGGTATATCTGTGACTAGTAATTGGTAAATGTTTGACAAGCTACTTGATGACAGCTGTTTCAGTAAAAGCAGTAAAGCTTTTGTTATGGCCTAACTGCACCTTTTTTTTCTCTCTCATTTGAAAAATTAGGTTTCTTGTTTCTGGACTATACCTCCCTCTATCCCCTTCAGTAAATTTCTTGCACCATCCCAGTAACTATAAAATAGGGCAGTGGGGAGAGGGGCAACCTTCTTAGCAGACATGCCACAAATTAGCCCCACATCCTCCCTGAGTGACACCTTCAGTCCCCTTTCTTTGCCCAATCTCCTCCTCTGCTTTCTACCCTTTCTGCTGCTCTGCTGCCTGTCCCTTCTGGCTAGGTACAGACAGTTAAAAAGCCTGAGGCTGAATCGATTCAGTCTTTGCAGGGTAGTTTAAATTGCAGAGATTAAATTGAAACTGAAGTGCACAGACATTTACCTTTTGATGTGGGAAATGAAGCCACACGTCTGCAGTAGCTCAGGCCAGATGCCAGGGAGGCACTGGAGCACAACTCTGGCTGTGTTCAATTCCTTTTCCTGTTGCCCCTGAGGCCTCTGGGATTTGCAGTCCAGAATTGCAGCAGCAGGACTCTGCAGCATTGCTTATCACTACTTCTTCTTGTTTCCAGGTGCCTCTGGGACTTGTAGTCCACAGTTGCAGTCAGCAGTAAGTTTGGTCAGGGAAGAGGTGTTTATCTCCCCTCTGTGGCCCCAGACCCTAGCTGGGGTTTGCCTTGGGGGCGGGGGCAGTCCCCCCACAGACTGAGCTGCATTACCCCTTGTCAGCCAGTCCTCACTGCTTTGGCTAGGGGCAGAGGGGCAGGGCCAGCCCTACTCTCTGGAACAGACAGCACAGCCCATCCCATCCCATCCCAGGGCTGCAAAATGCTGGGATGCTGGGGTACTATGATTTAACTTGAACCAGGAAGGGGTCTGGGACAGAAGTTTCATAAACTGGTTTCACCCAAATCAGTTAAGTCTGGTAATACATTCAGCCAAGTTTATCATAAACTAGTTTCAGCCATTTTGAAACCAGTTTATGTGCACTGTGCTTCTGTTCTATTACAGGCTTAAGCCAGTTTCTGATCACTTGAACCTGGTTGTGTGTAACTTCTGTCCCTAGGTTCTATGTTCTGCTGTGTGTCACACAGAGGGGCTGCCCATGCCACTTGTGGCACTTGTACAGCAGGTTGTCCACTCCTGGTCTAGAATATATTCTTTCCTAGAGAAGCAAATTTGCCTCCCCACCAAGAGCAGAAATATCCATGGATTGCCTGGCCCAAGAGAAGTTTGGAAGCTGTGTTTGTCCAGTGCTGGCTTCCCATCCACTCTTTTACTAACCCTTGGTTCCATGGCCGATTGCTTTACTGTTCTAAAAAGACCCTTCCCTGCAGAATGGACAGAGAAAACATGTTTATATTAAAGGAGAAATGAAAATCTGGCAGTTTTTCATTTGTATATTTGTTTCTGTAGATCAGCAGCTTTATACATAATGTTAACCTCTGTTCTTCAGCATTGTTCTGTCTGCTTTTTGAGCGTGTCCAATATAATGGCTTTGAACTTGCACTTTTTATTGTTGTGTACTAGGAACAATTAGGGGCGTTGAATAGCTGACCTCCAAAGCATCGTGTTCACTCTTGCCTGTAATTCCCTAGGAATTCTTTTGAAGGCAACTGTCACTTTTTGATCATTTACATTAGTAACTATGCAAGTTTTTAAAATAGACAGATGAACTTCATGCTTCAGGGCATAAACTGAATGAAGGTCAGGAGAGAACATTTTCTCTATTCATTGAAGAGTATAATAGCACTTGTGGGGAGCGGGGGAACCTGTCCCTTTACAGAAACAGAGTTGACCGGCTAGACGGACCGATGATATCATCTACTGTGACAAATCCTCAGCTTCTGTCTTTTTTTTAAAATTAGATTGCTAGAGCCCACCCTGCACTGAGAGTAAAGTAGTCCCCCAGACACAATACCTTCAGTGTTAAATTTGACCAATTAAATATTGATTATTTGTTTTCTTCTTTTTTTGTAAACCTGGCTAGTCATGCATCAGGTTAGTGTTGGTTCCTGAGCACTGACACTGTTACCAAATCATCTCCTGTTTACAAGTATACATAATGGATCCATCCAGCACATGTCTTCTGGAGGAAAGCTCTTAGGACAGTTAGTTGTATGCAGAGTCTCTACCTTTTTCATGTGGTGCATACAAACACAACACATGTTTTGTGTTGTTTTTTAAGTACATCTGCTGTGATACTCATATAAAAGGCCTTCATTCTGACAAAGCATCAAAAATACAAGTAGTGCTTAGTGGATTTTGTATAGTATGTATGTGCTCACTCATAAGACTGGAAGGGACCTCCTGGGCCATAGAGTCAAATCCTCTGTGTTGGCAAGCAACCATTTGCCCTAAAAAATCCTAAAAATCACCACTTCAAACCCTTGTGCATGATGAGTAGGTAGACTTGCTCAGTCACAATGGGGCCTTCTGTTAAAGGTGTCTCAGAAGCAACAAGTCTGGTTTGCTTCATGTTATATAATAGTTGGTATTTTTATGTTGACATCTCTCCAAAAAATTGTTTTCATGAATAGTGAAAGGGGTCAGTACTTTCAATTTACTGGGGCACATCTTAGTGAATGTTTTTTAAAACCTGTTGGGAAGGCTGAGATCCAAACAAATCACTCCGCCCTCACAGCAACATCCGTAGGGAGACAAAGTGGCTTGGAGATCAATAAATATGCTAACATAACTTGCAAACTTTATTTTGGTGTCGTAAAGAGAACCCAAAAATCAAGATAAATCCTGACGTTTAAGTTCAGCATTCCATTCTTTTCCTTTCTGTTAGCGGAGCACCACTGCATCGGTCCAACATCGGATTGGCACTGATATAAAGAAAATTGACTGTTGGAAATCAGCTCTTTTTTGGCTCATGTGGCTGATAATGTGGCCAATAAATACCCCGTGCATGTGTTCAGCCTATGTAGCGCAGCACATAGGTGGTGAGAAGCACAGCCCGGCAGGTTGGAGAACTGCGTCCAGCTGGTAAGTCTGTTGTGGTGGAAGAGGAGGGGACAGGGAAGGTGCATGGGGTGGGGGGGCAGATCAAGGTCCCTGGGGTGAGGAAGGGAGTGGGGCTGGGGCAGTTGCTGCCCAGCCAGGGTGGGGCAGGGCATGGAATGGAGCTGTGGCTCATCAGGGAGGTGGTGGAGGGGGCAGCTTCCACTGCTGTGTGCACCCTGGGAGGGCACGGGGTACATGTGCCCCTGGATCTGCACAAGGGGTGAGGGCGGGCTGCCACTGGGCTGGGCCCATGACAGCACTGGTCTCTTCCTGGTGGGGACCTGGGCTGGGCATGCTGTGCTTGGGGCAGGGCAGGCGGTGGTGCTGGCAGGGGAGCTTCAGGGGTTATGGTGAATTTGGGGGGGTCTTTGCTCCTCCCCCCTCCCCTGAGCCTGCCTCGTAGCGCCACTGCT
Source organism: Crocodylus siamensis (assembly GCF_052110815.1). Taxonomy (NCBI): domain Eukaryota; kingdom Metazoa; phylum Chordata; order Crocodylia; family Crocodylidae; genus Crocodylus; species Crocodylus siamensis. The sequence goes on along the minus strand of NC_143396.1, from coordinate 154,873,794 downwards.
GCCTGTCACAAGTGCAGCCTGGTCCAGTCCCTGCAGCGAAGAGTTCGGCTCAGCCCTGGCCCCAGCCTCTCCTGCCATGCACAAATCCAGGCGGCACATGCCCCCCATGTCCTTCTGGGGTGTTCAGTGGTGGGAGCCACCCCCCAACTTACTCTCCAAACAAGCAGCCCATGGTTTCGTCCTGTGCCTTGTTTCACCCCACCCCTGCTTTGCAGTGTGTGCCCCTGCCTCTGCCCCAGCCCCACTCCCTCCTTTACCTCAGGGGCCTCGATTTGCAGCCCTCTTTCCCACGCCCCTTTCCTTCCACCAAAACAGACTTATCAGCCAGACGCTGCTCTTCAAGCTGCCGGGTTGCATATTGAAAATCAGAGGCCAATATGCCTCCTTAAAAATTGGATATCGGTATCAGCCCAAAAAATCTCTTTTCAGTGCACCCGTGCTCTCTGTTACTATTTACTTTCTCAGACTCATTAATTACCCTACATAGCCAACAGCATTGTCTATCTTTCCATGAATATATGGTAGAATGAAAGCATATTCTTTTTTAAGAGTGCAATGCTTCACGATTCTTTCAGTAATATTTTATAATAGGCTTGCTTGTTTGCTGTGATCATGTATATGCATGCATTTAAAAATGAGATGTCCACCTAGTCCTGTCTGATTGAATAAAGTGCATTTTATGTACCAGCATTGAGAGTGGAGTTCTCAAAAGCTCTTCACTGACTTACCACATTGGAAGTCAATGGAACTTATGCTTTTTGCTCCTGTACAATGTTCCAGTCCCATGCTGAAATGTCTGTTTCTTAATCTAGATAAGGATGTCTCTGAAATGAAGTTGTATCAAACAGTTATATCCCTCTATTGATTTTTAGTATTAAATGGCAGAATGACTCATCAGGATGTACAGAAGCTGCTTGATATAATAAATAAATCCTTTATCAATATCAGCTCATTTTGGAGTCTTGCAAGAGCCAACTTTGATTTGCTCAGTAATACGAAAGATTAACACAGGAGGTGGGTTTAAAAACAGGGTGCACTTACATAACTAGCTCTCTTTAAATAATTGTATGGCTCTGTTATCCTGTTGCTGTACATCTGTTTACTAAGCATAGGAAAATAAATCATCTAGGTCAATGCATGGGAGCATGAACTTTGAGTTTGAGAGGGTTTCTAGCAGTTGGCTGAAGGGGTTACAGTAGAAAGGTAAGTTTTAAATGGGGTGGAAATCCCACACTTCAAGGGTACATTGACATCCAGATTGTGACAGGCAAGGTCAACATTTGAAGTCAAAGGGTGACCTGAAGAACAAATAACCACAAATAAATGTTAATGTTAGAAACTGGAAGGCTGTATGAGTGACAGTAGATACCCATATACCAACTAAGGAGTTCAGGGAATTAAATAGAGTAATATAACAGATATTTCAGTCTCCAAGGAGGAAGTGATGGAGCAGTTTGGAAAACTCTGGTAGAGTAAATTGCTAGTAGTAGATATCACTTAACTGAAGGAAATAAGAAAAGGGTAAAGATATTGAAAAGAAATGTAACAGGCTCTTGGGAAGAACTGCTGTTCTCAAGGGCTAGGTACAGACATTTCAAAAAGCCTGAGGCAGAATTGATCCAGGTTACGGGGTTTTCTGTAAGCAGTGTAGTTTAGATCGGTAGTGAACAGAACACACGTTTTCCCTTTGGTGTGGGGGTGGGAAGGAGGTGGGGGAGTGGAGCAAATCTTAGAGTGGTTTCTGCCATTTTAAACCAGTCTATGTGCATCAAACTTCTGTTACAGGTATAGGCCATTTTCTGATTATTTTTATTGATAAAAATGTAATGTCTGTGCCTCGCCAGGGGTAATTACAATGGCTCTTATTTTCAAAATGGGAGCCAAGATGCTGAGGTTTTAATTTCAATCCAGGGAATGGGTTGGAGGCCCTACGCACACGTATCATGTTTATACCGGTAATTGGCAGTGTATGTAATTTCAGGCACGGTTAGTCATTTGGTAGTGGTAATGTACCCACTGAGAACTTTTGAAATTTAGTGGCTAAAATTGTACGTGCAAAAAACAAACAAACTGGAGGCCCATTTTAAGACTGATGGAAGTTTAGTCTTGTATTGCCAACTAAAAAATGATGTCTCCAGTTTTCAGGATTTATTTTAAAGGGGCAGCATAGTTGCAAAAGAAGTGTAAACAGGAATAAGATGCAGGGATTGGGACATTCTGAACTTCTGTTTGGTGCTTTTTAAACTGCTGCATAGTATAAGAAAACTGGAATTATTAAAATGGAATAGTAGATGCCTAATAATGAGATAGTTGAAAACATTCTTGCTGGTGTCCCCACAAGCATTTGGATACCGCATGATTTTTTAGAGATACTTCTGTATGCTTTACTTGAAGTATTGAGACATTTGGAACGTCAGGAGAGTTTAAGAGAAGAAATGGGGAGGATTTGAAAGCAAACCTGTCCCTCTTTCCCTGGAGGGAAAAGCAATGAAAAACACTTAAATACTAAGGTTGTGCTGGATCTGAAGTGGGAGAGGGGGGATTTCTGGAAATAGGGAAGTTTCACAGAAAACTGCTTAGTCCATTCCTTTTCATATTGCCCTTTGCTGTGAGAACAAAGGGTTTCTTGTGACCAAATCTGTTCATACATGGCACAGCCTGGGCTGAGGCTACAGAGCATAGAAGAACCACTTTGCAGCCCAGCCCCAACAATCTTCTTAGGTTCCTGTTGTCGTCCTCTGCATATAGTGGATTTACATAGGTTCAGGATTTGATCAACTCCTGTTTTCCCTTAGTTTGGTCATGCACAAACTTGCTCCCGCCCCCTGTGATAGGAGCAGAGTTTCTACAGAATGTGGTGTCCTAGTGTCCATGTGTGCTTTATTAACCTGTGTAACTTCGTAAACTATTCTTTATCAAACCTTGAGTTTCTAAGCAGGGTCAGAAGAGAGGTTTGAGAAGAAAAAACCCTGTTGTGTACACAATTTACAGTAAGCAAGGGGGTTTTCACTTTCCCAAGGAGTTCTAAGTATGGGTCCATGCTTTGAGACAGATGACTAATTGGCAGTGACCAAAGGTTTGAAATAATTTTGGCACAGTCCTGTGTCAAGTAGGGATAATGTTGAGCATCCTTTTAAAAAAAATATTAAAGGTCTATATGTATTTCCATTATGACCTTCTAATCCCTTGGGTTATAATCTGTTTTTGACAGTTTTTGGGAGTGTCCAGGGTTTTGTTTTTTGCTCTTGTTTTTTTAAGGAAACTTCCCCTCCCCTGCCTCCAAATAATTGAAATTAAAGTCCTATAAACTAATGTATTTAATAAACAAGTCAATTCAGGACTATTTTGTGTTCATAATTTGGATTTGAAAAATGGATTTTATTTAAGTGTTTTGTTTTTTAAATGAAACTGAAAAACAAACTGAACGTATTTACCTCCAGATGTGATCACTGGAAGCATAGAACAGTTGTTGGGAGTATTAGTTAGCCTAGTTTCTATGGGTATTGTGGGAAGGAAAAATAATGTTTTAAACCATTACCTTCTTTAGCAGTGCTGATTGTATGGCATCAATTCTCCTCCACTTAATACTGTTTTCCTTTCTAAAACCTTTTTTCAAGCAATAGTTAAAGAAATGTAAGCATGTACTTGGAAAAAAATATCATAAGTTTTTGGCTTAATTTGATAAATTTGGCACTTCAGCCCAAGCTGAGATTTTCTTTCTTAATCGCTGTATGATGCTCAAAATATTGAGGTAACAAGGCTAGTGATATAGTCCATGTATAAAGACTCTTGAATAAATAGTACATGTGGGGGTGAATTAAAAGGCCTTTATTGATGATTGTAGAGCTTTTGGTGGGTGGCCTTAGCCAGCCCTTTAATGCAACTTCTGGGCTTAATGCTACTTGATGTTATTTACTAGTTTTTTTTCAAAGCAGCCTCTCAGTGAGTAATGAGGAGAAAAAACACAGCAAACTGTACCCTCAAATTAGCGGTAGCCTAGAATTTAGGCATACTTGTTCCTTCTTGAGGCTCTCCTGTATACCGATCCTGCCTTTCCTCTTTATTTCACACTAACCCTGTTCATTTTGATAACTCTCACTGCCTAGTCCTGTCCCCTTTCTCCACCAAGATTCTGCATGTGAGTTCTTGCTGTTTACGGGTCACTAGCATTTTCTGGCATAACTACTATGATGGCCTGACATTTCTTTCTGTTAACATTACCTCTGTCAGACGCTTAGAACAAAGACTTCTCACAATGATTCCTGAGGCAAGTATAGTTTGTTCGTGTTACCAAGTACATTTCTGATATGAAAGCATCATGATATGTCAATGTAGTGACTGTTTGTAATGTAACTTCATGCTTCCTTTTTGTCATGCAATGTTATCTTGATACCAGTGAACATATGGGCCTGTCTTTCTGTCAGATTCAATTTTTTTGCCACCCACACCCTAAAAGATGTTCAATAAAAAGTAGAAACTTCAGAGTAGCTGCAAAAAATGCTGCTGGAAAAGTCGTCATCTGGCTGCAGGAGGAAATAGCCCATGTGAAAGAGAACCCAAGCAATTGAGATGTTTGCTAATGTTTCACTTAGTAATTGTGCAAGGTAGAAGAAACCTTCAGCAAAGTGGCAGAGACAAATTCATCTGATCTGGCCAGATTACCAACAAATTTTTGCCTCTGGGCTCTTCTTTGGTGCTTTAGATAAGTGACCAGATTTTCAAAAGAAACTGAACACCCTTTAAAGTCTGGCCATGACTTTTTCCCAGTGATCTGAATAAAAAATTCTTATATTTTGTAGCACGTAAGTGGGACAGGAATGTGAATCCAATACAGCAGTTGGTGAAAACAACATATGTTTAGTTTTATGAAGCTTTAAAGACAGATGGCTGACCTATAGGCTAATTTGTGCAGCATCCAAGAGTCTCTAAGCAAATCTTTGTAATGTTTGCATGATTATTTCTGATAAGTAGCCAGCGAATTAGGTCTCATATATTATCTAGGGCTAAATTTCCTTCATGAAAACCCTGTAGTGACTTTGATTCATAGATTCATTTTTTTTTTTGCCATGAATTTTGGATTATTTGCTCCAGGGAAAAGTACTTCTTGGGTATTTCTGTTCAGTACCACAGAATAAGGCTGACGCCCTTCCCTCTCCAGGAGATTACTTCCTGCTGACTTGTCTGCTTTCTTTACTCCCTCAGATGATTTTTTCCCTTTGGGGGAAAAAAAGTATTTTCTTTTTTTCCAGGAGTTTTCCATTAGGAATGGAGTGTGGTGATGAGACCTACTCCTTTGGCACCCAAGACTTTTTTACTAACTCTTCTGCACTTCAGTCATCAGCATAGCTGTTCAGTGGATTTGATGTATTTAGGAGATGCTACAGGAGAGATTTAGAATCTAACAGTAACCTGTTTTTGAATCACTATTAACACACAGTGCTGACAGGAGTGATGTTTTGTCGCACAGTTGGCCCGGGGCGAGGTGGGGGAGGGGGAGGACAAGAGGAAGAGGCTGCAGACACTCAGCCTCTCATTGGATTGACTTCAAAGTGGAGCTCAATCCTCCCAATGAAACAGGAGGGTTGGTCTAACGTATGGTGCTTTCTGTGAAGTGCCATGAGTTATACCAGGGAGCTGCATGTCTGTCAGAACCCACAGTGCCCCTAAGTCAAAGCCAGCATCAAAATGCAGTGCCTGCCAGCAAATGCAGTTGCTCTTTGTCTCATGGGCTTTAATGAAAAAATTAGTACTAGCAACTATTCCCCTTCCCATATGGTCCCCTTGTAAATATACTTGTACCCTGTCTACTGTCAGTGTTGAATGGGCAAAGTCCCATTCAAATGTAGTTCAGCTAAGATAAAGATCCCATACAGATTGAGTCTGCATGAAAACCATGACTATATGGTTTCCTTAAAACTACAGCTAGCTAGTGAGAAACCTTTTTATTTGTACTTGATGGTTGATTACATTTCTTTGTTGGCAAAACAGTCATGTACACTGATAGGAAAGTTGACTTGCTAGGACACCTTACAGCAGTGGTTCTCAAACAGGGTCCCTGGAGGTCCTTTGAAGAGTGCCTGGAGGTGTGAGGAGATAAACAGATAAGGCACAGGTTCAGGCTGATCCCCCCAACCCCTCTGGAAGGAGGTAAGCACTGTAATATATACATTGTTTTTTGAAGGGTGCCACTCAATTTACAGGAGTTATGGAGGGGTGCCTTAAGTCCAAAAAGGTTGAGAATCACTACCTTACAGGATTCCTGATGAACTGTATCAGCTGCGCATCATTGCAGACAGCTCAATAAAGACCTTTCCTCTGTGCAATTAAAAAAACCCAAAAAACTGAATACAATATTAGGATATGTAAGGAACAGAGTCAAGAACATACACATTATTAGAATGCCCTCTGTCCACAAATATTATGCATTCTGGTGCAGTACTGCAGTGCTGAATGGTTTGCAGGGCAAGAATTTGCTGTTCCCTTACTGCCAAATTTCTGGACCCATCATGGCTCCTGCAAGCTAGCTAAATAATCACCTTGCATGCTGGATTGTGCCTTTGCACAGCCTGGTTGGGGTTGGGCTGCATCTAGGTGCAGGGCTTGGTCACTTATCTAGCCAGTTTGGCCAAAAGTTTGGGCACCAGTTATTAGGGTCATATATGAATAGTCATAGTATACGGATTTACAGAGAGCTTGAAACAGTGAGAGGTATACGTGCAAAGTTTTTGGTAACTAGCAAAACACAGTATGATACCAAGGATTACCAGTTTGCCTGTGTCCAGTGTTTAGTTTCTTGTTCACAGGTCATATAGCATTTTCTTTATATAACACTGTCCTTAAGGTAAGTCTGCTAGACAGACCTACACCACCAACAATAAAAAAGGATACAAAGAACTAAATCAGTTTTCAACCTTTTTAGAATCAAGCCACATGTTGGGAAAATCCCAGTGCTTAGTTTTCAGTCATTTTTTGACTATGAAAGAATGATAGAGCAATTATTTTGTTGCAGAGAATTCAGAAAGATGACAACAGGTCAGAATATCATTGGCACTGTGAATTCCTATTTGAAATCTCTGGGTTTATCTTGTAAATCACATACATGTATTTGTGTACCTAACTGTACTGGTATTGTGCTGCTCCCTGCAGCAGTCTTAAAAGGATTTCGGAGCACCCTCGTTGAGAATCACGGTACACTGTAGTTGCAAGGCACACCTCCCCATACAGAGTTACGTCATTAACCGCTGTTCCTAGTCCAGCCAGATAATTCTTAATATTTGTACCTTTAGAGCACCAGTTTGTATCTATAAGGTAGGTGAGTCAGTGTGGTGAATTGTTATCCACATAATAAAGGAAAAATTACATGTGGCAAGAGAAACTATGCTTAAAAGGAGTAGATGCGGTTTGGTGTGATCAGGCTCTCATCTGCTAGAAGCAAGACTGTTATGAGCTTCTTACGGTAGAGACAGAATCACCTTTCTGTACTTCCTGTGCAACAGCAGCATCAGAGTTAAAAAAAAAAAACCACAAAATTTACGGCAGTCAGCTGGACACTGGTCAAAGACTTCTGCGGGCTAATGTGGTATCCATCCTTGCAAGTTTCCTGAAAACTGTGCAGCTACCTGTAAGAGTGTAGAACGCAGATATGAGTAGCTTGTCAGTACTCCTTAAACTTTATGGAAGAAGGAGGGGAAGTCTGCAAAAATGAAAATATTGATAAGTAGATTATCAAATGAAACTATTTTAGTCATAAGAGACTAATGAATATCTTTTTAGTTGTTTGACCTGTTGGTTGCTTTTAGAGTTGGCTGTGTGTTTTAAGACAAGGATGACTTTTCTAAACCCAAATTTTTCATGCAAGTCATGGAAAAAAAAAATTTGGGAAAGCAGTCCTAGCATTCCATCTTGAAACAATCAGCAAGGTGATGAGAACCACCATATAATAGTGGTGCTGTGGTCAGCCTTCTGAGAAGAGGCCCTGGCATGGTGTCATGGACTGTTCTCCAGGGGGTGCTTGCTCAGGACTGCTGTGGCATTGTCCCACCTCTTAGAATGTCCCTTGAAGCCATCCCACGCTTGGTTTCAAGAGCAAGGAGGGAGCCTGAACTCTTTCCCACTTCAAGACCCCCTACTTTTCAGTTTATCTACCCTGATTCTTCAGGCACTGACTCTAAGAGTGAGCATCCAGTTCTGCTCCTGAGAGACAGATGTCTCTTTTTGGCAGAGGAAAATAAAGATTTATTGGGGCCATAAGCAAACAGAAAATTGGAGGCCCCCCACTGGGCAAGGGCAGGTTCCTTCTGTGCCTGCCAGGGGGCTGCTTCTGGGCCTCCCTGGCCTCCTTGGTGTGTAAAGGCGGCCCCAACCCCTCTGCTTGGCAGGTGTAGCGCAACCAGAGCTGTGGTCTCCCAGTGCTGTGGGATGGGCTGGGGCCAACTTGTGGGGTGGGGGCATGATTTCCACTCCTGGCTGCCTGCCTGCCTCTGCCTACTCTTCTGCCAGCCTGGGCAGGACAGGGCTTCCTGTCCCAGTGGTGTTGGTGTTGGCAACTGCCTGCAGATGGCAGGGAGCAGGAGTGGGAGTGTGGTTGCCTATGGGGCTTCCTGGTAGCAGATGGCCCTTGGAAGCTGCTGCCACCTGCAGGGAGCCCCATGCCTTCCCCTACCCCGGCCCTGCTGGAGGGGAGGAGGTGCGTACTGCCCAGCCAGGAGGCCTGCCTGGGCCGTGTTGCCCCTGATTGGCATGGGCCCCTGGGCCGATGCATTAATCTGCCCCTGCCTTTTGGGGCAACCTAGTACAACCCACAGTTCCAAGCAGCCCAGCAGTCAGTATCTTCAGTAAAGGCATTTACGGGGGGCCAAGGCCACCCACCCTTCTCCTCTGTCCTTTCCAAAGGGGTTTAAGCAGTCCCTTTGTCCCTAGTCCAGCCTGCACAGCCATGAGCACCCCCAGACATCCTCTGCTTATTTCAGTCACTGGACTCTTCTGGCTAGGAGTTGCCAAGCTGCTTGTTTCCAGCTTGCTCTCCCATTGTTATGTACATCTCCTGTGGACTTCTCTTAGGTGTTTGGCATTTCACCTTTGTTGATATGTCAACAAAGCCATTCAAGGTTATGCTGATGCTAAGGGTCCATTTGGTTTGCTCCTGCACTTGCCAGCTAGTCCACTTAACCCTTCATTTTCTGTGTACATGTTAGTGAGGTAAACTGAGTCACAAAATGTTATAACATGAACACGGTTGACACACAAATATGACAATCAAAGCTGTAGTCCACCGGACATAGCAAGGTGTACTAATTCATGGGATGCGGCATACAATTCCTAAAATTCTAATGTCACCACGGGGGGGCGGGGGGTGGTCCAGGGCTGTGTCCAGCCCATTCCTGGTGACTGGGCAGGGTTTGGTTCTTTTCTGTGCCCAAAGGATGTCTTGGGCCAGTGCCAACAATCATCTGATTGTTGATATCTGTTGAGATAGCTCTAGGTCTTACGACACATACCATACCTTTAATTTAAGGCTGTGTATAAACCAGCCAGAAAAATGTTCTTATGTGCAATTTCCACATTTTACCACATGCCTGGTGAATGTCATGTATTCTATAATGGCTCTTCTCTGTTGTGTTCCATGAACAGCTTAGATCTCTGCTTCATTCCACAGTGGTACGAGAATATTTTTTTTATGAAGTTGTATAGATTTTCATGGGACAGGAAAGCTGTTTCCTGCCCAACTCTTACTGGTTTTGCTTTAAAGCTTATCTGTTGATTTTACGTTATCTTTCCTTGTATTAAAAGCCTCTTGTTTCTAACAATCTCCCTTAAATGTATCAAGCATGGGTGCCAACTCTACTATAGCACTGAATCAGCATTGTCAGCAGCCTCTTATAAAATAATAACAGTGGGGTTCCTTCTGCAGTTTTCTGTGCAAGACAACACAGCTGCTTTTGATACAATTGACCATTTGATTACCCTTAAAGCCCTTGAAACATTTGTTGACTTGAATAGAAGTCTTTCTTAGTTCAGAGCTCCTGGCTGTCTAATCACAGTTTCTATCACATGGTAACTTTTAACTCTTCCATTCACTTTTTAAAGTAATTTTACTTTTTAAAATTCTGCTGTACTTTTTAATTCTTGCCTGGGTCCTGCTATAGGCACTCTGATCAACATTGTGTATTATATGTACTGAGAGATGAAGACCTCTGCTCCCTCACCAGGGTACAGATTTAAGTTTAAAAATACAAAACAGAGCCACTGTAAAGCAGTTATGCCACTAGTTCAATGTACTGTCTCCTGGTAGTTATCTCATCTATACTATCATTCTTTTCTGTCTGTTGTAACAATTGGATTGTGTCTTTAATGATACTATAAGGTAGTCAAAGGCAGTGTCTCCACATTAGCAGATACATCTCTTGCATGTTTTCAGATTTGTTCTGCTACTTTGATTTATCCTGTTAATATGGATGTAATACCCTTCGTCTTTACCCCCTTCATGTAGGTCATCATATTGCAGTGGCTGCTGCAGGAATCCTAGCTGGTACTTGATGGATTGAGTGGATAAATCCTGTTTGTATTTATAGAATAGCCTCTTAGTGTTCAGGGTGCACAGTTTTTTTGCATAAAGCCTTTTTTCACATTATGTCCAAACTCTGTTTCTCTAATCTTTTCCGGTCACCCCACACTCTTAATATACTGTGCTGGTTTGTTTATGATGTGTTTTTGAGTATATTAAGCAGACACAGATTAATAATAAAATACATATATTTCATATATAAGTGTGTGTGTATGTATGTATGTATGTATGTATTTTACTACTTTAGTAGTTTTTATAATATGTGTTCCCTTTGCCCAAGAGATCCAAAGCCACATAAGCTATGTCCCCATGAGCGTGGATGTTTCTTTTCCCAGGGACAAGAAGCAGCGGCTACTTGTCCTAGTGCCGCTGCTCTTTGTCCCCAGGGCGGCAGGTTACCCTGAGTGGAGTAGGGGAAGCTGGGGCTAGCACTGGGATACTAGGGGGCTCCTGGAGCTTCAGCAGCTGCGATCCTGCTGCTTGGAGCCTGGTTGGCAGGCAGAGCGTGGCTCCTGCTGTCCAGGCTCTGGTTTTGGGTGGTGTGCACTGCCCCTCCCTATGTGCACCACTCCGCTTTATTTCTGTGCAGTTTTTATTTACCCTGGGGTCTCTCTGCAGAGAACAACTGAATGTGCAAATATGTGGCACCACATACTGCACAGCTGTACTCATCTGGACATGGCCATAATGTCTATACACTGGAGTATAAAATAATCTTGTCATTGTAAATTGATTTATACATTTTGTTTGCAAGCTCATTGTGGCTGGGGTGGTTGTCCTGTATGTATTTTTTTTTTTCTTGTGCAGGACCATGCAAACTACTGAAGGGCAATAAAAACAAATATCTAGACAAATCTCATTACAGTTAATGTAGCCTTGTGTCTGTAAACTGGGGGTCATTAAAACTAGCATTGCCGGGAGAGGGGGCTGCAAGAAGATGAGGAGACACCACCTGAGCAAGACAAGTGACAAATGCAAGGAGTGCCTAGGGGTCCAAACAGTCTCCCAAATCGGGGGGTGGCACACGCAGCTAGGCAGGGCCTTAAATACCTGTATACCAGTGCTTGTAGTATGGGGAATAAACAGGAGGAACTTGCCCTCAGAATAGCCAGTTCAGACCCAGACATAATAGGGCTTACAGAAACTTGGTGGGATTCATCCCACGACTGGGCAGTTAGCATTAGGGGCTATAGGTTTTATAGGCGGGTTAGAGAAGGAAGGAAAGGTGGGGGTATGGCACACTATGTCAAGGAGCAATACACATCCTCTGCCAGCAAAATGGGGTCAGAGGGGCAAGCTGAAGTACTCTGGGTCAAGATGCAAGGGGGCCATAGGGAGAGGGATCTAACGGTGGGGGTCTACTAGAGACCCCCCAGCCAAGGGGAGGAGCTGGACCGGGAATTTTCAGGCCAGCTTGCAGAGGCACTTAAGGCGAAGGATGTAGTTGTCATGGGTGATTTAAATTACCTGGACATCTGCTGGGAGGAACCAGTCAGCCAGGTCAGACTGTTCCAGGAGGTTCCTGGCCAAGATACAGGACTTCCGCTTAATTCGGGAGGTGCACAGTTGGACCTGTTGGACCTGGTCCTGGTCACAGGCTACGACTTCCAGGTAAGGGGCTTCCAGGTTCTTGACCACCTGAGTGATGGCGATCATCGCTTGCTGGAATTCACCATCCAGCGCAGGGTGTCAAGGGCCTGCAGTAAGGCAGTAGGCCTAGACTTCAAGAGGGCCAACTTCAACAAGTTGAGGATATTAGTGGGAGAGATGCTGGGGTTCTCGAGAGCAGGGGAGTTCAGTGCCCAAGATGAGTGGTCGTTCCTTAAGGGGACGATACTCAGGGCCCAAGGGGTGACCGTCCCAACAAAAAGCAAGGGGGGCAGGAGTGCCTGAAAGCCCCCTGGCTCACCAAGGGTGTCCAGGAATGCCTGATTGCCAAAAAGGCGGTGTATGCCCGGTGGAAGGGGGGTGCTATCTCCGAAGAGGAGTATACCTCCTCTGCTCGTGCTTGTATGGGGGCTGCCAGGAAAGCTAAGGCAGACATAGAGCTAGGACTTGCATCCAAGATCAAAGATGATAAAAAGTCCTTTTTCAAATATATAGGGAGGATGAAGAAAGCACCGGGAAATGTGGGGCCCCTGCAAGATCCTCTGGGCAATCTTGTGGTTGTGCCAGAGGAGAAAGCAGACCTCTTTAACCAATTCTTCACCTCTGTTTTCTTGTGCAGGGACCAGGACTTCCCCACTGTGATGCAAGACAGACTCGAGGGGGACGCCTCCAGACCTCAGGTTGGGGAGGGCTGGGTTAGAGAGCTTCTGGAGGGGCCGGACATGTTAAAATCAGCGGGTCCAGATGCTCTCCACCCCAGGGTGTTGAGGGAGTTAGCTGGGGTTATTGCAGGACCCTTGGTATGGCTTTATGAGCACTCAGGCCAGGTGCCAGATGATTGGAAGATAGCCACCATGGTCCCCATCTTTAAAAAAGGGAGGAGGGAGGACCCGGGCAGCTATAGGCCCGTCAGTCTTACCTCAATCCTAGGGAAACTCTTTGAGAAGATCAATATGGAGCACATCTGCGATGGGCCGGCCTCAGGGATGATGCTCAAGGGCAACCAGCAGGGTTTCATTAGGGGCAGGTCATGTCAGACCAACCTGATTGCCTTTTATGTTCCGGTCACAAAAGCATTGGATGCAGGTGTTGCCGTGGATGTAGTCTTTTTGGACTTCAGCAAGGCCTTTGACACCATCTCCCATCCCATCCTCATTAAAAAATTGGGCGACTGTGGCATTGATGCCTACACAGTCAGATGGATTGCAAATTGGCTGAAGGGTTGTACTCAGAGGGTGATGGTGGTAGACAGGTCATATTTGACTTGGGGAGAAGTGGGCAGCGGAGCCCCCCCAGGGCTTGGTCCTTGGGCCCACACTGTTCAATTTCTTTATCAGCGATTTGGATGACAGGGTGAAAAGCAACCTGTTTAAATTCGCTGATGATACCAAAATTTGGGGTGAGGTGAGCATGTTAGTAGGGAGGAAAAGACTACAGCAAGACCTGGATAAGTTACAGGGGTGGGCATTTCAATACTGACAAGTGCAGGGTGCTGCACTTAGGCAGTAGTAACCAGCAGCTCACTTATAAGATGGTAAACTCCCTTCTTGAGAGCACGGAGGCAGAAAGGGATCTTGGGATCATTACCGACTCCAAGGTGAACATGGGCCAACAATGCAAGGTCATGGTTGGCAGGGCTAACCGGACCTTGTCGTGCATCCACAGGTGCTTCTCAAGCAGGGCCAAGGGGGTGATCCTCCCCCTCTATGCCACACTGGTCAGGCCACAGCTGGAGTACTGTGTCCAGTTCTGTGTACCCCACTTCAGGAGGGATGTGGACAACATTGAGAGGGTCCAGAGGAGGGCCACCCGCATGATCCGGGGACAACAGGGCAGACCTTGTTCAGCCTTCACAAGAGAAAGCTGAGGGGGGACCTGATGACAGTCTATAAACTCACTAGCGGGGACCAGAAGGGTTTGGGAGAGACCTTGTTTCCCCTAGCGCCCCCTGGCATAACAAGGAATAACGGCCATAAGTTGTTGGAGAGTAGGTTTAGATTAGACATCCATAAGAACTACTTCACAGACAGGGCGACTAGGATCTGGAACTAACTTCCAAGGGAAGTGGTGCTGGTTCCTACCCGGGTCTTTAAGAGGAGGCTTGATGCCTTCCTGGTTGGGATCATTTGAGCCCAGTTTTTTTCTCCTACCCAGGCAGGGGGTTGGACTTGAAGATCTACAAGGTCTCTTCTGACCCTACTTCTATGATTCTATGATTAATGCAGTGTACTGTAGGATCTCAATGCAGGTCAGCAAGCTAGCAATTTGTTCCTAGAACTTGTAGCCCTGAAAGTGTTCATCTTTTTTTTAGTAGTAGTTGTTTTGTTTTGTTTTTTAAAGGAGAATTAAAGACTTGCGTTCCCACTTTGTCAGTTTTTTCAAGGTGTTATATGCCTATTAATATTCAATTATAGTCTATATTCTGTAAAGAAATTTATGAAGTTAGGATAAGCATGATCTGTGGTGTAGTTGTTTCCCCTTAAAGTGCAGTCATCTCATGACACAGAGAAGGCTTAATATTCTTGCAACTGAACTGTCCTGGATGGAGGGTGGAGGAGGGCTTATGTAAATGATTTCCTGTGTTATCATGCAACCATTGAAAAATCACAAGGTCTCAAAGTATGAGATTTGACTAAAATATAAGATAAAAAATGTTGGGTTCTTTTGTTTTTCCTTGTTGGTGTTTGGAGAATTTAAGGTTAACTATTTCTCAGTGGCTGTAATGGCCAGAAACTTTAGAATAAAGCAAGATCATCATCATTCTTAGGTAATAATATGTTCCAGCAGCAGGAACATATGTACAAACATCCAATAACGTGAGATTTATGCCAACTCTTGCAGTTTTATCAGTCTTGGATTTTGGGAGCTGCTTGTTGTGCAGGATTTTCTTTCCTCCTTTAATATAAACTTGTTTTCTCCTCCCATGCTTTGGGGAAGAATCTTTGTAGGACAGTGACATTGGATAGCCATGGAACCAAGGTCTAGTCAAAGAGTGTATGGGAAGCCAGCACTGGAGGCACACAGCTTCCAGGACTTTTCTGTTTTAGGGTGGCAATCAAATATTTGAAAGGACGCCATAAAGAAGAGGG
Organism: Crocodylus siamensis; assembly: GCF_052110815.1. Lineage (NCBI taxonomy): Eukaryota > Metazoa > Chordata > Crocodylia > Crocodylidae > Crocodylus > Crocodylus siamensis. Next base: position 154,858,533 of record NC_143396.1, on the reverse strand, counting down.
AAAACACCTTTTCTCTCTTGGTGCAGAGGAGGACAAGGACCAGTGAGTGGCTTGAAGTTGCAGCAGAGTAAGTTCAGACTGGATATTTGGAAAAACTTTTTCACTGTCAGAACAGTGAGACAGTGGAATAGACTGCCTAGGAAAGTTGTGGACTCTTTATCACTGGAGGTATTCAAAAAGATGTTGGATAATGGTCAGGTATGCTCTAGAAGTAGGTATGCCTATGCTCTACTCTGAGTATTTCCCATGCTTCTGGGCTTCGGTGGTTGCCCCCAACCCTTCTCTTTCAATTTTCTGCTACATGTCATGGTGTTTTTAAATCTTCCAAGAGGCATTGAGCCTTGGCTACAGCCAAGGCTGGGAACTTTGTTTGGGGTCTGCCAGTGCTCCTGTGAGGAGCAACACTGGAGGTTCCTGGTGAGAGGGTCTTGCCCCTCCACTCTGGGTCAGACTGATAACCATATTTAGGGACAGGAAGGGATTTTACCTCATGGTCAGATTGGTATGGATTGTGGGAGTTTTTGCCTTCCTCTGTAGTGGGGGCAGGGCTGTCTACCTGGGACCTCTTGAGCATGTGTAGACAACATTTAATCGAAACAGGGCATTGGTTGCTGTGGTTCCCCTGCTTTACCTGCGGCAGATTAGGGTGTTAGGTTTATGTTGTGGCAGGATTGCTGGTAGTCTTATGTAGAGTTTAGATTGTGGTTTGTATGGGAGGGTTTAGATAGGGATGTTCCTGCTTCAGGCAAGGGGTTGGACTAGATGACCTCTGAAGGTCCCTTCCCACCCAACTTTTCTATGAATCTGTGGATATTGCTGCTCTGGGTAGGAAGGCAAAGTTGCTCCTCTAGGAAATATGTCCTAGACCAGGGGTGGCCAGCCTACAGCACATGTGCCATGGGCAGCCTCTGTGTGGCACACAGCAGATTGTAGAGCGGAAAGGGAGCAGAGCAGCAGATAGGGCAGGAAGCAGAAAGCTGAGGAGATTGGGCAGGGAACACAAAATAAGGAGCAAAAAGCAGAGCATCAGATCCAGCAGAGGAAGAGGATTGGAGTGGCACTCAAGGAGGGTATGGGGCTAATTTGCGGCAGTCCTGCCAAAAAGTGTGATCCTTCCTCTCTCTTAGACTACATGCAAACAGATGAAACTTGCTTTTGTTGGAGCAGTCCTGGTAGAAAATTAACATGGGTCACTTCTTTTCGTGTGTGAAGATGCTATGGGGATTAGTGCTCTGAATATTTTGAATGACGTGATTTTTTCACAATGAATATTAAAGATACTTATAACCAAGCACTGAAATCAACCAACCTATAAAATATTCACTTTTCCATTTTGTGGTGTTTGTGATGCATTGGTAATCAAATTGCATTACATTTTCTTCTCTAAAAGTGTGGAAAATTATGTATGCATATTCACTACTGTAGAGCACAGAATGTCTCAAGAGATTTTCCTTAAACTTTCCTGACTTGGCCCAAGCATAGAGAATTTCTTCCTAAAAGAATAAACTTCCCAAAAAGTTGGTTTGAACTTGTAAAATGAAATTAAACTGAAAGTCTTGATGTAACTGTATTTGTTGGGGATGCCTGTTATAATATTTATAGTATTATAATCTTTATAATATTCACAAGGGAGCTCTTGCCTCTGCTGTGATAACTACTGTAGATGTGATCTATTGTGCTTGTTATGGTATCAGGCAGTGTGACTCGCAGTGTAAATGGAGAGCACTTTAGAAAGACAGGAGCTATAGATAAAAGCATCTAAATACAGACAAAGGTGTAAATCTTTTTTGAATATCTGTGCTAGACTGTGAAAAGCTCGATTCTGCTACATTTAGCCGGCATTTTTTCTGAGGAAAAAGAAGGAGAATGCAGATTAACTTTTGGTGTAATTTGTGATGAGCAGGGTGATTTTTATCATAGTGAATATGTATCTGATTTCCCTCCAAGTGCAAATATTTTTCTTTTTTCTTTTTCTTTTTCTTTGTCGGACATTTTTAAAAGTTGAAAATGTCCCTAAAAGACAAGCTGTGCTAACATTTCTTCCTTTCTTGGCTGTTGTATTGTGCAAAGGGTGCAGGGTTCATGAGAAAAAAGCTTGTAAGTGGCAGGTAGTCAGGATGTGATTTACGCACCATGAAAATCCATTCAACAATTGTTGAGCCTTTAGTGCATGTGATTCTGTAATGGATCCGTTGTCTGTCACCATGTGAAGACAAAGGGCTATGCATTGTTGAGAAGATGCTGGCTCAGGATAGTGGCACACTGGCCCCTTTTCCAGGCTGTAGACAAAAGTAGGCTTGTCAGTGTTCTTAATGTGGTCATTTACAACATACCAAACTTGTCTGTCTTATGGTCGCAGTGAGGAAAACTTAAAACTCAAAAAACCACCATCCAAACAAAATATAAAACCTACCAAATTTTGTAAGTGTGAGGCCTAAGCGGCATGTGCATATAACCACTCTAGAGATCACATTAAAAAGGAAAATTAAACAGACCATTGCATTCAGAAAACCTTTTGGTACATGCAGCTTGCTCCTGCTATAAGAAAAATTTGCTTTCAGCTCGAAAGGAAAGAATGTCTGTTCATTGAAGGAGTGGGATATGGGGTGAGAGATGACAAAATAATTACAATGATGGCTTGTAAGTAAGACTTGCTGTGGTCCATATCCAGCTTGTGCTCTCTTGAATAAGATTTTATTTTGCATTATTTACCATTCCTAGATCTCCCTTCTCCCCCTTCCTCCCTGGGTACTGAATGCATCACTTGAAACCTGACAAAAATGTGAAGAGACCTTTGAAACAATGTTTTTCTCTTTCTCCCTCTCTTTGCTGCCATTAGCTCTCTCTCTGGAGCACTGGACTTGGACTTCTTTGAGACCTGTGTATACCTTCTCTATTCCATACTGAATGGCTGGCCAGTTTCCTGCTGGGCCAAGCCACAATGGTGACCTTGAAAAGCCACAGAAACCAGCTTGCTGGGTCTGATGACACCCTACAAGTCTTCTGTTTCTTGGTCCAGGCATGTATTGCAGGGGAGGAGGTTTCAACATCTGGTGATATGAGTGCTTTTTTACTGACAAGTGTCTCATGCTTGGCCCCTGGTGGAAGTGCACACTTTTTGTGCACTTTCACTTTTTGTTTTAACATTTTAATAATAAAGATTTAACTAGTGTCTCCCTCTTCCTCTCCATCCCATACCAACTCTTTGGCTGATGTTGCAGATTACTAGTACTCTTGGATGTGTTAATTTTTAAAATTTTGTTTATGCCCATGCAAAAGAAAGTGCATTTTGATTGTACCAGGAGGGATGTGACAAAATATACACAGAAAAGAGACTGGTGCTCCTCTTCTGTACTATGTTCACTTATTTCTGTTGGGAATGCAGCAAATATAGGCTGGATTTATGCGTGCAAAGAAAAGATCCTCAGTGTGGAAGTAGGACTCTTCCTTTATGGATTAGTGCTTGCTGTGCTGCTTAGGGTAGGCTTGTTTTGCAGAGAAAGAGTATATTCTACATGACAAGGTGCTTTACTGTAAGCCTCAAGTCTACAAAGGGTTTTCCATTGGGGAAGTCACCTTTAAGATAATAGGATGTTGTGTTCATGTACGGGTCCTCACAGTTGGATACACTAAGATCTTAACAAGTATGTTGGTATTAACAAGAGTGTCTTCAACTTGATTTTTATGAATTCTCTGAGAAATTTCATTTTCTTTTAATGCCACCAGTATTTTGTGTGAGAAACCACAGTACGTAACAGAACTTCTGGTTTGACAGATATGAATGCATAGGGAAAGTAAAGACTTTGGGTGAATCTGATATCTGGTAGGGAAAGTAAAGTAGCCTTTCTAATGAACGTATGCTTAAAATATTAAGAATGAAATGGCTCACGTCAATTTACTTATTCTTTATTTTGTCTACAATGCCTAATAGATTTTTTCGTGAGAGCTTATTCATTTTCTATTCTTGCAGAACCATTAACATTGCTAATTGAAGCATGTCTGAAGAAAATATTTAAAGAGATTATCACATTTCATTATAATGTTGAATAAAACAAAATGCAGTCAGACTACAGAATTTGTATTTTGAACCAGGATCACTCTGTATGCTAAGGCATACAACCAGCTTAATCAGGTTTCTCTTTAAATGTTTTTCTTTTTTCTTATTAATGTCCAGAAACTCTGAAGAAAAAGTTTGAGATTTACCAAGACTAAGAACTGAAAATCTTATAACCCTAAAATAATTTTAACTGAACATCTGATGTGTTCTTATGTTCACTGTTACTTTTTGTGGCTTTGTAATTTGCTTTGTCACTACAATTGTACAGTCTGCTAATTGTGTAAGAGGAAAGACTGCAAGTGATTGTATTACCAAAGAACAAAATTAAATGCATCTGGGGGAAAAATGGACTGTTTTGTTTTTTATGTTTTTGTATTTTATTTTATTGGTAAAAATAGTAAATAAAAATGTGCATTTTTAAGTTGCTATTCCTTTCGCTGAATATCAGCTATGAATGTACGTGAGTATACTGATAGATTATTGCGTAACAATAAATTTCTGGTTGCAGGGCATGAAGACAGTCATTAAGTGCCTTCCTGATGTGTGAGAAGCAACTGATTTTAAATGAGTTGCTGCCTAAAGGCACCTCAAGATTAACTGCAAAAGGAATTTTTAAAATTAGCTAATATGTCCTGGACTGGAGAAACTTTAAAATGAGGGATGAAAACTATTGCCCTTGTTAGAGATTGTCAACTGCAGGAAATTCCTTCTAAAAATATTTCCTATTAGGTACATCTTCCACCCTATTCACCCTAGGTACATCTTCCACCATAGAAAAGGAGAGCTGCTGAAGCTGTTCATACAAATAAGCAATATCAATTAAGGACTAAGGAGCATAGGTTTAAGCCAATATTACTACTGTAAAGAAGTGCGAACGGAACTTTTGGCGTATTCTTTTTTTGGCTGTGTCTACTGACTTGCCATGGACCTGATTTTGGTCTCACTCGCACCAGACTAGAAGATGCTGGTGATCTATGGTGATTTAAGTGAGGTTGGAGTTGGTCTTTAGGCTGGTAGGCATGTCCTACAAATGCTTACTTAATATTCAGATAAAAACTATTTAGAAATATTACAGTTTGTTTCTAAGTATCATATTAAGATATTCTTCAAGTAGTGATAGCTGGTTGGAAGAAAAGGGAAATAGCTTTGTTAAAATTTTTGAGCAGTGTTACCCCCAGCTGTTTTTGATTTGTTTTTGTCCAGGGTTTGCATTCCCTGATTGAACCTGGTGCCTCACTGTTCCTTTTATCAAACCTTTAATTGTTGTTAATGCAACTGTAGTTGTTAGAAATGTCTTACCACTTTTTGAAGTCTACTGCATTCTGGACTGTAGTAAGTATCAGTGACAGTGCACCTTGCATTTCACTGTGGCATTTTTAAATATACAGTTTTTTATTTCGCTTGATATCCCTTCTTCTTTCTTGTGGGTTAATAGCAGTGTCTGTGTTAACCCTTTTAATTATAATGTCACATTCCCTTTATTTCTGTTGTCTCTAGTAGCCTTTCTGTGCTTTGAATTTTGTTTCCCTCTTGAGATGTAGTGACCAGAACTGAACACCAAGCTGCACATGAAGCTGTACCATTAACTTAAAAATGGCACTGTAGTATTTTCTGTGTGTTTTTTTATGCCTTCTAATTTTGGGGTGCTTTTTTAACTGCTGCAGAACATCAAGTAGATGTTTTCATGGGCCACAGTGACATGCAGGTCTCTTTCCCTGCGTATTTATATGTAATCTAGGCCTAGCATGGTGTTGGACAGTATAACAGAACACAAGTTGTCATACTGATATGACAGAACATCCAGTTTATTACAAAACCTTTAGGGGTCTTGGAGTTTAGCTTTTTGCCACCTTGAAATGACTGCTTTGTCCTGTCTCCTAATAGCTTCTATTAGGAGAAGCTAAAGCCACAACCTTTACAGCTCACCCTAAAATTATTTAGTTTCTATAGGAACCTCTTATGGAGAATTTACCAAGGGTTTATTGTCCAAAATAATTTGTTGTGTAAACTGTTGTAGTACAAGAGTGATGATGTAGCCATGATGGTACAGAAATTTTGCAAGAGGCAAGGGTGGTATTTTTTTTTGTTGGACCAACTATGTAGTATGGATAAAGTCAGACAAGCATTTGGATACAAGGCATTCTTCCTCCGGTCTCTGATTTATAGGAAGTTAGGCATAGCAAGTGATGCACACCGTTCTCTCCATTGCATCTGCATTTGCTCCTTCCCTTATTGGTAACCCAGTAGATTTACTGGATCTGTCTCATGCAATGGCAAACATACATTTTGGCAGCTTCAGAAGGAGAGGGGCGGCTGGTGCTCTGTGAATGGCAACTGTTACATCTGCCTGTAGTGATAGAAACCAGCCAAGTTGCCCCAACTTTGATCCTGGAAGAAGCAAAATTAAAGGAGTGGTGTAACAGGTGTGGTGCCTTGGGGTTACCATGACACTCTCTAGTGGCTGCCTTAATCCTGCCTGGCTCTTGCCTTTGCCTCTCAGGATTTTGCTCTGCTTCCTCACTTGCCATGTCTTGTTGGAAAATGACAAGGGGAGGCCGTCCTTGGAGGCAGATGAGCCTAGATCAGGGATGGGCAATTATTTTGGGTGGAGGGCTGCTTACTGAGTTTTGGGAAGCCGTGGAGGGCCACATGCCAGGCAGATGGGCAGATAAATATTAATTTTCTAAATTTTTTAGGGGCCCCGCTGGCTGGATAGAATGGCCTGGCGGGCCGCATTTTGCCCACCCCTGGCCTAGATGCCCACTCTTGTCTCACTGTCTTGTTCCCTCTGGCCCTACAAGGCTTAAGGGCTAAATTTGTTGCCTCCTTCCACCCCTACAGCTATGTCTAAGCCTCGCAGACGTTACTCTGTACACTGTCCTGTCCATTGTAGAGGCCTAAGCCCTCTTGGCTTTAGCCTCCCTTTCCTCTAGCTGCAGGCCTCCAGCCCTGGCCCACTGTTTTGGGCCCAGCTCTCTTGGCCTCAGCCCTGTCCGTTCTCTGTGCCTCCAGGCCCCTGGGTCCTGTCTTGTGGCTTGTCTCGGCCCTCCTGGTGTCTCTGGTCCAGGGCAAGGCTGCTTTTGGCTTGGCCCTGCCTCCCTGGCATCCCTGACCCAGGACATGGTTGCTTTCAGCTCTGCTCAGCCCCTTGGTGTCCCTGGCCCAGGGCAAGGCTGCTCTCCCTGTATAGCTGCCTCTGGCCCTTTTTAACTGGGCCGAGCTTCCTGCCTCTCAAGTATTTGAGTCTACAAGGGCTCTAGGTTGGGTGCATCTGCAGCACCCCTTTAGTTCATGCCCCTGTCCTGGCAGGGCTTGATATCATGCCTCTTAAGCATCCCTGTGGCTTTGCTTCATCCCTTATAGCTGCACCTGGTTTAATGGTACAAAGCTTAAACCACAATACAAATATGAGCCACTGTTTCCCAACTAAAAGCTTATCAAGCACTGGGTTGTTGCCTCACTCTGGCTATCAGCTCTCCTTAGTTCCCCCTGGGCAGCTCAGATGCCTGCTAGTCTGTATGCTGCAGGCATCTCCCTCAGGAGATTTTCTGCCTTCAGACTGCGGGACCAGACTGCTTGCTGTGCTCAGGCACTGGGTTTAAATGCCTGAAAACCATGCAAACTCTCCCTTTGCCTGAAGAAGGGTGTTTTGTGCCAGAAAGCTTGCAAAAAACAATTTTTCCAACTATTTAGTTGGGCTAATAAAAGATATCACATATACCGAAAGAACCCTGTCTGCCTGTGTCCTTAGACCAACATGGCTACGGCCAATGACCCTAAATGCCCCCTTTTGATCACTTGCCTTCCCCAGCTTCATCCAGGGTTTTCCCTGTCAATCAAGAGCCAGCCTGCCCTTCTGCAGCTGCGGCCTCACACAGCTGGCTGAACCCGCTGCAGCCTCTTAAAAGGGCAGAAGCCCCTTGGCTCACTGTTATAGTCTCCTCTCCTCCCTTAGCCAAATAACAGGGACTGGGTCCCCTGTTACAAGAGGTTTTCCTCTCCCTTTGTTTTAATTATCTGAAAACTTCTTGTAAATTATTGCTTTTGTATTGCAATAGAGCCTTGAGGTTAAACTGGAACTGTTAATAATTTGGGTACTGTTGACAAGATGAAGTTGCTACCCTTTCTTAAACTTTCTTTCTGAGGATTTCACTAAAGATGTGAGCCTTGGGACCTGGAAGATCATGCTTCACTGTTATTGCTGTTACCCCATAGATTCCTGCGATATTCTTGGGCCTTTATTTTCTTGATACAGGAAGATATTTTGATCAAGTTGGAGGGAAAGGTCAACTGCTGCTCAGGAAATGTCAGCTGCTGTTCACCCTCCCATTTCCCCTGCTTTGTACACCTATTGTCTTTCCCATCTTACTTCTCTTTGCTATCTTTATCCTACCTCTTACTTTGTAAGAGCCTGGTTAAGCCAGCTAAGGCAGTTACATCTTTGCAATGCAGCTGTTGGCTTGCAACCAAAAGATATCTAAAAGAAACACCTTTAAACAGCCTGACATTCATTTAAAGTTTGCCAGGAATTGAGTGACTGATGAGACTGTGCCAGACCTGTTTTTTCTCTAGCTGCTATCCTGCAGGCCAGTCAAAGCAAAAAGTTTTGGGTTTTTTTGTTTTGTTTTTCAACTCAACTAGCTGTCATCTTTGAGGCAAAAGAGGAAGTTTATATCCTGTAAAAGGGAAGAATAAGGGGTTTTTTTCATTACAAAAGCTGCAACTGAGGGAAAATTGGGTAAGGAATATTCATAGAATCATAGAAAATTAGGGTTGGAAGGGACCTCAGGAGGTCATCTAGTCCAACCCCTGTTCAAGGCAGGACCACCCCAACTGGATCATCCCAGCCAAGGCTTTGTCTAGCCAGGTCTTTTAAAAACCTCCAAAGATGGAGATTCTACAACCTCTCTAGGTAACCTGTTCCAGTGCTTTACTCCCCTCCTCCTTAGAGAGTTTTTCCTAATATCTAACTTAAACTTTCATTGCTGTAACTTGAAACCATTGCTCCTTATTTTGTCATCTGCCACCACTGGAAATAGTCTAGCTCCATCCTCTTTGGAACCACCCTTCAGGTAGTTGAAAGCTGCTGTTAAATTTCCTCTCAATCTTCTTTTCTCCAGACTAAATAAGCCCAGTTTCCTCAGCCTGTCCTCATAAATTATGTGCCCTACCCCCCTAACCTTTTCTGTTGCCCTCTGCTGGACTCTCTCCAATTTGTCTATATCCTTTCTGGGGTGGGGGGCCCCAAAACTGGACACAGTACTCTAGATGTGGCTTCACCTGTGCCAAATAGAGGGGAATAATTACTTCCTTTTGATCTGCTGGCAACACTCCTACCAGTGCAGCCCAGTATGCCATTAGCCTTCTTTGCAACAAGGGCACACTGCTGGCTTATCTTCAGCTTATTGTCCACTGTAACCCCCAGATCCTTTTCTGCAGATCTGCTGTTAAGCCATTCGGTCCCCAACCTGTACTGGTGCATGGGATTGTTTCATCCTAAGTGCAGGATTTTGCACTTGTCCTTACTGAATCTTATGAGATTTCCTTTGGGCCAATCCTCCAATTTATCTAGGTCTCTTTGAATCCTAGTCCTACCCTCCTAAACAGCATATTTACTGTTTGGTGTCATCTGTAAACTTGTTGAGGGTGCACTCCATCTCATCTTCCAGGTCATTTGATGAAAATATTGAACAAAACCAGCCCCAGAACTGACCCCTGGGGCATTCCACTTAATACAGGCTGCCAGTTAGACATTAAGTCATTGACTTCTACCCTCTGAGCTTGATGATCCAGCTAGTTTTCTTTCCACCTTACAGACCATTCATTCAACCTGTACTTTCTTGACTTGCTTGTGAGAATGCTGTGGGAGACCACATCAAAAGCCTTTCTAAAGCCAAGGTATACCACATCCACTGCTCTCCCCTCATCCACAGAGCCAGGCATCTCATCAAAGAAGGCAGTCAGGTTGGTTAGGCATGACTAACCTTGGTGAATCCATGCTGACTGTTCCTAATCACCTTCTCCTCCTCCAAGTACTTAGAAATGGATTCCTTAAGGACCTGTTCTATGATTTTTTTTTCCAGGGACTGAGGTGAGGCTGACTAGTCTGTAGTTCCCTGGATCCTCCTTCCCTTAAATATTACCAAAATGAAAGCCTTAGACTGTTTTTCCTTTTTCTGCATATTAAAGATTTTTCTGATGGTTGTCACAATAGGAGTAAGCCATCTTGACACACAACCCCAGACTATAATAATCTTGTAAATGTTATAATAGCAGACAAGGGTTTCCTTAACCTCCTACCCCTTTCAGGCCTCAGAACTCCCACTTTACATCTGTAATAGGAATAGGATTGTGTCGAAGATTGCACCTGTGTGAGATGAGCCCTGTTCTGAATGGATTAGATAAAGGATGGGAGCAAAAACAGTCATAGAGGGGATACAGCCTGCCCAAACTCACAGTAGGTGAATGGCAAAATAGTCCAATACTCTCTTCCCCAGACCACTGTCACTTTTAGCTATTTCCTTTTCAAACCTTCTTGGCATTCAATTTAAATGGTGAAGGTCATTCTTCTCAATATTGAATTTGCTGTTGCTGTATTATTGTTTAATCAATATTTAATCAATATTTTCATAATAATGCTGTTAGTCTGGTCTGCAAACATCAGACATAACTTTTTTGTGAGTGGTCTGTTTAGTTCATATCTTTATGAAGATGTCTAATTTCATGTGGAAAGTGTTGATTTGTCTTTGCACCAAATTACAATAAGAGGATCACTGAGATGTCATGTTCTGTCATGTCTATGGGAATTAGTAGAGCTCTTTAATCAGATTATTGACACTAAACTACCAACAGTAGTCAATAAAGGTTTGTGACTTTTTGCAAATCCTAATAAAAAGCATCTGATAAATGATAATAAAAAATGTTCAAAATGACTGGATGACATATTTGTGTTTTATAATTGTTTTGTTTTAAGGTCAGTGAAAGGTGAAGATAGGAGTTCCCTCCTTTTCTGCCCCACAGCTTTTATCAGGTATTGCAGAAACAGTATCCCTGCCAATATTTACTCTTGCTAGCATGCTGCCATTTCCAGATGTTACAATCCCTTTCTGTTTCTTTGGTGTTTATTCCCCTCCCCCCCCAGCACGCACCACTGATTTTACGCTTTTTCGCAGGGACTGACTTTTTTGCAGAGGCCAACCCAACTTGTGGTTTCCACAAAAATTGTGAATTCAGTACCTCCCTACTCATGGGAATGTGTGGAAAATCTTGTGACAGGGAGTTGCAAAGAATAAGTTGCATGGGACCATATGCCTTGTGATGTATGGGAACTGTGCAGTGGTTTTCTACAAACTTTGCTCTTTTATTTTAATTCATAAGTAATATGGATTAAAACTTCTAGAAAATAAATACTTTCTATAAAATATTTCTGTTTGGGTTCAGAAAGGTAAGCAGACTGAGGCTATTTTGCTTTTTGGAAGGAATTTAAAGTTCTGATAATGCCTTTCATGGTAAAGGTAGCATATATTTTGGCTCTTTGTTCCATTCCTTTAAGCACCCTAGAAGTCTTCAGACATAGGCAAGTCAAACCAAGTTGTAGTGGTATTTTTGATTAAACTTTGTAGGTTATTAGTCCACAGTGACTTCATAATTTTTCCTATGCATATTGCATGTATGAATGTATAAAAAATAAGCATCACCTTGTGTTCCAGTTATGAAGCAAATGCTCTGTAGTAGGAACTCACCTAGATGCTGCATGCTGTGAATAAGTTCTAGTAATACAAACAACTCATTTAGGTTAATTCCAAGGGGAACTTTGAAATGCACCATTTTTGAGCTTGTTATAGCATGAAGATGACAATTTGTGAGTCTAACTGCAGTTTATTTGAAAGGTCTGAAATCTAGAAGAATATATGTGATTATCTATTTGTCTGATTTGTGCATCTTTCTTTAAGCACAGACTATCAAGCATATATTTGTTTTTCATGGCTGCAGGGCTGTTTTTGTTAATCTAATATGATTAGATCTCTGTCAAAATATGTGGCCAAATACTGGTTTTGGTTTTGCAGATTGCTAGCATTGTTGCAGCTGTAAGGCTAACGGTAGGTCTGCCAGTGCGCTTGCTGTCTGGGATTTTTATGTTGTCAAATGTCAGTAGCTTTCTGACTTACTGAAGTTTGCTTGAGATGTAATTTTTTGCACGTGGGTGACTCCAAACCCTCATTAGTGGGAATTGGCAGAGTAAGTTAAAGGAAAGGGCATCCAATTTTCAGTAACTACATTTAACTGTGTTGCTTTTGTCATGTTGAGATTGATTGATAGATAAAGCAAGCATTCTGTTTTTTCAGCATGGTTTGTTTGCACTCTGTACAGGTCCCATGGCAAGACAAGCAAAATAACCAAGGAATACCAATACCATTTTTCTTTCTTCTCGTAGTTCCATTGGGTAGAACAAGTGCCTAGAAAGAAGGGGTCCTGGATTCTGTTCCTGAAGCTACCATGAGTGTGGCTGATGCAGATTGCACAGAAATACAGAAAGCAGTCAGCACCTTCCTCCAAGAAATGCATATGCTCCTCAATGAAGTCTGATTTAAAAATAAGTGGATTATTGCTTAGATTAGTATATGCAAGTACAGTCTTGTTAACCTAACCGGGATAGGTAGAGTTTCTCAACACTCTCAAGAGGCATCTGTCTTCTTCCAAAACTAAAGGCAGTGTCACTTCATTAGAAAGTTTAGGAAGTAACATTATTATTAATAATACAGAACATAAATGCTGATGAACCTGAGGTGTATGTACCAAAGTGCATTTCTCGTAGAATTGTATTCTATTCAAAGTGCACCAGAAATGATTCCAGCAGATGTTGGCACTATGTTGCTTGTTTAAACGAGCAAGAAAGCAGAACCTTGTACAGTATATGCATGTGTTTTGTGGTTTATTGCACTGGCCTGAGATTTGGAAGAGCTTGGCTTACTTTCTGGCATTGCCCCACAACATGTAACCTTGGACAAGTCACTTAATCTCTCTGTGTTCAATCCCTTATCTGAGAAATGGGGTAAGAATACAAGTTCATTTGCATGAGCAGCTCAGATGCTGTGTTAAGGGAAACCTTGTAATTGCCTGGAGGGACTTGACTGCATTCTCACAGAAAAGGAGGGAAGTATTCGCAATTATTTTGAAATCCTGGTGTGAAATTATTTCAGAACCTTAACTATAACTGAGAATGACAAAATGGAAGAATTGACAACTGGTTTCATGTGGCTTTTTAACATAAATTTAAAGGATACCTTATCCAGAAGCAAAGAGGTATTTTAAGGTGCAGTAAACATTGCTTCAGATGTATTTCTAATGTTCTTGTGTAAGTGACTTTTTTGTGAAGTAAACTGATGATTTGTGAATAAGGAAAATTCTGTTCATTATCAGAAATCTTCAACTTTCAGTTGCATTTGGGCCAACAAATTTAAACATCTAACATGGCACAAAACCATATGTATTTTTTTGGCAGCATTCAGCATTGTTTTTTAATCTTTTGCTCCCACTGAAATCAAAGTTGAGTGCATTTTGGAAATCTGCACTCCCTGTAATCTAAAATTTTTTAAAAATATTTTCAATTGGGTAATATTTGGTTTCTTCCAGACATTTACTTTATTCCTATATTTATTATGTGCCTTCTAACTAGAGAAACAACATAGCATCTTACAGCAGCTGGTCAGCTCCATCTGTAGCCAACACATGTCTGTACTTTTATCTACTGCAAACACGTTTAAATTGGTGGGTTTTGTTTTGTTTGGTTTAGGGGTTGGTTTTGTTTTGGTGGGGTTTTTTTTTTGCTTTTTCTCTTTATTCTTACCCCAAGGAAGGGAGGTACATTCTGTCCATATAAGTTATGGTGGCTGAGGCCCAAGGGGATTATTCTAGAAACTGCCTCTTGCAAGTTCCTGTATCCTGTTTTCTCAAATCACTCCTGACAAATTTGCACAAGAGAGCCAAGAGTTGGAGGGCCTAATACCAAGCCAGTGCCAAGACTGAGTTTGTGGTTTGGAAGCTACGTGATGGATGTGCTGTCCCATGTTCCCATGCAACCACACAGTAAAGGCTGAGCCAAGCCAGGGAAAACAACTTCCCAAATTTTAACACCTTTTACCTCTTTCTTCTTGCTTGGCTAGTTGCAGCCAAACAATGTATCAGCATAGGCAAGAAGCTAAAAGATACCGGTAAAACTACTTCTCTCTGGTGTTTCCTCTCCTCCCTCCCTTAAAAATAAAAAAGATCCTGAGGGCAGCTGCCATGGAGTAGAATTGCCTGATTTGGTACATCAAGATATGGAAAATGATGCCCCCCCCCCCACTGTTTTCTGTCCTTTGGCAGTGAGAGAAGTCAAGCTGAGATTGTGTGAGTGCAGCCAGTGCAAAGCATCAATGCCAAGATGCCAAGTTCTGTTACACTGGGTTTTTTTATGCTTCGTCTGAATAGGGATCAGTACTCTATCAGATTTCTGGAATAAATTTGTGGCGTTACAGAAACCAGGCTGAAGTATGCATGCTGAAAACGTAACACCCAGAGTTGAAAAAGATTGGTCTTTGTGCTTCCGGTGAAGGCAGCAGATGGTATAGTGAAGACCCTCAAGCTCAACTGTGCAAAGAGGTTAACAGTCTGTCAGGCTTTGAGGCAATGGATTATAAGGGCACAGTTCTATAAAACTCTGCATCTGTTGCCCATATGAAACATAGTGTGCATTTCCAATACTGGAGGATAGCACATGAAAACATTAATTATAAGTCAAACTGCTGCATGTGAATGTCTAGTTCCAAGAGCATTTTTTCACTGTACTGCATACACAGTACTTTCACTTAGCCAACCACTTAATGTGCTAGCACAAACATGTCCCAAGAAAAGGGTGCTCAACCGCTGCTGCAGGCCACACCTGGTCTACAGAGCTGTGTCATCTGGCCTGCCAGGCTCTCCATGGGTCTGAAAATTTGGTGGTAAGCAAGCAATGGCAGTGTTATTTGCCACACCCCTGCTGCCAAATTCCTGGACTTGTGGGGAGCCCAGTGGACCAAATAGCATGGCTCTGTACGTCAGATCGGGCATGTAGGGCTGGAGTGGTGCGGAGCTGGGCTCAAGGGCCTGATCCAAGGTGGGGCTGGACTAGGCTAGCATGGTGTGGGGCCTGATCTGGGCACACACAGACCAGCTCCATTTGCTGACCCCATGAGGGTTCTGGCCCACAGACTAGTCTTGTACCACTCGTGTGGCCAGCAGGGCTGAAAGGTTGAAAGCTGCTGGTCTAAGGCATCTGGCTTAATAAAGGTGATACGGAACTGTGAATGGCTGGTGTGGGTTACACACAGATGCACTCTAGACCTCTGCATTCTAGTGGTGTCCAGGTTGCCCTGGTTATGGCTAGGTGGTACAAGGCAACAGAGATGGTGCTACAGAGATGCCAGGATATGGCCCTGGAAGAACTGTAGCTACATTAGTGCTGTGCTTCACCTGAGCTAATAAGCTCTGTCTTCTTCTGCTAGTGAACAGATTGTTAGGCTAAGTACAGACAGTCCAGAAGCTTGAGGTTGAATTGATTCAATCTTCTCAGGTTAGTTTAAGCTGTATAGGTTGAACTGATAAGCAAGTGAACAGACGTTGACTTTTGATTCTGGAAACGCAGAGTGCATTTACTTTTGATTCTGCAATGGCTCAGCCCAAAAGTCAGGGGGTGCTAGAGCATGCCTTTTTGCTTGGGCCAAGGCTAGCCTGCTCACCCTGTGAGGGGCGTTTGTGGGGGAGGTGCAGAGCATCCTGGGATGCTGGGGGCTGTGAGCTAACTTGAATATGAAGGGGATCTGTGACAGAAGTTCAGTAAACCAATTTAACCTAAATCACTAAAGTCTGATACTACACCCATCCGGGTTTATCTTTAACTGGCTGTGGCCATTTTGAAATGGGTTTATGTGCACTGAACTTTTGTTGTGTTACAGATTTGAACCAGTTTCTGATCATTTATACTGGTTTATATGTAATTTCTGTCCCTAGCCTTAATATTTAATGGCCATACTGCTCTCCTCTTCCCCATGCTGGAATTGAAGTCCCCTGCTGCTCAAAGTCCTATTGTTTTCTAAGGGACTATACAAGGAGTAGGATGTGATTCAGTGTACACAAGTGAATCGCAGTCTTGCCCTAACTTAGGAAAACTGAAGCGACCCTACAAAAAACAACAAACAAAGAAATCTCCCCCATCCCACCCCATGCACACTTCTCCCTTCTTTTTATAAGACGTAAATTTGGAATCTAGACAGTGACAGAAATAGTTTAGAACAGCCATAAGAATAATGCCCAAACTCCACAGCTTACAAAGACTTTCTAAAGGGATGGTCTCAGTGCTGATGCCCCTGCCTCTCTGTATATAAACAAAGTAGGGACTTCAGAAAGAGCAAAGCTGTTGCTTGTAACGGAGAGCATAAAATTGTTGCCTGCCTGGCTGGCTGGCATGTGGACCCTTTTCTGTGAGCAGTCTGCGTAATGTCAGAACGCCATCTCCTTTGTGAAGCAAGTGGTGGGCAAGACTGGCTGACTGAAAGAGCACAGCCACATAGCAGAAGGTTCTTAGCAAGGCAGCATCAGTCCCTTTTGCAGGTTTTCTCTTTTCAGTAAGCCATCTGTCTATTATACAGCTCCACCTCCTTGTTCCTTGAAGGGATTTTTTTAATACTTTTCTTACCGATATGCCTGAACAAGAGTGATTTAGCTACCAGCACACACATAGGCTAGAAAAAGTGTATCATTAGGTATAGGTAATGCAGATAGAGTAACCCTCAGGAATTATTGTTTGCAGAAATGATGTATTTAGAAATAGGACTAAAACAACACAAATTTATGACCAGCATCTAAATTTAGTGTGAATTCTCACTTGAAGTAGCTTTAAGTTTGCACACTTACTATCAAGCTACACAGTTTTATAATAGAAAAATTGGTTATTTGGAGATCGTTGGCTACACAGGAGTGGATTGGAAGCCTTTAATATTATATAGTTCTGTTCCTTCAATGCCTCTTTGCTTTGGGGAAAAAGGCTTAATGCTCATACATGTGAAGTGGAATGACAGTGCTGAAACTGATCTTCCATCCATTGAACAGATCCAGTACAAGTGTCAGCCATGCAAGCTTCTAGGAATGCTTTACCCAACTGAGCAACTTTGGTTTGGAAGGGCACCTTTTATAAAGAGAGGAAACTTTAGAAACTAGGACTAGGACCTTGTGTTCAGTCTGACAAATCCAGGGTGCTGCTGATGGACCTTGGAACCTATTCTAACTTTCAGCAATCAATTTTTCCTATATAAACAGAAAGCATTGAATAGTTGATTTTATTCGGGGTCAGTATGGGTCATTTTTGTCTAGGAGTAATACTTGCATGTAGAGGGGCTGCACAGTCAAATGGTTCCTCCTCCACTCCAGAATCCCCTTATACTCATGGTGGGAGAGAGAGATGGAAATCCATACTTTTGATTTGACTTCTACCCAGGTAAAATAATTGCAGGAATGACAAACTTATGGTTTGGTTCTGTAGCTTATGAATTACGTGGAACCCTAGAAAGATATTTTAGGTAATATAAACTTTTTTGGAAAGTAAATTTTTTTTTTATGTCAGTGTGCAGAATAATGTTCAGTGACTTATAAAAAGTAGGAACCTACTGAATTCACAATTGCGTGATTTTTGCAGAAACCTACAATTCAGGCAGGCTCTGCAATATTAGTAAACTCACTGCAAAAAAGCCACCAAAAAAAAACTTTACTGAAAATAAAATGCTGGCTCAGCCTACTGCGGGGTAAGGAAGGATAGGAGGAAAGGGAGCTGCCAGCAAGATGACAGCTGCCTCCACCCTTCACTGCTGATTGGCTGAGAGGGCTACCTGTTGGGCAGCCCTGGCCCTCTCCACCAATCAGTAGCAAAGGGTGGGGCTGTATGACAGCCCTCACAACCAATCAGCAGTGAAGTGTGGGGCCACCAGGGCCCCTCACCCAATCAATGACTCTGTGTTCAGCCTGTGAAAATGGTGGCCCGCCCTGGGATATGGCTGTGATATGGGCAATCTGCCTCCTTGAATTGGGTATAAATGGTGCCACTTATAAAGTAGCTGTGGATTTAGTGATTCACAATGACATGTGAAAAGAGTGGTAAATATTTTAAAGAGGGTAGAAAAATATCCTTATTCCATAGAGAAGTGTTAGTGCCCAGAAACTTTTCTATTTCATTTCCAGAGTTCCCTTTTTAATTGTGTGGCCTTTTTAGGTACCCATTTTAGCTAGGTTTCCTAATTTGCACCTTTGAAAACAAAGTGCTTTAATTCTCCTCTGTCTTATTATTTGTA
Source organism: Crocodylus siamensis (assembly GCF_052110815.1). Lineage (NCBI taxonomy): Eukaryota > Metazoa > Chordata > Crocodylia > Crocodylidae > Crocodylus > Crocodylus siamensis. Next base: position 154,840,116 of record NC_143396.1, on the reverse strand, counting down.
TAATTGCTTAAGAGAGTAAAGTAGTAATTAAATCACTGCCATTTTTTTCCCCTCTTGTTCTGCTCTAAATTTGTGCAGGACTCTTCAAAGTTCAAAGCAGTGAAAAACTGGGGCCAATATCAGCATCATCACTACTGGTATAAAAAATGGGATAAAGAGGCACAGGATTGTGGCATATTTGGATTGTCTGTCATGATTACATGGGGATGATGGTGGGGGGCAGTACATACCTGCCAAATTACAGTTTACATTAACTTTTATGCAGCTGATGTTTCCTGAATAGGACCTTGAGCTTCTGTCCTTGGTTTGGTTTTCTCTGAGTTGAGGTGGCATCAGCTTGTGCCTGGCACATAAGAGTATGAAGATATCAAACAAGGCATCATGAGGCCATGTGAGAGCCCATATAGTTGACCTCTGATTGGATACTATTTCATATATTTGAAAGCACAGGTATGTCTGCTGCTGCTGAGCTTTAAGACTATTATTTAGGTTTTTGTTTGTGGCTGGGTCTGAGAGAGGAGTGTAGCTAAGGTGGTGTGGTGCAGTGGTGTGACTGTGGCTACCTGGATTCTGCTCTTGGCCCTGGGCTAATCACTTCACCTCTTTATGCCACATTTTTTCCCTTCTGTAAAATGTCAGCCAATCTGAGTTTATGGAAAGTACTTTGAATACCTACTGAGAGAGAGCGCTTTTTAAGAACTAAGTAGTAGTCTGTGTCAGCTGTTCTTGGAAATGTAGTTGCACCAGTATAGTTTTGCTGTATAAGGTTGCTGATCATATCTTTGGCTCATTCGACTTACAGATCTTTTGAGCCATTTGTTCTTTCAAATGACAGGAGAAAAAGATAAAGCTGACTCAGCTCAGGGTTATTTATATAACTAGAATTGTTCACTTAGGTAGGTGTCTTTGGGAGTGACTCAGGCTCTGCTTTCTTCCTCCCACACACTCATTCTCCAGTTCTTGTTAAAGCAGTATATGTTGAAATGACCCAGTATATGGCAGCAGGGGTGCTTGGGATTTGGTATTTGGGAAACCCTCCCAGCTAATAGTAAGAAGATTTCAGTTGTGTTAAAGCAAGTTTTCTGAAGTGAAGTTGCTAAGTGTTGTGAGCCCACTGCAGTGTTGATACAGTACAGCTATTTCAGGTAGTGGTTTCATAATGCTACATTCTTTCTGTTCAAAATCACTTAAAATCTATTGTATGGCCAGTACAATAGTGTAATTGCACATGTCATTGCTAGGAAATAGGACCACATCAGTTTCCTGCCTGCTAACTGTTTGCCATTCCAAATGCCTTAATTAAATATTAGAGTTTAGTTCATCTCCTTTACAGACTGGAAATATTGGCCCTTGTAATTTGTAGTGCAGTTTTCACGTAGGATCTGACTTCTTCATTTTACAGCTTTATATGAAGGAGCAGTCTTCCCATAGAAAGCTGGACAGGGCTATACATGAACAATTCTCATTAAGAAAGGAAGGAAGTGAAGGGAATTAACTAGAGACTCCTTGAATAAAAGCAATGATGGAAAGAGAAGCCAAGAGAAGTCTTTTTCTTCCAGGCCAGGAAGTTCCCAGTCCCAAGCAGCAAGGAGGGTCTGAGAAAGTGACCTTGCAGACATTTGTTTTCTCTCAGATGGAGGAAAGCCATCTCTTTCATGTTTCTTTTTGGGGGCTGGAACAAAGAGAGAGACCTCTCCTGAATAGCTCCTCGCCTTAATTGTTACAGAGATAAATCATGTACATGGCGGTGCAGGTTGCTGCATTCCCTCCTTTACTTTCCCAATTTCTTGTTAATGGGTTGTAGCTTGGGCTATGCAGAACTTTTATTATGCGTACATCAAGCAACACTTACAATAATGTTTGTATACTTCTAAAAATCTAAACTGACTTCAGACCTTGCTGCTGATGAGGTTGGGTGGCTGGGGTGAAAGAAGTTGAGGGAGCTTGGAAGGTCATGAAGAGAGACAAAAGGCCAGAGATGGCTTAGACTTGAGGGAAGTTTAACGTGGATGAGTGGTGTCATTTCAGTAGAATTACTTCAGGCAGGGAGCTGGCTGGATACCTTAACTGTTAGCTTTCAGGCTTTTTTAATGTTTGGGTATTTTGAAAGGTGTGTGAGTTTCTTTGTTGTACAGTAAGAAAAATATTAGTTTCCGGGGTGTGTGGTTTTTTTTTTTTTTTGCTGCAGTCCACCAAAATGCACTTCGATGGTTTTGTTTTACAAAGAGGTGTGAACACTGTGTGCTTCGATAAAAGTATGTAATACCCTGGGTTCAAATAAAATATACCTTTAAATACTTAGCCTTGAACTTGGAAAGTGATTCTGATACAGTGAACTTGGAAAGAGACCCATTTTATTTAGTTTAAACTCTGGTGTTATTCAGATGACTGAAGTGAGGAAAAATGGGGCTTGCTCAGAAATGCATCCTTGTTCTGGTTTATAGCCCATCCACTTCTATGGCCAAGAAGAAAAAACTTTGAACCTTTAGGGACTCACTTCTGTATGGCTGGTGATGCTTGCCGGTGGTGCCGATTTAAATACCTATAGCAGCTGTAACAGACCAGATATGCTGCTTTCTGCATTAGAAAGATAGCTTCAAGAGACGAGATAAGAAGAGAAGAGACAACAGACAGTATACTGCTCAGTTATCTATACTCCATCATAAAATTAAAAAAGAAAGAATATACTAGCAGCTACAGTATTTTATGTTAAATCTGCTTTCATCCTTGTTCAATTGATTTTTCCATATGGATGTATTAAACATACATATGGTCCTGAGAGATCAGTCTGATAGCTTTCTCACAGCATTCTCAGGTATGTTTTTCTACTTTGGGTGATGGTGCAAAGTCAGCTGTTTTTTTGATTTAGCTGGGCTAAAATGTGTGAAAACTGAGGAGGATTGTTTTATCTGCTGCTTGCTAGAATTGGGGGCAACAACAGTATGGTGGTGCTAATTATTGTAAAAAAATATTTTAATCTTTCAAGAGACACATTTGTATATAACATGAAAGTAGGTTTAACATCTGGAAACCTAACTGTTTACATCAAAAGCATTCAGCGGTAGACCTGAATCAAACCAGGTAGCAATTTATCACCCATGGTATCTTCATTCACTGATCAGACTATGTGGAGCTTCCCTGCTGGCAGCTGCTCAAGGGCAAACAATTAATGGGCTGTAGGCCAGCATATTCTTTATAAGCATTGCAGAACATCTATAAATTTGTATGAACATAATGTAGGCTCTCAGCAGTTTGCTTTCCCATGGTGACCCTCTGTGCTTAACCAGCTTTAAACGAAATCCTTGCCCAGCTTGAGCTGAGAATGGTAAAGTTATGGGAAGGGGTGGAGACAGTTTCTTGTCATTTTCCTTTTCTGTGGCGTCTTAGCTCAAATGAAAGCTGCTAGACTGATTGGAGAGATGGGGGGGTGCCCTTTGGGTCCTTTTGAGTTGTGCCATTTATTTTGTTGAAAGAACGTTAATCTTTTGATGTGATTTAAAGAAAAAAGTATATTGTAGTGATATGAAAAAATGATATGTGATGAAGTGATTCATTTTTTATTCCATTTTTATTTAGATTCTAATTTTGTTAAAATGTTCTGTGTCTGATTTAAAGGCTCTTGAAATGAATGCATATGCTTCATATCCATCTTGATCATTCTGGAGTGAACAGCAAGTCTGTATTAACATGGAGTACTTTTAGAAAAAGTTATAGAAAGAATTTAACCAGTGTCACACCTTTTTAAAGGGCACCCTTTTAGAGTTGGGAGGGGGAGCAGCTTTGGAAAGCATGATCTGTCTAAGATTTTAGTTCCGTGACTTGGAACAATTTAAAAGGGACACTGTCAGGGTTCAGAAGGCCCAAATTTTACTAATATTACTTCAGAAAGTGAAACATTCTCCTTCATATGGTTCTGATCCAGAAACGGTTTATGGGTACAATCCTGTATGTTACTCTTACTCCTTCTGTGCCAATTTTATTCTGTGGCTCAGGTTCCCTGGGGAAATCCTGCTATAAAAAGGGCTTGTGGAATGTTAGGAGGAGACAGGAATGGAGAATTGCCATGTGTACGAATGCAGTCCAGAATGCATGACTACTGAGTATCTTAGGCTTGCCTGATAGTTTGCTGTCAGAGTCTGTAGAAAGAACTCTGGTATGGCAGCTGAAAGATTCACACATTGTTTGCTATAACAGAGATAGGCTGATGGCCAGGAAGGAACGTTGAATAATTTTGTGGAAGTTTTCATTTGGGCCAAAGTTCACAATTCTAGCTCCCTTCTATTATACAGCACCCTCTTCTTCTAGTGAAATGTAAATATAGTAACTGCACAGAAATGATATCAGGCATGTTTATTTATATAAAAATGTATGCATAGAGAACATATTGACATTTGGTGGTTTATGCAAATGGCACATTAACCAGCCTCTTTACGACTTGGCATACAGTTGGCATAATTTTGGTTGGAAAGCTTTGCCAGAATCTGAAAACAGTTAGCTGAAATTGGTGGGGGGTGGGGGAGGAGGAGGAGTATGAAATGTGTGATCAGCCTGTGATTATGCTTATATTTACAATTATTTATTGGGCACTGATGTGTACCCCAGTGTTCTTTAAAATTTGTGCAAATTTGCAGTGTACTGTTCCCACCCACTCACCAACAAAGAACTGCTGATTCCTTGAATGCTTTGTTTCTCATCTTACCCATGAAGCTTAGGTGGAGGATGTATGTAGCTTGAAATCTTTATTTTTGTATCCACCTTTGAAAACAGTGAAGTGCTTATGAATATATTTCAACAAAGCGAAATCTAAACGCACCAGGGATTCAAGTGTGTAGCAATATTTCTTATTGCATTTACTTTTGTGCACTACATATACATTGTTAGGGACAGAGAAATGTTACAAAATACTACCACATGTCATCCAGCTATTGTCAGATAGAAATGATATTCTAATAGAAAAAAACTGAATTTAGGTTAACAAAGCATTACCTAGTTCTGTTTTATATGGACATTAATGACAGAAAACAGGAGGTTGAGAAGAAAAATTATCATCTTTCACCTTGTGTAGCCATTTAGCGATGTGCAGATCACCTTACAAGATGCAAATAAGTGGAGACCTTGGCCCATTTTCTTTTGTATCTAGAATGTATATAGACCAGGGCTATCTCCAGCTGGGAGAACGGCCTGCTATAGATTCTGGGCTCTTGGGCCGTGGTAGATAGGATGAGTAGTGGCAGGAGAGCAAGTAAGGGCTGATATAGCCCCAGTCATCCTTTGGTCGCTTCATCCATCACCACTGCTGCTAGCCCAGCTCCTCCCCTGCTGGCCCCACTGCTGCATGCCTCATATTTCATTTTGGAGCTAGAACCAGAGCTGGAGCTGTTGCTGCCACATGCTCTATGTGGAAGCTGGAGCTGCCATCCCAGCATGAAATGTGTCAGTAGTAGCAGCTTTAGTTCCAGTGTGGGGCATGCAGCACACAGCAGGAGCTGCAGCTGCTGCTGCCACCTCTGGAGTCACCCTGTGTCTTGGGCTGGGTTTGGCCAGCAAGGAATCCCAGAGTCCGGATGTGGCCTGGGGCAGAAGGTGAGTTTGATACCCCTGCAGTAGACTGGTAGTTTTCACTTTTGTCAGGCCCTCAGAAAATGCCAGGTCTTAGCTCTTATTAGTTTCTTGACTATAGAAAAAAAAAGCAGTTTTCTTGGAGATAGCTCAGAAAGATCACAATAGGTCAGAATTTTTTTGATACTATGGGCATGTCCACACGTGCGAGCATGTGTGCTTGCAGCAGCTCAAATAGAAGCAGTGCAAATTTGAGCCGGGACTTTTTGCCGTAGCGCACGTGCTCAGACATGCACTTTGTTGTGGAGCAAATTGTGCCACTTGGGGCAAAATAACCTTGCCTGTCTCCTCCTGGATCTGCAGCCACGGGGAACTAGAGCCCAGGTCCAGTACCTGTGCTGTCCCCAGGAGTATAAAAAGCTGCCCTGTCCTGGCCCCACCTGTACAAAAAGCTGCCCTGGCAAGTAGCTCAGGGCCACTTGCTCTCCAGAGCTTCTGGGGCCCGGCCATGTGGTACCTGGGGACTCTACCCCTTGTGCCAGCTGGACTGCTGCAGCAGCATCCCAAATACAGTTTTAAAAATACCCCAAAATCCATGTTCTTCCACAATTAAAACAAGAGACTACACACCACACACCTCCCCTAGAGAGAGCGATCAGTTGGGCAGTGCTTTATTGGTATATTTACAAAGTTAAAGCGATGTGGAAGCCTACCAGAGTCTCTATCACCATGATAAAATAAATTCTAGATACCTATATGTGTTGATGTGTACTTTTGGTTTTCTTCATGTGTGTTGGGGGGATGTGGTATTTGCAGAAAGTGGTGTGGGGTAAGGCAGGTGGGTGTGGGTAGGTGTGGGGTGATTTTGCTGAGGGAATTGTGGGTGGGGCGGGCTGCTCAGGAGGGGTGGGTCCCCTGGCCCCCACAGGGTGCAGCTCCCCTCCCCCCAGCACATGGAATGCCCCCCCACCACAGGGCCCCAGCCCCCCTGCTCAGGGTCCCAGACACCCTGGAGGGCCTCAGCCCCCACACCCAGGTCCCATAACTTACCTTTATCAGCAGCAGCAGGAACGGGGCACTCTGAGCCATGGTGGCAGGACTTAGCATGGCATGCGGGAACTGTGTGCTGGGCCCCTCCGGGTCTTGCCACCCTCAGGGTCCCTCTGCTGCCTGGCTGGGCCAGGCCCAGGGTGGCAGGACCCAGCCCCCACAAACTTGCAGCACATGGAACATTTTTTCATTCCTGCACGTGCCTCTTGCCCTGCCTCAAAGGGGTTTGAAGTGGTGCAATCGGCACATGTGCGCTTGTCTGGATGCGCCCTGTGGATTCTGATTTGGCATCTCTGATTTTTATCTTGTGAATCATGTGTAGGTGTTCGCACATCTAACAGTGCTAATGTTGTATGGCACCTTTAAAAGAATCTCTCAGCACCCCACAGTGCCACAGCACCCTGGTTTAGAATCACACACACACCCACCCACCCACCCCTTAAGTATATCTACATGTATGATTCAAAACCGCAGCTGGTATAAATTGTCATAGATATGACACTGCTCATAAAACTTTTATTCAGGCTAGCTTTTTACTGTTACCCTGTAGAAGCAAACATTGATCTGCTCACAGAAAACCAAGCATTTTCCAAAAGTTCTCAAAGAGATTTGCTGTTTCCAAAGGTGGTAATACAGATTGTTATACTTTTTTTTGTCATTTATTTGTATTATTTCTTGTGCAAGAAAAGCTGTGAAGGGAGGACCTGTTACTGCAAAGAAAACAAAACGTTGTATGTTTGGGCTTCATATGCTTATGTACTGTGCAGCTGTAACCCTTCAGGTATCAACTGCAGCCAGTTTAACCACAAGGGCTTAGTACAACTTGCTTAAGCAAACCGTGAAAACTTGGAAAAACAGCAATGTTAGCTATTCCTAAAATGTGCTTTTTGGCACTCTGTAATAGGCACATCACAAATGGGAGTACATTTTTAAGCAGTTGATAGCTTATATTCTAGCCTAATTTAGAATATTACAGATGATCATGGTTTGTTAGGGACTGGCCCAAACCAAAATCCCAGGTTCAGGTTCAAATCATAGTTCCCATCTTCAGCCAGTCTCTGTAGCATGATAAATCCAAACATCCCAAACCCAGGAAAATTCAGATTTGGGTGTGGAATTTGAAGATCCAGGTTTATATTTGCTTGTAACCAGTATTTTGGTTCTTCCTTTCAGAGGCAATATTTGGGATAAGGATTTAGATTCAGGCTCTGTCAACAGTTGTATCCAAATGGATGTTTCTTGAGTGCTTATACAATTAATTTCACAGTTCTTTCCACTTGGACTTTATCTAGCAAATGACACATCCCAGAAGATGCAGATATTCTCTTTGAAGAATACAAGATGATTATATCATAGTTTGAAGTTGCAGTGTCGGCCCTTCAATTCAAGGAGGACAGCTTAATTTCCTTTAGCTCAGTATGTGATTGGCTGTGCTTAGCCCAGGCCTGGAGAGTTTGTGACATCCTTCAAAATGTGAAACGTCACTTTCAAAATAAACATTTATTTAAAAAAAAAATCCTTGCCAAGTTTCTTATTGCTGAACTTAACAGTCAAATGATTTAAACAATCTAATGTAATTGGTGCTGCTAATGTTTACTTTTTGGATTTCACTCAAGTCCAGGCTGTTTTTGTTCTGGTAGGAGTCAGGGCAGCAGGCAGGCTGACTAGTCCCCAGCTGGCCCTGTCTGTCTAAATGGGCCTTGCTGCCAGTGGCCTACTTACCTCCAGCTGGCCACAGTTACCCAGCTGCCTGCATATGATCAGCAGCCCTTTCAGTGTTCAAGAGGCCACTGAACAGCACAGATATCTTCCTGGCTATCTCCTCTTTATGTAGCCATACTTCAGTTCAGATCCCTGTCTCCAGGCTTGTGGCTCCTAGTTCCAGGCTTGTGGCTCCTAGTTCCAGGCTTGTGGCTCCTGTCTAGGTTCCAGTTTCTAGCTCCGACTCTATTTCAGATCCTGACTTCCTGACCTTGCCTACTCGGGACACCTTGGCTTAGAAGTCCCTAGCATAAAGCCCTGACCCCTCACATTTCCTGGTGCGCTCCTGATACTCCCTTGCTGACTTCTCTTTCTGCTCCTGTTTACATTTCTTGTTCTCCTGCATTCGTTCTGTGTTGTTGTGGCATTTTTCGTTTTTAACACTTGAAAGAAAATTGGATAAAATGCTTTCTTGCTTTCTCTTTTTATGCAGTATATTTTATTTATCTATTTATTTGAGTTATTGTGTATTTCTGATTTAAGATCTCTCTCTTTCTCTTCTCTCTCTCTCTCGGACACTGACTTTTCTGGCCACAGAACTGAATGCACAAGAATTCTGTATTTGAATTGCAAACGCATCCATGTCTGAAGCTTAGGGTCTCAGTATTCTCAATGCTGCTCCTCTTTTTATATTTATCGGAAGCTGTAATAGACTTGTGACACTGAATCAGAGCTGAAGTGGAATTTCTCCCTATTGGAAAAGATAAATGAAAAAAAAAAAGAAATTCAGGCTTTGCAAGATGAAGTAGAAAAACTTGACAATGATAGTCATCACAGTCAGGTGTCCTCTGGGAATTACAATGAGGGATAGTGAACTTAAAGTTCCGTATGAGTTAAACTTATTTAATTTATTAAAACACATTTTAACCCTGCATGATTAAGTGAGGGACTTTTGTGTAGGAGTGAGGAGTGTTAGTGCTTGGGTCCGGCAAGGGAAGAGACTCAGAAGGGCTTTTCTGTAGCTCACTAGCTGAAGTTCTAGCCAGTGGTGCAGAGAAGGCCTATTCCCCATCTGGAAAGAGGTTGAAAAATCTGTTGAAGGAAGGATTAGTTTTGGACTTGAAAGTGACCATGTTGCTTGCATTTGTCAGAAGTGCTCTGTTGGCCAGAGGAGCATGGCTGATATGCAGGTGCTAGGAAAGGGCTGATTACGGGTGCATGGAAGACAGAGGGCTCCTATACACATGCAGAGAGGCTACTCTGATGCACTGTAATTCCAGTGCGTTGGAGAGAACTTGATTGATCAAGTCTGCTGGAATGTGGTAATTATTGCACTCCAGGAGACTCCAGCATCATGCATGTCAGTGTCCCCACAATGAAAAACGGCAGCAGAGCACTTTAAAGTAAACTAAAGCTCATTCAACAACTTTTAGTTCAAAGTGCCCTGCCCCCATTTTTCATCATGGGGACACTAGTACATGTTGCTGTGGGTGCTTCTAATTAGCAAGGATCTCGGAACTGCACTGATTGGTGCCCTCTCCTTTTCCTCCCCTCCCCACTGCCTCCTAGAACATGTCTGTAAATGCCCAGATTACCATGGCTGCTTCCTGTCCAGGCTGCCTGGCTTTTGTCCTTTGAGAGGCTGAGGCTGTTTTGGTTTTGAGGGATTTCAGCATCCATGTGGATGACAGCTCGGCTAGGTTGGTCACAGGTGCTGTAAAACATGCGATCATTTCTAGTGGTTCCTAACTCAGCTCTCAGTAGAGGAGTCTGTACTTCTATGCCCCATCTCAGATTTGGAGCATCTGTTAGGAGGTGAGATTAGATGCAGACAGTTTCCTATGGTCTAATCATCATCTGTTTTGCACAGAGTAAGGCTTTTCCTTTTGTCTGACAGGGTGATGTACCTCTTTTTATGATGAATTGACTCTATTAAAGAGCACTTGTGGATAATGCTTTCCAGTCATCAGGCCAGTCTTGTTTGAAAAATTTGACATACTGTGTCCTTTCAGTGCAGGAAACTGTCACGGTGTATCTAACTGTGTAAGTCTATCTAAGATGTCATAAGTTCAGTTTAGCTAATGTTCCCCTAATTAACTACCTGGATTTAAGACTTGATCTTTCCGTCCCACAGTTATGTGGATGTATATTTTTATTTGCTGTAGATCACCATGGAAGGCAAGCTGTGTGTGTGCATGTATGCACATGCACATGTGCCTGTGTATGTGACTCTTTTGTAAATATAGGGTATAGTCCAACATTTCCTGTTTGTGTAGATAAACATTGATAAAACAACATTAGTCTTTGGGTCTTGTTACAGTCATTATGTACAGTAGGATCTGTTCCTGCAGTTCCACATACAATTCCCATTGACTTCAAGAGGAATCACGTACTTGTAGAGGCCAGAGTATTGGGCCACGAGCTCAATATATATTTTTAAAATAGTTTGGAGGACATTTCCTAATAATACAACTTCAAAGCTATTGGGCAATGTGACCTCCTAAATACAGGGCAAAGGACTGAGTATTCCATTTTAATATTAAAGTTGCACATTAAAGAAATCCTGTGGCATAGAACTAAAATTTCTACTTTAAAAAGTGTAGAAATGTAAGAAGCAAAGCAGTCCTCACTTTGAAGCTGTTGAATTCAGCATGGGGGAAATGTATAGGTTTTCTTTTCCTTTCTTTTCCTTTCCTTTGCTTTCCTTTGTGTTCCCTTCAGACTTTTATTTATTGGGCATAGTTTTGGAAAGAAAATCCATTAGTATACTAAACTGTTCAAACAGATCTGAAGAAGAAATATACCGTGGGCCAAAAAATTTATGAAGAGTATCAGTTTACTGTAGAAGAACCACAAAGAAAACCAGAATTTGCAGTTCCATCTGCATTCCTCTCCATGTCTGCAAACCTTGTGCATGTCGTCTGCAGCCTAGTCTTAGTTTTAAAAACCATGGGATGGACACATGTACTCACGTGCACATGCTTTTTTGCTTTCTCTGTCTGACTAGCTTGGCTGTGTTCTAATGATATGGAAACCCTTTCTGTAATAAATAGAAATTTAAGAGGTGATCTCAGTGTTGTGCAATGAGGGGTGGATACCAGTGGTTAGTACATTCAGTAATTAGGCAAGCACTTTTTGTCCCCATTGCAACCTTTTTAAAATGGTGTGGGGACATGAGGCACGTCTATGTTTGTCGTGTAATCTAGTAGGTCCATTGGAGTGGCTTAACTCTAGTATTTTCTTGGGTAACAGTATCCTTATGTTATTTCATAAAATCAGTTCCTGCTTTTCCAGTTATTCACTGAAATCTCTTATGCACTGAATGTTGCATGCAAACCCAGCTACTTGGTGTTTCCTTAGTCATTTTGCAGCTATATGTATAGAAAGTGTTTGGGGACTGCACTTAAAATTCTTTGTATCAGAGCATGTAGCCAATAATCCTGTTTGCCTAGATCCTAGGACCCAGTAACATTTTAGTAGCAAAGGGGAAGGCAGTAAGGACTAGGTGGATCAGGGAATTGGCAGATAATGACGTTTCTCTTATGTCGTTGATTCACATCAAGCCCAGTTCAATATTGACCTAGAAGTTAATGCTATCAAAGCCACTTTGACATACATGAATTTGATTCTAATCCTGTTCCTCCTAGCAGACTGGTCTCCAGGGCTAAAGACACACATTCAAAAAGCCTGAGCCTTAGTCTAACCTGGCTAGGCTAAATCAGTTTATAGCTGGACAGACATCCCAGACATGCAGGCACATACCTGCAGTGGCTCAGGCTAGAAGCTGGGGGGTGCTAGAGCAGCCCTCCTTTCCCTTTCACAGGACTGAGCTGAGGGGGGCATGGCCAGGGCCCAGCAGGATTAGGGAGCCGCTGCCTTGATAACAGAGCATTTATCAGCTCTGTTATCAGTTTTTATCACCCCACCAGAAAACAAAGCCTCTCTCATTAGTTCATACTCTTCTTAAACAAAGAAGGAACGGAGGGACATCAACAGCTCGGTTGGTAATTAGCTCCAAAAAGTCCTAAACTGACGCTGCTGTCTGCCACATCATGTAGCGAGCATGTGGTCTGCTAGCTAATGCTGAGGTGTTTGTGTAAGTCAGAGGGGATGGGGGATCCCTGCCTAGCAGAGAGTGGTGAGGGAAAGGGGAGAGCGGGAGGAAGCCAGGCAGATGCTGCTGTGTCTGCAAGTCTCTGCCACAGCTGCAGCCAGGGAGCAGAGGGGAGGGGCTAGCCCTGCTGTGAAGCAGAGAGCCCCACCTAGCCCAGAGAGCATGCCAGGAGCGTGCTAGGGGAGTCTGATTTAACTTGAACCAGCAAGAGGTCTGGGACAAACATTGCATAAACTGGTTTGACCCAGATCAGTTAAGTCTGATACTGCATTCAACCAGGTTTATCTCAAACTGGTTTCAGCCATTTTCAGACTGGTTTATGTGCATTGAACATCTGTTCTGTTACAGGTTTAAACCAGTTTCTGATCACTTAAACTGTTTTATGTGTAATGTCTGTCCCTAGCTCCGTACAGTGAATACCTCTACCGTCCAAGTTATTCACTGTTACCCTAACTGGTAATCTCAGCAGCTATAACATATTTCTAGGCTTCTGGATAAATGTTTGCCTGCTTACTCAGAGGACTGGATGCAAAAGCCTGAGATGCCTCTTCCCATTTTATATTCCTAATCTGAAATAATATTAGGGCTGGTCCTTCTGAAGAAGATGATAGGGAAATATATATATACACAAAATATTTGTACCAGCATATTTATATTTCTTATGCCAGCTTCCTCTGTTGTCTTTTTTTCCAGTTTCTGGGCATAGCGTTTCTTGGAATTGGATTATGGGCATGGAATGAAAAGGTAAGTTGAACTACAGCACACTTTTTTTAAAATTATTTTTTATTTTGCAAGCGATTTAAATTGCTATGCTTTGCATGGTCCACCCATTCATATGCAGTCTGTAGTCCAGAGAAAATTAGCCTTGCTTTTGAATGTGATCGTAGTTTGTCTCACCTTGGAGATGCTTGGCATCTTTCCTGGGTGTGCTTTGGCAAAAGAGGTGGACTGATAACTGCATGCAGAGCAGCCATTTCAGCACAGGCGTATTCCCTAGGATTCAAAAGGAAGCTGCAGCCACCCATTTATGAAATCTAATGTTCTGAGTTTTACTGTGTGAATTTACAACAGTGTGTGTAGCTGTGGTTTAAACTAGTATGTCCCAATTCAAAAAAGAAGCCTGAGACTGACAAAAAGATAATACTGTTTTTTCTACTGTGTAAATAAAACTGTACACTATAGAATGTCTTTTGCTCTCATTCTGATCACTTACTTTTGTGAAACAGGCTCATTACTCTGAGGGGAATGATTTGCAGGACTGAGCCACATTTTGAATATTTGCTTAGGCATGGGAGGTGTGAAGACCAGTACTTTTAGCTCTAAAGTAGTGGTGCTCAAACTGTCCAAGTCCCATAAGCTGGATGAATGGCATGGGGCTGGTCTGTGGGTCAGATCCCATGTGTGGGGTTGATTCACGGAGGTGATCCGTTATGTTGGCCCAGCCACATACACCGGTGTGATTTGGCTGCAGACTAGCTTTGTGTGCTGTAATCCAGTCTGCAGGGCCATGTTGTCCAGCCCATGGAACTCCGAGTGGGTCTGGAAATTTGGTGGGAGGGGAATGGTGGCAACCTGGATTCTGCAGGCCGTAGGTTGAGCACCACTGCTCTAAAGTATAAAATTAAAGTATGCATCAGGAGTCTGGGTAAGGAGCTCAGTTTGTCAACATAACAGCAAATAACATGAAAGCTGTTCTTTCATTTTTGCTCTTAGTATTTTTAATAATAAATACCTCTGATGATAAGGGTTTCTGAGACTGAAACAATATACAGAACAGTGCTAAAAATGAAAAGCACATTGTAAGTGCTGTGCATTTATACTGGGTTCACTACTGCCACTATAGGTTGTATTGACCACAGATAAATAATGCATTGGGAACCTGCTTCTTGGGTAAGGTTTTGTGTTTTAAAGTTCAGAGTCTTTTCCTGTCTGGGCAGTCGAATAGTTTGGAATTTTTCAACTGGTCTGTGTGTTCCTTCTGAATAAAGGTTATGTAAAGTTGTAAGATAAGACTTAATCTTAAATGAATTTGAATAGGCAGAGAAATACACCATTAAAGCCCCCATTGCACTGTAGCCTGATCCTGCTGTAAACAGGCGCTTAATTTTATACAGTCTGAATATTCTCAGTGAGTTCAGTAGAGCTACTTAGTGTGTGTATGTAGTGAGTGAAGTGTATGCTTATGTCTTTTAAAGGTTTAATGCATATAAGTACATGCTTTATTTTAAATTGGCTTCTTGAGAAATTCATCTAGTATTTCAGCAAACAGTGCAAGTTCATTTTTCTATGGTTATGATAGAGTTCCTAGACTACATGCCACTGAACTAAATCAGTCCATGAGCAAAAGGGCATTCTGGCAAAATAACGATTCTTTAGTTCTTATTATAGATCTCTTGTGGATCTGTCTCTTCTTAGAGGAGTGTATCCTATTTAAAATTATCAATAGCCAGAAACTGAAACCATTTTCTCTCCTTGAAATAGAGCAGTATCATATCAAATTTATATAGTATATCATAAATTAGAGACTCAAGTAAACGTTACTTAATTTAAGAAAAAATCCCAAAGCAGCAAAGTACTAGTTAGGACTATCAGGCTCCTAATCTGACAGCCTGTCATTAATCTATTCAGTTAATTATTCATTAATGAATAAAAATGTCCCTTTTTTTAAGGTCAGATTATTTCCTCAAACAGAGCATCCACTTACTTCAGTAGCTGCTATGAGTATGTGTACAGGCAAAATTTTGGCATGCCTTTTAAAATTGTTTTCTTACTCAGGACAACACTGCCTGATGTGGTACAGACGAGGCTTAAAATATTCCACCCTCAGGAGTTTTTGAGGCTGCACTTAAGTGGCATCCAGTAGCAGTGCCTTTGTGTAACATTTGTTTAAGAGTGTGTGTGTGTGTGTGTGTGTGTGTGTGTGTGTTTTTAAGAGGATCTTATGACATCGTTCTGTTCATCTAAGTTGTGACTTATGGGCATCTTTATTAGGGCTGTGCAAAGCTTCAGTAGCTGATTTGATTCGGCCCATTTCAGTAGCTGAATCTCTGAATCCAAATGGAATTGGGAGACCCAATAAAAGGTCCCAGTCGAATCGGAAAAGATTCGGCGCTGCTTTGGAGATTTGGCCATAGACTAAACGGGCAGCAGTCCTTGACGCTGGACACAGCTGCCTCCAGCTGGTAAGTCTGTTGTGGTGGGTGGAAAGAGGAGGGACAGGGTGTGAGGGAGAGGCAGATCATGCCCCCACAGCAAGGGGGGGGCTGGGACTGAGGCTGGGGCAAGCACTGCCTGGGGAGGGAAGGGGGTGGGGCTTGTGCCACTGGTCTAGGACCTTCTCATGTGGCGGATTGTCCAGCAGCTCTCACCATTGCTCCGGCCACTGTTCTGGAGAGCATGTGGCAGGGGTGTGTGTGTGCCCCAGGATCTGCACAGGGCGGGTAGGGCTGGGCGAAAGGCAGAAGGCGCTGGGAGTGGGGGCTGTGCCACCCCCCCGCCCCCCTCTACCCTGCCTCCCCACACCATTCACCCAGCTGTTGCGGGACTGGTGCAAGACTGAGCCACCTTCACGGCCTCCAGACTTCACCCTGGCTGGGTGGCAAGGCATGTGGGGCGGGGGGGCATGTGCCTCCAGATTGGGGTGGGATGGGGGCTATGGGGAGGCTGCAGCGAGTTTTCAGGTGGCACATAACCCCCCCCCCCCCCTTCCCCCATGCCCTGCTGCTGCTTGGCCAGCCGGGACGAAGCTGCTGCTCATCCATGAGGCGTGGAGAGGCCAGGCTGGCTCCCGCCACTGCATGCCACTTGTCCAGAGGCAGGGCAATGGCTCAGTCTCGCGCTGTTCCTGCACCACTGGGCGAGCATGGCCCCACACCGGCTGGGCAAGTGGTGGGGGCATTACAGCCCCCACTCCCAGCATCATCTTCCTTTTGCCTGGCACAGCCTCGGCTGTGCCTGCCCCATGCAGATCCTGAGGCACACGCCCCTGCTCTGTGCTCTTCTGGACTGGTGGCAGGAGCAGCAATGAGGGCTGCTGGACAACCTGCCACATGAGCAGCTCCCAGATAAGCAGTGCGAGCCGTCTCACACCCCCTTCCTGGGCAGCACTTGCCCCAGCCTGGGTCCCAGCCCCAATTCCTCCTTTGCTGTGGGGGTGTTTATCTGCTCCCTTCACCTCCCTTCCTCCTCCCTTCTGCCCACCACAGCAGACTTAACAGCTGGAGGCAGCTGTGTCCAGTGTCAAGGACTGCTGCCTGTTTAGTTTATGGCTGAATCTTGGAAGTGGCACCGAATCTTTGCATCTGATTCGGCTGAATCGAATCAGGACAGTGAATTGGCTGAATCCAAAGTGAATACTTGCTGTTTCGCACAGGCCAAATCCTTATCTGTCTTCTTCCACTGTCCTTACAGTTTCTTCCTAGCTATTTTATCTTTTCATACATCAGTTTCATTCCCGTACTCATACTTGCCACATCCCAAGGCATTTAATAGACTACAGAAAATCAATATGCCAAACAATATAGAAAAATCGGGAGATCAGAACCAACCAGAGCTGGGTCTACGATAATAATTCCGTTTTTAATAACAGTCCAATTCACCCTAAGTGTGAGAAGCATACTGAAATCTTGTTTGCCTGGGATTTTTTTCCCTTCTAGTTTGCTAAAGGGGACTTTGGTGAAAACTTCTCTTTAAGGGAAGTAACTTGCTGCAAGAGGCTTGTGACGTTCCTTACAGCCTTTAGGGGAGCTGTAGAACTTGCTTGTCAGGCAGTCAGTGGAACTGGCTTGGCAACCAGTCAACCGGACTAAACCGATTCTGAAGACTTTGCCCCCTAAATCATGAACCTGAGAGAATAATGTGAGAGATGCTGAAGCAGAGAACCTGGTGTGTGGAGAGATTGTGTCTGTCAGACTAAATTAATCACCTTTTGCCTGTCTCTCTGTGTCCCAGGGAATGAAAAAGATCAGGAGGGAGGGAAGCAGTACTTGCTGCATAGTTGTATACACATGTATTCCAGCCCACAGATGTTTTAATGCTTGGTTGGAAATTGGAATTGTGTGCATCTTCCTAGTGCTGCAGGCAAATTGGGCAGTGCCTGGCACATACCCTTTGCTTGTTAGTGTTGCATTTGTGGATTTTACACCATAGGCTGGTCATGTGAATGAGTTCTAACTGGGTTTATAATACATTTGCTAATGAATAAAAATAATTTTAAAAATCAAATTTTACTTTTCTTGATACTTGAGCTGGCTGTTTACTTTTTTTTAATTCTGCTTCTCCATGCCAAGAAAATTAGACAAGTCTTCCTTTCTGTTCTCAGCCTGTCCGTGTGCTGCTGCTGCAACTGTTTTCTGTTGGTGATTCTCAACTTCATTAGATCCAAGGCACTTCTTAGACTTGAGGCATCCCTCAGAAAATGCCAGTTCTGAGCTTTTATTCATTTTTTGACTTGGGAAAATAGAGCAATTCTTCTGTTGCAAAGAACTCTAAAATACCACACAACAGGTCAGAATGTTTTTGATGCTCTGGGTTTCTATTTGAAATCTCTGTGTTTAGCTTGTGTAGATGTTCACACACATAACAGTGCTAATATTGTGTTGTACCTTGTGGCAGGATCTCAATGGAACTGCAGGGTTTCATGGCACCCGGATTGAAAATCACTGCTTTATGCATTTCCAGAACAAAATAAGAATAACAACATTTCATGAAAATTAATGAAAACTGAAGTTTTGCAAAAAAACAGTCCCTCTCATGGCTTCTGCTTTTATAAAGACCAGATTCTGGCATGAAAATAATTTTGCGCATCTAAATGCCAATGGCTCGCTTCCCCCACTCTTTTTCAGATGCACAACAGTGTGAAATTGCATACATTTTGTGACATTCAAAATAAGGAGAAGCATGTTGCCATTATGAAAGTAATAATACAGTTGAAAATGGTTGCATTTTCTGTTATTTTGTAAAAATGTGGGTTTAGTTGGTGATCCCTGCCTGGTTATGCAGAGGAGCAGGCAGGGAGATCAGTCCTTACTCTGGGAAGGAGAATGGACTTAAGAGGATTCTTTATTTTGAATATTTTCCTGCTCATCTGTCACCTGCTGCCCCAGTTCTTCTTTTCACTGAAATGGGGTCTCTCAGCCTAGTTTGTCTTTGAAGTTTTCCTGTAGATCCTGTTGCAGAGTGGTTGTACCATCTTCAAATCTTTTCTTTGGAAACCTCCCTGGGAAGATAAGTAGTTCTCAGTTTCCTGTGTTGGTTCTTTTTTTCTTCTTGGCACTGTCCCATCTTCCTCATTGCTACCTGTCCTCTTTGGGCACAGACACAAATGACATTTGTCCTGCGATCAGCCCCTTAAAACTGCTCTTCTGTTTGGGCACAGCTTTAGAGCATGACTGCAGAGCCCTCCGATCACGAGACAAATTCAACTTCATTGTATGAGGGCTCATATGAAGCTATTCCTAAAAGGGACAACTTAATTTCTGCCTGTTCCAGCTGCAGCATGGTGAACTGCTGCTGCTGCCTCTGGCTGGGAGGCGGAGGCAGGGGAGGGAGGTCCCTTCTGGGGTTTTGTCTGGGGCGGGACAGTGGATTGAATTCTCTGCCCCTGCACCGTAATGAAGACAGTGACCCTGAGAAGGATGCTCTACTGCTGCAGAGACTCATAGTTGAGATTGGCTACCTAGTGCTTTCTGGCAGTATGCAATGCACCACCAATCCCTTTCCTGCAGGAGAAAAAAAATCTTACTGTTTGTGAAAGGAATGAGTTTCTCTCTTGTCTGCTGCCTGCTTGTGACATTAGCTCTTAGAATGTATTTGGGGTGGGGTAGGGATATGAGCTCAATCTTTCCCATCTCATGATACATGCATCATTTTACTTTGGTGATCTGAAATCAAATACACAATTATAAATGAAGAACTTCATTATGTTGACTTCACTCCAGTTTCTGATTACTTTTTTGTTTTTTCACAAGCAGTAGCAGCAAGTTCTGACTGGAACTGAGTTAGGGTCACACCTAAAGGTTAAATACTTCCCCGGGAGCTCTAATATATTGCAGAGCAGTGAGAGGGTGGAGGAATACTGCACGCAGATGAGCTGGACATTGGCCAGGGAACATACCCTACTCACTCTCCTTTTGGGACTACAACATGTCTCTGGCCCAAAGCCCTTGTGAGAGGAGATTTATTACAATATAAGTCTGCAGAACTGAAATGCATAATGCCAAATCTGTTATGCAAATACTTAAACAATTAGAACAGTGCTGCATGCGACACAAATATGACAGCATTGTGGAAACAACTTAAGGGGGAAAAAGCTGTTTCTCCTGTTTTTTTGAGATGCAAAGATGTCAGTAGCAGGGACCTGACCAGTCAGAAATAGAGAGCACAGATGACTCCTGCTATTCCTGCAGCCAGGAAGTAGACTTCATATTTATATAATCTAAGGATTTTTTAGCACTTCTCAAATGTTTCTAAATTTTGCTTCCTCTGTGAGGTAGCACAGAATGTGAAATAACTCCATGCCACTGGAAGAATCAGGGTCAGAATGCAGTACTTCCAGTTCAGTCTTCTGCTCTAACTTCCTATTAAAACCCTCCCTTACGCATTCAGCTAATGATCTGGGTGTTGTTTGGCTTTTCACCTCTCCTAAGCTGTGCCATAAACAATCATTCAATCTATAGATTGAATACTCTAGTTATAAGCATTTTAGTAAACCATTAGACATGTGTAGGTAGAAAAAACACCTCCCCTATTCCCTTTGAGGTGGTACTTCTAGTTATTTTTAGTGATTTGAAATAGAATAACTCTTCAATTATTGCTGTTCTAAAGCAGAGCATATCTGTGAATGTTGCAGCACTTCCTTTCTTTAAGGGAGCTTACTTTAAAATTTCCAAAAATGGAGCGAATGTAAGCAATAGACATATCAACAGTAAGCAGGAATCTGCTATAAACATACCTCTTCACATCTTTAGACTTAACAGCCAACTGTTGTCCATGTTAATCATTTGGACTGATTAGCTGCTGTTTTATTGCCAGTTTCCCTGTATATCTTGAGACATATCTCCAGTGTATTGATAACTGGAACTTCTGTGTGCAGTAGAAGAAAATGATCTAAAGATAAAGAAGAATGTGGAGTTATGGGAAAAATGGCATGGAGGGGACCTTAGGAGGTCACTTAGTGCAACCTTTACTGGATCATGCTTGTCTAAACCATCCCGGAAAACATTTGTCTAACCTTCACTTAAACCTTCTGTGACAGAGATCACAACCTCCCTAGGTAACCCTTTCCAATGTTTAGCACCTGCAAAACGATCTAGCTATCTAACTTAAATCTTCCTTGTTGAAATTCCTTGTACTGTCTACTGGGAATGCAAAGAACAAAGGATCGCCACCCTTTTTAATACAACCTTTGTGTTATATTAGTGCCCCCACCCTCTAAACTAAATAGTCTCAATTTCTCCAAGCTTTTCTTGTGTCATGCTTTCTAGACTTCTAATAATTTGTTTTGTTCTCCTCTGGATAGTTTCTGGTAAAGTCCACCATCCAGTAAATGAAGATATTGAATGGTATTGAATATTGGGATTTGGTGGAGCCCTGTTTTCTGAAAACCGAGTGCAGAGAGGTAGATTTTTTGTTAATGATAACACTTTTGAGCATGATGATCCAACTTATTATGTGCCCACCTTATGATTCTTTAATATGAGAGTAAGCTGTCAAGCATGTGCCATGTGCTATGTCTATTTTAGGAAGCATGGCTCAGTATTACTCTGTCTACATTGGTGATGGTGGCCAAATACGGGCTAGTAAAACTGTGCCTAAAGATGCATTCTGTGAGGACAATATACAGCTCCTGCTGCTTCTGATTCCAGACAGGTTAGACGGCAGCTACGGTTACCTGATGTAGACTCTGCTTTTTCTAATACAGATAAGAAGAGAAGGTCAAATGAGAACTATTAGATTCTAGCTGATCCCCTCTGTCTTCTGCTGGAGTCTCTTGTAAACTGTACTAAACCTGAAAATAAGGAGGGGAGAGAGTGGGGGGTGCAGGTTGGGAATCAGGGTGGAAGGCATTGAGCTTCATATTCCAGAGTTAGTAGATAATGGGAAAAAATGCAAATACCAGGTTGTATTTTTTTCTGAACTAGACTCTGTTCTCATTGATATTGGACTTTGGTGGAGTCATATATGCTGAAAACTCAGTGCAGAGGGGTAGAATTTACTGGGTGCATCTACCCCTGCAAATGCTCCGGGGTGGGTTTACTTTAGAGTAATTTACTCTAGAGCAAACCCACCCCAGGCAGGCATTGTTACACCTGTGAGTAAGTAGGAGCACATTTGCTGAGAGATAAGAATCTGTTGGCCCCTACTCCCTGATCTGCATGTGTGATCATGGAGCAGGGGCTGGGAGCTCCCTTCTGCTGGGACAGGGAGACATTGTTTCCATGCGGGCTCTGGTGGCAGAGCTGGCCCTGGCAGCAGGCCGCTCCCAGGGCAGGAAGCGGTCTCCTACCCCCATCTACCCAGCTGACCGGGAGCACATTTGCTCCCAGTTGGCTGTGCCTTACTGTGCAGTAATTACTCCTGAGTAAATTTGCTACTTTTATTACAGTGACAAATTTACTCAAGATTAGAGCAAATTACTGCTCAGTAAGTGTCTGCACATGTAGATGATAACTCTTACTGTACAGTAATTTGCTCCAATCATGAGTAAAGTGGCTCTAGTAGATGCACCCACTGTCTCTAATCTTTCTATAAATCCAGAGCAACACCACTGAAGTCATAACTGCTTCTGAGTTATATAGTGATGAAGTCAAATAAAAAGAATCATGCAGTTAAATGACGGGTCATCCTCTTGCTGCTCTTTTTTTTTTTTTTTTTTAAATAAAGGTGACTATCCCTGTCCAATCCCATATTAGCACTTCCCAGCACTAATGTATGTTAGGTCCCACGTTGTGTCATGTGGTTAGAAGGCGCTTCTGTTAACATATGGCTGTATTGCAGTTTTGCTTTTTAAGGCAGAATTTCTTTAATATGATAGTTAATACAGGTTCTGAAGGAAAAAGTAGAAATGCTGAGGAAGTGGGATAAAGTAGTATTTTAACATACAGAACATCCCTTTTATTCTTAGGGAAAGTTTTCACTTCTTAACACGTTTGCATCTAAGGGCATGGCTTTTCTATGGGTTTGGCTGGGGGTGGGGGAGCGTGTTATTTTCAGGTCATGCATGTCCATGGAGCCATTTCAGTGCCTCATGTGCTAAGGCATACATAATGAAAGACAAGGAAGCAAATTTGTGAGTAACACTTCACATAATTTTCAGTAAACACCAAGAGGTAACACAAGTTTCCTCCTTCTTGGTATAAACCAGCCCATTCGTAGTTAGTCGGAACTGGGCAGATGCCAACTAATCTGTTAGAAGCCAAGTCTGACTGTCAGCAGTATTATGTTATATCATGTCTTAAGTCTATTTTTGTCTTTCTACTGAATGACAGTCAGATTAGTAGGATATGCAGTGTAATGTAGGAGGATAGGAATAACTGGGATTTTCATCTGTCTTTGTCAGGCAGGAATGCTTTTTGGTAGAGAGAGAGAAATCTGTCATGAGGATGACATTCATACTATTGGCTTCCAGTTTGCACTTCAGGATTGAGTTGCATGATGTCTTTGTTCTTGTTGTTTAACAACCAGACCTTTCCCAAGGCTCCTGGTTGTGTGCATTGGAGAATTCTTTTTTGCTGGGCATCTCATAAACCATAACTGTCTTTTAGAGGTGGACCAATACATCAGTCTAATATTGGATCAGTACCAATGTAAAGAGAATTGATCATATCAGGAATCGGCCTGATGTGGCTGATAATTTGGTCGATAAATGCCTGTGCATGTGCATGGCTGCAATGCAGCACGTAAGCAATGAGGAGCACAGCCTGGCAGCATGGAGAACTGCATGTAGCTAGTAAGTGGGGTGTGGTGGAAGGGGTGGGGGGAGGGAAGGGGCATAAGGGGAAGATCAAGGCCCCTGTGGTGAGGGAGGAGTGGGGCTGGGGTAGGGGCTGGGGCAAGCGCTGCCCAGCCATGGCTCATCTGGGGGGCAGAGGGAGGGCAGCTCCCACTGCTGTGCACTGCTTGTCTGAGAGCTGCTAGTCTGGCGCTCACCAGCTCATCTGGCGGTTCCCACATGGGCGGGGGGGTGTCCCCAGATCTGTGCAGGGTGCGGTGGGCTGGGAAGAGCCTGCACAGCCCCTTCCTGCCCCATGCAGATCTGGGGGCACATGGCTGCCCCCATGCCTTCCTGGACGAGCAGTGGGAGCAGCAGCAGGAGCCGCTGGATGAGCAGGCACGTGTCAGACCAGCAGCTCCCAGATAAGCAGCATGCAGCGGTGGGAGCCGCCTCCCACCTGCCTGCACACCCCAGATGAGCAGTGGCTGGGCAGCGCTTTCCCCACCCCCACTCCTCCCTCACTACAGGGGCTTTGATCTGTCCCCCACACCCCTTTCACGCTCCTCCCCTTCCACCACACTAGACTTACTGGCTGCATGCAGCTCTTCAAGCTGTAAGGCTGGAATCAGAAATTGGATTGGTATCGGCCAATATGCCTCCTTAAAAATCGACTATCAGTATCAGCCCCAAAAATCTCTATCAGTGCACCCCTAGTGTCCTTACTAATTTTGCTATTGTCCAGCTATCAGTCTTTCTTGCGAAGTTGAGGATAGTGTTATTCCAGGAACAATGGCCACAAGCTGAGGGAGGATAGGTTTAGGTTAGATATTAAGAAGGACTCCTTCATGGTAAGGGTGGCCAGAGCCTGGAACAGGCTTCCCGGAGAGGTGGTGCTCTCACCTTCCCTGGAAATCTTCAAGAGGAGACTGGGTAGGCACCTGGCTGGGGTCTTACGACTCCTGCCACCCCCAGTGCTCCTTCCTGCCCCTGGCAGTGGGGTGGACTTGATGGTCTGTCTAGGTCCCTCCCGACTCACTGATTCTATGATTCCCTATGTCAGAGACACCATGGGCCATAGGCCCATTCGAGTTACGTACCTACATATGATCCAATTTCATTGTGCTCAGATCTCCGAAAAAATGTTAACACGTCATCGTTTTAGCCATAGGTCTAAGTTGTGAAAAGCAGCAAGCAGAAGGGAGATGCATTAACTGCTTTCCTGGAACTCGGGTAGAGTGAAATAAGGTCACACTTAGACACCTAGTAAGTGGCATAGATTTGGCCCCATGTACACAAATAATCACTTGCCCTAGTGTCATATAAGTTGTCCATAAAAACTCACAGGTATGAGGGTTCCATACTTCAAACAGATTCCTTTGTTTTACCGTTTATTCCATGACATTTCATAAGAAATAAGGTCATGATGGAGGCTTTTGAAATTGTTGCTATTTTGTGGGCATTTCCAAGTGGTCAAGGGCAAAGCATATATGATTTAGTACAGGGGTCTCAAACATATGGCCCATGGGTGGGATCCAGCTCATGGAGCCATATTGTCTTGCTCACAGAAGGCTGGGAATTTGGGAGTGGAGCAAGAAGGGACAGGGCCCACCTCCCAAATCTGGGGACTGGAGCCCCCCTGGTGACATTTGATGGTGGGGGAGATGAGTGATGGCTGGGTTAATCACTGTGCCATTACTGCTCGCTCCACTGTCACTTCTGCATCTGGCCCACGAGTGGGGCAAGTTTGGCACCTCTGCTTTAGTACATGCCATGCTCAGGTTCTTCCAGGCCGGGGTGCTTATGGCTGCTCTCAGATTTAGTTGTGCACTGAGTAGGCACAAGCAGGCAAGGACCATGATTCTTGGCAGCGATCCGAGGCTCAACAGGGGTATAATGAAGACCTCCCCAAGGAGGCAGTAGCCAAGAAAGAGAAATGAGGTGAGAGAAGGGAAGGGATGAGACCAGGAAGAATAAACAGCTTTTAAAGTAGTTTAATTCATATGTCAAGAGCAAATGTACTATATTAAAGGAAAAAGCTATAGAAAATTGAGGTCTAGAATGGTTGCCTCATCAACTACAATAATGCATGGGGGAGGGACAGAATTCAGAACGGCCAGAAGTATTTTATCAGGGGACAGAGTAAGATATAAATTCTGCAGTGGAGCACAGGCAAGAGTGGAACCTGGTACAGTGTCATGTAAGTTTACACTTTGCAGCATTTGCCTGGGCTTCCCGTTGGTGTGAAATGAAAAATGTGTTGAGACCATAATGCTCTTGTTTAGAACTGGGTCAGAGAACAGAATCCTAGTTGCTTGTCTGCAGCCTCACAGATGTAAGGCAAGGCTCTTTCCCTTTCCCATGAACCTCTTCTTGAGATCAGCCAAAGTATAGTCCAGAGCATTAGAAGAATGAAATTGTTGCTCCTCAAGATGCTGGCATTATTGCAGCCCCCCTGACTTCTGCTCCCAGTTGGAGACTGTGTGATAGCCTGGTATATGCTGGCTGTTATAATGAGAATTCAAAAGGTTTCAATTATCCATATTACAAATCTAGTCGCAAGCTAGTGTTATTACCCATGTTACCCATGATTTTAACTCTTTAAACTTGGCCTTTAGGAGATTTCAGGTTAAATGCAAAGTCACTAACTTTGCTCTGTTTACTTGACAGAGGTTTTATCATTACAGATAACTGAGGTAAATAAGCAAGATCTCTTAGATAGCACTTTAGAAGTGAATGGTCTTTCCTTGAGCAGGGATTTGAACTGATTGCCTTCTGAGGTCTCTTCTAGCCCATTTTTTATGTTGGCTCTATAAGATGCATCCTAACATCTTCAATAGGAAGGCCTCATAATAACTGTTTTCTTCAACTGAGGAAGTTGCTTATGATGTTCCTATGCTTCCCCAAAAGCATTCAGGTTCAGCATTAAAAAGTAAACTTGAAAAATAAATCAGCTTGCACTTGCCCTTTTTTTCTACTTTCTCAGATCATGCAAGAAGCAAAATATTTGGTAATATCTTTTACTGAATCAGCTGTAGAGACATTACTGCCCTTTCTCAGCTCTGGGCAAGAAGCTGATACAGTCAAAGCTTAGATACCAAGCAAAACAATAGCTCTTGACTCCATTATATAGATGAAAGTAACAATTTCAAGAAGGGGGCAAATGCCAGTAAACCTGTTGAGCAAAGAGAAATAATCAGAAGTAGCTACAAATCAAGTAAAAAGCAGCTGAAATAGATGAGCTGAATTATGTAAGGCAGGGGTGCTCAACCTCCATCAGGAGTCTGTAGAGATTGGATGTGCAGCGTGACCTGGGGCCTGATCAGTGTGTGGGACTGGGCAGAGGTGGTACAGGGCCGCAGAGCTTGATCCCAGCGTGAGTAGGGGCAGTGGAGGGCACTGGGGCCTGATCCTGGCACATGGGGCCAGGTGGAGGTGGTACAATACCAGAGGGCCAGGTGGAAGTGGCATGAAGCTGTGATCCTGGGACACAGGGCTGGGTGGAAAGGATGTGGGGTCCCTGGGCCCTGATTCTGGTATTCAGGGCTATGTAGAGCTGACACGGCCCTGGGGCTCAATTCTGACAGGCAGGGGCCAGCTGAGGCTGTGCAGGACTCAGTCCTGGTGCCCAGGGCCCAATCTGGCCCGCAGACCAGCCACAAGCCACTCATCTGGCTTGTGGAGGCAAAAGGATGAGCACCCCTGGTGGAAGGAAGTAGGACAGTAGAAAATGGAAGAGGGTCATTCTTAACTGTGAAATACAGAAGTTAGTTAGTTTATTGTAATGAGCCATAAAATCATTGTTTGTGTTTTCAGTTCATGGTTTTTAGTGTCCAGTAGTTATGCATTTTTATTTCCAGGCCCATCATCTCAAAACTATTGTATAGATTTCCTTTGAGTACAAGGACTGTGTGGTCAGAGGTGGAATGATTGTTCTGTGAAAAGTGTTCCTTGTTAGATCATAATACTTGTAACTATGTTTACTTGTATAAAAATTTACATTTACAAAAATTTACCCTAAAATGTTAATGCTATCCAGCACAAGGAACAAAAATAGATTGATCATCATCCCACCCCACTGGCTGTTCTGTCTTCCAGGCAAGCTAATTCTGCATAGCTGCATGAGGTGTGAAATCTCCTGTGACTTGCTTGGAAAGGATACTTCTCCAAATGCACTCTGTTCATGCTCTATGCTGTTTGTTTGAATACGTACTATGCACTGAAAAGAAACATCCATTTTCTCATCTGTTTTTGAATCCAAGATCCTAATAGTTGTGCTCTGGGGTAGTGCTGTAGACCACTCATTTGCTGTTATTTTTCTGTAATTTAAAGGCAAAACAAAACGAGAACTTTTACACAATAGAAAGCCAGACACATCTGTTATTCCTTGGCATTGCTTCTTTCCCAGGGAGTGCTGTCCAATATCTCCTCTATTACTGACCTGGGAGGCTTTGATCCAGTTTGGCTCTTCCTTGTGGTAGGAGGAGTCATGTTCATTTTGGGATTTGCAGGATGCATTGGAGCTCTGCGAGAGAACACCTTCCTCCTCAAGTTCGTAAGTAGTCTCTGCAACTGCTTGATTCATCAGTTACAGAAGTGAAACCATGTTCTGTGTTACTGTTTAACAGCATCAGTCTCTCAATATATATGCCTTTAGGGTATTTGACAGAGGCGTATTGTATTTCGGATTTTCCCTGACTTTTTAACTCTTAAACAATGAAGCTATCAAGCAATTACAGGTCTTTGGGTTTTAACGTGTACAATACAAATCATGTTGAAGAGTCAATGTAGAGCACATGGCTCCTTATAAGGATCCCATCTAATGTTTTTGCCTTTCTTTCCCAGGGACAGAACCAATTTTAATAATTTGCATAGTGAGCTTTCTAAGTCTGTAATGAGCTGCCTTTGCCAAGGATGAGGGACATGAATGTGCTATTAAATGCAACCCACATGATTCTTAGCATGGAAGTTCAGTCCCCTATTGTCCCTTCTGGTTTGAGATCACAAGTCCCTGCAGATATCCCTGACTGTGGTCCAGATTGTTTCAACACCACCTGCATTCAGTTGGTCTGTATATGGTGCACCTCGTCCTTGCATTCTGCTCCACTGCAAGCTAACCTGGCTAACCACCTCTGGCTATCTACATTGTTTAATGTCATCATTACTCAGTCTGAGGCTGTATGGGAAGTATCTCCCCGAATACTGGCTTGAACTCTCAATTATAAAAGGGACTCCTGTTACACACGAGTCACTGCATTTAGTGCTCCTTCTTGAATTGAGCAGCTAGGTTGATTTGATTAGAAATTATACTTCTTGTAGGGCTCATTTTCCACTTAAAGCTGAGGGAGACCACAGTTTACTCACTTCTGTAAAGCCACCCTCCTCTCCCCTCTCAGATTGTAGCCCATGGATGGACATGGCCTGTGTAGTGATAAAATTGTGCCTTCATCACTATAATCTGTTTATGTGTCCATGAAAATGCTGCTTAGGCAACTGCTGCTTTCCTGCAATATCTTTGGGTCCTTGGGGCAGAAGTGGTGTGTGGAGAGAGGAGGTGGTTCCTAGTTACTTTTCTCAAGGTTGGTTTTGTTCCAACTTGCTTTTGTCTTGCTACAAAAGTATTGCAACTTTTTTTTGCTTCTTCCTTTCCTTGCTTCTCTCAGCTTGCCTAAAATGAACTCATCTGTTACACCAGAAATAGCTTCCTGTAGGGCAGGAAAAATTAAAAATGTATCTGAACAAGCAGAAAGAACATACTGAAATGAGACTCAAGAGCACAGTTGCAAGAGAGATTTCTAATATACCAGAACCCATTTGTGTATTAAAATACCAGATAGCTGCACTGGAGATGGTTAGAGTGAGTGGTGGGTCATTTGTAATGCCTTTGGCATTCATTGCATTTTCACTAATCATCATAACTCTGTTGGTTTTAATGTGGATAAGAAATCATTTCATAGACATTCCATTGTAACTTAGTCATTAATTAATTTCTGCTGTTACCAGTGCCTGCTTCATGTGCTTAGACTGAGCTTCATGGATTTGGGTGCTGAAATGAAAAGGCACTTAAAAAGGCACTGTAGCTCTTGTTATGAATTGCATTTTTATAAGAAGTCAGGTTTTTTATGTGTAGGAATAAGTTTACTTTGTGTTGATAAACATGCTGACATTGACCTAACTTTCCAGTTTTGAGATCATTTAACGTTTAGAAATAATTGAAAGACTTGTGAAGGGGGAGGAAACCTTTTTAGTTACAGAGACAAAATGAGTTGTAAAACTTTTTCCTTCCCTTTTCTTCATAGTTTTCTGTGTTCCTGGGGATTATCTTCTTCCTGGAGCTCACTGCTGGTGTTCTGGCATTTGTTTTCAAAGACTGGATCAAAGACCAGCTGTATTTCTTTATAAACAACAACATCAGAGCATACAGAGATGACATTGATTTGCAAAACCTCATAGACTTTACACAGGAATATGTAAGTTGGACTTCTGCTTGGTTTAAAACAAAGTTCCCACTTTAAAAGAAGACCTTTCCTACTTTTACTTCCCATCTGTTGGTTTCTGCAAGGAGGAACAAAAATATCTGTAATATAATATTTAAGCAATTGTTATGTATGTCCTACCTTCATAGTGTTTCTACAGATGCATCGGAATCCTCATAGCACCTTTATGAGGTATGGTAGTTCTTAACATAATTTTACAGATGGGAGAGGTAAGATGGAGGGATGAAGTGACTTGCCTAAAATCACAAAGGGATGCTGGGTTAAATCCAGAATTAAAAAAGAAAAGAAAAGCTTAGGTTTCTGCTAAGGCCACTAGACCATCTCTATTTCCTGATATTTTTAAAGACCTTTTCAGTATCTGTGGGGCTTAAAATATTTCATTATTATTAGTATTGCAACATCTGTAGAACACTCTTCTCCAAGAGTATTAGAAATACAGTCTTTTCTGTGGTGGGGCTTGGATTCCATTCAGTAGTGATAGAAATGATAGAACGTGGCCCATGGAAGGAAAGGAAGAATAGTTTATCTAAATGAAGCCTGGGGGAGGGGAGATTTCAGCTAGACTAAAAGTAATTAGTGTATTGGATTTGGGCCACTGTTAAAGTTTTCCTTACAAGAAATACAAAAATGACAACTTTCTTCATGCCTGAGGGAGAGTGAATACATTTTAGGGAAGAATCACATGGTATAAGTTAAGACTTCTCCTAGGGTCTATCTACACAGACTTACCAATGTATAAAGGAATCTAAGTGACACCTTCCTGCATTGAGCTTCACACTTCAACACACTTTTGGTCAGTTCTCTATTGCTATACTCCTCAGGGCATTTGAGTTTGTGAGCTCCACCTTTTGTATACCATCCCAGATTCAACCCAGTGTTTCTGAAGTCTTGAGTGTGCTGACTTAGAACCAAAAGTATAGCAAGCTTCTTCAGCACCCAGGGTGGTGAGGAGAGGAAAAAATGGGGTTATGCACACTAGAGAGCAGGGGCCTGGGGGTGAGGAATAAAGTCTTACCTGCCCTGGATTTCTGCCCTTGGGCAGCTGCTGCTACTTCTGCAGCTGTTGCTGTAGCAGTGCGGGTTCAGGCTGCTGCTGCTATGGGGGGACATACTCGCTGTATGCTGGCTGCAGCAACCCCATGATGCAGCCTTCTTGAGACCAGCCCCTGGTGCTGCATTTGCTCCCTACCCACTAGATATGCTACTGAGTACAGAGCTGCATTTACCATGGCAAAGGGAGGGGTGCCATTCTGCTCATCATCTGTGCCCCAGATACACTACTGGGTAAAGATTTATGCCTGCCTGGCTATAGGAGCCAGGCAGTGTGGGGCTGCTGCTGTTGCTGCAGCAAAGCCTCGGTGCGGAGATGCACACTATTTTGGCATCCCCACTAATTCAGCACCCAGGGCTGATGCACTGCTTGTCCTGTCCCCCTAGTTACATTACTGCTTAAAACACTTAAGTTCACTTTATACTGATGCTTAGATTTTTTTTCTTGGACAAGTGGGTAAGTAATATGCTACAGATTTGTACACCTGGCCCCAGCTTGGTGGTGGTAAGAAGGTGTTTCTATCTAAAACCAGTGGCTTATGTAAGACAGAAGTCTTGCCCACTGGAAATTAGATCACATCCAAATAAACACCCTCTCCATTACAACTCAATCAGCTGTCTCAGCAGAGAAGCCAAAGACAGGGTGAGCATAGAGAGCAAGCTAGCTTCCCAAGTTTTGAAAAGGAAATGGTTGCAGGTGTTGGGTCAGGAGCCTGCGGATGAAGCCAGAACTAATTCTGTTTGTTGTGCAATTTAGGACTTTGATGTATGGCATCGCCAGTCCAGCAAGTCTTTATACCTACTAAATTCACTTCAAAATTTAGTGAAGTGGTTAGCCATGTTAGCCTGATGTCAGGCAGGAGATAGGCACCCTACTTAATCAGGTGGTATTGTCATAGGCAAAGCTTATGCCTCTCAGAACCACTTAGTTTCTAAGGTGCCACCCTGACTTACCTTCAGTTTAGAATTGGTGAAGATGTGTGCATTGTGTCTGATTTGCAGCTGGTGGAAAGGCAACTTTGCTAATTACAGTGGTGCTGTGCCTGCTTATACCACCCCATCCCCTGCCCTCCCCTGGTTGACCATACGGCTCATTGGATTTTACTGACTAGTCTATTACTGAGGATGTTTTTCCTTTTTTATTGGGTGGGTTTTACCTACATCCAATACATCCTTAAAGAGAAGGGTTGCTTGTCTCTAGATTTATTCAGTAATTTAAGAGCCACTTTGAAGGATTGAGCTGGTCCCTTTTTAAAAACAATTCAGTGAAAAGGGGACCAGAAGAGAATTTCAAGTTCTCTTTGGAAGGTTGGGGCAAGTTGACAGCAGTGATATAAAGATGTTCTCATTCTCCTGTTTATTGTAGTGGCAATGCTGCGGGGCCTTTGGAGCTGACGACTGGAACCTCAATATCTACTTCAATTGCACAGATTCCAATGCGAGTCGAGAGCGCTGTGGCGTGCCGTTTTCGTGCTGTACTAAAGACCCTGCAGTAAGTGAACAATCAATAGGCCATTTTGCCTTTCTGCACCCATGTTAAAACACTGCTGCAGGACACACTGTATTGTAGAGAGGCATGTAGTTGTCTGTTTTACCACTTGTTCTTACCAGCCATGTCAAAGTTCAACCAGCACACTCAGCATCAGTTTGTTGTTTAACCCTGGGATAATGCTGGAAGACTTCACTGTGTAGTGCAGGCGTGCTGCTTTTCAGCAGAAGGAATTGTTGGCTAGGCCAGGTGCACATGTTAACAGGGATACAACTAAGGGCCAAAATTGGTCACGTGCTGGTTGCTTTCAATTTTACCATTGGGTTGTTTCACTTTTTGCCTTCCCCTCTCCAGCTGAACAGCAGCTGCAAAGCTGAACATTTAGAATAAACTTGATTTCTGAACAAATGTGTATAGTAGCTATGCTGACAAAACTCTTCTGTTAGCATAACTCTTTTGTTAAAAGAGTTGTAAACACTTTTGTTAGCATATCTTTTATTAGACCAACTAAATAGTTGCAAAATATCTTTTTTCTTTGCAAGCTTTCAGGCTCAGATGCCCTTCATCTGGCAAAGGAGAATTGAAAAATATTAAGAGCTCTCCCAGGTAGAAAAGAACTTCATCTTGCAGAGGAGCAAACAGAGATATTGGGGTTTCTCCTGGGTGGAAAGGCCAGTTTGTAAAAAGCTGCTTAGTGAGAATGCAAAATGGGAACAGACAATGGCTGAAACAGTCCAGTTTCCTGAAGGTGTCAGATGGCAGGCAGGGTGTTGAATTTGGCTGCTTTCTTGTTCATGTTGTGAAGTTCCATTTTAAAATGGTAAAATATGATATCCTCTGTGTTTTAGGGATATTGGTTGTAGCTGTGTTGGTCTAAGGGTGTAGGAAGACAAAACTCTTGGGGCAGAGGTGATATCTTTTATTAGACCAACTAAATATTTGCAAAATTTTTTTTCTCTGCAAGCTTTCAGTTGAGTAGTTATACTCACATTACTTCTGTGGTAGTACCTGAAGACTGCAGCTGGGTTAGGCTGGTCCTGGTTGTGCTAGGTGCTACACAAAGGGCGCCTCTATACGTTGCCCTACGTAGCGCTTTGGCAGTGCAGTGATCTCATGCGTCTACATGTGACTGGCAGCTACTTTGCTGTAGTGGTGCGCTTCCCCATTTTAGTGCACCACCATGGTGAAGTAGTGGCTAAAACTAACTGCACTGTGTGCATGGCACAGTATGGGTAGTTACTGTGCTCTGCTTTAGTACTAGGAAGTACTAAAGTATGGCGCAGTAATAACATTGTCATAGGGCAATGTGTAAACATGCATCCTTGGAATGTATTAAATCCCAGTCTCTGTTCCAAAGAAATTATTTGCTTTGAATTTGAGATACGAATAGAAATCTCTCTCTCCCTGTGTCTCTTCCCCTCTTCCTTCCCCACCTTTCCTTCCTCCTGCATTTTGCTTCTTTACAATGACAGACTGTTGTGATGATAATGAAGTCCAACTGTTTGGCTTGGCATCGGGCCTCTTTATGCTACAGTCAGCTGACATGAAAGCGATCATTTCAGAGTTGTTTGTTTACTGAAGTTTCACTTCATATTAAACTGATACAGGTCCATGTTGTGAAACAAAACATGCTAGAGTTGTGTTTTTACCAGTTGGGAAGAATCTACAAAGAAGGGTGAAGTTTTCGGAAGACAGCTCACTGACCATGAGAGTTTGGTATAGGGAGAGGTACACATGTTGATTTATTGTCATGCCTGATGTTATACATTTAGGTTTTTTACATAAAGTGACCATACATCCTGGTTTAGCTGGGACAGTCGTGGGTTTTGTAGGTTGTCCTGGTGTCCCAGCAAGTTACTGAGAATTGAAAAAAGTCCCAGATCGGTGCTACCCTGGCTGCACTGCCTGGCCTGGCTCCTCCTGAGCAGTGGCTGGATGTAGGGGGGCAGGCGGAGCTGGGCGCTGCTCCTCTTGCCTGGGGCAGGTATCGGCTGGGGCGGGGCAGGTATCGGCTGGGGCGGGGCAGGTATCGGCTGGGGCGGGGCAGGGGGAGCACTGTTGCGAGTGCTGGCTGCTCACATATGTGGCAGACAAGTTCACCTGCTCGCAGCCCAGTGGAGTCAAGACCAGGGAGCAGCTGCTGCCATGCAGCGCCCAGGTGAGGGTGGAGCTTTCCTGGGGGAAAGGGAGGGCAGCTCTGACCCCTGTGCTGAGGGCACTGGGGGTCCCTCCCTCTTGCTACTGACCCAGCTGCTGGGGACTCATGTTTGGGGGAGCAGCTCCAGGCTCTGCCCTTGGACTGTGGCCCCAGCTGGCTCTATCCTGCCTAGGCCCAGCTGCCTCCTTTCCCACCCTGTGCCTGTTTGGCTGGAACGGGTGTGGAACCCGGGCACCATTGCCTGGGTCCCCTTGGGCGCTGGGATTGACCTGGGGGCCCGTTCCAATTTGCCTGCTGATTTGCGGGGAGGGGACATATCCCAGATTTCCTTAAAAATAGTATGGTCACCCTATTTATATGGATTAAATAAGCCAATTTACCAGTAGTGGTATTATCTAGTTTCTGTCATGGCTTTTTTTCCACTTGCAGTGAATTTTAGTTCTTCTGTTTTATGTGCTGTCCAACTGAGTAGAGCTAGGCTGGTGCCCCCAGGTACCACAGACACTTCCCACTCCTGCTAATGTACCTCGCTTTGCACTTTCAGTGTCACTTGCTATACTTGTCCTCTCCTCAGAGGTGTCTGCCTTTTATGCTGAAGCCATCTATGTTCTGGTAGATCTGTGATGGGAACCAATAGTCACAATAGTCTGGAACTGCCACACAACCAGCTGCCTGCTTTTATGAAGATGTTGAAACAAATCTTGCTGCGGATGAGGCCAATGGCTTATAGTTGGGCCACATGGCTCACCCCCGTTCTCACCCTTAAAGGGTCATCACTGCCTGTTTTTTAAAATGTTTGGTTTTTCACAAAACCAAATGAGTTTAGGTAATTCTATAAGCACAGCCCATGTGAAAATGACTTCTGCATTTGTGAGCATACTGTGCCTGTATCTCAAAATAAGACCACATGCTGAGGGGAATAAATAATCTAGGTCTTGGAACTTTAATTTTAGTCGTTTCTTTCTTAAGCTTGCACAGTGAGGCTTTTTGCACACACGCATGTAAAACTGGGGGCTGTGTGGCTTCTCACCTGGCTCCCCTCACATCCAGGATTTCGTTTCTCTGCCATGTGGTTAGGTAGGACCTGCAAAGGATCCTAAGACAGGTAAGCACTTGTCAGGATGCAGTTACATGAGTGTAATCCTTTGGTGTCAAAGTGGTGCAGCAGCTGTGGGAACTTTTTTTGTTTCAAACCAGAATTTCTGTGGCTTAGCTTACATTTAATCATGAACAGGGTTAAGCTGAATCGGAACAAGTAATTACTACATCAAAATATGGTCCAATATAGGGGCTAGCACCCCGGAGATGTCTGGGCAGACAATCAGCTGTTTGTCAACCCCTCATGTTCAGCAGCTGTTGGCCATGGGAGATTGGTGGGGAGAGTCAGACGGCTTCCCACAGTAGAAACTTTAAATCCTATGTCTGGCAGCTCTGACTCAGCTTCTGTGCTCAAGGTTTACAGCCATCAGTTGGGGGAAAGTCCTTTGCTGGGATACTCCCTTGAGCCAGCAGTCTGGCCAGAGCTGCTTGGCCAGGATGTAAAGTCCCTGGCAGGGAAGCCTGTCAGTTTCCACGTCCCCAGCCTCCAGCTGGGGCTGATAATCAGCTGATTGTTGGTCCTGGGCCCTCCAGACACTGGGCCTGACAAAGTAAAGTGCCATACAGGTCAACCATAAAATGTTATTTGTAGCATAAATGTAATGTATAGAGGGGACTGCACATAACAGCTAAACCATTCCAAAATGTCACTGATTGGGAACCATTCACAGGTGTTGCAGGTCAGAAGTGTCCACATGGACAGGCTCTAGCACTCCAGATACAAGTCATCTTAGGTTGTTGAAGTGCTGGGACTCTGACCTCAGGGGCTGAGAGTGAACACTTAGCCAGCATGCCTTGCAATGTGTGAATTGGTAGCAGGGGAGTGCCTGCACCCATGCTCTGGGTGTCTTGTGAGTGGGTGACCTATGGCTGGGGGTGTTTTCACTTTTTCCCTTTCCAAACTCTCAAACAACGAGTTCAGTTAAATTTCAGTCCTCTTGTATGTGACCAAACTCTGCAGTGTGCTTGTGTGACTGTGATGGATTGGGGGGTGGTGAGTGTTTGCACTCACATTTTGGGGTTCCCAGAGACTGGGAGGGGTCTGAGGAGGGGCTGCAGTCATGTGGGAAATGAGGATACAGCCCCCTGCCCCCCACTGCTGCCATGTGGGTATTACAAGCTCCCCCTCACTGCCATCGCATCAACAGTGTGAGCTGCTGCCCTGCTGCTACTATGCAGGTCCCCTCCTGCAGTGTTACCCTGCCCCAGAGACCCTGGCTGCCACAGCAGCAGGAGCTCGTGTGTGTGTGTGTGTGGTGTGGGGGGGGGGTGTGACTGGGAGGGAGCTGTACCTGGGACTTGGGCAGGCCTGGTCTAAGGGACTGGGGGGCATGCATCATATGGGACAGCATTGCTCACAGAGACTTTTCACTGTATTGCATCAGAACAAAGGTAGCCTCCACGAAAGAACAAAGTGTTGCCGCTCTGTGGTGCTCCCTTGCTGAGAAATGCTCCCTGCTACAGTTTGTTTTTCCTGCTCTGCAGTTCAGAGCCTTCCGGTCGGGGAGGTGCAACAGGAAAAGAGCCAGTGACTCTCTCCCTACAGGGTGTCAAACCTGTTTGGAGAGGGTGTAGGCAACAGAAAAATACAGCCTGCCTGACTCTTCCGTTGACCTTTGAGGCAGAGCAGCAATCCATTTTTAAGGCATATAAGATGAGTGGGGGAAAAGTGAATTTTGGAGTTGTTCAAATGGCACCACATGGCACTGGTACTTCCAAGCATTCAGCAGCTACAGGAGGGAATCCATCACTCCTCCATGCCCGCCCTCCCTCCCATCCCATAACTTTTCCATGTAGCACAAACTGTATTTTGAACTAAACTAGAAATATTCTCAGTGCATTTTCAGGGATAAAAT
This sequence comes from Crocodylus siamensis, assembly GCF_052110815.1. Taxonomy (NCBI): domain Eukaryota; kingdom Metazoa; phylum Chordata; order Crocodylia; family Crocodylidae; genus Crocodylus; species Crocodylus siamensis. The sequence goes on along the minus strand of NC_143396.1, from coordinate 154,802,614 downwards.
ACAGGTTTTTCTTGCCAGCCACTGGGGTTGGGTTCCTGAAAGTTACTGTGGTTGGCAAGACAAAAGGCCTATGGGAAAAATGGCAGGTGGTAGGGTGATGCATGGCCATGGAAAACTGTGATTACTCAAAGCTATACTGTGGTAGCCAAAATGCTATATAGAATATTAAGTGGGGATACTCAAAACCATGGTTGGCAACGGGAACCTGTAGAACACTTTTAACTGGAAGAGAGTTTCCCCACCGGGATCTTCCCCCTTCAGACATGGAGCTTGTGAAAGACTGTAGGAAGAGAACGCAGCAGTCCCTTGTTGGTGAAAGTTCTTCTCTTCACTGGTTTGTCTCTTTTGTTTTGTTTTTTTCTCCCATAGGAAGATGTGATTAATACCCAGTGTGGCTATGATGCCAGGCAGAAACCAGTAAGTGGTTTTTTTCCTTACCTGATTTCTTAAGGTTCTGAATAACTTTGGGTGAGCAGATTAGGGTTGGAGGTGAAAGGGGAATGTTAATTAACTGTTTTTATTTCTCTCTTCCCCTTGGCAGGAAGTTGATCAGCAGATTGTTATATACACTAAAGGTTGTGTCCCCCAGTTTGAGAAATGGCTTCAGGACAATCTTACTATAGTCGCTGGCATATTCATTGGGATTGCATTGTTGCAGGTACAGCACGTGTTCCCTATTTTAAAAACAAATTACAGAGAAAACAAAAAATACAATGGGGAAATAATCAGAGAACTGGAAATGGGGATGTTTCACTTTAATAATCTGTAGTTTGTAGTTTTTTAACCTGGGCTGAAGGAAAACTTAATGACTGAGGATTTGTCCGTAGAAAAAATAAAATATTCTTTTCTGTGTGGACAGTTATTCGTCCAAGCACCCCCAACTCAGCAAACCTGCAAATTGGGGCTGGTTTTCAAAGAATACAGGACGCTGTTAGTTCTGATGTTTTGAAGATTAGCTGCCAAAAGAATTGCCTTTTAAATTCCTCTTGGGAGAAATCTTCATTCTATCTCTGCTCTCATGTTAAAGACCCGCTATATTCTTTTTTTGGACTCTAATTAAAAAAAGGTTGAATGGAGTTTTCTTCTTCCCTTGCCCCTAAGCTCCCTCTGTTGATTCTGATGGTACTTTCACAATTACAATTACAATTCTCAGTTTTCTTGTCCTTGTTGCTGTGTCAGTCTTATGTAATCCCAGAAACCTGGCTATATGCAAAGGACTGTCAAATGCTCAAATTAACCAACCTTGTCTTTTCCAGATATTCGGGATCTGCTTAGCCCAGAACTTGGTTAGTGACATTGAGGCTGTCAGAGCCAGCTGGTAAAACTGCTGAAATAACCATCACAAGACACTGGACAACTGAAACCCTCTGAAACCTCCACAGTGTCGCTCCGACACCGCGCTGCATGGTGATGGGGAAGCCTTCTTTCCCAGGAAGTTTCACATCTTAAATTGCCGATATTGCAGTGAACTCTTGTTTCTGCGGGGGTAGGGATAGGGGTGGGCTATTCAAAATCTGCTGCTCACTGACAGATTTATTTTTAAATTACCAGTTTAAAAGCTGTTGAACCGTGAATCTCTACTGTATTCTTGACTTTGAGTAATAAGCGGACACACTTTTTTTTTAAATTGGTGTGCATCAACAGGACAGAGGTTGCATTGTAATTTGTGGATATGCTGTTCATGCTCCATGTCATAAGTGTTTTGATAGCTTCCAAAAGTTCCTGAGATGGTATCTCTCTCCGACACTCTCTAAAGGACCAGTCTTCTTGTTTTCCACAGCTAAACATTGCTGCAGGCCTTTCTGAAACTAAACCCACGAAACAGGAACCAACTTTCCACTCCTCTATTGTACAGTGAAAGAAATTTGTTTTTAAGACCAAGAAATTGTTTATACAGGAACTTCTACACTTTCCCTCTATATCTTTTTTGTGGGTGGAATCGGCAAGATTGTGGTGATAACTGTTTAACTGTGTCACTATCCTTCTCCCTTTCTCTGCCCTTTCTGTGAAGGGAAAGGAGTTTTAAATCTCTGACAAACCAGGTAGTTGTATGTTTGGTACTGTCATCCATACCTTACCAGGGCAACACCCTTTCTAAGCAAGAATGTGTTATAAATATTTATAGGGTGGTAAGGATGGTTTTGGGGAAGGGGGAGGGGGCAGTCAGGTGAGTGATGTTAAGTAGAGAATGAAATAATACGTTAACTTAAAGAAAATGAAGAATTATGTACCCAAATACGATCTGTTGGTTTCTTTGGAATTCAGTGTAACCTGTTGTATTTGGCTCTCACTAATAGTTGTGTGTTGTTATAGTTGTACAAAACTTTTTTTAAAGAGATTTTCTTGACCTTTTCCTAGATGAGGCTTTGCTTCCTCCCCCCTCCCCTTTTTTTTTTTTTTAAAAAACGAAAAACAAAAAGCTTCTTTTTACCTGCATGAGCTCTGGTGCTAGAATCTGTGATACCCTGTTTTTAAATCCTTGCATATGATTCAGTAGGTTTCTAATAAAGAAATGTGCTTATTTATTGGTAGATACACATGACTGTGTAAAGTTCATATCCCCTTGTCTTGGAATATAGAGAGAACAGCTTTGCCCAAGTAAATGCTTCCCTCAGTTTAGTAAATCTTTGCTAAGTTTATCTGTGTGTCTCCCTTTTACATATCTCTCTAGCCGAATGCAATGAAATGCTTTCTTGAAACAATAGGGTAAAGGATATTTTTGAACAAGAAGAGTGTGTTAGGATCAGAGGAGCTGCCTATGGGCTCCTTTTAATAGATTAAACATTAGCATTTGCAATGAAGCACAAATATGAGGAAAAGTCATGGATCAGACTCCAGCTGGGAGCCTGTGATTGGCTTTTATTTAAAATATAATGTAAACACAATTGATGGTAACTTGCAGAGCCAGTTTATTTTGTAAAGTTCACCTTGTCTGAATGACTTTCTTGTGTCAGTGGACCCCAGCCCTATGCCGTGATGACTCCCTTGAAGTCCTATTTCCTTGAAATAAGACTTGATGGTGCTTTTACACAATATTTTCTCATCTTGCTGGTCCTCAGTGTTCACTAAGATGAATTCCATGGATTAGAAAAAACTAATGCATTGTATTCAAAATACTGTACTTCCGCCACTGCTAAGATGCAGCATATGTCAGTAAGCATGCCTGCGTGTGCACGCACATAAACACACACAATTAACCTTGCTGTGTGTAGACAACCCACATTTTTGTCGTGGAGGCTGGTGGTATGCACCATCATTCAGGCTTGAAGAGCCAAACAATCCAGTTGCACTCTTGTCTGTCTTTGTGTTTCCTCATCTTCAAATTAATTCCACCTGACCAGTTGACTCGGTATTGGGCAATACCCACATCCTTTGATGTTTGCTGTTAAAGACCAATGGCAACTTTAAAAAAAACAAACAAACCCAACAAACAAACTCTGAAAGTGTCTATACTCACTGTCCTTAATAAAGTTGGTTCAACCTCACTGCAGCGTTATGTTTTCATTAGCTACTCCTCGTATCGTGGGGAGCTGCTCATTTGCCTTTAAGGAGCACGTGGCTTTGCATAATGACAGCTGAACAGAGGGTTCACTGAGGCTTCTGATGCTACTGTCTTTTGTAGGATGGCATGGTGCAGCAAGATCAAGGGAAACAGGAGGGTTCAGAAACCCTCCCCCACTAATTATCAGCCAGTGCTTTTACATTTAAAAAGTCTCTCTTGCAGAAACGTACCTTGTTGCCACTGATCTTTAATGCTTCGGCTATTGCTGTAGGCTTCTGAAGACAACTTCCATTCTTCTACTTGAATTTTCACAATTGTAGTATAACTGACTTTTGTTCTGTTGCTTCTCATAGTTTCATTCTTTTGCTAAGTCACGCTTCTGAGAAATGACCAGTGGTACTGTCATGTTGATGGGAAGGGAAGCATTTAGGAATAGGGAAGTTTTGTTCTTGTTACTTGCACACACATACTGACATGTGCAGACCAAATGTACAAAGTTTACTGTAGCTCCTGGAATTACTATACTCCTTTTAAGAACCATTAAATAATAACCTTTATTTTTCCATAACCCTTTTACGCTTCTGCAGAGACTGATCCCAGTTTTTAAGATGTTTTGTTTTTTCTTCCCCAATTAGTGGAGCATGTTGAATGTTCAGCACTAGCTGCCTGTGTTGCATGTTCATACCCCACACTTGCTTATAAAATGGGTGATTATGTTTCTAAGAGCCTCCGTCTGCACGTCCTTTTATGAAGCTAGTTTGGAAAACTTATGGGAGGCCTTGAAAACTGATGCCGTTTATATTGAACCTACCACCTGCAAACTAACTTTCTGCCATAAAGTTCTACAAAAAGTGCAAATCAGCTACAAGTAGAGCATGAGCTCTGGCCTCTTTCCCAGTGGGATTGGGTTAAATTTGGCAGTGCATTCCTGGGCAAATTCTAGTACATCTGAGATGGTGGTATTAGCTGTGAGCATAAAGGTCAGTTTAACTAGCCACAAGGTGCAATAGCTGCTCAGAAAAATGTCTCCATTTAGATTTCTTACAGCCACTTACAGAGCAAAACATCTGTGTTTGCACGTAGGTGCAGTGTTGTGATCAGCTGGGGTGAAGCTTTCATCTGTGTCCAGAGTTGGGAAGCCATTTCAGCAGGCCACAGTCTGTCCTCCGCGTCCCTGCTGGTCTCGCCTCTAAACCAGTGGTTCTCAACCAGGTTGCCTTGGCACCCTGGGGTGGCTGGAGATCCTTTCAGAGGTATTGTGGGGCGCCACACAGTGTTAGCACTGTTAGGGATGCAAACACAATTCAGATGATAAAACCAGTGATTTCAGATGGGAATCCAGAGTGCCTGTAGTGGTCTTTCTTAGTTCTGTGCAACAGAAGAATTTCTCTATTATTTTTCTGTAGTTAAACCTAGTGAAAACGAAGAGCTGGCATTTTCCGTGGGGTGCTTTCAGCATACACAAGGTTGAGAACCGCTGCTCTAAACCCTCCACCCAGATTAGAGACCCCTTGGTTATTAGAAAGTCCACCCCTCCACCTCTCTTCTCTCTCTCTCACTCTCATCAGTGTTCACTTGCCTCAACTTCTGTGTTCCAGTCCACGGTCCAGTCGCAAAAGAGAGCCCTTTTCTGTCTGGCTTTGAGACCTGTTACATGTATGTACTCTGTCCGTTCAGTCACCATCTTTTTCTTTTCAGAGAGACGTTATTGTAGCGAATCAGGAGATGGAGCCTGGCTTAGGTTCTGAAGTGTAAATATTATTTGTAATGTAAATAGCAGCATGCGAATGAAATGACTCTTGCACCCAACTGCTACTCATCATACCTGTGTGTTGATCCTGAGACGAAAGCTGTACAGTGAGCCAGGAATGCTTGAATTGCCTGCCATCTAGTGTCTAATATAGGGAACTACAGCTGTCAGATGTTTTAAGAAGGAAAAATAGCGGCTTCCAATTCTGATTTTGACTTCTGGAATCTCCCCCCGCTGCTTGCTCAGTCGTCTCCTTAAGATCTGAAGAGGCAGGTCCTATAAGGGCTAAGGGTGCTGTCCGACTTCACAGGGAGCTGCCATCTCCTTATACCAGGGCTGTAACTGGTGTGCTAGGGCTGGACTTAAAATGGTCCTGGAAATGAACCGGCATCTTTGCTTCCTCAGAAAGGTCCTAGGTCAGCCCAGTGCTAGTTACTAGTGACAGTTAAGAAAACCTTGTATGTGAGTATCGGGGTCCATTCTTTGCAGGAGTATTGAAAGGAGACTAGAACTTGGGGTTGAAAACACTATGTAGGTTCCAGCACCCAAACCTCCCCTGCTCTTCCTCCCAAATTATTTCATACTGTTAAAACTGAATTTCATTAACCCAGTATGCTGAAGTTGCCTAGAAAAAAGAAATCTTTTCTTGTATTGTTTCTTTAGGAAGAGCCATTAGCTACCAAGCGTAGCTTAGAGAAATTAGTTCACATCTCAATTAAGAATATGCAGTGTAAAATAGTCATTGTGACTGCTAGTACACGCCATGCTGGTGATCGGTGATAGACAACTATTAGTTGTCTTTGTGTTTTTGCTGTTTGAATGCATTAACAATAGGCTACATCTCTGTACGTATATACGAGTGTGTGCGTCTTCATGTACATTCTGTATGTGTGGTAGAGGGGAGCTCTTATCTCAAGCTTTGAGAAAGTTGGGATATGGATTTGAATTTTGACTTAGTCCCATGTCAAGTAAGTACATTCCAGTCCAGCTCAAAGTGAACTGCTCTCCCTGAGTCACCCTAAAGCACGATGAAGGGTATTTACCTTTGTGTAGCATTTCTTTTTATACGAATGTATTCTCTTGTGTTTTCTTTTTTTAAAAGGAAAAAAAAAAGAAAACTGTAAATTGCAAAACTGATTGTAAAAGCCAATTACACTTAACCTATTGAAAGTATTGCTATAACAGAAGTGCATGCCAGTAGAGTTTGACTTGAGATTTGTTGTCTGATTTCCACATGGTCATCTTCAGTCTGAAGGAAATACATTGGCCAGGTGCATACGTATTGCTTATATTTCTCATCTTTAGCATTGGCATGTGGTATTGTATCACATACTGATCTCAGTGGATGTAACTGGAGCGTAATTGGAAAGCTGCCACAACTTCTTGGTTGTTCATTTGAAGCTATTGAAAGTGGTCTTGATCATGCTATTTGTGTTTTTGGGTTTTTTTGTTTTATAATAGAGGCCTTTTTTAGGAATGTTTTAATACATTTATGATGAACAATACAATAGTTTTAATAGTTGTGCAGTATTCTGTATTTACTTGAAGTAAATCATTTTATATGCAATTTGTTAGATGATTAAAGTTTTATAAATAAAATTGTGTGAAATATTGCCTTGCCTTGTGAATGTTTACTCTTGCTGTATGTAATACTTTACTCTGAAGGTACAGATATACTTTTAGGAAAATAAGACTTAACTGTCTTTTTACCATTTGAAAATTGCATTTTCATTCTACCATTTGATGCTATTAAAATGAGAAATTATTCTTAAGAAGGAACTCTCTCACTTACTATTATGTGAAATATTCTAAATAACTGAGGTTAGGTAATTTGCCCATTTTATTTATTTCCAACCATGGTTTTTGTTACTCTTTAGATGCCAGTGATCATGCATTACTAGCACAGCTGTTCAAATTCAGATTAACCATTTTACTGACCATGTAATGTTCAAAAATCACCCGTTTTATTTGTGCAGAGGGGAATAGTAGGGAGGAAATCTGCAAGAATCCAATTTTAATTTTTGTAGAGGGCAGGTGGTCCAGGGCAACAAATCTTTATCTGCTTCACTGACAACAGTGCCAGATGGATTCTTGTGCTAAAATGAAAACGAATTCAGCTTGTCTCTGCTAAATTCTTCATCATTTCACTGATGGAAATTTTTCATATGAAAGCTTCTGAATTGCAGTCCAGTGTGATATCCTGAACAGACATCATCTACTCAATCCGCTTTCATTTCACACTTGATACCACCCATAAATATTCTCAGTGATTTTGAAAAGGAGGCTTTGTCAAGACAAATGGTAGGATTTTAAAAAGTGTCTAAGGGAACTGAATGTCCCAGCATCTCAGAAATCCTTGCTAGCAGATAAAATGGACTGATATCTATCAAGTGAAGAAAAATGTTTGTGTTCTTCTGGACAGCCTTTCTCTGGTTCTGTCAGTATGGCAGACACAGTTAGTTAGCAAGAGCAGGGAGGAGGTGGGGAAAGGTTTGTTTTTTTTTTTTCAAGAGGTTGAACAAGAAATCCAATTTTTGGAGCTTTGTGAAAAGGCCCCAGCTGGTGCTCCTCTCTGCCTATCGTAAAATCTACCTGAACAGAGTCTTATGCCAAACTAGTGTCCATCATGCAGCAGCAGCCTTTGGCATTATATGGCCAGTAGGTTACACGTGGCAAGCCAGCAAAGAATGTTTTGTCTCGAGTGTCTAGTCCCAGTACTCCGTGCGTGCTTGTCCTGGACCTGCGTTAGATTGTTTCTCAGTGCAGGCGTGGGGAATGTCTGCAAATCCAGGACGGAGAAGAGATGTCTCCAGAATGATATTCCTTAACTCCTAACTCTCGGATATCCAGCAAATCTACCATGTCCTTTGGCTGATGCTGTTTTCAGTTCTTTCCATTACAGGTTTATAAAAACGAAACTATTTTTATTTGAAAGCTGGACCACGCCCATGGCCATTTATGGCCAGTGCTGCTGCTTTCGGTTAAGACCCCAAGGGGCTACGTTTAACCCAGCCTTTCCGTCTGTGCCTGCAGCTTTGCCCAGAAATCACGTGCATCTGCGAGAGTAAAAAAAACCAAAAATCCTCTCACAAAAGAAGCCAGATCCATGTGCAAACTAGACATATCCCAAGTGTCACTCCCCCAAATCCACTTGTGCAGGTTGTCACACTTGGAAATGGTTGTTTGCATAGTAAATGCAAATAGACCTGTTAAAATAAGTTCTGATATTCAGATTTTGGTGAGTGCCTTGTGAGAGTGAGCTGGGTTTTTTGTTGTAGTTGTGTTGGTCTAAGGACATAGGCAGGCAAGGTTCATTGAGTAGATGTGATATCATTTATTAAACCGAGTATTTTAAAAAAAGTTTTCTAGCTACTTGGTTGGTCTAATAAAACATTTCACATTTACTCAATGAACCTTGCCTGCCATGTCAGAGTGAGGGAGCTTTGCCTGATTTAAGTTTTCTGGACGTGAAAAGTCCTGGTTTCATCCCAGGATGCAATGATGGCTGGACCAACACCAGATTTCAGCTACAATCAATGTATTTTTCTAGGGGTCTTACACCCTGCTATGCAAAGGCAAGGTCTGGCTTCCATGTAACACACCATGCACTTCCAGTGTTACAAACAAATGTTGATATATAAATATGTGCACACGCAAGCTAAACCATAAACTTAGGAAAAAAATTGGCTAATTCATTTTTAATTTATACTGGTGAGGTCAGGGGATAACAGCAAATAAAGCACCTAGTTAAGGTTCAAGTAGGGTAGGAAGAAGTTGCTGCATTTGGCATCCTGATTTGCTCAAAATGTAAGTCAACAATTGAAGGTTTTTTTTAAACCAAACATTTTAAATTCCCTTTTTGGAGCAGGCTGGAACCTACTGGGGAGGTGGAATTTGCTGTAACTTGCCCTAGTCTGACCAGCTTTCGATTTGGCCCGATTCGGTGACCGACTCTCCGAATCCAAATCAAATTGGAGGGCCCTTTAATCTCTCCGAATTGATTCAGAGAGATTTGGATGAATTCAACAATGCAGATGTAGACACAGCTTTAAATGTTTTTTCTGCATACCTCTAGGTAGCAGGGGCTCTGAACGCTGCAGTGCTGGGGCAGATGCAGCGTCCCACAGGAGCACTGAGGGCTCTCCAGCGCACTCGGTAGCAGACCCAGAAGCACTTCCGGTCCACTGGGGAGCGTACTGGGGGGCCCCTCTTCACCCCTCCATCTTGGTGCCCCCCAGTACGCTCCCCGGCAGACCTGGAAGTGGACCGGAAGTACTTCTGGTCCACTTCTGGGTTTGCTGCTGAGAGCCCTCTGTGCTCCTGTGGGATGCTCCATCCGTCTCAGCATCGCAGTGATCACAAGCCGTGTGGCTACCTCAAGGTACGTAGAAAAAACTTTTAAAGCTGTGCCTGTGTCCAAATAACTGATTCGCTGAATCAGCATTGAATCGTCAGATGTGGATTGAATCGCTGTCCCCGATTCAGGCTGAATCTGAATCAAATAGTTTCTCGCACCCCTAGCTCATTATTTACTATTGCTGCTGCTGCTGTGATTTAATGCACAGCTCTGTGCATGTCCTTTCAAAACATGATGAAGTGAGCATGGCCTCACAAAAGATTTCTGATGCAGTTAGTCTATAAGGTGCCTTCTTTCTCTCATTAATTAGGACTAAAGTTTTCATCATGGATCCTGGTACAGATTTGCACCAGTTACAGAAGAGGATGCTATTTTCATGATTTCAGGTGATGGGGCACAGGAGTATTATGACACATTAATAATTTTCAAACTCTGTTGTTGCCTAGAAGTGCTTACTCATTTTATTAGGCCCTGGCTATTAATCATAGCATTTCATTTTTAAGACCAGTAGGGACTATTAGAATCACCTAGTCCGGCCATCTTCCTATTGTAGACCATGGCATCTCGCCCTGTAATTTCTGTGTGCAGCCCATAACTTCTGACTTGCATTTGAGCAAAAACAATGTCTTGCCTTGTAGCCGTTAACGTGGTGGATGTGAAAGATTTTTGCACAGTTGGCTGTCTTATTAACAAAAAGGTGCTGTCATCTATATTCTTTACTGAAGCATGACTGATCTCTTACTGTAACTGTTTAAATTTTACATTTGAAAAGCTTCCATATTGTTCTTGGCAGATGTGGTTAATTTTCCATTTTAAGTATCATTATTTAATCATCTTGAGGGACTCTGAAATGCTAGCCTAAGTACCTGTTGCTGGGCTGTGTCTGCCTGATTTGAAACTCCCCTCTCACTTCTTCTTTGTGTGTATACAGGAAGTTAAACTTCAATTCAAACAAATTAGATCAATTAAAGTCTGTCTTTTTAATGCAATGACTGTAAGATAATTGAATTATAAAAATAGTGCTGCTGCTATTCAGCTTAAAATGTCTGTAACCACGAAAAACTCAAGGGGCTGAGTTTTCACCATTGAAATATCACGTATAAAGCCATCAACCTCTCTCCTGTGCAATAGAAAACATCTTACCAAGAAGGAAGAAAAAATTCAACACCCAGCTTCCCATCAGACAACTTGGAGGTAAACAGATTGCTCAAACTTTTATTTAGCTTAATTTGCATTAAATGAACTTTTCTACCCAGGGGAGCCTATAACATCTTTTTATTCTCCAAAATTTCATTTCTACCTGGGATAAATGTTACAATCTGTGCATTCTCCTTTGCCTGAGGAAGGGCGAGTGAGCCCAAAGCTTACAAATGAAGAATTTTTTTGAAACAATTAATTGGTCTAATAAAAGATATCACTTCTGCCAATAATTCTATGTATAAAGCCTGGCAGATAAAGCACTTTAACATCTTGCTTAAATGTTGACTGATATGTTTGGGGTTTGTTTGGTTTTTTTGGCTGTCTGATGACTGGTGAGACAGAAAATCTCATCTACCTATGTGTGACCTTTTACAAGTGAAATGCAGTTGCTAGCTATCTGCTCCTCCTAACCATTTTGAGTATGGCATCTATGATCTAGTTCAGCTTAGTCTGCAGTAGCAGTAAGCAGCAAGAAGCTTGGCACCATAGTTATAAAAATATCTCTGGCTGTACAGGTTTCAAGATTTACTTGGGTGTAATCTATCTACTGTACGTCTATTCATAAATAAGTTCACTCGAGCAGCTTGAATTCATTTGACCTCAGTGAAACGGATTGGAAGAAATGCAAATGGATAGTGAAATGCACTTCTACCAGTACAGTCTTTGGATCAAGGCAAGAAATATTTTCTTTTTTAAAAAAGGCTCTTGTGCTAAGTTGTTCAGTAGCAGCAATGGAAATGCTGCTCCAGGTGATTGAGTGTGTTGGATCATAACAAACTGATCCATCAGAACGGGAAGGAGCTCACTCAGATAGCTCCAGTGCAGGACACTCTCCTAACATTATCTTCAGTTACAAATATTCTCTCTTTGTATCCAGTGCAGACCTTGATGAGCTTTACACATAAAAAGTAAATCACTTGATATTCCTTCTGTGGAAAATCCAGCTGAAGAGGTGGTGCTATGGGCTTGCGTTTCATCTTGCTCCTGGTGCAAATAGTTTAACTAAAGGCACTTTTTTATTAGTGTAGGCGGCTCACTGACATGGGGGGTGAGGTGGGGGAGATGTGCTTTACTGGAAGAAGCAGTGCATTAGTTTGATCTGGCTCCACTGTGTCTATATAGATTGAGTGCTTCAGCGGGACTTTTTGGCACTTTTCTCTAAAGCTGCAGTATAAACAATAGCTAGTGTCTGGGAGTAGGATGAAAGTTCCTGTATGAGCAGTTTATTAGTTGTCTGTTATGGCAGGGGCAGGCAACCTTTTCTGGCTGTGAGCTGGAATAACACCCCCCCCGCCCCGTCAGAGATGGGAGGGCAGCCACCAGGAGGCCCCTGCTGTTGCTTGTCCTCCTGAGTGCATGGAGGAAATGCTTGTAGCCAGCATTCGTCCCTGAGGCGGTACAGGGGGAGCCTGCAGAAGGTGGCCCCTGTCATTGAAGCCTCGGGTCCACTGGCTGCTTCCAAAGAATCTGAGGGCCGGATTTGGCCCGGGGACCATAGGTTGCCGACCGCTGTGCTTGGGGAGTTTCTTTTTTCACTGAAATAACGGATGCTGGCAGCTAGTGTCTAGGTATTGGACTATGTGGACCACTGTTCTGATCTGTTAGGACAGGCGTTTTCAACTTTTTTAAAGCACTGTATCCTTTCTGGTGGGGGTGGCAGTGGCCAGACACGGAGCACGGGTGGCTTTGCAAGTGGCGGCAGCACAGGGTGGTGGATGGTGGCAGCTACGAGCAACTTTGCCCCCCTTCCCCCTCATGTGCCTGGCCAGCCGCGTGGTGCCTGCAAAACCCAGGGGGGAGCTGCTGCCCTTGCCCCTGCCCCTGGGAAGTGGCAGCATGGGGTGGTGGGTGCTCTGTCCTCACCTACCCCACCCCCCCAGCACCTTTCCAAGTACCCCCAGTTGACAACCCCTGTGTTAGGAGAATCTATGAACTTGACCCATCAGAAGTAGCTAGAAGTAAGTGGCTGTTTACAGGCCTTTGTGAGAAAAGATTCTTTAGCAGAAAAAAATCTTAACTGGCATCCTTTCTTGACTGTCTGAAGGGAAGGCAGGGGTTTTAAGGGCCTGGCGAATGAATTATAGTTGTTCCTGTTGAACAGGTCTGAGCTGTGTTGGGGATGGGGCAGGAGCAGCAGCTATAACTGTAAGGCATAGCAGGACTTTTAATGTAAGACGCTTATTCACTGACTCGGTTGAGTAAAACAGTGATGAGCGATGCATGCAGGTTGGTGGGAAGGTTAGCATCACCACTCATCCCTGCTGGGTAGCACTTACACTAAAGCCTGCAAGTATGATCTTCCCCTTTGCCATAGAATCACTATTTGGTTTCTTTCCTTCCTTCCTGTCAATTGGTAGTATATGACAGCTCCCTGCTAAAGACAGGAGACTGGCTGGAATTCTCTCAAGCAACATTTCTGCTCTTCGTGCACTGCTTGCTGAACAGTTGCTGGAACACAAGCCTTGTAAATGCTTTTGGAGGACAGATTTCTGCCTGAGTGCTTTTATAGGACCAGAATCTTAGCAAAATATAAATCACTAGGGTGAAAGCCCAAATGACTATTGAACCATCCCTGTAGAGTGCACACTAATGACAAGAGAAATGGATTTCAGTGGTTTAAAATGGCTTCCTCTGTTTTTCTTTGACCTGAAAGCAAACATTACATCAGCTCTATGCCCACCACTACATGGGCTTTCTTAAAGAGGAACTTTCACAAGTGCATGGGACTGTTGTTAATTCTGCATTTGAATACAAAAAAGAGCAAACAAACAACAGGATAAAGTGAGCGCGCACTGGAATTTTTATTTGTTACCTCTAGGTACCATGAGTTTGACATTAATAGGTGAGACCAGTGAATGAGCAGCAATACATTTAAGTCATTCCTGTGTTTTCAAAGCACCAAAAATGGAGCTAGATTTACCACTTAATTCTATAATCAATACCCTAGTCTGGACTTGCTGCATCCTGTATTGTCCCTAATTTAGCAGTACATTATTATGCAGTTAGGGGTATGAGGAAAGAGTCATCATGTAGTACCACTTTTACATCATCATAGGACTACAACATGCACATTCTACTATGTGGCCCAAGCAACAAGAATACAAGTAGAACAGTGATGGGTGGAGACTTTTTTGACAGGTTCATGTTAACACCACCTATGGATTTTAGAAACCTTATTGGACAAGTACCTACAGCAGTTCATCAATGTGTGTGGGGAACATTACACGCATGCACAAGTGATACAGTGGAAAACATAGCAGGAGCGGCAGCAGGACAGAGGACGAAGGTGAAATCTGTGATGGGATACTGTGTGGAAATTGGAGACTTTCCTCAGCTTTCTACTGCGAGTCTCTGCTCTGTAAGTGAGGCCTGCTGGGCAACAGTCTTGTTCTCATGGCTGCGGAGTTTTGATACAACTTCTAGAAACGACAGGCTCTGCACTTCCTTGTGAAGGGGCTCTGGAAAAGAAAAGCAAGGAAGTTTCACATTCTGTCCCCTGGGCACATCTCCATGCATGTATCTAAACTTTCGCAGAGCTGCCAATGAGATGCTTTCTCTCCTTATGTCCCATGCTTGTAGCTGAGATGAACTGAGGCGATATGGCTAACAGATCCCATACTGACTTAAACAGGAGGGCAGGTTTCTATTGCAGGGCAGATGAGCACAGAATAGCCTGGGTGACTGCATGAAACTGTTTTCTTGGTAATAACCCTGATGTGACGCACACAGAGTCAGAACTACTTCCTGAGCTGAGGGAGAGGCACAGAATTAACACTAAGACTTAATTTTGAAAGGCGTTTGGCTTACACAACTCCCAGGGACTTCAGATGACCCTGTAGGTACCTAGCAGTGCTGAAAAACCGGACAGAAGTGCCTTCAAACTAGTGCTGGTAATAAATAGCTGGAATTTTTAGCAAAAAACTTCTTGAATCTTCAGTAACTATTTCCTAAACTGGCCTGACAGAGTCAGTGAGCAGGCCATCAGCCTACAGGCTCCCTGTACAGTATAGCTATTGAAATTAATTTTTGTCTAAGGTGGTTTCAGAGCGGAGGCTGAGATGTGTTTCTGGGGATAGAGAGAGTTAGCCCTTGTTGGCATGTTTGTTTTCAGTTATAGTAATGTAAAAAACAGTCTGTACTCAGGTTTGAAGAATTTTCTAAATCTAAAAAAATGAACAGCATGTGAACACCTCGGTCCATCTAAAACAGCTGCTGCTTCCTCCTTATACAGGGTACTAACAAAGACTGCTTTGTATACTGCTGTGCAGGCAACCAAAGATGGAGACCAGTATAGGTAGAGCAGTGATTCTCAACCAGGGTGATGCCAAATCCTTTGAAGGGTGCCTCTAGAAACAAGGAGATGAACAGAAAAGCACATGTACAGGCTTTTCCCTGTCTGGCCAACCCTGACCCTCCACTGCCTGGCTCCCCTATAAGGAGGTAAGCGCTGTCCAGTTTAGTTTCTGAAATGGGCTACCATTCAATTCACATAAGTAACAGAGGGAGTGCCTTGAGTCTGACTACCACTAAGATAAACTACAATTGTATGGATGCCAAAAAGGTACTGATATAAGTCGTAGGGCTGCGTGAAGCTTCATAGTTTCTAGGGTCGGAAGGGACCTGAGTAGATCATCTAGTCCAACCCCCTGCCATGGCAGGAAAGAGTACTGGGGTCAAACGACCCCAGCAAGGTGTTCATCTAACCTCCTCTTAAAGACCCCCAGGGTAGGGGCCAGCACCACTTCTCTTGGAAGCTTTAGACCATGCTTCGAATCCAGAGAAACTTCGGACGCTTTGGTGTCCAAAGCAGCATGTCCGGATTGAAGTGCTGGCTTCGTTAGGCTTTCCAAAGTGGTTCAGAGCTTCCGAAGCGCTTTGGAGCCCTGGCCATAGGGTATAATGGGGAATCAATGAAATATCTATAACGAAGCCTGCCAAGTTTCAAGAAGATCGGTGCAGGGCTTTGGGGGGAACTGCGCCCCAAATCCTTGAAAGAAAAACTCATTTACGTCTGTTACGCCACAGGTGGATGAAAACTGCAGGGATGCTAGCCCCTGCTGAGGCCACAAAGCCTGCGAAGTTGTAGTGACACAAGCCAGCTAAGCTGCACTAACATTGACTCTGGATGAAGCAGAGTTAAAGGTGGAGCGGCTATGCTTCATCCCTGAAGTATATGGTAAATTAAATAGTCACATTGTAACAGCTTATTAGGCCTGTGTGAGTAGGCAGCTATTCAATCCGGCCTACAGGCTCATGCAGACAAAATAGCTGCAGTAAAACAGCTGATGAGTACTCCTGAGCATGAGCTCTCCCTCCCCTTTTAAAGTGGCTAAAAAGTGCATTTATGCAAACTGAAAGCACTACAGCAGTGGCTCAAACTTGTTAGACTCAAAGCAGCCCTCAAAAAATGCCAACTTAGTTTTCACTCCTTTTTGACTACAGAAAAATAATACAGCAATTCTTTTATTGAAAAGAACTCAGAAAGACCACAGCAGGTCAAACCGTTCTTGAAATTATGGATTCCTATTTAAAAACTCTGGGCTTATCTTGTGAATCATGTCCGTACACCTAACAGTGGCACCCTGAAGCACTCTTGAAATGATCTCAAGACACACTGGTTGAGAATCACTGTGCTACAGGCTCAGAGCAGCGATTTTTAATTTTTTAATATTTAGTATTTTTTAACAGAATGAATTTTGCTGAAATTACTGAAGATCTGTACTGCAGGCATTGGAAAAGTAGCTACAGCAGTTCATCAATTTTTGGCAGGGGAAGGGAAAAGTGCAACCTACTCAGCAATACAGTCCAAATAGCTCTGCCCCCCACCCCCTAACCCTGAGGTGCCACCAGTTTGATTAAGCTCTGAGATGCTCGTGAGAAATATGAACCTCTGTTTCAAAATTAGCTACGTTGTATGCTACGACTATCTTTTCCTTGCGGCAAGTCTTCTGTGATATTTCTTTTCCTTTATTTCCTGTACGCCAGTTTCCAATGATCTTGGACACTGTAGCCCCTACTATATAAAAGCAGTGAGCCAGCGCTGGGCCTCTGAGACCCTTCAACCCCTGAACATTTTCAGTGAAGCGGCTTCTCAGATCCAGGGCATTCTACTGTGGAAGCATTCTCTATCCTCCTCCTCCTGCTGCTAGGATATCACTATGTATAAGCAGATGTTACCAAAATGACTTAGGAACTTATTTCCACTGGCAGAACTGCTTTAACACTCAGACTCCTGTGAGCCTTGTGGCCCTTGCACACGGCCACAAGTATTATCCATGAGTGCTCTGTCTTTTTTGATTCTTTAGGTTACACATTTACATTTCCCAGGCTCATCATTCTTTCCTCTTTCAACACACTAATTCCACTACAACAGCAGTTTCCAGCTGGCAAGGAATATTTATTTCACTGGTAATACATAACTGCTGGTACTGAGAAGCTAAACAGAATGTCAAATTTACCATAACAAAGTGTAGTGATAACAGCATCTGTTGTAGAAAAAATAATTGATCAAGAATTAAATGCCCAGAACAGTATGACAAAAATATTTTTAGCCTCTCTAGGTGCACCCAGATGTGCATGGACATTTGGTTCCCTGGGGACACGTAGTGGCGGCACACCTTGTGCCACCACTTCTCTCTGGGAAATATGCTGTGTGCGCTTTGGTGCACAGCATGTTGCCCTAGGTGGGGTAGGGGAGGCTGAGGCCAGCACTGGGCTGGCTCCAGCAGCCTTACCTGGGGTCCTGGGGGCCTCCCAGGGCTGCAGCCACACCGATTCTGCCACACAATGCCTGACTGGCAGCAAAATGTGGCTCTGGCCTGGCTCCACTTTTCAGCAGCGTATGCTGGCCGAGCACACGGTGCTCATTTTTTCCCCGTGTTTTATTTATTTATTTGACCCGGGGATATCCAGGAGTCGAAAAAACCCAGGTGCAGCACACACTCAGCCAGCGCACCCTTGCGGTGTGGAGAAAACTGGACTGTGCTTTGCAGCGTCACACACCACACGACTGCGCTCATCTAGATGCACTTTCTGAGACCACTGGCCAAAGAAACTACATGTTTCTTTCCTTCAGTTATTCTATTTTATGGGTATTTTAAAATGACTTCAAGAGCCTGTTCACTCACTGGCAGCAAAATCATGAACACGTAGGAGCATAAGAGTTCCCTCTAACCAGGTACTCATGAAATAAGGAAGGGCTTGATGGGGCTTTGAAAAAAACTGGCCAGTAATTCAAAAGTCTGAATATTTAAAGATGTCATGTTTGCAAGGATGGTTAGAGCAGGTTCTGTTCACCTTTTCATGGTGTCAAATAGATTGGATAACATTGGGCGAGGGCAAGTGGGCCCTACCAATTGGGATGATCTAGAACCTTTCCAGGGTAAAAGATCTGAGTCAAGCTATATAGACATGATATCTAAAGCATTTCAAAGGGTAAGTGCCCTATGAAGTGTTGCAATGGGAAAAATTCTCCAAAAATAACTGGAAGAAACAGCAACTATTTGGAAGTGCTTAAAATGAAGTACTTTCTGTTACATGTGGAGTGCAATGAGGCTGCTTGGTCCTCTGGCAACCCACAGTGCTCTAACTCATTCACCCTCATCCCCTGGCACCCATGGGGGAGAAGGAAGAATCAGGTGGATAGCCAAGCTTTCAGAGCAGGACTCCCTGTGTGTTGGTCTACCTCTAGCAGGAGGGGACGGGCAAGAGGAAGTAAGCTATCAGGTTTCTGGAGGTGGGCCATGCCAGGAATTGTTCTCTCCAGCTCTAGGGCTGAACACAGTTGTTTCTTGAATCTCTGAGAGCCAGGAGACTGGAGGCTGAGTGCACAGCAGAGCAGATGCTGACAGTTCCCTTCACTCTGTGCCACCCCTACTCCCCCTCCCTCCATTGCAGGGAGCTGAAGGGGAGCACAAGACTGAACAACCCCCTGCTATGTTTCCGTTGCTAGAGAGCACATATACTGCCTCCATGCCATTGCAGCAATTTTGAACTGCTCCAGCTGGGGGCCACAGAAGACTTGCGTGTCTGTCCACCACGCATATAACAAGAAACAAAGCATTAAAAGTGAAAGCCTCCCTATGTGCCTACGTAGACCCACTTTGCTCCCAAGGTGGCTGCCTGCCCCTGAGCTCCCACTAAGTCAGTGGAAGTTCAGAAGCACCCAGCAGAAACTCCTTATAAATACTCACCAGATCCCATGAGGGCACAGATCAGCACCATGGAATTGTACTTGATTTCTGGCGCACTCCTCTCATCTGAGAGCAGTCTGTGTAGGATCTGGACTAACTGAGCATTTTCAATATCTTTCTCGGCAGTGACTGAAATACAAACAAGTGAAAAGTATAAATCAAAGAGCCAGAGTCATTTTGCTGGATTGCTTCTGGCCACTTACTGATGCAGTTTCTCTCTTCCACTGTAATATTAGGGCTTCGTTTGCAGCAAAACTGAAATATATACTGAATGTTGTCATGCTGAGTGCCAGTTTTTGCTAAGTAATTGTAAGTTAGTTTAATTTCACTTAATGAACACTTAAGGAATTTAATGATACACTTAGGCATTTTGTGTCTTAATGGAAAATGCACCCATCAGTCTGAACACTGAAAGGCAATCCCTGCAATCCTTCTTTAGTGAAACCCACAACTGACTTTGAATACTTAAAAAAAAAAAAAATTCCTGAACAAAACAGAAATCAGCTTAAAATCTAAGATAATAGGGGACACTTGGGGTCCATCAGAAGTGGTCAGTACAGGATTAGGACCTGGGCGCATACATTTTTAAAGGGATGTTGTCAACATAGTGTAGGTGCCAAATGTAGAAATGTTGGAAGACAAAAGGAGAGGGATTAGAAGACCTAAAATAAATATAAATATGTTCTTCCTCTTTTCTAAGCTGATGATTTACTTATCCATCTGATTTTTCTCTTGGATTTGGAAGCTGAACACCCTATTCTTCTGGTGCATGAAAACAAAAGTTGAAGCTGATTACAAAAGTAAGTATTGTTGACCATAGAATTCATCGTCTAAAATGAATGAATTGCAATAGGCAAGTAAAATAGGACAAACAGGAGAAACGAAAGTCATATTTAAAAATTCTTTTACCACTAGGAAATGTGAATGTTATAAGCTCAGGCTATGATGTAACATACCAATTTTTTAACTGAAATTCTCTCCCAAATTTGTTTCTGAGAAACTCTACAAAATCAGTAAGAGTCATTAACATGCAGTACTCACTATTGTACAGAATTCCCCTTTGCTTCCATCAGAAAGTACCTCATGTCCTATCTAAGCAGTTTTTACTAATCTATTTTGGAAAGAGTTTGGCTATTCCAGTTGAGGCAAAGCCAAGTAACTAAAAAAACTTTTAGCATATCAATTTTTAACCTCCTGCCCAGGTTAAAAAAAACTTTTCTTTCCCTCTTAAATAAAATGATTGTAGAGAGCAGCCACTTTGACATGCATAATTATGAAATTGCAGGGTTCCTTGCCTATCTTTCCCTGCAACATGTGTATGCACGGTTTTCAGAAAAAAAGGGTGATTTTTATTGTAATGATCAGCCCTGCGATTCCTAGTGGTGACTGAAAATCATGCTCAGTTTGGGATCTCTTTAGTTTACACATCTCTTAAAAGAATTCAACAGGCTATATTTTACCTATGCAGTCAGACTATTTCTATAGCCCTGCTGCCTGTATACTTATAGACATGCTTGTGAAGGTCTAGTCAAACTTAAACTTAAATCTCATGTAGCAACGCTGAGGCAGCTCCGTCCTGCCCTGAATTTTTTGCACAGACCAAAAAAACAATGAAGACCTAATCCCTGGGATACTCACCTAACTCCAGAGCTGCTATTAGTGCCAGAGCAACAAGAGCTTCATTTTGCATTATTACATGTTCGCTAGTTGCCATAGTAACTAAATGCTTGATGCCACCGCTCTGAACAATGGTCCTAATTACATCCTAAAATAAAAAAAAATAAAAGAACTGAACAAGTTTTGCATTACATGCAACAAACAGCATTAAATATGTTAGCTGTAATATCTGCTGCAAATATAGGTGTGTATCTATACATTCTACACATGTGCATATGTATGTGTGTATAAATATACATGCATGTATGCATAAAACATTTCTGTACTGATATGTAATTTCCCAATGTAACCTGTTCAACCAAGCTGGTTAATCAAAAGTTTGAGTTACACTACATTTAGTTAAATTTGTTCCTTACTCTTTTCCAAGTTAGGCATTATGGGCTTTTTTTTTACATGTGCTCCAGGGGTTGTGGGGGAGGCACTTTAGTTAGAGCAGCTGTGAAAGCACTCTAATTACAGTGCCTGCAGCGTCTTGTGTACCAGCGTCCCTGAGCTTCAGCATGGAGGATGGGAAAGTTAAAGCACCCCCGCCACCGTCTTGAAGTGCAGAAATGCTGATACACAAGACACGGGGGCTGCTGGAGGCTGCTGATTAGCACGCTCCAGCAGACTCGGTTAATAGAGCCTGTTCTGACATGCTGTAATTGCAGTGCATCAGAACAACCTCTCCACACATCTACAGGCACCCTATAAGACACTATTTTGTCACGTGCGGATCAGTTGGCTTTAAAAGTATTTGTTCTCCATCTAACTCTCAGCACCACTTCAAGTCAGCGAATGTGCATAGATGAATCTTTTCTCTTCATTATGCTGTGGTATTGAGACCCAGCACAAGCCTTGTCTGAATCAGCCCAGTCTTCCTTTATTGCGTTCTGAGTGGAAAACTAGAGTCCACTTGTAAGCTTGGCATCCAATTTCTGACTATCAAATACCCAATCTGTCCTGGCCTGCAGGAGTTTTGCCCAGAACTTTTAATGAATTGAGGCCGTCTTGGATTCCAGTTATTAAATAACAGAAATTGTAGAGTAGGGAAAGTTTTCAGGACTTGGCAGGAAGTGAATGGTTTTCTACTGAAGCATGTCCTTGGTAGCTGCCAACAAATATGAAACCAGAAATAATGGACAGTTACAAGATCCTGAAGCATTTTCTGTGGTTCTAAAGCAAGAATTTTACTATTATCTTCCTATTGTGTATAATGCCTAATCTGCTCAAGATGTAGGCAACAAAAATGTCAACTGGATAAAATACTCTTAAAGCAGTTACTATAACTATTTAAAGAGACCCTGGGTGCCTCTACATGAGACGCTACGGTGCAGTAGCTCATTGCTACACAATTTTTGCCAGTAGTAATGAGCTACTGCGTGGTACCATTGGAAAAAAACTGTGCAGGGATGGTACTGTACAGTAATGCCGGTTACTGCACAGTTGATTAGTACTTGCATAAGTAACAATTGTGCAGTCCACCACTTGTGTAGACATGGCCTTTGTCTACACTTTTCGGTACCAACTTGGCCCAACCTTATTTTTGTGATAAAATAATGGGCAAAGGGTTCTTGTGTCTATCTGTCTTTCACTGAACTGAATATTTAGTTTTTAGTTACCTAATTTTTATAGGAGCTGAGAACTCAAAACATTATGTGCTTCCCCTGAAGCGAACACTAATGACTCTATTTTCAAGCATCTGGGAGCAGGAAAGAAGCTAGTTAAATTAAATGCCAACTGTTCTTACCTCTTTTGTGCAAATTGCATCTGCAAAATATTTGCCTGAAAATCAGATAACTTGCATGCTGATAGGCCTCTGCATAGGCAACTGCATATTTGTTCCCATTTTGCAGGTGCAAATGAAGTATCATATTTAAAAATGTAGCTTTGTCTTTTAAATGAGAATGTGATTTGCTACTTCAGTCCTTTGAATAGGATGATTGAGTGAAATGTAATGACAGGCATGGAATAAAATACAAACCTTCTCTATTTCCTTTTCCTAGCTCCAAACATAAGCCAAAACCCATTAGCTAATACTTATGCTTTTATGCTTATATTGATTCACATTCCAATGCTTGCATGGATTATGCAATGAAATTTTGCGTGCGAGAAAACAAACTTCATACAAGTGTAAGTCTGGAAGCCTGAAACTTCTTTGCTTGTTTATTGAAGTTGCTCAATGAGAACCTTTAGGACAGGCAGGGTATGTCTATAATATGTGTGTGGTCACAGCCCAGGCATGTCAGTAGGTATGTCTATATGTGCTATTAGTGTGCAGCCATAAATTCTGGCGCATATTGTGCTAGAGTTTATTGCTCCCAGGTGCCACATTTACACGAGCTGGGTCAAATCAGAGCAGCTCTGACTGGCAGAGGGCCCTGGGGGTCAGCCTGCCAGCCCAGGCTTTGTTCCAACCCAGCTCAACGTGCTGCAGAAGGGCTAGCTGGAGTATGAGGGTGCTTGAGTGTGGAAGCTAGCCTGCTCAGCCTGCCCCATCAGTGCCTACATGTGTGCTGCTGCAGAGTAAAAAAAAACAAAACTCCACTGCAGGATAGTACATATATATACAAGTACTAACCTACGGTGGAGTTAATTGCACTGAATGAGTGGGGAAAAATACATGGCTAACGTAAGAAGAAATAACTCTTGCTGTACCCATTAACTTTGTTTGTTCCAGTGAGGCTACTCCATTGAGTAAGGATTGCAGATTCTGGCCATTTATAATTTTGAAAGCAATCTGTAGTG
Organism: Crocodylus siamensis; assembly: GCF_052110815.1. Classification (NCBI taxonomy): domain Eukaryota; kingdom Metazoa; phylum Chordata; order Crocodylia; family Crocodylidae; genus Crocodylus; species Crocodylus siamensis. Next base: position 154,779,209 of record NC_143396.1, on the reverse strand, counting down.
ATACCAAAGTGATAAGCATGCTAGACTACACTGACACCTAGTGTTATCTGTATGCTTTGAATATACCCAAGTACAACTTCTATGAGGAAATATTTAGAATGAACAATTGCTTTTTGTTTCTAACCACCCCAATAACCTTGTAACTCTTACAACAACTCAACTGAAATACTTATAAAACAGGGAGGGAGGAGAGAAGGCAGGTTCCTTCTGATCTCAGTACTCTGGCATTAACGGGTGTGTCTATACGTGCATTAATGTGCTTTTCCTAATGCACATTAAATTTAGTACCTCTCATATGAGGTACAAAATAAATGTGCATTAGGTTTCCCTAATATGCAGTACCAAAAGCATACATTTTTAGGTGACCTTAATGTGCAGCCTATTTTACTGTGCATTGGTGCAATTGCTTGGTTTCTTATGTAATGCTTTAATGTGCAGTAAAATAAGCCACTGTCCATTAAAGCACATGTGTAGACACATGCAAGTCACAGATACCATAGGGTATTATTCTGGATTTACCTTAGTGAAATTGAGAGCAACTTGGCCTTTGGGGGGATGTCTACGTGTCTATATGTGCAGTGTCATTCTCTCTCTCTTTAGGTACCATATACAAACAGACCATTGGTGACCATGGTCTTCCACAGATCTCTTCTCTTCGAGGCATACAGAATTTCCAGTGTCAACATGTTCATCCATTTAGATAGACTCTCGACATAAGTCAACCTCTGTCTTCCACATTCTCTCCTTCCATCAATCTTTTCAGTTATGACCAGACTTTCAAGTTCCTCTTTCCTCATGTGTCGAGAAACTCCAACAGTCTCTTTCTGAAATTATTCTTGCAGCCTGCTCTTATCAAAGTATCTTTATTTGAAGTGTGACTTGTCTAACATACCTTCAAGATGCACCTTAAGAACCACATCTTGCTTGCTTCAATTTTCATTTCCATACTTGGCATACTGTCTAGCATTCTGATGCATATATGAGGACTGGTATAACATAGTAATCCAAAACTCTTAATTTCATCCCCACAGAAATTTTACTATTTGTCAATATATCTTTTGAATTTTCAGAAATGTGTCTTTTGCCATCAGTGTTCTCTGTTTTATTTCATGTTCATGTTTACTATCTAATGTTATCCAGCTTCCCAAATAGTTACATTTATTGACCTGCCTTATCTGTTTCTTTTCCACTTTGATGTTGCATACAGGAATGATCTTCTTTGTAATTACTATGCATTGTTTTTCTACAGTTGATACCTTAAACCTTCTTCTCACTTCTACTAATAGTTTTATCTACAATTCTCTTCTGAATCAGCTATTAAGACTGTGTCATCAGCATAATGCAAGTTTTCCAAATTCTGTCCACCAAGGATCAGCCCTGGTAAATCCTCAATCTCCCTCAGTATTTTCTCACTGTAAAAGTTGAATGAGTCAGGTGAAAAAACACAGACTTGCCTCACGCCTCTCTTAATTTGAATGAAATCACTTAGTTAATTTTCTATCTTCACTGCTGCAGTTTGGTCCCAATAAAGGTTTCTTAAAATTCTCAAGTCTTTACCATCAATATCCAATTCTTTCAATATTTTCATTAACTCCTCATGCTTGACTCTATCAAGCTTTGGTATGATCAATAAAACACAAGAAAAGGTCTTTCCTCATTTCTACTGCCTTCTCCAAAAGCATTTGTACTATGAAGGTAGCATTTCTTGTATCTCAATCTTCAACAAAACTACATTGAACTTTCATAGTCTCCTGTCTCTTTGTACTTCCAGCTCTCAACATCATCACCTTTAATAGGATCTTTCTCACATGGCTTATTAAACTGATGGTTTGATGAGGTTCACATTCAATGGCTTCAGGTCTTTTGGGGAGCACAATGAAGATTGATTTACTGAGGTCCTCAGGTATTTTTCCACATTCATAAATCTCATTGATAACAGTTGTTAACTTTCCTAGTCTATATTCTGTAGCTTTATTGGTTTTCGTTCAGTTGATAACTGTTTGTACTTCTGACTACATTTTCAAACCATCCATGTTCTTAAGATGGATTTTCTTCTAGACTGTTGTGGAATAACTCTTCAGTATACTCTGTCCATTTTTTCAATACCTGTTCTTATTCCATAATTACATCACCATTCTTGGCTTTTATACATCCCCTAGCAGTACATCCTCCTTTGCCTGTGGGGTCATTAATATTCCTATACATTGATGTAACATCTTTAACCTTCTGTTTTTCTATCTCTGTACATTTTTTATTAAGCCATTTTTCCTTTTTTTCACTGACACTGATGAAATTCTTTTGTCCAGTGTCTTTATACTCTTCCATACAACAGGTTTTGATTAGTGTCATTGGACAAAGTAAACTAATTAACTCCGTCATAGGTTAGTACTTGTAAATACAAGTTCTATCCTACAGCAGAGCTTTTTACTCTGCAACAATGCACATGTAGATGCTGATGGGGCAGGCTGGGGCATGAGGGTGCTTCAGTGTGGGGGCTAGCCCACACACTGAAGCACCCTTGTGGTCCAGGCAGCCTCTCTAGAGCATGTTGAGCTGGCTGACCCCCAGGGCTCCCTGTCAGCCGGGGCTGTTCCAACTCAGCTCAGTGTGCTGTAGTCCTGGGCACATGTTCAAACATAGCGCCCAGGAGCAATACACTCTGGCATGATGTGTGCCAGAGTATACTGCTGCACATGAACTGCATGTATAGACATGCTCTGGCAATCTCAGATTTACAGCACAAAGGTAGGTCAAAGCTTGACCCTACAAACCTAGACCTAACCTGGGAGGAGGCATTTGGATCTCTCAGCTTTTTAAAAAATATTTCTGTGAAATACAGTATTTAAAGAAATCAGAGAATTAGGATATATGTTTAAACCTGGTGCTTATTTCTGACAGACAGACCTGGAGCCAAACTCTACTTTCCATCACAGGGGTGCAGCCTAGGAGTTAGCCAGGCATCTTGCTCCAGTGTTTTTCAATCCAAATGACTTAGCAGCAAGCTCAGCTGAACAAGGTTAAGAGATGCAAGGTAAGTTTCTTTGCCAGCTATACCAAAAAATGCTAAAAGCAGTGATGACTTCTGGTATATTGAGTTTTTCACTGGTTCACTTCATACAGGTCACATTAAAAAGCCATCAGACAGTGACTATTAAGTCAAAACAGATCTAAACAAGATTCAGGCAGATAATCCAAAGGCTGAAGGCTCCCTGGTCTCTCTCTCATTCTTCTCTTTCATCCATGTTATATGGCCATGACCACAGCAGTTACTCTGCTGTGGCTGACATCTGCTGAGGTGCACTTAGTCTACTTCTTTGCTAGATAACAGGGTCAAGACCTATATTTCCTAAGACAAGGCCCAGCATGACTTTTTAATGCCTTTCCAGGTGACTTTTCACCAGTAACTTACTTTTGATTTGCTGTGTCGTATCAGTGCAGAAAGCAGTCTGTTGGATTCTCCCATCACACCTGCATGGTCTTTGGCTTCACACCATTCCACCAACCTTTCAACTAATTTCACATTCTTTCCCAGCTGTTCAGCTGCATCTGCTGCATGTGAGGCAAAAACCAAAATACAAAAAAGCTGTCATTTTTTTCAGCATGTAGCAGAAACATATGTCTGAAAGTTACTAAGTGGAAGGAAAATCATGAAGTGGAACTGTGTAATTTGCATTAATAGTGGGGAATGTTCCAATGTATATCAGTGAGGAAAGCTTGTCAAAAATGGACAGAGAGATGCAGAAAATCTTTTGTAACAGTTTTCTAATATGTATATTTTTAAGTTGAACATTTCAGCCAAGAAATATATATTTCACAACACAGTTTCCCAGTATATATTCTGACAAAACCCTATGTATTCCTGTTAGGAATATTTATTCCTAACATAGGATCATAAGAAAGTAAAGCTGGAAGGGACCTCAGTAGTCATCTAGTCTAGCCCTTTGTTCAAGGGAGCTGACTAAACCATATTAGCCAAGTGTTTGTCTAACCTGCTCTTAAAAATTTCCAGGGATGGAGAGGCATCTTCTCTAGGACATCTATTCCAATGTTTAACTACCTTCACAGTCAGAAAGCTCCTTCTAATTTCTAATCCAAATTTCTTCTGCTGCAGCTTTAGGCCACTACTCCTAGTCTTAGCCTTTTCTCTGTGACCATAAGGGACATCTCCAACTTCTCCGTAATCACCATTCAGATATATGAAGATTATCAAATTCCCTTTCAGTCTCCTTTTCTCTAGACTACCTAACCCTTGTTCTTTCAGCCTTTTCTTGTAAGTCATGCTTCCTAGGCCCCTAATCATTTTTGTTGATTTTCACTGACCCTTTCCAATCTAGTCGCATCTTTCTTGAAGTGTGCAGCCCAAAACTGGACACAGTACTCCATATGAGGACTCACTGCTGCTGAATAGAGCAGAAGAACCACTTCCCTTGATTTGCAGGTAACCTTCCTATTCATACAACCCAGTATGCTGTTGGCTTTTTTGGCAACAAGAGCACACTGTTGGCTCATATTCCACTTATGGTCTACTGTAATCCCCAGGTCCTTTTCTGCAGTACTGCAGCCTAGTCAGTCACTCTTACTTTGTATTTGTCCACATTATTATTCTGCCCAAAATGTAAGATTAGACATGTCCTTCCTGAATTTTATCTGATGGACTGTGGACAGTTTCTCCAGTTTATTCAAGTCATTCTGGATCCTAGTCCTACTGTCCAGAATGTCTGTAACTCCACTCAACTTGGTGTCATTTTAAATTTCCTAAGCATGCACTTAATACCATCATCTGACTCATTAATTAAGACGTTGAACAATAATGGACCAAGGACAGAGCCCTGGGGAATACTACTTGATACCACCTCCCAGCTAGACTTTGAACCACTGATGACTACCCATTGTGCAAAATGTTCCAACTAGTTATGTATCCACTTTACAGCACTTCTGTCTATTCTGTATTTCTTTAGGTTGTTAATGAGAACGTGTTGAGAGACAGTGTCAGAAGCTTTGCTAATGTCAAGGGCTATGGACAGACATTATATATAAACTGGTTTAAGTGATCAGAAACTGGTTTAAACCTGTAACAGAACAGACACTCAGTGCACATAAACCAGTTCGAAAATGGCTCAAACTGGTTTGAGAGAAACCTGGTTGAGTGTAGTGTCAGGTTTAATTGATTTGGGTCAAACTGGTTTATGCAATATCTGTCTCAGACCCCTAGCTGGTTTAAGTTGAACCAGACTTCCTCAGCATCCTGACATGCCCTCTGGACTGGGTGGGGCTCTACTCCGGAGAGCTAGGCTGGCTCCTTCCCTCTGCTCCCTCGCTGGAGCTCCAGTAGAGACTTGCAGGCACAGCAGCATCTTCCTGGCTTCCTCTGTCCCATTCTCTCCCCCCCTCCTCCCCCAATTACTCACTGCTCAAGCAGGGATCCCTCCCTCCTCTCTCCCACAGCACAGACCACAGCCAGCATCTGGTATGCTAGCTAATGCTGAGAAGTATAAGACAGACAGGATAAAGGCAGGCAGGACAAGGTCTGCTTAGGGCTTTTTGGAGCTAATCAACAGGTAGCTGGTAATGTCCCTCCTTGGAATGTTCCCTTTCTTGGAAAAAGCTTTCCAAGAAGAGCTTGAACTAATGAGAGAGGCCTTGTTTTCTGATGGGGTGCTTAATGCTGATAACAGAGCTGATAAATGCTCTGTTATCAAGGGGGGGAACCCCTCCCTAATCAGATTGTCCTGCCAGGGTCTGGCCATGTTCCCCTCAGCTCAGCACTATGGAAGGGAAGCTCTAGCACCCCCTGGCTTCTAGCCTGAGCCACTGCAGGCATATGCCTGCATTTCTTCAGTCCAGAAGGGATGTTTGTGTGGCTACAAACCAGTTCAGCCTAGCCAAGTTAGACTAACCTGTAAAGACTGAATCAATTCAGTCTCAGGCTTTTTCTGTCCCTAGCCAAGGTGTATTTTACCCAATGCTCTCCCCCATCCATAGAGCCAGTCATCTTATAATAGAAGGAAATCAGGTTGGTCATGCATGCCTTGCTTTTGGTGAATCTGGCTGTTCCTGATTACCTTGTTCTTCTCTCGGTGCTTCACAATAGATTCCTCGAGGACCTGCTCCATGATCTTTCTAGGTATAGAGGTCAAAGTGACTGGTCTGTTCCCTAGACCCTCCTTTTTTCTCTTTCTTAAAGATGGGTGCTATATTTGCCCTTTTCCAGTTATAAGAACTGCCACTTACTGGGTCAGACCATAGGTCCATCTTGCCCAGTGTTCTGTGTCACAAGGGCAAAGAATGGATGCTGAACAGGGTAGGACCATGGTTTTTCCCCTGTTCCTCTTCCTAGACCTTAAATGCTGGAGGCTGCACGTGGAAGTTTTGATTCAGAAGCTGTATCCCTAACTCCTGTGGTGAACAGCTACCTTTCCTCCAAGAATCTGTCCATTCCCTTTCTGAATCTACTTAAATTGTCAGCTTGTGCAACATCCTGTGGCAATGAGCTCTACATTTTAATTACACTTGGTGGCCAGTGAGTTCCATACTTTACTTACACTACTCAGTGTAAAAACAAAATAAAACAAAAACTTTCTTTTGTTAGTTTTAACCTTACTATTGAGTAGCTTCATTTTATGATCCTTGCTTCTTGTATTGTGAGAGATAGTAAACAATGAATCCCTACATACTTTCTTTTTGCCATTTAGTGTTTTGTAAACCCTTTTCATGTCCCCCCCAAGCATTATCTGGGACTGCACTGAACCTCCACAAATTCTGAAAGAAGAGAGACAACAGCTCTGAAATAACCTCAGCCAATTTCTTCTGTATCCTAGGTACATCCTATCTGGCCCTACTGATCTGAAAGCATCTAGCCTCCTTACATAATCCCTAACCTGTTCTGCCACTACCCTAGGCAGTTTCATCCCTTCCCTAATATTTCCTGTCAACTGCATGCATCATCTGGTAGCTGACCCTGTTTGTGAAGGCTGAAGAAAAAAAAATACATTAAATATTTCAGCCTTCTCTGCATCATCTGTAACTAGGTTGCGTTCTTTCTTTGGTTTTCCTCTTACTTTTGACATCCTTGTAGAATCCCTTATGGCCTTTTATGTCCCTTGCCAGTTGCAACTCAAATCATGCCCTAGCCTTCGTAATTTTCTTGCGCACCCATGTGATACTCTTATAGTTTTGCCTGCTAGTATGACCAAGTTTCTACTTTTTATAGGATTCCTTTTAAGTGTCAACTAATTAAAAAGACTGCTGTCTAGCCAAGCTATCCTTGTGTTACACTTCCCACTTTTCTGTCACTTCAGGATACCATGCTCCTGTGCCCTTAATATGGCCTGCTTAAAGTACAGTCAGCATTTCTGTTGGCTGTACTTAAGAATATATTAAGAAATTGAATTATGCAAGTTTTTCTTCAACTTCCTTTCCATTTTTGACAAGCTTTACTTACTGATATACACTGGAGATATATATGCATATAATATCAGAAAACTGCATTGTGGAAAAAAATATATATTTAATTATACATTCCAAAATGCACAAACCCCATGAAGTGGGCTGCTCTTTTCCCCTCTGCAATTTTACAATGAAATGACTGATATGCAAAATTGGAAAAAAAAAAGAATTCCAATTCAAGGGATTTGTGCATCTGTGGAACGGTAGCAACTACAAAGGTAACAATTCATTCTCAGTGGGCCAGTTCATAATTTTACAGGCAAAAGAAATACTTCTGATAACCTGGTCTAATCTATATATAAACTAGACCACAAATCTTCCCTGAATTAAGTCTTGCTTTGAGTTAACAGCCATATTTGAACTAAAGTGCATCCTTTAAGCCTCCTCTACACATTAAGTTTTGACCCAGCTACGCATTCAACCAATTCATGGTATGACAAAATAATCAATAGGCTACAGAGTTATTCCACAAAAAATGTGTAATAACTTTATAGCTTGTTCTAATCACACCATTAACTGCTCCCCTGTGGTTGGAAGCTCCATCAGCTGAGAGGCTCCTAGCCACAGGGGTGCAAAACAGGGGTGGTGGCAGCGCTCCCTGCGCTGCCCCTACCGTGAGCCTTGTCAGCTGTGGGGCTTCCAGCAAGGAGAATGTTGCTGCCGCTGCCAGCCCTGCATCTAATGAAGTTTACAGTGGCAGCAGCATTCTTCCTGCTGGAAGCCCTGCACCTGACAAGGCTTGCAGCAGAAGTGGCATTTTTCCTGCTGCCCTGACTGTGATCCTCACAGCCAATGAGGCTTGCAGCACAGTAGGGACAGCGTGGGAAATGCTCTGGTAGCTGCAGGACTCGCAGCCATGGGAGTTGGTGCAGGAGGAGCCTGAGATTATGATTCCAGGTTCCCCCTGCACCAGTGATAAGATGCAATGGGTCTAATGCATGATCCCATAATCACACCTCCTGCCATGCATGTGTGGCATGACAGGAGGTTCATAGATTGTAAGGCTGGAAGGGACCTTGGAAGATCATTCAGTCCTGCATCAGGCAGGAAAGATAGCTGGGGTCCAGTCTCATCTTGAAGATTTCCAGGGTAGGTAACTGCATCACCTCTGGAGGGGGCTTATTCCACAGTCTCGACACCATAACTGTGAAGAAGTGTTTCCTAATGTTGAGCCTAAAACGGTCTTCTAGGAGTTTGTGGCCATTACCCTTAGTTTTCCCTAAGGATGCCTTGGTGATCAGTTGTTCACCGAGCCCCTGATGTAGCAGTAAGCTGCTACCAACTCCTTTCTCAGCCTGCGCTTTCAGGCTGAAGAGTCCCAGGTCCTTTAGCCTTTCCTCGTATGGCTTGCTGTGCAAGTCTCTGATCATATGTGTGGTCCTCCTGGATTCTCTTGAGCTTTACCACGTCCTTGGTGAAGTGCAGCCAGCACCCAGAACTAGACACAGCAAGGCATAGTAGAGTGGAAGAATCACTACTCTGGTTTTGCTGGAGATGCAGCAATTGATGCATGCCAGAGTATTATTTGCCCTGCTGGCAAATAATACTCTGGTATGACTAGATCATGCATTAGATCCCATTGTGCCTCTACCTGCATGTGTAGAGGGGCCCTTAGAAAAATACCTAATATTAATATAAAGATTCCCAATGCTGGAGAATCCATCATAACCCTTGGTAAGTTGCTACAGTGGCTAATTACCCTCAATGGTGAAAACTTGTCCCTTACTTCTAGTCTGAATTGTCCATCTCAAGTCTCCTACCATGAGATCTTGTCCTACCTTACTTTGCTAGACTGAGCAATCTTCTAATGGCAGATTTCAGTTCCTCATACACATGGACTTCTAACTGTGACCAGTTGCTCCTTGAACTGCTCTCTAATAAGCTAATTTGGCTGAGCTACTGAAGTCTTCCATTTTATTTTCTAAACCCTTATTCATTCTTGTTGATTTTTTTGAAACCTTGCCAATTTTTCAACATCCTTTTTGGAGTGTGGCTACCAAAATTGGATACATTTCAGTAGCTTTTGTACCAGTGCCAAATGCAGAGATAATATGTTCTCTCTACCCCTTATTGATACTAGCTGACATAAGGAGGAGTGAAGGGAAGTAAGAAAACCAAGGTGGTAGCAACTGTTTCTGTGCTGTTGCTGGTGGGGCTCCTCTTTCTGGGGAAGGGAAAAAGAGGGAGGAAACTGACATCTCTTCCATATTCCCTCAGCACAGAAGGTGCTGTCAGCCAGGGCTATATTTCCCTACCCAATGCTATGCTCCTTAATTTCTTCCCTTCTACAGCCTCACAACAGATATGAGAGCAATGAAGAACCATGTCCTTCAGCAACATCAGTGTGTGCAGGAGCCAGCTAGAAGAGGGGAAAAGAGCATGTTACATGCACTTATCCAGCCTTAGGATTTTACTGAGCACCAGTGGATGTTCTGGAGGTGATGTAGATGTGCTACAGTACAGCAATAACTTTAGGTGCCTGTACATGAGTGCAGAGGCTGCTCCAATGCACTGTGGAGCATGATAATTACTGTGCTCCAGCAGCTTCCCCTGTCTCTTGTTATCAGCATCCCTGTGCTTCAAAATGGTGGCAAGGGCGCTTGAAATAAAGCTTGTTGAAGAGCTTTAGTTCAAGTGCCCCTGCTGCTGTTTTTAAATGCAGGGATGCTGATAGACAAAATGCTGTGGTGCTTTAATTAGAGTGGCTCTCGGAGCTGCTCTAATTAAAGTGCCACCCCTCCCATCCCCAGAGCACCTGTAAAAGTGCCCTATGATGCTAACTGGCCTTTAAAGGACAGGTATAAATATATACAATTAAAACCTGGCCTGTTCTTACAATTCTTGATAAATGCCACAATATTGCCAGGGGCCACCAGAAACTCTGATAAAGTAATTTTTAAAGGAAAAGGATATCCCAGATGGTACTGGGGCTCTTCAAATCACTTTGTCTTGCCATTTTCTTTAAATTTATCAGGGGTGCTTCACCAGGATCTGGGGGAACGACTATTCACCAGAGCACCCCAGGGGATGACAGGGTCAAATGGTCACAAACTCCTTCAGGACCGTTTCAGGCTGGACAGAAGGAAGAACTTCTTTACTGTCCGAGCCTCCAAGGTCTGGAATAGACTGCTGCCGGAGGTGCACCTACTTTGAACACCTTCAAGCACCTACTTTGAACACCTTCAAGATAAATTTGGATGCTTATCTTGCTGGGATCCTATGACCCCTGCTGACTTCTTGCCCCTGGGGCAGGGGACTGGACTCAATGATCTTCTGAGGTCCCTTCCAGCCTTAATGTCTATGAAATCTATGAAATCTATTCAGCTTGAAACTGTAATTTATCAATTAATAAATACAGTCTATTCCAGGGAGCTTGGTAGGAAGAGATACAGAAAAGCTGAAACTGAAGAGCCCAACATGACTGGCAGCTTAAGTCAAAACACCTACGGTGAGATACATATTCATGATATGGCAGCATGGAAGAATTCTGAAGTATAAAAGTAAATAAGCGCTTGAAACTTGTTCTTGATTGTCCATGGTAGTCAACCCAGGGCTTTTAAAAACCAGCCCACGCTTCTTTCACTTTGCATATGTATTAAATTTATTCTAAGGCTTCAGAAACGAAGTAGAAAAAAAATTAAAAGATCTGTTTTTCTTCCATAAGAGCCTTAACAGCATATCACAGATTGAAGCAGAGAGAGAGATGCATTTAACATAAAGAGCAGTTTATTTTTACCTTGTGCATCTATTAACATTCGTAACGTTCCCAGAAGCTTGAATTGAACAGGGGGCATTTCAGATCTGAGAAATTTCAACACTGCTTCTGCAACACCAGCTGATAGCATCTTAGCCTTATTTACAACTGCATGAAGAAGAGGAGAAATTATATCAAAATGCTTTTGATGATATTCTTTACTTCCAAAACAGACAGTCCTCATGCAATTTTGTCACATGGGCTGAAAAACAGCATAATAGCGTGAACCTTGTATAAAGGTGTGCACATGTGCACAGGTACTGAATAGATTTAATATGAATATTCTTTTTTTGGCTGCCAGGACAGTGTTAATTTGTTTCTTGTACAGAAATCTAGTTCCCAGCCCTCAGTCTGAGACCTCAGTTGACTACCAGAATTCTTGAGCTACTGGGAGATGAATCCTCCAACAGCATCTGCAGAGGAAGAACAGAAATGTTCTGTGGAGAGAGATCCAGTTCTAAAGGACTGAAGTACCTGAAGTACTGTGGCCCCAGTGTTACACTGTACCTCCGGTAAGGGAGAGAACCGAAGGATCCAGGTAATGGGGTCAACTTCTTGCTCTGCCAATGCATGAAAGCAGCTTTGTAGGCTACTATGCAGGGAGTGTCACCTTCCCTGTGCAGTATCTTCCATCCCTTTGTAGTGGGTTGTGTTGGTTCCACCTCCATGGGGCTGCTCACAAGAATGAGAAAGCCACAGGGTTTGAAAATGGAACGCATTCAGTAAAGGAGGAGTAAAGAATAATGTCTGGCTCTACTCAGGATACTGAGAAGCATATATTTTATAAATAGATTATACTAGATCTCTGCTTTGGCTTATTGTACGACTGTTCCTTGTTTTAGGTTTAGGTAATCAAAATAGACAAATGAAATAATTAAAAAGAACAGTGTTTAGCATTTAGATAATACATTATCAAAGGCTGTTAGAAATGGACTGAGTGCTCCAGCAGGCCTTCTCTATCTCCTATCCTGGATCTGGAAAATCACAGTCAGATACAGTATTCCAGAAAGTGAATGGTGCTTCTTGTTCAGTATTACCATCTTTTGGAGACCCTCAACAGCCAGAAAAAGCCCAAACCATTGCCAAATACATGCAGTTCCACTGTACAGAAGAGACAGGGGCAGAAGCTGCACTGAAGCGTCCACTTGCCTCCCTGCATGTTGCTGAGCCAAACAGCAGAGCAGCTTTTACAGTATTACGGAAAGACAGGAGCATAAACATGGCCAATGGGTGTGTGACTTTGCTGGCTGCAAAACCTGTCCAAAAAGATGTACAAATGAGTGTGGCTTCTCTCTCACAGACACATGCACACGCACCCCCTTCATCCCCATTCCTTTGCCCCTACCGCCCCTGGACTTCACACAGAGAACCAGAACTTCACTCTCAAGAAGGCAAAGTGAACCTTACCTGGAATTGCCAGGTTTCTAAGTGCACTCAATGCTGCATGCTGCACAGTTACATTTCCATCTTCCACATGTCTGTCTAGTAGATCCATCAGCTTTTGAACTATGCCATTATCCACCATGTGGATGCAATTTCCATCTGCATGAGACAAGCCAAGTCACTTGTGGAATACTGAGCGCTATCTTGAGTGAATTATGCCTTCTCAGCATAGCAGTCCAGTTTTCCCTTTTCCCACTTTCACAGTTCAGGTAAATTAGAGCATTTGACTGCCTGTATCAACTGCAGTAACAGTAGCAATGCTATACTTAGTGTCATGGTATGAAGAATTAGAAGATATTAATCCAATATACCAGTACACTACACACTGTTAAAATTATTTGAAGAGTGTGTCTTGCATAACAATTACTCAGGTTTAAAAACAATCCTTAAAAAGAGTGACAGAATTTCTTTAATTTTATGTCTATCTTCAATATTGAAAAAGAGAGTTTGGAAAGCAAAGGTAATATCTTCCAGAAATCATGATGTGTAAGAATAATTATGATTTCCGAAAGCCAAATTTAACTAAAATCTCACCACAACAGCATTCTTCACCTTTTTCATGTGTTGTGTGCAAATAAATTAAAGTAAATTATTATGGCATATCCTTACCATTTCTGGCAAAATTTGCAATGGCCAGTGCACCTGCAAGCTGTAGTTGATGGTTATTGGAAGGAATCCATGAAAGCACCCTTTGGAACACGCTCCCTTTTCCTCCTTCAAATAATTTCTGCATGGATTCATCTGGAGGCAAAAAGTGTAGATGGATGACAAGCAAAAGAAATGCAAGTGTTATACCAGACTCTTCTGCCTGTTTATAATACTGACCTTCCTATAATTGTTTTCAATTTACAGGGTACAAATCTGGCCTATTAAAAATAACTAGCTAGCAAGTTTTTAAAGTTATGAAAAAGATATACTCAATATATGTAAAATAAAATTAATCTGTCAAGTATGACTCATGTCCTGTTTTGCAAAATGTACTAATATACAATACTCACCTCCAAGTAGTAATAAAACCATAAGATCAGAGGCTGTTTTAAGCTCAGCAATGTCATCCTCTTTGTCACTGTCTACAGTCTTCTGGACAATCTCAAGTAGGCATTCAACCAGACCTGCTTCAACCAGTTGCAGCTTAATGACATCTAAAGAATATCATGAATACAGGTGTTGAGATTATGAGTTAACATATATCTATCACGTACACACTGGATGCATCTACATGTGCTATTAAGAAGAAGCAATATAATCTGGAGTTTACTGCTGTTCAAAAGTGTACCTGGGAGCAAGTTGAGCTGGGTTGGAGCAGCCCTGGTTGGTGGCGGGCTCAGGGGATCAGGCTGCCAGCCCAGGGCTGCTTCCCCCACAGCTCAACATGCTGTCGAAGGGTTGACAGTGCCCCCACACTGAAGCACCCTTGTGCCCTGGCTGCTGTAGAGTTTTTTACTACAGGATACAAATACTATCCTGCTGTGGAGTATATCAGTTTACCCCAACTTAACAGGGGCACGGCCTACGTGTAGACACAGCTAATTAGTCTACTGTGCAGTAAATGTCTTGTGTAGACACATGCATACAGTAGCAATACTGAGGAAATAGGAAGTGGGGAAGATATTCAGTACTGTCATTTGTTTTACTGTCTGCCTCTGCATTCCAGTCATAATAAAAATAATTTCAGTTTGAACGGCTAAAAGCTATAGCTCTAGTTTCTTGTTAACATCAGGGTCAAATTCTGCTCTGTTACGCTGGAAAGATTTCCCCTATAACTGAAAGTAAAGTTAAGTTCCAAGTGCCCAAAAGAGATTTCCTCTCTACTTTAGTGGTAGATAATAATGCTGCTTCAAAAGAGAAAGATATAATATACTTTAAAAATACAGATTGGATTCATGTAGGGATTTGAAAAGCAATGTTTAAAAACCAGTAACAGATGCCCCTTAAATTTCTCACTTACTACAAAGACAAATATTGAATGGAAAATAACAGAGAACAGAATCAATATGATATAAATAATTTGTAACCATGCACTAAAAAATTGTTTTGATGTGGTCCACCAGTCATACTATCAAGGCAAGCTTGCTATGAAGGCACAATCCTATCTTTCTCTAGAAACATTCTCTTTTATATTAAATATTAATTAATGTTTGTGTTACAGTTGGACCCAGAGGCACCAAACGGACTTGGAGGCCTCCTGTGCTAGGAACTATACAGGACTGCCTTCTGTCTCTGCCTCTAAGTTATTTCAATGCCTAATTTCTCAGCCATCTCCGTGGGTAAAGAGTAAGCTTGTTCCATACAGCCGTGTAAAAGGAAATTATTACGCTCTTGTGGGGACACAATCTATTGCCATGAAAGGAACTCGGAACACTTGGAAACTATAAGTTTATCAGGGGTGACCACCAGGATCTGGGGGAATGTTTGTTCACCAGAGCGCCCCAAGGGATGACGAGGTCAAACGGTCATAAACTAGTGTAAGACCGTTTCAGGCTGGACATAAGGAAGAATTTCTTTATTGTCTGAGCCCCCAAGATCTGGAACAGCCTGCCATTGGAGGTGGTTCAAGCACCTACTCTGAACACCTTCAAGAGTAAATTGGATGCTTATCTTGCTGGGATCCTATGACCCCAGCTGACTTCCTGCCCTTCGGGCAGGGGCTGGACTCGATGATCTTCCGAAGTCCCTTCTAGCCCTAATGTCTATGAAATCTATTTTTAATATCTGTGAAAATGTCATGACTAACAAGAAAGGGAAAGGACTCATTAATCTCTAGTTTTTCAAGTATTAACTAGTAGAAGTGAGGAAACATGCAGTCCTTATCATGTTTTACACACTTGCATGGACTAAAAGTTAGGTGTAAGCTCTCTGGGACAGCATCTAGTATAGTCAAATCGTGTCTATGACTGGGGCTCCTAAGTAGCAGGCAACCATTAATCCTCTGGGTATAAATATTATATTATATTGTATTGTATTACTTTATTATTATTATTAGCATTACTGAGATTTTTTTAAAAGGCAGGCACAGGAGCGAACTGCACTGAAATTAAATCTGCAATCGGCAATTGTATCTGTTGTACCTGGGCTAGAAACATAGGGCGCCTATGTAACTATAGTGTTTCGGAGCAGACTCCACCATCTTGTGTATCAGCGTCCCCATGCTTAAAAATGCCAGTAGGCGCTCTTTAACTAAAGCTCTTGGAGTTGCTCTAATTAAAGTGCCCTATCCTACCATGGCATGTCTACAAACACTCATAAACTTTGATTTGAAGTGCTACGTGCTAGGGAAGGCTACAGGAAGAGACACCCTGTCAGGGCCTTCCTCCAGCCTTAGAATTGCAGTGCCCTTGCACCTCTCACCTCTAAGCGGCAAGAGTATTTGCCCAGTATATCTTTGCTGTTGTTGTTTCACCCTTGCCCTTGCCTGTCAAATCATCTTTCCACAGTGCAGCAAAAGCCCCTTGGAACTATCCTCCACCATTTTCAAATAGTGTGAAGGAGCTCCTTCAATCCTGACCTCCAAGCTTGTGCAGCAGCATCACACAGGTAGTGCTCTATTAGTGCTTTTCACAGGCCTTGAACTGTGCTAAAAACTGCCAAGTAAAACAAAACTAGGGCCCACATGCGTCTTTCACATGCAGAAACATCATTGCTGGCAATGGGAATGTCTGTATGAAAATATGAATGCCCTATCATAATCAAT
The DNA here is from genome assembly GCF_052110815.1 of Crocodylus siamensis. Taxonomy (NCBI): domain Eukaryota; kingdom Metazoa; phylum Chordata; order Crocodylia; family Crocodylidae; genus Crocodylus; species Crocodylus siamensis. Next base: position 154,762,875 of record NC_143396.1, on the reverse strand, counting down.
GACAAAACTCCCACTGACTTCAGTGGAGCCAGGTTGACTCCCATTAAATCTAGGGATGTCAGCAGCAGGAGCAGGGCCAAAGCCACTTTCTGAATACTGAGCTGGGAGGGTAATCTATTCCTTGCTGAAGAAAGAAGATTATTGGGCCATATTCTGTTCTCAGCTACTGAAGTCAATGAGATGCAACAAAAAGGAGGCTCATAAGATGTTGGGTTCTGTTTCTAGCTGAAGAAGTCTCTCTCTTCCCCCACCCCTACCTCCTCAGTGCCTGATGTCCCTGTCTATATCACTGGAATAATGGTGCTTTCTAAGCTCAGAAGTTAAATTTGTTATATGAAGATATTTCTGTTACTGTCTGTGTACTGTCACTGGTCCTATAAGAAAGCATATAAATAAATGTGTTCAGTTGAGTTACACCAGTACCAATTTGGCCCATCCCTTTTTAGAGCCTTTTCTAAAACCAGGAATTTTGAAGGCTATGTTTCAAAAGATCTGGGAATGGTCATATGCTGAGGGACAGTGACAGGCCACCCCATCTTCACCTGCCTTAAAGGATTGGTCTGACTTTGTCCATAATATAATGCTTTTGCTTCATTTGTAAAGTTTTGCTGTTTGTGTGAAAATTCAATGTTTCTGTCAGAGCCACCGATCTGCTCATGAACCTTATGCAAAGAGACCCAAAATGTTCAGTTGCGAGTTTTTTTAAAAATATGTACTTTTGCACTAAGCTACTTTAAAAACTATGATGTTCCCTTGGTTACAGAATACTAAGTTGCCGGTGTGTTATGATTGGAAATAAAAATCATTGTACTAGGACTCTTAAAAGAGAGTTGACTGCATGCATGCTTCATTAAAATGTTCTAGCCTGCTGACATGCTCCCCGCTCACACAATTAGAGGTGGCTAGATGATATAACCATGACAGGTTTACTGTGAGAGCACATATCAACATGCTTTGGATAATAGCAAGGGGCATTTAGTTGACTGCCTAACACACACCAGTTGATGTTACCTTCCACAGCAGAGCCTACTATATTTTACTCTGACGACAAAATACAGCCTTTGTACAAAAGAATTAAATTTAGTGAATTATAAAAATATATCGATCAAAAACCAGATCAAATTCTTGTGCCACACTGCATAGTGAGAGCTTGAGTGACATGTGTCCTGTTTTTAGGAATGCAGATGTATTTCTGTGAACTTAATTTGTATTCTGGCTTTGCAATATGAACCGCTGCATTCTGTCAAAACAAGCATTATTAAACAGAGAGGCAAATAGTGTTTTTATCCATTGCTGGTAACAAGAGAAAAAATCTCTGCCAAAAATAAACTTTTCTTCATGTTTTGAAAATAAAGGCCCTAACTGGCCTAGTAGGACATCTGAAGTAGAATTAGCCCCCTAAGCAGCAAAACAACATACAATGCCAAGATTATTTTTTTCCAAAGCAAAAACTGTGAATGCCTTTTGACACTTCTGAATAACAATACAGGACAGGGTAACACATGGAGTGGGCAAGTAAGGAGCGGTCTCAGACAACAGGTCTGTCTTGCACCTCAGTCCTGATCTCTTGTATCTGATATGCAGCTGATGTTGTTTCTTGTTTCCTCTTAAGCACAGATGGTAAATCACGCAAACTATGTTGGTATCTCTTGAGAGCAGATGTGCTTAAAAGTTACTAGACTGACACAGAACAGCTCATTATCATTTACAGACTGAGGCAGAATTTGAACTCAGTTTCTCCTGAGGTTAATCAACTACAGGCCAGATGCAAAGGTCTTAGGCACATGCAAGTTAAGTGCTGCAACGTGTAAATTTTAGGAACAAAATCTAAAAGCCAGAATTAGACATCTGGATGCCCTGGAGAGTGTACATGGACAGTCAGACATATCTGAAGGACAATCTTAAAAACCCAAACAGTGAACTGCCTAGAGCTAGCTAACAGGCAATGTTAAACACAGGGGTATAACTGATTTCTACCATTCTCTGGAGCCTGTGCACTTGAGTTGGGGCTGCAGGCAGGCACCTCTGTCCACTCTGGATTTGGAGCCCCAAATTCTCTCATAAAAGTGGCAACCTACAACTGTTTTTCAAAGATATGAGATAGTGTCAGGGGTGGGATTAGGACTCAGGAGTTGCTGACCCTCAGGCATGTATGCAGGTGGTCAGGAAATCTTTACATTTTATTCTCTCTGCAGTTACTGGCAGACTTAGCCAATGCGGCATCTCCAGGAAAGATTACATTGCTGAGCGAGGTGACAAAATTCCTGCCAAATCAATATTTTTTTTTAACAACTGGCATACAGATAATAGTCTATGAGAGAAAAAACAGAAATGATTGTGTCGCAAAAAGGAGGGTCAACTTCTCACCATTTTCTGCCAGAGGAGCCAAAACTTCAAAAATCATCTCTTTTTTGTCATGTTCTATTTGCTTCTTGAATAGTTTTACAAGCTCTTCAGCAATGTTTGTGTAGGCAAACTGTTCTTTGCTTGATTCTGTGAAGGAAAAGGGAAAATTGAGTATAGAGTAAACAAACCAAGTCAAAAGGTAGAACTGTTTTCTCTCCTCTTCACTACCAGATTTATTCAGTACAATGATTAATAGGCCTAAGTGCTCTTCACGGACAAGAACAATACACGCCAATACTCACGCTTGTCATTAAATGAAAAGGAAAAATGTCTAGGGCTTTAAGATAAATGTACTGACCTAAATTATTAATTATGTTCAAGGCTGTTAAAAATTTGCACCAGCAGAATGTAAAAGTATCCATAGCAACAGTAAAATTACAAAGATATAAATTAAGACTTTGACTGCCTTCAGAGTAACAAGAAAAATTACACATTATGTACTGAATTTTCTAGGCCGAGATGAAAGGTCAGACTGAGATCTTTAATATTTACATGGTTGCAAGGAGGTGGCATTTACTTTTGAATTTTTGCACGGATAAAGCCACAAGGCCAGATTTTTTTCAGTGAACAGGGCTGCTTTACACTGCCAACAGTCAAAAAGCCCAAGGCTGAATCACTTCAGTCTTCACAGGTTAGTTAAAGCTGTGTAGAATGAACTGATAAGCAAGTGAACAGACATTCACTTTTGATTCTGGAAATGCAGCCATGTCTGCAGTGGCCCAGCCCAGAAGCTGGGGCTTGCAAGAGCCCGCCTCCCTGCTTGGCTGCAGCAGACAGTTTGGGCCAAGGCTAGCCTGCCCACCCTGCTGGGGAGCGGGGGAGAGGGAGAGGTTTGTAGGCAGAAGTGCAAAGCATCCTGGGATGCTGGGGGACTGTGAGTGAATTTGAATCAGGAAGGATCTAGGACAGAAGTTCAATAACTGATTTAATTTTAATGAGTTAAGTCTAATAATACATCTGTACCAATTTATCTTAAACTGGTTTTGGCCATTTTGAAAGTGGTTTATGTGACCTGAACTTCTGTTTTGTTACAGATTTAACCAGTTTCTGATTACTTATACTGATTTATGTATAACTTCTGTCCCTAGCCAAGAGGATTAACAGGGTTAATCACCTTTTCACCTCAATGAAGAGGCATTACAGGTGTGGAGTCAACACAGCAGGACTCCTACACTCTACCTATTCAACTCTAACGGTCAGCAGTAAAAGAGAATGTGTTATCCAACATCCAGCAATCCCAATCAGTTGCAATGGTCTCCTGCTACCATTGGCAGTTGGTGATTTATAGTTGCATGCAGGCTGCTCTAATTTATATGGGGGAGAGCCTTCTAGTGCACACTTGGCCCAGGAGTGGGGAGGCGTAGTAACGATGTGCCCTGGCATACAAATGCCAGCCTGTGTTCATTTAAAAGTGCCCGTGTATCAAACAAATTTTGATGTTTTTAGTATTGCAAAAGGTAAAAGCCAAATTCTGAGCTTAGTTACAATAGCACAAATCAGAAATAACTCCATGGAAGCCAACGGCATTATTCAGAATTCACTGCCATTTAACTGTGATCAGAATCTGGGAAAAGAAAAACATCTACTCTTTGTTCTTTTACTTGTGTTCCTTGACTTGAGTCTGCAGATCTCAGAGGACTAGGAGAAATGCAGTTTCTCAAAGCCAATCATGCTCTAGTGAAATCAAAGTGAGTTTTGCAATTGACTTCAACAGAAGTGTGATCAAAACTCCTGAGAGCAGAAACACCTCAGTGAAGAGTGGACGGACTGTGTAATCCCTCCAAATCCTGCAAAACTCTAGCTGCCCATTTCTCCTGCACTGATGTGGCAATTCTGCCTTCCAGTGTCCAGCTCTGTGTGATCTGTGGGCATGCACACAAAAGGGTAGCTTTTAAAAGTGACAGCCCCAAAGGGGGCAATGTAATACTTTATGGGGAAGACTCTTTTGTACACAGATGAAAATGAAATAAATACATCTAACCTCTTGCCACTCTGTTAGTCTGGTTTATCATCTTTCCTTACAACTTCAGGATGATTTATTTCGGTATTTTTCCTGTTCTTTCATTAGCCTTCTTCAATTTCAAAATTACTTCACAGACTAAACAATTTGAACCTGATATATTGTATCTGACTTGAGGCAAAATGCTTACTTGAATTTCTTCTCTGAGAGTGTAACAAGGAGAAAGAGAGTCCTCATAACCTTATTTGATTTTTGCAGGGAAATGTGCTCTGATCCAAAATGCTCTTGCTAGGATCAGCAGGTTAAGTGCCCTCAGCTCCCTTTATCATCTGGACCCTAAATATGCAGTTGTAGCTGTAAGCAGTCAAACATTTTAATGAAGCTCATGCACAGCTTGATCCAAAGCCTAGTGAAGTCTCTCTGGATCAGTTCCATGTTGCAGTATAGCAGCAATTCTCCACACTAACATTTTCTTTTTGCCAGAGAAAAGTGGGCCACTTCTCAGATCTTCCTATCTCTCTGTGCTCATACGCAGGAATGTTAAGAGGAAAAGAAGCCTTTTAGCATTTATGGCCTAACATTTAGTCATTAAAACTAAATTTCCATAGGGGCCATAAATACAGCCTCTGTTTCTACCTGCCACTGAAAATGTTAGTGTTAAGTTATCTGACAACTTGATTTGCAGAGACAAAACAGAAGCTGTTTTTAGTGTTTTGGTGTCCTTTTTAAGCAAGCAGAACAAATTTAATGTCTCCCATTTAATATCTCCTGATTCAGAGGCACTTTCAACTGAGTGCAAGAGAACCACTGTACTGTCAAATTCCCTTACTTCATATGCATCTACAAGTAACTTGCAAGTAACAACCATTTCTACTCAATCTGCACCCCCACCAGGCCTGCACTTTATTTTTAGCACAGGAGAAAAGAAGTTCTACATAATGCTGCAGAAGTGAGTTAGTTGCATTATACATCCTCTCACTGAAGAGATGCAGACCACAGGATAAAACCCTGAGGTTATGAAGCAAAGTTCTAATACTAATCTAATGCTGAACTAGGGTTCAATTATTTAAAAAAAAATAAGGTAAGTTAGTATAAGACTAACAGAACTGGAGATTGCTTTCAGTATATGCATAATAACAAGTATGGTAACATCAGCAACCACAGAAGTTTGCATGATATTGTTCTGTATAAGTAAGTACTTTTAGTTTCATTTGGGCAGACTAAGACCACCTCTAAAGATTGGAGGGTATGATTCAGTGCACCATGATTCAGTGATTCCTTCTTTGCAGGGGAGAAACCATCAAATATTACAATTAATTCGTATTATTTATTTGTACTGTGGGAGCATTCATTTTTCAATAAAGGTGTCTATTTTAATGTACAGACATATATAAGACATAGTCTCTAGTCTGAATATTTTACATCTAATACTTGGTAGAAGTGCCATTTATGATGACTCTTTTTGTCAGATTGTGATATGGACACCTGTCTTTAAGTAAATAAACTGGGCTTGCTGCAAGGATTCCTGTGTGAAATGTTATGTATTGTGCATTAGCAGTACACAGTAGTCTGTCTAGCTTTGAAACCTGGGATTATTTGATAATTTCAGGCTACCAAACAGCCATCACATGCTAGTGATGGCCAGCCACACCACTGTTTTCTCTAAGTCACAAACCACATACATTCTTTTGCCAGTATTTTGATGTGCAATGTTATAACTGTTTCTGGGAACATCACTACTGCCCCTTAGCAAAAAATATCATAGGGTACCATGCACAGGATATTTGTTTGGATAAGGGTAGTATTTGGCCTGCAGTTCAGTTAATGCCTATTATACACCATACTCGGTATAAAACACACAAATAAGAAAACACAGGGCCAAACACACTTAGCTTATATGCAATTCCATTGAAAGCACTAGTATTGTATGGGATGTCAGAGTATAATTTGAGCCACAGATATGACCAAAATGTGTTTTGATCAAATTTTACATACTTTTCTAAGGCTACAAACAGCCCTTACATTTGTTCTGGGAGAAACCATTTTGTACCGGGATTGAATCGATGGCAGAAAAATGGCAGTGCATTTGGCTGCTCACTAAACCCTGACTGAAACGGCTATGTCTATACACACCAATCCCAAGACTTTTCTGGTTTGGGACAAACAGAAATGCAACATTGTTCCTAGCTTAACTGTAACGGTCATTTTATCTGCTTGAACTTAAATCAGCTCCTTCCTATCAATAATTAGTTATAGCCACATATTTAACTTAGGGCATCTTAAAGCTCTACTTTTTAAAATGAGGACAAGTTTATGAAATGGGTGGGCATATCTACACAAGACACTAGAAGCAAGTAGACATTCTGCTGTGCATTAGCACATCACAGTGAAAACCATGCTAATGCGCTGATGTGCAGCAGAATTAGTCTAGTGTGCATTTGTGTCACATAAAAGATGTGCACTGGTGCTATTGTGCAGTAGTGCTGATTATGGCGCATTAACATACATGTAGACATGCCCAATGTGTCCCTGGTCCCATTTAGTGAATATTTTTCCTTGAGCTGAGCCAAATTTATCTCCAGTTTGACCTTATATGCAGATAAATCAGGGTTATTACTATTACTTATTATTTGCATTATCTTTTTGTCTCGGGGTTTTAATAGACAACAATAATAAGGAGACAAAACCCTGAGTAATTTAAAGCACATTTTGTTATGTTAAATAAACTTAACATAATATGTACAATGTATTAAGGACTCAGAGAAATTTAAGTTTGTACAAAAGGCAAACAAACTATATATTCTAAAGAAACAATAAAGAGAGCTCCAGTGCTTTTTATTTTTGTATACATTAAGAAGAATGGAAAATTCTTTGTAAAATTGATTATGTTTAATCTTAAAAAGATAAATACACTGTATGCAATTTGGGATTAGAATCCTGGACTTACCAAGTTCTGCTAAATTTCCAAATGCAACAAGGCACATTTCAGTCAGAGCTGCATTTTGACAATGAATGCCCAACAATTTCACTAATGTAGGGATAACACCCATATTGATAAGCTGAGACTGCAGAGTATCTACACAGAAAGAAAATACAATGATGAGTTAGCATTTCTGTTTGCAGTGTTACTTTTCTTTGAAATGTAAATGCATTTTGCACAACACAGGCTACTTTTAACCTAAACAAAACTGAAATACCCAACTCCTCTTGTATTGCTTAACATAGTTCTAGGACCTGACCCAACCATGGAACATGGACCCAAAACTCCCTTCTTTTTTTTGGCTACATGACATAATCCCAAACATTTCCTCCTGATTTGGCCAAAAGGTATCTCTCAAATTTCCAACTCTTATTAGTTTTTGTGTGTATTTTCCATGACTGGACTCTTAATAATTTAGTTGAACAAATAAAATTGGTGTTAAAACAGTATGGGTTCACACAGTTCACCAGACTTTTAATATATTCTGATCTTGATTCTGAGCCAACTTACACTGGTGCAGGTCAGGAGTTAATTCCACTGAAATCAACAGAATTACTTTAGTATAAAACTATCCAATTTGAGAACATGCTTCCAAATACTGTTTTCCCTTAAAGACCCAAACTGAAAAAGAATGAATATAAACTGGCATTGAAATAAACATGAAAAGTTATATAAAAACAGGAAGCCACAATGTAGATTATGAGAAGCTTGAGAAAAAAAGGAAGTTTAATAAAGACAAAAAAATGGAAGGTTTGAGAGAAGCCCTTAGAAGCCATTATGATAATTTCTTTCAGAGAATGGAAGTTTACAGTATTTACAAGTAAAGAAGTTATTGCTCCTAGGTGTCTGCAAATAGAAAGATGCTTTGATGGTTAGAGGCAGAAACATGGTTTTTTGAAATTAAAAAATGGATTATTTATAACAGTTTTTTCTGTTATACAAATTTGTCTATGATATAGCAGAGAAGAGAAAAACATTTATTTCACAGTTGAATAATAGAATGAAGTAGACGTGGACATGTCATATGTTACCTGGCAATTTCCCTGATTTTTTTTTTATTTCTAAGAAAGTAATCTAGTGTTAAAAACAGTGAATGCAAAATGGCATGTTCCAGAGTCCGATTAAAGTCTCTCTAATTTCCGTATGTCTTGAATCAGTCCCTAAAAAAGGGTTAATTTTATTTAGGGACTACGTCTGCCCAGAGAGTTTTTATGCCTATAGGAGTAGAATCAGAACTATAGAGAATTGCACAGATGTTATAACCACAAATTGGTCAGATATTGAGCGTATCAAATTTGGTACTATCAGCTCTCATATTCTGAGAAAAAGTTTGACATTGGACAGAATTTTTCAAACCAAAGTTATGTATCATTTTTATATAGCCAATATTACAGATTAATCTCCTAGAGCATGTTTGAGATTTCTTTGGTATGCAGTGCTGTTCATGAGAATAAAAATAAACAGTTAAGTGCACTAATAAGCAGATGGGCACTTCAATTGTTACAAATATTGAGGATGACCAGGAATCATTATAATTGTGGCCAAGCATCCTAAGTCAAATAAAACTGTGTTACTTACCAGCAACTGAATTTCCTTTACTGAATTTCCACAGATCCATATTCTTTATAGAGATGTATGAGAGCACCACCTCAGATATTAGATAGCTGTTGAAGCTGTCAAATTTCAGGTAAGTACACATATGCACTAGCGCATGCATTGAATAGCATTTTACCTCCAGTATATGTCTGTGTTGGTACCGCACCATGCTTCACTGTACCACACCATGTTCCACTGTAAATCAATTGTAGAAATGTAATCCTTAATAAAAAGCAGGAGGGAGAGAATGGATCTGTGGAGGAAATGATCCAAGAGGAGAACTCCAGTAACTGGCAAATACCTTATTGTTCACCTTAATTTGGGATTATCTTCCACAGATCCCTACTCTTTGGAGATTCTGGATTATTGTCTTTGAATGAAGGAAGGCAGGGGGGCACTGAAGAGTAGGAGGAAACAGATGCATAGCACAACCACATGGAAAATAGTCTGAATGGGGTTAATTTATAGAAGTTGCCTGTCAGTTCTAGATAGTTCTGGGTACTCAGGGATAACCGTCCTCAAAGAAGTCACACATATGCAGAGGTACTTATCCATCTGCACAGGCTCTCTTTGGAAATGCAAGGACCCTCTGGATTCATGTCCAAACACAACACAAAATTTTGTTATCATAAACTTAAACTCTCTACTCAAACAATAACTTGTTCTGAAGTCTTGTTTAATGCAACATAGATTCTCCACCAGGTACCAAAGGTCTGCAGGACAAGACAACATACTAAGATATATCTAAATTCTACCTTTGGAAAGAAATGGGCATTTTAAAGACTAACTTATGGAAATGGAAGGCTAAGCCATAAATTATTTAACAGGACTTGTGGCTAAATGACTTTTGGGGCAGTTGGCAGGACTACTAAGGAAATAAAATCAGAGACTGGGTCAGGAAAGCATTACTGTACAGACTCAAAAGTCAGGTCTTGTACTTGACTCCAAACCAACTTTCACTCTCATAGGATGATCCACCTGAAAATAGGAATTAGCTTAAAAGTCAAAGGGTCTTAAAACATCTGTGAAATGGAAACATTCAGACACAGACAGGTGCAAGATTAGCTTGAGAATTGCAAAACATTAAAAGTGAAAGACCCTGAATGGTTCTGTGGCTCTTAAGAACATGAGTCTGAACCTACTGGTGACTAGAAGATCAAGCTCTGCTCTGAAATTTAGAAAAGTGTTTTTACTTGAAGACATATTTTGTGAGGAATATCCCTAAGGAAAATGTCACTGAATAGGAGTTGCAAATGTTCATGTTCCAAATTCACATCCAGAGGACAACCCTTGAGAAGAAGCTTCTCTCACCTGGATTTAACCTCTGAAGGATGACAGGAATGAGGGGCAGTGCGTAAGGAGAAGAATGCTCAACTTCTCCCTTGACAAAAGACCTGCAACGCTTTTTAGACCTTTGACACCTGGTAGTGACTCACTCTTCAGAACAGTAACTGACAGCAACGCTACACTGAGGTTTCTGCACTGATCACCACAGATGGATTAATTCAGGAACATCAACCCTTTGGAGGCTCAGATACTGGGACGCTACCAGAATGGGATCCAGATTTGAGAAAAACACTCAATCATTCTGATAGACATAGGGCCACAAAGTAAAGCAACTTGACTTCAATAAGTCAATGGAAGCTTCCTAGATTACTTCACCGTAGACTTTGTTGCATTCTGTGTTAACAGGAACCAAAAATTATAAAACTTTTTCCCACCCCTTTACTCCTAATATTTATCCACAAATATTAACTCAAGTATTACAGAACGATGCAGTGTCTCAGTGACAGCCATTTCTACATGTTTTATGAGGGAAAAGGCCTGAGAGGGGTGCAGTACAGATGTATATACAGGGAGATATAAGGCAATCAATACATGCGCCAGTGTAAACAACTACCTACCTAAAACATGAATTTCAATCGTTCCGTGTCCTTCAGGTGACACGCAGGGAAACTCCAAAGAATGGGATCTGAGGAGAATATCCCAAATTGAATAACTTTATAAGTCTGAGTTTCAATTATTTATTTAGGCTAGATCATTATTATGGACAGAATTTAAAAGAATACTAGTAGTGATGAAATCAATGTTGCTGATGAAAGATTAAAAGGAAAATCTAGCTTCAGCAAGGCTGTAGCATTTATTTCATACCCAAGAACAAGCTGCTGGTAATCAACATGTCTATAATAAAATATTTTATAAAATTTTAATGATAATTATTATTTACTTGACTACTATAAAAACATACTTTTACATGTGCAATAAGGTCTCTGGAATACACTGAAGTATATTTATGTCTGCAAGCAAACTAAACAATTTTAGCTGTGATGCAAATGAAACACAAACCACTGCAGACATGGAAACTGGCAACACTAAATTTGAAAAAGAAATAATCCTCAATTAATGATTACTTTTAGGCTGTAATGGTGGTACCATAGATCTCCTCTTCATTTCTTGTATATTGACAGTTTCTATAGATGACAAGACATGTTTTGTTTTGGTGTTTTTTTAAGCAGACTACAAAAAAAACTGGCAAAAGTAATTCCAATCACATGCTGACAGAATTTTTAAGGCAGAGGAGAGCTGTTGTACAAAGCAACATCAAGATATTTTACAAAGGCACTGAATGAAAGATAAATTTGCAAGATTAAAGTTTAATGTGACATGAAATTAGAGAATAATTTATGAACAAAAATCATTGCATACATACAGATTTACATACACATACAAGCGCTATCCTGACTTCACTTCTTGCCTACGACTTGATTGTCTAGGAAGCAAAGGGTAATCAGCATGGTTCTTTCATTAACTGTTCAGGCAATTTTTAAAAAGTTTCTGGAGATTGCTTTATACATCTCAGAAACCTAATTAGTTCCTACATAATCAGCTGAGTTGTCTCTGCTCAAATGGGGAGAACAAGAGAAGTAGTCCAACTAGGAAAGACCTTCAACTAAGTAAAGGTCTGCAGTATCTAGGACTTATCGGGCACCTACACAAGTACATTCAAGCTGCTCTGATGTACTGTAATGACAACGCGTCAGAGCAGATTCAATTAATTGACTCTGTTGGAGTGTGGTAATTACCGTACTCCAGCAGACTCCAGCACCACATGTATCAGTGTCCCTGCACTTCAAAGCGGCGGCAGGGACAGCGTTCCCTCTAAGCTGTGTGGTGTGCGCGGCCACATGTGGGCTCATGCTGTGCTGCCAGGTGCACCTGCGCACACCACACAACTAGAGGGAACACTGGGCAGGGGCGCTTTAACTAAAGCTCATCCAACGAGCTTTAAAGTGCCCCCACTGCCATTTTTCAGTGTGGGGCCGCTGGTACATTTGATGCTCCGGGTGCTTTAATTAAAGTGGCTCTTGGAATTGCTCTAATTAAAGCGACCCCTCCACTTCCCAGGGCCCATTCTGCCCACCTCCCTCACCCACACACCCTCATAGATATAAGATAGCAGAGCCTGCTGAGTGTGAAGGGAAAGCATGCTGCACTCGTAGCAAGGTGTCAGAACTGCTGCCACAAACCAGCTACTCAGCACCCCCTCTGATGTTCCCGTTGCTTGCAAGAGCCAGAATCTAGCCCACTATTTCTTGCTCTCTATTTCTGTTTATTTCCTTCAAGATCATGCCACAAAGGAACAGATTCACAAACATGTATATAGCGTGTTCCTCTTACTTCTAGATGCACACAGAATTTGTACTATTAGTTTTAAAATACGTGGAGGAGGGAGAGATTTGTGTCAGATTAAGTACAAGTGACTTGAATGAAAATGAAATTACAGTAGAGAGTTAAGATTTTTTAAGTGCTGGTAAAAGGGGCATTTTGATTGGTAAAAACCAAAGCAAAATGGTTTTTGTTTCTATGGTACATTTGCAAGTGTTATAGGAGATGCCAAATACAAGTTCTCTTGCATAATGTCACTGAGATAAATGAGAGGATGAGATGCTGAGAGGGATACAATGAGATATATGAGCAACAGCAAGCCAAAATAATGCCCAAACAGAAGCAGACCCACATTCCATATGTAATAAACAAGAACCATACACAGAGTCTTAGCTTGTGAACTTACAGAACAGAACATGAATGGAATTACAGTTGTAAGCTAAGCCAATCCTAATTAAATGAGATCCTAAATAGGGAGGAGACACAAGAATTTTAAATTATTTCCTTTTTATACAGTAAAGGAGCTTGTCTCCAGTTACTTGCTTGAAAAAGTCTTGTGTGGTAAATACAACAACTTGAGATACTCCTGCTTTCAATAACTTCAGTAATGAGTCTCTCATAAAAAAATCATAAGGTGGATACTTGCTATTTGAAAAGGACAATTAATTATCAAACTGAGAATAAGGAAAGCTTTAAATCAAATAATTAAAATAATGTGCATGTTTTTTGTCCATTGACAAAACTGTGAAGTTGCTTGCAGGTATTTGAATGCGACTCAGAACCAAAAAGCCCTGTCACTGTTCTTATTTGAACTGCTAGTAGGACACAGAGAGTGACAGTGTTTACAGGTGATTCCCACCCTTAATTTTATAGTATAGCATAATATATAGAAAAAGGAAAGAACATAACACAAGGTAAATGTGCTCCTTCCTAGGTTAAGAATGTGTTTCTTCTTATATTTCACTGTATTTTTTTTCTTTAATCTTTGGCTGATTTTACTTTTTTTGGTAGCCACCAACTAAGCAATCTAAGCATTTTAAAATCCAAACTCACTTTGTTAGTCCCTCAACAAAGCCACTGAATGCTTTTAACTTCTGCATCAAGAATGAAGATCAGACAATTATGGCAAATATTGTTTCCCTCTTCCCCCCACAACAGCCTTTTTTTTTGTTTTTTTGCAGTGTAGTTTGGGCCTTTAAAGAATTAGTTATGGGTTCATACTGATCAAATGCCCTTCATGGTATTTGATTTTGCCTGTACCCCTGTAATTAGGAGGTGCTTGTCTTCAGAACAGTATCCACCAGACCAAGACTTTGTTTTGAAATTGAATATACATAATAAAGGTGGCCATTGTTCAAAAAAAAATTGTAGATCTTTATAACATGTAGGCCAAATTTTCAAAGAAGGTCACAGTTGAAGCATTTGGATCTGCACATGCATCTGCTGTATCCCTTGAAAAAGATATAACAAATCTTGTGCAGTGAAAACAGGCCAAATATCCATTTATATCTACATGTACCTTGTGCGTGAACCCAAATGTCAGTTGGCATAGACATAACCACTTCCTTTGAAAATTCAGCTCTTTAAGTCTTCTGTCCATGTTACCCTGGCAATTTATTTAGGGCCCAATCCAATGTCCACTGAAGCCAATGAACAAACTTCAGTTGGCTTCAGTAGGCATTTGATCAGTTGTTTAGTTCCTTGCTAAAGGAATTAACACTGCTTGAAGTTAAGTACAGAGAAACCAGCGTACCCTTTTTCTGACGGACATGCATGCTTTTTGTTAGCTGCATTAGGACTGATTTTCTTGGATAGACTTGGCAATATTTATAACTGTTGGATTGTTCATAAGGTTTATGTTGCAACGACTTTATCTAGAGAAGGACTCATGAGATCTTAGTCACTGAAGCAAAGCCAGTGAAGCACCTCTCTGCAGCAAAAAGCTTGTGCTTTTGGACTGGTTTCTCCCCCTCACTATCAGAAATACTGTATGCTCTTAGGGCATTTGTACACACATTTGTGTCGCTGTGCCAGGCACTTTTAAAAGCACCCAGCGCTGTGGCTCATGCATTTATATAAATGGAGAAATGCACATCAGCACTGAAAAAATGGCAGCAGTGCGCTTTTGAACTAAAATGCATTGAAGGTGTTTTGGTTCAAAAGTGCACCGCAGCCATTTTCTCAGCAAATGCATGCGATGCAGCACCAGGCACATCAGCTCATGTGCAGAGCAGACTTGATTAATCAGGATTTCCAGCACGTCGGAGCAGAAAAATGTGTGTATAAATGGCCATAAGTTCTAATTAACACAGCAGCATCCAGAAATCCAATGTACAGATAGAGAATCTATTAATCTCAAAACATTTTAAAAACAGAGAAAATGAAGTAACAACTCAAAGAGCTAGACAGAAGCTGACTCTCATACAGCAAAATATCGCATAGAAAATATATGGAATAGAAGTGGAAAAGCTGAAATTTAAGAGCAACAAGAAGTACTATAAGTAGTAATTTCTGCAAGATACTAAGGTTAGGCATGAATAAAAGAATGAAAGAGCAAGGGGGCAGGAAACTAAGTTGCAAAGTTAGTGACATCTGTTGGCTAAAAAGAATAGATTCTAAAGGTTGAGTATTCAAAATAGATGGAGCAACCAAAATCAAGTAAACTGTCCTCAACAAGAGAGAATTTGCAGACAAGATGTTAAGACAAGAAAAGAATGAAAAGAGAAGTAGCTGGATAGATGATCAAGAAAGATTAAGTCCAGAGAATGTCTTGAAAAGGAGGAGAACAGCTTTCAAATAGGCATGGAAAGCATGTAGGTTACCTAAAGAAAGAGAGAACTTCACCTCAGGCAATACCCAGAATATCAGGTTCCTAATAAGGAAGCTATTCCTTTCCATGATGGAACAGTACAGTTTAGGAAATGGCCACAACTTGATGAAGCAATCTGACTAGTTAAATTTCCAATCCAAGTCATAATGGGAACAGGTGTACATTTTGGAAGGTCACTGCTCCATTCATTTTTGCTTTTTTCCCTGAATGGCTCAGATTTTTTAAAGCTAGCACAAGGTGAGAACAATGCAAATACACACCTATTAGCTGCCACACTTGCATGTACAATTAAACTGTTCACCCAAATGCCCATTTATTTCTGTACAACTCCTCTCCTTGGAAAACTATATTTGCTTAGATTCAGTAGTCATGTAAAGTACCATATATTTTTTAATTTCATCTTCCTGTCCCAATTCATTGTGATAATACCGTATTTACTCAAATACAACATAAAGTTTTCCACCCCAATTAGCATGGGGGAAAAAAGCCCCTTCGGGAATTTTATAATCATATCCAAGGGGATCTCAGTAAATACTCTGACTGTCTTTAAACTGCTGCCAAAAGCAGCATGTACTTAGCAATGGAAACCAACTATGAAGTTGATTATCTGTAGTCAACACTGAGCATGACTATAAAACACATGGCCCACATCCAGCAAACATGCTGATGGAAACCTTTTTTTGTGCAGCCCTGAAAAAAAATGGGTGGGTGTCGGTACTGGGCAGGGAGGTACTGCAATACCAGTCTGGCACTGGGAGGGCCAGAGTTAGCCCTGACAACCCTCCACTTGGTGCCAAAAATGCTACATTTGATCTTAGTAAAAAGGTCAAGATGTTTTCCCCCCAGATTTATTTTCCCTGACGTAGCAGTGGGAGGGGGACACATTCAAGGCAAACCTCCAATAATTAGATTCTATAATTGGAAAATTATAACTTCTATTCTGTCAGAGTTCTCAGGGCCTGGAATACACTACCCCCCAGAGGTGGTGCAAGCACCGTACTCTAGATACTTTAAAAAAATACTTGGATGTCTATCTTGCTGGGATCATTTGACCCCAGCTGACTTCCTCCCCTTTGGGCAGAGGGCTGGACCTGATGAGCCTGCAAGGTCCCTTCCAGCTCTAATGTCTATGAAATATATGAACACCTTTATACATTTTTTTTCCATGTATAGAATCTAATTACTGGGGGGTTGTCTTATAATCAGGGTCATCTATTCAAGTAAATACAGTAATAAAATCCAAACACTTGTGATTTGTGGACTTTAGAGGAGTGGCAGAAGGGTGTATAATTTAGTTCCCATTTATCTGAAAAAACAGAATAAAGTGAGTTTTTACATATGTTTTCACAAGATACATAATTAAAGATTAAATGTTTGATAGATACCTGAAAATAAATAATTATGTGTAAGCAAGACAATGTGAGATATCAGGGATGCTTTACTATTATTACCTGACACTTTTATACTAAATAAAAAGAGGTTTTAATTAAATCTAACTTTCATCTGTTCCCAAAACAGCACTGTATATGCACATGGATATATGCATTCATTTTTGACATGCAAGAAAATTCTTAATTCAAGAGACTTTTTATAAAAACTTATACAGTACACTACTATTTTAATGCTATTTTGAATCTTCAGTAAGGGAGTAACTAATGTTTTTGAAGCAATATATTTCACTCTTAATAAAAATAGTATCTTACACGTTCCACTGAAATATTTGGCTATTTTGTTTTCATTTATCTTTAGCTTCCTGAAGTATAAACCTATGGATGATTTTTTAGATTCTCTGGAGGGGGATGGGGGATTGGCAGACATAAAGCAAATTTTCAGTGTTGTTTACCATTCTCATTGCTATAGTTCACCAGCATGCCACAAAAGACAGTCAAGAGCTTCTCACTGGTTGGATCTGTTTTACTGCACAGTGACCTTAACTGGTCTACTACAATCTGTGCACCACCTGCATGGTCAACTGCACTCCTGCCCTCATCTGTAAAACAAAGAGTTAAATTAAAAAAAAACCAAAAAAAAAACCACCTTAGAGTTCCAAACATAACAATAATAATACAAAAGAAGTTGTTCTTAAACAGAATGAAGTGATTCCTTCAGGGAGGTCAAATTTATTTACAAGGACACTTGTGGGCCATTTTTTAGTGTAACAGTGTTAGGAAAGTGAAATTATGCTACAACAAAAGGATAAATCAACTGGCATTAATACCTTTGTAAATAATGAGTTCAGGGCTCGAGTCAGAGTCAACAGAGGCAATAAATAATAACACTTCAAACAATCTGTAGAATTTTTCCATTCAAGGGTTTCAAAGCAATTTACAAATTCTAATCTGTGCACTATTGTGAGGTAGGTAATCTGCCCTAGCCACCATGCAGACCCTTGAAATGGAAGCACAGGGAATAAAAATCACTCAGTCCCTGAAAAACAACAAGGAACAGAATGGAAAAGACAGTGTAGACTGGGCTTTCCACTCTCTTGTTCTGTTCACTGGATATCGTTGCTTCCCTACTTTCCAATTTGGTAGCCTAAATTTAAAATCTTGGACTATTCTCCCTTCTTTACCACCAAAGTGAAGATGACAATCTACTGTAGATTAATAACAGGCCAAAATGAACCTTCATGTTACATGTCATATTCTGAGCCTTCATGTTACGTGTCATATTCAAACTCTCTCTCTCTCTCCAAGAAATCATATTGTAAGGTAAAGACCCTTTAGTGTCACTGTCTTTCTTAGGCTGGTAACCAGTAGTATGCAGCTCTGATGCTCTAAAATACATGGGTCTTAAAAGAAGGCATTGGTTATTATTGGAACTAAATGGAAAATTTCAATGAAAACAAAATCTTGACTGAAAAACAAAAGAAAAGAAAAATTTAGCAACCTCCCCATCCCTGCCTCCTTCCTTTTCCCTATTTATTTGGTGATCCAGCAGCACACTCCCCTTCTACTCTGGCCTCCTTTACTGGGCACCCTCTAAACACTACAATCCCTCCCCCACCCCTGAATTCTTGAGAGCATGCTACCAAGTCCAACCCACTACTTGCTCCTCCATATTCTGCAAATGAAAATCAGATTGTTCATATTCCGAGAATGATCTTCCATGGGAAATGCAACATTGAATGCTCCCACCTTCTATAACAAGATACTGTTTTCAGTCTTGTTAACACTGTGCCTTTTTCCTTAGTCTTTAAACAAATTGCTCAACAGAGCAGGAGGATGAAGATGGGAGAACAGCCTTATGATGGTCAACAGAGTTGCAGGTGTTTTCCAGTTTTTCAGGTCAGTATCAGAATTCTGGTGTTTCTTTCAATAACAACAGAGACACGACGCAGAAACAGTAGCAACAGAAAAAGAAGTGTAATATCATATTCATCTCCCTTAGGGCTGATTAATGCTGTTGGGAATATGATTCATAGTAGGCATGAACGTTTTCTTTGAAAAATGTGAAATCTGAATCTGTTTACAATCAAACAGATATTCAGGGAAGAAGTCTAGGAAAATCAAGACATACAGAACAACAGAAATGGTAAAGCAAAAAACAAACATCTCCTTCTCCCCTGAGCCTGAGGCAGTGACAAATGTAGGAATGACATTGAGACGAAAGCCCTGTCCAGCAGAGTCACACAATTCAACAATGCTAGGATGCCAGATCAAAGTGGCCATAGCAGCAAGTCAGCAGGGAAAAAAAATCCTTGGTTGGATGAGTTTGTGTTCTCATTTCCTTTCCAGCAATGAAACAATTAAAGATATGTCCATTAAAATGAAAGTAAAAAAATATCATGATACTGCCAACATTCAGCCTAAATGGACTTAATTCTAATCTCAAACTACTGTAAAGGACTCAAAGTCAATGGAATTAAAGTAGTGTAGAACTAGTCTGAAATAAAATAGGATGCAAGATCTGGTTCTTATACTCTCTGAATCAATTTACACATAAATATGTGAAGAAAGAAACATGCAAAAGTAGGATGAGTTTTTCCTTTTTTCTAGTCATAGCAGAAAAACACAACTGATGGTACTGTATCAATTTATGCCACATGAGGGTCTTACCCTGTAAATCCTTCCATTCCATTCTTTGTCAGATTTGTCAAAGCAATTAAGGAATATTATCATGCTGTTCTAAGTACTTTGCATTTGATTTCAGCTGCTTGACAGCATTAACAACATACCGATTAAAGAAGTATACAATTAGCCTGATTTTATATGTACTAAAACTAAGGGTAAGGGGAAAATCCTGTTCCCTGAACAAAGCGCAAATGACCAAGGCAGGAAGGAACTCTTCAGGGAGATTGGGGGTGGAGTGGTGTCAGAAGACCAGAATCCTTCTCATCTAGGTGACAGGCTGCAGAGTTCTTATGCAATGCCTTTGTATAGGCTGTGGAGAGTAGCGCTGTATAGCCAGGAAAGTCCTGACTACGCAGAGCCATGTTCCTTTTTCCATCCGCTCTTCTACAGCACTGACCTGCTAGGAAGCTTGCTTCAGAACTGACACCACTGAAGGTGCCTCTCTGCCCTACAGGCCTTGCTGCAGTGAAAATTGGAACTTGCTGCCTTCCCAAACTCAGGTGGATTGGCTCAAATTATTCAGTCAACGTCACAAAAGAAACAAGTATTGGAACTTAAAATAGAACTCAGAAGTTTCTGGCTACTGGCTCTGTGTTCAGGCCATGACACCACATTGCATCTCAAATCAAAATAGCCTACTTCCGATTCAGAATGCTATGGGATGCTCTTTACAAACTTCCTTCCTCTCAGTCTCTAAGAAACAGGCATTGCGTACAAGCACACTTGCTGAACCCCAGATCAATTACAGACAAAACAAAATCATGGTGTGATGCAATGTCTTGTTCTCAATATGACTGTTGCCTTGTAGGTGGGCAGTGCTGTAAACTCCCACAGCTGAAGTGCTTCCATTCTCCCAGAAGCTCTGCACTGAGATTTTTCTGTGACCTTTTTAAATAAACATTTGCTATTCCTGTGAGCTTCATGAGTGAACAGCTTAATTAGTGAATTCACATCTCTACTTGAAAATGCTTTACTACAGCTCAGTTTATAGTTTTGTTTTAAAAAGGGTAAATGTACTGTTATTAAAGATGCCAGAATGACAACCAAGACCGGAGTTTAATTTTCCCAAAGAAAAGGTGTAGCACAGACCTAAGCAACTCCATCATCAGGGTACCTGAATCTTTACATTAAGACTAAGAGAGTATTTTGGTCGTCCTGTTCAAACCTTAGAGTCACTGATGATATGCTCACAAGATTTTAGTGTGAATTAGATTTTAATGTAGATCATAGAAACCTTCTGCCTACCTATGTATTTTCTATAAAAGGAAAGTCTCTCAAACTATTTATTTCTTCCCCTCCCCCCCTGCCTTCATCTACATTTTTCTTGAATTAATAGTAGTTCATAATAATGAGACTCCTACTGTAGAGAGTGTAGTTGTCATAGATCATGTGATTAGTTGGTTTTTAAAGACTTATGTGAAGAAAAACTAAATCATCCACGGGTAGGGAACTGTGAAACTAAGCATGTTTTTTTTTTCCAAATTATTCTTTTGGGATGGGTGCAGAGTAGCAATTTTCTGTAAAGCCAGCAGATAATTTAAAACCGAGGGCTTTTGGTAGAAAACAGCTTCCAGGGTACTCCTCCCCTCCTTCAAGCTTCATGCTCTGACTGCCACTTGCTAATACATTACATGGAGATTCTATTTAATGATGAGAGAGAAGGTATAAAATAAATCTAACAGCTTTATAATTGATTTATAGCAAAAATCTATGCAAGGCAGAGGCAGCTGGGGCAGCTACCCCTCCCACCTGCCCCTGGGTTGGTCTCTACTGCTTAGTTGTTACAGAGCTCATATGTCTAACTTCTGCCCGTGCTCCCTGCTCAGATCATCCACTTTTTCTTCTTCTCTTCTGAAGGCAGAGGGAAGCATTTGGCTGAAAAAGAAGCAGAGCTTAAGTGGGAAGAATGATTGGGGATTTATACTTGTGGAGCTGCAGAAGCTTAAATATGTGTAATAAACAAAAAGTCATGTATACATATTAGAAAATCAAGTACTTGTTTTAATAAATTTTCAGATACTTAATAATGGTTGAAAGTGGAACACACCTTTCCGAGATGAATCTCTGTATGCAAAATCCCCAAAAGTCATTGGCCTGAGGAACTAAAATTAAATTACTCCATTCTGCTTTCCATATAAGCTGTCTACATCAAGGGTTGGCAGTCTATATGGCTCATAGGATTCAGCTGGCTCACAAATAAACTTTTTCCAGCCTACCAAGCACCCATGTTGTGGAATTTTATGTTATCTACCATTATTAAGTTCTGCATGAGAATGCATCATCTGGTGGTGGAATATCTAACAACTGCCACCTCCAGCCCACCTTCAGACCAAGTCCTTTGTTAGTGAAAGGTTGCTGAAACCTGGTCTAAGTCATTCTCTTAAGTTTTCTGTCCTGATTTGTTAAGCCATAAAATCTAAAAAGCTATCCTTACAGTTTATAAGGCACAATAGAATCAGATGAAATTAGAGCTCCAGTTCAAAACATAAAGCCATGATATTCATGGGATGATCATGCATCGGAAATATCTGCACTTGTATTTTGATTTCTAACCCCACAGTGAGTTGATTACTTTTGGACCAACTCAAGGATAGCACAAAGACTGCCACAATATAGAGAGGTGTTAGGATATGTTTCTAAAACTCAATGCACCTTCATTCTAGCTCAAATCAGCTTTGCATTTCCATTCCTGTGCCTTTCTGTAACACAGTGTTTAAGCTGTGCAAATCTGAATGGTGTTTGTTTAAAGAAGCAGACACGTATGCCTTTTAGAGATGCATATTTGTTATTATTCTGTTAGTGTTTAGAGCCATGTTTTTTCCTTCTGCTTTCATGCTTAAAGGAAAATGACAATGACTAATTATAACAATCTTCTAGTTACAAAAATCATGCAGAGACTCATGTTTGCTTAACTGTGTGCACAAGCAGGCCTACAGTACATAAAGCTAAACACGTTGAATAAGTCTCTGAAAGATGAGGACCTTAGCTATTGCTAAAGGAAAATCACGGGCTGACATTTTCTATGTAGTTTTTTGAAAAACCCATCACACCTTCTCTAGTCTCATTTAGTGAATTTGACTGTTGTCTCTCCATGTGGTCTTGCATTTTTCTCAGCAATTGTGGACCCTTGATGTTGTGGGCACGGAATGCAAGGAACAGATTTCTCCTTGAAAAAAACCCTGGAATTTACAAAATCGTTCTAACGTAAATTCTGTATGTTCCAACAGTTTATTGTTTTTCACTCTTTAAAAGCTGAAAAAGGACCAACTGTGTGCTATAATGGGAAATTCAATCTATTCCAGGCTTGAATCCCATAACATTTTATATATGTCAGCAGTCTTGTGGATTTAAACAGAAAGGGTAATGCTTATAGATTTCATAGACATTAGGGCTGGAAGGGACCTCAGAAGATCACTGAGTCCAGCCCCTGCCCGAAGGGCAGGAAGTCAGCTGGGGTCATAGGATCCCAGCAAGATAAGCATCAAATTTACTCTTGAAGGCGTTCAATGTAGGTGCTTGAACCACCTCCGATGGCAGGCTGTTCCAGACCTTGGGGGCTCAGGCAGTAAACAAATTCTTCCTTATGTCCAGCCTGAAACGGTCTTGCAGTAGTTTATGACTGTTCGACCTCATCGTCCCGTGGGGCGCTCTGGTGAACAAACATTCCCCCAGGTACTGGCGGTCACCCCTGATAAACTTATAGGTGGCCATCAGATCACCCCTGAGCCTACGCTTTTCCAGGCTAAAGAGTCCCATGGCTCTCAGCCTGTCATCGTAAGATCTGTTTTCCTGACCTCTGATCATGCGTGTGGCTCTCCTCTGGACTCTCTCAAGCTTCTCCACATCCTTTTTGAATTGTGGAGCCCAAAACTGGACACAGTACTCCTGCTGTGACCTCACCAAGGCCGAGTACAAGGGGAGAATGATGTCCCGGGATTTGCTTGAGAAGCATCTATAGGTGCAAGCCAGTGTTTTGGTTGCTTTTGGTCACATTGCAGGCTCTGAGTGAGGCTATGCATCCTTAATTTGCATAATCTAATTTTCAAGATGGTAGTTCCTACTAGGCATGCAAAATACTATTTTGGTAGATTTAAGAGACTTTTTTTTAAACTTATCTGTGCTGTAATGAGATGTAATGATCAAAACACTTTAAAATAGACATGCTCAACTCCCTCAGTCTTGTATTGTTATGGCTCTGCATGCTAGATCGGACATGCAGGGCAGCATGGGGCCCAATCCTGATGCGCAGGGCTAGGCAAGGCTGGTACAGGGCACAGTGCCCCAGTCCTACCATGCAAGGCTGGGCAGAGGTGGCCTGATCCCAAGGCCATGCAGGCCCAATCCTGATGTGCAGCGTTTGATCTAGCCTGCAGATTGGCCCTATGCCACATCTGTCCTGCAGGGCGAAAAGGTTGAGAGCCACTGTTTTAAACATGCTGTTGCTTTCCTTGAAAAACTCTTCCATTTTCTTTTTTGTGGTTTCCACTCAAGGCATGAAACTCCACGTTTTTTTTACTGGATAGCTCTAAATAATAATCTAGACAAAATGACATCTAGATAATACAAGGATGAGCATTAGAAATCCCAATATATTAAAAGACGAGAGAGAGAATGAGACTCGGTTTAGATAAAACAGAATTCTCTTCATATATACCAAGGTTTTTGTTTATTTTCATTCCTTTTTTTTTTTTTGTTAATAGAGGCATATTTGCATGATCTTTTTCCTGAGGCATTCATCTGCTCCCGCTGCTTATTCCTCATCTGAAGCCACAATCCTCCATGACATCAAAACTGGCCACTGGGGAGATAATTACGTTGCAACATACAGAAGGCTCCATATGGGGAATAAGCAGCAGGAAAAGAACTCTGAAGGAATAAGGAACCTGTTTCGTGCACAGTAATTATGAAACAAGAGAAATGAAGAAAGAAATTCAGACAATGCTGTTGTATATGCCATGGGGCTGATCCTCTTCTGGTGTGAGCTGCCATAGCTTCACTGATGTCAGGAGAATGCTAACAATTTGTATCAGATGAGGATCTACCCCTGTATTTTCATGAGATTTTACAAAGCCTTCAAAAATAGGACACTGCAGCTTTATACATTTGATCCTCCTTTTCAACTTGGAACAGCATGTGGATAATTTTAAATCACTGTGGTCTGAGCCTCCCCTCCCCTATGACTCCAAAGCTACAGAATTCAACCCTGCAACAAAAGTGATATAAGCTCTATTTTTTAAAATTAAACTTCAGTAAGAAGCTTTCATCTCATTATTTTGAATTGGCTGGAATTCATGTTGCCATTGCTTCCTCTCTTTTGTGTAATGCGACATTAGATGTTCAGAGGTACCACTGTGGTGTGTCTGAGAGGGCTTTTTGAATAACTTCAGAATTTTTTTTAAAATAATTTTTACTTATTATATACCTCTTGGTTATATGTATGAATTCAGGGGGAGGGGGAGTAGTTGCTTTCTTTTTTTAATCTCTCCAAACTCTTCATTTGTTAGCATACAGACATACAATTTCCAATAATAACTGGCAATTTACCAATAGCAGCTCTTCACGTATCAGCAACTCTCTTAAAAATTATCAGAATGGTTTGTTGCACTTGAATTAGCTGTAAAAGGAAGAATAGTGATTGAGGGAGTTAAGCTGACTAGAGTTAGACTAACCATAACGCTGGCTGTTATCTTAATTTACAATCTAATTTCTTCGAATTTTGCCTATTAGTTTTAATGGTACAAAAAGTCTGAGCAGTCTGCATTATTCTGTTATTAAAATAACTCAGGAAAATAAATTGATTCAGAAACTGGTAAATTTTTGCAAAATCTCAGAAAATTCATTCTGTATGATAAAGGCAGGATTGTAATTTTGGAAATGATATATCGTGTTCTTTAGATCAGAGGTTCCCAAACTTGTTTGTTGCATACCCCCTTCCACATTTACCAGTTGCCCACGTACCCATACCAGTGTACATTTTATATTTTAACTGCTTAACTGCCAATTATTATTCTAATGAAAATTAAAACTGTCATTACACAATTTCTTCCACGTACCCCCAGAGATGTCTTTCATACCCCAGGGGCACACGTACTACAGTTTGTGAACCCCTGCTTTCGATAAAAGAAGCTGAATCCTCTTTTTAAATGCAAAATGAAATGAATACTTAACTATGGAGTTATGACCAGCATCTCCACTATACAAGGATGTCTGCACCCATTTCTGAAAGGTAGTTGCCACTAAGATTGGACATAACAGTTGTTTAAAACCATGCAAAATTCTACATAACAGTTTAAGGCAGGAACTAAATAATTCTACATTTAACTGAAATTCTTGGGCATTTATACATGTGCTCCAGGAGGTGGGAGGGTTAATTAGAGTTGCTTTGAGAGCTGCTCTAATTAAAGCACCCAGAGCATCATGTGTATCAGTATCCCTGTGCTGAAAAATGGTGGTGAGAGCGCTTTAACTAAGTCTTCTGGAGTACAGTAATTACCACGCTCCAGCAGACTCGATTAATCAAGTCAGCTCCAATGTACTGGGAGCAGCCTCCCTGCACATGTAAAGGAGCCCCTAAAAGCAATTTTTCTTAGATAGAATACATCACCTAAGGTGGACTAAGCCTAGGATAACATGGGATTTGTTGCATCCATAAATGGCTAGGAACTTGTTTTTGCATCAGAACAGAACCTCAAATGCCATAATGTCCCCAGTGTTAGGTTTCTGCAGTTAAGAAGTACAAGGCAAATATATACATCCTTCCCAATTTGTTGGATTCAGACATGCTCCACTTCTGTCAGGGAGAAAGGAAAAAATCCTTTGCTTCTGATTTAAGATAGAAGAACAGCTATTAAGTGGGTTTAGTGCACAGACTTCTTTCAGTACCAGTCACGCAGGTTTAAAATGACCAAATTTTGCAGATGACTGGTGAGCCAGTATTTCAGCAACTAGATATCAATTACTGCTAATCACAATATTTTCAGGTGACTATTATGAATTCCTGGAAGAATGTGAACAAACAATATAAAATTTATAAACAAACTTGACATTCAGCAAAAGCTATGTTAAATGCTTTAAGATAGCTATGGTTGCATATGGAATCTTAACTCTCTCCTCTGTTGCGCGTATGTTGTGATAACGGGTCAGGTTTCACTCTGGCTTGACATTTGTGCAAAACCAGACCACTTCTACTAAAGTCAAACAAGTCACTCTAGAAATCTGAGCAGCATGTGGCCCGGACTTGTATTTAAGAACTGTTTCTCTAATCATACAATACAGCGACATTCTTTTGTTTTTTAGAACATTAAGTGTGCATTAGATGTTAACATTTCCTAACATTGTTGGAATGGCTCAGGATACTTTCATTAATCTGGACATCTTAGTTATGCTCTGGGAGTGCAGTATAGTCTATGTGGTTCATGCTGCTGGTAGAATCTATGTATAGATCTGATCTGGCATAAGGAACTATGAAAGGACTTCCCCAATACAGAAGCATTTTAACAAGCTATACACTGGCATTTAACGCAAGTTATTTGCTAAGCAGATCTTGGTCTCAGTTTATCTTAGAGCAAGAGCAAGCTAGAATCATACAAGACGTAACCTGGGGGAATTGGTGGAAGGCATAATCCTGGATCAGGTGACAACATATCGAATAATGCAAGCTCTGTGCTAAATCTAGTGAGACCAGAAAAAAAAAAAGGTAAGACTTGCATAAAGCTAAAAAAGTATCGCAGAAGGGGAAGACAAGCCTGAGAGAAGGAAGGTGGTGGACAAACTCCAAGGAAGGATAAATAATAGTTTGAAGGAAGAACTACAGTATTTAGTAAATTCTGGAGACAGAGGTATATGTTCAGACAAGCAAGGAAGAAAGTAGTAGCAAGTTTTGCTGGGAACTGTGGAGCAGGGCAGTCTTGGGTTCTGAGCAAACTGTTGCCAATGTTTTAAGGCTGGCAGGGTGAGAGAGCGTCTGGCTTCCCTTACAGCAATAGTAAGTGGCAGTGTGCAATGTTGCCATGATAAAGGAGAGGTGACTAGTTAGCTATGGAGAGTAGGCAAAGTGAAGAAGCATTCAACCTAGGGAGAAGAAATGACCAAAAGAACAACCCTACACCAAAAGTGATAGTGAAGAGGCCAGAGATGTGTTTTTTGCTTAAGAACATTCCCCAGAAGTGGCCTGCTTCATAGACCAAATATCAACTCAGCTCAAATCACCTAACTACTAAGAGGCAGGCTGCTGGCACATCATGAGAACTGGGTCACTAAGAAAAGTGAAACTGAGCTGATGCTGTACCAGGTAAGTGACTCCTCTACGAGATATGCCATCCTGCTGCACTTGGAAGGGACATAACCAGCATATCTGATCCTGACTCCTCCAATGGTTCTAACTTACTGGGCATCTAACCACACTCAGGATTGAGGGGCATAAAGTAGAGATGCACCAATATATCGGATTGGCACTGATATAAAGAAAATTGGCTGTACTGGAAATCGGCCTGATGCAGCTGATAATTTGGCTGATAAATACCAATGAGTGCGCACAGCACAATGGAGTCCATTGTGGTGGAAGGGGACAGGGGAGGGAAGGGATGTGGGGAGGCAGATCAATACCCCCTGCGGTGAGGGGGGAAGTGGGGCAGAGGCAGATGCTGCCCAGCCAGGTGGGGTGGGGTGGGGTGGGGCTGGAGCCACGGGTTATTGGGGGGGTGTGTAGCTGTTGCCTCTGTGTGCATGCCGGAAGGGTATGGGGGGGCGGGGGGCATGTGCCCCTGCATCTGTGTGGGATAGGGAAGGTGGGCTTCAGCTGTGGGCTGGAATCAGGACTGCGCTGGGCTCTTACTAGGGGCTGTTGGGACGGGTAGTGGCAGTACTGGGAGGGGAGCTACAGGCGGCTTCAGCCACTCCAGATTTCACTGTAGGTCCCCCCTTCCAGTGCTGCTGCTGCAGCCCCCGCTCAATTCCCACCTCTACCCACCTACTGGGAAGAGCTGGGCTATGCCAAGTGGGCAGTTGTGACAATGGGGGGAGTTGGTTTGGGGGGCTACAGCAAAATTTGGGGTAGCTGCAGCTCCCCCCAGGTATATGCCCCTGAGAAAAGCCCAGCACAGCCCCAGCTCCACCCCTCTCGCCTGCCCTGTGCAAATCCAAGGGGCACTTGCCTCCCCCCATGCCTTCCTGGAGTGCTTGCAGCAGCAGGAACCACCCCCTCAGTGCCCCACCTTGCCCAGCTGGGCACGTTTACCTCTGCCCCACTCCCTCCCTCAACGCAGGGGACACTGATCTGCTGCCCCCACGCCCCTTCCCTCCCTTCCACCACAACGGACTTGCCAGCTGGGCACAGATTTATTGGAAATCAGATCAGCATTGGCTGATCTGCCTCCTTAAAAACTGGCTATCAGTATTGGCCACCAGAATCTCTATTAATGCACCCCTAGCATAAAGGTCACCTTTGTACATGTGTGCTGACACAAGCTGCTCTCCTCACCTGTGCAGAGGACTGGACCATTATTATTATATAACTGATGTCTATTATGCTAATGATAATGGACTCCCTGTTAACTGGTCCTCTTTGCTGTATCCACCTGTTCTCTTTCTGTCTCCAGGTCAGGACTGTCTTTTCATTATATGTGTGTACAAGTGCCTAACCCAACAGAGTCCTGGTTCAAGGGATGGGGCCTGCAGGCATTCTGGAAATACAAATAAACAACAGTAACATGTGATAAGTATTTTTCTCTCTAAGGCACATCTGTGCCACTGCCCAGTGGTGCACAACTGCAGCCAGTTGGCAATACCATGGGCATGCAGTAGCATGGGACCAGGCACATGCAGTTGCATAGATACACATTTGTGCAGTGTGGAGCCAAGGGCCTATGTCCATGAGAGGTATGCAGTGGTGTGACGCTCTGGCTGAAAGTGGATCCATGCTGCTGTGTGCTCCCAGTTCTGTGCTGCTGCTCTGCTAGAGCTCTACCCCATTGCATATCTCTGGCTCTCCACCGTACTAATACGACTCCATGTAGCTGCATGTCCCCAGACTCACAGTGCTGCCCAAATGCAACCCCATAGATCCAGCCCATGAGGAGCCCCAGATCCAGCCTGGGGCGTAGGGTGAATCTGACACCTCAGCTCTAAGGGATACAAGTTCATATTGTAGTCACCAGCCATTTAGTCTATACTTTCTTTCCAAAGAGTAGTATAGTATTTTCTTGGTACAATCAGCAGATGTAATAAATTAAGCTGATAATTTAGGTGGCCGGTTTGCTGTATATGAGCAAATCCACTATTATTCTGTGGTAAAGTATGCTGCATAAAAATGGATTACTCTGTGTTTGTGTGCGAGATAGACTTCTTTTATATGATACATGCAAGATGCAGCAGTAGGATATCTGAGAATCCAGAAAATTTATATTACATTACATTCCACAATTAAACTGTACTTTTATGCGCATATAAAAGTGGAAGAACTATGGCTGTAAGTGCAACAAGGAGACAAATCCTGCTTCCTTCACAGAATGATTTAGGAAAAATTCTGCATGAATTTGTAGATTCTTCGTCCTCAAAATTTTCGCAAAGAATGAGAAAGAATGACAGAGTGGTCTGTCATTTCTGGTCTGGCTAGTTTAACTGTTCTATTTGCACATAAATAACATATTCAAACTTAGTGACCTAAATTGGATGCCTAAATCTACACATTTGGATGCTTAAACAACAGGCTTGATTTTCTGAGGTGCAGAGAATTTGCACTGAAGCCAGTGGGAAGTGAAAACGTTCCATGTTTCTGTAGATCAAAACAATTTTACTTAAGTGCCTCACAGGGCTGAGTTAGGATTAAAGATGGCCTAAAAATGGTAAGTGCAGGTGGAATAGAGAGAGGCATGTGTGTTTTTTGCTGATTAGTGATTAATGAAGGCATGGCATTTTAATTTTTGGAGGATTTCGTAATTACTAAAAATGTCAAGTCTTGCCTGGTTCTTGCTTTGCTAGAAGTCATTTTTGGATGGACAAGTATTTGTCGTTCTTTAACAAAAGGATGCAGGTGTTGAATCTGTAATCTAGTGAGTCTAGATCACCAGACTGGAATTCAAGAGATCCAAAATGTATTTCTAACTCTGAGACTAAGCATCTTCATGATTCAGGGGAAACCCTCTCTCTCTGGGTCTTTTTTTCCTTTCTCACCCCTGTCCATTTGGTTTGTAAATATCCCTGGAAGGTCCTGTTTCATATTGTATGCTGGTAAAGCTCCTTGGGTTATGGGCTCCTGATTTTAACTGATGCCTTCAGGTGCTACTATAAGACAAATAGTTAATCTTAGTAATTAAAAAAATCCAACAGAACTTGAATTGAATAAGCTTAGAAAACAAAAGAAAACCACTCTTGTTAAGAGAAAACAAAAATTGACACAAGCTGTACCCTCATATTAAAAGGGTGACTTGCATGCAGATGATTTGCCAGTAGTCTTAAGTTTATCAACACTGGTCATGTCCTTGAATTCTGCTGATTTTCCATATGGTACAGAGAAAGGTTGTGCCATCTTCTACAGTAAACTGAATTTGTATGCTGTTTCCAATATGCTAAACTTCTCAAGAATTTGTCTGTCTCTGCCTGAAATCCTGCAATTAATTTAATCTCCTGATCCTTGGACTATTTATCAATTCTCTTCTTTCTGTAATTATAGGTATGAAATTATAGGTATGAAAAAAAATCTTATTTTCTGTATTTTGTCCCTTTTTAGCAAGACAGCTGTGTAATATACTTATAGGACACGCACATGAACATAGGAAATTTGCACTAGAATTTAAAACAGTGTAACAGTAAGTAGTGTAGTGATGCAAAGATGGGACTGACTTGAGCTATAAGACAGAAAGGGAAATGCATGCAACGCATATGCATCAAGAAATTTAGTGAGATGTTTGTTTTCTCAGTTCATCTACATAAAAAAGAAAACAGGTGACTTCAAAAATGAGTAATGGGATCCAGTTAGTTTCCAGCCTAAGTCAGGAGATAAGCTACTGAATTTCTGCCAGATGACAATCTATGTGAAAAGCGTTGTTGGTTCGAGTTTGGTATCTAATACGAAGGTGGCCAAGTCACAAAAACCCCTTTGACCGTGGTAACAACATGGACCTTTACTGGTGGTTTCTTAAAGTCAAGGATTGCATAGGTATAGAAAGTTAATTACTTTCACATAATGAGTCATGGTTCCTAAAGGCCATTTTTTGTGGCAAGGGCAGACAATTATTTTAGCTGAAGGGCTGTTTAACAAGTTTTGGAAAAGTGTTGAGGGTTGTGTGGGTAAACTGCCCCTTAACAGAAGCCATCCCCCACCCCAGTTGCCATCTTGAGATCAGAAGTCCTGCTGCCTAAACTCCTGACCTTTGCCACCAGAAGTCCCTCCTTTCCTCCGGAAGTACTCCTTTTAGCAAGGGGGTTTCCATCTTGGAACCAGAACAAAACTTAACTTCTATTCTAAAAATGAAACATCTCCTACAACGTACATTTATTTGATTTAAAAAATATATTGGATATGTGGGGTGTCCTTGGAGCCTCTGCCAGCCTAGGCTGTGTTCCTGCCACCCCATTCTGGGCCCCCGGTGGCCCTGGCCTTGGGGTGCCCACCTGCCTGCTGCCAGTTTCCCGCCCCCCTGGCACTTGCCACTGCTTCCAGCACCGCTCCCTCTGCTGGCTGCTGCTTCCCTTGCCCACTCCCCGCCCCCACTGCTCTGGCACCATGTGGTTCCTGGCTGGCTCCTCCTGTGCCCTGCATGATGCTGGAGCCAGCTAGGAATGTGGGGGCTGGGCCAGCTCCTGCTGCACCAGCAGGGAGAGACAGAGCTGGCCTGGCTCCATAGAGTCCCTGCCAGTCTGGACCCCACATTCCTGCCACCCCACCAGCACAGGCCCCGTGCTCCTGCCCCACACTCTAGCCCAGCTGTCACTGCACTCCTGCCCACCTGCTTGCTGCTACTCCCCCCCCCCACTTGCCACCGCCATTTCCTCACCTTCTTGCTGCTTCTCCCCTTCCCCCACACCTGCTTGCCAGCTGCTCCAGCAATGTGTTATTCCTGGCTGCATGGCCAGGACCACAGAGCGCAGCAGGAGCCAGCCCAAGCCAGTCCCTGCAGACTGGGGTGATTACTGGCATCCTCCCCTCCCCTCTGTTCTTATCTGATATTTCACTCTTGGCCTGAGGGAGGCAGGGAACAGCCCTAGGGTTGCCAGGCCAGAAGCTTCTGCTAGGCAGAAGCTTTTGGTTGGGGTGGGAGGGGGGGCTGGGCTGAGGGTGGGGTGGAGCTGGTCAGGCCTTGCTCCTGGGTCCCACCGCTACCACTGCCTTGTCAGCTTAGACAGGCAGCCACAGACCAATAATAATTAATTTTATAAATCTTTTAGGGGTCCCATGGCCTGAAACAATAGTCTTGTGGGTCAGATCTGGCCCTTGGGCTGCATTTTGCTCATCCCTGTTCTATGGTCTATTCCTTTAATGGTGGAGCACTATGGGATTTTTCATTCTCCTTGTCAGTCTTGTGGAGAAAGATGTTCAAGAAGACTAAGCAAGTATAATCTACCAATAGGGTTGGTTTTCTAGAGGCATTGCAAATGTGAACTTAAGGGCTTCAAAAGAGAAGGCTCTCATGTAAACACTGATCATTAGTCTTCCAAAGTAAGTACCCTTGATACAAGTCCAACAGCTTCACACAAGGCAGTGCTACATTTTTTGTAGACATGCACCGATATATTGGTCCTATATTGGATTGGCACCAATATAAGGAAAATTGACAGCATTGGAAATTGGCTTTTTTTGCCTGATGTGGCTGATAATATGGCATAAATGCCCCATGCATATGTGCAGCCGCAGCATGCACATGGCCAGGAGCGCAGCCTGGCGGCCTGGAGAACAGCATTGGCTGGTAAGTCTGTTGTGGGGGAAGGATGGAGGGAGGGAAGGGGCATGGGGGTGGGGGCAGATCAAGGCCCCTGTGGTGAGGGGGGGAGTGGGGCAGGGGCAGGCACTGCTCAGCTGGGGCAGGGCTGGTACAGAATACAGCCACAAGCGACTCATCCACAGGGTGTGGCTCCTGC
Source organism: Crocodylus siamensis (assembly GCF_052110815.1). Lineage (NCBI taxonomy): Eukaryota > Metazoa > Chordata > Crocodylia > Crocodylidae > Crocodylus > Crocodylus siamensis. Next base: position 154,729,291 of record NC_143396.1, on the reverse strand, counting down.
TGCTACACGCAACCTGGGAGGCATGGGGGGGGCATGTGTCCCCGGATCTGTGTGCAGGGTGTGGCAGGATGTTGCTGCAGGCTGCAGCCAGGGGCTGCGCCAGGCTTTTCCTGGTGGGGGTTTTGGGCTGGGGGAGCACCAAGCTCTTCCCAGCGGGGAGAGGGGGTGGGGGCGGGCAGGGCTGGACCAGGCTGTGCTTGGGGCATGCAGTGGCAATGCTGGGAGGGGGCTTATGAGGGGGCTATGATGAATTTTGGGGTGGCTGCAGCCCTCCCCCCTGGAGCCCCCTCCCAGCATTGCTGCCGCCCGCCCTGAGCACATCCCAGCCCAGGTTCCCACCAGGAAGAGCGCTCAGCACTGCCCTGGCTCCAGCCCTCAGTGGCAGCCTGCTCTCGCCCTGTGTGCACATGCCCCCCATGTCCTTCTGCAGTGCACACAGCAACAGGTGCTGTTCCCTCCCCCGCAAGCTGAGCCACTTGTGGCTCCATCGCATGCTCCGCTCCAGCGGAGCAAGCAGTGTTTGCCCCAGCCCCAGCCCCAGCCCCACTCTCTCTCACCGTGGGGGCCTTGATATGCACCTCCCATGTCCCTTCCCCCACATCAGACTTACCAGCCCAATGCTGGTCTCCAAGCTGCCTGGCTGCGTATCAGAATCAGACTGGTATCAGCTGATATAGCTCCTTAAAAACTGGCCATCGGTATCAGCCCAAAAAATCTCTATCGGTGCACCCCTAATTTTTAAATTTCAAAATAATTTAGTGTACAGACACAAAGTATGCAGTAACACAGAACATCTCTTAATATCCTGACTGCTTGAAGGAAGAGGTGAGGCAGTCCATGATATAGCTAACTTTCTGCAGTAGCCAAGGAAATCACATTATCAACTTTCTAGCAACGACTATGGTTAAGTGTAATTTCTGAGATCATACAGTTTTCCTGACCCAGGAAGACAAGGCATAAAGGCTGCATTTAAAAGAAAGGTGAAAACATAGGCAGTTAGGAGAGTTTTAGGAAATATGCTGCACACATATGTGATGGGATACAACCCTAACATACTGAGCAAGTGTTTGTCTGAACTTCGGAGAATAAGTTATAACAGAACAACAGAAGAAGTCTAGGATTTGCTACAGAGTGTAAGAACAACGGAGAGGTCTGCATTGTTAAAGAAGATAGGTTTTGGTTTGGTTTCCCTGTGCATAAGCATTTAGGGAAGGGACTACATTTAAAAAATATGAATACTTTCAAGTAACAGAATAAATTATTGAGGGTTAGAGCATTTAGTTTTTGTGATACAGATCAAACTAAATTCTATCAATGAGTACTGTATTTACTCGCACACCACATGCAACACCCGCCCTTCTCCCCCACCCCCCCCCGGCCCAAAATCAACCCTTCAAAATGGGGGCCATGTCTTAAATGGGGAAGCTAATTTTAGGTCTGGAATAGAATACTTTGCCCTGATTCAGGCTGCACCGTGTTGCACCAGTGACATCATTATTCAGGCAGCTGAGGGAGCCAATTAACTTAATGGCTCATTGACCTTCACTCTGCAAATGTTAACAATTGCCTCTCCTTTTTAAGGATTTTGATGTTTCACTAGTCAAGCTAACCTTTCTCTAGGCAGTTGTGATATCTACTAGCTGCTCCAAGTCTCTCCTATTTCAGAGACATGGAACTCCACCCATGAAGAACAGTCTTCAGCAGCAGCTATGCTCTATTCCTGCTCTATTAAGTCATAAGTCTAGGGGAAAAAAAGTCTTTCTTCATTCTGCCTTCCAAAAAACAAGCCGTCTCTTTTATGTAGGGGCATGCTGTATTTAAAAAATAATGGTTAGAGTAACTTGGCTGGACTGTGTGTGAAAGACCAGAATTGTAAGCTTTTGGAGGGCACAGACCTGTCTTATTACTGCGCGCGTGCGCGCGCACGCACGCCATAATAAGACAGGTCTCTGCTCCCTAAAAGCTCACCATCTAAGTCGATAACGTTGAGCAAAGAAGTAAGGAGAGAAGTGGTTGCCCTTCTACTCTCTCTCACACTTTAGCCAATATATATTTAGTGGCTATCTATAAAATGCATTTCTAAGCATTGTGAAAACAGTTATTCATACAATTGTTATAAACTTCAGGAAACTACTGAATAGCTTGCATTCTACCTGTAGTAAACTTCAAGACTTCAAAGGCTTTCTGAAACAAATAAAACTTTCTTTAATGAAAACTTCTGGCAGCCTTGGTGGTTCTTTCATCCCTGCATGCAAGGAGACGGACTGTAAAAAATCTCATCAGAACTAATGAAACTCCCTTTCATCCTGCTTTGCAGTTATCCCTGCTTGCTGTCCTGATGTTAAGAGAACTGCACAAATTAGATCCCACAGTCAATAAGCAGTACTTACAGGGGCCCTGTCAAGGCTGGTAGCACCAAAATTTCACACCAACTCTCCTCTCTTTTCTGTGTTTGTAAAATAGACAATTCTCCAGAGCTTGTTTATTTTTTGCTCAAAGAAATGTTTCAGTGATCTTGAGTGCTAAAGGCCCAGCATTGACACAGTCATAGGAACACATCTAGAAAGGAACATCTAAAATGCTAGGAAATTTGGTTGCCTCCATTTTCCTGTGCAGGGACCGGAACAGTCACCGCCCTGCTGGGCCCAGGGGAGGTGCACCTAAGCCAAGGGTTAGTGAGGAACTACTAAGGGAACTTCTGGAAGAACTGGATGTATCCAAATCAGCTGGTCCAGATGATCTCCATCCCAGAGTACTGAGGGAATTGGCTGAGGTCATTGCGGGACCCCTGGCATGGCTTTATGAGCACTTGTGGTGCTCTGGTGTGGTGCCAGAGGACTGGAAGAGGGCCAATGTGGTTCCCATCTTCAAAAAGGGGAGGAAGGAGGACCCGGGAAACTATAGGCCAGTTAGTCTTGCCCCAATCCTGGGCAAGCTTTTTGAGAAAATTATTCTGATGCATATCCACGAGGGGCCAGCAGGGGAGATTATGCTTAGGGGCAATCAACACGGGTTCATTAGCTGCAGATCCTGTCAGACCAACCTGGTGGCATTCTATGACCAGGTCACCAAATCCTTAGATGCAGGGTAGCAGTGGACGTAGTCTTTCTGGACTTTCAGAAGGCCTTTGACACTGTCTCTCACCCTGTTCTCATTGAAAAACTGGGGGACTGTGGTGTAAACACCTACACAGTCAAATGGGTCACCAACTGGCTGGAGGGCTGCATCCAGAGAGTGGTGGTGGATGGGTCATTTTCGACTTAGAGGGATGCAGGCAGTGGGGTTCTGCAGGGCTCGGTTCTCGGGCCTGCACTGTTCAACATCTTCATCAGTGACTTGGACAAGGGGGTAAATACCACCCTGTTCAAATCTGCTGATGACACTAAGATGTGGGGGGATGTGGGCATGCTAGAAGGGAGGAATAGGCTGCAATCGGACCTAGACAAGTCACATGGGTGGGTGGATGAGAATAGGATGGGATTCAACATTGACAAGTGCAACTAGCACCATACCTTCAGGTTGAGGAACTCCCTTCTCGTCAGTGCAGAGGCAGAAAAGGATCTTGGAGTCATCACTGATGCCAAGATGAACATGGGCCGGCAGTGTGGGGATGCGGTCAGGAAGGCCAACCGCACCTTGCCATGCATCCACAGATGCATCTCAAGCAGATCCAGGAGGTGATCCTCCCGCTCTATGCGGCACTGGTCAGGCCGCAGTTGGAGTACTGCATCCAGTTCTGGGTGCCACACTTCAAGAGGGATGTGGACAACATGGAGAGGGTCCAGAGGAGGGCCACTCACATGATCGGGGGCAGCAGGGCAGACCGTACGAGGAGAGGCTATGGGACCTGAACCTGTTCAGCCTCCACAAGAGAAGGCTGAGGGGGGATCTAGTGGCCTATTACAAACTAGTCAGAGGGGACCAGCAGGCGCTGGGGAAGTTGATGTTCCCCCGAGCACTACCAGGAGTGACCAGGAATAACGGTGACAAGCTGGCAGAGGTTAAATTCAGATTAGACATCAGGAGGCGCTATTTCACTGTCAGGGCGGCTAGTGTCTGGAACCAACTTCCAAGAGAAGTGGTGCTGGCTCCTACCCTGGGGGTCTTTAAGAGGAGGCTAGATGAACACCTTGCTGGGGTCATTTGACCCCAGTACTCTTTCCTGCCATGGCAGGGGGTTGGACTCGATGATCTGCTCAGCTCCCTTCGAACCCCAGAAACTACAAAACTGTAAAAAGGAATGATTCAACTTCAAGCTTCCAAAAGAGTTCAAAGCACCCCATACAAGGCCTCCTGCATATGTCCCACTCTCCAACTATGGAGGGGCATATACTTCTTTCAGCACTGGGACCCAAAGTTGAATTAACTTTTCCACAGAGGATTTCCACTGCTGACTTCTGCAGAAATAGTCCTGCCTGGGATCTGTCAGCTATGGAGGGACCAGCACTGGACAGAGGAGGAAAGATCTGGGGAAAAGCAGGGCCATACTGTATGGCCTTTTGGCCCAGGATTTTCATAAACTGTGTTTAACAAACAATTCATTCTAAATTAGAAAAAATCTCCTTACAGAGTCGCACAACTGCTTCCCCTCTAACACAGAAGGGACCCTAAGTGATTTCCTTGCATGACAGCTGCAGCTAAAGAGCATTTGTGTGTGTAAATTATACACTTGCAAGGATACAAAGTGTTCACTGGTTTCAATCTTAGGCAGATCTCTGTTCTGGCCTGAACCTGCAGAGAGGGACCTGGTTTCACATAAAGGATCTGTGCAGTATTCATTTGGGATGACATGCATAGTAGTGAGCAGATTCTGAACTCGCAGTTGTTTGGAGTTCAGCTGTTGTTCCAAGAAATTAGATGGAGAAAATTATGAAAATTCAATAGATGATGAAAAACCAATACTGCATAGTGCAATAGAAATTAGAAATATAAAACCATAGGTAAAATTCTTTTAGAATTTGAAGCAGAGTAAATAAGGTGCTATGGATTTCTAAAACTGATTATTTCATAAAGGGAACACGTGTTTTTTTTTTTGAATAAAAGGAAAAAATATTGTCTATGTATATGATGTACTGAAAAAATATTAGACTACATATTCTGCTCTTATTAACCTTAAAACTCACCTTCTTACAATTTAATTATAAAAACCATAAGGGAAAATAACTATAATTAAATGTTTATAGTAAGGAACAAGACAAAGGTACTCATGCTTAAATTATCCTACTTGTTTACCTGAACACATAACTCTTAAAAGTTAAATCAAATATAAGGCATGGCAGGATGGATATAATGTATAATCACTGCAGTAACTTACTCCAATTTAATCAGATATGATAATCTTGATTTATCTGACATTTTATTATACCTTATTCATTACCGCCCCTAATAATGTAGGAACGATGTTACAGTCAAGTTAAAGGAATGCAGCAATATTTACTATACAGAATACATGACTGCCTATTATAGAGTTTACCAGTGCTCTTTTTGCTCCACAGAAATGCTACCAAATCAGATAATGACTCAGCATACTGAATAAATTCTGCAGACAGTGTAATTTGTAAAATGTAGTTCTACAGTACTTGATGGCCTCTTATAGACACTCTTTTAGTGTATCATAATTACTGTTCAAGCAGAAACACAGGGAGAATAATAGTGGCATACAGCTTTATCTATTTTTTATTCATATGCAATAAGCTAACTGAGTATCACCAGGGAGTGAGCTTTTATATACTTTTGACCCTGAAATAAAATTTAATAAATGACACTAAAGAAAGCTCAACAGTTTCTTGTTGAAGTTTCCACTGGGAAGCAGGTTCCGCTGATCAGTCATGCCTGTAGGAAATCTCTAAACAAAGGGATGAAATGTTATCATCTTCAAGCAGTAGATGTCTGCAAATGCAAATACCACCATGGCAAATCTGATTAACATCCCTGAGGTCACAGACAAAGCAATGTATAGCAACTTAAAAATTTACATTTTCAAACTAGAATGAGAATTAAAATGCAATGAAGAAAGATACTAACACAATCTATTGCACAGACAATGTTCAGAACTCTAAAACATTTAGCAAACATGAAACACGAAACAGAGACCTACATGTTTACAACATTCAGGGCTTTCTAATTATTCTATATGAATAACCAACAGAATATAAACATTTTCTCCATGATTCTCCTTCACTGAATTTATTATGGAATAATAATTCATTCAGAAGTATATTCTCTTCTTAACATGTGCAGGTTAGAACTGAAAATACTAAGAGGAACGATGCACACATATCAAAGTGGAGACCAGGGCACAAGAACATCTAACCACAAAAAATATTATTAAACTAAGGGGATTTGCCTTTCCCATAGTTATCAAAATATTTAAATGTGGGAAAAATGAAGCTAAATTTTCAAAATGTTACAATAAAATCTCTCTTCTCCAGTATGAGTGGGGAATGCTAGGTGTCAGTTACGTAAAAATCCCAGTTATCTGAGGCAGAGTTGGGGGGGGGGGAGGGAGGGAGGAGGGGTGGTGGCAGCTGCACACCGAGTGCAGGGGGGGTGGCCGCACATGGAGAGACAATAGCACAGAATGGTGGGTGGCGGCAGCAGCCGCTGCGTGCTAGCTTCCCCCCTGCTCCGCCCCCGCATTCGGCCAGAAATTCCAGTTAATAGAGTATTCTGGCTTATAGAATGCCGGCGAGATGGGATTTTACTGCATCTCTGAACTGGTAGTGGGAATCGTGTAAACATTTATGTTACTTGTAACTGAATGCAACATTACATTTCTACCCAAAAATATATGGCTCTGCAAAATCTATTTTTAAAAAAAGAGAAAAGTAAGTACATGTTCCTGATGCCTTGATCATCTAAGGAAAAATGCTATAGCATGTGCGCAATGAAGTTGGGCTATGTTGCTTTCATCCAGTCTCCTCTTGCTGTTGTTTTTTTTTTCAGAATTGAGGAGAAATGTATTTTCCTTCCCACCATGGGAGGAGAAAGGGCAGTGACTCTACTTTTGTAGCAGGTGCTTTTTGAAAATCTAGTCTACTCTGATAAAAAGTGTTCTATATTCCCAAGTCCTGTAGTATCATGATATTGAAATGAGATTTTTCATCAGTCTGTCATGCAAGCAGAGTTTAATTATGATATACATAAATGCCCTATGAAGTTAGAACAATCAAGATATAAATCAAGAAGGGAGGAAAACTACTGCTAGTTCATGACTGTGGAATAGTAAAACAAAACACTCAAAATACCATCAACAAAAATTGTTCTACTGCAAGACTTACGGCTATCATAGCATATGTTGCCCAGGGCACGTCCTGTTTGTAGCAGCACTTCCTGGTCTTTGCAATTTAAGAGCTGCACCAGTGGAGGGATCAGCCCAGCATCCACACATGGGTTCCGCATAAACTCTGCAAACAGGAGAGAGAGATTTTAAAGTCTAGAGTTATGGGTTTGAACCTTTGAAGTTGGTTTAGAAGTCTTCCCCCAACACGTATCTGTCTTTAACAGACTTTAATTTTAATCTGAGTTTGAAGCTCTTTCATTGTATGAGAATAAATTAATGCATGGTGAAACGATCTGGTTCTTGAAAAGAAAAATAAACTTCTTGAGAACATGCTCAAATTCAACATTCTGACTACACTTCTTCTGTTCCTCATTAATTTACCAGGAATCAAGCAGATTTAATTGACTTTCTTGTAAACTAATTTCACATCCCCCCCAAACAATCACTAAGCATGTTTGAGGAACAATAACAAAAGCAGGAAAAAACATAATACTGGCAACAATGATTCTCTGGCTTGCTAAGTAAATGAAATTTAAACCACTGAATTGCAAAAGAGCAGATCTAAGACCACAGCATTAATCCTCCAAACTGAACAGCCTTATCTGTTTTGCTATATTATCTTAATTAAATGAAAACAGAAGTAGAAGCCCATTTCAAAACACCTGAAAAGCTGCTAGTATAAAAATGAAATACAGGGATTGAAGACTGAACAGCAGGTTCATGGCAGGAAGTCTCAAAAAAAGTGAGAAAAGGGAGAAGCAAAAATGGCTACTTTATCCCAGTGACTTAAGGTCAGTTTCCATAGACCAACTGGCCAAATGGGGAGTGGGGGGGCAGAGGATTAAAGTACAGGCAGTCTTCAACTTACAACATTTCGAGTTACAACATTTATAAACTGACACCCTGTTTCAACTTTATGACGTCAGTTTCAACTTTACAACGCTTGATCCAGTGCAAAGCCACACCAGCAAACAAGTTCGCTGAGTCACTCATCTCCCTGGAGAACATCTGTCCAAACTTCCTTGGACACTTTTTTTAAGAAAACAGACAAGACCCCAAAAAACCTGCAGCCAAGACTCCTGAGAAGACTCCAGCCAAGAACCCTTCAAAAAGTCCAGCAAAGTCACCTAAAAGAAGTCCTTCCAAATCAATATGATTGGTATTTACAATATAAATACTTTAACGTAGCTATATTACTCATCTATAATTGATTGAGTACAAAATTCTGGGGTATTTTTTGTGAAAACAGGGTATCAGGCCTTGGTTGAGGAACCAATCCCCCATTTATAACATTGTTTCTTATGAGAAAATTGGTTCTAAGTTACAACATTTCGACTTAAGATGCGGTTTTCAGGAACCAATTGTGTCGTAAATCTGAGGACTGCCTGTAGTGGCAAATTATCTCTTGAAATGTCTTTCCCAAACCTCTTTACCTCTTTATTTTTCAGACCTCTTGAAATAGAACAAGCCAGAATATACAATTTTCTTAGGGGGGAACAGGAGGGAGGAAACTGTCAGCCTTTTTAGTTATAGGATCTGTATCAATTACTCCCCTAATAGTGATTCCAGGAACCCAAAGATGCATAACACTTATTTTCTACATGCAACTGTTTACATATTCCACACATCCAAAGTAATAAGCAAATCTTTATACAATAGTCCATGAAGTATCCCTGCATCTGAAGTCCCATACTTGTCACAAGTAATCTGCAGTGTAAATTTTTCTTAACATTAACACAGATTAAATTCCCCAGTTTCTTGTATAGATAAAGATACATGGTAGTCTTAAAAATAACAGTACGCTTGTCTAGATGACACAAAAGTAATCGCCAAAACAACAGCCCTTCTCACCCTCTGTCCCTCAAACAACCCAGTGTTTTAAAACTGGTACATAACTGCTCTGATAGGATGAACAGAGTGGGCCTATGGGTCTAATGTCAGTATTGCAGTGCAATCTTTTACACCATTGTTGTTCCCCCTTTTTATCCTACTTTCTGCTTCAGCCCAGTTTTCTTCATTACTTCTTTTCTTCTCCCTCCTCTCCTTCCCTCTCTGCCTCTTGACATCATGACAGAAAATGAGAGCAGGGTGGCGTTAAGCAAGAAAGGAGTTTAAGAGTGAAGATCAAGTGTATGTTTAATCCAAAAGGGAAACTGGCAAGGCAGTGGTGTGATACACCACAAGAGGGCTTTGATGCCTGAGGCAATGGGGTCTAAGAATCATCTCTGCAGCAGTATTCTGAATGGGTTATGAGTGGGGCAACACTACCTTTGTTAATATGAGACCTAAAGATGTTGCAATGGTTGAGATGTGATAAGAATTTTAGCTATGCAGATGGAGAGAAGAGATCATATCTTAAAGACATTATGCCAAAAAAATTTACAAAATTTAGAACAGTGTAGATGAGAGGACATAAAGAGAAGTCACCAAAAATAACAGTTAGGGTATGGGCCAGGTAGGTTGATTGTGTTGTCTACAGCAATCAAGATAGATGGTAGAGGGATGGTGTGAAGAAGAGAAAGAGCTGTTTTAATTACCTGGAGCTTGAGTTGACAGCCTGACACCCCTAAGGAGATGTCAGATAACCATCTCAGTATAAAGATGGTAGTTGATTTCATATTTTCAGTGGAGATTACTCTGAGATAAAGGGGGAAGAGAAGGAGACCAAGGAACGTTCCTTGTGGAACCTCCACAGAAAGCTGAAGGATGGATGAGGAGCAGACAGAGAGAGAGAGAGGAGGAGGATGAGAAGACAAATTTACAGAACTCATGCTAGAACAAGAGGAGGTACATGGTTGATGGCCTGGAAGGCAGTGAGACAGGTCAAAAAGGATGTGAATGGAAGTCTGATGCTGAGATATAGCTAAGAGGAGGTCATTAGTAACTTTAGTGAGAGAGGTTTTACTGAAGTGCCCAGGGTGGAGGACAAGTTACAGAGGGTTTGGATGGAACTGGAGTAGAAGAACTGCAAGGAGTGACTGCAAAGAATATGCTCAGTCACCTTAAAAATGAAAGAGATACAGAGATGTAGTTGGGGAGGAAAGAGTGGTCAAAGATAAGACAGATCAAAGTCTTTATGGTGAGGAAAAAGAGCCAGAAGAGAGTGTATAGTACGGAAGAATAAAGATAGATCTGAGGGAAGATCAGTTGGTACAGGATTACCAGGGCAAATGGAGAGGTTAGAAAGCAACAGTAAGAAACTTCTACATCTGTACAGGAGGAAAAAAGATGGACAAGATGGAAAGGAAGTCAAACAAGGCAGGGTAGTAGGGTTGGGAGGGAACTGGGAGTTGGTCTCCTTGTACGTTGCCAACTGGAACACAGACTGGGCGTCAGCAGGCCCATCCTTCATTTCTTGTAGCCTGACCCAAAAGCTGTGTGGCATGACCCAAAGAACTAATTTAAAATCTCTGGCCTCTCCTTAAAGTGATCTGACACCGTGGTGAAAACTGATAATAGAGGTATTTGTATTCCAGAGGAGGACAAGGGAAATGGGCGTGCTTGGTACTTCCTCAAATCCAATCTAAATAACTATTCTACCAATGGACAGAAAATCCAAACAGAAAATCCAGCCCATCCCACTTCCAAAAGCATTGGGGACTGTAAATAATTTCAAAGGGCTTTGATTTGATCCTGGCTAGAAGAAACTTTACAGGAACTTTATGAAAAAGTTAGGAGATATCTTGTATGATGAGTAGCTTCTCTTCTGAATGCATTAATATCCAATAAAGCAGTTTAAAAGGAGACTTGAGAGATATTTGCTATGATACTAAGGAATTTAGGTTCTTGAGATATGGGCAGCAAATAAGACAAAGGAAGACAGCAAATCTTTGAATAATATTTTCTAATATAAATATTAGGAATTATGAATCTTTTAATTAACTTATTAGATGCAAAAAATATATGATAGGGTTGGTGGGATTACTCATCTAAAACATTATTCTTTTGAGAAATAAGTTTCATATGTATTCTGATATGTCAGTTTGGTACGCGTGTGTTTTATGCAGATTTTTGACATTTAATTTACTTCAAACACTTTCAATAACTAAGGTACAAAATAATGTATTTGATTCCTTTCATGTTTTTCTGACTCTAAACCCTTCATATGTAATTTTACTTCAAAGCAGCAAAATTCCAGGAAATACTTTTGGGATGTTTAAAAAGATGGTATACGTAGATTATAGACTCTCTGTTAAAGATCTAGACACAGCAATATTCTTGGACTTTTACATCTGACAGCTTTACTGAACCATAAGATAAATTAGGAAAATTGGATTTTTATAGAGTATGACTTTTTTCTGAATGGAATTTTAACTGAGTAGAAAAAAAATGAGTTAAATATTTAGGATTACAGGCATATCAGAAAACAACGCTTTGGTTAACATTTCTATTAAATCATCTCACCTAAATCAAATACAGGGAAGAGTGATTTGGGCATATGCAAATGACTTCATCTCTCCTTAGGGAGAGAAGTAAACTTTAAGTCAGATTTATTTCATTTCTGTCAAAATAATCATTAAAAGAATGCTTAACATTCCAATTCAACTTGAACAGAAGGAGCAAACCAACAATCTGTCTTCAAACAAGAAGCCAGTTTTGAACCACTGTGTAATATATTCCCTGAAGAAGAATGTGTTTGAAAAATCTGCAGAGGGAAAGCAAGAGCTGCCAGGCCCTCCAATAGGCAGCAGATGAGAAACACCCTTCCCTCTGCTTCTTGGTTTCTCCTAGGGGCAGAGCTATTTGCAGTCTATAACTCTTCTCTGTAACTCTGAGCATGAAAATGGAGCCAGTTGAGGAGTATGAGAGTTCAAGTACATCTCCCCTTCTCTTCCCTTGGGGGTTCAGGAATTGGCTCCTATCTGCAAGACCCATTTCATTTCTTCCCCATGCCCAAATATTGTGACAGGTATGGACATAATTTCACTCAAGTAATGTTTAGCCTTTTTACAACTCTCTTCGTAGTTACACAGCAACATGTAGCCACATAAGTCCCCTACGTGTCTAGGTGACTAGTGGTTTCTAGCTATGTACGGTCTCTATGTGGCTACGGCCATTCTAATAGATAGCTGTAGCTATCTACAGCCCAATGCAACCAGAAAAATGTGGTTGGTCAGATGGACTGGCTAATTGAACTCTGTCTCCAGTGCAGGAGAAGCTGCTGAGTGAGACTGTGCTTCTGCATGGGGTGCTCCGTGACCCTCCCCCAGCTGCATCATGTGCTGTGCCTTGAGCCTGTGAGAAAAACATAGGCAGGAGGTCACTTCCAGGCCCCTTGCAGTACCTACCTCATATCTCTCCTTTCAGAGACATGAACCAGGGAACCCAACTGGCTTCTGGATGGAATCCACAATGTGCAGGTAGCAAGCTCCCAGTCAAAGCTTCCCATCTTGCCTGCCTCTGCCTTTCCTTTAACAGACATGACCTTGCCCACACAGAGATCCCTCTACTTTTTTTTGAATGGACTCTACTTGGAGTCCACTGGCATCCTGTGGTGGACCAGTATGGGGTGCTTCTGCACTGAGCCACCCACCTCACTGCACCCGACCACCTTCCAGGCTCCAAGTGCCTCCCTGGGGGTGCCTCACGTCTGGCTGACCCCCTTCCTGGAGCACACCCGCTAGCCTTGGGATAACGCCACCACCACCCAGGGTCTGGACTGAACCTGGCTGTGCCCCCTGGAAAACTCAGGTCTAGTAGCCCTTGAGGGTACTCAACCCACTTCAAGAACTTGGGGTGCTTCCCTCAGTCTGAAGCACAAACACTAGTCTCCCTTAGTCAGCTGAACCAAGGGGACCCCAAGGCATAATCTAGACCCATTCCCAATAAGTCTCCTAGGCTAGGTACAAAGGAGAACTTTACTGGTTACAAGGAGTAGGTTTGGAATAGGGTACAGGATAGAGCAATACCAGAGAAATCCCATAGAGCAAACTGGCATGGCTGGGTAGCCTTTGATTACGCATCTGATTACTGTATGCTATATATCTAGTTAGATCTCAGGTAGCTTACCCAAGAGTATCATCCAGAGGCAGGTGGAAATTCCCTCTGGAGGCAAGCAGTTCACAGATCATGAGTTTCAAGAAAGAAAGCAAGTTTCAGATGGTCCAGCTTTTCTCTCTGAGGCTTTTCATCATGGCCTCTGTACCTCCTCCTGGGCAGTCCTTAACTTATATAGACCTTCTGACCTCATTTACTTGGTCCAATGGAGACCAGCACCTGCCAGCTGCCAGCCAACCAATTTGAATGCATCGCTGGTTGCTGGGTAGACTGGCATTGCTCAGAACAAAAGGGAGATCAAGCCCCTCACCCAGGTATGTGATCCCAGTCACGTAGGCAGAAGGAGCAGGTTTCCCCCCTCCCTCAGGAATATATCCAACTCAGTTTACCTAAAGAGATGGGATGTCTGCCCTTTGCAGGGAACATGTTAACCATTGTCACAGGGCAGAGTTTTTGGGGAAAGACATAGGTGGCATTCTGCCACACATCCCACAGGCAGTCCTGCTCATTGGGGAGGGTAGATCTCAAAGACCCTGTCCCCAATCAGCTTCTCAAGATGCTTCATCTTTGTTAACTGTTTGAGGAGTAGGAGCTCACATCATCAAGCTGTGGGCGAACCCACAGCAGGCGAATGTGAGCTGTGGCATCAAGGCTCCCATTTTTTGAAAGTCTGGCCATCCCTCTTGCCAAATCTTTTAAAGAGAGCCTGACATTGATGCTGGGCTGTGCAGCCAATGGGAGTCCCGTGATTACGCACAACATCTACACAGAAATCTATTACCCTTTTCATAGGTATTACTGAAAGTCTATGCCTTAATATTTTTACTCAATAAAATACATTTCAATTGTTTAAAACGATAACAAACAGAATAAAATTAAAGACTAATATTCCATTGACCAAATGCTGCTTTCACATATTAGCAAATGGATAAATGAGCACTAAAGAAATCTAGTGGTAACAAAATATTGACAAGACAAAAACAGAAAAGGGAGAGATGAAAAATATCTAATTTACAAAATGAAAACATAAATGAAGTAAAACATACTGACAAGTGAGGTGCAAAACTGAAGATGTTCCAGCAGAAAAGTTCTTGTGGAAAACCTCACCATTTTTGGCTACTTCTGCTATGATGTTAGCTACTTTTGCCGTGCTGGAAGACTGTGGAGTCAACAGACTTGCAAACACCTGGAGAATCCCACTTTTCTGGATTTTTTCACTTGTCTCAATATCTGAAAAACATCACACAAAAATGACTTGCATAACAATTTACAGGCTTTCTGGTTTTTGTTTTTAAAGAGAGGAGACTAAACATTCAAAATCTCCACATAAAAATATAACTTAGATCTAACTCTTACATAAAAGGTAAATTTCACAGCAACATAAAAACAAAGGGTGATGTTTCAGTGTTCATTTGACATAGTGACATGATGACATTTAACTCTTGCCAAAGAGCTTTACCATTTCAAAGCACTTAACAGGAAATCCCTATGAGGTAACGTGATTAAAAAAAAGTATGATCCTCCTCATTTTACACAGAGAAAGGGAAAGTACTGCAGTCAGAGTGACGGGATGAAACCCTGACCCAGGCCTGAGAGGCAATAAGGTACATGGGAGCCCAATGTGTTTGTAAAAGTATAAAGACAACACAATGGCCTGATCTGGGGGGGGGTGGGGGTGAGAGCAGGATTTAGTTCAAATACAGGTGAGCTAATAGACAACTGGGATTTGGGGAACCAGAGAGCTATGCAGATCCTGGGCCTAATCCCTGCTCTACATGCTTGCCACTGTGCTGGGAATTGTTGTGCTAAGGCTGTAGGATTTCTCATGCAGATCCAGAGAGAAGGGTCAGAGCCCCATCTGTCATGTTGAGAATCAAGGGTTTCAAGATGATCTCTTCCTTCTAGTTCCTGAGAGGGTTCTGCTCCCTGATAGCCCCACCTCACATCCCTGGCAATAACATTGTTACAGAGCTCAAAAACATAGGGAATTTAGACTGCAGTCAAGCAAAAAAGCACTGTATTCTAAATGTGTTATCTTTCTGCTTTCAAATATTTTTTCCATTTCAGATTAACAAATATGTTACATGTATGATGAGATGGCAGTGGCATTTCAGGTCATTTTGTACATGCAATGTGAATCCTGTTATATTTCACCATTCCTGCCACAAGTTGTCATGTTCTCCAACACTGTTTGCAAGATGCAGAGCAGGACGTTCTTGTGCAAAGCAGAATAAATCCATCTAAACTGAGTCTCTTCTTGCTTTTCCAGAGGTCTTGTCTACAAGATGTGCAACATCCCCACCTCACTTTCAAACAGATGTAAAACTTGCCAGGAATCAGGGAGACCCGAGAATAGAGCATGAGGTAAAAACCATGCCTCTAATAGACCATAAGACACTTCAGTGCTTAAAAATAAAGTTAACTTAAGAATCAGGTATTGCAATTTTCCTGTACAATGGTTCTGAGAGCTCAAAATAAGCGGGAGGAGTAGAGGAGAACACAACAATGTACTTTATACTTATGTGCTATGTTTTAAATCAGGATTTGAAAGGGACGGTTATTATTAACTTGGCATAGTGGAACCTGTGGCAGTGGAAACTTAAGCTTAACTGATTGATATTTTAATTAAAACTATTTCCCCCCACAAACCAGCAAGAGCTTGCCATATCCCAATTGGGTAACCTGCAAGTTTACATAAGGAGAGAAGAGCCCTGGATTCAAATTCTGGCTTTGTCACTAACTGCACATGATCTTGGGAAATTATTCTTTTGCTCAAATTCCTCACCTATATTATGTTGATATAGCCAAATGAGGAGGGATCAACAGAAGCTTAATTAACTGCCATTTAGAAATGCTTTCAACAAGTAACACAAGATAAATTAATATTTTTTTATTTATTTACAAGCTTACATATTTGCATGTTTTCAAATACATCAGCAAACCTTTTGCCATCACAACATAATATTAATGATCTATTTGGAAGCTGTTGCAAATTGTCCAGTTTTAAGACATAATGTAAGTTTTACAGGTGAGCTTTCCCAGTATGCATGTAAGGATGAAAAAATTTTTATGTGTAGAAAATTCACATCAAAGCTAAACACAGCCACAAGAAAAATTTTTTGTGAATCCACTGGTTACCAGACCCCTTTGATTTCAGTACCCAAATTATAGAAAACAAAACTGGAAATGTGGATTTCTACTGACATACAATTTTACCCACAATTAGTAGGCAGGAAGCATTACTGTGGTCTCTCCTGCCATACTGCTGAGATGTACTGTATCCAGTTTTATTTTATGGTGTACAGTTTGATGTATTCATTATTGTGCAATGCATAAATTACATAAATAGAATAAAATATGTCCTGCAAGAAGTGGGGAAAATAAAATTGAATGTTTCTCCAGGCAAGCTGTGTGTAGTAGATAGGCCCTGATTTATTTGACTGAGATTAGGAAGTACCAATAAAAATATGGTCCCAGGCTAAATAGACCTCTGCTGGAAATTGGAATCAGCAATTCTGCTACTGGTCAAAAAAGGATGCAAATAGAAATAATATCTCGGGTCTTCTCTTATTCTTGAGCACTACTGGAACCCTACTGCCTTCCTTTTTCTCCACTCCACTAGCTCCCATGATCCAGATGGGATACTGCACTAGGAGTATATCTTACAGGCTGTATTACAGTATAGAGATATCCAAGGCAGCCTTAAATAGGGTAGCGTGGATTCTGGAAGTCATCTGGCTGTGGCAGCATGGAGGTTAATGTATTCTGCCAAGAAAAATGCTGCTCTTGGGCCAACATTCATTATCTGATTATAGAGCAAGAACTGTGCCTTGATACAGGCCATGAGAAGAGTAGTGACAAAATCAGGCTATTAAGTACAAATGATGATGCTAATTTCTCTGAGCTTGATCTCTTGGAAGTTCTTGGGCTCTCCTTGTTCACTGAGAAGCAGGATAAATTACGCTGAACAGAGCTCCATCCTGCCATGGCTGGATGGCTTCCCGAATTCACACATGGGCATCTCTGCACAAGACCTACCCTACAATTCCCCAACCATGAAGACAGTGGGTAACTGGTTATGATGTCCAAGCATGCTTCTGGGTCACAGGGTGCATAGTCATTCAGAACTCCATTCCACAACACATCTGCCAGTCTCTTACAGCAATTACATGATCAGAACATGTTGTACTTTTGCCACCAGCTAAAAGACACACACTACTTTCAGCCACTCCAAGGCATTCTGCCTGCTTAAGTCCTACTTGGACAGAACACAACAAAGCATTTCCACTTATCCACTACTGCTCTGCACAGACTATATTCATGGGAGAAAGGTTGCAATTTAGCCTACTGATGCATGTATAAACTCATTCAAAATTTAAGTAGAGCACAGTATTGTGGGACAATACATTTTAGCAGAGAACACTCATTAATCTAAAAATACAGGTGTTTAAAGCACATCTTCTGGGAAAGGCATATCTACGGTACATACAAGTATAAGGGACATCTTTACAACATCATATCTGTTATCCTAAACAGAAGGCAGGGTGGCACCTTAGAAACTAACTGGTTCAGAGAGGCATAAGCTTCCGGAGGCCACAGCCTGCTTTGTCAAATGCTATAAACGGACTTGCAGAAATTAGGGGTTCTACAAAGAAGGGGATTTGAATAGGATAGGGGCACTGGTAAGAGAGGCAAAGAAGGGTTAAATAGCTTATGCCTCTCTGCAGCATTTAGTTTCTAAGGTGCCACTCTGCCTTGCCGTCTGACTGACTTTGGACTAACACAGCTAACTACCTCTCATTACCCTAAACAGTCCTATTTGCAACAATCTACTTCCTAGCTCAATTTTTCAGTTTAGAGTTCATCACATTAGTCTCCCAGTAAAAATATTAAAGGAAAAAGACCTATGAGCTGAAGCACAAAAATGAAATTTAAGCCACTTCCTTAAAAAATCTGGATTCAGGTAAAGGATTTAATGGCATCAGGCCATTGAAACATTCTGGGCGTTGTTTTTACCTGACTATAAAAAAAAGGGCTCATTTAAAAACCTACAAATGAAGACTCATGTCCGACATTTCTACTCCATATTTCATGATGGCTTTTGTTGTCAAGAAAGAAGGCCCCAACAACAAGCAAGCTATGCATCATTCTATTGAGCAGAAGTTGGTATCAATGGAGGAAAATCTCCAGTCAGTCCTCACTTGCCTGCTGGGCCAGGTACTCCCCCTCAATTCAGACACTGCTGGTAGAGACTGTGGGCATATGGCTGTGGAAGAAACGGATATGCAGGGCTTTTTGAGGGTGTGTGATTTTAGAAGCAAGAAGCAGACAGGAGGCAGGACTATAGAAGGCAGGAAAGATAAGTAGCTAATCCATGTTTTTTTTGGGGGTGGCCAAAGGAATATCTCAGGGTTAACTTTCAAAAGTATGCATTAATAAAACTCATAGTTTCTTCACAATTTTAAGCCCACCTGCAGGACTCACTCAAACCAAAATCATGACAGCTAATATTTGTAACTGCAGGCACAACAACAACAACAAAACCCCCCAAATGAATAATTTTCTTCTCTCTCTTGGGTACTGAGAGCAAGCATGGGTTAGCTGATGGTTCCTCATGGCAGATATCAGCAGAGATGGGAAAGGGGATTAAGGGGTCTTAAATGACACATAAGGGCCATGGAGGGTAGGTCAGATTTTTATTCATTCTGGGCATACATTTGGGCTGAGCATTTGCATTGCAGTATTTCCAGTACAATATTAAAACCACTTATTGTGTTTTTCCTCCCACAGAGCCGCAAGCTTTTGGAGATGATGTTCCAGCAGTTGTCAGAGGCCAAGGCCCCCAAACAACCTTGCATGTTAAGAAAAATGGTGGTTTTCCAGAACTACAGAAATGCGGATGTTTTAAAAGCAAAAAATTATCTATTAATTTTTCTTCCTGTTTGTTCCCTGGGAAGGCAGAAGAGGAGGCTAATTTGTTTTTCTGGCTGGGGGTATGATTAATATTTGTAAATAGGATGTCCCCACTAGCTGCTAGGCTCTTTCCACACTTGGGGGGTTGAGTAAATGTCTGCACAGTTAAAAATAAAACCATAATAAATCTTAAGTGTAATGTTTTCAGGTTGTCTGCTGCCTTCTTGGTGCCATCATGCCTTTTAAAGTGGGCCAAGACCACCTGAATGATATTCCTACTGCTTCTAGGTCTATAGACAGCAGAGAAGCAAGTAATGGGCAGAGCCAGTGACTTCCACATTAGACCTTCTGGAGGGAAATAAGAGGCATTGCTACCCATATTCTAACTGGTTAGCCAGAGCCAACCATTATCTCTCTCTTACCTAAATTATTTATATAATCCACTTCCCATCTATTAAATTGGTCCTAAAAATCTGGCACCATAGACAGCCTGGCATTACAAACGCAATCTTTATATTCCCTTTACTGTGCATAAGTCTTGACTTGAGATGTTTTCTTTTAAGCTCTAGTTTTCAGCCTCTATACATGTACCCACTGTCCTTCTGGAAACCAGCACAACCTTTAAGTACGGAAGAAAAGCATAGCTGTAGATAAAACTAGGTACTGTACTTACAAAGTGTCTTAAAAAAAAATCAACTTCACTCCACATGATGTGATGCATTAAAGTAACAAACTAGCAAAAATGGAAAACAGGACTGAGGCAAAACCTGCTGTCTGAAACTTCTCTCATTTTGATATTAGGGTAAGAGTGTGTTAGATGTGTCCACTGTGTGATCTTATTAATGTCATAACAGCATGATTAAAATGTCAATATCCTGGCTTCATGGTTTAGGCAGAGCCTGAAGAGGGAGGAATACAGGGTATGGGTAAGAAATTATAGTTAGAGCTCCAAACTGAGAGGTGGATTACAAGTGTCAATAGACTGATTAATCATTATCAAGTAATAATAATGACTGTAGGAAACATCTAACGAGACCCTCAAATTAAACTGGTTAACTCTCTCCTGCTCTTGGCTGTATTTCCTATTAAATGCACATTTCACACTACATTTCTCTGTCATTTCCACCATTCTCAAGTGAAAGAACTAAAAACAGGGGTGTGGGAAAGAAATTTAGAAGTGTTGCTACTTGGCACCTGCCAGTAAGGAGAAAAGTAATGGAACTCGCTCCTGCTCCCTTTGCACAATGAGATTTAGTTACACTATTCACTGTACTTTGTTGGGGAATGCATTGTAATAAAAAGAGCTTAGAAGAGTGGTGCTCAACCTTCTGGCCCCATGGGCTGGATGAGATGCACAAGGTTGACCTGCATGGGGTTAGCACTTGATCTTGTAATGGAGGGACCCTGAGTGTCAGCCCGACTACATGGTGAAGCAATCTACCACACAGGACTATATCATTCAACTCTCAGGGCTCCCCATGGTTCTGGAAATTTGACAGCGAGGGAGTGACAATTAATGCTGTCACTGCTCCCCCACTGCCAGATTTTTGAAGCTGTGGGAAGTCCCACAGGCTCGAGATGGCCAGAGCTGTAATAGCTGTTATGTACTATATCTGCAAGGATGCTGTATAAGGCTCTTCCAAACACTGCAGAAATGACCTTGGTTTTATAATGGGCTCCCCCCACCCAAGCATCAGGAGAAGAGAGTGAATGCACAAATAAGTTATGACAAGCCACATGTAAGATGAAAGAAAACATTCCACTTGCTCTTTTAATAGGGGAGAAGGGGACTAAGTAAAAATTACATATGGTGTGGGCTCATACTGCAAAAAAACCAGACATGTGCAGCTTAGCGCGTGTATTCCTAGTATACTGACTCTCACAAGAAACACTGCACATGGCTGACTTGCATTAGCTTTATAGTTTTTTCTTTACCCCATCAAATCTAGCTCTAGACTGACCAACTGAACATAAGAAATGGGTCCTAATGAACATCAATAAATGTGGGGATCATAATTAAAACTGGATATTGTCAGATTTTGATTGGTGTATCTTAACCTAAAAGAAAGCCCTGTTCATAGAGATCCATTTTTACAGAAAAATTCCCCTCCCCCTTATAAAATACAAATTAAAGAAATTACTTTTTGTATGCAGAAAGAAATATAAACAAGAGTTCCCCTTGATATAACTTCTCCCAATTAGCTATGCACCTGTCTTAGCTGTGGGAATGTTTCCAAAAAGAGAAAGTGTCTGCTTTCTGTTCTGCCTCCTTCAGCAACACTTATTTTTAATCAAGCGAAAAAGTGGAAAATGTCTTATTCAGCATTTTCTTTAGAGAAGAGAAAAGACAAGCCCCAACTTGTCTAACACCTTATAAACTCTATCCTAAGATTAAGAGGGATAATGAAGATGACAACCATCCCTTTAAATTGCTGGGGGTCACCCCTTTTGGCAGGCATACCATAAATTAGCCCTACACGTGCCCTAAGTGCCACTCCAGTCTTTTTCCCTTACCCAATCTGCTAATCAGCTTTCTGCTCCCTGTCCTGTGCTCCTTGACCAAGCTGCTCCTCTGCTTTCTTCTCCCTGCCCTACCTGTCAGTGCTGCCTGTCCCCTCCCCAATCTGCTGTCTGCCATACAGAGAGGCCACGGGTTGACCATTCCTCCATATTCTCATTTAATTTACCATATTTACCTGGATACAAGATTACACTGAATATAAGATGACCCCCATTGATTAGATTCTATATATGGAAAAATGATACATTTGTTATAATTTTCCAGGTATAGAATCTAAGTATTGGAGGGCTCTTGAATCCCCCCCACCGCTACAGCAGGGAAAGCAGTGGCTGGGGGGAATAAGGTGACCCTCTTGCCCTCTGCCCCCACCCACTATTTCCCCTACAGCCTCCCTTTCTGCACCCCTTGCTACCTGCACCCCCAACCCCCAGCTTTCTACAGCCTCTGCCTCTCCCCGGTTCCTCCTAGTTTCTGCCTCTTCCCCCTAAACTCCCCCCGCCTCTGTCCCTTCCCCCCACAGTCTCTGTCTCTTCTCCCCCTGTTTTCCCCAGTCTCTGCTGCTTCCCCCCGCAAACTCCTCCCAGTCTCTGACCCTTCCCCTGCCGTCTCCCTGAAGTTTCTGTTTCTCTCCCCCCCACCCTTTACTGTCAGATGCTGCTTGGGCTGTTCCATCCTGAAGCATGGCACATGGAAGTTCAGCCCTTGCTTGGCCATGCAGCAGTGTTGGCCAGAGCCGAGTTGCACCTGACAATGAGGTGTGGGGCAGGAAGGAGGCAGCGGGTTGGGGGCAGAAGCTGCAGAGGAGAAGTGTGGGGGAGGGGGGGAGGAGTCAGCTGTGGATCTGACTGTGGCCCCAACCTGGGCTCAGAGTCAGAGCTGCAGCAGCCACCTGCTCTTCCCTCCACTTTGTAAGTGAATATAAGATGAGAGGCTTCTCCCTCATGTTGACTGGCGGGGGGGAAGGGAACCTCATATTTTGAGTAAATATATGCTCTTGCTTTTCATACTGCAGGGAAATATATGCATATTAGTACTTCATGGCTGCATCTACATGAGTGGCTGACTGTACATTCATTTAGTACTTATGCAAGGCAGTTAGTACTTAAGCAAGTACTAAAATGACAGTGCAGTAACTGGTGTTACTGGACAGAACCAATGCTACACAGTTATTGTTAGCTAGTACTGTGCAGCAGCATTGGCATCATGGTTCATGCCTGGCGATGCTACGTTACCATAGCAATGAGCTACACTGCAGCAGCAAGTTGCTACAGCAACATAGCATCTTATGTAGATGTGTCCCATGGGTACCACACAAGGAAGAAACAAAAAAATGGTGAAAGCTATTCACACAGAGCTGTGATTCTTCCTTGTCCATCTGAACTGGATGAAATCACTAGGAAATTACATTTCATGTGCAAAAGTTGGGGGAATGCTTTACTCTGAACCTCCCTTGTTTCCACCTGTTAGATTTGCTGTAAAACTTTGGGAAAATTATGTGATCTCACTACATCTCAGCTTCCCCATCTATAAAATGTATATAGGGTACATATTTTCTAAAATGTTTGCTTAAAATTTGGCTTACCATGAAATTCAAACCAGATCTGTAGACTACAAAATAGTATAAATGTTCTATATTTTCCTATTAATGAATCTTTTGTCTAGAGAATGCTTCAAAATCTCCTCAAACATACCACCTTTAAATTTTGCTAACCCTTTATTTGGATATTAATTCCCTATAGCAAAATTTTTTTCTCAGTCACTTGAGAAAGCCTAAAAAGCTTTCACCACTTCCACTGATTAAAAAAAAAGGAGTTCAATAATTAAGAAGATCATATTTTAGTCATAAGCATATGGGATAGGACAAAGGATAAGCTTTCAGACTGAATTCCGAATTTCTTGACACCTGCATGCAATTTTTGCAAGGAATAATATTTTTTATTTGCCTTTGTACTGTGTATTAAAAATAATAGCTTTAAGAAGAAAATTTTGTCAAAGAGGCTTGAGAATTCATTTTTCTAATACTGACAGAGGCCTTAGAGCCCTAAGAATATATAATTTTTAAATCTTTATTTGGCAAACTGCATTCAAGAATACCATTTGGAATTTAACATTTGAATAAACATCATTTAAGTACTTGGCACTAGCTAAATACATCACCATTAATGGGAATTTATATTAAATATAACCCCACTAAGCAACAGTGATTATCATTCAGTATCGTTTGGCTAAGCCAGTTTCCTGGGAGAAATTCCAAAAAAAAAAAAAAAAAGAAAAAAAAAGTCATCCTGATTTGATGTGTTCCAATTAAGCAGTGTATACTGTAATGATAATGTGCACGCATACACACACGTGCGCATGTACACACACATATATATATACTGGTGTACCACGTTGTTCCAAAACATTTTTCACATTATGCATATACAGTACCACTGAATTTTACCTTAAGTCACTGAAGTGACTTAAGATGTAATAAGCAGGCTCTTACAGTGGGAAAGAAAACATGTTACGCCATGATAATGAAGTAAAAACCTGTTCTATAAAAATGCATCATGGACTGTAACTTCTACAGGGGCATTTAGCTAAAAAAACTGCAGAATAAATTCAGTGGAGCTCAATTTACCAAACTTGCTGAGTCAAGCCTGTTAAAAGCTGAACCCATAACTCCCTGGAGAATAGATTTCTGCCATCAGCCGTACACTAGACACTTCTGCTGGTATAATAATGTCGGTTGGAGGTGTGATTTTTTATGACATTTTTATACCAGCAAAAGTCTTACTATAGATACAATGATGCTAGTAAAACGAATGCTTTCACTGGCATTGCTTAATTTATTTATGAAATAAGGATGAGCTACTCCAGCAAAAACACATTCTTGCCACTGAAACATGTCTGAAATAGAAGGGTTTGTCAGTATAGTGTTACCTATACAGATAAATCTTTTTAGTCCAGAATAACTGAATCCACTCCCTCTACCAGAGGCTGAAAGCTCTATTAGTGCTTTATATACCTTCTCTCATTTTCTTTTTCAAACTATTTGCTGTATAAAAATACTTGTGATTAAAGATTCCCCCCCCACCCCTGTCTATTCTTTTTGGCTCCCATTTGTTCTTTCTCCTTTTCAGTTTTGGCTTACATTTAATTTCTCTGTCCCTCATTTCCTCTGTCTTCCTTCTCTTTCATTTTCCTCTCCACCCCCTTTCCTCCTTGTTTTGAACAGAAGCACTGAGAGCATTACCCTGTGAAGCAATGATCAGGATTGAGCTATAACAGCCACTAAGTAGGCAGTAGCCAATGTTTCCAGTGTACGAAAAATGAGCTGGGTGGCAGCCTGAGTTAAGGCTGGTGGAGTCAGCAGAGAGCTCAGTGCTACTCTTGGTTTTTTAATTAGTTTCCCAGGAAAGCTAAGATTTTTGAATGTGCAAAATAAGGGTTCCAAGCCATGGATATCTCTTTGGTAAAACATAGCTCTCACTCCAGGCAGATTTTACAGCTTGCTTTTAGGTATAACATTGTTTTTCTGGAGGGCTGTAACCTATATAAATAATTTTGGATGTCTCAGTCCCTGCCTCAGCTTGCTGCTGGAATGCCAGGGCTTGGGTGCTGCTTCCCCATCCCGACCCTTTATTAGAGATTAAGTTTTCCACCCAAATGCAGTATCTTTCATAGGCACTTGTTTTTTAAGGCATCTAGTTTCTTTTCTAATGTTTCAATAGAGTTCCACAGCCCTATCTTAGCAATTCAGTCACATATGAGCTGATTTACATTTATTTTTTAATTTAATAGATATTGTGAATACTTTGCTGATCCCAGAAGTTACTTTTTTATGAGGTTTCCAATTGGCCATGATAGATAGGACAGCACATCTGCATGAGTAGCGTGATCAAGGCAAATGCACTGTGGATCAGGGGATGGGGAAGTAGCACACAATGCTGCCCATCCCCCAATGCACTGCTATCTCTGTCCTGGCAGCAGCTGGGGTAGGGAATGTGAGAGCAGCAGTGTGTGGGGAGGCAGCAGAGCAGGGCAAGGGGTAGGGCAGCATGATGAACATTAAGAACCTTTAGCACAAAGAGCTAAGCAGGTGCTCTCAACCCACAGAAGAGATGGAAGCAGCAGCAAATGACAGAAAGAAATGGAAGAGACTAGTTTCCACCTTATGTTTCAATGACGATGTGGAAAGAACGTAATATGATGGAATTTCCCATAATATACAGTAACAGGATCAGTGAGTGTGTGTTTATCTATAGATATCTGTATCTAAAGCCAGATTAGACCCACAAAATTTACCCTGGGGGAATGGACCCTTCATATGAATATGTCATCCAATCTCTAAGTAATGGAATACTGATGACTTCTATGGGACTAGCACCAATTTAGAAGGAATATGATATTCTTTCTTGGATCTTTTTAAGTATATTCTAACAAACCACTATTTTCTTTGCAGCAGAACACTGAGGGTGCCTTTACTGCCCTGCTTTATCTATGGCAAATTAGGATGCTTTCAGTGTTTTGGGGCATTAGGCCATGTAGTTGGGTAGTTGTGCAAGAGGGTTGTTCACACTGTTATAAGAACAGGTCTGACAGATGCTTGGATAGGATGGTTTAGGTAGGGGTGATCCTGCCTTGAGTAGGAGTTTAGACTAAATGACCTCCTAAGATCCCTTCTAGCCTTACTTTTCCATGATTCTATGGCTTCACAGAATACTCTTTATAGCAGGGATGTCAAACATCTGGCCCACCAGTCACTGGATCAGCCCCACATTCTGGCCTTAGCCCAGGGCCAGGCAAAATATGGCTCATGGGCTTGATCCGTCTTGCCAGGCAATTTCATCTGGTCCATAGGCAGGTGCCTACCAATTCACTATATCCCACCTGGCCCTGAGCTGTCCCTGCTGTGCTCACCTGAAGTCGAGCCGTGCTCACTCCCATGGGGCAGTGCATGCTATGCTCCTACCCTCGCTCATGGAATGGCACAGACCCTGCCATCACTCCCCCCTGCCCAACCAGGGGGGAGTGATGGCAGTGGCATGGGTGGGAGGTGTAGTTGTGGGTGGAGGAAGGGGAGGGTGGCAGGTGAGGGGGAAGGTAAGACAGCAGCAGAGGAAGGGCAGCAGCAGTGGTGGTGGGGGAGTGGTGGTGGTAGTGCAGTTGGCAGGCAGGTGGGGGGGGAGCGGCAGTAGTGGTGGGGGGGAGCGGCAGTAGTGGTGGGCAGGAGTGAATCAGCAGCTGGACAGGAACGCGGAGCCTGCGCTGGTGTCCTGGGGCCAGTGCTGGGGCCAGCGAGGACCCAGGGCAGCGTGGCAGGAACATGCCTGGCTCCATCATGTGGGGCTCGCATGTAGTTCCTGGTTTCTCTGCATGAGCTGTATGCCTCTGGTGGGGAGCCCCACGCAATGGTGCTGGTGGCCTAGCCCTGCTTGCTGCTATGCACAGGTCATGGAAAACAGCGGGGAGCTCCATACTATGGAGCCGAGCTGGCTTTATCTCTCTGCTGAGCCCCATGATCTGCGCAGCCAGCTTCATCGTGCAGAGCTCCCCCCGGTGGTGCAGGGCTTGGGCATGTGAGCCCCACACCATGGAGCCAACAACCTGATCATGTGCAGTCCTGGGGTTCACCGAAAAGATGCACTGCCAGGGGCCTCCGCCTGCTGCTGCTGGTGAGAGGGACTGTGTACAATGGGGAGGGGGGCTTTTTATAGGGGGGCCCACACACACCCCACTATACATACTCACCCACATCCGCCATGCAATCTTCCCCACATACACCCCCAGCCACCCTCCCCCTCCACACCCGCCATGCTACCCCCCCACACCCTCTCCCTCCACACACCTAACCACTGCCCCACACCCACGAGTCCCCCACAAACCCCATACCCACCCCCACACTTCCAAAAACACCTCCATACCCACCCCCACATCCACAACCCTGCACAACCCAAATACACACACAACCAAATCCCCCACAAACCCCATACCACCCACACATACCCACACCCTCCCACAAACACATCCACACCCCACATATACCCACAGTCCCCCACAAACCCCATATCCAACCACCCATGCCCCCCTCCACCTCACTCCCATATACAAGTATAAGGCTTCATTTTGAGCTATTATGCAATCACCTCTACATTACACAATGCAAACAGGAGCTGTGGGCTGGACTTCCATTCCCAAGATGGCAACCAGGGGGTGGGGCACCTGTCAGGGGGTGGGGCTACTCTTGCAGCCCATGACAGTACACCAAAACTCATTAGGTGGCCCTCCAGCCAAAATAATTGCCCACCCCTGCCTCAAGGGAAAGAAAGCGAGCATGGACATAAGAATAAATGCTGCTCATTCTATCATCAAAGCGGGTTATCCAGAAAAGGTACAATAACCTGAATTTATATTACCAGCTCCAAGATGCCCTGGTTAAATGGTTCCCAGAAGTAGCTGAGCCCAGAAAAAATCCTTTGTTACACATCTCCTTTGGGGCTCATGCCATACTCTGACAGCATGATTCCCAATGAAGGCACAAAGTTGGTCTGGAGTAGGGGTGGGCAAAATGCAGCCTGCAGGCCTCCTAAAAAAATTAGAAAATTAATCTTTATCTGCCCCTGGCTGCCTGTCATGCAGCCCTTGATGACTTGCCAAAACTCAGTAAATGGCCCTCTGCCCAAAATAATTGCCCACCTCTGGTCTGGAGGCAGGGGTGGATGCAGGGAGGAGAGGAGTTGCAGTAATTTTAAATTTCAGGAAATTGATTCCTGGTCAATCCAAAGTTTAAAACTGCCAGGCAGTGGCAGCAGCATTAAGTTAGGCAGTGCTGAGAGAGTCAGTTGACTTCATGACTCGTTATAATCTACCTGATCCCTTCTAAACTCTTTATTTTACAGGTGTTAACCACCCTCTCTTCTTTCTAATGTTCTTGATGTTCAACCAATCAAGCTGTCTTTTCTTCTGAAATTCTACTATCTGTTAGGTGCTCCTGGTAATAAAGCTCCTATTTCACAGTCCCACAGATTGTTTTCAACTTATTCCAATGAAGTCATATTTCTTTTTCCTTCAATTTTAAACCAAGTAATATAGCTCTAGGCCCCTAGTACATTAGTAGAGCTTCTAATTTATTTTTAACTGGAGAAAAATGTGTGTTGTTTTATATGTGATGATGCACCATATCATCTACACCCCACTCTTTAAAACCTTAGATATGCCTGTGTCTTGAAGGACACTGTGTACAGGGCCTCAGTGTACATGGCTGTGATTTCTTGCATTTCTCTTGAGGCTTTGGTATTGGGCCCTGTATCTTAATCCAAGGGAGAGGCAAGCCCACCCTACTCCTCCCACACCAAGGAAATAGAGCGAGAAACTTTTGCAGCATGGTTTTCCTGAAAATGTCCTTCCTCCGAGTTCACTCCTCCTTACATTCTACCTTCAGTTGTTACCAAGAGAGAAGGTTATCTGGCTCCAGCAATACTGGTAAAATAAACAGGCACATGTGAAATGCGATAAGCTGAACTGTATCTGGTTTCTCTATAATAGGGTTGTACTAACGTGCTGCCCTTTGGTTTTAAAGGAAATTGATGCTGTTTTTGCTTATCCTTGGGAGTATATTTCCAACTACCCATTATTTGGAATTGAAAATTCAGCTATATGAAATGAGGACTTACAGTCTTTTGGGGACTGTGCTGAGATCACCAAACTAATTCAACATATGAAAACTTCTATTAAAAAGGGTAGGTTTCAAAGCTATCAATCTCTGATTACCACTCAAAATGCTATATTATTGCTGTTAGAAGTCTGAAAAGATGCTGAGTAAATAAAGCTTAAGACTCCTTAGTCCAATTTTTCTCAACAGTATAAGTAGTTTTCTTTGTCATATACTGTTTCAGTACTGCAGAGCTAAAACTAATCAGTCTGACAGAAGGAATGTGTTTGGTGTGCAATATTCACCTGTTTACAAAGTCTGATACTGAGCAGTAAATAATGTCAAAATATTTGTTTCATTTATAAGTCTTGGCTAATTCTGCACATCAGGTAGATTTTTTCCTGAATTTAAAATTTCTGTAAATAATTCTTAAAATACAGTATATCTGTGAATACTGAATGACACCTGGCAATATCCAAAGGGCTCTCAGTTTTTCCTGATTATAGATTATTATGAGGTCCTGTCAACAAAGTACAGTCAACATGAAAGTATGCTTCTGGGACTGGGAATTTTCTTAGCCATTACTATAAGTGACAGTAATTAGCTAGTGACCATTACCATATGCTTCACTATATACATGCAAAACAAAAGAATGAAGCAATTGTTCAGCATCAAGGCAAAGACCAATATGCCAAAGACCCTAATGACAGAACACCTCGTTAGGGTGTCTGTCACTTTAACGGCTGGAGCAGGGAGCTAGCTGCCAGGTGGTTAATGAAAGCGGTAATTTTGGGAGAGGTCTGTTATAAGAGCAGCACATTTTGAGATCAACAAGCAGGCAGTAACATTGCCCAGCAGTGTTCCTGCTCCAGGAATATCTCAGAGGTAAGGGTGAGGTTATGGGAAAGGAGGAGGCCTCAGTGGGCCTGGGTATAACTTAAAACTGCACTCTGCCAGGATAGGGAGGCATGGTGGTCCTGCCTGTGGACCGCTCAAATACCAGGACTGAGAACCTCTGCAGTGTAAGGGGGGTTGGGGCACCTAAACCTCTGCCCCCACCTTCAAATGGGTTATCAGGAGGGAGTGGGGACCAGGAAGCTTATTGAGAAGTGCCTGAGTTCTATGAGGTGTTGGACCCTCGGGGGGGGGGGCAGGCACGCTGAAAGAGCAGCACCTGAGCCCAAGGAAGTGTAAGACCCCAAGGCCTGAGAGTTGTAGGACAGAGTTGTGGGGCCATTTAAGCTCAGGAAGTAGCAGCTGAGCCTTAAGGGGCAGAAAACCCCAGGCCCCAGTGTAAAGGGGCAGAGTTGTGGCCCGACAGAGGGGTGTAATGGCCTGGTGAGGGGCTAGGGCCAAAAATGGGGTGAATCAGTGGTCACTGCTCAGATGAGGGTCAAAGTGGACCCAAAAGGCTGGGCCAGGGCTGACTGAAAAGAGTGAGAAGAGGAGTCGGCAATCACCACCCAGATGAAGATCATGGGGAGGGGCCCAAAAGCCTGGGCCAGGGCTGTCTGAGGTATGAGTGGACAAGCCTGAGGATCTCTCCAGAGGTAGGGTGTTACGAGTGTGGCCTGGATAAGCAGCATATAAGAGGTTCTTATGAGAGGTGGGCAGTAAGAGAGAGGCCCAAGTAGGGTGGTACGTGAGTGGCCTTACAAGGGGCTATATTCGACCCGGCTGGAAGCCAGAGCTGTTTATGTTTACAGTATGACATCAGCAAGGCATGGGACACATGTAGGGATGGTAGAAGCATGTACTGATTGCCCCCGGTCATTTGGGCACACAAAGGACAGCATCCTGCCTATTTGACATAATAATAACCTACCAACAAGGTGTGGCAGGTGAGCAAAGCAGACAGTTTACACAGAGACAAGGGCAGGACCACACTAGTATCAGGTCTGGAAGGTACCTTTGTCACAACCTTCCAATTCAATTTTCTTCTGCAATTTTGAGCACAAAAGTCTTCAGAAGTACCAAAGTGACTTTATACTAGCCTAAGTTCCATTTTCAAAACTGATTTAAAAGTTTTCAATTAATTTTTAAGTGCCTAAATCACATTTTGATTTTAATTTTGCCTCTTAAGTCCAAAAATCTTGTGTGGATGCAAAAAGCATTTGTGTGCACAAATCGGGTAGTAGTTCCAGGTGAGAATTCAAAGTTTTAGGTCACCCAAAACTTCCACATGCAAAAGTAAAGATTTAATGATAGGAGCTGCTTTAGAAAATTTAGTCTCAGATGTATGCATCATTCCACTGTCTCTTTTTTTCTTATTAAAACAAAACACGATAAGTGTTCCCATAACCACAACCAAAAGGGTAAGGTGCATTATCTCCACCTAGTCTTAATGCATACTTTTCTGCCAATCATTTATTGAATGTGGTGATCTGATTTCAAAATGGCGTGAAAAAACGTATAGAGAACACTAGTAGAGGACTGTTTCAGTGCACAGTTGAGGAACAGAAATTAGACTTCAAAAAAATGTGGGCTTGTTTTGAAATGTATTATACATCTTTACATTTCAGTGACATGCCACACATTTTTAGGGCCAAGTGTTGAAGGCTGGGATCAGTGTACATTTCCAAACCCTTGCTCTGAGTATTTCACAACCAAAAATAACATTCTCAACAGATTTTCACATTCCTTATCTGTCACAACTGGGTTATTTATTTTTGCTATAATCTCTTGTGCCTGGAAGACTACAGCATGTCTGGGCTAGTAATCTCTTTGGTTACTGTAATAATTACATCCTAAAAGGCCTGCAACTTACAAAAGAAAGCAATATCCTAGGCTGGTATTCCCTTTTTTGTTTTAAACTTAGGGCTGACAAATTATTAAAAAAATTGAGAGATTTTTTAATAATAGTTGCAATTATTCACAATTTTAATCACACAGTTAAACAATAGTCAGCACACCCCTACCCAATAGTCCGGAGTCCGTGCGCCCTGCAGCTCCTCCCCAACAGCACAGAGCTCCAGCCCTAACCCCAGCAGTCCCCACATGTGCTCCAGACTCACCCCAGCCAGAGTGGACCAGCTGGAATTTGTGCAAACAGCCCCAACCCCAGCCTGCCCTGCGCCGGCTCCAAACTCACTTGCCTATGCTGAGCAGTGGCAGTGGCCAGGCAGAAGCTGCTGCTCAGTGCAGAGGAAAGGCAGCCCCACCCCCCTCACTGCTACTGGGCCCTTCATGCTGCAGCCACCTGGAGCCTGCATCCGGGCTGCCCTGTGGCTCCTCTGCACTGCTGCTGCTACCTCACTGGGCAGCCTGGAGGCGGTGATGACGGCAGCAGCAGAGAGGAGGCACAGAGCAGCCTGGGCATGGGCTTTGGGCAGTTGCAGCAAGAAGGGCCCAGGAGAGGGGCCACTTTTCTGCTGTGCCAAGTAGCAGCTTCTGCCCGGCTACTGCCACTGCTTAGCATGGGTAGGTAAGTCTGGTGCAGGTGCAGGGTGGGCTGGGGTCGGGGCTGTACACATGGGTTCTGGCTGGTGTGGAGATGGCCTGCTCCACTTGTCAAAACGATGTGTACAATTAACTGATTAAAAAAATTAATGCGTTAATTTGTTTTTAGATTAATTGCGTAAATTAAATTGGATTAACTAACAGCCTTATTTAAATTTCTTTAGACGTCATTTTTATGGACCTCTTCATAACCTTCCCTCCCTTGCTCCCCCAATAGTTTCAATACATTTATGGGACAAATCTTCAACTAGTACATATTGCTATAGATCCATTGTATGATTTACACCATTACTGAATTTTACCTCCGTGTGGTTGCATATAATGAGGTTAGCTCTCAGTGCGCACATACCCAAGCACAAGATTGTGTATTCCAAAGTAAAATTTTAAATGATCCCCACTGGATCATGAACTACTTACTGGGAAATTAAGTGTCAACAACAAAGAAGTTAATTGGACATCCAGCCACCACCCTATCAGGATAGAAATTCTACTATGTATTGCTGCAGATAAGAGTGCCAGAAAGAAAATTAGGCAGTTATTAGGGTGGGAGCCAGTCAAGCTGAGGGCAAATTGAAGTCCTCTAGCATGATAAAGCCCAGAGAAAAGGCAAGCCAAAGCCAGATAGGTAGAAGGCTGGAGAGATATCCACCTGAAAAGACAAGTAGGCTACCAGAAGCCAGAGTACTTCCCCTTTCTTTGGAGTAGTGTGGTGGAGCAGCTTTAGAGCTCCATCACTTTAGCAGGTAAGGGCAAGGCTATGGGGAAGGAGGAGGCCTCATTGGTCCTGGACACGACCTGAAACTGTACCCTGCCGGGACAGTGAGGCCTGGTTGTCCAGCCTGTGGCAGAGCAGAGCCACTTAAAATGCCAGGTTCAAGGAACCTGTAAGGTAGGTCAGGGTGCCTAAACCCTTGCCCCCACGTTAAGGTGGGTGTGTTAACCAGAGTTGTGGGCCAAATGAGAGGGCAGAGTAGTGTGGCCCTGGAAGAGGGTGAAGAGTGGGGCCCCGGAGAGGTAGAGGCAGAGTAGTAGCCCAGTGAGGGGCGTGGGGGCAAAGTCGGCCCACAGTCTTGCAAACAGCCCAGCATTTGTTCAGTTGAGGGCCACAGGAGAGGCCCAAAAGGTTGCATGCCTGCTGGCCATGGTGAGAAGAAATAAGCCTGATGGCCCTTTGGGGTCACTCAAAGGAAGCAAGGGTGAGGTGCGTGTGGCCCAAAGAGGTGGTATGGCCCAGAATGGGGCAGTAAATAAGAGGCTTAACTGTGCATTGAGTTTAGTCTGACCTCAAGCCAGAGGAGCATTATAGCCTCCTGCCTATTAACATCAGAATAACAGGGCATCAAAACGTGGCAATTGAAAGAGGTGGGCAGTTGGCTCAAGGACAAAGGAGCAGACTGTTCTTGCAACCGGGCTGTGAATTGGCTCCTTTTGTCACAAGCAGACTGAAAGTCTTTAAACTGCCTGTATCATCTGGGAGGCAGAGAGAAAGGGGAACTGCTAGAAGTGACTCCTCCTCCCATCTTGACAACAAAGCATGAGCGCAAAGGAATGTTTGGAAGTCCAGCTTTACCTCTTATCAAAGCAAAGAAAAATTCAATCTTAAAAGCATAGCTCATGCTTTACCATATTTCCTCTTAGTATATGTCTTCTGGGTAAAAAAGTACTTAAACCAACTAAGTCATGGATAAAGATGCATCTGACTTCACAATCTTGAGGATTTATTCCACATGTAAAAGGTTGGGGGTTTGATCAGGATGTTCTCTGGATTAGTTTAAATCAATGTGCTCAACCTTCTGGCCTCACAGACCAGATAAGGGATGGTATGTCAGCTGGATCCAGAGTGCAGGGTTGGTCCACGGGTCTGATCCAGCATAGAGCCAGAGCATGGGTCAATCCCTGGGTGCAATCCAGTGCACCAGCCCAGCCCCACATGCCAGCCTGACACTGGCATATGGAGACAGATTAGGCTTTCAAGAAGCCCTGTACTCTGGCACCGGCCCCACTGTGCACCTGCACAATCTAGCCTGCAGGAACACACTAGCTGGCCTTTGCAGCTTCTCACAGGCTCTAAAATTTGGCAGGGGAGTGGCTATTACAACCACGACTACTTTCCTGCTGCCAAATTTCCAGCCTGCAAGCCAGAGATTGACACCTGGTATTTGAGGGGGCTTGCCCTGCCATAGGCAGGACAACCAGGCCTCTCTAGGGTGCAGTTTTAGGTCATGCTCAGGACCACTGAGGCCTCCTCCTTCCCCATAGCCTCACTGTTACCTCCAAGATATTCCTGGTCAGGAGCTCTGTGGCAGAAAGCCACTTTGGTTTCTCCCCAAAATCTCTGCCCTGCGACAATGTGATCAAGATGGGCCAGCACAGAAGATTTACACCTCAGCCTGTCTCTTTAGGTAACCTGAGCTGGCTGCATTCCTGAGGGAGGGGGGAAACCTGCTCCCTCTGCCTACATGACTGGCATCAGTTACCTGGGTGGGGGGTTTCTGCCTGGGGAGCTGGAATCTGCCTGGTAACAGGTGATGTATTTCAAATTGGTTGGCTGACAACCAACTGGGGCTGACCTCCACTGGACCAGGTGAATGAGGTCACGGGGGCTATATAAGTTAGGACAGGCTAGGGGAGGCAGTCTCTCTCTTCGGCCATGAGGTGAGGCAGCAGCCATGCGGGGGACACAGAGGAGCATGACCATCTAAAATTGGCTCTCTCCCCCAAACTCACGAACTAGAAACCGCCTGCCTCCAAAGGGAAACGGCACCGGCCGTTGGAAGATGCTTGTGAGTAACCTACTCGAGATCTGATTAGATATCTAGCTGGCAGTTACTCAGATGCGTGATCAAAAGGCTACCTCAGCCAGACTGTTTGCTCTTTAGGATTTCTAGGATATTGCTCAATCTTGTACCCTATTTTCACCCTACCCCTGTAACCAATAAAGTTTTCCTTTGTCACTGGTGTGGGAGACTTATTGAGGGGTGGGTCTAAATTATGCCTAAAAGACCCCTTAGGTCTGCGGACTAAGGGAGAGTGTACTTTTTGCCCCCGGACTTGGGGAAGTGCCCCAAGTGCCTGTACTGGGTCGAGTACCCGTAGGACACAGGGCAGGGAGTGAGTCCATTCTTGGGGTGGTGGCGGCGACGTTACCCCCAGGCTAGTGAGTGTGTTCCCGGAAGGGGGTCAGGCCGGACATAAGGCGCCCCCAGGGAGGCATTCGGAGCCTGGCAGGTGGGCGGGCGCAGGGAGGTGGCCGGCTCAACGCAGGAGCGCCCCCTACTGGCCCGCCACAAGCTCCATCAGGCAATGTTACACCCCATTCGCTGATCTCAAAATGCTCTGCTCTTAAAAGAGCTCTCCCAAAATGGCTGCTCTCCAAAAATGACCACTCTTATTAACCACCTGGCAGCTGCCTGTGCCCGCACACTCTCTGCACATTGTTTCATAGATTTTGTAGGCATTAAGACTGGAAGGGACCTCGGCAGATCATTGAGTCCAGCCCCCACTGTTTTAAATGACAATAATGCACCGCATTGCCACAACATTTTGGGATTTTTACATTTACATTTTTACTTTCCTCATGGAAACACAGGTTCTGAGATCAGCCACTGAAGAGGATCGATTTAGATTATGGAAACCCAACCCTAAGGGTTCAAATGGTCTTTGTAATACACCCTTTCAAACTCAAGAGCTCTAAAACACCCAAGAAATGTTATTATGGCTCTAATAATTTCTAATAATTTCTATTGTATTGACTGCCTCATACATAAGTAGAAAACAAATGTTGGAACTCCAACTTTCTAAAGGAAGCTTAGGAAGTCAGCTTTATGTTGTTCTGCAATGCTGATAGTCATTTTGGTTTGTAAACACTGAGGAGGGACAAAAATAAAGGAGTTACTACTGGGCACACTTTCATGGTTTTTAGGTTAGATGCATATTTTTTAGATGGAATGAGCTTGTGTACTTCCAGAACGATCCCTTCATCCACTTACCAAGGTAAAGCACAATCTGTTATGACTCTTAGTAGACGCTCCAGGGGTAAAATCTGTCATTTTAATGAAAATATTTTTTTGACCCTCTTTGCTTTTCAATGGAAAAAGCAAAGGGGAACATATCTGCTCTTTATCTTTAAAGCCAATTCTGATGTTGCTTGCAGTAGCGTAAGTCTGAATTAAACTGGAGTCTCTGGAGCAGTTGTTGTTTAACCACAATTTTTGGCTTTAACTCTATTGCCCAGTACAGACGTTGTGTCTATGTATGGGACAACACCTAGAATTTTCTTTATTATAAAAACAGCACTTCTTCCACATAGGCAGCAGAGGCCTCAGTCATCAGATTTTCTGAAATCTATGTAGTTTTGCAAGATGAAAATCTGTAGACTAACAGGAATGAACTCTCTACCACTTCTGCAAAAAAGCAAAAAGATAAAACTCTGTCTGCTTCAAAAAAACTATCTGGAGAAAATTTGGTGGATTCACCTCACAGGGCTCTTCTTCCTCGCCCTTCCTCCCTCTGGCCCAGTTTCCTCCCATTGATTTTTCTCTAGGCAAGAGCAATCTAGTTTCCTTCTTTTATCAGAAATTCTAACAAAGCAGCCACCAGATAAGCTGCTTATTTCTTCAACTCACTACATGAAAAAAAATGATTCATGTTTAGAAACTAGTCTCAAATCATGATGTAATTTTGTAAGATTAAACACAAAAATCACACATGGATTTTGACTGCACAGTTCATCTCACAGGCTGTTTTTCTACTGCAAAGTGACAAAAAATTCTGCAGCACATCAGAATCAATTTCTGTGGGGCAAAGCAATTTCTCATCAATTTTTTTTCTGATTACTATGACAATTCTGCATTGCAGCTGTCTGCTTTTACATCAGCAAAATTCATTCTTGACCACAGAATACCAAGCTTCTGCCTATATCTAATGAATGCAAGTGACAAAGAGCTGACAGTTGAGTCATTCCTTAAACATGGAATTTTTAAAAATGAAAATATGCATTATATAATTTTCTCTTGCTGCTTCTGTGGAAGCTAACAATTCATAAGAAGAATGAGATCCTACTTCTATTTCTCCATAGTACCTATGGGTCTTGTACCACAAACTTCCTACAAAAATCTAAACTAGGAGAAGCTTACCAATTTACAGATGGATTTATGTCAGAAGGAAGGGAAAGAGCAGGTGTGTACAATTTCTTTTAGAAGTAGTGGGCCAGATCATCATCTTATGAGAATAAAGTAACTCCACTAAGGTAAATAGACCTATGCTGCTTTTCAACCACCAAAAGAAATTCCTGCCCAGAAGACCGTTCCATCTTTCCAGTCTTCTGTGGAATATGAACCATAACCTGAAGGAAATATGCTTCTACATCATGCTTGCCACCAGACAACTTCAAGGTAAAGAAACTTTTTCAACCTCTCTCTGTGCCTAACCTAGACAAAATGAACTATTCCAAACAGGAGATTTTACCGCACCTTCAGCTCTCCTGTGAAATATGAATTTTCATTTCTACCTAGGAGAACTTTTACAATCTCTGCTCTCTCCTATGCCTGATGAAGGGTGAATGTGCCCAAAAGCTTGCAAATAAATAAAATAATTTGTTTGCAAATATCAAGTCGGCTAATAAAAGATATCACCTCTTCCACGAGTTTTGATTTCTAACTATTTCCTGCTGGCAAAATTCCCATCACTGCTAGTTGACTTCACTGGGGATCGTGAACCAAGTCCCACAGAATTCAACAGAGGTTGTACCTGGATAAGGTATGTGCCAGTTGTTTATTTTAAGCATTTCTAAGTTTAAGTTTTCTCTCCCCCTCCTTCTATCAGTAATCCCACAGTTCCTAACCAACTCAGTTATATTTTCTGCCTCAAGCTAGCCCAAGTGGTCATGTGTGACTGACATCAGTCACAAGTGTTGGTGACAGATACTAACTAAAATATCTGCATAGAGATGAACAAACATTCCTTTAAACAAAGTTCCCTAAGGATGCCATGTGTGCAGAATTTTAACTCCTGGGGCTCAAATGGGAAAGGCTACATAAAAGGCTACCCATAGACAAATATCAACTGAAAATATCTCAATTTACCTTGCCAAACGTTTGCTAGTATTTGTTAAGGTTAGCAAACTATTTCGTTTGCCATTGCTTACTGCAGTAAGTGGGTTTAAATATGTTTTACTTAGTTTGTGCAACAAATGCCAGAGTAAATCATAAGAGAGACAGGGCTGCTGAGGTACTATAGCCAGACTGAGCATATCAAAAGATCAGGAGGCAAGGACTGTGGAAACAAGTAGGTTGTGGTTAGATGTTAGTGATATGTATTGCAACTTCCTAACTCCTTTATTTGTGGGACACAATATAAATAATATAAGCAAAGCAACTGTACTGTTTTAATATACTTAAAGGTTATAATACTGGTATGCATTCAGAGTAAATGCCATCGAAATTGTTGGGTATCCAGGTTGTAGAGGAAAAAAACAATCAGGGCTCGTGGTAGAGATGATATCTTTTATTAGACCAACATTTTTGCAAAAAAAATTCTTTAATTGCAAGCTTTCAGGCACAAATGCCCTCCATCAGGTATCAGAGACAAGATTATAAAAGTTGGTTTTGTTGGTCTGATAAAAGACATCACCTCTACCATGAGCCCTGATTGCTTTTTCCTCTAGACGGATATGGCTACAACCTGGATACATGACACATGGAA
This sequence comes from Crocodylus siamensis, assembly GCF_052110815.1. Taxonomy (NCBI): domain Eukaryota; kingdom Metazoa; phylum Chordata; order Crocodylia; family Crocodylidae; genus Crocodylus; species Crocodylus siamensis. Next base: position 154,689,781 of record NC_143396.1, on the reverse strand, counting down.
GATATCAAATTTTAGTCAATTTTTTAAATGAAATCTTCATAATTTCCCAAAGAGGAAGCAACTTTGATCACCTGAAAACTGAGATACTGCTCCTGCCTTTGGTTCAAGGTAATTTGCATCATCACAGAGCCCCACAAGAGAGCTGAGAGACACCTTACCGGCTAAGAACTGCCTGCCCAGAGAAGTCTGCCATCTACTGAGTCCCTTGTGAAATTCTATGAAATATGAACTTCCATTTCTACCCAGAAAAACTTTTACAATCTTGTCTCTGATGCCTGATGAAGGGTGTTTGTGCCCAAAAGCTTGCAATTAAAGACTTTTTTTTCAAAAATCTTCTTGATCTAATAAAAGATATCACCTCTACCACGAGCCCTGATTGCAACTGTTGGACACTGAAAGCGTCAAACACTGGAGAGTACACAAATTATGTTTCCACAGCAACCACAACTCAACTATATTTCATATATGCAGTAAGCAATTAAAGACAGCATGATATTCTCCTCTAGGATAATAATATGTACATGCAATGTGGCCAAGTTACAGCTGTTGTTGGAAATGATAAACTTATATTGTTCTGTGTTTAAAATGTTAAGTATAATGTTGCATTAGTATAGAATTTGCTTTTCCCCCATTCTTTAAAATGTAAGCCACAGTATATATACATTGAAATAGTACTTCTATCACATAAGTAGAGAACTAAGAGCATCACTTCTGGTTGATGATGTTGCCAGAAGATCCCAATACAATTAAAAACATGCACAAACTTGCAAAGGGTTGCTTCATTATGGTAAAATTAATTTAATTTTCACATATATGAATGGGTTATATGTGTGTTACATAGGTGCCTGACAGGCTCATATATATGCAAGTTAATTTTTAGAGTTATAATTATTGTTGGTGGTAGTGTTATTCAATGTATCCTTTTACACTGAAGGTCTCTTTTGGTACAGTCTTAATAAGGCCTTGAAAGAGTTCAATATTAATCCTTTAAAATACATTTTAAATGCTGTATGAGTCTCAAATTTATGGCTTCCAAATGTGACAGAGCTATGAAAAATTTAAGCATTATGTATCTTTGTAGTCTAGCGTACATTCTTTCTGACTATGCTTCCTGCCTCAGGTAAGGATCTCTTTTATCAAATGATTTAAAAAAATAAATACATGTTTAGATTAAATGAAAAAATTCAAAATGAAGACATAGTATAAAAATCATGATTCACAAAAGATCACATACTTAGATTTCAAATGAGACACATTTGTCTCTAAAATGCTTCACCTTTGTTCCCAGAGGGATACCGATTAGGGCTGTGCGAAATGGCTGTGTTTCGATTCAGTTTTGGATCTGACCGCTTCAGACGAGTGATTTGGTGTTTCGGATGGCTGTCCTGTTTTGTTTTGGCCAAATCTCCTCCGAATCTGTTTCGAATGCACGACAAACTTTGCATAACCCTACTGCTGACCTGGGCAGGGTTTGGAGCCAGGGGCTGAAAGGCCCCAGCGGGGAGCAGGTCAGAGTCGTGGGTGGCTCATCTAGGGGAGGGCCACTGCCCTCTGTGCAGGCGAGGAGAACCCTGCATGGATCTCTGATCCCCGTTGTGCCGGGCTGTAGGGCAGGGAAACAATGCAGAGTGATGAGCAAGCCTGCTGGTCCCTGCTGTGCAAGCTGGCTCTGCAAGGAGCAGACACCCATGCCAGAGTCTCCTCGCCACCACAGCCTGCCCCGCACAGGCCCGCATTGCTGAGGAAACCCCTGGCACAGATCTCTGCTCCCTGCGGAGCCAGATCATGTGGCAGGACAGTGCTGGTCCCTGCTATGCGACCTGGCTCTGCAGGGAGCAGAGATCTGCACCAGGGGTCTCCTCATTACTGCTGCCCACTCCACAGAGCCCCCTGTGGCTGGGACAGTGCAGGGTAGGCAGCAGTGGCGAGGAGACCCCTGCCATGGATCTCTGCTCCCTGTGGAGCCAGGTTGTGTGGCAAGGCAGTGCTGGTCCTTGCTTCACACCCTGGCTTCGCAGGGAGCAGAGATCTGCACCGGGGTCTCCTCGCTGCCTGCCTCATGCAGCCCCACATTGCCAGGGCAGCACAGGGTAGGCAGTGGTGGCGAGGAGACCCTGGTGCAGATCTCTGCTCCCTGCAGAGCCAAGTCATGCAGCAGGGCAGCAACGTACAGCTGTTTCCTTGCAAGCCTGGCTCCGATACTCCAAACTTTTCCAAAACATTTCAGATGTCTCGTCTTGTTTTGGAGCCTTCCATTTTGATTCAGATTCAGTGTTTCGGGCATCAAAACAGCCCAAAACACCTCCAAAACAAGACAGGTATTGAAATTTTGCACAGCCCTAATATGGATCTTGCCTCTCATCTTACCCCACAAGGGCATGAATTCTTGTTTTATGAAAGCCCTTATAAGAGAACAACATATTCTTGTCATCTAGTAAAGTAATAACTGACTTTTGCTATTTCTCAGAGAGGGCTATTAATGAAACGATAGAACCTGTTACTTATGGTATACAAATTTGCAATTTTTCACTCTTTAATTTTATTTGCTAGCTTAATCTGTTTGATATCTAAGGTGTACTATTAAAAAATAAATGAACAACCTAATTTAGGATTAAGTTGCCTAAACATAATTGAACCCTACAATAAGCAAACAAGCAGGGACAGCAAACAAGGCAGTTTGCAAGCAGTTCACTGGGAACAAGAGGAGGAAAGGGAAGAGGAGCCAGGCATCAGCCACCAGATCCTGCTCTGGGAAAGTAAGGCTAGGGACAGAAGTTACACAGAAACCGGTTTGAGTGATCAGAAACTTGTTTAAACCTATAAGAGAACATAAGTTCTGTGCACATAAACCAATTTCAAAATGGCTGAAACTGGTTTAGGATGAACCTGGTTGAATATAATACCAGACTTAACTGACTGAGCTCAAACTGATATAAAAAACTTCTGTCCCAGAACCCTTCATGGTTCAGGTTAAATCAGAGTCCCCCAGCACCCCAGCGTGCTTTTCAGCCCTGGGCTAGGTTGTGCTGTCTGCTCCAGAAAGCAGGGCTGGCCCTGCCCCCTGCTCCCTAGCTAGAGAAGTAAGGACTGGCCTACTGATTGGTTCACTGTCCCCTTCCCCGCCCAGGCAAACCCTGGCTGGGGTGTGGGGCCAGGGATGGGGGTTAAACTTGCTTTTCCCCGAATACAGAGCTACCCTGCCCTGTTAAAACTTAGTGCTGGTTGCAACTGTGGACTACAAACCCTAGAGGCATCTGGAAGTGAGAAGAGGAAGTGACAAGCAACCCTGTGGAGTCCTCCTGCTCTGATTCTGGACTGCAAATCCCAGAGACCTCTGGGGCATCAGGAAGAGTAAGCAAACACACCTCCCAGGCTGTGTTTATAATCTTCATTTTATAGTTTTTCAGAGAGAGAACTATTCTTGTTCAAGTTTTTATGAATTCTGTGCTACTGCTATGGGGCCTGGCCACGCCCTCTGTACTCCAGCAGAGAGGGGGGGGAAAGGCTTGGAGTGGCTGGCAGGTGTGCTCTAGCACCACCTAGCTTCTGACTTGAGCCACTGAAGGCATGTGGCTGTATTTCCTGAATCAAAAATGAACGTGGGTTCATTTGCTTATTGGTTCAAACTCTGCAGCTTCGACTAACCTGCAAAGACTGAATCAATTCAGCCTCAGGCTTTTGACTGTCTGTACTTAGCCTAAGTGAGCCAGAGCTGCCTGTGTGTTTGGCTTGCTGAGTGTTTGCTTGGGCTGTATGCTTGGGCATGTGCTCCAACCAGCTGAGAGTGCTGTTAGCTGAGTGACTGCTGCCTGTGTCTTACAAAAGCCCAAACAAGGAGGGGAAACCAGGCTCAGTAGGGTATAAAATGGAGATTCCCCAGGCAACCGCAGAGCCAGGGAACAGGGACATGAAACAAGGCAGTTTGCAAGCAGTTCGCAGGTCAGTTTACTACCCCCTTTTTGAAAGGGAACGTTTAGGTAAGCTCTTTCTTAATTAAGAGTAACTAACCTACATATATTTAGTGTAAGTAGCTAAAGTTCAGGAGTTAGACCAGGGGTCAGGAGCCCCTGGCACATGTGCTGGAGCACAGCACATGAGACCATTTTGTTTGCTATGCCACAGCTGGTCTGGGCTTTGGGCAGCTGCCACCAGCCATGAAGCCCGAGCTACTCATAGCAAGCGGCATAGATGCTGCAATAGGTGTTCTGGGGTCTGGAGGCCTGGCCTGGCTCAGTGGCTGCTGGTGGCTGCACACACACCTCAGGGCACCTAGCAGAAAAGGAGCCTGGGGCAGCACAACCCTGGCCCCTTCCCTACCATGCGTCCTGAGGCATGCATATAGCTAATGCCAGCAGTGAGCTGGGCCAGGGCTCTGGACCCCACAGTGCCTGTGATGTGATTGGTGCCTCTTGTTAATGTCCCTCAGAGAGCAGGCAAGAGAGCTACAGGTGGAGGTGGAAAGGCTCTGAAGCGTTCTCCATCGTGAGGATTTTATCGATTCAATGCTGAAGAAGATCTCTAGGAACAGTGCTAGAGAAGGAAAAGGGCATGGACTTTCAGGAAGGTGGAATCTGGAAGCTTGTGACCTCTGGCAACAAGCAGAAATCTTCATCTCCACCTACAGCAGTTTGCCTGGAGAACAGATAACAGAGCATGAGGAGTACGTTCTGTTGGTGGAGGAGACCAAGGCAGACATCCTATTCCCATGGTTGGGAGGATCAATGCCACTGCCACCAAAAGAAAGCAATGGATGGTAGTGGCTGGAGGCCCTTTTCTGCAGGGACAAAGGCATTTATCTGCTAGCCTGACCTGTTGTCTCTTGAGCTCTGCTGCTTGCCCGGAGCTCAGATCTGAGAGGTCACGGAAGGATTACTGAGACTCATCTGGCCCTCTGATGGACTGACGGCTGCTTGTCCACATGGGCACCAATGATACTACCAGGGGTGACCCTGAGTAAATCAAAAGTGATTACAGGGCTCTGGGTGCAACAGTGAAGGGGATGGGGCTCAAGTGGTGTTCTCTTCAATCCTTCTGGTCAAGGGAAAGAGCACCAGCGGGGTGGATTCATCTTGTAAATCAATGCATGACTGTGTATAGCCTGGTCATCAACCAGGCTTTGGTTTCTTGGACCACAGGATGTTGTTCCAAGAAGGATTGCTGGAAAGAGATGGGGTCTACCTGATGAAGAGATGGAACAGCATCTTTGCAAACAGGCTCATTACTCTAGTAAGGAGGGCTTTAAACTAGGTTCGCCAGGGGATGAAGACCAAAGCCCTGAGGTAAGTGGGGAAGTAGCTGGCATGGAGGGAGCACAAGCAAGAGGGGCAAGAGGGGAGGCAGTTTCATTCTTCCTGACAAAGTAGGGCAATCAGCTAGTTACCTCAGGTGTCTGTATTCAAATGCATGGAGCCTGGGAAACAAGCAGGAAGAACTGGAAGTCTTTGCACAGTCATGGAACTATGACATGATTGGAATAAAAGAGACTTGGTGGGAGCTCGCATGACTGGAGCACCGTCATGGATGGGTATAAACTGTTCAGGAAGGACAGGCCGGGGAGAAGAGAAGGAGTTGCACTGTATGTAAAAGAGCCATATGGTTGCTCAGAGCTCCAGTTTGAAGCTGGAGATAGGACTGTTAAGACTCTCTGGGCTAGGGTCAGAGGGAAGAGCAACAAGGGTGATGGCATTGTGGGGGTCTCCTAAACCACCAGACCAGGAGGATGTGGAAGCTTTTTTCAAACAGCTAACAGAAGTTTCCTGATCACAAGCCATGGTTCTCATGAGGGACTTCAGTCACCCTTGATAATTGCTGGGAGGACAATATAGCAGTGTGCAGGCAATCCAAGAAGTGTTTGGAGAGTGTTGGGGACAACTTTCTGGTGCAAGTGCTGGAGCGGCCAACTAGGGGCCATGCTCTTCTGCTCACAAACAGGGAAGAATTGATAAGGGATGTAGAAATGGATGGCAACTTGGGTAGCAACAACCATGAGATAACTAAGTTCAGTATCCCAAGGAAAGGAAGAAAGAAGAGCAGCAGAATATAGACCCTGGACTTCACAAAAGCAGACCAACTCCCTCAGGGAACTGATGGGTAGGATCCCCTGGGAGGCCAATCTGCGGAGGAAAGGAGTCTCAGAGAGCTGGCTATATGTTAAAGAAACCTTATTGAAGGTGCAGAAACAAAGCATCCCGATGTGCAGAATGACTAGCAGGTATGGCAGAAGACCTGCTTGGCTTAGCAAGGAACTCTTCAGTGAGCTAAAACACAAAAAGGAAGCTTACAAGTAGAAACTTGGACAAACAACCAGCATTGCTCAGGCATACAGTGATGAAATCAAGAAAGCCAAACGCCACTGGAGTTGCAGCTAGCAAGAAAGGTAAAAGGTAACTAGAAGCATTTCTATAAGTATGTCAGCAACATTCACCTCAGCCTTCACAGGCAAGGTCAGCTCCCACATACTTGCACCTGGCAGCACACTTTGGGGAAGAGATGAGTGGCCATCAGTGGTAAAAGAACAGGTTAGAGACTAGTTAGGAAAGCTGGATGTGTAAAGTCCATGAGGGTAGACATGATGCACCCAAGGGAACTGAGGCAGTTGGCTGATGTCATTGCAGAGCTGCTGGCCATTATCTTTGAAAACAGATGTCCTGAATGACTGCAAAAGGGCAAATATACTGCCCATCTTTAAGGAAGGGAAGGAGGCTCTGGGGAACTACAGGCCCTTCAGCTTCACTTCAGTCCCTGGAAAAATTATGGAGCAGATCCTCAAGGAATCAATTTCTAATCACTTGGAGAAGGTGATTAGGAACAGTCAGCATGGATTCACCAAGGGCAAATCATGCCTGACCAACTATGATTAGATGACTGGCTCTGTGGATGCTGGAAGAGCAGTGGATGTGATGCACCTTGATTTTAGCAAGGCTTTTGATATGGTCTCTCACAATATTTGCACAAGCAAGCTAAAGAAGTACCGGTTGGATGAATGGACTCTAAGGTAGACAGAAAACTTGCTGGATCGCTGGGCTTAGAAGGTAGTATTCAATGGCTCAATGTCTAGTTGGCAGCTGGTATCAAGTGGAGTGTCCCAGGGTTGGTCCTAGGGTCAGTTTTGTTCAATATCTTCATCAATGATCTGGAAGATGGGATGGTGTAGGGACAAGCTGGCTAAGCAGCAGCTCTGCAGAATAGGACCTGTCAGTTACATTGAATGATAAGCTGAAGATCAGCCAACAGTGTGCGCTTGTTGCAAATAAGACTAACAGCATACTGGGCAGCATTAGTAGGAGCACTGCCAGCAGATCAAGTGAAGTGAAAATTCCCCTTTATTCGGCACTGGCGAGGCCACATTTGGAGTACTGTGTCCAGTTTTGGGCCCCCACTCCTGAAAAGATGTCAAGAAATTGGATAAAGTCCAGCACTTTAGTTAGAGGGCTAGGACATATTACTTCTGAGGAAAGGCTAAGGGAACTGGGCTTATTTAGTCTGGAGAAAAGAAGACCAAGGTAGGATTTAATAAATAACAGCCTTCAACTATCTGAAGCTACCTGAACAGCTAGACTCTAGACAGTGATGGCAGATAACAGAACAAGGAACAACGGTCTCAAGTTGCCACACGGGAAGTTTACATTAGATATTAGGACAGGCTTGCTCAGACAGAGGATAGTAAAGTACTGGAAGAAGTTACCCAGAGAGGTGGTAGAATCTCCATCTTTGGAGGTTTTTAAGACCAGGCTAGACAAAGGCTTGGGTTGGATGGTATTGTTGGGGGTGGTCCTGCTTTGAGCAGACAGTTGGGGCTAGATGACCTCCTGAGATCACTTTAAAACCTAATTTTCTATGATTCTATGAATAAGTTATACATAAACCTACTGTAAGGTTAAGTTCTTTTGTTCCTTTCCAAAGCTCTATTCAAGAACTTAATACTTTAATTTATCTTTAATAACTTTTATTTGGAGATTCAAGCCATACCTTATTACTTTCTGTCTCTCACATACATGCACACATGTACATAGCAGCAAGGTTCGTGTTCAAACAGCTCTCAAAGCCGGCTAGCATGAAGCATAATACACTTACTACCTTAGGCAGTGCCCTTCTGCTGTTCCATGAAAGATTCCTAGAGGCTACAGAAACTGTTTCAGAAAGAGGTAAGGAATGCTTGCAGAGCATGGACATGTGAAAAATGGGTGCAAAGCACTACACAATGACGACGACAGCCATTTACATCTACTTTTCACTGATATAACTGACTTTACAAGATATAAGGCAAAGGGGAATCAGTCCCTTGATGTCTGACTTCTCAAGACATGAAATGGTCCCCACATAAGCTGATCCACCACAAGTCCAATCAATCTCATCTTTGAGGACAGAAAAAAAAAATGTTTTTTGTAATGGCACCAAGAAGACCCCACTGGGAGGACTCCATTCTTAGGCACTGAGATCTCATATAAAGAAGAGGCAGCTCTGGTCCCATTTTTAAATCTTTTTGTTAACAGTAGCTTTGATTCACCAAATTATCCACTACCTAGACAGCAGTTTGTTTTTTACTGGGTTGTTTTACAGTTAAATACTTTTGCAGCTTTGGTTTTGCTGTCCTCCTCCCTAAAATAGATTAGTGTTATCTGCATTGTCTTTACAGCCTCCACAGAGATCATGCCTATGCTATGGGCAATGTTATAATACACTGTTGGCCTAGGCAAGAATCTCTTGCATGTTTCTGATAGATAGTCAGCCAATGGCAAATGTTATTCACTTTTTACCACACATCATAGGTTCAGCTATAAACAGACCAGAGCATAAACTACTTCGTAGTTGGATGGTATTAATCCTTGCATCACAAAACCATAATTCTCTGTTTCCAAGTTAATGGAAATCATCATCTCCTTTGGGGCAGTGTCATGTTAGAAAATTAATTACACAAAAGTTGAAGGCTTGGTGTAATTACCCTAAGCTGGAACCTTTCCCTCTATTAGTATGGGCAGCTTGTTACCTCATTTATTCTTTGAAGTAAGGGTTGGCTAATTAGAGGAATCTCTAGAATGTGTGCGTTTCTCAGTAACATAACAAAATACCAGAGTGGGTAACTTAATGCTTCCTGTTTCATTAAGTGTGATTTTTAGGCTTTTTCAAAACAAGAAAAAATTACTTTGCCCTGTAATGATGCAATTTAAAGATGTATCCAGCAACTTATCTATCAGAAACATTCAAAGAACTGGATAGCTCAAGCAATTAGATATGGGCTTTAGTGAGTTTCTTCTCCAAACAACTCCTTCAAATCCAGCCCAGGTCAACAACCAGTAAAAGTTATCATCCCTCAGGTGTCAGCTGATCCCCCTGGGGAGAGTCTTCATAGATAGCAAATTTGTTAGCTTTGTCAGCAGAAAGATGACAAACTCAACAGTCAAAGTAAATTAACTCTTTCTCTTCCTTCTGGAGTTGATAGGTGACAGCCCAGTATATCCTGGGAAACAGTGCCAAGTATGTAAATGCAAGAGCTCAAGCTAAGTCAGTAGGGGTAAAAGAAAGCAAAAAAATGACCTGAGGAAATGAAAGAATACTCGGAGAAAGTGGAAGATGAGAGGGCACAGAGAATACATACTGAAGGAAAATCAACATTAAGGATGACAGGAAGAGCTATGACAAACAGCAACAGGTAAGTAAAACTGGAGAGAAGGAACAGGTTAAGGAGGAAAAGAATAAAGGAGTCAAAGTTATGTATTTATTTAATGTCCAGTATCAAAATAGAAGTCCAGCAGAGAATGCTTTAAGGCAGCCATAACATTGTACATTAACTCCCTCCAATTCATTAGATCTCTGTATGTAATGTGTATCCACTATTTTATAGTATATGCACATCTTTTTGTATATACCTCCAGAACTCTGAGCTAAATTTGTAAGTTGCAGAAAAGATCCTGCCCAGAGTACTTGATAGATTTCATAGACATTAGGCCTGGAAGGAACCTCAGAAGATCAAGTCCAGTCCCCTTACCCAGGGGCAGGAAATCAGCTAGGGTCAAAGGATAAGTGCCCAAATGTTTCTTGAAAGAGTCCAGTGTAGGTGCTTGCACAAGCTCTGGAGGGAGTCTATTCCAGGCCTTGGGGGTTCAGACTGTATAGAAGTATGTCCCCCGAGGTGGAGTACCTTGCATTTTTCTGTATTAAATGACAATAGGTTTCATAGATTTCATAGACATTAGAGCTGGAAGGGACCTCAGGAGATCATCGAGTCCAGCCCCCTGCCCAGAGGGCAGGAAGTCAGCTGGGGTTATAGGATCCCAGCAAGATAAGCATCCAATTTACTCTTGAAGGTGTTCAATGTAGGTGCTTGAACCACCTCCGATGGCAGACTATTCCAGACCTTGGGGGCTCGGACAGTAAAGAAATTCTTCCTTATGTCCAGCCTGAAACGGTCTTACAGGAGTTTGTGACCGTTCGACCTCGTCATCCTTTGGAGTGCTCTGGTGAACAAACGTTCCCCCAGATCCTGGTGGTCACCCTTGATAAACTTATAGGTGGCCATCAGATCACCCCTGAACCTACGCTTTTTCAGGCTAAAGAGTCCCATGGCTCTCAGCCTGTCATCATAAGATCTGTTTTCCTGACCTCTGATCATGTGCGTGGCTCTCCCCTGGACTCTCTCAAGCTTCTCCATATCCTTTTTGAATTGTGGAGCCCAAAACTGGACGCAGTACTCCAGCTGCGGCCTCACCAAGGCCGACTACAAGGGGAGAATGACGTCCCGGGATTTGCTCAAGAAGCATCTATGGATGCAAGCCAGCATTTTGGTCGCTTTACTAGCCGCAGCATCGCATTGCAGGCTCATGTTCATCTTGTGGTCAATGATGACCCCCAAGTCTCTTTCTTCTGTAGTGCTATCCAACGTAGCACTGCCGAGCCTATAAGGTAGCTGCAGGTTTTTCCTCCCAAGGTGGAGAACCTTGCATTTTTCGGTGTTAAACACCATGAGGTTCTCGTCTGCCCATTTGCTGAGCTTGTCCAGGTCAGCCTGGATCACCCGCCTATCTTCTGGCATGGATGCTTTGCCCCAAAGTTTGGTGTCATCGGTGAACTTGGCCAGTCCACTCCTGACTCCAATGTCCACATCATTAATGAAGATGTTGAACAGTATGGTCCAAGGACAGAGCCTTGAGGGACCCCACTGGTTACAGGGCACCACGATGAGTGACTGCCATCAATTACAACACTCTGGGTCCGACCACGGAGCCAGTTTCCAAGCCAGCGGATCGTGGTGGAGCCAAGGCCACAACTGGCCAGTTTGGCCAAGAGGTGATCATGGGATACCAGATCAAAAGCTTTTTTGAAGTCAAGATATATGACATCAATCTCTTCTCCCTTGTCCAGGTGATAGGTCACCTGGTCATAGAAGGAAATGAGATTGGTCAAACAAGACCTACCGCAACAAACCCGTGCTGGCTATCTCTTAGAATGTTAGCCTGGGCCAGTCCCTCAAGGATGGCTTCCTTAATAAACTTTTCTAAGATCTTCCCCAGGACAGAAGTCAGGCTAATGGGCCTGTAGTTAGCTGGATCCACTCTCCTCCCTTTCTTGAAGATTGGTACCACATTGGCCTTCTTCCAGTCTTCGGGCACTACACCAGAACGCCAGGAGTTTTCAAAGATCTGTGCCAGGGGCTGGGCTATGACGCTCGCCAGCTCCTTTAGTACCCTGGGGTGCAGACTGTCAGGGCCGGCTGACTTGAAGGTATCCAGCTTCTAAAGGTGTTCCTTCACGAGGTCAGCATTTATGGAGGGTAGGGGATCCCCATCACCCGGGTCTCCCTGTCCCATAGCAGGCATGGGTGTCCCATGGGACTGATGAAAGACTGACGCAAAGTACCTATTTAATAGGTTGGCTTTTTCCTGGGCATCAGTTGTCAGTTGCCCCATCTGGTTTAGCAAGGGTCCAACGTTGCCCTTGCTTTTCCTCCGGCTCCCCACATATCTGAAAAAGGACTTTTTGTTGTCCTTGATGCTTGAAGCTAGTTGGAGTTCAGTTGCAGCCTTGGCTTTCCTGGTTTTCTCCCTGCAGGACCGGACCAGCGCAGAATAATCCTCCTTGGAGGTGAATCCCGTCTTCCATCCTTTGTAGGCTTTCCTTTTTAGCCGCAGGAGGTCCGCTAGGTCCCTGGAGAGCCAGGAGGGCTGCTGTGCCTTCTTGCTGCCTTTCCTCCATGTTGGAATAGATTTAGCTTGTGCATTGAGGATCGCTTCCTTGAGAAGCAACCACTCTTCTTCAACTCCCATCTCCCTGGGGTCATGGTCCCTGAGGGCCTGACCGACAAGCCTCTTGAGCTTGTCAAAGTCGGCTTTTCTGAAGTCAAGGACTTCTGTGTTGCTGACTTGCCAGCTTTACGGCAGATGGTGAAGGTGATCAGGTCGTGGTTGCTGTTACCCAGCTTCCCTTCGATCGTTAGGTCACTGATTAGGTTGTCCCCCGTAGCCGGTACCAGGTCGAGCAGCACTTTGCCTCTCGTTGGCCCATAGACTTCTTGAGTCAGGTAGAGGTCATCCACGCATGAGAGAAAGCTTTGCAACTGCTCGGATTTTGCTGAGTGATCTTCCCACGAGATGTCCGGGTAATTGAAGTCACCCATGACAACCAAGGTCCTGGAGCAAGTGGCCGAAGTCAGTTCCCGGGCAAACTCCTGGTCAAGCTCGGGACTTTGAGTGGGAGGTCTGTAGTAGACTCCCACCGTTGTGTCCCCTGTGCCGTATTCCCCACAAATTTTTACCCAGAGGGTCTCTAGCTGTCCATGCTGGTCGCCAACATCAGCTTGCAGGGACATGTAGCTTTCCTTCACATAGAGAGCTACACCCCCGCCCCTTTTGTCAACACGATCCCTCCTGTATAGGGTATAGCCCTCTATACCCGTGGTCCAGTCATGGGTGGAGTCTGACCAGGTCTCCGTTATCCCAATGACGTCATAATTCTTTGCACTGAGCAGGAGGACAAGCTCCTCCTGCTTGTTGCCCAGGCTCCTGGCATTAGTGTACAGGCAGGCAAGTGCCCCTTGGGGGCTCTTGCCTTGCCCACAGATTGTGCCAGGGCTGGGGCGGGGTGGGCTCCATTAAGTGCCTTTGTCTGCTGGCTTTGCAAGGGTCACTCAGCGGGCCAGCAGTGGCAGTAGTCCCCCCATCCCCCAGCAGGCTTAGTTTAAAGCCCGGTGGAGGTCAGCCAGCCTGGCTGAGAAGAGCCTCCTCCCCAGGGGAGAGAGGTGGAGGCCATCTCTTCCCAGCAGCTCGCTTCCTCTCTCGCCAAAGAGTGGGCTGTGGTCATGGAAGCCAAAGCCTTCCCCATGACACCAGCTCCGCAGTCTTTGGTTCACTGCGTGGATCCTCCTCTCCCTCCTCAGCCCATAGCCCGAGACTGGGAGGATCAACGAAAACACCACCTGAGCTCCCAGACCCCCAAGCCCCGCTCCCAAATCCCTGTAGCGCCTCATGACCTGGCTGGGGGTTCTCCGAGCCGTGTCAGTCATGCCCACGTGAATAAGGGGTAGTGGTCTGTGGGCTGGAGGAGCTGTGGGATCCTCTCCGCAATGTCTCGGATGCGGGCCCCCGGGAAGCAGCAGACTTCCCAGGCTAAGGGGTCAGGGCGGCAGATTGCCCCCTCAGTCCCCCGCAGGATGGAGTCTCCCACAACAAACACCTTCCGTTTTGTCTTGGGGAGAGCGGGGGCAGTAGCTGTGCTTGAGCCTGGGTTGCCTGCAGGAGCTGGCAACTGAGCAGGCTCTGCTGGGGCTGCAAGAGGTGCGAACCTGTTGCTAAGCTCCGGCGAGGGAGGGGCCTTGGTGCGGCGGGCCTTAGGGCCCTTGACCACCTTGGTCCATGCCCCTGACTGGGCAGAGCGGGAGGTCCCAGAGTCCTCCTTAGTCCTGGAGGGAGACGGTGCTCTACCCTGCAGCTCCCGGGGGAGAAGGGCCTGGCAGTAGGAGTCTATCTTCTGCTCCCAGTCCCTGATGGCACGCAGTCTCTGGATTGTGGCCTGGAGCTCCTCCAGCTGGCACGCCAGAGACCCCAGTAGGGAGCAGACCCCGCAAGGGGAGGTGGCCATGCTCCCGGGCCCCAGAGCCTGAAAAAGGGACAGGCAGCCCCCACAGCCAAGAGCCAGGGGCTCCATCTGCGTGGAGCCCGGAACCATGGGCTCTGTCTTGGCGGCCGTCTCTGAGGTGCCCAATGGGGGGGCCGCAGAGCCCGAGGGGACCCTCGGGGTGCAGCGCGTGCCCATCCGTGTCATGCCTCTGGTAGGCTAGCTACGGCTGGGGCTGACTACTCTGGGGGGGTCGCAGGCAGGGTCTCGTGCCCTCCCGCGCCCTCTCCTGCACTAACTCCGCGCTAACTAGAGCGCCTGTTTACGCACCCTGTTCGCGTGGCTCCCTGGGGGGCTGGGCCAAGTAGGGGCCTGGGCGGGGGCTTGACCCGGCCCGGCTCCAGGCAGCGGCCTCCTCCCAGGGACCGAGTCGTTAACCCCTTCCCACCACGAGCCTGCTTACCTCCGGCTGTGCTGGAGGTCAGCAGGGGGCTCTGCAGCTGCTGAGGGGGTGTCTGGGGGGCTTCGGGGGAGCGGGGGCGCAGCAGGCTTCACCCACGCATCTCTCAGCGCTCCGGAGCCTAACTGCTTGCACCCCAGAGTACTCTGGGGTTCAAGCTGTTTATATCCACCCACTTAATAAGTCTATCCAGGTCAGCCTGGATCACCAGCCTATTCCTCGGGTGTGGAAGCTCTACCCGGAAGTTTAGTGTCATCAGCGAACTGGGCCAGTCCACTCACTTCTGACACCAGTGTTGATAAAGATGCTAAAGAGAACAGGTCCAAGGACTGGTCATGGAGCACCATGATGATTCACTTCCGTTGACTGCCACTCTCTGGGTCCAGGCTTGGAGTCAATTCCCCAACCACTGGACTGTGATGTAGCCTAGGCCACAGTTGGCCAATTTTTCTATGAGGAGATCATGGGTCACCAAATCAAAGGCTTTTTTAAAGTCCAGATATATGACGTCAATCTTGTCTTCCTTGTCCAGGTGATATGTCACCTGGCCATAGAAGGAGATGATATTGGTCAGGCAAGACCTACCCACAACAAAACTGTGCTGGCTGTCCCGCAGGATGCTGCCATCAGCCAGCTTGTTTAGTATGGTCACTTTGATAATTTTTTCCAGAATCTTTCCAGGGACTGTGGTCAAGCTGACTGGCATGTAGTTTCCCAGATCTACTTTCCTCCCTTTCTTGAAAATAGGCACCACATCGGCCTTCTTCCAATCTTCAAGTACTTCACCTGAGCACCACAAGTTCCCAAATATCCCTGGCAGTGGCTGGGCTATAATGCCTGACAGCTTCTTAAGTACTCTGGGGTGCAAGCTGTTAGGACCAGCTGACTTGAAGGTGTGCAGCCTCTCACGGTGTTCCTTTACAAGGTTTACAACAGTCCTAGGTATAAATTCACCATCACCCTGGCCATCCCACATCATGCTAGGCAGGGCAGTCTCTTTGGGCTGGTGAAAAACCAACGCAAAGTACCCATTAAGCAGGTTGGCTTTTTCCTGGGTGTCGGTTGTCAGTTGTCCCATTTGAGTTAGCAGGGGTCCAATGTTAGCCTTGCTTTTCTTCTGATTCCCACATATGTGAAAAAGGACTTCTTATTGATCTTGATACATGTAGCCAGTTAGAGTTCAGCTGCAGTCTTGGCTTTCCCAATTCATCCCCTACAGGTCCAGACCAGTGCAGAACACTCCTCCTTAGTGGCGATTCCCGTCTTCCATCCTTTATAAGCCTCTCTTTTTAGACGTAAAAGATCCACAAGATCCCTGATGAGCCAAGGGGGTTGCTGTGCCCTTTTGCTACCTTTCCTCCAAGATGGGATGGACATCCCTTGTGCCTTCAAGATCGTTCCCTTAAGGAGCAATCACTCATCTTGGACTCCCCTCCTTGTCAAGTCATAGTCCCTTAGGGCCTCATCAACAAGCCTCCTGAGCTTGTCAAAGTCACCTTTCCTATAAAGTCGAGGATTTCTGCATTGCTGACTGACTTGCCAGCTTTGCGATGGATAGTAAAAGTGATCGGCTCATGGTCAGTGTTTCCCAGATTTCCTTCAGTTCATAGGTCACTGACTAGATCATCCCCTTTTGCCAGTTCCAGGTCCAGTAGCACTTTACCTCTTGTTGGTCCATAGACTTCTTGAGTCAGGTAGAGCTCATCCACGCACACAAGGAAGCTTGGTGACCATTCAGATTTGACTGAGTGCTCTTCCCATGAGATGTCTGGGTAGTTGAAGTCTCCCATCACAACCATACACCAAGAGCGTGAAGCCTCAGCTAATTTCCTGGCAAATTCCTGGTCAAGCTCCTGTTCCTAATTAAGAGGTCTGTAGCAGACTCCTACCATTGGGTGCCCTGTGCCACATTCCCCATGTATTTTGACCCAGGGGGTCTCCAGTCGTCCTCCATGAGTGCCAATGTCAGCTTGCAGGAATGTGTAGCTTTCCTTAACAGAGAGAGCTACACCCCCATCCCTTTTTTACCCTGTACAGGAGAGATTGTGCAGATAGCCATCTATACCTGTGGCCCAGTCATAGGTGGAGTCCCACCAGGTCTCTATTATGCCTATGAGATTGTAGTCATTCTTGTTTACTAGGAGGACCAGTTCCTCCTGTTTGTTCCCTAAGCTCCTGGCGTTGGTATACAAATATGTAAGCATCCCATTGAAAGCCCTAGGCTCCGTTGCACTCCCAGGAGGACATCGTTCCAGGGCTGGGGTACGAGTGGTTTCCCTTGGGTGCCCTAACCTGCTGGTTTTGTAGTGGTAGCCTAGTGGGCCTTGCTTTGGTGGTAGTCAACCCATCCCCCGACGGGCTTAGTTTAAGTCGAGCAGGTCAGCCATTCTGGCTGAAAAGAGCTTCCCGCTTCCACAAGCCCATTCATCTTAGGTGTGTATAACCAGAAGAAGAGAAGTTTGTTAAACAAAGAAGCACAATAGTAGACCAGGGGAGGACAAAATGGCAGATCCGGGTGATAGCTGGACTCCATTTCCCAGCAGCCCATGTCGACACAGCTGGCTTCCATGGAGACCCTAGCAGCAGTGGCACCATGACAGCATGGGGCCTGGTTTCCATGGAAACCGGCCCAAGCAGCACTGGTTGGGTGGCCAGTTGGGTGGGGAGCTGCTCTGTGGATGGGGCTGGAATCTTGCAGTGGTGACAGCATGGTCTACAGCCAGGTCAAAGGCGCAGGCACTGAATCACAGCCCCGCCCCAGCTCCAGACCACGCTGTCACCACCACAAAATCCCAGCTTTGGAGCGGCTCCCCACCCAACCACATGCCCTGCCAGCGCTGCTGGGGCGAGTTTTCATGGAAACCCTAGCCCTGTGCTGTCATGATGCCGTTGGTGCTGGAGTCTCCAAGGAAAACGGCTGCAGCGACAAGGGCATGGGCTGCTGGGAAATGGAGTCTGCAACAGGCCCAATCTGTCCCATGGGCCAGACTCTGCCCGTATCTATACTAGACAGAGGCAGAACAAAGAGTATTGGAGACATTTGGCCACAAGGAAATACTAGTATGTTACAGAGTTACCAAAATACACTACCTGAACCATAATGCTCCTGCTGGCTTGATCCCAAAATAAACCTATTAAATGCTCACAGGCACCAGTACACAGTTGCAATTAACTCCATGTGTTTTGTTTTTTCCCACTTTGCCAATACTTTTTCCCAGCTGTTGATACCTTTGGAATAGTTTTTAACACAAAAGATTAATTTCCTTAAGATAAGTTTGATTTAAAAATCCCAATTTTCCTGACTAAGATCTCCCTTGAAAATAAGCAAAATGAAAAAAAAATGAAACATGCTACTTTTCTGCATTAAGGGACTATTATAATACATAAAACATCTCTAACGGAGCTTAGATTCATGTTTGAAATTTCATAAATATTTTACTCCTACACAGCTAAAGGACTGAGACTTGTGGAATGAGAATTCCAGAGAAGAACTGATTTCACTAGCTGATTAATCATGTGCTTTTCAGAGTAGTGATATTTATAAACGAACATGGAAGTCCAGATTCCTTTTCGTTTAAAAGGAGGAGAAACTTCTGATCAGATTGTCAGCCCTAGCAAGTTTTTTGAAACTGAAACAATACTTAGGTCTTCCCCCCACATCCATCTCCTGCCACTGTCCCATAATCAGAAGGCTAGAGATGGAAAAGTCTTATAAGACACCATCTCTATTTCCCCATAAACTTTCTGGTTCTTGAAAATTAATGCCATAGGCCTCAAGAAAAAGTTACCCTACCCTTTTTTGCCCTAAATGTAAATTTCAGTTGGAAAAATAACTGTGAGACTATGTCAGCAGTATGGACCTATTCACCTGTCACTGTCTTCATCTTTATTTCTATGCAATTCTCACACAATTACATGACAGCTGTCCCCCTTTTCTTCTCCCCCCCTTTTTTTAATACTGTTGTCAATCCAGCAATTTTACAGATTTTGTTTTTTGTCTTGCCATACATTACTCCCTTCATCATCATTTATTGATTTCATTCTATGGTACAGAATTTGAAGGAACTATACAACTTACTGTTTTGAGCCAGGGCTTGTAGCAGACAATCCAAGCATCCCTCCA
This sequence comes from Crocodylus siamensis, assembly GCF_052110815.1. Lineage (NCBI taxonomy): Eukaryota > Metazoa > Chordata > Crocodylia > Crocodylidae > Crocodylus > Crocodylus siamensis. Next base: position 154,671,152 of record NC_143396.1, on the reverse strand, counting down.
AGCTATCTGCTGTGCTGTCAGTGGCTGTTATCTTCAGCTTCTTTAATGCATCGCTTAGATTATCTGCTTGGTTAATATGAAAGAGAGAGAAATAAGTGTCCTCATCAATCTGATAGGAGCATCGTAGGTTATACACTTAAAGACATTATAAAGTAAAGTGGTCCTATTTCATTCAAAAAGGAAGCTATTTCTGTGTTCTGAGGAAAGAAAAAAGCCTAAAGTCAAAGGTTTGGGATAAAATCAAGTCTTTTTTCAAATTTAAATATACATTTCTCATTCTGTGTGATTATGGGATGCCATTAGGCATTTTATAAAATGCCAGTGAACAGCTCTTTTACCATCAATATTCTCTGAGCTTAGCTGGTTTAGGAACGGAAACCAGCAGCAGACTCTCTACTCCAATTTGCTACCCAGAAAAAAGATGCAAGTAAACTCCTTGAATGTTTTCATCCAAAGAAAGGTCATTGTGAATGCCACTTCTGCTTAGCTGTAGTTTTCCTGCATGCACCACAGGATTCCATCTTGGCTATATATTCACAAAGCCCGCACTGAAATCAGGACTAAGCTTACAGCCTCTTAAATAAATCAACATTATCAAACATAACATAAGCACTTCATGTTTTGATTATTCAAACTACATTATTCTTTGTATTCAACTGAGCCATAAAAAATAAGGAAGCTTCTAGAAATCAGAGAATCCCAGTTTCAATGTCAGATTATGAAATGACACTTTTCCCAAAAAATACCTGGAGTGTAAGTTTCTGTGAATGAGCTCTGATTCTCATAGAAGCAACAGTGACTGTCAGTGCAAGCATCTCAAGTATTTTGTTTATTCACAGACAAGGTATAAGTGTTAACAGCTGCACTGCAAGTCTTCAGTTTGCCAGCTGATGACTAACCTCTATCTGAATGGACTCTCCTTTTAAAAAGCATGAGTGGTAATTCAGTTTCCATGCCAACTCAGCCAGTAAGCAGAGACCGCGTCTCAAAACAAATAATGTTAAATACTGTCTAGCTGTCTACTGTTCCCAGTGACTAATCAACTATCCCTGACCCAGTCCTCCAGTACAGTGGGAAATAGATGATTTGTCCTATACTGATGGCACACTATGCACCCAACAACACATATCCATCCACAAGAAGTTCACCCCAGAGCAGGAGGAGCCAGCACCTGTTAATACTATGCCTCTTCCTTGCTGCCAGCATAGAGTGTGGAAATGGGAAGATGGTCGGGGCTTCTTTTATGCCCCCTTTTTTTTTCCAGTTGACCTCTCCAACCTTTGTGGTCCCTAGCAATCAACATAAGCTAAAACAGCTATGCTAAGAGGATGAGTGTGGCCACCTAGTTTGGGGAGAGAAAAACCCCGCTCCCTATACAGCTGCACTGCTATTTACCTACTATTTAGCTATAACTGAAGATGTGGGCCCTCATTTCTACTTATTATTAAAACAATAGACTGTAGAACAATGGAAATAGTTAAAAGAAAGGATAACAGTTTATTTATGAATAATCACCATCAAGTTTTCTCTCTCCTAATGTCACAAAATGTATTACTTTTGATGAACGTGAATCCAATTACTTTCAAAAGCAGTGACCCAACCACATTCAGACAACTCTAAAATCTCCCATAGCATTACTCTCAGACCTGCAAGTAACAGATGTCATTGCCATTTTCTTAAATTGCCAATTGCCTTTCCCTTCTCACTCAGTGATCACTTTATAGTAAGGTGTTAGGTGACATTCACCTGCATAGATGCAAGGCAGTGAATTTGCTGGACATTCTACTTTGCAGATTTGTCAGTATATCTGTCAGAAAATATCTCATGAACTATAGTGCTGACACTATCAAAACAGTTGTCAAATAAATTATTCTAGGAAAACTGTAAAAAGATGCATAACATTTGTCTTCTCAACTTCCTCTCATGATTCTTCTTTCTATTCCAAAATCTCCCCCCAAATGTCTTGATATACTCTTATTCTGGTTTTCAAACACATCTCTGAATTGCATTCCCATCCAGGCATTTAATCACACCATCCAAACTTCCTCCATGCATTCATGAACTATTTTGGATTTTTACCAGACAACTTATAGTAGACTGTATAAGAGGACAAAATCTACTAGAGAAACAGATATAAAAAAATAAAAACTGGAGGGGGTGAAGGAATCCAAATGTGAAAGACCTGCTTCCAACTCAATTTATGCACAACTGGGAAAATGTAAGATTGCTACCAGCGTGTTGATCCTAGACCTAGCAATTTCTACTGAGAATGTGTTAATAAGCTCTTTACCTCAAACCTTTGGCTACATGCAGTGAGGAGCATGCTGTTTCACTGGTTCCTTATTCCCAGGCCCCTTCACTGGGCACTTGGGACATCTCCCCAGTGCTCTACTGCTTCCTTACCCTTCTAGTCCTGTAAGGATGTGGAGAAGTTAAAAAAAACAGTGTATAGTGTTTGTCTACAACTATAACATTCTCCCAATTTTTGGGTCGTCTTCTCCGTTTGACAGTTCTATTATCTACTTCTGCTCTTGTTCCTATCTTCCCCTAGAACAGTCAAGTGAAAGTAGCCTAGTGCTTGATCATTTCACTCCTGTCTAGTTTTGAACAGCAGTAAACACAAAAACTAGTCTTCACTCAGCCACAATTTGGAAAGTTCTGATCAGCCACTCTGCCACTGGAGTTTTGTACGTGCCAGCCTGGGAAAATAGTGCTGCATCATGTTTGGGAAATTAGACTGTAAAGTAAAAAAACAACAGAAAGAAACCTCAAAACAACACTATGCTTTCTTTACTATTTAACAGAACATTTCAAGATAGATTGTGATCTCAGGTCCTGTGATATAAACCTCATGCAACTATGGTTTTGCTCACGTCACTGAAATCAGAATCTGCCTTTTCTGTACTTATACTCAACCCCTTGTTACAATGAAGAGGGAAAAAAACCCAGAATGATCTAGGGACAAACCATCAACTAAGCTACTCATGAACTATTTGAAAAAGAAAACTATAGAATCAAATATCTGTTTTATCAACAAATACTTTAACAGCCAAGTAATTGCAGGTGACCTGCTTGAGAAACTAGCTGAATATCCAACCACCAGTCACAACAAGGGTTCCAAAATATTTAATGAATTGCAGACATTCTATTCCCTAGTTTTTAAGCAACTGATCTACTTCACTTGATTGCCATGAGATTCCCATTGGCATGGGGAAGCAACAAATAAAATCTGCAGTCCTATCCATTTCAAGTTGGATCACTTAAAGAATGCTTTTCCTTTATTTGACAATTTAAGGATGCCTCTAAACTAGTGGTCTTTAAATTTTTTAAGTAGGAGATCACCTCTGGCATTTAAAAGCTACCCAAGATCTACTGTGTGCTGCTGCCACCCCACCACACCCACCAACAGGTAAGTCTGTGGGGAGGGAAGGGGGGGCAGATTGAGAAAAATTATTTGGGGGTGCATCTCCCACACAGGTAAGTCCCACCAGGCTGGGACCCCACTCAACTTACCACTGCTCCTGCCTCTGTAGCAGCGTCCCTCACCACGGGTTCTTGATCTAGCACCCACCCCTTCCCTTCCCCATGGACTGACTTGCTGGGCTGGGGTAGCAGTGGTCAGCAGATTTTGGGTTGCTTTTAAATGCCAAAAATGATTTCCTACTTAAAAAGGTTGGAGACCACTGATTTAAAAGATCAGTTTGATTTGTGCGTGGGGAAAGGGAGTTGTGCAGAAAGATACTATTTTTTAATTTTTGTCATTTGTGGCATAGGTGTAGAGAGCATTGCTTTGGTGCTCTTTTTCATTCTTTGTTTAAATACATAAATACCATCAGATTTTTCATAATTAGTAAGTCAAATTAGTAGAAAATTGTTGAAGGCAAAAATATTTATATTTCACAGATCTGATTAAAAAAATAATTATGAGCTTTCAATCAAAAGAAAAATACCTTGCAACCCACCCCTGAAATGGTCAGAGTTTGTCAGCTTTAACCAGCTCTAGGGTCTAGTAGTTCCAGTAAGCAGAAAAGAAAATAGACTTGGTAGTAAAGTTTGAAAACAATCCTGCCTTTATACAAATATGTTTAAAGAGGTCTGTGAAAGCATTAAAGAGCATTCTAAGCATATATGAATGCACCCCTCCCCACACAAGTGCTTTCTTTGAGAAACATTTTTATCCTTCCTGAACTGAACAGCATAAAGGTACTACAGGAAACCAAAGCACTGGCTCATCTAGGAGTTGGGAATGTTGTTGTTGGTTCCTTTTTCACTTATTACATTACAAAAAAATGAGCAGAGAAAACCTAATATAGTTTAAAGATAAAAAAGTAGATTGTGTGTGGTTTGCATAAGAAAATGATCTATGAGAAGAGATTTGTACATTTTGGTATAAATTTTTGAATGTGGGTTTCTAAAATTATGCCTCTAAAAAAGTGTTATATTTTCAATAGTGAAAATTGAAATGGACTTAGGGAATGTTTTGACTGTTCATCATCTCTGCAAATTAGCTCATTTTTTCATGCTCTGGATTCTGATCCCTAAATTTAGACAGATGCTTTTGAAGTTGTTGGGTTTTGGCTTTAGAACTGGTATATTCACGGAGGGGGGGAGGGTTAACTGTCTATCAAAAGCAATATACAACTAAAATTACCTTCCCCCTGGTATCCTAAGATATTATAATGGTAAGTATTTTGTAAATAACAGAGATTAGATTAGATTAGATTAGATTAGACTTTTCCTAAAACACTATGTTTAATGCAAGTGTTAGGAAGCAAGAAGCACAATAACCTTTGACTTTTTATATCCAATATACCAGTCTAAACTGATGGAGTTTTAAGCTTCCCCCCAGAGAAAAATAACATGAATAGGATTTAAGGAGTCACTTCTTGACGCACCATGTTAAAAGACCTTACCCAGAGCAAAAAAAGATAAATCTGCTACATATAATATTTGGAAAAAACAATGCTCAAAGCACTAAACTACAAATCTAATCACTTTCTGCCAAAGGCATTTTTTTCTTAACAAATGGATTTACATTCTCAAAAGACAGGAAATCATCTTCACTTCTGCAAGTTTAATAAGTACATAATAACAGCTAACATGTCACTAGTGATTTTGTACTTCTTTTTTGGTCCTTCTCGAAGATTCCTTCTGGGGCCTTCAGAGAAATAAAAATTTTCATTTTAATCTACATATACTGATTTCATGATTTCAAGTGACGATAGGGAAACATGAGGGAGAAAAGGGTCCTCTCCAAAGGCCACCAACTTATATTCGTGCAGGGACTCATGAATCCTTCATTTTTCACAGCTGCCTTGGAGTCTTCTATTTAGAAAAGCAGCTGCAGATATTTTCTTTCCAAATGTAAAAACCCTGTTATCTTGCTGCAATCACCTGCTCTCATGGTTTTCTTATGCAAGATTCTGCCTGTCTTTACATTTTTTGCCCTCCAATCTGTCTTTAGTGATTTTGCTCTGAATAGGATTACCTGACAGTAAAAAAATCCATGGGGAGAGAAGCTATACTGCCTGACTCCGCTGGAGAAAGAGGAAAGTGTAAAGGAAGGTACTGCTTGGATGCCAAAGAAATGTGCACAAGAAAGACTGATTTGGCATGCAGGCTTCTGTCAGATGTAAAGGCTTGCGAAGAGAGCTTGGGGCAGGGCAGGCTTCTTATAGTGTATGTGCCACATGGGCCTTCAGTCACCCCATCCTCAAGTTAACAGGCTAAGATGCCCTACAGTGATTCAGGTCTCCACTGCTGGGGAGTGGGGGAAGAGGAACAGTGAAACACCAAAATAAAACAAGCAGACAAACAAAAATTTGTGCCGATTTTTTGTTGGGGGCCAAATACAACAACTCTGTTCATAAAGATGTGGGGCAGAACATTTTCCAGTGCTTTATTTTTACGTGGGAAATTTTCCATTTCTAAAAATTCATTGTTTCATAAAAGTCATTAGTAACAATGAATGGATGCCAATAGAATATTAAGCAAGCTTGGCAGTTTCAAAGTGTTTGGTTTTTTTCAGGTGATTATCCTTAGGAAGTGTGTGACAGAGTAAATATATGTTTTATTGATTTGTAAACAGGAGGGTAAATACACTAACATAATCCAAAACAAAAATCAAGTTATGAATTCACCTAATTGGCTGTGTAGGTCAAATCAAAACCAAAGCTAAAATTCTTATTTCATCTCAGACAGCAAGTGAAAGCAAAACCAAAATTAAAACTGATTAATTTTGGTTTCACTTTCAGCTCAGCAACAACACAGAGCAGTGTCTCATTCCTTTTCTTGAGTTGGGGAAGTCAGAAGTGTTTGCATAAGATCTGTTAGTATTTAAGTGCTTTTGGTTTGAAGTAGTCAAAATCATTAGGCCTCTGCAAATAGGGAAGAATTCGGTTTGGATTTGGATTTGGCCAGTTTGGAGGACAGTGATTCACAGTTTCATAATTAGTAGGGTCAGAAGGGACCTGAGCAGATGATCAAGTCTGACCTCCTTGCCATGGCAGGACAGTACTGGGGTCAAACGACCCCAGCAAGGTGATGGTCAAGCCTTGTCTTAAAGACCTCAGGGTAGGAGCCTGCACCACTTCTCTTGGAAGTTGGTTCCAGATCCTAGCCGCCCTGACCGTGAAGTAGCACCTCCTGATATCTAACCTAAATCTACCCTCTGCCAGCTTGTGACCTTTATTCCTGGTCACTCCTAGTAGTGCATGGGGGAACAGGGACTTCCCCGGGGCTTGCTGGTCCCCTCTGTCTAGTTTGTACCAGGCCACTAGATCCCCCCTCAGCCTTCTCTTCTGGAGGCTGAATAGGTTCAGGTCCCTAAGCCTCTCCTTGTAAGGCCTGCCCTGCTGCCCCCTGATCATGCAAGTGGCCTCCTCTGGACCCTCTCCATGTTGTCCACATCCCTCTTGAAGTGTGGCACCCAGAACTGGACACAGTACTCCAGCTGCGGTCTTACCAGTGCTGCAAAGAGAGAGACGATCACCTCCTTGGACCTGCCCGAGATGCATCTGTGGATGCATGACAAGGTATGGTTCGCCTTCCTGACTGCATGTCCACACTGCCGGCCCATGTTCATCTTGCAGTCAATGATGACTCCAAGATCCTTTTCTGCCTCTGTGCTGACAAGAAGGGAGTTCCCTAACCTGTAGGTATGGTGCCGGTTGTTCCTCCCGAGGTGCATCACCTTGCACTTGTCAGTTTTGAAACCCATCCTATTCTCATCCTCCCACCCCTGTAACCTGTCTAGGTCTGATTGTAGCCTATTCCTCCCTTCTAGTATGTCCACATCCCCCCACATCTTAGTGTCATCAGCACATTTGAACAGGGTGCTTTTTATCCTCTTGTCCAAGTCACTGATGAAGATGTTGAACAGTGCAGGCCCGAGAACTGAGCCCTGGAGGATCCCACTGCCCACATCCCTCCAGGCTGAAAATGACCCATCCACCACCACTCTCTGGGTGCGGCCCTCCAGCCAGTTGGCAACCCATTTGACTGTGTAGGTGTCGACACCACAGTCCCCCAGTTTTTTAATGAGAGCAGGGTGAGAGACAGTGTTGTAGGCCTTCCGAAAGTCCAGAAAGACTATGTCCACTGCTACCCCTGCATCTAAGGATTTGGTGACCTGGTTACAGAAGGCCACCAGGTTGGTCTGACAAGACCTGCCTCTAACAAACCCCTGTTGGTTGCCCCCAAGCATAATCTCCCCTGCTGGCGCCTCGTGGACATGTGCCAGAATAATTCTCTGAAAAAGCTTACCCAGGATTGAGGTAAGACTAACTGGCCTATAGTTTCCCATGTCTTCCTTCCTCCCCTTTTTGAAGATGGGAACCACACTGGCCCTCTTCCAGTCCTCTGGCACCACACCAGAGCACCATGAGTGCTTATAAACCTATGCCAGGGGTCCTGCAATGACTTCAGCTAATTCCCTCAGCACTCTGGGGTAGAAATTGTCAGGACCTGCTGATTTAAATACATCCAGTCCCTCCAGAAGTTCCCTGACTAGCTCCTCACTGACCCTTGGCCTAAGTGTGCCTCTCCTGGAGCCTGAGGGCGGACCAGTGGTGGGGCTGATCCGGTCCCTGCTCAGGAAAATGGAGGCAAAAAAGTCGTTAAATATGTTGGCTTTGTCGTCTGGTGTGACGACCAAATTTCCCAGCATGTCTTACAGAGACCCCATGTTACCTGGTCCCTTCTTTTTGCCCCCATGTATTTAAAAAAGGATTTCTTGTTGTCCTTGATCCGGGTAGCTAGTCCCAGTTCCATTGCCGCCTTGGGCTTCCTGACTGCCCCCCTGCATCCCTGAGCAACTGCAATATAGTCCTCCCTGGTGATGGCCCCTCCCTTCCATTGGGTGTATGCCTCCCTTTTAGCTAGGAGACATTCCCAGATGCTTTTGGTGAGCCGTGGGGGCTTTGATCCATGCTGGGATTACCTCCCTTTGGGCTTGGAGAATTGTCTCCTTAAGGAGCGACCACTCTTCTTGGACACCTGGCTCCCCACCCCTCCGGGACCTCAGTGCTTCCCCGACTATTCTCCTTACCTCACTGAAGTCTGCCCTCCTGAAATCTAGGGCTGCTGCCTTGCTGCAGGCCTTTACCACCTCGCACTGGATGGTGAATTCCAGCAGGCAATGATCACCGTCTCCCAGGTGGTTGAGCACCCGCAGCCCCCACTGTCCCAAATCGATTCAGCCAAATCAGCTTCGGAAGATTCAGTGCCAATTTGGAGAGATTATGAGATTCAGCCATAGCTATAATGGGGAATCACTGAAATACCTATAACTGTAATTTTTTGGCTAATTTGGGTAGAAATTGCAGGATGGTAGCCCCTTCTGACAGCATGAAGCCTGTCAAGTTTCAAGGAGATGGGTCCAGGGGTTTCTGGGAGACTGCTGAAAGCTAAACTTGTGTCACATGTGTGTTAAGGTGCAGCAGGGTGAAAACTGCAGGCATGCTAGCCCCTGCTGAGGCCATGAAGCCTGCCACATTTCAAGGATATAGGGGCAGGGGTTTCTGGGAAACTGCACCTCAGGCTGCTGACAAGAAAAACTTGTGACATGTGACTTTGTGTGCATGTTAAGATGTGCCCTCACTGGTGCTGGGGCCTCTACACGACATGGTAGTGTGCCCCAGTCTGGTCTCCTCCCCCCCGCAACAACCTCAGCCTGGTCCACCACCTTAAATAACAACAGGTAAGAAGTGCACTGCAGCACAGTAGCACCAGCAGCATCTCAGGTAGCCAAACTGTCACAGAGCCTGTTTTTTCTTTCCTGCTTTTTCTCCAGCAGCTTCCAGAGAACTCTTCCTGCCAGCCCCAGCCCTGGGTCTTAAATGTGCCCTGGGCCCTGTGTCCTGGTCAGGTGCTATGGGTGTTGGTCTAAGGACATGGCACTGGTAGACAAGGTTCTTTGGGTCAATCTGGTATATTTTAGCAGACCAATTGAATAGTTAGAGAAATGTATCTTAGCAAGCTTTCAGGTTGAAAAACCCTTTGTCTGGCTGAGGAAGCACTTGCAGTTGGTGTGTGCTGTTCCTGGATGGAAGAAATAGTAAAGAATAGAGAGTGGCATGCAATGCAAGCAAGCAAGCCAATCAGTGAAAATGGAAATGAAGAAGTCAGGGGGTGAGAGAGACAGGTTGGGGTGGGGGGGAAGGGTGATGTAGCAGGTAAAAGTGGAGAGGTACCTGCTGCTACCTGGGAAGTCAGATGTCCATCAGGTTGTAGTGTGTCATAAACGCAATGTGTATATTGAGTCCATGAGTTTCTGTATCTAGGAGGTTGATGAAGTGAAATTCATAGGCCCAGCTGTGAAAAGTGGTTTGTAAATTCAAACAAGCACTGAACCTCGCTAACCTCATCGCCAGAAGCCAACTTCCTACAGCCCAAAATACAAAACCTGCCAACATATCTCCAGTACCCCCACAAACTGCGCACCCAAATCTACCAAAAACAAGAATACCCAACTACCTGTGGGGGGCACATTTCTCACAAAAAAAACAACACTATCTCCAGTCTCTTGGGCCTGATGCTTGAAGGGAATTTACAAAGCACTTTTCACAGATGGGCCTATGAACTTCACTTCATCAATCTCCTACATAGAGAAAGTCATGGACTCAATATAGACATTGGATTTATGACACGATAAAACCTGCTGGACATCTGACTCCCCAGGTACCTCTCCACTTTTACCTGCTACATCCCCCTTTCTCCCCTACCCCAGCCTGTCTCTCTCACCCCCTTATGCCTCCATTTCCAATTTCACTGGCTGCCTTTCTTGCCTGCATTGCATGCCAGCCTCTGGCTTCTTCTTTACTATTCTTTACATCCAGGAAAAGCACACACACCAACTGCAGGTGCTTCCTCAGCCTGACAAAGGGTTTTTCAACCCGAAAGCTGGTATCTCAGACAGCTAAGCTGAGCTCACCTGGAGCCTCACAACTCTACTGCAACCAGGAAGCCTCATGCCTGTCAAAGACATTATGGGTCTGGGCTTTCCCCAGCCAGGACTGTGTGCTTACATGTGGTGGCTGGAGGTTATGGAACCTTCTACCCACCTTTCACAAGGGGGATACTTGGTCCTGGCATTTCCTAGGGCTGCCACACCAGCCAGTCCCACCAGGCCTCTCAACCATGGCAGAGTGCAGTTTTAGTGATTATGCCCAGGGCTTGAAGGAGAGCCCACCAACAGCTTGACTGATTGCAGTAGTGCCCTGTGCAGAAGAGGTAGGCGTGATCTCCATCCCAGCTGCTCCAGATGTTGGAGGTGAAGTGCAAGGCTACCTGTGGCCCTGCCTTGTGCAGCTCCTTCCTCAAGTAATCCCCTGCATGCCTCATACAGGGAGGGCACTTTGTGGGGAGACTTGCAGCTCTAGCTCTCCCCGTACCTCCTCTAGCCCCTCTTCTTCCCCCTCCCCTGCCTTTCCGGTACGCATATTAATCTTTCCTGTGCTGAAAAATGTGTGTGTGTGTGTGCAGCTGTTATATATTCTTCTCTGTTGTCTGAATTTCTGACTGTGTTGTGTTTAGTCTGTATGTGTGTGTAACTCTAATAACTTTTTTTTATATATATATATCTATATATCTACCTATCTTCTTATTCTCTAATGTATGACTGTGACTTCTTCTGTGTTGTTTAATAATATGTGACTTCTTCTATGATGTATGTGTGTGGATATGTGTAATGTATGTGCTTTCTTGCACAGTGATGGATCACACTGCCAGGGAAAACATGGCTTTCTTTTTAAAAAGTGTGGGGAAAAAAACAAACAAACAAGAAAAAATAAGTTGAAAGAAATGGAGTGGATAGGGATAAGTAGAGGGATTCTATTTAGTAAGCTGTATCAAATCCTTTCCAAGAGCAGAAACTAGCAGGAGACTGACTAGGTAGGAAGCCAAGCCAGTCCAGTACCTTTCAGACACTGTTGCTCAGGCAGAAACAGCTCACAAAAGGCAGAGAAAGCCTGCAGACAGAGGCTTATGTGCTGTTTCTACATCCCTCCCCCAGAGCACTGTGATTGGAAGGGGACTCAGGGAAAGATCACAGTCACCAGCCAGCTAAGGATGTCAGTCTTCCCCCACTGCTCCCCCTCCCTCTTCTCAGTTTCTGTTCCCCTGAAAGACTGCCTTCTGAATCGATTCAGATGTTTTTTTTTCTCCCGATTCAATTCAGATTCAGTGATTTGGCCTCTGAATCAGGCCAAATCTTCTCTGAATTGAATCAGCAACCAAAGCTTTGCACACCCCTAATAATCATACCTAATCAGAAAAAAATAAGTGTATAACATTATTGTAGTGAAGTTCAAGCCACTGGAGGAAGGAAGTTGGTAGATGTAAATATTGTGGGCAGGAGTATGCCAACAATGCAACAAGAATGAACAAACATTTAACAACATGTAGAAACCATCCTGAAAGAGTACAAGCCATATACAAAAAACTAATACAACCAAGTGGTGGAAAATATTATCTGAGAAAAGTCTACTTCAGGAATCCTATGTAAGTAAATAAATTAATATGTTAAACAACATACAGTATAGACTAGCATCTATCTTGTTTTAAAACATCATTTTAAAAGTTGTGAATGCAACACAGACTATTATTTATTTAAAATATTTGTATCCTGCTTTTCCGCTTGCAGTAAGCACCCAAAGTGACTTAAGCTTAACAATATATATTTTTAAATTACATAATAGACAAATAGTTAACTATTTCAACTCAGGAGAGCAAGCTTAGTCTTCTGGCCGATGGCAGAGGCCAGACTATACTTCCCTCTGGCTCTGCAGTCCTAGGGCAACTGAGCAGCAAGTTGAGCAGCAGAGTGTTCTTTCTGGCAGGGAGGGGGGAAGCAAGCTCCCTGCCGCTTCTCCTTCCAATGGATGAGGCCAGATTAGAATAGGCTAAAATAGAAATCTTTTCCCCCTTTTGTTGTAGGAACTTGGTAGCTCAAGTGACATAGCAGATTTGCAAAAAATGGAAAATAAAAATGTTGAGCTGCCAGGCCTGGGGGAAGAAGCAGGATCCTCGCTTTCAAGATCACTGTCATCAGACATGTGATCCACCATGAGTAGCTGTTCCAGACAGTCAAGCTTTTTATCAAGTTTTGTGGATAAAATGTCAAAAGAAGATCAATAAAAAGCAGATGAGACATTAGCTCAAGCTATACTTGCAAGTGGTACACCTCTTTCCATAACTGAAAATCAAAACTAAAAGGAACATTACAAACTAATTCACCCATCATATAAGTTACCGTCAAATTATTGCTCATCAGATTCTCTCTTAGATACAGAGTATGACAGAGTTCAAACAATGGTTATTCCAAGAATTGGTCAAGCAGAATTACTGACTCTGATGTTAGATGGATGGACTAAGATACAAGGAAACCCCTTATTGAATATTATGCTAGCAACACCTGAACCAATATTCCTAAAAGTAATTGCTACCAAAACTTCTTGTCATACAGGTGAATACAAAGCCAAATTACTGAGTGAAGAGATTGAAAGTGCAGGTCCCCCCAGGGTAGAAGCCCTTGTAACTGATAATGCGAGTAACATGAAAGCTGCATGGCAAATATTAAAGGCAAAGTATCCTCATTTAATAGTATTTGGCTATCTTGCTCATGGGTTGAATCTTCTACAAAGGACAGTAAGTGTGAATACAATGAAGACAATATTGGCAAACTGCAAAGCAATTGTGAAATTATTCAACAATCATCATGTTGCTAATCAGACTTTGAAGAAATTACAGAAAGAGAAGCAGGGGAAGGGAAGTGCACTTTTATTGCCAGGAGAAACTAGATGGGACTCAGCTACAAAGTGTTTACATGGTTTGCTGCACACAAAGAACTGCTTGCCATGTGCTTCAATAGATGACACAGTATCCCAGATTATTCCCATGAACATCTGGAAGCAGATTCTCGACAACGATGTGTTCTGGGTTTGAGCTCAATGAGCATTCAATTTGCCACTACCAGTTTCAGTGGCTATCAAGAAACACAAAGGAGATACACCAAGTCTTTCACATACTCCAGAGATATTCAGACAACTAAATGAAAATCTAATTGAGTTTTTTCCTTCTTTACCTCTACCCAAATAAGTAGTAATAGTAGTAAAACAAATTTTTGCTAAGAGATCTGAGTTTTGCTCTCATCCAGTTGATTTGGCAGCAAACCTTTTGGATCCTCAACACAGAAGACAACAACATTTATCAGAAGATGAATTACCTACTGCTCTCGATACAATTATGGAAGCAACTAAGGGTGCCTCCAACATCAATAAAATAGCCATGATGACAGACAATGCCGAGTACTGCACAAAAGAAACACTTTGGAGCAAAGACATCATTTGGCAGGCAGCAGAGAATATTTCTCTTCTCACATGGTGGAATATGTCTCCTCTAACATGATGTTACACATACTGTAACACTGGACTGTTGTCAAGGATAGTTCTAACGATCCTAAGCACTCCACCAACAGCAGCTTCTTGCGAACAGAACTGGAAGGCTTTCAGCTCAATCAAGACAGATAAAAGGAACAGACTACTAAATGAATGCACCGCTAGACTTGTTTCTATATCTCAGAATCTCTTGCTTCTGGACCATCAGTCAGAAGTACACTTAGTGAAGATGCAGTGTGATAAACTGCCCTTGTTCATAGACTCACTGGTAAAACCATCCTTTAGTGAAATAGAATGTGGTTCAAGTAGTTCTGAATCAGATTTGCCTCAATCTAATTCTCAAATGGCACTAATAAGTAGTGCAAGTGATTCTACAGATAATAACAGTGAAACTGGAGGTGTCACAATTACCTCAGTGGAAGAGAGTTAAATACTGTTGAAGTGGATAAGTGGACAACCATGGCATATCATTCACAGTTCTTTGGGTGTGCTAAAATTAGTGTCAAGAGTTTTCAGTGCCTTTGCTTTTTTTCTTAAATTTAAACAAACAATGTAAGGGACGTACATGCTATTGTGTATTGTCTTTACATTTTACAAGTATTCCAATAAAAATAATTTCTTTCCACATAAGCTTTGAGTTTGTTTGAACATAACATTTAAACCATACTCAGTGTGCTGTATTTATTTATTTTCCTAATCAAATAAAATAAAGATTAACATGGAGCTACTTTTTTAGTTTAGTTTACTAAATATAAGCAAATTAAATATGCTAAATCAGATCATGCTCTATTTAGGGCATCGGAAAACTTTCCAATTCAAGATTTTCTGTAAAATCCACATCTCTATCTGTTCAGGTCAGCATGGTCACTCTGGCTAAGTACAGACAGTCAGAAAGCCTGAGGCTGAACTGATTCAATCTTCTCAGGCTAGTCTGAACTACGTATGTTGAACTGATAAGCAAACGAACAGACAATCACTTTTGATTCTGGAAATGCAGGCTGCAGTGGCTCAGGCTAGAAGCCTGGTAGTGTTAGAGAATGCCTCCCTAAGCCAAGGCTAGCCCACCCACCCTGCAAAGAAGGGGTTTGCGGGAGATGTGTAAAGCATCCTGGGATACCGGAGGACTGAGTTAACTCAAATCTGGAAGGGATCTGGGACAGAAGTTCAATAAACTGATTTACAAGGTTAATATTAATGTATGTGGAGACATCACCTCTACTTAAAGGAAGATCCTTGCAATTTAAATCTTGATTTCATAGGGTCTCCACACAAACCGGAGTGAAAACAAGGGTTTATAATAGCTTCCAAGAAACTACTGCCATTCTTTAAGAATGAAATGAAGTTTCTTTAGTACCTAGTTATATTTCAGGGTTTCAGCCCTATTCCCAGCAGCAAACACTTCTCAAACACATCTCGTCTTTCTCACACTCTTGCTCTCTTTCATGCTTCAATATACTCCCATAACTTTAATCCAAGGGTGGGCAAAGTTTGGCTTGCAGTGGACTTTACTTCCTAGCAGTCCCTGTGGCAGTAGCTCCTTCTGGCTGCTGCTGCTGGACCAAGCCCCACTGCTTGGGCATCTGTATCTGCCCCACATCCACTACAGAGAGCCAATTTGCCCCACATCCACTGTAGGGGGTAGACCTGCGTGGGCAAGGCACGTGGCCAGGCAACTGGGATGGGGTTGTGGCCAGGAGCAAGACAGGTGGGCGGGGATGGGGAGATTTGGGGTGGTGGCAGCGTTGGGCTGGGGCAAAGCCATGATCCGCTGCCTGCATGCCCCTACAGTGAGAGTTCTGTGAGCAGGGGCATGCAGGGAGTGGACCGTGGTTTTCTCCTGATCCAGCCCAGACCCATGTTTTCACTGCCCCAAGATCCCCACCCCAGGCCTGGCCCTGGCCCTGGAGAAGCTCCCCACCCAGCCACGTGGGCGAGGGCTACTGGGAAATGGAGTTTGGCTGCCACCTAGATCTGCCATTTTGTCCACCCCTGCTTTAAAGCCTTGGAGAAACTAATCCAAGCAACATTTTCAGTCACTGCGTGTAAGCTTTCCAAACTACTTCTTTTATGTGTTACGCCTAAAATTAATGCAACTCTGCTGACTATGATATATTATATATATATATATATATATATATATATATATATATATATATATGTTATGAACAAGTTTTAAAAATTTTATTAGTGAAAGTTAAAATCAAAGTTATATACATAGTTTTGTAGAGAATGCAGGGCCCTATGCATTGTAGCTACATGGTATGTAGTTAGTATCTGCTGATGCAAACTAGGATATACAGTTAATATGCAGCTTTAGTCTGAGCTCATCAAAGAAATACTCTGCCTGAACATATTTCTAATGAATGCCACATATTTTCCGATTGACATCTTATGGATTGCTCTGGTTAATGAGGCTATTACAGTTGAAATGTTACTTAACTATGATAAGAAATGCATAAATTAATGAGTAGGACTTAATCAATTTCACAGGTACCCAAGCCAGATGAAATGAAAAATGAGATTCAAGGCAGTTTTTCTATTACTACAGGATATGTGGTTAAACCAGCATCACAATATCCAGCAATCTGGTTTGTTCACTATGCATCTGGAAAAGGTAAGACATCAAACTACCCCAAAAAATTTTTGCTATTTTGAGGGTTTTACTTTAACATTACAATACCATAAAACAGTAGCATGACTAAGGTTGGACAAGCATGGGTGCAAGATTGGCAGCCATCACCTCTGCTAGCCCAACTGCTGGCACTGCCCCAACTGCAACCACAACCCAGGGCACAAAACTTTCAAGTTACACTTTTGCCATAAAATATCTGAGAACTTTTTAGATGTCTAACAGAAACCAAGCTACTAATGAAATATACTGTATATTCAGAGCACATTCAACAGTTGTGCTGTTGTCTAGTGTAGGAAGAAAATGTGTTTAAGCGTTCAGACTGTACATAATTTTATGTTTGGACTGTGTATTTTATTTTTACCTGCAAGTATTTCAATGCAAATTACACTATATAGAAAATCTAGCACTGACTCGCCACAGCTGTTTCATTATGGTCATGTTATTCAGGAGCCCTAAAATTGACATAATGGACCAGACAAGCAGCATCTTGTCTCTTACAGCCAACATCCAATGCTTCAAAGGAAGGTGCACAAAAAGGGGAACTGAAAATGAGGAAATAATGTACTAACAGTGCAATTTTCCTCCTAGCCTCAGAAAGTGGTTATCATAGTGGTTATCCTTATAAGTAGTCTTCTAAGAGAAGGAAGATTGATCTGTGGATGATTCTGTTAATCGATACACATGCATAAACTCTCTTTGAGCCAGACTAGGCTTCTGGACTAAATGATATACCTTGCAGCTTTGGGTTAACTATGCATTGTATAAAATTTGTTTTCTTTTATCAATTTTAAATCTGTTGCTTTTCAACATCAGTTCATACTCCTTGTTCCTGAATAATTGAGAGGGGTGATAAAAGCGCCTGCTTTACCTTCTTTGGACCATTTGTTCATAGATGCTGGGGTCAGAAGGGACCTCAATGGACGGTTGAGTCCAAACCCCTGCCTAGGCAGGAAAGAGTACTGGGGTCAGATGACAACAGTACTTGTTGTTCAATGTACTTCTGGCATTTCTCTCTCTCCCAACAGGTCCTGAGCATGCTGGCAGTGAGCAGTAGTGTAACTAGTGGGGGACAAGCAGGGCATCAGCCCTGGTGCTCATTTATGGGGGGGGACCAGAATGGCAAGCCCTAGAGAGCCCGCACCATGGCATTAACAGCTTGTGTCATAGCAGGAGCAGCCAGTGCATGTGGAGCCTGTGTGCAGAGAGGTAAGGCTTTCCTGCACTTGTCCTCAACCCTAGCCTGGCCCCTCCCTGCCTGCAGCATCTCTGTCTAGGTGCCAAAATTCCTATTTATGCCTCTGACCATGAGTAATCCCAGACTTCATTCAGAGGGAAGCTTGTCTTCAACAGAAACCAGGCTGGTTTCTCTCTTTCATATCACATCCATAAAGGTGGTTTTGTAATTCTGTTCTTAATGACCACTTCAGCTAATTGTGAAGAAATGTTTACTGATCTACAGTTGCAGGGTTGCACCCGTTTCTAACATAGGTATATTTGCTCTCCTCCAGGGTAGTAATTTCAATGAGCTTCCATTTTTCTTAACATTTCAGCCACTTCAGTCTTTAAATACCTTCTGAATGTTTGGATGGGTACCAGACCATTCAGATAACATGCTACTCTTTAATTTACCCATTTATTTAAACACCTGTTCTTTTGATACCTTAAATTGCTTACAGAAACTCATCTTTATTACCTGCAATTACTGACCCTCTATGACTGATTGCTGTCTGGGCAGTAAGCTGCCCTAACTGTTTTTGAAAGTTATTTGGTTCTCTTATGCATGCTGATTGTATAGTCGGTTTCGCTTCAAAATCAAAACCTAGGCAGAACTAAATCAGCCAGTATAGAGTTCTTCTGGGATTTTATTGTGTACGTAATCCTTACAACTACAGAACTACCACTTAGCTGTAGATTTCTGTTTGGTTAATTCTGTATGAAAAGCATTCTTGACTATTATCATTACGTCTACCATTGTGTCCTTGTACTCTTCAAACGTTAAGAACAATGAATTACAAGATATACACTCTTTGATTTGTTTCTGTGAGTGAAACTAACATCATAAATCCTATGGATAACAAAAGAGAAAGAATAATTAAAACAGTTGGCTTCCTTTCTCCTTTTAGTCTCTCCTGCTCTCTGCCTGTGGCATGCTGTAGTGTTTTTGTTTTTTTGTTTGTTGTAGGGTACTTTGCAGCTGTGGTGTGTAAGATGTGTAGGAGTAGATGTTGTTCTGGACTCCTATGACTAATAGTTGTTGCATGGATACCTGTGACTGCAGGGGACTGGATATGATGACCCAGAAGATCCCTTCTAGTCTCAGGTTCCTATGGACAGAAATTGAGTGTGCTTGAAAATGAAGATTTGGGAGGGCTTTCCCACTTTTTTAAATTTTATTGTGATCATAAATAAATACTAACAATAAATCCTTGACAAATTCTGCCCACAAATCAACAGGACCAACCAATTTAGAGATTAACATAATTAACCATTTCATACCTTCAACAGCCTTTTCCTTAACACTTACTCTTGGGGTAGAAAGACCAAAGAATCAGAATGACACTTAAGGTTTTGCTTCTTCATTAGGAATAAAGAAACAGCTGATATTTACCCTCCTTTCTTTTGAATGTGAAGCACTGAAATCTGGCATTTTCTCTGGCCTGAAGGAAACTCTCTAGAAAACTGATCCAAAGCTCAAAGAAGCAACAGAGCAATTTTTATTGATTGCAAAGGTGTCTGTAACAGCTCCTTAAAAACCTGTGGTATAAGATTTTATTTAAATAAAAAAAGGAGGAATATGCTCTGAAAACTGTTTTTAGGGCTTGACTAAGAGACTCCAAAAAGAGCTAGTTTAATTTAAAAATAAGGGAATAACTGAGGGGCAGAGGGGGGAAATCTTAATTTCAACTGAACAGCAAAGAAAACATATTGCTTTCTTTATTGACGTGTGGAAAGGCAGTTTTCCAGTGCCTAACCATCATGGATCCTAGGTATCATGCTAAAGATGGCTGCCACTTTATAAGAAAATAAAGACATTCCATAAACACATCTAGTACGGTTTGTTTTGGGTTTTGTGCCATGTGTCTGATCTTAACTGAGCCATACTAACAAAGTCCTGGAGGAATAGAGGGCATAAACAGCAAAGTACTAATTGGGACTTCGGATAGACAAAGTCTTTTAATTGTCCATTGGGAGTAACATTGTCCTCACTCGGTAAGAAAGATTTAATGTTCTCTGCAATCACAACTGCATCCACTTCAGGAGAAATTCTCCAAAACAAAACTATATCAGCAAGCAACATTTATGCTTTCTCCAAGGTATGTGGAATATAAAAAGTGCTGTATCAGGACTGGCCAAGATTTCAGATAATAAGGGTCTGAGTGCTGAATACAAAAGGAATGGATCATTGCCTCTCTATTCAGTGAAAAATGAGAGTTTCTCCGTCTCCTCGGGCTTATATCTCAAAGGATGGTTTTTTTACAATTACAATAATTTCTCAGTATCCCAGAATACCATAAATAATTTAGATTATGCATATAATCTTTTTGGATTTATAATTTCTTCATAAATCACTCTTATCTACTCCTTTTCCTGTGGAAACACTTGCCCTTTTGATCTGATAACTTTTCTCTCTCATAAATACAATTTTGAAATTATCAAGTTAAACTCTTTGGTATCCTTCCAGTTATGGGAAGCAGCTCCAGAATTCTGAGTAGCCAATGGAACAGAAATTCATTGCAGCAATTTTTTCCTCTCATAGGAACAGACAAAGGTAGGGCAGAAGAATTGCACCATGTCTTGTCAAGATAGACAATAGACATCCTTTAACACTTCATCTACTTCAAACACTAAAGCAGAATGAATATCTGCCATGCAGTCTGCGGCAGACAAGAGATGAATGTCCAAATTCTCTGGAGTCTGCGTGTTTCCCATCTGCCTACTTAGATTGTTTAAGGTTTCTCTACCTTTTCCAAAAACATCTGAAGAGACAGATCTGCAGGGTGGTAATCCCCTGGCCAGGGTTTCATAAGAAGAGTTAACACTCACTCTTCTGCTTGGAGGAATGCCCCAAGTTCAGTGATTGTCCAAGAACAGAACTTTGTAATTTTTTTTTATGGGGTACGGGAGGAGCAAAGAGGGAAGAGAGGCAAGGGGGCATAATAATTTTAAAACTTACAGCTTCATTCCTGAAACAGAGTCCTTTTAAAGCCACCATATTGTTGTAGCACAAGGATTTTGCTAGCAAAGGACATGAAAGTATCTGTAGCACGGTGCTATAACTGTTACTAATAACAAGTAATTATCCTACAACTCTGTGTGTGTGTGTGTGTGCGCGCGCACGTGCGCGTGTGCGCGCACGCACCTAGATTTTCTTTATAGATAACATATATCAGTATAAAAGCAAAACAAAAGGAGAAGAAACCCACTTTATTGAAAATGGACAAGTATCCATGTACACAGACTTTTGACAGGGCATATCAGTGATGTGTGTGATATGTTATATGTCATCAATAAAGCTAGAGGACACCAGTGAGCCTCAAACAACCACGGAATAGAGTGCTCAGAAAGAAAAAAGGATAATACAGAATCATAGGAAAATAGGGCTGGAAGGACCTCATAAAGTGATCTAGTCCAGCCCCATTTTGTTCAAGGCAAAATTATCCCCAACTAAACCATCCCAGCCAAGAATCAGCCTGACCTGCTCTTGAAAATTTCCAGGGATGCAAAGTGCACGACTTCTCTAGATAGCTTGCTCCAATGCTTAAATGCCCTCATATTAAGAAAATTCTTCCTAATCTCCAACCTAAATTTCCTGTGCCGCATTTTGAAGCCATTGCTCCTAGTCCTGTCCCCTTAGGCACACAGAATAGTTTCCATCCTCTCTGTAATTGCCCTTCAGGTTTTGAAGACTGTTATCAAATCCTCCCTCAGTGTTTTGTTCTCCAGACTACATAACCCTAGTTCTTTCAGCCTTTCCTCATGAGTCATGTTTTCCAAGGCTCTCATTATTTTTGTTGTTCTCTGCTGGATTTTAATCTTTCTACATCTTTCCTGAAGTGTGGCGCCCGAAACTGGACACAATACTACAATTCAGTTTTTTCCAACAAGAGCACATCGTTGGCTCATATTCAGCTTCCGTCCACTGTAATCCCCAGGTCCTTTTCTGCAGTACTAGTTTAGCTAATCATACCCTACTCTGTATTCCTCCCTAACTGCAGAACTTTGCACTTTCCCTTTTTTTTTTTTGAATTCACCCAATTGATTTTGGATCATTTCTCCAGTTTATCCAGGTCATTCTATGTCCTACCCCAACCCTTGAGTGTCTTCAGCTGCACCCAACTTAATGTCATCCACAAATTGGTTCAGCACACATTCAGTCCCATCCTCCAACTCAATAATGAAGATGTTAAACAATACTGGATTTAGGACACACACTTGGGTAACACCGCTGGATCCCTTGGCCCAACTAGAAACTGAGCTATTGATGACTAGTTACTGAGCACAATGTCTTAAATGCGTGCAGGGTTTGAATTACAGGGGGAGGGTTTGTGGGGGGCTGAACCTGCCTCCCCATAAGAGACACAAGCTCCCCCTGCAGCTGAGCAGAAACTGCTGTTGAGCACAAAGGAAAAGCAGCCCCTCCCCCTCACTGCTGCCAGGTGCTTTTTGCTGCAGATGTCTGGAGCCCATGCCCTGGCTACCCTGCGGCTTCTCTCCACCGCCGCTGCCTCCAACCCCCACAAGAGTCAAAGTGTAATCTGAACCCTGGGTGTGTGGGTTTACGTAACTGTTGAAACCAGAGTAGAGTGTGCTGGTGTAACTGTATGGTCCCACCCATGCCTACTTCACAGATAATATGTTTGTGGGCACACCTACATGAGATGCTACTATGGAGTGGTTACTGTTCATTTATTTAATACTTGTATAAGCAAGTACTAAATAAATGCACAGTTACCAGAGTTATAGTGTAGCAGTGCTGGCGAATTTCTTTTAAGTGATGCTACTGCCTATTAGCACTGTCCATGCTGCGATCTGATACTGCACAGTATTATTAGGCTACTGCATAGTTAGCATCTCGTGTAGATACATCCTGTGTAGACCACAGTTACTAAACATAGTCTTAGCTCAAGTAGCTACTTATTCTTTCACTTTTGGTGTTCCCTGCCCACCACTGCTCCCTGCTGGTTACCAAGATGATGACTAATGTAAAGTAGGGATTGGTCCATGATTTGAACTCCTGTAGGAAGCAGTTTCAGATGGGCCTTTGTACTCGTTCCTTCACTCAAGATCCAGAGATGCATGCTGTTAGCTTTGAAGGTCTTGCAAACTGATTTCCAAGGTATGATCTGGCATAGGTAAAACTTCAGAATTCTAGTCTTGCCAGTCACTCAGTGCTATCACAAGAGCTATTTGGTATTTTCCCTAAAGTCCTAGCTCTTGGAATTGTATGAATACATAAGAATCTCATATTTCATTACAAAAAAGTTTCTAGACCTCATGGTTACAAAGAAAAGCTTGAACATATAAACCAAACATACATAAAATAGAAGCCAAATAGAGTACTCAAATATGATTTAATAAAGAACAAACCCCATGACTGAAGCCAATTTCATGGGTTTTTTTTAGCTTTATTTTAATTTTTTATGCTTGCAGTTCAAACCCCATAATCCCAACAGTCAGAACATTATGTAGATCCTTTTATCAATTATAATTTATTCCTATAAATTTAGAAGATTAAGATACGTGGGTATAACCCTGGCCATGCTACTGGTTGTAACAACATAACTATTGTGGTTAAAATAATGTACCAAGTCAAAAATTTATTTTATTTGTTTTTAAAGCTATGTAGACTAGGTCACAAACCATAGATTATCTTTAAAAAAAACCCTTACGTTAAAATAACATGAGTAGGGTTGAAAGTCAAGGACTGAAAAGTTAAGGAAATACCAATATTAAAGTTGCCTGCTCACCCTTCTTTTGGCATCTTGACCATTATGATCTAATCATTAATTACAAGATCACATATTGTTTGTCCCCCAAGTCCCAATCTCATTCAGTGAACAGAATGGAAAATGTTCACTTAATATGAATTTATTCAAAGCACTTTTATATCTTTATCGTTCACTATGTGATCCTAAGCTGCATTTACTGCACACAGTTCAAATGTTACTCTAAAGACAGTTATTACTTTCTTCACAGCCTGTTCTATAAAACTTACCACTATAGTACCCAAGTGTTTTGCGAAAATTAATCTATTTATTTTCAGAATGTCCTTGTGAGATGAGGGGCTATTATTATGCCCATCTGACAGATGAGAAATTGAGGAAGAGACATCAAATTACCTATTAATTTTGGATGCCCAACTGAGATGTATTCTACTGAATGCTTCAAAGTATTTAGTATTATCTAGGACTTAAGTCCATTGACTTCAGATGTAACTGTACATTTTTTCTGCAATTCTGCAAATCATAATCTAGAGTATCAAGCTGGGCACCAGAAAATAAGGAACACAAACTAGCAATCAACCTGGGAAAAGTCTGTTTTGAATAAGTTGCCTAGCATCACATGCACAGATGCAATGACATTATCCCTTCTGTACTAAATGCAGCGGGGGTCCTGTGGATATATGTGACCATGTAATTAAACTACTGACTGAAACATTTTGGGTGATATTTAAAAAAAATATGTGGGGAAGACACCAAACAAAGAAAGATTCAGCTCAGACTGCTAAAGTTTGGCAAGAGTATAAAAAAATTCAAAGTAGAATTCTTTCCCTCAAGGGGTGAGCTTAATAATACACAGTGCTACCAAGTCCACTTACAATGCTGACTGGGGCATCATAAATACTTAAAGACAGACAGATGGACATGACAGGCTTATACAATACCACACTGAGAAATAGAGCAACCTATGGAGGAGGATTGGGGTACTCATCAGAAAAGACATTATTTCTAAGCAGAATCAATCTCTTTCTCCACTTGTACTTTTCTTCATTCTTCAGTTTGTTTGTTTGGTTTCTTCCCTCCCCTCACCCCATTGTCTGCCTCATGAACATTTTATCTATAAAGCATTCAGATATTTAATTAAGGCAATGGATTAGGAAGAGCAGACAGGTGAAAGGAAAGAAAGTAACAAAATAAATATCTCAGACAACATAATACTGCTTGAATGCAAAATATTTAAGCAGCATCCGATTCTCTCTCTCAGCTGGGTGTCTTACTTTTCCATCTCATCTATTTGGGACTATCCCCATCTCTGATCCATCTGATCTTCCTTAGAGCAACGATTCTCAGCCAGGGGATTGACACCCGGGATGCCTGGAGATCGGTTCACAGATGCAGCGGGGTGCCACACAATGTTAGCACTGTTAGGTATACAAACATGATTCACAGGATAAACCTAGGCATTACAAATAGGAATCCACAGTGTTAAAAACATTCTTACCTGTCGTGGTCTTTTTGAGTTCTCTGCAACAGAACTGCTCAATTACCTTTTTGTACTTTTCACACTATTTTTGACTAGGAGCTGACCTTTTCCCAAGGTGTCATGGGGTACCTTGAGTCTAAAAAAATTGAGAACTATTGATATAGAGCAGGGGTGCTCCATCTTTGGTCCACGGGCCACATTCAGCCTCCAGTGCATTGCCATGTGGCCTGCGGGGCCCCCCATGAACCTACACACTATGTCTGGCATGCAGGGTGGTGTGGGGTCCAATCCTCATAGAGGGGGCTGGGTGGAGGAGGCGCAGAGTCCCAGTCCTGGTACACAGAGCCTGGCAGTGTCCGTGTGGGGTCCTGGGCCCCGATCCTGGGATGCGGAGCCAGATGGAGGCAACATGGGATCCCAGGACCCTGATCCTGGCATACAGGCCGGGCTGGGGCAGTGCAGTCTGGATCCAGGTGTGCAGATCTGATCTGGACTACGGACCAGCTTGGCACCACTTATTTGGCTCATGGAGCCATGAAGTTGAGCATCACTGATCTAGAGACAGGCTTTGCTCCTGAGGTAACTTCTATTAAATTGTCAGCCATTTAACTGAGTTACTTAACAAGTTTGTCAAATCCAACATAAGCATTTGATGTTAGGGCACAACAATTCTGTTTTTGGTCTTGGTTCCACTTAGGCTGAGCCAGTAAATGATTCATAGAAAAAAAAGTCTGTGGAGTGCCTATATTCATATTTATTTACTATCATGTTTGTTAATGGGACTTAACTGCAATCAAATACCTCTAATAGCAACATAACTATAAATTGTAGTCTAGGCATACTCTGTGTGGAGATGGTACTTAGTAGCACTGCTTGGTTCATACAACCCCCAAAACAAACTGATGAAATTTCACTTATATTGTGAGTAAATCTATACGTGCCCCTACGGTGTCATTGTTATTGTATACCGAGTACATTTAGTACTCCTTTGGGACATACTAAATGATGGCACAGTAACAGCCCATACCGTACCATCTGCACAGTGCAGTTATTTTTAGCTGCTATGTCGCCATAGCGATGCACTATCCCAAGGGAGCGTATCGCTACAGTGACGTAGCTGCCGTGGCACGGTTTTCGCCCACTGACGTTAAGTTGCTGTAGTGCGTTGCTACGGCACCGTAGTGTCTTCTACAGTGTTTGTGTTGCTTAGTTTTACAAATACACAGCTCTACCTCAGACCAGCCAGAACAAGTCACCAACTGTGATCACATGTATTACATAAGTCCACCATACCAAAATGAAGGGCAAATAACTTCTTCCCCTCAACTACAGCAGGTAAAATCTGTTTCTAAATTTTCCTAAAACTGACATATTGCACCATGAGCTGGTGTTTCATGGAAAGACTTACTTTAAACTTAACATAGCATGAAGTTCATCCTCTTTAATTTTTCGAAGTTCTGTCCAAACAAAGTTCAACGTTTGGCTTATAAAACACCAGCAGGACAAGAAACTAATAGAAGACACTAGATTTGAACTGATTTCTGTAGAGCGCTATAATGCAGTAGTTGGAGCAAAATACCTCAGAAATTGTTAATCTGCATAACAAAATTAACTTTAGTTTGGGTTTTTTCCCCCCAATTCTTTTCTTGTGTAGTGGTATGTGGGTCAGTCACCCTTTTCTGCATGAAAAACCACAGAAGGCAACTCATTGCAAAGAAATCCCAGTGAGATTTCTATAAAAGATTCTCCCATAGAAAGCCACTGGGGATTACATGGTATAGGATTGTCGCTTTTCAGCAAAAGCTGCAAAAGCATTAGTTGTCTACCTCAACTTTGACTCACACTTGAGCCTTCTCCCAACCACCTAATAGCAAAATTCCACTGAAGTAATATTTGCAACCGCAACTATTCCAAAAAACAACACTGAACTGTGGTTTTTTGTTCCAGAAATCATTTGTTTTATTTACTGTCTGGTTGTGAAAATGTTGCTGTATCAGTTCATGTTTTTAGCTTTTCTTTGCAAAAATGACAGTAAACCCTTTTCAAATAAAAGCTGAGATTCTCCTATTTTCAGGACCAGGATCTTGGGCTTTAAAAACAACACCAGGTAAAGTAAAACAAAAGCTTAGTCAAAAATGCAGAAATTAAACACACACATATGCATGGAATTATATTTTATACACACATACAATTCCATGCACAGTCTAAATCACCAAATGTGCAAATCAGTTTAATTGAGTTTGCTTTGTATGCACATGGGGGCTGATCCTGCATTGAGTATGGAGGCTAAACTCCAATTAGTATCAATGGAAATTCTGCCTGAGTAAAATATAGAAATCAGACCCAGAATTTCTAAATCTTATAATTTTACCATAAGCCTTGCAAAGTTTAGGGTTTTCCTTAATTCTCAGCTGATGTGATCAAACTCATATGCTCATGAAATATTCATTTTTAATAAATTAAGTTTCTTGACCTCAAGATTCCAGAGAAAACCTTGAAAACATGAAAGGAAGAGTATCATAAAGATTCAAAAACTAGAAGGTAAATAAAAAGGAACCCGTAATGTAGTAGTTAAAAAACAAACAAACAAACCCTTTGTGATTTCAAAGACAAATCTCATGATCTGGGAAGGTAGATTTTTTTTAAACATTTGTTGCGGGCAATATTGTCACAGTGTCACGGTTGTAAGATTCAGTAAAGAATTTCTGAGATCAGGTTTTGTGCTTATTTAGAAACTTAAAAATGGCATTCTGACAGCAGCTCTGGTAGTATTGAGAATTGATTGTGGATATATGCATGTTAGGAAAATAGAATTATTTAATGCTGCCCCTAAGAGTTACTTTTAACATTATTACTAAATGTCTGTATGTATAATTTTTTTCTGTAATTTATTATGGTAGGTCAAGCTATAATACTTGACCTACTATAACAAAAATTAGTCATGACTGTTTCAAAATTTTCTTCTCAAGCTTATTTGTTTCTTTCCTAACGCCCACTATTTTGGATAGAAGAAACCCTTTCACTAGTCATTTTTCATCTTTGACCTTAAAAAATGGTGGCCTGAACAGTATGCCTGTATTTGGAGGGATGGAAAAATAATTGTATAGTTTTGCATAGCAGGAAAGAAGTACAAGCGTTCTAACACATTCAAAAAAGCCTTTTCAGAGCCAGAATTTCAAGAAGCAAAATCTCAGCCTTTGTCCTGTTAACTGTTCCATCTGGTCACTTAGGAGTTTTGCCAACATTTCCACACAAAGAGTCTTTGAACTCTTTTAGCATTTAAGTGTTATCTGACAGCTTTTTTTGTCAGATATGCACCTAATAGTGTACAGATGGCAGGGTGCTAGCAAGTTTACACATAAGTGAACTTGAAGCTACCCTTGAAATACTTATCCTTTAAAAAAAAACAACCTCATTTGGGACTGTGCATTCTACTGCTGTTCCAATTTCCTTATTAGGCAAATAAAAAGTGAAAGTGAAAAACAGACACAGAACAGTTCAAAAAACTCCACCCATAGCAAGAATCTGTTCATTTATTTCTAGGCCAGCAAAACGTGAATTCTCATGGTGAATTAATATCATATTAGACAGGAAATAAAAAAATTAAATGATGGAACTCCTACCAGGAATTGTTTCATATGATAAGAAAAACATCCATTCAGCACATTGGCATTATGGAGTAGATTATCAGCTCAAAGGGCCAAAAAACTGTGTACACAACTCCTATTGATAATAACACCTACAGATCTGTTCTATATTCGTTGTGCTAAAATATATTTTAAATAACCTGCAATAAATATTATGCAGTAATTGCCATTCAGCCTTGCCATGAAAATATAGAATTGTGATCTGCCAAAGTTGACATCTAATTGGTTATTGCATTCTTTACTGAACAGATTGACTCAATCTTCAGCCCCAATACAAAGCAACCAGAAAACTGCCTAAAAGTAGCAGCCAAGGTTTCCCTCTCAAAACAGAAGACGCAAAACTGGCATCGGCTTTTTCTATGATGTAACGTTCAATGCTTCTCTCTACTCACACCTATTCCACATAGGGAAGTGAACAGGGGCAGAATCTGTCAGGGACGGAACACCAAGTGGATGTCCCAAAGTGCAGCTACCCTGCTGCTGGGGTAAGCAAACTTCAGCTATGGGTAAGAGAAATGTGAAAATAACAAGAGATGCCTTGTCCCTCTCTGCACTACCTAACTGCATCAAATGTAAAAGTCAAAGGGATTATTTATGTGCTTAAGTCTTTGCAGGATCACAGGCTGCTTCTGCTAGTACTTAAGACTTCACAATTCATGGATACAGGAAAGAATTAAACTTTTAGAAAAGGATTTGAATAAAAAGGTGTTGGCTTTGTCACTTGCTATTTGACAGCCTATTCAAATAAACAGTTCATTGCTCCAGTCTTAATTAAAATGAGCTATTATAACCTCCTTTAAAGATGTAAGATACATGATTAGGAATAAAAGAATAATCTAACTGAGCAAATGAAACAGACCAGAGCAATGGAAAAAACAGCATCTAGGAAACACTCTGAAGCTTTGCAGAAAAAGCTATAAAGACTTACCTAAAGACAAAGCATAATGATGATTCTGAACAGGCTCTATAATTATTCACTTTGGGCTATATTTCTAAATATATTTAGATGATTAAAGATGCAGATGACATTAAAATTTAATTGTTGAAGTGACTCTGATTTACCTGAAGAGCTGGTCAGCCATGTTAGTCTCAAATCAGGCAGAATGTAGGGCACGGTGACACCTTGAAAACTAACTGGTTCAGAGAGGTGTGAAATTTCATAGGCTGTAACAGTCTGCTTTGTCAGATGTCAAGGTTTGCCTACTATCACTGGTCAGCGACCCAAATGCTGTTAGATTACTGTGTATTCTATTCACTGTCTTGGCATTCACCAGTAGCACCCTTGTTGCTTGCCCACAACTGACCGCCATGCTAAAAGAAACATCAGGTCCTCTTACAACTTCAGGTTCCTTTTCAAATTCCAACTCTTCTAAATCTTGTACAAGTTGACACTTAGGTTTTCCAGCCAGGGATACAAGAAAAGAGCCTCATTCCAAGCTAACATCAGTTTTGTTCCATGGATTTCTTAAAAGCAAGTATTCTTTTATGTCCAGCATTGAGACACTCGTTCTAGCAAGCTATCTCCCCCCAGTCCCTCTTTCCCTCTGTGAAACATCCATCCAATGTAGGAGATGGGGAACCTGCAGACATTCAGGGCTTCTACTCATACTACATACAACACTGCTAGCAAACCACAAGAGGGAAAGAGACTGAATATTTACACCGAAACAGCAGTATATGCCCTGTTTTCCAGTCTTCAGAACATAAAGAAACAATACAGCATGCACATATGAAAACCCAAAGAATATTAAGAAAAAAATCAACTCTCAAATGAGCTATAAATGAAAGGGTGTTATAGTGTTGACTTGCTTTCTTATACATATTTCTACATATAACAAAACCTCTAAAATTTAATTTCTTCAAATGGAGTTCCATTATTCTACCCACCAACCAAATGCACGCTCTGACATAAATTCATCTACTAGTTTTGTCCCTGCAATTTTCTCCTGTCTTTGATAAAGAGGCAGATTCTTGGATGTACTTTCACTGAAACATGCAATTTTCCTCATCATTTTTTTCATAGCAGAAGGCTGAGAGCAGCAGCCCCACTGCCTGTCAGATCTGGCAGACAGACTGTGCAGTGATGTCATAAAAGGCAGGGCTTCATCAGACTTAAAAATCCTAGCAGCTGTGCAAACAGCCTTCTCAGACACAATTTTTTTTTCCCACTTGCTTCATTTTTTTAACTTTTCCAAACCTAGCAAAAACACCAGACCTAATGACAGACTATATGTTTGCCTGCAACATTATCTGTCAGATTCCTGTGTTCTTACTGTTGTCATGCTTACGAATTATTATTTTTTAATTAAAGTATTTTTTCTTTCTCCTGCAAAACAGGAGTAGCTGAATATGTATCCTCAAATTTTCAAGGCAACCTTGTGTTAAAACTATGTATGGAACTTAGTCCTAAAGAAATGCCTGAAAACAAGGGACTGAAACTTGCACTACTGCTTCTACATTTGGAAAAAGCTTGGTATAAAAAAAGACAGATTTCCATACATAATTCTTTTTATTTGCCAAATTCATGTGATCTCCAGAAACGGTAAGCAATTTGTGTGCAGCATTTATTTGTATATAATACTACCTTGGATGATGTATTTCTATGCAAGTATGGGAGGAAAGAGAACAGCTGCAAATATCAGACTTGCCTTGCCATCTACTGAAACGTGCAATTTGCAATTCAGCTGTTTTCTTTAACACAGTCTCCTCATGCCTCCTACAAAAGGCACATAATATTATCTGGTACAAGTGAAAGGTATTGCAAAAAGCAAGTCAGCTCTGCATAGTATTAGTTCTTGGCTGGAGAGGTCAAGTCCAGTTACTTGATGCATTGGTCTGTCAGTTCATCAGAAAAATTACTGACTATTGTTTAAATTCACCCATTTGCACTATGTGGGGAGCATACTGTGCCCATAATTTTTGTAAACTGCAGAATTAAAGCTCAAATTATTTACAGTTGGCTCTGCTGAAAACTCCTCTCAGTTTTCAGCATCAGAACTGTAGAAGCTCTGAGGGGGGAAAAATGAAATCTAGAGTTTGTTTTTAGAGATGTCAGGGAATATCCTTAAATCTACTGTTACAGAGGTGAGTGTCCATTTGTGCAAAACCTTCTAGTGATAGTCATCTGTTAACACAGTTATTTGTTCTTATTTAGGAATGCATACGATGTACTACATCAGTATAAAAATGCTGCATTGATAGGATCAGCTTGGATACTCTCCTAAGGATAAGGATTCTACTGAGCTTTCACACAAAGTTCACTAAAAGCTGCAGTCTAATCAGATGATAAAATTAAAATAGTTCTCAAAATGCTCAACAGTATCTATGCCTAAAAAATCCCGCACTAATATCCTGTATAATTACTGCAGTTCTAAATGATTGTTAACCTTTATGATGCATTTACAATTTTATTAAGTTAGAATTATATGACAGTGCAGTAAACGTGACACAGATATCTTCAGACAGCACATGTCAGTCCACATGCACAGCTGGGTGAATCATAATCCCAATGCTGTAGGCCTCAAGTATTGCTTATACCCACTTTGACTGACTGACTGAGACAATGAAGTATGTAACCGCTGCAAAGCTATTTTGTGATATCATTTCGAGCAAAGAAAATCTGGCAATTTTTAAACTCCTTTTCAAAAAGGAAAAAGAATACAATCCCGTGATAGAAACATGCACATGTGTCATCAAAACATTCACTACTTGTATTTAAATTTGTTAAAGCCCCAGTTTGCAATGAGTTCTGTATATTTACTGCCTTGGCACTCTTCAGAGGTACAGGGCAGGGGTCTTATACACATATAGAGACCCTGGAAAGACCCAGCCCCACAGTCACTTTCTTTTTAATAATTGTATATAAAAGAAGAAAGGACCATCAAAAAAGGTAAGTTGTTACATTGGAGTTCTAATTGTTTCCTGGGCTAGCAAGAACTGAGTGTTGTATTTAGTTTTTTTATGGCTGGTGGAGATATATCTTTCACTTATACTTAATAATCATCCCTCAGATGGAGTTAAGGAGCATCACTGACACACTTTGAAAGGAGCTGTGTTCAGTTTATTAAACTGAGGGTCCCAAAAGTGAAGAGCCAAACTGAAAAAAGGTGGGAAGGAAGGTGGCAATAACTATTTAAAAGGCATTCACCCTTTGGGCAACCAGAAAAATCAAGTTCTTTGACTGAGCCTTTATCACCTGGGTCTACCATATATTATTCAGCTCTGTACAGCCAGCCAAGGAAAATCTTAACTCAGGTTATTCCCTGCTTCCTGAAAGCCAATAGAAGAAAGGTCAAGTATGGATGGTTAGCAGGATTGGAAAATGTATCTGAAAACAATGCATCTGTGATGCTTAGAAGTTTAGATTTGCTACTTATTAAGGCCAGATCCAAACCCTCATCCTCCTGCCAAAAGCAGAGAAGGGAGGGGGGCATGGGCATTTTGGTCCCCAAGGGAGATTTAGGCAGATTTCAGGAAAAATCCAGGGTGCCTTACTTTTTTGATTTCCAAGTTCCATGGGTATCTCTGCTTAGATTGCTACAGTCCTTGTCAGGGCACAGCTACAATTCACCTGCCTGACTGGCTGAACACTTTTGTGCCTATTTCATACCTAAGCCTAATCAAGACCAGAAACTAGCCATTCTTCTGCCAAAGTTCTGTGAAGTGCTCCATCTGGGAGGTACTCACAGCAAGCCTCTCTCACACTGCCAGGATTACAGCCTTCTCTAAATGCATTTGTTGCTGTCATTCTCCCTTAAAACACAGGCAGGGAAGGTGGTAGCAATGCTGTTTCCCCTCCATTACACATTTATTCTTCTTGCCTAATGTTAGAGCACTCGCCCAGAAAAAGAGCAACAGAGGTTCAATTCTATGCTCTGCCTAAGGGGATTAAAATTTAAATATCTCACCTCTCTGAGTGCCCTAATTGTAAGACCATGACCTGTTCTGGAACTGGGGGTCCCTCCATCCCTCATGGTGAAGCTGTATTTTATAATACACAGTAGGGCTTTGTGAAATTTTGGCAGCCGTTTTGTTTTGGGCCATTTCAGTGCCCGAAACACTGAATCCAAATTGAAACAAAAAGCTCAGAAACATCTCTGAACGAAATGAGACATCTAAAATGTTTCGGAAAATCTCGGCGTTTCAGAGCTGGGCTTTCAGGGGAACAGCTGTATGCTGCTGCCCTGCTGTGCAAGTCAGCTCTGCAGGGAGCAGAGAGCCACACTGGGGGTCTCCTCACTGCTGCTTCCTACCCTGCACTTCCCCATGGGGCGGGCAGCAGCAGCAAGGAGACCCCTGGTGTGCATCTCTGATCCCTGTGAAGCAGAGTCGTGCAACAGGGACCACCAGCAGGCTTGCTCGCCACTCTGCGCTGCTTCCCTGCACTGCAACATGGCATGACATGGATCAGAGATCCACACAGGTGTTTCCTTGCCTGCACGGATGGCAGCAGCCCTCCCCCGGATGAGCCACCCACAGCCCTGTCCTGATCCCCACTGGGGGCCTGCAGGGTGGGTGGACATCTGACTGCATTTCATCAGACAGGCAGGTGTGCTGCTCCTGCTTCAGCCACTTCTTCTCAAAATGAACTGAACCTGGAAGAGCTAAAGTAGAAGTGGCATGTCTGCCTGTATAATGTGATGCAGACAGACACGCTGCCTCTGCTGCAGCTTCTTCTGTCGGGATCCATGTGCCTCCTTAAAACCAAGGTGTGCAGGGCAATTTCACCCCACAGCAGTGGGAGCAGTTTGGAGACAGATGCTGCTGCCATCAACAGAACCATCCCACATTGCTACCATGTTCATGAGGCACAGCAGAGCTGAACTGGGAAGAAGTGCAGGAAAAACAGTGTACCTGCCTGCTTAATGGAATGCAGGCAGAGCGCTTTCCTGGTGCAGACTTTTCTCAGTTTGGCTCTAATGTATTTCCTAAAAACAGGTGCGTGGACAGTTCTGTTTGCCCCATCTGCCTCTGTTTGCATGAGACACCGTGCAGGGTCGGACCAGGAAGGGCTGCAGCAAGAACATGTATTCCAACTACAAATGCTTCCCAATCTGACTCTGCAGGAAGTGTGCAGCAAAGATCTGCCTGGCTGTGGCAGTGTAGTGAGTATAATACAAAAAGGATCTAATCAATCAATAACTAGTTAATAATTAACAATGCAATTATGCTTATAATATTCATGATATATTTATACTTTTATTATATTATATATTTATATTAGTTTTTTAAATGGGGTGCAGCAAAATTTGAGTAGTTGCGGAAGGCTGCCTTCATCTAAAAGGTTGAAAAGCACTGCTCTAACCATTAGGTAACCGTATAAAAGAATGGTAGTCACACCACCATCTTCTTTTCTGGTCAGACTTGTTCTTCTCTTTCTCAGTCTTTGAAAGAAAGGGTATGTATGCCTATCTCTAAGACAGGCTTCTAGGTTTTGACTTCCTCGTAAATAAAGGCACCCCCAAACAGCCCCAAGTAATGAATAGGCCAACTAAGCAGCTCCCAGCTCAGCATAATAGTTGTTTTGGTGCCAACACTGAGTTGCCCAACTGTCCTTAAGCACTCTACACAGAGCTTGGGTACCTAAATTCAGGATTCTGGACTCCATCCTTGGGGCCAGCGCCAACTACTTTAAATCCTTTATTGGGGGTGTTTGTAATTGCTAAATGTTTGTCTTGTATTGTTGAAAGGGCTGCCTCTAAGAGGCAGAGAACAGACTATACAGTTCAGCAAGAAGGGGGAAAAGGTGACTTTTGCCAGTCCTGGGTTGTCACAATGGCCACTGCTGCTGTTGGCACTGAGAGCAGCCAGGGTCTGCTTTAATTTACTTCAGACTCTCTCAAGTTATCTATTCGTTGTTCCACAATCAAGGGCAGCCCAAATACAAATTAATACTATGAGGAACTCCTTCAACAGGCCTCCAATCCCACCCCCAAGAGGCACTTTGCATCATGTTTTGGGATGGACAGCCTAGGACTGTTTGTGGCTGCCACTGAAAAAATTTGTGCCAAAGGAATTCTCTCAGTCACGAAGCCCAGACAGTATCAGAGCAGCATAAAGAGGCCACAGCTGAGAACAAAATTCCTTCTACAAACTAGCCTTCCAATTATTTTTCTTAATACTTTTGACACTAGTTATAACTGGTGCCTTGAAGGTGGAAGGGAAAGGAATGAGGGGAAAGCTTTAGAAGTTGTGACATAGTACAATGGAGAAGTTAGAAGGCATTTAATGGAGTAAAATTATGGATCACAATATAATATGCCAGATGCTCATGTCAGTTATAACTACTCTTGACATATGATAGGTCTTAGCTCACCATCTAAGAGAAAGGACCTGGTTGCTTCTGCTTCAGCAGACATAAGTCAGTGACACATTGTTGCTAGCTGTACTCCATTTACTTCCAGCAGCTGTACATAAGAGTAAGAAATTATGCATTCTTGGGTCTTTATATCATCCTTCTCAATTTTATTAATTTGTAAACCCCTCCCACTGAAGGTTGTGGAGGTAACACTGATTACTATAATCACTTTTTGAGCCTTAAGGTAAAATTTAAAATCAGAAAAGATTTAAATTCTGTTGATCTTAGATTTAAGAGGACAAGAAGAACAGTATCTTTCCTCTCTGCATGGGTACTCCATTTAAATATGTAGTCAGCCACAATGATGAATAATTTGATAATAACTGTTAGTGATTTTGAGTCCCTTTTAACTCCAGTTGATCACAGATCATCCATAGCTCCTCTGTAATGTATCTTCTGCAGATGCTTTACTGACTATCATTACTGTCAGACTTAGATGCTGGGCATTTTATATTCTGAGACTGATACATTTTATTCAGGGCACGAATTTCCACTCACGGTTAAGTAGTTGGGCTACTAGACACACACAGAAAGGGAAAAAATTAGTTATAGTGAAGCTCCACTTATAGTAAGGAGTGGAAAATCTCTAAATGCCTGCATTTCTGTGGACATTCATCCTTCTGATAAGTTCCTCACCTGTATGAGGAGGTTCCACTCTTATAATCCCTTAGAATACTGCAGTTATTTCCCTACCAGAGAGGTGTTAAATGTTGTAGTAAAAAAGGATTAACCTCTGGTCTAACTGATCAGAACAGCAGTGTTCAACCGCCAGCCCTCAGGCCAGAGACGCATCCTGTGAAGCCATGTCATCCAACCTGTGGGGCTCCTCTTGGAAATATGGCAGCAGGGGAGCGGTGGCAGTCCTCTAATTGCCACTCCTTTGCTGCCAAATTTCTAGACCCATGGGGAGCCCCACAGGTTAGCTGACAGCCATAAGCGCTATATCCATGATTGGTCAGCATGCAGGGTCTCTCCCTAGCCAGATGCAACACAAGGGGTCAGGTCAGCACACAGGATTGGACTGGTGTGTGGCTAGATTTGGCACATAGGATTGAGCCAGCGCATGGGATCCAGCCCATGGACCAGCCCTCAGCCACTGATCAAGGCCACAGGGCTGGAAAGTTGAATACCACTGGAGTACAAGTTTCTACTGATCTTTTTACACTAGCAGTGTTTTATCTGTATAGATCAGAGGCGGGCAAAATGTGGTCTGGGGGCTGGATGTGACCCACCAGACCATTCCATCTGGCCCATGAGGCCCCTAAAAAATTTAGAAAATTAATATTTATCTGCCCCTGGCTGCCTATCATGTGGCCCTCGATGGCTTGCCAAAACTCAGTAAGCGGCCCTCTGCCCAAAATAATTGCCCTCCCCTGGGCTAACTGTATCAGCATGCTATACTGGCCAGGCATTCTTAGTATAGATGTGGCTATTAGCTGTGCTAGTGTGGTAAAGCTGTGGTTTAAACAGGTACAGTAAAACCACTTTTGCCTCTAACCAAGAAAACTTACATTAGTAACAACAGTTTTGTTAGTATAGATAATTCTATGTAAGGAGTTTCCATACAGTTATCCAAGTCAGAGATCACACCTCTTCACACTCCTGGCCAAAGCAGCTATGTCAGCCGAAGGCTTTATTGTAGATATAGCCTATTAAGGGAAGAGATGAGGCATCCGGCTGCCAGGGGTACACGGATCCAAAAAGGCTGAAAACCCCTGATGTAAGCTGTTTACAGACAGAGCTATTACAGGCTAGTAGCTTCCCAAATTCCTATTAAAACAACAGGTTACAAACTTCCCAGTCCATTAGCTGCTAGAAGGTGATACACATGTAATAGAGTAATTATCAAATCAGTAGAAAACTCATGTTTTGAAGCAATTAGAAAATTCTAGCCAGTACATAGGATTCAGAGCCCAAAACTCCCATTTTTAACCCTGGTTGTGACCCCAAGTCCCCCATAGGCTAGGCAAAGTATTAAAAGATGCAGTATCAGTGCAAAAATCAAATCTTTCAAAGCAAATTTCCCCATCTATAGAACTGATCATACTTCAGAAGAGATTATTAAAATAATTAATTTCTCTGTCACGTAAGTCCCTGGCACATGCTCATTTAATGGCATGATGGGATCTGATCCCAACAATGGTACCTCTTGCCATGCCACATACACATGACAAGACACACAATTTTGGAATCAGGGATCAGATCCCAGTCACATTACTACTACCTGCCAGTGCAGGGGGAGCCTGGAATAATGATCCTGGGCTCACCCTTCACCAGCAAGTCAAAAGATGGTGCTAGCAGACCCTCCCTGACAAATCAGTTAGACCCTCCAGTCTGATGCTTTCACAGTAACCTTAGACCACGGGGGGGGGGGGGCAAAATGCAACCTGTGGGCTGGATGCGGCCCACCAGACCATTCTATCCAGCCCACGAGGCCCCTAAAAACTTTAGAAATTAATATTTATCTGCCCCTGGATGCCTATCATGCAGCCCTCTATGGCTTGCTAAAACTCAGTAAGCGGCCCTCCACCCAAAATAATTGCCTGCCCCTGCCTTAGACTGTACTAGATGAAGCAGCAGGGTAGGGTAGGCACTAAGGCACAGAGTTGACAGTCCAGAGGTTGCAAGTTCGAATCATAGCAGAAGTGCTCACAGCATGGCCTGTCAGATTCCAACAAACCTGACTTTTGCTAAATACCTTGTCACAAGGACACGAAAAAGGAAAGGAAGCAGGAAAGTCTGAAATAGAAGCATACAAAATGATACTTTGAGTTATCAGACTAAATTAGTTCCGCAAGCATAAGGCAGAGTAACTGAACCGGATTTAGCAGGATCTCTTGAATTGAACAGATGTAATTGAGAAGAATTTGACCTATAAGCTACAGTCCTGATTTTGTAAAAGGTTTAGTGCTGATATGCAGGGCCAACCCACGGATCCATAGGCAGAACCAGGGCCGATAGGTGTGTAAATCCCATTTTTATCATATCAACACAATCACAACATTGATCATCAAAACATGGTTCAGTAAAGATAAGAAGCAAACAATGGGTAGCAGACTATAGTTGTATATAGTGGCTAAAACATACAAATGTGTTTGTTTTTGTTTTGGGTTTCTTTTTTTTTTTTTTAAACATCCATCAACAAAGGCAGAGTACATTGTGAATGTTACGATTAAGGTAATGTTTTAAATGGATCTACCCTGCTTATATACAGTCAGGTTATATAGCACACAGGCAAATAATAGTCTCATCTTGGTTTGCTGGCTGGAATAACTCAGCTGAAGGTCTAGAACCTACCGCAATTCCCAGAACAGAAAATGAACACTCAAAATATGAACTACTGAATTATTTCCAGTAAGTAGCTATTCAGGAGAAATTCATCCAAACTTAAAAAAAGAAAATAAATATGTCTATATTAAACAACTTCTAAAGAAAGAAAGTCAATATCCTGTAACATTTAAATATGATATTTAAATATGATAAATAAATCTTTTACAATTTGATTGATCCTACACTGGTCACTTTTAGAAAGAACTAAAACAATCCTTTTAAGTTATGGCGCCAGACCTTCAAAAAGGGAAAAAACAGGACACTAGTGACCTAAACACCAGTCTTAGTCCTAAAACCAGCACAGATCTTGAATATATGCTTACTACCAGGGATCCAGGTTTTCCATTCACCACAAAAAAACCACAGATTTTCTCCTTTTAGGGGGAAAAAATGCAGGAAATGGCAGAGTTCCAGCCTGCAAGCGGCTGGGGGGGACCAGGAGGAGGGTGATCAGGCAAGGGGTGCCACATGTGTGCGTGCACACACATGCAAGCGGGAGCCAAGCAGCGTGGAGAGCAGCTCCCGCAACTCCCCACAGATAAATTGGGGAGGTTATTGAGGCCCCTATAGGGAGGGAGGGAGTTGGGCAGGGCTGGGGGTGCTGCCCAGTCAGGGCATGAGGCCTGTGGTACGGGTGGGACTGTGCGGCCACAGGGCCCAGGCAGGGAGAGAGACAGAGCCACGGACAGCTCATCGGGGAGGGGGCTGGCTCCCTGCAACTACGTGCACTCCCAGAGGCTGTGGGCCCCCCAGATTTCTGCATGGGGCAGGGGCAGATGCGGGCTGGCTTCTGTGGGCTCAGGACTCCCTGCCCTCCTGCTCCTCCCCCCACCCCCCCAATTCGGGCCTCTGTGGCCCAGCTGGCAGGACCTGGTGTGGCAGGTGAGAGCAAGGCAGGAAGGCTCAATGGCACTACCAGGAACCCTGCACTGCCGTGGCAGGGCTGCCTGCCCAGCAGTAGCAGGGGTGCTGGCACAGAGTCGTGCCCCTCATTGCTACCAGGCAAGCAGGGAATGCCTGGCCATGGCAACATGGGGCTCCTGGCGGCAGCACCTGGAGGCTTCCCCTGCTCCACCTTGCTCTGCCCTGCCATACCGGGTCTTGCCTGGTGCACTGCAGAGTCCCCAGGGAGATGGCAGCAGGGCAGGGAGTCCTGACTCTGCAACAGCTAGCCCACATCCACTCCACCCCACAGACTCCACTCCAGCTATGCCATCCATGGCGGGGGGGAACCTGGGCTCTGCACTCCGCTCCGGCTGCAGCAGCTGCTAAGGGGTGAGGGGAGCAGGAGGCTACACACTTGGGTCCCTGACCCTATATCCCTGGCAGCTGGGGGCCCCCTCCAGCAGGGCTGCAGGGGGCTGCAGGTCACGAGTGAGGGGCACTGGCAGGGCCAGGGGTCTATGGATTGGGAGTGAGGGTCACTAGTCAGCCTGGGGGGCTGTGTCAGGAGAGAGGGACAGGGTGAAACAGTTGCGGCTGGACCGGCATCCTGGCGAGCAAAGGAGGCTCTGATTTTCCATGACAGAAAATGCAAAATCAAACACCAACATTTATAGGTATTTAGAATTTATTTTACTGTAGTAATTGAGGCACTGGTAGCCTTCCAAACTGCTTTGAAATTGTTAATATATGGAGTAAAATATTGAACCAATACATATACACACATACATAGTGGTGTTTCACCACATATAGTGGTGTTTCATCTTAATCACAGAAAAACCCAGGATTTTGGAGTTTTTAATCAGAACATCTGCATTTTTTATCATAGAATTCTGTAATTTTTAAACAGAGAAAACCAGGATCCCTGCTTATCACTAGCCATTAGAACGCAGTTGCTCTGAAGTCACTATTCATGAATTTAAAATTAAACACAGATTCCAGCTGGATCTGTAAATTTGTAGATAAAAATCTTTCCAGATCATTTACTTCCAACATTTAAATTCACATATACAAAATGTAATAATCTGAGATCCCAATCAGCTTTTATTTTTAAGCACTTCTATTCCTCAAGTAGTTGTAGCTCTACATACAAAATAAAATTCTGAGAAAAGTTAAAAGCAGAATCTTTTATTATCTGAACCTTTCTGAATTTCAAGGCCAGAGTTAAAAAACAAAATTGACCCTATATTTTGTCCAGGTTTTGGCCAAAACCAAAGAGATCTATTTTTCATTTTTAGTTTAGATATAGCCAAATCTCATAGTAGCTGCTTTTGCAAGATTTTTCCTATTGGGGGAAACAGGAATGGTTTGCAAACATTCTAAGGTTTACAAATCTGATCTCAAATAATTGATCTAATTACCAAGTCTGGAGTCCCAATGCTATTTTATACCTAATCTACTCATAAGCTGTTCAGTTCAGCATCCCTCCTGTGCTATCTTTATAAGCTTTACAAATGCCTTATTCACAATCGCCTTTCCCCTCATATCAAACACCAGAACAAGAAGGCATAAGTTCTTGCCTTCTAAGACCAGAACAAGCTGGAGTCAGACCAAGCAAATCCTGCACTGGCCAAATACTAAACGTCAGCGCATGTAGAAGATGGATTCGAGAAAGGGATGATAAAAGGTGCTGTGTTCTGTAGACCTGTCAACGGCATACAACAAAGTCAACCGCCAAAACCTGCTTGTCAAAGTCTATGATATGGCACACAATTGCCACCTAGTACAGCTCATTCAATCTCTTTTGGAGAATACTTTTACACAGAACTGTACAAGAAACAGAACCGCTGGAGACTACAATGAAACAGCCTCCCATAAGGCAGCATGCTAGCACTAATCCACTTTAATATGTATACCAATGACCAACCCATACAGAGCAGTACAAGGAGCTTCATATATGTTGATGATCTATGCACCACATTGCAAGAGAAGGACTTTGCCACTGTGGAGAACAGACTGAGTTGTGCACTGAGCAACTTCTCAGGCTATTACTTTAAGAACCAAGCTTCGCGCCAACCTAGCCAAGACATAGGTCACAGACTTTTACTTATGCCATAGAGAAGCCAAGCGGGAACTAAGTATCACCTGGGATGAAACCACTGACTAAATCACCCAGCCCAGTATACTTGGGGGTTACATTGGACTGAACACACTTACCTTTAAAGCACGTATATAGAAGACAAAAGGGAAACTCAGTGCCTGCAACAAAATACTTTGAAAGTTGGTCACCTCAGAGTAGGGAGTGAACCTAGTTACAATACGAACCACTGCTATTGTTCTGTTACTCCATTTCAGGGTATGCATGCCCACTATGGGAACAATCAGTTCATGCCAAAAAACTCTAGACCCTGTTCTAAACAACAACTGTTATGAAATAACAGGATGTCTAAAACCAACGAAGGATAGCTGTACATACTGACTTTGTACCACCTGATATCAGAAGAAAGGTAGCAAGCCAAAAAGAAAAATCACAGCAAATGGAGGGCCCCAGGTATCCACTCTATGGCCACACAGAAAAAACCAAATGGCTTAAAGCACAGATATTTTGTAACTAGTGTTGCACCCTTGGACACAATGACTGACAGTGTGCGAACAAGGTTATGGAAGGAAAAATACACATGATCAGACGCCCTGAAATGGACCCGGAACCCAAGGAGGAGCTTCCCAGAGGGGCTGATACAGACTGGTCAACATGGCAATGCCTGGACCACCTATTCATGGACACTGGAAGATCAAAAACAAACATGATCAAATAGGGCTACTCTAATGACAAGAATACATGTGAATGTACTGAAACGCAGACCATGGACAACTTGTTCGTTTTCTGACTCCTTGGAGAGATTTGCATGAAGGAGGACCTTGCTGCAGCAACAGAAAGAGCCATCACTTGTGCACGATTCTGGAAAAACATCTAGTTTACGACAACAGTATGAGAAGAGCTATCTTGAAGACTTCAAAGTTCTTCTAGTTATCTTTGATTTTAAGAAACACATTTGCCATTTTTCCAAATAATGACAGAATATGACCAATAATGTCACCGATAAATAGTGCATGCATGCAGCTGCAGCATGCACACAGCCAGGAATGCAGCCAGGCAGCTTGGAAAGCAGTGTCCAGCCAGTAAATCAGGGGAGGGGCCTAAGGGGGGGGGCAGATCGAGCTCCCTATGGTGAGGGAGGGAGCAGGGCAGGGGCAGCCACTGCTCAGCCAGGGCAGTGAATGCAAACCCAGGGTGAAAGCATGATGGAGCCATGGGCAGCTCATCTAGGGAGTGCATGGGATGGTGGGGGGGGGCTCCCCACCACTGCGTATACCCCTAAGGGAGGCATGTGGAGTATGTGGCTCCCTGGATTTGTGTGTGGGGTGAGGGTGGGCTGGCCACTGAGGGCTCGAGGCCAGGGGCTGCGTCAGCTTCTTCCTGGTGGGGGGCAGGCAGGTGACAGCAGCGCTGGGAGGGGTGACTACAGGGAATTTTGTGGTAGCTATACCCCACCCCATTACAACCCCTCCCAGCGCTGCCCATCCCACACAGCTGAGCCCACCCTGCCCACAGCCCCAGCCCAGCCCCCCCACCAGGAAGAGGCTGATGTAGCCCAAGGCCATGAACCCACAGCAAGCAGCCCACCCTTGCCCCATGCACAAATCCAGGGAGCACATACACTCCATGCCTCCCCCAGGGATGCATACAGAGGTATGGAGTGCCCTCCTCCCCTCCCCCCCAAGATGAGCCAACTGTGGCTCTGTTCCACTCCTGGCCCCAGGGTTATATTCATTGCCCTGGCTGGGCAGCACCTGCCCCTGCCCTAGCCCCTCCCTCACCATGGGGTCCTTGATCTACCCTCTGCACACTCCTTCCCTCTCCCCTGTCCCTTGCACCCCACAGACTTACCAGCAGGACACTGCTCCCCAAGCTACCCAGCTGCATTCCTGTAAATTGGCTATTGGATTGGTATCAGCCAAGATAGCTGGTTAATAATCAGTCATCGATATTAGCCAAGAAAATCTTTATCAGCGCACCCCTAGTTCTTTGTGTACAGCCAGAGGGGATTCCCCTCCCCCCATTATGACTGTAAACATGCAATCACATGGGTGGATCTAAAATTTTGAAAAAAGGGGAAGGTGCAAATGATGTAATGCATCATTACATATAACTAGGGTCCGAAATAAATTGTG
Source organism: Crocodylus siamensis (assembly GCF_052110815.1). Lineage (NCBI taxonomy): Eukaryota > Metazoa > Chordata > Crocodylia > Crocodylidae > Crocodylus > Crocodylus siamensis. The sequence continues at coordinate 154,626,752 of NC_143396.1, read as the reverse complement.
GGCCCCATCTTGTGGACTGGCAACTCTTTTAATCATGGAGTTCCCTCTGTGTGACCCCCGCCACTGATTGGCAGAGGGGGCCTGCTTGTTCCTGGTGGCCGGGAGGCGAAAACTGAGATTTTAAATATGCCACAGTTTTTGCCTCCCATTCAGTCAGCAGCAAGAGGCTGTAGGCAAAAACTGTGGCATATTTAAAACCACAGTTCTTGCTTCCCAGCCATCAGGAGTAAGCAGCCGGGCCCTTCCACCAGTCAGCGGCAGGGGAGGTGTGCAGGCGAATTCCAAGATGGAAGGAGCTGCTACACTGTGAGCTGGGTCCACAATTTTAGCCAGGCCCCATATATAACACAACATACATCTTTCTCCAGGCAAAGAGAAAAATAGAAGCTTTACTAATATGCTAGGGGCCTAGGGGCATATTATTCAGTTTCAGATGGAAGCAAAAACAAAGATAACTTTATTGGAATGTACACTCATTTCCTGTATCATATATTATGTATAAAAACGCTACAAACTAAGCAAAAAATAATCAAAAGCTGTTGTTTCTTTAGTCCTGCTGTTATCAGAATTAAATGTACATCTCTTTCAGATTCATAAAACAAAATCTAGCCACTCTGAGCATCTTGAAAGTGCATCCAAGGTTTCACTTAAAGTTATTTCCACTCCTGAGTTGATGTTCACCTGAGCCAATGCTTTTAGCTAGAATTAAAAACAATCTGCAAGGCTGTAAAATAGAAACAACATTAAGAGGAGCAGCTAACAAACAGCAGGATTGCAGAAGAAAGAACAGCTTAATTAGTGGAACATCAAGACCGTTAAAATGGAGAGAGGGTTGTTAACAGCTCTGGAATGAAGAGTTTAGAAGGAATCAGATTAGAATGAGCCATGAAGTCAAGTGACCCCACACTGCTGCCTGAATAGAAATGCTGCTGCCACTGTTAGGCACTCAGTTTTAACATTTGGATGGACCAGGAATCATAAGGGGGCAGGGGAAGGGGTGCAACTGCACCAGTGCATCCACCCGCTTTTCCCCCCCATGCCCCAATTTGTCCCTGAGACATCATTCTACTTCCAGAAATGTTGATAAGGAGCTTAAGTAGTTCCTGTTTGCTTCAAAATGGTATCTTATTGAAGTACTGAAAACTGTCTAGAATCTGAAGGACCAGAGCATACTAAAATAATTCTGAAACATATCTGTAGCTGTTTATAACTGCATACCAAATACACTTAAGTGCAATTTTATTATTTATTAAAAACAAACAAAATCCAGATTGCCCCTTGTTAACACACTATATTTTATTATCTGGGATATTTGTCTATCCAGCCATCTATTTCAAAGTGGTATGTGAACTGAATTCAAATTTGTGTTTAAAATATAACATCCAAAGTGAATTCTCCCAAAGCTTCTGATCAGGTGCTACTATGAGAAGTGTCAATTTTCTACTTTTTTCCCCCTCAATTGCCAAAATATGAATTGTGATTCCAACACAATTCAAAGGTAAGCCCTTTTGGGATGAAAATATATTCCAATTAAGTGGACTGAGTCTTTTTTTTTTTTTGCCTTAGATGCATATGTTCTTTAGATATGCGTCATTGGAAATGGTATACATAGCTGCCCTGGAAAGAAGGTCCTGAAATCTTCTGGGAATATGTGACCTTACTATTATCGGAAGACATCAAAAGCCACCATTTACAGAGACATGAAAAGGGATCCTGAAACGCTGTCTTCTGAAAACATGATTTTTCTTTTTCCTTATGTCACTACAAAATAGAACAAAGGTCACTGTGTATATTAATAAACTCATGCCTTCTTTTTTCTTTTCCTGAATGTGTTCTAACAATGAAAACATTTTCTGGTAAAATGGCTTCTTAGCTCCAACAAATTACTGTTAGCCATGTCATTCCATCAGTTTTTAAGCAAAAATTCCCACTGAATTCTACAAGGGATTCTTTTTTGAGGAAAAACATATGGCATCAAGTGATTCTGCAATCTTAATCCAATAGATTATTTTCTGTACTATGCTGATTTTAATGATCTGCTTCTACCCATGAACCATAAATGTAATGACATAATGATTTTGATGGTCAGGATTAATTTAGTGCCCAAATTATCATTGTTATGCTGAAAGGATTTTATATCTTTGAGCTATGTATTGGAAGAAATTGCAGAAATGCAGCACAGTGTGTGATTTCACCCAAAAAATACTATTTAAGGGCCTGTGCCTGCAAATGAGTCAGTGTGGGCAAAGTCCCAATGACTTCACTGGTGCTCAACAGGGGCCCTATGTGAGAACAAGGATCTGTTGTGCAGGGTCAACTGCAAGATTGGGGCCTCATTGTGTATAGTTCCTTTCATATAACAAATATTCCTGCACATTTCTGACTGATGTACAGTATTATATTATGTGACTCTAAGGAGGTAGAACTGAAATTTATTTCAGTATTGATTAGAGATGGCTGAAATTTTGAGTTTTGCTGATAAGGAGAAATGAAATTAGAATTTCACTTCAGTTAAGCTTTTGAAAATTGAAAAGAATTCTGGCTTTTGGCTTTTCCCCCAATAGACACAAAGAGATGGAAAGGAGATGGAGAGAAAACGATCAGACTCTGATGGAATGAGTTGAAAGGAATGATGGGAGATCCAACAATAAAGGTGGGGAAAGGGAATCTTGAAAAGGAAAGCGGGGGAAAAACTCCAAAGAAAGAGAGTGTAGGAGACTTCAAGATAGGAAAGGAAGAAAGGTGAAGACAGAAGTACCACTGGAGATAAGCCAGATAAGGTTGGGCAGGGAAGGTCATTTATGTACAGGCTGCTGAAGAGATAAGAGCTCCCAGACTGGGGAAGGGTGCTGGATAGCCCCCAGTGGTAGGGTAGGAAGAGACTGCCAAAAGACTCAAAGGAAGGAAACCAAAGCTCACAGAGACGTGGAAGTTGGTGATGAAGTTCAGGAAGACCAGATGCCATAGAGCACAGTTGCCATAGAGCATCCCACAGACACTGCATACAGCATAGGTTCTGGACTAGCCCTGCATGGGCACCACATGCAGTTCAAACCTAGACTGACCAGAGTGGGCTCCACATGCACTAGAGCATGGGAGTGGGGGGGGGGGAGTCGGTTGAGGGAATTTTGTGGGCCTAGTTCAACCCACAGGGCAAGGGTGTGTTTGATATCATTATTAGAGAGAGACTGCCTTGGCAAGCACATGCCAATGAACATCAGCAGTCACAGAGGACCTATAGGATGGACCACAGACAGCAGTCAGGATGATTCAGCAGTGAGGTAGGAAAGTGGGGTTGTTCTGGATGGTGAGGGACCTCCAAGCTTTGGTGGAAAGCTTCTCACAGTTGTTTGGGGGCTGGAACCAGGACCCAGTGGAGCAGGCTCATCGTGTCTTGCCCTACCCTAAGCAATGAGCATTGTGAATACCACTGTCCTGCAGGTTGTGTGGGTTTTGATGCAGCATCTACTTGGATTGAGCAATGCAACTCTCGCTATTACTGACTACAGTCCCAAGGAGAAGTTTGGGCGTGACTCGCCAAGAAGGGGCTGTATACAAGTGGCCCTGGACTGGACACATTGGAGTAGCTACCTCCTGATGCGTCACAAGCTCCCAATCCTGCCAGAGAGAACACTATCCCTCAAGAGCCTCCCTGACACCGTTGTCTCTGAGTGAAAAGAGAGGATCCACACACACAGAGCTCTCTGAAGCATCAGATTCATATAACTGTATAGGACCTATCACAGGAGCTCTGATTTCCTTTAAGGGCCTAGGCATTTTACTGTAGTAAAACTGTAAGCATATTCAGAATTCATAATATTTTTTCAGTTTTATGAACCTCTTTGTAATATTTCATTCTGGCCCTAGAATCAGCTCCCTATATCAGAATGAAAAAAACAAGCAGGAAGAGGCAGAAAAGGATTAGAGAGCAATCTGGAACAGTTAGACCATTTCAGCGTATAATCTTGTAATTGAGACCCCCATACTCTCTTGTATTTCCCTTGTCTTGCTGGTTACACTCTTCTGGCATGCTAGAAGAGAGCTTTTTGAGCAAATTTGCAGATAACAAAAACTGGGAAGGACTGCGAACACACTGGAGGAAAGCAGCACAATTCAGAAAGATACAGGTAGACTGGAAAGCTGGGCTAGAAGCAACAGGATGAAGTTCAATGCTGACAAATGCAAGGTGCTACACCTCAGAAAGAATAATCAAAACACAAATACAAGACTGTTCACAACTGGCTGGATGGCACAACTACACAGAAGGATCTAGGAGTCTTAGAAGATCACAGACTCAGTATGAATCTACAGTACGACACAGCCACACAAAAGGCAAATGTGGTTTTTGGCAGAATTAAGACAAGCATTAGGTGCAAGGCACAGGAGGCAGCCATGCTTCTTGACAGTGGTTAGGCCACATCTGAAGTACTGTGTCCAGTTCTGGGCCACCCACTACAGGAAGGATGTGGACAAATCAGAGAGACTCCAGCAGAGGGCAACTAAAATGGTTAGGGGGCTGAGACACATGACTTCTGAGGAGGGGCTGAGGGAACTGGGCTTATTTAGTCTAGAGAAGAGAAGACTGAGGCTGGATTTAATAGCAGCCTTCAAGTACCTACAGGTTAGAGAACTCCCCTCTTGTCAGCACGGAGGCGGAAAAGGATCTTGGGGTCATCACTGACTCCAAGATGACCATGGGCCGGCAGTGTGGGGAGGCAGTTAGGAAGGCCAACCCCACCTTGTAATGCATCCACAGATGCATCTCGAGCAGGTCTAAAGAGGTGATCCTCCCGCTCTATGCGGCACTGGTCAGGCCGCAGTTGGAGTACTGCGTCCAGTTCTGGGCGCCACACTTCAAGAGGGATGTCAACAGCATGGAGAGGGTCCAGAGGAGGGCCACTCGCATGATCAGGGGGCAGCAGAGCAGGCCCTATGAGGAGAGGCTACGGGACCTGAACCTGTTCAGCCTCCAAAAGAGAAGGCTGAGGGGGGATCTTGTGGCCTGTTATAAACTAGTCAGGGGGGATCAGCAGGCATTGGGGGAGTCACTGTTCCCTCAATTACTGCCAGGAGTGACCAGGAATAACAGTCACAAGCTGGCAGAGGGAAGGTTTAGGTTAGATATCAGGAGGTGCTAGTTCACGGTCAGGGCGGCTAGTGTCTGGAATCAACTTCCAAGAGAAGTGGTGCTGGCTCCGACCCTGGGGGTCTTTAAGAGGAGGTTAGATGAACATCTTGCTGGGGTCGTTTGACCCCAGTACTCTTTCCTGCCATGGCAGGGGGTCGGACTAGATGATCTGCTCAGGTCCCTTCTGACCCTAGAAACTATGAAACTACCAGAAGGGTGGTTCCAAAGAGGATGGAGCTAGGTGGTTCTCAGTGGTGGCAGAAAAAGGAACAAGAAGAAATGGTCTCAAGTTGCAGCAAGGGACATTTGGGTTAAATATCAGGGGGAAAAACTCTCACTAGAAGGGCAATGAAGTACTGGAACAGGTTACCCAGAGAGGCTGTAGAATCTCCATCGTTAGAGGTTTTTAAGACGAGACTAGACAAAGCCTTGGCTGGATTGGGGCTGGTCCTGCTTTAAGCAGGGGGTTGGACTAGATCACCTCCTGAGGTCCCTTTCAACCCTAACTTTCTATGATTCTATGATTTTGGGTCAAGGCTCCTGCTGGGACTAAAACCCAGAAGTTCCTCACTGGAGGGTCTTGCCACTGTGCTGAGGGCCAGATCAATCACTACATATAGGATTGAGAAGGAATTTTACCGCATAGTCAGACTGGTATGGAATGTGGGGGTTTTGCGTTCCTTTGTAGCAGGGGGCATGGTCCTCTTCTTTGGATCCCTCAAGTGCATTTTACCAACCTTGCAGGACTGGACACTACCAGTAGCAGGTTAGGGTGCTTGTAGTTGTGTAACAGGGGTTGATTATGTAGTTTTAGTAACAGGTTAGACAAGGATTTGTATGGAATAGTTTGGATAGGGATGATCCTGCTTCAGGCCAGGGGTTAGATGAAGAGACCTCCAGATGTCATTTTCAGCCCTATTTTTCTACAGTTCTATGAAGTACTCTGGACATGTTTTATAAGTCTGTATGGTGCTTACCACACTGGGGCCCTGGTACTAAATGTTGCCTGTAGTGACTACTCAACTATGCTTGATGGATAATAAGAATGGAACATTCTTTAAAAATATATTGTAAATAACATAGAACCTACCCATAATAATTTTATTAAAACTATATGTGACCTAGTTTTTAGAATAATTACTGTGTGGCTATATTAGAATTAGAATTATTAGAATGCTTACTGTAAGCACATATTTGTTTAACATCAGGGTACCTTAAGAGGAATGCAATATAATGGTTTCAGATAAGCTACCCGGAGTAAACACACTGGGGGCCGGGAGATGATGTCATTAAAAAGTAGTGCCTGAGCTTTTAACTGTGAAGATGCTACTTCCAGATTAATACTCCCAGTGCTGTGAGCCAGCAGATTGAAAGCACTTTAAATATTTAAAAGATGCTTTCTTTTCAGAGATTGGATGTCAGACCCAGGGTTGAGTGAGACCCCTCTTCATCAACTAGAGATAATAAATTAAGTCTTTTTAAGCTTTAGGTGAGACAGACATGCATCTAGTCCTTTTATTGTTTTAAAACCCATTTGGGGACCACTTTCTGCAATAAAGGTCTTCCCTTCTGGAGCTGTGACCAACAGAAACTAAACCCAGTTGGGTCTACTGGATAAACACTGCTGAATCACAGGCTGCTTTAAAAATCATCCTGGCATTTCACACCAAAAAAGTAAGGGTAGAAAAACTAATTTGTATAGGGACATACCGCAGCTAAAAAAGGGAGAGGCAGCTAACCCTGGTCAATACATACATGTTCAACTGTACTTCTCAGGTTAAAAACTCCAGAATCATCCCATTAATTCTAATATAATAAAAGCATTAGTCTGTCTGTCCATAATTGGACCTAGACAGGTTACAAGGGTGGGCGGATGAGAATAGGATGGGATTCAACACCGACAAGTGCAAAGTGATGCACCTGGGGAGGAACAACCGGCACCATACCTACAGGTTGGGGAACTCCCTTCTTGTCAGTACAGAGGCAGAAAAGGATCCTGGAGTCATCACTGACTCCAAGATGAACATGGGCCGGCAGGGTGAGGATGCAGTCAGGAAGGCCAACCGCACCTTGCAATGCAAACACAGATGCATCTCAAGCAGGTCCAAGGAGGTGATCCTCCCCCTATAGGCGGCACTGGTCAAGCCGCAGCTGGAGTACTGCATCCAGTTCTGGGCGCTGCACTTCAAGAGGGATGTGGACAACATGGAGAGGGTCCAGAGGAGGGCCACTCACATGATCAGGGGACAGCAGGGCAGGCCCTATGAGGAGAGGCTATGGGACTTGAACCTGTTCAGCCTCCACAAGAGAAAGCTGAGGGGGGATCTAGTTGCCTTTTACAAACTAGTCAGAGGGGACCAGCAGGCACTGGGGAAGTCCCTGTTCCCCCAAGCACTACCAGGAGTGACCAGGAATAACAGTCACAAGCTGGCAGAGGGTAGATTCAGGCTAGACATCAGGAGACGCTACTTCACGGTCAGGGCGGCTAGGATCTGGAACCAACTTCCAAGAGAAGTGGTGCTGGCTCCTACCCTGGGGGTCTTTAAAAAGAGGTTAGATGAACACCTTGCTGGGGTCGTTTGACCCCAGTACTCTTTCCTGCCATGGCAGGGGTCGGACTCGATGATCTGGTCAGGTACCTTCCGACCCTAGAAACTATAACACTTTATTTGCACTCTGATTGGTTCACTCGGCAGCCAATCACAATACTGATTGAAACAACCAATCAGAGTGCTCCAAGAGTATTCACAAGACAGGAGACAAGCCGCCATGATGGCAGGGACAGTGTGGGCTGGCCTTGTGTGTCCCCCCAACTCTGCTCCCTGGAGGTGGCAGCAGCATGGGGTGCTGGTTGAGGGGGATGGATAAAAACCTACATTTTTCTTAATGTGTCATTTTTTTGTTTGTTTATTTAGGCCAAACTATTAGATTCCAGAATTTTAAACTTTCAGACAGAATTCAATAGAATCTGTCGCAGAATCTGTCCCTATAATACTATGTAATTCTACAGTTCCTGAGTGCAGTACAGGTTTTATTTTGGAAATGGGGCAAACAAAGTAGGCTGGTGTTTGTGGAAGGCTGAATAGGAAAAAATCTTGCTGTCCTGGACCCTGATCAGGCAGACCAGCCTGGGCCAAGTACCACAGCAGCCATACCTGTAGTGAGCCCCAGCTAATGAACTCTGCCCCAGTTTAGGGGTAGCAGGCACCCTGATTGGCTCCTGGGAGCACCACCTACTCATTTAGCACCAGCTAGGGGTCTGGATCTGCAAGCCAAGCAACAGTTCTAGTCTGGCAAACCTCCTCATTTCCTGACCTTGTTTTTTGGTTTACTTCTGGACTTCAGCTTTGGATTTCTCTGTGGTTCTATTCCTTGGCTTCTGCTGGTGGTTAGGCTCTGTTTTTGGACTTTGGTCTGTGGGGGTTGCCCTTCTGGATTGGTACTCAGCATCTAACCCACAGATCCTGACCCTGGAATTGTGTTGTGGACTATGCTTTTGGATCTCTGGTATGTGGCTCCTGCCCTCTGACCCAGGCCCTCCTTTCTCTTAGTGGCCTAACCCAGTGGTTTTCAACCTGTTTTTCATAGACCCCTTGGGGATCCGCAGACTATGTCTAAGGGGTCCATGAAAGATGGCTATGATATATTCAAAGTATGCGAATACCCACACTTACAATTCAAAGGGGCCCACACCTCCATTCAAAGCTTTTTTTTTTTTTTTTTTTTTTTAAAGAGTCTGCAAATGAAAACATGTTGAAAACCACTAACCTGACCAATAGGCCAGGCAGCCTATGCCTTGGTCCATTACAGTTGCCTCTGAGATGTGAAAAATGTGTTCTCTTTCTTCTGGGGAAGATGGAAGTAGGAAAAGGACAAGTAACAGGGTGTGGATAGTTATTCTGACAGGCAGGTGACTAAAAAGGAGGAAAGTCTGATTTGAACTGGTCATTCTGAAGAACTACATTGGTTTCCATATAAGAGAGACAGGCAAGAAAAGAGTATGAAGATAAAGGTCTGCCTGAGCCAGCAGAATACAAAGGTGACTAGCATCACATCCATTTGCATCTGGCTCCTCCATCTGAGTGACCTGGGTCATTCACGTGAGTCAGCTGGAGGCAGCCCTCAGCAGGAGTCCAGAAGACGCTTGCCAGCATGAGGGCCATATGCAGAAATAGAAGTGTGGTATAAGGAAGTTCTAGAAAACGTGGTCAGAGAATGAGGAAAAAGCAGGCAAGCATATTCATGGACTGTTCACCTTTTAATACCCCATCCTATGTACACAATACATGTGTCTTTTCCTCCCTCCCACCCCCCAACATACTTTTGTTCTTATGTTGCATGGTCTGTTCTTTATTTGCCCATTAAAGTCTTACACTTCAGAATTTTCTTAAACTCTCTTCCAAGTTTTGCCAGATATCACAACATACAGTATAATTCGTTTCAAGACACTAACCCACCAAGCCAGACTGCACATCTTATTAATGAACACCATGACGTACAAGGGGAAAGAAGCAATTAAGTCATTCAGCAAGCCTAAAACACTGATGAGTTCTTTCATCCTTAACCTTCTTCCCACACCCAAAGCCCCCGTATCTGTACCATGCCTTTACCATAGGTACAGATACAGCTCCATAGGAACAGTACTAGGGAAGCCTCACATAACATAGCCCCTTAGCACACATGCTGGGTTCTCACAAAAGTATACCATCTGTCTGTGGACCCAAATAAGCCTGTTCCCTTCAAATCCCCATGTAATTCTGATGAATCCTAACAGTTGCCTCGAGTCATACTCTTCCCTCATCTCCTTCTGAAATCCTATTTACTTTAGTGGTTCCCTGCAACACAGCTCTGTTCACCCCTGAAACCAAGAGCCCCAGCCATGTCTTATAAATCAATTCCATGTTTTCTGATACCCAGTCTCACTTCCAGATATACAGAGTACAAGAAAATATGAGTCGGGGATTGAGATTCTGATTCAGCAGAGCACCTAAACACATGCTTTACTTTTAAGACATGACCTAATTGGATTTAATCAGGTGCTTAAGTGATCTGCAATAACTGAATGAGAGCCAACAGAAAAAACTTTAACCAAAATGGAAACGAAAACTTATAAAGAACTTTTCACTTACAGCTAAACAGGTTGGCAGGCTGGCAGTGTCAGAAAATGTAAATAACCTCAGCAGTTTCTCCAATTTTAGTGACTCTCAAGGACATTACCACTAGCTTGGGGAATAACTGTTCTGAACAAATAGAGAATTTTAAAAATAATTTCCTCTGCTAAGCATGGCAAACCATTAAAATAATAAAAAACCACTTTTCATAAGAGTTTCTATGACAAATATGGAGAGTTAGATAGTGTAAGACAGGGAATTTGATACTTAAGTGCAAATTTCAATGCAATTTTAGATAGACCCTTGCAGTGTCTCCACAGTAAAGCAAGGAATGATTCATTCTGAGGGTTGGAAGTTCAAGAACTCCTTTATGATTTTTGGTACTTAACCATTTTTCTCCAGGAATTATAAACAATGGAGCCTGAAAGGGACTTCAAATCTGGGACACTTTCAATGAGTGCTTGTTTTGACAATGCACCTTTCAAAACTTGGCCTGGTTTTGCAAGCAGATCACAGAAGTGTTCTGAATTCAAGTCTTATATCTTGAGTACTGTGAATCAGTTACCTGGTTTATAGATATGATATAGTCTGAGTACCTACCAAGTTTTTAATGTACTTGAACCAGAGGTATAATCTCCCACGGTTTAGGGATGTTACAAGAACACAAATGTTTCTGCATCACTTCAAAGTTCCCTAAACCAAAGTTACTCAAATCTTGAATTTTACAAACTCTACCAAGATCAGCTGCAGATGCTTGAAACTTTGAAGCTGCTTGAACCAAACCCATTTGGACAGATCTACAGTACTTGTACAGTCTATAAGACAAACCAAAATCCTTTTGGAGAAAAAAACTCTCTGGAGTTCAACTTTCCAAAGCATGTAACACTAATTTACCACAGAAAAAAATCCTGTGGAGTAGATTTCCTGCAAATTTGGGAATTGGACCAATTTACATTTCTAACTAAGTTATCTTTGAAAACTGGGCATAACCAAGAAAAGAATCAAACACTTTTTTCCTAAAAGTGAAATTGTGCCACTTATAAGATCTCTTCACCAAAAAAGTGCCTCGTCTAGCTAACTCTTAAAATGTCAGCAAAAAGTTAGGTAGAGAACACACATTAACATTTCAGAAAAGGATTCATAATACTGACTTATAGTGGAAGCTAAGTTAGATATGAAAAGTCATTATTCCAACATTATAAAAATAGCAATGTCATTCACACTTTCTTAAGACACACACTTTAAAGGCTTGATCCTAAGTAGACTTAGGTGTCTAAACTTAATCCTATTTCACTTGGCAGGAGTCCCTGGAAAAAAAAAGCCAACACAAGAGGTGTGTGTGTGGGGAGGGGGGCTCCTTTCCTTCCCTGTTTTTTATTTTATCTTTCATCTAACATGATAGCATGTTACAGAACTGGCACACTCATGCTGTTTCATGGACTCAAGAAAGGTAGAGCAGGATCACACCCCAGTGCCTATGTCCACTGAAGCACAGAATATGTGGAACAGGATCTGGCCCTAACATTCTATAGGAAATTATAGGGTGCCTATTCTGTGTTAACACTGGGTCCCCATTTAATATCCCTAAGCCAGTGGTTTTTAACTTGTGGTCTGCGGATTCCTGGGGGTCCACAGACTATGTCTAAGGGGCCCAAACAAGATGAATATGATCAATCAAATGTACATGAATACCTATGCTTACAATTCAAAGGGGTCTGCACCTCCATTCAAAAAGGTTTAGGGGGTCCATAAGTGAAAAAGGTTGAAAACCACTACCCTCAGTTACCTATAAAATGATGCATACATAACGTCTTTGATAGCTACCATAACATGCCCTCTTCTCCACCCTCCTACACATGATGGCTGATCTGTATTTCCTCCATCCTACAACAAACTTTATTTGGCATTGATTAAGAGTATTTGCCTATAAGGAATTAAAATAAGTACTGCCAATTCACCAAAAATACATAAACTTGACTCAAGAAAGGCTGAAAGCAACAGCAGCAGCAGCAACAACAACAAGGATTTTTACTTGTGGACAGAATTCCCAGGCTAGACTCAAAATAAGCTAAAGGAAAAACAATCCTCTCTCTCATTTACTGTTTTCTGCTTCTTTTTTATGTCCCTTGATTTTTCCTTATTCCCCCTCTTCTCCATCAATACACTCATTCATTTGCTGTCCATTTCTTTCCTCTACTTTTGCCATTTTCCCCTACCCATACTTCTCTCAAGGGATTTTTGTTCTTTAATATTCTTGTCTCTATATTCTTGGTAATTTTCTTATTTCCATTATTACTGCTTTGTTTCCTTTAGAGTTCACCTGTTCTTTTGCCCCTTCTTTTTTCCAGTTTTTGTTTCAATTCTGTAGTCTGCCAGATATTCCTTGCTGACTACTTAAACTACCTCTGTGTGTTCCACTCTCTGGAGACATAATCTTCAGTGAAGCCTTTAACCTAAAGCTAAAGACAAAATTAGTAGGCCTCTCTTACATAAGAACAAAAGAACATAAACAGTGGCTTCAACACAGGAGCAGCACTCAGCAAAAGGGTTAGTCAGAACTAATACAACCTCTTCAGCTTTAGAACCTGAGAATCTCAGGCTTCCAGGAATATTGTTGAAAACAAACAAAAAATTTGTTCAGTGTCTACATTTTAAAGATTCAGGAAAAGATTTTTGTTGCAAACCAGTCCTTGCTTTGGAAAAGTCTACTGTCTTTCACACGTCTCATTACCTTAGCAAACATTTTAAAAGGGAAAATTGTGACCTTTTTGTGTTACTAATATTTTGCTTTTCCAACCTGGCAATAACAAATATCATTAGTACATAAGACATTCCCTTGCTTTCTATTCTTTTCCTGACCACACTATGTGCTAGCATTGAGAAAAGTAGCAAAAAGAGCCCTCTCATGATAGAAGAACATTTTCATCCACTTCTACCTGTCCTTCACTCCTCTAAGCTATTTTTAAAAATAATTATCCCATTAATCTTTTCTCCTCAAAGTCACATTGCTTGTAGCCACAATTGAAACTTACCTTGCCTACCTCTGGTTCTGTTCACTCTAATCTCCTGAAAGCTGGGACAATGTATTTGCCAGACTGGAGAATGATTCAGGAAGTCTAACTGGGAGATAATAGTTCAGTTTGCACCCATCTCAATCATTAGACTGACCCAAGGGCCATTACTTTCTTAACATATTTACCACAACGTAATTTTTGCTAGAAAGCAAGCACACGGAGCAACGAGTGCAATGCAGACAAAAAGATCTGAGATGTAATATAAACAAGATAAATCTCTGTTCATTCAGGTTCATCTCTTTTCCATTGGACTAGAATGGCTTACAACAGTGCAACAGAAAAATGGGCAGTATTTTAATGAGACATCAAGGAAGGAGATTTTGGTATTTAACTTATATTTATTTTTATGTTTTTTCTGAAACATCCTGATGCTAACCGTGTCAGGTCTGTAAAAGTACTTAACAAATTATTTATCCCCCACTTGCAAATGCAATACATCATGTATGCCAAGTAGCATACAAACCAAAATTGTATTGTGATGCAAGGTAGGCAGCTGAATCTCTAAAAGCAGGTAGGTAAAAATGTCTCGGAAATCTGAAGTTCTATAGTAAAAATGTACATGTAAATGTAACTATAAACGATATGCAAAGCAGCAGCAGAGTGTGCACGCAATTCAAAGTACTTCAAGTACTATACTTCCAAGAATACTTGAGAATAACTGGCATGCCAAAGTAATGCTTAATTCTAAAAACTAAATGTTATTTAAAATCTATATGTTGCTTTCTTAAAATTGTAAATGTAAATGACAAAATGACAATAGGTGAAAAAGCCAGTATTTAAAAGAGAAACTTCATTCCTACATAAAGAAATCACTGCCATGAGAATGACTTCAGACAAATAATCATTCGGTGCCTGAGTGACAGGGAAGGCATTAGAACAGCAAAGCTCCCACGGTCTCACACATTCATATGAATCTTTTTAATTGCACAAATCTTTTGATTGGAAAGAAATATATTTTCCAGAGCCTCCATTTTATATCATTAGCGTATGAATCTAATAATCTAATACGAGACCCTTACTGAGTACAATACAATAGTCCTTATGTTTAATCATAAGGCAGTGATTTTGTACTAATTGCCACAAATGCCCAATTCCTAAGTATGATTTACCAAGGAAATAGAAACTTGAATGGGGGAGGAATCTAGTACTGCAAAAAGTCACCCTTAATAATTTCAATCTCAGGATTTTCAACAGTTATTCAAGCACATTGAAAGTTGAGCAAGGGAAGCCACTATGTTGATTTCATGAGCTTAAATACAGACCATAAGTATGCAAAGTCACTGTTATTTGCTCAAAAAACCTCATGGAAAATGGATTTTCTATGAGGCGACTCAGTTTTGATTCTCATCTTGGTCATTTGCTCCTCAGAACAACTGCAGGTGCTGCAGAGGCAAGAGCCTGCCACTAACTTCAAAGGCGGTGGACTCAGGTCTTGATAATTGGAAGGGTGGGAAGGAAGGGCCCACTGCATTGCTCAACAGTATCCTCTTTGGTTAGTTAAGAAGTGGCCTTATCAGACTGGACATTTCAGTCCTCCTGAAAAATCACTCTTATTAATATATTATAATTATTTTAGCAACCTTCAAAAGATACCCCTAGAAATTTACAAACTTGCATGCAACTGAAATGGAGCCTCTCTCATAATAGAACACAGCATTCATTCTTCACTGAATGGGTCGAACTTACATATCGAGGCCTTTATTTTGTTATGGGTGGGCAGAATACAATTAGCTATATTGGAGTCTGATCAGGCTTGATATTTCTACTCTTGTCAACAGTGTCACTAAATACCACCCAGCAAGTTTTCAGGGCCTTGCCCTTTCATCTCATCTGCAAAGAAAGACCTCCAGAAGAACGTTAGGACAGTAGTTCAGTATCTTTGAGGTTAATTATGCCTAGTACTTAGGGTTTTTTCTTGGCGTTTCAAGAACTTTCCTGGTCTTTCACATCAGACCTTTTATGGTAATTAAGTAGTATTATCCCCAGTGTACAGATGGGAAAGCTGAGGTATAAAAGTTGGACATCTTTAATACAAAATATAAGACTTGTATGGTCTAAAAGGAAACTGGCAATTTACCAAAATCAGGGGTTTTCAACCTTTTTAGATTCAAGCTCCCCCTGAAAATGCCAGCTCTTAGCTTTTATTCATTTTATGACAATGGAAAAATAACAGAGCAATTCTTTTGCAAACAACTCAGAATGACCATGCCAGATCAGAAAGTTTTTGATACTATGGGTTCCTATCTGAAACATCTGGGTTTGTTTATCTTGTAAAGCATATGCAAGTATTTGTCTACCTAACACTGGCTAATATTATGCGGCACCCTTAAAAATATCTCATGACACTCCAGAGTGTTGCAGGACTACCACAGACCTACGGCAACACCAAGTGCCAGTGTCAAATCTAGAATTCAGGAACTGCTAACTGCTTCTCCAGTGTTTTAGAGGGGTGGACTACAGTGTCTCTCTCAAGGCCAGAGTGGTAGTGCCCTCTATGTCCATGCAGAACAAGGCAGTTTAACACTCAGAATATCAGTTTGGGTTCTTGTCTACCTATTTCTTTGTATTTCTACTGAAGTTTGGGCATTTTTAGTTAGTGAGCACTGGTGTTTTATGGCTGCTATTTTAGCACCCTGAGAATGTAAATGGGGGGGTGTGCTTTAAACAAAGATAATTAATCTAAGGCTCTCACTTCCTCCATTGTTGTTGGCTTGCTTTGTATGTCTTCATTCAACTGATCATTGAAAACCTACTTAGGCTTCAAAGCCAAGGGGCAAAAAGTAATATGGCTGCCCTTCTTAATTAGAGAGACACCAGCTCAAAATTCAAGATTAGGAGATCCTATGATGAGCCTTATGGTTTAAATATGTATGTGTATGTAGAAGAACATGACACATGTTGCAAGATGAGAAAAGCCAATGCATTCTCTCAGTTGACTTTGTATTACAAACGCAAGTGAGCGAAATGTGCTGAGTGACCAGCGTGACCACTGGCTCCAGATCTCCCTTAATACTTACAGACCATGACTGGCACTTAATACAAACTGATTCTAATGCTGCAAAACAAATGACAGTGGATGAGTACACTCAGTTGATTAAACTGGCATTAAGTCTGGCCAGAGCCAGCATGAGGGATTACCTAGAAATACCACAAGAGCTTGCTGAAACTTTGCAGTGCCTTTTGTTGGAGAAGAAAAGCCTGATCTTTCAAGTTCAAAAACAAGCTGCCATGATTATGTTTACCCTCCCGCTTTCTCCTTGCCCTTCGCAGGCTAAGAGGCTGGGCTCAGGAGGCTGCCAGACATCCCCGGCGAGCCCTCTGGCTGCTCCCGCGCGCGGCACCCCACCGCCTTGCGGGGCCCGGCCCTGGGGCGCTGCTTTCCCACTCCTCGTGGCCCCAGCTGCGCTATTTTCTTCCCCGCCCGGGGCGGGTGAGGGACGCATCTCCTCGCCCTCTCCACGCCTGACAGCGGGCAGGGGAGGGAGGCAGGCGGCCCTCCCCGGGAGCAAGGCTGGGGCGGAGGGAGCGAGCCGATGAGGAAGTTGCATGAAGTCGTCTTCCTCCCGCTGTCCGCCCGACATGGAGGAGGAGGAGGGCGCGGCAGGGGGAAGAGCAGGCAAAGCCAGGGGCCGCGGGGCAGGAGCAGCGGCGGGCGGCGAGCCTCCCGGCCCAAGCCGTGCGGCGCGGGGAGCGGCAGGGCCGGGAGCCTGGGCAGCAGGCGGAGGTGACTTACCCATGGTCCTGCCCGGCGGAGCCGAGGTCTCCGGCGGCTGCTCGGGGAAGCTGCCTGCGCCTCTCTCCCGCGGCCGGGGGGAGCAGGGGCAGGGCAGGGCAGGCCGGGGCCAGCCCGGCGAGGAGCGAGCGGAGCCGCGCTGGGGCGTGCGTGCCTCTGCCTGCCGCGCCGATTGGACTGTGAGTCAGTGAGTACATCCGGGCAAGGCCCTCCTCCCGCGGCGCCCGGCCCGGCAACACCCCGCGCCCGGCCGCCGCGGCGGGGGGCGCTGCGGCCCGCCCGCCCCTGCCGCTCCGCGAGGGGGGAGCGGCGCTGCTCTTCCTTGAAGCCGAGAGGAGAGGGAGAGAAGGGGAAAGGGGAGGAGAGGAGAGGCTCTTCTCCCCTCCCTCTCACATCCCCCTCCGCTAGCCAGGGCCTGCCAGCGCGGGGAGGCAGCTGGGCAGAGCCTGGCGGGGGTTGATGTGACACTTGTAGTAGTACATCGCCCCTTTTCCTTTTGGCCCGGATCAAGCCTAGTGCTTGTTCTTATCCTGGCAGGAGTAATACCATGCATCTGTGTCCATGAAGGCAGATTTTCTGAACCGCTTCCAATGGAGGTGGTGCTCTCCCCTACCTTGGGGGTCTTTAAGAGGAGGCTGGATAGGCATCTGCCTGGGGTCATCTGACCCCAGCACTCTTTCCTGCCCAGGCAGGGGGTTGGACTCAATGATCTGTTGAGGTCCCTTCTGGCCCTAGCATCTATGAGTCTAGGAGAACTGCTCTTCTGGCATGGCTCTGGACCCGCCGAGGTGCGGCAGCTTTAAGCCCACTTTATGGCAATGGGAGGCTCCTCGCTTGCTTGCGCCGAGGGCAAACAAAACTCGGGGCTTGGGCCTGCACATAGGATGCCCGCCAATGGATTTGGAAACATCTGAAGCCCCAGGTGTGGGTGGAGGATGTTTGCTGGTAGTAGGGCCTCTTCTGGTTCTGGACTTTTGGATATAGAATTAGTTTTGGTTAATTTGGGTGGGGATACGTAAAATTAAAAAAAAAATGACAATGACACACTAACCTGGAAGGTGCCTCATTCCTTGCTAATGCTTTTCAGGTGTGTGGAGATGAGCTCTGAAAAAGGAACCGACTTCAGCCTCATCAGAACCACACAGGCCTGTCTAGCCTGCTCATAGGGTTGTTGGTTGTAGCCATTTGTTTGTGCCTGGAAGCTCACAAAGAACATTTTCTCCCAACAGTTTAGTTGATCTAATAAAAGATATATTGTTTACCCAAAGAACTTTGTCTGCCTATAGCCTGATGAAATCCCTGTCAGCAGCATCATTATCATTAATATTATTATCTTAAACAGCAGTCTATAAAAGGGGCTCACATTCCTAACTGATGGCAGAACTTCCCTGACACATACTGGACATTCAAAGGCACAAGTTTTGCCCCATCTATGACCCGATGGCAGGTTTGAGTCCTTGGGAGCTTTTCCCAGTATTTTTTTCCTTGAAAATGGTTTCAGAGCAATGCCTAGTTTTCCACCATAGACCCGGCCACAGATCACAGCGTAATAAACAGGCCTTGTTATTTTGACACTGGTTAGGCTTTGTCAAAGGAAATCACGTTTAAGCCATGCTATCTGAACCCATTTTGACCCTGTCAGTGGAAAGCACGATTAAGCCAAGCTGTCTGAACCCATTTTGACTCTGACAGAGGAAAGCATGTTTAAGCCATGTTGCCTGAACCCCTTTAAAAAAATGTTATACAGAATGATATTTAAAAAAGGTCCTGATAATTTCTTCTTGAAGAACGTTTCACCACACAGAAGGGACTTGCAATATTGTCTCTTCTCCCTTGCACTTAAGCAGCTCATCCTGGAGAAAAAAAAAGGTCAAGATAAAAATATACTTGATGTGAGCCTTCAAGAGGCCAAGAACATCAAACGAGTTCTCTGGAAGAAAAGTGCCAGAGAGTTCATGAAATAAACAAGGAGCTTCACTGTTGTGGTTGATTTGTACATAGAAAACACTCATATACTATGGTGATGGGTAGCATTATGTAGCATTAATATGAATGAAATGTCCAAATTTGCATAGCATTTTACAGGTATAAAATGAAACAGGGCTTACAGTCTAATTTATACACATAACATGACTAAAGACGTGTTTGATTACATAAGGTAGTAAATGAAGAGAAGAGGAGGTAGGATTCTTAAATTTCTTTTGGTTTTGTAATGTGTTGCTTTTAAAAGCTCTTGCATTGATTAATATCTGCTATACACATTTTCTGTTTTGTATGTCTAAAGCAGGAAAAATAACTCCATTTCCTTTTCAGTTACAACGGTATCATTCTGACTTCAGTGATGTTCTACCACTGTAACTAAAAGAATTCACTTTTTGGTGAATTTTGGTGTCAAAAAGGTGACTGGGAGCAGTTTTAATCTAGGAACCTGTAAGGTTTTCTGTCTTGGTTTTTTCATGCCTATTAGCAGGGCTGCAAAAGCAGTGGCAGTGCTAAAGGTCTTTCCCAAAAGCTATGGTGTGTGTCAACCTAGATAGAATGATTTCAAACAGAAGCAATACACTGTTCTTCTCCCAGTGTCTTTAATACAAACAATTTTAAAATAAAGATGCCTAAACAGAAATATTTTGGAGGCTAGGAGAATGAAAAAATGAAATGTCAGGCTGGATTCTGAAGCCAACAGTGCAGACCGAAAAATCAATATCCCTTTTTAAAATGGAGGAGAGATAAAACATCAGACACATTTATCTCAAATAATATCTCACAGTTTTCTGAATTTGCAAAATAAATATGAAAACTGAAATATAAAGGCTTCTAAACATACAAATACATATGGAATGTTGTCTCATCTGTCATAACCGCCACTACTACATTCATATACACTGCATATGTTAAGGGGTTTGGGTTTGGCTTTTGCTTCAGGATATTTGGTCTCTGGGGCTAAGTACAGACAGTCAAAAAGCCCGAGGCTGAATTGTTTCAGTCTTTGCAGGTTAGTCTAAACTGCAGAGACTAAACTGAGAAACAGCTGGTTAGACATTCACTTTTGATTCAGGAAATGTAGCCATATGCCTGCAGTGGCTCAGGCCAGAAGCTGGGTTTGGGGCAGGGGGAGACACTAGAGCACAGCTCTGGCACATAGCCAGCATAGGCTGTGTTTTTACCTCCTCTTCCTGCTGCCCCCAAAGTCTCTGGGATTTGCAGTCCAGAATCACAGGAGCAGGACTCTGCAGGGTTGCTCATCACTTCTTCCTACTTTCAGGTGCCTCTGGAATTTATAGTCTGCACTTGCAGCCAGCAGTAACTTTCAGTAAGTTTAGCAGGGCAGGGCAGGGCAGTTCTGCACTCAGGGGAAGTGGGGTTTAACCCCCCTCCCTGGCCCCAGACCCCATCTGGGGTTTGACTGGGGGAAGCAGTCCCTGCTTTCCCCCACCTCCTCTGCTGGAGCAGACAGCACAGCACAGCCTAGGGCTGGAAAGCAAGCTGGATGCTTGGGAACTCTGATTTAACTGAAAGCAGGATATGAATAGCCAAGGAATTATGTGCAGAAAAATTCAAAATTATGCAAAATTAATTTTTAAAAAATAAACTGAATATAACACCATTTGAACCTTCTTTAGAAACATATGCATCACCCTCCCCCCTTACACAGCCTATGCTACCACACACCACTCTGGCACAACCCCCACTACCATAAGCCCCCCCCGGTACAGCCCCCGCCACCAGCAGACACTCGAGGCACTCCTGGCTGCAGCAGGCAGAGCTGCTGGTGGCGTGCAGCTCTGCCAAATCCTGGGAGCTGCATGTGGTGGCACGGAGCTGGCCTGGTTAGACCTGACGCCAGGCACCTTTCAGCCAGACCGGACTGGCTCTGTTCCAGCATGTGGGGCTCGCAGCACTGCAAACGGGAAGCACATGCAGCACCAGGCACCACCTTCATAAGCTGTGTGCTGCTGGGGTCTCTGGCTGCCCCGACCAGCAGTTCCACAAGGACCCACCACTGGCTGCTGCTGCCAGCAGTGGGGGGTATGTACCATGGTGTGGGGGCATGTGGCAGGGGGGCACACCCACCCACAAACCCCACACACACCTCCATGCCAACCCCCTCCTCCTGGAGGCAGGAGCTCCCCTTCCCACTCACCAACTGCACCCCAGGGAATTATGTGATATTATACATTTATTATGTGCAGTCACGTGTTTTATGTGCAAATTTACATGGGCACATAATTGCATAATTCCATGAGATGTAAGTAGAAAAATAAGTACTTGGAAGGACCACTTACTTATTTGTAACTGTTCCTCTGGAATGATTTATTTTGTGAAGTAAATAGGATTGTTTCACCAAATACTTGTTTCCAAGTTCCTTCACATTCATACAAACTTTTATTTGAATAATTAATTACATAAGAACAGTAAGATGCAGTATGAATAATTTGTGTTTTGTAGGGCCAATCTTGCTTACCTCATTTATAAGT
This sequence comes from Crocodylus siamensis, assembly GCF_052110815.1. Lineage (NCBI taxonomy): Eukaryota > Metazoa > Chordata > Crocodylia > Crocodylidae > Crocodylus > Crocodylus siamensis. The sequence continues at coordinate 154,605,231 of NC_143396.1, read as the reverse complement.
ATAGTCTAGTTCATGGGTTAGCAACGGTTTTCAGCCAAGTGCCAAAAACACCCACAATCTCTACTTGGAAAATGTTAGTATGCTAGGGGTGGTTGGCAGGGGAGCTGCAGGGCCCAATCCTTGTTGTGGCAGAGCAGCCTGGGCCCCTTCCTTGCTGTCCACCCTAGGTGCGCTTGACAAGCAAAATCTCTTTGTGTGCCATGCTCTGGCACACATGCCGTGGCTTTTTGAGCCCTGGTCTAGAGTTTAAATCAATGCAACATTTTTACCAACAACACCGCCCTTAAGTCCCACCAACCAGCCCAAACTTTCCATTTTCGTAATCATGATCAAAATTTCATAAGCCTTTGTGATAATAAAAGGACTATGGGATATGGTACATTAAAGAGTAATTCATTGCCTGTTTGACAGAAGACAAAACAAAAAAGTTTGGTATGATTATTTAAACTGTTGTATGGTTACGATTCATTAAACCCTGCTGACATTTTAATCAATAGAATTGTATTAACTTCAATGTGAACAGGTACTGGCTCAATATCTATATCTTCCTCTGTTTTATGGTACATATGTTTTTGCATTATCAGCTGACATGGAAACCAGATGCATTAACTTTTCTGTGAATAGTTTAAAATCACATTTAAAATTGCACATAAGCTGCATAATATCGTAACTTTTTTCCTTGCCTTATGACTTCAGATTAGTTAAATCATATTATGGAATTTCATGTGTAGTTTTCATAATATAGTAGTTGATACAGAGATTCTGAAATGAGTCTAAAAGGTAAAAGTTTGTGTACTGCTCTGTCCAATCAACTCTTAATCTTTTCTAAATCTCATCTAAATAATGTCATGTAACTTTCTCTCTTGTCTTTGCTTCTCAAATCCTCTTCCCTCAGCAACAGGTTTGTCTGTGGGGTTTGGGGGTTTATTTATTTAACTTTGTAACTGTACTCAAAAGGTTTTCCTCCACTGATCTGGGAAGCAGAGGCTATGAAACCCTCTCCTCACTAAGTTATGTCTATGAGATGATGATGTAATGTAACTGAAGGGGAAGCACCTGGAGACAGTAGCCCCAGGTGTTGTCTTTGTGGCAGGGTGCAAAAGCAGCCATTGCTGCAGTAGCAGTTGAACATACCATCGTGATCAGTGTGGCAGGAGCCAGCGTTGCTCTGGGCACTATATGGCTGCCCTGGGTGCAGAGCTGTGCTGCTATGTTTCTGGGGTGATGGGGGAATGAAGGATAAGGGTAGTGGCTAGCAGATGCCTTCTTCACAATGTCATCTCATCCCAAAAACAAGGAATAAACTAGAGCAAAATAGTGCTAGTCAAGATCCTTATCCTGGATAGGCTTATACATGCAGATAACTTTAGTGAGCCTATTTCTGTTTAGACTGGAACCTGTACATACATCTCTAAAGAATCAGTGCCAAAATCAGAATTATCTTGTACCCAGGGGGGTGCTGCCTTTATGCCATGAGATAGTTCACAATGGAGAACTGTGAGTAGTTGCTCCTGAAAGAATGGTGCTTCCCAAGAACTACACAGGGAGGGGCAGTGAATATGGAATCTGTTTGTAGATGGTCCTGTTAAAAAAACTATGAAGATCCTACAGAAGTCTGTGGATTCTTTGGACTGTAGCTCATGTCACCTCTGTAGAAAGAGAGCAAACACTGTCTCTCAACCCTCCCCTGGTTCCCTATGGAAAATTTTAAAAAATATTTCTAACTGGAAAGGTCTAGAGCCCTGTGACAGGCTCGCACCTGGCGCCACTGCCCAAATGCCATGGGCATGCCCTGCACCCCTGGGGCCACGTCATATCCAGCCCACTCACCTGCCACAACTTGATGTTCTAATAGGTGAACTATACTCACCTGGAGGTGATGCAGTTGTTCTTTGTGGGCCAGATGTAATTGTAGTGGTATGTCTTTTGTGTGGCTCCTCCTCCCCTATACCCCACTCCTCTCCTGTACCTCACCCCTTTCTGCTTGGGTGTTGTGGCCACTCTCATTGGATGTTGAGCATGTTGCTGCCTGATCTTCTCTGCAGAGAGACTGTTGAGGCTTGAATCCATGTGGGTCCAAGCACTGCTTATGATTTTGCGAAAAAGGAAAAACACACAGGTAAGGTGAATTCAAATGGCTCAGACCTGGTGGCCAGGCAAGGCACTAATGCCTTACTACCCAAAGCTTCTCCCCCTTTCCAGGGGCATGAGTTGTTTTGGCCTTTCCACTCCCCTCTAACCCCTACTTTTGGGCCCTGTGTGCATCTTCGAGAGCTGCTTTCTCTGGGCAGGCCTTTCCTGATCTAGCTTCAGGCCAGGTCTGGCTTTACCTGAGGGTGGCCACTACCATGCTCACATGAGGCCACCATTCCCTCCAGGCACCTGCTGGTGAGCTCCCAGTCCACAGATGCCCCTGATGGGTTCATGCTACCTGGGTAGCTGTTTGAAGAGGCTTTCTCCCTGTTCCCCCTTGTGAGCTTCCTCTGGTTACCTACCCCAGGCCCTGCTGGGTTTGGGTCGTTTGGCTTAGGCTCCTGGGTGAGTGTCTGGCCCCTGCTTTGATGTGGGCAGGGCACAACGTGGCTCCACCTACTGGGAGGGCTACTGGCGGCATCTCTGGGGTGCTCCTAGTGGGAAAAGAACTCACGGTTTCTCCATGAATCCCAGCCAGGAGGGATGCAACTGGTTTCTCAGCTGCCACGTTGGGGGTAGCCAGTTGCATACCTGCTGTGGGGAATATGTCTGGTGCTTCTTTGTACTCCCATGTAGTGGGGAGAGCAACCGACTCTTCCCTGGGCCCCCTAACCAGGGCAAGAATGACTGGACCAGCTTTCAGTGTCCATTCCCCCCTGCTCCAGTGTCTGGCATGTTTCTGGCCCACTGCCTGGGGCTGTGGGCCAGACAGAGGTGCACTTATAGATAGATTCATAGATTCATAGATGCTAGGGTCGGAAGGGACCTCAATAGATCATCGAGTCCGACCCCCTGCATAAGCAGGAAAGAGTGCTGGGCCTACATTACCCCAGCTAGATACACATCCAACCTTCTCTTGAATACCCCCAAGGTAGGGGAGAGCACCACCTCCCTTGGGAGCCCGTTCCAGACCTTGGCCACTCGAACTGTGAAGAAGTTCCTCCTAATATCCAATCTAAATCTGCTCTCCTCTAGCTTGTGGCCATTATTTCTTGTAACCCCCGGGGGTGCCTTGGTGAATACATACTCACCAATTCCCTTCTGTGCCCCCCTGACGAACTTATAGGCAGCCACCAGGTCGCCTCTCAACCTTCTCTTGCAGAGGCTGAAAAGGTCGAGTTTCTCTAATCTCTCCTCGTAGGGCTTGGCCTGCAGGCCCTTAACCATACGAGTGGCCCTTCTCTGGACCCTCTCCAGGTTATCCGCATCCTTCTTGAAGTGCGGCGCCCAGAATTGCACGCAGTACTCCAGCTGCGGTCTGACCAGCGCCCGATAGAAGGGAAGTATCACCTCCTTGGACCTATTTGTCATGCATCTGCTGATGCACGATAAAGTGCCATTGGCTTTTCTGATGGTTTCGTCACACTGCCGACTCATGTTCATCTTGGAGTCCACTAGGACTCCAAGATCCCTTTCCACTTCCGTGCCACCCAGCAGGTCATTTCCTAGGCTGTAGGTGTGCTGGACATTTTTCCTCCCTAGATGCAGCACTTTGCATTTCTCCTTGTTGAACTGCATTCTGTTGTTTTCTGCCCACTTGTCTAACCTGTCCAGGTCTGCTTGCAGCTGTTCCCTGCCCTCCGGCGTGTCCACTTCGCCCCATAGCTTAGTGTCATCTGCAAACTTGGACAGAGTCCATTTCACCCCCTCGTCCAAGTCGCTGATGAAGACATTAAAGAGTATCGGTCCGAGCACCGAGCCCTGCGGGACCCCACTGCCCACACTCTTCCAGGTCGAAACCGACCCATCCACCACAACTCTCTTGGTGCGACCCTCCAGCCAATTCTCCACCCACCGGACTGTGCAGTAATCCAAGTCACAGCCCCTTAACTTGTTCACCAGTATGGGGTGGGATACCGTATCAAAGGCCTTCCTGAAGTCCAAGTATACGACATCCACCCCTCCTCCTGCGTCGAGGCGTTTTGTGACCTGGTCATAAAAAGAGACTAGATTGGTCAGGCACGATCTACCTGCCACGAACCCGTGCTGGTTTCCCCTCAGCATAATTTGTCCTGCCGGGCTCTCACAAATGTGAGCCTTGATGATTTTCTCAAAGATTTTGCCAAGGATGGAGGTGAGACTGACTGGCCTATAGTTACCCGGGTCCTCCTTCCTCCCCTTCTTGAAAATGGGAACCACATTGGCCCTTTTCCAGTCCTCCGGGACTTGACCCGTGCGCCACGAGCATTCAAATATTCCCGCCAGTGGCTCTGCAATGATGTCGGCCAGTGCCTTCAGTACCCTCGGATGGAGCTCATCCGGGCCTGCTGACTTAAAGGCATCCAGTTCCTCCAAGTGACCCTGCACCACCTCAGGGTCCACGCATGGAAGTCTGGTGCCTTGCTGCTGCCTCCCTACACTCCCAGTGAGAGACTTCTGGTGCAGCCAGGCCACCCATACTGCTGTGGGCAGGTAAGTCAGGCAAGTGCCTGTTAAAAGCCCAGTTCTCTGTTGCCTGCACCTTATGTAGGAGTCCACAGCAGGATAAGAGAGATTATAAAATGCTATCAAATCAAAATGATTTATTTTTCTTCACTCATTTGGCTCTGGTATAAATGCCCATATAAAATTTTGTGCAAGAGAAAATCTCTAGGAGAGGAGTTTCCAGTCTTACAGAGGAGACAGAAACAACCCACAAGGGAAAGCCTTTGTCCCTGCATTATTTAACAACCTTTCTGGGATACAGTTTGTATATAAGACACTATATAATGTATGTATGTTATATTTTATAAAGAGGTTAACAACTGTGAAATACAGTGCATTAAATTGACTGGGAAAGCCTGTAAGCATTTCATTAAACTCAATTAAATGATTGTGCAGTTGAATATATATCAAGGAAAAAATTAATTAAAAAAACAAGTGTTTGGGGAAAACACAGAATTAGAAGCAGTTTATTAAATTATCAGTGGGATTTATGATAGAAATAAGAAAGAAAATTGTTATGGCACATTAAATAGGCCGCAAGGGTAGTTTAATTCCTTGTTGGGATTCAGTGAGAGTGAAAGAGACCCAGTGGAACAGACCGAAGGGGTGTGGCTGCCTGGCTCTGAACAAGGAGAATTTGGCACTCGCTGAGAGAGGACCATGAAAATTGCATGGAATTATAAAATAAACATTATAAAACAATGCATCTCTGCTCCTGACTACCAAGCATGTCCAAAGTCCTGTGTTAGAACACTAAAAACTGGGTCAAAGTGACCTTCTACCGCCTATCACTATGATTTTTTTTCTTTCAGACTGTAGCATACCAGCTTCAGCTTCAAAGACTCAACACATTCTCTCACCCATGCCTTAGCAGTCCTTTGAAAACTTCTGGCATGCATTCTCTCATGCAGTGTAGCACAAAAGGCCATGTAAGGAACATTTTTTCAGTTGCCTGTATCCAAATGCTAGGATCTTGGGCAATACTAGTAATCAAGAAGATGTAAAGATGCTCATATATGAGAGAAATATTACGTGAGTGGTATTACTGAATCATGGTGAGATGGGTCATATTGACTATTTTGGCATATTACACATAAACCAATATTATGGCATATTACACATAAACCAATTTAAGTGATCAGAAATTGGTTTAAACCTGTAACAGAACAGATGTTTGGTGCACATAAACCAGTTTGAAAATTGCTGAAAACAGTTTGAAATAAGCCTGTTTAAATGTAGTATCAGACTTAACTGATTTGGATCAAACCAGTTTATGCAAAATCAGTCCCAGATCCCTTGCTGGTTTAAGATAAACAGGCAGAATCAACAGGTAGCTGGTAATGTCCCTCTTGCTTTCTTAATGGGGTGATAAACACTGAGTTAGGGGGTGGTAAACACTGTTATCAATTCCCTGCTGGGCTAATCAAAGTGTCCTGCCAGGGTCTGGCCATGCTTCTCCTCAGCTCAGTACTGTGGAAGGGATGGGAGGGCTGCTCTAGTGCACCTCCCCCACCCCGGTCTCCCAGCTTCTGGCCTGAGCCACTGCAGGCGTGTGCCTGCATGTCCAGGATGTCTGTGCAGTTACAAACCAGTTTAGCCTACCCAGGTTAGACTAGCCTGCAAAGGTTGAATCAATTCAGGCTCAGGCTTTTTGAATGTAGGAAGATTAGCATCTATGGTTACATTTTTTCAAGAAGGACAACATAGGAGAAAAAGGAAAGGGATGCATGTTTATATTAAAGACATGGTTACCTGTTCCAAAGTCATAAGTGATTCAGAATTATAGGACCTTAAATACCTGGGGATTAAATTTTTAACAAGTAAAACTGAAGTTGGGGTTCATTCTAAAAAATAGGATAAACTACTTCTAAAGTATAATGCTTAGGAAGAAAAACAGTACTGTCATGGGTAATTTCAACTGTGAAGACATTTGCTGGCCTAGCCTAGCCTAGCCTAGAAACAAAAGTTTCCTAAAGTTCCATAAAGTTTCTCAAACTGGTAGACAGTTTCTTACCCTGATATGGGTACAAGATTTTCTGTGCAAAGTCAACATTGGACAAAAAAGTGTTCAAAAAATTGCTGACCTAAAAACTAGCAGATGCCAAAGAAAGCTCCAGTGCTCAGAGTCCAGCTATGTTTACTGGTTGCAAATCTGGTTACCTAAGCGGACCAGCCAGTGACATATATCTGGCACTTTATGAAGTCAGGTTTATAGTAATTGTCAGCCTAATGATAGGAAACATTAAGACTATTTTTCTCTATATCTAAAAGTTATAATTGCACACACAAACACACATCCAACAGCAACAGCCAACAAGTGAGAAGTAAAAGGAGATGAATAAGAAAAATGCAAGAAATGAATGCATCAAAAATCAATATATAAGTGAAAGTGGAGAAAAAGGGAAGTAAATAGCAATTAATATTAAAAGTTTAAAAAGGTAAGCAACTGAGCAGGAAAGCTGAAAGAATCAATAATAGCAATGGCTGGTAGGGTTAAGGACAATGAGTAGGCATTTTTTAAGCACAGGGGAACATCAGCAGCAAAAGCAGGTCACATATAGATCCTTTGCTATAGTTAACACTAAAAAATTGTAAATAGAGGTATGTAGTAAGCAAAATTATTCAACAGATATTTCTGTTCTGTATTTGGAATGAAGCAGGAAGATGTATTTAGTCCATATAATGTGCACAGCACATCTTTGTGCTGTGCACATATTATAGAGGTTTACCATCTATAATAAATGGGGATATGAGGCAGCTAAAAATTAAATTATTTAAAATTAACAGGATATACTCAGAAGTCTTAAAGCAAGCAGTGGAGGATTCTGCTGAACTTGTATATTAATATACCCTGGGAAAACTGAAAAATTGCCAGCATCATTCCAATATTCAACATGGAGAAAAGGGATGATTCAAGAAACCAGAGCCTTACATTAATACAGTGTAAAATAATAGAATGATTAATCTGGGATTTTATTAACCAAAGATTAGATGTTAAACGTATAATGAATCCCAGTCAGTGGCTATGTCTACACATGTGCTTAACTGCAGAGTAGACTAATTAACTGTGAAGTAAAGCATCACCATCTACACATGCAGTGGTATTAGGCCACAGTAAACTAATTAATGGTGCAGTAAGATAGTACCATTGGGGACACTACTATCTTACGTCAGAGTAATTTACTGCAATTAAATATACATGTAGATGCTGACTGTGGGTATAAATTGCACACAGTCAGCCGAGCCAGCCAGGGGGCAGATTCCTGCCTGCTGCCTAGATACATGGCTCTGCACTTTCAGTACCTTCGTGCCCCAGCCAGGCCCTCCACTGCCCGATGCCACTTCCTGGAGCCTGGGTCTGACCCCCAGTACCTCCTGCCAGCCCAGGCCTGCTCTGCCACAGCTCAATTTGCTGCTGTCTTGAGCACACATGTAGACACTGTGCCCAGGAGTAGTTTACTCTGGCTCAAACTGCTCTGGAGTTTATTGCTTCACATTAATTGCACATGTAGATGCGCCCAGTATGATTTCATGAAAGGTAAGTCTTATCCAACATAACGGTTTTGTTCTGATAAAATTAGAAGTAAACTGCAGGTCCACTTCATAAAGGCAAGTGAATTAATATTGTATACTTGGATTTCTTCAAGACAAGTGGGCAATTATTTCAGGTGGAAGGCCACTTACCAAGTTTTGGAAAGCTGTCAAGGGCTGCATGGGTAGCCCCACCCCTTGAGAGGTACCCCACTCCCTGGTTGCCATCTTGAAACCAGAAGCCCCACCCCCTTAACCTCTAACCTATGCCAGCAGAAGTCCGTCCCCTTGCCCTTGGAAGTACTCCTTTGGGGGAAGAGGGTTTGCCATCTTAGGGGAAAAAAACCAAATTAGATACTAAAAATCAACATCCATAATAATATATTTTAATTTATTTTTTAAAATATATTTATGTCCTGATTTGTGTGCATTTGTGCTGTATATGTAGAAGAAACTGCATAATAGCTCAAAATGCAGTCTTACTCATATACAGTGTGGGGTGTGCATGGGTGTCAGGGGGGTATGAGTGGGTGTGAGGTTTGTGGAGAGCTGTGGGTGGGTATGGAAGTTTGTGGGGATGTGTGGGTATGGTATGGTGAGTATGGGAGCCATGGGGTGCAGAGTGGCCAGCAGGCAAGCAGGAAAGTGGGGAAAGCAGTGGCGGAGGAAGTGGGGGGACTGGAAGTGAGTGGGCATTTGGAAGTGAGGGGCCTGCACTGATGTCCTAAGGCCAGTGCTGGTAGGACCCAGAGCAGGGTAGTAGGAGCACAGGGTCCAGGCTGGCAGGGGTTCCCAACCTTTTTATACTGTGGACCTGCAAACTATATAAATTTACAGATTTAAAATTTACTTGGCATGTTTAAATTTAATTTTTACAGGGTGGTGCAGGGGGTGGGCTTGCAAGGATCAGATTGGGTTGGAGCACCAGGTGTAGCCATGGCAGCAAGAGCAGAACAGGGCACAAAGAGCCAGCTGTCTCCCTCCTGGGGCTGCTGTGCCCTCCAAACGTGACTGCCGGCTGCACAAGCTACAGCCCGGTGGTTGGGAACCCCTGGTCTGTGGAACCAGGCTGGCCTGCACCAGCAAGGAGAAGGGAACTGGCCCAGCTCCATAGAGCTCCTGCCACCCAGAACCCCACACTCCTGCTGCCCTGCTCTGGGCCCTGCCTGTGTTGGACCTGGGGCCCCACGCTCCTGTCTGGCTGCTGCAGACCTGCTCACTCCCAGCCCCACCTGCCCCAGCCCCGCAGTACAGGCGGGGATGACCACGAACAGCCCCCACTGCTTCCCCTCCCTGCCAACAGAGCTCCCTGCTGCAACCAGCTGGAGCCCACACGGGGCTGTCCTGCCTCTCCACTGGTGCCTCATGGGGCAACAGTGGCAATGGAGAGCAAGCACAGGCAGCCTCATATGGGCTCCAAACAACTGCCACAGGGAAAACTAGTGGCAGGAGAGTGGCCATTTTTCTCCCCCGCTGAACAGCTCTTTGCTCCCTGCTGCCACTACTCAGCCTGGGCCCCGTGCCAGCTTGGGGTTGCCCCTTGGGCTGAGTGGCAGTGGCAGCAGCAGCAGCTGGGCTGGGGCAGGCAGGGCTGGGAGTGAGCAGGTGCACAGCAGCTGGATGGGAGTGTGAGACCTGTGCCTCTGACCCAGGGCCAGTGCCAGCAGGGCAGCAAGAGTGCAGGGTTTTGGCTGGCAGGGGCTCTATGGAGCTGAGCCAGTTCCCTTCTCCCTGCTGGCACAGCCTAGCCTGGCTCCATAGACCCCTGGCAGCCCATGCCCTGTGCTTCTGCTGCCCCACTCTAGGCCCTGCCAGTGCTGGCTCCGGGACACCAGCATTGGCCCCACGTTCCTGCACGCCCGCTTCATTCCACTCCCCCCTGCCTCCACTTCCCCACTGTCCTGCCTCCACACCCCCATCTGACCTGAATTTCCTGCTCCAGCACAGGGAGGCACAAACAGCCCCACAGTCCCAGGCCCAGCCCTGCTAGGCAGGGGCTTCCGACTAGGGGGTGGGCCAGATGAGTTTTGCTATTGCAGAAACCATATTGCTGTGATTTCCGCTGGGTCCTACTGCCCCTGGCTGCTGTCATTTTTGACAGGCAGCTGGGGTGGATAAATATTAATTTTCTAAATTTTTTAGGGGCCTCATGGGCAGGACAGAATGGGGTGAAATGTAACAGCCTGTGTTTTACAGGAGGGTACCTTATATGATTTAACAGTCCTTTCTGGCATTAAACTCCATCAAACCATTCAAAAAAGCTAAGAGGGATGTTAGGAAGAATAAAGCAGGTGTTGAAGGCATTTCTACTTGTGGCAAGAGTATGTTGGCATTCCAGTTTATTTATCTTAACAGTGAGAGAAACTCACTCAACATTTTTCATATTGAACAGTATAAAAGGAAAGATCTCAGAATTTCCATGAAATTTCTTTGCCTTCAGGGATATACCACTAATCTAAAAATGATCATCAAGTTGAATGCTGTCATCTAATTCCAGCCAGACACTATATATTTATTTATCCTCATGTTTTTTAACAGATCTTATTTGGCCTCCTTAAGTTACAGAAATGTGAAAAATAATTGGTGTACTATGTATGTAGTGTTGTAAATTCATAAAAAACAACTATATACCTACTCATTTGCATTCACAACATATAGGAGATACCAGCTTTGAAGCTGTTGCATGTGCATTTTGAACAGAGTCATAGAAAATTAGGGCTGGAAGGGACTAAAGCAGGACCATCCCCAACTATATTATCCCAGACAAGGCTTTGTCTAACAAGATCTTAAAAACTTCCAAGGACGGAATGTCCACAGTCTTTCTGGGTGACCTGTTCCAGTGTTTTAAAACCCTCTTAGTGAGAGAGTTTTTCTAATACCTAACCTTAACTTCCCTTTCTGCAACTTCAAACCACTCCCCCTTGTTCTGTCTGCCACCACTGAGAACAGTCTAGCTCTTACACTGTTATCAAATCCCCTCTCAGTCTTCTCTTCTCCAGACTAAATAAGCCCAGTTGACTCAGCCTCTCCTCAGAAGTTACACGTCCCAGCCCCCTAACCATTTCCATTGCCCTCTGTTGGACTCTGTCCGATTTGTCTACATGCTTCCTATAGTGGGAGACCCAAAACTGGATACTGTGCTCCACATGTGGCCTCACCAGTGCTGAACAGAGAGAAATAATCACTTCCCTTGAGCTGCTGGCAACACTACTACCAATGCAGCCCAGTATGCTGTTAGCCTTCCTGGCACATTGTTGATCCATATTCAGCTTATTGTCTACTGTAACCTGCAGGTCCTTTTCTGCAGAGCTGCTGCCCAGCTAGTCAGCCCACAGCCTGTACTGGTGCATAGGATTGTTCTGTCCTAAGTGCAAGACTTTGCACTTGTCCTTATTAAACCTCATGAGCAAGCATCTGGGTTTTCCGTTTCCCATGAAGAAATGGAAAAAAACCCATGGATTTTAACTTTTAACAGAGAAAAAAGCAGATTTTTCATTTTAACTGAGATACCCACAGATTGTCCACTTTTGCAGAGTTTCAGCCTGCAAGAGCTTCTGACAAAAAGGGCAGCAAACTCTAAGACCTGTCTCAAGGGGAAGGGATGGGGCCTGAGACTCTCAATCAGCCAGGGCTTGGCTCAGGCTCAGGCTCAGGCTTAGGCTCACTTTCCCACCAAGAGCCTTTGAGGTAAGTGGAGCTTGCTGGGGGCTTCTCTGCCAGGGCTGGGAGGGGGCAGGGCTGGGGGGCAGGCCAAGGCTGGGGGGGAGCCTGTGGGGTGGGTGCGGGTGTGGGTGACTGCCAGGGCTGGGGAAGGTTGGAGGCTGTGGGAAGAGCCAGCAGGGCATGTGTGGGGGCAAGGTGATGGTGTGTAGGTGGAGGCTGAGGGAGCGGGGAGGTGTCCATGGGAAGTCCCACATGGAGGGCTGGCTCAACCCAATGGCACATAGACCAGGAGCTGTGCACCACTGGGCTGGGTAGAAAGCTGCATATGGAGAAACGGAGTCACACACCATCAGGCCAGGCAGGCTCTTGCTTGCTTCCATGTGTGGTTTGGAAATCCTCCCCAGATGCACCCCACACCCACCCCAACCATACAAAATACCTGCATATATTTCTAAAGAAGGTTCAAATAGTGTTATGTTTAGTATAATTTGTAAAAACAAAAAAATAATTTTGCATAATTTTGGGCTGGGGATACAGGCCGACCTGGACAGGCTTACAAGGTGGGTGGACCAAAACCTGATGGCATTTAACATAGAGAAGTGCAGGGTGCTCCACCTTGGGAGGAAAAACCAGCACCATATTTATAGGCTTGGTAGTGCTACACTTGCTAGCACCATGACCAAAAGAGACTTGGGAGTCTTGATTGACCACCAGATGAATATGAGCCACCGATGCAATACCGTAGCTGGCAAAGCAAACCAAACTCTGGCATGCATTGACCGATGCGTCTCAAGCAAAACCAGAGACATCATCCTCCGCTCTACTCGGCCTTGGTGAGGCTGCAGCTGGAGTAGTGTACTCAGTTTTGGGCCCCCCACTGCAGGAGGGATGTGGATAAGCTTGAGAGAGTCAAAAGGAGAACCACCCACATAATCAAAGGCCAAGAGAGCAAGGTTTATGAGGAGAGGCTGAGGGACATGGGACCCTTCAGCCTGGAGAAGAGAAGGCTCAGCAGGGACTTGGTGGCTGCCCATAAGTATATAAGAGGGGTGCACCAGGATCTGGGAGAACAGTTGTTCACAAGGGCTCCCCAAGGGGTAACTAGGTCTAATGGCCACAAACTTCTGGAAGGCCAATTTAGACTGGACATAAGAAAAAAACTTCTTTACAGTCTGAGTGCCCAGGGTCTGGAACAGACTTCCCCCAAAGGTGGTGCAAGCACCTACTCTGGACTGAATTAAAAGGCATTTAGATGCATAGCTTGCTGGGATAATTTGACTCCAGCAGATTTCCTGCCTATGGCAGGGGGGCTGGACTCAATGATCTTGTGAGGTCCCTTCCAGCCCCTAAATGTCTATGAAATCTATGAGCCCCCATCCCCTTCAACCTTGTACCCAGAGCCCTGTAGTCACGTTTGATCTACTCAGAGTCTTCCCCTGGCAGTATCATTGCTGCCCACATGAATGGGGTAGTAGTCAGAGGGCTCTTTTCCAGCTTCCGCCTTCTTCGGAGTCCATGTCCTCTCCATTCTCTTGTGCTGCCTTTTGCAGTCCTTCCTCCATAGTCCTAGAGGTCTCCTCCAGCATCGAATCAATGAAGTCCTCATGGCAGAGGATGCTTTGGAGCCTCACCACTTCCTCTTACAGCTCTCTTGCCTGCTCCCTGAGTGACACCACCAGGAGGCACCACTTTCATTGCAGACATTCCCCACCTGGCAGTCACTGGAAGAAACCTGCAAGCTGCTGTCTCAGCAATGCCAAACCCAAACAAGGACCTCAATGGTGACTGGTCCTTGTTTGGACAGACACCTCACAGGTGTAAGCAGAGGCAATGGCAGTGGCTGTGGCATTACAATGTCCTCCAGCCATTTCCCTCGGCCTCTTAATCTGACTCCTCTCTCTCACTGCCCTTCTTCCACGCAGACCTTCCCTAGCAAACTCATCTGTAAGCTGGCCTGTTTACTGTTCCTTGGCCCCAAAGTTTCCTTTTTCCCTGCTTCCTCTCACCAAGCATAAAGGCTCCCCCTCAAAGAGCGGGGTGCAAACTGACTTGTGAACTGAGCAGTGAGACCTTAGCAGCAGCAGGGCCATGACAGCATGGGGCCATGGTTTCCTGGGTCTCCATGGAAACCTTGGCCCCATGCTGTCATGGCCTTGCTATTGCTGCAGTCTTCATGGAAAGCAGCCTCAGCAACGCAGGGAGGGGCTGCTGGGAAATGGAGTCCACCATGGGCTGGACTCTGTCCACCCCTGCTATGTACAAATACAGTATTATGTTAATAATAAATATTTACCCAGCAGGAAAGTTGCAACCTCTAGCCTTTCTTTCTTTCTCTTCTCCCCTTTTCAGTACCAAGGAAATGAAAACTGTAAAAAAAAAACAATTTTAGCAAATAAAGAGTCCAGCCTTAATCTTATAGATACAGCAACAACTTGAAGACTGAAATGCTTCCTAAGCAACGTCACTGTTATTAGATTCTGTAGATATTTCAGTAAAGGATGAAGTATGGTCTACTGAATTGGAGCTCTGGTGATCTGGGTTCAATTCCAAATTCCAAATATGGACTTCCTTGTGGCACTAGGCAAATCACTTAACCTACCTCATGACTCCAATTCCAAGACCTAATTTTTCCTAACCTAATGGGATGTTCTGAGGATAAATCCATTATTGAGTATGAGACATTTAGGTACTATGCTAATGAGAGACATGTAAATACTAAGGTAGAAACAGCAAAAAGTCTTCTGTGGCATATAGCAGGTTCTTCAGCGTCTGGATATAATAAGAGGCAAGGATTTTTTGGGGTAATATATTTTATGGGACCAACTGCATAGTTGGGATAAACGTAGACAAGCTTTCAAATGCAAAGAATTCGTCAGGTCCCATGAAGAGTACATTTGCATTCTAGTTTATTTCCCTTACCAGTGAGAAAAATGTATTCAACCTTTTTCATAGATACACCCTCAACATAATAAAGGAAAGATCTCAGAATTTCCATTAAAAATTCTTTGCCTTTATCTTCTAGTCTCCTGAAGAAAAGTGCGCTGAATTCAAAAGCTTGTCTATTAATCTAACTATACAATTGGTCCAATAAAAGATATCACTCAAAAAAATCATTGTTTCTTGCAAAATTCCTGGACTATTTACACAGCAACAACATTACTCTAATACTACCATGAGTATAATAAAGCAAAATTCCAATTATATCAAAGTAACTTAAAACTAGAGTGAGGTATTAGGAGGCTGTGTACGCCAGCCTTTTCTCTAAAACTTCTCTCAATTGCTACCACCACTGGTAGGAATGGTGAAAGTACTAGTATAGCCTGTTCACTGTGGCATCAAACCCTACCAAGAGCAATTCTGAACTGGTTACAGTGCTAGTGTTTGCTGGTGTTGTGTCTACTGTAACTGTCATGAAGGGAGTTGCACAAGTAATGACAGTGGTAAAAATTTTTAAAGGCAGACACACACACACAAATTTTATCCCCTTAAAATTTCAATTTTTACTCAATATTGAATAAATAATATTCAATATAATTTATATATATTGAATGGATTAAAATATATGCAACCTATGGCATTTAACTGAGTCCAGTATGCCCACTTTCTCAGTCTTTACTTTTACTTTTTTTCCTTCCCTACCAGCAAGTAAGCAAACAGCAATTGCTTTTCTGACATCTGAGTAACTCTTTTCTGTCAAAGAGTAACATGAGTAACGTGTTTCATCCAGCTGATTATTTTCAGCTTCATTAATGACATTGATGCTGAACGGTTTCACCACAATATTCTCCACAATGTATTAGTGTTATATTAAGGTGGAGAAAAGAAAATATGGGTTGTCAGGAAATGTTTTCTTGAAAAGTCTAGCTTCTTTTGAAGTACCCAAAATATCATCACTATGAAGTCTGTGTTTTAGTTCATTTTCAAAATCAAGGTTGCTAGGATATAGCTTGGTGTAGAAGAGGTTTGGTAATAATATGTAGCATTATAGTCTGTGACTCCACATCTGCAGAATTTGATGCAAGATTCACTGTGCTTTAAAAACTTTAAGAGTTTAGCATTTGTGGTTGCTAAGAAAATTTTGAAAATCTGAACTAGTGGAATGTTGTCTTTATCAGTGAAGAGTGAATTATTAGCTCTAAAAAAGGGGAACAACCCTGTGTGTCTCAATTACATCTATGGACCCTGCAGTTTCACAGTTGTAGAATCTGGCATTTTTCTTAGAAGCCTCAGAATTCAGCATTTTTTCCCTGTAAAACTTACCATTTTGCTGCAGCAACATATCTGCCATTTTGTATTCTATCTCCCTCCCCTATTGGTAACTGCTTCTTGCTCCCTTGCTTTTTCTACATGCGGTAATTAGCTGGATCCCTGTATACCTCCATGGAGATGGGGTCTCAGGGAGCAAGCCTTGGAGTACAGCTTGTAGCTGGGGAGGAAAGAGAGCTGGTTATTGTAGCCAGTTTTTTTATTCTTCACTCTTTCTTGAGTGAATGCCTTAAGTCCCACACATGGCAAGTCTGGTGCTCAGCTCTGACAGCAACTAGACAGAGTTCTGTAATTGGATGTTATTAGTTAGCACTCGAAATTCATAGGTATTGACTGGAACCTTTCCCATCATGAATGCTGTGTGTCCCCAGAGGCTGGGGGAGCATGGCGAGCTTCTGCAGGCAGCTGTGGCACTGCTGATGGTGGGGCGGAGAATGGTGAGCGCCGACCGGCAGTCAGCAACCACCCGCAGACACCACTGGCAGTGTCAGCAGTGGCCAATGGAGATTGGGGACTGCCCATAGACGCCGTTGATGGTGTCAGCGGTCAGGGGGAGGGGGGGGGAGCCGTGTGCACCCCCTACGCATCACCAATGTTTCCCATTGTGCAACCATTTAACCTGAGGAGGTCCACTAGGCATAGCCTGGCTCCCCAGCCAACTTTTTAACTGTGCCCCAATCTACCATCCTCAAGAGTTTCTCCTTTTCGCTCCTCCTCCCCTCCAGAAGGAATTTAGGAAGTCAGGGTAAAGCAACATCTTTCCTGTGGAAGTTGATAACATCCCATTTCTAAGCAGGTAGTGGTAAGGACAAGACAGGATATGTGTCTGTACGTGGATGAAAAATTGCATTGGCCTTTAAGAAGATAGGTCTGTGTTGCTGTTGATGAGGAAGGGGACATAGATGCTTGTGACTGTTGGGCAGAGTAAAGGCAGGTGTTAATTTCAATTCTGTTTCTAGCCAGTTTCACATTCTGATTCTCATGCTTTTGTTATAACACAATTACCAGTTAAGCTACACCCATTGTTGTAACAGTAGTATCTCCAAATACACACTTTTCTGTGCTGGAGTAAAGGAGAATCTCTACTACAGCCATGAACTAGGGCTGTCAACCTGTCTGTATGTTACCATAAGTAAATGGAGTAAATGACTTGTTCACTGACAACAGGCCACCAAACTTTTGGTTTGCTACTCTACAGTTAAATGTTTAAATCATACATTGAAATGAAAAGTAAAGACTCTGTTTTCTTTTTAAATAATGGGTGGCTGCCTAAAGTTAGGCTTCTACCTATATACTTTAGTTTTACGTTTTTTGAAAGGCACAAAGAACCCACTTCCTGCCACTAACTTTTGAGACTCAGTTACTAAAAAGTACCCAAATATGGATTTACAGTTTTGGTATCCACTTGTGACTTCACCCAAACTTTGAAGTTTTTTGAAATGGGAGTAAATTTTGTACAGCCCTTTCAGCTTAGTTATTACACTTAGATTTTCTCTTTTTTTATATTTAAGTTGGTAGTATGATCTAATATCTGCCATATAAAGATACTCTGGGAATTTCCAAACACCTATACTTTTCCATAGCTTTTCAATAGCTGATAAAAAAATGAGGAAAGTAAAATCAGCACATTTATTTCTGTAATTTTTCTGGGATTTGCAGATGTTGAAAGCTTTAATAATTCAAGATGTATGCGACAATTTCCTTTGTTTCATTTCCTCTTTCCTTTTCCTCCAGAGGGTATTCCATAAATATCTCTCAATGTCTCTCTAACCTTGTTTAAATTCTTGAATGCATCATGTAAGATTTAATAATTGGGAAAACTGTGTATTTTAACCCTTTATATAGCATTTCTCCAAAACATCTTCAATATAAACCAAATATAACTGGAATGCCTACTTATTAGCAGCTAGCCTCTCAAGGTTTGGAGGTTTAATTCCAGAAAGTTGGATGATTTTTATAACCTAGAAAGCAGGGTAGATTTGCATCTTACAGACTAACCAAAGTCTCTCTGTCTCATATATATATATAAAATCACAGGCTTTTGTGAATTTTACCCCATGGTCAGATTGGTATGGTTATGGTCTGTGGTCTGTAGGTTTTTAGCTTTCTCTTTAGCTAGGGGAGGTGGGGTGGCCCTCTTCCCTTGATCTCGCAAATGTATTTTAACAACCTTTGCTGCAGAGACTGACTACCATTACCCCTCCTGCAATATGCTTTGTAGCTGTGCAACAGGGTTAATTGTGTAGTTTGAGGAATACATTAGACAGGGATTTGTATGGGATGGTTTGGACAGGACTACATTACTTCTGGAGGTTCTTGCCAAGCCTGCTTTTCTATGATTCTGTTATTCTGTGACCAGAAAATTAAAGGGCTGAAAGTTTTACCATCATTTCCACACCCAAAAGAAAGACTTGAAACAGGAAGATTAATACCTGTTTTCAGTAACTGCACAGCTACACCATTGTTACCATTGAAGTTAGAAGAAATATTGGCAGGTCACAGAGATTTGTACTTCTGTGCATAGGAATAATTGAGTAATTTCTTTTTTAAATAGGAAAATCCTGGTTGATGACTGATGAGATTTTGTAACAAATCGTTGGATAATTTGTTATCCTTTCAAAATTTGTTGTAATGGCCACAAATACTAACAATTAATAAATAGTGTTATAAATATCTAATGATGTGCCCTCATGAATCTTAGCAAACTCTGTACTTTTATTCATAGAAGCATTCAGTTTTCTCTCTTTTAAAATGACTGGACTACTTCTCCTCATCCAAGTGTTAAATTACTGACTTTACTCATCATTACTAATCTGAAAACTTCATAGTGCTTTGAAGTTCAGTTTATAGCAAATGTTATCTGTGCATTCTCCCACCTCATCTCCCCTAACTTTTAATTCATTACATCAGCCTCCATGAGAATATGCAAAACTTTGCAGATTCTTCCCAGGTCTGAAAATTGAATTTCTAGCAATGAAGGGGGTAGGAATTGCAGCTATGCTAATTATCATCAGGTTTCTGATTCGTGGTCTTCAGGCAACAGAGGTTGGTCTTCAGAATAATTTCCCTTGGGGGAGAATTAGAGATGTAGGAGTCAAAGCTTGTAGTGCTGACTCAGTGCATGCTAAGTATTAGTTGGCATTGTGAGGGCTGTCATAGGAAAGCCTGCAGCAGCAGCATAGAACTCACCTTGCCAGAGAGAGACTGTGAGCCATTTATCTGAACAAGGGTCATCAAACACTAGAGACAGATGTTAGAGGGGAAGGAGGGTATATAACCTAAAACATTTACAGATAGCAGCAAAGATTTAGAAAGGTTAGGGATACAGGTTTTCTTTACAGTTGTTAGAAAATTCAGGTATTCAAACAGCAATTGTTTAATTTTAATGGTTTCTGATGATTTTGAGAATGTTTTAAACTGTCTTTTTCCTTGCAGTGCTTGTGCAGTGCAGTGCAATGCTTGTTCAAAGCGCTATCTAATACTGCTGTTTACCTGTTTGCAAGGTCAGTACATCAATTACTCTCATTTGATGCAGTTGTTTTCAAAATGTATTCACACAAAGATGTTCTAGTAGTTTTGTGTGTAGTAACCAGTAGGTTTGAAAACAGAAGAGCAGCAATGCTGTTTTGGAAAACCCCTAGTTCAATGTAGTGATAATTCTTTATGAAGCTTAATTCTTCACTGAGCTTTTTTTTCATTGCAACTGTCAAGAGCTTTGCACTCATGAAGCAGAATGGTTTACAGGCCTGTGCATATGAGTAAGTGTTAGGAATTATAGAGATCTCATCCCAGATCAGCCACTAGGAAATCATATTGCCTTGAGCAGATCTTTTTAATTTTTGTGCAAAAAAAGTGTGCAAGAGGCCTTGTTCTTGCAGCTTTATACTGCCATACAGGAGCTGGGCATAAGGGGTCTTTTTTGTTTGTACATAATATTATTCAAAATTTTTTTCTATATTGGCTAAGACTAATATACAAATTTTATCATTAAAAACTCACTAGCCATTCAAGTCCCTGGTTAGAGACTTAATTAAAAACTGAAAGAAGAAATTAGCAAAATAATAATTTTTTACATATTTTTCCTTTTTTGCCTTCTCATTTTGAACCGACTGCCTCTCTGAGTCCCCTATTTGCGCTGTTACTTCTTGCATATGGGCAACTTTGCTGAACATTGCATCATATGAAGTTTTGTGGGCTTCCATGTACATAATTCTAAAACAAAGCTCCAGGGAGTGTGTTTCCTAGTGAGCACACAGTTCCAATATGTATTTGGTTTACATTAGCACTAATGAGCTTCTTGCTTGGCTGTCAAAGGTTTTGCCTTTATTCAGAGAAAGAGCTACAGAAACTTTGCCTCTGCCATTCATTTTTGGTCTTACATCTCTGCTGTCTAGAGAAGAAATAGGCAAATCAACTGAAACAGGGCAAGGACCTCAGATTGTGAGAGAAAATATAGCTTTGTAGCTTCTCCCCTCCTTATGAGGACTGCAAGAGGTGAATGGGAAGTATTTGTAGGTAAGGCTGGGCAAAAGGAGTGATGCATTTCTGCAGGTAATTTCAGCTGTGGTTGGTATAGGTACTTTAAGCTATGAGAGGGGTGTAGGCAGGCACTCAGAATAGCAGAGAGGTGGTGTAGGAGGAGTAAGTCAGAAAGGAGTGCCTGGTGTGTGTGGTGGGAGTGAGGAAACACTTAATAACCAATGTAAGAGGAGAGAAACCAAAATGAGAGACACTTTCTACTCCAGCATCTAAAATATGAGGAAATGTGTGAAAAATATTTTATATACAGTTTTAAGAAATAATATATGGGACTAATCAAAAAATGGTGAGGGATGAAAACATATCTTACCATGGGAGAAAGTAAAGAGCCTGCAAGATGGCATCATGCTTTATAGAAGCCTGCCAGCAAGAGTACTGGCAGTAGATCCTAGGGAAAAACAAAGGCAAGGGATCAAACACAATGGAAGCAAGGACTCATACTCAAAACATACTCAAAACAAGACTAGTCCTATCTTAGAGCCAAATACCTACAGCAGCACAGAAGTGTAGGGGGAGCCATGCATAGCATCCAACACAAAAATGCATTTGCTTACCGTGAGTTTAATCATATGCTTGAATGCTTTGCTGGATCAGGGCCTATTTGCATACCTGTGTAATCATGCAAATAGTGCACATGCATGTTTTTCTGCAATAACATAGTACACAGGTTTTGAAAATCTGAGCCAGAACTTTGTGTGCATGTAATTCACACGCATAAGTATGTATGAACCCAACTTAATCACTGTAGATACCATCAATGACTGTTGGAGAGGCATGGGGGCATGTGCCCCCCTGAGATTGGTTGCCGCTGATTCTGCCACTGTCTTCTGCAGGTGGTTTGCTGCTTGCCACCCCTCCTGCCCACTGCTAATGCCACCACTTGTGTCTATGGGTGGTCACCACCTTGCACCACCGCCGCTGGCTTCTGTAGGCAGTTACTCCCCCATCCCCCCACTGCTGATGCCGCCACTGGCTTCTGTGTGTCCTCCCACCGCCACCTCCGCCACTGCCGGTTTCTATGGACAGTCGCTACCCTCCCTCACCGCTGATGCCGGCTTCTGTGGGTGGTTGCCACTTGTCACCCCACCACCAACACCACTGATGCTGCTGCCCACGAATTGTGCCCCTCCCCCCAGTTTCAGGAGGCATCAGTCATCCATGGTAGACACAACTATGAAAATTTAAACTTGATGGCTCTTACAATGGAAAATGACTGTCTAAACATGCTTTATTATAGAAATCTGCCTAGTTCTTTATATGGAGATAGAATCTTGTCCCTGCTGTACTAAGTAGACTCCACCATCACATATCAGCTATATTTTTTCAGCTTTATCTTCTCCTGGCAAGTTGCATAGGCATAAATGTTTCATAGGGAAATCTCCCCTTTCTGTGTGTGCGTGTCTAACCCAGAGCAACCTCCACATATCCCACTGGATGATACACATAACATGAAGAAGTGTTTCAATCTGATCAAGCTGTCTCTTCTGGCAAAAGTGCATTCTGATGACATTGATTCACACTGAAGTCTTAGCTGATCCTCCTAGACCCCATAGACTTAGCCACAAGCTTCTATGGGTTCTGATGCTATCAAAATCAACATTACAGTTATCTGTATAGTCTATGTATGAATGGAAAATAAAACACTGCATAGTGAATGAGCTATTCAGAGGGGAAAAGTTAAAGATCACAGTGCTTACAGTATGTTATCTTGATAAATTATAGGTCATGAAAATAAAAGGTTCATGGATAATTTTACTAGGGGGAATAAATGTAACAGCAAGAACCTTCACCAAGTATAATATCTGCCTCTGGGTTTCACAGCAATACTTGATCTACTTTTCCCTGATGTTTTCCCAAATCTAATTATAAGCATCATGAAGGTAAATGATAGTTACTTATGAACTAGAAAAGCCAAAAGTAAAGACTATTTGCAGCTGTTCTACTTAACAGATTTTGGGGCCTGGTCGTGAATTCCTTGCTTATCTGAAAATTCCACTGAGTTGTGCCACTTGTTTCAAAGGGAACTTTGGTTGTGCAAGGAATACAGGGTATAGAAATTTGGAAACAAGAAATTTTAGAAATCTGCCTAACTCTTTATATTGAGATACAATCTGGAACAAAAACAGAGTACAGCGTAGGAGAAAAAAATGTTTTCAAGGTTTTGAATAGATTCTAGAGATTGCAAAGGCATGTTGGAGGGGGAACCCCAGCTCCCAGAAAAAGAACTATGCTTATCTTTTTCACATGGCAGTTTCTTTCATCAAAAGGAAAGTAAATCAAACCTTGGGAGCTGACTGTCTGAAACTCACAGCCCCAGGGAGTCTGCTATTGTGGACACTTCTGCAGAACCTTTTTTCTCTGCCATCAAACTCCTCTGCATTGTGGTATTGTTATGTGATTTCCTTTGATCTTCTATTTTAGGATTCTAAAACTGGATAGTACATTTTCTCATGAATTTGCTTTGCCCTAGGATATAAGGAACTTGAACTCATTTGGTTCACCAGTGTTGTGCAAAACAATAATTTTGTATTTTGAGAATGAGGTCAAGTAACTTTTTTATCAAGTAGTTATCATCTATTGTTATTTTCAGACACTCTTGTACTGACTCAGGATTATGTCTGAAAGCAGCAAGGATAAATCAATCTTTTTTTTAATAGCTAGAATAGATTTCAGCTTTCGAGGGCTTGGCTCTAAAATACAGATATTACAAGATATTTATCAAGTGTATATTAAAATGTATTAACATCTCTAGAAGGCAGAATATATTATGTCTTTTTATAGTACTGTAAATTTAGTGTAACTCCATTTAAATCAAGGGAATTAAACCAGATTTATACCAGTGTAATTAAAAGCAAATTTTAACCTGGGAGATTTTTCTTAAAGAAGTCCATTGTTGTTTATATCAGCTCATATCACTGTAACTTGATTGACTTTAATGGATTTACTCCTGACCTATATTGATTTAAATAAGGTCAGAATCAAGCTACATTTTTGTAAAGCTATTTTAAAACAATATGAAAACTTCTTTATTCATTGGAGTCATAGACCACAAAAGTTATGTCTGTGCCTCAAAACTTGGCTTAAAGATCATAAGCTTAATACACACACACACACACACTCTAAGCTTTAAAAATGTTATTCTGATTTTTGGGGCATTTAAGGGGAGAAGCTAACTACCCTCAAAACTGTGTGTGGTTGTTTCATCATAAACATTCAACTTTAAAAGCACATTTAAGAATGCTGTTCTCCCTCTCCATTGGCTATTCAGATGAGTTATTCCCTTTATCCTTTCCTTATCACTGGGAGCATATATATGCGCACTTTACAGCACAGTAGATGAATCTACTGCACAGTAAAGCATCACCATCTACATATGCATGGCAATTGGGCTGGTATAGACTAATTTACAGTGCTATTGGATAGTCCCAGCAGACACAGGTACTATCCATTGATGGAGTAAATTACTTCACTTAAGCACACATGTAGATGGTGATGTCAGAATTAATTTACTCTGGCTCAAATTGCACTGGAATTTATTCAGTTGCATTAATTGCACATGTAAATGCACCTACTGTGGTGAAAAGGCTGCTGTTCCCTTTCTTTCCCTTTGTTTTCTGCAGTCCCTTGAATCTCCTGGTCTTCCATATTCAAACACTATAAAGTACCATGTTACCTGCCTCAGCCCCACTGAAGAAAGTTGTAAATGAATACAGAAAAAATCATGAAGTATAAGGCAGGAATAAAATACAGTTTTTAAAACCCTCTATAGATTTTGAGAATTTATAAAATTTAAAATGTTGGCAGAGTGAGGCAGAGTGAGGTATCTGAATATATTGAATGTGCTCATTATAATCTAAACTGATTTTTTTTTGATGCATCTAGTGATGGCAGCTAATGCATAGCTTAACTTTATGTTTCAAATATATTCAGTGCTAGCCAGCTTGGTAGCATTTGTTCTCACACTTGTAATTTTATTTCAGAATACCCTTGGAGAAATACAGCAGTCAGCATTGCCAATTTTAGACTATATTTAAGTGAGACATTCATTGATAGTAATGGGGATTTTTTTTTCTAGTGTAAGGAATGTCTAATCAATTGTCCAAAAAGACGGATATTAGGTTTAAGGTAATTTTAGGTTTCTTGTATTTCCACAATTTAAACATGTAAAAGAAAGATAAAAGTTGAAATACTGGAACTCTTCTGATAGAGCTGGTTTGTACATTATTCTAAATTATATGAATGATGTACTTAGGAACTAAAAACCTGTTATATGGAGATTTGAGATGGGTTGTTATATAGTAAACATTAAACAGGTCATTACAAGACTGAGGTCCATAATTCCCAAGTGGCAAAGCCATTAAAATGAGACACGTGGATGCATGTATTATGGGACAATCTCTTTGTCATGTTATTATACAGTTATTGTGCCTCTGGTCTTCCAGGTTTTTTATTCAAACCCTTAACTAAACTTCCTTTCCATTCTGTATTTAAGACGTTGAATTTTGATTAGTTTATCTCTATAGTCAACACAGTAAAGGATGGGCCCGCTATTTTTTTCACTAACGGTTATAAAATGCAGGGAAGATTAAATTAAAAAACTCTGTAGCAAGGCTAAATTAAAATCTAGGCATTTAGCAATAATTATGCTCAACAAAATATTTTTTAATCAGTGGGACTCTCTAGACATTATCAGCTTATTCTGATTTAGACAGATAGATCTGAAGTTTTGTATGACCATCCGACATTTTTGTTCTAAACAATTTCTATATTACATGTATATATTTTATCTAATCAAATGTTATTAGTTGACCTTTGGAATGTAACTTCCCCCAGAATGGACAGGACTTCTCTAGGTGCTGTGTTAAGGCATGCATTAAAGATACTATTTTAGAACAGTTAGCATATTTCTGCAAACTGTTCAGCAGCAGCACGGTATAATAGAATTAACATTACATTCTTGGACTTTCTAGAGTGAAATTCCAGATTGAAACTGAGACTGTCATTTGCATCACATCACAGACAGTGCAAGAAAATAATCTCAAGGGGAAAAAGAACACACAGACCACATTCCAGGCATTTTGTACTGTCTGTTTCTATTTTGGAGCAAATGTGCTTCATAGATGCAAGTATCCAGAGCATGTGGAATGCACTGGATAAATTATTTCCTTTTCTCTTTCCCTCTTTTCTTTAAGGTAAAATAAAATAAAAATACACAAACATACACACAAAGATTCAGGCTGCCAGATCTTTTACTTTCATGCTTCATTCCTCAGTGCTTAGTATACAAAGAGTCTTCCAAATAATATGTGAAAATAATTTTCCCTGTAAATTATGCATTTTCTGGACCCCTCTAAAATAAGCAATTCTGACAGGCATATCATATGTAAACAGTTCAAAGGGTGATTCATTTCAAATAACCACAGTGTGAGAATTCTCCTCTTTAGATCTAGGGTCTGATCAAGCAAAATTTACTTTGGAATGTAATCACTACTCATATGACTAGTTCCCCAATTTTAGTGGGACTACTTATAGGACTAATACTTTTTCATAGTTAATACTTTACAAATAAGTATGCATTTGTCTAAAGCACCTATGCACAGGTGATGTAAATGTTTTGGCTTTCACAACTAATGTTGTAAGGATACAGAATAATTTTGATTATTAGAACATACCTAATGTTGTGTCTGCATTTATAGAAAGATTATTTTCTTTCCTGAAGTATTACATGAACTTAGTATCTCAATAAATATTCACATTGGGATGTAAGTTAGACATAAGGTTACAGGCTATAATTCATAATCCAGCAAAGGCATAAAAATGCTTACTGGTTTCCCCATTTAAACAAATTTTACATCAGAAATAACATGGAATAGATATTGTACAACAGCAATTCTACACAAATGCCCTTGGTGGACATTTTACATGCACATACTAGGATATTTCAAAATAGCTTCCCTGTATAGACAAACCGTTACAACAGAGGTGGGCAATTATTTTGGCTGGAGGTCTGTTTTGGTGAGCTGTCAAGGACCACAAGGGTAGCTTTGTCCCTTGACGGGTGTCTAGCCCCCTGGTCACCATCTTGGGACTGGAAGTCCTGCCCCTTAGCCCCTGGCCTTTGCCACCAGAAGTCCCTCTTATTATCCCCAGAAGTACTCCTTTTGGAAGTGGGGGTTGCCATCTTGGAACCAGAAAAAAAATCATATGCTAAAAGTCAAACATCTACTATAATGTATTTTAATTTTATTTCAAAAATATTTTTGTCATGATTTGTGTTTGCATGGTGTATATAGGAATGATTGCATAATAGCTCAAAAGTAAAGTCTGACTGTTGTATATTGCTTGTGGGGGAGTGTGTGGGGTGCGGTTGAAGGTGGGGGTGTGGCTTGTGAGGGGTATGGCTGCATGTGTGGAGGTGTAGGGTATGTTGCAGGGTGTGTGTATATGCGGGGAGGCTGTGGGGGCAGGGTGTGAGTGTGTGTGGGGAGGGTGGGGGGGTATGGGCCCCCCATAGGCCCTCCTCCATGGCCCACAGCTCCTGCCACCAGCAGTAGCAGGCAGCATTGAGCCCTCGGGGTGCTTGTGCTCCACACAGGCGTTGCTAACCCAGCGGCACATGGCTCCAGCCAGTTCTAGGAGCTGCACGTGGCAGCAAGAAGTAGAGTCAGGCCAGCCTGCCTTTATTGCATGGGGCTCCCCATGGGTCATATGCAGCACCTCGTACTTGCTCACCACAAAGGAGAAGCCCTGTGCAATGGAGCTGGCAGCCTTCCCCACTCCTTGCCACCGCATGCACCTCATGGGACCTGCCAGAAGTGGTGGGGAGCCCCTCTCCATGCTTCCCAGTGAAGTCCTGTGAGCTGCATGTAGCAGCAGGTAGTGGGGAAGGCAGCTGGCTCCATGACATGGGGTTTCTCTCCAGTGGTGCTTGAGTGCCGGGAACTGCATGTGACCTGTGGGGAGTCCCATTTCTGCCATTTGCAGGTACTGGAACTGGCTTCAGCTGCCTACTACCAGATGGCAGTGCCTGCACAGGCCATAGGAACTGCAAGGGCTTGCTGCCATCTGCTGCTGTGGTGGTGGGGGCTATGCACCGTGGGGAGTCCCTACACCTTCCCACCCTCTCTCACACCCCATACACACTCACACTCACACCCACACCCTTCCCACCCGAGGTCCGTGCTCCTGCCAGCCCCAGCCCCAGCCCCAGCCCCAGCCCCAGATTGTGTGCTCCCACCAGCTGCAGTTCCCTCCACCGCCCACTTCCCTAACTGCTGCCTGGAGCAAGTGCTGCAGCAGGGACAGGAGAAGGAGCCACTGGAGGCCAGGGAAGCTGAGAAGGTCCCCCAGCAGCTGCAGCAGTGATAGCAGTGGCTCCACCCAGAAACTGCATGTGCTGGCTGAGCTGGGGCCCTCCCATGCATGAGGGTGGGAGCAAGGTACACGGCCTGGGCAGGTACAATTAATTGGTCAGCCCACAGGCTGGATGAAATTGCCTGGTGGGGCGCATGTGGCCCATGGACCATATTTTGCCTGCTTTAAAATATGTTAACAAAATGATTATTTACACACACACACACACACACACACACACACACACACACACACACACAAACGATGACAAGCTGTTGGGGTCTATGGAAGACCCAAGTCTTGTTTTTTTAGCTTCTTGGAAATGATTCAGCCTTGTGAATGTGGCATTGACTAAATGCATTCAGATAAGTTTGCAAAGAAGATGAGTCATCCTTCTCTCTATATGAATTAGCAGCATTCCCATAATTAACATCCAAACCTTCACTTTCTCTGCTAGGCTTGTTATCTTTCTTGTGCTTCACAATATAGATATAAAATTATATACTATATGTCCCCTTGTAAAAGTTTTCAAAATTCAGGGTGATCTAGGCTTTTGAAGCAAAGCATCATTTCACCTCATTTTAGATATCTCACAAAAGCCATGAGTTCTTAACAAGGAACTGTATTGAGATAGACATCTTGAGAAGGGAAGCTTACAGCAATCAGTTGAACAGAAACTCAACACATTCAGAACATGATTAAATATATCAAGAATACACCAATCAGACTTTAGAGCAGGGATGGGCAAACTATGGCCTACAGGCCAGATCTGGCCCACCAACAGATTCAGTCCAGCCCACAGGTGGATGGCTGACACTCACTTAATCTGGCTTGCTGACAGCCAGTGCCTCCACCAGCTGTGTGGTGCCTTGGAGGCAGGCAGGACTGCTTCCTCCCAGCAGCATCAAGCATTATCTGTGGTCCTTGGTAGGGTTTCCACTGCAGCAGGAACCAGTATCAGCTGTGGATGCCACAGGAAGGGTCAGGAGCCCGGATGCAGGACTTGTTGGTGGTGTCCACAACTGATGCTGCTGCCCTCCCAGCATGGTGGAAGGAAGATCCCACCCAGAGCCCTGTCCTGGAACTTGCTGGTAGCTTCAGCTGTGCACCTGGGTAAAAGCTACTGCCGTGAGGGGAGGGCAGCAGCATCCTTCTCTGTCTCTTATCTTCTCTGTCTCTCTCCCACTCCTTCCCTCCTGCCTTCCTTTCCTCCCCATCCCTCCAGAACTTGGCCAAAGCTGTAGTTCAGCTGGAGCCCTAATGCTCAGCTGTGGACCCAGATGGAAGTCACAGAGAAGAGACAGAGAGAGAAAGAGAGAGAATGACAGAGTCAGAGACCAAGATGGATGTGGCCCTCGACAGGTCCCCAAAACTCATTAGGTGGCCCTTATAAGAATTATAATCTAAAATAATTCCCCACCCCTTGTTTAGAACATGCAAAAAAGCCAGTTCTTGAATATGTTTATCCACCAGTGGAACAATGACTTAAGCTACTCCCATATTCTTAAATTCCAGATTTGGTGGTATTTAAAATGAATACAATAGTAAAAATCTTCAAGCTTAATAACTTCAGTAAGTGGCACTTGTACAGTTGGGTTATTGCATGAAAGTCATTTGGAGAAGTCTGTTTAGAGGATCTATATTATTGTTATAAATATGTGGAGTTTTTAGGCCATCCTCAAGAATTACAGAGTGATAGAAAAGTAGGGCTGGAAAGTTGCTCCAAAGTCATCTGGTCCAGTACCTTGCTCAAGGCAGGATGATTTGTGATGCCGTGAGATGCCATGGCCAGCAAAGCAAACCAAACTCTGGCATGCATTCACCAATGCATCTCAAGCAAAACCAGAGACATCATCCTCCCACTTTACTTGACCTTAGTGAGGCTGCAGCTGGAGTACTGGGGACCCCACTTCAGGAGGGATGTGGATAAGCTCGAGAGTGTCCAGAGGAGAGCCACCCATATGATCAAAGGCCAAGAGAGCAAGCCTTATGAGGAGAGGCTGAGGGACATGGGACTCTTCAGCCTGGTGAAGAGAAGGCTCAGGGGGGACTTGGTGGCTGCCCATAAGTATATACGGGGGGTACATCAGGATCTGGGAGAACAGTTGTTCACAAGGGCTCCCCAAGGGATAACTAG
The DNA here is from genome assembly GCF_052110815.1 of Crocodylus siamensis. Classification (NCBI taxonomy): domain Eukaryota; kingdom Metazoa; phylum Chordata; order Crocodylia; family Crocodylidae; genus Crocodylus; species Crocodylus siamensis. Next base: position 154,575,125 of record NC_143396.1, on the reverse strand, counting down.
GTCTAATGGTCACAAACTTCTAGAAGGCTGATATAGACTCAATATAAGGCAAGCTTCTTTACAGTCTGTGTGTCCAGGGTCTGGAATAGACTACCCCCAACCACCTACTCTGGACTCATTCAGAAGGCATTTGCATGTTTATCTTGCTGGGATCATTTGATCCCTGCAGACTTCCTGCCTCTGGCAGGGGGGCTGGACTCGATAATCTCACGAGGTCCCTTCTAGCCCCTAATATCTATGAAATCTATGATTCCTATCTAAGCCATCTGAGACATGTACTTGTCTTACCCATTCTTAAAAACATCCAGATTAAACCTCATGCACAATTGCCAACTATAGCCTTCTGTGCCTCTCCCCCCGAGCGTCGCGCATATGGGTCTCCTTTGAACATCACTGTCGCCTTCTGGGTTGCATGGCCAGGCTACTGGTAGTGGCCTTGGGTCAGCTCCCCAGGGGTCTCTCCTGCCACGTCTTTGATGGTGATTGGTCCTTTAGCGGGAGGAATATGTTTGATCCTGTCTCCCCTGGTACTCCCCCTCGGTTGTCCTCATGACTATTGCTTCTCAGGGTCCACCTCCCCTACATCCCGCCTAATGCCAACTGTGATGTTATCTGTTGGGGCTAGTGTTCTGGCCCTCACTGACACTCAGTTTTCTAAGGGCCGTGGCTGTGGGCTACCAATGGTACTGGCTCTGAGCATCTACCTTCACCCTTCAGTGTTCCCCAGTTCACGGGGTGTCAGGCTGTGCCTGGGCTTTGGGTCTGCTTGGTGGGTTACCTCCTCCCCAGCTTTGGTACCTGTTGCCCATCGTCTGCATCCGGGTTTTGGCTCCCTTGTCTTCTCTGGTGTCCTAAACACTGCTGCTGCTGGCCTCTGCCCATGCCGGCCTCATAGGTGACTCGTTGGACCCTCACTGGCCCGACTTGTCTCCTGAGGGTCCCCCTCTGGGACACCACCACATCTCCTCTGCTGCCGTCTCCTTGGTCCTCTTTGACTTCTCTGAGCTGTTTGGGGACACCTTGTCCAGTCCCCCTGGCTTCCTTCCTGCTGAGCCTTTTATCCCAGTGCTGGGTGGCTGCTTAGCCAATCACCCCAGCACACTTTTACAAAGGGTGCCCAAACCAATGTGGGAGCCATTCCTGGCTCCTCCCAGCTCCACCATGCCTTTTCCTTTTGATCTTGAACCACGGCAGCTCCCACCGCTGCGGTTTCACTTTCTCCGCTGGTGCGGCATGCTGCCACCTCTCTCCGGCTTCAGGTAAGTTTTCTTCACACCAGCCATAACAACCAAAAATGAAAGCATCCTTTATTTAGCTACAAGTAAAGCAGTGGGATGTGGACACTGTCAATATCCTGCTATTTCCAAATATTTCTTTCATACCTGCTTGCTTTGTATTATGCTAGTAAAACTGCACAGCTGGACAAAGTGGCCACATAGCTTCAACTATTTTCCTGCTACTAAGTGGCATATTGACATACTTTTTATCATTGTAATAACCTGAAAAATCTGTTGAAGAGTTCATAAAAAGACTGAAAAGCTCAACATTTTAGATGATTGATGGCAACTGTGTGATAAATATGCCTGTAACTAGTAGAAGGTGACCCTGAAAATCCCATGATAACACAGCAGAATGTCAGTTTAATGGAAGACAGGTAGAAATGTACAATGAGAAGAACCCTGGGTTGAAACATAGAGCTCATGGAATTATAAAATAAAGTAACCCATTAGGGCTGGTCTCTATAGGTGCTTATACACATGCTCCAGGAGTGGGCACGCCAATTAAATTAAAGAGAGCCATTCTAATTAAAGTGCCTGAAGTGTCTCATGTATCAGCATCCCCGCACTTCAAAATGGCAGTGGGGGTGCTTTATCTAAAGCTTGTTAAGCGAGCCATTTTGAAACGCAAGGACGCTAATACACGAGACATGGGAGACTGCTGGAGCTCAGTAATTGCCACGCTCCAACAGACTCAATCAATCAAGTCTAGTCCAATGCACTGGAATTCCAGTGTGTCAGAGCAGCGTCCCTGTTGGTGTATAAGCAACCTACGCATACTGTTGTATAGGAAAACTATGTCCATTAGGGGTGTGATTTTTTTTAAATGATAGCCAGCAAATGCCCTAACCTGGAAACACTTATCCTAGAACCAATGTGTTTTATATCACTAGAGCTATCATTTTTCCTTGGTCTAGCTATCAGAGAAGCATGGTTGTATGGGTATAATTGCATCTACACAGGGGGAGTTATGCTGCTAAAATGGTACAACTTTCTAGTGTAGAATAGGCCTTAATATCTAAATTTGCCCTTTTTTCTGGAGATCAGGCTAGAACTACATTACAAAGTCTTTCAGATTTTGATAGTTTTGTGGGATGACAGTAGGAAAACATCATGGTTCCTAGCCAATATAGCTATGACAGGAAAATAATCTTGTGTAGACACAGTTTTTGGAAGCTTAGCTGCTATTTTTCAGGTAAGTCATATAATCATAGAAAATCAGTGTTGGAAGAGACCGCAGGAGTTCATCTAGTACAACATTTTGCTCAAAGCAGGACCATCTCTAACTAGATCATCCCACTCAAGCCTTTGTCTAGCCAGGTCTTAAAAAACTCCAAGGATGGAAATTCCACCACCTCCCTGGGTAACTTGTTTTAGTACTTTACTATCCTCCTCATGAGAATTTTTTTCCTAATAATTAACCTGAACTTCTTTTGCTGCAATTTGAAACCATTGCTTCTTGTTCTGTTATCTGCCACTACTGAGAACAGTCCAGCTCTATTCTCTTTCAAGCCCAGCCCCCACTTCAGGTAGTTGAAGGCTGCTATTAAATCCCTCCTTGGTCTCCTCTTCTCTAAACTAAATAAGCTAAGCTCCCTCAGCTTCCTCTCATAAGTCATGTGCCCTACCACCCTCACCATTTTTGTTGCCATCTGCTGGACTCTCTCTGATTTGTCCACATCCTTTCTGTAGTGTGGGGCCCAAAACTGAACACAGTACTCCAGATGTGACCTCACCAGTGCTGAATAGGGGGAAGAATCACTTCCCTTGGTCTGCTGGCAACATTCCTACTAATGCAGCTCAGTATGCCATTAACCTTCTGCTCGACAAGGGTACACTATGGCCTTATATTCAGTTTACTGTCCACTGTAATGGGTCCTTTTCTGCAGAGCTGCTGCTTAGCCAGTTGGTCCCCAGCCTGTACTGGTGCATGGGATTGTTCCATCCTAAGTGCAAGACTCTGCATTTGTCCTTATTGAACCTCATGAGATTTCTTTTAATACAATCCTCCAATTTGTTGAGGTCTCTCTGAATCCTAAACCTACCCTCCAGCATATCTATTTCTCTCTGCAGGTTGCTGAGGGTGTGCTCCAAGCAAACTTGCTGTGGGTGTGCTCCAAGCTATCTTCCAGGTCATTGATGGAGATGTTGAACAAAACTAGCCCCAGGAATGACCTCTGGGGCACTCCACTTGATACTGGCTGCCAACTAGATTACTACACTTTGAGCCTGACAATCCAGACAATTTTTTATCTACATTACAGTCCATTCATTTAACCTATACTTCCTTAGCTTGCTTGGAAGAATGTTGTGAGAGATTGTATTGAAAGCCTTGCTAAAGTCAAGTTATACCATGTCCACTGCTCTCCCCACATGCACAGAGTGAGGAGTTAGATATTATAACTAAGGCTTTACCACTGTGTTTTACTGAACTAATACTTCCATGTCTCCACTGAAAATACTTTCTTTGATATATCTAAGACTTGCATTGAATCAGCCATTTTCACAGCTATAACACATTCTGTCATCCTGTGACTGATCAATATATCCCAATCCCATTCCTCCTCAATAAACTTCAAATAAGGACCCTTCAGATTATAGCAGAGGTTTTGTTTTTCATCCATATGTGCAGAGTTCAGTTTTTATTATTAAATTTCATCCTTTCCATATAACTCTAGTTTATAAGGCTAAATTTTCCAATATGATAATTTGGTCCCCCTCAGTATTGTTAGTTCCTCCTAACTTTGCATATAATTTTCATTAGTACTTAAATTGTAAAGGCATTGGTGCTACTTATAAAAATATTAATCAGGATTTGTCTCAGGATCCACCCCTAGCCTCTTTCAGTGTAACCAGCTGTAGTCTCTTGTTTCATCAACTCAGTATCCACCTTACCTTAGAATAATTTATTGGGAGACACTGTATCTAATACTTTGCTTAACTAATGATGGATTAACTATGCTACATTATTCTTGTCTAAGAGGTTAGTTATCCTGTCATAGAAGGATATTAGGTTTGTCTACCTTTGGTAAAACCATGTTGCATTTTATCCTGTTTTCCATTTATCTCCATTATTATAATTAATCTTTCCTTCCAAATCTGTTCTATGACCTTGCATGAGCCATACTAATGGTCCTAAGTTCATACTAATGGACCTATACTTGACTGGATCTTACCCATCCTACTTCTTGTTTTAATACAGGTACTTAATTTGCTACTATGCACTCATTAGGAATCATCTAACAGCCTTGAACTGACAGCTTTATTAAAATCCTAAAGAAGTGCTTTGATTATACAAGCATACATTCCGCTGATTTCGTTTTGCATCCTCACCTCAATTCATTTCTAGATATCATCTGCATAAATACCCTAGTTGCCCTACCTGTTGCAATGTTTTCTGTTTATTTGAAGTGTCACAATGTTGCAAGAGAGAAAGGAACAGTTTAAGGAACAGTTCTAACAATGTTCACTGTGGACAGTGAACCAGTAGATTGAGTAGAAAAGAGGTGGGTCTGCAACTTAGAAAAATAATTTCTCTAAAACCCCAGGGGATCTTAAGACAGAAACACACAGAGACACTTGTTTTAAGTCATCAGCACATAAAACTAGTGACACTTTTTACTTGGGCTGGAACCAAGGGGCACCTATACACAAGCACGGAGGCTTATTTGACACTCTGGAATTCCAGTGTATTGGAACAGACTCATTTAATCAAGTGTGGCAATTACTGTGCTGCAACAGCCTCCTGTGTATCAGTGTCTCCCCACTTAAAAATGGTGGTGGGGGTACTTGAACTAAAACTCATTGAATGAGCTTTAGTTCAAGTGCTCCCACCACCATTTTTAAGCACTGGAAAGCTGGTTCACAGGATGCAGTGGCACTTTAATTACAGTGGCTCTCAGAACCACTCTAATTAAAGTGCTGCCCACCCACCCCGAAGCACATGTAAAAGTGCCCTAAATCAGTGGTTCTAAACCTTTTTGTACCAGGATCCATTTGTAAACATCAGTGGCCAGTCCCAACCCACTGCCCATCACTCCTAACCCACTGCCCCCTGCCTCCAGGCCCCAGCACCTACAGTGTGTGGGGCAGAGTGTGGGTATGTAGGGCAGGGAGGGGTATGGGAGGTATGAGGGGGTCCCAAGCAGCTCCTTGCAGGCTGAAACTCTGACAGCCTACAAGTGAAAAGCCAGTTTCCCACATTTTTGTCCTTTAAAAGAGAATTCATTTTTAAAGTGTGTTCACGACCCTTTCGTATATTCTTGTGACCCACAGGTTGAGAAACATTGCCCTCAATTACTTAAATAGCTGTAATTCACACCCTTAGATATTTTGGTGAAAACTTTATGTTGAGGTAAGTTCAGTCTCCTGCGGCTGCCTAACCTATTAAAGGAACTGGCCTGTGTTAGGAATCAGGAACCTATGGATTCATCCCATTGGATCCAGCCTACGGAGTTGTTGCCTTGGCAGTGTTCAGCAGTGGGGGCTTCTCTGTCCTGCAGCTGAGCAGCTGGGCAGTGAGGAGAAATGGTGACAGGAAGAAGCAGCGGAAGCCATGGCCTCCAGGTTTTAGTCCCAGTCTATGTCAGACCCAAGCTGGATTGTTCTGGCTTACCACCAGAAAATGTTGCCAAGCACTGGCCTATACGAGGCTCAATCAGCATAGGCCCTCCTGGTCTTTGTGTTAAACACAGTGGAAGAGACATATGGTAAAGCCATATGTTGGAAAGTAGAATTAGACTTCCTACAGGGAAAAATATCTACTAAGTCTGAAAAGTAAGGTCATGTCTCAGATAACAGATACATAAGACTTGCAAGGCTAACATGTATGAAATATATTTGCAAGGGAGACTTGGATATTCTGAGACACATGAGTGAATTCATCTGATGGGCAGAAACAGAGCACTGTAAACCCTCAAAATAAAAGAGACCTTTTCTGTCATGATGTAGGCAGCATTTCCTTATTCGTTAACATAAGCTTGATACTAGCTTAGCAACACTTTTCTTACTATGTTTTAGTATTTGACTAGCCATTTATTTGTTCTCACATTTCAGTTTAGGCATCTCTTTTTTTCGTACAGCTGTCAACAAAATAGTCATGCACATAAAAAGGACTTGGAGTCAGTTTCAGAACCTGGACCAGGTACTAATGAACAACTTGGCAAGAGAAATGGAATAATGGCCTCATGGAGATAGTCAGACAGGTAATAGCTTGGGTTCAATTTCTTGGGCACCAAAGAGAATACAATTGCCCTTCCTAAACAGTGTTGTGGAAAACCTACCTGTGATAGTAGGGAGAAAGACAATGATCTGAACTTTGCTAGCCAATATTATGCATATACTGCAATAATATTAATACTTAAATTTGCAAATACTTGGAAGATAATCCTTGAAATTAGGTATCTGTCTGCATGTAAACATTGACTTGCAATGTTTGCAATCCCATTCAATATTTTAATGGTGCATGAGAATGAGACTGAAAATGATTACAATCTATATTGTCTAATTCAGGGGTGTCAAACTCAACCCACGCCCCAGGCCAGATCTGGACTGTAGGAGCTCTCCCTGGGCCAGATCTCTAGACCCAGCAGCAGTGGATCCAGGTCTACTGCCTGTGGTGCAGGTCCAAGGATAAGTGTGGACTGGTCAGTGCTGTAATTCAGGGAACTGAGTGGCAATGCAGATAGGGGGGAATGGGACAGCAGCTTGGGTCAAGGAAATGGGCAGCAGCACAAATGGGGGAAAGTGAGTGGCAGTGAGGGTGGGGTAGTGGGTAGCAGCAAGGCAAGTGAGAACCCTCACTCCCCTCCCTGGTGCTGATAACAATGTCCATCAAGGTTCAGGGACTCTGAATTTTGTGGCAGGCCATGCTCCACTGGGCCTGTGCCCTGACTGCCAGTAGCCTGCTGGACTACTGGCAGGTCAGGTAGAACAGTTCCATGGGCCAGATCTGGCCTGTGACCCATATGTAGTTTAATGGAAAGGCTACCTACACTTTTTATCCCTTTTTAAGTATTTTGGCTATGTGATATTACATTAATACAATTCTAACTGCATCCATATAATAGTACTATGTCTCTTCAACTGTATTGGTTGCTAAGTTGTTGTATTTAAAAATTGTTCATGGACAAGGCAAAAATTAAACGCAAAGGGTAAAATGCTGGAAGACATATTAATTTGATTTTAAAAATCGTTAGAGTGAGATTCTGTCCAAACTTGGACCCTAGGCAAACTCACTGACTTCAAGAAGTTAAAGAAAATGTCAGTCAGAGCACGATCTATCCCTTGAATTTTAAAACACTTAGAAGTTTTATTAACAGAAATATGGGTCTGATTCTGCACTCCTTTTATTCTGACCTGACATCAGGGCTTTGCAATTTCTCTTTACAATGACTAGACTAGGGACAGTTAAAGGCTGCAGACAGAAGTGACACTTTTCGCCCAATCTGGTCACAGAAAGCAGATTATAGCTGTGACCAAATACAAGTGCATGGCTGCAAACAGCTTCAAAAATGGCCAATTGGGTGAAAATCTGACCTCTTGTTACATGAGGTATCAGATAAAGACATTTCAAAATGCAGTGTCTTTTGCAACTTGTATCTGTGGAGCTCCCAGCCTGTCACTGTTTTCAGAATGGGAGGGGGGAAAGGGAGCAGAGGGAGTTCAGTCTAGGGATTTTTCAACCCCCACCCCCAGAGAGTGAGGTGGGTACATTGGAGCCTCCTCACCTTGGGGCAGACTCCAACTCAACCACTGCGCCCTTCAACACCAGCTGGGGAGCCCCAAGAACAAGCTCTCTTCACTGCCTTTCCTCCCTCCCATTCTGAAAACAGTGAGCATGGGCAGAAATCCCTGGCTACTATAGGAACATAATTACAGCCTTCTAGCCCCCAACTAGATTCCCCTGCCCCCTGGAACTAACAATGAACTTCTGATTGGTCTGGGGTAATGCTGTAACTCAGAACACTTTGCAAAAATCATTCTGAGTTACAGCTGGGAGCTGCACTTCTGTTTGTACCCAATGTTTGCTGAGACATCTGCAATGTGGGTGCCAGGTGGGGGGGGGTGATTCCCCTGACCCCACTGTCCTGTGCTGTGTGTGGGGACTCTGCCATGAGCCCCCAGAGGCCCCAATCACCACAGCTGCAGCTAGTGAGTATGGGGCTCTCTTTTTTTTTCTTTTTTTTTTTTTAAAGTGCTGGGAGACTGAGCCAGGTAGGGGTTGGGGCCAGGCAGGGCAGCCATAGGGACTTCTCCTGTAGCTGCCTGCCTCTGGCCCAGTAGGGGCACCTGCAGGGGCTCTGCCCTGCTGCCTCTTGCCAGCCTGCGTGGAGAGTATGGGATGCGGGTGTGGCAGTGCTGGGAGCGGGGGTTGTGCCCTGTCGCCCCTTCCCTCTTTTGCTCAAAGTGAGCTGTGCCCGCATCCTGCCCCCTCTGCCCCTGCTCTCTGGGCTGCTGTGCCCTCATCTCACGCTTCCCCACTCCCTTCCCCAGTAACACGCGTCCCGCCCCAGCTGGGTAGCTTGTTCCAGCCCCAAACCCAATCCGTCCCTCCCTACTCCCCCAGCCCCAACAGTCTTACCAGCTTTTCCGAATCGATTCAGATGCCTTGATTTGATTCGGAGCTTTTACTTGGTCCTCCGATTCGATTTGGATTTGCATGTTCAGTCCCCTAATCAGGCCAAATCCCCTCCATATTGAATCAGCTACCAAAGCTTCGCAGAGCCCTAATTTGCATTAGTCCAGTGTTTATTTTTCTCTTACTAAATGACGCAAAGTATCAAAGTATTATTATTACATTCCTTTCACCATTATTTGCCACTTCAGTTCCTATACGATTTTAGCAATCTATATATTACAATTTGCATGAAGCACTGGTAAGATCTCATTTGGAGTATTGTGTAAAATTCTGAGCACACATGTTCATAATAGATTAATTCCAACTCGAACTGGTGCTGAGAAGGATTATGGAGATCACTGGGACAACTGAGAGACTATCCTATGAAAGAATAAAAATAGAACTTGGCTTGTGTAGACTAGCAAAATTAAGGCTAAGAGAGTATACAATTGTTCTTAGCATAAATATATAAGGGGGGAGGGGGACAGGAGGTAAAAACCAGCAAGGGAGAAAAGCTATTTAAACAAAGAACATTATTGGCACGAGAACAAATAGCTGTAAATGACCATGAATACATTTATGTTGTACATTTGAATAAGCTCCCTATATCGGAGAACTGAGGTATTAAAACAATCTTCCAGGAGTAGCGTGAAGGGGGAGATTCTAGTTTCAAAATGGAATTTTATATATTGATAAAACGAATTTATGATGTCATTGCCTGTGACAAGAGATTGGATTTAGTCACTCAGCTGGTCCCTTCTAGTCCTCTATTCTGTGTTTCTAAATTCAAAACTAGTCTGCAAGGTGAAAACTTCATTCCATTTAAAAGATAGTTTCAGATTTTCTGAGGTTGCAAAACCTTGATTATAGTTTTAATGCTTCTTCACATAATGGATTATTTTTCAATCATATTTAAATTAAAGCAGTGGGTATGGATGCCAGGTAGGAAACAATACAATCAGATTTTAAGGTATAGTATTTCAGCCCTTCCCAAATTTAGCAAAAAATATAAGTCAATATTAGAAAAGTGAATTTCCCATTTTTTAATGATTGAGGGTTTGTAGCATTAGCTTCCATCTTTGAAGATTCGTGAACTACTAGAATTAACATTTTTCTCTGTTCCACAAGTCTAATAATGATTTGTGGCACTGGCTCAAAATAACACTGGAAAGACCTGGTTCATGGTCCAATGTAAGTGCCAGATCTGGCCTCCAGTGCTGAGTCTGTGGGGAACCCCTTGGGCCATAGCCCTGTGCACTAGATAAGGTGAGCAGAGAGGCATGGGGTCTGATCCTGGCACAAAGGACGAAGTGGGAGAAGTACAAGGCCTAATCCTAGCACATAGAGCCAGGCAGAAGTGGTATGGGGCCTGCAGGGCTCTGGAGCCTGATCCCAGCATGTAGGCCTGGGAAGGAGTGGAGCAGGGACCCAGAGCCTGAGCCTGGCATGCAGGAGCAGGTGGCAGCAGCATGAGGCCCTATCCCAGCACATGGGTTTTGGTGGAGGCAGCGTGGGGCCCTGGTGCCTGATACCATCAGGTAGGGCTAGCCATAGGTGGTGTGGGGTCCCAGATCCCAATCCCAGCATACATGCAAGGACAGAGGTGGAATGGGGCCTCGGCATTATCCTAATGCATGCGGCAGTGCAGAACCCTGGGGCCCAATCCTGATGAATGGGGGCACCACAGGGCCTTGGAGTCCTGTCCTGGCATGTGCAATTCTGTCTGTCCTGTGGACTGGCCCTGCACCACTCATCTGGCCCATAGGGTAAAAAAGTTTAGTTCCACTTGTCTAGTAGTTTGATCCCCTTGCCTTGGAAACTTCATGAGTGAACATCAGTTACATTTCCCAAAGACTTATCTGATATGGAACAAAAACAGTGAGCCTCATTACATGCAGTGTGCTATATTGTTAATGCAAAGCAACCCTAAGACTACCTTAGAATTAACAAGATCACCCCAGTGTAGGTGTGGTGCAGAGCTGACATAGGGCCCCGACAAACATTGCATTTATTGTGCGATTAATAAATTAATCTTATGAAAAATTTAAACATGCCACATGTTTAAGCAATTTATGGTGCAACAAAATGGCAAACCAACTACAAAGATGTTCCAAATGAACTTTGTGTAAAACATCTTTGTGGCTGATTTGTACTGTGCTTTAAATTGAATATGTGGCATGTCAGGAGTGGGCAGGGAAGTGGGCTGGAAAGGTTCAGCCTCAGCAGTTGTTTGATTGTGATCTGAGGAATTTTATGCTCCATCTCATAAACTGCATATCTGGCATGGCAGAATACATGATTTTTGGGACTGGGTATAAAATTCCTTAGATCCCACTCTCACCATTACAGTATTTGCTTCCAGGGGTCATAGTGAGTTATGCATGTGGGCACACATGCTCACTATGTACATATGCTAGAACATGGAGAACTTTTGGGAAATAATAATGTGGTGGTACCCTAGTACCTCTTGGCCCTATGAAGTTCTCGGCAGTCAACACGTGGGTGTACTGAAGATATTAATGCTGCCAGCAAGCCTGTATTTGATATCTAGACATTAATAGACATTATTAAAGCTGCTAGTCACCCTTCCTTAAGCTCCTTTGTGCAGCAAGGTAGCTGAGGGAATAAAAGCTACTGCCTGAGGCACTGGGTCCCATAGGAAGATTTGTGCAAGAACTAACCCAGGAAGAGTTAAAGGGTTTCCTTGGAGATCCAAATGAAAGGGCTGGGGCACTGATTGTTTTCATCTGCTATTGTCTATTTTGGAGTCTCAGGCAGAAAGCACCAAAAATGCCAGAAAAGCAGTTATGAAAATTACCCTGGGAAGAAGCAGAGTCAAAGCTCTTTGGGCCACAGGACTGGTAGTAAAAAGGAGGCTGGGGAGATGTGAATAAGGCACTTGGCTCCTGTTTGTTTTTACTTTGTTCAAGGGAAGAGATTGTTCTGTGTATTCTTTGGTGCAGCAGTACAGCCAAGAAATGTGTGATTCATCATTTTCTCCTTCTAATTGAAACAAATCAAAGAAGCTGTGTATTTTGGTTAATTATTCAGGCCAGGTGCCAACCCTGGAGCTGAAGTGGGATACGATAGAAAGGAGAAAAATCATGAGCAGGAATTCCTGTTATGTCAAAATAGAAGAAATAATCAAGATGCTTGTAACAGTAAAAAATGGAATTAAAATACAGCCAAAGGGAATTAAAACAGGGCCTAAAACAGGAGCTGGAAACTTTGCAAAGATACTAAAAACAACATTTGGAGGTGCCTCTGAAAGGGGAAATAACCTGAGATTAGAGATAAAAGTTTGGGTTGGGAATTTTAGCATGTGGAATGGATATCTATTTGGTTGCTAAAGTCTTTGACAAGGAACAAAAAAGAAAAGCACAGTTCATAGGACCATAGGAAAGTAGGGCTGGAAGGGACCTTGGCAGGCTATCTAATCCAATCCCCTATTCAAGGCAGGATTCATCCCTGACTAAAATATCCCAGCCAAAGCAAAGACTGGAGTTTCTATTTGACTTTTTCCAGCACAGAGGTATGTAAAAATAAAGAAAAAAAAATTCTAAGAGATTTTCTGGTTAGGGATCTGGAGAACAATAAAAATATAAGTTATGCCACACTGGCTCAGAACAAGATTGAAACAGGGAGAAACTGGCCCATTAACCAGTCACCTCAGCATGTATCAATAGTAAAAGATTAAGAGGCTTTACAGACCACTGAGGAAATGTATCAGAAAGTCATAAATGAGCCTTCAGCTAGTCCTTGGGCCACATACACAGTTCTGGTTACAAAAATAGAAGTATAGGTTCTGTGTAGGTTATGAAACCTTGATAAAGTTAATTTAAAGGATGTTAAAAATACATGGTGGCAAGGGGAAGAAGATCAAATGGATGGGGGAAAGTGGATTTGACAGCAGGACAAGGCCTTTTGTAGTTTAAAATAATTAATTTCAGTTTATGCAGTGCACCAGGCATGGTTAGTAACCCATCAAAAATGATACTGCAGGATACATCTCTCTCAGATAAGATGTACATTGATGGCATCTTGGTGCGTTCATATATTTGAGAGGCAATTGATAGGCTTACAATTAAATTTTTAGTGTGAAGTTGCACATTATACTCAGACTATGCTAAGGGCACTTAAAATGTGAAATGTTAAAATGCTGAAGCTTGTTAACTCATGACAAGTGCCCTCTGAGCATCTCTTAGTTATGGCACTTCGGGTGAGGATTAATGTGGCTGTGCTACCTAGGTCAAGTTAGGGTAACTTCAGTCTGTTCCACAGAGACAAAATAACCAATCTACAGCCCTCCAGCATCCCAGGGTCCACTGCTCTCAGCCCTCTGCCCCCAGAGGGATGGAGTTCAGGGGTGCATCTAGACAAGCGCGGCTGTGCAATGTGTGGTGCCGCAAACACGTTTGCAGGGCCGTGTCCTGTCAACTGTTCTCCGTGCTACAAAGGTGCGCTACTCATGCGTGCACTAGTCCAGTGCTTTTTTCCATATTTTTTTTGACCCCTGGGTATCTTGTGGAAAAACTGGAAAAAAAAACTGTGGAAAAAAACCCCCATCTAGAGCAGCAGTTGCACGGGCAGCACAAACAGCTGAAAAGTGGAGCCCCAGCAGACCTGGAGCCCCAGTGCACTCCCCAGCAGACCTGGAAGTGACCGGAAATACTTCCAGCCCACTTCTGGGTTTGCTTCCCAGCACACTGGAAAGCCCCTGCGCTGCTATGGGATGCTCCATCCGCTCCAGCACTGCAGTGATCAAGAGCTGTGCTGCTACCTCAAGGTATGTGGAAAAAACTTTTAAAGCTGTGCCTGTGTCAGAATCGCTGATTCACCAAATCAGCACTGAATCGTCAGCTTTGGATTCGGCCAAATCAAATTGGGGACAGTGATCTGAATCAATGGCTCGAATCACTGTCCCTGATTCGGGCCAAATCTGAATCCGAATTGAATAGGGTCCGTTTCACACACCCCTAGTAAGTAGGTACATGGGACTGGCGGGCTGTGGGAGTGGTGCAGTTTCATTTCAACTTCCATTTTTCCATTCCAAAGGGACAGTGTTTTGTTTCTCTGTTTCGAAGCATTGTTCTGTTTTCTTCAGTCGAAACTGTTTCAACACTGTTTTGACGCATTTCAGCGTTTTGCCCTTAGGCTATAATGGGAAATCCTGAAAATGCCTATAACTTTGTCAGTTCTTGCCTGATTTGGATGAAAATTATAGAGTTGGTAGCCTCTTCTGAGGACATGAAGCCTGTCAAGTTTAAAGGAGATAGGTGCAGGAGTTTTTGTGAAACTGCACCTCAAACTGTTCAAAGCAAAATTTGTATCACTTGCTGGCAGCGGCAGCCTGCTGTCATCCCACACACAGATCCAGGGGCCCACTTCCCCTGGGAGGAGTCTGGTTTAGCCCCACAGCCTTCCTGGAGGGTGTGGGGCCCCAAATCTGCATGTGGGATGACAGCAGGTTGCTGCTGCCAGCTGGGGCCAGCACCAGCACTGGGTTCGTCCTGGCACTTGGTGCGGGCCGTGCCAGGGAGACTTGGGTGTTGGCACTGGCCACAGATGGCAGCAACAGCATGCTGTCATCCACATGCTCCACAGCCAGTGTGTGGAGTTTTAAGGAAAAAAAAAGCCCCTCACTCACTGGCTCTGACAGTGGCGACTGGGGACTCTGGGCACTTGAGGCAGACCCCCCTGTGCAGCGTGGGGCAGTGGAGGGCAGCAGGGATTGCCCCCCTCGCCTGGCACCCATGCGGCAGCTGCCCCTTGGCACATGTAGTGCAGCTTGTCAGGGTGCCACACACTGTCTGGGAGCTGGGGCAGCTCCTGCAGTGAGCTAGAGCACCCGGTTTGATTCCTGAGCTCTCTGATCATTCCCCCAACTCTTCCCAGGGGACGTAGCCCCCAGATCTGTGCGTGGGGTTTCAGCAGGCTGCTGCTGCTGGCTGGGGAAATAGCCCATAGCTGCTGTCAAACCCAGCTGGCAGAGGCAGCTTGCTGTCATCCTGCATAATCCAGGGGCCCGTGCCCCCTGGGAGGAGCTGGGGGAAGTGATCAGAGAGCAAGGGGAAAGATTGGGGAGCTGAGGAATTTAACCAAGAACTGGTTCTGATCATTCCCCCAGCTCTTCCTGAGGGGCGTGGGCCCTAGATCTGCACACCAGGTTTCAGCAGGCTGCCACTGTAGGTTGGGGCCAGCAGCAGCACCACACTGTTCCTGGCACTCAGCACAGGCTGCACCAAGTGGCTGCCGCTGGCCCTAGCCTGCAGCAGAAGCCTGCTGAAACCCCACGTGCAGATTGGGGGCCTTTGTTCCCCGGAAGAGCTGGGGAAATGATCAGAAAGCTGGGGAAAGCGAACCGGGAGCTAAATGTCAATATCAGAGCAGTCCTTCCTCCTCCCGCCCCTTCCCCCTCCCTCTCTTTAGTTTCTGTTTAGCTGCAAGCAAGCCCAGCTTCGAAACTCAAAACATTTTGAAACTTTTGAAATGTTTTGATTGCCCTCATTTCATTTCAAAGCTGTTTTGAAGCTTTTTGTTTCATTTTGATTTCACTGTTTCAAGCTTGAAACACATTGAAACCGCTTCGAAATGAAACACCCATCCAAATTTCACACAGCCCTAGTGGCTCCCCTGCCTGCCCCCCGCACGGCACACAGCCTCCTTCCGGCAGCAGCAGCAGCAGTAGTAGTAGTAGCAGCTGCCACAGGGTGCTCAAGGCCTGGTACTGGTAGAGCCCCACTGTGATGCGCTGTGATGCAGTCCCAGCCACCTGGGACCCAGCACTGCCCATGCCACCTGGTGGGAGCCTGGCCTAGACTGGAGGCGTGCATCTTTGGGCAGGACTGGACCACTCTTTCTGTCACCCTGGGCCCCAACACCTTGCACAAGGGCCACAGATCCTCAGGTCAGGATGGACCATGCCTCCAATGAGCTGGCCCAGCTGAAGGGTGCATGGGGCATTGGAGGCAGGACCTGGTCCAGCCCAAGGGTGTGCAGCCCCTGTATGTGATGCAGGGGGCCCTGGGTGACAGCAAGAGTGGGCCAGTCCTGCCTGAAGATGCATGCCCTAGTCTAGGCACAAGCCCTTGGCCAGACTGGGTTTGTGCCACGTGGCACAGGTGGTGCTGGGTTCCAGGTGGCCAGGGCCATGCGCCCCACTGCTGGGGGCTCTACCAGCAGCAGGCCCTGAATGTTCTATGGCCACTGCTGGTGCTGCTGCTCCTCCCGAGCAGTCTCCCCATACCTGTACAGTTCCCCCACACCCACAAAGCCCCCACAATCCACCAACAAATCCCATACCCCTACCCACAAACTCCACACCTCCAAACGACCCCACAACCCCCCAACCTGCCAAGCTTCTGCACAGGCACCATACCTCCAACAAACCTCACCTCCACAAACCATATACCCATCCCTACACCCACCCACAAACCTCCCCACCACCACCACAAACTCCATACCCAACCCAAATCCCACATCCCTTCCACAAATCTTATGCCCCTTGTGTTCACCCACTGGACAGGACAGAACAGGACCTGCTGGCAGGAGCTGTGGCTTGGGCAACTGGTGCCACCTTAGTCGGGGGGGCCACATGCCCCCGCCCTGTGACCAGTCCCACCAGCTGGAGGGAGGTGTCTCCTGTGGGCAATCCTGTGGTGCTGGGGGGATCCCTCATGGTTGATCCTGTGGTCCCGGGGGCCTGCGGCTGATTGCTGCGCTCACTGCAGCCATTTTCAGGAGTGGCTGCAGCCACTTCTGGGAACAAGCACTGGCCAGTCACTGCAGCCACTCCCAGAAACAACCGCAGACACTCCCGAAAGTGGCTGCAGCAAGTGCAGGGATTGGCCAGCACTTGCGGTGGGGGGAGGACTGGCATTCCTGCCTGCCCCCCCGCCCATCACCTAAGTGGTGAGTGCAGCCATCAGGGGCTACACCGGCACTCTCAGGGGGTGCACGTGCACCCCATGCACCCCCTATGCATTGTCACTGAGTTGTGGTTCCAAGAGCAACTTCCACACTGCAGCTCTGCTCCATGCCCACACTGGTGCTGGGACATGCAGCCCCAGCCTGTGGGGGCTCCTGGTCCCAGGAACCACTTGGATATGTGATGGGCTAGGGGGTGGGGTGGAGGTGGCAGCAGGGGTTTGTGTGCGAGAGACAGAGAGAGATGGGGGGTGGGGGAGAGATCAGGTAGGAAAGGCTGCCAGAGCCGGATTTAGAGCTGTCCTGCCCCTAGAGCAACCTGTGCAGGGGGAGGCTGGCCTGGAAGGGAAGAGGCTTGCCCAGCCCCGTCTCTGAGTTCCAGTTGAAGGCTTCCCAGGAACAGTACAGAGTTCATGAAGACTTGGGCACAGGCGCAAGGAGCAGAACAGCAAGGGCTGACACTGTTCAGAGCCACAAAGCAGTGGATGGGACAGCTGCAGCTGGACTCATGTCCTGGTGCTGGAATGGAGCTGCTGCTGGGAAGGACCTAGTGGATGGCAGGAAGTGGGTGTGGGTCAGGAGTGCAGGGCAGTGGTGGGGCTGTGTGTTGGAAGTGAGGAGCAAGAGCAGGGGCAGGGCACCAGCACATCAGTGCTGCTGAGAACCCCACATCCTGGTGAGTGAAGGGGGCAGGGGTAGCTCTGATTTTTCTATGAGGCAGGCAGAGACCCCTGGCAGTGCAGCCAGTGTCTGCTTATGGCACACAGTACTGGCCTGGCCTGCTGGGGCACACCTTCAGGCAAGATCATTCTGGCTCTTGCTGTCACCTGGGCTCCTGGCACTGCATGCAGAAGCTGCATGCTATTGGGTTGGGCTGCTCTGCTTGCATGTGTCCCAAGTGCCATCAGGCTAGAGGCAGGAGGTGGCCTGGACCAACAGCGTGTGACTTCTGTGCATGGTGCCAGGATCCTGGGTGACAGGAAGAGCTGGTCCAGCTCTGTTTAAGGGCATGTGCCAGTGGGCTGCACCAGTGCCGTGCACCATGTGTAGCCCCCAAGGTCTCAGGTGGAGCCAGGGGCTGCTGGGGTCTCTGCCAGCAGTGGGCCATGACTGCCCTGACACTCGCTGCTGGCTCCTACTGCTGCGAGGTCCTGTGTGCCATTGCAGGTGGTGGGCAGGGACCCACCTCTCCTGAGTGTTCCTCACCATCCCCACAGTCCCTCCATCTACAGTTCCCCCCACACCCTCTCCCACAATCCCCACCTCCACAGTCGCCCATCCCCATGTCCCTACATACCAGGGACAGAGTCTGGGTCTGATCCACTGCTGCCAGCCTTGTCCTGGTCCTATTTGCCTCAGCATGCTGGAGCAGCAGAGGCACATGGCAGCCATAGAGACTCTCTGGCTGTGTGCTAGAAAGTCTTTCTGGAGGACCCAGTCTCTGGTTGCCTCAGGGCATGCTCATACCCTGTGCCACTTTTTCTCAGCATGTTATTTTTTTGATACCAGGATTTCCTAGGATCAAATTTGGAGCCTGTGCTGCAAATATGCAGCACAGGAAACATTTTTTCATTCTTAGTGTGCATCTTGTGGTGTCTCAAACTGCTTTGAGGTGTTGCAACAGATAGGTCCTCGCTGACCTGGATGTGGCCTATTTGTGCAAAGTTTGGTAGATCTCTGTTCCTATCATGAAAGTTTGTGAGTTTGTCAATACTGCAGAACTGTTGAACAGATTGGGTGAAAAAGGAAAAAAATGCAATGGTTAACATTACCATTTTCACCATCAAGAAGGGCTCTTGTAATTATTTCTGTCTTAGCATACCAGTGTTTCAAAGCCCTTTTCATACTGGATGCAGATATTAGTATTTATGGATCGATACATTATTGATACAAGATCACAAAGGATTTAAGAATGTGGTGGACCAGTGCAGCAAATGTTTATGTTCTCTTTAGAGAAGAAATACACCACCTGAAAAGGTCTCCTGTTATGTCAACAGAACATTTTCCCCTTTATCCATCTGGGAGAATTTCTGGCCAGGATAGATAGTGCATCTGTGCATTGACTCTTTTGGATTCAGAAATCCTGTGGAGCAAGTTTTTCTAAGGTGGTTGGGAAAACTGCAGTGTTATTTCATAGTCAGGGTTGCACACAAACATAGTAAAAACTGATGCCTGTTGGTTTCTAAAAGTCTGTTTGTGATAATGTTTTGTGTTCTCAGCTTTCAAGCCCCACTGTGTCACAAGCTAGCAGACAAACAGGCTGGGAAATTGAAGACATACAATGTACTGTTCCCTAAAAATCTGTAACAAAAGACAGGTTTGCTGCATTTGTACCAGGTCCCAGTGTGCAGCTGCAAAACCTCTGGGATTTCTGGTTTTGGTGGTTAGACCAAATTAGGAGGCCAGGCATGGCCAAATTAAGACACTGATAAATGACCAAATTGAGATGTATGCATCTGATGAGTTTGTGGAAACAAAGGAATAGGCTGGCAGAACAGAACATTGACAGCATGATGACTATAATGAAACCAATCAACAGTATCCAGAAATGAAGAGTCATCGGAGGAGAAATAATACAAAAGGAGGGATTTCAGAGCAGCAGGTGGTCCCCAAGGGGGGAAACCAATGCCACCATGGGAGGAGGCCCATCTCACCCACCATGTCATGGGGCGGGAGGGAGGGTGAGCCTTGGCCTTCAACCTCCAAGGCTGCTGACATCTGACATTCCAGAAAGAACCACAGGGTGAACTTGTATACTGACCAGGCGTACCTTTGCTCTGTGAACCTTGGAACTGGTAGATAAATAGAACTGGGGGGTTATTTTGTTTGCTTTCCCTGCATTACTCTTATCTGCTATCATTGTATATCAATACAAGTTGCCTATTATCAAATGGAAGAAGTTGTGATTAGTCTGAGGGTTTGGGTCTGCCTGGAATAAAGTATATGGGTCATAAATCCAGTGCTAACACCTTGGCCAGGTGGCCTTGCTGGGATCCTGATTGCAATTATTGCCCTAAGCAGGAGATTGAGGAATTGGTTGCTCTAGGGAATGAATTCAATCACAATAAATGGTTTTCTCCTTTCCTCCTATACTTTACAGAAACTCAAATATTTTTGTTTCATCTACTGAAACAGTACATCTGGGATTGCAATAATGAACTCCAGAACAGTTAATTGCCTTCCAGACAGAGACCCTTGATATCAGAATAGTATGTGATTGAAAAATCAATTGGCAAATGTTGCTACCCTGGAATGTATTATTCCCCCTGAATACCACACTAAAAGCTTTCTAGTCACAGTTAGAAAGCCTGAAACTTGACAATGAAATGCTGCCTGGGTGATGGGTATAGCCAACTGTTGGTAGCAGATTTACCTTAAAAGGAAGTACTGAGCTTAAAACTGTTGGACGTTGGGTGTGTCTACACATGATGTTACATCACTGTAGCAATGTGCTATGGCAATGTAGCATCTGCAGGCATCTACATGTGACCAGCTACTTTGCTGCAGTGACATGCTCCCCCCATATAGCATGCCGCTATGGTGAAGTAGCTGCTAAAAATAACCATGCATTGCGTGAATGGCGCAGTACAGACCAAAAGGAAGTACAAAATCATGGCATAGTAACAATATTGCCATAGTGACACGTGTAAATGCGCCCATTTGGTGTTACTGAAGTCTTGCTTAAGCTAAGAGTTTATGTCTGTTGGGTAATGAAATGTTTATGAAAATTGGTGCAGAATAGCTGATGCTTACAAGGAATGCTGAAAAGGTTTGGTTGGATGTTATGAGATAAGCTGGCTACTTGTGTAGATAGAACAGCAAATGTATTGGGGCCAGTATATCCCTTTTTTTAATGACATATATAATAGCAAGCAATAAGAGTACATAGTATATACCCTGGTACTCCTCACAGCTGGACATGAGCTAAATACCCCAGCATATGTCTTTTATGGAGTTTTTGACGAAGAACAAAGGAATTCAGATCATACAGGCCAAAGTCCATAATGAAAGTAGATTATGACATTGAGAGATTTGATAATAGCTTTTGACACAAATGGAAATGATGTTGGGTTGCATGGGGAAATATTTAAACATGGGTCCTCATCTAGTAGGAGAAAGACGGTTAAGAGACCAACTGGATAAATCTTGGAAGGAACCCATATTAAGTACTGACACTACTAAGTGAGGTGGTATATAGACTAGGGGTGGATCCCTGGACCACACCCAAAGTTGTCTGTAAGGGTTGCATGCGAAGTTATCAAGGAGGCCAACATTTCAGTTTGGGTACATCCAAAAACTGAAAATGCAGCTGTAGAAGCTGAGATTTGAAAAAGCTGCAACAGAGATGAATTTCTAATAAGAGCATATTGGGTGACATCTGTCCCAGATAGCAGACTCCATGGACACAAAAGTAACTCTTCATGGACTCATTGGGTGGATCCAGATGTGCAGGCACTTATGTTTTGTGTCACTGCAAGCCTCTTTGCAGCTCCACAAACCACACGAATTGCATGTTAATCAATGTGCAATGCTGCTAATGTGCAGCACTGTGGCAAAATTTGCTAGAGATTTCCTGGTAGCAAAAAAAAAAAAAAAAAAATCCTGGAGAAAAGTGATGCAACCCACACCAAAGTAGCGAGCACTGGCACAAATGTAGAGTTAGGGAGCATGAAGCCCTGGACAGCTTCATCTCCCATCTCTGCACACTGTGGAGCCTCCATGCTGAGGTACCGTGTGCCCCAGTCAGCCACTCCTTGGCTGGCTGGGGCACAGGGTGCCTCAAGATGGGGAAGCAGGCAGCCCTGGGCTGGGGGCTTTGCAGTGAAGCCCCTGCACTGAGACATGTGGATACAAGGGAGCAGCCAGCTCAGTGTTGCCTGGTTCCCTGTTTTGAGGCACACTGTGCATCAGCCAGGCAGGGAGCATTAGAACTGAAAGAATATCTTGAGTAGCAAGGGTGCCCTTTTAGTGTACCACTAGATTCTTCCTAACAGCATTAGTGGCTACCCTTCTATGTATGTTGTTTGCAGTTGCTATCTCCTGGCAGTTCCAGTAAGGATTCTTTTATGACATAATGCACATTTGGTACATTTTATGACTAAATGTGTACGTCATGGAAACACACAAAAGTGAAGAAAAACAGAGCTCCTAGGGAGGACTTTCTTAAACTTTCATCTATAGCATATTTACAGTGAACTCAGTGATTACTTTGTAATGGCTCTCCTCTTTTTTCCAGTTGTTAATTTGCATTAAAAGAAGCTAAAAATATACTATGTTCCCCAAAATATTACTTTTCCATGCAAGCAGTAACTCTGATTGCCCACAAGAATGTTATAAATCAGCAACTGGGACAGGAAGATCTGGCAGTCATGAATAGTAGGTGGAGGTGTCCCTAGAAAAATGAGCCTATTTAAGTGGAGCCCACATAATGAAAAAGTTGGCGAATGCCTGCCCTGGAGCCTATAGGGCCCAGCATTTGAAATGCCTACATTACTTGTTTGTCTCTGAACATACAATACAGCTGGCACACTATCAAGTATCTGAAAGGGTGTTGGCAAGTGGTTTTTGATGAAAAGCCTTACTGTTTATTAGCCAATGCTGTTTTTAAACCAAAAAGTTATCCAGCACTGAGGGGAAGGGGGGACTTAACAAAGAAACAAGTTATGTAAGTTCTGCTTTCCTTATTCCGATATACATATGTCTTTATAGAACAAAGCACAGTTAGTAAATACGTTACTGATGAAGATAATTCATTCCCTTTCCTTCTTCCTTCTCTGTTTTGGGTTCTTGTCTCTCTCTTTCTGTCATGTGCCTTTTGGATCTTTGCCTCTCCTCTTTCTTGTAACTCTAGTCATGCAAGACTGATCTGTACAGGTCTTGAAAACCATGTATGCAACAGGGATCTCCACCTTAACCTCTTGCTGGTTGCTTTAGGAATTGCAGCTCTTTGTGGCATGCATACATTTTGGTGTGGCTTCATGGTAACCATAGAAACAAGACACTGGCTGCACAGAGCCACCAACAAAGCGAGAAGTGTACCAGTCTTTTAGTCTTCATATCACTTTTCCCAAATGTGGTATAATGAGCTTGGGACTAAAACAGATTTCAGTATAATTGTACAGGACAAACATCTGTCAAAATGTGAATTCCCAGTGAAATGGAATATCAGCTTCAGCTTTAGCAGACTATTAGAACAACTTATTCACAAATATTGATAGAATGGCCTTACACACTTCCATCCTGTCACTGACATTATAGGTCACCATGCTTGACAGCTGATCTTTGAATAAAGAAGCAGCACAGAAGGCAGATAGCGCTCAAGTGATAGAAAACACACTGGGTCAGACTGATTTTTATAACCTTTTGCTGTGATTGTGACAATGGCAGATATTTTTCTCCTCTGCTATGGCATTAGCACACACTTGTTCAGCAGAATTAAACAGCCTTTTGAATCCAGCTTGCCTTGGTTGATACTGATGTCCTCACATCAGCTTTTCCTAAGAGACTTAAAAAATGCCTGATTTGAATAGCGATTAATACCTGTGCAGAGTGGCTGTCAGATGCAACTATTTTGAACTATTCATGGTGTTTTACATTCACTGTGAGGAGAGGTAAATGAATGCTCAGACTACAAGGCACTGGAGATCTAGCCCCTAACACAGATTGCATCGCCTGGGTATTGGCTGAGACATGCTCTTATAACCACACAATATTGTTTTCTAGATCCCTATCCCACAGCTCTATAGGCAGTTCCAAATTATTGCACAGGATCTAAGCAATGGCCTATATAGCTGGGAACCCAAACACTTAAAAGAGAAACTGTCTCCCTTTTTTCCATTATGAAAATTATTGCCTCAAGTCAAAGCTTACATTTTCAACAGGTTATTAAATTCTGGAGATAGAGCCCATTTCTGTGGCAGGATCTGGTGCATCAACCCCATGCTGGATCAAGTGTGTGGACCAACCCCAGATCATTTATCTGGCCCACAGGGCCAGATAGTCTGAGCATCAGTGATATATAGTACTGAAGGGCTTTGGTAGTGGCACCAAATAAAGAAGGCAGTCCTAAATCCTATTCAGTCATCCTCACTATTTGATCCTTGGTCTGTTTGTTGAGACCGCCAGCTTGTCTCTCTGACAATTTATATTAGCAGTTTTACTGAAATGGACAGCTGTTCTCTAGCAACTGGAATAAGACCACTACTATCTTAATTAACATGAGTCACCAAACAGTTGTCAGAAGAGAGTTAATTTTTCTTAACTATACAGCTGGACCTGCTTAGAACCACGAACAGTTCTCTATCCCATTACAAATCCCTTGCAACTGCTAAAGCTAGATTCTCATCTCATTTATAGGAGTGTTAATCTAGCATGATCTTTGACTTCAAAATAGTTACTCCTCATTTATACTTCTGTAAATGAGGTTGTAATTTACTTTTTTATTTTTTCTCTCTCCCTATTAAATATTTATCAAGCTGGCCTCTGACACCATAAAAGCTAAACTAAAAACTGTGTTTGTATGACTGCAGTAGTGTAATCCAGCCATAATAATGACTCTTATTGTAGGTACATTGTTTTAATGTGGCTAACAAAATTAAGCAATATATTTGTTTCCCAGAACTGCTTTAATCTCCTTGGAATTATGTGAATAATTTTCTGTCTTCTATAATTTATAGGACTGTGGATTTTAAATAAAAAAGATGATTCTCCTCTCCGAAGGAAGGCAGCTAGCTATTTTTAACAAAACAAAAATAGTTTAAAAATGTGTAAAGTTATATTACTTTAAGACTATACCTACATTAGTGGTTGTATTCTCCTATCTACTCCCTTATCCAAACAATAGACAGACTGTTATGCGCAGCTATGTAGATGGAGTTATTTAAAGGATTTTACTTGCTCATAAATGTTGTACTTACTTATTGTAGAAGCATTGTTTTAATGTGGCTAATGTGTGCAGCATGTATACCTTTACTTTTGCTTTCCTGGCAAAGGCTTATGTGGCAGAAATTGGTGTTACTATATTTCAATTATAAAGTACACCCTGATTTCTAGCACCTGAATTTTGGGGGAAATATATGTGAGGGAATAAGGTAAATTTTATTATTACAGTGAACTGAAAAAAAACCCAACTATTTTTTTCTAATTTCTTAAAACATTTTTTATTTTTTCCCCCCCTGAGAGACCAATACATTGTGGAAAGTTTTACTCTCTATGTATATGGAATGGAAAAATATGACCATTAGGTACCTAGATACCTTTAATAATTCCCCTACAAACCTATTTGCAGCTTTAGCAAATACCTTTAAAAAACTTTTTTTAAGTTTTATCCTAAAAAATTATCAGTGACTTGGATGTGGGGGTGAAGAGCTCACTGGCCAGGTTCATGGACGATACCAAATTATGGGGGAGTGTGATCATGCTTGAAGATAGGCTACAGATACAGGTGGACCTAGACAGGCTAGCAAGTTGGGTAGATCAGAACCAGATGAAGATCAACGTTGAGAAACGTAAAGTGCTCCATCTGGGGACAAA
The DNA here is from genome assembly GCF_052110815.1 of Crocodylus siamensis. Lineage (NCBI taxonomy): Eukaryota > Metazoa > Chordata > Crocodylia > Crocodylidae > Crocodylus > Crocodylus siamensis. Next base: position 154,549,772 of record NC_143396.1, on the reverse strand, counting down.
CAACCCGCTGCATACCTACAGGCTTGGTGGCACCAAACTGACTGGCAATACAAAAGAAAGAGGCCTGGGAGTAATAATAGACCACAGTATAAATATGAGCTGGCAGTGTGATGCTGTAGCCAGTAGGGTTGGCGGTAGAGTTGAAGTAATTCTTCCACTGTACTGGTGAGACCATAGCTGGAGTACTGCGTTCAGTTCTGGGCGCCACATTTAACAAGGTTGTGGACAAACTTGAGAGTCTGGAGAAGAGCCACCTGTATGATCAGAGACTTGCATGGCAAGCCATATGAGGAAAGGCTGAGGGACCTGGGACTCTTCAGCCTGAAAAAGAGAAGGCTGAGAGGGGACTTGGTAGCAACTTATTGCTATATTAGGGACATACATCAAAGGCTTGGTGAAGAACTGTTTACCAGGACATCCTTGGAGAAAACCAGGAGTAATGGCCACAAACTCCTAGAAAACCATTTCCGACTCAACTTTAGGAAAAACTCCTTTACAGTCAGCGTGTCTAGACTGTGGGATATGCTCCCTCCAGAGGTGGTGCAGTCATCTACTCTGAAAGAGGAGTCTCGAGAGGAGACTGAACAGTCACCTTGCTGGGGTCACTTGACCCCAGTTTTCTTTCCTGCTCGGTGCAGGGGGCTGGACCGGATGATGTTCCTAGGTCCCTTCTAACCTTACAATCAATGAATCTATAAGGCTTTTTGTGTTTTAGCAGTTGTATGATGAATCCCTATGAGAGGGAACGTTTATTTTCCTGGGGACAAATAGCAGGAGCATATATTTCTACCACTGCTACTTGTCCCCAGGCGTGACTCTGCATGAGTGCTCTGGCACACAGTAAATTGCCCCAGGTAGAGTAGGGGAGGCTGGAGCCAGCAGTCTTACCTGGGATCCTGGGGGCCTCCCAGGGCTGCAGTGGCTATGATCCCGGAGTGTGGCGCTGGCTGGCCAGGCTCTGGTTTTGGGTGGTACACACTGCTGCCATGTATGCCATGTTACTTTTTTCTAGTGTATTTTTTTTTAGATACCAGGCTTTCCCAGTATCTAATTTTGCCACCATTCTGCAAATATGCAGCACTGTGAATGGATTAACATGTGCTGCGTGCATTTTGCAGCTCTTCAAAAGGCTTTGAGGCACTGCAAACCGCACATTCCTTATTGTGGGAACATGGCTTAGCTGTGCATAAAAAAAAGTAAGACCACTGAGTAATTTCTTGGCTTAAAAATGTTTGGGATATGTTGTTCATATAAAAATGTATGTATAATACAAAATATGTCCTACTCATTTTGGTATACCCATTCCTTAGAATTTAAACAAAGCAATTTTTAGAAACTCTGAATCAGACTAGGGAAATGTCAGTACTTATTGTATTAAAATTCAGATGTCTTTCACTGAAATCCATGTATTTTTTTTGCTAGCTCTGATATCTTCTCTTGTTATTGTTTGCTGTATGTGTGTGTGAGTACAATGTCACCTTTGTGTAGTTACAAAGCAATATCTCTGCCATATTTTTTTAGTCTACTGTTTTACTTAATTTCTGAAAAGTAAATTCAATTTTAAAAATAATTATTATGAATTGCTATTTTGAATTTCATCTGCTTAAATACTTCTTAAATTAAAGCAAAATTTCATGTTAGTTATTCTTGGGATAATACTACATTTTCAGGGTTAGATATATTTTTTAATACATGTCCTGATATGGCAGACCTTATTCATTATAATTTTATTAAATTATTAAATGTATTAAATTATTATTTAGCAACTCTGCTTCCTGCAGTCCTTTCAAAGCATCTGATAAAATAAGTACCATGCTTATGACAGCTTTTTTTTCATGTTTTCATAGAGAAATAAGGCTGGAAGGGACATCAAGAGATCATCTAATCCAACTTTGGATTGATAAAGAATGACCTTCCAGGAGATAGTCTGGGCAAGACAGCAGGCAAGAAGTTCCTGGTGCAGCTGTCTCACACAGATTGTTTTTGGGGAGGAATGGCTCTTCAGTCATACAAGGTTAGGTCTCAGACCCTTGCAAGGGTAGTAGAGAGGCTGTTTGTTCTTCACTGTAAGTAATTCTTTATAAACATTCCTGTAAATGTATTGAAGCTTTAGGAACAAGCTGCAGTGCTCAGATATCTTTCTTCTTGGCCTTGAATGACTTGGTGTAGTTAGAGCAGAGTTGGACAAAATACAGCCTGCGGACTGGATTCAGCCTACCAACTGATTGGATCTGGCCTGCAGGGGGGCACCTGCCAATTGATTGGATCCAGTCCACAGCTGCTCCATGGCGCTCCTCCTGGGGCCGAGCCCTGACTGATCTTGGCTAGGGCAGCCGTGTTGCACTCCCACCTGTGCCTACTGATGGCCTTGGCCCCAGCCAGTGGGCACAGCTTCCTAGCAGGGCTGCCCACAAGTATCTGCTCATCATGTTGGGCAGGCAGAGTGTGTGGAAGGTGGTTAGGAGCTGGAGCTGGCGCTCCGTGCACTGGGGCAGGAGCTGGCTAGCTGCAGCTTCCCTCCCATCTGGAGCAGCACAGTAGGGGCAGGAGGAGCTGCTGGAGGTGGCAGAAATTAAACAGAACTTGGGTGGGAGCAGTCCTCCTGGGAAGCTGTGGGTACTGGCCAGGGTCATGGCTGGCAGGTGCAGGCGGGAGCATGGTGTGGTTCCTGGGTGTGGTTTCTCCCCAACTCTGGTTGGTTCCTGGGACCTAGTGCAGGCAACTCCCCACACACATGCCTACACCTCCCCCTACACATCTCACCCCCCCATGTCCCCTCCCACATACAATACCACACACAATATACAAGAGTAAGAATGTATTTTGAGCTGTTGAGCAATCACATCCATATGTCCTATTCAAAAGAACACATCAGGACCAAGATTACTTTTTGAAATAGAATTAAATATGTTATAGTAAATGTTTGATTTTTAGTATATGATTTATTTTTTATCTATAATTTGTTTAAATGCTATTTTAAAAAAGATTTGATGTGTATGGTCCTTGACAACTCACCAAAACTTGTTAAGTGCCCCTCCAGCTGAAATAATTGCCCACCCATGCATTAGAGAGTGGAGACCTGTCCACTGCACTGTGGGCAGGCAACTCTGCAAAAATCTACAAATGCCTCCAAATGTGAGAATCTAGGCCAGCGTTTCTCAACCTGTGGGAATATATGAAAGGGTTGTGAACAAACTTTAAAAATGGATTCTCCTTTAAAGGAGAAAAACATGGGAAACTGTGGCTTTACCTTTGCAGGCTTGCAGAGTTCCAGCCTGTGAGGGGACACTTAGGGCCCCTCAATGCTCCACCCCCACCCCCCGTCCTGCTCCTCACACTGGGGAGCTGGGGCCTGGGGATAGGGGGTAGGTTGGGGGCACTAGGTCAGGACTGGCCATCAATGTTTACAAATGGATCCTGGTACAAAAAAAGGTTGAAAAACACGGATCTAGGCTTCACAATATATGGTCATGTGCTCTTTTGGCTGAAGAGTCTGGGAGGGAGGATACTTGGGGGAGTTAGCACAATACAGGCTTGAATGATTGAGCTCTGCTCAGTCAATAGAATTTGGAATTGATTTTACTGTTTTGGCCCCAGCCACAAAATTTCAATTCCACTAGAGACTCTACCCTTTCAGCTTCCTGAGCCAGATGCAATTGGGTCCCACCTTGGCAGCTGCATGGCAGGTATATTTCCAGGCTTGCTTCCTTTCCAGTAAAGAAAACATACAATTCCCTACTTAAGACATGCATCCCGGGTCTATGTGTGTGTGTGTGTGCATGCATGCGCACAGAGGGGGGAACTGATTTTTGTGGAAAAGGTTTATATTGTATGTAAAAGAATATGGCACTATGCTATCTTTCTTCATTCATATGCAGTGTTGGATACAGGTCATTCATATATAAAGAAATACTTGGAATAGTCTTATGTTCCATCCAGTTCTTGCAGAAGCTGATATAATTTGTTTCAGAGGAAGTACCAACCTCACTGTATTATAATTATATATTGGGGCATTTATTAAAGTAGTTTCACCAGTTCTGAGCTCAAACATTGCATATTAAAGAGTCATAGCCATGGCTAGCCTAACAAAATTGGGATGCCTCAACAGGTATGGCAACCTATGTCTGGAGTCTATGAATTCTATTTCAGGATTAACCAGAGGGATATACCCTTTCATAAGTTGGGCATGCTGTTTCTGTAGGAGACACTTATATCAGGATCAAAGGCCCACCACATTCAAGTCATGAGCTCTGTTCCTCTCCAGTGACTGCAAGGTAATTGCATCACTTTAAGGCATAGTTCGGTTACCACACCTCACATTAATCAAAATAAATCCAAATGTGTAATATGCATTCAAACCATCAATATTTATTTTATTTGTATTATTTATTCAACAGATTCCTTGTTCATCTCCACTTGCAATAGATTCTTGAATACTGCTTTATCTATAGTTTAAAAATTGATTTTAATGAAAGGGGCACATTTATTTTAATGAATGGGAAACATACAAGCATGTATACTGCTACATTTCTGTCTTCTGACCACAGATTAGAGCGTACAAAAAAAAAGGAAAAAAAGGGTGAAAGTACTAATGATAGTACCGTCTTTCTAGATGAATTTGTTTTCATTATAATTTAGGAGAAAAATGTGAAGCTGTTATGCTGCATCATGCTCACACAGGAATCACTGGGCAAAGGTCAACTGCACTGCATTTGATTTAGCAAAGTTGGGAAAATGCACCCCCTTGTGGCTTCTTGGCAGTACTGAAATGAAATCTTTTCTAGAAGCTATTGATTATTTCATGTTTTACCAAAACTACAATTACACTATGAAGAAAAAATATCTGTAAATAAAGGTGCAGGTGCATAAATCTTTAATATTACATTTATAATAATATTTTTCTATATGCATATTAATTGAGAATGCCTTATCTACTGTTACATTCCTCATTCTACTGAGAACTTCAAGCATCATTATAGCACAATGTTATAGTTTATCATGTTATTCAAAGTCATATATTTTATTTTACATTTTGGGATAATGCAGACTTGGGGCTAAATCCACAGTTTGGGTGAAAATTTGTTGAAGTCTGTATTGGATTAGATGATCTCTTGAGGTCCCTTCCAGCCTTACTTCTCTGTAATTGGAAGTCTAAGGGTGGAAGTGGAAACAGCTAAGGAAAAACCCAGAAAACTCTAGCTCTTTATTAATGAAGATTTGGAATTTTAACAGACCTTCAATCACTGAAATTGTTTAACAAAAATGTTATCTTATGTGGAGAAAGAGAGATGGATGTACCGCTGTGCATGAGGTGAATCTTTCATATCATTTCCTTGCCTTCGTGCTCTGGGACAACCTGGAATATAATCTCCTATCTGAATGAAATGATAAAATGTTTCTTTAATATTTTCCAAGTTTGGAATGAAATAGCAAATGTATTCTGCCTTTTTGGTATGTCCACAGTTAATACCGAGTTGATAACACCTCAACTAATAAATTTCCAGGGTAGTATTTACCATGAAAACATTCTTGTACATTTCTTGGGAAACATGGAGACATGTATATTGCTACATTTTTGTCTTCTGACCACAAGCGTACAAAGAAAAAAGCAAAAAAAGTGCAAGAAAAATAATTGTCAATACTTCAGAAATTGTGCTAGAATAGCTTTAAAAACAATAAATTATGCTATATAATATATATATTATTATTATATAGGTGTGTGTACACAGATAGGTATCTACATAAGGCATGTATTATGTGGCATATTTTATTGTTAAATATTTTATTTATATGTGCCTTATTTCATATTTGCATTTATATGTGGCATACATGGCATACATAAATACATAAAATATTGTTGCATAATGCAATATATATATATAATATAATACATATATACACCTATATAATACACATTGTATATATATTAATCTATGGCATAGCTTCTATGCCATATTTATACATGTATATCGTCTACATTAGCTTATATGGTGTATCTTTAATAAATTATATAACAATAAAATATGCTGTATATGTCCAATGAGTGTGTGTACATACAAACATACATGAATGGCATGTATTATTGCTCTGTGTACGTGTGTGTGTATACACACACACATATATACATACATACATACATATATATATATATATATAAAAAATGCATGTATGTATATGTGTGTGTATTTATACATATATATAGAGATGTGTGTATATATGTATGTATATATATGTATGTGGATGTATATGTAACACGGTGCATGCATACATGGCATATATATATACCCCTACATACATATTAGTTTATATATATATATATGTGTGTGTGTGTTTATGTTATACATCTATATAACATACATATATTATACATTATACATATGTTTTTATTTATATCTATTATAAATTGCCATTATATGGCAGCATATCTAAATAAAATATATGACAATAAAATATGCTGTCTGGTGCATGCTTCTGGGTTTCTGGTTGTAGCCGTGTTCGTCTAAGGAGAAGACAGGCAAGGGTCTTTGAGGAGATGTGATCTCTTTTATTAGACCAACTTTGTGGCTGGAAAAAAATTCTTTTCTGGTGTAATGAAAGCGATCACATCTCAGAACCAACCCCTTGCCTGCAAGAATATACGCCCCATGGCGCGTCGTTAGATATGTTATTTAGATATGCCAGATAATGTAAGGTATAATATACAAATAGAAGGCATTTTATGGTTTATTTTAGTCTCCTGCCTTCGGACTGGTCCGGGAGAGCCCACCCCGCCGTGCCACACCCACATTCCCCCTCGCCCGTGCGCGCAGGGTTGTGCGCGCCGCGCGCTGCCCGCCAGAGTTTCTTCTGTATTGAAAGTCGCTCTGGGCAAACAGGAGGCGGCCGTTGCGCTGCCATAGTGACGGCGGCGGGGCGGGGCTGGGCTGGGCGGCCCGCGCTGCCATGGTGACGGCGGCGGGGGATGTCGCGCTGCCATGGTGACGGCTGCGGCGCGGGCCTGGTGGCATGTACGAGCGGGCGGCCCGCGGGCTGTGGCGGGCCGCCGGCGGCACGGAGCCGCATGTGGGGCCCGGCTCCTACCGGCTGCCGCCCGCCGAGCCGCGGAGCACAGGTACCGCCTGCGCCCGGCGGGGGTGGCACCTGGCTGCGCGGGGCACCCGAGGGGAAGGCGGAGGGCACCCACAGCCCGGGCCCACGTGGGATCCGGCCCATGGACCCACAAGGTTGTGGGCGCCCTCCTGCCAGGGCTTCTCTCCTAGGACGGTGCGCTCCGGGGAATCTTGCCCCAGGCAGTGTGAGCTCTGTGCCGCATGCGCCCTGGAGTAAACAGGGTTGCCAACCCTCCTGAAGTCCCGAGGAATTAGCTGTAAATCACCAGGAGATTGTGGAGAGTCACCCGGGAGATAAATGATAGGGCATTCATTCAGAGAAATATTAAAAGTCGACTTGGGTTTATGCAGTAGTTGGGCAAGTTATTCAAATGTAATAGTCGTGTGCGGTTGCCTTCCTGATGTGGGGTCGTTAAGGTCATTACATCATGCAATGAAACCTCTTGGAATAGATTCAGACAGGGTGGCGACCCGAGGGGTAAAGCCAGCCATTTCAGAGAGGAGCCAGTGGCTTTCTGAAGCATTCGGCCTGGCACAGTTGTCTGCCCCCAAGGCATCGCCCCACTGGTTTTTCTGGAAGCAAAAATCATGTGGAAACTCGGAGCCGGCCTTTTGCAAGAGGTGCCTCGGATCTGTTGGGGGTGGGGGCGGCTCAAGTGTAAAGAAGGTTGAGAACCACTAGCCCTGTGCTAACCAGCTTTGTATGCCTCTAGGTATTCATTGAAAGTATTCATATAGCTGTAAGAATAAAAATAAACCTCCACCCTCTGGGTATGTGGAGTTATGTGACCTCTATTCCCAGAACACTTTACACTCACCCTAAGTTCTTCTGGGGAAATGTGTCCATAGTTGGGCTGTCACACACGCTGCTGGCAGAAAGTCAGAATTTATAGCCTTGCTCAGGACTTCTCTACAGAATGGGATATTGTGAAGTTGTGAAAATGTCCTTGTAATTTGCTATCTTTAAGAGATGTACAGAGTAGGATGCGAAAAAGAGGCCTGAGGTTTCAGGTAAAAAAACTATGTTCTATAAGGTGTCAATAAATGGGGTGTAAATGGAGGTGGTATTAAAACTGTATTGAGCTGTCTCTGTCACAGAGCTGCAACTGTGCACAGCTCACTCCTTTTCATTTGGTAGCACATACCATGGCCAACTACTTCTTGGCAGGGTAATGGCCTATGTTGAGCTCAGCACTGCTGGGACTAGATTTCTTCTGCTACCTGAACTAGTTCACATATTTCTACACAACAGCTCCTTCTGCATGATAGATATGGATCTATATCTTATTGAGTGATGATAATTTTAATCAGTAAACTAACTGGGGTTTCTTTCTTGAGCTCTTCCTTACAGATTAACTCCTGTAAGCAAAAACACAATGAATTCTGGCAGAGGAGCTGCTACTGTAATTTGGAGAGGGTGTATGGAGTCTATCTTGCAAATCCTGCAGTGCAAGGTTCTGTGGGAACCGCAGACATACCACAGTTTTTTAAAATGATGGGGCTGAATTTAGAAAAACCTCTTATCTAATTCTCTATTTCACTTTAACACAAATGTGAGTTTTTTGTAGGATTCAGTGTGCAGCTGGGCTTTGACATATTTTAATAGAAATATTTTTGATTCCTTTGTATCTAGTAAAAGAGATGGAGTCACTCTGGATAGTCTTGATTTTTTATTTTTGTTGTTTTTATCAAGAGCAAAGTTCTGTAGCTGGGGCTATATACATATGGGGATATCAGGCAAGTTTTCTTTTTTAATATGCGTATCTTGAAAGCTATCTGTAGCTACAGAACTGGTCTTCCAGTTTAATTAATGCTATCTTAGAGACAGATATACAAACCTCAGATACAACTTGACGTTAAAGGAGATACACACAATAGTTTCTGTTCTACCAGCATATCTCTAGCTATTAAAAACCAAAGTGGCTCCAGAGTTGATATATTCTGTTGTAACAGTCAAGTGTAGGCTCATCAGAAGGTAATTCCACAAGTACTAAATTCATTATATTACTTTTGCTGTGCTCATCTGAGGTGCAGCCTGTAACATAAAAAAATTAAGCTGAGAAGTGTGATAATTACAACTAGATAAAACCTTATCGTATCCTAATTTTATCTGTAAAAAGGTTCATTAAATATACAGTTTTATCTCCTTCAAAATCAAATCAGTCTTATTCCTCCAAGGCCATTTTCTTGGTCTTACTAAACAAAATGTTAGGAATGCAAGTAAGGGGCATTAAAAGTAAAGAAAAGCAATACAATATCTGTTTTCCTTTCCTTTCTTTTTTGGCTCATCCTCCATGTTATATTGCCTTAGAAATGAAATAAAAAACCTAGTGGGAGCCTAATTAATGAATCTGAAGTGGGAGACTGCAGTGCATTTTAGTAAAGCAAAAAGCAAAAACCCTAGCTGAAAATCCTAAAAGCAAACCTTTTCTGAAAATAAAAGTGTAATTAGGCATTGCTATATTTACAGAGAATGAACATGGTTTTAAGCATTTTTTTGTAATTTGATGTATTTCTAACTAACCTCACTATTCAATACCTCTGGGTATGGTATAGGTCAAACTACTAGATCATAATAGTTCCTTCAGTATTTAACATCTAGGAAATATATGAGCAGATTTTCAGATTATCTTTTATATAAAAGTGCATTTCAAAGTATTTTACAGAAGTAAATAATGGTGGTGGTAGAGAAAAATTAAGAGATATTGGTAAAGAAGGAAAGGTCTTTTTGGTTAAGATTTAAAGTGACATAAAGACAAGTGAACTGGAGAGGTACTAAAGGGAGTTCCAGATGAAAGCAGCAGGGAAGGAGGCAGCCCCTTCACTGACAGTGGATATATTGTATGAAGAATTAGGAGGACCCTAGTTTTGTAGCGGTCTCTGTAGAGAGAGATGGCATGTGTAAGGGAATGGAATGGAGGAAGTTCATGGGATGTTTTAAAATCAAGAAATAAATCTTAAGAATAAATTCTTTCCTGTATTCTACACAACTTTCAGTCCTCAAGTAAAGATTGGATACATTTCTAGTTCATTTAAATCAGAGGACTTGATACAAGAATCATTTAGTGAAATTCTGTGGCCTATATTATACAAAAGGTCAGACTAAGTGATGATAATATCCCTTTCAGCCTTAAAAATTATGAATTTATTCAGTACAATCAGAGACCTGAGGATTTAGAGCACTTTACATTAGCTGTCTGAGGTTCAAAATAGATTAATTTTGAGAATACTCTTAAAAGTCTCTTTAAAAATAAACTTTTAAGCATGTATCACTCCTTACATATATCTAGTCTTTTTAGTAGAGTAGAAAAATGAGATGAACCAAGTGTTTTGATTGTCGAAGGATAATTTGATGTATGTATCAAATGTGTGTGTTTTTATTCCTTTGGCAGATGGCTATGCTCCATTTCTTTCTTTGACAAGTCGAAACTTAGCATTTACTATTCAAAATACAGATGTTAATGTTCCAGGACCTGGACACTACGATATTGCCAAAATACAGGTAAAACTGCAATAGGTGCCTTAATTAAGTTAAAATAGTTGAAATTTGCAGCAGTAACAGTCAGCAGTGTTTTTCATGATTAATTTATCTCTAATGAATTCTCCTCTTATAAGTAAGTTGGCCATTAGAGAGAGGGACAACATGATGGGAAGCTTACTATCTGGACTAGAATTTTGTCTTTTCCTCTTCCTCCTTCTGTCTCTCAGAATGCCTTCTTTCCCATACTCAGATTACATTTTTTTCCCAATAGGTTATGTATAAACTAGTCTCTAAGGCATGGTGCTGCTGAGTGCTTGATGAAGCACTCAGCTTTCTCTGAGTGTTTTTAAATGGCTGTCAAATTCCCAAGCCACTTGTTATTTTCATGTTACTTACTTCAAGGTGTAGTGGGCACTTTCACTGTTTTGTAGGTCAGGATACTTTGTTTCCCTGTGTCATAGCAGAGAGCAGAGTTTAAAAGGGCTAAGATCCTTAAGGTTTGAATAATGAATAATATGAAAAAAAAGAGTAATTATCCTAGCAGGAGTAACATTAGTTAATTCTAGATCAACCATTTGGCTGCATCCAGATGAGCGCGGCTATGAGGTATATGGTTCTGCAAACATGTCTGCAGCGCCACATACCACACATTCAGATGTTCTCTGTGCTACAACAGAGCACTGCCTGTGTGTGCTGCTCCACTTTTTTTTTCTGTGAGTTTTTTTGACCCCTGAATATCCAGAGGTCAAAAAGAACCCAAGGGAAAAAAAAGGGGAGCAGTGCATGCACAGGCAGGGCAAAAGCAATGCTGGGCCATGCAGAGCCACACTGCAGCTGTTGGCCAGGCTCCACATGGCAGAATCGCCACTGCTGCAGCCCCGGGAGGCCCGCATGATCCCAGGTAAGGTTACTGGCTCCGTCCTCCCCTACCCCACATGAGGTGACTTGCTGCGCACCAAAGCATGCATGGCACAGGCGGTCCCTGTGGACAAGTAGTGGTGGCACAAAGTGCGTCAATGCTGTTTGTCCCCGGACAACCAAATGTCCATTATTGTCTGGACATGCCCTTTGACAGCAAAGTTAAAGGAACTTTCTCAAGCTGGGGAGGTTTCTTGATGTTCTGTTAGGCACACGTCTTTTGAACTTCAGTAATAGAAAACAGCTGCGTTTCACTGAAATCATTTTTATTTGGCTAGAAACACTGTATGTTCAACGTTTGTTGCGTAACTTCATGTTTACTGAAATAAAATAAAAGGCTAGTAAAAAAGACATTTTAAAGATGAAATAAATACGAGATTTTATCTAGCTACTTCATTAAGGTGTGAGGTTGAGATCAGCATCTTTGCGCCATAATAGACAAAATAGAAATTCCTGAGGTTCTTCTGAGAAGCAGCAACTGGCTTCTCTTGGCTTTTGCATAGGTGCTCAAGGTACTGGTAAGTGATTGTGAGGGGAGAGAGGAGGGTAAAGGAGGGCTTTGTCAGTAAACCTGGCTGCATATGCTGAGAGTATGCTGGTCTCTGTGTGCCAGAAGTTACAGAGGGATACTATTTGTCTGAGACAGTACTGCTCATTATTATCCCCAGAGCAGGGCAATGCCTATGGTATACATTTGCATCCAGGCTTAATTGTATAATAAAGTTCTTAAGTCAAGCAAGATAAATGTCTTTTACACTTCATCAATATAAGGTATTAACAGTTTATTTTTACATTTTGCTTCTACAGTAAGATCAAAACATGGCTTTTAAAGCTATTTGTGTCAGCAATTATGAAGTATATAAAATAATATAGTTACATTAAAAATTAAGCATTTTCTAAATGTTACAATGAGAAAAAATCATTATACTATTATTGGTATATAGCTTGTAATTTCTCTTTGATTTTTTTTTTTTAACTGCAGATTCATTTAATGCTTTCTGGCCGTGTCTACACTAGCAGTGGGCTGTACAGTTATTACTGTGCAGTCATTTAGTACTTGCTTAAGCAAGTACTGAATAACTGTGCAGTAACTGATGTTACTGCATGGTCCTATTGCCATATGGTTATTTTTAGCTGCTACTGCGTGGTAGCAACGAGTTCATTGCTACTCTGCAGTAGCATAGCTGTCACAGTTCGTGCGCAGCAACACTATGTCGCTGTAGCAACAAACTATGGCACAGTATCTCATTGCTATAGCAACATAGCATTTTGTGTAAACATGCCCATTGACTGTAGAACACACACAAAGTGGGAAAGGCACTGCTCTCAATTTCATGCTAGAATGCTGAATAATAATATGGTTAAGTATATCAGAAAGTTTCTTTCGAACTCTTCCCCATATTTTGTCTTCTTGTTTAATCTTGCTTCTGTTTTGAATTATATGAAAAAAAATTCTCAAAATAGCAGTTTATATATGCTAACCTTCACTTTGTACACAAAGTAATTTGAAGTCAGCTGTGCAGATATGAAAGAGTTTTGCTTTCGCAGCAGCTATATTTGGTTATCAGTCAGTGAAATTTTTTTGTGCGTAAATAGTGGCAGGGGGAAGATGCTATAGAAATTAGACAAGCAAACCAGTTTGAAAAAGAAGTCACTTTTTTCCATGCCTGCCCAGATGCATTATGTTACTTTGATTTAGGTAGTGTCATACCACATTGCACTCTGTCAAATCTGACATAATATAACATAAATGATGTAATGAGATATGACATGAAATTACACAGGTCACAGAAGTAAAGCAAGCTGTTTCTGACATTATATATTTCTGTAAAACTTGTGTTTATTTTAAAGCATCTAGAAAAATATATTGTCAGTATTTGACAGGTACAGTGTCAGCAGTACTGCTGAATAATGCTGATTTTTGATGCTCCCTTGAGATTCCATTCCCACCTTATGTCCAACTCCCCTTTAATGAAGACTGCAGAAGTACTTCACTCCTGTTTTCTATTCTGTTTTAAAGAAAAATAACAGAATATGTTTATATCATGAGCTCACTTGATTTCCTAATCCTAGCTGCATGAGCTAGAGACTGACTACAGTATACAGTAGTTATTCTACAGTACCTCCCTATCTGGATGTCCTTGTTCCATGGTATGAATGCCTTTTTGCAGTTTAGTTTAATGTATTTCACAAGTGGATTAAATACATCAGAATAGCTATTCCAGTGACCCTATCACAGTGACCCTGTGATGTCATTTTCATTCTAAGTAACTGATCTTTTCACCATGACTTTGATATCACTTGTACCTAATATCCTGCTATCTCCTTGATGTGTAATTACTGCTAGGAATTGCTGCCAGGTGCTCATTTTGTATTTCATCCTTTTAATTTTTCTTACTTCCTTGCTTCTTTTTCTTGACTCTCTCTCCCTTCCTTGTCCTCAGTTTCCCACCTTGAAAGCTAGATTTTCTTTCCTTCTTGCCAATCTCCCCATCTTACCAGGTTTTCTCCAAAATATTTTTTTGTTATTTCCTTCAGTTCTTAATGTTGTATGAGCTAAAAATAATAAAAAAGTAGAATTTTAAAGAAGTTTTTGCAACCAAATATAGTGACTTTGTGTTTTTATGGTAAGTGTATAAACTTCTCTTCTCTTCCTCCGTGTAAGATAGAAGGAGGTGTTTTCCAGTATGAGCTTCAAGTACTTTTCTCTCCCAGATTACTAATGAATAATGGCAGGCTACATCTTAATTCTGTCTTAATTCCAATTTATGGATGTGCCTCCTGCTGTTTTTAGTCACTGTGTTCTTGCTATGCTAGGGGGTACAAGATTAAAGGAAAGCAAATAATCACACTTAACTGTTTGAATAATAGAGAAAGAAATCAAGCAAAAGCAAAACACAAACAGTACATAATAATCCAGGCTCTTTGATACAATCTCTTTGATTTGTTTCTTTGTGAAAATACAATTAAATTTGAAGGTGGTATGCCTCCAGTAGGGTTACTCTTCCCTAAGCTAATTTTTCTGTAGCCAGTACTGTTCTTATCTCACTAGTGAGTCCTGTCTTTGTGTATCCTAGATCACAGCTGTCCAGCCAGTGGCCTATAATAAGTTAACCAAGTCTGTGGGGTCCTGCCCAACTGTTACTCCTCCCACTGCTCCTGCTGTTGGTGCCAGGGTCTCTGGGATCCCCCTCTGTCCTTCTGTATCTTCTACCTTCTGCCTCTGGGCATGGTGTGATCCATAGGGGCCCAGGGATCTTGTGGACCCATGTGGTGGATGTCATGCTGTCCATGTGGTGGGGGTAGAGGATGGGGTGAAGGGGCATGAGGTGGGGAAAGAATTGTGGGTATGGGTGGATCAGGGATTTTGAAAAGTGGGGTGTAGGTGGTATGTTGCATCATTCCATAACACAGCAAATATTTTTCTCCGCTTAAAAAGAAACTAGAAATTTTACTAATATGCTAGGGGCCCTAGGTCTACGTGATTCAATTATAATCCAAGCAAAAACAAATGTAATTAAGCCTGAGAGTGGTTGACTGCCAGCTCCAGGGTGGGGCAGGCACCTGTTTTGGGGGATGAGGGGTATAGCTGTTATCCTCCAGTCTGGCCCCGTGGACAGAACGGCTCCCTGCACCCCCACACAGGTCCCTCAGCACTCTACCGTGGCCTTAAATGGCCCCTCACTTCCACTTACATGTAACAGCTGCAAAGGTTTGATAGGCTACAAGCTGAGTGGGTGAGCTGTGCCTAAGAACTTTGAAAGACAGGTGGCAAAAAGTTTGCAGAGGGTGCAAATAGCTTTTCCAAATGCAGGGAGTTGCTGTGCACAATCCATGTTTTTTACTGGAGGATTTGAACTGTAACCAGAGCCCCCATTGTAAACTCTGGGCTCTGATTGGCTACCATGGAGACATAAAAGCTGAGGGAGGGAAAAGCAGCTGTGGAGAGAACCTGCAGGATAGCTACACCAGCCTGAAGAGAGGGGCAGATGCTCAGCTCCTCCTTCCCTGCCAGGCAGAGGGAACGGAGCTGGGTCGGAGTTGTGCAGTCAGGGACACAGGTACCCAGGGAAAGAGTGTGGAGGATTTGGTAAGCTAGTTGGGAGCTAGAAGAAGCTGCCTGATCAGGGACCTGCAGAGGGAAGTCGTTTGTTTGGACTAGAAAGGCTTGTACGTCAGGGATAGAGGCCTGCAGAGGGAACCCCCTGTCTGCGTGTGGAAGTGCTAGGGGAGAGAGAGGGAGTGGGCTGTGAGAATCCCAAATCTGCATGTGTGTGTAAGGGGATACTTAACCCCTAGTGTTTGCAGGAGGTGTATTTTTCAGAAGGAAACTAAAGAAAGAAGCCTATTACCTGCAGTGGCTGATCGGAGACTTGTCTTTTTGCTGAGTTACAAAGAAAGAGCAAAGAGTCCACCTTCCCCAGAGCAGCAGAAGCCTCACCTCTGGCACCTAGTGGTGGATCATAGTTAAAGCTGTATTACCATTGTAACAGGGGCTTAGGCGGGAGCCCTGTTACTGAGTCAGGCCAGACAGGATGACCTGACAATTCACCCCACCAGGTGGTAAAAATCACACGCCGGGGTGAAGGCTGGGTGATTATCCTGCCACGGCTGGGGATATATTCAGCGGCGGGGCATAGGCATTTTGCCTTTGGGCACCAGAAGACTTACATGAGGCAACCAAAACTCAGAAGAGAGGAGTGCAAGGAGCTGGACTCATGACTCTGCAGCACACCAGGACCATGGGATGTTGGGTGGTGGAGGATCGGCAACAGGACTAGGTACTTACCTGGAAACACTGGTGGCTCCGGGAGTCCAGGAAAGAGCTGTGGCTCTTTGAAGTGGCTTGGTGGGAAGCCGGGAGAGAAGTAGAGGTCCCTAAGGTTGGTGGCGGGTAGAAGAACTAGACTAACCTCTGCAGGATAAAATGGCAGCCTCGAGCGTAGCAGCAAGGGAGTGGCTGGGGCCACTCCAGGCACAAGGCATAAGTGGCAGACACAGAGAATGTGCTGCGTGAATGAGGCAATTAGTGACCAGGACTGTAATGATTATAATATATCTTTGAGGCATCCGGCACCTTATTGGCAGCCTGGACTTCCCTCGCTAGTAAAGTAACTAGCAAGGCTCTTGCTGTTTACCAAATCTCCTGCTGGGCAATAAAGCTAAAGTATGAGAAATCTTTACCTGGGTGACTTTACTAATTCTGTGCGGGGCAATATCACTGAATCCCTCTTATTATCTTTCAATCTAAGTCGTGGCAGGAGAGGGTAAAGGAAGACAGAATTAGCAATCACAACCTGTTCACAGCCATTTACAGGTTTCCCTTGATTTATGTGAGTTCTTTATATGTAAATTTGCTCTTATGCAATGAGCATATTTAGAATCATAATTCATTAGATACAAGGTAAATTTGCTCTTATGTGATTAACGTAGATGCCCCCCTGCCCAAGCAGGTAAATCTGTGGGGGAAGGGGGCAGAAAGGGATGTGGCCTCACTCATCCCAGCCCTGGCTGCAGCTCCTGGGCTGCACCATGCTTCGCCTGTCCCCTTGCGCCTGGGCTCACCCCAGCTCCTGGTCTGCGCCATGCCATGATGCAGGCAGATGGTACTCGCTGCTCCTGGGGCTGCTGCAGCCAGGGCTAAGGTGAGTGCCACTCTGTTCCCTCTGCTTTGCTGCCTTGTGCAGCCCCAGGAGTTGCATCCCTCCCTCTGCCCCTTCCTTAGTCCTAGCCTCCCTCCCTCCCTCCCTTCCTCTCTCACTGCCATGGGAACCTATCCCTATTTGTTACACTGTAAAGTGGGTTTGTTTTATGCAAATTTGATTTGATTTATGCGCTGTTCTCCGGGAACCCATGTGCCGCATAAATTGAGGGAAACCTGTATTGTGGGAAGAGGAGTGTGACCAGAGGGAAATTAACCTGAGTTATGGGGGAGAAACTGTTTTGAAGTGTTATAGCCAGGTGAATATAATCATTGAGGTTGTTTGATGCAAGTGGGACCACCCAGTGTGGTAGAATTATTCATCTACTGCTGCAGTTGTAAATTCTATTCAAATTGTTGGTTTTATTATCAACCATTGATAGTATATACATACATATACATATACATACATGTATACATATATATATGTGCTGACACCTCAGTCAGCAGACATGCCTGAGGGAGTTCCCTGGGCTACTGACACCCTAAGGATTGCATAATAATAATGCCTTTTCTTAAACTGGCATATTGCCTGGCCTAGCGTGGTGGCAAGGGATACATATGCATTGCCTTGGCCACCTCGAATGCCCCTGGCTTCAGTCTAGGCTATCCCACTGCTCAGCCTGACCCCATTGTGCACAAATCTGTGGTCCCTGACAGTACTATCTCACAACAATGAAAATTAGTTTGCTGCAACCTAATGGTGTTGCACATGTAAACTGTGATGCTTTACACAACAACAAATTAGTTTACTGCAGAGTCAAGTGGATGTGTAGATGCATCCACTGTGAATTACTTTTGATACTTTGGTTGGGTATTTGGAAAACACGTATCTATGTATCATTGGTAAATTGCTGGTGGCAGGGCCGGTGTCACCTCTCTAACACTTTAATGCTTTCATATTAGATACCATATGGGACTTTGCAACTGTGGAGGAGGAAGTTATCTCCATTCTCTATTTTCTGTTGGAGAGAAATGACTGGTGCTATTGCAGTGCTTTACTGGCTATTCCACCTATGTCACATAGATTAATAAACAGCGTCTTCCACCTGACAGCGTGGGGAGCTGTAGAGAACTTGAGCAGTGTATATGGTGAGATGAAGCCATCATTTATTGCTCTGCAGAAAACATCTTTACTACAGTTATAGTTATCTCAGTTCTTTACCCCATGAAACTAATTATAAAGCATAAAGGATGTTGCCAGAAGTCGCATGATTCTGGTGATATAGCTGTTATTTATGCATTCTCATTCATAAGTAATCATCCTTAGAAGAAAAAAACTGTTTTCAGGTCTCTTGCTTCTGAAGAAGGAATGCACTAGAAATATAGAAGACATTTCTTAAGCTGCAAAATACCTTTAATCTTCAGAGGAAGTTTTTCTCTGAGAACTGGTATTCTCTGAAACTAGCAAGCCATCCAAAATAATTTACTTCTTATGTAAGTCAGTAGCCTGTGTTTATTGACCATAGTTGTCAGGTTGAAGCTGGTCTGGCAGAGAGGACACATTCCATGTCAAAAGCACGAGGACCTGAGTCTTGGAATGATTTTGATCAAAAGTAGGACCTCCTCAGAGAAGACAACTTTATATGTGTACTAGATGTTGTTTTACGGATACTCTTTGCTTTGATAGGGGCAATTTTTTTTTTCAGAGGGTTCTGGGTAGTACTGAAGAGGTAGTTTCCTTTCCTATTCCTATTGCTAGTCAAGCTTCATTCTGTCCTGTATTGATAGATTTTAGGAAGAAATATATTTTACGTTAAATATCTTGTTTAAATTTTGGATTAATTATATGAGACACCGCTCTCTTGCTTGTAGTTGATTCATTACTGGGATTCTATTACCATACAATAAATAACGATAGGGCTTTTCCTTTACAGAAAAAGAAGGAAAAAGTGAAGTTCTAATATTTTATGGCATTAAGAAGCATAGGTATATGTTTTGTAAGTCACTGAAGTGTATGGCTACAAAAATAAAAAAAATTTCATTAGGAAATGGCTGTTTATCTCAGTATTTGAATTAGTGCATTTTCTGTTTTATGTCCAGTAGAAGAACACCCAGAAAAATTAATTGTATCTACATGTATTTAAATCCTTGCAGATTTTTATTTTTAAGGTTTAATAACTTGGTATCAATTCATTTTTACAGTTTATTTTTTATAGTTCATAGTTTATTTTTCTCTATATCTTCATTTTTTAGAATGCTATCAAGGGTGGCAAGAGTCCACAAAACAAAGAAAAACGCTTCAAGGAGATCAACACAGACACTCCAGGACCTGGAAGCTATAACCAAGCTCCTTCTATGGGTTTTGCAATAAGTAACAAGGAAAAAAGAGAACTTAAAGAACGTGGCCAACTGGTACGCTACTAGAAGAAGGATTGCATAATAATAATGCCTTTTCTTAAACTTTACATTGTTCACTGAAATAAGCAGACGTTTTCAGACGTTTTCAAAAGCTGGTCTTAGTTAGCCCGAGATTCATGTGCAGAAAAAAAAGTTGTACAACAACATTTGTGCTCATAGTCCTCATACACCTGGTGATGGGAAGGTGAATGACTGTGGGAAAAATTATAAAAATGAATCAAAAAAACCAAACCAGAACTACTGTATCTTATTTCAAATAAGGTTACTTTTTAATATAAAAAATACACTTTATGCACTGATATTTTAAATAAATTGGAAATATAACAGAAGAAAAAGCAATTTTGTGCTTGTAGTTGTGATGATGGCTAATGGTTAAAACATGTCACTGTTATTCCTGAGATTCAGAGTCTATTCATGGCTACATGCAGGCATTATGTTTCTACCATGAAAACCACCACTCTTCTGGTAGAAGGTAGGACCATATAAGTGTTCATTTCGTTTCTTCTAGAATCTAGAGCAAACATGCCTCCTCTGGGAGGAAGATCTTCCAGGCTGACACCCAGAAGGTCTTCCCTAAAATAGAGGTTTTTTTTGCGAGAATGAATGCTTGTATGCTTCTGCTGGACTCCTTTGTGATCAGAGGAATTGTACAGCAACTATTTGGAATTGTTCCCTTCCCAGACTGGGGAACTCCAGTCTGAGGAAGATTGGGGGGACATTTACCTGCAATGTGTCAGGTCACAGGGAACCCAAGAGCTCTCCCAGGATGGCATTTAAATGTGCCTCGCTTTGCAGCCCCTGTGGAACTATAGGGCAAAGCCAGAGAGGAGGCCAGGCACAGGGGTTGTAAGGTTTCCAGCCCTTCAGCATCCCCCTGCATCTTGCAACCTGCTTGCCTGGCAGCCCATTTTTAATACTGAGACTGGGACATAGGTGGGAAACATTGCCCCACTGCCCCACTTCCCTCCTCTTTTAGTTCAGTGCATGGAAGGAGATTGGAGTGGCAGGGAAAGACATATTTCCCAGACTGGGGAGTCTTTTCAGGGAATGGGAGGAGTGGAATAGCCACTGTTCCCCTTGCCTCCCCCCCAGCTGGGATCATCCCGGTCTGACCAGGGGAGAGGGGGTACCTGCAGGCTGAATGCTTGTATCGCTTACTTTCCTGGAAAGATTTCTAGTGGTGGATATTTCTCAGAAATTTCCACTACTAGAAATGAATGCCTCTTCGTACCTCATAACTCTGCCACTGCTGTGTAATTGTGGCAATTTTTGTATGGTTTGTTCCCAGCTTGTAAGAGGAGTCTCTGCTCTGTAGGTATTGACACTTACCTAATGGAAGGAATAATTACTTTGAGATACTTGGAAGAAAAGAATATAAAAATTGAAAAGTCTAATTATATTATCTACTGTATCTGTGACTAATTGTTAAAAGTGTGATGTTTAAAAATACCTTTTGTATAGAGACTTCATTCTTTGCCTACCTTTCCAAAATGAAGTAAAGATAGGAACTGTAAACAGAAACTACTTTGGCTGAATCAACTGGAGAGTAAAGATGGTGGAATTGTAAAAAACGAAAAAAAAAAAGAGAAATGAGGTTAAACTACTAAGGATTTCAGGGAAAAAATCAGAAAAGCCAAGGCATAAAACAAAAGAAAGTAGCAAGGAATATAAAGGGTAACAAAAAAATATTCTGTAAATTCATTAGTACTAAGAGAAAGATCAAGGAAATAGTTAATACGTTAGTCAATAGGAAGGGGCAGCTAATATTAAATAATGCTAAGACGGCCAACTTATTAAATTGCTTTTTATCTTCAGTTTTGCACAGAGAAATGAATCTCAGTTTATAAATACTCTGCCAATTTGTGTAAGTGTGAAGTATTGTACTGTTATGCTTCTGTGCATTTACCATTATAAGATTATGATCCACATGGGATTATTTAATGGTTCCTCAATATTCTGAGCTTGGTTACAAATGTGTACCTCATGACAAAAGTGAAAAATAATCAAGATAACCTTTTTATTAAAGTGTTGGGATATGTCTTTTATTTTTGGTATGCCCAGCTTCTATTTAAGTTACATATTTTTTGTTTTGATAGAGAACTGCAGGCAGTATAAAAATCTACCGAAAACTGGATAGTCCCTCTATTCCTTCTCCAGGTCAAGCCTTTGGGTATGAGGAAACAGAGGATGGCACTCTTATAAAACAATACCCACCTGAAAGAGACTTAACACTGGGCCCAGCTTATTATCACCCAGTATTTGTAAGTAATTTTAAAACAACTTTACATGTCTGACCATAGGTTTACGGAGTAATTAAGCATTCTTCTTTAACACTTTCTCCTTGAGAAATATTGAATAACACCAATTCATTTCTGTGTGGATACAGAAGCAAAAAATCATGTGTCATTTGTATTGGTACAGTTACACTGAAGTCAGTGAATTAGCTCAGAGTGGAAAGCAGTACAGATGTAAAAGATAACTATTACTGCCTTTTCTGCGCAGTCAGAAATAGAACTACTCTGGATGCCACTGTGTTCTACAAGCAGAGTATAGCAGCTTACTTATGTAGGAATAAGTTTGGAAGCTGGATGAATGCTCCTCTGGTAACCACACAAGTTTCTGTATAATATATTTTTCATTTAAAATAAATTCAGTTTCTTGCTCTTTTGGTGGCCATTATAACTCTGAATACTAAACAAAGCAATATGAGTCTGCAGGTGGGTTGAAGGAACAGCTCTAAGGGATGTGAGTTGTCTCATTCTTCCAAATGGAATGTTTACTCAGAAGCCTAAGACATCAAATTGTGACTATTTTAGTGCTGTTTAGTGCTGGGGATAGTAGGTGATGGCACCAATTTAAAATATTTCTGTTTTAAGTAATGAATTTTTGTGAGCTGATTGTGTAACCTGATTTTCTTTCCTTTTATAAAATTTCAGAGGTATATTTGCCTATTCTTTTCTTGTTCCTCATTTTGATTTGGAGCATAATAATTACATTTCCCTGACTTTCAGAAGAGAGAATTGAAATTCAGGTTATTGATGTAGGTTTTGTTAGATTTTTCTAAAATTTCAAAGGTGATTCAGTTTAATAGCCTCAGATTTCTTAATTT
Source organism: Crocodylus siamensis (assembly GCF_052110815.1). Classification (NCBI taxonomy): domain Eukaryota; kingdom Metazoa; phylum Chordata; order Crocodylia; family Crocodylidae; genus Crocodylus; species Crocodylus siamensis. The sequence goes on along the minus strand of NC_143396.1, from coordinate 154,527,093 downwards.
TTCTTATCTTTCTTGTCATTTTAGCAAGAATCCCTATAGCAGAGGATTCTTGTTTAACATTTTTGTCTTCATTTAAAGCACTATGATTTTTCACTCCCCATTTTGCAGTTTCTCTGTAAGGGGTTGATTTTGCAATGTGTTAAGAACTTTGGCCCTAGTCCAGCAAAGCACTTAAGTGCATGGGAAATTTTATGTATCTGAATAATACTGTTGACTTTAATGAAATGACTTACAGTGCTTAACGTTTTGTATGTGCTTAACTGTGTTACTGGGCCGGGGGTCAAAGTGCTCAGCTGCTTTCAGGATTACCTCCTAAATTTGGAGACAGCAGTGCATGCACTTGTCATTTGAGGCTGCTTTTTCTCAAGTGATTTAATAATGTGTAACATTTTATGGAGAGACATATAAGGATAGTCTTATCTGTAACCCAGTCCTGCTTGATTTAAATTCCTTATGCCCTAGGGTTCTGGAAATATGAATAGAGGAACACCCTTGCTGTTGTACTTCCTGAACCACAGGAGCTTTGATAGCTGTCTTATATTTTTGGAGTTTAACTACATTGTGTCATGCTTTGTAAAAAGAATAAAACATCATTATAAAAATAAAACAGTAAGGTCTTTTGATAAACTTTGGAAACTTTAAATTGGAGCTGGCCAACTGGTAGTCCTTGGGTTGCATGTGGCTTGTCAGGGGTAAAACTGCAGCCCTCAGGTTCCCACCTCACTGCCGTTCCACCCATTGCTCTGGCTGCAGCAGCAGCTAGGGGCTCTAGGCTCCCCCTCCCTCCAGCTTCTCTTTTCCCACCTATTCTCTTGTCCTGGGGGTGGGATGGAGTAACATGGCATAGCATTTATGTTGGGGGAGCCTGAAGCCCCAGGGGATTCCTGAATGGCACAGTGTAGTGGAATTCACTGCTGGGGAGTTAGGGTGAGCCCAGGTGCGCAGTGCAGTGGGGGATGAGAGTGGGTATAGGGAGTAACAGTGGGGTGGCTCATAGTGCAGTGGGGCGGCTCATAGTGCAGTGGGGCAGTGCAGAATCTAGTGGTGATATGCCTGAGCAAAAGATGTAGTGGGACTGGGCACCCAGATGCCTGGTATATTTGGGGGGCACCTTGGCACCTGGTGCAGTAGGGAGGTATTCTGCATGTGATGCAGTAGGGGACATGTGGTGCAGCAGCAGGGGCACTTGGGTGCAGTGTGGGAAGTCATGGATGCAGCAGTGGGGGACATGGAGTGCAATGGGATGGGGTGCTCTTGCCTGCCCCCCTGCCCTTCACCTAAGCAGGGATCGTGGTTTGTCAGGGGATGCACCAGTCCTCTCAGGGGGTGCATGTGCACCCCTGTGCAGCCCTTGCATGTTGCCACTGCCCCCAAAACTATTTTCTGTCTGAAGTATCTTTAAAACAAAAAATTCCCTATAAAGTCTGAATACCAGTTTAAGACACTTCTTCCTTGTAACCTTAATTTTTGTCACCTGTGTCCTCACTGGAAGAAAAAATAGGTCTTTTTGCTATGGCATAATTAACAAGTGCTAGCTGTTGGCCTGAATTTAACTTGGGCAACCATGTGGAAACCTAATGACCAACCATGGCACATATGTTTGATAGCAGGAAGCTTTTATTGATACACAATAATAGTAAATGATAAGTGAAGCGAGCAAGCAGTTAAGCAAATCTCGCCATCCACTGGCTTTAGGGCTCTAGCAGGATTAATGGGCATTTGACCAGGAATGTTGCTGTCTTCTGTAGGTTCAGAAATTTGTCAGAGGATGAGCCCTCCCAGCCTATACCCACTGTTAAACTTAATCTTAATATTCTAATAAATGATCCTAGATTGGTTTTAAATTTCTTTGTTTCACCAAAACTTCCAGAAACAGATTAAACTAGACTTCTTATGGGCCAAGGAAGTGCCAATTAGTTAAAGCTTATATTTTTGAGAAAGTAACAGGGCAATAGGGACTGCTTTTTATCTCTTTTCTTCCCATGGTAAAATGCTATTCTAGCCCTGGATAACAAGACTGCTCTTACTGGTTGTGTCCGATTAGACAGATGGACAGTTTTCTTTGTTCTACTGACCAAGTCAGCCACAGCATCTGCAAGTGCCCATGTTATGGTACATTACTAAAGGACAGACTTCAGGCCTGCTACTGCCAGTTAGCCCATAGGCCCTTTGAAAATGGCCAAGTCTTGCAGCATCATACCCAGGGCTCATGTCACACAGGCCTATGTACAGCCTACAATCCCTTCCTTAATAGTCGACTTCTAAAAAATCAGACCGTTTCCATCTTATGGCACAGGTCTGGCATGGAGTGCTGCAAGCTCAACTTCTCTATACCTAATGAGTTGCAGCCATTAGCAGAGACTGATCTTTTTAGTGGCTGTCTTGTCACTTCAACCCAGGCTTGTCTCCGTCAACATTTTCTACACAGGAGGGCTTTCAGCTTTCATTACAGCTTGCCTGGTCATTAGAGCCTTATGGGTGACTATATGAGTGACACATATGACATAGCATTGTGAGCATAATTCCAACTAATAACAGTAAATTAAAAACTACTAACCTTAAACCGTAATAGGTATGACTTTACCTTATTACATAATGGTACCATGCACTGCTGTTATACGGCCCATGTCAAAAGAGAGGTTGAGCCGCCAGTCTGAAAAAGACTCATTCTGTAACTCTGATTTGATTTCTCCATCTCCAGACTGTCAAGCACAATTATTATTATCCAAATTATGGCCATTATTAAATCTAAAATAACCACAATGGGATGTGTCATCAGATTTAGCAGACCCATTGTACATGGAGACTATCCAAGCAATACTATCCACCAGTGATGCTCCCCTTACTACCTTCTATACCTTTCTCAGGTATAGAATCAATGTTTTTGCTGTTGTGTTATACTAAAAGTATTATCTTGCAGGCATGTTCAGCATTTTTGGTTAACAATTTCTGCAAATCTAATGTTTTAGCAGCTGCTGTAGCAAATGCAGATCCATTCCTATAGGGTTAGGGGCAGTATTAGCATGTAAGGTAATATTATACAACAACAAATGGACAGTAGGTGCTGGAGTAGGAAAATTAAAATCACAGACATACATTTGCATTACAGTGCATGCGCAAAAGCTGGTATTAGTAAGAGATACCGAATAAATAGATTTTTCATTAATGACTACTGTATGTATAGAAACACATCCTTGGCCTGTGTAAATGGGGGACAACAGCTACAGATTTCATCTTCACAGTGTACTTGCAAGTCATCGTTACATTATACAAAGACACGCATTGCTTGTGTTGGTACTATCTTTTTACATCATACCCTTGTTGATGCCAGCCTTGGCCTTGAAGCGGTGATTTCTGCTACCAGTTGTGTTTGGATTATGCCAAACAGTTTTACTGCTCCTACCCTCATCAGGAGGGTTTGCATCTTGTCCTGACTCTGTTATTTCTGTTAGACAAAGAGAGGGAAGAGGTCATTGCCCCAGTTATTGACCTTTTAATGTCTTTAATTGCAAAGATTTAAACCATGTATGTATAGGTTGGTTTTGCCGCATTTCTTCCTCTCTAGCTCTTTTCTTTTAATGAGCATTAATTTTTACTAATTTTACACGTTCTTGTTTTTCTTGGGCTAACTGCCAAACTTGCATTAATTTGCTAGTATGTATGACTGTTTTTTACCACTGGTATTTGTACTTTGTGTTTTTCTCACAGGCAGACAGTCTATAAGGACTCTGATATCCCAGTCTGAATCTGAGTAAATGGTCACATTGTCGTTTACAGGTTTTTTTGCAATGATACAACTGCTGCCTATGCTGGACGTGGAACACATTTATCACTTTAAATGTTCTCATTTTTTGTTTACAGTGATTGCTGCATAAACTGTAAAGGGCTTTCCCTTTTTATAACAACTGATTTATTAACAAGCCATATGCACCCACATTATTCTTTTAGTTTTTCAAATGGCTTCCTTCTTTCAAACAATTTTTAATTTTAATAACCTATACAATGGGGCAGCCTTTTCTTCATATTCCTTGATAACATTTTTTGAGAACCCCGTCAGTCTTAGAAAGGACTTTATGGTTGTAACGTCTGCTGGAGCAGGCAACGTACAGATAAGATTTGTTCTTTACTGGTTGGGACTTTTTTTTTCCTTTTGCTTAAGAAAGCTTTTAAGAAAGACCCCCTTCTGTTTACGTTGCACTTTGAGTTTATACAAGTACTTTTTGATTTAACAAGCTTTTCTTTGCTTTTCCTGGATATTCATACTTTTTTGGGGGCGGGGAAAGGGGGACAAGGGGTAGGATCAGGTCCCATAATATTAATACAAGCATTAATCAAACCACAATCTTCTTTATTTTTTGGAAAGACATCCCTCACCTTTATTACCAATGTGACAACGGAATTCCCTTTTGACAAGCGTTTACAAAGAAAACTGTGAGTGGCTCCAGTTACAGCAGCCTCTGCCTTGTTAACACATTATTGCTCCCACTATTACTTCACCATACCCCCATGTCCTGGCATTTGGTCCCGAGGCCAGCCGCACTCTGGCTGTAAAACCTTGACACAACAGACTTAAAAACTCTGTTTTGTCTCATGCTTCCTTTTCATTAATATCTCTCCATTCTTTACCTGGACTTCCATCCAGCTCTTCTACCAAGTACAACAACTTTTTCCTCTCTACATATACCTCTGGTCTTGCTCCTGGCTGTTGCCTTTCTTGATGATACAACACAATTGGAGGCTTCCCTGGGAAAAATAAATCTAACACTGCTTATTGCACTGTACAACTATTAGCAAGACTTCCCTTAATTTCTGGGGGAAAGGCTACATAATCCTTCCGGTCTATATACTCCTGAAACAAATCCACTAAATCACCTACTGAAAACCTGCTTCCTTTCCTATCAGGGTCTGTGATTGCCAACCATGCAACTGCAGTGTCACGTTTCAGGGCCCCAGTACTTTCCCTATCGCTGTAAGATGCTCTGGGATGAATGGTGCTGACACTTCTGTAATTGTGGTTTTTCTTTCCCTATCCTTTTTCTCAATTGTTTCCTGGGTTGTAATAGGAGCCATAGGCACTTGACACTGCAAGAACTGCAGCTCCTGCCTTAGGGGGGCATAAGGTGAGGGGTGGTTTCTCATTAGTCATAATACAAAGGGTATGGGTCCAGCGGTTCCTCCTCATCTATGTCCAGTCTCAGTTACCACAATCACTACTGTTACCTTTTCTGGGGCCACCTTGAATTGCTGCCAATTCCCTTTGAGGCTGTTAACTTCAACTTTAAAGCTTGTACCTGTTTCTTGCGTGCCAAATCATCTGCCAGCTTTCCAGCTTTTGATTCCTGAATGACTGCCTGTGCTTCTTGCATTTTTTGCTTCCAGACCTCTGATGCCTTCTGCTTTTTAAGGAGATAGGGGGTTTTCTGCAGCTGTTACGTGTGCATCCTTGAGGGATGCACCTTGGAACACTGTCAATTGAGCTTTTAAAAGTTCAGTTTCTTTTCTTGTTGGATCTTTTCCTGATTATGTTTCTCTTTTTACTTCTGTGTTCTAGCTAATCCTTTTGTTAACCCTTTCACCACCATAAGCAGCTCTTGGAAGGCAGCTTATTTCTGAGCCTTTTTATTTGCTTAGCCTTTACTGCTGTTACCAGCACAGTCCACTGCTGTTATAACTTTTCATATATATCCTTTCCAACAAATGCCTTGGGGTCCCAAGGACCCTTTCCTTACTCATTCAGCAAGTCCTCCAATTTAGACATGACTACAACTACAACTATATCCCCTAATTAGAAATAAGTCTGCCGTGTAACCCAACTGGAGTCTCTGCCAGCTTCTCAGATCAGGTTGCGACTGTAAGCTGAGACTTACTGTGTAACAATCATTCCTCCCATTAATGGTACAAACTAGACCAACACCCCATGTTAGGCATTAAAATCTATTGGCCTGAATTTCATGTGGGTAGGTGCAACTACCTAATGACCACCAGCGGCACATACATGCGATAGCAGAAGGCTTTTATTGATACACAGTGACAGTAAATGATAAGTGAAGTGGGTAAGCAGTTAAATAAATCTCACCATTTACTGGCTTTAGGGGTCTTGCAGAATCGACGTGTTTGGCCAGGAACATTGCTGTCTTCCACAGGTTCACAAACTTTTCAGAGGAGGAGCTCTCCTAGGCTATACCCATTATTTATACACTGCTGTTAAACATTATCTTAACATTCTAATAAATCATCCCTGATTGGTTTTATTTAAATTTCTTTGTTTCACTGAAACTTCCAGAACAAGATTGAACTAGACTTCCTAAGGGCCAAGGAAGTGCCAACTACTTAAAACTTATATTTTTGAGACAGTAATAGGGCAATAGGGACTGCTTCTTATCTCTTTTCTTCCCATGCTATTCTAGCCCTGGCTAAGAAGGTTGCCTTGTTCTTACTGGTTGTGTCCAGTTAGACAGATAGACAGTTTTTTTTGTTCTGATGACCAAGCCAGCCAGAGCATCTGCAAATGCCAACGTTACGGTACATCACTGTATCGGGCAGTCACTGTGTAAGGACGTGTACCTCAAGGTCCTCCTGACATTCACTGGCCCCTCGGGATGGCTGCGCCCCTACGATTCAGCTGGGTGAGATCTGGCTCCCTTTCTTTTCCCACCTGCCACAACTTTGATGATATAGGAGTTTCATAAAAGGGAGGTGGTGACTGTCCATCTCTTACCCAGATTGATCGCTGGGGCTGCCCAGCGCCCAAAATCTGAACCCAGAATCGAAGGAAGGACCAGCTTAGAGCCAACTTTCCAATTCTGCTTTTTTTATTTGTATTTTTTTTATTTTTTTGAGATCCTTTGACCTTTGCCCTTTTCCTCTCCTGGGGTGTTTTCAAGGTCTGGTGCTCTGTGCCTGGGGCCATTACCCCAGGATCATCAGCGATCTACCTTCTCACCCTGGTCTCTTCCCTGGGACTTTAAAGCCGAATCTCCGAGGGCTTAATTGCTGGCAAGTGCTGCTTAAGTGTCTGGAGATTCCCTCCAGAGGGATCAGCTGGGGACAGGGCGTGGTCCTCACTGTTTGGGGTTTCTACCCGCCCCGTCTCAGTCGTGGAGCCTCTTTGGGGACCTGCTTCCCTTCCTTCCTAAGCGGATGCCTGGCCCTGGGCGGAGCTCTCCAACTGGATAAGAGATGTCCATGAGAGAGAGGAAAAAAAACAGTGCAGAGAGAAGAAAAATGCCGTAGTGAGTAGTTCGGGCAGATCCTGCATGTCCACCGTTCCCAGGGTCTCTCCCGGATCCCCCTCTGGCACCTGTCCTCTTCCACCCTCCTCTTCAATCCTGCGGTGAGTGTGTTACTGCCTCTTCTGAATCGGCCAGAGGGCTTACCCACTCTTCTGGCTCCTCGGTTCCTTGCCTCTGCTCCTTCGGCATTCCCTCCTGCTCGGGTCCACCCCCGACCTCCAGATATAGTCCGTGCTGCGGATTGGCTCTGATTTGCTTCACCTGGCACGGAGGTAAAGCCGGGCTGGTGCAGATCGGGAGTTCTCGCTGTAGCACGGACGTCACAGCGTGGGGTGGTCCATGTCCCTAGCTGGGGATATGCCCTCGGTGAATGCTCTCTGGGCTCTCACATACCTCCCCCCTTAACTTGCTGTTAGGTGTACTTACACCCAGGGCTTTTGGTATAATGGGATCCATGTCTGCTGACCCAGGATCTATTCTGTCTTCCTTCTCATGGCATCTTGAAAGACAATCAGCCACTGTGTTAGTTTTTCCTGGCCGGTATGTAATCTTAAAATTAAAAGGTTGCCAGGCCAGAGCCCACTGGGTAATGTGTGCATTGTCCATTTGTTTGACTTTCAGCCACCTCAGGGGTGTGTGATCGGTGATGAGGGTGAACTCCTCCCCCAGTAGGTAGTACTGAAGGTACTGGATGCTGCATTTTATGGTGAGGCACTCACATTCGATGGTAGCATACCTTCTTTCTTGAGGATTTAATTTTTGGCTGGCGTAGGCTATGGGTCGGGAGGCTCCTTCGATCTCCCGAGACAGCAAGGCACCTAATGCCCGCTCTGAAGCATCTATCTGTAAGGTGAAAGGCAACTCAAAGTTTGGAGTGTCTAACACTGCCTCATGGCAGAGGGCCTTCTTAGTATGTTTAAAGGCAACTGCAATGCCTCAGTGGATGATCCTGACCGGTGGCAGCAGACCCACCATTGGGTCTCCTCATCCAAATCATATAGAAACTGCTCCAGCAGGATCTTATCACAGATCTCCCTTTTCGAACTCTCTAGGGGTCTCAGCCACTTAGAAGCCAAGTTGGCTAGCTGCTGCAACAGTGCTTGTGGTTCCTTTGTTTCCCATTGCTTCCAGGCCCTAAACGCTTGATGGTATGTTTCAGGGTTAATATCCAGCCTATGTAGGATTTCCTTTTTGACCCTATCAGAGTGTCTGGCTTCTTCCCTGGGCATGGACCCATAGGCTGCCCGTGCCTTTCCAATCAACAAGTCTCTGAGGTTTCCAGCCCATCGGGACCTTTTTAGCTCCGTGGCTAGGGCCGTTCAAAGCTCTCAAGGAACACTTTGGAGTATTCATGGATGGTCATCTTGGGGATCTTTAGCTCTACTGTGTTTCACTGGTGCGATGCCTGCTGCTGAATCCAATTCTCTTCCAGGGCCAGCTGTCAAGTGGATTGTTGCTGTTGCTGTTGTAGGACCTGCCCCATTAGGTGCAGTGTTTACTGAATCAGGTCCATGCCCGCCACAGCTGCCACCATGGGGACTTTCATCCTCTCAATTTCTTCTAGGCCATCATCAGTGTTCCCAGCCAATGCACCAAGTTGTTGGGCAGTCACCATATAAAGAAGTGTGCCCCGATGTCCTGCTGACATTCACTGGCCCCTCGGGATGGCTGCACTCCTATGATTGAGCTGGGTGAGATCTGGCACCCTTTCTTTTCCCACCTGCCACGACTTTGATGATATAGGAGTTTCATAAAAGGGAGGTGGTGACTCCCTGTCTCTTTCCCAGATTAATCGCTGGGGCCACCCAGTGCCTGAAATCTGAACCCGGAGGTGAAGGAAGGACCAGCCTGGAGCCAACTTTCCAATTCTGCTTTTTTAATTTTTTAATTTTTTTAAATGTTTTTGAGATCCTTTGACCTTTACCTTTTTCCTCTCCTGGGACATCTTCAAGGTCTGGTGCTCTGTGCCTGGGGCCATTACCTCAGGATCTTCAGCGGTCCACCTTCTCACCCCGGTCTCTTCCCTCTAAAACCAAACTGCCGAGGGCTTAATTGCCAACAAGTGCTGCTTAAGTGGCTGGGGATTCCCTCCAGAGCAATCAGCTGGGGATGGGGTGCGGTCCTCTCTGTTCAGGGTTTCTGCCCACCCCTGTTTCAGCTGTGGAGCCTCTTTGGGGACCCACTTCCCTTCCCTTCCTGGGTGGATGCCTGGCCTTGGGCTGATCTCTCCAACCGGATGAGAGACATCCACGAGAGAGAGTAAAAAAACAGTGCGGAGATAAGAAAAATGCTGCAGCAAGTGGTTTGGGTGGATCTTTCGCCTCTGCTGTTCCCAGAGTCTCTCCTAGATCCCCCTCCGGTGCCTGCTGTGTTCCACCCTCTTCTTCATTCCTGCGGTGAGCATGCCACCACCTCTTCTGAATCGGCCCAAGGGCTTACCCATGCTTCTGGCTCCTTGATTCCTCACCTCTGCTCCTTTGGCATCCCCTCCTGCTTGGGTCCACCCCCGACCTCCAGATATAGCCTGCGCTGCAGATTGGCTCTGATTTGCTTCACCTGGCATGGAGGTAAAGCCGGGCTAGGGCAGATCAGGAGTTCTCACTGTAGCACAAACGTCACAACGTGGGGTGGTCCATGTCCCTAGCTGGGGATACACCCTCGGTGAGTGCTTTCTGGGCTTTCACACACTCAAGGACACACTCCAGCCCTGCTATTGCCACTTAGCCATAAGCCCTTTGAAAATGGTCAGTCTTGCAGCAACATACCCTGGGCTCATGTCACAGAGGCCTATGTACAGCCTACACTAGCTATCCTGTTTTGGAATCCTAATTGAGATGAGACATTCTAGGTCTTACTGCAAAGTGATAGGTGAGGTCAGCCAGGATAAACTGATTTAATTCACCAAGTGGAAAGTCTTGATTTGAATAATCAATCAAAATCAACTTTTCCATTTGCATTTGTTATTTTCTTAATAAAAGTTCATTCTCATTGTTTGGTATAAGCATTAAAACATGGAGACTTAAAACTAAACAGATCCTTTAAGCTAGAATTTAGCACATTTTTTTTGCTCCTCGAAAGGTACACTATAGGTATGTCTACACAAGACAGTTTACCCCACATTAGTCTAATCTAATGCACTGTAAAGTGTCACTGTCTACATGTGCACATCAATTACTGCTCATTAAATTAGTCTAATGCATTGTCTGCTAGTACCAATAAATATGGGTATTAGAAAAATGATGGATTACTTAATGCAATGAAGCACACATGTAGACCTGGACTGGGAGTAATTTGCTTTTGGTCAGCCCAGGCAGCAGGGGGCCACAAGTGCTGCCTGGCTAAGCCCTGATCTTTGTGGGCTGGGGCAAGCTGTTCTGGCTCCAGGGCAGCTCCCTCCCAGCCATGCAGAGATTTGGGCTGGCGCTGATCTCTTTAGGCTGTTGGAGAGCTGTCCTGGGGCATCTCCCTCCACAGAGGCAAGACAGTTACCCCCACTTCTGGAGCCCAGGTCTGACCTCCATGCCACCCTCCAGCTGGGGCTGGCACCCGGGGGAACCTGGAGCTGCCTTTGGCTGCTACAAGGGAGAAGAGGAGGGCAGGAGCAGCCTGGGACTGAAGTGCTTCCATTACAAGCAAATTTGCTTCTGATAGGCGCATGTTCAGATAGGCCTGCACCTGAATTTTCTGCACAGAAAATTCAGGTGCATTAATTGCACATGTAGATGTGCCCTATAAATACATGTGTTATTTAAGCAATTACGTAGCTTAATATATTCATATTCTTATATTTTTAGTGTGTTAGAAAATGTGAATGATAAATTTTCTGTTTACTAGGTAATTAACTTTATCCTCATGATTTCTGTCAAGCAGCAGCATTAGATGGCAATTGTAATTTAATTAAGAATGCAAAACACTATATAAAATCTATTTCCATTAACCAAGACAATCTTATTTAACAGGGTCTTAATGAGTCAGAGGCTGGATCACAATGCCTTCATTGGCTTTGTCAGTCTTCAGCAGCAAACCTCTAGCATGGACCTATGGTCCCTCAATGGGGCAGGCCCATTGGGTGCGTCTACACATGAATTTACATGCACCTAAACTTAATGCACCTTACCGTAAAGCACATTAAGGCAATTTAGGTGCACGTTGACACTTTAAGGCGCTTAACACGGCTTTGGAACCTGCAGTGGTTAGCACCCTGGACAGCTCCTCTCATGGCCTGGCTCTAACCTGCTCCCCCTGTTCCTCCCTTCCCAGCAGATGAGAGCGGTGCTGCCAGGAACTAAAAGTGACAGGTGGTTTTGCAGCCACTAGCAGCTCTCCCACCCCAATGCAGAGGCTTGGGGTTGCTGGGTGGGCAGTACAGCCCCTGCAATGATGGGATGCCTTGCTGCCTGGCTGGAATTCATATGCCCTTAGAAGGTAGTGCTGGGGCTCCTGCCTGAGACAGCAGGCAGGCTGGGACTGCGTCTGACCCCAGTGCCCACCACAGCTTTCCCTCTCCAGCCACCTATGTCCTGGGGAAGAGCCTGATTTCCCTTCCAGCAGGACACTCTTGGGCTCTGTGCTTGGCTCAGCCTGGGCAGGCGTGGCGCACCACGGGTGGGGACTCAGTGCCCAGGCTGAGCCAAGCAGAGCCCCCAGGAGTGTCCTGCTGGTGCAGAGGCCAGGCACTTGCCCAGGGACAGAGGTGGCTGGAGTGGAAAAAGGTGTGCTGGGAGCTGAGGTCAAATGCAGCCCCAGCCTTCCTGCTGTCTCGGGCAGGAGCCCCAGTTCTGGCTTCTAAGGGTGCCTGAATCTTGGGTTGACAGTGATGAGTTCTGCCGCTGCAGGGGCTGTATTGCCCAGCCAACAACCCCGTGCCTCTGTCTTGGGGTAGGAGAGACGCTAGTGACTGCAAAAGCACCCACCATTTTTACTTCCTGGTGGCACTGGGTGGCAGGCTGTGGCCCCACAGGCTCAGCTGCAGTTGGCACAGCTAACATAGCATTAAGGCACTGTACTGCATCTACATGTGGGTTACGGCTCCTTCAATAATTGGGTCTAAATTTAATACTTGCTTTATGCATGTGACAGGGGGCAACTCTTGGGGCTGGGACTCATGCCAGCCTGGCCACCTGTATCTGTGGGGCAGCCCCCTACTTTCTCCTGTCACGACTTTGTTGTTCCCATAAACTGGTGGTATAATGTGGAAAGCTGGCCATTCCCAGCCCTGATACCAGGGGGCACTATCTGTGGCTCCAAACCTCCCCTGCACTGCAGCAAATACCTCTCAGATGGCATCCAGATTGATATTACTCCCCAGTCTGGGACCAGAGCAAACCTAGTCCAAAGTCAGGCTCCACACACACTTGTTCATACTGCCTCCCTTCTCACAGGAGGCCTCTTCCGCTCTGCCTCCCTCTCACTGGGGCCTCTGGCATACCGCCCATTACTGGGCCACTATCCACTGCCCTTACTCCTCCTGGAGCTTCCCCTCTTCGACCACCAGGCTTCATTACTCACATATGGGCCTCGCAACGCAGTCCTTTGGTTTCCATAAGTTCCCCTACCCTATGTAGTCCAGTCTTGTGTGAAACCCTGGGCTAATTTATAATTTTTGCTGGTGTCTTGGTTTATGTTTATAACTGAAGGACTGGAATGTGGCTATGGGAGAGGTTTGGAGGCCATGCAGTAGGGTGCCAAGGGCATGCTCAGTGTTGAAGCATAGGCATGGCTATGGGCACAGATGGAGGCCATGATTAATTCTTCTAAGGTGAGTTAGTGCCTGAGAACATAGGGCAAATAGGGCCCAATCAGCTAGACTGTGTATAGATCTGGGGGGCATATATTTAGGGATTTTGGGGACTTCCAATGTAAAATACACTTTTCATCAAGACATGGCAGTAAGGACAGTGAGGAAGTTACCCTGAAGAGCTGAGGGAGACATGTACTTTGGCCACTAGGAGTGTTACAATCACACCTGGGGGGGAAGTTCTTGATAGCTAGAAAATTATATTTACAGGTTTCCTTTTGGAAATCTGCTTGTAAGTAAAATAGATATTGCATTAGAACAATGGTCCAGAGAAATGACAAAGGTTACTTGATTTCTAAAGGCCTGTTTGTGACTAAGTTTCCTTAAAGGCCCACTGTGTCTGGCACAGGCAGTCAGCAAGCAGACACACAGGCTGGGAAATTGAAAACATGTACCTCACTGTTCCATAACAGAGGTAAGGGACTCTGCAACATTGGCTAAGTCACAGGGCCCATCTGCAGAGCCTTTGGGATTTCATTTTGGTAAATGGACCAAATTAGGAGGACACTGGAAATAACCTAATTAGGATGTGTACATGTGATGAGTTTGAAACAAAGGAATATGATGACAGGAGAGAAGGTGGACAGTATGATGACTACAGGGAGACCAATCAATGATGCCTGGGAATGAAGAGTTTTCAGAGGGGGAGAAAGGATACAAAAGGAGGGATTTCAGGCCACCGAAGGTTTTCTGAGGTAGGAACCGAAGGCCACCATGGACAGAGGGCATACCACCAGCCTGTCTCACCCTCCTCACTGGGGGCGGGGGAGCCTCCAACCTCTGGGCTGCTGACATTTGACATTCAAGAAAGAACCTCAGGGTGAACTTTGTGTACTGGCCAGACGTACCTTGAATCTGTGATGGCCCTAGCATTGATAGCTATAGAATTGTTTACATTATTGTTATCTGCTATCACTGCGTATCAATAAAATTTTCCTATCATCAAATGGAGAGGTCACAGTCAGTCTGAGGGTTTGGGTCCACCTGAAACAAAGTATCTGGGTCATAAATCTAGTGCTAACAATCCTGTCACAATAACTTACGTGAAAAGACTGAAAGAATTAGGCTTGTTTAGTCTGGGGAAGAGAAGGTTAAGGAGAATTTGATAATAGTCTTCAAATATCATGATTATAAATAGCATGATTATAAAGAGGATGGAGATAGACTATTGTCTGTGGCTGCAGGGGACAGGACTAGGAGTAGTGGTCTCAAATTGCAGCAGATACATTAAGTTGGTTATTAGGAAGAATTTTCTCATTTTGAGGGTAAAACATGTAGACCCCTTCAGAATGCAGCTGCACTTCAAAGCACTTCAAAAAAAATTGGAGGGCTTCAGCTGTAGACCTCTGCTGTTCCCCCTGGCTGTCTCATTTCAAAATCACTGTGACTGCATGCAGTGGTGTGCCCTCAAGCCAAGGGACATTACTTGGGGCTGCAGTATCTTAAGCTCCTCCCCCCCAGCCTGGACTAGGAATGTAGAGGGAGCTGTAAGCAACTGCTCTCCTGAACTTTTCTCCACTACTCTTCTGGAACACCCTCTTGCTAGACCTAGGAGAGAAGACTTAGAAGCATTTCTGCCATTTTTGGAACCTTTCTATGATGTGTACATCTGTCTGCTCACCCTTTGAAACATTTCAGGGTGTTTGAAGTGCTTCAGATGTTACTTCTGTCTATAGTTTGATTTTCTTTGCTGAAAGAGCATGTGGAATAGGTATATAGTTGATCCCCTCACATAAATAAGGACACTAGTTTTAGCCCAGACCACCCTTATTGATCTTTGTTCTCTCTTCTCTTGCCGTTTCCCTAATGTCTCTCTTGCTTGACTTTGTCTTTTTCCATGGGATAAGTAGTTGAATTCCCAAAGCACAGTTTCACTTTCAAATGAATGGAAGGACTCAGTTCAGAAGAGCAATTAAGTAAGTATTTAACCATATGTATGTTAGTAGACCAATTGGTTGCAGTGGGACTCCTCACATGTTTTAAGTTACACATATATTTAAGTGCTTTGGGGGACTGATACCCATACATAGTGTCAGTGCATATCAGTTGTTGCTTTGTGATACTTGATCAATCCTGTCTGAAGCTTCAAAGAAAAGCCATATGCTATTTTTATAATACAAATATTTTGACAGATGAATTGGTGTCAGTCTGATCAGAATAGCTCTTGAGTTAGTTTGTAAAAACCCGGTGGCTTATTTTCTGTAGATTTTCTGGTGGGTTATGCCATGGCTTGGCATGTTAGCAGCTGCTGTGGAGATACATTACTATGCAAGTGTTATATTTGGATTTGGGGAACTCTGTAAAAGTTGGTCTGTTTGCCCATCAAGTAGTGGTTAGAGGAAGGGAGGACGTTAGAAACAGTAATTCTACAAAGTGAAGGGAATGAAATCTGCAAATCACTGTAAAAGAGCAACAAAATAGGGAGGTCTCAAGTAAGCCGCTCCTTGCATTTATATAGAATTGCTAAAGGCTAGCTCTTATTAAGAAGTTTGGTCTATTAAAACCTCATGTGAATAAAAAAAAGCAAGAAAATAGCTAAATCAGATGTATTCATTTTTAAAATTATATTATGATTAAAACCAATAATTTTATAAAATTTATTTTAAATATTACGTATTTTTATGTGGTGGACTAGTGAGCTAATTAAAAAAGCTTATCATGCCTAGCATGTGTATATGTGTGATTACTTTGCATACATCTTCAGGCAGTTGGATCATAGCTTACATTCAAGAAATTTTGTAAGTACTCAAAACATTTTCGGAAACATTTCAGAATGGAAAAAGATAAGTTGCTTATATTTAACACTGAGCATGGAATCATTCCAAATCTGCTTTTCAAAGATGGGTACTCAGCCTACGAATACTGCTGGAGTTTGACAGTGACCTATTAGCTAATGTTGGTGACATGCTGGGAACTACCTGTATGCTGCACTATTGGAAGGCAGTCCATTAGTGTCTGAATTAATGCACTTGGAGATTTTTAATTCTTCACGGAATCTATTTCCATATTTAATTACGGGAAAGTCATAGAAAAAAGTTACAAAGCACCGTCTTCATCCATTTCATTGTCAACGGTAGTGGCGATTAGTAATTCTTCTTCAAGTTATATTGCAATATTCACTTAAAATAATGCAGCTCCTTGCTGAGTTTGCTTCAATTAAGCCATATTTTATTTGCTAATGACTTACCAAGTTGACAATGACCTTGAAGTTGGTATTGTCAACACTTGGCATAAAGAGCTTGGTGATTTAGAGTTATTAAGAGTGCATCAATTTATTCTCTCTATGTCAGTATTTTAAAAAGGCTCTTTAATTCCATTACGAATGAGGTATTTTACCTGAGTAATGCACAGGTTAGTGAGTTAAGTAGCAGTCAATTTGTTATGTTTAATGCAGAGTTTTAAGCTGTGTAGATAAGGCAGTGTCTTATTAACGTGTCTTGAGTTTGAGTTGAGAAAAAAAATAGGCTTTTCTTGGATTATCTTTAAATTTGCTTTTATTATTGAACTGCTTGTCTCACTAAAGAACTTTTTGTCATTATTACAGTTCTGTTGGCCTCAAGGTTCCTATATGTTTCTAAACATTTAAATTCTAGGAGAAAAATAGCATGATAGACCAAAAGGATCATTTTAATTAATTGTTAAAACAATAGGCGATAGCAAAAACAAGCCTTTTCATAAATAAAAAAATAGTTCTTTATTAAAGTTCAGTAACTTAAAAGAAGTCCTGTAATAAATTCATACTCATATAGATTTATAACTGTGTTTACTTTGTTATAACTTCTTGCCATAGTAGTAAACCTAAAGGTCTGCATCATTATGAAGTAAGCTAAAATGGCTTAGACAATTAAAATAATATTTAAGACAAATGACTATGGTAGTGAACTTTAGTATTTTTGTCATTAAAACTATTGTTCTTCTCAATACATTGTGTTACTTTTTTGGAAAGTGATGTTGCATGTCTTTTTAATTCAAATGCAACAGGGACACATAATTAACCTGCCAAGTCATGCACATTTGCTGTTGGGGATTTTATCATTAGTTATTTCCTACTTCCTGTCATTTTATATATTATGTTGTGTCTGTCTTTAAAGAAAGAAAGACCTAGACTGCCTCAGTGAGCACAGAAGACGAACAGCTACTAACGCTACTTAAAAAAATGAAATATTCATAATAGCATGGCCTTTTCCGTATTTTTTATTTATCTTAATTATATTTGTGTTTTTGAACGTTTTCTAGATTTTGGTTTCTTTTATTGAAAATGGCACCCACTGTATATAATTAAAACATTTTAATCAGTCACTATCTTGCTAATTCAGATACCTGAAAATCTGCTTTTTCTGCATTGCCTTCAAAAACTGAGTTCTGCCTAACATACCATAAATATTAACTTTAGTAGAGCCATCAAGATGTGCATATACCAAGTGGAGAAACCATATGGTCTGATCTCTGTAATGTTTATCCTTCCCCTCTACTCTTGTTTTGTGAAAGAGTATTAGAAGGTGTTTGGGTTAGAGACCATATCATTACACCTATTCTGTGAGTTGCCCAGGAGTCTTCTAAATGTTGAATCAGTAATTGTTGGCAGTTCAAGAACAGGTTTCCCTCGATTTATGCAGGTTCTTTATATGCAAATTTGCTTTTATGTTATGAGCATAGATGCCCACCCCCCGCCCAAGCAGGTACGTCTGTGGAGGGAGGGGAAAGGGCCATGGCCCCGCTCACCCCAGCCCTGGCTGCAGCAGCCATGGGAGTGGCCGATGCCAACTGCCTGTGGCCTCTGGGCTGCACTGTGCTCTGCCTGCCCCCCCATGCCTGGACTTACCCCAGCTCCTGGGCTGCACTGCGCTGTGGTGCAGTCAGCTGGTGTCAGCTGCTCCCAGGGCCGCTCTAGCACAGGCTGAGGTGAGTGCAGACAAGCAGAACCCCGGGCGATTTATGCGAATTCAATTTATGCTCTGTTCTCCAGAAATGCATATACAGCATAAATTGAGGGAAACCTGTAAGTAGGGAAGTCATTGGTGAACCCAGAGATGACTGAAGAGTCTGATCTGAGATCCATATGTTCAGTTGCAGTTGTGACAAATAGTTCTGGAAGAAAGGAGTAGATCCTGGTGATGGCATATCATAGCCTTTCCCTTTGTCCCTCTCATCTGTCTGCCTCCATAGTGAGGGGAGTTTGCTTATATTGACTGATGCCTTGTCATTGGAGATGATTTCATGTGGAAGATATGATTTTGGAGATGTCCAAAGGCAATGGTGGCAGATTTTATTTGGTGTTGAATATCATTGCATATGTTTACTTTTTGGGAAAGGTGGCTCCCCAGATAGGGGAAAATGCTTAACATTCTTTAAGGACTGCCCTCCAATTGTAATGTGTGGAGAAGTATCTGGTTGCTTTGGGTTGATTGGTAAAGGATCTTGGTTTTCATGAAGTTGACAGTGGGTCCATGCATTTCATATGCTTCACAGAAGAAATTAGAAGTGACCTGGAGTTAGGGTGACTAATATGTCCTGGCTTGTCCAGGATAGTCCCAGATTTCATAGGCTGTCTCAACATCCTGCCTGGTTTGAAAAATGAAGCAAAAGTCTTGGATTGGTGGGGATCAGCCAGGTCAGGGTGGGGCAAGGGGAGAGTGCTGCTATCAGTATGTATGTGTGTGTTGTGTGTGGTATCCTGGTGGAGAGCAGTGCTATGAATGCAGGCTGCCCACACTTGTGTGTGGCAGCCTGGGGGAGAGTGCTGCTGTGAGCATTGGCTGCTCACATGTACATGTATGTATGTGTTTGTGCATGTATGTGTGGTGTCCTGGCGGGGCTGGGTGGCTTGGACCCCTGCCCTGAAGGGCGTGGGGTCCCTCACCTGCTCCTACCCACCTGGCAGCTGGTGGGGATCTGTGTTGAGGGGGGTGCAGCTCTGGGCTCTGCCTTGGGACTGTCAACAGCTGGGCTGGGCCAGCCGACAGCTGCAGCAGCAGTAGCAAAAGGTTACCTGGTTGCAGCCGCTGTTTTGTTCAAGGATTGGCACAGGTGGTGGTGGTCCTGTGCACGTGGTCGTGCTGGCTGTAGAGGTGCTGTACACATGGGTCTGTGCAGAGCCTGGCACCCTCTGTGTGCCAGTTTGCTCCTCATTCCAGGCACTGCAGCTGGGAGCCAAGGGGGTGCTGCATGGCCCCATGCCATATGAGAGGATGTATGCACTGGGCTGAGGGGGAATCTCAGGGGCACAGGGCACAGTCCAGCAGGGAGGTGGAGCAGCATGGTGCCTGTCTACCATCTTAGCACATCATACTGCTCCATCTCTGCCTGTAGCAGCACTGCTGACTTGGGAGAACAGGGGAGGATCTTCCATAGAGTATCTGTCAGTTGAATCAAAGGCCTTAGTTGGGTTAATAAAAACTGCTGAAGATCTTGGTGTTACTTGTGACACTTCTCCTGCAACTGTCTAGCAACAAAGATCTTATGTATTGCTCCTCTGTGTGTTCTGAAACTACATGGGGACTTGGTTAGGATCTCCTCTGCAAGGAAAATGAGTGTATTGAGAATGTGGGTAAGGATTTTCCCAGCTATGCATAATTGCCAAAATACAATTTATCTCTCTTGAATATGGTGTTGATTCTGGCATCTCTCAAGTCCCTGGGAATCTGTTCATGTTTCCAGAATGTTGTAATCATGATGTGTAGTTAGTGAGAGTGCATTTTTCCATTGTGCTTAAAAATTTCAACCAATATTCCATCTGGACCATAGGCTTTATTTTTCATTTGCTTAATGGCTTTCAAGGCCTCTTGCTAAGTGGGTGGATCGGCAAGACAGTATTTAATATCATGTTGTCCTTGCCGTACTGAGTGTTTCTTCCACTATGCATGGTGGAAGTTGTTGTTAAAGAATGTTGCTCCATCCTTGGGTCTCAGGTGAATGGCTCATTGTGTGCTTGACCATAGATAGCTTTGGTTACCATAAAGAAACTAGGCATGTTGTAACTGTTGACAAACTTTTGAATCACTTTTGCTTTGTCCTCCCACCACTTGTTCTTCATTCGTGAATTTTCCTCTGGATCTCAGCTTTAATGTGGCAGTAAGTGTTCGACTTCTGTTTGGAGCTAATTCTATTTTGCCAAGCTTTGAAGGCTCTCCTTTTCTGTCAATGAGAGCTTGTATTTCCCTATCATTCCCACCAAATCTGTTCCAATATTTCTTTATGGAGAAACCTAGAGATTCTTTTTACACCTCATGTAGTATGCTTTTGAATGTTGAATCAATAATATCAGGGGTATAGTTTGTAGCTGTGTTGGTCTAAGGACATATAGGCAGTCAAGGTTCTTTGGGTAAATCTGATATTTTTTATTAGACCAACTCAAATAGTTGGAAAAATTCTTCTTTGCAAGCTTTTGGGTACAAATACCTTTCATCAGGCAGAAGAATCATCTAAGTTGGTATGTGCTCTTCCTGGATGGAATAGAATAGAAGCCAGAAGCCAGTATGCATGTGAGAATTTTCTCAAGAAAAACTCTTTCTCCAATCTCTCAGTTCTAATCCTCAAAGGGAATTTGCAAAAGACCTTTTGAAGTTAAGCCTATAAACTTCACGTCACCAATTACTGGATACAAAAAATCATGGACTAAACATAGACATTGGATTTATGACACATTATAACCTGCCTAACATCTGATACCCCATGTAACTTTTCTACTATTTACCAGCTATATTTTTTTCACCGGGTCTGCATTCCCCTTCCCTCCTTGTCACCTGTTTCTTACAAGTTGACTGCATCAATTTTCATTTTCACTGACTAGCATTCTCACATGCATACTGGCCTCTGGCTTCTATTCTGTTCCATCCAGGAAGAGCACAGACCAACTTCAGATGCTTCCTCAGACTGACAAAGGGTGTTTGTACCCAAAAGCTTGCAAGTGAGAATTTTCCCAACTATTTCAGCTGGTCTAATAAAAGATAGCGAATCAATAATATGTAATTTACAAAAATACATGTGGCCTATGCTGTTCTTCGTATTTATCAACAAAGACCCCAGTTTAGGAAGGCACTTAAATGTATTTGTAAAGTATGACTATAAAAATAATTTGAATGTCTAAAAATTGTTCACTGAGCAAATCAAGTCTTAAGCATTCTGCAGTGGAAAGATTTGCTAACAGTAATTTTAGAAGTTTTCTGAAGTTCTGGTAACATAATTATCTACTACTGAATTCAAACTTGTGAAGACCTTTCTCTGTCCCAAGCAGGAGCCCCAGCACAAACTTCTAAGGGCACCTGAATCCTGGGCAGGCAGTGAGGCATCCCGACCCTGCAGGGCTGCATTACCTGGCCAGCAAACCTGCCTTGAGGGAGAGGCAAGGGGGAACTGCTAGCAAAGACTCAGCCCACCCTGCGCTTCCTCCTTCCACTGCAGGGAGTTGTATGGGGGCCTTTCACTTGAACTTTGACAGGAGCCCTCATGCCTCCTACTCTCTCTGCTGACTTAGTTCCAAGTTGGTCAGCACACTGACAGGTACTGCTGCTACTGAAACTGCCTCTCCAGCTCCAGTGTCTGTGCCTTGGAGAATAGCTTATTTGTCTTGGTGGTGCTTGGCAGCAGCACGCTCCAGCCCACTCTTGTCTGACACTGGGGAGGCAGGAACATGGGGAGGAGGTTAGAGCTGGGGCTGGAGCTGGGGCCAGGCCAAACATGTCTGGAGGGACTGGAGCCTTTCACCTGCTTGGTTGGTACTGGGCTGCATTGCCCAGCTCTGCTGCAGCAGGCATTGCAGGGCTGTCCAGGGTGCTGACCAAGGCAGGCTCCAAAGGTGTTTGCCCAGTGAGCTGAGTTAAGGTGTGACTTAAGGCATGCATGTGTAGACATGTGCTTAAATAGCCGTAATGCACATTAGGTTAAGGTGCGTTAATTTTAAATACATGTAAATTCACGTGTTGACATTCCCACTGAGAAAAAGGCCCACCGAGTCTTTTTCAGGAAAGTAGGCTTTGTACAAAATTTGGGCTCCCTGATTGTAGTTTCTTAAAGCCTGTTTTTTATATTAATATATCTTATTGCCAACATCACTGCCATTTATTAATATTAATAATATAAGGATTTTGCATTTATGTCAAGCATATTAAAAATATAAGAAGTTCAATATGTAAATGCCATTAATATCGATTCATAAATTGGCTTTAATCATAGGCCAGCTATTGTTGTACTATATGAAGTTCATTTACTTGCTGAGTGTTGCCCCCCCAGAGAAAGAAACAAAAATGCATGAATGAAATTATATCCTAGTAACATGACAGTCTATTCTGTTTATTGTTTCTTAAAAGGCTTCCATATTGTCTCTGTAGCTTTAGTATTACTTATACCCCACAACCTTGATTTTTAAACAGCTTCCATTCCTTCTGGTAAGATTCTATTTGAGGCTCATTTATACTTGACTATTTAAGTAGCCCAAGAAATTGACTGACTGGTTTGAGGTCACTACTCTTCTGGCATTTCCACAGATAATGTAGTATATGTTGGAGGTCAGGGCCATTTGACTCTGATCTCCTGCCAGAGTAGTATGAGTAGACAGGATTTTTCCTGCTGTGGCAAAGTTCTGCTCTATGCACAGATTCCCATAGGATAACCTGGCTCAATCTTTCACAATGTAATAAAAAGTAGTTATAGACAGGCCTAAACAAGGACATTATTTACTGTTGTAGTTATATATTAGAACAACAGTAAATGATGTCTAACAGGAACCACCTGAGGGTGCTAGAGTGCTGTTACTGTGAAAACTAGGTTTAGTTCTTATCAAGAATCTAATTTTATTTACATTTCAATACTAATTAAAATATTTGGTTTCTTAATTGACTAATAGCTAAGAACACACATTATTTAAAATCCATATGTATTTCAGTTTCAGTCTCTAACAGGCAACCTTGAATATATGCTTGGTCCATAAATTATATATTTAGAATAAGAGATCAAAACCTTATTTAAAAGCAATAAACAAAACAACAGCAACAACAAAACTATGCATATGTTTTCAGAACAGTGAAATATATGCATAATCAGAAAAGTTACTGGGGACAAAGATCAGCCTTCTGAATATGGACGTTAATGCTAAAGACAACTGCATTAACTATATATATATATATATATATGTAGGGGTGTGTGTGTATGTATATATGTGTATATGCATATATAATTATATATATGAGATATTTGGAGGAGCATCTGTTGTGTGTGTGTGTATGTGTGTGTATATGTATATATACGTATTTATAATAGAAGGTATTTGGAGGAGAATCAGCTGTGTGTGTGTGTGTATACACAAATCTAATGCAGATTAGATTAATGTAGGCAAAGATAATTATTTTCAAGATACTGGAAAGACAGTGCTCCTTTAGAAGAGGCCAAAAGTATGGCTAGTTTTACTCGGATTATATCTTTTGAGATACTGATTTATCAAATACAGGGAAGGAAGATTTATTATAAAACATATGGAAATCATTTATTAATTATACTAATGGGTCAAAGAGATTAATGGATGAAAATATGCACTACTACTATATTTGTGTGCATTATTATATACATTTTTAAATATATATTCCACATTAAAGTCATGTATTCTGTTCTTGTGGGCTTTCGATTTTGCATAGTTTTGTTTGGTTCCCTGGGTAAGTGGTTGATGGGCTGTGAACATTTTGTTTAGATGAGTGTTGCAGGGCGCTAAAGTGAGCTTACTCCTTTACGAGCAGAAGCAACTAGCTAGAGAGCTCTGCAGTCAAGGCAGAACTCAACAGCTGCAGCATACCTAGGCAGCAGGCTAATGAGCTAACGTGGGAATTAGCTGAAGGAGGCAGTGCCCTGGGCACATATAAGCCCCAGGGCTGGGGCTGGTAGGGGTTAGTTTTCTGGCACTCGCCAGGGGAAACATCTGCATGAGAGAGCTACCTGGGGACATTGATGGCCTGACTGTCACAGGGCACTAGGGTGCCCTGCTCCTTTAAAGGATTGAAACTGCCAGGGGAAGAGCTGTAGCCGTGAGTTGGAGGCCCCAGCTGTGGGTTACCAGGGCAGCCAGAAAAGGCTAGTGGCCCACACCTGCCAGTAGTCAGCTGACCGGAGGGGCAGAGCCTGGCTCATATATAAAGCCCAGGGCTGAGGCCAGAAGGGCAGTTTCCTGTTGCCAGCCAAGAGGGAAGGAGCTCTTCCAGAGCAAGCAAAGGGGAGAGGCCTGACTGCACGAGCAGCTCCTGATACTGTTGTGGAACAGAGTATTCCCCAGTAGGGTTTGAATGACATTATAGCTGGGCAACTTGAATTTATGTTACAGCCCAGGGGCTTGTGTTTTGTTTATTGTTGCATAACACTGGTGGTTTGGGTGAGGCTATTAGGGGAAGGAGGAGGCCTCATGGGGGGGGGCCCACAGCAGTGTGGGGACCCCACACCTGACAATGCGCAGCATTTGTGGGTGCACAGACGCTAGCACCAGAGAATGTACATGATTTGAGGTGCACAGGCCCCAGTGCTAGAGAGAGTGCAGCACTTTGCAGGGCTGCAGAGAGCCCGAGTGCCAGGTAGGTGCAGAGTGAGATGGAGCTGTGGAGAGCCAGGGAGGACAAGGGGGACAAATTACAACAAGGCCCAGACCAAAACAATGTCGGTACCATCTGCAAGGCTTGCGGTGTGGTAAAGTGGTGGTTGGAGCCACGCATAGCCCATAAGGCTAGGATGCCCTGAAACACCCATTGTGACTGTAAATGTCTTATTTTATTTCTGTATAACTGCCGCACAGCACTCTCACATTTATGTAACCTTGTAGTTTTGGCTTCTAATCAAAATGAAAGCTTTATATTTTCCCATGCTTGTATTAAGCTGCACATGCGTATTTTATAAGTTTCATTTCTTATCTATAAGTGTCATTCCTGCAGAAATGAAACTTATGTAGAAAATCTACCTAGTAACTATTATGTAAAAGAAAACTATCCTATCTCTGTATGCTTAGCTTATATCATAGTTAGTGTCACAGAGGCAGTCCAACCAACATCTATAAAGAGGCATAGAGGCAAGAAGTAGCAGAGACGACGACTGAACAACCCTTCAGGCTTGATCACCCTGTAGCCAGTCTTCAGCCTCCCCACCTGGGCATATCCCAGCGAAAACCAAGGCCTCGAAAATCCGACAATCGACAGCGATTCACCGCGTTACAGTTTTGTTATCTATCATCCTGTTCATGAGCTGTTGACCAGCCCTAGAACTAACTAGTGAGTAGCCGTACCTATCCCGCAAGGGGTAGAAAGCAAGGGCTCGCTAGTAAACCCTGTGGGCCAGCAGACCCCCTTTGTATCTGGCATACTGTAACTGAAGAAACATTGGAGACTCCACCTCTTAACTGCCTCTCTTCGTAGTTTAGACAGCATATCTACACTTTCTATACTTATATTTACTGCAACTTCGTTCCAGCCGGTTTCCCCTCTTATTCGTAAGAGGGTGAGGCCAGGTGAGTGAATAAAACAAATTTTTACTTTACCTTATATTTACTCCATAATAACTTCTACCACTAACACCCTATCTCAATGAGCTGCTGACCAGTTCTGGGCTTAAGGAGTTGGCAGCCGCACCTAGCCCATCGGGTTAGAACGCAAGGGCTTACTCCAGAACTCCATGAACCAACAAACATCCTACAAACTTATTATAAGAAAACTAACAACTTACTCTAAGTCGTCTACTTGCGCCAACTCGGCGAACCTCGAAGGCGGTCATAAAGCTACCTCCAATCCCGCCCCACAAGCTGCGCGCTCGCCTGCTCCGTAAAGACCGCGGCTCTCCAAGCGGTGCCGGAATTGCTAGCCCGGCATTCCGCAACAGTGACATCCATCTCGACTGTGTCCAAGAGGACTTAGAGGCAGCCTCCCTATCATCAAAGACATGGTGGTGAGAATAGAGGGTGCCCAGTGGCCCAACTTGACATGGTAAGGGGGCCTTGGGGAGATCAACACCATCCTGCAGAACCCCATCCCATGACACTGACCTGCTACCTGCAAGATTGACAGGGCTCCAGAAGCTCATAAGCTATGTGGAGCTAGGAGGCACACAATACTGAGTGAGAAGCTTGCCTTCTTAAAGGGGCAGAGTGTGGCCTCCAGTGTTATTGTTATTGTTATGTTGTAGCCCAGGGGCTTGTGTTTAGGTTGTCCTTTGTACTGGTGGACTGGTAAGAGGCTAATAGGGGAGGAGGAGGAGACCTCATTGGAGCACACTACTGTGTAGGGCCCCAGTGCCAGAGAGGGCACTGATACAGGGCTGCAGAGAACCCAGTGCCAGAAAGGGCGTGGATACAAGGTTGCAGAGAGCCCAGCACCAGAGAGGACACAGTGACAGGGGCCGTAGAGCCCAGGGACCACAGGAGGCCGAGTTAGGCCAAGACTGGATCAGGGAGACGTTATTCATATACCACCTGTGAGGCATGGGACATGGTAAAGGGGAGGTTTTGGACCCATGCAACTAACTCATAAGGCTTGTGGGTGTCCCATGAAGCACCTACTTGAAGCAGGACCTAGCCAGGGGTCCTAGAACCCTCAGGGTTTAGTGGGGTTCATCAGGACCATGACCAAGCAGAAACTTGAAGGCAGCTTCCCCATTTATTATCTGTATCAACAAGAAGGGAGCAGGTGATAAAAGAAGGGACCCATAGGGCAAAATTGCCATGGTCACAGAGCCCTAGGTGCATCACAGCAGTCCCTGGGGACCCCGTGTTGTAACAATTAGGTAAGAGTAATAGTGTATATCGAGACATTTCTGAACCAGATTATTTCATCAGGTATTAAAATTCATGGAAAAGTGTGTATTAATCTGAAAAGGCAATCTGGACTCGTAGCAGAGATGATATCTTTTATTAAACCAACAAGATTTTTGCAAGTCTTTAATTGCAAGTGTTTGGGCACAAACACCATCAGGCATTGGAGAAAAGATTGTAAAAGTTCTCCTAGGTAGAAATGAAAGTTCATATTTCATAGGATTTCCCAGAGGAGTCAACAGACTTAAAATTCCTCTGGGCAGTCAGTTCATAGCTAGTATGAAGCCTCTCACCTCCTTAGATGATCTGTAATGATGCAAATTACCTTGAAACAAAGGCAGGAGCAGGATCTCAGGTTTCAGGTGGTCACAGTTGCTTCCTGCTTGGGAAACTATGAAAATTTAATTTAAAAAAATCAGCTAAAATTCAATTTCTTCCATGGGTCAGGTATCCAGGTTGTGGATGTATTGTTTTAGAGGAAAAGGCAATCAGGACTCGTGGTAGAGTTGATATCTTTTATTAAACCAACAAGATTTTTGCATCCCATCTCTAATACGAGTCCTGATTGTCTTTTCCTCTCGATCAATATGGCTACAACCTGGATACCTTTTAGCTGTAAAGTGTATTTGCCCACATTATCCTGGTGAAGGCAGGCATTGCTGCTTCCAAATCTAGCAGATCCACAGGGATCTGTGGGAAGCCTGGGTCTTCCAAGAAAAGGTATTGCATTGCTTTATTTCTTGCCTCTTCCATTTCCCAGAGGGCACGTCTACACGTGAGCATTTACTGCGTAGTAACAGAAATTACTGCACAGTGTGGATGTGAGTCTACACATGCACGTCTCTACTGTGCAGGAAATATGGCAACTTATGTTGACTACATGTGGTAACGTGCTGATTAGTTACTATGCAGTAATGTACATATAGATGCATTACTGCACAGTAACCCTGGGGGCCTCTCTGCTGTGTTTGCCCAGCCACTAGGTGCCCAGCCTGAGCCCAGCACAAGGGCTCCTGGCTGGCTGCCTCTCCTGGCTTCAGTTTGGGACTAAAGTTAGTTCTAAGTGCTGGCAGCTGGCTCTGGCTTCAACTTGGAACTAAAGTTAGTCTGAAGGGCTGGTAGCCATTTGGCTGGAAGCAGGCTGCTCTGATCTGGGACTGAATTTAGTCCAAAGTCTCTCGCATGTGTAGATGCCAGGCTATTTCCATTTACTGCACAGTAAATTTAAGCAGGTGTAAATGCCCAGAAGCTATCAGGGACTTCCTAGCCACTCCACTGTGCACATGGCAGCTTCTGGGGACCCAGAGTGGGAGGAAGTGCCAAACAATTAATACTGTCTGGAACTATGTTCATTCTTCTTTGTGAATTCTGAGGACCTGGAGAGAAAATGTTGGGCACCTCACCGTTCTATTTTTGTCAGGATTAGATTGTAGCAGGATGGAGTCCTAGGGTCGCCGTGCACTCCCCTAGGGACTGCCTTTAGTACTGTGCCAAGCGTTCTCTAAGCACCCATGGAATCTTGCCCACCACGTCTTTGATGTTATGTATTTATTGTAGGGAGGCTGCCCTTCATTCCCTTGGCTATGGTTTCCTGCTATGTGCCGGACCCGCCTTGGTCTCCCTGGCACTTGGGCGCTCTACAGCCCTGCCTCGCTCCGCGTCCTGTTGATGCTCTGTCCCTTCAAAGTCTTGTCTTACTCGGGCTCTCTGGAGTCCCGCCTCACACTGCACCTCAGGGTGCTCAAACAGTCACTGCCCGTCTCTCTCTCTGGAGCTTCTTGCTGCCCTCTCTCTGGGGCTTCTCGCTCACCCCGAGCCTCACTGGTGCTCAGGTTCTCCATGACCTTGTTCTGCCTTCTGGGGTACTCGGGGTCAGCCCTCTCCCAATACTGCGCCTTTGTCTTGCATAACACTCAGGGATGACACCTCCCCCTCTGCTTCGCCCTTATGGATGCTCTGGGTCAATGCCCTCCCTGCACTGTACTTTCTGGCAGTCTGGGAGGCACACTTCCTCCTTTTTTGGCTTCATGGTCACTGCCCACTCTCTCTGGGCCTTTCAGCAGTGCTGCCCACTCTCTGGGGCTGGGGTCAACACTCTAACATGGTTCCCTGTGAGGCTTCCTCCATCCCCTTATAGCCTGGTCCGAACCTCTGATCTAACAACAAGCAAAACAAGCCAATCGGCTATAACACAAATCTATGCTTCATGGCTAAAATGTCCTCCAAACCACACCGCAGGTGTTCCATCTCTCACCCGTGTCACTAGCTGCTTGTACATCCAGGCCTTTTCCCTTTCACACATTCAGGGTTGAGCTCCTTCCTCCTTGGCCGCAGGCTGCCTTCTTTGGGCTTTGGCCTGTGATTTATGTCTGAGCCAGGCCCTCCCCCTTCCGTTCAGCTGACCAAACAGGTGTGTGTCCTTAACTCCCTTTGGTTGCCCCTAGCAACCAGCACCTGAGCCACTACTCCAGCTTTCTGAGCAGCAGGCACCTGAGTGCTCTGCTACATAGATTAATACTTTTTGGTTGGGATGTTGTCCTGTGGGATCAGGCCAATGCTCAGGTTCTCAATATCGCGCTGTTAGACAGGAAAGCATGGTGTACAGTTGCACACACACACAAAAATGAATTAGGTGCACACACACACTCTAGGTGCACGCACCCCCAGCAGGTGCACACACACACACACACACACACACACACACACTACCAACTTAGGCACATACACATCCAAAATTACCAGCCTAGGAACATGAACACTTATCACCAATTCAAGCACCTATACACACCAAAAGTTAGAAAAAAATCAATTGTCAATACCTACACACCCAATACACATATCACTCATTCGTATATCACACACACGATGACATATATGTATATTCACCAGTTTACACACAAACCACCCACATAGGTGAGTTCCTAACTTGGATGGTATGGTATGTATGTGTATGTTTGGGGTACTTGGGGGAAGTTTAACGTGTGAGAGAAAGTGTAAGGAGTGCAAGTTGCCAGAACTGGGATTAGAACTGATAGACTAGAGAAAAGCTGGTTGAGGAACTGAGGCTTGGGGTTACTTAAGGTCAAGTGGCCCCAGGGTTACTCAAGGTCACTGGTGCAAGTGAAAAAGCCCGGTGGCAAGGAGGAAACAGCCAGGAAAGAGAGAGAGGCAGAAACCTGAAAGCTTGGGGCAGGATAAGTGGTGGCAAGGAGGAAACAGGAAACGGACAAAAACCCAACTTGGGGTTTCAAGACAACGGGTATATTGAACAGACAACACACTACACAGCCCTATGAAGTTATTGGTTCCCACATGCACGCACACACACACACACACACACACACACACAAGCACTCACAATGGCAGCAGGAGAAAGAGACTCAGTGGAAGGGTTGGAGTCCAGGTAGGGAAGAGAAACAGAGTCCAAGTTCTTGGCTCAAGAGGGGGTGGGGGTGATAGGCTGGAAAGGGGTCCTTGTCCAGTAGGTGTTGTCCAGAGGGGGGTTGCTGGCAGGACCTCTGGGTGGATAAGTGGTGTGACATGGTGCTGGTCCAGATGGAGAGGGCGTCCCAAGGAGTCAGTCTTCACTACCCTTTTTTATGGGGCAGACTATTTCTGATCTCCTATGGGGAGGGCATGTCCAGGCAATGTCAGTCCTGTTCCAGAAGGTTCCAGGTGTTCATACTGAGCATGTGCAGCCTTGGCACAGTTGTGGGTGCCTCATCTTTTGTTTCTTGAATGCTGAGGGTGGTTCCAATGGCTGGGTTATTGGTCCAGGTATTGGTTTTGATGGTTCAGTCATTCAGAGGGAGCTATTTTTAGATCTACTGCCATTGTCTTTCAAGAACCCTCATTCATCCCCATTCATCCACGAACCAAATTACATAGGAGGGGTAGGTATGAGTCACACAGTTACAACAGAGTTACAATAGGGTATGCCTGGGCAGGGGACACAAGATGGAGACTTGAGAAACAAAATGGACACTTGGCATGACTTATGCTAACTTACAGATGTAGGCCTAAATCATATCATATCAGTAAAACAGTAATATAGTACAGTAAAAATCAATATAAACATAATAATTATACAATATAAATCAGTGGATATCCATAACAGGGCAGTTATTTGAAAAGAAGGAGAAAAAATAAAACAAAAACAGCTTGCTACCAAAATAAAATGCTAAAGCTTATTCTATGGCTTAACTCACTTATACTTATATATAGGGGATAGAGAGGGAGAGAAAAAGTCAGAAATGGTTAGGGGAACGGGAGGGAATGTATTTTTAAATAATAACCCCCCCCAAAGAAACAAACAAACCCAACAACAAACAAACAACAAACTGGGGGTTTTGCTACAGGGATTTAAAAATTGCTCATAGGGAGCCAGCTGCCAAATCCTATTGAATTTCATTTTTAACTCCTATAGGCCCCTGTGTAAATTCCTGCTTTTGTTTCTAACAGTTATTACTTAAAGTTTTGCATGAAATCGATTAAAATTCAGTGATATGAATTGATATCTGCTTCAAATATTCGGGCATATTTGGATGCAAACTCAGGAGTTAGGTAGCTAAAGAAAAGACTTGAACAAACCATGAGCTAGCTAAACTAAAAATGAACAAACCATAAGCTTGGTGAGGCTTATGCAGCTCTGCATATTTCCCTCAGCCATTTAAACTCATGACCATCATATTTTGTTTGTATATTTAACTAGTATTTTAGGCACAGATGTGAAAAATGTGTGAGACGTGAGTGGCTAGTGGGACAAAATGACATGACATGAACATTAAATTTCAGCTGTTTGACATGTCTTCATTAAGTTATCCCGTCAGTTGTGGTCTAACTCATATGAACTCCATTGAATAGTATGACAGGACATGCATTTGACTGCTAAAATGACAAATGTGTGGACACATGCACATGGTATAATTGGACAGATAATGGATGAATAGCATGTAGGGGAGCATCCTAGTAGTGAAACGTGAAACAAAACATGAAACACACATTATTTAATGAAAAATATACCACCTAGTTTCTGGGATATTTGCTCTTTCATTTCTTTATGGTACATGGAAATATTAGTCCATCTGTTATGGATGGAAATTGTGAATGGGTACCTCATTTTTCACATAATTGATGGATACAACTGTGTATGGTTTACTTTATGTGTTTTTAAAGTCCTGGGGACTTTCCTTTATGGGAAATCTAAAATGAATGAAAAAACTTGAGTAAATTTGGAAAAAGACATGGTACTTTTAGAAGAGAAATTAGCTTAATCTGTGTATGCTAGGGCAATGAAAGTGATTCCACCTTTGTGAAAAATTTCAGTTTTTCATGATTTCTTTTTGCAAAACTGAACCCTGCAATGTTTCATTTGAGTAGAAGAAAATGTGATGCTCATCCAAACACCTGATTGCCCACCTAGTAGCCTGCCAAGAAGTGAGGAACTTGGAATCCCTGTTAGTTATGGCTTGGAATTGCCATTATTCTTGTTAATTTTGCTGCTACCAGCCACTTATTAATTGTAGTAAAACCAACTAAACTTTCATTGTCAGACTGGCAAGTTAACAAGACTACTTTTCAATGATAGGCAGAAGTGAAACTAACAGGACTTGTATGATTTTAGTTGGTGGACACAGGGCTTTGAGGATGCTTAGTTCCATGGAATCTAGCTTGCTAACCTGGAATGGGTCTTTAGAAATAATGGGTCCTTTATGGCCTACCTGGTGGGCTGAATGGTGCCTGGCTCAGCAAATCAAAACAAATGGGTGAGTAAACTAGAGGGAAATGAGGCAGAAATCCTACTTGGAGATTCTTAAACTGTTTATGTGAAATGTTTAGATATTGGCAGAATTTTAACCAAAAAAATCAGAATTTTTTTCAACTCTATTAACATATAGAACAAGTTGCAGATGGTAGTAAAACAACGTGCCACCTTTAGACACTTTTGTAGTCATGAGGTAAACATTTGGCTTACAAACTTAAAGTTGCCTTTGCTTATTTAATTTCCAGGATGTTACCAATTCTTCCAAGAAGTATAAAGGAATACATTTTGGAAATTTAACTGGAAGACGCAGTGAATTTAAGCCTCAAGAAGGTCCTGGACCAGGGGAGTATGACATAACTCAGTAAGTAAAAACATACTGGTTTCTGTTTCATTTTTGGCTATTAAATCCCCCCCCAAATGTTTAGTTTCCATATTCACTTTCAATTTTATCATTATTTCAATTTGTCTGAATTTTATAAGAGGTTTTCCCTGTACATGCCAGTAATTCTGAAAACTGAGTGCAGAGTAAGATAAGCAAATGCACTTAAGATATTTACAGATCTGACTTTGACATGAAAGGACACCATAAAAGAAAATGAAAAAAATAATCAAGTTTTTAAAAATCTGCTTAATCTGATCTGGGACCACAGATATTACAATACATTTATCTAATTTGTATGTTTACTGCATGGTGTAATTATTAGGGGGAATTAAAATTGTTTATGCAACTTTTGATGTGCATTTTCATACCTTTAATGTTTGCACAGCTTGAAAGTATGATATGATATTATAATACTTGTTTTTGGCATAATAGAACACCCCTGTAATGTGTGTTTGCATAAACTACTTTAGGGTAATTTTCATTTGAGAGAAGATGGGAAACATCAGTTCAGTTCCAAAATAGCTTAGGATAAATCCTCATTGTAGGTGTACTTAGGTTGAATTTTGTTTAATAACTTCATTTTAAATTTCCAATTGATGGGCTTGCCACCCATCTTACATATTAACTCATACATTACATGAGGATTTACCCCTACTACATCCAACAATTATATTTTTATTAGGGACATCATAGTTGAAATTATTGGTCTTCCTATCATATTGGAGCAGTGAAAAGAAATAGTCTGTTTTAGGTGACAGCCATTTGTTGTATGCTCAGTGGCTTGATAAAATACAATATTTCTTCAAATATTCTGATGTTCTTCTACTGCAAATTGAATTTAAAAGCTTGCATACTGTAAGACAGTGGATAAGAAATATATTACTGTAATTTCCGTGCTTGGCTAGTATCATCTGATGTCAGCAGTAATATTCACAGCAGGGGAAAGGTATTTTCAGTTTTATTTTGCATATTTTGTTGTAACTAAGCTATTCTGCTATATAAGGAAACTTGTTTTTTAAATTTCTTGTGACAATTAAAAAAATTAACTTGTTCCTGTTCATTTACTGTTCTGTGACCGTAACCACTTAAGTCTGTAGTCCCTTAACATGCAAAACAGATGGGGTTCTGTGTTGATTTTAATTAAAAAAAAAAAAAAAGGGCTTCTAGTGAAACTTTTATAACATTGAAGGTAGCCATACATTTTCAGTGAACTTAATCCTGCTTGCTTAAGGGTTGAGTTCAATGCATGAATAAGCAAGTGCAACCGGCGGGCTTTGAACATCAGGTCTTGTGCTGCTCAGCCTCTGGTGTATGGACTTGTCTGTCGCCTCGTCCCTGGAATTGTCTATTCTGGATAGGTCTTAGGAGTAGTCCCCACCCCTATCTTGCCTGCCACGACTTTGCTGGTGAACTTCAGTGGAGGGGCCAACTACTTAAGCTTATCTGGAGTCAGGACTCTTGGGGGTGATGGCCTTCTGCGAGGATCTGCCCTCCCTTCCACCTCACCCTAATACCCAGCCACGCCGAGTTGCTGGTGGTTCCTGGGCCTGACCCTCGCCTTGCGATGCCAAGGGGTATTTGGTGGCAAATCTGTAGGCTTGTCCTGACTCTAGATCCAGCTGATTAAGGAATCCTTCTAAGGGTTCCTCCCTGGCCCTCCAACTGTGGGCCACTCAGCACATAACTCA
This sequence comes from Crocodylus siamensis, assembly GCF_052110815.1. NCBI lineage: Eukaryota > Metazoa > Chordata > Crocodylia > Crocodylidae > Crocodylus > Crocodylus siamensis. The sequence goes on along the minus strand of NC_143396.1, from coordinate 154,492,465 downwards.
AAAGAAAACACTACCTGTAAGTGTCCCGGGCTATAAATCGAAGTTTGGACTCCCTGTCCTGGAGAAAATCCTCTCCTAACTTGATTCTATCTGCAGCACCCCTCTGGCTGGTTGCTATGGTTTCCTAATTGCCACTTGGGACTGCTCCTGGACACTCTGGTTCCCTCTTTACTCGGTCCCTCGCCGAGTGGTCCCACCTGACAGAATCCTGTGCTCTGCAGCCCCTCTCGCTGCTTGTATTTTGGTTCCCTGCCGGGATGGACTCTGGGGTCTTCCCCAAACCTGTGCCGATCCCACCTGGATTGCCGGGTCCTCCTCTGCTCCTCTCTCTTCGGGGTGGCTCTTAGCACCTGACTCTGACCCCAAATACTTGTACCCAGCTCTGCCGTCACAAGCCCAGGCATCCACCGCCTCTCCCTGGGCGTTCTCCTTCCTGCAGCTGCGGGATGTGTTCCAGCCTCGTGGCTGGCTGCTGGCCTCTTCCTGGCCTCTGAGCGGGGCCTCAGGAGTGTCTCCCCTCCTGGCTCTGCTCCAGCTCTCTCCCTCCTCTTCTTCTTCGCTTGGGGTGCTCTTTATGCCCCTGCGCTGGCTCCGATCGTTATTGATCGCAGCTTGCCATAGTTTGAAAATCAGCCAAGTGGGTCCCGCCACTTCTGGCTCTTCCGCGTCATCAGCTGCAGGTAAGGAGCTCATTGTTTTTTTTCTCTTCTTCCCCTCTCCCCAGCTTTGTTTTGGGTCCCAGGGTTCCCTTTTTGCCTTTTGGGGCTATATCGTGCCGTTACCCTGTGACAAGAAGAATTTAAGCAGACTTTATTGTCTTCTTGAATTGAAGTCTGTTTCTTGTACTTGAGAATGTACTCAAAATTAAAAGTATGACTGCGTGATCTTCTGAGTCAGAGCCTCAATCATATAGTATATCATAGATTTGGAAGCTTTAAGACTAATTGTTTAAGACATAGTATATTGACTAAAAAGTGATGTGCTGTATCTACAGGTTGATTGATCTACATCTGCTCTCCCAATATCTGCTGTTATTGAATCCCTTTCCAGCCTTTTTGTATTCTTGTTTTTTTGCCTTTTTCACCATTGCATGGTTGCTGTAGCGAACCTGGGATGATGATGACACAATGACTATGAACAAGTGGCAAACTACAATAATTGAAGTCTGATTTCTCAATCTTCTGTACAGTTACAATATGCATAGAACCTCCCATTGCTGAGCATTCCAGGTTTTCATCAGTTATTGCATATAGCAGCTGTTTGTAATACACTTGAAAGAAAATAGGCTCTCATTCTGTGTATTTGTATGTCCAAGCATTTAAAACCAAGGTCTCATAAATCTTTCTTTAAACTTTCTAAAGGGAAAGTGCACTACATTATGAAAATGTCAACATCCAAAAAGAAGACAAGAAAAAATATGACCCCTACATCCCACGGTATCATGAAGTAATAGTATTACAGGAAGAAAAGAAGGTAATGCCAATTCAGCTATTTTCTAGTACTTAAAAATAATTTATTGTGGGATTGAAACCCTGGGACTTGAAGCTTGTATAGACAGAAAAAAACCTGGTTGTAGTTCATACTAAAATATAAAAATGCTTTTATGAATCAAGAATCAGAGGCCTCTTTCCTGAATTTCTTGCTCTTACATTTGATATTTTTGTTTATCCACAAAAATTGCCTTAAAACAGACAGTATTTTTTGAAGGAACAGATTAGTTTTGTTTTCATTAATAGGAATTATGAAATAGAGTGTGTTTACACTTCTTTCTGGAATGGCATGTTAAATCTCAAATTAAATGATTTAATAATCTATATTCACCCCACAAATCAACAATATAAATATGCTTTTTTTAAGGATTAATTTGGAAAGCATATTTTGCTATTTTTGTCTTTCTTTGAAGTACTGAAATGAATAAATAGACTTTTCAAAATCTTTTGTTTTATATTGCAAAATATTTGAGCCCCAGAGGTATCTATAGAATGAAAAATAAAATTGAGTTAAAAACAGTTGTATTAAGCTAAACAATTTGTCCGTAGTATGTGTATTTGCTTTATTTCTTTATTTGCTTACATTCTTTATTTATACTTCTGCAGATTATTTTGAAAATTATAAATGCACTTTAACATTTCTTTAATTGTTAATAGCAATTAAATGGCATCTGAAGTGAACTTGGGCTTGTGAACTTGGGAAGCTTGTGTTCTCTCTCTCTACTTTATTTAGTCTATAAATGTCCATATATACTCTGCTTCCATTTCAGTAGAAACATATATTCACTGGTTGCACATAAACAAATTTTTTACTTTTGATAGAGATTTCTTGTACATATAAAAAATTATTCCACTAGAAACTACAGTAAAAATGGTCAAAAGGTAGAAAATTTCTTGACTGCTTTATGTGGATTGACATGGCTTCGTTTTTATATTTGACTGAGTTCTTTAATACTACTCATGCGATATGATGATAGCATATGTGTGCTGCAAAATCCCATTTTTGTCCACAGCTGGGTAGCAGCTAATGAAATTGCTGTATGTTTCAAAGCTATATGTTCTAACAGCCTAGACATGCATTTCTTTCGTGAGGTAACATTCCTATTTGCAGCAGGACTTCCATCCCCCATTTTCTTTTTAGACTTGAATTTTCAATACATCCTTCATGTCTTTGGGGGAAAACCTGTGTCTAGAGAATAAAGAACTGTAAAGGTGGGAAGGAGAATTTTACAAATGCAGTTGAGCTAGGATTTATTAAAGAAAAAGAATTTGTGTTAAGAGGATTTGAATGCCAGAGTTACTTGGGTGGGTTGTCCTCAGACTCAGAGCAATTATTAAATGAAAGGGAACAGAGTTTTTAAAAACAATGGGACAAACAATGATTTTGTGCAGATGAAAAGCATGGACACAGGGAGGCTTTGCTACTTTTGTTAATATTCAAGTAACATACAATTATGTAGAACTTTAGTCTGTAATTTTGGATTTGTCTATATTTAGCCACTGTTCTGAGAAGAAAATGGGCTGTTTATATTGAAACAACGTTTCAGATTAAGGCTATTATCACTAAGACCACTGCATCACTGCTCTGGGCTTCCTTGCTGCTACTGTTAGTATAGACATAAATCTGTAAAAGCTGTTTGATATGATCTCTTGAAGTAATGAGATCATGTCATGAAGATTTGATTTGCTGCAAGTCATAGTTTCTCATCTGGGATCATCTCAAGCTGTAACTGATAGGGAAATTAATACCTCACAACCGCAACTTGAAAACATTTATCCACACATAATATTAAGTAAGTGCATAAAAGCAGAGTGAGGTTTAGTCCCCAGTCCTTTAAATTCAGTGGTAGTCCATGCAGGAATAACTGTACATCTGGGCATTGGTTAGGATAGGGTCCTTCAAAGAGATGATGCCTTTCATGATTTAGTGATTACAGAGCTTTGAACAAAAATCACATTTATAAAGACTAAACTGAATCTTATGATCTTCAGCTGTAGGAGGAAAATAGTGGATGTCCTATGAAAAGAAGTATGGCCTGTTAAAATGTCCTGTTCAGATGACTGCTGTGCTTACTGTGTAGAGTATTAGTTGGCAATGGTAAATCATAGGCTCTGGAATATTAGAAAAAGCAGTTGTGCTGGCAAAGACGGCAGGGGATAAAAATGAATCATCATTGTGGCTTCATATCAGCACGGGTGATATTCATCTCGTACAGAATTTATTAACAACTGATTTTTGGATCTCAGCCCTGGGCTTGCATAGGGGGCTGGTTCAAGGGTCTGGGTTCACTGCAGAGGCTGGGAGTGACACCAGCATGGCACAGGAGCTAGTCTGAGCCGCCTTACTGTACTGGAGCCTTGAACTGGCAAGGCTGCCATGCAGCTGGGAGGGGTTGGGTGGGATGGGAGCCCAACAAAGCTGTTTGTTAGGTTTCCAGCCTCCTTACCAGATAGAGGCTAAAACTGGGAAGGCTCCAGCATAGTGTGGGGATGGGAGGCATGCCCAACAAATAGCTTTTTCAGCCCCCAACCTCATTGGATTCTGATGGTGGGGCAGCTGACATTCAGGAAACCAACTGGAGATACTCTTTGCCCAAAGAGGCCTACCTTAAAACCATTCAGAGTACCCTTGGCACCAGTCTTCACATTGTAATGTATGAACATTCGTGTTTTAGTGTGTTTAACTTGCTTCATAGTTTCATAGTTTCTAGGGACGGAAGGGACCTGAGTAGATCATCTAGTCCGACCCCCTGCCATGGCAGGAAAGAGTACTGGGGTCAAACGACCCCAGCAAGATGTTCATCCAACCTCCTCTTAAAACCCCCCAGGGTAGGAGCCCAGACCACCTCTCTTAGAAGTTGGTTCCAGATCCTAGCCGCCCTGACCGTGAAGTAGTGCTTCCTGATATCTAGCCTAAACCTACCCTCTGCCAGCTTGTGATTGTTATTCCTGGTCACTCCTGGCGGTGCACGGGGGAACAGTGACTCCCCCAATGCCCGCTGATCCCCCCTGACTAGTTTATAAAAGGCCACTAGATCCCCCCCCCAGCCTTCTCTTTTGGAGGCTGAACAGGTTCAAGTCCTGTAGCCTCTCCTCATAGGGCCTGCCCTGTTGTCCCCTGATCATGCGAGTGGCCCTCCTCTGGACCCTCTCGATGCTGTCCACATCCCTCTTGAAGTGTGGCACCCAGAACTGGACACAGTACTCCAGTTGCGGCCTGACCAGTGCTGCGTAGAGGGGGAGGATCACCTCTTTGGACCTGCTTGAGATGCATCTGTGGATGCATGACAAGGTGCAGTTGGCCTTCCTAACTGGCTCCCCACACTGCCAGCCCATGTTCATCTTGGAGTCAATTATGACTCCAAGATCCTTTTCCGCCTCCGTGCTGACAAGAGGGAGTTCCCCAACCTGTAGGTTTGGTGCTGGTTTTTCCTCCCCAGGTGCATCACCTTACACTTGTCTATGTTGAATCCCATCCTATTCACATCTGCCCACCCTTGTAGCCTGTCTAGGTCTCATTGAAGCCTGATGCTACCTTCTAATGTGCCCACATCCCCCCACATCTTAGTGTCATCAGCAAATTTGAACAGGGTGCTTTTTACCCCCTCATCCAAATCGCTGATGAAGATGTTGTACAGTGCGGGCCCGAGGACTGAGCCCTGTGGAACCCCACTGCCCACGTCCTTCCAGGTTGAGAAGGACCCATCCACTACCACCCTCTGGGTGCGGCCCTCCAGCCAGTTGGCGACCCAATTGACTGTGTGGGCGTTGACACCATAGTCCCCCAGTTTCTTAATGAGAATGGGGTGAGAGACAGTGTCGAATGCCTTCCAGAAGTCCAGGAAGACTATGTCCACTGCTACCCCTGCATCTAATGAACTGGTAACCTGATCATAAAGGCCACCAGGTTGGTCTGACAGGACCTGCCACTGATGAACCCGTGTTGGTTGCCCCTAAGCATGCAGTCCCCAGCTGGCCTCTCATGGATGTGTGCCAGCATAATTTTCTCAAACAGCTTGCCTAGGATCGAGGTAAGACTGACTGGCCTATAGTTTCCTGGGTCCTCCTTCCTCCCCTTTTTGAAGATTGGAACCACGTTGGCCCTCTTCCAGTCCTCTGGGACCACACCAGAGCACCATGAGTGCTCATAGAGCCGTGCCAGGGGCCCTGCAATGACCTTGGCCAATTCCTTAAGGACTCGAGGGTGGAAATCGTCCGGGCTGGCTGACTTAAACATGTCCAGCCCCTCCAGAAGCCCCCTAACTAGTTCCACGCTAACCTTTGGCCCAGGTGTGCCTCCCCTGGGCCCAAGGGGGGCCCAGCAGGGAGGTGGCTGCTCTGGTCCCTACTTAGGAAGACAGAGGCAAAGAAATCGTTAAACATGTTAGCTTTGTCTTCTGGTGTGACGACCAAATTTCCCAACGCGTCCTGCAAGGGCCCCACGTTACCCGGGACCTTCTTTTTGCCCCCTATGTATTTAAAAAAGGACTTCTTACTGTCCTTAATCTGAGAAGCTAGTCCTAATTCCATCTTTGCCTTGGCCTTCCTAACTGCCCCCCTACAACCCCAAGTGACTGCAGAATAGTCATCCCTGGTGATGACCCCTTCCTTCCTTTGGGTATACACCTCCTTTTTAGCAAGGAGACATTCTCAGATGCTTTTGGTGAGCCATGGAGGCTTGTGTGCTCTCCTGCTCCCTTTGATCCTCCTTGGGATTACCTTCCTTTGTGCTTGGAGGATCGCCTCTTTAAGGAGCAACCACTCTCCTTGGACATCTGGCTCCCCTCCCCTCTGGGACCTCAGCGCATCCCCGACTATCCTTAGGTCGCTGAAGTTTGCCCTTCTAAAGTCTAGGGTTGCTGCCTTACTGCATGCCCTTGCCACCTTGCTCTGGATAGTAAATTCCAGCAGGTGATGATCGCTGTCGCCCAGGTGGTCGAGCACCCGCAGCCCCCTCACCAGGTCATCACCTGTGGCAAGCACTAGGTCCAACAAGGTGTCCCCCCTGGTGGGGTGTGCACCTCCTGGGTTAGATGGAGGTCCTGCACTGTGTCTAAGAACCTATGTGAGCGGTCAGACCTGGCTGACTGCTCCTCTCAGCAGATATCCGGGAAGTTCAGGTCCCCCATGACTACCACATCTTTAGCCTTCACTACCTCTGTGAGCTGACCTAAGAATTCCTGGTCAAGCTCTTCTCCCTGGTTGGGAGGTCTGTAGTAGACTCCCACCGTTAAATCTCTCACCCCTCGACTGCCTTGTACTCTAACCCAAAGCACCTCAGAGTGCCCCTCCTCTGACACCTTGTTAATTAACAAAGATGTGTATTCCTCCTTGATATAGAGTGCCACGCCCCCACCTCTCCTTCCTATCCTGTCCCTCCTGTACAACCTATTGCCCTTGACATTCACCACCCAGTCATGTGTAGAGTCCCACCACATTTCCGTGCTCCCCACTATGTCCGGGCTGGGGTCAGCCATCAGGAGGGTGAGTTTCTCCTACTTGTTTCCCATGCTACGAGCGTTTTTGTAGAGGCATTTGAGGCCTCCCGTGGATGTGTTTACTGCCCCCCTAGTCCCAGCATTGCCCTGGCCCCCATTGCTTACCTGTTTGCTCGTTTCGCTCATTCGTCTAGGCTGGGCCGTAGTTGTGGGTGTTGTTTGGTCTGGAACTCTGATGTTTCCTCCGCCCTCATCGTCCCCTTCCCCCAATGAGCCTAGTTTAAAGCCTGCCGGAGGAGGTCCGCCAACCTAGAAGAGAACACACGCTTACCTTTAGGGGAAAGGTGGAGCCCATCCCATCCCAGCATGTCTCTCGTCGTGATGTGCCAGTCATGGCTGAGGAAGCCAAAGCCCGCCTCGAAGCACCATTCCTGTAGCTGCCAGTTGGTCTCCGTGATGCACATTTCATACCGTCTGCCTCATTCACTCACCAGCAGGATAGAAGAGAAAACCACCTGTGCGCCCATCTCTCTCAGCACATGCCCCAGAGCGTGGTAGTCCTCCATCAGGCAATCAGGGGTGCTCCTGGCCGCATCATTAGTGCCCACGTGGACTAGGACCATGGGGTAATAATGGGTGGGCTGGATTACGGTCTGGAGCATCCGTTTCACGTCCTGAATCCTCACTCCAAATAGGCAGTAGATCTCACGTGCCAAGGGGTCCTGTACCAAGGGTAACATCGAACAAGACCCATAGAGAAGAAAAATCAGTGACACAAATTGGGAACCAGGAATAACCAGCTTCACAATAGTTTTGGTGGAAAGAAAATTGTTTGGGATGGTTTAGGCATGGTGAACTCTACATCTGTGCAAGGGGCTGGGTTAGATTATTCCTTTTAGCCCTATGATGGTATAACTACGTAATATCTTCAAATCAGATTAAATGTTTCATGATGGCATACTCTTTTGGTTTCTGGTTCATGTGTGCAATTTTTAATTAAAATATAAAATCTCTGATAAAATCTTTATTAAGATAGTAAAAGTTGAGAGTACATATTAATAATTTAATGTAATATTCATGACATGAACATTGTAATTAGAGGTACACCGATACACCAGTCTGCTGTCAGATTGTTACTGATATAAAGAAAATTTGCTGTATTGTATGTCAGCCCAATGAGGCTGATAGATGCCCATGCTGTGTGCAGCATGGAGCAGAGCCAACAGTGTGGAAAGCTGCCTTGAGCTGGTAAGTTGGAAGGGGAGGGAAGGGCCATGGGGAGGCAGATCAAGGCCCCCACAGTGAGGGAGGGGGCAGGAGCAGGTGATGCCCAGGTCGGGCAGGGGTGTGGGATGGAGACATAGCTTGTTGGGGGGTACAGTTCCTGCTGCTGCTTGCACCCCAGGAGGGTGGGTGGGCGTGTGCCCCCCAGATCCCTGTGGGGCGGGGCAGGCTAGAGCTGACACTGTGTGGCTCTTCACAGAGGGGGCTGGGCTCAGTGGGCACTGGCACGCTGGGAGGGGCTGCAGCCACCCCAGATTTCACCGCAGTTCTGCTCCCAGCTCTCCCTGCTGTGCACTGATCCTGGGGCCACCCCCCCACCCTTTTGGGGTGCAGGTAGCAGCAGGAGCTGCCTCTCCCTCCATGAGCTGTGCCTCTGTCCTGTGCCCCCACCCCCATGGGCAGCACCTGGCCCCTGCCCCCTCCTTCCCTCACTGTGTCGGGTATTGATCTGCCCCCATACTCCTTCCCTCCTCCCTCCCCTTCCACCACAACAGACTTACCACCTGGAGGCAGCTTTATTGGATATTGGATCGGCATCGGCTGATTTTGCCTCCTTAAATACCGGCTATCGGTGTTGGCCCCCAAAATCTCTATCAGTGCACCCCTAATTGTAATTGTACTTATTCTGTATACTATAAGACCAGGAAATTCAAAGTTTAGGTTAAACCAAAAGAAATCCAAGTATGTTAATATAGAGGAAAGGACAGTTAGCTATACAGGGTAGGTACAGATAGTCAAAAAGCCTGAGGCTGAATCAGTTCAGTCTTCACAGGTTAGTCTAAGCTGTGTAGATTGAACTGATAAACAAGTGAACAGACATTCACTTTTGATTCCAGAAATGAGGCCCCATGCCTGCAGTGGCCCAGGCCAGAAACTGGGGGTGGAGTGGGGGAGGGAGGCCACACCTTCCTGCTCAGCTGGAACAGATAGTTTGGGCCAAGGCTAGCCCACTCAGTCTGCAAGGGCTGTTTGCAGGGGAAGTGCAAAGCCTCCTGGGATGGCAGGGGACTGTGAGTTAACTTAAATCCTTTTATTTTGAACATCTGTTGTGTTACAGGTTTAAATGGGTTGCTGATCACGTAAACCGATTTAGGTGTAATTTCTGGCCCTTATCACAAACAACCTTTATTTTCCACTGCAGCAGTATGAAGGAAAAAGTGAAAAACAAAAATTCTAATCTAGGCGATCCGTGATCGCTGCTGGCCACCAAGGACACAGTGTCTGTGGGTGGTTGTCGAACAGTGGTCGGCACTCGCAACCCCCTTCCCCACCGACAACAGTTCCATGGCTGCCTATGGCAGCTCCACACTTACCACCACCACACTTCTGCCACTGACCGTGCCACCACTGCCAGCCAGATTGCTTTCTTGTATTGAAAGATTTGGGAATTGACTTGCGTAGATGGAGAAGGGTATGGGATCTTTTGGAAGCAATATGCAGAGAAATGTGGGAGGGAGGAATTAAGAGGGATAAAGTTCCTAGCAGGGGAAAAGTCAAGAGAAAAAGTGATTATAGTTTAAATGTACATGGATTTACTAGAAGCAGAAGACATAGAAAGATGGATGGAAAAGTACATCCAAAGGGTCATGTTGTTAGACAAAGAAAGGGGCAAATATGGCATCTGGACAGGTCTTGGAGACCATGAGTAGTGTTACAAGTAGATGAATGGAGCCCAGGTGGGTGTGCTGCACCTCCCATCAGTGTGCCAGACCAGTGCACACCAAAGGTTTTAAAATGTACTACTGGTAAGCAAAATGGTGCAGCAAATGCAGAAAGGTGGGGCACCTGTCTGCACACTGTCTCCACACATTGTGGTACAGATGTGAAGGGATGAGGTATATAGCAGCAGATTGCCAGGAGTCCCTAAAATGCACTGTTTTTAAGGGAGAGGGACACTTGTATTGTAGGTGCCCCAAAGCCTTTGCAAGTATAGTCAGATCCCCTGCGGAACAGCAAAACCCAGAAAAGGAGAGCGGAGGAGAGGAAGAGTTGGACACTGAGGTAGAAATAATGGAAGAAACCCCTCAGGACGGTGAACCAGAGGAGGGGGGCAAAATCTTTGGGTGTTTATAGATGTGCTCTGGGAGTTGGGAGGGGAAGCTTTAATTAGTGAGCCATGCTAAATTAAAAGTGCCCGAGCATCATATGCATCAGTGTCCCCAAGCTGAATAATGGTGGTGGGGCACTTTGAACTAAAGCTCATTGAATGAGCTTTAGTTTAAAGCACTTCTGCCTCCATGTATCAGCTCAGGTATGCTAATACACGTGACACTGGAGGCTGCTGGAGCACAATTTCTGCACTCCAGCAATTGAGTTTGCTCTGACACACTGGATTTACAGCATGTTGTAGCAGCCTTGCTGTATGTCTGTAAGAGGCCTTTGTGTTTGAGGAAGCACAGGAGGAGATAGGAGATGGGATGGAAGGGAAGGCAGAAACAGCAAACATCTCAGACATGGAGGTGGGGAAGAAGAAAGACATTCTGTAGACAACAAAAGTAGAGATGGAGCAAGAGAAAGAACAAGAGAGACAGACTAGGAAAAGAAAGAAAATGCAGGGGCTGAAGATCAGGAGGAAGAAACCTGATGACAGAGATGAGTCAGAGGAAGAGCCAGAGAGCAGTTTCCTGCTGCTAATGCCTCTGAAGACCAGAAGGTGAGAAATGATGAGAAGGCAGGAATATGCAAGCTTTCCTAAGTGTGAAAGTGATCTGGCAGCTTGCAAAGGGTACAGGAATGTGAGTGAGGGAGGGGAAGCAGTTAATCACCCTGAGCAGTAGCATAGACAAACCTTAAAGGGGAAGGTACACTCATTTTAAAACAAGCATAAATGGCATTGGCAATAGTTTCACTTAATGTCAGGAGTATCGTAACAAGGAAAAGATAGGAATAGATTGAACCAGTGTTGGAAATAAGTAAGGTGTGACAGGAGTATTGCTACCGGAGCCCTTCTATTGGTGACTCCGCCCTCCTGTTATGGGCCAACCGCCTGCTTACTCGCCTGCCATGCCTTGATCTTAATTGATTAATTAATTGTGTAATTAGCGGGAGGCTGCCCACTTTATGCGCCCTGGTGCCAGGGGACGCTATCTGTGGCTCCTTTTCCTCCCCTACACCACAGCCCAAACTTCGCAGATGGTACTGACGTGGTTTTGACCTGGGCCCTGCTGTGATTTTGCCCTCTCCTTGACTTCCCTGGGGCTTCTCGCGGCCCCCTCTTGCTCTGGGGCTTCTCGCAGGCCCCCCTTGCTCCACCCAGTTTCTCCACAGATTGTCCCAGCATCACAGAACCGCTGCTCTGGAATCGCTGCTCTCTGGCTCCCTCATTTCTTCTTCTTTCAGACCCTTCTGCACCTGGGAGTTGTGTATTTCTCCCTGCTGCCTCTTCACACGGGGTGGCAATATTATTCAAGAACCCAGAGCTGGGAGCAAAGCAGGTGGAAGATATCATCGGTGGCAAATTGCAAAGAATGATATTATTAGTCAGAGGAACAGAATTAGAATTTTTTAATGTATATGTACCATTGGAGAGGGAGGGAAGGAATTCACTGTTTAGAAAGCTGATGGTTTACATGGTCGGAGGGAGACTACACATAATAGCAGGAGATTTCAATTGTATATTCAAAGTGGGCAACAGAACAAGAGAAGAAAACACAGCTTTAGACAGCTCATCTGGACTGTTAACAAATATAATAAAAGAAGAGTCACTAAGAGATGTATGGGCTGGGTAAAAATTTTCACTAGAACAGACCCCAGTGGAAAGAACGAATCAAGAACTGACTTTGTACTTGTATCAAAAGAAATAAGAATAAGGAAGAAAGAAAACCATACATATGGCTTTCAGTGATCACCAAATGCTGAATGTGGAAAAGAATCTTGGTAAGAGCCTTATGAGAGGGAAGGGACTATGGAAGATAAATGTGTGGCTGCTACAAGATGAAGAGATATGTGAGGCATACACAAGACAGCATGAGGGGTGGCAAACACTGAAGTATTTTGGGAATACCAGATAATGTGGATCATAGTGAAGAAGAGGATGGGAGAATTCTTCAGGCAAGAAAGGCAAAGATGTTCAGGGAAAAGAACAAGAGCTAAGACAGCTGCAAAGAAAGATGCAGGAAGCTACTAAAGGGAGCTGGAGAAGGAAGAGAGGTATGAAAAGAGCTAGAAGAAACAAGGCAAGAGTTAAAAACCTCGTTTAAAAGAAAGCCCAGAGAGAAAATGTTGTTAGCACAAGGACCGTAGGTGGGAGAAAATGAAGAGTGGTCCTGAAACTTTTCTGCCAGAATGAAGGCTGCAAAAGAAGAGCTTAAAGGAGTGCAGAAGAAAGGTGATGTCCAGGTAGAAAAACAGGAGGAAGCATTGAAGGCGATGAGAAGATTTTACCAAGAGCTATACCACAAGAAGGATATAGGCAGGAAGAAGACAAAGGATTTTTTAGAAGAGATTGAAGAGAAAATGGAGAAGGAGGAAGCAAAGAAGGGAGAAAATATAAGCTTAAAACCTTAAAGGAAATAGAGGAGAGTTTAAAAATCCTCTTTAAAAGAGGTAAATCTCTAGGAGCAGATGGATTTCCTATGGAATTTTATGGGAAGTTTTGGGCATGGGTAGGGAGGGATATAGTGGAAGTGCTTGAGAAAACAGTGGAAACAGGAGAGGCAGGGAAAGATTTTACAAGAGGCATTGTGATTTTACTCTTCAAAAAAGGGGAGAAGGGATTCCTGAAAAACTGGAGACTGATTACTCTCCTTAATATAGTAGATTATAAGTTAATGGCCAAGACAGTGGCTTTGAAGATAAGGAAAAGCCTCCAGAAGATAATACATGTGACAGTACCAGGTAGGAGGATCTCCGAAGTGATCAGAGTGATCAGAAATACACTGTCCCACATCCAAGAGAGGAAAACAAACACAGCTATAACAAACCTTGATTTAAGAAAAAACATATGACAAGAGTGCCTCATGATTACATGTTGAAGGTGCTAGGAAAAATGGGATTCCCAGAGAAATGTATATGTTGGATAGGGTATTGTATAGAGGAGCAGAGAGTTAAGTCCAAAGTAACAGGCACCTAAGCAGGACCTTTACAATCCATACAGGGGTGAGACAAGGGGTACCACCAATCACCACTACTATTTGTGTGTGGCATGGAAATGTTAGCACAAAGAATAAGAACTTTCCCCACATCCCTTTTGCATACATACATTCCCAAAACACATGTTCAAAAGACAAGGTCATAAACAGAGTTAAGATACTGGGGGTGGGGTATGTAAAATACGTACTATACATGGATGATATAAATGTAGTAGTCAGAGATAGACTTTCAATGGAAGGGATGCTAAAGCATATTTCAGAGTATGGAGAAGTGACAGGGACTAAATTAAATAGGTTAAAAAGCACAATAATAGGACTGGGGAATGGGAGGGACTTGAAGAAGTTGGGCCTTCAAATAAGAGAAAAATCAGAGTGCTAGGATCCCGATAGACACTCAAGGAAAAGGTAATATAACCTGGGAAAAGGTGACAGCAAGACTACAGCAGCTACTTTGGTTATGGTCTGGAAGGACACTGTCCTTTGCCAGAAAAGGAGTGGTATTTAAAGCTGTGCTCCTGCCTATTATTCTATACATGGGAATTGTATTCCCACTGACTTGGCGGCAGATAGCAAAAGTACAGATGGAAATATTCTGGAATGCCAAAAGAGAGAGGCTGGCTAGAGTTGTACAAAGTAGGAGAGATTTGTGGGGGGGCAGAAGGGGAGTAATGGGGGCTGCTGGACTTGAAATTGCATATCTCACTTACATACTTCACACAGATGAGCCAGGAGGTAACGAAGAGGGGGAAGAAGCAAGAGAGGTATAAAATAGGGAAAGTAGGGTTGGAGGTCTGAAGGATCATAAGAAATTGATGAAAGTGGTAAAGGAGAGAAGCAGGATGGTACTGCTGGGAAACTTTACAGAAGGACAAGTGAAAAGGGTGTGGGAAGTGGTCGTGGGTAAACTACTAAAAGGTGATCATGCTGACTTAGCATGGTTGGTTGTAAGAAATATCTTGCTGGTGAGAGAAGTGCAACACAGATGGGGCTTGACAAGTTCATCAAGGTGCCCAAGGGAGAAGTGCAGGGAAGAAGAAACAGTGGAACATGTGTTTTGGGAATGTATGTATGCAAAGGGGATGTGGGAAAAGTTCTGCAGCTTTTTGAGTGTCACCATAATAAACCTGGCATTAGTGTGGGAAATGGTACTGTATGAACTTATACCAAAGAGACTGGAGAAAATGTTATTAAGGACTTTATTAGCATGTGTTAAAACTACTTTATGGAAAGTAAGAAACTTCTGGGTGTTGAAGGGGTTGGCTTTTACTGAAAGAGAGTGTCTGAAGCTGGGGCTGCGTGAAGTGATATGCTACATTGATTGGGACAAGGAAGAGATGAAAGAGGAAGAGGTGGAGATGTGAAGAAAAAGGACTGGACACACTTGCTTCATTAAATTAAAAGAGAGATTGGTGGGAAGGATGGAGTTTCAGGTTACTGAGGTAACAGTTTTTTATTGGTTCTGTATGAAGAAAAATGTTTCTGTAAGGATTTGTTTTTTTGTGGGAAGCTGATGTATGTTGTTTAAGGGTTTAATATATATAGCCGTATGTTTTTGATATGTAGTTTGTTCTGTGCAATGAAGTCTTGGTAAAACAAGGGTGTTCAATATGTGTATCTTTGTAAGTGTAGGGAGATAAGCATGTTTTTAATAAAATGTGTTTTAAAAAAAATTTCCATCAGCATCTCAGCCTAAGTGCTAGCCTGGTATTGCAGAATCTCTAGGCCCAGTGTTCATTTCCTCCTGGTGGAGCAATTACCCATTTTTTTTAAGGGCCACACACACAAAAAAAGTTCCCATCAGTATGTTTGCCCCATATGGGCCATGTTTTTTTTATAGTCATGATCAGTATTGGCTGTATTTAATCAACTTCATAGTTGGTTTCCATTACTGACCACATGCTTTAGCAGCAGTTCAAAGATAGGCAATGTATTTAATGCAGTTTCCTTGTATGCAGATGTAAGACAGGGTTAGCCCCCCAGCCCTATGTTGATTGGAGGGGAATGACCTCATCTAATATTTGAGTAAACACTGTAAGTTCTTTTTAATGTCCTAATTTTGAATTTCCATAGCTTAATATGCTTGGGTTTCTTTTAAGATGAACCCTAACTCTGCAGGAGTTAGAATGCTTTAATGTGGGATAAAGCTACCATCCTTATAATGTATTTTATCTCAGGTTATATTATTCCTTTTTAATTTAAAGGCAAAATAAAACAAAGATGCTGAAGGATAAGTTATCTTTGTGCAAAGTAATACTTTGAATGTCTCACCAAACATATTTAAAAAATTTTGGAAGATATTTTGGACTGCTATGTATTATAATCTCTTATTTTTTATTTTGCTTATGTCAACAATGAAAAGTTTATAAAAATAAAATATAAAAAGGTTGAATTCCAGCCTTTTTTATTCAGTCATACTTGTTCCTTGTCTGGCTGTCAGTAATCACAATGATGTCCTGAAAAGGAAGTAGGAATAAATTTTAAGGGAGGAAGTATCAGATTTTTCCATAATATGCTTCTGAACTAATAGAAAAAACTCTTGGGGGAAATTTAAATAAATCTGAAATAACTGGAGCATGACTGTAATGTAATGTACCTAGCACAAATGAAAATATTTTATGTAGAAAAAAAAGCACTAGGTAGCATTGAGTTTTTAATCCCTTGTGTCAGAAAGTGTAGAGTTTTAGTACTTATATCAATGGTATGTTTGCCGTTACACCATGGGTGCATCTACATGTGAAATTAGTAAAGCGCGATAAACTCTGGAGCAGTTCAGGCTGGAGTTAATTGCTCCTGGGTGCAGCATCTGCACATGTGCCCAGGACAGCAGCAGTTTGAGCTGGAGTGGAGCAGTCCCGTGGTGATAGCAGGCTCAGGGGGTCAGCCCTGGGCTCCGGATGGCGGCATTGGGCAGTGTCAGGGCTGGTGGGGACACAAGGGTTCTAAAGGTCGGGGCTAGGTGGAAGGCAGCCTTCTCACTTTAGCACTCTCTTGCCCCAGCCAGTTCTTGTCACTGTCTGCACATATGTTTCGGCGGAGTTAAGTACTGTTGGGGACTAACCATTTTCCCAACAGGACTTTCTTACAGTGAAGTTAATAAATTTACTGCACCTTAATACCAGTGCACATGTAGATGGTGATGCTTTACTGTGGAGCTAATTAGCCAACTCTTGCAGTAATGCATATGTGTAGATGCACCCCATGATTATATGGTTAAAACACTGGTGTTTCATATTATTAGGCCAGTGATTCTCAACAAGGGTGCTAGGGCACTCTGGGATTCCATGAGATCTTTCAAAGGGTGATGTGAGGTGTGAGGAGGTAAGCGCAGGCTCAGGCTCTTCCGTGCCTGGCCACTGCCCCATCCCCACTACCCCAACCCCTCTGCAAGGAGGCAAGCACTGTGGGGGCGGGAGAGGGGGAGGGAATGAGGCTCGATTCACAAAAATTATGGAGCAGTGCCTCAAGTCAAGTGAGGGGTGCCCAAAGTCTAAAAAGGTTGAGAACCACTATGTTAGGTAAGAAAGCAATAGAATACAGTATCTGGATTTAGACCATAGAACTTTTTGTGTCCTGGATCTGTGGCAGAGGTGGTGTGGGTAGTGGTTGCAGCAGTGGAGGGACAAGCAGCAGGCCTGGGGACAATGGCAAGGCAGTGGAGCAAGTGCCCACTTGCCATGGCAGAGATAGAGGAAGTGGTGATGGTGGTGGGGAAGCAGATACAGACCATATGGTGCATAGGGTGAATAGGGCTATGTTGGCACCGCCCTTCCACAACCCATTGCTGTTGATGGCCATGTCTAATGGGGTTCTGGATTCTGTGGCTGACCCTGTCCCACAGCTATCCCTGCCACCACATTCCCTGGTCTGTCAGAAGCACAGTGAACCAGGTGGAGCAACTTTGTGGACTGAATCTGTCCATACATTTGACACCCCGATTTGAGAGATGAGTATGGGATTGTGAGCCAAGTAAGCTGAGTTTTATCTCTGGCTTGGCCACAGGCCTGCTGTGTAACATTGGGCAAGGCTGTCATAATTTATAAACACGAGTGGGCTAAATTAAGTTGCATGGACAACTTTGACTCTGACGTTCCCTAATAACTGAGTTTGTTATGGTATAAACTTTCTATAGTATAGTAAGGCTCAACACATGACATTAAATCAGTATGTAACTACTAAGGTGTACTAACACATGTATATCCATACAAGTTTATTCTAGTTGTAACAAAACTGGTAAAAAAAGAAATATTTATCACTTTAGAATTTGCAATTTTTTAAGCATTGAATAGCATGTACAGAGGTTTAAATTGTTTTATAAATACAGGTACGGAAAGCCCTATAAAGCTGTTTCTGCACTGATACTCCCATAAATAGGTTATGATGCTTCTCTTAAGAAATTTCTTCAGTGAGCTACTTGAAATATTAACTCATTTGCTTTTGGACAAGAGTTGAATAAAATTGCTTTGCAGTTGTTTGGGATAAATGAACATTATCACACAAAATATCACTAGATGGCACCATTACTTGGAGTCAGCACTGAAAAAGAAACTCCTTGGAGAAGGGAAGGGTTTTTTCCCCCTCCCTCCATTATCACTAGTGATTTTTTTTTTTAACCAACATTTATTTAGATACCATATTCTGACTTCAAGGCCTCACAGCATGACAAAGAACTGAGGATTCAGTTATTCTTGTTAGTAAGACTAAAGGAAAGTCACTTTTTAGTGTTAATGTGTGTAATAAGTTATTTCTGCATGGAGATAATATGAAATTAAACTGCATGCACACCTTTGTTTGATGTTTGTCAAAGAAGATTTTTTTTAAAAGGAATTTTAGTGAAATTTGCTAGGTACTAGGATGGAAATATGAAGAGGTAGCGATTCTATAGCTTAGCTCAGGCTTGCTCAAGTGTTCTCTGTTTTCAGAGTCCCATTTTCAGATGCCTTTATACTTTGCCAAACTTTTGTGCCTGTTGAACATTCTAGATCATTCTTTAATTACACAAGTACATGTTTGTTTTCTCCGGGCTCTGAGTTGCACTATGAACAGAATGATTGGTGAATGATGTATGCTTGTACAAGGAATGAGGTAGTGTAGAAAAGACAACTGCCTCATTCAGTGAAGAAATTGAATACTCTGAAGCAAAAGAGGTAGTTTGGCATAAATTGAAGTCTACTATACATCAGATAGACACATACAGAGGGAGTCAGAATTCAAGTTGCATAGAAATCTTAATCCTAACATTAACAGGTTTTTGTATACTTCTTTTATTGGTCTTGACATAATTTGAATATTATTTTTTTAGGGATGATGGCATTTACTATACTTTTAGAGCTGTAATTAGACATTTTGAGGATAGTTCAATGTTATGAAGAATACTAAAGCACTTATTAGTGCCGAAAGACCAGATTTGATTTGAGTCCTAAATAATTCACATTAATAAATTTATAAGTCCTTAGTGGGCCAGTGATCTAACTAAAGAATGGTGGAGTCTCCTTTAGAGTAGCTTGTACATATAACGTTATAGTAATATCAGTGTTTATCTTAATTTCTTTTAAACACAAAGGGCATATTTTCAACTTTCTGTGGTAGATTATTTATCTACCCATTACTTATAAGACCTTCAAAGTGCAGAATTAATCAAGTCTTTCTTTGCTTTCTTTTTCCTTCAGTTTTGCCACACTGGTGTTAGGTGTCCTTGTAGTGTAAGTCAGTGAAATCCTTTGTTATAAATCAGTCAACCATGTACAATAAGTTTCATCTTCTGTGTAATGTCAGTGGTTTCCTGTAGAAGAGAATAGTCAAACTTGTTTATATTGGAGTCACTGGATCTTGAAGAGCTTTTGTGGCCTCAGGCTAAAAAATTGAGGCCTCTTAATCATTGCTTTGCTAGAAAAGATAGTAAACCATCTATGAAATGTAGCTAACATTCCAGTCCTGGATATATATTAAGCAAAAACAGCAGTATTTACCCTCAAAGGGTGCATCCACATGAGTGCGCACATGCCTGTTGCCCCACCTCAAACCCCTTTCAGGCAGGGCAACAGGCACATACGGGAAGAAAAAAATGTTCCCTGTGCTGCAAACTTGCAGTGCTGGGAGAAAATTAGACCACTGGATATCCAGGGGTCTAAAAAAACAAAGTATAAAAAAGCGGGGCAGGGCATGATCCCCAACTACTCTGAGGCAACCAGAGGCTTTGTCCTCCATGGAGACACTCTGGCTGCTAGAGTGTCTCTATGGTTGCCCCTCCCCCTAGTGTTGAAACATGCAGCCAGCTAGGCTGCGTGTTTCAGCTGGTGCCGGTGAGTAAAGGGGCTGGAGGAGGGGGGAAGGGACTGTGGGGAAGACTCCTGCCAGCCCTGCCCACTCCCCCAGCCCCCCTGACCCCTGCCAGCCCCCCTGAGCCCTGCTGGGGCCGGCCCCTCCCTCCACCAGCCCCCCCCAAGACCCCTGACCCCTGCTGGGGCTGGCCCCTCTCCCCACCAGACTCCCCAAGGCCCCTGACCCCTGCCGGGGCTGGCCCTGACCCCTGCCAGCCCCCCAGCCCTCTCCTCCTGCCCTGTCTGGCCCTGTCTCCCCAAGCCTCCCCATCTCTGTCCCCCACCCCATACTTAACCCTCCCCAAAAAAACCCTGGCACTTACCAGCAGTTGAAGCTGCAGCTGCTGTGTTGCTGCCTGGGGCCCTGCCCGCACAGTGCGGGGCAGGCTGACAGCCCCAGCAGCCTCAGCCTGAGCCCTCCTGCCCCTCCGCTGTCCTGTGCTGCATGGGGGGGCTCTGCCAGGAGGCCCCAGAACCCGCCCACCCCTGCTTCTCAGGTAAGCAGAGGCTTTTTTCCCCATTTTTTTCTGTTCTTTTTCTGGGTTTTTTTTTAAGTGGTGGTGCCTGGGGTTGTGGGGGTAGTCTTGGAGGCCTGGGGGTGCAAATTGGGGGGGTGGGGGCTGGGTGGGGAAGCCATTGGGGAGATCTGGGGTAGTGAGGGGGTAGGGCTGGGTGGGGCAGCCATTGGGGGGGCTGCAGCAGCTGGTGAAGGATGGGGCCAGGTAGGGCAGCAATTGGGGGCTGGGGTGGGGCATGTGGGCCTTGCGGGGGGGTGGTAGCCCCTGCGGGGGCCATGTGGCCCCCATTGGGGGGCCGTACCCCTTGTGTGGGGGTGAACCCCCTTTTGGGGGGCTGAACCCCTTGTGTGGGGGCTGAACCCCTTGTGTAAGTGCTGAACCCCATGTTGGGGGTCTGTAACCCTTATGTGGGGGCCATCGCCCTGTGGGAGGGTAGCAAAATATGTATTCATGAGTTCATGAAACCTGTAGAGTTCACTTTATTATTATGATAAGAGACTTTCTTTAACACTGTAGATATATCAATAAAACATTGTCCAACTGATCACTGTCTTTCTCTTTCTCTCTTTATAGTGGTCTTTTTGTTTTACTTGTGGAGGAACATGGATTTGGGGGTATTTTAGAGAGTGATTTTGGGAATTTTTTTTATCAGGGATTTTTCAGTTTTCCAATAGGGAATACCAGAATTCCTGCTAGGGAGGCCAGTGGCAGGACCCTGCCTGCTCAGAGGTGGTAGCTTGGACCCAACTGGCTGTGGCTGACCTCCTGGCCAAATGGGGCCAGGAGGACATGCTTTGACAGTTCAAAGCAGGGCACCACACCTGGAACATGTTCCGGGTGATAGCTACCCAGATGGTGGGGTAGGTGGCACAAATGGCAGTAGTGCCGCACAAAGGCCATCCCTGCAACTGCAGTCCACTGGCGGCTGGTCCAGAGGGACAGATGCCTCTACTGGCTCTGCAGTCTCCATCCAAGTGTGGCAGGTGCACAGCAGGTCACAGCCAGGCAGCAGCCCCCACTGCCAGACTGCTGCAGTGGGCAGGAAACTCTCAGAGCTGCTTCAGCAGTCCAGCTGGCTCAAGGGGTGGTGTCCTCAGGTACCAATTAGCCGGGGCCAAGAAGCTCCTGAGAGCTAGTAGCCCTGAGCTACTTGCCAGAGTGGCTTTTTATACTGCTGGGGCCCAGACAGGGCAGCTTTTTATACTTCTGGGGACAGCACAGGTGCTGGCCCCGGGCTCTAGCTCCCTCTGGCTGAAGATCCAGGAGGAGCCAGGCAGGATTATTTTGCCCCTAGTGGCAGAATTTGCTCCACAACAAAGTGCATGTCTGAACATGTGCACTGAGGCAAAAAGTCCGGCTCAAATGTGCATGCTTTTATTTGAGTTGCTGCAAATGCACATGTTTGCATGTGTGGACACGCCCAAAGGGTGTGGCTGCAGAGTTGGCCTTTGTGCAGTGTTAAAACAATTTGGAAGCCTACCAGTGTCTCTATTATCATAATAAAATGAATTCTAAATACCTATATGTTTTGCTGTTTGCCTTTGGTTTTCTTACCATAGAGCAGTTAGAGCTCCCTGTGACTCCATCAGTAACCAGGATGTGGGGACAGCTGCCCCTGCAGTCACCGCCTCTGCCAGCAGGTCTCATCCTGTCTGGCAGCTGAGCATGTAGGGCATGTGCTGGGGGGATGTGAGGTTTGTAGAAGTCAGGTAGGGTGAAGGGAGGGGGTGTGGGTGGCTGTGGAGGGATGTGGGGGCTGGTGGAGTATGTGGGTGGATTGTGGGGGTCTGTGTTGACAGGGCTGCTCAGGAGGAGTGGGTCCCCTGCCCCGCACAAGGTATAGCCCCACTCTGCATTGCTCATGGACTGCCCCCGCAAAAGGGGCTACAGCTCCCCACAAAAGGGGCCCCCACAGGGCCCATGTGCCCCATCCCTGCTTGCTCCCTGAGCCCCCCCGGATTGCTGCCCTGCCTGGTCCCATCCCCCAGGGTCTAACTTTGCCCCTGTGCTGCAAATTTGCAGCATAGGGAATGTTTTTTTGTTCCTGAACATGCCTCTTGCAGCATCTCAAAGGGCTTTGAGACTCTGCAGAGGCACATGCATGCTCATCTGGATGCACCCAAAGAGTATAAATACTTTTATCTCCCTTTACAAGAAATCCACAATGTACAAAAAATCTTAAAAGTCTGTTTAGTTTTATATGGATTCTTAAAAATGTGAACAAAACAGCTAATATAAGATGCACATAACGTTAACTGACTATTGCTGAAGCCATAATACTATTATACTGTAGAAAGTAAGAGACTTTTTAACGGTGCTACGGTATCCTTTTTCATGTTATTCAGAGCCACTGTGTGATTAGCTGTATTGGAATTCTTACACGTACTATTTAGCCTGAATCCAGCCAAAGGTCCTCTTACGTGTAACCTGAAAAAGCATGCATCTGGTGGTAACAATACTTGGCACTTCTGTAGTACCTTTTCATATTAAGTTGTTAAAGTACTTTACAAATATTAATGTAGCAAGTCTTACAAAACAATTGTGCTATGATTATTTTTTCCACTTACAGGTAAGAAAACCAAGGAACAGTATGGTAAATGGCTTCTCAAAGTTAACATACTAAATAATGGACAGAGCTAGGAATAAAAATTTCCAGTCTCCTAATAATAATCTTTAGCTATTAGTGTTTTTTTTAAAGATTGAATCAACTTACTTTTAGCTGAATGTATTAGATACATGTTAAACCCTTTCCCAGTAATTTACAATGCATGTATCCATTGGATTAAATTTAAACTTTCAGTCACTGGAGCTGCACCAGAGATTAACCAATTATTTACTAGTGCTTTAAACTACAAATAAATGAAAACTGTAACATATTCATTAACTTTATACACTGTTAGAGTACTACTTCTCTTCACTTTTGATTCAGCCAAGGCTTTTCTTTGTTGCCATCTATTAAGATCTCAGTGAAAAGGATAGTGGCAATAGATAGTGGTAGAATTCTTATTGGGTCAGCAAGGTCCTAGATATTTTGAATTCCATATTTTTTCTTTATTCCTAGAGAATGCATCCCCTCTACAGAATTTATGTTCGACACCTTGCATATAGATTTTGAACCTTAGCACTCTTTGACTTCATTCATTCATTCAAGTAATGAACTTCAGTGGTTTTCAAGCATAGCATGCACCACTTAAGCAAGAAATACACCTACTAATATAACTATGTTTATTAGAATAGAAATATCCCATTTAAAAATTTTGTGTTTGCTGTTTAATATCTTGCTTCTTTCATTTTACATTAGGCTCCAACTTGCCAGACCAGCTGGCATTCTATATGACAAAACCCTTCCTGTTTCTTCAAGGAATTGTTAAAGTACTTTGGAGTATAAAAAATCAAACAAGAAAGCTCAGGTTGAAGCATTTCTGTATTTCTTCAGGGGGATGAGATGCATGCACAAGGATAAGTAACAATAAACTATGCCTCCTCCAAACGCCAGACGTTTTTATATATTAAGAATCTCAATAATTGTTCATATTCATAGAATTAGAAAATAAAGTCACAAGAAAACTCCATTCTAAGAGGAACCCATGCTCTTTAAATTAGTGAATGGAATTCAAGTTTTTATAACATTTTAAAACTAGGAAATCATTTATAAAAGTGTTTTACTGGAATTATATGATGTAGTGTTTTAAACAACATATTATATTGTGGTACCAGTACCTTTGTGTGTGACCAGATAAGTGAATTTCATCTCGGCTAATTTTCATAGTGATAATTTCACTTAATCCAATTTAATTGTGGTCTGTGTGGATAAAATGCACTGTAAAAAGTAATCCCTTACAATGTAGATATGGTGTCAAAACAGATGTTTATAAAGTTATATAAGCTTACTTGAAGAATTTTGCAGCTAACTAGCAGATATATCATTAAAAAAGATGTTCAATCTTACATCACTACAGTTAGGAAACTTTTAATACAATATTTTGTGAAATATAGTTTTAAAATTGACCATAATTGGAGCATTATTTCAGTGGAGAGGTAGAGAGTAAACTTAAAACATAACTAATTTCTTATTTCAGATATCTAAGAAAAAAGTAATAGAAGCATTTTTAGAAAAATAGAGAAGACAATAGTAGAGAGAGAGAGAGAGACTGATAGAGATGTCCTGGTAAGAGTAATGATTACCTGAAATACTCATCTTTGCTTCTCAAGCTTAACCCTTTTGGTCATCAATCAGTCAAAAGTGACAGGTAGTGACCATTAGGTGGATTCATTAACACCCTGCAGCCTGCTTGTACAGGGTGACCCACATCTGTCTTCATTAGAAGTTTGCTAGTTGCCAGTAGTGAACAGATGGGTCATTATTGCCGACATTGCCCTCTGGGTGTACCTGGAGGATGGGCAAAGTCATCCTGTACAGGACACACATACATAGTTACCTCATAGAGAGCAAGCTAAATATTTTGAGTAACACTGATAAATTAGTCCTTCTTTTTTAATTAGCCAGCTTGTCCTTGTGAGTGCATTTTTGTTGTTTGTCTGCTGCCAGCTTTAAGATGACAAACACACAGCTAGCACACATTTAAACTGGTTTGTGTAAAATTAGCAAAAATATTGGCATGAGCATGCTATATGCTTATTTGCAGTTTGAAATTAACTATTTCAATAGTTAATGCTGAAATATTAACTAATATTTCAGTTAAACTGCAAATATTGAATTCATCTTGTTATTTTCTTTTACAAAACCGAAGAAATCAAACATATTGTGAACACCACAGAGTTCCTTCAAAATTCTTGTTTAAGGACTAATATTGGACATAAAATACATTCATAATTCTCTTTGTCAAAATAAGTGTTTAAAATAGGGAAAGACAGTTTCATTCTTTTTTTCTTGTTCTGAGTATCGGGTGAAGGGGATTGACTTGTGTCACTGAATAGGTGTGAGGGTTCAGTTGGGACGTAGGTGGCTGGGCCTGTAGTAGGCCACTAGGAGTGACTTGCGAGTCAGCAGGGCAGGGGCACAGGTTACTGGAGTATCAGGTCGGGGTCTGGGTCAGCAGAGTGGAGAGTGTGGAATAGAGTTCCAGAGGAGTTGAGATAGGTAATCTGAGTGATATAGCCTGAGCTGTAAGCCAAGGTCAGGAGGCAGAGAACTGATGCTGAGTTCCAAGGAAGATCTGAGGGATGCCAGGGAAACCAGAGAGAGCACGGCAACTGCTAAGGTTCAGGGGAGATGCAAAATCAGGGTCAGTAAAAGGCAAAGCTGAGGCATAGGAGAACCAGAGAGCAGTGGAAGCGAGGCTTGCTGGAATTGACTGAGGCTGTGTGAAGGCATGTCTGCAGCCTGAGGCTGCAGGTGTTCTTATAAGTAGGGTGACCATAATAATTTGAGGGAAATCTGGGATGGAGGTGTCAAGGGGTGCCAGCGCATGCAGCAAAAGTCTCAGATTGGTATGAATCTGCCTACTTGGGTGGGCATGGGCAGGCACTCAGGAGCCAGCCTGGGTAGGCAACCAGGAGCAGGTCACAGGTAGGTGGGTTTGCATTAATCCAGGACTTTTATTACTTCAATTTTCTTCAACAGCTGGGATGCTGAGACAACCCCTGGGACTGTATGGTCACCTTACTTATAAGGGGTGACTGGCAGTTTCAGCACCCAATTCAGTTGCAGACTGGGGCAGTTGTCACACCAGTCCCTGATCCCTGGCTAATACAACTCAAGTGCTTGGCACAGCTGGGCATGCCTAATCAAAGGCCCTGACAACAAGGACCTCTTTACTAGTTCAATAAAATATTTGATGAGCTTTAGCTTCTTGGATACAACACCGGTCCTGTTAATGGAAGCCCTGAATGAATGGAGGTTAGATAAGAGACAAATATACACCATTACTTGATTGTTACATTTTATAGGATTCCTTGTCGCATAATAGACTACAGTTGAATTTACTGTGAGTATAATTATTTTTAATGTTAATCCATTTTGGTTTTGATGTTTAAAATATTACAGAATAGAAAAGCATTTATTTCAGTATTCAGTGAACTTATATTCTTGAATGTAAAAAAAAGAATAGCATTTTTAAATGTACCTGTTAAACTTATGGCGACATTTAGTGCTGTTACTGGCATTTGCAACTTTTATAACATATGCTTTCCAACATTATTCTGTCAGCTGAGAACATGAGGATTGAATAGTCTGAAATGGCACTGTATGAGAGAACATATAAACTTTGAAATAACCTTAACTGGTTATAATGTCAAAACCACACATGACCAATCTGAATTTGTCTCAGTGGCTGCTTCTAAAGCTTCTCTTTCTCAATTCTGAGGCACGTCCTTTGTTCGAAAAATTATTTCCTGCTACTTTACATTTATGATCTTGTTGTAAAGTATCTTCAATGAGATAACATGTTTACATGAAATTGATGATAAATGTTAAAAAAAATTGGAAAATTTCAGTTAAATCATTATTGTCAAAGGTTCAGAGAAATGATGGACAAATTGCTCTCCACTTCATGCTGTTGGTTGTTACTGTATTTAAAAGCATTCTATTCCAGTCTTCTCTGTCTTTATACCATGTCTTCCCTGACTGACCCCTCTTTCTCTTCCCTACGTCACAACCTTCTATTATCTCTCTTTGGGTGCATCCAGACGAGCATGCATGTGCCTCTTTTCCTGCCTCAAACCCCTTTGAGGCAGGGCAACAGGCACGTGCGGGAACGAAAAAATGTTCCCCATGCTGTAAGTTTTCAGCATGGGGAGAAAATTAAACCCCTGGATATACAGGGGTCTAAAAGAATTGAAGTTTAAAAAAGCGGAGCAGGACATGGTCCCGGACCATGCGGTGAGGCAACTGGAGGCTGGGTCCTCCACAGAGATGCTCTGGCTGCCAGAGTGTCTCTATGGTTGGCCCCTCGCACTGGTGCTGAAACACGCAGCTGGCAAGGCCACTGTTCAGCACCAGGGCTCCAGTGCTGATGAGTAAGGGGTCGGGGGTGGGGAGGCTGAAGGAGACCATGGGGAAGCCAGCCTACCCTGGCTGGCCTCAGCCCCCCCAGCCCTCCCAATCCATGCCCACCCATAGTTTTAAAAAACAAACTAAAAATATCCCTGGCACTTACCAGCAGTTGGAGCTGCAGTCTGGCTGACTGGGGCCCCTCCTGCACAGTGCCAAGCAGGCTGACAGTCCCAGTGGCCCCAGCCTAGGCCCTCCTGTCCCTCCACTGTCCTGTGCTGCCTGGGGGGTTCTGCCAGGAGGCCCTGGAGCCACCCAACCCCTGCTACTAAGGTAAGCAAAGGCTTTTTCCCATTTTTTTCCCTGTTTTTTTTCTGTGTGTGTGTGTGTGTTTGTGTGTGTGTGTGTGTGTGTGTGTGTGTGTGTGTTTTAAATTAGGTGCCTGGAGTTGTGGGGGTAGCTATAGGGGCCTGAGGGTGCAAGTTGGGGGCTGAGGCTGGGTAGGGTAGCCATTTTGGGGTCTGGGGAAGTGGGGGTGGGGCAGGATGGGGCAGCCATTGGGGGGGCTGCAGCAGATGGCAGGGGATGGGGCCAGGTGGGGTAGCAATTGGGGGGCTGGGCTGGGGCATGTGGGCCTTGCAAGGGGCAGATGGTAGTCCTTACAGGGGTCATTTGGCCCCTTATGTGGGGGCCGAATCCCTTGTGTGGGGGCTGAATCTCCTGTTGGGTGGGCTGAGCCCCTTTGTGTGGGGGCTGAACCCTTTGTGTTGGAGCCAAACCTGCTGTTAGGGGGTCAAACTTCCTGTTGGGTTGGCTGAACCCTTTGTGTGGGACCCAAATCCCCTGTTGGGGTCTGAATCCCCTGTTGGGGTGCTGTAACCGCTGTGTGTGGGCCATTACCCCTGTGGGAGGGCAGTAAAATTATATATTCATGAATTCATGAAACATTTTTAGAGTTATCTTTATTATTATGATGAGACTTGCTTTACCACTGTGGATATATCAATAAAACATTGTCCAACTGATTGCTGTCTTTGTATCATTCTCTCTTTCTCTTTCTAGTGGTCTTTTGTTTTACTTGTGTAGGAACATGCATTTGGGAGTATTTTAAGAGTAACTTTGGGATTTTTTTTTATCAGGGATTTTTTAGTTTTCCAGTATGGAACACCAGAATTCCTGCTAGGGAGGCCACTGGCAGGACCCTGCTTGCTCAGAGCTGACACCTTGGATCCAGCTAGCTGTGGCTGACCTGGCCAAATGGGGCCAGGAGGACATGCTTTGACAGTTCAAAGCAGGCCACCACACCCAGAACATCTTCCAGGCAATAGCTGCCCATATGGCGGGGCAGGGGGCACACATGGCAGTAGTGCCACACAGAGGCCAACCCTGCAACCACAGTCCACTGGCAGCTGGTCCTATCTGGGTCTGGCAGGTGCGCAGCAGGTTACAGCTAGGCAGCAGCCCCCTCTGCCAGACTGCCGCAGTGGGTAAAGGGTACAGGGAACTCTCAGGGCTGCTTCAGCAGTCCAGCTGGCACAAGGGGTGGGGTCCCCAGGTACATCATTTCAAATACCTGTAATTTTTTTCTGTAACTCCTTTGTAAGTCTACAACTTAGCAACATACAGCTGTGTATCACCCCTATTGATGCTTCTCATAACATTGTTTTCATTGTATTAGTAATCTGCCTGCTCATTCATATCTAAATCAAATTCTTTACCACTGTGTGAGCTTTTCCTAGCCTATGACTTGCATTATTTGTGCATTTATTGTCTTCCATTAAGATTGTACCCAAATATATAAATCTCCAAATGTTTCTCAATGGCTCATTATCACAACTGATTCTTTCTCCGTTTGCAGTATTGCTTTGGTCTTTGGAATATTAATCATGCAGCCAGGTCTCTTCTTCCTGCCACAATTCATCTTTGCAAAAAGTATATATATTTTGAGAATATTGGTTCAAATGAAACATTAGATGAACTGAGAATGATTGAACAATAAAATAATATAATTATTCTTTGTGATAACTTGGATATTATGGGTAGTTCAGATCCAAAAGTAGTATACTTAAGCATCCCTGCTGACAAGCACTTACATATACCTGAGCAATTGTAACATATCACCTGAGCTTCAGAGGAGGTGTCTTAAAGTTTACATTTCAAGCAAGGAAGATTTAGGTTAAACATTAAAAAGAAAACTTTCCAATTAAAGGATTGACCAGCACTGGAAAACATTATTTAGCAAAGTTTTGGAATCTTCTGTTTAAGGTTCTGGAAAAAAGATTAGATAAACATGCTAGAAATGGGAGAGGTAGTTAGTTATGTTAGTCTGAAATTAGGGCAGAGTGGCACTTTATGGACTAGGTGTCAGGCCCATATCCTTGAATCTGGGGCCTTGGCATAGCTATATTGTTGCTCATCCAGGCCTGCCACCCTGTGCTTAGTCACCCAGGCTGAGCGAAGCTGGCCTGAAGCCTCCACTAGGGCCTAAACATCTATAGGCCAGAACCTACTACATCAACATTCAGAATGCTATTCCATCCATTATGATGAAGTAGGCTGTAACTTATGAAACTCATGCCTCTCTGAATAAGTTATTGACTAACTAACTGTTAGTCTGCCTACCTTGTGTCTGTGTTAGAAATGGTTTACACACTGCTGATTCTGTTTTTGGTGTGGGGAATTGACTAGATGACTTGTCAAGTTCCTTCTATCCTTGTTTTCCATATTTTTTGACAGCTGTACTGATTAGGAAAATGAGGTGTGCTCTCATAGACCTGTTATAATCTCTTTTGGCAGCATCATCATATGTATGGCACCTGGGGTCAAGTTATTACCACACAGCATTGTCATTTAAAGAGTGTGAAACTTTTTTTGCATTACTGGGTTATATCTTCTTGATTTGGAACACAGAGGCTCTCTTCCATACTGTTTTCTTTGGAACAACCCAATATTTCCTTTTCTTTCTTCCTAAGTGCCCCTATGCCACTGATAGGAAGACTGTTATTGGATGCCAGCAAAATTCCGAATTCTGGTTGGCAAATTAGAAATTTTCTTTTATCCAAACACTTTTATAATTTAAATAGCTATATTTATGTATTTAAAAATAAATTACTTAGTGGACTATGATATTTATAGTTAAAGTATCTATGAAAAATTGTTCTTCCCACAGACTGGACACCTCCTAAAGCTATGCGTTTGTCTTTAGGTGAAGGGATAGGAGGCTTGATATGGTGAGAGGTTTTAGGGCTTTTAGTTTCAGCGTGACAGCTTGAAGATGATGGTAGTGCCAAGTAGGAGTAGGAGAGTGAAGACGATCTCTTTGGGAAGCCAGTTGCATACTTGTTTAGAGGGAAGTCAGTTTTCCTAACAGTTGGGGAAGACATTTTCTAGTGTCTTCCTGACTGCTGCAGACATCCTGTATACCTTTGGGAAATTTCTTTCAACCCCAGTTCTTTTATAAGTGCTAAATATTAAGGTAATATTTTATGAGTGCTAAATACTAGGTTATTTAAGATCACTATATGACATGCATTATATAAAGGGTATGTATAGGCACGTCAGTTATATCTGTATCAAGGGATACCAGTTGCATCATGCTCATGATGCAGCTGTTACATTTACATGATTCTGTAGTAGTAAAAGTGTAACAAAACTACTACATCTTGTTTCATTCAGGGTTGAAGGTAGCTAACTTGTATACCTGTATTACTACAAGATTATGTAGATGTAAGTTACAGTGTAACAGCTGATGTGCACTCCTGGGGACACTCTCCTCCATAAAGTGTTTAAAAGGTATGTTTTTCTGTATTCAAAATAAATATCATCATTTGAATGTATATTCTTTTACCATCTTTTTCTTCAGATGAAGTTAAAAATATTCAAGTGATAGTTGAACTGCCTTCATTGTGGCTTTCTACAGCTACAATGGGGAGATTTCTTTGTGATTTCTAGCAGGCCAGAAATCTATTCAGAATTCTTTATTCAGGCAGGGCTCCAAATATATATGCCAGTGGATTGCCCTTGACTCTTTGGGAAACTTGTATGTTGACCTGGGGTTCAGGCAGCAGAACTGATTCTGATGTGTCATGGTCAAAAGCCTCCAGTGAATTTGCCCTTAGGTTTTTTCCTGAGATTTTTGGACCATTTTCTTATTAATTGGTGATGTGGAGTTAAGTTATATTGGGCCAGTGAATTTCTTTGCTGCCTTCATGATTGTCACAGTTGACTTGGAAGTGTGGACACTTTCATTACCTTAGTATTCAAAGCTTGTGGGCATTTCAGAAAGTGAAGCTATATGTTTGTCTGCATGATTGAAAGTTGTCTGTTTGATTTACAAGGCCTATTTCCAATCAAATCCCAAAGCATTCACATCTTAATACATAAAAGAAGGTATGTCCTATGTGTCATCAGCCAGGGAAAGGACTTTCTTTTCATTTCTGGCTTCAATTAATGGTAAAAAATTGAAAAGTTCACCTAAAACTTAAAAGCCAGGCACTTAATAATATGCTTCACTTCAAATGTGTTTGTAGTACTATTTATTTATTCATGTATTTAAAATGAAGTACATGACCAAAAGATGTGACAATCTGGATCTTTTATCAGTAAGCTTTCATGCTTGTAAAAAAGCAACAAATTAGTAAACTAAAGTGAATGAAGAGTCCAAATGGACTCTGATAGAATCGTTTCTGTATTCCATGTTCTACAAATAGGGCATGCTTCTCAGTTGGATCTCTTTGCCAACACAGAGAAAACAAAAAGCCTTTGCATTTGTTTGAGGAGAAGATAGATATATTTTCAGATATATTACCTGGAGTAT
Organism: Crocodylus siamensis; assembly: GCF_052110815.1. NCBI lineage: Eukaryota > Metazoa > Chordata > Crocodylia > Crocodylidae > Crocodylus > Crocodylus siamensis. The sequence goes on along the minus strand of NC_143396.1, from coordinate 154,460,560 downwards.
AGGTCCAGAAGTTAATGAATGTACTTTCTTCAACCCTCAAATTATTCAAAAGTTAGATAGGGGTGTGGCCAGGGTGTGGCCAGATTCAGGTCAGGCCATTCAGTTTTAATTCTTGGCCCTTCTGGATCTGATCTTGAATCACGAATTCTGCCTTCCATTCCCTGAAGCCTCTTGTTTAAGTTTCATATAGGATTGTTCATCTGGATTGAAAGCTTTAGTCTGGCAATTTGACTTCTGAATTGCTAGGAATGCTACAGTGAGGGTGTTTTTATAGAAATCCAAAAGAACTTTTTGGAAAGTGGGATGTCTTCTTCTAGGCTTGAAGTAGAAGAGATTCTCTGTATATCACATTTACCTGAATCCAAGACAACTTTGAATTTAAGCTGACCCTCCAATAATTTTTATACATGGAAAATTATAAATGTGTTATAATTTTGTATGTATAGAATATAATTCTTGGAGGGTTATCTTAAATTCAGAGTTGTCTTGGATTCAGGTAAATGTGATATACAGAGAATCTCTTCCACTTCAAGCCTAGAAGAAGATATCCAACTTTCCAAAAAGTTCTTTTGGATTTCTGTAAATTCTTCTGGCTGTGGCAGGGAAAATGGTGGCAGGGAATAAGAGGCCAGACCCCTATCTCTTGTCCCCCTGTCTGCCCTCCTTGCCCACCCTCATGCATGTGCCTGCTTGTCCTCCCTGCTATTTATTCTCCTACTGCTTCCCCCCTGCCACTTGCCCCCACCCTCTGCTGCCTGCTCCCCACCTCCTGTCCCCCCACATCTGTGCCTGACCCCCTGCTGCCTGCTCCTCACTATGCCTATGCCTGCCTTCTTGCTGCCTGTCCTCCCATCTCTCTGGTACCTGCCCACACTCACCTTCCCCACCACTTACCTTTGCAGTGGCTGTGGCTCTGACTCTGGCTCTGGGGTAGGCAGTGGCAGTTGCTCTGGCCATGGCCCAGCCTGGCCAGGCAAAAACAGTGGCAGCAGCTCTGGGTCTGGCAGGGATTGGAACTGTGGCCAGAGCTAGAACTGCAGCCTAAGGTAAGTTGGAAGGAATGCCAGGGCATGGGGTATCCCCTGCTCTTCCCCTGCTCCCACAGTGGGTCTCTCTTTTATGCCCCTCCTTCACTGAGTCCTCCCACTCCTACAGGATGGGTTCCCTCAGCTGTGAGCTCCTTCCCCCAGTGCACAAGCCATCCTGGCTCAGGACAGATGGTGGCTCAGCTCCAGCTTCAGGCCCAAGTCTGAGGCTGAAGCTGGAACAGAGCTGTTGGCTGCCCCAGGTCAGTAATCAAATGTAAGATGAGGCTTCCCCCCAAGTTGTTTGGTGGGGGAAGGAGGGAACCTGTAACAGGGAACCCTAGTCCTGTTACTAGAAAGTGTGGTGGCCCCTTTAAGGACAGACTTTTCAGAGCACAGACTGCTAGCAGAGCAGGGGTTAAAGGGTAGCTCTGCAGGCCAGTAAGCTGATGGGTGTGTGTGGGGGGGTTCTATTACGTGCCCAGGATATTGCTCAGGCCAGAGCTATATAAGCCCTGGGCTTAGCTACCTGAGGAACAGTCAGCCCAGGCTGTGGTGGAGTGAGAGGCTCTTGAATGCTCAGGAGACTGGGTTTATGGAGGTCCCGTTAGTGCCTGAGAGGCACGCGGTAGCTTTGAGTCCTGCCAGGGGTGGGCTCAAGGCTCAAGCAGTTATTGAGCCTGGAGTGGGCAGAGAGAGAGAGAGAGATAGGCAGCAGCCACACAGGAGCCTGGGGCCCAAAAGACAGGGGGCCAGGGAGCCAGTGTAAATGTGAGGTAGAGCCTCAAAGCCAGGCTTGATGCAATGGGCCTAGTCTAGATAACCCAGCTAAAATAAACAGATGGAGGCTGGGGAGGTTGAAGCCCCAGCAAGATGATGGTAACATCTGTGAGGCCTGGGACATGGTGTAGGGATGGTATGGAGCTGTGCAATTAGCTCTTAAGGCAGGAACTCCCCACCTCTGGGTGTTCTTTGGAGTGAAGACCCGATCTGGAAAGCCCTGGGGCAGCTTCCCCTTTGAGAACCAGAAGAAACAACAAGATGTGGTAGGCAAATGAAGGGGAGACTCTTCCCAGAAGTGAGCAGCATAAGGGGGACTCTGGGGTGCCTCCAGGGGTTTTCAACTGCCCTGGGATGGTGCCCTGTTATAGAACCTCATCTTGGAATAGATACAGTATGTTGTTTAGAAAGTAATAAACCAAAATGGGCTTCTCCATTTTAATGTTTGAGTATTTTCTGCACCTGAAATGTTCTGGTTGCCTTTGAATTTTATCAGAATACATTGGCTTGCTTTCTCAGATAGTTATGCTTTACTTGAATGAACAAAAAGAGGTACTTGCAGTAAGTGCACAGATTTGAGATGGTGGCACACTGTCCACATTTCCCACTTCTTAATTTCTCTGTTTATGGAGGAGAAAAAGTAAGTGAAGAGTGGTTAATGTTATCCCTCTTTATAGATTTTTGTTTCAATACATGAGGGCATGTGCAGCCCCCAAAGCATCATAAACTTGTAAGATTTTCTGTTGGGTTCTAGATCTTTGGGAAGTTTTATATGGTAAGTTATTTCAAAGAGAAGTATACATTTTCTGAATGCATAGAGCCAGGTCCTAAATAAATGTGGGGTGTATGACATGATCTTTGTAGAATGGAAAGGCTAGTTTCTGTTTCATAGGTGGAGGGAGAAATTTTTTTAGGCGGGCTGAGCACACGCACACATACGCACACGTACCCCCTTTCAGCAGGTAAGTCTGTGGGGGAAGGGGCAGGGAGAGGGAGCATTCGAGGCCCTGCCCTGCACAGCCTGGAGTGGGGGCATGGGGTGGAACTGTGAATAGCTTGTCCAGGGGGTGCCCAGTGTGGGGAGGGGGTGGTGGCTTCTGCCACTGCATACACCCTTGGAGGCATGGGGGGCATATGCCCCTGGGCCTGTGTGGGGCAGGGCAGGCTGCAGCTGTGGGCTGGGGCCAGGGAGGCTCCAGACTCTTCCCGGTGGGGGGAGCTGGGCTGGGCTGTGCTTGGGTCAAGTGGCAGTGGTGCTGGGAGTGGGAGCTATGGCAAATTTTGGGATGGCTGCAGCCCCCTCCCATAGCCCTGCTCCCAGTGCCATTGCCATGTGTCCTGAGTGCAATCTGGCTCAGTTCCCCCACCAGGAAGAGCCCAGCACTGTAGCCCACCTTACCCCACACAGATCTGGGGCACATGCCCCCCATGCCTCCTGGGGTGTGTGTAGGAGCAGGAGCTGCTCATGGCACATTTTCATGCCCTGCCAACTGTGCAGCACCTGCCCCAGCCTCAGACCCATCCCTCCCCACCCTTGCTACCTCTACTGCCACTGGAAGTCCACAGCCAGGCTGGCTTATGGCCTTATTGCTGCCTCACATTTGCGGGGACTAAGCCCCATTAGCCTTCCCCTTCTGCTACCTATGTTCCTTCTCTTTTTTGCTTTAGTCAAAAATTACCTTAATGGAAGCAAATGTACATACAGCTTATGTTTAGTAAAAAAATAAAGTTGAAGACCATGTGATATCTTTACAGATGCATTCTAAAAAACATTGCTGATATTAGTCTTAGAAACAGCATTGTTTCTAGTGGAATAAATCTTCACGCCTACTGGCAGAGCTGGCCCTGGGTATAAGAATCATTAATCATTTAATCTAAAGGAACATGATTTTGTTGCTGCCCTCATTTTGCTGTTCAGAATAAATTAAACTCAATTCCACTTAGAAACAATTTGCTGCATTTAAGACCTGCATATCCCTTCTAACATTCAGCATAGCCTTATTAGCAGGAATGGTTATGAGAAGGGAGGACAAAAATGGTTATTTACTGTAGTAAGTTGATATTTTTAACTATAAATACTTTTGTTTCCTGAGCAAAATTGTTTTTCTGCCTATAAAATATAATTGAAATTTTTTTTCTTTCCTCATTAATGAAATATATTTGCTGTCAAAGCTACTGTATCTTAAGATGTTGTAGTTCATACTTTTCTGGATAAAAATGATTTTTACTGGGCTTAAATGAAATTTATTTGGGCAACCAATTTAATTCCAGTTGTGTGTGTACATATATGTGCTTTATGAATTGGCAGTTCAGACAGCAGTTTAGAGACAAATTTGCATCGTTTCAAAAAAATTGCACTTTCAGTGGTTACTCATACTTATTTTTCTAGAATAGTCTAAATCTCATCTAGTTAATCTTAGAATAATAGGGTTAGAAGAGACTTCATGAGGTCATCTAGTCAAACTCTCTGCTCAGGGTACTAGTGTCCCTGACTGAAACATCCCATTCAAATGTCTGTCTAACCTGCTCTTAGGAAGGCCGATAATGGTGTTTCCATGGTCTCTCTGGACAGCCAGTTCCAATGTTCAACCATCCTCATAATGAGAAAAGTAATATCCAATCTAATTTCCCTTGCGGCTTTTTAAGACCATTGCTCCCAGTCCTGCCTCCTGCAGCCACAGAGAATAGTCTATTTTCATCCTCTGTATAACCACCCTTCAGTTATTTGAAGACTGTTATCAAATCCTTCCTCAGTCTTCTGTTCTTCAGAATAGATCATCCTATTTCTTTCATCCTATCCTCATAAGTCCATATTTCCTAGTCCTTTAATAATTTTTGTCACTCTCCCCTGGACTCTAATTTGTCCATATTTTTCTTGAAGTGAGGAGCCCAAAACTGAACACAGTACTCCAGGTGAAGCCACACTAGTGCTGAACAGAACATGGGAATCAAATGATTCTTATGCTCTTGATTTGTGATGCTCCCGTTAATACAGGGCTGACCTTGTTGACTAAAAAGGAAATATTTTACAAAGAAGAAAAGTTGACTGTTCATAAATAGAGGGCTGTAGTCTTTCAGAAGAACTAAAATACCCTTTGATACCTAAATAGTTTCTATCTACTGAAGAAAAAATACAGTTACAGAGGATGATAGTCAGAAATCATGCAGTCATGAGGGTAAGTCACTTCTGAAGTAATGAATTGGACAATACAAGTACTTCACATTGGACATGATTGATGACAGTTACTTCTACTTGGCACATGAAAGGCAGCATTGATAATTTATCTGTGGAAGGTGGAGTATCTTGTTGCTATTGCTGTATATTATTACTTTTCATGTTAAGATACATTGGCCCGCTGTGCATGATAAAGGAAACTCACACAAGTTTTGTACTTTGACTTAAAGAATACAAGTCCTCTTAGTCTTTGAGAAATAGCACCCTGTGTGAGCATATTTTCTCCATTTACAACCTTAGATTGCCCAGATATGGCAGTCACACATCATGCTTATCCTACATATTTGTATATTGAGTGAATTGCCGATATTCATAGGTGTTTCCAAGGACCATTAAAATAACCTGATATTGATGGTTTAAAATTAATTAGTGTTGTCCATTGTACCTTAACTTGGCCTCTTTATGTGTATGCATTGTGTTATGTGCTGTAATTACTGTATTTACTTGTATACAAGATGAGGCTTTTTTCCCCCAATCAGCCTGGGAGAAAAGGACTCTCATCTTATATTTGCATACAAGGAAACCTCATTAAATACTTTGTGGGTGTTTCTACACATGCAAATGCTCCAGGGTGGGTTTACTCTAGAGTAATTTACTCTAGAGTAAACCCATCCTGGGCAGGCATCTACAAATGCAGGGAAGCAGGAGCAGATTTTCTGCTTATGCCAGCAGTCTGCTCCCACACCTGCTGGCCCTGTATCAGCCCCCTGCAGCATCCAGGTGGAGCTCTAGGCTCCCACTGGGTGCAAGCCCACAGGTTGGCAGGGAGCACTGGGCCAGGTGAAAGCTGTCTCCTGCTGGAGTCTGGGACATTGTTTCCTGCCCCCAGCAGCTGTCTGCTGTCGGGACAGGCTTTGCCACTGGAGCCTGGGCAGGAACAGTGTCTCCCTGCCCCAGCAGCAAGGAGCTCCCAGTCCCTGGTCCGTGGTCAGAGCTGTGGAGCTGAGGTTGAGAGATTCTTATTTCCCAGCTTCAGCTCTGTGACTATGGAGCTGAGGCTGGGAGATAAGAATCTCTCAGCCTGACTCCACGATTGCAGAGCAGGAGCTTGTAGCTCCTTGCTGCTAGGGCATGGGGACATTGTCTCCACCTGGGCTCTGGTGGCAGAGCCTGCCCCAGCAGCAGGCAGCTCCCAGGGGTAGGGAACAATTTCCTTCCTGCTGCTGCCTGGCTGACTGGGAGCACATTTGATCCCAATCAGCAGTCTACATGTACCATACTACATAATAATTACTCCTGAGTAAATCTGCTACTTGTATTTAACCCACCCCACCACCCCCATTATACCCTGGTATACCTACCAAATTTACTTGGGATTAGAGCAAATTACTGCACAGTAAGTGTTTGTACGTGTAGATGGTGATGCTTACTGTACAGTAATTAGGTCTAATCTCAAGTAGTGTTGTGTGTAGATGCACTCTGGCTGTCTTTAAACTGCTTCCACAAGTAGTATGTGTTCAGCAATGGAGACCAACTATGAATTTGATTAAATACAGCAACACTGAGCATGACTATAGAACACATGGGTTATAGTGGGCAAACAAGTTGATGGGAACCTATCATAAGGATAGGTTAGTGTAGTGTATCTGAATAAGCCACATGGTAGTGTCCATTGAGCACCGTGCCACTCATGGCCACTTTTTTCCCAAGTCATAATAAGCTGATAAATTGCATATATTTTGACTTCCTCTTTACTCCCACAGCTGAACTGCACCTCCCCTACCCCTACCACCCCACCATTTCCAATGATTCCCATTTCTTTACCAGCCTTAAATGTTTGGCAAACATCATGAAATGGGGCACCAAAAAATTCACTCAGAATCCTTATCTCAGTCTGGTGCATATGATTCATGTGGCCCTTCCCTCCATGACTGGAGGACTAATTGTCAGATAGTTCCTTTGTCAGGGTATCTGGATTACACACATATACTGAGCAGTAGGCCTGTGTAAAGGAGCAAGTATTTGAATCAGATTCGGCCAATTCAGAGGGACAGTGATTTGATTTGGTGATTCAGATCACTATCCTGATTTGATTTGGCCAACTCAGATTTGGAGATTTGGTGCCAATTCAGAGATTCAGCCATAGACTATAATGGGGAATCACTAAAATATTTATAACTTTGTCATTTTGTTCCAGATTTGGGTGAAATGAGCAGGAATAGTAGCCCCTTCTGAGGGCATGAAATCTGCCAAGTTTAAAGGAGATAGGTGTAGGGGTTTCTGTGAAAGTGCACCTCAAACTATTGAAAAAAAACTCTTATCACTTGTGTGTGTTAAGGCAGAGCAGGATGAATGCAGCAGGGATGGTAGCCCCTCATGCAGGCATGAGACCTGCCAGGTTTCAGGCAGAGTGGTGCAGGGGTTTCTGTGAAAGTGCACCTCAAGGTTCTGAAAGCAAATAAAAAAAGCAAGTAGGTGCGGCGTGAGGAGGGTGTCACTTCATCTGCACATGGAGCTTGGGGAACCCCAGCAGTGGGAGGTTCCCCTTCAGGAACACTAGCTGCTCCACCAAACCAGGATCCAAGGAGGTGCAGTGGGGTGTCACAACATCCCCAGCAATGCTGAACACCCTGTTGCTTGGAACACTGGTCGGCGGACAGGACAAGTGTTCCTGGGCAACTGTGGCCAGATCCTGCCACACCTGGCTGCAGGTGGCCCAATAGGCCAAGGGATCGCAGTGCAGCGGCTCAGTGTCTTCCATGGTACCTGCCTGATGGTGGGGTCTGGTGCCTCTGGATGCCAACATTGCTGCCTTTTGCCCTTCTGCCTCCCTGACCCTGTTCACCAGCACCACTGTCCAGTGATAGAGGGTTTTGCTGCTGCAGATGCTCCCCTTCACTCTCAGGTTGCATGTGCCCACCAACATGTGGACTGTACTGGACCGCAAAGGATCCAGCCATTTTTTGATGCCCTCCTTCAGCTGCTTCACAAGTGCCTGCACCTCTGGTGAAAGTGGCTTGCCCCAGCCAGGAACACCAGTTCCATGAAACTTCTTGATTTCATGTTGAAGCTCCTTCACTACAGGGATCACCTGGCTGAAGAGGGCATTGCCAATGCTGAGGCTCTCAGTGGCCTCAAGGAATGGCTTGAGGACCACCAAGATCTGGGAGATGGTATCCCAGTCTGTTTTGTTAAGGGGGCCGCTGATCCCAATCTCCCTGACCAAGGCCATCTCATAGATGGCCTTCTGTTACTTGACCAGCCTTTCCAGCATCAGATATGTAGAGGTCCACTAAGTCTCCACATCCTGCATGATTTTGTGCTGCTTGATGCTCAGCTCTGCCTGTTTGTCCCACAGCATCTTGCCCCCCTTGATGCTCTGGTGGAAGTAGCTCACCACCTTCCTGCATTTCAAAATCATGGAATCATAGAAGAATCATAGAAGTAGGGTTGGAAGGGACCTTGTAGATCATCAAGTCCAACCCCCTGCCTGGGCAGGAGAAAAAACTGATCCCAGGTAGGTAGGCATGAAGCCTCCTCTTAAAGAACCCCAGGGTAGGAGCCAGCACCACTTCCCTTGGAAGTTGGTTCCAGATCCTAGCCGCCCTAACTGTGAAGTAGTTCTTACAGATGTCTAATCTAAACCTACTCTCCAACAACTTATGGCCGATATTCCTTGTTATGCTGGGGGCGCTAGGGGAAACAAGGTCTCTCCCAAACCCTTCTGGTCCCCCCTAGTGAGTTTATAGACTGTCACCAGGTGCCCCCTCAGCCTTCTCTTGTGAAGGGTGAACAGGTTCAGGTCCCGCAGTCTCATTGTAGGGCCTGCCCTGTTGTCCCTGGATCATTCGGGTGGCCCTCCTCTGGACCTTCTCAATGTTGTCCACATCCCTCCTGAAGTGGGGCGCCCAGAACTGGACACGGTACTCCAGCTGTGGCCTTACCAGTGTTGCATAGAGGGGGAGAATCACCTCCTTGTCCCTGCTAGAGATGCACCTGTGGATGCACGACAAGGTCCGGTTAGCCCTTCCAACCGTGACCTTGCATTGTCGGCCCAGTTTATCTTGGAGTCAGTAATGACTCCAAGATCCCTTTCTGCCTCTGTGCTCTCAAGAAGGGAGTTTCCCATCTTATAAGTGTGCTGCTGGGTACTACTGCCCAAGTGTAGCATCCTGCACTTGTCAGTATTGAAACGCATCCTATTTTTGTTAGCCCACCCCTGTAATCTATCTAGTCTTGCTGCAGTCTTTCCCTCCCTACTAGCATGCTCACCTCACCCCAAATGTTGGTATCATCAGTGAAATGATCTGGCTGGTAGTGACAGTGCCATCACGGGGAGCCCTGTTCCCCTCCAAAGCATCCCTGACTATGATGTGAAACTTATGTGCCATACAGCAAATGCCATAGTTGGCATCATGCATCACCTTGACCATATTGGCCCCATTGTTGGTGACCATGAACCCGCAGATGATCTTGCCTTGCCCAATGAGCCACCCCTGCACCATGCAGTTCATCACTGCCATGATCTCCCTTGGCGTGTGGGACCCATCTATCACCTCTGCTTGAAGGAGAGCCCATCAATTCTCTGACCGATCGCACCAGTGCCTTGTGAGGGAGAGAGAGCCATGATCTTCACCCCGGCTGCTCCAGATGTCCTAGGTGAAATGCAAGACTATCTGCAGACCTGCCTTCTGTGGCTCCTCTTTCAGGTACTCCCTGCATGCCTCATACAGAGAGAGCACTACCATCCTGCTAATGGCGGTGTGTGTGGGCACTTGGTAGAATTTCCTTTGCTATGGCCCTCAGCTCCTCTGCTTCCAGATCTAGCTCCTCCTCTGGTACTGAAAGGCTCATACTGGGAACTGAAATTGGGGTAGACAGGGTCATGTTGCTGCTGGTTAGTGGCATTAGTGGTGGTGGTGCAGGTGCAGGCACTGCTACCCCCTTTTTGCTCCCACTAGCAGCAGTTCATCATGTCTGTGTTTGGAGTGGGGGGAATTTGAAGCTCTCCCTCTGCCCCCTCTCCCTTCTCTGCTAGAAGAACTGGCACCTGCCTTTCCAGCGTGCTTCATAATCAAGCTGTGTCTGGAGTGATCTGTGCCTTTTGTGAGCTGCGTCTCTGTTGAACAAGCAGTGTCTGAAAAGCTCTGGCTTGCTATCTAGTCTCTTGCTAGCTAACCTCTCTTCTCCAATCCTTTCCTACTTACCCTTGCCTGCAATCCCTATAGTTATCCCTATCCATTCCTTTCAACTTATTCTTCCCCCAGAATCCCCTTATTTGTTTTTGTTAGTCTGTCTTGATTCTTTCCCCCCAAAAAAAGAAATCTGTGTTTTCCTTGACAGTGTGTCATCTGTGCAGGAAAGCACAACATGAATCAGGCCGAATCTCCTTCAAATTGAATCAGCCACCAAAACTTTGCACAGCCCTGCTGAGCAGTGCTGAGCTGTGGAGTCACCATGGTTTGACATGCAGTTGACTCTGGTGGGGCCCAGCACAATGATCTTTATGGTAACTCATGATCCTTGTGGCTTTTGACCAATAAGATACATAGTTTTAGCACGGATACTTCATATGCAGCAGTTTCAAAAAAGGTAAAATGCATCAATTCTGGATGAACTAAGTCTATGGATACTATATGCTAATTACTACAGCTATGTTTATTTCAAGTTCAGTATTTTTTAGTATGCCTCTCACTTCTATGTGCTTAGGGGGAGGTTGGTCTGACAGTAACGAGGGAGGGAAGGGACTGCAGGGGGAAGAAGTTTGGTGTTGCAAATGGTAAGGTTCCCCAGATTTATTTTCTCTGTAGTATCAGTGGGAAGGGGACAAATTCAAAGCAAACTTCTAATAATAAGATTTTGTACCTGGAAAATTATAACATATGCATCTATTTTCCATGTATAGAACCTAATTATTGGGGGTCATCTTATATTTAGGGTCATCTTATATTTGAGTAAATATGGTATGTGATCTCATTAAATTTTTTCTATAGAATCTCTGCATTGGAGGTGAATGAAGGACAATTCTAATTACATAAGAACTGTCATTTACTGGGTCAGACTAGTTCATTTGCCTGGTATTCTGTGTCACAGTGGCAGAGAGTAGAAGCTTAAAGGGAGAGTGAGCAGGGTATAATGGGGGTGGTGGGGTGGGTTAGGGTTTCCATCACTCCTTTCTCACTTGCAGTCTCCAGTATTTAGGATCTAGGAAGTTCTAATTCAGAGTCAGTATTCCTAATTCCCATGCACAGTAGCTACTGATGCATCTTTTCTTTAAGAATTTGTCCAGTCCCATTTTGAATCTGGTTTAACTGTCAGCTTCAGCGGTATTTTGTGACAATGAGTTCCACACTTAAATTACACGCTGTGTTAAATATAGACTTTCCTTTGTTAGGATTAAACTTATTATGTAGTATTTTCATTTAATGATCCCTAATTCAAGTACTGAGAGAAGGTAAACACTAAATCCCCCTTTTTACATTCTCTTCATCATTTAGTATTTTGTAAGCCCTTTTCATGTCCTCCCTCAAGCATCTCTTACTATGTCCCTCTTTCAACATCTGTTTCCTAAACTGAATAGGTTTAGCCTCTTTAGTCTATCCTCATATGAAATCCCCTGTGTATCACAAATGATCCTTGTTGCCCTTCTCTGTACCTTCTCTAGTTCTCCTATATCCTTTTTGAGGCATGGAGACCAGAACTGGGTACACTGTTTAAAGTGTGGACACACCATGGATTTGTAAAGGGGCATAATGATGCTTTCTGTTTTGTTTATAGTTCCCTTAATAATTGCTTATGTTTTTGTTTGCCTTTGAAGGCTGCTGACTACTGAGCTGATGCTTTTAGCAAACTGTCCACAATAACTCCCAGATCTTTTTCCTGTGTGGTAACTGCAAATGTGGAGCCCATCATAGTGTAAGTATAGTTTGGGGTGTTTTTGCCCATGTGCATCACTTTATTCTTATTTACACTGAAATTCATCTGCCACTCAGTTACCCACTTGCTCAATAGCACCAGATCCTTTTGCAGTTCCTCACTATCCACCTTGGTCTTCACCACGTTGAATCATTTTGTGTCATCTATAAATTTGGCCACCTTGCTATTCACCCCCTTTTCCAGATCATTTATGAATATGTTAAATAGCAAATGTCCCATCACAGATCCCTGGGGGACCCTGCTGTTTACTTCATTTTATTGTGAAAAGTGGTCATTTATGCACACTTTTTGCTTTCTATCTTTAAGCCAATTGATTTCTAATCTATGAATGGACCCACCCCATAATCCCATGGATACTTAACTTCATTAAGTGCCTCTGATGCAGGACCTTGTTCAAGGCTTTTTGAAAGTCCAGATATACTATATCAACTAGATCCCTCTTAATACACCTGCTAATCAACAGCCTCAGAGAACTCTATTAGGTTGATGAAGTATGATTTCCCTTTGACAAACCCATGTCGAGTCCTCCCCAGCAAGGCATGTTCAGCCATATACTGAACAATTATTTTATTATTATTGTTTCTACCAGTTTTCCAGGAACAGAAGTTAGACTCATTGGCCTATAGTTTCCTGGGTCCCTTCTGGAGCCTTTTTAAAATAAAACAGTAGCTGTTCTTTCTTCATTTTCTATTGTTGTAATTCATTATGAGCTCAATGCTATATTTATTGCACATTGTCTAGACCAGGGCAGGCAAAGTCCAGCTTGCAATAGACTCCATTCCCAGCAGCCCTTGCCCATGTTGCTATGGCTGGTTTCCATGGAGACCTGAGCAGCAGCAGTGCTGTGACAGTATGGGGCTAGGGTTTCCATTAAGACCAGTCCCAGCAGCACTGGCAGGTTGTGTGGCTGGGTAGGGTGTTGCTTGGGGCTAGGATCTTGCAGTGGTGACAGCGTGGTGCAGTGCTGAGTCAGAACTTCAGTCTGCTGCCCACATGCCCTGGGCATGGCCCTGCTGCCTCTGGGGTCTTCATGGATAGTGGCTGCAGCGACATCGTCAGGACTTCTGGGAAATGGAGTCCAACCACCAGCCATTTTGCCCACCCCTATTTTAGATCATATTTTGAATATCGAATTTTAAATGTTCTCCTGGTGCTTTCATTACAGTATTTTAGTTCTTCATGGACAATGTATTTATCCTTGCAACATCCCTGTGAAGTGGTAGTGGCGTGCTGGTTTAATAGATGGACATTTGAGGTACATATAATAAAGACAAAATTTGGTAGTGTCAACTGATTTTACATAACTGATTTTAAACATCTTGAGCTTCAATTGTAAGGCTACTTGACATTTTACAGAATTTAATTTGTTCAGAGCAGAGCTCACATTGGCCTTAGTTGCAATTATACATGCTTAGGACTTTTGCAAATCAGATCCAGTTTTCTTGGACAGCAAGAAAATGAGGAACATGTTGTGGCCTCATGTGAAAAATCTTTGTTTATGCAGCTAGCTTTACATAGGAGCTCTCTGCAGAGATTGCTCTACACTACACTCCAGTTTTCCAGTGTGGTCTACATCTGTTTGAACCAGGAGGCTATCCTTTTTCTTGTAGTTATGCCCTCATTTGCTACATGCCTTTCAAGTTTTCTAATGAATGAGGCAGAACATTGACAAACAATAGTTTTTTATATTTGTCAGAGATCGTCGTCCCCAGTGGACCTAACAGATACCGCCTGCCAGTTCCCTAGGGTGTCATCACCTATAATTGGGGTCTCACACACGTGTGTTTCGCCTGCCACGACTTGATATTAACGGAGTTGGTTCAGATGTCTGCAGCGTGTAGTCCAATTATGAGTCTCCCCGGCGTCTCGCGAGGTCCCGAGTTTCTGAGGGCTCCGCCACCCCTACACCCTTGCCCATTCCACTGGGTGATGGCCAACCGATTGGTCCGGCCACGTATCCTCAGTTCCACTCAGATAATCCACAAAAGAAATGTAAATCAAAACAAACACAACAACCAAGAAGGTTCCCTTGGCCTGTATAGCTGCTCCATCTGTCTGCAGCCACCTTCCAACTCAAACTTGCCCTCCGAGGGGTCAAGCACCCCTTTGTTGGCTCTCGGAGAGCCCCCTTGCAGGGCTTGACGAGATTCCTTTTTAACAGTTTAAGTTCACTGTTGAACTGCGCCCCTATTACAGGGACTACGGTACCCAATGTCAATAGTGCCCCTCTATTAGGGTTTTTACAGTACCCTTCTCTTGTTGGGCTCAACCAGCTCCCGACCGGTAAACAGTTCTACTCCCCGCAGGGGCCAGTAAACTGGGTTCCAAAACCCCGCTGGGGTTTTGCTCTCTGCCAGAGGCTCCTACCAGCATTCCACGTGGCTTTCAGCATTCCCTGCAGTCTGCTCCGGCGTGCTCCACCTCCTCCTCTTTCCGGGTTTGCGTTGCTGCCGCTTTCCGGTCCCGGCCTCTCCTTTATACTGATGCAAAAAACGGTTCGTTTCTTTGGAGGCTCGCAAAGAAATCTCAGACACACACTTATTAGCAGCACAAAAGGTGTATTTGCAAATAGGGTCGGAGCAGAGTCAAAGGACTCAGATTACTCCGCGCCCCTGAGGAAATTTTCAGCTGGCATTTTATCCCTTCCCTCCTGGGCACGTGTGCAGAAACAGGAACTCTTACAGCTCATTTCCGGTTCATACAAACATGTATGTGATCACGTCACTTCATCTGTCGCATGTATATTATAATTAACTACTTAAGTATGCGGGGTGGATAGGTGAATATGCATCAGTTAATTGCGCACGCTCAGAAAATTCTCTAGGTCACCAAGAGTTGAAATCCCCGCCCCTTTCAATGACACAGTCAGTTGAATTCCAGCTTCTGTAATCTGCATGAGAAGGACCAGGGGGAGGCCAAAAGAGTGTGGGGGAGGGAGTGATTTAGCATAAGAAAAAAACTGTAACAAAGCTAGCTAAGAAAGAAAAAGTCCTTGGCAGTGTTCTTTTTCTTATCAGGTACGAGGTGCAAACTGTGCAGTTCTAACAACATTCCATTTACTGTGCATTTCTAACAATACCGGCGGGGGAAATATTGGCCCCTCCCTTCCCAACACACCTGGGTAAGGGGAATTTCTTCCAGGCTCCCTGGGGCTGCCGACATGGGGCCGCTGAGCCTCCGCTTAGCTCGGGAGCCTTGGAGCCTGCTGGCTCCTTCTCTCTCTCACACTCTCACAATATTATACAAGCCTCTATCATTATTTTTCAGGATCTTGTGGAAAAAATAATGTGTGACCATATAACTAAAGATTTTGTATCACACATTTGCAGAAGTGGGTTTAATGTCCTAACTTTGGAGGCCCCCAATACATGTTACATGTATTGCACAATTACCTGGATAGCTGCACAATTAAATTAGACTGGCTTCATGTGTAAATTAACTATGGCACCTTAAAAAGGTCCAAGCAAGTAAAAAGTTATTGCTGGAAAAGGTGTATTAAGCTTATAGCTGGTTTTTATCCAGCTTTAATTTACACTTGTAGCTGTGTATGATATGGCAGGCGGCATGACTGTGTGGATTGTGCATTAGATCCCATTGTACCTTTACTTGCACATGTAGAAGGGGCCTGAGTGTTTGACTTTGTAACTATAACATCTTTTTAATCATAGTTTTTCTTTTAAAAAACACAAAAAATCATTAGGTGGGAACCTGAATGAATCTTATGTGGGTCAGCATCAGGGTTTGGATCTTTAGATAGCATCTTGGGTAATTGAGTATGAACAGTAAAAGGCTTTCCTGTATGGCCAAGCCACTACCTGGGATTGGAGATACATACTTTGCTATATGATAGACAGTAAAAAGTATTGAGGTTCAGAAATATTACATTCAGGTTTTGAAGGGGATGTTTTCTAAGAGTTATAAATCTTTTTGTTCCTGCCTGCCCCAGTTTCTCACTGTCCCCTTCCCTGACTCCTGCTATTGTTCTCCACTGTACCTGTCTGTCCCTGGCTCCTAATCATATTCCTCCTGTCTGACCCTTACTTCACACAGACTCCTCTTTCCCATCTTTGTTCCTGTGCACATCTTCTGTGCCTCCCCCCAACCCATTCCTATTTCTAAAGTTCTCCCCAGAGACCAACATTTTACCCCCCCAAAGTGATTTTTCCTTCCATGAAACTGTGAAAATGGGATTGTCCTTGTAAAACTTCTGCAAATGCTGCACCTGGTTTCCAATAATAAATATTTGTTTAAGTATTATAAAAAATGACAGTCTTGAAAAAGTGTTTGCTGGTGGTACATATTAAGACATTGAGAAATCATGTTTTCTGGAAGGATAACCATTATTTAATGGCATTATAATAGCATGTTCAGATATATATTTATGCCATAATTGTGTGACAAATTGGCAAATTCTTGCCTTCTGTGATTAAGTTAACAGATGTTAACATTAGTGATTTTAAGGTACTTTGATCATTTGGTTCAATTGTACTGAGAATGCACAAAATTATTTTCATACATTGATAATGTTCTAGATTTTTTAAAAATGTGGGCCTGATTCTGCCTGTGTATTTATTCATAGCTTTTGCTGAACTTTAATGTTGGGGATCCAACGATAAAATGTGGCCCTAGGGGCCATAAAATGAGCATTAACAGAACTTTAACTGCAGTGTTCGAGTTATTATTAGCAGTGTAAATATTAAAACTATAATGAATATAATTGCTGCACGTGAACATTTTACATGTTATGAGCAGCCAGTTGTCCTTTAAATAGGATCCCATAATCATTTTTAGATAGTCATTGTTCAGGAGCGATTCTCTCCTGTTTTCTAATTTTGCCATCTGAATAGTGTCCCCTGCAATTCAGTTGCTCATTTATCATTCTTTGACCAGGTGCCATCTGACCTTTCACAAGATAACATTATATGTTACATGATAGCACCTCTGATGTTCTTTGTAATTGTCACGGGGCGGGACGCAGGCGCGGCTGTGATCCCACTAGCGCCCCCCCTACCGTGTCAATTAGGCGATTGAGCACCCACTTATCTAGCCCGCCACATCTTTGATGATATCTGGTTCTATATGGGAGCCTGCATTTGATCCCCTAGTACACGGTGTTATGCTGGGGCTATTCCCCGTTCCGTATGGGGTGACTTGGTGCACCCCAGCCTTAAGGACTATGCGTGCCTCCTACCTCCCCTTCAGCACGCGCCAAGCCTCGCAGCTCTTCCTGGACATTATCCGGTCCTTAACCTTCTGCGCCCTACCTGGCGCCCCTGGGCTTGTCATGCAACCGGCGCCCCTTCTCTGGCGCCTCTGGGCTTGTCACGCAACCAACGCCCCTTTACTGGCGCCTCTGGGCTTGTCACGCAACTGACGCCCCTCTATTCGCTAGCCCTCTTGGGCCTACTAATTATATCTGCTCCCCCCCTTTGGGTCCGCTCAATCTACGCGCCCTTCCTGGGGCTTCTCTTTCTCACAGACCATGCCCGACTGGGGCCAGTCTCCCTGCACTCATGCGCTCCTTGCCCTCATCGGGCTTCTCAATAAATTTGCCCCCTTCCGAGGCTTCTCACTAGGCCTGCCCTCCTCCAGGGCTTTCCCCGTCCAGGCAGCGCCCCCCCCGGGGCCTGCCTCTCGTACGTCGCGCAGTCACCCCTGCATCTGGGCCTGCGCTTTGCGCTTCCCGTGGTACTCGCCCTCTCTGGGGCCTGCCCCGCGCTTCTCGTGCTTTCCTGCCCGGACTGGGGCTTCCCACCACAGGGCTCAGGCGGCCTCAGCCTTACCTGGCCCCAGACCCCTTTCCTGGGTCATATGCCCTACTGGGCAAAATACCGCCCTCACGGGCTGGGGTCTCAACACCCCGCACACCGCGCCTCTCTGGCGCTCACCCGCCGTGCCAGCTGTGGCGCCAATTGCTGTGCTGCCAAGCCAGTGCCCTCACTGGGCACCAGGAACCCCCGAGCTACTGGGGAGCCCCTGTGAGGCCTCCTTGCACCCCTACAGCCTCACCCAGTCCCCCGGTTGGGGTCAACACCCCCAATACACGCCCCACTGGCGCGCACAGCTGTGCCTGCCTGGCACCACTCGCTGTGCCACTGGGCACCGGGAACCCCCGGATTACTGGGGAGCTCCCGTGAGGCCTCCTCGCACCCCTGCAGCCTTACCCGGTCCTCCGGTATTCACACAAACAGCCCTACTGCAAAGCAAACTGCTAGCCAACTGGCTCTAACTCAAAATAAGCCTACTGGCTATAACATAAGGGTCCAGGCCCAAACTGGCCCTCTTGGAAAGGCATCTCCGTCAGGATTCTCTCTGCCCTCACCATGCTGCAGTCCCTTAGATGGTCAGGCTGCACCACTCACCTCAACTCTGCTGGGCTCTTCTGCAGAGCTCCTGCACCTCAGGCTGCCAGAAGGGAACTGCCACTAGGCTTTGGCCTGGGCTGTTTATAAAGGTCCAGCCCTGCCCCCCTTTCTGGTCATGTGACCAGCCTGGTTGCTCCGGCAACCAACACCTGTGTTGCCTTAGGGAGCTTCAGCAGCCCATATTCCTAACGTCAGTAGCAGGCACCTTAGTGTCCTGCTACAGTAATCTTCCATGTATCATCACGACATAGGTTCATAGAGTTCTGTAACGGGGGGCCTTCTTTGGAGCCGATTTGCCTTTGGCCCGCCCACCTGTTTCTGGGCCAGCCACCTGCCTTCTTGTTTGCCATACCTTGTTGTTAATTAATTATCTTAATTAGGCAGAATGCTGGCCATTTTTTTGCCCTGTTGCCAGGGGGCACTATCTGTGGCTCCGTACCTCCCCATCACCACAGCCCATGCCTCGCAGATGACACCCACTGATGTTAATCTCACTGGCCCCACACTGGGCCCCAGAATCCTCCAGTCAGGACCCCTTAAGATCTCTCCATTCAGGTGGCCTACCCCACCTTCATTCAGGGCTGCCTAGGTCCCTGAACCATTTCCCCTTTTGGGCATGGTCCCCCTGGGACCTTTGGCCCCACAGGCCCTGGCCTCGCCTCCAAGGCGAGGTGGAAACCCCAGGCCTCCACCTCTGGGCATCTCTCACGGTGGGCCCCTGGCCCTTTTGACCAGTCTGGTCCTGGCCCCAGCACTGACCAGTCAAGAGTACTCTACATCAGGCCTCTGAGCCTCTAGCCCCACTTTCTCTCTGGGGTCTTCCCTCTAGACCCTACTAGCAGGTAACCCACCCGGTTGTGGGAGCTGGGGTTAAAGTGCCCCAACCTGCCTTTCACTGGGCTGGTAACTGGCCTGGCATTTCCTGGGGGCTCCCACACCACTGAGAGCCCCACCAGGCCACCCACTCCTGGCAGGGTGCAGTTTTAGGTCATGCCCAGGACCAGGAGCCTTATAGCTATCCCCTACAACTCCTGCCCTTACCTCCAGGGTGTTCCATGAAGACTTGCAGCCAGGTGATGTTGCTGCCTGGCCTGCCAACAGCAAAATGCTCTGCTTATATAGGCAGCCCTGAGTCTAAAATGGCTGCCGCAATCAGGCACCTGCTGGCTGCTTGGCTTAGGTCTTAAAGTGTCAGGCACAAACAGTGCCCTGCCAGAAGTTTATATTCAAATAAATTACTTAATACTGCATGTTTGTCTTTAGTACACCACTTTGTAGCCTTATATTCCACCATTACAGCACTGGTTTTCTTGTTTTCATGTTATGGTGCGTATTGTAATTTGGATGAGTGAACTGTTAAAGCACTTTAAATTTATGGTATTGTACTTCTTATTAACTTATTTACCCACCTTTAGTACCCCAACCCTAGAGGATTGAGTAAAAAGTCATTACAGCTGGTGCCTAGGTCTGGTCTCAGGCACAAGAAGCCCATTAGCATTATGGTTTAATCATAAATGAACAGACATGCAACAACTTGGTTTTGAGTCTGTGAGGAAATCAGAAAACCAGAAAACTGTGCATGTGAAGGGGCTGAGTAGGGCTGAAGTGGGAGTAGGCCTGAAGGCCAGTGGAAGGGCCAGCCTCGTGAGAAGCTGGTTGCGAGCATGAGACAAAGACCCCAGGGTGTGGTGTAGTGTAGAGTTGCCCAGTGAGGGGCGTGGGGAATAATTAACTTAGGTTTTGGCACAAGGTCAGACCACACAGAGTAGGGGAACTTGCAGGAACCGAAGGACTTTGTGGCGAGGTCAGCATGTGAGTAGCAAATCTTGATGGCACAAGAGTGGTTGCTTAAGGAGAAGCAAGGGCAGTGGAGTGTGGCCAGTAATGGGCAGTATGCCAGAGGCCTCGGTGAGAGTGGGGCGGAGTGTAAGAGGCCTCCTTTGAGAGGGGAGGCAGTGTGAATGCAGGGGTGATTGGAGCCCAACTTTGGAGTGGGTTTGCTCTGGTGTCAGACGGGGGAGTAATACTAATCTGGATGCCATCCGCGAGGCGTGGGCTGCAGTGTAAGGGAGGTTTGGAGCCACAGATAGCATCCCCTGGCATCGGGGCAGGAAATGGGTAGTCTCCTACATTGTACCAACAGCTTATGGAACAGTAAAGTCGTGGCAGGTGAGAATGGGCAGACTGCCCCATGGAGACAGGCGGGCAGGTTGGCATTAGATCTGACCCTGAGAGTTGCCCCGTCACAGTTACAAATTCCTTATCAACTTTCAAGAGTGCTTTTACTCACATACAAAACTTGTGCCTCTATGCCCCTTTGCTGACCAAAAATGACCTCATTCTTCACGAGGATAACGTCTACCCAATTCAGGGTCCTTCTAATTTAGGTATATAGCACTTCAAAACTCTTTGGATTAGGAATTCACCTCTTAAGTTTGACAGAGTCTGATTCAGATATAGTATACTGGCTTTTTTTTTTGGCCGTATAATGCTTAAAATCTTTTTTCCATTGTTCCAGTTGATCGTCTGGTTTGTAACATTATCTTGATTCATACCAGTGGCTTTTTACCTGTTGGACTTGTAAAACCTAATAAATCTTAAGGAATCCTCTTAATAATCTCCTGTGATTTTTAATTTTCATTGAGAGCCTTTCAGGTTGAATAGATCCTGTCAAGGGAAGTGAATTTTATCTTAGACTACCCTTGTTTTTAATCTCTTGAAACTTTAAGTGATTATCTTGGAACTTCATTAATTCCTTCTTCACATCTCTAACAAATCCATTTATGTGGAACATATCACCATTACAGTAGCTTGTAGAAAGCACCGTTGATAACAAATGCTTTGTAATTTTGTCCTGTGTAGAGACCTGTGCCCTTCTTTTCACTACAGGATATCTTGGGAACATCCAGAACAGTGAAGAAAGCTGGCTTTGTCATCAAACTCATGACCCTGTTTAATTGTCATAATAGTACATGCTTACTTTACTGGGATGTCGTATAAATTAACCAGTAGTGTTTTGCAATGTTTAAAATGTTTGTATTAAAGAAGTCTGTATACATGCTATTATCATTATTTATTATTAAATATGTTTATCTACAAGCTTTGTTGCAATTCTGTTCAGCAGTGGCAGGATTACAATATGCCAGTATAAATATTGGCTTCTAAAATTACTACTTTTCTTGATAAATTAATGCTGCTTTGTAGGTTTTTGAAATAAGACTCCTTGGCCTTCTTTTCATTCACCTCTCTTTATCTGTCTTAAGGCAAATAGAGACAGGACATCTAAGATTTTCTTCTATGCACTTTACATTCCCTGCACCATATTATTCTTTCTAAAGTAAATGTGGAATTTAGCCATATAAGTATGTGAGACTGTACTGAAAAACTGCATGTGCCAAACTGTGAATGATAAGGTATTGTGGCATTGCATAATGTCCCATCTTATATGTTTAAAATATTCCAGTTCCATAAAAAAAAAATTGGCAATGGGAAAGTAAGCTTATCTAGAGTCATGACTGTAAACTATGTGGGTATCTGGACTTTCAAGGGATCTCTGCTTGATTAAGCATTATTATTAGTAGAATTTTTGAGGGAAAGGGAAAAGGAAGTATTTGGAGGTCATTGAGATGATTTGATAGGTTATGGGGAGAAAAGAAGAAAAAACACTGGGAAATTAGTAACAGTCACAGTCCTTTGTTTGTTGAATATCCAGTTAAGAGTGCTTGTGTAAGCAACCAATTATTATGAGACTGTCGCAGAGCACTTGGGTCCCCTGCTGCTTTAAAGAGGGGAAACTGCTAGGGAAAGAGCCCTAGCAGTGAGTGAGGAGCCCCAGCTGCTGCTTACCAGGGCAGCCAGAATGAGCCAGTGGCCCACACCTGCCAGCGGTCAGCTGACCGGAAAGGGCAGGGCCTGGCTCACATATAAACCCCAGGGCTGAGGCCAGGGTGGCAGTTCCCTGCCAGCAGCCAAGGGGGAAGGAGCTCTCCCAGTGCAAGCAAAAGGGAGAGGCCTGACTGCAGGTACAGCCCCGAGACTGGTGAGGGATGGAGCACCCCGGTGTGGCTCAAATAATGTTATAGTCAGGCAGCTAGAATTTATGTTATAGCCCAGGGGCTTGTGTTTGTTTACTGTTTAAGACAGGTGGTTTGGGTGAGGCTACTAGGGGATGGAGGAGGCCTCATAGGGGATCCAAGGCAGCATGGAGACCCCGGTGCCAGAGAGGGCGCAGCATTGGGGGTGCACCGACTCCAGCACCAGTGAAGATGCAGTGCCAAACAGGGCTGCGGAGAGCCTGAGCGACAGGAAGGTGCAGAGCGAGACAGGGCCGCGGAGAGCCCAGGGAGGACAAGGGGGCCAAATTATAACAATGCCAGACCGAGCAATGTCGGTTCCATCTATGAGGCTTGGGGCGTGGTAAAGGGGTGGTTGGAGCCATGCATATCCCATAAGGCTAGGGTGCCCCAAAACACCCATTGCAGAATAGGACCCCCAAGGGGTCCAGGAGCCCACAGGGTCAGAGAGTACAACAAGACTGTGTCCAAGACAACGTAAAGGCAGCCTCCCTATTATATATTTTACCATCAAAGATGTGGTGGGCAAGAGTCGAGGGTGCCTTTTGTGCCCGCTTGGCATAGGAAGGGGGCCTTGGGGAGATCATGGCCCTCCTGCAGGACCCTGTGCTGTAACAGAGACTAATTTACTATTAGTCTTATTTCAATATTAACTTCTTTTCATGTTGAATATTTATAATTATAAATAGAAACTAATTTGACCGTCATGCTTTTAACGTTCTGCAGCATCTATATGGTGAACCATATATCTTCCCAAGCAAAGCCACAGCTGCATCATTGACTGTATTTAGTGCCATCAAACTCCTATCATGTCTATGTTAAGGGGGCTCATTAACTACATGCATCATCGTATCTACATCTGAAGTATGGGTTTTCATGTAGTGTGTGAAGACTAGCTGCCTCCTGCCTCGTCCAGGACAGAATCTGTTCAGTAAAGTCCACTGACAGTGTGGAAGGTTAAAACTTAGATGAGTGGGTAGTAGGGTATGCAATGAGGGAATTGTCACTGATGAGGACTATTCATTTTGCTTGCATTCTATACTGTTCTGCTTGGGATTGTTGCAGTGACAAGGTACCTGTAGATGGGTTGAAAAAAATCTTTATAAAGTAGGTTGGGACTGGAATGGATCTCTTCTAATAGTTGGTGAGTTGTGTCCCCACATAGTGGAACTATGTTGTTTGCTGCTAACAGCTGTAATAATGGGATGTGATGCAGTGTTTCTGACATGCACATGATCAAGTGTAGTTGCATATCAGCAAACTTTGTGTGCTGCATTTTATGGGACTGGTGCACAGGGTTCTGCAGTTGAGTAACATATTTAGTGAGGGCATTCAGATTATGTGCATATGCTTGATGTTGATTCAGCTAGTTTCCTCAGGAGGTTATTCTTTATTTTGTCTTTGGCTGCTGTTTTCTTTAAATGTTCAGTCAAGTTCACATTGAAGTAAGACGGAATGGTTGCGTGTTTCAGGTGCCTTTACAGTGCATTTAGAGCACGTTTCAGGTGCACTTAGAGTTATATTTTATTTGCTGTGCACTGCCCCCCACCTGTACCACAGGGCTTAGAGGGGCACTGAGAATGAGTGGGCGCGGGAGCCAGCAAGAGCGTGGGGCTCACTGGTGTCCCAGGGCCAGTGCCAGTGCGGCCCACAGCACGGCAACAGGAGTACACGGTCCCCACCAGCAGGGGCTCTGTGGAGCCAGACCAGCTCCCACCCCTCACTACTGGTGCAGCCTATCCCGGCTACACAGACCTCTGCCAGCCTGCGGTCTACTCTGGGTCCTGCCAGCACTGGCCCTAGGACATTGGTCCCAAGACATTGTGACATTGGTGCCAAGATGGTGAGTAGGGGGCGGGGCACCAGTCAAGGGACAGGGCTATCCATGTGGCCCTCGACAGCTTGCCAAAACTCGGTAAGCAGCCCTCTGCCCAAAAAAATTGCCCTCCCATGGAATATAGTGTGCCATATTTGGCACCATGGAATAAGGTATGCTTATTTCTTTTTGCCCATTCCACCAACAGATTTCAGTTTACATCAGTTACTTATAAGACCCAGTCAATGTGATGGCTGTTAAAATTGGTGGTGGACCAGGTTCAGCAGGCCTTGGTGTTCTCAGTTTGCATCAGGAAGCATGCATTCATTTGTAATTTGGAAACCATCAATCTGACATCATAGAAATTGAAATATGATAGCATTGTGACATCCATATTGCTGAAATGAGCATAAATGACTACTTAGTGCAGAATGGCATATCAGGGTCAAATCCATTAATTTTGGTATCTCTCAATTTTGATATGAATTTTTTAAGCCTGCAAACTCAAACCCAGGACCTTTGCCTGACCAAAACATCAGTTTTCCTTGGTCCGCCAGCCTTGTTCCAACTTCCAGGGCCTGGACAGGGCATGTCTCTGCCCCCTTAATAGGACTTGGTTGGCTGTTTCATAACACCTGACGAGCAGCTTCCCCTGTTAAAACCATGCTGAGGACCAGGAAGTCTGGGAAACATGATTTTTCCTCCTCCAAGACCATGTGCAAGGAACTCTACTTGGCTCTAGTTACTGACCTGGCTTACTCCTAGACTCTGTCTGCTAGCTCCAACTCTAGCTTTGATGCTATAGCCCTCCAACCCAGTAACCCTGATTCCTGATTGGCCCACAGACCTGTCCGTCTATCTTCTAATGTTGACAGAATTCTTGTAAGCAGATTTCTTGGCTACCCTTAACACTGTCTCTTGTGGGGGTGGGTCCCTTGGCCTTGCCCAGGTGGCCAGGTTTCCAGTTGCCCACAGCTGGGGGCATTCCCCCAGCTGGGGCTGCTTACCATGGCTGTGCTTGCTATGCCATGCTGTGCCATGCTGTGCCTGTTTCAGAGCGGGGTAGCTGGGGAGGGTACAATCCCAGGTTGGAGGTGATTCAGACATGCTCCTCCCTGCAGTAACGGGGCCCAGCTCTGTTACAGGAAGTACAGTGATTAAATTGCTCTGGGTTGTTGACAAACCCTTGATTTTGAACTGTATAATTTTGAAATGCCAAGTCGATGGCTTGGCAGTTGTACAGTTACTTTTACAGTGACAATGACATTGCATTGGGTTGACTGTACTTCAGTGAATTCTGTCCACTAGTTAGATTTTTTTCAGTTTCTGTGGAAAGGGAGCAGGTTCAGATGGAAATTGTGACATGAACATTGACCTGTTGTTCCATGACAGACTACAATAATTTAGTAGTATAAAATACCATTATTTTGTTAGTTTAGTAATGTTATCTGAAGAAATAGTATATGAGAATATTACACTGTGTAAGTATTACTTTGGTCCAATGAATTTCATCTCCAGCTAAGTCAATATGCATATTATAATTTTTACAATACTAATAGTTAATTACTGCCATAATTTAGCATCATAAAATATTTTCTGCATTACTATTGCAATATAATATTGTATATTTATAATATTATAATTATAAAATGCATATTGATTCAGTTTGCTGGAGATTAAATTTGACTACAGTAATACTTATGGAAATATAATATTCTTATATATTGTTTATTGAGACAAGATTGAGTTTATAGGATAGCATTCTTTTACTAATAGTAACTTCTGATACATGCAAACACTGTTATTAATTAATTTAAAAAACTGAGTTGAACTAATCGGCTCTCTGTTACTGAAAAGCCGCTGGAAGTGGAAAAGAATCCTCTATTTTCTTGCATAGGACACACCCTCAAATATGTTAGGCTCCAGGAGCGGCAAGAGACACGCAGGTGAAAGCCCACTGTGGCCCTGCTCCTCCGAAGCCCCACAGAAACCCCCCAGCAGCCGTGGAGAGCCCCCGCTGACCCCCAGCACAGCCGGAGGTAAGCGGGGGCCCGTGGTGGGGGGGAGTTAACTCTTAGAGAGTGGGAGGAGGCGGCTGAGTGGGAGCTGGGCCAGGTCTCGCCCCGCCCAGGCCCCTACTTGGCCCAGCCCCCCAGGGAGAGAGAGAGGTAAGGGGAGGGTACTCAGCTGATTCCTCTCCAGTGGGGCAGGGTCCCCCAAATCCCGGGCAGGGCCCCCCCTAGCCCTGAGAGCAGTTTCATCGACGGTGGGCCCACTGCGTATGCACACAGTTTAAAAAGGCCTGCCAACAGCAAAAAAGCCTCAGTTAGGCTCTAGGAGCAGTGAGAGATGTGCAGGTGAAAGCCTGCTGTGCCCCTGCTCCCCTGAAGCCTCCCAGAGACCCCCCCCCCCAGCAGCTGCATGGAGCCCCTGACCGACCCCCAGCACAGCTGGAGGTAAGCAGGGCCCATGGTGGGAGGGGGTTAACCCCTAGAGAGTGGAGAGGAGGTGGCTGAGTGGGAGACGGGCCGGGACTCACCCCACCCAGGCCCCTACTTCGCCCAGCCTCCCAGGGGGCCACGTGACCAGAGCCGCATGAACAGGCTGCACAAACAGGTGCGCTTGTCTGCCAGCGCGTGAGTTAGCACAGAGTTCGTGCAGGAGAGTGCGTGGAAGGGCCCAAGGCCCTGCCTGCAAGCCCCCTAGGGTAGACAGTCCCAGCCATAGCCAGCCTACCTGCAGCATGATGTGGATGGGCACGCACCACACCCTGAGGGTCCCCGAGGGATCTGCAGCCCCCCGCTCTGGTATTTCAGAGATGGCCATCCAGACAGAGGAGCCCATGGTTCCAAGCTCCACACAGACGGAGCCCCTGGCTCTTGGCTGCGGGGGCTGCCTGTTCCCTTTTTCAGTCTCTGAGGCCGGGGAGCATAGCTACCTCCCCTTGTGGGGTCTGCTCCCTTTTGGGGTCTCTGTGTGCCAGCTGGAGGAGCTCCAGGCCACAGTCCAGAGACTGTGTGCCATCAGGGACTATGAGCAGGAGATTAACTCCTACTGCTGGGCCCTTCTCCCCCAGGAGCCGAAGGATAGACCACAGTCTCCCTCCAGGACAAGGGAGGACTCCGGGACCTCCCATTCTGTCCAGTCAGCAGCATGGACCAAGATGGTCAAAGGCCCTAAGGCTAGCCTCACCAAGGCCACCACCTGGCCAGAGCATAGCAACAGGTACAAACCTCTTGTCGCTCCAGCAGAGCCTGATGAGTTGCCAGCTCCTACAGGCAACACAGACTCAACTGCAGCTACCAACCCCACTCACCCCAAGACAAAACAAAGTGTTTGTTGTCGGAGACTCCATCCTGAGGGGGACTGAGGGGGCAATCTGCCGCCCCGATCCCTTAGCCCAGGAAGTCTGCTGCTTCCCAGGGGCCTGCATATGAGACATTGCGGAGAAGATCCCTAAGCTCCTCCAGCCCACAGACAACTATCCTATGCTCCTTATTCATGTGGGCACCAATGACACAGCTCGGAGCTCTCCCAGCTGGGTCATGAAGCACTACAGGGATTTGGGAGCAGGGCTAAAGGATCTGGGGGAACAGGTGGTGTTCTCTTAGATCCTCCCAGTCTCGGGGTATGGGCTGAGGAAGGAGAGGAGGATCCAGGTGGTTAACCAAAGACTGCAGCGCTAGTGTCATCGGGAAAGCTTTGGCTTCCATGACCACTGCCCGCTCTTTGGCAAGAGAGGCAGTGAGCTGCTGGGAAGAAATGACCTCCACCTCTCTCCCCTGGGGAGGAGGCTCTTCTCAGCCAGACTGGCTGACCTGCTCCACTGGGCTTTAAACTAAGCCCACTGGGAGACAGGGGAACTACCACGACTGCTGGCCTGCTGAGCAACCCTTGTAAAGCTGGCAGGCCAAGGCATTAAGGGAGCCCAACCCTGCCCCAGCCCTAGTACAATCTGTGGGCAAGGCAAGAGCCCCCAAGGTGATACTTGCCTGCCTGTACACAAATGCCAGGAGCTTGGAGAATAAGCAGGAGGAATTCGTCCTCCTGCTTAACGCTAATAATTATGATGTCATAGGGATAACTGAGACCTGGTGGGACTCCACCCATGAGTGGACCATGGGTATAGATGGCTATACCTTGTACAGGAGGGATCGAGTAGATAAAAGGGGCGGGGGTGTAGCTCTCCCTGTTAAGGAAAGCTACGCATCCCTGCAAGCTGATGTTGGCGACCAGGTGGATGACTGGAGACCCTCTGGGTTAAAATCTGTGGGGAACATGGCACAGAGGACACAACGGTGGGAGTCTACTACAGACCTCCCACCCAAAGTCAAGAGCTTGACACAGGAGTTCACCCGGGAACTGGCTGAGGCCGCATGCTTCAGGACCATGGTTGTCATGGGTGACTTCAATTACCCAGACATCTCATGGGAGGATCACTCAGCAAAATCCGAACGGTCACAAAGCTTCCTATTGTGCGTGGATGACCTCTACCTGACTCAAGTCTATGGGCCAACAAGAGGTAAAGCGCTGCTCGACCTGGTACTAGATACTGGGGATGACCTAATCAGGACCTAGTGATCAATGGGAAGCTGGGTGACAGCGACCATGAGCTGATCACCTTCGCCATCTGCTGTAAAGCTGGCAAGTCAGTCAGCAACACGGAAGTCCTTGACTTCAGGAAAGCCGACTTTGACAAGCTCAGGAGGCTTGTCAGTCAGGCCCTAAGGGACCATGACCCGAGGGGGAGGGGAGTTCAGGAAGAGTGGTTGCTCCTCAAGGGAGCGATCCTCAATGCACAAGCTAATTCTATTCCATCTCAGAGGAAAGGCAGCAAGAGGGCACAGCAGGCCCCCTGGCTCTCCAGGGATCTAGCAGACCTCCTGAGGCTAAAAAGAAAGGCCTACAAAGGATGGAGGATGGGATTCACCTCCAAGGAGGAATATTCTGCACTGGTCTGGTCCTGCAGGGAGCAAACCAGGAAAGCCAAGGCTGCAACTGAACTCCAACTAGCTTCGAGCATCAAGGACAATAAAAAGTCCTTTTTCAGATATGTGGGGAGCTGGAGGAAAAGCAAGGGCAACATTGGACCCCTGCTGAACCAGATGGGCAACTGACTGATGCCCAGGAAAAAGCCAACCTATTAATGGGTACTTTGCGTTGGTCTTTCATCAGTCCCATGGGACACCCATGCCCACCACGGGACAGGGAGGTCTGGGTGAGGGAGATCCCCTGCCCTCCATTAATGCTGATCTTGTGAAGGAACACCTTAAGAGGCTGGATACCTTCAAGTCAGCTGGCCCTGACAGTCTACACCCCAGGGTACTCAAGGAGCTGGCGAGCATCATAGCCCAGCCTCTGGCACAGATCTTTGAAAACTCCTGGTGCTCTGGTGTAGTGCCTGAAGACTGGAAGAAGGCCAACGTGGTGCCTATCTTCAAGAAAAGGAGGAAAGTGGATCCGGCTAACTATAGGCCCATCAGCCTGACTTCTATCCCGGAGAAGGTCTTAGAAAAGTTTATTAAAGAGGCCATCCTTAATGGACTGGCAGTTGCCAACATCCTGAGGGATAGCCAGCATGGGTTTGTTGTGGGTAGGATCTTGCTTGATCAATCTCATTTCCTTCTGTGACCAGGTGACCTATCACCTGGACAAGGGAGAAGAGATTGATGTCATATATCTTGACTTCAAAAAACCCTTTGAATCTGGTATCCCATGATCACCTCTTGGTGAAACTGGCCAATTGTGGCCTTGGGTCCACCACAATCTGCTGGCTGGGAAATTGGCTCCATGGTCGGACCCAGAGGGTGGTAATTGATGGAAGTCAATCATCATGGTGCCCTGTGACCAGTGGGGTCCCCAAGGCTCTGTCCTTGGACCCATATTGTTCAATTTCTTCATTAATGATGTGGACATTGGAGTTGGAAGCAGACTGGCCAAGTTTGCTGATGACACCAAACTTTGGGGCAAAGCATCCACACCAGAAGACAGGAGGGTGATCCAGGCTGACCTGGACAGGCTCAGCAAATGGGCGGATGAGAACCTGATGGTGTTTAACACTGAAAAATGCAAGGTTCTCCACCTTGGGAAGAAAAACCCACAGCATCCTTATAGGCTTGGCAGTGCTACACTGGCTAGCACTACGGAAGAAAGAGACTTGGGGGTCATGATTGACCACAAGATGAACATGAGCCTGCAATGTGATGCTGAGGCTAGTAAAGTGACCAAAATGCTGGCTTGCATCCATAGATGCTTCTCAAGCAAATCCCGGGACATCATTCTCCCTTTGTACTCGGCCTTGGTGAGGCCATGCAGCTGGAGTACTGCATCCAGTTTTGGGCTCCACAATTCAAAAAGGATGTGGAGAAGCTTGAGAGAGTCCAGAGAAGAGCCACGTGCATGATCAGAGGTCAGGAAAACAGACCTTACGACGACAGGCTGAGAGCCATGGGGCTCTTTGGCCTGGAAAAGCGCAGGCTCAGGGGTGAGCTGATGGCCACCTATAGGTTTATCAGGGGTGACCACCAGTATCTGGGCCATTTGTTCACCAGAGCGCCCCAAGGGATGACGAGGTTGAACTGGTCATAAACTACTGCAAGACTATTTCAGGCTGGACATAAGGAAGAATTTCTTTACTGTCTGAGCCCCCAAGGTCTGGAACAGCCTGCCATCGGAGGTGGTTCAAGCACCTACATTGAACACCTTCAAGAGTAAATTGGATGCTTATCTTGCTGGGATCCTATGACCCCAGCTGACTTCCTGGCCTTTGGGCAGGGGGCTGGACTGGGGCCAGCTGATGATCTTCGGAGGTCCCTTCCAGCCCTAATGTCTATGTAATCTATGAAATATTAGTTTGATGTCTGATTAGTGGTATAGTTAAAGTGAAGAGATGTCAATATTTTCATGAACCATCGTCACTTTTGGGATTAATTTGCTCTATGACAACAAGAAAAGAGGCAAGAGGCTGAATGAATATGGAAACCTGTCTCTCTCAGCCTTAGAGACTGCATCCAGATGAGCAAGCATATGCCTGTTGAAGTGTCTCAAAGCAGTTTGAGATGCCACAGGAGCCACACTGGGAATAAAAAAATGTTCCCTGCACTGCATATTTGCAGCGTGGACTCTAAGTTTGATACTAGAAATCCCAGTATCAAAAACAAACATGCTGGAAAAAAAGCAGTGCAGGGCATGCTCCTGGAGCATGCCTTGAAGCAACCGGAGGTGGAGTCCTCCAGAGGGATGCTCTGGCACCCTGCCAGAGTGTCTACATGGCTGCCTTGGGCCCCTGCTGCTCCAGCACACTGCCAAAGGATGCTGGGGCAAATAGAAGTGCGGCAAGGCTGCAGCGGTGGATCGATGCAGGCTCTGTCCCAGGTAAGCAGGAGGTGATGGTGGGGGGAGGACTGTGTTGGGGTCAGGGAGACTGTGGGAGGAGTGGGTCTCCTGCTCACCCTCCTGCATGGCACACAGCCCTCCTGCAGCAGCAGCAGCAGCAGCCGTCGTTCAGGCAGGCTTCGGCCACTCATGCTGTCATTCATAACTTCCGGCACTGTATGCCAGAGCTGTGCAGCCTTGGGCCAGGCTGCCCAGGGCATGCAGCTCTAACGTGCGATGCTGTGAGCTGTGAGTGACAGTATCAGCAGCTGGGCTGTGACTGAGGGCCCATGCCAGCCATGTGCAGCCACCACAAGTCTCTTCCAGGAGTAGACACAAGTGTCTCAACAGCTACACCTGCTGCTGCTGCTGCTACTGCTACTGCTGCTGCTGTGTGGGGGCTGTGCACCATGCGGGGGGGGGCAGGCTGAGGACCCACCCCTCCCACATAGTTCCTCCAACCCCCCCACAATCCACTCACAAATCCTACACCTCCAAACCCCTGCACAAGCCCCATACTGCCCCCACAAACATCACCTTCACAAACCCTACACCACCCCACAAACCCCCCTCACTGCTTTCCCCCCAAATCCCACATCCCTCCCAACAAATCTCACACCGTGCATGCCCAGCCACCAGGTGGGATGGGACCTGCTGGCAAGAGCAGCAGCTGCAGGGGAAACTGCCACACTGCAGCCCTGCTGTCACAGGCCAGCTGGGCACTGTGAGTATATCAGTTTAGCTGCAGGCTGACCAAGTACTGCAATTTATATTAGCCACTGGGCTTTTTGGTTCAGGATCGAGGAGGTGATTTTGGGAGGAAAGCAATGACACATTTCACTTATAAAGAAAAATGAATTTTACTTATAATAGTAAAAGATACAGTTTGCACATATGACAGTTAGTAAAAAGGTTAAGCTAATAAACAATATAACAATACAAGTTAAAATTGGCAGATAATAAAAACAGACAGAGAAATCAACCAAGAGTTCCCACTTGGGTAGTAACTTATCGATAGTCCCTCAGTGTCCAGTACACATCAAGTTGATTCAGGGAAGTCAGGTGTCCCCGATCCAAGCTGTCGGAGGGAAAACCGGGGAGAAGGTCCCTCAGTCAGGATCTGGTCCTCGCTCACACAGGGAGTTAGAGATCCATAGGGGCATGGGACTGCAATGACCCTTCTGTTCCATCCTTCCTGCGGGTTACTTAACGTGTGTGTTTTTTTTATATCTTGTCTATGCTAATCTTTTGACTTTATAGCCACTCATAATTTTATTCTATAGCTGTTATCCTATGGGGTTAAAAGGTGTTAGAAATCATTATAATAAGTTACTGCCTAAGCTTGGGTTTACCCAATAAGCAAATCACACGACATCACTTTGGGGTCTGAAATTAACATGTCCCCACCCAAGTTCAACCCACTGTGTTAATTATACCTTGTGGTTAGATCGGTTAATTTTTTGCTTAGAATCAGTAAAATTCTTAAATCAGGTAGGTTTGCAGTTTTATTCTTTAGTTCTGCTTTTTAAAACTCATGCTGTCTCAAGATCAGTGCAAACAGCTATATATAATTCTTATGGGTTATACTCCAAACAGACAGGAAACCAGTTTCATAAGCTCTATTTCAGATATCTTCAAAAAGCATTTTCTTTTTGCTATAAGTTGCTTGTTAACCCTTTTGGTTCTGGCCATCACACCCTGCCCCATACCCACACCAATGCTGCAACATGCAGCTCTAGCTGGAAGGGCTCCTGGTCCCAGGAACCATTTTGAGGGGTGTGATGGGCTGGGGGTAGGGGTGGCAGCAGGGGTGTGTGTATGTGTGTGTGAGAGAGAGATGGCTATTGGGGATGGAGGAAAGCTCTGAGTAGGAGAGACTGGCAGAGCCAGGCTTAAAGCCCCCTGCCCCCCCTAGATCAGGTTGTGCAGGGAGAGGTTGGCTTGGAATGGAAGAGGCTTGCCCAGCCCAATCCCTGAGCCCCAGTCAAGGTCTTCTCAGGAACAGCATGAGGATCACTGGGGCCTGGGCACAGGTGCAGAAGTGAAAAGGCTGGCACTGCTCAGAGACACAGCTGCAGCTGGACCCATGTCCTGGTGCTGGGATGGAGCTGCTTCTGGGAAGGAGCTAGTAGCAGGCAGGCAGGGGCTGTGGGTCAGGACTGAGGGGCACTGGCAGTGTTGTGGGTTGGGAGTGAGAGCCAAGAACATGGGCAGGGGCAGGGCACTGGTATCCCAGTGCTGCTCAGTGCCCCACATCCTGGTGAGTGAAGGGGGCAGGGGCAGCTCTGATTTTTCTATGAGGAAAAAGACCAAAAGCAAATGCCAAAGTGTATAGATATTTAGAATTTATTTTATTGTGATGATGGAGGCACTGATAGGCTTCCAAATGTCTTTAAAATTGTAAATATATCAATAAAACATTACCTAACTGATCTCTTTCTCTATATATAGTGGCGTTTCATTTTAATTTCAGAAGAACATGGATTTGGGGTATTTTAATGAGAGAATTTGGGTTTTTTATCAGAGAATTTGTAGTTTTTAAACAGGGAACACTAGGATTCCTGCTAGTAAGGCAAGTAGTGAGACCTGGGCAGAGAAGGCTGCCCAGGGCCAGCACTGGGGACCCAGCTGGAGGGCAGATGAGGTGGCTGACCTGGCCATTTGGGGCCAGGAGGACACACTTCAAAAGTTCAAAGTGGGTCACTGCAGCAAGCACATCTTCCAGGCAGTAGCTGCCCAGAGATAGAGCGGGGGCACCAAAAGACATGACAGCAGCACTGCCCAAAGGCCAACTGTACAGCCATAGCCCACAGTTGGCCCACACATGCAAGAGGCTCTGCTGCAGTGCCCATACCACAGACCAAGTGGCTTTGTGGTCTCCATCCAGGTCTGGCAGGCGTGTGGACATGGGGCTGCAGGTCCAAGCGGGTGGATGCTGTTGCAGTTGGCAGCAGGTCACAGACAAGCAGCAGCCCCCATTGCCAGACTGCTGTAGTGGGTAGAGGGTGCAGGGGCCACTCTAGGGCAGGGCTGCTTCAGCAGTACAGCTGGCACAAGGGGCTAGTGTCCCCAGATACAAACTGGCTGGACCTTAGAAACTTCTTAGGGCAAGTAGCTTAGAGTTGCTTGCCAGGGCAGATTTTTATACTGCTGGGGCCAGCACTTGTGTAGGGAGCAGAACAGAAAAGGCTGGCACTGTGCTGGGGTGGAGCTGCTGCCAGGAAGGAGCTAGTGGCAGGCAGGCAGAGGCTGTAGGTGAGCTCCCACTGCCTGAAGATCCAAGAGGAGTTAGGCAGAGTCAGTTTGCCCTATGTGGCACAGTTTGCCCCACACCAAAGTGCATGTTCAGGCAAGTGTGCTGAGGCACAAA
This sequence comes from Crocodylus siamensis, assembly GCF_052110815.1. NCBI lineage: Eukaryota > Metazoa > Chordata > Crocodylia > Crocodylidae > Crocodylus > Crocodylus siamensis. Next base: position 154,425,646 of record NC_143396.1, on the reverse strand, counting down.
TCTCTGGGACAAATTTGTACCGCTGCTATTTGAACTGCTGGAAGCACATGTGCCTGCATGTGTGGACACCTAGGGCACGTCTAGTCAAGCGCACACATGCCTCTTGCCCCGCCTCGAACCTCTTTGAGGCAGGGCAAGAGGCAAGTGCAGGAATGAGAAAACATTCCCCGTGCTGCAAACTTGCAGCGCAGGGAGAAAATGAGACCCCTGAATATCCATACGTCTAAAAAAATCGAAGTTTAAAAAAGCGGAGCAAGACATGGTCCCGGACCATGTCCTGAGGCAACTGGAGGCTTGGTCCTCCACAGAGTGTCTCTATGGTTGGCCTCTCACCCTGCTGCTGAAACACACAGGCGGTGAGGCTGTGTGTTCAGCACCAGAGCTTCAGTGCTGGTGAGTAAGGGGGTTGGGGGGGCTGGAGGAGGGGGGAGGGGACCATGGGGGGGGACCCCTGATGGCCCAGCCCAGTCTCCCAGCCCCCCAGCCCTGCCCTGGCTGGCCCACCCCCTACCAGCCCCCACAAGTCCCCCAACCCCTGCCTTGGCTGGCTTCTTCCCCTCCTACCCCATAGTTTAAAAAAATGAAAAAAAACCTCAAAGAAACCCCGGCACTTACCGGCAGTCTGGCTGCAGTCTGGCTGACTGGGGCCCCACCGCACAGTGTGGGGCAGGGTGACAGCCCCAGCCCGGGCACTCCTGCCCCACTGCTGTCCTGTGCTGCCTGGGGGTCTCTGCCAGGAGGCCTGGGAGCCTCCCCACCATGCCTGCTTCTAAGGTAAATAGAGGCTTTCCCCCCGCCCCCTTTTAATTGTTTTTTTTCTGCTTTTTTTTTTTTTTAAGTGATGTTGTCTGGGGTTGTGGGGGTAGTAGCCATGGGGGCCTGGGGATGCATGTTGGGGGGTGAGGCTGGGTGGGGCAGCCATTGGGAGGGTCTGGGGAGAGCAGCAGGTGGGGCTGGGTGGGGCAGCTATTGGGGGGTTGCAGCAGCTGGTGAGGGATGGGGCCAGGTGGGGCAGCAATTGGGGGGCTGGGGTCAGGCATGTGGGCCTTGCAGGGGTGTGGTAGCCCCTGCAGGGGCCATTTCACCCCTGTTGGGAGGCCGTGGCCCTTGTGCAGGGTCCTAACCACCTTTTGGTGGGTCGTAACAGGGTGTGGGGGCCATTGCCCTGTGGGAGGGCAGCAAAATATGTATTCATGATTCATGAAACCTGTATTTAGAATTCACTTTATTATTATGATAAGAGACTTGCTTTAACACTCTAAGATATATCAATAAAACATTGTCCAATTGATCACTGTCTCTGTCATAGAGTTTCATAGTTTCATAGACATTAGGGCTGGAAGGGACCTCGGGAGATCATCGAGTCCAGCCCCCTGCCCAAAGGGCAGGAAGTCAGCTGGGGTCATAGGATCCCAGCAAGATAAGCATCCAATTTACTCTTGAAGGTGTTCAATGTAGGTGCTTGAACCACCTCCGCTGGCAGACTGTTCCAGACCTTGGGGGCTCGGACAGTAAAGAAATTCTTCCTTATGTCCAGCCTGAAATAGTCTTGCAGGAGTTTGTGACTGTTCGACCTCATCATCCCTTGGGGCGCTCTGGTGAACAAACATTCCCCCAGATCCTGGTGGTCACCCCTAATAAACTTATAGGTGGCCATCAGATCACCCCTGAGCCTACGCTTTTTCAGGCTAAAGAGTCCCATGGGTCTCAGCCTGTCATCGTAAGATCTGTTTTCCTGACCTCTGATCATGCGTGTGGCTCTCCTCTGGACTCTCTCTGGAGCCCAAAACTGGACGCAGTACTCCAGCTGCGGCCTCACTAAGGCTGAGTACAAGGGGAGAATGACGTCCCGGGATTTGCTCAAGAAGCATCTATGGATGCAAGCCAGCGTTTTGGTCGCTTTACTAGCCGCAGCATCGCATTGCAGGCTCATGTTCATCTTGTGGTCAATGATGACCCCCAAGTCTCTTTCTTCTGTAGTGCTATCCAACGTAGCACTGCCGAGCCTATAAGGTAGCTGCAGGTTTTTCCTCCCAAGGTGGAGAACCTTGCATTTTTCAGTGTTAAACACAATCAGGTTCTCGTCTGCCCATTTGCTGAGCTTGTCCAGGTCAGCCTGGATCACCCGCCTATCTTCTGGCGTGGATGCTTTGCCCCAAAGTTTGGTGTCATCGGCGAACTTGGCCAGTCCACTCCTGACTCCAATGTCCACATCATTAATGAAGATGTTGAACAGTATGGGTCCCAGAACAGAGCCTTGAGGGACCCCACTGGTCACAGGGCACCACGATGAGTGACTGCCATCAATTACAACCCTCTGGGTCTGACCACGGAGCCAGTTTTCCAGCCAGCGGATCGTGGTGGAGCCAAGGCCACAACTGGCCAGTTTGGCCAAGAGGTGATCATGGGATACTAGATCAAAAGCTTTTTTGAAGTCAAGATATATGACATCAATCTCTTCTCCCTTGTCCAGGTGATAGGTCACCTGGTCATAGAAGGAAATGAGATTGGTCAAACAAGACCTACCGCAACAAACCCGTGCTGGCTATCCCTTAGAATGTTAGCCTGGGCCACTTCATGAAGGATGGCCTCCTTAATAAACTTTTCTAAGATCTTCCCCAGGATAAAAGTCAGGCTAATGGGCCTGTAGTTAGCCGGATCCACTCTCCTCCCTTTCTTGAAGATCGGCACCGCATTGGCCTTCTTCCAGTCTTCGGGCACTACACCAGAGCGCCAGGAGTTTTCAAAGATCTGTGCCAGGGGCTGAGCTATGACGCTCGCCAGCTCCTTGAGTACCCTGGGGTGCAGATTGTCAGGGCCGGCTGACTTGAAGGTATCCAGCTTCTCAAGGTGTTCCTTCACGAGGTCAGCATTTGTGGAGGGTAGGGGATCCCCATCACCCGGATCTCCCTGTCCCATAGCAGGCATGGGCGTCCCATGCGACTGATGAAAGACTGATGCAAAGTACCTATTTAATAGGTTGGCTTTCTCCTGGGCGTCAGTTGTCAGTTGCCCCATCTGGTTTAGCAGGGGTCCAACGTTGCCCTTGCTTTTCCTCTGGCTCCCCACATATCTGAAAAAGGACTTTTTGTTGTCCTTGATGCTTGAAGCTAGTTGGAGTTCAGTGGCTTTCCTGGTTTGCTCCCTGCAGGGCCGGACCAGTGCAGAATAATCCTCCTTGGAGGTGAATCCCATCCTCCATCCTTTGTAAGCTTTCCTTTTTAGCCGCAGGAGGTCCGCTAGGTCCCTGGAGAGCCAGGAGGGCTGCTGTGCCTTCTTGTTGCCTTTCCTCCATGTTGGAATAGAATTAGCTTGTGCATTGAGGATCGCTTCCTTGAGAAGCAACCACTCTTCTGAAACTCCCTTCTCCCTGGGGTCATGGTCCCTGAGGGCCTGACCGACAAGCCTCTTGAGCTTGTCAAAGTCGGCTTTTCTTACTCTTTATTGTGGTCTTCTGTTTTACTTGTGGAGAAACATGGATTTGGGGGTATTTTACAGAGTGACTTTAGGATTTTTTTTATCAGGGATTTTTCAGATTTCCAATAGGGAACACCAGAATTTCTGCTAGGGAGGCCAGTGGCAGGACCCTGCTTGCTCAGAGCTGGCACCTTGGACTCAGCTGGCTGTGGCTGACCTCATGGCCAGATGGGGCCAGGAGGACATGCTTTGACAGTTCAAAGCAGCCCAACACACCCAGAACATCTTCCGGGCAATAGCTGCCCAGAAGGTTGGGCTGGGGGCACACGTGGCAACAGTGCCGCACAGAGGCCATCCCTGCAACCACAGTCCACTGGCAGCTGGGCCGGAGGGGTGGATGCCTCTACTGGCTATGCAGTCCCCATCCGGGTCTGGCAGGTGCACAGCAGGTCACAGCCAGACAGCAGCCCCCACTGCCGGACTGCTGCAATGGGTAGAGGGTGCAGGGAACTCTCAGAGCTGCTTCAGCAATCCAGCTGGCACAAGGGGTAGTGTCCCCAGGTACCAATTGGCTGGGCTCCAGAAGCTCCTGAGAGCTAGTAGCCCTGAGCTACTTGCCAGGGCAGTTTTTTATACTGCTGAGGCCTGCAGAGGGTAGCTTTTTATACTGCTGGCGACAGCACAGGTGCTGGCCCTGGGCTCTACCTCTCCCTGGCTGCAGATCCGGGAGGAGCCAGGCAGGGCTGTTTTGCCCCAAGTACCACAATTTGCCCCACTCCGAAGTGCATGTCTGAGCACGTGTGCTGAAGCAAAAAAGCCCGGCTCCAATTTACACTGCTTCTATTTGAGCTGCTGCAAGCGCAAGTGCTTGCATGGGTGGACATGCCCCCAGAGGCCACGTCCAGATGAGTGTGGATGTTTGGTTCCCCGGAGACAAGTAGTGGTGGCATACCTTGCGCCACAGCTGCTTGTCCCAGGGGAACATCTGTGCCATGCATACTTTGTTGTGTGGCATGTTACTCCAGATGTGGTAGGGGAGGCTGGGACCATTACTGGGCTGGCCCCAGCAGCCTTAGCTGGGATCCTGCAGCCTTTTGGGGCTGCAGTAGCAGTGCTTCTGCTGTGCAGAGCCTGGCCAGCAGCCACAGTGCAGCGCTGGGTGGCCCGGCTCTGCTTTTGAGTTGCACACACTGCTTGTGCGTGCACTGCTTCGCTTTTTTTATCCCTGCGGGTTCTCTTGAACCCCTAGATATTCAGGGGTCAAAAAAACCCACAGAAAAAAGAGTCAAGGATGCACACACAGGCAGTGCTCCCTTGCAGTGCGGAGAACATCCAAATGTGTAGCATGTGATGCCGCAGACGTTTTTGGGGCAACACATACCTCATGGCTGTGCTCGTTTGGACATGGCCAGAGAGTCCAACTCACATTCTAATGTTACACTTGTGTAAGTCTGCAGCAGTTTTGTTGAAATAAGTAAAATAATTCCAGAAATTCAGTAATATTATTGATAACTGAGTTTTGCTGGGGTGCGAGTCATGTTGTTGGGCAAATAGAAAATATTCAGAACTGCTGTTTAGAATAAATAAATTCAGTATATAGAACAATTTGGTCTTCAGTTAGCTGGAGAATACCTTATTAGTGTAGCAAAAAAAAAAAAGTTGAAAAATGAGAACGTACAAAGCCACTAGAGTGGCATAAATGTAACTGCTGGATTTAGGAGCAGGATTTTATTTTATTATTTTTATTACTTACGGTTTTTAAGCTTAAAAACTTCTCAGATCAACATCTGATGATAGTTAAGTAGAGAAATATAGGATTTCAGTTTTTAGTTCTGTCAGTCTGATGTCTTTTGGGAGTAATATATTCACTTCAGAGAAAATAAAATCTTAGACTTTTGGAAGAACAAAAAGCAAAAGAAATTTAAAATTCATAGAAATAAAATGTTTAAATGAGCAATATAATACTGTAGAGCATGCTTTTCACAGTTTTCCACATTTTCAGCATTAAGGAAAATGATTTTTCTCAAAATATCATAAAATTTATAACAGTTTACATTACATCCTAGAAAGTGTGTGTGGTTTTTTTTATGAGAGCACCTTCCATAGAACAATCAGCATATGTAGTATGTGGTGCTTCAGTGCTATAAGGGTCTCATTAAATATGAAAGTAACACTTTAAATAAAATCTAAGTTAATAGTTAAATCTTCTTCATATTTTTGGGATATACTCATAGTTTTTAAGCTACTTGTCTTTTTGCCTTTAGCACATTTTTCCTTTTCTGTTAACAGGATTGCTCAAAAGATTACTATTTTTTTGGTTCCCCTAAAGAAAGAAATATATATCTTGGTCTACTTATGAAGTTAGCCTATACATTGTTAGTGAAAAATCTCTTTTATATTGATAAAATGCTTATATTATCTTTGCAAATGGCATTAATATTGTAATGGTCTGTAGTGATCCATTAAGATTATGAAATACATAGTTATCAGTGAGTCACTATTCACATCCTTTTGGGCTTCTGTTTTTTATAATATTTTCTTAGTAAAAAATAGATTTAAAGATTCTATAAGGACTCCCATTTTATTTTTTAAAGTCATTTCTCTAACATCTTGTTTGCCTCTTATTTTCCGTGTCAGGTTACTGCTCAGAAAACTACCTTTTTTTAGTCAAGTGTGAGTAAAATAAAGTGTATCTTCCTCCTCCCCCCACTGTTTTTTTTCTTTAAGGCACTTTTTGGTAAACTGATAACTTTTAAAATAGCTGAAATTACCACTTTAAACTTGGTTGGTGGGTTGTTCTTACTTCTTACTTGCTGCTTGACTAATAAAAACAATTTAGAAAAAAAATGTTTTCCTAGATTCCGTGGCTGCAAACTGCATTAAATATTACATTGAACTAGCAAACTGTAACACACTTTGAAGTTATCTTATAGTGGCGTAAAGAATAGTTATTCATTCAGTCTCTGATCTTACCAGTGACATCTGGAAAGTTGTGACAAACAAAGTCTTCTGACGTTCCCTTTATTATTAACGTATTTTTCTTTCTTTTCACCTCTAAGTTTGCTTTAGTCACCCTATAGTCATGTTTCGTTGCTTTGCTTTTTATCTGTTGAAATGCACACTTTTGTTCAGCATTCCAGTTTATTCATGGCTTATTATTCTGCCTAGCCCTGCTCCCATGTTCTGACTACAATAGACCTGCCAGTTCTAAGATAGTTTTAATATCCATAGCAATATTCATATTATTCCCTTTTTAATGGATGCTTGACTCATAAGACTGATGACAGGCTGCATAAGTTCCTGCTCTGACACGCCCTCTTTAGAATTGTACAAGGCCATACACATTTTAGCCTTTTCAAAGGTTTACTGTTGTGTTGTATGAATATCAGCCATTGTGTACTTCTCACAGTCTAATTTCTGATGATATGATAACATGTTGATTTTTAAATTTCTAAAGGCTTTAGAGAGGGTCTTTTGCATTGTAAAGTGTGTTTTTTTTTTTGGTGAAGCACAAGAAAGAATCTATTGCATTGTAATTTTCTGTGTGAAGCACATGGAAATTATGGAAGAGAAAACATGCTGGATAGCTGGACTGCAGAAATAATGCATCTCATAATGGTGGCAATGCTGTAACTTTAGATCAAAGGAATATGGCTATTAGCTCAAGTTTATATAGCAGTTTCCAATGTCTTTTTTAATGCCACCATTCTGTTAATTTTATACAATGCAGCCTTTACTAGTCTGACACTTTTGTTTTAGCATATTAGGAAAAAGAAAGCCCAGATGGGGATATTAAGAGATAAGTACTAAAAGTTAGAAGTTTAAACTGCAAAAGGGAGGAAATGCAAAGGTTAGCATTCTTTAAGTGATTGTCCAAATGTATTACTGGCTTTATATGTGCACCCACATGGGCTGAAGATCAGAAATTTTTGCCCACTGATTGATGTCTGTTGGACCTTGCTTAAGTGCCTTGTTTGGACAAATTGTCTCGTGGTTTACTCTTAACATATGTGTCTTCAAAGTAGAACTGCAAGTGGTATCCTTCTCTGATGCTGGACTAACCTAACTGGTAAATTGTTTTATTTTTAATGTGCACAGTGATTTTAGGGATAGTTAGGTTATTATGGTACTCTTTTGACAGATTTGTTTGGATATTGCCTTCTTCTCCCCCTTTATTTTAAATGCATGTCACTGAATTTTCAGTATAAACTCAAGTCTCTGGATTTGAATATTATTTGTCTTCTGAGACACCCATGCCCTTCTGGTGGACATTCAAAGCACCTGTTTTGCTTAGGTGAAATGTATATTGCTGAAAAATGCTTCATTTAGAAATCATTTTCAAAATGGTGGCATTTGACCCCTAGTGAGTCTCTCTGGCATCCTATAAGATTGCTAGCCTTTGGTACTGGCTTTGAATCAACTTCAGGTTGCCTCAGGAACTGTGGCACAGTCCATAGTGCTCTAAGCTTTCACTCAGAGGCTTCTAATGCTGACATGAATCCTTCTGATATTTACAGTTTTGAATACTGTTACAGTCCATGGAGGATTGACCCCAGGAGCTCCATGCCCCATCTCTAGTGTGTCATTGGATACTGACCAGATTCTCTTCCCTAGCAGATTCTTCTTTTGGACAAAATTCCACTCTAAACCAGTACCATTACTAGACTGTGCAGCTCAGTTGGAGGCTTCCCCAGAAAGTATGCAAAAGAAGAGAGGTTCAGGGTTTGCTGTCTCTGTAGAAACAGAATCCCTCCAGTTGTTAGTTGCCCTGACATTATTCTGCTCATAAGATGGTAAGGTTTACAAAACAGAAATAAGATTTGTCTCATAAGACAGAGATCATACAAGAAAAAGAAAATGAAAAAATTTGGAGATAGACTGTGCAGGAAAATAAAACATAAAAAAACTCACCCTGTTTTTCAAACTACTAACAGCTTCTGAGCAGGCTTCTTCAATGTTTCCAGTGGCCAGTGCTCCAGCTGGCCATGATCAGATTGTTAGCAGCTCTCAGCAGAAGGATTAGAATGCCCCTTAGGCATAGGAGTTTCCTAGTCCACCAGTGTTCTCAAATACATGTCTAAAATGCCTTACTCTTTATTTCTGTACACAGTACTTGGGGAGCATGTGTATTATGTAGGTGATGTCTTCTCCTAGACAGGGGAATCTGATAACTTTAGGTGTCCTTCTTATTTCATACTTAGATTCAAGAAGAATGCAGTATTCCTATAAATTCTTAATTTCTCTCAATTTTTATTCAGGAGGGTGAGAGCCACCCTCTCAGCATGGATTTTCTTTTGAACTGCACTGTAGCCATTTTTTAGGTACACTGAGGCATTTCCCTGTGAAAGCGTGTTTCAGTCATTGGTTCATGTGTACTCCTAATCCAGGTAAACACTCAAGAATTTTGCCACTATCCTGATTGATGTGTATGCATATCAAAATCTTTTCTAGGATACAGACAGCTATTGTGTAGTGAGGAGTGTTATCTAGCTGTAAATTCGCTGCTCATCTTTTGATTAAGTCAGATTACAAACATACAAAGACACATTCATACCAAATAGAATGATTCATATCCCATGTTTACTCAATTCTAAGATGACTTTGAATTTAAGTTGACCCCCCAATAATTAGATTCTAGACATTAGGAATTAGAAATTTGTTATAACTTCCTGCATCTAGAATCTAATTGTTGGGAGTGACCTTAATTTTGCTCCCCCGACATTGTTGTGGAAGGAAAACAGCAGCAAGGGGCTAGGCAATGGGAAAAAGCAGAAGTGAAGGGGCAAATATGGGGGGAAGCGGAGGTGGAGGTAAGCCAGGGGAAAGGCAAATTGAGGGAAAGAGGGGCAGGGGAATGTGACAGTAGTGCCTCCCCAGGGCCATCTATTCGTGGCCCCGCCACACCGATCCAGGGCCAACCGCCCCCTTCTCGTCTGCCACACCTTGTTGTTATTTTGATTTATTGAAAGATCTTAATCAAATGGGAGGCTGCCTATTTTCGGTCTCGGTGCCTTAGGTACTATCTGCGGCTCCTGTCCTCCCCTTATACTGCAGCCCAAGCCTCGCAGATGTATCCGGTGTTGTTCAGGTCTGTCCTACTCCCTGCCGCGCGGATGCCCTCTGGCTTATCCCTCCATCTGTACCCTGGCCGGCGCCTTCTAGCTCATCTCAGAGTCCACGCCCCTACCGGCACCCTCTAGCCTGTCCGCACTGCCCGCTCTGGGCCTTCTCGCCCATGCCAACTCTGGGGCTTCTCACTGCCCCCTAACTCTAGGGCTCCTCCCTGGCCCCCTTCCTTTGGCTCTGGGCTCCTCACTGCCTCCTGGCTCTGGGCTCCTCACTGCCCCCTGGCTCTGGGGCCTCTCTCTGCCCCCTAGTCAGGGCTCTTCGCTGCCCCACTAGCTCCGGGGCTTCTCGCTGCCCCCTAGTCAGGGCTCTTTGCTGCCCCCCTAGCTCCGGGGCTTCTCGCTGCCCCCTAGTCAGGGCTCTTTGCTGCCCCCCTAGCTCCGGGGCTGGGCCAATGCGCCCCAAACAAAGCTGCGCCCCCTCCAGTGCCAGGAGACCCCACGCTATCATGGAGCTCCTATGAGGCCTCCTCCAACCCCTTATAGCCTCACCCGGTCCTCCGGTGAAACAGAAAACACAAAATGCAAAGCCCCCGGGCTACAACATAAAAGCTAAACTGTTCTGGTCAAAATACGAATCTCTCCCTACCAGAGTGAGAGAGAGAGAGAGAACACATCAACCCCCAACAGGAACCAGGGGATGTTCCGACGGTCAGAGTTTTCCCCTTTGTTCTGGCTGAGTTCCTCCTTCCTCGGCTGCCAGAGGGGAACTGCCCTCCTGGCCTTCTGCCTGAGCTTAAGAAGGGCTAAGCTCCACCCCTTCCTGGCTCTAGGTTTCCCTGGTTGCTAGGGCAACCAGCACTTGCACAGTCCTGGTGACCTGGCAGCTGCGCTTCCCCCTTCCCGCCACTAGGGGTCTCTCCCAAGCTGTTTCTGCTCTCAGTCGCAGGGCACCTGAGAGCTCTGCGACAGGGAGCAGGCATCCCACATCCCCTGCCCTCCTGGTGACTACCACCCCACCATTTACTTCCTGCTGCTTTGCCCACTGAACTGGGCATAGTTGGAGCCCCAGAGCTGCTCCTGCCCCACTCTGCAGGAACCAGCTGTGTTGGGAGCCTGGTTCTGCACCACAAAGATTTCTCCTTCCCTGTCCTGCTCCCTTCCCTCCCTCCTACTTCCATGAGGAGACAGGGGAAGGGAGAGTTCCATGGTGCAAAGGCAGGCTCCTAGTACAGATGCTTTTGGCAGTGTGGAGGGAGGTAGGAAGGGGAGGGAAAGGAGGAGGGAATTTGGGCAAGGAGTAGAGATTCTGCTGCATGCTGCTGATACTGTTTCTGCCCCAGCTGGACTCCCTGCACAGCTGCTTCTCAGAGTTCCTTCTCATAGTTGTGATATGCAGTTGTAAGACAAGGCTTTGTTTTCCCCATGAATGGGTTAAAAATCTCATCTTAAAATCAAGTAAATGCAGTAAACATACAAATGATGGATCTGATAAGCATTAGCAGTAAATAAATCTAATTTGGGGAAGTAGCTGTATGTGATAAGTAATGTGAATCACTTTTGTAGGTATACCAAGTTAATCACTCATGTAGGGATACCTGTGACAAAGACCATCAGTACAGTACCATTTTGCTTATTGCATTGACCTTTTTGAACCTGAAGTTTACAGTGTGGGTGCCCTCAAAATGCCACCAATCACTGACTTACCAGTGCTGTCATCTGTGACACTGATACCCCTTCAGTGCTGATCATTATCTTGATTTCCTACTAAGCACTTCCACAGCACAAATAAGACATTCCACCTTATAGTTAGGGCTCACAATAAAAGCCGCAGCACCAGTTGAGGAGTATACTTGCTCCTCCTTAGAGTCAAGAGAACAAGTGGGGAGTTTATCCTACGTGTTCCTTGACAACCCATCCAGCTTATAGCCCATACATGTTTAATGGAAATTTGAGCTTGCATTGGTTTAGTAGGTACAAGGAGTAGATATTCCCCCACTGCCCCCTGAGTACTTTTTGATATTGTTCTTGATAAAAGATGTTTTCTGGGAGCAGAGATCTTCCAAAACAGTTGCTTTTAAATTGAAATAATTTTCTCTAAAAAATTCGGAGAGGGCTCAGTACTATCCTGAGGGGCCTCACACTCACTTGCAACCAAAACAAAGCTCAGATGAGGAACAGAAGCTGCAACAACAAGCAGTAAAGCTCATTTCATGTGCTGTTTCTTTTTGCTCATCAGAAGTTTCCTCAACTATATTCTGTCCTGATACAAGTCTTTTCAGGATTTGCTGCATAGGATGGCAGAAGCTCAGTGGAAATTCCTATCAAAAGTCTGAAAAACATCTGGTCATTCTTCCATTCATACTGCTGGAGAATTAGGCTGTGCCGGGGTGGGCAAAGTCTGATCCATTGACCATATCAGGCCCATGGTGGACTCCATGTCCCAGCAGCGCCTGCCTGCATTGCTGCAGCTAGTTTCCCTTGAGACCTGAGTAGCATGGTTTCCATGCTGTCACTGCTGCAGGATCCCAGCCCTGGCACCAGATCAGTTCCCTATCCAGCTACGTGCCCTGCCAGCGGTGCTGGGTCCAGCCTCCATGGAAGGCCTGGTTTCATGCTCCCATGGCCGTGCTGCTGCTGGGGTCTCCATGGAAACTTGTCTGCAGCAACATGGGAAGCAGCTGCTGGGAAATGGAGTCTGGCCACTGGATGGATCCATCCACCCCCGGGCTATGCCAATCAATGAGGGCTTGGTGGAGCCTGCACATTCTCTATAAGAGATGCAAGCTTCAGTCAGAGCTACATCTAAAAGAAGACATTTGCAACATAAGGTACTCCTGTTAGTTTTTGAATACTTGTACACACATCTAGCTCTCAGGTCATTGGTTGTGACACCTGCAGAAGAAAGATCCAGGCAGGAAGAATCCAGAACCCAGAACCACACTTAAGGCAAAGAAACTTAAGTGCTTTGGCTTATTTAGGAAGGAGTAGACACATCTATGCTTGAAATGAATGCACCTGAATAAACTCCAGTACAGTTTGCACCAGAGTTTATTGTTCCTGGTTGCAGCATCATTGCATGCATCCAGGAGCGCAGCATGTTGAGCCATGGCAGTGCAACCCCATCTGTCAAGGGGCTGGGAGGTCAGTCTGCCAGCCCAGAGCTGCTTCGCCCTGGCTTAATGTGCTGTAGAGGGGCTGGCTGGGGCATGAGAGTGCTCACAGTGGGGCTGGCTGGCAGGCCCATACTGTAGCACCCTTGTGCCCCAGGCAGCCCTAGTCACTGTCTACAAGTGTGCTGCAGCACATACACTAAATAACTCTACCATAGGATAGTACTTGTGTCAGGCAGTACTATCCTACAGCAGAGTTAATTAGTTCACTGTGGCCTAATAACACTGGGTGTCTAGACATTGATGCTTTACTGCAGAGCTAATTAGTCTACTTTGCAGTAAAATGCATATGTAGATATACCCAGTGTTACTTTTTTGCCAGCTTCTAGTGTAGAATTGCAAATTAGCTGTTATTGTTAAGGTATGGTAAATCTTAACTTTGGTCAGATAAAGAATATTGTGGATAAACTTGCTCAAGGATAGAAGTATGAGCTGAAGTCTTTGATATAGGACTAAAAATATAAACCTAAATTTTAGACAGCTGCTGATGTCTCAAACCGCACCAAGATCTCTGGCAATTTGATGCAACAGTAAGAGCACAGAAGACGATACATTCCATGATGTCACCTTGTCCTAAATCAATATAGGTGACTTAATATTACTCAAAGAACATAATAAGAGTAAATAATATTATTTAAAGAACTGTAGCTTGTTCATTTTTTTTCTTACTTTAAGGTGTCCCTAGTAATGTTAAGTGAACTAAATTGGAAGTATATTTTATACAGATATATATTTTAATTGGATGTTACCAGTTTGTGTTCCAGTTACCCTCTCAAGGTCTTTTATTAAAATATATTGTATGAGTAGAGAGCTCTGTAAATCACGGAGGAAGTGCCCTCCTCAGTGGCTCCATAATTTTTTTCATTTTGCCACTTGCCTCCTTTTCCCCACCACTCCTGATTGGTGGAGGGGTCCTGCCAGCTGGGTCATTTGCTGCTGATCACTGGGGAAGTAAAAACCATGTTTTAAAATATGCTATGGTTTTTGCCTCCCCACAAGCCAGCAACAAATAGTGCAGCCATCAGGGTCCCTCTGCCAATCAGTGGTGGGGAGACAAAAACTGCAGCAGGTTTAAAACTGTGGTTTTTGCTTCCTAGGCCTAGTTGGTGGACCCCTCCCACCAATCAGGGCTGCAGGGGGCATTGGTGGGCACGCAGTGAAATGAAAAAAATTAAAGGATCCACTGCAGGTGGCACATCCTCTGAGATTTACAGAGATGCCTATATATGAGACATTACTGAGCTCCATAACTTCAAGTAGATAAGACTTCATTTATGCCCTGATTGAGGAAGACATTGCTATTTAGGGCAGAACATTAAGCATAGGTTGTGCTCCCAGGCATATATTTATAGTTACAGAAATGTTAAAACATTGTCTTAAAGAGGGTTACCATAAGCATAGGCAGAAGGCCTTTGCTATGAGTATTTAAACTTAAGCTGCATAGATATAATAAATTACATTTTTTGCAAGATCATAGCACTTCCAATTTGCCTATTTAGAAATGAAAGTGATATATTGCAGGTTGAACTTCAATATGTTCTTCATTTTTTGGAACCTCCATCATTTTAGTGGTCATTCAATTTTCTTATTAAATCTTTATTTTTGTAACTCTTAAAGGATAATACATTTCCTGGCTGCTTCCAGTAACATTCTAAGCACTAAATTATTTTTTTCACTGTTCATTTTTTTAGGCCATTTCCCAGAAGCATAAAAGTTGGAAATGTGAGTTTCATCCCCCTCCAACTTATTTATACTCTTCTTTCAATATTTGTCCATGTGGGCCCAATTTAGGCATATATATTTTCTGCATGCAAGCTTGGACTTGGGTTAATTTGGCCAACAATGTGCATTGGGTTACATGTCTTGCATGCCCTTTCACCCTAATATCCACATAGTGAGAGCTTAAAAGGAGGAACCTCTCCAGCTGCCACTGCTATATTATGTGCAATTGCTTCCCCATACATCAAATCTCTGAAGTCACCTAGCAATGTCTTTAGTTGGCTGATTCTAGCTTCCGTCTCACCCACCTTCAAGAATATGTCAGAAATATCAACTGCTATTGAAGGGACTTGAATATTTTCCTACATTCTGTCCTTGGGTCTTTACTAAGGGTGTTAGCTCATTAAATAGCTAAGCAGCCTGGTCCTACTGAGTTCACATTTTGGAGCAAAGAGCCCAGGAATAGGATCTATTGGCTTTATATTGACTAAACTTCCTACAATGAGAGGAAAATCTGAAGCTGGATAAATTGTCTTAGGACAACAGGGATCAATCAGCTCCCCACTGCTCCCCATCCTCATTCTCAGAACCAAACCTACACTCATAATCTTGGATCTCACATATGCCACCCCTGCTTTTATAACCAAACAGTTCCTCCCACTCTCCTGTAGGGCTTGTCCAAAGCACCAACTCTGCTTCTTATGCCTGTGGGTTTGTGGTATTACCCAGTTAAAAAAAAAGAATAATTTTGGAATACAAAGTTCTGTCTTAAATTTTGAAAAGAAATTCTAGCAATTAATAGTTCAGCTTATTTTTATTAATGATATATCATTTTGGATCAAAATACAGGTTTTTCTACATAAACTAGTAATTTTTACTTTAAATTATTGGTATACAGAATGCTGATTCATAAAATTTGAGCTTGTGGGGAAATGCATTACTAAATAAATTAACCCTATATTTTATACTTCCTCCATTATTAATTTCTTCTTGACTTTTTTTCAGACTTGTCCTATGTATATTTTCCATATTTTATCTTGGATATTTAAGCTAGGTTCCTGGTACTGGAGTTAGAAGAAAATAGGAGAGTTCAAAATATTCATGTCCCATATTAGAAGGAGCAAAGAAAACAGAATAGAAAGTTAAGACAACAAAAATTTGGAAGTGGGAAGGCAGAGACATGTAAAAATACACTCCTCAGACTTTTAAAAGATAGTAGTGTTGAAGGTTGTGCCTTTATTGCAGACAGAACTGGAAATGCTTTATAACTTTATATACAGGAACTATGTCATCCTTTGCTGGGAGTGACCTTGCATTTATTAAGCTATGTATAGCAATACTACATGAAATTCTAAGAAGTGGAAAATACCGAATCCTACTGAAATTGCAGAGGTCATCTGAGTTAGAAGTAGTGTGGTTATAACATAGGTTACAGTTTTTCATATATATATATTCATTATATATATTCATATATATATAGAAATAGTTGGAAGAATTCCATCAACATTTTTTCTTTTTTAAATCTGTTTTCTGGAAACATTTCAGTTTAATTGAACTGATGAAGTCCCAAACAAGATTTGTGTGAGATCTTGATTGCTAAGTATGATGTCAGGGTTTCTTGTTTCTCCCTCAGCTTTTCATGCAGGTTATCAGAGGGCTAAAGTTTCTTGGATCTTTACAGCCTGCCAGGGACCCTGGAGGGCCAAGTAGATCCAGACTGAAATAGACATATTCTTGTCTGAAATAGAACATTTGTCAGTTGCACTGCTATTGACCATGGATGCAACTTCCATCAGTGGGACTGCTCATACTCCATGGAATTAAACATGTTTGTACGTTTTTTATAGGATTGGGTCTGTATTTTATAAAACCATTTGGTTATTCTTTGAAAAGCAATGATAATGCAAAAAAAAAAGGAAAAGAAAGAAAATGAAATTAATCATTTATCTTAGTTCCACTTTAAGTTTCCTGTTTCAGAATGTTCTATAACAAGTGACCAATTTTGGTTTGTGAGTTGGTTTGTGAGTTGTGTGATGCCAAGGTGGCTTATGTATGGCTTCTAAGGAGTCCCTCAACAAATTATTTGAACTGGGGCACTGTGCACACACGATTGACTCTGAGGCAGATGCATCTCAAAAATGTTGTGTCCTCTGACTCTCAGCTGTGTCAAGATTTTGGTTTCTGGCTAAAACGGGCTCTCAACACCTGACTTGCGGGCCATATTTGGCCCACAGAGCTGTGTTCTGCAGCTAACAGGGTTTCCAACTGGTCCAAAAATTTGGTGGTGGGGGAGCAGTGGCAGTATTGATTGCTGCTCCCCAGCTGCCAAATTTCCAGTCCATAGGAGTCCTGTCAGTGGATAGTATGGCCCTGCATGCTAAATGAAGGGTGCAAGGCTGGGGCTAGCACAGGGACCTGATCATGGTGCATGGGGCTGGGGTGGTGTAGGGCCCGATCCCAGTGTGTGGGGTGGGGCAGCACAGGGCAGGACCCAGGTGGTGCAAGGCTGGATCCAGGTGTGTGAAACCCAGCCCCATGTGCTGATATTGCAGGGGATCCAGCCTGTATGCTAGGTCCATGCTGCTTACCTGGGTTACAGTGCTGAAAATTTGAGTAGCACTTGACTAGAAGATTTAGGAAATGTGGCCACCCCTGACTGTATTATTTACAGAAGGAGAGGAAGGATGCCTACTAGGTTTATTACATAACTGAGGTTGTTGTATGGTTTATTTCACTACTACCTGTGCAGTCCATTGTGCTTCTCAGATGATAGGTGGGGAAGAAGTACAAAATCATATTATTTTGTGTAAAAGTATTGTGTTTATAATTGTATTTATAAGTTTCTTTGAAGACTTTTAAAAAAGTTAGAAGTATTATTTGTGGTGTTTCTTTTAATGTTTTGCTTTTCCTATTCAGTAGTGCTAAGGTAGAAAATTTGTAAATGTCCATATAATCGGTAAGAAACTTAATTACATATTTGAATATACTTGAGTTTGCTGTTCACTTAAGTGTTCTCCCTTGTCAGGCCTCCATGAATGTTTCTTACCAAATTATCCTATAACTGGAGAATATTCTGACTACATAAAAATAATATTTTAAGTATTCCATTTCACTATACATGGTTCCATGAGACAGGTCATGTTGAAATAATATCATTTTAATGAATGGGTAAAAGTATGCAAATAATAATTAAAATATGTCAAACTTTCTTAAATAACTATCTTTTTATAGCAGAATTACTCGAACAAAATTAATTCCCATCTGCTGTAATGACTATCATACTGCAGTCGTCTGTAATTTTTATATCTATCTATCTATCTATCTATCTATCTAAAAATTAAATTAAATTAATTGTTGTAATGTAAGTAGAACTTGCTAGTGAGATATTAATAAAATGCACAATACCAAAATATGCCATACTAGTTATTAAAATGTAGAAAAAATGTGATTCATTTGTTAAAACATTCAGTTTTGTGGGCAAATATCACTTTATTCATGTATAGTACTATATAATATCCTCATTCAATGAAACCTTTTATTAGCAAATGAAAGCTTATAAGTTCTGACATTCTACTCAATTCTATAGCCTTTACTAAGGAAAATATCCATTGCCTTACATCGAGATTTTTCCCAAGCAGGATGAGTTCACATCTCAATATCTAATACAGTTGTGTGGTTTGGAAACTCATTGGCCTATTTACTCTGTCAAACCACCCATGAAATGGCAAAATTAAAAAAAAAATCTTTGATATGATTAAGTCAACCATCTTATGACAGTGTTGGGTTATGTACAGGTGCTTTGATCCCACTGTCTACTAACTTCTGTTGTGGAGGAGAATTCTTTGTTATAGATGTAACTTAAATATTAGTATGAAAAGCTGAATATCTTGGTAGTAATGTTGCTCCTGTCAGGGAATATTTTCTCTACAAGGTTTATATTTTCCACTGAATACATTTTAAAGAAGAAAAAAATATTTAAAAAACACCATACAATGATTATTTCTACTTCTGCATATCTTTCTCTTAAAACTACATTTATTTTTACCAAATTGTAATACACACTGTACTTTGGGTATGTATTGTTTCTTGCATCTATAGATGCTATAGGAAAAGTAATATCTGCAGCATTCAGTCAGAGACTGTGCAAATTAATGGGAGGTATCACCTATTTCCTCACCTTCCTGTTTTTCACCATTTTAAGAAATCAGAATTGATGAAGGACTCACAGGTGGAAGGCCTAGAAAAATTCAAAGTGTATTTTCTCTTGAACTGTGGGAAAACACCCTGATATGACATATCAGGAGATAGGTTCCTGTTTTATCCTTGTAACGGTATAAATGCAGTTGATAGTGACATTCCTCCCATTAATATCGAGCTCTGGACATTTTAGAATTGCTTTAACTACAAGCCATGAGTTTACCTCTCTTAGAACAACAGTCTACTCAGAAAAAAATTTACTTTTCTTCAGTGGAGGATTTTGTCCTAGTGTTTCTATGACCATAGATGGTTATCTTAGGTTGCAGTCTAGTTTTCATGGCCATGATTTACAAACTGCTCTTGCACAGGAAGATGCTGCCCTTCAGCAAAGAGGTGCTCTAGGCCTCTCTTTTGAGAGACTGAATAAGCATGATAATGTGCATAATGCAGCTACTGAGCTTCTAGTGCCTGCTGGTATACCAGTGCATGAATGCGGATAACTGTATGGTGGGGAATTATTTTGTAGCACAGGGGTTATCAACATTTTACAAGCTGTGGACCAGAACGACTGTGCTGTGATCCAGCTCAGGTTGGTGGCTTTGACAGTGTGTCAATGGTGAGGGGCTTTCCCTGTGCTTAGGATGGAGCCAGGCAGCTGGGAACTACATCCGTGCTGCCACTGCTTCTCCCAGTCCTCTGTTCCTTGGCTGTGGCACCAGGTGCAGCTTTCAGCTCATGGGGAACTGGACTGGGGCCAGGTATCTTTCAATTGCCTTTGCATTGCTGCTGTTTCTCCTTCTCCCCACTCCTGCTCCTCCCCACCCTTGGTTTGTGGAGCATGTACAGCTGGATGCTTCCTCACTAATTGGAAGCTGCGCATTAGGGCTGTGTGAGGCTTCAGTAGCTGATTCGATTCGGTGGCCAAATCTCCAAATACAAATCGAATCGGGAGACCCATTACAAGGTCTGAATCAATTCAGAAGCCTTGGAATCGATTCAGAGAGATTGGAGATTCAGAAGGCTTGCAAGAAACAGAAACTGAGAAGAGGGAGGGGGATGGAGAAAAGGAAAAGGATATATATGGAAAAGGATGGGAGTGGGGAAAGACTGCTCTGATATTGACATCTGTAGCTGCCCAGTGACCGTGATCTTTTTCTGAGTTTCCTTCAAATCACAGTGCTCTGGGGGAGGGACATAGAAACAGCACATCAAGCTGTGTCTGAAGTGATCTGTGACTTCTGTGAGGTGTGTCTCTGTTGGCCCGGCAGCATCTGAAAGGCTCTGGCTTGCTATCTAGTCTCTTGCTAGCTAGTCTTTCTAAGTTGTATCCAATCCTTTCCTACTTATCCTTGCCTACAATCCCTATTGTTATCCCTATTCATTCCTTTCAACTTATTCTTTCTGCCAAATCCTCTTATTTGTTTTTGTTAGTCTGTCTTGGTTCTTTCCCCCCACAAAAATAAATCTGTGTTTTCCCTGACAGTGTGTCATCACTGTACAGGAAAGCACAGCATATATTACATACACTTTGCAGAACACCAAACATTATGAAGCGTGCTGGAAAGGCAGGTGCCAACTCTTCTGTCAGGAGAGTGAGAGGGGGCAGAGGGAGAACTGCAAGTTCCCTCCACCCCAATCATGGATGTACCCTCTTTCCTGGCAGTGATGAGTCTTCTGCTGCTAGTGGGAGCAAGGAGGTGATAGCAGTGCCTGCAACTGCACAATCACCACTAACACCACTAACTAGCAGCAGCATGACATCCTCTACCACAATTTCAGTTCCCAACATGAGCCTTCCAGTGTCAGAGGAGGAGCTGGAGCTAGATGCACAGGAGCTGAGGAACTGAGCGTCAAAGGAAATTCTGAGGAAGGAGGAGGAATCTGAGTTTGTGCTCCGCACCCTTCAAAGTTCCCCTAGAAGCAGGTTTCCTTCTCTGGAAGGGATTTTGGAGGAGGCTGAAGTGGTTCAACTGAGGTGGCTTAACTCCTCCTGTTGTTGTGCTTCTGCTTGGTGAGGAGGGGGATAAGCCAGGATCCCCATCCTCAACCCAAAAGTGGGCAGGTAGTATAGTGTGGGATCATTTTGAGATGGCAGATGATCCCAGGTATGCTACCTGCCAGCACTGACAAAGGCAGATCTGCCGGGGCAAGGGCGTGAGACACTTCACTACCACGGTGATGCTGCTGCATCTCAGGAGGCAGTACTCCCTTGCCCTTGTTCCTCCTCAGCCTGGCACCAATGACAGCGTGCCCAAAAAGCAGTCCCCCTCTCACTCCAAATCTCCTGTCTGCAAGAAGCAAAGGCAGGCCACTTTGGACCGGGGGGGAAAGACAAAGACAAAGACAAAGACAAAGACAAAGACAAAGACAAAGGGAGGCACATTCCAAAGGCAAGCGAGGTCCCCCAGAGCCTTGGGGAGATGCTTGCTCCGGATGGCCAGCTCTTCTCCTTTCTTTGTTGAGCATATAGGGTTCAGGTGGATCATGGCACTCATAGCCCCATCCTACCAAGTGCCCGCACACACCACCTTTAGCAGGATGGTGGTACCTTCCCTGTATGAGGCATGCAGGGAGTACCTGAGGGAGGAGCTGTGGAAGACAAGTCCATAGATATCCTTGCATTTTGCCTCAGATATCTAGAACAGCCAGGGTGGAGAGCTTTCCTACCTCTCCCTCACAGGGCACTGGTGCAATCAGTCAGGGTGTTGATGGGCTGTCCTTCAAGCAGAGGTGATGGATGGGTCCAACACAGGAAGGGAGATCATGGTGGCCATGAACTGCATGGTGGAGTGTTGGCTCGTTGGGCAGGGTGAGCTCACCCATGAGTTTATGGTCACCAACAATGGGGCCAATTATAGTCAAGGTGGTGCATGATGCCCAATTTGTTGGCATCTGCTGTGTGGCATACAAGTTTCACCTTGTAGTCTGGGATGCCTTAGAGGGGGACAGGACTCCTGGAGATGGTGCCATCACTACCAGCCAGCTCATTTTGAAATGCAGAAAGGTGGTGGGCTACTTCTCCTGGAGCATCAAGCAGGGCAAGATGCTGCGGGACAAACAAGCAGAGCTGAACATTCCAGAGCACAAAATTATGCAGGATGTGGAGACTTGGTGGAACACCACATACCTGATGCTGGAAAGGCTGGTTGAGCAACAGAATGCCATTCATGAGATGGCCTTGGTCAGGAAGATTGGGACCAGCAGCCCCCTTAACAAAGCAGACTGGGATACCATCTCCCAGATCTTGGTGGTCCTCAAGCCATTCCTTGAGAACACTGAGAGCCTCAGTGCTGGCGATGCCCTCCTCAGCCAGGTGATCCCTGTAGTGAGGGAGCTTGAAAATTAAATTGAGAAGTTCCACGTGATCGATGTTTCTGCCTGGGGCAAGCCACTTTTACCAGAGGTGCAGGCACTGGTTCAGCAGCTGAAGGAGGGCATCAAAAAATGTCTGGATCCTTTGCAGTCCAGTACGGGTCATATGCTGATGGACATGTGTGACCCAAGGGTGAAGGGGAGCATCTACAGCAGCAAAAAACCCTCGACCACTGGAAGGAGCTGCTGGTGATCAGAGTCAGGGAGGTAGAAAGGCAGAGGTGGGGGGATGTGGAAGAGGGAGATCCACTTTCCTGTGCCAGCACTCCAACCACAAGCCAATCTCCTCCACCACAGCTGCTGCCAATGTGGGCCAAGGGCATGGCTTCAAGGTTGGGGTCCAGTGTTACCAGACCCCACCATCAGGCAGGTAGTGTGGAGGCCTCAGTGGCTACCTATCTCACTGAGGAAGTTGAGCCACTGCACTGTGATCCCTTGGCCTATTGTGCATCCCGCAGCCAGGTGTGGCTGGATCTGGCCACGGTTGCTCGGGAACACTTGTCCTGTCCACTGACCAAGCGAGAGGGTGTTCAGTATTGCTGGGGATGTTGTGATACCCCGCTGCACCTCCTTGGATCCTGGTTTGGTAGAGCAGCTAGTGTTCCTGAAGGGGAACCGCCCACTGCTGGGGTTCCCCAAGCTCCATGTGCAGATGGACTGAGTGCCACCCTCCTCATGCTGCACCTACTTGCTTTTTTATTTGCTTTCAGAACCTTGAGGTGCACTTTCACAGAAACCCCTGCACCACTCTGCCTGAAACCTGGCAGGTCTCATGCCTGCATGAGGGGCTACCATCCCTGCTGCATTCAACCTGCTCTGCCTTAACACACACAAGTGATATGAGTTTTGCTTTCAACAGTTTGAAAGAAAACCCCCCTGCACCTATCTCCTTTAAACTAGGTATGCCCTCAGAAGGGATTACCCTCCCTGCTGGTCTCATCTGAATCTGTAAAAAAAGTTATAGGTATTTTAACAAATTTATAGGTATTTTAGTGATTTCCCATTATAGTCTGTGGCTGAATCTCCGAATTGGTGCTGAATCTCTGAATCCAAATCTGCTGAATCAAACTGGGACAGTGATTTGAATCACCAAATCAAATTACTGTCCCTCCAAATCAGCCAAATCTGAATCTGGGTCAAATACTTCCTGCTTCACATAGGCCTACTACATATACTCTACAGAGCGAGCCATGGAGAGGCAGTGATAGTGTCGATGCAGCTTCCAGTTGGTTGTCCCTGGCATAGCTCCCCATGGCCTTGAAGCTACACCTGCACCACAGCCAGGGAGCAGGGGTTTGAGGTAGATGGTGGTACAGGCATCGCTCCCAGCTGCTTGGTTTTGGTGCTGGTGTAGGTGAAGGCCGTTGCCACAGACATGCCACCAAAACCACCTGGTCTGCATTGGACAAGAGCCAGGAGGGTGGGGAGAAGTAGCAACAACATGGGCATAGCTGGCAACTGGCAGGAGCTAGCACAGCTCTTTGCTGTGTGGGCATATGTGTAGGTGCAGCCTAAGCCAGCTCCATGGACTGGATTCAGTGGCTGTATGGGCCAGAGCCAGCCTGCAAGTCATCAGTTGCTGACTTCATTTGTAGCATGTATTGTCAGTTTCATAATCAGCCCTATAATGATCACCTTTCTGTTGCTGAAAGGCATGTCAGTCTACCTTTAGCAAGAAAAATTTTTTATATTTGGAACTGTGAGCAAGAGCCAGACTTCTATGCATAACCTCTCTTGAACAGGTCAAGTCTGTAGAGTATGGTTACAGATGGTAGAATTGTTTGGGTGCCCTGACTTGGTGGGATAGCTGTGTTTTGAATCTTCATGAGTACATGTTACTAATAAGAGTTGTTCTAGCAAGTTGTGCCAACAAGCTCCATGGATTAGCTCACCTGATAATAAGCAGTAAGGGATGTTGTCTGTTGCTCCTGGGCAGTACTTTGAAGATGAGTATAAAAACAGAAAAGATTGACTTGTATATGGACATATTATCTATACTTGCACAAAGACTTTGATTTGGCCACATGCATGCTGTCAGCATGCAGGCAAATCCTGTCCTTTGCAGCCTTTCCTTTAGCAACTAATTTGAAAATAGGCCTTCCACTTAAAAAAAAATATATATTTTTATACCCTGTAAAAAAATTACCTTGTAAGGTGGTGGATGACAGTTAATAACATATTTTTAGTCTAAAGTTCCTTGCTGTTTCTTGACTTCCATATTTTAGGGATACTCTTGTATTAATGGAAAACAATGAAATATTTAGTCAAAAATGCATGCTAAAATACATCAACAATTCACAATTTTAACTTGCAACTTTTGTAATCTGGCTAAGTGCAAACTAAGATAGACTAGCAGGAAGAGTACATACACTTTTAGCACAACAGTTATTTAAATTCAGTGATCTAATAAGAGCAAGCTAAAGATGAAACAAAAGCATACCTAGATTCACATGTGTGCTGATTTTCATAATTCCTTAATTTTTCAGGTTCAAGTGAAATTTGATACTTTTTATTCCAACATGTGATCTCCCAACACAGGCTATGGCAACTGTTGCAGCATTTTCCCAGGAAAGGGTTTACTGTCACTTGTTTAATTTCATGTTTTGAATTATTTATAATCTGAATATGGCACTTCAACCACAATGCCTCTTATATTTTATTATTGATCAATTTCCCAAGTATTTTCCCCATCCTCTTTATCTGTGTCACATTTTTCTATATGGTTGATTTAAAGCTGCTTACATTTAATTCGTTCTTTATTTTTCCCCATATAGCTTAACCTTATTTCCTTTTATTAGAAACTCAGAATGTATTGTCTCTGGAGTTAACTGAAATTTATGTTGTAATTATGCAAATGAATACTGCAGATGCAAAATCTTTTTGATATTGTAAGATGGAAGGCACACATTAAGCAGTAGCCAATCAACCATTTGTAATTGGTCACTAAAAGGACTACCTACATCTGAGGCAAACTCATTAGTTACATGCAGCCTTGTGCTAAGAGAGCAATATTTCCTTTTATTAAGCAGATGGTACTATGTAAATTTAGCAAAATCCTGGGCTGAGATAAGATCCATTCTGAAAATACTTTATGTAACAAGCTTTTATTTTAAAGTGTTTTATAGCACTAATAGTAAGCATAGCGAAAGAAACCCATTCTCACAAATGTTTGAGCACTCTTATTTTCAGCAGACTTGGGAAATAGTAAAGATTAAACTATCCAAAGCCCACATGCATGTCAGTGACCTTTTAGTGTGCAACAGAAACAACAAATGGTAGACTCATTTACTAAATGGAAGAAGCTTGAAATAATATTGGACTAATTTCTTCATAATAAGCTATATAGAGTTTTCTGTAATTAATGTCAAGATTTAACATTTGTAATGGCAGTAATTTGGATATCAGAATTGAAAAAAATATGTACCACCATACCTTATAGTCAGTTAGAGAGAGAAGGGGAATAAGATCTATGTCCATGTAATATGGCATAATGGGTAGTGTTTTTTTAGGGCAATTATTATGGTCCTTAATGATCTGATCTCTTTTTTTTTGTCCTTTGTTGAAATCAAAGTAAACACAAGCAACCAAGTAAACACTTGTTCAAGAAAGGAGATGCAGTCTTTAGTATGAATTTTGAATGAACACAGATTGTAGAATTAATCCTGTTTGTTCTATCTAGGATCTTATACTACACTTTTGGTTGTCTTATGAAGCATATACTTGAAAATCTGGGTGCAGGGAACCATCTGAGAGTCACAATAAAGAGGAAAAACAGTTTAAGGAATTTTAACTGAAATTTCATAGTGAAACTGAGATGGAAAATCTTTATTCAGAAAACAGAATTATAAATGTCAAAAGAATCCCTCTAAATAGAACAAGAAAAAAATCATAACATATTAAGCACTTCACATTTTACATTGTTAAAACTTTAATATATCCAGCTTGTGAATGAAATAATACGCTATGTCAGAAGAGGGCAGCAAGTTGCAGGGTATTATTTTTTAGGATCTTTGAGAGTTTATTTCCATCCTATTTTAAATTTCTTGTTTAACATTTGCATTAGGTTTTCTTTAAATGAAGTATTTAGAGGTTCACAGTGAGGGTTCACATTTAACCCATGTGAGCTAGATTCAGTTATTTAACTAATTGATCCCTTTTAAATATAATTGTGGGCACTCTAAAAATGTTATTTGTATCTCTTTATTTGCTTCAGGGTGTTCCAGGACCTGGACAATATGAAATAAAAAGTCACTTTGAGAAGAAGCAGTGTACAGCACAAAGTGGAAACAAAGTTGCACGTGCTCCTTTTCTTACACAGTCCAAAGTAGGTGGCAGAATATTTTTTCCTTTTATACTTTACTGGTCAAAAATTGCTTGAATAAGAAACCTGCAGGATAATCAACAGGTGGTAATAGGTCATGGTCAGTAAATTATATTTTCCTTTACCTGTGTTTTGTGTGTTGATGAGTGTGGGTGGTTCATATTGGTGAGATGGATAGAAAAATATACAGGCACATGCATTTGTTTATCTTCATGAGTGTACGTGTATACATAAAACATAGATAAAACTATGTTTGCATTGCTATGTGCATTGCTTTATGTATGTGTATATCAGTGTCTGTGTGTAATGTATGCCTGTATAGAAAATATAATCATATGTATATCTGAATTTCACTTCAACCATACACTTTCTTAAAGAAAACAGAAATGAGGCTCCATATACACTTTCAGAGAAAAATGTCTGCCTTTATCTCACTGCTGAATAATGAATCAGAACCATTAGCAAATAAAGAGGCTATAATTTAGAACAGAGGGCAGCAATCTCTGGCCTGTAGACCAGATCCAGCCTGCAGAGCCATTTGATCCAGCTTGCAGACCTGGGGCTTTGGTGGCGTTCAACAGAGGTCATTAAGTGCCAGCTGTGTGTGCATGCTCTGTGCTGCCATGGGGAAAAGCAGTGCCATTTGGGTCCTAGTGCCCACCCATCTGCTTCTGACCCAAACTGGGTCACTCCAGCCCACAGCCTAAAAGGTTGTTGACTGCTGATTTAGAACCCTGTGGTTATCTACTTTGTCTCACACTTTAAAATATAACTCTCAAAATGCACAATATAACTCTTAAACCTGTAATGAAAAGTCAGAGGTGATGGAATGTACAGCATGCAAATCTCTCTGCTTTGTTAATCAAATTACCACTTACATCCTATTTCAATCACCCTTCCTACAAACCATTGTAAAATTTTGAGATTATTATACTGAGAGTTCATAAACCAAGTATAAAAGAATAGGAATGTAGAGATGGAAGGGACCTCACAAAGTCATCTAGTCCAGCTTCTTGCTCAAGGCAGAATCATTCCTAACTAAATCATCCCATCCAAGTATCTGCCCTGCCTGCTATGGAAAATGTTCAGGAATGGAGATTTGACAATTTTTGTGGTTAGCCTGTTCCAATGTTTGACCACCTTCATAGTCAGAAAGTTCCTCCTAATCGCCAACCTAAATTACCCTACTGAATCTTAAGGCCATTACTCCTAGTAATGTCATCTACAATGATGGAGAAAAGCCCTTCTGCGTCTTCTCTGTAATTGCCCTTCAGGTATTTGAAGACTGTTAACAAATCTCCCCTCTGTCTTCTCTTCTCCAGATAAATAATCCTAGATCTTTCACCCTTTGTCATAAATTTTGCCTCCCAGGCCTCTAATAATTTTTGTTGCTCCATGACGGACTTTTTCCAAACTGCCCACATCCTTCTTGAAATATGGGACCCCAGACTGGACACACTGTTCCACACTGAATCAAGGGAAGAATCACTTCCCTTGATTTACAAGTGATTTATCCTATTAGTGCAACCCAGGATGCTGTTGGGGTTTTTTTGGCAACAAGAGCACACTGTTGGCTCATATTCAGCTTCTGATCATCTGTAACCCCCAAGTCCTTCGCTGCAGTACTTCAGTCTAGCTAAACGCTCCCCAGTCTGTATTTGTGCCTGCAATTATTCCATCCTAAGTGCAGGACTTTGCACTTGTCCTTGCTGAGTCTCATCTGATTTATTATGGACCATTTCTCCAGTTTATCCAGGTCTTTCTGGACCCTAGCCCTACCCTCTTGAGTATTTGCCACTCCACTCATCCACAGATTTTCTAATCTGTACACTCAGATACATCATCCAAATCATTAATGAAGATGTTAATAGGGGGGCCAGAATTAGGAACCCCACTTGATATCTACTCCCAGCCATTCAGGACTACTTGTTATGATGATCCAGCAAGTTATGTATCCACCTTACAGTACTTTAGCCCATATTTCCTTAGCTTGTTGATGAGATTGTTGTGAGACAGTGTCAAAAGCCGTGCTAAAATCAAGGTATATCTCATCCACTGCTTTCCCTCCATCCTCAGAGCCTGTCACCATATCATAGAAGGAAATCAGGTTAGTCAGGCATGATTTGTTCTTGGTGAATCCATGTTGGCTGTTCCCAATCACATTGTTCTCCTCTAGGTGGACTGTAATTGATTCTTTAAGGCCCTGCTCCACGATCTTTTCAGGTATTAAGGTCAGACTGGTCTGTAATTCCCCATATCCTCCTTCTTCCCTTTTTAAAATATGGGCACTGTATTTGCTCCTTTCCAGTCATCTGGGACCTCACTTAGATTCCTCAAGTTCTCAAAGAGGATAATCAATGGCTCTGAAATTACCTCAAGCCAATTCCTTCAGTATGCTAGAGTGCATCTCATCCAGACCTAGCCACTTGAAAGCATCCATCTTTTTCTAAGTAGTTCCTAATATGTTCTTCTACTCTAAATACTTTGTTTCTTTCCCTATCCTTGCTGCCACCTGCAGTCATCATCTGGTAGCTGACCCTACTTGTGAAGACTGAAGTAAAAAAGGGAATTCTTTAGTCTAAACCAGTGGTTCCCAAACTCTGATAGATTGTGCACCACCAATTTAAAATGATACAACCTTAAGTACCACCAACAAACTTTCCAGTTCAACCTTAAGTACCACCAGCAAACTTTTCAGTTCAACCTTAAGTACTACCAGGAAATTTTTGCCATATAAAGAAATTGTTATAAATCTGCTAACACATACCACTGACAGGTTGTCTGTGTACCACTGATGGTACCCACACCACAGATTGGAAACCGCTGACTAAAGTGAAAAATGGAATACTAGTCTAGACAAAAGTGAAAATGGTTATACTTTCTATGTCATCCATAACTAAATTGCCAGCTGTATTCTGTAAGGGACATAGTTATATCTTAAATCATGCCTTTTTTCCCTGCATATTTTCCCCTATTAAGATCATAGAATCATACACATCATAAAAATTAAGGACTAGAAGGTACCTTGAAAGATCATCTAGTCCAACCCCCCCCTGCTCTGGGCAGGAATACTGCTGAGATCAAATTATCCCAATAAGGTGTCTGTCCAGTCTCCTCTTGAAGACTTCCAAGGTTGAGGGCTGCAGCACCTCCTTGAAGTCTGTTCCAGATTCTGGTCACCCTCACTGTAAAGAAACTCTTCCCTGCATCCAACCTGAAATCATCCTCTAACAGTTTATGGCCATCGCTCCTTGTCCTCCCCTGAGGCTCCCTAGTGGACTTCTTTTCTCCCAGCTCCTTATATTCACCCTGTTACGTACTTACAGATGGCCACCAAGTCCCCTCCTCAGTCTACTTTTCTCCAGGCTGAACAGTCCCAGAAACCTTAGTCTTTCCTCATAAGGTTTGATGATGAAGTTTCCACTTGTTTTAGGATTCTTTTTTAAGTTTCATGTCATTGAAGAGATTGTTGTCTAGCCAGGATAGCTTCATGTTGCTTCCTGTTCTTCCGTCATATCAGGATATCTTGTTCTTGTGCCCGTAAGAGGGCCACCATAAAGTACAGGATTCCTTTTCCCCTCAGACTTGCCTTCCAGGGGATCCTGCCCACCAGTTCCCTGAGCTTGTCAGAGTCTGCTTTTCTGAAGTCTAGTATCTTTATTCTGCTGTTCTCCTTCCATCCTCCCCTTAGTGTATTGAACTCTTATCTTTTCGTCATCACTATCACCTGAATTACCTTCCATGTTCACATTCTCAGCCAATTCCTCCCTGTTTGTGATCAGTAAGTCAAGAGGACCTTTCTCCCTAGTTGGCTTCTCTGCCGTCTGCATAAGAAATTTATCCCCAATACACTCCAGAAATTTGCTGCACTGCTAGTACACAGCTATGTTTCCCTCCCAACATATATCCCAATAGTTTAAAGCCCCCACAAGAATTGAGTCCTGTGATTTGGAAACTTCTATCAGTTGTGCAAAGAAGGCTTGTCTACCTCCTTCTCTGGGTTTGGAAGCCTGTAGCAGATGCCCATCATGACACCCCCACTGCAGCTCTCCCCTCTGACCTTTACCCAGAGGCTTTCAACAAGCCTACCTTCCAGTTTGTAGTGCATCTCTGAACATATGTATATGCCCTTTATATATATATATATGGCAGTGGTTTTCAGCTTGTGGTCTGGGAACCCCTGGGGGTCCATAGGCTATGTTCAAGGAGTCCATGAAACATGATTGTGATCGATTTAAAGTATCTGAATACCCACACTTACAATTCAAAAGGTTATCCACCTCCATTTAAAATTTGCAGGGGGCCTGCAAATGAAAAAAGTTGAAAACCACTGACATAGGAAAACACCTTTTCCTTCTACCTCCCCCCACCATATATTCTTCCTGCACAAACCATGCAGAATAATAATGGTATTTTCATGGGGAAATCCCAGTGACAAACTGGAGATGAAATTGTAGTCTCGGAATTCAAAATGTACATTTGTAATTTTTTAAACCATATATAATGTATAGACATTAAACAAGTAGAAATGTTCTTTTTCCCTCTTATCCCTTTCATTTAGCCTCTTTGCTTTCCATTTATATTTATTTCCTTCTCCAACAGCAGTGTAGGCAAGCCAGAATTTGTCTTTCCAATGCATATAATCCATGAAATTTTTATCTTATTCAGGAAAATCTGAGCCAAATATCCCCACAGACCTAGAAATTCACATACATTCTTTTCTAGGTTTGTTGGAACACTTTATGGAAGGTTCTCTTTAGAAGGCTGCTGGACTGTCTTTTTTTATTCATCAGGCCATCAGGATGGCTTCTCTTTTTCTGACAATTGAAGATTTTGTGAATGGGCTTAACTGTAGTTACTGTAACCTGTAAACTTCAAAGACATAAACAACTTGCAGCTTTGTTAATGATTTTGACATAAATCCATGAAGGACGTGCATAACTTTAAAGTTTACAGGGTACAATGTTTTTAGAATCTTTAAGAAGTCTAGTCACAGTTTTCCTCTGTTCTCATGTTTGACAGAGCATAAAAATGAACTACAACATACATTTTTAAAATTATGTAGAGAGTTACCTTGCATACTTCTGTGTATTTATTTTTTACAATTTTGTTAATCATTTCTCATCACAGGATAAATATTTCTAAGATTTTTACATATTTTAGGGATGATTATTTTACCAGTATGCTTATGACTAAAATTGCTAACTGGGATATCCAAATAAAACACACAAACCTATATTTTGGTACCAGAATTACTTATTTTCAGAGGTTAAGCAAATTTGGCTGTCAAAAAATCATTGTTTTATAGTTGTGAAAGGGAGACAGAACCTTTGAAGATAGCTCATTTTTATTTTGATGCTAAATGCAGATTTAGATTCATAACTACATGTTAGCACCACTGTCCACTCGTGTCCACAGGGCTAAGGGATTGTTAAAGCACAATTAAATGGACATGAAATAAGAAAATACATATCAGTACAACTAAAGCATGACTTTATTGATACAACAAATGTTATTGTAGTATTTTCTATGTACAGAGAGAGAAAAACACTTAGTACAATGATCTCATCCAATCCCAGATGTGACTTTGCTCAATGGAAAAGGTGGCTGACCAGTTCCTGAAAGTAAAGTGTGTGTCGTTAACAGGGATGGTCCAGACAAGTATTAAAGGTTGCATTTATGATGATACACTTAACCTTTCTTGCTGTCCCTTTCTATGTTTTTCTTCAAATTCACTCCTCTGACTTCTTTGCTTTTGGATTGGTCTCTCTACGGTCAGCATACTGCCCATATTTTATCCTGTTAGCATGTTCCTTTGTTCAATAGACCCATCATGAGCATACCTCTTAATTTGGTCTTTTTCCAGTGTCTTACTTTGCGTATCATTCATTGGTCTCCTCTTATCACCTTTTATTAACATATCCAATCATTTCATCCCTCTGATTCAGCCCATTAGTGCTAAGTTCAGTTAATTTGAGCTAGTAACAAGACTATTACTATGTAATGTTAGAAAAACTTCTCACAGTGATAGAAAGGGAAAGAAGTATCATGCGAGCAAAACTGAAGGCCATAAGCTATTTGCAAGAGGCAAGGCCAGCTAATATTGCAGACATCAGCAACATGAAAGTTCAAAACTTAAGCAACGGTAAAATAAGGCTAAGTATAAAAGAAAAATTTAAATAATACTATAATTTACCTCTCATTCTTAAGCATAAATCTGACAAGCTACCCTAACATAGGAATCAATGCCTGAATAGTTGTTCATTAGGATTTTAGTCATGTGTTTTACATTAACCAAAATTAGAACTGTGGGTAGGATTTTAAAGTATGTGTGAGTGACTTAAGGAGAACATTGTCTTTCAGTAGAACTTGTTCATCCAAATTATTAGGTGCTTTTGAAACTTTCACCTTTCATGTTTAGTTTCCTGTGACAGGATGCAAAAAAAAGTAATATTTGAAACATTGCAAACTCTCGTGGGGATTGAGAGCTTTGTAAAATGGACATTTCAGCCATGCACAAGCATGCAGTTCCCTATCATGCCTCCCAGATGGAGTTCTTCAAAATCACTGTGGCCACATGCAGTGGCATGTTCTCCAGCATGGAGTACAGCAAAGGTGTGTCAATCTGTGGCTCTGCTCCTCTCTCCACCCACAGAGCAGATGGACTAGGGTAAATTGACCTCCCCTCCCTGTGCCCCATTCTGCCCTGCCCTATGGAGTATCCTAGTTCCACCAGTGGGGCAGAGGGTCTCCAGCTTTGGTGGTGTTGGCAGTACCCAGAGTTCTGGGAGACCAGATGGGAGAAAGAGCACTTCCTTGTGGGATTCTAGATTACCGATTTACTGCACAGGGTGGAACAAAGTGCTACAAATAGTATCTCTTTCCTTAAGGTACATTTGTGTCATGCTTCAGAGGTTTTTACTCCACCCATATGTCTGTACATAAGCCTTTGGGAATGTTTTGAAGACTTTTTTAACTTATTTAAAATGTTATGTCTGTCTTCACTCCTTCTATCATTTCAAGTTACTTGTAAGCTGCTTCATAATTTAGGGTAGGAGGATAATTGTATAGTTCAGATGTAATATTTGATATAATCTTTTTAAGATAAATAAACTGGGTACCACATAGACCCTTATACAGGAAATTCTGGGTAAGATCTGGAAGGAGTCTTCTATCCATGTTATTGGCAGAAAGTATGTCCTTTTACAAAGGAATTATGAGACAATTGCAGTGTACTTTTCTAAAATATTTCCCCCTTTTGTGTGGTTCTGTGATGTAGTGCTGACTGGCAGTGGATGTGGCTGTGTTTGTATATGTACTTTTATTTAGCTTTCTGTAATATTTCAAGTCAGCGATGTGTGTAAGTCATTTGCTGTATAGATTATAATAATAAAAGCTGTATATGAGTGGCCTTATTCTCAAACATGGCCATACGCAACTACTTGTTATCTATTATACTCTTGCATGTGTGTACCTGTGCACATCGTAAGATATATAACTGCCTGTGTGTGCCCAAAAAATCGTTCTAGAAACACATGCAGTGTTTGTGCTTTTAATTGCATATACCCATCTTTGAAAAATCAGGCCCTATACATTCAGATATGATTCAAGATATTAGTTACTACGACATCTAAATTAACTTCACTTCATAATTCCCTGATGGTGCTATACTAATGTGGGCACTTTCTGCCCAGATAGTTTCTAAATGAGCTGCAGGCTGTCACTGGTATATTTCTTCCTCTGCTTCACTAGAGATTTGTACCTGTGAAATCAATCACACCAGCTCCTGGCACATACAATGAACCACGGTCAGCTCTTGAGTCCTTGAAGAAAATATCAGGAATGAAAAAGATCCCATTTGGTCAAACTGCTGTTCGATTCACTCAAGACTCCAGGCTAGAAAAAACACCAGGTTTGTAATTAATCCAAATATTGCTGGTATTCAGTTTACATAACCCCAATATTAACAAGACTGATATTCTAAGAAGTTATCTATTAATCTTAAAATGTAATATTAAAATACAGTAAAAATTAGGACAAAATATACACACTTATTTGTTTATACAGGAGTCTGGAAGGAGGCCAGAGGGAAACAAATGTAGCCTCCCTTTCAAAGTTGTATTAGTTCGGTGTTTCTGGGTAATTTTATATGGATTGTACAAATGTTGGTGCATGATCAATGTTATGAACACCTGTTGGGTTTAGTGAACCTGAAGAATTCTTGACTAACATAAAAACAGCTTGAATTGGATCTGTAGGCCATAATGTGTATATATATTGTTTTATTTGTGCTATTGTTAAATAAGGTCTCTCTGCAAAGACAGGCTCTGTATTTGTTTAGTAGCAGAAGAGTAGCCCATTCACTCACTTAATGGAGACTAGGTCTCTTTATAGCAAAATAGCAATTGCTTCTAAAGTTTCTTTTGTTCCTTCCTGTCTGGAAAGGTCATACCCCATGACAACCAGGTAAAGCTATATATTTTGGTGATGGATTCCCTCTATTGCTGTACTGTAGGGTGGGGTTGTTGAGCTGGTAGCCCAAAAGTTCCTGCCCAGTTTCCAATCCCCACATTGTTCTTGCTGCTGCAGTTGGGGGTCTCCAAGGCAGGGTAGTGCAGTAAGAGAGGGGCCATGGTGGTGGCTGGAGTTCTGTGCTGCCTGCATAGTAGGGAGGGGGACCAGAAGGCCTCCAACAGCATGTGACCTTCATGGCTTGTGACCCTGACAGCATGCAACCCCCAGCTGCTCAGAAGATGGGCAGTCCTGCTGTAGGGCACTGGATGAGATTGGCCTACAAGGTTATAATTAGAATGCCACAGAACTTCTGCAGGTCAAACTGTGTCTACTGATGACCAATGCTTTAAGAATCTCTCTTTTTTTTTAAAAAAAGGGTAAGATCTAGCTACCCATGTCAGTTTTAAGACATGTTGAGTATTTTTAATTAACGCTAGAGAGACACAAAAGTGCCATCCTAACATACATAGTGAAATAGAAAAGTTTTTTGATTTGGGCTTTTAGTAACAAGCCACTAGAAATCACAGAACAAAATATCTTGGCCATTCTCGATAATTTACTGCACTTCAAAGGAGCAGAACTAAGTCAAAGCTGCATCTAGCTGCTATATCAGCAATTCACCCACCAATCCAAAAATCTTTCAGTCTTTGTTTCTCTGATGATGAGCAATTTTGAAAAGATTAATGGTAGTATATCTGCCAGTTAGGAATTTGGTCCTTTCCTGGAATTAAAAATCAGTGCTTGCAGCACTTTTGGGGTGCAGCTGTCCTCTCCCATCTCTTTCATCAAAGACTGTTCTTCAGTAGCTATAAGATCAGCTGCTTTAATGGCAGGAGCCCCAGGCACCATGCTCTACAAAGCGATGGTTGCATTTAAGGGCTTACCTTTATTTTCTGGCAATGGTAGATAATCTGATTTAAAAAATAAGTATCACCTAGTCATCTTCGCAAAACCCCGTACCTGAAAAGGATGAAAAAAGGCTGTGCATGCTGGTTGTACACTAAATATTCTCTTTTTACTTAAGAAGACCTGACTTTTATACTTGTCTGTGGCTTGTTGGTCAGGAAGGATCCTGTTTTTTTTCTGATTTAAAAAAATCCCCAGTTTTCAGTTTAAAAAAGTAGCCCAAAATCCACATGTTTCTGTGATTAAAATGAAACACCACTGTATATGTGTGTGTGTTTATGTGTATATATGTATCTGTGTGTGTGTGCATTTATATGTATATTATGTATGTGTATTAGTGGTATTTCATATTAATCACAGAAAAATGTGGATTTTAGGTTACTTTTTTAAAACTGATAATTGGGGATTTTTTTTTAAAATTAAAGAACACCAGGATCCCTTTTGGTCAGTATTGATGTAAATAATTTCTAGATGCATTCTTCATGCATTGTTGTTGCTGTGCAGTAGACCATGTACTGATTCTGTACAAAAAGCCTCAGTCTGCCAGGGTCCAGGCTACATTTGTAGCATTTCTGAGGAAAGCTTCTAGATATTTGCAAGGTAGCAGTGTAGTCATCAGTGTATACCTTACAGTGGCTTCAGGGCTTTTGGCAGTAGGAAAGCATAGGCACCCCATGGATGTCACTATGGGGTTCCTGCGTTTAGAGGCTTTCTAGTGTCAGTACCCTCTGTTCTGTCTTCCCTTTTAGCATTTTTTCCTGCCATCTCATGATGTACACTCAGTAGGGGAGGCTATCCAGAAGGTTAAACACACTTTAAAGAAACAGGCCCGTATCTGATCTTCAGCTCCCTGGCCACATCTCACTTTTACTTTAGTTGAGCCTTGTAGCTCGGGGCCTGCTGTTCAGGGCCACAGGTTTCTGGCTCAGCTTTGGGTCATGCTTCATGACCTCAGGTGCCAAAACTCGTGATCTCTACCATGTTGTACACTAGTGGTCCCAGATCATACCCAGTCCTTATACTCTGCACACTTGGCTGAGCTTCGAGTTCAGGGCATCCCCAGACAGCCCTTTTAGTAGCTTCCACCTCTTCTTCAGCCACCAGCTGGTCCTCTAGGAGACGAGGTGAAGAGCCCCAAAATGCCAATGCCCATGCCCAGGCACAGCAATGTCCTGCAGGGGTTCAGCTCACTCCTGTGTGGCAAGCTTCAAGTAGAAAGAAAACAAAATAGAAACCGGGGACTTAGCTTGCTTCCTGTGCAGGTCTGCAGACTCTCTTTACTCAGGCTTCTTTTCAAGCCCCCCTTGCAGCAATCAGTGCTCCTGGTCTTGTGTCTCCCAGGGAAGGTTCTGTCCCCACTAGTTCCCTCAGCCAGACTGTCCCACACTAGTCCAAGGCATGGGTTTATGTAGCAGACTCTGGGTCACATAACCCTTCACTTGCACTTTCTGAGTAGTTAGGTTCTATTGGCACTTGGATTCAGTGGTCATCTTGTTTCACATCATCAGCTGGTGGCCAAGCTGTGGCAGCACCTGGAAGCCCACCAACTCAGACCACGTAATAAAGGTTAAGTGAAGGAGTGTGTGTATGTAGAGCAAGAGAGATGGGGGGGGAAGGGCTGGCCTAGGGAGACAGACAGGAAGGGCCATGGCTGCATCAGCTGGGGTGAGAATGTAGAATGAACGTAGCAAGGGGAGGGGGGAGGGAGGATGGAAAGGTAGCAGTAAAAGCAGACCCCAAACCACCCAGTCTTCCTAGTAATGGGTTAAGGGTCCTGTTACAGATAGATATACTCACAAAAAAGGAAAAGAAAAAAAATAGTTAGTTACCTGAACTGTAACAGTTGCTCTTCAAGATGGATTTTGCACACACCCATTCTCCTTTGCCCTAGCTGCAGAGTCTATCAACTTCATCCCTATGTGAAGGGTATGCCAAGTGTTCGGGCAATTCCACACATTTGTAGTCATGGCTGAAGGCACAAGGACGTTCAGGGACTATGTGCTGCCATTATGGTTACTGCTGCTAGAAATGTTCTGACTTGAATTCACATGGCTAAAGAGGAATGGATCTATACAGAGCACATTTAAAAACCAACAGATGTGGCAGAGGTAATCTTTATATGTTTGGTTGTTTGTATTAGGAAATGCTGAGGTTATGGAGGCTTTTAAAAATCTCAGTAATTCAGCTTTAGAAAGATGTACAGAGATTCTCTTGTATGTAGCTGTTTGAATGTGCATTCAGTGCAGTGCAGCAGAGGAGATATTTACACTGATTATCATCATACAGCAAATATAGGTACACACATAGAAGCATAATAACACTGTGCATGTTATTCCAGTTGCTTTAGATAACTAAATAATAATACTTACCTTATGGTACAGCAGTAACAAGGTTGTACAACCGAAGTCAGTTTTTAGCAGTAACTTTAAACTTTTATTCTGGAAAATCTCACTGAAATGGCAAAACACAAAATGTAGAGTATAACATCTCTGTTTGAATGTTTTACCATAGTTTAATGAAACATAAATTGAAAAGATAAAAAGAGTCTAAAAGTCACCTCTTTTAACAATTTTTTTTAATAGATTGCTTCATTTTTCTTTGTATCCCTTTCACAAGACATCTAAAACCCTCTGGGACTTCACATGATGATTCCTTTAATATCAGTTATACTTCAGCAAAAATTATCTTTAGAACATTTTATGCTTTTTAGTTATAGTTGAAAATACACGCATTAAGGGAAACCTGCTGATTTTTAATTTCGTGAGAGAGAGAGACTCACAAAATGTTTGTATGCTGTAGTTGTGAGCACTCTGACATATGTAAGAGAACTGGGGTCAAACCTCCTCTCTTCTGAGTCCTGTGAAAATGTTCTGTGCATTAGTTCCGGGAGGAAATTTTCCCTTATCAAAAAAGAGATTTGTAATTAGTCCTCAACCTGGATACCTGAGTAATAAGTCCTAGGATCTAATGTAGGTGTCTTATGGCTAAGCAATTCAAACTATGCTTCTTATCTTTGGAGGGTGATTGTATACTTACATATGATTCATGTAGTGATGTCATTGAATCATAGAAAATTGGGGGTGGAGACCTCAGGAGGTCATCTAGTCCAACCCCTTGCTCGAGGCAGGATGTTCCCCAGCTGTATCATCCCAGCCAAGGCTTTGAATATCTTAAAAACCTCCAAGGATGGAGATTCCACAACTTGTCTGAGTAATCTGTTCCAGTTCTTTACCACCCTCCTAGTGAGAAAGTCCTGCTTAATATCTAAACTAAACTTCCCTTGCTTCAACTTTAGACCATTGTTCCTTGTTCTATCATTTGCCACAACTGAGAGCAGTCTAACTCCATCCTCTCTGGAACCACTTTTCAGGTAGTTGAAGGCTGCTATTAAATCCCCACTTTGCTTCTTTAGATTAAATAAGTCTACTTCCCTCAACCTCTCCTCAGAAGTCATGTGTTCCAGCTCCCTAACCATTTTTGTTACCGTCCATGGGACTCTCCAATTTGTCCACATCCTTTCTGAAGTGGGGAGCCCAAAGCTGGGCACAGTACTCCAGAAAAGACCACTTTAAAATAGATTTTAAATCTGATTGTGATTTTGCCAGGTTTTGTGAATCACCAAAATATATTTTTCAAGTTTGTTTGTATCTAACCCAAGGGTTGGTTGGTTTGGGTCTGTGTTCTGTTCATGGGAATATATGAGTCAAAGCACTTTTAAGCCGTAAGACTTGTAGGTACTCTCTGTTAGCATGTTAGAAGGTAAAGAGTTATGCTTCATATTGCTAGGAAACTCAGAGATAAATTTACTGATGTAGACAGGCCTGTGTGCACTTCTGCTGTAACTGCTGCAGGCTCTATCTTGTTTCCAAAAATCCTCACAAGCGAGTGATCACTATAGTCATCATGGAAACCAGAATTCCTTAGCCAACTGTTGTCCAGAAATATATGTAACTTGCAGAGAACCCTGTTCAGTAAATGTGCAGCAACTTTGTGTGCTCATTAGCTAAGACAATTTATTATAGTATGCTAGTATAACAATTTTAAGTACTATTAAAAGTTAGTATATTTCTGATTACTATATACGATAAAAAGTTGCAGTTGTATAAAAACTACTGTGATTTTTTTCAGGTCCTGCATTCTATAATATTTCCAACTATAGCATAGAGAGAGAGAGTTTTAAAAAAGCTTTCTTGGAGAGTACAAAGAAAGGAGCATTTGGATCTTCAGCTCCTCGACCTTTACTTTTTCTTGAAAGAGAAGAAGCTTTTTATACTCCTGGACAAATTGATTATCAGGTAACATAAAGCTATTTAACTTGTTAGAAAGGTTAAAGAATCTTTCTTGGGAGCTTGGGTTTATTATGATACTGTGCAAATAAAATGCACCATATAATGTTATGTCATATATTGCAGTGTTGCAATATAATATACATTGTGGAGAAGAGAACTCTGAACAATAAGCACACATCAGTACATGATAGACTTGTATAAATATATTTAAGCACCTCCCTATTTTCCTAGAGCTCTGGTTTTTAGCTCTTCTCTGTAGTAATTGTGAATTAAAATGTTCATTGAAATCTTCAAGCATTTTGACACCAAAGTGGTACACCAGGATACAGCTTTATTTATCAAAATGTTGTAGGTATATTACTTCTGTATGCTTGGGTAGAATTTTTTCAGACCAAGTTAACTCATATTGGCATATTCTTATCTCAACATATGTCTACCACGTCACAGTAGTTAATCCTAGCATAGTTTAAGTTGGATATGTAATCAAACTGAAACAGAGAGCGGTAATTGTGCCCTTAGATTTGTATACACAGTTTCCACTGACATTCTGCAGAAAAGGACCTGGGGCTTACAGTGGACAATAAGCAGAATATTGTTGCCAAGAAGGCTAATGACATACTGGGCTAGTTTGGGAGTAGTGTTGCACGCATGGCAAGGGATGTGATAATTCCCCTCTAGTCAGTGCTGGTTTTGGCCACGTCTGGAGTACTGTGTTCAGTTTTGGGCCCCACTACAGAAAGGATGTGGACAAATTGGAGAGAGTCCATCAGAGAGCAACAAAAATGATGAGGGGACTGGGGAATATGACTTCTGAGGAGAAGCTCAGGGAGCCAGGCTTATTTAGTCTAGAGAAGAGAAGACTGAAAGGGAATTTAGGCTTCACCTACCTGAAGGAGGGTTTGAAAGAGGATGGAACTAGACTGTTCTCGATGGTGACAGATGATGGAACAAGGAGCAATGGTCTCAAGTTGCAGCAAGGGAAGTTTAGGTTAGATATTAGGAAGAATTTTCTCACTAAGAGGGTAGTAAAACACTGGAACAGGTTACCTGGAGAGGTTGTGGAATCTCTATCCTTGGAAGTTTTTAAGACCTGGCTGGACAAAGCCTTGTCTGGGATGATCTAGTTGGGTGGTCCTGTTTTGAGCAGGGGGTTGGACTAGATGACCTCCAGAGGTCCCTTCCAACCCTAATTTTCTATGTGTATATGACGGTGTTGGAAAGGGATGAGTGCTTGAGCAGGAGGTAGACTAACACTGAGCTATGCTGGGTAATTGAAATGAAGAGGACAGCCCAGTAATGATAGGAAATAAATAACTATTGGTTACAGGGATTATGAAACCATTCTGGAAGAAAATGCTCAAGCTTTGTTATATAGGTAGTATTTAAGTAGATATGCCATAACAGTGGGAATTGTTTAAAATAGACAGTGCAAGAACATTTCAAAATAAATGGAATAGG
Organism: Crocodylus siamensis; assembly: GCF_052110815.1. NCBI lineage: Eukaryota > Metazoa > Chordata > Crocodylia > Crocodylidae > Crocodylus > Crocodylus siamensis. The sequence continues at coordinate 154,384,215 of NC_143396.1, read as the reverse complement.
ATATGGCTAAATATATTAAATAATGAATCTGAGCTAGAAGTAACACCCAATTCCCAAGTAGAATACAGTTGGGCACCAATTAATCAACAAATTTAAAACAAAAATACTTCTAAAAAACAGAGAAGGTTGGTAATAGGACTGAGAAAAGGACTTGGCATGAAAATAGTCATGCGAGTAGTACTTAGTCTTCAGGGGGAAAAAAAATCCCTTCAGTGAACATTCTTCTTTGAACATTATTGCAGAGAGAGAGGAATACCAGAATTAAACATGCATTCAATAAAAACATTCACATAACATAGGCAATGCAGTGATGATCCATACTTTTATCAAAACAGAAGTGACATGTGTCTGGTATTATTTAAGATTCAATTAGAAAGCTGTCATTGTCAAAGTCCCCCATCAGTTTTACGAAATCTGTCTGAGAGAGATTACTGTATCTAAAGAGAATATCCATGTTATTTCACTGTAACTAAGGTTTTGGAAGTTTTGCCCATACAGCTCGGGGGAGGGAAGGGGGAAGGCGGAAGGTAGGAGAAGCCAGCCAGGGGGAACTGGGCTGGGGTAAGTCTTTTAAATTGCTGCCCCTTCCGCTTTGCTGAGCAGTGGTGAGGCAATGGGATGTCAGTTAGTGGGGAACTGGGCTTAGGGAGGCTCTCCCTGGGGGTGGCAGAACAAATCCCCTGCACAGTGCTCACACAAGAGTCCCAGGCCCTGGACTGCAAGCAGAGTGCTGGGAGTAGCACTGTGAGCCCCCCACCTGTTTCTCACAACTGAGTCTCAGGAGTGAGAAGGGGATGGGGATTTCCCTGCTTCTACCTCTGCTCCACCCCCTGAATCCAGGAGCAGAGCAGAGAAGCAGCTCCTCTGGGGTAAGGGAGGCTTTGCCCCACTGCTCATCTACCCTCTTGGTCTAGGTGGGGAAGGGAGCTGCAAAGCACAGCCCCTGGCCCCTTCCCCAAGCCAGGAAAGTGCCCAGCTCCCTTCTCCAGTCTGGGTGGGGAGAGGAGCAGCCATCTTTCCTCCCTGCTTCTTTAGCAAGCTGGATATTGCTCTATTTGGGGTAGGGGCTGGGGTCTTTTCCCCAGTGCTCTCTGCTATGGGACTGGAGTGGAAGTTGTTCTCTGACCTTGTTTCCTAGAGCCCAGTCTGAGGCAGGTTCATGGAGTAGATCAACTTGGTCTTGGAAAGGCATGGAGAGCAGGGGAGAGGGGTTGGCTATGGACTGAACATCTGTAGTGCTCCCTCTCCTAGGAGGATTTCAGTTGGGAAAATTACTGATAAATTTCCCCTGAAATGAACATCAGTTGTTCAATTGAACATACCTTGTTACATCTGGCCAGCCATGGGACGTCATTGCCATTAATACTGATCATTTAGAGTAAAATCCATTTATCTATTCAGGCAGTATAATAGAGCTCTAAGATGAATTTAAATTACATTTGAGCTTTATATAGCTCTGTAAATCTGTGTTAAATACAGATCAGACTCATGGCCTTCCTATTTTTGACATGCTGTTTCAGTAGCAGAATTTATCAAATAAACATGTTTTACAAACACAAAATTGCTGGAAGTCTGGTAAGCTGTAAGATTTTTCTCTTTCTTCGCTCTTGTCACTGTTAATCACTAGGACCAGGTACAGAAGTTACACTTATTGCATGGTAAGTAGGCTGAAAGTGCTCTGCAGCCATAGCTGAACAGACAGTGAGGGCATATAGAGCGCTCTATAAATGGCGGATCCCACTCTAAGATAAACCTGGATGGATGTGGTATCAGACTTCAGTGCTGTAGGTTAGATCACCATAATGAACATCTGTACTACATCACATTGTGACTCACAGTAGGTTGCATTCCACCAATTTCCCCTGGAGTATTGTGGCACCCTACTCACCCCCACCCCTTGTGGGGGAGGGGCCTAGTCTAAGCCAGAGCTAGTCTTCTCTGCCCAAGCACTGGGTTAACCCCACTCCATCCTACCCCAGGGTCTCAGTGACCTAAGGCAGCAAACCCCCTGTTTCCAACTCCCTGCCCACCCCCCGCCATTGTTCCATCTGCCCAGCTATGAGCCACTGTCTGGTATCATCACTCAGTGTATGAATTCCATCTACCCTGTCTGGGCATTTGTAAAGATTGCAGCTTTCCATTAAGTGCTGTTCTGTTTGCTGGATACCATATTCACACAAGGGGCTGTCCAAGGTGTTCATCTTGTACAATATTGTTTTGAAGTGTCCGTATCCAGATTTCAGTCTGTTCAGCTTCACCCATGCTTCTCTGTCAAGATAGTTCAAAATGAGGGACTCATTTGGTGTTGGTGTAAAATGCTATAGGAACTGTAGGAATAGATTTCAGACTGGATTACTCTGAATGATCATTTAATTTCCATTCACCCCACCCCTTATCTGTATTCAGCGCATTACAAGGCCACAGTACCCAGCCCGCCGGGCTCACCACAAGCCCAGAAACCTGGCAGCAAGGGAGTGGTGTCTTTTTATGCCACTCGATCTAATGCCTGAGAGTTCAGGGAATACATCTGTGTGTGTGTAAGTTATGCAGCCTGTTATGAGTCTCTGTGTACTGTTAAATACAGCATTGAGCTTCTTCGTGCAACAACTTCTGGACCATAAAGGAGCACAGAAATGTGTTGGGGTGCTTACCATATGGGGCATATGCCATAACAGCAAGTATGGCAGAAGACCAGCTTGGCTTATCAGGGAACTCTTCAGTGAACTACAGTACAAAAAGGAAGCTTATAAGAAGTGAAAACTTGGACAGTAGTACTAAGGAGGGGTATAAAAGTATTGCTTGGGCATGCAGGGATGCAATCAGGAAGGTCAACGCACAACTGGAGTTGCAGCTAGCAAGGGACATGAAGGGTAACAAGAATGGTTTCTACAAGTATGTCAGCAACACAAGGAAGGTCAGGGAAAGTGTAGGTCCTTTACTGAATGGGGGAGGCAATCTAGTGACAGATGATGTGGAAAAGGCTGAAGTACTCAATGCCTTTTTCACCTGAGTCTTCACAGGCAAGGTCAGATCCCAGAGTACTGAACCTGACAGCACAGGAAGAGGTGAGTAGCTAACAGTGGTGAAAGAACAGGTTAGGGACTATTTAAAAAAGCTGGATGTGTACAAAGTCCATAGAGCCAGACACTGTGGCAGGAAGCCACCTTTGTTTCTCCCCAAAATCTCTGTGCTGTGACAATTTGATTAGGATGGACCCAGCAGAGGAGACACACCCTTACCCTATCTCTTTAGGTAACCTGAGCTGGCTACATTCCTGAGGGAGGGGGAAAACCTGCTCCCTCTGCCTACGTGTCTGGTATCAGCTACCTGGGTGAGGGGCTTCTACCTGGTGGGCTAGAGTCTGCCCGGCAACTAGTGATGTATTTCAAATTGGTTGGCTGACAGCCAACAGGTGCTGGCCTCCATTGGACCAGGTGAATGAGGTCACAGGGGCTATATAAGTTAAGACTGCAGGAGGAGGGGGCAGCAGCCATGCGGGGGACTCGGACTTAGAGAGGAGCATTACCATCTGAAACTGGCTCTTTCCCTCATAACTCATGAGCAAGGAACGGCCTGCCTCCAGAGGGAATCTCCAACAGCCTCTGGATGATGCTTGTGAGTAAGCTACTCGAGATCTGAGTAGATATATAGCTGGCAGTAACTCAGATGCGTGATCAAAAGGCTACCTCAACCAGACTGTTTTGCTCTATGAAATTTCTATGATATTTTACCCTATTTTCACCCTACCCCTGTAATCAATAAAGTTCTCCTTTATGACCAGTGTAGGAGACTTATTGAGGGGTGGGTCTAAATTATGCTTAAGAGGCCCCTTAGGTCTGCGGAATAAGAGGGACTTTCCTTTTTGGCCCTTGACTTGGGGAAGTGCCCCAAGTGCTTGTACTGGGTCAAGTACCCATAGGACTATTAGGCTTGTGTTTCTTCGAGGACACAGGGCCGAGAGAGTCCTTTGTTGGGGCGGTGGCAGCTTACGTTACCCCCAGGCTAGCGGGTGTGCTCCAGGAAGGGGGTAAGCCGGATGTGAGACACCCCTAGGGAGGCACTCGGAGCCTGGAAAGTGGTTGGGTGCAGTGAGGTGGGTGGCTCAATGCAGGAGCGCCCCCTACTGGTCCGCCAGACACGCACCTGAGGTGCTGAGGGAGTTGGCTAATGTGATTGCAGAGCCTCTGGCCATTATCTTTGAAAACTCATGGTGACTGGAGGAGCTCCCAGACAACTGGAAGAGGACAAATATAGTGCTCATATTTCATAGATTTCATAGACATTAGGGCTGGAAGGGACCTCAGAAGATTGAGCCCAGCCCCCTCCCCCAGGGGCAGGAAGTCAGCAAGGGTCGTAGGATCTCGGCAAGATAAACATCTAAATTCCTCTTGAAGGTGTTCAGACTAGGTGCTTGAACCACCACTGGCAGCAGTCTATTCCAGACTGGGGGCTTGGACTGTAAAGAAGTTCTTCCTTATGTCCAGCCTGAAATGGTCCTGAAGCAGTTTATGACTGTTCAACCTTGTCATCCCCTGGGGCGCTCTGGTGAACAGATGTTCCCCCAGATCCTGGTGGTCACCCTGATAAACTTATAGGTGGCCACCAGATCACCCCTGAACCTGTGCTTTTCCAGGCTGAAGAGCCCCATAGCTCTCAGCCTCTCATCATAAGGTCAGTTTTCCTGACCTCTGATCATGTGTGTAGCTCTCCTCTGCACTCTCTCAAGCTTCTCCACATCCTTTTTGAATTGCGGAGACCAAAATTGGACACAGTACTCCAAATGAGGCCTCACCAAGGCCGAGTACAAGGGGAGAATGATGTCCTGTGATTTGCTTGAGAAGCATCTATGGATGCAAGCCAGCATTTTGCTCGCTTTACTGTTCGCAGTATCACATTGAAGGCTCATGTTCATCTTGTGGTCAGTCATGACCCCCAAGTCCTTTTCATCCATAGTGCTAGCCAGTGTAGCACAGCCGAGCCTATAAGCATGCTGTGGGTTTTTCTTTCCAAGTTGGAGAACGTTTCATTTTTCGGTGTTAAACAGCATCAGGTTCTCATCCGCCCATTTCCTGAGCCTGTCAGGGTCAGCCTGGGTCGCCCTCCTATCCTCAGGTGTGGCTGCTTTATTCCAGAGTTTAGTGTCATCGGCGACCTTGGCCAGTCCACTTCTGATACCAATATCCACATCATTAATGACAGTGTTGAATAGTGTTGGCCCAAAGACAGAGCCTTGAGGGACCCCACTAGTCACAGGGCACCATGATGATTGACTTTTGTCAACCACCACCCTCTGGGTCTGACCATGGAGCCAATTCCCCAGCCAGGGGATCATGGCAAAGCCGAGGCTGCAATTGGCCAGTTTTGCCAAGAGGTGATCATGGGATATCAAATCGAAGTCTTTTTTTAAAGTCAAGATATACAACATCAATCCCATAGCCTGAGAAAGGGAAGAAGGAGGAACTATGGACTGGTCAGCCTCACCTCAATCCCTAGACAAATCATGGATCAGGTCCTCAAGCAACCTATTTCTAAGCACGTGGAGGAGAAGAAAGTGATCAGGAACAGTCAGCATGGATTCACCAAGGGCAAGTCATACCTGACTAACCTGATTGCCTTCTATGATGAGATGACTGGCTCTCTGGATGCAGGGAAAGCAGTGGACATGATATACCTTGACTTTAGCAAAGCTTTTGGTACAGTTTCCCAAGGCATTCTTGCAAGCAAGACCAGGCTAGCCAAAGCCTTGACTGGGATTATCTAGTTGAGGATTGTCCTGTTTTAAGCAGGAGGATGGACTAAAAGACCTTCTGAGGTCCCTTCCAACCCTAATTCTCTATGATGCTATTATTTTTAAGTGTGATTGTTCTGTGCATTTTGAAGTTGGCACCCTATGTCATGCTGGGTAAGCATCTTAAGGCAGCTACCCATGCAGAGACTTTTTCTGTTGACCTGGTCGTGAGGGAATGGTCTAACATAACTCCTGGATAAGTTCATAGGGAAGGATGTTCATAGGAGTATGTTGATAGGGAAGGATGTGTTTCCTACTCTGATATTCACCGTGGTCTTGGCTCAAAGATTATTCATGTGGAAGATTGATGATACTGATTTATTGATGCTTCTGCCTCTCAAACAACTCCCTCCAACCCCTTCTGTCACTGACTTGGCGTGAAGGTGAGGCGCCAGGCTTGGTTCCCCCATATTGTTGTTGGGGCTTATCAGTCTGTGTTACACTAAGCAGGTCATAAATTTGGGTAATTAACAACTGACCATAAATCTGGATAATTGACAGTGCATCTCTCAAGGTTGTGTTGTTTTCTTGAGGCCAGCATTTTACTTGGACCCACCTGAAGCAAACCATAACCCCAAGAGTTTCTGGTATATGCTGAAAGCTGTTTGTGAGCCCTGCAACTGAAGTGTAACCAGTAGGTGAATCTGCACATTTTTGCTGATGATACTCTGGGCTCCATTTGGTAAAGCAGCTTTGAATGAGTACCTCTTTGGGTAAGGCATAGCAGGATAGGGGAATTCTCTCTAGCAAAACCTCCCCCACTCCCTCCCTCCCTCTTCTCTCAGAGAAAAAGAGAACACTCATCTCTCTCAGCCCTGACACTTGGGTTTTCCAGAGCTCCTGCCTCCGACAGCAGGGAGATAGAACCCAGGCATCCAGGTTTTCCCAGCTGGGAGGTGGAATGCAGGTTTTCTGAGCTGTAGTTAGTGCCGGATCATGAGGAGGTGTGTGGCTTCTGGCCCTGGGTAGGGAAGGGGTCTGGACAGGGGACTTGTGAGAGGTCCCTCAGTATCTGACTTGCCTGCAGGCTCTACATTTGTGCACAGGAGGCCTGGTCATAGCGCTTAAGATTCTGGATCCAGGATGGTTGCCTGGACAATTGCAGAGTGCAAAATACATGAGTAGACAGCGCTGGCAAATTGAGGAGCAAAGGGGACGATTGATGTTGGGGTTGGAATGGACAGGTTGGCAACTGCTTGCTCCAGAGTTGCTGTGGTACTTGACTGAGCCTCCCAGGAGAGGCTGGGGAGATCTATTGATAGCCAGCTGCTTTCTGGGGGAGGCTACATGCACTGTTATGGAGCTGAGTCATTGCATCACCAGGATAAGGGGTTTATGTACAGGGTCAAAGACCACTTGGGATACAGTTATGACACCTCTGAGTGGCATCAGCACTGCCTCCCATGGGGAGACTGTTGCCCTCCCAGGCTGGAGTGGTGGGGCAGGCTAATGCTTCCTTCCTCTTCTGGCATGGAGAGACCTACTTCAGGGACTAGTGCATGAGACGACGTGCCCGACAGTCCCATGGTGGGGGGAGAGGGGGCTGGATGGTGGCCATGGTGGAATGCTCCACACTGCACATTGATTAGGAGATGCTGGGGTGTTGGGGAGCCCTGGAATACGAGTTATGGCATGTGGGAGCTGCCAGCCCATGGTCCAAGGATCCAGGAAGGCATCTGGTGGGGCCTGCTCTGGGGAGCAGCACTGGGAGAGGGGACAGAACTAGGAGAGGGGACCAGGCTGCCTGGGACCTGATGCCAGGGCCAACATTGAATCAGCCCTTCCAGAGTAGCTGCCTTAAGATGCTTACCCAGCATGACATAGGGTGTCAACCTTCCAGGGACAACTGCTGCTGCTGGTGGTCGCTGGCATAGGTGCAGGGCCTCAAAGAGGTTCTGAGACAGTCTTAGCAGGGGGTGGGAGCACTCAGAATGGTGTGGCAAATGGACCCATCAGCCCACTGGGCCAGGCCACTGTGGGCCTGGGTCCCGCTGTAGGGGAGTGGGATACCCTCTGCAAGAATAGGCAGCCCCCTGGTTTCCAGTTCAAGTTCTGGACTGGGCAACATTCTGCAGTTTTTCTTTATTATGTACATGAAAAGTTTGGCAGCTATAACATTTAATTAAACCTAGGTGCAGCAGTTTAATGCATGGCATTCCACCTGCCGCCCCAAGGTCTCGTGGTTGTTAGGTTGAACCCCCATGGCTGCCCACCTCCCCACTTCAACATCATAGCTGCCTGGTACAGCTAGAGTCTCTCCCCACTCTCTCAATGTTAACTGAAAAGAAGGTTCCAAGTTCTGGAGCAGGCAACATTCCATAGGTTTTGTTTAATAAACACACTAGAAGTTTGGCATCTTCAACATTTGATCAAAACCAGGCATGGCTCTTCTTTGTGCTGCATTCCTCTGCACCTGGTGTATGCCTTTGGGTAGGTTGGGAAGGTAGAGGGTAAGGGGGATGGTGTGAGCTGTGGGTAGCATGAACATACACACACACACACACACACACACAGAATGTCTGGGACACATGCACATAGAACCCAGGTGTCCAGGACACACACAAACACACACCCATGTTTTTGACACTCACAAACACCACATGGCAGGAACAGAGCATGCTGTGTGGGCATATGTGGGACAGCTGGCTGGTGGCTCATGGCCATAATGTGGCATTGCCACATCAGGTCTGGGTGGTTGGCATGATGTCCCTGCCAGCCAGTCAGGAGTGGCTTGGCTGTTTGGCTTCTCTCGGTAGTCTTTGCCAGCCAGGAGAGCCTGTGAGGCACATTGGAGGCATGCAAGCATCCCCATTACTTGCTGTGCTTGGGTTGTTAAGGCAGGCTCCAAGCTCCCTGCCCCCAACAAGGTTAATGGGTGTTTTCTTCCCACCTAACTGTGGGCACTTAGAGTAAAGCTCAAAAGTTAGAGCATTTCTGCTGCAGGCTTCTTGAAGATTGTACTTAGCCTAGATACCGTGGAGAGATCTGGGTTAGCTTGTTCTCTTGGGAACACTTGTTAGGTAAGTTTTACTTCTCTGCTGGTTCATGGTAGTTTTTCCCCACTACAGATTTTGCCTTGATTCTGTAATTGTTCTTGCATGTATAACACAACATCCTCACATGGGTCATTGAGGGGGATCTACCCAAATTGTGCCAGAAATGCCTCCCTCTCATGCCACTATAGATTGGCTGAGGGAGCCTGGTGGCACTGCTGCTTGCCACATGCTCGTGATCATCCAGGAGGCAAAAACCATGGTTTTAAATATGCCACAGTTTTTGTTTCCTGGCCAATCAGCAGCAAATGGTGGTCCATTGGGGGGTCTTAGCTAATCAGCAGCAGGGTGGTGTGTGGTGAAAAGAGCAAGATTAATGGAGTTGCTGTGCCGTGCACCTCTGGCATGATTTAGGTAGATCCCTAGTCATTGACAAGAGAATAAAACCCTGCATCTCTGGCTCTAAAAGGCATGTTTCTACCACCTGGTCTGACAAGTGGCCTGTCTGTTACCTATAAGGCTGTACAAATTGATTAAATTTTTTTGGTTCAGACATTCAAAGGGAACAGAGAAACACACAAAGTAAGCATGGGTATTGTATTGTTTTCTGAACAGAAGTATTCACCTGGGTAATAAAGCTTGGCATTTCAGAGGTCTGGCTTGTATTTAAGCTTTTGATTTGGTCTTGTATCATTTAGTTCCACAGAGTTTTTCACTAACATCCACTCTCTCTCAACCTTGGGTACCAATTCTCTGCTCTAGTCTTTCAGTCCCTTCATCTGATTCAACACTTATGATTCAGTTTTTGTTTGCATAAAAGATACCAGCAGAAACAGGCATAAGTTAGATTTTTGTGAAGGCTAACAAATCTTTCTCACAGATTCCCTGTTAAGTGCATTTTGATTAAGTCTGAATAATCATTTTTGAGAATTTCAAGTATAGCTGCATTACTAGATATGGAGACAAGGTTCTTTGGGTAAATCTGATATCTTTCATTAGACCAACTCAAATAGTTGGAAAAATTCTTCTTAGCAAGTTTTTGGGTATAAATACCCTTTGTTAGGCTGAGGAAGCATCTGCAGTTGGTGTGTGTTCTTCCTGGATGAAATGAATAGTAAAGAAGCCAGAGGCTGGTATGTATGTAAGAATGCTAGTCAGTGAAGATGTAAATTGAGGAGTCAGTGGGTGAGAGACAGGCTGGGGAGGAAGGCAAGGGGGATTAATGTAGCTGGTAAATAGTGGAGAGGTACCTGGGAAGCCAGAAGTTTGGCAGGTTATAATGTGTCATAAATCCAATGCCTATATTTAGTCCATGACTTTTTGTATCCAGGAGGTTGATGAAGTGAAGTTCATAGGCTCGTCTGTGAAAAGTATTTTATAAATTTCCTTAGTATTAGAACTGTGAGATTGGGAATGCGCCCCCCCAGGTGATTGGGTATTCTTGTCTTCAATAGATTTCCATTGTCTGTTCATTCTGGTGCGCAGCTGTTGCACATATTTACATATTTTCCATCAGGGCATTTGGTGCATTGGATGAGATATATAACCTTTCTGGAGGTGCAGTTGTAAGATACAGGAATGCTGATGGTTTTGTTGTGGGGTGTAGTAATTGTGGTGGTGGTAGAGATATGTTGACAGGTTTTATATTTATTGTCATGTTCTGGTCTGGATCCATTTGGTGTGTTTTGGGCCATAGGAAGTTTACTTCTGGTGATGAGGTTAGCGATGTCAGGTGCTTGTTTGAAGGCTAAGATGGGTAGTTCTGGGAAGATTTCTTTAAGAATTGGGTCTTGTAATATGAGTTGTAATTGTTTGAGGATTTTCCATATAGGTTCAAGGGAGGGGTGATATGTCATAACCAGTGGTATGTGATTTGTGGGGGTTTTCCTTCTGTACTGCAGCAATTCTTCACATGGTATCCAGGTGTCTCTTTCAAATGTGCAGTCTATCTCTCTCGAGTGTCTGTGTTGGCCTTTTTGAGATTTGTGAGGTGGCAATCTAGAGTGTTCTCAGTGCAAATTTAGTGATATCTGAGGGTGTGGCTGTATATTACAGCTTTCTTGGTGTGTATAGGGTGATTGCGCTGGTAAATGCGCTTCCATGGGTACAAATTGTATACAGAGTTTGTAGGGACGTTGGGAAAACATCCATTAACAGTGCAGCTTATTTAACTATGTTAAGAAATTCAAGGATTTACTATATGGCTTAATCTTGGTAACTTTGGTTGGCTATGTAGAATTACAGAGAACTCAGCATTGTGTTCTGCTTATGCTAAGGATGAATAATCTATAATAAAGTCAAGGAAGTTGCTTACATAGTAAAGTTTAAGCTGTAAAATGTAGACCGCATCAAGACTTTTTTCCCCCCAAAGAAGATATTTAATATTATTTTATATAAAAGGAAAATTAAAATGTTCCTAGATTCTAATATTTAAAGAAATATGTACAAATCTTAAAAGGCAAACAAAGCAACAATGTATATTTCTTTCATCTACTGTCACTATCAGTTAATTTACATATTTCATTTTCAGGGTTAGTCACTCCCTTATTCTCTCTTAAAGTCTTGTATTGTCAAACACATTAGATATGGATACCATTATTGCTCTGTGACAGCTTAAGTTAGCAGAATTATAATTATAAGGAGAGGAAAATAATACGAATTTCTAAATGTGTTAGATATAGGGATAATATTTCCCATCATTTTGAAATGCAAATAACTTACTTCCCCTAGGTCATAATCAAGCTGAATGGTTCCCATATGTTATCATTAGAATTCACTATAAATAAATTTAGAGATAACAATCTCTTACTAGAGGTGGGGCTGGCAAACTATCTTGTAGATACTGCTTGGTCTGTATACCGAAGTGAATATAACAAAGTTCTTGGTGGTACCCCTGTTCCTCTTGAAAGTAGCTTCTAAATCATATTGGAACATCTTGAATACAAGTTGGGTGTTTTCTTCATGTATGTACTGATTGATTGGAAGGGATAAATAACAAAATAGTGATACTTTTTAGCTGTGTAAAATTTCTGGTTACATATATGAAGTGCAGTAGACCCATGATTTATGCGAGTATTGCATTCCAGGGGAATTTCATGCAAGTCAAATTCACAGAGGTCAGGACGACTTTCCCCATAGGAAATAACAGAATAGTGAGGGGTTGCGTACCCCAGACATACCATAGTCATAGCTTTTATTCCCCTTTTCTCAGTGCAATTGCCTTTGGGAGGCGTGTCTAGCGTCTCACCTATGTATCTTGAGATGCCGCTACCACAATGGTGGCACAATGACGGCACAGCTCTGCTTGATTCCGCCTGCAAATCTTGTGAGGCATTCTCGTATATATGCAAATCTTGTGACTGTTTGTGTATATACGCGAATGATGCGCCTCTTGAGGGGCATTTTCCAGTCCAGGCCCTAATATAAAAATCACGTAAACGCGAGACTCGTAAGTTGAAATCGCGTAAATTGGGGGTCTACTGTACACTAATTAGAAAAAACCTTCCTGTAATTAACATTTCAGTGCACAATATCAGTTCTCAAGACCAGAGCTTTCAATGTGGTAGCTGAAATCCTTTAGTAGTTGATAGATCATTTTTCTCATTCAAGTGATATAGAACAGGAATTGCATCTGTTTTCTGTTCTTTTACTTTTTTCATTTAAATCCTTATTGCATGTATTTGTGGCACATTAAGATTTCCACTAAGCAAGAAGAGACTGAGAGTGAAGAGATTAGCAGGGCAGTGAGAGTACAATGTATGCCATGGAATCCTGTTCTGGGGTATGTTAGCCCCATTTGAGACCAGATTAGTTTAGGGAGATGTATCCATGGTGGAGAGTAGAAGACTTGTGAGAAAAGCTCCACAGTCCTGAATGCATTCCACCTTTTCTTACAACAGTGTGCCCCTGCCTGTGCCCCTTTAAAAGAGTAAGATTTTGTTCCTGGCATTAAGTGTCTAGTAGGCAAGGGTACCTGTGGAGCTCACAGAGCTCCCTTAGCCCTAGGTGCAGCATATCAGGCAGTTGCAGCATCACTGGGCACTTCCTCCCTGGAGGCTCCTTCCCCTTGCTGCTAGCGGGGAGCTGCCTTCCCTAGTTTCAGCCTGGGGTTTATAAGGGCACAGGGCCCTGCCCTTCTGGTCAGTTGGCCAGGTGTAGGTGAAGGCTAATTTGCTCTCTAGCCTGTTGCCCTGGTAACCTGCACCTTTGGGCTCTCTCCCCAGGCAGTTTCTGCTCTTCTAGGAGCAGGCACCTTAGTGCCCTGTGACACCATTGCAGATTCTAAGCTGGCATGTGGCTGGGGCAACTTGTATATGGAAAGCCACCCACTTGCTCAGTTTTCTCTTCCCTACTCCTCTTGCAGTATTTTTTTTATGTTGTTGCTTAGAGCTGTTTAATTGGCAACCTGTAGGCTGCTGCAGCCCACAAGGGGTTAAATTGTGGCCCTTGGCCCTGGCCACCATGCCCACTCCCCCCAACTCTTATTGCTCTGGCTGTAACAGCAGCCAATGTCTCTGGGTTCCCTGTCCCTCCTGTGTATTCTGCTTTCTCTGCCTGCCTCAGGGGGTGTAGCATGTGGAGATGAGAGTGGCACTGGGGCCATATGGGTGTGATGCAGCAGTGCTGGTACCTATGTCAGCTGCATGATGTGGGCCTATGATGAGCCTGTGTGGCATGTGGCCCCCAGCAGTTTAGAAGTTGAACAGCCTTGTTTGTAGCTCTTGTGAAATTTATAAGCGCCCTTGCATGTCACATTTATAGGTGGTGTATGTAGTAGATTGTTCTGGTGCCACTGGACATTACATGTTCAATAAGTGTTATTGTAACGTAGGACATTTTTCTTCTGTGAGCAGAGCAGCTAAAGGTGTTTGGTTTAAGGTGTGATTTAGGAAATTATTCTTATTAAGGAAAGCACTGGAGCACATGTTTAAGTTCTGTTGAAGTTAGTGACAGAAGTCTGTGTTTAAAGTTAAATATGTGCCTACTTGCTTTCCTTAACTGGGGCATTAGCCCATTCACCTTTAGATATTCTACTTTTAAAATTTTAAAACCCTACTGTAATAATACATGTGACATTTAAAGTCATTGGGACTTATGCATGTGCCCATTTGTTTCCGTGAATAGAGATTGCACAGAAGAACAGATTTACGTGCTTTTTCCTGCGTCAGGCCCTATCAACATAATATATTAATAACTGAAATAAATTGATTATTGGTGTTTAGATTATTATGTAAACAGAAGCTTTTATATACTTTTATTGTACGTATTTACAAAGAATAACAATGGCTTAAGTCAATAAAGGTTCTTAATGCACCGTTTGCCTTTTTTGTTAATATTACAATAAGTTAATAAAAATAATGCTCAAAAGGCAGGGCCTTACAAAGTTGAAGTTTGCATTGTGAACTTATATTACATGTCTGTATTCCTGTTATTTACTTTTATATTTTGCTACTTGTTTGCTATAAATCATAAAAGATTAACAATATCACCAAGTTGATGCTTATATGATAATCATACTGTTTTCATTTACTAAACTTTGAGTATTTGAAATAATAGTTTTAACATTACATTAATATAATTAATTTATATTTATTTAGTATTGTAATAAGGATCTTGGTTAGAAGGAGGGTCTGAAACTCTTTGTACGTTGAAATGTAATTTAGTCTATTCATTCTAATGTCAACAGAACTTACGCGAATTAAAACTACAAAAGCAAATGATAGATTCTAAATTAAAGGTTTTATAAGACTAACCATTTTGTGTACTCTGGAATGTTCAGGTCAAAGAGAGCACAGAAGAACTGCATAAACAACAGAAACAATTATCTGTTTTTTTGTCAACAACAGAAAGAAATCCAGTAGTTGCCATGGTAAGAAAACTCTCTATATTACAAGGAATTTCTCTAAGGTTTTTAAATTTGAGTGAAAACAAGATTTGTGTCACCAAGATCTTTGCTAGCTAAGCTGTATTAAAATAAATAGAATTATGCTCATGAAGAATTTGCCATGTATTTTTTCCATTGTTTGTAAATTTATGGATATGAAAATGGCATATTGTTCAAGGGTATTATATTTTTTTTCTTTCTTATTGCATATATGTCAGGTTTATACGTGTGTGGCTTTTGTTCCTTTGTTTTGACCACTGTTGTGCAGTGAACAGAAGTTTTCATGAGCTGCAATGCTTAGGTCTTTCTGTATTTTTCTAAGCAGATACAATTAATTTAGAATACATAAAAGTCTTTGGTTTGAGACCTTTTCAAAAGTGATTTTGCTGCTGTTTTCAATTTTTTGTGGCATATATTCCTTTGACGATTCAGTCTCAGATGGTACCAGTTTTAATGAACCTATCCCAGCTTTGGGGATAGGTGTTTTCTAAATATCCTAGACTGCAGAAGCTAATGAAAATAAGTCATGTAACTTTTTTTAGTATCCTTATGCTCCTCGATTGTCCCTGTCAAATGTTGGTAGGTTAGCATAGTAAGTGGTCCTTTCATTGGCTTTCTAATTCTGATATGTTTGAATTATTATTATTTTATTTGTTGTTTGGTAATTTGTTCAACAGACTCAATTTCAGTCCTCCAAATCTCCATTTTCCATTTTGCCTACAATGGCTTGTGTCTTTCTGTTTGTTTTACTTGGGCTGGATTTCCACTTGCTGAAGTATGCGTATTTGTCTTAAATAACCTTTTCATCACTACCATTTAACTGGAGGGGTTTTTATTACTTTCCTGTTTCCTCTTTTATTTACTGCTATGCATCCCTCTGTAACTCAATTATGCTGTGGCTAAACAGCCTCTATTTTATTATTAAAAAGTTGATTATCTTTATTTCTGACTTTGGAAACTTTTTGACTAGTGTTTTCATTTTTTAAAATATTTCCTTAACAGTTGTTATTGTTAAATGTTATGAATTTGTGGCCAGTGAGAAAACCATGCTTACTCTATGGATCTGTAGAGGCAGTGGTATAAAGGAGGAAATCAGTTTATTTTTAAACTGAACAAATTAAAGTTATGGAAGAACAACAGATACAGGATGAAATTTTCAGATCACCACCAGCCGCACTCTGAATTGTGTCAGCATCCAACAGATATTGCACATGATGTCTTTTCAACTAAGGATATGAGGATTTTCATGGAAATAGATAGCAACAGAGCATACATGGAATTAAATATCTAGGTGACAATGCTGGATCACTTAGAATGTATACTAGGCCAGGTCTAGTTGCAGAGGGACCTTTTCAGGCCCAAACGGAGATGCATGAGACATTTTGAAAATTGGGTGGAATTTTGGCTAAGATCACATTTAGTGACTTGAGACTTAAAATCTGTGTAAGTGCCATGTGGTGCCTGTAGGTGTTGTAGGGCTTACTACCACCATCCTGAGCTCATTTGCCTATATGCAGTGTGTGCCTGCCTCCGTTCGATGACTCGATCCTGTGCTGACTTTGCTCGGGCCACTGGCCTAACTAGCCTGGGACCCTTGTGTAGACCCTGGAGGATTCCTCGATGACTTTCAGGGTGACCCCCAAACTCATCTGCCACGACTTCAGATGGACCTTCAGTGGAGGGGGTCCCCTTGGAGGATGCCTCCAGAGTTCTCACGGGTCTCGGCAGATGCCTATGGGACTTCAACCTCCCCTACACCCGGGCCATGCACCACCCAATGAGATGGGCCTCAGGATCTTTTCAGCTGGCCCCTTTGGATGTGTTCCCTGGTTCCCTCGTCCCACTCCACAGGCAAGCCCTGCACCCTAGCCCACTCTGAAGGGCCTGGTGATGCTCAGTCTTTGGCCCTGTCCCATGTGCTCCACGGCGGATGTTGTTGGCTGTCGCTGAGTTCTCGCGTAGTTCCCCATCTCCAAGGGGTGACCCTAATTCCCCGGGTCTGGTAAAGGGTGCTAAGCTACCCTGCTCTAGACCCAGACCAAAATGAAATCTAACTGAGAAAGAGAAAAGCACGAGCTGACCACTCACCCTAGAGAAGCCCTTCTCCGCGGGAACTCCCAGTGTAACAAAACTCAAAAGAAACTCTGGAAAAAGGAGGAACACTTCAAGTGAGAGGCAAAAAAAAAAAGGAAAGCAAAGCAAAGAGGAGCACCCACAGGGTGGGAAACCCCATGACCCCTTTGCCCCCTAGGCCGGCATGTCCTCTGGTCTGGGAACCACGCCCGTACCCTGGTGGGGGTCTATCTGGTCCCCTCCGGGATCTGCCTCTCCCTAACCGTGGCATCTGCTGCTCCCCTGCCGGTTTGTCTGTTCCCCACCAGCCTCTCCCAGTGCAGGGATTTCCCCTTCCCCATGCCTACGGCTGCTACTGCAGCCAGCTTAGCTATCAGCTCCTATGGTCATTGCTGGTCTTCCCCGGCACGAAGATCCTCCACAGCTCTCTCTGCCACTGCTGCTGCTGGCCTCCCTGCCAGCTCCTTTGATCTTTGCCGGTCTTCCCCGGGATGAAGATCCCCTGTGGCTCCCTCTGCTGCTGCTGCTGCCGGCCTCCCTGCTGGCTTCTTTGATCTTCGCCCGTCTTCCCCGGCACGAAGATCATCCACGGCTCTTCCTGCTGCTCTCGCAGCTGTTGAACATGGCAGCTGGGTGCAGCCCGCCCAGTAGCTCCCTGCCACTTCCTCCATGCTCCTCGTGCCCCCACTCGCACCTGCAGGGCCAGTTTTTATCTTCGCCAGGTGATGCCTCTTCCTGACGTCACCTAGCTCCAGCTGCAAATAAATGCGGCTGACAAATTGTGTGGGAGATTTTTCCCTGGCATGCCTCCTCGCTACCCTGGACTCCTGCAACAGGTAGGTTTTTTTCTATTTTTACTTCTCCCTGGGGTCTGCCTCTGGCTGAGGCTTCCCCTTTTGTCAGCCCTGCATCCCTGGGACACGGTGACAGGGTGGACCTTGGCTTCAGATCACGTGGTCTGCCACAAAGTTGGTCTTAGGTTTTCTTGCCTGCCATGACTCTGATGAAATGATATTCCCAGGTCTCGATCCTTGTTTCTTCTGTGGGGCTCCAAACCTCTCCTTTACCCCAGCCTAGCCTCTCCAGATGGTACTCAAAAGTCTTTCTGCATCCAGGTTGCAGTACTGCCTGTTGTGCTATTGTTTGGCCCTCTTCCCTGGGGTGACCTTTGGTCTTGATTAGGTACACCCTTCCAGGGCTGGTCTTGGCCTGAGCTCAGAATATCAAAAGAAAAGGCAACCCTCCCCCTCCCCCCTAAGGAAAACCCCGGCTGCTCTCAGCCTCCTTATCAGCCTCAGTCTGTCCCCTTTCACCCGGGGTCAGGCTCTCAAATCCCAATTGTAACAATCAAGAAATCACTTAGTCTAGTCTCTGTTATGCACAGGTCTGCCCTGCTCCCCTGTGAAAAGTCACAGTCTCATTGGGATCTCTCCCATGTGCAGCAAGGCTCTACCTGTAACCACATTTTTCCTTAGGCCTCTCCTCTGGATCCTCTGCTGACACTCTGCTCCAGAGATTATCAAAGGCCGTGTGTCTTCTCTGCCCAGGCCCTCAGCTGAGGCTCCACTCCGGAGCCTATCTCCAGCCATGTGTGTGCAGGCCTCAGCCTGCCTCCTGCTCAGCGTTCCTCTGGCAAGTTTCGCAACCCTTGCCTGCCAGGATGCTCAGCCACTCCTCTCTCCCTGTGGTGCACAGGGAACTGACCCCCCTCCACCCCTCTTCAGGGCTGGAAATACCTCTGGGCAGCCTCCCTCTGCCAATCCTGAGTAAGATGCTGCTCTGGAAGTGTGGTGGCTGTTTCTCTTCCCTTCCGGTCTCCAGCTGCAGCCCTGCCAGCTCTCCATGCTGTGAGTTTTGCTTGTTTTCACTCTCTCCATCTGTTGTTGCAAGCTGATATCCTTCTCCTGACCTCCCCTGCCCAGCGTGTAAGACACCTTGCTCTCTCTCACTACTTCACATGCCACTTAGACATCTTCAAGGTGGGGGATAGCACCTGGGTTTACAAATGTAAGTCATTCTGTTAACAACCAGGTAGAGAAGTAGGTTACAAAATGACAAGAAGAATCTATTCATCTACATGGAAGAAATTCATCTACATGAAAGAAATTCAAAATATCGGCAGCTCATCATCATCTGGACTAGGTTTAAGTTTTACTAGATCTGCAACTACATGCTGTAATTAAAACTGTCTGGGCTCTGGTAAGATCCATCTTTTTGTTGTCTGAACTAGCCATCTGCCTTTGTGGCCTGATTTAAACTTTTCTCTTCTGAAGAGACCCACGTTTATCAAAGGGACAATTCATACTTCCTCAGTCTCACAAGTTGAAACTTCCTCAGTGCTCCTGACATCTGCCTGTCCCTTATATCAGAAGAATATGTGAGATTCAGGCGCTGGTTGAATCTCACTCTATGAAATTCCATAGCAATAACATGGTGCCAAGACCTTGCATAAAGTTCATTCATGAAGTGGTTTCCAACAGCAGCCTATCTGGAAAATAATGTTCTTATGCACCATGTGTAATGCCCATAGAATTACACATAGTACAGTAGGGTTCCCTAGGACGCTCAGTATTCTACAGTCCTCTACTATCACCCCACTCCAAAGAGAGGGGAGGGAGGGAAGGAGGGAGAGTGGCTGGTTCCCTGATAGCTTACCCAGCCCCCTGAGATGCTTTGTAGCACAACAAATGGATATCTATTCATAATCTCCAGGTGCAACTAGTACCCTCTGCTTACTGTAATATTATGCCACATACAGAAGTTTGCCATATCATGGGCTTTGAATTGTGAAGGAACTGAAGGAAATTCATGGCTGTTCTACCCTATATGCCCTTGCACATGTGGTGAGGTAATGTGTGTACATATGGACCTGAAAGCCTCACCCCCCCACCCCAAACTCCCTCCCTCCCCAAAAAGGCAGTCACGTGCAGAAAGTATGTGCTCATCTATAATGAGATTCATGCTAACTCAACATGAAGGGGGGCAGTCAGGAAGGCCAAGGCAGAGATGGAACTGGGACTAGCTTCCCTGATCAAGCACAACAGGAAGTCCTTTTTTAAATACATAGAGGGCAAAAAGAAGGTACTGGGTAACATGGGGCCCCTGCAAGACACTCTAGGAAATTTGGTCGTCACACCAGATGACAAAGCTAACCTATTTAATGACTTCTTTGCTTCCATTTTCCTGAGCAGAGACCAGGTCAGCTCCCCCGCACTAGGCCCCACCCAGGGGAGGTGCACCTAGGCCAAGGGTCAGTAAGGATCTAGTCAGGGAACTTCTGGAGGGACTGGACATATTTAAATCAGCTGGTCCAGATGATCTCCACCCCAGAGTGCTGAGGGAATTAGCTGAGGTCATTGCGGGACCCCTGGCATGGCTTTACGAGCACTCATGGTGCTCTGGTGTGGTGCCAGAGGACTGGAAGAGGGCCAATGCGGTTCCCATCTTCAAAAAGGGGAAGAAGGAGGACCCGGGAAACTATAGGCCAGTTAGTCTTACCTTGATCCTGGGTAATCTTTTTGAGAGAATTATTCTGGCACATGTCCATGAGGGGCCAGCAGGGGAGATTATGCTTAGGGCCAACCAATGCAGGTTCGTTAGAGGCAGGTCCTGTCAGACCAACCTGCTGGCCTTCTATGACCAGGTCACCAAATCCTTAGATGCAGGGGTAGCAGTGGACATAGTCTTTATGGACTTTCAGAAGGCCTTCGACCTGTCTCTCACACCATTCTCATTAAGAAACTGGGGGACTGTGGTGTTGACACCTACACAGTCAAATGGGTCACCAACTGGCTGTACGGCCGTACCATAAGAGAAGGCTGAGGAGGGGATCTAGTGGCCTGTTGCAAACTAGTCAGAGGGTACCAGCCGGCATTGGGGGAAGTCCCTGTTCCCCCGAGCACTACCAGTAGTGACTAGAAATAACAGTCACAAGCTGGCAGAGGGTAAATTCAGATTAAACATCAGGAGGTGCTACTTCACTGTCAGAGTGACTAGGATCTGGAACCAACTTCCAAGTGAAGTGGTGCTGGCTCCTACCTTGGGGATCTTTAAGAGGAGGCTTGACAATCACCTTGCTGGGGTCATTTGACCCCAGTACTCTTTCCTGCCATGGCAGGGGGTTGGACCTGATAATCTGCTCAGGTTCCTTCTGACCCTACCAACTATGAAACTATGAAACATCTTGAAGTACAGTTATTGTAAGGTAAGTAACAGTTCTCTCCCTTTGTCCCTAAGTTTTCAGAGAAAATTTAGTTAAATGACATTTCACTTTTAAATATATAAACTCATTATAATGTCTTATCTTTCCTGTCACAGCCTGCATATTTATTATAATTGGCATATTTCTTGATTCTTTAGCAGTCTTCAATAACAAATAAACATTTAGTTTCTCTATGAAATAAACCATGTGTCTATTAAATAGCAGTGAGGTATATGTAAAAGTGATGCATCTCTTAGCTCAGTAATTCTTTCTAGTGAAAGAAATCATAGGGACAACGATGACTACCTTTTAAAGACAACAACTTTGTTCATTTTAAATGCTACAGGTGCTTTAATTAAAGTGGCTCTGAGAGTAGATTTCTGAGAGTAGTTTCTCTGAGAGGCTGCTCTAACTAAAATGTCCCCTCCCTGGCAGAGCACATGGAAAGATGCCCATTGTTACCATGCAACTGAATAAAATAAAAAATGTGGCCGTTATTAGATATTCCTGTCAAATTTTATACTAAATGAAGAGGACTGTTTTTCCCTAAGACTTTGAATCATTAATTGTCCAGAATCTTAAGAGTGTCTGCTATCAAAATGAACTAGAAAAAATGGAGATTTTGATTAATCATGTTAAGGTGTTTGTTTTTGAATTTCTGTTGCAGTCATCTCCTAATGTAGAAAAGAGGGTGTTTAAGGGAGAAAGGGAGGGCTTTGTGTTGAAGAGGTAGTAAGGACGTCATAGAGTCTCTAGGCTTGCCTGGGGGTGGGCAGTAAGGACAGATTTTTTGGTCCTGAACTAGGGGACTCTTTCTGTTTTTGGAAGAGACTGGAAGCCACACAGCAATGTGCTTGAGATACTATTTATTTTCTTGGAGTAAGGAAAGTTTTCTGAACCTAGGAACAGTTTACAGCAGGGCGGTCCAACTGATGGCCATCTTCAGCTTCTGGGTTACCACCCAGTCACTTCTCCTCTCATCACTCTATCTGCAGCAGCAGCAGAAGTTGGGGTCTCCAAAGTACTCCTCCCTTCTTCAGTTTTTATTTCCTGCCCTCACCCCAGGGGTCAGAGTCATTCAGCCCATGGTACCGGGGCTGCCTGTGGCCCGGGGCACCCATGGCATGTGGTGCAGTGGGGGAGCCCACAGCTGGGGAGCTGAGGGTTAAGCTTGGTTGCCTGTGTGTACAGTGCAGCCATGGGGGACAACTCTTAGGCATGTGTGTGATGCAGTGGCAGGGGTGGGGTGGGGGTGGCACCTCTGTAGTGCAGTAGTAGGATTGATTGTGTGCATGTGTGGTGCATCAATTGGAGAGGGGAGCTCCTGTGTGTGGTGCAGTGATGTGGAAGAGGAAGCATGCACAGAGTGTAGCCTGGGGAGCCCATGGCTTGTGCTGGTGCAGTATATGGGGTATGGCCCCCAGCTGTTTAGAAGTTGACAGCCCTGGTATAACAGAGTTGAAGGCTCCTGTTACCACAAGGGTGAAGGAGCAGCGGAGAGCCTCAGGTGGGGAAAGTTGCTCATTATGAGCTGTCAGGGAATGGGTACCCAGGGATTTACTGATACAAGGACTTACCGCAGAACTAGTTGCACTGCACCAGCATTGTGGGCTACATAGAAGATAAGATAGAAGTACAGAAGAGACCAACAGCAGTAAGTCATCCTGGGGTTGAGCCGGCAAGCTGAATCAGGAAACATCTGTGGCAGCTAAGAAAGGTGCCTGACCAGAAGGGACCAGGGTCAGGGAGATATGTAAACACAGACCTTGAGCAAGGATGGTGCAATCTGGCCCTAGAGGCTGCAGAGGCAAGAGCTCCAGAGCAGGGGGAATGCAGGAGAGCTCTTAGCTGGCACTGGGGCTATCTTGAGGAAGGCAGAGTGCCTCTGTTGTACAGGGAAATATTACCTGGGGTAAGGTGAAGCCTTATTATGTTGGCAGTTAGACATTGTTTATGTTTGGACCCAGAGGGATTTAGTTTGCAGTAACTGGAAGACTTACTCTTTGGTTACAGTTTCAACTGATGGTTTGGGCATGGCTGACAAGGGAGTGTGTGGAGTTTGGAAGCCTAGTTTGGCTAGGAGCTGGATAAGGGCCAGGGGGCCCAGGGAGGCAGAGCCAGGGTCAGAGGGTCTTGTGCACAAGTGGGACACAGACAGGGCCCAGGGGCCCAGAGCAAAGAACACAGGGTCCAGGACGGAGCCAGAGTGGGATTATTGCCCAAGGCAGGGTGGAGACAGCCCTAGAGGGGCAAGATCAGGGCCAGTGGCCTAGAACCCAAGCAGAGGGCAACCTTTGAGGGCAAGACTCAGGCTGGGACCCAGAAGTCAGGCCCAGCATAGTTTGCCTAGGGTAAGCAAACCAATGAAAGGAAAGAGGCAGAAGCTTATAAGGCTGAGGCCCTGACAAGGGTTTAAAGGGTTGAGGTGGCCTGGTATTGGACTGGTGGCTGAATGCCAACTGGAATTTTTAAGTGGTGACAGCTGTGAGGCATGGGCACGGCTGTAGGGGAGATCAGAGTCCGTGATTCACCTTTAAGGCTAACAGGTGCCCTGAGAGAACTAGCTGGGATCTGGAGGAACTGGAGCTTGCTCTAGTTCCCATTAGGCAGGTGAATGAGATGGTGAAAGCACCTTAGAGCTGGAGCAGGGTAAGGGTTGTGTGACCATCAGGGGGCATTCCAGCCATCCCTGAAACCCGACCATGGTTGCACCCAGTCAATAGTATTGTCCAGGATAGATATTAAAAACATAGTAGTACTTTACCTTAGCTGTAGAGTATTTAGGCAGTAACAAAAAACAAACTTAGTGGCTCAACACAAGTATCAACTATAGTTAGGATTAACATGCATACTTTTTCACCAGAATAAATCCATTATTTCTGCTTTTTTCTTAAAATATATCAATGGCAGCAGCCCAGCACTCATGAGAAATGTGTACTAAAATAAGAAGCCATCATTTTTTTCAAGGAAAGCAATTTGCAGAAAGGAAGCAAATTTGTGCTTTTAACTGAGGGTAATTGTAAAGAGTGGGAAACAGAATGATCTGTAAAATTTGAAAAAAAAGCATGGTCATATTTTAAAGTACACTTGTTCTGGATAAACACTTTTAGTTATCTCACAAGTGCTAGGCAACAGGATGAAAAAAATAGTTTCGTGTCTCATTTTGGATTTTATAGTTTTAATATGTACATCATTGAATAGACAGATTGCTATTTTCCTTTATGAAAGAGAGAATTGCTTCTTTTTTCATAGATTCATAGAGTTAGGGTCAGAAGGGACCTAAGTAGAACTTCAAGTCTGGCCCCCTGCCCTGGGCAGGAGAGAATATTGGGCCCATATGACCCCAGCTAGGTAACTATCCAGCCTCTTTTTAAAGACCCACAAGGTAGGAGCCAGCACCACTTCCCTTGGAAGTTGGTTCCAGATCCTTGTTACTCTGGGAGGTGCTTGGGGGAACAGGGTCTCACCCATTCCCAGTTGGTCCCCCTGCTAAGTTTATAGATGGCCACCAGGTCCCCTCTCAGCCTTCTTTTGTGAAGGCTGAACAGGTTCAAGTCCCATAGCCTCTCCTCATAGGGCCTGCTCTGCTGCCCCCTGACCATGTGAGTGACACTCCTCTGCTTTCTCTCAATGCTGTCCACACCCCTCCTAAAGCGCGGTGCTCAGAACTGGATGCAGTACTCCAACTGTGGCCTGACCAACGTTGTGTAGTGGTGGAAGATCACCTCCTTGGCTCTGCCTGTGATGCATCTGTGGATGCATGACAAGGTGCGGTTAGCCTTACTGACCGCATCCTCACATCGGCAGCCGATGTTCATTTTGGAATCGATAATGACTCCAAGATCTCTTTCTGTCACTGTGCTTTCAAGAAGGAAGTTCCCCAGCCTATAGGTATGCTGTTGGTTCTTACTGCCCAAGTGCAGTACCCTGCATTTGTCAGCACTGAATCCCATCCTATTCTCATTCTCCCACCCGTGTAACCTGTCCAGGTTCAGCTCTATCCTGTCCCTCCCTTCTAGCATGCCCACCTCACCCCAAATCTTGGTGTTGTCAGCGAATTTGAACATGGTGCTTTTCACCCCCTCGTCCAAATTGCTAATAAAGAAATTGAACAGTATGGGCCTGAGGACTGAGCCCTGGGGGGCTCCACTGCTCACATCCCTCCAGGTCAAATATGACCCATCCACCACCACTCTCTGGGTGCGGCCCTCCAGCCAATTTGTGACCCATCTGACTATGTAGGTGTTGATACCACAGTTGCCTTGCTTTTTAATGAGAATGGGATGGGAGACAGTGTCAAAGGCCTTCCTGAAGTCCAGAAAGACTACATCCACTGATTTTGTGACCTGATTGTAGAAGGCAGTCAGGTTGGTCTGACAGGACCAGCCCCTAATGAACCCATGCTGGTTGCCCCTGAGCATCATCCCCCCATCAGTCCTTCTCAGATGTGCTCCTGGATAATTTTCTCAAAACCTTCCCCAGGATTGAAGTAAGACTAACGGGCCTATAGTTGCCCGGGTCCTCCCTCCTCCCTTTTTTGAAAATGGGGACCACATTGGCCTTCTTCCAGTCATCTGGCACCTAGCCAGAACACCATGAGTGCCTGTAAAGCTGTGCTAGGGGCCCCTCGATAACCCCTGCCAATTCCCTCAGAACCCTGGGGTGGAGAGCATCTGGAGCTGCTGACTCGAGCACATCCAGCCTCTCCAGAAGTTCTCTAAGTCAGTCCTCCCTGACCTAGGCCTGACGGAGTCTCTTCTGAGTCCATTCTGAATCTCGGCTGGGGAGTCCCAGTCCCTGCACAAAAAAATGGAGGCAAAGAAATTGTTAAAAAAGGTCTGCCTTTTCCTCTGGTGCAACTACCACATTACCAAGCGTATCCTGCAGGGGCCGCACATTACCTGGTGCCTTCCTCATACTCCCTATGTATTTAAAAAAGGACATTTTGTTGTCCTTTATGCTAGCCCTAGTTCTGTATCTGCCTTAGCTTTTCTAACAGCCCCCTACAGACCCGAGCGTTGGAGGTACAGTCCTCTTTGGTGATAGCCCCTCCCTTCCACTGGGTATATGTCTCTTTTTTGGCTTTCAGGCATTCCTGAATGCTTTGGTGAGCCAGGGGGGCTTTTGAGCACTCTTGGCCCCCTTGATTCTCATTGGGACTGCTGCCCCTTGGGCTCAGAGGATCATCTCCTTAAGGAACGACCACTTGTCTTAGACACCCCATTCCCATACCCTCCAGGACCTCAGTGCCTCTCCTACCAATCTCCTCAACTCATTGAGTTTGGCCCTCTTGAAGTCAAGGGCTACTGCCTTGCTGCAGGCCCTTGACACCCTGCACTGGATAGTGAATTCCAGTCACTCGCCGAGGTGGTCAAGAACCTGGAGTCCCCTCACCAGGTCATCACCGGTGGCCAGGACTAGATCCAACAGGGCATTCCCCCTGGTGGGACTGTGCACCTCGTGGGTTAAGTGAGGATCCTGTATCTCAGCAAGGAACCTTTGTGAGTGGTCCGACCTGGCTGACTGCTCCTCCCAGCAGATGTCTGGGTAATTTAGATCACCCATGATGACTACATCCCTTGCCTTAAGTGCCTCCGCAAGCTGACCCGAGAATTTGCGGTCCAGCTCTTCCCCTTGGTTGGGTGATGTGGCAGAGCACCTTTGGGGTGCTCACCACTTTAGGGCTCTCAGAGGCTCTGAGGGGAGCCTCCTTGGAGGATCAGAAGGGGAAACATCCCCCATGTACCATTTAAAGGGGGATGGTATGTGGCAGGGCACTGTTGGTGCCTGCCACTGTAAGACTGGGGCCAAGCAGCCAGCAGGAGCTTAATTCTGGTGACCATTTTAGAGCTCAGGCCACCCATATAAATAGGGCAGTTCGCTGCTGGCAGCCCAGGCAGCAACAGTAAGGGAGGAGCTGTAGGGGATGGCTAGGAGGCTCCTGGTCCTGGGCATGACCTAAAACTGCACCCTGCCAGGAGTGGGTGGCCTGGTGGGGCTCTCAGTAGCGTGGAAGCCCCCAGGAAATTCCAGGCCAGTTACTGCCCTGGTGAAGGGCGGGTAGGGTACCTTAACCCGAGCCCTCACCTTTGGGTGGGTTTGCGTAACACTGGAGGCAGCTGGGGCCAGGCACGGCTACAGCCACCTGAGCCCTGTGGGGTGCAAGACCCCAAGGAGGGAGAGTGGGGGCCAGGCATGGCTATGGCCACCTGAGTGCACAGGGGAGGGAAGCCCCATGGCCCCAAGTGAGGGGGAAGAGATGAGTAGCCCCAGTGAAGGGGGTGGTGGGGAGCCCCGAGTGAAGCAGGATGAAAATGAGGACCCCAGTGAGGGGGTGGAGATCTGGAGCCCCAGGTGAGGGGGCAGTGTGGGGCCCTGAGTGAGGGGGGCAGAGATGAGTAGCCTCAGTGAGGGGGGCGGTGTGGAGCCCTAGTGACGGGGCAGAGATGAGGACCCCCAGTGAAGGGGGAAAAGAACCAGAGGGCTGAGGGCCCAGTACATTTATATACACATAGAGTTGCCCCTGGAAGGGGCTAGAGTACGCTTAGACCTGGTTGGGTAATTGGCTGGCCACTACCCAACTGAGGGTCACAGGAGAGGCCCAAACGACTGTACATCTGCCTCCCAAGGACTAGCTAAGCCTATGGCCTAAGGGGCCCACTCCAAGAGGGAGCAAGGCAGGATGAGTCAGTATGTATGAAAGAGACCCTGTGAGAGAGGGTGGAGTGGGAGAGGCAGGCGGTATGAATGTGTGTGTGACTGAGGCCTGATAGCGTGGCCTAAGCTTGATCTGGCTGTAGGCCAGGAGCACTATAACATCTGGATGCATCTGCGAGGCATGGGCTGTGGTGTAAGGGAGGTACAAAGCTGCAGATAGTGCCTCCCTGGCATCGGGGCATAAAATGGGCAGCCTCCCATTTAATTAACATCCTAATTAATAAGAACAAGGCATGGCAGGTGAGTCAGGTGGGAGGCGTACCCAAAGGCAAGTGGCGAATTTAGCACTATGGCTAGGTGGGGAGACCCGCTTTACCACAGGTGGTCTGTAGTAGACCTCCACCATTAAGTCCCTTTTCCCATGACCCCCCTGTATTCTGACCCAGAGCACTTCAGCCTGCCCCTCCTCTGACCCCATCCTGTTAGTTGAGGATGTGTATTGTTCTTTGACGTAGAGTGCCACACCCCGGCCTTTCCTCCCCATTCTATCCCGCCTGTATAGTCTTTAGCCCCTAATGTTTACCGGCCAGTCGTGGGATGAATCTCACCAGGTTTCTGTGAGCCCCACTATGTCTGGGTTTGTATTAGCTATCCAGAGGACGAGTTCCTCCTGCTTATTCCCCATGCTATGAGCATTAGTTAGAGGCATTTAAGGCCTTCTATTGGTGCATGCACCCCCCCCCGATTCTTAGGACTATCCAGACCTCTGTCACTTACCTGGATACTCCTTGTGCATGTCACCTGTCTTGGCTGGGAGGAGTCCTCATGTCCTCCTGTGTCCCCATCCCCCAGTAAAGCTAATTTAAAGCCCGCAGTATGAGATCAGCCAAGCTGGAAGAAAAGACAGCTCTAAGGTGCTCTCTCCTTCTCATTCCCCTCATGTAGTGTAGTGTTTTAAAATGGAAAGATTTAGAAGTGATTTCTAAAATGCCATTTGTTCTTTCTTTTTCACCTATAATCCTCCACAGCTGGTTCATTAGTCCTTACTTGAGTATATAATGATGACCAGATGCTCAAAATTTAAACTTCTGGTCCTATGAAATGGATGACTGGGTTGGCTTTGCCAGAGACAGCAGGCCTATATAAACAAGTATAGTACTGCACCTAGTAATATCAGATATGCATAAAAGTACCTGTGTTAAAACAGATGGATATAATGATTTGCTTACAATGTAAATTTTATTACTAGCATTGACAGATTAAGATGAATCATAGATTATGTCCATAGATGGATATATTTTTCGAAAAGTTAGTTTGCTAGTTCTTCAGAATAATACTTCACACTGTCCATACTACTATGCATACAAATAAACATTTAGAATTATTTTTGCCAGGAATAATCAATCAAAATATGATAAAAATAACACAATGTAGAATTTTTTTTATGTACCTGGTGTATCTAAATTCTCCTTAAAATGTTATTTTTAAATCTGGAATCATCATTGGCTTTGAAATTTAAACCACATTTTATTTTCAAAGACTGTCCCACTGTTCAGGACAGATTAAATGTTTATAATCTAGCTCAAAATTGGAAGGAATTTGGTGATACAGTGTGTGTTTGTGTGTGCACGCAATTTATCTGTTATCTACTTACACACAGGCTGTGTCTACATGAGTGTGGATGTTTGTTTCCTTGGGGACGAGACACAGTGGCACCTGTGTGACACACCCGCTGGCCTGCAGCAGATTACCCCAGGTGGGGTTGGGTAGGCTCAGGCCAGCCCAGCAGCCTTACTTGGGTACTGGTGGCTTCCTGGGGCTGCAGCAGTGGAGTTCCTGCCATTTGGAGCCTGGCCAGCAGCTGAAGTGTGGCATCGGCCAGCCAGGCTCTGGTTTGGGCAGCACATGGTGCCCTGCGTATGTTGCTCCACTTCTTTTTTGCACAGGTTTTTCTGAACCCGGGATTTCCCAGGGTCAAACCTGCCCCCCCCACACACACACTCTGCTACCCTGTAGCGCAAAGAACAGCTGAATGTGCGGTATGTGGCATTGCAGACATGTCTGCAGTGCCACATACTGCACGGCTAGCCGTGCTTGTCTGGATGTGGCTACATACGTAAAGGTAAGGTTTCAGTTCTACTGCTTATATAGAGTTGTTTACAAAACATGGTTTTCACTAAAATGTTTATAACATACTGAAAACAACCAAAGTAAAGTCTACCAAGAAAATAAAATGAAGAAAACATCTATTAAATGTGAACTATAAGAAAAGTTGAAGTTAGCAGGCTTAATCTACTTTTATGTTATAATAATGAAAACTGCTAGCTGACTCTATTAAAACATTAATAGTGTACTGTACTGGTGAAGAAGACTTAATTAAATATAATCTTTTATAGCTGCTAAACACTCTCACTACATTATGTTTAGAAAGGGAGAGACTGCTGACTGGTACCTAACATTTGATTTCTCTGCCTCTAGAATATATGTACCGTGACAAAGTTTATATTATATTATCATGTAGGATTTCATGAATTTTTAAAACAGATAGAATATGGCAATAAGTTATTCAGTAATTACTAATACTTTTTTTATCTACAAGTTTATCTACAAATTAGGTTTTATTACTTGTACCAAACATTTTTCAGTAAAGTGGATTAATAATATTATTTATATAGCACCTAAAAGTGCTCCGTGGCAGATGATGATTTTATTTTTTGGAGTTAGTATTTGGGTTGATGAAGACATAGCAAGTATGTTTGTCTGTGAGGGAAGATGACATACTGGACCATTTATTTCTTTTTTAACATCCCACATGAGTCTGAGTTTTTCTTCTTACAAAATTGGTTCTAAAACAGAGTACATTTTTATGACTAGTTTATGAGATTTTCAAACTTTCAATAATTTAAAAAAGACAACATTCTAATTTGTAGTTAATTCAGATCTTACTAGCAATAATATATTTTATGTAGCTTAAATGTTAAAGAAGCATTGTGCATGTTTAATGTTTTATGTACCTCATCTAAAACTTTTAAAAAGTATTTTAAAAGGTTCTAAAAAATGTGATATAATACTTGCTCACTGTAGAAGGCTTTTCACACTGTCTCCCATAACATTGTTATTAGTAATATAAGGAAATACAGATTAGATGAAACTACTAGATGGATACCTAATTGATAATATCATAATGCTCAAACAGCCATCATAAATGGCTAAATGCCTATTAGGAGGAGGTATCATGATTTTTATTTTGGAGATTTACTGCTTCAAAATTGAATCTCTAGTATTATATTGTTTTCGTGTCAAGGTAGTATGGTGAAGCATGAATCTATAAGCAAGAGTTGGGATTTTTTTATGTTTTCAGTATTTTTTTAAATAAAAGTATTTTCATAAAAATCTAACAAGTTGGAAGAACATTTCATCAGGAAAATTTCCTAGGTTCATTATGAAATCTCTGGTGAGGGAATTTGAGAAAAACAGACACACAAATCCCACTTTAAACATGGATCTCCTGTATCTCAGAACTTCCCATATCTCAGGTGATTATGCTACTCATTAGCTATTGGCAGTTCTGGCAGACAAAAAATAATCTATTTTTAATGAGAAAAAGAAAAGTGTAATTTTCATTCCAATCCAGAATGAAAGCAAATGTTTCAATTTTTGTGAAGCAGGATTTTTTTTTCTTGGCCAGCCCCAGTAAAACTGCTTGTCCTGTTTTGATTCCCATGTAGTTTAATATTTTTACCCAGACTGCAAACTAGCTTCTACGATCTTTTTGTATTAGAATGTTATTTTTACCTATATATGTTCAGATGTCATGAACTCCCACTGCATAGCAAAAGAAGAATTGTTTGAGGCCAATAAATAAACATTTTATATAAATTAATGGACAAGATGACATCCTGAGGTCCCTTCCAACCCTAATTGTCTATTATTCTGTGATTCAATGGCCATGTTTACATGACAAGCTATGTTGCCATAGGTCATTGTGCCGTAGTATGGGAAAAAACCAGTGCAGCGCCGGGACTGTGCAGTAACAACTGTACAGTCTGGTGCACATGTAGATGTGCCATATGAATATCAAAAGAGCATAAGGACTATCCTCACTTTACAGTATGCACCATACTCAACAGCGACCTCAACAGGACTGATAGTTATTCTCAGTCACTTAGAAATATAGCTAGTCACAGCACTGTCAGAACTGGTTTGTATAGTGCCTTAAATTGAACATGTGGCACGTGTCCCAGATCTGGGGCTACCCAAGGTGCGATTCTGGCAATTGGTTGGTTGTTGACAATGGGCCCAGAGCAGCCCTGCATGTCCAACCAGACTGGGTGCTGGCCTGAACCCAATCCCCGGGTATTCCAGGGATCAGGCTGGGCCCAGCCTCTAGTCTGGCTGTACCTGTAAGGGCTGCTCTAGGCCTAATGCTGACAATCATCTAATTGTTCATGCTGGACATTGGGATCTAGGAAAGAGCTAACCCCTGTGGGATCCCTGGGATCTAGTTGGCCCCTGCAGTAGTGTGACTGGAATCTGATGAATTTTATGTCCCATCACAAAAACTGTGCAGCCTGCCATGCACATCTAACATGGTAAGACATACAGTTTTTCAGATGGGCATAAAATTCCTAACCCCAGTTGCACCATTATATTAACATCTATGAGGGGCCATATAGATGTAGCGAGAAGGGTTTTGAAGTAGGAGAAAACTTGGTCCTTAGGAAATAGGAAAATGTTCCAAGCATCTTAGGCAGTATGATAGAATGCAACTTGAGAGGTGGGGAGAAAAAAGACAATGGCATTTAGGACAAAAAGGAAAGAGTGAGGAATTTGAGGAAAGGAAGGAGATGAAGACAGGAGAAGAATGACTTAGGGTGTCAAGGGTCAAGATTTGGATTTGATATAGTATTAGACAGGAAGCCAATCAATGAGTGACATGGGAAAAGATGATTTTAACAACAGTATTTTGTATACATTGAGGTTGACATGGAGGAAGCATTGACTGTAATGAAAGTCAAAGATGAGACATTTACAGTAACGAAGGCAAAAGATGACAACGGCATAGACAATGACAATGAAGGTGAAAGCAATCAGCAGTAGAATACATTGAGAGACTGCCTAAGTGGGAGAGGGGGACAAAAAGTGTCAAAAAAGATATCACATTGCAAGCCTAGAAAAAGAGAAAGAGAATGGTTTTACTAAAAATGAAAGAAGATAAAGGCAGAAGGAAAAGATTGGTGAAATTTTTGCTATTGGGTATTTAAGCTTTGCCTGTTAATAGGAATTAGGATCTAAAGCACTTACGGGACTGGAAAATCGGATTTAGGCTCCTATATTACCTAGGTGCTTTTGCAAATTTTAGCACTAATCTAATATAGGAATGCCTTAGTGGTTTTGTATGTGTGAATGTCTGTGTGAGGGAGGAAGAATGCAAGTTTTAAGGTTTTTCAATTCTGTTACTTGTTATTTATCCATCTTATCTAAACTGTTAAAGAATTAGCTTTTCTTCAAGCAAGTGTCCAGCAACTGAATCTTGAGTTCACTTTGTAAGCAGCAGTAAAAAATAAAAGCAGTAAAATAAAGAAAAGCAAAGAAAAAATCCATAGTGTTTGAATGATTTAGTAACTAGATCACTCCAGTGCAGCTCTCTGCAAGCATGTTGAGTAAGTAGTTAAATGTCCTCTATTTAAAGCCTAAATCATTTTTAGTACATTGTCACAATTATTGCTTTCATGCTGAATTGTTAATAGAACCACTTTGGCATTGCATTTAGAAGTGCTGCATTCCATAGTGCTTGTTTAGTTCAAGAGCTAAGGTTTCCTTGAAATCATATTTTGCTGCATAATTATAGTTTGCAAACCAAAAGTTTTAATTTACAGATTGTAAATTTGCATTTCTTTGATAGACTGCATTACAGAAGATTCAGCTCTTTGTGTTCAATCAGAAATTAATATTTTTTAACAGGCAGTGCATGATTTCACATCTTAAAAATGTAGGTTATATTATTAGAAATAGAAAAACTTCCACAGTTGGCAACAGATTTTCAGCTACTGGTCTTCTATTAGCAACAAACGCATTATTTATTGTTACCTTGACCATTTTGATTCCCATTTCTTATATAAAACAGTTATGTAGTTCTTAATTTTCTAATATAAAGGTTTTGACGACAGAATGTAGTTAAGCCCTCCTTCCCAAAGAAACCAATTCATGATTATAAAAGAACACAGGAAAAAATATGGGATGTATTATAAAATATAAAATCATTCTATACATGTGCTTTTGCACAAAATCCATTATACAAAAATAAATCCTTCCTCATTATTTGTATTTCTTTTCTTACTGGTTGAGACGTGTGCAGTATGAGATGTGCGCAGTAGCTCGTTACTCTTGTTTAGTAGTGTTGTGTGGTATGAAGCGTGATGCAACACTACTACACAGTAGTAATGAGCTACTGTACAGTAGTAGCAGCAATGACCTATTGCACCTAAAAGCTGTTTAGCAATGCTACTGTGCAGTAACTCTGGGTACCTTGCAGTCATTCAGTACTTGTGTATACAAGTCCTAAATGACTGTGCAGTAACTACTGTGCAGTCAGTGTCTTGTGTAGATATGGCCACTGTGTGCCTCAACCCCGAATAACTTGCATGTGGCTCACACTGCTCGGAAACAGTCTTCTTAGCACTAGTAGTCAGGTTGAGGAGTAATGGTTGCTCAGAGGCAAGTGGGTAGAGTGTCTGAGGAATAGCTAGTTCCTAATTGCTTGAAGAGAAAAATCAGGACCTATAATATTAAATTGAATCTGGACTAAAACAGAGCAAATGTTGTGTTTGGAGTGCTGGGATTACAAATTTTTGTCTTTAATGATTACAAAATAAGCTACTTCATTTTGTACTAGCTGGAACTTTTCATTTATGGGTCATTTTTATCCTTCTGAGAAGAATGTGCACAATCTCTTGGTTTTTTAATGGAGAAGTAACATTACTCTTTTACCCTGGGTTGTCTGAATGTCCAGCAGTATTTATGGCCAAGTACAGACTTTCAAAAAGCCCCTGGCTCTAAATATTGCACTTTACTTAAAGTGCTGTAAATTAGTATTTCAACTGAACAGACTTGCATTGTTCAGTGGGGGACCTTGGTGACTACCTCCACCGGTCAAGGCAAGCAGCAAGGGGTGTTTTCACATACCTCTCAGGAGGCTGTTGGAAAGGTTCCCTCCCAACTCTGCTCCCCCATCAACTGGCAACTGTCAGCAATGGCTGGGGGTGGAGATGGGGAGGGAAATGGAGCCGCCTGCTGTGAGTCCCCCCCACCCACAGCTTGTTAGCTGGGATCTTCAGGGGGGGCAGGACCAGGTTCACATGGTAGAGGGGCTTCCTCTCTAGGGCTGCTCCTCCTGCAGCTTCTGATTGCTTCTGTCAAGAGGCTTGGGTGGGGTAAAGGGAGCCCCACTGTCATGAGGGCCCTCCATAGCTTGTAGTTGGGGTTTTTGGGAAGGCCATGCCAGGTCTCTGCATTGGGAGGAGCTCCTTTCCCCACCTCCCAAGCCTCTCGACAGTGGCAGTAAGCAGCTGCAGGAGGCGCAGCCTGGCTTGACATTTACCCATGCAAAGAACTGAGGTCAGGGGGAGGGAGCTCTCACACTGTGCAGACCCAGCCTGGCCCCACAAAAATCCCAGTTAGCAAGCTGTGGAGGGCTCCTTGTGGTGGGGGTGGGGCTCCCTTCACCCCAGCCTCTTGACAGTGGCAGCCAGGAGATTCAGCAGAGCTGCTCAGCTCTGCATTTTGCTACTGGGAACTTGGGCTGGAGTGGGGGAGGGAGCCCTCATGCCACATGGACCCTGGCTTACCCCCAAACCAGCAAGGTGTAGGAGGGCCCTTAGAGCTGGGGGGGTTCCTTTTCTGCCTGGTTGCCATTCCTGGCATGGCAAAAAGCTGGAACAACTTTGCTCTGAAGCTTCTGGCTGAAGCTGCCATGTCACATGGGTGTGGGGATGGGGGAATGGAGCCCCTCTGCCACATGGACCTGGCCCTGTTCCTCACCCACAAGCCAGCAAGCTGTGGGGAGGCTGTCATGGTAGGGGAGGGCATCCATTCACCTACCCTCTGCCTGGGTGGTCTGGCAATTTCAGCCAGAAGTGTGGGGCTACTCTGGCTTTTTGCTGAACTGGGACTATACCTGGGGGCAAAGCTGTCTCTAGGGTATGGTGAATCGGAGCAACTGCCCCAGGCTCTGTACTTTGGGGGGCCCTGCAGAGCCGGGCAGAGTGGCCATGGCCCCTGCTCTGGGGCCTGCCTGGTGCTGGCAGCTCAGCCCCACACTGTGGAAGAAGCACGGAGACCCCCTCTTTGCGGGGGTACCATGGCCCTGTGCAGTGTTAAGGGTGCCCTGCACAGGCTGATATGCCCTGGGCCCTGCACCCTCCTAGGGTCAGCTTGGGTGGGGAGGAAGCCCCCAGGTCATGCAGACCTGGCCTGGCTCCATCCTGACCCCTGATCCAGGAAGCTGTGGGAGGGCTTTCATGGCCAGGGGGGCTTCCTCCCCCTACCCCTTAGCCACTACTGACAGTTGCCAGCTGGCAGGGGAGGGTGGCAGGGCTGGGAAGAGGTGCTATGCTGCCAGTAGCTGCCAGTAGAGAGACCCTGGACTTCTTCCCACACAGCGCCCCTGCTTGGTTGGGCTGTGGAGTACCATAGGGCTGGGGCAGTTCAGGGACAGAACCCCACCCTGGCCAGGCTGTGCATGGGGCTGGGATCAGAGGTAGTCACTGACTTGGGTCAGTGATAGTGGAGAGAGAGAGAGAGGAAAAGAGGGCGAGAGAGAGATGGACAAGGAGGCAGCTGCTGCGAGCCATGGGCTGTTCCCAGCAGGCGGCTGGGAGCTGCAAGCCCTGTTGCAAGCAGCCTGGGCTTTGTGGCTGGCAGCAGTTACCCAGAGCCTGGGTCGGCTGCAGCCAGGAGGCTGCAAAGAGCTTTTCTGGGCTCTGGTATCGTGCACCTTGGAGCAGATGATGAGGGGTGCCCTGAGGCAGCGCAGCCTGGAAAAGCTTAGTGCCACTGCTGGCCACTGCCTGTAGCCAGCCTGGGCTCTGGGCAGCTGCAGAAGGCAGCGGGCAGGCTTCAAACAGCTGCACCAGGCTGCGCAGCCCCGGCATCCACTCCATACCAGTGACTGCACGTGCACGTCAGAGCAGACACCAGGGATAGGGTCTGAGGCAGCGGAACTCTCCCCCGCGCTCTGTTCTGAGGTGTGTGTGTGTAGCCGTCAGTATGGAGCAGATGCGGGGGCTGCGGAGCCCGGTGTAGCTGTTTGTAGCCTGCCTGCTGCAGCTGCCTAGAGCCCAAGCTGGCTACAGGCGGGGGCCGGCAGAGGCACTGGGCTTTTCCCGGCGTTTGGCAGCAGCGCTGGGGGGGCAGGTTGGGGAGGGCTACGGTGAATATTGGGGTGGCAGCAGCCCCTCTCCCATCACTGCAGCCCACCCCGAGTGCCAGGAAGAGCCCAGTGCCACCGCCAGCCCCAGCCTGCAGTGGTAGCCTGCTCCCTCCTGCATGCAGTGAATGGGGCTCTGGGTGGGCCAGGTCATGGGGCAATCCCACAGTGCAGGAGGGAGTGGGACAGCACCCTGCCTCTACTGCACTCCCTCCTGCGCTGTGGGGGTCTCGGTCTGCTCCACCCCACCAAGCAGGATAAAGAAAGAAGCTTACAGGCCTGTGACTGGGTCTGCAGGGAGTGTGCGGGTATCCTGTGCCCACCGTCCCCCTCCTGCAGCAGCCTGTGGCTGGCTTTGGGGGTGGGTGGGGGTGTGAGTGGCTGGACACAAACCTGGTACCGATGGAGGGTAGCAGCTACACTCCTTGCTATGGGGGGTTTTGGCGCTCGTGTACCCCATGCGTATGTCTCGCGGACCTTGGGTTGAGAAATTGTGTTAGTACAACTAGCCATGGTTAACTTAGAGTCGAATCCACCATTTTTAAGTGCTTTCTATGCCATGAATGTTTGTTCTGTTACGGCTGTAAAGGGCTTTCTGCATGCTTAAAGCACATTAAATATAATGTGTGTACCTAGCCTATAAACATAACAGGATCCCGTAATACTGTGCTCTACTGAGATGACTGGAAAAGAGGAAAGGGAAAGAAATGTGCTTTGGAGAGAGAGGTCAGTTTGTCAGTGAATTTCTAAAAATGTTTCTGTTTTACTTGCATTGAGATTGAAGTGGGTCTTCACCTTAGGGTATGGTCATATGAAACTATACTGGATTAAAGTGGGAAGTGGCACTTAGTGCTCATGAGTGTGTTTTGGCCACTCTGCAACTGTTTTATGTGCCTTCTCTGTCTTCTAGTATATGGAAGCTAAACTGGGGCTATTTACCCCTAAATGAAACAACTTCTAAATTAGTGCAGTTTAACTTCCACTTACTGAAAGATAGAGCAGATATATGTGACCTTTCATGTATCAGCTGGAGGCATAGTAAATCTCCTGCCTTTTAAATTGGTACAAATGGTTTGTCTACTCATAGCCTTGGTACTGTAGACACTGTTGTTTAGTTGAATGAATTTGTCATGAATGAGTGTTTCTTTAATTCCAGTTTCTTTTCTTAATTTTGATCGTGAAACTGTTTGGTAACCTCCATATTGTGTTGGAATAACCACAAAGTGTCAGGAGAAAGTTCAGAGCTAACAACAGAAAATCATTACAATTGATAGCTAACTATAAAAAGAGAAGTTCCCGTGGGCAAGCAAAGCAGACAGACCAAGAATACCAATTTGTCCAGATAGGACAGTAACTAAGCCAAATATCAATAGTGCTATGGGAACTTAGCACCTCAGGTTAATACCTAACAAGGGAGTCAGAGGAAGAAGGGACTGCAACTTTATTTTTTTAAAGAACTATTTTACCAACCATTTTAGAGAAAGGGACCAGTATCAAAAGGAAGGCTGTGCAGGAGGAGATGGGGGAGAATCCTGGACACCTTAAAGAACTCTGACTTAAGCCAGGACAACACTTCATTTTGGTAGGGACCTCATGTGTTAGGTTTTTTGTTTTATTTATATCTGTATATATCTTATGCTTTCTAAAAGAAAGCATAGGGATTTTAGACTATATGCTTTTCAACTCTGAGATGTCTCTTAAGCGCTAAACTATACCTCGAAGTGAGAAAACTTGTATTTAAGCTTGTGGAGTATCTTCAGGAGACAGAGCTTCATCAGTAGTTGTGAGGAGCCAGAGTGGCTGTATTGCAAGATCCAGTTTCCATTAAGAGGTAACAATGTCTGTGCAAGTAGTGTGCCAGTGTTCAAAAATCTCACAAGACCAAGACAAGTTTAAAAGCATGCAGGTCCAGCCTGTAGGACCCAAATACAGCATGCTGAGTGCTGGGGCTGTAATAACGTTGGTCAGAGTGGTTTTGTTGTGATAGCATGAAAATCTGTGGCATCCAACAACCACTCTCCAGAGCTCATTCAGATCCAATTTTGTAGAGCTTATGAGAGCACAGGACATGCTAGTGTAACTGCAAGGTTTTTTATTGTTGTTGTAGAGGCCCAGTAGAAATATAGACCCCAGTTTTTTTTTTTAAATAATAAGCTGCACTTTGCCTTTTTATAAAATCCTAGCTAAATTAATAACATTAAGATAGTAACTGTTACAAACTCAAGCTATCATGTTTCACTTAATCTTTTTGGCCATTTCAGCAGTTTTTCAGATCTACTCTATTGCAGCCCCTTTTTGTCTATGGTCTCTGCATTTAAATGTTCAGACTCCTGGTCACATTCTGGGTCAACTTGTAAATCAGGTTCAATTGGTGTCTGTTCCAATTTCACTTATAACATCCTCATTTTTAGGTATTTTGAGGAGATATCTATGATTGCTTTTGAAAATTTGGGCTTCATCTCGTCAAGTATTGGTGAGGTGAATTCTCTTTGAATACTTTAGTTGTAACTGAGCAATGTCCATCTTGCCAAATTCACATTGAATCATTGTTTTTAAAGTGTGGAAATGGTCTTGCCCATTTATCGTAATTCTGCATCTGATTGTATGTTCCCAGTCTTTTCCACACTGTCACAGAACTCTTTGTTACCCTTCATTTTTTGCCCTTGTCAGTAGTCAAGTTTTAATACACTTGTTGTAGCGGAGTTCCAAAAGTGATTTTCCACATTTTAGTGGTAAAGTTCTGTAGCTGAGTAGTGACAAGTAGGGATTTTCTTTTTCCTGCTTTGGTTTAGGCAGATTTTTCACAATGCATACTTCACATTCTGCCAATCCATTGCCTTGAGGGTGTTTTGGGCCCCATGTCTCATGACAAGTCAGACACTTAGAAAAATTTCAAAATTCCCTGTTTTGAGCTGCAGTATATTATTGTCAGTAATTACAGTTCTTGGAATGCCATGCCAGATATAGACTTAATGTGCTCCTATACACATTCATGGAGTTTGCTCTGACGCACTGAAAGGCACCCAGGGCTGCTTGCTTTCCACTTCTTCTACCCTGCAGCATCTGGAGGCTTGTGATATGAACAACTCTTTATTACATACAAAAACTTGATTGACAGTAATAGGTAACACTGATTGACAGTAAGAGATAACAGTGTCTGGCCTACTCTTACTCCACCACCAGAAGTGCCTTCTGGCTTCACTGGACTGTCCAGGAAGTGTGACATCTTGGGGGATATTCTCTGTGTCCAGGAGGACATTGTGTCACAAATTGTAGTTGTATGCATGGTATACTTTTATACAAAAAGCTCAGTTATTGTGTATATATAACATTTAGAGGAAGAGGACACATGGGGTGAAAAAGATCTTAGTTCTGAGTTTAATTCTCCCTTATGAAATATTAATCCACTTTAACAATCCTGTTTAATTTTTAGCTATATTTCAGAATAATGCTGCTTTCCAAAATTAGATGCTAAATAAGAATTTTAGTTGTTAATTTTTAAGATTTGTAGAGGAATAATTATGGCTCAAGGAGGAAAAGAAATTCTTAGCTTAAGCAAGAATTCCTTCAACTCTAGTCTACTGGTGTACTTTTTGCCTAATTTGAACTGATACGTTGCATCAATAATATCTTGGAAGCCTCTTGCTGTCCTTACAGTCCAGGCAACAGTGTAACCTGCTGTGCAGATGGCTTGCCATAAATGTTAGCTTGATGGTATTCTTTCATACCTGCTGTATAAAGGTTAAGAATTTAGTAACATAAAACCTCCTGTGTCATAGTGATTTACTGAGAAGTGGGAGCAGATAGAATAACTCTCCGAAGTCTGAAATTTGCTTGACAATTCACTCACATGACATATTGTCTTTGTGAAAAGATCAAGAATACATACCTGGAGCGGACTCCTGACCAGAGGAGTTTGCCCAGCCACAGCAGTGTGGCCGTGCTTCAACAGGAGCTCCTGGTTTCCCACTGTGCTGCTGTATTACCTTGCCAGGTCAGATGGATTGGTTTAATTAAGCAGCCTAGGGCTATTTCTGGTTCTGGAGACAGGACAAGGAGAAACAGTAGAGGAGAGAGACGGGGGCAGGCAGATAGGGTGAATGTCCATCTGCTGCCCAGAATTGAAGTCCCTGGGAATGGGGCAAAAGAGCTGTAGGGTTTTGAGAGCTTGGAGGAGCACACACACGTTAAAAAAAAAAGAAAAGAAAAGAAAACAGAAAAGAAGACGATGCTTCCATCCTAATTGATTGCTGTTGGCGGTCAATTAAGCCAGTGTGCTATCAATTACTGAAGAGGAAAAAACCCAAAAAAACAAAAAAATGCTTGATCGTGGGTCTGGTGATCAAGCACTAGTGAACTAAGCATAAGGGGAAAGAGGCTGCATCTGAGTTCCCTGCAGCAAGGAAAGTACCACTGGGTGGACAGCAAGTTTTGCATTTAATTTAATTTCCTTTGCAAAGAATTTTTTTTTTCTGTTGTGTATACCCGGTCTGGCACCGGGGCAAGTGATGGTCAACTCTGGGTCGAGGATTCATCACCCTTCCCCCCGTTAATTAAGTCATCAAAGTTGTGGCAGGAAAGATAACAGCAAGGAAGATAAACCCAATTGGGCTGACTGGTGCCGGCCTTGGGGAAGAGGAAGGCCAGTGCATGTCAATGGGATGCAAAGGCCCATGTCCGTACATGGTAATATCACAACAGTCTTCAAGAGATGTTTAATGGCTAGTCAGTATTGTAGAAATAAATAAGTAAACAGATTTCCTGATAAGGGTCATATATCATTTATAACTCAATGTAGGAAGTCTAAATAGAAAAGTCTTAGGGTATAGACAGATGCCACAGTTGCACTGCTATCAAAAGGTACCAATATAAATTTTTACAATGAACTGTTATATGTACATGATTCTGTAGCAAATGCAAGAATATCTGAATTCAAAATCAAACTTAAGATGATTTAGCTAACTGCAACACAATCATGCAAGTATAACAATTACAGCCTAACAACTCGTGTGGACTCACAAGTAGTAACCCCCCCCCCCCACTTTGAAGAGGCTGAGAATTATATTTATCCATACCCACAGCTATTTAAACTTCAGGTATAATCAATCTTACCTTCACTTCCACAGCCATGGAAGCTGGCCTGAAATTGGTTTCAGTACTGTCCACAGTGTTTGGGCAGGGATGAGGCAAGCTGGATTTGGGGCCAGTAAGGATTGGTGACACCCATAAACAGTGGCATGAGAGGATGGATCAGAAAATGTTCCAGATATTTTTAATTAAAAATTAAAAAAAACCCTTCCAAAATAAAACTTCACCCCTCCCCCCATTATGGTCGACTAATGATTACAAAAAAGAATCACAATTAATTGCAAGATTAAAAGAAACAGTTGCAATTAATTGCAATTTTGATCGCATAGTTAAACAATAGTCAGCACCCCTCCACCCAACAGCCTGGAGCCCATGCACTCTGTGGTTCCTCCCCCACTACCACCCACACCACACAGCCTCAGCCCTGATCCCAGCCTTCCCTAGACTCACAGTGGTTGGAGCAGACCAGCTGGAACCCTTGCGAACAGCCCTGACCCTGGCCCATCCCGCACCTGCACCAGACTCAGCTGCCCATGCTGGGCAGAAGCTGCTACTCAATGCAGGGGGAAAAGTGCACCCCCCCTCGTTACTGCCAGGCCCTTCTTGCTGCAGCTGCCTGTGGCCCATGCCTGGGTTGTCTTTTGGCTTTTCTGCACTGCTACCGCTGCTCTGCTGGGTAGCCTGGAGGTGGCAGTGATGGTGGCGGGGAGGAGCCGTAGGGCAGCCTGGGTGTGGGCTCCAGGCGGCTGCAGCAAGAAAGGCCTGACAGCAGTGAGGGGCCACTTTTCCCTTGTGCCGAGCAGAGCTTCTAGTTCTAGAGATTTAGTTCCTCTGGGAAAATTCTGTTTTGGTCTCCAAGTAGTGCAGAAATTTTTTGACAGAATGGAGCTCAAGCTTTGCCATGTCAGAGTTTAATTTCATCTGGTAACTGTCTGAGCTGGATTGGAGAATTTGTGAAAATTTTTGCTATCGTTAAAGTCATATGTTTTGAGTCCTGTTGAATTCCTCTTGTAATTCTTTGAAGACATTAGTCCCTCTCTAATGGACTGGGGCTCGCCAAGGTAGGGATGTGGCAGGGCACCTGGGGCAAAGTGAAAGTGGTGACTTCTGTTCACAGTCGTGAATGTGTGACTGCCAGCAGCAGCTGCTGCTTTTTTTTTTGCCTCCACCCCCTCACCTCTCAAGCTGGTGCCTGGGGCAGTTGCACCTATTGCCTCCTCTTAGTCAAGCCATTGGCTGGGCTGTTCTCTTTATTGTGAATCAGAACTCATGGTAGAGGTGATATCTTTTATAAGATTCATTCTTTATTTTGAGGTATTCTTAATATTCTCTAAGGTGGTGAATTCAATGTACATACTATTTTTAAAGAAGGTAACATTAGTTACTTACAGTT
Organism: Crocodylus siamensis; assembly: GCF_052110815.1. Taxonomy (NCBI): domain Eukaryota; kingdom Metazoa; phylum Chordata; order Crocodylia; family Crocodylidae; genus Crocodylus; species Crocodylus siamensis. The sequence continues at coordinate 154,340,711 of NC_143396.1, read as the reverse complement.
CTCCTTATTTCTTCTCATTAGTTTCTTGCTCAGTAATCCATCTTCCATCATAAAATGTCATCCTATTCTTCACAAAATGATGATTTTTTTTTGCCAACGACAGGAGTTTTAATTATGATTTGCTACTCTTTGGACATTCTTTTATAGTATGTTTTGCAAATTGACTTTTTATTGATAGAGCTGTTGTTTTCTGCTCTAATGAGATGGCAAATCACAGTAAAGATGCAGTAACATTTTATACTTTAAAACAATAAAAACCCAGAAGAAATTTCCAAATAATGTAAGAATAACTCAAAATACAAAAATTCACATCAGGCTGGAGAGTTTTGAAGAGTCACAATTGCATTTCGTGTGCAACCAATCGGTTAGAAGTGTGTGCTTTAGTATCTCAAAAAGCAATAGTTGTTACTACCACTGCAGAGTACCAGAACTCTTCTGAGCTTCATCTTTTTGTTGCCGTCATAATACAAATCTTTTTCACCTTTATAAAAGCACGTGTGTACAATATTACAGTTAAAGTATTTTTAAAATTCCAAATGCCTTGAGTTTTTCAGAAATAATTTAGGCATATGCAATGGTAATCCTTAATTGGATTTATATAAGGTATGTGCATGCATGTGCATATGCCCTCCACTTACAAATCCCACCCCCCACACACACTTATGTATATTTTATCATACTTATGGCAAGTTAAAATTTGTTACAGTTAGTAGCAGTTGTGGACTTGGTTGTGTGAGTCCTATTTTAGAAAGTGGTATAACCATATGAGGAAGAATTCCCTCTTCCTTCCCCTCCCCCCAAGCCGTATACCTCAAAAACCTAGGAAAAGAAAATGAAATATTTAATCCTATTTAATGCTTCAAAGGGTAGGCAGCCAAATCATTAAAGCCTAACTGTATTTTAGGTGATTTGATTCCATTTCTGTCTAGAAATTAAATACAAATACAGGTGATACTTGCAGTGATATCAACATTATAATTTAACATACATTTGATTGCCTTTATGAGACAGCATATGCTTCTGCTCGGAGTGCAAACTCTTCCTTCATAACAAACTGAATGATTAGTGTCTGAGTACTTGAGAACTTGAGGGAAGGAGACTCCTCCCAAATCTCTGCTCTACACCTAGCTCAGTACAGTGGCAGACTTACATTCCCTGTTGCCACAAGCAGTTGCTTTATAACATATAGGCCTCTTTCATTGTTATGAAATATGAAATAAGATTTTTTCCTCTTAATGGGGGGCTGTAATAGATTCTTTAATAGATCATGGAAAAAATATAAAAGGTGAACATTTTTCCTGCTAAATTGGAATCTTTTGTAGTTCTTTGGATAACGTGAAAGGAAGGAAATACCCACCTGATATCTGAGCCTTCTTTCTAAATACAAAGAAACATTAAAAACAAGGAATATTGGAAGTTGGGTATTGATATAAAATCATGACCTAGAAAGTATCTTTTCCGGTATTCTCCAAAATCATCTTTTTCTATACTCACAGATTTAAAGTGGCTGGCTGAAGCTCTTTTCTGTTGGCAGCTAGTCTTGACTTTGCTCCTTACCTCTTTAAAAATGCACCTTTCATCTGAATGTCGGAATGTGAACAGAAAATGAAAAATAATAATCTGTTTCTGTGCTTAAACACATGCCAGTCTTTATGCAAAAATCTGCTGCAACATTTATAGCATTGAGAATTTGGCATGTGCCTCTAGCATCCAGCTGCTTAAGTTCCTCACATCTTGCTGTTTAGAAAGTCAATTTATTTTTTACAGAACTTATGTTCTTATGCAGATAAATTTGAGACTATCACAAAATGAGACATGGTAATCAATTTAAACTCAGCAGTTGGCCGCTATTAATTGCCATTTACACACATTTAAATGCAAAGCTCGTGATAGCTCTGATTCATAAAATGTTAAAGATATTTTTAATGGGCAAAAAGTCTTGAACTCCATGTGTGGGAATAAGAGCTTATATTCTTTCTTAGGTAGCAGCTTATCATTTTATAAAGGTCATTCATGACACAGATTCACTATTATACTTATGAAAGTCAAACAAAAAAAGACGCCTGCTCTAGTAGATAGTACATAATATTAATATTAAATAAATTGAGAAGATTGGGTAATGAGCTGTAATAAGTAGGGATGTTAATTTAACTGTCCAGACGGACTGAAATATGGTACTTAATGTATGTAGATTTGTTCTTATTCTGTGTTTAGCCTTCCAGTGACCTGCATTACAACATAAATTGCTACAGTCCTAGATTCTGCAGTGTTGAGCACCTGTTTTGACATGCTAGAATCTTCAAATCATGATGACTGCAGAAGTTGAAAACAGAGGACTCCAGAAAATCCTCTGTTTTCCTATCCTTATAGCTTTTTGGTTGAGTCAGATAAATTTTATGAAAATTAAGAATACTATTACCAACTTTTTAAAATTCTGCTATGGGTTTGTTTTAAGGATGACTTCTAAAAAATGCTGTTAGTTGCTAGTACATGGGAAAAAAAATGCAAGGTGCCTTGCTGTAATTCACTGTGGGTGTACCTACATGTGTATTTGATCTGAGGTCAGTTCATTTGCTAGCAAACTACTTGCAAATAAGTGCTCCTGGACAGGCGTCTACACATGTAGAGACATAGCAGAAGATTTGCTGCTCTTAGCACCAAACTGATGCCACATCCTGTGGCCCTGCAATGGGCCTCTGCCACCATTAGGGGGAGCTTCAGGTTCTGGCTGCCGCTGCCAGCAGCTTGCAGCCCTCTTGAAAAGCCAGTCTTTCTGCTCCCTGGCCAGGAGCAGTATGCCCAGTGCAGGGGGAGCACATGGCAGCTTTCTCCTCATTACCGCTGTCTTCCTACACCATGGTGCTCCAGCCCCTGCCCCTGGCAGCAATGACCAGCACCCCAGGCTCCTACTAGCCACAAACGCTGGCCCTGTTGGCTCACTGCACCAAGCACCAGCTGGTCCATGGCTGTCTGGCCCCAGCTGGCTCCCCCACTCACATCAGCTGTCTGCCTAGCCCCACTGTGCCATCCCAGGGCCATTGATGCCATGTACCTGCCACCTGGACTCCATTCAGCTGGCCAGACCCCAGCAGGGATGCGAGTGACAAACTGCTGTATCCCACTGCTGGGGCTGCCCTCACCCTCCTGGGCCTCCAGCCTTGCCACCTCTGGGCCTGCTGGGCCAGCCAGGAGTGGTGGCTGCATATAGTCCAGCATAGCTGGGTTGATGAGCTGTGGTTGGAGGCATTCTGGATCACCCAGGACACCTTCTGGGACCTCCTGGGGGTAGCTTCAGCCACACCTAGAGCAGCAGGACACCACTATGTGGCTGCTTCTCTCTGTGGACAGTCAGCTGACCCTCGCCTTGCTCAAGCTGGCCACACCCACCAGCCTCTGCTGTATGGGCTATCTCTTTGGCATGGGTAAGGCTACCACTGGAGAGGCCATCCTGGAGGTGTGTGGTGCCCTTCAGAACATGCTGGGGCCCACTGTACTCTGGGTGCATGACCTCCTGATGGTGGTGGGTTCTGTGCTGGGGGATTCCCCCAATGCATCTGGGCCCTGGATGGAACCCACTTCCACATCACCTGCCCACCCTATGGTGACCACCCCTACTACAGATGGGGGCGGTTTTTACTCCATCATGCTCCAGGCCTCTGTGGACCACTGCATCATTTTCATGAATGAAAATGACAGCTTTGTGGGCAGTGCCTACAATGCTCTCTTCTGGAACTCTGCCATGCTAGACCTGACACTTCATGCTGGTGGTGCTGAACCTGCAGCTGGGCATTATGGTGATCCTGTCCCCCCCCCATCGGGAACCTTGCCTACCCAATTCTACCCTGGCTTATGTGGCCCTACATAAGCCAGATATACCCTGCCAAGCCCACTTCAACCAGTCCTTGGGCCAGACTGGCGCCCTGGTGTAGTGCACCTTTGGCCACCTCAAGGAATGCTGGCACACCCTCACTGACCACCTTGAGTTTGCAGAGGACAATCTCCCCTGGGTCATCATCACAGCCTATGTGCTGCATAACATCTGTGAAGCCCAGGGGAGCTCTTCCATGAGGCCTGGGTGGAGGAGGTGCAATGGACAGAGGATGCCTGGCAGTGGAAGCACCACCTACAGTGACAGTGGTGCCCCCCCCACCCCCAAAGACCATGGATGAGCCACATACCTGGTCCTGTGGCCCAGGGCACTGGGTGCGAGAGGCACTGGTCAACTACCTCCTCCTGCACTCCCTGCTGAAGGCCCACTGACCCCTCCACCCTACCACCCACTCCCAGCACCACACTCACTGCAGACATGTCTCAGAAGAAAAATTTTTATTCCCTTCACATCAAACAGACCCCCCCACCTGCCTCTCCAACAAACAGAACCTTGCAACAAACAGAGCCCCCCTCTCCCTCTTACAAACAGAGCCCCATCACTACCCACCAACAATAAAATACCTTCCCTGTGCAAACTATTTACAATGTGTTTTATGTGCTGTCCTGGAGAGGGGAGGCCACAGGGTGGGGGTACCTAGGGGGCAGAGCCCTGTGGCAGGCAGCCAGCACCCCGATTTCTGGCTGCTCCCCCATGGGTGTGCACATTATGGTGAGCCTGGCAGGCAGGGGGCTCACCCAGGGGCAATGGTAGCTGGTGGTCCCCTAATGTGGGCAGTTACCCCTCTGACAGCTGGTATCCAGGGTCAGCAGGGCTGGTGTGTGATCCTGGCCCCGCTGCAGGCAGCTCTGGCTCTGTGCCTGCTTGGAGCCAGGGTGAGTGGCAGGCCTGGGCCCAGGTCGTGGGGCTGGGTGGCACTGGACTTGGGACAGGGGCTGGGGGGGCTCCTCCAAGGCCTGTGGTGGTCTGCTGTAGGTGGCTGCCAGGGGCCAGGTGGGGCTAGGGTTGGGGACTGGGCAGTGGATGGCATGAAGGCAATCTCCAGGTCCAGGATAGTGTTCAGCACCCCATGGTCCTTATCTGTGGCCTGCACTGCCCTGCACTGCAGTCTGCTCCCTCAGGGCCTCCACCTGTTTGCACTCCAGGATCAGGTGCTGCACCTAGAATTCCCAGTCTTCCTGGTCTTGCACATCCTCATGGGCCACATCCTCCTCCCACCAGGCCCCTGCATCTGCCAGCCAGTCTTTCAAAGCTGTCACCAGCTGGTCCACTAGGACAGTGTGGTCCTGGGTTTGTCTCTGGGCTCAAACTGTCTGCAGACTTTTAAGGACCTAAGGCTGGGGCTGTCATAGAGGTGGCCCAGCCCTAGAGCAGGAGATTTAAGTGTCTCGTGTAGATGCACCCTGTGTTATGAGAATTTGGGGGATTAAAATTAGTGAGATACTTTAAGACAGAAAGGTCAATATGAGATGGAGGGTACTTCTGCATGTGCAAATGCTTCTGGATGGGTTTATTTGGAGTAAACCCACCCTGGGCAGGTGTCTACATGTGCTCGCATTTGGGAGCTAATTTGCTCCTACCCTGCTCTGCCCTGCTGCAGCAGCCTGGGGAGAGGGCTCCCCCTGGGTGCTAGCCCAGGGGCTGACAGGGAACATGGGGCCAGGAGACAGCCATCTCCTGGTAGAGACTGGGAGATTGCTCCCCGGCCCCAGGAGCTGCCTGCAGCTGGGGTGGTCTCTGCTGTTCCACCAGTGGATTGGGGCAGCAGGCTGGGAACTGCCCCTTTCCTGCAGCTCTTTTCAAGCCCTGTGTACTGATTGTCTGATCAGAGCATGGGACTGGGAAAAAGCTGTACAGCCTGGAGCTGGCTGGGGACTGACTGAAATGGGAAGTCCCCAGCTAGCTCCAGGCTGCGTGTGCAGACTCCCCCATGCAGCCTGGGACTGGCTGGGAACTGTCTTGGTCTGGGGCAGGTCCCAGCCAGCTCCAGGCCAGGTAGGAAAATCTTGTGTGGTGAGGTCCCAGCCACAGCTCCATGGTCATGGTGTGGGGGCTGGGAGATTGCTTCCAGCCCCGATACCATGTTGCGTGCTGCCAGGGTGGGCTTTGCAACTTGAGCCTAGGCAGAAACAATGTCTCCCTGCCCCAGCAGCAGGGAGCTCCTGGCTCCGCGATCTCAACTGAAGTCATGGAGCAGAGGCTGGGAGCTCCCTGCTGCCAGGGCAGGTGGACTTTGTGCTCACCTGGGCTCTGGTGGCAGAGCCTGGCTCAGCAGCCAGCAGCTCCTGGGGGCAGGGAACAATTTCCCGCCCCCTGCTGCCTGGCTGATTGGGAGCAAATTTGCTCCTGGTCAGCCGCCTGTACATGCCTCATTGTGTAGTAATTACTTGGCAGTTAATTTGCAACTTGCATTTGCAGGTAGCAAATTAACTGCTGAATAGAACAAATTACTACACGCTAAGGGTCTGCATATGTTCATGGTGACGCTTATTATGCAGTAATCTGCTCTACTATACAGTAAAGCATCTTGTGTAGGCACACCCAGAGATTAGAAATGAGAAAAAATAAAGAATGAGAGAAACATAAGGCAACGCACATTTATGTTTTCTAGGAATTGGGGCTATGGGATGAGACAGAAGAAAGAATTACATACTATTGTTGTGTAAGCATCACCAGTATATCATTTGTATCGTGTAATATTTTTATATTTTAATTTCTTTCCTCTGGGTATGAAATAAGTATGGAACTACATAGAGGACCTGATATATGCATTTTATACATGATCTGTGACAAAATAATTCTGTGTCTATGTATTAAATGATTGTGAACGTTTGAAATGCATTAGTAACAATTATGCAGTTTTAGATCCCAAAATTACAACCATTTCTGCTTTTGAAACAGTGGATAGTTTCAAACAGTAGTTAGTGATACTTGTAAGAGTGCCAGGATGCATTTCAGTGATCTCATCCTTACATTTAACCTGCAGTAGTGAAACGTTGCCAAGGGTACAACTTAAGATGATTCCGGCGTATTTTGGGAACATATCACAGAGCTGCCAACTTCAAAGCAAAGGGGGGTTGCACAGCACACTGGCAGAGAGCCCTGGGCTGCACATTGTGGGCGCTGCATTGTAACAGGTTGTCAGTTCATACATCACAGTCTTGATTCTCCATGGCAATTTTGTCCCCTAAAACACAACATAAACCATCAAACAGCAGTCAAACAAATACATAAACAATAAAGGGTTAACTCACACCCTGCACTCTTTCTCAGTTCCTGAGAGAGTATCCTGGCTCAATGATGCCACTTCTAACCTCCCATCCATCTCTCTCTCTCTCACTCCCTCTCCCCCCTCCTCATCAGCTGGTTCAGTCCTCCTAGTCAGGCTTGCAATCACTTCCTTACCACCTGCAGCTCAGCTGCAACCTGACCTGGAGCCTGCTACATGCATGCTGTGGGGGCTCCACACTGTGTAGTTTCCTGGGACCCCTACTGCATAAGCAGCAGAAGCCCCTGCCCCCACTGGAGAAGTTCAAGCTCACTTGCTGCTGCCACTGTGTGGGCAAAGGCTCTCCCACCCCCCACTCCCATTGCACAAGCGCTCTTCCACGACCACCGTGCTAGAGCCTGCCCCTGCCACCCTGCAGAGTCCTACAAGCCTCTGTCTTGCTGCCCAAGCAGCTAGCTTACTGGGCTGCTTCCAGCTGTGATGCTTTGCCTGAAAGACTCTGGCTGCTGCCACAGAAGGAGGAACAATAGTGGGAGTGGTGGCTGGGCAGGAGACCACGGGATACACATAACCCCTTGTGGGCTGGATGTGACCCATGGGCTTCCAGTTGGACAGCCTTGGCATATAGAAAGGAGTCCATGGCATATAGAAGATAGGCATATAGAGCATATAGAGCCTTGGCATATAGAAAATAGAATGCAGGTAGCGTGTCATACATCAGCAGAGTATAGTGAAATTAATTTTCACTTAAGGAACTTGAACTTAGTAAAATTGTTTTTTTGAAGGAAGAGAGGAAGTCTTACATATATTGTAGCATCTACATTACACTTTTGAAGTACAAGTGTAATGGTAATCTCAATGTTTATCTGTTTATCTTATTTAAAGGTGTCCAAAGGTCTGCAATCCATCAGAAAAGGTATATGGCATTTATTCTTTAATATTTACTGCCATTTGACAACAGTTAAGATTTAAAATATATTAATACAGCATTATCAAAGAATAATATGATGGAGGTGTCTTGGTAAAACTGTTCATGAAATTTTTATTGAAATTTAACACAAATTTTAGTGTTTTTAACAACATTTCAATGAAAAGCTGTCAAATTAAGCAAACCTATTTTTTAAAGCAAATTATTCCCTTTGATTAAGCATGTAAAACTATTGAATCCTTCCTGATTGGAGCTGAGTTCCTCTTGGGTGCCGATTATTGGTTTCTTCACTGAAGAGAAAGGATACCAAAGAAATCTACCTTCTGTTCAAAAACTTTAACAGTATTACTAATAGTATTTTAACACTTGGGGCTAAAGCTGCTGTGGATAGCAAATATGTAACTTCTGACTTGATCTGTGGAGGCATCTGTGCTTCCATAAATTCCATTAAAATTATGTCAACAATTTATGATACTCATTTGTGTTATGTGCATGTGTTTTCTGCTTTCCTACTGACATGGGTACTTTTTTGTTTTGTGCACATTAAAAATTTGTGTGATCCTCTTGTGTATACTTCTGTCTATAGTAGTACAGTAGTATGTTGCAGATTACTATTTTATGTTAAGCCTTACTTCCTTGAGTTCCAGCTTCAAATTTATGGATTACTGCACTTCAGAATGGCACTTACTTGTGGGTTGAATTGGAATTCACTCTTCTTGACATCTAATGTCTGGCAGTGTGACACATAAGTTGTTTTCTGACCTTAAAATAGAGCTACAGAAAAAATGTGGAAGAAACAATATCCCTGTGGGCAACAGAATCAGCAGGATATAGGAACAAACATCTGAATGGCAAGAATGCACTTGCATACCAATTTTTCTGGGACGTCATACTGAATTTGATTCAGAGAAATGTATCCAGGTAATCTTTTGTGTACAATGGATATTATTCAATAAGGTCTTACATCTAGTATATTCTGCTGAAGGAGTTTGCGAAACGCAGTGTGCCACATCCTCACCCTGATGTAAATTAATTGTTTTATTGGTTTCAGTAGAACTATACCAATGCATGCTCTTTGGCCCAATTATCTGTAACAACAGCCTGACTTTCCTAAGTTGCACCCACAGTGCAAGTCCAGATGTGTGTGGACATTTGGTTCCCTGGGGACAAGTAGTGGTGGCACACCTTGTACTGGCACTACTTGTCCCTGGGGAACATCCATGCCATGTGCGCTTTGGCGTGTGGCAAATTGCCCCAGCTGGACTAGGGGAGGCTGAGGCCAGCACTGTGCTGGCCTCAGCAGCCTTATCTGGGTTTCTAGTGGCCTCCCAGGGCTGCAGCCATGGCAATTCTGCTGTGCAGAGCCTGGCTGGCAGTGGAGCATGGCTGTAGGTGGCCCAGCTCCACTTTTCAGCAGCATGTGCTGGCTGAGCATGCATTCCTCCATTTTTTTCCCCTGCAGAAATGCCCCCCGGCACAGCATATGCTTAGCCAGCGCACTGTTGCACCATGGAGAACACTGGACTATGTGGTATGTGACACTGCAGATGTGTTTGCAGTGCCACATTCCATATGACCACGCTTATTTGGACACACCCACATATTTTACATTTAGCATCTGGAGGAAAATTATTGATTCATTAGCATTCTTTGTGATAGACATTGCTCACAATAATGAAGTACATATGGAGGCCCAATTCTTGACTCTTTTTACATTCAACACTTCTTAGTAATTGGTCTTCTAAAATGTACCACTGAAATTGTTGGTATAGATGAATTTTCTTTGAGAAATGCCTATTGCCTTCCATTTTTTATAGCGGTAACTTGCAAAGATTTTAACTTAAATGTAGAATGCTTTGCGCATTATTTATTTGTGCTGTAGTAATACTTGGCATATGGGTCCATCAAAGTAGCTATGTGTTTTGCTTAGGACATTCCTGAGCACACCTTACTCACCTGATCTCACTTGCATGCTTCATATCTGGAAATATGTTAGTGAGATTGCTCTGGGTCTCAACACCTTGGTCTCTACCTTCCTTGAGTGCAGCCTTTGGGGATGACCCTGGTTTAGCCTCACCAGTATATCTCAGCAGGAGGTTAGACTAGATGACCTCTTGAGGTCCCTTCCAAACCTCGTTTTCTATGATTCTATGAAAGCAGCAGTGACGGGTGAGAGGTCAAACCCATGCCTCTTATTCTCCTGCCCCTTGCCTTCCCTGCCTGTCCCCACTTGCCATGCAGTGGTGCCTGCCTTCCTACTTCCTGCCACTTACCTTTTCCTGTGCCTACTTCCCCAGTCTCTGTACCCACTTCCTGCTCCCTTATGCATCTTGATTCCCCTGTGCCTGTACCTGCCTCCACCCCTTGCTGTCCTTATGCCTTTGCCTGACCTTGACCCCTGCTGCCTATCACTCTGGATAGGAGTGTAGGAATATGTAAACTACTTACTGCATGTGCACAACTGAACACATGGAGATTAGTGGCTGAGGCTCCATTGTGTGAGTAGGTTAAACTAGAAGATCAGCATGGTTTTTCCTGGCCTTAGATCTATTAGTGATTTTAACAAAAATTGAATGTATATTTGTTAATTAAAAGATACAAATACAAAGCATATATGTCAGTAAAAGTTTGCATAAAGATGGATTCTGAAACAATGTTCATTTATGTTTGCTTAAGAATGGGATTGGTTTTTAGAAGGCAATGTTTTCAAGTTCCATATAAGGATATGCACCTGCTTACCCTCAAGACTACCTCTTTGTCTGGGCCATGTTGTCACAGTTGTGTGCTTTAGAGCCCTTTGAGGTTTCAAACATGAAATTTCTGGCAGATTTGTTTTCTGTAATAACGATTTGCCTTTGAAAATCTTTTGTCTTCCAGGTCTGATATAGTTCAGATTTGTTGATGTTCTGGATGTGCTGCAAAATCCTTTTGTTTGTACAAGCATAAGTGAAAGGCTTAGATACTTGAGAGTGGGATTTGTCTGATGGAAAAGTGTGGAGATAGTTTTAAGATGTATTATTCATATGTTCAGTGATCAATTGGTGCATCTGATGGAAGGATAAGAAGTGCAGCCACTTTGGTTGATTCTTATTTTGTATAACTTCCTATATTTTAATTATTTTAAATGTATATTAATGGTGCTTGACATTTTAGACATATTCCCTTCGATGTAGAGTTTTGTACAAGTAGGAAAAATAAATAAATGAATAGTCTATCATGAAGCTGATATAAAGCCAGATTCTGATCTTGGACACATGAGTGCAACTCCCACTTGAATAAATGGGAGCTGTGTGTATGTCTCTGAAGGTAAATTTTGCCTGTGATTATTATATAAAGTAGCAGTGTATGAGTCTTGGGTCATTTTAATATATTAGTTGTATTTAGAAGCAGATCTAGAATTTTGCAGGGTTGGGGGGCATGAAAGCTTCACCTGGCACTACATGGGTAGCTACAACCTTATACCCTCCCATGTGTCCCCAAGCAGGTAAGCATTCCCCGCTTCCCCTTCTGCTCAGAGTAGGGTTACATATGTCTGGGTTTTCCCAGACATGTCCTCTTTTTGGGCACGCAGATCTCTGGGTGTTTTTTTTGAAATCTGAACAAATATCCAGGATTTTGCTTTGTTCTGCTGGCGGAAGCAGGGGGAAGGCGACTGGAGGCTGGGGGAACCATATGTAAGTGCATGTGAGTGCACACATGTGGCTGACAATACAGCCAGGCAGAGTGGCAGGAGTAGCTCAGCAGCTTGATGCAGGTAAGTGTATGGGGCTGAGGGTTGGAGGGCCAGGGCTTGGGGACTGGGTGGGGTGGAAGGTATGGGTGTGTGAGGGGGTGGGTGCCTGCCAGTGCTGGGGAATGGTGTCTAGGCACGAGGGCTGCAACAGGGCACAGGGACAGGGAGGAGTACCTGCCTCTCCACCAGTGGGGGGCAGTGGGGAGCGCCATAGCTGGGCTAGTGGAACCAGGGGCCGGTGCCTATGCTTGCAGGATCCGGGCACCTGGAGACACTGCCCAGGGGCAGGCATAGCCAGGCCACCTGATGCAGTGCAGGAGCTCCAGCCTAGGGCAGGTGGTGTTACAGGCATCCCTATCACCTCCCTTTAGCCTGCGACGGGACCAGACTTGCTATGCCACTGCCCACACAAGCCGGAGCTGCTACAGCCACCATGTTCCAGCCTGGTTTGAACGGGGCAGCTGGAGGCCTCCTCCAGCAGGGCTGGGGAGAGCAGGGGGGCTGTGGGTTGGGAGTGAGGGACACTGGAGGGGCAGGGGGCTGTGGGCCAGGACTGGGGTACTGGCAGCACCAAGGCATTGTGGGTCAGGAGTGAGGGGCACCAGCATGGCTCGGGGCAGGAGACTGTGGGTAGGGAGTGAGGGCCACTGGCAAGGCCAGGGGTCTGCAGATAAGGAATGAGGGGCAGCAACAGTGATGGAGGGCTGTGGGTTGGGAGTGAGGTGTTCCCCTGACAGTTGTCCTCTTCTTTGTGTGGCAGGTTTGCTGGCAGCAGCCCGGCTTGCTGGCTTGGAAAGGGTCAGCATGATTGGTGGGGTGTTCCTCACCAATCAGGAAAGGCATGGAGACAGGCTTGCCCCGCCCCTACCCACAGGTGAGGTGGAAAGGACGGATTAGAGAGGGGACTATGCCCACCTCTCTCTGATTGGTCCAGTTTCAGTTTGGGGGCAGAGCCTCCGAAGGGGATAAAAAGACACCATGACTGGCAAATGGGCCAGCAGGACAGAGCGGTTGCCCGAAGAGATTCACTACATGGGGAGTGGCATGCAGCCAGGTCCCCTAGTCCCACTGTGAGGGAACGTGGTGTCGGTGCACAGCCGGTGCACAGAGGGTCTGGGAGCATAACTGATGCCCTGGAGCTGGAGGCAGCAGCTTGGGTCTCAACCCCCTGTAAGGCAGGGCACATGGTGCATGGATCTGTGCACAGAGGGTCCGGGAGTAGGCTGAGGCCCTGGAGCTGTAGGTGGCAGCTCAGGTCTCCAACCCCTGCATGAGGCAGGGCACACAGTGCACAGATTGATGCACAGAGGGTCCAGGAACGGACCTAGGCCCCAGAGCTGGAGGTGACAGCTTGCGTCTCCAATCCCTGCACAAGGTAGGGCTTGTGGTACACGGATCGGTGCATGGAGGGTCTGGAAGTGGACCAAGGCGTCATAGCAGCAGGTGTCCCACCTGGCACGAGGCTGGGCATGTGGTGTACAGGTCGGTACATGGAGGGCCGAGAGAGGTTTATGGTGCACGGGATGGTGCACAGGGCCAGGAGCAGACCAAAGGCAGGGAGGGCTTCGAAGCAGCTGAGGGTCCCGTGCCGAGGGAGGATACGCCTTGCCCTGGGAGATGAGGCCAGCTTCACCAGGCCTCGGAGGAGTCATGAGTTGCCCGGGAAAGGAATTTCCACAGGAGAGGAGGGCTTCCCCCCGATGGCAAACAGTTGCGTTATTTTAAATTGGTTAGAGGGGCAGCTGGGGCATCGTGCCCCACTCCCTTCCTCTCATCTGGGGCCACCCTTTTCCTGGCACATTGCCTTTGTTTTAAATATAGCGTATTATTTTTCTTCATTCTCCCTGGGCCCTGTGCTTCAAGCTTTGTAAACTCTGCACCTCAAGCTTTGTTATCTCTGTGCACTGAGAGTGTAAGACTGCATAACATTTGATGAGACTCCTTTTTCTGGTTACCTGCTCCCATAGCTGTGTAGAGTATTTGCATAGTTTTTTACATATACTGCCTGTAGTTCCTATATCCTCTGTATATATGTCCTGTTTTAACTTTCTTATCTCTTATTAAATTGTATATAGTTAAGCCTCAACCTGTATTGTGGCACTGCTCTATAGGGAGAGGAGTGGAGCTGTGCCCAGCCAAGCAGCTATGCCTCCCATAGTGTACCTGCACCCGCTAACATCCCATTTGGAGAGGGGGTACATCTCTGAGTACCACCTGGGTTACATTTGGAACTGGAAATATGGTAACCCTAGCTCAGAGGTGTGTTCCCTTTCCTGGAGTTGCCCTTGGGACAGCAGCAGGAAGGGGGAATAGGAGGGGACAGGGAAGGGGATGTGCCTCTGAGCGTGGCGGGAAAGAGTGTGGGGGGAGGAATCCTTGCCTTCTTTGGGGACTTTAAAAAGTTCCTGGCTGCTGCTCCTGTTGTGTGGTCAGAGAGAGGTGTGTAGTCACTCCACTGTACCCCCTCTGGATTATCCCTGGCTGCAGCTAAAGTCACATGCAGGCATTCAGATACATATATATTCACGGTGCAGTTGCTGTGAGAGCAGAGCTTTAAGAGTGTATACAGATTTTTGCTCCTTTTGCTAGGTATCACTGTTCAGTCATTCGAAGCTTTCACTTTCAGGCACACTAAGTTGTCAAAGTGGCACTTAGTAGTGTTCCTTCTTTAGATAGGGTTGTTATCATAGGCAGCTTCTCTCCCACTCAGACACATGTGTGCTGAAATTTCTATGATAACATGGCTGTTACTTAAAATTTAATGTCAGAATGATTTCAGTGAAAACAGACACTTTCATATTTATAACTTCTCTATTTATAAAGATGTTTAAAAAGCTCTGAAAAATGTAGTTTATCATGTAGTCTTCTAGCTTTTACATTTGCATTTTAAAAAGTAGGTTTATATCTGGGTTATTGAAATGCAGAAAAAGGAACTGATAACAGTAAGGGCAGAAATCATCTTTGGATGTGGAAAGCATGTATGATCAGTAACTGTATTTATTTTATTTTAATTTTCTTAAAACAATTTCTGAGTGCCATCATTACCCATTTCAGCCAAAAGAAGAGTTTAAATGCTGAGACAGCAGAACTTGAAAGACCTGGAAAGGTATTTATGGAGGAAAGGCTGACAGAACCTTAACTATGGTAGCACTAGCAGGTGTCACTATAAAAAAAAAAATAATGACTGAGAATGATGGCTATAAATAAATGAGCCATTTTAGTCATTTGCCATTGAAAGTAGTTTAATAATTCCATGCTGAGTTCCCTTTCAACAAATTTAATGAAAATCAGCATGATGTTGTGGCAGCCACTATTGGATTCTTTTACCATCGTCTCATGTTCCATGGTGAGAGAGATTAAAATAGCATCTAATAAACTAGTTTTAACTGTCTGCATCCCTCATGTGAGGCACACACTGACATAGGCCTTTGTAGACAGTTCTTCCCTCTCAGAGTGCCCCTGTTTTTGTGTTCGCTGTTATAGTGCCTAGGAACAAGGAATTACTAGCAACAATTTTGTGGCCTTATTCCGTATTCATTATGAGTGTCAGTATAGAGTTACTTAGAGGCATTCTGAGCAGGAAGTAATGATTTGATTTTCTGCCTACTGTGAAAATTTATTAATCCAAAGGGACCCTTCTGAAATCCTACTTGATGAGCATAAGAATAACATACGTCTGTATCCATGCCATTATTCATTGATCTCCATGGATGTGAATGAGACACAGTGATATTTTAAGCCTAGAGAATGTTTCCATCCAAAATATAAGATGAATTACTTAAAAAACTGTTATACTTCATTTTCCCTTTTTGAGTTTCTTGATTGTATTTTAGGATCAGTAATCAAATGTGTGCATTATGGTGCTTGAAGAGCTAAGTGACTCTGGGGGAGTTATATACAGGGTTTGACTGTCAGGTACTTTTTATATTTTAATTATTTTTACACTTCGTGGTTTCTAATGCTCTCCTAGAGCCTAGTATAGCAAAGCAGGAAAAATTGACAGTGGCTTTTTCATGGCCTTGTTGGAGATGCTCTCCATTTCCTTGAATTAATTTATCAGTATCCTTGCTGATTGAGCAGGAGAGGTACTCTCACTGGATCCCAGAACAGTGACGCCTCCACAATAATCCCAGTCTTTTCTAGCTTTAGAAACAACTCCTGTTTTTGTCTTTAAAATCTTTAGTTACAGAGTGGTGGTTTCTTTTTGGCTAGGAAAATATACTTACTTAGGCTCACATACACCATCTGTTGCAGAATGCATATAGATTCTGAAATTATGTATGTTATAGTTTATAGTTAATATATAAAAATGTTATCAGTCTGCAAGATCAAGAATGAATTGTAAAGAACCAAGATTTAATCAATGGAAACATTGGGGCTATTAAGAGATATCCAAGGATATTGCAGTTTATTGTACGATTTCCCTCACCTGTAAACAAAGCAGCATAGAGAAACAAGGCTAGGAATTCAGAGTCAGAGCACCTAGAAATTGTAGCCTGTTCATGACATTGTTTCTTGCCTCTTGTAGTGAGACCCCAAAGGGGTCTGCTGGTTATCTATTAATTGGCTTAATAGAGAAGAATTGTAAATAGCCAGCATTCAGCAAGCATCAGAACTCTCTGTAGTTATGAAATAGGAGTGAAAGAATAGCTTGCCCCCTGTGCCCAGGATCTTCCACCTCCTCCCCTAGAAATGATCACCGTGAAGCTCTCTGTATGTCTTTTTCCTTATACCCTCTGTTCTAGGGCAGGGGAAAGGGTGCTGCCCAGAGGCTGTGGAACAGACTTAGGGGGTACGTCCACACATGTAGGTGCATGTGCTTGCAGGAGCTCAAATAGCACAAATTTGCACTGGAGATTTGTGCCTCAGCACATGTGCCTGAGCATGCACTTTAGTATGGGGTAAATTGTGCCACTTGGGGCAAACTGACCCTTCCCTGTTCCTCCCGGATATTCAGCCAGGGGCAACTGTGGGGGGCAGCACAGGTGCTGACCCCAGCCGTATAAAAAAACCTGCCCTGGTGAACACCTCAGGGCTACTTGCCCTCAGGAGCTTTTGAGGCACAGCCAGTTGGTATGCCCCTTGTGCTAGCTGGACTGTTGAAGCAACCCTTCCCTAGAGTGGCCTCTGCACCCTCTACCCACTGCAGCAGTCTGGCAATTGGGGCAGCTGCCTGTCTGTGACCTGCTGCCACCTGCAACATCATCTTTCCCCTTGGACCTGCAGCCCCAAGCTTGTACATCGAGCTGGCCCTAGTGCCATCTGGGGCTCCCAGCACCGCAAGCAGGAGCCGTGCACCATCAGGCTGGGCCAGCTCCTGCCTTGGCATTACAGGCACATGAAGGCAGAAGCTGGCCTAGCTCGATGGTGTGAGGCTCCTGCCTGCATTATCAGGAGCTCTGGTTAGCAAGAGCTGGCCTGATTCTGTTTGAAGTCACATGCCAGTGGGCTGGGCTGGTGCTGTGCACCACATGGAGTCCTTGGATCATAGGCTGTGTACTGCTGGGGGTTTCTGCCAGCAGCAGACCTTGAGCATCCCAACGGCCCAGTGCTGCTGCTGTGGGGGTGGAGGCTGTGCGCCATGCAGAGGGGTAGATGGAGGATCCATGCTTCCCACACAGTCCTCCCATACCCATAGTTCCCCTCTAGTCCCACATAGTCCTGTCCCCTGCCACAGTCTCCCCACTGACACACAGTCCCCACCCCCACATCCCCGCTTATCTGGAACAGAGCCTGGGTCTGCATCACTGCTGCCAGACTTGCCCTGTTTCTATTTGCTCCAGCACACTGAGGCAGCATGCTGGAGCAGCAGGAACATGCAACAGGCATAGAGATGATCTGTCCGGGTGCTAGAACATCTCTTTGGAGGCCCCAGCCTCTGGTTGCTTCAGGGCATGCTCCAGGAGTGCATCTTCACTGCTTTTTTCTGGTTTTTTTTGTTTTGGATATCAGGATTTCCTGCTATCAGACTTAGAGTCCATGTTGCAAATATGCAACATGGGGAACATTTTTTTGTTTGAGATGCTGCAACATGCACCTGCTTTGAGATGTCACAACCTGTTCATTCGTCTGGACACGGCTAGGGAGTCTTCAGGTCACCAACCCAGGTTTTTGGTACCTAGACCTATTGAAGTGTTGTCATAACTGCTTCTTTATCCTTCTGCTTTCTGGATAAAAAACAAACTATTAGTTGCTCTTCGGAGTCTGCTGAAGAAACATAAAGTCACCATATTTCCATTCCAAACTTAGTCCTCCCTCCAAACCAAAAAAAATTTTAGTTTTGTTTATCCAGAGGCATCCTCTTTTATCTCTCAATCACAGAAAAGTCTTCTTTTTTTTTTTTGGATTCCATATAGCATTTTAAAGCAATCAGGTGGGGCTTACAGATTGCTTAGGTGGGTAAACACTTATATCCAAGCAGATGTTTTATCCCACACCAGTCATGAAATAATATTAATTTACCATGTTACCTAATATTGTCAACACCATGCAAGTCTCCAGATAACTTGTTTGCACACCTCTAAAACTCTTAACTGTTTCTTCCACGGTTGTTTGCAGACAAAGACCTATAGGAAATGGGAGCATGTAGAATGATTTTTCAGACATTTTCTCGATCATAGAGTGCACTTGTAAGATATATTGGTGTCCTGCAGTACTTGCCAAGTCTTGCCTTTCTCTTGGGAGAAAATTGTAATAGCTTTTAAAGCATTTAAAGTCTTTAGGCTGGCAGCCTTCTCCACCCTGACTCAAATTGCTGCTGTCCTGGTTGCCCGTGTAGATGCTGTGCCCAGAAGCAGTTTACTCTGGCTCAGACAGCTCAGGAGTTTATTGCTTTGCCTTAAATGTACATGTAGATGCACCCAATATGTTGAATTCTGAAGAAAGGAATAAATCAGAAAGTTTTAAAGCCAAACACAGTTAACTGGGGCTAGGGGAATAATTTATCAAACTAAACTACAGGTTTAAAAGAAGAAACAGAAAATAATTATAGGGGCCCTAGCAGAATTTCCCTCCCCGCTATTAATAATAAAAATCCCTGATAATAATAGTAATAATAATAATAATATTAATAATCCCCATTAATAATAAAAATCCATGAGCTGTACACCTTGTTGCACTGCTCTAAGTAATTTAATAGTGTTTTTGGCATCAGTGCAGTTGCACCAATGCTACTGTTTTTGTAAACACTAGTGTGAACTGAGTCCAGGATTTTTTAGCACCAAGTCACTATAGAGGTAAAGATGCTTGTATTCTGTGTACATTATTTTAGCTTATTGTTGCTCAGATATGGGGATGAATTTTCCTAGAATAGAATGGGGTATCCAACCTACAGAATATATACCACAAGTGGCATGGGCAACCTTTGTGTGTGGCAGTACAGCTGCAGATAGAGCAAGGAACAGAGAGCGGAGCAGCAGATGAGGCAGGAAGCACAGGGCAGGAAGCAGAAAGCAGGGTAGCAGATCAGGCAGGGGAAAGTGATTGGAGTGGCACTTATGCAGGGTGTAGGGCTAATTTGTGGTACATCTGCTGAAAAGGTTGACTTGCTCTGAAATAGATATTTCTTCTAAGCAAGATGGTATGAACCATAGTAATACTTCTCTTCTCACCATCCTTCTTTCTCTTTATATTTTAAAGGATTTGAATTTGGCTGTGTCTCAGGAATTAAAACTAACATCTTCATTAATCCTTGCAATATGTATAAGGCCTTTTTCTTCTCACATACACTGCAATAAATCAACTAACTGTTTTCAGAAAAATAAAGTTACATACTGGTATATAGTTTCATAGTTTTATAGTTAGTAGGGTCAGAAGAGACCTGAGTAGATCATCAAGTCTGACCCCCTGCCATGTCAGGAAAGAGTACTGGGGTCAAATGACCCCAGCAAGGTGATTGTCTAGCCTTGTCTTAAGACCCCCAAAGTAGGAGCCAGTACCACTTCGCTTGGAAGTTGGTTCCAGATCCTAGCCGCCCTGACTGTGAAGTAGCACCTCCTGATGTCTAATCTGAATTTACCCTCTGCCAGCTTGTGACCGTTATTTCTAGTCACTCCTGGTAGTGCTCTGGGGAACAGGGATTCCCCCAATGCTTGCTGGTCCCCTCCGACTAGTTTGTAACAGGCCACTAGATCCCCCCTCACCCTTCTCTTCTGGAGGCTGAACAGGTTCAGGTCCCGTAGCCTCTCCTTGTAGGGCCTGCCCTGCTGCCCCCTGATCACGCGAGTGGCCCTCCTCTGGACCCTCTCCATGTTGTCCACATCCCTCTTGAAGTGCGGCGCCCAAAACTGGACGCAGTACTCTGGCTGCAGCCTGACCAGTGCCGCATAGAGAGGGAGTATCACCTCCTTGGACCTGCTTGAGATGCATCTGTGGATGCATGACAAGGTGCGGTTGGCCTTCCTGACTGCATCCCCACACTGCCAGCCCATGTTCATCTTGGCATCAATGATGACTCCAAGAACCTTTTCTGCCTCTGCACTGATGAGAAGGGAGTTCCCCAGCCTGTAGGTATGATGCTGGTTCTTCCTCCCCAGGTGCATCACTTTGCACTTGTCGATGTTGAATCCCATCCTGTTCTCATCCGCCCACCCCTGTAACCTGTCTAGGTCCAATTGCAGCCTATTCCTCCCTTCTAGCGTGCCCACATCCCCCCACATCTTAGTGTCATCAGCAAATTTGAACAGGGTGCTTTTTACCCCCTCGTCCAAGTCACTGATGAAGATGTTGAACACTGCGGGCCTGAGGACCAAGCCCTGCAGAACCCCACTGCCCACATCCCTTCAGGTCGAAAATGACCCATCCACTACCATTCTCTGGGTGCGGCCTTCCAGCCAGTTGGTGACCCATTTGACTGTGTAGGTGTTGACACCATAATCCCCCAGTTTCTTAATGAGAACGGCGTGAGAGACAGTGTCGAAGGCCTTCCGAAAGTCCAGAAAGACTATGTCCACTGCTACCCCTGCATCTAAGGATTTGGTGACCTGGTCATAGAAGGCCAGCAGGTTGGTCTGACAGAAGATGCCTCGAATGAACCTGAGTTGGTTGCCCCTAAGCATGCAGTCCTCTGCTGGCCCCTCATGGACATGTGCCAGAATAATTCTCTCAAAAAGCTTACCCAGGATCGAGGTAAGACTAACTGGCCTATAGTTCCCTGGGTCCTCCTTCCTCCTTTTTTTGAAGATGGGAACCACATTGGCCCTCTTCCAGTCCTCTGGCAGCACACCAGAGCACCACAGGTGCTCATAAAGCCATGCCAGGGGTCCCGCAATGATGTCAGCTAATTCCCTCAGCACTCGGGGGTGGAGATCATCTGGACCAGCTGATTTAAATACATCCAGTCCCTCCCGAAGTTCCCTGACTAGATCCTCACTGACCTTTGGCCTAAGTGCTCCTCCTCTGGGGCCTGAGGGGGGCCCAGTGGTGGGGGGCTGATTCAGTCCCTGCTCAGGAAAATGGAGGCAAAGAAGTTGTTAAATAGGTTAGCTTTGTCATCTGGTGTGACGACCAAATTTTCTAGCGTGTCTTGCAGGGGCCCCATGTTATCCGGTACCTTCTTTTTGCCCCCTATGTATTTAAAAAAGGACTTCTTGTTGTCTTTGATCTGGGAAGCTAGTCCTAGTTCCATCTCTGACATCTCTTCAGTTATTTCTCGCTCATCTTTCTCTTTCCTAAATGGACCTTGTGCATGTAAAGGGATTGCAAACAGTGTCTGTGGGCTGGATCTAGAGTTGAGTCATCCAACCCGCAGCTTAAATGGGACAGGGACTTTTGTGAAGTGTGGACAAGTGCCTGGGCAAAAACTAGGGCACAACAGGAAGAAGTCCTATCCTGTGATTGCTTCCCTGGTGGTAGCCAAGATCCTGGGATAACAGACCTTTTCCCTTTGGGTTCTGGGCCAGAAGTAGGGGACGTTCATGGGCCTGATTTGGCTCCTGAGTTTTGCTTATCAGCACCGAGATGCAGTTTCCCAGGAACTCCTGCACCTATCCCCTTGAAACTTGGCAGGGTGTCATGCCCTCAAAAGGGCCTACCATCCCTGCAGTTTTCATCAGAATCAAGCAAGAAATGACAAAGTTATCCGCATTTTCATGATTCCCCATTATAGCCTATGGACAAAATGTCGAAACGTGTTGAAACAGCTAAATAATTTTGATGAAACAAAATGGAACAGTGCTTCGAAATGAAATGACAAAATGGCAAAATGGAAGTTGAAATGAAATGGTGCTGTTTCACACAGCTGTAATAGATAAGACCTCTGAAGAAGTCTGAAGAAAATCACTGGCTGCAGTGATGTCTTTTACAGACTTCTCAGTGGTTTAGTTGGTACCAGAACTTCACCCAAGAAAGGCAATTTTGAGCAAATTCCTGTTTTAAGATGGTGTTAGGGATATAACCTTTTTTTTAAGGGTAAGGAAAGAGGGAGTAACATTCTGCTTATTTTTAAAGCCATAGAGCTGGAGCTTCTAGAAGCTGAAGAAAGTTGAATTATTTGATAGGTGCCTAAGGCCTTAATGTTTTAGAGGAAGTGGCCTGTATTTTCTCATTTAGTTTATACTCGTCTCTGAATTTGATTATGCTTCAAATATTCATGAACCGTGACACCAGTGCTACTGTGCAATAGCTCATTGCTACTGCGCAGTAGGGTTGGAAACAACCTGTGTGCTGCCAGGACTGCGCAGTAACAGTTGGGCACACATGCAGACACACCCATATATAATTATATAAATACAAAAATCTTGAAAACTGAAGCTGTCTCTGGATCTGCTCCAGTGCACATTAAATTCAAAGGAAGTCCTTCTCTTTGTTACATCATTAGGGAGTTTTCCTTCCTATTTCTGCATTTATTGACTATGTCAATTCTTGTTTTCTTAGTATTAATATTTCATTTTTACTAGGTTTTTTTTTTACATACTTGAGGTAATTTCTAACTTCGGACCATAATTATATTGTAACATATACTGTAAATAAAGCTAATTTAAAGAAAAGCTCCATGCATTCTGGCTATGTGTGTAAGTAACTGTTTTGTTTAATTCAGATATATGTGTTGTTTTACTTATTGTTCTTTTTATTTAGCAGGTGTTTTGTTATAAACTGAGAGAACTGGACCTCAGTAATAACTCCTTTGGGTGCAATAAATTCTATGTTATCTATTAATAAGCAATTGATTTTGAAGTTAATTGCTTATATTGATGGATGTACTGTGCTGATTTCTTTATCTGATTTAGACAGTGCTGGTTGTCATCAAAAGGAAATTTCTGCTTCACTCCAGACTAGTGGCAACATAAATCAAGTCAGACAGATGTCATTAAAGTCCCATAATACAAGTAACTCTGAACATATTGTTTGAATCTTCAGAGACTGTTGGTGTGCACTGTGAAAAGGTTGTCACCAGACAGCTTTTACTTCTTGCATCACCAAGGATTTGAAAAATAGCTCTTACCAATAATTTTTGTTTGCATGTCAATTTGACAGGAAAGGAAATATTTACTGTGTACCTATTTTTCAGTGTGAGGTATATTTTTAATTGTACAGCCATCAGTAGATTAAAACAGGAATATTCTATGTGTAAGTGCAAGTCATTTTTCAGGATTATTTCACATTGTATTAAAGGTGTATCACACTAAGGGTCTTCACAATATATCTGAGGGCATTTTTACACATGTATGACCTGCAGTGCTGGGTGCTTTGAAAAGCGCTTGGTGCTGCAACACATACAAGTTGTACAAACAGTGAAATGCGCATTAGCGTGCAGAAAGTGGCAGTCCGCTTTTGAACTATAGCACATAGAAAGTGTTTTAGTTCAAAAGTGCACTGCTGCCATTTTCTTTATGCTGACATGCATTTAGCCACTTATACAACTACAAGCAATCCCGCACGGTGCACATCAGTTCACATATGTAGCACGCTCCAATAATTGAGTCTGCTCTGATGTGCTGAATCTCTGGCACAATGCAGTGTGAAAACTTATGTGTATAAATGCCCTGAGTGACCTGCTGCAGCTATAGCACAGCTGCACGTAGGAGCCAGGAGAGAAAGTGGAGCACTGTGGGATGCTGGAGGTCTGAGAGATGTAAATGTACAAAATATAGCACTACAAAGTTCTCATTTGAAACAATTTTTTTTTGTGTGTGTAGTGAATCTGCCATTTTTGTGATGATACTGTGGCAGTGCAATAATTGTGCCTACCACTTTAAGACAATCAGGCAGGCTGTGGAGGCTCAGGTCAAATTAGGTAGTCACCTGACTGCAGAAAGCCGCCTGATTGGAGGAGGGCTGGGCAGACAGAGTATAAGCCCCCGACTCTGGGAGCAGGGCTGGCAGTTACATCTGAGGAGCTAAAGGAGTAACATTGCTGAGCCTGAGGACTGCAGTTCCTGGAACACCTAGAAGTTAGGGTAGGAACTAGGGGGATGGAAGAGGTTCCTTTTGGTCCTGGGTAAGACTTGAAACTGTATCCTGCTGGAGGTGGATAGTGTAGTGAGGCTGCCTGTGGTGGGGCAGTCTCCAGGAAATGCCACACCTGTGCCACTCCAGTAAAGGCAAGGTTGGGGTGCCGGAAAGCCTCAGACTTCATTTGTTTGTGGATCACCCCGCGCAGGGGAAAGTCTTGGGGCCAAGGTCCACAGGGAGAGACTTAAGGCCTGAAGCCTGAGAGGCCCAGAGAAGGGTCGGGGTGCACTGGGAGGGACCTGAGGCCTACAGATCTTGAAGTGTGGCCCAGTGAGGGGTTAGAGAATGATGATCCAGTGACGTGTTGGAGTGAGTGGCCCAGTAAGGGACCAGGGCAGCGGTCCACTGCGGGGCCAAGGGGTTAAGGCCCACCAAGTAGGGCCTGTCTGGGCCAAAGGCTGATTGCGGTTTAGTAATGGGCTTGGGGAGTTGTGGTTTTGAATGCCATCTGCGAGGCATGGGACATAGTGTCGGGGCAGTTTGGAGCTGTGTGATTGGCCCAGTACACCAGGACCACAAATAGGCCACCTCCCACATTACATGTATTCATTTTACATCAAAGGCATGGCAGATGAGAGAAGGGCAGACTGCCCTAAAAGGGGTGGGGCATCTATCTCTTTGGGTGCCTGGGATGCCCCCCCTCCATTACGGAAACAAAAAGTGTAAAGATGTGGACGGTTGTTTTTGTTGTGCTATAAGGAGATATATAATGCTACAAAAATAATGTGTACAAGGGATAGAAGTAGATAGGAGGACATAAATATCACTGGGTGTGTCTATACAAGATGCTTTGGCACCATAGTGATGTGCTGTAGTGTTTGTTGGCAAAAACCTGACACTGTGCTATGTCCTCATAGCAACACACTTCCTCATTATAGCGTGTTGCTATGGCAATGTGGTGGCCAAAAATAACCATATGTGGCTGGCATGGTGCAGGCTGTTACTGTGCCATCTTTTAGTACTTCCAAAAGGAAGCACTAAATGATGGAGCAGTAACAAAGGTGCCATATGGCCACATGTAGATGCACCCACTGTATTGTAATATTACATGTTGAGTTCTTGGCTGATAAGTAAAACCTCCAAGACAAACTGATCAGCTTTGTTACTCTCTGGAACATGGGGATCATTTTCCAGTTCAATTACTCACTACTGTGAAACTCAAAGAGCTAATTTTCAATTTTACAAATTACAAAGGATAACTGTGTGTTCTACTTTATAACAATGACTTTTAAATCCATTTTGTTTAATTATGGAAGACCTTTTAATAGAGAGAGAGTTTAAGAGGATCTGAGTCTCCAGACAAATACCTGACTCTAGGAGTTTACAATATATTTTTTTGTTTTAGAATGCTTTGAATTTGTTGGGAGCCTTGCCATTAATTGGTTTAGTGGAATTTAGATCAGTTCCTAAGACATTCACAATATGGCTTGCATAGGAAATAATTTACATTATATTTTTAAATGTTTGGTAATAATTCAACAAATACTTGGTGTCATATTTGTGATTATGAACTCGCATCTATTGTTGTATATATTTATATATTCAACATCATAAAAGTTGTTTGAGCCAGTGCTTTTGGTCCATAAACAGGACATCTTTGTGTTATTAAAAATGTTTTTAATAAGAATATAAGGAACTATGACATACTTATCATTTCTTTTTTGACATCTTGGAACACTCAAATACAAATATTTACTCAAATCTGAAGTTATCAAATCCAAGATAACTTTGAATTTAAGATGACCCCTCCAGTAATTATATTCTATAAACAGAAAATTTATAAATTTGTTAACATTTTTCATGTATGGGATCTAATAATTTGAGTGTCATCTTATATCTATCCCCCACACTGTTACAGCGGGGAAGGTAATGGTGGGAGCAGGTGGTGAGGGAGACAGACAGGAGACAAGTGGTAGAGGGGCAGGTGATGGCACCTGCCCCCCAGCCCTCCTCTCACCCATTTGCCAGCATTTATCCTCTGGCACTGCTCCAACCCACTGCAGCCCGGGGCATGGAGCATGTGGTTACTCTGGCCCCAACCTGGCCACTTATCAACTGTTGCGGAAGTGGCAGCTCTGGCCAGGTCTCAGAGCCAGAGCCTGGGCCAGAGCTGCTGCTGCTGCTGCTACCAGGCTGGGCTGTGCATAGAGCAACCAAGTGCTCTGTGCCTAAGGCTGGAGCAGGGCTAGAATGCTGCTGGAGTCGAAGCTGGGGGAGAAGTGCCAGGAGGCAGAATCTGTGGGGTGGGGCAAAGGGGCAGAGGTAGCACAGGGGTAGCCAGTGGGGAGCAAGTTGCAGGATGGTAGGTGGTGGGAGCGCTTGCCCCACTGCTGCATTGTACTCAATTGCAAGATGATGGGCTTTTCTCCCATGTTAAATCTTGGATTCAAGTAAATACAATGGTTAAATCTTGATTTGCTGACTAGTGTTCATGAAATATTTAAAAAATCAGTTATGTGGTATTTTACATATTTTAGTAACCTAAAAGTTGAACCTCCCTTTCCCCATGAAGTAGAAAAATCCTGCCTTCCAACTCCCCAGCCCTGTTCCATAGTTAAGCTTTCATTAGCCAAATTCCATTTAGGTTATGATCTTGGCTGATAAATTTCACTCTTAGGTGCCTTTAGACCTTTGAAAAGGCAGGTGTGGCATAGCAAACCTGCTCCTTGGCTGGCAGGGGGCACTGTGCAGGGAGTGGGCACAGAAAGGGGATACCATCTGAGCCTGAAACCCCCTGAAGCCACTTCCCACAGCCGCTGGATGGAGTGGGCAGGAACAGTCCTGAGACTCCCCTCTCCCCCCCCGGGGTAAGACAGGGATGTGGGCAATGGTGGTTCCCCTTCCTGACCCTACTCCCTGCCCAGCCCAGTTGGTCTTCCCTGCTGGCATGGGGTCTCCAGCTGTGCTGTGGCCCCATTTTCCTCATGGTCTGAGCTCAGTTCCTCCATATGGATTCTTCAGGGAAGTGGAGCTTCCGGCTTTTCAGGGAGCTCACTTTTCTACACGATGGAAGAGGGGCATGACTGTACTACTGTGCTCCACTCCCCCAAATTAGCCCTTGACTGCGGGTATCCCTGTTTGATTAAAACAAACCAGATTGTTTAGTAGGAAACAAATAATATAATCCTGAGACATACTCCCCATATGAGAAAACCCTCTGAACAGGTGAGCAGTTGCCCAGTTCTACACTTTGGTTCACTTGAAGGAGAAGTGGAACTACTCAAGAATAAAATTGCCTTTCCTGGCTATAAGTAAAACATTATGAAATATAAAATAAATCATTTTTCATATTTGGAGAACTAGGAAAATAGGTAGATTAGCTAAAAATCATTTTTTTCAGTTGGACATTTGAATCTCAAAATCCCAAAGTGTGATTTTTTTTTCCCTAGGCGGCTTTATGCACCTGGATATACAAATTTTGATTGAAAGTGCTTACTCAGCTGAAACTGCATTTAAAGCTGCTTCTGTGGGGCTATAAAATAGCAAATAATACAGGAAGGTGCTCATTATTTATTTGAGGGGGGGGGGGAAAGATTGAGTCCTTTGGTATATTTAGTTTTGGCCTTCCTGTCTTCCTGTTTCTATTTCATAAGTTGTGAGTGGAAGAAAATATTCTTAAATGTCTTCCTCTTTAGATATATTTTTCATCACCACCTTCCAAGCTTTATTTTTTAATACTGGGATAGGAAATGACTTTAGGGAAATCAAAACAATGATTATTCCCTCCATGTAGTATTTCAGAGTGCATTGAGGATGACTCCTGGGATTGTTCAATATTGGTAGAAAAGGTGAAGCACGCTCCAAAACAAAATAGACTTTATTCACAAAAATTAAAAAGCAATCACCAGACCATTAGAAGTCTGGGCATGAATATTAAAGTCTTTGACTCTCACTTTGACTGTTCCCCTATCTAAAATAGTGCCTCCTACAAATTGCAAAAATATATGCAGAGACCAAAATAATGAATTATTAAGAGATTGTTAAATATTGATCCTTTGTATAAGATATACTGTACTTACTCAACTATAAGGTGACCCTGAATATAAAATAATTCCCCAATAATTAGATTCTATATATGGAAAATTTATGAATTTGTTATACTTTTCAGGTATAGAATCTAAGTATTGGAGGGCTGCCTTGAATTTGTCCCCCTCCCACTGCAACGAGGGAAAATACATTTGGGGGTCAGGTATCTCCCTTGCCCCCTTGCCCTTGGCCTCCCATAGCTTCCTCCTCTTGTAGTCCTTTCCCCCCACCCCTCCTTACTATTGCAGCGTACTCTCCCATGGCACAAAATGTATGCAGTATAGTGGCTTGCCATGACTTGTAAAAGAGTCAGTGCTATTAAGGACTGAATTCAGTGGGCATCACCACATGTCTTATTCAGATAAGATGCACTAACTTATCTTTGTAATAGAGTCCCATCAGCATCTTGGTTAAGGTCAAGCCTTTTTGGCACCAAGTGGATCAGGGTTGTCTCTGGTCCTCCTTTATCAGCTTGGTACTGCAGTATCTCCAGGCCCAGTGCCAGTTCCCTGTGGAGGGGACAGCTGGCTGTTTTTTTCCAAGGGCAAAACAAAAAAACCATAGCTCAATATGGGTTATGTGTTTTATAGTCATACTCAGTATTGGTAGCATTTAATAGCAACTTCATAATTGTTTTCCATTACTGTTGCTTTGGCAGCAGTTTAATGATAGACCATGTATTTAATGAGGTTTCGTCATATGTGAATATAAATTGAGGAGCCTTTTTCTTCATGCTGATTGGGAGAAAAAGCTTAGTCTTTTATCTGAGTAAATATATTAGTATTTAATATATTGATTTATTTAGCTTTATAACAGTTACAAAATATGAAATATGATAAGAATCCTGAAAAATTATACAAACAAAATATTTTCCTCTGTTTGTTTTCAGTATGTCCATTTTCTGTCAACTGGGTTTTTGAAGTGAAAGTTAAAAACAAAGATGTGTGCATGTGAATCTATGCTTTAGATGCAAGAGATGTGGTATTCCATATATTAGGGGTGTGTGAAGTGGGCTGTATTCGATTCAGATTCGGCCTGAATTGGGGACAGTGATTCAATTAGTTGATTTGGATCACTATCCCGATTCAATTCAGCCATATCTGAATCTGAAGTTTTGATGCTGATTTGAAGAATCAGTGATTCAGCCATAGACACAGCTTTAAATGTTTTTCTACATACCTTGAGGTACCAGATGTGGCTCATGAGCTCTGTGATACTGGGGCAGATGGAGCATCCCACAGGAGTGTGGAGGGGTAGGGGGACCAGGTGCACTTGGCAGTGAACCCGGAAGTGGAACAGAAGTGGGTCTGCCCTTGAGCTTGCGGGGGGGGCCCCCTCATGCCCACCCAGCTTGGCTATCAGCCACAGGGGGACCCCAGGTGCCCCCCCAGACCCAGGCGGCATCAGTTGCTGAGATGGAGGGGGGCCCGCGCACTCCCCAGTGGATCTGGAAGTGGAGCAGAAGTGCTTTTGGTCCAGTTCTGGGTCTTATGCTGAGCATGCTGGGGACCCCCCCCCCCGCACTCCATCCCCTGCACCGTTGCCACATTCACGAGCCAGCTGGTACCTTGAGGTATGTAGAAAAAACATT
Source organism: Crocodylus siamensis (assembly GCF_052110815.1). Classification (NCBI taxonomy): domain Eukaryota; kingdom Metazoa; phylum Chordata; order Crocodylia; family Crocodylidae; genus Crocodylus; species Crocodylus siamensis. Next base: position 154,310,865 of record NC_143396.1, on the reverse strand, counting down.
TGAAGCTGTGTCTACGTCCAAATCATCAAATCTTTCTGAATTTCCCTGAATTGATCCAGAGGGTTCTGATTCGATTTGGAGAGATAAAAGGGTCTCCTGATTCGATTTGGATTCAGAGATTCAGCTGCTGAATCTCCCCTGAATTGAATCAGCAATCAAAGCTTTGCACAGCTCTACCACGTATTACTTTAAAAAGGGATGTCTAAAATTTGAACTGCTGCCTACACCTTTGGAAATGGCTGGTCCAGCCTATTTATTAAACACTTGTTCATTTCTTCATTTCTTCCTTTGAAGGTCTGCAGTGACTTAAACCTTTCTATAGGGAACTGGTAGCATTTCAAATAAGACCTATTTCATTGAATGTGATATTTTTATTTTTCTATCATCTTTACTGTATTGTCTATCTAAATTACAAAATGAGGTTGCCTAGTTGCTGCTGCAAAATATCCACTGAGTAGTAATCTTTGAAAAATCTCCTAAATAGGAAAATGAGCATTCTCTGGCAGGGATGTAATATTGGTTATATTTCAGTTTAAAAGTTGTTTGTTCACTTGAACAATGCACACACACACAGTTGTTTATTTACTTGGATGTGTGTGTGTTTGTGTGTCTATATAATTTGATCAACTGTTTTTTGCATTGGCAAGAGTAGATTGTATTGTTATGGAGAGTGTGCAAATTGTGTGCGTGTTTTATGGTGCCCTGGAACATTATTACATGATAACATATTAACTTAATAATTGGTACTAACAACATTTACACTGGATGAGTGCTGAGAATGCAGAAATAATAATGGAGTGTAGGTATCACAGCAGTAAATGTCCATATTATTTATATTATTGATTTGAAGAATTCTAAATAGAAGTAATTTTTCTATGCCCAGTAATAGAATTGAAAGGTAGAAACTGAATTTGTTGTGTGTAAAAAAACAAACAAACAATTGTTATACTTTGCAATTGCAAGACAAGCGTAGCTTAGTGTAGAACCACAGACTGTGATATCAGTTTTTTGGCATCAAAGCAAGCTAATAAAGAGTTATTTTTTATCTTTGGTTTTAGTCACTATATCAGTGTTTCTGCTTTTTATTGTTATTCTTAAATTGTAAAGCTATATCCAAAAGCAAATAGAATGTATAAAAATAAATCCTTCTTATTCAAAAGTCTTCTCTCTGTACATAATCAGCATCATCTGTGTGAGTCATAAATAATGCAAAGTTTTCCTGCTTTGGTCACCTACTTTGCTAAAGTAAAAGTATATTTGGGAAAGTTAGAGTGATTCACTGAAAGATTGTGCATCATTAGAGTAATTATTGATTCGAGCCTTATACTGTTTCCTGTCAGGTTCTCATTCTTAGATACGTGTAAACATTTTCCTTTCTGACTCAGCTGTGAAACCTTTATGGTTTTGAGGACTGATTTGACTAATCTCATTAGAGTCACTGGAACTAGTTACAATAGTACAGGCTCTATATTAAAGGCCTCTAACAGTGATTCCTGACAGAGTTTATCATAATTTCTGAACCAGAGAGACTTCTCTAAATGTTAGAGAGCGCGTCTACATGCACAATTAATACGAAGCAATAAACTCTGGCACTTACTGTATTGGAATTTATTGCTCCAGGGTGCTGCATCTTCATGTGCATCTTCACCTGCAGCACACTGAGCTGTGTCAGAGCAGCCCCAGCTGGCAGGGAGCCTGAGGGTCAGCCGGGGCTGCTCTGATCCATGTCAGCCTGCTGCAGAGGGGCTGGCTGGGGCACAATTATGCTCCAGTGTGGGGCTGGCAGGCAGGCAGCCACAAAGTGATGTACCCTCATGTCCCAGCCAGCCAGACCACTGTCTACATGTGTTGCTGCTCACTAAACAGTGCTGCTGCAGGATAGTACTGAAAACTGTAGAAGAGCTTACTGCCAAGAATCCAACTATAATATAGTGTGTATATTTTAACAGTTGTAAGTTAAAATAGGGCACATCTTGATTTATTTTTTCTAGAGAATTACATGGAGAAATTATATACATTCATACATTCCTATATTCTCCAGATTATAGATTGAATTTGTCGAAGTTTATTTTGTTACAAAAAGTAAAGTATTGATAGTTTTCATTTGTAATTGAAGCCCAAGTAAGTGTTAATGTGTTACAACTACACCTGAAAGTGCTAATTTTACTTTCAGTTACACAACTGAGCTTTTTATCATGTGACACTTTCTTGTCGGATAGAAAGGTATATACCCTTTAAAATATGAGAAGGCAAAGCTATAGATTTGAAAGCAAGCAACCTATTTTTGATGGAATCTGAACAGTTCATGGAATTACCCATATTTTTCCTTTCTACGTACAAGGCCAGAATGCTGTATCTAGATTTTTTATATTTGCTTTTGATATATTAAGCTGTAGATTCACAATGACTATGATAGAGATGTTTAAAAATTATGCAATAAATAATTCAAAAGACAATTTAGTTTAATCCAATAAAATACATGAAAAAAGTTAGAAATAACTTTTTAGTATGACAGTTCCTCAATAATGTTAATGAATGATAGTCCTTTATAAGGAGTCTCATTTTTTCATGTCTAATATAGATATTAGTAAAATTACATTATATTCTGAAGAAAATTGAATTACAATTACATGTCAGTCCATTTGCAGTTGGATATTTGAAAATGATTTGAAAACTACAAGGACTTTGATTAGATTTTTGAAGTCATGCACTAAAAAATTTCTGTCCTTTAATATATTTATATGCATTTCATATATATATCTAATATACATATATGGAATTGCATACCAAGAAATAGTAGTGAATCTAGAAATGTGCAGCTGCCTTGATATATTCAGGTCACTTATGTACCATCAACATATTGGAGATGTTTTCCGATGGTTTCTTTTCTGGATTTACAAATGTGAGGTGCTTGATACCCAGATATATTAACAGATATGATAGCCTGTAGTTTCAGCAGTATATAATTGTGCAATAGTTTCAGCACTATTGCATATTTAGCATAAAACAGAATAAAACAGGAACATATGAACTTTAAATAAAAGGGTAACAAAGAAAAGAAAAAAGGCCTTTTAACTATTATGTACTTTGATTTTTTTTCTTAACCTCCTGGCAGGTGGTATGTTTACAGATGGTTCAGAATGGCACATGTTGAATTAGGGGCATAGGGACAAAGGATGTTTCATTTTATATATGTGAACTAGTCAGTCAAAACCTTGCTAGATCAGCTATATTTATTATGCAGACATAGGTGAGTAGGGAATGTTCTTTGCCCATGTCAAAAATTATTTCAGATGTCTCAGTTCTCATGCTGGAGCAAAATAATAAACTTTGCATTTGTATAATTCATTTTATCGAAAGATCTGAAAGACTTAAAATATTAAATTGGGACACTTTTCCTCATGGAATTATTTTGCATCATCAGAATTAGAATTCTGCTAACTCTTTGCCTCATTTTGTAAATTGCTGATGTGGAATTCCTGATGTGAAGTTGCTGATACAGTGATTGTGGATCTGCATCTCATTTGAAACTTTCTTGTGGAAGAAAATTCATTTAATTGGTAACATTCTAGTCCTGCTGAATTCAATGGCATAAATCCTACTAACATTATAGAATCCAGGATTTACTTAATATTTTACTACTGGATCTTAGTCTGGGGAGGGACATAAAATTTTTGAATGACTGACCTATTAAGATGCAGTAATATTATTACTATTCTGATGATAAGACCTTGTTTTGTAATTGCTTATTATAGCTTTGCAAAACTTTAACTGTTTGATTTGAAATTTTCCATGTAGAATGTCTGTCTCAGGCTGACTTCTTTTTTTTTAATCCTCAGCCAATACTAATATTATTATCCATGTCTGATAATGAGACTGGGGAAACATATATTGATTTTGTAATATTAAAAGAAAATGCATGGATGACATTTTCTTTGAAAAGGTCTCAGGACCAAGGATTGAAAAATGGACAGTGAGCTGGCCTTTGTTTTAGACCTTTTGTTCTTTGGAAAGTCTGTCCAAACTTGGACAAGTTAAAAGCCTTGAAAAAAATCTCGGCTTGCACACAGGAGCAGAGGACTGAATGAGACTGTCCCGGGGGGGGGAGGCAAGATGAAAGGGGTGGAAGTCGCCTTCCCACAGTTGAAATCGTGGTGGGGAAACCCCACCATGGCAATGAAGAAACAATCCCATAATGGGACAAAACTTACCTTCAACAGGCACAATGGCCAGGAAAACACCACAGCTGATCAAACTGCCTGTATGGTTCATCAGCTATGCATACTGCCTGCGCAGTTTATCAGCTTTTCTATGCAGCTGGAATTGGCGTGTGGCAGTTACTTCACCAAAAAACACCAGCTGGCTCAGATAAAAGTCAGCTGCAGGGAGAACATGCATGAATGGGGAGTCTAGTGTACCTCCCCAACCTTTTTTTCTTCTGCCTTATACTTTAAGTTGCCCCTAGGATGGAAGCCCAGGGAGTTGCTTTTTTTTTTGTTTTCAACAAGAGAACTTCATTGTGTCATACTCAGTTTACGACACACTATAACTCTTAGGCCCTTTGCTTCAGCACTGCAGCCTACACAGTCATTTTGTACTCTTTATTTGGTCCAGTAATTGTTCTGTCTTAAGTTCAGGACTTTGTACTTACCCTTACTGAATTTCATTTGATTGATTTTAGATTATTTCTTCAGTTTCTCTAGGTTATTCTGGATCCTAATAAGACCCTCCATAGAGTCTACAACTTCACCCAAATTGGGGTTATCTGTAAATTTTCAATGTGTGTTCTCAATATCATTTTCCAGATCATTGATGCAGATGATAAACAATACCAGACCCAGGACCAACCTTTGGGGAATCACACTTGATACTTCTTCCCACCTAGATATCAAACCATTGATGACTACTCATTGAGCATGATGATTCAAGTTGTTATAAATCTACTGTACAGTACTTATGTCTCTAGAGTACATTTCTTTAGCTTTCTAATGAGAATGTTGCAAGGGACAGTGTCAAAAGCCTTGGTAAAATTAAGGTGTATTGCATCCATTGCTCTCCTCACATCCACAGAGCCTGTCACCTTGACATAGAAAGAAATCAGGTTGGTCAGGTGTGATTTGCTCTTGGTAAATCCAGATTATTGTTGCTGATCACCTTGTTTTTCTCCAGGTGCTTTGGAATAGATTCTTCAGTGGCGTCTTCCATGAAATTTCCAGGTATTGAGATCAGACTGACTACTCTAATTCCTGGATCCTCCTTTTTCCCTTCCTTAAAGATGGGCAATATGTTTTCCTTTTTCTGCTCATCTGGAACCTCACATGACTTCCATAAGTTTTCAGAGATAATAGCCAGAAGCCTTGAAGTTACCTCAGTCAATTTTTTCAGTACTCATGAGTGCATCTCATATGGCTCTGCTGACTTGCAAACATCCAGCTTTTCTAAGTAAGCCTGACCTTTTTCACTGCTTCTAGGTTGCTTACTTCTTTTCCTATTGCTGCCAATTGTGCTTATTTTTTGATAGCTGACCTTACTTGTGAAGGCTAACATCAAGAAGGCGTTAAATACTTAACCCTCATCTGTTCTCACGAAACTGTAACTGTTGTTGTTCTCATGGGGTAACTTCTTATCCCACCCACGTGAACAAAATGGAACCAGTGACAACAGTTTAAATGTACCAAAAACTATTTCTTAAACATACAGATTGTTTGAAAGAGTATCTATGATGATTTGAACCCAAAATATTATTTAACTAGAACTATGAACAAAATCTAAACTTTGTTAGAGTTTCAATGAACAATTCGCTAAGTCTGCAGTTCAGACCATGGTTTTTAAACTAACAGTTACTTCCAAAAACATTTCCTAACTGTTTTAACTAAATATTGCATTCCTCACAAAGCAGCAGTGATGTACTGTGGTGCACATGAGCAAATTGCTTACAGTCTTCACATTGTTTCCAGGTTTTGTGGTCATTTCTTCTTAGAAAAAAGCACAACATCCACTCATGCTTGCAGAAGGTTTTACTGGGGTGTGTTGTAGCAATTTGTAATTTAGGGCAGTCACACCAGACTTGATGGGCTTAGGCAGATTGCGTTTATCGATCATTCTTCATTTTATGTGTCCATTGATCAACTGTTCTCCAAGTTCCTGCAAAAAAAAAGTGCCGTCTTCTTAAATGTGATCTTTGCTTCTGGTTTGTATTGCCAAATGATGAGGCTGGCAGTGGCAGCCACATCCAGCATATTGACAAATACTGTCATTGGCCACCTGTTGATTTACCATCTGCAAGAGGTCATACAGACTAAGTGGTCAAAGTTATCCACTCCACCCTTGTTTTTATTGTAGTCATGAATGATGTCCAGCTTTCTTTGCTCTCCACCCGCTGACAGGTCATGGTGCATGCTTGACAGCAACAGCACAACTTTGGACTTCTTTGGAACATAGGAAACTAGGTTGAGTTCCCCATCAAAAGCAAAAATGGATGAAAAAGTTTCCCTTCTTTGATTTGCTTGCATTTCGTTTGGGATATCGGCCTTTTTTTTCCGAATCGTACTCACATAGGTAAAGTCTTGCTGTAGTAGTCTTTCCGCCAGGTCAGTACTTGTGAAGAAATTGTCATCCACAATATTCCTTCCCATCTTGTACCAGGGATGAACGAGCTTTTCAGGGACCTGGGTACCAAGGTTACCTTGGCATGGAATTTCTGGTTGCTTGCCCAGGTAGGTGTCTCCAGACAGAGGGAATGATATTGCTGTATCACAGCACCACCACGTTTTCAAGCCATATTTGGCTGTCTTGCTGGGCATATACTGTCTGAAGGGTCAGCAAACCCTGAACACAACGAACTGCTCATCAAACTTTTGGTGTATTCCTGGAATATACAATTTCCTGAGCTGCTCCACAAATTGTGCCCAAATATGTCTGAAGGCAGCAAGCTTGTCTACAGCTCTTCTTTCCTCATGTGTCAGTTTGTTGTCAAATCTCAGGTAGTTGTTGATTTGATGGAATCATTTTAAACTCATGTTTAAACTCATCCTTGCACAGAAGCAAGGGTGTCCGGTGTATTGCTCCCACAACTCCTCCAGTGCCTCGTGATGACAGTGGCATAGACCACTTAGCAGGCCAATGTAGGCTTTCAGCTTTGCTTCGTCCAGCTTTTTCCACTCCTTTCTATTTTCAGGATGCTTATCATTCCACTCCCTGAATCTTCTTTCTGCCTCTCTGTTTGTTTCTCTTATGATAACAGTCAGGCTATCTTGTGAGAGAAACAGGTGGAATGTTTCCACTACTGTATCTTTATTACTTTCTCTTGTTAGTCCAGCACTTTCATGAGCTACGTCCTTGGCTATTCTCTGATGTATTAGCTGTGGACTTTTTTCCCACACTCTGCCATTCTTTCATCTTAAGGTGCCATCAGCTGCAGTGTTTTCTTGGGGTGATGGCAGTGGTTCTGCTCTATGTCCTGCTGTAGCTCTCCTTGGTCTTCCATGGCGGCCCTGGGCTGGTCCTCTTCTCTTTCTGACTGGAAGTGTTGGCATCACTTCTGCTTGTGGCACCAACTTCTCATCTGAGCTGGATGAAGCTTCCATAGATGCATGGTCTTCTTGCTCTGGACAGTCCCCCATGTTTGGCTCAAAGTCAGCATCCTCACTGCCTTGGGATAAGATTTAATCAGTGGATGTGTCACTGTCATCCCCAGTATCCTGTAGAAGACAGGTTTCAGCACTGAATATGCACTGACTTCTTATCCTGGACTGCAGAAAAAAAAGAAAAAAGTGATTACTGCTGAATGCATATAAATAACAATCAAATATAAGTCTGTCCATCTATGCTGTAACAGAAATAATTCTGCCCTGCCCTTTGGCAGCACAAGTAGCACCCTCTCCTTCTGGGCAAAGAAGCCAGAAACCAGCATCCACCCTTTGCAGTTAAGCCATATGTGGGTGGATGCTGTTTGGAAACCACATTTGCAGGGGCTTATTGAGAGCAGGTAAAGGAGGCATGGGGGATGTCAAGCCCTTACTGTTGAAGGGGCTCCATAGTGTATACTGTATTGTACCTTTGCTCCTTGTCCTCACTTCCAGCAAAGGCAGGGCAAACTAGCTTGTATGCTATGAAAGGGGCAGGTGAGGTGGAATTTTGCCATGAGAAGAGAGCAGAGGTGGATTTGGATATGACAAAGGGTTTGGGGGTTTTTTTTTGGCAAAGGGCAGGGTGTTTTGATGACCTTGCAGCCTGGAATCAAAGTAGTTAGCAAAAGGGATTACGACATCTTCTGCAAAAGCAGAGTGGATGATGGCCATCCATTAGTTAACATGGATACCTGAAGTGAACATGAATGACATATGAATGAATGCTGACCTTTCAGATGCATCCGCCCAAAGTGGCCAGACAGTTCTTTCATTTATACAGAAATTGCATTGGGGTAAGAAGTTATCCCAATGTGTTAACATGGGCCTGGGGTAAGTTGTTACCCCATATGGAAAAACACATTCATGCCTGGGGTAACATGTTACCCTGGGCAGTTTTTCATCCACAGAGGGCAAGATGTTTTTTCTTTGGGGATATTGTGCACTGTGGTGCCAGTGACAATGTCCTAAAAAGATTTTTTTTTAGAATTAATTAACTTTAAGATACTGCACAAAATATGCATCTGGGGCAGGAAATTACCCCATGGGAACGTATGAAAGTTAAGGCTTCTTTGTGTCATCCATGATTAGATTGCCCTCTGTATTAGTAACTTTTCTTGGTCTTTCTCTTATGCCTAACATAATTGTAGAGTGCTTTTTTGTTGTCTTTTATGTCCCTTGCTAGGTGCACCTTAAATCATGCCTTGGCTTTTCTGATTTTGGTTCTACATGTCCATGCAACACTCTTGTACTTTTCCCTAGTAATTTGGTCAGCTTTCCATTTTTTATAGAATTCGTTCTCAAGTTTCACCTCTAGATGCTCTTCTCCTTCTCTCATGTTTACACTAGTCAGCATGTTTATAGAAATCAGTCATATCTCCTGTCAACCCTTTTTTGCTGAAGAAGTGATTGTTGTTTTAGTCTCTTCTTGTACTGTACATTCTCCAGCCCTCTGATCATTTTAGTAGTTATTTTCTGCATCTATTTCAGTTAGAATTTATCCTTCTCCAATATGGATTTCTAAAAGTGTACTGTTCAAAGCACTGCATTTAATGAGAAATGTCCTTTTAAATCCTACGCGCCTGTGTACAAGCTTAGATTTCAAGACTTGTAACTTGGCCAGATTCAGGCACATTTTCACAGGTACAACAATAGGCACATCTCTGACACAGATCAGACCCCTGTCAAATGTTAAATCCTTGCTTTAAAGAGTTTTCACCTGTGCTTTGTACCAGGACAATAATATTTCCCTACCTCTACAGGAAATACCACTCCTTCTAGGATGCCTTCTAGGATTGTATTTGTCCTATTCACAGCATTTGTCATCACTTAGGCGGCTTATAGTCATTTTGGGCTGGATTAATATTTCTAGGTCTTTTTTCTCCAGTTTATAGCAGAAACTATCATTATTAGTTGCTAAGTATATGATCTTACATTCATACTAATAAATGTCATACCATTTCTATCATTCAAGCAGAGGAAGCAAAAAAATCAATTCGTTGTACAGCCCTAGTGAAGCTAACTGGCAGACAACAACTTTATTTTGAAGGGTTAAATTACAACCTATCTACATTAAATATGTTTTTCATTGGCAATCCCTTGATTCAAGGATGATCTCTACCATGGCTCATTGATAGGTCTTGAGATACTTAACACTTCCATACTTGAACCACAGATCCATCCACAAAAGTTGCAGGTCTTTCTGGGTGGGAGAGAAGGCTTCAGGCTGGGATTCCTCTCCTTTTCCTTCCTCCATTCTCTTCTCTGCTTCAAGAGCAAAATGCTTTATTGCAAAACAGGCTGCTGCTTTGTTGAAGTAGCAACACAACTGGAGTCAGTCAGCAGCCAGCTCCTCTCAACTGTTGATGTTGGCATCTGTTTTCTGAGGTATGGCTTCAATGTATCTGTGTAGCATTTCCTTTGGCCACCATGAGATTTCAAGCTGCTACTCAACTGGGATTAGGACACTTCTTCTGGGAATTCAGAATCAGGCATCCACACACATTGTCCAGTCTAGTGAGGTTGGTGCTTGAGGGTCAGTGACTTAGTGCTGGTAACACTGGCTTCAGTAAGGATGCTAGTGCTTTCCATTTGACGTGGACGATTTTCTGGAGGCATTGTTTGGTGATATTTATCCAGGCTCTTGAGATGTTGATGGTAGGTCACCCATGTTTCACATCCATAGAGGAGAATGGGGATGATAACTGCTTCCTAGAGCTGGACCTTGGTGTTTTTCCAGAGCTTGCAATGAATAAAGACATGCCAAAGCAATTTCCTACAGGAGGCACTTGTGCACTGGATCCTGAGCTGGATCTCCTCTTCAGTGTTCACTCTCTGAGAGAACTGGCTGTGACGTAGAGGAAGTACTTGAATACCTTCAAAGTCTTTCCCTTGGTGGTTATTTGGGAAGAGGTGTCACATTCATGGCTCAGAGCATACTGATGGAGCTCCTAAGTCTTCTCATTGTTGAGAAAGAGACCCAGAGTTGTATAGTCTTCTCTGAAAAGATCCAGCACAGTCTGGAGGTTTTCCTCAGTGTGCGCAAAGTTGGTGCAGTCATTGGCATATTAAAGGTCAAGGATGGTTGTTTTGGGTACTTTGGTCTCTAAGCAAAAATGACCCATTTTGAAGAGCCCTCCATCCATTCAGCACTCGGTGTCAATCCTGCAAGGAAGGTGGTTCTCAATGAGAATCAGGATGAACTGTCAGAAAAATGGAGAAAATTGACTTGCGCAGCTTTTTCAGGCCACAAAAGCCATCTATGATTCTGCTTCCCACAGTCCTACTTCCCTGTGATCACAGGATGGCTCAATGCTCCTCAAAGATAATGAATTTATCCATGCTAGGTGGAAAGAACACTTTGATGCCCTCCTGAACTGTGAGTCGACTTTGGCTGATACAACCATTGAGTCCATCCCCGAACCCTCTTTAAGGAGATGCCTCATCAACGTTCATATTCTAGAAGAAATCTGGCTTGCTATCAGGAAGCCAAGAACAAAGCTGCTGAACCAGATGGCATACCTACTGAAATCTACAAGACTGGTGGTGAGGAACTGGTAGTGAGACTATGAATTTATGCTTTGAATTTGGAACAACAATGAGATTCCTAGGGGCTTGAGGAATACCAATATCATAACCATCTTCAAGAAAGGAAATAACTGCATGTGGAAACTATTGAGGTTTTGCCCTTCTTTCCACAACAGGGAAAAACCTTGCCTGCATCCTCCTGAACCATCTTCTATCTCTTGCTGAGGAAGTCCTTAGTCATTGTCCTTACTGAGGCCTTTGATTCCATCAACCATGAAGCCTTTTGGAAAGTACTGGCCAGGTTTGGGTGTCCTGGAAAGTGCATCAAGGTCCTGAGGCTCCTCCATGACCACATTAAATAAATTGCATTTAGAATTAAATACAATTACTTTAAGTATTTGTTTGAATCATGGAAATGATTAAGCATTTAATGTTCATATTATGGAATATGTGAGCACTGAATATGTTTTGATATTTTTGTAAAATTCCAAGTGCAAAAAATATAATAAATATTAATATTTAAACCACAAAATAAGGGCCTGAGTCTGCAAATCTTATCTGTGTGAATAAGTTTGATTTTATGGTGGGGCAGGAATAACTCTACTGGAGCCTTTCTATTGGTGGCTCTGCCCTCTTGCTATGGGCCAACTGCCTGCTTACTCTCCTACCATGCCTTGGTCTGAATTGATTAATTAATGTAATTAGCGGGAGGCTGCCCATGTTATTCACCCCGGTGGCCAGGGGGCCTTATCTGCGGCTCCTTTTTCCTCCCCTACACCGCAGCCCAAGCCTCGCTGATGGTACTGACGTGGTTTTAACCTGGACCTTGCTGTAATTTGGCCCTCTTCATGACTTCCCTGGGCTTCCGCTGCCCTGTCTTGTCCTGGACCTTCCTGGTGCCCTGCTGCCCCCTTTTGGTGAGGCTTCCTACCACCTTCTCTCTCTGGGCTCCTCGCTATCCCCCCTCGCTCTGGGGCTTCCTGCTGCCCCCTCACTCTGGGGCTTCCCACTGCCCCCTTGCTCTGGGCTTCCCGCTGCCCCCTCTTTCTCTTTCTCACTGGGGTTTCTCTCTGCCCCTCACTCCAAGGCTTCTCCTGGCCCCCCCTCGCTCTGGGGTTCTTGCTGCCCCACACCCTGGGGTTGGGGTCAGTGCACCGAAAGTGCCATGCCCTTTCCGGTGCTGGGGTCCCCATGCTGCTGTGGAGGCCTCCTCCAACACTGCCCTATGAGTCCTCCTCCAACCCCTAATAGCCTCACCCGGTCCTCCGGATAAACAGCAAACACAAAACACAGAGCCCCTGGGCTATAACATATAAACCTAAACTGTCCAGCCAAAACAACATTCAGTTCCTACCAGGGAATGCTCCAACCCATAGCAGCAGTCAGTGGCTGCTCGTGCGGTCATGCTTTTCCCCTCTGCTTGCAGTGGCTGAGCTCCTTCCCCCTAGGCTGCCAGCAGGGAACTGCCCTCCTGGCCTCACGCTTGGGGTTTGTGTGTGCCAGGCCCTGCCCCTTCCTGTCAGCTGGCTCCCCAGCTGTTGTCCTAGCAATCAGCACCTATGACTCTGGCTGCCCTGGTAACTAGCAGCTGGGCTTCCCCCACCCGCTGCTATGGGTCTCTCCCGAGCTGTTTCTGCTCTCAGGTGCAGGGCACCTGTGTGCTCTCTGACATATGGATAATGCTATTTATTTATGAGGAATACAGGTTGTAGCCATATTGGTCTATGGGCAAAAGGAATCAGAACTCATGGCAGAGCTAATCTTTTATTAGACCAAATAGATATTTGCAAAAAAATAAAAAATTAAAAAAAATTCTTTATTTGCAAGCTTTCAGTGCACACATGCTTCTTCAGGCATAGGAGGAATTTTACAAACTTTACATTCTCCTATGCCTGAAGAAGGATGTGTCCATGCAAAATCTTGCATGTAAAGATTTTTTTATGCAAATATCTAGTTGGTCTAAAGAAGATATCGCCTCTGCCACAAGTTCTGATTTATTTATTAAGTCCTTTATTATTTATTTATTAGATCCTCAAGTCCCTGGAGCATCTGTTCATTTTCCCTGGTTACAGAAGGTACTCTGGGGAGTTTTGGGGTGACTCTCCATAAGTCCCTATCTTAATAGACAAAAAACGGTATTAATCTCTGTGATCTGAGTTATTCTTAGAACTTTTCTAGGAACCAGTTTAGAAATGATCACACAGGCTCCAAGCTAATCTTGGAATCCTTGTTCTTCCTCTTCTAATGCACCATTTTGGACACATGTCTTAATTTTTCAGCTGGCAAGTCATTTCTTGAGATCACTGAGCTCAATAGGCATATTCCGCTCATTTCAAACAGGTCTCCAAAACTCTTTTCCAAACAGCCCTGCAGGAACAGAATGAGATCCCTCCCCCCACTGCCCTCCATCCTTTGGCTGTGCTGTACCTGTGAGCTCTTGGCATGGGGTCTGGCTGGAGCCACCATTGTTGCATAGCTCTGGAGCCCAGAGTATGACCTCTGCCACTGCTTTTTCCATCTTTTCTCCTACCTCTGATTTTAGTGCATGCATCTACACATGATATTAATGTGACACAAATTCCAGCACAGTTCTGTCTGGCAGGGTGCCTCAGGAGGGCAGCCCAGAGCTGCTCCCCCCTGCCTTAACATGCTGTGGAGGGTTTGGCTGGGGCATGAGAGTTCTACAGTATGGGGTAGCTGGCAGGTAGCACCTTCATGCCCCAGCCAGCCCCAGTCACTGTCTACATGTGCATTAGAGTTGAGTAAATAAATAGGCTGTAGGATAGTACTTATGTCAGGAAGTACTATTCTGTGGCAGAGTTAATTAGCTTAATCTGGCCTAATAGGGGCACATGTATAGATGGTGGTGCTTTACCAAGGAGCTAATTAGTCAACTGCAGTAAAATGTCTCATGCAGATGCACCCAGTGGGAAGGAGGAGGGAAGGGAAGGGTGAACAGCATCAGTGCACATGCCCTGGCCCCTGGAGCCATGCAGAAGTGGTGGCTCTGGCTAGATCCTGCCCAGATCGGCTGGAGGGCTCAGAGCTCACTACTGCTCACACAGAGCTCTACAGGCACCCACATTGACAAGGCACTGAGCTAAGAGATCGCTGCACATGCACAGTATGGCCAAAGGGAGGCAAAGCATGGCACTTACATCATTCCTGGATCCATTAATGGAACCCTGCCATGAGAAAATACTGCAAGAAGTATGGTAGGTTCAGAGGGAAAGGAAGAACCATAGAAATGGTGCAACATCATTGCCAGAAAAAACAATGTTAAGCCTCTTACTGTATCATTCTTAAAGCAGTCATCCATGGCCTGTTCTGGAACTGGATATTGAACAAGTGCATAATTGAAAAGCAAATTCATTATGGCTTAGCTTGAGTATAAAATCTCCACTTTCAAATCTCAGGAATGTTTTAAGTTCTTCAACTCTTAAGAGGATTATTTATACATTTCAGAAAAACAAAGAATAGTATTTCTCCATACTTACGGTGAAAGAACACCTTGTATTTGAAAAGCTGTCTAACTTTATCCCAACTACATAGTTGGTCCAATAAAAGATATCAACCTAAGAAGTCCTTCTCTCACATAGAAACCAAGCATCTTCAGTCTGAATGTAATAGTTTCCATTTTGGCAAGTCTTAGACTCTGCAAGTCTAGGACTGACCAAGAATATCTTGAAAATATACTTATGTCTCACAGAAATCTTTACCTCATGCTTTCTTCTCAGGTAATGTTAGGCATGAAAATCTCTAATATAGGTCAGGAAGTATATTTTGAGATTTCTGTTTATGAACCTTGGAAGTTTCAGAAGTCAAAATTCCACATTAACTTAAAGCTAGAGCTAAGGACTTTCAGATTATCTCTCAGATAGACAATATATATGTAGTTGCAGCAAGTTAATGGAAGATTTAGATGTGAGACTCTAGTAGTTCTTTCCAGAGAGTGCCAGTTCACTTCATGCTGAGCCAAAGTTGTTTCTGTGAACGAAGTGACAGGATAGTATCACATCCTTTAACTTGACAGCATAGCTGCTGGCCTTCTAGGAGAGGGGATTTATATTTCTCTGCAGAGATCAGAGTAGTCTTGTTGAAGTCCTAGAAAGATTTTGGGTGAAAACAGACATCACTTGTTGTCTCATCTGTGCTATCATAAAAACATTGATGGCAGCACAAATGCAGAGCAAATAGACAACACTACTTTTTGTCCTGGCAACATGAATGGAAAATAAGTGGATGTCTGTAGCAGAAGAGTACAAACTGCCTCAGCTGTTTATGCTTTTCTGTTACCCTGGGTAGGTGCTCTTGGAGTTTGAGAAAACTTTTATAAATAGGTCACAACAGGCCATGGACTGTATTAGGGGCCCAATCTTATAGAGGCTCCTTTACAGATTAGTAAAGATTAAAGAAAACCACTCTACCCAACGGGACTCAATGGTCAGTCTAGAAGAATCCATTAAACATCTCTGTGGGCGTGTCTACACATCACCCTGTGTCACCATAACGATGTTCTATGTTGTAATATGACACGTTATGGCAATGTAGCAATCACATGAGTTTACACATGATAGGCAGCTACTTCACTGTACTGGTGTGGTTCTGTTTTAGTGTGCCAATATGGCAAAGTAGGAGCAAAAACTAACCATGCGCTGTGTGCATGGTGCAGTATGGGCAGTTCTGAAAGGAAGTACTAAAGTATGCCGCAGTAACAATGTTGTCATAGTGTGACAGGTAGACGCCCCCTGTGATGCTTAGTTTCAGTTCTCATACTGTGTATTTGTGTCTCCAGAGGTAACGTTAACATTGTTGTTAGCAGCAGAACATGAAGATGAGCGGTAACAGCCCAGGTTACCTACCCATCAGCTCAACTGTGTCTCTGCAGGTTATGTGTACACAGAGTCAAGCCCTAGCCTCTCTCTAAAAATGCAAAGTTTCAAGAAGTTAAATGAATAGAGGATTGTTGGGGGTAGAGTAAATCTGGGTAAGGAGGAGGAGGCTGGAGATAAATGCAAGGAATGAGGGGCAGTAGAAACGAGAGAGAAGCACTCTGAACAGAATATTCAAAGGGATAGGTTTTTGAGTATAGCCTCTCCAATGATTTGAGATCTAGTGAGGGAATGATGTGGTACAAAGGAAAACCTATCCTGGCAGCAGGCTTGCCAGGCCGTAAAAAAGAGAAGAAATCTAGAAGAAAGTGATGAAAGGCCCCATGCTAATAACATATGTTTGCAGCGCTCATTTGATGTCCTCCAAATACAGTGTGGCAAAAATATTCCCCAAATATCCATGATTAATCTAATGAATTGGAGATGTTTCACATCCCAATGACTTCACAAGTACCTGCTTCAATTAGCTTTGGTAAATAAAATAACCAAATCATAATTCAGTTTTCTGATATAGCTGCAAAATTAATCTGAAAAATATCAAAACAAATCACTGCTTTAAAATGTATGGTGTGCACCTTCTAAAAATGAAACCTACATCTATCTCTGAGTTGTGAGTAATATGTATTAAGGTAATATCAAACAACAAGAATGCACTTTTTGTAGAAAACAGTGATTAAATCAAGGCTTATTCACCAGCTATTTAAATTGTGATTATTAAATCATGATTTCAATTGATTTGCTATAAAGCAAATCTACCCTGGCTAGTCAGTTGCTTGGGCCAAATGTCTGGCACCAAATCCTTTTATTCATACCCTGAAGGAACAGTATATTAGCATTTGAATATCACAGTTGCAATTTTCTTTCTTCAGTTTTCAATGTTAAGAACGACTTTCTCTTCAAATCTGTTTTATGCTGAGTAGGTCTGATGAAAAAGAGAATCGTGGTATCTCAAACAGAGTTGTGCTCACCAATGATTTTTTTCATAAGGAAATTTTTGCTTCAGTGGCTGAGGTATTTGTTGAAAGAGAAGGGCTATCCAAGCTGTCTTTGCTCAAGGAGATTCCCTTAAGTCTGTGAGGTGCAAACCTTTTTCCAGTGTTAATATAAAAATTTGAATAGCAAATAGTTGAATTTGGCCCCACAAAATAGGCAAGAATTGTATTTGGGCAATCCAACAACTATTCTTTTGTTGTTGCTTTTAGTAACCTGGGTATATGAATAATATTTATTGGATATAGTTCCTTGAGAAAAAGTAGATTAGAAGAATCCAACATTATCAATAGAAAATTCTGCCTTTCACTAAGGGAGAAACACTTACATTGGTAAGGTAAGCATAACCATGTTATCTCCATTATCTTCTGAAGAGCAGTGTGTGGAATACTCATGTTGGACAGTGCATTCTGTATTCCTCTGCTAGCTAATCTATGGTAGTTATTTCTAAGACACCTATCCTGCTCGGATTTATGTGCCATTCAAAATAGTTCTTTGGAATCGTACTATATTTACTCAAATCCAAGATGAGTTTTTCCCCCATTCAACATAGGGTGTTGGGGAGGGAAAGCTTTGCCTTGGATTTGAGCACTGGCCTGAGGCAGGCAGCTGCTGTGACTGTGGCTGTGTCTCTGGCTTTGACCCAGGGCTGAGGTTAGAGTTGCTGCTCCATGGCTGCCTGGCCAGGGCCAGTGTCAGAGCTGACATGGCTCCTGTTGCCTATCCAGGGCTTGGGCTGGAGTTATAACAAAGAGTAAATAGCAGTGGGAAGGGGGCAAGTGGCAAGTAGGGCTAGACAGTAGTGGTTGGGGCAGGTAGCAGGAGAGCAGGTAGGGGAACAAGTGGAATGGGGGATCCCATTAGAGGGGATAGGTAGTAGGGGAGCAGGCACAGAAGGTTTCAGGTACTGGAGCTTGGCAAGTGGTGAGGGGAGGCAAGATGTGGAAGTTAAGTTACCTGCTTCCCACTGCTTGTCTCTCCACTGCCTGCCTCCCCTGCCACTCTGCAACTGTTTTCCTCACTGTGGAGGTGTGTGTGTGTGGGGATGTGGGGGGGGGGGATGAATTTAAGATGATGCTCCATTAATTAGTTTCTATGAGTGTAAAATTATACATTTGTTATAACTTTCCATGTATAGAATCTAATTGTTAGGGGGTAATCTTAAATACTTGGATTAGGGTAAATATGGTATATACCTTATTTGGCCCTGAATTACGACATTTACCTCTGTGTATATTGGCTCAGAAGTGCTAATATGTCAGCATGACAGGTGATATTTTGAAACCAATTTGCACATCTCACTTTCACCCTAGCAGCCATCATTTTACATTGTTGCCTATACTACTGGGCTGTGTGACATAGGACTGACACCTTGTGCAACTGGACGTCCTTGGTGTACTACATAGCTGTGCTGTTACAAATAGTATTTTTATAACTTAGGTAAGGTAATTGATTCTGCATGTATGACATTGGTTCTGCATGTCATGATGCAATTATCCTAGGTGAAGTTACCCATTTTCTACACCTTTCCTCCCACCTTTTTTTTTTACTTGAAATTTTCCTGCCTTATTAGCTTTATTGGGTTTTCCTAGTTGCTGCCTCAAAATGTACGTCATGCTTTTTCTGGTAATGGAAGGCAGAAAAAGGTTGCTGACCTGATTACAATGAAATGTTATGATTTTTTTTTTGATCAGTTGTAACAGCAACAATGACCTGGGGGCAGAAACTTGAAATTTGGTCAAGAATTAGCCGCTTTGAATAGTAAGTCCTTTGTGTTTCACTGAAAATTGGTTTTCAGCTGACTGATTTGTAAGCCTCAGAAATTGCTTTTTGCAAATTCACACTACAGTATAATGGAATTTTATAGTATTTTTGGCAATGCTCAGTTTAACTGTGCATGTATCTTTCAGTAACTCATCTGAAAAACTTTAGTGAAGGTATGTAATAATAAGGCAAAGGCTTAAGAAATTATCTTCGTTTGCTGCTAACATTGGATCATAGTCTATTACATGTTCTTTGTTGAGCATAGCTCTACCCTCTACTACAGAAATAGCCCTATTGAAATCAGTGGGCTTATTTGCAAAATAAGATGGCACTTAATATGTGAAGCGGCAGAATATAGCCTCACTGTAATGTGAAATCTATACAGTGCTCTCTCATTTCTCTCACTACCTTAATATAAAAAGTATGCAAGTAACAGGAAGTGTGGCTTAGAGTAATTTATCACTACCCCAGCCTACAATACTTCCATTTTCCAATTGGTTCCTCTTGACTTTGTATCCTAGTAATTTATGCCTTCTTTCTTTTGTCACATTCATATTATAATCAATGCCAAAGTGTCTCTTTTCAGCTTTTTCACCTCCATCAGTCATATTTGCCTTCATGCTCAAGCAATATTTTTGTGTGAATACTTGCTAAAGATATTCAGTGCTGTATTCACAAGTTCAATGCATCAGGTAAGAGTGAATCTTTCTTGATATTTCACAGGGTTGTCAGGTTCCATTACCAGTTTCTATGGGTGCATCTACATGCACCCCTGACTGCACAGTTACTGCGCAGTCCTGGTTGCAGATGGGTTGTTTCCAACCTTATTGCACAGTAGTTCATTGCTTCTGTGCAGTAGTGTCAGCATCATGGTTTGTGCCTGCCAACGCTGTCTCTGTAGCAATGAGCTATATTGCCATTGCTTGTGGCTGTAGCAATGTAGTGTCTCATGTAGATGTACCCTATATGGGATCCCAATATAACCAGAACTTTATAATCAGGGAGTTCATGGTAAAAATGTCAAGTCATGGATACTTGTGTAGGGCTATGGCCCCATGAATGGAACTGCTCTGATACAAACAACACTGAGGCAGAGTTCTGCAGGTAACTGCCTTAGGTCTAATGAACTCTCATTTAAGGGACTTTAGGACATCCTTGTCTCAAACAGAGGTGTACTTCACAGCTACTTTTGAGATTAATTACTTCCTTGCATTTACAAACCTTGAGGGGCATGAGCAATTTGCAGCTCTAAGCCAAAGGCCTTTAAAGAATGTTTCTATGGTCAGTGAGATGACTGGCTGAAACATTCCTGAGAAGAGATTCAATTTATTCTTCTTCCATTTTTTCTACAGTCAAGGTCTATCAAGGGTTTCACCTACTTGAAACAGTTCTGTTGGAAATAATTTTGCAAATGAAGTAATCAATAAAGCTTTCTGTCCTTTTACCAGCACCATCTGTATTCCAACAAATAGGGCTTAGATCCATAAGGTGGATTTGTTGCAGGTGAGTTTGCATGTGTACATTGTGACTAATAAAGAAAGTTTGCTAGGTTGCTTAGGAGACAGACATCACAGTGATTAATGACCAGGCATACAAAAGAATAGGGTGTTTTCTTCATAGTCTTCTACCATGGAGAAATGTGCTTGAGTCCAGCAATTTCCATGATTAGATGACTGATAAAAGTCTTCCATATTCATGGAAAGAAAGGTGATTCTAGACTTGAACCTCAATTTTAATACTGCTTGATCCTGGTAAAACTGTTGTTTTCAAATTCTCATGACTAATTCCATTCATAAATGAGTTCCAGAGGCATGTTAGGTAAATGTGGAGAGCCAGGGATAAGCTCATGGTTGTCATGGTGACCGGGTGATTCCCAAGTGAACCTGAAAGAGCCTTTGTTCTTGGCAAGTTGATTATCCTTAGCATTATCTTGATGAAGGGATCAGATGGGAAGCCCAGAAGGAAGACAGACAAGTATTGGGCAGTCCCCTTCCTAAAGGAACAGGAAAATCAAACAGAACATTTCTTGGAATCATGCTTGCTACTTGTCTCTAGGGTCCCTAGTATGATGAATGGGCAGGAGATTTGCCAGACTACCCCCTCTGCTTGGCTTCCAGCCACCAGGAGCTGAGTGGAAGAGCAGTCACTCCTTACTCCTTGCCTGCTCCTCAGACTGGGATTTCCAGTCTGAGGAGTGGGTGAGGGTCTTTGCCTGGTAACAGGAAGCCTGGAATAGCTGCTGTTCTTCACACTTTCTGCAGACCGGGATCCCCAAGTTTTGGGAAGGCACGAGGAGCAGGGGAGAGGGGGCAGTTGCAGGCTAAATGCCTGTACTGCTCCCTCTTCCTGAAACATTTCTAGCAGTGGAACATTTCTACCACTAGAAATAATGAAATGTGTTCGTGGCCTGGGACTAATGTTACCCTATTCCAACTTTCAGTAAAACAGACTCCTGGGAATGGTAATGTAGTCTCTGAGGCCAAGGAAATGGGGAATAGGGAAACCCATATTTGCTATTTTTACAACAAAGCCACCAAATGTTTAGATGCAGGAGTTGAAGTGGATGTTATCTATCTGGACTTCAAGAAGGCTTTTGACATGGTAACCCATACCAACCTTATTAATAAACTGAGGAGATTTGCCATGGATGATTATATGGTAGAATGGGTAGCAAACTGGCTCAGGGGTCACGCTCAGAGGGTGGTGGTGGATGGGTCAGTGTCAGCCTGGAAAGGTGTGTGCAGTGGAGTCCCTCAGGGCTCAGTTCTGTGGCCAGTGCTGTTCAACATCTTCATCAGTGATCTGGATGAGGGGATGGGAAGCACCCTGTCCAATTTCATGGATGATACTAAAATATGGGATGAAGCTAACACCCTGCAGAGGATGAACCAGATCCAGGCTGATCTAGACAGGTTGAGGAAGTGGTCAGAGAACAACAGGATGCAGTTCAATAAGGACAAGTGCAAGGTGTTGCATCTGGGGAGGAAAAACTGCCATCATACCTATAGACTGGGGGGCAACCTTCTCAGCACCACTGAGGCAGAAAGAGATCTTGGAGTCACTGTTGACTCCAGGATAAAAATGAGTCATCAGTGTGATGAAGTAGTTAGTAGAGCCAGTCGCACCTTGTCGTGCATCCGTAGGTGCTTACAAACAGGTCCAGGGAGGTGATTGTCCCTCTCTACGTGGCACTGGTCAGGCTGCAGCTGGAGTACTGTGTCCAGTTTTGGATGCTGCAGTTCAAGCAGGATGCAGATAACCTGGAGAGGATCCAAAGAAAAGCCCCTCTTCTGATTGGAGGCCTGCAGGGAAGGCCTTATGAGGAAAGGCTAAGGGACCTTAACCTCTTCAGCCTCTCCAAGAGAAAGTTGAGAGGGGACCTTGTAGCAGTGTACAAATTCATAAGGAAGGAGCAACACAAAGTAGGCAATGATCTGTTTATCCAGGCACCCCCTGGAATAACAAGGAACAATGGTCATAAGCTATCGGAGAGTAGGTTTAGACTGGACATTAGAAAAAAGTTCTTCACGGTCAGGATCTGGAATGGACTTCCAAGGGAGGTGGTTCTTGCCCAATCCTTGGGGATCTTCAATAGGAGACTGGACAGGCACCTGGCTGGGATCACATGATCCCAGGTTTGGTGACCCTTTTCTTGCCTGCCAGGGACAGGGGGTTGGACTAGATGGCCCACTGAGGTCCTTTCTGACCCTAGAATCTGTGAATCTAGCATGTTAGGGCCAAGGCTAATGTAAATTGGATCTTCATCTCAGGGTATGTGTTGGCTTCAAAAAAGGAGGGAGAGCTGCTGCTCAGGAGCTTACAACAGCTGCTGTGCTGTAATTATTGTATCTGCATGCCCCTGTCATAATAAAAGTGCAGCCAAACCTCTCCAGCTTTAACTCTGCTTCATCAAGGGTCAAAGTTGGGGTAATTTATCTCACTTTTTCACTACAAGTCTGGACAGCAGTTCCTTCTGGCCTTCTGAACTGCTACAAACTGACATTTACCCATACCCTGAGATGAAGTATAAACTTGCATTAGCCTTGGTTTTTTATTCATTAGGGCAGTGGTTCTCAGCCTTTTTGGACTTAAGGTGAACTTCTGTGAACTGAGTGGCAACAGATTTCAAAAACTAATTCATGCATTGCAGTGCTTACCTCCTTGCAGTGGTGATAAATGATTGACCAATGAAAGGAAGGCCTGATATTGTGCTTATCTGCTTATCTCCTCACATATCACTTATCTCCTCATAGCCATGGCCACCCTTAAAAGGACCTGGCAGCACCCCAGGGTGCCCTGGCACCCTGATTGAGAATCATTGCCTTAGGGCAAAAAGGCCTGTAAATTAGTGGTCTAGAAAGACCTGTTGGAACAATGGATGGATATATAAAGAATTTATATCCCTGAGAAAAGGAAGAAAATTGGAGAAAGCTGAAGGGAGCATTGGTCTCTCTTAGGTGGAAGGACAAATGGCCCACTTCTTCTTTGCTATGTTATCTGCAACAGTGAGTAATTTGGTGAATAACTTAAGACAAATGTCTTGGGGGAGGAGCCCCAACCAGTTTATAAAAATGATTAGGACAAAGAGTCATTAGCGTAGGAAAGTACATTATAAAAAGCTTTAAGGGTGTGCCCCATTGTTTTGCTTGCTCTGTCGCATTGTGATAAATATAGTTATATATGAAAAGTGATATCTGAGAAAATTGGCAAGAAAGGTTTGACTAGGTCTGTAGTACTCACAAAGCAAAGAAATTACCAGAGGCAAAACAGATTAAATTCTTAAAATTGCACGTTGCACAGTTGATTACTTCCAAACACAAGATATCCTGTCAGTCAATCTGCCTGATTTGCAAGACATGAAAATTACCCTGTAGATGAAAACCAAATTTAATTTTACAGTATATACAATATATCTAATTTGTCACTTGCCTTTCAATATCTTTTGACATGTGATAGATTAACATTTGAATTTTTTTTAACTTCTGTGTTGTGCCTGAAGCATTTTGAGACATGCAAATGGGAACAAATAGAAATAAACAAGTACTACATCTTGCAGAATTACAGTTTAATTTGAAATAATAATGTAAGATTTATCACAGTGAAGCATAACAATGCATTATATATATTTTTTGCTTTAAAGTATATTATGTGCATGTATATTTTAAAATAAGAAATATTAATTCTTTTTACATAAAAGTTTAACTATTTTATGGGAATACCTAAAGAGTTGCTGTTATTTCACGGGAAACTGAAAGACAATCTTATTCTCTCTTTACAGGAAGTTCTGCATTCTGTCTACAGGAAATTTACCATGTGAATGATATTTTCTCTTTTTCACTTTCATCTGAATCCTATTACACGGGTTATTTGAAAGAAAATGGGATATTTTAACATAATAAAGGTGTTTATGCCTACAGGTTTCCTACTCAGATGAATACCTGGGGCTGAAATCTTGATACAGAGTCTACACTAAAATTCCCATTGTGGCCTGAATTTTCCCCACTAGATGCAAGTTTCAGTGAATATTGATCTACCAACATCTACATATGAGACCTAGCAGTCCATTCATGTGAATGAGCACTTTGCTACCCAGACTACAGTGAATGTTGGAGTCAATCCTTATGCGTGAGAAAGTTTCCTGTCCTGGTATACTCACCTACTTCGGACACTGCTTTGGGCCTTGCCCACTAAGCCTATGCGTTTTTAAGTTTACTAAGACTGAGCAGAGTCCAGGCACTGGCTTCTGATTTTGTATCTCTGGACAATATTTCAGTGCGCAGGTCCTCTTACTCTCTGTTCTCAGAATTGAGACCCTGCAGTTCAACTGTCAGGTTCCTGTACTAATTTTGGCTTCCTCTGATTCTCCAATATCTTAGTGTTGTTCCCTTTCAGAGTTCCAGCCTTGGGACTGGTTAGCTACTTTATCCAGTAGCATACCTTTGAGGTTGAGCAACTAGGACAGTAGCCCTGGATGCCAGCTTTATTGGATGGTGCAAAAATAGCCACCATTGAATTTTGGCTCCCCTGGGTACAGAGCTGCCTATTGACACCCCTGGGTTTAACTTAATTGGAAAATGAAGATCAGAAGTTGCAGGGTCATGGCAACTGATGGTTCCATGAGCACCAACTCAAAGAGAAGCAGGAATGTAGTGGTCAGAGGCTTCTTCTGGAAGGGGACAGTCATCCATCTGTCCAGACTTAGAATCATGTGGGGTGTTATGCATGCCTGTAACCTGATTCAGGACATCAAAGAGGGATTACCAGAAGTCATTCATCCTTTGGACTCGGTACCATTTCCCACATGTCCAAGTGAGCATGCAGTCATAATACTGCCCAGAATGACCTGGAACAGATCAGAACAGATGATGAGGCACTAGGCAGGAGAATAAAGGAGTTTGGAGGTCTAGTGGCACACATCTATGTAGGGATTGTTATATGATAGAAGTAAATATGTGATAGGGTGTGGCAAAGTGGGGTTCCCCGCCTGGCCACAGTGCTAGGCTCCCTACCTGGCTCACCTCCCACCTGACTCACCTGCCATGCCTTGTTCTTAATTAGTTAATAGTTGTAAATTAAAGCAGGAGGGGGTGCTATCTGCAGCTCCAAACCTGCCCTACACCGCAGCCCATGCCTCGCAGATGGCATCCAGATGTTGTAGTACTCCTGGCCTATAGCCGGACCAAGCTTAGGCTGCATCGTCAGGCCTCAGTCACACACACATTCATACTGCCCCCCTCTCACTAGGGCCTCTCCCACTGCACCCTCTCTCACAGGGTCTCTTTCATATATCAGCGACTCACCCTGCCTTGCTCCCTCTTGGAGCAAGCCCCTTAGGCCATAGGCTTAGCTAGTCCATCCCTTGGGTGGCAGACATACCGTCTTTTGGGCCTCTCCCATGACCCTCACTGGGGTAGTGGCCAGCCTGACATGACCAGGTCTAAGCTTGCCCTAGCCCCTTCCGGGAGCAGCTCTATATACATAAACATACTGGGCACTCAGCCCTCTGGTTTTCCTCCCCCCCCCCCACTGGAGCTCTTCATCTCCATCCCTTTCTGGGGCCACCCCTTACTAGGGCATTCTTATCCCCTCATTCGGGGTTCCACACCGCCCCCTTCACTCAGGACCACGGGGCTTTTCTCCCTGGTGGGCTCAGGAGGCTGTAGCCATGCATGGCTCCACTTTTTCTCCTCAGGATCTCTCGGGGTCTTGCACCCCACACAGGGCTCCCCACTCTCCCTCTTCGGGGTCTCTCACCCCACAGGGCTCAGGTGGCCTCAGCCATGCCTGGCCCCCAACTACCTCCAGTGTTACTTAACCCACCCAAAGGTGAGGGCTAGGGTTAAGGCACCCCCTACCAGCCTTTCACCATGGTGATAACTGGCCTGCATTTCCTGAGGGTTCCTGTGCCACTGAGAGCCCCATCAGGCCACCCGCTCTTGGCAGGGTGCAGTTTTAGGTCATGCGCAGGACCGGGAGCCTCCTAGCCATGTCCTACAGGTCCTCCTTTACCTCCAGGATATTATGGAGCCTTGCAGCTAGACCACGTTACTGCCTTACCCGCCAGCTGGAAACTGATCTGTTTATATGGGCAGCCAGAGATCATGTCAGACAGTTTTTTGACAAATTTGAATGAATTTAAGTTAGCAGTTCCTAATGAAATTCATTCCAGGGTGCTGATGGAACTGGCTGAAGAAATCTCACAGCCATTGACAACAAAGTTTACAAAATCATGGGGGATTAGGTCTGTGTGAAGTGGCTAGTATTCGCTTCAGATATGGGGGACATTGATTTGATTTGGTGATTTGAATCACTGCCCCAAATCAATTTAGCCATATCTGATTCACAGAGGCCCCATCCCCTGCCCGCTCTCAGTGGCTGCCCTGTCTGGCCTCAGCTCTTTGGAAAAAAAAACGCCCACACTCACTAGCTGCTGCCAGGTGTGTGTGAGGGGTGTGATCCCTGCTACTCCCCACTGTCCTGTGCCACGTTGGGGGCTCTGCCATGAGCCCCCTGACCCCTGTCCACTCTTCCAGCCCCCCCACCATGGCTACACCACCCACCCCAGCTCCCGCTCCTTTAGAAAAAAAAACAAAAACCCTCCCTGGATTCACTGGCTCCTGCTCAGCCGGGGGGGGCAACCCCTGCTGCCCCCCACTTCCCCATGCTGTGTGGGGGGCTCTGCCACAAGTTCCCAGAAGCCCCAAGGCCACTATAGCAGCCAGTGAGTTCGGGGTTTGTCTTTTTTTAAAGGGCCAGGAGCTGGGGTGAGTGGGGCAGCCCTGGGGGGGAACTGGGAGAGCGGGTGGGGATTGGGGGGCTCTCAGATGGGGGGGTGGGGGAGCAGGCAGGGGATAGGGCCTGGCAGGGATCCATCTATGGTGTCCCTCCCTTCCAGCTTCCCCTCCCCCACCCTCTACTTACCAGCATGGAGTCTGGGTCCAGCTCCCTGTGAGAGCGAGCGAGGACTGCTGAAATTGCTGAAGCTCTCTGAACCTTTTCCAAATCAATTTGGAGAGTTTTGGGTTGATTTGGACATTTTAATTGGTCCCCTGATTTGATTCCGATTTGGAGATTTGGCCACTAAATTGGGACAAATCTCCTCCGAATCGAATCAGCACCGGAAGCTTTGCACAGCCCTGTCAGGGACAGGAGATGAGCTAACATAGTGCTCATTTTTAAACGTGTTAAAAGGAAGGGCCTGAGTAATTACAGATTAATCAACCTGACCTCCTCATCTGTAAAGTTACTAGAACAAAAGCAATTTGAAAACATCTGAAGGAGGAAATGATGATCACTTAGTGACTAGCATGGATTTGGCCAATCTGATTTTCTTTCATGATCAGTAAAAGGGATTAAGGAATGCTGTGAACATAATATACTTAGACTTTAGTAAGGTCTTGATCAGTCTTATATGACATTCTTATAAGTACACAGATAGTATTTCTATTAGTTGAATACATAATTGGATGAATTACTACAAACAGAAAGTCACTATAAATAGATTGCTGTAAGAATGCAGGAGGCTTGAAGGCAGATTCTACTCTGGTCTGTGCTGGCTTTGATTTTGTTTAACATTTGTATTAATGATTTGGAAGTGGGAATGCAGAGCTTCCTGATCATATTTGCAGAAGACACAGAAGTGGGAAGGGTTGATTCAGGGAACACTTTGGAGAACAGGATTAAAATTCAAAAGGCTTTTGAAAGATTGGAGAACTAGGTACTAAACAAAGAAATGAAGTCCATCAAAGACAAATACCTTATTTACTTGAATGAAAGACAAGCTCCCTCTCCCCATTCAATATAGGGGGGGAAAGCCCCTTGTCTTGAGTTTGAGTATAAGCAAGGGGAGGAGGGGATAGGTGGTTGCAGGAGCTCTGACTCTGGACCTGATCCTGGCCACACATGGTCACTTCAGTCCTGCCTGGTCAAGCAGGAGTGGCTGAGGCAATGGAGGCTCTGGCTTCAGCTCTGACCTAGGGCTGAGACCTGAGCTGCTGCCACTGCTGCCTGGCTGAGTATGGGCCAAAGTACCATGTACTCCATGCTCAAGGCTGGAATGGGCCTGGAGGCAGAGGCGGAGCAGTGACAGAAGATAAGCAGCAGTGGGAGTGGGGCAGAAATAATGCAGTGTTGAGGGGGCAGTGCTGTGGGGCGGGCAGGGGAGCAGGTGAGAAGGGAGGGAAGTGGTGGGAGGCAGGAACCAGGTGGTGCCAGATAGTGTGGAAGGGCAGGTACTGGGGTATTCAGGCACTAGGGGTGGGCAGCAGCAGTGGGGCGGGGGGGAGGGACAAGTGGTTGTCAAAAGAAGGGAGCAAGGGGTTGAGGTCAGGCCATTTGATCCCCTACCACCTATCACCCAGGCACTTCTGGGATCTGCTGCAGTGGTTGGAGGGGATGGATTCTCTGCATGGGAAATTATAACCAATTTATAAATTTTCCATGTATTGAATCTAATTATAGGGGGTCATCTTAAATTTGAAATCTTGATGGACTCTTGAAAATATGTTATAATATACTGAATCTAGGGAAGAAAAAAGCAAATGTACAAATGCAAAATATGAGGTAATTTGGGGTTTGAGGGTTTGGTAGATCAGACTCAACATGATTCAGCAATATGATGGAGTCGCAAAAAAACCAAACCCCAAATCAAGAAAAGAACGATACAACTGTGGGCTTTATCCTTCATTTTAAGAGGCATATGGTGAAACTGCAGAGTCCATCCTTGCACACAGTATTTCAGTTGGGATTTTAATCAGGACCATGTTCAGTGGTACTGTAATCTCCTGTGACTTCCATAAAATATAGAGGTGCTGTACATAAATTCAGAAGCACGTACTGAACTTATTCAGGGGACTGCATTAAATGATTCTTTCCGATTCCCTTGCTCTTTCATCTGCAATAAGCAGGTTCGTCTTGTACTATAAATATAATAAATTCCCTGGTGTAATGAAACAAGACCAGTTAAATTAAAAACAGCAGAATAAGGAAATGAGTTAGCACTATTCCCATTATTACCCAGAAACTTATTATTCCTTGTTATTCCAAAGATTAATTAGAAATGATAATGTGAGGATAGCTGTTTAGCTAGTCAGCAGGTGCCTACCTGTGTTCTGTGCTGCAGAAATAGAGAGAGGCTGGCTCTTATTGACGTACCAATGGATTCCTAGATGGATAGCATGCTTAGAGAAGAGGAAATGCCATCCAGTTATGTCAGAATTAAGCAAGAACTAAACTTTTTTTTAGTGAGGTGTGTGTTTATGCAAGTGCTAAGTTGTGTGTCTCAAAAATAATATGAATTATATATGCATCAGAAAAGGCTTACATGAAGCAGGAGCACATTGATTTGTGTCACTAAATTGCTGCTTATAGGACCACATATGATTGGTTAAAGGAAATTCTGAGGTTGTAGAAAGCTGACACTTCCTGTATCAGTAGCATCCGGTATCACGAGATGTCACAAGTTAACTGGGCCTGTAGTCATATCAATTAAAGCAATACCAGGATTGGAAAAAAAATTAGGGATTGGCTGAAATGGGGCCATGCCCAGAGCATAAAGAAGAGTCTTAATGTTCTTCTGTCTTTCATAAATCTTATTTTCTGAGTTTATCTAATTTCTTAAAAGGATAACAGATATAGCATTTTAACCTCCTAAATTAGGAACTTGGTTCTTAATATATACTTATGCACGATGCAGCTGGTAAGATAGTGTACACAGCACTAAGAAGATCTCTTTCTTAACCAGAGACTGTTATTCTGTGGATTATAGGAGAATCCAAAAGGAGGTGGGAGAACAAATGGTAAATCAAACCAAACCAAACCGAACCAGTGATGGAATAAAATTAGTTTTATGGTTTTAGTGAAATCTGTCTGTAGCAGACGTAAGGTAAATAAAAGTGTTCAGCATTTGGTGCTTTCCTGTAACTGATACTGTTGTAATTTGATGTTTACCATGCAAAGTAAATTCTGTGTAGTTCCTTCTGACATTTTTCTGATTTTTCTTAATACTACAGGAAGTTCCACCACCAGGTTCCTATGAGGTTCAGAAATCATTTGAGAAATTGCATGGTAAAAGCCAGTACATGCCCCCCCGAACCATATCGGCGAAAAGAAAACAGGCCTCTTTTCTCAGTGCAACACCTAGAGAAATTTTCCTTACGGCTGGCACAGATGTTCCAGGTAAGTTTGTGAAATGTTAGTGTTGCATCATTTACCTGTGACTTTACACTCCTTTGAAAATCCCCACCCAAGGGAGTTAGACATGCAACTTTCCTGGAATTCAATTTCAACAGAAGTTAGGTGTCTTATTTTGGGGGCCCGTAATATATACTGAATTGTCCTTGCATACAGTGACATAAAAAGAACAGAAATAAATAAATAATCCTCTATTAAATATGCATTTTGAAGAAGTTTATTTATTCACAGTAGGCACATCTACATGAGACATTTACTTGCAGTTGTCTAATTAGCTCTGTGGCAAATGCTTTGGCATCTACATGTGTGGCCCGATTAGGCTGCAGGAAACTAATAAACTCTGTAACAGGTTAGTATTTGTAAATACAAGTACTATCCTGTGGTGGAGTTTTTAGTGAGCAGCATGTGTAGATGCTGAAGGGACTGGCTGGGACACAAGGGGTACCAGTCCTTCACTGAAGCACCCTTGTGCCAAGCCAGCCCCTTTGCAGCATGCTGAACAGCCCTGGGCTGGCAGGCTGACCCCTTGTGCCCTCTGCCAGCCAAGGCTGCTCTCACCTGGCTCAGTGTGCTATGGTCCTGGGTACATGTGTTAACACAGCACCCAGGAGCAATGAACTCCAGAATGATATGTGCCAGGGCTTATTGCTTCACATTAATCTGCAGATGTGGATATGCCCACTGAGTTTACTGTTTGAATAGTAGCTGTTTAACTGATGAAATAACTCATATACCTGCATTTTTTCAAATAGCAGTAGTGATCTTAGAGCAAACTATTTGCCTACTCAACATGTATACTTTTTCAGCCTATTGACTCTGAACTTAATTTATATAAAGACATTTGCTTTGTTTACTGTGTATGGATGAGGCTGGATTTGTTTGCCAAAATGTTTACTCATATTTAGTTTTGATTTTCATCTGAGGCTGTTTTGTAATAAAAAACAGTCAATATGCTACATTTTTCTTCAACAAGATAAAGTTTCTCGTGAATATTTTTTCCAATTTCCTAACTTCCAATGAATAACTGAAAGGAAAAAAAAACATTTTGCTTCATAATATGAATCCTGGAATCACTATAAATATCTTTGCCAATCCATCTCTGCTGTTTATGTCATGAATCAAAGTCATGCTATTACTCGCCATTGTATTCTGATCTCTAGATTTCTGTGTGAAATTTAATATTTTGCCTTCTCTCTGCATTGATTAAACTTTACTGCAATTCATAAGCTATATTTATTTTTAAGGCAGTTTGAGTAGTATGTAGACTAACAAATATAAATGAAGAGAGTAGGTAGAAAAAAACCCTTGTGTAAAGAGATAATAGAAATGCTTTTTAAATAAATTGTCAGAAGGGATGTGGTTTCTTCGGAGGGTTCAGGAGTAGTGAGCCCAAACATAAACCTTTTCTCTTAAATTTGTATTAACAAATAAATTCAGACAAAACAGGATTATCCAGTAAGCAACAACACTCAGAACCATTATTCCACAAGATACCATGCAATCAAGTTAATCACAGTGCTGTGAGCCATTCCATTTTGGTTGTCATAGTAAGTCTTCTTATTAAACTTCCTCCTGGTGTATTTTAAATTTCTTCTAACAACTTTTGTAATTAATGTGTGTGTAAATGCATATTTAAATAACAAATATCCATTTTTATTTAAATTAAATAACAGAGCCTTTGACCTGTGAATTCCTTATAAATGTAGATGACAGTAATTTGACAGTTGTTTCTGTTTGATAGCAATTGGTTATCTGAGTGAGATGAGCTGGCTGTTTCAGGCCATGTATTTTCTAATAGGTACGTATGCCCATCACAAAACTATTTTTATAGTTATCACTAAACCATGCTTTTGATGGTTGTCTCCAGAAAGACCAAAAATTGCATGGAAGTAGAGAATTAATTCATTTTATAACTAGTAATGGGCCCTTCAGAAGCAGTTTAAGGCAGTCTGGTAGGGCAATAGCTAGGACTGACACTGTTTGTAATGTATTTATTTTGTGGAAAAAGAGCAAGCTTTCAGTGTGTGCAGAAGTGCTCTGTGCACGTTTTACACTTTTACAATGCTGTAATTTAGAGCACTTTTTATAGCACTGTAAAGTTGCAGCGCTCTTAAGCATGACAGAAGTTCAGTGTTTAGGTGGGGAGGCTCTGAGCCTCCCTGCACTTTTCAGGTTAGGAGACAGAGGGTGTTCTGCAGCCTCCTGGAGCTTCTCCACTTATCAGAAATTTGACCAATATACAGAAGTTATTTAAAGCACTGTAGGTTGCTGTAAAATATGGTGCTTCAAATTTAATACCTCATTTAACAAGGGTTAATTTAAAGAATTAAGCCAATTATTAAAGTGCTGTAAAGCCATGCACACTTTTGTTACAGGGGTAAAGTGCTTTAAATGGCCAAAAAAGCAACTTTCGTATCAGTTTGCCTCCCAAGGCCCAATTTAAATGGAAAAGATTAAAATAAACAATAGAAAAAGTTTTTGTATTTTTTTTCAATATTGCCATTATTTGGTTTGTGGAATAGCAATAATGATTTATCCTTCTGTTTTTCACTAACAGGTGGTGCTAACAGTTTTTCTGTTTAGTTTAGGAAGAATCACATACTGTGTAGTTTCAGATTTTCAATCACAGCAGTTACTGGCAATTTCTATATTTATTATAACATATTGAAAGTATGCTTGTGAGACTTTGCTGGTTGCTTTTTATAAACACCACCCACTTTTTAAAGCCATCAAGCAAAAACCTTTAAAACATACCCTGCATATTTAAAAATAGAAAAAATGTATAGCCATACAGTGACATACAGTGAGCTCATGTCTCTGGTACAGTTCAGTCAAAGGTGGACATATTGTTCTTAGCAGAATGAATGGTTGTACCTCATGCTGTTCAGAAGCAAATGGGCTATAACAAATCTGTGTGTCAGCATAACTGAAGAAGGTAAAAACATATTACAAATATACTTCATTCTCTTCTTTCACTGGTTACTTGAGGCATTCATACGTAATCCTAAAGGTTATTTGACTTCTTGTATTTTTGTAGGTAACTTGCTGTGTAGAATTGAAGCAAATAGCTTAACAATATATCACTGGGGCCTTTTAGTGACATGAGTGAAAAGTTAGTGATAAATGAGGTACATATCTCTGAGAGAACCTAAATCTATGTTTGCGTTTAGATTAACAAAACAAGCAGATGCCACATCTCAGAAATAGAAGTGTAGGAAACAAAACTGGAAAGAAAAATGTGCAACAAATAGTTTGGCAGTTACTATGTTTACAAGCTGGTTAAGGAAGTAGGGATGCAATAGAAAGCTATATAAAAACAATCCTTATTAAAGCTCTGAGAATAAAAAGAAAATTATGTGGCATTTGTTTCATCAGATGGCCATGGACATAGCTATAGTACTTGTAAGCCACATTTTGGGAAGATTTGGAAATCCAGGTTTATTTTTTTTTTAGCACTGATTCTGGAGCAAAGTTTTAAGTTGAATACAGGTTTTACGTTTTTATTTTTGCAAAATTCTGAATCGGATTAGAAATTCCAATCAAGAAGGACAAAAATAAGAAGTTATTCCACCTGTAGTCTACAGTAAAACTTCACTGTACCAAGAATTGTAGGATATTTACTGTCTTTGTGCCTGTCATCTAGATAAGGTTTCCGAGATTGTTTTTTAAAATTTACTTTCAGTTCTGAGGGTGCCTTTTTTTCAATTAGAGAATACAGCAATAAAGGGGAAGCCTTCCTCACTCCAGTTTGTTTTGTTATATTCCCATTCACTAGAGAGTAATTTGCTGAGTTTCCTTTTCCAGCCTCCAAAATTATACTGGATCATGATTTCTATTACAATTCTTTTGTATCTGCACTCAGATATGACACTTGCAGATATGGCACAATGAGGATCCAGAAGATGTGGTGACAGCTTCCTTGCTATTTAGTCAGATTTCTCCTTTCCTACATTTTCTACCATATCCTTTACCCAATTCTCTAATCTATCACCTCATATACTTATGGTTTGGGATGGGTTTTCTTTCCTTTCCTGCAAGATTAGGAATCTAAAAGGTAGAGGATATTCTTTGTGCTGTGGGTAGGGCTTTATTTTAAGTGACATGGAACCCTATTTATAGCTACTTTGATGCAAAAAAACGCTGATCTGTACAGCAGTTTCCTTTGCTCCTTGTAACTCACAGTACATTATTTGCAGAGAATGCATGTGAAGCATATATTTCTGCCTAAATATTGACAACTTCAACTTTTGGACTTCTACTGAGTCTGCTGCTGACCTTCATGTCACTGAAAAACTTCTAGGGCTCCATCCATTTGGGTATTTGGATACTAGACAGTGGCATTAACGCCTACCATCCATGGATAAGTTGGACCTGGGAACATTGTAGTGATTATCTGAAGGGTTGGGCAAATATTACAGCTGAAGGGCCGTTTAAGAAGTTTTGGTGATCTGGCAAGGGCTGCAAGGCTAGCCCAGCCCCTTGACAGTTGCCCTGCCCCCTGGTTGCAATACTGGGATGGGAAATCCTGCCTCCTAACCCCTTACCTTTGCCACCTGGAAATACTCCTTTTGGGAGGAGAGGGTTGCCATCTTGGGACTATAAAAAAACCAAATCATACGCTAAAAATCAAACACCTACTATAACATATTTTAATTTTATTACAAAAAATATTTGTCATGATTTGTGTTTGCATACTGTATAGCATAATAACTAAAAATAAAGTCTTACTCTTCTATATTGTGTGTAGGGTGTGTGTGTGGTGGGGTGCATATGTAGTTGGGTGTAGGATGTGCGTGTGGTAGGGTGTGTGTGTATATGGTGGGGTGTGGGGATTTGAGGGGGTGTAACTGTGTGTGTGGGGGTCACAGGTTATGTTGGGAGTGTGTATATTTTGGGGGGTTTTGGGGCAGGGCAGAGGGTATGAGGGAGGGTGGGAGACTGTGGGGACCCTCAACACACTCCACCACTGCTGGCAGCAGCAGCAGGTGGGAGCGCTTGGGATGCTTGTGCCTGGTGCAGGCACTGCATATTGGGGGCAAGGATTACAGTCTGCCTGGCCCGCCTCTATCACAGAGACTCCACACAGTGCACCTGCAGCTTCCACACTTGCATGCCACTGAGGGAAGCCCTGCACTGGACCTGGCTGCTTTCACTGCTCCCTGCCACGCAGGCCAGGAGTCAGCGGGGAAGCAGGGAGTGAGGCTCCCTCCGCTTCTGGTGGAGTCCCAGGACCTGCATGGCAGGGTGTGAGGAAGGCAGCCAGCTCCAGCACAGGGCTTCCCTCAGTGGCAAGCAAGTGCGGAAGCTGCAGGCACATGGAGCAGAGCTTCTATGATAGAGGCGGGCCAGGCAGGCTGTGCTCCTTGCTCCCATGTTGAGCGCTAGCGGAGCCACATACCGCTACCTGCCAGTGCTTGTACCAGGCACAAGTGCCCTGAGCGCCCCTGTTTGCTGCTGCTGCATGCCATATTGGAGAGTGTGTGGGGGTTCCCCACATCCACCCACCCTCCTTCACAGCCCTCCCACCCTGCCCACCTGAGCTCTGTGCTCCCACCCTCCCTACACTGGATGCAGGCTCTGCAGTGCTGTCAGCCCCAGCCCCATGCTCCCTGCCTCCACCCAGCTGCAGCTCCCCCTGCCCTGCCCTTACTGCTTCCCTACCTGCTGCACAGAGTAAGTGGGATGCCAGGGAAGCTGAGCAGGTCACCGTGGGGTGGCTGCAGCAGTTCTGCCTGGATGCTACTGTTGGCTGGGCCAGGTCCTTTTGCCTATGAAGGTAGGAGCGAGGCACAATAGGGTATTCTGGGGGTAAGGGGTGTATATGTGGGCCCCTCGCTCCCACCTTCATGGGAAAAAGGGCTGGATGGGGTACAGTTCATTCATGGGTGCCCGTGGGCTGGGTGAAAGTGCCTGGCAGGTGGGTTCTGGTCCGTGGGCTGTGTTTTGCCCACCCTGGGTTATCCCCACCCGACGTATTGGTGGCCTTCAATACTTGGGTACATGGTCCACTAGAATGCTAGCATTCTTATAGATTTAAAAATTTACATTAAAATCCTTCTACTGTAGAGGCATTTTCACCAGAACATGGCTGGATACTTAATTGTTCTAAATATTTGTGCTACTTTATGGATTCTACAGGAGAAAGCTGTCAGCTGTGTGGCACTAAAAAATCATGATAAATTAATTTACAGATTTAAACAAGAACTCTGCAAATTTACTTTAAATTACATTACAGGATATGATTCTTATTTTTTCAGTTGGCAACTATCACTTATACAGAGAGTATATAAAACCATAGTGGATAAAACTGTAAGTCTTATTACTCAATAAGCTGCTTCCAACTGAACATTCTTTTTTGTTAACCTATTTTTAGTACCGAATTGTATTGCCTGGTGAGTTACATTAGTTTTGATCCGATGACATATTAAAAATATATACTTAAACACATTTTACTTTGGTGCATGGCATCTTCTACTTTTTTTGCTAGGGGGAATCTATTACTTTAGCTACAAGAGGCTCTTTAAATCCACATTATATACTACTGTTCAATTTTTTGGTGAAGTAAAACATTTTAAACATGAAATGATATTGTTTCTTGAAGAAAGATAATTCAGAAAAGAGTTATTTTAGAAGGTGACTTTGAGCCTTAGGTTTCTATACATTCCCTTAGGAGATCCAGAAAATAAGTTTTTCTGATGCATTTCTGCTCAGAAGATGAATATCTTGTCACAAGAGGTAACATATGTAGCTCTGTATCTATTGCACTAAACATCACGGCTGTTTTTAATTTGGTATCTTTGTTTATACAGTAACTTTAAATGATTGTTTTTTTCTTCTCAGATTGTAGCCAATGCCCAGATCCACAAGGTTTATAATTTAGATTAGTGGTGTTCAACCTTCTGGCTCTGTGGATGAGATGAGCGTCACGGGGCCAGTCTTTGGGCTGGATCCAGCGTGAGCTCAGCAGATGGAGTGGTCCTCAGATATGTTGTGGGGTGCGAAGCAGTGTCATCTGGCTTTTGGGCCTCTCCACTAGTCTGGAAATTTGGGGATGGGGAAGCAGTAGCAGCATTAATTATCATGGTTTCCAAAGCTGTTTCCATATCCATGGCAATTAATGTTACCACTGCTCCCCCACCACCAAATTTGTAAATCTGTGTGTTATGTTGTGGGTTTAGTTCACTGAGTTAGGAGCCACTTTAACAAAAAGAAACAGAATCAACAAATCCTACAATAGAATCACACTGATTTTGTTTAGATTGAAAAATCAGTTGAACTATATGGGTGTTTTTCACATGTGCGATGACGGTGGGGGAATCTTTAATTAGAGAGGCTCCAAGATCCACTCTAATTGTGCCTTTAGCATTTCATGTAGCAGCATCCCTACGCTTCAAAATGGCAGGGAGGGTGCTTTAACTAAAACTTGTTGAACACGCTTTAGTTAAAGCACCTCTGCTACCATTTTGAAGCAGGGGGATGCTGATAGCACCCAGCCAACAGCACCCAGACAGCCATGAGACTCCTTTTTCAGCTCCCTGTCAAATTCTGCCCATCTCTGGCTATATCTAGCAGAGGTATCCTGGAGGGATTCTGAGTGACAGCCTAACCCTTAAAGGTATACAATCCTCAAAGTACACAGGGCAGATTATATGGTTCCATAGGCCAAATTCAGCCCATGGGCTGAAGGTTGAGTACCAGTAATCTAGATTTTACCAAAATGTTTTAAAAAACCCATAGGACAGTCTCACTGAACAAAATTAAAGCAAAAACAAACAACCCTCCCCCCTCCCCCCCCAAAAAAAAAAAAAACCCAACAAAAAACCCGTCATGGTGACCACTTATCTGTATTTCATGAAAATTCTTGTAACCTAATATAAAAAAATCATTTAATGAAAAAATTATCAAATGTTATGCATCACATTATAAAGCAATTTTCTTTTATTATGCACAGTTTTTCTTCACAGCCTGGTAAATGGTTTGATTGGGGAACCTCATTTAAAATGAAATGGGGAAAAAAAATTCCTAAACTTTCAATGTATTGACTGTAGGTTTACTCTATTATAACCGAACATAGAATTTGGTCTTTTGCATTTATCTTCTGTTGTTAAGCTTTACATGATGAGGAAAAAATATGGAAAAGAGTTCATTAGAAATTAAATCAACGTGAGGCACGTCATTATCTGAATTATCTTCTAATTTGTTAGATGTTGATTGTACAGCACCAAGTACATTTCAGATGTTTAACAGATAATAACATGGAACACTGAACTCTTATCAGGCTCATCTTTTCATGGAAAAAGCTTCTGAATCATCATCAGAACATCATTGTGTTTCTAGGCACATTCTCACAGGAAATTACTTTAGGTTACAAATAGAAATTTTCTTTAAAATTAATTGAACATATCACATGGAGGTAGTTTTGTCCACTTTTTCAATGACTACAAGCAATGCCTTTGATATAAAAGTCACTCTAGTGTGAAAACTAATTATTTCTTCTATTTGCTTGTTGGCTTGTAATATAACATGCTCAGAAGTAGTGTGAAGTTTTTAAAGCATAGCTCAGTTTGGAGGTTATTCCAGTGTGTCAGTTGTTCAGATCTTACTATTCTCACTCAGCTTTATTTAAAACAGTTAGCCGCTGCTTAGTAAAACTGTTTAATGGAGTAAATCTTCTTTGTTACTCTTTGTGCATACTGATTAGGTGTGTGCGAAGTGGGCTGTATTTGATTTGGATTTGGATTTGGCCCGATTTGGGGGACAGTGATTCGATTAAATGATTTGGATCACTGTCCTGATTTGATTCAACAGAATCTGAAGATTTGATTCCATTTGGAGAATCAGTGATTTGGCCATAGACACTGCTTTATATATTTTTTCTATGTGCAGTAAAAGCTGTGCTATCCGGCATCTTACAAGCTGGCATGCTCTACTAACGGGCATGCCGGCTTGTAAGATAAAGTGAGCCCCCATGGCCGGGGGCAAAGCAGCCTGTGCTGCTGAGCCCCCATGGCTTGGGGGCATAACAGGCTGTGTGGGGTTGTGCGGGGCCTGCCTTCCTGTCCCACGGGGCCTGCGGGGCCCACGGGACAGGCGGCGATGCAGTGGGAGGGACGGTGATGCTGTGGGAGAGGCAGAGGGATGCTCTAGATGTCGTTGGAGAAGCAGTGGCGAAGGCTGCTCAATAAGCATATTTTGCTATCTGGCATCTCCCATTCCCGGGGGATGCCGGATAACAGAGCTTTTACTGTACCTCGAGGTACTAGGCGTGGCTTGTGAATGCTGAGATGGTGCATCCCACAGGAGTCCCCTGTGTGCTTGGTGGCAGACCTAGAAGTGGCCACCGAGCACATGGGGGATCCCGGGTTCCCCCCCAAGCCCAGGAGGAACCAGTCTCCATGCCAGTGATGCGGGGGATCCCCCGCACGCTCTGTGGCAAACCTGGAAATGGACCGGAAGTACTTCTTGTCCACTTCTGGGTTCACCACTGAGTGCATGGAGGGGCCTCCCTCCTGTGGGGTGCTCAGTCTGCCCCACCATCTCAGTATTCATAAGCCATGTCTGATACCTCAAGGTATATAGAAAAAAACATATAAAACTGTGTCTGTGGCAGAATTGTCAAAACTCTGAATCTCTCCAAATTGATTCAGAGGCTTCCAAGTCAATTCAGAGAGATTAAAAGGTCTCCTGATTCAGTTTGGATTTGGAGATTTGGCCACCAAATCGGGCCAAATCTTCTCTGAATTGAATCAGTGACCAAAGCTTCGCACAGCCCTAATGCTGATGTATCTGCACTGGTGTTTCTCTGGATTTTCACTAGTAGAAATGAGACCAGCCTTTGGGAAAATGAGAATTTTACCTCTGCAAAAGTGAGTATGGCTTCAGGAACTGGCTCGGTATGCTTTCTTTAGTTTAAGACCCCTTTATTATTGAAATCAAATGTCCATTTGTATAGTATATTTGGGAAAGTAAGTATAGGATGCCTGTAGATATGCAGGGAACAGACTCAATTAATTTAGTCTGCTGGACCATGCTAATTAGCATGCTCCAGCAGCCTCTGCATCTCATGTATCAGCATCCCTGTGCTTCAAAATGGCAGCAGAGATACTTTAAATTAAGTATGTTCGATGAGCTTTAGTTAAAGCACCATTTTGAAGCATGGGGACGCTGATGCATGAGATGCTGTGGGTGCAATTACAGTGGTTCTTGCAGCTGCTCTAATTAAAGCATTCCCGCCTCCTCCCTCCTCCCTCTGCCACCAGAACACATCTAAAAACACCCATACAGTTCAACTGATTTTTCAATCAAAACAAAATCAAGTCTGATTCTATTGTAGGCTTTGTTGATTCTGTTTCTTTAGACTGAGAGGGGGTCATTCTCATAGATTTTAGTTTTTTATCTATTATATAAAAGAAGTTTTGTTTTTATAATTCTGACACATTTAGAAAATTTGTACATAGTTCACCTATAAGGTCACAGTCCTGCTACTATAGCTCTATTCATAATGTGTAAAAGTTAGACATATTTAGGTCTTTGCAGTATCAAAGTTAAAATAGGTATGACCCTGGGAAGAAATAAGAATTATTATACAACATGCTTTAAAATCCATTATCTCTACAAAAAGATAGGAAAATTATCCATACAAAAAGTGTCCATACAAAAAGCAAGCTGGGATGAGGCTGGGTGACATGAGCAACACCAGTCTGTTTGCAGACCACACAGCCAGCCCTATCAGCACCTGTACAGAGTTCTATCAGTAGGTTTTCCAACCACTTAAACTAAACTGCTTAACTTCCGGTTCATTTGAATTCTGACAGAAACATACTTCATCCTCTAAATCTTCAAAATTAATTTACTGTAGTTGGGAATTACAGTCAACAAGAATAGTTTATTTTAGCATTCAGATTGCTATTGTTTTGCATCTTTGGCATGATATTAAAATCTTGAAGCAGTGGATGAAACAACTAGGTTGTAAATG
Organism: Crocodylus siamensis; assembly: GCF_052110815.1. Lineage (NCBI taxonomy): Eukaryota > Metazoa > Chordata > Crocodylia > Crocodylidae > Crocodylus > Crocodylus siamensis. The sequence continues at coordinate 154,269,400 of NC_143396.1, read as the reverse complement.
TCCTTAAGGAGAGAAGAGACTCTAGGTGCAGTTACAAATAATACCAGCTTCAAACTTTTGTATTGAACTTACCAAAAAGGTTAATAGATTTAAAAATCTATTTTCTTCATCTTTTTGTTATCATATTTTATATGATTTATTCATGATACTAGAATAAGAACCAACAAAAGATATATTTTTGTGGGAGTAAACTGGAAGAAGAAAAAGCAGCCCATCAGGAAGTTATCCAAATGTTGACTACACAGGCCAAGATCTTTGTTTGCATTCAGAAATAAGTTTTATTCCACACTGACTATTTGAATGTCATTTATTCACTGTTTTGAGCACACCAAAATAATTAGTGATAAATAACCCCAACTGTTAGATCCATTCCCCAATAATTAAACACTTAATTCCAAGGTATGAATAATTTATTCAGCTCAACAGCAGGTGATGCATACCTATTTCTTGTTGGGCTTGATGCTGCTCAGCACTTGTTCCAAATGGTAGTTTTCTTTCTTGAAAGGTGAATTAGGAGCTCCTTTTAATTACAGTTTCCTGGGAATCTTTTTTTACTACTTCCTAAAGGCTTTTAATTATCTTCCTTTTCAGTTATGACTCTTCCCAGTTTTCTGTTTTTTCTCCCTCCTTTTCTGCATTATGCAAAGCTTCCATGAATCATCCAAGTGGCTTTAAAATGTGTTCCAAACGTGATCATGGAATTATTTGGTTTGTTTTGGAATAGACTTTCATGCATCTGGATTCAGTGAAGTTCCTTCAAGCAATAAAGTTTGAAAGGAGTTTGTTTCTTGAAGTTACTTGTAATTCCCAACCACAGTAAATTAATTTTGAAGATCTAGAGAATGAAGTACGTTTCTGCCAGCATTCAAATGAACCAGAAGAAGTTAAGCAGTTTAGTTTAAGTGGTTGGAAAGCCCACTGATAAAACTCTGTACAGGTGTTCATGGGGCTGGCTGTGTACTCTGCAGACTGTGTTGCTGATGGCATCCACCTGAGGGCCCTAGGGCATGCATCCCAGCTTGCTTTTCAGGCTCCCCAGTCTGCCTGTGAGGAACAGGTCAGGGCTGATTAGCTGGCCCACATCTCCACAACATGCCTCTCTTTCTCTCCTAACAGTCAGGCATTCAGACAACAGACCCAGTCAGGTATTCAAACAACAGACCCAGAACAGATCTGCTGTCTTTTCAAGCTTGGTATCCAGCCCTTAGGTATATCTTTAAGTTTTTGACTAGTGGAACTGTGATTCCACTGGTAGATGTATAATTCTTGTATGTACTCTCTGCAGGTGTGCACCTTTACTTAGTGTGTCTGGGTGTTTTACAGATCGAAAAGACAGCGTTAAAATTCTGGATTGTTTCTCTGTGAAGGGCAGCACTGACCTTAGAGACTGGGAAAAGAGAGCCATTACACCTGTCATATCCTGTGCTGCTGTCAGGGTTGGAGAAGCCTGCAGCGTAACTGGGACAGCCAAAGGACCATTCTATATTGGGACAGCTTCCCTGTCCCTGACCAATGCCTTGTAGCACTGCACAGACTTTCTTCAGGCCAGTATTTATTCTATGCATCTATCCCTAGCTTCCTCCACACTGCAGCTGTACCAGGTATATCCTCCCACTGCTACAAACAGGGGTTGTAGAACATCTTTGTAATCCTCTGGCAGTTTTCTTTTAAGTGGAGGTGTGGATCTCACTGTGGTCTCTACCTGGATGAATTTATATAATACCCTCACGCTACCTGAGGAACATTTGTCCATATCTAATAAAGCTATAGTTGCCTTGTTTTAGCCACTAAGACTAGTCCCAATGAAGTAATCATAAAAATGTTAAATCCAGAGAAGCACAATGCATTCACCTTCCAAAAGAAAAAGAAATTAGGGAATGGTCAGCTTAATTGAAAACACACTGCCAAATTGAATGGGTCCTTACTCTGCTTCTGCTTCCTTTCTTTTCTCAGAATCCTGAGCTCAGTCATCTCACGATTGATGTTGCCCAAGTTGCCATCCATTACTGCATTCCACACCATTCCTCCCTGTTTGTGAGCAGCAGGTCAAGGAGACCATGGCCCCTAGCTGGTCTCTTCAACACTTGCCCCAGGAAGTTGTCCCCAACACGCTCCAAAAACTTCCTGGATAGACTGTGCACTGCCATATTGCCCTCTCAGGAGATGTCAGGGTGATTGAAGTCCCCCGTGAGAACCAGGGCCTGTGATTAGGAAACCTATGCTGGCTGTTTGAAGAAAGCCTTATCATCCTGGTCGGGTGGTCTATAGCAGACTCCCACCACAACCTCACCCCTGGTGCTCTCCCCTAATCCAGATACTTTCAACAGTGCTATCTCCAGTTTCATACTGGAGCTCTGAGCAATCACATGCCTTTTAACGTAAAGAACAACTTCTCCTCCTCCTCTTCCCTGCCTGTCATTCCTGAACAGTTCACAGCCATCCATGACAGTGCTTCAGTCATACAAGCTAGCCATCCAAGTCTTTGTTATTCCAGTCACATCATAGTTCTGTGACCGTGCAAAGACTTCCAATTCTTTCTGCTTGTTTCTCAGGCTCTGTGCATTCATGTGCAGAGAGACACCTGAGGTAACTAGTTATTGTCTGAATTTGTCAGGAAGAATGCGATGACCTCCCCTGTTGCCACCTCCTGCCTGTGCTTCCTTCAGGTCTCCTACTTCCCCCCTTAGCTCAAGGCTTTGGTCTCCAGCCCCTGGCAAACCTAGTTTAAAGTCCTCTTCACTAGGTTAGTGAAGTCGCTTTTCTTTCTCCTCACAAGGTGGTTCCCATCTCTTCTTAGTAAGCCTTCTTCCTGGAACAACATCCAGTCTTACTTCTTGAAACAACATATGTCTTCTACATACTTCTTTCTCTCATGAGATTTGCTTTGGTCATAGAATGCTATTTTATTCTGCCTGCTTTATGCCTGAATTTAATGTGGGAAATATGAGCATTGTGTCTCTAAAAGAGGTCATGGGACACTGTCCTGTAACCCATGACTTCAGTGAACCTATCATGACAGTTACGTTCGCAATATATCAGGATTTATTATGCGTTAGAGCCAAGGTCATGCAGTATTGCTTTAGCACTATCGTTCTGAATATGTTCCAGTGATACTTCGTAAACTGTCAGGACTGATTAAAAATAGACTTCCCGATTAAACATAGTCTGTGCTCAACATTGGCTGAGTCCAGCTTGCTGCTCTACAGCACTTACTTATAATACTTGGTCATAGATATTAAGAAAGTTAGAAGAAGGAATCCACTTAGCCCTTTGGCACACATTACATTTATTCCATGAGTCATTGATTAATCGTGTGATAAATTGAGATATGCTACATATGAAAAGTATTGTGAGATAAAAGAGGCCTATCAACCTCAAAAATGTTGCTTGAAAAATGTAGAACATCTTGGTAACTGATGTTTTTCAAGGTTTAATTTGAGCTTGTGGCATATTACACATTGGGTGGTAGGTCTTTGCTGGGTATTCCAGTATCCCAAGATGCAAAGCTTTGTCCCCCATTTAACTGGTCACCCATCTGGAACAACAACCTTAACTACAAGCAGAGCCCTGGGCTCTCAGTCATTGGTGTTCCCTCTTTCTCTGAGTAAAGCAAGAAGAAATACCTCCATGGGCTCCAAACAGGGTGCCCCCAGTACTAGGCTATTGTATTGGGGAGGGAGGAATTATCTCCTTGACATGGAGGAATAGGCCTGCTGACCAAGGTGTGCAGGGGAAATACCTCTCCTCCACAGAGCAGTGCTTGCTGATCAGGATCCCCTTCATCTGACACTAGGTAAAGCAGCGGGGAGAGAAGTCCCTTCCCCAAGAAGCTAGTCCCGCTGGGGAAATTCCTCCTTCATGCACCTAGCTCCAAAGGGGATGGATTTCCCTGGCATGTCTTGTTTGGCATGGGGAAGGAAATCCTGCCCTCCTCTCCTCCTCTCCCCTTGCATTGCCCAGCACCGTGGAAAGGGAATCCCCATAGGACATTGTTTGGGACAGAGTTCTCCCATTTCTCCACTGGGGGAGGTATGTCCCTACCCCTCTTGCGTTTTGCCCAGTGCTGGAAAAGGAAATCTTCAGCATACCTTGTTCTGTGTAGAAGAGGGATTAAAACTCACACTCTTTGCATAGAGTGTGGAGCCCCACATACCTTGCTCTGCACAGGAAGGGAATCCCTTGGATGCACATTGCTCTGCCTTTGGGGAAGGAATTTACCCTACAGGTTCTCCAGTGCCCAGTTCCATGAAGTTAGGAGTCTGCTCCCCATCCCTTTGCAGTACTTTCTTATAATGTTTATAAGAATGTTTATAATAAAAGGTAGAAGAATGGCTGTATTTAGGCCCTTGGCCTAAGTGTTTGCTAGCACTGGGCTTGATCAGTAGTTAGGTGCTGATTTTAAAGGCAGTGTTATATACTGAACTATTTGCCCCCTTGTCTGCAGCACTTCATCATTTCTTAGGCTGCAAATGGACATCACATTTGGCCAGAGATAAACCATTTTATTTTGGGACAAGGTTTAAACGTTCAGACATGTCCTTGGATAAATCCTAAAATGGATCACAGGATAAGAAGAATTAACAGTTAATCCTGGGAATGACATAAGAAGCGTCTCAATGGTTATCCTGGGATTGCATCATTGAACTAACGGCAGAAAAGTGGAAGTGCATTCAACCACTCACTGAACCCTAAAAAAAGGGTGATATAAGCACATGCCCATCCCAGGATATTTCTGTTCTGGGACAAAAGCAGGCACATCTTGTCCAGGGGAAAATGCAATGTCTGTCTGTAGCTTTAGAGATCCTCACTCAAATAGTGCCTCAGCCCTACCCCACTTAGGTGATAAAATCTGATTAGCTAGCAGGAGTAGGTGGTAACTTGCAGCCCCTACTTGAAATGCTTCCATGTCTTTTGTAATACCATTGTTTATACTTTAGTCAATTAGCAGATTAAAAATGATTTTTACCTTGGGAAAGGATCAGTGTTTATCAGAGAAATTAAACAAAATCCATCTGCCTGCTTTCTTAAAATCAGTATGCTTTTTGTATCCTTTAAACTTTCAAGAGTTTAAGAACTCCAAGAGTGAAGTTAATCAATAGTTTGAAATTTATTTTCTGAGAACAGGTTTGTGAAATTGTTTCCTTAATGGTGCCACAATGATCTGTCAGTGATAAAACACTTTAAAATAATGATGCATTTTAGTATAATCATGTTATCAAGAATGCTAAGAATTGTTGGCTGTTAAAACAAAGTTCCTGTAATGTATTGTAAAATAACAAACCAATATAATGGCATGAAGATAGTTAAGGATTCCTAATGTTATCTGTAATATTGTGTGTGTCTTCTATTTGTGAAGATAATTCAGTTTTGATTTATAATTTTTCAAAGTGCATTTGGAAGAGGAGGCTTGCGGCACCCCTGCCCTGGGATAGGGCTGCAGCGGCCTGTGGGCAGCCTGGCCGTGGCCTCCTGCCCCTCCTTCCCTCACTCTCTGGATACCAGTTTCCGGCCACTCAGCCCCTCTGTGTACAGACACCAGTGCCTGTGCTGCCGCCTACCCACAGAGTTCCCCGCTGCCCTCTAAGCCCCCCTGCCCCTTTCCCCTGCTGGAGAACAGGCAACCCTCCCCTCCCCCCACCCTGTTGCAACTGCAGTCCTCACTCCCCCTGCCCTGACCAAATGTTTGGAATTTTGCTGTGCTTTGGGGTGGGAGAAGGGGAGGTGATCAAAGCCAGCAGGGAGCACTGCATGGCTCTGTGTGCCTCTGCAGCTGCAGGCATGTCCATGTGTGCTCCTTACTGCCTCTGATCACCCTCCCCCTGCTCCCAGCAGTGGAGCAAAGGGAAATCCCAGAAAACCAGCCCAGACAGTGATCAGAGGGCCTAAAAAGAGCAGAATCACATCTGGGGCAACCCAGACGTATAGTAACCCTATCTCGACTGCGCATGCGCACTTGAGCAAAAGTGTTAATGGACAGACAGACAGATTAAGCCCTTTATTATATTAGAATGAAGGTTGGTTACTCTTAATTTAAGAAAGAACTTACCTTAAAGGCTCCCCTTCAAAGAGTGGGGTGGCAAACTGAGTTGGGAACTGAACTGCAAACTGCAGCAAACTGTCCTGTTTGATGTGCCTGTTCACTTGCTCTAGAGCCAGATACCAGCTCTAGATCAGTCCGGGACTGAAATAGGGACTTAAAAGATAAGTCTTGTGCCAGTGCCAAAGGTGTACTTCCTGTATGGAGCTGAAGTTAACATCATGGTACTTCTATTAAAGCAGTTAGAAACAGTGACCTAAGAGCATTTTTTGTAAACAAAAGAAAATTATTTTTTTAAATATAAAAAATATGTCAGTGGTCTGTCCAGTTGTTTAGAGAATACTCTCTGTAGAAAAACTGTTAAATCAGAGTATTGTGTTAAATGATAAAGAACATTTAGAATATATAACAATTCCTCCTTTCATGTTAGTTAAAATATTAAAAATTAAATCCGTTTTGAGGATTGGGGCATTTATATCCAAGTATCAGATATATGTTTCAAATATATAAATCATATAATCAATATAATTACAAGTATATGGATTGATGGTTTTACTTGAAGTTTATATCATACACATTTGCTATACTAACTGAATCTTCATTTTAAATTATACACATCACTATTTCCTGCTTTTAGTGTGTCAGTGACTTGACATAACTATCTGTGGTCAATTTAAAGTAATAAAAATTGATTTTTGGAACACACAATCTGATTTTTTGGTAGGTTATCTGAATACATTATAGCCGTGTCCAGACATACTCGGGTGTGTGCTTGTAGTGGCACAAATTACTGTACCGCACACCCCTGCACATATGGTTGGTTGTGGTACACATTGTCCCGCAGTTGATAAACTGCCCTTGCACAGCTCTTCCTGGCTCTTCATCTAAAGATAGCTGGAGGCTGGGACCAGCACTGGTGCTGGCCCCAGCAGTTTTACCTGGTGGCCTGGGGCAACAGGGGCACAAGTCAGGCAACAGAGAGGCCTGGCCAGCAGTCAGAGTGTTGCTCTGGATGGCCCTGCCTCCATGTGTGCTGGTGCATGCTTGTTTTACGTGTTGTTTTTTCCAGGGGTTTTTTTTTTTTTTGCTACCAGGAAACCCGAGTGACAAATTTTGGCCCTGTGCTGCAAATCTTCAGTGTGGGACATGATTTATCATTCACCATGTGTGGTTTGTGGCGCCACAAAGAGGATTGTTGCACCACAGACTGGATGTGCCTGCATGTCTGGATGCAGCCTGTATATATATATATGGCTCTAGAGCACTTTTCCCTTCCTGTGCACTGCAGAAATAACTGGAGATTTCAGAGATTCCTGATGAGTCTGTTGGGTATTTGTTAGAGCTTTTAAATTTAAAGTTCAGCACAGGATTTTGAGGTTCTGTATGCAGTAAAGGGAAGAAAAAAAAAGAAAGCCAGAAATATCAATCCAAAATCTGTTTTTTTCATGCAAGATGAGCAGTCTGACACTAAGCAATGGCTGCATCATGCTCCTCTACTTTCTTTTCCAATTCTGTCCTTATTTTCCATTCCGCTATCACTATAGCTCACCCTCTCTGCTCCATTGATGGTGCACTCACCTTAGTCTCCATGACATTTTGATAAAAACTTTGGCTGCTTGCAGACGTTAAAAAAAACAACAAATAAATGGCGCTTTTCTTTAAAACTTGGCACGTTCTTGCTCCGAGCCCTGCGCATACCCGGAAGAATTAATGTGTTACTTCAGCCTATTTCTGTGGTGTGTAAAGATCTGGTGCTTTAGGGGACTTTTTGGGTGTTTTTATCTAATAGCTGATTGAATCAGTTATTAGTTAAAAACACCAAAAAGCCCTGCTGAAGCACTTGATCTTTACAGGTGCTGCAGAGCTGGGTTGAAGAAACATACTGCCGTTTCTGGTCAATTGCGTTTTTGTCTGTTTTCTTTTTTTTTAACATCTACAAGCTGCCTTAGTGGCCAGATTCTGCTTTTTGATCTTTCAGGTGTGTTTAGCATGTTTAGATCAGATCTTAAAATATTATTTTCCCTTGGTTTTCTTGACCCCAGATCTAATAAAAAAAAGTCTTTTATCTATCTCCAGTCATTTCTTCAGTGTCTATAGTGCAGGTCCTCTTCTTCATCATCTAAATAGTCTCATCTGTTCTGATGGCTTCAGCTGCCATCGTTTTGTGGTAATTAACACATTTCACTACCCAATCCTACATTAAGGCCTGTGATCTTAACTTATTTTCTTACATGTCTGGGACATTTAAATTAATATTAACATCATTACAAATGACTCTTGAACTCTTCCTTGCTTTTTCTCTTCTTTTGAGGTCTGGAATCTGGGTGCCCTCTTTAACTCAGTTCTCTCTTCAGACCTGCACTTCCTGACCATATCCATTTTTTGCTGCTATTTCCTCTATTACATCATTAAAATTAAAAATTTTCTCTCAGTCCATACCAGTTAAACTCTGTTCATCTTCTGCCTGAACTATAGCAATCTCTGATTGCTTTGTGTTGCTCCAGAGAAGATAAAGCAGCCAGAATTTCCTGGTGACTGGCTTTAAAAATTAAAAATGTATATTCTGTATCATCCAAATATGACATTTACTTTTGGTTTCTTATTTAGTAAACATTTTTAATAATTAAGTAAAAAGAAATTCCAAGGCAAAAATCCTTTAAACACAAAATAAAGCTTCATTATCTGTTGGAAATTTAAGGATAAAAGCATTATTCAGATGATATTATTATTCCCAACAGAAGCATCACAACCTTAGATAGCTCAGAAATAAGCTCAAACTTAGAAAAATCTAAATATGTCTAAGTATAGAAATGCATGATTAGAGCAACTGTTGTTCTTCACTCAGGATGTTATGGGAAATAGTGCTTCTCAGATCAGGCTGTTTTCAAGTTCTAATAAAACTGTTAGCTGGGAAGAATATGAAAACTAATGGGCCAGTCATGCTCTCATTGAAGTCAATGGAAATTTTATAATATAGCCAGCCTTGGGCAAATTTATTGTGGTACCGATTTTTGCAGCAGTTTGATAGCTTTCTTTTCCCCTACTGATAAAGAGCAAAAGATACCAGAGGATAAAATTACAATATGTTAGATGTTAAACCTGTATTACATAAGGCACATCTGCACTATGATCTGTTGATATAGTAATATGAGATCTGCAGCTAGGTTTTATTTTATAATATTTGCAATATACATGCATAGTGAAATATATATGCACACATATAACTGACATTTAGCAAGAAAACAAACCTGAACCACAAACCAGTTGTAAAATTACAGCATATGACAATAATGTATGAACAAACCCCAGAGGAAAGAACAATTAGGCCTAGATTTGGCACCTAAAGTAGGACTTGTGTAGGCTGAAATTGCAATTAAAAAAACACTACTCTTTGGGCATGTCTACATGTGCTGTTAATTTGACTGAATAAATTGCAGTATAGTTGTGTCGGAGTTTATTGCTCCCAGGCACTGTGTTTACATGTGTGCCTGGGACTGACTGCAGCACGTTAAGCTGAGTTAAAGAACCCTGGGCTGGCAGGGAGCTCAGGCTGTCAGCCTGCCAGCCCGGGGCTGCTCCAACCCAGCTTCTGGGGAAGATTGCTGCTGCCATTGGTTCCAGGTGGCAGTAGCAGCCTCCTCTCATCTGGCATGCAGATCTGGGGGCTCGCCCCCCTGGGAGGAGTTTGGCACAGCTCTGCAGCCCTCTTGGAGGTGTGGGCCCCCAGATCTGCATGCCAGATGAGAGGAGGCTGCCACTACTGCCTGGGACTGGTGCTGAAGCCAAGTAAACCCAGCTTTGAAACTCAAAATGTTTAAAAACTTTTGAAACATTTTGAGTGCTCTTGTTTCATTTTGAAGCTGTTTTGAAGCCTTTTGTTTCATTTTGATTTCCCTGTTTTGAGCTTGAAAGGAGTTGAAACAGCTTTGAAATGACACACCTGGTGAAATTTTGCACAGCCCTACTCATTCCCCATTGGGTTCAGAATTGTGCAACCGGGGACACAGGTGCCAGGGATAGAGTGGGGAGGGGTTGGTAAACAAAGCTGATGGGTTTGCTGGAAGGCTGGAACTGCAGTGTGAGACCTTCAGAGGTAAGCCCCTGCCTGTGGGTGGATGTGCTGGCAGGGAGAAACAGCCTCAAGAGGGAGTGGGCTGAGAGAACAGAAACCAGCATGGGGGTGTGAGGGAGACACATAATCACTAGTGTTTACAGGAGGTGTTTTTCCAGAAAGAAACAAAAGGGAGCCTATTGCCTGCAGCAGCTGTTTAAAGTTCGTTTTGCTGTATTACCCTAAAGGATTAAAGGAGTCCATTTTCCCCAGAGCAGCAGAAGCCTCACCTCTGCCATCTAGTTATAGCTAGGTGGATCATAGTTATAACTGTGTTGCCATTTATTGTTATGGGAAGTGGATTGTGACCAGAAGGAAATCAGTTGGGTTATGGGGAGGGGGGAAACTGTTTTAAAGAATTATAACAATGTGAATTTAGTTATTTAGGTAGTTTAACACAAGTGGAACCACCCACTGTGCTGGAATTATCCACCTGATGTCATATTTGTGAATTTATTTTAGATTGTTAGTATTAACAATTGTTATTATATTTCTTTGCTTTTTTTCTGTATATAAATTAGTTATGTTCATTGGGTTCAGAGCTGATTCCTGGGTGATGAGGGTGAGGGACACACCTCTCCATGGGACCCCTTAGTCAGTAGTCTTCTTGAGGGTCTCTCAGGGCTACTGGCACCCTGAGGACCCAAACTCTAGCGCATCACCCAGCCTTAGCATGCTGGCACAAGTTACATGTGGGGGCTTATCCAGGATCCTCAGGGTGCACCAGGACTTATAGGCCCTAGAGCGGGGGTGAAGGCCACTGTGGAAGGCGTCCAGTTCACTGCCCTTTTAGACTGAGTCACAGGTGACCGTTGTCTTTGAATCTTTTTATGGACAACATCTGGGGCACTTGCAGTTGCAGCCATTAATTGGCTTAGGCCTCTGCAGCCTCAGCCGTGAGTCCTATCCCTACAGTAGCTACATCATACTCCACCTGGAATTTCCTGCTGATGTGGTGGGGGTTAAGAGAGAAATAACCACAACTGCACTGATCTGCCCTGAGTGGATGAAAGGGCAGTCCCCATCATTGTAGGAACCAACTTGAGTCTATTTCAACTGTTAGCCTGGTATTGCAGATGACAAGCTGGGAGGCAATACATGAGGACATTGGCTATGCACATGTTGTGTGCTAGGGCATCAAGGAAAAGTTAGGCTCTCAGAAAGATGTGTGTGTGTGGGGACTCTTCACTTCACAGGGGCTGCTCACTGCCAGCTCAGAGCAGTTGGTTTTTGACAGCAAAATGTCACCCTAGTGCCGCTCGGGATGCCTCCACCCTAGGTGTTTTGGAATCCGTTCCTTATTAGGATCCCATTAAATGGATACTGGTGATATCGATAGATGAGGCTACCAAAGACAAGGTCGTAGTGCCGGTGGTTAACACCGCTACTACAGATGTGTGTGTGAAACTGGGGCAGCACTTGGCTGAGTTCATGGGAGCTGGTGCAGCCTTGCCGCCTTTAAGTTCCTTGCCAACTTTAAGAACAGAAATAATAAGGTAGGTTTCCTCTTAATTAAAGGAGATCATTCCATATTACAGTGGCCAGTATTAAAATATTGGCATTTAGTGATTGCAATTGATGTTACAGAAGTATTCATGGAGTTTCCTGTAACCAGCATCAGGAGTACTATGGCACTGTTAATTACTCATGTGCAGAAAATGTCAACATTTTAATGCTGGCCATGGTAATTGAATAAGAAGAAGGTTGACATACCTTATCTTGACATTAGTAAGACATTTAATATATTTCCATGTGATACTGTCTTGAGAAACTGAAAAAATGTAATTAGATATGAATATTACAAAATAGATATATAAGTTGCTAAAATAATCAGAATTTATTAATGTTGATTCCTTTTCAAATCTTCAGTTGTTGAGATGCCTCTTATAAGAACTATTTTGGGCCTGAGACTGTTGATTATATTAATGGAGTGCAAGACTATACAAAAAGCCAATATTCTTTCTCTACTTCCATAAATAGAGTGAAACATTGACTATAAATAGGACATGGAAAAACAGAAGCAGGAAGTGCCACCACCATATAATTCCCTTCTTTATTTTCAATTTCATATATGCCAAATAAAAATACATCATAAATCGATAAACTGGAAGAAAAGGGCTAGAATAAGACTAAATGAGGCTAATCACAAATAATTTTATCATGGTTCCTTCCTATAGGAAGGAATAATCGAACACATAATTATAGGAATGGTCAATAATAAGTAGGAAATAATGCCACGGAGAAAGATAACAAATGTAAATAAGATAATGGATGATAAAATGAATATATGTGAACAGGGCGATACTTGGGTCCCATCAAATGATACATTGATTTGTATTAATAGGAATATTATGTAAAACAAGCAAAGTAATTATTCTGCTCTACTCGGCATTGATTAAACCTCTGTTGTAATACTGTGTAGAATATCATATTTTTTTTAATGAAACTGAAACTGGAGAGAGCTGAAATTATTGCATCAGAAGAGATAAAACTTCTTTGTCAAATATAAGGAAGTTCCAGGGTGTCAGAAAGCATAATTAAACGTAAAATAAGCTAATTAAAATACTTAAGAGTTACATAAGGATGTTAAGAAAATGTCAGGGACTTCTTTGTTGTGGTAGACTGGACAAGTTGTAATGGATAGACTGTAGAAGAAAAAGTGTGATTCAGTACTATAAAAATGCGATGGAACAAAAGGTGTGCTCTGCATAAACTTCAAGTAGTACAGCTGAGGTCCATGTACATAGGTAATGTAAAGCTTCCCCTTGCACTTTGCTCATTCTAGGACTGCAGTGTGCAAGGCTATTCCCTGAGATTAGGTTTTCTTAATTGGTGCCAGCTGCTAGTGTCTACAAAGGTTCAAATCCACAACTGTGGTCTGAAACATAAATGCTCTAGGGTTCTATCCTATATTCTAACCTTGCCCCCTATATTTGTAGTGATGGATTAAATGATGACCTGGTAGACTATCATTTCTGTTCCATCAAAGGATCTACCTTTCATTGGCATGATCTTCCCAGCTCTTAGATTTGCCAGCCCTAAATCTTATATACACCAGAAGCAAGGCAAGCAGTTGGATTATGCATGGTAATAAAGATGCATGACCGAGGATCTCAAAGGAAGACTGGAGATAATGAAGGCTGGGTTTAATACCACCCCCCTCAGAAATATTTTGGGAGTAATTAAATTTATACTTAGTTAATGCAGCACAGTGCATTGCAAAGTTCCTTGGATGTCTCACTTTATCCCTATAATTCTCTCACTTTTACTGATTATAGTTACAAAGCATCAATGTAGTGAGCCAAATTTTGTTCTGCATGGAGTTCTGTGTAGCTCAATGGGGACATGGGGATGATGGAGAGGAACGGATGCATTAGTGAATTTTTTTTTTCTGAATTGATGTTTGTTGACCATGGCCCTGGCATGGATTAGCATCCTAATCAATGCTTTAACTTACAGAAACTGTATGGTTCTGAGAGAACCATATGTCACCTGAGTATTGGTAGAGTGAAGTGGATCTCTGCCCAGTCTCTTCTCTAGCCTCCCATGTTTCCTTTTTCTCTTCCCCACAGATCCCCTACACTTAGGATCATGAAGGAATTGAATCTTTTGGCTTTGCACCAGCTGAGAACTCTCTCATTGGATGAATTCTTATTTGGTTGATTATGGCCAGACTCCAAAGTTGAAATGTTAACACCACTGGGAGCGTCTATACCTGCAATCAAATTGCAGGAATAAACTCTGGTGCTTATTGTACTGGAATTTATTGGTCCTGGAATTTATTGCATTTGAATGTGCACCCAGGATCATAGCATATTTAGCTGAGTTGGAGCAGCGCTGGCTCACAGAGGGCCCATGTGGTCAGCCTGCTAGCCTGGGACTGCTCTGACTTGGCTCAATGTGTTGTGGAGGATCTGGATGGGGCATAGGGGTGCTCCAGTATGGAGCTAGCTGGCAGGCAGACCCCTCACTGAAGCACCCTTGTGTCCCAGCCAGCTTCTTAAGCATCTACACATGTGGTGCTGTGGAGGAAAACACTCCAGATCTGGATAGTACTTGTATTTACAAGCCTTACCCTGCTGCAGTGTTAGGACAGCAGGTGTAGCCATGAGACATTTACTGCAGAGCTAATTAAGCTACTCCATAGTAAATGTCTTGTATAGATATACCCACTGATATCAATGATAAAACTATTTACCTTATGGGGTCAGGATTTCACCACAAGTTTCTGTGTTTAATGAATGATGCAAATTTATTGGAACAGAAGTGGAAACCTGGCCTATGTTATTCATTTTATAACATTTAACTCCCCTGCTCACTGTTTGGGGTCAGCCATAGAAACAGTCCCTCTGCCACTGCTGCCGCCTCCTCCAGCCTCTGGCACTGTGGCTCCTTCCTCCACACCCACCTCCTCCTCCCATGGAGCATCAGGGCTTTCCCCCACCTGAGGAGCCGGTGGCTCCCTACCCATCAGCTGCCTGCTTGCCTTCACCTCTGCCTCCTCCCGTGGAGCAATGGGGCTTCCTTTCACCTGAGGAGGTGGTGATGAAGGCTCCTCCCTCCCCCCCGCCAGCCCACCTCTGCCCCCACCCATGGAGCAGCAAGGGTTTTCCCTGCCTGAGGCAGTGGTGGCTGCTCCCTCCCCCCCGCTCGCTCACTTCCACCGCTGCCTTGTCCTGCAGAGCAGAAGGGCTCCCACCTCCCTGCCTGAGGCAGTGGTGGCAGATCCATCCCTGCCTGAGGAGGTTGAACCCCCACAGCCAGTTGCCACCAGCCCTCTTGGTGGTGCATATGCAGTTGCCCAAAAGTGTTATGGACAGACACACAGACAGACACACAAACTCAGACCTTTATTATATTAGAATATTTGAGTTTTTCATTGACTCAAACTGCCTTTGACACATTTAAATGGATTAGCTGCAGGAAGAACAATGACTGTTGTTTGAGAATCCTGTGCTGGTTTACATAGAGTACTTGCATGATATTTTCTATTGATGTTTTTAAAATACCTTTGAACACAATGACTAAATGTAGATCTCTAGACATCTGCATGGCTCAGTGAGTAAATATCAAGACAGCTGAATAATAAAATAAGTGCAGTTTATTCTTTTTATTGACAGTTTCTGCAGATATTTTAAGGGTACAAATAATGAAGAGGAAAGACTTTAAGAAGGTACCCTTAGTTTTTAAAGCCTTGCATTCCCTGCCCATATATAATATGTTTCTCCCTGTTCCTGTATAGTTAAACTCATTTCCTTGAGGCAGTAGGAGTTACAGAGGACAAAATATTTTAAAATGTTGGATAATTATTTGTGCTTCTAAATACTTGTACACAGATTACTTTTGTGGTACTACATACATCCTTATAGTGCAACAAAAAGTGAGTACCTACACATTTGAGCTCTTTATAGTGCCACAGAGAAGGCAGATCCACCACAAAAAAATGTTTCTTTTCCATACAGAAAAAGCTTTATACAGCCATGTTTTTTAACACTACATGTAACATATAGATGCTTATATGTAGCACTTTCAAGGGGGTCTTTCAGATGCTCAGCATCCCAGGGGGCTCTACTTTCTCTCCAAGGAGGATGGAGGAAGCTCAACGTGGGCCGAGACAACCCATGACCAACAAACTAGATGACATGGCTCTGCAGTTCTGATCTGGCCCTTTGGCCAGAAGTTGAGTACCCCTGTTTTAGCTTACACATGGCTTGGACTATGACTGTTTCTTCTCGGGCCTGATGATGGGCACTTGAAGCCGAAAAGCTTGCCTCCTATCTTTTCTGTCTATATAAGTTGCTCCAATAAAGAATACTATATCACCTCATAAATTTTGCTTCCCCTATATAAACATTTTTACCTACAACAAATAAGGCTTTAACCAAGAAAGAATTGAAAAAATATATTTAAAAAGACAAATTTTGGACTTGGAAATGCTACATCAGCTTCCAGAGTAATTAAAATGACAAATTTAAAGCTTTGATCTGCAATGTAGATGGACAAATCCCAATGCCTATGAAGATCCTGACTGAAGTCAGTTTGTCTCTGCATGCACAGAATGATTGCATACATCACATTTTAGGAGAAAAGCTTAAAGTCTGTAACAGAAAAGCCAACAGATTCTGAAGTTTTATTTTTGTAACGTATTTCTTTCTAAATCTAGTATGTAAAATAGGCCAGGAAATGTCATAATGAATAAGGTTTTCCAAATTTTCTACACGTATCCTTCACAATTCTCTATCCTGTGCTCCTGCTACATGTTACATATATTATGGAATTAAATGGTTAATTGTGTAATACATTTAGATCAGCCACACTTTCCAATAAGAATGGTCACACGTACAAAGTAATTATTACACAACTAACTGGTTAATCATGCAATGAATTTAGAGCAGCTATGTGTGCAAAATAATTATCACACGTTAAAAATGCCTATCCAGCTGAAAAAAAAGCCAAGTAACTATAAAGTTAGTGCTTGAAAATGTATAACAACTCTGTAGCTGGTTTCTGTCTAGTTTTAATTTGAATGTGTAGAAGGACCCTAGCTGTATAGGTTCTTTGAAAATAGCAGCTGCTTTTCTTGCTTTTATTCCTCTTTCATATTCCACAGTTAGGTGCTACGCCTTCATGTTTTTCGTACATTTTATAAGATTTTTCTAGTTAGTGCATTCGGTATTGACTATTCAATAACATTTTTATTGGTGGTACAATACTTAGAAAAGAGTGCGATTACTTTTTTCAGTGAGATTAAAAGTAATGAGGCACAGCAGCTATTAAAATGATACTATCTAGCTCCAAAGAATTAAAAAAATAGTTTTTATTCAATATTTTGATGAACATAAAAGATGACAAGGAGCAGGTTTTGATATCAACAGTGGACATATGTTTATGCTAGATCTTTATTTGATTTTGTGTCTGTTTTAAATGCACTCCTCACCAAAGTATAGGAAATACAAATCCAGCTTAAGTTTGCGTTTTCATTTAATGGAAGGAAAAATTGTTTTTATTACTGTCAGAGTTTTGACATAGTTGTTACAGTTCACAAGCAAAAGGAGAAAAGCATTAGCTAAATTCCTGTTGCAGTGGAGTATATCTTGCGTGATCTGGGTGAGAATGCTTACACTGTAACTACGAAGTATTCAATTAGAGAATTGGTGCGGACACACTGTTTTCAATTATGCTAAAGAGCACTTGCATATGTCAGAAGGTCAAACAAGTATCACTTATGTAGAAGTAATTTTAAAGGCACTCACATGGCTAAGGAAAAACGTTTTCTTATGTTTTTATCTCACTGCTACATATTCCGTATCACTTTACACAAGAACTTTGATATTCAGCATTAGAGCTAATGTACAGTAAATAAATTTGATGCATTTCTTTCCTGGATTATGTATACATCAGAGTGAAAAACAGATAGATAGAAGTTCGTGTTTATTTAAAAATCCAGTAGAAAGAGACTGAATGTGATCCTTGTTCTGTAGTGTAAACTTTGGAAATACTGTCTGTATAACAATGTTTTAAAATATCTAGTATTTACCTTGCAATTTACATGCATGTCCAACTAATTTGAGATAATTCTACAAAATATTTATTCTCTGATTAGCTGAAATAGTGGGGGAAAAAAAGGACTGAATCCATAGGAGTGCCCTACATATGCAACTCAAGGTATGGTCAAGGCTTCATTTGAAGTGCTAAGTATTTTGCGGGGCTGCTGTCTCCAGGGGTTTCTAAGGATAGCCAAGTGCAGCATGGATTGGCTGTCTGTCTGGTTACCATGCCCACCCAAAGACTCTCTCCTCCCCTCACCTACGAGTGCAGAGGCATAGTGCCCCTAGTCACTTTCCATTCCAAAAGTCATGTCAGTTACTCTCCCAGGTCAGAATTGGTCTTTGCTGTCCATGCACATTGCAGCTCCTGATCCACCAGAGCAAACAGGATATGAGTGTCTTGAGCACATGCTAGCAGAGAATCAAGGCCTGCTACTGCTTCTGTGGTGAGCATGTTTAGCTTCTGTGCCAGTTGGTGCAGTTTGCCACCCATGGCCATGCAGGCGTGACTGGGGCTCTCACCATGTGCATCCTCAATCTCCACTCCCTGTTTCTGTATCTCAGCATCTACATGACTGACACAAACAATGCCATTTTGGATGCCATGCCGTTTGGGGTATTTTGGGACCATTTGCAGACCACATACCAGCACCTCAGGGCAACTGCTGGGAATGTACCATCCTGAGGACCTGAGATAATGGGCAGTGGCAGCAAAACTTTGGGATGTGTTAGGCTACCATCAAGCTAACCCCAACCCTTGCATGACGTGTGATAGACAATTGTTAAAAGGACACCCCTCACTGCGGAGAAGCATGTCACTGTTGCCACCTGGAAGCTTGCAGTCCCCAACAGCCTGCAGTCTGTTGCAAATCCCTTTGGTATGGGCAGTTCCACAATGGGAAAAGCAGTGCAGATGTCCCTTGCTATCCAGTGAGTGCTAGCATTGTGCTTCACATACCTTGCCATCCTGTGGGAGGTTGTTACCAGGAGGAGGGTTCTGCTGACCTTATGGAAGTTTTGCTGTCTAAGTGTGATGGGCTTGCACATTCTTGAAATCCTTAGGATCTTCAGGCCTGGTAGTGCTGTGTCCAGATCTCATCCTTTCGGTACCATGTGTCGTTGTGTGAAGCACATGTGTACCTCCCAGCACAGCCTTTGGCAAATAATGCTCTAAGGGCTGTAAAATGAACTTGGCTTGAGAATGCCACTCATGGCATTGGAATTGGCTGTGGTCATTGCAGGACCCCTGGCATGGCTTTACGAGCACTCGTGGTGCTCTGGTGTGGTGCCAGAGGACTGGAAGGGGGCCAGCGTGGTTCCCATCTTCAAAAAGGGGAAAAAGGAGGACCCGGGAAACTATAGGCCAGTTAGTCTTACCTTGATCCTAGACAAGCTGTTTGAGAAAATTATTCTGGCACACATCCACAAGGGGCCTGCAGGGGACTGCATGCTTAGGGACAGCCAACACGGATTCATCAGTGGCAGGTCCTGTCAGACCAACCTGGTGGCCTTTTATGATCAGATCACCAAAACATTAGATGCAGGGGTAGCAGTGGACATAGTCTGCCTGGACTTCTGGAAGGCTTTTGACACTGTCTCTCACCCTATTCTCATTAAGAAACTGGGGGACTGTGGTGTCAACGCCCACACAGTCAAATGGGTCACCAACTGGCTGGAGGGCTGAACCCAGAGGGTGGTAGTGGATGGGTCCTTCTCAACCTGGAAGGACGTGGGCAGTGGGGTTCCACAGGGCTCGGTCCTCGGGCCCACACTGTTCAAC
Organism: Crocodylus siamensis; assembly: GCF_052110815.1. Classification (NCBI taxonomy): domain Eukaryota; kingdom Metazoa; phylum Chordata; order Crocodylia; family Crocodylidae; genus Crocodylus; species Crocodylus siamensis. The sequence continues at coordinate 154,249,925 of NC_143396.1, read as the reverse complement.
ATCTTCATCAGCGATTTGGACAAGGGGGTAAAAACCACCCTGTTCAAATTTGCTGATGACACTAAGATGTGGGGGGATGTGGGCACACTAAAAGGAAGCAACAGGCTACAATCAGACCTAGACAGGTTACAAGGGTGGGCGGATGAGAATAGGATGGGATTCAACACAGACAAGTGCAAAGTGATGCACCTGGGGAGGAATAACCGGCACCATACCTACAGGTTGGGGAACTCCCCTCTTGTCAGCACAGAGGCAGAAAAGGATCTTGGAGTCATCATTGACTCCAAGATGAACATGGGCCGGCAGTATGGGGAGGCAGTCAGGAAGGCCAACCGTACCTTGTCATCCATCCACAGATGCATCTCGAGCAGATCCAAAGAGGTGATCCTCCCCCTGTATGCGGCACTGGTCAGGCCACAGCTAGAGTACTGCAACCAGTTCTGGGCGCTGCACTTCAAGAGGGATGTGGACAAAATGGAGAGGATCCAGAGGAGGGCCACTCGCATGATCAGGGGGCAGCAGGGCAGACCCTACGAGGAGAGGCTGCGGGACCTGAACCTGTTCAGCCTCCAAAAGAGAAGGCTGAGGGGGGATCTAGTGGCCTGTTATAAACTAATCAGGGGGGATCAGCAGGCATTGGGGGGAGTCCCTGTTCCCCCGACCACTGCCAGGAGTGACCAGGTCACAAACTGGCAGAGGGTAGATTTAGGCTTGATATCAGGAGGCGCTACTTCATGGTCAAGGCGGCTAGGACCTGGAACCAACTTCCAAGTGAAGTGTGCTGGCTCCTACCCTGGGGGTTTTCAAGAGGAGGTTAGACGAACACCTTGCTGGTGTCGTTTGACTCCAGTACTCTTTCCTGCCATGGCAGGAGGTTGGACTAGATGATCTACTCAGGTCCCTTCCGACCCTAGAAACTATGAAACTATGAAGAGGTGCTCAGATCTCTTCACCTTAGCCGTGGCCATTTCCATTTACAGCCACCTTCAGCTGGTCTCAGCCAACTTGTGAATGCCTGCACGTGAACTCAAATCACTCATAAATTCTTGCTCAGTGCCTTTGCTTGAGCTTGAAGATAAGGTCAGAAATACTGAGGGGATAGGCAAAGGTTTTTTTTTCATACAATGCTAGGTTTTCGGAGCAGAATTCTTGCTGTATTTTTTGAAGATGGCACAGGACTACTCTGGACCATGGCTGCCATTATGATCTGGTTAGGGAACTCACCAAAATGATCACCATAGTCAGCTAAAATTGGGAAGTATTCTGGGTATGGCTTGAAATACACTTTTGTGTGGACTGTGCTAGGATTCTGTCTTGCTCATGAACAAAGACATCGCTGAACAGCAAGCCATCATGGTGACATATGTGCTTAGCTTTGCTTCCATGGGAAGTAGAGTTTGGTATTAGTCACAGACATACTTCCTGGAGCTGAGGAGGGTGAGGAGCAAAGCCTTCTGGGATGCTGAAGGACCAACCTACACCCTGTGGTGCAATGTGTAACTGTATCGGTATTACATGTAATGCTAGAAACAGTTATACTCCCAAGAAGTTCCTGTTGGGAAAAGGTAACACTTTGTGGCAGTTTCACCATGGTTTTTTTGGTAGAAATAGCTTCTACATTTGTGTGCTTAATTTATGCAGCACTAAAAGGGCATCTTAGTACTACACATGCAATGACTGTCCAAGAGATGCCCAGAACATATAATCTGAGCAGTACTCAGAACGAAATGGTCATGTTGGATCAATTTGCTTACACTTAATTGAGGTCCTCTATTTGGTTTCTGGAGTCTTGGCTTTGATTTTTTTTTTTAAAGGAAAGTTTCCATCCCTTGTGGTTGTAGAGGTTATGACTTGACATGCACCGTGCTGGAGTCATCTGACCCCAAGAGTCTTTCCTGTCCAAGTGCAGGGGGGCTGGACCCAATGATCTTGTGAGGTTCCTTCCAGCCCCTAACATCTATGAATCTATGAAAACATGAAATAAATTTAAACAAAAGCTGTTGCATCTCTGAGAGAACGTGAAACAATAACTTTGAAAGCAGTGGTTTGCCCTTTTCATCTGAATGAAGGACCATTGAATGAGTGCTGCCTGGACATATTGAGACAGGGCTGTCCAACTTGTAAGTGGTTGGGGGCAGTACATCCCACAGGCCACATCAATGAGGGCACACACAGGAGGGCCACGCCAATGTGAGCCATAGGTGTCCTGGGTTGCCTGCCTCATGGACACCCCACTCCTCTGCACTACACTTGAATGGGTGCTTGGGGTTGCTGGCTCCCCTGGCACCCTGGACTGTGTCATGCTACACTGGCCCACCCCTGGGGTGGGTGTGGAAAGCAGAAGCCAGCAAAGGGAGGGAAGGCCCAACTGCTGCAATAGCCAGAGCAATGGGGAAAGTGGTGGCTGGATGCCACAAATGAAGCCTTTATAGGCTGCATGCAGCTCACAAGCTGTCAATTGGCCAGCCTTGCATTAGGAGATAATCCCTGCCTCAGAGAGCTTGCAATAAATACAAAAAGTGAAAGGGTGGGAGAATGGCATATAATATGTAAGGGCTTCTAGATAACAGCTGGCATCCATTTATTAGTAAAACCTATTCTATACATATTTTTAGCTCATTTTGTTTCAAATTATATAATTGCACTTGCTTTTTATTAATTAAAATATTTCCAGTTGCCCTTTTACATTCCATTTTTTCCTGTTTGCTTCTTAATAAAAAAAATAATCCTTTGCAATTAGGTAGAAAGCATTTAAGTCTCATTTTAGAAGCATCAAGTTTTGATATTCTTCAGGCAGATTTGTTTTCAACATCTTGTTAAATTTTCAGCTCCAACAATGATGGGTTGTTTCTTACAAGAAGAATTACTTTGAACATTTGAAAATGGACATGAAAGCTTATATTACTTTAATCATTAGCTTAGTCATCAGAGGACATTATGTACCTTAAATAAGTTGGACGGTTCAACTAAATTTAATTTCCAGATGATCATATCATGTTCTTGAAAACAGATCTAAGGTGCTTTTAAATATATGCTCCCAGCTATTCAGATAAAATTAATAAAACTGCCATGAGTGAAAGTTATAATATTGTATTTAAATGCTGAATACATCTCAAGATTCTATCTTTATTGAACTGATGAGTGAACAAATGCAATGTCAGTTCTCAAACTTGCATTGTAATCTATCTGTAGAAAAAAGGAATTTAGCTTCCAAATGAGATGCTCTTTAAAGGTATTTGTGTGTTAGTAAAGTGGAACATAAGTTTTTTGAACATGCTGTTCAGTTTATTGCATGTTGCTTTATATAAAACATTGCTATAAGTATTTTCATGTACTTTACACAAAATGCAATTTGAAACTGATTAGCTGATACAACATCCAGCTGTGTAATAACTCACTAGAGTATACTGTTTTACTATTTTTCAGAATTTCAGAAATAGAGGAGCGAGTAGATAAGAACTCCAAGATTGATGTGAACTGTAATATTTTAAAGCTTCAACATTTCTGTAATGTAATTCACACTATTACATATTCTATCAGCTGTTAATGCCATAGATGCATAAAAAAAAGAAAAAAAAGAAACATACAGATAGAAGGGTTATTTTTCAGTATTTTCATATGAAATTATATGATTTGTACAGAGTAACATTTTCAAAGATGGCTGGGAGGTTACCACTGCTGAGGGGTCTTGGAGGTTTTGGTGGATTGCAGATTCAGAATGAGTCAGTAGTAAGACACAGGGGATGACAGTGACATTCAGTGGGTGTGTCTACATGAGACACTAACTAAGCAGTAGCCTAATAACACTACACAGTAGCATGCTGGGCAAAACCTATACTAATATGCAACTGCACAGTAGTATTGGCTACTGTGCAGTTAGCGTCTGTAAAAACCTATGCGCCAGTGCCACTGTGCAGTAGTGCCAGTTACTGTGGGTTGATTTAGCACTTGGTGATGCAAGTATTAAACCTAATGTGCCGTAACTGTGGTGCATTAAAATGAACATGTAGACACACCCAGAATTCTCGTTATCAGTGACATCTGTGGCAGGGAAAAGCAGCAGACAGGAAGTCAAGCTGATAGGGGCTGCAGGAAGCTGGGAGAGTTAAATGCCGGGTTGGACAGGTTTGGGCAGCTGTGGAAAGGGGAAGCTGACAGGAATGAGTTTCCTGTGACTGCACGGAGGTGTAGTGTTTACCTGACCTGAACAAGCTGATGACAAGCAAGAGAATGGGAATCAGACTTACCTGACATGTGATTTGATACCGGAGGGCCCTTCAGAGTTCAATAAGGAGCCTAGCGGTGAGTGAGGGCACTCTGGGAGGATTACCTGGAGGAGGGAAGAAAGAAGGGGAACTGGATAAGGTCAACCATGCAAAAAGGGGATTTTCTGTGAGGAAGTCATTGAGAGGGCAGGAGGCACCTATGGACTATGATTATTGAATGACTATGTTGGCTGACCCCATGACAGACTAACTTCCCCTGAGTACGTTTGTGAACTATCTGCCTGTGATGAACCTGGAATATCCCAGGAAACCGAGGACTAAGTAATATTGTGGCTAACCAGACTGTAGAAGCCTTGAAAGGGTACACTTTATCATTGGGTCAGCCTGATGTTTCAGGCACAAGAAACAGAACTAGAGAGTTAGACTAAGTGCGTAACAAAGGTTTTAGATAAATGACCAATGCATGGGTTTGGCAAACCAAGGTTTATTGCATAATATATGGATAACTGAGGCAAACGTAGCATCTTACATAAAAATTACCCTTACTCATTCACATTGTACACACCATTCATACCATTCACACTAAGTCACCTATCTGCAGTACTTGGGGTAACACTGTGGTGGCCAGTCACAGGCTTTTTCAAGGCAATGTTTAGTCGAGAGGGGCACATGTTTCGATTCTCTCAACATACAGGTAGGCTGGTGTTGCTGGTTAAGGCATCCGTCTGGGCTCAGCCTTCACTGCCCTTTTATCTTCATGGGGAAGACTTCTTTGCTAATCACTCAATTCTTCACTTGTGCTCATCTTTTGGACTCTATTATTGGTTACATATTGTTTTTATATTCCAGTTTGTTTTTCAGTGCTTATTTATATCATCTCCACATTTTTGGATTGTCACCTACACTTCATCCTCATGGTTATCTCTGTTTACTCTAAATATTTTGTACCAGTCTGTTTCATACCTGTTGCAGTCATCCAACTATCAATCATATACCCACGGTGTGCATGCACGCGCACGCGCGCGCGCACACACACATACTTTATTGTTTTTTTCTACAAAAGGGAAATACATTTGAAATGGAAGCTTAGTAAAAACATAACATAACATAGATATAATAGATTCTAGAACATATTCTAACATATTCCCCACCCCCAATTTCTTAGGGTATCATTTCAAGCATGCGTCACCACTCTTTAGCCTTTGCAATTTTCACATTCAGTTTATACATTGCATGCATTATCTTGCAATATAAAATTAAGGTTATTACAAACAACACACCAACAATGCAAATCACCATTACTGGATGCAACATCACATTTACTACTCCAGTTATTATTGATGACGATCCTAGCAAGGTTTCCCACCAACTATGATGTGCCACACTTTCGACTTTAGTTAAAACTTTAATTATGCATTTAGAATTGGTTTGCATGGTGACATAGGTCTTCTTGGATTTTTATTTTAAATTTTATACAGCTTATACCAATTCAGAGTGTTGGACCATAAGTCGGAAAGTTTCGAACAAGACCTCTAAATTTACAGGTCTTGAATCCGATTTCTTTTTTCACAGCCAACAGTAAAACCCTGTGTTGTTATTTTTTTTTTGTGTTTAAAATCAATGTCACATCCTTTTATAGATAAAATGTTACATAAACAAATATTACTGACTAAATGACTAGTATTAAGGTAATATCATTGTTTAATATACAATCGAATACACATAGTACTTAAACACATCCATGGCCTATATCTATCAGCAAGGAATTATTAGGAGAACCATTATACAACAGATAATTACACACTGTAAAATTACAATCAAAACAAAAATTACCTGGTTGCAACATATTCTTCACATAAAACTTCTTTATTCCACTGCTCACAGTTTTGGACGGATACTGCTTCATAGCCCTTAGGAGTTTTTCGTGCCCAGTGTTTGGATGTTTGAGGCATAATAACTGATCTATTGATCTTATTTACCAAGGTAGAATTTGGAAACACCCCGTCTGTGTGTATTTTGAACCACTGATAATCCTTATTTCAGTTTGTAGAGTATTTGAATTAAACACAAAATTTTAAAGTTGATTATAAGGGTGTAGATACTGTTTAGTATGGTCATATAGTAATCTGAGTATTTCGAGTGGAATTTACCCTTTTATGCCTTGTGTTATGATCCCTTTGACTACATCTAGATACTAGATTTGAGCTTGTATACACGTAAGAGCAGGGGAGGTGCAATCTTGGATGGTTAAGATAGCCTCCGCAAGATCACATTTAGTTTTTCCTAACGTTTTAGTAACAAGTTTAAGAACACCCACTATAGAGACACTTATTCAATGGAGATTTCAAAATTGTCTTTATTTGGCTTATCCAATTGGTGCAACAATTTACCTAACATAGATACTTTATATTGGATTACTTTTAAGTCCATTGAATTAAGCACTCTGGGACCAGTACACACTGCACCTAGAATTGTATCAGTAGATCAAGTTTTCCAAGTCCTGTTTATAAAAGGATCTATTATTGTATAAAGTTTGCTGTACCCAACTTTCCCATCCTTTAACTAGAGGTTCTATAAAAGCACGACATTGTGGATATTGAACAACTGGATTTTCTGGGGATAAATCAACTATTACCTTCCAATGATATCATGACACTTCAGTCAATAATACTGTGGGAGTATCTGTTTTGACCACAAAGGAACCTGCCTCAAAAACATATGCGCAGTCATGAACTAAAACATGTGTGACTAGGGCTCCATTCATAATATCCAGGTCTCTATCCAATCTCCTGATGATGCCAATGAAAACTGAAATTTAAAGTTCCCACAATGACTTAACGGACACCTGAAGTCTGCATAGGTAGTATAGTTTATTATGTCTGTCCAGGCATCTTCAAACACACTTTTCCAATTATCCCGTAAATTTATTAAAACTATCTCCATTTGTCCCACATGTGAATCCACCACTACCTTTGTTACATTTTACATTTCATTCTTGTTATCTTTGCCAACACAAAGGGTTTTATTTTCACTTTGCGTATTGAGAGTGTTGAGTAAATTCTAGGCTAGGCAACCACATTCTATAGACGGAGGGGTGGGAGTTGGAGTCAGGATGAATGATGGATAACCCATTTCAAAAATTAGATCCTGTTCCTTACAGTTATGTCTGGTCACCAGCCATCCTGTGGTTCCTTCTAACATTAATGCCAACACTCCAAATTTGGTAATGGCTGGTGTAATTTAGAAGGATAGGATCTGGGCTGGTTACATTTCAGGGCAAAAGTATAACCATAGAACACTCGCTCAGATACACATTACATCTAGATTTTAGATGCACAAACCCTTTTAAATTGGAGCCTCTGTATTTATACCAGGTCATACCGCAATCCACTACCCATACTTGCGGGATAAGCTGTGAACATCCTTCGTGTGGTAACAGTAGGAAGATGGTCTTTTTTATCATGATTGCATAAAATTATCTGTACACAACATCTCAATCTGGGTTTTGTGTATTGCATTTGTCACTTGCTGTTCATATTGTCTGAGCTGTTCTGGCAGCTCTTTTACCCATTTTATTACTTTTAGAGGACCAGCTTCAGCTTCCATTACTTCTGGAATCATACCAATTGGTAACAGAGACATTTGCTTTCCAGAATTTGGTATGCTGCAACCCTGTACCTAATCTATTTTCACTTTTTAGTGTTGCTAGAATCAAGGCTGTTTTCACTTTTTAGTCCTGCTAGAATTCTCATGCCAATCAGTTCTTGACCTGTTTACCACTTTTTGGAGTGACTCCTTAATAGTACGATTCATTCACTCTATTTGCCCTGATGTTTGTGGCTGATAAGGTATGTTTAGTTCTTGTTTTATCTCTAGGGCATGCAACAGTTGTTTAACTACTAATCCTGTAAAGTAGGACCCCTGATCTGAATCAATTATTTCTGGGGTTTTAAATCTACAAATCACCTCGGTCCACAATTTTTTGGCTGTTCATGGCAACTTTTTCAATGTAGCATATTTGAATTCTTTATCACAGTCCTGCTAGTCTCTAGTGTATAAGAGGTGCTCCATCCCCAGATTTTGCTCCTTCAGGAGCATAGCACAAACAACTACAGACCCATTTCTCCAAGTCTTGCCACATCCCAGGCCAATATGCTAATTCTTAAACTCTTGAGAGAGTGCCCTCTGTGGTGTCACGACGCAAATTATGACAGGCATTTATGATTTCTTCTCTACATTCTGTAGGTGGATACCATTCAACCTCCCTGGTACCCTAATAAACTGCATACCCTTGTATTTCCCATATCTGCTTGCTCTGGTTATGTGTTTGGACTACAGCCACCCCACCTTGTGCCCCTTCCTTAGCTGTGGCATCAACTAACTCATTCTTTTGGGTTTCTAAGGATGAGGTGTACTGATATGCCTTCACATGCCTAATTTTCAACTGACCAGGATGTTTCTGTATCGATTCCCAGATACACTACCAGTCTTCCTTTTGGGAAATTTCTTTTCTTTATGCTGTATTCCATGCTGCTTTACTCCAGTTCTTAATCCAATATATTAGCGCCTTAGAACAAAAATCAGAATCTGAGTATATCCAAATTTTGTTCTGCCCATTAGGATACTTCTGAGTTAACAACTCCTTTAGGGCTCTAACTTTTGCTGCCTGTTCCAAGTACTGTCGGGGTAGAGTTCCCCCTGTCTTTTCACCTGATGAATTTACAGCTCCATATCCAGTATATTTTTTTCCTAAGTGTGACGTGTAGAGGGTGCATGGGGGTGCACGTACACCCCCGGAGAGCGATGGTGCACTCCTGATCAGCTGTGCTCACTGCTTAGGCAATGGATGGGGGGGACAGGTGGGAGCACTGGTGCCCCCCTGCAAGTGACAGCTGATTGCTACAGCCACTCCCAGAAGCAGCTGAAGCCACTCCTGGAAGCAGCTGTGATCAGCTGTGGGGGAATTCCCTTTGGGCAGAGAGATTGGCCTTGGGGGAACCCCTCCCCAGCATCGAGATCAGCTGCAGGTCCCCCCCACCCCAGGAAGTGAGACTAGTTGCAGGGGGGGCACGAGTCACCCCTGTTTTTCCTTTTTCATAGCTAGAGCTTCAATTGGTAAACCAGACATCCTAAGAAGTATTAGATACTGCTGGATTTTCTTCCATTGGTGACGCTTCTTCCACTTCTTTTTGTTCTAGTTGAGGCTCTATGTTTGGGCACTCGTGTGCTCTCCTCAATCAGCAGGGTGTATGGGAGCATATCTATTTTTTATATGATTTCATGTTGAACTCTTTGTCCTGTCAGCAACAAAACCCACTGGGCTATTCGGGTGTTAAAGATTTTTGAACCTGCCAATCTCCTTGGCAATATATACTTCAAAGGAGAATGATGGGTTTGAATGAGAATTGGCACCATTTCAGTTAAACTTTCAAATTTTTGTCCTCCCCAAATAGCAGCCAAACACTCTTTTTCACACTGATTAAAATATATTTCTGGACCCATCAACTTGAGTGGCTCATATGCTACAGGCACAAATTTGGCCTCCAAATTCTTTTACATTAAAACTGCTGAAATTACTTTTTTAGTGGCCACCAATTTTATATAGAACGGCTTATCTGGGTCTGGATACTTCGAGGCGGGCACTATGACTAACACTGTTTTCAGCTTTCCAAAGTTTGCTGTTCATTGGGTCCCCATTCCCACTGAGTCTCTTTCTTCAACAGTCTCCACAGAGTCTGTGTAATCTCAGCAAACTGAAATATATGCGATGTCAAGAAATTAAATCCTCTGAACAGCACTCTCAAGGAGTGAGGAGCCTTTGGGGTTGGTAGAGCTAATAAAGCTTTTACCTTTGACAAGTCCACCTTTTTCCCTTCAGCCCCTAACCTTACTCCTAAGTATGTTACTTCTTGGGTTACTAACTGAGCCTTTGCCTTATTAACCTTGAAACCTGTTTCCTGTATTAAGGCTAATACTCTGTCCATTTGGGTTTCTACTTCAGATTTTCTGTTCCCCATACTAATATATAGTCTACATAGGATATCGCTTTTCTTGATTTTCTTTACGGAGCCTTTGCAACATGCTAGTGACATGATGATGAGCAATTGTAGGCACATTATGAAACCTCTGTGGCACCCAGGTAAATGCATACGGCTTTTCCTTAAAGTGAATGCAAATCTATTCCAAGATTCTGAGTACAACTGTATATAGCAAAAAAAACAGTTAGCCAAATCAATTGCAGAAAACTACCAAGGGCTTTCCTGTACTCTACTTAACATTGCTGGCTAACTGGCCACAATTGGAGCCATGGGGTGAATGCCCTTATCTGCTTTTCAACATTGGCTAGATTGAGGAATTAAATTCTGAATTTGTTTCTATCATTGCTCCTTGTTGGAGCAGCTTCTCAACAGTTCATTGAATAGCTTCCTCTGCTTGTTTCCAGATGTTATATTGCCTTTGTGGCGGCACTAGATCTTCCACAGTTTTAACACAGGCTTCTGTTTTGCCACAATCACTTTTACTTTTGGCCCACACCTTGGGGAACTGCTTCACCTATTTATCTTTGGGGTCAATATTTACAACTCATATGCCTCTATACTGTTCCAATCTCCAGTAGGGCTTTGTCACTGTTATATCCTCATCCGCTGTTTTCCAAATGAGCTTACTAGCAAAATAAGAGTATCCAGCCTTCCTGGCAGAAAAACAGAGACCCCAATATTAAATCCTCAGTAGACTCCTTATGTTGTACACCCTCAGTCTGTGTCTAGAACTCAACCTCCTTTAGCTGCACAAGAATTGGAACTGCCTCGCACACAGTTCCCTCTATTTCTTGTCCAGTGAAGGACCAAAGCAACATCTTCCCCGACTCATATGTGGTCAGTTTTCACTTAGATTCAAAAACATTCAAAGCAGCTCTGGTATCTAAAAGTGCATTCGCAAGTTCTTGCTTTCTAAATGCAATGGGTATTCCAGGTCTACCCCCAGAGTCCCACTGTAAGTTTCCCAATTTCTCCCACAGGTTGGGACTCAACCTGGGGTACTCATTGCAGGGGCTTCCCTAACAATTTGCCACAGGGCACTAGCATAGTGGGACTCAGATTTCCTGAACCTTTTCCCAGTTCCACCATTCTTTCAATAAATTCCGCCAGACGTCTCTTGTCCCATTTCTCACAAGGCTCTCCTTCCTGCATAAGAAATCTCCACACCATATCTTGAACTCCCTTAGCTCTGTCTTCTGATACTTCATTCAGAGCCCGTTTTTCCCTATTTAGGTGACAAATCCACCCTCTGGCACTCTGCTGTCTCTTAGGATATGCACTATCATTTGAATATGTCACCTGATTTCTGGGGGCAATAGGTTTGATATACGGAGCTCAGGCTGCCATTACCACATCTCCAGGTCTTCCCACAATTTTTAAAATTAGTTGGTCCCAATGTTTTGGCTATGGCAACTAAATCTGCTCCACGTGGCTAACATTCTAGTAACATCAGCCACCTGATTCTTTTCTTTCACTTCTGAACGGTCCGGATACAGAGATGTTCCTGACTCTACACCTCCTGTATCATCCCATATATCCATCCCATATATGGTCCATCCCATATATCCCCATCTCATATCTCACTGGGATCGAATGGAGTCTTGGGATCCCAACCTGAGTCTCCCTGAGTGACCATGGCAATCTGCAACGTATACTCCTTTAGCTCCTGTTTTAGCTTATTAATAGTAGCCACACATCTGCTATGATTAGTCATTACAGCCTTTTTGGCCTTCTCCTGAGTCATTATCTTCACTTTCTCTGCAGTGCCTCTTTATCCCCTTTTATGAGACTCAACACCCCGATTTTTTCCAACTGACATTGCAGCTGTTCATTCAATTCCTCATTCTCCTTTTCTAAGTTTTTAAATAATCCCTTTATAGTCTGATTATTCATTTCTGACTGCTCACGCTGATCACGCAAGCCTTGAATTTGCTCTTCTTTTCCTTTCATCTTCCCTGTTCATTCCCATTATTCTTCTATTGCTTTTTAACAGCCTGCCACAAAAGCCACACTGCAGTGTTGCCTCTGCATGGATGGCTTTTTACACATACAGTACCTTTCAAAATGATTTTCTAAGTCCAAGAGGACAAATCCTAGGTGACAAGCATCCTCTCTTTGGGTTGAAGCTCCCCATTTCACAATCTCTTTACTGAGACCGGACATGACTTCTTTATGTACCGATTTAGAAGGCAATTCCTTCCCCTTGGAATTAGAATTAGATTTTTTCTTGAACATTTTCCCTGTTTCTGGCCCCCCCTGTCTTTCCTTGTCAAGTGGGTATCCCCCTAGTCTTATCTGAGAGTTCCTAATTCTAGTATCCTCACTCCAGGATATGCCCCTTTTCCACTAAAAGGGGTTCTCAAATCTATACTTATACTGGTATTCCCCCACAGAGGTCCTCTCAATTATCTTATATGCCACGCAGTAGCATCCTGGTTTGCCCGCATTCTCCACCAAATAATGTTGGATAATTGACCAACGCACGGGTTTGGCAAACCAGGGTTCATTGCATAATATACGGATAACTGAGGTAAACTTAGCAGCTTATATAAATATCACTCATACTCATTCACACCATACACACTGTTCATACTGAGTCACCTATCTATGGCACTTGGAGTCACACTGCGGTGGCCAGTTGCAGGCTTTTTCAAGGTGATTGTACATCCGGTTTTGAACATCCGGTCACACGCTATGCATCCCCGTATGTTCAGAGTTGTCCGCCCATCTGTCCCTGTGATCCTGATGAATTGGTGTCATTGACCCGAATCGTCTCTCCCCAATCTTGCCTGCCATGACTTCAGTCTTATCCCGGTGGTGGGGTTTGACTATCGTCATTTCTCGTGCATGGGACCTCAGGACAACAATCTTCTGCTAGGCTCCACCTCCCCTCTACCTCACCCTTACTCCCCACCTTTATGAATGTTGATGGTCTTTGGCCAGGTCCCTCTGATAGCTGGTGCTTAGCGCCCTTTTCTTAGTAGGCTATAGGAGTCTGGCTAAAGGCTCCCCCCTTCTAATCCTTCCTCCTAACAGCTGACTGCCCTTGCTTGTGGTTGAACCCTGTCTGGGCTCTATACCTCACAACCCCTCCAAAAGTGGGTAACAAAAAGAAAACACAAAGTATATCACCAGCAGAGAAACATTAGTTACCAAGGGCTGCCCTTCGCCCCCTTATATGCCTATTCCTGCAAGCTGCCCTACCACTAGCTGCAGTCTCTAAGGCCCTTGACAAGCCTAGGCTTGGTCTGGGTCAGCCTGCTGTCCCCCTCCTCCTCCTGTTCATTCTCTACCGAGCCTGTGGGTTCGCTGTATTCTCGGTGGATCCCCTTGGCACGTCTCCCCCATGGCTTCTGGAGAGGCAACTTTATATGGTCATTGCCCGTCTCCCATTGCCCTTCCCGCATCTGGTGCCCTTCAGCCTCCTCTAGGGGTACCTCCTTGGGGCTGTCCAAGCCCTCTACGATCCCACCTGATCCGATGATCTGGCTTCTGCTGCTTCTCCTGACCCTTTGTGGGCACCTCCAGGTCTCAATGCTCTCCAGCTCTCTTCTGCCTCCGCATCTTGGCTTTGCCTTCTCGTCTCCTGCCTTGTTGCCGGTGGCAACCTCCTCTTGCAAGGTCTCTCTCTCTCCTCTGGGGCTGCAGGCTGCAAGCCCCCATGCTCCTCCACTCCGAGGGGACTCCGAGACAGCTTCTCCCTCCAGCGCTCCTGCTGGTCTCCTCCCTTTCTCTTTGTACGTGGTTTCTTTTAACACCCCTGACCAGCTCCTGCAGTTGCTGCCATCAGCTGGCTGCAACTTTATAAAAACGTGGCTAATGAGCTGCTCGGGTCCCGCCGCCACTTCCAGCTTCATCGCGGTTCCAGATAAAAGTAAGAATCTTTCTGTTTGCTTCTCTTTCCTTTCTTCTCTTTCTCCGCCCCGTTCCTGCTCCCCGGGTTCCCCCCGGGCTCCCAGGGGTTTTCCCCTTAGTTGCTTCCTGGGACAGTGATGTTTAGTTGAGAAGGACACTGGCTTAAATTTTCTAGACTTGCGGGTAGGCTAGTGTTGCTGGTTAAGGCATCCATCAGGGCTTGGCCTTCTCTGTCCTTTTATCTTCACGGGGCAGACTTCGATCGATGCCTGGAGATTCCTTCATTAATCACCACTCAATTCTTCACTTGTGCTCATCTTTTGGATTCTGTTACTGGCTACATATTATTTTTACATTCTAGTCTGTTCTTCAGTTCTTATTTGTATCAATTCTGTGTTCTTGGATTGCCACCTGCACTTCATCCTTACAGTTAACTCCATTTACTCTAAATATTTTGTCTGTCTAATACCTGTTGCAGTTATCCAAATATCAATCATGCATCCATAGCGCGCGCGCGCACACATACACACACACATACCCCCTTATTGCTCCTTTTTTTACGAAATGGAAATACATTTAAAATGGGAGCTTAGCATAAGCATAAGCATAGATAGATTCTAGAACATATTCTAACAAGGGACTTGATGAGGATTGTACCCAGAACATCTGGAGTTGTAAGGGTAGGATATAGGAATGGAGGAGCCCTGCAAAGAGGCCAAATGGCTGGCTAAGTGCAGTAAGATCCAGCTGATCTACCTTCCTAGTTTTACAACTTGCTTTTGGTTTCTTTCAATAAGGCATGGTGGGTGAGTTCCAGAAAGGGGGACCGTTGGGTCCTGGCAGATAAACTGCAATGTAAAACCACTGGAAGTAAAATCATTTACACATGGTCTTCATTTCATGGGTTCTAACCATTAGGCTATTATATAGATGGTAGAAAAATCCCCCACATCCTCTTCTTCAGCCATATTCTTCGGTGAAAGTGGTAGGTATTGCTGTGGCTTTTGCTGTACAGTGTGGGTAAGTATGTTTCAGTGATGCCAGTGTGCATTAATTATGTTCAAACCATGCCTTCCAAATTAGGCCTCTTGGTGTGTCTAGTTTATGAGTGGCTTTAAGTAGAAGATAGGTTCTTTAATGCTTAGCTCAAGGTGGTAGAATTTCAAATGGGTTAAGACTTAATTTTAAGCTATTACATACAATCGCCTCATGTACACTATGCAAATACATGTAAATCAGGACAAAAATAGTTTTGAAATGAAATTAATGAATGTTTTAGATGTTTGCTTTTTAGAATATAATTTGGTATTTTTCTGGTTCCAAGATAGCAAAACCCCTTGTGGAAAGGAGTACTTCTTAGGGCAAGGGGAGGGACTTCTGGTGGCAAAAGTCAGGGGTTAGGGGGACGGGACTTCCAGTCACAAGATGGCGACTAGGGGGCAGGGCACCTGCACCGGGGCGGAGCTACCCATGCAGTCTTCAACAGCTTGCCAAAACTTGATAAGCAGCTCTCCATCCAAAATAATTGCTCGCCTCTTTGCTAGGTGGTAATTCATTTATTTTGGATCATGGATTTTATTTGTGAAAGGCAGTGATAGCTTTTTGCTTTCTGTCCTTACATAGGAAAGATGATGGTTCCTGCATTTTAAACCTTTGTCCAAAGAAAATAAATAAATAAAAAAAAAATGAGGAACCAGAACCATATACGTTTTGCACTTAATTGCGAGTATCTTATGCAAGCCAAGCAGTTGTGATATTTGAAGTGACCTCTTGAATAACTTTCAAATCCATGCCAATTCCTTCCTCTTTCCTTACTCTGTCTTTCTTAGGTAACAGAAGCTTCTGAGATGTTAAATTTATTCCTTTACACAGGTTAAAAAAAGGGGAGCTACTGAAAAGTAGCAGTATTCAAATGGGCAACTCAAGTCAGCAGCAGTGTACTAATGAGTATCTGCTGCATCTAATTTGAAATATCTTCTCCAAAATTCATATTAGTTTTTCAGTTGGCATATATGTGTGTGTGTGTGTGTGTGTGTGTGTGTGTGTGTATGTATATGTAGCCAAAGTATTATAAAAAGATAATTGTTTTATTAGCTGTTTTTTATATTCACTGTGAGTTAGTAGGACCTACTGGCTAGAGCATTGGAATGGGACTCAGAGAACTAAGTGGTATTCTTGCCTTTGCCACTGGTAGCTGGCTGACTTTGGAGAAGTCCCCCAACACATCTGAGCCTCATTTTCCCCATTTAAAAAAAATCTCTATAAACATCTTTGAGATCTATGGATCAAAAGAGTTAGATAAAAGCGAAAAAAAAACTTTGTCGTTTGTCTGTTTCTTTATTTATTTACAATTTGCAATGGGTAAATAGGGAGAGTGTATGGAAGAGTCTCTCATCTTTATATGTTGAGAAATAATAGGGGTTTTTGTTAATATGTGTGGGAAAGAATAAGTGTGTTGTACTGATTTATAGCTATATACAGCCATTTCGGGACTATGGATCCTTTGAACATGTTGCTCTGCTCTCCTGCATTAGAGAAGTTGTACTTCTGAAAAGTTGGACAAAAGCAAACCATTTGCACCAGGAATTTCTATGAGATACATTGATCTCCTTTTTTTCACTGTTGCTTGATCAAGTGCAAGTGATCATCAGTTCTTTGTATTTAGATCCATGTCAAAGCCTAACTCCAACATACTTCGAGCAATGCTGCCTAAGTCTGTGAGATCACTTTTAAAGACTCATGGATCCAGTTTCTTCATAACAAATTTGGGAACATGCAAATCGACAAGATGGGAGTGGCTGGTTCTCCTTTGCTAGACATCCGGTCACTTACCTGATTCATCTTTGTTAGCTGTTTCTGGTATTCATACCACCCCCCGCCCCCTCCTCCCCCGCCCTCCGGGGGAAACAGAATTGTGGTATGAGAGTGAAGGATGTTGTAGTTTCACTGAAAGACTTGTCTTAAGCAGAGAGTTCCAGTAATCCTGGGCATGCTGTAACACTGGTGAAGGCAAAGAAGAAATGATATACCTTGCTTGGCAAAGCTGTCAAGTCCCTTGAAGAGCTAGACTAATCCAAACCAACTGTAGCAAGCTAATTAGATGAATGCTGTGAGTTACTTGAATATTTCCCTAAAAAGCAGTTACCTTCTCTTACTATTGTTTGAGCTGCTTTAGAGTCAGGAAGGGGAACAGCAAATTGTATGCTATTCGGTTAATTTTGACAACATTTTTCTCAGGATGTCTAGATTGACATGCAGGAAGTCACATCCTTGACATGTCGGTAAAGCTGATTATTGCTGATTTTTTTTTATAAAACCAGACTGGCAAAGTGGCATTTATAAATTGTTTGAATGACACATGGGGGGAAGTGAGTACTTTACCAGCTGAAAGAAGCTTATGTTTGCTCTCAGCATAGGTAACCAAGTAGATAGGTTTCCAGTGTCAAGAAATGGGAATCCATCTGGACTCCTGTTTTTAGGGTAGCTTAATAAGAAGGTTATAGCTAAGCTGTTCCAAAGTGATTTGGGGAGCATTTGATTTTTTTTTTTTTTTGAGATTTTCTAAACTTGTTTATTTTCTCATAGTGCTCCTTTGGGGGTATTAAAGTACCTAATTATAATAATAATTTACAAGTAATGATTTGTTTCTTATCAAATAGCTTTGTTTCAACTGAATTTTCAGAGGTGTAATTTCTTTATTAAAAGTAATTTGAAGAGCTTTCATGATTATATTTCAGTGTCAGTCAACAGTGTAGCCTGAAAGGAAGTAACTGTAGTAAAGGTGCCAAATTCTGCTGCTTTTCTCACTCTTTTCGCTTTCCTTTATTATATATTTTTGCAAGCTTTGAACAACCATAAAAATATCAGTGTTATAGTTAAAATTCACTACACTATATCACTGTGGCAATTTTAGCAATGAAAGCAGACATTTAAAATCTGTTATTTCTGTGAATTCCATGTATTATCAGACCAGTTTTACAATCAAAGTGTCAGTATGTCCCAAAGTTTTTTTGTTTCTTTAGCCTTTTTTCATATTCTAGGAATGTCTGTAAGAAATTCCTTTCTTCTAGTCGGGTCACTGTGAACTTTCCCATTATAGGCAAACATCCTGTGCTTTCTAGAATTGGAGAATATTGCCAGGAGGGTCCCTCTTCCTTCAAAATTTTACTAGGGTGCCTTGGGTTCTGCCAATAGATATGAGGATTTTGAAATATGAGTTTGGTAGGTCTTGTAAGCTGGGAGCCAACAAAACACTGTCAGTAAATTCATTATCCTTCATACTTCTAATATAAAATTGTTATATCTATTATAGGTTTTGGGCAATCTCTTAGTATTATTCCATGTGGATAGAGATGCCTTTCTTTCATGCTTTCATCAATCTTGCTCTGGTACACCTTTGTAGAATTCGTTTAAAGAGAGGATGTCAGCTACTGAGCTACTGCTACAGGAGTACTTTATAACTTCTTTCACTGTTACTAATACAGAAGAAGCACCTGCAATATGTCGAATAAGGACAAGTGTTGAAGGGGAATGTTCTTCTTAGAACCTTTCCTCATTTCTTCATGTCATGACGTTAGTGTTTCAGATCATGTTAAGTGTTAAGAGTATGGATTTGATAAACTTCGTTATCTAAATGGGGATGACTCAGAGTGAAAAATCACCCTGCTTGAACCATGTTCTTTACCATATGTTCTTGTATGTTACTTGTTTTGGTCACCAGTTCTCCAGGGCCTGATCTACTGTCATAAAATGCAGATCTTCTATCACTCTCATTTCCCAGCTTTTACCTTCAATTGTAGTTCTAATTGGAGGCCAAAACTAATAGGAGACCAATATTAATAGGAGGCCAGTACCTGGATTTTTTTTTTAAGAAAGTGAAGTGTAAATGGAAAAGTCTAGCAATAATGACCTATTCCATATATAAAATAGCAGATGAATGGTCTTTGCAAGATGCATAAAATTTAGTAGCATAGCGAACAAATTCAGGAACCAACAAACCTTCAAGGAAATGAATTGCTAACAGTTCCTTCTGATTTATATTAAGGAAACTTCTGGGTCAGCATGCCTGCTCACTGAATGACCCCTTAGCCAGTTCCCAACCCACCTGACTGTGGACTCTGCCAGCCCACAATACCCCAGTTTTTTTTTACTGTAGCTCAGGCATACCTTACATTGTATTCCTTCAGGTATTAGAGCCTGTTTAAAGGAATACATTAGATACTATACATCTCTTACAATACTACATGACTTTCTAAAGTTTGAAACATTATCTTATAGTATATGAGAAAACCAGGAAATACAGCAACAAAAAACAAATAAGGAGGGAAGACCTCAAAATGCATTTTTAAAGTACCTTATGGCAGCTGTCCCAATACTGCCTGTTTGCTTCTTTCAGCCCCAAAATGTTTTTAACAATTCCTTCCATCACTTCTGGCATGACCCGACTCTGAGGACTGTGAAAATGGAAAATGCAAGGCCACATATGTTGCATAGAGCTGCTCTTCCATGGGGAGAACATTCCTTTTTTCTTTACAGACCCTATATAGGAGCCAGCACAGGACCAAGAATTTGGCTCCATTTTTTAAGGATCCTTTTGACTGCAGTGATAGAAACAGAGACTGCCTTGAATAAGAATTAGTTCCAAGGTAAAGTAACCTTTTAGCAGTTTGTAACTCCTGCTGTTTACATCCTGATATGTGAGTCAAGAATTCTGTTGCTGTTGTCAACAATGGGAAATCATTCATTGCTTACTTCACCCTAAGTAAATGGAGCTGTGGGGAGATAATCAGACAACCAAGAAGTCACTTTAATACAATGTAAAATATTCGTCAAGGAGATTATATGTATTTCAGGTCAATCTAAAGCAGTTTCGGACATCTCTAAAATTGTATTCACTAGAAGGATACAAAATGGTACTATATAAAATAGTAACTTCCCAGAAGTGTAGGAGGAGAGATTATAGTTGTAGTTTGAGTCATTTTATTTCACTGTAAATGAAATTCACTCTATAATATAGCCTGCTGAATTGTGTTTTCTAGTCAAGTTATTTTGTTGGGATTAAATTAAATTAATTGCAGGGTACATGCATTCAGATATTGTAACAGTTCCTATCGATTTGAAATATACCACGGCTCTTTTAACAGTCTAGGAAAGTTTAAAAGAAAGTTTTCCAGTTCATTGCTCCTTTTCATAACAGTGCTCATACCTCAACTGCAAGATTTTATTGAATACAAATTGAAGTGAACCTATGTCAGAAAGGAAATAGCAAAATCATATAGAGGAGCTATGCTTTACTCCTTGCAAGTGGGCGAAAATGTTGTACCACTGTTATTACTTAGAGATCAGGCAGAAGATTTGTGAGGCTTGAGTAACAGTTGTATTTAAAGTGCTATGAATGCATAGTGGTTTATCTTGCTAATTTTTTTTCCAGTATAAGAGCTTTCATTCTTTCTAAACTAACCTTCAGAAATGACAACGTGTCTCACTTTTTAGGGGACAATGGTGAACAGATAAAGGTGTTGGGGAAGGAAAAGCGTTTCCTTTTTCTGAGTGCCAACTAAACCAGTCCATAAATGCTATACATTTACTTTGCTTTCAACTTTAAGGAAGATAAGAAATAAATAAAATATAGTTGAAGAACTGGCAGCAAAGTTTAATGGGAAATTTATACTTCTTTATGGGGTTAACTTAAGTGGAATCTTTTCCAAGTCTTTTGAAAATTTAGAAGGCCATTGTTGAGCAACTTGGGTGGTTGAAGTCACAGACCTCAAAATGACCTTAGCAGATAATTCAGTTGTCTCCTAACTCACATTCTGAAGTGTTTTAGTGCTATAATGGAGTCAAGGAGTATCCAGTTAAATCCACCAGCAATCCGCCACTGGTGACCTTTGGATCTGGAAGTGGAGATCAAAGCTTTGAAGAATATTTGACATGATGCTCAAGTATACCCCAAATCATCCAGTTTTTAGTCTAAGTTTCTGCAAATTTTCTGCTGGATTAAACCGTATTTGCATTCACAGAGCTCTTGTTAAAGCTTGACAAACATTTTTGCACCATCTAGACATCCTCAAACATTCTAAGAAAACTTTTTTTTATGGATTTCAAGTTTTGAGCTCTTTTGGACATTTGGTAAAAATCGACTGCTATTTCGTTTCATTTCTTCTTTGGCACATTCTGTGCCATGTGCCACTCTGAGTTAGCAGGCATTAACTGAGTGACTTTTAATGTTTTTTCAGTTCTTTAATTTTACAACAGCTTTTGCTATTATTAAATATGTTTTTAGACATTTTATCCTAGTATCATTTTATAAAGGAAACTAGAGGCTATGTATATGTGTATGCACATTACAGCAGGGATGTCTAACCTTTTTAGTCTGGTAGGACTGTTTTATAGACTGTCCTCAGTTATTACTGCCTGAAGGCTTCTCATCTTTTCAGTAGCTTGTATTTTTAACCTAATGTTACTTTTAGCTTGTTGTACAGTAGAAGAGATTAGAGAAGCATCATGTTTCTTTTGTAGTAGCACAGGCTTAGTGTCTGCCTGTCTGTCTATTCCTAGGAGAAGCTTACATACCAAGGCTTCCACTTTCTCTGGAATTCCTTGTAAGTATCACAAACAAGGAAAAGATAAAAAAAGAAAAAAGACATTTCTGTGGATGTCTGTGATGTTATTTCCATTGTTCTCTCTGGTGTAATCTTTATTGCTGCTGCAGTGACAACTGACAATAACAGCATACCTTCTTCCTTAAAGAAGTAACAGTGAAAAAGATGGTACCAGGTACCTCATTAGTGTTTCATTGTTTCCAGAAGGTCAAAGCTTCTTGTCTCAGTCTCACATCTTCCATTCTCCATGATCATTTTCTAGAAAAAGCTGGTTTTATCATTTATTTTTCCTTTGCATCAGTTTATGATATAATTGTATCCAGACTTCTCCCTTGTCTTTTTTTGATAAAGTGGTCTGAAATTTGGCTGATTGGAGGATCACAGGCTTTCTTCATCTCTGCATTCTCTGAAGACTTGCTTTCCTCCTGTGAAAACTGGCTTTCATCTAGTGAACACTTTCAGACAAAACTTGAATACCTTTTACTTTCATAAAACTAATGAAAATCTAATGTGTGGAAACAATGGTAGGTGATATTTCCTGGAGTTCACTGGTGGTACAGTTTTTTCCAGCCAAAGCCGTTCAGCATGTTAACATAATAGCTGCAAACTTTGAAATAACCTATGAACAGAGAAGCAAAACTTTTAAAAAGGCTATTACTTCACTTTTTTGCAATATTCATAACCTTTACCTGTTGTGCAGTAGCCCTTAGTATGGTAGCAATGCCGCCTCTTTCTCTCTCTCTGCTTTTTCCCCCTCCTAACGCCCCTCAATTCCTAAAGTCAGATTTCTATAATTTATAAGAAAAAAATCCCTTTGAAACATAATAGTTGTACAGCAGTTACTTTAGACTAAACACTTCATGAGAACAGAATAAACATTCCCTTGTTTCCTATTTGTACTTTGGTGGCTATGTGAGTTAGGGTGGCAAGCCATTAGACTTACCTGCAGTGTAGGAGAACTAGATTTTCAGAACTAGCCTTCTAATTTCAGTTACATGAACTAATTTTTCCTTTTGTACAAAACTTTATTCCTCTTACATACTGATTCACTGACAATATTTTTAAATGTTGTTGCAGCCAGGTTTGACAACTTTGTCTTAAATATAACTGCAGTAGCAAATATACGTCAGTTAGTATACAAGTGGAACCATCTCATATTACAATACAGACAGGTTAAACAATGGGCCAAATTTATGTCTGATGGATAGGGACCTACCAAATTTGCAATTCTGCACCCATGAAATCTGGGGATTGGGTGGTGGGGGGTGGGGATGACTTACCAAACAGAAAATCCTGGCTCCTCAGAGGAAGCCAGCAGTCCTCAGCACATTGTGGCAGCTTGGTGGGGCAGAGAACTGGGGAGAGGGGGCTGCATTCTTGAAGGGCTGCAGGTAATATGGCTGATGCTCCCACCTCTTGCTACTGATTGGCTGCAAGAGCTGCCTGCCATGTGGCCCTGCCCCTCTCCATCAGTGGTAAGGGGGTGGGGCTGCATGACAGACAGTCCTTTCAGCCAATCAGTTGTGAGGGACAGGACCTTATGACAGGCAGCCCCTGCAGCCAATCAGTGGTGAAGGGCAGGGCCATTGTGGCCCCTCAGCCAATTAGAGGCATGGGGGGCCACCATAATTTTTCTGTGAAATGGCTGCCTAGGCCCATGTTTTGCCCATGAAATCGGGAGGGAGGACCTCCATGAAGTAGGTAGGCCCTTACTCATGCATGGCTATTAAGCTGGAAACAAACGTTGCTTTTGTGCCACCATAAACAAATTTATGGTGACACACTAGGCAAGCAAACAGATGTCTATGCCCCTTGTTGTACAACAAATGCCAAAAACTTACTGGGACAATAGGTAGTATAGATGTGTGCCATTTTTCTGTGGGAGACATCTATTTGCTTTATGGTGGGAGAACCTAGGTAGCCTGGAGCTGTCTATGCTCTCCAGCCACCTTGGACAAGCGCTCCCAGGGCTTCAGGGACCTGATTCTGTGTACTCTTTGAATTTCTATTCCCAGGGTGTGCAGGATCAAGTCTGTGAAGCCCTGGGAGTACCTAACTGGGTTGCCCCACTTGCAGACACAAGCCTTAGGAATCTCCAGGCACATGTATTGTGCTGTTGTGTCCTGGCCTGACACACTATATGCACACCCTGGGAATTTCCTTGTGGGAGATTCCCAGGGCATGCATTTGCAAACAGGGACTGTTTCCCTGTTTGCAGTTATCCTGCTGGGTCAGGCCCCTGAAGCCCAGGGAGAAGCAGGAAGATGACCCTGCAGGACAATGTGTGAGGTCTGTGTTGCCCATTGAAGTGGATCAGTTGTGCCTTATTACTTCATACATGAATTTTACAAGATGGCAAAATAGAATTGCTGATTTAATAGCTTACTAGTTACTTTTTAAACAGACTATTGAACTCAATTCTTCCTTGATATAGCTCTGTTGATTCTTGATAAAAGCAGCATGGCAGGGGAAAATGTTTCAGCATCTTGTTCTGCTTTGCACTTTTACAGTCTGAACATGGGAAATGCTGAGTGCCTGTGATCACTAGTTTTGTTCACAATGGTTCAGCCACAGGCTCATGATAATAGAACTGCAGTTCTAGATAGACCATTGGTTAGTAAACTCTGTTACCATGTAAACCAGCTATTAACCATCTCCTTTCAGGGAAAATTATCATGTAACATTTTGGTATTTCTAATTACATCATCAAAACAAACTTTTAGCCATATTTTGCCCTTTATGGCCATGTACAGATGTTCAAAAAATCAGGGGAGGAATTGATCCAAGTTGTATAGTTTTCTCTAAGCAGCCTAATTTAGATTAGGAGCAAACAGTATACATTTTACCCCTTGTTGGGATAGGGGGTAGCAGGAGGCCTGTGCTGGTTGAGGCCCCCAGGCAGGATGCAATTCTGCATGCCTCCCAGCATGCCCTGTGGGTTCCTCAGGCTGCCAGAAACTGCTGAGCACACCATGCCACCAACACCCTGCTGCCTCACTGTGGACCTTCTCCTGTGCCCTGCCCTATGGCTTCCAGAAGATCCCCAGAGTGAATGCCCTCCCTTGTGATTGCATGTGCCTCTGTGTCCTGGCACATAGACCAAGGAATTATGATGTATTCTTCTTGTCACCCTGTGTGACTGTCAGGGGAAGCTGTGGGACATCACATGGGGCCATTTGGACATGATGCCACAGCTGGTCATGGAACGTGTCTTCCTACCCCCAAGCCAGCAGCTGGCCATCCCACACAGGGCTATCTACTGTACTCTGTATCCATCAAGTGTCCTAGACTGGGCCAACAACTTCCAAGTGGCCAAAGAGGATGTCATGGACACGAGGGTGTTCTGACATCACCTCCAGACCATCGAGTGCTGATTCTAGATGTGAGCCACCAGCAGTAACTAGTGAGAGCAGATTGTCCTGGACACCTGGGACCATGAACAGTAGGTCAAGGCCTTCCACATATGCTTGGCCAGCTTCATGGACATTGTCACTGAGTTAACCCCCTGCATTGCATGCCAGGATGTCAGCATGTGGCCACCTCTCCCTATAGAGAAGCAGGTAGCCATTATAGTCAAGAGGCTGACTACCTCCAGCAGTCTCTGCTATGTCACCAACCAATTCTTTGTGGGCAAGTCCATGGCTGGAGAGTATGCCCATTTGGGATATGTGTCTGGTCATCCAGGGCATCCAAAGTGTCCTGGCCACCAATCTGTCTCATTAACTTGCAGGAGGTGGTAGCCAACTTCTGCCTTATGGACTTCCCCAAATGTGTCCTTTGCCTGTCCCAAGGTGCCTGACCATTCATCAACTGCGAGGGCTACTTTTCTGTCTTGCAGGATGCTGCCAACCACTAGGCCACTTCACCCACATCTTCTACAACTGCCCCCTAACCCAGATAATTGAGAATGAATGCTATGCTCCTGGAGTCCCTAGTTTCATCACGGGCATCATGATTATCCCTCAC
Source organism: Crocodylus siamensis (assembly GCF_052110815.1). Taxonomy (NCBI): domain Eukaryota; kingdom Metazoa; phylum Chordata; order Crocodylia; family Crocodylidae; genus Crocodylus; species Crocodylus siamensis. The sequence continues at coordinate 154,224,239 of NC_143396.1, read as the reverse complement.
TTCATCGTTTGGGACTTGGCTTACCCCTCATGCTGGCTTATGAAGGCCTCCATGGGGAAGCTAGACTTCTGAAAGGAGCACTTCAACTGCTGCTTGAGCAGGTGCCATATGACTGTGGAATGTGCCTTCAATGCCCTCAAGGCATGCTGGCGGCCTCTCAGCATGCATCTTGAGGTGAAGAAGAGCCTTCTGTGCCTTATTCTGGCCAAATAAGTCCTCTGCCACATTTGCAAGATCAGGGGGGAGGTCTCCCATGAAGCTTGGGCAGAATAGGCATGGTGTGCAGATCAGACATGGATCACTGAATATGCATGGTGCAGGAAGGTTGTGGAGAAAGAGGCCCCCACTGATGTTGGGGGTACTGGCCCCATACAATGGCAGGGAGTGTGGGTTTGCAAAGCTCTGGCCAATTGCCTCCTAGGTTTATGGATTGGGAGTGCTCCCCAGATGAGTAGGGCTGGAGGGCTTCGAGTTCCTGAGTACACATGCCCTGGCAGCTAGTAATAGATCTCTTGTCCTGTTCTCATCCAGCCTTGTGTTCCTGGCAGTTCTGCCCATAATCCTGGCCAAGGGGCACACACCAGAATGAAGGGAATACAGTGCAAGGAAGAGCTGTGCCTCAATTTATGATGTTGCATTTACCAAACTTTTCTTGTTTTTAATAAAGAAGACTGGTTCGACATTGCCTTTTTCAGAACTTGTTCCCTCTTCTCATTGATGCAAACTATCAAACCTTTGGAGGTGGGGTGGGGGCAGGGGAGGTTTGTGAAAGGGGTGAAATAACTTGGAGGAGTGGTTAGGATGGAGTTGTGGGGGAATGCTGCAGGGGCAGAACTAGACACAAAACTTGGAAGGGGGGTATGTGGAAGGGGGCTTTAGACCTGGCACACTAACTCCCAGACTCAGGTGCGAAGACCAGGGACTTCTCTGTGACAGAGGTGTACAGGTGAGTGATCCCAGACCCAGTGTCCACCTGAGGGCTGTAGGGGAGGGAAAGGAAGTGGCTGCAGGGCAGAAGGCATTGACACAGCAGGGACTGGGGCTGTGGACTCCTGGCACTCCCTCATGGGACCACAACCCTTTCATCCACTGCCCCTGGGTCCCATTCTCCCTTTCTCGGGACTCCAACTCTGCAACCCTTTGCCACACTGGGGGTCTATGTCATGTAGCCAGACCAAGCTTTGGGGCTGCCCAACCCTGCTGTAGCCAGAAGAGGGGCTGTGGGGAGCGAAAGCCCCCCCCACACCCGGGAAGTAGACAAGTTGGAGCAGGATGGCTCTGATGCCAACCACTGTCCCAGTGGGCTGTACGCTCCCCATAGTTCTGAACACTCCTGTGCCCCACTAAGACTGTCCTGGAGCCACCTGGGGGCCCTGTGTACATGGGGCAACTGCCAGGGCTGTGGGAAGTGCAGGTTGACTTAGGAAAGGGGATAGTATCCTGGATGAACCTGGCTTTGGGCCCCAGGTACCCTGGTTTCACTCACTTCACCCACGGCTGCCTGCTGGCATAGACCCCATCAGGGGCCTTTCTGTTTTCCTGGACCACAGGTCACTGGCTCCTTTGCACCATTCCTGCTGTCCTGGGTCTGTCTTCCACTCATCTAGCTCCTAGTTGGTGTGGAGGGGACTGACCCTAGCCATAAATTCCCTTGCGTGGTGCTGGAACTCTTCCAGCTTCACAGAGGCACAGGTTGAGAAGGCACAGTAAGACCCCAGGCTGTGCTGTGGTAACGCAAGGCTGGGGTTGCCATGGAGACTGGCCCCAGTTGCGCTGACAGGGCGTGTGGCAGGGCAGGGTTGGAGGCTGCTGTAGAGCCACTGGGATCTTGGTTGGGGCCAGGGCAGAGCCGTGATCTGCGCCCTGCTTGCTCCAGGCAGGGATGTGCAGGCTGCAGATTATGGCTCTGCCCTGGCTCCTTGCAGTGGTGACAGCATGGTCCCAAGCTGGGGCAGAGCCATGATATGCTGCCTTTGCTCCCCTGCCCACAGCATGCAGCTGCAGATTGCAGATTGCAGCTCTGCCCTGGCCCCAGACCAAGTTGCCCCTGCTGCAAGGTCCCAGCAGCTCTGGAGCAGCCCCCTGCCCTGCCAGTACAGCTAGGACTCGTCTCCATGACAACCCCAGCCTTGCTGTCTCACAGCACAGCTGTGGCTGGGGTCTCCATGGAGACTGGCCCCAGTCATGTGGGTAGGGGCTGCTGGGAAATGGAGTCCACTGTTGGCCAGATCCAGCCTATGTGCTGGACTTTGCCCGCCCCAGGTTTAAATCCATGACTGTGGGCAATCCTTGCCCAATGTTTATTTATTTTCAATAATGTCATGTAACGGTACAAAACACATAATATACAATATCTGATGACTCATCTATTTTAACACGTAGTAAAATATTGCTGCACTTTCCTTTTGTTTCTTTCACTAGAAAGAGATTTGTTTAATTTTATTCCAGGCGAACATTCATTGCATATTGTACTGTTCATTTATTTCTCCTTCTGCAAAATATTTTTTAAATGTAAGATCAAGAAGCTCAGAGAAGAGTCATAGCTCTTGGAAAGCATGAATTTTATTTGTAAAACATATTTTGCAAAAGATTATCCTTTCTGTAGGGAACAAAAAGACGCAAAACTTCTGATACATTTTCTTGTTTGTTGTTAGCAATGTGCTTTACAATAATATGAAATAAAAAGATTATTTTCTATTAGAAAGGTTACTTTGCTTCTTTGGTAGTGCACTCAGAACTAATTACATGAAACGACAATAAAGAGCCCAATTTCTCAGTCTATGGTGCTCTGTGCTATTTCTTTAATAAGATTAACGATAGATATGCTATCTGTTGAGTAATTACAGTTCCTTTTCTGAAGTGTATAGCATAATACAGCCACAAGCATGAAGGAAAAAAAAATCCAATATTTAATTCTGAAATAAAAATATACATTATTGAAGCTGAATGGCTTCCAGTCACCCATTAATGAAATACCCAAACAGAATTAAGTTGTTGATATACTTCTTGTAAAATACATTGCTACTGATTTCTGGGCATAAAATCAGATGTAATAATTATATTTATAATGTAGTTTTGGATATGCTCATAATGCAGTATACCATATAGATCGCATTTCTTAGAAAAATAAAAATAAACTTAATTTTCTGGTAGAGTGCCACAAACTCTTCAATCATGAGTACTAAGATAGAGCCTTAGATCAGAGTTAATGATTATCCTGACATCAGTTCTGTTCATCTTTCATCAAAAGGAAAGAAATAGAGATATTTCTTTAGAGAATTGACTGAGCCAGTTAAAAAATGGATTGGCTTTTTAAATTCTAGGTTATATTAGGGAAAGGATTATTTTATTACCCGTACATCAGCTAAATGTTATCAAGAAGTCTGTTTCAAACAACTAATTCAAACCTGCTATCCAGGACAATTTTTACAGGTAGCTTCTTTCTGCTCAATATATGAATATCTTACTGCACAAATTATGTTCTTTGATATTAGATTTCTGTAAGATATAGACCAATTAAAACAGTTGTAGACTTAGACAAACTATTTAGTTATGGTACTTATCTACTTTGAGTGGTGCTACTGAGATCAATGGGTTCTAACATGGTTATACTGTATAGCTCGAATTTTCAAAAAACATTTAGCATTGCCAAGCCTCTGGTTCCATTTAAGATATCAAGCTCAAAGGCAGAAGAGTTAAGGCAATGCTGAATATTTGAAAATCCCACCCTTCTATTGATAGTAAATGTTTGCAGGATTAGGTTCTAAACTTACTAAATTTGAGTAGTAATATTTGCTTTTCAAATGACTTGCTTTTGAAAATGGAGATATTATTACCTTCAGTTGTATAGCTAAAAAGGAAGTTGGCCAGGATAAGCCACCATATTTCTGGATAAAATTTTATGTGTGTTAGCAAATAAAACCTAGGATTCCGGATGAGTCTAAGGGATTGACATGACACCTTGTTTGATGAGTGACAGAAAGGTTTATTTACTACAAGTATTCAAAATCAAATGAGCTGAAACTAGTGCAGTCCAGTAATTAGCTATAAGGTGATGATTTCTCACCAAATGGGCGACAAGGGAGACAGCCTGTTTCTCCCAACTTCTCGAGATGCCTGGGGCGCAGCAGCAGTTCTTGTCAGAAAGATCTTTAATTCTTGAAGCTCACACTGTTGGCTGTTCCACTTCTTTCCTATAACCTTAGTGCAGCATCTTATGCCCTTAGTCCAGCATTCTTGGAGTTGTATAAATCAATAGAGAGTTCCAAGCAGTAATTGGCAGGAAAATCTTGTTAATCAAACAGGATATTGGTTATCAGAAAGTTTCAATTTGAATGAATTGCCTTCCTCAGTGACAAGAGGTTATCCATTTCTACTAAGTTTGGAACATGTCAAGAAAGTGATTAATAACCAGGAAAAACACAAGGTTTTGTTCAGTGTCCTTGGAAAATCAAGGGAACCACTAGAAAGAACAAAAGAAAATCAGGAGGAAGCAGCAAAGCAGAAGTAAATCAGGAGGAGACATCTAGCACATATATGGAGAATGACTCTTTGGGTGCATCCAGACAAGCCCGTATGTGCTTCTTGCAGCATCTCAAACCCATTTAAGACACTGCAAGAGGCACATGCAGGAATGAGAAAATGTTCCCTGCTATGCAAATTTGCAACGTGGGTGAAAAATTAGACTCCTAGATATCCAGATGTCAAAAAAACCCACACAGAAAAAAAGCGGGGCAGGCAATTGGAGGCAACTGGAGGCTGGGTCCTCCATAGAGATGCTGTGGCTGCCAGAGTGTCTCTATGGTTAGCCCTCACCCTGGTGATGAAGTGCACCACCTCCCAGATCCCTTCCCCACCTGCCCCCATCCCCCACCTGCCCCCAAGCCTCCCTGATCCCTTCCCCACCGGGCCCCATCCCCTGCCTGGCCCCCCCAAGCCCCCCCAATCCTTTCCCCTCCTGGCTGCATCCCATACCTGCCCCCCAATCCTCCCAATCCCTTCCCTGTCTGGCCCCAGCACCCCCCAGACCCTCCAATCCCTTCTCTGCCTGGCCCCATCCTTTCCCAGCCCCCTGAGCCCCCCAATCCCTGCTTCCCCCACCCCAGCATCACAGGAGAACCCCTCCCCCCAAAAAACCCTGGCACTTACCAGGAGTTCCAGCTGCCATCTGGGTCACTGGGGCCCTGCCCACACAGTGCAGGGCCGGGTGACAGCACCAGTGGCCCCAGCCCGGGTCCTGCTCCCCTCCTGCTGTCATGTGTTGCCCAGGGGGGCTCTGTCAGGAGGCTCCAGAGCCCCCCCAGAGCCATAGCCCCTGTGGGGGGCTGTAGCGGCTGAGGGAGACTATAGTCCCTGAGGGGGGGCCGTGGCCCCTGAGGGAGGCAGCAAAACATATATTCATGTATTCATGAATTCATGAAACATGTGTTTAGAATTCACTTTATTATTATGATAGAGACACTGGTAGTCTTCCAAATTGCTTTAACATTGTTGATATATCAATAAAATATGTCCAAGTGATTGCTTGCTTGCTCTCTCTCTCTCTCTCTCTCTCTCTCTCTCTCTGTATATATATAGTGGTCTTTTGTTTTAATTGTGGAGGAACACGGATTTTGGGCATTTTACAGAGTCAGTTTGGATTTTTTTATTAGGGATTTTTCAGTTTTCAGATAGGGAACACCAGAATTCCTGCTAGGGGGCCAGTGGCAGGACCTTGCCTGCTCAGAGCTGGCATCTCGGACCCAGCTGAAGGTAGATGACCTCCTGGATAATTGGAGCCTGGAGGACATGCTTTGACAGTTCAAAGCAGGTCACCACACTGCAAACATCTTCTGGGCTATAGCTGCCCAGATGGCTGGGCAGGGACACACATGGCAAGGGCACACATGACAGTAGTGCCGCACAAAGGCCAACCCTGCAGCCACAGCCAACTGGCAGCTGGCCCAGAGGGTCAGATGCCTCTGCTGGCTGTGCAGTTCCCATCTGGGTCTGGAGGTGTGCAGCAGATCACAGCCAGGCAGCAGCCCCCACTGCCAGACTGCTGCAATGGGTAGAGGGTGCAGGGAACTCTCAGGGTTGCTTCAGCAATCCAGCTGGCACAAGGAGTAGTGTCCCCAGATACCAATTGGCTGGACCCCAGAAACTCCTGAGAGTGAGTAGCTCCGAGCTACTTGCCAGGGCAACTTTTTGTATTGATTGGACCAGGACAGGGCAGCTTTTTATACTTCTGGGGACAGCACGGGTGCTGGCCTTGGGCTCTAGCTACCCCTGGCTGCAGATCCAGGAGGAGCCAGGCAGGGTTATTTTGTCCCAAGTCACACAATTTGCTCCACAACAAAGCGTATGTCTGAACACATGTTCTGAGGCAAAAAGCGCCAGGTCAAATTTGCACTGCTTCTATTTGAGCTGCTGCAAGTACACGTACTTGCATGTGTGGCTGTGCCCTTTCTGTACATCACGTGAGTTACTTGTAAGAGAAATATTTACTGTACTAATTAATCAAAGATAGACATTTCACATGGTTACATACCAGACAACTAGGAGACTACTTAAATCACCATGAATATAGTAAGGTAAGCTGGAAGGGATACATCATTATTTTTTCTCAGATGACCTAGCCATGAATTTGTATCTTCGTGTACTATGCAGGTAACATCAGTATTTTGTATTTTAAGTTTTGTGAGTAGGCCCCAGCTTAGCATGAGTTTCAGAGTCATCAATGTGGCAAAGACTTTTTTTTACCCAAAGTTACCTATTTTGTGTTGTCTCCTCTCCCCAAAGGAAGTCTAAAATGAAGGTATATTTTATATACCAAAGTTATATAACAAAAATATTTTAAATCATTGTAATAGAAGTTGGCCAATATTCATTCATATTTAGACTAAAAATGTTTACTCTACAATTTTATCCTTTTGAGATAGGGAGGCCATCTTATAGAATAGACAGTTACATTTTATCCAAAATATAGTCAGTCATCTTTTTTTTAAAGTCTGATTTAATGAACTTCTGTGTACCTGCTATGTGTCTCTAAGCTCCTTCAAATCCTATGGGAGTCAGTAAGAGATGCATGCTTATCTAGGATAAACAATAGGAACAAATTATTCAAATTAAGACTTTTCTGTGTAGGAATACATGTCTTCAAGAAGCTGTAAGCATGAGTGTTGTTAGGAGGACTCTAAGGCCGGGAGCATTGGCCACATGTTCAGTTAAAGGCATGATGGGAACCAACCACAAAGTTATTGCACATATTTTGTGTAATAACTTTGTGGCTTATTCCTTGTTTTATTGCACCATTATTTGAATGAATGTGTGGCCAGGACATACTAAAAATAAGATGTGATTATGTGATCATGTCTTAAGTGTAACATTGGTTGGGGCCTAATCAATACAAAAATAAAGTCTTTCTTTTCCAGCATGTCCACCATTCTTTAGTTCTATTCTGGTTCTAGTTAAGTCTGCTGCCTTTCTTACCAGACCCCAGGCCATGTTACTGATGGAAATCTGTTACTTCCAGATTATGAGTATACCTTAGCATCTTCCTTATTCTGTTTGCATACACCAACCATCTTTGCACTTTACCTCAGAGTGTGTTACATGCCTCAAGAGGGTTGCAAGATCCTCTGTGCAATACAGATGGTTATGCTCTTTTGCTCCTTTATTTGTTGACAGCCCTCTTCCTCTCCAAATGAAAAGCTTTGTATCTGATACCTGTACCACCGTTGTTCATTTCCCATAGCTTTTTCACCCAGAAGGAAGTAAACACCCTAAATTTGGTATGCGATATAGACCAGGCAGATACCATTGCCCAAACAGGTTCTTTGGTGTGGGGAGGGAATAGTGCATGCTCCATCTTCTTTCATAGTGCAGGATGTGGAAATCTTTGAAGTAAAGACTTTAGTGTTTTCAAGCTTTTTCTATCAACAACTCTTTCTTTTCCAAAAGTGGTGGAACATCCTTCTTTTCTCTTTCATTTACTCTCTTCTAACCAATCCATTTTATTGTTGACCAAAATTTTTCTTCTTGTTTTCATTCCAACCATGCCATAATTGTCAATAATATCACCCTTCTTTCCAACATTTTGTTTTCCTCCAATAGCTTTGTTGATGTTCAGCCTCCTGGCACTTTTAGTGCTTTTTATTTTCACAATGAATTAAAACACTTAATTGTTCCTTAAGCAGTCACAGCATTCCTTTTACCACCTTCTCAGTTTTCCTGGCTCTATTCCTCCTAATCTAACACTTCCTTTACTTTCTGGCTGTTGCAGCTTGTCTTTCTATTCAGTTTTTGGCATTCTGGTCTTTCACTTTTCTCTCAATAGTGATAAATGTTGTTAATTATAATGTTATTTTGGGTATGAGAAAATTATCATATCACATAGAGTTAAAAGGAGGTGAGGCTTTACCATGCATCTGGTATTCTGTGATAATTCCCTGTGTGCCTGCCTGAACCCTGGGGTAATTGAAAGTTAAACTGCTCATTAAGAGGTCAGCTGTCCTAGTTTAGTTGTCATTTACTGCAGGGTAACAGTGGACAGGCTGGCTGTTATCCCAAAACAGCTGCTTCTGGTAAGTCCTTTTTTGCTTATTAATGGCTGTAACTTGGTTGTCCAAATCTTTGTTATTTTGTTATACTTTTAATGTAAAATGACACTATTATAGTGAATTATGTGTATTTTATGACATTTCAGTATTCTCTTTTCTGTCCATTCACTCTAACGCCTTTGACTAAGTAAACATCAACAGAAAACTGGTAATATATAGGGGAGGGTCAGGCTAATATATAGGGGAGGGTCAGGCTCCTCATTTTGTCTCACTGAAATGTCTCTTTTCATTGTGCATGCCAAAAAATCATCTTGTGAACGTTATTAGTCTAGAATAGCTGTCTGGTACATTTCATTCACTTTCTATCTCCTTTAAAGTCTCAGTTAAAATATAGCTTTCCACCTTGTTCTACCTTTCTTATTCTCTCTCTTTCTCTGCTATTGTCTATAATTTAACTCCATAATAGAAGTCTTTACAATAACTGTTAAACTTTTAAAGATAAAAATAGTGTCCCAAAGAATGATATTTTATTTATTTTTAAAATTGTGTGCTAATCAACATGTTTATTGTAGAATCCTTTGCCTTGAAAATTCTTTAGTGCTACAACAGGTAGATAAGACTATGTTTGTGGGTAGTTGGTTCTTCCATGCTGTTATACATGCTTACTTACATTAACAGTAAAATCATTTCAAAGTGAGTGCTAGAAATAACATCAAAATGCATTTGCATTGTCAAATCAAATAAGGACATCATTGAAAGTGAAAGTGTAGCCCTACTTCCCATAAATCAGATAATTACTTCAGCACAGTTCAATATTGCCTGTAGTCTGAGAAAAGTAAGATGACATTCTGAGAGGAATTTAAATGTGAGATCAAGGGAAGTGAAACAAAGAACACAGGAGGCATATAAGTGATTTTTATTTCCTTTTAACAGAAATAACATTGGAGTTACAGAATATATTACAAAGAGAAGTAATGGATAGAGCTAACAAGATATACAGTTATAATATATTATATTAAAACGGTGAATAATCCTGAATCATGAATGAAGAGACCTTTAGCCGAACCCTTTTCAGCTTTCTAAAAGTGTTCTCTATAAGGGTGGAGACAGAAGTGCAGCTTCCAGCTGTAACTGAGAACAATTTCTGCAAAGCTTTCTGAGTTACAACGTTACCCCATACCAAACAGAAATTCACTGTTGGCTCCAGCAGGGTGGGGAATCTAGCTGGGGGCCCAGAGCCTATAGCCAGGTTCCAAAAGCAGTGGGCAGGGTTCTCTGTTAGTGCTCACTGTTTTCAGAATGAGAGAGGCAGCAGAGGGAGCTCATTCTTGGGGCTTTATCCCCAGCTAGTGCTGAAGGGTGGGGTGGGTGAATTGGAGTCCCCCACTGTAGCAGGGGTCTTGAATACACCCAACCTATCCTCTAGAAAAGCACTGAAAAACCCACAGACTGAACTCCCTCTGCTCCTTTTCCTTCTTCCCTTTCTGAAAACAGTGATAGGCTGGGAGCTCTGTAGATACAAGTTACAAAAGACTCTACATTTATTTGATATCTCATGCAGTGAGGGGTCAGATTTTCACCCAGTTGGCCATTTTTGAAGCTGTCTGCAGCTGTGCACTTGTGTTTGGTCACAGCTATAAACTACTCTGTGTGGCCAAAACAGGTGAAAATTGTTACTTCTGTTTGCCCCCCTTTTCTTCTATGTTACTTTCCTTGTGATATCATGGATATGGTCTTATACTGGGGAAATATATTACTGCTTTTAATCTTCAGGACAGGTAACATAATATGTATGGCTCATTGGAATTGCTTCCCATTAACCAAATGGGAAACATCTATTTTATGTGTGTATGCTAGTATAAATTATCACAAAAAATATTGTGGTTATATGACATTTGGAAAGACATTTTTTGGGTGAGAAATGATTAGTTTCTCATCAGTTTTTTTTAATCCTTTTCTTCTTAATTTGTAGACCCAAAACTTTTAAAGTGAAATGGGACCCTTGTGACCATCCACCTAATTTCCTGTCTATGATAGCTAAATGAACTTTATATCAATTCCTCCTTTGGGTTCAATAGGTGTATTTGAACTAATACATATCCTTTAGACAAAAACAACAAACAGTCTTCATTTTAAAATTTCCAGTGATGAAAGATCTACTAAAACTTTTAGTAACTTGTTCCAATAGTTAATTAGTATGTAAGTGTTGATCCTCTGGATTGTAGTGGACGTGTAAGAGATCTAGTCAGGTGCCTGATGAATCCACTTGTACGGAGTCCTGTAACCATGTCCCCTGACAGCAGCTCTGGTAGTGGTTTTACTCTGTGTTTAATATTGAAATGTTTTGAAACTGTAGTTTTAGTTCAGCATCTTACATTCTTGTGGATGGGGCCATTTAGGGCCAGTGTATCAGTGCCATAGGGAATGGTCTCCTAAATTGTTGTCTTACAAACAGTTCATCTGGAGAGAAACCTGATGCAAGTGGTATAGATTGATATGTCAGGAGTGCCACATATGGACCTCTGGATTTACATAAACGTTGTTTCAGAGTCTGTACTACTTTCTCAGTTTTTCTCTTGCTCTGAGGATAGTGAGGAACTACTATTGCAATGCTGAAAATCAAAGTTATCTGCAAACTGTAGAAATAACTTGGAGGTTAAACTCAGGTACATTGTCTAAGATGAGGACCTCAGGAACCCTGTGTCTTTCAAATATAGAATTCAGTTTTTGGAAGACCTGTGCCAATGGGGTTTGGGTAAGTAAAGCCAAGTCAATATATCTGGAGAAATAATCAACTATAATATATACATGTCCTTTCCAGGAAAATCCATTGCTACCTGCTACCAAGGTCTAACTAGTATCTTTATAGAAAACAATGGCTGTAGTGACAGGGTTTTTTTAATTTGTTGCATTCCTCACAACCTTCTACTTAATTTTTAATTTGCTTATTCAGCCTAAGTCACCATATAGACAGTTGTGCTCTTTCATGGATTTCTTTATACCATGGTATTCTTCATGGATTTCAAGAGCATTTCTTCCCAGAGCACCTGAGAGATCACAGCAACTCTTCCTTTAAGAAGCAGAACATTGGCTCTGGGGAGGTCCTTTTAGTCTAATATGATTGTAGGTCTTTTGGAAGTTGCATCCTGTGGCCCCATCCATTTTGATGGAAATGAACTAGTTTCTGGCAAGTGTCATCCTTTCATTACTCATGTCTAATTTGCTCAAGTTAAGTAGCAGATGCTGACAGTGCCATCAGAACATGGTCTCTCTCTCTCTCTCTCTCTTTGTGTGTGTGTGTATATATATATATATTTATATAAACATTTTCTTCTAAAGTTATTTCTTCTTTTGTTGGTGGCTGCCTAACTGGTGCTCTGGATAGAGTGTCTTCAGGTTGTTATATGTTCAATAGTGAAAAAAATCACATTAGTCACAGCTGAAATCTCTGAATGTTGAGTGGAAGGTCATCCAAGGCTTTGATCTCAGTAATGTCACCAGGGGTTTGTAATATGTTTCTATTTAAAAATTCAGGCCAAGCAAGTAAGAACTGATCTACTCAACAGACTTAAGTGACTGCTAAGCCTTCTTTTTTCATAGCGTTGCTCAGTGGGGCTGTGCAAAACAGCAACATTCCATTTTGACTTCCATTTCGATGTTTTGATGGGACAGTGTTTTGTTTAGTTTTGAAACCACTGTTCCATTTCATCAAAACTGTTTTGCTGTTTCAATTCTGTTTTGACACTGTTTCAACGTTTTGCCCATAGGCTATTATGAGGAAGCACAAAACTGCCTATAACTTTGTCATTTCTTGCCTGATTCAGATGAAACTTGCAGGAATGGTAGCACCTTCTGAGGCCATGAAGCCTCCCAAATTTCAAGGGGTTTGTGGGAAACTGTACCTCAAGTAACCCGCATGTCATGTGCATGTGGTAAGGCACTGTGGGGTGAAAACTGCAGGCATGCTAGCCCTTGCTGAGGCCACAAAGCCTGCCAAGTTTCAAGGAAATAGGTGCATGGACTTTTTGGGAAACTGCACCTCAGGCTGGTGATAAGCAAAACTCGTGACATGGATGACACTCTGTGTGTGTTAAGGCACACCCTCACTGGTGCTGGGGTCTCTACATGACATGGTAGTATGCCCAAATGAGGCCTTCTCCCCTACAGCCACAGTCCAGTCCACCACTTTAAATGACAACAGATAATAAAATAACTTAGTGAGCAGCACAGTAGCACCAGCAGCATCTCAGGCAGGCAAACTGTCACAGAGCCTTTCTTTCCTCTTCTGCAGGAGCTTCTACTCCAGTGTGTGTGCCAAGGTACATCCTGACTGTGTGACTGTGTTTGCTGGGGCCTCTATACAACACGGTAGTGTGCCCCAATAAGGACTCCTTCTCCCCTACAGACTCAGCTCAGGCAACCTCTTTACAAAGCCAAAGACACAATTGATTAAGTCCTTATACTTCCAACCCCAGAATCTTCTACTATTCCTATCAAAGGCCCTCATAAATTGTTTCTTTTCCCATACATTTAAAATATGTTTTTAGAGGATAATATACTAGCTATTTTGCTAATAAAATTTAAAGGACCTTCAGTGAAATGGTTCAGGAGCTAGTAGATGCTTACTTGTTTATATAGCTTCAAAAGTTTAGTAGCAGTCAATTAAAAATATTTTGCTATTGGTGAAAATGAGTTAAATTCATAGATTGTAAAGGTTAATTATATTGATGTGACACAAGATAAATGAAAATTAAGTGATAATTGCCAATGTTTTACATTTCAACTAGGCGAGATAGAAAAAGTCTCCTTCCATATTATGAACTACTGCAAATTGCTATAAATATGCGATTCAGTATTGTTTACCAGTGGAGGTAAGGAGATCTGTGGAGCCATTTTTTTTAAGAAGAACTACAATGATTAAAAAGCAAAGCAAATTTGAGTGCTTAACTCTTACTGTAATCTGTTTTTTCTTAATCTCTTAATGTTCTACTTAATCACATACTTGGCTTTATGAATACTGAGCAGTCTCAATGAAGTCAGAGGGGCTGTTCATAATGCACCCTTTTGGACTGTGGTCTCATTCCACTATTTAGGTTAAGATGAAGATTTTTTATGTAGTAAATGCCATTCTTCTAGTAAAAATGAAGACATATAAGAATGAACAAAATTAGGCATAAATAGTGGACCATGTTTTTATAAACTATTCCTATTTCATTAGTCACAGAGGTAGAACAGGCAGCAAATATATTCCTTCAATACAATTTCTGGTTTACATACTTCCTGAGAAATCAGGGCAATCAACTAGTTACCTTAGATGCCTGTACATGAATGCATGGAGTCTGGAGAATAAGCAGGAAGAATTGGAAGTCCTTACACAGCCACGGAACTATGATGTGATTGAAATAACATAGATTTGGTGTGATAGCTCGCATGACTGGAGCACTTTTATGGATGGGTACAAACAGTTCAGGAAGGACAGGCAGGGGCAAAGAAGAGTCATACTTTATGTAAAAGCGCCATATGATGATGGACCCGATGGTCTGTAAGATCCCTTCCAGCCCCTAACAACTATGAAACTATGATTGCTCAGAGATCCAGTATGGGCTGGAGATCCAGTATGGAACTGGAGATAAACCTGTTGAAGGTCTCTGGGTTATGGTCAGAGGGGAGAGCAACAAGGGTGATGTCATTGTGGGGGTCTGCTATAAACCACCAGATGCGGAGAGAGTGGTGGATGAGGCTTTCTTCAAACAGCTAGTGGAAGTTTCCCGATCACAAGCCCTGGTTCTCATGGGAGACCTCAGTCAGCCTGACATCTACTGGGAGGGTAAAAGAGCAGTGTGCAGGGAATAAAGGAAGTTTCTGGAGAGTGTTGGGGATAACTTCCTGGTGCAAGTGCTGGAGCAGCCAAGTAGGGGCTTTTCTCTTCTTGACCTGCTGCTCAAAAATAGGGAAGAATTGGTGGGGAATGTAGTAGTGGATGGTAATTTGGACAGCAGTGACCACAAAATGAGGGTCCTGAGGAAAGAAAGGATGGAGAGCAGCAGAGTAAGGACCCTGGAATTTAGAAAAGCAGACTTTGACTTGCTCAGGGAAATCATGGGCAGGATCCCCTGGAAAGACAGTCAGGGGAAGAGTCCAGGAGAGCTCACTATACTTTAAAGAAGCTTCACTGAGAGTGCAGGAACAAACCATCCCGATGAGCAGGAAGATTAGCAAGCACGGCAGAAGACCAGCTTGGTTTAGCAGGAACTTTTCAGTAAGCTAAATTATAAAAGGAAGCTTATAAGAAGTGTAAACTTGGATAAACAACTAGGGAGGAGTATAAGAGCATTCCTTGGACATGCAAGAATGAAGTCAGGAAGGCCAAAGTGCAATTAGAGTTGCAGCTAGCAAGCGATGTGAAGGGTAAGAAGAAGGGTTTCTACAAGTATGTCAGTAGCAAGAGGAGAATCAGGGAAAGTGTGGGTACCTTACTGAATGGGGAAGGCAACCTTCTGACAGGATTCAGAAAAGGCTGAAGTGCTCAATGTCTTTTTCACCTCAGTCTTCACAGGCAAGTTCAGCTCCCAGAGTACTGCACCCGGCAACACAGTTTGGGGAGGGGTGAGCAGTAAGACTGTGGTAAGTGGCCAATATTCAATTCAGATATGGCTAGCTGGGAGGACAGTGATTTGATTCGGTGATTCTGGTCACTGTTCTGAATAGATTCGGCTGAATTGGCGTTGACGGATTTGGCACCGGTTCAGTGTGATTTGGTGATTCGGCCATAGACTATAATGGGGAATCACTAAAAAACCTATAACTTTGTAATTTTTTTTGCAGAATTCAATGAAAACAGCATGGATAGTAGCCCCTTCTGAGAGCATGAAGTCTGCCAAGTTTCAAGGAGATAGGTGCACGGGCTTCTGTGAAAGTGTACCTCAAACTGTTGAAAGCAAAACTCGTGCCACTTGTGTGTGCTAACTGGGTTTCTGGTTGTAGCCATGTTGGTCTAAGGAACAGGCAGGCCAGGTTCTTTGAGTAGATGTGGTATCTTTTATTAGACCAACTGAATAGTTGGAGAAATATACCTTGGCAAGCTTTTGGGTTTAAAAACTCTTTGTCAGGCTGAGAGAGGTTCTGCAGTTCATGTGTGTGCTCTTGCCAGGCAGTGAAAATGTAAACTGAGGCACCAAGAGGTGAGAGACAGGCTGGGAATGGGGAGGGGGAGGGGGGATGTAGCAGGAAAAAGTGGAAAGGTACCTGGGGAGTCAGATGTCAGGCAGGTTATAGTGTGTCATAAATCTAATGTCTATTTTGAGTCCATGAGTTTTTGTACTGAGGTGGTTGCTGAAGTGAAATTAATTGACTCATCTGTGAAAAGTGAAAAGCCCTAATTTTCTATGATTCTATGACTTTATAACTTATTTATATTGTGTAATATTAACACTGTATCTTATCACCTTACTGTTTAAATGTTTTTTAAAATAAATCTTAAGAGCTTGGATCATTAAAGGAACGCATATTAACATGAGCCACCAATGTGATGTCGCAGATGGTAAAGCAAATAAAACTCTGGCTTGCATCCATAGTTGCTTCTCATGCAAATCTTAGGATGTCATCCTCCAACTGTACTTGGCCTTGCTGAGGCCGCAGCTGGAGTACTGCATCCAATTCTGGGCTCCCCAATTCAGAAAGGACATGGAGAAGCTTGAAAGAGTCCAGAGGAGAACCACGCTCATGATCAGGGTGCAAGAGAGCAGGCCTTATGAAGAGAGGCTCAGCCATAAGACTCTTCAGCCTGTAACAGCGCAGGCTCGGGGTGACCTGGTGGCAGCCTATAAGTATATAAGGGATGTGCATCAGGATCTGGAGGAATGCCTGTTCACCAGAGCGCCCCAAGGGATGACAAGATCCAAGGGTCACAAACTCCTCCAAGACCATTTTAGGCTGGACATAAGGAAAAACTTCTTACTGTTCGAGCCCCCAAGGCCTGGAATAGACTCCCCCCAGAGGTGGTGCAAGCACCTGTTCTGGACTCTTTCAACAAACATTTGTGTGCTTATCTTGCTGGGATCCATTGACCTTAGCTGACTTCCTGCCTCTGGGACAGAGGGCTGGACTCGAGGATTTTCCAAGGTCCCTTCCAGGCGTAATGTCTATGAAATCTATGAAATATGAAGCCTGAACATAATAAAAATAATAAACTTAAATGCTTTTTTCGCTGTCAGGATCCAAAATCTTATGAGTACTGATGTAAAGCATAGCCTTACCCTCTTTTATGTGGCATGTTATTTTATGTGTTAATAATATTGTTACGGTATGCTGAAGAAACTCAGGGTTATAATCCTAGGTCCACTGAAGTCCATAGGGATTTTACCATGAGCTTCAATGGGGGCAGAATTTTGCAGAACTCAAGGGCTGGCAGGTAAGTAAAGAAGGGGAATAGATATTCTTTTCAAAGGTGTTGAGAGGATAGAAAGTCCAGTGACCTTGGCTTTTTTAATATTGATGAACAGCAACACTGAGGGAGATTTCGGCCCACTCACTGTCATGTTTCCCATGAACCCATCTAGGTTTTTCATAAAAATAAAGCACTTGATTTTTTAGAAACACTTTCTAATGCTACATTGAAGTTTCATTTTAAGGATTTTTCCTACAATTCCAGACACAATAATTGACCTTTTACAGAAATAAAAAAGATTGTGGATGAACCTGTAAACTAACAGTCAATAAGAGTACTCTTATATTTAGTCATTTAAAAATTCCAAGATTGTTCTTTAACTACATTACTTTAAATTATACACTATAATTTTTGTCTAATATCTAAGCTTGCAATTTGGACATATTATACATGACTAGAGAAGAAGAGATGGAATAAAAAATACAGAAGAAAGGCCCAAAACTTTCTTGTATAGAATGCTAGACATTTTGAGAATTATTGTATGGCAAACAGTTAGTATGCTTTAGCTTTCCTTTTGATACCCAAATGAAAAGAAGTGGCTTGTTACATTTATAAATAGTTAAACTTTTCTCAATAACTTTGATTCTCTCATTAACAAAAATGGAAATTACAACAAATTTCTCCTGCCTTTGTTACGTCTTCTTGGTTTTCTCCTACTGTCATTCTCCCCTTCATTGTATCTATGAATCAACAAAGATGCATCAAGTTAACTATGAAGATAAAATAATCTGTTGAAAAAATAGGGTTCATACAGTGTTTGATTTATCCAAACCTGCTTTTCTTCATTCTTACTTTTGCTCCTTTGGCTTTCTCTTTATTTCCAATTTCCTCTAAAGTCACAACCCTGTAGAGCTTAGATGTCTTCTTTGAATGGGAACCAAAAGAATTTTCTCATCAGTACAAGTTCTCAATGGTTCTTCCTTTGAAGACAGGAAGATCAGTATCAATTCTTTCTCTAATATATCAATTTATTACTACCTGACTTTTGTTTTATTGTATTTATCTTTGTACAGTTGTTGGACTTGTTGCCCTCAAAAGTATTATTATTAATTGTTAGTTTCCAGGTGCATACAATCTTTTTTACTGTTGTCAGAGGTCAACTTCCATGTATCTGTGTTTCATGATTAATTCCAATCTCTCTGTTTGAATATACCTACGTATTTATAGGATCATTGTCTAAAACTTTAGCTGCATAAAGGACTTTTCATTTTCACTTAATTTTAAAAGATTTTGGGGATAGTTTTATATTTCCTCTCTTAAACTTGACTTTATCATCTTAAATGATAATTTTACTTACCTATTTGAATTTCACCTCTGTTATTTGCAAATAATTTGTACTGACTTTAAAGTAGTTTTTATTAGACTGAAAATTGGATGATGAATGACTCAGATTACATTTCCAGAGATACTAGCAATAAACACTTTTACTTCTTTTATTCCTTTGTTGTGGTAATTTTTTAAAAGCTTGAGGTTTAGGCAATTCCAAATTCATAATAAACAATTGTGGACTTAAAAGATAAATGTAAGTAGTGTTCCTTGGGTTGGGAGGGGTGATTTAGAGTCGTTGCCAGACTGATAACACCCCCAGGAAGCCATATTTTTTTATACTACTTTTTGGAGTTTCACCAAAAGTTTTTCTTTTTAATTAGTTTGCCTGTTCTGGAGCTTAGACATACTATAAAATGTGAGTACTTATATATCGGCTGGGAACAACTCTGCTTCTCTGATTTGCTACATAGTTTGTTCTCTCTTTTACACAAGAAACACTTTAAAGATGGCAGCTGCATGTATGGGCTACTTTCCTGTTCCTGTTAGTATGAAAGTTTGCACAGAAGAATCTTCACGTATTTTAATATGTATCATATTGATATACTTTTTTGAAAAACAGAAAATTGAAAAGTGTCAAATTAACCAAGCTAGTGCAGAAAGATTTCCAGCAAAATTTCTCAGAGCAGTTACTATAGCACGGTTCTATTAAATGCTTGTTATGATTGGTTTCATGTATGTTTGTTCACTGTATGCTGTTGACCAGTGCTGGTAGTATGCTTTAAATAATATGAGAAGGGAAAGGAGATACAGTTCATTGGCTGTTTTTACGTGAAAAAATAGAAATAGAAAACAAAACTTTCTAAAAAGACTATAACCAATGTCTCAAACAGGATCATTTATCAGATAAGAAAAGCTGAGGAGATGAAATCACAAGGCAAAAGGTTGAAAATTCTTGGAGGACTTGTTATACATTTTAATTATATGGGCGGCAATCCTGCAAACTTAGTGTTTTATTTTACTCACAGTCTCTCTCAATAGTATTAGTGAGGTGTTTGCAAGATCATGGCCTTTGTGTCCAGGTATGTGCATGTTTCCTGTTTTAAAATGGAGTGTTAGGGTAAGTATATTCTGTTTAAAAATTCTCATATATAGCAAGTTTATATTTCAATGTTTTTAAATTCTAAAAAGTAAATTTTAAAAATAACTTGTGAAACCAGAGCCAGGTTCAAACAGTATTTGGTACATTAGATGTCTAAACTCCAAGTGGCATCAATGTTAAAATGTCTTAAATAGCTTCTTGAAACTAGCTCTCATTTTAGCTAGTAAGATAAGGGCAGTGCAGTTGTGGAGCTATTATAGTTGAAGCTGATGTCATGGGTGTGTCTACACAAAGTGCTAGACCACCATCTACACTTGAGCAGCAATTACTGCTCAGTACATTAGTTTAATGCGCAGTTTGCTAGTACCTGTAGATACAGATACTAGATTAACCATTCATAAGGTACTGTGCAGTTGTGCATGTATAGACAGATGACTGGGTGCAAATTGCTTTCAGTCAGCCCAGGCAGCAGTGGCCAGGGGAGCTGTCCTACTTCCCTCACAGCTGCCTACCAGCCCTGTGCCGCGATCTTCAGGGGGTAGGAGTAGGAGCTGTCTGGGCCCCCAGGCAGCTGCCTGCCAGCCCATGCCCTGATCTGTAGGGGTGGGTAGCTGTCTGGGCTGGAAAGCAGCTGCCTGGGAGCCCAGATAGCTCTCTGCCCCCTGCAGATTGAGGTATGGGGCTGGGAAGCAGCTGCCTGAGAGCCCAGACAGTTCCCTGCCCCCTGCCCCCAGAAGATTGGAGCGCAGAACCTGGACAGCTCTCTCTGTCCTGGGATCCCAGGCCTGACTCTGGTGCCCCCTGCCAGCTGAGGGCTGGCACTCAGGGGAGCCTGGACCTCCCTCTGGCTGCTGTAGGTGGGGGCAGAGGAGGGCAGGAGCAGCTCTGCACTGCATTGCTCCTATTGGAAACAAAATTTGCTCATAACAGGTGCATGTGTAGATGCATTCCCATGAAAAACTTACTGCGCCGTATTTTACTGTGCAGTAGCCCTAAGCACTTTAATAGCACATATAGATGCGCCCACTGTTTAGCTGGTATTCTGAAGGGAAAATGCAAGGTGCTACCCTAATATAATACTACTGAAGTGTTTCTCAACCTTTTCATACTCCAGGCACCATTAGACATGGCACCCTGGTTGAGAATTGCTGACATAGCAGGAGACATATTCATGATCAGGATAGTTTAAAAAAATATTTTCCTATAATATTAATATGGGAATTTGTTTGATTTAAAGTATAGGAATGTGATGTAAAAATGTTGTGGTCCTTCCATATCTTCTTGAATTAGGTGTGAATTCTTACTCATAGTCATATTTCTTCAATATTGTGATTATTTGAAAGGATTCTCTGTCAGATGGACACTTCCAGTTATGATATTCACTAACTCTCATTAATCACGAACTCCTGGAAGTCCAGAACATTTTTACTTGGTCTTGTCTGCAACTTACATGAACATCATATTTCTAATCTCATGTGTTACTGACTTTTCAGCCAAGCACTTACGTTTAAAATAAGTTTTATAAACTTTTAGATTACAGGCATACCTCGGAGATATTGCGGGTTCAGTTCCATACCACCGCAATAAAGCGAATATCGCAAAAAAGCGAGTCACATGAATTTTTTGGTTTCCCAGTGCCTATAAAAGTTATGTTTACACTATACTGTAGTCTATTAAGTGTGCAATAGCATTATGTCTAAAAAAACCAATGTATATACCTTAATTAAAAAATACTTTATTGCTAAAAAATGCTAACCATCATCTGAGCCTTCAGCGAGTCGTAATCTTTTTGCTGGTGGAGGGTCTTGCCTCGATGTTGATGGCTGCTGACTGATCAGGGTGGTGGTTGCTGAAGGCTGGGGTGGCTGTGGCAATTTCTTAAAATAAGACAACAATGAAGTTTGCCGCATCGATTGACTTTTCCTTTCACGAAAGATTTCTCTGTAGCATGCGATGCTGTTTGATAGCATTTTACCCACAGTAGAACTTCCTTCAAAATTGGAGTTTGAAATATTGTGAGAATTACCAAAATGTGACACAGAGACACGAAGTGAGCAAATGCTGTTGGAAAATGGTGCCGATGGAAAAATGGTGCCGATAGACTTGCTGGACGCAGGGTTGCCACAAACCTTCAATTTGTAAAAAACGCAATATCTGCAAAGCGCAATAAAACGACGTATGCCTGTATTCTGTTCATCACCGAAAAATAGTTTTGAATGTTATACTACGCCTATGTATTCATAATGTGCTATCTGGTTTGCTGCATCTGAGATGCACGCTATTTGTTATAAATATAAATTCATAAAGAGAAATGTTATTTGATTTCTGCATTACACTTACAATATGTTATCTCCTGAAGATGTGCAAAGGTTTATTTCTGAAGTCATTTGAGCTTTGTTATTAAAACTTGTTATTTCTATTACCATAACACCTAGAAGCACTATTTGTAGATTTAGACCCCATTGTGCTAGATCATTGATTTTCAACCAGGGTACTATGAGATCCTTTTTAGCGTGCTGTACAATATTAGTACTACTAGGTGTGCAAACAGCTACATATGATTTATACAATAAACCAAGAGATTTCAGATAGGAATTCATGTAAAAAAAAACATTCTGAGTTGTTGTCTTCCTAAGTTTTTGCAACAGAAGAATTGTTCTAGTTTTTTCCATAGTCAAGAAAAGAATGAAAGCAAAGAGCTGGCATTTTCTGAGAGGCACCTTGAGTCTAACAAGGTTGAGGACCACTGTGCTAGGTATTGTACAAATACAGAACAGAAAGTTCCTAGAGAATTTACAATCCAAGACAAAAGAGAACAGGTGGCTATGAACAGTGAAGCACAAGGACATGAGACACTCGTGGTGCTCTGGTGAGGTGCCGGAGGACTGGAAGAGGGCCAATGTGGTCCCTATCTTCAAAAAGGGAAAAAAAGAGGACCCGGGAAATTACAGGCCAGTTAGTCTTACCTCAATCCCGGGTAAGCTCTTTGAAAAAATTATCCTGGCACACATCCAGGAGGGCCTTGCGGGGGAATGAATGCTCAGGGGCAACCAACATGGGTTCATCAGTGGCAAGTCTTGTCAGACCAACCTGGTGGCCTTTTACGATCAGGTCACCAAATCATTAGATGCAGGGGTTGCTGTGGATGTAGTCTTTCTGGACTTCCGGAAGGCTTTCGACACTGTCTCTCACCCTGTCCTCATCAAAAAGCTGGGAGACTGTGGTGTCGATGCCCACACAGTCAAATGGGTTGCTAACTGGTTGGAGGGCCGCACCCAGAGGGTGGTAGTGGATGGGTTCTTCTCGACCTGGAAGGACGTGGGCAGTGGGGTTCCGCAGGGCTTGGTCCTCGGGCCCGCACTGTTCAACATCTTCATCAGTGACTTGGATGAGGGGGTAGAAAGCACCCTGTTCAAGTTTGCTAATTACACTAAGATGTGGGGGGATGTGGGTGCACTAGAAGGGTGCAATAGGTTACAAGCTGACCTTGACAGGTTGCAACGGTGGGCGGATGAGAATAGGATGGGGTTTAACACTGATAAGTGCAAGGTGTTGCACATCGGGAGGAAGAACTGGCACCACACTTACAGGTTGGGGAACTCCCCTCTTGCCAGCACGGAGACGGAAAAGGATCTTGGAGTCGTCATTGACTCCACGATGAACATGGGCCAGCAGTGTGGGGAGGCAGTCAAGAAGGCCAACCGTACCCTGTCATGCATCCACAGATGCATCTCGAGCAGGTCCAGGGAGGTGATCCTCCCCCTCTATGCGGCACTGGTCAGGCCGCAGCTGGAGTACTGCGTCCAGTTTTGGGCACCACACTTCAAGAGGGACGTGGACGATATGGAAAGAGTCCAGAGGAGGGCCACTCGTATGATCAGGGGTCAGCAGGGCAGGCCTTATGAGGAGAGGCTACGGGACCTGAACCTGTTTAGCCTCCACAAGAGAAGGTTAAGGGGGGACCTTGTGGCCTGCTACAAACTGGTCAGGGGGGATCAGCAGGTATTGGGGGAGTCCCTGTTCCCCCGTGTGCTGCCAGGAGTGACCAGGAATAACGGTCACAAGCTGGTGGAGGGTAGGTTTAGATTAGATATTAGGAGGTGCTACTTCACAGTCAGGGCGGCTAGGGCCTGGAACTGGCTTCCAGGGGAAGTGGTGCAGGCTCCTAGCCTGGGGATTTTTAAAAGGAAGTTAGATGAGCACCTTGCCGGGGTCATCTGACCCCGGTGCTCTTTCCTGCCAAGGCAGGGGGTCGGACTAGATGATCTACCTAGGTCCCTTCCGACTCTAGCTACTATGAAACTATGAAACTTTTGATCAGCATCATAAGGAATGGTCTCAGCACACCCAGGGGAGTGATGTGGTCAGATAGATCAATGGGATAGATAGATCTTTGCAGTACCTGTAGTCTAAAACCATTGCAAAGCACTAACTTCTGGGTTGTGGGGTCCTAGTGATGGGGATATACATACTGGGTGCATCGGCATATGTAATTAATGGTAAGCAATAAACTCTGGTGCCAGCAGGCAGCCCTTGTACTGAAGCACCCTCATGCCACTGCCAGCCCTATCAGCATCAACATGTGGAGTGCTGTGCATTAAATAATTCTGCCACAGGCTGGTACATATATTTAAAATTACTAACCTACAGATATATTTATTAGTTTACTGTGATCTAATAGGCATGCGTAGATACTGAGACTTTACTGTGGAGCTAATTAGTCAGCTCCTCATTAAATTTCTCAAGTATATATGCCCACTATGCAATGTTTTATACATGGCTTGCATCTTCAGCCATCCCTATTTCTTTTTCCTTTCTTTTAGCCAGTGGGTCTCAAAACAACCTATCCATCCTGAGATGCATACTTTGCATTTTTTTCCTATTAATTTCTGGGGCCAAATTTTGTCACCTGATGTTTGTGGACACGGATTCAAGACAGTTCTTTCTTCACAAAGTATTAAATAAATCCTGAAATAAAAACCTTGCATGTTGCTACCCACCTACCTCAGTAGCAACTGCAGGAGCAGGAACATGGCTTCTCTGTCACAGCCTTAGTTCACCCTCTCCTCGGCACCATATATTGTTGTATCATTGGGATGTGACATGTGAAGCTAGCGTCCTTCCCTCAGTGTATGTGAGTACGGGACAGTCTCATTAGCTGTATAACTGCCAGCTAATCATGAGAACCCTGTGTCTGTCAAGGAGACAGTTCATAGCTCTGAAACTAAGCTCTGTGTAATCAATGGATTCAAATGGGGCCAGGCTGGAACCAGTGAGAGCCCTTTGCATCCCCAGGAAGTAAGAGATTGAAAAAGCCCCTTACGAGCACCTCTCTCACATCCATCCGCTTGCTATGTTGTTCTGAAAAGGTCACTGCTGTTCTGCATACAGGAGCTTCCTCTGCTTCTCAAAATCCACAGAGCGCCATTTGGCGGTATTGCGTGTTTGCATTATTTTCCTTTCCTAGGCCTCTGTGAGTCCTGATCACTTCAAGCACTTTGCTGATTTCATTGTCAACAGGATCAGACAAGTCAGTAAAGAGCTCCTTTTTGCAGCATGCTGCTCTGGATTTGCCGTGTTGTTAATTTTTTATCTTTAACAATATGCTGTAGTGTAATTTTAATGAGATGTTTGATATTATTTTAGGGGGATGTAAATTGTCACGTAGCTGCAGAGAATGTGGCGAAAATATGCTAAGTGCACTTTAATGCCACACAGGAGGATCTGCCCAGGGGAGAGATCCCCATAAATGTACTGAATGTGAGAAAAGCTTTTCTCACAATGGAAAGCTTCTCATACATTAGAAAAATTCAAACAGGAAAAGACTGTGCAAATACTGAGAACAACTTCAAAGGTAAAAGAATTGTGAAAGCCCACCGGAGATGTAGATGGTAGTATTATCCCGAATGTGGGAAAGCTTCAACAGAAAGGAAAATTCACTAAAGAGAGAGAAAAACACTTAGCATTGATATGACGTAAATATGTGACCCTGTTCAACACTGTATCATTTCTTTTTAATCTAGTCTCAAATCTGTTGAAAGGCAGTTTTGCCTGGATGACAGAAAAAGGAGTGTTTTAATGTTCTGGTGAAAATGGGTTTCAATTTTACTGTGCCAAGCCTTGGAAAACTATACACTGCACATAGACAGCACATTCAACACAGTATTTAGCAAATTCTGAATTATTCCAAACATATCAGGAACAGTTCCAGTTGCCTCTGGGAACTTCTTGCTCTTGTTTCCACCCAAATGCCACGTTTGGCTTAAAGTGAAATTACAGAAATTATACAGGCTTGAAAGTGAGTGAAGAGGCCTTACTTTTCAATTCACATCCTTTATTTAGAGCAGTGGGGGCCAACCTTTTAAGTAGGCATGCCACAGATTAAGCCCCGTGACCTCCTTGGGTGCTAGTCTATTCCCTTACCCCTGCCCATTCTGCTGCTCTGCTTTTTGCTCTCTGTCCTGTATTCCCTCATGATATGCCACTATGCTTTTTGTTCCCTGCCTCAGCTGCTGATGTGCTGCCTGCCCCTCTCCCTGATCATCTGTGTGACACATGGAAGCAGTCTGTGTCACTTGTGACACTTCAGATGCAGGTTGACCACCCTTATTCAGAGATATATGTTAGTCTGAAGTTAGGCAGAAGGCAGGGTGGAACTGCACCATATTAGACTAACTGGGTGTATCTACAAGAAGATGAATTGGCTCCGCAGGAAAACATCACCATCCACATGTGTGCTAGGACGTGTGATATTATATGTGTGACCATTTACACGAGTCAAAGACAGTACTATATTATGGTGGAGTACTTGCCTGCGGTGAAACACACATGTAGACAGTGACAGGGGCAGGATGGGGCATGAGTGTGTTAAAGTGGGGGACCTGCCCGTCACCTTGCCCTGTGCTTTAGCACCCTCGTGCCTCAGCGAGCCACTCTGCTGCCACCAGGGGCTTGGAGCTGACCCCCCAAGACCCCTGTCAGCCTGGGGCTGCTTCAGCCCAGCTCAGAGTGCTGAGGTCTCAGGTGCACGTGTAAGTGCTGTGCTTGAAAACAGATGACTCCAGTGCAAACTGTGCCAGAGTTTATTACTCTGCCTTACTTGCATGTGTAGATGCACCTACTGAATCAGAAACTGTGATGAAAAGGGTTGAGTGGTCTGAGTTCTAGCCTGTATTTCTTGTGGGGAACATTTGGTGGGGGTCTCAGTGTGGGCATATATTGATGTAAACAGTTGCTGTAAATGGTTTTATAAGCAGGACACTTTTATGCATTTTTTACCTCAGGGCAGATGGCAGTCTAAGCCTGACAGCAGGCCACAGAAGCTACACTTTTATTGGTTTCCGATGACATAGCGCATGTCTACATGTCACCCTATGGTGGCATTGTTTAGTAGTTCTTTTTGGTAATACTAAAGCATGGAGCAGTAACCACCTGTACTATGCTGTGCATACAGTGCACAGTTAGTTTTCACCGCTACTTCAGAAGCACGCCGCTACAGCGAAGTAGCTGCTGGTCATGTGTAGGCTCACGTGATTGCTATGTTGCTGTACGACATCATATGGCAACGTAGCATGTTGCTATGGTGACATAGGGAAAAGTGTAGACTCGCCCATAATGTTTCATTGTATTGGGTGTGTTGTCCCCAGGTGTATACTATAGTTTTGTAACTGTTTTGTTGCAAGTGGCTGATTGGACCTGAGGACAATGAGTGAGGCTCTGAGAGAGCTAGATGTAGAAAAAGGGTAGTCTCAGGGACAACAGAGAAAAGATCCCAAGAACAACAAAGTAGAATCTGTGGAAGGACAGTGGGAACTGGAATGACACAATAAAGACCTTTTCTTCTGGAGAAACGTCTGTTGTATTATTTGGCATGTCAGCACTGTGACCCCTCCTGTTTAAAGAAGAAAACACCCCCTCCCTCCTGGGAGCTGATGAAAGAGAAGGGGGTCTCAGAAGCGGGGGTGCTACAAATCAATAGGGAAACCAGGGATAGAGAAAAGCCAGGGTCTCAAAGCCAGAGGCTTGCCATGTGTGAAGCCATGCCAAGGCTGGCTTTGGGGGCTTTTCACAGGAGAGAGAAATTAAATAAAGTTGCAGTTTTTTCCAAAAGTGGTGTTGATTTTGTGCAGAGATGCATAAGCAACTGGTCTGCTTAAGGAGCAACTGGTCCTGTTAAAATGTAATGAAGTGAACTGTTGCTTCTGAAAGCTTATTATCTCTAATTCAGTTAGTCTGCAAGGTGCAACTCAATCCTTATTTAGTAATGCTTCAAACTACTTCCCTGTGAGGTAGGCAGATATTATTGTCTTTGGTTAAAATATATTGTAAATGCTTTTGAAGGAGAATGGTTAAGGAAAACAGGTGGGAATGGTGAGCAACTGTGTCCTAACTATACCCAGCTACCTAAAGAGCCCTTGGGAAACTTGGGCAGCTGGATGCAAAATAAAGAAACTTATATAACTTGTACTAGGGACTGAATCACCCTCTCTTCAGTTTCAGGAGAAATCCCCTTTCTTCTACTTTGGGGTCATGCCTCAACCTCCGGGATAATTTAGAAAAAAATGTTTTATATCTGTGCTTGCTATGTCAGTCCAAAAAAGGGGTAAAACATGTTTTACCAGGTAGGTCAATTGTTTGGAGTAATAAAAAAGTGTAATGTAAGTATTATTACAACCATTTTGCAGATGGCAAAATTGAAATGAAGCATGAATGACTTTCCCAGATGACATGATAGGAAAACTGGTTTAATTTTACTGAATGAACTAAAAGACTCTGCTTTGACTCATTTCACAGCTATTTGCTACATAACTTTGGGATTAATAACTTAATCACCCCGCTTTCATGTATGTCAAACTGGGTTATTAATCCAGTACTTATTTATTTACCACACAAAGGGATGGTGAGAGCTGAAGATGATAGTTACACAATTCTTTGAAAATCACTGCATAAGAAACGTATTTATTACCATCTGACCCCTTGAATGTGAGTGGGCAGAAAACAATGAACTCAAGAGGAAAACTATCCTTTTACTGTTTTCTAGGTCTGCTGCATTTCATAGAGTTCAAAAGAAAGAGATTTTTACCTTATATAAAAAGGAGAAAGAACTGTGGCAGGAAGAGTATTTAGCTCATTTACTTTGGGTAGAGTGAGAATTATTTTATGGCAAATCAGAGAAAAGTCTAATTAAAGTCTACATAATTAAAAAGGTATTTTAAAACAGAATTGGGATAACGATTTAGAAAAGAGAGATAATGAATACAGATATACTAAATGAATGCTAAAAAGTAAGAAAAATGATATGCTTCAAGATAAAAATGTCAAAGATCTTACTTTTGGAAGCTATTTCTTATTCTGATGAGTAAATTGGGAGTGAAATTAGCCTTTGAAGAGAAGTTCCTTAAAGGTATTAATGGACACAGAACATTATTGTTTTATTTGTTAATTCGCTAACCTTTAATTTATTTTTTTTGCTAAAGTACCATTCTTAGTATGCATTCCAAAAAGATTCTGCATCAGCATTATACTGTAACCAGAAGTTACATAAGAATTATTTTAATAGTATTATTAAGCTTTATGCTATGAATAATAAATACAAAATATTAAAGTTATGTAACTAAAATACAGTAATATTTAGATACACACACACGTAGTAATGTTATTTATTTGGAGATTCATGTTACATTTAATTTTTTAATCAAAATTACTTGGATTGAACTGAGTGTAAAATCTTCTCTTAAGCTATTGATGTGCACTGTGTCCTGGAAGATTTGGAAATATTTCATGCTACAAGCTATGCTTCAGACCCATGTAGTTGGCTGATGAAATAGTCTGCTATTGATAGCGATTATCAGACTCTTCAATATGGCAGGTTATTGGTAGAAAGAGGCCATGTTAGTGGGAAGTCAAGCAAAAGGCAGGGTAGATATGCACCTAAACAGCTAACTAAATAATATATATATAAAGTATAAGATTTCATAAACTTGAGCTGAAGCCATCAGATGCTGTGAAAGGATGAGCATGAAGTAGTGTATAACATGGAATGAGAGATTTACAAAAAAAGAATGGAGAGGAAGGAGAGGAGGAAGGGGGACAGCAAACAAAAAAAGAACCCAGGAACAAAGGAGTCACAAAAACTAATCCAGGTAATGTGATACAAATCTGTAGTCCCTGTTTGAACCATACTTAGCACCACCCAGTCTGTGGATGATTTCTTGTTCTGCAATTTCCCATTCAAACTGGTTTTTAAATTTTGCTCCTTGAGAACATTAATCCTGATGTCAGCAATGGAATGTCCAAAGAGGTTAAAATGGTCTGCCACAGGCCTCCTTTTCTTTCTGCAGCTGATGTCAGATCAGGTTTTTGGTGTCATTAAAGTAAACTGTAGTGCAGATGTCACTGAAAAGGATTTCATAGATTTTATAGATTTCATAGACAAGGCTGGAAGGGACCTCAGAAGATCATTGAGTCCAGCCCCCCGCCCAAAGGGCAGGAAGTCAGCTGGGGTCATAGGATCCCAGCAAGATAAGCATCCAATTTAATCTTGAAGGTGTTCAATGTAGGTGCTTGAACCACCTCCAATGGCAGGCTGTTCCAGACCTTGGGGGCTCGGACAGTAAAGAAATTCTTCCTTATGTCCAGCCTGAAATGGTCTCACAGTAGTTTATGACCATTCGACCTCGTCATCCCTTGGGGTGCTCTGGTGAACAAATGTCCCCCCAGATCCTGGTGGTCACCCCTGATAAACTTATAGGTGGCCATCAGATCCCCCGAGCCTGCGCTTTTCCAGGCTAAAGAGCCCCATGGCTCTCAGCCTGTCATCATAAGGTCTGTTTTCCTGACCTCTGATCATGCGGGTGGCTCTTTTCTGGGCTCTCTCAAGCTTCTCCACATCCTTTTTGAATTGTGGAGCTCAAAACTGAATGCAGTACTCCAGCTGTGGCCTCATCAAGGCCAAGTACAAGGGGAGAATGATGTCCCAGGATTTGCTGGAGAAGCATCTATGGATGCAAGCCAGCATTTTGGCGGCTTTAGTAGCTGCAGCATCACATTGCAGGCTCATGTTCATCTTGTGGTCAATGATGACCCCCAAGTCTCTTTCTTCCATAGTGCTAGCCAGCGTAGGACTACTGAGCCTATAAGGATGCTGCAGGTTTTTCTTCCCAAGGTGGAGAACCTTGCATTTTTCAGTGTTAAACACCATCAGGTTTTCATCCGCCCATTTGCTGAGCCTGTCCAGGTCAGCCTGGATCACCCTCCTGTCTTCTGGTGTGGATGGTTTGCCCCAAAGTTTGGTGTCATTGGCGAACTTGGCCAGTCTGCTCCTGACTCCAGTGTCCACATCATTAATGAAGATGTTGAACAATATGGATCCAAGGACAGAGCCTTGGGGGACCCCACTGGTCACAGAACACCGTGATGAGTGACTGCCATCAATTACAACCCTCTGGGTCTGACCATGGAGCCAATTTCTCAGCCAGCGGATCATGGTGGACCCAAGGCCACAATTGGCCAGTTTCGCCAAGAGGTGATCATGGGATACCAGATCAAAGGCTTTTTTGAAGTCAAGATATATGACATCAATCTCTTCTCCCTTGATAACTTCATACCAACTATCTGGTCAGCTATGCAAAGGTATTTAGTTTTTCATTTTTTGTGTGGGAGTTTGGGAAGGATGTAGGGAAATGATCTGAACTCTAATCTGAACAACAGAACTATCTTCTGATGTCCCTGATGCTTGTAAATCTGGATAAAAACCAGGCTACAGTACAGAGGTAGCATTGGAGACTTAGTAGAAAAATTATACCTGGCAATTAATAAAGATTGTATGTCCATGCTAATATTTTTAGATTTATCTTCTTTCCTTAACCAATTTGATTTTAACGCATTGTAGACTGTCCTGTGAGCCATAGCAGGAATAGAGGAGACTGACCCTCAGTGGCTTAATTCATATTTGTCTTAGAAATTGTAGAAGGTAGTTTTGGGCAGCTGATCTCTCACAACAGTTCTGTTGTATAAAACTGCATAAAAGCTCTACCCTATCTCCAATTTTACTTCCTTAATGGGTCCATCTATGTGAGATGCATTAACGCACATTAGCTTAATTTAATGTGCATTATGGGCATGCATCTACACATGCGCATCCTTAGTGCACATTAAAAATGGCAAAATTAGGCAATTCATGCCTAAATTTGATACCTGCAAATGCCCACAACCTTTTTAGCTAGCCTGATCCAATGCTTAACCATACTTATAGTAAGAAATTCCAACCTAAATTTCCCTTGCTACAGTTTGAGACTATTGCTTCTAGTCATGTTCCCTGGAGTCATGGAGAATAGACTATTTCCATCATCTTTACAATCACTTTTTAGGTATTTTAAGACTGTTATCAAATTTCTCTTCAGTCTTGTCTTTTCTACTTAAACAATCCTAATTCTTTCAAGCTTTCTTCATAGTTTGTTTATCCCAGACATCTAATCGTTTTTGCCACATTTCACTGGATTCTTTCTAATTTGTGCATATCTTTCTTGAAGTGAGGGGCCCAAGAGCAGACAGCCTGTAGGACTCCAGGAGCCTCACTAGTGTGGACTAGAGTATGAGGGTGTAGGTTGTAGCCGTGTTGGTCTAAGGACATAGGTGGACAATGTTCTTTGGGTGAATCTGATATCTTTTATTAGACCAACTTAAATAGTTGGAAAACAATTATTAAGCAAGCTTTCGGGTTCAAAAACCCTTTGTCAGGCTAAGGAAGTTTCAGCATTTGGTGTGTGCTCTTCCTGGATGCAATGAAAAGTAAACAAGCCAGAGGCTGGGCTGGTGTGCATACAAGACAGGTAGTCAGTGAAAATGTAGATGGAGGAGACAATGGGTGAGAGATAGGCGGGGGGGGGGAGGGGAGAGAGAAAGGGGATGAAGGCAGGTTATAATGTGTCATAAATCCAATGTCTTTATTTAGTCCATGACTTTTAGTATCCAGGAGGTTGATGAAATGGAGTTCATAGGCTCGTCTCTGACAAGTGTTTTGTAAGTTTCCTTTGAGGATCAGGACTAAGAGATTGGAGAGAGAGTGGTTTTCTTGTGAGAAATGTGCCCCCACAGGTAATTGGGTATTCCTGTCTTTGATAGATTTCTGGTGTGCGTTCATTCTGGTGTGCAGTTGTTGTTTGGTCTCTCTTATGTATTTTCCAGGGCATTTGGTGCACTGGATGAGATATATTATATTTCTGGAGGTGCAGCTGTAAGATCCAGGAATGCTGATGGCTCTGTTGTGGGGTGTAGTAATTGTGGGGGTGGTGGAGATGCATTGGCAGGTTTTGCATTTCTTGTCATGGCATGGTCTGGATCCATTTGGTGTGGTCTGGGTCTGAGGAAGTTTGCTTCTGGTGATGAGAATAGAGTATGAGAATCATTTCCCATGATTTGCAAGAGATGCTCATATTGCAAGTAAGGCCTTTTTTTGCAACAAGGGCATACTGTTGGCTAATATTCAGCTTCTGGTCAACTGTGATCCCCCAAGGTCTTTTTTATCAGTACTGCAGCCTAGTCAGTCATTTCCTGGTCTATATTTGTTCATACAGTTATTCTGTTTTAAGCACAAGACTTGGCACTTGTACATATTAAATGTCCTTTGATTAATTTTTGGACCTTTACACCGGTTTACTAAATCCATCCTGCATCTTAATTCTAGCAACCCAGAGTCTCTGCAACTGTACCCAGTTGATGTGTTCTGAAAATTTGGTAAGTCTGCATTCAGTCCCATTCTCCAAATCATTAAGGAAGACAGTAAAAAATAACAAACCCAGGACAGACCCTGCTGGGGAATGCCACTAGATACCTCTTCCCAAGGAGATATTGAGCCAATTGATGACTTCTCATTGAGCATGGTGATCCAATCAATTTTCTATCTACCGGGAAAATACTCCAACCCATAGCAGTGACCAGGGGCTGCTTACGCAGTCAGGGTTCTCCCCTCTGTCTGTACTGGCCGAGCTCCTCCTCCCTTGGCTGCCAGAGGGGAACTGCCCTCCTGGCCTCATGCCTGGGCTTATATGGGCCAGGCCCTGCCCCTTCCTGTCAGCTGGCTCTCCAGCGGTTGTCCTGGCAACCAGCACCTGTGACTCTGGCTGCCCTGGTAACTGGCAGCTGGGCCTCCCCCTTCTTGCCACTAGGGGTCTCTCCCGAGCTGTTTCTGCTCTCACCTGAGTGCTCTGTGACAGTTTCCCTGAGGGGTCAGGCCAACGCTCAGGATCTCAATATTGCACTGTTAGAAAGGAGGGTGTGGTGTACAACTGCACATGCACACATAAAAATCAATTAAGTACATACTCACTAGGTGCATACACCCCTATTAGGTATACACACTGACACTACCAGCTCAGGCACATATGCTACACACCCCAAAAGTTAGACACAGACCACTAATTCATATATCATGCACACAATGCCATATACACACAGACATACACACGCACACAATGGCAGCAGGGGTTAGAGAGGCTTGGTGCAGGGGCAAAGTCCACTGAAGTCCAGGAGGAGAGAGAGACAGAGTGAGAGTCCAAATTGTAGGAGGAGGTATGCAGGTAATATCTACCTATCCAGGCTGGAAAGGGATTGTTGTTCAGTAGGTGTTGTCCAGAGGGGCGTCCCTGGCCGGGCCTCTGGGTGGATAGGTGGTGTGGCATGGTGTTGGTCCAGATGGAGAGGGTGTCCCACTGGGTCTGTCTTCACTGCCCCTTTTTATAGGTGCAGACCTTGTGTGACCCTAGTGACAGGAGGCATGCCCAGGCAAGGGTCAGCCCCTGGCATACTGAGCATGTGTGCTCCATGCAGGGATACACAGTTTTGGGTGTCTGTAATGGTGAGAGTTGCTGGTTCTGCAGGGTCTTTTGTCTTTCAAATGCTGGTCTTGTCTCCGTTCCTGGGTGAGGTCTGTATTTCCTGGATGAATCAATGCAAGGTGATGGCCCAGTCGTTACATGCCATTCAGTAGAAGCCTGCTACCATTGTATTTCAATCATTTCCAATCACACTCATTCATCTGGGAACCAGTTTACATGAGAGGGATACGAGACTCATACAGTTGCAACACACAGGGGATGGCCGGGCAGAGGACACAAGATGGAGACTTGACATATAAAATGGAAACTTGACATGACTTTGGTTCACTTGAAAACACAGGCCTAAACCATACAATAGCCATATGAAACAATAAAAATCAATACAAAAATGATAATAATACAATATACAACAGTGGATACAAAACCAAAAACTTGCTACCAAAATAAAAATGTTTAAAGCTTATCCTACATCTTAGCTTACTTATACTTATAATAGTGAATAGAGAGGGAGAAAAAAAGTCAGGAAGGGGAGCAAATGCGATAATAAAAAAAAAGAAAAAGAAAAACTGGGGGTTTTGCTACATGTGGATCTGCCAAATACCCCCATAGAGCTGCTAGCACTCCCAATCCTGGTAATGCAGCTTACTTACATTGTGGCCCTGGGGAATGTGTACACAAGCAGGAACTCAATCTGCGTTATCATAAAACACGTAGTTTTGGACAGGATGTAGATTCTGGGAGATCAAGTCGGAGGTGTGGCATTTGTTCCACACAGAAAGAAAGAGAACTCTTTTTTCTTTTAAAAAGGTAAATTTCTATAATTGAGGTAAATGCTGTTTTAGCTGATTTCAACAGCAGGAAGTCAAAATAGCTGTGCCCTCTTTAATGGTGTCACCACAGTCAAGAGG
The DNA here is from genome assembly GCF_052110815.1 of Crocodylus siamensis. Taxonomy (NCBI): domain Eukaryota; kingdom Metazoa; phylum Chordata; order Crocodylia; family Crocodylidae; genus Crocodylus; species Crocodylus siamensis. The sequence goes on along the minus strand of NC_143396.1, from coordinate 154,189,143 downwards.
TTTTCAGGAATATGGGATAATTTGATCAATGAAAAGGGCAAAGAAGAGGTGAGGGGGGGAGGGGAAAAACCTTTAGGGTTTTTTTTTTAATTTCACTTGAACTGAAATTAATACATAATGTTATAGATTGACGTGGAGTGGTATGAAGTTAAATATGCTGTAATTGCTTTTTACTGATGCCATTTTGATTTATTATGCCCATTAAAGACGCTGTCCTGTTCTTTTTCCATAGTTTTATACAATAGGTATTGAAAATAGAGGTGTGGATAGCTCAGAGTTTGACTGAAAGCAATATTGGCAAACAGCCCATTTCTTGAGCATCAGTATGAAGCCATAAATCATACCCTTTGACAATGAAACCATGTTTCTTAAAGTCATCCTTAACCTACAATACCTACTGAGCAACAGAGATGGCTGCCTTTTGCTACACTTAATCTGTAATTTCAGATAGAATTGATCATCAAATTGCTAATTCAGCAAGAGCAGACTATAATAATAATAATAATAATAATAAATCTATTAAAAGTTAAATGTTTAAAGTGTGGAGGCCAGATGAAAAGGGAAAGAGGGTTTATTGCCCTGTGTCCCTATAAACAAGTTAACATGATTATGTTTATGGATACAAACAGAAAGAGAAAATAAGGTTAAATATATAAACAAACACAATGGGTATGTCTACACAAGATGTTTAATGAGGAGTGGACTAATTAGCTGTACAGTAAACATCCTACCATCTACACCTTCAGGACTGGAATAAACTAATAAAAACCATAGCAGGGTAGCACTTGTAAATACAAGTGCTATCCTGCTGCAGAGTTTTTTACTCCACAGCAGTGCATATATAGACACTGGCCCAGCTGGCTAGGGCACGAGTGTGCTTCAGTGTGGGGGCTCTCTGCTAGCTAGCACCACCACGGAGCACCCTCATGCCCCAGCCAGCCCTGCTGCAGCATGGGTCAGAGCAGCTGAGCTGGGTCAGAGCAGCTCTGTGGCTGGCAGGCTGACCTCCCAGGACTCTTTCCAGCCAGGGCTCAACATGCTACAGTCATGGGTGCTCATTCAAATGCAGTGCGATAAGTGTTGGAGTTTATTACATTGCAATAATATACATGTTTAGACACACCCAGTGAGTACAATTGGCAAGACTGTTTTGTAAGATAGATTACTACCATATTTACTCAAATATAATATAGACTTGAATATAAGACAACCTTCCAATAATTAGATTTTATAAGTTTGTTATAATTTTCATGTATAGAATATAATTATTAGAGTTTTGCCTTGAATTTGACCCTTCCCACAGCTACAGCATGGAAAATAAATTTGATGGGATCAGGTAGTCCCCTTCCTCTTGTTACATGTCACACTATGATCTACTCAAATGTTGATCAGTATTAGTGCTATCCTGAGTTTGGAGCATTCAAACATTTAGGTCAGCAGGAGCTGGAGGACTGAAAGGTATGAATGCACCCCACTCCCATTCTGGGCTTCCTCCTACCCCTTGAAGTTCCAGGGTATCTCCCCCCAGAGCTCCTCCCCTATCAGTCCCCCATCCCCTGTTTGTAATGTCTGTCTTAGTGGAATAGGCAGGGAAGGGTTAATTTACCTACCCACCTACCTGTCTCCCCCTCTTCTGCTGGGATGCTATTCTTCTTCAGGCTGAGTCCAGCCCAGAGAACAACAGTGGGGGTGGCTGGGCAGGAAATTCAACCCTTCATTCCCTGCTCCTTCCAGGACAGAATTGGGCTGAATCTCCACAGAACCAAATCAGGGACCAAAGCTTTCCACAGGCCTACTGGTTAGTGTCAGTCCTGAAATTAGACTACGGTATTTCTTTCTTTCTAGTGCTGTGCTTAATCCACACCTCTTTCAGATGCTTATTCATTGAGTAATAATGGAATCATCCATAATCTTATTTTGTTCTGACATAAATTAACAACAACGTTTTCATAGTTAAAAAGAAGGTCTTAAAAATAACCTGGTAGTAACTTTAAAAATAATATAAAAGTCCATTAAAATGTTAGGATAAAGTACATCAGAATGAAGCTTCGTCATTATAATTATCATGTTTCTAAGGAAAGGATGAATGCATTGTATAAAACAAATTGGCATGGGAAATACTGTAATATCAGATCTCATCTAAGTGCAGAATTCACCAATTCCCTTCTAGGCTTGAACAAATATTACATGAGTGAGGGCTCTTGTAAAATGTTGTGTTTTGAAATAGATTTCATTAAGGGTTTCTAGTGATAATTTATTTCCCCTTTTATGCCTAAGTCTCTCTCGTACTAATAATGGATAGCTTATTTGCATATAAATAGATTTCAGTATTTGCTGAAGCAGAGACCTAATATGTTTCTCTTTTTTTTTTATGGACATTGTTAAATAAGAGAGGATATTGCAGTGATCAGCAGTCATGAATTGTAATATTTTTCTTGGTCAAATCTTCTTTTGAATGCATCAGTTGTCTTTGTCATTTTTATGAATACTTCAAAGGGTTTAGATACCAGTTAAAATAGCAAACACGAAAACATTTTTTTCAAATTTCTGAAAGGATATTTTTAAATGATTGTCAAAAATTCTTAATGTAAGAATTAACTATTGAAAATGTTGACAAAATATGACCTTCTGGGTATATTTTCTTACTTAGGGTGATTTTTATATTTTTGATCTTGTGGTATGTTAGGTTTTGTACAATGCAAAGATAGTCTCAAATATATTAAATACATCTTTCATTTTTAGGCCTGTATATCACATATGGTGATAGGTGTAAGTCCTTTTCCTTTATGTTAGAAATATACATTTGAATGAAGGTCTTTTATGGTCATTTTGGTGTAATGCATGAAGCATCAAATAAGACATTTTAAAATTTTAAAACCAGAGCATATTCCAGAAAAAATATGCCATTTTAAAAGCAGGAGTGATCCTGTTTTTAATGTAACAACAAGATTATTAAAATGAAAAACATTATGAATAATAAGAATGTACTTAAAATATTATTCTTAATATATAAAACCTGATATGAACTGAACTGTTGTTGTATTGTTCTGAGAAAGATACAGGGAAGAAAATATCAATATCTGATGAAGTAAGCTCAGGCTTATGAAAGCTTCTGCACCTGTGATTTAGTTGATCTATTAAGTGCATCTCTACCCTGTCTTCTGGAAGAAAAAAATCGTATAATATATTTATTAGCAGTCTGATGTTTGTGCAAGTAAACTTTCATATACATACACTAGCAGAAAACCCACTACGCATACGGTAGTATCTATTGCCTCAATTGTATAGAAGTAATAAGTACTGTAGGGTGTCATTTTATACATATGAGCTTTTCTTACCAGCAGAGGTCACTCAGAGTAAAGTGAATGATTGCCTTAGCTTTTAAGGAAGATATTAAACTTCATTGTGCTACTGAAGCCACACTGAAATTCATGTATTGTTTCAGACTTCCTTCTTATTTGAGATCTATATTGCTGGATGTGTGCAGTGGCAGCAAAACGTTAAAATATATACAGAATATGAAACTTCATAGTTGCTTCATGTCACGAGTTAGCCAAATATATATTTATCATTTTAAGCATCCACTAGATTTAGTTTTCTTAATCTAATATAGAATAGTGGAAGTATCAGTGCCCAAAATACACTTCACAGCAGCCCTCTCAGGGGTTGCTTGGATTCATGGGGAAAATTTTACAAAGTTGCATCCTGATCATCAGTTGTTAATCATGTGAACAGCTCAGTATAACTTAATACTTGCTTGGAATTCAGAACATTAAGGTGCTCTTCTTATGTAACTGGTACCATCTTACTCAACAGATGTGTTCTTAGTGTACAGTTAGTTATTTTTGTCATTGAAGTTGGGAGGTTTTGTTTCAGCCAGGTATGATTCCTATTAGCAGCACAGATGAAAAGAGCTAATGGGCAAGAAGCTGGACTTAATTCCTGTAGTATTTGAATATGGTGAGTTTATAGATGTATAACTGACATAAAATTTGACCTGCAAAATCTTTATGCATAAAGTGGTGATGCATAAATAGGAAGGAACTGACTATAGGGTGAGTTTGTAGGTGACCATTTAGCTTTTGGTAAACAGACCATTTTAATGCAGAAATAAATGAGAGAGACAATAAATATAGAACTCAATGTCATATTTAGTGTCTCTTTTCCAAATAGAACTGTACTTTTAAGACAACAGCAAAGAACAAAATATGAAAGTAAAAGCAGAGTTTGTATTCCTTTGCTCTTGTGTACCACTAGATGTCCATATTTAATAAGGTTCTTATTTGTATTTATCAAGAACTGCATGGAAAAAAATATATAATTTTTAATATGCCCACAAATCAAGTCTAACTGGAGAATCAAGACCTTTTATCTTTGAAAAGTATATGAAGGATATTGTGATGTAAGGATTTTATCAGCATAGGTTTAATGTAGCAACATCTGATAAATGAGTTGTAGGTCATCTAAGGAGAGTGCTAGTAAAGTCTTTCTACCATGTATACATCGTGCATTCCATAGATGCCATGTACGTTACAGAAAAATAATGTTGGAAATATTTTTTATAGTTTTAGTATAGGTTGCTGGTGTTTTTTTGTTTGGCTTGTAAAGCCAGATACCTAAAGGTGCAATAGGACTTTGGATACATGCAGGAATATAACAAAAAAATAGAACAAATCTAACAGCTGTACTGCACACATGTAGTTGATGATTTTCTGTGGTTTACACTTTTATCAAGCCTGAACTAATTTTTATGGTCACAGCAAAACAGACTTCTCTAACCCCTTGCCTAGTTTCAAACTCTTGTTATAAACAATGTACATTCTACAGCAGTTTGAAAAGGAAGCTGTTCAAAAAACTTATAAATTTAGCAAAACTATCTGTTTTCCATCCCCTTTGTCCTGAAAGAATGTCAGTCACATTGTGCTTGAAGTTTGACAACTAATGAGACTAAAAGTTATAAGCATTTGAGACCAGTGAGTAAAATGGGAAGCATTAGCCAGCCTTAACATAGGTGTCACTACTGCTCTACCTATTATGCCCAGGTCTGAATGAATGTCAAAGGTACTGAGTATGCACAGTCTTCAGTTTAGCTCAGTCCCTTTTGAAGATCAAACCAATATAAATATATGTATTCATTTAGAATCAATAGTTGTCTAGGCACTCTGGCAAAAGTTAAAAAGGAAGAGATCTTGGCCTGAAGAGCTTACAGTCTATGTCTCTGTATTTATGTATGCAGTTTTGTGGTGTCTATTAAACTTGTATCCTTTTGTCTTTGAATGTTACTATAGTACATCACCTAGGGACTATCTGGTGAATGGTGCAATAACATTCACCACTTCCAAAGGCAACTGTAAAGATTAAAATGGTGACTGTGTGTTTGTTGTTTGCCAAACTGTAACAAGGTACCTTTTTTGGCTGAGTTCTAAACATTAGAAAAAAGGCTCCTGTTATGGAAATGTTAACTCTACAGTAACTGCAGTGGTCCAATATACTTTTTCAATTGTAGAGAATTGAGAGAGCTTTCTAATGAGAGACGAGCTGCATTGTAAATATTTCACTGCTGTAAAATCAGTCTTTAAGGACATGCCATTTTCATAATACTGTTGTTGTCTATATAGAATGTCTCCCAGCTTTTTATGGGTTTAGATGTACAGTGACTTAGAAGCAAACGTGATGACAGAGCAAGTAACAGGAAAAAATGCTTTAAGTTGAAAACTCAGCAGGTTAGATCTTACCTTCCCATTACAAATTGTCCTGTATATTCCCGCAGAGTCCTATTAACCTAAATGTTTTACTTATCCAGCATTTATAGAGTACTGTACGGGAATCCAAGCTCTTAACTTTTCTTTGTTGTTGTTTTTACTTGCTAAATTAATGACAACATAGATTTACAAACAGCCTTTATCCTTTGGGAAAGATGTGCTTAATTACCTTTCTGCACACTTTCAGAGTATATTAAAAAGGCTACTATTTAGCACCAAAGGGTAAATGATTCATGTTAACAAATAATTGAATTATTCTTATATCTTAATATTATGTCTTTATTATCTAAAGCAGAGAGCCATCTGCTTTCTCAAATGCATTTGCTGTTGGTATACCAGGAATATTTCAATTTAGAAAGCTTAAACTAATTTATATTAACATTAACCGAACCAGAGTCTTAGGTTGGATGATGGTACCTCATGAAGTGAGGAATAACAATATTTTTCTATCATCTTTAAATGCTTTCTATTTATCTTCCATATCTGACTGAAATACTTAGATTTTGAATTTCATGGTACGAGAGAACTATTAGTGCACACTTAGTTTACATTTGAAAAAGCCAAAGGGGAAAATTAAATAGAGGTAAGTGATTTATTTTCACTGTGAATATCTTCCATCATAGTCCATGGGTGTGTTGCTTTACTGCTTAGCACAGATTCATAGATTGTAAGGCTGGAAGGGACCTTGGAAGATCATGTGGTCCAGCCCCCTGCACTAGGCAGAAAAAACAGTTGGGGTCAGATGACTTCAGCAAAGGGGTTCCAGTCCAGTCTCCTCTTGAAGATTTCCAGGGTAGGTGATTGCACCACCTATGGAAGGAGCCTATTCCACAGTCTGGACACTCTGGCTGTGAAGAAGTTTTTCCTGATGTTGAACCTGAAATGTTCTTCCAGGAGTTTATGGCCACTACTTCTGGTTTTCCCCAATGGTGCCTTGGTCAACAGTTGTTCACTGAGCCCTTGATGTACACCCCTGATGTAGCAGTAAGCTGCTAGCAAGTCCCCTCTCAGCATTCTTTATTTCAGGCTGAAGAGTCCCAGGTCTCTCACCCTTTCCTTGTATGGCTTGCCATGCAAGTCTCTGATCATACGGGTGGCCCTTCTCTGGACTTTCTTGAGCTTTACCATGTCCTTGCTGAAGTGCGGTGCCACATACTGGATGCAGTACTCCAGCTGCGGTCTCACCAATGCTGAGTAGAGTGGAAGAATCACTTCCCTAGTTTTGCTGGAGATGCATTGATCGATGCATAACAGGGTATTATTTGCCCTGTTGGCTACAGTGTTGCACGGCTGGCTCATATTCATACTGTGGTCTGTTATTACCCCCAGGTCCCTTTCATTTGTGGTTCTGGTCAGCTTGGTATTGCCAAGCCTGTAGGTGTGTAAGGGTTCTTTTGTCCCCAAGCACTTTACACTCCTCAATGTTGAATTTCATTCGATTCTGATCCACCCAACTTGCCAGCCTGTCTTGGTCTGCCTGTATCTGCAATCAAGTGTGATCACGCTTTCCCATAACTTGGTGTCATCCATAAACTTGGCCAGTGACCTCTTCATCCCTACATGCAAATCATTGATAAATATGTTGAAAAGCACTGGACCAAGTTCTTACCCCGGAGGGATGCCACTGGCCACTTCTCACCAAGACAACATGGTTCCATTCATTAGAACTCTCTGGGTTCTAACCTGGCATTTTGGGTCATCTTTTTTGCCTCAACACTGTGGGTACAAAATGTTACTATAACAGTTTAGTCCCACCCTGCATAGTTGCAAAAAGACATATCCAAGAAGTAGGGGAGTAGCATATCAAATATACCATGTTCTTTCTGAGTTCATGCTCATGGATCCACCTCAGCTTCAGATTCCCCTTCTCCTTTCCTCTGTTTGTATCTTACTTCCAATCCATAATTACCATGGCCAAGTAGTAATGTTTCACTGGTTTGAACAACTTTAAATGGCCTTACAAGCACTCATGGTGCTCTGGCGTGGTGCCAGATGACTGGAAAAGGGTCAGTGTAGTTCCCATTTTCAAAAAAGGGAGGAAGGAGGACGTAGGAAACTATAGGCCAATCAATCTTACCTTGGTCCTGGGTAGGCTTTTTGAGAGAGTTATTCTGGCGCATGTCTGTGAGGGGCCAGCAGGGGAGATTATGCTTAGGGGCAACCAACATAGGTTCATTAGAGGCAGGTCCTGTCAGACCAATCTGGTGGCCTTCTATGACGAGGTCACCAAATCAATAGATGCAGGTGTAGCAGTGGACGTAGTCTTGCTGGGCTTTAGGAAGGCCTTCGACACTGTCTCTCACCCCATTCTCATTAAAAAACTAGGGGACTGTGGCATCAACACCTACACAGTCAAATGGGTCACTAGTTGGCAGGAGGGATGCACCAAGAGAGTGGTGGTGGATGGGTCATTTTCGACCTGGAGGGATGTGGGCAGTGGGGTCCCCCAAGGCCCGGTTCTCGGGCCCGCACTGTTCAACATCTTCATCAGAGACTTAGAAAAGAATGTAAAAAGCACCCTGTTCAAATTCACAGGTGATACTAAGATGTGGGGGGAAGTGGGCACGCCAGAAGGGAGGAATACACTGCAATCGGACCTAGACAGGTTACAGGGGTGGGCGGATGAGAACAGGATGGGTTTCAACACTGACAAGTGCAAGGTGATGCACCTGGGGAGGAAGAACCGGCACCATACCTACAGGCTGGGGAACTCCCTTCTCGTCAGTGCAGAGGCAGAAAAGGATCTTGGAGTCAAACATGGGCCGGCAGTGTGGGGATGCAGTCAGGAAGGCCAACCACACCTTGTCATGCATTCACAGATGCATCTCGAGCAGGTCCAAGGAGGTGATCCTCCCCCTCTATCCGGCACTGGTCAGGCCGCAGCTGGAGTACTGCATCCAGTTCTGGGCGCCGCACTTCAAGAGGGATGTGGACAACATGGACAGGGTCTAGAGGAAGCCACTTGCATGATCGGGGGCAGCAGGGCAGGCCCTACAAGGAGGGCCTGAACCTGTTCAGCCTCCACAAAAGAAGACTGAGGGGGGATCTAGTGGCCTGTTACAAACTAGTCAGAGGGGACCAGCAGGCATTGGGGGAGTCCCTGTTCCCCCGAGCACTACCAAGAGTGAGAAGAAATAACTGTCACAAGCTGGCAGAGGGTAGATTTAGGCTAGATATCAGGAAGCGCTACTTCACTGTCAGGGTGGCTAGGATCTAGAATCAACTTCCAAAAGAAGTGGTGCTGGCTCCTACCCTGGGGGTCTTTAAGAGGATGCTGAATAAACACCTCACCGGGGTCGTTTGACCCCAGTACCCTTTCCTGCCATGGCAGGGGGTTGGACTTGATGATCTGCTCAGGTCCCTTCTGACTCTACCAGGTATTAAACTGAAACTTATTGGCACGTTACTTAGAAAAAGTTGTAGCAAGATGTAGTGGGGGGGGGCTGTCCTTTGTTCTGGATTCTTTCAGCGTTGCAGAATTATACAATACAGAGAAATCAACACACTGTCTTAGGATGTATTGCTCCTTTGTTGGTCATTTTGAAGCATCGCCCCTCACCTGTATGAAATGAAACACCAAACAAGAATTTAAAAGCCACTGTTGGAGAACCAGGTCTCTCAAATGCCTAGTATTTGTATTTCAATTAGCACTGGATGTAAGTACAGCTAGAATGTGATATATACCTTTTCCACTCCTTGGTTAAAGGAAGATTTTAAGTGAAGACCATATCTTCAGAGTGCCATTGCTGTACATTCTTCATTACATGATACTACTTATCCTCCACCTCCAATGTAATTAATCAGTTGTAGCTGAGCCTGCTTGGGCTCAAACCTTGAAAGGCCAGGAGATTCCTATTTAGCTCCTAGATTAAGAAGCTTTTCAGGATATGAGTTCTGGTCTTGTTTAGAATATATTCTTTGTATATTGCCTACATACATGTAGGCCATCAGTTGAAGGAAGGGAATGTGTCTAGAGTTTGCTCTTTTTAATTTTGATTCTACCAGAAAAATGAAATTGTCCAGAGCATGCATTTGCTACTTAACTGGGGAGTCCTAACAGAAGTTCCTTTTCAGCTGCAGACTCAGACCCATTTAAGACATGGAGAGGAATTATAGCATTAAATATGCCTTTGTAGCACTACAAAAAGGGAATGTGCAGCCATTCAAGCTGTTGGGGGTATTACAAAGATGCTGAGAGTGCTACAAAAAAGTAGAATTTTCAAAGAGCAAGTTTGCACCAGTGCTTTGCTGTGTGTAACACCTCTACAGTTACATAGCAGGAGAGCAGTCTTTAGGATTCCCAGTATCTCATAGTCCTCTGCTTTCTCTCTCACCTCCAAGGGGGAAAGAAAGGGGCTGGCTCTTTAATAGCCCATTCAACAATGAGTTGTCAGGGAGCCCTGCTGGGACCCTGATGCCACCAGAGCTCCTGAACCAGCAGAGCTAGACCTCTGTTCACTGTGCAACTGCTCCCCGGTCTGGTTCTGCCAGTCAGCTGATTGGTAAGACTGAGCACAGGGTGGCTCTGTCACAGTTGGATGCCACCAGAGCTCCTGAACCAGCAGAGCTAGACCTCTGTTCACTGTGCAACTGCTCCCCGGTCTGGTTCTGCCAGTCAGCTGATTGGTAAGACTGAGCACAGGGTGGCTCTGTCACAGTTGTGGATGCAACCTGCTCGGTGTGCTGGCTATGGGGATAGGGCTCCCATGCAATGCCACCATGACTTCCAAAGAATGGGCAAGAGTCCATGCTCTGGCAGCAGGATGAGAAGCCCTGCATAAAGTGCTCCTGCTGCATTCATGTCAGCAAGAGCTGGGGTTCTGGTCACTGGGGCTGGGGGAATGGGGCATGAAGCACAGGCTCAGGCGGCTATAATAGAATTGTTGTTGGGGGAGGATCCGGCATGCAGGCCCATCAGTTGCCATCCAGTTACAGTAACTGATAGGAGTGCCAGTGTGACTAACTACTGATCAGGGATGTATTTGGTAGCTGTGTTGGTCTGAAACAAAAAGAAATGCAAAACTCTAGGACTCTTGGCTCAGAGATGATACCTTTTATTAGACCAACTAAGAAATCACACACAAAAAAATCTTTTTCTGCAAGATTTCAGGCACACATGCCTTTCCTCAGGCTCAGAAAATTATTGATGGTCCCCATAGGTAGAAAATAAACTTCATTTTTGCACAGAGGAAGCTGAAGGTGGAAGTCTGTTCCTCTAGATCCATGAGAGTCTCTTTGTGAGTTGCTCTTTGATGTGCAGATAAGGCAGGATTCCTTCCCTGGTGGCGTCAGATGGCAGGAAGGTGTAGAAATCTTTCTTGGTGTTAAATCTTTCTTGTTGTTCAGCAATGATGTTGAAATCCAAAATTAGCTACAATTCAGCATCTTCCATGTTTCAGGGATGATTTCGGTAGCCTTGTTGGTCTGAGAAAAAATGAAAATTTATTTTCTATCTATGGGGCCTTTTACCATCTATAATTTTCCCTGAGCGTGAGGAAAGTGTGTGCCTGAAACTTTGTCTAATGAAAGGTATCACCTCTGAACCAAGAATTCTAGAGTTTTGCATTTCTAATTACTGATCAGGCAGAGGTGACTTCCTGATCAGCTGTTGCCACCATAGGAGCTGATGCCAGCTGGAGGCAGCCAAAGAAGAGAGGCAGCTTTCTGTGTGAGGTGTGGGGAAGAAAGGGGGATCCCCCTAATGCATCCTGGCTGGAAAACTTGCCTTGCTTGTTCAGCTGGGGAACTTGATCACCTATACACCCCCACTATACTACATTTTGTAGTGCTGCAGAATGCTCAGATACTTTGTATGCCTCTCCATAAGTAAAAGAGCAAATGTATACAAGTGAATGCCTCTTGAGGCAGAACAGTCTAACGACATGAAGTCTGATGGCTTTTAATATTCCATTTTAATGATGGGAATCCTAACTATTTTTTAACACAGTTGCTTACATAGTAGCAGAGTTTCCTAGTTGTGACAAACCCAATGGAAGGCTTTATATTTAAATATATATATTTTAAGCTTTTCAGAAAAATGCAGTATATTTGTATTTTTTTGTGAAATATTGAAACCATTTTTATCAAATACTGAAGTCTCTTTTTACTTGCATTTTATGAATAACTGATACATATTGAACTGATAAGTATCAGCTAGGATCTTGACTGCAGAGGGCTCTGAAATAATTCTGAGGTCCTTTACTTATTAGATACAATATTTCTTCAGGTTACAAAGGTCTAGTAAAGTCCTGCTGGACATAGCTTTACTTTTGTTTTCAGCCCCTGTGTGTTATAGCTCCTTGTTTCACATTTTAACAAAATACAGGACTATTTTGGTAAGTTTTATGGATTTTACTATCCATATGTTTACATGCATATTGTTTACCAAACTGGCAGATTGAATGGTCTGTGCATTTATTTAGCTATAACCTTAAGTATCATTTAAAACAAAATGAGTTTTAGTAGCCTCAGAAGAATATTATGTCTGATATTTCTTGGACAGTGGTGGTAATAATATTTCTCAATGTTCTGATTTGTCTCTTTACTGCTATTTGATTTGAGGAAAAAAATGAAAACCACAGTTTACACATCATGAACATAACCTCTCAAAGCAAGCTTTTCCACTTTCATTGCACATTGTCCAGCATATCATTTCACTGCTCAGATTTCAGATCCTTATTAGTAGATTTCTTTTCTAAGTCAATATAAGCTACTGTAGGAGCAGCTACCAGTAATGTTGAGAAGTAAGTGAGCAGAGTATGAGTCATAAGTTCTCTACTCATAAGAAAGAAAAATTCACGCTTCTGATCTAGGTTTGGATTTTAAAACTCTTATTTTCAAAAGCAGTCATTTTCAGTCCTTTCCTAATATAGTGGAATACTCAGAGTGAGGGGCAACAGCACAGATTTTCATTTTAAATTACCCATTGCACCTGTTCACTGCTATTTTTGCCCTGTAGCATTGCTTGACATTTCATAGAGAATGAGCCAGCACAGGGCTGGAAAATATATAATTATAAGAATCACCTGCTCTTGATTTTCCCATTACATACCAATCATGATACAGGCAGACTTTTCATAGATGTTTGATTTGTAATGAGAAGTTTTATTCTGTGTTGACCTGTGATTAAAATGTGGCATTTTGGGAAATAAATAGAAGATAGCTTCTGTGTATTTCAGCTCTGAACTGGGGCTAAGAGAGGTAATGCATGCCTTTGACCTGTATCCCATATGTAGCGGCATATGCAATGGGACATATATTCTATGATAAAAATTGTATAGTACAGTAAACCTTTTTAATGTTAGATGTCTCAAAGCAGTCAAAATGCAGGAAGCGAAAAAGATGAGTGATATCAGGCAGTGTGGTAAGTGAAGCCTACACCCTGTGAAGGACTTAAGAATATAACAGTAAGGTTAGAGCCACAAAGTTATTAATTGCAACAGTTCAAATAGCTGTAGCCATATATGTAGATACATTAGTAATTGCTGTAACAAATGGCAGGACCAGAAACCCTATTTCTTAATTAAAAATATACATAATTATTATGGTAACAGACTCAAGACAACTTTTTCCAAAAGCAGTATTATTGTGACTCAGCATGTTTCATGTTTTAGTAACCTGAGTTAGACCTTTGTAGCTGAACAGTGCATATTCATGTTCCAGTAGAGCTTAGCCATAGACTAGCCAGAGTTTCAGAATGCGATCTGAGCCCAATCCTGTTTCCATTGATTTTACTGTTGTTAAGATAGAGCCCTATGTGAGTGCATTGTCTGTTTATTGAATGGAGAAGACGCTCATTATGTATTATTTGTGTTGCACTAAAGCTTTGTAAACTTAGTCAAGGTACTAGGCATTTATACCTGTGCTCTGGGAGTGGGGTGGGGATGGGGGTCACTTTAATTAAAATGGCTCCAAAAGCTGCTCTAATTAAAGCACCCAGAGCATCACATGTATCATCATTCTTGCACTGAAAAATGGTGGTGGGGGCACTTTAACTAAAACGTGTTCAACAAGCTTTAGTTAAAGCACCTCTGCCACCATTTTTCAGTGCAGGAATGCTGATCCATGTGATGCTGGAGTCTGCTGGAGCATGGTAATTACCATGATCCAGCAAATTTGATTAATTGAGTCGGCTGTGATGTGCTGTAATTACAGCATGTCGGAGCAGCAAAGCTGCATGTGTATAAGTGTCCTGGGTGTGTTACAAACACGGAACAAAAAGAGACCTTACATTCTAAATGTAAGACAAGAAACAACAGAAGGTGACGGGAATTATCCGGTTTTCCTTTCAACTTTCCACTGACCATATTTCTTCAGGGCAGTCTCCTAAAATCCACTGGTACTGGGAAACTTACATTTTTGTATACTGATTTTTTGCAAGTAATACCGGTCCACCAATATTACTTAATTAACTTCTCACATTGAGAAGGAAGCACAAATGTTGGGTGATTAGGAAATCAAGAAGCAATTTAGTAATTCCTGAGGTCATTTACCGTATTTCCGCGCATATAGCATGTACCCATGTATATAACCCGCAGAAAACTGTGTTTTCATAAAATACTCTATGTATTCCCCTCACCCATGTTTTCCCCACACCCCGAGACATGGCCACAAGGACAGGCTCTGCTGGGCTTGTGGGCTCTGCAGGGGAGGGGAAGGATGAGGTGCTGCAAGCTGTGAGCCCCACTCCCCACCACTGCTGCCAGCTGCACTCTGCTAGGCACAGCCGCTGGAGCTGGAGCTGGAGCCCGCAGCTTCTCATCCCTCCCCTCCCCTGCAGAGCCCTATACATCCTTTGTCAAGTTATCTGTATATCAAGTGTATTGTATAAACATTTTTAAGGGATGAATTCATTTATTGTGATCCGTATGTAACATTACTTTGAAGTTTAATGTTAAAGTCAGCGTAAAACTCTTCATTACCTAATCTATTAATATAAAGCAGGTTGCACATACTGGATTAAATAAAACTGAAGTCAGTTGAAAGTAAAGCAAGTAATATTGGGAATTTTAATTTGTGTTTGGCAGAATATACTACTGGAATCAAGAAACTATGGCTGCGTGTGCATGTTCAAATGAACTGGGAGAATTCTCTCAGGTTTGTTTTCTTGGTAGAAAAACTTAGCTGTAGATGTCTGAATGGACCGCTGAGCCCTTGAAGAGCACAGAGTTTGGAAAGCTGATTGTGTAGCCAGAGAATCCCTATACACATACCTCAGCATGCTCTACAGGCACTCTTAGGCCATGTGTAGACAAAATGAGGGGCATGAGTGCACGACACTTTAAAGTGGGCTAAATGCTTTTGCAATGCTTTAATGGTGTCAGTGTTTGCATGCCTTGACAGCATATTGCGCATTAATTCCAGCTGCTGTAGGAAATTCAGTGGCGTAATGCACCTTAAATGACTTGGGAGTCAAGGGGTTTTAGTTTGCTGCCCCTACAGCTGAGGAACAAAGCACCAGGCTCCGTGCAGTTCAGGGGCTCTTCAGGAAGCCCTGCAGGCAGCCTGGCAGCAGCCCAGGAAAGTGGGCTCTGCCCAAGAAAAGTGACAAGCCTGGTCTTTTTTTTTTCCTGCCCCCTGGAGCCTGCCTGCCTGAGCTGTATGGAGGCCCAGTGGTTTGCTCCATGGCTGCTATGCCCTCTGAGACCGCCTGTGGGTGGGTGCTGTTGGGGGGGGCACCACTGCTGCAGAGGGAAGCACCAGTTCCACACTGACACACACAACCCAGGGACTGCTCAACCCGCCGGCAGCTCAGTATCCCGTCCCAACTGGAGAGGCAGGTAAGTCAGCAGGGTGCATGCATGACACGTGGTTTTAATCAGCCCTAAATTAAAGTAATGTTTTTTAAAACCCACCACTTCAGTTTAGGGGCCCTGTGTCATCTACACACACCCTTAGTCTGTCTAGAGTTAGATGGCAGCAGGGCACAGGGCAGCCCTTATTGACTGACCCAAACTGCTCAGAGTTGTTCTGTGTCTCCCTGCAGCACAATGTTAGGCTAGTTTAGTGATTCTCAGAGGGATTTTCAAAGGGTGTGCAAGGGCATACCTGTGTGCCATCAGTGATGGAAGTATGCCGCCCAAAATAATATTTTTCTTTTTTTTGTTTAAACTGGGAGTCACAGCATGTCTGCAGAGTGAGGTGCAGCCATGTCCCTGGGGTGGGGGCAGGGCACATCACTAGGAATTTCCAGATGTCTCATCCTAGCACAGCTTCTTGGCAGCTGGAAGTTGCATGTGCACTGCAGTTATGGAGTGGGGCGCTGGGAGAAGCAGTGACAGAATTGAGACCAGACATTGGCAAACTGTGTGTGTGTTGCTGCTGCCATTTTTCCTTGCTTCCCTTTTCAGGTGTAAAAATGTGCCACCAATTTTAATTCAGAAAAAGTGTGCCCTGGCTATCAGAAATTCAGGAAATGCTGGGCTAGTGTTTCAGAGAATGAGAGGTCACTTATTTTTCTTTATACAGTTGGCCAAATTCTGCTCTAAGCGAGGCTGATGCACATTCCAAGCAAGTCAAAGTTCACTGGCTTTTTGCAGGATTTACACTGATGTAACCAAGAATTGAATTTGGTGTTTGAAAAAGTAAAGATTTTATTTAAAAAGCAAGTTATCCACATTATCCTTAGCTAAATATAGAAGCACTATGAAAACTACAGAATATGAAGAAACTGGGAAAGTAAATTCATGGACGCTATAATAAGAACATAAGAACTGCCATTTACTGGGTCCTACCATAGGTCCAGCTTGCGTAGTATCGATATCCTTTGTCACAGTGGCAAAATGGGTGCTGTAAGGGAGAGTAAACAGGGTATGACCAGGGTTTTTTCCAACTTCTCACTTGCAGCTACTGATGCACCTTTCCTCCAATGATTTGTCCAATCACCTTCTGAATCTGGCTAAACTAATGATTCTTCCCACACCCATCATAGGCACAAACAGTGAACAAAATATCATGTACACTTAGCATTCATGTTATACAACCATTCTGACCTACACCAAGGCCATCTATACAGAATTCTAAGATGCTTAGAAATCACTTTTTAAAATAATACTCTATTTTTTCCATTTTTAGGGCCTGGGACATACAACCCTGTTGTGAAATCAGCTTCCAGCATTTCCCTATTTGCTTCCAGAGAGGAACGTTTTAAAGAACCAAAAGA
Organism: Crocodylus siamensis; assembly: GCF_052110815.1. Classification (NCBI taxonomy): domain Eukaryota; kingdom Metazoa; phylum Chordata; order Crocodylia; family Crocodylidae; genus Crocodylus; species Crocodylus siamensis. The sequence goes on along the minus strand of NC_143396.1, from coordinate 154,172,220 downwards.
GATTACTCCTGGCCCTGGAGATTATGAGGTTTGTTGATCTGGCATTTATGAGTCACATATTGGGGCTGATTTTTATTCTGGCCATTACTAGATTTTTTTTTTTTGTGCCTGTGATTTTCTGTTTGGTCTGGGGTAACATTGTAAGTTGGAACACTTTGTAGAATTGGTTCTGAGTTACAGCTGGAAGCTGCACTTCTGTCTGCACCCCTAGGTATCTAGTTATTTAAGTATCTAGTGACAACTTCCACATTGCCATAATAAGAATAGAGATGAAGTTTCAGAATTGTGGCCTATTGTGAGCAGGTTAATTGATAATTTGGGAACAGCCAAATTATGTCTATAGGCAATCATCAGACTTATGATGCAATTGGTTCCTGAAAACTGTGTTTTAAGTCAAAACATCGTAAGTTGGAATCAGTTTTCCCATAGGAACAATGTTATAAATGGGGAATTGGTTCCTTTACCACATTCGACACAGCTGCCTCCAGCTGGTAAGTCTGTTGTGATGGGAGGACAACGCCCATGCAGCAAGGGAGGGTTTGGGGCTGGGGCTAGGACAGGAGCTGGGGCAAGGACTGGCCAGTTGGTGTGGGGGATGCAGCAGTGAGGTGGGAAGCACTTGTTGCTGTGGGATGCCAGTCTGGGAGCTGCTCATCTGGTGGCTCATCTGGTGGCCCTCACCACTGCTCCTACCACCAGCCCAAGAAGACATGGGGGGGCATGTGCCCTCAGATCTGTGAGGGGTGGGCAGGGCCAGGGCTGGGAGTGAAGGCTATGCCATCCTGCCACTCGCCAAGCCAGGGCGGGGCAGAGCCACTGTGTTGCCTATGGACAAGCGGTGTGCAGCAGCCAGAGCTGCCCTGGCCTCCCTGCACCTCCTAGATGAGCTGCAGCTTCTCCCTGCCCCACCCCGACTGGGCGAGTGGTGGCAGCGGCAGGTCATAGGGGGTGTCCCCCAGATCTGTGTGGGGTGGGTGGCGGAGTGGGGGCTGTGGGGGGGCTGCAGCCACCCTAAAATTGCCCATAGCCCCTGCTACCTGCCCAGAGTGCAGCTTGGTACAGCCCTGGCCCTGCCCACCCTGCGCAGATCTGGGGGCACATGCCCCCCAGTGCCCTGCTGCTGCACACCTAGCCTGGGCAGGGCAGGGCCAGGAGGTGCAGGAGGCCAGACCACCTTGTCCAGAGGCAATGCAGTGGCTCTACCTTGCCCCAGCTTGGTGAGCAGCAGGAGGCTATAGCCCCTGCTCCCAGCACCTTCCACCATCCACCCAGAGCGCAGCCTGGCACAGCCCCAGCCCCACCCACGCCATGCAGATCTGGGGGCAGATGCCCCTCCATCCCATCCTGGACCAGCGGCACGCAGCAGTGGGAGCTGCCTCACACCTTCCCCATGCCCCCTGCCAGCCACTGGGCAGCCCGTATCCCTGCCCCACCCTCAATCCCTCCCTTGCCATGGGGATGTTGATCTGCCCTTCCATTACCTACCACAACAGACTTACCAAAAAGAAGCAGCTGTGCCCAGGATCGTAAAGTCGAAACCCCATCAGAACCTCGAAACAGTGTTATAATATACAAAGGTTGTAAGTGCCATTTGTCAGAACTTGAATAGTCATAAGTTGAGGACTGCCTGTAGTGTAAATTAATAAAATGGAATAAAATGTCACTTCATGTCTCTTGCTCCCTTTGGAGTCAGATGAGAGTAAATCAGTGTTCCTTCTTTCCCACTTCCCCCCGTTGAGTCTGAAGTGGTGAGTTCCAATTTTAGTGCCTGGATCCTTCCATTGCAGTGTGCCTTATATATATTCTGATATGGCTTAGACAAGGACAAATTAATTTTGAATTTCTGCCCCAGCTGTGTGGATCTGAAAGCTCCCTGAAAGAACAGATGAATGGCAACCTTAGTGCAGATAGTTAACTATTACTTGAGAGGAAGTCATACAAGCTGACCTTTTCAGGCAGTAGAGAGAGAAAGACTGAAGGGAAGATCATGGAGTAAGAAGGGGAAGGTGAGAAGACTCTACTAAGTCCTTGTTGATCTCCTGATGGCAGTGGGTATAAAAATCTCATCTCTCTTCCGTTGCCCTGTCCCCTTCAGTTCTGCTTCACGTATGAACGTATTGCCTTTTTTTCTAAGTCCAGGGGGCTGAAGGAGAATTTCTGTTTCCCTCTCTATTTTCCTTCTTATATGGGAAAAGGAACTGACTATTCTTTTCCTTGGTGTGGGATGAGGGGAAAGATGGATACCTTTGAAGTTAGGACAATGGATTGTGGGAATTAGGTGTTTTGAATTTATTTTCCAGCTGTGCTACAGACTTCCTGTATTTATTTGGGCAAGCCAATGGATCTCCCTGTGTCTCAACCATAAAATGGGGATAATATTTTCCTAACTCATAGTGGTGGTGTGGAATGCATTTGCAAGTGACTATGAGGTGCCTAATGCTGCCCTGTGACTAATATATATTCTCAAATAATTAGAGGTAGAATCTTGGAAGAGAGCAGTAAAGGGAGTGGAGTAATGGAGACAAATAATAGGGCAGTAAGAAACAAAAGAGTTGAAAGTATTGTCTACAGAAGGGAGATAAACCAGAGAGTGATTTCAAAGAATAAAGTGGAAAAACTGAGGACAAAGAAGGTAGTTGGGTGGGGGGCAGAGACAGAAGGTGGGGGGGAGAGAGAGAGAGAGAGTGCACAAGCAAGTAAGTGAACAGGAAAACCAAGAGGAGTGAAAAGAAAAGTGAATGTTCTGACAAGAAGAGAAAAATTGAGGAAATTTATAAATAACAAAAATAAATCATTGAAAGGGGCAAGACAGAGTTAGGGAAATGAAATATACGTGCAATAAATATGTCAGCAATTGTATCTGTTAAGAGAAACTGGTAAGGCATCTGTACTGGGGAATTAATGCTTGGAAAACCAAGCTTGCCTTGAGTAGGATGTTAATATAGGAGTCAATTATTTAAAAATATAGATTGATTGGAACTGGAACTATATTTACTATATAGTGTTGTAATGGTGGTGCTGAATTTCTGAATGATTTTCCTGTACTAGCTAATGGAAAGAAAGAATGTGTTTGGTGTTACCTCTGTTTATGGTTGATTTTATGCTCTGTTCAATCCTAATTTGAGTATGGGGCATTGGGTAAGTCATCTGTCTGAGAATTAAACATTCTCTGAAAAGGATCTAACTGCCCAGTTAGGTGCCCTCAATTTTGGTATAGCTGAACCATGATTAAGCTTAAACTTGTCTGTGGCTTAGTTTTTGCATGATTTATGAGGGACTATTTAAAATCATTCAAAAAATGAATTCATTCATAGTAGAAAAGCATACTGCTAGAATTCTTCTATGCTTTAAGAGTTTTCCTAATAAATTTAGCAAGTTTTAACTTTTCATATTTAAACTCTCTTTAGTCTCCTTTTTTAATGTCAGTTTCGCCAGTATATGTTGCAACTAAATTCGAACAGTAAAAGTTGTATTGTTGATTTACATAGATCTATCTCCATCTCCATGTTGTTTTTCATCGCCTTCTCCATGTCTCCATCTCTTTATCAAATGTATGTATTGTTATTCTATATAGTGTTCATTTATATCTATACACGTATAATTTATAAATATATATATAATATTTACACCATATACACCAAGTCAACCCTGAATTTAAGATGATACCCCAATAATTCAGTTTAATAGAAGCACAATGTATAAATATGTATAAATTTGTTATAATTTTCCATGTTGAAGGGTCATCTTAAATTTGTTCCCTGTCCCCTGCACTGCTGCCATGGAGAAAGCAGTAGCAGGGGGGCAGGTGATAAGGGAGAAAGTGGAGATGCAGATTGTGAAGAGGCAGTAGAGGAGCAAGTAGTATGGGAGGCAGTGGGAGGGCAGGGGGAGTCAAGCAGCTTGACCCCTCCCTCTTGCCCGCTGCCACCTGTCCCCCTCACCCCTTCTCTCCTGTGCCTGCTCTTCCACCACCTCTGGCCTCCAGCACAGCCTAGCAGCTTCAGTCTGCACTTCAGGTCAGTGCCAGAGCCAGAGCAGCTGCCTGCTCCACCACTGTGTCAGCTGGAGGCAGCTGTCTGTTGGGGGTTGTGGGAGGGAGGAGGGAAGGAACATGGGGGAGGAAGGGATTGGGGCTGGAGCTGGGGCTGGAAGCAGCAGCCCAGCTGGAGTGGGGTGCATGTTACTCAGGGAGGGGGGCAAGGGATGCAGGCACAGCAGCGCTGGGTGTGGGGGCTCTGCCCTGCTGCCACTTGCCCAGCTGGGGCAAGGGGAGGGGGGTGGGATGCAGGCATGGCTTGCTCCAGGTGGAAGGGGCTAAGCAGCAGCAGAGCATAGCCCCTGCTCCCAGTGCTGCCTCACCCGTATCCTGGGCCCCCCACACTGGCTGGCAAATGGCGGCAGGGCAGAGCCCCCATTTCCAGTGCTGATGCGGGCACAAAAGCGATGGGAGCAAGGGCTATGTCCTGCTTCCGCCCAGAGTAAGCCATGCCTTTATCGCGCCCTCCCACCCTTGCACCGGCTGGGCAGGTGACAGCAGGGCAGAGCCTCCACTGGTCCCCCCACAGGGGCATAGGCAGGCACAGCTAGGGGAGCTGTGGAAGAAGCCCCCATGGCTGCCTATCCCCCACCCAGCTGAGCCTCCTAGCACTTTAAAAAAAGAAAAAAAACCCCTCATACTCACCAGCTGTCACCCAGAACCCAGCACCGCTCAGCCCCAGCTCCCATACAGTGCGTGGTACCCTGCTGAGCTGCACTGCACCCGTGCCATTGGGCAGCTGCTGTGCAGGTGCCAGGTGGTGGGTCGTGATCCATGAGCACCTAGAGGCCCCAATTGCTGCTTCTGTAGCTTGTACGTGCAGGGCTTTTTCTTTTTTTTTTTTTTTTTTAAGTGCCAGGACTAGGATGCGGCTGGGCAGGGCAGCCATGGGCTCCCACAGCATCCCCACCTGAGGAGAGGCAGACCCAGCTGGAGGAGTCACAGGAGAATCTGCAGCTGCTCAGCTGTGCCTGCCTCTCCCCGGCCAATCTGAATCACCAAATCTCTTCAAATCAGGACTGAATCAATTCAGGACAGTGATCCAAATCTCCGAATTGAATCACTGTTCTCCAAATCAACCAAATCCAAATCCAAATTGAATACTTCCTTATTTGCACAGGCCTAGTATGCATATATACATGCATACATATATCCACATATATCAACAACATAACTTCTATCTTTCTTATTTAATGTTATATATGTTACTAGTGCATCTGGACAGGTATTCAGTAACAGCTTTGCTGCAGACAAGTTTAGCATTTGGAATGCTGGGGCTGTAGAATGACAGCAGAGTAGATATGCACCTTGATAAACTAACGCAATAAGACATGTATAGAGCACAAGCTTTGTGAACCCAAGTTTGCCTCATCAGTTGCTGTGAAAAGATAGCATAAAACAGAGTATAAAGTGGGGTGAGGGACTATAAGAATAACATATTATGAACAGAGCCCTGGCACAAGTGGACCAAAAGCAGGAGCAGTGCATACTTATTTTAATCCCATTTAATTATTTCCCCCCATTCATGGCACCCCTTACAAAAAAGCCTTGGTTCATTGTTGAAAATATTCTTGACTTAAAACTCATGTGTGCTTGTTTTGGAGAGCAGTTAATTTAAGGATTTTTTTTTTGGTGCCTTCCTGTGGCCAGATCCATTCCTGGATTTGATCACCTGATTCAGAATTTCCTTCTATTTGTATTTTGTGAGGGAGAGTGGGACTTGAATGGCTCAGCTTTACAGTTTCTCTGGGCATAGTGCTTTCAGGCTGTGTAGAAAAGTGCAGAGAGAAGGCAGTATAAACTGAACAAGAATTCTTTGTAAAGAGATGTGGAGAGCAAGAGCTAGTTGCAGTTAGGCTCTTTGTGGGCAGAAAGAGGGGGGAAAAAAGGTCTGGCTGCAGAAGAATTGTGAATTCTTCAGCAGAAATGCTGAATACTGAGATTTTGAAAAAAACATTTTTCATGGCTGAAGCATTATGAAGTTCACTGAGCCCTGACAGACAAAAAAATGGGTCAGTTCACACCTTCGGGTTCTATTATTTCAAGCTTTCTGCAGGCTAAAAGTGTTGATGCAATTCTTAGGTTATCTCAGGAACTCCAAAGGCTAGAAATATATTCAGGTACAAATGGAAGCAGGTGTACTTGGGCACAGTTTTGTCCAAGGGTATGAATTTTGCTTTAAATTCTATAGCTGTGAAATCATAGTACACTTGGGATTCTGTCCTGATGAGCACAAAGATTATGTTGAAGTAGCATTTAAATTTGTCCAAAATGTTTATCTAATTTATTATGTATTAGATACCTCAGCTACATTGCTTTATTTGCTACAAGATTTTCCCCCCATATTTACATATAATAAAATCCACAAATAACTGTGAACATGATGCTTTTACTGCATGACTCATAAGACATCCCTCCAGATACAGTAACATAGGTGCTTATTTATTTTCATAAGCTATGCTCCCTTAATTGAGAATCCTAATGAGCAAAAGCTTCTTGTACCAGTGAGTTTAGTGTTATTTTGGAAGGAGACTAAAGTGTGCCAGTAGGAAAGGAGAGAGAATACATAAACATTCTTATCATTTTCCTTCTTCATATTATGACAGTATACTCACTAGGGCTCCATTCTGCAGCCCTTGCCCTGATGAATATGGTCTGCAGCAACAGGTGCATATTGAAACAACTGTTTATATAGAAAATTGTTTCTGTATGCATATAGAAACAATTTCAAGAAATGTAAAGGGGAATGAAGGCCCTTCTTCATTTGAATATATACAAACATCTCTTTCTGAATCCTAGAGTAGATTCTTTTCCCCAAATATACTCAGAGGGTGAGGTCCTGTCTGCTATGGCTCTCAGAGGTACTACACATAATTTGTATTTTAAGCCACCTTTGTGCCCCCTTTCCTGGGCTACTCCATGATCTCTAGTGTAATATAGATAGCCTTAGAGGCTTGTCACCAGTTACAGCAGCCTCCCTGGTCTTCTCTGTATGTGTGGCACTGCACCCCACAACACTTCATGCCATTGCTTTTCCCTCCTACATTACTTATTCCAAGGACTTGTCAGGGGACCCTTGAAAGGAAGACCCATTGCTGTCATTAATATCTGCACTGTCAGAGCCTTCTCCCAGCCAGATACAGGTGTTTTACAACATATTACATCACTCCAACCAGTTTTACATGTCTTAAAATGGTAGGAGTTCATGATAAAGATCTTGTGCAAAATCTTCTGTGCAGCTTTTTAAAATGACATTGAATCATATAATGACATTGCTTATTAAAATAAATCCTTTTTGATTTCACTAAGTTCTGCTTGAAAACTTACAGCTTATCATGGCATATGGAAATTAATGGTATGTCTGCACAGCATAATGCCATGCTGTATAGAGCTACATGAACTATAGGCAATCCTTGACTTACAACATTTCAAGTTACAACGTTTCACACTTACAATGTATATAAATTGACACTGTTTCAACTGTATGACATCAGTTTTGACTTTATAACGCTTGATCTGATGTGATGCCACATCAGCAAACAAGTTTACTGTGTTGCTCATCTCCCTGGAGAACATCTGCCCAAACTTCCTTGGACTCTTTCTTTAAGAAAGCAGACAAGACTTCAGAAAAACCTACAGCCAAGACTCCTGAGATGACTCCAGCCAAGAACCCTTCAAAAATTCCAACCAAGAGCCCTTCAAAAAGTCCAGTAAAGTCACCTCAAATAAGTCCTTCCAAATCATTATGATTGGTATTTACAATTCAAACACATTAATGTAGCTATATTACTCATTGTCACGGAGTGGGGCCTAGGAGCAGCCATAACCTCTCTAGCGCCCCCTACCATGCCAAGTAGATGATCCAGCACCCTCTTTCTCGCCCGCCAAGTCTTGTTGTTATATGGTTTTAGAAGGGAGGCTGCCTCTTGTCGCCTTGGACACAGTGCTAGGATTGTCTGGGCTCCTACTCTGTACAGAGTGACCTGGTGCACCCCCCCATCTTATGGGCTACGCGTGCCTCCTACCTCCCTTTTAGCACGCCCCAAGCCTCGCAGATCTTCCGGACGTTATCCCGCCAATCTACTTTCCCTAGAGGCCTTCTCTAAAGGCCTCCGCCCGAAAGTTCACTCTTACCGGGCTCTCTACTCTCAGACTGCGCCCTCTCCTGGGGCTTCTCTCTTACAGACAGGGCCCTACTGGGGCCTGCCTCCCATCTGTCCCGTGGTTACCCGCACTCAGACCTGTGCCTTGTGCTTCCTGTGGTCACTCGCACTCTGGTCTTGTCACCCGCACTTCTCATGGTTGGGGCTCAGGTGGCCGTAGCCGTGCCTGGCCCCCTGACACACCATCTGGGGTCTTACGCACTGCTTGGGCTTCTCCCAATAGGGCTCAGGTGGCTGTAGCCTTACCTGGCCCCCCTATTCCATATAAGTGTGCCGTTGCTGGCACCTGATTATCATGCTATGTCCTGCTCGGGCTTCTCCCAATAGGGCTCAGGTGGCTGTAGCTTTACCTGGCCCCCTATTCCATATGAGCGTGCTCTCTCTGGCACCTGATTATTGTGCCCTCACTGGCACCAGGAACCCCCACCCCATTGGGGTGCTTCTATGAGGCCTCCTTCCACTCCTTATAGCCTCACCCGGTCCTCCAGTTCAACAATAACAAACTAGGGAACATAAAGCCAAAAGTCAACCTGCTATAACTCAAAATAAGCCTCCTGGCTAGAACATAATCGCTGTGCCACCATGGCTCACCTTCCAAGCCTCCCTGTCAGGGTTCTCTCCACCCCGTACCATGCTGCAGCCGCTCGGGTGGCCAGGCTGCTCTTCCTCTGCTCTGCTCTGCTCTGCTTTGCAGCAGAGCCGTTGCTCCTTAGGCTGCCAGAGGGGAACTGCTCCCCAGGCTTCGGCCTGGGCTGTTTATAAAGACCCGGTCCTTCCCCCTTCTGGTCACCTGACCAGTGCGGTTGCCCCAGTATCCAGCACCTGAGCTGCCCTGGAGATTGGCAGCTGCCCTTCTCCCTTCTTAGGAACAGGGCACCTAAGTGCCCCTGTGACACTCATCTATAATTGATCAAGTACAACATTCTGGGATATTTTTTGTGAAAACAGGGTATTGGGCCTTGGTTCAGGAACCAAGCCCCCATTTATAACATTGTTTCTTATGAGAAAATTGGTTCCGAGGTACAATGTTTAGACTTAAGATGTGATTTTCAAGAACCAGTTGTATCCTAAGTCCAAGGACTGCCTGTAGTTCAGATGCCAGAATCAGCATAGCTAGTTAGTCTGGACAGAGCACTGCATCATTATGCTTATCCTGCTTGTAGCACTCAGGCTAGATTGTTCTTGTTTGTACAGCATCGCATTGTACTACAGTCTTCACAAACTAGTAATGTTTTTTTTAAAGGTACTAAGCACCTCAGAAAATCAAAGCAGTGCCAGGAAGGGAGAATACAGCTTGTGAAATAATACGCTAATGCACCAATAAGTCATTCCATGTAAAATTACTTGATCACTAATGAGGTTTATTTGTTTGTTTTTAGACGTGTTGGTGAAACTTTTAGCTCTTGATGTGCAGGTGTACAATATATGCACATAATATATATATTTTTAAACACTAAATGATATTTTTACATGTGTTCATTGAATGAGCTTTAGTTAAAGCACACCCACCACCATTTTAAAGCACAGGGACACTAATATACAAGATGCGAAGGCTGCTGGAACATGCTAATTAGCATGCTCCAGGAGACTCGATTAATCAATGTTTTGCAAAGGCCATACACTCGATTAATCGAGTATGCTGTACTGTGCTACACACAGCTCCAATGCACTGTAATTAAGCATGCCAGAGCAGCCTCCCCATACATCTACAGGCATCCTAAATATAGCAAACAGCATTAATACTTTTTCCATATTGAAAGCTTGTCCCCTTTTAAAATGACAATATGAAAGTGAGTTTGGCAGTCCTTTTTTAGTTTGCCAGTAGATTTGTGTGGTATATCTTTATTACATAATTATGAATTTTGTTCAGTTTTCCACAGATAGAAAATGTGTGGGCTTGTGCGAATTTAATATTAATATGATCTTTGGCTTAATGTAGGCTGAAACAATAAAAGCTGGAGAGATGTAATTGAAGAGTTGGATAAACACATATGGAAACATTGTTGCACAAAAATATTACTTCTATACCACCTATTTAACATCCACAATATTTATTATTGTTGTACAACACTATAGCCTTGCATTATGCTTGGCCTTTTCTCTGTGTTATATAAATCAATTTTAAATACCCATATAAAAGAAAAAACAGTTTATGACAAAAGTGGGCTAATGACATTGGATCAGAAATTAATGCTGACGAATGGGAGTCTATCTGGAATAATGGTTCTAATACATCCATACATGATAATAAAAATAATTATTTTAAAATCCTATATTGATGGTATTTCACCCGACTTAAAATTAAATGCAGCTATAGTATAGGAACAGGCAAGTGTTGGATGGAGGGTTGTTAGCTGAGAGGATTCTACCACATGTGGTGGATGTATCCCAGAATTAAATTGTTTTGTAAGATGGTTAGAGACATGGTGAGGGAAATAATACAATGCCAATTATCAGATAACCCCTAAGGCTAGGGGCAGAAATTACACATAAACCAGTAAAGTGATCAGAAACCAGTTCAAATCTGTAATACAACAGATGTTCAGTGCATATAAACTGCTTTCAAAATAGTCAAAACTGGCTTAAGATAAACCTGGGTGGATGTAGTATCAGACTTAACTGATTTAGGTTTAATCAGTTTATTGAACTGTCCAAGATCCCCTCCAGTTTTAAGTTAACTCACAGTCTGCCAGCATCCCAGGATGCTTTGCACCTTCCCCACAAACACCCCCTTGTAGGGTGGACAGGATAGCCCTGGTCCAGCCTGTCTTCCCGAGGCTACCAGGAAGGCTTGCTCTAGTGCCTCCTGACTTATAGCCTGGGCCACTGGAGACATGGGGCTGCATTTCCAGAATCAAAAGTGACTTGTCTGTTCACTTGCTTATTGGTTCTATCTATGCAGCTTCAACTAACTTGCAAGATTTAATTTATTCAACCTTCGGCTTTTGGACTATGTGCTTAGCCTTAGTGTTCCTATTGAAACTTTTTTGAGAACTCTGCAGCATTTATGTGCCATAGGGAATTAATTACTCATCTTCTAGTGGCTGGAAGAATTACAATTACTAAAGCCTGGGAGGAGATACCCCTAAAATCACTGGCTGATTTTAAAAGTTTGGGAAGTTATAGCAATGGAAAATTTTTCTATCAAGTCAGTGTTCTACATGCGAGAAGGTAAACAGATGCTTACTTGGAAATCTGGTGGAAGTTTTTGGAAGTAACTTAAAACAAATCTTTTGCCTCCAAAGCAGAACATTGAGCAACTTTTAAAATACTATAGTACATGTTCTATGAACTAAAACGTAGGTATACATTTAAAATACATTTAAAATTTGAAATGCAAAGATGAGTAGAAGATAATAAGATTTGTTTTTGGCAGAGTTGTAGGGAAAAGAAGGGCTGAATTGTGTGGAATTGAGGAAGCATGGGGTCTTAACATCAAAGGAGATGGGAAGTTATCGGACACTGGGATAGGAGGGGAGCACAGGACTTCTGTAGATGTTGATTTGGATTGTGGTAGAGTTATTGATAAGAGATGATTGTTTGTCTTTGTGTAAGTTTTGGAGAATTGGATGTATCTTTAAATGTTGAATCTATTGAATGGGTTGGATTCATTAATAAATAAAGGGCTTTTTTTGAAAAAAAAAGTTGGAATATAATAATGCAACATTTGCCCTATAACACATCATTAGGGTTACTTTTCAATTATGCATGTGTTTAAAATGAGTAAGAATTATTTATACACCCAATTCTACACCTATGCTAAAAGGTTTCTACTACCTCTAATGTTAAGAACATGAATAATGGGACTATGGAAATATTCATCTCTCAGGCGCAGATCAGACTTTTTGAGTATAAAATGTTCTGGGTTAGCTGAGTTCATATACAAAATCTCAAAATATTTATCAGCTTCTCAGATCCATTAGGCCAGAATCACAAGAAAGCCTATTTGCAGCTAATGCAACTCATCAGTTATTCTGTGTGCCATGGAAGGCAACAAGCTACATAAAACTCAGGGTTATAATTACACTCTTTGTAGATCTAAGTGGGTAAGTCATCTAACATAGTGATGACATGTCACCTCTCTGCCTATTTCTTCTTTCCCCATTGACAGTATAATAGTATGCCCCTCTACTGTGAAACCGTTTCAGGCTGGACAAAAGGAAGAATTTCTTTACTGTCCGAGCCCCCAAGGTCTGGAACAGTCTGCCAGCGGAGGTGGTTCAAGCACCTACATTGAACACCTTCAAGAGTAAATTGGATGCTTATCCTGCTGGGATCCTATGACCCCAGCTGACTTCTTGCCCTTTGGGCAGGGGGCTGCACTTGATGATCTTCTGAGGACCCTTCCAGCCCTGTCTATGAAAATCTATGAAAATGTATTCAAAGTACAGTACTTTCTAAGTATAATGAATAAAAGTTCTGTTTTGCATAGACCATGTGTAGGTAAGGCTTTGTATGCAAGTTGTTACACTTCCCTCTTTTTACATGCTTATGAAAATTTCCCTTTTGGGTTTGGTATTTTCTGAGACTTGGGCTCAGTCAAGTAGCAGTTCATCTTTTTCATGTGAACACTCACAACTGGATTATTTTAACCATAGACACTACTGTTAGATTGCAGTATCTTTTGAAAAACCAGATTGCTTTAGGGAAACTTTTCTGAACAGAGTACAAGTTTTAGATCAATTTGCAAAGGTTCAGAAGTCTCACTAACAAACAAGAAAAGAGTACTAGCAATGCTGCTGTCAGGTCAAATAATTTGATTGCAGCCCCTCAAATCCAACTACCAGAGGGGAACAGGGTACTTTGAAGGACTGTGTGATTAATCTTTAGCAGTACAGAGACCAGCTGGCTTTCCTGTAGTCCAAACACTACACATGACAATTAAATCTTAATGTAAATTTGGTTTTACTAAAATATCCTGTGTGTAAAATGAATAAGCAGAGTTTACTCAATATTACTAGATAATAAAGAATCACAATTTAGATCTGTTCCTTAATGTTAAAAATATAAGTATCCCTCTTGAAATAGGGAAGGAATGGAAAATGTCTAGAGTAGCCCTTGCCTATGAAACCTTAGGCTCCCTGATTTTGAGTTCTACAACAATTGTACTATAATCAATCAATTTGCACTGTCATTCTTTACAGAGCATGATGTATATGCTGATGAGTTCTTTGATGGCTATTGAGTGTGATGTGTGAGTGATAGTCCTTCCCACGGGCAGGGCACACCCATGCACTAGCTGTGCTCTGAATCTGAGCAGCAGATTCTTTCCTCTCCTGATGCCAGTCATCACAAAACTTGATCCAGTCCATCTTGCAGTGCCTAGTTCCACCTGCAAGCTGACTGCCAACCAGAGTGGTATTCTGCACTCCTTTCCCAGTCATCCACAGAGATTCCAAAGGATGCTAATCTTTGCAAACATCCTGAAATCTGCACAACAGTCTGCCTCTATTCCTAGATCCTTTACATATACTTTCTTTAATAAACTTCATGATCCTAATTTCAGAAATAATTTTAATATTCTTTTAAAAATATGTTTTCATAAAAAACCTGCTTGTACTAATTTAATTATATAGTATTTGTTATATATCAGGCCCAATATTACCCAGTAATTGACATGGATATGATAATCTTAATTACCAAGCTTCATCAGTTTAGGAAAACCTTCTGATTGACTCTTGTCAGTAAAATGTAGAAATCAATTAAGGTAATTTACTTGGAGGAAAAGTAATGATATTCACTCAGTCAAACAACAGTAGTGAATTTGTGTTTTGTGATTATCAGTTGTTCCTGATAGTAAACATTGGTTTGATAGCTGCAGTAATTGCAGTATTGATTAATATAAATCCAGAATTTTAAAAGTTTTAAGCCCTTTATATTAATATTGTGGAACTAACAGTCACGGGTCTACAGAGAAATCCCTTGTGTTAAAGCTAGTTTTAGAAACAGAGAAAAAACCTAGACCAGTCAATTTTGAGTTCTACAGCTGAAAATAAACGTTTACTGTATTCTAGTTGTTTAATTTGGTAAGCTGATGTGATAACTGCAAAGCAGCTTGCTTTTACTTTTTCAAACTTGCTTATACTTTAGAGTATGTCCTGATTTTTCTCTAAATGATTGGGAAAGGACATAAATACTGTCTATCTATTGAACAGGAGCTGAGGAGCATCATATTGGAAACCTGTGTGGGGAAATACTAATGTGAAGGGTATAGAAAAGGCTGCTTTAACAAAGTAGTTGTTTTCTCGGAATAATTTTCCCAGCTCTAGTAAAACCAAATACAAATACTATTCCTATGTAATACAGCCTGCAAACCTGCTCACTGATGGTTTGATATGTGCATGAGTAGATTGTAGGAGGGCCAGATCCTGTGCTCTCCTATTCCACTCTTGCTATGTTCACTCTTACAGGTCTAGGTGATGCATACACTTAAACAATGTGTTTATGTTCCTTGTCTTCCATCAAACCTCCTTTATCTGTTTGTCTTCTGTTGGGGAGGAATTGTGCCCTTTTCTCTCTATAGAAAGCTTCTATGTGCAAATAGCAATAATAATAAAGCATTCATCCCTTTTTCTCTTTTGAGCGAAGTACTCATTCCCATCTGAGCCTGGAAACTTCTCTCCCCCTCCTCTGGCCAGCCAGTACTTTCATGCTAGATTCCTCACTTCACTAAAATCTTTCCCCATTATACATTCTTGTTTCCACCTAGATGTGTACTTATTCCCCATATCTTTGTCCAGCTTCCAAATAGCAAAAGGACAATGAGCAAGAAGTATCTATCATATTCAGTAAACTGTAATCTAGCACATGTATCATCCATTATTTGTGTACGTGATATATACAAAGAAAGGTCATGTTATTTTTTAAGTGTCTGAAATGCAATAGTTTTGGATCTATCTGCTATCAATATATTGAGGCTAGGATAGCAGTAAAGGAACCACAATTTTCCTATTCTTTTAATTTTTAAATCTTCAATTTTTTTTTTTTTGGTTGTAGTAGTGTAGTAAGTAGTACACGGCAACTGGGATTTTAATACCTGTTTATTAATAGGTTATACAATGGCCTTTTCTCAAATGTGCAGTACAATTTGACAAAATAGACTAGTAAAGTAGAACTTTTTAAGATAAATTTTTGGTTCTGTTACTAAATGAAAACCTGGTATTAATTTTTTTCCTGACCTGAGCAGTGTTGCGAACTCTTACAGTTTTTGGTGTTGTTCTTAAAGTCTGTGCTTCAGGAATGTGAAAAACTTAGTTTTCTTTTATATATAAGTAAGAAATAAATATATATAAAAGAAATAGTTAAGTTTTTCACATTCCTGAAGTGTAGACTTTAAGAACAATGCCAAAAATCATGAGAGTTGGCAACACTGCCTGAGGGAAGCATACTAGTAGCCTTATTATCTGCTGAACAAACCTTTAACAGTCTTTGTGCAAATCAGATGACTCTTAAACTTTTACAGCTATATCCATAACATTTCAGGATCTAACCACCAAAAGTAATTCAATCAGTTTATATCTATTTTTATTCTGAGAACAAAAGTTGCTTTCCTTTTATTTATTGAAAAAATGTGATTTTTTTTTCTTGTTAGGAAAGAGTGTTGGGGTGGATTTTCAGGGCTTCACACCGGTGTTTTTGTTTTGTTTTTGTTTTTTCTTTTGCTTTAATGAGAGTTTCATGGTTACAAAAAATGCCTTTGATTTAACAATACCTTTCTATCTTAATATGAAACAAATATATATTTTTATAAGAAATATATCTGTATCTTGTCCTTACTGTATAAGGTCCTATTATCATGACACTTTTGAAAACTAGGTTACTGACTGGATTTACTGTATCTGGATTTAGTAGCGTCTTTATTTAGATACTAGTTTTGAAAATTTTGGTCCAACTCTTATTACATTCACCGGTGTTCCTTAAATCACTAATTTTGTAATGCTTTTGGAGAAAGCAGTTGTGTTTGAGAATTTTGCTTTATAAAAAACTGCTACTTACTCCTGAGAGAAAATACTGTAATCTTGAAGATATTTAATGATGCTGCTTAATTCATGTTTGTCTGGGATGAACTTTACTACTAAACAAACTTCTGAAGAACAATATATTTTGCCTTTTGAATATACCAAGTTTGACTAAAGAGCATATGATTTCCAATAAATTTCAGAATTGTGGATGCCCTATGCTGCTCCACAAGGGATTTTCCTTTTTGTAATGCTTATTTAAATACTTGAGCGACTGTGGCCACATACAGACAGCATGGGCTCCCATACATGTGCAGGGAGACAGTTTCAATGTGCTGGAAATCCAGTGCATTGGAGCAGACTTGGTTATTCAAGTCTACTGCAGCACGGAAATAAATGCGTCTCAGCAGACTCTGGCATCACATGTCTGATGGGCTTTAGTTCAAAGCACCCCACCACCATTTTTCAGTGCAGGGGACACTGATATATGTGGTGCTCGAGTGCTTTTAATTTCTCCCCACTTCTTGACTTCTCTTGGGGGCCAGGAGTTGAGTGGCAGGAAAATGCTCCCTGCACCTACTGAGCCCAGGCCACCCTGGTCTGAGGAAGCCGGGGGGGCATTTGCTGCTCGCCTCCTCCCAGTTTGGGAAGGACTGGAGTGGCAGGGAAAGGCTCCCATGCCTTTCCCAGACTGTGGTGACCACATTCTAGAGAAAGCACAGGGGGTAGCTGCTCCCATCCCTTCTACAGAGGGAAGGAGCAGCCACCCACTCCTCACACTGGACTCCTTGGTAAAAGGATCAGGCAGGGGCTTTGTCCTTCTGCTCCAGTTTCCCCAGGAATGGGAGAAGTGTTGCAGCCACTGCTTCCCACACTTTCCCCACCAGGAAGAACTCCAGTTTAAGGAAGATGTGAGAAGCAGGGCAGAGCGGTCAGTTGCAGGCTGAATGCCTGTGCTGCTCCCTCTCCTGGCAGCATTTCTAGCAGTCAGAAATTTCCACTGATAGAAATGAATGCCTGTTCATGGCCCATATAAGTGGGAGATATTAGTGGTCACATCATAGAAAAGCAAATAGCAAAACAATTGTAGTAAAGGTTGGGACCCTAACCTTATAACTTTGTCTCACCATGATTTAAGTAGGTGGTTACTTAGAAGACTGCTGCAGAGTGCCAAGCGTTGTTTGGCACAATGTTAATTGTGCAGACACCTACACATGATTCAAAAGATAAACACAGAGATTTTGAACAGGAAACCATAGTGTTAAAAAAGTTTCAGATCTGTTGTGGTCTTTCTGATTTATTTGCAGCAGAGGAATTGCTTTCTTATTTTTCTATAGTCAAACAAGTGAAGGCTAAGAGCTAGCATTTTCTGAGGGGTGGTTTAAGCTTTGCAAGGGGTGCCTTGAATCTAAAAAGATTGAGAACTACTGGTCTAGGTCAATATTTCTTTAAATATTACATTCATGTTTTCATAAAAGCCTGTTTATAATGAGAATACTTACATAAGGCAGCAGTTTTAGCCTACTGAATTTAGTTTCCTTGGTAACTGGTCATTTTTAGTTTTTCACCTATTTGTTCCTGGTATTTACATCAGCTTATAGTATTTTCAGCTTTTTGTGTTATACAACAGGATTATGATAGTGAAAATACAATAAAAATGTAATAAATTGTTGTATTCTTTCTCATTAGAGAATCTAGCTTTATATGAGGAACACAATGGTGTAATTTTAGAGCCATACTTTAAAGCAACACCAGTAACCTGACTATCCTAAATAATAATTTACTGCTTATGAAGCAGATCTTAAAGCAGCTTGAATGTATTTAATTAATTAAAGATAGGAAGATTGTATATATAGTTATATATAGTTGATTCAACACTGAAATGAAATAATTTCTTTTGGGTAGATAGTGGTAGCTGTTTAACAATGGGATAACACATTAGACAACCCCCTTGGAGTAAGAATGAACAGTACTGTATCTAATGAAAATGACAGGGCTGATTTCAACAGAAGACTGTAATTGATGTATTTGGAATTGGGTTGGAACATCAAGTTTTATACTTTTATGAAAAATGCTCTCATATATGATCCAAATCAGTTTTTTTTTTTAAAAAAAAAAACCCTATTGCCCTAATATTTGTGGGCTCTTCTCTGATCACAGATTTTTAGATTTTTGTTTCGCATTTCATCAAAATTACCATATAGCAGTTTAATCTGAATTCTCATCCAGAATCACCCCTCTCATCAGAATCACCAGCTGAACTGCTACCCTTTAACACCATACCAGAACAGAAGTTCAACACCAGACACAGGACCTGGACACATGGGGTGCATCCAGATGAGTACATGGGTGTGGTTTGTGGCACCTCAAACCTATCTGAGTCACTGCAAACCGCATGCAGTACACATGCACCTGTTTGCTGCACTACAGATTTGCTGCATGACACCAAAATTTGACACTGGGAGATCTCGATAACAAAAGACAAAAAATGCTGCAAAAAGTGATGTGGTGCACATGGCACCAGTGTGCACCACCACAAACAGAGCTTGACTGGCCAGAGCCAGACTCTGGCTGCCAGCTAGGCTTTGAGTGAATGGATCTACACCACCACTACCGCAGGCGGCCCCCAGGTACCTAGGTAAGGCTGCTGGGGCCAGCACAGGTACTGGTTCCAGCCTTCCCTACCCCACTAGGACAATTTGCCCCCACACCAACTCTACATGCAGGGGCATATGCAGTGGCAAAAAATAACAGCACAAATTTGTGCTGCTGCTATTTTAGCACAGCAACCACATGCCCATGATGTGTTTATACCAGTGTAAGCAGTAAGCAAGGGGTGGGAAAAATGCTGATCCAGCTGGCAGCTGGACTCCATTTCCCAGCAGCCCCTGATTGCATAGCTGGGGCTGGTCTCCATGGATATCCCAGCTGTGCTGGCAAGATGCATGCTAGAGCAGTGCAGGGGGATGCTCGGAGCTGCTGAGATCTTGCAATGGGAGCAGCTTACTCTGGAGCCAGGGCAGAGCTGCGATCTGTAGTCTGCATGTTCCAGACAGGAATGCGCAGGCAGGAGATCACAGCTCTGTCCCTGCTCCAGACCAGGCTGTCACCGCTGCTAAGGGCAGGGGTAGATCTGTGATCTCCTACCTGCATGCCCCTGCCCAGAGCATGTTCCCAGCAGCAAGATACCAGCAACTCCAGAGCAACTCTGCTCTGCCCTGCACACTGCGAGCTGGCTGAGGCTGGTCTCCATGGCCATCACAGCCTGAACTTTCACAGCAGCTGTGGCTGGGGTCTCCATGGAGACCAGCCCCAGCCACACACAGGGGTGGCTGGGAAATGGAGTCTACTGCCTACTGGATTGGGCCCGCAGGCTGGGCTTTGCCTGTTCCTCCAATAATCAAACACCTATGGTAGTGTAAGTGTTTCAAATCTGGAGTAAAGGTACTCTAGGAAAAATCTGTAGTAAAAATACACCGGCATAAGGTGTAGGGATTACCTGTTTGTTTTCATCTTGGTACAGTAGTTTGCTACAGGCAAACAGACAATTATTTACATGCTTTCTCCTTAGTGGTGAGGCAGTGTCATAGCACCTACTAGAATCTGGTGTTCTTGGATAGTTGTACATCTATTTGCTTGGGACTGTGGTACTATTTATGTTGGTGTATAAAACTAACGTAAATTGCTTTGAAGTACATGTGCCATGGGTATGTCTTCAGAAGTACAAATCCCACCTCATGAATCATAAGTTCCCTGGAATACCTGCTAAACTATTTCAGTTAATAGAAGTACAGCACGAAGTAGAATGTCTGTGAGCAATGAATTCATTTTTCCTTTGTATTTTACTCTTTAAAAAAGTATTACTACTATATTACCATATGTAAACTATTTAAAATGTACTGAAAAATACAAAAGTTGCCTTTCCATTATAGACAGGTTACAGTGCTGCTTGTATGCTTGATGTCACCAGCACACTGCATGCTTAGATGTCATGTTGAGATTAAGCTGATGATTATGGAAGTTGCACTTTGTGGACTTGTAAAAATGATTAGTAAAGTTTCGAAATATGTTTAAATGCCATTTAAGTATATAATCTTAACATTTTAAATAATTCTAAAATAACATTTTCAGTCCATTTTTATATTTAATTTAATATAGAAGGGAAAATTTCTGCACAACAGATAAACTCCTCACAGTGGTGACATTTTAGCTTCTGAATTGCTGGGAGATTAGATTGGTCCAGTGGATTGTTGTCAGTTTTCATGTTTACATCAGCATAATGTAACTACTATGGGTCAATATGTTTTGGCTCCAAATAAATTGAAATAGAAGGCTATAAATATAAAATAAAAAATAACTATTTTGGCACTATCAAGCACTCAACAGAGGAGTAGCTGGCAGTAGTGTAGCTGGGAAGGATGAGGATGCCACTAGCCCCAGGCACCAACTTACAGGGGGTGTGGATATGGCCCCCTGATCCTCAAGAATCTTCTCCATGGGAGGAGTAGCTCTGTGCAGCCCAACCATAGGAAACCAGACAGTCAATACCCCGTGCCCTATAGTGGTTCAAGTGAACGAGGTGGGAAGAATGCACCTCCCTGCCCTGGCAGCTTTGCTGTGGGAGGCACAGTCCTGCTTTTAAGAGTATCAGCTGGAGGATGGAGCATGAGGGAGGCAGAGAACAGAACATCTTGAGTAGTTCTGTGGAGACTGTACCAGCTGGGTTGCTGCACCAGTATGCAGCAAGCCCTTCTCTCAGCTACAGCAGCCAAGTTCATGCTGCAATAGCTGCCACCTATATGAAGAAAGCAGAGGTAGGTAAGATTTTGGTTCTCCTCCCTGCTCCTCTCCTGCTCTCCAGTGGTCAGCATAATTTCCCCTGCCCTCAGAGCTGGCCTTAGGGAAAATGGTGCCCTGGGAGAACTTGTGTTTTAGTGCCCTCCCTGGTGCCCCCCTTGCCCCCCCCCAGCAAGTCTGTGGTGCTGCTGCAGACAGAGGCAGGCAGGCAGGGGCTTGAGGAGCAGTCCAGGAGGGTGGTGGAGAAGCATGGTGCTTAAGGCAGGGGGGCAGCCAGGCACTGCTGCTGTTGCTCATGCTGCCCAGGCCAGCTCCTCCTGAGCAGCAGCTGGAGGCAGGCTGGGCTGGGCACAGCTCCTCCTATCTGGGGTGGGGATAGGTCAGAGTGGAGTGCAGTGCCGGGGAAAAGCACTGCTGTGAGCACCAACTGCCCAAGTGTGTGTGTGTGTGTGTGTGTGTGTGTATGTATGTGGGGGTCCTCCCTGGCCATGATACCCTGGGTGGTCACTCATGTTGCCCACCCCTAAGGCTGACTCTGCCTCCCCTCCCCCCATTTCTGCCCCAAATGTTGAAATGTATTGCTATTTCTATGGTAATTGCCAAGTGCTGCTGAGGCCCAAGGAAAATATAAGGCCCAGTTGTTTTGTAGGCAGACTGTCAACTGTTACATGTTGTGCACCTCGGGAGTAAGCAGCCCTTAAATCTAATTATTGACTTGCAGTATGGCATGTGACTTGCAAAAGAGTGGTTGTGGTGTGCAGCTCATGAGTGTTCTCACAGCTTTCCTCTTTTTTGCAGTCCTCCCTGTTCTAGTTGACTTGTCTTTGCATTGTTTGAAATTCAGAAGATAAATTAGAAATTGAGAGGCACTGACATATTTTGGTGAAGTCGGGCATGTAAGCAGGGAGGGGTTGGGATTCCCCCGGGTGTAAGGCAGAAGAGTGGGTGGGGTGGAACCATTGCAGCGCCTCTGTGTGTGTGTGTGGTGGGGGGGCGGCATTAAGGACATGGCAGAGACTCCCTGGCGTGACAGGGAGGGGAATGAGAGTGGATAGGAATGGATGGGAGTATGAGAGGCAATACATTTCATGAGGGTAGTGGGTGAGGGTTAGGAAGTAAGGTTGGGTTGGGCAGGGTGGGGGACATACCCATAGGTCAAAGGCAGGAGAGTAAGAGGGGTGGTATGGGATGAATTGCTTTTAAATTTGGAGGTCTCTTGTGGGGGGAGTTTGTTTTATGATACTTTCTTATTTTAATATTTTGTTTTGTTTTTATAAGTCAGCTAGTGGCTCTGAGCTTCTTTGGGAAAGGGCAGCATATCGATGTAATAAAATATAAACAAGTAAATACTATAGATAGAAAGGTATGCTAGCAGTAGCTAATTTCAGCATCAGTACACGGGCACAGAGTGGTGAAACTGATACAAAAGACATGAGCCACAAATGAATTATCAGTATAGAGGCACGAGAAGGAATAAGTACTAAGAGAAATGATGCATTTTAAAATTTTGTTGTAATCTTTTGTGTTAGAAACAACAACATAACAAATAACATATCTTCTTTCAAAACTGGTTGTGCTCTAGATGGAGCATTTTCTCACAGAGGTTGCAGAGATCCATGTATGTAATGGAGTGGCCTCCATTTTAGTCCCCAGAAGCTGAATATTGAGTTCAGGTCAGAGTTAATATGTCACCACTTCCATGACACTGGCATGTCTGATGGTCTTAAAGGGCTGCCAAGTGGTTGTATCCTCTCTCTGGGCTGTGGAAGGACAGAATAGCAGCTTTTGGCCTTCCCATGGCAGGGTTCTACTTCTTTTTAGGGCCCTTGAGGTTCCTGTTAGGAAGCTGGCAGTTCAGACTTTGTATCAAATTCACTTGCTTCTGTTTTCGAAATAGGAAAATACAAAAGGGAAACGGTATTGATTTATCAACAGGCTTGAAAAAAAATGTTTGCCAAATAGGATTTCTCTTGATGAGAAACCTAATAACATTTCCCCCCTCACCTCCATAGGGAACTCAGGTAGGCTGAATATAAGCTCTGCTTATGAGAAATACTGGAGAAATACACTATTAAAATTAAACTATAGCTTAAAAGAGAGACACAATTGACCATGATACTATTATAATCCAGTCATCATTTGTTGTTTTTCATGATTACACTGGTCTAATAGCCATAATTGGTTCCACTTCATCTGCTAAGAAAATGGTGCAGTTATTAAAAAACAGTAAATGTCTTGTCATTTTGTCCAACAATTTAGCACATTTAGCCTTTTAGAGCTCATTTAAAGCATTTTACAAGGAATCACAATCTTCATTAAAAAAAAGCTTTTGGTTGTTACTTTCAGCACCTAGTGACTTTAGTGTTTCAGAATTCAGTGCATTTCTGTAGAAACCTATGCAGTTGAGATTTAAAAATGGAACTTGTATGCAAAAGATCATGTTTTCTTGTACAGTTCATTAGTTTTAAAACAGAATGCTGAACATTTGTACTGTCCCTAAGTAGTCTAATATTTACTTTTAAGGTTCTCATTATTCAAAATTCAGGATATCCATATGATGCCTAGGAAGGTTACGGGATACTTTTCTAGGAACTTGCATTTGCTGTAAGGTTTGACATAAAAACATGGGCACAGATAAAATGATGTGATGGAACCAGAGCACTAGTCCATCCAGTCCAGTATTCTGACCTTAGTGGGCATGATAAGCTATTTGAATAATATATTTAAGAGCCCTAATCGGAAACCTTTGTGGACGTCCCATTGTTAACCTTTTGAAATGGTGAATATTGGCAGTTATTAAACTTTCAAGTACTTTAAGGTACTTGGTAGTGTCATCTTCCCCAACGGGGTGCAGAGATGTACGCAGAGGAGCAGACAGACTAAAGGACATAATAGACCATCAGTAGTGGTGACTCAGTTACTTGAGCTCTCTTCTCTTAGGGCTTGTTCCTGTCTTCACTTAAATCAATAGCAAAATACCCATTGATTTTAAAAAGGGCAGCATAACTCTGGTTCCACAGCAGGATGGCTTTTCTCTTGAATAGAAGGTGACATGTCACTGAATCAGTGATCACAGCCTTTAGCAGCTTTTATGGCTGAGAAGCCTGTAAATCTTTTGTCTGTATCATCAAGCCTTTATTGTAACGAATTCTTATGATTCAGCTTGC
This sequence comes from Crocodylus siamensis, assembly GCF_052110815.1. Classification (NCBI taxonomy): domain Eukaryota; kingdom Metazoa; phylum Chordata; order Crocodylia; family Crocodylidae; genus Crocodylus; species Crocodylus siamensis. The sequence continues at coordinate 154,148,099 of NC_143396.1, read as the reverse complement.
ATCCTTTTATTATTTTTGTTACAGCTTAGTGTGACTAATACCAAACCTCTCCAATACTGACAGTCTGTGTCAGGTATAATTTTTTTGATGGCTAGGTCTGAATTTGAGAGGTGCTGAGTGTTTTCTGTGTGGCTCTCTTGACTCTCATTGACTTCAGTGGAAAATAGGAATGTAGAGTGCCTTAAAGGAGTTTAACATCTTGCAACATAAGTTCCTTGCTGACTAATTTCTAGGTAATAACAGTTTTTGTCTTAGAAACATCTTATGTTGCTTTTCTCACTACAGGCAATTTCCTCTGTGATATTATCAACAATAAATAATAAAAACAATCTTATTGCACAGTGCATTAGTAAAGAAATTAAATGCTGTTATAGAGAAATCTGTGTACTCCTAAACAAAAGCTGGGTGTTATTGGTAGAAATTGGATGGTGGGTTTGATCCTGCTATCCTTATTCATGGTAAACATCTGTTGATTTCAGTCTGCGTTTGTCTAAGTGAGGATGCTAGGGCTGTGCTTTGATTCTGTAATTCTGAAAACACTTTTTAAAAAGAAGATGAACAAATAGTAGCTGTAGCCTTAAATAAAGAAACAAAAATGCTCAACAGAGCCACATGACTTCAATTTATAATTAATTTTATTTTATTCATAATGCATTTAACAACTACAATATAATTAATAACAGGATGATGATTATTATTAAGGCTAAAGAGATACAGAGTCAAGCCACATTTCAACTTGATAAACATTACCAGCACTACAACGGTTATAATAATTTTGAAGGCACCTACCATTCTCCTGTCAAAACACCATGGCATGTTCAAGAGTTCAGCAGGTTCCTTCAAGAAAAGGAATCTTTTCTCATTCTCAATTCTAAGGTCCTTCCTTCTAAGTAGTTGAATCTAGGTGACTCATTTAATGGTTTACTCTTAGTTATGAGGAAGATGCTGGCAAGAGAAAAATCTTGCATTGTTGTTTAAGTCTGAAAAGGCTAACAGCTATCTTATGTCACACATGTTTCAGCAGAAACCTTTGATTTTGAAGAGGGTTCTGTTTTTAAAAAATCAATGACACAATATTGTTTTAATTGTATAATTTCCATCCTCTTTGTCATTAGATGGAACCACACAAGGCCAGCACTATACTTATTTACATTTTACGTTAGGTGCTTAAGTATTGTCCTCAAGCAAGGATTAAAACAGCTAATAAAACAAGTCCAAACACTTTAAGTGGTAAACAAGAAACCACCAATCTTTCAGAAATGTTTATTTCAACTGACCAATAATTCCTCATCAGGATATAGAATTAACTGCTTAAAATCCAAGTTTCTCCCTATATGACGTGGTTGTTACAAATTCCATATTGAAAATTGGAATTCTAAATTGTCCCTGCAGGGACTAAAATACATACTAGTACAACTACAAGACTTAATTAAAATATGTCTTCAACCACTCATAAACACCATTAAATTAGATCCAGACAGATGGGACAAATTATGATTATCATTATGGGGGATAGGCACTGTCATGAAAATGAGTATTCTCCTGTGTCTCATCTACATTTGTAACGCCCCATGCCAATAGAAATCCCCAAGCTAAACTTCACTGTAATAAATAACTCTTTCAGCAAGATTTTATGGGGTGGCAACAACACAACAAAAAACCTATCACTTAAAAAAGTGTTTTCACAAAAAAGGGAGGATTAAATCTTCCAGATAGTGTCAAAAAACAACACATTTCATTCATGTTAAAATGGTCACTACAAAGATTTCTAGAAAACCAAGAGAACATGGGAATGGGCTGTGTTGAAAAAGGAAATGTCTTAAGATGTTTCCTCCCTTCTTGGCTAAAAAATATGATTAATATTATGAGCCAGATTCTCCAGCAAAGCGTGACTGTTCATAATGTAACAACACAGGGAAGACCATTCCAGTGCATTACTTCTCATCCTTTTCTATACTGTGATCTCACATTGGCATCGGGCACTCACACATGTGACAAGCGTCATGCGATTGACCCCCTGAAAGTGCTCTGCAGCTGTCCCGTCACAGGGCGCGGCTGCAGAGCTCTTTAAAGGGCCCAATCATGCGGCAAATTAACCCTCATCTAATGAGGGTTCAGATGAAGGTGCTTCAAAGCAGACTAACTTCTGTTATTCTCTGCATGTGATTGGGGCTGGGCTGATGCAGCACAACACAGCCCTGCCCTGGTGCTTTCTGCAGGATGGGAAGGGGAAGAGGGAAGGGGAGAGAGCTCTGGGCTGGGATTGCCTGGATTGGAGCCACCTCGCAGCCCCCCTCTCCACCTGCTTCCCCTCCAGCTCAGGCTCAGCAAACCCCAACCCTGAGCTCCCTCCCTTCCCTTCTCCCCCCCTTCCATCCTGCAGACAGCATGGGAGCTGGGAGGGTGGAGCTACGGGAGAGAGACTGCAGGCAGGCAGACTCTTTCTGCTGGATCACCTGCAAAGTGGAGCTTGATTTCCTCCTGTCCCTGCCCCCCAGTCAAACAGCAAATGTCTGTTGGGTCAGGGGGCTTGCTCTGACTCATGGCACTTTCTGTTAAGCGCCATGAGTTTAAGCAGGGAGATGCAAATCTGTTAGCAGACTTGAAGAGTTTCAGGACCTTCTAGCCACAAAGAAGGTGAAGTGAAGGTGAAGGAGCTGCAACCACCTAAAATTTATTCACAGTGTTTGGAAAAAAATTCTCATAGGAACTCCTAAGCAGTAGTAGGGTTTGAGTGTTGTTATAGCATACCAGTAGTGATCCAGGAAATACATGAGAAGGAAGTGTTTTTTGGAGGTGATATCTTTTATTGAACCAATTAGATATTTGGGAGATATATTAGACAAGCCTTCCAACAAAAGATATCCACTCCCCCCTCCACACCCTCAAAAAAAGTACTGAAAAACCTTGCTGCTTGCATCTTCCCCTTTTATCAGGATGCTAGAAACAAAGACTATAGCCGAGGCACCTTTTTGTCATGTTGTTTTCTGGTTATATATTTCATCCTTGGAGGCTGTTTGCAACAGGAGCCATCAGATTACTGTAACATGGAAGAGGAATATCAGCTCTACAAAGAGTAGCAACAAGATCAAGGGTGTACAAAGGTACACATTAATCGGCCACCAAGTTTTGGCTCATCCATTTTTAAATGCATTACTATGCCATACAAATAATATAATATCCATGTTTATGTCTATTAAGTATAATTTCTATTCAATATTTGTACATGCTATAACTTGTACAACATTTATAGAACAAAACTATAGTAAAGACTTCTAAACCTTCCCTTAAGAATATAAATTGGAAATTTAGTTTTGGGAGGAGGAGGCTATAGTTTGCTCTTGTTACAGTTATTAGCTGTAGTCAAGGTGCCTTTCAGCAAGAAAGGATGACAGATAGATAACATTCATACTATCAGATCTACCTTCATGGAATGCACTCATCAGGGGATGGCAGGAGACAGAGTGCACTGGGATACAGGTGCACCTTTTCCAGAGCAAGAGTAAGATGAATGCACCTATTGTCACTGCTCCCCTGCTTTTCCATAGCCATTAGTATGACAGTGCTGTAATTGATGACCTGACATGGGACCTGTTTTGAAATTTCTTTCTCCTCTTTTGAAGCTACCCTCATACCTTTTAAACAGTATATGGTTATCTTATGTGTCAATGCATCTGTCTTCCTATCTCAATCCAGGCTATCCTGGTAATGACAGAAAATTACACGCAGTTGTAACATACAAGAGCTAATATTTAGGTTTGATAGCTTTGTTAACAGCTATGCTTGGCAGTGGTCTGTTACGTAATAATAGCTAAGGTCAGGAAGATTTTTATCAGGGTAAGAACAAATGTCAATATAATTTAACTCATCAATCTACTGTAGCAACATACTTTGCATTCTAAAGCTTTTTATTTTACTTAAATGTTTCCCTCTGGATGCACTATCCAAATTGGAAAAGAAAGAGTTCACTAGTTCTGCTTCAGACCATACAACATACCATAGATCATCAGTATGCATTAAACAAATTAAATGTACCAGAGTCTACAGCAATCCATAACAGAACATGCAGATTATGAAAAACCGATTTTGCTTCCATACTAATAATTGTCTGAAAAAATATTGAATCCTTCATAAACTATTGGGAGATATTTCTGAACTTAATTATGTTTTTAGGTCTTTCTTTATAATTACTCATCATCTCATCACTGTAGTTCATCTGGGAACTTACTGGGAGCATCATTACAAAGCAATACACTAAATATACTCAGACTTCTAGTATAAATCCTTTTTTCTCCAGAAGTTATAATTCTTCCTTGACAGCTGTCTTATAAAAACCTGAGGTACAAATAGGTGGATAGCCGCAGACCTTAAATTATAGTCTAGTTTGGATTTGGGAGTAATTTGTATTTATTGCATTTTTTACAAAATCACTTCTTTACTCCCAGGCATAAAGCAACATAAAAAAGGGGGTGGGGAGGGTTTGAGAGGATTAGCACACCTTTTATGGGGAGAGCTGGCCCTTAAACCCTTGAAATCTGAAATGTTAAAGCTTATTCATAGCAATTGCACCAATATAACTAATATTAGTTTCCAAATGGATTAGTCCAAACCTGCTGGGACTACTCACATGATAACATTACTTGTGAACTTATGTATTTGAATGGAAGCCTTTAGTTCCTGCAGTTTTATTTTTTCACACAGAATTCTAGACAGAAAAAAAACATGTTTAAAAGTAGAAAATTATGGTTATAAAACCTCAGAATACAAGGGGGAAGGGAGGAGAAGGGAAAACTGGACATGGCATAATACCTAATATACTTTTAACACATTTTTAAAAATACCCTAGAGACAAACTTGACTATATTAACTTACTGAAAGAGTTCTGAAGCCATTAAACTATGTACAGCTAATCAAATAGAATATTTTATCTGCCACTTCATAATTGGTCGTATTGTAAAGCATGATAATTGGCAAAATTTGCAGAGAAACACTGAGTTCATAATCAAGCACAAAGGGATTTAATATAATTCTTAACACTGCCAAGGATACTTTCTTTGATGAAGAGTTATCAATAGCACCACAGTATAATTTCAAAGAGTTTCTCCTATTCTGGTCTCAGATGGCTTTGATTTATGATGACAGTCATATTTATGGTGCTTGTTAGTCATTTGGAATTGTTTGTTTTGGCAAATTGTTAATGTCAACCTAGTATAATTTTATTGGTGTAATTATTTCTTTCATTATAGCAGTGCCTGAAAGCGTTGCAATAGTAAGAGTTATATTAACATTCTGTTTTAAAACCCATATTTCACATATTTATAAATTAGCAGTAAAAAATTGCTTCTAGCTAAATCTTGGCATATAAAGTGTACAAGTAGATGTACATTTGGGGCTGGATTACAAAGACTTGGTTTAACTTTCTTAAATGCTTGAGTATTTGAATGATAGAGTTGGTGAGAAATATTTATTGCTATATGATTGGTTTTGTGCTTATGTAACTGAAAAATGGCTTTCAGTTGTAAAGGGGAAAACATTTTGGTCTTTTATCATTAACCAAGGTCCTGATGATTTGGTTTTAGCTAAGTATGAAAGGAATTGACTGATACTTCTGCAGTTTACTGAAGGTTGTCCATCACTCTATTTTCTCACATATACTCCCACTTTCCTGCCCACCCTTTCCCTCCCCTCCCCATCAAATAAGACATGCACCTTTTTTTGGAAGGTACAATATAGAATATTATTTTCCCAGTCATGGCCTAGACCTTACTTTTTCATGGAGTGACCATATTGCAAAAATGGCTTATAGGTTCTGTCATCCAGAAAGGAGGAAGGGAGGAATCTAGTGTTAACCTTTTCTCAGCCACTCTTAAGTTAGCAGTAGGTTGTGTTGCCAACTTAAGAGCAGCTGCAAAAGGGTTAACACTGGGCACAGCCTTTGTTGTTTGCTGGCTGAGAAAGAAGCTAGCCATCATTTTGTAGTAGAACATCTTCATGCTTTTCCTTTATGCTTTTATTGCAACGAAGAAAGCCAGCTAACTGGTTTAAGACTTGGGGAAAGGTACATGTGGTACACGAGGAAATATAGTATTCTGCTGCCCCTCAAAATGGCTGGCAGTCCATATGTGTGTTCAGGCTATATTATATATGCATAGAATTGGTTCCTGAAGTGATAATTTTCCAAAGAAAGCATGGTTGAACTCTGAGTTGTGAAATTTAACTATTTAATTCATCCAGTGCCATTTGAAAGGATGGATATGAAGGCATAAAAAGGCCATATCTTTGGAAAGTTTTAATCTTTGTGCACAACTTGTATTGATATTTGTAGGGAATGATGTGCACTGATTCATATCGGTGTAAGAAATGTAATGCAATGTTATATTCTTTTAAAATAATATACACTTTTGAACTTCTTTTGTAGCTAAAAGGTAATGTCAAACTCTATCAGATTTTACACTTTTAAATAAATCAAAAACAAGATCTGTCATTCAAGGATATCATGTAGCTACGCGGTGCACACATTAGAGAACCTGAGTTTTGGAAACCCAATGAGCATAGTATGCATGCTTTGTCCATTCATGCAGTTTTGTTATCTGTCAAAAACAGAGTTGACAGTAACTATGCTACTTAGTCATTTCAGAACACCATATGCCATGTCAGTAAGGAGTCAGCGGACTAGAATTGCTTTTGCAAAATAAAAAGAGGAACTCGCAGTATTTTCAGGCAAGTGGATTATTTTTCATTAACGCAAAACTAATGGTATTCACATGCTTCTCAGCCTTATTGCACTGTCATGACCCTATCTGTTGCCTAGTTTCTTTTAAAAGCATGGCTTTTCCATGGAAAGTGACTAGCAACAGGATTCCAACCATTTATGTTGTCTGTTTCACTGATTTCCAGATTGACTGCCCTAAGCTTACAGGTATAGAGAAAGGGTTTTCTATTCCCCAGGCTCTGCAAACTAGCCTTGATTTCTTAAAGTCAAGTTGTGTTCTTTCAAACTCATGCATCATCACCAGCAGTAAAAGTTCTTTTGGCCAAATTAGTAATCAGGCTACACGCTACGTCATCCTTTATTCTTGTACCATCTCCTCTGCTGTAGCCCTGCATGACAGCTAGGTACACTCTGGCCTGCAGTTAGTCTAATTCTGTTTTTTGTGAAATAACTTCTTTTTAAATCTGACACTCTAATCTATACCTCAGTCCTTGCATGGAAATGTTATAGAGTACATTACATCACTTATTCCTCCATCTTACAATACGTTCTTACCACGAGTATAATATAGGACGAAATACAGACAATTTAAATGTAATAATAGTGTTGGCCTAATTTTGATTTTAATAGGACCCAGATTTTTAAAGGACTGCTTTAAGGTGCAGTGTGCCTTAGCATGGGGGCTTCACATGCTTTAGCACAGGGGATCCACAGCAGGGCCCCCACAATGAGGCCAGCCCAGCTGTCTGCTCCCCCATCTTGAGACACACTGCACCCTACCCAGATGGGCAGCAGCTGGCTGAGGTGCAGAGTGCCTCAGCATGAAGGCCCCAGTAGTAAATTTTGCCTTGGTGCTGCAAATTAGCAGTGATGCACATGCAATTTGTGCAGTTTGCTCATGCAAATTAACATGCAACTTGTGTGGTTTGTGGTATGCAAAGAGGTTTGAGGCACCATAAACCGCATGTAACTTCATGTCTGGATCTGCCCCATAGGACTACTGTATCAGGATAATGCCCAGTAGAAAGTAGTGTGATACAGCTGCCCAAACTTATCCTAGCTGTCAATGGCTCCAAGATATTTTAGGGTGGCTAGGTGTGACAACAATACATGTATGAAGCAGCTCCACCCACTGTTCTCTCTGAAGGTGAGGGAATGGCATAGGAGTCCCATGGTTGTTCTATGTGACAGTCGGTGTGTCTACATGAGATGCTGTGTCACCATAGCAATGCACTATGGCCATGCAGCATCAGCAGGCACAAACCGTGACACCATAGCTAAATCATCATAGCAACACTTCCTCACTATAGAGTGTGTTGCTACAGAGAAAAGGAAGTACTAAATGATGGCACAGTAACGATGGTGCCATAGGGGCATGTGTAGATGCAACCAGTGAGAGTGCCCTGTATGCATAGTTGCTAAGTATGTCAGCTTTTGTGCCACATTGTGCATAGGGAGGATACAACTAGTATTTCAGCACTATTTCCTCAGAGCAGCATAACAGCCCTTGTAAAGCAGTTTGTGAATATATTGTAGACTGACAGATACTGCACAAATTTTGAGTTAAGATGTAAGCCATGGCTTGGCTATGCAAACTTTCCAGAAGGATCACTCAGAGTAATTTTTGTAGTCATAGTGTGCCTCAAGAAATGGGAGAAGTCAGCCCAGGACTGCCTCCACCCACTTCTCCACCTACCTCAGTGCGGGGGCTCCGCAGCAGAGCACTCTTGCTGTGGCACATGGAGATGGGAACAGCCAGCCCAGGGCTGCTTGCTTTCCCATTTCAAGGCACACTGTGCCCCAGTCAGCCAGGATGCCTCAGCATGGGGGCTCTGCAGCACATGGAGACAGGGGAGCAGGCAGCCCTGGGCTACCTGCTTCCCCATCTCCACGTGCTGCTCCCTGGCTGGCTGGAGTACAGGGCTCTTCAGTGCTGAGGCTATTTGCCAGCTAGCCCAGCGCTGAGGCATCCTGTACCCCAGCCATCTTCGCCTGCAGACCAACAAGCACTGGGACACTGCCCCGCTGCAAAGCACACAGGCAGGGGTGTGCACTGTGGCATAAAGTAGTGGCACAAATTTGTGCCACTACTATTTGTGTTGCTGCAGAAACACACCCCTGCTTGTGTGGACACGGCCATTGAGAACATAGGTAAAGCAGCTTTTTCACTCATACACATAAAATGTTAACACATTTCTAAGCTGCTGAGTGCTTCTCTATCCTAGTTAAGGATCTTCACTAGAAAGTTTACCTCATACCTGAAGCTTAGAACTTTAATATACAGAGGATTCTGATGAAATGGCAACTTTGGTTTCTTTGTTCAAATACAGTAGTAGCTCCTGAAAGAGAAGATGTGCAACATGTTGAGAAACTTTCTTTCCTGTTTTGTTATTGTCTGCTCTGCCCGCTGTTTGGAATGTGTAAAATGATTCTGACAAGCCTGATAAGTGCCGGGAACCAGCAGGCTCACTGGTGGGAAGATTATTATCATCCAGATATAATAAAAAGCTTCTAGAAAAGTGCCTGTTATGATGGGCTGCCTTTCTGGCACCGACAGGGATTTCTATTTATTTTAGCAGTGCCTGCTAGCACCATTGTAGTTAAAGGCCTGTTAGTATTTTCATTAGAAATTCATTTTCAGGACTTCATAACTCAGCTGGAAAAAATGCTTTCAGCTGAAAAGGTACAGAGAAGACCTCCAAAGAGACATTTTTGGACTGGTATGGGAGATACTAGCTAATAAGATGTAACTGGGGCTTTTCCCCGTATTATCATTAAGGCCTTATTGTTGCAAACTTTTACTCATGTATTTACCTTTACTACCCTAAATGACTGCACTGAAATTAACAGGATTACTGAAAATAATGTGCAGAATGATTAAGAACATGTGTAACTGTTTGCAGGATCCAGGGTTTAGCATTGTAGCATTCCAGTATCTACTCTCTATATTTGGGCAGCATGGAAATGCAAAAGAGCTGACTCTAGCTACTCTTATGACTAAAAAAAAAATGTTTTTAAGTTTCTGAGCACCTTTGGCAATAATGATTTATGATGCATTTTAATATTAAAATTATCAGTATTCATTAGTCTCATTTTGTTTTTTAATGTTGATTTTATTATTAGCTACTTTGTTCTGCTTGCTTTGTACACTGGCCTCCTCTGCATAAGGTGCTGACTGTGCAGTAGCTCATTACTACTGCACACTAGCGTCACATGGCAGGAACCATGACGTGACAGTAGTAATTTGGGTATAAAAGTACTAAATGACTACGCAGTAACAACTGCATAGTCTGCGTCTCATGTAGATGTGACCATTGAGTCTCAAGTTACTTAGCCATTAATATGCACTTATATTTTTATTTGTGGAATTCTCCAGAAATCTCAGATTTCATTTTTGAAGTATGCTAATGATTACATTTGTTTAAAATGATTTTAAAAAAATCATCCGTATTATTTAAAATGTATTGACATTGGTAGTGTTTTAAAAAACAATAACCAGGGAAGCAAAACACTATGCAAAACATAACTATGGACAGGTACATATACTAGCTATGGACAGGTATTCATTTATCTGAAATTTTTAGCGGTAGAAAAATACTCTGGGAACTGGAGCATACATGTGTTCCAGTCTCATGCCCAGAGAGCTACACAAGTCAGCTTGTGTAGCTCTCCATCCCGGGAGTGCTAAAGGGCATCTCTCTGGGCCAACCCCACCTTTACAGGACCACATTACTTAGCAGCCTGTCCTCCTCCTTGCCTGAGAAGGGGGCAGGCTGTCCATAAGCAGACACCCAGGCTTTAAGTTGCCTGCATGTGGAACCCAGCTGTGAAGCACATGAAGCATTTAAAGCTCAGAGGGCATGTCCACACATGTAAGCACGTGCGCTTGCAGCAGCTCAGATGGAAGCAATGCAAATTTGAGCCAGGGCTTTTTGCCTCAGAGCACGTGCTCAGACATGCACTTTGTTGTGGAGCAAATTGTGCCACTAGGGGCAAAATAACCTTGCCTGGCTCCTCCTGGATCTGCAGCCAGAGGGAGCTAGAGCCCGGGGCCAGCACCTGTGCTGTCCCCAGCAGTATAAAAAGCTGCCCTGTCCTGGTCCCAGCAGTATAAAAAGCTGCCCTGGCAAGTAGCTCAGGGCTACTAGCTCTCAGGAGCTTCTGGGGTCCAGCCAATTGGTACACTATCCCTTGTGCCAGCTTGGACTGCTGAAGCAGCCCTGAGAGTTCCCTGCACCCTCTACCCACTGCAGCAGTCCGGCAGTGGGGGCTGCTGCCTGGCTGTGACCTGCTGTGCACCTGCCACACTTGGATGGGGACTGCACAGCCAGTAGAGGCATCTGCCCCTCTGGGCCAGCTGCCAGTGGACTGCGATTGCAGGGTTGGCCTTTGTGTGGCACTACTGCCATGTCTTCCGCTGCTGGATCATCTGGGCAGCTATCATCCGGAAGATGTTCCGGGTGTGGTGGCCTGCTTTGAACTGTCAAAACATGTCCTCCTGGCCCCATTTGGCCACGAGGTCAGCCACAGCCAGATGGGTCCAAGGTGCCAGCTCTGAGCAGGCAGGGTCCTGCCACTGGCCTCCCTAGCAGAAATTCTGGTGTTCCCTATTGGAAATCTGAAAAATCCTAGAAAAAATCCCGAAGTCACTCTCTAAAATACCCCCAAATCTGTGTTCCTCCACAAGTAAAACAAAAGACCACTATAAAAAGAGAGAGAGAGAGAAAGAGAGAGACAACGATAAGTTGGACAATGTTTTACTGATATATTTACAGTGTTAAAGGAAGTCTCTTATAATAATAAAGTGAACTCTAAATACAGGTTTCATGAATTCATGAATACATATTTTGCTGCCCTCCCACAAGGGCCCCCACATGTGGGGTTGGTCCCCCACATAAGGGTTACAGCCCCCCAACATGGGGTTCTGCCCCACCATGGGGTTTGCCCCAAATTAGATTGAGAGGAGGGAGGACTTCCTCACAGGTATCTGATCTTCTTGCAGAAGAGCCAGTTCTCTTCCAGAAAATAGTCTTGAACTGCTGTATGCTCTTCTTTTTGTGCCAGGAGAAAGACTTGTTCTAAGGGTCCATTTTTCTGTGTGTAACTACTTAAATGAAAATAGTACTCCCCGGAATACATGTTTAATAAAAGGACAAAGGCAACAAAAATAAAATCCTTGAACAAATCTTAATAAAATGGGGATTTTAAAAAAAATGTGAGTGACTTACAGTATAAACATATCTTCATGCATCTGTTCAACTAGCATTCTATATATGGTGTTTACAAGAATATTCTTGTGCCTAATATTTTTGTTCATTTAACAGACAGACATTCAATAGTTCACAGGTAGATACTGTCCTTGGTGTTTCAGAACAGGCTTGTAATCATGAGTGGAAGTTAGCTGATAGAATTACAAAAGAAGTAACAAATTAAAAGTTTGTGGCATTCTCAGCATTTTTATATGGTAACTAACTACTGGCATAAAACAACCATCTCTTTTGCTTAGTTAGATTGAATATTAAATGAATTTTTAGAAAGTCAGTCTCATAATTGCCTTTTTTGTTGAAAGTGAATCATTAAATATGGTTTAACACTAGTCAGATTGAGTGAGAACAGCAGCAGACTGTGTATGGTTGTTCTGTACATATCATACAGCATTTGCTCGAATTGGTCCAATTATTTCCCCCTTTGCAAAAATGTAGAGAAGAGAAACACCTCTGCATATTTGAGTCAGCAGAAATATAGTATGCATTATCTTTAATGGAGTGCAGGAAAAGATACAGCTCTGATTTAAAGTCAGTGGATCAATTAATTGGTTCCAATAGGCGTTGGATGCTGTCACATGGCCTTCTGGGGTAGACTTCTTAGGACTCATGAATCTTATATCTCTCCTCTGATCTGTCTGGCTAGTAACTGGTTGTCTATGGAAAACACATAGATTTCTACTTGCAATGATATTATATTAGAAATAGAATCAATATTAGCCAATTTAAGTGTGATTTGTGTGCATGCTAATGAAAGTTGCTGTAATGAAGCCAAGGTAGAGCCCTGGACTAAGCCAGTCCTAATCAAGAAATCAGGGTAAGTTATCCCTTGAACAGGCACTACCTGCAGCAAGTCCAGAGCCATATTCTGCTCCAAGCTGCACTGAGACAGTCAGGGCAGTCAGTGCCCTGAAGCCACAGGCAACAGACCTGCTCCAACTCTTAAAAGCCAGGCCCAGCCCACAGTATCCTTGTCTGGGAGAAGGCAACAGTTCTTGCTCCTGAACTTCCATGCGCTTCCTGGCTAGTATTCTGCTTTTGACTTTTGGCTCTGACTCTGGCTTCTGACTGGTAAAATCTTTGGCACTCCCTGATTCCAATTCCATGCTCATGGTTCTGGTTTAAACTTTGACTCTAGCTTTTGACTTCTGATCCTGGTTAACCCATGGCTTACCTTGTCTCTGGCTTTGGGTTCTGACTCTGTGTTGTCCTGTCTTTGGCTATGGCTTATGAATCCAGTTCCAACACCAAACCGAGCTGGATTACATCTATGCTTTGGGAAACTGTCCCCTAGGCTAGCCCACCCATACCTCAGTGCATACCATTTGCATTAATATAAATTGTTTTAATCCCTAGTATTTATACACTACTTCCATAGCAGCCTCGTGAAGTGTTCTCTACTAAAATCTTTTAACCAAAAAGGAAAATAAAATCTTGTGTCACCGGCATTAGTATGCTTAAATTTTGTTAAAAATGAAGCATATGGTTTAGGCACAACAGACTCTAACTGACTCAAGTATTCCTAAAATTCCTATATGCCCAGGCTAAGTTGTCTCTTAATACAGAAATGAGACAACAGTTCTTAGATTTTTATCCATCAAGGGAAGAATAGATAAGGCCAGTAATTTATTTGTCTCTCCAAAATTTTGCATCCTACAGTTGTGGCCTAAACAGAACTATCAATCTTTGTACTTCACCCACACTCATGTAGGCAGGGACTGGCAACATTTTGCTGCTGTGGGCTGAAGATTATGACCCTTGCTTCTCTGCTAGGGACTAAAAATCTCCATCTCCCTGGAGTGCACATGCTGCCTGTGCTTACCCTTAAAATTGCACCGTGACCCCTCTTCAAGGAGGGTAAGTTCAGGCTTGAGAAAGAGGCAGGGAGAGCTGCAGAAGGGACAGGTAACACAGCAGCTGCATGCTGCCTGAGCCTCCATGCATCCTGTGTTGGGTCAGACCTTAACAAGTTAGATTCACCATCTTCACAGGCTGAATCTGGCCCTTAGCCCATAGGTTGCCAACCCCTGTAGTAGGAAATAAGGAGCTCTGTTATATGGATCCACAAAACTGCCAGAAGAATTACAGGGACATACTTGTATAGGTGGCTCATTACTCCCCTGGGAGCACACAGTGCCCCAGTGAGGCTGAGGAAAGTTTTTTCAGAAAGATTTGTATTTATGCTGCTGTGGGGATGAATCTAATGCCTCAATTGATGCTTATAGAGATTCCGTATAGATTCATAGATTTTAAGGTGAGAAGGGAACACAGTAACTGTCTAGTCTGTCAGCCTGCATAACACAGGCTACAGAATTTTACACAGTATTTCTTGCTTCATGCCCATAACTCTTCATTGAGAGAGAACATATATTTTAGAAAGACATGCAGTTTTGATTTAAAGAGTACAGGTGACAGAGAATCCAATAACCTGTTCCAGTGGTTAATGGTAAACTGTTCCAATGGCTAATTAACCTCACTATAAAATGTATGCCTCATTTCCATTCTAAATGTCTTTAGCTTCAACTTCTAGTCATTGGATCTTGTTATGCCTACAGTGATTAGAAATCTTCTCCTGATGTACTTACAGACCATGATCAAATCACCTCTTAACCTTCTCTTTCATAAATAAAATAGATTAGCCTTCTTATGTTTCTCACTGTAATATGTTGTGTGTATTGAATGCTTATGAATGCATTCTGAACAAGAACAACATTGAATTATTAAAGTAAATTAAATATATTATTTTAGAATGTAAAAAACACAGACATAGGAGAATTTATAATTTCAAATATAATTGTTTTTTTCTTAGATATGTTAATTACATTTTCTCAAAGGGTTTTGGATGTGGGAAAATATAATGAGTAATAATAACATTGTATTTTATATACTTTCTTTCAAAGCCTTCTGATTTTTCCCAGAAGGCTTTTATAAACAATATATCAAAGAAACTTCTGATCTAGCCCTGAAGTGCACCATTTCTGAGTTAAAGCATATCATTTAGCATCACACAACATTACTACAATAGTTTGCAACTTAAAGTGAAGAATTACTGTGTTCAGTTGACACTCTATCCATACTTGTCTGCACTTACTGTGGTGCCCCATGTGGGCTCCTTCTTAAACCAGAAGCAGCATGTGTAGGGTAATTGATGCTGTCCTTCAGCAGTGCTTGAAGCACTGTACAGACTAAGCAAGCTATTTCATTGGAGCCAAAATGTTTCAGTGAAATCATTTGGTTAGAAATGTTTCAGTCTGCTCTATTAGAAAGTGAATATTCAGATTAGATAGTGGTTATTTAATGATCCAAAACTGAGCCAAAGCAGACTTCTTCTCTCTGTCTTCTGACAGAGATATCTCTTCCAGGACAGAGTCTCCCAAAACATTAGCCCAATACTAATTCAGGTTGTCACTTACTGAATCACCAACATCACTTTCTGCAGGGTTGGGGTTTCTTGTCCAACTCTACTGTTAGCTTGCTTTGAAAAGATTTCAGCAGAGGGAGGGTAAGTGGTTTGAGGATTGCTGCAATACTTCATAGACCTGGAATTTAAAATTCTACTTAAGCTGCAGGAGAAAAGTGATTCAGTGTTGTTGAATGGCAATTGGCCTGTGGGGCATCCCGGTGGGCAGAACCACATGCAGTTTGCTCAGTTTTGCCAAGATAGCCTTTAGTCATTTTGCTGCATAGTGACTCAGCTGCTGTCCTAATACACATGAAAGCATACTTTTTTAAAAGGAAATACGGAACTTTTAAATCCCTAAGAAAATAATATTTTGTTTTGCTTTGTCTCTCTCAAATCCCTAAAGCTATTTAAATTTTAAATGAAATCAGACAGCTGTTTTGGCAAAACATCTTGAGTCAGTTTTCATGGCCACAGATGTCCCACTGAAACAGCTGCTTATGAACATGTGTACTGTGGATGTGTTCTGTATCAGTTTTATCTCATAAGTGACATTTTAATGTTACTCATCAACTTTTTAAATGAACACCCATGATTCTGCTTTACATGAAATGTATGGATTTACTAACTTATTCTTGTACACCTAAATATGAAACTGCCATGCTATGATATGCCATGCCATGCCATATTATTAGGTGCCTTTGTGAAACTTCCAAGTAGTCTGTCAAATAGCAAATCTAGCATAATTTTACCCAAAGACATGCAGTTCATAAACATACTATGTATAGGAGTAGGATGAGTGGGTTTTTTTGATGTTCATAGTAGCACCCAAAAGTTGCTAGAAGCTGTGTAGCAAAGAAAAAAGTGTGGGCTCAGCTTCAGAAAAACTTATATCTAAAAAAGGACAAAATGAATAAAACTGAGCATTAGTTACAGGCTTTGCATTGCCTGGTTTGATTACTCCAGGCAATAATTTAGTACATAGAAGATTATATTAAAGGTTTTCTTAAGGAAAGTCACAAAACTGTTCTCCTAGAACAAGATATTTGACTGACTTGGCCAACAATGAGCCCAGTACTTTCCCACTGGCATTCAACAATCAGAAAAGACATGGGTCTAAAACACTTTAGGTTGGTGTAACAAAGTGCTCCCAACATACCTATTATGTCAGTAAGTTGACTCAGGCAGAGATGAGTTAAAATTCTGCCCAGAACTTGAGGGGGGGCTATATGGGTGAGGTTGTTCCTACTTTGATGTCTGTGTAGCCCAGTTGCTGAAAGGTTTGTACCAATTTCACCGCTGAAGATTTACTAAATGATTCTATACAGAATGTGATTTGCTTAGTCTTGGTTTTGTTTGCCTGCAGGGCAGCAACAAAGGCAATAACAGCTTATTTTTGACAATAAAGCAGATATGAATCCTAATGCACAAGATTAAGTGTTAAAACAGAATGTTTACATAGACTTTTTCAAAGTAGAACAGCAGTTCAGTAGTGTCTCTACAAAGATGAGAGCTTGCAAATAAATGTGGCAGAGTTGCGGGTTTCTGCTGTTGTGTGTCATCTCAATGGCTGTAAACGGAACTTTCACTTTGAAATTTACTCATATGTGCCAGACCTCCTTGAACTTGGAGAGGCTTTTTACTTTTCCTCGCTCACTGCAGACGAATCTGAAAGATCTTAAAGTGCTTTCATAATTCTAAATTGACACACTAATGGAATCGGAGTGCTGCTGTTTTGCAAAGGCTGTGGCATTTAAAAAATGAATTGGCTACTTAATTGTTGCATATTGTGGCATATTAAAAGAATATCTTGTTTCATTCATCCCGTTTCTTTTGAGTAATATAGTTTTGAAATTTCATTTTAGATTTTGTTAGAAAATAAATCAATATGGGACCATTATTAGTTAAAATACATTAATTCTGTTTGGACCTCTCATGCAATGTGCCATTATATTATATTGTGTGGTTATTAAATATGGAATTCAGTTTTCAATATATTCAAATTAATGATGGGTGAAACCTCAGTGGGTTTAGGGGTTTGGTTAATATAAACTTCAATAGTTTGTAAGCTTATCTGAAATGATAAATATTTTGGCAATTATATATCTTTAGCCTTCTAAAAAAATCCACCTATTCCACACTCTCAATAAACAAATCAACAAATTAAAAGATACTAGATATTACAATCCAAACTGACTGATTGCTTTAAAAAATATGTCCTTACCAGTTCAATTTGCAACATTACTGCATGTAACCAATGAGTAAATTGAAATAGAAGAATATATGTTGTCCAAGGTTACACAGTGCCCCAGTAGTGGAGTTAAATATGAAAGCAGTCCTTAAATCTGACTGTACAGGAATTGTTGCTGTCTGTCTTCGATCTGAATCTGTGCCCTAGACTGAACTTTTTCAATCTCCTAGAAAATTTAGAGTTGCACATTTTGGAACGTAATACAGCAGAGCATTTTGAAGTTTGCTTACCATTTTGTTGTGTGTTTTTGGTTTATAAGGTATGTTGATCCTTTTTCATTTCCACATTAATCTGCTTTGATCGCTGCCTTTGAATAGAGGCTGTTATTTTTATTGTAGTCATTTGATCTTTTTTAACCAGGGGTGCAGTATTAAAGAATGCTTAATAATGAACGCTATCTTAAAAACTTTTCAGCCACCATTTATCACTGACTGTCCTCAAGTTTAATTGCTTTAAGCCTCAGTGTTCATAACTTGCTTTACAAGAAGGAGAAAAAGAAGAAAAGTTTGTCTAATATGAAACAGTTTGGGAATGATAAACACTTACATTTAGTATTCACCCCACCCTGTTTCAGTGTTCTTTTATTTCTGGCACAAACATGCCCAGAAACTCTCAAAATGTACTGTCCAGTTCCCTTTACATCCTGGCTTCTGCAGCAGTTACCATCCCTGACTGCCTTCAGCTCTGTCCTTGGCAGGTATCTTTGTAGGCTCCAGTGCCCATATGTACCCTAAATCATTCATGAACCATGGTTGCACAAGCCTCAGATGGTGCCCCAGGGTGTGTCCAGATGAGCCCACACATGCCTCTTGCAGCGTCTCAAAAAACCTTTGTGATCCTGCAAGACACACATGTGGGACCAAAAAAAATGTTCCCTGTGCTGCAAATTTGCAGCATGGGGACAAAATTAGACCCCTGGATATCCAGGGGACAAAAAAAAATGCCACAAACCAGCCTGGTCCCAGACCATGCCCTGAGGCAACTGGATGCTCAGGTCCTCCACAGAGATGCTCTGGTAACCAGTCAGAGTGTCTCTATGGCTGGCTTTTACCCGGGTGCTAAAGCATGTTGCCTGCCCGTGCAGAGCAAGCAGTGTGCCAGCTGCAGCGACGTGGACACAGGCTCTGTGTGGGGTAAATAGGGTGTGGGGGAGGCTGGAGGAGGGGGGAGGGGGGACGATGGGGGGATGCCCCCCAGCTGCAGCCCCCCGATCACTGCCCCACCCAGCCCCGATTACTCGCTGGCTTCATCAGCCTCCCCAATGCTGCCCTGCTCGCTCCCCCAGCCCTCCCAATCATTCCCCCACCCTGTCCCAGCCTGATAGCTGCTTCCCACCCCTGGACCCAGCATCCTGGCACTCAAAAAAAAAAAGGAAAAAACTCCAAACCAGCACTCATTGGCAGTAGCAGCAGTTGTTGGGGCCACTGGGGCCTCATGGCAGAGCCCCCGCCATGTGATGTGGGGCATCAGGGGGCATTGGGGAGCAGCCCCAGGTGCCTGGTTCTTGCGCTGCCCTGTTAGATTGTGTGGGTGCAGTGCATTTCAGCAGGGCGCCAGACAGTGATGCGTGCTGTCTGGGAGCTCAGCGTGGCTTCAGCTATCACTTGGAGCCTAGCACCACTCAGCACCAGCCACCTCAAGCTTCCAGACAGCAGGTGATGCTGCACAGTGCCCTGATGAGCTGCCCTACACCCGTGTGATCTGACACGGCAGCGTGGGTACCAGGCAGCTGGGGCTGCTCCCTGCTGCCCTCCACTGCCATGTGCCATGCAGATGGCTCTTCCATGGCTGCTGCTACAGCTGGTGGGTGTGGGTTTTGTGGGTTTTTTGAGTGCCAGGATACTGGGGCCAGGTGGGGCAGTAAGCTGGGGGGGTGGGACCAGGTGGGGAAACATTCAGGAGGGCTGTGGGAGTTAGCGGGTGATGGGGCCTGGTGGGACAGTGATCAGGGGGCTGGGAGAAGCCAGCGGGGGATGTGGACCCTGTGCTGGGGTGGAAGTTCCTGTGGGGGCATGTGGCCCCTTTTGGGGGACTTTGACCCCTGTTGGGGGGCTGTGGCCCTGTGGGGGTCAGTCCTGGAGCTGTGCGGGGGGGCTATACCCTGTGGGGGGCAGGGGACCCACCCTTCCTGATCAGCTCCTCCTATATGCCCACCCCCGCATCCATAGTCTCTCATAATCCACCAACAAACCTCACACCACCCCTTCATACCACCCCCACAAATCCCTCACTCACATATCTGGTCCTGTGGGTAAGTAATGTAGGGACTGGGGTGGGGGGTAGGCTGTGGGTTGAGAGTGAGGGGCAAGGGCAGGGGTAGGGCACTGGCATATTAGTGCTGCACATCCTGGTGAGTGAAGTAGATAGGGGCAGCTCTGATTTCTCTATTACAAAAAAGCCAAAAGTCAATGCCAAATTGTATAGATATTTAGAATGTATTTTATTATGATGGTGGAGGCACTGGTAGGCTTTCCATTTGCTTTAAAATTGTAAATATATCAATAAAGCATTGTCCAACTTATTATATCAATTTCTCTCTCTCTCGATCTATCTTTAGTGGTCTTTTGTTTTACTTGTGGAAGAACATGGATTTTGGGGTATTTTAACAAGTGATTTTGGGACTTTTTTTATCAGAGATTTTTCATTTTTTAAATAGGGAATACCAGAATTCCTGCTAGGGAGGCAAGTGGCAGGATTGAGGCAGAGGAGCCTTCTCAAAGCTGGCACCCAGGACCCAGCTGGAGGTAGCTGACCTCCTGGCCATTTGGGGCCAGGAAGACATGCTTTGACACTTCAAATCAGGACACCACATGGGAACATCTTCTGGGTGATAGCTGCCCAGATGGCTGGGTGGTGGTGCACATGGCAGTAGTGCCACACAAAGTCCAACTGTGCAGCCACAGTCCACTGGAAGCTGGCTCAGAGGTGCAAATGCCTCCAGTAGCCCTGCTGTCCCCAACTGGGTCTAGCAGGAGTACAGCCTGGATGCCACATGCTGTTGCAGGTTGCAGCAGGTCACATCCAGGCAGCAGCCCCCACTGTCAGACTACTGCAGTGGGTACAGCAGAGGTGAGCAATTATTTCTGGCAGAGGGCCACTTACCCTGTTTTGGCAAGCTGTTGAGGGCTGCATGGGTAGCCCCGCCCCTTGACAGGTGCCCTGCCCCCCAGTCACCATCTTGGGACCAATGTCTTGGGACCAGGCTGGGTCCAGAGCAGGGTGCAGGCTGGCAGGGGTCTGTGGTGCTGGGTTGGGCTGCACCAGCAGGGAAAGGGGAGAGGTGGTCCAACTCCATAGAGCCCCTACCAGCAGGACCCTGTACTCCCGCCTCCCTGTTCTGGAACCTGGGACACCGGTGTGGGCCCCATGCTCCCTCTGGCTCTGGCGCCCACTCACTCCCAGTGCCACCCTAAGCCCTGTGGTACAGGCGGGGGGGGGGAGGCAGTGCGCAGCCCTGACCCTGCGCTCACCAGCACGGAATGAACTGGTGCTGGGGGGGGAAAGCAACCCCTCCCCTGCCTTGTGGCCCTGATCAGGCACAGGCATCCCCACATAGGTTGCAAGTGATTGCAGTGCAGGGCACCAACCATGGGGTGGGGGAGGGGTCGCTTTTCCCCCCGCTCAGCACCTGCTCGTTTCCTGCCTGTGGTCCTCCCCTACCCTTCCCCTACCCCCACCTGAGTTTCCCATGCCAGTGCAGCCACGAGGAGCCACATGGTCCCAGGCTGGGGGGGCAGGGCTGGTGGGCCCTGCTGTTGCAGGAGCCTGCTGTGGCTTCCCCTGGGTCCTACTGCCCCTGGCTCCTGTCATCTTTGACAGGAACCAAGGACAGTTAAATACGTACTAATTTTCTACATTTTTTAAGGGGCCCCACAGGCCAGATAGAATGGCCTAGCTGACCAGATGTGGCCTGCGGGCCAGATTTTGCCCACCTCTGGGGTAGAGGGTGCAGGGACCTCTCAGGGCTGCTTCAGCAATCCAGAAGGCAGAATGGGTAGTGCCCCCAGGTACCAATTAGCTGGGCCCCAGAAGCTCCTGAGAGCGAGTAGCGCTGAGCTACTTGCCAGGGCAGCTTTTTGTACAGATGGGACCAGGACAGGGCAGCTTTTTACACTACTGGGGCCAGCACAGGTGCTGGCCCTGGACTCTAGCTCCCCCTGGCTGTAGATCTGGGAAGAGCCAGGCAGGGTTATTTTGCCCCAAGTGGCACATTTTGTCCCACACCAAAGTGCATGTCTGGGCATGTGCTCTGAGGAAAAAGCCCCGGCTCAAATTTATACTACTTCTGTTTAAGCTCCTACAAATGCACATGCCTGCATATGTGGACGTGCCAGCAGGTTCCAAGTATGAAGAGACCAAATCTCATGGACCCAACCCTACACAGAATATTTTTGCCAGAATTAAGATTAAGATCTTGTCCTCACCAGTTCAGTCACAGCTCCTCCTGCCATGCTTTATTCTTTAATCGTCAGACTTTTTATGTTGGTTTCCACATGGTCCCATTCACTTCAGCTGTTGCAGATTAAAGTTTTTTCATCCTTTTTCTAATTTCCTTCTAAGAGAACAAGGAGGTTCAATAGGCTGCCTGGTATGGAACTATGTAGTACCTAATTTTAACTCTCTCAATCACTTTTTCTGTGTAAGTTTGTTTCCTCTGTCTTTAGGTAAGTGGGGGAGGTTGGTTTCTGCTAAGTCTTCAACAGGTAGGAAAAATTTAGCCTGGCTGAGGTGACATTGGCCCAAAGTCCATGGAGAACTGCCAGGCCCTCTTTTCTCCCCATGGCTGCCCAGCAGTTCCCCATTCCTCTTCCTCCTTCCTCTTGTCCACTATCCTTCTTCACTCCTTCCCCCTTTTTCTCTTCCTCCACACTCACCCACTGCTGCTTGGCTTTTTCCACCTGTTAGTTCAGGGCAGTAGAGTTGTGGAAGATATATCATCCTCGTTGGTGGGGGTGGGGAGGTGGGGAGAAGTGGTGGGTGTGGTGCCTTCTGGGATATTGGTGGACTGCAAAATGCTAGTATTAGCCTCCTGGCTAATAAACTGCCTTATACCGGCTGGTGATAATCCTTGCCTGAAAAGGATTCTCTCTGAGACACTCAGAGGGTACTTAGAACATCTTTTCCTGGCTTAACGTGCAGAGACTCCCATCTTATGAGCATTTAATACATTTGAAAGTTAATGTGTAACAACACCCTGAGATACCTGGTGAACCTGATCCATGACCAGCCTTAGCTTTCTGCTGATATGTCATATTTAGATAGTGTCTACTTCCAGTAGACAAAATGTGAATAGTTTGAAGCTGTGGCAATGCAGTCTCTTTTATAGAAAAATCACACACATTGGTGTGACTGAAGAACAGTTTTCTTAACTGACTAACCATCCTCCAAATGTGGCTTTTTCTGGGCTTGGGCCCTGATGCAGACTGTCCTGGTCCATAGCAATACTAAAAGACCATGACTAAGAAACCTGAAATTAGTCTTTTATATCAGTATTTAGACATGTAAACAGGTAGCCTTATTTTTAAAAATTCTGAGCACCCAGGAGCTGCTTTTGACTTGTAGTCGGGTATTTATTAGGACAATAATTTAACAAGCATTTTAAGTTGTGGACCAAGAGGTGTATATATTTTCCCAGCTAGGAGGCACATTTTTATTAATAGTTGTTTTGTTGGAGATTATAATCTATTTGTCAACCCCTGCCATTTACAGGCTGTGAGGAAAGCTGTTACTTCCATTGCCTTTGGGAGTGTCTAGTATGGACGGAGTTGCTAGGAACTAAAATAAATCATTGTAAAAATCACCTGGGAGACTGTACAAAAGTACTTGCTTAATGCCTGCCATTGTGTTAAATGGTTTTAGTAAAAACAGCCTGCCTAGAGAGAACTGCTGGTAGGTAGGTAGGTAGGGTGTGGCTTTGAGAGGAGTTGTGTTGGATAAGAGGCTGATGTCAAAGAGGAGAGAAGTTTAAATTGACATAAATCATTGTTGAGTCAATGAGGTATGCTTTCCAATGAAGAAGGGCCTTGTTACACTTTACACTGTAAGCCATGCACGTTGATCTGTGTTTGTGCTATCTTGAGCTTGGAGTAGTCACAGTTTAGGCCAGCAGGGCCTTGGAGGACTGAAAGGTAAGATTCTCACCCCACTTCCATTTTGGGCTTCTCCCCTAGCCCTAGGGGCTCCTGGGGCTCCCCCACTGCCTATTGGGGTTCCCCCCTCTTTCCCTGCCCCCCCCACTTTACTAGTGGCTGCCTGCATTGAGTGTCCCAGGGGAGCAGGCAGGGTAGGGTTAACTTGTCTCCCCACCTACCTTACTGCTGGGCTGCTGCTATTCTGGCCCAGAGAGCAGGAGCAGCGGTGGCCAAGCAGGCAGGTTAATCCTTCCCTGCCTGGTCCTCTGGGACAGACAGTGTGTACAGCTATAAGTAAGTGGGGGAGAGGATGAGGTTGGGGCAGTGATCAGGGATCTGGGATGCAGGGGAGACAGTTGGTTTTATCTGGACCAGCCAGAAAGGCGTGGGCAGGTGGGAGATGTTTACACTAAAGTCATTATTACATTTTACACTGAGAGTTGCAAAATGTTGATTGCTGTTAGTGCTAACTTGAGTTTGGAACAGTCACATCCTTGGTTTAGAAATAGTATCCATTTCTCTGGGGATGTGAGAACTCTGTCACCCTAAGAAGAGCTCTGAGTGGGACTGGGCTCTGATTCAGCTGGTGTATTTTGCAGAATAATGCAAAGGGAGTAGGACTCCCTATAGCCGAGGAACAGGGATTGCTTCTGTTCCTTATTGGGCTGTAAAAAGAAAGGGGGCAATCTTCACAAACCACATATACTCCTGCAAGGGCCAAGGCAGATTGGCTTATAGTTGACATTTGTGATTTTAATTTACATAACAGAATCGAAATGTGTTCAATATGATGTCTATTGGTGGCATTGTAAAGAAACCCCAGATCTCTGATGGTAAATCTATCTTTATAATAAGAGTAGTATTATAGGTGAGAATAATGTGAGATATTGCTGTTGTGTTTCCATTACAACTTCCTCTTAAAATTTATCAAAGACAGAATGATGTCCTCTCAGCCACATAATTTAAAACAGCATTTTTATTGCATAGCCAGACATAAAAAATGTGGAAATAAGAGCAAAAGCTATTATTATTGTTTTTTGATTCAGGTTATGGTGCCTTTTTAGTATAGTGTTTGTAGATCCCCTTCCCACATCCATGTGCAACAAAGTACTTATACTGTAGCTGCAACCAGACAAACAGGGGACTGTGGTTTGTGGTGCCACAAATCTCCTGTGGCAGCACAAACCACACATAGGAATAGTTTCAAACATGACCCATGTTGCTAATTTTTTAGTGCAGGCCCCAAATTTGCTACTGGGAAATCCCAGTAGCAAAAAAAGAAAAAGTGCTGGGAAAAAACGCAGCATGGTGCACACGTCAGGAGTGTGCACCCAAAGACACAGAGGCTTAGTCCTCCAAGGAGATGCTCTGGTTGCCAGCCAGAGCATCTCCATTCCTTCAGTTTTGCCTTGGCTCTGTCAGGACACCCAGAGCCAGGAGGAGCTGGGCACAGGCAGTTTGCCCAAAGCAAGGCAACTTGTCTCTTTACAAAGCTCATGTGCAGAGGTGTGCACTGCCGTGAAAAGTAGTGGCACAAATTTGCTGCTGCAAATGCATGCTCCTGGACACAGCCTGTATGTATTTTTACTATCAAAGATCAGCCCATTCTTGGAGAGAAAGGATCATCCAGTGGGTAGAATGAGAGCCTCGAGCACTCCAGGTGAAGTTCCTTGCTCTGCACACACAGACCAGTCTAAAAATTGTACAACCCAGTGCAAGATAGACCTGGATCAGTGTAGTATCAGACTTACTCAATTTGGGTTCGACCAGGGCATGGAACTTCTGTGCAGTTACCTGCGCAGCCTCGGTGCTAGGAAAGCCCAGTCACTGGTCCCAGCTCCAGAGCTGCGCTTTTCATGTATCCCTCTGTCCAGCATCGGTCTTCTCTTAGCCCCCAGGCCCTTCAGCCTACACTGTGGACCAGCCAACCACCACAACCCAGCAAATCCCCATCCCACAAGCCACTCCACATGCTGCCAGTTTTATCAGCATTCACCACTGCTGGGAGCTGAGTAAGTAAGTAATGCTGGGGGAATGGGTGGGAAGGATGGGGATGTAGGTTTGCTGGGGAGTCAGAGGCTAAAAATAGCTCTTGGTCTCCCCCAAACCCCTCCATGGAACTCCTGAGTACCCCAGGTCCCACCAGACCCTCCCAGACCATAGCACCATGGATGCTGCCTGCGCACTTCCCCCCAGTCCTCTTGCAGATGCTGCCTGCTGCCCCCAGCCCTCCTGCAGATGTACCCCTGATCCTTCCCACACCCTCAGTCTGCACTCCTGATCCCTCCTGTCACGTCCCGATGACTGGTGTACCCTTGACCTGCGAGCCTGGGTTGGCACAACCGGCTTGGCACGAAGGGGATTGGTGATCGGACAGGTGGGTGTTAACGGCGAGTAGGAGTCAGGTGACTTAAAGCATATTGGTTACACAGAAAGTTTAATTTACTTACGCTACTGATGGTTGCAGCATAGGCAGAAGAGTTGATATGTTCAGTTACAGCGTGCAGATATCATGTTACCCAGCCTTTACAGGGTGGATAAGAGACTTGCTTGTTACAAGTTCTGAGCAATTCACATGAGCTGTCATGATCTGCAGACTACCAAGAGCTCTTGACGAGAAAGATATACTAGTAAGATAGATGAGCCAGCAAAGACAGGGGTACGCCAGAGAGTAAGTCGGAGGCGGGGAGATAATATTTGTGAATGGCCTTTTCACAAACTGTACTTTCTGAGTGTGTACGCAGTTCTCTGCTTTGGGTGGAAATTCTTTCAAAGTTATACTCGGCAAGCTGGCCAATTACTACACCCAGGCATGAATAATTAACAGGCTGGCAATTGTGCTCTCTTTGTTCGCTCAGGTTTCAGAAAAGGGGGGGCTATCTTTTTGCTTGGGTGGTATTGAGCCTGTTTGGTCACAGGAGGGCAAGCACAGTACATTATTTAATTTTACAATTTCAGTAAAATGAGCTAATCTCGTTACCATAGGTATGATATCTTTTTTTGACATCATGGCATTGAGTTATATACAATTCAAGGTTAGTTTCTCTCTCGTATGAGAAACTTAAGTGATTTGAAATGAGGCACAAACAAGGGTGTGTGCATGCAGCACTGTTAATACAGAGGGATAGACTACAATTACAGAGTTTGCTGTGTTAGCCTCTGACCTGTTGCCATCGGCATCCGAAATCAAAGACTTTGATGTTTGACACCTCCCACAGATCCTGCCTGCTCTGCCCTTCCCTTATAATGCTGCCTGCATCCCTGATGCCAACAATCACTTCTGCAGATGTGATCACCTACCCCTCTATCCCCCAGATTATTCCTGCGGACCCTGCCTGCCCCACCATGCCCTCTGTAGACTTCCAATCCCCCATCCCATCCTGTTTGCTCCCCCTGCTAGCTTCCTCATCCTGATTTACCTGGTTGGGTGGCCATTTTGAAACTGATCTAACTTTCCTGAATGTCTGCACTTAGCCCAAGGGCAGCAACCAATAAAGGGCATAGATACCCATGTGAAATTTAGGCTTGTAAGTCCAAAACTGAAGTCCAAACATTCCCCTATCCTTTCCCATCTGCTTCCAAAGTCCATAGGTACTTTGCTTTTTGAGAGTAATGGTCTCTATGTCAGGGAAGGCTAGGATAGCCTTGTGGCTAGACCTGGGGGGCCTGGGTGCATGGTCAAAAACCAAGCAGAGGTCACAATCCAAAGGTCAGTAATAAGAGATGTCAAATCCATGGATGGGAGGAAGAAGCAGATCCCCTATCCCAAGCTAATGTCAGGTGACTAAGGTCTGGGGTCAGGATATCAAGCCATCAAGTCAGGAAACAGACTGATAGAAAGAAAACAGTCCAAGATCAGAAGACAGTGTGAAGAGGCTGAAACTGGTAAGCAGGAGGAATCAAAGCAGATGTAATAAACCCTGCAACCCCAGGAACTGGCACAGGAAGCCAGGAGGGACGTTCCTTGTTTTACACACAAAATGCTGAGGATCAAGGTCACAAGTCAACAGGTTAGAGAGGAATAAACAAATACAAGGAGATAAGCATTGTCATTAAAGTATATATGCTTAGAAGCTGAATAACAGATAACAAGCTATAGCACTGATATATTCGCTCAACAACAGGTAATTAATAATATGCACTGGTACTGAGGTACAGACACTTAAAGAACCTTGTCCCCTCCCACACCACCAGAAGTGTCCCAAGCCAGCTTTTAATCCTGAGAATGCTCAGTTGCTGTCTGCACATCCGTGTCTTGCTGCTGCAGTCCAATAATCCTAGCTCCATTACTCCTCCAGAATCTCTGGGCACATGTTTCTCCTCTGTTGCTGTATCTGTGCTCCACTGCTGGTTCCCATGTTCTGCTCCTGCTTTCTGTTCCTCTGTCTTTTGTCTCACAGTGCCCAGAGTCTTTGAGAGTTGTCATTACATGCTGTTAGCACAGTTTGGCAGTTCACATTCAATTAGCAGGGCTGCTCCCTCTGCTGCCGCACATCTACATTACAGTACATTACAATTATCTTACACAGTCTCTTATACAGCAACAGGTGACTCCTTGAGACAGGGCCATGGAGAACCAGGGAAGGTGAGGGACCAGAGGGCAGGATCCATAGGTTTGGACGGTTGTAGGGCTCCCTCCCTACTCCCGAAGTCATGCCCTGGCTGACTTCACAGGGTACTCTCAGAGACCAGACAAGTCTGTGGTGGCTTTGAGCAGTCCCCCAGCTGGGGGTCATCTGCGATACCTACACTGAGTTGTGCCTCTTTTGCATGGCTAAAACTGTCTCAGTCTGAACATCTTAGTGCCTAAGCAAAACTGGAATTCAGAAACTAGACAAGTCCTGTGAGGTGCTTAGAGATTCCTAACACTGTTAGGATCCAGGCTGTCTAGGGAAGGAGGTGAAGGGTGAAGCTGTTGCCCACCTTGTATATAATAAAATTATATAAGCACTCAAGAAGGAGACCTGGCTTTAATTTCTTTCTTAACCTATAGAGATTCAAATATCAAACAGCTAGTTGTAGGTAGTGGGTTACAACAACCAGACTATAACTGCTTTGTGCAGGCTATTGTTCACTCCTCCTGTTGGAGCTGTGCCATGATGCAGAAAAAAAATTAGTATTCATTTATCCAAAAACAGAGCACAAAGGGAACATAATGGATGATTACAATTAAAACAGTTAAAATTTCAATTTGAAAAACGTGAATAATATGAAGTTACTTTTTTTCTTTTGCATATTGAGATGGTGTCACTTGCCCTTTATTGGGTGCACCTACATGAGACTTCTACTGTGGAGTTGACTAATTAGCTCTGCAGTAAATGTCTCAGTGTCTACAGGTGCACCCCTGTTGGGGCGCAGGGAACTAATAAACTCTGCATAAGGGAAGTACTTGTAAATGCAAGTACTACCCTGCTGCAGAGTTTTTTGTATGCATCAGTACATATGCAGACGCTGACTGGTTGGCTGGGGCATGAGGTTGCTTCAGTGTGGGGGCTGCCTGTTGGCTAGCCCCACACTGAAGGACCCTTGCACCCCAGCCAGCCTCCTTCTCAGAACACTGAGCTCAGTCAGAGCAACCCTGAGCTGACAAGCTGACCAGCCGGGGCTGCTCCAACTGGGCTCCATGTGCTTCACCTGAATAAACTGCTTCCAGGTGCACTTTCAAATGGTATGCCTGGGAGCAATAAACTCCTGAGCAATAAACTCTGGAGTTTATTCATGTACACTAATTCTATGTGTAGACATGCCCATTATGTCTTTGGATATCTTTACAAAAGCATATCTGAGATATAACCAGTTCATTTAATCAGTTCATTCGGTATAGGTTTGTGTGACTTTATGGTAGACTGGAACTAGCTAAGTCTGTATGTATCATTTTGAATGTATGAGGATATAAATAAGTGCATGTGGTTCAGTGGTTAGACCTTAGCCAAGCTAGCAAAAAAAAAAAATCAATGAGGAAAGGAGGGGTGTATCATCTGGTGAACATAATCATTTCTTTTAAGATGATGAGCTTGTAACTTCTCTGCACTGTAACAGCTCCCACATACTGATGAAAGTGAAGCATGAAATAAAGGGATAAAGGGAAGATGTATTCAGTATGCATGGCTTGTTCCTTGGCAAAGTCTTTTTTTTCTATTAAAAATAGAAGAGAAAAGGCTATTGGTTGGTAGATTGAAAAGCTTCACAGAAATTTACCTCTTTGACACAACACTGCATCATGTGTGTGAAGCATTCAAGAAAATATCTTTTGCTTTGGTGTTTCATTTTCGGGTGTCTTTCTGAAGGATGTGTGATCTTTTTGGAAACCTGACTTTAATCTATTTGTAATATTATTCACCTGACTTTTTCCTTGTTCACTTACATCCAAAAATATAAAAGGTCAAGTAGTCAAAGGAATAATGAAGTGGAAAATTACAAGAATGCCTTAATCTCTCCCTTCAACAAGAAGCTATATACAATGTGTTGTGGAAGATGTATAATCATGACGATGGATACAGTACAAATTATGCAGCTTAGATGGTATGGGCCCCATGTATATTGTGTTTAGGCATACACATATGTCTATATATGAAACAGCATGCTTCAGTTAGAACTTGGAGTCTGTGTAAGTTTGTGCTTAAATTAGATGGCAGTTCCATTGTATGAGATATTTTCAAAAGTATTCTATTTAGAATATTTAGAAACAATTGAGGTATGTATCACATAGAAGACTTTTGAAAGCATTCCAAGAGAGTTGGCAATTCTTAAGATGATGTGCATGTATGTGTGCATGCACGCACGCACACACACACACACACACACACAGTAATTTCCTTCATAGTGTTGCAATTTCTAATATTGCCCTGTTTCCTTTATTCATTATCACAAGGTATATTTGCATGAAAATTCAACCGTTGCTTCAGCTGCTCTTTCCTATCTGAAATAACCTTGAGTTTATAATATAATAATTTCCACAGTGATCAATTGTAATGTCTGACCAAGGGGTATTCAGTTTTATTTAAGAGAGGAATAGGAAGAGATGAATTCTTTAAGAAAGTATCTTAAATTTAGCTTATTACCAGGGGCAGATCTGGAGAGTGGGGTGGAACACTGGTGTAGTTGCACGGCTCCTTTGATTCCTGCTTTATCCAAACCTTACAGCCAACTGCCTGGGAGGGGCAGTAGCATTTTTATTCAGGCAGTGCTGAGAGAGTCAGTTGACTTCATGACTCATTATTTTTTCTCTGATTCCTGTTAATCTCTCTCCATAGGGGTTAATGACCCTTTATACTTCTTAAAGGTCCTGGTGTTTCATTATTCAAACTCTCCTTTCTTTAACAGTTTTG
The DNA here is from genome assembly GCF_052110815.1 of Crocodylus siamensis. NCBI lineage: Eukaryota > Metazoa > Chordata > Crocodylia > Crocodylidae > Crocodylus > Crocodylus siamensis. The sequence goes on along the minus strand of NC_143396.1, from coordinate 154,117,013 downwards.
CTGTTTGCTAATCGTTCCTGGTGATGTTTCTTTTATTTTACATCCCTGCTGATTGTTTTTAACTCATGGTAAAATATTAACTCAGATGTGGTAATATTAACTCAGGTATAGGAATGACTGACAATGAAGTGTTGGAGGCACTGTCAAGATGCCCAACAAGACTAGATTTTGTTTTATAAATAAGAGATGTACATTTAACTATAATAACTACAGGACTAATGATACAATATCCTTTGACTATTTTTGCCTAGTTGGTTGTGTTTTTTTTAAACTATATACTCTAGCATATTAGTGCACATTTCAATAGTTATTTTGTTTTTGCTTTGATCTTAAACTGAATAATACAGAGCTTCCATATTAGTAAAGCTTCTAGTCTCTCTTTAACTGGAGAAAAGTATGCATTGTTTCTATGTGATGATGTGCCACAATTTTTAAAATTTTCATAGATTTCATAGACATTAAGGGCTGGAAGGGACCTCACAAGATCATCAAGTCCGGCACCCATGCCATAGTGGCCAAATGATCCCAGCAAGATAAGCATCCAAATATTTTTTGAATGAGTCCAGAGTAAGTGCTTGCACCACCCCTGGGGGGGAGTCTTTTCCAGACCCTGGACACTCAAACTGTAAAGAAGTTTTTCCTCATATCCAGTCTAAATTGGCCTTCCAGAAGTTTGTGGTCATTAAACCTTGCTATCCCTTGGGGAGTCCTGGGAGCTGTTCTCCCAAATCCTGGTGCACCCCACTTATAGGCTGCCACCAAGTCCCTCTTGAGCCTTCTCTTCACCAGGCTGAAGAGTCCAATGTCCCTCAGCCTCTCCTCATAAGGATTGCTCTCTTGGCCTTTGATCATGCAGGTGGCTCTGCTTTGGACTCTCTTAAGCTTATCCATGTCCCTCCTGAAGTGGGAGGCTCACAACTAGATGCAGTACTCCAGCTGCGGCCTCACTAAGGCTGAGTAGAGTGGGAGGATGACGTCCCTGGTTTTGCATGAGATCCATTGGTGGATGCATGCCAGAGTATGGTTTGCTTTACCAGCTATGGAATCGCATTGGTGGCTCATGTTCATCTTGTGATCAATCAAGACCCTCAAGTCTCTTTCGGTCACGGTACTAGCAAGTGTAGCACTGCCGAGCCTATAAGTATGATGCTGGTTTTTCCTCCCAAGGTGGAGCACCCTGCACTTCTCTATGTTAAATGCCATCAGGTTTTGATCTGTGCACCTTGCGAGCCTGTCCAGGTCAGCCTGTGTCCCCAGCTTATACTCCAGTATGACCTCCTTTCCCCATAGTTTACTGTCGTCCATGAACTTTGCCAGTCCGCATCTGATGCCTGAATCCAGATCATTTACTAAAAGTTGAAAAGTACTGGCCCGAGTACTGAGCCCTGAGGAATACCACTGATCACCTTGCACCAATTTGATTTGCTCCCATCGACTAATACTCTTTGGGTTTAACCCCAGAGACAGTTCCCCAGCCATTGGACTGTGAGATGGTCGAGGCCACAGTTCTCCAGCTTAGCCATAAGAACATCATGGGCGACCAAGTCAAAGGCCTTCTTTAAATCCATATATGACATAAACCTCGTCTCCCTTGCCCAGGCAATGTGTCATCTGGTCATAGAAGGAGACAGGGTTGGTTAGGCAGGACCTTCCAGCAACAAAGCCATGTTGGCTGGCAGTCAGGAGGTTGCCTTCCATTAGTCTGCTGCTGATGGAACCCATGATAATTTTCTCCAGGATCTTTACAGGGATGGATGTCAGACTGATTGGTCTGTGATTCCCTGGGTTCCTTCCTTTGGGATTTAAATAAAAAAAATGGCAGCTGCCAGTGACAGAGCCTGGGCTGCTCCCAGCAAGGCTTGCAGCATCTCAGCTGCCTGCTGGGAGCAGCCTGGGATCTGGGCTGGCAGCAGCTCTTCAGAGCCGGGGCGGCTTTAGCCAGGAGGCTCCAAACAGCTGTGCTGGGCTCCGGCATCAGTTCTGCACCGGCGCATGCAGGTGCGCCTTGGAGTGGGTGGTGGGGGAGGAGCCTGAGGAAGAGCAGCCCCCGTCTCTCCCCTGCTCCTGGCATGGAGGTGATAAGCCCAGTGCAGTTGTTTGTAGCCAGCCCGGGCTCTGGGCAGCTGCAGCAAGCAGCGGGCAGAGTGCAAACAGCTGTGCCAGGCTTCACAGCTCCGGCATCAGTTCCGTGATGGCAGCAACTGCATGTGCACCTCATGGCAGACAGCGGGGCAGTGCAGCCTTCCCTGAGGTGCCCGTATGATTTTTTTTTTTTTAATGATTTTTAGATGTAGAGTCATAGACTCATAAAAAATGAGGGTTGGAAGGGACCTCAGGAGGTCATCTAATCCAACCCCCTGCTCAAAGCAGAACCACCCCAACTATATTATCCCAGTCAACACTTTATCTAGCTGGTTCTTAAAAACCTTCAAGGTTGCAAATTCCACAAGCCTACCGGATAGAAGTGATGGGATTCTTTTCTTGTTGTGATTCTGAAACATCTTATTTTTTGTTGTGGTTGAAGATTTTTAACACTGTGAGAAATGGATAACTGAAATGCTGAACTAACTTCTAGAGTTAAAACAGTGATCTTTTTATACTCAAGACATAGCCAGTGGTGTTTGTTGCATGTCCACCAGTGGGTGGTTATAGTGTTTTCCCATGCTGCAATACCAGAATTCTTAAAGGACCTAACTATTTGTGTTTCCACATATGAGGAATTCATGAAACCATAACTTATTCCTTTCAGCTCTGCTTTGCCCCTTCCCCCTCCCAAAAAACCCCAATTACATTCTGTTCCCTGTTGCACTCCTCAGTGATGATGGTACACGTTGCCTCAGCAGGGAGGGCAAAAGCAATTTAGGTTCTGCTAGTAAATAATCTGTTTCTTTTTCTCTCTTGAAAAAGGTGTTTCTGAGAAAATGAGGCAAATTATTATACAGTCACACCGTTGTGTAATTTTACCTTAATCAGATTTACCTAATCATTTTTTTCCCAAAACTGTTTGTATCTAGGACTAAGGCCTCTTTCCATGCTTCAAATTTAAAATGTTAAAGGCCCTAGCTTTTAACTTGCAAAGGAAGAAACTTTTGGACCATCACCTAGGTCAGGGTGTTCAACTCTCAGCCTGTGGACCAGATCCAGCTATGTCATCTGCCCCACAGGCTTCCTCAAAGTCTGAAAATTGGGTGGCAGGTGCACTGGGCCAAGGTGGCACAGAGTCCAGCTGAGGCAGTATAGGGCCAAAGCAGTGTGGGGTCTACTTTAGGTCTGTGAGGCTTCATCTAGATTTACAGGGCTGGTCTAAAAGGGACTGAGGGCTTGATCCAGCTGTGCTAGGCTTGACCTGGGTGCTCAGGGAAGAACTGAGGTGGCACGGGTCCTGATCTGGGAGCTCAGGTTCTGATCCAGGCTTGTAGGGCTGAGCTGAGGTGGTGTGGGGCCCACTTGAGCCATGTGAAGCTGAGGCAGTGTAGGGCCTGATTTGAGTGCTGACCCTGGGATCCAGCCTGTTAACTGGCCTTGTACCACTCTTCCGGCATGCAGGGTGGCCATGGAGAAAGAATGAAACACAAAGTTAATTTAGCCCATTGACTTCCCAGTCTGAAATCTGTGTCAGAATGTGTTATGAGATAGTCCAGGTATACCCATCTGCCTCTTAGAGGACACCCAAGCTCAAGGTACACTGGTAATTTTGATGAGGAAAGAATCCATGTCAGATATTAGAAAAACGTCTGTTTGGAGCTCTTTTCACATATTCAGACATTGCAAAGTATCTGAAACCTCCAACTCAGACTTGACTGGATTCAGTCAAGAAATGTTTTAGTTACAGTTCTCAAACTTTTGAGTCACTGCTTGTGAAGCAGTCCGCTGTTTAGAGTCACTAGTGCTGGAAAATGCATGTGAACAATTACTTACAGGAGAGTGACAAGTTAGTTGCCTTACAGTAACTGAAGTTTTCTGAAACTTGCTGTCCACATGTATATTCACTGCCCCCCCTCCAGTGTCTACATCAATCCAGTGTATCTGTGGTCTGCTTTGTACCTTCCCCCCCCCATGTTCCTACTTTGAAGGAATCTTCAGATGCATGCATGCTGTATGAATACTGCTGAGCAAAAAATCTACAAGTTTAACAAGGCACCTGGTCACTAATACTGGAATTAGCATATGGACAAATGTGATAGACTATGGGTTTTATTGTTATATTTCTGTTTTATGTATGTTCATGTTGTAATAATGTTTCATTCCTGAGTTTCCCTGATTAGCTTGTAGGTGGGAAAGGAGAGGCTAGTAGAGTCCCTGCTGTTTGATGGCTGTCAATGTGTGGGACAGTACCAGATAAAACTCCAGCAACAAAGGAATGTTGATACTTCAACCAAGTAGGATTGAAGGTAATACCCCAAGAGGCATCCAGGGAAACAGAGAGATAAGCATCAATGAATGGAGCAGCCAGAAAAGCAGAGTAGTTTGAAGCAAGGGAACTTCAGGGTTTGTGGGCCATGTGGACTAAAGCGAGAATAGCTAAGCTAACTTTGGGGTGATCAGGGCTGTATGGGCTAAATAGGGGAGCAGGGAAGGATCTAGGTGAGGTGTGGTTGCTTTGGTGCAGTTCCAGAATCCAGGGTATGAATGCCATCACTGTGCACCACCACCACTCATTCCCCCACTCCATTGTCTGCCACCAAATTTAGTATGGGGAAGGGATGGCAGTTTTTAGCCCCTGGGTTCTAGAGCTATGTAAAAGAAGAGGCTGTGGACTCCATACTGTGGCCTCCATACTGATGGGATGGTAGACTAAGATGGCTCAGTGTACATGAACTGCACAAAGAGGGGGTTTGGCTGCCCCTTCCCCACTTTCCAGATCCATGCATGCTGAAGTGAGATGGAGCTCTATGAGCTCACCAGCATATCAGTGTTAATCCTGCTGGAGCACAGCACATGCAGTTCACCCTCGCCCTCATGCTTTTCCTTTCCCCCATACTAAATTCAGAAGCAGGGGAAAGGAAGGGATGAGTAGTGGTGGTGCTCAGCCCCTAATTTCATGCACCTCTGGAGCTCAGGGGCTGAACATCACTACCACTTGTCTCCTCTTTCCCTGTTGCTGTAGGTGAAGCTGGGCTCCAGAGCAATGTCTAAACTGGGGCTCCAACCAGACCCTGTGGGCATTTTTACATGTTCTCCACAAAGTGTGGAGAGGCACTTTAATTAGTGAGGCACACAAATTAAAAGTGCCCAATCATCACATGTATCAGCATCCCTACGGTGAAAAAATGGTGGTGGGGTGCTTTGAACGAAAAAAGTTATTCGATGAGCTTCAGTTCGAAGTGCCCCACCACCATTTTTCAGTTCGATGCCACTGATACACATGATGCTAGAGTCTGCTGGCGCATGTTAATTTCCGTGCTTCACCAGACTTGATTAACTGAGTCTGTTCAGATGCGCTGCATTTCCAGCATGTGATAGTAGGTTCCCTGCATGTGTTTGACCTGCTGATGAGCTCAGACCTTAAGGCACATGCACTATACCGCCAAAGGAAGGGTGTGAACATGCTGCCACATCCTTCCTGAATTTGCCTCTTGGTAGGTTTGTATCAGAGACCAAAAGGCTGGGATCTAAGAGTTAAAAGGAGTCAGTGCTCCCCCCACAACCACTCTAGAAGCCATGTCTTGGCTGACTTCAGGGGTACTCAGGTGAGATATGGCCAGAGTCTTGTGCAAGTGCTTCCCTGGGGGAGTCTGTACAACATATCAAACAAAGTTTTTTAGTGTAAGATAAGTAGCTGCCTATTCCAGATAGGCAAACAACAAGCTGGAAGGTAAGACGCTATATAGTATTTTGCTGGATAGTTCTTAGCTCACCTAAAACCATGATGCCATGGTAAACTGCCCTTAAAAGTACTTTTGAGGAATTACATGCAGTGCATACTTCAAGTGGAAATCTTTAAAGACCATATAATTGGTGTTTTTCATTCATAAATATGTTGCATAGTTTTCCATTTTCACATCATAATAGCTTCTCCACATACATCATCCTGACAGTAGTATATTGTCTCTGTTGATTTGGAGTAAGTCTATTCAATTTAATTTTGACAGCGTTGAGCACATACTACATGTCCAAGGCCTAGTTTTGTTAACATTTTGTTTAATTTTGATACTGTAATCTAATTTCCATAAAATGATATTAATAATGTAATGATATTTCTAATTATACTAAACTCTAGCAAGTAATGAAAAACCAGTTAGTTACTGTTTAGTTACTGATTTGTTATATGCAGACAGATCTTATTCTGTGTGAAACCATATTCATTTTGACTAGCAGTATCTATTGGGACTATGCTTTCACCGAGCATACCCAGTTGCCCTCCCTTAAAGGCATAAATTCAGTCCCTTCACAAATTCAGAATTTCTAGTTGTAAAGGGTCTTACATTAGTGGAAAGTGGAATAGGTTGTAGGTTCTATATGGCCAAATGGTTGAAGAATTAGTTATTGTAAAGGAACTGACTGTTTTTTTTGTTTTGTTTTTCTTTTCTGAGTCCATACAGATATCACCCTAGGTGACTGGCAGGTGGTTATCTCTCTGGTGCTATGTGCCAGAAATAATATGTCAACAGTGACAATAAGACTGCCCTACCAATCTGTGCAAAAGATCTAGAGACTGACACCACAGGATACTGGTTTCTGTTGCCTGCGCAGCTATATATGGAGCTCCAAGTAGCAGCTCTTAAATTTTCAAGTTTAGAGATGCCTCTGTAAAAGACCAAGGAGGATTCCTCAGTTCTTGGTAGAAGGTGTCTTCATATAAGACAGGGGATTCATTATACTCAGTTTGTAAGAACCTTAATATATTTTGAGACTCTTTGTTGAAAGAGCTTTTCCTTTGGTTTTATTACCAAAAGATACAGAGTTGGTGATTTGTTGAACAGTTTTGTCCTATTGAGGTAATACAAGATATTTCTTACAGTGTTCACAGTGTGCACGTTAACCTCCACAGGGGATAAATGAGATCTTAGATTAATACAAATAAGTGGATACATTGAATAATCTTTATGAAAGTTGTGTAGGATGGTCCTGTCATTTGTATTTGGCTTTCACTTAGGAAGCAGAGATTATAACACAAAAATATAGTCCTAATAAACAAAGAATACAAATAATGTGAGAACACAGTTTCAAACAGACTCCAGCAATAGGAGGGGAATATAAGCCTCAGGAATGGAAAAAATCCTGTACAGGCAGAAAAAAGCATACGTGTTTATTAATTTGCTGGTAATGGGATAATCCATAGTAACAGGGGAAGGTGCATTTACCCAGAGAGAATTATGGTGAGAAGGCCTATTTTGACTGATAAGTCTTGTTGAAGTATCTGATTCTGAATCAGAAGATTCTGTATCTGTATAAAACAATGTCTATCTCTCAAGCTCAGCCAGCTAATATACAGGAATAATGTCCAGATGTAGAAATAGTTACTAGACTTCTATAATGTTTGGAGTTATCACTAACTTGATTTATGGTTAAACTTAGAGCTGTACCACCTCTGAGTACGAGTAATACTGTACTGAGAAGTCAGAGTCAAAAGAAGCTATTAAGATAACTTGAGGTCTGTTATGTCTTATTTTCCTGATGAGCCTGGGGATCATAGTAAAGGTCTATCTATTTTGTTCAGAGAGGAAACGATGAAAAAGCACAAGAGGCATCTACATGATACTGCATCAGCATAGCAATGTACTTTGGCAGCGTAGTATCCGCTGGCATCTACACGTGAGCAGCAGCTACTTTGCCACAGTGACGTACTCCCCCAGTATAGTGCACTGCTATGGCGAAGTAGCTGCTAAAAATTGCACCACGCATGCGTTGCAGTACAGGCTATTACCATGCCATGATTTAGTACTTCCAAAAGGATGCAAGTACTCAGTAAGAATGTTGCCATAGCAACATGTGTAGACACGCCCACAGAGTAGATTTCTGTCCCATCTAATCAGAATTCATTTGAGAGGGAACCCTAGGGTCATACCATGTCTTCCCTAGAACAAAATATAGGATCTGTCACAGACAAATAAATGGCTACAGTTCTCTGTCGCAGGGCACTAAGGTGCCCTGCTCCTAGAAGAGCAGGAACTGCCTGGGGAGAGCCCAGAGAGCCAGGCAAGAGCCATGGCAACCAGCTAAGGAGGAAATTAGTCAGCACCTGGTCAGCTGGCAGGAAGGGGCAGGGCCTTGGGCCCATATAAACCCCAGGCTGAAACTAAGGGAGGCAGTTCCCTGTTGGCGCCTAAGGGGGAAGGAGCCCTCCTAGAATGAGAAGGGAAAGAAGTCTGATTAACCTCTGCTTTGGGTAATGATAAAGGGGCAGAACACACCTTTGGTCGCCTATGTTAAGTTATAGTCCAGGGGCTTATGTTTTGTTTGTAGTTTTATAAGACTGGTGGTTTGGGTGAAGCTATTTGGGGAAGGAGAAGGCCTCATTGGGGGCACAGACCCTGGCACCAGGGAGGGCACGGCATTCTGGGGTGCGGAGACCCAGGTGCCAGGGAGGGCGTGGCATTCTGGGGCAGCGAGACCCTGGCACCACCAGGGAGGGCACAGAGATAGGGCTGCGGAGAGCCCAGTGAGGATAAGGGGGCTGAATTATAATGAGGCTGAGGCAAGACAGCACCAGTACCATCTGCGAGGCTGGAGGTATGGTGAAGTGGTGGTTGGAGCCACGCATATAACCATAAGGCTAGAGTGCCCTTAAAACACCCTTTGCGAAACAAGACCCACAAGTGGTCTGGGAACCCATGGGGTTCAGTAAGTCCATCAAACCGTGTCCAAGAGGACTTAAAGGCAGCCTCTCTTTTTTCATATTTTTCATGAAAGACATGGTGGGTGAGAGCTGGGGGTGCCCATCGGACCAAATTGGCACACTGAAGGGGCTTTAGGAGAACACGGCCATCCTTAAGGACCCCATCCTGTGACATTCTCCACTTCTGATAAAATTGTCTTAATTACTGAGTTTTTGAGGACACATTTGTGAAGAAATGAGTATGTCTTTGCTGATATGACAAAATGGTTCTAAACCCCAGGAAAGTGTAGCACAGATTAATATGATGCTGAACATATCTGTGAGGGGGCCAGGACCACAGGGGACCTGGCCCGAGGGAGGAAGCCCAGGTTTCCGTCCAGCTTCCGGGACCCGACCCGGAAGTCTGGTCGGGACTTTGGAGTCTCCCGGAACGTAAACCGGGCCGGCATGGGACCGGCCCGGGTAAATAAAAGGAGCACCCCTACCCTGTGCAGAGGGAGATGGAGGCTCCGGTGGGAGCCAGACCCGGGAGCAGCAAAGCAGGGAGCGGCGCGAGAAACGCAGACTGCAGCGGGGCCAGCGGCGGCAGCTTCAGGAGCAGCAGAGCTGGGAGCGGCGCGAGAGATGCCGACGGCAGCGGAGCCAACGGCGGCAGCTTCAGGAGCAGCGGAGCTAGGAGCGGCGCGAGAGAGGCTGGCTGCAGCGGAGCCAGCGGCGGCAGCTCCAGGAGCAGAGGAGCTTGGGGCGGCGCGGGAGGCGCGGACTGCGGCGGAGCCAGCGGCGGCGGTACCGGTAGCAACGAAGCCGGGAGGCGCGGAACCGGTAAGCGCGGAACCGGGAGCAGCGGAGCCGGCGCCAGCAGGGCGTACAGCAGCGGGACCGGAAGCCACGCGGCGAACCCCGGCTGCAGCAGAGTGGACCGCAGCGGAGCCGGGAGCAGCGAGGCATCCCGCCAAGCCACAGGTAGCACAGGGACCGGTGGCGGTTCCGACGGAGGGTCCCGGAAAGGGAACCTCAGCTGGAGGGACCCTCCTCCGGCGGCTAGTGGCCGGTTGGTCACGGAAGAAGACCCGCGGGCAGGGCGGCGGACTTTGTAGCCACCCCCGGGTCTAGAGACTCAGGCCCGTTAGGGCCGGAAAAATCCGGACTCGAGGAGCCCTCAGTATCACGGACACTAGGTACTGGGAGGACTCCAAGGCGGGCTCGTCAGTAGGCGGGTACCCCGCCGGACTATTTCCGTCAGTAGGGGCACCCCAGCGGGGCCCCCTATCCCGGAGGCTCGGGCGAGGGTGTAGGGGAGGAGGAGCCCTCAGGACCCCTGGACTTTGGAGTCGGGGTACCCTGTTACGTGAACCCCTTTTTTCCATCAAGTCGTGGCAGGCGAGATTGACGGCGACGCGGGCGGTCCGGCGCATACCCCCTCCTCTCCAGGGGCCATTCGGGGAATTGGGGAACTCACTTTCGGGTGACCTGCCCCAACCCCCCAAAATATCATTAGTAAATGAAAAAGGCCTATCAACAGGGGCAGATCTAGGGGGAAGTACAGTGGTGCAGTTACACCCTTCCTTCCCTCCACCTTTGATTCCTGCTCCACCCAAACTTTAAAACCAACTGCTTGGGAGGGGCAGTGGCATTTTTATTTATGTAGTCCTGCGGGGGATCAGTTGACTTTCTCTCATTATCATCTACCTGATTCTTGGTAATTCTTCTTCATTCCACATGTGTTAACAACCGTTTCTACTTTAATGTTAATCTTGATGTGCCATTAATCAAGCTATCCTTTCTTCTGCAATTTTTCAGTCTGTTAGCCATTCTTGGTAATATCTCCCTTCTATTTTATAGCCTTGCAGATTTTTTTTTTTAATTTCTAGCTAAAAACCTTAACTTAGGGGTAGTCATTTTAACTCAGGTGAACATTAACTCGAGTGTGGAAATAAATAACAATGCAGTATCTTTGGATGCTTAAGAAGGCTAGATTTTGTATTTCATATTTGAATAAGAGATGTACATTTAAATAGTATGACTACAGGATTAATGTTTTGACTATTTTTGCCTAGTTTGCTTTGCTTTTTTAAAACAAATCAATACATATTCCAATAAAGTTGTTGTTGCTGGTAGGTGTTGTAAGGCTTTGGTTCTTTTTGGGTCAGTGCCTTGTTCCTGAGCAATGTCAGGGTGAGACTGCACCCTGGGGCCACCTAGATGGTTATGGGCACTGCCCCTACTCCCCTGCCATGTCTTGACCCTGGTCTTTCTTTGTGGGGCTCCAAACCTCCCTTTTACCCCACCCTTACCACATCCATGGTCTGGGAAGATGCTTCTCCCTGCAGTCTTCCTTGGAATGATCACTTCTCATCCATGCTACCCGCCTCTACCTGGGTCAGGTCCTTCTGGCCATCAGTCTTTCCCAGGTCGATCCCTGGCCTCCGGATCACCTTTTGGGCAAACTAAACCTGCTGCGGCCTAGGGTAACGATAACTTAGAATACTTCTCAACAACAAAAAACGGTATTCAGTGTCTGCCAATGGGTGCCTAGGATGCTGGCTCCCAGGATCCCTCTGACTAGGAGCTAATCACTTCTGTTCCCACCACCTGGTGGTACTTAACACTTCCCCACAGGGCTCTGATGCAGCTGCTGCCAGCTCCTCCCTCTTCACCAGGATGCCTGCAGGGCTCAGCCGTCACTCGTTGCCCCTCCCCACTGCAGTACCTGAGTTCTCGGCCACTGTCGAGGCTCCACTTGGACCAGTAATTGAGAACCACTTCTCTCTCCTGCAGTTCTCCAGCGATCCTTGGCTCTCAGAGCCTGGATTCCTTGCTCCAGAAGCCGGCCTCCTCCAGCTGACACTAGGGCCTCTTTACCCAGGCTCAGGGCCACCACCACCTGGCTCCACCACCTGCATCTCCCAGCCAGTGCCGTGCCTCTCTCTCCACCCAGGTGACTTCTTCTCCAGCTGCTCTTTGAGCAGCCTGTGCTCCTTTGAGGTCCCATCCCTTGGTCTCACTGATACGCAGGCACAGGCAGCTCTGGAACTGCCAAGCCTGCATCAGCATTTCCCTACAGCTGCTGCTTGTCTCCGCCCCTGTGGTAAGTATCAGGGCTCGTCGGGAGGGATCTGGGGCCATAGTGGGGGGGGGTTGCCTTCCCTCTCTCAGTTGTATTTAGTTTTGCCTTGAATTTAAACTAAATAATATAATGCCAGGCCCCAAGTATATTATCTCTATTTTTCTATACCTGGAGAAAAACATGTATAGTATTGATGCACCATACCATCTGCACCCCCACTTTTCAAAATTCTAGGTATGTCCTGCGTGTTGATATAGAGGGAAAGTTTATCTTTCTTTTATTTGTCCATTTTACATGATGCATCAGATTTCTTCCTCAGACCTTGCAGAGAGATGTGCTGAATTAGAAGTAGAAGTGCTCTGCAGCCTGGATGATTAGTTCTACATGCTAGTGTGTTGAGGATCTGTGAGAAAGTATAAACCTTGAGTCTGTAGATGCACGAGATTTGCTTGTCAGCCTTATCTTGAGGTCTCTGGAGATTTGGGGTTAAAGACACAAAAATATGACACAGAAAACATTAGAAAAATCTTGTTGCCAAAGTAGTAAAAAGGGAGCATTGAGAATAAGTACTGATAGTTTTAAACTCTGTCTATGTGGCTGAACAGCTCACTTCATCCAAGAAGAGGCTGATCAGCTCACTTCATCTAAGAGAGGCTGAAGATGCCATCTGTCATGCAGTGTCACAACTGGTGGGATATCTGAACTCTCCAAGGAATATTTCCAATGACCTTAAAGGTTACTTTGTCAGTGGCCTGGTTCAACTGTGAAATAGTATACTATCTTGGCCACAGACATGGTGACACCCAGGCATCTGCTGCCACTTCTGAGGCAGCACAGATCCCTCAGGTCTACTGGGCACCTGAAGCAACTCAAGTGACACAGTAGGCAGTTAAGAGTGCAGGTGGCTCTCAACCCACGCCAAGGCATGGATTGTGGCACTTGCAAAATTGGTCATATTTGACTTGTTTTGGGGACTGCCAGTTTAGCTGCAGAGTCTGAGTTCTGTGTTAGGGAAACTAGGTCTTGTCTGGTTTATGTGGATCTGTTTGAGTTGCAGAGGATATACTTAGGGGAATGTGTATGACTGGTTGTGAACTAGACTCTTGTCTATCTTGGCTTGTAAAAATTAGCCAATGGTGATTGGAGCCATTGTTGGCAGAGTAGTAAATACCTCCTTTCTGGAGGGAAGGGTGCCAGACATTCTTAAGTCTGTAGTTGTCCAGTCCCTACTCCAAACATCCTCTTTTTGACTCTGACTCTTCAGCCAGCTACTGCCCTATCTCCCCTTTTTGAGCAAGGTCACTGAATGTATGGTTGCCTGACAGCTTCTGGTGCAGCTGGATGCTATCAGATTTCTTGACCCCTGTCAATCTGGCTTTCATCATAGGTATAGTATATGAAGACTGAACTTGTGACCTTGGTCAGCAATCTTCATTTTGAAATCAGTGGGGGAAACGATACTCCTGTGTGTGGTGGTAGGTGATTGGAGCTGACTGCAGTGTTAGTAAGAAGTTGGCTTTGCCTAAGAAGAAAAGTTGGCTTGTCAGAAGTCAACGACATAGCAGCAAGTAGCACAGGACTACTGAATGAGGAAGTTTGAGTCAGAGTTTGCTGGGGAGTTGCCCAGATACTTTCCTTATTGCCCTTCCTTCACTGTAAGTTTGTTGAATGGAAGCAGATGAAGGAGGAAGAGGATTTCCGCCCCCCAAAACATAGCAGCAGGAGAAAAAGGAGCTAGCACCATAATCGACAAGATTGGTGGAAAGTGTCAAAATGCCAAAGCCCCTGCTGTGGAGGCTCTGTCTAGGCACAGCTACTGACTATCGAGGCTTTCACCCAAGTTCCTGGCTTTGAAGGGACTGCATGTCCCTGCCAGGGACAGCTAAGTGGGAGGAATGCTCATGGTGTGCCAGGTGCCTCCTTGTGGATTCTCTCAGGAATCAGATAAAGAAACTGCAAGAGGAGGTGGATAGGCTCATAAGCATCTGTGAGCATGAGGCCTTCATCAACTCGATGCACAAAGACAACTTCAGCATTGTGGAAGCAGAACAGCCAGAAGTACTGGAAGACACTGAAGACATGCATTCTTTGGAAGGTAGAAGCTTGTCATCTCTGGCAACAGACAGCACTCATCTTCTGAATCTATGGCTGTCTTGTTGGAGAATGGATATGAATCCCTGGCATCAGATGAGAAGGAACAAATTTAAAGACAATAATAGGACCTATACACATGCAGTGAGGCTGCTCCAACATGCTGTAATTGTAATTGGAGTAGACTTGACGAGTTTTCTGGAGCTTGCTAATTACCATGCTCCAGCAGACTCCAGAAGCTCATGTATCAGCATTCCTGTTCTGAAAAATGGTGGTGGGGCACTTTAACTAAAGCTCATTTAATGCCACCATTTTTCAGTGCAGGAATGATACACAAGAGGCTCTGGGCACTTCAATTGAAATGCTCCACCCTCCCCCCCACTCCCAGACCATGTTGTGGCAAGGCACTGGTAGTGCTTGCCACATTAAGGACTGGGCCAGGGAGAGCAGGTGCCTTTATTAGGGCAGTCATGTTAAGGCCCAGCTCCCTGAGCTGAGGGCAGTTTGTGATTAGCCAGCAGAGGAGAAACATCTCTCTGCTGAGCTCTGCCAGAAACACTGCGGAGGACAGGGTGAGGCTATGGGGATGGAGGAGGCCTCATTTGTCCTGTTTAAGACATGAAACTGCATCGTGCCAGGTAAGGGGGGAGGTCTGGTGGAGCTCCCTGTGGTGGGGGAGTCCCCAAGAAATGCCAGGCAAATCACCTTCCCACTGAAAGGCGAGTGTGGGGCACCTTATAACCCCATCCCCCACATCTCTGGTGTGTTCAACTGGTAGGGGGGAGCCCAGGCTCATGGGAGTCCTGAAGCAGGGCCCAGGTTGGTGGAAGGACTTAGAGTAGCACCCAGGCTCTTCATGAGGCCTGTGGCTGCAGGGACCCTGAAAGGGGAGGAGGCACAGCTACAGCCACCTGAGCCTTACAGGGTGTAATACCCCAGGGCAGAGGGCCAGGCAGAGCTGTGTATGTTTTATGAAAGACCCAGTGCAAATCACTAGTTGATGCCATCCATAAGACTTGGGCCATAGTGTAGGGATGGAACAGAACTGTGGCTATCCCCCTAAACATTGGGGTTCAAAATGGACAGCCTCTCACCTGATTAACATCCTAATACTATTACATTAAGGTGTGGCAGGTGAGTGAGGTGAGCGGCTGGCCCACAGACAGGAGGTGGGCCGGTGCTTGCACCAGGCATGAAACCTTGCCCCTGTTGTAACATGTATAAACACCCTTTCTATTTGGGAGGATTAAGCAGGAAGGGTTAAGTTTTAGGGTCTTATTTGGGACTTCATTGTATCATTCACTATTTTATTTTAATACTTGATCTGTTTTTATGATTTAGCTTGTTCTTATTGTAAGCCACCCTGGGCCTGTTTTTGAGATAGCAGCACATAAATCAATTAAATGAATAAATAAATAACAAAAAGGGGCCATATGAGCTCATAGATAAATCTTTACACAACATGCTTCCTAAAAGTTCACCTTAAAGTGACCCAAAACTTACTTTCTACAGTCCAGTCCACCTTTATTATTTCCATTAGTTAATAAAAATTTGTTCATAAAGATTTTTTATTTAGATAGCTATTCCTGCATTGCTCTACATTTTTTCTAAGAACCATTCCTACTTTTTGGTATAGCCACAACAGTCTTTACTAACTAGAAAAAAAGAAACAGAAAATCAAATATACTAAATGGAAATTAGAAAAAAATCTAAATAGGTATTTTTATAAATATCCACTGTTCTTTAAACATTAACATTTGATATTTGCAGTATTAAAATTTAATTCCAGAACTGCTAATAGTATAACTATAACAATTGTCATTCCATAATGATTTGTTTTTCTACTTAAAGTTAGGTTGACAGGAATATAAATCAAGTCATCAATATTGGAAGTTGAATTTTTTGTTCTTAAAATATCTAGATTCATAAAACATAGAAGAGTGTGCTGTCTTTTGATGCAACTTTACATGTTCATTTTTATATTTAATAATGGAGCATAATCATTTAGATTTCAGTTTTTTAATTTTTTAAAGTTATTTTATTGTTTTACTTTTTTGTCTTTTATTAGACCATTCTATATATTTTTTTCTTAGTTCCATTACAAACTGAGAGGAAGCAAAGTCAAAGAATAAATATTCTACTTCCCTCACAGTACATAGCCTTGCACTGTCAAAAATGTCACAGGTTAATGGTACAACTAAGCTCCATTTATCTTATTCTGACAGCTCACCCAACCTAGCACAATCTAACAACAACATCCTTCCTAGACCAGGTGACATTCCTAGCCTTTGTTCTCTTAATATGGTGCTTCTAGAAGCATTTTCAGTAATTTTACACAGAATCTATGTAATACATCCTCTCTTATTATGCATGATGATGATGGAGAAAATGTTAGCCTTTAATTCCACTCCAGCAGTATGGTTTTAAAATATGGAGTTTCACCTTAGTAAATTACTGAAATACTGTGACATCGAGGATTATGTGAAAAATGACAGTATGCATTTTTAATCGTCAGCCTCTTTTATTATACCAGTTTAATTATTTATTAAAGCTAAAAAGGCCAATATGTACTAGAGTAGAGAGCAACCTAATTTTATCTTGAAGACTAGTATGATTTCTAATCAGTATTGTTTAGATCATCTAACAAATATATCCAAGTATTTATTTGGTATTTCTAATATAGAAACTATTGATTGAACTCTAGACAAGCTTTCACACTTTAAAGATTCTGATGCAATTTAAGTGAAGTATTTAAAAATTCCGAAATATAAGTATTCACCATTTTGCCTTGAATGCATTTCAGTCTAGTTAAACCCAATAGCTATATCAAAGCAGAACTGAAAAAAAATGGTGGCTTTTCAAAGATATTTGTAATTTAATATACTTTGGTATTTCCAATAAACATGAGTTTCAGAAGAGACGAAATTAGCACTATTAACCTTTTTTTCAGAAGAAATGGCACATAATAGCTTATTATCCTTTTGTCCAGCTTTGATGCGTCTTGGGTAAACAAGGCACTTGATCTGAAAAGAGCCTTTGTCTTGTATGTTGTGGACACAATGGCTGTTTATAGATGTTATGGTTTTTCTAGGCTTAATTCAGATTACAGCTATCACTATATACACGTGGACATCTGTGGTCCAAATTAAAATTGTCTCCAGTCTGAATGAACTAATCTTCACTGAATGAGGATGAAAGTTGTTGCAGATTAGGGCAGTCTGAATTAGGCAATTTAAACTGTATTAATTAACACGTGCACACACATGAGTGCATAATTATAGCATGTCAGAGAAGCCTCCTGGCTTTTGTACAGGCACCCAGTGTGTCTGATAGACTCTGTTGTGTTGCAAAGACCCAACTGAATTTTTCTTGAGGGAACTGATATTTGCAATGCCTATTTGCATTCCTAAAGAATGCTTATTGAGTTCCTAAGGACTTTTTTTCCTGAAAGAAATGCTGCATATCTCTATATCTATATCTATATATAGATATAAAATGCTCTAATTAAAGTGCCCCCCCCACCAACCCCTGGAGCACATGTAAAAATGCCCAACTTGCCAACAGTACCTCACCATGACTACGTATCAGTATCCTGACTAAGCCTGCAGCCCTGTCCAAGCACATGGGCTTCTGGTCTGTGAAAAAGCAGGCAACCCCTTTGATTATCTGTTAATCCTTCATTTGAATTGAAATTTGTTTCAAATTGTGTGATGCAAATCAGTCAACACAGTTTAGAAAATGGTGAGCACATCTGTAATGCAATCTGCATTTCATACTGTGGAAGACAGTAAAACTTTGTGGATAGTGCACTGGGTTGGAACTCTGGTGACATGAGTTGTATCCCAGCTATGTACAAAGCCTGGCAGGCAGCCTTGAACTCCTTTGTGCTTCAGCCATCTCATCTGTAAAATGGAGATAGTGATTCTTACTTGGTAAAACACTTTGAGATCTTCTGTTGAAATATATAACACAAGAGCCAGTGGTTGTGTGTGTATGTGTATATATTTGACTCTCTATATGTTTGCATTCATAATAAGCAATTCATGTCTGTGAGGGAGAGAAGGAGCCGATGGGCTCTGAGGCTCCCCGCCCAGGCACAATTACGCTGAACACATGCACCCCAGCCCAAAAAGTTGGGCGGGAACTCACCTCGTTCAGGTGCTGGGAGGAGGGAGGAGCTGGGACAACCAGACCCGGCATAAAGGAAGAGCCGGAGCCAGAGCCGGCCAGCAGGGAAGCAGAACCAGAAGGAGGCAGCGGAGGAGCTGCCACCGGAGGGAGCACACTCGGGCGGCTGCGAGCTGTCCAGAGACGCGGCAGGACCTTTTGGGGTAAGCGCAAGCCCCAGCAGGGCTGGTGAGCCCGGACAGCCGGCCCAGCGGAGCCGAGGACTGCTTGACGCCGCCGGGAGTGGCTGGAACCCAGCAGGGGCCGGTTACCTTATAAACGGTAATATAGGAGCACTCACGGGCTGTGAGTTTGCTGCTCCTATAGCGAGGGGCAGAGCTGCCTCAAGGAGCCCTAGGGAGGGCTGAAGATTTCCAGGGGAGGGGAAAAAAGGGGTTTCTACCCCCACGGCATACAGGGGGACATCGGGGGACGTCTGCTGAAGGTGGAAACAGACCCCAACCTCTAGGACATCCCTGGCCCTAGCTTTTTTGTGTTGATCTTTGCATTTCTTTTATGGACAATTCGAGCAAGACCCAACCTGGGCTCTGCTCAGATAAGCGTTCACCACCTGACGGTACGGGCGAGGGTGTAGGGGTGCCGGAGCCCTCATCAATGTGGGACCCGCGAGAAGCAAAAGAATCTCACTTCTGGATGACACGCGCCGGACCATCTGAACCTATAGGTATTATCATCAAAGGCGTGGCAGGCGAGGCGACCGCAGTCAGACGTCCAACTGCAGGTGAGCCACTCCCTTGGCTACTGGTAAGCGGTCCCGACAAGGGGGGGTGGTGGTAACATTGACAGCCCCCCTGACAATGTCCCATTCAGGTTCTGATGAAGAGATCCTTCCAAATCCATGATATCGCAGTCTTGCCAAATGTTAGACTATTCCCATCCCTCTTTTTTGCCCTTGTACTGGATAGAGGAAATTTTGCATGGTATGTTCTGGCTTATTCCCGTTTATCCAAAAATTGTTCATTTTTTCTGACAGTAGGCATACCAAGTGGGTCATACTTCAGTGTGCAGTTGTAAGACTGTTTGTAGACTACTGAGCCTAACTCTAGTGTCTATTCTTCAACAAGAGTGTGGATATAATGGAAGCAGTTCAACTAATGTCCACAAAATGATCCAGTTTTACAATGGGAGTGTTAAGGAGCTCAATCTATATAGGTTATCAGAGAAGTTGGAGGGGGGAGTTGATCACTGTATTTATTCTTGCATATGGGAGAACTACAGTAGTGTTCAGCCTTGTAGAGGTATAATAAGATCCACTAAGTGGCAGTTGAAGTTAGGGAAATTCAACCTTGGAATAAGATGCAGTTTTCTAGCAGTAACCATAATTAAACTTTGGAACATCTCAGTAGGGGAGGTGATGGACTCATTATTGCTTGAAATCTTTAAACTGAGATTAGCTATCTTTTGTAAAAGACACATTTTAATCCTTCTCCTGGGAAAAATTCAATGGCCTGTGTATTCCAAGGGTCAGATTAGATGATGATACTGGTCCCTTCTGGCCTTAGAGTCTATGAATCTGTGTTCCCAGGAGAAGACATGAGCACAAACAACAGTAATATAAATGTAAGCATAAATAAAACCAAGAGAACTGCTTGGTTGGAGCTTATTTCCTATAATTAACAATGAAAAATGAGAGGAATATAACACTAGACTTCAAGGTGGTGTCAGGTTTTCAATATATTTTAAAATAATTTATGTTGTTTCCTAAAAATTGAGTTGCTTTTTCTTCACTGAATCGTAGCTAATAGAGTTCTAACATAATGGAAGTTTTATGACAATGGCTCAAGAAGCTTCAGGTATAATGTTGTAGCAGATTGACATGCAGTAATAATAACCACAATTATTTTATTTCAGCATTAATAGTAGCTCTAAGAGATTAATAAATCAAATGAAATAGACCCTTCAGCTTGTTACATGTTCCACAAAGAGAGATATTATAAAGGAGAACTGTTGCATCATTAACATATATTTGTGGAAAGTTATCATGGGGTTATTTTGTACACACTAAAAACTCTGACTCTAGTATTTTTTTACTGATACATTGAACAGGTTTTTTTTTTCCTCCCTCCAAAGCTAATGTTTCTTAATTTGTGTAGATCATGGACTCTCATCAGCTCATAGTTAATATGAAAGTAATTACAAGTACAGGTCACAATAACTAAATAAATATCAACAGACAGGACCAGATTAATGCATAGGCAAACTAGGCACATGCCTATGGCCCTAAGTCAAGAAGGGGCCCAGTTGTTCTCATTATTATAATTTTTGAGTGAAAAAAGTAGGGTCCCCATGAGTTTGTTTGCCTAGGACCCACTAAAGGGTTAACCTGACCCTGTCAACAGAGATAATAGTTAAAGATGGACCTAATAGAGTGGGCAGTGAAATAATTGAGTTATATTGTTGACTTCATTAGCTAAGTGAAGATCATATCATTGGGGTGGTATTTATGCAGTCCTTATGCAATGCAGGCTTTTCCAGTCTCTCTCTTTGCTTTCCTGTCTCCCCTCACCCCAGCTTTACAAATAATATTTTAAAGCTTTTATAATCCTACTAATGCTAGAAGAATTTTTTTTAAAGAATTATTTTTTGTTTTGGTTACTCAAATGGCAGGACCAGACAACTGAATGAACAAATTGTTTGAGCTATAAGAAATGTATTGTGTATCAGCTTTAAACTATTATCAGATTATGTTATCTGTATTTAGGGAAAGATTAAAAAAATCAGTATGTAAGTATAATAGGTATCCAGAGAGGTCTAAATATTAGTGATTATTTTGAACTGGATTTAATGTAAACTATTTAATGTGAACTGATTAGAATGATTCCTTTGATAACTTTGAATGTATTTGGTCTTTTTAGGATTCTGGATTTCATATTTTTGTACCTCATATAGACATCGTTACCAAGACTAGTATTACAAAAAATGAACCTAGTGTCCTGAATGAGAAAGTAGTTGATTGGATTTTAATTGTAAACAGATACTAGAAAACCCAAGCTAACATCACTTAAGAAAATGGAGTTATTTCAGATTTATTCCAATGTAGCTGAGTCTATTATTAACTTTTGGACCTGGAAAATCTCATGAACTTTAGATACAGAATATGTGTTTTATACTGGATTGTTGCTATTATAGAGCAGGGCAGCCAGAGTTACTTACCCTGGGAGCCACATCTGATCCTCCACCAAAGCCAGAGAGGTGGGATGGGTGGGCGGTGGTGCTGGGCGACCTAGTGCAGCTGCAGAGTGTGTGTGTGTGTGGGGGGGTCCTCCACTGAAGCCCCTCCCACTTCTCCCTGAGGAGGTAGCCCAGGGAGAAGTGCGAAAGGTTTCGGTGGAGAAGACCCAGAGTTATACAGTTCTGTGCACCATTTGCTAAGTTGTATATAAAACCATTCAACCAAACATGAGCCCATGATGCATGTCACAACTTAAACATTCAACAGAGTGAAAAGGTAGAACCCCCCCCCCCCCCCCCCCCGTTTTCTTATTTCTCTGGCTTATATCAAAGATTTATTGCTCACACAATGTTGTTAGAATATTTTTAGAATTTTGATATCTAGGTTAATTGATATCAGACACACCCTTTATCAACACCTTATTAATATAATATGTGAATCAGTATTCACATTTCTTGTGCTTTTGTTTCCTGTACTCCCAGACCTGAAATAGACACATTTTAAAAAGGTCTCTCTTAAATGTGTTCCTGACAACAATATGTACATAGCTGGATCAGTGCAAAGTGTAGAGTTTCCCCACTCCCCCAGTAGGAGTGCCCATTGTTGTAATTCAGAATTCCTTTGGAATTCTCAGGAGCGCAGCCCTAAGATGATGCTACCTGTCCAGTTGGATTAAGGCTGCACTTATTCAAGGGTCCTATGGCAGCTCAGTCAATAACATCTCTAATCTCTTGCTCTTCTTTCAATTTCTCCTCTCATTTATTTCTCATTCTCTTGTTCCTTTCATTTCTTATCTCTCATTTTAAGTGCTTTCTAGTTCTTATATTTTCACAGAAATATAAATAATCATAACAAGACCTAATTCTTATAGAGATTTTACAAAGTAGCTATAATTATCAAGCAAAATGGAAGCATGGTAGAGCCAAGGAGTTAGGAAGAATTCAACATTGTACAGACTTTTTTTTGTGGTTAGTGGAGGATAAGCTTGTCTAATAATGTATCTCCTTGTGGTAGGTAGGGTACTGTAATGGAGAGAGCATGTGACTGGGACTCCAGAGAGCTAGGTTGTATTCCTGGCTCTGCCACTGACTGGAACTGTGACCTTTGGCAAAGCTCCTCATCTGTAGCCCCATTTCTCCATCTGTAATATAATATTCATACATTAACAATCATACCTTAAAAATGGAATTATTGAATGGAATAATGGAAGAATGGAATGGGGGAGGGAAAGGACACGTGTGGAGGCAGGTCAACGCCCCCACAGCAAAAGAGGGATTGGGCAGGGGCAAGTGCTGCTGAGCCGGGGCAGGCAAGTGCAGACGAAAGGCAGAGCTCATCTAGGTGGGGTGGGGGGGGCAGCTCCCATTTCTGCACACTGCTGGTCTGGAAGCTGCTCATCTGGCAGCTCCCGCCACTTACCTGGAAGAGCATGAAGGGGGTGTGTCTGCCCCCGAAGCTGCATCTGGCAGGTGGGGCTGGGGCTGCACTGCGTTGTGTTCTGGTTGGGCACAGCAGCTATGCTCTGCCACTGTTTGCCCAGCCAGGGCAGGTGGGCGTGCAATGGAGTCACTGCGCCTCTTCCAGGTGAGTGGCATGTAGCAGCGGCAGCCGCCCCCTAATCCCCATGCCTCCTGGACAAGCTGTGCTCTGTCCCACACCTGCCCTGCCCCAGTGGGCTGAGCAGTGAGAGGCATGGGGGGGAGCAGCCCCATGAAAATTCACTGTAGCCCCCTCCTAGCCCCTGCCACCTGCCCAGAGCACAGCATGATGCAGCCGCACCCCCGTTCTCTCCCAGACAAGCAGTGGGAGGAGCAATGGAACTGCCAGACAAGCGGCTCCTGGCCCAGCGGCACACAGTGGCAGGAGCACCCCCCAGATGTGCCATGCCTTCACCCCTCTCCTGCCTGCTCCAGCTGGGCAGTGCTTGGCCCAGCCCATGTCCCAGCCTCTGCCGCAATCCGTCTTTCACTGTGGGGGCATTGATGTGTACCCACCCATACCCGTTCCCCTCTCCTGTCCCCTTCCACAGCACACTTACCAGCTGGATGCAGCTGTATCGAACGTCATAAAGGAACCATATATAACATTGTTCCTATGGGAAAATTGGTTTTGAGTTATGATGTTTCAACTTAAGACATGGTTTCCAGAACAAATTATGTTGTAAATGTGAGGACTGCTTGCATTGATAAGCACCTCACTTTCACATCTCCTTCCAATAATGACAACCTCAACATCAGAAAGTTTTCAAAGGAAAAAGTCACATGTTACACTTAGACCATACTAAATCTTTGGAATATTAAGTGGTATATTAAAGTTTGAATGTGCTGTGAGCAGTCACAGATTAAATGTTAATACCATCTCTTGCCTGAAGAGTTCTGACTTTCCACTAAAAACTGGCAGGAAGGAGCATGACTAGGAACCAGGTTACATGGGCTCTATTCTTGCTCTGGGTTTGGGGGCAGAGGGCTGGGAGTGGTGCACCCTAGGATGCTAGAGGACTGCAGATTGTTTATCTCCGTAGAGCAGACTGAAGTTACCCTAACACAAGCTAGGTAACATGGGCCAGAGTTAATCTTCACCTAAAGTGGCATAACTTTGAGGCACTCAGAGGGCACTTAGCATGAATTAAAGAACTTTAATGTGCAGACACTAGCTTTTAAGTGCCCTCAGTATAGTCCAGGTATACATGCCACTTCACCTTAATGCTGCATCAGGAATTAGTTTCCTCATGACATAAAAAGGAGTGCCACCAGAAAGCAGTGCCAAAACATGCTGGAATGCATTCTTATCCTTCAGGACAGAGCACAAATAGAGTTGCCAGTATTGGGTTTTGGGTTTGGTGAGGATTTGGGGGAGGGAGGGGTTCGCTTTTTTGGTAATATAACAAGTTGAGTTGTCTGAATACAGAATCATATGAACATGTAACTGTGGCTTCCTCACCTTCCTTTAAAATATAGTTTTATTAGTGTAGTGTATATATTTTCACAGAAATTTCTCTTGGAGGTTTTGTTTTGTTGTGATATAGGATCTGAGAGATTGTAATATTTTTGTTTTATCTGTGTTTATGTTGTAATAATGCATGCTTTGGTTTCTCTGAGGAAACTGAGGTACAGGGAATGAAGGGATAAAAGAGTCCCTGCTAGGCCCTAGGGCCTACTTAGGGTATGAGATAAGATGGATATTGAGCATATAGGGAAACAGGGAACAGACCAACTTGTTGGAGATGCCCCCAGGAAGGGGTACTGACATAAGAACCAGTGGATTGAACAACCTGATAAGGGTGTTGGTTGGATAAGGGAGGACAGCCTGAAGAGAGGCGATAGAAGTGCAACTTTGGGGCTAGGGGATAGCCGGAGAGGGCCAGGGACTAAAAGCCAAGGATACCAGAGTCAGAAAATGCCAGAGCTCCCCCTAGGCATTCTAGAAGCCATTCCTGGACCCGTTTCAAGGAGTACAAAGAGAGACCAGTAAGATGGAGGTCCAGAGCAACTACTTTTCTGGCATACTCTATGATAGTTTCATATCATGTAAGCATATCGAACTAGCCCTTGGGGTTTTGCTACAAGCTTGGAAGTATATGTGAAGGAGTGAGACAGAACTTACAGCATGGAGGGCTGGCAGGGGTGCAGCTGCAGCCCAGACAGGAAGGAAAATACCCACCCAATTTCCGGAGCAGCATATTGCTCAGGATTGGTGGAGGGAGGCTGCTCAAAGATATTTCTGGCCCTGGAGAGGGGCAGAGAAGAGTCAGTTCCCTGTAGGCCGCAGGGAAAGAGGAGCGGCTGAGCATCTCGGCAGGCATAAACTGCAAAACGTGCCTGAGGAACGCTGAGGGAGTGACCCCGAGGCAGGTGGAGGCCTGAAAACATGTGGCTAGTGGTAAGCTCTGGAGTGGGGCTGCAGTTGAGGATCCAGGGTGAAGGAGTCCACAAGGCCTGTGTGAAGGAGACAGAACTTACAGCATGGAGGGCTGGCACGGCTGCAGCTGCAGCCCAGAAAGGAAGGAAAATACCCACCCAGTTTAAGGAGCAGCATCTCGCTCAGGATTGGTGAGAGAGGCCGCTCAGAGGTATTTCCAGTCCTAGAGAGGGGCAGAGGCGGGTCAGTTCCCTGTAGGCTGCAGGGAGAGAAAGGGGCTGAGCATCTTGGCAGGCAGAAACTGCAGAGCGTGCCTGAAGAACATTGCAGGAGTGACCCTGAGGCAGGCTGAGGCCTGCAAACAAGTGACTAGTGGGAATCTCCAGAGCGGTGCCGCAGCTGAGGATCCAGAGCAAGGGAGTTCACAAGGCCACAGTGAATCTCCAGACTGGAGTTTTTTTCTAGCAGAGGATCCGGAGGAGGGTCCAAAGGGAAAAAATCTACAGTCACAGGTAGAGCCTTCCTGCAAAGGTGGGAAGACCCCAAAAGACTGTGAATGTTCATAAGGGTGCAGGGCAGGCTTGTACAGCAGAAAATGGACTAAGGGATTTGTTCTGGGGACATTGCCAGAGCCCAACAAGAAGGCGGAGAAGCAGCTGGGGTGGGGGGGATGGGTTCTGTGATTTCTTTTGCTGTCTATTTTTTTTTTTCAGTTTTGTTTGAGCACAGGCCAAGACTGGCCCCTGGAAGGGTGTACCCGAAAGAGGCACTAGGACACCCTAGGGTGCAGAGAAGGTTACAGCAGGCAGCACTGCAACCTGGCTGTGAAAGAACATCATAAAACACCATCTGGAGAGGTTAGGCTGGGGTAAAGGGGAGGTTTGGAGCCCCACCAAAGACACAAGGATCAAGATCAGGCAGGATAGCCATGGCCATTGCCTCCCAGGAATATAAGGGTCATCAAAGTCGTGGCAGGAGAGAATAACGTAAGATCCACTTCCTGGCAGACATGGTGATCCAGAGCCAAGGTCTACCCTGTCACCACCTGTAGGCAGATGAGCCCAGGGCAGTAATAGCCAGCCCTATAATACCTACAGATGTCACAGTATGTTACAATGCTTTTTCACTCTGTACTGAGAACGGAATCATGTTGCTCTATAAAGTAAAGAGTATGGCTGTAACTGGACTATTGCATTCTCAAAGATTTCTGGAAATATGAGTGGGCAGTGTGTATATTCAGTGAAGGCTGCATCTGACTACTTGTGGGATATGTACAAACATAGCTGGGAGACTGGGTGGTGAAAATGTAAGTCTTGGTTTAGAAAATATATAGGCTACTTGTGGTTTTTACTGATATTTTAGGATGTCCCTGGGGGATGGTCATAGAATTCCTATAAGTACAAAAGATTGTAAATAACTTCAGCAGTGAAAGAATTACTTTTTATTCTGGTGCCCATCTCCAGTTTTTTGGGGGTTTCTTAATTGTATGATTTTTTCCATAAAACGCTTTTTCTGACCTACCTCTGCTAATACTATTGGCCTTTGTTTTATAGATTTATGTTAACTAGCCCATAAGAAAGATTACAATTTTGCTAAGTACTTTTCCTAATAAACCTCATCTTGGTTTCATACTTTCATAGTTAGTAGGGTCGGAAGGGACCTGAGCAAATCATCAAGTCCAACCCCCTGCCATGGCAGGAAAGAGTACTGGGGTCAAATGACGCCAGCAAGGTGTTCATCTAACCTCCTCTTAAACACCCCCAGGGTAGGAGCCAGCACCACTTCTCTTGGAAGTTGGTTCCAGATCCTAGCTGCCCTGACAGTGAAGTAGCGTCTCCTGATGTCTAATCTGAATTTACCCTCTGCCAGCTTGTGACCGTTATTTCTAGTCACTCTTGGTAGTGCTCGGGGGAACAGGGACTCCCCCAGTGCCTGCTGGTCCCCTCTGACTAGTTTGTAACAGGCCACAGATCCCCCTCAGTCTTCTCTTTTGGAGGCTGAACAGGTTCAGGTTCCGCAGCCTCTCCTCGTAGGGCCTGCCCTGCTGCCCCCTGATCATGCGAGTGGCCCTCCTCTGGACCCTGTCTATGTTGTCCACATCCCTCTTGAAGTGCGGCGCCCAGAAGTGGACGCAGTACTCCAGCTGCGGCCTGACCAGTGCCACATAGAGGGGGAGGATCACCTCCCTGGACCTGCTTAAGATGCATCTGTGGATGCATGACAAGGTGTGGTTGGCCTTCCTGACTGCATCTCCACACTGCCAGCCCATGTTTATTTTGGCATCAATGATGACTCCAAGATCCTTTTCTGCCTCTGCACTGATGAGAAGGGAGTTCCCCAGCCTGTAAGTATGCTGCTGGTTTTTCCTCCCCAGGTGCATCACTTTGCACTTGTCTGTGTTGAATCCCATCTCATTCTCATCTGCCCACCCCTGAAACCTGTCTAGGTCCGATTATAGCCTATTTCATCCTTCTAACATGCCCACATCCCCCCATATCTTAGTGTCATCAGCAGATTTAAACAGTGTGCTCATCCAAGTCATTGATGAAGATGTTGAACAGTACGGGCCCGAGGACCAAACCCTGCAGAACCCCACTGCCCACATCTCTCCAGGTTGATAATGACCCATCCACCACCACTCTCTGGGTGCGGCCCTCCAGCCAGTTGGTGACCCATTTGACTGTGTAGGTGTTGACACCACAGTCCCCCAGTTTCTTAATGAAAGTGGGTTGAGAGACAGTGTCGAAGGCTTTCCGAAAGTCCAGAAAGACTATGTCCACTGCTACCCCTGCATCTAAGGATTTGATGACCTGGTTGTAGAACGCCACCAGGTTGGTCTGACAGGAGATGCCTCTAATGAACCTGTGCTGGTTTCCCCTAAGCATAATCTCCCTTGCTGGCCCCTCGTGGACATGTGTCAGAATAATTCTCTCAAAAAGCTTACCCAGGATCGAGGTAAGACTAACTGGCCTATACTTTCCCGAGTCCTCCTTCCTCTCTTTTTTGAAGATGGGAACCACATTGGCCCTCTTCCAGTCCTCTGGCACCACATCTGAGCACCACGAGTGCTCGTAAAGTCATGGCAGGGTCCCGCAATGACCTCAGCTAATTCCCTCAGCACTCTGAGGTGGACATCGTCCAGACCAGCTGATTTAAATACATCCAGTCCCTCCAGAAGTTCCGTGACTAGATCCTGATTAACTCTTGGCCTAGGTGCGCCTCCCCTGGGGCCTGAGGGGGGCCCAGTGGTAGGGCTGATCCGGTCCCTGCTCAGGAAAATGGAGGCAAAGAAGTTGTTAAATAGGTTAGCTTTGTCGTCTGGTGTGACGACCAAATTTCCTAGCGTGTCTTGCAAGGGCTTCACATTATCCGGTACCTTCTTTTTGCCCCCTATGTATTTAAAAAAGGGACTTCCTTGATCCAGGAAGCTAGTCCCAGTTCCATCTCTGCCTTGGCCTTCCTGACTGCCCCCCTGCATCCCCAAGCAACCGCAGTATAACCCTCCCTGGTGATGGCCCCTCCCTTCCATTGGGTGTAAGCCTCCCTTTTAGCTAGAAGACATTCCCAGATGCTTTTGGTGACCCATGGGGGCTTTTGCACCCTCCTGCTCCCTTTGATCCATGTTGGAATTACCTCCCTTTGGGCTTGGAGGATCATCTCCTTAAGGAACAACCACTCTTCTTGGACACCTGGCTCCCCTCCCCACCGGGACCTCAGTGCTTCCCTGACTATTCTCCTTAGCTCATTGAAGTTTGCCCTCCTGAAATCTAGGGCTGCTGCCTTGCTGCAGGCCTTTGCCACCTTCCGCTGGATGGTGAATTCCAGCAGGTGATGATCACTGTCACCCAGGTGGTCAAACACCCGCAGCCCCCTCACCAGGTCGTCACCTGTGGCCAGCACCAGGTCCAACAAGGAGTCTCCCCTGGTGGGGCTGTGCACCTGCTGGGTTAGATGGAGGTCCTACATTTGGGCTAGGAACCTACGTGAGCGGTCAGACCTGACTGACTGCTCTTCCCAGCAGATGTCTGGAAAGTTCAGATCACCCATGATGACCACGTCCTTTGACCTAACTACCTCCATGAGGTGACTAAAGAATTTCTGGTCTAGCTCTTCTGCTTGGTTGGGTGGTCTGTAGGAGAACCCCACCATTAAGTCTCTTTTTCCTCGACTGCCTTGTATTCTAACCCAGAGCACTTCCGTGTGCCCCTCCTCTGACTCTGTGCTACCTGGTGAGGATGTGTATTCCTTCTTAATGTAGAGCTCCACACCCCTGCCTTCCCTCCCTGTCCTGTCCCTCCTGTACAGCCTGTAGCCCTTGATATTCACCACCCAGTCATGTGTTGGGTCCCACCACGTTTCAGTGAACCCCACTATGTCTGGGTTGATGTCAGCTAGCAGGAGGGTAAGTTCCTCCTGCTTGTTTCTCATACTATGAGCATTTGTGTAGAGGCATTTGAGGTGTCCTGTGGATGTGTGCACTAGCCCCCTAATTACAGCATTGCCCTGGTCCCTGTTGCTTACCTGTGTATATGTTCCGCTCGTCTGTCTAGGCTGGGCTGTACTTGTGAGTGCTGCTTGGTTTAGCGGTCCATGGCTTCCTCCTCCCTCATCTTCCCCTTCCCCCAGCGAACCGAGTTTAAAGCCCGCTGGACGAGCTCTGCCAACCTAGAAAAGAACACACGCTTACCTTTAGAGGAAAGGTGGAGCCCATCCCACCCGAGTATGTCTGTCGTTGTGATGTGTGGGTCTTTGTCAAGGAAGCCAAAGCCCACCTCAAGACACCATTCCCGAAGCCACCAGTTGGTCTCTGCGATGTATGTCTCATGCCATCTACCACATCCACTCACTGGTAGAACAGAAGAGAATACTACCTGTGCACCTATCTCCTTCAGCCAGAGTGTGGTAGTCCACCATCAGGTGATATGGGCTTCTGTTGGCCAGATCATTAGTATCCACATGGATTAGGACCATGGGGTAGTAATCGGTGGGCTGGATCACAGCCTGGATCATCCCCGTCACGTCATGAATCTTTGCTCCGGGTAGGCAGTAGACCTCGTGTTGAGGGGTCGTAGCAACAAATGGGGCCCTCTGTACCTCTCAGGATGGAGTCGCCTATGACGATCGCTCAACGCTTTCTCCTCTGGGACTGCTTAGCTCCTTCAGCCTATTCGGAGTGTAGAGAGTGTAGAGTTGCCTCCTCTCCAGTTGCCACCTCTCCCTCCTTCTTCTCCAGTGTTGCCAGGACCTCATACCTGTTCTCCAGTCAGACTGGAGGAACTGGTACTGCTGTGTTACGAGCAGCCCTGGTTCTGGAGGTGACTGTCTGCCACTCTGCAGTGGAGGGCACTTCCTGAGGTGCTTCTTCCTTGGGTGTGTGGCCCTGCAGGGAAAGGAAATAGCCATCAATTTCTTCCTCCACCTCCCTGATTCCCCTCAGCCTGCTAACCTCCTCCGGGAGTTCCCTCTCCTGTGCCTCCGTGGCCCTAAGGTGGGCACCTGCAGGACAGGTGTGGGGGTCCCCAACCCCTGCCCCCCTGGGCCTTGCTGGGCAACTCCCGCAGGCCAGGGGGTGGGGGGACGCCAGCTCCCCCATGGACTCTGTCTGGGTGGAGGCCTCAGACAAGCACCGGGTAGGCTGCTCCCCCCGGGCAGGGGCCCTGGCAGCACTCCGCATCAATACCATCATAGGAGTTACTGCTTGTTTTTAGCTTAGTGCAGTGCCTTCGCCCCGCCCTAGTAGGAGTCTCCGTCCTGGCCCTGCCTGCTCACCTGCCAGCATGAACACTGACGCAAACTCTGTTTGCATGGCTCAGGAGCGTGGCTCCCTACTGGCTCAGCTAAGAAGGATCTGGGGGGCTTCCCCTCCAGATCCGGCTCAGCTGCGTCCAGTCCCTCTTCCCACTTACCTTAGGGGGATCACCTGCTGCTGCCCCCACTGCTGGCTCCACTGCTGCTGCATCTGCCTCCACCTTGGGTCTGGTAAGGGGGCACACATGCGTGCGGGACACACGTGTGCCTTGATCCCTTCTTTCCCGGTTGCTTCTGGCTCCCAAGTGCCAGAGGCTGTGTCAAACTGTGGCTTTTAAAGGCCGCAGTTTGAATTTCCTGCCGCTGCCCCAATCAGCCAATTAGGTGCTCCAGTCTTCCTGGAAGTGCCTGCCGGCAGTCCCGCCCCTATGCTCCCCCGCTGGGGGGGATCCGGTGCCTCTGGAGCCTGCTCCCCGAGGGTTAACCCCGGGGATGCTCCCTAGCTTGGGGGGACAGTCCCCCTTAGCCCTCCCCCTGTTTACGTGATCTGTTCGAGCGGCGTGGCTTGGGAGCGCAGCTCCCTACCGGCTCAGCTAAGAGGGATCTGGGGGGCTTCCCCTCCAGATCTGGCTCAGCTGCGTCTGGTCCCTCTGCCTACTTACCTTAGGGGGATCAGCTGCTGCTGTCCCTGCTGCTGGCTCTGCTGCTGCTGCGTCCACCTTGGGTCTGGTAAGGGGGCACATGTGCATGCGGGACACGTGTGCCTGGATCCTTCCTCCCCCCGCTGCTCCTGTCTCTACTGTAGGAACACTAACATGGTTCATCTAGTAAGGTGTAGTCTAAATCTTTCGTGTATAGTAGCAGAGATGTTTCCAGCTCAGGCAATGCCTTTAAAGGACATTATTAAAAAGCAAATAAAGAAAGGGAGATACATTTTCTATTAGAAATTAGGTCAGCTCTGTGCCCTACATATTTTAATAGTTACCCTTGCATTCTACACTTAAATGTAGCAAGCTTGGAGGATAGACTATTTAAAGAATTCCTTGTGTGTATTTTAGTGATAGAAATTTATAAAGAATAAAAACTAGATTTAAATTACCAACAACTTTCTCCATCTTTTCTATTCATAGGGAACCAAATTCTAACATCCCTTAGGATATAGCAGCATTCTTATTTCTCCAGGGCTAGCCATTTGGGCTAGCCATACACTCCGAACATGCAAGCTATTTCAGCATGTTCAGAGTGTATGGATGGCTGTTAAACTATCTCCTTTCTGCCCCATCCTGCAACTGTGACTGGCCTTTGTACAAGGTTCTATGGCCCCCAATCCCATATAGCTGTACAGGGATGAACCACTCTGTGGCCCATTATTATTTGTCAATAAGTTATATTAGCAATAACTGTTTTAATTTCAGTAGAAATTATACTTCACATTTTTCAGCTGGTTAGCAAAGAGGCTTAGAGGAGCATCAGTGGTCTCAAATTGCTGGACTGAGGTAAATACTTAAGCACACTATCTAACTTTTACACTTAAGTAGTCCCAATGAACTTCAGGTCCACATGGTTAAATCTGAATAAATGCTTAAGTGTGTGGTGGAAGGAGCTTATAGAGAATAAAGATAGATGGACTTTTTTAAGTAAGTTCTCTTGTCTTCTTCCAGTAGGAGTACTATAGGAACACTAACATGAAACAAATTCATATTTTTGTGATGTTAACAGACAGCAACTTGTTAGACATGGAAAAATATGGCACTGTACCTACTGCATGTACATAGAGCCAAAATAAATAGTAGCTATACATTTATTCTATCTTCCTTCTAAGTGAATAATAAGTAAAAGGTATTTTTTACAAAACTATTTGAGCACAATATCAATACATGGTTTCAGAATCTGGTATTATGGTGTTTCAAGATACAGATTTACACATTTGCAGTAGTTGAAATTTCATATTCATATTGAATTACTTCAACAGCTGCAGCTCAGAAGAACAATATTTTTTTTTTCATAGGAATTATTAACTTATTTTTAGGAGCTTTTCTGGCATTTTAAAGTGTATCCATCTTTTTTTTTTCAGTTTCCTCAGAAGAAAAGGATTGAAATTCTTTTCAAACTTCTGTTGAAAATGAAATGTTAATATCTATTTACATCTGCAAAACCTCCTTCATAAAAATACAGGATATTTTACAGATTTTTTTTTATCAAGGTAAATAGTGAAAACATGTATCTGAGGGGTAACAGCTTGATTTTTTTTTAATTGCCAATTGTCTTATATAAATAATGATTTTTAGATGTGTAGGTTCTGATATCTTGTGACTTTAGGAATAGTTTTCACGAAGATGGTTTTGTTACATTGGCTATAAAGCTAATCACTGGATGATTCAAAGTATATTATCTTTTATTACCTGGCTTTTTTAAATCATCCATAAAAATATGTAACTACAGAGGTAGTATATTGCAACACAAAATTTGACCTGTAGTTATGTTTTCCCACAAATAAGTATTCTTAGCTACTTTACAGACCTCACAGAGCAGTGTTTCTTGGCAAATAATAGGAAATTAGTGGAGTACCAGAAAGTGTCTAGTACAGAGACAGCATGTGATACCCTCCTAAGCGCTTACTGTACAAGTTGAGTCTTCTAAGTCAATGGGATTACTCATGGAATAAAGGACTTCTCAGCATGAGTAATGATGGTGTAGTTGGGCCATTAGGCTGCAACCCAGCAAAGCACTTAAGCACATGCTTAACTTAAAACCTGAGAGGAGTCCCACTCTCTTCAGAAAATCAATGGGAGTTAGATTCCTAATTCCCAATTGTGCTTTTGAAGATCTACAATAAATCCATTGCAGTATATTTTGTAAAAGTAATCAAGTCTTAATACTTATTCAGGGAAAAAATCCCCTATTTTTAGAATAATAAGGGTAAAAAAGAATGAAAGCTGAAATTATAGAGAACAATTCTGCAGCAAGTGCCGTGGCCAAATAAATAGAGAATACACCAGATCCTGGACACTTTTCTGAGAATGTAAATCTGTGGACTAGGTTTAAGAGCTAGTAAAATAAAAAAATAGGATGGTGAGTTTTTCAGTTGGATTTGGAAAAGAGACGCCGTACCGGTCCTAAGCTTGCGGTTGGAATGTAGTGCTTGTATGATGTGTCAGTAGACAGATAGATTAGATAGTATAAGGTACTTCATAAAGTACCTTACCTGCACACTGTTTTCTAAAATATATGACAGAGTAATAGCTATAAAATTGGCAGATTGAAATAAATAATAACAGAAAGTGAAAGGATTTCCAATACTTATAGGCTGAATTATACCAAAGTAATATTCCAAAGTAAGGGTACTGTGGAGCTGCCCTGCTCCAGTGAGAAACAGGGAGGCTTTCTGCCTCAGGAGGTTCTTCCTGCAGCAGTTAGGCACTTACTCAGAGGCAGTGCAACTATCACTACATCCCTTGATGGGATGCAGTGTACTCTTTACAGCTCACAAGTGCTATTGACCGTGTCTGGGACGTTGGAGCCAGGGGTCCTTCCTATGGCTTGTGGTCTGTCTGCCCTCTGTTGGATCTCCTGGCTTTTCAGTTCAGTTTGCTGCATGACTCCATGCTCTGTCTAATTCTTCAGCTCCCTTACAGCTTATCCCTAGACCCTACTCTCCGTTTGACCTCCTGGCTTTTCAACCTGACTTGTCCTCTGACTTTGTCTTCTCTGTCTGATCCTTCAGCTCCCTGACTCAGCTTGCCCTCAAACCCAGTCCTTAGATTGACCTCCTAGCTCTTGATCTAATTCGTCCCTGGAATCCGCTCCTTCCACCCAACCCCAGTTCTCTCCTAGTACCCCCAGTGATCCTTGGACTTGTCTGCCCACAACCTGAAGTGATAGGTTCCAAACTTCCCAAAAAAACCCATGTATGCGCCAACAAAATCAATCTTTTGACCAAGAAGGTCCATCTAAGTGTACATTTTCAGAAGGAGAATGAACAGGTTACCTACCAATTCAATTGTAAGAGTACT
This sequence comes from Crocodylus siamensis, assembly GCF_052110815.1. NCBI lineage: Eukaryota > Metazoa > Chordata > Crocodylia > Crocodylidae > Crocodylus > Crocodylus siamensis. The sequence goes on along the minus strand of NC_143396.1, from coordinate 154,082,097 downwards.
TAGATAATAAAAAAGGAGGTTGTATTCAAATATGGTATACAATACCAGTTGTATAAATACAAAAGGTTAGTACTAATAGTGTAAAATGTAGATACACAGCACTCAGGTCAGAACATTATAGCAGTGAGATTTTTCCCTATAATACTGACCTACCCAAGCAACATGTGCTGTAAATATTATGGCATACATTAACAGAGTAAATGCATCCATGCATTTATCTTTCTCCTCAAGGACTACTCCATGCTGTACTGTTCAATGTTATCCAAAGCAGAAGCTTGCCCTTAGTGTCTGAATCTCCACTTAGGGCATCTCTGCATCGTCAAAGGATTGACCCGATCTGCTCCACACACACTCCACCTAGAAGCAGATATAACTTAGCTCCACTTCAGGCATGTCAATAAACACATCTGATACAGCAGATGAATTTACTGGCATGCACCCTGCAGCACATGAAGTTGCCTAGATCAGTGTAACTTGGGGTGGGTGAGAGAGGCACCAGCCCAAGCCAGTAACTTCGGAGAGGCACCAAAATTTCTCCCCACCCTTGCAGAGTCTGTCCCAGTGGCAAGAATAGCCCCATAACATTGCTCTTGCAAGCGGCAGCCAATGCACAGATACTGTGATGGTTCTTTAAGAGCAAGAGCTAGAGAGGGCAGAGGACAGAGCAGTGGTAGCAGCAGAGGCAGCAAAGCTGGGAACTATGTTTGTATAAGATGATAAGGTTCCTGTGCCTCTGCAGCCTTCCCCTCTTTTCCGTAGGATTTACATTTGCCCAGGGTGTAAACCGTGCTCGTTATGCCAGTGGGTGAGTACATTACATCCATTACATAGTGTGCAATGTGCTCTGTGTGTGTGTGTGGTGATTCGCTGCTGTGTTCATGGGCATATCTAGGTTTTTGAAAAGGGGGATGCAGGTGGTGTGGTGCATCACCACATACAACACAACATATTTTTCTCCAATTAAAAATAAGTTAGAGGATCTATCAATATTCTAAGGGTCCAATGCTACATTATTCAATTTTAAATCAAAGCAAAACCAAATATATCTTTATCTGAATTTGCACTACTTTGCTAGATTACATATACAGTTTAAAAAACACAATAAATTAGACAAAAAAGTCAAAAGGTATTGTGTCTTTAATCCTGTAGTCCTTGTAGTTAAATGTACATCTTATTCAGACTCATAAAACAAAGTCTAGCTTTCTTGAGCATCTTGACAGTGTATCTGACATGTCACTGTTAATAATTTCCAAACCTGAGTTAATGTTCACCTGAGTTTATATTACTACATCTGAGTTTAAGGTTTTTTTAGCTAGAACTAAAAACAATCTGCAGGGCTGTGAAACAAGAGATATTACCAGGAATGGCTAACAGACAGCAAAACTGAATAAGAAAGGATAGCTTGATTAATGGAAAATCAAGACCCTTAAAAATGTGAGGGGGTCATTAACACCTGTGAAGTGAAAAGAGATTAATGAGAATCAGGCAGATTGATTTTTTTTTAATTTTATTTTTCTACCTAAGGCCTCGAACAGGCATTCATTTCTAGTGGTGGAAATTTCTGAGAAATTGCTGCAGCTAGAAATCTTCATGAGAGAGGGAACAATACAGATATGCAGCTTACAACTGCCCCCTTTTCCCAGCTTACTGTACCTTGCCCAGACTGGGATGATCCTAGTCTGAAGAAGGTATAGAGAGCAGCAAGGCAGATCCTCTGCCCACTTCCCAGACTGGGACCCCCTAATCTGGGAACTAGGTGGGGAGCCAGGAGCAGCTGCTTCACTCAGTCTGGGAGGAGAATGAAACAACCACTAAAGCTCCCTATCCACTCACCAAACCATAGATGCCTGTTCAAGGGAGCAGGTGAAGGCTTTGTCTTGTTGCTTTACTCCTCTCCTGGATAATACCTGGAGGGGAGCGTACAAGCATTAATTCTTGTGAGAGAATTTCTCCCACAATGAGATCTTCCAGGCTGACACATGAAAGAGCTTTCTTTGAGAGGGGGCATGTTTCCTTTAGGAGGAATTGAATTCATACTTGTAAACTTGTAGTTTCTATCTGGAAAGCAGCAGTTCTCCCAGTACAAACATAATGCCTCAGTGTGCCCTCTGCAATATCAACAGTAATACTATTTATTATTTACTGATTACTAAAGAAAAAAAAATTAGAAGTGTTTAGCTTAAAGTCTGTGACATTTGGGTGTTACAGAGACAGCAGGGGCCTTTGTACATGCCACATTTTTTGCCCATTCTTGTGCTGCAACTGCGTGAATGCTTGCATTAGCAGGTTTTCTGGATGCTTTAAAAGTCTTTCTGGAGCATTAAACTAAAAGTCCTCAGAAGTAGTTTAGTTTAGCTCACTGGGAATTAAAGCGTTGCACCCATGGATTTATTGCGTGCAAACAGAAAAGCACTCAAAGACATGTAATGAGCCTCTTTGTCCATCAGATGACACTGAAACTTTTTCGTAGTTCACCCCTTTGAATTGCTTTTGCTTTTTTTTTTCTTGTGTGGTTTGGCAGCTCCCTGCTTCCACAGCTGTGTGGCCAGGCATGGGCATGGGGTGGGCCAGTGCTGGCAGGGCAAGGGCATGGGCCCCCAGGGGCACTTGGACTGGGGGTCAGTGCTGGACTGTCCCGCTATCCTGCGGTGCTGGCCAGGGACCCAGCTTAATTCATTTGAAAACCTAGTGTGTGTAAACACAGATGTGACACTCCAAAATAAACAAGTTTAAATTTTATAAACCTCTTTAATTTAATGAGGATTAAAACCTGTGGTGTGCACAGGTGCCTCAAAGCTGTTTTTTGAGGCCCTCCTCATGTTTTAAAGTCCTATTTGTTTCTTTCCAGCTATGGCTCTGCCCTTCCATTTGGTTTATGTAATATATATATATATGTATATACACACACACAAGCCAATTGTCATAGGGCACTAAGGTGCCTTCACCTTGAAGAGCAGAAACTGCCGGGGGAGAGGGCCCTAAGAGCCAGACGGGGAGTTTGCAGCTGGCCAGGCCCTCCAGCCGGTAGCAGGGAGGCTACAAACCCCACCCCCACACTGTTCCTGTGGGATGCTCCACTGCCCCACAAGACTGAGTTCACCATTTGTGTTTGGGGAGGACAAAACAAAGATAAAAACTGTAAGAAAAAAGCATGCAAGTGGCAATCAGTCTGAATTATAATCTAAATTTTTACTTTGGTGATTTTGAGTGACTTGGAATTTTTACTTCAAGCAAAATTTATACAACTGCTTTCTTTGGTACTATCTTGCAAAATGTGGTGGTCAGATAAATTTTGTTTCATCTCAACTACACCGTGCTAATTATTAAATATTGTAATTTATTTTGGCTTTTGATTGAAATTCTATGTTTATGGGACTCAGTTGGTCTAAAAAAAGATATCACATCAAACCAAAGAACCTTGTCTACCCATGTCTTTATACCAACACGACTACAACCAAAAACTCAGCAACATAGAAAATATATGTTTATAAGACTATTTTAGAGGAACTTTTGGGTAAAACCTGAATATTTTACTTGTTGCACTATCTTTCCATGTCTAACTATAAGGCTGAGCATGGAGAGGAACCAAGCAGCATTTATTTACATTTGAAGGTTTTACAGCAAATGTTTACTATAATTGCTATTGACATTGTTAAGTAATAAAAGCAAGAGCATGTTTTATTGATCACTCTTTTTCTTATAATGCCTGTAAAAGTAATCTAAGCTCAAATCTGCATGCCAGAGTAGCCTATTTATTTTTGAATAATTATCAGTAATTATGTTGCTTGATGCTCTTCCTTATCTTCCAACCTGCCTGGTGCTGATTTAGCTCTTTTCTCATTTAAGACCATAAGGTTTTTCCTTTTGACATAAATGGGAGTAGAATTAGGATCACAGTGAACATTTCTGAAAATTTCAACTCAAACTTCCTTCTGATGTGACAAATTATTCTTGTCACGTTAAGCACTTTGGTCATGCATAATGAAGAAGCCTGCACTGATGATGCACATCCTGTACCTCTTTTGTAGAAAAATAGTCCTAAGTGCTTAAATAACTAGAGACTCAATAATGCATCAGGCCTTGTATGTTTTAAATGTATTTCTAGCACAAATTGGCCTTGAAACACATTTTGAGTTTATGGCAGTACTGATTCTAGGATAAATTCATAACAACTTATGCACTCATCCCATGTCATAGTAAATTAGTGATTTGTGCTCCATCTCAAGTTTTGTTTTATGTGAAAAGAAAGATTTTTGTCTCAAGAAAGTTCTGATGAATCATAGCACTGCTTGCTTCTCTTTTCTCTTGTGCAGTCCCTGATAACTAGGTAGTGTGGGTAATAGAACTTTCTTCAGGTCACAGTAATGTTTCTGTTCTATAATCACTGTCCAAAAAGGAGAGAGATCATTATCTCCTGAGTTTCCAGTGGGTCTATTTTGTTTGTTAGCAATGCATCCTTCAGGCTTTTCAGGAAGTTTGACTTTCTGTTTTACTCTTTCAGACTCCTGTATTATATCACTCCACTGTTGCATTATATCACTCCACTGTTGCCACCTGCTTATTTACTTTTAAGGTTAATTCCCCACTTCCCTCAGCATATTATTAACAATCCATTAACTGAAGGGCAGGCCACACAAAATTCACCACCATGATTGTTCCCTTTTATTTGCAGTCCTAATACATGGAAAATTTTTCCAGGTAGGATTTGAGTACAGTGATACAATGGGAAAGCTTCTCTGAACAGAAGACTTAAATAGAAAGAGCTTCTAAGTATAGCTTATCTTGTAAGTACTACGTTAATTAAAACCTACAAGGAAAAAATGCACACAGGTACATCCATCTTTGTGCTTACAGAATAGTTTTTATGTGCATGGTGGAATGATTACTGGTGCACCTTGATAAAGGTTTTCCAAAAGCATATACCATCTTTTTTTGTATAAAGTTATGTACAGTGTCATTGCTTGCATATTTACAGTTTTGTTCTATGTGTTGTCATATATGGTACTGAAACAAGTGGAAGTGATTAGTATTGCTGATTGCTGAAATGATAATCTTCTCTTGGGCTCTTTGGCTGCTAGTCAGTTCCTTTCTTGCAACATGAAGTTATATCATGCCCACTTGGTGCAAAATGGGATTGAAAATATCATGGTCAGCTGTTTGATAAATCTTTTTGGCAAGGATAATGTTTGTGACACTGTCATAGAGTCAGTGACCTATTAAATAAAGTAGGTCCTTCTCCCCTGCGATGGAGCAGCTGTACTCCATCTAGACCTGATTAAAGGGTTTGTAGCACCTGGGACTAATAAATTTAGAGTGAAAACAGGAATAGAGAGATGTCTGCATGACTTCCCTGGAGAACAAAGCCACATGGAAACTACTGGGAATCATTGTGAGTTTGTGGAGAGCTTGGAGGACAGCTGAAAGGTGTGCCTGTGGACTTGCCTGAGCTAGGGCCAAAGAGCTAAAGTCAGAAAGAGCAGTTTCATAGTTTCATAGTTTCATAGTAGCTAGAGTCGGAAGGGACCTAGGTAGATCATCTAGTCCAACCCCCTGCCTTGGCAGGAAAGAGCACCGGGGTCAGATGACCCCGGCAAGGTGCTCATCTAACTTCCTTTTAAAAATCCCCAGGCTAGGAGCCTGCACCACTTCCCCTGGAAGCCGGTTCCAGGCCCTAGCCGCCCTGACTGTGAAGTAGCGCCTCCTAATATCTAATCTAAACTTACCCTCCGCCAGCTTGTGACCGTTATTCCTGGTCACTCCTGGCAGCGCACGGGGGAACAGGGACTCCCCCAATACCTGCTGATCCCCCCTGACCAGTTTGTAGCAGGCCACAAGGTCCCCCCTTAACCTTCTCTTGTGGAGGCTAAACAGGTTCAGGTCCCGTAGCCTCTCCTCATAAGGCCTGCCCTGCTGACCCCTGATCATACGAGTGGCCCTCCTCTGAACTCTTTCCGTATCGTCCACGTCCCTCTTGAAGTGTGGCGCCCAGAACTGGACGCAGTACTCCAGCTGCGGCCTGACCAGTGCCGCATAGAGGGGGAGGATCACCTCCCTGGACCTGCTCGAGATGCATCTGTGGATGCATGACAGGGTACGGTTGGCCTTCTTGACTGCCTCCCCACACTGCCGGCCCATGTTCATCGTGGAGTCAATGACGACTCCAAGATCCTTTTCCGTCTCCGTGCTGGCAAGAGGGGAGTTCCCCAACCTGTAAGTGTGGTGCCGGTTCTTCCTCCCCATGTGCAACACCTTGCACTTATCAGTGTTAAACCCCATCCTATTCTCATCCGCCCACCGTTGCAACCTGTCAAGGTCAGCTTGTAGCCTATTGCACCCTTCTAGTGCACCCACATCCCCCCACATCTTAGTGTAATTAGCAAACTTGAACAGGGTGCTTTCTACCCCCTCATCCAAGTCACTGATGAAGATGTTGAACAGTGCGGGCCCGAGGACCGAGCCCTGCGGAACCCCACTGCCCACGTCCTTCCAGGTCGAGAAGAACCCATCCACTACCACCCTCTGGGTGCGGCCCTCCAACCAGTTGGCGACCCATTTGACCGTGTGGGCATCGACACCACAGTCTCCCAGCTTTTTGATGAGGATAGGGTGAGAGACAGTGTCGAAAGCCTTCCGGAAGTCCAGAAAGACTACATCCACAGCAACCCCTGCGTCTAATGATTTGGTGACCTGATTGTAAAAGGCCACCAGGTTGGTCTGACAAGACCTGCCACTGATGAACCCATGTTGGTTGCCCCTGAGCATGCATTCCCCCGCAAGGCCCTCCTGGATGTGTGCCAGGATAATTTTTTCAAAGAGCTTACCCGGGATTGAGGTAAGACTAACTGGCCTGTAATTTCCCGGGTCCTCTTTTTTTCCCTTTTTGAAGATAGGGACCACATTGGCCCTCTTCCAGTCCTCTGGCACCTCACCAGAGCACCACGAGTGCTCATAGAGCCGCGCCAGGGGTCCCGCAATGACCTCGGCCAGTTCTTGTAGAACCCTAGGGTGAAGATCGTCCGGACCAGCGGACTTGAACATGTCCAGCCTCTCCAGAAGTACCCTAACTAACTCCTCGCTAACCCCTGGCCCAGGCGTATCTCTCCCGGGGCCCGAGGGGGGCCCAGCAGGGAGGTGGCTGAACTGGTCCCTACTTAGGAAGACAGAGGCAAAGAAATCGTTAAATATGTTATCTTTGTCTTCTGGCGTGATGACTAAGTTGCCCATCGTGTCCTGCAGGGGCCCCACATTACCCGGGACCCTCTTTTTACCCCCTATGTATTTGAAGAAGGACTTCTTATTGTCCTTAATCCGGGAAGCTAGTCCTATCTCCATCTCTGCCTTGGCCCTCCTGATTGCCCCCCTACATCTTCGGGCGACTGTAACATAGTCCTTCTTGGTGATGACCCCATCCCTCCATTGGGTGTATGCCTCCCTTTTAGCAAGGACACATTCCCGGATGCTCCTAGTGAGCCATGGGGGTTTATGTGCCCTCCTGCTCCGTTTGACCCTTGTTGGGATTACCTCCCTTTGGGCATGGAGGATCGTCTCCTTAAGGAGCAACCACTCACCTTCGACATCTGATTCCCTTCCCCTCTGGGTCCTCAGCGCTTCCCCAACGATCCTCCTTAGCTTGTTGAAGTCAGCCCTCCTAAAGTCTAGGGCTGTTGCCTTGCTGCAGCCCTTTGCCACCTTACGCTGGATGGTGAATTCCAGCAAGCGATGATCACTGTCTCCCAGGTGGCCCATCACCCGCAGCCCCCTCACCAGGTCATCACCCGTGGCCAGCACCAGGTCCAACAAGGCGTCTCCCCTGGTGGGGCTGTGCACCTCCTGGGTTAGATGGAGGTCCTGCACTCTGGCTAAGAACTGACGTGAGCGATCAGACTTGGCTGACTGCTCCTCCCAGCAGATGTCTGGGAAGTTCAGGTCCCCCATGATGACCACATCCTTAGCCCTCACTGCCTCTGTGAGCTGACCTAAGAATTCCTGGTCGAGCTCTTCTCCCTGGTTGGGTGGTCTATAGTAGACTCCCACCGTTAAGTCTCTCTCCCCTGGACTGCCTTTTACTCTAACCCAGAGCACCTCAGAGTGCCCCCCCTCTACCCCCTTGCTAATTAACGAGGAAGTATATTCCTCCTTGATGTAGAGTGCTACTCCTCCACCTTTCCTTCCTATCCTGTCCCTCCTGTATAGCCTATAGCCCTTGACACTCACCGCCCAGTCATGCGATGAGTCTCACCACGTTTCTGTGATCCCTACTATGTCAGGGCTGGTGACAGCTAGGAGGAGGGCGAGTTCCTCCTGCTTCTTCCCCATACTTCGAGCATTCGTGTAGAGGCATTTGAGGCCTCCAACGGTTGTGCCCACTGACCCCCTAGTCTCAGCAATGCCCCGTCCCCCATCACTTACCTGTTTCTCCCTTTTGACCATTGGTCTGGGCTCGCTGGCTGTTGCTGGGCCTGGTAGTTCATTGTCTCCTCCGCCCTCATCTTCCCCCTCCCCCGACGAGCCTAGTTTAAAGCCCGCCGAAGGAGGTTCACCAACCTGGAAGAGAACACACGCTTACCTTTAGGGGAAAGGTGGAGCCCATCCCATCCCAGCATGTCTCTCATCACGATGTGCCGGTCATGGCTGAGGAAGCCAAAGCCCACCTCGAAGCACCATTCCTGTAGCCTGAAAATGTGACAATTTTGATTTCAGTAATCCATTACTACTGTTATTGCTATGACTATTAATAATAATAAAATTATTTTTGTGATCATCATCACCTTAACTTGTTGATCTGCAGATTCAACCTCAGTTCTTATGGATGTATAGATTGGATCATAATTTGGCTTTATTTAACCATTGTGGGTCTTACACTTGGTTTAGTTAGTGTTAAAAAATAGTCTAGTCTTTGTGGTATGAATGCTTGATTTTTCTTTTGGTTTTTCTCTTTTTTTCTATATATTAAGAGTAATGAGTTATATAGCTTCTTCAATTAGCAATATGTGCTGGAACCCTCTGGAACTGCAGTGAATTTCAGCTGATTTAATTAGAAGCCTTTTGCTGTCATCTGAATTAACCCTGCGGTTCTTGCAGCTCACTTTCCTTTAAGTGGCTGTCAAGTTATGATTAGCATTACAGTTACAGAATTATGGATTTTCAGTGTGCATCTGTTTGCAAATGAGAACCAGGCAGTGCTCTGCTTGAAAACAGCAAAGTACACATGAGAAGTGAAAAGTGTTAAATCATAAAATAACTAATATTTACAGGACAAATAATAGAATAAATCAATTTAATATTAATATTTATGTACTTCTAAAGTGTTCTGATATTAGCCATTTGCTCCTTTGTGAATACCATGGCAATTAAATACTAAACTCTTTTCTGACCTCAAGGAATAGGAGCTTGTTTCATGGAAACTCCCTGAATTAGATACCGTGACATGTCAAAGAATATGAATGATATGCATGCAGGCATTACCATTTTTTGACCTTAAAGTCAAAGGTTGATTTTTGTTGTTGTTGCCATTTCTAATATCTTAAAAACTGCTTAGTTGATATAAAATATTGCAAGCTCGTGTACAGAATGAATTGTCCTTCACGTCTGAATTAAAAGAGTACTTTTCTACAAAATGGGAAAGGCTATTAAATAGGAATTATTTAGATAACCCTTTAAAACCTGCCTCTTTGAAAGGACCTGTTTGCACAATTTGACTATTTATGCTTTTTTAGCAAGAAATCCATTTGTATTTTGGAAAAGTGTTCCAAGTACTTTAGAAAGCATAAATTTCAACTTCAGGAAACCTATTTCCCAAAATTTGTTCAATAGAGTTCAAATCCTAAAGTCTTTATTCATTTTACTGAGAGTTCCTTCTCAGTTAGAATTCCAAGGATTCTCATTGTTCAATATCTTCATTAACAATCTGGAAGATGGGATGGAGTGCACCCTCAGCAAGTTCGTGGATGACCAAAGTAAGGGGAGTAGTAGATATGTTGGATGCTAGGACTCGGATTCATTGACCTAAACAAATTGGAGGATTGGGCCTAAAGAAATTTCATGAGGTTCAACAGGGACAAGTGCAAAGTCCAGCACTTAGGACAGAAGACTCCTATGTACTACTACAGGCTGGGGACTAACTGGCTAAGCAGCAGCTCTGCTGAAAAGGATCTGGTGGTTACAGTGGATACGAAACTGGATATGAACCAACAGTGTGCCCTTGTTGCATGAGTAGGGGCAGTGCCAGCAGATCAAGGGAAGTGATTATTCTCCTCTACTCAGCCCTGGTGAAGTCACATATGGGATACTGTGTCCAGTTTTGGGCCCCCCACTACAGAAAGGAAGTAGACAAATTGGAGAGAGTCCACCAGAAGGCAATGAAACTGGTTAGAGAGCTGAGGAACAGGACTTGAGAGATGAGGCTGAGGTAATTGGGCTTTAGTCTGTTGGGGGAAAGACAGAGGGGGGATAGCTAAGCAGCCTTTTACTACGTGAAGGGTAGTGACAAAGAAGATGGGGCTAGACTGTTCTCGGTGGTGGCAAATGACAGAACAAGGAGCAATGGTCTCAAGTTGCAGGAAGGAAAGTTTAGGTTGGATATTAGGAAAAACTTTCTTACTAGGAGAATGGTGAAGCACCAAAATAGGTGAACTAGAGAGGTGGTGAAATTGCTATCCATGGAGGTTTTTAAGGCCTGGCTTAACAAATCCTTGGCTGGAATGCTTTAGTTGGGGATGTTCCTGCTTTGACCAGAGGATTGGACTGGATGACCTTCTGAGGTCCCTTCCAACCCTAATTTTCTATGATTCTATATCCAATCCTGAAAGGCTCTCACTGTCTACTACAGCTCTTCACTTTAGGGGGAGTTTTGAGTGGTGAGCATCTATTAGTTTTTCATGTTTTAAAGTTCACTTCAAAGTCAGTAATTTAAATCCTGAGTAAAAACAGAGATCTTTTCTGCAGGATGGGATAAATTTAGTAAAGATTCTCTTCTACTGAGCTCCTATGGCAGTGATTTTCAGCCAGAGTCTTGGGGTACCTTGGGGTGCTGCCAGCTCTCTTTGCAGGGTGTTGTGAGATCAACCAGGCTCAGTTAAGCAAATAAGCCAGATAAGCTTGTCCCTGCCTAAACACTCCTCCACCCCTACTGCCCAGCCCCTGTGTAAGGAGGTAAGTATTTTAATACATAAATTAGTTTTTTAAATTGGGTGCCACTCAATTTGAAAAAGATGTAAATGGGTGCCTTGAGTCTAATGAGGGGTATCTCATGTCCAGTGAGGGATGCTTCAAGTGCAGAAAGGTTGAGAACCTATGGAGTTAGACCCCAGTACTGCATATTCTGTTCAGGTAAGGTTAAGTAAGGACTTTAAGAATTTAGTCTTCCCTCCAACCACCCATATTTACCAGTATTTTAGCAACTTGTGATACTTGATTACCCTATTTTGGCTTAATCTTATTGGGGGTATTTTGTATGAACAGCGAGACAAGTAACAAAAAATGGTAATGAAATCTAAAATGTAGATATATTGACTTTACATTTGCAGAGTCCTGTTATTTGGCAGCATTAAGCTGTATGTTCTACATTTAAAAAAGAAAAATTGATCTTGTTTCTCTACTGTGTTTTCCTTTTCCCTTCAAGGGAAACTATTCCAGAGTGAGGACTGACTTTCTTAATTTGCATGACACAATGTAAAAGCAGAACACAGCCATTTTGTTAGAGTTGCAGAATCTAACTCATCTACTGGGACTAGGAATTTAATATATTTTTCTGCTTAATGCACAGAATTTTCAGACTTGCTGTCTGGTTTATGAAGGCGTTTATACTTTTCAGGGAGCGACATAATATGCACAGATTGTGTGAATTCAGGTGTGCAGTGTTTTCTATAGCCTACAAATCATAAAGTGCAATTTTCTCTTTTTAGTGCCAAGTTCATGATACTAAATGGGTTAGAAAATTGTATTAGGTAATTTTCTGCAGTGCATTTGATGTAAATTACACTAATATTGTGAAGTGCTTTTGTTTAACATATTCTTTGTAAGTTAGATAAATTGAAGTTTCTGAAGGATGGAATTAGATGAAGCTGATTATGATGAAGAAGATGGGCTATTCATCTCACATCACATTAAATATGGTTAACTCTCTGTATTACTGATACCAGCCTAAGTAAATTTATCATTCACTCTACTCACTGATTTCTTGCTTATCTATAAATGGAAAAAAATCTCTTCAGCTGTAAGACTCATACAGAGCATTATTTTCCTGAGCATTTAGATGTTGTTATAGCTGCAAAATTATCAGCATTACTCAAGTGGCTATTTTTCATCATCATAATAATGGTTTCAAACCTTTTGTACTTTTGAAAATATGCTTGTAATGGTCAACATGCAGAGACCTTTAAACCTCTTTAGTTATGACCATTAGCCATGGTCACTAAGGTATAATGGTTTTTGAGATGCAGACAACTGTGTCATGTCCTTTTGCCAATCTGATGAGTAGAAGAAATTTTTTTCACTTAATGAGTCCTCTTGAATGGGCAAAAGTGATTTTAAAATGTTAAAGATACTAGTGTGTCTAGATACAGTAGGACATTTTACATGAGTGCAAAGTGAGGAGAGACTAAAAGAGCCTAAGTCACCTTGAATCTTCCCCGAATTCTGGGACTGGCTGGGGACTGACCCCAGTCCTGAGCACAAGTTTGAGGGGTCACAGAGCTACTCTTACTTATGTTATCTAAAGCAGCCTTGCTGGTCTTCCCCAGTGTAAAGGTTATGGCTATATCTCCTGGACAGCAATCCTCAGACTGCTGCTGAGAAATAAACCCTGCCAGCCTGCTCCTGCTCTGCATCTCACGGGCTTAAAATCTCCTGCAGTCTAGAGCAGTGCTGGCCGAGTCCAGTTCTGCTCTTACAAGCATGCCCCAAACTGAGATCCTGTGGGCTTCCCAGAGCATACATGAAAAGCAACCAAACAATATTGCTTTGCAACTGGCACATGTGAACAGCGCTTACTTCTCAGCAATGGTCTCAAGATTTCTGGCAGAGGGGAGAGCATAGACATAGCAATGGTAGCCTTAGAGAGTTAGGGTAAGTGGCCTTTTATGGCCAAATGATAGGAGCCTTGTATCTTAAAGGAATAATTCTTAGTAGGGAAATCTTTTAAATGAGGGGGTTTTTATATGCCAAAAAATTTTACTTTTTAGAAGGTTTGTCTAAATTTTCATTGAGCACCTGTTAACAGAGCTTATTTTGTAGAGGTTTAGTTTGGTGTTAAGTTTATTTCCTAGTTAAGGAACCCCAAAGACTATTGTCAGCATGGTTTCCATGCATGCAAGCTGAGTGTGGCTTATTATTTGTGCTGTGATAACACTTACTGTATTTTGGGTTCTTTTAATTTGCTTTTAGATTATTAAATTATATATTATATTTGGGTAACATTTCCATGGGTGGGTTGGTTGGTTGGTTGGTTGTTTTTCTCCACAACTTTGAGAACAAGACATTCACGTAATGAAAAAAAAAAAAAAAGAAAATTCAAGCTTTCACATTCAGATGGTTCCAGGAAGCAGGGCTTTAAGAAAAGCAACAATTTTCTTGAGATTCACAAATAATCAAAAGGCTTGACAGTATTTCCTCTGCTTCTGACCAGTACATTATTTTTTAGCCTGTTAATTGAAGACAAGGTACAAAAACAGACTTGAAAGACATGCCTGTTTTTTTTTACGGGTGATTGCCTATTCAAAAGTATGGATTTGCCTGCTTATATTAAGTAGGTACAATGTTGCAGACCAGGGTGAAGTCACTCTGAATATTTGTTTCTGAGGGTAGGGGTAGTATGTATTAGATTAGAAGTGTTGAATTTACCTGCACCCCTGGGCTGGATCCAGAACTCAAGGAACCTCCCACGCTCGATCTATCACCTCCCTCCATTGCCATACTTGACACCAACATGTGTACCCATTAGGGCTCAGTTTGGGCCGTATGTTTGACAACCCTAGATTAAATGATTAGGCTAAAATTAGACTGCTAGAGAAGGCTGTATGGAAGAATATCTCTAGTGAATACTAAGCATTTGTATCATTTTTTTAATTCCTGAACTATATGCATGGATGACTCCAGAATTTCAGTGATGGGGATGCCACACCCTTTTTTTCTGTGTGGCACATACACAATAAAGACAGCCCATTATGCATGTGCCAAAGGAGGCGTGGCCACAACTCTGCTCTGTGATCCTGAATGCCAGTGAGCTCTCATAGCTCCTGTGAGAGCTACACATGTGCTGGGCGCTCTGTGAGCTCACCAGTGTGGAGTCTGCCCAGAGTCCTTCCTTTCAACTCTGGAACCAGCTACTATGTGCTCTTCCCCTCATTCCTCTCCTTCCCCCAATTCAGCAGCAGGGGAAAGGAGGGGACAAGTAGTGGTGGGCAGCCCCTGGACTCCATGAAAGCAGGGACTGAGCATTACTGCTATTCGTCCCCTGCTGGAGGCTGCTTAAAAGTAGGGACTCTTAGCGGACCAGCTGGCAAGCTCAGCATATGCAGAACTCCCTGCAGGAGGTCTGCTAACATGTTGGTGTGCTCTGGGCATTCTCTGTGTACATGCAGTAGATAGCCAAAGTGGGGGTGTGACTGTGCTACTGCAACCCCTCTGGCTCCACCCTGACTGCATGCATGAGAACATATGTAGCAACTCAAGTTACCAGGAGTTAATTTCCCTTGATAATGAAAATGCAATATTGAGTTTCCCACTGAAACTAAAGTAGTGCTTTGTTTACAAAAATACCTATTGCTATCCTTGCATGATTCTTATAATAAGAATTATTGAATGTGGTATGACTATAGGCTGAACAAATCTAACCATATAATTTACTGACTTGAGAACATTTTGATACCCAGCACCATTTCCTAAATTGTTAACTACAGCTTCAGTAATAAACAGTACATTTCTGGAGTTTTTGATATCTTTTGTAAGTGGAACCTCCAGAGAGGAGAAGAAAGAGGACAGAGATATCAGAGCAACTTTTTACATCTGAAACAAATTCTGATACAAAAAACCCCTTTATTAATAGGATTTGGTATTGGGACATTTGCAGTGACTATGGGCTTATTCTTATAAGTTGGTACTTCAGTAATGACTTCAAATATAGACTTTTATCATATAATTGTGAACTACAGCTTTGGGAAAACAAATCAAGTTTCCAAGGCATTTATTATCATCTGGATATGAAATAAACTGAAAAGGGTGTCCTTTGGCAGACTTTGGGTGCTGCTTCCATGTTGAACCTTCTGTGACTTGCATATATTTCTAAAAACAATTCTTATGCTTTAAATTGCAGCATTTTACTTCTGGAATATCAGGCCCAACAAATTGCTAAAATGAGCTAGCACTGGTATTTTCAAGACATTCAAAGTTTAAAAGAGCAACCTTTAAATTGGTAGATTTTATCGGTGTCTAGTGCAATTATTGAAGAACTACTGAATTCTGTTAAACACCCAGAGTCAGTTAAGGCACTAACAGCATGAGTTTCGATCTATTGTATGAAAGGATTTCTTCGTGACTCTATGAAATAGGGAACTTCAGACTAAAAGTAACAATGGTATGAATCAAAACTTCTGTGTCTGTTTGAGAAAAGAGGGGAAGAAGACTGCAGATCCTGTGTAATGAAATGCTTTCCTTATCAGAGAAAATTAATCTGTTTTTTCAAATGACAGAGGTGGATTCAGTCTTATGTCCTGGCTTGAAATAACACAAGCAAAACTAATATCTTAAAATCCACAGTGAATTGAAATATACCAAAGTAAAAGATAGAATCACTGGGTGCGTACACACAGACTAGTACAACTTAACTAAGGTGACTTAACTAAGACATGTTTGAGTGTACACATGTGCAGCTTCCTGATACAGTGCCAGCTATCTTGTGAGGTAAGGTGACTTAACTAATGTTACTCAAGATAATACATCTTGGATGTGTATTATCTTGTGTCGTATTTGAGTTGACTCTGCTCCACATACATGTGTACACTCTGCTAGTTAAGACTACTTAAAAAAAGTTAAGTAGGCTTAACTGTCAGAAAGTTAGTATGTGTGTACTACCATTAGGATAAGTTTCAGCTTTAAAAAGCTGTCTTTTCTGACACTGTAGATATTATTAGGTAACGCTCCAGTGTAGCTGTTATTAGGTAATGCTCCGTGGGGATGGAGAGGGCAAGGTAAAACAGTTCAGGGTGGAAATGATCCAGAGGGAGATGAAGAGAATGTACAGGTGTCTTCCAATGGTATTGTCCCAACCACTGTCTTTGGAATCTTCCCTTCTCAAAAATTTTGCTTTTGATGTGTTTCAGCTCTGGAATGTAATGCTGTATTCCAAAATCTATGTAATCTTCATTTTCAACCTATGAAAAGACCCTGCTTTGCATGGCCTTCTTTTTAATGGTAGTTGGTGGTCTGTGGTTTGGTGAAATCCTACCTTTCCTGCAGTTAGGTACCTAGCTAAAAGTCAGCTGCCTAAGTAAGTCTGGGACTCACAGCCCAAAGCTCTTTTGCGGATTCATGGGCCTAAGTCTTTCTTTTGGATAAGGGTCTTTGGTCCATTCTTTTCTTTTAAAACACAGCCAGTGATAGTGCCCACATTTGATAATGATGTCTAGTGGTTAGAGCATTTGCCTCGGAAGTGGGACGACCCGGGTTTTGATATTTTGTACAACCTAGGGAGCTTCACACCTGTATCCCCTACCTTCCAGGAAAATTCCCCAATCATCTTGTTGGCAAGAATGGGCAATCTCTACCTATCCTGCTTCAGCTGTGCACTGTGAAATGCAAGAAAGGCATTCAGGATTAATGGGGCCAGAGAATGTGAGCAAGATCAAACATGATTCTCTTGCCCAATGATGAGGGAAGAGCTCTGAGTTTTGGTTCCTGTTCCAGGAACAGCTTAGGTATTTTGCATCAAATAGTTTTTATATAAAATGACTCCAGTTGTGTTTCAGAAAATAGGTGACTACAACTGGCATGCTTAATGATAAAACTGTGCCGGCAATATGTGTGTTGGGTACATTCTGAACACACAAGATGGGTCAGGCCCTTCAGGATGAGACTCCAATGTGCCTCATTTGGGAATCCTGTATGGCCATAGAAGGGAGATAGGCACTCATGGGGCACGTCCACACATGCAAGCATGTGCGCTTGCAGCAGTTCAAATAGAAGCAGTGCAAATATGAGCTGGGGCTTTTTGCCTTAGCATACGTGCCTGGACATGAATTTTGGTATGGGGCAAATTGTGCAACTTGGGGCAAAATAACCCTGCCTGGCTCCTCTCGGATCTGCATCCAGGGGAGCTAGAGCCTGGAGCTAGCACCTGTGCTGTCTCCAGCAATATAAAAAGCTGCCCTGTCTTGGCCCTATCAGTACAAAAAGCTGCCCTGTCAAGTAGTTCAGGGCTACTCACTCTCAGGAGCTTCTGGGGACACCCCCCAACTTTTTGTTTTTGGTCACTCCATCTTCAGCCCTTCCAAATCTTGGGACCTCCTGGTCAACCTCCTCCTGGCCCTGGCCAAGTGGGCCCTGTACTTGCGCAAGAAGGAGGCTCTGGCCAGGAAGGTGCCCAGAGACTGTGGGGCTGCTTTTCTCTCACCTGTCCATGCATGTTTCCGGGCAGAGCACCAGTGTTCAGTGTCTACCAGCTCCTTGGATGCCTTTGAGGACCAGTGGGTGCAGCCCAGGGGGCTCTGCTCAGTGTCCCCCTCAGGCTCACTAATTTTCATGTTTTGACCATTTGACACACACAACACTCCTATCCTGTTTTTTTCATAGATTTCTAGGGTTGGAAGGGACCGTGTAGATCATCAAGTCTGACCTCCTGCTCTAGGCAGGAAGGAGCGCTGGGGTTAAATATCCCCAGCTAGGTGCCTGTCTAATCTCATAGATTTCATAGATTTCATAGACATTAGGGCTGGAAGGGACCTCGGGAGATCATCGAGTCCAGCCCCCTGCCCAAAGGGCAGGAAGTCAGCTGGGGTCATAGGATCCCAGCAAGATAAGCATCCAATTTACTCTTGAAGGTGTTCAATGTAGGTGCTTGAACCACCTCCGCTGGCAGACTGTTCCAGACCTTGGGGGCTCAGACAGTAAAGAAATTCTTCCTTATGTCCAGCCTGAAACGGTCTTGTAGGAGTTTGTGACCGTTCGACCTCGTCATCCCTTGGGGTGCTCTGGTGAACAGATGTTCCCCCAGATCCTGGTGGTCACCCCTGATAAACTTATAGGTGGCCATCAGATCACCCCTGAGCCTGCGCTTTTCCAGGCTAAAGAGTCCCATGGCTCTCAGCCTGTCATCGTAAGATCTGTTTTCCTGACCTCTGATCATGCGCGTGGCTCTCCTCTGGACTCTCTCAAGCTTCTCCACATCCTTTTTGAATTGTGGAGCCCAAAACTGGACGCAGTACTCCAGCTGCGGCCTCACCAAGGCTGAGTACAAGGGGAGAATGACGTCCCGGGATTTGCTCGAGAAGCATCTATGGATGCACGCCAGCATTTTGGTCACTTTACTAGCCGCAGCATCGCATTGGAGGCTCTTTTTGAATACCTCCAAGGTAGGGGAAAACACCACCTCCCTTGGAAGCTCATTCTGTATTTTGGCAACGCTCACCATAAAGAATTTCTTCCTGATATCCAATCTAAATCTACTCTCCTTTAGTTTGTGGTCGTTATTTCTCGTAACCCCGAGGGGTGTCCTGGTAAACAGAGTATCCCCTATTCCCTGCTGACCACCCCAGTGAGGTTGTAGACAGCCACAAGATCACCTCTCAGCCTTCTCTTACGGAGGCTGAAGAGATTCAGGTCCCTCAGTCTATCTTCACAGGGTCTTACCCACAGGGTAGCCCTTCTCTGAACCCTCTCAAGGTTATCCACATCCCTCTTGAAGTGCTGCGCCCAAAACTGGATGCAGTACTCCAACTGCGGCCTGACCAATGCCACGTAGAGGGAAAGTATCACCTCCCTAGACCTGCTTGTGATACACCTAGTAATGCAAGAAAGAATACAGTTAGCACTCATTACATTGACAACTTATGTTCATTTTTCTGTTGACTAAGACTCTGAGATCCCTTTCTACTGACATGCTACTCAGAATGGTACTTCCCAGTCTATAGGTGTATTGGAGATTCTTTCTCCCCAGGTGCAATATCTTGCACTTATCCTTGTTAAATTGCATCCTATTCTGATCTGCCCACTTCCCCAGTCTATCAAAATCCACCTGGATTTGCTCCCTACCCTCCAGTGTGTTAATTTTACCCCATTGTTTGATATCATCTGTGAATTTGGACAGAGTGCTTTCAACCCCCTCATCCAAATCACTGAAGATATTGAACAGAACTGGTCCAAGGACAGAGCTCTGGGGGACACCACTGCCCACATCTCTCTAGGGAGAAACTACCCCATCCACTATCACTCTCTGAGTGTATCCCATAAGCCAGTTTTTCACCCACATTAGTTGTCACAAGAAGTTAGTTGTACCACTCACTTATTAGCCCCACACAGGGTTACTAATTAGCCAGGTTAGCCTTAGGGCCCACAGTATGAATGTTAGAAATAGACAGGAGCTTCTGGGGCCCAGTCAATTGGTACCTGGGGACACTACCACTTGTGCCAGCTAGACTGCTAAAGCAGCTCTGAGAGTTCCCTGCACCTTTTACCTACTGCAGCAGTCTGGCAGTGGGGGCTGCTGCCTGGCTCTGACCTGCTGCACACCTGCCAGACCCGGATGGGGACTGTACAGCTAGTAGAGGCATCTGCCCTTCTGGACAAGCTGCCAGTGGGCTGTGGCTGCAGGGTTGGCCTTTCTGTGGCACTACTGCCATGTGTTCCACTGCTAGATCATCTGGGCAGCTATCACCTGGAAGATATTCCCAGTGTGATGGACTATTTTGAACTGTCAAAGCATGTCCTCCTGGTCCCAATTGGCCAGGAGGTAAGCCACCTCCAGCTGGGTCCAAGGTGCCAGCTATGACTAGGCGTCTCTGCCTGGGTCCTGCCACTGACCTGCCTTGTATAAATTCTGGTGTTCCCTATTTGAAAACTGTGGAGGGATGTGGGGAATTGTGGGGTGTGTGGGTAGGTGAGGGTGGATTTTGGGAGGACTGTACGGGGGGGGCTCCTCAGGAGGGGGCCCTATCTCCTGCTTGCACCCCCACCCCCCAATTACTGCCCTGCCTGGCCCTAGCCTCCCAGCGCTTAAAAAAAAAAGCCTTAAATTCACTGGGAGTAGCAACTGCCATTTGGGTCACTGGGTCCTCGTGGCAGAGACACCCTGCATAGGACAGGATAGCGGGGAGCGGGGCCTGGCCCCAGCCACCTGGCACCTGCACTGCCACTGCCTGATTGCACAGGTGCGGCCTTAGTGACCCCCATGGCATCTGCTACTGCCGGTGAGTGTGGATGTTTTTTTTTTGATTGCCAGGATACTGGGGCTGGGTGGGGCAATGATCAGGGGGCTTGGGGGGGCAGGCGGAGGATGGGGCTGGGTGGGGCAGCCATGGGGGGCCTTGGGGCAGCACAGGGCAATTTGCAGCACAAGGAACTTTTTTTCATTCCCGCACATGCCTCTTGTAGTGTCTCAAGGGGCTTTGAGACGCTGCAAGATGCACATGGACACTCGTGTGGATACGCCCATGTATTGTAACCAAGATGGCAGCACTTCTGGGCACATGCACTAGCAGGATCTTAAACATATAAATAACTGTATAAGGAAAAATAAAACACTTAAGTACTTTTGGTTTCTCTTGTACATAAGCAGTAGGTATGCTTTTGTTGATTTCTCACTCCTACTAGGTATCTTGAATGCTACCTCAGTTGCACTTTAAGAACCTAAATCATTTTTATGAATCTAGTTCTGAGTTTCTAAGGCTAATGTCTATGTATAGACAGCTTGCTGTACTCCAGGGCGACACCCCCAAAAGTGCTGTGCCGCAGCAGACATACCTGCACGGCATCATGGATGGGCCATGTGACAGTGCCAATAGTTTGTTCTCTTGGTAATTGGTCTACCTGTAGTGTCATGTGGCTATGGCTACACTGCTTTCAGTTGAAGAATCTGACTGCTGGGAGTAGTGAACTATGCTTGAGGACACTACTTTGGATATCAGTAAGTTTCATTGTGTAGGCATGACCTAATAGACCAGCCAATACTTTCAGAAATCCTCCCACCGTATTTTGGTTTTCATACAGAGAGCTTTGACTAATATCTCACTGTTTGCTGTTAGAATCAAAAGATTATCCTTCTTCCTGAGTCCATCTCCTGTCAGTGAGAGTGCAGGCACCACTTGGTAGGAAACAGAAAGCAGAGCAGGTCAGGCAGGGAGCACAGGAAGCAGAAAACAGAAGAGGAGACATGGCAGGTAGTATAGAGTCGGGAGCAAAAAGCAAAGCAGCACATTGGGCAGAGGAAGAGGATCAGAGTGGCGTTTGAAGAGAGAATCGAGTTAATTTGTATCATGCTTGCCAAAAAGGTTGGCCCCCACTGTGCTAAAATACTACAGGTCTTTTCAATTTCTGAGTCTGTTTTCTATGCCAGGCAAAAAAAGCTCTGTATGACCATAAAATGTTGTTTTCTAAATGAAGCCAGCATAATCTGATGTCTTGAAAGCTGTAACTAGAATCACCTTTGGTGTGGAGAAATTGAGCTTAATTCCATGATTTGAGCTTCCTCACCGTGATGGCTAAGACAGAAAACTTCCCAAGCATAAGTTTGTGACTCAGGTATCAAAGTTCTTGTTATATTTATATATCTTTACAGATGCCACTGCTTTCCATATCATTTCTTTGTTCTGTTTGTGAGAATAAATCTAGTTCTGTTCAGAAAAAATGCTTCATTGAGCTTTATCTAGTTAGAAAATGATCTGTTCAACTGGAAAATAGATGCTTTTCCCTCTCTTTTATTGATATCTCTCTGGAGGACATGTTTAGTCCAGTACCTGACTTCTAAGAGTTTTCTGTTTAAAATTCTAACTGAATTATTATATTCATTCTTGCTGCCTTATTTCTGAACGTTATCTCTAAACAAGTCATTATTGTTTTGTTGCAGTACATTTATGGATCGGTCAGATTTCCCTTATTTTTCATGCTTCCAATTTCCCTGCAGCAAGGATATCATTCCTTAGTTTGTAAGTATGTTTTAATATTAGCACTTTGCCATTTACACAAAGGAATTTAGCAGGATGCTGCCTTGCTGCTCAAAAAAATTGCAGGTATATAAGGTCGAGAATTAACACACACAGTGGTCCAGATCACTAGGACAGTTTCTCCATAGAAATAAAATCCATTTGCAACTCCAAAAAAAAATAGTTGATGTTCTTAGATAATTCTTATATAAAGAATCTCCATCCTTGTAGGTTTTTAAGACCTGGCTAGACAAATCTTTGGTTGGGATGCTATAGTTGGGGATGGTCCTGCTTTGGTCAGGGGGTTGGACTAGATGACCT
This sequence comes from Crocodylus siamensis, assembly GCF_052110815.1. Taxonomy (NCBI): domain Eukaryota; kingdom Metazoa; phylum Chordata; order Crocodylia; family Crocodylidae; genus Crocodylus; species Crocodylus siamensis. Next base: position 154,059,649 of record NC_143396.1, on the reverse strand, counting down.
CCTGAAGTCCCTTTGACTGTTCATTTTCTATGAGTCAATGATTCTAAAAGGATTGTGCTTCTGGTTTATTTGCCTCATGATGAACAACCCAGACTATTATGAGGTCTGAATACACTGGCTCCAGACAAACAGACAAAATAAGAATTTCAGACACTGTGCTACTTTGTCTTTGCCTGAGTGAAATTTCTGTCACTACAACCAAACCTCTTTTGCTTTCTAGTGTCAGTCTTCCCTTGAAGGCAACTGTGAATCCCAAACTAAGGGTCTTGTTACACATTGAACTTTGAGCTGCTCAAATGTTGATCAGTGTTAATACTAGCTCAAGTCTGAAGCAGTCCCACCTTTTAAAGCTAAAAACCATGTACAGCTGTGACTTGCCAGTAGAGGGCTGGCAAACAAGGGCTAGACTAGGAGCTATAGCTGTGTGTTGCCACTAGAGAGTTGATGAGTAAGGACAGGCTCCTATCCCTCCTGTAGGTGTGGGTCTGAGAGAGAGAGAGAGAGAGAGAGAGGTTGAGGGGGCAGGACCATGAAGCTAGGAGACAGAGAATTCATGGGACTGAGATTGGTAATGAAATGGGAAGTGGAAAAGAAATGGGGATGGGTTGTGAAATCAAGGAAGTGAGCCACTGAAGGATAAAATAAAAAGAAATAGAAAATAATTTAAAAATAAATAAAGATGAAATAAATTAAAGAAGGTCTCATGTTTTAAGAAATTGGGATGGGAGTGTGGGGGTGCAGGCCTTCAGAAGGGTCCAGAAAGACTAAGTCCACTGCTACCCCTGTGTCTAAGGATTTTGTGACCTAGTGCAGGGGCTCAGCATGACATGCCTGCAGCTCCACAGTCGCAGCGGGGAAGCCCTGTGCTAGACTCTGTGGGGAAGTAAGGGGCAGGGCTCCCTCCACTCCCAGTGGAGTGTGGGGACCTGCACAGCGGGGAGCAGGGGAAGCAGCAGGCTTCAGTGTGGGGCTTCCCCGCTGCGAGTGCTGGAGCTGCAGTCTTGTGGTGAGTGGCATGGAGCCCCAGCAATAGAGGCAACGGGTAGGCTGCGCTCCCTTCCCCCCATGCAGCCCCATGCCCCACCAGGTGCCTGTGCCAGGCATGAGCACCCTGACCTCCCTGCCTGCTGCTGCTGCCAGCAGCGGGGGTTGCATCCCATGGGAGTAATGTGTGTGTGTGTGGGGGGGGAGTCCTACACTTCCACCCTTACACCCATACCCACACCCTGCCCAGCTGAACTCCATGCTCCCACTGCCCCTCTGGGTGTGGGCTCCATGCTGTGCTCCTGCTTCCACGCAGCTGCAACTCCACCATCCCTGCCACTTCCCTACCTGCTGCCCCAGGTGAGCAGTTCTGCCTGCAGCAGGAGTCCCACCTGGAAGCTGCTAGCTAGGCAGAGCCCTTCCACCTAAGAGGGTGGGGGCAAGGCCCAATAGGGTATGTTGGTGGGTTGTACATGTGGGCGCCTTACTCCCACCCTCATGGGTGGAAGGGCTGGGCAGGGTGCAATTCCTTGGAGGGGTGCCGAGAGTTGGTTTAAAATTTCTGGATCTTTGTGAGAGCACATTGTGAAAATCGTCTACTCTTTTGAGCTGGTTGGTCCTCCTTGAACCAATTTCAGTGTTATATGTCAACATGAAAAATTCTGGGCTTTGTGTCTAGTCCATCCTTCAGGTATCCCAAAACGCACCTCTCCTCACCCTGTTCAAACCCATGCAAGGCAAGCTGCTCTGGGATGAAATCAGGAACCTACTACCCAAAGATCTATTGCTTACAGAGACCACAGTCCTGCTGGGGAAGCAGAAAGCCTCTGTGTTGGTTTCACTTCTGTGCTAGAGACCTAAGTGTATTGCAGTGGTGGTGGTGCTTAGTCAAGTTGTGGGGAGGGGGAGAGAGGGGTTGCTTTGTGGCATCCTGCTTCTGGTGCGTGTGTGGGTGGGTGGCAGTGGAAGTAGAAGGGCTATTGCACAGTGAGAACTTAACAGGATGGAATGGCTGTCAATCCCATGCTCAATGTGAAGTGAATTATCCATTAATTGTTAATTGTTCCTTGCTGTCTGTGCTTCAGTTTTGCAACTAGCCCTGCCCTGCAGGTTCCATCCTGCACACATCTCTATGCAATTGCTGGCAATGCAAGGTACTTGAGTGACTTCCTAGCAAAAGTCCCTTCAAAGCTGCAGTGTGAGGCAGAAACTGTGGGCAGTCCCAAAGCAACCAACCCCCGGAATACAGAGAAGGGGCCTCCAAACATGCCCACCACACATATGCATACCTGGTCACCCCTGTCTAGGTACTACCACACAGAGTTCAGTAGTACGCAAACATGTACAGGCATGGACTGTGCAGGTGAGGTATGCAGAGAAACTGAGGAATGAGCTATGGGTCGGGTAGAGAGCAGTGGTAGCATCCCAGAAGCAGGGACCCTTAGAACCCTTACCAGTGTATGCATGGACACTTCTGTCCAAAGACTGCTGTAAACCTGTTCCTAGTTAGTGACCTTTTTGGAACCATTCAAGTGTTATGACTGCCTGCACCCAGAGATTTTGTGTCTCTATGCTTTTCATAATAAATCTGATCAATTTAAAAATATATATATTTTGAACTGTCAGCCCTTAAAATTTAGCCAGGAATCAGAAGTAGGTGTTAAAAGCCCAAGTAATTGCCTACATATGCTTTTTTTCCTATTTGAAAAAAACCCAGAAAGAGTGAACAAAGTTTTCAGAGATTGTGTATACTTGTGTCCTTTATCCCTTCCTTTCTTTCTCCATCCCCCTCTCCCACCTTTTTTTCCCTTCCAAATGTGATACAAAATCAAAATGTGAGACAATCATCACTGGATCCTTGAAGGGTATTTAGAAGACTTTTGTCATATTTCTTTCTGTTCTCATGGTTCATTTCTTTTCTTATTTCATGTATAACCTGTCTAATGGTAGCCAGGTCAAGAATAAAAAGATTATAGGATTTAATGGGAGCCAGAAATCTTCTTTCTTCTGCCATGTTTTCTTTTAATGGGCTTGTTTTACACCTACAACTTTCAGGGGGTTATGTCGATTTTATGTTAACAACTTTCAGGCAGCTATTCCCTTTTCTGGAAGCAGGGGGAACATTGCCATGGAATTCAAGCATCAGTTTATCATAATCCTATATTTTTCCATATTAACAAAGTCTTCTTTCAATTTTTGAAAGATGGCCTCCAATCTGATGTAATTATTCTTGTATTTTTCCACATACTAAAATATATCTAGCGATATTAGTATTCCATTTATAAATCACTGTATTTCTTTAATAATAATTTAAAAGATTTATTTTGCAGATGGTGCAGAAGTTGAACTCACAATCCAGTGTGTGTCAAGAATCTTAATGTAGCAGTTTTGATTTAATTTTAATTGTTGGTACACAGATATTAATCTCATTTTAAAAACATTTGTTCCTATCATGTTAATAATTAACACTATCTATATTAGGTGGAAGTCTATTTGTTTTATTGCTATATTAGGCAACAGTAAATGTTTTAGTTCTGGGAAAAGGGGGTGCCCAGATATCTGAGGTTTCTGAAAGTTTAGTTAAGTCCATTGTGTCTAACTGCTGTAGTTCTTTTTTTGGCTTTTTAATGAACAGGAAAATAGAAAGTATCTCTGGGTTGTATGGCACTTCTGCTGCTTTAGTGGCAGCATTCTGATGGGTATAGCATTCATGGTCAGTTATTGTTTTAGAAAACTGCCCACATTTCTTCTGAGGAATACAACTCAGTAAAGGGACATGGCAACTTTTTAAGAGTTTACATATCAGCCAAACCTCAGGAATTTAATGGAAGAGATGAAAAACTATAGCTCAGAGCTTTTCCCTGACAAATTTCAGACTTCTAGGAAAAAGGAGGTTGTAGAGAAGGAAGAAAGGAAGGCAGGAGTCTCTCTAAAGAAAAATATCCAGCAAACTAAATATAGAGTTTTTTACCACCTGTTCCAACAGTATTTTAGAAGCCAAAAACTGATCGCTGAAGTGTCTCAATAGATTGCTGGATGCTCCCAGGCATTTTTTTAGACTGCAGAAACAGGTTTTGAAATACATATTCTGTGGATTTTCATATTATAACAATCTATTTTTTTCCTTTTAATTAGAAATGTGGTTGCATAGAGGTATATATTGCCACAAATATTAACAGAATTATTAAGAGCTGTTCAAAATTATTTTGCTTTAAGGCATATTGTCTAGATTTTACCAGCATTGCAATTTCTGTAAAATAATGGTTATGTTCTCTTCAAGTTGTCTTGCTTGTATTTTGATATACTAGCAGGAGCTCTTAGTGTCAGACATGTTTCTTAGCTTCATGTCAGAACCAGAAAAAAATCAGCATGTGAGTCTTACCTAGTAGGCACTTTGTGGTTATATTTTATATGCATCCGCACACATACAGATATACAAAAGATAGTGAATTTTCCTAATTTCAGTGTTATTCATCCAGAGATTCATCTTTTTTGCTGTCTAAATGAAACCTGCCTAAATAAAATAGTGTGCATGTAAGCGTCTGAATGTCTCCTATTCAGTGTTTGGGTTGGATTTCAAAAAGATGTCAATGCAGTTTTTGTAAGTGAATTTCATTTCTCTTTTTGTGTTTGCCAGTGTACCTAAAATTTCATATATAGGCTTAGTACAATAGTGTAACCATAGAGAACACTTCCTTGTAACATCAAAGAACTCTTTAAGACCATTTTCTAACAAAGCTCAAAGGAAAATTCAGGAAATCAAAAATCAGTAGTGGCAAGATAAAGCCAAGGAGATCCAGTTCTATGCCGACAATCCTGACAGCACAGCTTTTTTCAGGAAACGAAAGCTATCTAGCTGTCTATCCAACTTCCTAAGGCCCTACTTTCCTATGATCATGGGATGCCTTGATGCTCCTTGTGAGGGAGTGGCGACTAGGGGCGGCCGTGAACCCCCTAGCGCCGCCTACCGTCACTTTAGGGTGACGTAGCACCCTCAGAACCTCGCCCGCCACGACTTTGATGTTAAGATATATGATGTGGAGGCTGCCAGTTTCCCTAATGGACGGTCTTGTTAGTCGTCCCTATTCCCAGACTGGGGATTTAATAAGCATCCTGCCTTAAGGGCAATGCGTGCCTCCAAGCCTCCCCCTTAGCACGCCCCAAGCCTCGCAGCTATTCCGGGGGACGCTTGTATGGTCCCTCGCCCCTCGGGTGCCCTTGCTCTCACTCTCGGGCACCGGGCTCTTCGCCCACCTGGCGCCTCCTTGGGTCGGGCCCCAATCTCCGGCTCGTTCCCACGCCTTGGGCCTGTCCTGCTAGCAGCCAGCTACCTGCTGGCACCTCCTGGGTCGGCTCGCCAGCGCCGCTCACTACCGGTGCCCCCTGGGCCGGATTCTAGCCGGCGCCTGGCTCACCGCCGGCTCGGCCTTCCGTTTGGAGCGCTCTCGCCGCCCTAGCCTCGGCGCCCTTGGGCCGGCACGCTCTCGCCGCCCTAGCCTCGGCGCCCTTGGGCCGGCACGCTCCCTCTCCCGGATCTCGGCTCTCTCGCCGCCCTAGCCTCGGCGCCTTCGGGCCGGCTCACTCTCGCCGCCCTAGCCTTGGCGCCTTCGGGCCGGCTCGCTCTCGCCGCCCTAGCCTTGGCGCCTTCGGGCCGGCTCGCTCCCTCTCCCGGATCTCGGGTCTCTCGCCACTCTAGTCTCGGCGCCCTTGGGCAAGCACTACCGCCGCCCTCGTCTCAGCGCCCTCAGGTGGCTAGCTAGGCTGGTCTCGCCACACTAGCCTTGGCTCAATCGCCGCCGTAGTCTCGGCGCCCTCGAGTGGCTAGCTAGGCTGCTCTCGCCGCGCTAGCCTTGGCTCAATCGCCGCCCTAGTCTCGGCGCCCTTGGGCCGGCACTACCGCCGCCCTAATCTCGGCGCCCTCGGGTGGCTGGCCTTAGCTCTATCGCCCCCTAGGCTCGATGCCCTTGCCGCTAGCCAGGCCTGGCTAGGTCGCCTTGCTGGGCCTTGCCCCGCTGGGGCCTTGCCCCCTCTGGGCTGACTCCACGTGCCTCGCGCACTGTCTCTGCCCCGCCTGGGGCCTTGCCCTCTCGGGGCTGACTCTGCGTCTCTCGCGCTCTGTCTCTGCCCCGCTCCAGGGGCCTTGCCCTCTCGAGGCTGACTCTGCGCCTCGCGCTCTGTCGTTGCCCCGCTCCGGGGCTAAACACCGCCCTTATGGGCCGGGGTCTGTAACCCCGCACCCCGCGCCTCGCTGGCGCAATATGGTGCCCTATCGCACCGACAGTAGTGCCCCTGGCACTATGCCCAACTGGGCACTGGGAACCCCCAAGCTGTGGGGAAGCTCCCCTTGAGGCCTCCTCGCTCCCCTACAGCCTCCCCGGTCCTCCGGATGTAAACTATAACTTAACACTCAAGCCATCTGGCTATAACATAAGCAAAGGCTCCACACGCCTAATAACTCCAAGCCCCACCAGGGCTCTCAATCCTACCTCCAGTTAGGGCGATCCTGTTCCCTGCATCATTGCAGCCGGTTAGCGCGATGACGTAGTAGCCACTAACCCCGGCCGCTCAGCTCAGCCGCAGAGCTCCTGCTCCTGCGGCAGCCAGAAGGGAACTGTGTGTCAGGCTCTGGTCTGAGCTGGTTTTAAAGGCCTGGCCCTGCCCCCTTCCGGTCATGTGACCACCTGGTTGCCCCTGACAACCAGGCACCTGAGCTGCCTGGGTGATTGGCAGCCCTGCCAATCACCCTCACAATCACGGAGCCCCTCTGTGACTCCGTGACACTCCTCAAAGACAATGAATTTATCCAACCTAGATGGAAAAAGCACTTTGAGGCACTACTTAACTGTGGCTCGAATGTCCATCATCGAGTCTATCCTCCAGCACCCTGAAGGAGGATCGCTTGCCAGCTTTCCTACCTGAGAAGAAGTATGGCATGCCATCTTGGAAACCAAGAACAATAAGGCTACTGGACTGGATGGCATACTTGCTAAAATCCTACAAGGCTGGTGGTGAACAACTGGTACTGACATGCTGTGTTGGGGGGCAGCTACAAGCTCTGCCCTCAGGCCATGCACGTCATTGGCCCACCCTTGCCTAGGGCAGTCTGCCCTGACTCGTGTGCCATGCCTTTGATATTACAATAATGGTTGTTAACATGTGTCACGCCCCGATGACCGGTGCACCCTTGACCTATGAGCCTGGGTCAGCACGACCAGCTTGGCACGAGGAGGGATTTATGACTGGACAGGTGGGTGTTAATGGCGAGCAGGAGTCAGATGATTTAAAGCGTATTGGTTACCCAGAAAGTTTATTTTACTTACACTACTGATGTAGTGCAGCGTAGGCAGAGGAGTTGATTTATTCAGTTACAGCATGTAGATATCATGTTACCCAGCATTTACAGGGTGGGTAATAGACTTGCTTGTTACAGATTCCAAGCGATTCACACAAGCTGTTGCAGTCTGCAGATTACCGAGAGCTCTTGATAAGAAAGATAACGAGAGAGATAGTCGAGCCGGCAAGGATGATTATGCGAGATAAAGATTGGAGACGGGGAGATGTTTGTAAGAGGCCAATTTACAAACTGTGTCTCCTGGGTGTGGGTGTGGAGAGTTCTACGCTTTGGGCGGAAGTTCTGTCAAAGTTATACTTGGTAAGGTGACCAATTACTACACGCCAGCCATGAATAATTAACAGGTTGGCACTCATGCTCTCTTTGTTTGCTCAAGTTTCAGGAAAAGGGGGGTTATTTTTTGCTTGGGTGGTACTGGTCCTGTTTGGTCACAGGAGGGTGAGCATAGCACATTATTTTAATTTTACAATTTCATTAAAGTCAGCTAATCTCGTTACCATAGGTACGGTATCTTTTTTTACGTCATAGTGCTTGAGTTGTATACAATCCAAGGTTAGCGTCTCTCTCATATGGGAACTCAAGTGATTTGAAATGAGGCACAGACAGGGGTGTGCATATGCAGCACTGTTAATACAGAGGGATAGACTACAATTGCAGAGTTTGTTGTGTTAGCCTCTGACCTTTTGCTTCTGAACTTTTACCATCGGCATCTGAAATCAAAGACTTTGATCTTTGACAACATGTAGGAGGTTGCCCATTTGCTGCCCTGGCCCCACTGTGTATGCCTTGGCCTCCTGGCCCCTTGTCTAGGCCGTGACTCCACCCCTGACTGGGGTCATGATTCCACCCCTCACTCGGCAACTTGTCCTTTTGCCCCTCAAGCCTCAGGTCCTGCTAGGAGGACCTTGGCCCTGTCTCAGGCCCCCCCTCTATGGGTCTGGACCCCACCTCAGATCCCCACTCAGTGGGCCTGGGCCCTGTGCTTTTCTGTCAGGGTCTGCTCCCCTAGCCTTTCTCTTCCATGGGGTATACATAAGGCAGCATGGTCTGAGGTTTTCTGGTGCCCCATCTTCACCTTTCACTGGGGAGACACAGGTGTGGTAGTTCCTGGAGACTGCCCTGCCACAGGCAGCCCCACCACACCATTCAACCCAGCAGGGTGTAGTTTCAGGTCTTACCCAGGACCAGAAGGAACCTCCTCCATCCCCATAGTTCTCACCCTGACCTCCAAATATTCTGAGAGTTGCTCTCCTCAGGCTGTGCAATGTTATTCCACTGGCTCCCTAGATGTAACTGCCAGCTCTGGTCCTAGGGCCTGGGCTTATACTCTGGCTGATGAGACCTCATCCAATTTGGTGGCCCCCTTGTAGTCATGTGACTGCCTAATTGGGCTTGACTGCATCTGCCAGCTGCTCCACAAGCCTGCCTAAACCTCTTAAAGTGGCAAGCACAACTTGTGCTCTGCCACAGATGCCACAAATTTATTCTTCAAACTTGGAACAATGAAGATATCCCTGGGGGCCTGAGGCAATCCAACACTGACCATCTTCAAGAAAGGAGATAACTCTGTGTGGGGGAACCTCCTGATCCATCTTCTACCTCATGCTCAGGAAGTCCTGCCAGAATTTCAGTGTACTTCCAAACCATCCCATGGGTCAACTGACGTGATTTTTGTTGCCCACCAATTCCAAGAAAAGTGTCAGGAACAACATCAGGACCTGTATATGCTATTCATTGGCCTTACTAAGGCCTTTGATTCCATCAATATTGAAGTCCTGTGGAAAATACTGGCCAGAGTCCTGAAAAGTACATCAAGTACATCCTGAGGCTGCTTCACAACCAGATGATTGTGACTGTTCAGTGTTGCATATTGGAGACAGATTCACTTGTCATCCAAACTGGGGTCAAAGAAGGATGCGTCATCCTGCCAAATCTGTTCTCCATTTATTTGACAGTTACCCTGGTTCTCATTAAGAATTGCCTTCCTTCTGGATTTGACATTGAGTACTTAATTTATGGAGGGCTCCTCGATCTGGGATGTTTTAGCCCAGCAAGTATTATTTTGAGTAAGTCCAAAGTACTTACTCAAAATAAGTATCCTTGACCTTCAATATGCTGACAACTGCACAATCCCTCTGCACACTGAGGAAAACTTCTAGACAGTGCTAGATCTCTTTAGGGAAGCCCACTGAACTTTTAGCCTCTCTCTCAACATCAAGAAGACTGAAGTGCTTTATCAGCCTGCCCTGGCCATGAATGTGAACCCCCTCTCCAAATTACCATGGAATGAAAGTCTTGGAGGTAGTCAAGCACTTCCCCTACTTCGGTAGCCAGCCCTCTCAGAGAGTAGACATTGAGGAGGAGTCTAGCCCAGGATCCAGTGCGCAAGTGCCGCCTTTGGTAAGTTGCTTTGATGTCTCTTTATTCATCACAGTCTCTGGAAAGAGATCACGATCCAGGTCTACACTGCAACCATTATCTCCCCTCTCCTCTATGAATGTGAAACATGGCTATTATCACCATTTTAAGAACCTGGAGAGGTGTCACCAGTGATGACTCTAGAAAATGAGGCCTCCAGAAGATCCTCCACATCAAATGGGAAGATCGCTGCACAAACATCAGCATCACTGCTGGGGCCAGTGTTACCAGCATTGAGTCAGTGATCCTCAGGCACCAACTACGATGGACCAGACATTGTGTGCAGATACCTTACTCTTGACTCTGAAAACAAGTGCTCTAGTCCCAGTTTAGTAATGTCCTGAGATCTTGCACTGGCCAAAGGAAATGCTACAAGGACACTTAGAAGGCATACCTCAAGAAAAGGGATGATAGAATAAAGAGGTGTGAGGATTTAGCTGCCATCTGATTCCAGTGGCACCACAACCCCAACCAAGCAGCAGCCTGTTTTGAGATAGTGTCTTGCCCTAAAAGTAGAGAAGAGAGAGCAGAGGAAGGAAAAGGAGAGGAATCCCAGCCTGCAGCCAGAAAGACCTGCAATGTCTGTGGATGTATCTGTGGCCCAAGGATTGGACTCTTACTAATCTCAAGCCCCATCAATGAGCCATGATAAAGATCATCTCCAAATTGAGGGATTGCTGCCACCACCTATAGTGTGATTTTTTTCACTAAATGGTAATGTGAGCCAAGTTGTAGAGGTCTCCATTGCTTTTCAAGTTAAATTGGTAAAGGTTTTCAGTTACTATGAAGTAACACCATCAGTATGACTACAGAGCACGTAGGACACAGCATTGTCTAGATCAATGATTCTCAACCAGGTTGCCACAAGATCCTTTCAAGGATGTTGTTGCATGCCACAGTGTTAGCACTGTTAAGGATGCAAACATGATTTGCAAGATAAACCAGAGATTTTAAATAGGAATTCCTTGTTTTAAAAGCATTCTGACCTGTTGTGGTCTTTCTGAGTTTTTGCAACAAAAAATTGCTGTATTATTTTATCATAGTTGAAAACAAGTGAAAACTAAGAACTAACATTTTTGAGGGGTGCCTTGAGTCTAAAATGGTTGAGAACTACTGGATTAGATCTAATTTTCTGCTTGTTTTTATACATACTAGGGTTAGAATGGTGGGAGGTGGGGATGGGGAGAAGGTTTCTGTCATCCTGTGGAGGGAAAACAAGCTGAAAGGAATATCCTTGTTTTGTTTGACTAAAAGCTGCTTTACTAACAAAATAAGAGATTGTTTAGTTACTGCATCCATCATCATTCATGTATCCAAGAAAATAAATGTTCTTTCCTTCAAAGTAAGGATACCCAAGTAGAGCAGAGTGCTGCTTGAAAGTTATTGAAATATAACACAGATTAACTAGACTCATGACACTGAAGGAGTGGTATGAAACATGTATTAAAAGGACTGGCAAAGAATTTAGGTTTCACTAAAATATCAGAGGGTCAATATAGATAAAACATTTATGCTACTGAAATAATGTAGGGTGATGCAAATTATTTAGTAATATGTAGTTCTGTGGGAGTATTTCCTGTCCCAAATTTAGGAATTGTCTTTTATAAGTAGCCTGAAAGTATGATTGGAAGTGTCTACAAGTGAACTTTAATTCACATTAGTCTATTTTAATGAGCATTATAGAGTCACAAAAAAATACTCTTGAACTAATGCACATTAAAATTAGGCTAATATGCATTTTTCTGGTACCTCGCAATGGTAGTACTAGATTTAATGCACATTACCTAAAGTGCATTAATGAACACGTAGATGCACCAGTTGATATTTTTTGTGTATTCTTAATTTACTTCTTGAACTGAAAGTTTTTAATTGATTAAAAGTATACTTTTAGCCAAAGTATCACCATAAAAAGCTCATTGGGACTTTTTATGCAATCTGTGGAATAGAAAGGAGGAATGAATTCTCCAATGTAAATTATATTTCAAATTCATTACATGCAGAAATGTTTTCTTGCAACCAGAAGTTCTCCTGTGACTTTTAGAACTTTCAGAAAGTACATTGTGTTTCATTATACAGGGTCAAATTGTGCACTGTTTATTCATACAAACTTTTCATTAAAGTAATGGGATTTTTGCCCAAGTAAGGACTTCTACTTGTGGCCCTTAGTGTACAGGCTTAAAAGTGTCTTCAGGCTTTTCTAAATTAAATTATAGATGTTTTTTCTGGGAAGTGTATAGTATAATCTTTCTAAAGCTATAGTAAAACTTTTCAAGTAGATGCAACAACATAACTGAAATTATGAACATTTTCCCAAAGGGACATTTTATTTTGCATACATATTCAGGGTATGAAATTATAAATTAAAAGTTTCATTTCCTTTGAGACATTGGTAGAACCACCAACAATACCCAGCTCTTGAGAAATACTAGTGAATAAAGAATTAGGGTACTTATGATTACACATCGTGCATATAAAATATTTAAAAAGTTCAGCTCAGCATTTATACATTTCCAAAACTTTTCAAAGTACACTTACAGTATAAAATACAATTTTTTTTTCTAGAGAATAAAATTCACCATATGATCAAGTCCAGGTGAGTGTCTGTTTGCCACTTAAATCTCATCTGAGCCCTATTAAGGCAGATTAAATGGAATTGTGCGTGCATCTTCTGTTAAAATACTGTGTCCATTTTTGGAGTGTGGAATTCAATGTCAGCATTAATAAAATAGATCAAGGAATGGCAAACTACAACCTGTTGGATGGATTCAGCCTACAACGAGATTGCCTTCAGCACATGAAGTTCTGATCTGGGGCAGAGTCCTTTACAGCCATTGGGACAGCGGCAGGCTCAGAGCAGGTCATGTTTCAGTAGCCCAAGTCTCCTTGTCAGTCTTATCCTCTCTCCTCACCTCTTGAGATGCTGCTGCTTCAAGCTCAGTGCAGTTCCATTACTGCAGCTGCTGCCTTTCTCACTGCTGAATTTACCATTGTTACTAACAGTGGGAAAGGGTAGCATAGGGTGGCATCAGGGGGGCCCTCTGGCAGTGGCTGAAGTGGGGATGGGTGGGCATAAGAGGGCCCCTACATCTGATGGCTGCTGCGTTAGTCCCTGGGCTGCTGGTGCACAATGCATCTCCTGTGGGGGTGGTGGGGAAGACAGCTGAAGCTGATAAGGGGACCAGGGGACCTCTGTTGGTAGCACACTGGGATGGATTACCCCATGGGGTGGGGGAATTGGTGGTCCTCAGTTGTGGCCCATTGCAAGTGGTGGCCCACCATTCAAAGGTTTCTGATCCCCAAAAGAAATGGCTCAAAGAACAGTGGAAATTATAAAAGGATTGGAAAACTACTCTGCAAGTAAAAAACTCAGAGGCTAGTTTGTTACCCAAGAGAAAAATAAGGTGCAACTTGATTGGTCTAAACAGACTAGATCTGATGAAGTATTTAAGTGATTTATGCAGAATTGAGGGGTGCCTGTACATGAGTACAGAGCCTGCTCTGGCCCCCTGTAATTATAGCACTTCAGAGCTGACTCAATTAATTTTGTTGGCTGGAGCTTGGTAATTACCACACTTGAGCAGCCCCCTGTATGTCATGCTTCAAAATGGTGGTGGGCATGCTTGAACTAAAGCTCATTTGCTCAGCTTTAGTTCAAGCACCCCCACTGCCATTTTGAAAAGTGGGGAGGCCAACACATGCAATGCTGTGGCACTTTAAAGGCACTTGAATTAAAGTACTGCCACCCCCCAAGCCCTCAGAGCATGTGTAAAAGTGCCTGAGATGCCTAAATCCATGTTACAATTCAACACCACTTTCACTACCTTCACTCCATTTGGTACCTAAACTCATTAGGCAAATCCCTGTTTGACATGAAGACTCTCCAGCTACATAGAGATATTCTTTTACATGTGCCCAGACTATTCCAAGTCTGAGAAGCCTGTCTTCCATCAAATCTCATTAGAAATTTGGCATTCCTTTGCCTGAGTCATTGCTTTGATTTAGGACCCAATTCAGTAGATATTCCCTAAACATGCCTTACATCAGTGAGGGTATCAGATTTCTTACCAAATGCAGATGTGTCCACTTTCAAAGAGGAGATGATGGTGGTTGTGATACTGCCAACCATCTATATTTTATCCATTGACCATTTAATGTAAAATGCCTAAACAATTATTTGTACAGAGGACTTCCCTTCACACTTTTTAGTGCTGTAATATTGGGATGCAGAGTCCTACTCACTCCTTTCTAAGACAGAAAACCATGAAAGTTGTTGCTGCACAGTGGTACAGCTGCACTACAAGGGGTGGAGAAAACTGCAACTTGGGATAGCCTATAACTGGTGTGTAGGGCATTCTTTTGGTAGGCGTGGATTTGAATCCTCTCAGGCAGAGACAGGAATTGACTATGTTCCCTCATTTCCTGGGTAATATTCTGGCTGTTAAGCCTCTTCCTTCAGTGGCTGTGTTTTAAGAGGAAAAAATGAGTCCTGCTCAGGACTTTGAAAATATAACTGAAGGTATCTACCTTTCAGGAGAGGACTTTAAATTGTGGATCCTAAGTCACCAGGTACCTCCTGGCAGCCCAGAATCAGGTTTCTAAGCTCTGCATCCCCTTGTGCAAAGCAGCTAGTATTTGCTTTGGATTTGGCTGATTCAGGGGACAGTGATTCGATTTGGTGATTCAAAGCACTGTCCTGATTTGATTCAGCCAAATCTCTGAATCACCCAGGCCAGACCCAGCCCCTGCCCACTCTCCCAGCCTGGCAATGGCTGCCCACCTTCCCCCACTGCCAGCATTTGGGGGGGAAAAAAGCCCCAACTCAGCAGGTCCTGCCACGTGTGGGGCAATCCCCACTGCTTCCCAGTGCCCCATGCTGTGTGGGGGGCTCTGCATGACCCCTCTGCTCCAACGGGCCCCCCATGGGTGCCCTGCCCAGCCCAGCTCCAGCCCTTTAAGAAAAAAAATAAAGAAAAAAGCCCCAGACTCACCTCTCCTGCCAGATGGGGGTGATCCCTGCTGCCCCACACCATGTGGAGGGCTCTGCATGAGGCCCCTAAAGCCCTGAAGCTGCTGCAGGAGGAGTGAGTGCGGAACTATTCTCATTTTATTTTTTTCTTAAAGGGCTGGAGCTGGCCTGGGCAGGGCACCCCTGGGGGGCTGAGAAAGCAAGGGAGCGGTTGGGGGGCTCATGGCAGAGCCCACTATGCAGGTTGGGGCAGTGGGGGGGCAGTGGGGATTGCCCCCTCCACCTAGCAGTACCCAGTGAGCACCAGGGCTTTTTTTTTTTAAAGTACTGGGCTGGGGCAGCCATGGGCAGGTTGGGGGAGCAGGTGGTGGTCTGAGAGGGGGCTGGGAGAGTGGACGGGGGTCGGGAGGCTGGCAGGTGTTCCCCCATGGTCCCCTCCTCCCTCCCCCAGCTCTCCCTCCCCCACCCCTACTTACCAGCTCAGAGTCAGCTGCAGCTCCCTGCTGCAGCTACCAGAGACTGCCCAAATCATCAAAGCTCTCTGAATCTTTTCGGAAAATTTGGAGAGGTTTGAATAGATTTGGATCTTTAAAATGGTTCCTGGATTCGATTTGGATTCTGAGATTTGGCCACCAAATTGGGCCGAATCTCCTCCAAATCAAATTGCCACCTGAAGCAACGCACAGCCTTAGTGCTTATTATTTCCTGTTGACTTGCCCTAGGCACTACCCTGTTCAACATGCAAGTTGGTTTGGTTCTATTCTAAGGCACTTTTTATTCTAAAGCATTTAACATAGGGCTCTGGATTTTAGTCCCTAGCCCATATGATGAAATGTTAGGAGCTGCAGCCCCTAACTTTTAGATGCCAAGTGCTTTTTCCTTTTTTTGGTACTGGCATTAAACTGATAGGAGAGCATGTTTACACGTGCACTTATTGTGCAGTAAATTATTGCACAATAAGTTGCTGCACATTAAGCAGTTTTTAGGCCAGCACCTACATGTGCAGCTGCTAACACCTGTGCAACTGTGTCAGCCTGTCCTAGTCAGCACCCTGGACAGCCCTGGACCTACCTCTAACCTCCTCCCCATGTACCTACCTCCCATCCAAGGAGAGTGGGTCAGAACCAAGCCCACAGGGTGTTCAGCTGTTGCCGAGTACTGTGGCACATGCTGTTTCAGACACTGGAGCCACAGTTCTGGCAGCAGGGAAAAGCCCTCTCCCTCCCCGATGACTCTCTGCAAGGGAAGAGGGTAGGTCAGTGCGGGCAGGGCTGGGGCTGCATTGTCTGCCTCACAGGGTGACTTGCTCTTGCCTGGGCAGGGTTGGGGCTGTGTCTGCTCTCAGCTCCCAGTGCTCAACTCTAGCCTACTCAGCCCACATAGTGTTAAGGCGACTACTGCAATCTTAATTGTTGTTGCCTTACACACCCATTGTTAGTGCACAGTAAGGTATATACATGTGCCTTACTGTGTGGTAACTACTCAGGAGTAAATTTGCTACCTGCATGATCTAAAGGCTATATGTTGAAGCTGGACAAACAGACTGAATGTTCTTTAATGGCTAAGCTAATTAACTTGTTTATCAAAGATTGTGGTGGATTCTTTGTGTCTAGCATTTTCTTAAATCAAGATTTTATGTTTTTTCCCCAAAAAAGTTCTGTTCAGACCTGTTATACAGGAAGTCAGACTAAATATTCACAATATTCTCTTCTGGCTTTATAATCTCTGGATCCATTAAATGGAAAATACCAGTGATTTTGCTTTACATGTTCAAACTGAGTTTGCATGAAGTGTGAAATCTGCACAGTTTTAAAATGTAATGCAAATGATCAACAATTGTAGACCAAGGCAGTTGAAATGCTTTTAAAAATCCCATAAAATTATCATTGTAATATTCACCTAAAATATCCATTTAAACAAAAAGGCTAAAAATATTATCTCTTCCTATAAGCACTGATGTTTTTGAAGCAGAAAAAAATATCAAAGATATATTTGTTTCATCAAAGGCTATCTAAATATGGAATAGCTAGAATTAATACTGAGATTCAGTACAAAAGTTGATTCTTCACAATAGTAGTTGCTATGCAGTGCCGATTTAAGAGCTATATCAAAATCCTCTCCTTTTCACTGTACATCTTAATTCTATGGAGTCAACAAACATGTAGGTCAAGCTATTAACAGTTCACTCCTTGAGAGCTATGACACATGAACTACACACAAATAAACATTTTCTTTAATTCTTAAATGATATATTCTGACATCACAGAACATAAACCTTTGACATACAAAAAGCATCTCTCAGGAGTTAATAAAATGGAGCCATGGCAATAAAAACAATGTTTATATATTGCCCTGAGGTGGTTGCTATTCAGCTTCTGGGCTTGCATTATTTCTCAGAGAGATATAAATCTCATAGCAGGAGGAAAAAGATAGAAGTTAGGATTAAACTAGGAAGCTACTTTAAAAAAACAAACAAACCTAAAATATAAAATAAATGTAGAAAAATATAAATAGAAGCTTTGGAAACCATACCTTTTCTAGAAAGAGTCTATGAAGAAGTGTGATAACTATATTAAACTCAAGTTACTAAAATCTTCTTTTTAATAAAGATTTTTTTTATTTTCCAAGAGATATAACAATGTGGATAAGAAGTCAAAACTCAGCCCAAAGACATCAGTTGATATGAGGGAACAGAGAAAGAGAGAACAATTATTTCACCTGGAATGCTCTCACTAAAGTTTAAGACAAAAGTATTTTACACCAAAAGGACCTTGTCTGTCTGTGTCCTTAGACCAACATGGCTACAACCAACACCCTGAGACAAAACTGTGTTATATGCAGGGATCTACCAAAATCATGATTTAATGGATTTTGTGGAAATCACAAAATGCAGCATTGCCCGGAAAAGTAGGCAATGTCCTCACAATCTGTGAAATCCATTAAAAAAGCCCAACTTACTAAAAATAAGTCCACATGATGCCGCAGCCTGGCTGTGCAGCCCACCAAGAGGGAAGGGGGAGGAGCGCTTCCCACATAAAGGGAAGCCCAAGATGGCTGCTTACCCTGCCCCTTGCTGCTGATTGGCTGAAAGGGGTGCCTGTCATATGTCCCCACCCCTCTCCACCAATGGCAATGAAGGGTGGAGCCTCATATCAGGAATCCATTGCAACCAACCAGCAGCAAGAGGAGAAGCCACCAGGGCACCAGAGTACCTCAGCCAATCAGAGGCATGGCAGGGGAGCTGGGGTGATCAACCCAGGAATATGGCAGCTGGCTATGCAGTCTCCCTATGAAATTGGCTGACCATCTCCTCAAGTTAGGTAGATCCCTAGTTATAGGTGGACATTTTATAACTGCGACCAGGTCATGGCCTTACTCTGAATAATTTGCATCACTTGCAGTAGGAAATAGCTTTAAAGATTGCAGTTCTGGTAATCTGAGGTTTTCTTGCCACGGTAGGTTTTCCCCCAAAGGAAAACTTCAGGTAGTAAAAAATCACTGAAGTAGCTCCCATACCATACTTCTCTTCTCTTCACATGACACGTGGCAGAGGTAAAAGGCATGTTCCTATTCCTAAGAGACCAGGATTGAGGATATGGATAGACATAACATTTGAGATGCTTCAAATGCCTTTAAAGCACTTCAAAGGGCAAGCAGACAGACACATGCCTTCTGGAGCATTCCAAAAATAGACGTAGAGAGGAAACAGCAACTATTTGGAAGTACTTAATTGTGAACCCTTGAGGTTACATGTTCATGTTTCATGGGAAGAGAGCAAGGACAGCAAAAAAGACTTCAAAGATCACTTTCCTGTACACTCTTCCTCCACTCTCCCAGAAACATCTCCCACCTCCCTTCCCACTGGAACTTGGGAAACCAGACTCAGAAAGTACATGGGAACTGGGGATGGGTAATCTCTGTGTGTCTTTTTGCATCTGGTCTTCAATGCAAGGGTACCAGGCCTTCTAGTCTCCCATTTCAGAGGGAAGTGGGGTACCACTCCAGGGCAGTAGAGATGCGGAGCACAGAAGAGCACTTACAGACAGTCTGCTGTGCTCCCATGGGTGAGGGGAGGAGAGAAAACCAGAATGTTAGGACCCAGCACTCCCCCTGTCATACCTCCAGAGACCACACCATTATACGCAGCCACTGCAATTTTGATTTTGAGGCATTCTAGCTGGGGGAGGGGAATGTAGGTTTGTCCATGGCTGAAGCACTCCTTTTTGAGGCGCTTCAAAATACCATGAGGCTCTAACTTAGACCAGAATTGGGGGTGCATGAGAGTGTCTTAGCAATATTTTTGCTGAACGTGCTTCAGCAGGACGAAAAGAGAATAGAGCCCCCCGTCCCCAGACCCCACTCTTCCCCCACCACCCATTACTAGAAATATCTTGGTAGTTTGTGGTTGTGAAAAATTTGTTGGCACTTGCTTACATTTTTCTGCAGTTCTGTCCTGTATTTCTTATATCTCATACACAAAAAGATTTCACAAGCATCTTATCTCAAAGCTTGATTTTTGACTTGCTGTTTCTTAAACACCAGCAGATTTAATCTGTGTGTAACCTTTTTTTCCTAAAATTTTTAAAAATCAGTTAAACACAGAAGATGATCCCTTCCCCTCCAAATACCCTTGAGACTAAAGGGATTTACATGAAAAATAAATCCTTTAAATAGAAATATTTAGGTGAGAAAGGCAGTCTAATAAATGGAGCACTATCATATTTTTTGCAATAAAAGTATTAGCTCGTATTTTCTTAGATTACTCAATGGGTGGGTCTCAAACATTCATGAATGCTTTGCTGTTAGTGACCAATGCTGTAACGTTCATAGCTAAAAATAAAACACTCTTAAAATAATGTCATAGTGTCAGTAGGAAAATGGCTACAAACCCTAGAAAGGAATTCAAATGATGCTATGAACATCACACTACTGTGCACTGAAGAAAAATTGCAGTGATGAATATGCTTCTTCATCTAAAAACTGACAAAGGGAACCTTAAAAACTTCTACTGGGTATCAGAAAATTTGCTTAAAAGTGATCTTTTAAGAGCAACAGAGCAAAGCCATGACAAGTCAAAATGCATGAAAGAATGATATTATGCAGATCAGCAAGAAACACATTTGCCACGTTTCAGATATCAAAGCCCGTACTCAACTTCAGACAAAACCTATCTCGCTGAAAGCAGCTGGGGAGCCTAAAGACAACCCAAATCAACAAGCCTGTGTGCAACATCCTAATTCACTTTCTAAAAATATGATTTTTATGTGATATTAAACACATGCACATTGTTTAGAAAAAGGAATGTGATGCCATTAACGGCCTCAGAATCCTATTGTGTACGCCTTAAAGGAACCGGGGACCACGGCCCACCAAAACACGTTTTGTTTACTTAAGGCATCAGGGAGAGGGGAATGTCATCCTTTAGCATTTTCTAACCTCAGAGAATTACTCGTGTTTGCAAGATGAACATTTTTTCATCTTGACTACCTCTTTCCACCCACAGGTTACTCACATAAGCTTAACCTTGATTCCTGACTTCTGAGGCATTTTGCCAGTAAAACAAAACAAATCCCAAAACCCTCCTCAACTTTCAGAGTTTTGAAATAGATTTGATTTTGTCTGGGTTTAAGAAACTTGGTTAGAAATGGTCTGGATTTAGGTAAAATTCCACAGGTTTCTTGTTTAAGATATCCTGAATATCAGATGAAGTCATTTAAATATAATTCTAAATGGGCTTCTTCTAGAATAGAAAATATACATTGCTTTCTATTGAAACATATACTGAAATTAAGCATTAAATAATTAAATAGAATCTTCTAATCTTTACATGGCTGTGTAATTTTTGTATGACAAGTGCACATCCAGACTGTAACAGATACAGATTAAACATGTACATTAACAAAACACAAAGACTTGATGATCTGGGAGTGCTATGCTTTTTTTCAAATGTTGAATTTTGATCAAATCATATGCTAAACGTACATTCACCTAAACAGAAAACAACAAATGACTGAATTGTAAAGGTGAGACTGTCCAACCCTTACTTGCCCAAAGACACCTACCAACTTCAGTGTCCTTAAAACACAAAAGAGATAGTGCTGAAGAGCTAGTCCTGGAATTAAGATAAAATATGAGTTTGCATGTGTTACCTTCTGGGCAAATGATTACAGCAGTTAAAAATGATCTTGCAGTCTGGGGGGCCCCGTGGCTTGCCCTGGTGTGGCCTGCGGCCATGCAACGCCAAATGAAGCTGCTCATGGGGTGTTTGGATCCTAGCTACTTATAGGATAGGTAGTCCTGAGTTAAATGGAAAGATAAGTGGAATGCTGATGTTCCTCACACAATTGCTACAAACTTCTGTGAGAATCAAATATATGGAAAAAGGAAAACGTACCCGCTTTAGTATTCCACTGCACACACGCACACAAAACAGTGCTTTGCATGTAACATGTGACAAGGATGGTGTAAAACAGCAGTGCTCTACTTCTGTCCTGTGGGGCCATGTCATCTGACCCATGTGGCTTCCCACAGATCCAGAAATTTGGCAGTGGGGGCAAGGTGGTACTGTTAATTGCTGCAGCAGGGGAAGCCATGGCAATTAACGCTGCCACTGCTCCCCCACCATGAAATTTTTGGACTTGTGGGGAGCCCTGTAGGCTGAACGACATAGTCAAGAAGGCACATCCAGTGCATCAGCTCAGCCCTTCATGCAGGGTTGCTCCATGGCTGGATTTAGCACAATGGAGCCAGGCTGTGACATGGGTTTACTCCATGGTCAGATTGTGTGTGTAGGGCCAGATGGTGTGCTGGATCATGTGCATGGACAAACCCCATGCATCAGCCCCATGCTGGATCTGGCCCATGAAATCTGGTCCACAGACTAATCCCATGCCTCTCATCTGGCCAAAAGGTTGAGCACCACTACTGTAAAATCCTCCAGGAAAACTGGTACTTATAGTGTATGATGTTCAGAAAGCAAGCTCTCTACTTAAATGTTGACATTTTATGTTTTATTACTCTCCATGTATTGAGATCCAAGTAAAACCCTGTATCTTGTAGTATTTGCCTTGCATAACTTCTTGATGAATTCATATTTAAAATCATATAATTGCTGTACATTTCAAGGAAACAATCCCTTGATTTTACCGTCATAAAAATAACTAAGAGCTAAATCCAGATCCTATTGAAATCAATAATTCTACTGAAATCAAAGCTGAATGAGGCCCTAAATGGTTGAAGTAGACTGAAACGGTTAAACATTTTCTTTACATATCTTTGGTTTCTTGTTCAAAATGATATTAATTGATATATTCTCCCAAATGACTAATGTAATCTAGTGATTAACTAGAGAGTACTTTAGTCAACCAATTACTCCTTCTATCTTGGCCAGTTATGTCTTAATCATTCCAGAAATGCAGCTTCTTCTCAGGATCAGGTTCCGTGTCTTCTTCATGTTTTAAGCCTACGTAGCTGCCATAGAATTATCCTCATCATCACTAATTCTACCTTTCGTAAGTAGTATAATCACAGTACAATGTTTTAGCCTATAGCAAAGAAGTTGGGAGAAGAATGTGCTTTACTGGATCTTTTCTTTTTCCTTTTGGTTCTTGGGAGTGATAAGCATGCGTGTGTAAAGTATATAGGGTAGGACCATCCGTGACTAAACCATCCCAGCCAAGCATCTGTCTAACTTGCTTTTGAAAGTTTTCAAGGATGGAGATCCATAACGTCTCCAGGTACCTTGTTCTAATGCCTGATCATCCTTATTGTCAAAAAGTTCCTATTAATCTCCAGCCTAAACTTCAGACCACTTCTCCTAGTCCTGTCCCCTACAGCCACAGAGATAAGCCTGTTTCCATCCTCTCTAGAATCACCCTTCAGGTATTTGAAGGTTATTATCAAATTCCTTCCTCTCTCCTCTCTGTCTTCTCCTCTCTAGAGTCTTTCAGCCTTTCCTCATAAGTCTTGCCTTCCAGGTAACTGATCATTTTTGTTGCCCTCCACTGGATTCTTTCCAAACTGTCCACATCCTTATTGAAATGTGGGACCCAGAACTGGAAACAGTACTCCAGGTAAGGTCTCACCAGTGCTGAATAGAGCAGAAGAATCACTTTCCTTGATCTGCAAGTGACACTCCAGTTGATACAGCTCAGTATGCTGTTGCCTTTTTTTTTTTTTTTTGCAACAAAAGCACACTGCTGGCTCATATTCAGCTTATGGTTCACTGTAATTCCCAGATTCTTCTCTGTAGTAGTGCAGCCTAGTTAGTCATTCCCCAGTCTGTATTTGTGCATGTGGTTATTTTGTCCTAAATGCAAGATTTTGCACCTGTTTTTATTGAATCTCATCTTGTTGATTGTGGTCTGCACATGGAGCTCTGGGCTGCACATGGAGAGTTCTCACTGCAAACCCTGGGGCTGGCCGGGAACTGTCTCATTCTGGGCTGTGAGGAGAACTCTCCACATGCAGTCCAGAGCTGGCTGGGACTTGCCCCAGAGCAGGAAATTTCCTAGCTATCTCTGGGATGCATGGGGAAGCAGGGAGGTCCCAAGTCTTGGTGCTGCTCAGCTCCTAGCTCCTGTTGGGAGCCAGGAGCTGAGCAGTGTGGAATGGAGGGGGAGAGATGTGGGTGAGGTTGGGGGCCAGGCAGAGAGGTATCCCATCCCAGTGCTGCTCAGCTCCCAGCTCCTGGGAGGGAGCTGGAAGCTGAGTAGCGCCAAGACTGGGGGAGTTTCCCTGTGGCCCCCCAGTATAAGAGCTGACTGGGAGCAAATTTGCTCCTAGCCAGTGTCTACACAAGCACTATTGCACAGAATCTACTGCGCAGTTAGTTTACTACCTGTATTTATGGGTAGTAACTAACTGCTGAGTAGACAAATTTACTGCGCATCAATTGATGCTTTATTGCACAATAGATCGGCCTACTACACAATAAAGCATCTTGTGTAGATACAACTAAAGACCTTTAAATAAACATAGCTGTAGTAATTTGCATATAGTACCCATAGATTTAGTTCACCCAAATTTAATGTAATTTACCTTTTTTTGAAACTGCTGCAAGTTATAATACAGGTACTCCATGAACACATATTTAAGTAGTACTTTGTAACCTATTTATATAGAGTACAAACTATGGATGATATTAATCCAAAGCAAAAGGCTCATGACTTGCCATATAGTTCATTGGGTCCCAGAAGAGTCAGCAGCATTTCAAGGCACGGTGACCCCACAGCTCAGCACTACTTTGCATGTGTGTGTACTCCAGATACGCCTCACAAAGGATCCATGTGCTAATTAGACCCCACTCATGACTGCAACTGGGTGTTCTCGTCACAAGTCCTGGGGTCCTCCAAAATTTTTTAAGCAGGTGAGGCATATGGAAACCTGGTATTGCTTCATCTCTTGGAGGGTGGAATTGCACTAATCATAGGCAACAGGCTGAGAGAGGGGCCAACAAAGGGGTTTTGAGTAAACTGTTTGGGGCCCCATTTGGTGACGTTTGCCAGACATTTAAGGCCAGGGAAGAACCAGTAATGATTGGAAATGGGAAAGAAAGACAGAGCTCAGCAGTGGGAGTGAAGAGCAAATTCAAATGTATTCAGTGAAGTGGTTCGCTATGACTGGAAAAGGTTGGTGCTGAGCAGGACTCCAAGTCAATGAGTACTACCATATATATTATTTAGATGGGTTGCGCTAACCTATCTTTGTGGTAGGTTCCCATCAACATATTTTCCCACTGTGGGCCATGTATTTTATATTCATGCTCAGTGTTGGTTGCATTTAATCAATAATTAGCTTATAATTGGCTTCCATTACTGAGCACATGGTGCTTTTAGCAGCAGTTCAAAGTTAGGCAAATGTATTTAATGTGGTTTCCTTGTATATGAATGTAAGATGAGGGGCTTTTTCCCCCATGGTGATGGCGGGGAGGGGAACCTTGTCTTGTTTTGATGTAAATACAGTATTAAATACTGGATTGTCAAATCATTTTATTGTCTAATTGAAAGTCTGTATTTTCAGAGTACAGTGTACACTGGTTGTTCCTGCAGGATTGAGTGAGTGGAAACCTATGCAGATATTTCTTAGTCCTAAAAGTCAGTGACTCTTAGGCTCTTGACATGTTATTTTAGATGTGATTAGCAGGTTAATTGTGCTTTAAATCATAACCTGGCAATACATACACATCAATTTAAGGTGTGATAATGTAGTAAATGAACCACAAAGATACTCCACATGTAATGTATAATAAGTTTGTGGCTCGTTAATATCATACCTTAAATTTAAAGTGTGGCCAGGATATGACAGATGTTTGTTCTTATTACATTACCAAGATATTAAAAAGCAGCTGTGGAAAAAGTGTTGAATCAATGGCTAGCAAGGAAAGCTGCATGTGTCTATATGGGAAATGCTGATTTTCCATGTCTAAATAAATGATCACTGATGATTTTTTTTTAGTTTGGTAAAACTAACAATATGGGCTACTTATCGACATGAACTCAGAAAAACCAAAAACTGGCTCTTTGCTTTCAGATCAGTGCACCCCTGTGCCATACCAAATGCATACCCAGAAGAGGCATTGTAGTAGGTTGACCTGGCTCACCCAGCGCCTGCATACATTGCATGCTTCGGCAGGGCTTTTGGTGCTTTTATCTAATAGCTAATTGAATCTGCTATTAGATAAAAGTGCCAAAAAGCCCTGCTGAAGTGCATGATCTATACAGACACAGGGAGCTAGGTCAAACTCATGCTGCCTCTTCCAGTAAAGCACTTTTTTGGGGGGGGATTTTCCCCTATGTCTGTCAGCAGCCTTAAATCTTAACTGGTTAACATTTGTCTGTGAGAAAGAGGTACATTTTACCTGAAGTTTGTAAGACACTTTATGTAAAGAATAAAGGTTCTGACCTTGACAGTAAGTATTAGTATCAAATTTCCTTTTTCCTTATGGCAAATATGAAAAACATGACATGTTTGAAGAAACACATCAAACTGCCAAATAGCAAGTCATAATTTCTTACTAAAAACAAGAAAAATTCAACCATTAACTTGTTTCAAAGATACATTAGTACTTTTCAGCTCAAAGCATTTCCAATTCTTAAAGACTTTTTCTGTGCTGTTTTATAAGTTGTTTCTATTAAAGGCTAATTGTGCTATTTTATTGAAAATAAACTGTTGCTAAAATTCACTGTTATTTAGAAAATGATTTTAAAAAGCTATTATGATGCAAACTGACAGACTTTAAATATCTAATGGATCAGTTAAAATATTGGCTGCATTCATAGTATTTATTTCAGATTTTAAAGATAAAATAAATTGCTTGTCTGAGAACGAATATTGAAGTAGTCTGTGGCCTCAGAAATTATTAAGTGCAAAATCATTATGTCCTTCCTCGGTATTTATTTAGTTCTGTTTCTAGCGAAATTTTCATTGAAACTTAAGATTTGACTGAATACATGTATACATTAATTTCATACAAAAAACTAGAACTCTTGGTTCCAAAATGATACCTTTTATTAGACCAACTGAAAAATGGCAAGATAATTGTCCTTTTCTGCAAGCTTTCGGGATCAAAGTCCCTTTGTCAGGCTCTGGGAAAAGGGTAGATGGTACAAGATGGTAAAAAGTCCCCATAGGTAGGAAATAAACTTCCTTTTTGTACAGAGGGAGCTGAAGATGGAAGGCTGTCCCTCTGGGTCCATTAGAGTATCTTTTGTGAGCCGTGTTAAGTAGCTCTTTGATGTGTTGATCAGGTAGAACTCCTTCCTTGAAGGTGTCAGATGGCAGGCAGGGAGGTAAAAAAAACTTCTTTGTTGTTCTGCAATGAAGTTTAAAATCCAAAATTAATTTCAAGACTATAAATACATTAACAAATTGAACTTAGTTGCCTCTGTAGTTACCTGTATTTCTCCCGCTAAGAATTCTGATGGTACAGATACTTAAAGAAGTCTAGGGGATGCCGTTCAGTAGTCCAAATGGGTTTAGTGATGCAAGGAAACGTTGAGCATGTGCAGAACCCTAAACTAATGTCTGAGGCTAATAGCTTTTCAGTTCACCTTTCAATGCAGTAAAATAACTGATAGCAAGGACACGAGGCTGAATAACCAGTTGGCCTACCTCCGTGGAATACAACAGAAAATTTGGCCCATTTAATAATCAAATTTATTTTTACATAAATATAACCTATTTTATTACTAGCTACCACACAGTTATGCTATTTTTCCTCATGTGAGCGGTGTACTCTATTTAATGAATAAAAAATACTGTACGCACAATCTGAAGACACACATACAGAGTGGGATAACATTATCCTAATGATAATGCAAAACACAAGTGTTTTGTGATCTTGTTGGAATCCCAAGATCTGTTTTTACAATCCAAAGACAGAGGTGGTAATCTGTATTAGTCTGAAATCAAGCAGATGGTAGACCAGCGTGGTCACTTATACATAAAGGGCATCTATACACATGATCCAGGGATAGTGGGCGGCACTTTAATTAGAGTAGCTCTGAGAGCCACTCTAAATAAAGTGTCCAGAGCATCTCATATATCAGCATCCCCACACTTCAAAATGGCAGCAGGGACACTTTATCTAAAGCTCATTCAATGAGCTTCAGATAAAGTGTCCCCGCCTCAATTTTGAAGTGCTGGGAAGCTGATACACAAGGCACAAAGGCCGGCTGGAGCACAGTAATTACTTGATCAATTAAGTCTGCTCCAACATGTTGTAATTACAGTGCGTTGGTGCAGCCTCCTCACTTGTGTTTAGACACCCTAAGTGGTTCAAAAGCATGACTTTTTGTAGGCAACAACCTACTTTACCAGATGCCATTTGAACTCTGGTTTCTCCTCAAATGACATCTGATGAAGTAGGTTATCACCTACTAAAGGTCATGTTGCTGAAGATATATTTGTGTAAATTACATCCCCAAACTTTAACTCTTTTAGAGCTCAGTCCAAGCACAATCAGCACATAATATCAGTTGAAAATGGGATGGAGATATAGAGCAGAAAAGAGTAAAGTGACTAACGATGTTGAGATTTATTTTCCTAGCTTCTTTCACCATCCTTATTCGTTTACATCAGAAGATATCTGTGACATATTAAAAGGCTCTCCAGTTGTATGTATTGTTCCAAGTTCCAAAAGTTTTAGACATGGACTTAAGATTCATCACCACCATCTGATACTACTTGAATGGCCTCCTAAATTTATACCTGTATTACTAAAAATGAGTATGAGCTCAAATGTTGATCCTGTCAAAGAAGTAAATGAAACATAATACCTGATAATCTTTACCCTGATATGACAACTAATCATGTTTCACTGAAACAAAAGAAATAATTGAAAGCATAGGTCATCATTTTCATATGAGGTTCCTTTTGCTGTTGTTCATATTTGTTTTCTGCAACAGTATTCTTAGCAGAGAGTCCTTATCTCTGTATTTTTTAGCTTCTTAATTGTGAACTGTCAGTGTTGAATGAGATGCTTTAAGGATGTCTGTGTATTTACATGCTCTTTCGTCACCTTTCTTAACTTTTTATGTCTTGTGGAAGAATCCCAATAATTACCGTAATAGTACTTCACAGAAGTTATGTCAGCCTGCACATACCATTAATGCATTAATGTGTCAAAACAGCAGTGAATGACACAGCTCTAGACAGTCTTAAAAGCCACTAATGGTAGTCCCACTCCAAGGAATTGATTTGTTAGCAACACTAAAGCTATAAAACTTTCTCCCTGATATATGGCTTCATGAAGCCTTTTTCTATTATCCACCTTATTTTTAGTAGATGAGTAACAGCTATTTGAATAAGTGAACAACCTGTAAGCACAACATGTGTAATATTATCCTTGTTACAGGGTTAGTAGTAAGAGACATAGCAAAAGACTTATTTTCCCTATTCTGTGACTCTGTTAATAGTTAAGGACTGCAATAAACTGCAAATAATTCTGTTGACCAATAATTAATCTTTTATAATGATGTGAATGAGAGAGAATATGGCCCAAAACTCTACCATGTGAGATATGTTTAGGTTTAGAAATGTTTAATATAAAAACTTGAATGATTCGGATGAGAAATAATTAGTTATCAACATGAAAACAGAGGGAGCTAGAAGAAAATACAATGCCAAGGCAGTTGGACAGAAAACACATACAGGGACGGTAAAGGTAGGGAGAGAAAAAGGGCATAACAATAACCAGCATCTCTACTACGTTTTACTTCTTCATGCTGGTTCCTTGGCTCTTTTGGCCACTATTTGGGGCATGGCAATAAGACTCACAGCAGCCTAGTGTGAGGGGAAACCAGAATCTCCTCTATGTGCTTCAAACATCTGAAGTTTGAACAGAGTCCAGGTTTAGCCTGTATAAGCGGGTTAGTGTGCCTGTTCCCAGGTAGGCAGGCTTTGTTTTCCTAGGAAGTCCTTAGCCAGCCTGTGAAAGAAAAATGGAAAGGAAAAAAAGA
The DNA here is from genome assembly GCF_052110815.1 of Crocodylus siamensis. Classification (NCBI taxonomy): domain Eukaryota; kingdom Metazoa; phylum Chordata; order Crocodylia; family Crocodylidae; genus Crocodylus; species Crocodylus siamensis. Next base: position 154,030,470 of record NC_143396.1, on the reverse strand, counting down.
ATGAGAGATGAGAATAATTGACACAAACTGGGCATGCATACATGTGCATTAATATGCTTTAGTTAATGCGCATTAAATGCACATTAGCCTGCTTTAGTGTGCATTAACTAAAGAGTATGGGGCTCCTATAGACATGCAGGGAGCCTGCTCCAGTGCACTGGAAATCTAGCACATCAGAACAGGTTTGATTAATTGAGAGGTTGACGCACTCTGGCAGCCTTCCACATCACGTGTATCGGTGTCCCCGCATGTCCCCATGCTGAAAAAATGGCAACGGGGCACTTTGAAATAAAATACGTTTGATGAGCTTTAGTTCAAAGTGCCCTGCTGCCATTTTTTCCAGCATGGGGATGCTGATACATATGATGTGCTGTGCTTTTAATTGGTATAGCTCACCAATTAAAGCACCCAGCACTGCATCCTGGAGCACATGTAAAAATCCCCATGGTTTTTAAGTGATGATTAATGTGCATTAGCCTGCTTTAATGCACATTAACTAAAAAGCATGTTTCTTTAGTGTCGCTTGTAGGTGTTGTAGGGCTTCGGCTCCTTCTTGGTAGGTGCCTTGCTCCCAAGCAACATCAGGGTGAGATCGGGTGCTGGTGCCACCTAGATGGTTCAGGTGCTGCTCCTAGTTGTCTGCCATGTCTTTGATGTTCTTTACTGGGGAGGCAATTCCCTGCAGGTGGCCCCAAAGCAGAGAGATCTCAACCCTGGTCTTTCTTTGTAGGGCTGCAAACCTCCCCTTTACCCCACCCTCACCACATCCATGGCCTTGAGCAAACGCTGTACACCTGGATGATCTTGTCTCATCCACACTGCCCACCTCAGAACAGGTCAGGTCTTCCTGGCCAACACAATCTTCTCCATGGCAGGTCCCTTCACTTTGGGGCTGGTCTGTGTAACTAAGTCGGCCCCAGCGTGGGGCTGTCTGAACTAAAAATAAACCCAACAGAAAGTGTCCAGCTTCTGCTGGTGGGCCTCTGGGGTCTTGTCTCCCTGTGCCCTCTTGTTCACTCAGAAAGTGGGGAGGGGAAGCAGAACTCATCCATTCCTTCTCGCCCTAGTAGTCATGGGGATGGGCCATTGCCCCATGCCCCACCCTGGTCAGGTTTCCTCATGTGATTGCCCCCAGGTCCCGGCTGACCTGTAGCTGATCTCCCCTTTTTCGTGAGCCTGTGAGGTTCGTGATTCCCACATAGGCGCTGTCCCTTCTCCCATGCCAGGCTGCCCAAAAGGGCTAGCAGCTGTCTATCCCAGCCTCTGCACCTGGGTTCCCTAATGAAGTGCCAGTGTCCTTCCTAGGCATTTCTTGGTCCTTTGGACTTGCACATCTTATCCCGTCTGCCAGAGTCCTCCAGCAGACACTCAGCTTCGCTCCCCTGCACCTGGGGCTGGTGTTTCCTGGCTCCACTGCTGGCATCTCCCAGCTGACATCCCCCTTTTTCCCCGTCAACCGCCAGCTGTGTTCGCAGCTACCTTTTGAGCAGCCCACACCTCTTCAAAGCCCTGCCCCCTGCTGATCATTGATATGTAGGCTCAGGCAGCTCCAGAATTGTGGAGCCTGTGTCGGCATTTCTTCTTGGCTGCCACTCCTTTGGACCCCTGTGGTAAGTAGTGGGGTATGTGGGGCGGGGGTCTGGGACACCCTTGAAGGGTTTTTACCTCCCCTCTCACATTTAGTGACACTTTAATGTTCTTTAAAATAGGCTAATGCACATTAAACTACATGTGTAGATTTGTCTACTGAGTAAGAGACTAGGAGACAAGGATCCTGAGAGGTAAATATGACTCGGCAGAGGAACTAACAGGGGAAAAGGAATAATGGTGTGGAAAAGCAGAACCTTTTCATGACTATACTAGTTAAAAAAACAAAAAGTATCTTGCGCCAAGACTGTAATAATCCTTTGCCTTTACATGTCAGAATGTCAACCAGCCTTTCACAGATGCAGCACTGGAAGATGTCTCTTAGCAATCAGAACTCATATATCATGGAAAACATGCATTTAGACTGGAACCATCTCCTCTAGTTCAGGAGCTGGCAACCTATGGCCTGCAAGCCAGACCCAGCCCACAACGAGTTCCAGTCCAGCCCACGAAAGTCTGATTTGGCATGAGGGATTGGTTGCATGGAATTGCACCATGCTGCCCCATTCCCTGTCCACCACTCCCTTCTGCAGCAAAGTCTACTGCTTTGCCAAAGCTGTGCTTAACTTCACTGCAAAGGGGTTCAGGTGCAGGGGTGAGGGTAAACACTTGCAATTGGTTGCTTATGGTAGATTGACTTGAAGCTTGAATTGAGGGCTGCGTCACAAAGGGTAGCCTGCACTGGCAAGTGAAGAAGCAAAAGGGGGAAATATTCCATTTATCCCAGCCATTTTATTTTCTTGTCCACTCATTAAGTGCTGTTCCAAGTTTCTGTCATCGGAAGAATATCCATACCCACCTGTCTTAAGAAGAGGATTGAAACAAGGGCTCAAAATAACAAACAAGATACAAGAAATGCTTGATATTAAAGTCCTGTCTGAATGTGGTCTGAAGTGGATTGTATTTCTGTAAAATGTGAATTGCTGAAACTCCAGAGACCTCCAGACTTTAAAGCAGGAATGAAGAGTGGCATTTGTCATGGAAAACATGACATAAATTGGGCATGAAAGGTCTAACCATGTTTAGCGCACTACACAAACTGAGATACTTTGGTTATTCCTATTCTAGGCATACTGAAATACTGTAAAATTTCTGTGTAGTAACATTTAATTTTAAGAATAACCAGTAGATATCCAATAATGTTAAAGGATTCTAGGAGGAATGAGATTCTTCCCTCTGTCCCCAAGTTACTTGCTACAGTTTTAAAATCCCAAAAGGCTTTGTTATACGAAATCTAAGAACACATTTTATCTTAGATCATAGGAAACATTACTGTCCTATATTAAATGTTACAATGTGTTCTAAGCAGCGGTTCAGGAATGCTTACTTTAATCTAAACACACTCTGGACAGGGCTGGAGAAGGCTGTGTTCCCAGATTTTGTCCCAGACGCTGACCCCAGCACTGGGTGCCACAGCTTGTATGTCCACCTGTGAGGACATGCCATCCCCACACCCTTCAACACTGGCCATCCTGGAAGCACCTGGGAGCAAGATGGGTATTTACTGCTGGGAGTGGACAGAGGGAGGCATAGGGAGCTGAGCCCATAAGAGGGTGCTGCTCCTGCCATTCATCAGTTCTGTGCCTGCTTCTGGATCTTCAGGATAAGCCAGGTCTTTTTCACTGGCAATCTTGAGCTGAACCCAATGTGATGCTGGAGCTGGGACCAACAAGCAGTTGATTGTCAGTCACAGCCATGGCTCCAGTGCAGTGCCTGGTCCCAGTTACTTTAAGACAGGAGAGCAACTGGCTGCTGCAGCAGAGGATGTGGGGCTGGTCATCAAGCCCAACTGGAAACCTCTGTGTGTGGCTAGGGAGGCATGTAACAGGAAGGGGTTGGGCTTGGGGCTTTGACTTACACCCAAGGAGGCAGTCTGGCCCTGCGTGCTGCCAGGAGAGATGTTCCCGAGAGAGAAGGACTGCTGGAGAAAGATGGGCAAGCACTCAAGCCACCCAAGGTAACTGGAATGAGAGAGCTCCAAGGGAGTATGGCTTGCAGGCCACAACCCAGGGTGGGGAATACTTTTGTGAAGTAGCTTACTTGTGCTTTATGTTAAATTTTGACCTTGATACTGGAGGGCCAAGTTTTGGCTATGAGGGAGCTGTGGAAGCTTCTATGACCAGGTCACAAAATCCTTGGATACAGGTGTCACGGTGGACATAGTCTTTCTGGACTTTAGGAAGGTCTCTGACACTGTCTCTCACCCCATTCTCATTAAAAAATTAGGTGACTGTGGTGTGGATGCCTACACAGTCAGATGGGTCACAAATTGGCTGGAAGGCCGCACCCAGAGAGTGGTGGTGGATGGGTCTTTTTCGACCTGGAGGGATGTGGGCAGTGGGGTCCCCCATGGCTCAGTCCTTGGGCCTGCACTGTTCAATATCTTTATCAGTGACTTGGATGAGAGGGTGAAAAGCACCTCATTCAAATTCACGGATGACACTAAGATGTGGGGAGAAGTGGGCACGCTGGAGGAGAGGGACAGACTGCAACTAGATCTAGACAGGTTACAGGGTGCATGGATGAGAACAGGATGGGATTCAATATTGACAAGTGCAAGGTCCTTGCAGCAGCAGCATACCTACAAGCTGGGGAACGCCCTTCTCATCAGCACAGAGGCAAAAAAGGATCTTGGTGTTATTATTGATTCCAAAATGAACATGGGCTGCCAATGTGGGGATGCGGTCAGGAAAGCTAACCACACCTTGTGATGCATCCACAGATGCATCACAAGTAGGTCCCCGTCTATGCAACACTGGTTAGGCCGCAGTTGGAGTACTGTGTCCAGTTCTGTGCACTGCACTTCAGGAGGGATGTGGCCAACATGGAGAGGGTCCAGAGGAGGGCCACTCACATAATCAGGTGGCAGCAAGGCAGGCCCTATGAGCGGAGGCTACGGGACCTGAACCTGTTCAGCCTCCACAAGAGAAGGCTGAGTGGGGATTGGGTGGCCATCTACAAACTGGCCAAGGGGGATCAGCAGGGTATGGGAAAGTCCCCATTCCCCTGAGCACTACCAGGAGTAACAAGGAATAATGCCCATAAGTTGACTGAGACTAGATTCAGGCTAGATATCAGGAGGCACTACTTCACAGTCAGGGTGGCTAGGATCTGGAACCAACTTCCAAGGGAAGTGGCACTTGCTTCTACCCTGGGGGTCTTTAAGAGGAGGCTAGATGATCACCTAGCCGGGGTCATTTGACCCTAGCATCCTTTCCTGCCCATGGCAGGGGGTCGGACTTGATGATTTGCTCAGGTCACTTCCAGCCCTACCAACTATGAAACTATGAGGCCACAGATGGGTGCCTAGTGGGGCACTCTGTGACAGGGAACCAGGATCAGGGACCCAGAGGTCCAAGAACTGAGGCAGCAAGAGCTTCCCAGCCCAGACTCAGGGACTCCCAGGACTGAGGGACAGGGACCCAGAGCACACAACTGCAAGATGGGGCTGAGGTCCAGGAGTCAAGTTCCAGGCCAGTGGACTTGGCCTAAAGGGCACAGCCAGAATAAAAGGGCCAAGTCCAAAAAGGCTGAAACTGGGACAGCGGTTCAAGGCCTGAGGGTTAAAAGTTGAGTTACTGCCAGTTGAGTTACTCCAAATTAACATGGAGTAACGTCTGGGAGGCATGGGCATGGCTATGGGGGAGGATGGAAGTCATGCATACAGCCAGTAAGGCAACTGGGGCCCTGAGGTACTGATAGGGCCAGGACAGCCATAAGTTAGTGCCTGAAGGGCAAGACTGGGGCCAGGCAAGTACAGGAGGCACCAGCTAGTAGGTCTGTGCAAAGCTTTGGTTCACGATTTGATTCAAAGAAGATTCGGCCCCATTTAGAGGCTGAATCTCCAAATCCAAATCAAATTGGGAGAAGACAAAAAATCTCTGAATTGATTCAGAGGCTCCAAATCAATTCAGAAAAGATTCAGAGATTTGAAAGGCAGTCTTTCAGGGGAACAGAAACTGAGAAGAGGGAGGGGGAGCAGTGGGGGAAAGACTGACATCTCTAGCTCACCAGTGACTGTGATCTTTCCTGAGTCCCCTTCCATTGACAGTGCTCTGGGGGAGGGATGTAGAAACAGCATGTAAACCTCTGTTTGCAGGCTTTCTGTGCCTTTTGTGAGCTGTTTCTGCCTGAGCAACAGCATCTGAAAGGTACTGGACTGGCTCGGCTTCCTACCTTTTCACTCTCCTGGTACTTTTTGTTCTTGGAAAGGATTGGATATAGCTTACTAACTAGAATCCTTCTACTTATCCCTATTCAATCCATTTCATTCAATTTATATTTGTTCTTGGGGGGTGGGGGTTCCAACACTTCTTAAAAACAAAGCTGTATTTTCCCTGGCAGTGTGATCCATCACTGTGCAGGGAAGCACACACATTGCACGCACTCATACACATACATCATGGAAGAAGTCAGATATTATTACAACACAGAAGAAGAGATTATATACATTTATTAATATTATTAGTCATAGTTACATAAAAACTGAAGACAACTCAAAAGAAGAAGTAACATGGAGATTCAGTTTAACACAACGCAGAAGTCAGAGAATCATAGAAGAGATCAGATTATATATAGTTATTATTATTAGTTATAGTTACAATCAGACTATAGCACAGAAATCAAATAGTGATTCAGATTAGCACAATGCAGAAGTCAGTCATAGAAGAAGAAAAAGAGATTATTTTAGTTACACACAACAGTAAACATAACAGAAGAAGTAGTTAGAGATTCAGATTAACACAACACAGAAATCAGAGAGTTATAGAAGAGGAAGAAAAGATGTTATTTTAAGTACACACACAACACAGAAAATGAAGTCAGACACAGTCATACATCAGAAAAGAAGAAGAAGACATATATTATTAGTTAGTTACATACACAGACACATTTTCCAGCACAGGAAAGATTAATGTGAAGCATGCTGGAAAGGCAGGTGCCAGGGAGAGGGGCTAGAGGGGGTAGGGGGAGAACTAGAGCTGCAAGTTCCGCCTCCTCCCCCCACAAAGATAAACACATCCTCTTTCCTGGCAGCCATGAGTCTTCTGCTGCCAGTGGAAGCAAGGAGGTGGGAGCAGTACCTGTCCCTGCACCTGCACCACATCCCCTAACTCCAGAAATAGACACCAGCAGCAGAATGACAGTCTCCTCCACCCAAATTTCATCTCCCAGTGTGAGCCTCCCACTGCCAGAGGAGGAGCTCAATCTGAAACCAGGGGACCTAAGGGGAAATCTGAGTTTCTGCTCCACACCCCTTAAAGTTCCCCTAAAGGCAGGTCTCCTTGTCAGGAAGGCACCTCAGAGGAGGTTGTGGAGGCAAGTGCCTCAACTGAGTCAGCTCCTCCTGTTGTTGTGCCTCTGCCTGCTGAGGGTGGGGGGTAAGGCAGGATTCCAACCCTCAATCCAGAAGCAGGAGAGTAGTGCAGCATGGGATCATTTTGAGGTGGCAAATGATCTCAAATATGCTATCTGCCAGCTTTACTAAAGGCAGATCAGCAGAGGCAAGGAGGTGAAACACTTCACCACCACAGGGATGCTGCTGCATCTAAGGAGGCAACACCCCCTTGCCCTTCTTCCTCATCCTGACACCAGTGGGAGAGTACCCAAAGGGAAGTCCCTTGCTCACTCCAAAGCTCCCATCCCCCCAAAGCAGAGGCAGGCCACCTTGGCACAGTGGGGGAAAGCCGCAGACAAGGGGGTGTGTTACAAGGGCGAGTTAGATCACTGAGAGCATTGGGGAGATGCTTGCTCTGGATGGCCAGCCCTTCTCCTCAGTTGAGCAGCCAGGGTTCAGGTGGCTTATGGTGCTCGTGGCCCCATCTTACCAAGTGCCCACACCACCTTTAGCAGGACAGTAGTGCCCTCCCTGTATAAGGCATGCAGGGAGGGAGGAGCTGTGCAAGGCATGGGCGCAGGTAGCTTTGCACTTTACCTCCAACATCAAGAGCAGCCGGGGTGGCAATCATGCCAGCTCTCTCTCACAGGGCACTGGTGCAATCAGTCAGGCTGTCAGTAGGCTCTCCTTCAAGCCAAGGTGATAGATGAGTCCCACATGGCAAGGGAGATCATGGTGGCTATGAACCGCGTGGTATAGGGGTGGCTTGTTAGGCAGAGTGAGCTCACCTGCAGGTTTATGGTCACTGACAATGGCGCCAATATGGTCAAGGCTGTCCGTGATGCCTGCACAGTGATGGATGCATCTGTTGTGTGGCACACAAGCTGCATCTCATAGTCTGGAACACCTTGGAGGGGGACACGGGCTGCCAGTGCTGGCACTGTCACTACCATCCAGCTGATTTCAAAATGCAGGAAGGTGGCGGGCTACTTCCACCGCAGCATCAAGTGGGGCAAGATGCTGTGGGTGAAAGAGGCAGAGCTGAGCATCCCACAGCACAAAATCCTGCAGGATGTGGAGACTCAGTAGAACTCCACATACCTGATGCCAGAAAGGCTGGTGGAGCAACAGAAGGCAATCCATGAGATGGCCTTGCTCAGGGAGATTGGGATCAGTGGTCCCCTTAACAGAGCTGAGTGGGATACTGACTCCCAGATTTTGGTGGTCCTCAAGCCCTTCTTTGAGGCCACTGAGACCCTCAGTGCTGGCGATGCTCTCCTTAGCCAGGTGATCCCTGTAGTGAGGGAACTTGAGAACCAAATACAGAAGTTCCAGGGGGTCAATGTTCCCAGCTGGGGCTAGACGTGCAGTCACTTGTGAGGTGGCTGAGGGAGGGTCATCAGGAAATGGCTGGATTCTTTGCAGTCCGGTACAGTCCACATGCTGGTGGGCATGTGCAACCCGAGGGTGAAGGGGAGCATGTACACTGGAAGCACCAAAACTCTATCACTGGATGGAGGTGCTGGTCAATAGAGTCAGGGAGGCAGAAGGGCGAGGTGAGGGGATATGGAGAGGGGGATACACTTTCCTGTGCCAGCACTCCCAGCACCAGCACCATCCAGTCTCCTCCACACCAGCCACTGCCAATGTGAGCTAAGGGCATGGGTTTAATGTTGGGGTCCAGCTGCACCAGACTCCAGTTTCAGGCAGGTAGTGCCAAGGCTTTGGTGGCTACCTATCTCACTGAGGCTTTGGAGCCACTGGACTGTGACCCCTTAGCTGACTGGGTAAGCCACAGACAGATGTGGCAGGATCTGGCCATGGTTACCCAGGAACACCTGCCTTGTCCACCAAACAGTGTTCTGAACAAAAGTATTTAGTGTTGCTCGGGATATTGTGACACCCCACTGCACCTGCTTGGATCCTGGTTTGGTGGAGCAGCTGGCGTTCCTGAAGGTGAACTTCCTGCTGCTGTGGTGCACCAAGCTCCACCTGCAGATGGAGTGAGAGCCACCCTCCTCACTCTGTCTGGACCTATTTATTTTTAAACCAGTTAATTCCCCTTTCAGAATCAGGCCTGAAAGACTATAGACAGAGTGGGGTTTTTGTAAGAAATGTGCCCCCTACAGGTAGTTGGGTATTCTTGTCTTTGATAGATTCTGGTGTGCAGTTTGTGGGGGTACTGGAGATTGTTGGTAGCCAAAAAATGACAAAGTTATAGGTATTTCAGCGATTCCCCATTATAGTTTATGGCCGAATCTCTCCAAATCGACACCAAATCTTCCGAAGCCGATTCAGCCGAATAGGTTCAGGACAGTGATCCGAATCTTCGTATTGAATCACTGTCCTCCAAATTGGCCAAATCCAAATCAAATACTTCCCTATTGGCACAGGTAGATGAGCTAGGCCTCATTTTGGGGCCCTGGGGTAGCCTCCTATAATTCGATTATAGTTTCAAGGTGTGGGAAGCAAGGAAAAGGGAGGTTACCACAAAGAGCTGGAGTGGGAGCAGGAGTCATGTGGCCACCAGGGAGTATCATGGCTGCCCTCAGGACATGATCCTGCTACATGGCCCCTGGACCATACAGGAGTTCTGAACTCATATTATCTCCCCAGAGCAGTCTGACAATACCTGAACAAGTTTAGTTAATACGATTCAGAGATAGTCCTCTTGCGAAAAGGCATAACTGTTATGATATATTCCCAGTTAGCAGTTGTTTTACTCCTTGAGCATGTGGACGCTTGTGTTTTAAATGCAGTTAACATGTTCTAAGTGTAATGTGTGACATGGTCCTAAGATAAACTAAGATAAACATGGTCCTAAGACAAACTAGTATACAATGTAACAGGGTTAAATCAGGTCCTTCATTTGTGTAGTTACTACACTATCTAAGAACCCACAGTATTTTTTATTATTACACTACTAAGGAGTAAAGCAGGAACAGATGCATTTTAAGATGACATGTCTACATTTTAAACCAAAAGGTAGTGATTTTTCTGCTGTTACTAGCATTTATGTAGAGTTGCACGCCACACATCTCACACTATAATAAGACTTATTCAGAGCTTTCATTTGAAAGTGTAAGCTATTGTTTCTGAAATTGTCCAGGTCCCAGAAATTATTTCAGTTTATTTTCTCAAGTCCAAAACCCCCCACTAACTTTCAGAAGAAAGAAGTCTCATAAAGATATTGTAAGAATACCTTGAAACAAACAAACAAAAAACAAACAAAAAAAAGCCTAGTGTTGCTTGACACAGCATTAAAGCAATGGGCATATTTTCAAAAGACAACAAGAAAATTTAAATAATCTCCTTTTAGGTTTGTGAAGATGAAGTGATAAGAGTAGTCTCACTGTTACTATTAAGTAATATTAAGGAGCTTGCTACAATTGACTCAGCTATATATTAAGTGTTGAACATTAATGACTGTCAGGCAATTAATATAGATTATCCTCTGCAAGTATGAGTTATACTGTTGTAATTGTCAGTATTAAAATAAGTTGTTATTATATAGTATGAATCAAATAAAATGAGATGGGGGACATCTTGGCGACTGGACTGCACAATCATTACAGATAGAAACTGTGCTATAATTGTCCCAAGGCTGCTGATCACTCTTACTGATACATTTTGCACTGCCTCAAGTCAGTGACTCTCTACTTGCCTTTCCATTCCAGTTCTTATGCTATAATTCCTTTCAGCAAAAGTCATTCCATTTTTTTCTGCTCTGTCCTGGCTTACCTTTAGCATTTAATATCAACCCTTACAGGGATATGGGGAGAAATGCTAGTTTCATGTGGAAATGCTCAAAATGCAAACTCCTTTTGTGCTAGAAGATGGGTATAGCTACACACTTGCTTGGTCATAGCTGGATTTTGAGCACTGAATACCAAAAGTGTGACCAACAGAGTAGGCTTTTGCCACGACTAAAATACTAGCCCAAATCTTTGAGTGGCCAAGCTGTATTCAGCATCAGAGTGGGTAGGGCAAAGTTAGCTTGACTGCACCATTTTATTTTCCTCTGACTTAAGTCCTGCTGTCAAAGACACCCATAAGCTGTTTCATTAGCAACAGTGTTAGGGCATAAGGATGCCACAGTCTTACCACCTTCTCTGCTTACGGTCACGTTGGCACTGTGCCACCTGATTTCTCCTACACTCTGAAAAATCTTCAGTGGGCTGCATCTACTGTCCTTCCAAGTGTTCTTTACTTCTGGCTAATTTCATGGCAGCACAGAGAACTGGTTGGCTTCTAAGAAGAAGGTTTGTATAGGGAAATAATTTCCATCATTTCCTATGTCTAAATTTCATGACTTCAGCTCATCTCTAGCCCTAATGAGCAAGGGTTTGGAGTATTGTTCCTTTTCTCAAAGTTCTTGGCACATGTGTAAATACAGTGGGAAAATTTGCTTTGGAATGAAGAAAATGTCCTGGAGTGGGGAAGAAAGTACCACCACCTGCCTTCAACTCATTTTTAAGAGCAGTCCTGTGTTAGTATATGCAGTCACTAGAGGAGACAGGGTTAGAAGTGAAGTTGTGGTATTATGCCATTTGGGATGTTCTGCACCAGTGTTTCTTTTGGTCTGTCTCCACCTGGGGAGTTCATGCTAAAAGACAATCAGAGCTCAAAGTTACTTCTCATTAGGGGGTAAATCCCTATCAGTTTGCAACTCCTTTGTATCCCTGGGCAGTGCTGTATAGAGCTTTGTGTCTACTTACCAGTGTCTCACATAACTAGAACTAATACTTTTCTGCAGTTTACAGTTGAAGTTGACCAAAAGATTTTGATACAAAGAGATTTTGGTCCACGAAAATACAAATCCAAGATTTGAAACTTTTGTTGCATTTATGTAAATTTGCATCTGAAACCACTTAAGGATTTTTCTTGCAAGGTTAGAAGAATTAATCACACAGCAAATTATTTTAAACCACTTATAATTCATGTAGATGAAGTGGGCATACTGCCAGAAATATATCCCTTTTTTTCTCTAGGAAAATGTATTGTCGACTTTAATCCTCAGAAACATTGCACCAGTTAGTTGCTAAATTATCAGAATGATATTACAAAAAAAGCAAACAAGGTTGTTGAAAATAAGTGTAGTCTAAAGGAGCCCATAAAATCTCTACTAAAGCTATGGTAGCAATCATACTTAAGGGTTCTTAAATATTAGCACAAATATTATAATACCTCTGGGTCTTCAAGAAATATCCATTTGATTAAAAGTAGATTGAAAATAAGCTTTGGAATCTAATGATTTCTTCCTTTGGCATCTTTAGTTCTTAAGAAAATGAACAGTAGCTTATTGTTACATAGCTTTCTTTTTGAACATGCAAGATTATAGGCACAGGTACCAGCTTGTTCAAAGCACACATCCTTCCCACTCACTTGAATTTCTTCATGTTGCTCAAGAAATGGAAGAGTATGTCTCAGGATAGTTATTCTTTTTCAGCATTTGTTGTATACCTTCCTTCAGTCATTTAGAGTGAAAATCCTCTGCTTTAATCTGTTTGAAACAGACCCTTTTATAATCTATCCTCCTAAACTGAATTTGAAACTTTGATTCAGGCCTTGGAATATCCGTGTGACCGAAGTTGCAGTGGGTGCATCCACATGTAAAATTAAGGCAAAACAATAAATTCCAGAGAAGTTTGAGCCAGAGTCATAGATTTCATAGATTTTGTAGACATCAGGGCTGGAAGGGACCTCGGAAGATCATCGAGTCCAGCCCCCTGCCCCAGGGGCAGGAAGTCAGATGGGGTCACAGGATCCCAGCAAGATAAACATCCAATTTTCTCTTGAAGGCATTCAGAGTAGGTGTTTGAACCTGCTGTTCCAGACCTTGGGGGCTTGGACAGTAAAGAAATTCTTCTTTATGTCCAGCCTGAAACGGTCTTGTAGAAGTTTATAACTGTTCGACCTTGTCATCCCTTGGGGTGCTGTGGTGAACAAACATTCCCCCAGATCCTGGTGAACACCCTGATAAACTTTTAGGTGGCCACCAGATCACCCCTGGGCCTGTGCATTTCCAAGCTGAAGAGTCCCATAGCTCTCAGCCTGTCGTTGTAAGGTCTATTTTCCTGACCTCTGATCATGTGCGTGGCTCTCCTCTGGACTCTCTCAAGCTTCTCCACATCCTTTTTGAATTGAGGAGCCCAAAACTGGATGCAGTACTCCAGCTGCGGCCTCACCAAGGCCGAGTACAATGGGAGAATGGCGTCCTGGGATTTGCTTGAGAAGCATCTGTGGATGCAAGCCAACATTTTGCTCACTTGACTAGCCGCAACATCACACTGAAGGCTCATGTTCATCTTGTGGTCAATCATGACTCCAAGTCCCTTTCATCTATAGTGCTAGCCAGCGTAGCACTGCCGAGCCTATAGGGATGCTGCAGGTTTTTCTTCTCAAGGTGGAGAACCTTGCATTTTTCAGAGTTAAACACTATCATGTTCTCATCCGCCCATTTCCTGAGCCTGTCAAGGTCAGCCTGGATCACCCTCCTGTCCTTAGGTGTGGATGCTTTACCCCAAAGTTTGGTATCATCGGTGAACTTGACTTGTCCACTCCTGACTCCAATGTCCACATCATTAATGAAGATGTTGAACAATATATGTCCAAGGACAGAGCCTTGAGGGACCCCACTGGTCACAGGGCACCACGATGAGTGACTGCCATCAATTACAACCCTCTGGGTCTGACCACGGAGCCAGTTTCCCAGCCAGTGGATCGTGGTGTAGCCAAGGCCACAACTGGCCAGTTTGGCCAAGAGGTGATCATGGGATACCAGATCAAAGGCTTTTTTGAAGTCAAGATATATGACATCAATCTCCTCTCCCTTGTCCAGGTGATAGGTTACCTGGTCATAAAAGGAAATAAGATTGGTCAAGCAAGACCTACCCACAACAAACCCATGCTGGCTATCCCTCAGGATGTTGCCATTGGCCAGTCCATTAAGAATGGCCTCTTTGATAATTTTTTCTAAGACCTTTCCCAGGATAGAGGTCAGGCTGATGGGCCTGTGGTTTTCTGGATTGACTTTCCTTCCCTTCTTGTAGATAGACACCACATTAGCCTTCTTCCAGTCTTCAGGCACTTCACCAGAGTGCCAGGAGTTCTCAAAGATCCATGCCAGGGGCTGAGCTATGATGCTAGCCAGCTCCTTGAGTATCGTGGGTTGTAGATTGTCAGCACTGGCTGACTTGAAAGCGTCCAGCCTCTTGAGGTGTTCTTTCACAAAGTCAGCATTGATGGAGGGCAAGGAATCTCCCTCAACCATTCCTGGGTGCAGCATCTATGTGCACCTGGGACAGCAACAATTTGAGCTGGGGTGGAGCAAGGCCCCGGCTGGCTGGGCTGACCAAGCATAATTTACACCCCTGCTTACTGTCTACATGTGTGTTTCAGTGCAATAAAGTACTTTGCCATAAGATAGTAGCGCCCCTGACAGTACTATCCTATGGTGGAGTTAATTCATTTACTGCACATGTAGATTGCGATGCTTTACTATGGAGCTAACTAGTCTACTCGGCAGTAAAGTGTACATGTAGATGCACCCATGATAGTATTTTTATGGCATTTTCAGCCATGAGTAGCCTTGTATTCAGGCTCTTATCTGTGGAGCATGAAGGGGGAAAAGTAATTCTTAAATATGGATGGAATTAGCTAGTACTATACAATAGTGACACATTTTCCATTCTGGGAACAGTTCTAATCTGTGTCTTCATTTCTCCCTCTACACCTTCTTGTGCATTTGTCAGACAGAGGAGTTGTCCTGTGACCAAAATATTACTTTATCTGCTAGAGTTCCACCAAACCTGTGAACTCAACAACTGCTACATTTCTCACTAGTTACAAATATTCAGCCGCATCAGTAAATATTTGTCAGTTTCACATATAAATCAACTTCACCACATATAAAATGGTTATTAACCTACACAACTACTATTATACAAGTCAGAATCACTGCCTGTTGTTTCAGTTTTTGTTACTCTGCAGTTTTTCTGATATGTTTGTTTTCACTTTTTAAACTTGAACAAGTGATTGTTGTGCAATGTGATTTTTTAAAAGTTCAGTATGTTTGGAGTGAGGAATGATATATCTAAATAGCTCCTGTTTCTTAAAAATCTAAAATACATACTTGTGATGCTTTTAAAATATTTTACAGATTAAATATACAAACATTTGTTATCTGTATCTAATACAGCTATAGAATATAGAAATATTTTAGTGTCATAGAAGTGAGATACAACACCATGTGAACAAACACCCCAGTTTATTTATTTAAAAGTAGTCTGCTTCTATGATAACAAGTAACAGTTTCAATCTGCTTTCATGGCACCCAGATCTGAGCTCAGGGAGCAGAGCTGCCCCCTGCCTCCTTCTCAATCTGGAGTACTCAGGGTGAGAAGCAGGTAGAAGGCTTTGCACCCCTGCTCTTTCTATGTGGTTTCCAGGCACCAGGAACCAAGTGGAAGGAGCAGAACTGTAAATGTATTGCTTGCTTCTCATGCTAGAACCTGCAGTATGAGAAGTGGACAGGGGGCTTTGCTGCACTGCTTCAGTCCCTGTAGGAACAAGAGGCCTGGAGAAGCTCATGATTTTCCGAGACCAGGATCACCATAGCCTTGGGAAGGCACAAAGAACAGAACAGAGGTATAAGTTGCGGACTGAATGTGCAGTTCCCTCCTCCAGGATCATTTATAGCTAGAAATGAATATTTGTACACAGCCTAAATTTGCATGTGGTGTCAGTAAATAAGCTAGGAATAAAGGTGCATTTAACTGAATTAATTTTTTAATATTCCCAAATGAGACAGGCACTCCTGTGGTAGAACTTGCGCTAAGAGCCCTATATAGGCACATCTGTATTAGCTCCACAGTAAACATCTCTGCGTCTACATGTGTAAACCAATTACGGCACACAAAACTAGTAAACTTGGGAGCAGGGTAAATACAAGTATTAGCCTGCTCTGGATTTTTTTCATGTGCAGCACTGCACATATAGACAGTGCACAGCTGGCTGGGGCATGCAGGTGCTTTTGTAGGGGTTGCCTGTCAGTTAGCACCACACTGAAGTGCCCTTGTGCCCCAGCCAGCCCCTTTGCAGGACACTGAGCCCGGTTGGAGCAGACCCAGTGCTGCTTCAACTGGGATCAGTGTTCTGTGCACGAAGAAGCTCTAGAGCAGCGTACTCTAGAGTTTTTTGGTCTTGGGTGCACATTTAAACAATGAGCCTGGGAGCCAAAAACTGCGGAGAAATAAGCTCTGAAGTTTATTTGTGAGCATTAATTGCACGTGTAGATGTGCCCTATAAGGAATAAGCCTTTAAAGCTGTTGTAATCATTAGAAAATAGTGTCTAACAGTGAAAACATACTTTATATATAAAAGTGCAATTTCAAGACTTATTTCCATTGAAATAGACGTGGCCTTTGGAAAAATTATATACATTTTAATAGAGATGAAAATAGTAACTCTAGAAAATAATCTAAAAACCCTATAGAATTTAGTACATGAGCCTTTTTTTAAAAAGAATGCACTAGTATAGATATATCTCAAATTCTGTTCCCTTCTATAGTATTTTTCCATAAGAGAAAGTAGTTATGTGTTGGAATCTTTTATTTTTTTATGTGGAGAAAAGCTGAAAAATATTTTTGGGTCTGAATCCATCTATTTTTTAGGCTGTTTACTCTTAATGGAATTCCCTGGATTGTATGCCTTATGTTCCTGGGGGTTGTAATGAAAAAATAGCCTTCTAAATATATATTGTGTGTGGAGTTCTATAGTTGTCAGAGTAGATAAAAACAACTTCACTGTATTTTTTCTTGGCTTATGTTTTGCCTAGTTCTCTTGTACAGGCCATTTCAAGTCTTTACACAAGAAGTCAAGAGAATAAAGTGTGAAGGAAATTTCAGTCAAGCAGAGGCAAAGAGGCTGAGAAAAAAGATGAGGTGACTGTAATATGTAACTATTCTAAAGAACGGCATAGGGAATTTGAGATATACAGAGGGAAGAATAAGTTTAACTTCAAATTGAGCACAGGCAAGTTTCTCTGAGAATCTTGGAGAAAGAATAGCAAGGTTTTAATAAAGCTTTTCTAGCTTGGTCCTGTGGCATGACAAAATAGCACTATGTTCTGAGACCTTCTCACAGCTGAATGAGTAAGTATAAGCACTGTATAGATTCTCTGCATTTGGCTGTCTTGCTTGGTGCTTGGAAAAATGCTTAGAAATTTTTATACCATGTGCAAAAAGTCACTCTTTTTAATGCAAATAATTTGTAAAAGATCATTTTATTTTCTGAGATTTTCAAAGCATTAACAAATGGCATCCAGCTCCCAAAGCATAACTTTTATGTAGATATATTGGAAATATTATTTGTTGTTTCTAGTTCTTTGCAAACATTAGGAGAACATCCATTGTTTTGCAATCAGAAACACTGCTTTGAAATTTGAGTTATACTGGTTGAGATAATCCAGACTGCATTAAAATAGGTCTAGCTGGTTTCTTCAGAACCCCGTGCTGATGTAGAGAGAAGAGTCTTTCAACTCATACAGTTCTTCCTGCTCTTATTTTTTTCACTTCTTCTTCTGTATATGTAAAAAGTATACTTTATAAACTTACTGCAAAAAGTAATTGGAACATATTTTGTTAATATACAAATATATATGCAGAATGATGAATCTTGAGATAATGGATTCAGATCTTTTATATATGGGCTTGATCTAATGTACACCAAAATAAAAGGGAGTCTCTTCATTAACTTCTTCCTTATGCTTCCACTTCTTATTCTAAGTAAAGCAAAGCTTTTTTTGACTGCTAACGAGTCTTAGTATCTATCAAGGACCCGGTCCAGTTTAATAGTTACTTCTGTGACTATTATTTATCAAGTTAACGGGAACTGTCCTTATAACTGCTAGAAATAACAGCCTGTCGGCACATCTACATGTTCACTAATGTGCTTTTGATCCCGCATTTAAATTTAGTACCTCTAATGTGAGGTACTAGATAAATGCGCATTAGCCTGCCCTAATGTGCAGTAGTAAACGTGCATGATTTTTTTAGTGATAATACACAGTGATCTATTTTTACTGAGCATTACCGTGTTGGCATGGTTTTTAATGTGACACTTTAATACATAGTAAAGTAGGCTACTACACAAAGTGCATATGTTGATGTGCCCTGTGTATTGTGGATAAAGATCTGCCAGCAGTTGCATTCATTTCATATGTCAGTTTCTATCCTTTGTTTCTGTCCTTTCCAAGCAATTTCGACATATTTCTAGAGAGGAGATTATAAAACAGATCCTGTGATGTGCAGCATGCCTTCAGACTCTTTTTGATTTCAAGGAGAGTGGACATCATTCAACATCTCCCAGGATCTGGTCATTCATGGCTATCACATTAGTGAATAATTGCCTTGTCACTGTTCCCTTTCTCCAACTGTGTTTCAAGAAAAATCTGCTCATAGTTTGGGGGTTTAATTATAGCCACACTGTTCCTGTGAGTTCAGGGAATTGAAAGTGTGTTACCAAATGTGCAGTTTCAGTACTTTGCATATTTGCAGTATCATTTTGTGAAATACATAAGTTTTCACCGGGAAAAAAATGCTTATTGGCAGCTTTGCCAACAGACTGGCACCCTAAGGAATTTTTCACACCCCCTTTGGAAAAATTGTTAGAACAGCTGGACGATGATAAATGAAATACAAACAGGCTTTGCTAGACAACACTAATATGTCACAAGCTGTTGGACCACACAGAGTGCACCACAGGTGAATCAGGTGAGCATTTTGCTGTTTATGAGATACTCAGTTAAACATTACAGATACATAATGCTCGCAAATGCAAAAGGTCAGATATATGAAACTCCAAATAGAGGGGTCATTTTTCTTCTAAAACTAACAGTTTCCTTTGGTTGGCCCCCTGAGTCTCCCATATATTTTGCCTTGTAACCATGGCAGTGTAATAATTCTCAAGTTGAACCTTTCATGAAACACAGCTTAGATTTCACCAGCAGCAGGAAGTATATGACTGAAAGGCAAATCACAATCTTTTTGAGACGGGATGCATGCTGTGTAATTCTGAGTTCAGTGTAGGTCTAGGGGGGCATGTTTAATAAATTCTTTCCCTAAGGCAGCTTTATTTCTGCTGCCTAGAGATACAAAAGACATTCTGTTCAACTGCTAAACTTCATTTTTTTTACTACACATGGAATTTAATTGTTGAAATCAAATAAAAAATGCAAATAATTTTTCTACTGCTCTCCTGATAGTCCATGCTGACTTAAAAGTTGCATCATTGCCATTAGGGAAAAAAAAGTTGTTACTTGAATTTTTATACTGGAGTTTGAAGTGAAATGCGAATAGAAAGTGATGGTATTAATAAGTTAAAAGGAAATGTTTTCTTTATATTTAAAACATGCTTACAGCTTGTGGATCTACGTCTGTGCAGTTCATTCAACCCTTAAATTGCCTCTCATACCGTATGCATCACACACTGTATGTTCAATACAAATTACAAAATATTTACATTGTGATATTTTAGATGGTATTATCTTATGCACTTTTGAAGGTTTTCATTTGGTTTATTTGAGATGTATCATATAAAGTTATTTTTCTGGGATTTCAACTAGTCTTGTCCCAGCTTGGAAAGTTGTACGAGCATACAGAGAACCATTTTGTGAGAAAGAGGAAATTACAGATTATAAATTACATTTTTTTCTTTTAAACTAAATCTGCTTCTATATTGTAAGTTACAGAGCTATGCAAGCTATTCTGCCATGACAATAACTCTTATGTAACATATTGAGACAGAATTGCCTTATAATCCATTTCACCTATCTGTTTTACTGTTCATATAGGCCCTGGTTCAGCAAGCATGTAGGTATATGCTTAAATTCACTCCTATTCAGAAATTACTTAAGAACATGCTTTTGGCACCAATTCAGGAAAATACTTGGGCACATGCTTACACACTTTCTTGTCTAGGAAAACACTTTGCTCTACACCCTGTCAACCGGACTCAAGCACGTGTGAACTGGATACTTTGCTCAGGAACAATGCATTTAAGCATAAGCATATATTCTTTAATTAATTGAGCCCTGTGTTGATTATCCCATCACAGAGTTGATTGTTTAATCTAAATATATTTCAACTGGTCCAAGACATTGGTGCTATTTTTTTAAATCCAGTTGCAATTCTTTTCATTCAAAATGGTTTACTTCTGGGTACAAGACTGATTGTTGGTAACTTGGTTTCTGATAGGGAATAATCTTTATGGTATGCCAGAACTAATACCAGAATTAATGTTAAGCCAGCTACCTTGGATACTGTAAACAGAGTATCCATGGCAGCAAGGAGTTTAGAGCATACTGCAAAACCTACCCAAGAACTTGGGGAAATGCTTAGGGGGTTAAGAGCAACACAGGCATACCCTACAGATAGAGAATAAATAATTACATTGAATGCTATTGCTGTGATGCTTAATTGAAGATGAAAGGGTAACAGTATAGGAAGGAAAGATCAATTTAAGGGATGGTATATTTTGATATAGTTCAGAAAACAATCCACATACTTGTCTTTTTTAATTATTTAATATTCCATACAAAGGGAGTTTTTACAAGTTACGTATTTGCAAAATGTATTTAGTGAAATTAGAATACATTTGTGAGCCCTAATCTCATCAGAGCTGGGTGGGTATAAATTATTTGTGTTTCAAATGGAGCCTTGCATTATATTGCATGTATTTATTTTGTATTATGTGTTTTGATTTAAATTCAGTATTGCAGAGAAAGGTTTGAAGCAACTTCTTGTTTTTCCCTGCTTATTCCAAACTTGGTTATCACAATAAATGCTTAATTTTAGAGGTGATAACATTCTACTGTAGTTCAAATAATTCTTGTTGAATGAAAAATTACTCCATGACTTTTTTGTGTTCTGGATATATGCAAAGTATAGTCTTTACAAGGATTAGGCTTACTAACAAATTGCTACATGTAAAACTCTGTCCTTCAGTATTTACAGATGAGAAAGTTATTTATTAGATTTCTTTTCCTTTATGTAAATACTTTTGCTAAGCTGCCTAATGAACTAAGGAATTTAAATTAGTCTAATAACATAGTTTGGCGTCAGTTAGAAATACAGTAGGAGGTTTTGCAATATCTGCATGAAGCTGGATCTTTATAATTGCTTGTGGACAAAAAAAATGTTACACTCTTAATGGACTGTAAGAAAGAGTTTATTATAAGGAGAGGGAGAGACCCTGCATCAATGCTTGATTGTGGCCTGCATGAAAATGTAAGCTGTTTCGCAAATTATAGGTAAAAGCAAATTCTTGTTCCATATCAGATACTTCCCTTATACTACATGTGGCCATGTGAGCTGGACAGGGGTTAGGCCTGGCAAGCCTGGGGCCTTCAAAAAGACTGCAATCCATCCTACAGATGGTGTCCAGGGTAGAAACTACTGAAAGGAGGCCCTCACAGGCACCTTCTGACATTGAGCTTAGCAGGGATTGAGACAAGGATTGTACTGATTGTACTGATTGCTGTTATTGTTGAAATTCTGAATGATGTGTTTCCTTGGGGGTAGGGGGAAGATGAGTGATTTTTGGGATAGCCACAGCCCCTATGAGACAGAGTGATACAGAGATGGAAGGGACAGTAAAGCATAGAGGGAGGAGACTCCCCCTGGTATGAGGCAGTGGAGTGGAGTGGGTAGGGGTGGAAGCAATCATGAGGGGAAGTGGGGGGGATGTTATTGTTTTCTTTTCTGGCAATAGTGGCCTTCTATAGATATTCAGTTTCTTCTTAAAGAGTTGCTGCTCTCCCAGGAGAAACCAGGAATGTATAGGTGTTTATGCTTTTCCTCTCAGAGTAAAAATGGCCCCTCCAGGAGGAAAATAACCTTGGAATAACAAGGATTTAATCATTCCTAGGAGAATTTCTCTTGGGAGTGCAAATGTCTGTATATGCTATTGGTTCTATCAAAAGAGAATGTAGTCTTTCAGTATCCCAGCTCCCTGCTCCCCGCCCCACCCCGGGAGACAGCGGATCCCTTGTTAAACTCTGCTGTTCCAGCAGGGAGCAGACCATGCCTCTTTCACAATTCCCACATTGTGGTGTTGCAGGGAAACAGAGGGTCACTATGGGCAGGCTGTGTTAGCCAGTCAGGGCTGTCAAAGACACTGTTACCCTTAGTCCGCCTGACAATATATGGTAACGAAGAACACTGACATATGTGCACAACACCTTCCCCCGACAGCTTTACAGTGTCAGCGTTAGAAACTCTCCATTTGTCAGGGCCTTAGCTTTTGAATGTCTGTACGGGTAGCTCTGGGTAAGTTTTTCTGCCAGGAGAACAAACCTGGGAGACTTCTTCCAGGTTATTTGAATGTATGTACACAGCCAGTGAACATGGATTAAAACTTTCCTTTTAACCAGAGGCAGGGGAGTTAGATGGAGTGGAATGAGATAGATTGCTTTTGAATTTTGGGAAAGGAGACTAGGGGAGAGAAGTTTGTTTTGCTGTTGTGTAAATGGTAATATTTTGTTCTGTTTCTGTAAGTTTGTTTCCTAAGTCACCCTAAGCCTTTTATGGGAAAGACAGCATATAAATCAAATAAATAAATACTTTCTTTTAAACTATGGCATCTATTAAACTAGACAGCAGTTGACTTGTAATCACTCCAAGAGCCTTAAATCTTTTTAGAGCTGTACCTCTAAAAAGATTTGTATCTTGCTACAGTTATATCTTACATGTGCAAAACTCTTTAAAGTAATGTTAGAGGAAACCCCCACACTACAAAATAATATTGTTTACACTGTAGCATTCAGAAGTTTAGATCACATGATCCATTATTTCAGGCACTTTAACATTTACGAAAGGGGAAAGTTTATGGTTTGTGATGATTTATGATGAAATTTCTCTTTCCTGTTCTCAGCTCACAGGTTGTCAGGTTGTTTTCCTTTTTATTGGAACTCTTGCTTCAATTCTTTTTTGTTTGTTTGTTTATTCTTGAGATAATCAGCATGTGTATAAGGGAGTGTTTTTCACTACTTAAAAACATTTTGTTTTTCTTATGAAATGCAGTTTGTAATTGCAAATGATGAACTCTGTAGGCTGGGCATTTCCAGGCACATACTCACCTGAATTAAAAACCTGAGATTAGGCACTAATGGCTCATTCATTGTCCTTGCTATGCAAGAAGAAAGATGAGATGTAAGCCATGAGATATAGTTACCCCACAACTTTGTTAGTTCATCTGGGAACACTCCTTGGAAATAATTGTACAGTGCAGGTCATCATTCTTTCCTTGATCATTCCTACCTATTGGATGGGCTTGCTTTCTCCCCTCATCTTTCTAACTTGATTTGAAACTGCTGCTGAGACCCCACTGACATCACCTCATACAAAACTACCACACACTCTCCTCATATCAGTGTACTAGTGAGTACTAGTGAAAACAAAGTCTCTTCTTATTCTGCTAAAGTTAGGAGCCCCAGCCCCCTGCTTCCCAGCCTCTTTGTAAGCCTTTGCCTGAGTTCATTTCCAGTCTGGCTCCTTAGGGAACTAAATCTACTTACAAAACAAATTCTGTCTCTGCCTGCCAGCCACCAGCTGAATTAGCCCCATGCTAAAGGGTGCAAGGGTGAGGGGGTCTGGGGCTCAGGTTGTGTTCTTGTCAATCCTTCTGGTCAAGGGAAAGGGCCCAGGTAGGAGCAGTTACACCCTGCAGATCAATACCTGACTGCACAGGTGATGTTGCCAGCAGGGATTTAGCTTCTGTAATCATAGGATGTTCTTCCAAGAAGAAGGATTGCTGAGAAGAGAGGAAAGAGCATCTTTACAGACAGGCTCACTAGCCTAATGAGGAGGGCTTTAAAATAGGTTTGCTGGGGGATGGAGACCAAACCCTGAAGTAAGTGGGGAAGTGGGAGACCTGGAGAAAGAGCAAGCAGGAGGGTGGAACAAGGGAGGTGCGTTCAGACTTCCTGAGAAATCAGGGCAATCAACTAGTTACTACAGCTGCCTGTACACAAATGCTTGGAGCCTAGGAAACAAGCAGGAAGAATTGGAAGTCCTTGCACCATCACAGAACTATCATGTGACGGGAATAACAGAGACTTGGTGGGATAGCTCACATGACTGGAGTACTTTCATGGATGGGTACAAACAGTTCAGGAAGGACAGGCAAGGGAGAAGAGCAGGAGGAGTTGCACTTTATGTAAAAAAGCCATATGATTGCTCAGAGCTCCAGTAGGAAGCTGGAGATAGGCCTGTTGAGAGTGTCTGGGTTAGGGTCAGAAGGGAGAGCAACAAGGGTGATCTTGTGCTGGGGGTCTGCTATAGATCACCAGACCAGGAAGAAGTGGTGGATGAGGTTTTCTTCAAACACCTAGTAGAAGTTTCCCCATCACAGGCCCTAGTTCTCATAGGGGACTTCAGTCACCCAGACACCTGCTGGGAGGGCAATACAGTAGTGCACAAGCAATTCAGAAAGTTTTTGGAGAATACTGGGGACAACTTTCTTGTGCAAGTGCTGGAGCAGCTAAGTAGGGGCCATGCTCTACTTGACCTGCTGCTTACAAACCGGGAAGAATTTGGTGGGTAATGTAGTATAGTGAATGGCAACTTGGGCAGCAGTGACCACAAGATGATTGAGTTCAGGATCCTGAGGAAAGGAAGGATGGAGAACAGCAGAGTAAGGACCCTGGACTTCAGAAAAGCAGACTTTGACTCACTCAGGGAACTCATGGGTAGGATTCCCTGGGAAGCCAGACTGAGGGAGTGAGGAATCCAGGAGAGCTGGTTGTACTTCAAAGAAGCCTTACTGAGAGTGGAGGAACAAGCCATTCTGATGTACAGGAAGATAGCAAGTATGACAGAAGACCAGTTTGGCTCAGCAGAGAACTTTTCAGTAAACTAAATCACAAAAGGAAGCTTATAAGAAGTGTAAACTTGGAAAGATAACTAGGGAAGAGTATAAGAGCATTGCTCGGGTATGCAGGGATAAAGTCAGGAAAGCCAAAGTGCAATTGGAGTATCAGCTAGCAAGGGATGCAAAGGGTAACAAGAAGGGTTTCTACAAGTATGTCGGTAGCAGAAGGAGGACCAGGGAAAGTGTGGGTCCCTTACTGAATGGGGGAGGCAACCTTGTGACAGAAGATGCAGAAAAGGCTGAAGTGGTCAATGCCTATTTTGGCTGTTTTCACAGGCAAGGTCAGCTCCCAGACTACTGCACTGAGCAGCACAGTTTGGGGAGAGGGTAAGCAGCCCTCAGTGGTGAAAGAACAGGTTAGGGACTAAAAAGCTGGACATGTACAAGTCTATGGGGCTGGGTGGGATCCACCCAAGGGTGCTGAGGGAGTTGGCTGATGTGATTGCAGAGCCACTGGCCAGCATCCTTGAAAACCTTGGTGATCAGGAGAGGTCCTGGATTATTGGAAAAGGGAAAACATATTGCCCATATTTAAGAAAGGGAACAAGGAGAATCCAGGAAACTACAAACCAGTCAGCCTCACCTCCATCCCTGGAAAACTCATGGCGCAGATCCTCAAGGAATCCATTTCCAAGCACCTGGAGGAGAAAAAGGTGATTAGGAACAGTCAGCATGGATTCACCAGGGGCAAGTCATGCCTGACCAACCTGATTGCCTTCTATGATGAGGTGACTGGCTCTGTGGATGCAGGGTAATCTGTGGATGTGGTGTATCTTGATTTTAACTAGGCTCTTGATACTGTCTCCCACAGCATTCTCACAAGTAGGCTAAGGAAGTATGGGTAGGATGAATGGACTCTCTGACTATGATGGATAGAAAACTGGAGCTTTGGACTGAGAGGGTACTAACCAATGGCTCAATGTCTAGTTGGAGGCTGGTATCAAGTGGAGCGCCCCAGGGGTCAGTACTGGGGCTGGTTTTGTTCAGAGACAGGATTTTCATCAATGATCTGGAAGATGGCATAAAGTGCACCCTCAACAAGTTTGCAGATGACACCAAGTTGTGGGGAGTAGTACGTATGCTGGAGGGTAGGGCTAGGATTCAGAGTGACCTAGACATATTGGAGGATTGGGTCAAAAGAAATCTCATGAGGTTCAATAAGGCCAAGTGCAAAGTCCTACACTTAGTTGCGGCAAACTGGCTGGGCAGCAGCTCTGCAGAAAAGGACCTGGGTGTTACAGTGGACAAAAAGCTGAATATGAGGCAGCAGTGTGCCCTTGTTTGCCAAGAAGGCTAACAGCATACTGGGCTGCATTAGTAGATGTGTTGCCATTCGGGCAAGGGAAGTGGATGTGCACAAATTAAAGAGAGTCCAGTGAAGGGCAACAGAAATGGTGAGGGGCCTGAGGGACATGACTTATGAGGAAAGACTGAGGGAATTAGGCTTATTTAGTCTAGATAAGAAAAGACTGAGCGGGAATTGAATAGCAGCTTTCAACTGCTTGAAGGGGGGGTCAAAAGAGCTAGACTGTTCTCAGTGGTGGCAGATGACAGAACAACAAGCACCAGTCTGAAGTTGCAGCAAGGGGAGTTTAGGTTATATATTAGGAAGAATTTTTCTCACTGGGAGGGCAATAAAACACTGGAACAGGTTACCCAGAGAGATTGTGGATTCTCCAGACTTTTAAGACTAGGCTAGACAAAGCTTTGGCTGGGATGATCTAGTTGGGGATGGTCCTGCTGTGAGCTAAATTAACTTCTGAAGTCTCTTCTAACCCTATTTTTCTATGATTCTAGGATTCATCATTGTCATGTTTGAATACCTTCCTGTAGCACATGAAGCAATGTGAATGATAACATGTTTGTGATTCATTCTCTCTCTTTCCCACCCCACACTTCTTCCTCTCCCACATCTATTTTTAAACCCACAGGGGCTTAATAAATGTGACAGTGAGGCATTTTAATTAGAGTGGCTGTCCAGGAACTGCTCAAATTAAAACACCCCCTCCTACCCACCACCTCCAAGCATGTGTATAGGCACCGTTTAACAGTTCTTTAAATATTACATTTGACTGAAGTTTTGTTGCAGTTCCATCCTGAACTTGCTGAGGGAATTGTTCCACTCAGTGATTAGACAGTCCATGATTTCATCTCTAGTATCATGTGTCGTCTTTGTTACTTCCCTGGATAGGTCTTCACAATTTAGAATTTTGGGTGAAGTAGTGACTCCTTCCACACCAACAGACTTTCTGCTTAGGGCCACTTCTCTTATTTGTGAGCGTTACGGGTTCACAGAACTGTCTGCCACCTTAACCAGACAGTGCAAGGCAAGAAACAAATCTGCTTCTGCTGTGATTGGCTGTGTAACTACTTGTGGGGGTAGCCCTTTATGTCCTTTCTTTGGTGTTTTTTTAGCAGCCATATGGGACACTCCTATCTCACCACCACTGTGAATAGAAGGGACTAGTTTCCCGGCTCCTTCTTTTGTTGGGTGCAGCAGTGCATTTGTTAATCTTGTTCTGGACATCAGCGGCCCTGTTTGGTGGGCATCTAAGGAGTCTTCTTATAGGGAAGCAGCTATGTGATAACTCCTACAGAAGAATAGAATGGAGGCCACCTGTTTCCAATACACTGATGAAAGCACAAGCCTGGTGCCTGTTCTCTCCTTCTAAATGGTGTGCCAGGGATTACCTCAAGAAATATAAGAGAGGATTGGGTTGTGAACAGAGAATACAAAGGAGGAACATTTCAAAGCATCAGCCTACAATTTAGGGACCCATCTACTAGAGCAGTAGCAGCATCAGTAGCTTACTTTTGTAGTATATCTATAGCTGAAATCTGAAAGTCTCATCAATGGCTTTCAGTTTATACCCAGCGTAATCCTCTCCTTGCTAAATCTGAATCATATATTCATTTCAGGAGAGCACTGCTTCTGTCTCTTTTTAATTAGTTCTCCTCAGTCCTTCCTCTTGAGGACTGCCACTGTTTGTTAGTCTCCTCCAGTAGGAGTATCTGCAGAAGCACCATCTTGAAGGGGAGAGGAAGGTTATTTTCCAGGAACAACCTGTCTGAATGCACTGCTTCTAGAGAGTCACATTGATTTTGATTCTTTCCTTTTCTTGAGTTTTGATAATTTTCTAGAAGGTATCAGGAAACTGGGGGGTAATTAAGAGACGGGATTCTTTATGCCTGTTGCTTCCGAAAGGTCAAACTGAGAAGCTTATTTGCACAATCTTTGACTGGTGTTGTGGCTAATGTTTTGTGGTCAATAACTCTATAGTAGGAATCTGCTAAGGCAACATTACTCAAGAAAACAATTGCTGCAAAGTAACCTGTATACTTCACATTGCGATAAGAGCATTGTAAAACATTATATGTAGTCACATTTGTTCTGATATCTCAGTATTTAGATAAAATACTGTCCTTAAATAACATACCATATAACAGAATTTAAAAAGAGAGTGCAGATGCAAGGGAATTTTTACCTTTGAATGATACATAAACAATGCATTGAGTTTGTGGGAAACAGCTTGATGAAAATGACTTCAGTCAAGTGTAAAAATATTTCGGGCTAAATGTAACTTGCATGTATATTCATGCAAATATGGAAAAATGAATGGTGAGTGCACATGCATGTTTCTGAAGGTCAGATTCAGCCCAAATTGAGTGCAGCAGAAGTGATGGGATAATAACTATGAATACAATGCTGCTTTTTGCTCAAATTGTAAATAATGCCTACTGAAGAAGCTGTTTAACACAATTTAAAAGTCAAATACCA
Source organism: Crocodylus siamensis (assembly GCF_052110815.1). NCBI lineage: Eukaryota > Metazoa > Chordata > Crocodylia > Crocodylidae > Crocodylus > Crocodylus siamensis. The sequence goes on along the minus strand of NC_143396.1, from coordinate 154,001,779 downwards.
AAACATTTTACCTTTTGCATCCACTAAGTTTGCAAACCCCAGGACATAATTTCAAAGAGGTTACAGGTTGCATATGTCTGAATTTTCTTGGGCTGATTTTGATTACACCCATTTGAACAAGAATATAGAATACAAAGCCAGAGGGTCAAAATAATGGCTTTATTGTAGGTTTATAGTACACTGACTGTCCTTAATATTAACTTCTATTTTAGCTAGCATCAGTAGCCTCTGTATTCTCATGAAGCATCTATTTGTATACAGCATATTAAGAGTTAAAATACTGACTGAAACAACTTTTAGAATATTATCTTAAATGAGAGGGTTTTATGTGAATACATTTATCCAGTAATCCTGATTTGTAAAGCACCATTTGATTTTCTTCTGAAATGCTGTACTTATACCGTATGTTTTGCATTTAGTCAATTTACGTCTAAATAACTTCAAAATTGCAAACAACATCCCCAGAGCCTAAAGCTTCCCATCCAGCACACCATCTGCATACTAGACTATGTAGTGGGCATCCCATCTCAGGTTAATGATGGCAGTGAAGCAGCTTTACTTGCCTAAAGCTGCAATTGTCCTTACTGTGCTAACACACAGTCTTCCTGGAGAGAGGGTATTTGGGAACTAGCGGAGTTATCCCCTAACTCCGTCCTGCACACTGTAGCAGAAACCCTTCCACAGCTGATCTCTACAGTTTACCAAGATTGTTCAGCTCCTCTCTAGTCTCTCAGATTCAGTGCTACTTTTGCAGAGATGAACCTGCCCAGTTTTTTCTGTTTTGGGTTATACAGTAGATTTAGAAGCAGGAACTGTAGCTGTATTCTTAGCTTCATAGGCTTCCCTTCAAAAGCACTAAGAGTCAGTCCAAAATCACTGCTACATTCACCACCATGCCAGTTTTCTCGCATTCATTTTAGCAGGTTGTTACCTTGCGATAGAAAGCAGCAGAGCAGACTCACACTGCCCTGCCAGCTTGCCACTTGTATACGATCTGTAAAATGTGCATAGTAATACCTACCCAATGTTTCAGAGCCTCTGGAAGTTCTGGGATAAAATGTAGTGTTTAACTTCATATAATGATGATGACAATTTGGGTTTTTTGAAGTATTTTTAACAGTGGGTTATTCTTTTTATGATTCTGGCTTGTCTGTATTCCCATCCTCTATGAAGTCAGATGCAAAAGCAACAGTTTATCAGTTTCACTGTTTTCCCATCTCTCAGTATAATCTCCTCAGACTATTCTTAAATGGCTCAGCAGTTTATTTTGTCCTCTATTCAAATACCATGTATAATCAATAGAATATCTTTTAAAAGCACGGGCTCCGAGCCTGTAACCTACTCACCTGATCACAGTCACAGAGCCACAAATCTCTAACTTGAATACATGCCATGAGATAATCTTGAAAAGTAATAGCATACTGCATAAGAGTTGTCTAAGGCACTTGGCACGTGTTCATTTAATGGTGTGTTTGGATCTGATTCCTGATCCCAATTGTGCTGCCTTCCATTCTACACATGCATGGGAGAAAACATGATTTTGAAATCAGGCATTATGATCCTGGGCTCCCCATGCGCTAGCAAGTTGAAATCTGGGTGCTCACAGCCCCACATTCAAGGCTGACAACCAGCTGATTATTGGCCTCAGCCCTGGGACAGCCTCAGGTCTAGGCTGAGATCCCTAGGTTAAGGTCATGCCATAAATGTAACTTGTGCCAGGGGCCCTGTACTGTTAGACGAGCTGAGTTCCCCTCTTTGTTTTTAGTACTACTTGTCCAAATCTGTACCTTGTGTAGGTGTGGGGAAAGAATTGTGAAATTCTCTTTAAACACTCCACATACTTATAAAAATCCAACAAACAGAGGGCAAAAATCATCTGGAATGTGATAGTCTAGTTCCAGATGCAATAAAAGAAGAATTAGCCTCCACAACAACTCCGAGGAAAATGGTCATTTCTATATTTAAAAATATCTGTGTTTGGGGAAAGTATGATGGACTAAATATACCCCTGAATAAAATTTAACTGCACTGCAAGGCTGAATGGGGATTTTCAAGTTGTGGAGGTACAAATGAGAGTGAAAGCCATAGCACAGATTTCACATACTGTGGGGAGTGAAGAGGCAAATTATAAACTTGGTTTAGAAACAAATGAAAATATTCTGATATGTCACATTTTCAGTGAAAAATATCCAGAGATGCATGTCAAAATAAATTAACATAAAGAAAAACAGGTATGGGTTCTGAATTCTTATAGTTTTCCCATATATTACAAGCCACATTTTTTACTCATTAATCACAGTTTTAATAAAATAGCATTTGACTTGCATATAAACTCTATCTTAGCTCATACTAAAAGTTTTCTCTAGAAAGGATTGACACTGAGAGTTCTTTAAATTTCAGTTGGGTTACATGTGCTTTTAAAGTTTCAAGCTTCATCTAATGTGCACTAAGCCCCAGTTCTCCACAGAAGCCTTACAATTCCTAGTGATTTTATATTCAGAAAACTTGCAGTTCGAACGTGGTTTCATTGCAGATCAACTGCACTTACCAGGAATCTTGTATTCTATGTGACTGCCGTTGGAAAGTGCTCGGAATGCAAAGTATCTGCAGTTATTCTATTGCCTAGCCCATATTCAATGTAACTGGCATTTTAAATGCAAATTTGATATAGCAGAACTGTTGTACGTATAGAGTACTGTGTCTTGAAATTTACATAAAGTTTCCCATTAAACAAGTACAAATTAAAAAAACAACAACCTTACTTTCAATTCAGTCATGTTGTCCAGTACATCAGTAGCACCAAATATAAGACAAGGTTTTTTCCTGCAATCGACAAGGGGGAAAAAACTCCTCGTTTTATATTCACATATGAAGTGGAGGGGGGTAGCGGGCAGCTGTAGTACCTCTGACTCTTGCCCTGAGCCTGGGTTGCAGCCAGAATCAGACCCACAGCAGCCACCAGCTCTTCTGCCACAACTTCACTTCTCCTCTGCAGCCAGCAGGGATGCTTGGCCAGGCTAGGGCTGAACTTCCACATGCTGTGCTCTGGGATAGAGCAGCCAGAACATTGTCTGACAGTAAGGAGTTGGGGGAAGAGGGAGAGAGGCAAACTGGGGAGATGTGGGGAAGAAGGGGAAGGGATGGGAGAGAATTTGTGGGGGAAGAGACACAGAATGGGGAAAGCAGCAGGGGAGAGTTAGAGGTTGTGGGAGCTGGGTGTGGTAGGGGATGCAGGAGGCAGGGGGAAGACATGGATGGGACAGAGGGTAAGGGGGCCACCAGACCCCCCACCTCCAGCTACTGCTTTCGCTGTTGTCCCAGTATCTAGATACGACACCTGGAAAATTAAAACAAGTTTATAAATTTTCCATATATAGAATCTTATTTTGGGCAGGGGGTGTCTTATATTTGAGTAAATATGATAGGTTTCAATCAGCTTCATTGCTTGTTTCTCTGTAAATGAGTGGTAGAATGAAAATTGAGTCAGAAGAGTACCATTGCTGACTCAAGCATAGATGATTATTTGTTTATAACCCTGAAACTTTTTCAGGAGTCTTAATTTTTTGGCTTTCATACTGAACTCTACTTCTCTTGTCTTATTTATCCATGCTCTCATTAACTCCTAAATCTGAAGCTGCTCTCTCAGAAATCCAAGTTTCTCTGTTTCCTTGACAATACGAATTGTCCCTTTGTAGAATGGTGGGAGTTTCATTATGTGATTCTGTTCTCCTTACCTCGCACCCTTTCATCTTTCTCTAGTTAACTCCTCGTTCTACTTTCCCGTCTTCCCTACCACTTACATCTGTCATTTCTGTAATGGCCTAGTCAAGTGTCCCTCTCCTCCCCTCCCTTCCCTTTCACGCCACCTCTAATCTCCATCAAAAATCCACCATAGCCACACCATAGCTCTATCCCCTTATCAGCTACTTACCACAAACTTCCTAATCCTGAATGTTTCCAAGGCTGGAAAATCTTTTTGTGTAAACATTTCTCTCTGTGCCATAAAAAGCTAGGCAATTAATGGAAAAAATATTTTTAAAATGTTCATTCATCTTTGGTCACTTCACTATTTGGCTATATTCACACTGCCTCAGGTTTGTTCACAGATAGTGATAGCAGTAGATTTCACTGGTTATTCTTCCCATGAAAATAAGAAGCAAGTTTTGTTTGGTAATATTTTCTGTTGGCCCAACTAAAACAGCTGGGGGAAAATATTAGACAGACTGTCTGGCACAAAACTGTCCTACTTCAGGTCTTGGAAAGGCATTTGGTGACTGAACGCTTGTCTAACATTTCTCCCCACTATCTACGTAATGCAATAAAAGTTTTTGACAAACCTTCCTTCTTGCACATTCCCTGGACCATCACAGCTACAATAACACCACATGACTACTTCAACATTAACACAAGAGAATTTGGACACAAATAGCAATATTTGCTACCATATTAGTGGTGAAAGTGCTTACCTTAGGTTTATAGATGTATCATTTATAGTTTTACTTACTGTTTTGTTCATGGTCCCTCCCCCATTTCAGTCATCTGGTCAGAGAACAGAAACAATACCCTTAGAAAATGGAAGGTTAACAACTACCTATAATGAATACCAAATACTTGAACTTGTAAATGAAATAAATCATTCACCAGCAACACTGATACTGAACTAAGTTTGCATGTGGTGTTAGTGGGACAATTACAGACAAAAATCTGTTAATTCAGAGACACGGACAGAAAAAAGGAACTGCTCTTTATGTTGTTTTCTAAATCATTCTCTCAGCTTTTGTCCCATGTCTGATTTCACCGTGACTAAATCTGTCTTTAACTTGCTCCCGAAATCAGATATTTTAGAGACTAGTCCTTTTTTCCTATAATTTTTTCCCAATTTCTGGAAGGTTTTCAGAATGCTTCCTCTTGCCAGAGAATGAGAGTCAGATATTCCCCATGTTGAATTTATTGCCATTCCCTTTATTGTAGTCTTCCTAAAGTTGAGAAGATGGAGAGAACTGTAGCCACACAGATTTTCTGTTCCAGGGAGAGGGACCATTGCCTATCTTTCTGTGACATTTCATGTGACTTATTTTCAAATACAAAATTGCCATATGGTATTCAGAACACTGCCTCCCCACCATATCTTTCACCTCATGCCCACCTATTCTTCTTCTACTCTGCTTCTCTAATCTCTCTCACACACAGATTGGCCATTCACACTAGCATCCTTTACTTTTTCCAGGGCCAAGAATTACTTCCTCCATTGGAATTATACCTTTAAACTATCTTTTGCTTCTTAGTTTATTATTTTTCTGTGTAAAATACTTTGTGATATTGGGCACTGGTGATTATGTCTCTGTATAAAATGAAAACAGTGGTGTTCCTGGGCACTTAAAGTAAACTTTTACCAAACCAGAAATTTGATCTGGAAACCAAAGGGACAGAAGTAGTCCCAATTCTTCAGGGGGTTCCTTTGAAATAAATCAGTAGGACTACTTACAAGAATAAGGTATAATCGCATGAGTAACATTCTGATGAATTGAGCCCTCCCTTTCTAATAAAATCATTGATGAATCTAATTTTCATGAAGTTTATATACTCTTTCTATGGTGTGCAGTAAGGGGACAATCTAAGTGGATGTTGAAAATCTGAATTATGGAGGGGATGCATACAGGAGATGAGATTATAATATGAAATTGTGTATACTCTCTGCAAATAAGTTAATTAGCCACGACAAACCCACAGGGTCTAATTTAATTAACCAAAACATTGCAATAACCATCATGCAAGCCCTATAAGAGTTTCCAAAATACCTGGCTATAGTGTCATACAATAATAAACAGTTATGCTGCGTGATAGAAGCGATCAGCTTACACTTTATGATGTATCAGAGTTGCATACATAGAATGTCAAATACAGTAACCTCATACTCCATCACAGATTATTTATTTGTATTAAAACATTTCTCTCTCATTCTCTATGTATGTTTTCTTTGGAGGACTTTATTCTGTTATATAATATCTATTTTTAATTTCTTTGTTTTCTACCCAGGCATCTTTCAGTTAAGCAGAATGCAGCTAACTATAAATGCATTTTTTTCAGGGTTCAAAAAATCTCATGTCACAAAAAACTAGTGTTTGAGTGTACAGCCCAAAATGAAAGTTGGGGGCCTCAGAACCACATCTGAACAACCTTCAGTTGGGATTAAAAACAATTGTTACTACTACAGGCTATATTTGTCCTATGCTGTCAAAAATGGATAGAAGAAACGTAACACTGTTTGTCGCTTATTTGTAGCCCTAGTCTTAAAAATACCTCTGTGATTATAGACAGCTGCTTTGGTGTGAAGAAAATATAAAGGCTGTGAAACTACTGACTAAAACTGGGTTTGAAAATAGTAAAACAGTGTGAATTTTATGGGTAGCCAGGGAATTAAAGAAAAAGAAAGAGCTAAGTATTTGTTCTGTATTCATGGGGACAGGACTAAGACATTCTAGAATAACACTACTGTCATCTGTCCAAACAGTAATAAGGTTTTTTGATCAGAAGCTAAAAAACAACATTAAGCAAATCTCATCTTATGTTTACTGATTTGTCTTTTGTCTTTTATCTTTGGGGAATTTAGAAATGGAATCTACATTGTTTTCTTTTTATTATTATTATTATTGGTTTTTTTACTTAATACGGACATTTTGCTGGATTTAAAGGAAACACTTTTTAAGGATGAACTTTTTGCATTGTGAAAGCTTTTGTGCAAGTTCAAGTTCATAGATTTGTTGCATGAAAATTCAACCACTGAGGACAGCCAAGTAATTGAACATAAAACAAATATATATATAAAAGTAGAACATTTCAGATTATATAAAACAGTAGAATATATATATACACACACACATACACACACACAGAGTAGAATATATATAAAAACACATATTTGTGTGTGCGTATGTGTGTGTATAAAACTTGTTAGTGCCATTGTGTGAACTGAGTGTACACTAAGTAGACAGAGGTCTCGGTGAAAAGTTAAAATTGGAACTAGCTATTCCTGGGGCCAGGAATCTTGCAAGCCCCCAGACTGGCAATGTGATTATATGAACTTTCACCTTCAGGTTACTAGTTCATGTCTGATTCAGTCTGATACTGACTAAAAGTCATTACCATCTAATGTGTGTTTAGTGGCATTTGTGAAATGAATCACTGATCTTAGTCCAGTTGCTTATGGATGTGTGTTCCCCTCACAGAAAGCTACCATAACTGGCATTTGTAATAGGTCAGTCTGTCCCTTTAAGAGGGAACAATCAGCCCCTTTAAGAGAGGCCAGATTCAGGGCATTTGAATAATGAGCCAGTGTCCCACTGGGAGCCTATAAATCCCTAGGGGAGAGAGCAGAAGAGAGAGCAAGCTGTGGGCTGAAACATTTGCTGTATTGGGGCCAGGACAGCAGGACATTATTTCTAGGAATTTCTTTTGCTTGTTTGGTTTGTTTAAAAGATTGGGTTTTATTTGGGAGGACTGGCTGAGCAGCTCCTCAGGAAGCAAAACCTGCCTGTTGAAGCCACCAGACTAGACAACCCACTTACAGTGCCTTTATTGATAGTCCAGGGCCAATGAAGTGAAACATCATTCTCCTGCATGCTGTAAAAGTTCATACTTTATATTTAACAGCACAGACATTTCTGTTTTGAAAATAATGAAAAGACTATATATAAAACTATGCCATAAGTTTCAGTTTGTTGTGTGTGACATTTAGGGCAGGCTCTCATCATCACAAATCCTTCAAAGTCAACCTAAAATATAAATGTTACTTTACTGTTCCCGAAATGAAATTACTTATAAATTGTGTCAAATGTAAGAAAGAAAGATGAGGGCCCAATCCTGCAGGCAAGCTGAGCTCATCCTTAATAGGACCCATGGTCACTTCCAGGATTAAGAGCCTAGGGCATGCATACAACACCACTGAGGATAATCCAGGTCTTACCCACATGATGTTTATTTTGGGGGGTGGAGTTCTGCTACCACCTCAAGTTTAAATGGCACAGAAAAGTTAGAAAAATAATTTCTTGTCATGCTTTATGGTTTGTTTGCTCTCTTTAGGTAGGGAATGTTCTTCAGAAACACTTCAGTGTCTTGAGTGCTCTTCTAAGGAGTGTTCTTTGGAAGCTTGTTTTCCTCTAAAATGAGTATTGGTCTCTTCAGTTATCTCTATGGGGTGTCAGAATGCTAAACATGCACCAGATTCTTGCAAGAGAAGGACCATCAGGCTTCAAATAGACATCACCAAATTAAGTGAATCAGCTATGCCATGATGTGTCCCAACACAGGTGATCTGCTTCATTTTGTGAAACACGTGGCATCTGTTATCCTGCCTGTTGATGTTGTTGGACAATGGAAAACATGCTCCCCTGGGGCTTGAAGAGCCTGGTCTGATATGCCATGAGAATCCCTGCACAGGCTTCAGCCCCTTGAGCCCTAGGAGCACCTGCCCAACTTTCCCCTCTTACAGAGACATGTTCCCAAGATCTCTGGATCACATCACTGTAAATGAAAAGATTCAGGGTTTCCCTGCTTATAGAGATGTAAAACTCGGATTTCCAAGGTGTGTCTCCATAAACAAGGAAAATCAGGGATTTCCTGGGGACACATCTCTGTATGTGGGTAAACGCTGACATTCCCAACTTATGGAGATGCACCCCAGAGATCCTTGGGCAAATTTCTGTAAGTGGAGAAAACCTGTCTTTCCCCACTTCTGCAGCCATGCTGTGGAGATTCTAGGGGTGTGTTTCTGTAAGAAGGGGAAAGCTGGGCATGTGCTTCTGGAGCTTGAGGGGCCTGATTCTACACTGGGTTCCCTCAATCTCTCCTCATAGGGCTTGTCCTGTAAGCCCCTAACGATACGAGTGGCCTTCCTCTGGACCCTCTCAAGCCTATCAACATTCTTTTTGAAATACAGTGCCCAAAACGGGATGCAGTACTCCAGCTATGCTACATAGAGGGGAAGTATCACCTCCTTGGTTCTATTTGTCATGCATCTGCTGATACATGATAACGTATGGTTAGCTTTGCTGATGATTTCGTCACACTGATGACTTATGTTTATCTTGGAGTCCACTATGACTCCAAGATCCCTTTTCGCTTCTGTGTTGCTGAGAAGGTCACTTCCCAGCCAGCAGGTGTGCTGGATATTTTTGGGCCCTAGGTAAAGCATTCTGCACTTGTCCTTGTTGTACTGCATCCTGTTGTGTATTGCCCATTTTTCTAACCTGTCCAGGTCTGCCTGCAATTGTTCCCTACCCTCCGGAGTGTGTCTTTCACCCCACAATTTAGTATCATCTGCAGACTTGGACAGAGTACACTTCACGCCTACATCCAAGTCAGATGAAGATATTGAAGAGTACAGGTCCAAGGACTGAACCCTGTGAGACCCCTCTACCCACATCCTTCCAGTTCAATATTGACCCATCTACTACCACTCTCTGGGTGCGACCGGTAAGTCCATTTGCCACCCACCGTACCATGTAACAACTCTGTCCACCACCTTTTAATTTATTTATGAAAATGGGATGCAATACTGTATCGAAGGCCTTGCTTAAATCCAAGAAAATGACATCCACCTCTGCTCCTGCATCTAAGGATTTTGTGACCCTGTCATAAAGTAAAACCAGACTGGTCAGGCATGATCTACCTGCTATGAATCCATGCTGGTTTCCCTGCTGCATTCTTTTTCCTGCTGGACTCCCACAAATATGAATCTTCATAATCTTTTCAAAGACCTTTCCAAGGATGGAGGTGAGACTGACTGGCCTATAATTACCTGGATCCTCCTTTCTCCCATTCTTGAAAATAGGGACCACAATGGTACTTTTCCAGTCCTCTGGAACCTAACCCGAGCACCATGAGCACTCAAAGAGCCATGCCAGTGGTTCTGCTATGACACCAGCCAATTCCTTCAGTACTCTCAGATGCAGCTCATCCAGGCCTGATGACCTGAACACATCCAGTCCATCCAAGTGACTCTGCACCAAGTCAGCATCAACAGTTGGTGGGCTGGTGTCCCTCTGATGCCCATCTAAGAACCCGTTAGGAGATTTATCTTGAGCCCTGTTCAGGAACACAGAGGCAAAAAACTCATTGAATAGCTCAGCCTTGTCCCCCCTCTCTGTCACTAATTGCTCCTTTTTTTCAGTACGGGTCCTATGGGGCACTGTACCTTTCTTTTACTCCCTATATACCTAAAAAAGACTTTTTGTTGTCTTTAATTTGTGTTGCCAGGCTTAGCTCTGTAGTTGCTTTGGCCTTTCTAACTGCCTCCCTGCGAGTGCCAGCAAAATAGGTATACTCCTCCTTGGTAGCTTCCCCTGTTTCTACCACCTATATGCCTTCTTTTTTGCCCTTAGTCTCCCCTGAATTTCCCTGTTTAGCCAAGGACATTTTTTGGCTCCTTTCCCCCTTTCCCCTCATACTGGGATAGTCTCCCTCTGCGCCTGAAGGATTGCTTCCTTTAGAAATGACCACTCTTCCTTGACTCCCATCTCACCAATACTCCTATCCTACAGTACGTCATTGACTAAACTCCTAAGCACACTGAAGTTAGCCTTCCTAAAGTCAAGCACTTCCACCGTACTAATTATCTTACCTGCCCATATGGTGAATTTGATTGCTCGGTGGTCACTGTCCCCAAGGTGACCACGAATCTGCAGCTCCCCTACCAGTTCCTCCCCCATAGCCAATGCCAAGTGAAGTAAGGTATTCCCCTTAGAGAGACCGTATACCTCTTGCATTAGGTGAAGGTCCTGCACACAGGTTAAGAACCTACATGAATGGTTGGATTTTGCTGACTGCTCTTCCCAACAGATGTCAGGGTGGTTTAGGTCCCCCATGACAACCACATTCCTAGACTGTACGAACTCTGAGAGCTGCCTCGAGAATTCCAAGTCTAGCTTTTCCTCTTGGTGCGGTTGTCTGTAGGAAACCACCACCACCAAGTCTCTTTCCCTTCGACCTCCATGTATTCTAATCCACAATGCCTCAACTTTCTCCTTCTTTGATCCCATTTTGTCCTTGTTTCTTGGCGCAAATTCTCAGAGAACCTAACTGTGGGAGCTGCAGAGCATGGGCAACTCTAGGCTGCCCATGCTGTCATAAAACCAACTGATATCTGATGCTAAATAGTGGTACAAATTGATACCACTTGTGTCACAGTAACAAATCTTGAGTATTTGTGGCATGACAAAGGGCATGGGCTTTGCTTGGCCTATGTGCTGCCATAAACATTTTTAGCATATAGGAAACAAAAGATGACATCTGTTTCTACCCTAACACATCACCTTCCAGTAGCTGCCTCTGTGATGATAAGTTCTTAGCGTGAATTGACAGACAACACCCTGAGAAAATGGTGGGATTTAATGGTCATTGATCCATTCATCAGGTCCATTTCTCAGGTCTATACTCTGCAACTGGCCAGAATGGCCAGTAATAAATAGAAAGTAGTTAAACTACTTATCAATCCCATATATTATCAGTCTTCAGTTTTGTATTCTAAAACTGAAAATGACATTTACTTTAAAGTGGTTAATTTATGTACTGGCACATCTGCTCCTTTTCTTGCAAATGATCATGAAATAATTTAGTAGTAAATGTGGTTTTTTTAAAATAAAAATTATACTAAATCTGAACATACAGATTAAAATTCTTGTTTTCTGAGACAGTGACTCTCCCTAAACAGTATTACTTTCTACTTTATTTTCTCTTCTTTATTTTTTTCCTTCACTCAGGATCAGAAAATATTCTTTGTCTTTCAGTCTGAGTCAGCACCTTGTCCTTTGCCTGTTATACAGCTAAGACTCCTATCATTATGGGTCAGGCTTTTAAAAAATGGATTCCTAGAGTTTGGGTCCTAAATACATACTTAGGTTCTTAACTGGGCTAATTCTCTGAGAGGCTGAGTACCTGCATCTTCCAGCACTGTTCATAATTTGATAATCTGAAATCCAGAGTGACATTGTACAACATGATATTCTTAACTGTAGTGGACAATTTGAGTCCTTTTCCAAACTGAAGCTTTAGAAAGCCTATATTTTAGGTAAAATTTTAATGCACAATGCAGAATACTTCTTTTCTTAGGAACTGCATAACCAAGACTGTTGTAGAATGATGTGTATGCCTATTGTTGATATATTCATAACATGATATTATATATTTATGTCTTCACAGCTTAGCCCATTGCTTAAGGACACTGTCTTGAAGAGAACATTTAATGCTACCTTACAGAATCCTGCTGCAACTCAGATGGACAACACTGTTTGCAAAAATGGGGCAGTCCAGCCAAATTTTCTCTGTCTCTCTAATTAGGAGCTCTGTGAAGGTAAATATACATACCTATATTTCTAGAAGCTTTAAGAATTTATAACAGATCATTACATTTTCAGGGTGTTTTCCAAGTGGCAAAACACACTAATTATAACTTTATTTGATAGCTGGAATTGCTCCTGTTGTATCCCACATCATAAGGAGTCTAGTAGCTTGTTTACACACCTCCTTTTCTGTATTGCTTTTTACACTTAGGAGATTCAATGGTTAATAATTTTTAAGTAAATATTGTAGTAGAGCACTGTACTTGTAGTTAAAGCAAATCATAATTGTGCCAGTGATGGATAGTAATGTTTATTATAGCCCTCTATTTATTTCCCAATGTATTCCTTTATTTCTTTAAAGAAACTGTAGAAAATTACATACAAATGAAATGTAGGTGGCAGGCTTCTCCACAGTCCATCTCCTTTCTCTAATGGCCCAGGCAACAAAATCCTAATACAAAAGCTGTGTTGTATGCTGTTACTGTGGCAACAGTTATGACCCCAAAGGTAGGATTTTGACTTTATTAAAAGAACAGCCAAAAGGAATTGAAACATGAGGGCCAGTCACTAAATTAAAAGTGAACTTCTTCAGCATAAAAGAATGTTTTAAGAATTCAGAAAACTGACTTAAAGATAGCTGCAGAAGTACAGAGATCATAATTAAAAACTTAATATTTGCCTACAGGTACCACACACAAGCACCTGAAAAAAGCAGTTGCTAAATCAGTACAGACTTTCATTCTAGATTCCAGTGTTGACATTACCTATGACCCCCTTGTTAAAAGGCTTTTCCTCCTAATAGCCACCATTATCTGGTATATTGTTAATGTTTTAAAAAAGCACATCTTAAATTGGTATGTCAGACCTTTGCCCTGTTTAAATCCTGTGGGAAAGAAATTTTTGAAATACTTTTGAGAAGGTGTGTTTGGATATAGTATATCTCAAATAAGGTAGTATGTAAGTGTCTCCCTTGATTTTATTTTTTTAAAGCATTTCCTTTGAATACTTAGTAAACAAAGCAAAAATCAAAACAAGGGTTCCTTTTATAGCTGCTATTACACACACTATTAGGGCATGTCCAGACGAGTGTGCACATGCCTTTTGTGGTGCCTCAAAACTATTTGAGGTGCTGCACATGGTACACATGCAAATTCACCGTGCTGCTTATTTGAAGCTCAGTGCCAAACTTTGATGCTGGGAGATCCTTGTGTCAAAAAAGGAGTGTTAAAAAAAAAAAGCAGTGTTGTGCACATGGCAGCAGTGCGTACTGCCAGAACTGCAGCCTGGCCATCCAAAACCATGGTGTTGCTCTGTGAGGCCTCCAAGGCCCCAGGTAGGGCTGCTGGGGCCAGCATGGGTGCTAGTCCCAGCCTACCCTACCCCACCTGGGCATAGTTGCCCCATACCAAACCCCATGTGGAGGGGTGTGCACAGTGACAAAAAGCAGTGGCACAAATTTGTGCCGCCGGTATTTTTGACGTTGCAAACACCCATATTCCCCGTATATGGGAATGTGCCCTTAGAGTCTATGCAAAATAGCTACATGTGAGTTTAGAATGATTCAGACTGAGATGAAAACAGAAGTTTTGTTTCTGTGATCTTTATCCTACGCCTGCAGAAGTTCATTGACTGTGATCTAAAGTTAGTATTGATAGAATGCTAGGGAACTTCCTTTTCTTCAAACTAGTATTTTCTCTCTGAAACAAATCCCTTCCCTTGCCCTCTGCAGATACTATGGGAAAGGAAATAAAGTCCTAGGGGTTGTTAGAAGGGACATAAATGATAAATGTTAGATGAGGAGGAGGTGATGGGATTATCATCTTGAAGTTTCAAGATTTAGAACCAAATCTTAAAACAACTAGAGTGGATTCGTTCAGTACCAGCCTTTCACACCAAGCTTAAGGCTTTTGTTCAGTTAGAAGGCACAGTAGATATGCACCTTTATAGACTAACTAAATATTATAGAAAGAGAAAGAGGGAGAGAACAAACTTTCATGAACCTAAGTTCACTTTGTCAGATGGTGTGAAAGGACATGCATAAAGCAGAGTAGAAGCCAGAGACAGAAATTAGAATACAAAAGACAAAGAAAGGGAGAGAGAAAGAGAACGGGAGAGGGGGGTAGCCCTGGTTCTCCAACACTGTCATGGTTTCTTACAAGGTATAACACAAGGCAACAGCCATGTAGTGTGGCAGCTAAATTCTGAAGGGCAATTTAGGTAGTCTACACTTTTTAGGTCAAATAGTCTATCCTTGACAAGATATTGAGAATCAAGATGACATACATCCAGGCATACTCCAAGTAAATGATGCCATGATTCACTAGTTGCCTAAATTAGTTAGATAAATCTTTGAAAGCATCTTGACCCAAGGGAATTTTATGTCTAATAAAGCTGGGCAGGATTTGAAAAAGATTCCTTAAGTCCAAGATTAGAAGAGTTACACTTAGTGATCTGTTTTTTCCTTTTTTTTTTCTTTCTCTCTTTCATGCAGGGTTTAATACAGTATTAGGATCCATTAGTGACTGAGCCAAGCTTGAAGTTCTTTTCCAAAGGAGTGGCTACATTTTGATGATGACTTCCATCAGCTGCTCAAAGAAACATGATTGTTCTTATAACCTCCAGAGATAGGAAAGCCGTTCTTGCAAGACATCTTATTTAATTTTCTTCTCTCTGAACTTTTTTCCTATTTCCAAACATTTGTTACTTTTTTTAACACTTAGAGAACTGATATTGCTGATTTTGAAGTCTAACTGAAAATACAAATAATGACTGAAAAGTTTTTTCTTTCTTTTAATTTTCTTCCTTGGCAGGAGGCTATAAAATGATAGACAATTTGAAATAAAACCAGAATTCAGTGATTGAGTTTGTCTGCTGTCACCACAGTAAATTAACATCCAGCCTGATTGTCCTAGCATGGCTGAATACACCCCCCAAAACATAGAAAGGGAGAAGAGAAAATTCGTGAGGCTTCCGTAACTGTTCACTTCCTCAAAGTGTTTAAGTGAGGGAAAAAGAGGCCTTTGCACATAAGCAGCAGTGATCTTGGTCTTCAAGTTTTTCAGATTTTCCTCAATGTGGGTGTGAATCTTGGATTCCTGTGAGGTCCAATGGCTTCCAGCTGATTTTGTCTTTTTGTGCCTCTTCTCAGCTCTTTGTAGTTCTCTGCCTGGAGCAGCATAGACAGGTCTTCACCTCTTAGCTGCCTGTGGCCACACACTTTAGTTAGGTTTGACAGCACATAATGCTATATCCCTGAATGGATGTCCCAAGTGGATGTTTGAAAAGAGAGATGTGCATTCTACACTGTCCATACCCCTGCCTGCAACCCTGGTGCAGATCCTTGTCTAATTACCTGTTTAGGAGTAGTGTTTCCTTTTGCTCCTGAAGAATTGTATTCTGGTTCCTGGAAGTGTTTGTAGGCATCACAGATCATAAGATAACACACATTAAAATCCAGTCATTCTGAGCACACTCTTGCCATTTTTTGCCACATTACTTTTGATACAGTTTTAGTAGTCTATGACTTATGGGGGACATCTACATAAGATGCTTATCTTTGCATTGGCATAGTTCACAGTGAAGTAAGCATGTGCGTCTACACAGGCACATACTTACTTTGTAGAAAATTTTCCTAATACTGAGTAAATTTACTACCTACAAATACAAGTAGCAAATTTACTCGCCATTAGTAATGGTGCTGTAGTGCTCGTGTAGACACCTGACCAGGAGCAAAATCTACACCCAGTCAGCCATTCACCACAGGCTTCCTGTCCCAGGGAGGTGCCTGCTGGAGCTCAGGCAAAGACAGTGTCCCTCTGCCCCAGTAGCAGGGAGCTCCAAGCCCCTTACTTTGAGATCGTGCTTAAGGAGAAGGGGGCTGGGAGATCCTTATCTCCTACTGCCAGCTCTGAAACCTCAGGGCCACTACTGGGAGATGCTTATCTCCCAGTGCTGCCTCTGTGACTGGGAGATGCCGATAAAGGTCTCCCAGCCCAAGCCTCATGACCTGGAGCTGCTGCTGGGAGATGAGGGTCTCCAGCCAGAGCCTCATGACTGCAGAGCCAGCACTGGGATCTCCCTGCTGGTGGGGCCAGGGGAACCTGTTCGCCACCCACCTCCACAAGTGCAGAGCTGGGGGGAACAGGCCGGGGTGCTTGTTTCCCCCCAAAAAGAAAATGCTTATGGAGCTGGGAAGGGAACAAGCTCCCCAGCCTCCTGGCTTGCATGCCTGGGTGGAGACAATGTTCCCTTACCCCAGCAGCAGAAAGCTTCCATCCCCAGCTCCATGCTTGAAGAGCTGGGAGTCATTTATGCTGGGACAAGCTGGGACCTTATTCCCACCCCCACTCTATTATCACATTTGCACTTGCAGAGCAGGAGCTGGGAGCTCTCTGCATGGGGACAGTTCTCCACTCAGTCTGGAGCTGGCTTGGACCTGCCCCTGACTAGGACAGTTCCCAGCCAGTCCCAGACTGTGCAGGGAAGCAGAGCAGCCTGCAAGTGGCTGGGAACTGTCCTGTTTTGGGCAGTCCTCAGCCAGCTCTGGGCTGCACATGCAGACTTCCTCATAGAGCCTACAGTTGGCCTGGAACTGTCCTGGTCAGGGGCAGGACTCAGGCCCATGCCCTGACTGCTGGTGGGCTAGCTAGCCCCAACAGTGGATTCGGGCAATGGGCTGGGACCTGCGTCTCACCTGCAGCCCTTTCCAAGCCCCATGTCCATGATCTGTGAGCCAGGTCCAGGAGCTCAGTGCTCCCAGGGTAGGAGTAGTTTCATAGTTTCATAGTTTCTAGGGTCGGAAGGGACCTGAGTAGATCATCTAGTCTGACCCCCTGCCATGGTGGGAAAGAGTACTGGGGTCAAACGATCCCAGCAAGGTGTTCATCTAACCTCCTCTTAAAAACCCCCAGGGTAGGAGCCTGCACCACTTCTCTTGGAAGCTGGTTCCAGATCCTAGCCGCCCTGACCGTGAAGTAGCGCCTCCTGATATCAAGCCTAAACCTACCCTCTGCCAGTTTGTGACCGTTATTACTGGTCACTCCTGGCGGTGCTCGGGGGAACAGTGACTCCCCCAATGCCTGCTGATCCCCCCTGATTAGTTTATAACAGGCCACAAGATCCCCCCTTAGCCTTCTCTTTTGGAGGCTGAACAGATTCAGGTCCCGCAGCCTCTCCTCATAGGGCCTGCCCTGCTGTCCCCTAATCATGTGAGTGGCCCTCCTCTGGACCCTCTCCATGTTGTTCACATCCCTCTTGAAGTGCGGCGCCCAGAACTGGACGGAGTACTCCAACTGCGGCCTGACCACTGCCACATAGAGGGGGAGATCACCTCTTTGGACCTGCTTGAGATGCATCTGTGGATGCATGACAAGATACGGTTGGCCTTCCTGACTGCCTCCCCACACTGCCAGCCCATGTTCATCCTGGAGTCAATGATGACTCCAAGATCCTTTTCCGCCTCTGTGCTGACAAGAGGGGAGTTCCCTAACCTGTAGGTATGGTGCCGGTTATTCCTCCCCAGGTGCATCACTTTGCACTTGTCTGGGTTGAATCCCATCCTATTCTCATCCGCCCACCCTTGTAACCTGTCCAGGTCCGATTGTAGCCTGATGCTTCCTTCTAGTGTGCCTGCACCCCCCCACATCTTAGTGTCATCAGCAAATTTGAACAGGGTGCTTTTTACCCCCTCATCCAAGTCACTGATGAAGATGTTGAACAGTGCGGGCCCGAGGACCGAGCCCTGCGGAACCCCACTGCCTGCGTCCTTCCAGGTTGAGAAGGACCCATCCACTACCACCCTCTGGGTGCGGCCCTCCAACCAGTTGGCGACCCATTTGATTGCGTGGGCGTTGACACCACAGTGCCCCAGTTTCTTAATGAGAACGGGGTGAAAGACAGTGTCGAAAGCCTTCCGGAAGTCCAGGAGGACTATGTCCACTGCTACCCCTGCATCTAGTGATTTGGCGATCTGATCATAAAAGGCCACCAGGTTGGTCTGACAGGACCTGCCACTGATGAGCCCGTGTTGGTTGCTCCTAAGCATGCAGTCCCCTGCAGGCCCCTTGTGGATGTGTGCCAGAATAATTTTCTCAAACAGCTTGCCTAGGATCGAGGTAAGACTAACTTGCCTATAGTTTCCCGGGTCCTCCTTTTTCCCCTTTTTGAAGATGGGAACCACGTTGGCCCTCTTCCAGTCCTCTGGCACCACACCAGAGCACCACGAGTGCTCATAAAGCCATGCCAGGGTCCTGCAGTGACCTTGGCCAATTCCTTTAGAACTCTAGGGTGGAGATCGTCTGGACCAGCTGACTTGAATACATCCAGCCCCTCCAGAAGTTCCCTAACTAGTTCCTCGCTAACCCTTGGCCCAGCTGTGCCTCCCCCAGGGCCCGAGGGAGGCCCAGCAGGGAGGTGACTGTTCTGGTCCCTACTTAGCAATACGGAGGCAAAGAAATTGTTAAACATGTTAGCTTTGTCGTCTGGTGTGACGACCAAATTCCCCAACGTGTCCTTCAGGGGCCCCACATTACCCAGAACCTTCTTTTTACCCCCTATGTATTTGAAGAAGGACTTCTTATTATCCTTAATCCAGGAAGCTAGCTCTAGTTCCATCTCTGCCTTGCTCTTCCTGACTGACCCCCTACATCCCCGAGCAACTCCAGTATAGTCATCCCTGGTGATGTCCCCTTCTTTCCATTTGGTGTACGCCTCCCTTTTAGCAAGGAGACATTTCCAGATGCTTTTGGTGAGCCATGGAGGCTTGTGTGCCCTCCTGCTCCCTTTGATCCTCGTTGGGATTACCTTCCTTTGGGCTTGGAGGATCGTGTCCTTAAGGAGTGACAACTGTCCTTGGACACCTGGCTCCCTTCCCCTCTGGGACCTCAGCGCTTCCCCAACTATCCTCCTTAGCTCGTTGAAGTTTGCCCTCCTGAAATCTAGGGCTGCTGCCTTACTGCAGGCCTTTGCCACCTTGTGCTGGATGGTGAATTCCAGCAGGCAATGATCACTATCACCCAGGTGGTCGAGCACCTGCAGCCCCCTCACCAGGTCTCCACCCCAGCAGCAAGCACCCCCCTGGTGCCAGGAGATAGCTGTCTTCTGGCCTGGTGCTCTCTGCCAGTCCCTGGAGCTCCCCGCCGTAGTGGCAGGGACCCATTGTAGAGCTGCAGGGCCCTGGGAGAAAATCTACTCCCTAATCTCAGCATGTGTGGATACCTATCCAAAAACACTTACTGTGCAGTATTTTATGGCACAGTAAATCTAGACTGGACTAAATGCATGTGTAGATGAACCCATTAATTGGTAAATTTAAGGTGCATAGAATCATTTGCTGTTCTTCATCTACATTAACACAACTTTGAATTGTGTAAATGTAAACCAGGAGTAGCACATGCAACCATTCACTATTCTCAGGAGCTGTGTGGGGACATTGATGCAAGTAACTTGAGGTTGAGGTAGGGTGGGTGGGATTGAGGGTCCAGGGGCATTGGCGAGTCTGTAGTGGGGGTTGGCTGGTCCATGGTGGAGGAAGTTGCCTTGTTGGGTGGCTAAAAATAGCTCAGTCAGAATAGCATAGCCGCGGGGCTGCACTGTGAACATGTGCAGGCATTCGTGAGATTGGGTTAACTCATTCTTAGATAAGGTTAACCTGATCTCGATCTAAGTTAATGCACCTCCTCATGTGAACTAATTTAGATCAAGAGTGCCATTTCTGGGAGATTTAAACCCTCTGAATGCCTGCATGATTGGACATTTAGATTGACCTAACCCTGTGTCTTAATCTAAACATAATGTACACACCCTTTAGAATGCTTGATATGATGTAAAAATAACAAATGAAACTCCAGTCATCATTAAAACATAGCGTACATATTCTGGCAGTTTTCAAAATAATAGTTATTGAAATTTTGGAATTCAATTTAAAAATTGTAAAAAATATAGGTGTTAATCAAAATTATGTCAATTCAAGTTATGCCATGTCACAAGGTTCCAGGCTTGGAAAAATCTTGCAAGTACAGAGTTGGAAAAATAGGCTTCCCAGACTAGTGCTGCAATAAAACAGTAGTTTATAACTCTGGTGATAGACACAATATTACACCTCTAAACTATCATTGGTCCTTTGATCTAACAATGCTTTTTTGACCTTATTATAAGTCTTAATAATGCAAGTTCCAAATCTCAGAGGTGAGGAATGTTCTCTGATGCCTTGTTACAGAAAATGCTACATATTGCAGCTTGAAGTGCTACTGCTGTTTATATTACAGTAGCAAGGAAGTGAGGATATTAAATATTTAGTGTGAAAAAGGCATACTGTAACTCATGTCCTGTGCAGTATCTTTCTTTTCTATATATATATATAGTAGCTGGAGCAAGTGCTTGAGAATATACTTCATGGAACACTCTGAGGGGATGACCTGGATAATGCTACTCAATAGGTCTTTTCCATCTTTAATATCTGTGATATCCAACAATTAAAAGCAAAAATTATTAAAGGCACCCCTGCTAAAGGCCTAAAGTCTCCAGAAGTAGACACACCTGTAAACTAATTACTGAAGCCTGATACCTATTTTTCAATAGCTGCTCCCATAGACAATGGGACAGCTGGGAAACTGCCTGGAAAAGGATGAAAGATTTATTCATTAAAGAAACCTTGAAAATGGAGAACATGTTCACCTCTTATTTTTAAGTAGTGCTGTAGAGTACAGACCGAAAACTGATTTTATGTGGGTGCTATATGGATGCAAACTGCTGGTCTTAGCAAACCATGGGAAGTTAATTACCAATTAAAAAGCATTCCATAATATATCATTGCTATATTCAGCAATAAACTGTCTTAAATTCACTGTAGCCATTGATAACTCCCTTTTATCACAACCTAATAAAGACAGTGCCTAGCTACTAGATCACATCCTATTATAGAGTCATTGTTGCAATATTAGCAGTGCAAAAATTCATGCAGAAGAATGATTCATGACCTCCTTCATTCAGCTTACAGTCTCAAAATGGAAGCAAAATTCTTAAGTCAAAGAAACATATTTTCAAACATGCTGTTTTCAAAATGAAGCATTGTTTTTCATGATTTATCTGTTGGCTATAAAGCAAAACTAGAAAGCTTTACTGAGATTAACTCAATATGCAAGGGATAATCAACCAAAATCCAGGAAAGCACGATCTACTTAGTTTTTCAATACTTGCCTTGTCTTTTTGTTCTTTTTATTGATGGGGGGGGGGGGGCGGTGACTCAGTTCTGGTGGGCCTGTTAAGTTTTTTGTTTTATCAGACACAACTCAAGGGATTTATGCCTTACAAAACAAATGTCTTCAAACAGAAACTTGCATTAATATAAATGTCTGGGCCTACCTTCCTTAACATATGAATGAGAAGTACTGTTGTCCTGTTGTCACAAAATACATGATAGGTGGGACTAAAGGGAATGATGCAGCAATACCCAATGCTTCTCCTATACTTTGATAAAGGAGTTGCCCCCAGAAACAACGTTGTAATTCTTATAGGGAAGAAGGGTAGATTGGTCTTTGCAGAGGTGCCAAGTATGTGGGGGCCCAAGGGCCCTGGCCTCCCTTGGGAAGAAGGCTGTCACCTGAAATGAGTAAAAGTTTCTACATGTCCATCATCTTAGCACCCCTCACCTCCTCCCCACCAAAAATAAATGTCAGCACCTATGGGTCCTTGGCCATTACCCTAAGCCAACCAGATTTTATCTCTTTAGAACATGAAGCGCCATGATATCCATGGGGTAACTAAATAGCTTTACATTTACTGGGATGTTAAATCAAGTTTCTGGCTGTTTCCTGTATGCTGCAGAAGTGTGGACTTGGTCCTGCGCTTTCTGGTTCACCAGGATGCTCACAAAGGCAAAATCATAGTGTGTTTGCAATGCATGCCCAGGCAAATCTAACAGTGTACATATAATTATATACATAAGTTGTAGCTTACATTTTGTCCCTTGAAAATTGGATTCCCATGATGCTAGTACTACAAAGCACTAATTGCTTCATCAATGGCTGAGGATCTTTTGGATGAAAATCATTAAGCAGATATGATTTGTCTGGTCAATAAAGATCCAAAGGCCCATGATGGTGTGCAGCCTTTGGGGCATTAACTAGATTCTACCATCTCCCAATAAGCATGCATTACAATGATCCTGCAACCATATACCACATGTTCTTACATACAACATGCACCCCAAAAGCAGCTTATTGGAGTCTGCATTATGTGCAAGAAATATTCTAAGAGTAGTTTCTTCCCCTTACCAGGCAAAACCAAAATTAAAATCTGCCTGCAGTCCACAGGGAGCAAAATAATGAGCGGGCTTAGCTTCCTAGCTGCTGCTACTCAGTTACTTACTACATGAGATGTTTGTTGCAGTGTTGCCTGACTTGATCTGCAGTAAACTTCTCGGCATCTACACATGCGCCTCTATTAGTCCACAGGAAACTAATAAACTCCGCAGCAGTGTAGTATTTGTATCTTGCTGTGGAGTTTTTTACCTTGCAGCACTGAATGTGTAGACACTGATACAACTGGCTAGGGCATAAGGATTATTCTGTGTGGGGAGCTATCTGCAGGCTAGCCCTGCACTAGGGCACCCTTGTGCCCCAGGCAGCCCCTCCACAGTATGTTGAGCTGGGTTAGAGCAGCCCCAGGCTGGCAAGCTGACCCTGCCAGCCCCCTGACACACATGTAAACAGCGCCTGAGAGCAATAAATTCCAGTGCAATAAGCACTGGAGTATATTGCATCACATTAATATATTAATACAGTAATATGTTATTATAGTATATTTATTTGTTAAATTAATTTATTTTAATTATTTTAATAAAAATTAATACATTAATACATGTAGCAACTCCAGGAAATGTATTTTTTCTTCATGTTGTCTTTCAAAACCAAGGTGCATATATCATTCTGGGGTGTACTGTAAGCGACAAAATATTGTAATTGGTGGAATGGCTCCTATTATATATGTGTTCATACACGTAAATTATAGTTGCTGAGGAATCGCTTTTTTGAGCCTCAAATTGCAGTTATTTGTGGTTCTGACACTTGTTCCCCTTTTCCTCAACCACCTGAAAGAAAAGAAATAAAAAATAACCCAATAAGTATTTGAAGCTCAATCTAGCTTACAAGTCTTAAACATCTAGAATTTAAGAAAGGAAGTTCAGCTGTTCAGTGCTAGTCCTCATCTCGGATACGTGTGCTGCACTGTATTCTTTGGGCTTTAGGCAGAGACATATGCATCAAACAGACCAGAGAAGCAGTAGATAACACACCCAGCTTATGAGTCAATCATACAGAAAAGGGATACGCACCTGATTTTTCAAGTATATTTTGCTTACATTATCCCTTTGGTCTTGGCAAGGCTCTGTTATAGGCTGAGCCATGCAAAAATAGAGTTTTGGAACATAGTTAAAGATTTGGAGTGACTATATACAAACAGCAAGCCTGCTCTGACATGCTGTAATTAATTCAGTAAGTTTGCTGGAGCATGGTAATTACCAATAAAGTTCAGTGGGGGCACTTTATCTAAAACTCTTTTAATTAGCTGTAAATAAGGTGGCCCTGCCACCATTTTGAAGTGCAGGGATGCTGATACACAAGGTGCTCCAGGCACACTCCAGGCTCTAATTTAAGTGCCCCCTACCCCACTCCCAGAGCATGTCTATAAATGCCCTTGATAACCATTTTTTATGGGCAGGCTAGAGGGAGAGGGGCTGAGAGGCAAGAGGTTTACTCCCTGCCTTTAATTGGGCTGGGTAAAATGGCAGCAGTTGAGAAATGATGACAAATCAGAAATAAATAAGTAGTAGCACTGGTTAAAAATCTATAAATAAATATTATCAATTAAGACATTGTAAGGTAAAGCACTGATTATTCTAAAGAGAAGGATACTAATCTATTGGAAGTGGAGAGGTTTATATCTTTCATCTTCTATGATTGGAGGCATTAACATGGCTGGGGTATCACCCTCCTGTTTTCCTTCGTAACATTCATGACCTGGCAAAGTAAAAGATGCACTATGAGACCTATACCCCATAGTGCATCCCATGAATGGGAACATGCAGAGTCCATTTTGAAGAACTCCAATTACAGATAAGTAACTTCCATTTCCTCTGTGAAGAAAACTGAAGAACATGGTTCCTAGCAGGCTGCCACCTTTAAAGGTGTTGCTCTTTTAAACAGTTGTATGGAAAGAATGACAGAGGGTGCATCTACATGTGCAATTAATGTAAGTGAATCTACTCCAGTTCATTTTGGGCTGCAGTAAACTAATCCCAACTGCACCGTCTACACATGCATTTAAGCACAATGATTTACTGTGTTGTTAGATACCACTTGTATCTGACAGGACTATCTGGCAGTGCAGTAAATTAGCAATTTAGTCTGCTGCACAGTAAAGCATCTCATGTCAACGTACCCAGAGGGTATAATATAAAGGACTTAGATGCTTCCAAGTTGGGTGCCACAATGCCAATTTTCAGTAGCCCTAAAGTGGCACCCAAAGCTCAGAGTTAAGCATAAAGTTGATCCACTGTAAAGAAAAGAATGCAAAATTCCCAAGGTCGGAGAAGAGCAAACAAGGGGGTGCCTAGCTACTGTACCCCTATGGCACGCACCTGGGACTTCTGAAGATTATTTATGTGTTTTAACTACTAACTGTTTTAATGTAAAAGGCATAAACAATCTGGGGAGAAGTCATAATTTAGGACTTCCTTCTCTTGGCTAAGTGCTCTAACCATTAGGTACAGTCAGGCTTCCTCTTCTCTGCTTGTCTTCTGGAGCCATGAATCTTCCAGGCAGAGGTACCAAGCACATGGGGGCCAAAGGGCCCTGGCCTCCCTTGAGATGAAGGCTGTCTCCTGAAAGGCATAAAACTTACCAAATTTCCGTCATCTTAGGCCCTCGCCCTGGCAAAATTAAGGTCGGTTCCTGTGCTTGCAGTGCTTTCTACACAGTGCCCAACTTCCACAGGAATATAGAGGAATGTCCCTCTTTCTTACCAGCCTAGCCTAGAGCCTGGTGAAGATGTTACTCTCCTGGGAAATGGGAAATGCAGGTTTGAAGCTCTCCAAGATGAGGAAGCCTTAGAACTGAGGTTTCCCACTTTGGGGGTGAGTGCCCTAACCTTTTACATGAAAATACAGCAGCACAACCTCCTCCTCCAAGCATACTTTTTAATGCAAGTGGCCATGACTGCTACGTTTTGTGCTGAATTTAATTCTGCAGGTGAGTGTAAGTGGTGCTTTGTTCATGCCTAACACACTGGGCCTCTCAGGGGACTGAGGCACTGCTCAGTTTCTGGATCCAAAAGGGAATTATCCCTAATGATGTGCACTGAAGGCAAAATTACAGGAGCATTGGGACTCTCAGGTATAAAAAGAAGGTACCTCATGTGTTTAGGTGTCTCCAAGGTCAGACAGCCTCTCCACATGGAGTCTTGAATTGCAGTTTTGGATTTTGACACTTGAAGTCTGCTTAAGTCTGTTTTCAGGTGTCTGAGACTTCCCTTGGGTCTGTTCCAAAGTTATTGTGCTTTTCCATCTTTGATTCCTAAGATTTTGCACTTCAGAGGCATTGAACACATTTGGACTGATTAATTTTTTCCCAGACTCCCTAGTTAGTGTCAGTTCAAAGGGCGATGAGAAACTTCACTGTTCTGGTCTGCCAGCATTGTCCTCCATTTTGATGCTGATGTGCAGGATAGGCAAAGTGCAGAGTACCAGACAAATCAAATACATATATGACGGGTCAGAGTTGAAGACACCTTTCTTGAGAAAAGAATAATTAAAAGATCCATTTTGCCAGCTTTTGCCCACAGGCTCCACTCTGAAGCAATATGAAATGGTCAAGCTAGTAAAATATAGAAAATTAGGAGTTTTTCTGGAATAGGCATCCTGACGTTGTAATATAGCCATGGTATTTTGATTGAGCTTTGAAACTGATTTTCAAGGGCTCTTTCTGAACCTTCAGTTGTTTAAAATTTGGCCAGTCCACAAAAGTAAGGATTACAGAGAGTTAGTTTTGTTCTGAGTTCCTGCTCTTCGTGACAGAAAGGCTGGGTGATTGTTTTAAAGGTAATCCCTGAGCACTTATCTTTGGCCTCCAGATAGCACAGGCTGTTGCTGAGCAAGCAAGCAAGTAGGATATGTAAAACATATTCATTAGAAATACTGACAGGCTGCAGTTTAACTCTGACCTCATGATTAAGAGTAGAAAGAGAAAAGAGGGGCGAATTTTCAGTCACCGCACAGGACTTACATGCAGAAATCCTGTTATAAATAACAGGATTTAAGCCTGTACATTTCAAATATCCCTTTGAAAATACCCCCATTTAAAATTCTATGCTAACTTTTTCAAACAACACAGTAGGTAAATATAAAATAAAATAATATTTGTGTCACTCCTTCTTTCATGTGAAATTGTGGTTGAAGATTAATTCATTTGCACTTAGGATTCTTTTGACTTTATTTCAGAGCCATCTAGATTCAGTGGGGATTAAAAATTCAAATCTTCCCACTCTTATATTTAGCTTCCTTTATGTCTTGTGAGCATGTTTTTGTATGCAGCAAAATAGTATGATGAAAACCGTGGACAAAAATACATAATCTTCAGGTGTCTGGTTGTGAAGCACTAATGAAGAATATAAAGTTTTCTTGTTCTAGAAATCCAACACAGGTTCAAAATGACCCAGGAATAACTACAGTTCGAAAGCAAGAAACAATTTTAGTAGTGCAAAATGCTCAGAAGCTTTCCCCACTATTGCACAGTGGGTGATTTTTCAGCCTGCCCAAGTAATCCCATATGAGAGAAAGGAGGATTTGCTTTTGAATGGATTTGAATTTTGAAAATGAGATCAATAGTCTGGATCCGTGAACCTCTGACACTTGATGGGTGCCAAATCCAGAATCAGATTTTTCAGGCCAGGCACATCATTACAGAACAAATAATCATTCATTGGTCTCAATTTGGGCTTTTATGCACCTCACACTTAAACACACTATGCCTATTTTCAGGCACTTCCTGCTGGGACTCCAAGGCTGTTTATTGTGGGACTCCAGGTCTATCTAACAGGCACCATTTTGTTGAAAAATGACTATTATGAGTTCCCAAAGTACCTGTTGCTTCCACGAGGCAGTAGATTGGCAGGGTCTAGGTATCTTTGTGTGTGAGACAACACTGTATGCATTTTAGTGGGTATATTAGGTTTTATGTGGAAATACCCATATCATGCCCCTAGTCTAAATTTATGGATCATGTACCAAGAAACCTCTGAACTTTGAGGGCTTCCCTCAGGAACTGCAAGTGTAGGGCCCTTCCCAAAGCAGATGCCAGTTCATGAACAATGTGTGCCCCCTGGCGCCTGGGGGGCACGGCGGCTCTGGTGGCAGCGGGAGCCTAGCAGCAGCAGTGAGAGCACAATGGTGGTAAGCGGGGCAGCTCCCGCAGACACTGGCAGTGGCGGGGTGGAGGGGGTTGGCAAGTGGTGACTGCCCCCAGGCACAGCTGACAATGTCGGCAGCGCCTTTTCGTAGGGGGTGCACTGCCATGCTTAGAGGGTGCATGTGCACTCCCTACACATCGCCAGTGTGCCAGTAGTCTATAATTTGTCACAGAAACAGGTTAAATATGGCAGGAGATGATGCAAATAAATAGGGCAAATAATCCGAGAAACCGACTGAAAGTTGCTGCATTTCACTTGTGTTGCTACGCTCTGATTTTACAATATCGAAGACAGTAAACATTCAGAGTTTACTGGTTTGAGTACAATTGATTTTGCACACAGGCAGTAAAGCATTTGCTTAGCTTGCTTTATCGCTCTCAAAAAAGAAAAACAGGACATAGGAGACTACTTGGGTTCTCATGAGATCACCACAGACACTGCTTTTCAGAGGTTTCTTGGGCTCTGAGGCACCCACACACATCTCTCTCAAGTGTAAATAAGCAGATACAAGACCCTTAAGGAACGACAGAGAGTTCTTTTCTTTCTTTACAGCTTTTTTTCCAGCCTTTTCTTGAAGGAACATTGTTAAAATAATACTAATAATATAAATTAATAAGAAGAATATTTCAGATTTTCCATTATGACCTTTATTTTGAAAACAATTAATTGAGGAATTTTCACTTACACCCATTTTGCCTTTTACTCCTTTTATGTTCTGAAGTGCGGCTATAACGAGTTTAATTAAGCGAAAATGGATGCTAGGGTACAATGTTACAAAAGGTTGCTATGCACCGATAAATCATAATTAAATGTATTTAGTGTAATAGTAGGCGTCATTTACAGTCAAGTTGCTCACAACAAATGTTAATTGTTGCCTTAAATGACAAGCTCTTCTAATTATAAGGAAAACAAACCTAAAACCCAGTTTTGCAAACCCCCAGGACTTTGCTGTGTTAAGGAATGTCATGCATTTTATTCACCAGGAGCCGTTTGAAATGGGACAAAATAGTAGATGGGGTGCCTGGATAGGATTTGAATATACCTTATTCTGAAGTGAAATAGTTAGTGGTCGCATCGGTGAAAAGTATTTACGAATGGGGCAGTGACATCTCGTAAAATGTGGAAAAGAAATACAGGACAAAGTGCTCAGAATTATAATGGAGATGACAGTAATCCTGCACAGGACAAGGGGAGTACTAGATGATTTAGGACTTGGTTGTGCAAGCCTTACATACACTGTGGAGCACTTCCACTGAAGGCAGTGGACTACTTGTGTAAGTGCTACAAAGTTGCCCTCAGTTCAGCACATTTCTAAAAAACAGAAACACTTATATGTGCACAGGAATTGTGAACTAGCACATGTACCTTCACATGTGTACGTGCACACAGTATCTTGTGCGTGCAAAATGGACATTTGCTTCAGCTTCTGTCAACCACCTGCCTTGCCTGTTTATAGAAGTGGCTCAGTGAGCTCTTCAGGGCAGTCTGTGTGTGTCTTCCTGTGTGTCTGGGAAATCTTTAGCTCATACAGTATGCGCAAATAATAACAACTGTTTCGTTCCATCCCTAGTTTTCAGCCCTCCATGAAACAGAACTGTATCTAGTGTTCCTGCACTTTTTTTGTTGGTGAAGGCCAGATAAATTAAATGAAAAGAAGGCCTGATCCTGTTTCTGGGGCTGCCAGTAGGAATTTTGCCATCATCTTCAACAGCATTGATTCAAACCCGGAGGTAAAGAAAATATGTTAACAAAGGGGAAATCCTGCATGTGCAAATGCAATAAAGAGAAAAAATAAAGATACGAAGGGGCCTCAGTGCTATGACATTTGGATTCATTTGAAGCCTGTTCACACACACAACAACAAACACAAGGAAGAAAGGTTGAAATGTACAACTCTATGTAGCTGGATTAAAGTGAACATTTTAAGTCAGAGTTCTTTCTTTTGGTCTCGGTTCCTTCAGCCTTTGTAATAAACAATTCTGGGAGACAGGGATTAGAAGCAGCTGCAAGCCTCCATGTGATCTGAAGGGCACAGTAGGACAATGAGGAATTTAGATATCATTCATTTTCTTTTCTTTTCTTTTCTTTCATTCTCCCCCCTCCATTCCACATGGGAAACAATCAGTCATCCTCAGCCATGGAGAATGACCCCCTACCTTTCATAGTCCATATCCAAAAAACCTTTGGCAAAGCAGACCTGAATTCCAGCTAGCTCAGCACTGCTGGAAGTCACATTCTGCACTGTAGGACATAGGGGTTCATGAATCATGGGCTTATACTGTACACTAAGTACCTTCAATCAATTGTCAGCAACACTGATTGACCACTCTCTGAGCACTCTGTATACTTCCACTTTTGTTTTAATGCCTTTTCAGTTTGCACAATGAGCTTATGAAACCTTACGGGAATCAAGTTCCTCTCTGATTAAAATCACCTTTTTTAAATGCAGCTTTGCAGCAGGGATGCCAGCCTGAAGGGCCCAGCATGGCAAAGATACATTCCCGATGATTTATGTAACTTCGCTTCCTTGATGATTACCCCAAATAAATCATCTTGGTATTTTCGGTGGTGATTTAGCTGCCCTTTACATTCATATAAATCTTCAGGCCAAGGAGAAAATTAGCCAAGTCAACCCATTGATCTTGTGAGGTAAATTTTACCTTGGCAGCAGGGGCTCCATTGATAAACAATGAGGCAGTGCAAATAACTTATCAGTTTACTTTTAATCAATGCTGTTTCTCACAATGTATTATTCTACCAATGGGTCTAAATCACTGTGCACTATAACTGTTGTTTTCAAAACCTTTTAATCTAATTGGAAAATCTTCCTTTCAACTGGTAATAAACACTCACTAAGCTGTCTGTACCTAATTGAGCTGTAGTAATTTATGTGAGCTCCCCACTGCTTTTTCTCTCTTTAATCAGACAGACTGCTCTGTGTCTTTAACTAATGAAATCCAAGGCTTCACCCAGTAGATCTGATCCAGTGTCACCACTGAATAAATCTTCATTAACATTGGCATGTCCCACATCCTCCCCTTGTCCCATTTCATCATTGACTCAAGAGTCACGCCATCAGAGGCAGGCCAAAGTCACTGCTTTATTTACACAAATAAACAAGCATCGGTCATGAACGTGGCATCAAGTCAGAAAAAGAACAATGTACTGGACCACTTAGTTGGGACTTAATAATAATAATCTGATGTTCTTTTCTCAGGGAGAAGTTGTAAACCTTCTCAACCACTTGGGCCAGAAGTACTTCCAGTTGCAATGTGTGGAGTCATAGTCAGGAATTTTTCCCTACTCTAATGTCTACACAAATATGTTGTGACCCCCAACATAAAAAAATATCCTGTTAAGATCTTTGGAATAAAAGACCATTTTTAAATTCACTTCTGTCCTTGACAAGGGCTCAGTTGCTAACTGAAGGCATATTCACAGCAATACAACTGAGTCAAAGCCTACAAAATATGCTGTACAGGCAGTTCTTCTGGTCTGAGAGAAGGGCACCATCCAGACAGAATAACATCAAGTACTCACTCCTCATTTGAACTGTTTGAAAATATTCTGATGGAAAATTGTCTCTGGTAAAATGCTGCTTCATTGGAACTGTGCTTTCCCATTGGATCATGCTGGTTGTGATGAAATTTTATTTTGGGAAAACAGAGATTGAAAAAGGGCTTTTCTGTAAAGCTGGACCAGAACATCTCACTGTTTCTCTTCAACCTGACTTTTATTTTTAAATGTTTACATTATACATTTGTTTAGCATTAAGAATATCTAGAGCAAAATTAAACGTCTTGATTTTTATCAAAAAGGATAAAACGAACTGTTTCATTTAACCCCAAACTCTTGTTTTTTGTTTCTGCTGAGAAAAAAAAACAATTAAAAAAATATTTTGGCTTGTTGCTTCATCTAAATTTCAATTGTTCTCAGACTTATATTCACTATATTCATGAGACTGTTCAAAACTCTGAGGAGGTTATTTTTAATTGATTGCACATGATAGGATAAATCTGCCACTGATGCAAGTCCATGAAATCCTCTGTTTTGCCTACAGGAAGATCAATGAAAAAAGAGGATAAGCAATGGGATTGCAAAGCCCATGCACAAGTACCCTGACTTGTCATTGGAAAATATAGTATGCAGATCAGGAAAATCTCATAATAAAATTCCCCAGTAAATGAATCAAGCGTCCTGAATCTGCTGAATACTTGTTCATGTATCCATGGGCACATCCCCATGAGTGTGCATGTGTGGTTTGCGGTGTCGCTGGCCCACCTGTGGTGCTGCAAACTGCACACACCACACATGCAGGCATTCATAATGCTGTTAATTTGCAGTGCAGCATTTTTTTTTTACATCAGGAGATCCTGATATAAAAAAAAACCCACACCAGAAAAAAGCAGTGGGGTGCATGTGGTGGCAGCATGCCCCAACCAAAACTGCAGCCTGGCCTGCAAAAGCCATGCTCCAGCTGCCTGCGAGGCTTTGCATGCCCAGATTGCCCCTGCTGGAGCCCTGGGAGGCCCCCAGGACTCCAGGTAGCCCAGGTGCTAGCCCCAACATTTCCTACCCCACCTGGGGCAACTTGCCGCATGCCAGAGTGCATGTGTAGGGGCAGTCCCTGGTGACAGCTAGCAGCAGCAATAATATGTGCTGCTGCTATTTATCTCTAGGGAATGCCCACTTGCAGGAATGTGTCCTGTATGGCTTTCCATGGGGGTTTGCCAGTAGCAGCAGCTAAAGAGACTGGGGGAAAATAAAGACCAAGTGCAATAATACTTTGAGCCCTGCTGTCAGGGCTGGGTCCACTGTTCAGGCTGCCATCTTATATGAGGGGCTCAAGGCCAACATTCCATTAGCCAATGGGAAAGGTTTATTTTCTTTCAACATTCATGATGGTTCCCAGAGCTACTGATTGGAAAAAACACCTGATCAGTGCTATCTGACTATTTTTTAAATCCCTGCCACATTATCAAACAGCTCTGCATCAAAGCTGCAACTATGAAAGACAGCTTGAGGAATAGAGAATTCTTTATGATCTTCCATCACACCATCCAATTGTCTGCACAGTGTTCAATAATAAGCTCCAAATTCTGTCTTTCCTGACACAACAGAACATAACTGCAGAGCAGTCCAGTAAAGCCAAATTCTATAGAAATATTTCAGTCTGCACCAACCTTGATGTGTTAATGGTATTGTTATTGGGTAGCAAACATAAAGACAAACTGCATAAATACCCTTTCGGAGAATAAATTATCAGAACCCACCTGGATGCCAATATACAACAAACATTCTTCTAAAAATAATTGTGCCATCTTTCTGCACGTGCAGATATATTTGTTTGAACCCAGTTTGCCATGTTAGGAGTTCCATATACTTGGAGATACTCAGGGCCTTATTTTGATAGATGTCTAGGTACTGAGTGTGTTTACTGTGGAGTAGACTATTTAGCTCCACCATAAATGTCTTGGCATCTACACATGCAGGGCTATTGGGCTGGAGTAAACTAATAAACTCTGCAGTAGGATAGTACTTGTAAATACGAGTACTATCCTATTGCAGAGTTTTTTAATCTGCAGCCCTGTATGTGTAGATGCTGACACAGCTGGCTGGTACATGAGGGTGCTCCAGTGTGGGAGCTACCTGCTGGCTAGCCTCAAACTGGAACACCTTTGTGCCCCAGCCAGCCCCTCCACAGCACGTTGAGCTGGATTGGAGCAGCCCTGGGCTGGCAAGCTGACACTCTGTATCCCTTGCCAGTCAAGGCTGCTCTGGCCCAGTTTAACATGCTGTTGTCCCTGGTGCACGCAGTGCCCATTGCGCTGGAGTTTATTATACCACATTAATATGCATGTGTAGATGCACTCAGAGAGAATTAGCAAAGTATGTAAGTTAATATGATGTCTAACACCCATTATTTCCTTGATTTTCATAAGTGACTTTTTACATGTATCAAATCAGAGATGCCCAAAAGGAAGGAAGAAAAGAAAATCAGAAGGCAGTAATTTTAGACAATCTCATGTGGTAGCTCGATTGATGCCTCTTAGATATTTGACTCTGTGTACTTTGTATTACTTGGAAAGTCAGTGGCAGAGGACAGGTGATTGGGAAACAATGTGGCTCAGTAAGCATGCTAGAAGCAGGTATGGTGAGGTTTATTTTTCAGGCAAGAGTACAAGAAGTAAACATTTAACCTTCATCTGTTCTCATGACACTGTAGCAATTGTTGTTCTCATGGGGTAACTTATTACCACAGCTGCATGAACAAAATGGAACCAGTAACAACAGTATAATTGTATCAAAAACTATTTCTTAAACATATAGATTGTTTGAAAGAGTATTTATGATGATTTGAACCCAAAATATTAACTAGAATTATGAACAAAATTTCACCTTTTTTTAAAGTTTCAAAATGTGAATGAACAATTTGCTAAGTCTGCAGTTCACACTGTTTTCAAACTAACAATTATTTCTGTAACAGGGGCTCAAGGCAAAGCCCCATTACTACATAGACCCAAGCCCTGGACAGCCAGAGGAACCAGGCCCACAGCGGTGAAGGTTTAGGACACCAGGGATAGATTAGGGTAACTAGGACACCACCATGCTCAAAAGGCAGGACAGGAGGACAGGGACTCCACCCTCAGGGCACCAGAGAAGAAGAAAGCCACTGGGAGCAGCAGTGCAGTGAGAGAAGAACCCCAGCAATCAAGCACTGGATTGGAGGAGATGGGGAGAGTTGGGGAACACTTACCCAACAGAGAGTGGACGGTGGGGACTGGCAGGACACACAGGGATCAGGGGATCACCCCAGGGAAGCCCCGAGATCACTTAAGCCCCAGAGTGCATACAGTAGTGAAGAGATGGCGATTGGGGCAGAGTGACATTCTCCCCACTTCCTGAGTTAATTGGACAATTAAGGGAGTGGCATCCTCCTGGTTTCTTAGTTGATTAGGTAATTGGGAGCAGCAATTAGCAACTGCAGCCAAGTCCAAAAAACCTTCACACCTTGTTAATTAACTCCTAGGTGGTCTCTGGTGCTCAGGGATTGACATCTAACCCCTCAGGGGTTGACATCTAACCATTTTTTCCCATCTTCAAAGTCGTGGCAGGTGAGACCCTGAGGGGAGATTGTGGGCATGCATCTGCCAAGTTCACTAACTGGTGCATTGGCCAGGAACCTGGCCTGATGGGGGAAGAACTGAAGAGTCAAGGATCCCATGGGTGTTCAAATCCCAACTGCCTGGCAACAGGTACACAATATTACTTTACAACTGCTGCTGGGCCAGCAAGCACAGCTGGAGGAGATAATCTGAGTACGAACCCAAGAAGCCGAGGCAAGGATCTGGCTGTTCTCCCAGCAGCAGAACTTATGTGAGAAAATCGAGGCCCAACAGGCATCCCAAGGGAGGGAGGGGGAAGGCAACTGGTTCCCCAGGATGATCCCCCAGGGCGATGTAGAGGCATACCTGGAGGCCTTCAAGAGGACAGCCATGGCTGCAAAATGGGACCCAAGCAGCTGGGTGATAGGAATAGGGCTCCTCCTCATTGGCCTCGCCCAAGCAACTTACCGTGCACTCACCCGAATTGAGGCCTGAGACTACAGAACATTAAAAGAGGTGATACTATACCACCTCAAAATATCCCCCAAGGCCTACTTCCAGAAGTTCTGGGCCCGAAAGGGGATGGCAGGGTTATGCCCATGCCTGCTTGCCCAGAACCTTAGGGACCTGGTGAAGTGGTGGCTTCTGCTTGAGACGTGGTCCATAAAAGAGGTGGTGGACCTCATAGTCCTCTAGCACTTCTTGACTGACCTTGGGGGCAACACCCAGCGCTGGATGAGGTTGCACCAACCAAAAACCATGGAGGAAGCCCTGTGCCTGGTGGAAAACTACGTTGCCATGGAGGCAGATGGGGAAGGACACAGGAAGAAGTGCCTCCAAGGGACCAGGACTTGAATATGCCTGGAAGGGCCCAACAAAAGAAACAAAGGAGAGGAAACCAGAGCTATGAACCATGAGTCCTGGGGCTGGGACACCAGGGAGATAACATGCTACTGATGAGCAGAAAAGGGGCACGTGTCCAGATTTTGCTCACACAAACCCCAAACCAAGATGACAATAGACAGTCCACCTGATGAAAAAATGGACTGTAGCTTCGGCTGGCATAAAGGCCTAGGGTGGCAGAACAAGCCCATAGTTGAAGCCAAGGTAGGAGGCACAATCATCCTCACGGTTGTTGATATGGGCTGTTCCCAGTCCATGATTCAGGTGGATCTTGTTCCCATACAACTGGGGACCCCCGAGACCCCGGTGAGCATGGTCTGCATGAATGGGGTCTCATATACCTATGAGAGCCAGCAGCTTCTATCAGTGACGGGCCACACAGAGGAAATTGCAGTGGGACTAGCAGAAACTCTCCCCTGCCCCATACTCCTGGGGGTCGACTGGCTGCATCTAATGGAAGTGGTCACATGGGTCCTAAGGAGGAATGGAGGAGAGTGACAGAATGACCCAGAAGCAGTGTGCTTTGGTGCCCCTGAAGATGAGGATGGAGGAGACCTTGACATGGAGCAGATCACTGGGGATGGATACTTCTGGGAAGAAAAAAAACAGGAGTCACTTTTTTGCAACATCTGGCAGATGCAGTTAGCCAAGCAGGAAGGGGAGATGGTGGACCCCAAGAAGGTGCGTTGGAGCCCTTGTTGCAAGGTAATAATGGGCATCCTGTACAGGGTAGAAGATAAGGAAGATGGGTGTGAGAGACAGCAGGTCCTAGTCCCACAGAAGTATTGGGGTGACCTGCTATGAGTGGCTCATACCCCCCTGACAGGGGGAACCTTGGGGAGGGACAAGACAGAAGCCTGGTTGAAGCAGCGGGTCTTCCGGTCCAGCCTCTGTAAAATGGTGGAAAGGTATTGTGTGGAATGCCCCGAGTGCCAGAAGACCAGGGGGATGAGACCTGCCAAGACCCTGCTGGTGCCTTTGCCAGCCGTAGGGTGACCTTTCGATATGATTGCACTGGACATAGTGGGGCCATTCCCCAACAGCCAGTCCAGCCACCAGTTCGTTTTCGTAGTCATTGATTGTGCTACTCGATTCCCTGATGCGGTTCCTCTGCATTCAGTCACTGCACCCACAATAGTTAGTGCCCTCATGAAGTGAATCACGTGGGTCAGAATTCCCTGGGAGATTCTCACCAACCAAGATAAGAACTTTATGTCTAAGAGCCTACGGGGGATATGTAGCACCTTGAAAATCAAGCAGCTCAGGACATCCATTTACTATCCTCAGATGGATGGCTTGATGGAGCGCTTCAACAGAATGCTGGAGGGGATGATAAGGGCCTGCATACAGGGTTACCCCAGGGGATGGGACGCCATGATACCCACCTCCTCTTCTTGATGAGAGAGGTACTTTAGGCCTCCACAGGCTATGCTCCATCCGAGCTGCTCTATGGCCACAGCCCATGAGGGGTCCTGGACCTAATATGTGGACCTTATGAGGGGTGAGAAGCAGGAAAAGAGGATGTGGCCTGGCCCAAAGCCATTTTAGATTTCTGCAAAAGACTGAGAAAACCCCAGCCCATAGCACAAGAAAACCTGGGACAAAGCCAAGGGAGGCAGAAATAGCATTATGATTTACATACTGCAAAACAAGAGCTGTGGGAAGGGGACTGGGTGTTAGTGCTACTACCCAACAACCTGCACAAGCTGCAGCTACTGTTCCGAGTGATGAGGCATATGGGACTCGTCAACTATGAGGTGCTCTGGACAGAACTCACTCAGAGAAGGAGAATTTATCATATCAACCTGTTGATAAAGTGGCATCAGAGGGAGGGATGCATGATGCAAGCCCCAGTTGAGCTGGAGGCGATAGATGGGCACAGAGAGTGGTACAGACCACTCATGTAGTAGGAGGCCAAAGTAGGCTTTCAGCTCTGTTTCGTACAGCTTTTTACATGCCTTTCTATTTTTAGAATGGCTATCATTCCACTCCCTGAAACTTCTTTCTGCCTCTGTTTGTTTCTCTTACGATAACAGTCAGGATATCTTGTGAGAGAAACAGGTGGAACATTTCCACCACTGTGTCTTTATTTCTTTCTCTTGTTGGCCCAGGACTTTCATAGACTATGTCCTTGGCTGTTCTCCAATGATGTACTATCTGTGGACTTTTTTTCCACACTCTGCCATTCCTTCCTATAAAGGTGTCATCATCTGTAACGTCTTTCTGGGAGTGGTGGCAATGGTTTTGCTCCACATCCTGCTGTAGCTCTCCTTAGTCTTCCAATGGCAGCCCTGGGCTGGTCCTCTTCCCTTTCCCACTGGAAGTGTTGGCATCACTTCTGCACCAGCTCCTCCACATCTGAGCTGGATGAAGCTTCCATAGATACATGGTCTTCTTGCTCTGAACAATGTCCCATGTTTGGAACAAAGTCAGCATCCTCATTGCCTTGAGATAAGATTTCATCAGTGGAGTGTCACTGTCATCCCTGGTTACCTGTGTAAGACGGGCTTCAGCATTGAATATGCACTGCCTTCTCATCCTGGACTGCAGAAAAAAAAAAGTGATTACTGTTGAATGCATATAAATAACAATCAAAGACATGTCTGTCCACCTATGCTGTCACAGAAGCAATTCTGCCCTGCCCTATGGCAGCACAAGTAGCACCCTCTCCTCCTGGGCACAGAAGCCAGAAACCAGCATCCACCCTTTGAAGGCAAGCCAAATGTGGGTGGATTCTGTTTGGAAACCATACGTGCAGGGCCTTATCGAGAGCAGGTAAAAGGGATATGGGGGGTGTCAAGCCCTTACCATTGAAGAGGACGCTATAGTGTATGATGTATACAGTATGATGTTGTTCTATTTCTTCTCTATTGGCCTTTTGCTCCTTGTCCTTATTTCCAACAAACAGGGCAAATTAGCTTGTATGTTATGAAAAGGGCAGGTGAGGCAGGAGTTTTGCCATGAGAAAAGAGAGCAGAGGTGGATTTGGGTGTGACAAAGGGTTTTTTGAGGGTTTTTTGGCAAAGGGCAGGGTGTTTTGATGTTTTTGCAGCCTGCAAACAAAGTGGTTAGCAAAAGGGATCACCATATCATCTGCAAAAGCAGAGCAGAGGATGGCCATCCATTAGTTACCATGGATACCTGAATGAGGTGTGAGTGAATGCTGACCTTTCAGATACATCCACCCAAAGTGGCCAAACAGGTCTAGGTCTTTCATTTATACAGAAATTGCATTGGGGTAATGCCCAATGCATTAACTTGTGCCTGGGGTAAGTTGTTACCCCATATGGAAAACCACATTCACGCCTGGGGTAACATGTTACCCTGGGCAGTTTTTCATCCACAGAGAGCAAAGCATTCATGTAAACTGGCTGTTCTTTGGAGATATTGTGCACTGCGGTGCCAGTGACAATGTCCTAAAAAGAAATTTTTTTAGAGTTAATTAACTTTAAGATATTGCACAAAATATGCATCTGGGGTAGGAAATTACCCCATGGGAACATATGAAGGTTAAGGTTAATTTTTAATGATGTTTAAAAAAATGTATGCATAATATTTGTTGGCATAGGTTCTGGATATCCAAGAATTCTCATTTGCATGTACAATTGCTTTACATGTGTAACTATAAGGATTGTACATACAAAGAGATTATACTCCTACATTTTACAAGTGAATTTAGCAAGGCCGTTAACATAGATGTGCCTTGGTGTGCCTAGTATACCTTTTCAAAGTTGTTCTAGAAGGACAGTAAGATATAGTTGATGTATAGAGACCTCAACTTTTGTAAAGGATTTTGAAGACAGCTGGGCTAGTCACTTAGTAAAGTAATTCTTGGTGGAATAAGGTGTACTGCCACTTTATCTATTACTTTTCCATTTGAGCTTCACGGAAGCAACTGGTCATTCAAAAAGAGCTGAATAAAGGAAGTTTATAGGTTGGGTTGCCTGGGAGATCAGGACTGGGAGTTTAGGCAATGAAGGACTGAAACTGTTGAGGATGAGAAGGGCATCTTGTCTAATATATTGGCAGAGAAGATCATTTTGATTGTGGCATGTGGACTGCTATGAGTATAACAGATGCCTCATAAAAATCATTTGTATGAATCTAGGTGGGAGAAAACAAGGACAAGGCAAGTTATGATGGAAATGGGGAGCATGTCCCAGTCAGAATGTTCTTGAGCATGCCTGGCCCATTCCATCCCATTTTTGGTCCCTAGATTGCCAAGTCTTAAGACTGGCCATGGAAAGCTGTCCTGAACCAGTCTTCCTAGTATATTTCAAGTTTTTGAGTGTTTGAACAGACACGGGTAAGAAAGAGTTGCTGAGGAAAATCCTGGCCAAGACATGCTGCTACCTCAGTGTAAACATACCATCATTTTTAACACGTGAAAATAGTCCTTGGATAAGTCCCCTGCTCCAAGGTGCAAGCAAATGTCCTTGCAGCTTGTGTGGAGGGAGCTAGAGAAAAACCTGAGAGAGAAGAAAGAATCCAGCTTTCGGTCAGGCAAACAAACTTCCTTTGGTCTGCAAAATGGTAGTAGCTCTGTCTCTATTCAGTTGCAGAAGGCATTTCTCATGGTCAGCTTTACCCTTAGAATTTAACCACTACCCCAGGTTCCATCCAAGTCAAAAGAAACTGGAGACAAAGTGGACTCTATATAGTACCTGGAGCCTAGCCAGAGCCTTTGATCTGGCATTCCCACCAAGAGAGGGTTTTAATTAGCAGCATCCTGTGCTTACTCATATGCCTTGAATAGTTTTATTGTGTGTCACAGCTCTATCCCAGAAGACACAATGAAGGTCTATGAGAAATGATTCACACTTTAAAGCAGATTCAGATTTAATTACTTTTCATTTTTAACTGCATAGAGCTGTATTAGTTCCGTTATACGTAAAGGTGCAAAAGATCTTTATTGGATATTGGAAAAGTATTGTCTAAAGGCACGAAACAAAGCACATTTTATACCTAAAAGCATAATAAGGGAAAGAGGAATGAAGAAAAATGCATATCCTTTCATGGGTAATAATACCCACTTGTTAAGCCTGTAACATCCCTGTGTAACACATGGTTTATAAGAGAGATTGACATTAATATGGAGGGCATATTCACCCTGATCCACGTTCCATTCCATGATGTGGCATACTGAATTGCTTCTCTCAGTGGCCATTGTCTAATACCATCGAGGAAGGCAAAAAATGGTGCGAGGCACAAATTCTCTGCTAAGTGCCACCCGTAAGTATCTCAGATGGCCCATAAGGTAAAACATGAGGGAAAAGAGTCTTCCCCCAACAAGGAAGGGGTTTTTTTGCCTCCCTGCCTACCATCTGACACCTTTGGGGAAGGAATTCTATCTGATCAACACATCAAAGAGCTAC
This sequence comes from Crocodylus siamensis, assembly GCF_052110815.1. Taxonomy (NCBI): domain Eukaryota; kingdom Metazoa; phylum Chordata; order Crocodylia; family Crocodylidae; genus Crocodylus; species Crocodylus siamensis. The sequence goes on along the minus strand of NC_143396.1, from coordinate 153,960,601 downwards.
TCAACAGGGCTCACAAAGACTTTCTCATGGACCCAGAGGGACAGACTTCCATCTTCAGCTTCCTCTGCAAAAATGAAGTTTATTTCCTACCTATGGGGACTTTTTACTGTCTTGTACCATTTACACTTTTCCCAGAGCCTAATGAAGGGACTTTGATCCCGAAAGCTTGCAGAAAAGGACAATTTTCTTGCCATTTTTCGGTTGGTCTAATAAAAGGTATCATTTCGGAACAAAGCATTTAAATTTTTTGTATGTCTTTCCCCCATTAGAGCATCATTAGAGCATGATGTAACCACAGAGCTGTTGTACATGAGCTACAGTAGCTCTAACAGTCCACCCTGCATGCATGTATGCATATCCATGTAAGATGATAGGAAGAAAAAGAACTAATGTGAAATGGTATGCCTGGCTGCTTTGCTGTGCTTCATCCTGTGGGATATCTGTTGTGTGACCTTCTGCAGCCATACGTAAGGCTAGTGACAAAAGCAAGTGTTTTTTGCTCCTGTTAGCTCTGCAGTGTCACCGCAAAAATAGCAGAGTGAGCTGGATTGTATTCTGGCTCATATGTCATCATTAGTAGTATTGATTATGTTGCAGTGTCAGAAACTTTATTAGTGGTGATAACGCGTGTGTCTGAAGATCCCCAGGGGACACTAAGAGGGCTCCATTTAGAAAAAAGCTATGCACAAAAATCATTGTCTTTCAGACAGTCTACAGCCCAAAATAACAGAATCCCATGTAAAAGGAGTTCCCTTTTCAGGGTTAGAACTTTATTTTCGGAGAGAGAGGTATCTGCTTTATAAATTGATCTAGTTTGCAGTGTTCTTCCCAACGGTATAGATTCTTAACTCCAATTGATAATTAAGTTATGCCTGCAAATATGAGGATTGATTTGATAGCCCTTGCAATATGATGTCATCTCTAAGACAAATTGGAGATAAAAGACCAGGACACACTACACCATTCCTTTGCTTACAAATTCAGTTTTCTCCACACTGCTCCTCTGTGGAACAGTAGTCTAAACAATGGTCTAGTTTTGGCAGTTCCTCCAGAAATGTGTATATATAAGCCTTTTACATGAAAGCAACCACCCCATGGTCTTTTTCCTTTCTCTTAGCTTAGCCAGTCAATTGTAGAAAAGAGCTATGATCCGTTGTGGGGTTTGTGCAGCTACAATAGCACTGTAGAGTGCTGCTTGTTGTACAGTTTTTCCAGTGCTATTGGAACCTTCAGGTCATTGGCATTTTTCTATTTCTGTTTCAGTGATAGACCTGAAAAGAGCGTGACGCTGGGAACTAATACAGAAGCATTCTTCCACTACCGCTCTTGATATACTGTTGCCTATAATATAAATGTGATAATAAATCACACTTTCCTTTTCTTACATGTCTGGTGTCAATGTGCAGCATAGTCTTGTGGATCTGGCTTTATAATTTTATTTCAATGAAAGACTTTGAATATGCTCCAGTCAGCTTATCTGATTGTTTGTTCTGCTCAGCTAAGCAAACCAAGCAAGTGTGCCTTAACTAAATTATTTTCTGCAACTCCATGCTGGTAGTGTTCTGGTACAGGTGGCTCTATCTGTTTTATTTATTTCTTTATTTTCATTTCTTATATTTTTTCCCCGCTCACTGTTCATTAAAAATATTTGAAAGCAAAAAAGTAAAAGTTCCATAAAACTCTAAAACAAGAATCCATGAGCTAGATGCCAAAGCAGAATCTGAGTTTGAAAAGTAGAATTCCTGATTAAGATTTTTTGATTCTTGGGCTTGAAGAACTGTCAAAGGATATTTGCTGTATTGCACTTCTTTTGAGTCACTGGACTGTTAATAAGCATAAGAATTGGTAGTTATCCTTTGCCAAGCCTTTGTGATGCTTGGTTGTAGGAAAGAGTCCTCATCTGATCTATGAAAGTGCATTTGCATAAAAATTACCCACCTGAGCAGCAATCAGACAGCTAGTTTTCCTAAAGAGCAATGTTTAGGGTGAAGAACTTTGGGGATGGGGGAGGGAACTAACACTTTTCTCTGATAAGACATGCCACAAATCCAATGGGATAACAAGGATGGAGGGAAAGTCTCCAGCTCATTTCATTTTATTCATAATATTTAGTAAAACTGCAAACTTACCTGAAAAAGTAGAGAATGGAAAATGATGAATTGGCAATTTTCACAATGAAAATACTACTTGACCAAGGACCTTGTTTGAAAATGGATCTTTGAGATGCTAACTTTTTTCCTGTCAGAAAATATTCTGTGGGCAGGGAAACAAGTCTCATCGAAACAGGAAACTCTATAATCCAGATATATTCAGGACTCAGAAGAAGTGAACAGGTAGGAGAATACCTAACCAGAGACACTGGTATTATGAGCTGATCAGAAATGAAGAATCACCCCATTGGTCATTATTCACAAAGGCTGGGCAGAAAAGTGCTACTGATCTGACTAGCGTTTTATCCCCTTCGTAGAATAGTGATTCTCAACTTTTTTAGACTCAAGGCACCCCTCATTAGACTCTAGGGACCCCTTGGAAAATGCCAGCTCCTTTCTTGACTACAGAAAAATAATAGATTGCCCTGGCATTTGGCAAACAAGGTTGAAGAGGAGGCAGAAAAGCTCCTGACGCTCCAAAAGATTCTTTGCTGGGTTTGTCTGAAAGTTGTGGATATACCTTTCCCCTCTCCTTTCTCTTTCTCTCAAGGCCTTCCTTCTTCCTTTGATCTTTGCTACTTGGGACAAAGTTACAAGAAAAAAGAAAGCAGAAGAGCTGTGGGATGTTTCTCTGTATACAGTGTAGGGGCATGTGGAAACGGGCCGGTAAAGAGGCTTTTCAGCTGTGCGCATTTGAACGATAGCTTTTTTGGCCCCCATGTTTTCTATCCTGGTTGTTTTTTAATCAAGAGGAAGAAAAAACATGCCACATTACTGAAGCGGTTTCCAGCACATGCATATATATAGCCTCACGTGTACAAAGAGGCCCCCTCCAAAAACATTACATGCACTTGCATCTTCCTCAGACTTGAGGAGGGGTTCCCTATACCCTCTAACATGTCTATCAACTATGCAGTTAGTCCAATAAAATATATCTCTTAAAAATGTGCTTCTTTCTTATTTCCTGAACCATCACAGCTACAGCAACATTTGAAACTCTAGTCCAGAAACGTCAGTAGGCAGAATCTACATAATGATTGACTTAGCTCCATGGCTTTCTTCAACAGAAAAAACCCCCAAGTCAGTTAATCTCAGCAGAGACGTTTATTCATTCTCCAATAATGAACATAAAGAACACCATTAAGTCATTCAGCTGAAAACCTCTGTCTTCAGATTGTGAGCAGGCTGACCTCACCGGAGAGGCTCTGCTGTTTTCTGGAGATTATAGGATCATAGCAAAGTAAGGATGGAAAGGACCTCACAAGATCATCTGGTCCAGTCCTCTGCTCCTGGCAGGATCATCCCTGACTGGATCATCCCAGCCAAGTGTTTGTCTAACCTGATCTTGAAAACTTCCAAGGATGGAGATTCTAAAATTTCTCTAGGTAGCCTGTTTCACCGCCTGAGCACCCTCATGGTCATAAAATTCCTCCTAATCTTCAATTTAAACTTTCTCTGCTGAGCTTGAGGCCATTGTTTCCAGTCCTAATGAGACCAGACCAGACCGGACCTCTGGACCCATCCTGCCCCAATCAAGAGATCAGAGTAAGTCATCCCCAGACAGACGCCACATGCAGCAAGCCCAGAAGGCAGGCAGCAGGTCCCACCCAGTTCAGCCCTTAAAAGACAGGTCCAGCCTGTATTCTCCTTGTCCAGACAAAGGGGAAAGTTTCTGCTTCTGATCCTTCATCGGCTTCCTTACTGATCTTCTGGTTTTGACTCCTGGCTCTGACTCTGCCAGGATGGTTGGCATTCCCTGATTCTAGTTTCCTGTTCTTAACTCTGGTTTGACCTTCAGCTCTGGCTTTGGCTTCTGATCCTGGCCTGTCTGATTTTGGCTATGGCTTCCAAATATAGTTCTGGCATCAGACATCTATGGACACCAGGTCCCTAGAGAACTGGCCTGGACTACACCCATTCATTGGATAACAAAAGCCTAGGCAAGACCATCTCTGCCATGGTGCATAACAGTTCTTTCCCTGTGGCCACAGAGAAAACCCCATCTCTATCCTCTCTGTAATCACCCTTCAGCTATTTGAAGACTGCTATCAAATCCCTTCTCAGTCTTCTCTTCTTCAGACTGAATAACCCTGGTTCTTTCAGGCTTTCTTCATATGTTTTGCCTTCCATGGCCCTAATCATTTTCTTTCCAAGCTGTCCACATTCTTCTTGAAGTGTGGAGCTCCATGTGGGGCCTCACCAGTGCTGACTCGAGCAGAAAAATCACTTCCCTTGTGTTACAAGTGACACTCCTTCTAATACAACCCCATAAGCAGGTAGCTTTTTTTGCAACAAGAGCACACTAGTGGCTCATATTCAGCTTACGGTCCACTGTAACCCCCAGGTTCTTCCCTAAATTACTGCCACCTAGTCAATGATCCCTCAGCCTGTATTTGTGCATGCAATTATTCTGTCTTAAGTAGAGGACTTTGCCTTTACCCTTGATGAATATCATCAGATTGATAACAGACTGTTTCTTCAATATATATCTAAGTCATTCTCGATGAATGAGCTGGTTTCATTTTTAGGTCTTACCCTCTAAAGCATCTGGAATTCCATCCAACTTGGTTCTGTCCTCATATTTGGCTAAGCAAATTATTAATGAAGATATTAAACAATTCTGGACCCACTTGACGCCTCCTCTCAATGAGACATATTCAAGCTAGCTCAGGAGAAAAGAAAGAAAGAGTAATTTTTTGTGTTTAATTTTCCTAAAAGCATATTCTCAATTTGTCTCTCTCACCTTCCTTTTTCTTTTTTCTTTCTTTTGCCTAGCTCTTGCCAAAACCAGATGCAAGCGCTGGATTTAGAAGAGTGAGTACTGAATACTTAAAAGAGAAAAGAGATGGCTAGGCCCAAAGGACAAATGACCCAGCTAGAAAAAAATGAACAGACTTCCTTTGCCACATGATTAAATTGTATTCCAGGTCAATCCTGGAACATTATAACATTTCTCATTCTGTAGGAGATTTCAGGGTGTGCACAGAAAATTCTATTTAATAGCAGTGAGTTCCTGGAAAGACAAAAACTCAACAAAGCTACTACTATGACAACAACAAACCATCATCTGCCTGCTTGACAGATGGTATTTGAAAGCACCTCAACTGTGAATGTTCCCTCTCCTCACATGGAATCAGTAAAGGTCCTTTGCTTCTGAATCAATTTTTTTTTTAACTTTAAGATAAGACATCAGTGCCCCTGACCTCATTGCTAAGAAGGGGAAATGATGACAAAGTGTGGTAAGCCAGAAACAAACAATGGCATGAAGCAAAAGCATTCTGTTTCTTCTTCCTTCCTTCAAAACACATCTTCGGAACTGTCCAAAACTTCAGGATTATTTATCTGATTTAAAATTAAAAAGAGGAAAGAATTATTCTAAAAAGCATCAACTTTTTTTAAATAAGCACTCCCTCTTGACCCTTACTCAAAGATGTTTGTTCTTTTCAAAATGAATATTCTCTGTGGCCGTAGGTACTTAATTAATAGGCCTGTGCAAAGCTTCAGTTGCTGATTCAATTCAGAGGAGATTTGGCCTGATTCGGTGGCCAAATCTCTGAATCCCAATCAAATTGGGAAACCAATGAAAAGGTCCAAATTGATTTGAAACCTCCAAATTGATTTGGAAAAAATTCAGAGGAGATTCAGAGATTCAGGCATTTCCCATTCACTTGATTCAGGATATTGATTCAAATCACTGAATTGAATATCGATTCCCTGAATTGGCTGAATCTGAAGTGAATACTAGCCGCTTTGCACAGGACTACTAATTAATTCATTTTGTTAATTAGTAGCTGATGTGTTGATACTTTGGCAAGGATTAGCAATGAGCAACAATGGTCAAATCCAAAACATCCAACTGTTAAGAATTGCCTTAAATAGTGTTTTGTGTTGGCCTATATTAGTAAGAGAAACTAAGTATTAAGTTTAGCTCCACATCTGAACTGCCCAAGAGTTTTTGGGGTCTAAGATTTTAGTATGGTCTAATAAAAAGTAAGGGGCCAGTTATTAATAATCTGAATCTTTGGGCACTTTTACACATGCTCTGGGGGTGGGAGGGGTGGCACTTTAATTAGAATGGCTCCAAAACTCACTCTAATAAAAGCACCACAGCATCTGATGTAACAGCGTCACCGTGCTTCAAAATGATGGCAGTGGGACTTGAACTAAAGTTCATAGATTTCATAGACATTAGGGCTGGAAGGGACCTCAGAAGATCGAGTCCAGCCCCCTGCCTGAGGGGCAGGAAGTCAGCTGGGGTCATAGGATCCCAGCAAGATAAGCAACCAAATTTCTCTCGAAGGTATTCAATGTAAGCGCTTGGACCACCTCCGATGGCAGGCTGTTCCAGACCTTGGGGGCTGAGACAGTAAAGAAATTCTTCCTTATGTCCAGCCTGAAATGCACTTGCAGTAGTTTATAACCGTTCAACCTCATCATCCCTTAGCGCACTCTGGTGAACAAATGTTCCCCCCAGATACTGGTGGTCACCTCTGATGAACTTAAAGGTGGCCATCAGATCACCCCTGAGCTTGCACTTTTCCAGGCTAAAGAGCCCCATATCTCTCAGCCTGTCATCATAAGGTCTGTTTTCCTGACTTCTGATCATGCGCGTGGCTCTTCTCTGGACTCTCTCAAGCTTCTCCACATCTTTTTTTAATTGTGGGGCCCAAAACTGGACGCAGTACTCCAGCTGCGGCCTCACAAAGGCCAAGTACAAGGGAAGAATGATATCCTGGGATTTGCTTGAGAAGCATCTCTGGATGCAAGCCAGCGTTTTGGTCACTTTACTAGCTGCAGCATCACTTTGAAGGCTCATGTTCATCTTGTGGTCAATGATGACCCCCAAGTCTCTTATATAGTGCTTGCCAGCGTAGCACTACCAAACCTATAAGGATGCTGCAGGTTTTTCCTCCAAAGGTGGAGAACCTTGCATTTTTCAGTGTTAAACACCATCAGGTTCTCATCTGCCCATTTGCTGAGCCTATCCCCTGGATCGCCCTCCTGTCTTCTGGCGTGGATGCTTTACCCCAAAGTTTGGTGTCATCAGCAAACTTGGCCAGACCGCTCCTGACTCCAATGTCCACATCTTTAATGAAGATGTTGAACAATATGGGTCCAAGGACAGAGCCTTGGGGGACCCCACTGGTCACAGGGCACCATGACGATTGACTTCCGTCAGCCACCAGCCACTGGGTCTGACCACGGAGCCAATTTCCCAGCCAGCGGATCATGGTGGACCCAAGCCCACAGTTGGCCAGTTTCCCTAAGAGGTGATTATGGGATACCAGATTGAAGGCTTTTTTGAAATCAAGATATATGACATCAATCTCTTCTCCTTTGTCCAATTGATAGGTCACCTGGTCATAAAAGGAAAAGAGATTGGTCTGGCAGGCAAGACCTACCTGCAACAACCTGTGCTGGCTATCCCTCAGGATGTTGGCATCAGCCAGTCCATTAAGTATGGCCTCTTTAATAAACTTTTCTAAGACCTTCCCCAGGATAGAGGTCAGGCTGATGGGCCTGTAGTTTGCTGGATCCACTTTCCTCCCTTTCTTGAAGATAGGCACCACATTGGCCTTCTTCCTGTCTTACAGCACTACACCAGAGTGCCAGGAGTTCTCAAAGATCCGTGCCAGAGGCTGGGCTATGATGCTTGCCAGCTCCTTGAGTACCCGGGGGTGTAGATTGTCAGCTGACTTGAAGGTATCCAGCCTCTCAAGGTGTTCCTTCACGAGGTCAGCATTGATGGAGGGCAGGGGATCATCCTCACCTGGACATCCCTGTCCCGTAGTGGGCATGGATGTCCCATGGGACTGATGAAAGACCAACGCAAAGTACCCATTTAATAGGTTAGCTTTTTCCTGGGCATCAGTTGTCAGATGTCCCATCTGGTTTAGCAGGGGTCCAATGTTGCCTTGCTTTTCCCAAGCACCCCCACCACCATTTTGAAGCACAGAAATGCTGATACATGAAATGTGGGAGGCTGCTGGAGCACGGTAATTACCACGCTTCAGCACACTCAATCAAGTCTGCTCCAACATGCTGTAATTACAACACATTGGAGCAGCCTCTATGCTCATGTATAAGCACCCTTTATTGCAGTTGCATTAGTAGCAAAGATGGAATATACATTTTAGAGTGAAACCCCCTACAATACACATTATTATGTTATGTAGTTACCAAGAACGAGTGATCTTCAAAAGGTCTGGAGATTAGGTCTGGTTCAGGTACTAACCCTAAATCTAAAAGGCTACCTTAGCTTTACCTAAAGAAGCCAAATCTCTTGAATTTGCCACAGTTCCTCAGAAATGTCGTGAGACCTGTCTTTCTCAAAATATTTCTGCAAGTCATGTTTAGAAACAGTTTGGAAATATCATTAATACAGCCTCTTTATAATAACCACCTTTCTCTGACTGCCTGATTCAGTAGCCACTTTCCCATTGATTTCAGAAGCCTTTGCTTTAGGTTTCTTATGCTTAAGGAGTACATATAAATGCATAGTGAAACGGGATTTTTAACTAAAAGATTTAGTTCATGTATTTGGGTGTGTTTTGTTAGAATTTTTCAGATGTTGTTTCCCTCCAGGTTAGCTCACCTATTGCCAAATTAATTTCCTGCAGAATTGCCAATCTCCCCCCTCCAAAAAATGAAAAATTTTGCTTCTCTGCAATTACTGACAATCTGAAAACTTTACAAACAGCAGACCATTTTTTATTGAAGGATGTTTTACATAATGTAAAGGTAATCCTTCTGCAAGGGCCTGAATGGCAGTAACAAGGACTGGGTCAAAATTTAGGGGTTTAACACCAACCAAAGTCTTACATAACTGCAACAAGCATTTTATACCATGCTTCCCACATGCTATATTTCCGCTACTCATCCCAAACCCTGATACTCCTGATTGCACCCCACACTGTGCTATTCCCTGCACCCTACCCCCAGCCTCACCCCTGCTATCCTTGCTTCTTCCAAAATGGCATCAATCCCCACCACTGCCCCTTCTTGCCTCCCCCACCACATACACACAGTTCTGCAGCTCCATCTCAGGTGCATTGTCCCCCTTCCTGTCCTGCCTATTGATTTAGACTTCCAGGGGCAGTGTGGGGGTCCTGCCTATCATCCAGGAAAGGTACCATCCAAGAAAGTTGATGGGATGCAGTGGCAGCATGTACTAAAGCAGTGGTTCCCAACCTTTTTTTTCTGTGACCTGCTTCTGGGAGCAGAGTGCAGTGGTGGCGGTGGCCCAGAGATGGGGTTGGGAGAGCTCCCGACATGTGGTGTGGCTCACCTTTTGTGTGTGACACTGCCAGCATTGCCCCTATCACCTTCATTTGGGTTACAACCCGAGGTTGGGAACTGCTGTGCTAAGGGAAGAAAGCTATGGAGGCTTCAGTGAGTTACACAGCTGGGAGAGACAGCTCCATGTAGGAGCTTCCACTCAGACACAATGTGGTGCTTCTCAATTCTGTCTGTTCATCAACACTTGCATCTAGCCTCATTCCAACAATGGATCTCCAATCAAACTCAGGGCTTCTTAGTTTTAACTGGTAGCTCAGTTTTTTATAGACTTTATTGACAAGAATTTTTAGCCTTTTAAAATGATTTCCTACCATGGGGAGTGTTACCATAGTTGTTTTTACATTAAACAATATTGTAGAGAGGGAATATTTTGTTTTTTTCCCATTATATATATAATGCCCTAAACAATGCCATTAAGTACTAAATAGAAATGGTGACAAGCTGTTTATTGTTCATGCTAAAATAATTGCAGAGGGTAATAGGACAGGTTCTTACATACTCTAGCTTAAATCAGTAAGTAGGCAAAAATATTTCCCAGGCCAATATACACTGCAAGTAATAAATATTGTCTGACACTTAAAAGGATTTTTTCTTACAGGTTAAGAGTTGATTCATTTGTGTGTATGATATGTCTACTTATTACACATTACTCTTGAGCCTTGAGTCTGCTGTCACCAAAGTCAGGGAATTCCTCCTGAAGTTAATAATATAGCTGTATCCTGTACTGGGAGAATCAAGCCCCAGGTGTCAACTTTTCAATAGGCTAATTAAACTTCTGCAACCATTTGGCTTGCAGCCTCAAAGATTTGCACATTTTCTAAGGAAATGTCATCTGTGCAAGTAAATGAGAGATAAGCCTTTAAACTGGGTACTACTGTGATGTGATTTGAGTGAACAGTGTGTAAACGCCTTTCTTGGTAAAACATACTAGCGCAAAAGCGCTTTCCCATCTAGCAGAAAGAGGCATAACAAGAACTGATCTCTAGAAGTCAAACTAAGTATAATCAAATTAGAAATAAGATTTTTTGTTATTAGGCAGAATGCTTAACAATTGCAACAAAGTACAAGAAAGTGTATCATAGTATCATAGTTATAGTGCTTAGAGGTGGAAGGGACCTAAGCAGATCATCAGGTCCAACCCCCTGCCCCGGTTAGGAACGGGTGCCGGGGTCATATCACCTCAGCCAAATATCTGTCCAACCTCCTCTTGAAGAGCCCCAAGGTAGAAGAGAGTACCACCTCAGTTGGAAGTCCATTCTAGAGCCTGGCAGCCCTAAGTGTAAAACAGGGGTGGGCAAAATGTGGCCTGCGGGGCGGATGCGGCCCGCCATGCCATTCTATCTGGCCCACGGGGCCCCTAAAATATTTAGAAAATTAATAGTTATCTGTTAATAGTAAGTGGCCCTCCACCCAAAATAACTGCCCATTCCTGCTGTAATGTCTCCTGATGTCCAGCCTGAACCTTCTTTCTAACAATTTGTGGCCATTAATTCTAGTTACCCTGGGTGATGCCAGGTGGGGAACAGAGCCTCCCCCAATTCCCACTATCCCCCCTGGTGAGTTTGTAAATGACCACCAGATCTTCTGTCAGCCTTCTCTTGTGGTGGCTGAATAGGTTCAGGCACTTTAGTCTCCGTAGATTGTTTGTTACTTGATGTCTTCAAGCAAGGCTGAATATCTGTTTTTGGGAAGACATGGCTAGCCAAAGCGCAAGTTATAAGGCCTAATGCAGAAGTAAATGTGTGAAATTATATGATCTGAAAAACACAGGAGATCAGAGACAATAATCTAATGGGTCCAATTTGGTTTTAAAAATCCATGAAATATCACCATTTTGCCAATACACTCAACAATAAAACTTTGCTTTTATAGTTGTTTGAGATGCTAATTATTAATTCTCTTGTACCTCTGAATTAGTCTCAGCTTCTTCAGATTTACCATGGCTATAGATGATGGTATCATCTAAATATAGATAAAACTGAGCTTCTAAGAAAGTAAAATTGATATATGATGTCATAATAAATACAGATGAGAACATAAATATAAAATAGAGAAAAGTTATTGGGTAGGTATAAGGCTTCAATTTTTATGCTTCCACATTATATCACTACAATTCTATCCAGTTGGTTAAAGTGCTATATTTAAAGATTTATGGACTGGATTCCTTACAAATATGGTACATAATTATCTGTGAGTTCTGTTCAGAATATGGCAAGACTTGTCACTTGCGCATAGAAAATAAAAGGTCATACTTATATTTGCCTTAGTTTACAGTATGAGGTATGTTACAAACCCTCACATTTCAGTAATAAACATTTGACCTGTATTGTAGGCATGCTCCCAATGCCTACTGCAGCCAAACAAGGGGCTTGTTAAAATCATTGGACTTTTGACCTAGGGTGATAGAGCATTTTAATTTCATTTCACTTAATTTCATGTCATATAATTCAAGCATTCAAACAGATTTTGGCACAGTACATAATTGCAGACATCTTAGACCTGAGAAACAAGTTGTCAGCCCAGGATTGGCACAAGAATGGGTAGATATTTTTTGTGGTAGAATTTTATGAGTCTATGCCATTTTACACTACATAAAATTGTGAACTTTCTCAATTCATTATACTGGTTATTATCAGTATTTGTTGATTACGGCACAGAACATGAGCTAGTTAGTGGATAGTCATATCGTTGCACAGGAAGTAAGGAATCTCCAGGGGGCAGTATTTGGTTTTTTGTTCTTTCAAGTTACATATGAGCATTTGCTTCAGGTTATGCCCTTCCACAGCTTGTTACACTTTTTTCCTTCTGCTCGTCTCCCACTAGTCTTCAGCTTCTGTCATCACTTCAGTGCCTTTTAGGGAAACAACCCTTAGTTTTTTTGTCCATGATTACAATAAATGCATGTTTTTGGTAATGACGGTGAAATCATTTCAGGCAAGTGGAAGACTGATTGGTGGGCACCAAAAACAGTCAGGAAAACAAATGTTGCTAGTTTTGTTGGCCAAGGATAACTTTTCACATGGCTTCAGGAGCAGCAACTGTGGCAAGGAACCAAAACCAATTTAATACATTCATCCTGGAAGAAAAGAATTGGGATTTAGAGGATATAGCACCAGCCTGAGAATCCAGGCAATTTGAATCTCTTATTAGTACTGTTATTAGCCTGCTGTGTAACTTGAGGCAAGTCACCTAAAGTGAAATTTTCCTTTTTGCTGAGAACCAGCACAAATGCTTACGTGTCACTTAAATCAGGATTAAATTGTTTATGATCCTTGTGTTGGTTTCTTGCACAATGGAGGATTTCACTCTTAACCTTCAGTGTCCTCACTTGTAAAATGCTTACAATCTCACAAGAGAATTTTGAAGTGCATATAATTCATGGGCAGACCCCTCTGCTGGTTCAAATAGGCATCACTTCCTTGGAAGTACACCTATTCTGATTTACTATAGCTGACCATTTGCCCCATTGTTTGTATTTGCCTTAAAGGAAAAGCATAGATGGATCTTAGCATTTCTCCCCCCGCTTTAAATGGAAGCATAACTTTTTCGAGATTCTGGCCTTGTAGAAATTCAAGATGATATTAGTATTATTATTAGTAATACTAATAATAATAATCCAAAATATTGCACACAAAAGGGCGCACAATTCTTTAACATGTACAGCATCTGAGGGAGTCGCTCCACTGTTGCAGAGTATAACACAATGGGATAAATGCTAGAATGACTCTGACATTGAACAGGTAGGAGTACAATTTCTGCAATAATAAAGCTAGGCTTAAGTCACTGTCAGTTGGGTTGATTGTTGTCTTTATAAAATAATGACTTAAATTTAGTGGCCAGTTTCCTAAGACCATTCAGCCAGCATCCTAGAAAATATATCCTTAATCCCGGTCTTTTCTCTCATCTAAAGATGGAGTGAGGAAAACTCTCAGTTGGTGGTCAGTTTTGGGGCTTACAGTAAAAATGCTCAGAATGGGAAGGCTTTGTAAAAGACAGATGGCCCTTGTTACAGATCTGTTCATTACAAATAGAGAGTAGCTGATCACATGACAGGGGGTCTTGCTCTCTCTTTCTGGTTCTAGGCAGGTGTTCTTCATACAGAGGTAGTCTCTCAGGCACTTTCCACGTTCAGAAGCGTGGAAAAGTGAGTATGAACACGTGTTTCCCCTTTGGGGTTCTTGCAATACAATCAGTACCATTTCCAGTAGGAGTCCAAAATAATAGCTAGTTCCTAGGAATCCTAAGATAATGTGAAGCAAAGAACACTGTTTTTAAAGAAGTTGTATCCATCTATCCTGTATTTGATTAATTTTCATCAGTAATTTAACTTGGAAGAGCAGTTGTTAGCTATACTTCAGTCTTCCCATTGAGGAAAGTGATACTTTAACCATATGCTGTATCACCCACTAACTGTATTTTATCCCAATTTCCACCAAGAGGGTTTTATGAGGAAGTTGAAGTGGAGTGCTGTTCAGCACATATCATTTTTATGCAGCGGCACTACTTATTAAACAATTAATCATCTCTCATACAGTCGACTTTTTTCCTACTTCGTTGGTGTTTTTTTTCCTACTGGATGTTCAATTAAAGTTAGAGACATGTTTCAGGGATGATGCCAACACTCTGTGGTTCAGTTCATGACTGCGGCTTTGCAGTATGAAATGTCATTGATAACCTCAGAATCAATATGTCACTTAGATAATGTCACCTTTCTAGCCTTAATCTAGTCAGACAGCAAGTCTCTCTGCTGGCTAATAGGAATTACAGTATCTTTGGCTCCTGGGGAAATGACATCTCCCTATTACCTGTAGCTCATTCACTAATTTTAATACCAGCCATTGAAGGACAGTATATGGTGCAGGAGGGGAGTAATAGGAAACGTCAAATTAGGCTTTACATCTTGTGTCTGTTCATGGTCCAGACAAAGCACACAGAATGACGTTGGAAGCAAATACAGTATAAACAAGTGACAGCTGTGATCCTTTCTGATAACTCACAATATACTGTAAATTACTGCAAGGTATCATGGTTGAATTTCACACTGCAATTCCATAGAATGAAATCATATTAAAGCCAGCTGTTTTAATAACCAACTTCTCTGTTATCCCTCTTTTAAATGCTTTCTCCTGAAAGATTCTGAGAGTTTACTTAGAACTAGAAATGTTAAAGCAAGGCACTAATTCTGAATATTCACAAACCATGGGTTTGGGTTCAAAGCTTTGTATTCACGCTTTATAGCTTGGGCACACTGATAACTGGGGAAAATCAATGCATCAAGAGGCATCGTGTTTTCCCTTCCTTCCTAATATCCTCCTAAAACTGTAGGCAACTTTCAAACAGTATGAGCTATGCAAGGATACTCTCATATCTTGCCTGATTTTATAATTATTTCAATCTGCAATAAAAATACAAGTCTGTCTAATTATCTGGTTTGTCTTCTCCTGAATCAAAGAAACCCCCCAGGTCTCCAGAGAAAATGCGGTTTGCAGAGCTTCTGACCTGCCAGCAGGGCTGTAGAAAGGGCAGTAGAAAGGGCAGTGCCAGTAGTCCACTGGAACTAGGTGCCCTCATATGGTGGGGTAGGCTGCGAAATCAAATGGAAGTAATGTTACATAATAGCATGTAAGGCAGCATTCTTCATATAACCTGCATCAGGTGCCAAAATGCCTAGTTACAGCTCTGCCTTCCACACCTCCCATTTATGAAGTTGGCCTAAGAAACATTGGCCAGACCTCCTGTAGTTTTCAAGTACTCTTATTAATTTGAACTCCAGCAGACTAATCTGGTTATATAACTCTAGAAGAATGCAAAGAATTGTGAGAGAGACTGAGGCCAGGGAGTCTTTTCTAGGCATACATTGATTGCATATGTGCAATAGTACTCCATCTATATCTAGAGAGGGCTTAGTCCCTCTGTCTGTGTCTGTCTGTCCATCTGTAATGTTCTTGGGGGACATGGCTCCTGGCTGGGCAGGGCTCTAGCCAGTGCTGTGCGTGGGGCGAGATGTGCGTGGGAAGAATGACAGCAGGGATGGAGTGCTGCCCTGATGGCGGGGATGGGGGGCCGGGAGGGGACAAAGTGGGGGAGGAGGGGAAGGTGATGCGGGGTGGGATGTGGATCAAGGGGAGGGGAAAATGATGGCGGGGCCGGAAGGGACAGAGCGTGGGGTAGCACAGGGCTGGACACAGAGCAGGGATGGGGGGAGAATGACATCAGGGACAGAGTGTGGCTATGACAGCAGGGATGGAGGGGATGGAGCAGGAGGGGCAGCGTGGGGTGGTGGTAGAGGGGGACGGAGGGGCGGCGGGGACAGAATGGGACATTGCGGGGTAGTGGTAGAGGGGGACGCAGGGGACAGCGGGACCCGCTCCTTCAAGGCATTGGCAGCGTGGGGTTGTGATGGCGCAGTGCTGGCCTCCCCCCCTCCATCCTCTCTGTCCCCACTGTCATCCTTGATGGACAATTTGCTAGTAATATATATATATTTTTCCTGAATGCAATTTGCTTTTTTCTTTCTGAACTCTCATTTCTGATTGCTTCTACTGAGTGGATGCTTCAGGCAGTGTCTACTCCTTTGTTAGCTACATACAATATAAAGAAGCTTAACCTCAAGCCAATCAGCACTTGTTTCTTCAATGCCCTAAATCTGTGCTACCTTGTTCTTTCCTGGCTTTTTTTCCATTTAAAATCTGATTCTTAAAATGCTTGCTTCATACCATCTTCTAGTATAGCTTAGCAAAGGCCCAAGTAACTACTTCTGTAATGGCTAAAGCAATTATAAATGCTTTACATCTTAAAGCTTATAAGCTGTTTCCAGTCCTTTATAATGTAATGACTAAAAGCAGAAGGGGAAGACATTGATAAGGTTCTTTTTCCTTTTTCTGCTTTCTTTGGAAACATTGGTCAGACGGAGGCAAGCTAAAGGCCCTGTAGATGTAACATTGGACATACTACATACACCACCTGTTAGGCTGAAAAAACTTCTCTGGATAAATGAGGATTGGACTGAATGCATGTCTAACATTCAAACCTATTGAATTGTGTGGGGATTCAAAACTTTGATTAAAACCTAGAATTTTTATTATGGAAATCTTCATAGTTTCATAGTTTCATAGTAGTTTCATAGTAGCTAGAGTCGGAAGGGACCTAGGTAGATCATCTAGTCCGACCCCCTGCCTTAGCAGGAAAGAGCACCGGGGTCAGATGACCCCGGCAAGGTGCTCATCTAACTTCCTTTTAAAAATCCCCAGGCTAGGAGCCTGCACCACTTCCCCTGGAAGCTGGTTCCAGGCCCTAGCCACCCTGACTGTGAAGTAGCGCCTCCTAATATCTAATCTAAACTTACCCTCCACCAGTTTGTGACCGTTATTCCTGGTCACTCCTGGCAGCGCACGGGGGAACAGGGACTCCCCCAATACCTGCTGATCCCCCCTGACCAGTTTGTAGCAGGCCACAAGGTCCCCCCTTAGCCTTCTCTTGTGGAGGCTAAACAGGTTCAGGTCCCGTAGCCTATCCTCATAAGGCCTGCCCTGCTGACCCCTGATCATACGAGTGGCCCTCCTCTGAACTCTTTCCATATTGTCCACGTCCCTCTTGAAGTGTGGCGCCCAGAACTGGACGCAGTACTCCAGCTGCGGCCTGACCAGTGCCGCATAGAGGGGGAGGATCACCTCCCTGGACCTGCTCGAGATGCATCTGTGGATGCATGATAGGGTACGATTGGCCTTCTTGACTGCCTCCCCACACTGCCGGCCCATGTTCATCGTGGAGTCAATGACGACTCCAAGATCCTTTTCCGTCTCCGTGCTGGCAAGAGGAGAGTTCCCCAACCTGTAAGTGTGGTGCCGGTTCTTCCTCCCCATGTGCAACACCTTGCACTTATCAGTGTTAAACCCCATCCTATTCTCATCCGCCCACCGTTGCAACCTGTCAAGGTCAGCTTGTAGCCTATTGCACCCTTCTAGTGCACCCACATCCCCCCACATCTTAGTGTCATCAGCAAACTTGAACAGGGTGCTTTCTACCCCCTCATCCAAGTCACTGATGAAGATGTTGAACAGTGCGGGCCCGAGGACCGAGCCCTGCGGAACCCCACTGCCCACATCCTTCCAGGTCGAGAAGAACCCATCCACTACCACCCTCTGGGTGCGGCCCTCCAACCAGTTGGCGACCCATTTGACCGTGTGGGCATCGACACCACAGTCTCCCAGCTTTTTGATGAGGACAGGGTGAGAGACAGTGTCGAAAGCCTTCCGGAAGTCCAAAAAGACTACATCCACAGCAACCCCTGCGTCTAATGATTTGGTGACCTGATCGTAAAAGGCCACCAGGTTGGTCTGACAAGACCTGCCACTGATAAACCCATGTTGGTTGCCCCTGAGCATGCATTCCCCCGCAAGGCCCTCCTGGATGTGTGCCAGGATAATTTTTTCAAAGAGCTTACCCGGGATTGAGGTCAGACTAACTGGCCTGTAATTTCCCGGGTCCTCTTTTTTTCCCTTTTTGAAGATAGGGACCACATTGGCCCTCTTCCAGTCCTCCGGCACCTCGCCAGAGCACCACGAGTGCTCATAGAGCCGTGCCAGGGGTCCCGCAATGACCTCAGCCAGTTCCTGTAGAACCCTAGGGTGAAGATCGTCCGGACCAGCGGACTTGAACACGTCCAGCTTCTCCAGAAGTACCCTAACTAACTCCTCACTAACCCTTGGCCCAGGCGTGTCTCTCTCGGGGCCCGAGGGGGGCCCAGCAGGGAGGTGGCTGAACTGGTCCCTACTTAGGAAGACAGAGGCAAAGAAATCGTTAAATATGTTAGCTTTGTCATCTGGCGTGATGACTAAGTTGCCCATCGTGTCCTGCAGGGGCCCCACATTACCCGGGACCCTCTTTTTACCCCCTATGTATTTGAAGAAGGACTTCTTATTGTCCTTAATCCGGGAAGCTAGTCCTATCTCCAACTCTGCCTTGGCCCTCCTGACTGCCCCCCTACATCCTCGGGCGACTATAACATAGTCCTTCTTGGCGATGACCCCATCTCTCCATTGGGTATATGCCTCCCTTTTAGCAAGGAGACATTCCCGGATGCTCTTAGTGAGCCATGGGGGTTTATGTGCCCTCCTGCTCCCTTTGACCCTTGTTGGGATTACCTCCCTTTGGGCATGGAGGATCGTCTCCTTAAGGAGCAACCACTCACCTTCGACATCTGATTCCCTTCCCCTCTGGGTCCTCAGCGCTTCCCCAACTATCCTCCTTATCTTGTTCATCTGCACTTTCTAATTTTGACTAGAAGAGGAAGTAGAATGATCATTGTGAGAGAGGCCATTTTGGCAATACTCTTATGGTGGCTGAGTACTGAGTGCCTTGCTTTCATTAGGTTCCAGACAAAAAGGATTCACTGAAGCTTAGAGACAGATTTCTAAAAGCTAAACCTTATCTGATTTCATAGATTTCATAGACATCAGGGCTGGAAGGGACCTCGGGAGATCATCGAGTCCAGCCCCCTGCCCAAAGGGCAGGAAGTCAGCTGGGGTCATAGGATCCCAGCAAGATAAGCATCCAATTTACTCTTGAAGGTGTTCAATGTAGGTGTTTGAACCACCTCCACTGGCAGACTGTTCCAGACCTTGGGGGCTCGGACAGTAAAGAAATTCTTCCTTATGTCCAGCCTGAAATCGTCTTGGAGGAGTTTGTGACCGTTTGACCTAGTCATCCCTTGGGGCGCTCTGGTGAACAAACGTTCCCCCAGATCCTGGTGGTCACCCCGATAAACTTATAGGTGGCCATCAGATCACCCCTGAGCCTGCACTTTTCCAGGCTAAAGAGCCCCATATCTCTCAGCCTGTCATCATAAGGTCTGTTTTCCTGACTTCTGATCATGCGCGTGGCTCTCCTCTGGACTCTCTCAAGCTTCTCCACATCCTTTTTGAATTGTGGAGCCCAAAACTGGACGCAGTACTCCAGCTGCGGCCTCACCAAGGCCGAGTACAAGGGGAGAATGACGTCCCGGGATTTGCTTGAGAAGCATCTCTGGATGCAAGCCAGCGTTTTGGTCACTTTACTAGCTGCAGCATCACATTGGAGGCTCATGTTCATCTTGTGGTCAATGATGACCCCCAAGTCTCTTTCTTCTGTAGTGCTATCCAACGTAGCACTGCTGAGCCTATAAGCATGCTGCAGGTTTTTCTTCCCAAGGTGGAGAACATTGCATTTTTCAGTGTTAAACACCATCAGGTTCTCATCAGCCCATTTGCTGAGCTTGTCCAGGTCAGCCTGGATCACCCACCTATCTTCTGGCATGGATACTTTGCCCCAAAGTTTGGTGTCATCGGCGAACTTGGCCAGTCCACTCCTGACTCCAATGTCCACATCATTAATGAAGATGTTGAACAGTATGGGTCCCAGGACAGAGCCTTGAGGGACCCCACTGGTCACAGGGCACCACGATGAGTGACTGCCATCAATTACAACCCTCTGGGTCTGACCACGGAGCCAGTTTCCCAGCCAGCGGATCGTGGTGTAGCCAAGGCCACAACTGGCCAGTTTGGCCAAGAGGTGATCATGGGATACCAGATCAAAAGCTTTTTTGAAGTCAAGATATATGACATCAATCTCTTCTCCCTCATCCAGGTGATAGGGCACCTGGTCATACAAGGAAATGAGATTGGTCAAACAAGACCTACCCGCAACAAACCTGTGCTGGCTATCCCTTAGGATGTTAGCCTGGGCCAGTCCCTCAAGGATGGCCTCCTTAATAAACTTTTCTAAGATCTTCCCCAGAATAGAAGTCAGGCTAATGGGCCTGTAGTTAGCCGGATCCACTCTCCTCCCTTTCTTGAAGATCGGCACCACATTGGCCTTCTTCCAGTCTTCGGGCACTACACCAGAGCGCCAGGAGTTTTCAAAGACCCGTGCCAGGGGCTGGGCTATGATGCTCGCCGGCTCCTTGAGTACCCTGGGGTGCAGGTTGTCAGGGCCAGCTGACTTGAAGGTATCCAGCTTCTCAAGGTGTTCCTTCACGAGGTCAGCATTTGTGGAGGGTAGGGGATCCCCATCACCCGGATCTCCCTGTCCCATAGCAGGCATGGGATCTCCAGATCTTTTGATGATCTCTTACTCTCAATAATACACAGACCCCAAATTATAGAACCTTATTTTTAAAAGCTCTTTAAACCTAGTCTGTGATTTTATATCTGCATTTTTTTTGTCCAACAAAACTCTGCTGTTCATGGCAAAATATGGGTGCAATCGATTTGGCGATTAGAATTGTTCACTCTGAATTGTGAAACTAAGCTGTGGCTAACCAATGAATCTAGATTTCTATAGGATTTGGGTGCTTGACTCCTTTAGGGTCTTTTGAAATTCTAAGCTTTAATCACCAAATTAATAACTAAAGCCTGTCACTTCTAACAGTTAGAGAGACTTCTAATGGTTGCTAGAAAACATGGATGAAAACAAACATGGACATTTCAGGAAAAAATATGTTTGTTTTCATCCATGTTTTGACTTTTCATTGAAAAACTGAAAACTAAAAAACAAAGCACCAAAAGTCAAAGTCTTTTAAACAAAATTTTCAGAAAATTTTAAAGCAGACACTACGCAAATATTTTAGTTTCTACTCCAATACGGTTTTCCATTAAACTGAATTTTTGATGGTCATCTCAATCACCTTTACTCATGAATGTGTGAAACTGTATGTAAAAATGCAGGTACAAAATTAGGTGGTTGAAAAAATGTGGATAAACAACAACAGGGCTAAAACAGCAACAGTACCAACAACCATAACAATAATAATAAATAATCTATTTTCCTATAGCATACTATCATGATCACATAATAATGGGATGGAAGATTATCAGAGAAGCATTTATAAGAGGTAAATCCCATATGACATGGGAAACCCCTTTCAATTTAAGCATTTTTGCTATATTTGAAATGAATAGCTACTTTTTCTGGGAAAGGAATAATGCATTATTTATCCTCTATAATATGATCCACTGCCTATGCAATGAAAACTTTCAACAAAAATGACAGGGGGAGCAAGAGCACTGAGGTGGGCCTAAGCAAAAAGAGCTTCATATTCATTACAAATGCAGAGTGTAAGATAACACCTTCCCAATGAGAAAAGCTGCTGAGACTCCCTGGCCTTTATTAATGGGCCTCATGAGTCAATCGGCAGCGGTGATGTATCATACTCATTTAGGGAAATGATGTGCTACGAAAATGCATTATTTTAAAGAGCAAGAGATTGGATTGAAACAAGTGCGTGCCATAAGGAAGCTCAGCTCTCTCATGATGTATGCTGATTTTTGGGTGTTCCCCATTTGCACGGCTGTTTAAGCAAGCACTCTAAATGGAAATGCACTTGACATTTTTGTAACTAGCTGTAATCAAACAGCATTAGAATTCAACTGATCTCGCAGAAGATGATTAAACAAATTTCTTGTTCATTCCCAATTTTTTTTAATGGGAAAACGAAGGGAGAAGCTGCATTGATGGCAATGATCTCCAGATGGAAAATGGTACCTTAAAATGAAACTGGAGAATGCAAAAATTCCCCTATGCAAGAATGCAATAGCTATGCTCTGTGGCATAATCACAGGACCCAACATACACCTGTGAGAGCTTTCAGGATAAATGTTTAGTGTAGGACACTGAGTCTTAATCATTTGCTGGGGTAGTAATCTATTATGTGCTGGTGTGTTTGGTGCTGTAGAAGACACAAAGATCACGATTGTCTATGCCAACTTCCTGCCATGCCTGGGGCCACTTCTGAGATATAAGACAGACCCACTGGCTCCTGCTTTGTTTGCTTAGCTAAGTCTGAGAGGAGCATGGGGCCATGCAGTGAAGACCCCTCTCTAAGCCATCTGCTTAGCCTGAATGCTGGGTTTAGGTATGCATGGATTCAGTACAAACAGGTGCAGATTATTTTTTGGGAGTGGGACAGGATCAATATGGCCACAGACAGTAATTTTAAAACCTCAGCTTTTAGTCTGGGAAGTGCAATTTTTTACTCGCAGTTAACTTTAAGGACAGGTTATCAGAGTCACAGTTCACCACATGTAGGCCACAATATACCTGTTGATGCTCACAGCACTGTTTATGGCTTTAATATCTGAGCCCATTTGTAGCAGGGCATGAGGGTGCCTGCTACTGGATAATGGTGGTGGGCTCAGCTGCCACTCACCAGGGCAGCACAGGTGGCGGTTGCTACGGCCACTGATTGGGCCAGCTGACCAGAAGGGGGCCGGGCCTGGCCTTTATAAGCAGCAAGGCCGAGGCCAGAGTCAGTTCCCCTTCTGGCAGCCAGGGAAGAGGGAGCTCTGTTGGAGCAGGCAGAGCAGAACATAGCGAAGAGGCCTGATGGCTGGAGAGTGTCCGCTTGACGATACTGGGTGGAAGAAACCCTGAGAAGGATATGCGAAGGATAGCCAGGTTGGCTTGAAGTTTATGTTGTTACCCAGGAGGGAGAGATTTTGGTTTTGGTTATTGTTAGTACCGGAGGACTGGGTGAGGCTGTAGGGGTGGAGGAGGCCTCATTAGGAGCTCCCCAGTAAAGTGGGGGTGTTCCTGAGGGGGTGCTGTGTTTTGGGGTGTCCTGACCCCAGCCCAGTGTGGGCAGCTTTGGGAAGAGCTCGGCGGTCCAAGAAGCCCAGTGGGGCATAGGCCCGAGAAAGTGGGTCTGGGGCCAGGTAAGGCTGAGGCTGCCTGAGCCCCGAGCGAGGACCCCAGTGGGCACAGGACCCAAGGAGGGGTCTGGGGCCAGGTGAGGCTGAGGCTGCCTGAGCCCCAATAGGGAGAAGCCCAGTGGGCAAGATCCAGTGAAAGGGGTCTGGGGCCAGGTGAGGCTGAGGCTGCCTGAGCCCTGATCCTGGGAAGCCCCGGTATAGCAAGGTAGGCACTGTGTCAAAGGAGATATAAAAGGCAGCCTCCCCTAAACACTTAAAACATCAAAGATGTGGTGGGCGAGATTGGTGAGGGTGCATTTGACACTGGCTTGACACGGTAGCCAAGGGGGGCTAGGGTTGTTCACGGCACCCCTAGAGAGCATCCTGCCACACCATTCAATGTAAAAATCCATGTCAGAGCTATATCCTCAGTGGCCTTCACAGGTCCTTGGGTCATTTACTTTTCTTAAGTTAAAAAGCTGCTCTTGGTGCACCAACATGTTTTGCTTGGCTGCTTTTTTGAGTTTGAGAGGTTCATTTAGTTATGGTGAGTAGAGGATGTTGATGTGCAAATGTCATTTATATTACTGTGGAAATCTTTTGTTAAAGAAGACAGTTGTACAATGCTTTCTGGATTCTAGACCTGGATTCCTTCATGTGAAAATACTTTGTCCCCATTTCTCAGGTGTTGCTTCCTAGGCTTGGAGAGCTGTATTTTCCCAGAGGACTGAAGCTGCTTTGGCAGTCCATTCATCAAAATTCAGTTATTTTAATATCACTGGGGCTTGAACCACTAAATACTTTGATTAAGATCAAGGCCTTCCATTAGGAACTGATGAGGACTGGCAACATGTGGAGTGACTTCATCACAGGCTTGATATACTCAAAGCAGCCTAAACAACTTTTTTTTATAATATCTGTCACCCTAATATGTCCTCAAGAAAATGACAGAGCACAAAAGCCAAAACAAAAGGATTTTTCTTTTTCTTTCAAAAGCATCTGTAACCCAAACACTTATATTTAGGTTTGGCAGAATTCAGTGCATATTTTTAAGCATTTATTTCAACTTTTATTGATTGGAATATTCAGGATTGTGTGTAATTAGGGGTGTTTTTTATTGTTATTAATTTGAATTTTCAGGATTGTATGAAATTACAGGCATGTACAAAAACATAGTTTCGAAGCAGTTCAATGGTGGGAGGTAGGGCAGAGCCAGAGCTGTGCTCTGAGTGGCTCTACCAGCCCCATGGAGATCAGTCTGGCGATAGGAGGTGTTGGAAAAGCCAGTGGCAGAGCTGCTCTGAGTTAATCCCCGGCTCTGAGCGCAGCCTGGCCAGTGGCTGTCCACAACCTTCTGCCCCCAGGCTCAGCTCTGTGGGGCTGCAGAGCCTCCTGCCACTGAACTCTGTTCACCAGGGTTGAGCTCCAAGTGGCTGTGCCACTGGCTCTCCCACCACTGGATTAAGCTCCATGGGGCTGGCAGAGCCACTTGAAGTGCAGCCCTGGCTCTGAGCACAGCCCCGGCAAGCATAGCCCAACAGCTGTAGGCTTTGCATCCCAACAGAGCTGAGCCTGGTGGCGGGAGACGGCAGAGAGCCAGTAGCAGAGCTACTTGGAACACAGACCTGGCTCTGAGCTCAGCCCTAACCAGTGGCTCTCTCCTGCCTCCTGCTGCCAGGCTTAGCTCTGTGGGGTTGGCGGAGCTGCTCGGAATGCAGCCTGGCGGTGGGAGGTGGGGAGAGCCGGGGCTGCACTACGAGTAGCTCCACTAGCCCCATGGAGATCAATTTGCCCTCCCAGCACTGCCATCAAATGCCAGGAAGAGCCTGGTGCCACCCCTGTTGCAACCCCGCAAGCAGTGAATGCTGCCTGCCTGCAGCTGCTGGGCTGTATTGTGCCCCAGGCCCTCTGGTGTGGTGCAGCCCAGAAGCTGCAGGCAGGTGGCAGCAGCAGCAGCCTCCTGTCATCCCACACACAGATCCGGGGGCTTGCACTACCGGGAGGAGTCTGGCACAACACCACAGCCCTCCTGGGGGTGCAGACCCCCAGATCTGCACATGGGATGACAGAAGGCTACCACTGCTGCCTGAGGCAACGGTAGCAGCAGTCTTTCTGGTGCTGGGCATGGGCTGCTCCCAGTGCTGATTTCAGGAAGCAGCAGTAGCTTCCTGTCATCCTGCATGGAGATCTAGGGGCCCGCACCCCTGGGAAGAGCCTGGCACAGCCCCACAGCCCTCCTGGGGGTGCAAGGCCCCAGATCTGTGCTCAGGAAGATAGGAAGCTGCAACTGCTGCCTGGGGCCAGTGGCAGCAGCAGTCTTTTTGGTGCTGTGTGTAGGCTGTGCCTACAGGGATGATAGCCCTTTTTGAGGGCACGAAGCTTGCCATGTTTCAAGGAGATAGGTGCAGAGGTTTTTGTGAAAATGCACCTCAAAATATTGAAAGCAAAACTCATATCACTTGCTGCCAGTGGCAGGCTCCTGTCATCCCACACAGAAATCTGGGGACCCATGCCCCTGGGAGGGCTGTGTTGAACTCCCGGGGGTGTGGGCTCCTGGATCTGCACATAGGATGACAGGAGGCTGCTACTGCCAGCAAGTGACATGAGTTTTACTGTCAACATTTTGAGGTGCAGTTCCACAAAAAACCCTGCACCTATCTCCTTGAAACATGGTATCATGCCCTCAGAAGGGGCTACCAACTCTGAACTTTTCAGGCAAGAAATGACAAAGCTATAGGCATTTTCATAATTCCCCATTATAGCCTATGGGCGAAGCGTCAAAATGCATTGAAACTACGAATCAGTTTCAACGAAACGAAATGGAACAGTGCTTCAAAACTAAATGAAACAATGAAATGAAACACCGTCCCTTCAAAATGGTGAAACAGAAGTCAAAACTAAATGGTGCTGTTTGTCACAGCACTATTAGTAAGATTAACGCTTGTCTTTCTTGTTTACATTTTAAGTTAGACTAAGTTGTATGCTGTGTTTCACTGGGCTGTATCTTAGCTTAGGAAAAGATTTTTGGTAGTCCTTGTTGTGTGCTTTGCAAATTGCTGTGTTCAATACCTTGCATCACAGAGAGGACCTTTTCCCCATCCCCATGTGCTAGCCCTGGCTTGTGCCTGGTCACGCCCACTCTGCTCCAGCAGAGACTGGTCAGAGCCTTGGGGAGCGTCTCTCTTCTCTCCCCTTTGGCAGTGGCTGGCAGGCACGCTTTAGCACCCCCTGGTTTCTGGCTTGAGCCAGTGCGGTCATGTGCCTGCATTTCCTGGTTTAACAGAGCATGTCTGTCCGGCTATTAATCAGTTTCAGCTGCATCGCTTAGACTAGCTTGTGAAGAGTGAATGAATGTCTGTCCCTTGCAGATTGCATGGTAAGCCACTTCACCTACAATGGGCCAGGAACATCCAAAACATGATGCAGTAGTTTCCAGGCATGCTCAGGTGCTGTTACTAAGGACAGAGAGTAAGTTTTCATTGTGGGGAAACAATCTGGTAAGTCACATCCAATGATGCTTCCTTCAGAGCTACGCCATTTAGTGCACGGGGTGGGGATAAAGGTTATAAATACAGGAGGTAAAGGCTTACAGATATAACTGCTGATCAATTCAGGACCACAGCATGTCTGTTTTGAGGGCTGAGTTTCCATACCTTTACCTGTTTTTGGATACAGGTGAGGGCAATTCTAAATTTACTTAAAAGGGAAGCCCTCCACTAGGATATTTCATCTCTTGTACTATGTTAATGGATATAGAAGGAAAGTTGGAAAGAAAGCAACTGCCCTTTGAGAGGTTCACAGCCTCTGAAACTTACAGTAGAAGTACTTTAAGATGGTGTTAAAGAGCAGGGCTGAGCAAGGTGTGGAGGGTTTTTTTTTTTTTTTTTTTTCCCCCCCTGTTTTTAGCTAATGTTGTTGGGCTTACAGGGAAAATACAGCACACTATGCAGAGAAAGTCCTATAAAGATCCTGGGAATGGATTTTTTTTTTCTGATTCTCAAACCCATACTACTTTGGATATAGGCTACAGATTTCTGTTTTGCCAGTACCCAAGGAGACCAATTAACTATTAATCCATGGACTCCAATGCTGCTAGTTGTAGAAACCCGAGAGCGTTTGGAGGTAAGGTTCTGGAAAGTTTAGAAGTGGTGGAGCTGCTGCCATTCTTCTCAGGCCCTAATGAGTCCACACGATGCACACTGTGTATCACTGTCAGACTAGAGCAACTGAAATGCAATCTCTGAAAAATATTACTGAGGCTTGCATGTACGGCCAAAGTACGTATTACATATTATATTGAAACACTGTAGCTGGAAAATATATAGATACAAAAATGGGGAGATCTGCTTGATGAACACAAGTTGACTTGCTCTCTAATGATTTTTGTTTAAAAATTTACCTACACTATTCTGAATAATACTTACTGTGTTTTTGTACAATGTTTACAGCAGGGGTAGGCAAAATGTGGCCTGTGGGGTGGATACTGGATGCTGCCTGCCACGCCATTCTATCCGGCCCCCTGGGCCCCTAAAAAATTTAGAAAATTAATATTTATCTGCCCCTGGCTGCCTGTCATGTGGTCCTCAATGGCTTGCCAAAACTCAGTAAGTGGCCCTCCACCTGAAATAATTGCTCCCCCCAGTTTACAGTGTCATCTGTCTGCAATAATATTTGATTTAGTAAGCTGTTATATGATGCCGTCTCCTTGAAAGTTATCTGCAAACCATCTCTGCTTATTTGCAGGGTTTTAAAATAGCTTTGATGTTTAGCTCCATGCAGCACTTTCTGAAAAGTTCTAAAAAGGCAGGAACTCTGGCCCATGCTTCAGCAAAAAAGTTTAACTGAGGTGCAGGAACAAGGGGTGTAGAAGAGTTAGTTATACCTCATGCTGCCTCGGCATTCTCTTGTCTAATTAAAATTCATTTCAGGGATAAGGTTTTATTCAAAAAGTATTTGGTGCACCCTCATTAGATTTGACTTCCCGTTTCTCTCTTCTGAAAAAAGAGTCCCTTACTTGAGATTCTGCTGTCTAAAATGCCCTCTGAATGCCCTCTAAAATGCCTAAAGTAGGCATTTTTTTGGTTCATGGCTTATTTACCCAAAAAAGACAGTTTTGGTCTTTCCTAAATAATTTGTGAATTCATGGAGAATTTGCTGACTTCTTTTGACTAAAAAGTATTTTTGGAGCTAAATATAAAGCCGAAGGGTGAAGACTGCTCACTTTTACCCATTAGCTTTATGATGAGGGTACTCTTTCAGGTTATGGAAAGATAGTTACATTCCCCCCTCTGCTTGCAGGGATTTGGACACACACATCCCAGGAGAGAGCCCCAGTCTCCGTACCTGAAGGTATTTTGCTCTCAGGCTGTTCTGTTGAAGCTGTTCTGCTTTGCATGGAATAATTAAATATTGATTGAGGAATAGAGTGTGTGTTAATAACTATAGCTTGGAAGGTGGGACTCCTGGGTTTCAGTCCCTATTTCAAATATTTAAAGAAAAGTAGAAGTGAGTCAACAGAAGAGACTGAGAACAACTCACCAATGAATGCTTGATGGTTAGAGCATTTAACCAATTCAGGGGTGCATTGCTCTGTCTTCCTTGTTGACTGTTTTCACTTTGCATAAAGTATAACTACAATACAATTAAATTGAGCTCTTCTTGACCATTGTTTTGGTTTTGTTAAATGAGTCTGAAATGGAAATGGAACACTTTTGGTTCAAACAAAATGGTTCATTCAAATCTAAACAAATTTGTCTTTTTTTCTTATTTATAAAAAAATAAAGCATTTCACTTTTGTCTGGACTGAATCAATATTCTCTTTTCATTCAGGGCTTTTTCAAAGAGTGAGAAAAGGACACTCACCTTATGCGACCATATGCATGATGAGCATTTAAGTGAACTCTGGTATAATTAGCTCCCAATTGTTAAATGCCTTATGGATTAAGAACCAAGATCTTGATATTTGCTCCGGAAGAAAAGATGAGCCAGTTGAGTTTCTGAAACCCCAATGTGATATACCCATCATTGTCTGAGTATTTTCATTGCTTTAAGTAATTGCCTGTATATAGGTGTTTTTTGTTTGTTTGTTTTTAAATCCTTGCCATTCAAAGAGCAGCTCCCATAACTAAAGGATTCTGGCGAAGCCTAGAATTCCATCTCTTTCTGAGAATTTCCTCAATTTTCTGTAAAAAGATATGTTTTTTTTTACAATGTTTATTTCCTTACAGTTGTTTTTGAAAGATAAAGGAGTATTTTATGGGAAATGATAACATGTCTTGTTATTCATAGCAGCTGCCAGAACAGCTCCTGAAATGTCATTCCATTCTCTTAGGATGCATATAGTATAGCATTCGTAATGTGCATGTCTGTAGTGTTCCTCATCCCAGGAAGTCTCAGCACTCAGCACATTTTCAATGATTCTGTCTAAATTCACTGGATTTTTGTGAGTAGTTCCTGGCATCTGCATACAGCCCCACTGAACTGAGTAGAGCTTTGCATGGCCCCACAGTTCAGGTCTGATTTTAAGATTGCAGCAATAGGCCCTGCATTAAACTTCACAAATCCATGATGACATAGGTTCTAAATATCTTACTATTTGCAGTCTCACAGGTGTGAGGGCTGAGCAGCATATACTTAGGTGACTACCTTCACAAAGAAGCACAAGAGAATTTTGATCTTGACTCCTATCCTGCTGCTCCATTTTCTAAACCATATCACCATCCTTATTTATAGATGCAGCCCTGTATATTGCATTTAGATAATATACTTAGAAATGTGTGTTAGTCTAATCTACTGTCCGCATTTCAGCCAGGCTCAGAGGGTCAGATTGTGCTCTTATCCTGGCAAGCTGACTTCAGTAAGTATGAATGGATGTCAATGAAAGCGAAATGTGGCCTGTAGTGATTATTGGTAAACATGCTACATTCCCAAAAGACTAGAGTGACTCCATCAGGTAATTATATGGTTGGGCAGTTCTTTGAATCGTGTATTATGTACCCAGTGGACAAGAATTCTTCCACTGGAGCTGTTCTAGTTTAGAATATGATTAGACAATGTAGGCCGTGAAATAGTAAAACCAGTACTGATAGTGAAAATACCATGTGCACTTGAGTAGTTTGATTTTGTGAGTGAGGAAAGACTGGTTGAAGGAAATTGATTGGAAAAGTGTTTATATACAAGTTAATTGTTAGATTCTCATTTTAATGAAGATTCATAGGGCTTATTACATCCCAAGTAAATATGTATAAAACTATCTGTTTTCTTTTTGTTTATATTCTGTGGACACGTCTCTACTGCTCAGTGGTTCCTGAGCATTTTTTTTTAGTACTTGCATGTGCAAATACTAAAATAAATGCATAGTAATCAGTCACTGTGCAGCAGCATGAGCAAATGCCTTTTAAATGACACTATAGCACAGTAGCCTAATACTACTATGCCATAGTGTTTCTGCAGTTTTTTTGCCATACATTGCTACTGCTCAGTAGTATCAGGTTAGTGTACAGTCGTCTCATGTAGACATACACCCTGCGTCTCTAAAGTTTCCCACTTTAAGATTTTTCTTCTTCTTTTTTTTTTTAAGTCAGTATAAACCAAATTCTTGACAAATCAGGATTTCTAATGCAAGTCCTGACCTGACTCTTCCTTACTGGTGTAGGTAGGTCCACTGTAACCCTGTAGAGAGCTAAGGAATTTGCCTGTCTTTTGTCTGTCTTATGTACTGGCTGGGTTAAAAAATACCTTCATCTACTTCTTCTTACATCACATTTTCAGAGCTCTTTTAATTCAAAACTTGTTTTTTTTATTTTTTTAAAGGAATTTTTTTTTCTCAAATGTAACTTTTACTCATCTAGTCAGCTGTCCCTCGTAAGTCATTTTGGGCATTATGGCTATGTGTAGGTGAAACGAGGGGCATGTGTGCAAGGCACATTTAAGAGGGTTCAGTGCTAGGCCTGTGCAAAGCAGCTAGTATTCACTTTGGCTTTGGATTAAGCCAATTAGGGGGACAGTGATTTTTATTTGATTCAAATCACTGTCCTGAATCGATTCTACTGAATCTGATTCAGAGATTTGGCTGCTGCCAAATCTCCAAATCACACAGGCCCATCCCCTCCAGACTGGCAATGGCTGCCATGCCTGCCCCAGCTCCCAGCACTTCTTAAAAAAAGAAGCTCAAACTCTCACTGGGGGCTGCCAGGCAAGGGGGGGGGGGCGGGGATGGGATCCTTGCTGCTCCTCACTGCCCCACACTGCATGGGGGTCTCTGCCCAAGCCCCCTGAACCCCCTGTGCTCTCTCAGCCCCAACATGGCTGCCCTGTTTGCACCAGCTCCAGCCCTTTAAGAAAAAAAACCCCAACAAATGAAAAACCCCCACATTCACCATTCCTGCTGCTGGGGGACATTCCCCACTTCCCCCCCATCCCGTTACCCTGCACCACATGGGGGGGCTCTATATGAGCCCCCCAAAGCCCAGAGGCTGCTGCAGGAGTGGTGAGTTCAAGGCTTTTCTTGGTTTTTTTTGTTTTTTTGTTTTTTGTTTTCCTTAAAGGGCTGGAGCTGGCCTGGGTGGGGCACCCATGGGGGGTGGGGGGCTTGTGCAGAGTCCCCCATGCAGTGTGGGGCAGTGGGGTGTGTTTTGATTAGGGTCCTTTGAGCTCCAAACTGTTTGCCTTTATTTTTTGTCTCCTTTATTTCTTATATTCCCTTCCTATTTCATACTAAACAGTCCCATGATTTTCACTAGTACAGTGGTCATTCCTGCAATAGAATTTCTTTCTGCCTGGCTACTGCCAGTGGTTTGTTTTGTTTGTTTTTTTTTTGTGCTACCAATGTTTATTGGTAGCATATGCCTTCTGAATTGAGACAAATGTTGAAGCATGGGCCATAAATGGAATACCTAATTAACATGGGCAAGGCTGTTATAGAGTCTCTTTGTGAATTGCTCTGAGTATAATGGAAAAAATGTTTAGGCCTAGTCGGGTATCAACAGCTTGGTAAGATTCTACCCTTCCCCACACAACACTAAATCACCTCATCACTGTCATGATTGTCTCCTGGGTACTACAGTATCATTTTTCCCGGGAAAGAAGACATATTCAACAATCCTGTTTGCAGTTCTCCTATAACATGGCTAACAAATTAATCTTGCACATCAGACAGAGTGATTATGTTCCCTGCCTCTTTGAACCCATGTTCTTTTCCTCATCAGTTGTAAATGAATTCTTAACTTCAAAGGTCTGAACAGCTTCATCTTGCCCAAATACTTGACCTTTTCTTATTGGTTCCCCCCATCTCTTGCTGCTCAGCTAATATTACCAATCTTCATGCCACATTCATCTACTTTTTCCACAACCCTCTCCCTGCTCTCTTTCATGTGGATTTGTGCCACTCGAATGTTGTCCCTTTTCTCTTATGTAAATCAACCACTTTTATTGTAATCTTTTCTTAAGAGTTGACTTCGCTGCAATGCCTACTTATCTAGCATAGACTTCTACCACTTGAATTGAGTTGAAAGAGTAATTCCATCATCTAGGACAGACAGTAAGTTTTCATCACCACTGTCGACCAGCTACCAGAAAGGAGAGGGGACATTCAAGACTGGATGC
Source organism: Crocodylus siamensis (assembly GCF_052110815.1). Classification (NCBI taxonomy): domain Eukaryota; kingdom Metazoa; phylum Chordata; order Crocodylia; family Crocodylidae; genus Crocodylus; species Crocodylus siamensis. Next base: position 153,927,885 of record NC_143396.1, on the reverse strand, counting down.
CTTTCTGAAAGTTCTTAATTCAGCATAGGCTATTACGCTTATTTCAGGGATAACACAGGCCAAAGAGTTTGACCAAAAGTTATGCATGATGTCAAATTAGGTGATTGAATAGCCCCTTTTGACCTTTAAATTGGTGTATCTAAATGATTCAACCAGATGCCACCAGCATATGTACATGGTTGAAATCCCTGATCTCTCTGAGGTAATCATTATCCTTCTTTAAACTCTTCTCTTTCGTATCCTTTCTATCTTTGTATCTGGTGTCACACTGAATATTAGTTTTTAAGTTATCCATGGTAGGGGCTACTAGATATGTATCATACCTAACACATTTTTGGGTGCTGTCAAGTTACTGAAAGTCACGATAGAGAGAAAATCAGATCCCTTAAGGCTTTTTTTTCTGATCAGACAGCAATACTGTGACAGATCATTCCTCAAGAGGGGAAAATAAAACACAAAAGGAGGGAAAACAGACAGAGTTCAAGAGGCATATGGTACCCTTGTATTTGCATGGACAACTTGCTTACATCTTATAATTTTGATATTGTGCCCTTTATATATGATAAAATAGGAAATAGAGAAGTTGGTTAACAGATAAATTCCATGACAGTCCAAGATCATTGCTGGTAATAAAATACAAAAATCCATTAATCTGGGAGTACAAAATAGGCTAGGAGATTTGAGCCAGATTCTCTTTTAGTATAAATCAGCATAAGTCTGATGAAGTCAGTGGCGCTATGCTTTATACAAGCAAAGAATATGACCCTATCAATAAGGAACATTTTGATTTTTGGCCTCTGTTTCAAACTTACCTAGATGTGTGTTCAATGGAAGATGTTCCTATAGAATGAACTGACTATTTCAGTGGGTTCCTATGGTATTTGGCACTGGTTAGTGTGCTCAGCAGAGAGGTCGAGAACCAAATAGAGATGAAGACTGGACAAGAGAGTGTTCCTGTGGATGTTTGTTGAAACACCCTGGTAAGGCAATCTGAGGAGGTGTACTCTGCTGTTGACTGTGGTGGCACCTACTGGGTGCAAAAGGGTGGGGGGAGGAGAACCTTGGCCTTCGGTGTTTATCATACAGCCGTATCCTTAGTATTCAACTCTACTTTATAAAGGAAGTTTAAGATGAGTGGCATGGCAAGATGCCTGTTAATTTATGTTACCTCTGATGGAGGATCAGTGAAGAAGTGGCTGGCTGTGTCAGCAAATTCATAAGTCTTTTATTAACCACCTTCACTGGCACCATCCCACTCCATTAAAGGCAACCAAACAATGTCTGTTTAGAGAAATGTTGAACTTGCAGAAATAAAAGTTACCCAGAACATTAGTGTTTGCCAACAAATCTATCTTGTTTTTTCTAATTTAGTAACAGCTGCTGTCTTCATTATCACTTCTCCTATTGCAGGCCTTTATCTGAGTGGGACTGCATAACAACTTGCTGTACAATGCTGAAAAATATCTTTGGAAAGCAGGGCTCTGGGTAGTGTTGCTACGTGTCAGTTTTAAAAAAGAAATTGCACTTTAATTAAAGCAGACTTATGAAGATTGCAATATACATCAAATATCTACTGAAGACATATATTTCCCATTCAGAATAAAGTACTGTACTGTTGCCAGTGTTTGAATATCCTGGTAGAGGGTGCTGGTGGCTTATTTTAACATTTAAAAAATGGGTCAGCTTCATTTGCCTTTGTTTCAGGGTTTTTTTTTTCTGCTCATAATAAACCATTAAAAATAGGCTAGATTTTTGCCTTTGTTTTAATGAAGCATGTGTTGGGATCAAATCCTGTAATAAGTAACTTTATAATAGAAAAAAACTAATGTGTGATAGATGGTTTGTTCTTTTAAGGGCCTGGGATAAAACTCAATGTTTCTCTTAAAAAGTGGGATGGCCTGGAATTGCCACAGCCAGTGAGATAAGGAAAGTGGCTGGTTGAACAAAGGAACTGAGGCAGGTAACTCAAAACATGTGAAAACACACTAACATACATCGGGTTGACCTTGACTTGGGAAGAGGGGCAGGAACACTAGCACATCCCTGCAGAAATGCTTTAAGCTTTTCAGAGTAGGATAAAATGTGTCAATAAATCCATTCAGCCCATGTTTAAAGATCAGGGTGCATGTGACAGACATGAGGCCATGTTAGGGGTGATCTAGAGCTACATGGCATGAAAAGGGCTGCCAAGGGGAATTTACCAAAGTGGTATAGTTCTTCCTGGAATTACTAGGTGTGAATACTGGCTGCACTAGAAAGTTATAACCTGCTTCCCCTTGTGTGTCCATGCAGTTTTGCTACCTGCTGCAGGGGAGGATGAAACCATAGCCTTCTCTCATCCCAGTACTTTGCGATAGCTAGTGCTCTAGGCAGTGCCAGCAGAGGTCAGCTTCTATGTTAAAGAGTGTACAAGGCCTGCAAATATACCTGGGCACTCTGAGGTCTGCAAGGGCGTGACTTTATCCTGCTCCTATGCAATTTCCCTAGTGTCAGCCATGCACTGCCCCTAGGCATGGGATATTTAAGTAGGGGTCAAAGGGAGGAGCTATGCCACCCACTGTCTACATTGGGGAAAATACATTTCCTATACTGACCTAAGCATTGCCATTATTCTGAATATTTTTGCCCTATGTCAGCCTAAGATTTCTTTTGATGATGTAACTGATCTTGCGGGAAGAAATGCCAGGATTTTACAGGGGACCTGAAGGACGCTTTGTTTTACAGGGGGCCTGAAGGAGGCTTTGTGAAGCTTTGTCATTACTACTCTGAAAACAGCAAAACAGGCAAAAATAAAATCAATACCATTTTCTCTGGGGATGGCCCAAGACTGTGAAACAAACTCCCACAGCAACTAAGGACTGCTGTAAGCCTCACCACCTTCTGCTCTAAGTGAAAAGTGAAGATCTTTGACCTTGTCTTCTCTAACATAAACATATAGCAATACATGCACATGTCTATAAAATAAAATATTAAAAAATCCAAACAAAATACTCTACTGTACATGCTTCTTCCTCTGGGGCAAGGATGAGAGAGCAGACATGTGACAGATGTTAGTCACACTGCTCACTTTTCAGGAGAAAAGTGCTTAATACCATGGTAATGAATAAGGTTTGAGTCCCAGTCTAGAGGCAGGGTTTCCCATTTCTGTTAACTGGGGGTCCTAAATTAGAAAAAGCAATGACTGTACCTGCTTGAGGCACTTCACAAACTTTCCATGAGACGGAACAAGATGAGAGCGCTTCCCATTCTACTGAGCATTTGTCATTGTCCCTGCCATAACAGTCTACAACCACTAGGGAGTGTAGGTATGAGTGGATGACAGATGAGTTGCCTCCCAACTCAATAAAAACCTCTCTAGGAAAGATGCAAGACCCATTCGCTTTTACACCCAGTTCCTTTGTTTCAAAATGAAAATGTTGAAATGATTTAACACTTTCTAATTTTCCCCCATTTTTTCCCAGCTGCAACCATTTTCTGTGGTTGTCTAGAATTTACAAATACTTATTGTTCTCCTGAATGTGCATTTTTATATGAATGTATCATTTACCAACAGAGGTCATCCAGGTCTACTTGAGACCTGCCAGGCATCTCTGCTTCTCCATGGGCCTTGGAGTTATCCATCCAGATTGCCAGGACACTCTCTGTAGATGTGGGCAAGGGTTCCATGATGAACAACTGCTAAAGGTCAATTTGTTACTATTGTTCTCTCATTACTTGCATATTATACCACTGATAAACTATCCAAGGACATGACCGAGCATGCTTGTCCAAGCCACAGATGCAGAAACCATGATAAAAGGCTGGAATGGAAGTGTCTTCTCTACAGTGCATATACACTCAAAATATTGGGCTGTAGATATCACCTAGCCTACAGCATCACTTTTTAATATGTTCAGTAGTTTCTCAATACTTAAAGAAAAAGGTGTTTCTTCATCCAGCAAAAAATGAGAAGCCATTTAAATTCCAGGTTACTGAAATCGGTGACTCCTACAACTGCTTTTAAGTGGGTCTATGGAGTTTCTGTGAAGTTAACTGGACTTAATTATACACTTCTCCAGTGGTTTTTCTCACTTAACTTATGTAGCCTTCCTTCAGTGTGGAAACAGGAACTAATCCATCTCTCTTCACCACAACTGAAATTCCATTTTCACTGTGGGTGCATCCATCCAAGATGTGTTAATGCACATTAGCCTAATTTAATGAGCATTAGGGATGTGCATCTACATGTGCGCACCCTTAATGCACATTAAAAATATTATTAAAAATGGTGAAATTAGGCTAAATGCGCCTAAATTTTATACCTGCAAATGTGTGTATCAAATTAGGTGTGATTAGTTAAAGCACATTAATGCATATGTAGATGTGACCCAGCACTAACTTGAGTACTGGGTCTGCTCAGCCACTAGGGGCATATGGGAGGTCTGCAGTAGGCCTGTGCGAATAGGCTGATTCAGAGATTGTGATTCGGCCATAGACTATAATGGGGAATCACTGAAATACCTATAAGTTTGTCATTTTTTGGAATATTTGGATGAAAACAGCAGGGATGGTACCTCCTTCTGAGGGCATAAAGCCTGTCAAGTAGATAGGTGCAGGGGTTTCTGGGAAACTTTACCTCAAACTGCTGAAAGCAAAACTCATGTCACTTGTGTGTTTTAAGGCAGATTTGGATGAAAACAGCAGGGATGGTAGCAGGTAACGGGGCCTTCCCAGTGCCAGTTAGATCTCCAACCACCCACCTGTTTCTGGGCCAGCTGCCCACCCCTCCTTTGCTCAGGCAGAAACAGCTCACAAAAGGGATAGAAAGGCTGCAGACAGAGGCTTATATGCTGTTTCTACATCCCTCCCGTAGAGTACTGTGATTGGACGGGGACTCAGGGAAAGATCAGTGGCCAGCTACAGATATCAATCTTCTCCCCTCCTCCACTCCCCTTCCCTCTTTTCAGTTTTTGTTCCCCTGAAAGGCTGCCTTCTGACTCTCCGAATCTCTGAATCTTTTTTCAAATTGATTTGGAGGTTTTTTCCCTCCCAATTTGATTTGGATTCAGTGATTCAGCCTCTGAATCGGGCCAAATTTTCTCCAAATCGAATTGGTGACTGAAGCTTCACACACCCCTAGTTTGCAGGGACTTGACACTAACTTTAGTGCACTAACTTTAGTGCCAAGTCTCTGTATGTGTAGACACCTGCCAAAAATCACTTAATGCGCATTAAGTTTAATGAGTGTTAAATTTAGTCACACTTAAATGCTCATGTAGATGTGCCCTATGAGTCATACATAGCTAATGTAACTCAAATTGGCTTTTGTTCCTAATCTGTTTTTAGATCTTTTCCTTTGTTACAGAATTCTGTGGAATCTCTTATTTTGCTAGATAATTTTCTCCTGCAAAATCCACAGACCATTAAGAATTACTTTAAGCTCTCTAGAACTTCAGAGACTGGGAACAGTTGTTTTAGCTTGGGAACTGCGTAAGTACCAGACATATTAAAGTAGGCCTGTCACAATTCATGGGTTAAATTCAAAACAGAAAATGTTTTTGCATTTTAAAGTTTAGATGCGACTCCTAAATATCTGTTCATGGAATAGTGCTTGCATTTTTAGTCTTTTTGAGACATTTCAAATGTATTGACATTCTGAACTTGTTTGGGGTTAGTTACAGTGAGATGTAATTAAAAATGAAGGGCTTCACCCCAAATTTCTTATAATTGATCACTCAGAATAGCCTTAGCTTTGGAGACTGTTGCAACCTGATCTGAAGGAGTCTTGAAATTAGAAATATAAATCCCAGTGTTAGAAGGATTTAAAGACTGCAGTAAGCTACAGAAACCATAGACATAAGCAGAAGTTTAACAAGGGAAATCAATAATTGCATTCTTTAGTATATCTTAATAGGACATAAAACCTTAGGAAATTTAAGACACTTCACCACTTAGAGTTCAGATACCCTCTTAAAAGCTGGATAAATCACTCAGGGACTATTTTTAGCATATTAAAAATGCAACCCCTTCTAACAAAAATGGAATACTCATACTTTCCTAGGGTCTCTTAGCAGCAGTCACTTATTCATTTGATCATCAAACATTGTTCAAAAGTTTGCATCCACTGTCCCTCTTGCAAGAAAATTAGCGTCTCAAAGAAGTCTTTTTAGTACCTATAAATCATTGAGATGCTGATTGTCATGCTGCTTGCATTCAAGGTGTGTGTGTTGTCAAGAATTTACCTGATGAGATCAGAGGATAAAGATGTGGAACCTTGTGCAGTTTCAGAAATTTGTCTGCCTGTGCACATTTCACCTCACCACCTCACCCAGATTCTTCTGAACTTGTCATTTTGTTGGTCTTATTTTTACCTGGAGCTCAGCCTAATTAATGAAGGATGCATAAACACTGCCTTTGAAAATAAAGCTATTCAGATGTTGCCTTTTCCCACGAGCAAAAACTTTATGAGGAGATGGAGATCACCTTGTGTTTCTGATGAACACTTGAACACAAAGAATAATGTGAATTAACAGCTGTATTAATATGATTAAGCATGCTGATTGGCTGAAAATGAGATCTCCGAAACCATTTGCATTCTGAACTTAGGGAACCGGACAATGGAAGTGGGCAGCAAAACTTGTATCTTGACTCTAGTTCGGCACAAAAACACCATGGCTGTTTTCAGGTGGCATGTTCCAATGTTTCTAATGCAAACTGGAAACATATAGATGGCTCAGGAATTGCCTGTAACACATTTTTATGGTGTCTTCAAGTCACTGAAATCTTGTAAAAGCAGTCTGCTGCTTTGTTCGATACAAGTGGAACATGCTGATGTCTCAATCTAGATGCCACAATCTGAATGTTTTTTCATTAATAGAGTCAACAAGAGAGATTATTTTCCCTTAGATGGTTGATAGAAATCCACCAACAACATTGGTCGTCTGCTGCAGAAAGCAAGAGGATTCATTGTCCTTCCACAGACTGTCAAACATACCAAGTGTACCCACACACATAAATATAAACTGCTTCCTGAAATTCTTCTACGTTTGTCAGTCAGAGATCTTGCTTTTAATTTTGTGAACCATAAATTCAATTCAACTCCCATATCTGGATATCTAGGCACAGAGTAAAGATTACATCTTCCTGAGGTTCAGCTATTATGCCAGCGCTTTTGTGGTCTTTCACTTTTACTTCTGAAGATAGTTTCCTTTTCTTCTTGGTTTTGCAATTTGCGCCACAGGATTTCAAGAATGATGCTGCTTTGCAAAATTTTAATATTGGCCTGTCACTCCCAATCTTGTTGTCCTACTTGTTTCTCAGTCAGACTCCCCCTCCTCTGTCTCTTTCTCATCCTTTCTCCTGTCTCAGCTTTCCTTCATTGTGGTCTTGCCTTGTCTTATTAAGTATCTTTCACCCTTTGCGCTTTTCAGCCCATCATTACTCATTTCAAAGGCATTATTGACCCCTGAGAAATGAAAAAGGAGCAGTTTAGGGGGAGGGGAGAACTTTTGGCTGGCTCTCTGCTCTTTCATTAACAAATACCCTTTGGTAATGAAGATTTCAAGGGGGCTTCATTAGGGTTTAAGTAGGGAACAGCGTGAAAGTTAATTACGTGGAGCCAAGAATCTGTATTTTCCTTTCAACAGCCCAGTACTATGCTTTAAAGACGATCAATGGAGTGTTGTCTGGCAAACATTCAACCTTGCCTTGAAATGTTCAGTGTAATTAGAGCCTCTCCTGTCTGTCATTAGAAGACAAATTGTTTGTAGACTCTTAGTGGTTGAGTACTGTACTGTGCCTTCAACCTTTATCATAATTATATTACCAATATTCAAGGAAATATCCCAAACTGAGAAATGGGAGCTTCTTGCCAAACTAATTGCTTGATAATGAATTGCTGCGGCTCATGGAGAAATGCACTGTTTATTTTTGCTCTTCATTTTCTTTAGGGGCCTTAGTATTTGCAATGCAAATTGGGTTAAAAGAAGCCTTCTGTGAAAAGAATCAGCCATCCTGTGATGGTGGCTAATTTTTGTTTTTAACTGGGGCTATGAACCATTCAAAGGAAAAAAGAAATCCAAACTTGTCCAAACTTAACTGTTTTGAAAGAAATACAGATATCATTAGTCTCAGCTAAGTTACTGTCAGCAGCTTACAGGGAAGAAAGGAATGAATGATTTTTTTTGTGTGTGTTAACATTTTGATGATGCTTTGAGACCATTGTGCCTTTGTGTGTCGCCCTTGCTTGATACTCGTAGATTGCAATACGATTGCTTCAGTTATTGCAGAGGGATGCAATAACTTTAAACCCAGCAAGAATCCTAACAAGAAGTGTGCACGCGCGCGTGTGCATGCATTTGTGCATGCTGGATGGCAGGTGCAGCAGAAGGGTTGAATTGAGTTTAGGGAGTAGTAGTAAATGCTTAATCGTTTTTGGAGTGTCTCAATTGTCATCACCCTTGTCACGCTGGAAGTGTTACAAAAATGAAGTTTGACTCAAAGAGCCAATTAATCATATTGAACATGAGAATGAGTGTGTGGATGATTCAATCCTATTTGCTGTGTCACATTGAAGACAGCCATTACTTTATAGTATTCAGTCATTATTAGAAAAGATTTTACAAAAATGTTTGCAGTGCAAGAAGCTGACTGCTGTTTGGAGCTAGCTATAGGGGAGAATTGAATTACCTACACATCAGGGCACTTTGTCGGTTCAGAGAAAAAGAGGGAAAATTACTAGACCAAGCTGACCAGGAAGTTCTGGATCAGGTGCCAAATATACAAATTGTAATTCACTCACCTGCTCCAGGTGTTAATTCTAGGTGGGGATCTGGCCTACTAACTAGCTGCAGTTCAATATGCTTCTGTATGAAGTAGTGAAAATGTATTCAGCTTTTTATTCTACCCCATGCTGGACTGTATCTTGCACTCAGAGCTCCACATTGATAATACAGGTTGCATTTTATAGTCTGTGACAGAGCACATGAGCTACATTGTTTAATGAAATACATGTTTGTTATGAATTCACCCTGGTCTGTATGACCTTGATTCTTATAAAATAATGGCATTCATGCTTCCTCACAAATCTTGTCCACCTTTGGAATTCAGTCCATTGCTACAAGTTACAGTGAGGAGTCTTTTCAGGTAGGGATCAGCTTCTTTTTGTCTCCACAACAAACCTGATTTATGTCCTCTGTGATCACAACTGTGTGCTGAAAACTGCCTATAGAGATTTGGAGAAAGTGAGCAAGAATATGCTGTGGTACTTTCAAAATATATTGAGGAGATAGCTCACTATCTTTGGCCCACCATCACCAGCCTTTCCTGGTGGACAGTCTTATGATTAACACAGGAGATTATTAATACTAGCTTCATTGCAGACTTTATGGCCATGTCCAGATGAGTCAAGATGTGCAGTATATGGTGCCACAGACCTATCTACAGCACCACACACTGCACGTACAGGCATTCCTCGTATTGCTACCTTGCAGCACAGGGGTCTTTTTGACCCCAGGAAATTTTGGGGTAAAAAAACCCCTTGCCAAAAAAAAAGTGGGGTGGTGCATGTGGCAGCGACATGTGCCACCCAAAACCAAAGCCCGGCTGGCTGGAGCGTGGCATAGGTGTCCCCACTTTAAGGTATGCGACTGCTGCTTGTCCCTGGAAAAACAAACATTCATGTTTGTCTGGATGAGGCCTATGTGATCTAAGGGAAGTCACTTAGGGTGCAGACAGAAGTGACAATTTTCACCCGATCTGGCTACAGAAAGTAGTCTAAACCCATAGCCAAACAAAAGGGCATGGCTACAGACAGCTTATAGAACGGTTGATTGGGTGAAATGTGAATCCTCATTGTATACAGTATGAGATTAAAGATGTTTCAAAAGGCAGCATCTTCTGTAACTTGTGTCTGTGGAGCTCCCAGCCTGCTGCTGTTTTCAGGATGACAGGGGGAAAGGGAGAGAAGGGAGTTCAGTCTTGGGGTTTTCAGCGCCCCCCCAATGGTGGGGTGTGTGTATTGGGGCATGTATCCAATTCACCCAACACAGCCTTCAGCACCAGTTGGTTAGTCCTGAGAACAAGCTCCCTCTGCTGCCTTTCCCCCTCCCATTTTGAAAACAATGAGCACTGGTAGAGATCCCTGGCTATTGTTATGGGAACCTGGCATCAGGCTCCCGCCCCAGCTAGATTCCCCTCCCCCCAGAATCAACAGTGAACTTCTGTTTGGTCTGGGGTAATGCTATAACTCAGAACACTTTGCAAGACACGTTCTGAGTTACGGCTGGAAGCTGCACTTCTTTCTGCTCCCTTATTAAACTCTGTTCCATGGTCCTCTCTGAGCAGAGTTGGGCACAGGGGCTAGATAAATATTTCCTGTCCCTGGGTGTGGACTCATTTGGTTTAGTCCCTGATGCAGGTTAGGGGAGATCTAAAGTAAGGACTCCTGTAACTTATGTCTGGCTACCTGTGACCTCTATGGGCAGCTGGGTAATTGATGACAGGACTGTTCTAACCAGCTGCCATCTAACCTAGAATGCCACCTGTCGACTCCATGGTACTCCTTGGTAGAAAGGAAGTGGTATGGGGATCATCCATCACCCAGTAGCTGATGGGGAAGGTCTTGTATGCCCGGAATATTGCCCAGGGTTGGGTGAGCAGGGCTACTGTCTGCTGGGGTGTAGCCATGAATATGAACATTGACTCTCTCACATTAAAATAGAAAAGAGGCATGATAACAATAAATGTTGCCATGCAAACCCCTAGATAGGCATGGAGGTGGTTGTCAACATTAGGTAGGCATAAGGAAGAGATTTTAGATTCAATTGCAGGGCTAGAGACTGTCATGTCACAGTCCAATGCTGAACTATTTGCATCCTGAGGAAAGCAGAATTGTGTTTTACTGTTTGATTTTCCAGTAGCTCTAGAATCTGAAGTTGCCAGCAATATTAATATAACATAAGCACTCAAAAATGAGAGTTACGTGATGTCTGCCAGTGATGTACAATAAAATAAAAGGAACATGTAACCTAACTTTTGGCATTGTTTTTCTTGTTTCCATGCATACCACATACTCTTCCTTTTTCCTGATTGAAAACTATTCCTTTCCATATTATTCTCCCTTTCCAATCTTTTCCCTTCATTTTAAATGCAACCTCTCTTTTTCTCTCATCTACCTTCCTTCATATTTTTCCAACATTACTTACTTTCCTTTACTCTTTGGGTCAGTCTTCCTTTTTCCCTGCACTGCCTCATTTCTAACTTCTTACCTGGTTCCACATGGTGTCTGGGTAGTCCTCCCCAGTCTCTTCCTCTCCTTCTCCCTCCATTCCTCCCTCCCTTTCCCTCCTGTCTCCACTACCCCCTGCTTCATAATACACAGCCCTTTTATGCAGGGAATTACAAAAATATAGGAAGAGTTTGAGTAATGCATTCCAAATTAACCGCTTCTTAGAGGCTGAACTGTGCTCCCTTTTCTGTCATCAGCTATCTCTATTTCCCAATGCAGAGATAAACGGGGCTGAGAATTTGTCCCTGCCTCGTCCTTTCTACCTTTGGTGCAATCTGTGATCCAGTAGAACTAGTAAGTAGGAGTCCCTGTATGTGGGTGAGAACATTGGGTATGACAGCAAACATTTTGTTTGAAATTAGTTGTCTCAATAGTCTTATAGGGTAGATGATATAAATATTATAATCTGTCTGCCTCTATTTATCAATGAAGCCTGCCTTTAATAGACTATTGAGGAGACATGTTAGATATGTGTATGCCAGCTACCCTGACCACTCTCTCTTTTTAATACATGCTGAATACCTCTGGGTCTATACTGATGGTGAGCACCTCACATCATCACAGACTCCCTCTAGAAAGAATTTCTGTTGCTGATGCATTTGGTAAGAATAAAGTCAAAGAAGTTGCATTTATTTCAGGAGGCTTTTGTTCTACTCATTGTTCACACCCTTTGTCCCACTCCAGGTACCTAGAGTAAGCTAAATAAAATGTGCTAACACTTCCCCCCGGGACATTTCTGTGTGTATCTGTAAGGGCACTGGCAGATGTTAATTTAATGGCACAGTGAGATCTGCTCTGAACAATCTTGTGACCTGCCATGCCACACCTGCATGGTAGCTTGCATGATTCTGGGGATCAGATACTAATCTTGTATTGCTGGTGTAGCGAGCCTGGCATGGGGGACTGATCTGTGATGCCACACTTCCCATGGCACCCTTTTAACTTGCCACTGCATGTGAAGCCTAGGGTTGCAGGTTGAAAGCTGTGTATGATGCAGTCCTGCATGGAATTGGGGATGTCAAGATTGAGTCATAGGCAGTCTTGAGGCGTGCAGGAGTACACCAGTTCCTGAGCCAGGTAAGGATTCAGGTCAGGGGACAAAGCTGCATGAGAGAATCAGAACCAGAGTTCAAGGCAAAGTACTAGTCAATAAGGCCCCTACTACACATTATATATATTATGCAACTAACTGGTTAATTGTGAAATAAATTTAGACTGGCCATACATGCAAAGTAATTATCACAAGACAAAAATGACTATCCAGCTATAAAAACAAGCTATAAGGTTAGTGCTTGAAAATGTGTAACCATGGGCAACTGGTGCTGCCTTAGTTGGGGGGCACATGCCCTCCTTGCGACCAGTCCCACCGACCGCAGGGGGTCTCCTCCCCCGTGGCTGATCCCATGATGGCTGATAGCTGCGGCTGATTGCTGCAGTCATTTCTGAGAGCAGCTGCTTCTGGGAGCAGCTGCAGCAATTGGCCAGTGCTTGCAGGGGGGTGCTCCTGCCTGCCACCTCACCCATTGCGTAGGCAGCAAAGCACGGTCCGTCACTGGCCGGTGCTTGCAGGGAGTCACCGGCACTCTCACACACAGTCCCATGTACCCCCTACATGTCGCCACTGTGTGTAACAACTCTACAATTGGTTTCTATTCAGCTTTAATTTGATTGTGTAGAGAGGGCCTAAGGAAGATCCATTCTGGAAGTCTAGGCAGTGCCAGAATTCAGGAGTCAGTGAACCCAGGACACCCAAACAACAGGGTAAGAAGGAATGAAGAACCAGGAAGTATCCTGGCTGAAGAGGAGAAGGTGTGACTACTATAGGTTGTGAAATTTTGATCAACCAATACCAAAATAAATACCATTTATATGGTAGGCCAAGCCTACTCTGTAGTCAGTCATCTTGATCCTTACAGTTGGTGCTACTTTGAAACCAGGTTGTCCAGCTTATCTTCTAGTAGAGGAGAGGCTGCCTAATTTCAGGCCCCAGTGCCCTGGGACTTCTGAAAACCACAAGTGAAGTTTTTAAAAGTTCTAGGGCTATGGGAACCCAGCACCATAGAGTCTCTCCCTGATTTTTAGGTCCCCAGCACCATGGGTCTTTTAAAAACTACGCATGCAGCCCAGCTACACTCACCCTTTAGACATGCTTGCCACATGTGCAAATTATGAGTGATACAAACCAGCTACAAAGATGTTCCACATTAAAGAAGAAACATCCTTGTGGGTGGTTTGGCCTTTTAATGTACTATAAATCTCTTGCATTAGGTGGCTTGTTGCACTTTTATCGGGTGATTAATATGTTAATTGCATGATAAATGTAACACCTGAAAAATGTAATGTAGCTACTACAGATGGGACTTTGCCACTAGCACCCAGCACAGAACATAGGTCTGTGAAAATTTAAGGGATCCAAAGGCAAGGGTTTTCTGGGTTCCAGCATAGGTAGCACTTAACAGGACCATGGATGACTTAGTATTTTTGGAAAAAAATCAATAACAAACTTTTATCTTTGGCTAGTTTGTTTTTAGACAATCCAGGACACCTAAACAGGACCCCCCCCCAAAAAAAAGAAGCAAAAAACAAACGAGCTAGGCACTTACTCCATTTAAAATCAAAGCAGAGACTGAGGTTGATAACAAAGCCACTTAAATTAATGCTGGATGCAGAGGAGCATATGGGTTGCAATGGTTTGTGTAACTAGAACATATGAGCACCCTAAAGTCATCCAGCTTGAATAGCTGCCTACTGTAGCCATAATTGAGGGGAACTGAACAAACTGACCTGCTTGATAACAAAAACAAGGACAGGCCATGCTTTGGTCTTCCCTCTCTGACTGTGTATGGTCTTGTAATCACACTGGAGCATACAAGTAAAGCAAATCAGCATGTAGCCCGTTTTACAGATGGATCAATGCTAGCAAATTGCACACAAACAGCTGTGCATTTCTGATGCACAGGTGTTTAAGCTTGATTTTGTCAAGAAGCCTGGCAAGCAGAGACATTTTTTTTTGATGGGGGCAAAAGATGATGATGCACTTGTCACCTAGAGCTGTTTCAAAAAGCATGGTCCACTTATAATGAATGTAATCACCTTCCTCTGACTGGTTCCACAGTAGTCTATTTGTACTTTAGCCACCTGAGATATTTCCATGTTTTCTGCCTTTTTGAAAGAGAGGCACTAACAATGTCCTTCTGCTAAGAACTTCATCAGTAGGATGTCCACAGATTTCTTTTTCCTTTTTCTACGTTTTTTTCAAGTGTAGTGTTTTCTCTGTTACTGGATTAATGGATAACATTCATCCACTAATGCAGGAGTGGCATGCATAGCTCTGCCTCATTGTGGTGTGGGAAGAAACCAAATTCAGAATACGTTCTGCATGGTGTCTCTAGAAGGACTCAAGCAAGATCTAGTGCTTATTGCTTCTGGCACCAGCAGTATTGGTGTCATGTTGTTACTGCTTAAACACCAAAATCTTGAGCTTTCCCTTGATGATCTCCGATGACGTGACATTGGGAGAACAATGAAGCCTCTTGCACTTTGTTCAATAGAAAACCATTTGAAAACTGTATACAAATGTCACAGATTTCCCAGTAACAGAGGCTATTGTTTCAACCGAAAAGAACAACTGCAAAAAATCATTTTGAAATAGTTTTGTTACAGATTTTGTGTTGTTCCATGTTGGTGCCTTCTGCCATCCTTACCTGGCACTAGTGGAATATCTGGGGGTGGATATACAGTGTGAGTTCTGTTTAGTTTATATGATGCCAGTTATGCACATTTAAAATACATTGTATGCACAGCAATTTCATGTGAAGCTCATTAAGTTTTATAAACTGTAGGATAGAGACCACAAGACATGATGCTACCACTGGACACATTCATGCAATGAACATGAGGCTATTCATCTCAGAGTCTGGCATGAAATGAAATGGCCAAGGCATCAGAGATAGAACAGGCAACAGATGGGAGTATTGCAGCTGATGAGCAAGGCCTACTAGACCACTACAGAGATTTTCTCTTTTCTGCTATCCCATTCCAACCTGATAGTGGAAGCATGGTGATGCGCAGGTAATGAAAAACTTGTTTTGCTCTTAGGAAGATCTTTTCTCAACACATTTTTCCATTTTTCCAAACTAAGCTCTCACCTTCACTATGTGTGATGCTTGCTAGTGTAAGAGCATCAATGACTTTGGCCATGTTTGTCTTATTTAAAGTAGAAGGCAGTGTTATTTGGCAGCCAGAGAAGATGAGTAAGTATTCATAGTTCCTCCTGGATTTAGTTTAAGCTTTGTGCAACTTTGGGAAAGACATTTAGACTGAGATTTTCAAACCTGCTTGAGAGACTTTGACACTTAAATCCTGTTAATTGTAATAGATATTTGGTATCCAAATCCCAAAGGCAGCTTTGTTAAGCTTAGTCCTGTGTACCTCAGTATACCTTTCACATAAAATAGGAATAATAATAATGATTATGGTAGTGATATTCATATAATTAATTTCTCTAAGAAGCTTTGTAATCCTTGAATAACAGCTGCTACATGAGGAGAATATCTTGTTGCCCCAGTAATAGCTCTTAAAAGTAATGTAATGGCTTTATGGGTAAAAAATGTTTATTATGAAAACAAAATCAATTTCATTATTATCCATGTGAGAGGCTGAAAGGTTTTTGGGCCAAAGCTGAACCTCAAACTAAACTGTAAACTTTTTTTCATGCATATTTAGATTAGGTACCTGGAAATGTAAAAAAAATAGCTCACCTATAAAAAACACAGATTGAATAATTTGATCCCTGAGCAAAAACAGATTGATGGATCAGTTTTTCTAGCATAAGTCTGATCTGTGACTGGAGGTGTTGCTTCTGTGCAACATACAGAACTCAATTTTTTTCTGTCAGTTGAAAAATCTTTGCAAAAGAAACTTTATCTTAAACAGTATGTGTCTATCTAGCCTTGTTAATGATTATTCTTTTCCCTAAATCTGGTACTCCTGGCTTTGGTTTTAATATTGTGCCCTGAGAGCTTGTAGAGGCATACCTAGGAGACATAATTAAAATGTTTAGCTACAGTATATCTTGGTTCAGTTTAGCTGGTCTTTTGCACATAGTACACTACAAACAATGAACATCACTTCTCTCTCTCTCTCTACTGTGAGAGACAAAAAGTTTCCAGCCTGTACATCTTCAAAGTATCCCTTGTGGCTTCTTTGTAAGCATCCACTTAAAGGTTATTCATAGAGCTTAGCTAAATGTTACTGGCTCTTCAGGGAGAGTGACAAAGATACCCACTAGTATGGAGCTCAAATCTTTTAAATAGGGTAAACCTTCTGGAAATAAATAACAAATACTTTGCCTCTAGTATTTCATTTTATGCCTTCAAGAGCACCTGCTCACCTGTGCTTTATAAGCAAAATTAAACATTTACAGCTTCTCATTAGTGCTACAGGCCTTCTGGGAACAGCAAGTTTCAGGAATATTGTTTTATATCACTTTGTAGGCTGAATAATCAGAATTACATCACAGGGGCTGGATGGCCCAGGAGAACAGTAATAAGAGCAAGTAACTTGAAGTTGCCAATTTAGATCTATACTAGCTAAGGCCGGACTAAAATGTATGAGGATAAGTATTGTAAATACATAGATTAACAACCACCCCACGAGGCAGGGAAGTGCTATCATTTGGATTGGACAGTGGATAGAATGAGGCACAATGAACTGTGGTGTCCCTAAATGTGCCACAGCCTTTCCCTCTCACACTTTGCACACATCAAACATGGAAATGAGGCAGTGAAGCTGTCTTGAAGGCAACCCTGCCATTGCTCTCATGATCTCTGTTTCTGGTACGCTTGAGACTACTGGCATAAGGGACACTGAAGGTTGCTTCACTTGAAACTCTAAAGCAGGGGTGGACAATTATTTTGGCTGGAGGACCACTTAATGAGTTTTGGTGAGCTGTCAAGGGCCACAAATATAGCCCTGTCCCTTGACAGGTGCCCTACCCCCTGGTTGCCATCTCAAGACTAGAGGTCCTGCCCCTAACCCCTGACTTTTGCCACTGGAAGTCCCTCCCCTTGCCCCCAGAAGTACCCCTTTTGGGAGGGAAAGGTTGCCATCTTGGAACCAGAAAAAAAACAAGTCATACAAGTCAAACACCTACTATAACATATAAAATATTATTACAAAAATATCTTTGTCATGATTTGTGTTTGTATAGTTTATATAGAGATGATTGCATAATAACTATAAAATAATGTCTTACTCTTGTATATTGTGGGGGTGTGGTTCAGGGTGGGAGGTGTGTATGGTGGGGGGGAGTTTGTGAGGGTGTATGGTTGTGTGTGTGGAGGGCAATAGAGCATGTTGGGGGTGTATATGTGGGGGGGTTGTAAGGACAGGGTGCGGGTGTGTGGGGTTCGTGGGGCTGTGCACCGCCATGGTGCACAGCCCCTGCTGCCAGCAGCAGCCGCCAATGGTGTGCCCTTGGGGTGCAGTTAGCTCCTGAAGGCATTGCTGCCTGGTGGTGCACAGCTTCCGCTGGAAGTGGAGGAAAGCCCTGTCCCCTGCTTCTTGGTGGAGTCCCAGGACCTGCAAGGCAGGGGGAGGGGGAAACAGCTGACTCCATCATGTGGGGCTTGCCCTGGTGGCACAAGAGTACCAGGAGCTACATGCGCACTGCATGGAGCCCCACATGATAAAGGCAGGCCGGCCTGGCTGCACTCCTTGCCACCATGTGCAGCACTTGTGGAGCCGTACGCAGCCAGGTGGCAGCACCTGCACAGGCCACCAGTTCCCTGAGGGCCCATCACCTATTGCTGCTGCTGCTGCTGCTGGTGTGGGCAGTGTGCCATGGGGGGGAGTGTATGGGGAATCCCCACACCCTCCCACCCTCTCTCATACCCACACCCTGCCCACCTGAGCTCCATGTTTTTGCTGCTCCCCTGGGCACAGGCTCAATACTTCCGCCAGTCCTAGCCCCATGCTCCCCACTCCTGCCCATCTGCAGCTCCCCCTCTCTCACCCCCGCTGCTTCCCTACCTGTTGCCTGGAGTTAGTGGGGCACCAGGGAAGCTAAGCGAATCCCCTGGAGGCTGCAGCAGTGGCAGCAGCAGCCTTGGCTGGAACCTGTGTGCTAGGGCTGTGCAAAATTTCACCCAGCATTTTGTTTTAAAGTGATTTCAATGCATTTTGAGCTTAAAACAATGAGATCAAAATGAAACAAAAGCCTTCGATCTGCCTGCCGTATGACAGGAGGCAGGTGCTGCTGCCTGGGGCCAGCGGCAGCGTGGATCTTCCGGGTGCTGGGTGTGGGCTGTGTCCAGCACTGGTCTGTCATCTTGCAGGCAGCCTGGGGGCCTGCAGCCATGGGAGGACTCCTGCGCAGCCCCTAAGCCCTCCTTGGGTTGCGGACAAGTCCCCGTTCTGCCTGCCAGATGAGAGGAGACAGGTGCTGCCACCTGGGACTGGCACCAGCACTCACCTCCTGTAATCCCACGTGCAGATCAGGAGCTTGTCCACACCCCTGGGAGGGCTGTGGGGCCTGTGCCAGAGTCCTCCTGGGGTTGCAGGCCCGTGATCTGCCTGCTGGATGACAGGAGGTGGGTGCTGCTGTCTGGGGCCAGTGTTCCCAGTGTTAGGTGCAGGCTGCACCCAGTGCCGATCTGTTATCTAGCAGGCAGATTGGGGACCCACAACCCAGGAGGACTCTGGCACAGCTCCCACAACCCTTCCAGGGGTATGGCAAACCCCTGATCTGCCTGTCTGCCGCATTTTATGATTCCCCATTATAACCTATGGGCAAAACGGCGAAACAGCATTGAAACAGCAAACCAGTTTTGCCAAAATAAATTGGAACAGTGCTTTTGAAACAAAACGAAACTCAAAATGAAACACTGTTCCAATGAAATGTCAAAACGGAATTTGAATCAGAATGGTGCTGGTGCAGCCCTACTGCATGCTAGTTGGGCCAAGCCCATCTGGGCATGAGGGTGGGGAAAAAGGCATGTGGGCTGGGCAGAGTACAATTAGTTGGTGGGCACCTGCAGGACGGATGAAATTTCCTGGTGGGCCAGGTTCTTCCTGTGGGCCATATTTCCCTGCCCCTGCTCTAAAACCTAAGATGAGTCCCTAACTACTGTACCATCCTTCCTTGTCTTGTGTTAAATTAAATGGATTCTCGGTTCTGCCACAAACAGAGGCAAAGTCCTTAATGTGTGGCTCTGTAAAAGCTGCACTTCTAGTGGACTTGGGGAGAGGCTCCTGGGGACTAAGTCAGATGGAAAACTCCAGGATACTCTGCAGATGTCTTTGGTTTCCTGCAGACCCAAGAGAATCGGCCAGATTTGCTGATGGGCTCCTGATGCTGTTTTGGGAGATGTAGCATACCTTTTCTTCCACTCTATGCCTGGAACAGTGGCAGAATAACTGCCTCTCCTGGAGACTTCATTCTCCAGAGCTGCCTCCCATGGTCTTCCTGTAGGAGGGGCTGCATTTGTAGTACCATATGGGTAGATAATTTTGCTTGGCTACCATGTGTGATGCAGGCACAATTTGTGTGAGTGTACAATATATGTACCCTTTTGAAAGGCTATAACTGTCAGACAGCGTGTTAAGTAGCTAGTGTTATTTGTCTGTAAATATTTCTTGTGTGTCATTTTTCTCACCTTTCACTTGGATTTTCAAAAAATATAAAATGTTTTTCCCCTTAAATATTCTCTCAGTTTAATTGCCTTGGCCTTACTGCTGGGTTAATGCTTCCTTTCCTTAATGGGTTTTGCTTTTGGCTGTTTAACTTACAAGGTAAACAGACCCAAAGAGTAGGGCTTTTCTGTGGACCAGACTTTTAAGCCTGCCCATCATTTTTGTGGATGCAAATATTGAGGTTTTAGATATCTGGCTTCTTGATTATGCCTGTAGTTTGGGTACTTAGATCAGCACTATCATTTGTATTTCACTTTATCATGATCGCAAAACTACATTAAATATCAGGTCCAAATGTGTCAATAAATGGTAAATAAATACTGTAAAATAGTTTTAAAATGCTACTATTAGGTTGTTTCTCTTTGGATTGTCCATTATCTATGCATTTTCTTTGGCTGGATGATCCTTAAACATTTGTTACCACAATTGAAACAACTGCCCATGCCTTTTATACCTAAGTACAGGATTGTTCTTTGGTGTTTCTAAAATGTTGTGTGTGTGTGTGTGTGTGTACATATGGGAATCCTGAGACATGCAAGTTTGTTAGAGCTCAAGTAAACAACTCTAGCCATGACAGGATCATTACTTCTGGCTCCTGGCTTATTAAGTTCTTAGCCTCTCTACTAACACTGCCAAAGTTGGTACCATTTATACTAGTGGGAGGGAGAAAAAAGCCTTTTTCTATCTATTGGATAGAAGCCACCAAAATCACTTCAAAGAGGAAGCTGAACAGAATGTGAATGGCATTCAGTTACTCCAATCACTTAGGTAAGACCTGTACCAAGGATCTTCAGGAGAATCGATGTACATTCTTTTGTCAGTCCCATTCACCATCTAGTTCTCTCTGTATTAAGTCTTATGATGGACCAAATAATGATTTTGGTAAAATCTATAGTCTGGAAAGAGAACTGATGAAATACAAAAATATTATTGTCCATGACAAAGTGATGACCAAAGCCTGAATTGTGAAAATGGAAGTAATGATGTAAGGTGATCTGTTTAGGCTGGATTTTCAATAGGGCCTATGGAAACCAGGCACTAAAATCTTCTTTCAAGACTAAACCATTTGGTGGGGGGGGGGGAGGTATTATAGCCTTGGCACCTTTGAAAATTAAGGTAAAAATTGCTAAGTACTTGCATAATGGATCTAGACCAGGTCCTACCATGTCCCCTCATTAATGCAGCTGAGCTAGAGACCTTGACAAGATGTTAGTGATTGCAGCTTTTCTTTGCTTAGCTTTTTTGTCTCTAGGTAAAGAACATTAGGTAATAATTGTGAGTATCTGTAGATGTGCGGGAAGGCTGCACCGACTTGCTGTAATTACAGCGTGTCAGAGCAGACTTTATTAATCGAGTCTGCCTGAACATGGCACTTAGCATACTCCAGTCAACCTTCACACCTCATGTATTAGCATCCCCATGCTTTGAAATGGAAGCAGAGGTACTTTAACTAGAGCTCAGATGCTGATACATGAGATGCTGTGAATGCTTTAACCAGAGCAGCTCCAAGCACCCCCCACCCCTGACTCCTGAAGCATGTGTAAAAATGTCCAGTGAGCTTGTTCTCTGAGGGTCACTGGGGCAGGAAGGGATGGCCTTTATATTTTGTTTTTCTTTTACAGTGCTTGAGGACTCACTGCCTACCAAAGAAAAAAAAAATCTGAAATTCTGCCCTGCTCCTAAGGTGTTATTTTTGAAGTAGAATGTAACCCTCTTCCACCTGGATATTTGATAGAGTACTAAGGAATTGAATATTTTGTAGCATCCCTACACCAAACATTGTACCCACAAAGGGCTGCTGGATTTACTTTCATCCACCTCCCCACACATTTCCTGCATGTACTCTCTCCTGGCTTCCCCTTATACCCTTTCTTATTCCAGGCCTGTGTTCCCGTTGCCACCATGTCAGGGGCTTTGCATACTCCTGCATCTCCCTTGACTCATTCCCTAAAGTTCTGTTTATGACCTCTTAGGTGTGTCTACATGAGTGATTAATGCTAACTAAATTTATTGCGCATTAAGTGATTTTTGGCAGGTGTGTACATGTGCAGCGACTTGGCATGAAACTTAGTGCCAGGTCAATGCAGCCCTGCCATGTGCCCCTCTGGCCACTGGGGGGGAGCTCCAGCCTCTGCTCACATGGTTGCCAGTACTTGGCAGTCATGTTGAAGCCAGATTCAGCTGCCAGCACTTGGCAGCTATCTTGGAAACTCTGATCCCTGGCCAGCCCCTTCCCTGCCTGGGTGCCATGTGAGTAGAGATTTAAAAAAAAATCCACATCAAAAGAGATTTAATAATTTATATCAGATAGGTGCAGCCAGTGTCAATTTTAAGCCTGGTTCCAATGAACAGAAATCCAAGGCCAATATAGAGACAAGGTATATTGCCACTGAGGATATAAAATGGTACACAGATGAAAGAGCACATGAAGTTTGCTTCTTCAGCAAGCAGAAAGCTCCTGTCTGGATTTCAAATTTAGTTAAATGGGAATGCAACAAAAAAGCAAACTAAAAGACTTATTTTAAAGTCATGTAAAGACAGTACATTCTGTTACCAAAATAGTGATGACTTGGAAAAATATGACACCAAGTTTGTCTTTCATGTTTACTTCTCTGAACTCAGTCTACCTGATTTTTTAAAAAAATAAATATCTGTTACAATATTGGGCCAAATTTGAGGTGAATTGGACATTTTAAGATATAAGAGGCATGTCTACACATGCAAATAATCCAGGGGAAGTTTAGTCTCAAGCAAACTACTCGAGAGTAAATTCTCCTGGGTACATGTCTACACATATAGGAATGCAGGAGCAGATTTTCTGGTCCTAGCGGCAGACTGTTCCTGTTCCCTGCAGCCTTGGAACGGGCCCTGAATCATGCAGGGGGAACTCTAGGTTTCCCCCCCTGGGTGCTAGCCCAGGGACTAGGAGACAGCTATCTGTTTGTGGGGACTGGAATATTCCTCCTTGCCCACAGGAACTGTCTGTTGCCAGGGTGGGCTCTGCCACTGGAGCCCAGGTGGGAACAATGTGCCTCTGTCCTGGCAGCAGGGAGCTCCCAGACCCTACACTATGATCCTTGGGCCTGGGGTGGGAGATCCGTATCTCCCAGCCCGAGTCCTGAGGTTGGAGCCCAGGTTGGGAGATACTTCTCTGCCAGCCCCAGCTCCATGGTTGCAGAGCTGGTGCAAGGAGAGAAAAATATCCCAGTGCCAGCCCTACTACAGAGTTGGAGCTGGGAGATAAGATTCTCTCCAGCCTGGGTACTGTGACTGCACCAGCTCTCTGCCTCAGGGGATGGGGCACTGCACTGCAGCATAGTGCAGCCAAGAGTGCTGAATGTGAATCTGGGACTGCATGTGCTTAAGGTGCAGATGGGGGTTGAGAGGTGCATGTGTGCACAGTGCAGCAGGGGAGCAATGAGGAGGATGCAGGCTTGTGGCACAGCAAAACAGTGGGTGGAGCATGTGTAGACACACAGTGCAGTGGGGGAGCATCCACGTGATACAGTGATGGAGGGATGGTCACTGACACTGTGCAGCCTGGGGAGCCTGTTTGCTCCGTTGCTGCCTGTGGGCATGTCCCATGAGACATTTAGTCCCTGGACACCTAGAAGTTGAATAGCCCTGTTTTAGAACTGACCTATTTTCAAGATAGTTTGACACTTATCATTGTCAGATGTAGCTTAGTCAATTTTTTTTGTCAAGGAACCATTTCTTTATTGATGGATCTTACTATTCAGCACATCACATCTAACAGTATTTTTAGCTACCACTTTTGCACTTCTCTATAAAAAAAGGTAATGATTTTTTTTAATACAAACTGAAAAACTTTAATATACTGATTTTTTTTTTTGTTTCTAACCCCATTTCTAAATAGATGCATATGATTCATTATCCACTGGCCATGATATGATATATTTTGGTGGGATAAATTTTAATTATGTAATTAATTGACAGTTATAAAATGACAGTTATAGGCATTTTCATGATTCCTCATTATAGCCTATGGTTGAAATGTCAAAACACATCAAAACAGTGAAACAGTTTCAACTAAACAAAATGGAACAGTGCTTCAAAATGAAATGATGAAATGAAACACTATCTCTTTGAAACAGTGAAACAGAAGTTGAAACAAAATGGTGCTGTTTCACACAGCCCTAGGGGGGCAGACTACCCTAGACAGGTGCGCAGGCCAAGGATTTGACCAGCTGTGAGATGGCCCCCTGTCACAGTTTCCCAATCCCAACAATTATGCCTCCTGTCATGCTACACATGCATGGCAGAAAGTGCATTATTTTTGAGAAGTAGAAATCTGGGTGCTTGGTAAATCGGTGCAGTCCTAGAGCTGGCGCTGACAATCAGCTGATTGTTAGTTTCAACCCTGGGACTGCACTGGAACCAGTTGGAGACTGTGGTTTGGCCTCAGAGCTGAGACAGACAGTCAGCTGATTTTGAGTCCCAGCCCCAGGGTTTCTGGCGGGCCAGTCCCAGAGCACCTCCATGAAGCCAGCATCCGGGGCTCATATATACATTCAGTTTAAGGTGCAATGGAAACCAACCTCAAAATTATTATACATATTTTGTGGAATGATTTTGTAGCTTATTTCCCATGTTATTGTGACACTAATTGACTGAATGTGTGGCTGATTTACTATTTAAGAAGTGATTAACTGCTTAATCACGTCTTAAGTGTAACATCTGCCAGGGGCCTAGATCTTGCCATTGTGCAGATATGTGATAAAGTACATTGCATGAATGTTACAGTGAAACAAAACAGTAAAACTTTTACATTCTCATATTTCTAGATTAACTTGATAATTCACCCCAAAGTTAAAACAAGATATCTCTTTAGATACTGCTATTTGCATTCCAATTTATAGCACCCACATACTTTCCTGATTACTTTATTGGGGTTGCAACCTGTCTCTTTATAATGGAAAAATGATTACAATCTTAACTAGAGAATAACACTGCTCACTCCAGATCTCACAGGAAAGTTCCTGTGGAATTTTATAGAGAATTATAACCTTTCTAAATGATTGACAGTCCATTCCATAGGGCTGTAAATCTTTTATTACCCGTACCTATTAAATTCTTCATGGTGGCTTAAAAATGTGTAGAATGAGTGTACTGTTTATTAAATTTTCTAGATGTCTAGAATAATTTCCCAAGAATTTTTGCAGTCTTTGCTGTACAGCATTTTTTAAATAGTTATATTACTCCAGACGGAGAAATGCATTAACCTGTTGAAATTGTGCCAGTTGCAAGATACCTATTGTAACTTGCCATTTGGCTTGGACCCTGATTCAAGAGAAAGTTATGCTTAACCAATGAGGATTCATGAGACTGCAATGGGACCTTTTGCTGTGGTATATAAATTACAACTCTGGTGTCCAGGAAAGGTCAGATTAAAAGCTGTGATTTAGCCTGTTTGAAATTATTCACAGAAGTTATCTGAAGAGGAAGAAAGGAGAGGATACTAGCAGCATCTACTCTGGATGTCTTTAAAACATGTTTGGATGCTTATCTTGCTGGGATCATTTGACCCCAATCAGACTTCCTGCCCCTGGGGCAGGGAGCTGGACCCGATGATCTTACGAGGTCCCTTCCAGCCCTAATGTCTATGAAAAAAACTATGAAAACATAAAAGGTGTGTCCACAGGTCTGTATGCTGACACAGAGTGGACTCAGATGTAGCGTTGCAACAATATGGCCTGTTTACAAGACATTGAGGCAATGCTCTACTGTTTTTCTTCTTTTAAACCTCAACACAAGAAGAAGGTAATGAGGTAGTGCTATGCTTCAGCCATCTTTGCCCCCAGGGAATTTCTAGTACATATTGCATAGGAGGCTGGGTGGGCCTCAGGGATGTCCTGGAAGCAGAAGCATCAAGTAGAAACCCAATACCCACATTTTGGATTGAACTCAGATCCTTACAGCCTACAGCCAGGCATGCTACAGACTGAGCGACACAGCTCCCATGAGCTCATGATTATAGGCACTTTTTAAATTTGGTATAGCAAATGAGATTCTTAGCATTGCTGTAAAGAATTATACAAACTTGCAATTTTAAATAAATAGACTTAACCCTGACAGCGTAGTACTGGATTCCAAGGTCCCTGTCCTCTCACTGTGACCTCTTCTAATTTTATTTTGGAATCTGGAAGACCCATAGCAACCACCACTTACACAGTGGTAAAAGATTTATAGATTTTTAAATGTGTTCTGCAGTAAACTGCTTTCCTGGGCCATCACTCCATTTTTCTGTTTTGTTACTTTTCTAGATTTTAGGTCCTTTGAGGTAAGTTTATTTTCTTGTTTTACACCCTCTGTAGCACCAAGCACAGCATTGGTACTCATGGTCTAATACAATCATTAGTCTGTGCTTGTGATTAACTCTGTCAGATCACCTTAAAAAAATCAGTAGCAAGACTTGATTTATTGAATGTTTGGCCAGATTTTGAAAAGTATTTCTTTAAAAAAATGCAGATATTACCATTGCCTAACTAGTTAACTAATTTGTGAACACAAATGTAATGAATGGACATACAAAAACAAGTAATTATGTTGAGTGTGCAGTAAAAAAATTATATATATTTTGAATATTCAGTACATGTACTGTTTAGCATTTATTGTCATTTTCTAAGATCAATATGGGAGGTAGAAAATCTACATAAAATGGGATCCTCAGCTGATATGTAAACGGAGCAGACTTAATTTGTGCCAGCTGAGGGACTGTGTTTTACCTTGGGGATGAGCAGCTGGATTATTTTACTAGCACTCAATTTTCTGTTTAAATGATGAGGACTGTGTATTAATGACTAGCTGGAAAAGTTCTAGGCCTTTATGCAGACCAGGAAATTTTGAAGCATAAGGTCAATGCAACTTGTACATAATTTGATTATGTAAACACTAATTAGCTTATTATTTAATATAATAATATATTATTGGGTGAAAAAAACCCCTCCTGTATGGTGCTCTGGACATGGATGTCTGACAGTAGCGTAACTGGGGGACAACCAAGGAAACTGCTGTGGACACTGTGTTTGTGAGGGGGCACAGAAATAGTTGCCACTTCAGGGCAGCTGAACATGCTGCTGTGATCCACATCACAACAACCCTGTGCTGCCCTGCCCATTGTGCGTGTCCCAGGTACAGACTTGCTCCTGGGCAGATGTCAGCCATTATTGATGGATGGATACAAATGGCAGGAGAACAGCACGTTGCCCGCCACCCCATTTTTAGTTTGCAATAGATACCTGAGGCCGGGCCCTGTTCTTTAGGACCTCTGTTGATATTTTGCAGTTGTTCTGCCTATAGAATTCCCAGTGGGAATTGTGAACTCAAGGGGTAAAGAAGCCATTGCCCTTTGAAACATTGCTTTTCTTTTTCCTTGGAATAAAGTCTCCAGCAGAGATGGGGCCAAATCAGAATGCCAGATCTGACAACCTGTGAAGTTGAGGACACAAACACTTGTCAGTTTGAACAATCTTAGCTTGAATAACAAATGTAACATAAATATCTTGTTCTTTTTGTTCAGTTGGAGTATTCACTTCCTAGGAGCACCTTCAAATATTCCCTGGTCTGCACTATTAAAGGAACACGATATTTTTGCAAATGCATTTGTCCGTGAAATAGGTTGATGAAAGACATGGACATTTAAAATGGAAAGTTAATTAGGAAAACATTATTTCAAAAATAATGGCTGTATGCCAGGACCAGAACGCCCACCAGTCTCTTTTGTACACATCCCATAAGGATGTTCCTAAAGCAGTAGTAGATCCAGCATGGCAGAAAGGGGTGCAGTAGTTGTGGCGAGTTCACTGTGCATACTTCTAGCAGCTGAGTCTGGAGCTCTTGGTGGTGAACCAACACTGAAAAGCATTGTGATAACACAACTGCACCTCCCTGGATCTGCCTCTGGCCCCAAATGACCTCATTTAAATAATTGACCTTTCCAGCAAAAATTGCACTTGGCTGCCACAAACCCACATTTTCATCCAAGCACCTGATATGTTACTTTTTCTTTGGCAACTAGTGACATATTCTTTGGCTATGTACTAAGCTTCTATGATGTATGTCACATAGGCTGTGAACAATCATTGGCCACACACAGTCTAGGTCTGGTGGTCTGTGCCTAGATCTAGACCAGTAGCGGCACATACAGCAATCTGCTGCTGCTGGGAGCACCAGGTATAACCTTCACTGCTCCTAGGAGCCATTTAGGGAAACAGATACAAATAACATCCACCAGGGGGAGTTGGAAGAATTGGGTGAGGCTAGTGGGTCTGAGGTGGAGAGATTGCCCAGTTGTGGGAAGTGGGGTGGAAGACTAAAATAGCCAAATCAGGATGGTGGGGGGAGAATAGTGCAGTTTTGAGGTGGGGACGAACACAGGGCTTTCCCAGCCCTGGAGGTATGCTGTGAACAAGATTGGGTTTAACCCTTCAAAGGTCAGGTTGAATTTCAGTTGACGTTCACCTGAGTAGGTGCACTACCTTAGATCAGGCATGGCATTTTCTGAGGCGAGTTAAGCCCTCTGCAAGCCTACATGATTGGGCATTTAGCTTGACCTAACCCTGGTTATGTCAATATAAATGTACCTCCTGTACAAATCTATTGATACCTTACAAGGGACTAATCTGAACACATGCTACTCAATCCTGGGTAAACTTTTTGAGAGAATTATTCTGGCACATGTCCATGAGGGGCCAGTGGGGGAGGTTATGCTTAGGGGCATAACCAACATGGGTTCATTAGAGGCAGGTCAGACCAACCTGGTAACCTTCTATGACCAGGTGACAAAATCCTAGATGCAGGGGTAGCAGTGGATGTAGTCTTTCTGGACTTTAGGAAAGCCTTCGACACTGTCTCTAACCCCATTCTCATTAAAAAACTAGGGGACTGTGGTGTTGACACCTACACAGTCAAATGGGTCGCTAACTGGCTGGAAGGCCACACCCAGACAGTGGTGGTGGATGGGTCATTTTTGACCTGGAGGGATGTGGGTAGTGGGGTCCCCCAGGACTCGGTCCTTGGGCCTGCACTGTTCAACATCTTCATCAGTGACTTGGACAAGGGGGTGAAAAGCACCCTGTTCAAATTTGCTGATGACATTAAGATGTGGGGGGATGTGAGCAAGCTAGAAGGAAGGAATAGGCTACAATCGGACCTAGACAGGTTACAGGGGTGGGCGGATGAGAATAGGATGGGATTCAACACTGACAAGTGCAAGGTGCTGCACCTGGGGAGGAAGAGCTGGCAGCATACCTACAGGCTGGGGAACTCCCTTCTCATAAGTGCAGAGGCAGAAAAGGATCTTGGAGTCAAACATGGGCCAGCAGTGTAGGGATGCAGTCAGGAAGACCAACCGCACCTTGTCATGCATCCACAGATGCATCTCAAGCAGGTCCAAGGAGGTGATCCTCCTCCTCTATGCGACACTGGTCAGGCCGCAGTTGGAGTACTGCATCCAGTTCTGGGCACCGCACTTCAAGAGAGATGCGGACAACATGGAGAGGGGTCCAGAGGAGGGCCACTCGCATGATTGGGGGCAGCAGGGCAGGCCCTATGAGGACAGGCTGCGGGACCTGAACCTGTTCAGCCTCCACAAGAGAAGGCTGAGGGGGGATCTAGTGGCCTGTTACAAACTAGTCAGGGAGGACCAGCAGGCACTGGGGGAGTCCCTGTTGCCCCGAGCACTGCCAGGAGTGACCAGGAATAACGGTCACAAGCTGGCAGAGGTAGATTTAGGTTAGATATCAGGAGGCGCTACTTCACGGTCAGGGCGGCTAGGATCTGGAACCAACTTCCAAGCGAAGTGGTGCTGGCTCCTACCCTGGGGGTCTTTAAGAGGAGGCTAGATGAACACCTTGCTGGGGTCGTTTGACCCCAGTACTCTTTCCTGCCATGGCAGGGGGTCGGACTCGATGATCTGCTCAGGTCCCTTCTGACCCTACCACCTATGAAACCTTTAAAGGAAATGCATATGTTTGCTTTAAATGCCTTATATAGCTTAGCAAAGAGGCTCTGAATCATAAGGGCTGTAACACTCTGATGATATATTTGCACTGATTACTTGACTGCGGTGAAGTGAAAGGCTGTCCCTCTTCTATATTCTTATTTTGGCCCATGCCCCCACTGTCAGAAGTCAAGATGGTATATGTAACAGGTATATTCAAAATTCCATCCCCAACCGCACACTCTTTCTTCCTAAATGATGAACACTGCGTGGTGTGTGAGGGCCAGTCTGAGTTATGTGCTTCTTGTTGCTCTTTCAGGGTGAACATCCCAATTTGCTTGTACTTTGCATGTCACCTTGCATCACTTGTGAACCTACCACATGCTCCCGTGTCCAGTGCTTTCCCTGTCTGTCTTAACTACTCCCTGCAGTCAGAAACTGTGTAGTAGTTACCTCAAAGGCCCATGACCGATTGCTATTGTACTTTAGTATATCAGTGCTGACAAATATTGTGACTGTAAGGGAGAGTGTTTTGTGTCACTAAAACACATTAGTCAGGGTAAAAGAATTTCCTGAAGAAAATATGGTACTCAGTGCATCATTGCTTAGACTATCCACCTGAACCCCTCTGCAGAAGTGGATGACTTGTTAGCTGACATATTATGATTCTAGTATGTGACCATTGGAATAGCCAGTAAGCTAACCATATAGAGTAATCATAGATGTAAAAGGTTGAATTTTGAGCTGAGAACAGTGAAATGTCCATCTAACCTGCATTTCCTTTCTTGAAGTTGGGCATGATGCATAGTTTGTCCTCTTATTTTTAATTCATAAGGCAAGTCTTACAGACATGGTTAAGAAATCAGTTCTCAGGGCAGCTGAACTTCTGCCAGATAAATAGTGTCAGCAGAGTCCCTTGTAGTTGTTGCCCTTTAGATGAAGTAATGTATCAGTGCACATACTCTACATT
The DNA here is from genome assembly GCF_052110815.1 of Crocodylus siamensis. Classification (NCBI taxonomy): domain Eukaryota; kingdom Metazoa; phylum Chordata; order Crocodylia; family Crocodylidae; genus Crocodylus; species Crocodylus siamensis. The sequence continues at coordinate 153,896,994 of NC_143396.1, read as the reverse complement.
TATAGTTCATAAAGTGCTCTATATATCAGAGACTGCATGTGAACCAAGTGACACAAGGCTGACATACTGATTATCATTTTTTATTGGAAACCACGATACACTGATCCCTATGAACTCCACAGGCTGTTACTTAATGACACAAGGATTATTGTTGTCCCATTGCTGCAGCAACTTCCCTTCAGTGTGCTCCTATTTTCTCCACAAAGAAGAAGTTGCATGCTAAATGAGGTCTGTCTGTGTACAACTTGCAAGACTTAGAAACTTCCTCTTGTGTTTGACTTTCTGCTCATTTGCACATTTTCTTTTTTCATTTAAAAATGATGTATATATGCATGGCAGGGGTAACTGAATTGAACCATGAACAACTTCAGGTGCAGTTCACTTTGGTACTGTTTGCTTTTTCCCCACATGGCTCTACTAGCTGATCTTAGAACAGGCATTACAGGTTTCCCTCACTTTGCGCTGAACGTGTGCTCCTGGAAAACAATGCATAACTTGAATTTGCATAAAGGGAACCCACTTTATAATGTGACAAATACCTTCCAAGACTGTACTGACCCCCCAGACCCATTTCTACCACTTTTACAAGACAAGTTTCGTACACACCAAGAGCAGACAGTATACACAAGAACAGGGTGGTGGCGAATGTTACCATAATGGGAATGGAAACTACAGAAACACGTGTTGCAGACAATGAGAGAGAAGCACAGATCCACACTGGAAACTATATTTTGGTGCACTTCACTCCCAAAATGCACCTCACAAAGCAGTCAACTCGGGGCTTCCACCACGCTGACTGCATAAGAGTAAATTTACCTCGTATATAACAAATTTTTGGTATAAAAAGGATCATCGCATAAGCATGAATTCGCACATACAAAACCCGCATACAATGAAGGAAAGCTGTAGTAATTTATTCCTAGACATCTCAAGAATAGAGATTGCCAGCTTGCCCCATATGGGTGATGCATAATTGTGCATTAAATTAAATTGTAGGTGGGGGAAGCAGAGATGGCTGAGCCTCCAAAAGTGTAAGAAGCAGAGGCCAAGGAAGTTGTGGAATCTGCTTCATTAGAAGAGGCTAAATAGATATCTATTTTGTATGGTATATTAGCAGCAACTCCTTTTGTGCAGAGGTTGAACTAGATAACTTTTGAGGTTCTTTCTAGGGTTGTGTGAAGCTTCAGTCCCTGATTTGATTCGGCGGAGATTAGGCCCAATTTGGTGGTTGAATCTCTGAATCCGAATCAAATCAGAGGACCCTTTAATCTTTCCGAATTGTTTCGGACAGATTCAGCGATTTGGACATAGATACAGCTTTAAATGTTTTTTCTACATACCTCTAGGTAGCAGGGACTCTGAACGCTGCAGTGCTGGGGCAGATACAGTGTCCCCTAGAAGCATGGGGGGCTCCCCAGCATGCTTGGTGTCGGGGAAAACCGAAGGATCGGGCCCCAAGGTCACGGTGGGCCGGGGTGGCAATTAGATACGGACAGGTGGGATTAGCGGTGTAGAGTCTGGAGATAGGGACTCGGAGCGGATTGAGAAAGAACAGGTGAATTTATTTGACTTACGCTTCAGGCGTAGGCAGAAAGGTCTTCAGTTACAGTTTGGAACACAAACAAACAATTAACAACAAAGGGGTCTGTTGGCCCACGAGGTTCAGTCCGAAGACCTAGTCCCAGGGCTGGTCAACAGCTCATAAATGGGAATCACAAACAACAAAACGAACTGTAACACGGTGATGATGAACCGCGTGACGCCAGTCCACAGCAATGGACAAATCGGGTGGTCGAATGAGAAAGCCGAGGTCAGGAGCCAGAAGATGAAGCAGCGGAGACGTCAGTTGGAGGGATGAGCAGAGCCGTAGTTGGTGAAGAAAGCCGAGGTCGATGATCCAGAACCGGGTTAAACAAAGTCCAGAGGGTGATCCGAAATCGTAAGCCGTTAATCAGTTCAAAAGGTAAGTCAGGAGCCAGATGAACGTAGTCAAAACCGTAATACAATGAGCACTAAGCCACCGAAGGAGGAGATCAATAGGCCCTGAAGCCTGACTCAGAGAACAGTCCCTGCAGCAGCAGCCTCTGTCTCTAGTCCACGTGATCTCCCCCCGAGGGAGGGGCTCACAGAACTTTTATATCAATTTGGTAGCCAATCAACGTGCTCTCCGCAGAGAAATTTCTAGTCCGATTACCTCATGTCAGGTTCTGACTGAGCATGCTCTCAGTCAGGAGCTGACACAATCTGAGCATGGTCTGTGGGGAAAGTAGGTCAACAATGATTGACAGCTCCGCAGGTCACCCAGGGGGCAAGGACTGGGTGAGCCTTGGAAATTTCCACTCACAGCTTCAAACCGCGCATGTCAGTTTAACCTCTTCTGTACTGGCAGCACATACTCAAAAATTTCCATGACACTTGGCAGCAGACCCAGAAGTGGACCAGAAACACTGGTCCACCCCCTGCTGAGAGGAGGGAAAAGGGGCTGGCTGATGTTCCCTTATGCCTAACTGATCCTGAATTAGCAAACAGATGTTGATGCCTGGGCCTACCTGGTGTGCTGTAGGTCCAATAATTGAGAAACTCATTAACGGCAGACTAATACCACCTTTGCACATCCTTCCCCTGTTGACCAAGAACTTAATGAGCAGGGCTCGTGGTCTGGGGCAAGATGACTTTTGAAGTTCAAATTTGATTTTTTTTGTGTAGGAGCACCCCTTTCCTGCTGCTCCCCACCCCCCCAACCTGCCCTCACCTCCCAAAAGTCAGGTGATCCCCTACTATCAATCTTCTTCAATGTTTCTTCCTCAGTGGCAGGGTTTTTTCATAGTCCTTTTTGGAAGTACTGCTGTGTTTGTTTTCCTTGGGGATGGGTTGATACATAGATGGATCCAAGAGAGGAGAAGGGGTGCCAAATTTGGGTTCAGGGGGAAAGAGGGGAGGCAAATGGTGGCAGTGTTCACTTACAGACTCCAAAGCCACCTAGGAGTAGTGGCTCTGGCAGGAGCCCAAGCCAACCAGCTGGTGACCTAAGAGAGCTCACTGCATGTGACACACAGCCAATGCAGAGGGTGCAAGTATACCACCACATTTTCCTGGATCTGCTCTTGGGTTAATATTCCCTCAGGTACAACAGATAGGTAGGAAAATAACTTTCCTCTGGAAACCTGGAACCCCAGATTTAGCAGCATGAACTTTTCCTATGGGTGCAGCTGTGATCTATTTAAGAAAGGGAATGGCAAAATGCAAACAAAAGCATATTCCATTCTGCTCCCTTGATAAAACAGGTGAAAATGCTGTAGATACAAGAGAAGACATACTTAATGAAAAAGCCATACCCTTGCAGTTTATTAAATGTCTTGGCTGTTGTTTTTTTTCTAATCAATGCTCATGTCATCTTTTCATTTAATTTTGTTCCACGCTGCAAAAAGACCTACAGAGGGAGAAACCCGCAGGTAGACACAAGGAGTTTCACAAGTGGATGTAACCAGATTCTTATTTTTCTTTGATGCTTCTTTTTTTAGGCACAAACTCTTTCATCTAATTAGCATTGTGGGACTTTCTAAAGGACTGTATTTAATTCAGACAAATTTAGCACTCCTAAAACCTTCATTAACAACCTGTTTTTTTACTTGTAGCTATTATAGGGCTCCAGAAAACTTAAATGTATAGGGCCAACATGTGGAAGGGGAAGAATGAATATCATATTTTCATTGCTTAGAACCCTTGGGAAGTCGGTTCAGGAGGAGGGAAAAGTTAACACAGAAAGATCAAGGTATACATCCTAAAATCCCTTCAGGCAAAGACAGTAAAACATGAGGCACTCAGCAGTGTAATCTGCATTGGGATAGTATGACCCCATGTAGTTGGTACAGTGTTGTAAGAGGCCCACATCACAGCTCTAAAGAGCCATTGTGAACGAGTTGAGTTACCTAGATTAACAAAGCACTGGAGCCAGGCCAGCCCCAGACCACCAAAATAACCCCCAAAAGTTCAGAAAACTGTGTCCAAACTAAGGCTTACTAGGGCATATCAGTTGATTTTTTTCCCCCCATTTTCCTCAGTACAATTACATTTCCAATTTTAATAGACCTGACAAGTCGGTGATTGTCTCTCCATTAAGGGCCGGGCTGCTGTGGTTTGGAATTGAGTGGATTCCAAGATTGATCGACAGATCATTTTCCTCAGTCCATCAGATCACTTTAAGGAGGGAATGAAGGAAGGGAGCCAGCTTGGAAAACAAGACAGCAGGCAGTGCCTCTGTTCCAGAAGGGAGCAGGGGAAGCTCTGGAAATCTGGTCAAAACATGGCAACACTAGAGTGAACATGGCTGCAAGGGGGTGAGAGGGTTTGCTGAGAAGTGGGGATGAAGCTCAAGAAACACAAGAACCTCTAGTTGGGAGGGACCCTATGCCTACTGTGTACCTGCCCCCAAAGGCACCCAGGACTTACAGGTTAGTGACTGTTTATGAGCAGACCAGCTTCTGCTGGTGTTTTAATGTTATTTGTTGTAATTTTTTTAAGCTCACCTATATGATCCCACCCAGACTCAGCATTAAAGAATTCTCCTTACTTTCTGATCCTTCTATATGAGTGTCATTCTCCCACATGTATTGGCTGCTCATATAATAATAATAGTTGGAGTGTCTCCAGCAGTAACCTGCGGGGTTTGTGATTGGGCCTTGGTGTTGTCATGACCTTCTACCATAACTTCTTTAGACAATACTCAGAGGGGCAGTCTGGGACAAGAATGGGCAAGGAGGTAGAATATCTTCTTTTCCCCTTTAAGCTGACTATACTTACATTTTGTTTATTCACCTAATTATTTTAAAATAAGCATAACAGATTATATATGACAAGGTGGTATTGAATCTGCTTATGTTGGATTCTTGCACTTTTTTGCTTTAATTTGCTTCCCTTTTTAATATTAGTAGAGAAGAAACTCCTGTAGTGATCTGGGCTTTAGAGCTGTGTGGGGAACATTATCATTTATGTGTATTGCAGGGGGAAATCTGTACACTGATAATCTATTTCACAGTTATTGCTATTCACACTTATAAAGGGAAAATGGGCATTTTAAATATTATGTGCCAGATTCTCTGATCTGGTTGTGCCAAGCTGTTCTTTGTGGAGAGCTATGGGGGAAAGTCCAATGTAACTTTAAACTACCTTTGTAGCTCTGATCCCTGGGGCTGACTGGGAGCCAGGCTGGTGCCTGGCATAAATTAGGTCACTCTCACTTAATTTACTCAGCCTACTTTAATTTACCTTGGCTTGTAATGGATCTGTAGGGGCCATTATGCTGGAAAGGACTGGATGGAGTACAGCATATTCTGCTAATGCCCTTTTCTATCCCTGTGCAACCTCCTCTCCCACACTTACCCCTACACCACAAAGCTTTGTCTAAGAAAGGGTGTTGCAATCTGACTCCTTAACTTACTTCCCACTGTTTCCCTCCTGTGGCTGTGGATTTTGAAAGCTGACAGATCCATGTGAAATAATATTTCCTTTTTGTTTAATTCATTGCCATTTCACTCCGTTATGCAACCCATAGTTCTTCTATTAGAGGACATAGCATAAAGGAAAGAGTGAATGGTTTTCACTATATCCTGCATAATTTTGAATACATTAGTGCAGCAGCTGGCAGTTTTGTCAAGCCACTGGCTGAAACAACCTGGCTCTGGTCTGATACAGGTTGGGTGGCTTCTATGGTGCATCAGTAGTGGTGGACTCTGACTGTACCTGCACTGTGGCTAGGCAGTTGGGAGCTGATGCTACTTTTCTCATCCCCCCCACTCCTCAGCTGGGGTAAAAGTGCAGCTTTCAGCTGATAGGGAGCTGCACTGGGACCGCTTGGAAGCTGTGTCTGTGCTGTGGCCATTTCTGTACCACAGCTAGGAGGTGGGGGGCGTGGAGAAGGAAAGGGAGAGAAGCTGGACAGAGCTTCCAGATGCCTGGCCCTAGTGCAGCTCCTCACTGCCTGAAATCTGTGCCCACACTGCAGTTGGGAGGAGACTACAGGGGTTGGGGGTGGAAAAAGCAGTGGTGGCAAGGGTGCAGAGAGAAGTTGTGTGTGCATGGCTCTGGCTCAGTTTCTCAGTGCTTAACCCTAGTGCGGGCATGGATGGGCATGGGCAAAGGCTCTGTGGGCCAGATCAAACCTGCAGGCCATATATTGCTGATCCCTGCATTAGTGAACTCGCACTCTCTCTTTTTCTCTTTGAACTAAAAAAAACCACAGGTTTTGCAGTCTCTTATTACGTTGTTGGTATACACTACTAAACTCAGACACTTTTGTTCTTCCATCTCTGGACAATTCCTATCACTGCCATTCCTCTCTCAGATAAGACAACCCAATTCATCACAGTTTTCCACCTGAGTACATGCTCCTTCTTAGGGTAAGACTCCTTCCTTTGGAAAGTACCAATACAAGACCTGTGCACCAAATAAGTATTATTCAAATGCCCAGACTGGGATTCATGGATGGTCAGATCTTGGTTTCTGAACACATGTGAATGCCAATTTTTGTCTACCACAGGTGTTCAAAGATTGTGAATTAGGCTTCAGAGTCACAAGAGCAACTTAATCATAAGATTTAAAACATACTACATTTTGAGTCCTTTTTATTTCCCCTCTGTTTTTTCACACTTTGCAGGTTTCAAGCTTTTCTCTGTAACCAGGAGGATTAAGAGAGCATTAAAAAGAACAGAAAAGAAAAGCTACAATTTTTTCAATGAGCTGACTCTGAATCTATGAAAAAAAAATATTTATGTGCAATAATGTGGCAAGAGGTAGTAACACGGGATAGGGAGAAAACATTTTAAAATTTGCTAATGGTGCACTCACCATCAGCTGTTACTGTTTTGATTATTATCTCACATGTACACAACCCCTTCAGTTTGTGTGAGAATTTATAGGCAAACCGAAGAGCCAGCCCTCGTCCGGAGATGTTTACAATCTTGGCCAGCAGTCCTGAAGTCTCATCCATACTCTTACTCCAGGGTAGTTCCACTGACTTCTGTGGAGTTCCTCATGCAGAGGAGGATCTGATTACAGGACTGGATTCTAAATTAGATTGGATGTACTAATACCTCCAAACAAAGAGAAAAGGAATGATTTTTAGGGGTTGACTTAATCTAATGATCATTGGTTCTCTTATTCTGGGATAGGATTAGTTAGGAAATGAAAGAATATTAGAAGTGATGTGCTGGCATCCTGTTTTCTCTTTTTAACTGCTGCAACTTATTATTCTCAGATTGCTGTGGAGCTTTGGGTTTGCTTTGTTCTTAAATCACAGAAAGTCAGTTGAACTTCTATTTTCCATTTCCCCCCCACCTATGTATAAGAATAGCGAGCTGTAAACTGCCTGGCATCGCGTTTCTCAGCTAGTCTCTACCTCCAGAAAATGATTTATTAACCAGAGTTCAGCTGCTTTTTGCTTTTGTTGCTGTTGACAAAAGGCATGTTTAAGCATGTTAAATTGGCTTAACGCAGTGGACAGAAATGATGGCTAAGAGTAGCAGAACTTGCTGCCAACATATATTTCTTCTTTGTACTGTGTATAAGGAATAGTTAATCTGACCTCAAAGAAAAGAAACATATGCTCCACCAGATAAGGTGCTAGAGATGAATGAATCTGTCTGCTATGTAGCATTTGTTGGTATGAGAGAGAGAGAGAATAAAAAAAATGGAGACTGAGGAAAGGAAGACTTGCAGACAGCCAGGTTGCAAAAGGAAAAGGCTACGTAAATGTGAGAAGTGGCATACATAGTGGGAAGAGGGAAGAGTGAATGGATTAATCACAAGGAAGGTAAAAGAGACAGGTATGTTGGCAGTCAGCTCTCTCTCCAGGGCCACATTTGTTATTTGCCTCTTAGCAATAGTTCTGGATTGTAAAACGAGCAATGCAAGTCTGCTAATGAATAGGACTAAAAAAAAAAAGTAGTGCAACCTGGGGAAAATAGTTCAGTAATTACATAATACTGATGGACAGCTCCGTCAGTCAAGTGCTGGTACAGTCTCTCTCTCTCTCTCTGTGGCGCACATGCATTTTTCAAACAGTTTATTTTTGTTCCAGCACAATGCTAAATACACAAACACAGAAGAATTCTCTGGCTGACTAAAACCTGATACAGAGTTTTATTTTTACAGAAGGGGAAATTAAAAAGGAAAAAGGGTAAGATGTAAAGAGGGAACAACAAAAATGATTTGGGCACATCTAGATGACTGTTGGCTCAGACAGCCCCCCCATGTGCAGGCTGGCTGGTTGCCATCTAGTCCTAGTCAGCACTAATAATAAAGAAATAAAATGATGTTGATATTTGGGGGTCCTGATATTTCTTGCCCTAAATAAGGGGTTTCTCCCTACAGGTCTTCTCTGACCAAAGTAATTCAAATGTGTCCCCCCTGAACCAGCCCAAAACCTTGTGATCCTGCTTTCAGGATGATAGTTGAGCAGAACAGAGCAGCAACAGGTAACTATGGTGCTTTTTTTTCTTCTTGCATATCAAATATTTAACTCATCCCTAATTGGTAATATTTAGGTGAAAAAATAAATTTAAAATTATTTACTTATTTTATCTGGGGGGGTGAATCTTTTTGAACAAATCATCATTTTCTGTAATGTATTCATTATTTATATTTCCCTCCCAAATAATTTCTGCTAATAACTACTGAAAAGGGCTCCTGAAGAGATCAATGTTCTTCCATCGTATCCAGCCTGATTGGATAAAGAAGCCTCATGATATGCTTGCTCTCTGACTGGGGGTACATGTATCCTTTAGGACTAGATTTCTGTCACAAATAACATTCAAACACGAATTCAAGAATATGCTGCAGGTTTTTTTTCTTTAAAGTCTCTGATCTGTGATTGGCGTTACCAGGAAAGTTGTTTGCTAAAATATTTAAAGAAAATGGGCACCAAATGAATGATACTGAATTTATTTAAAAATCCAGCTGACTACTCACCATCTTTTTGTAGTATTTGCTCAACTCTTGACTGAAATACGAGAAATACATTTAGTGCCATTCCTATCCATAGTGACTTTTGATCGTCTCAGAAGAATGCCAAGACTTGAATGGACGTTTTCTTAATCTTTCAAGACAGGACTGAAATACATTAGTAGGGCCACATGGGAGAAGCTTGTATAATCCACTGGTGAATGTATGCTGCTGGTTCTTAGTCCACACATAAGCCTTGGCTCTGTAGCTCAATCTGTAACAGCTCAGGCTTAGATCTGGAGATCCCCGTTTCAGTCCCAAGCTGGTGCCTATCACATTGCATTGCTGCTTCTTATTTTGTGCCTGTTCTGTGGCTATGCCATGTTTTCAGAGCTAACCACTCAACACTTTCTACAAACACCCAGACCTGATCTGACGTCTGGCACAAGCATATGCTTAGTTCAAGCACACATAGTAAGCCAATGCAGCTACTCAAATGCTTCAAGTTTACACATAAGGACTTTTTGGGATCAAGGACTGAATCCAACAAAAAGTCTGTATCTAGGTAGGAAAGGAGCTGGATAGTTACCAGTGAGAGGATGTGACCCTAATTTTGAAAGCAGGCTGAGGGAAATCCTCCGAATAGGAATTTGTTAGTTATAGGGGGAGAAATATGCAATGACTAAAATATTTTGTGTTCTGGCCCACCCCTGCCTGTGGCTGTGGATCATCAACACATTGCAGACAGTGTGATATTAACATGAGTAACAAAATCAATTAAAACAAAAGAGCAACAAGCCTATAAAAAGAATCCGTTGATATCAGCAGTGAACAATCGGCTGGTGTCAGTCCCTGAACAGGGTGTTGCCTGTGGCCAAGCCAGAATTTAATGCTTCCATGTTTAATAGATTTTTCCCTTTTCCATGCTCCATATCTGCTGGAGATGCCACCTTGGCACATGCTTGGCATCAGCGGCTGGCTGGCTAGGTTATGATTAAATAAACTGACATTTAAAAAGAAAAAAAAAGATGTCCTGAAACATAGACACATACAGACAGACCCACTGACAGGCAGATGTCACTACAAAACTTCTCACTTGGTGATTGGCATCAGCAGCAAAAGCTGTCCAAAGCCAAGTGATATGTGAGAAGGGCTGTGATGCCTGCCTGTCAGTCCAAGGCTGCATCGTGTAGACAATCCCTGGTGACTGCGTGCTTTCACAACACTTAGGGACAAAGGGAGAGAGAGATTGTTTCACCCCCTCACCCCCGACATTAACATCTGACCCTGATTTATTAAGTGCAAACATTATTGTCATTTGAAGTGTTGATATTGAGAAATCAAGCATCTAAAAATCAGGAAATTCCCTTTATTAGGTTGTATCTTGCAGCCTTAAGTTAGGCATATTGCACATGATGGAGTTTTCATGGTATAGATGAAGCCACACAGAGGGTGTATCTACATGTTAAATTAATACAATGCAAGAAACTCCAGTGCATGTTGTGTCAGAGTTTATTGCTCCTGGGTGCTGTGTTTATATGTGCGCCTGGAAATGCAGCACATTGAGCCAGGTCAAAGCAGCCTCATCTGCAGGGAGCTTGGGAGGTGAACTTGTCAGCCCAGGTCTGCTCTGACCCAGCGCAGTGTGCTGCAGAGGGGTTGACTGGGGCATGAAGGTGCTCTGGTATGGGGGTAGTCAGCAGGCAGCCCCCTCACTGAAGTATCCTTGTGCCCCAGGCAGCCCCATCAGTGTCTACACATGCATTGCTGCTCTTTAAACACCCCCACCATAGGATAATATTTGTGTTTATAAGTACTAACCGAGGGCAAAGTTAATTAGTTTACTGCAGCCTAATAGGGCTGTGTGTAGAAGCTGAGACTTTACTATGGAGCTAATTAGGCAGCTCTGTAGTAAACATCTCATGTAGATGCGCTCAGAAAGTAATCGCTGTACATTAAGATTTGCATTTAACAAGGAAAACAGGAGTACAAATAACTGTATGCCGTGTGCCAAAGTTTCAACCTGACCTTTCTTAGTTTTATCTTTTTTACTGACAAATTAGTAGCAGGTGTAGCTCCTGTCAGTTCTAAGTCTGAGTGCCTAGTATGTCTGCAAGCAGTCGCTCAGGCATCCAAATGACTGCATTTTGTCTAGCTAATAATTGCAGGTTCAAAAATAAGAGGCCAGCTTTAGAAAAGATGGCTCAGTAGGTTAAAGTCTATCTGAACATATGGAGGAAACCATAGATTAAGGAATCTCCTGGCATTTGAGAGCTTGGCTTCTCAACCTTATTGTTGAAACAATGCCACTACTCTTATATTTCATGTTCCAGTTTCTTTTCCAGAAGCTGGCATTCAGGCAGTTAATGAAAAAAGAAAACAGAAAGAATAAAAGGAACAAGTGCTGCTCAAACATTCTAAATTGCTCCAGCACCACTGAAGCACTGCAGATGTGCCTACATTTTGTTAAATGTCTCTACAGCTACCTCAGGTATGTTAAATCACTTTAACGGTGCACACTTGACTAATGTGACTTACTGAAGGAGCTTTAACTGAGGCACCATTAGCTGAGCTTCTGTGGTTCAGAGAGCCTCTGTGCAAGTATGCTAACCCAGGCCTAATTGCATGAGGAGACTTTCTGTAAGGAAAAACCTGAGTTTTCTTGCGCCAATTCCTCCCAATGGTATGCCCGTATGTGGGAGGAGGAGGTTTTTCTCCTCACCATGGAAGAGCTACCACCAAGCACAGTATCTCTGTATCCCTACAATGGCTCTGACTTCTGGTGACTTCTCCAGGCACCTGGGTCTCCCCTCTAGCTGTAGTGACTCAGAGGCCAGGTACAGACATTGCACTTTTACTGGTATAAGGTCTTGGAAACTGATCTAACAGTACAAAAGTTTGGCGTGCATAGACTGGTTCAAAAATGGTGGAACCCGGTCTAAGATAAACTTGAATCTATGTGCACTCAAACTTAATTAATTTAGGTTAGGCTGGGAATAGAACACCTGTATTAGATCCCCCATTGATTCACATTAGGTTTATGTGTGCCAGCATTCCTGGTGCCTTTGTGGCACCCTGCTAGCCCACTCTCATAGGGAGGCACAGTAGCACTCAGCCCACGCTCATCTGCTTCCACCAAGCACCTAGCCAGCCCTGCCTCCATGCACAGTGGCCGACAATGATGGGAAGGGTGGGGGTAAGGAGTGCTTAGCTGCGCCTTGCAGCCTGACTAGGCCACCTGGGGCTATGCCCACGTGTGGGGAAATGAGGGTCCCTGGGTGGGTGTGTGGGATCCTCATGCTCCCTGCAAGAAGGCACCCCTGGCCTGGGGAGCATGACCAGGCTGCAGGGGATGGGCAGTCATGGGTCTCTCCACTACCTGACTGAAGCCAATCAGGGAGGGCCCGGCCATTCAGCTTTGCTCAGCAGTCTCAAGCAGCCCAGGGAGCCCACTGGGAAGTGTGCAGAAGTGCCCCCTACCTGCTGGCCAAAGCTGGTGTAGGCAGCCTGCATGCCCTCCCACCTAAGACTGAACATGTGTTTTGTTTGCTTCTGAACTAACCCATACCTCTTACAGAAACTTGTGTAATTTGGATTGATTCCACCTCAGGCATTTTGAATGTCTGTCCCAAGAGAGTGCTAGGACATTTGGGAAAATTAATAGAGCCTAAAGAAGTGTTACTGTTTTCATGGATGTTTTTCAAAGCAAGACTAAATGTACAACATATTTCTGGTCTCTCTAGTGTCAGGCACAGAAAGTTCATGCTGGGAGAGCTTTGCATTTCAGAGATCCCTATGAGGTTATTATAGGATGGCACAGCTTGGATGGTTCTTCCACAAGCTTGAAAAAAATCATAGGAAACTAACATAAAATGTATTCAATTCCACCACAAAGCACCTGCCTTCCAAATAAATACCTTACAGCTGGTATCTAGATTTGTGCTGGTGTCACTGTCTATGCTCCCCTCCCCCACAGCTGACCCCATCCCACCCCACACACATTATAAACATATATGTAGCATACGTGGGTGGATTCTGGAGAAGGAGGGGAGGAATAGTCATATCCCCTTTCATCCATGTAGTATAGACACAGTGAGCTCTCTGAGTCCACTGGTTTAAATCAGTGTAGCTCTAGAACCCATGGGGTGATTATCACTACTGCTACTTGCCCACCCACCTCTGTGCTCACCACCAGATTCAGTATAGATGCATAGCTAAGTCTATTGATATACACTTATTGAAGGACACTAGTGATGGAGTGGTATAGATTTTCACGAGTAGTTTTAAGTAGGGACCTGAGTCATTGGCCTGCAGCCAGATCCATCCCTGGCATCTTGTCACCTGACCTGCAGAGAGCCCCATGGGCCATTTCCCTGCACAGTAGAATTGGCACCCAAGGCAATGGGATGCACAATCCCAGTGCATGGGCTCAAGTGGAGGTGACAAGGGGTCCAAGGGTGCTGATCCCAGCTTGAAGAGTCTGGCAGAAGTTGCACTGGGTCCCAGGGACCCAAGGACCCTGTTCCCAGCACACAGGGCTGGGTGGAGGCAGTGGGGGTCTGGATTCAGATGTGTGGGGCCGATTCTGGGGTATGGGTCCAGTCCCGCCCACAGACAGTCCCTGTGCCACTCATTCGGCCCATGGGGTCAAAAGGTTGAGCGCTACTGGATTAGAATATTAAGTTTAAATTCTTTTACGTGTTTCTAGTAAAAATGGATTCATCGGTCTCTGCTTAGTTCTTATTTATCAAAGCATGTTATAATGTAGAGATGAGTTGCCTCTCCTAGTGATTGTGTACATATATGTGAACTACGCCTGTATTTTAGGCCAGGGATGCTAGTGTGCCTTTTTGAGAATGCTAAATTTACTAATGCAGTTTTTTACAGTGATGGGGAGCCAATGTATATGCTGGTACAGTTTCTAAAGCAGCAGAAGGTGGGTGTAACTTCACTGTTCTATTTTTCCTTTCTGTACAGAAAGATCTGCCAAACCCCAGTAATAACTCAGGGGAGCATAAGTTCATCAAACAGTTCTCATTCTGACTGTGATTTTTTTCTGTGTCTCTTTGCTTGCTTGCTTGTTTTTTTGCAGGCAGCAAAACCTTTTTTTAACAAAAATATTTTTCTCATCAAAACTGCCCTTTTCTTAAGCTTGTTTTTTTCTCAGTTTCCCAGCTGGCGCAGTTGGCATCGTGACATGGCATGTCAGGTTGCATCAGTCACATTGTTCTACATGACATCATGGATCAGAAAGGGATGTGACTGATGAAAGGTGATGGTGTCACATCACAATATGGGGCCTCAGCTGGGACAGTCTGAACAATTCTCTAAACGATCGTTAAAGAAGATCCAGGAAAAAAAATGCTCCCCCTATGTTCCTCTCCCACTCTGCAGTCCCTTTCAAATTAAAAGTTTTGCTAGCTTTGTGGCCCAAATTAGATTTGGTTAAAGTGCTCTCCTCACCAAAGTTTTGAAGGCATGTAGTGAGTAGTTTGTGATGTCTGTGACAATGACACAGATTTATCCATGGGCAAATACAGTCATTTTAATTCGATGTACCTTTTAGCTGTGTTCCCCACATTGCCCTAGCTAATTACACCCATCACATTGTGAGCTATTCCTTACAGTCAGGAAAATGAATTAAAAGACCCAGAAGCTTTTTTCCAAGTGCCATCTGATAGGCTAAATACAGATCAGCTGCTCACTAATGTCACTAAGTGATAACAGGAAGCCTCTGATGGCTCTAATGTAAAGGGAACAGAAATAAGACTGTTTAGTGCTGGAAATATAAAGGGTGGGAACAGTGATGGCCCTTGTTAATGTGCTAATTGTACTTAAGCAGTAAGGCTGTGCGAAATTTCACCAGGTGTTTTGTTTCAAAGCTGTTTTGATGTGTTTTGAGCTTGAAACCACAAAATCGAAATGAAACAAAAGGCTTCAAAACAGCTTCAAAATGAAATAAAGGGCAGTTTTGAAACATTTTGAGTTTCAAAGCTGGTCTTATTTGGTTTCAGCACCAGTCCCAGGTGGCAGCAGCAGCCTCCTGTCATCCAGCGCATAGATCTGAGGGCCCATACCCCTGGGAGGAGTCCAGCATAGCCCCACAGCCCTCCTGGGGTTGGGGCCGCCAGATCTGCACAGTGGGTGAGAAGAGGCTGCCACTGTCAGCAAGTGCCATGAGCTTTGCTTTGAACAGTTTGAGGTACAGTTTTTCAGAAACCTCTGTACGTATCTCCTTGAAACACGGGAGGCTTTGTGCCCTCAGATGGGGCTACCAGTTCTGCAATTTTCATCCAAATCAGGGATGAAATGACAAAGTTTTAGGCATTTTCATGATTTCCCATTATAGCCTATGGGCAAAACGTCAAAACGAATCAAAACAGAGAAACAGTTTCAATGAAATGAAATGGAACAGTGCTTCAAAATGAAATGAAACAAAATGAAACACTGTCCCTTTGAAATGGCGAAATGGAAATCAAAATAAAATGGTGCTGTATCACACAGCCCTATTAAGCAGCTAGTTTTACCTTAGCATCTTTGGCTTGTCCTTCCACTTCCTGTAACAGAATGGGACCCAGGGGCTGCTGTGATACCTCCTAGGGCTGCCTTGATCCTGCCTGACTCCCACTCTGGCCTCCCAGGGTCTCACCCTGCTTCCTCTCCTGCCATGCCTTGATGTTAAAAGATGAGGCTGGCTGCCCAAGATGAGCTTAGGGTGCTCTGTCAGTCTGTCTATCTGTCTTCCTGTTTCAAAACTCATTCCTTTAGTCCTTGCTTACTTTAGGAACTACATCTGTGGCCTCCGTCTACCCCTATGGCTAAGGCAGTGCTTCTTAGGTGTTACTCTGTTCAGTGTTCAGTCTTTGTGTAGAGGTCTCAGCTCTCTTGGCTTTAACTTCTCCTCCTCTCTCCTCCCTCTGCTGCCTGTCCCCCGTTTTCTCTGGCTACAGGTCTCCAGCCCTGACCCACTGATTTGGACCCAGCTCTCTTGGGCTCAGCCCTTTCTGTGTCTGTGGTTCCCAGTGCCATCATCCCTGTCTTGCACCTAGCCTTAGCCCCCTGGCATCCCTGACCCATGGAAAGGCTGCTCTTAGTTCCCCCTCCCTTCCCAGTGTTCCTGACCTACTGCAAAGCTGTTCTCTCTTCAGATCTACCCCTGTAGTGTCCCCAACCTAGGGCAAGACTTTATGTTAGGTGCCCCTGTGGTTTCCGCTTAACCCCTTGCAGCCACCTCTGGCCCACTGGTACAAACTTAAATCACAATATAAATATAAGACACTGTTTCCCAACTAAAAACCTACCCTTACTTGACTATAGGCCATAAGCTCCCCTTAGCTCTCTCCTGGCAGCTCAAGTGCCTGACAGCATGTGTACTGCAGGCATCTCACCCAGGAGCTCCTCTCTCTCCAGCATGCAGGGTCAAACTGCCAACTCTGCTTCAGACCCTGGGCTTAGATGCCTGGAAGCCATTCCCTTTTTGTCACATGCCTTTCCCAGCTCAACCCAGAGGTTTCTCCCTCTTAATTAAGGGCCATCCTGTCCTCCTGCAGCTCCAGTAAGCCAGGTTAGGTTGCTGAGCCTTCCTAAAGTAGAAGGAGCCCTCTGGCTCCCTGTTACGGTCCCTTCTCCTCCCCTTCCATTATACCCGAGTAACAGGGTTTGGCCCCCCTGTTACACTTCTTTTTCTTTACTATGGGAAATATTTTCGATCATGTGTAATAATTATTTTATGTGTATATGTGTGTGTGTATGGCTGTATATTTTTTTCTTCTGGTGTTGCCTTAATGTTTTCCCCTCTTTCCTATCATTTCTTACCTTCATACTGTTTTATTTCTCCTTCTTGTTACTATTTTTCCATTTTTCCTCTTCCTCTCTTCTTTTCTTCCTCCTCTCCTCTCCTTCATTATCTTTTGCTTTCCACATCTCTAGCCTTTCTTCCTTCTCCAACTTCCCCCGCATCTTTCTGTTCCTTTCTTGTCCAATATATATCTTTCCTTGTCCCCCTTCAGACCCTCCTGTTCCCCTCTTCATTTCAACAAAAATATCTGCTCCCTGAACAGATGTGGCTCCCCGTTCACTTTTTTCCCCTCTCCCTTTGCCTACAGTCAGTGTTCCTCTCAGGTACCTTGACATCAGGCATCTTGAGTACCAGACCAGCGTTTTGTGTTCTAGGCCACAATGCCTTTCTCTTCTTTCCCAAACCTCTTTTTCTCCACCTAGCTTCATCTGTGCTATTGATCCAGCTAATATCTCTTTTTCCACATTTCCTGCGTGTTTGCATGCCATGTCTCTCCCTGCATCATTCTCTTTCCTCTCCCTATTCTGTCATACCACAAAGTCTATTTCCCACTTTTCTGTAGGATGCTTCTGACTTCTCAGCTACTCACACTTGGAGAGAGGGAGGGATAGGGCTAGAGACAAAGGTTCTTGGCAGTTAGTGCTTCATTATGGTAACAAGGTCCACTCAGGGAATAACAGTGTGGAGTATTGTGCTCTTAGAGAGTTGTTGCTTTGTAATCCAAGGATGGCAATTGTGTAGCTCTGATATACATATGTGACCAATGCTTACTTTGACTCATTGTGAGGGAGTGGGGCCTAGGAGTGGCCATGAACTCCCTAGCGCCCCCCTACCATCACTACAGGCTGTACTCAGCACCCTTGGTTTCTCGCCCGCCACGACTTTGATCTTAAATGGTTAAATGGGAGGCTGCTTTTATTCCCCTAGTGAACAGTATGCGTGTTCATGCCCCTACTCCAAATGGGGTGCCTCGGTGCGCCCCTCCCTTAAGGGGTATGCGTGCCTCCAAACCTCCCCTTTAGCATGCCCCAAGCCTCGCAGCTGTTCTGTGGGATGTTGTGCAGTCCCTCGCCCCTCTGGTGCTCTCTCTCCTTCTCAGGCACCCTGGGCTGCTCGCCCATCTGGTGCCTCTGGGCCGGGCTCCTCTCCACCAGCCCGCTCCTGGCACCCCCGGGTCTGTCTCGCCAATGTCTGGCTACTGCTGGCGCCCTTGGGTCTGGCCCGATACTGCCGCCGCCCTGTTACCGGTGCCCTTGGGTCTGGCCTCCTCTGGGGCCGATACCGTGCTCCTCGCGCTCTCTCTCCACCCCACTCTGGGGCCTTGCCCTCTCTGGGGCCAATACCGTGCTCCCTCTCTGCCCCGCTCTGGGGCCAATACCGCACTCCGCATGCTAGGGGCACAGGCAACCGCCGCCGTGCCTGTCCCCTTGACCCTTCTCTGGGTCCGGTTGCCCCACTGGGCAAAACACTGCCCTTATGGGCTGGGGTCTGCAACCCCACACACTGCACCTCTCCGGCACAATACTGTGCCTCTCCGGCACAGACAATAGTGCCCCACTGGCACTGTGCCCCTACTGGGCACCTGGAACCCCCAAGCTGTTGAGGAGACCTGCTGAGGCCTCCTTACTCCCCTACAGCCTCACCCGGTCCCCTGGTTAACTGTAACCAAAACTCAAGCCACCTGGCTGTAACATAAACCACACAGAGTCTCCGTGCTCCAAACATAAACTCCAAGCCCCTCACCAGGCTCTCAAGCCTACCTCCCTTTAGGGCGTTCTTGTTCCCAGCATCATCGCAGCCAGTCAGTGTGGTAAGGCTGCAACTCCTAACTCAGGCCGCTCAGCTCCGCCACAGAGCTCCTGCTCCTGCAGCAATCAGAAGGGAACTGCTGGTCAGGCTCCGGCCTAAGCTGTTTATAAAGGCCTGGCTCTGCCCCCTTCTGGCCACCTGACCCGCCTAGTCCCCCTGGCAACCGGCACCTGAGGTGCCCTGGTGATTGGCAGCTCTGCCAATCTCACTCACAGTCACGGGGCACCTACGTGACTCCATGACACTCATGCTGAGACTTGGACATTTTGTCTCTCAGATCCATACTGTGGGATGGTAGATGCCCTCAGTGTACACTGAAGCTAGTGGTTTTTGCAGGATTGGGTCTTATCTATGAAGTTTAAAACAAGTATCAAAGTAATTTCTGTATGCAGGGCTTAGACTCTTCATTTATCCTTTTTTATGACATTTAAAGAAAGTCCCATAAGATACTTTGTTTCATTTCCTTCTTATTTCCCTACTCCTGGTGCTCCCAAAGGAACACTTAATATAACATAGGAGAACATTTCTCTTAACACAAGAGATGCACGCTTAAGAAAATGATCCAGTAAAAGGGTGAAATATTCTATGGGTTTGTTTATTTTTTTCCTTCTTTTTCTACTTCTCACTGTTGGTTTGAATTTATGAGCCCACATTATAAGCAGTAGCAATCTGTGACTCAGGCTGTCCTCTCATGCTTGGGGAATTCTCCAGTGAGCTGCAGAGGAGGAAAGGGAGAACACTGCAGCCTTGGGTTCAACTCTGCTTGAGACTTAATAAGGGGTCATTTGCTGCTCTTTGAAGATGAATCCTTTAACTCCTTTCACAGTGTGTGAGTATATCAGAGGATAGGGGCACACTGGCTGGATTTTAGCCTGCCTCTCTCCCTCTCCCTCTCTCCCTCTCTCTCTTCAATCTGCAGCTTCTGTTTTCTGCTTGACTGCACTCACCGCCTTCCTACTGCCCCTCAGGGAATTGCCCTCTTATTACCACAATTACAATCTGTACACATTTCATTAAACTAATATCGCTTCGCACAGGCTTTCTCCACCGAAGTGCACAGCTGGAGGCCCATTTCTTTTCCTCAGCTTAAACACTTTGACAGGTTAAGAAAGCTATTATGGCTGAATAACAGGTGTTGCAAAACAATGTGCATTTGATGTTTAAATGAGAGAGCTTCTTTATTGACTGCCTTTATTGCAGCTAAGACTCTCCTTTTTCAAGATGACTGGATTTTTATTGGTTTTACTGCTTTTTAAAGTGTATTCTGTTGTTTCAGAATAGGTCCAGAGTGACTCTCTGCAGTTATTTGTTATTCTGATGTCTTTTTTATTTGCACTTTTTTGCCTTCCTATCCAGGTGAAGGATACCAGCGCTAAATAGAATAATTTTATTTTGCCTCTGTCTCATGCCAGTACTAAGCACTTCCTGTTCATGGACAGCTCCCTGTGGGGTGATAAATGATTCTGGTCCATTACTTTGTCTCTGCTTATTATTTCTAACCAGACTTGATTCACTTCCCATCTATCTATATAGTGACCTATGTCTGTATATTTAGAGTTATAGCTAGACTATAAAATGTATTTTAGAGATTTTCAAAGCAGCGCAGGAGTTTCAGTCACACATTGTGCCCTCATTTTAAATGGAATAACAGTGTCCCAGTCCCTTGCATGGCTTTGAAAATGTCCACCTGTGTTTATAATACATGATTAACATGCTGTGCAACCTACAGTTCACAGACTATGTCACATATCAGCTGGACATTACAAAGGAGGTTAAGTGAGCTAAGAAATCAGCCCTTATCATCCAGTCTGATACTTACATAAAAGAAACCAGTACATCATAACCAGGGATCCTGGTTTTCTCTGTTTTAAAAATAATACATTCTCTCATAAAAATGGCAAATTCTTTCATTAAAACCCCCAAATCTGTATTTTTCTGCAATTAAAATAAAACACCACTATATGTATATAGGTGTGGTGGACTTACCAATTCAGCTTGGCTTGAATGGGCTTGGAAAATCTCTGTTTAGATTGGTGAAGCCCATCCACCAATCAGGTAAGGACTGGGTGGGGCCAGTCTCACTCCCTGTACTGGGGTAGGGGAGGGGAGTGAAGAGCCTCCTGGACCTGGTTGAAGTCTGCATTCTGCAGGTCCAGCAAGACTTCAGGGGTGGAGCCTCTGAAGTTAATAAAATGAGCTACGTGCCCAGCACGAGGAAGATGCATCAAGGGACAGTGAAGAGAGTGGGGCAGAAGAAGAGCAGGGTCAGGGGCTCAGTGTAGACAAAACTGCACAGAGAGTCTGGGAGCAGACCAAGCCCTGGTACTGCATGAGGTGGCCTGGGCCTCCAACCCCTGCAGAAGGCAGGGCCTTCAGTGCACGCCATGGTGCACAAGGCATCAGTGGACAGTAGCCCTGAAGAGCCTTTGGTCCCAGAGACCTTGATAGAGAGGAGCAGTGGGAGTGAGGAAACATGGAGCATGAGTTACCCAGGAACACAGGATATCCCACATGGGAGTGAACACCCAGGACGGGCCTGTCAGGGGCTGTTTGGAAGGCAGCCTGCCTAAGTCACAGGCCAAGAACCCTGAGGAAGTTCCCTTTTCCTACAAGTTGCAGGAACATTGCTAGTGCCCCAGGACTAGTCTGGCACTGGGGGCTTGAAGGGTGAAGTTTAATCTAAAGCTGACGTGCCTATAGTTTGTGGAAGCACCTTATATTTTGTTATTTATAGTGTGATTTGTTGTTCAAGGTTATTAGTTGTATGTATGTATGTATATAGCTGGGATAGTAACCTTGGCTGATACCTTCCCTGTGGTGTACCGGTATTTACCTGTACTTATTCAGATTTATCTGAACTATTGATTGTTTATTATTTATTTGCATTAGTCTGTAATAATTGATCGTTTATCTGTATTTAACTTGTCTTACCTGTTGTTCACTTGTACCCAAATGTGGTTTACCAGTTTTATATCAGCTGTTTGCCTGTGCAGGGTTTGTTGCTGTGAGCTGGTGTTCCTGAAACCGATTATAAAGAGAAATGCTCCAACTCTGAGCTTCCTGCATGTGTTTTTCTCATCTGCCACGACTTGATGGGAGTTAATTCAAAGATAACACATGGATAACTCTGTGTTCTTAATTACAGTCAGAACTGGTCCTTTTTATGATTTTATTCTCTAAGTGCCCTTGTATCTGGAGACTTGCTTATTCTCCAAAGCAAACACAATCCTAATTATTAGGTAACACAATGCTTAAAGGTACTAGGGCCTTAATGGAACCCCTCCCCCAAAAACACAACTTGGAACTAATTACTAATAAGTTTCTTTATAAAGTGGGGTTTCAGGCTTCCACCCCTCCCACTCTGCTCAGCGGAAAACACTTGACACAGTGTCCACCTGGCCAGCATCCTGGTCAAAAGTCTCTAATTAAAGTCAGTCTACCTGTTACAGGGGATATGCCGACTTATCTCCAGTCGTGGTCTCCCCCAGCCATTCCTCGATACTCATCTCCTAATGGGGCGTTGCTCTCTGGCTTTTCTCATGCCTTCACACTAACTCTATTTCCCCACTCTCTGTCTCTGTGCTCCAGACAGCTCTTCCTCTTCTGGGGGTTCATTTTATTTCCCTCTTCAATCTTTTAACTAGGTCAATTTCACTTATCAATTTGCAAGTTTCCTGGTTCTTCAGGTGTGGTGGATGCTCCCGGTGCCAGCTGATGATGCTATTCTCCTGGGCGTCTTGCCGCCAAACAAGAATGTTTCTTTCTTTTAACAACTCTCAGTAATGGGGCCACAGGTTCCCTGTTACAGTTGCCATTGGAAATAGTGTAACTTTGGGTCTCCATTTATAGAGAGTATAGTACTGTATAAAGATTGTATATTGTATGACTCACCTGTGCTTACGTGGTTTAGATGGGCTATTTGCCTGTGTTGGGTTTGAAGCCATTGGCAGTGGCATAATTTCTTAGTCACCATTTATAGAGTTTAGTTTTACATATAGAGTATATATTGTATATATAGTTATTAATATGATTTTTGGGTTTGTGTGTGTGTATGTATATATGTGTGTGTGTATGTACATCAGTAAACCTGTAAATAGTTAAGATATACTTTGTCCTGGCCTGTCTCTATAGGGGATAGAGGGAACTGGCTGATAATTACAGTTTCCTCTCACAGCGCTCTGGCCTAGCCACTTATCTCTTATATTTGGAGAGGGTGTACACCCAGGCTACATAGGTATCAGCTGAACACAATGTTTTATTGATATGTTTTCAATTTTAAAGCAAATTTTGAAGTCTATCAGTACCTTAATCACTATAATAAAATAAATTCTAATACCTGTACATCTTGGCATTTGATTTGGGTTTTTATCATGGAAAATCAGAGCTCTCCTCACCTACTTCACTCACCAGGATGCAGGTCCAGCTGCAGCTATCCCCACCCCCTGGGGCTTTGTGGCACTGAGTAGCCCTGATATGCTGGTGCCCTGCCCATGCCATTGCCTCTCACTCCCAAGCCACAGCCCCCCAGCCCTGCTGGTGCCCCTCACTACAAAGCCACAACCTGCTGGGGGGGGGGCCTCCAACTGCCAGGGCTACAAGGTGAAGGACCCAGATCTGCAGCCCTCTGCCTCCCCCAGCAGTGCCCAAGCCCTAACTACTGGCTGTGGGAGGTGGAGGCTGCTACAGCTGAAGTGGAGTATGGAACCTGAGTCCCTCTCCCCCATTAGATGGTATGGCTAGAGTGGGGCCCATGGGAGAGGGCAGCCTATACCAGTCTGCATCTGCCATCTCCCATGGGCCTCACTCTGGTAGGGTGCTGCCCTACCCTCAGGGCCTCCCCTGGTGGCTGCTGCCTTCCATCCAGGGCTTCTGCAGCCCAGTGGGTGGAACCTGGCATGGGAGGGCAGAGTGGGGTGGGGTAGAGAGGCTTGGTGCCACTTCCTGGAGCCCCATATCACCATGGCAAGGTGCTCCCTGCCCACCCAGCAGCAGTGGGATTTACAACTCTGTACTGCTGCCCCTGTTGCTGCTGGGTGGTCAGGGGGTGCCTCACTATTGCAGCATGGGGCTCCTGGCAGTGGCACCAAACCTCCCTGCCCTACTCTGCCCTGCTGCACTGGGTCCCATCTGCTGGGCTGTGAAAGACAAGGGAGAAGGCAGCAGGTCAGGGAGCCCCAAGCCTGCAGCCACCAGACTGTAGCCACCCATTCCCCATGCACAAATCTGAGGGGTCTGCCCCCCTGCCATGCCACCCCCCAGGAGTGTGCACTGTTGTGGTGAGCTGGCCCCCTCTACCCCCAGATGAGCCACTTACAGCTCTGTCCTGCTCCCCACCCATGCCCTGTGGCCATGTATTCCAGCCCCCAGCCCCATGCACCACCCCAGTTGGGTAGCAGCTCTAACCCCACCCCTGCCCAACTCTCTCCCTCACTATGCATGTCTCAATCCCACACATATATGTGGCACCCCATGCCTGATCACCATCCTTCCACTCCCCACAGTCCCTGCAAGGGGAAACCTGCCATTTACCATGTTTTTCTCTTTAAAGGAGATCTGTATTTTTCTCTTTAAAAACATAAAATCTGGGTTTTTCACTTTAAAATTAGGAAATTCACATTTTACCATGTTTATTTTTATGATTAATGGAAAACCCGGATCCCTGATCATAACAAAAGAGAATATATATAGAATATGTTATATATTGTATATATTATGTATAACTATAAAAGCATGAAAAATATAAAACATTTTTACATAAACTCACTCCAAAATAGAAAATAAAATTGAAACTTCCCCAGGATTTTTCTCTTTTGTACACTTATCGATTGTTACTACACTTTCTGAGGTCCTTTCCAACCTTATATTTTTATACTTCTATGATTTTTGTTTTACAGTTTTTATTGGCAAAGCAAACAATTTGAAGAAGGTGTTTTAAGGAGAATAATATTCGAATTTTAGGAAAGTTGATGGCAGGGATAGGTAATGGCCTCCTGGTATCCTACTGTCTTGATAGCTATGCAGTGTTTCAGGTTATTAAAAGAGTAATATGGAGCAATAGTGTGAAGTCCTAGAGGTCTGACTGAAAAGGATGGAATTCTGTACTTTCTCTATAGGAAAGAAGGGGGAAATCCAGATCATTTATATACATGGAAGGCAATGTTTCTTACCCTTTATTCTACCTACTGAGTTTTGTTTCTTGGTTGGATTTGTTTATGTACATATTTTGTTCTTCCTGTACTTGTAAAAAGGCAGAAGAACAGTGCAGGATATGACCCTGGAGTAAGTGGCCAGCCTGCCCCTAGAGGGAAAGAGGAAGACCTCTGTCAGCTCCACACAAAGAGTGTGGACTTCAGCTAAGTGTTCTGTTTTGATCTGGATCTCCCCCAGCTGAAAATCTAGCATCCAATGTAAAGTGAAGTTGGACCTTAGAGATGGAGGTACTTGGTATATTTGCATTGGTGTAGCTGACTGGGCCCCTACCAGACTTGTAGTGGAAGCTGACCTGGCTAGCAGAAGCACATCTGCTATCATCAACTAAATTAGCTAGCCACATGCTGGAATGTGATCTAGTGGGGTGATTCTTTCTCAAACACAGCAGACTTGCAGGTGACAGACATACCTTGTTAATCCCTGGCTCCAATTTTAATTGGAGCCATGAGTATGATTTCAAAAGGGTAGGATTTGTGGGGAGTCTGGGCTCAGGACAGACACTATACATAAACCTGTATAAGTGACTGGAAATGGGTTTCAATCTCTAATAGAACCATGGCCAACTGGTGCATCTTGAGTCAGTGGGGGCTTGTGCCCCCCCCCAGTCACTGGGGGGGGTCCGCCTGCAGCCAATCATGCTGATGGGGGGAGTCCCTTGTAACTGATCTCATTCACCAAAAAGTGGAAATGGCTTTACAAGTGGCTGTGGCTGCTTCTGCTGGTGGCCTGCTGCCCAGCTGGTGCTTGTGCACCACCTGGGAGTATGGCCGCTTCACCCTGCTTCCCAGCCGGTGCTTGCACCCACCTGCTCCCCCTGCCTGTCACCTAAGTGGTGAGCGTGGCCATCAGGGGGTTCAACAGCGCTCTCAGGGGGTTCACGTGCACCCCCTATGCATTGCCACTGAAAAGAACAGAAGTGCAGTGGACATAGATTGGTTTCAAAATGGCTGAAGCTGGTTTAAAATAAACCTGGATGGATGGAGTATCAGACTTAATGGATTTACATTAAACCAGTTTATTGAACTTCTGCCTTGCTAACTGATGAGTGAACTTGTATTTTGTTTCTTAATGGCCCAATCTACACAGTTCAGAGAGAGGTGCATAGATTAAAAAGATTCTGCCTCCAGCTTTTTGACTGTCTGTACTTAGCCCTGGTCTGTATAAGCTGGACAGCTACCTAGAAATGCAATGTTGAAGAGACTCCTCTCACACTTTTCAAGGTTTCTCAGCTTCTTATACATGCAATTTAAACTTATTTTGATTGTCTTTCTTATTCCTTAAATAAAAAGATACTTGTTTCATATTCTTGAATGGAAAAGTTATCTGCAAAAGTGAAAGGGGAGTTGTTCCACCACAATAGTAGCATGAGTAGCTTAGTGAGGATTTGAGGCAGACTTTTATTTACTTTAAAAAGAGGATCTCTAGACTGATTGAACCCAGTCATCATTACAGCCATTGATAACTGGTACAAATATATCTAATGTGAATATTTTATACTGAGAAATGTTGAAATGCACCTGAGTAAAAGTGGCAGTACAAAGTTTGTGTGTGGCCTAAAATGGACAGAAATGATACATAAGTTTGGTGTTGGTTCTCTTCATGGACCTAGATTTCACCCCTATTGTGTTTCATCCTAGAGGATCTCAGTGAAATGTATAGGCTACTGTGTATTGGTTATATAGGGATTATTTCACCTACCAGGATATTATTTTGGGATATTCTGTGACAATTCTGTTAAATAATAGAGATTTAGGGCCTGGATTGAAAATTGGCTTTAAATTCCCCTTATGTTTCAACAGATACTAATATAGAAATAGGTACAATAGAAAGTAGTTATCAATTTTGAAATCTGGCCATGATAGCTTTACTAACCTATGTACTGTAATGTGAATGTAATATGTGTAGCAGCAGGAGGAACAAGGGGGAAGTCTGCAGAGTTATAATGTTTGTTAATTTGGACTATAACTCCAGAAACCCCCAGGGACTGAGGGGGCAAGAAAAAGAGGAAGAAGACATTTGAGACTGGAGTAAAGGAAAGAGAGAGCAGCCTGAGCATGGAACCTGGTCAGACATACATAGAGGAGTGCACAGTGGAGCTGGAGATCTCACTGTCTCAGTTAGCCAACACTTTGGATTGAAGGGGCTGGACTGATCTGGGGGCAACTGCAGACTGCTGTTTCAGTGCTCTAGGGAGTAAAGTCTAATTTGGGGATATGCATGTGGAGGGGGGTGGGGGGGATTAAAGAGCTGAGTATATGATACCATGGTGTTGATGTTTCTTTACCTTTTATCCATTGGCACTTTGGCTTGTGGCCCTAACCCCTGTGATTTTTTGTATAAAAATTCGAACCCTGCCTTGCTTCTTGTGCCAGTTGTTGGGGCTGCAGAGCTGGCCCACTACTTTTGGAACTTTAATGGGTAGAAGTGATTAGGACCTTTGCTTTCTGTTTCATTGACAAAGCCTCATCTTTAGAATGCAAAGGACTGCAGTCCATCTTTCTAGGGTATTAAGCAGGTACTAATCAGAAAGGAAATACCACATAGAATTTCAAATAATCCTAATTATTGAGGTATGGTCCCCACTTAATTGACTAAATCTAATAAATTAAGGACTGGGAGTGCCAAGGCTGGAAAATAAAACTGTTGATAGGTAGTTCTTCAGTGTATGGGAAACACTTGATGTTGAAGTCACTGAACGTAGCCTATTTACATTTGATAGATTAAGCCATGAATCTGAAGGGCACAAGTAAGCTTAGTCAGCATCTACTTTGAAATAAAACAACTAAAGGCCCTTGTAACAAAATGTTAGGATCTATGATCCATGCACAGGACCTTTTCTACTTGACCCACCCTCTTAACATGAATTGGAACTTAAGAGGAAGCTGACTTTGCTGAAGGTTTACCCTGAGCCCATAAAATACAAAGGGGTGGGAGCATCCATCTTCCAGAATGAATTGGATGTCCTGTAAAGAAGTTCTCAAAGTTAGCTTATTTGCTTTTATGTGAATTAACAACAAAGCTAAGTCCCAGGAAGAGGGAAATTTGTCCTCACATGGCTTGTCTAACTGGGCAAGGAATAGCTCTGTTCCTTTGGTGCTACGAAGTTGTGAGTGTGGGGGAGAGTCAGGTCAGGGACAGGGTAAGGTTAATTACTTAGCACAGTTGGGGAGAGGGATCACACCAGGAGTGAATGTTGCCTGATTAAGAGCCAGTGGCTATTAAAGTCCATGGCAGGGGGCTATTCTTTGCCCTCTGGGGTGTAGAGTGAGGAGAGTCAGCAGGGAAAGCCAGGAACGGCATACCCAGTGCTGGAATGGGTCGCTGATAAAACAGGGTGACCAGGTGAAAGTAACCATGGCAACTAGTGAAACAAATAAGAGAGAGGGAGAGGAGAGCTACTGAATAGGTTGATCCTCAGGTGGAGAGAAGGTCCCACAGAGGAAGAATCCACTGATACCTGCGAGGGAAGAAGAGAGAGAGAGAGAGACTGAAGGTGAGCCAACAGGCTCAGGGAAGTGGGTTGCAGGGTGCTAGAGGGCAAAGGAAGACCATGCATTGTGATAACAGTTGGGGTTATCCACAACCTGCTGGGAATTCACTAATAAACCAATTTATTTTTATCCTGCTTCTGAGTGATTTACTACAACCTATCTCATTGGGTAATTAACTTCTTATTCTTCCATTACATCAAGGCGTGGCAGGAGAGCCCTAGAGAGAGAGATTTTGTTATCTACCCCCACATGGCCACAGTGTGCATCTGCTGCATGTGGAGCAGGTTGGAGAATACAATAAATTGTCATGTCCACTTACTTTTCTAAGAGTAGAGCTCAAAAAACTGCTTCTATAAGCCTCAGGAAAAATTACCTGTAATGGAAAAATTAGGAAGATCTCATTATCATGTAGATCATGGGTGTATTTCAGACATTAACTAAGAAAACAGAAATGGTAATTGGTACCTAATTTTACAATAAATTACACTATTTGCAACTCACAATGCCTCTCATGAAGCTTTCAGGAAAGAACTCATCTGTCTCTTTTGTTCCCTATTTTTTATGCCATATATTACAAGTTTACTTTGAATGTTTTATGCTCTTTCAGCTCTTGCCATATTGCATTTTTAATGCCTAATGCATATCTACCTATTTGTGTCTTCCATGGGTTAGGTACTTGCTGCACATTACTTAGTAGTCTTAATGCACACTGAAGTCAAAAGGCACTGTAGATGGGAGGACATTATGGGGAACTGGACCCACATTTGGAATAGCTTCACTCAATTTGGGGAAGCTAATACAAATTTATAAGGATTTAACTGAGGGTAGAATTTGGCTCATTCTATTTTTGTTCTTTAAAAAAAATGTCTAAGGTATGGGCATGTTCATACAAACACACTGATCTGACTTACTGAAAGTAACAGAACCCACTCTGTTAGGGCATAGGGAAAGGATAACCATGCAAGGCAAGTGCCAACTATCCTCCCACCCACTTTGTGATCAGAAGGGCAATAGCAGAACTTAGGCAGCATTGCTACAATACTTTGATCTGTCAGAGGATTACTTGGGAGTTGGAGTTTCCAACTGGCTCTTCAGTTTCAAACCCCATCTTCCCTACCTAACAGATTCTCCACAGGTACCCAGGCCTTCCGTTTTAGCAGCCTGTTGTATGGTGGGGAAAATGTTTTCTATCCCTACTTCACAGGAAAGATGTGTTGAGTGAGGAGGATAGGGGAGTCTGGGGTATATGTGGGGGCAATGGGGAGGCAGGGTTGTTTGAGTGGAGTTGTGTGGCTGGATGTGAATGTTTGAATGTTGCAGAATGAAGAGAGAGGTCCTGGAGGCGGAGAGGAAGAATTAAAGAGCAGCCTGACTGTGAGAATTAAAATGGGGAAAGAAGTAGGAGTTAGAAATAACAGAGCAGCCAGGGAAGGGGAAAATGAGGCCAGGAGACAAAACTGAATTTGTAAAGAAAAGAAGGGAGAGCCATAGGACAGGAACCAGAGGAAAAGAGAAAACTGAAGCAAGTAGGGATTTGAGGGAAGTGTGTGTGTGAGGTGGTGGTTGAGGGGACAAATTTGCAAGGGAGAGATAGGAGCAGCTGAAGGGAACAAATGAAAAAAAAAAAGGAGGGGGAGATACTAAGTCCATGTAGAACTATGAAAACAGAGTAGAAGGGAAAGGATTAAACATGGAGATAAAAATGACAACAGGGGGAAAAGATATTGCAACCTAAAGGTTAGCCATCATTGAACTGTTCTTACATAGCTGACTCTTTCTAATTGCCCCTCCCCCTCTTCTTAGTCCTTTCCCCTTTCATCCACACTTTGGGCCCTGACACAGATGCCCCACTCCAGATCCCTTGTTCCCTGGGATTTTTGCTTGAAATTGGTTCTCATATCATGCATAGCCTGTCCTTGATATATCTGTAATGTCTTGTTCGGAGCCTGGAAATCCATCTTCACGAAAGCACTCATACTGTTGAATGCAGTATAGCCTACAAGTGATGGTTGTTACCTCTTCTTCATTTACATTTTCATCCTTTCTGTCTCTCATGTTTTCCCTTTTCCTCACTCCCAGCCATTCTGGTATATCTCATCCAAACCTTTCATAGCCTTGTATGGGCCTTCTACTGTGAGAAGATGAGCTGGGGACAGACATGTTTTCGTATGTTTGCTGCCTTGTAATGCTTTTTCCTTAGGTTGACAGCTGCTGTGACGACCCAAATACACTTCTTCTATTGCATTTTTTGGGGGTGGTTTCTGTCAAGAAAATGACCTGTTCAGCTTTACTATGATCTGGAAGCATTTCACTGTCCCTACGTTATGAGAGAAATTCCTAGGTGGAAGAGGGTGGGAGGGATTTGTATAACTATCAGTCCTGAAGGGCAAGCAGTAGGTGCAGTTAAGCAGAAAACATTAGTGTAGTAGACTGTGCCATCATAGTTTTCCTTTGTGGCACCCATAAACAACAATATAATTAACTGCAGGCTCACAAAGCTGGGCACTCCAAGTACCAGAGGAAGGAGCTGAGATTCTCTTTCCAAGTTAATGCATTAAGTAGGTCTGACAGAACGTGGGCAAATGGGGATTCTGGCAGCAAGGATGTTATATAAAGTCGAAAGAATAGGTTTTATTCTAGTCTTTAAGAATAGGGTCTAAACTCTGAACTAACTTATACCAATGTGAATAAGATGGAAAATTGGAAAAAGTCAAAAGGTAATCAGACTCTCAAAGGTTAGGGAAAACAAATGCATGGAACTTGTCACAAGGGTATTTATATCAGCACCCAGTCTTGGGTTCTGTTTTTCTCTAGGCAGCACAAAATGCCTTGCGTGTTTCATACTATTGGAATGTAACTGTGAAAGAGGTTTTTTTTGACAATGTTAACTGCTAACCGGTAAGAATTAAATATATTGGGAACCTTTACAGTCATTCCAATCAGGACTAGAGAAAAGATAACTGTAGCTCATTAAGAAACTCCTATAGGTCTTCAACCTCAAGTTCACAGATTGAATAAAGTTTAATTGTAAAAATGCTCCTTAAAATTACTCCTTAAATAGTAGGCATTGAAAATTCTCACCATAAGTACAGAGAAGCCATCTGGCTCTGTGACTTGTGTGATTATGAGGCCTTCCTTACACATGTAAGAGTCTTCCTTTTCTATATATTATTGTAATAATTTGTAATAAAAGAATTAAAACCCAAATAACCCTTTCTTCTCTCCCTTAAGACTTCAATTATAGTTTAGTGGTTGTTACAAGTTGAGGTCCACAAGCCTACTGGAATGAGTTGGTAGATTCAGTTTGGTTCCTGGTTG
This sequence comes from Crocodylus siamensis, assembly GCF_052110815.1. Classification (NCBI taxonomy): domain Eukaryota; kingdom Metazoa; phylum Chordata; order Crocodylia; family Crocodylidae; genus Crocodylus; species Crocodylus siamensis. The sequence goes on along the minus strand of NC_143396.1, from coordinate 153,865,431 downwards.
TCCAATATAAATACCAAACACTTTCAGGCTGTATGGGTGCTGAGAATATATGACCCTGAACTGGCCTTCCCTCCACTCCCCATATACTTATAACATTCTCTTCAGGTCATAAATGAATGTATTATGTAGCCAGGATGGTCTGGATCTGAAGAAGAATCTTTTGTCTTCGAAAGCTTGTCTAATTTACCCAATGACATGGTTGGCCCAATAAAAGATATCACCCGAAGGATTTCTTACCTTTTCTGTTACGTAGAGCATTCATGCCCCTGTATGCTTGAGTTAGGCAATTCTTGCAATTTTTTTTCCTTCAAGTGAAAAGCTAAAAAATTTAATGAATTTAATTCAGCCAAATTCATGATTCATTTATATCTGTTTTCTGGGAACAGTTGAGCAATCAAGTATACCTGGTGCAAATATTTTTTTAAAGAAAGCTTTGGAGCCTTGTGTCCTAGTATTCATTGGAATTAAAGTTTAAAATCAAAACTGAAGACAATATCAAGAATTTAATATTTTTAGAGAACTGTTCCTAATCAAGCTTCAGGGAAAAAAAAGCACAAAGAAAATAAAATTCATAATGAAAGGTGTTAAATAATTTTAACAGTGAACAAAATATGAGAAAATTATGATCTGACATTCCATAAGGCTGAATTCCTGACAATATCTGACAATATTCACTAAGAATGATTCACTTACTCATCACTAATGTGCAGTTACTAATATATATGAACATGTGTACATCTATCAAAAAACCTGTCATCAATCTTCCAAAGCTGTTTTGTGATATAAAATATTTTATTTTCATTTTAGATGAGTTCTATGGCTTGTAAGTTATGAGGGAGTGGACTCTCTGTCCTTTGGGGTGTCAATAATTTGCCTAAACTTTTAATTTTCACATGAAAGTAGTTTAAGCAAAATGTAAATATACTGGGAAATGACTACTATCCAGAGTTCTATTCACCAGCTTTCATCATCGTATTTTGTGAATCACCAGCCAAGGAATTTCTGTTGGTTTTTTTGGGCTCACTTTTGTGTGTCATCTTCTGAATCTAGTTTCAATATGTATCCCATATGCTGAAGGTCCTTCTTAGTTACTATGGAAAATAGTACAGAGGCACAGCCAGCAGTTACTGCATTCCTAAAAATTCAAAACATCAGTTAAAATGAGTAAAACAGTTCTAGAAAGAGAGAGAGAGAGAGAGAAACAACTTTCCTTAGATATTTTGAGTTACTGGATAGGTAATCAAAACTTCCAATACCTCACATTTATTTTATTTTCAATGTGTTATGCTCTTGCAGAGAGCGAGATGATGGGAAAGAATATAAGACAATTTGTTAAAATACCATGCCAGGTGTGTATTTTCAGGAATATTACAATTTTTGAGAAGAATGAGCTTATGGTTAGGGTACAAGCCTAGTGCTCAGCATATCAGAATTCAGCTCTTGACTATCAGGCAGACAGTCAGTATAACTTTAGGTAAGTCACTTTATTTTTGTTTCACACAATTCCCAGCCTGTAAAATAGGGATGATACTGTATTTACTCACATACTGCATATACTTCTTCATAAAAAAATCAGCCTCCATAATCAGGGTACATGTCTTAACAGAGGAGACTGATTTTCTGCCAGGAATACAACCATCCAGCTTGATTCCTGCTTGCAGCTGTAGTAGCATTTCTATTTAGGCAGCTGAGAGAGTCAGTTGTCATAATGGCTCATTGTTGTTCAAACTACAATTGTTAACAATCATCTGTCCTTTTTAATTTACACCATCAATTGAAAATTTCAACACAGGTAGGACTTGAACCAAAAATTTTGGGGCCCAAAAATCAGCCCTTTGTCATTAGGCCACTGAGTCCATACAAAGAGACAGCTGATAGCTTGCCATATAACTCCTTTTGGATGGTCTTGATGTTCTGCTAATCATGCTAACTTTTTTTCTCGCATTTTTGTTCTCTTTTAGCTACTTCTGGTCTCTTTTCTCCTATTTCATAGCCTTGTAGAATGCTTTCTAGCAGTGTTAAGGGTAATAGATCCATCCATGGTGACCAAACTTCAGCAGTAGCTACTGTTTCAGCTCTTGTTTAAGCATGAAAGGGAAGGTGAGTGTTTTGAATCTTAGGCTCTGTCATTGCTCTGTGCAGCCATGGCTCTGGAAAACTTGTTTTGGGGAGACAGAAAAAAAAAGGTGTGCATCTTATTTGTGGGACTGTGTTGTGTGAAAAATATGGTATTACTTTTCTCCAAGAGTTTGTATTTGTTTTTGTTTTTTTGAGGGGGGTGGGAATGTGGTCAGTCCTTTGGGACAGGGACTGTTTCTACCTGTGTTACTGCAGCATTTAGCACATCTTGATGTGCAAGTTCCCAAATGATGCATTCAATAAATAATAATGTTGGTAACTTGGTCTTGATTAATATGCACATACATACTGAATGTATCTACACATGCATTTATGCTGGCGTAAACTTACTGTGCAGTAAGTTACTGCGCAGTGAGTGGGAATAGATTGGCATTAAAGCATTAATGTGCTTTAATGCCTGCTGTACATGTGCAAGCATTAAAGCACATTAACTCTGTGTGTGGTCTGACTTGGGGCTAAAGTTAATTCTAAATCAGTCCACACAGTGTAACTGCACTGTAAGGCATCTAGACACGCATTATTGTGCAGTAACTAATCAGGTATAAATTCATTACCTGCATGATGCAGGTATCAAATTTATGCTCAAGTCAGCATAAATCACCATATTTATTGTGCAGCATGGATGTGCACGTGTAGACACACGCCCATATTGCTCAGTAATTTCGGTTACAGCACCGTAAATGCACACATGTATATGTGCCTACAGTGACTCTTATGTCTGTTACATACATTTTAAATCATAACCAAACAACAGCATTTAATGTTTAATGTCTGCAACACTAACATGGGTAAAAATGGTCTACATGTTTAAAATGCTAAAGAAAACTTCAAGCTCTATGCCTTTTACTGTTGCTATGAGATTGAATGCCCCTGATGGCAAATTACACATGACAGATTTGTCAGGAAATTAAAACATTGAGTAGTGGACATCAAAGTACTATCAAAAGGATCTCCTGTCCAGTGGGAGTATCGGCACTAGTGAGAGGAAAACCTGCGATGATATATAATTTTAATTGGACTCTGTCATGACAGGATGACCAGATGCCAATAATAATCCCAGGGAAAAAATAATATGAAGAGAAAGAAAGATAATGACTATATATCTTTCCATTTTGCTTAGACCAATGGTGACAGTTTTTAATCTCTTTAAAATGTCTTTTGTCCTAGACTTTCATTTATTTCTTTAACGACACAGCAATGCAACGTCTTGTGCAGTCAGTATGTGGTGCTTTAATGAGGGCTGGCTGTCATTTGGACAGAGAGAAAGACTATTTCTGTGTTGCTCTGAGAAATGCATCCCACTCTTCACAATGCAGCTTCACTGCAATAGCTTACTACAGAAGAAAGGATAAAGATTTGAAAGTGTTTACTGAAATAGATGACTTCCTGTTATACCCAATCTCTCTGGTACCGACCAGGCAACTGAAAAAAACCCAAACATGCATGCAACATCCAGGACTCAGATTTAATACCCACAAAAAGTCCACTCCTGAAGAGACATGGAAAGAGAGATGTGTACATATATACGCACACATCTTCACCTATTCAACCAACACTGCATGTAGAAGCTCCCAAATCTGTGCCTACTATATGTATCTGAACTCTTAGGACTGTTTACCTGAGCTCAAACCAAAGCTTCTAAAAGCCCTTTATTATTCCTATTAGGAACAATGATTTGTTGTCAGCTCCAGTTCTGCCTTCTCTTCCAAAACAATGACTCTAAGCCAATCTTCCTTTACTCCCAGCTGGCTAGCCCACACCAAGAGATACTCTCCTCTCTTTTAAGCCAAAGGACTCAGAGCCCAGCTGCTGCTTCTGTCCATGGCCAGCAAGCCTAAATTTAGATATGTTTCATTCTGAGCTGCCTTTCTGCTGCATTCACAGTTTTTTGGGATGGGCCATTTATTCAGAAATGACTAAAAAGCAAATGAATTAATATTGGAAGCTTAATTTTAATCTTTCACATCTATAAACTAGGAGAACCTGTACCAAGGTAAATGAAATTACAGCTGTGTGAAACCTGATGCAAATACAGAAATAACCCATTATGGACTCAATCCTCTAGGTGCTTAGGACTTAGAACAGGGACGGCCGCTCAATACGGGGCACTTGGGCACCGCCCCACCAGTCTAAAAATGACACACAAAAATTGTGTCAGCTAAATAAATAAATAAAAATAATAGTATTATTAACTGGAAGTATTCAAAACAGCATCAGTTGAATTAATAATGTAAACAAAAGTGATAATAATCTTTTTCTTGCCTGTGTCTACTACTAACATAATCAATCTTTATGCTCATCGATTACTACGCATACACAACAAAAAGTTGAGTATGTGTAGTAAGCACCTTGGGGCGATCTCCTTACCGCCCAAGTGCCGCATGAGCGGTAGAAACACCTGAACAGTTTGAATGGATGGCAATAACCACTTGGTTAAGCAGGCAGCGAGGTGCCTGTACTGACACCCCAGCCCAGGTAAAGAGCTGTTACCTAGAAAACCACGGGGAAACCCCGAACCCTGCCTGGAGGGGGAGGGGGAAAGCAAGAGGGAGGGGGAGGGCAAAGGGCAGGGCTTGATGCTCTCAGTCACCCAAGGTTTGGCTCAGGCTGACTTTCATTCTGGAGCCTGTGAGGCAAGTGGGGCTTGCAGGGGCTGGGGGCTGAGGGGGTGGGGAGGTATGCAGCCAGCTGGGCACTCCAGCTGGGAGTGGAGGGTTGCAGCCAGGGAGCAGGGAGGTGGGGACTGCAGCCAGGGAGCAGGGCGTTTGCAGCTGGGGAACTGGGAGCTTGTAGCTGGGGAAGGGCGGGGAGGAGGGTTTGCAGGTGGGGAGCTGTGGGGATTGTAGTTGGGGAGCGTGGGGATTTGCACCTGGGGAGCTGGGGGCTTGTAGTGGAGGAGCCGGGCGGGTTAGTTTTGATAAACATAAAAAATTACATGTTATGTTTTATAGCATTGTTTTCATTAACAAACAGAAATGGAATAAATAAAAAAAAAAAGAAACTGGATGATACAGTGTGACGCTCCACCCACTCCACCTGTCTCAGAGTTCACCGGCCACGCCTGACTTGGAAGCATGCTGATCCAAAAGATAAGCATATGCTCAAGTGCTTATTGGATCAAGCCAGGTTTAAACTCTAGATTTAGACATAAGAGCTGGTTGAAGACATGGAAAAATGGTGCTTTACTTTAAACTTGGCATACTCCTATACCAAGACTAGCACATTCCCAGACAAAACATCATGTTGCACCCATCTTTCCCAATGTCTGTATAGATTGGACGCTTTAGTAGGGCTTTTTTGGTGCTTTTATCTAGTAACTGATTGAATCAGCTATCGGATAAAACCCCCAAAAAGCCCTACTGAAGCACCTGAACTATATAGACACTGCAGAGTTGGGTCAAATTAACATGCTGCTGCTTCAGGCAAAGCACATCCCGCCCCCCATCTGTCAGTGCCCAACTTGTTATAAAAGGAGTCTAATTCAAGCAAACTGATAAATAAGGACAGCCAGATCTGGAAAACCTACAAGTTGTTGCATGCTGTGAAATCAAGGGTATATACTGTTACGGTGAGTATCAAGACCTTAAAAAAATCAGACTGGAATTTAGGAACTGAGTTGATTATGGACCTCAAGAAACCACAGGCAAGGTTTTTATTTTTAGTATGTTCTGCTTTGTTAAAATGAAAATCATGTTACTTTAGCTGCTAGTACTTTTGTTGGTATGCTTATGGGTCAGAAATCGAGCGGTCTGCCCAGGAATCCCAATCCTAGCCATGGCCTCAGCCCTCATTGCCTGTCCCTCTCCCAGATGCTGCTGCCGTCCACTTGGCTGAGCACAGAGCCTCTTGGTGAGTTTTGGTGAGCTGTTGTGGGTGGAAGGAGGGGAGGGGTCCTGACCCGGCCTGTGACAGCTCACCAAAACTCCCTAAGTGGCCCTCCAGCCCAAATAATTGTCCACCCTTGCTATAGGGGATCTGAAAGATTTGTGGGGAGTGGTATGTAAACCCCTTTAGAATCTTTCTTACTAGGAGCTACTTTGAGAATCAGATCTTCAGTCTTTACCTTATATTAGTGGTTCTCAACCTTCATATACTCAAGGCACCCCTCCTTAGAATTGAGGCACCCCTCCGAAAATCCTGTCTCTTGGTTTTCACTTGTTGTTTTGACTACAGAAAAATAATAAAGCAATATTTCTGTTGCAAAGAAATTCTGTTGCAAGTTAGAATGCTTTTAACCCTCTTCTGGCTTCCTATACGAAATACCTGTGTTTATCCTGTGAATCATGTTGCATACCTAATAGTGTTGACATTGTGTGGCACCCTTGGGTAGCCTTGAAAGGATCTAAAGGCACCCCAAGTTGCCACAGCACCCTGGTTGAGAATCATGGCCATATATTAATCACAGTTGGGAGGTGATGGGGACTCTCAGTTCCCAATAACTTCAGTGGGGACTAACCAGGACTGAGCTGTTAGTGAACATCTTGCTCTCACATTTTATTATTGCTGGGAAATGTCTTTAGTGAGGTAGTTATAATGTTTTGTATGAAACTATTTTCAACCAAAATACAGACTTTGTGACATAAAAACAATTTGCAACTTGGTCTCTCTGTTGCCAAATTGTTTCTGTAGAAAGGAAAAGCACCCCAATGATTTTGCAGGGGCAGGTGGGGTGGATAAAATATTTTTATTTCTTGGTTTGAAAGAACATTATGTTTCAAAATTTCCTGTATTGAAAAATAACAATTTTAAAAGTTAAAATGGAAATTAAATAGTATAGGTTAGACAATTTTTAAAAATACTTTTGAAAAAATCCAGAAATTAAAAAAAGATGTGCCCTACTCCAGTTTCTGGTGCTTATCTCCCAGATCTGTGCTCCATGAGTATGTTTCATTAGTGTTAGCCTTGCTTACCTGATATAATTTTTCTTTATACTTTTATTTTTAACAGGGTTTTCCACACAAACTGCTGAAACAAATACATTTAACCTTCCACCTTGTGTTGCATAATTGCACAGATTTCACTAGGGTTTATTAAGCAGTAAGGTGTTCACGAGGGAAAAAAAATTCTAAATGCTGGACCCTGGCTAGTTTAAGTTTAGGGAACTACACAATTTTGGGTATGCCTACACTGCAGTCACTGCTGTAACAGCAATTTCTGTAGACCCAGCCAAGATAGCTTGCTTGAATAGTGTTAACAGTCTAATTAGGGCAGCATAAAATTCAGGACAGGCTGCAATATCTGAAGAGCTGGGTGAAGAGTTGGGTAGTTAATTCACGCTGAGCTACATGCTACCATAGCCACGCTGTTAGCAGTACCCAAGTTAGTTAGTTTAAACCTAGGTTACATCTTCCACTGTGAGCTGCAGTCACAGCAGTGAGTGCATTGTAGACAAACCTTTACATCCCTAAAGATATGGCCCTGGTTTCCATTTTAAATAACTGCAAGTCGTTTGAATTAGATAATTTACAAGCTCTTTACGAGCAAAAATGATCCTCTTTTATGGAGCACAGAACACTGCAAAATGAAAAGGTGTCAGTGGAATTGTTTTAGTATAATTCAAACAACAGATTTTTAAAGCAGTGTTTGCTATTAGTGAGCAAGGTGTAGAGTTAGAAAGCCAAACACAAGCAATTACAGTGAGCATGTTTTCTGCCTTTCTCAGTAGAAATGTGTGTAGGTTATCCTCAGTGGCTGTGAGCCATCTTGTCACACCAATTATTTTAAAACAATTGTTTCATTTGGAATAGGTGCTGCAGTACAAGTGATTTTTCCCTTGTCAATGACACATTCAATTAAAACAGCACTGACTAGGAGTCCTGGGGCCCACTGTGCCTTGTCCAATCTTATCAGTCAGCAAAGAACAACCTCAGAGACTCAAGCCTGGATTGGTACTATTGTCAGGTGGCTTGAACATGTTGCACCTTCCCAGGGTTCCTGAGTGTCTTCATTTCCTGTGTCTAGTCCAGCCAATGATGGGCATTGTCTCAGCAGTGCTCAAGTCTAGTATGCCAAGGAGGCTTATGGCAGCGGAATAAGATGGCAGCTGTGACAGTCCTGACAGCTGGTTTGAGCTTAGGGTGGCAGACTGTACTGGACCGGTCGCAGTTGGGGTAGCAGTGAGGTATGACCATTATTATTGGCTTGCAGATGTCAGTTTCCACACTATTGGTTACAGCATGTGACAGACACCTAGCATTGTTGCACAGCCAGGCAGAACTTTAAACATACTCTGAGCATCCCAAGTGCTGTGTTTACCTACATGCCTGTGAAGGACTCATTTAAAAACCGATTCTGCTGAAAGAATGCAGAGGAGGGGCGAGCCTTCAAACATTCGCATTACATCGCCTTTTCTTGTTCCTTCTCTTTATTCTGTCAGTTACATTATAATTATTTGTAAAAATCTCCTCTTAGAAAGTGCCCATGCTAGCCAAAGGCACCACCTGCTCATCAGCTCCCTGGGCCAGCTCTGCTCTCAGCTATTTGCTCTATTTATTGTTTGAGACTTGTACACAAAAGTAAAAAAAAAAAAACTGCTTAGCATTGCTTTAAGTCAGGAAAGATTCCATTACCAACAGAGAGAGATACAAGTACAAACCAGAAATCTGGGCACAAGTGACTAAAATTTGTGGATGATAATGGCATATAAGAGTTTGAAAATCCAAATCTGCTCTGGACCTGAAATTGGATTTAAGATTTCACAACTGTGTGTTCTTTCTGCTAGGAGCTGAACCAAGTCATAATCCCAGATCCAAACATCCTTAAACTTTAAAGTGTTAAAAATCAGTGTCAGATCTGAATTTGCTGCTCAGACTTGACTCCTCTTATCCAGATGACTGGTGTGCATTGTTATTACATCAGTTATGGTTACTTACCAGGCACCTTCATTAGAATCTATTCAAATAAAAGCTAGCTCTGAAAGGCTTTCTTTAAAAACTTTTCATAACTGAAATTATTATTTTGAAAAGCTTGGGAGTTTTCAGCTTCAAGCCATGAAAAAAGGAATGTAGGAATTTTTACATTGTTTTATGGCTGCTCATTTACCATGATAAACTCACTCAACTACTTTGAACTCACTTATGAAAAGGTGAGGTGAGTGTAATATCATTTGCAATTTAGTCATTAGAGCAGGAAACTGGGAGTCAGAAATCCTAAATTCTGTTTTGAGCTCTGACACTTAATGACTGTGTGACCATATAAATAACTTTGTGCCTCAGTTTACCTATCTGTAAACTAGGGACAATTTGATTTCTTTACTCCTGGGAGGATGGATACTGACGCTTATTTAAATTGTATTTATATAACCATACAAGATTCATGACTAAAAAGTGTTTGGGAAGTGCCAAGTATTATTTTAAAAGGCTATAATGCACCTGGCCAATCTTGCAAAACATTATTGTGATGGGAAATTTCTCCCAGACCTGGCTGGTGATGAACATGATTTATAGTGCTAATCTCAAATGCTTCTAAACTAAATGAATTGGGTAGTTTCGGTATATGCATGGCGTACAGCATCAATGTATATTTCAGAAGAAACTCTCTTTGAGATTGTGTGTGATAACGCGTGACGTGCCTCTGGGAATAGATTGTGGTAGGTTTATCTCCAGGAGAAAGACTTGAAAGACAGTAACTCATATGAAAACTCAGCCCACAAGGGAGAAAGCTGATTCCTTGATTCCAGCATAGGTAAAGTTAAATGGTGTCATTTGGTAAAAGGTGAGCCTTGGATGTTCACTTTGTTCATACAGTAACCTTTAGTAAAAACTTTCTCCTCAGTTAAAACCCTTTAAAACAGAGCTGAGCAGCACCACCATTTCACTGGCAATGTTTCCGCAAACCTGGAAAATCTGGGACCCTTCCTTTTCTGCCCCACTAAAAGGTGTTTTCTAAACATTCCCGGGTAGTTCTGTTATTCAGACTATATCTCCTACCATGCAGAGTGTCACATTGTTCAATAAATCCTCTCTTTCATTATCCTTCCCCCATATCTTTCTTCTAACTTTTCCTTTTTTCCTCACTCTCTGTACTAGCTCCATCTTCTCATCTCTTCTCTGTTCCTTTCCTCTGCTTCTTCAGAGTTTACATTAATATTCATTTGACATTACACTGTTCTGCCCTTATGGCCTGAATTGGAACTTCTGAAAGCCCAGAACAGTGTCTGGAGCTGAGAGGGGGTAAGGTTTTCCAGTGATCATTCCGTAATTTTTATAGGAAAGCTAGCCTGTGTCAAGGGACACCAGTTTAATTGCAAGTTGTCATTCAGCATTATTAATAGAGGACTAAAATTATACACAGCAATTTGAATCTGGTAGAATTTATGGGGGTTTTTTTATATCAGAAGTGTATTGTATTCTGGCTTATATGGTTTGAAGCTTCCACTGTTGCACATTTAGATAAAAATATATGTACATTTGATATATCTTGTTGTACAAATGGCTAATGAGTAAATAAATGTAAATAAAGTAGTGAGTTAATAGCATGTTTTCTATATGACCCATGTATATTTGGAATCTTTGGAAATTGGTTATGTGGCCCTGAAGTTTACAGAGAAATGTTATGTCCTAAGAAATATTACCTTTAGCTGCTAGGCATGTCTATAATGTTTCCTATACATCAGTAGGATTAAAACAGTGCATGCCTGACCTTCTCCGAAGTCAGTAGCCATGCTTCACTGAATATGATGCAGGTCAAGAATGCAGTCCAAAATATTTAATTATTTTTAGGACAATAACCTCCTTTTTGTTCCTTAAAGTTATATAAGGGAAATGAATTGTAAATGGGTTGGTAAGCCTGCAGGCTTGCATTGCAACCTTGCATTGCTGGCTACAGCCCATTCTGTGAGAGACAACAAAGGCAGACAGGTTTTTTGCAGTGAATCAGCAGGTAGCTGGTAATGTCCTTCCTTGGAAAAGCTGTTTAAGATGAGCTTGAACTAATGGAGAGAGGCTTTGTTTTCTTAATAGGTTGATAAACACTGAGTTAGGGGTGATAAACATTCCCTGCTGCACAGTGCAGGAAAGCATTAATACAGGTTTTCACTTCCATGGAAGAAGTTGTCAAAAGGGATAACACATCTTTTTACAGTTGGAGTATGGAGGCCAATTGCCTCAGACCCGCTAGCATGATAGGTAAAAAACACTGGGCTCTGGATGAAGAATGAAGATATCTGCCTTCCATTTCCAGCTTTTACAGTGACCTTTCTTCTGCATGCCACTTTGCCTCTCTCTGCCTCTGCTTTCCCCATTGGTTAAACTAGAATAATGATACTTTTGTGTATCAACAAAAGTTTTGTGGAGAACTTTAAAACCTATGAAAAGGGGTTGTATGAAGAGTGAAGCAAGAAGAACAAAATGTAGCTATCTTTCATCTTGTTATTTGTGAGTAGGGAAGGTCTTGTTAAAAATATATCTTTACTATTGAATTAATTATAACATTTATAACCACTTCACAGTCTTTTCTAAAGCTGAGTAAGTTTCATTTTCATCTTGGCAGAGATAGTGTGCAGAGAGGTAAAGTGACTTGCCCAAGATCATACCTTAAGTATCAGTGGCAGAACCAAAAATAGTATGTAGACTAGTTTTAGCTTGCGTTCTGATGTCTTGTCTATTGAACACTGTTGTTTCCTTAAGGAAGACATTCACCATTGGTTCTTATAAGTTCTGCTTTACTTTGGATAAAAAACACTGAGCCACGCCCCTGAGGGGAAAATGTTCAATGCATGGGCTAGAAACAATGTCCTCTGTAATGCATTAGATTTAAGCCAAAAGTATATTCATTCAAAGTAACTGGTAATTGTACACTACAGCACTCCCATCTAGGTGCCAGCTCTGTTCTTTATTGCCTTCATGTTACATGAAAATCCTTAATTTCATCATGATATTCACATTGTATCATTCCAAACTGTTCAGTTCCAAATACATTCACTATACTATGTCCTTTGCCAGCCATAATACAGCTCTTTACTGTAGTAATATTGATGGTGTAATTCACTCCATAGACAGAAGCAAATATAACACTAAAAAAGATCCCCTACATTTTGTGATTCAGTATCGTCATTGCAGTGAAACTGATTGGCTGCTGCCCCTGCTTAGCTGGAAGAAAGAGACAAAGATTGCCACCAGGTAAAACAAACAAAAATTAAAAAAACAAACAACCCCAAACAGTCCTGTGCCTAAGGTATCTGTTTAGTGATTACAATTTATTGTCTGTACACTTTTTGTATACTTTAAACATTTGTTTTTATTTTTTCTAATTGGCTACTCTAGAATGTCTGCTCCATTGGCATCTGTTGGAATAATGTTTCTACCAAAATTGAAATTCAAATCCCAAAGCTAATGCTAACTGCTTTTCAGCTGTAGGCTGCTGATCTCCCCTGTGCCTGGAAGTACCATCCTTCATGGTGCCACAGGGAACATGATGCAGTGGAAAGCATCACACTCTGCAATTGGAGTCTGCATCAAAAGTGATGAAAATGCATCATATGGGGTTAAAGCCTAATCTTGCCTGCTGCTGAGAAGCCTCAGTTCCCACTGACTTTAGTGGAAGTAGAGTTCATGTAATGCCTTCCCAGAGACACTGTTCACCTTGTAGAATCAGGTCTCAGAGAAAAATGAGCCCACCATAACCTGTAACAAGGAGTCTTAGTCTATAGAGCAAAACAAATAATGAGATATATGATATATGAACTCCATACTGCATCAGCTAGATACATGAGAGGTATAATGGTATACAGCCAAAAAATAGAAATGGGAAGCGATTGGTGACTATGGAAAAGGGGAGCAGGAGAAAGATTTTTTATGTTTTGCTGGAAAATGCTGAAATGCCAGGTGTGATATCATGTTCATAGGCAAATGGTGCCTCCTGAGTTTGGGGGCGGACACCAGATTACCAGCCAGGGGGCAAGGGCAGGAGTCCAGTTTCACAGCTGGAGCTTCCAGGGGGGTGCACGGGCAATCTCAGAGGGTGCATGTGCACTCGTGTGCTCCCCCTATGCATTGCCAATGGCCATGTTTTATGATATTATAAGGCATTTCCTTCTCTCTTCCTACCTCCCGTGCAGGCAAGGTCTTTCTCTCTCCACCTCTGTATACCTCACATGTTGTTTCTAAACCCATCTTTCTCACATGTTCACACATATATATGCTCATTCCATCTGCTTTTTACCTCACACATGCCAATGCTCTTCTTTTTAAACTCATTACACAGCTATTACAATGATCAGGGCTGCTGTATGAGTATCTAGATACAACCATGGGCTGTTTGATCATCACAGAGCTAGTAATTCAGTCTGTCTGCAGATGCAGGCAGACATGATTGCAATGACTACACTTGGGTTGCATGTCCAAGAGATTCTGCAGCAAATTCTGCCTCTGTGGAATTACACAGTATGGGGACCCTGGTTATAAATTTGAGATGATGTAATGGCATAAAAGTAGCAGTATTTATGCCCTAACCAAGATGATCTGGTCCTTCTCTTGGAACGTATGGGGACAAATCACACTGTATCCTAGTATCTGCTAAACCATATTACAGATGCGTGAGCTAAGGAATAGACCAGTAGAAGGGCAACTCATTCCTTTGTGTGAGGAGCAAGGTACAAATAACATCAGGCTTGCTCAGTAACTACTAGGTGCAGAGGGACTGTACAGCAGGGACTATTTATCCATTTTGCACTGTGAAGCATTATACTGCAGCATTTGGCTTGGTAGCAAAATGGAGCAAACGGCTAGGTAAAGGGCACGGATATGGTCAGTAGGTTAATTGACTATGCTGATGCCAAACTCTGAACACCAAGGAGGGTCTGTAGGGCTCTGTTACAGCAGTATAGCAACTAATATAAAATATGGCTTGTCAATCTTGTTGCTATGTCTCTCCCCATCAACTTCTGTATATACCTCCAATGTAGAACCTATTTACTCCGGTTTTGCATGATTAGGGGTATTAAAGTGTGTGTGTGTGTGTGTGTGTGTGTGTGTGCATTTGAAAAAGAGAGACCCCGAATGTGATGTCTCCTAGAGAATCCAATGTGTCAGGCATAGAATTTAGGACTTGCAGTTGCCATGCTCTTGAGACATAATGAATCCTCATGCTGTCTTCCTCTCCCCAGTAAAATGAAATGGTATGTATCTCTGCAGTAATATAGTTGTGTATGGCTCCAAGCAAAACCCACTGAGAAGCTGAATGAGTAAAAAGTACCAAAGGCAAATTATTGGGAGCGCAGCAAGTACACTATGTATTCAGTTGAGAAATAAATATTCAAGAACTAGCAAGAAGCGATCAATATGGATAACCAGGGAAATATAGAGGAAAATCAAGGCCAAAAAAAATACAGACAAGACATCTATAATTTATTTATTTTAAAACGTTTTGCCAGGGAAGTCCCACTGAGAACTAATGTCTCATTTCCAAGGTGTCCCTTAGGATAAATCAGAAGTGTTAGTTCTGAAAGAGAAGGAACAGAAGATGGAAGGGAAAAAAAAGGTAAGAAATGATCAAGGAGACCAAGATTGAAAATGAAAGGAAAATTATTTGAGACATGAAGATGAATAATAAATGGTCTTACAAAACCAAAGTATAAGAAGTAAGGCTTGATGAAAAAGACTGCATATCCTTTGGGGAAATACTGAAAGGAGACTGATGACAGAAGATCTGGATATTGCTGTGAAGTGGAATGACTTCTTTAAATCGATGTTCCCTAGGTAGATTGGCAGGGAGGCTTGAAGGAGGGAGGACTATGATTCTGAAATATGATTTTAAGTGGTTTGCTACACACTTAGGATCATTTCCCTTTCCACACCACTTACCAAATCAGAAGTGATAGCAAATGATGACAGTAAAGGTGGCTGTAGAACGAGCCCTTGGACTTTAGTCAAGGCTGTCAAATTTGGTCTCTTTTTAAGCAGAAATGGGCATGAACCAAGACTCTAGACTTGGTCCAGTTTTACATAAACTGTGTATCACTCTGTATTACAGGCAGAATGAAAATCTCACAAATTAAATGGGTATGTAGGTTGTACTCTGGATTCAAATACATTTAGGGTGTATGTATTTACTAATTGGACATGGCTCATTTGATAGATAAGCTTTTAACCACAATCTTGGATCACATCCATGGATGTGTGGGTGCATGTTGATTTAAAGCCATCTTTAGTTTATGCCCAACAGGTTGAAACCATCACATGTTTCAGGATTTGCATCCATGAACTTATCAGCCCAAATTTACTGCCACCACACCTTGTGTACAAACCTGGCCAGCAGAAAACAGCTAAAATGACATGGTGTTGAGCACCAGCAGCTCTTGGATAAAGGTGGTGGACCTTTTCTTGCTCAGCATAGAAGACTATGAAGTGCCTAAACATGAACTTTGGAATCAAACTTTAGGTCTCTGCTTTTACAACATATTGGCCCAGATATCTAGGAAACAGATGATGAAATAAGAGGGGGAAGAGCTTGTTTTAGTTCCATGTTGGCAAAGGATTTTAAGATTTTGAAATAGAATGAAACCAATGTTTGGGGTCAATTGAAAAGTCTTGTGAAAAGAATAATGTTCCAATTACAGCCATCTAATCACTGTTGCATTAGATAACATTTAACTGAAAAGTTGTTTCAAAACAGAACAAAAAAGATCAAAATGTTCCAACAATGTTACAGCAATATTTCACTGCCAGAACTTTTTTCTCTCTAGTGTTTTTGTAAGTGAAATTCCACTTATGTCATCTTGATTTCATGAAACTTTTCAATTTAAATAGAACTGGGGATTCTTGACAACTATGGTTTCATCTCAAAGCTTCCTTTGTTTCTTAAAGTTGTGACAGCCCATGTACCAGATTGGTGCCTGGGTATACAACTGGAATTCCTGTGCCTTTCAGCTGTTTGGGGCAAGTGCTGTTTAACCATGTGAAATACATAGCTTGCTAACTTGGCAATCATAATGCTCTCTAGCAGGTTACGCATACAGGGGACAAAGGGATCCCTGCCACTTCCAAAATAAGGAAGTTCTCTTAATTCAGATCTGCCAAACCAGATCTCACCCCACCCCCAGTCTCTACAGATATATATGAGCTTGCATTAGTCATTTATATCAGTTATCTGCAGCACATAGATTCATTATAATACAACACCCCTAGTTATCAGGCAATTAAAGGATGAACAAGGAAACTACAGATGTGCAAGTGTAACCTTTTATATTAGGAAAGATTTGAGTCAGTAATTAGAGGTACAGTTAGAGAATATGGAGCCAGGTACAGACTCGTTAGAAGGAATGAGCATGGATTAGTAAAGGAACGGTTATGCTTCAGAACTCCAATTAACTTCTCTGAGAGGGAAAGATGGTGAATGACAGCTGACAGGGTAAAGAAATGACATATTTAGGCTTTCTGAGGGCTTTGTGACACAAAATCACTCAACAGCAAAAATATACAATTAATAAGCATACTAGTGATGATAATATTTATCAAATTATATATTAGAAAAAAGAGGTTTAGTGGATAGGTTCATCAAAATGGTAAATGACTACCCATTAAATAGAAATTAGTAACAAATGAAGGACTAGAAAGACCAGGATTGTATTTTCTTGCAAACAGTACACATCTTTTTTTTTCCCAAAAACCAACTACTGGTAACTGGAGTGCACAGTATATGCAAGAAATATGGTAAGTAAAATCTGCAGTGATCCACAGGGAATTAGAATGATTACTACAAGGAAAGATCTTTTTTCTACATTCTGCCTTTGAAAAGCAAGGAATGTATTATATTCTGGGGCATACTGCATTTGAGAAAATATGTTATTAGGTCCAGTCCTATTCACACTGCATGTCAGACTGCTAGAAGGAAACATGCAGCAAGGTGCTAAAATGTACAGGTAGAAACAGTATATTGGTATAAAACATTGATGTCAAACTGCAGGACTCTATGCAGGCTACATCTGGACCAACCTCTGAATCCAGGGGTTAATTTACCTCCACAGGGTTTAATGTAGCCATTGCTTACCTGTCACCAGAATATGTCCCCTATTTGATGCATCCCTCAAAATCAGATACAGCTTGTGGAGCAGCAGCATCCAGCCCATGGGACTCTTTGAAGGGCTAGGAATTTGGGGCAAGCAGGGGTAAGACCTACTGCCAACATCTGGGGTATCAGACCCACAGGCCATATCCTTGACACCCCAGGTGTAAAACAAAGGGTACACATGTGGTTAAATCTCTAGGACGGGGTGGGCAAAATCCGGCCTGTGGGCTGAATCCAGTCCATGAGGCCATTCTATCTAGCCTGTGGGGCCCGTAAAAAATGTAGAAAATTAATATTTATCTGTCCTTTGTTCAGGGGCAGTAGGACCCAGGGGAAGCCCTGGTAGGCTCCTGCAACAGCAGTGCCCCCCTGGCCCCGCCCCCCCAGCTGAAAGCCCCAGCAGGGGCTTCTGGCCTGGGACCATGTGCCTGCACCACACCAGAAACTTAGGTAAGGGGGGGAAAGGGGAAAGGGCAGGGAAGGATCCTGGGGAAAAGCTGAGTGTGAGGAAAAGTGGCCCCTCACCCACCCCATGGCTGGTGCTCCCTTCTGCAGCCGCTTGTAGCCCATGTGGGGCTGTCATGAGCAGGTACAGGCAGCCCCACATGGGCTGTGAGTGGATGCAGTGCAGGGTGCCAGCTGCAAGGCAGACAAGGGGGCAGCTTTTCCCCGCGCTCAGCACCAGCTTGTAATCTGCCCCTGCAGCCAGCCCGGGCCCTGCACCAGCTCCGGGCTCACCCATCAGGGCTGCGCAACATGGCAGCAGCTGCAGCCCCCCTGCTTGTTGCACTGGTCAGCGTTTGCTGCTGCTGTCCGCCCAGAGCTTGCACGCTGGGCAGTCCAGAGGTGGCGGTGGCAAATACTGCCCGGCACGGCAAGCTGGAGGGCCACAGCTGCTATCACCATGGTGCAGCCCTGACAGGAAAGCCTGGAGCTGGTGCAGGGCCCAGGCTGGCAGTGGAAGTGGGTTACAAGCTGGTGCTGACTGCGGGGGTAAAGCGGCCCCTCGCCTGCCCTGTGGCCAGAGACCTATGCTGCAGCTGCTCTCAGCCCATGTTGGGCTACCTGTGCCTGCTCAGGACAGCCCCACATGGGCTGCAAGCGGTTGCAGCAAGGAGCACTGGCAACGTGGCAGGCGAAGGGCTGCTTTTCCCTGGGGTCAGCACCAGCTCACTCCCTGCCAGTGAGCAGGGGATCAGGGCTGCACACTGCCCCTGACCTGTACTGTGGGGCTGAGGGGTACTGGGAGTGAGCAGGTGCATGGGGCCTACACCTGTGTCGCAGGGCCAGCGCTGGCGGCGTCCAGAGCAGGGTGACAAGGAGTACAGGGGTCCTGGCCAGTAAGGGCTCTATAGAGCTGGGCCAGCTCCCCCATCTCCCTGCTGGTGCAGCCCAGCCTGGCTCCACAGACCCCTGCCAGCCTGCGCCCCAGTCTGGGCCCCACCAGTGCTGGCCCTGGGACATTGGTTCCAAGACATTGGGACATTGGTCCCAAGATGGTGACCAGGGAGTGGGGGCACCTGTCAAGGGGTGGGGCTATCCATGGGGCCCTTGACAGTTTGCCAAAACTGGGTAAGCGACCCTCCACCCGAAATAATTGCCTGCCCCTGTTCTGGGAGAACTGAATGAATTGGGACTTG
This sequence comes from Crocodylus siamensis, assembly GCF_052110815.1. Taxonomy (NCBI): domain Eukaryota; kingdom Metazoa; phylum Chordata; order Crocodylia; family Crocodylidae; genus Crocodylus; species Crocodylus siamensis. The sequence continues at coordinate 153,846,649 of NC_143396.1, read as the reverse complement.
CCTGGGAAGCTATTTATTTTTGCCAACACAAAGAATCATAACTTAATGAAGACTGGGTGCAAAAATAAAGGCAAGAACAAAAATTATCCTAAGGATAGGTCTGCCTCCTGCCCAACTCCAGGTTCGCTTATGAAAAAATAATTCACACTCACTCACTTCTGCATGAACTGTATGGGTCTCTCTGTTTCAGAAGACCTTGAGAGCTGTGCTAGGTTATGTTAATGTCCATCTGGAGTTATTACTGTTTCCCTAGTCCACCTAATCACTGGTCTCTGGCACACCCAAATGGGACAGAGCAAATTCTGTTGACAGTTGCATCAGGAAAACAATTTGACAGTGAACCATTTGACATAAACAGGGTACCATCTAGTCTGGAGCTGTTGAACCCCAATACATAGAGCTTTTAGTCATTCTGCACCACAAAATGATTAGGCTATACTTACAATAGTGTGAAAAGTATAGAAGTGAGAAATGAGGATTATACACTACATGAGTGCAATAGCCTTATAGATGCACTGAGGTTGTAGTTATTTTCAGCCTCTCATGTAGTTCTGGCTGAGCAAACACGTTGTACTTGAGAGGTCATAATGTGTGAGGTATTGGGTCCTCTTTTTATACGCATACAGTAAAACCTCATGTTAACAAGTTCCCATGGGACCAGGAGACATGTTCATTAAAGAAGGGGGTTTGTTATCGTATGGTTAATCCAGGGGTGCTCAGTCACTGTGCTGTAGGCCATATTTGGCCCATGGAACTCTGTTATTAAGTCCATGGTGGTTCCCACAGATCTGAAAATGTGAGACCTGGTCCTGCAATTGCCACTTTCCTACTCCCAGACTTCTGGAAGCTATGTGGGCTGGATAACATAGATCTATGTGTGATATTGGGCATGCAGGGCCTGGCAGCAGCAGCACAGGGCCTGACCTTGGCATGCTTGGCCAAGTGGAGGTGGCACAGAACCTGATCCTGACATGCTGGACTCGGCAGAGGTGGTATGGGGCCTGAACCCAGTGTGCTGGGCTTGGTGGAGATGGCATGGAGTCCACTCTTGGCATGTTGGGTTGGGTGGAGGCAGCATGGGTCCCAACCCTGGCATGGCAGTATGGGGCCCAATACTGGTGCCCAAGGCCCAGCTGGGTCCATGGAGCAGCCCCATGCCATTCTTCCAGCCTGTGGGCCAAAAGGTAGACTACCACTGGGTTTGTCAATTTGCTTTAGTTAATATCCAGGGTTTGTTACAATGAGGTTGTGCTGTTTACATATGTCTGCTTTATTGCCTTTTCTCACCACTATTATTTGTAGATTTGTGCATCCTGGGTAGAAAATACGTGAAGTTTTATGCTGGAAGCACTGTTGTGTCACGTAACTTGGAAATGTATAACAACACATTATGTATAAACTTTGCAAATTTAAGGAGAGATTTCTGAAAACACTTGGCATTAACAACCATTCTTCACTGAAAGTTAATAATAAAATCCCAGTTACCTTGAATGGGAGAAGTGAAACCAATACTACACATTTTTGAAAATCCCAGCCTGATGGCCGTACTCTGCTTTTGACTATAAACATGGATGGGTCCATTGACTGACTTGGGTGAAAGTTCTGATTATGAAATTGTGGCCAAAATCTAGTCTCAAAGTCTTATCCAGTGTGGTGTAGTTGACAAAAAAAGAAAAATAGTCAGTTTGAAAACTACATTTTGAATCCTTGTTCCTTTTTTTCTGAAGCAGTACTGTATAACATACTTATATAGTTTAATATCTAATTATATGAATAGTAAAATATGCACATTATTATGTACGTATGGTGCTATGGATACATGGTCCATAACTAATGAAGCAAATCAGTCATTTCTGCAAAACACAAATATATTACAGTGAATTATGTTTAGCTTGCCTGGAAATTGGGCATTTTGGCATTGATCTTTGGATAGCAGAAAGACCATGTTCTAAGACTTTGTAAAATATTTCACGTGATTATTTGCTCTGTTGTGGACTGAGCCATCATATTGTCATTTCTTTGTCTGAGTTGTTCAGTAATGGTTCTTTAATTTACCTGTTCTCCAAAAATAAATAATAAAAAGAAAATAAGGAAAAAGAAAAAGACCAAAAGACCATTGAATTGAATGTAGAATTTTACAGGACTTCTAGCAATACTGTTACCATTGGGAATTTCATAGTGTTTGAGAAGCAAATCTTGAAACATTTTAATTGAATCCTACATAGACCAATATGCTTCCGTTTCTCAGTTCAGTGAAAACATCTCACTGTGTAAGTGATATTTTCCTTTCCGTAATCAAGTAATTACCAGGCTGGTTTCAGCTTCCCTCTCCTGAATTCTTTGCCTGTTACTCACTAGTCTGGTTCTCTCATTCAGATCAGTGTTGGCAGTTGGTGTAGCAATGATGACTGCTCCAGGCACGACTGTCCTGATTTCATACTGTGCTGGCAATTTCTCCCATCTGTTCTCTCCTCATGACCAGCCTTGTGCCTGCAGTCATTTTTCTGGTAAGGCCTAAAAAGATAGTAAAGTCGTAAAATAATGCAATCCTGCTGATGCATCTTGGCTTTCATTTTTGTGGGAACAGTTTTGTGGTTTATCATGCCCAGAAAAACACGAATTGTGAAGGGACAACTATGGAAACAATTCACTCTCTGCACATCTACACATGCCATTAATGAAAAACAATACACTCTGGAGCTTATTGTTCCATGGCACATGGTTTGAACTTGCACCTGAGACCACAGCATGTTGACCTGGGTTGGAGCAGCCCTGGCTGGCAGGGAGCCCTGGGGGTCAGCTTGCCGTCTTGGGGATGCTCTGTCCAGCTCAACATGCTGTGGAGGAGCTGGCTGAGGAACAGGGGTGTTATAGTGTGGGCTTAGCTGGCAGGCAGTCCCTGCACTGAATCACCTTCATGCCCCAGCCAGCCAGGGCAGCATCTACATGTGTGGTGCTGCAAAATAATATACTCCACAGCAAGCTATACTTGTATTTACAAGTACTATCTTGCACAGAGTTAATTTGTTTACTCCAGCCTAATAGGGGTGCAAGTGTAGGTGTACAATGTTTACTACACACTAATTAGTCAACTCTACAGTAAATGTCTTGTTTGAACGTACCCTCTGGGGACTAAATTATGCTCAGAAAAATGGAGGCTCTCAGATATGCAGACTTCAAATAACCTACTTCAAAATATTAGATATTATCTTCAGAGTATTTTCAGTTATCTGACTACCAGTTATGTGCAAGTTACTGGGGAGCCTTTTGATTTGTAGGAGGCATGGGCCTAATAATGGTTGAGGTGCTGTATTAGTACTAGTATGTATCACACAAAAAATAATCTTGATAAATATTAACAAATACCTCAATCCTACCTCAAATGTTTTTAGTGGGAAAACAATTTGTTAGTTCAATATATTGGTATTTGGATTAGCATAAATCATTCCTTGTCCAAAGAAGTAATAAAGTGAGATTAAATGTTACAGTTAGACCATGTTAGGTGCACTTAAAATGCAAGCCATTGCACTTTAAGGATCAATAACAAGTACTAAGATCTCCTGTCATCTTCAAGTTATGTCACTTCAGGTGAGGATTATCTCTGACCTGTGCTACCCATCTTGAATTAAGTTAACTTTTGCCTGTTCAACTGAGATAAAACCATGAATGTGTGGTCCTCCAGTATCCCAGGAGGCACTGCTCCCAAGTGGAATAGCTATCATCAATGACCTATCACCCATGACTTTATGGCCTAGGACTGACAGCTGGGGACAGCTAGGCAGCAGGTGAGCAGGGAAAGCGGTGAGGGGAGTGGGAAAACAGAGGGAGGGAATATGGAAAAGGGAGGAAGGGGCAGGAGTGGAGTGGGGAAGATGGAAGAAGGCCAATGGGGGGCAGAGTGGGTGGGCAATTTGCTGCTGGGCTGCTGCAGAAGGGAGACAGGTGGGTCTGGTAGCACCCCATGACTCAGAGCCCATGGTATTCACACCATTCCCATGGCTTCCAAGCAGCTCCTCAAGAGGAAAGGGGTGGCAGGGCTTGTGTGTCTGTGCACCTGGATTGGGCCCCTGCACCTGGATTGGGACCCCACAACTGTTTGCCGCTCCTTTCCTTCCCACGTCCTGTATCCCTTTTTTCTGCCCCCCTTCCTCAATGGGGGGCTGCTGGGCAACTGTGCGGCCCAGTGGGAGCAGTACAGGCTTCTGAAAGCCTGTAATCATGCAGGGACCCCTGCTGCTGCAGCCACCACCACCACCACCACTGTTGCCACTACTCTCAGGCTGACTGGGGAGGCATGGCAGTGATCTGGCTGGTGGTGGGGCATCAGGGTGGCAGGGGGATGATCTTGGGGTGCAGGGACATACGGGAAAATGATCAGGAGTAATCCAAGAGGAGTGGGGGGGCAGGGCTTTCCACCTCCCCCTCAGCCTATGCTGTGGCTAGCAAGCTTGTGGGTAAGGCAGGCATGGAGCAGATTTGACAGCTCCCAATTGTGCCCTTTCTTCTTACCACTCTAGCAGCAAGTCTTAGTACATGTTAGAGAGACTATTAACTGTTAACATGTGACTGCTCAAAGAACATGCTAACTTAAACACAGTCTAACATTCCTTAAAGGTAGCATGTGCTAATTGTAATGTGTAATCTCACCCATCAATTCAAAGAGATTGCAAGGAATGCCTTTTTTATGCTTTCTTGAAATGGTGTTAAGCAAATGGCTCTAGCAAGAAGGCATTAGAGCAAAATTCTGAACCCAGTGGCACCACCGTAAGTCAAAAGTAACTGCATTGTCTTCATTGTTATTCCTGTGACTCTAAACTGCAGTAATGAAGATAAAAATCTGGTCCCTAGCATCCAGAATTGGATGATCTTTTGCTCTCAGACATGTTGCACAAAGCTTTGTCAAGATAAGCCTAGGGTTAACTTCTGATCTTACAATCTCCTTTTCAGGTGCATACTTATTTTCCATTTTAGAAGGCAGAAAGGAACACATCTGTCTCTAATTTGGGATCAGAAAATCTAAGCCTTGGCATGGTGTTTTTTGTTTGTTATTTTTACACAGGTTTATATTATCTCCTGAAAACTATCCTTTATCATAGAAAAAATGCTAAAAATACAAGAGATTCACCTAGTGACCTCAGATATTAAAGAAAAAGAAAGGAAGAAAGAAAAAGGTCAGGGGTGGCAAGTGTTAGTATCTTTGGTTTCTAAGTCATCTCATTTTTCATTTATGCTATCCATTATGACAAAATCTCCCTACTAGGACCAAATTTAATCTCCGGAACAAGTTTTGCAGATGTTACATGCTTACTGAAGAGTTTTCCATGAAAACACAGGTTGTCCAGATGCAGTAGGATTATAGAGTAATAGGTCCCAATGGCATCTCCTTTAAAATCCTCTCAGAACCTTTTATATTATTTAAATGAAACGGGCTGTTTTTCCACATCCTTGCTATGGTTACTTTTTCAATACTCTGTATATAGATATTTGTTCCCAGGCTTGCCTTTAACCTTAACATGAGCTGTAAATTTGAATCCCCATATACCACATAAAGAATTATTCTCTATTATAGAATCAGATTTCAGAGTGTATCAGAAAGGGTACAAAAATATCAATTTTGTGTGTAGGACCACCCTGTTTTATCTTTTTTTTTTTCCTGATAGTATTAAGTAAGAAAAGTGATTGAACCAAAAAGCATAGAAACATCTTATTCTAAGTTAAAAAGCAATATTAAAACAACAAGCAGAGAAACAAGAGGAGAATCTACAAGGAAGTATTTGGGGAAACTATACAGTATAATTTGTTTTGGCTTCAAATTGTTTAACTAAAGCAGTGGTGCCTGGCCTTTTGATCTGAAGGTCGGAGAGGTGGTACCCGGTCTATCCGTGGGCAAACCCTACCAGTGGGCCCAATCTAGTGGGCAGGTGCTGGGGTGGGAGAGGTGGGACTGATCTGTCTGCAGGCTTGGAAATTTGCCAGCAGGGGAAGGGTGGCAGTGCTAATTCCCACTGCTTACCTGCCACCAAATTTCTTGACTGGTGTGGAGCCCTGCAGGCCAGATATCATGGCTCTGTGGGCCTGATTTGGCTTGCAAGCCTGGGGTTTAAGAACTCCTGATCTAAAGTATCTTTTTTTGAAAACAGTATATGGTGATCCAAATATATAGATATACCTTATCTGGCTTGTCCATTTTTGTCAGTTATTTTTTCTGAGCTCATATAGTAACTTTTGATTACAAAAGTCGTTGTAAAGTAGACTGTGCATTGTATGAGGTGCATGAATTCTAAAACCAATGCCTTGGTGAGTCCACTGACATGATACTCTGTCAAAGCACTCCAGCCTGAAGGGCCTGGAAGCCCTGAAAAGGTATGAAGGGAATTAAACCTCATCAAAACAAACAAGAATGACAGTTAAACAATATTAAGGATCTGGCTTAACACTCTACACTTCCCTACCCCACTATTATAAATTATTACTATGGGCAAATATTACAATGGTGTCTAAAATCTGAATAAAAGTATGGTTTTCCGAGTTAAGAATCTGATTGAAATCAAGGACCTGCATTGAAATAAATGGAAAGAAACTCACTGACCTCAGACAACTTCAGACTGAGGCCTCTGTGCACAATGGTAAAAGTAAAAGCTGGGTTCCCTGCCTCATCTGTAACTCTAGATCAAAATCTGGGTGTCTGATAAGAATTACTAAAGTGAGCCTCCAAATGCTACAAAGTAATTTTTACAGACATAGTTTTCTCAGTAGCATGCTGCTCTCTGAATTCAGTAATATCCAAGTCCATCATTAAATTCCCAACAGGGTCTGTGAAGGAGTGAAAGGAGCACAGGGGGAAATCAATAACTTGACACTGGGCAGCAGTGATCAGCAAGCTGTTTCTATCAGTTCTGTGTTAACTGTTTAGTCTGTGGAGCCCTTTTTTGAATGTCCTTGGTTTTAAGTGAAATCTTAATGTTTTGGGACATATAATTGGAGCTGGTTGGGAATTTTAGGACTAATTAATCTTTCTTTGGACACTGTTTATTTATTCAAAAACCCCAACTTTTGTTGGGAGCGTACAAATTTGGACTAGATTTGCACTGGGAAGGAAGTTTGGGGCAAAATGAGATCTCTTCATAGATTCATAGATTTCATACACACTAGAGCTGGAAAGGACCTCGCAAGATGATGAGGCCCTGCCCAAAGGGCAGGAAGTCAGCAGGGGTCAAATGATCCCAGCAAGATATGCATCCAGGTGTTTTTTGAAAGTATCTAGAGTAGTTGCTTGCACCACCTCTGTGGGGAGTCTATTCCAGGCCCTGGGGACTCAGACAGTAAAGATGTTTTTCCTTATTTGCAGCCTAAAACAGTCTTCCAGGAGTTTGTGACCATTGGACCTTGTCTTCCTGTAGGGTGCCCTGGTGCCCCAGTTCCTGATGCGCACCCCTTATATACTTATAGGCTGCCACCAAGTCACCCTTGAGCCTATGTTTTTCCAGGCTGAAGAGTACCATGTTTCTCAACCTCTCTTTATAATACCTGCTCTCTTGTCTTCTAATAATTTGCATGGCTGTCCTCTGGATTCTCTTGAGCTTCTCCACATCTTTTCTGAATTGCGGAGCCTGAACTGGACACAGTATTCCAGCTGTGGTCTCACCAAAGCTGAGTAAAGTGGGAGGATGACTTCCCGGGTCTTGCTTGAGATGCATCAGAAGATGTAGGCCAGAGTTCTGTTTGCTTTGATGGCTGTGGTGTCACATTGGTGGCTTATGTTCATCTTGTGGTCAGTCATGACCCCCAAGTCTCTTTTAGTCATGGTGCTAGTGAGCATGTAAGTGTGCCATATATAAGCACATAAGCTGCCGAGCATATAAGTGTGGTGTGGGTTTTTAATTCTGAGGTGGAGCACCTTGCATTTCTCAGTGTTGAATGCCATCAGGTTTTGATCCGCCCACCTTGTAAGCCTGTCATGGTTGGCCTGGATAACGAGCCTATCATCGAGGGTGACTGCACTTCCTCATAGTTTGGTGTTATCAGCAAACTTAGCCAGTTCATGTCAGACACCAGAGTCCAGATAGTTTATAAACTTATTGAAGAGTACAGGTCTGAGAATGGAGCCCTGGGGGACACCACTGGTCACCATGTGCCGTGTTGATTTGGTTCCATCAACTGTTACTCTTCAGGTCTGTCCACAGATTCAGTTTCTCAGCCATCAGACTGTAAGGTTGTTGAGGCCACAGTTCCCCAATTTTACCACAAGGACATTTTGGGAGACCAAGTCAAAGGCTTTCCTGAAGTCCAAAGATATGATATCCACCTCTTCTCCTTTGTCCAGGTGATGTGTCACCTGGTCATAGAAAGACATGAGATTGGTCAGACAAGAACTTCCTGCAATGAAGACGTACTGGCTATCTCTCAGAAAATTACCTTTTATTAGCTTGTTGTTAATGGTTTGTTTGATGATTATTTCCAAGATCTTTCCAGGGATTGAGGTCAAACTTATTGGCCTGTAGTCCCCTGGATCATCCTTCCTCCCTTTTTTGAACATTGGCCCTCTTCCAGTCTTCAGGCACCTTAAGCAAGCACCACAAGTTCTCAAATATCCTCACCATTGGCTGTGCTATGATGTCAGACACTATTGGGTGCATTCTGTCCAGGCCGGCTGATTTGTGGGTGTCCAGCCTCTCAAGGTGTTCCCTCACAAGATCAATGCCAATGATAGGCACATGTTCGCCCTTCCCCTGGTGATCCTGCATCTTGTCAGACAGGGTGACCCCGTTGGGCTGATAGAAGCCTAACACAAAGTAGTCATTAAGGAGACTGGCTTTTTCCTGGGTGTTGCTTATCAGCTGTCCTACTTGTTTTAATAAGGGTCCAATGTTACCTTTGTTTTTTTTCTGACTTCCCACATATCTGAAGAAGGACTTTTTAATTATCCTTAATTTGTGTGGCCCGTTTGAGCTTGGTTTCAGCCTTGGTTTTCCTAGTTCACTCCATGAGTTCCCTACTGGGCCAAGGGGGTTGCCATTTTGACTTTTTCTGTGGGCTCGAATGGACTTCCCTTGTGCTTCAAGGATTGCATCCTTGAGGAGTGACCACTCATCTTGGACTCCCCTCCCTGTTGGATTATGGCTCCTCAAGGCCTCAACAACTAGCCTCCTAAACTTGTGAATGTCAGCTTTCCTAAAGTCAAGGACTTCCACATTGCTGACTGACTTGCCAGCTTTGCGGTGAATAGAGAAAGTGATCAACATGTGGCAACTGTCTCCCAGCTTTCCTTTGATTTTCAGATTGCTGACTAGAACATCATCATCAAGTTAGACAAGCTTCCATTCAAAAGCTTGTCTAACTTTATCCCAACTGTATAGTTAATATAGAAGAACACTTATAATCTGTGAGTTGTGTCCCTCAGACTCCACCCTATCTCCAGTTTTCTTTGTGCTGCAATATAGAGTCCTGCATGATGGGGATAGCAGCATTATACAGATAATGCTGGACCTTATGAAGGCTGTAAGACTTTCAGTGTTTTCAGGATTTCATAAAGCTGTGACAAAGTTCAACAGCCCGTTTAGGCTGATGGTCACAAAGGTGACTTTGGGTAAGGAAGTTTACCTAAGTGCAGGTGAAATCTATCTGAACATACCTATCTCACAGTGGAGTTGTATGATTTAAAGTCTGCTGAATGCTTTATGGTGGTGTGATATATATACGATCCTGTATACATTGTGATTATTTTGCAATCTAGCTTACATTTTCTGTGCTGATGCAGTTTTTAAGGGCCCTCAGTAATTCCCAAGGTATTCCACATGTTCTGAATAAAGCCTGCATGTAGAGCTGATCATGAAAGTGCAGCTGACAACTCACATACTATTTTCTCCCTGTAGTAAATTATTAGAGTTAATGAGGACAGGGAAATTAATTAACATTTCCCATTTTTGCTGACTTCACTGTGCATCATCAGGGATTTTGGTAGAGTTACAATTGAAAATTCCTAATTATAATTTTGTTTGCTTTTATAGTGTACTTTTTACCATACATAAGCCTTTTTTTGTTACATGCCCCTCAATGTGTTCCTGGTCTGTTATTTTAGTCAGTGTTCTGAGATAAGAAGCTTGGCTTAGGTTACAGAAAATGCATTCATTGAGCTTCTCCAGACTTCTTGCACTGGTAGTCCTATCTTTGCTTACTCTGTAGTTGGTCTAAACACAATCTTTTATTTTTATGGGAATGAAATGGGTGTTTTGAACAGCAGACTCCAGTTTTGGCGTAGGAGTGGGCAAGTCAGTTTGGAAAAACTAAGGATTAGGAAAGCTGTTTTAATAACCTTAGTTATTTCTCAAACTGAATCCAGAATAAAGTCTTTGTGAAGATTTTTTCCAGGTGTGGCTGACATTTTTGTCTTATTCATTGTTTATCCCTAGGATCCTGTTAGGACTATTAAAGGCCAAAATAGTATGGGAAAGGCCATTCTCATGTTCATCAGTGACTTGGACGAAGGGATAAATAGCACCCTGTTCAAATTTGCTGATGACACTAAGATGTGGGGGGATGTGGGCACGTTAGAAGGGAGAAATAGGCTACAATCAGACCTAGACAGGTTACAAGGGTGGGCGGACGAGAATAGGATGGGATTCAACACCGACAAGTGCAAGGTGATGCACCTGGGGAGGAACAACCGGCACCATACCTACAGGCAGGGGAACTCCCCTCTCGTCAATACAGAGGCAGAAAAGGATCTTGGAGTCATCATTGATGCCAAAATAAACATGGGCTGGCAGTGTGGGGATGAAGTCAGGAAGGCCAACCACAACTTGTCATGCATCCACAGATGCATCTCAAGCAGGTCCAAGGAGGTGATTCTCCCCCTCTATGCGGCACTGGTTAGGCCGCAGCTGGAGTACTGCGTCCAGTTCTGGGTGCCGCACTTCAAGAGGGATGTGGACAACATGGAGAGGGTCCAGAGGAGGCCACTTGCATGATCAGGGGGCAGCAAGGCAGGTCCTACAAGGACAGGCTATGGGACCTGAACCTGTACAGCCTCCACAAGAGAAGACTGAGGGGGGATCTAGTGGCCTGTTACAAACTAGTCAGAGGGGACCAGCAGGCATTGGGGGAGTCCCTGTTGCCCTGATCACTGCCAGGAGTGACCAGGAATAATGGTCACAAGCTGGCAGAGGGTAGATTTAGGTTAGATATCAGGAGGCACTACTTCACAGTCAGGGTGGCTAGGGTCTGGAACCAATTTCCAACAGAAGTGGTGCTGGCTCCTACCCTGGAGGTCTTTAAGAGGAGGCTAGATGTATACTTTGCTGGGGTCATTTGACCCCAGTACTCTTTCCTGCCATGTCAGGGGGTCGGACTCGATGAACTGCTCAGGTCCCTTCCAACCCTAGAAACTATGAAACTATGTTTCTATCTTGAATGGAAAGAAGAGGCAGAAAACTTGAGAGAGCACCTTGTGACATTTTCCACCCAGATTTTGCAACATGTTGGTGTTATTTAGATAGGTTTTATAGGAAACAGAATCCATAAATATACATATTTGTGGATTACTAGAATGTTAAGAGTTATTCTAGATCATGCTAGCAAAAATGTTGCAAGTGATATTAAATTTCATGCTTTGTAGCTTTTGCTAATTCTTACTATTAGAGTCCTGGATGACATTTAATGTGGACGGGCTGATTATCCTACATTTGCTTACTTCAGGGTTATGGCATTCCTTGGAAACATGTGGTACTAGCTGTTGTCTAAGACAGAATACTAGATTAAATTGACCTTGGTCAAATTCAGGGCTATTCAACTCCTAAGCAGTTTGGGGTCCCTATAGGCTGTACCAGCAGGGACCACATCCTGCACAGCCCCACTGTTATGAGGCACAGGCCCCCCCATGACCCAAACTCTGCACAGGTAACCTCTACTGCACTGTGCTGTACACCATGGTGGCAGTGTTGTCAGCTGTCAGGGGCTTGCAGCTGGGGGAATGCTGCTCCCTGGTGAGACTTTTCAGCTGTGGGGCATATAGTGTGGGCTGTGGGGAGAATGCTGGTGCCACAGCAAGCCTTGTGAGGTATAGGGCTTGCAGTGGTAGTGAGTCCCACACCTCACGAGACTCACAATGGTGGCAACATTCTCCTTCCAGCCCATGTTGTGTGTCCTGTGTTCCTAGAGCTGTCTCTCCCGTGAGCCCACATTGGTTGTGAGGCTTGTAGCAGGAGAACTGTGGGGAATGCTGCGCCCACTGTGTGCTCCACTGAGCTCCATCAACTGTGGGGATTACACACATGAGAGCTGATGTAGGAAGAGCTCTGAATCAGCAGGACCTGACGATCTCCACCCCAGAGTGCTGAGGGAATTGGCAGAGGTCATTGCGGGACCCCTGGCACAGTTTTTTGAGCACTTGTGGTGCTCTGGCGAGGTGTCAGAGGACTGGAAAAGGGCCAATGTCATCCCCATGTTTCATAGTTTCATAGTTTCATAGTAGCTAGAGTCGGAAGGGACCTAGGTAGATCATCTAGTCCGACCCCCTGCCTTGGCAGGAAAGAGCACCGGGGTCAGATGACCCCGGCAAGGTGCTCATCTAACTTCCTTTTAAAAATCCCCAGGCTAGGAGCCTGCACCACTTCCCCTGGAAGCCGGTTCCAAGCCCTAGCCGCCCTGACTGTGAAGTAGCGCCTCCTAATATCTAATCTAAACCTACCCTCCGCCAGCTTGTGACCGTTATTCCTGGTCACTCCTGGCAGCACACGGGGGAACAGGGACTCCCCCAATACCTGCTGATCCCCCCTGACCAGTTTGTAGCAGGCCACAAGGTCCCCCCTTAACCTTCTTTTGTGGAGGCTAAACAGGTTCAGGTCCCGTAGCCTCTCCTCATAAGGCCTGCCCTGCTGACCCCTGATCATACGAGTGGCCCTCCTCTGGACTCTTTCCATATCGTCCACATCCCTCTTGAAGTGTGGCGCCCAGAACTGGACGCAGTACTCCAGCTGCGGCCTGACCAGTGCCACATAGAGGGGGAGGATCACCTCCCTGGACCTGCTCGAGATGCATCTGTGGATGCATGACAGGGTACGGTTGGCCTTCTTGACTGCCTCCCCACACTGCTGGCCCATGTTCATCGTGGAGTCAATGACGACTCCAAGATCCCTTTCCGTCTCTGTGCTGGCAAGAGGGGAGTTCCCCAACCTGTAAGTGTGGTGCCGGTTCTTCCTCCCCATGTGCAACACCTTGCACTTATCAGTGTTAAACCCCATCCTATTCTCATCCGCCCACCGTTGCAACCTGTCAAGGTCAGCTTGTAGCCTATTGCACCCTTCTAGTGCACCCACATCCCCCCCACATCTTAGTGTCATCAGCAAACTTGAACAGGGTGCTTTCTACCCCCTCATCCAAGTCACTGATGAAGATGTTGAACAGTGCGGGCTCGAGGACCGAGCCCTGCGGAACCCCACTGCCGACGTCCTTCCAGGTCGAGAAGAACCCATCCACTACCACCCTCTGGGTGCGGCCCTCCAACCAGTTGGCGACCCATTTGACTGTGTGGGCATCGACACCACAGTCTCCCAGCTTTTTGATGAGGACAGGGTGAGAGACAGTGTCGAAAGCCTTCCGGAAGTCCAGAAAGACTACATCCACAGCAACCCCTGCGTCTAATGATTTGGTGACCTGATCGTAAAAGGCCACCAGGTTGGTCTGATAAGACCTGCCACTGATGAACCCATGTTGGTTGCCCCTGAGCATGCATTCCCCCACAAGGCCCTCCTGGATGTGTGCCAGGATAATTTTTTCAAAGAGCTTACCCGGGATTGAGGTAAGACTAACTGGCCTGTAATTTCCCGGGTCTTCTTTTTTTCCCTTTTTGAAGATAGGGACCACATTGGCCCTCTTCCAGTCCTCTGGCACCTCACCAGAGCACCATGAGTGCTCATAGAGCCGTGCCAGGGGTCCCGCAATGACCTCGGCCAGTTCCTGTAGAACCCTAGGGTGAAGATCGTCTGGACCAGCGGACTTGAACACCACAGTCGCCTAAGTTTTTAATGAGGAGGGGGTGAGAGGCAGTGTCAAAGGCCTTCCTAAAGGCCTTCCTTTAAGGTTATGTAAAGCATGGTTATGTAATTATTTAAAGCAGTGACAACGAAAATGTCATGATCTCTCATCACAGTGCCTTATCACTGGTGAAGTGGGAGCTTGGGATCATGAAAATTTCAGTGAAATGAAACAGAAGAACTGAAAACAAAGACTGTCTCATGAAATGTGTGAATGAGTTGTGGGTGGTGGTAGAAGAATGGATCCTGTGGAGCCTTCTCACTAAACCCAGCTGACTGGCCCTGTGCCAGTTTGTTCTAATGAGCCCCCTGGCATTGCCCTTTCTCAGGAAGAATGAAGGGGCCAGGATTGGGTCAGGAGTAGGGAGTTATGCGGACTGAAATGGGGTGCTGAGGCATGGGGGAACTATGTGTTCCCATCCTGGCTGGGAGAGAGGGAGGGGGCTGACAAGAACCAGCTGCCTCCAGCAAGCCCTGCTGAACCCCCCAATGATCTCATCTCACATGGGTGAGTTTAGGGGGGCTCAGCTTTTCTCTTACAAGTTCTCCACAGTCCCACCCATCCTAGAAGGGAGTGGACTGGTGAGGGGAAAGAGCCCTGACAGAAAGGAACTTAGGCATCCCACCCCAGCCTAGTCCTCCAAGCCATGCTTGGGGCTGCCTGTGCCTTTAAGCCTGGTGCAAAGTATGGGAAAATTTAAATTAAACTCACTTTACCTGACGTTAATTGAAAAGTTCACACAGGAACATGGCCCTTTTCCCAAGTTTTCCCCTAGCCAAGTGAGTGGAGGAAGACAACTTTCCTGTGAACACTACCAACTCTAGTCCTGGAGGAGGGGGCCTATGGAAGGCTGAGGGGGGTTAGGCATGGGGGGCATGCTTCCCCATAATTGAAGATAGGATAGTCCCCAGGACCCAGGAGTGACGCTTCAGTGCAGCCAGACTAGACCATTGAGAGGCAGTAAGGCAAGGCCCTGGACCCAGGGGAGGCATGCTTCCCTCAGTTTCAGGATCTTGTTGCACTTAAGCCTATGTGGAGTCCTTGGGATGTGAGTCTCTGGAGTCAGGAAAAGCATCCTTTTCCCAGCCCCAGGGTTGCCCTATGGGGCTTAACAGCTGTGCATCTCAGAGTCCCTATGCCACATGGTCTCCAGTTGATTGAGGACCTTCTTTGGGCAGGGAGACCATATGGCTGGGACAACTAAAGGCACAGACAGAAGTGACAATTTTCACCTTATATGGCCTCTGAAAGCACTCTAGAGCTGTGACTAAACACAAGTGCATGGTTACAGACCACTTTTAAAGGACTATGTTCTGCCACAATCTGAACCCTCCTCTCCCCCCATTAAATGACAGTTCAGATGAAGGTGTTCCAAAGTGGAGTATCTCCATTAATGTCTGCCTGTGGTCACCAGAAGCAGGGATTGACTTATGCAGCCCAGCACTGCTCTCAGGGCTGTTTTCAGAAGGGAGCAAAGGGAGCTCATTCTGGGGGTTGCCCAACTGGAGCTGAAGGGTGGGGTGAGTGGATTGGAGTCTCTGTGATATGGGCGGGCTCCAATCTACCCACTCCCCAACTCCAGCAGGTCTGGGGAAACCCCAGAAGGGACTTCCCCCCTGCCTTCTCCTTCTTCCATCCTGAGACAGAATGGGAGCTGGTGGAGGGGTGGTGCTTAGGGAAGAGGCTGCAGAGATGCAGCCACTCTCCCTGGATGGACTCCAAACTGGAACTTGATCACCCACCCTCCTGACCCAACAGCTAATGTCTGTTGGGTCAGGAGGATCAGTCCAACTCATGGTGCTTTCTGTAAAGTGCCATGAGTTAGACCTGAGAGCCAAACTTCTGTCAGCATCTTAAGCTTCCCCCACTGCACTGTCTCCCTTGAATAGAGCCCCAGTGGCTTCATACTGAACATGAAGCTCCCAGGCAGTGAGACCATGCAACTGAACTACATCATCTCTCTGTAATCTAATGCTGAGAGGGCTGTTTTCAGCATGGGGGGCGGGGGGCAAGGATACATTTGGTGGGTGGGAAGGAATAGAGTGGTTGGGACCAGGGCATCCTGGGATGATGGAGGACTTAGAGTAAGTTGTTTCATTTTCCCAGAGCACTCGTATAATACCCTGGCACATTCTGGGCAACATTAAGCAAAGGTAAGCCTTAACTGTAGTGGCATATCTCTGAAACATTTAGAGGGTACTTATGATAGTTTAACACCCTTTAATTAATGTCTACTCTCATTTTAAATGCCTTTATGACATTATAAGGTAACTTGTGCCAAAGCCCTCTGACTCTCCAAAGGTGTTAGGAATAGTGAAGATGAATTCAGGGTCACGGTTTATCTGCAGAGGTGATGAAGTGCTATGGGAAGTGTGCTGCACTGTCATAGAATCATATCTACTAGAGAAGTATTCAACCACAAGCTCACCCTCTAAACTCTTCATTGTACCTAATTATGAACAGAGACATGCCAATGTTCATATTTCTTGCTTACCTGAAATGTTTCATCTTTTAAATATGTACAGGCTCATGCATGCTCTCCCCCCCATCTCATTTTGTAAGTGGTAACATCCTTCCATGCCACCAATGATCAATAACAAAAATAATCTGATTCTTTGGTATTTCCATGTTCATTGCTGCCTGTGTTTTGTTTTCCATTTAGAAGTTTCCTTTGATTAGTTTACATCTGCTGTGAAACAAAAAATGACATAGAGCCTTATATATCCACATGATTTATGGATAAAGGCTTAAATGATGAGACATAAAGCAGACAACATCTAAAAAATCTGGCAGTTAAGATGTATTAAATGAAAGAGAGGCTATAAACATCTAAGATGGCACACACATATACCAGTGTCTATCATTAGAATGCCTGAGTTTCAGTTTGGGGGCTTCAATAATAAGATGCATGAACAGTGATGACTCAGAGAAATTTTTTTTTTCAACTTAAGAGACATTGACCAGGAGCCTGTGAAGTAAATTCAGTGTAACAAATCATAGGAATTTGGTTCCTTTCATGTTTGCATGATGTAAGTAGAAACATGACAAGATAACACCCCCCTCTTCAATACATGTTCTCTACCTGAATCTCACTATTATGGATTTGAGACTGCAGTCCTTTGGGAGGTCTTATTTGTTTATTTTATACGTCCACTTTCACTGTTCTTTGAACTAAGGAGCCACTGATCAAGGTGAACAGCCCTGCCTCTTAACAGCACACACAGATCCAATGTCACTTCTTGTTAAGCCGTTAGAGAGTCTTATGTAACCGGTTCCTTTCTTTCTTTATTTCTCCCTTTTTTTTAGCTACCCCTTTGCTTCTCTATCTGACAAGTAGCCTCTGGCATTCAGGTGAGCAATGAGTCTGAAGTGAAAATAACTGACAAGGTTTGAAATGAGTTCAGCAGAGGCTTTCATGGGACTTTGCAAGCACATTCGTTAGAATGAAAAGATGTGGATATGTTGCTTATCTTCTGGAACTGCAGTGAAAGCCCCTGCCATACAGAGTATTCCACTGAACAAAATTAGGTAGGTTGATTACACACACCCTAGTTTAGATTTTCTGACAGAACCATAGGCACCTGCAAAATTCATAGCTGATCCAACATGTCCTTTGTGTAAAAAAGAATAACACTGTGACACATTCATCTGCAGCATTCATCTGCAGTTGTCTTACAATCATGCATGGAGTAGTCATAATTATAACCAGCCCTCAGCACTGAGAATAGCTGAGATATCTCAGAGGCCACACTGTCGTAAGTGTTGGAAAAGGACGATGTGTTGCTGCTGCAGTTAGAAATAAATTACTACCATCACTCTGAAGATGGGACACTAAAGGTGCAGATAGAAGTGCAGCTCCCTGGTTTAACTCATAGCACTTCACAGAAAGATCCTCCCAACCCTGTGCCTTGAGGCAGAGCAGGTAAGAGACTTGTCTGAAGCCAGAGATGCAGTCAGCATCGGGGCTAAGGTTAGAACTTGGTGGTTTGTGAGTCTTACTCCTGTGTTGAAATCAAGAGACCTCTCTTTAGGATGTTCTAGCCTATTAAATAAATATAGGACCTTTAGTGTCAAAGGGATAGTTCCATGAAAGAATTTTAGGCAACAAAATGCCACTTTAGGTACATAAGTCCAAAATTGGCATACTTGAACCCATGCTTGGGTGCCACCTGCCCCTGAATGCATACAATTCCTGCAATTAAACATGTAGACAACTATCCAATTCTGATTTCATAGATTTCATAGATTTTTAGGGTCAGAAGGGACCTCAGTAGATTGAGTCTGAGCCCTGGGCAGAAAAGAGCACTCAGGTCAGACGACCCCAGCCAGGTCCTTGTCCAGTCTCCTTTTAAAGACTTCCAAGATAGGGCAGAGCACCACCCCTACCCTGGCCCATTCCAGCCCATTCCAGATTCTGGTAACCCTTACCATAGAGAAGTCTAATCTAATGTCCAATCTAAATCTGCTGTCTGTCAGTTTGTGATCATTTTTTCTAGTTATTCCTTGGTAAACAGAGTATCTCCTATTCCTTGCTGCCTCCCCCTGATGAATTTGTAGATGGCCACTATATCACCTCTTAACCTTCTTTTGTGGAGGCTGAAATCCAGGTCCCTCAATCTTTCCTCATAGGACCTTACCTTCAGGCTCTTAACCATATGAGTGGCCCTCCTCTGGATCCTCTCAAGGTTATCCACATCCCTCTTGAAGTGCGGCACCCAAAACTGGATGCAGTACTCCAGCTGCGGCCTTAACCAGTGCTGCATAGAAGCACCTCCTTAGACCTGTTCATGATGCACCTGTTAATGCATGATAGCGTGCAGTTAGCTCTAATGCATGGTAGAGTGCAGTTAGCTCTATTGATCACTTCATCACATTGTCGACTCATGTTCATCTTTGAGTCAACTATGACTCTGAGATCCCTTTCTGCCACTGTGCTACTTAGAAGGTCATCTCCCAATCTGTATGTGTGTTGGTGATTCTTTCTCCCTAGATGCAGCACTTTGCACTTATCTTTGTTAAACTGCGTCCTGTTTTGTTCTGCCCGCTTTTCCAGCCTGTCCAAATCTACCTGAATCCGTTCCCTGCCCACCACTTTGCACCATAATTTGGTGTCATTCACAAATTTGGACCAAGGGCTCTCATCCAAGCACTGGTCCAAGGACCGAGCTTTGGGGGACACTACTACCTACATTCTTCCAAGTCAATACTGACCCATCCACCACCACTCTCCGGATGCATCTCATAAGCCAATTTGCCCACCTGACCGTGTAATCATCTACGTCACAGTCACTACCTCAGCTCCTGCATCTAAGCAGTTTGTGACCTGATGGTACCAAGCAGCTCATCACCAAAGTCCCCTGTGTGTAGGTGCCTTACAGTTGCTTCAGTTTCCTTATGCCCATATGACAGTTGGCAGTATTGAAATTAAGTAAGATTGTTATAAATGTGACAGTTCACTGACCTTAAACAGGCTTCTTTTATGCAATAAACACTGAAGAAAGCATGTGGACATTGCAAAGTAGAGTTCCACTCCTGCTTATCTGGCAAACATTAAAAATGAGATTTAAGAACAGCCTCTTTTGTCTGACCAACCAACAGGGAATTGGTTTGTTTAAATAGGCACTTCAAGCAAGCTATGCAGCAAGTAAATTTTCTTTTTCACCTACCTTTATTTTGTACCTCTATTGGTTACCTGTTGTTATTTTACTTTTTTTTAGAGTGGCAGCAAGAGGCTACAGTTATTAGCAGTCTTATTGTGCTGTGCGAGTCTACTAATGCATACCAAGAGGCCAGGTTTATTCCCCACCCCATCTCTGAAATAATCAGACAATTTTAGGAATGGTCATGAATATTTGTACCAAAGAGAATTTTTTGCATTGGTACGTGAATGGGAAAAGATTTGAAGTGATTGGAGTACCTGATTTTTAAAGCAGAAGAGCAAAACATTGGTGGTGGTAGAGGGAGGTGGGGGATGGAAACCTTCCTTTAAATATTGTACAGCCTTAGACAAAAAAAGAGAATGTAATTGTACCTCCTGTATTTGGTTTTTTATAAATTTTACTTTAATGGCATTTCTTTTTCTACACATTTCTCTGAGTTGACAGACAAAATTTCCCACTATTTTAAAATAGCTTTGCATTATCAGTTATTTAAGACAAAATGTTATTTAGAAGTGGATAGAAAATGTTACCGTGGAAGATGTTAAGAAAAGAGATGGGAAAAACAAAAGAATCATTTGGCATTTGTAAGGAGATAATATACTGTTCTTCCCCTGCCTACCCTTCCTTTATTCTGTAGAGCACACTAATCATTCTAAACAAAATGAATAATTCTAGCTGTTGTTCTTCAGCTCCTTTTGAATTAGTTCTATGGTTACTTACAAATGCTCTACAAAGTACTGATGGGTCTGTTCTGCTTCTCAAGTATGAATGCTCAGGGATTCACTGGCTCATGAATTTGTGGTGAAAGTTTACTTTTAAAAACTGGAAGATTCAAACAATTTACAAAAGTGTGTGCTTTATAATGAGAGAAAAATACCATGGAGTTTAACTAAATCTTATATTCACATGCTTTATTTCTTATGATTATCCATTATTCAGGTGATTTCAGTGGCAAAGCCAAATTTACATTTTGTCCTACTGTAACTACAAATGAAGGCACAGGAGAAAGAATGGCCTATGGCATCTCTGTGCTACCTCCATGGTGTGCTTGGAAGTGCTGCTGTGAAACCCACTTCCTTCTGGTCACGATTATTGGAAATGAGGCAATGTAGTCTCTTCTTAGCAGTGCTGAGCATGTGTCCAGCACCCCTTTTAAGCTCTCTGTCTCACATATACTTACTGGCATGCAGTCTCTGTTGCTCTGATGTTAATACTTTGCCTCATTTCCAGGAGCTGGTGCATGCAGTGTGGTAGCAAGTGGGTGTGCCTTACTTCATAGCAGTGTTTCTGGGTCTGGTGGTCTAGATAGTCAGAGAATGGCAGAGGGCTGGGAATTAGGAGG
This sequence comes from Crocodylus siamensis, assembly GCF_052110815.1. Taxonomy (NCBI): domain Eukaryota; kingdom Metazoa; phylum Chordata; order Crocodylia; family Crocodylidae; genus Crocodylus; species Crocodylus siamensis. The sequence goes on along the minus strand of NC_143396.1, from coordinate 153,825,616 downwards.
CCTGAGTTCTTTTTCTGACTCAGTCATTAACTTTCTGTGACACCAGTGCCAGCTCCTTGTGTCACAATTTCCCCATCTGTAAAATGGGGATAATGTTTACACACTTGAAAAATTCTTTGAGTCTTACTGATGGAAAACATCAGATTCAGATTAAAGTATTATTCAAGTACATAATTATTATCAAGTATTATTTTTATTATTTTGGCCCAGAGTTACAGCAGCCCCGAGTAAACTATAATTTTCAGGAGGTGTTACTTCTGCTTAGGGTGGCCATTGGTCCTGTTTTATAGTGAACTGGCCTGTTTTTAAATCCTTTGTCCCCTGTCCATTCCTGCATGAGGACCAGCCTGCAAAAAGTCCTATTTTTCAGTTAATTGGTGGAAATGCATGTCAGTCATTTGTCCTCACAATTCTATTAGCTGTGCCTAGAGGTAGGGGGAGCAGTGTTCTGAGCCAGCCAGGGAGGGAGGTGCAGGATCCCAGAGGCTGGTCCCTCTGCACCTGCACCAGGAGCCCTGGCTGCACTGGACTGCACATGCAGGCACAGTGAGAGCCAAGCCATGCCTGAGCTCCCTGACCCTGGGCTGGGTATGTGTACATGGGCCTAGGTGGAGCATTGCATTTGTATCTGCCGGAACACCGGTGGGACTGGAAGAGGCTTTTCTCAACATCTGTGCACAGAGAAGCCCTATGAGTCCCTGGGGTGTCCTTCTGCGTGGGAAGGTGGGATTTGGGGCACAGGGGCCTCTGGGTTCCTGAGCAGCTAGGCCAGCTCATTATTTTCTCCTCTGAAACAGGCAAACCTGTCTGTCTCCTGAGGAAGGAAGGGAAGGTCTTGCTGGGCAGTTGGCTGCACTGTCACAGGCTCACTGATCCCACCCAGCCCAGATCCGACCAGAATGTGGCCAGGGCAGATTCCAGGCTGCTCAGTGTCTGTGCTGAATGCTGATAGTGGGGGAGGTGAGGTCCTGGTGCAGTGTGTGCCCCTGGCTCCCAGGTGTGGAGCGGGGCTGGAGTGAGCCCAGATCCCAGTGGGGGAGGGAGTGCTTGAACCTCACACCTGCTATGCCACATTCTTTCAAGGCTGGACTGTGTGTAGAGAATGGCAGATCTGTGGGATATGTGAAACCAGGATTCAGGGGAAGCAAGACAAGGCTCCCTACTGGCTGAACTTCAAAGGCTCACAAACTTGTTGGTGATCCTAGCACTTACTGTCCTTCATTTCACAGGATGCTATGCATTCATCAGTGTGGAGGTTCAGATTCATAGATATAGGCTTGGAAGGGACCTTGCAGATCTTCTAGTTCGGCCTGCTGCCCTGGGCAGGAGAGAAAACTGGGCTCAAATGACCCCAGCTAGGTAATTGTCAAGCCTGCTCTTAAAGACCCCCAAGGTAGGAGCCAGGACTACTTCACTTGGAAGTTGGTTTCAGATCCTAAGTGCCCTGACTGTGAAGTAGTGCCTTCTAATGTCTAGTCTGAACCTACTCTCTAACAACTTATGGCTGTTATTCCTTGTTACTCCAGGAGTTGCTTGGGGGAAAAAGGTCTCTCCCATTCCTCGCTGGTCCCCACTAGTAAGTTTATAGACGGCCACCAGGTCCCCTCTCAGCCTTCTCTTGTGAAGGCTGAACAGGTTAAGCTCCTGTAGCCTCTCCTCGTAGGGTCTGCCCTGCTGTCCCTGGCTCATGTGAGTGGCCCTCCTTTGGACCCCCTCAATGCTGTCCACATCCGTCCTGAAGTGCAGCGCCCAGAAACGGACGCAGTACTCCAACTGCAGCCTGACCAGCGTTGCATAGTGGTGGAGGATTACCTCCTTGGCCCTTGTGATGCTTCTGTGGATGCATGACAAGGTGCAATTAGCCCTACTGACCATATCTGTACATTGGCGGTCCATGTTCATCCTGGAAACGATAACAACTCCAAGATCTTTCTGCCACTGTGCTTTCAGGAACAGAGTTCCCCAGGCTATAGGTGCCCAGGTGCAGCACCCTGCACTTGTCAGTATTGAGTCCCATCCTATTCTCATTTGCTCACCGCTGTAACCTATTCAGGTCCAGCTGTATCCTATCCCTCCCTTCTAGCGTGCCCATCTCACCCCAAATCTTGGTGTGGCCCGTGAATTTAAACGAGGTGCTTTTCATTCCCTTGTCCAAATCGTTAATAAAGAAATTGAACAGTGTGAGCCCAAGGACCAAGCCCTGGGTGACTTCACTGCCCGCATCCCTCCAGGTCGAATATGACCCATCCACCACCACTCTCTGAGTGCAGCCCCTCAGCCAATTGCTATCCATCTTACTGTGTAGGCATCAATGCCACAGTCACCTAGCTTTTTAATGAGAATGGTGTGGGAGACAGTGTCAAAGGCCTTCCTGAAATCCAGAAAGACTACATCCACCACAACACCTACGCCCAATGATTTTGTGACCTGATCATAGAAGGCAATCAGAGTTTCATGGACTGAATAGCAATCTTTCTGTGGTGTTTTCGTGGTGACCTTGCTCATTCCTGCTGATTGGCCAAGGGGGCATTGGCCCTGCCTCTCACCATTGATTACCCAAGGGCGCTGATAGTCCTGGTGGTCACACCCCTCACCAAGGGGATGTCCTGTATTCTGGGGATGCATTAGTGGCCACCCTACTTCTGCTTCCCCATGGGACAGAACAGGAAGGAGTATAGGAAAGTGGGAAATGCAGCTCACTCTCAGTCTACTTGTAAAACAGAATCAAAATCAAGCACTTGTTTTTATGGGTCACAGTAAAATTGAGCCTGGGGCTCCTGTTGTTTTAAGGAGAGAAACTACAGCTGATAGAGCCCAGACAACTGAATACAAACCAGCTACAAGAGAGTAGGCAGCAAAGGAACACTGCTGCCTCAGCAGGGAGCTGCTCATTAGAGTAAAGAGTGTGCCTGCAGCCTGGTCAGGGAACTCTGCTTAGGGCAAGTTAGCTAAGAAATAGGCAGCTGAGGATAAAAGGCTATGGCTGCCTATGGCAGAGCTAGCTTCTTTGTAAAAGGCCAGTAGGGCAGAGCCTAGCAGCTGTCAGGTTCCAAGGACAAACCCCTGTAGGTGGCTGGGGTACCACCTGACCAGAAGGGGCAGGGCTTAGACAGTATATAAGCCTAGGGCCTGGGCCAGGTCAGGCAAGCTGATCCCTGCAAGCTATAGGGAGGAGGCTTGAGGGCACAAGCACTGCAGTAGGATACTTGGCTAATTTCTCAGCTACCCTAAGGACTGCCAGTAGGACACTAATGACATACAGAGAAATACAACCCAGGGTAAGGGGAAGCTTGCTGTCCTGACAGTGAGCTGCTGTTTATGTTTGTACCTAGAGCAGGTTTAGTTTGTGTTATATCCAGCAGGCTAATTCTCATTATGGTTGATACCAATAGTTTGGGTTGAGTCTGTTGGAGGTGGTACAGAGGTCCCAATAGTACCTGAGGGCATACAGGTGTTTTGAGCTCTTGGGACTTAGGCACTGCATATGCAAATGGTGGGTCCAGAGATGCTTTTAAGCCTGAACTGGAAAGCTTCCTTGCTAGGCTGGGTACCTTATCTCACTCTTTCTCATGACAGAAATTGTTTCTGGCAAACATTTCACCCTGCTTCTCCTTCTCAGCTCAAAGATTATCGTCTTTTTTATCCAGGATTCTGTGGGAAAGAATAGGCCTTTTAGTTGCACCAGGAACTAGAAAGAAGAGAACAATGTAATCCTTCCATACTAGTTTAAGATTGTCAAAGAACTTTGCAAAATGTAACCCTTCCTGGGTTAGAAAAAGAAACATTATCTCAGTTTTACAGATGAAGAGAAAGGGAGATTAGTTGTCTTGCCTAAGGTAACAGAATAAGTAAGGGCCCAGGACTCCTGTCTCATAGTCCATGCCTAACCAAATAGGCCACAGTACCCTGCTTTTTCTTACTCTTACGCAGCCTACTCTCATTTGTCAACCTCAAGTATCTCTCAAAGGTAGGGATGTGTTGAATAGCAAATTAACTGAAGCAATCTGACTTGAGAAAATCACACCTCAAAGTGTTAGGGACAGAAGTAGAACCCAGGGTTCTTAGTTCTGAGGCTATAGAACAGCGGGTGCATCTACCTGAGATGCACATTAGCCTAATAACTCTGTGTAGTAGCGTGTCACAGCCAAAACCATGCTAGTAGCCTACTATACAGTGTTATTAGGCTAATGCACAGTAAGCATCACTAAATAACCATTCACTGATGCTGCTGCACACTAACTGAAGTTACTGCACATTCAGTTAGCACTTCATTAAAGAAGTAATCAACTAAATGTGCAGTGTTTAAGTCTCATTAATTAATGTGTAGATGTGCCCAGTGAGTGCTTTTAAAGATGGAGGTAGTTAGCTGTGTTGGTCTGAAATAAAGTAGAAGACAGGATAGATAGATGGATAGAGAGGGATCATGAGCTTTTGTAAACTCATATCTGCTGACATGAGCTTGAATTCATAATAACTTATGCTCAATATATCTTATTTAGTTTGTCTATAAGATACATATCTACCCTGCCTTCTGTTTTTGAAGATACCACCTAGTTCTTTGAAAGAAGGCCCTAGAGCTCTCGTGTGTCAATTGGATTTTTTTTTTACCAGCTCTAACTGAATTCTTTACTTTTATTTCAGGATGAATATTATTGTAAAAATTAGGTCTTCGTCTTCGTCTTCTTCAATATTTTTCAATTGCAGGGAGTCAGTTAGGCAGGCCAAGGCAGAACTAGAGCTTAGGCTGGCCACAACAATTAAGAACAATAAAAAGCCCTTCTACAGATATATAGTAAGCAAAAAGAAAGCGCAGAGTAGCATAGGGCCCCTGCAGGACAAGTCAGGTCAGTTGGTGGTTGACGCAGAGAAAAAGGCAGAGCTCTTCAATGAGTTCTTCACTTCAGTATTCCTTAATACTGACCAAGACAATTCCCCCACCTTGAGCATAGATAGATGTCCAAAAGGTTAGTGCTGACTTAGTTAAAGAGCACTTGGAAGGGTTGGATAGATACAGGTCAGCCAGTCCAGATGACCTCCATCCATGGGTGCTGAAGAAATTGGCTAGTGTCATTGCTGAGCCACTGGCACAGCTGTTTGAGCTCTCATGGTATTCCGGCCAGGTCCCTGAGGACTGGAAAAAGCCAACGTGGTGCCCATTTTTAAGGGGAGAAGGGATGAGCTGGGTAACTTTAGGCTAGCCAGTCTTACCTCTATACCTGGGAAAATACTAGAAAAAATCATCAGAGTGTGTTTGTGAAGGCCCAGCAGGGGAAATGATGCTGAAAGGAAACCAGCATGGGTTCATTGCAGGTAGATCCTGCCTGACAAACCTTATAGCCATTTATGGCCAGATCACACACTGCCTTGACACAGGAGCTAAGGCCGATTTCATCTACCTGGATTTTAGAAAGGCCTTCAACACAGTTTCGCATCCTATTCTCATAGGGAAGCTAACGGGCTGTGGAGTGGATGCCTACACAGTCAGGTGGGTGGCTAACTGGTTTAGGGACCACACCCAGAGAGTGGTGGTGGACGGGTCATTCTCAGCCTGGAAGGAGGTGGGCAGTGGGGTCCTGCAGGGCTCAGTCCTTGGACTGGTGTTATTTAATATCTTCATCAGTGATTTGGATGAGGGTGTGGTGAGCACCCTCTCCAAGTCTGTGGATGATACCAAGTTATGGGACAAAGCCAATACACTGGAGGGCAGGGAGCAGATACAGGCTGACTTGGACAGGGTAGATCAGTGGGCGGAACAAAATAGGATGCAATTCAACAAAGATAAATGTAAGGTACTCCACGTAGGAAGGAGGAATCCCCAGCATACCTACAGGTTGGGGGATGTCCTCTTCAGCAGTTCAGCATTTGAGAGAGATCTTGAACTTATAGTTAACTCCAAGATGAACATGAATCAGCAGTGTAATGAGGCCATCAACAAAGCCAGTCACACCTTGTCCTGTATGAGCAGATGCATGACCAAAAGATTGAGGGAGGTGATGCTCCCCCTCTATGCAGCATTAGTCAGGCTGCAGTTGGAGTACTGTGTCCACTTTTGGGCGCTGCACTTCAAGAGGGACATGGAGAATCTGGAGAGGGTTCAGAGGAGGGCCACTAGCATGATTAGTGGTCTCTGTGATAGACCCTACGAGGTTGAGGGATCTGGATCTCTTCAGCCTTTACAAAAGATGGCTGAGGGGTGACCTTGTAGTCACCTATAAGTTTATCAGAGGAGGATAGCAGGGAATTGGGGATGTGCTGTTTAACCAGAGCACCTCAGGGAGTAACTAGGAATAATGAGTGCAAACTAGTGGAGAGTAGATTTAGGTTAGACACTAGGAAGACATTTTTTACAGTAAGGGTGGCCAGAGTCTGGAATGGGCTTCCAAGACAGTTGGTGCTATCACCTAACTTGGAGGTCTTCAAGAAAAGGCTTGACAATCACCTGGCTGGGGTCATCTGACCTCAGTCCTCTTTCCTGCCAGGGCAGGGGGTTGGACATGTTGATCCACTGGGTCCCTTCCAACTCTATAATATATGAATCTATGAAACCTTCTGAAGAATGTGACCAACAATGATAATGAGCAATTTAAAGCTATTTTTAATTTTGTTTACATGTCCAAGTTCTTTTCCATGTGAACCATGTTATATGGATGGCACAGCTGCACCATGTGTAGTGAAGCAATAAATTTGAGAGACATCATGATCTGGAGAGAACATAGGTCTACCACAATAATGATTTGTGTGTTGTTCTCATCTCTACCACAAACTTACTATCTGATTATGGGCAAGTTGCTCAGATTTTCTATGCTTTGTTTGAGGCAGCTCGTAATAGAGAGATAATGTTAATTTACAGTCCCTAGTCACTTGGGAGTTGTGTAACACCTTGCTGGTTAAACTTTAGGAATCTCAGTCAGGTGCTAAGACTGAGTAGAAGAAGTGTGAGATTAGAATATGGGCTTTCCTCATTCCAAATCCTGTATGTATTGTCCTTTACAGGGGTTATTTTGGTAGAAAGTAAAACAGGAAGAGACATACCTGTACCTTGGGTTTCTCAAAACACTATGAATAACGTATCATTACTTCACATCCCTGCTCACTGCCCTCTCTGCCAATCCCCCCTGTGCTTACTTGTGGCTTCTGTGATGTCTGTCCCAGGGGAGCAGACAGGGAAGGGTTAACTTGCCTGTGTGACTGCTGCCTCTGCTGCTCTGGAGCTGTGAAGAACAGCAGCAACCCCAAGGGGCAAGGGGTTGCTGCTCCAGTGGTGGGGGAGAGCTCTGGTGAAGCAGGGGGGAGTGGGGAAGCCTGGAATGAGAGGCTGGGGTGGGGTGTGTGGGCGAATTGGGGAGGGGGGGAAGAATTCCTGCCTTTTTAGTCCTCTAGGACCCTGCCGGCCTGACCATGTGGCTGCTCCAAACTCAAGCGAGCACTAACACCGATCAACACTGCTGCAGCTCACACTGTATGTGAAAAAGCCTAAATTAACTTTTTGCCTGCTAGCAGTTCAATTCCCTGGGTGCATACTTATTCAGACCTGCCAAGATGTACAAGAGAAGAGATATCTTGGAGATTCTGGATGCATCTACACTTGCAATTAGTGTGCATGAATAAACTCTGGAGTTGATTGCTTTGGCATTCTTTGCTTCTGGGTGCACCATTTGAATATGTGCCTGGGAGCAATTAACTTCAGAGTAATTTACAAGTACTATCCTGCTGCAGAGCTTTTTCCATTTGCTACGCACTAATAGAGGTGCACATGTGGACACTGAGATGTTTACTGTGGAGCCTATTAGTCAGATCTGCAGTAAACATTTCATGTAGATGCACCCACTTTGTAGTTACCCAGTCCTGTAGTTGAAAACTAGTGCTGACTCTACATCCTTCTCAGGCTTCCTTAGCACAAGATAGAAATGTTTATATTATAATAATAGAGAGAGACTATATGGATTCATGTCTTCAGGCATATCTACAATGGAATATGTTAAGAAATATTAAAAAGAATTTTGTGTCCCAAGTGGAAAATGTCCTTCTTAAAATATTTGGGAATAAATACATATTTAATGGATATGGCACTTCCATGGGATGGACACGTGACTCATTTACCTTGGCATATACATTGGTGGAAGGTACATCACGAGGACTCTTTGAAGAGCATAAACCTCTGGAGAAGAAAACACAGCTTTCCTAGTTAGGTGTCCCCAGTAGGTGGTGAAAGAGCCAGAAATAGTTTAATTGTATTGAGCACATAGCTTCTTCAGGGTGAAATGGATTATAACTATGGATGTAGGACATGTATACCACTGTAACTTGCATCAGTCTTTACTTTACAAGGGGTAACTTAACCTAGAAGGGAGTGATTTACACATTTGCAGCTGTACCGCATGTCTGCTCCACACACATGCAAAACTGCCAGGGTCTGTGCCCTGGGTGGCGGCAGGGGCAGGGGCTGGGTCAGCTTTGGTAACAGCAATAGCAGTGGCTGGGCTATCAGTGGTAGCAGCTGCCATTCTTGCTCCTGTATAAGTGGGCACCTGGGGTTGGTTCCCCCCAGTTTTCACAGCCATGACCAGATCCAGGATTTTAAAAAGGGGTGTGTGGGAGCAATGGCTGCTGCTGCATGGGGTGACTGCATTTCCTCATGCCCTGCTTCCCTTCTTATTGTGCAGGGTGGATTGCACCATGGGAACAGCCCTTGAGGACTTTTTTTTTTAAGTCCCTAAATCAGATATGAATTCCCGCCCCCTCTCCCCCACCCCCCCAACACACTTGGCAGCCTCTCCATTCCCCTCTATGGTCATGGTATCTTCTGTTCCCTACCACTTCCCCACTCTCACCTGTCTGCTATTGCTGCGGCCTCCAGCTGATCTGGGGCTAAGCAAATTCCAGAGTTGCTCCTGACTCACTTCAGCCAGGCTGTGCAGGGAGTCAGACTCAGCTAAGGACAGCAGTAGTTTCAGTTAGGATCCCCTTTTCTATTTGGTGCCCCCTCCCCCCCAGTTTCCTGTTCAGCCTGGAGAAGAGAGGCTGTGGAGCTCTCTTTGCTCCTGGGTCAGCCAGGGGTAGTGGTAGGCAAGGGAGGGTAGAATTGGAGGAGAGGGGAGGTGCTGCTGACCATGGAGGGGAAGAGTGGGCATCTTGAGAGGGGAAGAAGTCTTACTTGTTCTGGGGACTTAGGGCGCAGACAGAAGTGCAGCTCCCAGCTGTAACTCAGAATGATTTCTGCAAAGCTGAGTTGCAGCATTACCCCATAACAGTCAGAAGTTCACTGTTGGTTCCAGGGGGCAGGGGAACCTTGCTATAGGCTGGGAGCCTGCAGCCTGGTTCCCGCAGCAACACCCAGGGCTGTCTCCCTGTTTTCCAAATGGGATGGGAAGGAAAGACAGCAAAGGGAGCTTGTTCTTCAGGCTCCCCAGCTGGTGCTGAAGGGTGGAGTGGGTGATTTGGAGCTGCCTCCCCCGACTCCAGTATACCCACCCCATCTTCTGGGGGGGGCTAAAACCCCCCCAGACTGAACTCTCTCCACTCCCTTTCCCCAGAAAACAGCACCAGGCTGGGAACTCTGAATACCTAAATTACAAAAGATGCTACATTTTGAAACATCTTTATCAGATAGATACCTCATGCAGTGAAGAGTCACATTTTCATCAGATCAGCCATTTTGAAGCTGTCTGCAGCCCTGCACTTGTGTTTGGTCACAGCTATAAATTGTTTTCTGTGGCCACATTGGGCAAAAATTGTCACTTCTATCTGCACCCTTAAAGTCCCTGGCTGCTGCTTGCCCAGTATGATCCAAAAGGGAGGCGCAAGCATGCCACCGCATCCCTTCTGATGCGTCTCTGCTCACCACTCCATGCTAATACTGTCACATTTAAATTAATGTAAAAGTAGGTTACACTAGCATAAATACATTATTTAGCTGCAGCTTCATTTTTCATATTGCATTTGTATTCTTGCTTCATGGGATGGCTAATTTAGTCATGATTGTATCTGGCATTCTTGATTCCTTATATGGCTGAGCATTGATCATTAATACCTCTAAGTGGGATTTTTTTTTAATGTCTGAACCCAGGAGGGAGAACTGGGTAGGAAAGGGCTAGTTAGTTTGGTGACAATCTTACCCTATTTCAGTACATAGCAAGAGGAGTTAGAGATGTGGGCTTTTGTCATTGGGAGGATAAAAAATAAAATATATGGATTCAGCTTCTTGTGTTTTGATTCAGCCTATCAACATATTTATTGTCTCTAAAATATCTGTCACAAATAGGAATATGCCTTTTGTTCCCAACAATTTACAGCACTTTATGATCTATTTCATTGCATCATAAATGTTATAATGACCAAATGTTCCATGAAACATTATAAAATGCCATGACTTACAGTTACAGTCTGCCTATAACTAATGAAGTAGCAAATCTGACTCTAAGGTAATGTTGGTTTATATATGCCAAAATCTTAGTGTCTCAAAAGGTTTGGATCAATGTGTTCCACCCTCCCCATAGCCCAAATGAAACCTAATTTGTACTCTGACTAGGCACTCAAGTAGTCATTATGGTAAGGTTCATAAGTGCATTTTTTTCATTCATGCTCTTCTAATATTTCAAGCTTTTGAAACATTTCATAATGTTTAAAGACTAAAGTGTTTCTGCAGCACAACAGTGCTTTACAACTAATGTCTGCTCACATGAACATTATTCTAATGTACATTACTTCAGGAGCAGTTAGACTGTATTCAGTTTCATCATAATCTGCTCAAATTCCATAATGCATGTAATGTCTTATAGCCACCTCTTTCCCTTCATTTTGCTTTGGCAGTCAGGAAGCAACATGACATTTCTTTTTTCCCCCTTTCTTTTAGGCAAGAACAAATTGAAGGGAATAATCCAGCAATTTTTTGTAGGGCTGCTTGAAGTACTAATGCTTATTTTTAGGAGTTTATTTTACTATTTGCAATAGTTTTGATGCACTAGGAAGACGCAACCTTCCATGGTGCAACTATTTGCATGGACAGTTAGTTATAACAGGCAGACATTATTAAAATATGTTCTGAATATAGCAAGAACCATAGATAAATCCTGCAAAAGGCACTCCCAGAGCAACTGGTAAATTATGACAGAAGCATGGTTGTGTATAGAGTATAGGCATGAGAGCCAAGGACTATCATATCTGTTCCCAGTTTTCCATGTAACCTTCAAGTTTATCTCCCTAAATTTATCTATATGTAAAACTGGGTCCAGTTTTTTTTACAGTGTATTGAGATCTATACAAGAAAAGTGCTATACATGTGCAAATTATTACTATTTATCACAGTGATAACATACAATGGCAAATTTTATAAGGTATTTCCTAGCTTTTGCTCTGTCTTTTCCTTATCAGTTTTAGTGTATCTGGCAGTGACATCCAAAAGAAAGCAAACTCTAATTGTACAGTAACTTCCTATTTGTTTAAATTAAGTCAATCTTGCATTCTGCCAGCCATACATATATATATAAATCATTCAGCAGAAGGTGACTTATTTCTGATGTCACCAGTCTCCTCTAGGACAAACCAGTAGAATGTGAATTAAAGGATCTTAGTTGTATTTCTTTCTGTGCAGCTTCTTACCTGTGTGACCATGGCAAAATCCCTTCAAGGGATAAAGGCATTTCTGATGTCACACTCCTTGAAAGAGAAAAAAAGGGAAAGGGTGCATATGTCTGTGTATGTGGGTTGTGTCTTTTGTTTGATATCAGAGTCCTGAAAAGAACAGAGACCAGATGAATTGTGAAGGGAAGGTTGACTTCACTCTGAAATTACAATACTACAACACAAGGAGTTGAGCATTAGAAGATAACACATTTAAGAGAGGGAATTGCCTTCATATACACTACTAACACTTCCCTGAAAAAAAGAAAAGATGGAGGGAGCTGTAGGATAGATGAAGTAGGGGGTTCTAGCATCTCTCATGTGAGGTTTCCCCATATTCATCTGTAAACTGTACTTTTCTTAGGACATTGCGAACACGAAAAAAGGGTAGAGAAAACAGAAAAGAGAGGAATGTTACAGTTTTATCAATCTATCTGTAATGGAGAGGAATTCATATACTTATCCTGATATGGAGTGTGTCAGTCTCTAGAAGACTCCCATCCCAATCTCTTTTTAATTCCTAGCTCAGATAAATGAAATCTGGGGGGGGGGGGGGGGGGCCTGAATATGTATAAACATAATGATGGAGTCGGCTAAGGGGGTGAAGGATTGGATAATGAGAAGGAGGAAAGTTTAGAACTTGAAGAAGTGTGTACAGGCTAGAAATGAAATTAGATGTTGAGCTCAAGTAAGGAGAGAAGAGATGACATCTGAGATTGAAGGATAAGAAAGATGCAATATTTCTTTAGTAGGTTTGGAAAGTGATGACACTTTTCAAGGGTTAGAAATGGTATGGAAATATGGAGGGAATATTATGGTGTGTGCATCTGGAAAGAACCTGATTCATTAAAGATATTGCTGAAGATATTTTGATGGGATTTATCTTCCCCCTCTGGAATTCAGTGGACTATAAGTCAAATCAGATGCATTAAATAAATCCTTAGAGTGGGAAGAGTGTATCTTATCCTGTTTCTCTTGCCTAAGCCCTTCCATTTTTCCTGACTTCTGGTTCAATGTCCTTGACTCTGCTACACTAGGTTTATTTCCTTACTTAAAGAGCACAGTTTACTAAAGGGCCAATCTGAGTAGCTTTAGAACAGTCTCTATAACACAGCTGAGTGGGTTCAAATACAGTTGGTGCCAGTGACACCTTGCAAGATCAGGCCCTAGTTTGGGGACTGGTCCAAATATTTCATGAATGCCATTTTTGCTCCTTCCTGTTGAGCTCTGGATATAATTTTCATAAAAGCAGAGTCCAAAAATAGAACCATTGCTTTGGATGTCACTTGGAGGCAAAAGGCTCATCTTCACTACAGATGAACCTTTACCTTTTTACTTTACTTCTTTTCAGCCCCTTTTGCTGTCTTTAAGATGCACAAGCCCTAGTTCCTTCCTTGTGTAACTTGAAGTTTGGAAAGTGCCTGCCTTTTCCTCAGTGCAGAATTATCATTGTCGTGTCACATCTCCACTGAGATGGATCATAAGCCTCAGTAGTGAAAATTACATGAAAATCAAATCTGAGACACATTTCAGAGATGGCAAAATATGAACCTGAAGTGTAACATTGCTATTAATGGGGTACATTATGATGCATTTGCTGTTAAATCTGGGCATGAAATAGCTATTGTGTTCTTCTCCCAGTCCTCATTACTTTGCAGCAGGTTAGTGATTCAATCTATTATGCTGTCTTTGTGCAGCCATTAAGAGAGGCCTGACATAGTCTGTACACAGCATGTTCTTGGCTTGTTCTTTAGGCTGAAACAAACATGGATGCTCAGTGGGTTTTTTTTATTAAATTACAAAATAGGTAAGGAAATTTTTGTTGTAGCAGTAGAAAATTGTAATCCTCATTTAAGAACAAGAGGCTCAGTAGGAAAAGTAATATCAGATAGAAGATATATTGCCAACACAGTATAGTAGATCCTATTTAATTGGAAAGGTCAGAGGCTACATATTACTGGAAACAGTTAAGTTGATGGGAACATTATTGTTAGTTCTGTCAGTGAGATTCTGCCTAAGTATTAAGGATTAATCCCATTTCCTGAACTAAAACAATAAGAACAACTAATGAAAAAAATTGGACTTTAGTGTTCAGAAGAAAAAAAAATACTGTGAAAATTGGATACTTCCTAAGAGATTTCTTTCACTCAGAGACCCAGTATCTCTAAAAAATAATGTTTTAGTGGGAAAGTTCCAACTAGGCTTCCTAGGTACTTTGCAAGGATGTGTGGAGTAGTTCAAATTAAATAACAACCCCAAGCATAACCTATTCATGATTTTTCACTCTAAACTTAGCTCCAAATCTATTTTGTGTATCCTGTTTCTACTGGGATCAGGTTAACAAATGCTAAAATATGATGGCAGATGTTTTTCTCATCATATTTCCAGTCCAATTTTATAGACCAAAGTGATTTGGATAGTTATAGAAGCTTCTAAATCCAAATGGTCCTTCCTACCTTTGGCTATAGTCTTTATGGCTGAACTGGAGTTGTTACAAGGCAGAGTATTTGATGCTGCTAATGCTTTTTAAGTACCTTGGCAAGTCATACCCAATCTTGTATTAGATATCAATTTGAGGCAGACACTATGGACCCAGTTTAGAGCACCATGGATTTATACCTACTGCACTGTTGCTCAATGCATTTCTTTATTCTCCTGTAGCTATTTCATGTACTCTGGTTAACTGGTAACAAAAATGTGGCACAGACTTTTGGAAAGAGACCAATCAGAATTCTTTGCTCCCAGCATGGATCAAAATTACAAAAGATAACCCCTATCATATGGAAGAGTCCAGCAGTTACTAACTCCAGTTGCGTCCTACTTAAAGACAAAGTCTTGTATGAGGGTTGGATATTACTTACAGGGTGCATTGACAGGAGATGCTGACTGTGCAGTAGTGCATCATGGCACCAACAGTGCTAGTAGGTGTAAATCCATAGTGCTCTAAATTGGGTCCATAGTATCTGCGTCAAACTGATATCTAATACAATAATACTGCATCTACTGCGCAGTATTATTAGGCAATAGCATCACTTAAAAGGACTTAACTGGCTCTACTGTGCAGTAACTCTGGCTACCGCACATTTATTTAGAACTTGATTATACAAGTTCTAAATAAATGCGTAGTAGCGTCTTGTGAAGATGCACCCAGAGGCTTGCAGTTTTACCTCCACTTGTAGCTTTAAAAGGAGCAACATTCTTAAATAATGTCACTTATAAAAAGTTAAGCTTAGCTGGAATTTCTTTGGTTTTTTTCCTTTTTTTTAAACAGAAAATTCCAGTATTTCACAGAGGGAAATCATTCCCAGTTGTAACAAAATCCTGCATAATTTTTAAATGTCCTATGAAATACATTTTCTGAAGTATTTCATTTTGATCACATTCAAAAGTTTAGTTTTGACTTTTGTGTATGCATTTAATATTTAAATGATAGAAACTAGCACATTTTAATATATTTATATAAATATTAATACAATGTAAAGCCAAACTGAAAGTAGAAATGACACCGTCAAAAAAACCCATTTTGATTTTTTTTCCCATACAAAATTGCATTGAAAACATACTTCCAGGAACTGTTTTGAACATGATGAAACTATATTCTTTAACAGAAAAATGTTCCATTGAAACATTTTCAGCCAGCTCTAGATGTAAGCAATGATTCCTGAAGGGAAGCTTTCCTTTACCCCCTGCTGTAGCATTGGCTAGGATGGTTTAGTCAGGGATGATCCTGCCTTGAGCAGGAGGCTGGGCTAGACAACCTCATGAACCCCTTTGCAGAGCTACTTTCCCATGACCCTATGTCTCCCCTCACTCATGACTTCCCTTATTTCTGACCATCTAATAGAGGGCCTGTTTCTGCTTTTACTATCACTTACTTTGATGCCAGACTTAAGCAAACTGAGGCAGGGCCTAGGCCTAAATTCTGCTGTCTGTCATGCTAGGGCAAATCTAGAGCATATCTCCTGACTTCTTTGGAGTCATTCCAGATTTACATTAACATAGAAAAGACTTTGTCCCAGAATCATGTTTTGTCTGTAAAGCACCCTGCTGGTTATAGCCCACTGAGCCACTCTATCCTACCCACAGGCTACTGGCCGGTCAGGAAATTTGGGAATGTGGCTAACAGGGGGCTGGGTTTACTGCCAAATCCAGGTCTCTTGGTTGGACATGGGTGTTGGCAACAGGAGAGTGAGTGAGGGCTGAGCCAACACAACCCCTCTTTCCTCCTGCCTACTTGGCCCACTGCTACTTCTGCTTTTGCCACCTTTATCATGGCAAGTGACTGCTTGGCCTATGGCTGCTTGTCTGACTGCTTCCGCGGCCATCCCTGCTACGGCTGTTGCTTATTCTGCCTCCACCGCTGCTGCTGCTGCTGTTGCCACTGATGCTACAAGCCCCATCACAGCTGCCACTTGCCCTGAAGGTCTGGCCTGCAAGGTGCCACATGTCCCAGATGCAGCTTGGGTCAGGAGGTGAGTTTTATACCCCTGTGTTATATAAACATGTTCACCTACGGAAATAATTAAAACAAGGGTGGGAACTGCATTTAAATCCCTGGTCCAGATATTGTTCTAAAAGCTGGATCTTAATGGAAAATCACTTTGAATGCAAAATGCATTTGTTCTAAAATCATCACAATTCTTACACAACTTGTAGTCCCTGACTCTTTCCATATAGTTTGTCTTGATTAATGTGGATTCTTTGAGGAAGAAAATGAATTTGTTTATCTTTTCTTTAGCGTTTGCCAAGGAAGGCTTATACTGAATTGAGATGAAAAGAGAATCAAATTACAGCAGTGCGTGCTTCTCAGATATTGTTATTTCCTATAAAAAGAAACAAAAAACCTTCCAACAGCAATAACAAAAGCTTACAGCAGGCAAAACCTCATTAATCTACACTAAAGGAGTAGCCATGGGCTAGATTAGTGAAGTCTGCAGATTGCAAACGGTGAATAACTTGGTGACGAGTTGATTGGGAGTTTTCCATTTAAACACACTTTCTGAAGAAAAATGTTCTTTCTCAATATCGCTGAAAATTGTTGATGCTTTGTTGGCTCCTTGAGAACCTTCCTGGAAACCGTGTGTCAATATTATTTCTAGACACTTAGATGAAATTGCTGAGAGCCTTCTAGGTGCTGCTGGAGATGAATGCCACAAGACTGCTTACCCGGCTTTCAGCCTCCCTGCAGAAGAGAAGCTTTATGGCCGGGAAGTGGAGAGCTGGAATGCTCTGTGTCTGTCAGGCGGTCTAGAGAAATTGATACTGAGAGGAAAAACATGACCATCTTCACAGAAGGTTGGTTTCCTCTTCCCGACCATAGTCCCCTTCCAGACAATGGGGATGTGTAGGAGAGCTATAACAAAATCTGCCTCTGTTTGAGGCTTATTGTGCTCTTCCTTTTTCCTGATGAGGACAGCTAAGTGGACAGCCAAGCTCACTGATGGCTTTGCTGCTCTTGCTGGAATGAGAAAGGACTGGCAGATGTCTAAGCAGAGAGAATCTTTAGAAAAATTACCTCTGCCATTTCCTGCTTGTGCTGTTCTGGTGGCACTGAGCCTAGTTGTTGAGCTAATATAATGGTAGCTGCCAGTGCTGCTTGGCTGAGGCAGAGAGCAGCCCCAAGGGATCATTTATAGAGATGGAGCTATGAGCTTATCTATCCTTTCTGCAAAGAATAGTAGCCAAGGATCATAGTTCTTTGTGACTGGACTCAAAATGACCAGCATAATATGCCACTGGAAGAAAATTGCTAAGGAGGCAGTAGCTGCTTTACTTGTAGCACCTGCTCAGACCTTTAATGGCTTCTCGTCACACTTGTATCATTGGAAATAGTAAAATTTGCATCAATAAAGATGTCATGTCAGCAGTTTGGGCCTGGTACTTCAGCAGCGATAGGAGCCCTGGCAGAAGAATAGAGTACTATGTATACCAAAACCTTTCCCCAGGTCTCCTGCTGCTGGGAGCAAGGTTATGTTGCCTTATGAGATTTCCCCATTGGCCCGAAAGGAGGTTGATATCCAGGGATCCGGGTTTTCTGTTTGCCACAGAAAAATGTTGTAAAATGTGGATTTCCTCATTTTAAGGAGAAAAAGATTCATTTTTTCCCTTTAAAGGAGACAGACATGGAAAACAGCAACTTTCTACTTGCAGGCTGCAAGGGGCTGGGGGAAACAGGAGGAGGGCAATCAGGCAGAGGGTATCCCATCATGTGCATGTGCACACATGCATGTAGCAGCCAGGCAGCATGGAGAGCAGCTTTTGCAGCTCCCTGCAGGCAAGTTGTGGGGGTGGTAATTGAGGCCCCCATAGCGGGGGAGGGCTCCTCCTGGGGCTAGGACTGCTGCACAGCAGGGGCAGTGTGTGGGGCTTGGAGCCTGGGGCTGGAATGCATGGCTGCAAGGCCTGGGCAGAAAGCAGGATGGAGCTGTGGATGGTTTGTCAAGGGGGTGGCTCCCCCTTACTGCACACATTCCTGGGGGAGGAGTTACTGAGGGCACATGCCCTCCAGATTTGTGTGTGGGTAACTGCAAGATTGTTGCTGAGGGCTTAGGGTTCCCTGCCCTGCTGCCCTCCCCTTGAAGGGCTCTGCAGCCCAGCAGGCATGACCTGGCATGGCAGGGTGGAGGGGGGCAGGGAGGCCTGGTGCAGCTGCTGAGATCCCTGAGCCACCATAGTGAGGTACCTCCTGCAGGGGTGGTGGCACAGAGTTGTGGAGGCCTCGGGGGGTGGGGTGGGGAGGGAAGCAAGTCTGCAGCTACCCCCACTTACGTTGAGGAGTTCGCGACCCTTTGCAGAGCTATTCCCAAAGACACAGAGTCGCTGTCTGTCTCAAAATTTATTCAGCATGCTGGGCACCCTGAGTGAACTCAGAGGCCCCGAATAAAACTGTTAGAGGCATTTTATAGTTTACAGACAAGATGCGTGTGCAGGTGGGACTTTTCCACTGTGAAAGAAAACAAGATATCAGGTCAGTTTGAGAGACCCTTAATTGGTTTAAACTGGATTTTGGCTACGTGCTTGTTTTTGAAATGCTAACTAATCCTTGATTGCTTCAGACTTTAAGGTGACTAAGGTTTAGTCATTCCAGAGTCTTATCACGCTGTGCTCGTGAAATGCTGAGTCTGCTTTGTAGTTGATTCCTACACTATTATCTATGATCTTGTTAGAAAATTTCTACACTTACAGGCCACGCTCTGGCTGTACCACCCATGGGGGGAGGGAAGCTGTGCTCTGCTCTGGCCACAGCAGCCACTGCCTCCCATGGGTGACAACAAGGCTTGGGTGCTGCTGGGGGAGGCAGGGGGCTGTAGACCCTGGTCCCTGGCTCTGTAACCCTGGCAGCTGGCAGCTCCCCCTGGCAGGTCTGCAGGGCCTGTGGGTAGAGAGTGAGGGCACAAGCAGGGCTGGGAGCCTGTGGCTTGGGAATGAAGGGCAATGGTATGGGCAGGATACTGGCATGTCAGGACTGCTTAGTGCCACAAAGCAGTTGAGGGGGACAGCCACAGATGGACTGGCATCCTGGTCAGTGAAGAGGGCAGGGGGATCATTACAACAGCCTTAGTCAGTCTCTCTGTCCATAATGCTTTATTTGTGCTCTGATTGGCTGACTGAAACAGCTAATCAGAGTGTGAAGAAGCATTTGGACAAGTGGTGATGGTATGGTGGAGTGCTGCCATGATGGTGGGGACACGGGGTATGGAGCAGGGGGGAGGGGGGATGGGCTCCCTCCCCTGCCCTGCTCCCTGCAGGTGGCAATGATGGAACCTATATAATAGGACAATGGAGTTTATAAATAATATAATATTATATTTTATATTTTAAAATGTAATTAGTTATGTTTCATTTTAATCACAGAAATATGGATTTTGAGGGTTTTAATAAAACAATTTGTGATTTTTTTTTTTGAAACAGCATACCAGGATCCCTGGTGATGTCTCCTGTACTGTAAATTTCCAGCACAGCACTGAATTTCCTCTGATATGGGTCACCAATAAACTGTACATCTAGGCATCTACTTTCTGTGTAGATTTCTGAAAGTGCAGTTTATTAGGGTGGGAATAAGTGAAGTTCTGCTGCACACTACTCAGTGTTCATAGCATCTTCATATCAGCACTTAGTTGAGTGATTAATACAGTGTTACCAGTATGATAGGACTGATTTCATCTGACATTCATGTGTGGAACTATACAACTTTACAGAGGCATGTCATTAACAAAGCAAAACTGAACTTAGCTGGTAATAATAATATAATTAGGCATAGATTTCATAGACTAGATTTCATAGACATTAGGGCTGGAAGACACCCAAAAGGATCATTGAATCCAGCCCCCTGCCCCAGGGGCAGGATCATAAGATCCCAGCAAGATAAGCATCCAAATGTGTCTTGAAGGCATTCAAAGTGGGTGCTTGAACTGCCTCCAGCAGCAGTCTGTTCCAAACCTTGGGGGTCGGACACTGAAGAAGTTCTTTCTTATGTCCAGCCTGAATTGGTTGCGGTGTTTGTGACCGTTCGATCTTGTCATCCCTTGGGTAGCTCTGGTGAACAGACATTTCCCCAGATCCTGATGAGCACCCCTGGTAAACTTCTGGTGGCCATCAGATCACCCCTGAGCCTGAGCTTTTCCAGGCTGAAGAGCCCCATGGCTTTCAGCCTTTCATCATAAGGTCTGTTTTCCTGACCTCTGATCATGTGCGTGGCTCTCCTTTTCACCCTCTCAAGCTTTTCCACATCCTTTTTGAATTGTGGAGCTCAAAACTGGATGCAGTACTCCAGCTGTGATCTCACCAAGGCCGAGTACAGCGAGAGAATGACGTCCCGGGATCTGCTTGAGAAGCATCTATGGATGCAAGCCAGCATTTTGCTCACTTTACTAGCTGCAGCATCACACTGAAGGCTCATATTCATCCTGTGGTCAGCCATGACCCCCAAGTCCCTTTCATCTGTAGTGCTAACCAGCATAGCACTACCGAGTCTATAAGCATGATGTAGGTTTTTCCTCCCAAGGTGAAGAACCTTGCATTTTTTGATGTTGAACACCATCAGGTTCTTATCCACCCATTTCATGAGTCTGTCCAGATCCACCTGGATCACCCTCCTATCCTCAGGTGTGGATGCTTTACCCCAGAGTTTGGTGTCGTCGGTGAACTTGGCCAGTCCACTTCTGACACCAATATCCACATCATTGATGAAGATGTTAAACAGTATAGGCCCTAGGACAGAGCCTTGTGGGACCCCACTGGTCACAGCGCACCAAGACAATTGGCTCCCATCGACCACCACCCTCTGGGTCCTACCGCGGAGCCAGTTCCCCAGCCAGCATATCATAGTGACATCAAGGCCGTAGTTAGGCAGTTTATCCAAGAGGTGATTGTGGGATACCAGATCGAAGGCTTTTTTAAAGTCGAGGTATACAATGTTGATCTTTTCCCCCTTTTCCAGGAGATGCGTCACCTTGTCATGAAAGGAAATGAGGTTGGTCAAGCAAGACCTACCCGCAACAAACCCATGCTGGGTATCCCTCAGGATATTGCTTTCAGCTAGTTTATTAAGGATGTCCTCTTTGATAATCTTTTCTAAGACCTTCCCCTGGGTAGAGGTCAGGCTGATGGGCATGTAGTTTGCTGGATGTACTTTCCTCCCTTTCTTGAAGATAGGCATGACATTGGTCCTCTTCTAACCATTGGGAACTTCACTGGAACGCCAAGAGCTCTCAAAGATCTGTGTCAGGGGCTAAGCTATGATGCTTGCCAGCCCTCTGAGTACCCTTTGGTGTAGCCCATCAGGGCTGGCTGACTTGAAGGTATCCAGCCTGTCAAGGTGTTCCTTCATGAGGTCAGCTTCGATGGAGGGCAAGGAATCTCCCTCACCCAGGTCTCCCTGACCCATAGTGGGCAGGGCCATCCCATGGAACTGGTGAAAAACTGACGCAAAGAATCCATTTAGCAAGTTAGTTTTTTCCTGGGTGTCAGATTTCAGTTGCCCCATCTGGTCCAATGTTGCCCTTGCTTTTCCTCCGGCTCCCCACATATCTAAAAAATGACTTCTTATTTTCCTTTATATTTGTAGTTAGCTGGAGTTCCATCACTGCCTTGGCTTTCCTGATTTGCTATCTGCAAATCCAGACTAAAGTAGAGTAATCATCCTTGGTGGCGGTTCCAGTCCTCCACCCTTTGTAGGTCTTCCTTTTAAGATGCAGGAGGTCCACCAGTTCCCTGGCGAGCCAAGGGGGCTGCTGTGCCCTTTTGCTGCCTTTCCTCTGAGACGGGATGGACTTTGGTTGGGTATCCAGGATTGCTCCCTTGAGGAGCAACCACTCATCTTGACCCCCCTTCTCCATTGGGTTGTGTCCTTTTAGGGCCTCTCAGACAAGCCTCCTGAGCTTGTCCAAATCAGCTTTCCTGAAGTCGAGGACTTCTGTATTACTGACTGACTTGTCAGCTTTACAGCAGATGGTGAAGGTGGTCAGTTCATGATCACTGTCACCCAGATTCCCTTCTATTGTTACGTTGCTGATTAGGTCTTCCCTGGGTGCCAGTATGAGGTCAAGCAGCGCTTTACCTCTTGTCGGCCCATAGACTTCCTGTGTCAGATAGAGGTTGTCCACGCAAGAGAGAAAGCTTTGTGACCACTCCAAGCACTCTTCCCATGAGATGTCTGGGTAGTTAAAATCTCCCATGACAACCATACACTGGGACCGTGCGGCCTCAGCCAATTCCCTGGTGAACTCCTGGTCAAAGTCTCAAGGCAGGATGTTTAGCCCCAGAAAACAGTGCTTACATGTGCTATACTTAGTTGAAAGATTATCCCTTTTCTCCATACTCAGGATTGTTTGGAGACCTCAGACAATGGGAAACGTGTGACTGAGAGAAGGTGCCCCCAGGATTAGGGACAGACATTCAAAAAGCCTGAACCTGAGTTGATTCAATCTTTGCAGGTTAGTCTAACCTGGCTAGGCTAAATCAATTTTGTAACCAGACAGACATCCCAGAAATGCAGGACATGCCTGCAGTGGCTCAGGCTAGAAGCCAGGGGGCGCTAGAGTAGCCTTCCCTCCTTTCCATACCATGGAGCTAAAGGGGGTGGGGAGTGTGACCCCGCTCAGGCAAGATGCTGTGATAAGCCCAGCAGGGAATTACTAACAGTGTTTATCACCCAGTTAAGAAAACAACAGAGGGACATTACCAGCTACTTGTTGATTCAGCACAGATACCTCTTCAGCAAGGTGGGGGAATTCCTGCTTAGCAGGGAGTGCGGTGGGGAGGGGAGAGAGCTGCAGCCCAAGAGCAGAGGGGAGGGTTCAGCCCTGCTGTGGAGCAGAGTGCCCTTCCCAGCCCAGCCCAGCCCAGAGAGCATGCTGGGATGCTGCGGGTCTTTGGTTTATCTTAAATCAGCAAGGGGTCTGGGATAGACATTACATAAACTGGTTTGAGCCAAATCCATTAAATCTGATACTGTATTCAACCAGGTTTCTCTCAAACCAGTTTCAGCCATTTTCGAACTGGTTTATGTGCACTGAACATCTATTCTGTTACAGGTTTAAAGCAGGTTCTGATTACTTAAACTGATTTATGTGTAATGTCTGTCCCTAGCCAGAAGTCCTGGAACAGGGTTTAGACATACCTCTAGTGCTAGTATAGGATTACTCAGATTATCTACAAAAGGAATAAAAAGGGCATACAAGTGATATAATAGGAAATGCTATTCTTTATCCATGGGGAACTTTTGTGCCTGGTGTGCATCTTACCACAACAAAGGATACGGTGTAAATACTACTTTGTGGGAGGGCAGGGAGTGGAAAAGATAGATTCTTTCACATTTTTTCTGGTAAGATTGGATCTTGTAGACTTTTTGAGCCTGTTGGACATTTCTAATGTTGCTGTAAGTCTTCATAAATATGGAATGTCACAAAAAGAAAAAATGGATAATACTCTTATGATGTATTTGAATTTTCTGTTCTTGAGTTAATGGCAGCAATGGTGTAGTTTCAGCGGTAATCTGTTTTTATCAGTAAGCACTTCAAAACTGATAAGAAACCCAGGTGAAAGAGAAGTGTGCTGAGAGAGTACAGAGTTGAATGCTAAGGAATGTGTTTAAATAAACACAGCCATGAAAATGGTGCGTTTGATTCCTATTATCAGGAATGTTTGATTTATTTTATCCTCTGAAATAAACTCCAGTTTCAGTTAAGCAATGGTTAGGCAGCTTGTGTGCCATGACTGCTGTCTATTGTGCTGAACAGTTTTGTCTCATGCCTGTGTGCTCCCCACTCTCTGTTACATCTTGCTACCTCTTATCTTAAATACTTAAGTTGTAAACTCTTTGCTGCTGGGGCTTTCTTTTCAATAAGTGTATAAGCAGCACCTAACAAAAGGAGTCCTGGTCCCTCATTTGGGAGTCTTAGGTGCTGTAATGCAAATACAGTCTCTATTACTATACATTTGTAATACAAATAATAATGAAAATAGGACTTGTTATTGTTGAACTGTGAAGCTCTTAAAACAACTATGATTAAGTAATGCACATTTTAGCATGATCCTTACATATATATACATGAAGCTATATAAGAGGACAAAATACGATGGCACAGTCCTTTCAAAAGTGTTTAATAAACTAAACACATTCATGTAAAGTTGAAATATCAGCATGCCTGAAGTAGAGGATGGCAGCTGCACCCAGTAATACAACATCAGGGAGAGAAGAAATTTTGGATTAGAAATGCAAGAGAACCCTTCGCCCCCCACACATAACAAAAGGCCATAGAAACACTAATATCCACCAGAAACTGAATTCTTTAGGGGGTCTTATACAAATGAAGAACTGAGTCTGGCAGCGTTTGGCTTCATGGCATTTCTACTGTACATTTGAAGCCCAGCTCTATGCCGATTGAAATATATGATTTAAAGCTTCTTTTATCTTCAGTAGGAGCAGCATTCCCTTTTTGTTAAAGTAAATCCTTTTTGTTACTCCAGCTGTAGGCATTTTGGTCATATAGTTTCCCTATTGGCCTTGCTTCTAACTCCACTATGAGTATGTAAATGACTAAACCTCTTGTATTTTTGTGATACTTTTGCATCTCCCAGATTAATACATAATACAATAATGTTGCATCAGACAGTTGATGGTAAGAAAATGTTCTAGGGGTTTTGTTTCAAGCCCCAGTGTCTGCACACTCAGGCTTGTATATACTTCCACACTTTGCAGGTCCAAACTCATTTTTGTGTGCTACATAATTTTAGCTTTTGCATGCATGAAAGTATTAAAACTTACACTTGCAAAACCTCTTTACCCTCATAGTTTTGGGGTTACTAGAATGTAGGTTAGCATTATTCCAGTGTATTCCTAGCAGTTGTAGCTGTAAAACAGGGGACTGTAAGTGTTAAAGTACAAATTTTGTGGAATAAATGGAAAGTGAATAGAAGCCCTGTTTGTCTTACCTGTAAAACTCTATTGCCCAGAGAACATATTGTTTTGGGGGTATAAAAAATAAGACTTTAATAGGCAAATTATCTTTTAATGTATGTTAATCTGTTTGATAGTTTGAAAAGCAATCCCTTATAATGACCAAGTAATTGGACTTTTACCACAATTGGTGCATACAATAATCTGCAAATGGGCATTAACTGCAGTAGACCATCAGTTCCAATAAATGCAAGCAAAATTTAAGCTCTTGAAGCTGCTAAAACAAAAATGGGTTTCTTTTTTCTGTGTAGGTCTGACTCCTGTGCAATGTTAGCACAGGTGATTAGCTTTTAGCAGGTTAATCTCACCAGCATTTTCAGGAGCCACATAGTAACAGCTTTGCTGTGTGCTCTTTGGTGCTCCATTCCCTTGGGTGTGCTGTTACGGATACTGACGGCAGAGTCCCACAGCTGCAGAGTCTGGGTGTTGGAACCCATCTGGGTCCTGGTAGCTGGGGGTGTGGCTGTCCTGGGGGTGCATGAAACCCCTGGGGCAAGGGATTGTGGCAATCAGGATCCCCCCCAGCCCCGGGGAGGGTGGGGTGTCCCTCAGCTTAATGGTTCTTGCTGGTGTAGGGGGGAGCCTGGGATTGGGCTCCCCATGCACCAGCAATAAGGTGTGATGGAATCTAATGCACAATCCCAGAATCGCGCCTCCTGCCATTGCACTTTTACCTGCATGTGTAGAAGGGCCCTAAGTTTTGAACCCTAAAGAAAACTATTCCTTTTTAACAAATGCTTACATATAAATGATAACTTAGGATTTTGCAGTTTTAATTAGGCCATTTAAACAGATTCTGTATTGTGGGACACGGATCTCGCACCATAGCAAAACCTCAACCTAGAGCAAAGTAGAGAAATTTCACTGATTTTGGTTGATCTACAGCAATCTACAGTGATAGGAAATCAGTATTCTGACCACTCATTTGATTTACCTGAAAATGAGAAAAAAACAGAATGCCTCCAGCTGGTTCTATTACCCATACCCCTACCTGCATGTTATTAGTTTCCTGTTCTAGCTGCTTAGTAATTGGTGGTCAGCTCTAAAAATAGACTACATATTTCTGTATTTTCCAGAGACTGGTGAATGTATCGGAAATAACACCTTATCTTGTCAAATACAGCTTGAAGTGTATACATTCTTTTCTTTTCTTTTCTTCCACCAGTGAGAGAGAAAAATTCACAAAGGAGCTATTCTTTTGCTTGGTTTCAACATTCAGGGATAATATTGTCACCATATCTTTCTGCACCTATAAGTATGCACATATAATATAGTAGCATTATGAAAGTTTGAGACAAGAACTTCATTCCAGAAATCTTGTTTTCAGTCAGTTATGCCTTCTCAAAAAATCAACTGTTTTTTAAGATAAAATTTATTTTACCTGATTTTAGCTCAAAGGAAAATTTCTGGAAAGTCTTATAAAAATTTATGTGGCCTCTTCAGTTACCTGTTAAATTTTTTTCCCCAATATTTTTTTTCCCTGTAAACTTCAAATCTCTCAATATATGGAGCCCTGAGAGGTCAATATATGAGCCCTGAAAGGTCTCATTGACTATAAAGCTATCGTTATAGTCATAAGACTTTTGCTTTTTGCAAAGAAATTGTTTTAAAAAATAAAGTTGGAATATTTGAAAATATTGTACTTTCTGTATATCTTGTAGGCTGTTTCTTTTCGTGGGCAAAAAAAAACCTATGCAGTTTACACTGTCTGTCAGGTGGCTTGAAGCCCAGACTGCTTTGGAAGCCCAGGCTTTAACTTAGTCCCATACAACCTCACAGAAGCTTGTAATCCTTCTCATTGGCTACATCTACATGAGATGCTAAATGACATATTAGCATAGTTTACTACAGGGGCAGGCAATTATTTCAGGTGGAGGGCCACTTACTGAGTTTTGGCAAGCCATCAAGGGCCACATGACAAGTAGCCAGGGGCAGATAAATATTAATTTTCTAAATTTTTTTAGGGGCCCTGTGGGCCACATAGAATGGTCTGGCAGGCCTCATCTGGCCTGTGGGCCACATTTTGCCCACCACTGTTTTACTGTGAAGTAAGCACATGGTTCTACATGTGCATATGCTTACTTCACAGTAAATCTCAGTGCCATAGGGCTTGTGTAGACACCTGGCTGGGAGCTAAATCTGCTCACAGTCAGCTGCCCACCAGGGGATGGGAGATAGCTCCCTGCCCCCAGGAGCTGCCTACTGCTAGGGTGGGCTCTGCCACAGGAGCCTGGGTGGGAGGGGGTGTGGAGGGGAGGCTATATGTCCCATTGCCCTGGCAGCAGGGAGCTCCAAGTCCCCCACTTCCAGATCACAATCACAGAGCAGGGCCTGGAAGACCCTTATCTCCCAGCAGTGCCTCCAACATTGTGGAGATGCTGCTGAGAGACACTTCTCTCCCAGCCCAAGCCCTGCAACCTTGGGGTTCAGGCTGGGAGATAAGCATCTCCCAGCCCTGGCCCCATGGTTGTGGAGTTGCTGCTGGGAAATAAGGGTCTCCCAGCAGCGGCTGTGCCATTAGTGGGAGCTCCCTGCTGGTGTGGGCTGGGGAGCTTGTTCATTGCCCATCTCTGTACAGAGCTCCATGAGCATGGAGCTGAGTGGGGAACAAGCTCCCCAGGCTGTTCCCCCCCACCCCCATAGTTCTGCACTCATGAAGGTGGGTGGGGAACAAGCTCCTTAGCACCCTCTCTGTGATTGCAATCACAGAGCAGAGACTGGGAGCTCCCTGCATGGGGACAGTTTCCCACCCAGCCTGGAGCTAGCTGGGACCTGCCCCTGGCTGGGACAGTTCCCAGACAGCCCCAGGCTATGCAGGGAAGCATGTGCAGCCTGGAGGTGGCTGAGGACTGTCCTGTTTCCCAAGGAAGGCCTCAGCTCTGTGAATTATAGGTAGGGATCCTGGTTTTCTCTGAAAAAAAAAATCCCCAATTTTTTTTGTGGATATAAACAAATAACCCAAAATCCACACTTTTCTGTGATTAAAGTGACTGTAAGTGGCATTTCATTTTAATCATGGAAAAACATGGATTTTAGATTACTTTTTTATACCCAAAAAATGGTGATTTTTTTTTTTCATCAAAGATAACCACAGTCCCTGATTTATGAGCGATCCAAGGGCTTGGGTAATAAACCGGAGGAACAGAAATGACTATGATCTCATAGAGATAATGGAGACCTGGTGGGACTCCTCCTATGACTAGTAGACCATGGGTATACATGGTTAAACCCTGTATAAGAGAGATTGTGCTGAAAAAAGGGGCAGAGTGTAGCTCTCTATGTCAAGGATAGCTACACATCCCTACAAGCTGAGATTGGCACACATGGAGGAAGGCTGGAGACCTTTTGGTTTAGAATATGAGGGGAATGTGTTGAAGGGAACACAACAGTAGGAGTCTACTACAGACCTTCCAATCAGGAATAAGAGCTCGACCATGAATTCACTAGGCTGAGGCTGCATGCTCTTGGTGCATGGTTGTCATGGGGGACTTCAACTACCAGGACATCTCATGGGAAAAGCACGTGGTCAAAACCAATCTGTCACAAAGCTTCCTTGCATGCATGGATTAGCTCTACCTGTCTCAAGAAGTTTATGGGTTGACAAGAGACAAGGCACTGCTGGACCTGGTATTGGTCAAAGGGGATGATCTACTCAGTGACCTAAGAATCTAAGGGATGCTGGGAGACAGTGATCACACATTGATCACTTTCACTATCCATTACAAAACTGGCAAGTCATCCAGCAATGCAGTAGCCTTTGACTTAAAGAAAGCCAACTCTGATAAGCTCAAGAGGTTTGTTGTTGAGGCCCTGAGAGGCCATGACTTGACAGGGATGGGAGTTCATGACGAATGGTTGCTCCTTAAGGGAGCAATCCAAGAAGCACAAGGGATGCCCATCCCAACTCATAGGAGAAGTAGTAAAAGGCACACCAACCCCCCTGGCTCAACAAGGAACTCATGGAACTCTTGCATCTAAAAATAGCCATATAAACAATGGAAGACAGGAAGAATTGCTAAAGATGAGTATTCTGCACTGGTCTGTATCTGTAGGGAGCAAATCAGGAAAGCCAAGGGTGTAACCAAAATCCAACTGGCTACACAAATCAAGGACAATAAAAAGTCCCTCTTTACATATGTGGGGACTCAAAAAAAAACAAACAAGGATAACACTGGTCCCCTGCTAAACCAAATGGGACAGTTGACAAGTGACATCCAGAAAAAAAGCCAATCTGCTTAATGATTACTTTGCATTGTTTTTTCATCAACCCAAAGGGACCACCCTGCCTAACATGATGTGGGATGTCCAGGATGAGAATGAATATAAACTCATCATTGACATTGACCTAGCTATGGAAAACCTTGAGAGGCTGTACACCCACAAATCAGCTGGTTTGGACTGGTCAGGCCACAGCTGGAGTACTGTGCCCAGTTCTGTGCACCCCACTTCAGGAGGGATGTGGACAACATTGAGAGGGTCCAGAGGAGGGCCACTCACATGATCTGGGGACAACAGGGCAGACCCTACAATGAGAGACTGCGGGACCTGAACCTGTTGAGCCTTCACAAGAGAAGGCTGAGGGGGGGCATAGTGAACGTCTATAAAATCACTAGGGGGGACCAGAAGGGTTTGGGATAAACCTTGTTTCCCCTAGCGCCCCCTGGCATAACAAGGAATAACGGCCACAAGTTGTTGGAGAGTAGGTTTAGATTAGACATCCATAAGAACTACTTCACAGTTAGGGTGGCTAGGATCTGTAATCAACTTCCAAGGGAAGTGGTGCTGGCTCCTACCCTGGGGGTCTTTAAGAAGAGGCTTGATGCCTACCTGGCTGGAGTCATTTGAGCCCAGTTTTTCTCCTGCCCAGGCAGGGGGTCGGATTTGAAGATCTACAAGGTCCCTTCTGACCCTACTTCTATGATTCTATGACAGATTGCACAAATGAGTGCTTATGGAAGAGGTAGGAGTCGTGACACTTGGGCGAAGTACCTGAAGATTGGAGAAGGGCCAATGTGTTGCCTATCTTCAAGAAAGGGAGGAAGGAAGATCCAGGGAACTACAGGCCTATCAGTTTGATCTCAAACCCTGGAAAGATATTGGAAAATATCAAAGAAGCCATTCTCGATAGGCCAGCTGAAGACAACATTCTAAGGAATAGCCAGCATGGGGTTGTTGAAGGTAGATCTTGCCTGATCAGCTCATTTCCTTCTATAACCAGGTGATATATCACTTGGACAAAGGGGAAGAGGTTGACACCATATCATATATTTGGACTTTTCAGAAAAGCCTTTGATATGGTGTCTCATGATGTCCTCATGGAAAAACTGGCCAACTGAAGCCTCAGCCACACTACAGTCCAATGGCAGGGGAACTGGCTCTGAGGTTGGACACAGGGTGGTAGTTGACAGAAGTGAATCAACATGGCAGTCAGTGGCACCAGTGGTGTCCCCCAGGGCTCCATTCCTGGACCTATACTCTTTAACATCTTTATAAACAATCTGGATTCTGTTGTCAGAAGTAGACTGGCCAAGTTCACTGACCACATCAATCTTTGGGGAACAGCTTCCATACTTGAGGATAGGCTGGTTATTTAGGTTGACCTTGATAAGCTTGCAAGGTGGCTGGATGAAAATCTGATGGCATTCAATATGGAGAAATGCAAGGTGCTTCACCTATCCATCTGGAAGCTTGCTACCCATAACAGCCTCCGCTCTGTCACCAATCAGTTTGGCATGTGCAAGTCCATGGCTAAAGGAGCAGCCCTGGAATTATGCTGGGACATCCAAGACATGCTGGTAAATTGTATCATCTCCATCAGCAACCCTCACAAGGTGGTCATGGACTTCCAATAGGTAGAGTTCCGTACTGCATAGGAGCTGTCAATAGGACTTACATTCCCATTGTCTGCTTACAAGAAGCCATGATTTATCAATTGGAAGGGTTTTTACTCCATCATGCAGTGGGGTGTCACTGACCATCATGGTTGCTTCACTCACATTTTCACTGGCTGGGAAGACAGTGGCCACAGTGCAAATATATTCCATGACTCTACCCTCTCCCACTTAGTGGAAAATGGGCAGTACGCTCCTGGAACCCCCAGCACTGAGGTTGATAGAGCTGTTAAATTCCCCACCCCTTCCCACCCCTATCATCAAGGATCTGGCCTGCTGTCTCCTACCTTGATTTATGAAGCCCTTCACAGAGAACCTGGACCAGAGACAGTAGTACTTCGGCTGTTGCCTGAGAATGTCATGCATAACTGTTGAGTGTGCCTGTGGCCATTTCAAGA
Source organism: Crocodylus siamensis (assembly GCF_052110815.1). Lineage (NCBI taxonomy): Eukaryota > Metazoa > Chordata > Crocodylia > Crocodylidae > Crocodylus > Crocodylus siamensis. The sequence continues at coordinate 153,794,249 of NC_143396.1, read as the reverse complement.
CATACTGGAGTAATCTTGTGTGTCCCTGGATGTGGGTGAGGAGTATCTTCTGTGCTTTATTCTCACTGCCTGCATTCTCCACAACATCTATAAGAGCAGGAGGGAAGTCTTCTGTGAAACCTGAGTGAGGTACCACATGCAGAGGGATGCAACATTGGAGGGGCATCTTGTGTATGACAGTTATCTTTTTTTTAAACGCACCTCAGCTGTAAAGTATCCATGTTTCCTATCCATGAATTAGGACTACAGCATTAACAGCAATGAAAAATCTCAGGTACTCTGCAAAGTATGTGTAGCAGGGCACTGAGGTGCCTGCTACTTGTGGAGCAGTAAGGAGCCCAGCTGTGGGTTGCCAGAGTAACCAGTAGGAGTCAGCTTACTGAAAGAGGCAGGGCCTGGCCCCTATATAATTCCCAGGCTGAAGCCAGGCAGGCAGTTGCCTGCCAGCAGCCATAGGGGTAGGAACTCTGCCAGAGTGAGAAAAAAGGAAGAGCTAGAACGCACAGGCAGTTGTTCAGGTGAAAGATGGAGAAACCCAGTGACAGACTTGAAGGTGATTATGACCAGATGGCTTAGGTTTATGTTATAGCCAAAGGGCTTGAATTTGTATTGACGGTTTATGACCGGAGGCTATAAGGGGATGGAGGAGGCCTCATAGGGGAGCCATGGCCATGTGGAGACCCCAGAGAAGCCCCAGAGAGGGACTGGTGAGAAGCCCCAGAAAGGGGGCTGCTGAAAGCCAAAGTGCCTGTGTGGCGTGTTTCCGAGACAAGGCAGCACAAGCCTTAGCACCAGTGGGGTGTGATTGCAAGACAAGGCTGCAGGAAGCCAGAGCACCTGTGGGGTGTGGCTGAGAGACAAGGGCTGCGGTGAACTCAAGCACCAGAGAGGGCACAGAGAGTGAGATAGACCAAACAACATCCGGTACATCTGCGAGGCTTCGGGTGTGGTACAGGGATGGTTGGAGCCACGCATAGCCCTTATAGCTGGGTGTTTGGAACCCCATTGTATAAACAAGGATCGGGGTAGCAGGAACTGTGACCAGGAGGATGAGAGGCAACCTCTCTTTAACTTCCATAAGCTCAAGATGTGGCGGGCGAGAATGAGGGTGCGTTAACTCAGACTTGGCACAGTAGGGGGCACTAGGGGAGAGCACGGCAACCCTAGGACATTTCCCCCCACCTGGTACAGTATGTTTTGAAGACATTTCATGGTCAGTTTTCTTTCAGGAAAGAAGTGTTGGAGTGTAGAAGAAATGTTTGGGCAGAGAAGACAGTTAGTCACTGACAATACTGTTCAACACTTAATTTTATTCAGAGCAATGACTTGGAAGTGAAAATCTCTGCTGATTTATTAGCCTTGGATTCTTCTATAGACTTCTAGTACTTTTCTCTCCCCTCTTTAAATACTGCAGTACTTTCCTTCTCATTCTTCTTAATTTTCCAGGATTTTGCAACGCATTTTCCTAACAGAACCCTTTCACCAGCCATCCTTTTGCTTATTTCACCTACAATTTTTGTTTTTTTTCTTCACTGATTGTTCTGTACTTCAGGAAATAACACAAATACAAATAGGTAGCTGCCACACATACATAGAAGTATTCCAAAAAACCCCCTCTGATTCTAAGCTAAAATTCATGTGGAAGCCAAAATATAAGCCTCCATGCTGGGAATTATGGAGGAACATTACATTTTAGGGCTTAAAGGCTGCAGAGAGTTGCTTCTACTTTTCTATATCTATATCCTGAGCTAGAAAAGGGAAAACTACAAGCTTGGCCAGACAAATTATTTGTGCAATTCTCTGGGTTAGTCTGTATGTGGTGGATTGATAGTAGCTGTTATGATTAAACTGTAAGAGTGCATAATGTGTAGTTATTTAAAGATATTTATGTAGGTGGCAAGAAACTGGGTCATAACATAAGTTCTCAAGAGAACTAGATTTTGGTCTCTGCTCTCAACACTATTTATGCATTTTATCCAATGTCTTTTTAGTGCAAAAATGCATAAGCAGTACTCAACTCAGGAGCACCCTCTTCCACATCCTCCCAAGGGAGTGCTCTTTGTTATTTGCTCTCTCTATGTAGTCCCAGGAATCCTTTGTTCTTGGGTGTACAGGCTGAATAGAAAGAGTAGAAGATGCCCATACCCCAGGCTAGCCTGTAGTCCAGGCTGGGCAATTATTTTGGGCAGAGGGCCACTTACTGAGTTATGGCAATCTGTCAAGGGCCTCATGGGTAGCCCTGCCTCTTGACAGGTGCCCCACCCCCTAGTTTCCATCTTGTGACCAGAAGTCCTGCCCCGTAACCCCTGACCTTTGCCACCAAAAGTCCCTCCCCTTGTCCCCAGAAATACTTGTTTCAGCAAGGGGTTTTGCCATCTCGGAACCAGAAAAATACCAAATTATATTCTAAAAAGCAAACATCTACAACATTCATTAGTTTGATTTCAAAATATGTTTTTGCCCTGATTTACAGGGATTTGTGTAGTGTGTCTAGAGGTGATTGCACAATAGCATAAAATGAATTCTTACTCTTGTAAACTGCGGGGGATATGGGGGTAGGTATAGGTTTGTGGGGAGCTGTGGGTGGGGGTGGGGGTGGGTTGAGGGAGCATGTGGGGATGTGTGGATATGTGGGCTGTAGATGGGTATAAGGCTTGCGGAGGATGTGTGTAGGGGGGAGGCTGGTGTGTATGGGGAGTCTGTGTGTATGGCACTGTGAGGGGGTATGTGGGTGCATACTTATGGTGGGGGGTGCTTGGACTCACCCTACAAACACACACACACACTGTGCTTGCCTCACTACACACACACACACACACACACACACACACACACACACACACATACACCCCCCCCCATGCCTCTGCTCCTGCAGTCCAGCAATGCAGCCAGGGGCCATGTGGTGTTGGAGAAGCTGTATGCTGCAGGCAGACACTTTTGGGTAGGGGTGCATGTGGGGATGGAAGGGGGCTGGGGGAGGGGCCCGGCCAGGCTGGCCTTTCTCCTGACTCCTGCTGGCTCCCCCTGGGTCCTACTGGCACTGTCTCCTGTCATCTTTGACAGAGAGCCTGGAGCAGATAAATAGTAGTTTTCTTAACTTTGTAGGTACTCCGTGGGTCAGATAGAATGGCCTGGCAGGCCAGATCCAGCCCATGGGACATATTTTGCTCACCCCTGCTCTAGCCTATTAAGCACTAGATCATTCTGCCGGGATGTGGGAGTCAAAGGCTTCAAGCCCTTTGGAAGACATCTTAGAACCCATGTTTCCCATTTCCTGGGTGACTGCTAGGGCTGTGTGAATCTTTGGGTGGTGATTTGATTCGGCCTGATTTGGTGGCCAAATCTCTGAATCTGAATTGAATCAGGGGAACAATGTAAATATGTGAATTGATTCAAAGCTCTCCAAATCTTCAGAAAAGATTCGGAGAGCTTTGATGATTTGGGCAGTCCCCGGTGGCTGCAGCAGGGAGCTGCAGCTGACTCTGAGGTTGTAAGTATTAGGGGCTGGGGGAGGGGCCATGGGGGGTACCCCTGCCAGCCTCCCCAACCTCCCTTGCTCCCCCAGCCCCTCCCCATGGCTGCCTCTGCCAGCCCCAGCTCAGTGCTTTAAAGAAAAGCCCTGGTGCTCAGTGGGTGCTGCCAGGCAGTGGGGGGGGGGGGCATCCCTGCTGCCCTACACTGCCCCATGCTGTATGGGGGCTCTTCCATGATCCCCCTGACTCCCCTCTTGTCCCCAGTCCCCCATAGATGCCCCACCCAGTCCAACTCTGGCCCTTTAAGAAATAAAAAAGCTGAGAAAAGCCCTGGGACTCACTGGTCCTGCAGCAGCCTCGCAGTTTTGGGGGACTTGTGCAGAGCCCCCATGGTGCACAGGGTAGCGGGGGCAGTGGGGATTGCCCCCCTGCTGGCAGGAGCAGTGAGTCTGGGGCTTTTTTCGGATTTTGTTTTTTTGTTTTAAAGGGTGACAGCTTGGCTGGGCTGGGACACCCGTGTGGGGCTGGGGGAGCAGGAGGGGTTGGGGGGCTCATGAATAGAGTCCCACACAGTGGGTGGCAGCAGGGATCACCCCCCGCCTGGCAGCACCCACTGAGTCAGGGCTTTTTTCCCCCAAAGAGCTGGGATCTGGGGTGAGGGGGCAGCCATTGCTGGGTTGGGAGAGTGGGTGGGGGATGGGCCTGGACTGGATGATTCTGAGATGTGGCAGCAGCCGAATCTCTGAATTGGATTCGACTGAATCAAATCGGAACAGTGATTTGAATCACCGAATTGAATCACTGTTCCCCGAATTGGCCGAATCCAAATCAATTACTAGCTGCTTTGCACAGGCCGAGTGACTGCTCTAACTAGTAGAATAATATGAAAAGTCAGAGCACAACCTCCAGTGCTTGTGGTTTTGAAGGGAAGTGGCCATTATGGATGCTGTGTTTTGTGCTGATCTTAATGCTGTTATTGTGTGTTGGACCATGCCTAGCAGATTGGGCCTCTCATGGAATACAGATATGGGATGCCCAGTTTGTGAATTACAAACAGAATTGGGAGGGGATAGATGCAGAAATGACAGCTCATCTAAGAAGGCAGCATACCTAATCATGCTCAGTAGTAGAACTTTGAACCCCTTAACTTTACTGCTGAAAACCTGGATACCTAGAGACTCTGGGGCACCTTAGCAATTATGTGGGAGTTTTGTAGATCATCTTTTGAAGCCTGACAGCTTAAATTCCACTTCAGTTGCACTTTAGGTGCCTAACTGCTGATTTTTGTATCTGGCCTTAAGTTCATAAGCCTTATCTAATTGAATGAACCAACAAATGATGTCAAAGTAAAGTGTCAAATCCAGTGAGACATAAATAGGTTAGGAGCATGAGCAGATAAATTGCTCATTAGTTTTAAATTAAGCAAGTGTCAGGTCATGTGGAATATGGCCCAGAAACAGGCATTGCGGTATGTTAAACAGGCCTGCCACAGAACACAGCCAGAAGAAGAGGGGTATGGCAGGGTTGTTAGGCAGAATCATGAAGCTGTTCGATGACTGTAAGGCGAAGGCTGAAAAGACAGGGAAAACACTCTTATGCATAAATAGAGGAATAGGACAGAAATCAGAAGGCATGTATACAGTACTGACCTTTCCTCAGGCTAACACAACTTGTCTACCTCTCTGCTCTTCTTTCTTCTGCTGTTGTTGCCCTCCAAGGCTGCCAAAGGCAGAGACTGAGCCAGTACCTTTGTTTTCTTTTCCCATTCTTACTGCTCTCAGTCCTCTCATGAAGTTCCTAGAATCCCTTTGCTTGTTAGACCTACTATGCCTATACTCTCCTATATCCCTCCTTCAAAGCCTGTTTCTTCCCTGAGGCCTATAATACCTAAGCATCATTTTTACATTTTGAGAATGGTTTGCATTAAGTTACCAGTTGTACCATAACAAGATGTATTAAAAATAGAGAGCAAATACTTAAACTGTCTGGTATAACGGGCCTCTGATCTTTGACTTAGCCTTCTAGTCGCTACCACATAAATGATGAAACAAAGGAATCGGTATATATTATGCATCTTGTCTTGAACTCTGTAAAAGCTCATGTATATTGGCCTAATACACAAGTTACAGCAAAAACCAAAATCTTATTCTCCTGAGAATTCAGTACCTGTGTTTCTCATTTCGTCTTTCGTAAGCCACATATCCAAGTCCCAGAATCTTCCTTCCCTCTAATATTGGGTGTCGCATGTGAGCATCCAATCATGAGTCTCTGGAGTTCCCAAGTGAAACCCTTCAAATTGTTCTGACCTGGTCCCCTGGTATCTCTGTTACCCCTCCCTGCCCCGCCCCCCCCCCAAATAAGTATTTCTATAAAGTACTCTGCAAGCTTTTCCTACCATACCTTTTGTATGTTACCTACATACAATATGGTATACCTGCCATTTTTGTGATTGATTAGGACTATATTGGTTCCTTTAGATTAACATGTTGGGGTTCCTGGTTTTCTCTTCTCCCATTAAACAACTTCAAAACAAAATAACAAGACAAATTACACTACATTGCATCAAGTTCATGTTCTCTGTCCTAATCTTCAAAGCACTCACTGACCTTGGCCCCAGTTATCTAAATGATAACTCAACTGAAGTGCTAAGAGGAAGAGCATGGTTGATAACACTGCTTTCCAAGTGTAACAGAACTTTCTACCATAAGAATAAACCTTTCCCTTCATGTTCCCCTGTTCTCAGGTGTGGCTGCTTTACCCCGGAGTTTGGTATCATTGGCAAACTTGGCCAGTCCACTTCTGACTCCAGTGTCCACATCATTGTAAAGATGTTGAACAATACAGAGCCTTGGAGGACCCCACTGGTCACAGGGCACCATGACAATTGACTTCCGTTAACCACCACCCTCTGGTTAACTATGAACTCCTATTTCCATGTACAGCAGAAGACTTCTCAACTACTTCTTACATTTTAAAGTAAGTATAAAAGCTGCTATTTTATTCTGTTTCATATTCATCTTTAAAACTTTCCTTGTCATGGTACCTTCATATTACTTTCCATCAGTTAATTAGCTAGTAATATGAGAATACAGCTAATACATGTTCATGTAGCATTTCATAGACATACAAAAACAGATATTGAGAGTCCAGAGCTCCCTGATGCTGAGGTGCTACAAGGTCCCTGCAAAGGCACACTGTCCAGCCATGGGGTGATAGGGAACTGATCCATAGCTCCACTTCCTTCCCCCAGGGGACCCTGTCAGTGAGCTAACAGGCTTAGGATGTCATTTGTTGCCTCCACTTTTGAAGGCTATCTCCTTTGCCAAATCAGCTGTTGCTGCCACCATAGAAGAGTAGAGCAGTAGTGGGTCCATAAGAGCTGTTGTAGCAAACAAAGCTAGAGCTCTGTTTCCTGCAGTCTGTTAGTGGGCCACCCTCCTTTTAGAGAACAGAGCATTTGAGAATGTTGGGTGTCCAAGAGGCCCCCCAGTTTTACTTCATGTTGCACTTCATTGAAACAGGAACTTGTTTGTGGTGAATCTGGCATGAACATGGTGGAGCTGCCATTTTTGTGACAGATCTGCCATCTGTAGTGCTACCAAAAGCCTGAATGTATGAGCACTTTTTGTGGCTCTATTATGAGCCTTTATAGTTCTACAAAAGTAATGTGTGTATAAGCTTAGAGCTGGAGAATAGCTGGCTTTTTTTCCTATTCATTTTCAGGTAAAAAAAAAAATAATTATGAGAAATTGAAAGTTTCCACTGATCCAAAACAAAACAAGAAAAAGCATCAAAGCAAAAGAAATATTTTGGTCCACTCAAAAATGAAATATTTAATTTTTAGCTTTTAATCTTTTTAAATTATTGAAGTAAAATTGGAAATGAAGCTTTATTTGCAATTATATATACACTTTATTGTCAATAGTATCCACACGTCAAACAGTCCAAAATAAAACATTTGACTTTTCAGATTTTTTTTAGACTTTTTCTGAATAAAACAATTTCTAAAGTGTTTTGCTTAGCACAAATCATTTTTTTGATGAAAATGTTTCAGCCAGTTCTAGCTGAAACCCCTGCCTCCAGGCTTCAGTGAGGCTGCTGCTTTTTCCAAGGCTGAGTCCAGAGCAGAGAACAGCAGCTGCAGAAACTGGGTGGGCAAGCTAATCCTTCGGTACCTGCTCCTTAGGACAGATGGCATGGGCAGCCACAAGTAAGTGGGGTGGAAGGGTTGGGGGCAGTGAGCATGGATCTGGGCTGCTGGAGAAGGTGTGGGAGGCACCTGGCCTGATCTGGGCCAGATGGGGAGTGGGGTGTAGGTGGGGTGTTTGCACTAAGATGTACAACTGAAACTGGGTGTTTCTTCATGTGTGTTTTTATTCATGTGTGTTTTTATAGTGGATTTAGCATAGAATGACCATTTTTAAGGCACATTAAGGTATTGTGTCTACATGTGCACCCCCTTAATGCGCCTTAACAATGGCAGTTTAACACTGTGAGCCTAAATTTGATACCTGCATAAAGCAGGTATCAAATTTAGGTGTGAATAACTAAGTTACATTAGCTCATGTACAGACACACTAATAATGTACATTAACGTGGTATGCATCAATGGATAGACATTGTGTCAATGTGCATTAGTGCATCTGCACATCCGCTAATGTGACTTAGTTATTCATGCCTATATTTAATGAGCCTTAATGCACATTAGTGTATCTATGTGTAGATGTGTAGCTAAATCACCCTAACATGCCTTAAGCAAAGGCGCATTAAATTTAGGCTCATTTAAATACATATGTAGACACATGCACTGGGCAACATGGATCAGAGATAATCTTGCCCTGGAGTGGCATAACTTTGAGCTGCATAATGAGTGCTTAAAACTAGTTTCAAGTGTTAATATGTGAATAATTCAGGGGGTTAAACCTCTAGGAGCCACCCAAAATTACCATGTAACAAGACCCTCAGAGCTTCCTTCTCTATTTTTTTTTATCAGTGGCCTTCTGTGTTCATAATCGTAGTTAAGATTACCTGGGTTAGAGTATTCTCTTTCTTATCCTTCACTACCATGTCTTCCTATCCACCCATCATTACTTCTGTTTCTATTTAAGCTTAATCACATTGTCTTAAAGACTGATCTAAAGGATCACCCCAAATCCATTTCTTTTCCTACTGTTTTCACTATAGATGCTTTTGCATCCCTCTCCTGGTTCTCTTGCACTTCATTGTGCTTCTTTTACACTACTTGCACCCTCCTTCTTCCCAAAATGTCCACTATTTCTCTAATCCCACCTATGAGGCTCTTGACATTCAGTATATCACTGGGAGTATCTACACATGAGCTTTAATGTGCATTAGCCTATTTTAATGCGTATTAAAGCATCACAAAAAAGTGTGCTTTCACTAATGCATATTAAAATAGCCTAATGCATCTTTTTCTAGTACCTCATGATAGAGGGCATTTTTACATGTGCTTCGGGGTTGGGCTGGGGTTCACTTTAATTAGAATGTCTCTGAGAGCCACTGTAATTAGAGCACCCAGAGCATCTTGTGTATCAGCGTCCCCACACTTCAAAATAGCAGTAAGGGCACTTTAGATAAAGCTCATTGAATGAGCTTTAGATAAAGTGCCCCTGCTGCCCCTGATATGTACATGAGACATGGAGGCTGGTTGGAGTGCAATAATTTGAATCTGTGTGATTAATCAAGTCTGCTCCAATGCATTGTGATTACATGTGTCAGAGCAGCCTTCTGTTTCATGTACAGGCACCCAGAGGTACTACATTTAATGCACATTAGCAAAAGAACATTAATGAACATGTAGATGCACCCACTGATAATGGTACTTACTTTAACAGTAGTTTTGTGCCCTGTACTACCCCTTGCTTATTATCATAGCAGGTGGGTGAGGATGCCCTAGCATTTTTCACCTCCAATCAAACATTCATAATTTTGGAGCAGTATTTTGCCTATCTGGATGCTTTTTTTTTGCTGCCAGCCATAGTTTTAAATGTTGAGCCTTTGACCATTTACCAGACATTTACAGCCAAATAATAATAATTAATACAAATACTATAGATCTCAAATACTATAGTGCTTTTGCTTTTAAGGTCAGTCCACACCCTTGTAGCTCCCAATTCATCTCCCCACTCCATTGGCCTTCTGTACTTCATTCCATTCTAAAAACCAGGTACTCCAATATTAATTTTCTTAGCTTGAGTTGTAAATCTAAATCCAGCTCACTGCCTGCCTTTAAAGATATACAGGCCTATTTTCTTATGATATTCCCTAAAAAAGTGTTTCAGCTATTTGTCAAGTCCTATTATTGTCAACTTAAAGCTAATGAATAATATTATCATGCACAATTATACTGCTATTTTACACGATATCTGTAATAACATCAGTCCGGATTTAGAATGTTACCTAATTTTGAGTGCTATGTTAGTAAAAATACACTGAGAAGTTAGGAAACAAAGGTGAGCATTTTAAATGGTAAACTTGAATTTGGGAAGAAAGAATAAACAGAAAATCTATGCACAGTTTTTTCTAGAAGAGGGTGGTATGAACTTAAAGAGCACTCAGAAAAAATCAGTAATAGAAACAAGTATCATAGCCATTAAACCAAAAACCAACCCTACCCCTGACAAAAACCAAGAAAACAGCTAAGCACATCATGCAAAAGAATGTTATAGGTTACTTGCACTAGTGGATTCAGCTGCTATTTTAGTTCTCCTAAGTTGCTTTTTGATCTATAATATTGCTGAAAGAAAGCCACTATATTTCTCCTGGAGAAACATAAGTGAAAATATGTAAATCTACAGTAAAAAATTTGGTTGACATTACTTCTTAAGCATTTGCCTATTCACAAGGACCTAGTCACATAATGTTTTATAAAATTACTTTTGAGCTTTTATACCTGTGAATTAATTTCCTAATGTCTTGCATAGGGGGGAAAAATCCCTTCTTTTTATAGCTCATTCATTTTTACATTTCTTTCTGTGTCATACCCCTTCTCCATTAACACAAAGACTTCTTTTATTTTATATGGCTGTAAAAACCAGCAGGCTTCTCTCTTAATCAGTGTTGTCTAGGTTCATTGCCGGAGGGTGCGGGTCATTAGTAATAAAGGTCATTACTTGATGTTTCCAACATACAGAGACTGTCAAATGATTCCCCTCCACCCCCCCTGCCCTTCTTCATTTAATCTCCCAATGATTAGAAACAGGACCAGTTTTGTAATATTCAAGTTATTTTATTGCAGTTATTTTGTTAAAAAATAAACTATAAACTGCCTAACTATTGGAAACAAAAGTTATACAATAGTAGTAGTTTGTTCACAATAGTCTTGAGGAAATCACAAAATGCAGAAAGCTTCAAAAATCTGAGACAAGGGAAAAAAATACTAGTGTTTGGTAGCAAACTCAGCCCGGGTTCCTCCAAGCAGCTGAATCAAATGCTAAAGGAATATCCCATGGCCCTCTGGCTGTCATTTCAGACCTGCCCTCATTGCTTTATATCTTAGGACTGACTGATTCCTAGCTTCCTAATTGAAAAGGCACTTTGTAGTAAAAAAAAAAAAAAAAAAAAAAAAAAAAGTGTTTAAATCATTTGAAACCATGATCCTCTGGTATTCTTTGTGGAAAATGTTTCTCTGGGATCTTTCATCTTCTTAATCAGAATAATCTTAAGGAGCCTTTTATGAAAAATGCAGGTGTAATGTAGTTGCTTTGGAATAAGTGGAGGAAATTGAAAATTCTGGGTGTGATTCCCCTCCCCCGCCAGGATTTTATATCAGCCTGGATTTTTAATGTTGATTTGTCTTCTCCATTTTCTTTTCCCTTCATTTTCCCATCATTATCAGTATTTCCTCTGTCTCCATCATTAAATGAATGTTCCTGTATTTAGTGGAATGTTTTCTCACACCAGAGAGAAGTATTACAAAAACAGAAAACAAACTCCAACAGCTTGGCTCTTTCATTTCTTACAAAGATGGAAATTTAGGAAAACAAGAATGTGTCTGTCATAAAAGAGCTTTGCAATACCCTTCAGGGGAAAAAAAAAAGTATTTACAGTGAGTTTGGATACAGCCCAATTCTTTGCAATTCTCATTCAATAAGTCTGAAATAAGATTAATGAATGCAATTATAATTCTGCTTCCCTTCTTTCCCTGTGCCCTCCCTTCTTATACCTTGCTGCCTCACTTTTGCAGTTACAGGGTAATGCATTTTTGCAGTTCACCAGTGAATGGCAGATTCTCCTGTAAGGCTATGTATATTAAGATTCTCCCTGAGAATGTTAACATTCTTTTAACAACACATTAAGTTGAAGCTAAAAGTCAAAGCCAGGGATCATATTCAAAAGGAAGATGCTGTATTAAGGGAACAAATTGTCTCCCTTTAGTTCTATATTCAGATAACTCCTTTGGACCAAACACTAAATATTCTATTGCCATCTATGTTGCTGCTGAATATTTTCAAGCTTTTTATTTTGTGTCTGTTGCTGAACAAACACTCTTTGAAGCACAGTTCAAGGAACTCTCTCTGAGTTGCACACCTCCCCTTCTTTCCCCTTCCTTCCTAGCACTTGACCTTCCCTAGCAGCCCATACTACTTTATCCTTCTAGTCCACAAGTAGCTGTTTGGAGGATTGGTCCTTGAGTTTCTCAGCATCTTCAGGATAGTTTAGGTTTCACCACCCTCACTCCACTTCCTTTCTTTAATTCATTCTTTTCAGAGAAATGTTATATTTACAAAGTTCATTGGAAAAGTAACAGAAAAAAAAATGGCAAACCGGTACCTGAAAGGATGATAAATGAAAACTAATGACTTTCAGGGAAATGAATGTTTGGTCAATTTAAAGTCCCAATGCCTTCCTTATAGTTAGCTTTTTAAAATATTCCTTCATTAATGGAATACTTGGAAACAGAAGCAGTTTCTTTAGATCAATAGTAAATCATAAACAATTGCAGTTTGAAGCTAGCTTTCTTTTTTTATTAAGAAACTTGCTGACAGCCAATATTGCTCCATTATTACTTAGTACTTTCAGAAAGCAACCTTTAATAAACCATAATAATGATATTTTGCACGTATGTACTTAAGGAGCTCAAGATAGATTACAGTAAGGCTATGCGACAGCTAAGTGTTATTCTCATTTTGCAGTTTGTTGCAGTAGAGAGATGATAAATTATGTCACCTGAGAGTCCTGACTCCCATGCCTTTGTCCTGACAATTAGGAGTTCTTTATCCATCCCCAGTATCAGTTGTAGCTTTCACACAGCTATTTTGTACATGGGCAAAGGTAGCATTTGATGAAAAGTGAGTTTCAGAAAGTTCTGCATATCAATCCAGTGGAAAGCACAAAATTATTTCTAAATGTTATGATCCACATGACATACAACTGTTTCATATTGACTCACAGTTGAATGAACAAAGCAAAAATGATTAAAGTTAAGTAAAGCATTTCTTATGTGGATCACTTTTTTTTAAAGCTTGGCCCTGATATGGGAGATTTAACTATTATCACTGGGAAATGCAGAGGATATGAATTCTAAGATGGAGATTTCTAAAGACTGATTTAAAAAAAACAAAACAAAACAGCTTGTTTTTGCCCCAATAAACACAGGTTCTGATTCATCACTGTATTATGCCATGGTCTATGCCTTGTAATTCCACTGAATAGAATCACGTAATGCAGAAGTCACCCCAGAGAATTCATTATTTTAATATAAGTAGTTGTAGGATTAGTTGAGAATAAATTATTTTCTTATTGGTTTCAATTACCATTTTTCTTTCACTTGCAGTTGCTTTTTTTATTATGGAATGCTTGATTTGATTCCACACAGTATTTTGTCCAATATACTCAATATATTTTCAAACAATTGTGAACTATGAAATGTACATTTCTAAGGAGATTAAAAACAAAAGGTGTTCCTTATCACCAATATTTATCTCACTTCTACCAAACAACAGATGCTAACAAAGATTCAATATCAAAAGCCAACCGTAGCCTTTTGGAATATGTTTCAAAAACAAGAAATTGGTATTTGAAAAGTATTTATGGCTGAATAATCACCAAAGGATTTTTGAAGTTATATGAAATGTACTTCCTCCAGAAAGAAGAATGTTAAAATTCCTGGTCATATTGAAAGCAGAAGAAATCTTTTGTACTACTGGATTCTAATAGCAAAGATTTGGAGAGCATTGATGATTCAGGCAGTCCCCAGTGCCTGCAGCAGGGTGCTGCAGCCACTCAGAGGGGTAGGGGAGGGGGGGCTGGGGGAAAGGGGAGGGGGCCATGAGGGGGACCCCTGCCAGCCCCCCCAAACCCCCCACTCCCTCAGCCCCCCTGACCCCCGCCCATTCCCCCAGCCCCCCACCCATGGCTGCCCCCACTCACCCCATCTTGATACTTTAACGAAAAGCCCTGGTGCTCACCAGGTGCTGCCAGGCGGGGGACGATCCCCACTTTTCCCCGCTGTCCCATGCTGCATGAGGGGCTCTGCACAAGGCCCCTTGATCCCCTCTTTCAGTCCCCCGCCTGCTGGGGCTCTGGTCCTCTAAGAAAAAAAAGTAGCAGAGAAAAGCCCTGGGACTTGCCCCTCCTAGTGCAGCTTCACGGCTTTGGGGGCTCCTGCAGAACCTGCCATGTAGTGGGGGTGGTGGGTTTGCCCCTCCGCCGGCAGCAATGGTGAGTTCTGGGGTTTCTTCAGGTTTTTTTTTCCTTAAAGGGTGAGAGCTGGCCCATGTGGGGCACCAATGAGGGGGATTGGGGAGCAAGGTGGAGGGGCAAGAGGGCTTGTGCAGAGCCACCCACGCACAATGGGGGATCACCCCTGCCTGGAAGCACCTGTTGAACTGGGCTTTTTTTCCCCCAAGTGCTGGGACTTGGGGTAGACAGGGTGGCCATTGCCATCTGAGAGAGGGGCAGGGGATGGGCCTGGCCTGGCTGATTTGGTGATTTGGCTGCTGCCGAATCTCCAAATCGGATTTGGCCAAATCGAATCAAATTAGGACAGTGATTCAAATCACTGAATCGAATCACTGTCCCCTGAATCAGCCGAATCCAAATCTGAAGTGAATACTAGCTGCTTCGTACAGGCCTAATTAGTATAAGCACCATGTAACTGTTAGACCCCAACTTCATGCAGCACCCAACAACTAGGAAGACAATGATTCAGTTGCTCATGGAACTTGTTACTCATTAGCCAGAGCAAGCAGGGAGCAAGTGCTACTTGCACACATTACTTGCAACAGCTTTATTTAGAGTGGAGACAGCTTCGGACAAGGGTCCCCCACAGACACACAGCCCATGAACCAGGGGACCTGTGTTGAACAATAGTTTTTTCCTGAATTTATACACTTTGGTTTATACTTATTAAGATTCACTCCACCCTCACTCCTCCTATCTCAAGCTCTGCCTCTGTTTACTGTTTGCTTCATTAGAATGGAATTGCCTATGCATTTTATTCATTTACATGTCATTTTGCTGTGAGCACATGTCTAAGACCTTGACTTCTTTGGTCAATGGGCTCTTTGGTCAATGGGCAGACTTTCACCAAAACCTGGAAGCTTCTGAAGGCTTCTTCACCAATCACCATTCACCTTTTCACATATGTTTATTTCAGATTCTGTTACCAATTATGTGTTGTTTTTCACATCCCAGTCTGTTTTTCTGTCCCAATTTGTACCAGCTCCACATTCCTAAAGTTTCACCTCATTCACAGCACCAGACTCACTTGCTGCTTTTTCTCAGAAAATGATTGACACAGTTGAGATGGTTACTTAGCATAAGCAAACGGCTGGCTAGCATAAGCAAATAAGCATCATAAACAATGTCTGCTTGCCTCAGCATCTTGCAATATACTTTTAATATATCATTCTGCCTTATGGTCAGCAGCTCTGCTAGGCCACAAGTCATGCCTTTATTCAGCTGCAAATCCAGTGCTCAAAGATCCAAATATTGTCACCCTAACAGTAACTGTTTCTTCACCTATGAAAATATGGATCCATAAGGAGAGGGATGAAATATTTAGGATGGTACAAGTGAAGTATTAAAGTGACATTAGAAGTGAAAAGTTTAGATTGGTTATCAAGAAAACCTTTCTACAATGGGTACAGTTAGACTGAAATAGCTTCTCTGCTGGGACATAGCAGAACTCCCATCACTTCAGAACTAGACTGTGTAAACCATTAGGAAATATAGTTCAAAGAACAATTCTGCACCAGCAAGAGAGAATGGATTATACACCCCAACAGGTCTTTTTGCTGGAAACCGATGTCACTTTTGTACTGCCATAATCATTTTTTATGGCAACACCAAGAATAAATAAATATATGCCCATGCCCTTTGTTACACCATAGATACCTTTGTTGTGGCTGTGACAAAAGGTAGTAATAATATGTTCCACTTTCTTGCAGTGGATGTCTATTTGCTTTATGGCAGTAGAATGCAGGCAGCCCAAAGCATGGCCAAGGAATTCCTGTGCAGGATCAGACCCTTCAAGCCCCAGGAGCACCTGCCTAGCTTTCCCCATGTTTATGGATGTGGCCTCAGGAATCTGCAGGGACTATCTTCATCAGCAGTGAAATCTGGTGTTCTTTGCTTTCACAAAGGTACCCTTGAGATTCCCAAGGATGTGTCTCTGTAAGCAGGGAACACCTCACCCACTGTCCTGCATGGTCAATGGGTGATGTGTGTTTTGCCCAATAAAGCAGATCAGCTATGCCAGGACACATGCCAGAACAGCTGATCTGCTTCATTTGGCAATGTCTATTCATATCCTAACTCTAATGTCTGTGAATCAGTACCACGAACACGGAAAGGTAATTAACTAGGAAACAACAGGGAAGTTGGAAAAAGCAATATCTGCAAAGATGGGTAATTAAAATAGGAAGCGTCCATTAGGGATGTAAAATTGACTGTTTAGGCAGAGCTTTCAGCACTTGCATTAGTGCCCTTAAATCATATAACGATTTATCTCCAGTGGTCAAACTTTATCCCTCCACTAAAATGTTAAAAGCAGATTGATGCATATTAGGAAGGGCTACAGGAGTGATGTGACTATACATTGAGAGGGATGGGATTGGGCTCAGATTCTTATGCAAAACCCTTGGGTTTTTCTTTTAGAAGGTTCTGGTCAGAATTGTGACACTGATTTTGCTTTGGAGTTCATACTATTTAATCACAAACTTGTGATGCTACATTGCTTCTTATAACTCTCTTGGAACCAAGCATCCTGTTCAAAACTAGAGTACAGTTTAATAATGATGACTAACTAATACATACCACTTGCATGGTGCCATCTCAGTGTGTTGCAAAGATGTGAAATCAATGTTATAAGCAATTATACAAACACTGTATTCAAACCCAGGAGGCTGGCTTTATGTAGTCCAAGGGTTTTGTGTTGCAGAAAAACAATGCTTCTTGACCTTAGAGTTGTTTAAAGATTTTATTCTACCTCCTTCCTGTGGCCATTAAAAGTTTGACATGGCTGTCAGATCAGCAGAAAATGTTTTTTTTTCCTATAGCTATAAACTATAGTCCAATTTCCATGCCATGCATGGAACATGAAGGTCCAGAGCCTCAAGGCTTTGAGAAAGTACTTTCATCTACTATGAATGCACTTCTTGGAATGTTCTTAACGTCTAGGGTCTGTGTTTGCCAGAAGGGGTTTGAAGATGTAGCTGCCTGACTTTCCAAGATACTGTTCTAACAACCAAGCCACAGGCTAGGCCTTAGCTCACCCTTACTTTGAAGCTGGTGGCTAGGGACCTGAAGAGAGAGATTTATGTGAGGCTAGGAAGAAGAGAACAAGTTATATGGTGTGAGATGGATGCTGCTGTAGAAGGGAGAGGGCCATGGTTTCTGGTCCCTTGCCTCCATTGGAAACTTCCCCACTGCTCTCCATTTATTTTAGCCAATGAATATTAAATGCAAGGTGCAGTGGCTCAACTTCAAGAGGAGGGCTGGACAGGAGACTAATTTGTGGCCTTTATAGCTGAAGCCCTGTGCTAGGAAACTGGAGAGAGAAAAGCTGAAAACCCATTTGGGAGGCAGCCAAGAACCTGGGTCTCCTGCTTCTTGGGTAAGTGCCCTAGTCACTAGACTATTGAGCTAAACCACAGAAATGTCCTGTCAGGGAGAGACAGGCAGACATTTGAGAGGATTTTCTAGCTCCCATGAAGGTGAGTGGGAGGGCTGAGTGGACTGTTCTGGAGGGAGGGACAATTAGGAAAGATATCCCTGTGAGGAGACGCGGGCAAGAGGACCCTACTGGAGGGAGCTCAGTGTGATTGAGGGAAGGTTGACTCAGGGGCATCTTTATAGAAATTTTATGAGGACTAGATGATAATCTGAAAGTAGGGTGAGGATTTTTCCAGCATTTATCAGTTTTGCTTTACCATATGCTGTTGTTAACCCATTTTATCTCTTTTTCTTTCCATGTAGTAACCCTTTCTGTTTTTTTTTTCCTGTTATTTGACTGATGTGCCTATGGTAAATTGTGATTTCAGAGCAAATTAATAATGCATCCATCTTACACCAATAACATGTTGCCTCCCAATAACCTGAGCGTACCTGTTCGGTGGAATGGTGGATCAGAAAGCCTGCACAAACCTAAGGGCTATCTCTGGCAACACCCTTGCACCCCAGGGTTTTGTCACAAGTTCTCTTGCTCATTTTTGCTGGGCCACAATTTCAGGACTTGCTTTCAGGTCCATCAGTATGGAGTCAGAGGTACAGCGTGCTATACATGCACAAGTAGCCATGTGGCTATGTCCACATTAACAGTGTATGTGGAGTGGGATTGCAACCTATGTGTAAACATGGGTGACTGGTGCCACTTTAGTCATGGGGGTATGTGCCTCCCCAGCAACCAGTCAGCAACTGGGGGGAGTCCCCACTGCAGCCAGTCTTGCTGACTGACTTGGAACGGGGGGGGGGGTCCCCCATGGCTAACTGCACTGACCGGAAAGCGGCCGTGCTGCTCCCAGAAGCAAGAAGGGACCATGGCACTTCATCCAGGTGCTCCCGCTCCCCAGCTGGCACTCACACAAGTGCTCCTGCCTGTCCCCCATGCCTATCGCCTAAGCAGGGAGCACAGCCTGTCAGGGGGTGCATCAGTGTTCTCAAGGGCGTGCACGTGCATCCCCTACACATCGCCACTCTGTGTAAATAGCAAATATATCAGTTATATGTGAATTTAAATAGTGAGTTTAGGTGTCCCCAGAGTCAGGTGGAAGTTCTTTATGGATAAAAATTTTGGATTTAAGTGCTTTAATTCTGCCCAAGACCTGCTTTGATCACTCAGGTCTAGCCCTGACTCTACAACCAGTACTCTGCTAAACCTTGTCTGTGAATTTAAGAGCAGAATATGTAAGTTTAAAAACAATAGCACCATTAAAAATGCACCTTTAATATTTCTCCTGAAAACATTTTATTTTTAAAATTAAGATATTTGTGAAGTCCTTGCAGCATTTTTGTCTGACATTTTATATTTCATGGAAAACCATGGCCAAGCAATTAGTATTCTAACAGTTTTCTTTCTGGTACAGAGCTAATTGGCCAGTTAGGACTGAAAATAACATAGATAGGCTAAATTTAATTACACCTTCAGGAACTTAGTGCTGTAGTAAAATGTCATTTTCCCTCCCACATGTTGCCTCCCAATAAAAAAAATAAATGTCCTAGCAGGATGTGAAAATCTGGCTCAGTGTTGAAAATAAATATGTATAATCTGGAAAATAAAAACTTGTGTTTTTTTAATGCTAAACAAATACCAGATGTACCCATTCCCTGTAGAATTTGAAGCTGCCTTTAATAACTCCCACTTTTGCTTACTGGAAATATGCCTGGGTACTGGGGAAAGGACTTGCTGAATTTCTTGAGATTACTGAGTGGTTATTGGCTGTCTGTGTAGGATTTGTTTTCTGATCAGGTGAAGTGTGAACTTTCTTGTGCTCCATTTGTCATCTGAGATAATCTCCCCAGCTTCTGAAAAGGTTCATTTTCAGCACATCTGGTTAAAAGGGCAGTAATATGAGGATTTAGCAACAGAAAATTCCCAGAGCATTTAGGGGCAGTTTACAAAAAGCCAGTAATTACCATTATGATCAGAGCTGAGCATTGTATTCCGCCTCAAAGAAAACTAATCCTGCGAATGGTTCTCCACCCTGCTCACCCCCCGTAAACTTTTGGAACTGTCCGAATAATGCCTGATGCGCATTCATACAAGGGGCTGAATCAAGTATGAAAAATGAAATGAATTTCAAGGGGAATAACTAATTGTCTTATTGTTTAGCCAAAATTTATAGGAATCTATTATCAAATTGGCCTTGATATTCCTTTGGCACTTAAATATAACAAATCATTTGTGTGTAGGACCTTCTGTTACTGACCCTGGAACTTACTGTATAGTCCTGTACACCCAAGGCCCCTATAATTTCAAAACTCTTTGGTATTTCCCAGATAAAGAAATTAATGACATTTCTTGGGGAAAGTGTATCACTTTGTCCTTTCATAGATTTCATAGACATTTGGGCTGGAAGGGACCCCAGAGGATCATCAAGTCAGGGGCAGGAAGTCAGCAGGGATCATAGGATCCCAGCAAGATAAGCATCCAAATAGGCATTCAAAGTGGGTGCTTGAACCACCTCTGGAGGCAGTCTATTCCAAAACTTGGGGGCTCGGACAGTGAAGAAGTTATTTCTTATGTCCAGCCTGAATTGGTTGCAGCATTTGTGACTGTTTGATCTTGTCATCCCTTGAGGCACTCTGGGGAACAGATGTTCCCCTAAGATCCTGATGAGCACCCCTGATAAATTTATAGGTGGCCACCAGATCCCCCCTGAGCCTGCGCTTTTCCAGGCTGAAGAGCCCCATGGCTCTCAGCCTCTCATCATAAGGTCTGTTTTCCTGACCTCTGATCATGCACGTGGCTCTCCTCTGCACCCTCTTAAGCTTCTCCACATCCTTTTTGAATTGTGGAGCCCAAAACTGGACACAGTACTCCAGCTGTGGCCTCACCAAGGCCGAGTACAACAGGAGAATGACGTCCCGGGATTTACTTGAGAAGCATCTATGAATGCAAGCTAGTGTTTTGCTCACTTTACTAGCCGCAGCATCACACTGCAGACTCATGTTGATCTTGTGGTCAATCATGACCCCCGAGTTCCTCTCATCTGTAGTGCTTACCAGCGTAGCACTGCTGATCCTATAAGGATGCTGTAGGTTTTTCTTCCCAAGGTGGAGAACATGGCATTTTTTGCTGTTGAACACCATCAGGTTCTCCTCCGCCCATTTCCTGAGCCTGTCAAATTCTGCCTGGATCACCCTTCTGTCCTCAGGTGTGGATGCTTTACCCCAGAGTTTGGTGTCGTTGGCAAACTTGGCCAGTCTGATTCTGACAGCAATGTCCACATCATTGACGAAGATGTTAAATAGTATAGGCCCTAGGACAGAGCCTTGAGGGACCCAACTAGTCACAGCGCAGCAAGACGATTGGCTCCCATCGACCTCCACCCTCTGGGTCCTACCGCAGAGCCAGTTCCCCAGCCAGTGGATCATGGTGCGATCGAGGCCACAGTTAGGCAGTTTAGCCAAGAGGTGATTGTGGGATACCAGATCGAAGGCTTTTTTAAAGTCAAGATATACAATGTCAATCTTTTTCCCCTTATCTAGGTGATAAGTCACCTGGTCATAAAAGGAAATGAGATTGGCCAGGCAAGACCTACCCACAAGAAACCCATGCTGGGTATCCCTCAGGATATTGCCTTCAGCTAGTCTGTTAAGGATGGCCTCTTTGATAATCTTTTCTAAGACCTTCCCCAGGATAGAGGTCAGGTTGATGGGCATGTAGTTAGCTGGATCTACTTTCCTCCCTTTCTTGAAAACAGGCATGACATTGGGCCTCTTCTGATCATCGGGCACTTCACCAGAGTGCCAAGAGTTCTCGAAGATCCGTGCCAGGGGCTGAGCTACGATGCTCGCCAGCTCCCTGACTACTCTTGGGTTTAACCTATCAGGGCTGGCTGACTTGAAGGTATCCAGCCTGTCAAGGTGTACCTTCACAAGGTCAACTTCAATGGAGGGCAAGGAATCTACCTCACCTGGGAAGGGCCATCCCATGGGACTGGTGAAAAACTGACGCAAAGTACCCATTTAGCAAGTTCGCTTTTTCCTGGGCATCAGTTGTCAGTTGCCCCAACTTGTCCTTGTCCCTCTCCATCTATCTGTCTTACCTTGATTCTCTGTATCCCTAGGCTATCTGGTATTTTGGGTGCATGTCTGGGAAGGTGTTCAGTAAAACTTATAACTATTGGAATATTCTCAACGTCAAATCTAATGCAATGGGCACTACCCAGGATAAAATGGAAGAGGTTTCTTAAAATGACACCATGTGCTTTTGTGAATGCCTGAATGCCTAAAGTGACACCAAGATTTTGTGAATGCCTGTCTGTCTTGTTTTGGAGAAAGATAAAAGTATGGCTGGGGGAAGGATCTGCCTATATAGTAGTTTCAGGGATTTCAAGAATGGTTTTGGATACCAGTCAGCAGTTAGAGTGGTATGAATTTTATTTTTTCTCTGCACTGAATATTAATAATAGCTGAATGTGGATGATGCATATAGTTTTATTTCAAATCAAATCAACAAGGCTTGACTTATTAAGATGGGAATAAGTGATTTTAAAATGTAAACCTTTTGTAAGGTTTTGTGCTTTGTGACTGGCGTTGCTCAAAGCTAGAGCACAGATTTCATTCAGTGAACATTTGTGTGCACAGAACAACTTACATTAATGTAAGTTTGACCTTGTGTTCTTATGTCCCAAAATTGCAAGCCAACTGTGAGCAAAAATGTTTCAATTTCTAAACACTAGAGAAAACTTGTTTGTTTTTTTTTAAACTGGTTTAACTTGTGATGAGAATAGTTCTGCATATCCGGTAACTAGGCTTTCTATTTTCAGCAGCTCAAACAGTGCAGAAACAGAGTGCTATATTGGTATCTTGAGATTTTAATATACTAAGGCTCAGATTAGCAACACTGGTGAATGTGCCCACCTTGGCTGAGCATGTATGTAAAACTAAACAAGCGCTCCCCAAAGTCTTTGCATGCCCTAAAATGGACTGTAGCATGAGCATAGGTTGTGTTGGCATAAGGTAAGAGCACCTAGCACTGTTTAGAAGAAGAGTTACAAGAGTGATGGTGATGGCTGGGAGATGGGAAGTAGGCCTGTGTGAAAAGGGAAGTATTCAATTCAGATTCTGCTGATTCAGAGGACAGTGATTCAATTCGGAGATTCAGATCACTGTCCTGAATTGATTCAGCTGAATTAGCTTCAGAAGATTCGGTGCTGATTTGGACAGATTCTGTGATTTGGATGAGCTAGGGAGAGGTAGGTACAGCTGGGTGGCTCTACGGGCTGTGCTTGCCTCTCCCTGGGGGGAGGGGCTGTGGGAGAAGCCCCCATGGCTGCCCTGCCCAGCCCCAACCCCTTCCTGGACCCAGCTTAGTACTGGCACTTTAAAAAATAAATAAATAAAGCAGAAAGGCCCCGCACTCACCAGTTGCAGGAGTGGCAATTGGAGCCCCTGGGCACTCATGGCAGAGCCCCCTGTGCTGTGCTGGGTAACAGAGATTGCCTCCCCTACCTGGCACCTACACAGCAGCTGCCCTATGGTGTGGGTGCAGCACAGCTCAGCAGGGTGCCGCATGCTGTCTGGGAGCTTTGGCCACTGAAGCTGAGCAGTGCTGGGCGCCAGGTGACACGTGGAGCTGCCCCAGCTCCCAGACAGCATGCAGCACCTTGCCAAGCCATGGGGTGCCAAGCGGGGCTGGGGTGATTCGTGTTGCTTGCAACTGCCCCACACTGCATGGGGTGGGGGGGGCTATGCCATGAGCCCTCATAGGCCTCAATCAATGAATGCAGGGCTTTTTTTTTTTTTTTTTTTTTTAAGTGCCGGGAAGCTGGGGCTGGGCAGAGTAGGCATCAGGGGTGGGGCTGAGCAAGGGGGAATATCAGTGGGGGCTGTGTGGGGGGCTCTGCCACATGGCTCCAGAGCCATGCTACAGCCGGTGAGTGCGGGGGGAGGGGCATTTGTTGGTTTGTATAGCCCGGGCACACCCAGGGGGCTGCGCCCTGTCATCCAATAACAGAGGTGGGGGGCCAGGCAGGGTGCTGATGGAGGGGCCAGCTACTAGAGCAGTTCACTCCCCTCTCTACAGAGCCAGGCCGAGACTGAGTGCTTAACTATATACCATTTATTACTATAAAACATGAGATATTTACAATAAAGCTTAGCATATGACACAACACATAAACCATATAACTTACAACATATATAATAATTAATATATTGAACAAGATAGTTAAGGTTACAACATGAATAACACACATGGGGACTCAACTTATATAACCTAATTAAGTTAATAATATTTCCGAGACCTACCAAGTAACAATACAAATATACATATTAACACATTAAGAACATATAAACCATATAAACTTCCTTAAAGAATAGCCATAGCTACATAGACCTTGACAAAACAAGGTCTATCTAGCCCATGCTCTGGGCACTGGGGCTCTTTTACTTAAAGGGGGAGCTGCCCTGTGGGGCTCCGGTCACTTGGCCTAGGGCTGGGGCTATTGTGAGCAGCCACAAGCTGCTCCCAGGCGGGGCTTCCATGTGCTGACCCGCACACTGAGGCCCGAGCATCCACAAGCTGCTCCCAGGGTGGATTCTCCATGTGCCATCTGCACATCATGTGGGGCTCGAGCAACCTCAAGTTGCTCCCACAGCCAGGTCTCCATGTACCGATCTGTATACTGACTGCCCAGCCACTTGCTGGGTTTGCAGGCTCAAGCTGCCTCGAGTGGCTCTTAGAGCCTGATCCTCATGTGCTGATTGGCACATTGCTGAAGCTCAAGCGGGCTCCTGAAGACAGCCATCTCTGGAGCTCTTCTCTTCACTGTCCCTTGTCATCTCTCCCCAGCATGCCGAGCATGTTACCCTTTTATACTCTTTAGGGGCTCCATCCCTGAAGTTCTCCAGACCTGGTGCAGTTCCGATTCAGGTCCAGCTGCTCCGTGCCCCCTCCCTTTGGAAAATGGTGGGGCATTGCTTCCCTTGTGCTGCCTCCAGATTGGTGGGTGGGCTCCACCAATCAAACAGCAGACCCTTGAGCCTGAGACTCAACCTATGCTCCAAAAAGGTAAGCCTGCTACATTTTTTTTAAAGTGTCGGGAGGCTGGGCTGGGTAGGGGAGGTCAGGCAGGGGAGCCATGGGTGTTTCTCCCACAGCTCCCCTGGCTGTGCTTGCCTCAGTGCTGGTAGGAGGAGCTGCGGAGGCTATACCCTACTGTCACTTGACCAGCCGGTGTGGGGGTGGGGATTGCAATGCAGGTGCGGTTCACTCCGGGTGGCAGCAGGGCATAGCCTCCACTTCCAGAGCTACTGTGCCCACTGGGAACAGGGGCTGTGCCCTGCTGCACTTCCCAGTCAGTGTAAGGGGGTTCTGGGATGTGAGCACAGTCATGCTGGGAGCATGGGTTATGCCCTTCTGCCACTTGCCCCCTTTCCCCTGGAGTGAGCTGCATTCACATCCTGCCTCACTCACCCCAGCTGGGCAAGTGGCAGCAGGGCAGACCCCTGCTTCGAGTACTGCCACACCTGCATCCTGCATCCCCCCTGCTCCCCTCCCCAAGCAGCGCACCGCCCCCCCACCCGCTGGGTAGCTTGTCCCAGCCCCATCCCTCCCTCCCTCATGCCCCCTTTCTTCCCCACTCTCCACATTTACCAACTTTTCTTCCCCACTCCCCACATTTACCAACTGGAGGCAGCTGCCAGCTGCCTGTTTAGTCTATGGCTGAATCTCTGAATCAGCCAAATCTTTTCTGAAGTTTTTCTGGATTAATTTGGATGCTTCAAATCAATTTGGAGCTTTTACCTGGTCTCCTGATCCTATTTAGATTTGGAGATTCAGTCCCCAAATTGGGCCAAATAGCCTCTGAATCAAATCAGCTACTGCAGCTTCACAGAGCTCTAATGGGAAGCAGAAAGGGAAGCAGTGCTGGAGAACCCCCTTCCTTCACTTAGATTTAACAATGGAAGATATGAGAGAAGCCTCATTTGGAATTTTTACTATATTTCACATGCAGTCTACTAGGGACTTTGATAAGAATTTCATGCGTCATGTGCTGAAAAATTAGTGACAGGTAGTAGTGGTAAAAAAAGCTTGAGCGATTTAAGCACCTAGATGTTATGGCAACTGGCAGCAGGTAAACCACAGAGATGTATGGGAAGGGAAAGTTAGAAGGGAGAAATATAATGTATTAGTTTGAATGAAAAGAATTTGAAGATCCCAAGACCATACAGAGCTGTAATTGATATAGATCAGTCTCCACACGGGTGCAAACTTTTAGGAGGCATTTGCAGGATCTCGCCATTTGTTGGTTACAAACACTGTGGTAGTTGGCATTGTTCCAGTGCTTCCAGCTATTTATTTAGCAGTGTATTTTCATGGGATCCTCAAGTTGGCATTGCACTAGATGGAAGCTCTTGTACTGTATGGTGTGCAGTAGAAAACTGCGAAATTCAGATCTGAACCTTGAACTTGTGTACAAGCTATGAGGCGATACCACAGAAAATGTAAAAATGGCTAGGAGGAGAGGAAAAGTGACCTAATAGCAATGGTATGCTATAAGATTTTCACCTCCTTCTCTGTTTTCAGCTGATATCAGTAAGAAATCTTCCTGGCTCAAGTGCTGGTTCCAGAGCAAGAAATGAAGTGAGATAAAAATAAGTTTGGCTATTTTGTTGTAACAGTAGACAGCTAGTTACAGCAGCAATGATTGCAAAGGTGACAAAAATACACACATTAGCCTTGCTAGCACTAGTTTGTCTGTTCAGTGTTCAGGAAGCTTGTACAATGGAGTTGTAAAAGGAAAGGTGTGGATAGGGCTTAAATATTTGTAAGTGATACTAGCTTTACAAGGTGAGAGTGCAGCAGGAAGACAACCATTGCATCTAGAGGATGACAGATATACATAGAGAGAGGGCAAGGGCTGCTTAGAGGCTGGCAGTGTTCATTCTCATGAAGACAGTGTCATTGACACTGAGGGAATAAAATATGAGAAAAAACTAACCCTTTCCATGCAGCCTCTCCCTACACTGCTGCTTGATAAATGACATACATAGTAGCTAAATGGGCAAGGTAGTGGCCATTCCTATTTACAGGCCAGGCCACACAATCTTTACTCCCCTTTATTCAATGCAAGCTCCCTTGACATCAATCTACAAGACAGAGAAAACTAAGAGTTTCACAATGCTAGGCTGTGTTCCCAAGTGGTCTCACTTTTCCCCTCTTCCTGTCCCCAACAAGCTTGACCTCCTTGAACAGCTGGGCTGAAAATTGACATCAAAGGCACAACTTCCATTGATTTCATTAAGTTCAGGATTCTACTCTTGGGGTTCATAACTGCCAAAGCCCCCTCTGTAGCATCACCAAATTTCAGCATTTTTATATAATTTCCAAAGGTTCCCTCCATCATTATTATTTCCTGGAAGACCAAATAAAAGGAAAACAAATCAGAGGTGAGTCTTGGTGTTTGAGGTGGGAGGGGGTACATACTCTCCCTTGCTGGTCCCTTTCAGGGGTGCATCTACACGTGTGCTTTAATGTGCACTAGCCTATTTTAATCTGCATTAAAGCATCACTAAAATGGTGTTACTTAGTTAATGCAAATTAAAATAAGCTAACACACATTAAGCGTCACTTAAAAACCGTGGGTGTTTATGCACGTGCTCTGGGAGGCAGGTGAGGGGATGCTTTAATTAGAGTGGTTCTGAGAGCTGCTCTAATTAGAGCACCCAGAGCATGGGTTTAATGAACTTTAGTTAAAGTGCCCCCGCTGCCATTTTTCAGCACAGGGACGCTGATACACATGACACTGGAGTTTGCTGGAGTGCAGTAATTACCATGCTCCAGCAGACTTGGTTAACAGAGTCTGCTCTGGCACGCTGTAATTACAGTATGTCGGAGCAGCCTCAATGTACATAGGTGCCCCATGCTCTTTAGTTAATGCGCATTAAGAAAGACTAATGTGCATTTTCCTAGTTTGTTAGGTTTAGTATGAAAAGCATGAGTAGCTTGATTAGCATGATTTAGAAAAGGCTGGGCTTTTGTTTTCATGCAGAACCATACTAAATATAAAGAACTGCATGTTATTTATTAGTGTTGTCCCTGTCTCCCCCCCAAATCCATTTTCCCTCTACCCTTTCCAAGGCAAAATGTATGACTTGGTCTCTTTAGTAGCTGCTGCTACTGGGAGGTTTGTCTACAGCTCCCATGGGCTGAATTCTCACAGCAAGGAAGTCACATATGTTAGGTGAAAACCTGACCCTGAAATAAAAGGTTATTTCTTTTCCTTACACTTTAAATATATTCTTTTTCTCTGGATGTCAACAGATTTCAAATGAAATAAATGAATTGCTTACCTAGTCTGCAGTTCACCTTGGGTGCATAAGTGTTTTCAGTTTTGCTTACCACCATCCCTCCTTCTCTCCCTCTTCTCCAGTCTTCCATTGTTACTGACTTTAGGCCTTGCAGTTCATCAGGATTTCTATTTTTTCAAGGGCACTGTAACACAATAGAGTTGTCTGACAAAGTTTCCATAGGATGTGCTTTTTATCTGACTCCACAAAAAAGAACCAAAGTCAGGAAAAATGCATGGAAATAATAGCTTAATTTTGTAAGAAGCTGATCTTTCTAAGTCACTGGGTCTGACTTGGTTGAATGTGCAGAGGAGAAAAAAAGCTAAAAACCTGTTCAGCCAGTAGTATGGTGTTTTGCTAGCTCTATTTTACGGGTGTGAGTTTTGTTTCCAAGCTCTGGATCACTGGGGCACGTCCAAACAAACATATATCTGTGATTTGTGGCACCTCAAAAGCTTCTGAGGCATCACAAAATGCATGCTGTGCACATGAAAAGATTCTCTGCACTGCATATTTGCAGAGCAAAGCCAAAATCAGATACTGGGAAATCCTGGTATTTAAAAAAAATTGGTTAAAAAGAAGAAGCAGGGCTGTGCACATGGCTGCAGCATGCATTACCTGAAACTGGAGCCTGGGTGGCCAGAGCTGCACTCCAGCTGCTGGTCAGATTCTGCATGTCTGGATCATCACCACCACTGCAGCCCTGGGAGGCCCCCAGCTAAGGCTTCTGGGCCCAGCCCAGGTGCTGGCCCCAGCCTCTGCTACCCCTTCCCCCCAAGTTAATTTGCTGTGCACCAGAGTGTAGGTATAGGGGTGTTCCCCAGGGACAAGTAACAGTGGCATAGCTATGTGCCACTGCTATTTGGCCCCAGGAAAATGCATGTGTACACTCATCTGAATGTGCTCCTGGAGGCCAAGTTCACCAGGCCAGTGATAGATGTAGTATGTTGACAGCAGAGTTACAGCTGCAATGCTTACAAAACTTTTTGCCAACCTGTGTGGGAAGCAGCATGGACACTGTGTCTAGAATTCTCTTCAATTTATCTCCTAAAAGCTGAAAAGAAATTGGTGGCCAAAGAATGTGAAGTAATGAAAGAGATGCTCGTTTTGAGGCAAATTAGGCACTCCTTGAGATTTCTTTTATTTGAGAAAAAGCCTAGACTTTCCATTGCTTACTGCTTGTGACTGGTATAAAAGCAGAAGTGGAAAGCTGTTATATCTCCTCTGCTGGAAAGCACAATAAACAGAATATGAAGAAATATTAAGACCATTTATTATAACACTCTTTTTTCTCCTCAGTTTTCTATTTATCTCTTTGCACTTCAGAGGAATAGGAAGCCTGAGAGAGATTATATTTGGATGCTGGAGAGAAGGAATGTTCCACCAAGCTTAAGTTTCCTAGTCTGCCTGTACCTACTGGCTTTTCAATTTACTTTCCCTAACAAGAGAGAGAGACCGTTTAAAAAAAAATCACAGACCAGATTGTCAGTTAACTATATGTTTCTTAAAACTGACACTGTCTCTATACTTTGATGGCTGATGCCTCTGATGGAGGCAGAAATGGATGGTGTGCAATTCTGTGGCAGAAGGGAAGAGTGTAGAAGATTACTTCCCAGTTCACTTGATTTTTACCTGGTGATTTACAAGGTATGTAAATTAGGAGACAACCACAGAAGGTACATTTAATGACATCTTAATGCATCATGGAATTTACGACAAGGCATGAATAGCTTCTGCACTCAACCATTGGAAGCAGATGCTGCAATAATTCTACTTAATTCTTGGAAGCAAAGTAAAGCATATTGTTTTTTTATACAAATGTTTATGAAACATTAATAAGAATAATACACACCATTCAGTGCTGAGCATATAATGTGAAATCCTCTCCTATAAATATTTATAAGTGAGACATTTTGGTTCACTGTATAAATTGATCTCAAGCAGCGGTTTCTGACATCCTCCATCATTTCTTTTCCTTTTAGCCATATAGGTTTCCTAAAAAGAGGCAGACCTGTCTTACGAATAGCTAATATAAGAGCTGCTTTTAATCAGTGAAGGAATCGAAGCTTGCATACCTAGTAAAACAGGGTATTTAGTGGTTTGAAATTAGAATTTTTACAGTTGTGCTAGTTTGTTAATGTGAGTTGGAAGAATTAATGGACTTCATTACATTCACTAGAGTACACGGATTCTTTTTGTGGTAGTCCTTGGTTTTCATAAAATAATCTCTGGTAAAATATCCAGTTTTCCACAGATAATTGAGATGTTTGTATTAGTTGTTCACAACAGCCAATTATAGGCCTTCAGGGAGTTACTGTAAATGTGAAACGAAAATAACTGTCCTCTTTTACTGTAAATTTGATTTAGAGCTCAGAAACTTTATAACCTTCTTTTCTGGTTAAGTAGGGTGCTAATTTCTTTAAGGGAAATGGCTTTCCTATTTACACTTGTTTCGTGTTTCTCCCAAGCATATGAAGTCGCCAGCAAAAGACTTTAGATATCTTTTCCCTGAAGAAACCAGACATGCAAGCCATATGATTTTTTTTTCCAGTGTAAAAACTGACCTACTTGCCAACTGCTGTGTATCATTATAGGTCTCTAATATCCTGAGATATGCAACAGTGTCAAGACTTTAAAGGGAATCATTCTTATAAGTTAATTCTGTACATAGTATTAACTCTTGGAGAAGTTTAACACTAAAACTTGAGCCTCTTTGAACAGCACAATAGGTTCAATGAAGTGGGACACAGTGGTAGGTATGATGCTTGTAATCTTCAAAACCAGAAAATCTCCTTTTCTTCTGAGAGGTGCAGAGTATCTATTAGTAAGAAGAAAGTCCCTGAGTATGAACAAAACACTTGGGGCAGGTGAATCGTTTCTACAGAAAAGCCTTAATGAAAATAGTTTGCTCAAAAAGCATGGCAAAAACATTCCGAATGTTGTGAATTTGGAACTCTTTGGAAAATGGTTGGGATTTTCCCTACGGAAAATTTTAGCTTGTCAGTGAAAAATAAAAACGGAAATATTTTGGCTACCAGATAAAATACTTTGGTTCAGAAATGTGACCAGAGTGTCTCATTCTCCTAGCTGCCTTTGGGGCTGGGCTCCCTGAACAAAGTCAGCTCAGTGTGTGATATACCTTATATCCCACATTTTAAAGTAGCCTCCCTAGATCATAGTTTCATAGTTTCATAGTAGCTAGAGTCGGAAGGGACCTAGGTAGATCATCTAGTCCGACCCCCTGCCTTGGCAGGAAAGAGCACCGGGGTCAGATGACCCCGGCAAGGTGCTCATCTAACTTCCTTTTAAAAATCCCCAGGCTAGGAGCCTGCACCACTTCCCCTGGAAGCCGGTTCCAGGCCCTAGCCGCCCTGACTGTGAAGTAGCGCCTCCTAATATCTAATCTAAACCTACCCTCCGCCAGCTTGTGACCGTTATTCCTGGTCACTCCTGGCAGCACACGGGGGAACAGGGACTCCCCCAATACCTGCTGATCCCCCCTGGCCAGTTTGTAGCAGGCCACAAGGTCCCCCCTTAACCTTCTCTTGTGGAGGCTAAACAGGTTCAGGTCCTGTAGCCTCTCCTCATAAGGCCTGCCCTGCTGACCCCTGATCATACGAGTGGCCCTCCTCTGGACTCTTTCCATATCGTCCACGTCCCTCTTGAAGTGTGGCGCCCAGAACTGGACGCAGTACTCCAGCTGCGGCCTGACCAGTGCCGCATAGAGGGGGAGGATCACCTCCCTGGACCTGCTCGAGATGCATCTGTGGATGCATGACAGGGTACGGTTGGCCTTCTTGACTGCCTCCCCACACTGCTGGCCCATGTTCATAATGGAGTCAATGACGACTCCAAGATCCTTTTCCGTCTCCGTGCTGGCAAGAGGGGAGTTCCCCAACCTGTAAGTGTGGTGCCGGTTCTTCCTCCCCATGTGCAACACCTTGCACTTATCAGTGTTAAACCCCATCCTATTCTCATCCGCCCACCGTTGCAACCTGTCAAGGTCAGCTTGTAGCCTATTGCACCCTTCTAGTGACTCAAATTTGAAACCTCACACTGCCTCATTTGACACAATGATTGGAGCTAGATCTTCCATGTTTGAGGAAAGCCCTAACCACCCAGCTGTGTGATATTCTGTGATGAGTCATTTTTCAGGCTCTTCTACTTAAGCTGTTCTGGTTTTCATAAATAATTCAATATTCATTATGAGAGAGAGAAGCAAGTGATTTACTCTATAGTTTCATGATCAGGGTACTCACTTGGGATGATATAGTTCAAATCCCTGCTGTGATGAGTATGTCTCTGTAAACATAGGGCTAAGTCCAGAAATGAGTTTAGGGATTATCAGCCTTGCAATTCTTAAATTTTAGGGACCATAACCTCAGAAAAGACTCTAAAGCCCTGAGCTATGTGTCTAAATTCCTTATATAATGCATAGGGGAAGTTAGATGCTTGAGAATGGGATTCATGACAGCCAGATATAGGCCATGAAGCAAGCCTGGACCAATAGGAGTTAAGAATTGCAGGTCTGTGGGGGGCAACAGGATGCATCAAAACTTCTGGAATCTATTCAAGGATATCCCCAAATGGACAGAATTAATCCAGAATTGGTCCAATAGGTAAGGAAGGCATGTAGGATGGTATGAATAAGGCTGGTACATAGATATGAAGGTATGTCAGAATGTTTCAAATAAGTTTTAAATCAGCAAATTGTAAGGTACATTGCACGAAGAGTGATTTGAAAATATATGGGCAAGGATGCGCACTTAGTTCATGATCAGTAACATAATTTGTTCATAGTGAGATGATCAGCAATATGATTGGTTATAGAAGCATGCGATTTCTAATACTATGGAGATATACAAGCACTTATAAGAGATAAACAGGGTGAAAAAATATACGATGGACTTGAGTATACCTCTGTGCTATCCAGGCTGTTGGCTAATTCGATCATCTAGCTGAAAGTATGGATCAGTGGTATTACTAGGGTGGCATGATGGGGAATTTGCCCTGGGCATAGACTTAGGAGGGGTTGAAAAAAAGGGCTGCTGCTGGCAGCTGCATGATCATGATTGCAGTGACATGGCAACCAGAAGTTGTCACTTCCCTGGGTGCCTGGTATAGATAAAGACTCCTTTGAAATTAATGCAAAGGAATAAGCTCTGGAGTTTATTGCCATTTGAACATGCACCTGGGAGAGCAGCATGTTGATTTAGTTTGGAGCAGCCACAGCTGGCAGGGGGATCCAGGGGTTATCCTGCCAGTCTGGGGCTGTTCCCTCCAGTTCAACATGCTGCAGAGGCCTTGGCTGGGGCATGAGGTGCTTCATTGCGGAGCTAGCTGGCAGGAAACCCCTGAACTGAAGCACCCTTGTGCCCCAGCCAGCTGGGGCAGCATCTGCACATGCACTGGAGTTTTTTATTCTGCAGCAGGATAGTATTTGTGTTTACAAGTCTACAAATGTGTCATATTTATCCCAGAATAAAGCATTTTATTCAGGGACAAAGTACAGTTGTTCAGACGTCCATGTCTGTTGTCCTGAGATGAAATCCTAAAAAGGTTTTGGGGATAAAAGGTGCTAACAATTTATCCTGAAGTACGCCTGTACAGTTATCCTGGGATTGCATTACTGACTGAATGGCAGAAAAGCAACAAGTGCTTTCAGCTGCTTTCTAAACACTGATTACAAACCAATCCCAGAATATTTCCATTCTGGGGCAAACACAGGCAAGCTTGTCTGGGCACATCTGCATGTGCAAAATGTGCCTGAATTTTCTTTGTGACAAATTTAGGCACATTAATCTGTATTCAGGTAGGCATCTAAACATATGCCTGTTAGGATCAAATTCACTCCCAATGGAGCAGTTCAGTCCAGGGCTGCTCCTGCCCTTCTCTGCCCCAATACAGTAGCCAGGAGGAGCTCCAGGCTCCCCTGGGTGCCAGTTCGAGGCTGGCAGGGGGCACAGGGGTTAGGTCTGGGATCTGCGGGGTAGGAGGAGCTGTCCCCAATCTCTGCATGGCTGGGAGAGAGCTTCCTGGGAACTGGGAGAACTTCCCCTACCCTGCAGAGATTGGGGCTTAGCCAGGCAGCAGTTGTGGTCCCCAGCTGCCTGGGCTGACTGGGAACAAAATGCTCCTGGTTAGGATTTAGACATGCACTTCGGTGCATTAGTTAATGTGCCATTTTTCTAGTACTTGTATGTATTGGTATTAGCAAATGTTGCATAAGGCCAATTTAATTCACAGTAACTGATGCACATGTGTAGACAGTGATACTGTATGGCTCATTAGATTAGTGTAAAGTGCAGCTCATGTATACCCACCCTCTAGGTACAAATGCAATATCTGTTTTTGGCCTAAGAAACACTGAAAAAGGGTGTTCTGTCCTAAACACTTTCTTTCTTGGGGACTTAGGCACCTCTTTCTGAACTACCAGGGAGATGCCCCTGTGAGAATGGGCTTCATAGCTCAGAACCCTCTTCTGCAGTTTGGCACCTAAGTTGTTCTTTTCCATAACAGAGTTAGTGTCATTCCCAGATGGTTCCCTTTTATATAATGGTCCAGTGTCTACATCACTCCTCCCCAAAGTGAGAGACTTTGGGTCAATTCCTGTCTCTGTATGAGGAATGCAAACCCACTTTTCTGAACTCTCGGGGGACTGGATTGTCATGACGATGAAGGTATAAGCTGTTCTGGAGGCAGGTGATATTTTTCCTTCTGAGGCTATTCTGTCTTGCAAAGTCAAAAACCAAGGCTGATTGAACTATTCCTGATTGGTTCTATTCTTGCCCTGGGAAGGGTGTGGGAGTTAGAGCAAATTGCTTCCTATAGCTCTGTGCTTCTACCTTCCTGAGCTCTACCACGTAAGAGAGTAGAGACTTCATTTTACCACAGGCTTGTGGTGCTCACCAGGAAGTGATCCAATATATAGTGACAGAGCCAGGAGAGAATTGGCAGTGACTCTGAGAAGGACTTTTGGAAGAGCAGGGAGGAATGGTGGGGTCATGCAGCCAAGCCTCAATTATGTTTGCAGATGAGCACCATCCAGACCTGGTCTGTGGCTCCAAACAGTACCTGCAGTGTAGACCAACCATATAAGGATCAAACACTGGAGTAGCTAGGGTCAAGAGGCAGCTCCAGCTCCTAGAATAGCAAGCACAGCCCCCAAAACCTTAGTCCAGTCCCACCGGCTTCCTTTGTGTGCACATGAGGGAACCTATTCTGGACCAGCACAGATCTCACCTTTGTGGAAACAATGACCCCTGCATAGGCACATTCTTCACTGGTACAGTGCCCTAATCCTGATGATAGCACTGACAAAGTTCTTACCTTTTCTCTTCCCCTGTGGTGTGGCCCTCAGATAATCCCCCTTCCTCCCCAAGCTCATTCATTGATGGGGACATTCATTAGGGGACATAGAAGGACAGAGGTAGTGTTCACAGGAGCATGGAGCCACAGTCACTGGGAGGAAGATTTGATAACCTCCCCCTCCCACAGCAGCTCCATGCTGCAGCTTCCCCTACCAGCACAGAGCTGCAGACACCAGGAGGGGGTTTAACATTGGCATATAACAAGCTCCCTCCCTTGAAATATTCTACAGAAGCACAAAATAATATCATTAACTTACATAACATCAAACGCACACTAAACTCTTTATGGATAAGAACCAGCAAACGCAGCCTTATCAACTTGAGCAACAGATACTTAAATGTTAGTCTCTTCAACAGAGGTAGGACCCCTCTACATGTGCAGGTAAAGGCACAATGGGATCTAATGTGCAATCCACACAACCATGCATCTGGCCATGCCTCGCCAAGTGCATGGCAGGAGGCATGATTGTAGGATTTCACATTAGATCTCATCATGCCTTATTGCCGGTAAAGGGGAAGCCCAATCTTGGGCTCCCCCTGCACCACCAAGAAGCAAGCTTCTGCACCTGGGAGATGCAGCAGCTGTGATCTCCCAGATTCAGGGGTTTCCTGCACCACTGGAGATGGGAGATCACAACTGCACCTTGTGGTTGCTGGGACCCAGGTGGGTCCCAGCGGCAGGAGGCACTGCCATTACCCAGCATCTACAGGAGTGGGACCCAGAGATGGCAGCTGCTGAAGCTTAGAGTCCCCTCAATTGCAGGGAGCCTGCTCATCTGATGGGGTTCCCATCTGCATGGGAGACCCTACAACACATGTAAATCAAAGCTCAATAACCATCAGCTATAAAGTTAGTGCACATTTTCAGGTTTCACAGTTTTCATAGTTTCATAGTTAGTAGGGTCAGAAGGGACCTGAGCAGATCATCAGGTCCGTCCCCCTGCTACGGTAGGAAAGAGTACTGGGGTCAAATGACCCCAGCAAGGCGATTGTCTAGGTTCTAAATTCGAAGCTGGTTGGAGCTTTTCATAGCATGATAGGTACTTTGCATGTGTAGCTGATCTCAAGGTAATCATTCAACTGACCACATAACTGTGCAATACCTGTAATGTGTAGAGGGCGGGGCATATAATTTTTTGTTCTAAAATTTGACCTAAATTGGGATTTGCCTGTCATTGGGAGTGAGAAAGTCCCATAACTAGAAATAATACTGGTTATGATGAGTACTGGCTAATATTGTAGGGAATATTGTCCTGCACTGGCATGAGTGTGAGAGGTTAGACAAGGTATCATAAATAATTTTCCATCTCATTGTTAAGATTTTATGGTATAATTTCATTTAAGCTCAGTGCTGACATAAGAGTGTCTCTGCCAATCTTTTCGCTTGAAATGAATGAAGCTGTCTTTCTCTTGTTGGCTTGGGGGGGTTGGGGAGGAGGGATAAGACAACAGTAGCCTTAATACTGGGAGAGCTCAATTAAATTTAATTAAACAGGTTTAATGACTAAAATGTTAATACAGTACCAGTTTATTATTAAGATCAAGCCTTAATGTGATTTTTTTCTAATTAATTCATGGCTGCAAACCTCCATTGTGCTTGACTATGCAATCTTTGGGATGAATTCTGCTTTCAGTTACTTAGACCTCCTTTAAATGTGGTGAAATGCCATCAATTTTTGTGGCTGCATGAAACTTCTACTAGTTCAAGTGCAGTCAGAATCTGGCTTCTCATCACTAAACAGTTTGAATGGTTCATAGAAAAAAAATATATAGTACAAGTTCTGCCTCCATGGCATGCTCTTTATGGCATGTCAGTGTAATAAGAGAAATTCAATTACTAGGCTGTGTAGTTAGTTTGCCATTCTAGGGTGTCCAGAACAAAGAAGCTCAAAAATGTAAGCTAGGAATAATAAGCCCAAAGCAACTTGCATTCAAATAATTATTGTTCTCATTAACTCTTATTGAGTTCTGCAAATGGGGTTAACATACTTGTATGTTAGTGTTTCAAATATATTCCATTAGCAGGATATACCTACCAATAAAATTAAAATTTTCTGGCTTTTGGGTAGTATTTCTTGGTAATTTCTGCTATTTTGTTGTTGAATATCTGCAAAAAGTCTGTGTAGTTTAGTTGTTATTATGGATTCTCTAATGGGCCAGTTGTGAAATTATTTGAGGACCCCAACTTCTTCCCAAGGAGTTTCTTTCTGTTTTATGTATGCAGAAGGGAAGTTGCATTTCTTGCTCCTGAAGATGTTTGGAAAATCAACTTCCATATTTATCGAAGAAATAATGGAAAAGGCATTGCATAAGAGTGGTATGTCCAATGTGTTTTTTTCACCAGCTAAAATTAAATTCACCGATATGTGGAGTGTCTATGTAACACCTTCCACCCACCCAAGTGCTGTGGTGGAGCTGTGCAAGTGTAGTAGGGCTGGTGCTTAATAATTGTTTTAGGGGCCATCTGTGGGCTGTCAATGCTGTATCAGCCTGGCCACACATGAATGTACACAAGAAGTAGTATTTAGGCAGGAAGACAGGGATAGGCAGAGGTGGGTTTGCAGTTATATGGATCCAGGGAAAATAGCACTTCATGTTAACAGTTCAGAGATGCTGCAGCTACTCTTCCCACAGCCTGGAAATGGCAATTAAGCAGCAGGGTGAAGTGGCTGCATTGAAGCCCTGTTGTTTGGTTTTGGGTTAGCACTGTTTTTCATTTTCCACTTTCTGGGGCTAAGTACAGACAGTCAAAAACCCCAAGGCTGAATCAATTTAATCTTCACACTTTAGTCTAAGTTGTGTAGATTGGACTGATAAGCAAGTGAAGAGGCATTCACTTTTGATTCCAGAAATAAAGCCACATGCCTGCACTGGCCCAGGCCAGAAGCTGGGGCATGCCAGAGCATGACCCTCACTTCAGTTGCAGCTTGCCACCCTGTGAGGGGCAATGGGGGGCTGGGGGTTAAGGAGAAAATGCAAAACATCCTGAGATGCTGGGGGATTGTGAGTTAACTTGAATGTAGATGGATGTGGGACAGAAGTTCAATAAACCAATTTAACCTAAATTAATTAAGTCTGATACTACATTCATCTAGGTTTATCTTAAACCAGTTTTGGCCATTTTGAAAGCAGTTTATGTGCACAGAACTTCTATTGTGTTACAGATTTGAATGAGTTTCTGATCACTTTTGTGTAACTTCTGTTCCTAGTCTGGGTGCACCTTCACATGTGATTAATGCAATGCAATAAACTCCAGAGCAGTTTGAGCAGGAGAAAACTGATCCCAGGTGCAGCCTCTACATGTGTGTTTAGTCACACGTAATGATTCTGCTATAGGATAGTACTATCTCTGACAGTACTACTCTATGGTGGAGTTAATTAGTTTACTGCCCCCTACCACTGGCACACGTGTAGATGGTGATGCTTTACTGTGGAGCTAATTAGTCTGCTAATTAGTAAAGTGCACCCTCTGTGTATTTCTTCCCCATAAAGCCCAGCTGTACTGTACAGTCTCACACACTACTGAAGGCTGCCTACACACATCTTTGTTATTTTTCTTTTGCAGTTACCCCATAAACTGAAGTATTGAATGTATATTACAGAAATATATAATGATAATCCCTGCAATTTTCCTCTTCTTCTGAATCAATTTCTAATGGGTTTGCCTACACACTAGTTTTGTAATGCTTGAACTAAATTTATTTAAAGCCCAATTTAATTAAGTCATCAATAATCAATATGCTACCAAAAGTCTAAATACCTTGCACAAAGACAAGTAATATCTAATGATTAAGAAGTAATTGGAAGTAATATATAATGATAATTAGAAGTAATTTCTAATATTAGCTGTAATAGCTAATGATTCTTCTTTCAAATGAAAGAACCAAAGGTTTTTTTCATTTGAAAGAATGCTTGAGGAAGGGCACTTCATGCCCAAAAGCTTGTTCAATAATTCTCCCAAATATATAGTTGGCCCAATAAAAGATACCACAAAAAATCCTTGCTTCTTGTACCTTTCCTGGACCGTCACAGCTACAAAAACATTCCAACCTTACTACAATGAAAAGAAACGAGGAAGAGGACCATATCCCCACTATAGATCAAGGCAATCTGACAGTCCATGGGACTCTGTCAGTGGGATGAAATTCCTTTCTGCTTCCAGGTGTGGCAATCAGTCTGACCTTGAGCAGAGAAACAAGACCTTCTAGCCAGAAATATTTGAGTTTTTGAGCTTCTAGCAGGAGCATCAAATCCACCCTACCAAAATCAACAGCCAGTACTGCTTAGGAATGCAACCCTCCCCCTGCCCCTGATGCTTGTAGCCAGAGGAGAAGGAAAGTTCTTTCCTGGTCCCATGTGAAGACCAGCAAAGCCCAGAAGCATGAAATAATCATACAGCCTCCACTCTGTATTGTAGGGAGATTGCAAGGTTGAGGCCATAACAGATGCCCTCGTGACATGGCCTTGTCAGATTAAAATGAATCTGTGTTAAATGACTTGTCACAAGGACATGAAAAAGTAAGAAAAGGAACATACCCTGATTAAAGATCCAGAGCTTCCTTTTCTATCATCCTATCCCCGCTGTAAATTTATGCCAGCTCCTGTAAATCTTCCATAACCAAACCAATTGTGAAGCTCTGGTTAATTTCTGTTGCTGGGTATGGTCTTCTCTACTTTCCACCTGATCTGGGCTTCCCAGTTTTTCTTATGATAGTGGAGTGATGCTCTCAGAGGTTTCAGGGGTGTGTGTGTTTGTCTGTATGTTAGATAAGCACTTAAGTGTTTGGGCATTTGAAAGATTAAACTCTTTGACATCTTCAAAATGAGATGGAAACCTTCCTGCAATAGGCTCGGGATTTCTTAGGGGACCCAGTTTTATAACGCGTATGCAAGCCAACAGCCCAGTTCTCCTTGTGGTAGCATAAGAGTAACTCCTACTGATTTCCAAGGCAGTGGCTTAGTATCAAGCACATTGAGTTCTCAGCCTTAGGTGTCCCTTGTCCAAATTCAAATAGGTCTTTTCTAGTTGCAGACCAGAAATACACATACCATGAGCACTCATTAAAATCAAAAGATTAACCAAGCTGTTTCAGACCTGAAAAATGGTTCACATTGGTTTTGTACTTTTTCTTTTGTGCAAAGTTCTAGTCTGCTATTATTTAATAGTAACCAATTCATCCATCCATAGTGCTAGCAAACTGCAGAAATCCTTTTCAAATTGTTGGCATCTTTTCTTTCCCTGTCTTCCAGGAACTGCTGGAGAGAGCTCTTTTCTGCTAATTACTTTGGCTGGGAGAATTGACTTTGATACAAGGATTTTGGACTGTGTTGACCATTCAGATAATATGAAATCTGGAAACTTGCTTAATTTTTTTTTGGTTGTGTCACCA
Organism: Crocodylus siamensis; assembly: GCF_052110815.1. Lineage (NCBI taxonomy): Eukaryota > Metazoa > Chordata > Crocodylia > Crocodylidae > Crocodylus > Crocodylus siamensis. The sequence continues at coordinate 153,753,533 of NC_143396.1, read as the reverse complement.
TGCTACTTCTTGTTGTGGGGTATTATTTTTATAAATAAATAAACAAGCTGAGTGAGCTGACCTACTGAGTTTTCTACCATTATCTTCTTTGTCCTTCATTACTATATGTAATTAAAAGGTAAGATGATTTAACCAAATGCTTTTGTGAATTTGTGTCTAGATTCTCTAGAGAAACCTAGAGAATGGAGGCAAAAAAACTCTAAACCTTGAGTAGTATTAGCTTATATGTTTCTGCAGGTTTCAGTTATTTGTGATAATATTATGACAAGATATATAGAGTGTGAAGTGGGAAACATGAACAAAAAAGAAAATAGAAAAAAAATCCCCCCCCACAACCCTTAATTTTTTATTTGCAGCCTCAGATAATGAGTGCCAACACATCCTCTTTCAGCTATTAGGAGTCAAATCTAAATGCCTTGAGCAGTCAGCAAATCCAAACTTTTCCAAAGGCTATGAATTTTAGTCCAAATGTGAATTATATATAAACAGACTGGGCTCCAAGGCAGTTGTAAAAAAAATCCCTTTTGAGCCAAAGCTGATGTTAGCCTGTCTTTGACTATAGCTTCATTAGCATACTGCACTGTACTAGGTACAATACTATACTGATCTTGCATCTGGAAATATTAAGAGGGTATTTTCTCTGCTTGATGCAAAAGGTTTTAGCTTCTTAGTTCTGATTAGCACTAATAGGAGTTAGGTGGCAAAAGCATATCACGTTTCAAATGCATCTCTTGAAATTTTTTGTGTTAATTGTACCAACACAATTGATATATTTTTACAAAGTTACTTGTATCTGATTGGCTGTGTCCTGTATGTCACATATGGATATGGAGAATGTGAGTCCACTGTTATATCCAGAAATAATTCACTGTAACAGCTAAACTGGAGTTTGCACCTTTCATTTTTCTTTAGGATCTGAAACACTGGAATCAGATAAAGATAAATGCCAATGATTCATGCTTCATGCTCTCAGCATAGTCTACCAACCCTGCAAGTTTCATCCAAATCAGACAAAAAACAACAAAGTTATAGATATTTCATTTATTCCCCATTATACCCTATGGCTGGATCTCCTAGTCTGCTCCAAAGCCTTGGAGCCACTGTGGCCTGATCGAAGCGGGAAACTGATCCAGAGCTCTGGATCAATTCCCTGGCATCCAAAGCAGCTGAATCTGAAGCTGGATCGAATAGCTGCCTACTCACACAGGCCTAATTCACAGGTCATTTCATTTCACCTACTTAACTTCTATATTGAGCCCAGCACCTTGAGTCAACAGAAAAATAACTTGTGTTCACCTAAAGCATGTCTTCTAGAAGGTGGCCATTACTGACATGACAAAATCAAGAAATGCTTCTCTCCAAAATTATTTCCAGTGTTTATTTTGCTTTATGTTTTAAACAATGCCTAATTTCTTATTGGAATGAGTCTCACTCCAGCTTTCAGATCCTGGTTCATGTTACACTTTTCTGTAGATTATGCAGCTCTTTAGAACCCAGTAATTTTTCTGTGAAGTTATTTATATACTATAATCACATCACTGCTCAATCTTCTTTTTGATAAGCTAAATAGATTGAACTCTTTAAGTCTTTCAGTGTAACAGATTTTCTCCAGCTCATGAATCATTTCTGTGGCTTTTTTTCTGAATAGTTGCCAATTATTCAACATACTTTTTAAAAAGAAGAAACCAGAACTACACACAGTATTCCTGGATCTCTCTTACTAATGTCATATAAAAGGTAACATCACCACTATTCTGTTTATATATCTAAAGTTCACATTTGCTGAAACATCACAGTGTGGGCTCACTAGGTTGGTTATCTGATATGAACCATAAATCATTTTTGTAATCATAGTTTTCCGGGATACTATCCCTAGATGTGTAGATTTGGCATGCATTTCTTGTTCTTAAACATATAATTTTGCATTTGGCTGTATTAAAATGCATATTGTTTAAATAGGTCCAGCTTACCAAATGAAACAAAATGCTGTGGGTAACTGCCTTGTCCTCATTTTTACAAGCTTCCATTCTTTGTGTCATATATAAGCCTTATCAGCAGTGATGTCATAATTCTTTGAAAATGATTAAAAAATGTAGAATAGTAGGGTGTCCCATACCAGGCCTTTCAGATCTTACCTAGAAACATCCCCATTAGATGGTAATTTCCCCATCAACAACTACTTTTTGAGATGGGCCACTAAGCTAGATCTTAATTCATTTGATGTCTGATTAATCGATGTGTATTATAAGTTTTTTAGTTAGAATATGGGGTACAAGTCAGCTGCTTTGCAGAACTCTATTGCATCTGTGCCATTAGTTACTTTTATTAAGCTAATTTGTAATCTCATCAAAGATTGAAATCAGGTTTTTTTGACAAGATCTGTTTTCCATAAAAACATGTTGACTGGTACTAATTATATCCAAAACTTTAATCTTTTATTGATTTAATACTCTATTAGCTTTTTCATTATTTTGCTTAGAATTGTTGTCAAAATAACTGGATTGTAATTACCTGTGTTGTCTTGTTTACCCTTATTTAATATTGGCATAACATTTGCAGTATTTTGCTCTTCCAGAATGTTCTCAGTATTCCAAGATTTACCACAGTTACTCAAATGCAAGATAAGGTTTTTTCCTAATCAGCCTGGGGAAAAAAAGCCCCTCATATTATATTTTCATACGTGGTAACATCATTAAATACATTATCTATTACTAAACGGCTGCCAAAAGCAGCATGTGCTCAGTAATGGAAACCAACTATGAAGCTGATTAAATGCAGCCAACAGTGAGCATGACTATAAAACACTTGGCCCACACTGGGCAAACATACTGATGGAAACCTTTTTTTAAAATTATCATTACAAAACAACTAAAAGAAACTACATTTACACTAAACTTGACAACCTTCCCTCCCCTACCACTTGCCAACCTCCCATACCTTGTTCTTCTTACACCCCTTATCACCATTTGCAAACTAACCTCTTACAAACCACCTCCAACCCAAGAGGAAACAACAATTTTCACTCTATCCTTTTGTCCTTTTAGAAGAAACACCACCATTTTTCTTTCCCTCATTTCTTCTCTGCCTTCTCCTTTTCAATCTTGTCCACATCTTGATGCACATAGCATTTCAATTCATATATTGCCAACTGCAAATATTCTTTTCTGGTGAAGGCCAGTCTCTTGACCAACAGTAGGTTTCTCACCTTCCATATCACCACTGTTGCATATATTAGTATGGTTCTCAGTCTCTGTAGGCACATCTAAACATGCTATTAATTTGAAGTAGGCTTACTGTGCAGTAAAAATACTGTGCAGTAAGTCTACTGGGGAGCATATCTACACATGCTCCCTTTTTGGAGCATATTTGCTCCCAACAGGAGCCGCCAGGTACAGAGCTACTGCTTTAGAAAGCAGTATGCCATGCCTTGGCCCCCTGCAGTAGCCAGGAGGAGTTCCAGGCACCCACTGGGTGCTATCCCAGGGGCTGGCAGGGAGCACGGGGCTGGTCCCCATAAGCATAGGGCCAGAAGAGCTCTGCCAGCTGCAGTGGTGGCTGTCTCCTGGCCCTGTACAGATCAGGAGGGTTCCTGATATGTGCAGAGTCAGGAGACAGCTTCTGCTGCAGAGCTCTCTTGCCCTGTGCACATGGGGACAAGTCCTGTGCCCAGTGGGGCTTTCCCACACAGCCTGGGGCTGACAGGGACCTATCCCAATCTGGGGCAGGTCCCAGTTAGCTCTGGGATGAACAGCAAGTGCTTTCTGAATCCCAGTGTTGGCTGGGATCTGCCCAGGGGTGGTACCAACCTCTTCCTAGTAATGGGGACTGAGGTGGACTGGACAGAAAATTGCAGGGAGGGAGGGCTGCACTATACATCTTCTGGCCAAACATACTTATTTGTTATTTTAACAATACCCGCTTAGATGTGTTTTATCTATGTTATCCGCAAAAGGAGAATAAAAATATGTACTTCAGACAAACAGGTTGGTCCGGGCTGGCCCAGGAGCACCATGCATGTGCAGGATGTGGGCAGGAGTGGCATGGGTTCAGCTGTGTGGGGTGGTGGCCTGGGGGAGGCACATGGGGGGGCTTGGGTATGGGCATCACTGGGAGGAGTGGCTACGGCAGGGTAGCTAAGGTGAATTTTGGGGTGGCTATAGCTGTCCCCCAAGCCCCTCTCTAGTTCTGCCCCTGTACCTGTCCCTTCCACACAGTTCTTTCCCAGCCCTGTGCCCTGATTGGGCAATCAAGGCATGTGACTGGGAAAGAGCTGCAGGGGAGAGGCAGGTCCCAGCCCCCTGCCCTGATCTACCAGTGGGGCAGCTAACAGTGAGCCCTCAGCTGAGTAGGAAATGCCCGTTCAGCTGCATGCTGCCAGGAGCTGTTACATTCATGGGAGGTGTAGTAGCTTCCAGCCACCTCTCAGAGGAAGAATATTCCATATTATAAAAACTTTAGACTGTGTGTTCATAATGCTTTATTTGCACTCTGATTGGTTGTCTGAAACTACCAATCAGACTCCTCTGACAGAGTGGCCAGAGGAGGGGGAGAGGCCAGCAGCACTGGCCTCCCCTCCCACCCTTCAGTCCCCACTTTCTCTTCCCTGTCTCTGCTTCTCCTCTGTAGGTCTAGTTTTATTTGGGAAGGACCATGGGCATCGGCACTGTAAGTGTCTTCTCTTTCCCACACTTCAGTATTTCTTGGCACTCCATCACCCTGTGCCCTTTCCCTTCCTATCTGAAGCATATTGCATACCAGCAATATGCGGTCAGGTGTCCTTCCTTGCTGACTGGATTCTTCCCTCATTGCTTTCTTCAATAAAACCTCTTCCAATATTGCCAATCCCACTACACCTTTATCTCCTACCTTTTTTCCAAGAATGCCTCTGATTCTGTTCTGAGCTCCAGTAACTCCTCCTCTAATCTTGGTGCTCTGTCAGTATCCCCCCTAGCACTTCTGGCATCAATCCAGACAGCATACCATGCCTCCACCCAGCCACTATATTTGATCTTAGCCAAAGGAGGCTAAGAAGCTATGTTGATGATGGGAACCTTTTTTTAAAAAAAATATGTATTATGCAAGTTACTTTAGGTATGTTTAATAAGGTCAGTGTTTTCAAATTTGCCTCTCACTTCCATGTCCTCAGGGAAAGCAGGGTCTGACAGTAAGGAGCTCAGGAGGGGGCTACAGGAAGAAGTTGGTGGAGCAGAGGACAAGGGGCTACCTGTCACACACGCCCCCAATTTATTTTCCTTGGAGCAGTGGGAACGGGACAAATTGAAGGCAAAACTCCAATAATTATATTCTATACCTGGAAAATTATAACTAATTTAATATTTTCCATATATAGAATATAATTATTCAAAGGTTGTCTTACATTCGGGGTCATCTTGTATTTAAAGAAATACTGTATTCAAAATTAACTTTAGGGAGCCAGCAATCTCTGATAGTTCTTTTAAGACTCTTGGCTGACAGTTACCTAGGGCTGTTGATTTAGAAATATTTATCCCTAGTAGATGTTGTTTAATATTCTCCATGATGACCAATGGACCAGAAAGTACTTTCCTATCCCAGTGAAATAAGTACACAGTCCTTCTTCTTCCTTAGTATAGAACAGAATTTTACCTTGAATATTAATGTTTGTTCTCAATCGTTCTTGTCGGTTTTACCAACCCTGTGCAGCAATGAATGTATAGTCTTATACAGTAACTTCATAGACTCAAACCTTGAACTCTGCTGTGAGTATTCCGTGTTTTGCCTCAAGAAAAAAAAACCTGTAAGTTTTTTTCTCTCTGACGTCCCCCAATTGTAGATTTGACATTTTTCCATTACTAATACTAATGCACTGACACACCCATTTGGTTTTCTTCCCTTTTCTTTAATCTAGACCACATGAAGTTTTAGGGATCAGTCATTGGTTGTACTATAATGTCAGTATGAAGAGGTTCTAAAACTGCCTGGTCGAAAGGCCACTAGTGGTACAGAGTTAGTGTAACTCCTACAGAACTTTTCCTTGTGACTGGCACTGAGTACATGGTGTCTTGGCAAGGGCAGCCCTGCCTGGATCTTCAGCAAACACAAAGAGTCCTGGCTTGTTTTTGCTGCAAGTACAAATCAGGCTACTTTCAGTTTATGCTAGGGAAGGAGGCTAGCACAGTGTGCTTCTCTGGTAAGAATTAGGTCTTAATCTTTTCCAATTGACCTTGGTGGTTCCTTGAGGAAATTAAATCATCTTGCATTTTGTTTTGCCCTCATATTACAATTAACATTGTGGCCTTTGCAGCATCTCTCTTTTGTATCTGTCGTATGCTTTAAAAATACTTATTAGTCAATTTTTATATCTCCTTTGTAAGACAAATAAATGAAATTGAACGCATTTTGTGTTCAAGGGAAGTTGAAGTACACAAAAGTAAAGCAAGATTTTCAAAGGTGTTTAGGATACTTGGGCTAAATCCTCAAAAGAATATAAACACTGCAGTGCTTAGGATGCTGCACCTACCTTTCAGGTGCCTGGCCTCTTTCTCAGAATCCACAGCCCTAAGTTAGGCACTGTTTTCCCTGTATAATGCAACAGAAGAGTTAGATGACTCAGAATATTGGTCAGAATAAGCAGCATGCTGGACAGGGAACTGTTGAGGGTATCCCACGGGACATATTACAGAGAGGAATGTGCCTTTGATTCTGTCCTCTTCAAGATCTAGGCACCATTCTGACAGCTGCTTGAATTGACAGCTCTTCCCTGTGCCCTTTCTTTCAGTTAATCCTTTCTTTCAGAATATGGAAAGAGGATGAGGTGGACTTGCTGTCTCCTCCACACACCTCAGTTTATCTTTATGCAATAGCTTGGTCCTTAAAGTATTTACCCAAGATGCAGGAGACTCAGGCTGTCTTTGGACCCACTTGTATATGTGGTAAATTCAAGAGGCAGGTGTAGAAACATAAAAAACAAGCTGACATAAAAACCAGGAAATTTGACACCCCATAAAATCTGTCCAGTTGTTTCACTCTGAATGCAGACTGCCTAATCCAAAGCCCACTGCTATCAATGGGAAGATATATATTGAACAGAATGGTTTTGAATCAGGGCCTTGAGTGTGCAGGGCAGGGAGGGACCAAGGGAAACCTTAATTTGGTAAAGAAAGTACAGCTTCAGAATCTCAATTAACCAGGGGATTTTATCTTTGCTCAGACTTGATATGTTTTTCTATTGTTAATAATCGCACTGCAAAATAACACAATGTAAGTTTGACATGATTTTGTGTGCTAGTGTGTAATATTAAGCACAAGACCTTTTTCTTTAGGTTTTATTTTGCTCCCCTCATAACGAGCAGGTCTGTTGTGTTGTCTAAAACTGATACATTCCTATTACAAAGCGCCTGGCTGGGGCATGATGGTGCTTCAGTAGGAAGATGCCTGCTGGCTAACCCTACACTGAAGCACCCTGTGCCCCAGCCAGCTGGGGCAGTGTCTACGCGTGTGCTGCTGCACACAAAAAGACTCTGCATCATGTTAGGACTTGTGCATAGGACATGTAGGCATACCCACTGAGAATGAAAATGGGGAGGAGCAAGTGCTGCATCTCAAATTACATGCTCTATTATGGAATTTACTGTCATTAGGTGGCAAGAGCCATAGAAAATGGATGAGTTACCTACAATCTTGCTATCATCTCTAAAATGCATACTAATAAGAATTTCGCATAACCCCAGAAGTAAAAAATGTCCAGGTGTGTTTATGATATCACTCTTTCCCTTGCACACATAGGCAAATTTGATTAGGAATGTGTGAGATTAAAGAATACTCTGTTGGCTTCATACTGATGGAAGTGAATAGCTCACAGCTTTTTTTTTAACTTTCTCATCATTAGCAAATTGCAAATGTAGATGCCATATTGTATACCCAATCCAAATCAATTTCACATTAAGGAGACGTCTTACTTTTAAGGAATCCTCTAGAACTGCATGCTTCAGATAAAATGTATGTATTTATTGCAGTAGTCAGTTCTGAGAGGCAGCATCTTTTAGAACACACTGGAGCGATGTAAATTGTAAACTGGTGGGGAAGAAGTCCCTTTAAAAATCCCACATCAAATTTAAAATTTGTTATTTCAGTTGGTTTCAGTGAAGCATATCTCATTCTTTTGAGGGCCCCGGGGGGATGGCAGCTATGTAATCGTATTTCAATATGTTTCGCTTCAGCACGGTGTTTTTCAGGACGCTCAAATAAGATACAGCAACATTGAGCAGTCACTGTCTCGGTTCAGTTTGGCTGCAAACAGATATCACATTTGTCCTAGGATAAATCCTAAAAAAAATTCCAGATAACAGATAGTAACAATTTATCCTACAATATTACAAAGTATTTCTTTATCGTTCTCCTGGATTGGGTCCTGAAAGGTTCACTTTTTCCATCTAACCTGCTTCCTCTCACCAAATTTACAGTGAAGGAAGGTGAGAGAGGGTTTCCAGGTAAACTTGCTGGTGAACTCCTCACTCACTCTAGTCTGTATTTAAACAAAGGACTTAAGTATTGATTTGAGTGTTGAGTTTTAGATACTCATTGTAAATATCTAGGTTGATTCTTTAATTAAGTGTAACTTATCTAGATATTTAATGTAAGTAGCTAAAACTCAGCACTGCCATGAAGAGGAAGCGACAAGTGATGGTGGTTGGAGTCTCCCTTCTGCAGGGGATGGAGGCATCATATGCTGGTCTGACACATTGCTGCTTGCCCAGAGCTCAGATCTGAGATGTCACAGAAGGACTACCAAAACTCATTTGGCCCTCTGACTACTACCCAATGCTGCTCATCCATGTGGGCACCAATGATACTGCTGGGGGGAACATGAGCAGGCTAAAAGTGACTACAGGGCTCTGGGTGCAAGGGTAAAGGGGACAGAGGCTCAGGAGGTCTTCTCGATTTATCCAGTCAAGAGGAAGGGCCCATGCAGTAGCAGACTCATTCTGAAGATCAATGTGTGGCTGTACAGATGGTGTCACCAGCAGGGCTTCAGCTTCTTTGACCAAGGGATGTTGCTCAAAGAAGGATGATTGCTAGGAAGAGGCCAGATCCACCTGACAAAGACAGGGAAGAGCATCTACATAGACAGGCTCACTAACCTAGTGAGGAGGGCTTCAAAGTAAGTTTTCTGGGTGATGGAGACTAAAGCCCTGAGGTAAGTGGGAAAGCTGGTGACCTGGACAAAGCACAAGCAGGAGGAGGTAACAGGTTAGGCCTTTTCACTTTTCCTGAGAATGGGCAGTTGGCTATTTCCCTCAGAAGTCTCTACACAAATGCAGAGAGCCTGGGAAACAAGCAGAAAGAACAGGAAGTTCTTGCACAGTCACAGAACTATGATGTGAAGGGAGTAACAGAGACTTGGTTGGATAACTTGCATGACTGGAGTACTATCATGGAGGGTATAAACTGTTCAGAAAGGAAAGTCGAGGGAGAAGAGGAGGAGGAGTTGCTCTTTACGTAAAAGAGCTGTATGAATGCTCAGAGGTACAGTATGAAACTGGAGACAGGCCTGTTGAAAGTCTGTAGGTTAGGGTCAGAATGGAGAACAACAAGGGTGATGTTGTAGTGGGTGTCTGTTATAGACTAATAGACCAGGAGGATGAGCCTTTCTTTAAACAGTAATTGGGAAGCTTCCACTAACATGTCCTGGTTCTCATGAGGGACTTCAACCATCCTGCGATCTGCTGGGAGGGCAGTAGAGCACTGCACAGGCAATCCAGGATGTTTTTAGAGAGTATTGTGGTTATCTTCCTAGTACAAGTGTTGAAGAGGCCAACTAGGAGTCATGCTCCTTTTGATCTGTTACTCACAAACAGGGAAGAACTGGTGGGAAACATCTCAATGTGCAGGAAAACTGGCAAGTATGGCAGGAGACTAGCTTGGCTTAGCAGGGAACTCTTCAATGTGCTAAAACACACAAAGGAAGTTTACAAGAAGTGGAAACTTGGACAAACTACTAGGGAGGAGTATATAAACATTGCTTGTGTGTGCAGGGATGAAATCAGGAAGGCCAAAGTGTATTGGGAGTTGTAGCTAGCAAGGGATGTGAAGGGTAACAAGAAGGGCTTTCTACAAGTATGTCAGCAAAAAGAGGAAGATCAGAAAAATGAGGGTCCCTTACTGAATTTAGGAGGCTGTCTAGGAACAGATGATGTAGAAAAGGCTGAAGTACTTAATGCCTTTTTCACTTCAGTCTTCACAGGAAATATCAGCTGCTAGACTGCTGCACCTGGTGGGACACTTTGAAGAGGAGGTGAGCAACCAACAGTGGTGAAAGAACAGGTTAGAGACTATTTAGAAAAAACTGGACATGTACAAGTCTATGGGCTGTATGCAATGCACCCAACGGTGCTGAGGGAGTTGACTGATGTGAATGCAGAGCCTCTAGCATCTTTGAAAACGCTGATGACTGGAAAAAGGCAAATATAGTGCCTATCTTTAAGAAAGGGAAGGAAGATCCAGGGAGCTACAGACTGGTCAGTCTTACCTCAGTCCTTAGAAACATCATGGAACTGGTTCTCAAGGAATCCATTTTTAAGAACTTGGAGAAAGTGGTTATTAGGAACAGTAAGCATGGGCAACTCCATGCCTCACCAACCTGGTTTCCTCCAGTGATGAGATGACTGGCTCAGTGGATGCAGGGAGAGTGGTGGATGTGATATATGCCTTCACTTTAGCAAGGCTTGTGATACAGTCTCTCACAGTGTTCTTGCAATCAAGCTAAGGAAGTACAGGTTGGATGGATGGACTGCAAGGTTTATAGAAAACTGTCTATATTGCCAAGCTCAAAGGCTCAAGATCTAGTTGGCAGCTGGTATCAAGTGGTTGGTTCTGGGGCCAGTTTTATTCAAGATCTTCATTAACAATCTGGAAGATGGGATGAATTGCACCCTAAGAAAATTTGCAGATAACGTGAAGCTGAGGGTACTAGTAGATATCTGGAGGGTAGGACTAGGATTCAGAGGACACATCTACATGAGCCTTACAACTGCATAGTTGTTACTGAACAGTCATTTAGTGCTTGTATAAGCATGTACTAAATGACTGCAACTGGTGTTACAGTGCAGTAGCATCCTGGCACAGTTGCCTAGTGATGCTTACTGCACAGTAGCTTGTTATTACTGTGCTCATTACTATTGTGCAGTAGTGTCGCATCACGGTTCATGCCCAGCAACACTACTGCACAACAGTAATGAGCTACTGCACAGTAGTAATGAGCTACTACATAGTAAGTGTCTCATGCAGATGCAGCCATAGTGACTTAGACAAATTGGAGGATTAAGCCAAAACAAATCTCAATAAAGACAAGTGCAAAGTCCTGCACTTCGGACAGAAGTCCCATGCACTGCTACAAGCTTGAGAACAGCAGGCTAACCCGCAGCTCTTCAGAAAAGGATCTGGGGGTTACAATGAATGATAAGTTGAATACTGAGTCAACAGTGTGCCCTTGTTTCCAAGAAGGTTAACAGCATACTGGGCTGCATTAGTAGAAGCATTGCCAGCAGGCTGAGGGAAGTAATTATTCCCCTGTGTTTAGCACTGGTGAGACCACACTTGGAGTACCATGTCCAGTTTTGGGTCCTAGAAGGATGATGGGTGTATACACCCATCTTGGGATATATTTGTTCTGGCCAACTTATCTAGGGACAAATGTAGTGTCTGTTCCTAGCCTTTATTATAAGGCCTTCTTGAGATAAGGGATTTAAATTTTCTTAAAGCAAAATTGGGTAGTTAAACGGGCAGGCTACTCCAGCCATTTGAGTCTATAATCCATGTCTCCAGGAATTAAAATGGGTAAAGTCAGACTTTTTTTATGTTAACCAAAATTCATTGAAGTTAACTTTCTGGAAAAGGTCACACAATATGGAATAGATGACTGTAGGTTGCTACATTAGGTAAGAAAAAACACATTGTCTTTAACTTCCCCGAATATAATTGTTTTTATAATTTCTATTTATATTTTTTCCACATTTGTAATTAACTATCTGAGACCATATCCATGAAGTTAATAAAATTATCATACAGAGCATATTTAAAGGTCTTTCAGACTCATTATTACTATATTGAATAAACCTATATCATTACAAATGGTCATTACTGATGTACTGTGACTGTCCACTAGCTATGAAAAGCAGGCTGTTATAATTTATATCATAGACAGATAATTGCCTGTCTTTTCTATATATTCCATATAGAATATAACTTGATTTATTTTTATTATGGGGATACCTTGTCATCATGTTACCAGTTAAAATGCAGCAGAAAATTCAAGTAATCCATAATTAGAAGGTAAAAATCTGCTTTCAGTTGACTGGTATAAATATGGAGTAACTCAACTGATTTACAATGGAGTAACTGAGATCTGAATCTGTTCTTAAATATATACTAGAGAAAAGTATCTTCCCTATGGACCAAAGAAGTTTACAAAGATGTTTATATGCGTGTGTTCTTTCTTTAAAAAAGAATAATACTGGAAGATTTATGTGATGTTTTTCCCCCTTCAGATTTTGCTTGAAAAAACATCTTGGGTACCAAAAAGAAAAAGTGGGAGGGAGGGGAAGGAACAATATCCTCCCCTAAGAATGTTTTTCTTGTGCCAAATATCTGAAAGATTTAATTTTTTATAGTGAAAAATATAATAATTTTGCCTTCAAAATAAATGAATAGTAGTATATCTAGGGCATATCTGTACGTGTGGCTTACTGCAGTTGTTATTGTGAGGTTATTTAGTACTTGCTTAGGCAAGTATTGAAGTAAGTGCTTAAGCAAGTACTAAATGACTGTGCAGCAACTGGTGTTACTGTGCAATCCCAAAGCTGCACATTTTTTTATTAGCTACTGTGATGTAGCTCATCCCTATGGCGATGTAGCTTCTTGTATAGACGCTTCCCTAATGTATTGTATTATGTCATTAATTTGTTTACAGACAACTATTATGAAGTGTAAGATTAAGAATAATATTCTGACAGTTCAAAAAAATTCTTCTTTCCAAGGATCTCATTGTCCATTACATTAATTAATTTAAACTCAGATTCCACCTGTGGTAAGGATTATCACCTCCATTTTACACACAGAGGAACTGAGCTATAGAGGTTAGTCACTTGGCCAGATCTGGCAACAAAATCAGTCTCTTTTCTGAGTCTTATACCTTAACTAAAACACTGTCCTTTTTTCCTACTAAATATTAGAGATGAAATTTCTTTTATTGAAAAATGTCAGTTTGTCAAAACTGAAAAGGTCCACTTTGTTGAATTCATCAACTCATTGAAAACACTTCAAAATTGTCAAAACATTCTATTTTCATGTTTTCCTTAAATCCTACCCCGCCCTACTTTCTGATTGAAATGACTTCTCATCTTGAAATATACACTACTTTGAGTAAAATACATTGAAAAAAATGGTCAATACTTAAAGGGAAATATTTTGGCATTTTAGATACAAACTGTTTAATGTGCCCTGAAATGAAATTCTTTTCAGGTTTTCAAGTTGTGAAAATGCTCGGCATTTGTTCTTGTTTTGGGATGCAACATGGTTCAGAAATCTCAGAAATTTTCATGGAATGAAAAAAAATCCTAGCCACTCTAATCTATATTTACAAACTGAAAGAGCAAAAATTTGCCTGGAACCAGATAAATAGCCATTAAAATCTCCAGGCAAGAAAATGTATATACGGAAACAAACTCCTAAAGGTCTGAGGGCCCAGTCTTTAAGAAAATTCTAGGGCTTTCTGGATTATGCTGATATTGGTTGTCAGTTGATTGAGTTACATAAGAGAAGGATTAACCCTACTGGAGAAAGCCAAAAAAAAAAAAAGTCCCAAAAGTCCCTGGATGTGTGGCTGAGAGCTATAGCCCTATTTCAGCAGAGGATACTGATGTCTCTGCTGCTATGTAATGCAGATAAAGCTGTGGTTTTGGGGGACAAGGAGCCTGGTAATTCCTGCTGCTCTTCCTTGGGAAGCCATATTGAGGTCCTCTTATAGCTTTGGCTAGTATATATATGTGACAGAGAATCTTTTTTCTGTTAATACTGTATGTTTTATGACAAGATAAGTTAATTAAAAATATTTAAAATTGTCAGATCAAAGCAAACTTTGTAGTTAACAGAGATGGAGGCATAGGATGATAGGAAGGTCAGAAGCAGCTTCAAGAAGTAATTAGTAAAATTAAATTTAAAAAGTAGCTATGTGTCTTCCTTCCAAATGCACTCCTAATTAAAGAGTCCTTTGTTTAAATGTTAGTTAAACCACAGCCTGAGATAAACTTTAATGCCTAAGGGATGAATAAGCAGTAAAGAGGCTGAACCACAACCAGGGATTTGAAACAAGAGTCCCAGGAACAGGAGAAAAATTCTGGTCTATGGATCAGATGCTGGCAGGGATGGGCAAAGAAGAGTCTTATGCATAGATAGTGCTTACCTTACCTTGTATCTTCTTGATAAAAGTTTTGAAAAGTATCTGATGCTGTGGCAGGGCACTGTTGGTGCCTGCCACTTTAAGGGCTGAACCAAACAGCCAGCAGGTGCTTGATTGCAGCAGCCATTCTGAGACACTGGCAGCCTATATAAACATAGCGGTTTGCTACTGGCAGCCAGGCAGAAATGTTGCCTAGCTGAGCTGCTGTAGGAGAACATCTGCAGGTAGGAGCAGGAGGCTCTTGGTCCTAGGCATGACCTAAAACTGCACCCTGCCAGAAGCGGGTGGCCTGGTGGGGCTCCCAGTAGTGTGGGGGTCTCCAGGCAAATACCAGGCCAGTTACCACCCTGGTAGAAAGTGTGTTGCAGTGCCTCAATAACCCTAGCCCTCACATCCCTGTGGGCAGCAGTTGGGGCCAGGCAAGGCTACGGCTACCTCAGCCCCCGCCGGGGAGGGAAGCCCCATAGTCCCAGTAAGGGTGTAGAAGATGTGGAGCCCCAGTAAGGGTAGGCCCCACTGAAGGGGTAGAGATGGGGAGCCCCAGTCAGGGTGTTGCACAAAGGCGGTTCGTTTCTTTGGAGGCGCACAGAGATCACAGACACACATACATTAAACGGCACAATGGTGGTATTTGTTTGCAAACAAAGGCCAGAGCAGAGTCAGGTACTCAGATAACTCTGACCAAGCATTGGTGTTTGCAAGCGAAATTTATCTTCTCTGTCCTGGGCACGTGTGCAGAAACAGGAACTCTTACAGCTTACTTCCGTTTCATACAAGCATACATGTAAGTTACATCACTACATACATCGCATGTATAGTATAATTAACTACTTAAGTATGCAGGGCGGAGAGGTAAATATGCATCAGCTAATTAAGCATGCTCAGAAACTACAATAGGTCACCAAAAGTTTACTTCCCCCCCCCCTTTCAAGGATACAGATAATTGAATTTTGGCTTCTGCAATCTGCATGAGAAAGACTTAAGGCAGGTGAGGGGGAGAAACTGCAATTAGCATGAGAAAGGCTGTGGCAAGGCTGGGAAAGAAAAAAGTCCTTGGCAGTATTTCTTTCTTATCAGGTGCAAGATGCAAGCTGCGCATTTCTAACAATATTCTATTTCCAACAAGGGGGTGGGTGGAGAGCCCCAGTGAAGAGAAAACCAGAGAGCTGGGAGCCCTGTTTGTGTGTGAGATTTTGTGTAGAGTTGCCCGGGGAGGGGCCAAGAGAGGCCCAAAAGACGGTATGTCTGCCACCCAAAGTGTATGCTAGATAAAGCCTGTGGCTGAAGGGGCCTGATCCAAGTGGGAGCAAGGTAGTAGAAGTTGTTGATACATAAAAGAGACCCTGTGAGAAGGGGTGGAGTGTGAGAGGCCCTAGTGAGCAGAGGGCGGTATGAACATGTGTGTGTCTGAGGCCTGACAACGAGGGCTAAGCTGTAGGCCAGGAGCATTGTCACCAGGATGCCATCTGTGAAGCTTGGGCTGTGGTGTAGGGGAGGAGGAACAGAGACACAGAAAATGCCCCCTGGTACTGGGGCAAGAATGGGCAGCTTCCTGCCTAGTAAGAACCAATTAAGAAACAACAAGGTGTGGCAGATGAGTGAAGCAGGCAGTCAGCCCAGAAACAGGTGGGTGGGCCAATGGTGGACTGGCCCCACAAAGGCCCCGCTGTTACAGATGCCAAGCAATATCTACTTAGTTCAACTCTCTGATATTCTTCCCTAGATGACTGATCCTTTGTGACAGGGGTTTTCAACCTTTTTAAACAAGTTTATCCCCAGTGACCCTCTTTTTAATAAGTGTACCCGGGGAGGGGAGGGGTGAGCAGCCAGATGCCAAGTGCGGAGGGCTGTGAGAGCAGCCAGACATGGAGTTGGGTTGTGGCAAGTGGTGGATGTGCAGCCCTGCTCTTGCACTACCCCAGCCCTGCTCCTGTGAGACAGCAGTGTGGGGTGGTGGCATTTCATCTCCATGTACCCCCTGGGACCTTCCAAAGTATTTTCAGGGGTACGCATGCCCCTGGTTAACTCCTCCTGCTTTATCAGCTAAGAAGGAAATGCTCTTGCATTATATTTCTCATTAAAACCATTCTGATTTAATTCCCCCCATCTCAGTTGCAGTACCTGTCAGTTCAAATGGTTTAACTCAAAGGACCAAGTTCTTCCTTGTCACCGTGAGCAAGAGCAGCTTCATTTTATTCCACTGGTGTAAATCCTGATTTATATCACTTGAAAGGAGATTAACAGCTATTCTAGAGATTACACCCTTGTTCTGTACTATCTCTCATTGAAAGGGAGAAAAGAGAAATTTGAACCATGCCTAACAGATGCCTAACATTTTGAAAGTGTTCTTTCTCCTGTGTGTGTGTCCACTCCCCTTCTCCTTCCTCCCATGTTTGCATACAGTTAAGGTAACTTTCCCTATGTCATGAAAATAGAAGTTCTTGTGAATGGCAGGCCACCTTCTTTTTCCTGTCAGAATGCATACATAGCTGTTTCCCCTCTGGAACTTTTTGCCATTTTGCTTATAGAGGCGTAGAATTTTTAGGGTTTGCAACTGTGATCCATAAGGGGAAAACAATGAATTCTTGGCTTCAAAAACTGGAAGCAGTGAGTCTGAGTCTGACCCTGATAGTTTTAAGGCACTGAGAAACATTAATGGGAGATGCAGGAACTAAGGGCCAAACCCACAAAAAACAGGCTATAGGCATTTAGAGCAGTAGACTTCAGGCACCTAGGTTCAACAATTCCCTGCTTAGTGGTCACCTAAACTAACTAGTTGCTTCCCTTTTTGACACATTAGTTCATAGGCCCCTGCAGTTCTGCATTCTGTGCCTAACTAGAACTGTCCTGGTTTGAACAGCTAGGCATCTAGGGGATATATAGAGGAAATGGGGATCCTAAATTGAAGTGGTAGGTTTTTAAAAACACTGCTTGAATTTAGGGCCCTTTAAACCTTTGTGTCGTGCACCTACCCAAACTTACCTGCCTCTCTGGTGGCAGGGAGGGGAGGGTGAGCTGCTGGCGGGTGGAGCAGTCCCTGGGCTGGGGGGTTGGGGAGGAGGTTGGCGCTTCCTTCTGCAGCAGCGGTGCCTGACCCCACGCCGGTAGCACCTGCCTGCAGGCACCTGGCTCAGGTGGTCCTGGGGGGCACTGCAGCTGCAGAGAGAAGCACCAGGCCCCCGCACAGCTCAGGCAGGGTCTCGGGGGGGAAAAAAAAAAACAGGCTTGCTGCTTTTCTTGGGCAGAGACTACCCTCCCTACTGCCAGGCTGCCTGCACAGGCTTCCTGCACAGCCCCTGAGCTGCACAGAGCCCTGGTGCTTTGCTCCATGGCTGTAGGGCAGCAAACTAAAACTCCTTAGAGGAGTTTTAGTTTGCTATGCCCCAAGTTATTTAAGGCACGCTACACCACTGAATTTGCTACAGTGGCTAGAATTACTGCGCAATACACTGCCAACGTATGCAAACACCAACACCATTAAAACGGTGAAAAAGCATACTTCATAGATACCATAGACATTAGGGCTGGAAGGGACCTCGGAATATCATCCAGTCCAGCCCCCCGCCCAAAGGGCAGGAAGTCACCTGGGGTTATAGGATCCCAGCAAGATAAGCATCCAATTTGCTCTTGAAGGTGTTCAATGTAGGTGCTTGAACAACCTCTGATGGCAGTCTGTTTCAGACCTTGGGGGCTCGGACAGTAAAGAAATTCTTCCTTATGTCCAGCCTGAAATGGTCTTGTAGTAGTTTATGACTGTTCGACCTCATCGTCCCGTGGGGTGCTCTGGTGAACAAATGTTCCCCCAGATCCTGGTGGTCACCCCTGATAAACTTAAGGGTGGCCATCAGATCACCCCTGAGCCTGTGCTTTTCCAGGCTAAAGAGCCCCATGGCTCTCAGCCTGTTGTCATAAGGTCTGACCTCTGATTATGTGGGTGGCTCTTCTCTGGACTCTCTCAAGCTTCTCCACGTCCTTTTTGAATTGTGGAGCTCAAAACTGGACACAGTACTCCAGCTGTGGCCTCATCAAGGCTGAGTACAAGGGGAGAATGACGTCCCGGGATTTGCTTGAGAAGCATCTATGGATGCAAGCCAGCATTTTGGTCGCTTTACTAGCTGCAGCATCGCATTGCAGGCCCATGTTCATCTTGTGGTCAATGATGACCCCCAAATCTCTTTCTTCTGTAGTGCTAGCCAGCGTAACACTGCCGAGCCTATAAGGATGCTGCAGGTTTTTCTTCCCAAGGTGGAGAACCTTTCATTTTTCGGTGTACACACCATCTTGTTCTCATCCGCCCATTTGCTGAGCCTGTCCAGGTCAGCCTGGATCACCCGCCTGTCTTCTGGTGTGGATGCTTTGTCCAAAGTTTGGTGTCATCGGCGAACTTGGCCAGTCTGCTTCTCATTCCATTATAACCTGCTTTAAAGTGTCATGCACACATGCCCCTCATTTCATCTACACATGGCCCTAGATCCCAGCTAAGCCCCAGTTGCAGTCAAACAAAAGATATGGAACAGCACCTAAATACTTTGAGACACCTCATCTGGCAATGGCCAGAACATAGCTAGCACACATCAGAATCACTGAGTTCAGAATAAGACATAGCAGTCATGACTGTTTTTATTCAAACATGCCTCAAAGGGTATTCAAGATCATTGCCTGGACAGAAAGATTCAAAATGAAATTATTGGGATCATGGTCACAAAGGAAATTATTTCTTCCTCAAAAGCTACCAAATATTATTTTATTATATTTGACTGCATGTAAGACTTTAGTTGTTTACTAAGTAGATGACAGTGATTGTGAGATTCATGTCTGCTAAAGAAGCAGCCGAGGTAAGAGAGAGCTGTTTTATGACCAAATAGTTTTTCATTAGTTTTTTTGAATGTTATAGATTCTCTAGCTGGAATGACAGAAACTCTCCTTGAATTGTTAAAATGAATGGGAAGCTCACTTGAGTATGTGAGGCTAGCATAGTAGGGCAAATATGAAAGTGGAGTTCAGAAGAGAATTAGAGACTTCAGCAATACAGTATTTTTTGTCCCATTCAATGCATGTTCCTTCAGTCTCATACTCAGTGATGCCATGAATCATTCCACTGAAGCCAGGGTATTTTTAAGCCATAGTTTTAATGTGTTTATGCTTTTTTATGGTATCACTACAGTGCTGGGATATAATAAACCGACTATGTGACTGTAACAGTCCTGTCACCAGAAGACAGGTTGGCCCCTTTAAGGCCAGAACATTCTGAGCACAGAGTGCCGGTAAGGAGGGGGTTAAATGCTGAACCTGGCCAACTAGTAAGCTGACCAGAAGGGGCAGGCCAGGACTATAAAATCCCTGGGCAGAGCAGCAGTAGAGGCCAGCAGCTAAAGGGGAAGGAGTGCGTTCCAGAGCTCCATGGAAAGGCGGTGAGCAGTCCAAAGGCTAGAGGAGGGGTACTATGAAGGACCCCGGAGGGATGGCAGCAACCCCAGAAGAAAGACTGTAGCTGATGGTGGGGAGCCAAAGCATAAACTCTGGGTAAATGTAAGCTTGCTGCCTTCTTTAATTGCATTTATTGCCCATGGACAGGACTGTTAATATGTCTTTTTTTATTTTTACCTAATAACACTAGTAGTTTGGGTGAGGCTATTAGGGGAAGAAGGAGGCCTCATTTGGGGGCCCACTTCAGAATAGGGACCCCGGCGCCAGGGAAGGCGCAGCTTTTTGGGGGTACATAGGCCCTGGCACCAGAAGAAAGAGACTGTTAACTTATTCAGAACATAATTTTATAGTCATTTTTTTTCTGTTAAGTTTTGGACTCTACTGCTTAAAAAAGCATCTTACAATTTAAGCACCATAAGAGGCCTGTGAACAGAAGTCTTTGCAATGAACTTCTAGCTTTGGACATGTGTTTGAAACCTGGAACATGCCAAAAGATGAATTGAATTTTCTTGCCAACACTTCGGTTTTGCCCTTGTTACCTGAAGTAGCCTTTGCAGTCAGAATTATACTGACTACTGTATCTGTTGTAAGAAAACAACACGGCTTCAAAACATAGGCTTATGAATTAACATATACATAACAGAAAGGATTATTTTTGGCTGATGGATCTTAATTTATTTTTAATTGAAAACCACTATGGGTGCATCTTCATGAGCATGCACACTCAGGGGTGGGCATTTCCTTTGGGTCAAATAGCAGTGGCACATATTGGCCCCTGCATGTGCACTCCGGCACGGCAAATGGATGTTGGTAGGGTATGGAGGGCTGGGGCTGTTACCTAGGGTTCTGGGGCCTCTGCCTTCCTGGCCTCATAAGTGTTCTGTTCCTGAGACAGCTATTCAAACAGGGATTGAAAGCACCTATTTGCATATTGCTGAGGCCAGTAAATTATATGCTGGCCATAGGAAGTGAGTATTGCAAATTGCCTGCATTCAGGTGCAAAGCCAAGCTATCCTGCAAAGGAATACACCATCACTTACATGTTCTCTTGCTGGCTTTAGGGACCTTACCTACCTCTTAGTTCAGTGGCACAGCTTCTTGATGAGAAGTGGAAAGCAACTTTCTAAACATGGCCTATATAGTTGTCGTTGGGGATTTGCCTGTAAGGTGGGAATATGGGGGCCATGATAGACATTAGACTTTACAACCCATAACATGATGCATGTGCATGGGGTTAAATCTCATTTAGGGTCCTGATCATTGCATGATATCTAAAGCTTGATATATGTAGTCTTGCTAAAACCGGATGTAGTTGGACCAGGTTCTGCAACTAATTTTGTAATATCTATTACACAAATGTGATTTAGGGTCTGTGTGCATTGAGAGTTATGTAGTTTATCCACCAGGTGTAGCTCCAGAGGCTGTAATTTCTTATCTCCACACCTCCTTGTTGTGGGTGGGTGTGAGTGAGGTTAGATGGATAAAGCCAGTTTTGTTGCTAGAAGTGCAAAATACTCAATCACCATGGTATTTGCCAACTTGAAAATTCAAGTAGCCACTTGAGCTAGGAGGTTTCAGCAGTGAAATTCTGGACTGTCCTGTAGCTATTGGCTCAGACGCAGGTGTGAGAGGGTGCTGAGACTAGGCATGCTTAGTGCAAGGCACAGACATGGGTGTGAGATGGAGCTAGTATTTGCCAACTGTAAAAGTAGCCGCTTGACATACACAATGGTGGAATGGACAGTGCATTGTTCCAGGAGGTTTCCCTCTCCTCCAAGAAATCACCTTTGGGATTGGGGTGGGGTGATAGGGGAGGTATTGGTATGTTTAAAGTCTAAGCTTAAGAAGGATTGTGACATGTATTGAAACTCCTAGTTCTCTGCCAGGAATCATGGCAAGTTCTGTAAACTCAGATCTTTGAAATAAAGATGATTCTGTTGCTATCAACACTGTGCCAACACTGAAAATTCAAGTATGTGTACAGATACAATTCAAGACTGTCATGGTTTCAGCAATGGGAGGGTCAACACTTCCATTTATTATATTAATCTTCCCAGGGCAAGGAGGCAACTGCCAAGAGCTAGGACAACTCTCCCAGCCGTGTGGAGATTGGGATGGGACCATGTGGCTGAGAGGTAGCATTCTTCCCAGCTGAAAGAGCTCTCCTCATGCTCTGTGGTCCTATGCTGACCAGGAGCAATTTGCTCCTGGTCAGCATCTACATGTGCATTTTGGCACATTAGTCTAATGCACCATTTTCTAGTACCTATAGATACAGGTAGTAGAAATCAGAGCATTAAAACTAATTTACTGTGAAGTAATTGCTGTAAATGTGTAGATGCTGGTGCTTTACTGTGCATTAGGTTAGTCTCGTGTAGATGAACCTTCTGGGTATGCCCAGACAAGTGTCTAGCCATGCAACATGTGGCACTGCATATATGTTACGTGGCACTGCAAACACACAGTCCAGTGTTCTTTGCACTGCAAGGACATGCTGCCTGAGCATGCACTGTACCGGGTTTTTTTTTTTTCTGTGGTTTTTTTTTGACCCCCGGATATCCAGGGGTCAAAAAACCCATGGAAAAATCTCTGTGCAGCAGAACTGCCATGGCTGCAGCCCAGGGAGGCCACTAGGACCCCAGGTAAGCAACTTGCTGTGCTCCAAATCATGCATCTGCATAGGCAGTATCCAGAGACAAACAGCGGTGACACAGGGTGCACTACTGCTACTTGTCCCTTGGGAACCAAATGTCCACACATGTCTGGATGTGCCCTCTATGTCCTTGTGGAGACCAAGACACTAAAAGTGGTAAGGAGAAGCTAGAATGAGCTGATAGAGTAACAGTGGTAATCTGCTCTATCCTAATGGGACTAGGTGATTTTTGGTTCCTTTATACATGCATAAGGATCAATCCGAGAGCTCTTCTGAATGCCTCAGAAAGAGCATTCCTCCTAGGCCTGGAAAGTTCTGTGCTTCTTCTTGCAAAGGGCTAAGTTCTAAATACCACTCTGTAGCCCGTACTACATACTGGGTGTGTCTACACTTGCATTTTAAGCTGACACAATATACTCCAGCACGTATCACATCAAAGTTTATTTTTCCTAGGCACCCTATTTACATGTGTGCCTAGGAACACAGCACATTGAGCCAGGTTGGAGCAGGCTCAGCTGGCAGGGGCTTCTGGGAGTTGGTCTGCCTCACTGGGGCTGCTCCAGCCCGGCTCAACGTTCTGCAGAGGAGGTGGCTGGGGCTTGAGGGTGTCCCACTATAGGACTATGTAGCTAACAGGGCTATACGGGCTACCTGCATGGAGGCTCACACAGGTAGCTGCCACACCGAAGTACACTCCATGTCCTAGTCAGCTGCAGCAGCAACTACATGCATGGTGCTTCAGAGTAAAAAACTCGGCAGCAAGGTAATACTTGTAGTACTACCCTGCTGCAGTATTTATTAGTTTCATGCAGCCTAATAGCACCACATGTGTAGACATCAAGACCTTTACTATGGATTTAATCAATCAATACAGTAAATGTCTCATGTAAATGTG
Source organism: Crocodylus siamensis (assembly GCF_052110815.1). NCBI lineage: Eukaryota > Metazoa > Chordata > Crocodylia > Crocodylidae > Crocodylus > Crocodylus siamensis. The sequence goes on along the minus strand of NC_143396.1, from coordinate 153,730,124 downwards.
CTCACAGAGCTTTTTAAAGGGATGGTTTCCAGTGTCACTTTGATGAAAACTACATTAGCATTTAGTGCTTGAGTTATGCACATTTAATGCCTGTAACAGCACTGGTTAAAAGCCTGTTCTTATTTACTGGACACAGAAAACAGATTTAGACCTTTAATATGCTTCAAATGTGACTGTTAGCATGGAGCTGTGGTCCTTCTTTCATGCTGTCCTTCTGGCCCCAGGAATCTTGAATCCTTTCTTGCATTAGTGGACCTAGTTTCAACAGGAAACTGGCTGACCCTGCCAGGATAATTACCTTTCCCTATGAAATGTCTAGATACTGAAACTATGGGTTTTGGATTCCACTTCAGGAGACTCACACTTCAAAATTAGCCCTTAGGGCAGCTTTTCTTCATTTCTTCTGCTAATTGTGCGTCTGCTACCTCTGAGAATTTCCCTCATTCCCTCTTCTCTGCTGTGTTTCACTATGCTGTGCCTGGCTTCCTGTGATCAGAAACCTGACAAACAATGTCTTACATTTGAATGAAAGTGTATCTAACTTTATTCCAGTGACATAGTTGGTTCAATAAATGATATAACCCCAAGAAATCATTGCCTCTCACTTAATTTCTGCACCATCATGGCTACATCTCTATTAGACTATGGCACATAACTTGGAGGCACTTCCTTCTTTGGATCTGGCACATTGTCTCTATCAGGATTAGGGCCACTACAAATAATATACTATGGGGCTAATTTTTTGAACAGTTTAATAAACACCTTTAATTTCCACTGAAGTCAATTGGAGCAGCAGTTGCTTTGTAACATCAAGCCAGATGTGAATTGGAGCTACAGTATATCGCATATCACCGATGTCAATATAATGAATTTCAGGACAGATATGTTAACCTACTCCAGGGGGAAAAAGAAGCATTAGCAGCAAGAAGAGGAAGCAATATACCCGTGTTGGAGGTGCATTCTAACTGCACTACAAAGAACCTTGGGTGAAGGTCAAGCCAGAGTCTTGACAGGAGCTATTTGAAACAAGACAGGGAATCTGAGATGTTTAAAACAAAGTGAAAGAAAAGCCAATCTAGCTGCTGCTAGATAACATTACATTTATTAATACAGATACTATGTGTCACCTGTTCTGACTCTGGTGTGCCAAAATGAAACAGTTGTTTAAGTATAGCCAGCTGGTGTATTGGCCTGCAACATGTTGGATGACTCTCAGCTTAAATTTCATAAGCTTATATTAAGGCAAAAAGAGGGATTTACACGATATGTACACAAGGGGTTATGGGATAACAGAGATTAACTCAAAGAACAGGACCATGCTAATAAAAGAGAACAATTTGTTTTCTGCTATACTGGGTATTTTTAGAAGCATATCAATAGATAGAGATCCTTGTATAAGGAAAAGTTAATCTCTCATTATCTTTTCTTTGATTTCCTTCTGATGGATTATATGGTTCAGATTTTTATTGTGATTTTTATTGGTTTTGTAGAGGTGCCCCCCTCCCCCCCCCCCCCCCCGCCCCATGCACATTTTATGTAAACTCTGGGTTTCCTTTTTTAAAGACTTCCTGTTTCAAAAGTTCTGCCCAAGTTAGCGTTAGTAATATATAGAATTGAATAAACCTTTTTTGGAATACAAATCACTGTGGTCAGAATTGATTAACTCTTTCCATTCTGTCCTCTGCTGCAGCAAATATACAATGACAGAAGAGGGTTGTTTGAACTGCTGCTAGTTCATTAAGAAGAAGGAAAAGATGAGCAGTCAAAGCTTGAAGAACCCAGACTATGCAAGAATTGCTGATTCAGAACACCCACAGCAAGAGCAATGGATCTGTGTTAAAGCTGGAAGTAAAATTAACAGCCAACTGGTGATGGTGCATTCTGTGTTCAGGCTGCAGAACAAATGTTCTATTGGAAAGATGCATGGTGGTCTTTATTTGACCTGCTCTTGGTGTTAAGAAAGTCTGCCTGTTTTTCTAAGTCTGCAGATACTTGTGCAGGCTGTCATCCAAAGGTACTTTGAAATACTACATTTTCATAGATTTCATAGATTTCATAGACATTAGGGCTGGAAGGGACCTTGGGAGATCATCGAGTCCAGCCCCCTGCCCAAAGGGCAGGAAGTCAGCTGGGATCATAGGATCCCAGCAAGATAAGCATCCAAATTACTCTTGAAGGTGTTCAATGTAGGTGCTTGAACCACCTCCGCTGGCAGACTGTTCCAGACCTTGGGGGCTCGGACAGTAAAGAAATTCTTCCTTATGTCCAGCCTAAAACGATCTTGCAGGAGTTTGTGACCATTCGACCTCGTCATCCCTTGGGGCGCTCTGGTGAACAAACGTTCCCCCAGATCCTGGTGGTCACCCCTGATAAACTTATAGGTGGCCATCAGATCACCCCTAAGCCTGCGCTTTTCCAGGCTAAAGAGCCCCATGGCTCTCAGCCTGTCATCGTAAGATCTGTTTTCCTGACCTCTGATCATGCGTGTGGCTCTCCTCTGGACTCTCTCAAGCTTCTCCACATCCTTTTTGAATTGTGGAGCCCAAAACTGGACTCAGTACTCCGGCTGCGGCCTCACCAAGGCCGAGTACAAGGGGCATGAAAAGCAGAATTTGGTTTATTTTATTGGGGAAGGTGTTAGTGGAAGTCTCCTTAAACAAACAACATCCAGTTAGATGTAGGGAGCCTAAGTCCCTCTCCACAGCCCTATAATTCAGATGATTTAGACCTAATACCTCTTTTTTCTTTCATTCTTTTTCCACAGTAATGTATTGTTTTTTGTTTTTTCTTTAAACAAGACAATCTCTTTTCGATATAAAGGAAGACGTTTAAGTAGAACTGTGAATGAATGCTGTGAGTGGAAAGGAGAGTTAAGAAGCGAACATTTTGAGGAAATTAAGGCACTCTTTTAGAACTTTGCAAAATGCAGAAGTTTTAACTGGCAGGGCTTGGAAATAATTTCACATTCAGGTTGGCAATTTGTACTTCCCACATTAGCCCCTCAATTCTAGTTATAAATGGCACCCCCAAAATCCAGTAAAACACATTTAAACTACTAATTTTCACTGTCTGCAACTAATAGAATCTGTTTCTGTTTCCTCCTGGAGTCTTGTAGGATAGAGAAATAGCAAGAAAAGATATCTCTGGAAGACAAAAAATTCATACTTGGTTTCCAGTAGCTTTAAGAACAAAGCAATGGATTGGTTGCAAAATATAATTGCTAATTAAGAACAGCTTTTTTTAAACCTGAATTGTCATGATAGGAGAGTTGAAATGGAAGGTTAAGAACCTAAGAACTGCCACTTACTGGGTCAGACCAAAGGTCCATTTTGCTCAGTATCCTGTGTCATACAGTGGAGTGGATACTGAAAGGAAGAGTGAACAAGGTGTGACCAGGGTTTTTTCCACTGTTCCTCTCTCACTTTCAGCTTCTAGCATTTATGCTAGGGACAGACATTCAAAAAGCCTGAGTCTAAATTGGTTCAGTCTTTGCAGGTTAGTCTAACCTGCAGAGTGTGAACTGGTTTGCAAGTGGATAGGTGTTTGGCACATGCCTACAGTGGCTCAAGCCAGAAGCCCGGGAGTGCTAGAGCAGCCATCCCTTCCACAGGAAAGCTGAGCTGAGGCAGGGGGGCACGGCCAGGCCCCACAGGCCGGACCCAGCAGCTCCGTGACAGCTGGGATTCCCAGCACACAGGGCTGCCCAGCCCCAGAGGGGACGTCTTCCCTCTCCTTCCTCTCCCCCACTACCACAGGGCTGGGAGGTGGGCCCTGTTCAGTGCTGGGGTGCTGCTCTCCCTCCTCCTTCCACCCCCTCTGTGGTGGGGTGGGGAGAGTGGCTCTGTGAGGCTGCCTGGCCCCAGAGGGGGACTTTCTCCCTGCTTCTCCCCCATCACTGTGGGGTGGGGAGGCGGGGCTTTACGGGATGCTACCCAGCCCCACAGGGGGAATCTTTTCTCCCACTCTGCCCCAGGGCAGGGGGAGGCTCTGTTCCTTGCTGGGGGGAATTCTTCCCCCTCATTGTCCTCCCCCCAGAGGGTCAGTGGGAACATGGAGTTCAGGTGGGCAGGGTGTGAGGGAGGATGGGGTGTGTAGGGACCCCCCACACACTACCACCCATGGAGCGCAGCCCCCACTGCTTGGCATCAGCAGCAGCCAGGGAGGTCAGGGTGCTCATGCCCGGTGCAGGTGTGACTCTGGCCAGTACTGCACAGGGGGAGGGAGTGGAGCCTGCCTTATCCCTGTGGCTCTGCTCCCCAAATCTACAGCTCCACCCCTTGTAGCACAGAAGTCCCACACTGGAGCCTGCTGTCTCTCCCACTCCCAGCTGTGCAGTCCCCACGCTCCCTCTGGGAGTGGAGGGAGCCCTGCCCCCCTGCTTCCCCTCACAGTACAGTGTGGGGCTTCCCCTCTGTGAGTGTAGAGCTGCAGGTGCGTGGCATGGAGCCCTGGGGATAGAAGCGATTGGGCAGGTTGTGTAGCCCCTAGCATGGCACTGGCTGCCTTTATCATGGCTCCACCTCTTCCCTCCACCTGGGGTCTGCCAGCTCCAGGGGTTACTACTCCAGCCCCCTCTCCTCTGCTCCCCAGCAGACAGGGTGACACTGGATTCAGTGGGGGAAGAGGGGAAGGAGGGAAGAATTAACCTCCTTCCTGCCCACTTTGTGGGCCATGCCAGCTGGACTGCTAGGGCCGGTCACTGCTACAGCTAGAGAGCAGGGCGGGGAAGTCCGCCTTGTGGCTGGAGCAGAGACCCCTTCCCTAACCCAGAGAGCATGCTGGGATGCTGGGGGAGTCTGGTTTATCTTAAACCAGCAAGGGGTCTGGAACAGACTTTGCATATACTGGTTTAAGTGAAATTAGTTAAGTCTGATACTTACTACATTCAACTGGGTTTATCTCAAAATGTTTCTGGTCACTTTGAAGCTGGTTTATATGTCCTGAATGTCTGTTCTGTTACAGGTTTAAACCAGTTGCTGTGTGTTTTGTCTGCCCCCTGCCTTAAGGTCTGGGCAATTCTGATTTGGAGGCTATACCCCTAGCTCTCATAGTTTCAGTGTTTTTCTTTTGAAAGATAAGATCAATGTCCTTTGTTACTGACTGGTAGGATTATGGTACAGTATTACTGTAATATATTCCCTTTAGAACTGTTTTCAGCATGCACTAGACACTAACAGTAAAACCCCTGGTATCAACAGCATTACTTTCCCCTTTCTTTTGCTTTAAATTATTTATTTATGAATGTAAACATTTTACAAAGTCTAACTTTCACTTTGAGGCAGTTAAGAGATCATGTTAGCCAAGCATAAATCAAGCCCTGACAGACAACTGCAATACAATCAGTACCTTGCATTAGTCTTTGCCCCTTTCTATTGCCTTTATTCTCTTTACTGTTGAGAGATGGGGAGTATATTGGCTAGGTTTCATTGGCCAGTTTTTTTTCTTTAGTGAGGAGTCTTAAGAAGAATGTTTAGCAGTTAAAGTAGTACATAGTAGTAAGAAGATTCATTTCTGTTTGTGGCTTTACTACAGACTTTCTCAATGACATTGGGAAGAACTTTAGTCCTATTTGTGCCTCAGTTTGCTATTTGTAAACAAAGGTTAGTGAGATAGTGTGGTTAGAACATTGCTAATGACATGAAACTTCATTAAAATATACTATTTTGTTCAAGGTGAAATGTGTGGCAGCCATGGTTTGGTGGGTTGGCTTTTCTGGTCTATAGCTAGCTGCTGATAGTTGACATTTGTGTGAGATAAGGGCCAGAAGCAAAATACACAGGTTTTCAATTTTCTAGAGAACAAGCATTTAATTTCTCTCACAAAGTTTGGAATAGCTAGACTTTGGATGCATCTACATGTTGCCCTGCAGTAATGTAGTGATGTGCAATATTGCCATGTGGCATGTTGCAGAGATGTAGTGATCACACAGGTCTACACATAATTACCAGCAATGTCGCCATAGTAACATGCTCCCCTGGTATAGTGTGCCAAAATGTAACCATGCACTGCATGCATAGATTAATAGATTGTAAGATTGGAGGGGACCTTGGAAGATCATTGGGCCCAGCCCCCTGCACCAGGCACAGTAACTGCTCATAGTGTGCCATGCTTTAGTACTTCCAAAAAGAAGTACTAAAGCATGGCAATGTAGCAATGTCAGTGTACAGAAACATGTAGACATGCCCCTTGACTGTCAAATTATCAAGGTCTGTGTGAAAAATGTCTACATGTATGCTCCCACATTTTGTATGCATAAATAGGCATGTTCTTATATGCATATTTTTCACAGGTATAACTGCCTCATAGGTAAATGACAAATTCTTTTTATATGCAGAAATGGGAATATACTGCATGTATGCTAGCACAGTGAAACTCACTTGTGTGAGCACGATCAATACAAGGCATATATTGTTGCCCTGTGGGGTCAGGCCAACTCTCAGGATCTCAAAGTTATACTGTTAGATGGGAGGGTGTGTTGCAATTGCAGGTATACAAACACGCAAATCAATTAGGTGCATGCACACACACAGTACCAACTCAGCACATACACATCCAAGATTACCATCCTAGGTACATGCATACTTATCACCAATTCAAGCACATACATGCTCTAATGATAATGACGTGAAATCGTACACAATGCGCACATACATACACATATACACACAGGTTAAACACTGACAAGTGACTGCGTGTGTTTTGGTGCCTGTGGCACCTATGCTTGGGGTGCTTGGTAACTAAAGAACAAGTGGCAGAGATCAGGAGAAAAGGCAGTGGGGATAAGGCAATAGCAAAGAAACAGGGGTTTGCAGGCAGAGAGGCGCTCAGGACAGCTGGAGCCACAGGAGCATGGCACAGATGTTGGAGGTGGCAGTGAGCCAGAAGCAGGAAAGGGAGAACTGAGACAGAAGTTAGAGGGGCAGGAAGCAGAGATTGGAGCAGGACTGAACCATAGTAAAGCAAAATCCAACTCAGGGTTCCAAATAACAGATTTATTAAATGAACACTGTGCTGTACAGCTTGGTTCCTTCACACAAGCACTCCCACACACACTCATACAATGGTAGCAGGAGAAAGACTCAGTGGAAGGGTTCAAGTCCAGGTAGGAAAGAGAAACAGTCCAAGTCCTTGGTTGAAGAGAGTGTGGGGTGATAGCTACCTATCCTGGGCTGTGAGTTGATCCTCAATGGCCAGTCGGGGTCTTTTCCAGCAAGGTGTTGTCCAGAGGCAGGGGGTTACCAGCAGGGCCTCTGGGTGGATAGGTGGTGTGGCATGGTTCTGGTCCAGATGGAGAGGATGTTCCAAGGAGTCAGTCTTCACTACCCCTTTTTCTGGGGCAGACTACCTCCGATCTCCTATGGGGAGGACATGTCTAGGCAAGGTCAGCCCTGTTCCAGAGGGTTCCAGATGTTCATACTGAGCATGTGCAGCCTGGCACAATGGTGGGTGCCTCATCTTATGTTTCTTGAATGCTGAGGGTGCTTCCAATGGCTGGGTGTTGGTCCAGGTATTGGTTTTGATAGTGGGGTGATTTAGTAGGGAGTCCTGCTATCACTGTGTTTCACTCATCCATTCACTCTTTTGTTTCAGGCATTCAAGGAAAACCACTTTACATGGGAGAGGTAACAGACTTAAATGTGAGTCATAATTGCAACATACCTACACAACAGGCCGTGGGGAGCAGATGGGAACCTAACATAAAACGGATACTTGACATCACTCATGCCAGGCCTAAATCATACAATGTTAATATAGAGACACTTAAGACACAGTAACCGTACAGTGTAATACACTGCAGTAATACAACACACTACTACAATAGCTCATGTTTACTATAAAAGGGCTTATGTACACAGTGTTTCAACTTAACTTAAAACTACTTATATATATACCCATAGGGAATATAGGAGGGGAGATAAAAAGGCAGAAATGATGGAGAAAAGGGAATATTCATATTTCTACATTAAAAAAAAGAGAGAAATCTGGGGTTTTTGCTACAATATCACTTAAATTCCCTAACCCCTCAAAATAGGAAAATGAAATGGTATAGTGTCCCTCTGTACAGGGAATAATTTTATTTCAAATCTGTCCAGACCTCTGAATTCTGAAATCAGGCATCTGCAGTATCATTACCCACCCTTATGAGGAAAAACAAGCCTTGATTCTGCAGTCCATTACACATTGTAGAGTCATTTACATGTGTTCTAAGTGAGTGTAAAATGCTAGTTTGATATGGTAGCATTTAGGAGAAGGGTCAAGACAATGAATAATCAGGCAAGTATTGTATCCAGACAGAGACATGAATGCCTGGCACATTTACATCAATATTTTGTACACTGATGAAAATTATGCTGTACAGTTATCTGTGGTAGCCGAATGTAGTAGGCAGCTATTACCTTACCACCAGATGGCAGGCCCTGGGATAAGCTTCGGTAGATGTCATGTACATTTGTATAACTTAGTGTTTTAAGTGTTTTTTCCTGAGGCAATTCCATGCCAGATTCTAGAAAGCTTTTCCAGGGTAGGGCTGTGCATTATCTGGCCATTCCTTCTGTAACTCATTGTAAAAGTTGATTACACCTCTTTGAATGTATTGTGTGTATCTTCAGTTTTGTAGGATAAAGATGAGGTGCTCCAGTATTCCTTAGGAGAAATGTTTTCTTTGCAGCAGTATAGCTCTTCTTATAACCAGTGTGGGGCTCTATGATTATTAGTGTTGCATTACTCTCTGCAGTTTTTTTCTTTAGGTCTCACATACAGTATTCTATGCTCTTCAGGATGGCAGGAGATGTTGTCAGTCAGGATTTTTGGTTAGTTTTCAGTAGAGCCCTTCCACATGTATAGTTCCATTAATGTTCCCTCCTCTTGCCCTATAGATTTTGTCTTCCAGCAGCTTAATTCTGTCCAATATTGTTTTCCTCTCCTCTGTCACTCTTTCTTTTTGCTGCTTCAGGTTTTTTATAGACTCTTTGCAGGCTGTCCTAGTTTTGGCCCACATTTCCATCTCATTGATCCTGGTTAAATAGCTATTCATATTAATTACCCATGGTAATGGAAAACATCTGATGTGTTCCTTAGCTGGTTTAGCAGCAGAATATGCACTGGCTTTGTGGGCAAAGGAACTTCTGAAAGACCTGTGCTCTTTGCTACAAGCAGTTTCTCACTGGGCTGACCCACGGAGGTGTAAAACCTAGAAGACAGAGGAAATCTTCTGCTACTATTTAGTTTTAACTTTCTCTTCTTCCCTGGTGTGATTGTTGCTTGCTGTTAAATTCATTGTATACTCTTGTGGTGCTATTAATACTTGGTGTTAGCCACTTGGAGCTCCAATGAAGTGCAACTGTTTCTTCTGGCAATCCACACATTTCCCTTTAAATTACAGTTTTCCTGCTGTGATTTACTTAAACGCATCTGAATTTTATATCAGGATTGGTACAGACCAAAGTCTTTGAATGCAGCCCAGTGGAATTCCTCTGGTATAAATCCATCACACATGAGACGTCTCACTAGTCAGAGTGATCAATTTTTATGCCACTGTGTCTCCAGTGAGCTGGATTCAGAACTCAGGTTCCTTACATAATTATTAATCTGTAATGAATTTATTGGATTTAATAGAGAGATTCTGGATTCCTGGTGAAGTAATAGAGATTAGGTTCCTGCTGTTCAAAGCTGTTACTTCTGGTTTATTCCAGTAGAAGATCTAAATCAGGCTAATATTGAAGGAAACAGTTTGAGAAATGTATAGCTGGGTTTGATTTGCTTGTATCAGGTAAGCTATGGTGAGACATTCACTTCAGTCCATTTATCTGGCTTTGCTCTGAGAGGAAAGAACATTATAACATTTTATTTTAGGCATGAGTTTACTGTTGCTTGGGCTTGGCCCAGGGCAATTGCAACATGCTATTTTTCAAATTAAAAAAAAAAAGTGATCATGCTGTTCCCCTAAAGAAATAGAAATAAGAAAAAGAAAATATCAAAAAAGCTGCAAACAGACAAACTGCTCAAACAACCCAAATCCTAACTCAGAAACTCTCTGGTCTACATCCATATTATCAGAATGTTTTATTTTGGTGAAATTCCCACCCTGAACAGTGCCATGTTCATGCAACACTTGTTTAAGCTCCCCCTTGGGCATACTTTGAGTATTTAAAGTGAAAGCAAGTCAAGGGTCAAAGATATTAAGTAAATTATTTTATCTCCAGTGGAGAATGTGCTGGTTTAGTGAAGTTCTCCACTGGCTATTTACTAGGCTGCTGTGTTTGGAGCCCAGTATGCTAAAGGATGTGTCTATATGCGCAAATGCTCCAGAGCTGGGTTTCCTCTAGAGTAATTTACTGTAGAGGAAACCCACCTGTGACAGTGGTGCCTCCCTGGGGCCGTCTATTTGTGGCCCCGCCACACCGATCCAGGGCCAACCGCCCACCTTCTCGCCTGCCACTCCTTGTTGTTATTTTGATTGATTGAAAGATCTTAATCAAATGGGAGGCTGCCTATTTTTGGTCTCGGTGACTTAGGCACTATCTGCGGCTCCTGTCCTCCCCTTATACTGCAGCCCAAGCCTCGCAGATGTATCCGGTGTTGTTCAGGTCTGTCCTACTCCCTGCTGCGCGGACGCCCTCTGGCTTATCCCTCCATCTGTACCCTGGCTGGCGCCTTCTAGCTCATCTCAGAGTCTGCGCCCCTACCGGTGCCCTCTAGCCTGTCCCCCACTGCCCGCTCTGGGCCTTCTGGCCCGTGCCAACTCTGGGGCTCCTCACTGCCCCCTAACTCTGGAGCTCCTCCCTGGCCCCCTTCCTTTGGCTCTGGGGCTCCTCACTGCCCCCTGGCTCTGGGGCTCCTCACTGCCCCCTGGCTCTGGGGCCTCTCGCTGCCCCCCTAGCTCCAGGGCTCTTCGCTGCCCCCCTAGCTCTGGGCTTCTCACTGCCCCCTAGTCAGGGCTCTTCGCTGCCCCCCTAGCTCCGGGGCTTCTCGCTGCCCCCTAGTCAGGGCTTTTTGCTGCCCCCCTAGCTCCGGGGCTGGGCCAATGCACCCCAAACAAAGCTGCGCCCCCTGCAGCGCCAGGAGACCCCACGCTATTGTGGAGCTCCTATGAGGCCCCCTCTAACCCCTTATAGCCTCACCCGGTCCTCTGGTGAAACAGAAAACACAAAACGCAAAGCCTCTGGGCTACAACATAAAAGCTAAACCGTTCTGGTCAAAATACGAATCTCTCCCTACCAGAGCGAGAGAGAGAGAGAGAACACATCAACCCCCAGCAGGAACCAGGGGATGTTCCGACGGTCAGAGTTCTCCCCTTTGTTCTGGCTGAGTTCCTCCTCCCTCAGCTGCCGGAGGGGAACTGCCCTCCTGGCCTGCCTGAGCTTAAGAAGGGCTAAGCTCCGCCCCTTCCTGGCTCTAGGTTTCCCTGGTTGCTAGGGCAACCAGCACCTGTGCAGTCCTGGTGACTGGCAGTTGCACTTCCCCTTCCCACCACTAGGGGTCTCTTCCGAGCCGTTTCTGCTCTCAGTCGCAGGGCACCTGAGAGCTCTGCGGCACCACCCTGGGCAAGCATCTACATATGCAGGGAAGAGGGAGCAGATTTGTTGCTCCTGCCCCACCCCCATTGGCCCTGCAGCATCCCCCTGCAGCAGCCAGGGGAAGCTCTTAGGCTCCTCCTTGGTACTAGTTGTTGGGCTGGCAGGGGGCAAGAAAACACCTGTCTTATCTCCAAGCCCCAGCTCTGTGATCCTAAAGTGGAGGCTGGATGATTCTTATATCCCAATTCCAGTTTGGTGATCATGGAGCTGGGAGATAAGAATCTCCCAGGCCCCACTCTGCCATCATGGAGTAGGGGCTGGGAGCTCCCTGCTGCCAGGGCAGGAGGACACTGTCTTCACTTGGGCCCTGGTGACAGAGCCCACCCCAGCAGCAGATAGCTTCCAGGGGCAGAGAGTAATGTCCTGCCTCCTGTTGCCCAGCTGACTGAGAGCACATTTGCTCCCAGTCAGTCACCTACACATCTATATGCATCATACTCATAGAGGTGGGGCACAATTCAAAACTTTATTCAGCACTGTGTGTACTCACAGTTGCATGAAAATGGGCTTCTCACACTTCAAAGAAAGTGCTGTGGGCTGCACAGGGGCAGGGGGGGAGGTGGGGTCTGCAGCTACAGCAGCAGGTGCTGCCAGAAGCCTGGCCTGTGCTGCCAGAAGCCTGGCCTGTACTGCCCTGCAAAGAGGGCAGGTGAGAGAGGCTGCCAGTGGCCAGTACCTAGTAGATCACCGGCCCTGAGGGAGCAAGCAGGGATGGGGGGCTTGGCTGGCAGCTTCCTGGGCCCATGTTGCCTGGCTGACATACCATGGTCCCTGGGCACCCATGCATGGCCGACCCCCAATCTGAGCTAAGACAGTGCGCAGCCCCTGGTGCAGAGAAACTCTACTAAGGTAAATGATTCGCAACTTGAAACACCGAATAGTCAGGGTTATTATTAATTTACTTTGTGTAAAAGATCCCTTCTCATTGTACTGTTTTAGAGTGGCTAGATCCTGATTTCATACTTGATGGGAAAACTCCTGATACCTTCAACAAGTACAGGATAAGACTCAAAAAGAGCTCAAGCATATTGAAATATATTCCATTGGAATACTTAAAAAATGGTACCTAATGCTAGTGGCTTGAATGACAGAAATGTAATCTTCTGTAGACATAAGAAGATAAATATTCCTTTCTTTTTATGATTTGAACACTCACTTTCTCTCGCTCATGCACACATGCACCAAACCCTCTTTGTAAGTTGAATTTTTGCATTAAGCATTGCATAACCACATTTAGCAGCAGCACCATAACACTCAGCCAGGAGCTGCCTCTCTGATGTAAAAGTCATCCCCTGATTCAAATCCTGCAACCTGGTGTAGGGTCTATGGGATGATTTTCTTCTGTGGATCAGAGACAGAAAATCAGGAAGCATTGTCCTCTGGTTTCAGTAATAGGTTTGAGTACTGCCAATGTCCTGAGTTCTAATCCTACTGTTAACATTGACTTTGGGAAGGTAATTATACTCATGGCCATACTTTCCCTTCTATTAAATGTAACATAATTTAAGTGCTCCTTGGAGAGAAATAGCAAGCCATAACTTTGTAGTCTTTCTTATTTCAGTGGCAGTTGTATTTGTGAATGACACTCAGATTAGGCCTCCAGGTTGCTTATAGATCTGATTAGTCTCTTCCTTAATCCACAACTACATTTTTTTTTTTAGCAAAAGTGGATTTTCAGTGTTCCACTAACACCCACATACTGATTTTTTTTAAACTCTGAAAATGCCAACAGTGTACCAGTGGCAAAAGAAAAAAAAATTAACATGTTTAGAGACAGCTTTAGATGAAAAGGCTTTTGTCATGAATATTTCAGTCATCTCTATTTACTCCCTACTAACACAACACATGCCCACATAAAAGGCTGTATGTCCCTCCCACCAAGATCTCTTCTTTGTTTAATGGATTTTGTCATCAGTATCATTTCTTAATTTATTTCAGTGCCCCATGTGTATATCCAGCAAACAACATATGACAACCTGGGAAATGATACATTAATAGGTTCTGTAATTGAAAAGTGTGTGAATTTGCCATAATTTGTAAGTTCCTTTGGAAATGCAAACCTTTTTTGTTCTCTTTATTGGCCTCTGCCATAAGAACCATAGGAGCATACTCTGATAAAACAAGAGGGGCTAAGACATCGATCTATGAATCAATAATAAACTGGGTGGTTAGGAATAGACTGTTTCTGGAGGACGGTGAAAAAACTCTCAAATGAGAGTCTTCATGACCTTATCTTCCTGCTGGTGCCAGTACTTTCCAGATTAAAAGCTGTTTTCTTTTATTGAAATCAAAAAGTGCCAAACATTGAACCTGCTTTGTAAGACATACATCAAGAGAGAAAATATTTCACCGCAATGACATGGCCTGACATTTTAAAGCAGATAACAAATGACACCTTGTCAATGGCACCAATTTATTATTCCCTTTCTTATACCTTTGTGCCACAGTGGGGTACCACATCTTTTTAAATCATAGGACTGTGTTAAACAAATTCTTACCAGCAGAAAATATAAAATACCTGTAGTTGTTTCCTACTCTCCTGACCTCCCAGCTGTCCCAACGTAACGTATAAAGACAAAGACTGTGTTAAATTTTTCATTATTTTATTCAATTTCTGATCCAATTATATGAGGGTCTTCCATCACTTGGATGAGTGTATGTGCTATAACATCAGCAACTGCACATTAATCAGACTTTTTTTATCCAGCAGACAGTAGTGCTAAATCATATGGCTCAAAAAAGTGGGACAAGAAATAGATGCAAATGAACAAATAGGAAGCTCCCTCTTGTGCAATTACAGCAGGAAATAATTAGAGCCTGTGGCCTTCCAATCAAGTCCAGAAAGGCCTGGGAATGCATCAAGTTGCTCACATACATCTTTCATTTTTACATAATAAAAACGAGACTATTTCTTACATTACTTCCTTGTTTCAGTACCACTAACACTGAATCAGCAGCTTCAGCATTGTCCTGAGCACTGGCCTTCTTGTGGAATAGTTGCAACTAATAGGCCAATAAGCTGAAGACTAGCTTGACCCCCCTCAGACTCTCTCTTCAGCATTGAATCATGTCCTGATATTTCTGTATGTTCTTATGAAAAATGTAACAAAGAAAGACATTGAATAGTCAATACTACTAACTAATGACATTTATATTATGCAGCTTGTATGTGAAAACACTATGATTCTATTACTGAGAAACATTATCATGCAGTTTGTAAAGCAGAATGTTTACTTAACTGTATTCATAGCTTGCTACATACCTGTATAGTCCTTCCAGATTGTGTTGTTGGAATTATCTTCTTCTCTTGATGTTCCCACCATTTCTCTCATCCAGTTCTTCCATTGGCTTCCCTTTACTTTTCAAATTAGCTTCACTCTTCCTAGCCCCACCTTCAAGTTCCTGAGTTGCTTCAATCTTGCCTATAATATAATATTGTGCGTGTGTGTATACACATACACATGCATACTAGGCGTGTGTGAAATGGGCCATATTTGATTCGGTCCAAATCGGGGATAGTGATTTGATTAGTTGATTTGGATCATTGTCCTGATTCGATTCGGCTGAGTCTGTATCTGAAGATTCAGTGCTGATTCAGACAGTCAGCAATTTGGCCATAGACACAGCTTTAAATGTTTTTTCTACATACACTGAGGTACCAGGTGTGGCTTGTGAATGTTGTAATGGTGGGGAAGATGGAGTGTCCTACAGGAGTGTGAGGGGACCCCCTGCATGCTTGGTGATAAACCTGGAAGTGAACTGGAAGTAATTCTGGTCCACTTCCAGGTCTGCTGCCAAGTGCATACCTCTCCCCCCACATACACACACACACACACTCTCCCCTGGCTCAGTGATCAGCTATGGGAGGATCCTGGGTGCCCCCCCACCAATCCAGGAGGCACCAGTCGCCGAGCTGGGGAGTTGGGGAGGGTCACCCATGTTGTCCCTGGGGGAGCCAGAAGTGCTTCTGGTCCACTTCTGGGTCCCCATGCTCCTGTGGGATGCTCCATCCACCCCAGCATCTCAGTGTTCACGAGCCACCCGGCACCTTGAGGTATGTAGAAAAAACATTTCATAGCTGTGCCTATGTCCGAATCATCGAATCTTTCTGAATAGATTTGGAAGGTTCCAATTCAATTCAGAGAGACTAAAGGGCCTCCTGATTTGGTTCAAATTTGGAGATTCGGCTGCCGAATTGGATCAGTGACAGAAGCTTCTCACAGTCCTAATGCATGTGCGCACATGCACACACGCACACATATGCACGCGCGAACCGGCTCCCTGTTGCTGCTTTTGCTTCTCCAGAGTTTATTTCCTAATTATCACATTTGTCTTAGATATACTTAGATATACTCACTTTGTGGTTTCCTCAGTGTTAATTTTAAAATTCAGATTGACTCTTTGTCCTGAAAACTAAACAACTTCTTCCTTCCCCTTCAAACATCTCCTAGAAAACTCAGTCACTACTTCTGAAACTTCCTGGGCATGTCTACACAAGATGCTTAAGATTCGGTAGACTGATTGACTGCACATTACAGCATCACAGCAAAAACTATGCTATTACACATTGCAATCTTAGACTGTTCTCAGTTCTGGTGGATGCCTGTGGCACTAGTTTTATGACCCAGATACCTTGTTCTGGGCAGACCCAGACCCTCAGACTGACTGTGACCTCTCCATTTGATAATAGGCAAATGTTTCTGATACACAGAGATAGCAGATAAGAATAATGCAAACAATTCTATATCTATCAGTCCCAGGGTTCAGAAAGTCAAGGTACATCTGGCCAGAATGTCAGATGTCATCAGCCTGGAGGTCGAAGGCCAAGGCTATCCCCCCCAATGGGGAGGGTAAGGTGAGCTGGTGGTATGCCCTCTTTCCATGGTAGCTTCAGGTTCCCCTTTCAAGGACCCTTTTTTTGCTCTGAAATCCTTCCTCTGAAATCCCTCCTTCCTCCCTGCTGATGACTCTTCATCTTTAGGCATCATTGATTGGTCTTCTTGTGGTCATCATACTGTCCACATTCTGTCCTATCAGCATATTTCTTTTGTTTCCCAAACCCATCACATGCACACATCCTAATTTGGTTCATCTACCAAAACTGGAAATCTCAAGGGCCCTGCAGTTTGGCACTGTGACCTTCAGAGTCCCTTGTCTCTGTTTGGGTACCCTGTTCATGTTACAGAACAGTGGGTGTGTCTACATGTGCATTTACGCCAGCTTAAATTTACTG
This sequence comes from Crocodylus siamensis, assembly GCF_052110815.1. Lineage (NCBI taxonomy): Eukaryota > Metazoa > Chordata > Crocodylia > Crocodylidae > Crocodylus > Crocodylus siamensis. Next base: position 153,713,315 of record NC_143396.1, on the reverse strand, counting down.
TGGGAATAGGCCAGCATCTACGTGGGGAAGGCATTAAAGCACATTAATGCTGTGTGTGGACTGACTTGGGACTAGTTAGTTGGGACTAATTAGTCCCAAGTCAGTCCACACACACAGTGTTACTGTGCAGTAAGGCATCTATATGTGCATTACTGTGTAGTAACTAATTGGGCATGATGCAGTTATCAAATTTACACTCAAGTCAGCATAAGTCACCATATTTAATATGCAGTATGGGTGTGCACATGTAGACTTGTGCTTATATTGTGCAGTAGTTTTGGTTACTGTGCAGTAAACATGCGTGTGTAGACATACCCAGTGTGGTACATCTTCAGTTTTCCAGACTGTGTCTGCATGCTGCTTGCCTGTATCAGACATAGTGGGCCTTGAAGAAACTTTGTCGCAAACAGGCTTTTAGTAATCAGTTAACCCTTGGCTTTGCCCTGGACCATGGTTCTAATGCAATATTTACTTTACCTGCAAGCCAGTTCCCAAAAGCAAACTTTTAAATACCATTTTCTATCCATCACATACTAAATCATGTAGGGACAAAGATCCAGGTCATTCCAGGCCAAAACACTCAGGAAATTAGAAGGAAGTGGGAAGGATGATAGGTATGGGGCCACAAAGTGGCAGAGAGCCAATAGCCTCTCAAGGCCCACTGTAAAGATTATGATGAGCCACCATGATTGAGCATGTGCCAATCCTTGCTCTTACTCAACAGCTTTGACTAGGGCTCTATATAAAAATCCATTTTACCTTTTGAACATATTTGTTTCATTTTAATGTAATATCAGTTTGAGACTAGAGTTGTCAGAGTTACCCCTTTGAACTAAGTATAGCATTACTAAATTACTGGAGCAAAATGAAATGTATTTGGGCATAAGCAGAAAGAAAAGCAGTACTGATGAGTTCTAATATTAATACCTGATAGCACTATGTAATCCATGTGCTATGTATAATGTAGATATAGTGCCAGATCCTCAGCTGGTATAAATCAGCATATCTCTAGCAACTCTAGTGGAGCTACTTACTTTGTACCAGCTGAGAATTTGGCCTGTTGCATAAGAAGAAGTAAAAGTACTCTGAAACACTGAGGAAAGGATAACACAATATTTTCATTCTTCCCCTACCTTCCTAAATTGTATATGACAGAAGCAAATAAGCCACGCTCCAGCAAGTGTCTTAAATACTGTTGTTTCCCTAAAAGGATTATTACACTGTGTGAATTCCCATTTCTAGAGAGGTAAGTGCTTTCACAGTGACTGCAGCTTAATGTTCTACACTACAAAAATCAGATATTAAAAATGCAAATACTTCAGTAAATAAGCAGGCTTTTGATAAACAAATACCTGCCTTCATTGAACTGATTAACTGAGTTGAGTGATAGGCTGCATTATTATATGAGGGTTTAACGTGGTGTGAAAAAACAGATAAGTAATGGTGACACTGTAAGTGTGAAGGAGGTCACTGGGCTCTGAAATGAAGCTGCTAGAGGGAGGTAACTATACCCTACTTCCCCATCAGGCATTTTAAACATTAAATACAGTTAAGTTAGAAAGTTTTATTTAGGGGACAAACTTATTTACAATGCTTAGGTACAATTCAAATTTCCTAGATGTTTAGGAGCTTAGAGAATGTACTACGAGCTTAGAAGGATGCTATTTAAGAATGCACTAACTATAAACTGATCCTGTACTCAAGTTATAACCTAATGTGGTATGCAGAAGTCTGCTTCTGAACTCAGTGAGACTATTTGTGGTCATTGTGGCATCATGGCTATACCTGGTGTAAGGTTATGCAGGATTGCTTTCTAAAGGGCATTTATTCTGCTGGGTCTTATGCCATAGGCCTGATAATTCTTTTTGCAGGACTGGACTTTGGCAATCCCACCTTTTTATGTTTTGGGGATGGCTTTTGATTTCTGCATTGATCTAATATAATGCATTAAAATATGTCCATTCTTTCTCTTTTCATAAGAGGTTTATGTTTCCTTTAGCTGTAGAATGAAATGAAATGAAATAAAAACCATCAAATTCATACCATTAAAAAACCCTGCACTATTCAAATTATATTATGAATGGGAAGGGGCAGATTTTTAGAAGAGCTCTGCTTTGATTTCAGCACTCAAGTAAAAGCCCATGTTTTCCAAATGCTCAGCATTCTACAGCTTCCATTGGAAAAAAAAACATAGCAAGTGTTATATGGTGTTCTTGGCCCGACATCTTTCCCTTCTTTGAAAATTGGACTTCTTACTTAAGGTGACTAAATGGGAGATAATATGATGTGATTTAGAAAAACGTTTATCCTTTTCATTAAAGCCCCTTTCATCCACTCTTGAAGTGTAAGTGAGAACAAGGCCCTGGAAGTTTTATGGAAGTAAATATTTCAGATTTGCTCTTCTGGGGTGCATCCAGATGAGCATGCTCATCTGGTATGTGGCACCACAAACATGTTTGCAGCACCACATACTGCACAGTCCAGTGTTCTCCATGCTGCAAGGGTACCCTGCCCAAGCATTCACTCATCCAATTTTGTTTCCACAGGTTCTTTTTCCTTGGGGTAAAAAAAACCTTCTCCTACTCTACCTGGGGTAACTTGCCATGTGCCAAAGTGCATGTGGCTTGGGCATCCCCTTGGGACAAAGACCTGTCACAAAAGTTGTGCCACTGGTAGCTGTCCTTGGGGAACCAAATGTCGACACACCTCTGGATGTGCCCTTGATGTCATGTTTGTAAATTTCATGTAAAATGGTGTAATTTAACTTCTTTTGGATAAGAACAGCCCAAATTTAAATGTACAGTAAACTCTCTGGTAACTGGCACTTTACTAGCCAGCATGCTCTGTTAACCAGGATGCCGGCTTGTAAGGAAAAGTGAAGCTGGAAGTTCCCACTGTGGCCCGGGAGCATAACAGGCTGCACAGGGCTGTGTGTGGCCTGCCTCACTGTCCCGTGGGGCTGGCGGGAGGGATGGTGACACGGCAGGAGGGATGGCGGGATGCCTCAGACGCGGTGAGAGAAGCCCAGGCCGCTCAATTAACCAACATATTTTGTTATCTGGCATCCCCCATTCCCAGGGGATGCCGGATAACAGAGCTTTTACTGTAGTTGATCTTTTATAAGGCATTTTGTTATTTCTGCTATTCTACACTCTTCTGGCACAATAAAAAGAAAAATAAATAAATCTTAACCTTCACAGTAAACACAAGCATTTGAAAATTTATAGTGTGTTTGGATTTCAGTCATCTCTGTAAGACAGCACTCTCTATCTCACTGAGATATAAAATAAGAATGTATCCTCCATGGTAGTTTATATGGCAGGGTACAAATACAGAAGATTTGAACAATTTTATAAAACTGAAAATCAAACCTGTAATCAAGCAAATGTGATCAAAATACAGGGCTGCAATACTTACTGGTTTTGTGTGAAGTTCAACACTAGTAAAATATTTGAAATTACCCTGGAATGTCTGTACTAAGATAATTGCTGTTGCTCTAATACATGCAAATTTACTATTTGAACCTCTTCCTTTCAATCTTACCTGTGATTCTCAACATAATTTGTAAGAAACCCTTATTGTACCTTGTCCATATCTGGGCTACCCACAAAAAGCAGAGAAATTGAGGAAATGATTTGGAGGACATAGAAGATAGCACATTTTATTCAAGTTATTTGAGTCTGGGACCCTTTGCTGCTGGAAATGTACTTTTTGGATAAGAAATTAAATCAAAGTTCTGATTCTTTGTAAATAAAGCTGTTCACAGAAGTTCTCAGAAAAATAAGTGTCTGACCCCAAGTCCTAGCTAAAACATCTTTTGGCTAACTATGCTCTAATTTTATTCTACTTAAAATTACCCTGATGCTTTTTAGTTGAGCTGTTTTACCCTTCAACACTTCCTATCGCGAACTGTTGAGCTGCTTTAGCACAGAACTTCAAGTGGCAACATCTCAATGCTTGGTGAAGTAATACTCTCTATATATTTTGTAAAGTAGTTGGGTGAAAGCCATTCTGTAATAAATGTAGGATACTATTACAATATCCTTATTTACCTCATGGTGTTTTTGTCTCTTCATCATGCTGAGAGTGAACTTCAGCTGTATTGCTGTTGCTGTATCTCACATTTCTATAAACTAGTGCCTCATGCAGCTGTGAATCAATAATTGTTTTCTCCTCAACATTCTCTCCAGATATTAATATGAGTTTAATTTGAAAGGCTTCAAGCTGGCAGGTTGGTTTGGCAAACAAATAGCAGATGTAGTTCAAAAATACAAAGCATCACAGTGGCAGGTTCTCACCTGTTTAGCTATTGGAATCTGGGTATATGTAACCCATGTAATTAAACTACCAAAGGGTCTCAGGCTCTTGAAGACCAATGACGAAAAAGTGGTCTTGATCATTTGCTTGTGGAAGCCCTGGCAAGCTAGCAGCAAATCAATTTGTGTGTCGTGCTCCTACTTTTTATTTACTACAAGGAGGAAGGATGAAAGGCCAGGAGAGAAAAGCGAAGAAGGGTGTCCAAAACCATGTGCACATGCATGCATGGCCACACACACACACACACACACACACACACACACACACACACACACACACACACACACACACACACACATACTTTCACATCCTTGAAGCCCAGAGCTGTAGCGTACACATGGTTTAAAATTCCTATTGACTTCAACAGAAGTTTGAATAAGATTGAAGAATTCGGCCACAAGAGAAGGAATGCACACTGCTGTCTCCCTTGCTTACAGTAACTAACCATTTGATTGCTTCTCAATGTTTTGAATGCATCCTACCTAGTCCACTTTGGTGTTAAAGTAATGGACAGCTACAGCATAGTAATTTTTGTGGAAAGAATAGAGTGTGAAATGGTTAAATGCCTCATAGGTGAGAAAAACATCATCCACATAGATACAGAAGAGTAGGAAGTCTTATGAAGAGCTCATATTTCTCTAACTCATCCATCCTCTGGAGTATTAAGGAGTAATAACTATAGTACAAATGTAATATGGTATATGAGTTTCAACATTTGGATAAGCCTTCTACACAAGCAGATATCCCTGGTGTAGCTGAGCCTAGCTTGATGAGGATAAGAATGACTGACGACCATAAAACACTTTTGTGATTTTAATAGATTCTGCAGCCTCACTTTTAGTGGAAATTTGAATATTGCCTGTAGTTTGGGGCCCTGTACCCCTAAAACATCACTTAGAAGTTAAATCAGATTCAAAAGACGACAAGTAAAAATGCAACCAACAAAACGGTAGGGAAATGATTTAGCTAGGATTTTTTTTCTATGCCTACACTGGAAAAGAAGTTGAGTAATAAATAGGAATAGGATACTACTGCATACAATGCAATAAGCACAATATTTGGTAAGACTATACCAATAAAAAGGCATGCATACTTAGACTCTGATCAAAAATCTAAGAAACTCAGTAGAAAAGTTCCTGTTGTTCTTAATGGGCTTTGGATCATGTCCTTATATAGCATTTCATCAGAGGTAGGTAAGTGCTGTGCCTATATAAAATAATAAATGAGAAATACTTTACTAAGGGCATAAGGAGGTCAAATGACTGCCTAAGAATGAGGGGGCAGAAAGTCAATGGCAGAACCAGAACCTTCATAAGAGAAAATATTAGTAAAAATGAAGGAAAGGGACATTTTTTAATTGTATACTTTGGGTCCATCTACAAATGCTATTAGTGTGAGGAAATGAACTTCAGCTCAGTTCTCATTGGAGCCAGCTGCTCCCAGGCACAGCGCTTCCACATGTGGTTGGAACAGCAGCACTTTGAGCTGGGGTAGAGCAACATCAGGCTGGCAGGAGGTACGGGCGGCGGGGCGGGGGGTCATCAGCCCCAGACTCTGGGTGGTGGTATCAGGCAGCAGAAGATCTAGCTGGGGCACAACAGTGCTACAGTGCAGGGCTAGGCAGCAGGCAGCCCCCGTACTTTAGCACTCTCATGTTTCAGCTAGTCCCTGTTATTGGCTATACATGCATTTTGGCAGAGTAAATTAGTCAGCTGTAGAATAATACCTTTTGGGACAGTTAAATCCTATAGCAGATTTAATTGATTTGTGTCCTAATACCATGTAGATGGTGACTCTTTACTGCAGAGCTAATCAGTCAACTCTACAATAAACTACATATGTAGATGCTCCTATTGTGTGACAAAACAACATAGGAAATAGCTGAAAAGAAAAGAAAAGAGTGCCTTAGATGCTTTGTGGAGCCTTAGTTTTAGTGTTGAGTCTATGTACTAGATGTTTTCTTTGTTTTTCAGCCATATTTTATACTTCCTTGGTCCTAGTTTTCAGGCCTTATGAGGTTCCACCAATAAATGCACTTCTTACTGTTACACTATATTTTTCCTACATGTTGTCATCTCTAGAGCTGAGTTTTATTCCCACTCCAGAAAGCTTCCATTATGTTTTTATCCCTGTTTGGACATCTCTCTTCATTCATTCTAGGCTCCACCACAGCAGCCCAGCAGCCCATTCTACTTAATGTCCTGATCACAGCCCCCAGACGATGTGCCAACAATATCATCAGTTACGGGGGGGGATAACCCCTCCTTACATGAATGATGTCACTACTTTCCTGAAGGTACAGAAAATAATGGATATAGAATTGCAAAGGCATGAGAATCAATATTGTATGGGGAAAGCAAGCAAATCCTGAATCCTATAGTACAGACATTGAATCCGATTTTCATCTGTGAGGCCAGTGCAAATCAGGAAAAAAAATCCATTGACTTTGGTGGAGTTTACATTAGTGTAGAATTGGTGTAAGAGGAAAATTGTGTCAGCTTTTTGGAGATTAAAGAATCTCTATTGCAGTAGTCTCACTTGCCATTTCAAAATAAAACCCAAGTATATGCATTGCTTCTTCAGATATCTGCAGTTGCACACATGTGAACTCAGGTTGTGGAAGGGTTTGAGGTCACTCTCTTCTCAAAGCCTCTTACTGAAGGGATCTGGTTAATCTTTATAGCTTGGTTCAAGCTAATTAGGATGGATATGGACACTAGGAAGAGAAAAATAGACAGTATGCCCTTGAGAAATCCCTGGGGACACAGCTATGAAGAGAGAGCTGCACAAATGCTGACTCCAAGAAACAATCTACAGCAGACTGCATGGTGTTTCTGCAGGTTTGTTTTCAGCACTTTGTGACATAATGGGATGAAAAGCAATAACTCTCTGCTTTAAGATGTGAACTGCAACTGTAAAGCAAAAATGAAATCTAATTAAGCACATATTCCAGTGCTGAACATTTTCACTAACCAAGCTCTATGGAACAGAGAGATGTTTTAATTATTTTGTTTCTCCTCCATGAAAATTTTTTTGGGCTTGGCTTCCAATCCCCCTGAAAATGCCCATTATCTGACATTGTAAATATAAGGTTTATTATTGTTATTATTACTGCTGCTACTACTATTACTACTACATTATTGCAATCAGTGTGAGCCATTGGTCAGATTGGGTCTTTACAGGGAAATAGAATCAGAGCATGTGGAGTTTCTCTTGAATTCATCCAGCCGAGTAAGGCAGAGCTTGTGTTAGTATATGGGAAAATCAAGTGCAATCTCATGGAATTCATGTAGATAGCTGAGGATGTGTTGAAGGCTTGAGGTGTCTATGGCTATTCTGGGCTTTTCTGTAGGCCACTGTTTCCAGCTTTTGAGTAGTGCAGTTCCAAAGGGATTTTCATATGATGAAAGGGCTCTGCAGGGCAGTTGAGACAGTCACAGCAGACTCATGGTCTTTACAATGACCCTCGACAAGGTTGTAGTGAAGTTGGGGGCCAGAATTGGTTGGATCTCCCTCTGGTGACCTCTCAGTCTCCACCTTTTTGTATTGAGTCTTTCCCTTTTACTTTCCTGCCATGCCTTTGATAATACTTTAAGAGAAAAAGGAGTTGGGGAGGGGCTGCGCACACCCCTGGGTCTTACTGATCTGGGCTACTCATCCACACAGTCTCAGCTCACATCATGTCCTATTGGTTATCAGTGGCCTATGAACTCCTGTCTAGGTCACCTCTGCCTGTTGTGAGGTCTTCAGTGGTGTCTTAGCCTAGGCATAGTGCTGATCCTCCGTGGCAGTGAAACAGCTAGAGTTCCTTAGGTAGTCTTCTAGCCATGGTCATCACAGGAGGAGCTTTTTCCTTGGAAGCCTGCATAAACAGACTCTCTCCTAGTCTTAAATTCTGGGCTTATATAGGGTCTAGGTCCCACCCCTCATAATTTTGTGATCTCCAAGCCACCAGGGGTCTCTTTTGTTAGGCTAACTAGCTGGCCTTCAGAGCCTCTCCCAGCTGTGGGTGATATGAGTTAACTGCCCTGCTTCCCAGCACTACTGTGGTGTAGCTGTTCGCAGATGGCAATCCTCAGCCTTCTCTGCCTTATGGGACTATTGCAGTACTACTACCTCAGCAATAAGCACGTCTCCAGTCTAGGATCTAGGCTGTGTGTCCTGCTACTCTCTAGCAAGCAGCCTAGTCCACCTGAACACTTCCCTACTGTCAGCTCTTTCTCCATAGTAACAGGGAGTCTCTGAGCTTGCTGTTACAAAAGTACACAAGAAAATGCACCCACAAAGACTTCTGGCATTAAGTGGAAGGAGCTGATCAGACAGGGCAGTCTGTCCAAACGTGGAGCCAATGGGCATAATCTGATGGTTGCATTGACACAGCATGATTCATTCTGGGATATGCATGATTAAAGATGTGGGAGAAAGATTTCAGAGAGCAAGAGAATTTTAGAACAATAAGTTCAATTTTGTTTCTTTGCTTAATGCCTCCCACAGCCTCATTAGTAGCATCACAACATTCAGTACAGGAATATGTGTTGCATTGAAAACTCAGCCTCTATCTACAGAACTTTTAGAAAGAGTCTTTGTAAAGGCTATATTCTTTTATTTTATAGTTTTCTCCTCCTTGTATTCAGGTTTCACTCCTGTGTGACTCTTCCCCTCAAGAATTTGAATGAACTCTCACCAGAGCTTCACTAAGGATAAACCTGATCACTCCCCCATACAATTATTAATCAACAATAAGCTTCACTTAAATTAACTCCATTGCTAAATATGGTATTAATGAAAGCTCTGAATTTTGGAAACTAGTAACCACACAGATCAGTGGAGCTCCTTTTACATCAGCAGAGCTAAATCAGTCTGCACTGATGTACTGTTGTAGATGTGGTTAGATGGTTCATAAATGTTTCAGTAGTATGTTCAGCAGTCATCTTTTAGTCACTGTACAACACCTTAAATATCCAGTTAGCAGGTGTTATGCAGATAGGGAACCAGATCCACAACTGGCAGAAAATAGCATAGCTTCATACACTAGGAGTCAATGAAGCCCTTCCAGTTTTCAACGTAAATATTATTCATGAAATCTCAACAAGGCCTATTTTGTAGGGATATACATTGCATGTGAAAAAATGTCACCGTGTGGCAAATGTTGTTTTTGGCTGCCAAGAGCTCAGGAACATGTGGGAAGTGGTATCAAATCTGTACACTGCGAAGAGAGAGAGAGGGAAGGGGAAAATATGTGATTCTATCTTATCTTGCCAGTAATTATCACAATGAGTTGGTTTTTGTATACATTACAGAAAACATATTCTTAAATACTGTACAAAATGCCTATGTTATTCATTATTAAAGTCTGAGGGAAAGCAAACAAAAAATGCTACAAATGTAATATGGAGTTTGTGATGGAAGCAGATGTTGCTGCTGAATGAACACCTTCCGTTGCTTAGCCTCTGGTTCCAGTGGCTGCCATCTAAAGAGGAAGAAGAGGCAATGTGGCGTGTAGTGGTACTGGTTGTCAGTGTGCAGCAACTAAATAGTTGCAGATCCTAAAAATACAGTGCCCCTAAACACAAAGTGTGGACTTCATTTTTAAATGAAATTTGAGTGAAATTTGAAATTTGCCTTGTATAGACACCATTTCTTTCAGTGAGATTATTCACATAAATTGGGAGAAAATAAGGTGGATGGACAGTTTGTAGTTTAAATTAGTTTCTTTGTAATCCCACCTAGAAAGATAAATAGTAAGCAAAATTGTGATAGCAAACCATGCATGAAAATGAGAAAAAGGGAGAGATCCTCATGGAAATACTCTGAAATTTTCTGCTCATAATGCTCTAAGACACATGTAATATCAATACACTACACTTGTCTTCCTTGTTACCAAATAGAAACTGTGTTTATAGGGCTTTAAGGTATTCTAAAAATTTCACTAACACCAATACATAGGGCTCAGAAAGAGTCAGCCAGGATGAGCTTAATCAGGAATGGGATTCTCCTGGCATAGATCCCAGCATAGGGAAGTAGGTGGAATGTGTCCTGACTGCCATTGCCTTTTGGCAATCCTCAATTATAGGAATGGTGCCATGAGACCTGTTGCAGCCAGGTGTCTTTTAAACAAGTTCTGAGGCTGCCCTAAATTATTCCTGGGTGCAAACCTTTAAACTATTTTGTCACTCCCAACATCTTTCTCTTGCATTAACAGGAGCTTTAATGCAGTTAATAATTAAGGTCTTTATTTATAATAAAGCATCAAGGTGACACTGGTAACAGGAATCTAATTTCAAGAAGTCTGCTTGAAGATCAAACAACTATTCCAACTGACTGAGGGAAGCAGAATAAGGTCCCTAAAGTTTAGTGTGCTTCACTCTTTCAGTTGTTTATAGTAATGAATAATATGGCAGAGGCTCTTGCTTTCTATAAGTACCAGCAGCTGATTTCCAAATAAAATCTCAGTCTGGTTCTTTGTTGTTAGCTGAGATATACTTTTCATTGTTCAGTAGTACTTTAATAGCTGCTGGGCATTTATGCAGACAGATGCTTGCAAATCCCATAAGAATTAAAAAGATAAACAAAAAATATTCTAATTACTATTTATTTATCTTATTGCCATAGCACCTAGGAGCCTTCATCAAGATCCCATTGTGCTTGGCACTCTACAGACACAGAAGATCTTGAATATTTTTCTGAAGCCTTACAGCAGAAGTACATTATTTACCATTTCCTACTCAGTGAGTTTGTCTACAGGTGCATTTACACTGACTTAAAATACTGTGCAGTAAATTACTGCTCAGTAAATGAAAATAGGCTGGCATCGACATGTACAGGCATTAAAGCACATTAACGCTGTGTGTAGACTGACTTGGGACTAACATTAGTCTCAAGTCAGTCCACGCACACAGCGTTGCTGTGCAGTATGGAGTCTACACATGCATTACGGCACAGAAATGAATTGGCAATAAATTTGATACCTGCATGATGCAGTAAGTCACCATATTTATTGCAGAGTACAGAATGCCCTAGGGCTGTGTGAAGCTTCGGGTGGTGATTTGGCCCAATTTGGTGGCTGAATCTGAATCTGAATTGAATCATGGGACCAATTTAAGGGTCTGAATCGATTCAAAGCTGTCCGAATCTTTGGAAAAGATTTTGAGACTTTTGATGATTCAGGCAGTCCCCAGTGGCTGCAGCAGGGAGCTGCAGCTGACTTGGAGCTGGTAAGCACTAGGGGTGGGGAAGGGGGCTGGAGGAGGGGGGAGGGCCCCCCATGCAGTGTGGGACAGTGCAGCACAGTGGGGTGCAGTGGGGATCACCTCCCACCCAGCAGCACCCACTGAGTTGGGTCTTTTTTTTTAACAAGAGTTGGGAGCTGGGGCAGGCTGGGCAGCCAGGAGCTGGGGTGGGCAGGCTGGGAGAGGGGTGGGGGATGGGCCTGTCTGATTTGGAGATTTGGACATTCGGCAGCAGCCAGATCTCCTAATTGGATTCAGCTGAATCGAATCAAGATAGTGATTTGAATCACCAAACTGAATCACTGTCCCCTGGATCAGCTGAATCCAAAGCGAATGCTAGTCACTTTCCACAGGCCTAGTATGCACATGTAGATATGCACCTGTATTGCACAGTAATTTAGGTTACTGTACAGTAAATATGCATGTGTAGCACAGCTACAGCTCATTATTCTCTTATTCAAAGACATTTGGCCATTCAGTCAGGAAACATAAACACCACCCTGAAATTCTGGTGACCATTCAGACTGTGTGGCTAGAAACAATGAATTGTCAAAATAAGTAGTTTGGCTCAAAAGTCTTTGCACAAAAATATTTGCTTTATGAATACCATATCCATTTGTAGAAATCAGTGTCAGAAGAATCTTGCAACAGCATCAGTGTCAAAAAAGAAATGGTTCCTTTTGCATCAAATTTTATTCACAGAAACTTATTTGAGTATCTCTTGTTTGGAGGTTGTACTGCTGTGGAACAACAGTAAAATGCTGCTCATGCAAAACCACAGAGACACACACAGATTCACAAGTGTACTCCTCCCCAGTAGCTTGAGAACCCTTATGCTGTCATCCTGGGCAGGTAGACAAAGTGGTTAGAGAGCAGGTCCACCTACCTCAGGTATACATACAGGTGGGAAGGCCTAGAGAATGCTGAGCTTATAGAAATCTAAGAGAATTTGTTAAATCATTGGAAGTTGGAATAAAATTTTGATTTGAGGATGATCAGAAAAAGATAGATTAGGATATAAAAATAAAAGCTAAATAGACTAGGCTATCAAAATACCAGGAAAGTACTAGTGGAGCAGTGGTTGGTATTTCTAATGGAGCTAGTTTTTGACAACTTAGTTTTTTATCAGAATAATATCTATTTGGCTAAACCAAACCTTTTATGAGAATGTTTGACAGAAGTCAAGGCAGGGTGGCATCTTATAGATGAACTTGTTCAGAAAAGTATGAACTTTCATGGGCTACAGCAGGGATGGGCAAAATGTGGCCAGTAGGCTGGATCTCACCCACCAACTGATTGTATCCGGTCTGCAGACAGGTGCCTACCAATTGATTGTATCTAGCTTGCGTCAGCCCTGGCAGCAGTCCGTCTGGGGCCAAGCCCTGTCTGGTCCCACCAATGCCTTGGCCTCAGCCAGTGTGCACAGCTTCCTGGCAGGGCTGTTCCTGATGTGGCAGCAGCTCCCTGATTACTGCTTGGCTCTCCCAGCAGCTCTTCCTTCTGCCCCAATGCACCACTCTGGGCAGCAGGTATTATGCCACAGCTGTTGGGACATGTGCTAGGCTGTAAGTGCCCAGCCAGGCAGGGAGAAAGGTGCAGCCACGTGGCTTCTGCCCCAGCTCCAGCTCCTGGTCACCTTCCACCCACTCTGCCTACCCAGTGTGATAAACAGCTGCTTCTGTGGGCATGGGTGTACTGGGAAAAGATCACAACTCTGTCCCAGTCCCTGGCCCTATGGTGTCACTGCTCCACAATTCCATCCCATGATCCTGGCCCCGGCCCCAGCCCCAGCCCCAGCCCTGCATAACCCCCCCCCCCCACATACACACACATACATACGATTTTCCCAAGTCTTGGGTAGCTTTTGGCTCAATGAAACACAACTATGCCAAAATGCATAACCTGAGGATCTGGCCCCTATCTAGGATTGAGATCTGACCTCAGTCTAACACTAATATGAACTCAAAAAATCAGTTGCACAGTGCCATGGGGTATTGTATTTGTGAATGAATGTCATTTAGTCTCAACATTACTTTTGCTTGTTTTACTATTTTGGACAAAAAACCCCAAACCCCTTTTTTGATGTAGGAAGCATATAGCTTTTTGCCTAGTGAAGCAACTCTGTATTCTATGTTCATTTGCAAAACTATTAATCTGATTTTTAAAATGGGCAATGTGCTAAATGATCCAGGTAGCCTCTGAATAGGCAGAGGGCAGGAGGCATGGAGATGCTGTGAGTTCCTGAACTACAAAGAAGGGGTTGTGATACTGAGTTGTAGTGATATTAAAATTCTTCACTTACATAGAAAGTGGGATAGTATTTATTGCAAGCAATAAATATGTGCAATTGTTATGTGGTACTTTTCAAATATTTCATGTCTAGTTTTATTTTGAGTATTTTTTAAAAATTACAATTCTTCATGAAAACAAGTTGTATAGCTTATGGTATTACTCTGGGAAAATGATTTCCATAAATAAAGCAAGATGCAATGGAAGGGAATACATACAAAGATTAATGTATCAGACTTTTAGGCTTACAGTGACTAACAGTAATTCCTGAGACTTAAGTTATTGGAAAGCAAATCTTTCTTATGGAAAAGGCAACAAATTTAAAACTACCTGAGAAGCATGAACAATTTACTTTCTCTTGATTTAACGAATGGTGAGTTTATAGTCATTTTCCTTGAGTTTATTGATTTCATATACAGTTTTCTACAATGACATAATGCAACTGTTTCACACACAGCATATAGACTCAGATGGTAACTAATGCTTGTGTCATTTGTCAATATAATATAATCAGTGTGGTATACTGTTAGAGTCAATGTGCAAAATGTAAATAGGAGTGTTTCCTTCAATCAAAATGTCTCCAGGGTAAGAAAAATAAGGAATAGGAAGATATGGAAAAATAGAGGAGGGTACATATCAATTCTGAGGCTAATCAATTGAATGGAAATAAAGGAAATGTCTTAGTCTTTCTGGCATCTTTCATTAAATGATTATATCATGGGTCTAAAATGATAGGCAAACCACAAAAGTTTGGTTTTTTAATGTGGGTATGTATCCCAAAGTTTTGATGGTTATAAAGCTTTTTAATACAAAAAATGGAAGTCTTGTGAAAAACTGGGTTGTCTCATATGATTTCTGGTCACCCTGCTTTTGGAAAAGCTGAAAAATACTGTAAGAAAAGCCTGTTTGCTCCAAAAGATATATCACGTATAGTTCTTGCCTAAAATGCTGAAAAATTCAACAGTGGGAAATAGAGTAGCCTGCCCTTTTCATTTTCAAATAAAATAAATTAGAATCAATCATTGCATAAATATATAAGCAAACAAAATTTGATCATCAAAGATATGCAACAACCTCCCATTAAGTATTAGATACTGCAACAAACAAATTATGCTCAGTGTAGATGTTATTTTCAAATGAGTGTAAGTGATGTCTCCAGCTCCCACTGAATTTAATTTTAATGGCTCCTAAAAACATTAATTTTCTTAGAAAATCTCAGCCATAGCATTTTAAACAAAATTTCTAAGGTTCAGAAAAATTATGTTCAATTTCAATTTGTTTTGATTAAAAATATATGGCTCAGGGTTTTTTTCATCCCAACCACATCAACTGTCTCTTCCTAGGAAGAAGCATATTATTCACAGACACAATATTATTTAAGCAAGTTCCTATATTTGCTAGGCCTGTGATCTGTATTATGATTTAATTGCAGTCTATAGTATCTGTGTATGATGTTATCATTGTTAGAGCTACAATTCTTGACCCTCAGTACTCCAAATAATGAGATTATCTCACTGTGGGTGTGTCTACATGTGGATTAAGGTGCTTTTTCTAATGTGCATTAAATTTAGTACCTCCGAGTGCCTGTACGTGAGCCAGGAGGCTGCACTGACATGCTGTAATTACTGTGTGTTAGAGCAGACTCAATTAATTGCTGGAGCATGTTAAATAATTATCGACCTGCAGTCAGCCTATGTCTCATGTACCAGCACCTACACACTTCAAAATGGCAGTGGGGGCACTTTAACTAAAGCTTTTTTTACAAGATTTAGATAAAGCACCCCCACTGCTATTTTGAAGTATAAGGACACTGATACATGAGATTCTCCAGGCACTTCAGGGTGCGGACAGAAGCTACAATTTTTGCCCAATCTGTCCACAGAAAGCAGTTCATAGCTATGACCAAACACAAATGCATGGCTGCAGACAGCTTCAAAAATGGTCAGGTGAAACTCTGTCCCCTCATTGCATGAGGTATCAGATGAAGACATTTCAAAATGTAGCATCTTCTGTAACGTCTGTCTGCAGAGCTCCCAACCAGTCACTGTTTTCAGAATGGGAGGGGGGAAAGGGAGCAGAGGGAGTTCACTCCGGAGGTCTTTCAGCATCCCCTGGAGCCAAGGGAGAATATATTGCCCTCCCTCCCCCATCCTGAGGTGGGGGGTTCCAAGTCACCAATCTCACCTTTCAACACTGGCTGAGGAGCCCCAAGAATGAGCTCCCTCCATTGTCTCCCCCCACCTCCATTCTGAAAACAGTGAGCACTGGCAGAGAGCCCTGGCCCTTGCTATTGGAACCTGACTGCAGGCCCTCAGCTCACAGCTACATCCCCCTCCTCCCTGGAACCAACAGTGAACTTGTGTTTGGTCTGGGGTAATGTTGTAACTTAGAAAGCTTTGCATAAAATGTTCTGAGTTCCTGCTGGGAGCTGAAGTTCTTCTGTCTGCACCCTTAATTAGAGTGGCTCTCTGAGTATAAAAATGCCCTCCAATGCTAGGTACTAAAGAAATGTGCATTAGGTTGCCTTACTGCACAGTAACAAATATGCATGTTTTTTAAGTGACACTTAATGTACAGGTACACTTAACCTATTTTACTGTGCATTAGCCTAATTACATGGGTTTTTTATGTGATGCTTTAATGCACAGTAAAATGGACTACTGCACATTAAAGTGCATGTGTAGACATATCAAGAATAACAGAAACTTCAGCATTACAACATTGGTGAATGGCAGATTTTAAATCTTTAAATGGATAGTACCTACTGTCTGTAAGTTAGCTTCAAAAGGCCATTATTGTAACAAACACATGAGTACAGTTCTGCATTCTTAATACAACTCCCTTACACATGAACAATATACATGTATTTTGGGCACACCCGTCTAAAAATAACCCAGACCAGACAAACTCTTATCTACACTATTTACACTAAAATCACAACTCTGGAACAGTTCCAATTTATTTGGAATGTGTCCACTCTTGTCCTCACTGATTTTTCTGTCTAATTTATACTCTATCAAGCCTATGTTTTTATGCTTACGTAGTAACGATCAATGTACACCTCCTATTCAAAAAGGAGGTCAGATAGATTACTTTCATAAAGAAATGAAAAGTTTCTTTTGGCATTTTTCTGTTTTTCCCCATCCAAATACTTCTTCACCTTTAAAGATAAGTTTGTACCCTGTATTCTGCTGCCATACCATCTATTTTCAGTCAATGTATAGCAATCCCACAGTTTCCAAAAAGATATAATACAATCTGAGGTGTCTCAGAGGTTGGGAAAGCAAATGTAGACTGGGTGTAGATCCTCAACAAAGTATTTTGTTAAGTGGAAGTTAAGGCTGAGGGAACATATCAAGAACCCAACAGTAACAATCCTTTCAAGAATTCTGAGATTAGAAAAACAGCCATAAAGAAGCAGGAAATTTATAGTTGAGTACAGTATTCCCAAACATTGTAAAAATACAAAAAATCACAATTAAGGAAACTAGAATGCCCTAACTCTTTACCCTCAGTGACCCAATCTCCCTGCTTGCCTTTTTCTTGTTTTTATAATGGATTTGAAGGTTTTGGATTAAGAGATTTTTAAAAGCTTTTACAAAATCCTCTAGAAATGGTTCACAGTTTGAACAGAGCCTATGTTTGTAGTCATCAGGTGAAATATTGAAATGTTGCAGCCCAGAGACTTGGTTAATAATTACAATTAGGGGGACATAAAGAGATACCAGCCCTGGGTGGAAAGTCACCCAGAGCTTTAGTTGGCACATGGGATCATGAAACCCAATTCTGCAAGCTGCTGAACAGCTGCCCTGAGAGACTACTGCCCTGAGTACCTCACAGGATCAAGCGTTGAGTGAGTCATGGGGAATGCCTGCATTCTGCATGATAATTTGTCTAATCAGGACTGCTGTAAAGCAATACTTTTTCTGTGGAGTGCCTGCAACAGTAAAGGTGACCAGACTGGCAAAGCTGAAAAAAAAAATCCACTCTCCAGAAAAAAAAAATCATCTAGTTCTGTGGGCAAAAATACAGCAACATTTTCTGTTACAGATGATAAGATAACACAAGCTTCAGCTTTCTGCAAGGCATCGCTGCCAGGGCAGAGGTAGGGCAACTCTTGCTGGTGAACTGCCTCTAGGAACCCTGAGGCTCTTCTCATTTGTTCTAGAGGCTATGCATCTACTTTTGCCCTCTTGCTCCCCTCCCACTCACCTTCCTGCACTACCATTTCTGAAATGATTAGAAGACATATCTGTGGAAGGGGATTCTTTCAGGGGCAATCAGCATAATGTTTCCCCTTTCCCAATCCCCACCTGCCTCTGCAGATACGAAAGAGCATCTTTAGTTTTCAGTTGTTTGGGACTGCAATTCAAGTAAACCTAAAATGTGTGAGAGAGAATATGCTTGAGGCAATCCAGCAGTAGTCCTGGCACTGGGGCACCTAGTAATCTGAAGGCTGTGAAATCAGACATGGATACTTTTTAGAGTCTAGGTGACTGGTACAGAAGAGCATCCTTCTGGTCTGAACAATCGAGGCAGCTGGTCTGGTGAATTCACTTGAGAGGAGATTCATTACTAATGAGGAAAACTGTGTTTAGTTTTTCTTATGGAAGTTAAGAGGTGCTGGTGAAAATCAGGACAAGCCTTGGGACATTATATAACAGCCAGGCAGAAAGATGAGGACTTGGGACATGTGTAGACAAATCAGGGGCTCCAAACTGAAGTGGCTGGTGCTTCCCTCTGCATCACTGGCATTCCCTCACCACCCAGCAGCACCCACCCACAGGCACCCAGCTCGGGTGGTCCCAGGGGGCACCACAGCCATGGAGGGAAGCACTGGGCCCCTATGCAGCTCAGGCAGGCAGGCTTAAGAGGGTGTGGGGGAGGAGATCAGGCTTCCTGCTTTTCTTGGGCAGATCCTGCTTTCCTGGGCTACTGCTAGGCTGCCTGCAGAGCTTCCTGCAGAGTCCCTGAGCTGCATGGAGCCTGATGCTTTGCTCCTTGGCTGTAGGAGTAGTAAACTAAAACTCTTCAAAGGAGTTTTAGTTTGCTGTGCCCCAAGTCATTTAAGGGGGTGGGGGTGGGCAGAGTTGTGCTGCCCTGGCGCAGTCCTCACTATGTGCGGCAAGGCATGGGTGCACCCACCAATGCCATGGAGCTGGAGCCTGGACTCCGGAGCCCGACACAGCTGTTTTCAGCCTGCCCACCAGCTGCTGCAGCTGCCCAGAGCCAGGAGGCTGCAAACAGCTGTGCGGAGTTCCACAGCTCCAGTAGTGACTCCGCGGTGGTGGCTATGTGCATGCCTCTGGGTGCACAGTCAGGAAGGGAACTGGAGCCGTGCAACCCTGGCCCTTCCCCTGTTGTCCATCCCAAGGTGTACGTGTAGCTGCCACCAACACAAAGCTGAGTTGGGGAACCCAGTGCAGCAGTTTGCAGCTTCCTAGCTACCTGCCACAGGCACCCTGGACTCTGGGCAATGGCAGCAGGTGGCAGGCAGGCTGCAAACAGCTGTGTTGGTCTCCACAGCATCCAGCACCACCTCTGTGGCAGAAGTGGTTGCATGTGTGCTTCTGGGTGGACAGCAGGGGAGGGGCCAGGGTTACACTGCCCTCAGGTCCCTTCCTGGCCTTGTGTTGGAGCCATGTGTGCAGCTACCACAACCACAGAGCTGGTGCCAGGGCTGTGGAACACAGTGCAACTGTTTGTAGCCCCCCAGCTGCAGCTGGCCTGGGCTCTGGGCAGTTGCTATCTGCTACAGAGCCTGGGCTGCTTGCAGCCTCCTGGCTACCTGTTGCAAGCAGCCTGGGCTCTGTGGCTGGTAGCAGCTGCCCAAATCCTGGCCAGCTGTGACATGCCAAAGAAAATGGCTTTACATGCCAAGCTTTGGCATGCCTGCCGGGGATTGCTGATCCCTGTGTTAAACACATACTACAGCCCATGTCAGTTTCCTATTATTTTATGGCTGCACATGTGATATACTTCTCAATGCTGATCTATACATGTATTGTTTAAAATGTTCTTAGTTTCCGAATGAAGACTGCTATTAACTTTGTTAACAGTTGCTTGAAATATCTCCTGTGTGATGTCTATCTGGCTAATGAATTCTGCGGTTTCGGTACCCACAGTCCCTTTCTTGAAGCACATCAGAGTGCTTTTGTAATTTTGCCCTCATAAAACTCATCTATCATCCTTGTCTCAAATGTATAATCTGTCATTATTTCATTGTGAATTTATTTCCTTAAGCTCCCTTGCTCTTTCATGTTTTGCATGTGCACTCTGTATACCTAGAAGATTTATGCACCTTGGCCCTGACCTTCCCAACAGAGCAACAGGTAGTTAAATAAAATTATGTCAAGTAAACATTAGAATCCACTGCTTGCCATCTATTGATTGCAACTCAGAGAAGGCAGAGTTGGGAGGGTTGTAAATTGTGCTAAAACTGGCAATGAATTAACAACAGATAGCAAGGGTAAGGATAGTGTGTCTATACAAAATTGAAATAGGTGACCTAACTGTGCAAGAGAATGTTTATTTTACATATCAGAGATGAGGAGTCTCTTTTAGCAAAGCCAGGTTATGGGTTCAAGACCTTTGCATTCTTGTAGAAAGGTGTCATTAGGCACTTACAGGCAATTGCAGCATTAGCCAAGAGTCCCAGTACCTCCATGTTATTCTCTAATTGCCAAGAACAGGATTCCTTGCTTGTCTCTCCTTTACTCCTTCCCTAGCATTGGTAGATTCCAGTTTGCATGTAGGAATAAATATAGGATAATGATGACCAGTCACTGTTCTCTTTGTATGGTAATCACATTTTTTGAATGGGAGAGAGTGCATAGAAGATCTCTAGCTTTGCTTTCTCTTTGTGCTAATCCCAAACAAGAGAAGGAAATGTATAGGTTCTTCCACAGAGATAGACGGAGGATAATCTGTATCTTTTCAACTGTTTCACAAGACCCTATTGGGACCATTTGCTGTGCTGTGCAGAGGTTCAGGTTGTACAGTATTGATTAGTTGGGATTTAGGGACTGACCTCTGACTGATTCCTTTGTTATGAATAGAGATCTGCTTAAAGTGTGGAGAGGGGAAGTAAAAATTGCAGACCATTCACAGTGCCAGGTGCCATTTTTGCAGTGTTTTTGCAACAAGCCCTCCCCCCACTGTGCCAGTGGGCCCTGGTGGCTCCACCTCTCACCACTTATTGGCAGAGGGGGCATGGCTGCACAAAAAGCAGCCCTCTCAGCCAATCAGTGGTGGAGGCAGGATGGGATAGCTGTCATTTTGGCTGCTCTCCTTCACGTCAGCGCTCCCCCCCCCCCCCCCCGTTGAGGGCTCCAATGCCAGACAACAGCTGCTGCTGACTCCCACTGGTGATCCACCATTTTATTTTTAGTAATTTTTTTCCCAAGTGATTCCATGAAAAATCATAAGGAAAACTGCAGTTTTCACAGTGATCATGGAAACTACCCTTTTTCATGGTTTCCACAAAAAGCATGGAATCACAAATTAAGAAGATCCCTAGTTATGAGTAATTCCTGAATCCAGGTTTCATTAAAATTGAACCTTCATTTATAAAAATGTGGAATGACTTTGGCAGTGTTTTATCCTCATCAGAAAACAAAAACAAAACAAGTGAAAAGGCTTGTGTTTTTTCCTGGCTCCAGCATGCTCTCTATTTGTACGATAGTTACCTACATTACTTAATTTTTCAAGCATTAAGTTTAATTTCTGCCTGTGTTTTTATTCCTCACAACTTGTGGATTTTGGAAGTGTGGATTTTGATACCAACTCCCACAACATTCTCATTAAAAAGCGAAGGAAATACAGTTTAGATGAAGGTCCTATACATAACTGGTTGGATCTTCATGTTCAGTGAGTAGTTAGGAGATGTCAAGTAGGTTTCCCCAGGACTCTGTCCTGCATCCGGTACTTTTTCACATGGAAATGAGCACAAACTTAGCACATTTGTGGGTAGAGTTGCAGATACTTTGGAGGGTAGGACTGGGATCCAGAATGACCTAGGTAACTTGGAGAAATAGGCAGTTGAAATTCAACAAGAATGAATTCAAATTTGAAAGTGCAGTTGGGACCAAATAATTGCACAAGCAAATACAGACTGGAGAATGAGTGTTTAGGCTGATGTACTTCAGAGAAAGACCTGTGGTTTACAGTGGACCATAAGCTGAATATAGACCAACAGTGTACTCTCACTGTAAAAAAAACAACTCAACCCAATAACATCCTGGGTTGTATTGGCAGAAGTGTCACTTACAACACTGGTGAGGCCTTCTCTGGAGACTGGTGCCCAGTTCTGTGCCCCCCATTTCAAGAAACATGTTGACAGACTGAACAGAGTCTAATAGAAAATAATAGAAATGATGAGAGCCCTGGGTAGCATGACTTATGAAGAAACACTGAAAGAACTAGGATTGTGTAGTCTAAAGAATGGAAGATTGAGGGAGTATTTGTTAATAGTCTTCAGATACCTGAAGGGTGATTATAAAATGATTATATGGCTTTTTTGTGGCTGTAGGGGACATGACTAGGAACAATGGCCTCCAGTTCCAGTAGAGGAAATTTACATTGGAATTAGGAGGAACTTTTTTATTATGAGGGTGGTCAAACATTGGAGCAGGCTACCTACAGAAGTTTTAGAATCTCCATTCCTGGAAATTCTCAAGACCAGATTAGACAGATACTTGGCTGGGATGGTTTAGTCGGGGATGATCCTTCCTTGAGCAAGAAGATAGACTAGATGCCCTCATGAGATCCTTTCCAGTGATCCTATGAACTTACTATTAACATTCTTGCCCTTGATGAATATGTTCAAAATGTGCTTACTGGGGTATAATAAGCTCTGAAAGTTAGTCAGGGCATGACTAACTGCTTTCCTGATCAGCTGTACTTCTAACTATAAGGTCTTATTCACTGTTATTATTTATTGACCTATTCTCAAGAATATGTTCTCAGATTTCAGATGTATGTTCATATGTTAATGGAAATTATGGACAAGAAAGATGGGTTGAACTCATCAACACTGACCTTTCTTTTCCCATGGAGGAGACTGTTCTCCTCTCAAGACTGTGACAGCCACTATGTTTCATAGTTTCAGTTTCTAGGGTCGGAAGGGACCTGAGCAGATCATCTAGTCCGACCCCCTGCCATGGTGGGAAAAAGTACTGGGGTCAAACGACCCCAGCAAGATGTGCATCTAACCTCCTCTTAAACACCCCCAGGGTAGAAGCCTGCACCACTTCTCCTGGAAGCTGGTTCCATGTTGATCATTTACAAAACACCTAATATAGACAGTTATATCTATGAGGGGTATCTCGCCTGTCTGCACGTACTTGGTGTGATGAATAAATACCTACCAATATTTGCCTCCTCATCCATACATTTTGACTAGCATATTCAAAGCAGAATGTAGCCCTATACATCATGCATGGTTTATAGTTTTTATATATTTGTTTTGATGCAATATAAAGGCATCCGTAGCAAGTCAGCTATGGACTTACATGTCAGATTAAAAGCAGGCAAAACTACAGTCAGCCAAAGATGAATTAATAAATGCATATTAGACTACCTTACAAATTACCATATAATTAAGTATGTACAGCACCATGTAATTGCTGAAATGTGCCAGATGAAGAACAAGCATCCTACCTCAAGGGGCTTGCAACTAAAGGCACAAGTGTGATCCATACAAGACACAGCTAAATGAATATCTTGCAGGTGATCACTGAATGCTCTGCCATTACAGTAGCTACAATACATCATAGATTAGGGGTGATTTTGAGAGGTTTTCCATCCACTTCTACCATTATTTTGAAACTCAAGTGACCCCTTCTCTGCACTGATGAAAAGACAGCTGCAACAACCAAAAGCAAACCCTTCACTTGCGAAGCTCTTTCCTCTGCATCAAGGATCTGTAAACAAGGGGCCACATCGTACAGTCCTTATTCAGTTTTCACTTGTTCTATGTTCAGACAAAGCCCTTACAGATATGAAGCATTCGCAAGAGCAAGAGCATGTGCGTCAGAATACAAAACAGATATACCTTCTCCCAAATTTGGTAAGCATTTCACAAAGAAAAACATCACATTTTATGCATGTTTTTGAACCATCATATCATATTAAAATAAAAAATATCCAGACAATTTGTAGTATTAAAATTAAGCACTCCCAGATCAGAGTCTATAAGGTTTTGGGGTACTCAGTGGGTACATCTACACAAGATGCGGAAATGTGTATTAGAGTAGTTTAATGCACAGTAATGGCACACATCTACATGTGCATGTACTTACTGTGCATTAAAAACCCTTAATCCCACTTCAATTTTCTACTTTCAAGCGCAAGTAGCAAATTTAGGTGGGATTAGTTATTGCACAGTAGTGCACATGTAGACGTGATCTGGGAGCAAGTCTGCTCCTGTGTCTGTTCAGCCACTAGGGGGCTGCAGGCTAGGAGTGTCTCCTGGCCCAGGGCTGGGTTGTCTCAATGGGCACACAAGGAGCCCTGGGGCACACAATGAGTCTAAGAGAACTGCAGACCCCTGTGTCTCCCTGGGTAGGTCACAACCTAGCTGTACCTGCCTGTCAGCACCTCAGCAATGCTGCCTGATACTGCACTGCCACACAACTGCCAGAACAGTGCTGTCCAGGCCAGAAGAGTGCTGCAGGCTGCTGCAGCCTCTGGCCAGGTCCTGCCAGTCCCAGGCAAGGTTCCCTCTAAGGTGTGTGCATGCGCGGCTGCACATAACTAAAAGTGTGGCTGCACACAGCCTTTTCAAGGCTGTGTACCAGGAAATGCTGGGGTGGGAGCCTGGTGAGGGCTCCATCAGATCTCAGAAAGTGCTCCACTCTGCCACATCAGGGCCAGGAAGTGGAGCACTTCCCTGGAGCCAACGGAGCCCATGCTAGCTCCCCACCCCAACCTCCATCCCTGTCTTGCCTCACCTCAGGAAGAGCTGCTGCCTGCCCCGAGTGAGGCCCTGTTGGCTCCGGGACACTGCTGTGCTCTGCTCCCCTGCATCACCTCAGGGACTGAGAAGGCACGTGGCATCAGAGCTAGGAAGTGGAGCGGTGTCCTGGAGCCAGTGGAGCCTCACTCGGGGCAGGCAGTGGCTCCTCCCTGAGGTGGGGCAAGGCAGGGATGGAGGCTGGGGCGGGGGGCTGGCATGGGCTCTGCCAGCTCTGGGGAACTGCTCCATTCCCTGGCCCTGATGTGGGGGAGCAGAGCACTTTCCCAGAGCCAGGGAGCCTGTGCCAAGCTCCAGCCCCTGTTCCCCAGCCCCTGGCCCCTGACTCCTGGCTCTGGGCCCCAGCCCCCGGCCTCCAGCCCCCAGCCCTCATCCCCCTTCGGTAAGTGTCCCACACCAGACCAAGGTGGCGTGCTCACAGACCGAGGCAGTGCATTCACAGGCTGCTGCTTCTTAGAGGGAACATTGGTCCCAGGGCCACCTGCAGGCAGCCTTTGGCCGGCAGAGCTAGCACCACCTGCCTGTAGCACATCTCCGGCAGCCTGCCTTGCACCTCTAGCTGCTGTGGGACATTTCCTCTGCTGTATGGATGACTGTTCCTTGCTATGGCCCTGTGCTAGGTGCTTCTGGAAGCTGTCCAGACCCAGCAACTCAGAGACAGCTGCATGGGACCCACCTTTGCCTCCTCCCCATCTGTGGATGTGTCCACACCTGTGCCCTCCACCTGGGGCTTGAACTCAACCAAGGAGGAGACTGGTCACATCATAATGCTGTGTGGTATGCTCCAGTTTCAACAGGGTGGAAATTCCAGTATGTATATTTATCAGACACTGTCAGGCTGGATGTGGGAGTGAAAGCACAACCAATCAGTGTAGTAGTGCTGCATAAAGGTCAAGGCCTTGTGGCACAGTGGGTTGCTGTCACCAACCACAATCATTGGTCCTGCCATGCCTGCAAGTCTGTGCTCTTTATGCCTAGGGTTACCATACATCCGGGTTTTCCTGGACATGTCCTCTTTTTTGGACCTCTGTGCTATGTCTGGGCAGTTTTTTTTTTAAAAGAGCAAATGTCCAGGTTTTCTGCTGTCCCAGACTGGCTGCTTCAGGCTGGGAGCAGTGGGCAAAGTGATTGGTTGTTGGGAGGTCACATTCTCCTTGCACAGGCTTGGTTAAGCCAGCAAGAGAGAGAGAAAGAGAGAGAAGAGAGAGTAGGCAGCAAGGCTGGGGTGGGGGGTGGGGGGACAGGGGTATGTGGGTCACGAGCGCAGGACATCAGCAGGGCTGGGGGGCAGGGCAGGGGGGCTGCAGATCAGGAGTAAGGGGCACCAGCAAGGGGTGGGGGGGAGGCTACTGCTGTTTGGGAGTGAGGGGCACAGGCAGAGCTGGGGTTAGTGGGTCTAAAGTGAGGGACAGCAACAGGGCTGGGGGGATGGGGATGTGTCGCTTGTCAGTCAGGGACAACAGAATGGGCAGGGGCAGGGGCAGAGGCAGGGGCAGGGCACTTCTGTCCCCCCCCATCATATTCCCCCTGCTCCTCTCCCCCCCCCAACAGGTGTCCTCATTTTTGGACCTGGAAATATGGTAACCCTAACTGATGGACACTGTTGTGCCAGGAGCCCAGGGCACTGGTCGTTGCTGCCAGGGGCAGGGGCAGGGGTAGGGGCAGAAGCATCTATAGCATGGACAGTCAGAGCAGCAAGGAGAGGCTGTGTTCTGTCCCTGCACTTGGCACACTGCTCCTGGGCAAGGAAGAAGCTGACCAGAGATCAGCAACTGGGACTGGCTTTTAAAGAAGGCTGCCTCTGGCAGCTGCAGCCAGAGCCTATAGCTCCTCCCAGTAGCAGCAGGGGCTGATTGCATGGCTGCAGGATAACTGGTGCAAAGAGTAGTAAATCTGCTCCCTACTCCCTTGCATGTGTGGATGCCTGCCTGGAAGTGCTTACACCAGAGTAAATTTAGGTTGGAACAAATGTATGTGTAGATGCACTCAGTGAGTGCCAGGATTGGCCCCTAGTAATCACTGCTGATCATTTATCATAATAGAATAGCTTATAATTTGTAAATAATTGGTTACTGGAGCAAAGAGCCTTCAGTTATGACCATGAATGGGGGCAAGTATGGAGGAGAGGAGTGGAAGGAGAGGTCTGCTATGATACTGGAAAATGCATGAGTACAAATCAAAACATCCTACTTTATATGACATGGAATTACAGTAAAGCTGAATTTTTGGCATGATGGGGGCCAAACAATGGGAGGGGATCTCTAGCTCATTTTATGACCTTTAGGAACCATTATCAGTTAGCACAAATTAGAATAATTTTGAGTTTGCCCTATTTGTGCTTGGGGCAACATAAGAACTCAGCAAACTGAGAGTCTGAAAGATCATGAAAGTGCATATAGCTAATTTTCCCTCTCATGTTCTCTACTGAGTGGATTTCAGTTGGTTCATGATACTGGGTGGAAGAAACTAGGAACATATTTAGTTTTATTTTTCCTTTTTCTATTGCTACCTTTAAGAGCTTGCTATTTGTTTTCATGGGGCATGTACACTCAGTCCACTAGTTGATAAGAAAAAAGTTTAAAATCATAACTTTGAAAAAATGCTGTAGCAGGAGAAAAATCTATCAAGTGAGGGTGCACCTGAAACCAATGATACTATTTGCAGTGATGTGGGGTGAAAGGACATGGGTTTCTTTTCCTGGATTAGGAGAATTACTGAGTTAAGACTGACCCTGGCCCTTTCATAAGAAGATTTAAATGAATTTATTTAGTTCTGATCATTGCCCATGGACATGGGGCCCATACAAAAGTCTGTGCACTGGAACAGAAATAACCCAGTGCAAGAACCCTATAAAGTGGATGCCTGACTCACACATGTTCATGTATTAAAAAAAAAAAAAGTTAGTTAACGAAGGGACTCCCCTGCCTGGCATCCTCAAGTTGTTCTGCCAAATGAAACATACTTAATGTTACAGCTTTTTACTTCATAATATACTTGTTGAATTACAGTGAAAAATCTCGGTAATGCCCATGTCCTTTTCTTCTCAAAGACATAAAGCTGTAATGCCCTCTTTTACAGAACCTGGTTTGTGACCTCCTGGATAAAGGGCATGATCTCATTCATCAGCAAAAGCAGAAATACTTGTCAAGATCACCAAAAACTATGGATTTGACTTCCTAATAATTGGGTCTTTCTTGACAAATAAGATATACTGATATATCTCAAGTCCCTTGAGAAAGAGCTGCTGGATATAATTAAGGACCTGGCATGGCAACTGTTATATGTTCTCTGGCTAGCCTCAGACAAAAGACAAAGGTTATAGTCCTCCTGTGTACTTTCTTAACATAGCAATGGATGATATTTCAATAATAGCTATGTACATTTGCTAGGACTTGAAATGCACAAATCCTCCTCAGCTGCCATGTGAAGCTGATCAGTATCTGTGAAGAAAATTAAGGCTCATTAAAGTGTTCCTGGGTGCACATCTACACATCCGCCTTTGTTGGCAGCAAGTTTGTTCCCAACAGGAGCAGTTCAGTCCAGGGCTGCTCCTGCCCCCCTGCCCTGCTCTGCCCTCCCTGCAGCAGCCAGAGGGAGCTTCAGGCTCCCCAGATGTCAGCCAAGGGCTGGGAGAAGGTATGGGAGTCAGGTCTGGACTCCAGGGAGTGGGTGGAGCTGTCTGGGAGCGGGGACAGTTCCCAGCCATGTGGATCAGGTTAGCATGTGCACCACTGCACAGTAGCTAATGCACCATTAATCTAGTACCTGTATTTGTTGGCACTAGCAAATGGCTCATTAGCCTAATTTACTAAGCAGTAAATCTCACTCATGAGTAGAAGCTGATGGTTTACTGCACATTCGATTATTGCATTGTTCAGTAAGCATTTTGTGTAGATGCATACACAGTGTATGAACAAATGTTCATGGTATCTGGCTCAGGTTTAGATGGTTTAGTTTAAGCTGCTTAAACCTGAGTTAGGATTACCACATGTAGGTGTTTGTCTCTTGCCAGGAGGAAAATGGGCAGCCATGGACAAGGAAGGCTGGGGAGGGAATAGTTAGGGGAGAGGGTAAAAATAGCTTGGTCAAGATGGGGGGTGGTAAGAGTAAAAACAGGAAAACCCCGGGGGCCATGGAGAGTGGCAGGCTTTTCAGGCCTAGAATTGTGCTGGGAATGCATATAAGCATTTGTTACATTGAGTTAACCCATTTTAGGTTGGATTACCCATGCTGATCTAGAGTTAGTTTTCATCTGACAAGAATAAACTTTAGATTAGCTATACCATGTTTAAGGAAACCTAAGCCCTGCAAACACCTTATGGCAGGGCAGTTTAAGGGGCTTGAGCAGTCTGTGGAGCAGCTGGCAGGTGCAGTTAGGATCAATTAGGCTGTCACATGACCACAAGAGGGCCACCAGATTGGAGGAGGGCTGGGCAGCCTCGGGATAAGCCAAGGCCCTAGGAGCAGAGCTGGGAGTTACATCTAGGGAGCCAGAGGCACAACATCACTCAGCCTGGAGCTCTCAGAATGCCTAGAGGTCAGGGTAGGATGGAGGAGGTTCTCGGGCCTGGGGCATGACCTGAAACTACACTCTGCTGAGGTTGGATGGTGTGTTGGGGCTGCTTGTGGCAGGGCAGTCTCTGGAAAATGCCACACTTGTGCCTCCCCAGGGAAAGGTGAGGATGGGATGCCAGAAAGCCTCAGTCCCCTTTATTTTGTGGGTATCCCATGAAGCGGAAAGTCTAGGGGAGCACACCCTAACAGAAAAGCACAGGGTCCAGGCCTACTGAATGGGGCCTGAGGTGGGGTCTAGGCACATCAACAAACACGTGAGGCCCAAGGGGCATAAGGCCCAGGATCCCAGTGAGGGGCAGAGTAGAAGCCCAGAGACAGGCCAGAAGCTGAGTTCGGCTCAGTGTGGGACAGAGAGCTGGAGGCTGCATATAGTAGGGTCTGTGGGGGCCTGAAGGACTGTGCATAGGCTGGCCAGAAATAGAGGCCCCAGTGAGGGGGAAGAGTAGAGGTCTGAGTCAGGGGCAGGTAGACAAGGTACATCTGAGGATACCTGAGGCCAAGTTTGGGCCATAGGCTGCATGCAGCCCAGCTAAGGAGCCAGGGGAGTAATAGTGGATCTGGATGCCATCTGTGAGGCATGGGGCATAGTGGTGGGATGTTTTGGAGCTCTGTATTATGCCCTTGGCACCAGGGTAATAAATGGTCAGCCTCTTGCCTAGGAACAACTATTTAATTGCAACAAAGGCATGGTGAGTGGGCTGCCCTAGACAGGTGGGTGGGCCAATGATGGGACTCATTTTGAGATGGCCCCCTGTGACACACCTGCATGCCCAGGAATTTATATTGCTCAGTTAAGGCAATCTAAATATAATGTTTGTATGCACCCTCACAGTAAATGCTCAACGCTTGAGGATAGCTGGTAATACAAGTTGTATTAGGCTTAGAAATTCCTTTATTTAAAAAAAAAAAAAAAAAAAAAAGGATATGGAATGAAACTATCCACAAGACCATAATGGGAAATGTATGCATGGTGGAAGAAATTGGTTTGTCAAATAGAGTGAATATTCCAGGTCTTTTTGCTTATCTATTCCCAATACCCAAAACTGCACTGGCCTTGAAACTCTGCTTGTCCCCTTTCATCACAACTAATCAAATGCCTTCTTTGACTCAACAGATTGAAAGTTCTTATATTTGTAATTCAGCAAATCATTACTACTCTTCATGTCACTGCAGTGCCCACAAGAAGTTAGTTAAAGACAAGACATCAGAAAAAAAATTAGACCTAGTAAAAAATATGACTTTCAGCAATAGCTGAAATTAAAAAAATATTCCATAAAGATGGCTTTTTTCAAATTGCAAAATTTTGAATTTCAAAACATTTCAGAGGGAAAAAATTGGAAAAACTGTTATCGTGAAATTCAGGGTGTTAGCGCATTACAGCAGCTCCAATCATAACATTTATGTCTTTTTTCAAGTATGCTTGTGCAGAAACTGTATGTGTGGGAAATTTAGAGAGAGATTTTAGTAATACCACATTTATGAAAATGTTTTGCTCTCAGTATACTTTTTTGAAGAAATATACCAACCAATACAATCAGTATTAAACCTCCACATAAATATTAAAGAATATAGAACAGAAATGTTTTTTCAGAGTGCCAGTGTTTTCCCAACATGCAACACGTTCTGTATCCTTACTTTAGACTTCCTTAAAATCAACCCTTTGAGGCACTTCTCTTTAATGGAAGCTTGCAAATATTGTACCTTTACAATGCAAATATATTCATTAATGTTGTTGCATGGCAAATAGTTTAAAACCCAGAGCACAATTTTTATGTTATGTCTCTTTAGATTGTATGTAGCTGTTGTACACATATAGAGATGATGGTATTTAGATATCGACAGAAGGAATAATCATCCTTAATTTGTTCCCTCTGATTTTTTTTTCCTCTCTGGATTTCTGCTATCTTGTTTTCCACACTGTTGTATAGGAGTTTTGAAAATTCATTGTTCTGTGAACTTGCGAATCATTCGTTTATTGCCACTACAAGAATTGTAATGAATTTTTATGATCACACTCTCTTTGATTACTTCTCTTGAACATGATGCTTCAGACTGTCAGGAGCCTGTCTTTGAGAGACTGCCATCAGTGCCTTGGGCAGTTCCTCCAGAATTCCCAAGTTGCTGGGACCTTTTCTGTCCATTGGCCAGCTACCACTCTTGTTGCTGTGGAAAGGGGAACTATGGTGCAGCAGAAGCACATCACAGGAATTATGCCCGGTTCTCACAGCATTTCTCCAGAGATTCTCCAGACTAGCTCCACCATGACAATGCTGCTTGTCCTTTGGCTGGTGTAAAGCTGGTGGTCATGGCCCTGCCTCCCCCTTGGAAAGGTGAGCATTGATCACAGGAATAACCTGGAATATTTAATCTGCTCCCTGTCCTGATAGCAGCTGGCAGAAAGGGGTGAGGAAATCTCCTCATATTTTCTTCCATCTTGTATATTTGCATACAGGTAGATGCAGTCTGTTTTAAAATGTCTGAAACATCCATATCCCCTTCAGTCATAACTGGAAAGGTTTTTTTTGGTTCTAGTTTATGTTGAGATCATTTATATACAAAGGAGCCTAATATTAAACTTTCCAAGAAAATTCTCTCCAGGGGTCCTAGTTGTACAGGCTTTATAATGTTTGGCCAATTGTCTCCTTCTATTTGTCTGTATGTCTTGTTCTCATTTCTCCTCCACATGTGATGAAGATAATTCCATGGGAAATTTTGCTAATAAAATTGTGGTAATGTAGCCTGCCTGCTTTTTATTTTAAATGTTCCTTTGTATCTCACTAAAGAATTCTTCTAGGCCCCAAGAGGTATTTAGCTCTTTTAAGTGTCTCCCCACATGGGAGCTGAAATCAGGTTATGATTTAATTGTAAGTATTTTTAGTGGTCATATTTATTTAATGTAAATTACATGATTAAGCATGTAAATGACTCTGTTTCCTTCTCCCCCAGAATGGAAATACAAGTTTTTACACATTTTTAAACCTGCTTGTTTACATCTTGTTCTCAGCTCAACAGCATGCTTCGGTAGGCATCTGGATTTGTAGGTCAGTAAAGTTAGCAGTGGTCATAGCTCTACTGTATTTGGGCCCACTGCTATGAAAGTGGTGTGTCTCTGTTGTTTTCTGTGGAGGATTGCTAGCTGCTTTTCCTTCTCTGTTTAAGTAAGATAAGAAGCAGGTTCCTGAACTTTATTTTATACTCTCTGTAGGCTGTAAGGCTAGTATATAAAAACCTTACTCCCGGTAAAGAACATTTTCCTATTCAAGCAGTCCCACTGACTTACTAAAGTGAGTAAGAAATGCTGCACAAATGAGAGCTTAGATCTTATTTGATCAACGGATTAGACCTTTATTGACTTTAATTTTGCCTGCCCTTATAACTGGTAATAAAGCCTCCACAAGCACATAATGGCAGAGGATGACAATCAGATTGTTCCATTCACATCTAGTGTGACATCATTCTTTATCTGCCTTGCATAATAATTAGGGATGGGTTACCTGGACTAAATTATTTAAGGACTAAGATGAACTTTTGCTTCAAACAGCAGGTAGTAGGAAGTACTGTTTGTCCACTTGCTCCTTTCTATCTCCTCCCTGCCCCAACATTTCCTGTAGCCACTCTGTGAGAATAAGGAGAACTTAGGGCAGTTGCTTTCTACCCCATGCTGTGCTGCTTATCAGAGTTCCAGTCATCATCCCACTGTACTGTACTAAGGAGAAAGAAAAAAGGCCTGATCTGTCCTATACTTCTCCACCTGTGATATTGAGAACTGTATCTCTAAATGGCTTAGATACAGGTGGCTGGAACACTATAGAAACACACTTCTGCGAGGCAGTTTCAACTGGAATAAAGGAATCCAAACACAGGCAACCCAGTGATATTCCTATACCAAAAAGCCAAGGGATCTGTACTGTCAAACTGCATTAGAATGAAGGACCTCCGTTAGTTTTCTGGGCTAGGATCAGCCACCAGAAATGATTACAGAAAGACTACCATATGAGAAGTCACTGGATCAAGCAAGGCTAGTCATTTTAAAGAAGCCACAAGAGAGTATGTAACAGAACTATACAAATAATGAGTCCCCCAGTAGTACCCTGTAAGGTCCTTACCTTATCACACAAGGGCATGGAAAAGGAATTTGGCAGATTTGCCAGAATCTGACAGAGCCACACTATGAGTGCTCCTCCCGTGGCCTGGAACTTAGAATCATAGAAAATTAGAGTTGGAAGGGACCTCAGGAGGTCATCTAGTTCATTACCCTGCTCAAAGCAGGACCATCCCCAACTAGATCATTCCAGCCAAGGCTTTGTCTGCCCAGATCTTAAAAACCTCTAAGGATGAGGATTCTACCACCTTACCTCTCTGGCTAACCTGTTCCAGTGTTTTACTACAGTCCTAGTGAGAGTTATAACAATATCTAACTTAAACTTATCTTCCTGCAACTTGAGCCCGTTGCTCCTTGTTCTGTTATCTACCACCACTGAGAACAGTCCAGCTCCATTCTCTTCAGAACCACCTTTCTGGTAGTTGAAGGCTGCTATTAAATCCCCTCTGTCTTCTCTTCTCTAGACTAAATAAGTCCAGGTACCTCAGTCTCTTTTCATAAGTCATGTGCCCCAGCCCTTTAACCATTTTCTTTGCTCTCTGGTACATTTTCTCCAATTTCTCCACATCTTTTCTGATAGTAGAGGGGAATAATCATTTCTCTTGATCTGCTGGCAATGCTCCTGCTGATGCAGCCCAGAATGCCGTTACCTTTCTTTACAATAAGGGCACACTGTTGGCTCATATTCAGTTTACTGTCCACTGTAAGTCCCAGGTCCTTTTCTGAAATGCTGCTGCTTAGTCAGCTGGTCCTCAGGCTGTACCAGTGCATGAGATTGTTCCATCCAAAGTACAGGACTTTGCACTTCTTATTGAATCTCATGAGATTTCTTATGATCCGATCCTCCCAGTTGTTGAGGTCTCTCTAAATCCTAGCCCTACCCTCTTGCATATCTGCTACTCCACCCACCTTGACATCATATGCGGACTTGCTGAGGGTGCATTATATCTCATCTTCCAGGTAACTGATAAAAATATTGAACAAAGCCAGCCCCAGAACTGATCCCTAGGGCAGTCCACTAGATACCAGCTGCCAACTAGACACTGAGTCATTAACTTCTGAGCCCAATGATTCAGCCTGTTTTTTATCCATCTTACTGCCCATTCATCCAATTCGTACTTCCTTAGCTTGCCTGTGAGAATGTTGTGGGAGACTGTATAAACAGCCTTGCTAAAGTAAATGTATATCAAATCCACTGGTCTCCCTGCATTCACAGAGCCAGTAATCTCATCACTGAAGGCAACCAGGATGGTCAGGCATGACTTGTCCTGGGTGAACCCATGCTTACTGTTGTCAAACACCTTCTCCTCTTCCAAGTGCTTAGAAATGGATTTCTGGAGGACCTGTCGCATGTTTTTTTTTTCCAGGGCATGAGGTGATGCTGACTAGTCTGTAATTCCTCCTTCTTCCACTTCTTAAAGATGGGCACTATATTTGCCCTTTTGCAATCATTCAGGACCTCTCCCAATTGCCATGAGTTTTCAAAGGTGATGGCTCTGAAATCACATTGGTAAATTCCCTCAGCACCCTTGCGTCCCTTCTGGCCCCATGGACTTCATAGATTTTATAGACTTTAGGGCTGGAAGGGACCTTGCAAGATCATTGAGTCTAGCACCCTGCCCAAGGGGCAGGAGGTCAGCTAGGGTCAAAGGATCCCAGCAAGATAGGCATTCAAATGTTTCTTGAAAGTGTCCAGAGTAAGTGCATGCACCACCTCTGGGGCAAATCTGTTCCGGGCCTTGGGGACTTGGACAGTAAAGTTTTTCCTTATGCCTAGCCTAAAATGGTCTTCCAAGAGTTTGTGACTGTTGGACATTGTCTTCCCTTGGAGTGCCTTGGTGAACAGATGTTCTCCCAGTTCCTGATGCACACCCCTTATATATTTATAGGCTGCCACCAAGTCACCCCTGAGCCTACACTTCTTCAGGCTGAAGAGCCCCATGGCTCTCAGACTTCTTTGTAAGGCCTGCTGTCTTGCCCTGTAATCAAACACATGGCTCTCTGGATACTTTCAAGCTTCTCCACATCCTTTCTGAATTGCGGAGCCCAAAATTAGATGCAGTACTCGAGCTGCGGCCTCACTAAGGCTGAGTAAAGTGGGAGGATGACTTTCTGGTTCTTGCTTTGTAGCAAACCCCCCAGTTTTTCTTTTTTAAAAAATTTTAAAATGCATTCCCTCCCCTTCCACAACCATTTCTGACTTTTTCTCTCCCTCTCTATTCCCTATAGATAAGTATAAGTGAGCTAAGACATAGTGTCACGGAGTGGGTGCAGGGGTGGCCGTGATCCCGCTAGTGCCCCCTGCCGTGTCCAGTTAGGTGATTCAGCACCCTCAACTTGCCCGCCACGTCTTTGATGTTCTAAGTTCAGTAAGGGAGGCTGCCTTGTCTTGCCTTGGACACCTCGCTGATATTACCTCCATTCCATATGGAGTGCCCCAACACCCCCAGCCTTATGGGCAATGCGTGCCTCCAACCTCCCCTTTAGCACGCCCCATGCCTCGCAGTTCTTCTTGTACGATATCTGGTCCTTCTGTCTCCCTGCGCCCTGCCTGGCGCCTCGGGGTTAGCCTCACAACCAGCGCCCCCCTTGTCTTGCACCTCTGGGTTTGTCTCGCCCAGGCTACGCCCCACTGGAGCCTGTCTTACTCTTTCTACACACCTCGCCCCTCTCGGGGTCTCTGCCGCGCCTCTAGCGCCTCTCGCCCACTCTGGGGCCTCGCCCACTCTGGGGCCTACACTGTGCTCCTTGCGCTTGCCGCCCTCTCTGGAGCTCTACCCCCTCGCTTCCCACGGTCGTTGCCCCCTGTGGGGCCTATGCCGCGCCTCTCACACTCATTGCCCACTCTCTGGGGTCTATGCCACGCTTCTCGCGCCCGTTGCCCCTTTCTGGGGTCTATGTCACGCTTCTCGCACCCATTGCCTCTCTCTGGGATCTATGCCGTGCCTCTTGCGCACGTTGCCCCTCTCTGGGGTCTATGCCATGCCTCTTGTGCACGTTGCCCCTCTCTGGGGTCTATGCCGTGCCTCTTGTGCACGTTGCCCCTCTCTGGGGCCTATGCTGTGCGTTTCCCATGCTTGGGGCTCAGGTGACCGCAGCCGTGCCTGGCCCCTTGACCCCTTTCCTGGGTCACTTGCCCCACTGGGAAAATACCGCCCTCACGGGCTGGGGTCTCAACCCCTATATGCTGAGCACATCTACGGTGCTCGCTCGCTGTGCCCACTGTGGCACTAGAGCCCCCAGCACTGTGGAGCCCTCCGGGACTCTCTCCGGGTCCTACCCCAGTTGGGGCACAGGTGGCTGCAGCCGTGCCTGGCCCCCAGGACCACCATCTCGGTCCTTTGCCCTTATAGGGCTTCTCTCTATTCTCGCCCCACAGGGTGGGGTCCACACCCCTCGATACGTGCGCCACTGGCGCAAACAGCTGTGCCCACCCGGCACCGCTTGCTGTGCCCTGCTGGCACCAGGACTCCCCCCAGATTATTGGGGAGCTCCCGTGAGGCCTCCTCACACCCCTACAGCCTCACCCGGTCCTCCGGTGTAACCATAACAAAACATGACCCAAGTGGCTGCAACATAAGCAAAAAGCCCACCGGCTTATAACATAAACCACACACAATGCTGGCTCTCACCAATACCTTTCTCAGGGGTTCTCTCCCTTCCCTTGCATCATTGCAGCGGCCAAACTGCCACAGTAAGCTCTGCCGCTCAGCTCTCCGCCGCAGAGCTCCTGCTCCTGCAGTGGCCAGAGGGGAACTGCTAGCTAGGCTTCGGCCTGGGCTGTTTATAAAGGCCCGGCCCAGCCCGCTTCTAGCCAGCTGACCAACATTAGTTGCCCTGGCAACCCTCACCTGTGCTGCCCTATTAATTGCCAGCTGTCCTTATTACTGTTGCTAGTAGCAAGCACTCCAGTGCTCTGCTACACATAGGAATTTTATTTTGGTAGCAAGTTTCATTTGTTTTGGTTTTTTTCTCCTTCTTTTCAAATAAGTGGCCTGTTATGGATATCCACTGTTTTATATTGTATAATTATTATGTTTATATTGATTTTTACTGTTCTATATTACTGTTTTACTAATACTATACGATTTAGGACTACATATGTAAGTTAGCATAAGTCATGTCAAGTTTCCATTTTGTTTGTCAAGTCTCCATCTTGTGTCCCCTGCCTGGGCATGCCCTATTGCAACTCTGTTGTAACTGTGTGACTCATACCTACCTCTCCTATGTAACTTGGTTCCTGAATGAATGGGGATGAATGAAGGTGCTTGAGAGACAATGGCAGTAAGTCTAAAAATAGCTCCCTCTGAATGACCGAAACATCAGCTTCATGACCCAACCATCACCCTGCATGGACCCTCCCTGGCTCAAGATTTGGAAAAAAAAAGACTGCTGCAGATCCCACCCAAGCCACCATTACAGACACCTGAAGCTGCATGTCCTGACCTGGAATGCACATGCTCATTGTACCAGGGGCTGGCTCTTGCCTGGGCAGGCCACCTGCCACTGAGGTCACAGAAGGTTTTCCCCTATAAAAGGGGGCGGTGAAGACAGACCCAGTGGGGATGCCATCTTCACCTGGACCAGACCTGCTCCATGTCATGCTGCCTATCAACCCAGAGGCCCTGCCAGCAACCGCCCCACCCTGCTCCCCTGGACAACACCTGCTGACAAAGATCCCAACTGGCCATTGAGGACCCCCTTCCAGCCTGGAGAGGTAGCTATCACCCCCACCCTCTCTTCAACCACAGACTTGGACTCTGTTTCTCTTCCCTACCTGGACTCTACCCCTTCCATTGAGTCTCTTTCTCCTGCTACCATTGTGAATGTGTGTGTGTGTGAACCAGTAACTTCATGGGGCTATGTAGTATGTTGTCTGTTTAATAAACCTGTTATTTTGAAACCCTTAGTTGGGTTTTTGTCTATTTCCTGACTGTTTCAGCCTTGCCACCACTCATCAGCCCCAAGCTCCTAGCCTTCTGCCTTCCTCTCTTTCCTGGCTGTCTCCTCCTTGCCACCGGGCTTTCCTCCTTGTGCCAGTGACTTTGAGTAACCCTGGGGCCATTTGACCTTAAGTAACCCCAGCGCCCCTCCAGTCTGCTGGTTCTAATCCTGAAGCCAAAAAACTTTCACCCCGGCATTTTCACTGTCTCATTTTAACCCCCATCCATCTCCATCCTTCCCCTCCTTCTGGAGATCTTTGACCTTTGATTCCCCCTCCCATAGTCACCAAGCACCCTAGGTATCTCAAGTACCCTAAGCACACACATACACCCCACACCACCCAAGTTGGAAACTCACCTGCGTGTATGTGTAGGTGGGCGGTTTGTGTGTGAACTGATGGATATACGCATGTCATCATGTGTGATATATGAATTAGTGATCCATGTATGTGTATTGGGTGTGTGGGTATTGACAATTGATTTTTTTCTAACTTTTCATGTGTATAGGTGCTTGAATTGATGATAGGTGTGTGTGTGTCTAGGCTGGTAATTTTGGATGTGTGTGTGCCTGAGTTGGTAGTGTGTGGGTGTATGTGCCTAGTGTGTGTATGCGCCTAACTGATGTAGGGTTTTTTTTAGTGTGTGCCTGTGCCATGCCCTCCTGTCAGTGTGATATTGAGATCCTGAGCGTTGGCCTGACCCGCTAGGGCAACAGCTTGAGATGCATCAGTAGATGCAAGCCAGAGTTTTGTTTGCTTTTCCAGCTGCAGTAGTGCATTAATGGCTCATGTTCATTTTGTGGTCAATCATGACCCTCAAGTTTCTTTCAGTCATGATGCTAGCAAATGTAGCACGGCTGAGCTTATAAGTGTGATGTGGGGGTTTTCTGAGGTGGAGCACCTTGCATTTCTATGTATTGAATGCCATCAGGTTTTCATCTGCGCACCTTGTGAGCCTGTTGAGGTTGGCCTGGATCACCAGCCTATCCTCAAGTGTGGACACTCTTCCCCATAGTTGGGTGTCATCAGGAAACTTGGCCAGCCTGCTTCTGACACCAGAGTCCAGATCATTTA
This sequence comes from Crocodylus siamensis, assembly GCF_052110815.1. Taxonomy (NCBI): domain Eukaryota; kingdom Metazoa; phylum Chordata; order Crocodylia; family Crocodylidae; genus Crocodylus; species Crocodylus siamensis. Next base: position 153,673,812 of record NC_143396.1, on the reverse strand, counting down.
TAAATACATTAAAGAGTCCAGGTCTGAGAACGGAGCCTTCGGGACACTACTGATCACCATGTGCCACGTTGATTTGGTTCCATCAACTGCCACTCTCGGGGTCCAACCTTGGAGCCAGTTCCCCAGCCACCAACCCATAGGGTTGTTGAGGCTGCAGTTCCCCAATTTTTCCATGAGGACATCATGAGACACCGGGTCAAAGGCTTTTTTTAAGTCCAAATTTTGTATATCAACCTTTTCTCTTTTGTCCAGGTGATGTGTCACCTGATCAGAGAAGGAAAAGTGGTTGGTCAGGCAAGACCTACCCACAACAAAGCCTTGTTGGTTATGCCTCAGTGTTGCTGTCTGACTTTTACATGTCCAGTTTTATAAATAGTCCCTAGCCTGTTTTTTGTCACTGTTGGCTGCTCACCTGCTCCCCAAATTGTGCTTCCAGGTGCAGTAGTCTGGGAGCTGACCGTACTTGTGAAGACTGAGGTGAAAAAAAGCATTGAGTACTTGCATCCTCTGTCCTCTGTCGTTAGGTTGCCTCTTCCATTTAGTAAGGGACCCACACTTTCCCTTATCCTCTTTTTGTTGCTGACATACTTGTTAGGGGTTTTCCCTTTTTACTCACAAGTCTGGTTTTTGCTCTTACCTCTCGGATAGCCTGATGTTTTAAATCCGACTCTTGCCCACCACATCTTGATCTAATTCGATGTTATCAGTTGGGAGGTGTTACTAATGCAGAAGGACACCGGCAATATAGATAGAATTTTTTCTCGATTGATATCTCACTTCCAGCTCTTCTGGACAAGCCCCAGAATTTTTATTACCAAGGAAACCCAATTTGTATGCAGTTGATCAGTTCTCTTCATTGTAAAACAAAATCTTTTCTTTTTTTCTTTTTCAATTATTTTTCCAGGACACTTCGTTGCATTTATTTAACACAAAACTACGTTTATAAATTTAGGTAAAGTCAACTATTTGAACTGTTTATATTTATTCTTTTATTAAACAACAAAAAAACTTCCTTCAGTCTCTTGCTGCTTTTTTTTTTTTCACAGATCCCAGAGTAGTGTCGGTACAAATCAAAATCTCAGTGAGACTGAGAAAGCAAAACACGGAAAAATGAATTTGACCTTAATTATCACCACTGTGAATCTTCCATTTTTTTCTTCTCCACATCTCTCATCTCACATGCCTCATCTCTCTCCTCTTCTAGATGAGTTAACTGTCCTTGCTTCTTCAAGGGCTCCCAGTTTTCTCTTCCGGTTGAGTCCCTCTCTTCTAGTCAGAGCTGACTCTTGGGATCTCCCTGTCCCAGTCCCCACACCACAGCTCCTCTCACTCTGGATATCCATTTATTCTTTTTTTTTCCAGCACACCATGCCCCGCTGTACCGCCACCTCACAACTTCAAAGAACAGCCGCTGTGGAAGGGCCTTTTTCCTGGCAAGGTCTTGATCTCATTCCCCCCGATCTTCTTTTCCTTCTCACACTTGTAGACAGCTTTCTTGTTACCCTTCACATCACTTGCTAGTAGCAAGTCCGGTTGTGCTTTGGCCTTCCTGAGTTCATCCTTGCATACTCAAGCAATATGTTTATACTCCTACCTAGTTATTTGTGCAACTTTCCACTTCTTATAAGATTCCTTTTTGTCATTTAGCTTACTGAAGAGTTTTGTGCAAGTGTAGCAGTTTTTCTGCCATACTTGCTAGTTTTCCTGTATATTGGGATGATTTGTTCCTGCACCCTCAGTAAGATTTCTATATAGTATGGCCAACTCTCTTGGACTCCTCTCCCCATCAGACGGACCTTCCAGGGGATCATCCCTATGAGTTCCCTTAGTGAGGTGAAGTCTGCTTTTCTGAAATCCAAGGTACTTACTGTGCTGCTCTACCTCCTTTCTTTCCTCAGGACTCTGAACTCAATCATCTCATGGTTGCTGCTGTCCAAGTTGCCATCTACTACTACATTCCCCACCGATGCTTCCTTGTTTGTGAGTAGCAGATCAAAAGCACAGCCTATAGTTGGCCACTCCAGCACTTGCAAAAACTTCCTGGATTGCCTGTACACTGCTGTCTCCCACTAGATGTCAGGATGATTGAAGTATCCCATGACAACCACAGTGTCATTCTCCTGGCCTGGTGAACTATAGAAGACACCCACCACAAATTATTCTCCACTCTGACCCTAACTTAGAGACTTTCAACAGGTCTATCCCCAGTTTTACACTGCAGCTCTGAGCAATCATACAGCTCTTTTACATATTCTTCCTCTTCTCCCCTGTTTCTCCTTCCTGAACAGGTATACCCATCCATGGCAGTGACCCAGTCATGTAAGCTATACCATGAAATCTCTGTTATTCCAATCACATCATAGTTCTGGGACTGTGCAAGGACTTTTGATTCTTCCTGCTTTTTTCCCAGGCTCCATGTATTCATGTGCAGACACAAAATGTAACTAGCTGATTGCCCTACTTTGTCAGGAAGAATGAGAATGCCTCCATTGTTGCCCTCTCCTGCTTGCACTTACCTCCAGGTCACTCACTTCCCCACTTACCTCAGGGCTTGATCTTCATCACCCAGAAAACCAAATTTAAAGCCCTCCTCCATAAGTCAGCAAGCCTGTCTACAAAGATGCTTTTCCCCTCTCTTTGTCAGGTAGAGCCTACTTCTTCCAAACAATCCTTCTTCTTGGAATAACATCCTGTAGTCAAAGAAGTCAAATCCCTGCTGATAACACCATCTGTGCAGCCATGCATTGATCTACAGAATATGCCCCGCTCCTGCTGGTGCCCTTCCTCTTAACCAGAGTGATCAAGGAGATCACCACCTGAGCCCCTGTCCCCTTTATCCTTACACCCAGAGCTCTCTAGTTACTTTTGATCTGCTCATGGTTTCCCCTGGCAGCCTCATTGGTGCCCATTTGGATGAGCAGCATGAGGTAGTAGTCAGAGGACTTGTAACTGGCAACCTTTTGGCTATCAACTGTGCACTTTCACACCTGTGCTACCCCAGTAACTGCCCTGAAGGATGGGGGTTTGAGATGGCATTCAAAAATAGTCCAAACTGTTTATCAGTACTTCATTATTTTCCAAACTTTGGTTACCTTTCTGGAACTAATGAAAACCAGTACCATAGTTATGAAAAACAAGGTCATAAGCATAATAATATGAGGCTCCCTCTGATATAACTGAAATCATAGGCTACTAGAAATAGTAGTTTAAGCTGCCACCTCTGCATGTCAATTCATTTAATGAGGTGGATACGACAGTCCCTAATGCTTCAGAGTGTCTAGAAAGAACACCCTCTTGTCAATGTAGCAAAAATATCTGCCTCTCCCAGTGAAACGAATCTACTTATCAAATATAAAAATAAAACTTCAGCCTAGCAGTTTCTCAAAAAATGGCACCAGTGAAAGGTGTGCTTCTAAACAAACAAAGCTTTAAGCAGTCGATGCTTTGAAGTGTTGATGTGCCCTGTTATTCTGTACTATCAAGACATGTCACGAACATACCTTGTTAACCCATAGCACATCTGACATGACCAAAAACAATGTTATACAGCATGTGCTAACAGGACAGCATTATCTCTGATATCACACTTTTTTCTTGAAAAGAAAAAAAAAGTGCACTGGCTTTAAGATTGCTGCCTGGAAAATTAATTCATATCACCTTGATTTGCCTATAAAATTGGTAGCTTAGAGTATTAGAATGTTCTCAGTTTTTGTTTAGATGTTTGACTCAATAGCTGCATCACAATAAAGCCCTATGGCTGACAAAAAGATGACAAGCTTTTGAGAATATAATGTCACTCTCTAAGCAGTTATTTGCAGTGAGAAGTGTAGCACTAGCTCAAAACAAAGCATCAGAATAAGCTCGCTAGAAGGGGAATCACAGATTTTAAGGTTAGAAGGACAATTATAAGTATGTAGTCTAATTTCCTACCAAAGAAATACACTTATTATTTTGTCCAAAGGCCAAACTTACGTTTGAGCTATAGCATATCTTTTAGAAAGATAGCTACTCTTGATTTGAAGATCTCATCTTGATTTTAAATTGTTCCAGCGGTTAAATCATCACATTTATAATTGTGTACCTTATTTCTAGACTGAATTCAGTCTTACCAAATCTAATCATGAGTTAGGATCCCAAATCAGGAAATAAAAAAAGGAAGAGTCCTTTTTAGTTTTCTGGCAGTCAAGAGGTTAGGATTAATCTTTTCAAGCTTTTCTGTGACGTATTCCTTCTGAGAACGGGGGAGTTTGCCATCTTGGAGCTGGGGAAAAAAAACCCCAAACAAGTAACATACTAAAAATCAAACATCTACTATAACGTATTTTCTTTTTATTTAAAAAATGAATTTTGTCCTGATTTATGTGTATTTGTGTAGGGTGTATAGAGATGATTGCATAATAGCTCAAAATAAAGTCATACTCTTATATATCGTGTGAGGGGATAGGGAGCATATATGGGGGGTGTAGTTGGGGGGGTGTGATTGGGGATGGGGTGCATATGAGTCATGGGGAGTATAGGGTGTGTGTGCATGGAGATGGTTGGGGAGTGTGGGTATGGTGGGATGTGGGGTGTGTGGGGGTGTGTGAATGTGTGTGGGAAGATATGAGTGGGGTGTGTTGGGAGGATGTGGGTATGTGTGTGGGGTGTGTGGTGGGAGGGTCCTCAGAGCCGCATGTGGCAGCAGTATGTGGGGCAATCCTGGCCCAGCCCTAGAGCACAGCTGCTGTGCTCATGCCTGAGTCCCTAGCTGCATGTGATAGTGTTGTGCGGTATCGCCTGGCTTGGCCCCATAGCACACAGCTCCCACACTCCCATTTGAGTCCCTAATCATACATCATGGCAGTGTGTGGGGCCAACTCGGCCCGGTCCCATAGTGTGCAGCTCCTCATGCTCCCAGTCCCTTTTCCCTCCATGGGAGTCCATTGTCCCAGGCCCAGTGGGGCCCTTACCTGAATTTCTACTGTTGTAGGGAGGGAGGGCTTGGGAACAGCCATAGGGGCACCAGGCAGAAGCATCTTATCTCCAATGCCTTCTACTTTGGGGCTGGGGGCTGGGAGGGTCAGGCCAGGCTGGGATGGGGGTTGGTTGCTTAGCAGGCAACTAACCCACTCCAGTGGGAACTGGTGTTTCCTGTATGGAGGCACTGGCTTTCAGAGGGGCAGCTGAGGTCCAGGATCAATGATAATTATCTTTTGGCTTTTGGAGGAGCCCCATGGGACAGATGGAATAGCTTGGCAGGAGAGATGTAGCCCAGAGGCTTTATTTTGCCTTCCCCAGCATTAAAATAAAAGGAATTAGAATTCTGGATATTTTCTAACTTCAGTATTTGCTAGGGAACTTGTCTAACATCTCACCCAAACATATGTTTCTATTTGATCTTGCTATGTCTTTTTTTACTTGGTTAAAGACTGTTTACTGTCTTAGACCACTTCCTCTTATAAGCACTTGCAGATCACTATCAAGTCACCTCTTAGTCCAGGAGTGTCGAACTCCCTTAGCCCTTCCCCCTCTGCCCCCGACAGATGCATCCCCAATAGGGCTCTGTACACTGGAAATGGGCAATGAGCTCCAGTCCTGCTGAATTCCCATTCCTTCCAGAAACACTGAAGGCCAGATGAAATGGGTCCACAGGTCAGATCTGGCCTGAAGACTATCTTTGAAATGTCAGAGTTAGTGCATTAATCCATAAGCATTCCAGGTCCTTTCTCTCTGCATTAGCAGTGACTCTAGAGCAGTTACCATTTATCTTTAATGCTGCAATTCCACTTTGGAGAAGCAGGTGTTTTGACAATATTTATTGAACCAACTGTATAGTAGGAAGAGATGTCAGATGAGCTTCTAGGAAGAGAGTGCCCAGACCTGAAGAAGAGAAATCTGTACCCGGGAACTTCTCTAACATCTTTCCCAACTGTACTGTTGGTCTACTAAAATATATCACCCTAAAAAAATCCTTGTCTCTTACTTTTTTCCTGGAGTAGTGTGGGTACAACATAACCCCAACATTATTTTTATAAATATTTCTGGGTTTTGTATTTTTTGTTTTTTGTTTTATTGTGCAATATTTTACAGCTACCATCTGGGTGGGTTCAAATCTAGCCTTAGACATCCAGTATGGACACCCAGCACTTACGGGGTAAATCACTTAGGCTAAAATTTGCAAAGAACCTTAAGTAAGAAGAAACAGAACATGCCTTCACTTATTTTAGGTGCCCAGCTCTAGGAATAGAAATGACAAACCTAAGCCAGTTATTGAGGATTCCTGTACTTTAAATAGGGAAACACAGAAGCCCAGGATTGTACAACAATGAGCATGCTGAGTACAGGTAAACCTAGACCAGCCAATAGGAAACTGGGAAGAGAGGCATGTGTCTGAAATGCTGTTTCTCTCCCAAACTTGGGTGGAAGTTAAACACCTCCCTATAATCCTGAATTAGGTTTCTGTGTGAAACTTGGTGTCTACAGCCTGAGCCCCTTGCTTAGATTTAGGAGATGCCAGGATTGGCATCCCTTTGTTTGCGGTTCCCTGGCTGACTTTTCTTTTAAGACTGTGTGATGGCAATGTTCTAACCACTAGGAATGATACAGAAGGTGCATACCACCACTACCCTCAGTGCAGATTTCCAGTTGAAGTGGCTTAGGGTGCTGTGCTCTATGATTTTATCAGGGGTGGCATGACTTGAACAGGTGTAAAGGATTGGGTCTGTAAGAGAACATAGCAGACAGATGCCAGGCTGTCAATCCTGAATGGCTTTAGCCAGGATTTAAGTACTTATGTTGCTTTTTTACCAGACAACTTATGGGCTAAGGGGTTCTTGAGTGTTTAAGTAGGTTAGTTCGAGTTTCTGCTCCCTTGGATTTAGGTGCTTAAAATCTGCCTACGTTCTTTTGTGATTCTCACCCTCAGTTACTTCATGCTTTGGATTTTCATCTCTAAGATGGAGATGGTAGTACCTTAGGCATAGGCTCTGGTATAAACCTGTATTAATCACTATTATGGAGGGACCTCCTTATATACTGGTTTTCAATAAGCATTTCATTGAAAAGCATAACTAGGAACAAACCCACTCAAAACTGAGTCCATTTTGCCTCAAAGACCTCCAGAACCTTGGGGAACTGCACAACAAATTGTGCGTGTGTGTGTGTATGTGTGTGTGTTATTTTCATAGAATCATAGAAGTCGGGTCGGAAAGGACTTTGTAGATCTTCAAGTCCGACCCCCCACCTGGGCGGGAGAAAAGACTGGACTCAAATGAGTCCAGCCAGGTAGTCATCAAGCCTCCTCTTAAAGGCCCCCAGGGTAGGAGCCAGCACCACTTCCCTAGGAAGTTGGTTCCAGATCCTAGCTGCTCTAACTGTGAAGTAGTTCTTGCAGATGTCTAATCTAAATCTGCTCTCTAATAACTTGTGTCCAATGTTCCTTGTCATGCCAGGGGGCGTTAGGGGAAACCATCCTTCTGGTCCCCCCTAGTGAGTTTATAGACAGTCACCAGGTCCCCCCTCAGCCTTCTCTTGTGAAGGCTGAACAGGTTTAGGTCCCGCAGTCTTTCAATGTAGGGTCTGCCCTGTAGTCCCTGGATCATGTGAGTGGCCCTCCTCTGGACCCTTTCAATGTTGTCCACATCCCTCTTGAAGTGGGGTGCACAGAACTGGACACAGTACTCCAGCTGTGGCCTGACCAGTGCTGCATAGAGGGGGAGGATCACCTCCCTGGCTCTACTTGAGATGCACCTATGGATGCACAACAAGGTCCGGTTAGCCCTGCCAACTGTGACCTCGCATTGTCGGCCCGTGTTCATCTTGGAGTCAGTAATGACTCCAAGATCCCTTTCTGCCTCCATGCTCTCAAGAAGGGAGTTTCCCATTCTATAAGTGTGCTGCTGGTTTCTACTGCCTAAGTGCAGCACCCTGCTCTTTCTTTAATGACATCTGAAACAGGGAAAGTTTCCTTTTGATATTTCCACACAGATTTAATCCTAGGGCCAAACCACAAGGTGGAGTTTGTGTAACTTGTTAGTAGGATGCCTGCTTTGGTTGTATGCCAACAGCATCAATTTTACTCATTTCTGTGGAAGCAGAAGGATGCTAGCATTCACACTGGCAGTTTTAACTTATGCCCTTTCAAAAAATTAAGAGACATTTAAATGATGTAGTGTGTTAAGGGGACTATAATTGAAAAGTTAAAGCTTTAATTCTTAAGCTGGATGAAATACACCATGTTTAAAGTGAGGCCATGTCTCATGGTGGAGTTGAAGTGGCCCAAAATTTTATATCAGTTCTCCTTGGAACTGCCTGTGTTTAATGTTCTTAATTTGTGCATTAATGTCTTGTTTCAGAAAGAGTGTGAAAGGGACGGGGAGGAAAAAAAGGAACAACAACAAAAAAAGACCCCAGAAGATGTGACAGGTTTAATTATATTTAAGAGAATACAGAGGAGATCAAAGCTACAGAGATAAAAGCTGCAGCCATTGTATACAGCCTGAAAATATCGTCTGCATCATAAACACCTTTAAACACAGTGTTTCAGAATCAGGCAACCCTGAAGTCAGAGGAAAGTCACAGCTGAAATGGAAGTCCTCTAGTTACAGTTTTTTTATGACTTGCATTGGCTGCTTTTGGCTAGCCTTGTACTTAGGCAGGCACCAAAATGTCTGGGAGCATTCACAAGAAAACAGTAAACCAAACATTTCTGCCTAGGTCAGTGGCTCTAAAACTACCCCCTGTGGGCAAGATTGCATGAGGACTGCTCTGAGGAGATGGCGATTGATGGTGGGCCAACAAAAATCAATCTTGTATCAACAAATGTAATCAGATCCCCACGGTGGTAATGGCTCTGGCCCTTTTCAGCTGGGAATGTTTTATTTTGGGAAGAATGGGTTGCTTTTCCTCCCAGATTTGAAAGGTGTTATACGATCCATTACTAGCAAAAGTTATCAGACTGCTATCTCTCTATGTATTCATAGCTATAAGCTTGCCAAAAGGAGATTGTGTAAGTTATGGCGATCTGCTGCCAATATTTTAAAAGCAGGATCCCTCAATTTTTTGCCACCTCCTACCCTCCCTCTGTCCTCCAAAATGCAGTAATTCTATATGCTGTTTCTCTCAAGGTAACACTTTTCTACTCTTCCCCCAGAAAATGATTCTTCCATCATTTCTTAGCTAGCTCCTTAAGCCATCAACAGGGCTTTTGACTCACTCTTTCCCTATTCCTAACATCTCATGGAAACTGCTGTAGTGGATCTGGCAATGAAATGGGGACATTCTTCAGATCTTGCTGGTAAAATGCCTGGCATATGTCATCCTCTGGATTTGGACTGTGAAGTTATTGGGTAGGTGGGGAGTGAATGTTCCTCTGGTGGTGAGCTGGGAGGTCAGTGGCTAAATGGGTTCCCTCTGGTCCTTCATGTGACTGTCCTCCTTAGTCAGTTTGAGTGTCTGCAAGCAAGTGATGCTGCTGAAAGAGGGTTTCTACTCAGTGTTATTGAGGGACTATTGGAAAAAGCTCATCTTCAGGCTGCTTCCCAATAGTGATTCTTCAGGTACAGGCAGGGAAAACTAGGCTGTTAGGTTTTCAGTTCAGGAAGTTCAGCTTCTCCTCCTTTCCCACTCCCCCCTGCATGTTGTTGTAGCTATTGGTGGGTGGTGGAAGGCAGGGAGTACATGGTGTGTCCCCTGGGCACTTGACAGGCGTGATGAGAAATGCAGGATGGAACTGTTCTTGTAATTACTCCCCTGGCTGCTGTCTATAGCTTCTAAGTCCCATGCGGGTGACCATTCTGCAAAGCAGATACAGTCAACCTTTTTTTGCTATTTTAAAATGAAAGCTGAGCTTTCTAATTTGCACTTCATGGGTAGTAGGACAGGGAGGAAGTACAGTATGAAAACACTGGAATGATTTAAGCACTAATATTCAGTGGGTATATCTACATGAGACACTAACTGCGCAGTAGCCTAATAACACTGCACAGTAGTGTGCTGGGCAAAAACTGTGCTAATATGGTACTAAGCAGCAGTATTAGGCTACTACAGAGTTAACATTTGAAAAAACCTGTGCACCAGCCCTAATGCGCAGTAGTGCAAGTTACTGTGCATTGATTTATTGTTTGGATATCCAAGGACTAAATTTAATGTGCAGTAACTGTCACATTAATGAGCATGTAGATGTACCCAGTAGGTGCAAATTATTCTTATGAGACAGTCATCTCCAGGTTGTTTGTATAGTCACTTGAAGTCTTTAAATCATAGCCAGATCTCATCTGAAAAAAAAAACATGCTTTAGATCAAACAGAAGCTAAAGAAGTGTAGCAGAAGCTACTGGATGAGGTTCTTAGGCCTGTGCTGTGCAGGAGGTCAGTGTGACGGACTGTAATATTTCTGTGTTAACTGTGCTCATCTTGTTATAATGTTGCATGCCTCAGTTTCACCATAAAGCTAGTACTTGGGGAAGGAATGGTTTAAAGAGATAGGGAAGCAGCTGAACTGCCTATATCTGGGAGGAGATAAAATGGATATCTAGCTTTGGAGCTGATGAGGGGGGAGATGGAGTTGCACCCCCTTTGATTCCTGCTCCACCCAAACTGCTAAACCAACTGCTTAGGAGAGGCAGCAACATTTCTATTCAGGTAGTGCTGAGAGAGTCAATTTTCTTCTATCATCTTTCTGATTCTTGTTAATCTCTCTCCACTCCACAGGTGTTAATGACTGTGTCTCCTATTTAATGACCTTGATGTTTCACTATTCAAGCTATCCTTCCTTCTGAATTTTTGCTGTCTAATAGCCCTTCCTGATAATCTCTCTCTTCTGTTTCACAACACTGCAGACTGTTTTTAGCTCTAGCTAAAAATCTTAACTCAGGTATGGTAATAGTGACTCATGTGTAGAAATAACTGCCAGGGCAGTATTGGAAGCATTGTCAAGACACACAAGAATTCTAGATTTTGTGTTATGAATTTGAATGAGAGATGTACCTTTAAACATAACGACTATATCACTAATGATACAATAGCCTGATTTTGCTTACTTTGCTGTGTTTTTTTAACTTTATAGTCTAGCAAATTAGTGCACATTAAAATAGTTAAATATGTTTTTGTCTTTGATATGAAACTGAATAATATAGTGCTAACCCCCTACCGTATTAGTAAAGTTTCTAGTTTCTCTTTAACTGGATGAAAATATGCGTTGTCTTGTACATGATGATGTGCCACATCATCTGCACCCCTCTTTCAAATCCTAGATCTGCCCATGTCTTGCATCCACAGAGTTGAATAACTTTGTTCATCCATCAGCAGATATAAGATGTCAGATACTCAGGAGGGATCTGGAGAAGACTGAGATAAACACAGCAGTGGGAGAGCAGGTTGAACAACATGGCTTCTCTGGAGCTGAGGGAGAGAGAGGAGACAGTGAGGATTGAACAGTGGTTTAGTTTTGGCCTGATAATTTAGGAAGACTGGAAAGGGAATAGCTAAGTATCTCTGGTGGTCCTCTGGGCTATGTGGGCTGGGCTGGGAACAGAGGAAAGAAAAGCTTTACCTTTTGGAGGGGGGAAAGAACCGCTTGCTGCGTGTCTTTGCTCCAAAAAATACCTTTATGAAAGAGATTGTCTTCTTTGCTCCTTGGAACATTGGGTTCTCCAATAAAAGGCAAAGTGCATCTCTTAGGATTGAAACTGGATACCAGTTCCTTAAATTAGGGCCACAGATTGCCAGGGAAGGTGTGAGACTGAAAGGCTGGTGTCTCTGAGTGGCAGTGAGCCTGACCATGACATCCCTTATTCTAGAAGACATGCCTAGGGTGGTTTTGAGAGACTCTCTCAGAAGTCAGGAAAGACTCATGCAAGCATCCTCTGGAACCATGAAGGTAGACTCATGGAAGCATCCTCTGGGAGGGATCATGACAGTCAGACTAGATGACCATAATGGTGTCTTCTGGCTTTAGAATTTGCAAAGATCTGAATTTGTGATAGACCTTTTGGGCTGGCCTAAGTACCCTGTTTTGGGAGTATTTATCAAAAAGGTTTTTAAACTATTTATTTTTTGTAGTCTAATTTATTACTATGATATAATGGTTTTCAACCTTGTTATACTCAAGGCACTTCTTGGAAAATACCAGATCTTAGCTTTCACTTATTTTTTTACTAAAGAGAAATAATTGAGAATTCCTCTGTTGCAAAGAACTGAGAAACATGACAGCAATCCAGAATATTTTTGACACTGCTTTTCTATTTGAAACCTAACAGTATTAATATTGCACAGTACCCTGTGGCACTTTTAATAGTATCTTGGGGCACCATGGCTGGAAAACGCAAAAATATCTGAACTATACAAGCCACACAGCTTCTAGTAAGGGGTCCACATCGTCATCAGATCCTTTCTTTTTGAGAGGTTTCTTGGACTTCTTATTTGCCTTAAATACCTTGGAAATAAACTTACATATGACAGTTTTTGGTACTACTACTCCTCGGGAAGAGGAGGACTAGTAGTAGTATTTTTGATGCTACTACTCCACAGCAGGAACCTTCAAATATAAAGGTGCTGGAAGGTGAGAGCATTAGAAGCTTATGATTTGTGAAACACAGCTGTTAGGGATTATTTTAGGACCATAAGATCATAGGACAGTTCATCTGGAAGGGACCTTACTAGGTCATCTAATTCAGTCCCATGCCCAAGGCAGGATCATTCCTGACTAAACCATCCCAGCCAAGTAAGTGTCTGTCCAACCTGATCCTGAAATTTTCCAGGAATGGAGATTCTACAGATTGTGTAGGTAGCCTGTGCCAATGTTTGACTGCCCTTATGCCCTTATAGCCAGAAAGTTCCTCCAACCTAAATTTCTTCAGCTATAGCTTGAGTCCATTGCTCCTAGTTCTTCCCTCTATGGCCTCAGCGACAAGCCCATCTTCATCCTCTCTACAATGGACCTTCTGACCTTTGAAGACCGTTATCAAATCCAATGTTTTCCAGGCCTCTATTCATTTTTGTAGCTCTGTACTGGATTTGTTCCAATCTATCCACATCCTTCTTGAGGGGTGGAGTCAAACACTGGACACAGTACTACAGGTAAGACCTCACTAATGCTGATGAGAGCAGGAGAATCATTGATGAAAACTTTCTGTAACCTCTATATCAAACAACCTTGAGTAGAAGCTGGGAGGGCAGTAGGACTTTAAATGTACTCTATCCAGACACCGTTATTTAAAAAAATCAGTCCAGTAGGAGTGCATTATAATATGAAGGAACAAGAATGGTGGATTAATGGAGTTCATTGAAAGCCAGATGCTTTCTTAATCAATATGGAGCTGAAACAGAGGCCTGGCAGGGGGGGAAACTGTAATCTACTTTGAAGTTCTACTTGGAAAAATGTCACAATATTATAAAAGAGAACTGCTGCCTGTTTTCAAAATTATGTCCTGTGATACAAATAAGCATTTTGAAGTCCCAAAGCAGTAAGGGGAGAATGTGCTAAATGCTGTGACTCCTCATGCATTCTATTCTCATTTTTACCAGCATGCAATTCAACCAAGTTCAAGGAGGCTGTGTCAATATTTAACAGACAGAGAAAATGAGGGTATGATTTACAGTTGCACCAGCAAAGCTAGAGGACAAAATTTGGATTGCAGAATCTTTATTACAGCTGTAGAAGAGCGAGAAGAAAGTAGAAAGTAACTTAGCCTGATGTTCCAGATCCTAAACTGTCTCACAGACCTGCTAATTATAAATAATATCTTCATCTCTGCAGAACAATCACAAATCTGACCTATTTATTTGAATATGTCCCTATTCTTTCATGACCTGACTTTGCCCAACTGAAAATAGCTAATCTCTTTACATATGTGGGCAAAAGGCACCAAAGTCTTAAATACTTTTTGCTCTCATTCCCTGCACTCTCTTTTGTGATAATGGGCTCTTTTCCTTGGGAGTTTGTATATGTATGCAAGTTAAGACATTTTTAGCCTTACTAGTTATACAGTAAAACCTTGTTAATTTGAAATGCAGGGGACAAAAAAATACTGACTTCTAAGTTAAGAGGTTTGAATTATTCAAATTACAGTACTATTATATTTATTATGTATACAAAACTACTTTATGATAAATATCTGTATAATCTTTCTTATAGTCTCTTAAAGAAAGAGTTTATTGTGGTTTTCTTGGCTGTTTTCTTATATTGGTCATAGACAAATTCATTATTTTTTTTCCAGAGCTTTTATTAATCCCTCATCAGTGGGACAATCCATTTCTCTCTGAACCTCAGTCCAGTCAGGATCATTTTGTTCAAACACAATTTCTTTGGCAGCCTTGGTGCCAAAACTGCCCTTTGCGAAGTGGTTTGCAATGATGTGGGGTGGGACTTCATTCCATGCAATGATGACATTTCTTATAGTGTCAAAAATGTTCCATTTTTGAAGATTTGTTACATTCCTGAAAACCTCTAGAATAATGCAACAGTTGTTTCCAATATGCCATCTAAATGTGGCATGTTATTCCTTGATCGAGGGGCTGCATATAGCTCATGGTGCTTCCTAGGAGGAAGAGCACACACACATGCTTCAGAGCTAATTCTTCCCAACTGTGGGCTGTACAGTTATCATCTAGTAGAAGCACATTTTGATTTCGGCATGCCATTCTCCATTCAGACTGGAGCTGCTATTCTCGAACAATTTAATGTAATCCATATATTTTTGTTGCCATTTACAGGCATGGCAGGTGGTTCATGCCTTTCATACACTGGAGATTTTCAAACTTCCCCACCACTAGTGGCTGTAGTTTCTCACTATCATCAGCATTGAAGCCGAATAGCATGGTGAGTTTCTTGTTGCTTTTCTTCCCCACATTTCCCTTTTAAGTGTCAGCATTCTACTTGACTGCAGGTTAAAAAAAAAAGTTCTGTCTCATCAGCATTAAACACGACCTTCAGTGTGTATTGGTCCAGAACTGGCTTCACACTTTCATGCCAATTTTCTGCAGCCATGACATTGACAGAATATGTTTTACCTTGTATAAAAAATAAAATGATGTGACAATGTTGGAATCTCTGGAGCCAACCATTAGAACACTGAAACTTGATTCCTGTCTTCCATGCAAGTTTGTCTGCTTTCTCTTTAAGTGGCAGCCCAGATATTGGGATATTATTTGCTCTCATATCACAAAAGCACTCAAACAGTTCTTTTTTTAAATCTAAATGTTTTACACCTCAGATTCTTTTCCTCATCCCAGTTGGTGCCTTTCAATTGCCATCTTCTCTACTGAATCCCAAGATTCAAATGTGTTAAAAGCCTAGAAGGAGGAATACCATACTCTTTAGCAATTACCATTTTGGATTTCACTTTCTGATCTATGTTATATATTACTTTCTACTTCTGCAAAAATGTTAACTCACTCTGCTTCCTCTTCATCACCGTGATGCTCACCGCTCCTGGACTTGCACACAACTGAAAGGTATGTATGGTTTTTGCAATGTAAAATTACTGGCATGTAGAGGGATTGTTGCTATGCATAGCATAAAAGACCATGTGCTAGAAAAGAACACTATTTCTGTAGGCTAATGTTGCAGTGTTATCTACACAGTATTACGGTATGTCAAAGTAAGCAAACAAGTTTTCGTGGGTTTATGGTCCAAAGAATAAAAAATGGCTTCAAATTTCAAAGTAGCCATATTTTGAATTTTCTGTATCATAACAAATACAAAAATCTATCCTTTTGGCTGGGGAGTGACAATGGCTTCAAGGTATCCAACACTCTAAGCTATCCAATATCAAACTAACGAGATTTTACTGTAATCAACTGCTTGTTAAAATTGGACAGATATATTCCTTTGATCAGTTAAGAACATGATCTAATTAACATAGATTCACTATGATTTCAGGACTATCAATGACACATTTTGACAGGAGAGTAGTATTTTACCAATCAGACACATATTACACTTTCCACAAATAATTTTTATTATATCTAACAGACATTTAAAAGTATTTGCATGGACTGGAGATAAATCCCTATGAGAACCAAGCCTCAGAGTCCCTTTGGGGTAACCTCTTGGCTGTGGTTAGAAGAGGTTCTTTTCCTCCTGTTGCCAATCCAGTCTTTAGCAGCAGCAGGGAGACTAAGGCTTTGGTTTTGTGTTCATATTTGGGAAAGGCTTATCAGCCTTGCAAAGGGTAACAGAGGAGGTAAAATGCTATTTCCACGTCCATTCCAGTGCAAAGGATTCCTTTTCAGGAATAAACCTAGATACCTTGCTCGCCTTAGAGGAGAAGATAAGAGAAAACCTAGAGTTTCAGGGCTCAGAGTGAGTGCCAACAGAAAACTCTGGGGACTGGTTAAGCTTTATGTTTGCAGTTTCAAAGTCTGCTGGGGTATACTGTCCAGTTTTATATCAAAAGCTCTTAAACCTCTTTATGGCTGCCCAGCTGTTTTTCAGACAGGCTCAAAGACTTAAAAGTCATGGTTTACAATGGGGATTTTCTAACAAAACCTACATCTGAGCAAAGCCACCGGTACCTTGAATACAAGGATATATTAGAGGAGATTCCTAAGGAAGCATGCAAACTAAGGGAGATCCCCTGAAAAAGAATACTGCACAGTATAAATGGATGGCAATTAAGTCTGTACATTGCTCCAAGGTTTTTCACCTCCATTATGAGAATCATTAATCATTTTCTAAAAATCTTGAAGCCATAATTTATTTATCAGTTGTCTTGAATTCAGTGTAATCAAAATAGCTCCTGAGGTAGGGCAGTGTTGTCACACTCCAGGCACTAAGGGTGATTTGGCTTTTTGTTAAAGAGAAACCAGTTTATATTGACCTATATGCTTACTGGGATTTGCAGTAGATTTCATGGCCTTATTCTTAAATCTTTACAGTACCCAATCCAGAAAGACTGGACAAAGAGACTCCACATGTTTCTTTCAGGCATGTTACAGTACTTGATATTTCATCTACTTTACTTGCACTTTCTCAGGTTATGGGAGAGATGTGTTTTCCATCAAGCTTTAGATTCAAGATGCTAAGTCTTGAATAGTTTTTCCGCTATGTTTCTTCTACAAAGCATGTTATGCTAATGAGAATTAGAGGTAAATAGTGTTTCTAATGATCAGTCATTTCATAGAAATACATAATGAACTAGGCAATTTATTGGAACTTTTCTGATTTAAAAAATTATTGTGGTTATAATTTATATTTGTTTTCCGATTAAACAAAAAGAAACCACCTAAGAATTATTTCTGAATTTGATGCTGGTATTGAGGCTAATGATAAATAGAAAACAGGGTAAGTAGGGAGTCTCTTCCATTTACAACTATATGAAAATACAGTGACTCCAGCTCCACTAATCACAGGTAGATAGTGACAAATATAGAGGGAAACCAAAGTACAGAATACTGTCTGTTGCTCTACGCTCACATAAATGTTTACTATTACTCTGTTTGATTTTTAATGAGGCTTCACACTGGCCTCTGTTTATTCATGATTATGTTTGCTTGCTTGCATACGTATAGATTGCCTTTCAAGTGTTAACCCCAGTCCACCCCTATTAAAATAAATCTATTGCATGCATACCTGCATACCTATGAAGACTTGGTCATTCAAAAAGGTGCAAGGACAAGGCAAGAGGTTGAGGTCCATGATTTTTAACCTTGGCTCTTAGAAGTGCTGTACAGCACATTCTAGCAGCATAAGAGAATATAAAAATGGATAGATAGAAAAAAATTTCTTACAGTCATTGGGTGAGTTTATATTACAGTGAGCATTTAAAAGATCTCTGGGGTTTGCCAAATGTGTCATCATACACTGGCTCAGAAATGTTAGCACACTATAAAATGAATTCATTGTTGACAAGTCAGTCTGGGGATTTTTTTAAATAATTAATTCCTTGGTAGTTCTACAAAAAGAGTTAGATTTGGTTGAAACTGTGAACCTGTTTTGAAGTTCCAACATTTCACAAATATATTTTTCTTCCAAATAAGACTGAAAAACAAGTATTTTCAAGATGTATATAAAATAAAACATTCTAAAAAGACTTCATCTTGAAAAAATACAAATTTAATTTGTTTCATTATGTTTATATTATTTTACAATATTTCATAATGTAATTAATCTGACTATAAAACTTTGCAGAAATCAGTGAACTAATTAGATGATCAGCTATTTCAATATTCTTTGGTAGCCTTGAATCTTTTTTCTAGGATACTAAAAATATGGCAGAAGGCTCTCAGAGCATACTTGCTTCCATGTCTTAATATGGCATAACCTTTCAGGTACCAAGCCTCAGCTCTTTCTTGGTTCTTGCAATAACTTATCCAAAACCCCCAGTAAAAAGAGAGATACTTGAGGTCTAATTTATTAAGGACCAGATTTAATAAAGGACTTGCAGTCAGTGTGGTAGAGGCAATATCTTTTATTAGACCAACTAAGTAGCTGCAAAAAAGTCTTTATTTGCAAGCTTTCAAGCTCACACACCCTTCCTCAGGCAAAGGAGAATGCAAAGATTTCACCAGAGCCTAATTGGCATAAAATGAACTTTTCTACCCAGGAGAACTTACATTACCCTCCAGCTCTCCTGTGCAATATGAATTTTCATTTCTACCTGAGAGAAATTTTACTATCTTTGCCTTCTCCTTTGCCTAAGGAAGGGCACATGAGCCCGAAAGCTTCCAAATAAAGATTTTTTTTTGCAATCATATAGTTGACATAAGAAAAGGTATTGCCTCTACCATGTTGACTGCTTTTGCTTTTAGTCCAAAATGGCTACAACTGTTATCCCTGAATAAACTAAAGGACTTGAGCACCTACATTTTTTATCAAAGGTAGAGGCTTCCCATAGAGTGCAATGGGACAGTTAAGAACCTTAGAATGCAATCTAGAATAGTCAGAGCTGAGCACATACTTGTCTGCAGCTAACCAATAGGAAAAAGCTGAAAACAGGTGGGTAGATGATATCCCTTCCCAGAGCATGCACAGTTTTCTCAGGGCTGCAAAAAGATGGCACCAGCTAGTAGATATGCTCAGCCACCAAACCCTCTCCTGAGGGTAAGCACTAAGAATCATTCTTTTGAGGAGTTGGGGGGGGTTCACTTATTTCCTTCAAAAGGGTGGTGGAACTCTCACCTTTTTTCTCATGGCATAATCCCTTTTTCTCATGGTGTAATAGCCAGAACACTTTCCCAGCCAGAACTGAAAGACCACCAGGATCAAATATTTCCCTCTTAGGGACTCCCATTCACCCCTACTCCTCTGCTTCAAGTTCCATATTCCCCTCCAGGTCTCTACAAGAAAGGGAGCTGAAAATTCTTGCTGAAGCCAGTTGCTTCTTTGGAGGGCCTTTCCACACAGGTCTCATCCTGCCACAATCCTCTTTCTCCCTCAGATTAAAGAAGTCTACAGTCCTACTTCCTCAAATCTGTCCTGCAATTTAGGCACTCTCCCAGCCAGCCAGTAAGCATATTCTCCAAGTCATTAGCTCTCTTCCTTCTCCACAAAGTGATCTAACAGCTGATTTTAACAAGTTAAGGAGATAATTTCCTAATTAACCCCTGAACCCTATATACCTGCTCATCAGTTGTTTCCTTAAAGGACCTGTGTAATGGAACAGGCTAGCCCTGGTTAACTCCTCAAAAGGTTACAGACTTCTTTGTTACAAGCATTTCCTCTAGTTAGTATGCTATTTACTTCTTCTCTTCTTCAGAGTGGTTAACATAAACAGAATACACATTGATCTGGAAAATAAGTTAAGCTATTTTAATCAATACAAAGTATCAGGTAGGCTTGGTGAATTTAAAAATCAAATATGAAATTAAAATAGACTATTTTGTATCATGACATTGTGCCACAAAATGACATATTAGTATTAATCATGTATAATACTATGTCATATTGAAGAGTACCATGGGCAGAGAAAGGTACTTAGCTATGTTAGACTGAAGTCAGGCAGAAGGCAGGTCAGGGGAGCCCGTTCAAGACTAACTTATTCAGAAAGGCATATGCTTACATAGGCAACAGCCTGCTTCCTCACATGCTATGAAAGCCATACAAGTAACTTAGTCTTTAACATGCCATCCTGACCTAACTTTTGATTTACTACTAGTGATATGTTGTAAAATGAAAGTAATGAAATACTTTTTAAAATAAAAGTTTTAATAAAAAAAACAAACAAACTTGAGATTTTATTCTGTGGGAGAATTTTCCTATTAAAAAAAATGCATACTTTCAAAAATCAAATGTATCTTACAGGAAACTATATACAGCATCAATACAGTTTTACAAAAAACACTCAATTGAGTTGAAATGATCTTTTTCCAAACAAAAATTATTTAAACAACTTTTCTAACCACCTTTAAGAAAGATATGATTTGTAAAACAACAACAAAATAAAATAACCTCCCCATCTCTCTCTATATGTATTGATCATATTTTCCAGTGAATAACATCCCATGTAGTCTCACTGAAAGGAAAAATTACAGTGGCTGTAAATTACTGGAAAATCTGGTCCCTATTTTTAAGAATACATGCTGTGACAATTTGAGATCACTAATCACAACCAATGTGACTTTTCATTTGGAAAAATTTCTGCTATATTACATTCACTCTTACATATAATGCGATGTTCTCTGACTAAGGCAGAGCCCAAAATTTATGCTCTATGTTTGGATGGATTTGCTTTAGTTGAGGGGTTGGAGGGGTGGGGTGGGGAGAGATAATGCCAGCTTTAGGGCTAATACAAAAATCCCAAGGTGTTTTCATGTATTACAGTGGATGATCATCAGAAGGGAATTAAATGCCAATACATCACCAAATCACAGGCTTTATGGGGATGTGAAGGTGTGAATGGCTTTACACCCATTTTCACAGCATTCTGATTCAATTACAGCAGTATTGTGCCTCTTAGGGTAGAAACAGTGTACTGCCTTTGATTTAGCAGCATTCTGGGAAAATATCCTCTAAACCACTACCCCCTCACCATCAGAAGAGTATTCCAGTGGTCCAGTAGGCTTCATCTACATTTCTTTAACCACCAAAGTAACTTAACTTAATCTCAAGCACTGATAGCACCCCATCCAATATCTATTAGAGTAAATGGGAGAAAAAAATCCCCTCTTATTTGTTTGAATAGATTATGTTTCATGTCCTTGAAATGGCTTTGTGCAAAGTCACATTGGTTGGGAAGGCAAAATTCAAGCATTTTGGCAAGGCCACTGATGCTCATCTTTTGGCCCATGGGCCATATTTTGCCTACCCATGGGTTAGATGGATGTAAAAGAATAGAAGAAGCTTTTGATATGTATTTCCATAAAGGTCACCTTCTCTAGGAGTCAAACTCTCCAAATCTACTCAACACGTAAAACATAGTATTTACTACAGATTATTAAGAACCATATCAATAAAATGTCCCAGCTGTCTCTCAGACTACATAGTCTCTGATCTATCCCAGAGTGGCAGCACCTCAGCTAGAGTGACAGTAATAGCCCTGTCAGTTTCCAGTCTTATCTTGTATTCACCATTCCCAAAAATGCCAAGTTAAAAATAACAATTAAATGACTGTTTGGTAAGTTTTGAATGATGAAATGCATAAAACTTTAAAAACAAAACAAATATCTGCTCCCTGCCCCCACTAAGTCCCCCCACCCCAAAATAAATGAAATAGCACAGACTGCAGAGTGAAAGGGCTTTCCCTGGAGAATGAGCTTTATCCTACACACTCCATGGGATCTTTGAGAAACTCTACGGAAAGCACTTGTGGTAAATCCTGACAAGCTTATAGAGAATTTGAGTCAGTCTTTTTCACTGATAAGGGAGCCTCCCTGAAGCCAACAGTTTATCACAGACTTGATATATGTGTAACGGAGGAAAATTAAGCCTTTGCTATCCTGTATACAAAGTCCTTTAGATATAAAACCTTTGAAGAGTTTAATATAAAATGAAGGTATGCAGCAGGCACACTTTTTTGCTCTGAAGGGCTACTCCAGAGTAATTTTGGTCTCTTGAACCACTTACAGCATTTAAGTGGTTTTACAAACATGTATTATATATGGAAAAGCAAAGTCACTGCAGGCTATTGAATACCTATCTAGGACACTTGTTTTTACAAAGGTGTATTTTAAACCATGAATGAGGCCCTTTATCATGCAGTATGGAGTACAAAGGAGCTATATAAAAAAGTATAACTAGACATGCAGGGAAGCTCTTGGTATAAGAAAAATGCTTGGGTGCCTGAAATCTGGTGTAGCTGATTCCTGCTCTAACTCTTTCCTGCCCCCATTGTAAAGAGGTATGATGGATAGTTGGTGACCAAAAGTTAGGCATGTGGCCAGAGCATTATTACACTCTTGTAACCCCTGACTGGCATCTCTGACTAGTCCCATGAAACTATAGGTACATTTACAGAAGCCTATAGGGGAGGAAGTAAAGACTGGTCCGAGCTCTGAGTAGCTGTAAGTGGCTCCACACTTCTGCTGTACTTACACAATTGTTGAATGTATCTAAGGGCTGTGCTGTTCCCCAAATGTTTCTCTTCAGAATTATTCTGACTGAATGTACTACTATCCATCCAGAGTTTGTATTAGAGATAGAGGGCTTTTGTCCATGCCACAAAATTGGCCTTTAAAATGTCTTAAATGCCCTTTTGCACCGCTCTAATGGCATAGCTGTTTGCATGCTCAATGGCATATTCCACTTTAAATGATTTTAGTACATAGTAAGAAAAACACCTCTGAGGTGTTTTAGTTTACTACCTAAAAAAGTGCAACAGTGCACGTGGTGCTGGAAGCCAATGTGCTCAGGGCTTGGTGGGCCCTGCACAGCCCAGGGGCTGTGGGACATGGCCGCAGCCCACGCAGGCAGGCTCCACTCAAGGAAAAAAAAAAGTGATGAGCCTGATCCTTTTCTTTTTCTTCTCCCTGGAGCTTGCCTGCCTGTCTGATCTGTGTGGTGCCCCGGTGCTACCCCCTGCAGCTGTGGTGGCAGGGGTGGGGAAAGCGCTTCCCTCCATGGCTGCAGAGCTGCTCAGGACTGCCCAGGCCAGGTGCCAGTGGGTAGGTGCTGCATGGGGGGCCCCCACACAGCTCAGGGACCACTTGGTCTGCCAGCAGCTCATTCCACCCCCCTGCAACTGAAGAAGCAGATAAGGATCACCCCTCCCTTGTGTACACACCATGGGGGATTAGTTTGGCTTAATTATCCCTTAATTGAAGCAGTATTTTTAAAAACCCAGCATTTCCATTTAGGGAGAACTATACCAAATTAAACCTCCATGGCATGTAAAAATAGCCATTAACATGTATTAAAAACAGTTTGTTTGTTTTTTAATTTTGATAAATAATTGAACTTCAAGTTTAAGGCTCCAGAAAATTATTGAAGATGAGTTTCTGAATTTAGGGTTATCAGCTTATACAGACAAGCAAAAGTCTTTAGGCTTTTGTGTAATGATGGGAAAGCATTACTCTTGTAAAGATGATGTCAGAGAGTAGTATTTCCATTTGTGAGTGCCAGGAATGTTTTTTCCCTTTAGAAATTTAGCTACTGGCAGTTGTGACATTCTTTGTGGTTTAACTTTAAGGCAAATCTTTCTATAGTTCTCCTACAGGAGCTGTAACAAGTCAAAGCAGTGATTAAACAGACATCTCATGCTGGTTAAGACTCCTCTGTGATATGTTCTGGGACTGAATTCCATTCTATTTTTATATGTTAGGAAATTATATGGCAATAAGTTAAACTGGAGTAATGCAGTAATGTGAAAATGTAGAGATATAGGTATCCTATTGAAAGAGGATAGGTAAGGAAAGAAGTAAGGGTTTTTTCTGTTCCCAGTAGCAAATGATTAATGATATTTAATATGAAAGAAATGTCACATGGCCTTTCAAGTGGATTATAAGGAGCTACATTAGAGTGTCTATGGTGGACACTGAAAGAGACATTCTGACATGTAACTCTCAGTTTCCAATGTTTCAGTTTCTTATTTCTACAGACATATTTAAAGCAACTAATATTGAAAGATTGAGTCATTGTTGGCAGGAGAATTTTTGTAGCAGTAATAGCAGTCATTGGTGGTCTCAGTTTTTGCATAAGAAGTCAGCTGACTGCTCCAACTGAAGAGAAGGATCAGGGGAAATAAAAGGTATGCTCATTTTTATTTCTTGTTGTAGAATGAAGTAAGCAGAAAGCCTACAATTTGAGCTGGGCAATTATTTACAAGAAAGGGCCTTGCCTAACAACAGAGTGGGGAATAATGCTTATAAACTTAGATCAACTGTAATACAGTGAGACTTACTTTAGCAATTGCCATGAACAACTGGTGCCTTCTGAGACCGGGGAAGCACCAGTTGTATTTGGCAGTGTTGGCGGCGAGTGGGGACCGCCCTCAGGTGCCAGCAGCAGTGTCAGTGGTGGAGGGGGAGGGGTGATGAGTGGGGACCACCCACAAATGCCGGTGGCAGTGTCGGCAGTAGGGGAGAGGCTGTGGTGAGCAGGGACCATCCACCGATGCCGGCAGCAGTGTTGGCAGCGGGGAAGGGGCAGTGGTGTGTGGCAAGTGGTGAGCAAGAACTGCCCACAGATGCTAGTGGGGGTGGGGGTAGGGCAGGTGGTGAGTGGCAGCTGCCTGCAGAAGCCAGTGGCAGCTTCAGCAGTGGCCAATTTCAGGGGGGGCGTGTGCCCCCCTTGCCCTTCCTATGTGTCGCCTATGGCAATTGCCTTAGTAATGCTTGAGTAACGCTTAATACTTAAGCAGCCACCAGAAGCACAGATTTCATTATACTTTCATTTCCATATGTAGCTATTCTGGTTATAGTTGTAGGCTCTCAACTACTTTCACTTCTTTTTCCTAATGTGGAAGAAAACCACAAACATTTACAGTGGTAGCACTTTGTAATAAGAACTGGTTTTTAGAGCAGCCAGCAACTGTACTCAGGGAAAAAACTGCTTACCCTTGAAGAGTTGAAGGGAATATTAGCTCTCCTCCACCAATTCTACCTCATAAGAACTAAAAAGGAACAGTTATATCAAAGAAAAGAACATTGCATTGTGTGTTTGAGGCAGTGAGTTTTGAACAAATATTTTCTAAAGGGAAAATAATAGCCATCACAACATTTAAGTAACTTAGGATTGTCACATATAAGACAAGTCACTTATGATCTTCCTCTATCTCTTTTTTTTCTGGGGACAAAGGCAGGAAGCTATTTGTTTGCTGCTACAGTGAGTAATAGATTCTTATGAATGTGTATGTGCAATATCATGGCCAATGCTAGATTTTCTCTACTAGTTAGAAAGTTGTCACCTTGCTTCTGTGCTTCAGAGGAAAGGCCATTTTTGTGGTTAGGCACTCCACCAAGATGGAGGAGGTCTGGGTTCCATTCCCAGTTCTAGAACATGCTTTCTTTGTAACAGCAGACAAGTTTCCCTGTCTTTCTGTGCCTTAGTACCCTGTCTGTAAAGCAAAGTCAGGATCACTTTTCCACTCTGTTTTGTTTTTTCCCAAAACAACTCCTGCTCAGGATAGAGATTGTTTCCAGCTAAGTTTGCACAGCCCCAAGTTCAATGAGATCTCATTTGAAACTTCTAGCTGTTACTGTAGTACATGTTAGTGTTATGAATCATTGCTACCTTGCATATAACAATACAGTTTTCTACTATATATAAAGTATTCTAAGCAATACATTTTTTGTTTGGAAATAGGGAACTGGGATTTGCATAAGCACTGGAGGCCCTTATGCAAGTAGTAGATTTTAGGTGAACGTCCCCTACAAACTAGGAATTGAAATAACAGAATTACATAGCAGTCCATGATGCAGTAGGCTTGGCAATCAGTGTCATGGCTGGAAGGTAGCAAAGAGCAGAGTCATGGAAACATGCAGAGCAAACAATAAGAAATCTATTCCTAGCTGCTCAAGATATAGGGAGGTGCTGTATAGTTTGATCTTTGTAGCTGCTAAAATATTCGTTAACTAAAGTAAATTGGAAAACTTAAGCATATAATATTTTATCTATCACATTTTGATCATACTACCTTCAGTTGAAAAGCATACAGTATCACTTGAACTTCTACTGTTTGAATAAACCAATATGAATGGCTGTATATTAATATTGTTATTGGCATATTTGCACTGCTATTGAAATAACTAAAATAAGTCTTAATGCTGCTGAAAATTTGGGAAACTTCTAGGCACATATGACTTAAAAGAAGGTGCAGCAGCAGCAATTTTAAAGTTTTCATAAGCTTCAGAAGGTTCTATGGGAAATCGGCATCCAGTCAGCACTCAGAGAGAAAAAAATCCATTCAAGAGACTTTTTAACTTTTCTTATTGTTGCTGATGTGTCATCTTGGCAGCTCAGCCCTGACAAGAAAAATAGGGTTGTGCCTTTTAGTTCTCAAGAATTGTTAGAATGAGGACAGAAAACAGAATTAACCCCTTTAACTATATGCCTTCATAAATGGTAATGGCATTACAGGATTTGGGGAGAGTTCTGTAGTGCTCAGGGAATAATCAGAAGGATCTGTGACATTACTGACCTTCATTAAAGCCCATCATTAATTATTTTATTTGACAATCTTAACAGTTAACCCCCATGCCCCAAGAGAGAGCCTCATGATAGATGACACATAGATTTTATCCATATATTGCAGAAACTAGCTTCTCTGCCAACAATCATAACTCTGACATCGTAGTGAGGCTTGTGTGCTACCAGTGGTCTTCACAGTTATGCCCTTGGAGTTTTGTACTCCTGGTATGGTCACCTATGGTGGCATAGGTGAGAGTGAGTCTACCAGATTAATAGCATACACACTCTGATGGACAGCCCTAATAATGACTGACCAGAGCAAAGGACAGCACTAGTGACCAGAGGTATTGCACAATTTGATAGTCACATTGTTGCAGTAAGTGTGATCAGATGTACAACAAAGGAGCAGCTCACAGTTCATGGTTGTGGCTATACCTTCCATGGGTAGATCTAGGATCTTGGAAAGGGTGGTACAGATGGTGTGGCACATTGTCACGTGCAAGACAACACATATTTTTATCCAGTTACAGAGAAACTAGACACTTTACTAATATGGTAGGGGGTTAGCACTATATTATTCAGTTTAAGATCAGAACCAACTACATATTTAACTATTGGAATATGAATTAATTTGCTAGATTATATATAAATTTGAAAAAACACAGCAAAGTAGGCAAAAATTAATCACAGGATATTGTATCAATAGTGCTGTAGTTGTTAAAGGTACTTCTCTCATTCAGGTTCATAACACACAATCTAGAATTCTTGCACATCTTGACAGTGCCTCTAATACTTTCCCTGTCAGTCATTTCTACACCTGAGTCAATATGATCATACCCGAGTTATGATTTTTAGGTAGAGCCAAATACTGTCTGCAGTATTGTGATACAGAAGAGAGACATTATCAGGAGGGCTTACAGAAAGCAAAATTGCAGAGGAAGGGGAGTTTGAATACGGAAACATGAAGACTATTAAAAAGGAGAGAGGGTCATTAGCACCTGTGGAGTGGAGAGCGATTAACAGGAACCAGGGAAATGATAGAAGTGACTTGTCTCTCTCAGCATTACCTGAATAGAAATGTTGATGCCTCTTCCAGGCAGTTGGTTTAGCACTTCGGGTGGAGCAGGAATCAAAGGGGGTGCAGCTGCATTACTGCATATCCTCTGGATCCACCCCAAAGTTAGACATCTAGCTTATCTCATCCCACATATACGTAGATCTGTTACTTCACTATCTCTTTAACCCATTCCTTCCCCAAGTACTAGCTTTATGGTCAAGGCATACAACATTATAACAAGATGAACATAGTTAAGACAGAAATATTACAGTAAAACCCACAGTCCATCACACTGACCTCCTGCACAGCTTAGGCCTAGGAACCTCATCCAATAGCTTCTCCTGCACTTCTTAGCTTTTGTTTGAGCTAAAGTATGTTTTCTCGGAAGAGATATGGCTGATTTAAAGACTTCAAGTAACTGTAAAAACAACCTGGAGATGACTGCATCATAAGAATAATATGCATCTACTAAGTATTAGTGCTTAAATCATTCTGATATTCTCATATTTCCTTCCTGTCATACTATTCATGAGCTGCATGTGGTTCAAACAAGACCCCCACTAACAATGCCAGCTTCGTGGCATCTTTCAAGACAGCTTCACTATCAACACATGGTGTTCAAGAGCTCCTAAACTGAGATTCTAATAATAAAGACAATACCACCAAAACCATTCCACAATGCTCTGTTAAAGACTATTTTGCAGATCCATCAACTTATTAAGGGGCCTTGAAAGCCATTTATAAGATGAAGCATGTGATCCCAAAGGAATGGTCCCTAAAATTAAAAAAAACCAAGATGGAATAAATCTCTCACCAATTACAAAAATCTGGAAATATGAATGGATTCCCAGTGACTAGAGAGATAACAGAATTGTTACTAACTTCAAGAAAGGAAATAGACTGGATTGCAGCAATTATCATAGACATTAGGGCTGGAAGGGACCTAGGAAGATCATCAAGTCCAGCACTCCGTCAAAAGGGCAGGAAGTCAGCTGGGGTCATAGGATCCCAGCAAGATAAGCATCCAATTTGCTCTTGAAGGTGTTCAATGTAGGTGCTTGAACCACCTCCGCTGGCAGACTGTTCCAGACCTGGGGGGCTCAGACAGTAAAGAAATTCTTCCTTATGTCCAGCCTGAAATGGTCTTGCAGTAGTTTATAACCGTTCGATCTTGTCATCCCTTGGGGTGCTCTGATGAACAAATGTTCCCCCAGATACTGGTGGTCACCCCTGATAAACTTATAGGTGGCCATCAGATCACTCCTGAGCCTGCGCTTTTCCAGGCTAAAGAGGCCCATGGCTCTCAGCCTGCCATCGTAAGGTCTGTTTTCCTGACCTCTGATCATGCGTGTGGCTCTTCTCTGAATTCTCTCAAACTTCTCCACATCCTTTTTCAATTGTGGAGCCCAAAACTGGACATCGTACTCCAGCTGTGGCCTCACCAAGGCCGAGTACAAGGGCAGAATGATGTCCTGGGATTTGCTTGAGAAGCATCTATGGATGCAAGCCAGCATTTTGCTTGCTTTACTAGCTGCAGCATCACATTGAAGTCTCATGTTCATCTTGTGGTCAATGATGACACCCAAGTCTCTTTCTTCTGTAGTGCTAGCCAGCGTAGCCTATAAGGATGCTGCAGGTTTTTCCTCCCAAGATGGAGAACCTTGCATTTTTCAGTGTTAAACACCATCAGGTTCTTGTCTGCCTATTTGCTGAGCCTGTCCAGGTCAGCTTGGATCACCTGCCTGTCTTCAGGTGTGGATGCTTTTCCCCAGAGTTTGGTGTCATCGGTGAACTTGGCCAGTCTGCTTCCAACTCCAATGTCCACATCATTAATGAAGATGTTGAACAATATGGGTCCAAGGACAGAGCCTTGGGGGACCCCACTGGTTACAGGGCAACATGACTATTGACTTCCATCAATTACCACCCTCTGGGTCCGACCATGGAGCCAGTTTCCCAGCCAGCAGATTGTGGTGGACCCAAGGCCACAATTGGCCAGTTTCACCAAGTGGTGGTCATGGGATACCAGATCGAAGGGTTTTTTGAAGTCAAGATATATGACATCAATCTCTTCTCCCTTGTCCAGGTGTTCTTCTGTCTTATAGCTAAGAAAATCCTCTGCATTCTCCTCAATAGACTCAGTTTCCTCACTGAGGAGATTCTACCCAAGTCCCTTTTTATATTGGAACTCATGTGTCCTCTACCTCCCCTCTGGAAACACTGGGAGAAGAAGGATCTCTGTATGGCTGTTTGCAGCCTTGGAACTGTTTGCAACTCTGGTAAGTTAATCTTTGCCCCTGGTGGCTCTTCTCTTTCCTTACGCTATCCTCCCAGCTAATCCAAAGGATCTTGTGAAGGTACTGGTGGTGGTACTTTTCCAAGCTCTTGAGATGTCTTCTGTATGTGGTCCAAGTTTCTAAGCCATACAGTAGAGTTAGAATAACAATGGCTCAATAAACCAAGAACTTCATTTTAGCAAGGATGTCATTTTTTAAGAAGACTCTCTTATTCAGACCTCCAAAGGCTGCACTTACACATTTCAAGTGGTGTTTTATTTCTGCATTGATGTCTGCCTTTGATGAAAGATGGCTTCCCAGATAGGGAAAGTGATTCGCAGTTCTCCATTGATTTGAATGGGGGGTTGTTTCTTTATCTGACACAAGTTGGTAAAGGACTTGCATTTTTCTGATATTTACAGTTAAGCCAATACCCCTGTAGACTTCCGAGAATACATTAAAAATTGTTGGGCGGTCCATTTCAGATTGAGTAATGCCAGCATTGTCATCCGCGTACTGGAGCTCCATTATGGATGTAGTCATGGTCTTTGTTTTGGGCTTGAATCTGTTGAGGTTGAAGAGTCTTCCATCAACCCTATACACAATTTCAATTCCTGGTGGGTCCATCCTTCAGATGGTTTGGAGTCACTTTGAGATTCTGGAAGAATTTCTTTTGCAAGTGGGAGAAGGCAGTTAGCAAGGATACAGGCGGTGACTTTCCCAGCAGTGGCCAACAATGATATACCTTGGTAGTTTCTGCAATGAGCTCTGCCCCCCTTCTTGAAGATGGTAACAATCAAGGCATCCTTTAGATTGGCTGGGATTTCTTCCTTGTTCCAGATTTTAAAGATGAGGACATAAAGCAGACATGTAAGTTTTTCTCCTCCTCCTCTGAAAATCTCTGGAGGTATTCCATCAACACTGGCTGTCTTCATTTTCCTGATGGTACTCCTGACCTCTGCCAGGGTAGACAGCAAACTGAGGTGTTCTCTGATTGCTTTTTGCGGAAAGTTGTTCATCTTATCTTCATTGACAGTTGAGTCACAATTCAGAAGGTCCTGGAACTGTTCTTTCTAGCAACCATTGATGTATTTTCTGTCTTTCAGGAGTGTTGTTCCATCTTTTGATATTAGAGGATTAAGGCCTTAAGTGCTAGGGCCATAAACAGCTTTGGTAGCAGTGAAGAAGCTATGAGTGTTGGATGTCAACAAAATGTTGAATTTCTTTTGATTCCTCAATCCACCACTCATTCTTCAGTTCTAGTGTTCTCTTCTGCACCTCTGATTTTGCTTGTTGGTGTGCATTTTTCTTGATGGTAGAGTTGACATCATTCTGCCAGGCACAGAAAGCTTTCCTGTCGATTAGACCTTGAATTTCAGTGTCAAGCCAGTCTTGATGTTTCCTGGTCTTGTACCCTATGGTATTTTCGCAGGATGACAGAACATCTGTCTTGAGTCCCATTCAGTGCTCCTTGACTCCTTCTGGGTGCTCTGTTGGTAGTATCTCATTCAGGAGTTGTTGGAATTCTCTTTGCTTGAGTGGGTCCTTCAAGTACTCGATGTTTAACTTGCACCTGATCTGCTTCCTTTGCATTCTTCATTTAGGAGCAATCCTGATGGACATGCAGGAATGGATGAGGCACTGGTCAGTCCAACAGTCATCAGCACTAGTCATGGCTCTCATAATCAGGACATCCTGGCAATTGCAAGTCCAAGAAATCACATAGTCAATCAAATGCCAATGTTTTGATCTAGAGTGTTTCAAAGACACCTTGAACTTGTTCCTTTGACAGAACAGGGTATTTGTGATGACAAGTCCATATTCTGTGCACTTCATTAGAAGAAGGACCCCGTTCGCATTTGAATTTCCAATGCCTTCTTTTGCAATAGTACCATTCCAAAATTTTGTGTCTGTTCCCACTCTGGCATTAAAATCTCTAAGAAGGATGGTCTTATCTTCCCTTGGGATATTTGAGAGGATGGTGTCAAGCTGTGAGTAAAAGTTGTCCTTCACGATCTCATTGGCATCCAGAGTCAGGGCATATGCACTCACAATTGTTGCCTCTTGTTTTTTGGTGAGTTTCAGATGGAGAGTCACGAGGTGTTCATTGATGCCAATTGGGAGTTCTGAGAGGTGGTTCACAAGTTTGTTTTTGAGGGCAAAAACAATTCCATGTGTCCGTGGCTCTTCTTCTGCTCTCCCTCTCCAGAAGAAGGTGTATCCTTCACCTTCTTCTTTAAGATGTCCTTCTCCAGCACATTGACTTTCAGATAGGGTAGCAATGTTGATGTTGAACTTCCTCAGTTCATGAGAGATGATTGCTGTCCTTCACTCTGGGCAATCACTATTTGCATAGTTCATTAAGGTTTGTACATTCCAGGTTCTGAACATCATTTCTGTTTCTTTGTGACCGCACAGAGGTGATCCCACCGGATGTGGTTATCCAGTCAGGAGCTGATTTAGACAGACTGTTTGGCACAACTTTTCTAGCCCACTCCCCATGTTGGGCACCCAGAGTGGATCCTAAATAGGACTGCTCAGCTGTGGGTGCAGCTGCCAAACTGCTATTACTGCCTCTGTCCTCAAGCAAGACGACTGAAGCAAAACATCTACTGCCTACATGCCGGTTCATTATTAGGAGCTTCCAGATCTCACAGTCCTGTCCCCATCACCATTCGCCAGTCACTGTAGGACTTTCCTGTTGTGCAGAGGAGATGTATGATTTGCATAAAGAAGATGCCTGTGTGTAACTTCTTTTAGCATGAGAATGTTGTTGCATGCCAACAAAACGCCCGGTCCTTGACAGATAGGGATCTAAGTCCAATGGCATGGGCTGGCTGAGGCATGAGTTTTCTCCATTGCAGGGCTAGCTGGCAGGCAGTCCCATTAGTGTCTACACATGATAAAAAAAAAAAAAAACACCCACAACAACAACAACAAATGAGAGTCATTTGCTTGAAGTAGTTTTCTCTTTCTTTCTTTCCTTTATTTTCTACACTTTCTTGTTAATTTGTACTTACTATTTATAGAACCCCTGTCTCTCTCTGACAAATAAGTGTTTCATTTGGCGTCTCATTCATAAGTGCATGATATGTGTGTCATACAAGCAGCAAGCAATGCCAGCAAAATGCATATATATATATATATATCATCCATTGCTCACTGCTTGTAGTACTCTTCTTAATATATAACCTGCTTATAACAGATTGGCCCTTGCTGCCCTTTCTATTTGGATTTAATGGGGGGTGAGTTTCAGTTGCAGTCTTTCTGGCAGATTCATAAATATATTCCACTTTACTATAGGTTCCCTATGGAGTAGAGGAATCTAACCCAGATTTCCTATGGAAATGCTGCATTCCTCAGACTGAAGTTTTTTGGTCTAACTTTCCCCAGTAACTAACATTCCTGATCAAAACTATAAAACAAAAATAGATGAAACAATAAGCTTCAAGCCTGCAAGGAATTAGCAAATTTTTTCATTTTTGCCAAAAGCATTTATTTTTCATAAGGGCTGATCCAACTGTTTCCAAATAAAACTGTCTTTCCTTTTGTACTAAATCACCTACCTGCATTTAGATTCTCAGGAATTTTATCATAATTTACTTATTTAAATTATTCACATGGAGATTAAGGTGCTGTTAGATAGGGACAGATTGGGCTGTAGGCTGCTGTTACTCTTTTTGTTGTTTTTATTGACTGTGATTTTAATTATCTTTTAGGGCACCTGAAGCCTTTGGATAGACATGAGTTTTTTGGTCTTTGTATCTGTTCATAGCAAAATAAAATAAATAAGCATGTAAGTGGTCCCAGCTGGATCCATAATTGGCTGTTTTGTCCATGACACTCAGGAGAATCTTTCTGAAAATTCAGGCCATTGTCAATGGGCAACAAAATGAGAGTGAAATACTGTTGTTTGGAGTGATAGCAAATTAAGTCTTAATAATGAAGATGTACAAACTAATTTGGCTAAAATAAAATCCAACGTCTACCTTCATCTAATATTTGATGTGAGCCTTTTATTCTGACCTCTCCTTCATCAGGATGGAATAAGCATTTTTTCTTTGGTTAAGTTGCTTTTCTTGGCTGATTGCTGTGTTGGTGGTTTGGTTGCAGTTTCCAGAATCTGTTTTGGAACTCTACTATGACTGGGACTAAGGTCATCCTGTTATGGTTGTGAGAGGGGTTTCCTACCTCTGATTACTGCCGATAGTTTACTACTAAGCCTAAAAAAGAGAGCAGGGTTGAACTGGCACAGGGGTGAATCCAGGGTGGGTGCAGCAGTGTGGTTACATCTCCCCTTCTAACCACATTGCAGGAACAGCAGATGGGAACTTTTTTAAGTCCCTGAAGAAGTTAAGAATGTTCTTCGTTCCCTCTCCTCTGTGCTTATAATCACATCTCCTACACTTCTCACCCCCTCCTGTCCCATTCCCTCCTTCCCCAATTTATGCTGCCCTTGTCTCTACAGTCCTGGGTACAAGGAAAGCTCCAGACCACTACAGCAAGGCTGCATGGGGGCCAGGCTCAGCTCAAGAGAGTGGAAATGATGGTGCTAGTGGCTGGGAGGTTCTCCCCTTGCTACCTGGTATCCTGGATGCTCTTTGCTGCCCCTTAAAGAGGTGCAGGAAGGTGGAAACCACCCACTTATCACTACTTCTGTTGCTGTTGTCTTGGGCTGAGCGTGGGCCCCATGTAGCCTGGCTGGAGTGTCTCTGGAGCTTCCCTCATACGTAGGGCAAAGGGGATAGTGCAGTGACAATGGTAGGTGGGGAATATGGGGAACAGGACAGGAGAAGGGGCATATCTCTGAGCAGGGAAATGAAGCAGTCTTATCTGCTTTGGGTATTTAGAGAAGTTTCCCTGACTGCTGCTTCTGTAGTGTTGTCGGGAAGGAGGCTGGAAGCCAGGGGGTGCAGCTACCCATCAGCACCAGTTTCTTCCCCTGTACCCGCTTTGAAAAATCCTGGGACTGCTTCTGAACTAGCAACAAATTTTAAAAGCCAAGCACACATGGATCAGAGAAAGCCCAGAAAATGGTGTATAAATCCAGGGATTTTGAGTGAAAGTCTTTATCTTTTTTTTAAAGGTAGGTAGCAGGAAGAGAAGACAATAATGGTTCCAAAAGAAACACTGGAGATGTCCTGTATAGGGGAGGAGAAAATAGTTGTAGAAGTTGTGAGATAGATACTAGAGCTGTGCAAAGCTTTGGTCCCTGATTCAATCTGGTGGAGATTTGGCCTGATTCAGTGGCCAAATCTCCTAATCCAAATTCAATCAGAGGATCCTTTAATCTCTCTGAATTGATTCAAAACCCTCTGAAACAATTCAGACAGATTTGGTGATTCAGACATAGATAGAGCTTTAAATGATTTTTTTCTGAATACTTCTAGGTAGCAGGGGATCTGAATGCTGTGGGGCTGGGGCAGATGCAGCATCCCACAGAAGCACGGGGGGCTCCCCAGTATGCTCAGCAGCAGACCCAGAAGTAGACCAGAAGCACTTCTGGTCCACCTCCTGGTCCACCGGGGAGCATGCAGGGGAGGCCTCTCTGTGCCCCCCGGCTCAGCAACTGGTGCCTCCTGGGTCTGGGGGAAGCACCTGGGGTTTTCCTGAGGCAGATTGCTAAGCTGGGGGGGGGGCATGGGGGCCCCCAGCATGCTCCCTGGCAGACCTGGAAGTGGACCGGAAGTACTTCCAGTCCACTTCTGGGTTCACTCCAGAGCATGCTGGAGAGCCCCTGTGCTCCTGTGGGACGCTCCATTTGCCCCAGCACCACAGCAATCATGAGCCGTGCTGCTAACTCAAGGTATATAGAAAAAAACTTCTAAAGCTGTGCCTATGTCTGAATCACTGATTTGCTGAATCAGCATCGAATCTTCAGATTCAGCCAAATCAAATCAAGGACAGTGATCTGAATCAACGGATCAAATCACTCTTCCCAATTTGGGCTGAATCAGAATTGAATAGGGCCCATTAGATAATATGCCTCAGTGAGTGCCTGCCAAAAAAATATTGATGTAAGAAATGCCAACATTAGAGCACATGGAAGGGAAGATGTAAGGACTAGAAATGCAGCTATAGGAGTTCAGAAGGGAATTTAAAAACATGGATGAGAAAAGCCAAGAGTTGTATAGACAATTTAGGACTTACAAATCCCTATTCTCAAAGTCCTAACAGTACAAGAAATTACTGTTGGAAGTATGTGACCACAAGAATAAGTCAGTGGAAGAGACTGACCACTATAGAAGGAACAGAGTTAAGGAACAGGTTTGTTAGACTGGACAGTTGGATGCAAAAGCTGGCTAAGGAGGCAGTGGCAATGAAGAAGAGAAAGCAGACAATCCCACAAGAAAAGAAGAGGTAATTGATGTAGCCATGGAGAAACGGGGGTGACAGAAAGAGAGCAGAAGATGAAATGATCTTCAGAGAGAAGGAAAAATAGAAGGGCACATCCACACATGCAGGCACATGCACTGCAGCAGTTCAAATAGAAGTGGAATGACTTTGAGCCAGGACTTTTCGCCTCAGTGCACATGCACTTTACTGTAGGACAAGTTGTGCCACTTGGGGCAAAATAACCCTGTCCAACTCCTCCTAGATCTACCCTGGCCAGCATCTTAGGGTTACGTGTCCTCAGGACCTTCTGAGGCCTGGCCACTTGGTATCTGGGGATGCTATTCATTGGGCCAGATGGACTACTGAAGCAGCATCCCCAAAATCACTTCTTAAAATACCCACAAATCCATGTTCTTCCACAAGTAGACCAAAAGACAACTATATATATATATAGAGAGAGAGAGAGACAGACAGACAGACAGACAGAGGGATTGATTGGTTGGGCAATGTTTTATTGCAATATTTACTATGTTAAACAATTTGGAAGCCTACCAGTGTCTCTATCAACACAATAACATAAATTCTAAATATCTATATGTTTTGATGTTTGCTTTTGGATTTCTTATCACATGATGGGTGTGTGATGTGGGGATGTGGGTTTGCAGGAGTGGGGGAAGGGGTGTGGGTGGGTGTGAAGGGATGTGGGGGGATGCAGGTTACTGTGTGGATAGGGGTGGGGGGATTGTCACTGTGGGGGGCTGCTCAGGAGGGGTGGGTCCCCTGCCCCCATAGGGTGCAGACCCCACACAGCACATGGGCTGCCCCCCCACAGAGCTCCAGCCCTTCCCTGCAGGGCCACAGCCTCCCCATGCATGGTCCCATGAACCCTGCAGGGTCAGAGCCCCCACCCCCATAGGGTCCCAGCCTCCAGCCCACTCCCTGAGCCATCCCACTCACTCCCCCAGCTCCCTGGTCACTCTTCCAGCCCCCTGATCACTCCCCCACCTAGTCCCAGCCCCTGCTCACTCCCCCCCCGGTGCCAGACTACCTGCATTTAGTGGCAGCTGAAGCAGCCATTGGGGCCACTCGGCACCTCATGGCACAGCCCCCCCTGCATGGCATGGGGCAGAAGGAGGCAGCGGGACTCAGTCCCAGCCATGCGGCTGCAGCCCCACTTGGCAGAGCACAGCACAGTACAGCATTCTTTCAGGAAGCATGGGGGTGTAACCCAGAGCCTCTTGCCACTCATGAGGCCTGCTTGCCATGCCTGCCAGGCCCCACATTCATGGAAGCAGCTTGGCCCAAAAGTGCATGGGGCCCTTGCATACAGGGCCTGGCCCAGTGTTGCAGGTGATCCCCATAAATGGCATGGGCACCTGAGTCACAGCCATGAGCTGCCTGAAAGTGTGCTGCACTGTGCAGCACCCTGCTGAGCAGGGATGCAGCCACATGATGCAGCAGCATGGTTGCCAAGCAGCCAGGCCTGAGCCCTGCTGCCCCCCACTTCCCTATGCCATGCAGAGGGGCTGTTCCATGAGGCTCCGAGTGGCCCTAACAGCTGCTGCTGTAACCAGTGACTACAGGCTGTGTGGAGGAGAGGGATGGCAAGTGGGGAGCTGGGGGTGGGGCGGGGAGGCAAGTGGGGAGCTGGGGGAAGGAGGGAGAAGCTGAGGAGAGATCGGGGAGCTGGGGAAGTGAGTGGGGGACTGGGATTGGGCAGGGTCCCCTATGGTCCCCCCCCATCCTCCAGGCCCCCCACCCCCTACTTACCTGGCACGGGGCCCAGGTCCCAGTCGCTGCAGCCTACACTGCTGCTTGTCCCACACAGGCAGGCAGTGAGCTTCAGTACCAGGAAAAGGGCCAACCATAAAGACACTCTGGCTGGTTACCAGAGTGTCTCTATGGAAGACCAAGTCTCTGGTTGCCTCAGGGCATGGTGCCTTGCCCCACTTTTGTCTCCCAAGGCATTTTTAGATTCCTGGATATCCAAGTGTCAAATTTTGCCCCTGCACTACAAATATGCAGTTCAGGTAATGCCTTTTATTTCTGCATGTGCATCTTGCAGCATCTCAAAGGGGTTTGAGATGCTGCAGGATGCACATGTGTGCTCACATGGACACGCCCAAGGGGAGCATATCACAGATTCTCTCCAACATCAGGAAGAGTCTGGTCTATGTGACTACAGACTTCCTATTAGGAAGAACTGACAGATCTGTCATTGGACATATTCGGAGAACAGAAGGGAATGCTGCTTTCCAGGAGAAAGTGAGTAAGATGCAGATGCAATGGAGAACGATAAAAATGACTAGAGGTCTGGGTAATGTGACTTATGAGGAAAGGCTGAAAGAACTAGGATTGTTTACTTTGGTGGAAAGAAGACTGAGGGGGAATTTGATAACAGTATTCAAATACCTGAAGGGTGATTAAAAAGAGAATGGAGATAGGCTTTTATCTGTGGCTGCAGGCAAGAATGGATCTAACAAATTTAGGTTGAAGCTTAGGAGTAATTCTCTAACTATGTGGGTGGTCAGGCATTGGAACAGGTTACATAGAGAAGTCTTGGAATCTTCATTGCTGGGAATTTTCAAGTGTGGGTTGAGCAGACATTTGGCCGGGATGGTTTAGTCAGGGATCATTCTGCTTTGAGCAGGGAGCTGGACTAGATGACTGTGTGAGGTCCTTTCTAGCCCTACTTTCCTATGATCCTATGATTCATGCCTAAAAAGGATATTGGTAAGTTTGGGGGAAATTCCATTGACTTATTGTATCAGGACAAATGAGATCTCCAGTTGCTTGCAGCAAAGATTCAAAGTTGTCTGTGCTGGGCTTGGGAACATAAAGAAATTAAGGCTCAAGTTATGTTCAGTGGGCTCAGTTGCTAAAGGAGAAGGATGCAGGTGTAATGTAGATCAAACAGATGGCTAGTGATTTGGAAAATATTTTAGGACATTTAGCTATTCAGGCATTTGCCAAAAGAGAACCCTTCTAATGAATGGACCCTATCTGACAACCTAAGGGTACCTATCTGCTGAGATTGGGTCTGGCCTGGCTGATAAGAAGAGCTTTAAAATAAGATAAATGGGGAGAAGGTTGAGAAAATGTGTAATCTCCACCCCTGGTTGTAATACACTGGAATGGGAAAATGAGATAAATGAGAATGTAGTGATGTATCATGGAACAACAGGGGATAGGAAGATAGATAACAAAAAGGAAATGAGAGCAGCAAGCACAAAGGCACTGCCTGTGAAATCACTGTGCCTAATCTGGCTGGAAAATTAGATGAGGTCAGAGAGAAACAGGTGAGCTGTTTGTACATTAATGCAAATAGACTGGGCAACAAAACGGCTATCTGAGAACCACCAGTGCTGGATGTAAAAGTGGATATTGTAGGTATAATATACAAATCAGAAAGGAAGGAAGGACTTCGACTTTTTTAACTACTTTATTCAGGGGATTGCGGTACAAAAAGTTGGCCCCTCCAGGGTTCAGGTCAAATATACAAACCAAAGACAAACAAATTACCATCAAACCAAGAGCACCATGTCATTACATTCATAACATCATACCATGACAGACATCTTTGTTGAATTACATGTCATGCCTAACATGCTGTATGTGGCCGGGACACTGGACACATGGTTGTATAGGCCATGCTGTGGTAGGAAGCCGGAAACACCGCCCAGTTCAGGAGTATGAGGTCTAGCAGGAAAAGCTCCTAGTCAAAGCCGAGGGCCCCCACCCTCTGCAGGGACTGGCACACCAGTTTCATAGATTTCATAGACAGGGCTGGAAGGGACCTCAAAGATCATCAGGTCCAGCCCCCTGCCCCAGGGACAGGAAGTGAGCTAGGGTCAAAGGATCGATGCAAGATAAGCATCAAAGCGTTTCTTGAATGAGTCCAGAGTAGGTGCCTACACCACTTCTGGAGGGAGTCTATTCCAGGTCTTGGGGGCTTGGACAGAAAAGAAATTTTTTCTTATGTCCAGCCTAAAATGGTCTTGGAGGACTTTATGACTGTTGGTCCTTGTTTTTCCTTGGGATGATCTGGTGAACAGACATTCTCCCAGGTCCTGATGTACACCCCTTATATACTTATAAGCAGCCACCAAGTCCCCCCTGAGCCTACGCTTTTCCAGGCTGAAGAGTCCCATGGCTCTCAGCTTCTCTTCATAAGGCTATTTTCTTGCCATCTGATCATGCATGTGGCTCTCCCCTGGACTCTCTCAAGCTTCTCCACATCCTTCTTGAATTGTGGAGCCCAGAATTGGATGGAGTACTCCAGGTGCAGCTTCACCAAGGCTGAGTACAGTGGGACAATGACATCCTGAGAGTTTTGAGAAGCATCTATGAATGCAAGTCAGAGTTTTGATTGCTTTACCAGCTGCGATATCACATTGGTGGCTCATGTTCATCTTGTGGTCAATCATGACACCCAAGTCTTTCTCAGCAGTGGTGCTAGCAAGCGTAGCACTGCTGAGCCTTTAAGTTTTTCCCCGAGGTGGAGTACCTTACATTTATCAGTATTGAACATCATCAGGATTGTATCTGCTCACTTACTAAGTTTATCCAAGTGAGCCTGGATCACTAGCCTGTCCTCAGGTGTGGACACTACGCCCCAAAGTTTAGTGTCGTCTGCGAACTTAGCCAGTGCGCTTCTGACACCAATGTCCACATCATTGATAAAGATGTTAAAGAGAACTTGTTCAAGGACAGAGGCTTGGGGGATGCCACTGGTCATGGAGCACCATAGTGATTCATTACCATTGACCGCTACTCTCTGGGTCCAACCTTGGAGCCAATTTCCCAGCCATCAGACTGTGGTGTAGTCGAGGCCACAGTTGGCCAATTTATCCATGAGGACGTCATGGGAAACCAAAACAAAGGCTTTTTAAAAGTCCAAATATATGACGTCAATCTCTTCTCCCTTGTCCAGGTGATACATCACCTGGTCATAGGAGGAGGTGAGATTGGTCAGGCAAGACCTACCCACGACTAACACATGCTGCCTGTTCCTCAGGATTTTGTCCTCAGCCAGCTTATACAGAAAGGTTTTCTTAATAATTTTCTTCAGAATCTTACCGGGGATTGAGATTAAGCTGATTGGCCTGTAATTCCCAGGATCTACTTTCCACCCTTTCTTGAAGATGGGTACCACATTGGCCTTCTTCCAGTCTTCAGGTACTTCACCTGAGTACCATGAGTTTTTGAATATTTTTGCCAATGGTTGGGGTATGACATCTGCCAGCTCCTTGAGTACTCTAGGGTGTAATCTGTCAGAATCAGCTGACTTGAAGGTGTCCAGCCTCTCAAGGTGATCCTTTACTAGATCAACACTGATGCTGGGTACAAGTAAGTTTTCACCCTGGCTGTCTCATGTCTTTCTAGCCAGGGTGGTAGCATTGGACTGATGAAAGATGCGAAGTACCCATTAAGCATCTTGGCCTTTTCCTGGGTGTTGGTTATCAGCTGTTCCATTTGGTTCTGCAGGGGTCAAATGTTACCCTTGCTTTTTTCTGACTCCCTACATATCTGAAAAAGGACTTTTTCTTATCCTTGATATGTGAAGCCAGATAGAGCTGGGTTGCAGCCTTTGCTTTCCTCATCTTGTCCCTGCAGGTAGGGACCAGTGCTAAGTACTCCTCTTTGGTGGTAATTCCAGCCTTCCATCCTTTATAAGTCTCTCTTTTGAGGTGTAGGAGTTCCCTGCTGAGCTCAAGTTCCCTGCTGAGCTAAAGGGCTTTCTGTGCCCTTTTGCTACCCTTCCTCTGAGATGGGATGGCTATTCCTTGTGGTGTCAGGATCTCTCTCTTGAGGAGCAACCACTCCTCTTGGGCTTCTCTTGCTGTCAAGTCATGGTCCCTTAGTGCCTTGACAATGAGCCTCCTGAGCTTATCAAAGTCAGCTTTCTTGAAGTTGAGGACTTCTGTATTGAATTGCCAACTGAATTGCTGACTGAATTGCCAGCTTTGTGATGGATGGTAAAGGTGATCAGCTCATGGTCACTATCACCCTGCTTTCCATCCATTCTTAGATTACTGAATAGGTCATCCCCTTTGGTCAGTACCAGGTCCAGCAACACTTTACCTCTTGTCAGCCCATAGACTTCTTGAGTCAGGTAGACCTCATCCATGCACATCAGGAAATTTTGTGACTGATTAGATTTGGCCAAGTGCTCTTCCCATTAGATGTCCAGGTAGTTAAAGTCTCCCATGACAACCATGCACTGAGAGCATGCAGCCTCAGCCAGTTGCCTGGTGAATTCCTGGTCCAGCTTTTGTTTCTGGTT
Organism: Crocodylus siamensis; assembly: GCF_052110815.1. NCBI lineage: Eukaryota > Metazoa > Chordata > Crocodylia > Crocodylidae > Crocodylus > Crocodylus siamensis. The sequence continues at coordinate 153,631,376 of NC_143396.1, read as the reverse complement.
AGGAGGTCTGTAGTAGACTTCTCCCATGATGTTCCCTGTGCCACGTTCTCCATGTATTTTAACCCAGAGAGACTGCAGTCATCCTTCTTGGGTACCAATGTCCATTTGCAGGGACATTTGCATGGATGTGTAGCTGTCCTTGACATAGAGAGCTACACCCCCACCTCTTTTATCAGTACAATCTTGCCTATACAGGGTATAGCCATCTATACCTGTGGCCCAGTCATAGGTGGAGTCCCACCAGGTCTCCGTTATCCCTATGAGGTTGTAGTAATTCTTGTTTAGCAGGAGGAACATTTCCTCCTGTTTATTCCCCAAGTTCCTGGAATTGGTGTTCAGAAAGGTAACTGTCCCAGTGGGGGCTCCTGCCTTCCCTACAGATCATTTTGGGGCTAGGGTAGGGCTAGGTTCTCTTAAGTGCCATATCCTGTTGGACTACAAGGGTTGCTCGATGGACTTAGTTTAAAGCCTGGTCCAGCAGGTCAGCCAGTCTGGCTGAGAAGAGCCTCCTCCCCAGTGGAGTGAGGTGGAGGCTGTCTCTCCCCAGCAGACCACTGCCTTTCTCACCAAAGAGTGGACTGTGATTGTGGAAGCTGAAGCCTTCACAATGACCCCAGCACTGCAGTCTTTTGTTGACTACCTCAACCCATCTCTCCTTCCTCAGCTCATGACCCACAACTGGGAGGAGTGAGAAAAAGACTGCCTGCACCCCCAACCCCCTAAGCCCCACTCCCAGAGCCCTGTACTCTCTCATGACCCGGCTGGGATTGCTTCAGTTGTTGCCAGGGTAGGCACTCCTTGCTGTAGAGGAGTCACTGAAGGGCTTTTATTTGGAAGGCGGCCACCTTGCTCACTGGGTCAACCAGGCTCTGGCCCCACTTGGTGACAGGTAGGTAAAAGACAGCTCTGGCTGTCCAGTGGTACCCATACCAGAAAAAATCTACCAGGAGGCACCGAAGCCTCTTTAGTGGGTCCTGTGGCAGGTTAAGTACAGTACACCGGTGCCACAGGGGTGCTGCCACCAGGTTGTTTGCCAAGAGGACATGTCCATGGTAAGAGATGCTGGGTAGGTGCCAGTGCCACTGTTGTAGGTGGGCCTCCACCCCTTCCTTAAGGCTGTCCTAGTTTAATGCAATTAAGGTTGGTGGCCCCAGGAACATGCCTAGGACCTTGAGGCTTTGCAGTGCCAGATGAGGTACCCTGGCAAATCTGAGGGTGGGGTGGGGTGGGGGGTTGTGCTGATCCACGCACCAAGCAGCAGGGTATCACTGTTGGGCCAGTTGATAGGGGCCGAGGAGGCACATTCATAGACTTGCTGGCAATCTGTTAGGGCCCACGTGTCTTTCTGGGTGTTAAGGAAGATAGTCACGTCCTCTGCATATGCTGACAGCTGGAGCCGAGTGCCAATGGATGGGCCCATGGCTGATGGCAAGGCAGCACCACTCAAGTGGTGCTGCAGTGTGTGCAGCATCAGCTCAATGGCCAGGGTATAGAGCATGCCTGACCTCAAAGGCAATGGTGTGTTCATGTACTTCACCTGGGTTTGTGATTACCCAGCCCACGGGGGTCTTGAGGTGATCTAAGACTTTGCTCATTGCCTGCTGCTCACTGCCACTCCAGGGTGAAGAAGTGGGTTGGGGCATTGGTTTCTGCCAGCTCTTGGTAGTGGGTGCAGATCCTCATTCCACGGGCCGCGCTCTCCATCAAGTCATGCAGGCATTTCCTGCAGAACCAGAGGCTCTCACACAGCACCACATCACTGCTGGAAGCCAGCAGAGCAGCCTTGAGCTTTGCCACATATTCCTCCAGCTCTCAGATACAGTGGTGCAGTTCATTTGTAGCCAGCTGAGTGTACTGCTGGCAAAAATCCCAGATCTGTACCTTGCCCACATCCCACCATAGTTTCCAGGAGAAGCAGCTTAGTCTTGCGGTCTCCAAGCCCCACCAAAAGTGGTCAAAGCAGTCCCGGAAGTAGGAATCTTGAAGCAGGCTGATGTTGAAGCACCAATAGGGCACCTGTGCACAGGATCTTCCCGGCAGGCTGAGTTCACAGCAGGCCAGGCCATGATCTGACAGGTCCAAGAGAACAATGTGGCTGCTGTGCAGGAGTGGCAGATGGTTCCTGGTGACATAAAGACAGTCAAGGCGGGCCATGGTGAGACCACCAGCACTCATCCTGGCCCAGGTGTACTGGCATGCATCAGGATGCAGGGCTCACTAGACATCAATGAGGCCTGCAGTCTCCAGGGCAAACTGCAGCTTGCAGGTTGAGGGCAAGTGAGGCACAGGCCCAGTGTACTCGAGCAAGGCATCAATGGTGCAGTTAAAGTCCCTGCCTATGAGGAGCACGTCATCATCCTCACTAGCATCATGCAGGAGGGTGGCCAAGGTCTTGAAGAAAGACCTCTCCTGGCCATCAGTGGGTGTGTAGATTTTGATAAGTAGCAGGTGGCGTTGTACTAGGGTGATGTGGACAGTCAGCAGGCAGTTGGACATGACTTCCTGTGCCACCACTATATCATGCTGTAGTTGTGGCGATAGAAGAGTTGCAACCCCAGTGCTAAGGTTGGTGACATGGCTCAGGAACAGGCAGCGTGCCAAGCCACCTGGTTGAGGCCGTTGGAATGTGTCTCCTGCAGCAAGGTGACGGCCAGCCACTTTTGGTGCAGAAGCTCCAGGACAGCCTCTCATTTCACTAGATCTCGACAGCTGTTGATGTTAAAAGTGTCAATGGTCATTGATGCTATGGGTGTGGGTATGGGAGAGAAAGCAAGGTAAGGTGTAGGTTGAAAAGCAAGCACCCAAGAGCAGAGCAAAAAAGCAAAGATGGGTTGGGGAAGGCCTATTATTCCCTACTCTACTCCAAGGACCTTGCCCCCCACCTTCCCCGGCCCCACTCCTCTCTCACCTGCTATGCAAGCTTCTCTAGAAAGTAAGCCATCTGCTGAGTGCCTAGATCTTCTTCCATAAGTTTGGCTGCAGCTCTGGCAGCCTTGACAAAGAGTTTAGGAACTGCACACCACTGGGTGATATACCCTGCTACATTCTTCTGTCCTTTGGTCTGTTTTAAAAAGGCCAGGAGACCTGCACAGTTGGGGCTGACCCAGGGGAGGGCCTGCCAACATGGGCTGGACATTTCTGACAGAAATACAGTGAGGCTGCACCCCAGGTGGGCGCTCACCCACAAACACAGTGTCTACACCCTGAATGTCTAGGCACTTCAGCCTCCTCTCATCGTCTAGGTCAAGGACTGGCTCTAGGAGAGTGATCCTCACCTTCTTGGGGGGAGAGAGCATCTTGCTCTCAAGGTCGCTTGTGACATTCAGAAAGCTGGATTTCCATTTCACTAGCTTTCTCATCCATTTTGGTAGGCTGGGACATGACCAAGAGGTCATCTGACCAAGACTCCTCTGTTGCTTTCTGGGTCAGGCCTCCAGAAGACAGGCATCCTAAATCACTTTTACTGCAACCTGACTCTGGAAGCTGGAAGATAGGTGAGGGGTTGGTGACCCCTGCCTTTGTCTCCCCCACCTCCAAGCTTCCCCTATTCATGGTCAACAGGGTTGCTGGTGTGACAGCTGGAGTGGGGTCAGGTTCTCCAGCAGGTGCCCTACAGATGCCAGCTGAGGAGGGTTCCAGCATGGATGAGGTGTCCTGAGAGGTCCTCTTCACCTTCCTTTCTTTGTTCTTCTTCCTAGTGGCAGGTGGCCCCCGCTTCATAGGGGATGGGCCAGACTGCTCCCAGCCTGTCTCCTCAGGACCAGCCACCTCAGACGAGGCCATGGTGGAGGGCAACTGGGAAGAGACCAGACCCCCATTGTCTGACAGGACCATGGCACCACAGTCACCAGCCACCCCAGCCACCTTGGCCGGGGAGGTCAGGGTGGGCAGGGGACAAGTGGAAGCATCAGCTCCTCTACCTGGTAGGGCTTCTGGACTGGCGGGGGCGGGGCACCGTAGGTGGAATGAGCTGGGGAGTGGGCTGGGGTATATTCCCAGCCCCTCTGCTGGATGGTGCTCTCATGCCAGAGACCCCAGCCCCCTCAGATGGAACAGAGGTGAAAGGAGGTTGGAAAGAGCTCCCAGCCTCACTGGGCAGGGCTCGTGTCAGCACTGCTGCAGTCGCCAATATTCTGGCTGCTTTTCCCTGCAGACACTGAGCTTCTAGGTGGGAAGAGCTACTACACTGGAAACACGTGGTCTCCCTCAAGGAAAAATAAATCACAAACCTCCACCCATTGAACGTGAGGTTCAAGGAGTTAGGCAGAGACCAGGGGCCCTCCCTGAGAAGCATGAAAACCTGGCTTCAAAAAGGCAGGACATGCTTCAGCTTCAGGTCCTTGCTTCTGATTGTCAGTTAGCAAAAGAGACTCATAGGAACTCGTTCCCATAGGGCTCGAGTTCCTTGGCTGGCTCCCGGTCAGTCACATGTTGGGGTACATTGGAAATCACCACCCTCACTGCCTGGGTGTCTAGGGCCATGACAAGATAGCGTGTTCCCGTGATGTCCAGGCCCTCTGTGCACACCCTGTTGACCAGGGTGGAAGCACTCAGGTAAATCATGTGGATTGTGTTAACATGACCTGCATAACGTATGTTACACTGTCCCAGGAGACCAGCTAGGGCACCTATGCAGACCTCAACCCCAACATAGGGAGGGGTGTGAACCCTCAAGCCATGGGTAAGGCAGAGGTCTTAAGAGGCATCCCCATGCCAGCTGCTAGGTGTAGGAGAAGCAATGTCTGCTAGGACAGAGTTAATTTCAAAAGCCAAAGCTAAGGGAATGGAAAAAAGTTGTGTATATTAACTACAAAGATAAGTGTCTGGGAATGCCACCCAAAAAGAAGAAAATCAAAAGTTAAATGTCCAGAGGGGAGGGGAGGTGAGGAAAGGGGGGGGAATGAAAGAGTCGGAGAGGGGCTTATGGTAGTTAAGAATAAAGCAGAAACAGAAAAAAAGAATGAGTGGGGAATTGAGAGCACCCCAATGGGCAAGATATAAAAAAAGATAACTCCCTGCAACAAACAAGCAGAAAAGAAAGAAAAAAAGAAAAAGAAACAGTAATCATTGGAAGTAAACTGGATATTTGATTCAAGGTTAAAGTGGAATGATAACAAATGTATCTGTAAGTAAGTTTCTGAATTTCAAAAGGACAAACTGAGAAATGAAGGGAACTAGTTAGTGAAATGATCTGGGCCAAGGAACTCTGGGTGCCTGTAAATATGTGGGGATATTGCTCTGACATGCTGTAATTACAGCGCATCAGAGCAGACTCTATTATTTGTATTGTGTATTCAGCGTCCTTGCACTTCAAAATGGCGGTGGGGTGCTTTCAAGATCATTGAACAAGCTTTAGTTAAAGCACTCCTGGCACCATTTGAAGCATGGGATAGTTAATGCAAATGATCCTGAGGATGCTTTGAGTGTTCTCAGAGCCACTCTAATTAAAGTGTTTACCTCTCCTCCCCTGCCCCTGGAGCATGTGTAAAGATGCCCTCAGGGACTTAAGTGAAGACGAGACCTGGAACACTGAAGTCAAAAGTATGAAAACTGTCTGGAATTTACACATAAGAAATGCCATACTGACCAGGCCAAGCATCCCTCCACCATAATATCTTACAGTGGCAAAAGAGCAGATACTAGGGGAGGGGTATTGAAGCAGGACCTATCCTGATTGATCCATCACTTGTCCCTCATCCCTTTGAATTTCCAACATTCAGAGGCCTTGTAAGTCCTAATTTGCAGCTTGCATCTCTAATAATCATATTTAACAACCACAGACCAACCTGGCCTCCATGAACTTGTCTAATCCCTTTTTGATTTGGCAGGAAAACCTGTTGGGATGGACTCCAGACATGGCTGAATGAATAACTTCCTCAAAAAAAAGTAGCAACAAGCACAAGACCTACATTCAGTGGATAAAGGGGCTGATCAGCAAATAAAGCTGCATCACAGAGGTCAACATGTGTAGGAATAAAGTGAAATTTGCTCTAAGCCAAGCTGAATTAGACTGAAACAAAACTGAAATAGTAAAATGGTCTTTAGCTGTATAAACAACAAAAAATAAAAAAGAGGAAGTGAGGATTCAATGAAGTAAAGGTGACTAAGAACACAGGATAAACTAGCTGAGGTCCAAACCAAAATGCTCAATTTTCAACAAAGATGATGATGTTGAACATAGGTGCAAATGGAAGCAGGTTAATGGAGATGATAGTGTGGAAGTAGAAATCACCATATTCAAGATTAAATAAAAGTACTGTATTCACAATGAGGAAACCAGATAATCTCCACTCCAGACCTCTGAAAGAACAGGAACAGGAAATTGCAAGTCTGGTACCAAAGATTTTTAATAAACCAATCAAATCAGTGTGGTACTATCCAATAGACAAACAGCAACGTAGTGTTTATATTTAAGAAAGGGAAAAACAAGTGATCCAACCACATAATCATTTGTCTGACTTCTGCAGTATGCAAACCTTCACTACAAATTTTGAAGAAGCATAGATTTTTAAACATGGAAGTAAATGGAAAATGCAACATCTAATAGTGTCAAAATGGAATTTTTTGTTTAAATTGGAAAAGATGGATATTCGTACATGAATTGTACAGTGGGCAAGGAACTGGCTAAAGAGGAGAGAACAAAGGATTGTATCGAGGAGGGAACTATAGAGCTGAAGGGAGGTTATTGGTGGAGTTCCTGAACAATCTGTCTTGGGGTTGCTTTTATTTAATATTTTCAGTAGTGATGTTGGTGCACCAATGTTGGAGTATACTGGTAAAGTTTGTGGACTGTAAAGTTGAAGGGCATCACCAAGATGGAGAATAACCGGAATGTCATATACAAATAAGCTGATCGTCCTGAAATCTGGAGTACTAAAAACAAGATGAATTGTAATAGTTCCATATGCAAGGTCATGCATTTAGGGAATGATACAAAATAATATTTTTAGTTGTTGGTTTTTATGATGGAAATGACAAAGGAGGAAAAAGATGTTGCTTGTTATATCAGTCATAGATTGACTATGAACCACACAGATGATATGGCCATGAAAAAGCAAGTGTATTTTTAGGATATACGAGGCAAGATATTTCTGGTATTACTTGGAAGTATTAATAACAATGCACAACTCACTCACTGGTAAGAGCTTATCTGGAATATTTTATACAATTCTTGTTACTCAGTTTTGAGAAAAAGGAATTGAAACTGGACTAGATGAAAAGAGGGGCAATTAGAATTATCAGAAGAATGGCAGCCTTTCTTACATGAGAAAATAAAAAGATTGTGACTCATTCCACTTACTAGAGACAAGATTTAGGAGGGATATGATTGCTTTCTATAAATATATCAGAGAAGAAAGCATGAGAGAAGAAGAGCTATTTACATTAAAGTACTATGGGTATAACAACTAGTCATGAATACATTTAGGCTGGAAAAAATTCTAATGAGAGGACTGAGGTTCCTGAAACAACCATAGTATGTGTAAGAAACAGAACTGGTTTTAAAATGGTGCTTGATAAATTACTTCAAAAGGAAAACAGATTATATAGTTTTCTGCAGTAGCAGGGGAAAAGACTCAGTAGTTGTCATCACACCTATGTCCTTTTTGTGTGATTAGAAAAAGTTAACTTTTTCTTTTGTGTATGTTGTGGGTCAGAAGTAGATGTACAAGCATAATTAGAGATGGACTCAAATATCAAGATTTGAAGCAAGATACTTGTTTTGAACACCTGAAAATGTGGGATGTCCACAGCTATGTCAAATTACAGACTGGGCCATAACTAAAAATGGCATGAGAAAAACTCTTCTTTTGAATTTCCAAGGGGAATAACATAGAGTGTAGCAGGAATCCTGCCCCCAAACCTGTACCTAACTTTTGCAACTCCCTCATTGCACATAAAGAGGCTCATATCATGTTAAAAACCCCATTTCATCTCTCAGGTCATTAAAGAAATAAACTAAAGAAATAAACAAGGTCAGGAGACCTGCATCCTTTCATAGCCTGTGAGCTGTTTACTTATCTGTGATGTTGGGCAAGGTACTTAAATCAAAATGTTCAGAAGTTCTTATTAGTGTGTATCCTTTTGTTGTACACACAAAAATTGAAGACACCAAGTACCCTATTTCCAGGTAGACTGGCTCCTACATCTTTAGCTGAAATCAGTTAAAACTCTGAGTGTTTAAAACTATGCTGTATGTCAAATGCTGTGTGTCTCAAGCTGAAACCAAAATTAGTGAAAATTTTAAAATGTTGGCAATAACCTCTTTATACCTTACCTATACCATCTGTAAAAAAGCAACAGTAAAGTTTACTGGAAATTAATTTAAGGTGAATGAATGAAAAATCACTCTGTAAAAGCAAAATTATATATGCTCCACATAACTTAGGGAATCTTTTGCATTTTCATGAATGACATATTTATCTTCTATTCTGCTTTCCACAAGAGGGAAATGCAAGGCATGTTGAAGTATGCCTTAAAGGAATGCTGCTTCTGGGAGCTCACATTAACATAATGATAAATGTGCTATATATTGCCTGAAAATGCTATGCCCCAATGTGTCAGAATATGTTTTCCCTGTACACTTCTTGATTACCATCTTATTTACATATTGGCAGGAAAAAAGATATTGTGAAAGGCTACAAAATAAGGCATGTTTTAACACAATCTTCTCTGAAGTCTAAGTGTTAGACCCCAAAGCAGTTATGTCTTGCAAAGACAGAGTCTGGAAACATTTTCTTGAACAATATAATGGAACTTTAAATCATACACAAAATTCAGGAAACCTTTGGGATAGTTTTGTTTTGAGTTCAGATTCAGTGCAACACTCTGGGGCTAGGTACAGACATTTGCAAAACCTGAGGTGGAATTAAACTAACTTGCATGGATTTCTGTAAGTGGACTAGGTTAGTTTGGAAGTGAACAGAACCCAACTTTTGCCTTCAGTGGTGGGAAAGGGGGTGGCACTCAGGCTGCTTGCACTGGCTATGGCCAGCAGGTTGGGGTGCTTTTGCAGGTCTTCCAGCAGGCTGCCAGAAAATGCTGAGCACAGCCAGCAGATGACCACCCCTGATCAGCCAGTACCTTGCCCCAGCCCCACCTTTTGATAGTGGCTGGCTGTCAGCCAGAGCGGATGAGCAGCAGAGTGAGAAGTGGGGAGCAGAGCCGGCTCCTCCCAGCTGTTCTGACTCAGGACATGCCAGCTGTCACTAGCAGCCAGAGTGGAGGGAGACAGAGGACCCCAATTCATGTACTCATCCCCAGTCCTGCCTCCCCCAGAGACAGGTGCCAGCATTCCCCCCTTTCCACCCACTTGGCTGCATCCGAGTAGTGAGGGGAGGGGGGCTGTTCTGTCCTGCAGGGACACAGAAGCAGGGACACAGATGCCAGGATTTGTCCCCTCCCTCAGCTGCTGCTGATAGCTGGCTGGAGGATGGAGGTAGGGCTGGGGATAGTGTGAGCTGAGTTCTACCATGCCACCCTATAAGGAGAGGTTAGCAGGGTCCCATAAAGCAACTTGGGATGAAAGAAGACAGTGACCTAACTTGAGTCGGGAGGGGGTCTGGTGCAGAAGTTCAATAGATCAGTTTAATCTAAATTTCTTAAGTCTGATAAAACATTGATCCAGGTGTATCTTAAACCAGGTTCCGCCATTTTTAAGCCAGTCGGTGAGCACTGAACTTTTGTTCTGTTACAGGTTTAGACAGGTTTCTGGTCACTTAAACCTGTTTTTGTGTAATGTCTGTATATGGCCTGGATGAAACCACTGATGTTTTTTTCAGGTCTGTCATTTGAGACATTGCTTCAAAACCCTTGAGATTAGATAGTGACGAAGGTAGCTTATTTCAAGTGAATGTATTGCTTTTTCTTTTTTTGCTCTCAAGTTATACAAGACACTTTAATACAAGACAACAAGATCATTTTGCTTCACTTTATAGGCTCCATTATCTCATCTGATTCTTAGGATCCTTTCCATTCTTCTTAGATAAGCTTCCACAGCTAATCTTTCCATCCTAAATTTTCAGGATCACACATTGCTCAGAAGCTTCAGTCCATAGGTAGAGTTTGCAACAGAAGTACGCACAAGCGTTTGTTAGCATGCCAATAAAATTACAGTACCAGTGAAATATCTGTAGTTGTTCTGGTTTCCTTTTAGTACAGTGTAATTTAAAACTGTGCCTTCACTCTTATTTGTATTTCTATTGTGCCTAAGATGACTCCAGGACTAGGATTCCATTGCATTAGGCATAGTACATCCACAGAACAAGAGGACAGTTCATATGCTCCGAGTTTATAGTCTAAATATAAGACAAGAGACAACACATGGATAAGACAATTGGGAGAACACAAGCAAACAGTAAGTGGTCAGCATGGCAGGGAAAATCACTGCACATTACCAGCCTAGCTATTGTCAAGTTTTTTTGTGGGTCTCATGAAAAAGAAAAGTTTAAAGGAGGGATCTGAAGCAGCATAGTGAGTTAGCCTTATGGGTGTTAACAAGGAGCCCCTCCCAAGCATGAGGAACAATATAGGAGAAGACACACAAATGTCTGTTTGAAAATCTAGGCGGCAGGTGCTGGTGGCTAAAATTATAGGCCATTCAGAAGTAGGAATCAAAATCTGGAAGTACAACCAGAGATGATAGGTGACATAGAAATAGGCTAGGAAGAACTCTGAAAGTGAAAACCAGCCACAATAGAGACTGGGGAATGAGTGGTGGGAAACCCAGAGAAGGGTAATAGGGCCCAGCTGCTGTTCTAAGGAAACGATCTTTACGTTAACATTATGAATGGATATAAGTGTAGGAAGACTGTATTTGTCAGGACCAGAGAAGAGGCTGCTGTAGTAATCAAGATGCAAGCTAAGTGCTTTGATGGATAGAAAAGGCTATATTTTAACAATGTTATGTAAAAAAAAATCTGCAACATTTAGGCTTAGCCTTGACATGAGGTAGAGAGCTGAGTTGAAGATGATGCTCAGATAAAAGGCCAGATTAGCAAAACAGGCTGATGGAGAGGTCCACTAAGATCAAGAATGGAAGTACCAATTAGTGCTGAAGGGATAGAGGCATTGGCAATGTGTAGGGGGTGCACCCCCTGAAATTGGCTGTGCCCCACCTGAGAGAAGCACCACTGGCAATGATTGGGTGCTGGGGGACACCTCCCCAGTCAGCAATTGGTTGCTGATGCCCCCTCCCCAGTATTAGGAGGCATCAGTCACCCATGGAGAGAGAGGAGCAATTAAAAGTCTATTTCAGTTACATTCAGATTGAGGTGATTGCAAAACATCCATGAGATGTCAGGGGACAGAATCTGGTATAAGTTTGGTTAAGGGGAGACAGGTCTGGAGTTGAGAGGTAGATCTGCACCCACAGTCATTGCACTGAAAGATGAATCGATTTCAGCAAAGACTACAATGTGTTAATAGCCCCATGTGGAGTGAAGGGTAAATGTGGTTGCTTTTATTATGTTGCTATTATAGTGCTATTTTATTTGAACCTACTGTGTTAAGCCTGTATTTTGGGAATGTGGCATACCTGAAGCTGAATATTACTGCCTTCTATTGGTCACTGAGTGCATCTACACATACATTTACTCTGGCCTAAATTTTCTCAGGTGTAAGCTACTCCGGAGTTAGTGTTTTCAGGCTGCTATCTACACAAGTGGTGATTAGGAAGCAGATTTGCTGCTCTTTGCACCAAGTTTTCTGCAGCCCTGCAATGGGGTCCTGCCACCACCAAGGAGAGCTCCAGGCTCTCCCTGGGAGATAGCCCAGGGGCTGGCAGGGAGCACTAGGCCAGGAAACAGCTGGCCCTGGGAAGGTGAGCGGGGTGCCTGCTGCTGGGGGTCAGGGACAATGTCCCCTCTGCCCAGAAGCAGGGAGCTCCTGAGCCTGGCTTCCCTGTCAGGGACACAGGGCTTGAAAAGAGCTGTAGAGGAGGGCCAAGTCCAAGCCCCCTGCCCTAATCAGCTGGTGGTGCACCTAGCAGTTAGCTCACTGCTAGCTGCCCCACTGGCAGATTGAGGCAGGGGGTTGGGACCTACACCACCCCTGCAGCTCTTGCCAAGCCCCATGCCTTGATTACCCAATCAGGGCATGAGGCCAGGACCTGCTTCTGACCACAACATTTCCTGGCCAGCTCCAGGCTGTGCAGGGAAATATGCATGTGCAACCCAGAGCCATTTGAGGACTGCCCAAAACAGGACAATCCCCAGTCACCTCTAGGCTAATTGCAATGGTGGAGTGGGGACTGGGAGATAAGTTTCTTCCACCCACCACTCCTCAATCACAATCTTGGAGTAGGGGGCTTAGAGCTCCCTGCTGCTTGGGCAGGGGGACATAGTCCCTACCTGGGCTTCTCTGGTGGAGCCCATCCCAGCAGCAGGCAGCTCCCAGGGGCAGGGAGCTATCTCCCATCCCCTGGTGGAGAGCTGACTGGAAGCAAAATCTGCACATGCTTACTTCTCAGTAAACTATGCCAATGTGAAGTTAAGCATCTTATGTATATGCGTCCACTGTGATGAATAGTGAAGTTCACAGAAAAACTGGAGGACTTCCAGGTGCAGGTTGAACTTAAGGGATCACATTCTTCTTTCTTTTACATGAGCAGCTGTGTTGACTTCATTAGGTCTCATGTGTATAAAGGAGAGGACACTGCTATAATATGATTATTTCTAGAAGCTGGGAGTCATCTGTATCTAATTTAATATAATGTTGGATAGCAGTTTGCCTGCATCATACCTGTCAGTAACATCTCAAAATAAAAAAGTAATAATTCACAGTAAGAAAATAACATCAGACAGTTTAACAAAATGAAATAGATTAGAAAGACAAAAGAAATGAAAGTCGATGAAAAATATTAAAGCAAACAGCCAAGGCCAGACATGTTGATTTAACATTCCTTCTACCCCAAGTGCTCACAAGTGTATGTATCCAACAATTTTTTGCTCAGGTATCTAAGATATCATTATAGTCAGAAAAAGAGGTTATGTATAGACTGTGGGTGGAAATTTTGAAAAGGCTAAGCACTGGGTTAACTCCTTCATGATGATAATAGTTTCTCTGAAGCAAAGTGATGCAATTTTGAACATTTCCAAAAATCTTATGCTCTTTTAAAATTTTTGGTTCATACATATGATGTGTATTTTCAGTCATACCTGCAATTCTTTAATTGATATTGATTTTGTATTTACCATCCATATTATCCCTGCAGAATTAGAACAGTTAAGGGGCCTAAAGACGTTTAGATAGCCTGTTGGGGTTACACTGTAACAATGGTGCTTTATACAAATTGATGTGAAGCAGTGTCACTGAACCTAACAGATGTTCACCTGTTGGATTGGGTGGGGAGGGGAAACTTAAGCCTGCCTGCACTGGTCCTGGCCAGCAGACAGGAGTGCTCCAGCAGCTTCCCAGGTGGCTGCTCAACTGCCTCTCTCCCCAGTCTGCTCTCTGCGCCCCCCCGCCGGCAACCCACCTCTGATCTTCAGCAAAATACCCCCATTTGAGTTGCATATTTCTGTAAAGTTAGTCAGAAGGCAGGGCAGGGTGGCACCTCAGAGACAAATTGAGAAAGGCATAAGTGTTCTTAGGCATCTGTTGCCATAGTATCTATCATAGTTGGCTGTTGGCTGTGAAAACTTACACCTCTGAACTAATATTGTTCAGGTGCCACCCTGACCTGCTTGCTCCCTGACTTCAGACTAACATGGCTAACAAGCTTTCTATCAGATTTGTAAAGGTGACAGTTAGGAATACTATGATCTTAGCACTTTTGATTTGGAAATCTTTGAGTCAATCCATATCCATTATGCCATATTTATAGCATTATTTTTAGTATGCAGTTGCCTTCTCTAAGAGAAAATAAGGAAAGCCCACCAGTGTCTCCACACCTCAGTACCCCATCTTCAAAGTGGGGCACCACTATACATCTATACCTTATGTGGCATTTTTCAAGAAAAAAACATTAAAAGACTGTGAATTGCTTGAACACTAGTGACAGATGCCTTATAAGCAGGACAGAAATAAAAGCAGAGAATTTAACCTTTTGTCTTGGCTTTACATGTCCTAATTTAATTAAAATGCTCTACAGAGGATTATAAATCTAGCATGGTAGAATCATATTTTTTTCTGTCTTTGGGTGCAGTGCTGTGACAAAGCCCAGTGATGCTAACCAGTCTCAGGCACAGGGTGGTTGTCCTTTAACCCTACAAATTGGAATCTTCAGTACTCAGTTAGTTTACTCCCTGGGTCTTGCTAGTATGTTCAGATTCTAGGGGAACTAAGAGGGAGAAGTGTCTCTGTTCAGGGGAGCGCAGAGATTGCAATTTTGAACCCAGCTGTTGTGCAGCACTTCAGCTAATCAGGAGGAAGCTTTTTTACCACCTTCACAGCCAGACTAAATCAAGGCCAAGAAAGAAGACAGCATAATAAAGTTGGTATAAGGCTCTAGATAACATAACTCATCCTGACACTGAATTTCTGTATCTCCAAAAATAAAAAAAGTACTATACAACAAGTAGATTTATATTAGCAAACACCACCATAGATTTCTGTGAATAAATTTATTTGACAGAAACACACATCAGTCCATTCACACTGTTAGACAGATGTGTTTATTGCATCCCAAACAAAGAAAGGTAAACTAAAAGAAGTATTGGAAATAAAGGATGGTGAGCAACTATTTAATCATAGAATCATCATAGAAAAGCAGAAATGGAAGAGACCTCAAGATGTTATGTAGTCCACCCTGCTAGAGGCAGGGATCATCCCTCTCCAAGTCATCCCATACACTTTTTCTTTAATGTATTACTAAAGCTACACAATTAAGCCTGTCACATAACTACAGGCTTCTCATCCCATGAAAATGTTCATGATGTCAAAAAGTTTCCTACTTCCCACTTGGATAAAACAAGGATGTGCAGCGACAGAGAGAGAGGTTTCCCTCCTCACTCACCTGAGCTGGCCCAGAAGTTAGGACACTTACCTGAGATGTTGGACATGTAGGAACAACATTCAGCTCTAGAGACCAAGAAGTTCTGTAAAGTGATGTAAAGCGGAACAGTTCTAATAGGGAAGGATAGTTGGGATATTTATATGGGATACTGAAGTTAAAGTACACAGTGGGCAAGTCTACACATGCCAATTTAAGGCACATCAGCTAATTTTAAGGCACATTAAGGACATGAGTCTACATCTGTGCAATGTTAATGTACCTTAAAAATTCTGATTTTAAGCTATTTTTGCCTTTGCTTTTGCAGGTATCAAATTTAGGCACAAATAGCTAAAGCGCCTTAACACACATGTAAATGTGCTAAGGCACATTAACACTGTCTATGTCAACTGACTTAGGACTAACTTTAGTCAGTCCACACACTGTGTTAATGTGCCTTAGCATGTGCACTGATATAGATGATGGTTTAGCTTGCTTATTGAGTAGATCATAAGTTTAAGTACGAGTAGTTCATAAGTTCAGATATATGTGTAATACTGAGCATAATTTTAAGTAAGGAAACATAAGCGCTGATACAGAAGAAATCTATTCCGGGGCCTAGGCTGATTCAATTGGAAAGAGGAAGGTGCCCTCATGATGACTTCAATCACGAGAGATAATTATAACTAACAGAAAAACATGTTATATAACAATGACTAACCTTATTGGACGCGCAACTAACCATATATAGAAGAACATATAAATATGGAAGTAAAAAACCCCTCGGGGTAGCTCTCGGTCCTTAAGACGGGAGACTACCCTTCTGCAGAAGTAATAAATTTACTACTGGCACTCTTATGTCTCTTGACTTATATTATCACAGCTAGTGCCTATGACACAAGGCCAAGTTGTCCTTTGGTTTATGGGCAACTGACTCGATTTTGCTAACAGCACTTGTAGACATGCACCTAAATTGCTTTAATGTGCATAGGCAAATGCGCATTAAGTTTAGGTGTGCTTAAAAGCATGTGTAGAAATGCCCAGTGGGTGGATCTGCATGAGACAATACTGAACAGTCATTAGTGCTTTTTTATTTAGTACTTGTATTAGCAAGTATTAAATAAATGCACAGTAACTGGAAGTACTGTGCCGTAGCACCAGAGAATGTCTTTTAGGTGATGCTACTGCATAGTAGCCCAATACTGTGCGGTTGCATATTAGTGCTGCTCATGCTGTGACATTACTACCCCATATTTTTCAGCTACTGTACAGTCAGCATCTCATGTGGATGCAGCCAGTATGAAAGATGCAGAATAGCATTAGCAATGCATAGGAGGTGCACGCAGGTGCATGTGCACACCCTGAGATTGGCTGTGCACTCCCTGGAAGCACCAGCCATGAAACCAGAAGTGCCGGTGGAAGTGCACTTGCAGTTTTGCCAGTATCACTGCTCATGGTTCCAGGCTTGGTGGTTGGCCACTGGGGGACTCCCTCCCACCTCCCCCCCCTCGGTGATCTGGTGCCCCTTCAGACTTAGGAGGCACCAATCACCCATGAAGAACAGGAACCAGAAACATGGTTTCCTATGTCTAAGCCAAGTACCCTAGCTGCTGAACTACTTAGAGTGGTTCAGAGGGCTAATGTTTTTAATAGTTTTTTTATTCTGAATCCAAGAAACTTTCTTCCTGACAAAAGATTGGTCAAAACTGGTATATTCCCAGGAAAATTTTAGGTTTAGATGAATCTAATTTTCATTTTCTGATATAAAATAGCATTGAGGCAGTGCATCTTTGGTGCCTGCCACTTTAAGGGCTGAAGCAGGGAGCTGCCAGGTGTCTTATGAGGGTGGCCATTTTCAAACATAGGCCAGAGAGGCAGCAGTCTATGTTGAGCAGCCAAGGAGGCAACATCAGGCTGTGCTGCTCCTGGAATACTTTGGAGGTAAGGGTGAGGCTATGGGGATGGAGGAGGCCTCACTGGTCCTGGGCATGACTGGAAACTGCACCCTGCTGGGGATGGGTGGCCTGGTGGGGCTTCCTGTGGTGAGGGCGTCCCCAAGAAAGGCCAGGCCAATTACCTCCCTGGTGAAAGGTGAGAAGGGGTGCCTCATAATCCCAGCCCCCACATCTTAGTGGGTAACCCAGCAAGGAGGTTGGCAGGGCCAAGGGGGTCCATAGTGGGGCAATGTGCCCAGGGTGAATGAGGGGCAAGGAGCCCAGAGTTTGAGAAGGGGCATGGAGCATAACAAGGAGTATGGAGCTTAGTGAGAGGCAAGGAGCCCAGAGTGTGTGAGGACTTGGAGCCTAGCAATGGGTATGGAGTCAAGTGAAGAGGCAAGGAGCCCAGAGGCTAGGAGCCCTGACTCTGTGTGTGGGGCAAGGAACCCAGGATGAGTGAGGGGAACAGAGCCTAGTGAGAGAGGCCAGAGTCAGGGACCAGGATATAATTACAACTTGGATAACATCTGCAGGCATGGGCCATGGTGTAGGGGAGGTACAGAGCCATGGATAGAGTCCCCTGGCATCAGGACATGTAATAGGCAGCCTCCCACAATTTACCTCCAGTTTATTGTAATAGCAAAGTTGTGGCGGGAGGGACTAGGTGGACTGTCCCATAGACAGATGGGCTGGCCAGCTTGAGACTTATCCCTGAGCATGCCCCCTGTCATAGGCATCTTGTTGGAAAACTTATAACCTGCTGTAATTGAGAGCAGCCACTTATCTATAAAACAGGACACAAGAGTTGACTCTGTCACATCTGTTATTCTCACCTGTCTCTCTGACTACTTCATTATGGCTGTCATCAGCTGAAGAGGTGCATCTTCATTCAATGCTCTGTCTTTCGTACTTCTTCGTCCCGTACCTACAACTCCACAACCTACCACATAAAATACAAATTCAGACAGTACCTCTATTTGTATAAAGACTTCCTACTAGATTTTAATCCCCTGCTTCCCAGAGACATCTATCAACAGATACATGTGTATGCTGTTTTTCTCTCCATGAATGTGCTTGAGAGAGAGGGCCAGTAGGGAGTTCATTTCACTCTTGGCCTAGTCATGCCAGGTTCCTGGAACACTAGATGATGGGCCCCACCAACTATTTTCAGGGCTACTCCACAGCTTCCTGGCTACAAGTCTTGCTACTGATTAAGCTTATATCCCAGACTCCATCCTTGCCATCATTTAATACCAGTCACAACATAATTGTGATTTCTCTGGTATTGCATGAAAGTCACTCCATGGGCTTCATCAGGGTTACTCCTTATTTGTACTATTTTAACAGAGTAGAATCTTGCTCTCAATGGGAGAATGCATGCTGTTTGGCTTTGAGGCAGCATTGAAGCTCAGCACCAGGCAAATTCCCTCAAGAATGCTTGCTCAATTCTGCCTGAAGTTAGTCTGCACAGGCAAAAACGGTCAGGGAAACCCTGCTTGGCTGTTACATTCTCCCCTCCAGTATTCCCAGAGGATGAGAGCCTGAATTTGGCTCATAGATAAAGAGGACTTTTTGCACACTCTAATCACTCCATAGCGGCTCATGAGACTCATACCCAAATGCTGCTAAATAAAATTTTCCACTTCAGCAACTTATTTAACCAGAGGGAATTCTGCCTACAACACGATTGAATGTATTCTTGCTCAGAAAATAGAAATCATTGATTACATCACATTCTGTGCAGGCATTGTTCTTCATTCTGCTCAATGGACTGTGCTTTAAAGAAGCCTTTCTGATTGCCACTAAATAAGTTAGTGTTGAGAAAGCTTTAACTGGGGACAGGATTATTATTGTAACCCTTCACTTGTGCGTTGCTGGCAGCTGTGAGGATCAAGTTCAAACAATTAGGGGTCATTTTAAAAATAAACATACACCACTGTGTCAGACCCCCCACCCAGGATTTCTAGGACAATGAAGTACCTTTTGGGCAGCCGTTATTAGGCAATGCTATCCCACTTACAAGTCATGTGCATGAAAGAATGAAAGCTTTCTTTGGGCTGAAAAGGAAACATATCAGCATTGAAAAATAGAGCAACACTATATCTACATGAATGATAAATAAAACACTACCCCAGGAAATGTAATCATTTACCTTTCTTCTTGACACACTTCTTTTTCATCCGTTGTGGGCAAAAGAAGAGTGCATCCATCCTCACCAGTAACTGGAGGTCCATTCCACCAGACTATAGCACAGAGATCAACATTGTAGTGGGCCAGGAGGATATTTTCCTCTATCCTCTGACACCTATCTCAGTGAAATTTACTTCCAGTAACATCCTTATACAGATGTAGCCCAAAAGTCCTTAGTATAGCACAAAATGTTTGTAAGCTGTCGTATTCAGACCTCATAGCTTTTGTGGCTAGTATATGGCATGATTTAAATTTCATTTTTATATTTTACAATGTCATGATTTAGTCAGTAAATTAATGTGTGTTGGCTGAGGATATGATTTAATTGATAAATGTATTCAGATGAAAGTGATCCAAATATTAGTTTAATATTGTCTATTCATCAGAGCCACATATTTGCTTCTACAGCAGGAAAGTAAAATGGTTGCATAGTGAAAATGTGACAAGCACTGCCAGTTATTCCATGTTGCCAAAAAAAAAAAAAAAGTGGGGTGTGGGGAGGCATTCAAAACTGGATGCTTTAGTATGCCCATAAAATTGAAGATGTACCTGTTTTCTGTGTATAGTATTTGATGGAGGCTACACAGTAAAAGACAGAGGGGACAGAAAGGATGGTAAAGCGATAAAAAAAAAACCTAATGTGCAAAGATCCCATTTCATGTCATTGTTATGCTGGTGTTATATGACAGCCCTCCATACAGTTTGTCTAAACATTGCTTTCTAGGACTATAACTTAAAGTAATGGTCTGTTGTGAGTCTTAAAAATGTTAGGCTATTTAAACTGAAGTCAAAGGCTTCTATTTTTGATCTGTGTCCTTCCAACACTGCTCATTCTTACTCCTTATAGCAAATACTTTTTCTAGCTCAGAAGAATAGTGGCTATTCTTAACTAGGTAAAATTGTAAGCCCTGTTGTAAACGAAGCATGGTGTATATTGTCAATACAAACTGTCCAAAATTTAATGGCAGTGTTTAAATGTTGTATGGTTGTTTCAATGTGCTATCAGAAATGAAACACTGGAATAAGTTGTGAGAACATAATGAATGTTTTTCTAGATGAAGAACATAATGAATGTTTTTCATAAAAAAGGCTATTTAATCAGTATAGTTAGTTATGTTATAATTGTTCAACCCCAACATGATACCATGCTGTTTCACTTATTTTCTTCACGTCCATGCCTAAACTGATTTTATATATATTATATATATAATATATAAATATATATAATATTCTCTAAATATTCTATATATTCCACATATATTCTGTACGAAGAATGACAGGAAGTCTGTTAAAAATATCACAGTCTTTTAGGAATGCAGCAATTTGCAATGTTTGGCAAGCTTTCCTCAGTCCTCTTCCGTGTATATTGTATACAGTTTCAATCATGCAGCCACTGAAGTCAAGAGAAAAACTCTTACTAACTCCAAATGGCATTGGATCAGGCCTTTACTGTCCCCAGGGTGCCTTAGTAGACTATGAGTTGTTTCAGAGAACTGTGGCATAGATGGGATTTGGGCTGCAAAACCAAAAAAAATAATGTTTTTCATTTTTGACAATGTTTCTAGAGTTTTTGCACATTCTTCAAAACACAACTGTTAAATTTCCTTTAACATTTATTCTTGCTTTTCATACCTACTCTGCTGGGGAATTTGTCCCTGTCTGTACATTGTGCCTTCATGATATTAACATCTGAACAACAAATAAATATTTAATTTTAATGTGGCCTTTAATAGAAAGAAAAGTACTTATTTATCCAGAAGACAGGTGGAAACCAAGGGCCAGATCCAGATGTAGAGGCATGTCCACTTTGTGGTGTGGCATGTGCTCTTGCGGTGCCACAAACTGCATGTGTTGCACGTTAAACTGTGTGTGGCTGGGGCAAAATTTGCTACTAGGATTTCCCAGATTTCCCAATAGTTAAAAAAAAAAAACCCTGAAAAAAAAGTGGCACAAAGCATACCAAAATGCCATGTACCAGGACAAATGCAAATGGTCTCATTGACAAAGGTCTCATTTCATTCATGTATTGCTGCAGTCACAAGCCCTGCAGCTGATCAGACTCCCAGCCATGGCAATATGTGGGATTATGTCTGGTGCTGGATTCCACAAACATGTCTCCTGCCATGTAGATTGCCTTAACCTGAAAGTCTAGAGGGCCCATTGATTTCTGATGGACATCCCATTTAATCAGCTGTTAGAGATTATGGATAACAATCATTACTGGTTTAAAAAGACTGAAATCAGTGGAGATATACTTGTTTACGTTAAAGGGAGCTTGGCCTGTAATGTAGGAGGATACAAATGTGCAGTATCTTCCCATTCTGGGTGGGTAGCTCAGTGAGTGGGAATCAGGCTTACTGAATTGAAAGTGAACCTAGAAAACATGTGATAAAGTAATAAAAGAAACTATTACTGACCAGAAGAAAAAGTATAATGGAAGAAATTCCTTTCTTATATTCTCAGTACACTTCAGTCATTTTTCATCTTTTCTCAGGATCAGCACAAATCTTTTCTCCCTTTTAGAGTGCAGCCATTTCATTACCAGCATGTTTAGTGCTCTTATTGGCCTGTGAGTTTAGGAACATTAATAAAAATCTTTATATGAAGTGGTCAATAATGGTGCTGTAGCAAATGATTCAAAATCTTGTCAATGTTCCTGATTCATCTTGACAATGTCTTTCATACGCATTTCAATGGCATGTGGAAAACCTCACTTTGCTCTCCCTGGGTGTATCTTGCTGGAGAAGAAGAAAAGAATTGTTTTAATAAATCAAAGTGCAAAACCTTTGCTATCCCCAGGCTCTGCTCAGATAGCTTCAGTAGGGCTTAGTCTTTTATTTTTTAGCTACACTAAACACTCACAGAGGCAGATCCTCTACAGAGCAGTGCTGGCGTGTTGTAAATATAAATGCAAGACAAACATTTCTCACATGAAGCCAGGGAGTTCCTGGGGACACAATCTTGCATTAAGAACCCTCCCTTCATATGAGCCCCATGGTCAGTGAGCTTCATTGTCTGAGGATCTTTGCAAGAAGGAGGAACACACAACGATGGTTGAGAGAGAATAAAAGCACATCCTGAGTTTATGTTACTTTTTCCATGGCCCATGTCACTTTTGGGGATCTAACTCACAAAGAGGGTTTGCTGTGGCTACAATAGCCAGTAGTATCCCTGGGTATGATTTCATTGGTGCTAAACTGCCAAGGAACGGGATTAGCACTTTTTTGGGTTAGAGCTGGGGCTGAGGTACAAAGCTTCTGTTCGGGTAGTTGTTGATCCCTACTGATCCCCTGTGTCCCAGCAGCCTTTTTGATTGTGTGTGGGTGGTCAGACTCATACTCTAACGAAGAAACTGTGGGCTGCAGAGCAGGGGAATCCCTGCAAGGAAAACCTATGGCAGGTTTCCTTCCTTTTATGTTTCCTACAGAAGGGGACAATCAAGAGCATTATTGGTATTGTTACTTGATTTTATTATAAAATTAATATTGTTTGCATGCCCAGATGTGCATTAGGCACTTCACAAATAAGGCAATTCATAAAACTGAGCGTTGAAATCAGATGCCTAAATTCACATTACTAGTCATCCTAATAAAAGTGGTTTGATATTCAGGAGCACTGAGCATAAGCAGCTCTCATGAATTCAAAAATTTAGAAGATTAACTCCAGGCATCCAGCTTTTGAACTTTTGGCCATGGTTCCAGGCCATTTTAATTAAAAAGGACACAAGTGGTAGTAAGAAACAGATGTAAGAAGATGAAGACCTAAGAAATGAAGGAAGCAAAAATAAGGCCCCATAGTCATCTCAGCAAGGCATATATATACACGTTTTGCTGGCTCAGTTCCTTCTTACAGTGATGGTGATTTGTTGTTGGTTTTTTAATCTATTCTCCCTTTCCATTCACATGGGTGAGATGGCATATGCAAGATTTTTGGAGGGAGATGAATGCCTGTGCTCTGAAATGATCTGGGACTTTCATTCTACTGTACTGTTTCTACATATTTGCCATAAGAGGGTCTCAATGTGCATGGGGATGTTTTATCAAAAGTTTAGTGACATTTGCCACTCAACATATTTTCTGGGTTATGATATAACTTTTATAATTTGGTGATGCTTAGCATACAAATTTCAAGCCTGATAAACAAGTAAGGGGGAGTAGAAGCAGAACATTTAGACAAACAGAAACCAATTAAAAATGTTTAAGCCATTTAGGAAGACAGGGAAGCTGAAGTGTATCAATCTGGGCTTTCCTTGTTTTCTTCTTAGCTGGCTTTTATTTTAATGAAATCATTGCAAGCAGCTAATCCATAGTACTGAACAGGGCTTTTTGTCTCATTTAATTGATTTTTTCATTGCAGCTACGGTGCTGAAAGATTAAACATCAGTTCCTGTGCATGTACAGTACCTTTTTTAAGAATACTTTTAAAATATGCACATCTATTAACTTATTCACAGACTACAAAATGATCCTGCACTTTATGAGGTGTGATTTTAGTGATTAACATAATGACTAATCAGCTAAGTATGGCTTTGCCTCAGTCTATTTACCAAAAGAATAGGCAAAACTGTATATGCATCTGTCTATTCATTTATAGCACAGAGAGCAGTTTGATTTGATTAATGATGACTGAAGAATAGTGCAATAGCTATTGCACTATAGCTATACATAGCTAGGACTAAACCTAGATAGACAGGAGTTAAAGAAATAAAGAGAAGTCCAGATACCAGCAGAAATGGTTTACTACAATTTTCTCTGTTATTATTCATAAGCCTATCTTTTGCCAAAATCCTCCTTGGACTTGACATTAGTGTCAAGTCTAACAAGGCAACAGCTAAGAATTTTACCTTTTTTAAGCACGGGGAACATTTTTCATGCTTTTATTTACTTTGGTCTACTGACTAAGCTCTTGACTCACCATAAAGTTCATGACCTCACTTTATACTCACAATAATGCTATTATTCTGCTAGTGTTGAAAAACTTCAGTTTCCAATGGTGTCAGTAGAATATGAAGATGGTCAAGACCACAAAGGGTTGGGCCTAAATGAATTCTGTAGTCAAGGGACATCTCTGCTTCACTGGTATACTTAATTGCCCTCAGAAGTCATTTTTATTCTTTGCTATGGGTATGGTCCCCTTAAATACACCAGGCAGTGGAACGTGTGAAAGGCATTTTCACCACCCTGAAATTACAAGTCATTAAGGAGCGCCTGAGTAGTGGAATGGAGTATTGCCATGTACAAGCGATGAAAAGATTGTGGTAAGAGATGAGAGTGAATTCTAGGGAAGCAAGAAGCAACTACAGAGCTGAAAGAGCTGAAAGACATTAGATTATTTACTTTAAAAAGACCAAGGGAAAGATGAAGAATTTTATAAAAAAGGAAAAAGCTAAGAGAAGTAGCACTGAGACAGGAGACATGATGGACCCGTAGGAGATCTTGAACTACTATGACACTTACCATAAATTAAGTAACATTTTAGGGACTCCAGAACATATTTGTTTACTTGATTTATATGCCATCCTACCTAACAGAGGCTCTGGCCAGCTTACAGTAAGGGAATAGAATGCCCAATAAAACAGAAGGAAAATTCTTATAGAATAGAAGAAAACATAAAACAGAAACCCACTAAATAATACCTCAGCCTAATTTTGTTTGCAAAATGCCTGGCCAGAGGTCTTGGGTCAGAAGTAGGGCTTCATGTCTATCAATGGAAATTTCTCAAAAATGTCTCTGGTCTTGAGAAGTTTGCTTCTTCGCACCTCTCCTGGACCAGCCCAGGAGTGGAGCATACAAGCTTTCACTCGCAAGGAAGATCTTCCAGATTCACTTAGATTATCCCAGGGAAATGTGTCAATATCTCTGTAGAAATGCTTGTACCTGGCTTTACAATACTTCCTAAAGATGTCCAGGCTTGGGCTCTGGAGGGTCACAAGAAGGAAGGATTTCCAGAGCTGAGACAGCTACTGTGAATGACATTTTGCTAAGCAGACAGGAAGTTGCTCTCATTTGACCTTAAGGATCATAAGGGAGAAGAAGGTCTCAGAAGTATGTAGGGCTTAAAATATTTAGACCTCATAGCTCAAACCAGCACCTTGAGTGAAGAATGAATGAAATGATATCACGTCCCAACTAAAGTATTGTATTAAAGCTTTATCTGACCTGAATCAATATAACTCCACAGACCTGATTTCCATCAGCAAAATGATCTTCTGCATTGTATTTATTTTTCTTACCTGTGGCTTATGAAATTTCACTTGTGCTTCTTCTGCTTGTAAGAACACAAAGGCCATAAAGATTAACCATAAAGATTAATTTAAACCATTAACGTAAACCATAAAGATTAACTTAAATAATATCACAGAATCATAGAAAATGAAAGTTAGAAGGGACCTCAGAGCTAGGGACAGACATTACACAGAAATGTATTTAAGTGATCAGAAACTGGTTCAAACCTGTAACAGAACAGTTATTCAGTGTACATAAACTGGTTTGAAAGTAGCTGAAACTGGTTTGAGATGAACCTGGTTGAATGTAGTATCAGAGTTAACTGATTTGGGTCAACCCGGTTTATGCAATGTTTGTCCCAGACCCCTAGCTGGTTTAAGTTAAATCAGACTCCCCGCCGGCATGCTCTCTGGGCTGGGTGGGACTCTGCTCCACAGCAGAGCTGGCCCCTCCCCTCTTCTCCCTGGCTGGAGCTTGGCACAGACTGCAGAGGTCCCTGCTCCCCCTCTCCTCTCCTCATTTCCTCTGCCTCACAGACACCTCTCAGCATTATCTAGCAGATCACATGCTGGTTACGGTCTGTGCTGTTGCAGACAGGACAAAGGGAGACTCAACAGGTAGCTGGTAATGTCCCTCTGTTGTTTTCTTAATGAGGTGATAAACAACGAATTAGGGGTGATAAACAATGTTATCAATTCCCTGCTGAGCTGGTCAGAAGAGGGGGGAACCCTCTTCTGGGTTCAAAGTATCCTGCTGGGGCCTGGCCATGCCCCCCCTTCCCTTCCCGGCTCCCAGCTTAGCATTGGAAGGGAAGGGAAGACTGCTTTAGTGCCCCCTGGGTTCTAGCCTAAGCCACTGCAGGTATGTGCCTGCATGTCTGGGATGTTTGTGCAGTTACAAAGTGATTTTGCCTAGCCAACTTAAACTAACCTGCAAAGATTGAATCAACTGAGGCTCAAAGTTTTTGAATTTCTGTCCCTAGCCCAGGAGATAATCTATTCCAATGCCCTACTCAAAGCAAAACCATGCTCAACTATATCACCACAGCCAAGGCTTTGTCTACCTGACTCTTAAAAACCTCCAAGAATAGAGATTCCACAACTTCTCTGGGTAACCTGTTCCAGTTCTTCATTACCCTAACAGTGAGGAAGGTTTTCCTAATATCTAGCCTAAACTTCCCTTGCTGCAGCTTGAGACTATTGCTTCTTTTTCTGTCATCTTCCATCACTGAGAACAGTCTAGCGCCATCCTCTTTCAAACCACCCTTCAGGTAGTTGAAGGCTGCTATTAATTCCCCTTTCAGGTTTCTCTTCTCCAGATGAAATAAGCCCAGTTCCCTCAGTCTCTTCTCAGCCGCGTGAACAGGCTGCGCAAACAGGCGCTTGTCTGCCAGCGCGTGAGTTAGCGCGGAGTTCGTGCCTAATTGTTCTGAAGTAGCAGGTTTTTTAATATTATTATTATTATTGGGATTTATTCAGAAATCAAGTTGGTGATTGTCTTGGTTTCAGAAGATCATATTTCTTTTATTCTTAATATACTTTACCAATTAGAATTGGCAATGATTAACCAAAAGTGGCTTTTCTAAAAATATGTGTAGAGTTAAGTTACACAGGCATAATAAGCTGGAAGTGACTTTACTCACAGCAGATACGTGTGGCTATTTCAAAGATGATAGTCATTAACATTCTGAATTGAAGAGGTTAAGTTTCAGCAGATGCTCTGAAAAGGGAAAAAATGACTTGAACTAGAAGAACAGTAAGAGTCCACTATTGTACTAAATGGATATCATAGCTACAGGATGATTTATTACAAACTGAGCTGCAGGGTACAAATAACCTTCAAATGTTATCAGAGAAGGAGATATCAGAGAAAAATGTATCTCAGTGTCATGGATATCTCCCCAGACCACCAGCAGCAGATTTTCTTAGTGCCCCTCAAGACACACAATAGAATTCAATGTCAAGCAGCAACATCCAGTTTGAAGAATGACTTGGTAAATAGCTGTAATGCAGCCTGTATTCACTGGGTAGCTGACTCCAGCCCTCCATCTCAAACACTATCTGTCTCTCCCCCACACATGTTGAACTTAAAATAGCTAACATGACAAATAAGGCCTTCAAACCCAAGTATGAAATAAGGACTGTATCACTATTGTACAGTTTAATTTAGAAGGCAGTTGGAAAGAATAAAGGCAAAGGAACGCCTTCCTGGTGGCTGGGAGACAGGATACATTAATTGCACATTCTCCTGTGTTTTTATTATTTTGCATCCAGCAGCTATGCAGATGAAGAAGATATGGCACATCAGAATTATTAATTGTTATGGCCACAGCATGTTACTCTGAGTGACAAGTTAATTCCAGCACGTGGGTATTCTCTGTAGGCAGAGATGGGGTTTCTTAGACAAATACACCTATAGCATACACTGACCGTGGAACCAATTTTTCTGGATTTGATTACATAATAAAGCTCATGGTCATTCTTTATGAGTACATTTGAGGAAAAGGTGGAAAAGGGAGTCTGTTTTCATGTTGTTTCCACATCTTCCATCTTGTATCCAAAGCATAGAATTAGGCTGAGGTACCAAAAGCATTTCAAAATCCAGTATGCACTCATCACAGATCTTCATGTTGGGGCTTAGCTAAAATGCAGCATGTTTTTGTTGCTCATGAACTCAAATAAATCCTGTGTAAACATGCTACTGAAAAGAAAGGCAAGGATTTCTTGGGGTGATATCTTGTATTGGACTAGCTATGTAGTTGAGATAAAATTAGAATATCTTGCATTTGAAAGCTTGTCTTTCTTAGGTCTCCAATCACAGGAAGTTAGGCACACACAGTATAGTATTAAAGAGCAGAGGACAGGGAGTGAGAGAAATTCTCAAGGGTAACAGACATACAACTGAAAAGTGGCAGATACACAATTAGCAGAAGAGAAAAAAAAACTGATTACTGGGAGATCAAGGCCTAGCAGAAGGGAGGAACATTCTCACCTTTCCTTTATGGAAAAAAAATCAGTAATTGGGTAAAAATTAAGTTGCCATGAACCTAATGTCAATGTTTAGTCTTGATTCTTAGTGTTCAGACAGCTTATCAAATTTTTGTTTCCAACTTCAACTTTTAAAGGTGTTAGGTAGATTTCCCCTGAGTTTGAGGGCAATGAGTTCAGAGAGGGAGTAGCTGTTTTGTGAAAAATGTGCTCCTAATGGTGTGCAAAAATATAGAACTCTTGGTTCAGAAAAAAATACGTTTTATTAGATCAACTAGAAAATTGCGAAAAAAAAATCTTTTTCTGCAAGCTATTTTTTTTTTTGCAATTTCCTAGTTTGTTTAATGAAAGGTATCATTTCTGAACCAAGAGTTCTATACTGTTGTATTTCTTTTTGTCTAATACAAGCATGGCTACCAGTAGGGGTGTGCGAAACAGGCCATATTCAATTCAGATTTGGATTCAGCCTGAATCAGGGATAGTGATTTGATTCGTTGATTCACATCACTGTTCCTGATTTCATAGTTTTATAGTTTCATAGTTTCTAGGGTCGGAAGGGACCTGAGTAGATCATTTAGTCTGACCCCCTGCCATGGCAGGAAAGATTACTCCTGGTAGTGCTCGGGGGAACAGGGACTCCCCCAGTGCCTCCTGATCCCCCCTGACTAGTTTATAACAGGCCACTAGATCCCCCCTCAGCCTTCTCTTCTGGAGGCTGAACAGTTCAGGTCCCGTAGCCTCTCCTCATAGGGCCTGCCCTGCTGCCCCCTGATCATACAAGTGGCCCTCCTCTGGACCCTCTCCATGCTGTCCACATCCCTCTTGAAGTGCGGCACCAAGAACTGGACACAGTACTCCAACTGCGGCCTGACCAGTGCTGCATAGAGGGGGAGGATCACCTCCTTGGACCTGCTCGAGATGCATCTGTGGATGCATGACAAGGTACGGTTGGCCTTCCTGACTTCATCCCCACACTGCCGGCCCATGTTCATCTTGGAGTCAATGATGACTCCAAGATCCTTTTCTGCCTCTGAACCAACAAGAAGGGAGTTCCCCAACCTGTAGGTATGGTGCCGGTTGTTCCTCCCCAGGTGCATCACTTTGCACTTGTCAGTATTGAATCCCATCCTGTTCTCATGTGTTACCAGATTTGCTCACTACTTTGGGGTATGCTTATTTATTAGGGCTAAGGTCTTGGTAATTCTATTAATGAGCTGCTTGTGTTACTTGTGTTTCTATACAGAGCTGTATCTCTCCCCCTGCAAGCCCTAACCCCCAGTGTAGCTATCTTGCAGGACTCAGTTCAGTGGGGCTGGGTTCCTCCAGTCCCAAATCAGTCATACACACAAACACACACAGATTAACGTGACATGGCTGACCTGGCTGGGTTGATCAGCATGGACAGGCTGACACCCTCATATGCCAAGAATCAGTTCATCAGAGCAACAATAACTACAGTCAGACACAAGCACACAGTTAAACAGAATACCTCTGAATCTGGCCGGGTGTCCAGATGACACCCTCATGGGCCAGCATTCAGTTCATTAGGGCACGTCTGAGCCAAACTGGGTCAATCAGCCTGTACAAGCTGATCCCCTTATGTGTTTCAAACTCAGCATGTCCCAATCTTTTAGCCTCTTGATGAACAGACCCCACAGTATTTTTGGGCTACACAGGGATCTTTAGCTTAGGTAAAAGGAGCGTTGCTGCAGAGCAAGTGGGGGAAAGAGAAGTAAAGAAGGAAAAATATACCCAATTACCACCAGTTTGACTATAAAAGTTATTTATTGTTAAGTAGATGAAATATATAATGACACTAGTAGTAATAGACGTGCAAGGGAAAAACAAACACAAACAGTTACAGTATACCCTGGTTTCACTAAGTATTTGGGGAAACTTAGCTGAAGCTGAATTAATACAGTTCAACTTCAGAAATCTATGCTTAGTGAGAGAGAAGAGAAAAGAGAGAGAGAGAGCTGGGATCTCACCAGTCCAAGGCACTTGGGTTGCAAAGCTGACAGGTCAAAGTTCTCAGCACGATCCTTGAAGGGAGATGATCTGCCTCCTTCAGCCTCTCCAGAAGAAAGCGGGTGGCACACACACTGCTGCTTATTTTACAGATTTTTATACCCCCAGTTCAGCTTCTTTCAAGCATTCTCAATAGTGTAAATCAAATTGTCTTTTCTATTGACAAGGGGTTATCTGATTGGAACATTTCAGGAACTTGATTGATACTCAGGAAACACCTACTTGGGAGCCAACTTGACATTCCTATGGATAGCAGATATACTTGATGGGTTCTCTCTTGGTGTCTTCAGAAACAATAGATCGCAGCATCAGGGTTTTGGATTTTTACTTGCTGTGAACAAGCCTCAGCTTAGCATGACTTTTCCAGATCTTACTATAGTCTTTTAACAGACTTAAGGCAATTATTAGAGTGTTCATAACCTGTTGCGGAGAGGACTTCCACCAGTCGTCTCCGGAAAAGTATGACAACACTTGTGGTCAGGGCTCCAACAGGCTGGACGCTGTGATGAATCCTGTACCATTGTTCAAATGTTATCCATACCCCCTCTGACTCAATCTATTGCCTCAGCATTCCCTAACCCGGCAACTGAGTTTTAGCCAATTAAGTTTGTATAGGCCTTCCATAGTGGGACCAGGGAATGTGTGGCCCGAGATGCCTAGTAAACTTATTCTTGCTTAGAGGTGTGTGTGTGTGGGGGGGGGAAGGTCCTTTGTAAATCCAGATTAGAACTGGTATGATAAATGATGAGCTGGGTGTGAGGGTTGATTAGCATTTGGAACACAGCTTCCCCATCATGCAGTGCTCCCCTGCTTCGCTGATCCCAGAATTCACTGCAGTCTCTGCTTCAGGTTTTCTGTTCTCCATCTCTCATGTAAATGAATGGTCATCTGGTTCCCATCTCAGATGCAAATGAGACCTAGGGCAGTTGTTTTACTTTTGTCACCCTTATCTGGAGGGTTTTAGGTGCATCTCTCATTGCATCTTAATCAGTTTCTGTTTAGGTGGGGGGGGCGATTCTTTCTGAGTCAGACAGTCTGTGTCCTGTGTCAGGGTTCCCCAAGAACATGGAGCTGACAGGTAACACATGTGCCCACCCTTGTAACCTGTCTAGGTCTAACTGTAGCCTATTGCTCCCTTCTAGAGTGCCCACATCCCCCCACATCTTAGTGTCATCAGCAAATTTGAACAGGGTGCTTTCTACCCCCTTGTCCAAGTCATTAATGAAGATGTTGAACAATGCGGGCCTGAGGACGGAGCCCTGTGGAACCCCACTGCCCACATCCCTCCAGGTTGAAAATGACCCATCCACCACCACTCTCTGGGTGCGGCCCTCCAGCCAGTTGGCAACCCAATTGACTGTGTGGGTGTTGACACCACACCACAGTCCCCCGGTTTCTTAATGAGAACAGGGTGAGAGATAGTGTCGAAGGCCTTCTGAAAGTCCAGGAAGACCATGTCCACTGCTACCCCTGCATCTAATGATTTGGTTATCTGATCATAGAAGGCCACCAGGTTGGTTTGACAGGACCTGCCACTGATGAACCTGTGTTGGTTGCCCCTAAGCATGAAATCCCCTGCTGGCCCCTCATGGATGTGTGCCAGAATAATTTTCTCAAACAGCTTGCCTAGGATCGAAGTAAGACTAACTAGCCTATAGTTTCCTGGGTCCTCCTTCTTCCCCTTTTTGAAGATGGGAACCATGTTGGTCCTCTTCCAGTCTTATGGCACCACACCAGAGCACCACAAGTGCTTGTAAGACCACGCCAGGGGTCCTGCAATGACCTCAGCCAATTCCTTTAGTACTCTAGGATGGAGATCATCCAGACTGGCTGACTTGAATACGTCCAGTCCCTCCAGAAGCTCCCTAACTAGTTCCTCACTAACCCTTGGCCCAGGTGTGCCTCCCCTGGGGCCTGAGGGGGGGCCAGCAGGGGGGTGGCTGTTCCGGTCCCTGCTTAGGAAGATGGAGGAAAAGAAATCATTAAATATATTAGCTTTATCGTCTGGTGTGACAACCAAATTTCCTAACGTGTCCTGCAGGGGCCCCACATTACCCCGAACCTTCTTTTTTTTTACCCCCTATGTATTTAAAGAAGGACTTCTTATTGTCTGTAATCCAGGAAGCTAGTCCCAGTTCCACCTCTGCCTTGGCCTTCCTGACTGCCCCCCTACATCCCTGAGCAACTACAGTATAGTCATCCCTGCTGATGTCCCCTCTTTTCCACTGGGTGTACGACTCCCTTTTAGCTAGGAGACATTCCTGGATGCTTTTGGTGAGCCATGGGGGCTTGTGTGCCCTCCTGCTCCCTATGATCCTCATTGGGATTACCTCTCTTTGGGCTTGGAGGATCGTCTCCTTGAGGAGCAACCACTCTTCTTGGACACCTGGCTCCCCTCCCCTCTGGGACCTCAGTGCATCCCTGACTATTCTCCTTAGCTCGGTGAAGTTTGCTGTCCTGAAATCTAGGGTTGCTGCCTTGCTGCAGGCCTTCGCCACCTTGTGCTGGATGGTGAATTCCAGCAGGCGATGATCACTGTCACCCAGGTGGTCAAGCACCCGCAGCCCCCTCACCAGGTCATCTCCCATGGCCAGCACCAGGTCCAACAAGGCATCTCCCCTGGTGGGGCAGTGCACCTCCTTGGTTAGATGGAGGTCCTGCATTCTGGCTAAGAACCTACGTGAGTGGTCAGACCTGGCTGACTGCTCTTCCCAGCAGATGTCTGGGAAGTTCAGGTCCCCCATGACTACCACATCCTTAGCCTTCACTACCTCTGTGAGCTGACCTAAGAATTCTTGGTTGAGCTCTTCCCCTTGGTTGGGAGGTCTGTAGTAGAACTCCACTGTTAAGTCTCTTTCCCCTCGACTGCCCTGTAATCTAACCCAAAGCACTTCAGAGTTCCCTTCCTCTGATTCTTTATTAATTGATGAGGATGTGTATTCCTCCTTAATGTAGATTGCCACGCCCCCACCTTTCCTCCCTGTCCTGTCTCTCCTGTACAGCCTATAGCCCTTGACATTAACCGAAATCCGAATCTGAAGATTCAAGTGCTGATTTTGGAATCAGCAATTTGGCCATAGACAGCTTTAAATGTTTTTTCTACATACCTCAAGGTACCAGGCACATCTCATGAATGCTGCAATGCTGGGGCAGGTGGAGCAATCCCACAGGAGCATGGGGGGGCATGTGCTTGGAAGCGAACATGGAAATGGACCAGTGGAAGTACTTCAAGTTCACTTCTGGGTCTGCTGGGGAGCATGATTGGTCAGGCAGGGACCCTGGGTGCTCCCTCAGACCCTGGACACATTAGTTGCTGAACCGTGGGGGTGGTGCAGAGCGCTTCCTGGTGGATTCAGAACTGAACCAGAAATGCTTTTGGTCCACTTCTGGGTCTGTTGCCGAGCATCCTGGGGAGCCCCCCATGCTGCTGTGGGATGCTTCATGTGCTCCACCGTTGTAGCATTCACGAGCTGCCTGGTACCTTGAGGTATGGAGAAAAAACATTTAAAGCTTTTTTCTTATGTCCGAATCGTTGACTCTCTCTGAATTGATTCGGAGAGTTCTGATTTAATTCAGAGAGATTGAAAGGTCTCTTGATGTGATTCAGATTCAGAGATTTGGCCACTGAATTGGGCTGAATCTCCACCAAATTGAATCAGGAACTGAAGCTTTCATTGTTTTTCTGTAAGAATTCATTCTGGTGTATAGTTACTGTTTAGTTTCACTCACATAGTGGTCATGAGGGCACTTGGGCTATTGGATCAGGTATACTACATTTTGGGAAAGGTTTGTGTAGGGACTGTGGACGCGGATGGATTTTTTTGGCGGGGGTTGATAGTAGTGGCAGTGGAGATGTGCTGACAGGTTAAGCATTTCTTCCCAAGGTAAGGCTGTGTTCCATTTAATGTTTGTTGGTCAGTGGAGGGTTTGATTTTGAGATGAGTTGGGCAAGGTTAGAAAGTGTTTGAAAGCAGGAGTGGAGGGGCTGGGAATATTTATTTCAAGGTTTGATCTTTGCTGAGTATAGGCTGCAGTTGTTTGGTGATTCTTATGGTCAGTTCTAGTGTGGAGTAGTAGGTGACTGCGAGAGGGGCAGTGGAAGCCCCTCTAGGATGCCCTGGACCCCCGCCCCATGTGCCCCGATACTTATCACAGGGATCCAAATGAGCAGCAGCTGGGAAGAAGCGCGGAAGTAAGCTCCACAATTCTGGATCTGTCTGCAGCTGTGGATTGGTGAGGGATAGGGGCGGAGCCTCAAAGAGATGTGGGCTGCTCAAGAAGCAGCTGGGAGAACAGCTGAGCTACCAGCAGAGGGAGAGCAGGATGCTGGCCAGGAGACAACTGCTGCAGGGAGGAGGATCGCTGGGCTGAAGAGAGAAGAGGAGTGGAGCAGTGACTGGAGGGCTCTGGCAGAGCAAGGAGGAAACCCAAACCTAAAGAGCCAAGGGACGTCCAGGAGCGATGCTGCAGCCCCACCAAGGAGCTCGGATACGGTGGCGGGAAGTGGTGGCTGGGAGCTGCCAGCCCACACAAGCAGCTCAGCAGGGAGGCAAGAGCAGCCCGGTGGGGGAACTGCATGCCTCACCAGCCTGGGAAAAATGACCAGAGAGTGACCCCCAGGTCAGCCGGGATTCCAAGGCAGTCAAACCAGGGAGACAGATCATGGTGGGGTGTGGGGTGGCTGCTGAGTGAGTCCCCTTCCTTTCCTTTTATTTCCTTTATTGGGGCAAATAAGGGGCACTGGGAGACGGTGCAAATAAGGGGCACTGGGAGACGGGATCTCAGGAGTCCGTCAGTGGAGGTCAAATGTTTATCTCTGTTGGGGTCATTGGAAGTGCTCGTCAACCCTAAGGCAGGCTGGATTTATGTGTCTCAGCCAGCCTGAAGCCAAGGAACTGACTGTTGGGAAGGTTGAGCTCTCCTGGAAGGCCCAATCTGTTCTGAGATGGGCAACCTGGGCGAGAAGAGAGATTGTCCAGGAAAAGACCCTCAAAGTGTGGTGTTCGTTCAGGCCGTGGATGTGGTAAGGGTGGAGTAAAGGGGAGGTTTGTAGCCCCACAAAGAAAGGACCGGGATTGAGACCTAAGGCTAAGTCTCATCCTGATGTCACTTGGAGGCAAGGTGCCTATCAAAAACGGGCCGAAGCCCTATAACACCTACAAGCAACAGTAACCACCAGGGGTGTGTCGTCTCAGGGTGGGGGGTTCTTTTTGTATTAAAGCAGGTTATTGCAAGGTGTTTGGATAGCTCTTTCAAATGTGCAGTCTACTATTTCTCTACTGGAGTATTATTGCTGTATAAAGACACTTTTAGGCAGCTTAAGTAGGCTTCATGTGTATTCTCTTCTGTGCAGATGCAGTGGAATCTGAACAACTGATTGTTGAAAACAGCTTTTTGGTGTGCTTGGGATGATTGCTGAACTTGTGCACAAAAGTATCGTGGTGTGTGGGTTTTCTGCATATAGTGGTTTGTACGGTGCCGTCCTGGATATGGACTGTGATATCTACAAAATTGATGTTAATATAGCAGCATTACAGAAAAAGTTTGATCGAGTGATGGTGGTTGTTGAATCTGTGGTGGAAGTCAATAAGTGAGTACAGGTGGTTGTTCAGTACAGATACTGACAATGTTATCTATGTAGCACAGGTATAGTGCAGGTTTAATGGTGCAGTTTTCTAGAATTTTTTCCTCCAGGTGGCTCACAAAGAAGTTGACATATCTTTTTGCCTACGGCTATGCCCATGGTTTGGAGGAAGTGATGACCATTGAAAGTGAAGCTGTTGTGGGTGAGGATAATATGATGGTTTGTGCAACATGTTGTTGCAAAGCTGAGCCTACTCTGTGTTCTTGGAGGTATTTCAGGGAGACACCTGTGTCTTCATGGTGTGGGGTGTTATTGTACAGGCTGGTGACATCCATGGTTACAAGTATGACTTTCTTAAGGAGGTGGTTGGTGCCCTAGATTTGGTTGGGGAAGTCTGTAGTATCTTGTAGAACATTTGCCCTTTGAGTGACAAATGGCATCAGGATAGTTTCTAGGAATCCTTATAGCTCTTCAGTGAGAGAACCATAATTGGATATGATACATCTACCAGGGTTACTTTGTGGACCTTTGAGAGCAAATAGAAATTCCTGGACTTGGAGAGTGGTGGATAAGTAGAAGTCGTTTTTTTCCTAAAGCTGAGAAGGATTTGATGATATTTTCCAATTCCAGAGTGAATTTTGATATGGGGTCCTCCCCAAGTTCTTTATAGTGTTTTGTGTTGGAGAGTAGTCTGTCCGTTTCATTGATATAATCTTGATCATTGAGGATGACTATGGCTCCACCTTTGTCCACTGGTTTGATTACTATTTCATTGTTGGATCTTAGGGAGTATATGGCTTTTCTTTCAAAGGGAGAGAGATTTTGTGATCTGAAAATTTTGCTGTTAACGTTCTTCCTGAAAGAGTCAATATAGTAGTTCAGTGTGTGGTTATATCTGCTGGAAGGTGTCCAATCTGGTGTTTTATTATTCTTTGGTTTCTCAGTTCTGGCAGAAGGGTGGTAGTTGTGAAAGTATTTTTTCAGGCGAACCCTCCAGAAGAATTCTTCTAATTCTCCACAAATTAGTATGTTGTCAGGTTTCTCTTCTAGGCAGAATCTCAGGATTTGGGAGAGTACAGATATTTCAAAATGGGATAGTCTGTGTTGCAATAAGTTGATGATATTGGTGTTCTGAGAACTGCTGTCTTAATTCCCTCCTGTGTTGCTGGTGCCCTGCCTGTGAGGTGGCTTCTGTTGTAATATCTAATTCCACTTTTTTTTCTTATGTTGGATGGTTGCCATCAGGTATTTTGGGTAGTAGGTTTGGATCTGCTGCATAGTAGTCAGGTATAATCTACAGGTTAATGTCTCTTGGTTTAGTAATGTAAGTGGATATCTCCTGTTTAAGTTGATCTCTTTTGGAGTAGGTTAGGTGAAGAAGATGGTTTCTCTTTTTTCCTGAAGTTTTCCTGCATAGCTGTGTTGCATGTATGGACTTGTGTGTGTTAACTAGAGGGTTGCAGATGAATTCTTTCCACACAGGAAAGATGAAAATAACCCTCCTTTCTTTTTATAGGCCCTGATCTCTCAGTAGCCAGCTTCTTTTCTTCTACAAATGGTGTATCTACTACCCCTGAGAATTTCTTTCACCCCTCTCACACCTCCACTGTTTTTTATTATGCTGTGCCTGGCTTCCTGTGATTGGAGACCTGATGAAAAAATATCTTGCATTTGAAAGCCTACCTAACTTTATCCCAATAAAAAATACTTGATCCAATAAAAAATACCACCCTAAGAGATTTTTGCCTTTTGCATAATTTCCAGACCATCATAGCTAGAACCTCATTCTTATACTGCCCATAAATATATGTGAAAAAGATCCAACGTTTAGCAGCCCATAGGGCTAGAATAATTAAAGTATTCCAAGTTCCAGAACCACAGGCGTACAAAGGAGTGATAGACTTAACACCACATCGAGTTCCCTTAGAATCCCGAATCCAGTTACACATGTGCAGGATAAGAGGGCAGGTAGCCTGTGGCTTGATTTTGAAACAGGGTTTGAACTCACACCTCTAGGTTATGTACAGACAGTCAAAAAGCCTGAGGCTGAATTAATTCAATCTTTGCGTGTTAGTCTAAACTTTGCAGATTGAACTGATAAGCAAATGAACAGACAATCACTTTTGATTCCAGAAATGCAGCCCCATGCCTATGTAGCAGAAAGCCCCCTTTGTACATTTCCCTTTTGGACATTGATATAACAGAAGTCCCTTCTTGCCTGCACCCCACCCCCTGCCCTGGATTTTGTGCATTTCTTTTTCCTTCTAAGTATTGACAGAGACCTAGCACACTCATTGCATGGGAGTGGCGAGGCTCAAAGCAACCCAGAAAGCTGGAGTGGCTTTCTGTAGGAGAAACCTTGAAACTACATCTACATATCAATTATACTCAGTGTCACTAAAGAAAACAAAAGAACTAAAATATCCACTTCAAAGACTATAAATATAAACTGGTGTTAGCCTAACTCACTTACTGTCCCCAGTAGCCTTTGATCCTCACTATCTCGCATTGCATTTTTATATATTTCTCACAGTGCATTTTTATATTTCATCTGTCTCGTCTTTACCATGGCATTTTATATTTTATACTTTTAAACCCTTAAGGAATGTACTTCCTGTAGAATGAAGTTACACCCTGGACCATTGTTAAAAACTGCATTGAAATTGTAATTGTAAAGTGATAAAATCTGCTATATTGGGCTGGTCCCCCTTGAATGAATGTGAGTATATATGGTGATCAGTAGGTAATGAAATGACGTTACAGTGAAGGTACCGTTACAAAACTCTACAAGTCATTTTAGGTTAATCAAGCCAATGAACTGATTCCTGGGACTGAGCACCCACCCTATTGACTATTCCTGCAACCCTTAATGATATAATTGTTAATTAATCAAAATCACAAACTGACTCCCAAAACTACACCATTGAGTGACACCTCCAATGACTGTGACTAACAGCTGTCATGCACTACTCAAGACCGATGTGGGACAGTAACCTCTGGATTGGGCAGCCAAGATGATGCTGGGGATCACACAAGTTTTCCAGAAAGGGATAAAAACCAGTGAAGCATGACCCTTAGTGGTGCCCTCTCATTCAGCACCTGACCTACCGAGACAGAAGGACAAGCAGGCAACCCCCTTCTGGAAAAAACATCGCCTTGAAGGAAGCTGACCATCAACAGCAGACTCCAGAGCCTTGGATAGATAGATATACTAACACCAATGCTCTCACAATCACTACAGCAGGTACTATACACTATACTACATCGGTTTCAATGACATGGGTTTCAGTAAGCGTGTGTGTGTGTGTGCGGACATGCGTGCACTAAGTTGACCAGTACCCCTCATAACTCAAAGTCTGCATTTATGATTTTATTGTAACTTCACATCCTGTCCAGTAAACTAGAATTTATGAAGATTCCAAGAGTTGGTCCTTTGTAGCCAACACCTGCTGTGGACCAGGCCAGAAGCTGAGGGGGTGCTAGAGCATGACTCCCTGCTTGGCTGGAACAGACAGCCTGGACCAAGACTAGCCCACCCACTTTGCAAGAGGTAGGAGGGTTTGCAGTGGAGGTGCAAAGCATCGTGGGATGCTGGGGGACTGTAAGTTAACTTGAAACTGGAAGGGATCTAGGATATAAGTTTGATAAACTGATTGAACCTAAATCAGTTAAGTCTGATGCTACAGCCATCCAGGTTTATTGTAAACTGGTTTCAGCCATTTTGGCAGCAGTTTATAGTTTCATAGTTTCATAGTAGCTAGAGTCGGAAGGGACCTAGGTAGATCATCTAGTCCGACCCCCTGCCTTAGCAGGAAAGAGCACCGGGGTCAGATGACCCCAGCAAGGTGCTCATCTAACTTCCTTTTAAAAATCCCCAGGCTAGGAGCCTGCACCACTTCCCCTGGAAGCTGGTTCCAGGCCCTAGCCACCCTGACTGTGAAGTAGCGCCTCCTAATATCTAATCTAAACTTACCCTCCGCCAGTTTGTGACCGTTATTCCTGGTCACTCCTGGCAGCGCACGGGGGAACAGGGACTCCCCCAATACCTGCTGATCCCCCCTGACCAGTTTGTAGCAGGCCACAAGGTCCCCCCTTAGCCTTCTCTTGTGGAGGCTAAACAGGTTCAGGTCCCGTAGCCTATCCTCATAAGGCCTGCCCTGCTGACCCCTGATCATACGAGTGGCCCTCCTCTGAACTCTTTCCATATTGTCCACGTCCCTCTTGAAGTGTGGCGCCCAGAACTGGACGCAGTACTCCAGCTGCGGCCTGACCAGTGCCGCATAGAGGGGGAGGATCACCTCCCTGGACCTGCTCGAGATGCATCTGTGGATGCATGATAGGGTACGATTGGCCTTCTTGACTGCCTCCCCACACTGCCGGCCCATGTTCATCGTGGAGTCAATGACGACTCCAAGATCCTTTTCCGTCTCCGTGCTGGCAAGAGGAGAGTTCCCCAACCTGTAAGTGTGGTGCCGGTTCTTCCTCCCCATGTGCAACACCTTGCACTTATCAGTGTTAAACCCCATCCTATTCTCATCCGCCCACCGTTGCAACCTGTCAAGGTCAGCTTGTAGCCTATTGCACCCTTCTAGTGCACCCACATCCCCCCACATCTTAGTGTCATCAGCAAACTTGAACAGGGTGCTTTCTACCCCCTCATCCAAGTCACTGATGAAGATGTTGAACAGTGCAGGCCCGAGGACCGAGCCCTGCGGAACCCCACTGCCCACATCCTTCCAGGTCGAGAAGAACCCATCCACTACCACCCTCTGGGTGCGGCCCTCCAACCAGTTGGCGACCCATTTGACCGTGTGGGCATCGACACCACAGTCTCTCAGCTTTTTGATGAGGACAGGGTGAGAGACAGTGTCGAAAGCCTTCCGGAAGTCCAAAAAGACTACATCCACAGCAACCCCTGCGTCTAATGATTTGGTGACCTGATCGTAAAAGGCCACCAGGTTGGTCTGACAAGACCTGCCACTGATAAACCCATGTTGGTTGCCCCTGAGCATGCATTCCCCCGCAAGGCCCTCCTGGATGTGTGCCAGGATAATTTTTTCAAAGAGCTTACCCGGGATTGAGGTCAGACTAACTGGCCTGTAATTTCCCGGGTCCTCTTTTTTTCCCTTTTTGAAGATAGGGACCACATTGGCCCTCTTCCAGTCCTCCGGCACCTCGCCAGAGCACCACGAGTGCTCATAGAGCCGTGCCAGGGGTCCCGCAATGACCTCAGCCAGTTCCTGTAGAACCCTAGGGTGAAGATCGTCCGGACCAGCGGACTTGAACACGTCCAGCTTCTCCAGAAGTACCCTAACTAACTCCTCGCTAACCCTTGGCCCAGGCGTGTCTCTCTCGGGGCCCGAGGGGGGCCCAGCAGGGGGGTGGCTGAACTGGTCCCTACTTAGGAAGACAGAGGCAAAGAAATCGTTAACTGAATTAACTAATCGTTGTACTGAACTTGTATTTTGTTACAGATTTGAACCAATTTCTGATCACTTATACCAGTTTATGTACAAATTCTGTCCCTATCCCTAAAGGTGTAGTAAGCTACTTTAACTACTGTGCCACTACACCCCACATGTAGCTGTATATAGTTATTGCTGATAACACATATGGCCTAAATGCTTAGCTGTGGATGCCTAATATCAGACAGTTGCAGTAATAGAGGAATCTGTGTAGGAGGTTTATTTATGTCCTTCAGTATGGAATTCAGGAGTCTAACACTTAGGCACCCAGGTTTAAAAAATATTGGCCTGTGTATTGTTGTGTATATAAATCAGGTGAAGATTGCAGTATCTTGACAGGCTGCCAGCAAGACCTGTTGTGATATAAATTTTGGAAGCCCTGGCTTATGTTGTATATTTTCTTTTTTCTTCTGAATTTAGTGTGTGAATGATTCCAAGGTTCAAAAACTGCACTGACTCAACTGTTCTGGAGTCTGACTATCTCACCTAGAGAACTGTTAATGCCTGCAGAGCTTCAGCTCTAAACCTCTTGACATTCTCCCTGCCATTGAGCCAATAGCTGACTTAAAGAGATTCACCTCATGAGGTGAGAGGCAGTTCAAACTCCATGGTTTGTCTTTAAATTTATTTATCATCATTTCAAAGAACCCTTGGTTTCCCTGCTGAGACTGCCAACTAAGGATGCCAAATAATGTTAGGCTGACATGACAGTTTTGGCAATAGGGGACTGGGAACTGGAGTTAGACCCTTCCACAAATTCATTTCACACAGGCCACTGACTAGACATCAAACAACCACCACTTTTGGTCATTATTGACCTGGAATAGATTTCTACCAACAACCTTTTTATCCCATTAGCCATCTCCTGAGCCATCTGGTCCCCTCCTGCTATATATCTGCAGATGTATTAATAAACCAGTTTAATATAGCTGTACATATTAATAAACAACAAAAGCAGCTGCTTGTTGTTTGTTATGAGCTTTCTATTTTCCCTGATGTTTCAGCCACCATAAAATAAAGTTCTAAGCAAGTTTCTTCAAGGGAAAGAGTTGAGTGTTAACTTGTTTACCTGAAAAGCAAAACAAACTCCTAACTCATAAGTTAAGATCGTCATTGAAATGGAAATTATACTTAGTACAAAGGTTATTTCCCCACTTGCAGTGGCAGCTTTAAGTTTAGCCCTTAAACAACACTACATCTGCCTCTTATTATACTCTACCCTCCTGACAGCTCTTATATTAATTGCACCAGATTGTCTGCCTTATGGTTTCCTTGTTGGTTTATTTCCTCCTAACTAGACAAGAATCCAAATTTTTTTTTTTTAAAGTCTGCATCCATTTGAAGGAGGGGCAAGTAGAAAGAGCAAAACTTTAGGGCAGGCATGATAATGCTCAAAGCCAAAAGAATAAAAAACCCAGTGGCTGGATCCATATGTGCAGGTACATGTGGTTTCTGGCACTCTTTAATGTGCAACTTGTGTGGTTTGTGGCACTGCAAACCTTGTTGTAGTGCCACAAACCATACAAGTTGCACATTAATCAGTGTTTGACACTGCTAATTTGCAGTGCTGGGCTAAAATTTGCATTTCCCGGAAGCAAAAAGAAAAACCTAAAAAAAAGGGAGCAAACCATGCCAAAGTGGTAAGCACTGGGACAAATGCAGGGACAAATTGTCTCCATGAGCTGTGGAGCCCCCATGCTGCACCACCCTGCTTGCCAGCCAGTCACTCCCTGCTTGGCTGGAGTACAGGGTGCCTCAAGATGGGGGAGCAGGCAGTCCTAGGATCCCTCCAATGTGGAGTTCCTGTGCTGAGGCACGTGGAGCCCCCGTGTTGGGGCACAGTGTGCCTTGAGACAGTGGAGGAGGCTTCCTGTCCCCCTGTCCCATGGGACACTGTGCCCCAGCCCTCAGTATGGCAGCTGCATAAGCCTCAGCATGGGGGCTCCAGCCCAGGGCTGTCTGCTCTCCCGTCTTGAGGCACCCTGCGCCCCAGCCAACCAGGGAGTGGCTGGCTGCGCCATGGGGTGCCTCACCACAGGGGATGGTTAGCCCCTGCTGAGGCACCCTGTGCCCCAGCCAGCCCTCCCCCACAGCCTGCTCTTCCCCCCACCCCTGCAGCACATGGGAGTAGTTGGGAGATGTGTCCCACTGCAAAGCATATGAGCAGCAGCATGCAATGGGATACAAAGCAACACATATTTGTGCCTCTACTATTTGTGCTG
The DNA here is from genome assembly GCF_052110815.1 of Crocodylus siamensis. NCBI lineage: Eukaryota > Metazoa > Chordata > Crocodylia > Crocodylidae > Crocodylus > Crocodylus siamensis. Next base: position 153,587,810 of record NC_143396.1, on the reverse strand, counting down.
CTGTAAAGGCATGCCCCTACAGACATGGACCTGGCCAATAACTCTCTCAAAGCAATTCAACATCAGGTCTATAGACATAATTATATTAGAACCCCTATATACAAAATCTGGCTACAGCATAATTTCATTTACTATAATGATGGACCAAAGCCATGATTCTCAAAGCTTGAGGAGTTTGGTCCTGCAGTTTTCTTTCAGTCTAGCACAGAAATAGAAACCAGCTGTGAATCTATTTTTTAAAGTATGAGGATGTTCAGATCTTGGGTTCTGGATTGGACCCATTCATATATTATACAGAAGGAGATTGACAGTGCCAAAGCTGGTGAATACATCTTAGTTTGTATTACAAAGGGAATTATTAGGGCTGTGTGAGGCTTTGATCCCTGATTCAATTTGGTGTAGATTCACCCCTATTCAGTGGCTGAATCCCCAAATCCAAATCAAACGAGAGGGCCCTTTAATCTCTTCAAATCACATTGGAGCCCTCTGAATCGATATAGAAAGATTCAGAGATTCAGACATAAACATAGCTTTAAAAGATTTTTCTACATAACTTGAGGTAGCAGCGCAGCTCATGATTGCTGTGATGCTGGGGTGCATGGAGCATCCCACAGGAGTGTAGAGGGGCCCCCTATGTGCTCACCAGAGAACCTGGAAGTGGACCAGAAGTCCACTTACAGGTCTGCCAGGGAATGCGCTGGGCTGCCTGGCACCCCCTGGATCTGCAGTCGGCTGCAGGCAGACCCCAGGTGCCACCCCCGAACCAGGAGGCACCAGGAGGTTGCCAAGCCAGGAGGACTCCAAGTGTGTGTGTGTGGGGGGGCAGCATGCTCCCCGGCAAACCTGGAAGTGCTTCTGGTCCACTTCCAGGTCTGCTGCTGAGCACGTTGGGGAGGCCCCCATGCTTCTGTGGGACACTCCATGCGCCCCAGCATCACAGTGTTCACGAGCTGCTTGCTACCTAGAGGTATGTAGAAAAAACATTTAAAGCTGTGTCTGTGTCCGAATCGTTGATTCTTCAAATTAGCATCGAATCTTCAGATTCGGCTGAATTGAATCAGAGACAGTGATCTGAATCAAAGAATCGAATCGCTGTCCCTGATTCAGGCCGAATCCCAAACCAAATTGAATAGGACCCACTTCGCACACCCCTAGGAATTATGTACATAATGAGTTTTAGACATCTAGCAATATTACACTCCTTTGAGAAACCCAGTTGTTATGTACAAATTGCAATTACTGTCATAAAGTATTTTTGTTCACAATAGGGTTAATACCTTATGCAGAAAACACCAAACTATTTAATTCACAGTTTACTCTACATGGCTTTTCATACGTGTTTGTTTCTGCGCTAATATATGATACGTTTAAGTGCAGAAAGATGATGTTTCCAGGTTTTGGAAAATGTTTTCAGTTAATAGACCTGTTTGATGTTTACTTCAAAGTATATATTTTACAGATTTTGTGAGTGGTGAGAGCTTGTACCATTTAAAAGCAAAGCAACTGGCTAAGCAAGTGGTGGGCTATGCCCTGCTGCTGCTTATCCCTTTCTGCCCAGAGCGATCTATGCCTGCATCATGCCTGCCCCTCTGCCCTGGCTTGGCAAGTGACAGCAGAGCATAGACTCCTCTGTGAGCTCTGCTGTGCCTGCTTTCCTCACCCCTCCATCCCCCTCCCTGAGTTCCACACTTCCCTGTCCCAGCTGGGCAGCTTGTCCCAGCTGCAGCCCCAATCCCTCCCTCCTTCATGCCCCTTTCCTCCCTGCTACACCCACCACAGCAGACTTACCAGCTGGAGGCAGGTGTGTTTATGTCCAGCATAGTGAGGACTGCTGCTTGTTCAGTCTATGGCCAAATCTCCAAAGTGGCACAGAATCTTTGAATCTGATTTGGCTGAATCAAATCGGGATTGTGATTCGAATCTCCAAATCAAATCACTGTCTCTCTGAATTGGCCGAATTCAAATCCAAAATGAATACTTGCCACTTGGCACAGGCCTACTATAAAGTAGTATTGGGCTACTGCACAGTCAGCATCTCGTATAGACATACCCAGGGGCAACTGTCAGAAATAACACATGACACTTGATATGCTTCCTGTTTTCAGGATCCATCTCTTTACTTTCAAATCTCTCAGAAGTTTTTAAGGTATCCAGTAAATCTGTGCAAAACCCTGTATTTTGTACATCTTAAGCAGTGAAGACAGAAAACAGGTAGGCATAACTTAGGTACAATAATTGTACAGTTCTGATAGTACAAGATTGTACAGTAAACCCTATTATTCAGTTATGTCTCTGTTCTCTAGATAACATGTTCCAGTCCAGCTGACAACTTCTGTATACAGGTCACTTTCCTCACTTTAGTGATTGTACTAGTGGTGTTCCCTAGAAAATATGCTCCAGATCATATCTTCTGCACATAGCTCATTCAGTTCTTCCCCCTCACCCATTTCAATTTATTACAACTCTGTGCTAGCAACTATATGGATTTATGTTCACTGAGATTCACCTCAGTTTGTTTCACTGATTGCACTCAAGAAGGTCAAGCTGGATATGAGTCAGAGTCCCAGAGGTGAAAGTTCAGTCCTTTATCTACTAAATCATATAAATCTCAACCTGTTGCCATCTTCTCTGGCTAGGTACAGACATTCAAAATGCTTGAGGTGAGGTTGATCTAAGTTACACAGTTTTCTATAAGCAACATAATTTAGATCAGTAGCAAACAGAACACACATTCCTTTGTGCTTTGGTGGCGAGGCAAATCTTAGACTGGGTTCCACCATTTTAAGCCATCTGTGTGCCAAACTTTTGTTCTGTTATTAGTATAGACTGGTTTTCTGTGGCAAACTTCTGTTCTGTTACAGTTATAGATCTGTTTCTGATCGCTTATACTGGTAAAAGTGTAATGTCTGTACCTGGCCTTTGTCACCTTTTTTCTGGGTACTAACTTGCATGAGAGTTTATTTGTGATCAAAAATGATTGAAAACTGTGCTTTTAAGGAGACTTCTGTCAAAATAATGGCACAGAAAAATGGATACCCTTCCCAGTATTTCCTTTACTTTATAAAATTCTGGGGTTTGGGGGTGTAGGCTTCCACCAGAGGACAAATCCCAGAGGAGGTAAAGGGGATGGTCAGTGTTCTTTCAAATTGACTGAAAGGAAAGAGATATACTTCCATTATTTGGGAAAGGAAAAGCAGCAAAGAATGTGTGTGTGTGTGTGTGACAGAGAGAGAGAGAGAGAGCAATAAGGAACAAAGAGGACAGGTGATAGGTTGATGGAACCTAAATGTGGTGACTAATCCTTTTCTTTGTGGTTTTTTCCCCACAAGGACAAAACATGTATGAATGGGTACTGGAGCAAATGAAGGGCCACAAAACAGCACCTCAGAAATGCATGCTAGCAAAAAAAGTGCAAGGTCTAAGATACTTTTCAAGTGCCACATTCTGAATCCAGATGTGTAGCAGCCACCCATGTGAGTAAATGCACCAATGCCAGTGGGACTATTGGAATGACAAACTGCAACTCGTGCTCTAGGAATAGCATTCACTCTACATGCTACATACTGAAAATGGGGACTCCAGGGTGAGCAGACCCCAGTGAGAAGAATTTATAACCAAGACCAAAAGACAATTGAACCTGAAGAGTAATGAAGAATCTGCCAGTTCCGGCTTATGCAAATTTTCTGATGTTGACAGAGCCATTGATCCATAGCAATTTTCCTCTGGCTCCTGGTTCTCTACCTTCCCAGAGCAGAGTACAAGGGAATGGAGTAGCTCCTATGAGAAGGCTAGGAATTAATAAAGTGCCCTCTTCACTAGCAGTGACAAAGGAAACTACATGTTGGAACAGGCACTGGTGATGGACTAATTCTTAAGAAAGAAGCCAGGAACTTCTTGATTGCTCTAAGATATATTTTCCCTGGTTGCAAATATTAGGTAGGGCATTTTATATTTGATTCAAATGATCATATGTTATGCTGTTTACTCTGGGCTGCAGATTCCCAGGCCTTTCATTTTTCTAGGTACGAAAGAGGCAAGCCCTGATAAGGCACAGCATAAATACCTCCCTTCATTGTGGTAGACTGAACACTTGAGTGGAATAATATTAGGACTTAAATAGCCTGAGGGATTTTTTAAACACATTGCACATCCATGTAATAAAAGAAAAAAAAGAGCCATTATTTTGTTATTACAAATAGATTAAGGAGTATTAAGGTACAATTCATGGTTTAGTTGTTTGTGTTATACGGTCTACTTCATAGAAAATATTTTATATGTTGAAATCATTAAGAAAAATGAAGTGCACTAAGTGTAAGCTTGATGAGACACTACAAACTGAATGGTATAGTGAAATCACTTCTCAGTAGCAAATTCCCTACCCTAGAAAAATGGAAAATTGCAATAGATAGTTAATAATTCTTAATGACAACTCTGGCAATATAAGCTACTGACTAGAGCAGGAGAGAGGCATTTAGGTTTGCAGTGTTCTGTTCACACCATGAAATCTATATCTTAGTTATCTGCCACTGAAATCATTATAATTCTAATTATCTAAGTTACAATGATGCTGTGAGAATTAGTTTGTTTTCAAAGGCCTTCTTACATGGGACAATTAGTGTGTGTTAAATCTGTGGACTATTAAAGTTAGAATGTGTTCCAGGCAGTTGCATGGTTAAATTCATTTGCACTGCTGTCACTCCACTGCCAGAGGGATGGCAAATGGGCCTTCCAGCATGCCATGCTGGAGGGACTCTTGCCCATATTTTTGACAGCAGCTGAAAAAAACTGAGTGGAGATGAAAGTGCTGATTCGCTGAGATAAGGTGAGGACAAATATTCTAATCTCTTACCAACCATTCTGGCTGCCAGCAGATCTCTAGGGGCTTCCTGGATATGATGAGTGGTAGAACCAAACAAATCCTTGCCTTAGCTGGTCTAATTCACAGGAACTCCATGCTTTGGTGGCATGAGCTCATAGCCCTCGTGAGGTACTATTTTGAGGACTATGATGCTGCCATGGGTCTCCTGCTGACCCACTTGCAGGAAGCACAGCATGATGCTGTGGAAGCTGGATGCTGCAGTCCTGGTATCAGATTCCACTTCATTGCTTCTGCAAGTGGGCACTACTAGTGAGCTCAGACTTCTGGAAGAAGCTTATACTCAAAACCTTGGATGACAACTGCAAGACCATGTTTAGGATGGCTTCAGTTCATGTGACTTGAGGACTCACAGGAGATCCTCGCTGTGTTTAAATTTTGTGAGAACCATTGATAGGACTCACATACCCTCCATTCCATCCCCAATCAGTTCAGTGTGGGGAAGACAATGTCAAAAACAGGTGTGCAAAAAATGTGTAATGCCATACTTAAGGATCTGTAGCCTTGGTTCATCTTGCTCAGGGACTCTCAGGAGATCATTACTGTATCTGGGCCATCAATTGGGTCTGTGCCTCCTTCACCATGCCTTGGATTACATAAATTGTAAGAGATTCTTAAGTCATATTCCAGAGAGTTGTGGATCATGGTATTTATTTCACTAACATCAGTGTGAAGTGATTGGGCAGGTACACTGCCCATGTATTCAGGATTTTTAGTTTCCCAGAGATGATGGAGCAGATGGAGTTCAACCCCTGGTGCTTCCACCATGGATTTGAGCAGGATTACCATTCCTGTCATGATCATCCTAGACCTGGTTTACCTGCTGTACTCCTGGTTCATGAAACAATACACCAGCCAACTGGACCTCAGGGCAGAGTTTTTCAATTACTGGCTGAGCAATTGTTGAATGGTGGTGTGTAACTAGAATGTTCAGTGCTGGTGCAACAAGGCTTGTCACCAGACTCTGACCTTCTTGCCCTGACTTCCAGATTATCTGGGTCCTTCCCCTCCATGTTATCTTACCTGCCATAACTTGATGTTATAGTTTCATTGGGAGACTGTTCCTAGGAGGTAGATGTGGGTTTTGATAAACTCCTCCACAGAGGTAGCCACTCTGTCCAGGAATGGCTTTCATGACTCTGTGACAAGACAGATGAATACATGGCTACAGATGGGTGAGATACTCTTGCTAGGCAGGGTGTTCTGGGGGTGGGGTGGGGTGGGTTGATTAGGTTTCCATTAACTGCTTTGCATGCATGAATTAACCCTTAAATAGAGTTAGTTCTAACTGGATAACCACTGAGCACCTTAACTGACCCATCAAGCATTAACTGGGTGATTGGCCAGAGCATGATTGTTGTGGTTCAAGTATGCATATGCTCCTGGGGGAATACTATGGGTACAGGGCAAACTGTACTGATTGCCACCTCTGTACCTAGACACTTCTCTGAGCTATGTATCATCCCCACAGAAAGCCTCAAGTCATCCTCCAGCCATTAACCACCCCTAGAGTCTTAGGTCACCCTCACCATTACCCCTTTCCCCTGGAATTGTTGAAACTTACCAGCAGCTATTGCTGGGTTGTCTGTGTTCACCTGCTTGATGTGTGTCTTATCCAAGTTGTTCCCATCCCATTTATCCTATGTGTGGTTTTGGGTCTGGGTAGGGAAAAGGCATCCTTGCGCCCTTTCATAGCCATTATGGTATCAGGCTGCAGAGAAAGAACTTTGTCATTATTTTTGGCATTGTTGTGCTTCACTGGGATCACAGGCATGCTGTGCACAGTGTGGTGGGGAGCAATGGTATGGTCTACAACAAGGATCCTCAACAGCTCCTCACTATAGAGGACCATGGTTCTCACAGTGCCCAAGTCCTTGTGGCATCCCTGCCCTAAACATCCTGTGACTTCATGCCCTTGATTTAAATGAAGACATGGTGACAGTCCTGATGGTGCCCATGACCCACTGTCTGGGCTCCTATGCACTCATAGGGCACCTGGTTTTGTGGACTGCCCTTCCTGGCTTTGGTAGTAGCAATGGTTCTCGCCTCACCCCAGATCATGATGAGGTCCAGCACCTCATTATAACTGCATGTCATGGCCCTCCTGCAGGGGTTCAAAAATGACATTCTCTGGTTCACTTTGGTTAATGAAGTTACGTGATTGCTGTTTGCATCAGAAAGCTCAAGCAGAGATGGAAGAGTTTGGTGAACCATGACGATGGATATGCAGGGTGATGCTATCCGTCACACCTCTTAGGTAGGGTTGGGGTATCACCTTGGGGTTCATACTTGTCTCAGGCAATAGAGTCTAGGTGGGTGCATAGACCAGACCTTGAAGTGGGAGTGGGGGGACAGGGTTAGAAGTGGTTCATTCTTGGATGCTGCAGTACCACAAATTGCTTTTATTATCTTCATGCAACAGACTGATTATGGCTGAACATATGTTACTTCATATAATCTTGGAGATACTTGCCAGAATTGACTGAGGTCATAGGTGGCTACTGAATTAGTTACCATAGACAGACCAGGGTCATACCAGATATCAGTCACAGCCTTGAGTCTTCAGAGCAAGGACTGAGGAAGTATTGTGGTCAAGGCAAAAGCTAGATTAGAGCTGGGAGGTCTAAAAAGCACTGAGGCAGGGACTGTGGTAAGGTTGGGATCAGTCAGGAACAAGCAGGAATAAGGCAAGGGCTGGAGCAAGGAGCACACACATATGAGCAATGTTGCTGGAAAAAAGTCCTACAGGAAGTTGGAGGAGTTATAGCCTTCCTTCAGGGGCTCACAGAGCCAATAGTTTCCTTCTTGTCACATGGCTCCTCATTAATGTTCTCATGGGAGGAACCAAGCTGGGTTGGGGCTAATGTCTGATCAGCTCTACAATGGTGCTGAGGACCCCACCTCCACCTGCTGGCTTGGATGCCCTAGGTTTGAATCCCCGTGGTCTTAACAATACTCCTCACTGAAAATGTTGCAAGTTTGAGATGAGATGAGCACATTCAGCATGTGTTTTGCTGCTGGAATGTGCAGATGTTTGCACTGTAAGTACATTTAACATGTACTTAGCGACCCATGTAACATAGGCCCAACATGCTGTACAATTCTCCAATAAAAAGGAGATATTCACTCCAGTAAAAGGAGCTATACAACATATAAATATTTATACTAAGAAAGGACTAAACTATATTTTTGAAATAATTGTTCAAAGGACATCTGTTCATAAGTACCCCTTAAACCAAGATGTTGCAACCCGAGTGCCTGCCCCTGAGCACAGGAGGCAGCGTGACTAATGGACTTCAAAAGAATACATAGATATGCAGATACCACTCCTGGTGTAACTGTAAATTCCTTAAGAACAAGCCTTTGCAACAATGCTCTACCCTCTTTAATTTGCTTTAGAAAACCATTATTACCCCTATTTTACAGACAGGGAAATGGTCTTAGAAGGGTGAAGAGATGTATCCATAGTTACACAGCTAGTAAGTGGCCAAATTTGGGGCAGAACTCTGGGTCCCTAACTTCCAGGCCACTCCACAGGCATCTATGTTACAGCTAACCTGGACATGAGTAGTAACTGAGGAAGAGAGGAGGTAGTGTGCAAGTGAGCATCTGGATGGAAGGAATAGTCAAGTCCTACATCATTTCTCAGAACAAAAGATTTCATAGACATTAGGGCTGGAAGGGACCTTGGAAGATCGAGTCCAGCCTCCTGCAGTGTTTTCTTTTTAGACGAGATTTTCTTTCACATTAGTATGACTTAAGTGTGCTGGAATTCATTAGGGGTGATCAAGTCAATTTGTTATCTGAATAATATTCCAGCAACATAGTACTAAAAATAAAATTGCATCATGTCACTCTAGTTCAACTCTGGGAACTAACATGAAACAATTTATTCTTCCCCAGTTATCCTATTAGAAATGAATAAATACTTTGAATAGCCCTGTTGGAGAAATGATTAAATACCTTGGAGAACATTTCCCTTTCCCTTTCAGATATATATATTCTTCAGATAAATAACTGTTGATTTGCATTCTGATGGCAATGTTTTACTGTACCTCCTTGGAAAGCTATTTCTATTCATTCTGATATCTTATTGGATACCTTAAAAAGACAAAGACTTGAGTATTACTCTCTTTTTATTAAATAAAAAAAAGTATATTGTCTTTACTAATAGATCTCAAAGCCCATTAGCAAGGAAGGTAAATGAGATAGGGATTCCCTGAGAAACTCAGAACAGGTGACACTTCCATGGTCACATTATAGACAAGTATTCTTATTTTGGAGGGTTGAACAGGAATGTTACGTCACTAAACTTTTGGATTTCCACACTGTTTAAACTCTATTTAAAAAAAACCAACAAATTAATTGTTTGTTTAAAGAAGATATCCAAAATAACTTCTCTGATGGACCCAAGAACTCAGTTTTTGATTTTCCTGTAAGAGAAAAGTTTGGTACAGTTTGGTCCAATATAAATTATTCTGGAGTCTGGACTTATTTTGTTTCCTGCTGCACAGATATTTTATTGTGCAGCAGTGACTGCTGACTTTGTGGGAATACCTTGTTCTAATTGTTTGTATCATTCCTCTTTTTCTGTTCATATTCTGAAGAGATGGAACTGCAAATCCAAACCCATCAAATACTCAAGGGATTCAAATAGGTATTGGTTCCTGTTGTTAAAGTCTTCTGAACATAGCTTTTTCTTGCAAGATACCGATGTTTCTGAATCTGAACTCCAGCTCCCTTTCTGACCAACTTCTAATCTAACAAGAATAACCTCATCTTCCTCAGGCCATCAGCCATTTGTGTAGGATTAATCTGATTCTGTTCCTATGGCACAATTTCCCTTTTTCCTTTATTACTATTAATATTATAGGAAGGGATGCAAGTCTTACCTCTTTCGCTGAGTTCCACTTTTCACCCTTGCATTAGAGGAGCTGCATATATATATTTGCATCTTTTCAATATGATGTGTTAAAGAGCAGTATTTCATTATGTTCTGACACAACCATAAATAGCAAATCGCTGTACTACTGTGTAATCCAATTAACATGAATGCATGCAGACTGATTGGAAAAAATCAAGTAACTTAATTTTACATGTTCACTCCTGCATTCAGTGAAAATTACCAAATTTAAACAGAAAGATAGAATATGATTAGAAAAAAAAGTGACTTTACAAAGCCTTTGAGGAAGTCTTAATCTGCAACTGGATCCAAAGTTTCCAGCCTCTGCACAGCTCGAAGGAAAATATCCACAGATTGGCAGCAACATAGCTCAAAAGCAAATGAAGTATGGTACTTGATATTTACACAGCATTTTTCAGTATGGATCTCCAAGTGCTTTCCAAAGAAAGGCAGATTTCTAATGCATATATGTGATGGATTATAAATGTGCCTTCCTTTGGAAAGTACTTGGAGAGCCATGGGTGAAAAATGTTGTGTAGATATCAAGGATCATAATAGGATATGCTTTTGAGCCATGGTGCTGCTAATATAGATATATCTGGTGGCAGTGCTGTGCTTCTATCCAGTGCATCCACAGGTGGCAGATAGTGGAATGAACTGCAGGGAAGTTTAGCTGTGAAATAAGTAGGACTAACCCTGATGAATAAACAGTCATGAGCCAAGCAGTGGCAGCACCACCAGGATATGGTAGGCACAGCAGATAGCAATGCTCTCCCTCCTGAAAAGCCACATATATCCTCTGACAGTGCTGTGACATGGTAAGTATGGTCACCACTACAGTGAGCCTGCCCTGCCCCAAGCCATGGGTTTACAAGACCTCAATGGCAGAGCAGGAAGAACTTGTTAGAATCTCAAAGGTTGCAAAGGCAGACAAAAGGTGTAGTGGAATGAAATCTCCAATTGTCTTGGCCTCCTTACCATTGGATCAGGGGCCATTCTGTCAAGAACCACGTAGAAGCTAATGTGTAGTAGCTTCTCCAAGAAGTAAATAGTTCACAGGTGTCTTTCTTGAAAATGGCTTAAAGCAAATTTGGCAGCTACCTAGTGATGATGGGAATAGGATTGTGTGGCCTGGAAGCTTCTAGTCATGAACAGGCAACAGTTACAAGAAGGTTATCTAGAACTTGAGGAGGCAGGAGTTTGATTTGGCAGCTATCACTGCAACTGAGCAGCCCTCTTTAGGATCTGCTCTGCTCACCCCACATGGAGAGGGGGCTAGAAAAAGGTGCCTAAATGCAGTCTGCCTACATTTTTCCTTACTGGATAACCATGTCCAGTGGAATCACCTTTACTGCAATCAAAGTCAATGAAGACACAATCAGTTTTGGGACCTGGAACATCAGGATCCTCAGGGACAATCCTAATAGCAGATACCCAGACCGCTGCACTGCAGTCGTGGCTTGAGAACTCAGGTGACACAACACTGACATCGCTACACTAAGCAACACCCAGAGAGTGGAGGATGGGCAACTCAAAGAACAAGGAGACAGCTATAACCCCAACTGGAAGGATAAATAGGAAGGGGAACACCAACTTCACAGACTTATCTTTGCCATTAAGAAAGAACTATTAAACCAACTCAGTGAGTTCCCTATCATACTTAATGAGCACCTCATGACTCTGCCTTAAATTGGTAGGGAACCAATATGCCACTGTCATCAGCACATATGCCACATCTGTCGATGCTGCTGACAAAACCAAGGAGGAGTTCTATGCCAACCTTGACCAAGTCCTTACTGATGTCTCACAGGGAGACAGACTTATTCTTCTAGGCAATTTCAATGCAAGTCAGAAGAGACTTCAACCACTGGAATTAAACCATTGGCAAGGAAGGAATGAGAAAAAGTTAACTCCAGTGGTATCTTCCTCTTGATCAAATACACAGAACATGGACTTACCATCCAGGTGAAAAACAGGTACAAGGCATCATGGCAACATGCATGATCTAAGTATTGGCATTTGACTATGCCATTGTTCATGCCCAGGATCACAAAAGATGTCCACATCACCCAAGCTTTGTTAGGAACTAATGATTTCTGGACCAATCACTGACTTGTCTTCTTAATTATGGCATTCAAACTGGCTCCCAAAATGATGGCTGCAGCACAAGCAATGCCTATGGAAGATCAACATTGGAGGACCCAAGGACTCAAGCGAGACCTCCTCCACTAGCACCTCAAAGAAAAAAAAAAAAACTGGAGAGTTCCAATAAAATGGGAGAATGTCACTGGTGCTTGGAGTGCCTTCAAGTCCACCATCATCAGTGCCTGTTAAAAGATACTTGGATTCTTTACCAGAAAATGCCGACACTGGTTTGATGAGAATGACCAGGAGATCAAAGAGTTGATCAACCTCAAGCACAAGGCCTGTTGTACTTGGAAGAATGACAGTAATTCTAAGCAAAAGAAACTGAATTACCAACAAAACAAGGCAGAGGTCCCAAGGAGGACCCACAATATGAAGAACACATAGTGGGAGGACAAGGCAAAAAGAGATTCAACATCTTATTAACAATGTTCATGATATGCATGGTTTCTTTAGTGCTACCAAAGCCATCTATGGTCTGAGCACATAGAAACCAACCCCCTTGAGACCTAAGGATGGAGGAGACCTGATCAAGAAAATGGGAGCCATCAAGACTCATTGGAAGAAGCATTTTGTAGACCTTCTCAGTCAAGACTGTACTGTTGATGAGAATGTTCTTAATTCCATCCTGCAACACCCAATCAGAGATGATCTCAGAAACCCTCCAACCCTTGATAAGATAAAGGGAAAAAAAAAATCAAGCAGATGAAGAATGACAAGGCATCTGGAGCAGATGGAAACCCTGCCAAAATCTTTAAACAGAAGGGAGAGGAGCTCATGTCACAGCTCTATGCCCTTGTCTTAAAGATATGGATGATGAACAAATCCTAGCTGACCCCAGGGATGCCAGGATCATGAAAATCTTCAAGAAAGGAGACAGAGGGATTTCCTTGCTGCCCACCACAGGAAAGACCATTGTAAGAATCCTCCTGAACAATCTCCTTCCACTTGCTGAAAAGCTTCTCCCAGAATATCAGTGTGGGTGTAGGGCATCAAGAAGCACAACCAACATGATCTTCACTGCTCACCAGCTTCAGGAAAAATGCTAGGAACAACATAAACTTCTCTCTATGGCCTTCTTTGACCTTATGAAAGCCTTTAAATTCTGTTAACCAAGAAGCACCATGAAAGATCCCTCTGAAGCACAGATGCCCACCAAAACTTTTAAACATTCTTTGCCTGCTCCATGATGGTATATGAGCAGTGATTCTCAGTAATGGATATATTCCAAATCCCTTTGAGGTTAAGAATGGAGTTAAGCAAGGCTGCATCATCACTCCACTCTTCTCAATAATCTTTACTGTGATGCTACATCTAACAAACAAGTTTCCAGTTGGAGTAGAGATGAACTGCAAAACGAATGGCAAGCCGTTTAATCTCAGCCAACTGTGAGCCAAAACCAAGACTACCCTGACCTCAGGTCACCAAGCTATGGTACATTGATGATGCTGTAGTGCGCTCACTCAAAAGCAGATCTTCAGGCAATCACCAACTTCTTTACTGAGGCATAGAAGAAAATGGGAATGATGCTTAACATTTAGAAGACTACGGTCCTCCATCAACAAGCTCTTAATGAGCAGTCCTCACTTCTGGTCATTCAAAATTACAGTGAGAATCTGGTATGTTATTTCCCATACCTTGGAAGCCATCTCTCACAGAAGGTTGACATTGATGAAGAAATTTAACATCACCTTAGATGTATATACGAGTGTAATCTTTGCACACTTGAGGAAACGAGCGTTTGAAGATTGTGATGTCAGATTTGAAACCAAGTTCATGGTTCATGAAGCAGTCATGATCTCCACCTCACTGTATGGAGCTGAGATGCGAACATCATACAGGACATACCGCAATTTGCTGAAGACCTTGATGACATGTAGGGGGTGCATGTGGACCCCCTGAGATTGACAGTGCACCCCCTGCAAAAAGCACCACCGATGCTGCCGGCAGCACCTGTGGGCCATCACCACACCTCCCTCCTCACCACTGACACCAGTGGTGGCATCTGCAGGTGGTCCCCAATTGCTGCTGGCCACTGCTGTGACTGCTAGCAGTATCTGCAGGTGGTTGCTGACCACTGCTCACCGCCACCACACCCTTGCCACCACCTGTTATGGGAGCTCTCCATGCCCCCCCCCAGCCTCTGTGGGCTAACAGCATTCATGTCTGGAGAACCACCATCAGTGCTTCCTGTGAAAGATTCTTTGAACTCAGTGGCAGATAGACAGATATCAATGTTACTGTCCTCTCACAGGCAACCACCGTGAGTATCCTCTCACAGGCAGCCATCAAGGCAACAATCATCCAGCATCAACTATGCTGATCCAGTTATGTCAGCTAGATGTTAAACTCTAGACTCTCGAGGCATGTTTTATTCTCCCAGTTCAGTCAAGCCACACACTCAAGAGGAGGGCAGAGAAGGCACTTCAAGGATGTTCTCAAGGCTAACTTGGAAAAAAAAGCAACATTGACATCAACATGTGGGAGTCTATTGCTGAGGATGACCCCAAATGGAAGAAGAGTCTGCTTCAAAGATCTCAGTACTTTGAAACCTCACAATGACATCAGGTGGTGGAAGAGTGGGAGTAGCAGAAAGAGTATGTTGTGGACCAAACCAAGAACCCAGAGCTACCCACCCTACACAGAAACATGTGCCCAAGTTGCAATAGTACCTATAGATCCTGGATTGGTCTTGTCAGCCATCTTCAGACCCACAGATAAGGTATCATGGGAGATAATCATCCTTGATTGCAAAGGATTGCCAATGATGATATATATCGTGAATAAATATATAATAGATGTACCTTAGCTCCTTATGCTTATGCCCAACTTGTTGAATTCTGTGCTAAGATTTCAAATGGAATATATTATACCAGATGAGGATCTGTCCCAATACTTTAAATACTTTGTCAACAATAATTATAGTTTAGTTCTGAAACATTGTTACATTTAAAATTAGTTGCTTTCAGTAACTTAGCTTAAGGAATGCCTGGGCCTTTTTTCAGCTACACCACATTAGAAGTCCTGCTAATTGTTACAGGGAGAATAACTCAGAAAAGAAGGAGCATGTTCTTTAAGATATGCATTTTTAAATATTATTTACATTTGACACACACACACCCCTTGTGGCCATTTTCTTGTCTTCCATTCTTTCATTCCCAGCCTTGTATATCCAATGGATCAGTGGCCCACAACAAGCACGCTTAACAAGCCTTGTCTGGCAGCAGGCTCTCTGCAATGGTTGCTTCAGCAGGGCTCTACGCTACTGGCCTTTGCAAGTCATTTGGTATATGGACCTAGCATAGAATGTCACTCATTCAGCCTCCTTTTATTTAAATCAAGGTTTGTATTACTGATGCAAAGACAACAACATTAAATAAATAGACTAGGCCAATTTCCTCTTTTATAAAAGGCTTTAAGGATACATTTAGCCCAATAACTTCAAATAGTTACAAAGGATAAGACCAATCTATATTTGATTAGCCCACCCAAATGAGTCAACAAATGAATAGAAAAAGAATCTTTTTTCTAAGATCTGGCTCCTTTGTAAGCCTCCTGATAGTTGTTATTGTTTGATCATCTAGCTAGAACAACAAGAAAGATATATAATATTCCCTCTATCCCCTACCCTTGTGGAGAATGTCATTTGTAGCTTTGCAGCTTTTTCTTTTATTTTGAAGTGGAATTATTAAGCTTAAGAAAAGGGCTGATTTCAGACCTAATTTACAACCTCACATCAAGTTCAAAGCAGAAGTGGCCCTGAAATAGTAACAGCATGTGGCTGTAACAGGGAGCCTCCTTGGGGCTGACTTCCCAGTGGCCCATCTACCTTCTTGTCCACCATGCCTTGTTGTTAATTAGTTGATGTACTTAAGTGGGAGGTTGCCCATTTCCTGCCCTAATGCCAGGGAGCATTATCTGCAGCTCCATTCTTTCCCTACACCACAGCCCAAGCTTCACAGAAGGCATCTAGATGTCATCATCACTGGCCCCCACACTGGACCACAGAATCCTCCTAATTGAACCCCACCTGGATTCCTCTCCTCAAGAAGTCTCATCTGCCTTCAGGTGTGGTCCCCCCAGGACCTTTGGCTCACTAGCCCTGGCCCACCTCCAGGTCAGTCAGAATCTCAGGCATGTAGCTCTTGGGCATTCCTCATGGTGGGTCCCTGGCCCTTTGACCCTTCTGGTCCTGGCCCCAGCATTGACCAGTCAGGGGAAGTCCAGACAGGTGTGAGTCTATGACCCTTTCTCTCTCTGTGGGGGGTCCACCCTCCAGACCCTACAAAGGGGTAACTCACCCAGTTGTGGGGGCTAGGAGTTAAGGCACCCCAACCCACCTTTCACCAGGGTGGTAACTGGCCTGGTATTTCCTGGGGGCTCCTGTGCCACTGAGAGCCCCACCAGGCAACCCACTCCCAGCAGGGTGCAGTTTTTGGTCATACCCAGGACCAGGAGCCTCCTATCCATCCCCTACAGCTCCTCCCTTACCTCCAGATGATACCAGCAGCCCTCCAGCCAGACAGTGTTGTTACCTGACCTCCAGCAGCAAAACTGCCCATTTATATCGGCAGCCCCAAATTCAGAATGGCTGCCCTCATCAAGCACCTGGCAGCTGCCAGCTTCAGGCCCTTAAAGTGGCAGGCACAAACAGTGCCCTGCCACAGTGGCACATTATGAGGTTCTCATGTGTGCATACATGAAGCTTTTATACAGTTTATAATTAACTGTTTTGTTTTGTTCTTTGTTTCCCCCCTGCATTTTAACCATAAAGGAGAAAAAGAGAGTAATGGGAATGTAGGTTTTCTTCTGTGTAGTCTACACCTATGCAAGATCCAAAAGATGATAGCATCTGCACTCATTATGCAAATATAAGTGATTGTCCCATGTTAAAAGCAACAGAGAATCAAACCCACCTGCTCAGGTTTGTCTCTGAATTGGTATAGGTACCAGTGCAGGGACATAAGGGATACATTTGCCTTTCCCTTTTTTAGAGATTACACTTATTAAGAAAGCCCTAAAGGCAGTCTCTCTTGAGGGCCATGACAAAATGGCAGTATAAGATTGTCAAAAGGCAGGATAGGTATGCAATTTTGTAAACTAACTAAATAAGATATATATAGAAAGTGCAAGCTTATTAGCTTTGTCATAGGTGTGTCCTGACACAGTACTACTTGTTCTTGCATGGAGCCCACTGGTACAGCCAGTTCGTTGTATTTTCTGCCTTTCACCCAAACTGAACTCCTGGCAACCACAACTGGAACCCCATGCAGACAGCCAGACAAATGGCTTTGGGAGGGCAAGGGAGATAGACATAATCTGTGTCCCCAAAACTGACTAAATCATTTTCATAAAAGCTTTCTCATGGAAGAATCATTTGGTCTTCAGTAACTTCCACTACAGAAACAGTACTGAGCTGCTTGTTTTACTAGCCTTAGTTATTGATCTACTTCTTTAAGACTCTCTCATAAGGAAACGGACCAGAGGTTTACTTATCCTTCACTGCAGACATACTGCATCACCATTGCCCAATGCTCAGACAAGATCTGTTCATGGATGAAGAATGACTAGATGAAGTTGGACCAGAGCTAGACAGATAGGACTCTGGTAGGCACATCTTGAAGTTTCTGCAGCCACGATGCAGTCTTGTTTCACTGAAGAGAACAAACATAAACCCAACGGGACATATTATCTATGGCTTAAGGCTGATGTTTACTGACACTAAGAATCATTCACAAGTGACACTTTCTGTCACCTTTGCATGCTCTGTCCCACCCTGATAAATGCTAGTTTCACTTTAGATATTCACAATTTCACTACCACTCAACAATGCTAGGGCAGTACAATTTACCTGAACATTAAACCTTCAGTTCTTAAGACACTCCAACTACTATGGTATGCTATAGAGAGTCTTCCCAGTCAGCAAGCACACACCAAATCTATCCTTCAGTGTACTTGACTAGCTTCCCATAGAATTTTACACCAAGTTTCAGGTCTTCATCCTTCAAAGTATTTTGTGGTCTAAGCCAAAGAAATTTTAAAGACCATCTTAACTACAGAAAATGAAGGCCTTAATTAATGACTATACTCCTTTGGCATAAAGTTCCCCTGGAACTTCCTACAATAAATGTAATTCACACCTGTGAGAGTGTCTGAACTTTCTCAGGGTTTGGTCCAATACTTTGTAAAGAGAACTTAGGACCAGCATAACCTTTACCCCATTCCACTTCAAGCGCAAGGAACATTTCTTTCACTTTGTCTTCTCTAATATAAATACACAGTGGGTATGTCTACACAAGATGCTTTATTGTGAAGCTGACTAGTCTACCGTGTAGTAAGGCATCACCATAGAACCATGAGGAGCAGCTACTGTACACCAAATTAGTCTATCGAACAGTTAGCTAGTACTTGTAAAAACAGGTACTAGATTAAATGCACAGTAGCTACTACACAATAGTGTTCATTTAGATAGTGATCAGAAGTAAATTTGCTCCTGGTCTACCACACCAGAAGGGGGCCCAGTCCTGGTACTACTTAGCTCCCAGTTTCCCCCAGGAGCTGGGACTTGATCAGTGCCAGGATGGGGTTGCGGTCTGCCCACCCTTCCCCCTCCTGGTGCTGCATAACTCCTGGCTCCCCACAGGAGCGAGAAGCCAAGCAGTGTAGGGAGTGAAGATCTCTCTGTTTTTCCACCTGGCCAGAGGCTTCCTGGAAGCTGCTACACCAGCAGGGCAGCTCCCAGCCAGACCCTTCCTGGGTAGGGAAGCCCCCCCCTCCCCCTGGCACTGGGCTTGCTGGCAGAAGTAGGTCTGGATGTGCATGGGGTAGGAGCACTCTGCCAGCTGCAGCAGCAGCTTTATCCTGGCCTCTGCACATCAGGACCCCTCCCAATGTGCACTGGGCCATGAGACAGCTTCCACTGAAGCTGGCAGAGTTTTCCTGGCCTTGTGGGCATCAGAACCAGCCCTGTGCCAGCCCCTGGGTTAGCACTCTAGGAGTGCCTGGAGCTCCCCTTGGCTGCTGCAGGGGTGGCATAGGAGGGCAAGAGCAGATTTGCTCCCAACAAGGTGCAGCTGTAGTTGTGTTCCTAGGATGCAGTATTTTATTGTGCAGTAAACCTATAGTGCATTAATAGCACATGTAGACATGCTCAGTATCTTGTTTTTTAAAAGAAAGAAGGAAAGAAACTTAAACAAGACACTACAATGCCCATGCTTTTTCCCTTGGGATGAGGAGGAGAGAACAAACAATTCATGGCAAGATTGCTTAATGCACTCTTGGAAGGTCACAAGATTCAAAGGTCCTGTAGAAATCTATTGTTTTAAAAAGCTGAATTTCTGTCTACAATGTGTACTGCCTATACGAGAAACCATAGAAGTCTCAAGTTTTTGCTGTACATGCTCTTTAAGTTGTCTCTTTTATCCTCATAAAAGGGTCACAGTTAGAGTCAGTCATTATGCAATTGTGTGTGTTTGTTTTGGAGGGGCAGGGAGTTGGAGTGGAGACAAGAAGTAGCATTTACTTACTTAAAGTTTTTCTTTTGTTCAGAGACAGGCCCTGTTACTGTCACTGTAAGGCTACTGTAAGTCAAGGCAAGGGGCCAATTTTGGTGTTTTCAAATAGAAGGCCCCAGGAGATCCCAGCACGGCACTAAATTCAGAGTATCTGTATATGATTCAATCAAAACAAATCAGCTATTGCAGTTGATAATGTCCCAGTGTGAGAATTTTTAGTGATCTGCAGATTTCACTTAGCTGATAATTGGCTGCATAGAACTACATGGACTTTCTATCTCCACTCTTTGAAACCAAGCATCCCTTATTTGTTCCTTTGCAATGGATGAGTGGAAACAACAGATGTTTTAACTTCATAAATCCACACAAAAAGTATTAAAATTACATCAACATATGGCAGGATTCTTGGAGTCTTTAGAAAAGTTAAACGGATGTACAGGATTCAGAACTGCAGAACTGTGTGAGAGAAACATTCTGTTTTGAGAAGTGGAACAGATAAATCATATTACATGTGAGCAATGGTGAATGTAAAGGGGCTACTTATGAATGATGCGGTAAGCTTCCTTTCCAAATGTTATTGTGACAGCAAGCATGAAGGCCAGCACAACAACAAAAGATCACACTCAGTGCCAAGGGAGAAAGTTAGTCAACCTGCTGTTTTGCTCATCATTAGAGAAACATCAGTATCACCTGGGGACTGAACAGCTCAGGTGAGAAGTAATGGAATATGGCTATTATTTTCTTTTAAAAAAAAGTTTATATATTTACATGTCTTTAACCAATGTCAAAAAACAAACAAACATTGGAACCTCAATAGAACAATTCTCCATATTCCAGAATTTATCAACCTGAAGTCGAAAGAATAATTAAAAAAAACAAAAAACAAACGAAGCCTGGTGCCGGCTGCAGGGTGTGTTCTGGTGGCCTTGGTGCTGGGTCCCACTTACCCCAAAAGAAGCCCCAGTACTCACCTGCCATGACTTGATCTTTCCCTTCAGTGTCGGGGTTCCTTCTCGTCACTCCTCGCAAGTCGGGCGCTGCCCTTAATAAGCTTTCTCGTGGTTCCACCTCCCCTACACCCTGGCAATGCGCTAACCCTCAGGATGACCTAATGTTGGATTGTCAGCTCACTCTTCAGCTGTCTCTGTCTGCCTCTTCTACTTCTTGCTTATTACCCAGCCTCGTCCTGTGCAGGATGCCCCCCTGGGAAGTTGGACTGATCCTGGTCAAAGCGCTGGGTCTTTCTTCCCTAAACTGCTGCCTGTTCTGGTGCTCGGGCTTCTCCTGGCCAAAGGAAACTGCCCTTGACCCCTCTTCCTGCTCTAGGGCTCTACAAAATTTAAAACTATTTAAGAGAAAAAAAAGGAACAGCTGGGGTGTGGAGTCTTGCCCCACCCCACTCGCAGGTCTGGTGTCTGTGGCTCCCGAAGTCCCTCGACACTGTCCTCCTTGCCCAGCTGCCCTGCTGGGTCAGCATTCTGCCTCCTACAATAGATCTGGGACTCCTCTGTCGGGTCCCTCCTTGTCTCCTTCCTGGGCTACCAACACCAAAGATCCACAATTAAAATGAAATGCCACTATATAGATATCAGTTGAACACAATGTTTTATTGATATATTTACAATTTTAAAGCAAATTGGAAGCCTACAAGTGCCTTAATCACTATAATAAAATAAATTCTAAATACCTATACATTTTGGTATCTGATTTTAATTTTTTATCATGGAAAATCAGAGCTTTCCCTGCCCACTTCACTCACCAGGATGCAGGTCAATGCCCCTCAATCCCCACCCACAGCCCCCCACAGCCCTGCTGGTGCCCCACACTCTCCACCACGGTTCCCTGGCCCTGCTGGTGACCCATGCTGGAATGGAGAGCAGAGCATGAAGCCTGGCTTCCACTCCCCCATGGGTGGCAAGGCCATAGTGGAGTACATTGAGGCAGGGGAATGCAGGCTGCCCACTGCAGCTCAAGGATCCCCACTCTATTGCCCCCCCCCCGGGGCCTCCACAGCCCAGCAGGAAGAACCTGGCACAGCAGGGGTGCTGTGAGCCCTGTGCTGCCCTGGTAAAGTGCCCTCTCCCCATCTGGCAGCAGCAGAGGGTACAACCCTGTTCTGCTGCCCCTGCTGCTGGTGGGTGGGCAGGAAGCACTTTGCTGGGGTAGTGCAGGGCTTGCAGTGGCAAGAAGATTCCCCGCCCAACCTCATGCTTCCCTTCTGCACTGGGTTCTGCCTGCTGGGCTGTGGAGGCCCTGTGGAGAGGAAGCAAAGCAAGGAGCCCTGACCCCACAGTGGACAGCCCACACCTGCCCTGTGCACAGATTTAGGGGGCATGTGCTCCCCCCGACACTCTGGGAGTGCACACAGTGGCAGGGAACTGGCCTCCCCATCCTCTGGACAAGTTGTCCGTGGTCCTGTCTCACTCCCTGCTGGGGTCCTCTGGTCACGCATTCTGGGTCTGGGCCCCAAGCCCCATGCACTGGCCAGCTGGGCAACATCCCCAACCCTGCCCAACTCCCTCCCCTCTCTATGGGGTCCTCAATCCCCCCACTAGACTTACCTGTGGGAGCTATTCTCCAGGCTGCCTGGCGATCATGTGCATATACATGCACATGATGCCCCCTGCCTGACCACCTTCCTCCTTCTCCCCCTAACCCCTTCCAGACTGGAACTCTGCTGGTCTGCAGAGAGCTCATTGCAAAAGTGGAAAATCTGCATGTTTCTCTGTTAAAATGAGAAATCCATGTTTTTCTTAATTAAAAGGGAAAATCCATGGGTTTTTTTTTTTCCATTTTTCCATAGGAAACAGAAAACCTGGATCCCTGGTAATAACCAAAAGTTCTTAAATATATTAGGACAACTGCAGAGTTTGATCAGAGAAAGGTTGCTTGTTATTGACAAAGGAATAGGAAATTCTTTGATTTATATAAACTAAATGTCCATTTGTATATTAATCTTATGTGACAGGCCAATACAAGGCCTATGCTCCAAATAAAGTCATCTGAATAGAAGACTAAGTGGGATTTTAATCACTCTTATGTATTTTGATAATGAATGAATTTTGCCAACAGTTTTCTGATGATGTTTTCAGAGAGAAATCACATTCATAGACAGTAATGAAAAAACTGTAATGTGTGAAGTATGTCTCCCTGTCACTAGGGCCTATCCAAAGGGAGTTGGTAACTTCACTCTGATACCTATTAAAAGAATGCCAATCATAATTAACAAATCACCTTGTTAGCAGTGTCAGAAGACAGACCAAGAAAAGAACAGGCCTGAAAAACCAAACCTCCTCATGTAAACCTTGTAATAGCCATGTTGAAATATAGTACTCAGATACTGTGAGGAATCTTGCCTTGTCATTATATAAGTTACACCTATTGTTGGATGCTTTCTATATTTCTGACAAATTCCAAACTACCATTTAACTCACTGTAAGCTTTGGTGCATAAGAAATTCAGGATGTATAGAAGGCTTAATTGGGTAATTTTCGTTATAGTTAAGTTGACTGAGTAAATAAATTGAAATAAAGCACAATACAACTGTAATTCAACTTTATAAAATCAGCCAAGATCTGGAAGTCCCTAAGTTGGAATGTAAATGTGTCATTTCATATAGTAAAGATAGAATCTGAACTTATGCTCTCATAAAACATGTGAACATATAAGTACTCTTATTGACTTTGGACTTCGGTACACTGTTCACTTTCAATGTGTGAACAATCTCATTCATTTTATTTTTCCATTGAAATACCTTTTTCAAGTAAGACCTTTGCCACCAAAGTTGATAATATGATAGACCTGGTCAGAACAATATTTACACAATGTTAATTGAAACAACAAAGTTTGATGGCAACATTACAGTTTTCATCAGGAAGGCTTTTCAGGACAGTCTCTTTCACTCCCGAAAGACTGGCGATGAGGGCAATGGCCTGAGGTGAGGAAATCCTGTTTCAAATATTCCTGGTTTAGACTGAAGTGGGATGACAGGAAATGGATTTGAACATGGGTGTCCCATTTTACAGGCCTGTGTCCTAAGAAACAGGTGACAACGCACTCTAACCCTAATCCTGTTCTACTTTAGCAAAAAACATTAAAAACATATGGTTTTTCTTCCAGTGTAGAATGAAAAACTATCAAACCTTGACAGTTGTTTTCATGTGCAGTTTTGTCTTCCAGTCAACTCTCCACATGAATTGGGAGAAGGAAATCCAACTTGGCCCTCCATAGCTATCTTGACTTTGCAGCATGCTTCTGTCAGTACAAGGCCACACAATAGATATATCAGATGTAAAGGTTACATTTAAAAACAAACTGTACATTACATTTAAGCTTGACAATCAGAAAATGTATCATAGGTAAAATTAAAATATTGAGAAAACAAAAACAAAAAACCAAGATAAGCAGCAACAAAAACTTCACTTTTTTGGAAAATAGTATTTGGTACTGCTTCTTAACTAGTAATAAGTACAATACTCTATATACAGGACTCTGGAGTCCAATGTTCTCCCTTTTTCCCTACTGCAAGGGTACAGTATGCAAATAGGCAATCATCCAAATGGCACTGGTTCTAGAATTTAAAAAAAAAATCGTTGTTAATTAGCTCTATAACTAAAAATTCATTTTTATGCTTGCACAGCTACCCAGACTGTGATGGCTCCCCTGCTACAGCAGATATCCTTCCAGAAAGGGGATTTTTTTTAAATAGATCTCATTGATAGGAAGTTAGCCAATTTACTAGAAAGGCACAGCAGTTGGGGATTTGCTATTGGGAAATGGGGGGAAGGACAGGAATCAGAGGTAGGGCAAAGAATCTACATAATATCCTCTATTCCCAGAGGCTACAGAAAAGGTGATAAAGATAAATATAGTCCATGGCTAGATTATTTTTCTGTCTATTTTTTCTCTTCAAATTAAATCACTCTTAAAGATGTGATTAACTTAGATTATTTAAGCTCTGGTGAGCAAAGAATTCAGGGACACAGAACCTTTTCATGAGCCATTTTCACAACATCTAGCCATTTTGCAGGGTAGCAAAAGCTTTTCACTGTCTAAATGATGCAGGGGAAATCCTATGAAGTGAAGGTAGCAGTGTTTTCCTTGTTCTATGGGTTTTCCCTCAGGCCTGGGTGATCAAATTCCCATGTCCAGTATTCAGGTTAACTGTGAGGTATCTGTTGCATTTGCAGTAAAAATAATCTGATAAAATTAGAATATCAGGTGGGTGGTGAGAGATCAGGCTTTTTAAAATGACTATAAACAAAGCAACCCTTATCCCAAAGGGCAGATTCCATAAATGTGTACATGCACAACATGGCAAATATGAACACTTACTTTGAAGTCAATGGGACTAGTCAAATGTAAAATGTTAAGTGTTTATAAAAATAGGTGTATTTTTGCACTCCTTTTTCATAAGATATTACTATACTTCATTTGGATATTCAACAAAAAGATTAAAGATTCTCTAAATTATTTATAGTTGGTTATTGTTTGACATTGCTGAAGCACAATTAAATTGATGTTAAACTTTTTGGTAATCATTACTTGTTCATATAAGTAGAAGATTGTTTGCTGTAAATAACTGGATTACTTTTTATTTTGTGTTTGAGTCAATACATATTGGATCTATTTTCAGAATCCAGGTATGCTCACTGTATTATATTTCCAGTGCAATTACTCTGTTAAGCATCCAGTTAAACAAATTAATGGTAATTGCTGGTATCAGAAAAAATAACCACAGTGCAATTCCACTGTAATTACAGTGTAATTACAGTATAAGTAGAGCATAATTACCCTCCTTATGTTTTAATTATCTTACATACATTTATTTAAAAACTACTAAATATTATTTGTATTCATTTTAATTGATGGACCCAATTATCTTACAAGGTCCTGAGACACCATAGCTCTAATGTCTACGAAATTTATTAAATCTATGAATTGTTGTAAGATAATCAATACACAAATAGCTGACTCCAGGGCCAGGTACAGACATTACACTTTTACTTCTCTAAGTGATTGGAAACTGTTCTAAACAGAACAAAAGTTTGGTGCACACAGACTGGTTTAAAAATGGTGGAAATCAGCCTAAGATAGACCTGGATTGATGTGCCCTCAAACTTAATCAATTTAGGTTAAACTGGTGTATCGAACTTCAGTACCAATTCCTATTGTTTAAAGTTTAAGGGATGGAGGACTAGATCCACCTCCAAGGAGGAATATTCTGCACTGGTCCGGACCTACAGGGAGCGAACCAGGAAAGCCAAGGCTGCGATTGAACTCCAACTAGCAAGGGCAACTTTGGACTCCTGCTAAACCAGATGGGACAACTAATAACTGATGCCCAGGAAAAAGCCAACTAGCTAAATCAGTACTCTGCATCAGTTTTTCACCAGTCCCAAGGGGTGCCCCTGCCCATTACTGGACTGGAACATTTGGGTGAGGGTGATTCCTTACCCTTCATAAATCCTGACCTTGTGAAGGAACACCTTGAGAGGCTGGACACCTTCAAGTCAGCTGGCCCTAACACTTTACACCCCAGGGTACTCAAGGAGCTGGCAAGCATCACAGCTTAGCCACTGGCATGGATCTTCAAAAACTTCTGGCGCTCTGGTGAAGTGCCTGAAGACTGGAAGAAGGTCAATGTGGTGCCTATCTTCAAGAAAGGGAGAAAAGTGGATCTGGCAAACTACAGGCCCATCAGCCTGACCTCTATCCCGGGGAAGCTCTTAGAAAAGATTATCAAAAAGACCATTCTTAACAGACTGGCCGACAGCAGCATCCTGAGGGATAGCCAACATGGGTTTGTTGCGGGTAGGTCTTGCTTGACCAATCTTATTTCCTTTTACAACTAGATGACCTATCACCTGGACAAGGGAGAAGAGATTGATGTTGTATATCTTGACTTTAAAAAAGCCTTCGATCTGGTATCCCATTGTCACCTCTTAGCAAAACTGGCTAACTGTATCCTTGGCTTCACCACGATCCACTGTCTGGGGAATTGGCTCATTAGTCGGACCCAGAGGGTGGTTGTTGACAGAAGTCAATCGTTGTGGTGCCCTATGACCAGCGGGGTCCCTCACTGAAGGCTTTGTCCTTTGGCCAACACTATTCAACATCTTCATTAATGATGTGGAAATTGGCATAAGAAGTGGACTGGTCAAGGTTGCTGATAACACCAAACTCTGGGGTAAAGCATCCACACCTGAGGACAAGAGGGCAATCCAGGCTGACCTTGACAGGCTCAGGAAATGGGTGGATGAGAACCTGATGGTGTTTAACATCAAAAAATGGAAGTTTCTCCACCTTTGGAAGAAAAACCAGCAGCGTGCTTATAGGCTTGGCAGTGCTACACTGGATAGTGCTATGGACAAAAAGGAGTTGGGGGTCATGATTAATGACAAGATGAACATGAGCCTTCAATATGATGCTGTGGCTAGTAAAGCAAGCAAAACACTGGCTTGTATCCATAGATGCTTCTCAAGCAAATCCCAGAATGCCATTCTCCTCTTGTACTCAGCCTTGGTGAGGCCACAGCTGGAGTACTGCACCCAGTTTTGGGCTCCACCATTCAAAAGGATGTGGAGAAGTTTGAGAGAGTCCAGAGGAGAGCTATATGCATGATCAGAGGTCAGGAAAACAGACCTTATGATGAAAGGCTGAGAACTATGGGACTTTTCAGCCTGGAAAAGCACAGGCTTAGGGGTGATCTGGTGACCGCCTATAAGTTTATCAGGTTTGCTCGCCAGAATCTGGGGGAACATCTGTTCACCAGAGCGCCCCAAGGGATGACAAGTTCGAACGGTCACAAACACCTTCAGGACTGTTTCAGGCTGGACATAAGGAAGAACTTCTTTACAGTCCTAGCTTCCAAGATCTGGTATAGACTGCTGCCAGAGGTGGTTCAAGCACCTACTTCGAACACCTTCAAGAGAAATTTGGATGTTTGCTTTGCTGGGATCCTATGACCCCTGCTGACTTCCTGCCCCTGGGGTAGGGGTATGGACTTGATGATCTTCCGAGGTCCCTTCCAGCCCTAATGTCTATGAAGTCTATCAAATCTATTAAAGTTAGGTCACTGTCTGCTGCCTTCCCAGGCTCGTTTGCAGCTTCACGTTAGCCCCACCTCACAGGGAGGTGAGCTGGGACTCACTTCACACTTAGCTGCTCCAGCCCAGTGCCCAGCAGGCCATGCCCCCAAGCTGTCACTGAGCTGAGGCAGCACAGACCCTTCCCAGCACAGTCATTTTCCACAGCCCTACCTCCTACCTCTGGCCAGGTGTCAGCCGCAGGCAGGTAGTAGGAGTGTGGAAGGGAGGTATCTTTTATCCCATGCACAAGTCCTTGGTGTCCATGTGCTCCGGCTTTATCCCTTCACCCCATCATGAAGCCCCTTGTGATGTACACAGACATGGAGCAACAGACAGGAGAACCCCCATGCTCAAGCCTAGCAGCCTTGTTGGACACCTGAGCATGGGGGATCTCCTGTGGCTGACAAATGATACAGCAACAGGAAGAGGCATGCTCAGGTCAGCAGTGGGAGGTGGCATGCTCACCTTTATGCTTCATGAGGGGATGCAGAGACACAGCCTGGGGACATGGGTGCCCAGGCATGGGGGAAAGAAAGGCTTCATTTCCCCACTTCCGCTGCCTGCTTGTGGCTGACAGATGTTTGTGTGGCAGAGGGTTAGGGGCATGATCGTCTGTGTCCGGCAACCAATTAGAGGTGGCCTGGGTGCTTGGCTGTGCTCAGAGTGTCTTGCAACCAGGGGAGCCTGCAGGGCATTTTGGGAGACATGCAGGAATGCCCCCAACCTGCTGACCTTGGCCTGTGCAGGCAGTCTGTGTGCCCCCAACACCGAAGGGTGAATGTGTGCTCTGTGTAATCCCGATCTATCTTATGTTGCTTATAGAAAACTGCATAACTTAGATTGATTCCACCTTGGGCTTTCTGAATGTCTATACCTAGCCCAGGTCTGAATCAGACTCAAGTTCCATCTAGTTCAGGATCTTGCATCCAAGAGTGATCAGTAACATGTGCTTCAGAGCAGCAGTGGGAGGATGTGGGATTATCTGTCCCATATTAGACCTCATTCTGTTCTCCAACTGAGATGGGATTAAGCACGGAAGCATAAGTTTCAACAGTCCTTCCAAAAGCTTTATCATCAGCAATTACATTAGCTATGATTATTCGTAATATTTCTTTTTTGATAGTGCACCTATGGAAATTAATTCCACACTATCTGTGTTAATTATAAAATACATTTTGATTGGTTTTGATGCATCAACATGTAAATTCATTGATTCAACTTTATGTCTTGTTTTTGAGACAGGAAAAGATAAGATCCTGAGTCACCTTTTCTAGAGTATTCTATATACTTTTGAACATTCTCCTTTCTAGGTAGGTAGTTCAAATCTCTCCTTGTATACAAATTTTTCCAGGCATCTGATCATTCTTGCCTCTAATTCTGTGGTACTTCAGCATAACATCTTGTGATAAGGCAAGTAATACACTGCATAGTGCAAAAAACTACAAGGAACCTTGCAGTCCATCAGTTTTCTTGAGAAGAGCAAAGAGCAGCGTGAATGATTCCAGGATCTGAATCTGTGATGCACTTGACCTTGGCATTTCAAAGTTGAGATCAAGACCAGTACACTACCTTGGGTGAGGAGTTCAGGAAAATGGGCATAATTTCCTTGGTAGGATTTTCTTATTCTTTTTTCATTTCTTAAGTGTACTACTAGCAATATAAATAGTACGAGTGCAACAGTAGTAAGCATAATACCCCACAGCGCATAATCTGAATGCTGATAGCTTTCATATTATATAGAATGCTAGTGAAATGGCTCCCTAGAGTAGTCTAACCCCTGTCAAGAACATTGCACACAGAAACTACTACCATAAAAGACCTTTTCATTTTCACATTTTTAAAGTAAATTATAGTCATAACAAAAGGATTTTTTTCCAGTGGAAAATATATTAATAGCTCGTAACTTAGATAAAGGTTGTAAATCAAACATGTTTGCAGTAGAGAATTCAGTACCAAACATGCTGAATGTTAGACTCCATCTTTACTAAGTATAGGCTGCATGTGATAAAGTAACATACCCTTATTGACTTCAGGAAAACTATTCAGACTTATTCCTGCTAGTAGTAGTGCTAGATTTCTTTGAAGGTATTCCCCCTAAACTTGGGTGTTATAGAATTGATCTCATGTATCCAGGTTGTAGTTGTGTTGGTCTAGAGGAAAAAGCAATCAGGGTTCATGGACAGAGGAGGTATCTTTTATTAGACCAACAAGGTTTGCAAAAAAAAATCTTTAATTGCAAACTTTCAGGCACAAACACCCTTCATCAGGTATCAGAGAAAAGATTGTAAGAGTTCTCTTGGGTAGAAATGAAAGTTTATATTTCATAGGATTTCGTAGGATTTCATAGGATATTTAATTATAGAAATGGAAAACATATCCTTTTTCATTATACCTCCAGTATTCTCAATAGGTCTTCCTGTAATACACCTGCTGTGGTTATGGGAATATTACTTATTTTCCTTGCAGATGTCCCTGACTTTGTGCACCCCTCCCCCCCGAAAATTACCTGTTTAGAGAAAGCAAATCCATGGTTTCAAGGGCAAATTCAGAATTTTGCATATACAAATCCATGCATTCAAAAGTATTGCAGTCTCTTATTAGCAGTCTAGCAGACTATTTTAAACTTTATTTAAGAAACATTTTCAGCATATGCTACTACCCAATTCTTAAAGAGTAATGCTATATACATATTTTAAATAGAATTCAGCTGAGTTCAGGAAGTGTTTTTATAGTTAGTGGGTAGTGCAGATGGCCATTACAGCTTGCCTAGTTTTGCCCTTAGTATAGCTCCTAGCAGTGCTCTTGGTGTTATCTGAGAGGATTGGAGTTTTATGTAAGTGAATTCATTTCAATACATTAAAAGTTTCCAGTATAACTTTATTTAATTTTACTGGTTTAGAGAATGTAATTTTGAGCTATTTTGTAACTCAGAAGACATATTATCAATCTATCCTATTAGAATAATAGAATTATAGAAAATTAGGGTTAGAAGGGACCTCAGGAGATTATTTAGTCCAAACCCCAGTTTAAAGAATCCCCAGGTAGATCATCCCAGCCAAGACTTTGTCTAGCCATATCTTAAAAACCTCCAAGGATAGAGATTCCACAATCTCTCTGGATAGCTTGTTTCAGTGCAATACTACCCTCCTAGTGAGAGTTTTTCCTGATATCTAAACTAAACTTCCTTTACTGCAACTTGAGACCATTGCTCCTTGTTCCTTGTTCTGTCATCTGCCATAACTGAGAACAGTTTAGCTGCATCTTCATTTTCACCACCCTTCAGGTAATTAAATCCCGTCTCAGTCTTCTCTTTTCCAAACTAAATAAGCCTAGTTTTCTCAATGTCTCCTAATAAGTCTTGTTCCCCAGCTTCCTCACCATTTTCATTGGCCTCTACTGGACTGTTTTCAAGATGTTCACATGCTTTCTATAATGAGGGGCCCAAAACTGGACACAGTACTCCAGATGTAGCCTGACCAGTGCTAAACAGAGGGAATGATCACTTCCCTCAATCTGTTAACAACAGTCCTACTGTCAGCCTTCTTTGCAACCAGGGCACCCTATTGGCTTTTATTCAGCTTATTTTTCACTGTAATTCTCGGAGCCTTTTCTGCAGAGATGCTGTTTAGCAAATTAACTGCTCCATAGTTACTTTGCAGTAGTGCACATGTCGATGCCAACTGGCAGCAAATTTGGCTAGCCCCAGGGCCTCAGGGCTTGGAACTTCTCCAGCCCCAAGGCTGGGGCAGCTTTTTGCCTGTCTCAGCCCTGCCTTCAAAATGCTGCAGTAACTCCCAGGGCTTGTGCCATCTGCAGCCAGCCTTTGGACACTGGGTCCCACAGCAGCCACCTCAGGCCAGACACAGTAGCTTGCCTGGACCCTGCCACCATGCCCCGACCCAGCCCCACTGTCAGCCTGCTGGGTGCTGCAGGTACCTGCCCAGGCTGAGTAGACCTGGGCTCTAGCCTGCAGCCCCTGAGGGCTGGTATCATCCCTGATGCCACAGACTGCCTCTCAGGGTGGAACTGGTCCCAGGAGGAGACCACGGACCTTGTGGCACTGTGGGTCAAGGCTGAGGTCCTGATTCAGTTCACTCAGAGTAGGTGCTCCAATGTCCACATCTTTGAGGACCTGGAAGGAGTGCGGGAACAACTAGTCAGCATGCCAGTTCCACATAAAGGTCAAGGTCCTGTGGGCACAGTGAGTTTATGTCACCAACCACAACTGCTAGTCAGAGGCAGCCCACAGGTCCATGCCCATTATGTGGCAGTGGACCACATCCTTACACCCTGGGACCTTGGCCAGAGTCATACCATGTATTCCACTACAGCCTGGCAGTGGCAATGAACCATCAGTGAGGAATGGTCTCTTGAGGTGCCAGGAATCACCGTGGTCCCTTCCCCCAGCATCATCTAGCAGCTTCAGCAGCTCAGGCCTATGTCTATTCAACCAGTTTCTGCCCAGAAGGCCAGCCTAAGGATGGCACAACCTGCCCTTACCAGCGCTGGATCCTCCCCAGAGGGGGCCCCTGCCTGACCAGCCAGGTGCCATGCCCCTGCCCCTGGACACTGCTGGGAGCGGCATGTCATTGCTGCAATCAGGGGCAGACTCAGGCCACTGGGAATGCCTGCCATGCCCATGTGGTAAACCCCACACTGGAGGGGGGTGCTTCTTAGGAGGAAGCACAAAATTTTATTGAGTAGCCTGTGCCCCCTCAGTTAGGCAAGCATGGGCCTCTCACATGCAAAGAAATGCATTGATGCCAGCAGCTATGTTGTTTGCAGCTGTGGGGGGGCAGGGATATGTAGTATAGGCACAGATACCCCTCCAGGTGGTAGCAAATATTATGGGGAAGCACAGGCTGGCTCTCTACACTATTAAAGATCAGGGTCCCATGCCAGATTCTAAGGTGTTCCTGGAGCACCATGGTGATCATCAGCAGAACATAGTGGGTTGGTGACCCCTTGGTCTGTGTAAACAACTTCTCACGGAGTGCCGGGGACACTGTCTCTAGGTACATGCTTAGGGCACAGGGCATGAACTGCAGGGGCTGGCCCCAGGAAACCTCTCTGAAGAAACCCTCTGGGGTCAGGTCAAGGCTGCCACCAGATCTGTGTCTCAGTCAGTCAGGAGCAGCATTCCTTCTAAGCTGTGTGATGTGCATGGCCATGCAGGTGCACCTAGCAGCATGGCATGAGTGCCCCTGCACAACCATGCAAGCCATGCAGTTTAGAGGGAACACTGGTCAGGAGCCCCTCATCCACCCAAGCTTGGGTGTCATGGGCCATTGCATGACAGCAATGGAGGAGATGGCCTGGTCTGCAGAAAGAGAGGGGATGGATTGAGTCTGGAGCTGCAGCAGCAGGTTTTTTGCTTTTGTTTCTGTTTTTTTGAGGGAAAATTTTTCATGCTCCAAGCCAAATCAGCCAAATCAATTCCAAATCCGGGAGTCATTCAAGACCCCTATGTGGCCCTGATACTGGCTAGTATCCTCCACCCCTGCCTAGGGATTAAGATGCTTCCAAATGTTTTAGTGGGCATCTTACATGCAGGCCCAAGCCTGGAGGGTTGGGGTTAGAATGCCCCTGAGTTTAGTTTTGCTTGCCCTCAACTGTATGGACAGAGGAGCAAGCTAGGGAGGCTAGGCCTGCCCAAGCCTAGAAACAGGGTGGGGAAGGAAGGCTACCTGCAGTCAGGACCCAAGGACCCACCTGCCCCTGTGGAGCTAGACAGCATGGAGGGTGGGGGGGGCTCTTCCACCAGTTGCCTGTGCCAAGGCTTGCCTGGACAACTTACCATGGTCTCTGTGCACCTATGTATGTATGACCCCTGATCTGAGGCCAGGCAGCGCATAGGCCCGCACGTTATTTCAGAAATGTTGCAAACTCTCACAAGCAGCCTCTTTCTCCTGGCTCTTCAGGCCCTGAAGATGCACATGGGATAGAAACACCAGCTGCCGGCAGGGATGCACATTCAGGGTCACCACCAGTCTCAGCAAGGGCCCTCCATATGTGCTGGCTCTAGCACTATTGGACCCAGGACTAGACCCAGCTCCTGGATTGGCTAGTCACCAAGGCGGAGGAGCAGCTGGTGGATTCAGAGGCCTGCCTGGTTGGGTGGGAGAGGGTCACACACAAGGTGGAGAGGGACCAAGCAGACCAGGTGTTCCAGGACAGGCTCTTGCTGTCAAGGAGAGGCACCTGGAGGCCCAAGAGTGGCAGGCTGCCAAGATGGCCAGATCAGTGGAGAACACAGAGGAGGACCACCAGCTTTAGGACACCATCCTAACCCTGGCAGTCACCTTCATGCCTCCTGCTGCCCTACTCCCAGCCCTAGCCCTGCTAACCCTTGACATCTGCCCGCTGTCCAGCAGAACGCCCCCCACTGTGCTTGGGCTGAAGTGCAGTGGCAACTCTAGTGGCCAGGTCCCCCTGCCCTGCCACCCACTCTGGGTTCTTCACCAGCTGGCCCCCCACCTGGGCCCAGCCCTGCCACTTTCCCAGCTCCATGCGGCCCCACAGCAGGAGCTGCCCACAGCAGAACCAGCACCACGTGTGGGCTCTACTGGTCTTAGATTCTGACTGCAGGAGAGGGAGCTGCCCATACAGCAGAGCAGTTTCTGCCTTTTCCCCCAGATGAGCCTCCCACCCACTAGCTTTACCTTATCATACACACTGGTGGTGGTGTGGTCAGAGGCTGGGGTACTGGGCACCTGTCTCTAGGCTCCACTCCCCAGGCATCTCTACCCCACAACCCCCCACCCTGCGAGGGTACACAGAGCACTTTACGTTGTCTGCATGAGGAAGAGGATGCTTTATTGGTTGCAGGTGGGGTAGTTGGTGGAGGGGATCTGTTGGGGGTGGGGAGTGAGGAGGGGCTTTGTGGTTTGGAAGGAAGAGGAATAAAGTGCTTTTCTGAAAACTGTCCACACTGAGTGTGATGCTGGGGGTGCATGGTGTTGCTGGGGTCCAGGGCTGGCTTCCCAGGTGGCCTACAGCAGGTAGTGTAGGAGGAGGTGTTTTGCCAGGGGCCTCTCACACCTGGTGCCCTGGCTCCCCACTGCTGGGTGTGCAGCTTGCCCAAGGTCTCTGGGGGCAAGGGGGGAGGAGTATTACTGTTGCTGCCACTGCAGGTGGCACTCCCAGTCCCAGAAGTCATCCACATGCTGTGCCTTGTCTACCTAGGCCTCACAAAGAGCTCCCCTAGGACTCACAGATATTATGTAGCACACAGGCTGCAGTGATGACCCAGGGAACGTTCAGCTCAGTGACCTCAAGATGGGTGGTGAGGGTGTGCCAGTGTTCCTTCAGGTAGCTGAAGATGCACTTCAGCAGTGCAAAGGTCTGGCCCAAGCACCTGTTGAAATATGTCTCATAGGGATCCAGGTGGCTGATGTAGGGCCACATGATCCAGGGAAGGAGAGGGTAGGCAGGGTACCCAGTGAGAAGGGGTGGGACCATCACCTCACCCCCTGGAGGTCTGACACCCTTGGCACAAAGCACCTGCTCTCCACCAGGGCTGGCAGGGCAGAGTTGCAGAAAATGTGGGCACCATGGGTACTGCCTGCCCAGCTGGCACTCACATTCATGAAGACAGTGGCAAAGTCAATGATGGCCTAAAGCATGATGGAGCGAATGCCCCACTAGCTGTAGTAGGAGCGGTCACTGCAGGTCAGGCAGGTAACAGGGATATGGGTCCTATCTAGGGCCCTGATACACTGGGGGAAGCCCAGGGCATGGAGCGCAGCTACCACCTCCGGGGAGTCATACACCTGGAGCCTGCTGCGTGCCAACACATCCTGGTGGGTGCTGCAGGCCTCCAGGAGAGCCTCACCAGTGATTGCCATGCCTACACTGAATAGGTAGCCAATGTGGTGGAGTTTGGCAGGCATGACCAGCTTGAACAGAGTGATGGCCAGCTGGGTGTCTGCAGGGAGCGGCTGCTGCATGATGGTAGTCTGCTGATCTAGGTGCAGGCACAGCTGATCAAGGAGCTCATGGAAGGTGGCCCAGGTCATCTGAAAAGACTTCAGCCACTGCTTGTTATCCCAGTTGCACTGGATGACATTTCAACCACCTGTCCTGGCTGGTTGGACAGGCCCACAGGTGGTGGGGTTAGAGCCCTAGGAGCTCATGGACAGCACCAATGATGGTGTCCATGTGCACATCATTGGCATCCATGCTGGGGTCTGGGCAGCAGTAGCGTGGTGTCAGGGGGCCTCAGATGCCATGGTGAGTCTGACCATGCAGCTATACAGCACAGAGGGGCAGGCAGGGCCAAGACTGAACTGGGCCAGGTGGTGGACATCGTGGTAGTAAAGTGTAGTGAGGGTGGCAAACAGGATTCTGGGGCATGTATTGTCACTCCTGGGGCTGTAGCAGTCATCATGTGGAGGGCACAGGCTCCCAGGAGTGGATCAGACATTGTGCAGTGGGCACAGGTTCTGGCAACAGTCACAGAGGGCTGTGCCAGCATCCTGAAGTGTGCTCTGGGCTACAAAAGGCAGGTGGCCAGGGAGGACCACACAGGGCTAGCTTGAAGAAGGTCCCAGGCCCGAGGCCTTCTTGGCCACTGCAGGGGGGCAGGGCAGGGTTGGAGGAGTCCAGGAGTAAGCTAATGTGATGAAGAGGAAATCTGCTTCCAAATGGCTGCACATGTGGATGCCTGCCAAGGGTGGGCTTACTCTGCAGTAAATTACTATGAAGTAAACCAATATATCACTAATTGCAGGTGTAGATGCATCTTCTGAGTCCTACCCAGCATACCTACTGTAGCAAAACCCCCAGTTTTTCTCTTTTTTATTTATTTTAAAAGGCATTCCCTCCCCTACCCCAAACATTTCTGACTTTTTCTCTCCTTCTCTATTCCCTAGATAAGTATAAGTAAGCTAAGATGTTGGATAAGCTTTAACATTTTTATTTTGGTAGCAAGTTTTTGGTTTTGGATATACACTGTTTTATATTGTATAATTATTAGGTCTGTATTGATTTTTACTGTTGTATATTGTATTATTAACATTTTTGTATTGATTTTTATTGTTTCATATGGTTATTGTATGATTTAGGCCTGTGTTTGTAAGCGAACCAAAGTCATGTCAAGTTTCCATTTTATGTCTTTTGTCCTCTGCCTGGGCAACCCTTGTTGCAACTGTATGAGTCATGTATCCCTCCCATGTAAACTGGTTCCCAGATGAATGAGAATGACTGGGAATGATTGAAATACAATGGTAGCAGGCCTCTGCTGAATGGCCTGAAATGACTGGGCCATCACCTCGCATTGATTCACCCATGAACAGAGACAAAAACCCAGTATTTGAGAGACATAAGACCCTGCAGAAGCAGCAACTCTCACCATTACAGACACCTGAAACTGCACATCCCTGCATGAAGCATGCATGCTCGGTATACCAGGGGCTGACCCTTGCCTGGGCATGCCTCCTGTCACTAGGGTCACACAAGGTCTTCCCCTATAAAAAGAGGCAGTGAAGACAGACCCAGTGGGACACCCTTTCCATCTGGACCAGTACCACCTATCCACCCAGAGGCCCTGCCAGTGACCCCCCCAGGACAACACCTACTGGACAAGGGCCCCTTTCCAGCCTGCACACCTCCTCCTACAATTTGGACTCTCTCTCTCTCTCCTCCTGGACTTCAGTGGACTTCAGCCCCTTCACCAAGCCTCTCTAACCCCTGCTGCCAGTGTGTGTGTGTTGGGGGGTGTGCAAGGGAACCAATAAGACATTGTGTCACCATCTCCCCTGTTCAATAAAACCACTGTCTTTTGCAACCCTGAGTTGGGTCATGTTTTACTGAATCCCATTCCCTTCCCTATCTTAAATTCCAGTCTCATTTTCTCTCTCTCTCTCTCAGCTCCAGCCCCCCCTTGGCTAGTTTCCCAATCTCCCCCAATTCCATCTCCCCTTTTGTGCCATCTCTCAGCCTCTCCTTACTTTAATGCTGTCCCTGCTGCCTTTCAGCCTCCAATGCCATCTACTGCCTTTTCTCTGTAACTTTCTGCTGCCTTTCTCTGCTTTCCCACTGCCCTGCCACCTTTCAGTCTCTCCTGCTGCTTTTCCTGTGATTTTCTGCTGTCCATCTCTCTGTTTTCAGGCTTCCCCCGCAACTTCTGTAGTCATCCTTCCCTCCCCCCGCAGCTTTCTAGCTCCTCGTGGCTGCCCTGCAGTTTCCTCCAGCAGCTGGAACCTTTCTCCAGCTCCCAGGACCCACTGCCACTCCCTGCAACTTCTCTAACTTCCTAGAACCATCCTCTGGCTCCCCACACCAAGAGCCCCTCTTTAACACCCACACTTTCCCTTAGTCCCATTTTCCTTCTTCCCACCTACATTTTCAGCTCCCCCATAGCTCTGGCTCCAGTCCCAGCCTCTGTGCCAGAATGCTCCCTTGTTCTGCAGGCTTTGAGCGTTGTCTTTTAATCAATTAACCTAAAGTTATCCCCGAGCCTCAGTTCTTAAGCCCAGACTCCTCTAGTCTATGGGTTCTAATCCTGGTCCTGGTGACTTTCATTCCCAGCAACTCTCCCTCCCTACACTTCTACTTTTTTACCTTAACCTTTCCCCAGGTATCCCAAGTACACCAAGCACATGCATACATACACATCACAACACCCAACTTAGGAACTCAACTGTGTGTATGCATAGGTGGGTGGTATGTGTGTGAATTAGTAAATATACATATATAGATATCATTGTGTGTGTGTGGTATAGAAATTAGTAATCCACATATGTGTATTGGATGTACAGCTGTTGGTAACTGATTCGGTATGTGTAGCGTGTATGGGCTTAAACTGGTGATAGGTGTGCATGAACCTAGACTGGTTATTTTGAACATTTGTGCATCTGATTTGTTAGTGTGTGTGTGCGTATGTATGGCATTGCATACATGATATATGAATTAGTGATCTGTGTCTACCTTTTGGGGTGTATAGTGTATGTGCTTTAATTGTTGATAGGTATGCATGTGCTTAGGCTGGTTTGGATGTGTATGTGCCTGAGCTGGTAGTGTGTGTGTGTGTATGCACCTAATTGATTTGTGTGCTTGTATATGTGCAATTGTGTTACACCTCCTGTCTAACAGCGCAATATTGAGATCCTGAGCATTGGCCTTACCCCTCAGGGCTACACTACTACTCCCCGCAGTTTAATGTCATCTGCAGACTTGCTGAGGGTGTACTCCATCTCATCATCCAGATTGTTGATGAAGATATTGAACAAAACCAGTCACTGGAGTGACCCCAGGAACACTCCACTTGATACCAGTTGAAAATTAGACATCAAGTTATTGATTAATACCTCTGGGCATTTGTACACACCATGACATTTTATCCTTGTTAATTTACCTCGCCTTAAAAATTTTAACCTGGCTCATTTTGGTGTGTCATGTTTGTGTTCACACACCACAGGCTTTCAAACAAATTAATTCCCTTGTGTAACTCCCAGCAAATTCCAGCAGACGGAGTCAAATACCAATCTAGCTTGGATCACCCTGCTGCTGTTCCCACCAGCCGAGTAAAGCAAATCCCTGACATTTGGGCAGGGCAGGGGGAGTGGGGTTGCCTCTCTCTAAGGGCAGTGGGAAACTCCATAGGGAGCTGGGCAGCACAGAGCCTGGTGCTCATGCTTGCAAGGGGCTGAGCAGCCAGGAGATGCTGCCCAGGGGAAAGGGCAGAAGAGGGACAGTGGCCAGGTTCCCTGGCTCAGCACAGCAGCTCCATCCCAGGGCAGGGGGTGCCACAAGGCTCCTCTCCTCTTCCCTCCAGCTAGGGTTACCATACATCTGGCTTTTCCCAGACATGTCTTCTTTTTTGGCCCCCTGTGCTGTGTCTGGGCAGGCTTTCTAAATTTCCTCCCCCAGTTCATTTTCACCATGGCCATTGTCAAGTAGAACTACAGTTTCCAGAATACACAAGAGCAGCCATACAATGCTTTGCTTCACTGGTGGGGCCAGGTGGAAGGCTATTACAGGCAGCAGAGGACACAGAGATTCAGGAGTGAGAGGCACCAGCAGGGTTGTGGGGCAGGGGCTGTTGGTCGGGAGTGAGAGGCACTGGCAGGGCTATGGGGATGGAGGGCTATGGATTGGGAGTGAGGGGCACTGGCAGGACTGGGGAGGCAGAGGCCTAGGGGTTGGGAGTGAGGGGCATGGGGGACAGGGTGGGTGACTGTGGGCCACCAACAGTGCCAGGTGGCTGTTGGTCAGGAGTGAGGGGCACCAGCGGGGATTGGAGGGCAGGGTATTGCTTTTTTGGCAATGAGGGGCATTGGCAGGGCTGGGGTCAGTGGGTTGGGATGGAGGGCCATCAGCAAAGCTGGGGTGGGGAGGCTGTGGCTTGTCAGTGAGGGGCAAAAGGATGGGCAGGGGTAGGACACCAGCATGTCACTTGCCTCCCCACCATCATATCCCTCTGCCCCCCAACCCCCAGGGTGTCCTCTTTTTTGGACCTGGAAATATCTGGGGTCAGTGTGTTGGGAGTGAGGGGCAGCAGCAGGGGAGGTGGGGGGCTGTGGCTTGGCACTGAGGGGCAACAGAATCGGAAAAAGCAGGGCACCAGCATGTCATTGCCTTCTCCACCATTATTGTGCCTCTGAGTGGGATGGGGAGTGGGGACATTTGTGGGGATGGGTGTGTGGTTGGTGGTTAGTTATGTGACCTGTGTCTGGCTGCATGTGGGGGTGTGTCTAGCTGTGTGTGTTCAGGATGTGGGGGTATGCTCTGGAGTGTGGGCCCTCTGGAATGTGGGCTGTGCTGGGGTGACTGTGCTGCCTGTTGTCCAGGGGAGTGTGTCAGGGGTTTTGCCTCTCTTTCTTTGTCTGTGAGGGAATGTGCACTTTTGTTTGTGAAAATGAGGGAATGTGTGTGTGTGGGTATGTGTGTGTGCATGCATGGGTGGGTTTGTAGGTATGTTGGGGGGGACTTATTTAAATTCCATTGTTATTTTGTGCATATTAGTGAATATGGGGGAGCAGCGTGTGTGTGTGTGAAAATTGTGTTGTGCATGTGAAAGAATGTGTGTGTGTATATGGGAAACGTGTGTGTATGTGTGTGTGTTGGGAGCAGAAGGTATATGTGTATGTATATGTGCATGTGTGGTGTGTATATATGGAGGACCAGTGTGTGTGTATTTTTGTGTGTCTGATGGAGCAGTGTGTGTGTGTGTATGTGCATTTGTGTATATGTGTATATGGGGGAGCAGAGTATGTGTGTGTGTGTGTGCACATGGTATGTGTATGGGGAACCAGTGTGTGTGTGTGTGTGTGTGTGTGTGTGTTTATGTGTGTTTGTAGATGGGGGGCCAGTGTGTGTATGTGTATGTGTTCAGTGTTGTCCCCCTCAGGGCATCACTGCAGTGAATGCACCCAGGCACGGGCTGCCACCCCCTTGGCACAGCTCAGGGGAGCCTCAGGGATGGCAACCCCTCGGCACTGTGTATGCTACAGGCAGAGGATGGGGTGGAAGGATCTAGCCTCTCCCAGGCTCTGCATACTTCCCCCAGCACAGCCTTTCCCAGCCCTGTCGATAATTCCCCTCCATCCATCACACAGGAGCTGTCAGACTACAATGGCTACACCTCCTAAATGGGCTTTTGTGCGCCTTTCCAGCCCGGCTCAGGTAGCCATCATTCTGTGGGCCCTTGATAGGTCCCTTTATCCCTGCAGGCCCCTACTGCTCAGAGACACCTCTGAGATTAATGACAGCCCATTTCCGTGTGTGTGTGTGTGGGGGGGGGTCATCCATCTCCTCCAACTTGAAAGCCGTGGGCAGGGTCTGGCCCCATAGCTGCACCCCACTGCCTTCTGCCGTCACCAGCCTGGGGTCTGTGCAGCATCCAAGGCAGAGATGAGACTTCCTCTGATGCTCCTGGCTTAGGTCTGGGTACAGCAAGGGGGGGGGGGGCTCCCACCTTGACCTTCACTGGGGGGGAAGGGCGAGTGGGCTTCAGGTGCCCAGACCTGGGCTAAGCCCCGCAAACTGTCTCCCCTTGTGACACAAGGGAGAGAACAAAAGAGATACAGCTCTTTTTAAAGCAAAGCAGCTTGTCATACTGTTTCAAAAGAAAATAAAGCTAGCTGAGTAGTAACCACTGTGTTGATGCCCTTAGTGCTAACATTGCTTTTATTTTTGAATCCTGGCAGTGAGGCAGGATAACTTCTCCATCTTGAACAATGTGGCAGAAGATAGTAATCCAGGAGAACAAAAGCCATGCTAAAAGCTATCAGGGCTCATAGTAGGAGTGATATCTTTTATTAGACCAACAAGATTTTTGCAAAATAAATAAATAAATAATTTCAAGCTTTTGGGCACAAACACTGGAGCATTGGAGCAAAGATTGTAAAAGTTATCCTGGGTAGAAATGAAAGTTCATATTCCACAGAAATTCACAGAGGAGTCAGTGGATGGAAAACTCCTCTGGGCAGGCACTTTTTAGCTGATAAAAAGTCTCTCAGCTGTCTTGTGAGGCTGTGATGATACAAATTAGCTTGAACAAGGCAGGAGTAGACTCTCAGGTTTCAGGTGGTCAAAGTTGCTTCAGACATTTCAGAGAGGGCAATTATCACCTTTCTCAGGCTGAGATCCATCTCAAGAGAGGCTGAGAGATTTTCTTCCCCTCTCCCCCACGCCCATCCCACCCAGAGATGAACATGCAAATGTATTGCACTAGAGAGATTTCTAGGAACACACACAATCCTGATCCACAGTCCCCTCCTCCCCCTAGCCGTGCTGGTACCCTTCACTCCCACCATGCAGCCTCCTGCCTCCCTTAGCCCCATGATGCCCCTCACTCCCAACCTACATCCCCCTCCTCCCACCCCCAATCAATGACTTATAATTCTGACAGGAGGTCCCCCCTGCTCCCACCAGCGGAGCAAAGCAAAATCTCAAACTCCCTGTTTGCACACATGCCATGCTAGGTATTCTAGGAACTGTAGTTCTACATAGCCGTGGCCATATTGCTAGCAGTGGTGAAAACAGACCAGGGAAGAAATTCCAGGTATTTGGCTTTCATTTAAAAAATGCACGCAGATGCAGCACAGGGAGGAGGCCACAGCTCCCCTTCCCCCACCTTCCCCCGGGCAGCATCTCCTGCCCACTCAGCCTGTGTGAGCACAGGTGCTTCCTGGCTGGCCATGGAGTTCCCTGCTGCCCTCAGAGGCAACCCCTCACCCTCCTGCCCTGTAACAGCCCCAGCCTCCGCCCCCTGTGAGAGCAGGGGGAGGGAAGGAGGGATGAGCAGGAGCAAACAAACAAACAAAAAACCCCCGCAGCAGCAATAACAGCCGCACCTAGTGGCCAAAGGCTTGACCTACAGAACTAGCACAGCGCCACCTGGTGGCAAAAGGCAGTAATTACAAGTCTTTGAGTTGCTTAGTGTTTGCATGCCGCAAATCCATAGATAAGGTGCCATAAGTGGCAGCAGCACAAACTAAAACATGTCCCAGCAGCTTTAGTTTAACATGATGAAAAGACTTTTAAAGTGGAGGGAAATCCTTCCTGTGCAAACATAAATGCAGTTTCAGTGGCATAAATGGGAAATTTTGTGGTGTGTACAAATACCCTTTGTGATCCAGTCATTTTTCTATCCACCTTATATACCATTCACCCAACTTGTACTTCCTTAGCTTGCTTACAAGGATGTTGTGGGAGACCATATCAAAAGCCTTTGTAAACTTAAGGTATATTGTGTCCACTGTTCTCCTCATAGCCACAGAGCCAGTTATCTCATCAAAGAAGGCAATCAGGTTGGTCAGGCATGACCTGCCCTTGGTGAATCCATGCAGACTGTTCGTAATCACCATTTTTTCTTCCAAAAGAAGGATCTGCTCCCTGACTTTTCCAGGGATGGAGGTGAGACTGGCCAGTCTGTAGTTCCGTGGATATTTTTTTCTTCCTTTTCTTAAAGATGGACGGTGTCTTGCCTGTCAGTGTGGATTATTTTTCAGTAGAAAAACATCATGGAAAAAGAAAGATCATGGCTTTTGGGATGAAGTTCGAGACTTCAAGGTGCGTGGAACCCTTACACTTCTGTAATGATACTCAGAATTATGTTTGAATACACTGCAGTTATGGAAGCTGAGGAAATAAGTTTAGGGCCTAGTCTTGTCCAGTTCTGAACAGGACTGAGCCCTTCAATTCCCAGTCTATCATCTATCAGGAGATGTGCAGCTTCCTGAAGGAATCTACCATGCATTAACAGAATTTTCTTTTTTGTTTCTCTATAGCCAAAACTGGCTTGTCACATGATAGTAATTTAATTTCTCCAGATCATGTATTTATAGAAGGGTTGATTATGAAAGGATGAACAATATTAAGACAATAATAATCTTATGTATATATACTATATCTTATGCAATAGCTCCTTTTTTTTCTTTCAAGAGAGCCCAAATGTAACACAGAAATGTTTAAGCAGAAAATACTGAACCGGACTGTCTGGTAGCTGCGAGGGAATATCTGAATATTTTGTGTTGAACACAGTGAGCATTTTAAAATGCTTTTCCCTTGTCACAGCAATATTTTTAGGTGGGATGATGAAATGTCTTCTTTGACTGCTCCAACCGAACAGCTTGCTTCATATCTGACATGGAGCTAGAATGACACAAAAGGAATGTGGTCAGGTTTTTAACTCTTGTGGTCAGAGGAAGAAAGAACAACACCCTTGCCTTCCAGCAAGAAAAAAATGATTAAATGTAGGTTGAGGATTTTAAACTTTCATGCTTTGCTCTCTTTCCAGGAAAGGATTAATAGAAGAACAGATTCAGCACCTACTTATGTTCCTAAAGATGAAGGATTCTGTGGACACCTCCAGAGAAGCATTCACAGGTGGTTTGCGGTACCTCAAAGCTGTCTGAGGCTCTTGCAAACCACACACAGTGCATGTGCAACCATTCACTGTGCTGCTAATTTGCAGCATGGAGCCAAAATTTGACACCAAGAGATCCCAGTGTAAAAAAAAAACCCCACAAAAAAAAGTGGTGCAGCACAAGCTCCAGGAGTGTGTGCCAGCAGGCATGGAGGCTTGGTCCTCCAAGGAGACACACTGGCTGCTGGCTACAGCATCTCCACTCCTTTGTTGTTCCCAACTCTTTCAGCACACTGGAAGCTCGGAGGTGTAAGGAAACAGACATTTCCCTGAAGTGGGGCATTTTGCCCCACAGCAAACCCCATATGTAAGGGCATACATGGCAAAAAGCAGCAGCACAAATTTGTGCTGGTGCTATTTTTGCCACAGCAAACACATGCCCCTGCATGTGTGTGCTTGTCTGGACATGCCAGGTGTGTGTTTGTGTGTTTCTGTGATAGT
This sequence comes from Crocodylus siamensis, assembly GCF_052110815.1. Taxonomy (NCBI): domain Eukaryota; kingdom Metazoa; phylum Chordata; order Crocodylia; family Crocodylidae; genus Crocodylus; species Crocodylus siamensis. The sequence goes on along the minus strand of NC_143396.1, from coordinate 153,542,968 downwards.
GCAGGTAGCTATATATTTACAATTGTTGTTGTGTTTAAGAAAAGGTTTTCAAACTGTGAAATTGGTAGGAAAGCATATTTTAGGAACAATAAAAAGAATCTCACAGGCAGCCGCTGCATTTCTATGTACTGTCTATACCAACAGGGAGCTATAGAAATACCAAAGGCCAAGGATCTTCAAAAGCAAAAACAAAAACAAAAACAAAAAGCCTAAGGTTCAGTTTATTGTCCCATATTTTGGCATAAAAATAAGTGACACATCCTGAAAATTAAGCCATCTTTGTTTTCAATTCTTCCTTTTGAAAATTTTGTCCCTAAGTATATGGATGGAAATAATTTCCAAGATGTGAACAAATTGTACACATGCTTTCAAGTTTTAGATATTGCTTTGCCTACCACTAGAATTCTTCATTGAAACTTTATTGAAGAGAATTTACAGCTGACCTCTTTTTGTTAGATGGTAACAAGTCTCTACTGTTTTCTGTTTTTCTGGGTCCCCGCTTTCTCACCCATCACCTGACAAAACTAATGCTATTTTTTTGCCCTCCTCTGCTCTCCCTGTCTACTATTTGTGTTTGCTTTTGAGTGAATGCAGCAGTTTGGAAAAGAAACACATATATGAACACATGCCCCTCCACCCCATCTCCCCAAGCATCCAGTTATATTACTTTAAGATAAAGCATAGTTGGGCTTTTAAAAAATAGATTTTCAATCTTGCAATGTTTTGGGGTGTGGAAAGATGCAACTGACAATAATTATAAAATGTATGTCAAAGAAAATGCATTATTTACTCTACCAAGAATTTTGAGAGAACAGAAATGATTTTCCCTTCTGTAAATGAAACTTTCCTGCTACTTATTATGATTCTAAAAGGGAACTCTAAACAGGACACAAGATCATGGTACTGAGAGTTTATTCACATCAGGCAGTTGTCTTTTTCCTTGTACGTCAGATGCCAGGGAGTCTCTCTTAGCCTGCCCTAGTCTTTCCCAGAAGTGTAAGAAAGTAGCTGAGTGCCTGGGGCAGCAGCAACTTCTGGTTCCTGGTGATGCCAGCACAGATATGCAGCTGCGAGGGCAATGCTATTTTTCCCCCGAGTATGTGCACAGGACATGCTGCCCTGGTCACCCAGCCTTAGTTACACAATTGGTCTTGTCCATTTTATGTACATCCAGTCAGATTTGGGTGTGTTGCACAGAGGTCAGCTATTCAAGATCAGTAAAATCTATAATGTGCACACCTGAAGAAGTTTCATACATGCTATTTTTTGTTTTTGTTTATTGTGGGGTGGAAGGCAAGGGACATAGACACCTGGATGCAGCTCTGTTGAGATCTATGAAACTTCACATTTATATTAACTGAAAATCTGGTCAGAGGGATTTAAGTACCCCTTGAATTCCCATAGTCCTCCACTGAGTTTTTCTGTAATTTTGGGAAAATGTATTCCTTTAAATGCGCTATCACACATTTATTACCACAAGACAGCTGCTACATTGGGAGGTACAAAAATGTTAGCATGTTGAAAATGTTAAGAGAAACTCTTTTTATATAGGGGTTTTTTCCACAAAATTTCCAATAAATTGCATATGTTTTGTTAGTCACAACAGATTTTTAAGTTTTTTGCATTTGTCTCCTGCTCTTAGCATATTAAATCATCATACTTCCTCCAAAACAATGTATTTGTAGATTTGAATGTTATGCTGAACAAGGAACAATTTTAAAGGTCAGTAATAGTTAAACAGAGATGTAATTGCTATTGCTGTTTACTGAAGCCAACACAAAACAAAGCAGCTAAAGTATACAACAGCTGCTGTTACAGACAATGGGTGAAGTGTTACATGTTCCCCTTTGACACTATATTTTTAACTATAGGGAAATGTTTACCCTTTTCCTATTGCTCAACTTCTTAAAGCTAAAATGATAAATAGATTCCATAAAGCACCTGACAATATTTCTTTCGTCTTTGTTGAACTGAGTGCATAGATGTTGCCAGGGAGTTAAATGTAAAATAAACTACCCTCATTCTGGAGTTGTTGAAACCGCTTCATTTAATTAAATTTTGTTACACTCTACAAAAATTAATTTGGCTACTAATTTAATGAGTATCAAAAGAAGTGACCATATATATATATATATATATATATATATATATGTAGTGGAAATTTAATCCATACATATATATATATGTAGTGGAAATTTAATCCATACCAAGAGAATTCCTCCTTTTCTGTCTCCTTATCTGCAAAAACCAGAACCTGCAACTGGTCCTCAATGAGGTCACATGGTGTTGAGGGGATTTAACATGCCAGTTACCAGGCTCTCTCATTAAGCACAGTGGTGTTCACGTAAGTGAGTGCACTGAAGTCTGTAAGTGGATCCCTAAACCTTGCATATGCAATAGAAGATTGGCTCTCTCCACTCGCATGAAACAGTACCTGGGCAACCCAGATGTGAGGAACCATCTGTTGTGTTTGGACTTTGCTTGGAGGTGCATAATGCAGGAGGCGGCCCCTTTGCTCTTCTCTTCCATTCTCAAACAGGAATCCTGGCCTAGATATAACCTAATTCATGATATATAGCCTTTGGAAATGAATACTGACTAGGCCCAGTGTTGCCCAAGGCCCCTTCCAGTCCTTTGGCCGTGTTTACATGGGACCCTGACTGCACAGTAGCTCATTACTACTGTGTTGCTAGTAGGTGTTGTAGGGCTTTGGCCCCTTCTTAACCAGTGCTTTGTCCCCCAGTGATGTCAAAGTGGGATTCTGATTTGAAACCACCTTTGTGACCTGGTAAGTGTTTTGGGGGATCTCACACCTGGGTTTCTTCATGGGGCTCCAACATCCCCTTTATCCACCCTTACCACATCCACGGTTGAGATGACCCTTGATCTCCAGAGGTCTCACTTGTAGGTGATATCTTCTTACCCGCAATGTCCCGCTTCTTGAGGATGCTGACTTCCTGGCTGTCTTTTCCTCACAGGCCATCCTTTGAACCGGACTCAGGCCTTTGCAATAAAACACTCTTGAGATAACAGAAACCTAGGGATAATACCAACAGCATTCAAGGAACTTAAGGATAATTGCAACAGAACAGAAAAAAGTCAGCTTCCATTAATGGGGCCCTGGGTCTCACCTCCCAGGCCCCAGATGGGACTGTCTCTCTCCCCATTCAAGATTTGTCTGCTGGGCTCAGCAGCTCCCCACTGTGCCCCTGTTGGTTGTCTTGTGGGGCCCTCCTCTGAGCCCCTTCCCCTTTCCACTTTGGCTCTGTCTGACCTAAGGCTAGGTTGTCAGGTCCATTCTTGGTATTACCCTTATCCTTAGCCTTGGCAGCTCCTCGTAGCTCCACATGGCCTGGATAGGCCTCAAGCTGCTGTAGCTCTGCGCTATTGCCTGGCTTGCCATTCAGCACAACCCCCGGCATCTGCCCCTCTTAGATTTCATAGATTTCATAGACATTAGGGCTGAAAGGGACCATGGGAGATCATCGAGTCCAGCCCCCTGCCCAAAGGGCAGGAAGTCAGCTGGGGTCATAGGATCCCAGCAAGATAAGCATCCCATTTACTCTTGAAGGTGTTCAATGTAGGTGCTTGAACCACCTCCACTGGCAGACTGTTCCAGACCTTGGGGGCTTGGACAGTAAAGAAATTCTTCCTTATGTCCAGCCTGAAACGGTCTTGCAGGAGTTTGTGACCGTTCGACCTCGTCATCCCTTGGGGCGCTCTGGTGAACAAACATTCCCCCAGATCCTGGTGTTCACCCCTGATAAACTTATAGGTGGCCATCAGATCACCCCTGAGCCTGCGCTTTTCCAGGCTAAAGAGTCCCGTGGCTCTCAGCCTGTCATCGTAACATCTGTTTTCCTGACCTCTGATCATGCGCGTGGCTCTCCTCTGGACTCTCTCAAGCTTCTCCACATCCTTTTGGAATTGTGGAGCCCAAAACTGGACGCAGTACTCCAGCTGTGGCCTCACCAAGGCCGAGTACAAGGGGAGAATGATGTCCCGGGATTTGCTCGAGAAGCATCTATGGATGCACGCCAGCATTTTGGTCGCTTTACTAGCCGCAGCATCACATTGCAGGCTCATGTTCATCTTGTGGTCAATGATGACCCCCAAGTCTCTTTCTTCTGTAGTGCTAACCAATGTAGCACTGCCAAGCCTATAAGGGTGCTGCAGGTTTTTCCTCCCAAGGTGGAGAACCTTGCATTTTTCGGTGTTAAACACCATGAGGTTCTCGTCTGCCCATTTGCTGAGCTTGTCAAGGTCAGCCTGGATCACCCGCCTATCTTCTGGTGTGGATGCTTTGCCCCAAAGTTTGGTGTCATCGGCAAACTTGGCCAGTCCACTCCTGACTCCAATGTCCACATCGTTAATGAAGATGTTGAACAGTATGGGTCCCAGGACAGAGCCTTGAGGGACCCCACTGGTCACAGGGCACCATGATGAGTGACTGCCATCAATCACAACCCTCTGGGTCCGACCACGAAGCCAATTTCCCAGCCAGCGGATCGTGGTGGAGCCAAGGCCACAACTGGGCAGTTTGGCCAAGAGGTTATCATGGGATACCAGATCAAAAGCTTTTTTGAAGTCTTCCGGGACCCCAGTGGGATCTGTGCTGCTGCAGCCCTTGGCCCGCTCCTCTTGGGCTCCATGCCACATTCCTGCCTCCTACTGCGCTCTGCAGTGAGGCTTCTGCCTCCTCTTGAGGCTCCCCACTGTGCCACTGGAGTTTCTTTGCTGAGCCTGGAGGCCTGGCCTGACTCTCCTACTGGATTGTCTCCCAGGCATGCCACAGCCTCCCTTGTGCCCCGTTCAATGGCACTCCCCAGGCTTCTCCCAGCAGCATCCACCAGTGTCCCCCCACTAGTATGTTTTTCTGCTTCCAGGTATTCCATAGTTGTGCTCCCCACTGCCTTTTGAACAGTTTATGCCTGTTTCTGTCCACACCCCCTTTCACCACTGATTTGTAGGCTTAGGCAACTCAGAAACTGCTGTACCTGAGCCTGCCATCTCAGCATCTTCCCACAGCTGTTACTCATCTCTGCCCCTGTGGTCAGTACCCAGGCAAGTTGGTGAGGGCATGGGGTGAGCTGGGGGTGGGGCGGGGATATGGGGTGAGTTGAGGGGAAGTGTTCTCTCTTCCCCATTCACATACTGCAAAGTAGTGTTGCATGGCAGGAAGTGTGATGCGATGCTATTGCACAGTAGTAATGAGCTGGTGTGCAGTCAGTGTCACCTAAAAGCCATTCAGCAATGTTACTATACAGTAACTCCAGTCACTGTGCAGTCATATAGTACTTGTCTATGCAGTACAACATCAGTAATGACTGCATAGTCAGCATCTCATGTAGATGTGGCATTTGAGTCCAGTCCCCTGTGTTTGCATACTACCCTTGGTCCACAAGGGTACTTGAGATCATCCACTCAGGCCCATCTCTCATATGCTACAACCACAAAATACTGTATGCCAGAATTCTACAGTGTGCCATCGGTAAAAAGCATGTGAGACAAGGCAAGGGTATCAGTCTAACTGGAATACCCTAAACTGATTCAACCCCGAAGACGTGAGCAAGACACTCCAGACAGGTATTTGGAAGTTTCTAAGTTTTGGCAGGAGTGGCATGGCACTGTAGCCAAACTTTTACCACTGCTGATGGCCAATAATGCCTCATATGACAGGAAAAAACAGCAAAACAAAACAAAATTAACTGCCCAAATCAACAACAACAAACCAGAACCAAAATAATGCATTCACTATGGTACAATGAAAGGGAAATTCTTCCTGGGACCTGAAGGCAATCAGCACAAGCCCTAAAGTATGGGAATACCAGATGCTTCTCTCATGGAGATCAAATATCTTTTTAACCTCACTGTGGGAATACAAAACATTTGAATCTATGTTCAAATGTCCAACTCTCAGGATCTCAATATTGCGCTGTTAGACAGGAGGGTGTGACACAATTGCACATATAGAAACACACAAATTAGTTAGGTGCATACACACACACACTACCAGCTCAGGCACGTACACATTCAAACCAACCTAGGCACATGCAGACCTATCACCAATTCAAGCACATACACCATACACCCCAAAAGTTAGACACAGATCATTAATTTGTATATCGTGCACACAATGCCATACACACACACACACACACACACACACACTAGCAACTCAGATACATGCATGTTCAAAATAAATAGTCTAGGTTCGTTCACACCTATCACCAGTTTAAGCCCATACATGCTACACACACCAAATTTAGACAGAATCAGTTACCAGTTACCAACATCTGCACATTCAATACACATACATGGATTACAAATTTATATACCACACACACACACACAATGATATCTATATATGTGCATATATATGTGTATTCACTAATTTACACACATACCACCCACCTACACATACACACAGGTGAGTTCCTAAGTTGGGTGTTGTGATGTGTATGTATGTATGTGCCTGGTGTACTTGGGATACCCAGGGAAAGGTTAAGGTAGGAAAGTAGAAGTGTAGGGAGTTAAAGTTACCAGGACCGGGATTAGAACTGGTAGACTAGAGGGGCCTGGGCTGAAGAGCTGAGGTTCGGGGGTAACTTTACGTTAATTGATCTTAGTTGATTAAAAGACAATGCCCAAAGCCTGCAGAACAAGGGAGCATTCTGGCACAGAGGCTGGGACTGGAGCCAGAGCTACAGGGGACCGGAACAGGGGAAAATGGGACTAAGGGAAAGTGTGGGTGTTAAAGAGGGGCTCTGGGTGTGGGGAGCCAGAGGATGGCTCTGGGACAGCTAGATAAGTTGCAGGGAGCAGCAGTAGGTCTTGGGAGCTGGAGAAAGGTTCCAGCTGCTGGAGAAAACTGCAGGACAGTCACAAGGAGCTGGGAAGCTGTGGGGGGGTGGGGGCAGGAGGACTACAGAAGTTGCGGGGGAAGCCTGAAAACAGAGAGATGGACAGCAGAAAATCACAGGAAAAGCAGCAGGAGACACTGAAAAGCGGCAGGGGGAGTGGGAAAGCAGAGAAAGGCAGCAGAAAGTCACAGGGAAAAGGCAGTAGGAATTGAGAGGAGATTGGGAAACTAGTGGAGAGGGATGGGGGCTAGAGCTGAGAGAGAGACAGAATGAGGCTGGAATTTAAGATAAGGAAGGGACTGGAATTTAGTAAAACATGACCCAACTCAGGGTTGCAAATGACAGTGGTTTTATTGAACAGGGGAGATGGTGACCTTATTGGTTCCCTTGCACCCACCTACACACACACACACACACACACACACACACACACTGGCAGCAGGGGTTAGAGAGGCTTGGTGAAGGGGCTGAAGTTCACGAGGAGAGAGAGAGACAGAAAGAGAGAGTCCAAATTGTAGGAGGAGGTGTGCGGGTAATATCTACCTACCCAGGCTAGAAAGGGGTCCTTGTCCAGTATGTGTTGTCCAGTAGGTGTTGTCTTGTCTCTGTTCCTAGGTGAGGTCTGTGGTTCCTGGATGAATCAATGCGAGGTGATGGCCCAGTCATTTCAGGCCATTCAGTAGAGGCCTGCTACCATTGTATTTCAATCATTCCCAATCACACCCATTCATCTGGGAACCAATTTACATGGGAGGGATATGTGACTCATACGGTTGCGACACAGGGGATGCCCGGGCAGAGGACACAAGATGGAGACTTGCCATATAAAATGGAATCTTGGCATGACTTTGGTTCACTTGCAAGCACAGGCCTGAACCATACAATATCCATATGAAACAATAAAAATCAATACAAAAATGTTAATCATACAATATACAACAGTAAAAAGCAATACAAACCTAATAATTATACAATATAAAACAGTGGATATCCAAAACCAAAAACTTGCTACCAAAATTAAAATGTTTAAAGCTTATCCTAAGTCTGAGCTCACTTATATGTATCTATAGGGAATAGAGAGGGAGAGAAAAAGTCAGAAATGGTTGGGGAAGGGGAGGGAATTCATTTTAAAAGAAAAAGAAAAAAGAAAAGCTGGGGGTTTTGCTACACATGCATATTGATTATTGGTCCAAGAACCCCAATCCTATTATAATACCCCTTCGGTAAACATGCTGAACTTTTATCTTGTAACAATTCAGGTTCTGTATATAGCACACTACTTTCCTGTGAAGACCACTCCAAAATCGTGCTATTCTCATTGTTAGAATCCTGTTACTAATTTTCAGTGTAAATGTGTTGATAACCAGTTCACATCCATTTAATTTATGTTGAATTTTTTCAGCTTAAATAGTTCTTCTCCCACCCTTATATGCACTCTGTGAAAGTATTCATAAAAATAATCATAATCTCTTTCCACCTTTATTTTCCTAAACTAAACAAGGCAAACTCTTTTAATCTCCCCTCAGAAAATAGGTTTTCCATTCCCCAGCAATCTTAGCTGTTCTTTGTATACGTTCCATTTCAGATTAATCCTTTTTGAATGTAAGTAACCAGAACAGAACACAGTATCCTAAATGGGCTCTTACCAATGCCTTGCAGTGATACTAATACTTCCCATCTCTGCTAAAAAATACCCTGCATTTGGTAAAGCTTGGAATCCATTTCAGTGAAAGTTGCTATATGCTGCAAAAGAAATAACATAACCACAGGCTTGCGAAATGTTGGGTCAGACTAGAGCAGGCACAGAGGTGAAGGAGGGCCCTACAGATTGGGCATGTGTGAACGGATTTCTAAATGGACTGTTATGAACACCCTGCTGAATGCAAAAAAGATTAACTTGAAGCTACTTTGTAATCCTTTCCTGAGTGGTTACATCCTGGATAGCTGAAACCACAGCAATTTCTTTGAATTATGGTACAGAATGTCATATTCTCTGTCTTGTCAAGAAAAAGAGAGAAACCAAGCTGGAAATGACAAACATGTAACATCTTTATTTACTGCCTGTGATGAAATGAGAGGGGGCAGTAGAACTTGGTCTTTAATCTTGTTAAAGAAGCAAACTGAAATGGTCAGGCAGGAACAAAGTTCTCCACAGGGAATGAACAACAGAGCTGCACAGAACTTCCACCACTGCCTCTGAAAGTGACAGAAAAATGGAGTATTTCAGAGCTTTTATCTTTTGTAGTTATTAAGAAGTGCAAAAAGGCCAAAGACTGTTTTGAGACAGGATCCAGGATATGATTCCCCACCTGTAAAATGCGGACAGTAACACTTAATTACCTGCCTTGCAGGGGTGTCACAAAGATTAATTAGTTAACATTTGTACTGTGCTTTGAAGATGTAAGGGCCTATAGAAGTGCAAAATATTATCATTACCTAAAGGAAAGATCCAGACTCTGTTAGTTTTCAGTTTGTGTAGATTCATGCTTGATAATCTACAATCCAGCCCTAATATTTACTAACATCTTGAGGCCAGGTTCTCAGCTAGGATAAATCACTAAAACTGGGTGCTACATAAATTTGCAGTAGCTGAGAATCTGGCAATTTCTATGCATTCTTAATACAGCTGGATTTTTTTTTTTTAATATGAGACTAAATTTCATCATTGGGATTTGCTACAAATTAACTGCAATAGAGTTGAACTTGAGCTACTTTAGTGTAAGAATTCTTAATTTAACAAATACCACTGTAAAATGAAAATGTTAAAAGTCAGTGAAATACAAAATGCTGTTCTTAACCTTCTTTTACTTATTTTGGTGTTTTCCCTTTACAACTTTCTGGAAGTCTTAAGGGAGGTGTCGCATGAAATAATTAACATTCTTATATATGCTTATTTTCAGAAACTACCTGTTTTTACATGGATAATGGATAGAAATGTGTGAAATCAAATTTCAAACTCGCCTCAGTTTTTGGATAAAGCACCACATTTCAACTGAAGCCTTAAGATGCTCACTAATGTTTGCAAGATTTGTGCTAAACTTGGATTGATTAGTGGTTTTATGTTCACACTATGTAAAACCTGTAACATTTTGTGGATTCAATGTAAACTGTAATTCAAACATGGAGGTTTAGAATGACCTTTTACCTTTGAGGTTTTGGGTAAGTTAAAAAAAAAAGTTAAAGACCTAAAATTATTTAGGAGCTGTATTATTTATCTGCCTAAGAAAAGGGATCCCTTTGAACTCAAAGGACATGTCTGGCAAACACTATACCAGTAAGAATACAGCACAAGGGACAAGATGACATCAGAGACTAATATTTATTCATTTGGGCAAAGAGCCTTATGATGGCAAACATATTTTCAACCTAGGAAGTGGAAAAGGATTGTAATGGAAACTCAACATTGAAATTTATTTTTTGATAACCAAATAAGGAACTGATGTGAAAAAAATACTGGATGAAATCATGACCCAATTCAAACCAATAACAGAACTCCTCTTGGCTTTAAAGGAATTGAGGTTTTACCCAGTGCACCAAATTCAATTTTGGTGTAATTCCATTGCCAAAGATGCGTGTTGGTTATTGTGCGTACTAACAACTTCTTGAATCAAAGAGCACAGTACTTCAGAAGGTGAAACTTCCTCAAGACACAGGAAAAACTTGAAACATCACAACAAGGTTATTTTATCTCTGCTCCATTTATGAATTCACCAGACAGACTGCCTCTTGAACAAGTAAGTCACCTTTTCTTTTTAAGGAAGTGAGTGGCTATCATAATTTCATACATTTGACATTACACTGTCCCATTACACTGCCCCTGCAGGAGGGCTCTCTACACACTCAGTTTCCCAGGTTAGTAATCACTACTGCATCACACTGTCCTTAGAAAGGATTCTGGCTAAATGAATCAGACTTCCTCTTGAGTGTGCTTACTGAACCCCTGGCCTTTCACACTCCTTACCAATGCAGGTTACATCTATACAACACAACCCAGGTCACAGTACATGCCACACTCTAGATATCCCCAGGGATTAAGCATACTTCCAAATAATACTTTGTACAATTCCTAATACAAACTGTTAATATAAGTATAGTACAAGTGAAATACAATGAACAGAAGGTAAGATCTTATCACACCTGATCCAGTCTACTAAAAGAGGGTCATTATCCATATATTTTTAGCATGGGATGTGGCTTTCAATAAACAACACTCAAATCCATAGTAAAAGGAGATGAGAATCTCAGAGCGTGGCGTACACTTCTGTTAACATTTCCTTGGTGATTAGTAAAAAGTTGAATAGCGACAGGGCTAAAAATATCTGGGTGCTAGGGCCTCTTCTGATTATCAACTGCAAGAAAAGAAGAGAGAGTGAAAGAAACCATTTTACATAATCCTGGGGTTGTGCTGGGCAAAGCTCCACAACCTTCAGAAACAAACATTGCACAATTTCATAGATTTCATAGATTTCATAGACATTAGGGCTGGAAGGGACCTCGGGAGATCATCAAGTCCAGCCCCCTGCCCAAAGGGCAGGAAGTCAGCTGGGGTCATAGGATCCCAGCAAGATAAGCATCCCATTTACTCTTGAAGGTGTTCAATGTAGGTGCTTGAACCACCTCCACTGGCAGACTGTTCCAGACCTTGGGGGCTCGGACAGTAAAGAAATTCTTCCTTATGTCCAGCCTGAAACGATCTTGCAGGAGTTTGTGACCGTTCGACCTCGTCATCCCTTGGGGCGCTCTGGTGAACAAACGTTCCCCCAGATCCTGGTCATCACCTCTGATAAACTTATAGGTGGCCATCAGATCACCCCTGAGCCTGCGCTTTTCCAGGCTAAAGAGTCCCATGGCTCTCAGCCTGTCATCGTAAGATCTGTTTTCCTGACCTCTGATCATGCGCGTGGCTCTCCTCTGGACTCTCTCAAGCTTCTCCACATCCTTTTGGAATTGTGGAGCCCAAAACTGGACGCAGTACTCCAGCTGCGGCCTCACCAAGGCCGAGTACAAGGGGAGAATGACGTCCCGGGATTTGCTCGAGAAGCATCTATGGATGCACGCAAGCATTTTGGTCGCTTTACTAGCCGCAGCATCGCATTGGAGGCTCATGTTCATCTTGTGGTCAATGATGACCCCCAAGTCTCTTTCTTCTATAGTGCTAACCAATGTAGCACTGCCAAGCCTATAAGGGTGCTGCAGGTTTTTCCTCCCAAGGTGGAGAACCTTGCATTTTTCGGTGTTAAACACCATGAGGTTCTCGTCTGCCCATTTGCTGAGCTTGTCCAGGTCAGCCTGGATCACCCGCCTATCTTCTGGCGTGGATGCTTTGCCCCAAAATTTGGTGTCATCGGTGAACTTGGCCAGTCCACTCCTGACTCCAATGTCCACATCATTAATGAAGATGTTGAACAGTATGGGTCCCAGGACAGAGCCTTGAGGGACCCCACTGGTTACAGGGCACCATGATGAGTGACTGCCATCAATCACAACCCTCTGGGTCCGACCACGAAGCCAATTTCCCAGCCAGCGGATCGTGGTGGAGCCAAGGCCACAACTGGGCAGTTTGGCCAAGAGGTGATCATGGGATACTAGATCAAAAGCTTTTTTGAAGTCAAGATATATGACATCAATCTCTTCTCCCTCGTCCAGGTGATAGGTCACCTGGTCATAGAAGGAAATGAGATTGGTCAAACAAGACCTACCCGCAACAAACCCATGCTGGCTATCCCTTAGGATGTTAGCCTGGGCCAGTCCCTCTAGGATGGCCTCCTTAATAAACTTTTCTAGGATCTTCCCCAGGATAGAAGTCAGGCTAATGGGCCTGTAGTTAGCCGGATCCACTCTCCTCCCTTTCTTGAAGATCGGCACCACATTGGCCTTCTTCCAGTCTTCGGGCACTACACCAGAGCGCCAGGAGTTTTCAAAGATCCGTGCTAGGGGCTGGGCTATGATGCTCGTCAGCTCCTTGAGTACCCTGGGGTGCAATGATTCGGTTGTAAGGTGCTGTATCAACCTATAGAGTCTTGCTTTTCCTCACATAAAGATTTTCTATTCTTAGTAAAGGAAATGCACTTTTGAGATCCAGCTGTTATTGTAATAGACATTTCTGTCTCCACTAATGCAAATTTAGAGTTTCTGTTCTGAACATGCCAGTTACATCAGCCTGTGCAAGAAATCTCAGCTCAGAAATTAATAAACTTCTAGATGTCTATGGTTTGTGTATCAGCTGGTTCCTCTTCCAACTGTTATCTAAACAAAACAGACAAATTAGTCCGAATTTATGTTTTACTGGTTTATAACTGCATTATTTTCACCCAGGTTTCCTTTTTTATGCTGACAAGGCAACCATTTTAGAGCAGACAATGTGCCTCTGCCGCTATTCGCCTATGAGAAGGTATGGAAAGGCTGCTACAAGGTTCTATTTTTGTCCACAGGAACCACCAGCATGTGGTAGAGCACAAATGGAGAGTGAGAATTGCTGGTGTGTTTCTGACTTCCTTCTGTCTTATCAGGCTTTAATGATTTAACTACTAGTTATCTTACCCATGAACTACCCTCTGAGGTAAAATATGCCTTTTGAATCAGGCACATCATCTCAGTGGGACACTCTCATTTAAAAAACGGAAATACATCATTTAATAACACTTCAGTGTGGTGTAAATCAGCATAACACCATAGAAGTCAATCAAGGTACATTGATTTACTCTAGCTGAGGAAATGACTCTTTGATCATAAATCTTACAGAGAAAAGAGCTGTTATCTTCGCAATATTACAAGTGCAGGAAAACCTAAACATGTCAGTGAGTCATTTCATGGGATGTAGCAAAACTCCGAACTGTCAGATCTGCTTTAAGGAAACACAATTAAAGCTTATATCGACAGGACGATTTGCAGTTCAATGCCCTCAAACTTGGGATGGTCAACACAGCGAAATATGGACAAGCTCCATTAGGTTCTGAGAGCCACTCAGTAACAGTCTCCTCCTTGCCCAAGGCAGTTGAGTGCCCAAACCACTAAGCTACAGGATTGCTCTCTCTTCTACCCTTTTACTGACCCAGTGATTTCTGCATTCTTTGCTGCACAGTGCTGCAGCTTCAACAGGAAGGATAAAGACAAACTCTACCTAAAGCAGCCTATAGTCTGGTGGTTAGGGGACTGTGCTAGGAGATGAGAAATGTAGGTTTGAATCTCCTCAAGCTGAGCAGGGGCTTGAATCTGGGAATCCAGCATTCTGGGTTAATGCACTAACTCCAGTATGATATTTTATACAAGTGTGGTATCTCCTCTATCAGAATCTTAAAGTCAAGTAGTGGCTGCAGCCAAATTTTGTCATTCTCAGAGCTAATCTAGCTATGAGAATGACAAGTGGATTGAGCTAGCTGAAGAAATGGCCATTTTTGGGATCCTAACGAAGAAAGGCCTGAGGCAGGAGATAACAGGGCTGAGGAGACAGCTTTCAAGAGTAGGAGAGTTTTGAGCATATGTAGAGAGACAGCCCTATGCATCTGGAAAACTCTAAGGTTGTAATGTGAGGCATCTACCTTATTTAGTCACCTCCCTGATTTGGGGCATCTAATCAGGAATTTTCAGGGTCACAGTTTTGGACATGGTTTGAAATTCTACTTAAGCCTCATGTTAGCTTCCTAAGTCCTTTGTTAAATCTATTCCTAAGCTACTTTTGAAAATGAGACTTAGGTGAGGAACGCATGTTGCATTTGTCTGTGGATAAGTTGGCTTGTGTTTGTTCCAGAACAGAAATACTCCAGGACTGGTGTGTACACACATGATCTCTCTAATCAAGGTTTAGTGAGCAGCTGCTGCATTTCTGCCATTCATTCAATAATGCAATCCTGGGATAACCATTCAGACACACATTGCAATGTCCCAGGACAAACTGTTAGTATGCCTTATCACATGAACTCTTTTAGGATTTATCCTGGGGCAACAAACACAGATATCTAAATGATTCTCTAGGGACAAATGGGATGTCTGTAGCCATAGCTGCTTAAGTTACTTGGGTTCAAATTGTTGAAGGTATGTAGGTGTTTAATTCACATTGATTTCATTAGGTGTTCTGTACCTAAGTACTTTTAAGGATCTAGGTCTTATGCCTTGACATGTTGAGTAGAATACCACCAAAATAACTCTCAAAATCTGAGTCTAGCTCCTTAACTGTCATTAAGTGTGGTGTGCAGACACTTTTGAAAATCCTGCTATGCACCTGTCTGTGCCTATAAGGACTTTAATCCTATTTAAAATATGGCTCGTAGGGCCTCATTTTACTATCTTAAAATGAGGATGACTGTAAATGCTCCCTTATGTGAGAGTTGTGGGGAAAAATAAGTTTAGGACAGCAAGTATTCAAATGCTATGGTATTAAGGAATGAATGAAACCTAACATAAACAAGGGAACAGACAGAGGGCCTAAAGAATGCTTTGCCTTGTTCACTATCAATATTTACACTACAGGCATCAACTTCAAATTTTAATCATAACAACAAATTGATGTAAAAGAGATTGCTTGATGAAACTGGAGTCTTGTTAAATCACTGAATACAACAATGGGCATAGCTGATAAAGCAAGTGCTTGTGATAAGCCCATATTTGTGAAGTAACCATGGTTCTGTACTTTTATTTTTATTGTAATGCCATGAATGAGATGTTGTTCACTATTAAACTTGAAACTGTTGTGCTATTTTCCAAGACGGGGCCTTAAACTATGTCCTGGTTTAGCTGAGACAGACTATGATTTCAGAGACTGGTCCTGGCTGGCTGTTGAGAATTATAATGGGCAGAAATGCAGGGGTGCAGGTGCAGTCTGGCCAGGAGTTGAAGCAGTATGAAGAGCCTTGCAGGCAGGCAGGCAGGCAGGCAGACACACTGTTTCCTACCCCATTGACTTGTGAGAGCAGGGACTTGGGGGGAAAGAAGGGGGTACAGTGTCCCAGAAGACGAACGTTCCAGGTGTCCCTGATTTCCTTATGGACAGCCTACCTTAAACATTTTGTACCTGGACCTTGTTGCTGTTGTTAACACCTGACAGCAGGGTTATATTGACAGCAATCTTTAACCTAGTACTTCATAACGTAGTAATACCTCAACCACTTCAATTGTCATAGAAAGGAGGCTTCAGAGAGATGCGATTCAATGAGAAAACATACCCATGACAGCAAAAGACTTTTCTCCAAATATTGGTTGTTCATCCTTGAAAACACAAAGCTTATGCTGGCTTGCTTGTGGGTATCAATTCACCAGAGGGATTAAGTTTTGAAGCACAGGAATATACAGAAGCAGAGGAACTGTGTTGGAGATAGGACTACAAAATCCCATGCATCCTACCCTGAGTTACCCAAGCGCAGCAGGCTGCAATCCTCTGTAAATCACAGAGAACAAGTATACTGATCGTATGCTGCTAGATATACTGTGCCTGGCAGATGCTGTGCCAGAGACAAATTGAACCTCTCAAAGATTTTTATATTGCCCCAGCACATTGCTTAGTGCAAACCAGTACTCAATCCCTTGCATTATTAGCTTTAAATTATTTTCTTGAATGTATGTCATGCGGATGGGGCACTGCAAAAGAAAACAAGAAGATGATTGTGGGAGTGGCAGACAGACAAGTGTTCAAAGTGGAGGTAACTGGCTGAGCAAAGAAGTTGGAATCTGGGGAAGAGCCACAAAGGCAAGAAGCTGATGTGCATGGGAATGAAGATGTACATGGGAGCTAGGATTTACACTGTCATTGCGGGGGGGGAAGAGTTCAATTTATGGGATGAAATTAGTGGGCTATAGAATGAGTGCTGAGATATGAGGGGATTGCAACAGCTTCTTTCCAGGTCGACAAAGGCTGCAGAGGTAAGAGTCAAATTAGACATGGCACTATGGTTGCTCACAGTGAAAACAATAAAAACATAGCATTTGTGTTTTAATACTACATTTTTTAAATCCACAACTTTGATACATCTGTATTATAGGCACCCTCTACATGTTACAGATTTTGCACAATTAACTGGTTAATTGTGCAATTACTTTGAGACCAGCTACATGCACAAAGTACTTATCACATCATAAAGAGCTCCAACCAGCTGTAAAATTAGCCCTTGAAAATGTGTAGGAACTTTATAGCTGGTTACTATTGAGCTTTAATTTGCACATGTAGCAGGGTGTCCCCTGCAGCTGGGAACCCCATCAGCTGACAGTGATCCCAGCTACAGGGGGGCGTCATGCCCAGCCAGGGCTAGGAGTCCTGCAACTGAGGGGACACTCATCCCCACCAGCTGACAACTATAGGTCCTGGCAGTACCCTGCACCTTCCGGGACCCAGAGTCCTGATGCTGCAAATGGTGGGTCCCAGTACTGTGGGACCCAGCTGGGTCTTGGCAGCTGTGGGACATTGCTATGATCTCCCAACACCAGGGTTGCTTGGAGCCCCTGGGGAAGGGAGATTGTGCTGCAGGGTGTGTGGGGTGCCCCCTTGTCTGTGAGCCCCTCATAGATGAGGGAGCTCCCAGCTGTGGGAGTTTGCTTCTTAATGGTACAGGGGAGCCCAGGATCAGGCTCCCCCTGCACTGACAATAAGGTGTGATGGGATCTAATGCACAATTCCACAATCGCATCTCCTGCCATGCATGTGTGGCATGGCAGAAGGTGCAACTGTGTGGATCCCGCATTATGGAAACAAAGGTTTCAGAAATAAAGAAAATCAGATTTGATGAAAGAACTAAAAACATCACTCTTCTAAGAAGTTGCTAAATAAAGCTAAGTGCTGCCCTGATTTTTAAAAGTAATTATTTCCAGGTAAAGCAGCCCCAGGAAATGAAAGTTTACTTTTACAAGTTTAGTAACTCTGCACGTGCTACCATCAGCTATCAACTTTCAGTTAGCTGAATTAACTTACTAGAATGACATGCTTATATGAGTCACAGCTCATGACATTGTTTATTCAGTTATGTCCCAGTAATTTGAGCTAATTGAGTCAAATAATATAGTGTCACAGGGCTTGGGTGTAGACAGTTTCTGCTTCAGCTTTAGCCTCTCATCTTCAATTATCAACTCACACTAATCACTATTACTGTCAAAACTGACATCAGAGTCTACAGCAGTATTTATCTTATTCCCAGTTCTTATTTCAATAGGCTCATTTACATAAACTATCTATTTTCCACCTTCACATCTTATTCCCACCTTCGTGTCTTATTCCCAGTATTCAAGCCTTATTAAAATTGTGCTCCCCATCCTGCACTTATCTTTTTCTCAGTATTTGCCCTAGCCCTATTACATCTTTTTACTTTCATTATCAATCCTATTATTTTCAGCATTGTAGCTAAGCCGGTGTGCCCCTCATACTACACCGTATGTTTTCCATTTGCCTGCTTTTCCTTTCTTTTCACAATGACTCATTATCATAACTTGCTTCTTCTCTCTGCCTTTCTGGATGAAAGGCATGTGTGTGATAGTGTTGGTGACCTTCAGAAGCCCTCAGCAAAACTGTGCCCAACTGCCTCTGTAAACTTGATTAGAAATTGACAGTGGCAGATTGTGGGTTTTGTTTGCACTAATTTGAGATCCATTGGTCTATGGTGTTCAAATTTACATGTAACTGCTGTTGTGGCAGTATTATTGGAGAGGATTTTACAGTGACAGTGTACCAAAACAATAAACAACATAAATATTCTCCTTCTATTAATTATTTTAAAACAAGCAAATATGAAATATTATTCTAATCCCCCATTTATTTCCTGAATTTATTTTTTTCTTATTATTCTTACAGCTTACCCCAGCTTTCCATTCCTGCTGCTAGTCCTTGTTTGTATCCTAAGTGCATTGAGAGATGCAGATTTCCTAGACCACCCTTCATCTTCATCTTCTTTTCACCCTGCCCTCAGTACATTGGTATTTCTGGATTCTCGCACTCTTATTGTATACACTTTCTCAATCTCACTTTGCTTCTCTGCTTCTGTGTTACTGTATTCTCTCTTATTTTATTATGTTTTTTTTTTCTAGTGCCTTCTTTATCTCTGTGTATTTTATCTCCTTAGTCTTCTCTCTTTTTCCACTATTTATTCTCTGCCCCTTGCTCTCTTTGCCCCTTTCTTTTCTCCTTATTGATTTTCTCGACATCTAGTCATTAACCTTTATTGACTCCTAAACCACTGCAAGTCTCTAAGACATTTTCACAAAGCCAAATAATTTAAATGGAAACTTTACTAGAACACAGGGTGGGATATAAGTGCAACATAGTATCATAGGATCATAGGAAATTTGTGCTGGAAAGGACCTCATAAGGACATGTAGTCCAGTCTTCTGTTCAAGGCTGTATCATTTCTGAATAAACTAGCCCAGTCAACCTGAATATGATTGCTACAGTTTAAAAAATAACATAGCATTTTGAGCTTCTGGGTGTGCTGGATGGAGTTAGGTACAGAGTATGTGGTAAACTTATGCTATCCAGTCAGAGGAAGAGGTTATAAATAGATGCCAATTTAATCCAAATGCATTTACTTTGGCAGGTTCAAAAGTAGATTCAGGTTCCATATCAAATCTTTAATGAATTCTGATCAGAAGTTAACCCAACTCCAAATCCAGAGGTGGAACTCTGTTTACAGTGTTTGACTAGGAGAATGTGCCATCACTTCAGGAATAATAAGAACATTTAAAAGGATTTAAGGATATTTACCATCTGGAAAAGCAGAAGATGCAGGAAGCAGCAGCCAATTTAAAAATAATCACTTCATAGCTACAGCTGCCTGGTTCTGCCAAATTTAAACAGCCAGTCATAGGAATATGGCATGCTTAGGAAAAGTTTCCATAAGGAGAGGAAAGGGGGAAGAATTCATAAAGGAAGGCATTTCAGGGCAGAGGTCTGCTTCTGTATCATATGCATAATGTATTTTATTTTGGCTTCCTGTTCAATAACTATAGCACTGATTCTTCCAGGACCAAGAAATAGATGTTGCTTGGTTGTAATTGAAGGGTTTAGCAGAGTGTCCCTACTGCAAAAAAAAAGGCATCAACTAGAATATTTGTCTCTGTGTCTCATTTACTCACATGGTTGTCATGGTCACAAATTATGTAAAGCTTATACACCTTACCAGAAAGCCTATATATCTTACTGCAGCACTCTTTTGTTACAGTTACAGGGCTTTGTGGCATGTCTGTCACTGAAGTGAAAGGTGCTGTATTTCACATTCAGTACTTCATTTCCATCTCACTAAATGGCATGCCACAGAATGCTGTATTCTGTACTTTCTAGTGTGATGTGCAACCCAGATACAGAGCATAGCTTTTCATTAGCTGGTCCTAGGGCCTCTAAAAGGTGCTCCCTTTAACTGAACCACTACATTTCTTCTGCACGAGGTGAGTGTAGAGCAAGTAGGGTTTGGGGAGTGTATGCAAAAAGCTGACATCCCTTGTAAGCTTTAGAGCCTGGCTGTATGAAGTCTTCATGAGTGTCCTTTCATGGATTGCATTGTAGTGCTCAGGAGGCAAAGGATCTTCTGGTCATTACTTCCCCATCATGGTATGAAATAACAGGAGGTGCTACTGTAACCTCAGGGTTCATCTGCCACTTCATTGTGCCTGCCCTGTCAGAGACCTTCTGTGATCAGCATGTCTATTTAGGCACAGTCAGGATCAATGCCATAGTGTTGTTACTGTTGTATGAAGGAAACCCCCCCACCTTTCATGGTGTGTTTATGAGATAGAAAACCACTTTACTTATAATCAGTCATGTCACACCTGTATCAGAAGTTAATGACTGTGATTCTAACTGGCATCTCATCAACAGTCAAATTCGGTTTGTCCTCTCATTAATAAATTCACCTCTGCAGTTCCCAGATAGAATCCACTTGCCCCTTGCACAGCCTGCTGCCAAGAAGCCTGAAAATAAGGATTTGAACTAGTATGAGACAAAAAGGATTGTCTAGGCTACTATAAATTACACCATGTGCAAGCAGTGAATCAAATGCTTTCTTTTTACTGTTCAAATACTATCTAATGACAACATTTTTCCAGCCTCTCTTCTGTCATTAGATTGCCTACATTTTATTTCAAAGTCCAAATGATGATATACCTATACTGTTATGTAAAATTTAATGGATACACAGAATCCAAATTATCCATGAGTGATGTACAGTAAGTCAGGGCATGGGACATCCATGAGTGATGTACAATAAGTCAGGACATGGAACATTCAGAGCCTGTGCAAATGCTAAATTAACATCTTCATGCAGTGTTGTGCACTCTGCACTGGCCACGAATCCCTTGGACCTGCTAATCAACAGCATCAACAATAGGATAACAACTGACTGACCACCTTATTTTCATACCTAAAAGACTACAATACAGACAATCTAACAAACCAGGAATCTGGCATGAAACTACAGGACCCCAGAGGTAGGTCAGTGTCACCAAAACATTCTCAAGTGGGGGTCTTCTCTATTAATGAGAACAGAGCACAAAGCAACACTCACCATAGCTGCAGAAGAAGCAGAGAAAAGGGCAAGCTGCAACATGGCAACTTTGGGCCTAGTGGTCTGAACCCTGAATGGGAATTTCGGAAACAAGCTAGGGCGATACTGCCTGCAGGTAGAGCCCAGGAACACTGCCAAAAAATAAGCACGTGGTCTTCTTGTGTTCACATTGCAAATTAGGCAGTATAAATTATTTAGAGCAGGGGTATAAAAAGCATCCAGTCCATGGGTTGGACTGGCCCCACATTCTGGATCTGTGGATGCCTTGCGTGCTTGCGTCCCAGAGAGGCAGAGTGGCTGTTGCATGCAGCACAGCCCTGGAGTGGCCATACTGTATGTGGTGGCTGTTCCAGAGCTCCAGGATTGTGCCACATAGTTCCACAGCTGGGGCTCTGAGGCTATGCATCGTGGTCCCAGAGCCACTGCTGTGGGGCTGTGCAACATGGCCCCAGGGCCTCAGAGCAACCCCTGCATGAAGTGTAGGTGCTCCAGGGCTGTGCTGCATGAGGCAGCTGCTCTGCCAATCCTGGATGCAAGATAAAGTGGGCACTGTGTATGATTTGTGGGGCCATCCTGTGGGTCATTTCAAGTCCCTTGGACAGCACGCGGGGCCAGATTTGGTTTGCAGGCTGAATCTTTGACACCCCTGACTTCAAGCAACCCATCAACAGAGAACATAAGTGTTGGTGTGAAAACTGAAACCCATTCCTAAGCCATCTGCACTGCCTAATTTACAGGCCTAGATGCATAAAGAGTTGGCAGCACTTCCAGGCTCGCTCTAGAGGCAGTACAGATATCCCCTGAAGTTCAGCATTCAACTTTGTAATTGGCCTGTTGTATGATCTTAAGCATGCCACTTTACTTTTCAGTGTCTTAGTTCCCCTTCTTGTAAAGTAGGAATGAAGACACTGAACTTCTTTGTAAAACATTTTGAGATCTGTTGTTAAACTCTATGATATAACAGCTACATATGATCATTTAGCCATTGCTTTTGACATCTAACTACAGTGATGTTGAACATTTAGAAACTGTGGCAGAGAGACAAGGCTCCTACAATGTATGTAACCAAATATTTGCATACAGGAAATGGTGAAAATTAAGTGATTTGCACAAGGTCAAAGGAGGAAGTGATGTCAGGCCTAAATATGAAATCAGGAATCTCTGAATAAGAGACTTGTCTTCAGACAACTAGTCTATGTCAGTTCTTTCAATTATTTGGAAGTCTTGGAATTTCTGTCAGCCAGTCAACTTGCTCCCTCATTCACATTCCATTTAAATAGCTTTAGATTACATAGTTAGTCACTGGCTGACTGTTCTCTTTAACTGTAATGAGATGAGGAGGCATTGGTGAAGTTTGCTGGGTTGCTACTTAGAAAGAAAACAGCTCACTGGAGTTTGAAGTGTGGGTGAAATGTTTAGCAAACCCCAAATCATTATCCCTGCAAGCACAGGTCTAAAGGGCAAGGTTATTATCTGTATCTTGCAAAACATTTTCTCATATATTTCATGGATTTTGTTAAATAAAGCAACTCAGTGAAGTAAGTGCCAGACAATTAGCTTGTAGGGTCATAGTACAGAAGGTCACAGCTACAGCATAGGTTAAAAGATTTCTTTGGCCAGATGAATTTTGAGGAAGACAATTAATAGATATAGGGCATTTCTTACATAATTACTCTTTCCTGCAACTACATTTTCAACCACAAATTTATGTGGAGCACATTACTTTTTCTTTCAGGAGAGTATTTTGAATGTTTATTTATTTAACATTTGTCTACTTTAAGAGGCATGGGGGGTGTGGACAAGGGGGCACAGAAGCCAAAAGTAAGATCCAGACTAACATACAGAGGAAATGGCTCCTCACTGTGGAGACTTAAGTGACAGTGGTCCAGAGATTGTCCCCCGCTCAGAGGAATGATATGCAGTATAAACTCAACACCAGCATAACACAGTGAGTGACATGTGTAAGCATCAATCTCATTCCACATAACATGAAATGAATTTGACTTTCTACGGACCTGTAGCATGCATGTCTGTGCATGTCTGGTGGCAGGAAAATCTTTCCTTGTCAAAATTGCTATCAATTTCTTTTTCCAGGGTGACCTCTACATCACTGACAGTTCCAGCTTGGGTTTGAAACGCTAGTTTTGATACAAAGGCTTGTATAGTAAAATGGCCTATCATAAAAGAAAGTAATTTATAAGTACATAATACAAGAAACCATTATGGATCACTATACTTTAACAGGAAATTCATGGATGCACTTTTCTGACATATCAATCTGAAACACACGCTTCTGGATGACTTTACTCCTCCCTGCCTTTCCTCCAAGCCTGGATGTCCTTTAAAAGAAGCCATAATAAAACTAATTTCTATCATCACCAAGGGCACTGCAGATGAAAAATGAGAACACAAGTTGAAATGAACATAAATATTAGATGCCAAACTATATCATTGTTCAAAATGCAGTAGGAACTGAAAGCTGGGAAAGCTTGTATATATTCAGAGGTTTGTGACAGAGTCATTTTTGTTTCTTTCAGAATGATAAATAGGTCATAGAGTTCAACTATATAGTCAGTTAGCATGTATTGGATACAAATCTCTAGATAAAGCATTACATTTTCTCTCCTTAAATCAATCTTTATGAAACCAAATACTAATCATAAAACCCCTAAATTATAAAATGTAAAATGAGCCATATCTAGCCCTGGAGCCTCAAAATTCCTTCCCCCAAGGAGATTTTCCCTTAAAAACTCCATGCTTCTATAAAAAATAAGGAAAGGTAAAATTTTAGAGCCTGATTTTCATAATTTCTCAGCATCCAAAATCCAACTGAAGTCAAGGGCTCTGCATTGTAAGCTGCGTTTTTGTGACTCCTGGAGGTGCTGTTTCCCTTATGCAAGCATTAAATTTGGTGCAAAATGACACAACTCAGCATCTTGCTGTACTGAGCTGAAAGAGACTGCTTGGCCACTTAGTGCCTGTGAAAATAAAGGTTGTTCTCAAGCCCTCAGCTTCAGTGAAGATTCCAATGTAGCTATGACTATATACAGAGACTGAATTCCAGTGCTGTACACCCCAATCCTCTTTGCATGCAAACAAGCTACCTATCTCCATGTGCTAGAGGAACACATCAAGCAATTTAAACAACAGTAAAATAAAATTTCCCAGTCTCAGAGACTAATAGGCACTTGGATGGTCATGTACACCATACTTCTGCCTCAAGTAGAAACAACAATACCTAAACCTTTCCTGATTGCTGTCTATCTAACTGAGCCTTAGGCCCCCTATACACAGGTATCACTCAATTCACTGCTTAATTGCCCAGTTATCTTGAGACCAGCTATATGTGCAAAGCAGCTATCACGCTGTAACAAGCTCCAACCAGCTATAAAGTTAGACCTCACAAATATGTAGTAACTTTATAGCTGGTTACTATTGAGTTTTAATTTGCATATGTAGCAGGGTCTCCCTTGCAGCTGGGAGTTCTGTCAGCTGATAGGATTCCCAGTCACAGTGGTGCATCATACCTAGAGTAAAATCCCCAGGCTTGGAGGATCACAGCAGCCACAACTCCCAAGGCTCAGAGGACCTGGGGGATCACAACTGTGGCATTTCCCCAGACCATGTGCATGGGCCCCCCTGCAGCTGGGAGCCCCTCAATGTTCTCTTACAGGCTGGCTGATCACCTATGCAGGGCTTTAAACAAGGTTCATCAGGAGACAGGGATGCAGAAGACAAAGAACCTAGGAACAACAAATCATGAGCCATGCACATAAGTACTAAGGGGCCCAATAGACATCAGGACAGAGGGGTACCAAGGCCACCTACTGGGGGCTTAAGTGTCCCTATACTAATGCTAGGAGAATGGGGAACAAGCAGGAGGAACTCACACTCCTGTTTGCAAACAAAGACTTTGACCTGGTTCAATTAACTGAAACCCAGTGGGACACTACCCATGATTGGGCAGTAGGCTTTGAGGGCTATAGTCTGTACAGATGAGATAGAGTTGGGAAAAAGCAGGGGTTGGGGGAGGAGTTGCTCTCTATGTTAAGGAGCAATACATATCTTCCATAAACAAGATGGGATCAAAAGAGGGGCAAATTGAGGTCCTGTGAGTCAGAATACAAGGGGGTTGGGGTGAAAGGGACTAGGTAGTGGGGGTCTATTATAGACCACCACACCAGGAGGATGAGCAAGACCTGGAAATATCAAGGCAGCTCTCAGAGGTAGTACACTCAAGGGACATGGTTGTCATGGGTGACCTAAATTACACTAACACTTGCTGGGGGAAGCAATCAGTTAGATCCAATTGTTCACATAGGTTCTTAACCTGCATACAGGACCTTTGCCTAACACAGGAAGTATACAGTTCCACTAGGCAAAATGCCTTACTGGACTTAGTGTTTGCTACAGGGGATGACCTGGTGGGAGATTAGCAGATACAGGGTAATCTAGGGGATAGTGACCACCAACTGTTGGAATTCAGTGAAAGGTGAAAGGTGGAAAAGATAACCAGTAGGGCAGAAGTGCTGGACTTCAGAAAGGCTAACTTCAATGATCTCAGCAGATTAGTAAGAGAGGCACTGAAGGGCAAGAGCATTGGTGAGATGGGAATCCAGGAACGGTGGCCATTCCTCAAGGGAACGATCCTTCGGGCAGAGAAGGAAACAATCCCATTACACATAAAAGGGGGCAGAGGGGCCAAGAAACCCTTTTGACTGGGCAGGGAAATCCAGGAAAGCCTAGGGGCAAAAAAGAGGCATAAAGACTGTGGAAGAAGGGGGTAGCTACCAAGGAGAAATATATACCTACTTGGCTTGCAGTTGCAGGGACTCAGTTAGAAAAGCCAAAGCAGCAATGGAACTCAGGCTGGCATAAAAAATTAAAGACAACAACAATTCCTTCTTCAGATATATTTGAATAAAAAAGAAGGCGCATGGCAACACAAGACCCCTACAGGACACACTAGGGCAATTGGTGACAGATAGGAGCCACAGAGCTGAGCTTTTCAATAAGTTTTTCGCATCTGTATTCCTGAACATGGATAAAGACATATCTCCCAGTTGGATTATAGACAGGCACAAGAGGGACACCAGCCTACCAACAGCTAGTGTTGACCTAGTGAAGGAACACTTGAAGGGGCTGGATGTGTTTAAGTCAGCAGGCTGAGATGATCTTCATCCAAGGGTGCTGAGGGAATTAGCCAGTGTCATAGCAGAACTACTGGCAAGACTGTTTGAGCATTTGTGGTGCTCAGGACAGGTCCCAGATGCCTGGAAAAGGGCCAATGTGGTCCCTGTTTTCAAGAAAGGGAGGAAGGAGGATCTGGGTAACTATAAGCTGGTTAGTCTCACCTCCATCCTTGGGAAAACCTTTGAAAAAAATATGGAGAAATGCATTTTTAGGAGTCCATCAGGAAAAATAATGCTGAAGTGCAATCAGCATGGATTCATAGCAGGTAGATTCTGCCTGACTAACCTTGTTACTTTTTATGACCAGGTCACAAAATGCTTAGATGCAGCAGTTGAGGTAGATGTCATTTACTTGGATTTTAAAAAGGCCTTCAGTATGGTGTCTCATCCCATTCTTATAAATAATCTAAGTGGTGTGACATAGGTGACTACACGGTCAGGTGGGTGGTTAATTGGCTTATGCGAGACACCCTAAGAGTGGTAGTGGATGGGTCAGTATTGACCTGGAAAGATGTGGGCAGTGGAGTCTCCCAAGATTCAGTCCTTGAACCAGCACTGTTCAATATCTTGACTAGTGAGTTGGATGAGGACTTGGAGAGCACTCTGTCCAAATTTGTGGATGACACGAAAGTAAACACATGGGTGGACAGGGAATGGATTCAGGAAAATTTGGACAGGTTGGAAAAGTGGGCAGAACAGAATAGGATGCAGTTTAACAAAGATACATGCAAAGTGCTGAACCTACGGAGAAAGACTCACCAACATACATAGAGATTGGGAGATGACCTTTTAAGTAGCACAGTGGCAGAAAGGGATCTCAGAGTCAATTAGACTCCAAGATGAACATGAGTTGTCAGTGTGACCAAGTGATAAGTAAAGCCAACCACATTCTATCATGCATTTGCAGGTGCATCTCAAACAGGTCTAAGAAGGAGATACTTCCCCTCTATGCAGTGTTAGTCAGGCCACAGCTGGAGTACTGTATCCAGTTTTGAGTGCCGCTCTTTAAGAAAGATGTGGATAACCTTGCAAGGGTCCAGAGGAGGGCTACTTGTATGGTTAGGGGCCTGCAGGTAAGGCTCTATGAAGAGAGAATGAGGGACCTGGGTCTCTTCAGCCTCCTCAAGAGAAGGCTGAGAGGTAATTTTGTGGCCATCTACAAATTAAGGGGGGAGGGGAAGGGAGGGCAGCAAGGAATAGGAGATACTCTATTTACCATGGTGCCCCTTGGGGTAACTAGGAACAATGGCCACAAACTGACAGACAGCAGGAACAGCTTCTTCACAGTAAGGGTTGCCAGAATTTGGAATGGGCTTCCAAGGGAGGTGTTGCTCTCCCCTACCCTGGAGGTCTTTAAGCGGAGACTGGACAAGCACCTGGCTGGGGTCATCTGACCCCAGTGCTCTTACCTGTCCAGGGCAGGGGGTCAGACTTGATGATCTACTGAGGTCCCTTTCGACCCTAATAATCTATGAAATCTATGAAGCAGAGGGGCTCCCAGCTGCAGAAGCTTGTTTCTTCCTGGTGCAGGGGAAACCTGATGCCCCAACAATAAGCTGCAATGGGATCTAATGCACAATTCCACAATCATGTCTCCTACCATGTGCATGCAGCATGGCAGAAGGCACAGCTGTGTGGATCTCACAATCCATCCCATCACACCTTTACCTGAATGTGTAGAGGGTGCCTTAAAAAAACCCATAACGGAAACTCCACAGCTTCCCCACGTAATCTATTCCAGTGCTTAACTATTCTCACAGTCAGGGCATCTTTTAACATCTACCCTAAATCTCCCTTATGATTTAAGCCAGTTATTTATCTGTTCTACTTAGAAACAGACATGCTAATTTGTGTTATGAAAAAAGCTTTGCCTTGTATATCTCCTTCCTGTATTATTTTATTCTCTTCCAACAAATATTTTGATTTGTTTTACTTTTTCCTGAGTGATGCTAGCAAGATGAAAAACTCCAAAAGAATAGCATAAATGAACTCACCTTGTTTTCTCTAGGTCTAGTTTACTTGATACTTTCAGGTGAGTAACAGCACAGAAAAAGACGAGAAGGAAAAACGTTCCGTTAAAGGATATGAATAACCGGAGTTTCCCCACTCCATTCCTACAAACATATTCCATAGTTAGTGTAATGTTCACACATTATTGCTTTGATGCCGTTCATTACATTTATTATTGTGGAAGATCAAACAGCACAAGACCAAATGGCTACAAACTGGCCTTGTAGCAATCAAATGGTTACAGACTGGCCCTAGATCATAAATTAGAAGAGGATTTTTAATTGTCAGAAGAATGATGTTTTATAATAGTCTTCAGTAGTGAAGGTGAAGAACCTGAACTGATTTAAGACTGAACTGGATACATTTATAGAAGAGATAGTATGATAGGACAGGGAGTTCTTGGTTCAGAAATCAGTGTATGTGATATGCAGAATTGCATATTTTCAATCCCTATTTTGAAGTATAGTGTATCTCTCCTACAGTGTGTTAGGTGTTTGGTAATACTTCAAGGCAATTGCTGGTCACCTCAATACCTGAGAAGTTACTGGAGCATATTCTAAGTAAGGCCATTTGCAAGCATCTAGGGGAGGAAAGGCTGATCACAAGCAGCCAGCATGGATTTATGAAAAACAAATCACATCAAACAAACTTGATCTCCTTCTTTGACAAAGTAACTTCTGGGTGGATGAAGGGAACGGTATAGAAATAGTGTATATGGATTTCAGCAAAGCTTTTGACAAGGTCCTGTATGACCATCTCATAAATAAATTGTAGAAATGTGGGCTAGATAAAACTATTAAAAGGTGGAGAGATAACTTGCTCAATAGCTAAGCAAACAGCAAGTATTAATGGGTCCATGTCAGAATGGCAGGAGATTTTAAGAAAAAATCCCACAGGAGTCTGTCCTGGGCCCGCTGCTGTTCAAAGTGTTTATTAACAATTTGGATGCCGGCATAGAAAGCTTCTTGAACAAGTTTGCAGATGACGTGAAACTGGGAAGGATGGTGAACACATTGGAGAATGCGAGTACAATTCAGAACAGGGGCAGGCAATTATTTCAGGCAGAGGGCCACTTACTGAGTTTTGGCAAGCCATCGAGGGCCACATGACAAGCAGCCAGGGGCAGGTAAATAGTAATTTTCTAAATTTTTTCAGGGCCCCATGGGCCACATAGAATGGCCCGTGGGCTGCATTTTGCCCACCCTGATTAGGAGGATCTCGACAGTTTGGAATGTTGGGTTAAACCTAGCAGGATGTAGTTCAATTCAGACAAATGCAAGCTGCTGCACTTTGGGAGGAATACTCAGAAATACAAATTATAAAATGGACGACACCTGGCTGGATGGCAGCGCTGTGGAAAAGGACTTGGGAGTCTTGGTAGATCAAAGACTCAGTATGAATCTGCAGTGTGATACAGCCTCACAAAAGGTGAATGTCGTTTTGGGGTGCATCAATAGAAGCATTAGGCACAAGACACAGGAGGTAATAGTGTCTCTCTACATTGCACTGGTTAGGCCTCATCTGCACTGCTGTGTGCAGTTCTGAGCTCCACATTTTAAAATGATGTGGAGAAATTAGAGAGGGTCCAGAGGCAGGCAATACAGGATATGTCTACATGAGACACTACTGCACAGTAGACTAATATACTGTGCAGTAAAGTGTCACTGTGTAACTGTGCACAGGACCTACTGCACAGTAGATTAGTTTACTCTATATTTTTCTATTACTTGTAAATACAGGTAGTAGATTTACCACACAATGGGTGTATCTACGTGAAATGCCACATCACTGTAGCAAATGAGCTATGGCGACTTTGTTCGTTGCGATGGAGATGTAGCATCTAAAAATAACTGTGTGCTGCCAGGACTGTGCAGTACTAAATGACTGTGCAGTACCAAATGCATGTAGATGTGCCCAGTAACTACTGTGCAGTAGTACACACTTACATAGCTGACTGGGAGCAGATTACTCCTAGTCAGTCCAGGCAGCAAGGACAGGAGAACTCTCCCCTCCCCCAGACAGCTGCCTGCTTCCCAGTTGTCCCCTGCCCTGGGTAGCTGCCTGCCACCGTGGCTGTCTCCAACCACAGTGCACAGGCAGGGACAATGTCCCCTTACTCATGCAGCAAGGCAGTTCTCAGCCCCAGCCCTAGGCTTGTTCAGTTTGCAGAAAAGTCACTTAAGTGGGACATGATAGCAGTCTTCAAATACTTGAAGGGTTGATGTAAAGAAGAGGGAAAGCACTTTTTCTTTCTTGATGCATAAAGGAAGATGTGGATTAGTGGCTTGAAGTTGCAGCAAAGTTTAGATTGTATATCTGGAAAAACTTTTTTACTGTTAGAATAGTAAGGCAGTGAAATACACTGCCTAGGGAAGTGGTGGACTCTCCATCACTGGGCATATTCAAGAAGAGGCTGGAAACAGGTTGATCTAGGCATAGCTATGCCTGTATTCTGCTATGGATATTTCTCGTACTTCTGGCCTTTGCTGCCCCCTGCTCCTCCACTGCTACATGTGTTAGGGTGCTTTTTAGCCTTCCTCAGAGGCATTGGGAGTAGGCTAAAGCCAAGTCTGGGGACTTAGACTAGGCTGTGCCATTATTCCTGTTGGGACCAAAGCTGTAGGCTGCTGAGGAGAGGGTATTGCCCCTCCACTCAGACCAGCCACCATATTTGGTGTCAAGAAGGAATCTAACCCCATGATTAGATGGGGTAAATCTAATTAATTTTACCCCATGGTATGATGGGGTTTTGCCTTCGTCTGTAGTGGGAGGACATGGCCCTCTATTCAGGATCTCTTGAGCATATACTAACATCATTTCATACAAGCAGGAAATTGGCTGCTGTGGTTAACCTGCTTTACCTGTAGCAGATTAGGGCATTAGGTCTATGTTGTGCCAGGGTTGATGGTAGTCTTATGTAGAGTTTAGATTATGATTTGTGCAGCATGTTTTGGATAGGGATGTTCCTGCCTCAGACAGGGGGTTGCACTAGATGACTTCTGCAGGTCCCTTCCATCCCAACTTCTCTACAATTCTATGATCCTATGAATAACGTGTCCCCCCCCCCCATTTTATGGCAGGAAGAACAAAGAGAAATCATAAAAATGTAAAAGAAAGAAAATGTCACGTGCCTTCTAGTAGTCCCAGGCTTGGGAGATGCTGCATAGAAGTACCAAGCCATCAAAGGACTTCATGATCACAATGACAATGTATAGGCTTAGCAGGGCCCCTAACTGGACCCACTGACTTTGTCTCTGCCTCTTTCTCATCTTTTCCTTTTTGTTTCAGGGCAGTTGCTTCCTACTT
This sequence comes from Crocodylus siamensis, assembly GCF_052110815.1. Taxonomy (NCBI): domain Eukaryota; kingdom Metazoa; phylum Chordata; order Crocodylia; family Crocodylidae; genus Crocodylus; species Crocodylus siamensis. Next base: position 153,511,129 of record NC_143396.1, on the reverse strand, counting down.
CAGACTTCAGATTTTGTGTGTCCTTCTTACAGATATGGGGTTAATCAGTTATTGTTGCTTTCTGTTCGGAATTAATGAGACAGTCAACTCTGGTTATTTCCTTTTTTCTTTCCTAAATAACAAACACATTGCATCTAATTAAAAGCTGAATGTTTCTGAAAGAGAGAGAGAGAGAGAGAGAGTGTAAAAAGCAATTCAATAAAGTGTATGGAATGCAATCCATAACAAAAAAATCCAGGAAAGCAGTAAAGAAGGGCTGTCTTTATAATGCTAAAAACATGTATAATGTATCAGGTAAATGCTTTCAGGTTATCAAAAAGTCATAAGGATTTTAGCCAGATTTTAAAGGCACTTAAAAGATCCAGACAGATACCTAGCAGGTTTTTTAAAGCACTTAGGGGCTCTACACTTGTTGATTACAATTGGACTTGGGCATGTTGGAACTTTTGAGTATTCCACTTGGCATCTTCTTGCAGTTTAGGAGCCTAAATACTGTATAAAAATCTGGCCAATTAAGACAGAATTTGCTACTGTTTCCCAAGTTGAGTGCTACCTGAGTCTTTGAAGAATCTCACTGAAAGCAAGAAGACTACATAGAAAGGCATGGTGGCATGGTCTAGACATCCATTAGTCAGATGTTTTAATGGAGCTGGGTGATATGTTCAGCTAAAATGAAAGCTGACAAAACCTTCACCCAGAATGTGCATTTTGGGTGCCATGCTATACGGGTTGAAGGTAATGACTCAAGTCTCCAAAGTAGTCAGGCTCATACCTTTACGCACTTTGAATTCACTACAAGTTAGAAAGCTTTTCAAACAGAATTTTTATAAATATTACTTGACCTATTCCAATTTCTGGGAGTCTCTGAAGCAGTTCATCTATTCCTGTGTTCCAGGTGCTAAGAGACGGAGAGAAAGACAGAAGCTTAGCTGATGACTGAGAGCATTTTTATGTAAAAATAACTAAGGACCTTAGAAGTGTGGGTGGTAAACTATTAGAAAGCAAAGCAATGGGATAAGGAATGATAGATTACATGATGCAGTAGGACTATTAATATGCATAAATTTAGACACAAAATAAATCAAGCTTAAAAGCACTCTGATAGCTAGCTGAAAACTTTACGAATTCATTCAAATACATTCTGTGAAATACATTTTTAATTTTTTAAAATACATTTTCAGACATAGGTTAAATCGAAGGGATTCAGACATAGAGATAATATTCATTAAAGATATGGAGAGGCTCAAATAAGAGAGTTGTGAAGTCTGGAACTATTTAAAGAATTGATGAATAAGAAGACACTTGGTAGTCATATAAATTAATGAATAATACAGAGAAGGTACCATATTTACTTAAATATGAGGCTTTTCCCCCAGACAACATGAGGGAATTAGTTGATGGTGAAAAGGGAGGCTGCCATTAGGTCCCAGAAAAAGCCTTCATCAGTCCTTCAGCCAGCAGATCCCTCCTGTACCCTGCTGGTCCCAAGCCTTCCCTTAAGCACTAGAGGGACATTCCTGGCCCATCCATGCCCTTAGGGCACCTGTTGTCTTGAGGGCTATTTGTGGCCTCCTTCCACCCCCATACCCATGCTTCACAGGTGTTACTATTTAATCACTCCAATGTTAGGCCTCTCCAGGCCCTTGTTGGGGCCTCAGCCTTCCTGGCTTCTGCTTCTTTCCTCTAACTGGGTCCATAGCCCAAGGCCCACTGTTCTGGACCTCAGCTCGTGGGACCCAGTCCCTGTCTTGCTGTCTTGGGCTCTGGGGCCTTGGCTCTGGTTTCTGCCCCCTCTTGGGCTTTCAATCCCTGGCCCTGGTTTCTACCTTTCTTGGGCTTTGGGCCACTAACTGTGGTTTCCTTCCCTCTTGAACTATGGCCTAGCCCTCTCAGCTCTAGAGCATCTCTATTGGCTCTCAGTACAGGCTTCAACACTCTAGGCTTCTGCCTGCTTGCCTCATGGTTGTGGGCCCTGATAGTGCCCAGGCTCAAATGTGCCCCTTAGGCAACAAAGTTATCTACTTGTCATCACCCCTGCTAACAACAACTAGTCCACCAATATAATCTGAATGTAAACTCCAGCCCACTGGCTATATAACTAAACACCCCCCTGCTGGGTCTGAACACAAATGTGAGCTGGCTGTCTGCACAACGAAACTCCTTCTTTTTTACTGGATCAAACTTCCCTGCAACCTATACCCTCCTGACTTGCAATTCCCAAGTCAGTTCAAGTATCAGCCAGTTACTCTGTTGCAGCCAACCCACCCAGAAGTTCTTCTTTTGGCTGCCTCTGTTTGTCCTCAGTCACTGATCTTATGAGTCTCCAAACCACACCTCTTCCTGTCAGGTGGCTCTCTAGCTACCCACAGGGGTTCCCACTTTGGGCCTGATGACCAGTCCACCCTTCCCCACTGTGGCTTAGCTGACCTGCTTGCCACTATTTGCTCCTGAGCAGCCTAGATGTCTTCCCAATGTGCTACTGGTAGCTGGCGGCAAGTCTGTCTGGTTGCTAGCTGGCTGCAAGTCTGTCTGGTTGCTAGCAGCTATCTCATTAGCAGTTAGCCAGCTTAGCCTACCACTACTTCATCTTACAGTAAAGGAGCCTTCTGGCTCCCTGTTACAGCCTGCCTTTCATAAAATGGAACCAGATCAGGTTACTGTGCACCTCACCTGCATATAAATTTTTGGAGGATTCCAACATGACAAGAACACACAGTTCAGGTCATGAGTGGCTGGCAGGGGGCTGAGGAGGAGGAAGGTGGGCGCTAGGAGGATAATTAGCACAGGAATCCTTTGTGGGGTGGGAGTGGGGTGTATGCAGTACACATATGTACTGAGTGGTGCTGAGCTATGGGGTCATCATGGCTTGAAACACTGTTGGCTCTAATGAGACCCAGCCCAAAGAACTATATGGTAAATCATGAGCCTTTTGCCTTTGGGCTAATATAGTGTATAGTTTGTATTCTATATATATATATGTACAAAATTGCTGCTTAAAAGTATAGTTCTGGAGTATCTGTGCTAAAACTTGTATTCATTCTTAAAAAAAAAAAAGATAAAACACATCAATTAATCTGACAGTGTTTTCCAATTTGCTCCTCACTTCTATGTGCTCAGGGAGAGCAGGGTCTGATGGTAGAGGGGCAGAGAAGGGCTGCAAGGGGAAGAAATTGTGGGGGCTGAGGGCAAGGGGTCAACTTATGTTTGAGTAAATTCAATAAATTGTGTGTTTCTGTTTGACCTCCCATACTACAATAATAGAAAGACATTCAATTAAATTTAAAAGGCATCACATTTAAAACTAATTAGAGGTAACACATTTTGATATAGCCCATCTGTAACCCCTGGAAATTTCTTTTGCAATATCACCATACATAAAATATGAACATGCAATAAATAATGGGAAACACCAAGACCCAGATCCTGCAAACATATATGCATGTAGTTAACATTAATCATGTTGAATAGACCATTTTAGTCAATAGGATTCATTATGTATTCAATGTTAAGCATAGGCTTAAAGGTTTGCAGGGTTAGAGCCCAAATTTATTTTCTCATATACATGTTCTAACCATCCTCACATTATTTGTGCCCAATATTTTGATAAAATATATAAAAGATACATTGGGTCAAATGATGCAGGAAGGCCAAAGATTGTAAACTACTATGGCACTGACAGATGTAAGGAAAAAATGTGCTCTACAAGAAGCAACAACATGTTACTTTGATCTGGCTCTGCAGAATCTGTATAGATTGGGCACCTCAGCAGAGCTTTTTGGCTTTCTTAGCTAAAGCTGATTCTATCAGCTATTAGATAAAAGTGCCAAAAAGTCCCACTAAAGTGCTCACTCTCTACAGATATTGGGAAACCTGGGTACAACTAAGGTGCTACCTCTTTTGGACACGTGCTGGGCTCAGCACAGAAGTGCACTGGATTTAAAGTAAAGCACCATTTGGGGGCGGTTTCCCACATCTGCAAGCAGCCTTCAAGACTGAAGACCCGTTTCAAGTTAAATCATTAACAAGTAGCACAAGGACTTCTTGCAAATGGATACTGCAGCTGTAGCAGAAGCCAAAATAGCTTTTTACCATAGAACTAATATATGCCCTATACATGGGAAGGCAGCCGGTCTTACTGAAACAGGCAATAATTAGTGCTTCTAAAGAAATCATCAGTCATCAGTGATAACTCCACCCGCCACAGTTCTGCCCCAACTTCTGTCATGGGTAAAACCACTTTGAAGGTAACTGTGATCAAGCTATGACACAATCTAGCCTTTCAGATATTCTGTAGCCATTGTAATTGCAATTTAAACTGGGACATGGCATGGAAGTGGTGACAGATGACCTTTTTGTGAGCATGGACAAGGAAACATGCTCATGTTACTGAACCCAAAGCATCAGTAATCTTGGAGACAGTCAAAGTAAAGGTGCAGCTGTCAAACTTACCAACCCCAGTGAGAATAGTTAGGGGAGCACTCACATGGCTCTGATCATTATTTCCTGACAGAATTCAGAGAGTCATGATGTGATGCTCCTTCCATCATTACCAGACAGAAAAGAGAACATTTTTCCAGGTGAGGACTCTGCTGATAGATAAAATAACACTGACACCTAGATACCATAGTGACTAGCAACTGACTGACACAATAGAATAAAATAGAAAAACAGTGTTTTTACACTTTGGTTCAGTAATAAGGGAGTGTTATGTATTCTTTTCTTTATTTATGTTGTTGATTTAGCAATCTGAACACTTGAGCATTCTTTCTATGCATCCTGGGATGCCTTACAGCTCAGGCATTAAGAATGAGTGTTCAGCAGTGAGGCAAGAACATTTCTGGCTCTGCTCTACAGTGGGCATGTCTACATGTGCTCTTTAATGTGCAGTAGCCTATTCTACTGCACATTAAAGTGTCACATGAAAAGTAGTACTCATGCACTAATGCACAGTAGAATTAATCATAGTTTCATAGTTAGTAGGGTCGGAAGGGACCTGAGCAGATCATTAAGTCTGACCCCCTGCCACAGGCAGGAAAGAATACTGGGGTCAGACAACCCTGGCAAGGTGTCTATCTATTCTCATCTTAAAGACCCCCAGGGTTGGAGCAAGGACCACTTCCCTTGGAAGTTGATTCCAGATCCTAGCCACCCTGACTGTGAAGTAGCACCTCCTGATATCCAGGCTGAATCTGTTCTCTGTCAACTTATGGCTGTTGTTCCTTGTTACTCCTGGTAGTACTCAGGGGAACAGACTCTCCTATTGCCTGCTGGTCTCCCTTGGTCAGTTTATAGATGGCCACCAGAACCCCCCTCAGCCTTGTCTTCTGGAGCCTAAACAGGTTCAGATCCCGTAGCTTGTCCTCATAGGACTTGCCCTGCTGCCCCCTGATCATGCAAGTGGCCTTCCTCTGGACCCTCTCAATGTTGTCCATGTCCCTCCTGGAGTGTGGCACCCAGAACTGGATGCAGTACTCCAACTGTGGCCTGACTGGTGTTGCATAGAGGGGGAGGATCATCTCCTTGAACCTGCTCATGATGCATCTGTGGATACATGACAAGGTGCAGTTAGCCTTTCTGACTTCATGCCCACATTGGTGGCTCATGTTCATTTTGGAATCAATAATGACTCCAAGATCCTTTTCTGCCTCTGTGCTGGTGAGAGGGCAGTTCCCCAGTCTGTAGGTGTGTTGCTGGTTCTTCCTCCCCAGGTGCAGTACCTTGCACTTGTCATTGTTGAAATCCATCCTCTTCTCATCCGCCCACCTCTGTAACCTGTTCAGATCTGATTGCAGCTTGTCCCTCCCCTCTAGTGTGCCCACCTCCCTCCACATCTTGGTGTCATCTGTGAATTTGAACAAGGTGCTATTCACCCCCTCATCCAAGTCGCTGATGAAGATGTCACAGGTCCAAGGACCAAGCCCTGCGGAACCCCACTGCCCACATCCCTCCAGGTTGAAAAAGACCCATCCACCACCACTCTCTGGGTATGGCCCTCCAACCAATTGGCAACCCATCTGACTGTGTAGGGATCAACACCACAGCTGCCTAATTTTTTAATGAGAATGGGGTGAGACACAGTGTCGAAGGTTTTTCTAAAGTCCATAAAGATTATGTCCACTGTGACACCTGTGCCGAAGGATTTAGTGACCTGATCATAGAAGGCCACCAGGTTGGTCTGACAGGACCTGCCTCTGATGAACCCATGTTGGTTGCCCCTAAGCATACACTCCCTTGCTGGTCCCTCACAGATGTGCTCTGGGATAATTTTCTCAACGACCTTCCCCTGGACCGAGGTAAGACTAACAGGCCTATAGTTTCCTGGGTCCTCCCTCTTCCCTTTTTTGAAAATGGGGACCACATTGGCCCTCTTCCAGTCCTCTGGCACCTCACCAGAGCACCATAAGTGTTTGTAAAGCTGTGCCAGGGGACCCAAAATGACCTCTGCTAATTCTCTCAGCACTCTGCGGTGGAGATCATCAGGACCTGCTGACTTGGATGCGTCCAGTCCCACCAGGAGGTTCCTGACTAGGTTCACTCCATCCCTGGGCTTGGCTGCGCCTCCCCTGCGACTGTCAGGGATCATGATGGGGGGGATGACCTGGTCCCTACTCAGAAAAATGGAGGTAAAGAACTTGTTAAATAAGTTAGTTTTGATGTCTGGTGCAACCACCAGACTTCCTAGCGTGTTCTGCAGGGGCCCTTCATTACCCAGAACCTTCTTTTTACCCATGTATTTAAAAAAGGATTTTTTATTGTCCTTGATCCAGGTTGCTAGTCCCAGTTCCATCTTTGCCTTACCCTTCCTAACAGCCCCTCTACAAACCCAAGCACCGGCTGTATAGTCCTCCCTGGTGGTGGCCCCTCCCTTCCATTGGGCATACGCCTCCTTTTTAGCCTTGAGATGTTCCTGGATGCTTCTGGTTAGCCAAGGGGGCTTTTGAGCACTCTTGCTCCCTTTGACCCTTGTTGGGATTGCCAGCCTTTGAGCTTGGAGGATCATCTCCTTAAGGAACAACCACTCTTCTTGGACTCTCAACTCCCCTCCCTCTGGGACCTCAGTCTCTCCCCGACTAAATTCCTTAACTCATTGAAATCCACCCTCCTGATGTCCAGGGTTACTGTCTTGCTAAAGGCCTCTGCTGCCCTTCACTGAATGGTGAATTTCAGTAGGTGATGATCACTGTCGCCCAGGTGATTGAGCACCCGCAGTCCCCTCACTAGGTCATTGCCTGTGGCCAGGACCAGGTCTAACAAGGCATTTCCCCTGGTGGGACTGTGCACCTCCTGGGTTAGATGGAGGTTCCTTTAACATGGTTAGGGACCTACATGAGCAGTTAGACGTGGTTGACTGCTCTTCCCAGCAGATGTCCGGACTTTAGGTCCCCCATGATGACCACATCCTTTGACCTAACTGCCTCTGTGACCTGACCTGAGAATTTCCGGTCAAGTTCTTCCCTCTGGTTGGGTGGTCTGTAGTAGACCCCCACCATTAAGTCCCTTTCCACCCCTTGTAATCTGACCCAGAGGACTTCAATCTGCCGCTCCTCTGACCTAGAGCTGCTCATTGAGGATGTGAATTGCTCTTTGATGTAGAGTGCCATGCCTCCACCTTTCCTCCCTATTCTATCCCTCCTGTACAGCCTATAGCACTTGATGTTCACCACCCAGTCATACATTGGATCCCACCACATTTTGGTGAGCCCCTCTATGTCTGGGTTTGTGTTAGCAATTAGGAGGGCAAGTTCTTCCTGCTTGTTCCCCATACTATGAGCATTGGTGTATAGGCATTTAAGGCCTCCTGAAGGTGAATGCCCTACCTCCTTAACCCCAGGACTATTTGGGCCCCTGTCACTTTCCTGGGTATTTTGTGTGCTTGTTGTCAGTCTTGGCTGGGCTGTACTTGTGGGTAACTCATGGTTTGGTGTTCCAATGCTCCCTCTGACCTCATCCTCCTCTTCCCCCAACAAGCCTAGTTTAAAGCCCGCCAGAGGAGATCAGCCAACCTGAAAAGGAACACACGCTTACCTTTGGGGGAGAGATGAAGCCCATCCCACCCGAGCATGTCTCTCGTCTGGAAGTGTGGGCCGTAATCAAGGAAGCCAAAACCCACTTCAAGCCACAAGTTGTCCTCTCTGATGCAGTTCTTATGGCTTTGTCCCCGTTCTCTCACTGGAAGGATAGAGAAGACCACCTGTGCCCCTGTTTCCTTCATCTTTCCCCCCAGAGCTTGGTAGTCCTTCATCAGGCAATCCGGGTTTCTCCCAGCTGCATCATTTGTGCCCACATGAATTAATACCATGGGATAGTAATCCGTGGGCCGAATAATGGCTGGGATCCTCTCCATCACATCCTGAATCCTCGCTCCAGATAGACAGAACACCTCGCGTGTCAAGGGATCCTGGCGACAGATGGGATACCTCTCAGAATGAAGTTGCCTATGACGAGCACTCAGCATCTCTTCTTCCAAGTCAACTTGCCTCTTTCAGCCTGCTCCATGCATGAAGCAGCCTCCTTTCCAGGATCATCCTCCTCTTCTTCCTCCTTCAATGACACCAAGGCCTCATACCTGTTCTCCAGCTGGACTGGGGGAACTGGTAGGGCACCGTGGTGAGCTGCCCAGGCTTTGAAGGGAACCTTCTGCCAGGTTGCTGAGGAGGGCACCTCCTGGGGTGCTTCTCCCTTTGGTGCCTGGCCCTGAGGGAAAGGAAATACCTATCTATTTCATCCTCTACTTCTCTGATCCCCCTCAGCCTGCTAACCTCCTCCTGGAGTTCCCTCACTTGCACCTCCAAGGCCCTAAGATGGGCACCTGCAGGACAGGTGTGGGGGCCAGGACAGTCTACTGTGCATTAAGTGCCAATAAAAAGGCATTCGCTTTTGCTACTGCACATTAGGACACTCTAATGCACCTTTACATAGAACCACATATTAGAGTTACTAAACTTAATATGCAGTAGCAAAAGCACATTAATGAATGTGTAGATGTGCCCTATATGTGGGACCAACTGTTTCCAAGACTTTCCCAACCAGAAAAAAATTAAACAAAGCAAAAAACTTTAGCTAGATTTGGACTGTGGTATAGCAATCACATGGTGTACAAAATACTGGTGGCTTTGATGAAGATGGAAGATGACTCCCTGATGATAAAGACAAACTAAAAGTGCTGCCTGACTTCCTTTGTTAAAAACATGAAGAGCAAAGTGGTCATTGTTGGGGGTGTTGCTGGGAGTCAGAGAATATCTCATCAGGGCATATATTGCTATTTACTTACTCTTTTTCATGCAGCTCATGACTAAACTATGTGAATTCCTCAAAGACATTCCTATATTTTATCCCTAAAGGAAAGGTATGCAGTGTAACTGGAAAATTAAGACACACAGAGAAATTAACCCTCCCCAACATTTTTTTAAGGGGCCACTGATTGGGTACATCTGTTTTTAGATGCCCAGTGTAACCCACATTGTCTTGCATTTTCAGAAGCACTAAACAGCCACAACTCCAGGTCATGTCCCTGAGAGCTGCAAATATTCAGGGTATCTATAACCTGTTTTTAAAGCACTGAACTGGGAACCCAATATCATTTTCTATTTGGAAATTTTATCGTTTAATACTTACACACAGCATCACTGAAAGTGCACACAGGCCAGCTTTTTGGAGTGCCCACTTTAGTACCTGAACTAAGAATTTATTTTGGTTCAGGACATTTTGTGACTTTCTTCAGACTTCCATGCACATTATTTATCAAGCATTTTATTTAGATAGCATAACCTACTAGGGATGCAGGTAGAAGTGCAGCTTCCCACTGTAACTGAAAATTATTTGTAGGAAGCATTCTGAGTCACAAAATCCCCTGGTCCAAACAGAAGTTCACTGTTGGTTCCAGGGGGAAGAGAATCTATCTGCTAGCTGAGAGTCTGCAGCTGGTTTCCCATAGTAATGGCCCCTCCTTCCTACAAAACCACAAAGTTTTTAGAATAGGAAGATAGAAAAGGAGCAGAGGTAGCTCATTCTAGGAGTTTCCCAGCTGGCTCTGGAGGGTGGGGTGGGAGAATTAGAGACCCTCTACCTTGGCGGTGTGGGGCACCAATACACCCACTCCACCCTCCAGCAGGGGCTGAAAACCCCCCAGACTGAACTCCCTTTGCTCCCTTTCCCCCTCCCATTCTGAAAACAGCTGAAAGTGGTAGGCAGTGCAAGTTATAGAAGACACTATGTTTTGAAACATTATGATCTGACCCCTTGTGCACTGAGGGTTCAGATTTTCACGTTGGCCAGTTTTTAAATAGTCTGCGGCCATGAACTTGTGTTTGACCGTGGCTGTAGACCAGGGATGGGAAATTATTTTGGGCGGAGGGGCACTTACTGAGTTTTGGCAAGGGCTGCATTGCAGGCAGCCAAGGGCAGATAAATATGAATTTTGTAAATTTTTTAGAAGCCCCATGGGCTGGATTGTATGGCCTTGTGGGCCATATCTGGCCCACAGGACATATTTTGCCCACCCCTGCTCTAGACTGTTTTCTGTGGCTGGATCAGGTGAAAATTGTCACTTCTAGTTGTTTTCATGCACCTTATGTTTGTTCCAAGTAATATGCAATATCCTGTAGTGCAGTGGTTTTCAACCATTTTTAAGGAGTGTATCCTTTCTGGTGGGTATCCCTCCTGGACTGTACCCCCTGGATGAGTGTGTATGGGGGGGTGTCCCCCAGCAGCCAGTTGATGAGCAGGAGGGGGTGGTCCTCCAGTGGCCAGTTGATGAGCAGGGGAGGGGAGTCCCCAGCAACCGGTTGATGGGGGGGTGGTGGCAGCAGGTGCATGGCAGTAGGCAGTTGTGGCAGCAGGCGGTGGCAGGTGGCAGTGGCAGCTGCACACAGCAGTGCATTTCTCAAGTACCTCTACTTGTCCATGTTATTGTTACATATCCCCTGGGGCCTCCCCAAGTAACCCCAAGGGTATGCATACCGCCAGTTGACTACCCATGTTCTAGTGTCATATGCATTTCTAATCATCTCTGCACTTACAAATGTCCTCCTCCATATTTTCAACAGTCCTACCTATTACAATAGTTGAATGCAGTCATATATTTATATTCATGTGCATATGGCTGGGGTGCATATGGCTGAATCCAGTGGCCTAACTTTTCAAGGTAAAAACATGCAAGTATATTTCAAAATGTTCAATAAATTTATGGTTTCTACTCACTATCATATTACAGGAAGTATGTTGTTTTTTTTTGCACGGGTTTTTTCATTCTGCCAATAGAAGATTAACCATTATTTTATTTCTGACACCTCTTAATAAGTATGCAAGGTGTGGGGGGCTGAGGATTCAGCACTGTAATGAAGGGGTATTGGAGGGGCACCTGCCCCAGGGGTGCCAGAATGTCCACCCCCCCACACACACACACTTTCAGAGGCTGTTACTAGGAATTCCAAAATAGCATGGAGTTGTTTTGCTGCTGCTACTACTGCTTTAACAGAAACCACTGGAAAAGGGCAGAGCATGCAGAGGCAGCAGCAGCAACTCAGGTAGGGACTTTTTTAGGACTTCCCAGCATTGATAAGACTTCTGCCTGACCCCTTGCTCCTGTTACAGGATCTTTCCCTGTTCGGGCTTACCACAGATCATGAATAGGTGGGAGAACAGTGAACAGGCTTGGTAGCTTTTATTACTGAATATCAACGTAGCCGCACAGCGGCTAAAACTCACCACACCTCACGCACCCTAGTGGTGCGCGAGACCAATGAACCTGGCTGGTGAGTGGTTTCTGGAGTTTCAGGTTGCTGGGATCAGGCGGGTCTCTGCGTCCTCCTTCGGTTGGCCACTCCAAAGGCCGAGCCATGTCCGTATTAATCTGCCGTGAATCGTTTCGAGTCCGTTGATGCAGAAAGGACCCTGACGATCAGGAGCAGGCTCCTTTTATAGCTTAGGTGATGTGCAGTGGTGTGATTGTGTGAGGCACCTTTCGGTAGGCCCATGGCACTGACTGACTGACGCTGGACTCCGCCTTGTGGAAAGTTCTAGCTACCGCTTATCTCTTACATTGCTGGCAGAAAAACAACTATGGTCTGCCTAGCAACTGTTACATAACTCTGTGTAACTTTTTCTGATTGGCGAACATGGCCACTTAACAAACATAGTGATCACAACAGCTCCTACTCTTGGAACCCACATGCCCTCCCTCCCTGCTCCTGGAACTGAGTGCCCCCCTCTCTGAACTTTACTCCCTCCATCCCTGCAGGGTTTTTCCACCAATTCCTTTTGTTGCACCACTGTGAGAAATACTGTGTCTGAAGAACTTATAACCACACAAGTATGATTGGTCAGTCAACATCCCAAAAGCAAGAAGTTATGAATAAGTTACCAGCTAGCAGAACAGCTCTAGAAAACTTCACAAGAGACTCAGTTAACCACTCCTTTAACTAAGAGACAGCTTCAATGGAATCAGTGAAGTTGCATCTACTTGTGGAACGTAGACGCAACTTGAAGGCTTTGAAGGCTGTAAGAAGGGATTCAAAGGACTGGAGAAGATTCACTTGGAACTTAGGAAGAATACAGTTTAAATGTAGGGAATGACAATAAGGAATGTAGAGGGAAATGAAATAAAAGGTTGGAAAGGACTGTATGACATGAGAATAAAAGCTTGTAGATCAAGAGACATAATTGTATCCTCAGCTTCTACACACATAATTCACAGTGACATTGAGAGGAGAGCCGAGGGCAAGGTACTGGCTTAGCAATTGATTCCAGGCATTGGAATTATGGAGACTGGTCTTCCTATTGAACTAGACTGATTCTCCTTGCTTGGCTGAAACATTTTTACTTAATGATAGCTCTTTATTTTAGGCAGGAAGCAAGAGTCCCCACTGTTGGTTTCTATTGTTTTGAAAATAGTAATTGCATTATTCTTTACTTGGTGCACTTGATCCAAGGCATTTTAATGCAGTTTGTCCCACAGGCCTCCAGTTGTAAATAGCAAAAAAAACCTTGGAAATCTGTTAATAAATTATTGAATTCAGAGCCTTGTACACTATTATTTAGAAAAAATAACTTGGCTATTCCTATAAAACTCTCCTTTATTTTCCTTATTTATAAGAGTATCCTGAGAACTATAGTGCTCAGATGCACAAAAGAAACAAACAAGAAGATGCATTAAGCGCATAGTCACAATGAGTATTTTTGTTTCTGTGGTGCTGAGAGGTCCTCATTGAGTTCAGTGCTGCGCTATGCTATGTAATTTCCATAGAGTCAAGAAAAAATTCCTCCCCAAAGAGCTTACTACATAATAGACCAGACAAAAATGGTGGCAATAAGGACGCATTTCTATTCCATTTTACAGAGGGAGTTCAGGGCTATTTCCAGTCAAGGACCTATATGCATAAACTAGCATAATGTGAAACATAGGCAATAAAATGTAAAACTACAAATTGAAATTATCCTATTCAGCTTCTGCCAGTGCTAGGAGGCACCTAAACTCTATAAGAACTTTTTAAGGAAAATGAGAGAGTCCTAATTTGTTCTATAACAAGGGGTTGTAGATAACTATTCTCCGGTGTGAAGTTTGGATTGTGTGGTTGCATCTACATGAGACACTGACTGTGCAGTTGTGATTATGCCGTCATTTAATACTTGTTTATACACCAGCGTTACTGAACAGTAGCACCACCAAACACCTTTTTCATGACACTGCCTGAGCAGTAGCTCAAGATTACTGCACTGTAGCATTGCTTCACACTTTCTGCCACATGATACTACTACTTTCTGCCACGTGATACTACTGTACAGTAATCATGGGCTACTGTGCAGTCACTATCTCATATAGACTCAGCCTGTATCCCAAATGGACAGCTCTCTTTAGGTGTGAGTGATCTAAGAGATGCACAGGACTTAAGACTTGTTCCTGTCCTCAGTATTTTCCCATTGGCTAGCTCTAGGCCATGCCATATTTCAGCATGCTGGCTTTTGTGTGTCCTAGTCTGGAATACTCAATTCTCCTCATTCACAGTATGGGAAGTGCAGGTGCTTAACACAGGGTTCTCAGTTCCACTCTGGGGGTTGCATCCTTTATTGGATCTTGTCCTATAAGACCCACCCCAGACCACACAAAATCTCTGGCTGTGGCAGAAAATGAACCTGGATCTTCAACATCCCAGTCCAGTTTGTTACCAGAACATTGTTTCTCTCAGCTTATTCAATACCTAAATATTATCTCTGAACTACCTTTTGCCTGATTATACTGCAGGAAGAAGAGAAAAATTAAACACACTCGACATTTTTCATGGAAGAATGTATTTCTCTTTTAAGTTTTCTTAAATAATTTCCTCCCTAGTCTTGTGCAAAAATATCAAACAATTCTGAGTAGAAAATAAAAGACCAAACTTGGAGTGAATGGTAAACTTTTAATATATGTAATAAATCATATTTCATTGCTAAGCAGGGAGAACAAGCTGGAGGAGGACGACAGCACAATCCTACTATAATCAAATAATAGTTCTCTGCCAGGGCTCATAAACAAGGTATATCCCAGTGTCTTGTTACCACCTCTTCACCACTGTCAATTCTCTGGTATTCCAGTGTTTGTGTATGTTTACAATTAGTCATAGATGAAGAGCTAATTAGCTCTGGTAGCATCTGTTTTGAATGTGGGAGTCATGGAAGGTGAAACTTCCATGGACAGAATAGGAGAGACGCATGGCCAAGTACAGAAAGGAAGCTAAACAGAGAACTGGCGTCCTTGGCAATGTGAAGAGTAATTTCCCAGAAGGCAGGTACTGCGGTATGATAAAAATAACCATTTCAGGAAGAATCCTAAGCTCAGGCGAAAAAAATCAGCAGCAGGATAAAAAATAAACTTTCCTGGGTAGAAAACGAGATTGAAATTATAACTGTGGTAGGGAAACTAATTTTGGATTCAGTACTTCACAGAGGATGGCTCCCTGTTGTCTGCCCTGTTTTGAGGCAGATACAGTATGATCTTTACCTGCTGCTGTAAGCTTGCTCTGAGGACACCTACCCACTTTCAGATGTCACACAGTTCCACTTGTCCTTCAGGCGAAATATGGTATGCATGCTATTCAGAGATCAGAAGCTACCGAAACCTTGGAAATGAATAGTTTAATTCTATCAAACTACCTTTGAAGAGACATTTATTTCATGGGGGAATTAAAAAAAGCAATGCTATTTTAAAAATATTGTTATTTAGTTAACATAAAATACACAATTTTAAAGATCTGTTATTAGTATAGGTCATTCAGCAACTCTTTCAATTACTGAATCTTTACTTTTTAAAAATGCGTTTCTTTTTAAAAAGCAAGTAACTATGAAACTATGTCTCTGTGTAATTTATACTGCAGATTTATGTCTCTGAGCTCCATTTGTGCCCATTTAGCAACATTTTGATCCAAGAATTGTTGCAGCTTATTACTACGACTGCATTGTTATTGTTAATGACAACTAAAAAAGTTAATTCTGACCAAAGAATTTATTTGTTCTTTGCATATGTTAAAACAAAACTTTGAGAAATATCCAAATAATTTCATTGATTTAACATACATGTTTTTAAATTTATACTTTAAAAATGCTTGCAGTGAATAGTGTTGTGTTTTATGGTAGTGTATAAAAATTGCACATGTATAAATAATACTTATCAGAACAGCTAAGCAGACTTACCCAGAAAAACAGTGTAGGAAAGCACTCTCAGCAAGCACTTAGTAAGCCTCACTGTTCTTTCAGTGATTCATTCCAGTCAAAGGGGTTCGTTAGTAAGAAAAGATTTTGGGGGCAAAAAGGTGACCTAGAGGAACTGGCAATTCCTAACACCATTTTTTTTATTTTTTATTTTACTAGATTCTTACAAGCACAATGTGGGGGGGGGGGGGAGATTCTTGAGGTATATACCACCCCTAAATAGCATCACTATTTGCTAAAAAAAAAAAATCTTTTGATACTAAGGGATAGTTTGTATGTTCCCTGACAGTCTGGAATGATTTTGAGTAGCAGTTGCACAAAGGCATTAAATATGATTGTGCTGTGTTTTGTGTTTTGCATCTGATAGCACAGCACAGTGTAGCTTATTAACAGTATAAAATCTGTGATTTTGACAAATAAGAAGCAAACTATATAGTCTGTGTTCTTCTGTTCAAGCCAAATAAATTACCAACATGGTGTCAAGTACACAGATGTATGAAATGAATATGGGGCATTTATTTAATTTGCATATCTGTGTTGCAATCTCACCTGTCAAGGTTAATTCAGCCTAAACAAGTCCAAACAAATCCAGACATGTGGCAGTGATGGCTGATATTAGTACATTATGATACTCATATTGGTACATTAAAATGGGAAATTAGTGCCTGATTTTCATAGCTTTTGGACAATTACTAATTCCCTTTGGAGTGGGCAACTATGGCCTTACAGTCAAACATGATTGATCACTATGAATTGTGTATTAATAATGATTAATGGTGATGACTAGCCACTCATGCTCAAGTCAATGACAAGTAGGGTCATTGTTATGTTAAATTTCCAGCAACTGTAAAAATGATGATGAACCAAATTGACTTAATTTGCTTTAACATAATCTATACTCTATTTTAATTATTGTAAGTGTGTTTGGACAGTTCTATAGAGCCATTAGAAATAATGACAGGGTTTCATTTAATTGGTGTACTATTAGTAAAAACACTTTGATCAAGGTCAGAAAGATTGTCATTCCCAGAATTTATATCTAACAACATACCGTGTTACTATTTTGTTCTTAAGAAGCTGTAAATGGACCGTGGGTTGACACAAGATTTCTCAGTGGGCCCTGTATCGATGATTGGTGGAATCATATAGTTGGATGAGAAGTATCAAGGCACACACCTACAGAGATATCTTGGCTGCTCCTTAAAATGTCAAGAGCTGCAGAAGGCAAAATAATTACCAAAAACATGCAGTGTTCATTTGGTAGAATGTAATAATTGTAATCCACTAGAGAAATGGCCAACAACCTTTTCAGGTTGCAGGCTCAAATGACCCAGCTTGGGTCCAAGCTGGGTGGAC
Source organism: Crocodylus siamensis (assembly GCF_052110815.1). Lineage (NCBI taxonomy): Eukaryota > Metazoa > Chordata > Crocodylia > Crocodylidae > Crocodylus > Crocodylus siamensis. The sequence goes on along the minus strand of NC_143396.1, from coordinate 153,494,089 downwards.
ACTAGGACCTGGTCGCTGCCACTGCTGCTTCTCTTCCCAGTTGGCACAGGGACAGCTCCTGCAGCTACCACTTCTCCAGCATTGGGAGAGTGACCCCCACAAAATTTCCTACTACAAAATACTGACAAAGCTCTATGTCCATGGGCCAGATCAAATGGCTCTATGGGCCAGATTCAGCCTGCTGGCCACAGGTTGCCCACCCTTGCACTATGGTATTTCAAGCAGAAGACTGAGGCTTTCTGTAACACCTATTAGCTTGGGCCTTTCAGTTGTAAATCACAAGACTCAGGGTACAAATTTCATTTTTGCCCTTTGTGTAGTCCAAACCATTTCACTGTTTCTTTCAAAAAAATGCAGCCTCCTATGCCCTTGGTGTAGTAAGGAAACACCTTTATGTATAGAACTGGAGTTTAATTTCACACAGGAATTACACAGAATAGCAGATGGAGATTAAACAGCAATACTCCACAGCTGTGCCTCTATGGCAACTGGGCTAGTGCCAGAGTTCAGTCAGCATACAGCAGCCCATTCTTCACAATGCATATCTAAGGTGGAGTTCATATGACATAGGGGTCTTCTGCAATTTTAGGGTTGTGGTATTTACTGAATCTATCTTGTTATGCTCACATCAGAAAAAGTAGCAAGATGAAGAACAGAGAATGCTTGTGACTTTGCAACAAAGAGGTCAAGTTTAAACTGGTACAGGCAAAAGAAAATGGAACTCATTGCTTTCTTTGAGACAACTTGCATGAGTCAAAACCGCTCTCAAGAGTAAAGGCTTGCAGAGTCAGACCTCGCTTTGCAATAAAATGAGAACATTTCAAGTGAACAAGAGATGTTAACTTATTTTTATCTGCGGATTGACCTACAGCACTTTTGTACATTGACAGTCTGCCAATTCTGTCATTATCTTGGCCTCCTTGCTTGATGATTTCCTTCCTGGGAGTGAAGCTATTGAATGAAGAGTAGCAAAAACTGCTGATCAAGGTATCCATTGGCTTCTCAATCTGTGCATTACAGATTTCCAAAAGAAAGTGCAGGGTACTGTACTTGGGCAGGAAGAATCAGCAGCACACCTGCAGGCTGGGGAACTCCCTTCTTGAAAGCACAGTGGCAGAAAGAGATCTTGGAGTCATTACTGGTTTCAAAATGAACATGGGCCGCCTATGTAAGGATGCAGTCAGCAAGGCTAACTGCACCTTGTCATGTATCCACAGATGCATCATGAGCAGGTTCAAGGAGGTGATCCTTCCCCTCTACGTGGCACTGGTCAGGCCACAGTTGGAGTACTGGGCACCGCACTTCAGGAGGGATGAGGCCAGCGTCAAGAGGGTCCAGGGGAGAGTCACTCGCATGATCAGGGGGCAGCAGGGCAGGCCCTATGAGAAGAGGCTAAGGGACCTGAACCTGTTCCATCTTCACAAGAGAAGGCTGAAAGGGGATCTAGTGGCCGTCTATAAAACTTACCAGAGGGGACCATAAAGGATTGGGTGAAACCCCATTCCATTAAGCACCTCCTGGAGTAACAAGGAAAAATGGCCACAAGTTGACTGTGAGTAGGTTCAGGCTAGACATCAGGAGACACTACTTTAGTCAGGGTAGCCAGGATCTGGAACCAGCTTCCAAAGGAAGTGGTGCTGGCTCCTACCTTAGGGGTCTTTAAAATGAGGCTTGATAACTACCTAGCTGGGGTCATTTGAGCTTAAACTTAATAGGGGTCATAAGAGCCCTGTATTCATTCCTTCCCAGGGCAGGGAGTTGGACTAGATGAGCTACTCAGGTCCCCTCTGACCCTACTTCGATGAAAGAAAAGAAAAAACCCCCAAAAAACCCAACCATGTAAACAAAAAGAAATTCCTCCAAATGATGACAGAATGCTGTTGCAGCATCTGCCCAACTGGTGACCAGATTAACAGGAAACTTGTTGCAGTAAATGGAATTAGTTTCAAACTGCCACTCCTTCCCACAAAAAATACATAGCAATACAATAAGTGAAAAAAAATGGCTATTTTATTCCTTCCATTACATGATACAGCTAAAAGATATATTTAAAATCCTGGTTACCCTGGGTATCTTGCAGTCATTCAGAGCAAATAGAAAACACAGTCCATTTCCATCTTGGCACATTATAACATAATATACTTTTGATGTTCGCTCTGGCCAAGGACCCACTGTTCAGGCCCCTTGCCTCTGCTGCAGCCCAGAGGCCACCCCAGCCTTGTTGGCAATGCAAAAAAACCAAAAGAAGTTAAACAAATAAGTTAGCACTTAGCTGTCTTACAGTGGTTCTTCCAGGCTTCACCCCCTGGCTGCCTCTTATCTTTCAGCAGCTTTGCAGAGCCTGCAGGCTTGTACAACAAACCAAATGATCAGGCAAACAACCAACCAGAGAGGAGCCCTGCTCTGGGCTTTCCTGGTGGCTGCTTAACCCCTGACAACTCCAGGCAGCCTGCTTCCTGGGCCAGGTACAGCCCATTGAGGCTGCTTCCAGTGTCTTTTATCATTCCCACAATGGGCTTATGTGGCTAATCCTCTTTTACTCCCCACACCTGTGTCATCTCCCTTACTGTGGGACTTACTACATCCCAGGACCTGGTTCCCCAGCCTCCAGTGTGTTCTCCCAGGTCTGGGGTGGGTGTGCAGAGGTGCTTCTAGGATGTGGTGCTATTCAGAATCCCCCAAACCCCTAGTAACAGGGCAGGGTCCTGTTATATAAAGGTCATACAAAAGTGCCTAAAATAGACTAACAGAACTTACTTGAAGCTAAGGATGACTATCAACTTCTATAAAATGGTCAGTATCTTGTTATTAAACTAAGCCCACCAGGGGATGGGGGGACTGCCACCACTGCTGGCCCGCTGAGCAACACTTGCAAAGCCAGCAGGCCAAGGCACTTAAGGGAGCCCACCTCTGCCCCAGCCCTGGAACAACCTGTAAGCAAGGCAAGGGTCCCCAAGGGGACACTTGCCTGCCTCTACACAAATGCCAGGAGCTTGGGGAATAAGCAGGAGGAGCTCGTCCTCCTGCTTAATGCAAATAATTATGATGTCATAGGGATAATGGAGACCTGGTGGGACTCCACCCATGACTGGACCACGGGTATAGATGGCTATACCCTGTACAGGAGGGATCGTGTAGATAAAAGGGGTAGGGGTGTAGCTCTCTATCTCAAAGAGAGCTACACATCCCTGCAAGCTGATATTGGTGACCAGGGTGGATGACTGGAGACCGTCTGGGTTAAAATTCATGGGGATCATGGCACAGAGGACACAATGGTGGGAGTCTACTACAGACCTCCCACCCAAAGTCAAGAGCTTCACCAGGAGTTCACCAGGAAATTGGATGAGGCCGCATGATCCTGGTCCATGGTTGTCATGGGAGACTTCAATTACCCAGACATCTCCTGGGAAGACCGCTCAGTTAAATCCAAGCGGTCACAGAGCTTCCTCTCATGTGTGGATGACCTCTATCTGACACAAGAAGTCTATGGGCCAATGAGAGGTAAAGTGCAGCTCGTCTTGGAACTGGCAACCAGGGATGACCTAATCAGTGACCTAACAATAGATGGGAAGCTGGGTGACATTGACCACAAGCTGATCACCTTCACCATCCGTTGTAAAGCTGGCAAGTCAGTCAGCAATACAGAAGTCCTAGACTGCAGGAAAGCTGACTTTTACAAGCTCAGGAGGCTTGTTCATGAGGCCCGAAGGAACCATGACTGCAAGGGGAGGGGAGTTCAGGAAGAGTGGTTGGTCCTCAAGGGAGCGATCCTTGATGAACAAGGTAATGCTATTCTGTCTTGGAGGAAAGGCAGCAAAAGGGTACATCATCCCCCTTGGCTCTCCAGGGAAGTAGCACCTCCTGCAGCTAAAAAGAAAGACCTACCAAGGACAGAGGATGGGATCCACCTCCAAGGAGAAAATTCCGCACTGGTCCGGACCTGCAAGGAGTGAATGAGGAAAGCCAAGGCTATGATGAAGCTCCAACTCGCAACAAATATCAAGAATAATAAAAGGTTATTTTTTAGATATGTGGGGAGCCAGAGGAAAAGCAAGGGCAACATTGGACCCTTTCTAAACCAGATGGGACAACTGACAACCGACACCCAGGAAAAAGCCAACCTATTAAATGGGTACTTTGCATCAGTCTTTCATCAGTCCCATGGGACGCTCCTGCCCATTACAGGACAGGGAGGCTCGGGTGAGAGAGAATCCTTGCCCACCATCAATGCTGACCTTGTGAAGAAACACCTTGAGAGGTTGGACACCTTCAAGTCAGCTGGCCTTGACAATCTACACCCCAGGGTACTCAAGGAGCTGGCTAGCATCGTAGCTCAGCCCCTGGCATGGATCTTCAAGAACTCCTGGCGCTCTGGTAAAGTGCTTGGAAGAAGGCCAATGTGGTGCCTATCTTCAAGAAAGGGAGAAAGGTGGATCCAGCAAACTACAGGCCCATCAGCCTGACCTCTATCTGAGGAAGGTCTTAGAAAAGTTTATCAAAGAAGCCATTCTTAACAGATTGACTGATGGCAACATCCTGAGGGATAGCCAGCACAGGTTTGTTGTGGGTAGGTTTTGCCTGACCAAACTTATTTCCTTTTATGACCAGATGACCTATCACTTGGACAGAGAGAGAGGAGATTAATGTTGTATAGCCTCACTTCAAAAAAGCCTTTGATCTGGTATCCCATGATCACCACTTGGCAAAACTTGCCAAATGCAGCCTTGGGTCCACCATGATCTGCTGGCTGGGGAATTGGCTTAGTGGTCAGACCCAGAGGGTGGACGGAAGTCAATCATCATGGTGCTCTGTGACCAGTGGGGTCCCTCATGGCTCTGTCCTTGGACCTACATTGTTCAACATCATCATTAATGATGTTGACAATGGTGTCAGAAGCAGACTGGCCAAGTTCACCAATGATACCAAACTTTGGGGTAAAGTATCCACACCTGAGAACAGGAGGGCGATCCAGGCTGAAATTGATAAGCTCAGGAAATGGATGGATGAGAACCTGATGGTGTTTAACACCAAAAAATGCAAGGTTCTCCACTTTGGGGGGAAAAATCTGAAGCATCCTTATAGATTCACCAGTGCTACACTGGCCAGCACTATGGATGAAAGGGACTTGGGATCATGATTGACCTCAAGATGAACATGGACCTTCAGTGTGATGTTGTGGCTAGTAAAGTGAGCAAAACTCTGGCTTGCATCCATAGATACTTCTCAAGAAAATCCCAGGATGTCATTCTCTCCTTGTACTTGGCCTTGGTAAGGCCACAGCTGGAGTACTGCATCCAGTTTTGAGCTCCACAATTCAAAAAGGATGTGGAGAAGCTTGAGAGAGTCCAGAGAAGAGCCACCTGCATGATCAGAGGTCAGGAAAACAGACCTTACAACAACAGGCTGAGAGCTATGGGACCCTTCAGCCTGGAAAAGCGTAGGCCCAGGGGTGATCTGATGGCCACCTATAAGTTTATCAGGGGTGTTCACCAGGATCTGGGGGAACGACTGTTTACCAGAGTGCCCCAAGGGATGACAAGGTCAAACAGTTATAAACACCTGCAAGGCCATTTCAGGCTGGACATAAGGAAGAATTTCTTTACTGTCCGAGCCTCCAAGGTTTGGAATAGCCTGCCATTGGAGGTGGTTCAAGCACCTACTTTGAATGCCTTCAAGAGAAATGTGGATGCTTATCTTGCTGGGATCCTATGACCCCAGCTAACTTCGGGCCTCTGGGGCAGGGGGCTGGACTCAATCTTCTGAGGTCTATGAAATCTACAAAATATTTAAACGTAAATAGTGAATAATTAAATACATAGATGCCAGTGTTTCCAGAGTGTTCAGCAGCTGAACTCCCACTGTGAGAGGCCTTGGGTCACATTTTTCAAAATAATTCAAGCTCCAGTATGCCAAACTCTTGTTAAAATCCTACCCATGATTTTGGTATCTAAAAGAGGGATGGAGCTTTTTGAAAACCTGGCCCATAGTGTACATTGGAGTATCAAACATAGGGGCCCTTTGCAGGCTGGATCTGGCTCAGGGAATGGGATGTTGGTGGCCGTCAAGGTGGAGTCAATCAGGTGGTGGTGAGTAGAGAAATTGACTGGAGGTCGGGTGGATGCTTGCCTTGGTAGAGGTCATGCAAATGAGGGTGGGCTAGGCAGCTGCAGGATGAGCAAGGGCTGTGTTATATAGTCCTCATTCACCCTCTCCCCACCTCCCCCCGCCACAAATGGCCACGTCCATCAGGACTGCGATGCCTCAGATTCCATGGCAAGGCATGCCCACTGTTGGCCACACCCCCAATTGGCTGCCTGTCCAGTAACTTGGCAAAACAAATGAAATGGTTTCATCCATCCCATGGGCCATAAGTTTGATGTACGTTATAAAGCCTACATTTATGGGATTTTAAAATGTCTTTCTATACCGAGGATTCTTTGTAACATTTCTGTAAAGGACAACCACTGAACTCACACATATAAACAGGGCTCATTGTACACTTGGCCTTAGAATGCAGCAACATACCTCATGCACTGAATCCAAAACAAAAGGACCATATGAATGCTAATTTTCAAATATCTACAAATTTGCAAAATAAAATATAATAGTAGAGCTATAAATGGAAAATATGGGCCTATTAACCATATGTCTCAAAACTATTAAGTGCTTTCCCTTCTCATCAGTACTTAAAGGAGAGATCTATGTTATGATTTAAATGCTTGTAGGCTTAGTGCCTGCAAAATGCCAAGTTTAATATCCCATGTATAACTAACCAGACTAAAAATTAAAAAATTAAGCCAACTGTATTTCATGAAAATCTTAATGAATGTTTAACACTTGCTCTAATTACAAAATAAGGTTGCTATGGGTTCTGTTGTGCTGAACATGCCTATTCTGTATTTACTTTTAATTCAGTGAGCAACATACATTAATGTTACCAACACAATGTGAAACTTATTGCAGTCAGTTCCAGTTTCCACAGACAATGCATTTTCTTTATTTGGTTTATGCATTAACCATCTCACCTTTATTAAATCTAAGCCTGACATTTTGTTGCATCTATAAGCACAACTCTCTCCTGCCTTTGAGTAGAGAAGATCTGATCAGGAGAAAAGTGGGCAGATTTACAGCTTCTTTATGTCCTATATGTTTCCTTTCTCATCTCCTTTCCCTTCTCTTTTTGGTCATATGAAAAGTGGTAGGGGGGAGGCCAGGAGTATTGCATATGTGATCAATTCAGCACCTCTCTTGCAATGCAGAAAGCACTGGATTCTCATGCAGGGGCCAGGTACAGTTCTATTACGTGGCCAGATCCTACTGCACAGATGACACATGAACAGGGGGGCTGTGCGAAAGAGCACCATTCAGTTTTGATTTCCATTTTGCAGTTACGAAGGGACAACATTTCATTTCATTTTGTTTCGAAGCACTGTTCTGTTTCATTTTGTTGAAACTGTTTTGCTGTTTTGACGCATTTCAACATTTCACCCACAGGCTATAATGGGGAATCCAAAAAATGTCTACAATTTTGTCATTTCATGTCTTATTTGAATGAAAGCAGCAGGGAGGGTAGCCCATGCTGAGGCCACAAAGCCTGTCAAGTTTCAAGGATGTAGGTGAAGGGATTTCTGGAAAACTGCATCTCAAACTGTTCAGAACAAAAATTGTGTCACTTGTAAGTGTGAAGGCACATGGGGGTGAGAGCAGCAGGCATGCTAACCCCTGATGAGGCCACAAAGCCTGCCAAGTTTTAATGAGATAGGTACAGGGGTTTCTGGGAAACTGCACCTCAAGCTGCTGACAAGCAAAACTCATGACACATGACTTCGTGCGTGTGTTAAGTCATGCCCTCACTGGTTCTGGGGCCACTACTTGACATGGTAATGTGCCCTAATGAGATCTCCTCCTCCCTTACAGCCTTATCGTGGTCCACCACTTTAAATAACAACAGGTAAGTAAGCAGCCCAGTAGTACTAGCATCTCAGGCAGCCAAACTGTCACAGACTAGAGCCTTTCTTTCCTTTCCTGCAGGAGCTTCTTCTCCAGCAGCAGCCAGAGAACTCTCCCTGCCAGCCCCAGCCTTGGGGCTTAGATGTGCCCTGGGCCCTGCCTCCTTTCAGTGAGCTGTCTAGGGACAGGTGCTAAGGGTATAGGTTGTAGCTGTATTAGTCTAAGGACATGGAACCGGCAGACAAGATTCTTTGGGTCAATCTGATATCTTTTAGTAGACCAACTGAATAGTTGGAGAAATATATTTTAGCATGCTTTTGGGTTGAAAAACCCTTCATCAGGCTAAGGAAGTACCTGCAGTTGGTGTGTGTGCTGTTCCTGGACAGAAGGAATAGTAAAGAAGCCAGAGGCTGGCATGCAATGCAGGTAAGAAAGTCAGTGAAAATGGAAATGGAGGTGTCAGGGGGTGAGGGACAGGCTGGGGTGGGGGGAAAGGGGATGTAGTATTGCAGGTAGAAGTGGAGAGGTACCTGGGGAGTCAGATGTCCAGCAGGCTGTAGTGTGTCAGAATTCCAATGTCTATATCAAGTCCATGAGTTTCTGTGCCTAGGAAGTTGATGAAGTGCAGTTCATAGGCTCATCTGTGCAAAGTGGTTTGTAAATTCTCTTTGAGGATTAGGTCTGAGAGATTGGAGACAGGCACACACACCAACTGCAGGTGCTTCCTCAGCCTGAAAAAGGGGTTTTCATCCTGAAAGCTGGCATCCCAGGCAGCTAAGCTGAGCTCACCTGTAGCCTCACAACTCCATTGCAACCAGCAAGCCTCAGGCCGGTCAAAGATGTGAAGGGTCTGGGGATTCCCCAGCCAGGACTGTGCATGCATGTAGAGGCTGGAGGTTATGGCACCTCCTACCTACCTTTCATCAGGGAGATCCTTGGTCCTGTCATTTCCTGGGGTTGCCATACTGATGGCAGTCCCACCAGGCCTCCCAGCCCTGGCTGGGTGTAGTTTTAGTGGTCATGCGCATGACCTGAGGCACCAAGTTAATCATGGCACTGGAGCTCAGCAGGGACATATTCTTCCTCTACTGGCTGGTGATACAGTGAGTGCCCTTCCCAGCTCTGAGAGTGGGGCACTAAATGATTGTGAAACCCAAGGGTAAAAAAAAAGTGCAGATGGAGTGAGGAGGGTGGCACTCACTCCATCTGCGCGTGGAGCTTAAAGAAGCCCAGAAGGGGGAGGTTCACCTTGAGGAATACCAGGTGTTCCACCAAACCAGGATTGAAGGAGGTGTGGAGGGTGCCACTACATCACTGGCAATACTGAGCACCCTTTCACTTGGAACACTGGTCGGTGGATAGGACACGTGCTCCTGGGCAACTGTGGTGAGATTCAGCCGCGTCTGGCTTTGAATTGCCCAGTAGGCAAAGGGGTCACACAGCAGTAGCTCCACATCCTTGTTGAGATAGGCAGCCACCAAGACCCGAGCGCTACCTGCTTGATGGTGGGGTCTGGTGTCTCTGGACCCCACCATGGAAGCCATTGCCTGGGCCTGCATTGGAAGCGCTTGTGGTGGAGGAGGAGACTGGCTGCTGTATGGTGTGCTGGCACTGGACAGTGGATTCCACTCTTCCGCCTCTGCCCTTCTCTCTCCCTGAGTCACCAGCACCTCCATCCACTGATCAAGGGTTTTGCTGATGCTCCCTTTCAGCCTTGGGTCACAAATGGCAGCCAGAATGTGGACTGTACTGGACCAAAAGGGATCAAGCCACCTCCTGGTGCCTTCTTTCAGCCACATCACCAGTGCCAGCATGTCTGGTGATAATGGCTTACCCAGCCAGGAAAATTGATCCCCTGGAACTTCTCCATTTGGTTCTGAAGTTCTTTGGCCAGGATGACCTGGCCAAGGAGGGCATCACCAGTACTGAGGATCTCAGTGGCCTCGAAGAAAGGCTTGAGGACCACCAAGATTTGGGAGATGGTATCCCATTCAGCTCTGTTAAGGAGGCTGCTGATCCCAAACTCCCTAAGCAAGGAAATCTCATGGATGCCCTTCTGTTGCTCCACCAGCTTTTCCAGCATCAGGTATGTGGAATTCCACCAAGTCTCCACATCCTGCATGATTTTGTGCTGTGGCATGTTCAGCTCTGCCTATTTGTCCTGGAACATTTTGCCCACTATGATGCTCCGGTAAAAGCAGGCTGCCACCTTCCTGCATTTGAAATGAGCTTGCTGGTGGTGCTGGTGTTGTCACTGGCATCCCTGGGTAACTGGTGCCACCTTAGTGGGGGGTCATGAGCCACCAAAGCAACCAGTCAGCAACTGGAAGAGAGTCCCCCCCCATGGCCAATCTCACCAACAGGGGGAGGTGTCCCCTGCAGTGGATAATACCAACTGGGATGCAACCACAGCTCTCCCAGAACTGGCTGTGGCACTCCCAGACATGGCACTTCATCTGGCGCTCCCACTCCCCAGCCAGCGCTCACAGGCGGGGCACTAATTTTACCAACTTCCACCCCTGCCCATTGCCTAAGTGGGGAGTGTGGCCTGTCAGGGGATGTACAAATGTTCTTCCCATGCACCCCCTATGCATCACCACTGCCAGCATCCCTGCCCCCCTCCAATGCATCCCTGACAATAAGGTGCAAATTGTGTGCCTCACAGCAGTTGCCAACAAAGTTGGCATCACGGACCACCTTGATCATATTGACCCAGTTGCCAGTGACCATGAATCTGATGGTGAGTTCACCCAGTCCAATGAGCCACCCCTGCACCAAGCAGTTCATGGCCCCCATGATCTTGTTTGTCATGTGGGACTTATCCATCACCTTGGCTTGAAATAGAGCTTACTGATGGCCTGACTGGTTTTAAAAGTGCCCTGTTAGGGAGAGGTGTGCATGATCTCCACCCTGGCTGCTCCAGATGTCTGAGGTGAAGTGTAAGGCCACCTGCAGACTTGCCTTGCACAGCTCCTTCCTCCAGTACCCCCTGCATGCCCCATACAGGGAGGGCATCACCTTCCTGCTGAAGGTGGTCCATGCAGGCACTTGTTATGATGGGACCATGAGTGCCTTGAGCTGCCTGAACCCTGGCTGCTCAACTAAGGAGAAGGGCTGGCCATCCACAGCAAATGTCTCCCCAATGGTCTACGTGATCTCACTTGCCTTTCCAATGTGCCACGCTTTCTGTCCATCTTTCCCCTACTCTTCCAGGGTGGCCTGCCTCTGCTTCTTGGTGATGGGGGCTTTGGAGCAAGAGGGCGACTTTTGGGGGGGGCATGCTCCCACTGGTGCCAAGCTGAGGAGGAGCAAGGACAAGGGGGTGGTGCCAGAGGAGCTGTATCAGCATCCCCATGGTGCTCATGTGATTTTTTCCTTTGCCCCAGCTGGTTTTGGCTCAGCAGTGCAGGTAGATAACATATGTGGGATCATCTGCCAGCTCAGAATGATCCAAGACCACACTACTCACTCACTTCTGAGGTGCAGGTGCATGTGTAGATGTTGCTGTTTCCCCCTCCTCAGCAGGAAGAGGCACAGCAACAGGAGCAGACTCAGCTGAACCACTTGCCTCCACACCCTCTACCTCAACCTCCTCTGAAGTGCCTTCGGGGGAAGGAGACCTGGCTCTAGGAGAAACTTGAGGGGCATGGAGCACCAACTCAGATGATTCCCCTTCCTTCCCCAGAATTTCCCTTGCCATGGCACTCAGATCCAGATCCACCTTTGGCTCTTCCTTTGGCATTGGAAGCCTCAGTATGGGAAGTGAAATGGGGGTGGAGGAGACTGTCATTCTGGTGCTGCTTGTTGTCATGGTGGTATTGGTGTGGGTTATAGATGGTGCTCTTGGAGAGGATGCAGACTCAGAGAGTGGCACTGCTCCCTTCTCCTTGCTGCCAGTAGAACTGGAGGCCTCATGCCTGCTAGTTGTAGGAAACAAGCTGTGTCTCAGTTTTGGGGGAGGGGGAACTTGTAGCTCTCTCTCTACCCCCTCTTTTGCCGCTCCTTGAAGGCTTACCAGCTGCCTTTCCATAACACTTCATAGTGTGTTTCATAGTGTGTTTGGTGTGCTGGAAACGCTGTATGTTCTTCTGTAATGTAATCTGTATTCATGTAATATATGTAGGTAATTGTATGTATGTATTTATGTAATAAATAAATTATATAAATGTATTATGTATGTGTTCCTGAATAAATTATATGTTATAATATTCAATACATGTTGTGCTTCCCTGCATAGTGAATGGAATGCACATTGGGAGACAAAGCACAGATTTTTTTTCTTTTGGAAAAGAATCAGAATAACAAAAACAAAAAGAGGATTTTGGGGGAGGAATAAATTGAAAGGAATGAATGAATATAAGAGTAAAAGGGTATTATGAAAGTAAAAGGTATTGGATCCCACTTGCTAATAACAGACCAGCAAGTAGGAAGTGATAGCTTTTTTCTGATGCTGCTGAGCTCCTGAAAGATACAGCTCAGTAACTGACCCCAAGGCACAGAGAAAGCTCAGTTTAAACAATGCTGCTTTTTATGATGTTTTTCCATCTCTCCCCCAGAGCACTGGGATTGGAAGTGACCTCAGGGAAGAATCACAGTCACTGGTCAACTACACGTCAATATCAGAGCAGTCCTTCACCCCTCTTCCCCCTCCCTCTCCTTAGTTTCTGTTTCCCTGCAATCCCAGCTTCAAAACTTGAAATATTTTGAAACTTTCAAAATGTTTTGAGTGCCCTCATTTTGTTTTGATTTCAGTTTTGAGCTCAAAATGAGTCAAAACAGCATTGAAATAAAACACCCAGTGAAACTTCACACAGCCTATTCCTTATGCTGTATGGAATCCAAAAATGGGACCTATTAATATTCTGAACATCATTTGTAAAGTGCCTTAGGATTTCTTGACATGATAAGGAAGCAGATATATTTGTATCCACACATGTACTATACTTTCTCTTTTTCTGTATTATAATTTGAAATCTTTCCTGCTTACACAGACTTCCCTTTACCAAGAACAGATTCTGTAACTATTACTCTGACTTTACTCAGACCTCCCATAAAGCTGTGTGTATTAAGTCCTGAAAGTCCTCTCTGAAGCAAACTATCATTTAAATCTGCAGCCAGTGGTTCTAAAATGTATCAGTAGGTGAGCAGGGGTCTCAAGAACCTCTATGGCAATTAATGAAGTAAAGGACTTTGAAAAATAAGTAGTGGGGAATAGATGTGTTGTGAGAAGAGAGGTCTATAAGGGCATGAATGTTTTACTAAGGCTGAGTACACACATTCAGAAAATGTGGGAGAAATCCCTTGGGTTTGTTCTCCTGGTAGAAGAATTTGCTTAGAGCCTCATGTACACATTTGGATGATGAGGCCCTGAAGAGTGGAGAGCTTGCAGTGCTGACACTATACAGCTGGGGGCATATATGCTTACATCTCAGCCCGCTCTGCAGGCTCTCTCAGTCTGCCTGGTGACAAATGGAAGCAATGCGTAAGGCAGCCCTGATTGTCTGACCCAGACTGCTCATGGTCAGCCTGTTCTTCCCTGCAGCATAATTTGAGATTGTGAAGGAGGAGTGTCCTTCAGAGTGTAGTAAGTGGCTTGCCATCTTCCTGGGTTTGGATGGGAGGGGGAGAGGGGATGCTGGAGGACTATGCTCTCTTCTGTAAGAAGCCACAACCATTTACTAAAATTCACTGTCCCAGAAGAAACCTTCCTAGGAGTGATTTAGTCCTGGTTGTTCCCAGCTAATTTTTTTCTTGAAGCAGCCATTCTTTTGGGAGAAAAAGACTGAACTTCTGTAGATTCGTGGTTTCTACTGGGGGAGATTTGACTCTCTAAAAATAAGTGAAATGTCTATACAAAGTGATTTGCAAAATGAAAACAGAGAGCCAGTGCTTTTACCAAAATTTCTGTCTGCTTTCCAGGTCTTTATTCTGTGGTGTGTGGTTCCCAATAGCAGGAAGCATTAAATTCATATAAGATTTTAAATAATATATATTTATTAATATTATAAATGTCACTGCTAATAATCATAAGCCAAGACCACATTGTACTTGTCTCTGTACAAACACAGAACAAAAAGATGGCCCCTTACCACAAGGAAGCAAGAAAGTGAACAGACCAGTAGTATTCCGGTATAATAGTGCATAGCCTTTTAGTGTTGGAAACATTTACAGGACATATCTGGTTCATGGCTTCCAGTGACATACCTCATTGTCCTCCAGCAGACCCTTATGACAATAATTGTGTTCTCAGTCCAGTGATGTCTTTGTGACACTGATCCAAAGGAATGCATAACCAGTCCTGAACCTCAGAATATGTAACTTAAAACTCTAAAAAGCAGGAAAAGCATTTGTGTGTTAGACTAATAAACATAACATTATTTGGAGCATCCTATTCAATACAGGCAATCCCCCATGATTGGGACATCATCCCAGGTCCTGCTTACCAGGGCTGTGTGAAGCTTCAGCCCCTGATTCCATTTGGTGGAGATTCAACCTGATTCAGTGGCCAAATCTCTGAATCTGAATCAAATCAAATCAGGAGACCCTTTAATTTCTCTGAATTCAGTCGGAACCCTCTGAATCAAGTCGGAAAGATTCTGAAAGATTCAATGATTAGGACATAGACACAGCTTTAAATGTTTTTTCTACATACCTTAAAGTACCAGGAAGCTTATGAATGCTGCAATGGTGGGGTGGATGGAGTGTCCCACAAGAGCACGGGGGGTACCCCAGCGTGCTCAGAAGCAGACCCAGAAATGGACCAGAAGCACTTCCAGTCCACTTCCAGGTCCACCATGGAGCATGCTGGAGGGCCCCCTTGCACCCTTCTGGTTCAGTGACTATTGCTTCCTGGGTCTGGGGGGGGGGGGGCAATCACTGAGCTGGGGTGTGCGGAGGGACCCCCCACATGCTTGGTTTGCTGCCGAGCATGTGGGGCCCTCCCCACCCCAGCACTCCTGTGGGACACTCCATCCACCTCACCACCACAGTGTTCACAAGTTGTGCCTGGTACCTCAAGGTATTTAGAAAAAAACATTTAAAGCTGTGTCTATGGCTGAATTGCTGTTTCTCTTAATCAGCATCAAAACTTCAGATCTAGATTTGGCTGAATTGAACTGGGGACAGTAATCCAAATGAATGAATAGAATCACTGTCCCCAGTTTGGACTGAATCGAAATCCAAATCAAATACAGCCGTTTTCACACACCCCTACTGCTTCCCTTCTCTTTTCCTGAATTATTTCCTTATAATTCACTTCTTTAAAACAAAACCTGACTGCTTAGTTTCTTCCTCAGCAAAATACTAACTAGTAACTGCAAATGTTCAATTGTTTGTTCAAATATTTGAAGTCCTCCCAAGAAACACGCTAAAATTTCACTGCCCAAGTAATTACCATTCTAATAACAGAAGGGTCTGAAGAACCAGAGATTGTTTTAAAATTCAAACTTTTTGATATCTCTAGGTTGAGAAGGACTGATTCACCTCTGCACTGCTCCAGTTTTGTGCTCACATAACTCCATTGGATTATAATTCGAAATAAAGGTAGCTGTGAATTAGTTCTCAAGTATTTGATTGCTCATGTGAGATACTATACTATGGGGTTTTTAGTAAGAATGATTTCTGACTATTTTACTAGGAAAATGCTAGGAAAGTCTGTGCATGAAACCCTGAGCTAGGAGTCAAAAATTGTATTTTATTCCCTTTTCTGTTTCTGTGACTCTGGGCTAATCTGTACCTCAGTTTTCCCATTTGTAAAAAGGAGATAATAATCTGTTCAAGTTCAGAGAGGCCTAACTACAAAAGCAGTACATTACTGTCATTATTTGCTATAGACTGTAAGCAGCTGTAGACTGCTTTTCTCTATTTCATGCAAATGACTCTCATCCCCTGTTCCAGTTAACCTCAGAATAGACAGGGGCCACATCTACATGAGATGCTGATTACACAGTAGCCCTTGACCACTTAGCAGTAGTGTCATGTGGCAGAAAGCATGACGTGACACTACTGCGCAGTAGTCTTGGGCTACTGCACAGTCAGTGTCACAAAGGAGCCTACTGTGCAGTAACTCTAGTCATTTAGTACTTGTTTATACATGGGATGCTGTTAAAGATGAGACGCATGAGACTTGTTATACATGAGATGCTGACTGCGCAGTCATTACTTTATACAAGTACTAAATGACTGTTCAGTCAGTGTCTCACATAGACTCAGCCAAGGTCAAACAAAGCATCTTATAAACGTTATTGCTGCATTTCCAGGCCAGACCCTGCATGAGTGTACAAGAGTGGAAGAACACACAAGAAGCTTCCCTCCCTTGTACGCTAGTACAGAGGCTCAGTACATAGGTATTCTTTACCCTTGCGTAAGCAATGGCCACTGCTTCCAGTTGTTACTTATAGTGCCAATAGCCAGACCTCTAAAAATGAGGTTCCTGTAAAATGAGGGAGATGGGGCAAGGAAAAAACATGTTCCTGAGCCCTCCTCCCCAATGGAAGGAAGAGCATACTTTTCTTCCTTGAGGTTGGTAGGAGCAGGTCCCTCTCTCTACATCCCACATGGGGGTGGTGGAGCTGTGTCTTGTCCCCACATGGCCCAGTGCCATGAGGACACACTTGAGCACTGCAAAATTCTGTCCCAAACAACTTCTTCCACTATGTAGAGAATTTATCTTCAGGTAACTTTATAATAATGAAACTACTGTGGATCCTGGGGAAACAAAATATCATTAATAGTACATTGGTTTCTAGAGTGCAGAATGCTAACGGTTTCCAGCAATTCTGAGATTATTAGCAGCTGAAGAAGGTTGTCACTGCATTGCCATTATTCAGTATTTTTGCCCTCTTAATGATCCCCCTGCTCTGAGAGCTCCTTTTTCTTGTATTTATAATATTTTAAAAATAGAAGATAACTTGGAAAAAATAAAATACATTGTCTAGGACATTTTTTAAATAGTGAACAGATCATCTTAGCCTAATCACTACAAGACACAAATAACAGAAAACCAGCATTTAATTATTAATGTTAAAATAGGAAATGGTAAGTGTCAGAGAGTCGCGAGTTTTCAGAAAGTTGTAATTTTACTCTATATATCTGATAATACTTGCATTAAGGTGAAATGAATAGGAAACCATCTGGGGTCTCCTGTGACCTCTAAAACACTGTATTTAAACTTAACCCCTTTCCTTGATATTTAAATCTTCTACATGCTTCATCCAATGAACCTATTTTACAATATTTTATTAACACTATTTATTTTAAATTAATAACATTTAGGTAAATAGTGCTATATATGTACAAATCTCTTTAGAAATATAAATGATCATATATTCCCTACTTAATAGCCTATATATAATTAACTTCCTAATGGAGATTAAATAATATTCTTTTATATGTATACACACATAGACATAGAGGATTTTCTAAGTAACTAGCTGTCAGTTCTGTTATATAATGCTAGTAAACTATACATCTATAACCCACACAATTTGTTTAGTCTTTGTTCTTTTTTTCAAACTTTTTCCAAGGCAGAACTAATCCTTGACATTTCATGATCATTAGCATAATGATATCATGCTTGGATGGCAGCCAACCACAAGGCATGTAGTGAGGTTTATGACAATCCTGTTGCCATTTTAGGCAGATGAGAACTGTTATGGACAGATTTATTCTCAGTTTAAACTGGGAGAAACCCAAAGAGTAACAAATATGTTTCCTGTTCTAAAGTCTCACTTGCAATAACCAAATTATGTCTAGACTTGAATATAGGGCAACCCCATTGAATTCAGTACATTTTCAGAATCCCAGCATGTCATTCTCCCCTTGCACTTGGCCGTGGTGAGGCCGCAGCTGGAGTACTGCATCCAGTTTTGGGCTTCACAATTCAAAAAGGATGTGAAGAAGCTTGAGAGAGTCCAGAGAAGAGCCATGTGCATGATCAGAGGTCAGGAAAACAGATCTTACAACGACAGGCTGAGAGCCATGGGGCTCTTTAGCCTGGAAAAGCGTAGGCTCAGGGGTGATCTGATGGCCACCTATAAGTTTATCAGGGGTGACTACTAGTACTTGGGGGAACGTTTATTCACTAGAGTGCACCAAGGGATGACGAGGTTGAACAGTTATAAACTCCTGCGAGACCGTTTCAGGCTGAACATAAAGAAGAATTTCTTTACTGTCCGAGCCCCCAAGGTCTGGAACAGTCTGCCAGCGGAGGTGGTTCAAGCACCTACATTGAACACCTTCAAGAGTAAATTGGATGCTTATCTTGCTGGGATCCTATGACCCCTGCTGACTTCCTGCCCTTTGGGCAGTGGGCCGGACTCGATGATCTTCTGAGGTGTCTTCCAGTCCTAATGTCTATGAAATCTATGAAATCTAAAACAGGGGCAGATAAAGAATGAATTAAGTTTCTTCTAATTAACACCAGACAGTAATCAAAATCAATCTCAATGGCAAAATCTTGCCCCAGATGGAGGGCAAGATTGTGCCATTTTCACAGAACCCTATAAAGCAAGTGGTGTAGCATCTAAGAGCAAAATTCTCCTCTTCCTACCCTCTGTGGGTGGAAGCTACATGTCTTAGGTGGAAGACATATTTATTGTTCCTTCTGTGGACCTGGTTCTGTTGGCATTGAATTTATGACCGAGATGCCTTGTTCTGGGCAGACCTAGCAGAACGCAGGCAAGGCAAATAAAATAATCCCTCTCCCCAGTTCTGTATCTAGGAGTCCTAAGGCTGTTATGTAAGGAAGGTACATCTGGCCAGTATGTGAACCTTGCACTGTTGTTCTTTTTTGAATGTTCGATGTTAGCAGCATTGGAAGTTGAGGGTGGAGGCCTGCCCCTCCCAGTGGGGTGGGTGAGATGGGCCAGTGATGTGCACTTTGCCCATGGTGACCTCTGGTTACCCCTTGGGGATCCTTTGCTGCTCTGAAATCCCTCCTTTTGTATTCTTTCTCTTCCTGATGACTCTTCATTCCTGGGTACCATTGACTGGTTTCCCTGTGGTTGTTATACTGGCCACATTCTGTTCTGTCAGCATATTCCTTTGTTTCCATAAACACGTTACATGCATATATCTCAATTGGGTTATTTACCAGTGCCTTAATCTGAGCTGCCCTTGCCTAATTTGGTCCATTCACCAGAACCAGAAATCCCACAGGCTCTGCAGCCAATCACTGTGACCTTATTTCATGTTATGGATACACTGTTCAAATTTCCTAGCTTGTTTATTCATGCTTGTACATTGGCCCCAGACACAGTGTCTGCCTTGGAGGCTGAAACTTTGTCACAAACAGACTTTTAGGAACTAGTTAACTCTTGCCTTTCCTCTGGACTATTGTTCTAATGCTATATCATCTACTTTACCT
Organism: Crocodylus siamensis; assembly: GCF_052110815.1. Lineage (NCBI taxonomy): Eukaryota > Metazoa > Chordata > Crocodylia > Crocodylidae > Crocodylus > Crocodylus siamensis. The sequence goes on along the minus strand of NC_143396.1, from coordinate 153,474,774 downwards.
GCAAACCAATTCCTAAAAGCAAATCTCTAAATAATATTTTCTAGCCATCAATTTCATTTGGCAGATAAAAACAGAGGATAGGGGAGGGCACTGGTGATTTCCAGGCAACTGGCTCTCTGGAGGGAGCAAGGAGTGAGACCTTCCTGTGACTGACTATGTTAGGCCACTTGTGGGTGTAAGTGGCCTCTTGAACATTCCCTTACTTACATGCCTGTTCACAAACCAATTGTCATATGGTGAAACAGTTTTTTTCAGACTCAGTAAGTAAATGCTGATGATCAAGACAAACATGAAATTCATTGAGGTGTCAGTTGGGGATCTATTGACATTCTCTGCGGTCAGAAAGTCTTGTAATGATGAGGATGAAAAAGAGCATGATAAAGTTCTTGCAGCTGTATTTGAGGAAGGAACCTTATTCAATAGCTAACAACCTACACACAGGTGGATCTATTTGTAAATCAGACCACCTTGTCCTTCAGATCAGCCACCTTACTCTTTGGGCTCTTTCATGCTGAACAGCAGGCAACCATCAATATTGCTGATGAGTACATTTCAGTGAACTCTTAGAAGGATAAAACGATTAAATGAAACTGAGCTTATGTTGTCCAGTAATCCAGCTATTCTAAGATGGTATAGTCACTTATTTCATCTATATTAGTTTGCTTTGGGCAAGAAATAAAATCATTCTTTTATTCAAAGGTGCTTTTATAGGATAAAAAGACCAAAGTGAATAATTATTACACCTTGATGAAATCAGAGAATTATGATTGGATTGCTCTATGTCTTATGTACATATTGTTGTTGTGTGGAATCGTGTTTAAGTACTGCAGTGTTTACCTCATAAAATAGATTTTTTTTCTCCAGCCAAATAGCAAGAGGTTCTTATTACTTCTCTGGGGCTAGAACAGGACAGATCTTGAAGACAGACTATCCGTTTGACTGTAAACACATCACCTGTGAGCCCAAAGGGTAGAATTCACATGCAGAAAACCTCATTTTCTAGCACAAATTAAGCATAAATGAGTTTGCAATTTGTAAATGCTATCATTACCATTCATAAGCAACAACATCCAGAAATTCACACACAAATCATTGTGTGTAGATATTTGGATGCACACGAATAGAACCCAATCTCTAGTTCTGTGTTGATATGCTGTAGGACAATGAGCGATGTCTGTCACTTAATGCAGAATCAGGCCCTTTAAGCAGGATAAGGCCCCTGGAGCTCCAGGGATGGCTTGAGAGCATGGGCAGCACCAGGCTGCCTGCTTTTTTCCACCATAAAGCAAACACCCACTGCAAAAAAGTGGCACAAATGTATACTACTGGGGTGGCTACAATTTTGGGCATTTGTAGTTTGCCAAGGGTCATGGGCATATGTTTATAAGGCCTTTGTGCCACCATAAAAACTTTTATGGTGGCACAAAGGCAATGTCTGTTTTCAGCTTCAGTTATTCCATTAAAAAATGGTGACTATTAATTTGTTGTCCACAAACCTAATCCCTTCATTAATCTTCTAAACATAGTGACTCCATGGGGAAAATGGTTGGAAATGGAGAATTTGGAGATGATTCCCTTTAATTTGTCCAGTTTTGAAAATTCAAATTCAGAGGAATTTAAAAAAGGAATAATAAGCATTATCCTAAAGTAGTACCATAGCTTTAGCCCTAGGAAGGAATGTTTATTTTGTAATAGGACCCAGTGCATTGAACTGAAGAACTGTAAAGAATGTTAATGTTTATACCTCTTTAATTCCTAACTTGGCAGATACAAGTCTACATAAACAAACACCGTTACACAATTTTAACATCTGAGAATGGCTGGATCAATTAAATCAATGTTAAAGATTACCTTTGTAAAGTGTTCTATTTCCAACGTGTAACTAAAAGGAAGAGAAATCATTGATGTTGAATGAACAGATACATGATTCCCTGTAATTATACTTTACTACCCAAGAGCAGTTCCTGTAAGTAGTATAGCGCAAAACAGTATGCAATCAGTTTAATGTACTATAATTAAAAAAAATCACCATGGGATAATGATGCATGCTAACACAACATAACCTTACTGCTATCTTCTCATTTATATTTAATGACTACTGTCCCTTTAAATGATGGGACTTTCCTCTCCTTTGTGAATGGATATCCTTTGATAAGGTGCTGCTTAATTAGCAGAAAACATTGTTGAGCAATATTTAGATACTGCAGTCCTGGTCTCAATCCTTCACAATTAAAACCAAGAGCTGACTGAATAATTGATTTTTTGTGTTCATTAGTTAAACAGAAACACTAGAAGATGAGTTTTGAAGTGAACCCCTATTTACAAATTTCCTTGTAAAAAAACATCAAAAAATATTTTCGATCACCTCATTTCAATACACACAGGATGAAACATTTTGCTGGATTTCTTCTTTTAAATATTTTAAAAGATTACATTGAACTAGAAGTAGAAACAAAGCTCAGTTTTAAATGGGAAAATCAAAACACTGCAAAACACTGCATAACTTGCTTCATTCTTGTCCAAGAAAAAAAAAGGATATCTTTGCATGAATTCACAAAGCCTTTCAATTGCTTCACATACACATTTTTTCCTGATGAAAAAGAATTTCAAAATAAAAATGTTGTCCAACAGATAGTGAAAAGTTTATCATGAGCTTCACCGAGAGCATGTATGTGCATTGTACTTTTAGAAAGCTAGAAAAAATTAAGCCCAGGAGAATGTATATACCTATTGACATGAAAATGAAATCATCCACGATCAGAAGTAAACCTACATACTTCAGGGAGTGAGTCTTCCTTTGATCGGAAGACTAGAAAGAAGCTTCCTTCATGGGCAGGCTATCCTACGTTTGATCTCAGTCTGTCATCTTAAACATTTGACCACTATCAGTGTTACTGTACTGAAGTGGTCTGGGAAGTTGTGTATTCCTATACACTTAAATTCCAGAAGTTCTATTCAAGTCTACTGGCCCACTGGGGTTAGGATAAACCTGTTTCTTGCCCAATGGGGCACAGGACCAGTATTATATCCAGCTGCCTTTGATTTCACAGTCTCAATAACCAGGTACCCATTGATAGTTGGAAGCAGCTTTTGCATGAAGTTACATGTTACTTTTGGAATATTAAGTTGTACTGAAGTTAGAATGCACTGTGAGCAGTCAGAAGTTAAAGGTTAATACCATTTCTTTCCTCCACAGCTTTGACTTGTCACTACAGGGCTGGTGAGCCAGGGTATGGCTTGGAGCCAGGACACTTGGGCTCCATCCTTGCTCTGGGTGAGCTGGGCAGTTGGAAGTGGTGCAATCTGGGATGCTGGAGGATTGTAGATTGATCTTTTTATCTCTGTAGAGCAAACTAAAGTTACTCTAACATAAGCTCCATTGCATGGCCCAGAGTTAACTCTTCAGGTGAAATGATGCACTTTGAAACACTCAGAGGTCATTTAGCACAAATTAATGAGCTTTAAACCATGGATGTTTGCATTTTAATTACCCTTATTATGGTCTAAGTGTAATATATAGCTTTAGCCTTTGACAGAGTCCAGAGCAGGACTTGAACTCATGCCTCTGGAGGCATAGTAAGACACTCTTAACTTAGGGGTTCCCAAAGCTTTGCCCCTCAAGGGCCATGTCAAAGGGGTAGACCCAGATGGTGGGCCACATCAAAGGGGTTCACAGGCTGCATCAAAGGGACTCTTAGGCTGCATTTGTTTCCCAGACCTCACTTTGAGAACCCCCTGTTTTCACCATTGTACCATAGCCCTACCAACCTGAACTTAACCCTAACACATTCATAGTGTTATTGGAATCCTGCCCCCCAAAAAGAATTAATAATGTATCAGTAATTAAAGTTTTCTTCAGTCCTAAGAGATGTGTTAAGCCAACTGTCATACATAGCTGTACCTACTGAGAAACATGTTTGCAAAAGCACAGCTAATCAAGGGGCATTATAAGATTTAATCAACCAAGCCCTATGATTTTAATGATGATTTGATCAGGCCTCAAAGTAACTAGGACCATCACTTATCTGAACTTATTTCCACCTGTCTTGATAGAGAGATCTTTTGGGATCAGGATAAACAGAAAGATTATTTTTTGAAAGAAAAGGGGTTCTCTTAACAAGACTACATACCTGATGATTCTCAGCTGTGACTTTTGTAAACTTAATTTTGCAAAGACTGTCTACCGGCTTTCAAATACAAAAACAGTAAACAAATGAGAACATTTTTCATCAGAAAATAGCTGGTTACAAGAGAATCTACAATGGGTACCATTACACTCTTGACGTTTACCATACCAGTGTATTTACTTTATCACCTTATTTACAGTATTCCCTATACTTGGATCAGGAAATACCATGATAAATTTAACAACTATGCATGGTGAATGTCAACCCTTTAATGGTGCTCTCTGTATTCTGAAGTGGAAGAGATGTAGTTGTCAGCTGCGGGGCTGTACAGCTCTATTATCTGAAACAGAAACAGCCACTCTGAAGATATTTTTCACATTTAACCAATGCTAAACTAACAGCAAGAGACCCTCTTGGAAGTGTTGCTCCATTCTTAACTCATTTGGTAGCACTTAGATATTGCCAGGGATGTCACAGCACAGGAGAAGATATATGACACAAGGTGCTCATATGGCATGGTGATGGGCTCAGCATAAAAAAGTTAGACAGACAGATAGATCTGTTATGCTAAAACACCTCAGGATACCAGAGGCTATGCTTGGATTATTTATCAGTCCTGTTTATAAGCCATCTAGCTGTAGCTCTGAATAGCAGTTTTATGTCTCTTTGTTGAATCCCAAACTCCTAATTAATGTTAATATTTCACCTTTGTTTTCAGTGTTAATGTCAACATGCTGTAAATCCTGTCATCAGCAGCTGAGGACAAATGCAGGAGTATAAAGCAGCTCCATGCCCTGTCTGGGGGTGTAAGGGTAGACATATGGGGGACAAAGTAGGTGTGTAACTAGAGAACATGAGCTCTTTGCTTCCTGCCTTTGAGCATCCTGTTCTTTATCTCCTGTATACTAGCATAAAGTACAATACTAGCTTAGTAATGCACCCCACACAACTTTCCGCCCCCGAAAAAAAATTCTTGAGAGCTGTTTGTGGCAGGGTGTTTGAGCTGGGATAATCCTTCTTTTCCTTGTTGTCCTGGGTGAAGACTCTTTGCCCCAATAGGGACTTTTCTACTCCTACCTGACAATGCCAAAGATAAGGATCTTTGAAGCTGTCAGCTAGCCTCTCAAATCTGTCTTCCCAGCCTGTCCCTTTGAGCTGTGGAAGAGCAATCTGGGATCATTGGCTTTTCAATGTAGACTGCAAACACTTTGGAAATAAAGCTACAGACTGTGGATAGGAGTCATGATTTAGGAGGCATGAAGCCATCCCAAGCTGTTTTCTCCTCTCCCATATGACCATGTAAATCAGGATGAACTCTGCTGAAGTCAACAGAGTAACACTAATGTAAAAGCAATCAGAATCTGGCCCTGTCCATTCCATTTACTCAGAATACCAGTAAATGCTCCCCAGGCATGGAGTGTGGCCAAGCCATATGGTTCTGGCAGGATTTTGTGCTGCAGACTAAGGAGGGCTAAAATTTGACTCTAAAAATTTAATCCCAAGGAGTAATTTGATTACTTTTAAATGCTCCTTCCTTTTCAATTATTTTTCTCAGCAAGCATTCAGATCATTTCTATCCGGAACATGAGCAATGGCATTATGCCACTGTGTCTGGCCATGGTAACCCTGTGTAGCTCACATGCAAAATACCATTTGGGGGCAAGAACCAAGCTGTTTGTTTGCTTAGCAGAGGTGTGTGATTCTGACTGAGGCCTCAGAGTGCTACTGGAAGACAGATATAAAATAATCTTGGTGTTGCAAAAACAGTTCAGAACAGCTACTAAGAGACCCTAAACAAACATATACACTCCATTTCCTTTCTCAGGCATCTTTTAAGTACTTTGAGTAGGCAGGTGCTCACAGACAGTGCTGAAGACACATCACCTGGAGGCACAGTTCTTTGGGCACCATTGAATGATCAGTATTTCTGCAAATCAAGCTATTTATTTTAATGCCAAAATATTCAATGCTAATACTATAATGTCAGACACCCAAATTTGATTGCCTTCAATTCTGTGCACCTCAGTTTACAATTCTATAAAATGAGAATTATAATTATTCATCATTCTTTGAAAGCCCTAAAAGTTAAAAGCACGACAAGTGATTAGTAGTCTTATGGTGATAAGAATATGTACAATAGGATTTTACATTTCTATCAAGCCATATGGAGCCATGGACTAATGCAATCCATCAAATTACTTGTGAGTACTCCAGAACCAAAAAGATACCAATGAAAACAGTATATCTCTGCACAGACTTGAATTCAAATTAGTGAGATTGTGAAGTCTATCTGTTTATGTGTTTGCTTGTAAGACACTATCTTAAGTTGTGGTGAATAAACAAAAACATGAGATAAACTATAAGGAAAATTCACACTTTGATTCAAAACTATTAGGTCAACATATGTATGCTGAGAAAAAAAATAGCAGACCTTATAAAAAGCCAATATAGTATAATTAAGATGTCTATTATAATTTTATAGATATTGAGCTACAGACACTCACCTGCATTAATTCACTCAAATCTGTTATTGATCTTCACTGAAACTAGTCAAAGATGAATTATATAGCACTGCAGAGAGAGAGAAATTCTCAATGTATAATTATTGGACATATATTTGTTTTCATATAAAATACAGTTTATTTTTTACTGTGAAGTATTCTGTACCAGGACCTCATGGAAACACAGAAATATTCATGGAGGTTTTTAACTTCCTCCCACCACACGCCCCCCCCCCCCCCAACTGGGTGCAGTATCTATTCAGGACACTAGTCTCATGACCTAATATTCTATCACATTTGAATCACTTTGGGTACATCTACATGTGAAATTAATGCAAGACAATAAACTCTGGAGCTGTTCATGCCAGAGTTAACTGCTCCTGAACTCACTGTGCACCCAGGATCACAGCAGTTTGAACTGGAGCAAAGCAGCCCCTGACCACAGGGGACACAGTCTTTGGGTTCTGGGTGGCAGCACCAAGCAGTGGAGGGCCTGGCTGGGGCACAAGGGTGCAATATCTGCAGAGCCATGAAGCTGGGTGTCTGGCAGTTGCCGCACTTTGGCATTTTCATGCCCCAGCCAGCCTTTGGCACTGTCTACACATGTGTTTCAGCACAGTTAGCCTGCCATAAGATAGTATGTCTTATAGTTGAGTTAATTAATTTACTGTACCAGTGCTTGTGTACAGAGTGATACTTTACTTCACAGCTAATTAGTCAACTCTGCAGTAAAGCAAATATGTGGATGCACTCTATAAGAATAAAATGCCACAAAAAACAATAGTTATTCTACAGTAAATACTGATTGACACTCTCTCTCAAACACATCAAATACAATTTGTCCCTCAAAATTGGCAGCCGAGGAGAAGTAGCTGAAAAAATGATCAATAACATGCAACAGAAAAATGTTTTGGGATCAAGTATGCTGCTTATGGTGGAGAATCACTCATCATCAAGGCTGAGTGTTCAATAAATATTTCTGTTTGGTATTTGAGAAAAAGCCAGATGATAGTCTTTTTATTGTCCCTGTGGTATTACACACTTCTTTTTCCAATGGCACCTCAATATCAGGTAGCTATTAAACTGTACTGTAGAATACAGTAGCTATTAAACTGAGACATTTTTAAACCAGCAGGTCCTGTTAACTTGCATCTACAAATTTCAAGGGCAAGCTGGCTAAGGAACTGCCTAGAACATTAATGATGATTTTTAATGGAACTCATACATGTGCATTTGCTGTGTAAATACAAGTAGCAAATTTGATACTTCAATTTACATCTAAAGAAAATAATCCCCCCCTTCCCACTAGGCCCTTCAACCACACACACCACCCACCACCAATAAAATACCCCCTTCCCTGTGCAGACCCTGTGTAGTGCTCTGTGTGACCTCCTGGGGTGGAGGTAGTGGGATGGGGGCGCCTAGGTGCTGGAGCCTGCTGGGTGTTGGCTGCAAGCAGCCTGCCTCCCCACCCCATTCGCAGGCTGGGACAGGCCTGGCAACACTGGCTGCCACGGCTCCAGAGGCACTCTCCACACGTCCTCCTGCAGGCCATCCTGTCTTCTATGTTGCCTCCAAGCCCACGGTACCCAGATGTGGGGGGCAAGGGGTTCTCAGCTGACTGGGATGCAGAGCTGCTGGCACACCACCGTTCCCATAGGGGGCCTCTCTGGGGAGGCACCATGGGGCCAGCCCTCCACCTGCACTGGCTCTGCTCCCCAAGCATGCACCTGCTGCTAGAGTCCTGGGTGCACCATGAGGAGCTGTTTGTGTGGACTGAGAGGTGCCCTAGCCACCATGCGCTACTGCTGCTGATTGCCACATTGCCCCAGGTGCAACTGTGAACCTGGCATGGGACCCTGAGCTTCAGCAGTCCAGAGGACAACCCCACCAAGTCCTACCATCTCTACCACTACCTGTGGCTGCATTACAAGTCCCTGCCCTACAGCCAAGGAGGACATCACTGCCAGCATTGACACATTCCAAGTATCCACCTAGATGAGGGGGCACAGACTGCTCAATAAAGTTTTGCAGTGTCTCCCATACCCCTGTGTACTGTGGTGGGGATTCTGGAGGCCAAGGGGAGCACAGGTAAGCCAGGAGGGGAGCAGGGGAAGGGGCAGGGGAAGGAGTGCCCCCCCTCATAGCAGGGCTTACCAGATAGGCATGGCAGTCATGGCCAGTGGCCTGAGTCAGTACCTGCTGGTGGTGAGGATGTGTGGCTCTCAGTGTTGTCCTAGGGTGCAGGGGTATGGTATCTGGCTGCCCAGGAAGGGACTGCCTCTGGGGAGGAGTTGGAGCTGCTGGTGGCCAGAGTTGCCATAGCCAGCCTGGCCTCCTGGGTGGGACTGAGCATGCAGAGCTTGTGGGGCAGCTACTGGCCAGGGATCCTGGAGCTGCTGGAGGAGGCTGGGGTAGGGAGCACGGGGGGACAGGCTCCTGGCAGCCTGAGGGGACCTCACCTGGTGACATGTCACCATGGGTGCCAGGCCACAGTGGAGGCTCCAGCAAACCATCCGTGCTGGAGTAGAGAGCATGGCTTAGGCTGGGGTCCTGGGGCACAAAGATGTCAACCAGCTGCCACATAAATGGCATCGACTTTCAGGCAGCCCCTGATTAGTGGTTGTGGTTGGTGATGGTGACCCATTGTACCCACAAGGCCTTGACCATAATGCATCACTGGTGTAGCAACCAGTCATTCCTGCACTCCCTCATGTGGCCTGACAGACTGTCATAGATGTACATGTCGGAACACCCGCTTCACACAAACTGGCTGAGGACCTCAGCCTCTCCCCACAGTATGAACATCCTATCCCTGCAGTTGGGGCTCCAGAAAGTGACATGTGGCATTGGGGAGGACATCAGTGTGGCTCCCTTGACAACTCCCTGGGCCTCCACATGGAAGTCCCATTGTTGGTGGGCTTGAGCAGGTGTGTGTAACTCCCAGTGCAAAGGCATAGTGCGGGCCTGGCAGCTTCAGGGTTATACGGTGCCAGGCACCAGTGGTAGGGTCTGGGAAGGCTGTTGTTGGTGGCCTGGGGGCAGCTGAAGTGGGACCAGGTGGCCAGAGGCTGGCTGCACATGGGCCAGGGTGCTGGTAGGCTTGGAAGTTGCCTGCAGTGCCCACAGCATGGGCCTAGCAGCTGCGTGGTGATGAGGTGCTAGGGAGTGGTGCTGGTGTATGGCCATGTTGCTACAGCTGGCCTTGGGCATCTGCAGAGATATGCAGTAGCCAGAGTCTGGCTGTACGTGGCCCAGGGCCCTGGTATCCCTGCAGGCTTTTAAGGACCAGGGGCTGAGAAAGGCACACAACTGCCCCATCCCTGGGGCTGGAGAAGCTCCCAGCTCCAGGACCCTGGGGGTGGGCAGTAGGTGGCCCCTGGTGGTGGGGCTGACTAAGAGCAAATTTGCTTCTGCTCAGCGTCTACATGTGCACTATTATGCAGTGGGCACATCTACATGTGCACCCGACTGCACAGTTTTTACTGAACAATCCTTTAGTACTACCTTTACCGATCACAGGGCAATGTAATGTCTTGTGTAGCTGTGCCCAGTAAGTAAGAGAGATTAAATTTGCTACTTGTATTTACAGGTAGCAAATGTACTCGCAAACAGAGAAATTTACTGTGCAGTATGTGTTTGCATGTGTAGACCATGACTCTGACTGCTCAGTAATTTGTGCTAATCTTGAGGAAAGCATCTTGTGTAGACCTGCCCAGTAACTCATAAGTAATGGGAAAATTCCCAAGGACTAGAAAGAGGCTAAAATGAAATGACTAAGATCAGAGGCTCCACTGTCTATCATTAATTCTTGGTCAAATAATCCAATAATTGATATGGGACTTCATTAACAAGGAACTGAAGGAGGGAAATAATATTAATGTGAATCAACATGAGTTTGTGGAAAATAAACCTAAACAAAATAACTTGATATTCTTCTTTGATGGGATTATACATTTGGTTGACAAAGGAAATTATATTGATATATTCTTAGGCTTCTGTAAATGTTTGACCTCGTACCCTATGACATCTGATTGAGAAACTAGACAAATACAAAATCAACATGGTACATGATTAAAAACTGGCTATTTGATAGTAATTATAAACAGAACTTTATCATTATCATCATCATCATATTTGATCATCATTAGGCATCAAATCATAGTGTTATGAAATTTAACTTTTTTCTGAGAAAAATGATCTTGAAGGAAACAGAAAATCATCACTGATAAAATTTGCAGTGCAGAAGTAATAAAGACAACTTGATGATACAGAGTAATCCAGACTGTTTGGTCAGCTGGGCACAAGCAAACACTACGCTTATTTAATACAGTATAATAGATTTCATAGATTTCTAGGGTCGGAAGGGACCTTATAGATCACCAAGTCCAACCCCCTGGTCTAGGCAGGAAAGAGCACTAGGGTTAAGTAACCCCAGCTAGGTGCTTGTCTAATCTCTTCTTGAACACCTCCAAGGTAGGGGAAAGCACCACTTCCCTTGGAAGCCCATTCTATATTTTGGTAACCCTTGCCATATAGAATTTCTTCCCGATGTCCAGTCTAAATCTACTCTCCTCCAGTTTGTGGCCATTATTTCTAGTAACCTTGAACGGTGCCCTGGTAAACAGAGTATCCCCTATTCCCTGCTGACCCCCCCCCCCCGAATGAGTTTGTAGACAGCTACAAGATCACCTTTCAGCCTTCTCCTGCATAGGCTGAAGAGATTCAGGTCCCTCAGTCTGTCTTCATAGGATCTTACCTGCAGGCTGTCAGCTATACGAGTAGCCCTTCTCTGAACCTTCTCAGTGTTATCCACATCTCTCTTGAAGTGCAGTGCCCGAAACTGGATGTGGTACTCTAGCTGCAGTCTCACCAATGCCGCATAGAGGGGAAGTATCACCTCCCTAGACCTGCTTTTGATGCACCTACTAATGCAAGTAAGCATGCGGTTAGCCTTACTTATTACCATGTCACATTGGCAACTCATGGTCATTTATAGTCATACAGTTAGAACCAAAGAACAGAGGACATGATTACTGAATGGGGAACTCTATCATGGGAAGCAGTGGACCCTGAAAAGGACTTGGGGGTCATAGATATGCATCTGAACATAAGTTTACAGAGTGATGTTGTGGACAAAAAGGACTAATACAATCCTTGGATGTATAAACAGGATAATCTCTAGCAGGAGTAGGAAGATTTTATTTAATCTTTGTTTGATGATGCTGTAACCATTTCTGGAATCTTGCATCCAATTCTGGTGTCCACAATTTATAAAAGATGTTGACGTACTGGAGAGGGTTCAAAGAAAAGCCACAAGAATTAGTAAAGGTCTGGAAAACAAGTCTTACAGTGAAAAACCCAAGGAACCCATTTTTAAATGTATCAAGGAGATGATTAATGAGTGGCCTGTAGATACTTACATGGAGAACAGAACTTTAATAATAAGTTTTACAGTATAGCAGACAAAAGTATAACAAGATCCATCGCTAGAAATTGAAGCCAAACAAAATCAGACTAGAAATATGGTATGTATTTCAACTCTTTCAGGGTTATTTACTGTTATGATTCCCCAAGGTTTATGGTAGATTCATCATCACTGTCAATTTTAAAATTAAATTTGGATGCTATTCTAAAAGTGTGCTCTAACTCAAAAAAGAAAGTCCTATGGCATGTGTTATACAGGATGCTAACTCAGATGTTTACAATGGCTCTTTCTGTTTTTATAATCATTGAATGGGATCCTGGGGATGAGAATCATCTATTAAACTAATAGTGGTTGGAATGTGGAGGAATTCTGTCATCTGCAAAGAGGTGTTGATGTTAGGAGAGTCAAAAGAGCTATGCTCCACCAGAAAAGAAGTGGAACACTCAAGTTCATTGCTGTTCTGTCTTCAGTTACACCTTACATCATCTTTCATTCCCAGTCTTTGTCAACGAATGCTCAGAGAACTGTTACTAATTTGCTTATCTCATTTTCCTTAAAACTTGCTTAGATACAGTATAGGAAGAGGTGACAAAAAATTCCTTTACAATTGTGCATACATTCCTGAAGTGAGAAACCAATTACAGAAACTATCAAACAAAATCTACAGACAAAATCTGAGAGGACCAAAGGGCTAGTTCCTGCTCCCAGGATCAGTTCTCTCAGTTCATGTTCTATGGAAGTCACATTATTCACCTTTTCACTGCCTGCACAATAGCCAGAGATCCTCATCCTTGCTACTAAGGAATATTAGATGCCTGAGAGAGGAGCAAGGGAGACATAAGAATGTCACTGACTCAATCATGGAGAAATGGATGGAATAGCCCTAGTGTTAGGGAGAATGATACTGGACTGTCCTGTGCATTGAAAGAGGGTTGTCCAAAGGTCACAATGTTACATATTGGGTGCTTCAAGATCATTTAAAAAAGCAACTAAAGAGGGAATAATGGAAGATTTACCAAATGCACAAATGCAGAATAGGAGAGAACAGGCTGGGCAATAGTTTTGCTGAGAAAGATATGGAGGTTTATGTGAATTATAAACTCAATACAAGGCAATCACAAATAAAAAAATAGATAAATAGATAAATAAATAAGCAAAATATATTCTGTGCTGCAGCAGTGATATTATATCTAAGATATGGGAGATAATCACATCAATCTACTTGGCCCTGGCTAGGCTTTGGGTACAGTATTATGTTTAGCTGTGTACTTGACATTTTAAGACAGATTTAGAGAAGCTGGAAAGGGTTCAGGGGCAGGCAACAACAATGATGAAGGATTTAGAGGGCAACCTACGTAACAAAAGGTTGAGATATGTTTAGTTTGAGTTAAAGAATTAAAGAAAATTCAGAGCAGGTTTGGATTAATGCACGGGCCTGCGGGGCCTGGGTCCCCTGGGGCAGGAGCAGGAGCCAAGACAGGGGCCTGCCATATTCCCCAGCCCACAGGGAAAAGTCCTGTGAAGCACTGAGGGTCTTTCGCATGTTAAATGCATAAGAGCCAGCGGGAGGCAGTGAGTGGGAAATTGTCTGACTGCTCCGTAGGGATGGGTAGAGTTAGGCAGCAGCAAGGATCTCTGCTGCCCCTACCACTTGATGCCCAACTTGTCTGTCTTTATTCCATCCCTGTGCCTGAAAGGAGCCTGATCTTGCCCTCCCTCCCAACTGTCAGGTCGCAGGGCAGGCTGGAAGTTCAGGATACTGCTTATGGTGGGTGCAGTATGTGTGTGTGTGGGGGGGTAAGTCTGACCCCAATCCGACCCCAAACCATGCCAGATCCCTCCATGGGGAAGCACGTGGTGCTTTAGTGCCAAGGGCTACATTGGGTTGCAAAGAAGGGGAATCCCACTGCCCCCTGGATGCTCCCTGCAGTTCTCAACCCCAAATAAGGCTGTCAATCATAGGCAGCAGAAGTGAGGGGCTAGTAGGGCTCAGTCTCATCAAAAGCAGGGCAGCAGGTATGGCCAGAGGGCCTCTCAGCTGCAGGCTGCAGCAGCACAGGGGAGGAGCATGCACACTCATATACCCTGAGGATCACAGGCGGCTCAGCAGGCAGGTAAGAGTCTTTGTCTCCTTTCTTTATGAATGCCTGGGCTTGGGGGGTGGGGGAAAGATTGAGACCCTCACAGTGCAGGAGGGAAGGGGCAGGGGCAGGGGAAGGGGCAAATCATTCAGCCCTGCCCTGCTCCCTGCAGCACTGTGGGGTTTGCCCCATGACCCGGTCCATCTGGGGCCCTATTCACAGTGTATGGGGCCCCGGCCAGGCTGTGTTGTGGGGTAGTTGGAGCCTGATGGATCCTCCAAAGGTGTGGCACTGGGGAGCCAAGGGGAGAGGGGCACTTGGCCCCCTGATCTTTGCATGGGGCAAGGGCGGGCTGCAGCTGTTAGCTGGGCTCTGCCTACTCTGTGCCTTGCTGCTGCTGCTTTGAAAGTGCTGTGGCACCTTGTGCATTCTGCCACTGGGCAGGCCAGGCAGCGAGGCACATAGCACTGCAACATGCCACTTTTAAAGCAGTGGCAGCGAGGCACAGAGGCAGGGAGTAGACTCTGATCCCAGCTCACAGCTACAGCCCTTTCTTGCCCCATGCAAAGATTGGGCGACCATATGTCCCCCTCTTGGCTCCCAGGCACTGCACCAGTTCTTCCTGTGGGGCAGGATGGGTGCGGGGGTCCCACAGGCTCTGTCCCCTCTGTCCCGGTGATGCAACTGAGGCTCTCCCTGCTACAGCCCCCAGCTTTGGGCCCCATTGAGGGGCTGGTGTGGGGGGTGGGGTGCAGCAAATTCACGGGGGCTGCCAGCACCGGGCAAGGACCTTGGAGGCAGGGGAAGGGGCAGCCACATGGGTTCAGTGGGCCTGGCCCTGAATCCAAGCCTAAGCCTGGCTCTGCTCTGATCCCTACCTGGTTTCAGCCCCAGGCCCACTCTCCCTTCCCCATGGCCCTTCCCCCTCCCCCACTTCCCCTGAAGACTTCCCATCTGGGGGGTGCACGTGCACACTTGCATGCACACAATCAGCCCTCCCCCCATTTTTTCTCCCTCTGCCTATGTTGTCAATAGAGAGGGGTCTGCAGCTCTCCCAAGTGATGGTAGCTCATGTGGGGAAGTGTGAGCTCTTCCAAGGAGTCATTAGATATAGATCTATCTGTTTGTTTAGAGATATACATTGATATATAGAGAGAAAGATTGTGTATATAGATTGTGTATATGTGTGTGTGCATGTATACATCAATACAGATAAATATATAGCAAAACCCCAAGTTTTTCTTTCTTTTTTTTTTTTTTTGCACTCACTCCCCTTCCCCAACCATTTCTGACTTTTTCTCTCCCTCTCTATTCCCTATAGATAACTATAAGTAAACTAAGATGTAGGATAAGCTTTAAACATTTTTATTTTGGTAGCAAGTTTTTGGTTTTGGATATCCACTGTTGTACGTTGTATTATTACTAGTTCCATATTGATTTTTATTGTTTCATATGGATATTGTATGGTTTAGGCCTGTGCTTCTAAGTGAACCAAAGTCATGTCAAGTTTCTATTTTATATGTCAAATCTCCTTCTTGTGTCCTCTGCCCGGACATCCCCTATGTTCCAACTGTATGAGTCACGTATCCCTCCCATGTAAATTGGTTCCCAGATGAATGAGTGTGATTGGGAATGATTGAAATACAATGGTAGCAGGCCTCTACCGAATGGCCTGTAATGACTGAGCCATCACCTCGCATTGATTCATCCAGGAACCACAGATGTAACCCAGGAACAGAGACAAGACCAGCATTTGAAAGACAAAAGACCCTGCAGAAGCAGCAACTCTCACCATTACAGACACCCAAAACTGCACATCCCTGCATGGAGCACACATGCTCAGTATGCCAGGGGCAGACCCTTGCCTGGACATGCCTCCTATCACTAGGATCACACAAGGTCTGAACCTATAAAAAGGGACAGTGAAGAGAGACCCAGTGGGACACCCTCTCCATCTGGACCAGCACCATGCCACACCACGTATACACCCAGAGGCCCTGCCGGCAGCCCCCCTCTGGACAACATCTACTGGACAAGGACCCCTTTCCAGTCTGGATAGGTAGATATTACCTGCATATCTCCTCCTACAATTTGGACTTTCTCTCTCTGTCTTTATCTCTACTCCTGGACTTCAGTGGACTTCAGCCCCTGCACCAAGCCTCTCTGCTGCCATTGTGTGTGTATATGTGTGTATGTGTGTGGTTGCAAAGGAACCAATTTCATATTGTGTCACCATCTCCCTTGTTCAATAAAATCACTGTCATTTGCAACCCCGAGTTGGGTCATGTTTTACTGAGTCCCAGTCCCTTCCCTATCTTAAATTCCAGCTTCATTCTCTCTCAGCACCAGTCCCCACCCTCTCTGCTAGTTTCCTGATCTCCTCCCAATTCCATCTCCCCTTTTCTGCCACCTCTCAGCCTCTCCTTACTTTCCTGCTGTCCCTGCTGCTTCTTAGCCTCCCCTGCTCCTACTGCCTTTTCCCTGTGACTTTCTGCTGCCTTTCTCTGCTTTCCTGCTGCTCTGGCACCTGCTGCTTTTCCTGTGATTTTCTATGGTCCGTCTCTATGTTTTCAGGCTTCCCTTGCACCTTCTGTAATCCTGCCCCTGCTCCTGCAGCTTCCCAGCTCCTCTTAGCTGTCCTGCAGTTTTCTCCAGCAGCTGGAGTCTTTCTCCAGCTCCCAGCACCTACTGCCACTCCCTGCAACTTCTCTAGCTGCCCCAGAGCCATCCTCTGGCTCTCCACACCCAGACCCCCTCTTTAACACCCACACTTTCCCTTAGTCCCATTCTCCATATATATATATATGGCTTTGCGTGCATGATATACAAATTAATGATCTGTGTCTAACTTCTGGGGTGTATAGTGTATGTGCTTGAATTGGTAATAGGTATGCATGTGCCTAGGCTGGTTTGAATGTGTATGTGCCTGAGCTGGTAGTATGTGTGTGTATGCACCTAACTGATTTGTGTGTTTGTATACCATGCCCTCCTGTCTAACAGCACAATACTGAGATCCTGAGCATTGGCCTGACCTCTCAGGGCAACATCTATACAGATATCTATATAGATAGATATACAGGTATAGAGAGAGCGAGAGGGAGATATGTGTGTGTGTATATACGTATATATTAATATATCTATACATTTTCGTTACATAATTATGCAACAGTAGGATTAAAACACAGATGTAATGGGTATATGAATGAGAGAGCTTTACAGTATATTAAATAGGGAAGCTTCAGGTGCTGATTCATTTCGCAGGAGATTCGGCCCGATTCGGTGGCCGATTCTCCAAATCTGAATCAAATCAGGAAACTATTTAAAAGGTCCAAATCAATTCAAAGCTCTCCCCCCATGGCTGACTCACCCACCCCAGCTCACCGGATGCTGCTGGGCAGGGGGGTGATCCCTACCCACTGCCCCACACTACGTAGATTTCATTTCATAGATTTCATAGACATTAGGGCTGGAAGGGACCTCGGGAGATCATCGAGTCCAGCCCCCTGCCCAAAGGGCAGGAAGTCAGCTGGGGTCATACGATCCCAGCAAGATAAGCATCCAGTTTGCTCTTAAAGGTGTTCAATGTAGGCGCTTGAACCACCTCCGCTGGCAGACTGTTCCAGACCTTGGGGGCTCGGACAGTAAAGAAATTCTTCCTTATGTCCAGCCTAAAACGGTCTTGCAGGAGTTTGTGACCGTTCGACCTCGTCATCCCTTGGGGCGCTCTGGTGAACAGACGTTCCCCCAGGTCCTGGTGGTCACCCCTGATAAACTTATAGGTGGCCATCAGATCACCCCTGAGCCTGCGCTTTTCCAGGCTAAAGAGTCCCATGGCTCTCAGCCTGTCATCATAAGATCTGTTTTCCTGACCTCTGATCATGAACATGGCTCTTCTCTGGACTCTCTCAAGCTTCTCCACATCCTTTTGGAATTGTGGAGCCCAAAACTGGATGCAGTACTCCAGCTGCGGCCTCACCAAGGCCGAGTACAAGGGGAGAATGATGTCCCGGGATTTGCTTGAGAAGCATCTATGGATGCATGCCAGCATTTTGGTCGCTTTACTAGCTGCAGCATCGCATTGCAGGCTCATGTTCATCTTGTGGTCAATGATGACCCCCAAGTCTTTTTCTTCTGTAGTGCTAACCAACGTAGTACTGCCGAGCCTATAAGGGTGCTGCAGGTTTTTCCTCCCAAGGTGGAGAACCTTGCATTTATCAGTGTTAAACACGATGAGGTTCTCGTCTGCCCATTTGCTGAGCTTGTCCAGGTCAGCCTGGATCACCCGCCTATCTTCTGGCGTGGATGCTTTGCCCCAAAGTTTGGTGTCATCGGCGAACTTGGCCAGTCCACTCCTAACTCCAATGTCCACATCGTTAATGAAGATGTTGAACAGTATGGGTCCCAGGACAGAGCCTTAAGGGATCCCACTGGTCACAGGGCTCCATGATGAGTGACTGCCATCAATCACAACCCTCTGGGTCCGACCACGAAGCCAATTTCCCAGCCAGCGGATTGTGGTGGAGCCAAGGCCACAACTGGGCAGTTTGGCCAAGAGGTGATCATGGGATACCAGATCAAAAGCTTTTTTGAAGTCAAGATATATGACATCAATCTCTTCTCCCTTGTCCAGGTGATAGGTCACCTGGTCATAGAAGGAAATGAGATTGGTCAAACAAGACCTACCCGCAACAAACCTGTGCTGGCTGTCCCTTAGAATGTTAGCCTGGGCCAGTCCCTCAAGGATGGCCTCCTTAATAAACTTTTCTAGGATCTTCCCCAGGATAGAAGTCAGGCTAATGGGCCTGTAGTTAGCCGGATCCACTCTCCTCCCTTTCTTGAAGATCGGCACTACATTGGCCTTCTTCCAGTCTTCGGGCACTACACCAGAGCACCAGGAGTTTTCAAAGATCTGTGCCAGGGACTGGGCTATGATGCTCGCCAGCTCCTTGAGTACCCTGGGGTGCAGGTTGTCAGGGCCAGCTGACTTGAAGGTATCCAGCTTCTCAAGGTGTTCCTTCACGAGGTCAGCATTGATGGAGGGTAGGGGATCCCCCTCACCCAGATTTCCCTGTCCCATAGCAGGCATGGGCATCCCGTGGGACTGATGAAAGACTGATGCAAAGTACCTATTTAATAGGTTGGCTTTTTCCTGGGCGTCAGTTGTCAGTTGCCCCATCTGGTTTAGCAGGGGTCCAACATTGCCCTTGCTTTTCCTCCGGCTCCCCACATAGCTGAAAAAGGACTTTTTGGTGTCCTTGATGCCTGAAGCTAGTTGGAGTTCAGTTGCAGTCTTGGCTTTCCTGGTTTGGTCCCTGCAGGACCAGACCAGCGCGGAGTAATCCTCCTTGGAGGTGAATCCCGTCCTCCATCCTTTGTAGGCTTTCCTTTTTAGCCACAGTAGGTCCGCTAGGTCTCTGGAGAGCCAGGGGGGCTGCTGTGCCTTCTTGCTGCCTTTCCTCCGTGTTGGAATAGATTTAGCTTGTGCACTGAGGATCGCTTACTTGAGAAGCAACCACTCTTCTTGAACTCCCATCTCCCTGGGGTCATGGTCCCTGAGGGCCTGACCGACTAGCCTCTTGAGCTTGTCAAAGTCGGCTTTTCTGAAGTCAAGGACTTCTGTGTTGCTGACTGACTTGCCAGCTTTACGGCGGATGGTGAAGGTGATCAGCTCGTGGTCGCTGTCACCCAACTTCCTATCAATCACTAGGTCGCCGATTAGGTCGTCCCCCGTAGCCAGTACCAGGTCAAGCAGCGCTTTGCCTCTCGTTGGCCCATAGACTTCTTGGGTCAGGTAGAGGTCATCCACGCACGAGAGAAAGCTTTGCGCCAGCTCAGATTTAGCTGAGTGATCTTCCCACGAGATGTCCGGGTAATCGAAGTCACCCATGACAACCAAGGTCCTGGAGCAAGCGGCCTCAGTCAGTTCCCGGGCGAACTCCTGGTCAAGCTCGGGACTTTGAGTGGGAGGTCTGTAGTAGACTCCCACCGTTGTGTCCCCTGTGCCGAATTCCCCATGAATTTTTACCCAGAGGGTCTCTAGCTGTCCATGCCGGTCACCAACATCAGCTTGCAGGGACATGTAGCTTTCCTTCACATAGAGAACTACACCCCCGCCCCTTTTGTCAACACGATCCCTCCTGTATAGGGTATATCCCTCTATCCCCATGATCCAGTCATGGGTGGAGTCCCACCAGGTCTCCGTTATCCCAATGAGCCCCCTGACTCTTACCCGCTGTCCAGTCCCCCTAATGGGTGCCCTGCCTGCCCCAGCTCCAGCCCTTTAAGGAAAAAAAAGCAACTTCCCTTGGACACACTGGCTGCTGCAGCAGCCTTGGGGCTTCTGGGGGCTTGTGCAGAGCCCCTCATGCAGCTCAGGGCAATGGGGGGCAGTGGGGATCGTCCCCTTCCTGGCAGCAGCTGGGGAGTGGGGCTTTTTTTTCTTCAAAGAGCCAGGAGCTGGGGCGGGCAAGGCACCCATTGAGAATGGCCAGGGGATGGGGCCTGTGTAATTCAGAAATTTGGCAGCATCTGATCTCTAAATCAGATTCGGCTGAATTTATTTGGGACAGTGATTTGAATCACCACCCCCCAAATTGGCCGAATCTGAAGCAAATACTAGCTGCTTTACACAGGCCTAATATTAAGTTTAGCACATATTTAATGTTTCAGGAACGATTTTTTAAAAAGCAATATATTGTGTAGGCCTACTGATTTATTTTAATTGTAAGAATCACTAGCAATATTCTTAGACTCATACTCGAGGCTATAGGTATGGCCTGTATTTTTCTTGTAGTAGTTTACCATAGTGTAGGTACAATGTAAAATGTGTATATTAAAAAAAATATTCAAATTAGAGTCTACATGACCACTAAACTAAAACTTCTTTCCTTTTGTGTTATTAGACATTTATGGCACATTTATGGCAATCCCACGTGTCTGAGACATTTTCTGAAAGCAGTTGTTTTTTTTAGTTTCCTAAGGCAAAACTGAGTAGTTAATTTCAATATCACGTGTTGTGCTATATTTATTAATGCATCATGTAAACATTTAATGGATCTATTTATTAATGCTTTTTGATATATTCATATTTATAATGGGGTGTGTGGGGGGCCTCCAATTTTCTGTTTGCCCAGGGCCCAATAAATCCTAATCCACCACTGAAATTTCAGAGGGATCATGATAGGAGTTTTCAAATATTTGAAAGGCTGCCATGAAGAAGAGGAAGAAAACCTGTTCTTCTGTTCTGCACAGGACAGGGCATGAGGCACTGGTTTAAAACTACAACGAAACAGATTTAAATTAGATCTTAGGAAAAACTTCCTTACTACTAGAACAGTGAGGCACCAGGGGCGTTACGTAATTTGATATGGACAGTTTAGGAATGGCACTTTTGTACTCATGCAAGCAGTTGTATAAACTAACCTTTGAGGTCCTCTCCAATCCAATGATTTTTATGACGCTTGTGCCTTTGTTGGGTTTGATGTTGCTTATATATTAGTATGCAACAAAAGACAAATCAGTGGATTAACCTTAACTTAATTTTAAAATTTTATATGAGAACATTAAAAAAGCAATAAGAATCGGAACAAGAGAGCTAGGAGAGCTACTGCCCATGTAGATAAGCTTGAATTGAATACATTATAGAATACAGGTAGCTCTAGAAGTATAGGAAATCCCTAGAAATTTATTTCTTTACATACTATATAATAAACTACTGTGAAATTACAATGAGAGCATTTTGATGGGTATGATTACACTGTACTTTCACTATGATTATATTTTAACACATTAATTAGCTGCATGTCATATAGCAGGAAGATTAGCTACTTGATTTAATTATTTCTTACTCTTACCCAATTATTTTTGTATTTAAACACATGACGTTATATCTACTCTGAAGTTATACTTTTTGATGCATGCACTTTACACACAGTTAAATAACTAGAAGGTCAGGTCTGTGGGTTCTACTTTAAACAAGGGATGGTCAACCTAGGGCATGAATGCCACAACTGGCATAGGCAGCCTTTATGTGTGGGAGGAGGGGACATACACTAGAGCAACAGATAGGGCAGGAAGCAGAAAGCACATCAGGAGATCAGACAGTGAGCAAGAGCAGGAAGCACAAAGAGCAGGAGATCAGGCAGCTAGCAGAAGGCAAGAAGCAGAAAGCAGAGCAGCAGATGGGGCAGAGAAAAGGGATCAGAGCATCACTTGTGGAGGGTGCAAGGCTAATTTGTGGCATGCCTGCAAAAAAGGTTGTCCCTCAGTACTTTAAATCATAACTTACATGCAAGTATTATGTAATTACATCTCATAGGGCATGTCTATATGTCTTTCTACAGCAATGTAGCGATCATGTGTGTCTATATGTGATCACCAGGTACGTCGCCATAGTGGAGCGGTCCTTGTGTATATAGCATGTCGCTATGGTGATGTAGGGGTGAAATTTAACCATGCACCATGTGCACAATACAGTAACCACCCATACTGTGCTGTGTTTTAGTATTTCCTTTCGGAAGTACTAATGCACAGAGCCATAGCAACATCACTGTATGGCGACGTATAGACGCACCCATACAGTATAAGATGTCATCATACTTTTAACCATCTTCATAAAATCAGAAAAGGTGTAGGGCTGAAAGAGACTTTTAGAGATTATTTAGCTCATCCCCCTTCTCTTAGGTACAATCAAGTATACCTACACCACTTGACCAATGTTTGTCAAACCACTTTTCTAAAAAACTCCTCAAGTTTCAAGGATTCCATGGTCTAACTTGATAATGTGTTCTAGTGCTTAACCATATAGTTATTTTCCTTATGTCTCATGCAAATCTCCCTTGCTACAAATTAAATTGATTACGTTTTGTCCTAGCCTTAGTGGACATGGAAAACACTGTCTTTTTTGTAATAAGCTTTTATGAAATGGAAGAGTGCAACCATGTTCCATCTTCACCTTCCAGAGATACCAGGGAGCAAGAGAACAGGGACAGCAAACACAACAGTTTGCAAGCAGTTTGTTGGGAGCAAGTGGAGGAAGAGGAAGAAAAGCCAGGCACAAGGCACCTAATCCTGCTCCTGGATGGTGAGACAGGGCTGTCTGTGTGTTTGGCTTGCTGAGTGTTTGTTGTTTGGATGTGTGTTTAGGTATGTGCTCTGAGCAATTGGGAGTGACTGACTGCTAAGTATTCCTGACTGTGTCTGCCAAAAGCTCTAACAAGGGGGTGGAGCCAGTCCAGGCTCAGGAAAGTATAAAAAGAGACTCCCCAAGAGAACCAACAGGAGCAGAAACAGGGTGGTTTGCAGGCAGCTCAGGTGTCAGTTTGCTGACTATAAGTTCTCTGAGCTAGTCAAAGTCTGTTTTTCTAAAGTCAGGGTACTTACTCTGCTGCTCTCCTTCCTTGCTTTCCTTAGAATCCAGAACTCAGTCAGGATCCTGAACTCAGCTGCTGCTGCTCAAGTTGCACTCCAGTTCTATATTCACCCCTAATTCTTCCCAGTTTTTGAGCAGCAGGTCAAGACAAGCACAGCTCTTACTTAGCCCCTACAACATTTGTACCAGGAAGTTGCTCTCAGTTCTCTCCAAGAACTTCCTGGCTTGCCTGTGCACTGCTGGATTGCCCTCCAAGGTGATGTCAGGGTGAATAAAGTTCCTCATGAGAACCAGGGCCGGTGATCAGGAAACTTCTGCTAGCCGATTGCAAAAAGCCTCATCCACTTCATCCTCCGGGTCTGGTGGTCTGTAGCAGACACCCACCATTACAGCACCCTTGAGGCTATTCCCTCTGATCCTAACTCAGAGACTTGCAACAGGCCTGTTTACAGTTTTGATGTAAAAATCGCGGTTCGTTTCTCGGGAGGCGGAAAAAAAACCTTCAGCCACAGACACACTCTATTAGCAACACAAAAGGTATATATTTGCAAATAGGGTCAGAGAGAGAGACAAAAGATCAAACACTCTGCTGCCCCCGAGGGAAACTGCCCAGCTGGCTTTATCCCCTCTCTCCTGACCACGTGTGCAGAAGGAGGAACTTTTACAACTCACTTCCGGTTCATACAAACATATATGTAAACATGTTGCTTCATACGTCCCATGTGCATTATAATTAACTACTTAAGTATGCGGGGCGGATAGGCTTAATATGTATTAGGTTATTGCGCATGGGCAGACAATATTAGAGGTTACAAGAGTCTGAAATTTTTCTTGCTTCAAGGCTAGAACTGTAATCTACTTTTATCTGCATGAGAAAAGCTGAGGAGTATATGCTTTACTGTAACAAAGAGATAGTAACTTTGCAAAACAAAGAGGGAGTGATACCTTAGTACAAAGAGCCTTTGGTAGTTTTCCCTTCAATTTCCAACCCCCCGTTCCCTCTCCCATTAAGGAGACAAGGAGGGCTGGCAGCCGTGCTTATTCAGAGGACAACACTATTGATGGGAGCTAACAGCTATTGATAATGCATTTTTAATAATATTTCTAACAGTTTCATACTGGAGCTCTGAGCAATCATACAGATCTTTTGCATAAAGTGCAATTCCTCCTTCTCTTCTTCCCTGCCTGTCCTTCTTGAACAGTTTATACCCATCCAAGACAATGATCCAGTTATATGAGCTATCCCACCAAGTCTCTGTTATTTCAATTATGTCATAGTTTTGTGACTGTGCAAGGACTTCCAATTCTTTCAGGCTCCATGGATTCATTCACAGACACCTGAGGTAACTAGCCAATTCTCCTACTTTCTCAGAAACTTTCTCCTGCTTGTGCTTTCTCTAGGTCACTTGCTTCCCCACTTACCACAGGGCTTTGGTCAACATTACCCAGTAAATCTAGTTTTAAGCCTCGTTTACTAGGTTATCAAGTCTCTCTGTGAAGATGCTCTTCCCTATCTTCATCAGTTGGATCCAGTTTCTTCCTAGCAATCCTTCTTCTTAGAACAGCATCCTATAGTGGAAGAACCCTGCTGGTGACACTATCTGTGCAGCCATGCACTGATCTGTAGGACGTGCCCACTCCTTCCTGGACCCTTCCCTTTGACCAGAAGGATTGAGGATAATGCCACTTGAGCCCTATCCTCTTCACCCTTACACCGTGTAGTTACTTTTGATATGCTCAGGCCCCGCCGGGTCAGTATTATTGGTGTCCACATGGATGAGCAGCATGGGGTAATAGTCAAAGGGAGGGATGAGTCTTGATAATCCTTTTGAGACATCTCAGATCCAAGCTCCTGGCAAAGAGCAGATCTCCCAAGACAACAGGTCAGGCTAGCAGATGATGTGTCCATCTCCTGTAGAAGGGAGTCTCCAACCACCACCATGCATCACTGCCTTTTGAATGTGCTCCTTCTTCTTTGTTGTGATGGCTCCATATTTCTCTAGGTAAGCTGTTGCAGGTGAGGATGAAGACTTTTGCTTGCTGTCAGAAGTCATGAGCTTCCAGCTTCCACTTTCCTGGGAGTTCATGTCATCTTCCCTTTCCAGTGCCAGCCCTGGCAGTCCTTACTTTACAGTCCTGGAGGTCTGCTACAGCACTGAATCAATTCACTCCTCATGGCTGAGGATCCTTCAGAACCTCCGCTTGTAGCTTTCTGACCTGCTCCATAAGGTACCCTACCAGGAGGCACCACTAACATTATCAGCACTTTCTCACCCAGCTGTCACTGGAAGGAACCTGCAAGCTACTGTCCCCAAGAGCATCAGACCAGGACCTGGGTGGATGCCTCAATGGTTAGTGGTCCTGCCTGGACAGATACTTTACAGTTGCAAGCAGAGGAATATCTGGAAGTCACACTGGCCATGGCATTGGAATGTCCTCTAGACATCTCTCTGGGTCTCTTAAATCCTCCACCTACTTCTTCCTGCCCCTCTCTGCAAGAAGATCTTCCCTAGCAAACTCCTCTGTAAGCTGCCCTGTTTAGTGCTTTTTGGTCCTGAAATACTTCCCTTTCATAGATTTCATAGATTTCATAGACATCAGGGCTGGAAGGGACCTCAGAAGATCATCGAGTCCAGCCCCCCGCCCAAAGGGCAGGAAGTCAGCTGGGGTCATAGGATCCCAGCAAGATAAGCATCCAATTTCCT
The DNA here is from genome assembly GCF_052110815.1 of Crocodylus siamensis. NCBI lineage: Eukaryota > Metazoa > Chordata > Crocodylia > Crocodylidae > Crocodylus > Crocodylus siamensis. The sequence goes on along the minus strand of NC_143396.1, from coordinate 153,448,562 downwards.
CTTGAAGTTGTTCAGTGTAGGTGCTTGAACCACCTTGGATGGCAGGCTGTTCCAGACCTTGGGGGCTTGGACAATAAAGAAATTCTTCCTTATGTCCAGCCTGAAATGGTCTCGCAGTAGTCTATGACTGTTCAACCCCATCATCCCTTGGGGCGCTCTGGTGAACAAACGTTCCCCCAGATACTGGTGGTCACCCCTGATAAACTTACAGGTGGCCATCAGATCACCCCTGAGCCTGCGCTTTTCCAGGCTAAAGAGCCCCATGGCTCTCAGCCTGTCATTGTAAGGTCTGTTTTCCTGATCTCTGATCATCCGCGTGGCTCTTCTCTGGACTCTCTCAAGCTTTTCCACATCCTTTTTGAATTGTGGAGCCTAAAACTGGACGTAGTACTCCAGTTGTACCCTCACTAAGGCCGAGTACAGGGGGAGAATGACGTCCCAGGATTTGCTTGAAAAGCATCTATGGATGCAAGCCAGCGTTTTGGTCGCTCTAGTAGCTGCAGCATGGCATTGAAGGCTCATGTTCATCTTGTGGTCAACGATGACTCTCAAGTTTCTTTCTTCCGTAGTGCTAGCCGGCGTAGCACTGCTGAGCCTATAAGGATGCTGCAGGTTTTTCTTCCCAAGGTGGAGAACCTTGCATTTTTCCGTGTTAAACACCATCAGGTTTTCATCCACCCATTTGCTAAGCTTGTTCAGGTCAGTCTGGATCACCCGCCTGTCTTCTGGCATGGATGCTTTGCCCCAAAGTTTGGTGTCATCAGCAAACTTGGCCAGTCTGCTCCTGACTCCAATGTCCACATCATTAATGAAGATGTTGAACAATATGGGTCCAAGGACAGAGCCTTGGGGGACCCCACTGGTCACAGAACACCATGATGAATGACTGCCATCAATTACTACCCTCTAGGTCCAACCACGGAGCCAATTTCCCAGCCAACAGATCATGGTGGACCCAAGTCCACAATTGGCCAGTTTCGCCAAGAGGTGATCATGGGATACCAGATCAAAGGCTTTTTTGAAGTCAAGATATATAACATCAATCTCTTCTCCCTTGTCCAGGTGATAAGTCACCTGGTTGTAGAAGGAAATGACATTGGTCAAGACGTACCCACAACAAACCTGTGGTTCCCTGCTAACCTGATTCCTCTCACTAAGCTTACAGTAAAGGAAGAAGGTGAGAGAGATTTTTGCACCACCTCTGAGGGGATTCTGTTCCAGACCCTGGACATTTGGACTGTAAATAAGTCTTTCCTTACGTCCAGTCTGAACTGGCCTTCCAGAAGTTTGTAGCCATTAGACCTTTGGATGACCTTTAGCCATTTTTGGATTGAGCTAAACAAAGCCTTGGCTGGGATGATCTACTTGTGAATGGTCCTCCTTTGAGTAGGGTTTTAGACTAGATGACCTCCTGAGGTCCCTTCCAACTGTAACTTTCTATAATTCTATGAATCTTCCTTTTTATAGACAAAGAAACCCAGGTCTTTCAACCTTTCTTAATAGATCATGTTTTCTAACCCTCTTATTGCTGCAGAGTGAGTGGCTGGAACACAAAGGAGCTTCAGTGCAGAGCTAGCCAACAAGCAGCCCCTGCAATAAAGCACTGTTGTGCCTCAGCCAGCCCCTCCAGAGTCTCCAGGTGTGCTGGTGTGAAGTTTTTTTGCTGTGCAGAGATAAAGAAGATTTTTATCTCCCAGTGCCAGCCCCACCATTGCAGAGCAGGGGATGGGAGTTCCGTGCTGCCAGAGCAAGGGGACATTGTCCCCATGCCCTGGCAGCAGGCATCTCCTGGGGGCAGGGAGTAACCTGCTGCCTCCTGCTGCCTGGCCAACTGTCAGTACATTTGCTCCTCGTCAGGAGTCTACACATGTGCTACTGCAGTTACAAATGTAGAGTAAATTTGTTATTTGCATTTATAGGTAGCAGATCTATTTGCTATTAGAACTACATACTGTGTAGTAAGCATCTGTATGTGTAGACGCAGATGCTTACTGTGCAATAATTTGGTCTAGTGCACAGTAAAACATTTTGTGTAAACATGCCCAGAATGTCCTTTAACACTCTATCAATAGCCTCATTAAAATGAAGATATATCATCTCCTGAGTCTCCAAGTGAGGCAACTGCCTTGTCAAAGACTGAAATGACAGTAGCTTGGCATAATTTGTTTTTTTATAAATTAATATTGGCCATTTCTTATCTTCTTACTATCCTTTAGATAGTAACTAGGTAGTAACAGTCTAGGTAGTAACACTACTATTTAATCATTTGGTCAAATGTCCCTCATGGCACTGAAGTTGCTCTGACTAGTTTATAATTCCATAGGATCTCTTTTTTCCTCCATTTAAAGTTTGGTGGTACACTTACTCTTTTGTCAACCTCTAGGAGCTTACCCATTCCCCACTGTTTGCTTGTTTTGATAGCTGATGGTTTAAGGATTGGTTCAGGTAATTCTCTAGGTACCTCAGGATACATTTTACCCTGAAGATTATTTGGAGTATTCTTTAACCTGATATTTACTTATTCTGACCTCCTGTCTCACCCCTTTGTTATTTATAATTGTATTAAGCATATAGTTCAATAAACCTTTTTTATGAGGAGTGAAGGCATCAAACTTTTCAGCCATTTCTGCAATATCTGCTTTTTGATCACAGTCCCCATCAAGTAATGAGCTTAGATTTTCCTTTGTCTCTCTTGTCCTAGTAACTTTACATCCTTTATAGCAGTAACACATTTTGAAACTTGGATCAATGTTGTCCCCGTGTACTGGTGCTGCTCTTTTTTACTTTTCCTTAGTGATGTGCCACTGTTTTTGTATGATTCCTTTTTTGGTTTTCAGGTCTTTCAATCTTTCTTCGTAGATCGTGTTTTCTAACTAAAGACCTCCTGATGCAGTATACTGGTCTACTATGTAGTTTCTGCTTCTGCATCAAGATAGATTTCCATTGTGCCTTTGATATTTCTTTCTTCTAGAAACTGTCAGCTCTCCCGTACTCCTTTTTCTCTTTGATTTGTTTCCCTTGGGACCTTACTTACGAGTTCTCTCAGTTTACTGAAATCTGCTTTTCTGAAGTTCACTGTTATTCTTCTGCTCACTTGATCTACATATATCTTCAGACAATTATTAGCAGTATTCTTTAAGACTCCAACCATTCATTTGTCATAGTATCATACCATTAGACACAGGAACATACGCTTCCATAACTGTCCTACCTGCACTGAGTTTCCCGTACATTGAGCTTTAACACCTCATCTCCAATGCGTGGTCTTGTAATTACATCCAGGCAATCCATTAAAATTGTGTACACAGACAACTACTGTTTTAACTAAATGAGTAACTACATTAAGCTGTTAGCACGACTGGCTATTCACTTCTAGAAGATCACCCACTAAAGGGAATGTGACAGATATCCTGCCAGTTAACCTATCTCTTTCAGATCCCCTTCCTTCTATGTAGTAATGTTCAGGGCAGCTTTATATGTTGTGACAAATCCACCTTAACAAATTTTGACAGTTGACAGTCATTTTAAATGAATATTCTCTGCAATTAAAGATTTATTTATGCTATGCAGTGAGTATGGCTTATTCCTGAGAATTTAATTTAAGTCCTAAAATGAACATGCATTACTTTCTTCCTATATTTGTGGATTCAGTAAGTACAGTCTTGTATGTGTAACAGAGTGACCCAAATCAGAAGCATTGACACCTCCATGAAAGGCACTTCAGAGAATGGGATTTCATAGTTTTTTTAATTTAATTTCTTCTATTACCTTAAGGCATGTAGGGTTGCACAATGCAAGGAACTTGGTAAGGAAGGGGGATTAAGGCTATTCCAGAAAGTGTTCACAGTTGAAAGGAAAGTAAAGGAGACTGGTTAGATGGCTGCTTTAAAAATTCCCCTGCTCAGGACAATAAGAGCAGGGGGGTTGCCATTGCCCTTCACCAAAACAGAAAGTAAGACTTCATGTCTTTTTCCATCAATCTTCCTGCCCCCCCCCCCCCGAAAAATGGGAAAAAAAAAAAGTTGTAATGTTTAATAGTGCCCCAGTAAACCCCACTGAGATACTGGGCCTGCTAGCTGATTGCACCCTGCAGTTTGCATTACTTTTTTATGTGCTCCTGTTTTTATGGAGTGCTAAACAACTTAATTACATTTTACTGGTTTAGTCTGCCTGCTCATTCATATTCTCATTAATCTGGCATGCATTTTCTTTCCAAAAATGAGAATATAAACACTTCGTGTGTGTTTTACTTATTTTTTTTGGGGGGGAGGGATATGTAAAAGGGATATTTGAAGGGATGTATGTGACAGAGATAATAGTGCTTAATATGTTATTTACAGGGAAATTATCAACTGGATATAAATTTACAGCAAAGTGAATATGTTGGGTTAGAATAAGATCCTTAGCAGCACATCCGGATCCCAACAGCAAAATTATTTATCTGAGATGGCAGACTGGAACGGACACATTTTTCTGTCTCTTTAAAACTATAGTTTGCTTTTTACCCTAGGGCTAGGGACAGACCCAGAGAGTGGTGGTTGATGGAAGTCAATCATCATGGTGCCCTGTGACCAGTGGGGTCCCCCAAGACTTTGTCCTTGGACTTATATTGTTCAACATCTTCATTAATGATGTGGACATTGCAGTCGGAAGAGGACTGTCCAAGTTCTTTGATGATACCAAACTCTGGGGTAAAGCATCCACATCTGAGGACAGGAGGGTGATCCAGGCTGACCTTGACAGGCTCAGGAAATGGGCAGATGAGAATTTTTCGGTGTTTAATACTGAAAAATTCAAGGTTCTCCACATTGGGAAGAAAAACCCACTGCATGCTTATAGGCTCAGCAGTGCTACACTGGCTAGCACTATGGGTGAAAGGGACTTGGGGGTTATGATTGACCACAAAATGAATATGAGCCTTCAATGTGATGCTGCAGCTAGTCAAGTGAGCAAAATGCTGGCTTGCATCCACAGATGCTTCTCAAGGAAATCCCAGGACATCTTTCTCCCCTTGTACTCAGCCTTGGTTAGGCCACAGCTAGAGTACTGCATCCAGTTTTGGGCTCCATAATTCAAAAAGGATGTGGAGAAGCTTGAGAGGGTCCAGAGAAGAGCCACGAGGATGATCAGAGGTCAGGAAAACAGACCTTATGATGACAGGCTGAGAACTATGGGACTCTTCAGCCTTGAAAAGCACACGCTCAGGGGTGATCTGGTGGCCTCCTATAAATTTATCAGGGGTGTTCACCAGGATCTGGGGGAATGATTGTTCACTAGAGCACCCCAATGGATGACAAAGTCGAATGGTTATAAACTCCTGCAAGACCGTTTCAGACTCTACATAAGGAAGAATTTATTCAATGTCCGAGCCCCCAAGGTCTGGAATAGCCTGCCATCAGAGGTGGTTCAAGCCCCTGCATTGAACACCTTCAAGAGAAATGTGGATGCTTATCTTGCTGGGATCCTATGACCAGATTTCTGTAAACTGAGAGAACTCATAAGTAAGGTCCCAAGGGAAACAAATCAAAGAGAAAAAGGAGTACAGGAGAGCTGACAGTTTCTAGAAGAAAGAATTATCAAAGGCACAATGGAAATCTATCTTGATGTAGAAGCAGAAACTACATAGTAGACCAGTATACTGCATCAGGAGGTCTTTAGTTAGAAAACAGGATCTACAAAGAAAGATTGAAAGACCTGAAAACCAAAAAAGGAATCATACAAAAACAGTGGCACATCACTAAGGAAAAGTAAAAAAGAGCAGCACCAGTACACGGGGACAACATTGATCCAAGTTTCAAAATGTGTTACTGCTATAAAGGATGTAAAGTTACTAGGACAAGAGAGACAAACCAGTGTATGCAATGTGTGTCGCAGACCCCTTGCTGGTTTGAGTTAAATCAGATTCCCTACCATCCTGGCATGGTCTCTGGGCTGGTCCCTCCCCTCTGCTCCCAGGCTGCAGCTCCGGCAGACAGAGACTTGCAGGCATAACAGGGACTGCTAGCTTCCCCATGCTCCACAGAGATCCCTTCCTCCTCTCTCCCACGGCACGGATCAGACCAAAGCCAGCACGTGGTATGCTAGCTAATGCTGTGTAGGGCAGATGGGACAATTTCCATTTAGGATTTTTTGGAGCTAATCAACAGCTCAGCTGGTAATTTCCCTGCATTCCTTCCTGTGGAAAAACCTGTTTAAGAAGAGCTTGAATTAATGAGCTAGGCTTTGTGTTCTGATGGGGTGCTAAATGCAGATAAATGTTCTGTTATCAAGGAGGCAGGGAACCCCTCCCTAACCATGGTGTCCTGCCAGGGCCTGGCTATGCCCTCTTCAGCTCAGCCCTGTGGAAGGGCAGGGATGACTGCTCTAGTGCCCCACCCTGACTTCAAGCCTGAGCCATTGCAGACACGTGCAACATTTTTTCAGTCCATAGGGGATGTCTGTTCAGTTACAAAGTGATTTAGCATAGCCAGGTTAGACTAATCTGCAAAGATTAAATCAATTCAGGCTCACACTTTTTGAATTTCTGTCCCTAGCCTAGAAGGATGCCCATTTTTACCCTGGCGTTTGTGCAAGCCACTGAACAAAAGTTTCCTCTGGGAATGTAAAGGGCCACATAGATGTGAGACTATTTGCTGCTTTCCTAAGTAAACAGCATAAGTTCAGATGGGGTCACCTATAAACTTGCCAAGGGGGACCAGCAGGCAGTGGGAGAGTCCTTGTTCTACCAGGGGTAACAAGGGACAAGGGACAATGGCCATAAGTTGACAGAGTAGATTCAGGCTAGATATCAGGAGGTACTACTTCATAGTCAGGGCGGCTAAGATCTGGAACCAACTTCCAAGGGAAACGGTGCTCACCCCTACCCTGGGGGTCTTCAACAGGAGGCTAGACGGCCACCTAGCCAGGGTCACTGACTACATAACCTGCTCTGTTCCACCCTGCTATAGTCTGCAATGCAAGGCACATTCTTGGCCAGAAAGAAGTCAAGAAATTTCATTTTATAAATGCAACATTTTATAAATGCAGCTGAATCTTTCCAGGCTCCTCCAGCTGAGGCTATTTCTTGCTGAATATCTTTAACTGCTACTTCAAGTGCTTCATTATAGGAGCCATAAGACCAGAGTTCCCCTCTGCTTTGCAGATGGAAAGGAATCTGGCTCATCTTGAGTGAGAACTGCACACAGAAGCAAGCAGCAGCTTCAGCAAAGACTCTTAATCTTGTAGTGGCCTTTCAGATATAAATCCAGGGCGTTGTAGGTGGGATGGGCTGTTATAAAAGCAGCTTGTCTATTGCACCCTCCTGTAAGTTTCTCTTTCATATTATGTACAGCTGTTTAAAATGGGGTGAAGACAGGATGCTGGAGCTCGGAAAAAAGAGAAAAGCAGCTAGCTTCAAAAGTGCAAACAAAGAGAAACTAGTGGATGAAGAGAAACTAGTGCAAACAAAGAGAAACTAGTGGGCCACATACATTTTCCCCCAAAATAAGCCATCATAATTTGGGGTACATGGTTTAAGCAATGAAGCTGATTTCCGCACCTGAACAGATGCAGAGGCACACTATAATGGCTGCCAGGGGTGGCCTCTTTTAGCAATGAGCAGGAGGAGCAAAATGTATTGCTCAGCCAGAAGTTAGAGATTTAATCCTGTAACAGCCACTGCCAAAATAGCAGCAGTTTTTGGCCTAGCTTATGATTTAAATAAAAGCTTAAGCTGCAGAGCTGCAAGGACAGTGAGTGACACAGGGCATGTCTACACATGCGATTAATGCACACTAATAAATGCTGGAGCTTATTTCCCTGGAGTTTTTGTGTCCAGGTGCACCTTTTAAATGTGGGCCTGGAAGCAAAAAACTCTGGAGCATATTGTTCAAAGTGTATTTGTGCACATGTTATACACATAGACTTTTTGCCTATTGTTTTTAATCTTATGTATTTTCTTGAGTTTTGCATTGCCTTAAACTCCATTTTGTATTGCTCTGTAGCTTGAAATAAGTGTTCGACTTTTGTATGCTGTATGTGTGAAACGATAGGTGAGAGTGTGTCTGTGAAAAAGGAAAACATCACCTGGCTGAAGAATGCGAGCAAATAAAAGACTAAAGCAAGAAAAATCTTCCCTAGAACAGCAAAAGAACAATGGCAATTAACCTTCAAGGAAGAACACAGTGATAACACAGCAAAAGCCCAGAGGACTGGGTGAATTGACAAAGCTATAAAAGATGGGGCAAGACATATCGATTTTGGGTCTTGTTCTGCATGTCATCCTGGAGCACCAGTTCATCTGACGAGATGGACCGGAAGGAGCCTGTTGATGAGATGGACTGGAAGGAGCCACCAAGTTGATCCGAGTATTGATAAGACTGGTAATGTATACCAGAGCAGAACAGAAATTGGGGTATGAATGTGGGGTGTGCATGTGTGTATTAAGTGCTTAATCAATAAACATGATATCTTGATTTATCCTCCCTTATAAGGTCTCGCTCGTGATTTGAGCAATTGGCAATTTGTGTAATACGCAGCATGTGGAGTCCAGTCAGAGTAGCCTGAGCTGGCAGGGGACCTGGGGGTTATCCTGCCAGCCCAGGGCCACTCCAGCCAGGTTCCACATGCTGAAGAGTGGCTGACTGAGGCACAAGGGTGCTTCAGCACAGGGGCTGCCTGCTGGCTAGCCCCGCACTGAAGCACCCTGTGCCCCAGCTAGCTGGGGCAGTACCTACACTTGTTCTGCTGCACACAAAAAAACTCTGAAGCAGATTAATTCTTGTACTTCATAAGTACTGAGTAGTACTTGTATTTTACAAGTACTACCCAACAAGTACTACCCTACTGCTGAGTTTATTAGTTTCATGTGCCCTAACAGAGGGGGCTCATATAGACTTTAAGATGTTTACTCCACAGTTAATTAGTCAACTGTGCAGTAAATGTCTTATGCACAAGTGTCTCCTGACAAGCAGACTCTGCCCCTAGTCCATGCAGACAGGAAAAAAAATGTTTTTTTCTGCATTCCCAAAAGAAAGTCAATGTCTTATCTGGAGGTGGAGGGAGTGGAGGGTAGGATGAGAAAAAATATAGTAACTTAGAAGTGCTGAGGATTGAGAAAGATAGGAGTTTGGTGTCTTCAGGTCATATACCCTGCTACTCTCTGAGATCCCTTTATGGGCAGAAGGCAGTGAAAAAAGAGAGACCAGTTCTGAGTAGTATCTTTTACAAGGATTACTCAGGGAGTAAGGTATTACTCTGAGAGAGCTCAGCAGAATGTTGGCTTTTGTGCAGGGTTTCTTCGTGAGTTTTAAGTCTAAACCCATGACTTCTGTATTCTACGGCAGCCTGTTTGCAGCCAGGTGAACTCTATTCCCTTCACCTGAATGTGGCTTCTATACCATGAGATATTAACAAATGCAATAATTGAAAAAGGCACCTAAAATGGTGTACCTGCTGCTGTTACAAGGAACACCTTAGGTTACTACCATAGAAAGAGATCAGGGAGCTCTCCCAACTTCCTATTTTCAGTCCTCCTCTCTTCTTTTTTTGCATTCAACTGTACTTTGTATACAATCTGTTTCACAGTTTTGGTGATTAGCACAGGGGGATATAAAACTGAAAATGGACTTGACAAGAACAGAACCAGCTACCTGCACAGAAAGAAACAGGATGAGAGGAATAAGTGAGCCTATAGGGAGCATCACTTACAAGCCTGATCAAAGATCCTTCCCAACCTAAGAAGGGGAGCAGAATGGGTCTTAATTCTCACAAAAGGATTTTTTTTAACAACCAAACAAGCATCAGTCTGACTACTTTCAAAAGGGTGAACTTGTTGAGATTCACCAATTAAAAATATCAAGTTGACAGCATCTTTTTAGATAAGTCATTTTCAATCTCAAGTACCATGCTTGTAAAGTATGACTTAAAGAGGACATGGTAATGGAGGAAATAACCCACTACAGATTTAAACAACAAAATTTGTTCTTTGCAGACTAACTTTAAAAGAAAAGGCATCTCTTCACTATACAGTGATGAGTTTTCTGCCTTTTTCCCTATATTTTTCTCTCTCACATCTTTTCTATCCTTTGATGTGATAAAACTTCCAAGATTTGTGTTCTGTTCGTAGTTCTGTTGCATCAAATTGAAGTTTGAATTTCTCCTGCACTGCTTGTTAGCTGTGATCCCAGTATCACAAACAAATGATCATGTGTCATTTTACTCAGATGAATAGTTTTATTCAGTAGCATAACTAAAGCAGTGGAGGGAGAAGGGTGCAGCCTTGGGTGCCCACTTGGAGGTGGTGGGAAGGGTACAAAAAAGCTCCTGCAGCTGCTGCCTTGCAGTTCTGCCACCACCAGCAACCACCTTCTTATGGTTTTAATCAGTTTGAGGGTGCTAGTCTTTTGAGTGAAGGATCAAAACCCAAGTCCCATTGCTATCAATAAATAAAAAAACTGGTATAACATTGACTCAAAGACATTCTGTAGTTCTACTCAATCAGTCCTATTTTGCAACTTTTTCTGTCCACTCCTTAAATCAATTGCCATGCTGTATAGGGTAGGTCGTTTTCTATGGTGATACATTCAACGCATTTAGATTTACACAGTTGTCCTAGTTGGCTTGAGAAGAAATGCCTTTAGCTTTAACACACAGTGGCTTCAATAAATCAATTATTCAGAAATAATGGGAGAAAGAAATAATAAGGAAAATAGTATACAAGCATGAAAACTTTAAATGCTTTATGGCCTTAATTATGGCTCTTGCTTTTTTTCTTTATTGAAAACCTTAGCTGCATATGCACCGCCCGTGGTCAATTAGGGAAGAAAAGTAGATCTCTGTGTTGTTTATTAAAATATTTATTCTAAATCAAAAGAATTGCCATAATTTATCATTTAAAGTTAGATTCCATTGTATTTTTAGGTTATAGAAGACATTTTCCCTAAAAGAGAATGCTAGGGCAACCAAAGTTCCCAAACAATTCAATTTTCAACTAAACTCCATTTGTATCATACTCACTAAGAAAGTTAAACAAAAATGTAAAGAAAAATGAATTAGAAGAAAAATGAGAGAGCAAATGAAGGTAGCATATTTCTGTCAGTTGCTTTTTCTGTTCAGCCTCCTGCTTAGAGACCTTGGGACTTGTCATACAATTTTACCTTGCTCATACAATGTGATTGTAGTCTGTTAATATTTTCTTTGGGTAACATTTTGCACCCACTTTGAGCAGTGCAACTCTTGGTTCGGAAGTGATATCTTTTATTAGACTAACTAAGTGGTAGCAACAAAATTTCTTTCTTTGTAAGCTTTTGAGCACCCACATTGTTCATCAGGCTGAGGAGAAATCAAAGGTTGTAAAAGTCCTCCCAGGTAGAAAATAAACTTCAGTTTACATAGGGGAGATAGAAGCTGGAACTGTATTCCCCTGGGAAACTGAGAGTCCTTATGTGAGAGAGTTGCTCTGTGAGGTGTCCAATGTCAGAGGCAGCCAAGGAGGTGAAAAAATCTCTCCTCAGTCTGATGAAGGGTGTGTGCGCTCAAAAGCTTGCAAAGAAAGATTTTTTTTTGCTATTGTTTAGTTGGTTTAATAAAAGATATCCCCTCCAAACCAAGAGCTTTGTGTATCTCTTTTTTACTCAGACCAACATAGCTACAAAATAGGTCCCTGAAACTATAAGCAGGTAACCTTTATATTAACTCTTGTGAATTTCATAACAATGTGGATTTTGGAATTATAAACTTCATTGCTAAACAACAAACAAAGAAAGATTTCTACAGCTCTCTGCCCTTCTGCCATCTGATACCACCAGGGAAGAAATCCTGCCTTCTCTTCACTTCAAAGAGCAAGTCACACAAAGGAACTCATATGGATCCAGAGGAACAGACATGCACCTTCAGTTTCATCTGTGCAAAATGAAATTTATTTTCTACCTCTGGGGACTTTTACCATCTTTAATTTTCTTTCAGCCTGAAGAAGGGTGCGTGTGCCTAAAAGCTTGCAATGAAAGATATTTTTTTGCGATATCTTGGTTGGTCTAATAAAAGGTATCATCTCTGAACCAAGAGTTTTAGAGTTTTACATAACAATGTGGCACTTCTTTGGAAATGAGGAGATTGTGTGACAGTCATAGATTCTATTAAAAAGATCGAACAAATTTACAGCCCACACCGTTAAATAAAATAGCTTGAAAACATAAACTAAGTTCACCTTAATCAGGCCCTTCTCATGTGACCTCTGTTTGTTTTTACATGCTCACTGACTATGCAGGGCTTGCTCTCATTAATGCCAAGCTGGAATTGAAACAGGGCCATAATGTACATAAGGTTTAAACCAAACATCAGTACAAGTGACACTACTTTTCCCACTTCCCCTGTTTTCAAATCACAGCTTTATTTGGTCCATTCATTTCTCTGATATGTGCAACCACTGAAACTGGGTCTGAATTTACCTCTGTGGGTAGATTCATTCTTGACTTAACTCTGGGGGTTGTTTTTGTTTGTTGTTTGTTTGTTTTTTTTCCATTTCCACTTACACCACAGATTACTTTAATTACTTTTGTTCAATAGTTTCATTTCATATGAAAACTCATATGTATTAATATAAGGCACAGAAAACCCCTCCTTGCTCAAGCTCCTTGATTTGTGCTATGTGTCTGTGTAATTAGTATTATTTTACACATGATCTGATTCTTCAGGCTAATCACTTAATTAACTAAGCATAAATAGAATAAACAACTGGTGTGAGACCCACTGGAGAAAGCACTTGAATACACCATGCATCCCCAAAAGAAACCTAGGAAACAGGAAAAAGAAAGCCTTAACAGCCACCTGCTATTGATCTGGCATGAGTAGATGGACAGAGGCTTTTAGACACTTTCAGGATGCTATGCTGCACAGTGGGGTATTAAAAACAGCAGCTGTGATGTCAACATGGTACTTTGGAGTGATTTCAAACTTTATTCTTGAACCTCAGATTTGGGACATTTCAAAAACAGAGAATTAATTTGAACTTCTGGTAAGTGTGTTGCACTTCCATGTTTCTTTCTTGTATTTACAGTTACAATATGATATTGCCAAAATGCCAGACTCCAGCTTATAGATATTCTAGGTACACCTATTGGGATGGTAGGCTTTCAAATATGCTATGTTCTGATAATGAAATGGATGGAAAATTTACTTAAATTCTGGGGCTTTCACCCCCATTCCAGCCATTAAAAAAGATAATCAACACTTGGGGTGCTTTTGGGTACCTAACTCTCTGTTTTCTAGCACTTAGTCATTGACATGGCAGTAAAGTAAATACACAGCATTCTCATTCAAATTTAGCTATCATTTTACTTTTCCTTTCTTTACACTGGTATAAATGTTTACATAACATATAACTGCTTCTGAAGATGGTTAAAGCACAGAAGATGAGTCTTAGCCCTTTAGCTCATGTTGTAGCTCCTTCTGATTTTAGTTTTTGATTTTAGCCTAATTCAGTCCCCAGTATGTGCCCAGTAGCATAACTGAGCATAACTGTCAGACAAGAAATAGCATATTAGGCTTCCTGTGCACTGTGTAGTATGCTTTACTTCCAGTGAAATATAAGGCAGTTGAGAGATAGTCAGGCCCTTCCAGAATCAAAATATCCAATCTGTTAATTTTTAAAACCGAATAATAGCAGGACAAGTAATGCAAAAGATCAGCAGCTCATCAGAAACTTTGATTGAGCAGGACATAAGCGATATTCAAAACTATATTCTCTGATGCCTAGGATTGGGCGGGATTAGGCTCTAGGTAAACCTTATAGCTTGGCTGTGAGATATATTATCAATGCATCCTCAAACTAACTCTTTGTCTCTTAGGATCATAGGAAAGTAGAGCTGAAAGGGACCTCATGAGGTCATCTAGTTCATTCCCCAGTTCAAGACAGGATCATCCCATCATAACTAGGGATCTGGGTTTTCCATTTCTTGCAGAAAACACAGCAAATCATGGATTTACCTCTTCAAAGAAAAAGGACATGGATTTGCCCCTTTGAAATGAGAAACCACAGGTTTCTCCTTTTGCAAACAGATCTCTGCAGGCTGGCAGAGTTCCAGCCTGCAAAAGCTTCTTCTAAAAGAGCAGGAAAACCTAAGCCCTGTCTGGAGGGGGCAGGGGAAGGCCTGAGAATCTGAGTCAGCCAGGGCTGGCTCAGACTCACTTTCCCTCCTGTGGCCTTTGGGGTAAGTAGGGTTTTTGGGGGCTGGGGCCAGGGGCTAGAGGCAGCTAAGGCCCTCTCCAGCAGGGCTGAAGGCATTGGTAATGCATAGGAGGTGCACATGCACCTCCTCAGATTGGTGGTGTACCCCCTATGAAAAAGCATCGCCAACACTGTCGGCAGCACCTATGGGTGCTTGCCACTTGCCACCCCACCCCCTTGCCGCTGACAGTGCTGGCAGTGTCTGTAGGAGCTGCTGCTTACTGACACTGCACTCCCACCACCACAGCATTCCCACCACCACCAGCACCGCCGTGCCCCCCCAGCCACCAGGGGCATGTGTTTTTCATGCCTGGTGGGGAGCTCTGAGGGCTGCATGTGATGGAGGCCAGAGCTGAAGGAGTGGAGCCAGCAGGGTTGGAGGGGGACAGGATAGGGATGTGTGTGGGTGGGGCTGGATGAGTAGGGAGCAGTCTGCGAGTGCTCTTGGATCAACTCAGAGGAACTGTGGCAGCATCCCTATGCCAGGACCCAGATGCCTAGCCATGGGGGTGGGTATAGTGCCCAGGGCTGGGGCTGGGGTGCTACAGGTGGGGTCCCATCCTGTCCTGCAACTAGTATTGGAGGCGGCAGCTGGGGGCATGGAGTGTGGGGTGCAGAAGGGCACAGGGAGGGCAGGAGAGGAGGAATGGTGTGGCCAGCTCACATGCCACCCTGGTCAGCCCAAGGCCACACCAGCCTTCTCACTCAGCCTGGCCTTGTGCCCACACCAGTGCTGGGACTGGGGGAACCACTCAGGGAGGTCTGATGGGCTGGAGGAGTGGTGGAGGTGGCAGTAGTGGGAGGGGTTTGAGGGGCAGGGGAAGGTTGAGGTGGGCCAGGGGTGGAAGCAGGGGTGTGTGTGTATGTGTGAGAAAGAGAGAGAGAGAGAGATGGAGGGTAGAAGTAGCAGCCAGAGTCAGGTCTGGAGCCTCCCTACCCAACTAAAGCAGCCTGTGCAGGAGGAGGTTGGTCTGGAGGGGAAGAGGCTTGCCCAGCCAGAGGCAGACCCAGCCCAGTTCCTGAGCCCCAGTCAAAGACTTCCCAGGAAGGGCCTTGGGGACCTTTGGGGCCTGGACATAGGCACAGGAAGCAGAACAGTAGGGTCCAGCACTGGTCAGAGAATTAGGAGAGACAGCTGCAGCTGAATCTGTGTCCTGGTGTAGCAGGGAAACTTCTGCCAGATGGGAGTGAGTGGGGGGAGGCAGGAGCTGTGGATTGGGAATGAGTGGCACCGGTAAGGTTGGGGGGCTGTGCTTGGGAGTGAGGGGCAGCAGCATGGGCAGGACAGCGGCATATCAGGGCAGCTCAACAACAGAAAGGACTGGGGAAGATAGCTTTAGCTAGACCTATGTCCTGGTGAGCAAAGGGGCAGGGGAGCTCTGATTTTCCATGATGAAAAAAATCCCAAATCAAATGCCAAAATATATAGATATTTAGAATGTATTTTATTTATAATGACTGAGGCACTGGTAGGTTTCCAAATTGCTTAAAATTGTAAATATATCCAAAAAACGTGTTCAGTTGGTATCTGTATATTTATAGTGGTGTTTCATTTTAATGAGGATTTGAGGAGTTTTAATGAGAGAATTCTGGATCTGTTAAGAGAGAAAACCAGGTTCCCCAATCATAACTGTGTATCCAAGCTGCTCTTGAAAATTTTCAGTGTTGGAGAATCTACAACTTCTCTAGGGTGTCTGTTTAAATGCCTTATAGTCATAAAGTTCTTCCAAATTTCCAATCTGTCTTTCCTCTGCTGCAGTTTAAAGCCATTGTTTCTAGTCCTGTCCCCTATGGCCAGAAAGAAAAGCCCACCTCTATTTGCTCTATAATTGCTCTTCAGGTATTTGAAGACTGTTATCAAGTTCCCCCTCCGTCTTCTCTTCTCTGGACTAAATAACCCTAGTTCTTTTAGTCCTTTCTCGTAAGTAAAGGTGTCCAGGTCTCTAATAATTTTTGTTGCTCTCCACTGAATTATTTCCAATCTATGCACGTCCTTGAAGTGTAGGGTCTAAAAGTGGACACAGTACTCCAACTGAGGCTTCACCAATGCTGAGTAGAGAAGAAGAATCACTTCCTTTGACCTGCAAGTGACAGCCCTGTTAATACAACCCAGTATACTTTTGGCTTGTTTTTGCAACAACAGCACACTGTTGGTTCATATTCAGTTTATGGTCTACTTTAACCCCCATGTCCTTCTGGGAAGAATTGCAACCTAGCCAATCATTCCCCTCTCTGTATTTGTACATGCAATTATTCTGTCCCAAGTGCAGGTTTTTGCACTTGCCCTTGCTGAGTTTCATCTGGTTAATTGCTAAACATTTTCCCAATCCATCCAAGTCATTCTGGATACCAGCCCTGCTCTCCAGAGTATCTGCAATGTCAACCAATTTTGTGTCACCTGCACTTTACTAACTCTGTGCTCAGTCCTAATAATATATACATTTGAGAGATTTAATGGTTGTATCACTCACAAAACTTTCTTGTAGGGCCCTGAGCCTAATTGCTGTTTTTCTTTTAAGCCTATGTAATACTTGATATATTGGAGCAAAGCCAGGGAAATCTGTTTTGTGAAATGAGATTTGGGGTTTCTCCAAGTGCAATACTCAAATGCTGACAGGATATGATGAACTTGGAAGATCAGAACAGAAGAGAATACTTGCATGAGTGCCTGCAAAGTCAGTCCATCAGGTTTCACACAGGTTTAAAGGACAGAAGTCTGTATTAAGAGTAATCAGAACAATTTGCTTGAATATCAGCACATTTTCATTTAAATTCAACAATATCTTCTGTTTCTAAACTTCATAACAGCATAGTGGTTGAACACATACATCATACCTGCATGTAAAATTCAGGGCCTGATTTTCAGGCCAAAATTGTCAAGCACTTGTTAACTGTCCATATGTTCAATTACATTTTTGTACATAACACAACATTAATGGATAACCAAACATCTATCTATTTGACAGTGCATGTGAATCCATGGTCTTGCACTTTATTTCTCTAATTATGCAAATACCTATAATTTAATGATGAAAGCCTTACCTTGAGTGAGTTGAAAGAGAAGGATGATACCTACTGATGTACCAATAATAATAGAGGAACATAGGAAGAGACCAGGAAAGGGGGCAGCTACAGCACTTTCCAAGGTTTTGTCTTTAAAAGACATCCTAGACTATTCTTGCTCAAACTGTATTAGAAAGCTGGCAACAAAAATAGAAACAGATATCACCTGCTTTGCTCATTACTCACTGCTTTTCAGTAGGAGAACAATTTACTTTCTGTTCTGCCTAAATACAGACTGAACCAATAGCTGCCATAACAGAAACTGCCAAGATAGTGGATCATTCTGTGCAAAAAGAATGTATTCCAGATTACATCAGGACATGTTTGTCACTCACTTTATCTCAAGTTGTTAGGATAGTGTTGATAAGGGGTCTGAAATATTCCATACAATACAATGTATCAATCACAGAAACACACTTTTCAGTTTTTTCTAAAAGGTGTGATATAATTAGTACAGAAAACAAAACTGTTTCACTCTTGCATCCATTCACTTCTCTCCCACATTCCTGGGGTTCACGCACAAAGCGTAGCTGCAGGAAGGCTTTTCCTTCCTGTCAGCAACACTTCACCAGGCAAATCTGAGTAGTAGCCACAGCCTCAAGGCCTGAGCTGCCAGCTGGGGAGAAGAGGTGCAAAAGAAGAGACAGAGAGCCTGGTCCTCATCTCCCCAACAACAAACCTGCCACTTCCCTGATGTTCCACTTCAGCCTGCTGGGACTGAGAGGAGCCAGTCTGTCCCCCACAGGGGTCTGCCAGTCCTTGCTGCTACACTGGGTTGGCAGTGTGTTTTGCTTTTTCAAAATTGAAAATTAAAACTGCAGCAAACTCTGTTTCCACCAAACTGAACTAAATAGCAGATGTGAGCAGCTCAGACTGACTTTCTGTTATCAGCACAGTTAGCCACCCTAACCTCAGAGAAGAAAGCCTAAACAGCAAGGTTTTTACTTCTCCCTTTGTGGGTTTGATCTTATTACAGGAAACAAGTTTGCCAACCATGAAGTATTGGCAAAATTCTTTGCACTTCTCTAGGAGAAGAAAGTGAGATTCAGATACCAATAAATATGCAGAGCTATAATGAGAAAGCCTCTCCTCAATATACTTGCCCAACTTTCAGCCATGAGTTGCTGGAAGAATTATTTCAAAAGCTAGGCTGCAGAGAGAGGATCAATTAATCTACTGAGTGAATTTTAGAATCCATTCTCAATGCTGTTGATAGCTAGAGACCCCCTCCCTGCGCTTGGTAATTACCCCAATATTTCCTGCACGCTTGTTTAAACGGCTTACACTTGGGCTTCCTGTGAAGAAGAGCTCTCCCTCCTCTGATCTGAGGCATAAGAGAAAGGCAGCTTGCCTTATCACTCAGCCTCATTCCATCTGCAGCCAGCGGGGGGTCTGGCTAATCATTGTCACTGGGACAGCGGACTAGCAGTCTGGGGGAGGCAGATAGATGTGACACGAAAGGATACAGGGACTTTCCTGCAGTGTGCATGCCGTGGAAAACTCATCATGCTCTCCTCCTTTCAAAGGCAAAAGAGGAGCCCCTTTAAACCAGAGCCTGTCCCTTAATTATACAAACATAGCGATCAAAGTTATTATCTGTCTTTACAAAGGCTCTGCCTTTAATTGAATGCTGTGTTGCTACCTTTGAGAGAAAGTGTTCTGTTCTCCTGGAGAGTAAAGTGACAGGAAAAAAAAAGGAAGAAGAGAGGAAAGGAGTGAGAGAAAGAGAAAGATGGTATTTAACAAGAAGGCTGCTTTATATGGAAATGTAATGAATACAGTTGATAAAAAGAGAGAGAGAGAGACAGAGAAAAGTTGTGAAGTTTCAAGCTGTGAAAGAACTTCAAAGTGTATTCAAATGTCACATTGATTTTTCCTCCAATCTCTTAGCAAGTTTTTCAAAAAAGGCATATGATCCCCTATTTTATCTACTAATGTTTTATCTGCAAACAGGGGAGAAAAAGCAGCGTTGTTTTATTTTTAACGTGATATAATCCCTGTATTGGAAGTCTTTATCTTTTATTTTTAACCAAAGATTTCTTTAGTGCCTTTGAAAATGGTGACATCTTCACTATATTTGTATATTATAAGAGAAAGGTCTAAGAATGTAGGGTCTGTAACTCCCTGAGACTCTGCTCTACATTTAGATAAGGAAGGGTGAGCCATGCTACTGTAATACTTCATTACCACAGTACTCCAATCTAAAAGTCATAATGCAGTTTTTCCATATTTGAAGAGAGCAGATAGCACACCTTTCGGAGTAGTCTTAGAAAGAGATAAAAAAACAGGGAGGTTTTGTATCCATGACAGCAATATTAGGACAAAGCATCACAATGACATTATACTAAGCAGTATGAAAAGTGGAAGGGGGATAAAAAGAATGCAATATATAGTAGAATTTAAGATGTTGTGATTGTTGAACGAATCTCATGATTTTTAATACTTACAGTAGGCAGTTATATGAAGATGTTTGTCTTTGGGCTTTGAAGTTTCTTTGGCCAGTTTACATGACTTCCTCTATAAACTAGAACAACCAAGGGATGTTCTAATTTGTGGCAGCCTCCTAGGTGCTTCCTATGGGCTGCTCTGTGGTCCAGAGCATTCCCAAATCCTTTGGCATGCTGTATTCTATATTCACACTTAATGTATTTACCCCAGCTTTTGGTATGTTCCAGTGTAGATGCATCTGTGCTTCATGCCCACAATGGGGTCAATCTTCTCTAGTTCTTTTCAGGCTCTTTATGGTCATTGTACATGCAACAACCGAGCATGGGGATACAGTCTGGGTTTCAGAGCTGAAATCTTCATGTTTGGTTTCTATTTGTAGGTAAGAGGCTATCAACTGGATAAAGCTTGAAGCTTGACGTGGACATAGTTTTTGTTAAGGATGGTTTCCTTTGTTTTATCTGGGGACTAAGGAAATAAAAATGTTTGCAAATAATAATGAGATAATGAGAATGATGCTAAGCAACTGCTAACATTTTAAAAATTTACCAAAGACTCACTGTTTCCCTTAGTCACATCATTCCATGGTACATCCTCTGTTGATGGAAACGTCGTAAATGAAGGCCATGGGCTTGGTAGAGAACTGTAAGAACAGAAGAGTCATGAGATTGACTTAAGTCTTTCACAAGATTTAAAAAAATGAGGGGATCTTGTTTTTTGCTTGTTAATTTTTGGTTTTAGGATACATGTTAGTTAAGGTTTGTTTCTTCTCCCAGCAACTAGGAAGGGTAGTCATTTACTTGTGTTTATTTTTAAGTTTGCTTAATTGACATCTGAAACTCAAGATTCTAGGAATCAGAACTTTAGGAAAATTAGCAAATGTAGCAGACTTACCTTTTGAGCTCCAGATGAGTTCTGGGCTTAAGATTCTGCAATTCTGATTGGTGGAGCCCATCTGCCAATCAGAAGCAAGCCAGGGTAAGTAAGGCCATGCCCTTTTCCTAAAGGAAAGAGGCAAGGAGCAGTCTGGACCTGGTTCGAGACTGAACCCTGCTAGGTCCAGAGAACTTCAGGGGGTGGAGCCCATTAAACATATAAAAGGAGAGCGTGCTCAGCATGCTGGAGGGAGAGACACAGTGAGGAATGGCAAGGAGAGAGGAGCTCTGGAGTAACCATCCTTGGGACCCTCCCTCCCCCTGAGCCTTGATGGTGCATGGTGCTCAGGCTCTAGGAGCTGCCTGAGGTGGCTTGACCTTGCAAACCTGGCAAGCAGCTGGGTAGGTGCTGCATGGATCAGTACACAGAGAGCCGACCGTGGGCGCAGCTCGAGACTGCTCAAGTTAGCCCCAGCTTTAGGCTGAGTAACCAGAGCCTGGCAGTGCTGCTCCACATTAAACTAAAAGAGCCCTGGTGCCCAAAGCAATGCCTGGGAAAGGGAAGGAGCCCCAGTGTGAGGCTGGGGAACTGGAGTCAGTAAGGGCTTGACTCCTATGGGAGTGCCCTGTGTGCCCAGTGCAGGAGACCAGGCCATTGAGAGGAGCCAGAGACACTGCCAAAGAGAGACCCTCATGGGACTGGCCATCATGGAATGAGCCTTAGCTACTTCACAGCGGAAGTGTGAATTGCTGGGGAAGTGGGTCCCACAGGGGAGGTGGTCGTGGGAGAGGAGGGTCCACTGCCTCCACCCTCCTCCATTGTGGGATGGGGTGTGGGCACATCCCAGGGTCCTAAAAGGGAGGGGCTACAGGGAACACCCTGTGGGGTGCCAAGTGCACCCCCGTATTTTGTGATGGTTGTTGTTTCATACTGTAGAGGTTAATATAGTTATGAGTACTCCTTAAGGGAGTTTATATGGGTTTATCTGTCTTTATTGCCTATACATGTTTATTGCCTATTATCAGAACTTACCTGTATTGTAGCCTGTGTATGTCTATGGTATTGCTACCTCAACTTACCTGGGTATCTAAGTTGATGCTCATATGTGTTTATTGTCTTAATGCCTTGACTTACCTGTTCCAAAGTATTAATGCTTATTCTGTGCAGGAGGGTTAATTATCGCATATTCTGTGAATCGTCTGGTTTATGTTTTTGTAGTTCCTTGAAGTAGTGCAGTATGTTGATTCCAGGTTATTGTATATGGTGTCACATACTAATTTTACTGTAAATATTTAATGTTTCTTATTCATGTTTATTTATTGTAGCAATACATTTGTATATAGTTAAGAGCTTGGTCTCTGCTTGGTTCTGTAGAGAGGAGGGGAAACTGCTCTCAGGTGGCAGGCCCCTCTCTCAGCAGTTTTGCCTGATCATCCCATCCCTTCCACTGGAAGACAGGGTACACCCCTGGGTACACCTGGGGTACACAAAATATTCTGGGTTCATAATAAAAATCCCAAGAAATGGCAACACTGTGATAGCAAAGTTCATCAGTGTGTTGTATCAGTGTTCATCCAGCACAGACAAGAAAAAGAGAAGAAAAGAAAACCAAAGGACTGGGCTCACTGTAAACTTAGAAAGTTAAAATAAAAGTCTGTTTGTTCTTTGGCTGTTCTAAAATCCAGAATTTAAAAAGCATGTTACACATGTAAGAAGAAAGTTACACAAGATTTCATACATTCTTGCAAGCTGCCTTGGATAGGGACAGACATTCAAAAAGCCTGAGCCTGAATTGAATCAATCTTTGCAGGTTACTCTAACCTGGCTAGGCTGAACCAGTTTGTAACTTTACAGGCATTGCCTCTGGACTGAGAAAATGCAGACACATGGCTGCAGTGGCTCAGGCTAAAAGCCAGAGAGTGCTAGAGTAGCCCTCCCTTCCCTTCCACAATTTTGAGCTGAGGAAGGGCATGGCCAGACCCCGGCAAGATGCTCTGATTAGGGAGGGGTTCCCCCTACCTCACTGCTTCTGATCATCAAGAGAACCAGCAGGGAGTTGACAAAAAATCACGTAGCACCCCATCAGGAAAACAAAAGCATCTCTCATTAGTTCATGCTCTTTTTAAACAACTTTTTCAAGGAAGGAAGGAAGGACCAGAGGGACATTACCAGCTGACCTATAGATTATCTTCAACAAGCCCTAAGCGGACACTGTCCTGTCTGCCTTTGTCCTGCCTGCCTTACACAGACACTTCTCAGCATTAGCTAGCATACCAAATGCTGGCTATGGTCCAGGGAAGGAGGGAAATCCCTGCTTGAGCAGGGAGTGAATGTGGGAGAGGGAGGAGGGAGCCAGGCAGATGCTGCTGTGTCTGCAGTCTCTATCTGAGCTCCAGCTAGGGAGCAGAATGGCGTGGCCAACCCTGCTCTGGAGCAGAGAGTCCTGCCCAGGGCTGCAAAGCATCTGGGATTCTGGGGGATTCTAGTTTAACTTAAAACAGGAAGGGGTCTAGGACAGACATTGTATAAACAGGTTTGACACAAATTAGTTAAGTCTGATGCTACATTCAACCAAATTTATCTCAAACTAGTTTCAGCCATTTTCAAACTGGTTTATGTGCACTGATCATGTATTCTGTTATAGGTTTAAACCAGTTCAACCCCCTCCATGGCAAATGAACCTACCCCGTCTCACCCTGCCCTGCCCTGCCCACCCCCACGCTGCCCTGACTTACTTCCTTAGCTCCTGGAACTGGCAAATGCCATAAAATTGGCACTGGGAGTGGCTTGCAGGATGGGGATTGGTGGGCTCACAGTAGGGGTTGTCTTTCTAGGGGTGGGGGGAGGGTCTTGGAGCTAAAAATAGCCAGGTGACATCAAGGTGGGTAGGAAAAGTGCAGGCCCAGGCCTGAGTTTTCCCAGTGCCAGGACTGCTGATGGGAACTGTACAGAAGTTCAGTTAGATCAGTCTTGCTGTACCTGATTTAAGTTGGAATACCTTGGAGGTACAGGTTGCAGACAGAAGTGAAGTTCCACACTATAACTGAGAATATTTTAAAGGAAGTATTCTGAGCTACAACAATTCCTGAACAAAACAGAAGTTCACGTTGGTTCCAAGGGAGAGGGAAATCTACCTGCTGGCTGCAGCCTGCAGCTGGTTTCCCCTAGCAATAGAGCCTACCTGTTTTCCCTGTGAGCCTAACTGTTTTCAGAATGTGAGGGGGGGAAGTGAACAGGGCAAGTTTGTTCTAGGGGCTCCTCAGAGAGCTTTGGAGGGTGGCATGGGTACTGATGGGGGGGCTCCAATTTACCCACCTCACCCTCCATCAGGAGATTAAAAACCCACAGACTCACTCCCTCTGCTCTCTTTCCCCACCTCCCATTCTGAAAACAGTGACAAGCTGGCAGGCAGGCAGAGAGAAGTTACAGAAGATGTTCTGTTTTGAAATGTTTTCATCTGACCCCTCATGCAATGAGGGTTCAGACTTTCACCCAATCAGCCATTTTTCAAACTGTCTGCAGCTGTGAACTTGTGTTTGGTCACAACTATAGACCACTTTCTGTGGCCATATTAGGGGAAGATTGTCACTTCTGTCTGTGCCCACAGTTAACTTAGATTTGGTCAGCCATTTTTAGCCCAATTTATCCTTCCTGAACTGTACAGTTTGCAGTAAGGTCCACCTAACTAGGTGTCCACACCTAGGTGAACTAAGTTAGATCAGGTGGCTATTTTTAATGTGATCTAACCCTCCCTGAATGTCTGTATGTACCATAAGAAAAACAGGGCCTTTCTGTTTCTAGGCCATTGTTGTAACAATTTACATGAATGAAAGAGTAGATGGATTGGGCTCAATTCACCATTGCCTTCCATTTTGTCATATCATATACACCTGTGAAAAGTGTGTGACAAGTACCCACTTAAACGTGACTGGGTAGTTTTTCAGAAATACTTTGTACCCCCATTGCACGAGCATAATCGACATCCCATTGCAACCAACCAAATAAAAATAATAATGAATTCATTTTTATACACACACACACACACACACACACACACACACGCTTTTGCCTTTAAAAAACATAACCCTTGATTTTTGTCAATAGGGACACTTTGCTGTAAACTGTAACATTTTGCAACGTTATGCACAGTCTAAGCTTTTATTTAAAATATTAGAGGCTTGCAGTAGTGCAAATCAGGAGCAATTTCACTGAAGCCAATGACTCACTCTTCCAACTACACAAATTTATGCTCATTCTTTTTGAATGGATAAGGGAAAGATGACTCTAAACCAATCTCCAAACCCCAGGCAAGCCAGAGGGCAATATGAACAGCAGTTGTACTTAGTCCAGCTGCAGTCAGACACTGTGCCAGCAAAGGAATTTCCACAAATCCATATATGCACTGTCTTACTGTCTCCCACCTGGCCACCATAAGCTTACACATCCTGCCCCTGAGATGCCCTCCCCCCCATCCCTGAATTAAGGGAGATGAGGCAGGTAGCAGAAAGCTGGTTCATGTATAGAAAAAAGATTGAACCCCATAGCTCTGATTCTCCCTCCCAATCACATATAATAATGTAATGTCACCAAAGTCACCAAGTCCACTGGAAAAAACAATGAGCGATGAAAGTGGGTGTCAGAAGAGGTCACACTGAGGTGCTGTTGTTATATGAGGTGAATCAAACCCTGCCTTATTTTTCTTTTCTGAAGATTCAGCCAACATGATATAAAGCAATTGGAAAATTGTCTGCTGTTGCTTTCCCAGGAAGGGGATATAACACATTCTCTCCTTCAGCACGGCCAGATCTCTGTGGTGTGAACTTCAAAGCTTAATTGGGGCTATTTACATGCTAGCATTATTAAATCCAGGCATTTTTTCTGTCTTGTTCTGTTTTTACTACTTAAAAATAACGAGGATTATACAAACAGAGTAGCAAAACCATAACACAGTGTAATAATTTTAACTGCAAATTATATGTCGGGTGTTTCTTCATGTTTTTTTCCATTTAGTTCCATGAACAGTACCTTCAGTTTTGGACAGCTTTAATGGATAAAGTTAGATGGAGGGGTCCAAATTCTGGTTACCATTACAGCAGCTTTACTCTTCAGCAGCAACAAAGTATCTGAAAAGACACCTTAATTGGCTATCTAAGGATAACGCTTACGTAGAAGTGTCCTATGATATAGTAGGATCACAGTAGCTTTTCCTACTACACCAGTTCTCATCCCTTCTTCCCTAGTATTAGAAGACAGACTGAATAAGAGGCACATGATTGGAAAGCTGGAAGATGGCAAGATACTAGAATGTCCCCTCAAGGAAGCCTGATTATTGCTCTAACTTATGATTATAAAATAAGATAAATTTCAGCCTGAGTAAAGCCAGAGGAGCAATTAGCAGGCTTTTCTGACTAAGCAAAACCCTACTAGGGGCCTGGAGAGGGTGCTGAGCCCTGGGCTAGACAGGGATGGAAAGCAGTAAGGGATGGAGGAGGTGGGTCAGTGTTTCTTTCCCTGGGGACATAATATTCTAGGCTGCTGCTGCTGTTGAGTGGTCTACCTGGCCCTGGCTATTGCTACAGCAGCAGTGTTAAGCCTCTGCACCCAGCTGCTGCTGCTGCATCCCTGCAGAATCTTTGGGCGGCTGTCATTCTGGTGCCCCCTTTAAGTGGGCATCTTAGTCTAGTACATGCTTACGCATCTTAAGTTACGCTACTAACTAAAGGCATCAGACTGGCCCTAAATTAACATCTTTTTTTTTTTAATGGAAAAAAATAAAAATCCTGTACAGAAGAACTTACAAAAATATGTTAACATTAAAAATTATAGTACAATCCTGCAATACACAGGATTTCTAATGAAAATACTCTGGGCCTGATCCAAAAATCAACATATTCTATGGGAATCTTTCCAAAGCCTTCAGTGAGCTCTGGATGAGGCTTGATGAAGTGATGCAAGCAGCCACCAAAAGAATACAATGAATAAGTAATGTATTTTGCCTCCTGCAGAGAAACAGTGTGTTATCATTTTGTGGGTTTGATGATGACATATTATTTCAGCTAAAAAGTCAACCAGTAAAAAAAAATCTCATTGTATCTCCAGCAAATGTCCTTGCACATCATCTAAATACAAAGAGCGAGAGCTGATTTGGAGTCTTACAGATCTTAAGCATCACAATACCCCAAATCTCAGAAATAAAAGCACACACTCCTTGTGGACGTTGTAATTCTTCTGAATATAATGTTTCCCCCTCATTCTTTGTGGATGAATGATTATTTCTTTTAAAGCTGTCTGTTTCTCCACAGTCATTTACACAATTCCCAGCAGTTATCACCCAGTGTGCCCTCCCCCTACTATTGTAACTTTCACTGTCTCTACTCATTTTGCTTTTATTCCTTGTCCACATGGCACTCTTCAGAGAAAAGATTTTCTCAACAGGTACTTCAAGCCCCAGGGGTCCCAACTAAAGGTCAAACACAATTTAAGATTGGATCTAACCAAAAATAATAATTGTAACTCTCCATTTCGATATGAAAAAGTTGATGTCTCTCATTCCTGCTTTGCTATTTGACAAATGCTTGCCTGTGCTTCATAGAACAACATTTCTCTGGGTGTGAGCAAGTGTTTGCGGGATCTGGCTCGAGTAGGCCTCCTAAATTTGAGTTGGGATCCCGCGTATGAATGACCACTTGGCAGGAGGCAACAGAAGTAAGTCAGGGTGGGGGGGGAGGGGAGGAGAAGGGAGGGCCTGGAAGATCCCTACCTTTAGATCAGATGTGCCATTTCTAGGGCAACCTAATCCCTGTGAAATCTTGAATGCTAGGGCATTTAGATCACCCTAACCTTGGTTCTCTTTATTCCTCCTTCTTTCAGTGACAGATTTAGCCAAACCTCTTTAATCACTACCACTACTCCAGAAGCCCGTTTCCTCCTATTTTCCTCCAGTTTCATTTTGGTGAATGGATCCTTCTCATTTTCCACAATGTTGCATCTCTACAGCTCCCCATTTAGTTCACAGTCTCTTGGCCCAAACGCCCTTCTCAGCTCCCTGCATCTCTCCACATTGTTTGGTTCAAGAGTGACAAACTTCCTCTCCCACTGGGTCCCTCTTCTTTCTAGCATGGAATCTTTTATTTCCAGAACTTTCTAAAGCAATCCATACATATACCAGATATATTTTCATAGATATTTTATAATAGCCTATTTTTCCCCACAAAAAGAGCACTGTTTTTTATTCTTCCAGGAGTTGTACTGTTTCGGATCCAATATTACATATATCTGAGTACTATACTCATGGTGTATCTACACGTGTTGCCACGACATTGTTACTGTGCCATGATCCAAAAGGAAGGATTAAGTCATGACACAGTAACAGACTGTATTATGTCATACATTTGGCGCACGGCTTTTTTGAGCAGTTACTTTGCCGTAGTGGCACACTATACTGGAGGAGCACATTGGTATGACTAAGTAGCTGTTGCTCGCATGTAGATGCCCATGGATGATGCATCACCATAGCACAGTAACTTAGGAACTTTCCTTGGAGCTGAGATTAAGCTCACCAGGCTATAATGCCTACAATTGCTATTCCCCTCAGCTCTTTTAAATACAAGACACCAGGTTGGATTTTCTAGTTTTAAGGGAACAGCTGCTATTTTTAATGATTTATTGTCAGTATCTTCTCTGTTTCGCACTTTATTTCCTTCAGAACCCCCAGATGAATACCATCTGGTCCAAGTGATTTACTACACTTGTATTTCATGAGTTGCTCCATGACACTCCAAATTAAGACAAGGGAAATATAGGCTGAATTTCAGGAAAATCTTCCTAACAGATCTATTAGACCGTGGACTAATCTTTCTATGGAAGCCTCATCATTTGAGACATTTATAGCAGCAGTGGACAAAACAGTGGCAAAATGTACTGTAGGGGACAATTCTGTATTGCCAGGGGGATAACCTAGATATATGGTTCTGAAACTGAGATGGTAAAAAAAAAATGATGGAAACATTACGTGTTAAAAATGAAGTTCTTTCAAAATCAAATTACTTCACAAGATTTTGTTGGTTTTGCCAAAATTATATTTCAGAGAAAAAAAAGACAATAATGTTGACTGTCCAAGTTCAAAACTTTTGGAATGAAAATGTTTCCATTTTTCATTTAGAAATGTTTGTTTTCATTTTATATTATCAAATAAAGTATCAACTTTTATTCAGTCATTCAGAAGCCCTCCCCCCCATAATTTTCCTTTGCAGAGAATTTCTGATGTTTCAGTTTTTTGTTCTACTTCAAAACACAGACAAATTTCAAAATCTCAGAACCCTTTACAAGACAGGATTTCCATCCTTTATATGACTCCAAACAGAACCCTTACTATATTATGTGTTGTTTTTTTTAAACTAGAAATCACTGTGTAGCTTCTACCACACAATATTGCTACTTGATACTACAGCTAACTTACTGCAATATATGTGCCTTGACTAATGATATAATGCTTGGTTATATATAGTAATAAAATGAGCAAGAAAATGAAAAAAATAAGCTCACTTAAATGCTATAGGTATACCTACTCAATTAGGTATATGGTATATCCCAACCCTATTCAGTATCTGTGTTATTTCCCTTCCCTGAGCACATCAATATGAGTTCATATGTGCGGTATGAGGCACTGCAGAACCACACATCTGTGGAACCACACACTCCACACACGGTACATGAAGGCATTCCCCATGCTGCTGATTTGCAGCACAGGAGCCTCTGACCCACTCTTAAAAAAAATGGGGTGGCACAAGTGGAGGCAGCATGCACCACCCAAAACTGAAGTCTGGCTGGCCAGAGCTACAATCTAGCTGCTGCCAGAATCCTTGCTGCAGGATCACATGTGGCACAGGCATTCCCAAGGGATAAGCAGCAGCGGTGCACATAGTGCTGCAGCTGTTTGTCCCTGAGGATACACACATTTCTGCTCATAAGGATGTGCCCCCTGAGTGCAGAATGTGTCTGCCTAGCCTCTGACTATGTCAATTCATCTGTGCCCCAGGTTTCTAATCAGTAGGATGGGAATAAGGGTCCTCACCACATGCTTAGACCTTGATCTGAAAATCATTGTATAAAAGAATGTGATGGGGGACCATCCTGGGACTGAGTATGCAACTGGCCTGCCCGCTGTCTAGGGCAGTCCACCCTGTCTTTCCTGCCATGCCTTTGTTGCTATATGAAATGTTGATACTTATTTAAGCAGGAGGCTGCCCATTCTAAGCCCTGATGGCCAGGGCAAAAAACATGGCTCCAATCCTTTAGTGTGTCCCATCATACCTCGCAGATGGCATAACATACTGGTGACAATTATCTTGGCCCTTTACCAGGCCAAACCCAGCCCCACGCTGAGTCTCTCTCATCCTACCCCTAGCAGGCCACAGTTGCTCTGCCCCTCTCTTGGGCCTCAATCACACTGCCTTACTCTGCATAGCCTTTCAGGATCATCCAGACTCCCTAATCTATACAGTCCTTCAGACTTCATGTCTTGTGCACTTGGTCCTGGCCCCTCACAGACCTTCAGACCACCCAATTAAGGCCCTGCTCTATGATGAAGCATCAGGTCTACTACCCCAAATATCGGGCTGATTCCAACTCCTGGCTTTCTCTGGCCTCAGGCACCTCCAGCTTGGCCTATGGTGTCAGTTGACATGCCTGGACCTCTAAATCAGCCTCCCATTAGGCTTTGTTTTTATCCAGGCCTTCCACTAGGCCTCACTCTCTTAGGCATTGAGCTTTGGGCTCTCCTGGCCCCTGTGCAGTCACTCAAGCCTGGTACTTTTCCCTCAGGGTGTGCTCCCATAGCCTTTCCCCTCTATGGGGTCACCCACAAGGCACTAGGGGCTTAGGCTTTCTGGCACCCCATACACACTTTTCACTAGGGGGTGACAGGTGTGGCATTTCCTGGAAGCTACCCCACCATGGGAAGTCCCACCGCACTATCCAACCCAAGCAGGGTGTAGTTTTAGGTCATGTCCCATGACCCACTGCAGGCCTACCTACCCTGGACTTTCCCCACCCTTCCTGGGCTCCTTGATATTCTTCCTGGGCTGCTCACTCCTGGCCACTCTGTTCCAGCCTTCACCTCATAATACGAGCCTCAGTCACTGGCCCCATCTCTTAGGCCCCTTACAGGATACATCCCATCAAGTGCAACCCTGACCACATTATGAAGGATTTTAAGGCTCTTGGAGACAAGCTGAAGGAGGCAGGGGTGCAGGTGGTATTTTCCTCTCTTCTTCTGGTGAGTAGGCAGAGACGGCGACACGAGCAGCTGGTGCCGCCAGGCAGGCTTTGGGTTCCTTGATAATGACCGATGCTTTTGGGCAGGGGACTTGCTGGGGTGGGATGGGCTTCATCTCTCTCCTAAAGGCAAGCGTGTCTTCTCTTCCAGGTTGGCTGATTTTGTACAGCGAGCTTTAAACTAGCCTCGCCGGGGGAGGGGGGCCGCAGGAAGACGAGAAGATGCCATCTGAGCAAGACAGGTGACAAAGGCAAGGAGTGCTAAGGTAAGGAATGGGGGTCCAGACAGTCTCCTTAAATGGGGGGTGGCACACACAGTCCTGCAAGGCCTTAAATACCTATATACCAATGCTCTCAGTATGGTGAATAAACAGGAGGAACTCGCCCTCAGAATAGCTAGTTCAAACCCAGATGTCATAGGACTAACAGAAACATGGTGGGATTCATCCCATGACTGGGCAGTTAGCTTTAAGGGCCATAGGCTTTACAGGTGGGATAGGGAAGGAAGGAAAGGTGGGGGTGTGGCACTATATGTCAAGGAGCAATACACATCCTCTGCCAGTAGAATGGGGTCAGAGGAAGGGAAGGCTGAAGTGCTCTGGGTTAAGATTCAAGGGGGCCATGGGGAGAGCAATTTGACGGTGGGGGTCTACTATAGACCCCCCAACCAAGGGGAGGAGCTGGACCGGGAATTTTCGGGCCAGCTTGCAGAGGCACTTAAGGCAAGGGATGTAGTTGTCATGGGTGATTTTAATTACCCAGACATCTGCTGGGAGGAACAGTCAGCCAGGACGGACTGTTCCAGGAAGTTCCTGGCTGAGATACAGGACCTCCACTTAATCCAGGAGGTGCACGGTCCCACCAGAGGAAACGCCCTGTTGGACCTGGTCCTGGCCACAGGTAAGGGGCCTCCAGGTTCTTGACCACCTGGGTGATAGCGATCATCGCTTGCTGGAATTCACCATCCAGCGCAGGGTGTCAAGGGCCTGCAGCAAGACGGTAGCCCTAGACTTTAGGAGGGCCAACTTCAACAAGTTGAGGAGATTAGTGGGTGAGGCGCTGGGATCCTGGAGGGCAAGGGAACTCAGTTTCCAGGACGAGTGGTTGTTCCTGAAGGAAACGATACTCAGGGCCCAAGAGGAGTCCATCCCAACAAGAAGCAAGGGGGACAAGAGTGCCCGAAAGCCCCCCGGCTCACCAAGGGTGTCCAGGAATGCCTGCTTAACAAAAAGGCAGCATACGCCCAGTGGAAGGGGGGGTGCTATCTCCAAAGAGGAGTATACCTCCTCTGCTCGGGCCTGTAGGGGGGCTGTCAGGAAAGCTAAGGTGGACATAGAGCTAGGACTAGCGTCCAAGATCAAAGATAATAAAAAGTCCTTTTTCAAATATATAGGGAGGATGAAGAAGGCACCGGGTAATGTGCAGCCCCTGCAAAGTATGCTGGGCAATCTGGTGGTTGCGCCAGAGGGGAAAGCGGACCTCTTTAACCAATTCTTCACCTCTGTTTTCTTGTGCAGGGACCGGGACTTCCCCGCTGTGATGCCAGACAGACTCAAGGGGAACGCCTCCAGACCTCAGGTTGGAGAGAACCGGGTTAGAGAGCTTCTGGAGGGGCTGGACATGTTCAAGTCAGCGAGTCCAGATGCTCTCCACCCCAGGGTGTTGAGGGAGCTAGCTGGGGTTATTGCAGGGCCCTTGGCATGGCTTTACGAGCGCTCGTGGTGCTTGGGCCAGGTGCCAGATGGCTGGAAGATAGCTAACACGGTCCCCATCTTCAAAAAAGGGAAAAGAGAGGACCCGGGCAACTATAGGCCTGTCAGTCTTACCTCAATCCTAGGGAAACTCTTTGAGAAGATCCTCAAGGAGCACATCTGTGATGGGCCGACTTCAGGGATAATGCTCAAGGGCAACCAGTACGGTTTAATTAGGGGCAGGTCATGTCAGACCAACCTGATTGCCTTTTATGATCAGGTCCCAAAGGCAATGGATGCAGGTGTCGCTGTGGACGTAGCCTTTCTAGACTTCAGGAAGGCTTTGACACCATCTCCCACCCCATCCTCATTAAAAAACTAGGCGACTGTGGCATTGATGCCTACACAATCAGATGGATTGCAGATTGGCTCAAGGGGCGTACTCAGAGGGTGGTGGTGGACGGATCATATTCAACCTGGGGGGAAGTGGGCAGCGTAGTCCCCCAGGCCTCAGTCCTTAGGCCTGCGCTGTTCAATTTCTTTATCAGCGATTTGGAAAACGGGGTGAAATGCAACCTGTTTAAATTCACTGATGATACCAAAATTTGGGGTGAGGTGAGCACGCTAGAAGGGAGGGAAGGATTGCAGCAAGATCTGGTAGGTTACAGTGGGCTAACATAAACAGGATGCGTTTCAATACTGACAAGTGCAGGGTGCTGCACTTAGGCATTAGAAACCAGCAGCACACTTATAGAATGGGAAACTCCCTTCTTGAGAGCATGGAGGCAGAAAAGGATCTTGGAGTTATTATTGACTTCAAGAAGAACATGGACCGACAATGCGAGGTTACAGTTGGCAGGGCTAACTGGACCTTGTCGTGTATCCACACATGCACCTCAAGTAGAGCCAGGGAGGTGATCCTCCCCCTCTATGTGATGCTGGTCAGGCCACAGCTGGAGAACTGCATCCAGTTCTGTGCACCCCATTTCAGGAGGGATGTGGACAACATTGAAAGGGTCCAGAGGAGGGCCACCCGCATGATCCAGGGACAACAGGGGAGACCCTACATTGAAAGACTGCGGGACCTAAACCTGTTCAGCCTTCACAAGAGAAGGCTGAGGGGGGACCTGGTGACTGTCTATAAACTCACTAGGGGGGACCAGAAGGGTTTGGGTGTTTCCCCTAGTGCCCCCTGGCATGACAAGCAACAATGGACACAAATTATTGGAGAGTAGGTTTGGATTAGACATCTGCAAGAACTACTTCACAGTTAGGACGGCTAGGAGCTGGAATCAACTTCCAAGGGAAGTGGTGCTGGTTCCTACTTTGGGGATCTTTAAGAAGAGGCTTGATGCCTACCTGGCGGGACTCATTTGAGTCCAGTTTTTTTCTCCCACCCAGGCGGGGGGTCAGACTTGAAGATCTACAAGGTCCCTTCCAACCCTACTTCTATGATATGAATCTATGATTCTAAGTGGTTGAGCTTCAGCCTTCATCATTCCAGACTAGTTCCTGACTAATCTCCTCACTCTCACTGGTGGTTTCCCCCTCGAGGGACCTTTGCTCACTTAAGCCTGTCCCTGCTTTCTGGCCAGTTGGGGTGCCAGAGCTCTCCATTGCCCTTCATTGCAGTGGGCATACTTACCCATTGACTTCTCAGACCCTGACCCCAGCTTGGGCCAGTCGAGAGCCCTGGGTCAAACTACAAACAGCTGCAGCTGACTCTCTCCTTCAATGGGGGTCTATCCTTAGGTCCCATTAATCAGTCCTCTCCCACCAGGCTTGCCTGAAGCCACTATCTGAAGACTACCAGACATTTCATTTGTGAATGAAGAAGCTTGGCAGTGCTCTATGGACCATCTCTGATCCTTGGACTATGTTGAATAACCACAAGCACAAATGTTTTAATATATATTTTCCTTCCTTGGTCACTATTTGAATGCCAGTACCTTCCACATTATTATGGGGAGGTATAACAGAATGCCATTCTCAGTGGCATTTGGAAATTCCTGGGGGCACCCCAGAGTTCCCTTATATTTGAATTTTCTTTTGGGAACAGACTCCCCTTCACCCATCTGCCACATCTTGATGTTTCTTTGGTTCTTCAAGAGGAGGCTGCCCCAGGCCAAATATGGTCTATGCTCACAAACACCTGGAGATGATGAGCCTTATCGGCTATTTGCATGACTCTGATCTCCCCTTATCATGCTCCACGCCTCACAGGTGTCATTTATATCTTCTCCTCACTTTGCTGGGTTCTCAGCCAACGCAGCTTCCTGCCCTTTTTATATAGCTAAGCCATCCAGCTCAGACCCACTATGTTGGGCCTGGCTTTGAGGCACTAGCTTCAATCAATATGACTCTTTCCTCCTAGCTATCTGGTCTCTAAAGTTACGCCCCTATAGTGCTGGGTGCTCTGACTCCCTGTGGCACCAGGCTCTCTGGCCCCTGAGGCTGTACTCTTGAGGGTGCTAATGAGTCCTTCACCTCCCCTATAGCCTCAATTGCAAACCACTGGACTAAACTTCAACATACACACTAAGCCCCTGGGATACAACAAAGCAAAAAAACCCCAAACCCAAAATAGAGGCAATTAGTCTGTTTACCCCTGGCTCCACATCCCTGGATCACTTAGTTGGGTGCTCTCATTGGCAGTTCTGCTTCACAGATTCTTGGAGCCTTAGGAAGTCCACTCCCAGCCACAGCCTGGGTTAGTCATCCTCTCCCCTAGCTGGCTTAGCTCAAAGGCTTATATAGTCCTGGCTTAAACTCCCACACAGTCATGTGCCAGCCCCAGTCAGCTGACCAGTCTGCAGAATTACCCTGATGTGCTTGAAAGACTCTGGTCTTAAAGGGGAGTATCTGCTTCTTAGTAACAGGGCTAGGGTTCCCTGTTACTGGAGGATATGTGCAAAACTGAAAAATCCCTATATATTACCTTAGTATTTTCACTACAGCTCATCTTTCCTCTTCACAAAGGCATTCTCTTCCCTTAAGAATCTACTGGTTCTCCTATTTATCTTTCTCATCTTTGGATGGGAGCTGCCAGATAAGACCACTTTCCTGCAGCCATCCAAAAACAGTCCAGCCAGTCTCCACAAAAGGTATTGGGTGAAGGAACCACTCCAGTCTCCCTCTGCAGGTACCACTGCATTAAGCTTAGGGAAAGATATGACCCCCAAAAGCTTACCGTAGTAGTTTAGTAAACTTCAGAGCTTCTTTATCAACCAAAAGCTAGATAATGATAACTAATAATGATTAGGTTGCTAGGGAATTTATGAAAATGACCTGGTTATTAGTTTAAGTCCTATGGGGGATATATCTATACATGAGCTTTAGTGTAGCACCAGGGTGGGAAAATGGCAGATCTGGGCTGCAGACACACTCCATTTACCAGCAGCCCCTGCCTGAGTGGCTGGGGCCAGTTTCCATGGAGACCCCAGCAGCAGCTACTCTGGTAATGTAGGGCCGGGGTTTCTGTGGAGACCAGCTGCAGCAGCACTAGCAGGGGACAGAGCTACTCCAGAGCTTGGCTAGGATCTTGCAGCAGTGACAGTGTGGTCTAGAGCCAGGGCAGAGCTGTGATCAGTAGCTTGCATGCCCTGGGCAGGGACATGCAGGCAGTGGATCATGTCTCTGCCTGGCTCCTTGCAGCAGTGACAGCATGGCCCAGAGCTAGGGAAGAGCTGCAATCTGCTGCCTGCACATCCCTGCCCAGGACATGAAAGCTACTGATCACAGCTCTGCCCTGGCCAACCCAAAATCCCCTGTAACCCCCTGTAGCCACCCCTACCAGTGGTGCTGCCATGACTGCCACCACTGCCTGCCCTGCACAGGCTGTGGCATCTAATCTCACTCGGCTCTCACTCTGCATAGCTCCCCTCAGCTCCCCCACAAGGAAGTGGCTGGTGCTGCTGCTCCCTGCCAGAGCTCCTGGGGCCAGTTTCCATGGAAACCCTAGCACCAGCTATCACAGGGTGGCTGCTGCTGGGGTCACCATGGAAACCAGCACTAGCCACCCGGGCAGGGGCTGCTGAGAAAATGGAGTCCATTACCAGCTGGATTCAAAGGGTGGACTTTGCCTCTGGTGTAGCAGAAGCAACAATGGAAGGTCTCCTTCACCTGGGCATGTCTGGGTAAGTCTTGTCTCTTCTTGTTTCCCAGCTTTAAAGGAATTTGAAGGAGCATGCAGGGGATTGGCCCAACTTGGTAGCTCCTCAGTAATGGGAAGATTTAGGATCAGCTACGCATTAGGTCTGAAAAGTCAAAGGAGAAACTCACCTAAATAAAAGAGGCAGTAGGGAGGGAGGGTAACAGAAGGGAGGAAATCATTGAGCCTTTCCTATAGGCAGCAAAGGTAAGGTGAGGTTGCTGAAGAACTGGAGAAAAGAGAGAACCCAATGGCATTTGGCAGCTAGGAAAAGGATAAGGATTCTCTCAGGTTTCTCTTTATAATACACAGATTCATACCAATACACAAAAGGTGTATTGTTTCAACTCCTGCAAACTTGGCTACAGGGTTTAGGTCACAAGACCATCCCAAACATAATCTGCCACACTCACAGTTTCCTGATTCTGAACTATGTTTTCAGTTAGGATTTTAAACTATTTTTTAGACTCCATAAACTTAGATACTCCTCTACTTACCCTTATTTTTTGGTATTTTATACCTATGGAGCAGGGGAAACTAGTTACCGATAGGCATTTATGCTCTTTGCATTGTAATAGCCAGACTGTATTTGGCCTTTACATGGGAAAGAGTGGTCCTTCCCTGACACACAGTAGCCCCAACAGATAGCTGTGCATCTAACATCTAGGTCTTTACCTGTTGTTCTTAAGCAGTCTGCAGGGTGATTACTTTTTATTCTACTTTTTATTCTACTGTTCATGATGCTGTTTTAATATCTGCCCTCTGTTGCTAAAGGTACAACAATCCACTGATTTTACCAAAAGCAAAACCTGCAGTAAAGAATACAGTAAAGCTAAAGTTTTTTCCCTGGAGAAGAACTTTGAAATCCAATAGCTGTTTAGAGGGCACGCTGTGCAAAATGATTTTATCTCCTCTTTTATATCCATGCTGTTTGGTAACAGAGAAGCAGTGAATTTGATACAGCAAGTCATCCTAGATACTGGCTGTGTCTATATGAGATGCTTACTGAGTGGTAACGGTTACTACTGCACAGTAGCTCGTTACTACTGTGCAGTGGTGTCATATGGCATGAACTGTGACATGATGCTGCTTAGCAGTAGTAATGATACTGTGCAATACTAATGAGTTACGGTGCAGTCAGCATCACCAGAAAGCCATGAGAGGATGCTACTGTGCAGTAACTCTGGCTATTGCATAGTCATTTGGGTATGCAAGTACTGAATGACTGCATGGTAACAACTGCACAATCAGCATCTCATATAGATGTGGCCATTGTGTATCAAATCCCAGTTAAAAAGTCATCCTGATATAGGATGTAACACAACTATCACAGCATACGTCAGTTATGAAAATCTAACTATACTTGTGACACCTTTGCCGACTCTTCATTTTGCAGTCATTCTCATTCTCATCATAGTACAAGTCCTGAACTAATTAGCTTTCAGACCAAATTATGCTTCTACGTTTCAGCTGAAAAAACTAGAGGGGTGGGCCTCTTCCAGTTAGGACTGTGATTGCAAGCTGGGCATAGCCGGGTAGCTGTTATTCTAGTATAATCTATACCTCGCCTATTGGAAGCAGACTATTTCAGATTCTACAATAGACATGTGCAATATTTTCCATACTCGTGCAGGCTACACATGGCTTTCCGAATGCTGTAAATTCAGCTTGCTTTAGATTCTGATTTATTGACCAAAACTGCTAGCAGCTGGATTTTCAGATTTCCCGATGAAATTAAATTAAACATCATGCAATACCATATAAATTTACTGGTTAAAAAAAGATTTCCTGCAAATAGCCATTAAATAAGGGAAAAGATACCTAATTTAAATATCTGCATTATTTTTATTAATTCCTGTCTTCTCAACTGTTAGCAAGTCTTTTTCCTTTCACTTGCCTCTCTGCTTCCATTAGCATAGTAAAATTAAGGTGTACCTTAGCACATCTGTTGGTTTTATAGTACAAAAGCCAAGTCTTCTGTGTAGATGGTGCTAGAACATATCATTAAATATTACTTTCTAGTTAAAAAGAGGTTCATTTTAAAATAACAGATGCTTTAGATCAAGTGAATATTCAAGTGAATATTATTGCTAGTAATATTTATAATAAAACCAGTCACAATGCTACTTTATGATTGGCCTGGTCTTTTTATTGTAAAACCAGGAGGTGACATCTTATAAAAAAGGTTATGGAAAAATATTCACGTGAAGGCAAAATAAAATTTCTCACTCGTCCCTCATATAATTAGTTAGGGTCAAGTTCAGATACCCTTATTCATACCATTGCAGTGCTTCACAGATAGATTCCCTGACTTTAATATGAGTATGTTGTTATCCCAATATGAGTAAGAGAATGAAAACCTGGCCTTTAGTTCATGCAGGTTAAAAATCTCTGCAAATTATTTTGGCATATTCTACTTATAGATATTTTGCCCATCTGTTTGAAACAAGGAACAATACTTTTTTGACTTTGCTGTGCTTTGGATCAGCTTTAGGTACCTAACAACTGTTTCAGTAAGCTGGCATACTGAAACAGTGTGTGGTCAACCTTCACTTGATCACGCAATTTACATAATAGAAATGGATACACCATAAAAGGAATGGATGGGAAGCAAAAATCAAGAGAGGGTTTGACAAACTACCTACAATTAGTGAAACTATTTATTGACTGCCTTTAATACAGGTCCAACTGACAGGTATCTACAAATGGTGGGCCTGACTCTGTTTTCTGGTCCTGATATGTTTTTACACCAACCCAAACATATATCTTTAACTGCTAATCTCAATTAATGTGGACTGGCAGCATACAAGTAACCTTATTTGCTTTATTTATGAGTTAGTTATATCAGGTCTCACCTTCTAATGTGAACTCAGGATGGTGCTTCTAAATACATGCCATCTAGCATGTGAATTGTAGTTCTCCTGAGAGAAATTGCAATTTGATTTCTGACACTGGGTCGCAATGTTATCAAGTGAGTTTCTATTTTCCCAGTTTGCTGGGCAAGCGGGTCATCGGGGTCTCCTGTGAGACAGATTAAACTAGACAAAAGTGGAGAGTGCTCTGGTCTGGGTAAAGATACATGATAAAGAAAGGTTGTGTTAGAAGCTCAGGCAAATCCAGCTATTCATGGGAGGAGGGGCAGAGCTAGTTAACGTATTTCAGTGTAGAACAATTTCTTTACTGTATATCTGTATTACGCACGTGCACACAGAGTACGAGTACCTACTGGCATATTGTCATGCCACATTCAAATCTATTACCCCATTTTAAAAGCAAGGTTAAGATTGATACATTAGCTGAGGACACATATCACTATACTGGTAATTTTGGTTGGTGAGTCTGATTTAAAGAGCAACATTATAAATGGGATGAGGGAGGAAGACAGAAAAACACTTTATAGTAAAGCTGAAAGTCAAACAAGCAAAATGGGAAATCTGAATTAGTGGATGAGAGAAGAAATTACCTTTATAACTGAAGTGCCTTTGTATGCCTATATATAATGTTCTCAAACACACATCTACGTAAAATATTGGGTCCAGCCTTGGAAGGCTTCCCTCCATGAATCTTCTACTGTGAGAATTCCATCCATGTGATGTTTGCATTCCATACATTATTTATATGGATTACATCATATCATATGTATATCGAACTACTTATAAATTAAATTTATTTAATGAGCTTGTCTTTGTTCTTCCTCCTTTCACCAGCTTTCTCTCTTTCTGCACATATTTTATACACTCTAGTTGCTGTATAATTAATCCAATTTTTCCAATTAATCCCTTTGCTATTTTACAGATCACAGTTTTAACACTCTTCTAGCAGCATCTTTCCATTTCCTTCAAAATACATATATTTCCTTGTTTGATTCTGGTTCATTTTTCAGTTTCTCATTCCCACACTCCCCGGCTCATTCCCTTTTTGCCCTCCTTTTCTTTTCTGGCTTTTTCTTTGTTCTCCCTTTGCAATGACACTTCTTGTGTCCTTTTTTTCTTCTTGGGTCTTTTTGGGTTGAGGAGGAAAGCAGCTCATCTTCATTCTCCCAGCCCTGTAAGAAGATCCACTGGAAGAGGAGTGAGTACCAGTGGATTTTCTCTCTATCCAGATCTCTCCTGGAATAGCAGGCACGGTGACTGGTGCATTCTTTGTTCTGCCAATTACACCCCTAATTTCTCAGAGATCAAAGATTTTATTTGTCTGTAGAACTGTTCATTCCCAGTACTGCATTAGTGACTGAGGTTGAGCATAAAGAAACAGGGCCCCGAACTGAAAATTCAGGCACTTTGTACTGCGTGTTGGCAGACTATACAGAAAATGATTGTGCTACTTGTGGTCACCATGTCAGAGCTTTCCTCACTATATCTCTCCTTTCCTCTCTGTATGTGCTATAGTTGACAATTCTATTTAACCTTGTACTGAACAGAAAGCTGCAACCGATGAACATGATCCCATTTTCCAATGTGTTGATGAATGTCCCTGAAGTTCCTTTCGTATATATTTCACAGAAGGGGAAATATAGTTGGAAATCCCCAAGTGTTCATACTGAATGTGTCCACAATTATTTTAGTTATATTTATCCATTTCTCCTTTTCAAAATTAGGCTGCTGCAGGGGAAGTATCAGATATAAATGTACAGGCATGACTACTCTTGATTGTCAAAAGGACTGTCAATTTATGAAAAGGATGATAGGTTTTATAGCAGCATAGTTCCACAGAGACCAGTATCCATTATCTAGATATGTGATATTGTACATTTTCATATAAGGTACATTGTAAGGGAGGTCACTGTCTTCCTTTTATATTCCCAGCTAATATTTCTATTTCTTCTTAATCCAATATTATTAGTGATGATGAAAACTGAAGTAGTCATTACATGAGGTCCAGTCCCAAATGGCCAATTTTCACATAGTTAATGAGAACTATGAATATCTATTTGAAAATGGTGTAAGTAATTTATGGGTTTAAGTTGCCACTGGATGAGGATGTTGTTTGTTTTTTTAAAATCTGTCACTATGAAAATGGTAGCAGAACATTTCAGGCAACTATTAAGGCATGTTAAGAGGCATAGTAAGATCCAAGTTTCATCCCTAATCCGGATTTATGCCAAAGGCTGCCTGCAGCTGTAAGTAGGTCTGTATTTATTTACACTGGGGAGTCAAAAGTGGCTGGATGTGACACTAGCCATAACATTTTGCTGTGTAACATCAGCTACAGAAGCTGGTTGTCCTTTGACATTTAATATGGATATTGGTGGAACCACCAGTGTCCTTATCATCATTTGAAAAAAACACCATCAGACATTCAAAATCCTTAGAGAAATGTCTCAGTTGCCACTGTTTTCAGTGCTTACCATGGAGAGCTATAATACTGCATGTAAATTCGCATGCTAAGATCAACTTTTCCAGAGATTACAAAGCAAGCCTTTTTAGAAAGTGAAATCAGTTCTGCTGTTTGAAGGGTGGTTGGGAATAAACACATAACTCTAACATACTGAAGAGATGTCTGTTGTCCAACTACTTCTGATATATTGCCATTGCAAAATCCACTGAAGTCCATTATAAATTGAGATTTGAAAATGAAATGCTATGATTGACAGTTATGGCTTGGCAGCTGTGCAGTTCTGATATAGGGATCACAAGGTCAAGACATAATTAGCCTCCACTTCTTAACATTAGAGTGAAAATAATTTTGTCACAGAACTCACATTTTTTTAAAGTCACTCAGAAGGAGACAAACATAGAAAGGAAAATGTATCACCAAGTTTTAAATATAATGTTTTGTCCAGGCAGCATTTTTAAGAACATGCATAAAACTGTAGCCAGTCTCAGGAAAGGGAAAATGAAAGTGCAGTGCAGCTCTTACTTTTCAAAGAGCACTGATTCTAACTTTCCCTGTTCCTTTGAAAGTTATACTGGGAACATAAAAGCTCCTAGTTTAACTGTTTCAATTAAATGTTCAGGACAGAATGGCTTTGAATATAACAAATGGTATTATTATATGGTAGCAGTCATGGAAAACATTCATAGAAAATTATTGTGTATGCACAGAAACCATCTATACTTTAAATGTCATATAGTAGCACAGTTTGATAGCAAATTTGGATTTGCTAAAACTCCACTTATTGGACAAAATCATGAGTTCTTTACCCAAAATTTGGTAAAATCTGAATCAGGACTTCAGAATTGAATCTTCATTCCTTTCACATGTTCAGACTAGATTAGAGTTAGATGTTGTATTTTAATTCCATGGAGATGCTATTCCTGAAAAGAAGTGACTTTACGCTGGAATAATTTCCAAAGAACTGAGACAGGCAAGTTCTTAGGGTAGCATAGCTTATTTTGCTGCTGAAAAAAAGATATACAAGTAGAGAGGTTGATGGTTGTAGCCATGTTGATCTAAGGACAGGCAGATAAGTTTTTTTGGGTAGATGTGATATCTTTTATTTGATCAACTAAATAGTTGGGGAAATTGTTCTTTGCAAACTTTCAGGGACAAACACCATTCTTCAGGCATAGGGAGAGTCTGTTGGTGTTTATGTGCTCTCCTGGGTAGAATAGAAGCCAATATGCAAAATACAGGTCTGTGAAAATGCAAATGTGTGTCAGTGAGGATCCAAAGGAATGGGGGACAATAGGTAAGATCCAGTTGGAGTGAGGGGAAAAGGAATGTAGAACTGGTGATAGAATATAACTGGTAAAATGAAGACTGGTTACCTGGAGCCATCAGATGGCAGACAGGTTATAATGTGCCATAAATCCAATGTCCATGATTTTTGGATCCAGTAGATTTATGAAGTGAAGTTC
This sequence comes from Crocodylus siamensis, assembly GCF_052110815.1. NCBI lineage: Eukaryota > Metazoa > Chordata > Crocodylia > Crocodylidae > Crocodylus > Crocodylus siamensis. Next base: position 153,405,059 of record NC_143396.1, on the reverse strand, counting down.
ATATAGGTTCATCTGTGAAAGGTGTTTTGTAAATTCTCTTTGAGGATTAGAATAAAGAGATTGCAGAGGGGTTAGCTTGTGAGAATTGTACACCCACAGGTAATTGGGTATTTTGCCTTTGATAGATTTTCAGTGTGCGTTCATTCTGATACACAGCAGTTGTTTGAATTCTACATATATTCCATCAAGGCATTTATTGCAGTGGATGAGATATATTTCATTTCTGGAGGTGCAGGTGTAAGATCCAGGAATGGTGATGGTTCTGTTGTGGGGTGTAGTTATTGTGGGAGTAGTGGAGATGTGTTGGCAGGTTTTACATTTTTTGCCCCAGCATGGTCTGGATCCATTCAGTGTGCTTTGGGCCATAGGAAGTTTGCTTCTGGTAATGAGGTTGGTGAGGTTGGGTGCTTGTTTAAAGACTAGGATGGGTGATTCTGGAAAGACCTCTTTGAAAATTGGGTCTTCCTCTAGTATGGGTTGCAACTGTTTGAGAATTTTCCATATAGGTTCGAGGGAAGGATGGTATGTCACTAATGGTGTGTGATTCATGGGGATTTTCTTTTTGAACTGCTGTGTTCTTCACATGGTATCTAGGTGGCTCTTTCAAAAATATGATCTCTCTCCTTGGAGGAGTGTCCTTGTTGGGTGAAAGCCCTTTTGACATTTGCGAGGTGATGATCATGGGTATTCTTCTTGGTGCAAATGTGGTGGTATTGGAGGGCTTGGCTATATATTACAGCTTTCTTGATATATTTAGGGTGATTGCTGGTTTTGTGTAGATACGTATGTTGATCCATGGGTTTCTTGTGTATGGTGGTTTGTATTTTACCATTCTGGATATTGATCATAGTGTCTAAAAAGAAAATGTTGGTGCAGGAGCATTCAAGAGACAATCTGATGGAGGGGTGATGGTTATTGAATTTGTGATGGGAATCAATCAGAGACTGCGGGTTTTTGATCCAAATGATGAAGATATCATCTATATATCTTAGCTATAGCAAGGGTTTGATGGTGCATTTCTTAAGGACTTCTTCTTTGAGGTGCACCATAAAAAGGTTGGTGGGGCCATTTTGATGCCCATTACTGTGCCTAGGATTTGGAAGAAGTATTGGTTTTTGAAAGTGAAGTTTTTGTGTGTGAGGATGAAGTGTATCAGTTCAGTGATATCTTTAAGTTTGTATTCTGAGTTGTAAGGTGTGGGATGTTGATTAGGCTGGTAACATCCATGGTGGCTAGGAAGGTATTGCTGGGAAGGTGGTTTATGTTTTTGAGTTTTCATCAAAAGTCTGCTGTGTCTTGGACAAAACTTAGTCTTTGGGTAACAAGAGGCTTTAAGATGGATTGGATGAAACCTGATATTCCCTCATGGTTATAGGTCTGCCCGGGTTTTCTTGTGTGTGGACTTTAGGGAGCATGTAAAAAATCTCTGGATTGGATAGTGTAGTTTTTCTTGTAGTTTAGATGGAAACGATGTGATGGTGGTTTTGAGTTTTAAGGTGAAAAGGAGAATTACATGTTCCTCTAGCTTTTTGTAGCAGGTGGCATCAGAGAGTTTTCTGTTGGCTTCTTTTCTGTAGTCTTCACAGTTAGGGATGACTATAGCTCCTCCTTTATCTGCTCATTTAATTGCTATTTGGTGGTTGGATATTAAAGATTCTATGGCCTTTCTAAGACAGAGAGGTTGTTATGGTGGTGTTTGTTGATTATTTCATTATTCATTCTTTCCCTGAAGCAGTCAATATAGCAGTTGAGGTTTGAATTTCATAGACTGTGAGGTGTCTAATCCGATTCTTTGTGTGGATTTTTTGGTGTTAATCTTTTCCTTGATGTTTTCACAGGATGAATTGTTGTTGAAAGTGGATTTGTTTTGGTTGTGGAGATGTTCACAAGAATTGCTTCAGTACAAAAGGAAAATCCCCATGAATAGCACACCACTGATGACATACCATCCTTCCCTGGAACCTATGTAGAAAATTCTCAAACAATTGCAACCCATACTAGAAGAAGACCCAATTCTCAAAGAGATCTTTCCAGAACTACCGATCCTAACCTTTAAACAAGCACCAAACTTTATACATATGTTGTAAATAGCAAGATTACATCCTAGCAATATTCACTCCCTCAGTTTCTTTTCCTAACTGGAAAAGACTATAGAGGGTCAAATCTTAGGCAAACCACTCATGCCAAAATAAGTAACTTTTGTGTGGGAATAAGGACTTATTTTAAGAAGAGAATTTGAGAAAAAATAATTAGAAAAAAAAGACAGATCATCCAAAAAAATAGAAACTGTTAGTAATGTAAACTTCATTAACATAAGGGAGTTAAAAATTACAAATTTAGCTGCTATTTATTTTAGGCTGTGTGTATCTGCTTTTTTCTAAAGCTTGGGGAACAGCAGTCTTATCGCAGAAAGCCTGTCCAACATTTCTCCCAATTATAAACCTGATCAAATAAAATCTATTACCAAACAAACTTTGCCTTTAACACTGAAAGAAGCAGTTCAGTTCACTGATTTACAGTATCCGGTATGTTACCTCCAAGGGGATGTGGTACAGATTCAGCCTCTTTTGAGATGGAATGTCTCAGGGGACTATTATCTACCAAAGCTCTTGTAGATCTGGTGCAGGAGTGGAACGTGGTTTTTCTGTTGAACGTTTCTCATAAGCAGCCAATACTAAAGGAGGAAACTGTTGTTGTAAAACGTGAAGCAGTGGATCTAGCAAATTGCTAGACTGCTACAGAGGGGAAAGGGAAAGTAAGTTCCCAGAGTTTCTATTGGATTTCTTCTGGTGTAGTGCTAAGTATGTAAATAAGGGACAGCAGAATGATATAAGAGACTTTCTGGTTAGGAACTATTATTTTGTCCTTTCTGATCCATCAGAGATATAGGTTGAATTGTACTTGTCCAGCACAAGATTAATATGGAGGAAAATATTCCATTAACCATCCATCTCACCATTCACCAGTAAGAAAGATGGGAGAGGCTTTATAGAAAGAAATGGATCAGGAAGTTTGATCCATTCATCTGTAGTCCTACATAAGTAAAATGTTGGCAGCAGTGCATTCAATGAGATTGTGGCCTTCATAAAACATTGAGAGTGACCTGTCTGGCTCAGCACTGACTGAAAGAGGTTTGGAGCTGTAAGAAAAAAAAATCCTGTTTCATTCTTTCTTCATTCAGGGAAACAGGACTTCGTACAGTCTTTATAAACAAAGAGGATTGTGTTAGAAAAAAAACCCAGCCAACTCAACCTGTAACTAGAACTCTATTAGACCTGAAATATTTATCCCCTGATCAAAAAAGGCAACAATATCTTATTTCTCATGCAAGGTCAAAGGAAAATGTGTCAGAGCAGCAGACAGCATGACTAGCCTCCAGTTGGCTTTGACTAAGTGAAGCTGGCTGCTGGCAGCCTACTTCCAGCTGGCCCAGTTACCTGCATGGGTGTGCTGCCTGCATACAAACAGCAGCTCTTCCAGTGCTCAGGAGGCTACTTAACAGCACAGATGGCCCTGCCCCTGGGGAAATCCTCTGCAGAAGCATAAGAGGGGGCAGTGTCACAGGATGGGCACCAGCCCACTCTTTCTTTCTGCCCTGGATTAATTTTGAGCAAAGTTTACCTCATTGTAATGCCCAGCATGTTATTTATTTCTTAGTAAATGTTAACTTGAGAAAAGAGGCAGCTTATAGTTCACAAGGGTATTAATAACAGTTCACAAGTGCTTACAGTTCACAAGGGTGTGGAGCTGGAGGAAAATCAAGGGCCACATTGGACCCCTGCTAAACCAGATGGGACAGTTGACTACCGATGCCCAGGAAAAAGCCAACTTGCTAAATGGGTATTTTGCATCGGTCTTTCACCAGTCCCATGGGATGCCCTGCCCCTGCCCATTAAGGGATGGGAAGGCCTGGGTGAGGGAGACCTCCATCAATGCTGACCTTGTAAAGGAATACCTTGAGAGGCTGGATACCTTCAAGTCAGCCAGGTCTGACAGCTTATACCCCAGAGTACTCAAGGACCTGGCAAGCATCATAGCTCAGCCCCTGGCACAGATCTACAAGTACTCTTGGTGCTCTGGTGAAGTGCCCTGTGATTGGAAGAAGGCCAGTGTGGTGCCTATCTTCAAGAAAGGGGGGAAAGTGGATCTGGCAAACTACAGGCCCATCAGCCTGACCTCTATCCCAGGGAAGATCCTAGAAAAGATTATCAAAGAGACCATTCTCAACAGACTGGCTAATGGCAAAATCCTGAAGGATAGCCAGCATGGGTTTGTCACGGGTAGGACTTGCTTGACTAATCTTTTTTCCTTTTATGACGAGGTGACCTATCACCTGGACAAGGGGGAAGAGACTGATGTCATATATCTTGACTTCAAAAAAGCCTTCAATCTGGTATCCCATGATTACCTTTTAGCAAAACTGGCCAACTGCAGCCTCAGCTTCACCATGGTCCATTGGCTGGGGAATTGGCTCCATGGTTAGACCCAGAGGGTGATGGTTGACAGAAGTCAATCGTTTTGGTGCACTGTGACCAGTGGGGTCCCTCAAGGCTCTGTTCTATTATTCAACATCTTCTTTAATGATGTGGACATTGGTGTCAAAAGCAGACTGGCCAAGTTCACCGATGACACCAAACTTTGGGGTAAAGCCCTAAGTACAGGAGGGTGATCCAGGCTGACCTTGACAGGCTCACAAAATGGGTGAATGAGAACCTGATGGTGTTTAACACTGAAAAATGCAAGGTTTTCCACCTTGGGAAGAAAAACCCACAGAATGCTTATAGGCTCGGCAGTGCTACACTGGCTAGCACTATGGATGAAAGGGACTTGAGGGTCATGATTGACCGCAAGATGAACATAAACTTTCAATTTGATGCTGCAGCTAGTAAAGCGGGCAAAACGCTGGCTTGCATCCATAGATGCTTGTCAAGCAAATCCCAGGACAACACTTTCCCATTGTATTCGGCCTTGGTGAGGCCACAGCTGGCGTACTGAGTCCAGTTTTTTGCTCCACCATTCAAAAACGACATAGAAAAGCTTGAGAGAGTCCAGAGAAGAGCCATGTGCATAATCAGAGGTCAGGAAAACAGACCTTATAATGAGAGACTGAGAGCTATGGGATTCTTCAGCCTGGAAAAGCACAGACTTGGGGTGATCTGGTGGCCACTGTGAAAAAGTGTGTTTACCGAAGTGTCCTGCTCGTTCGAAAGGTCTCCCTCAGGATACAAGACTCTCACCCTCCGGGCTACATGCCCCGAACTCGCCTGCCACGACTTTGATGATTTCTGGTTCAGATGGACTGTCTGGCGCATACACGTCCGGAAATGAGACCTTGTGTCCGTCAGGGAGCTGGTGAGGGCTCCTCCACCCCTACAACCTCGCCCGTGCCTCTGCAGCAGGAATCCCTCTAAGGCTCACTCTTCTTGTGTGAGTCCAAACCTCATGAGAAGTGATGGAGGGATAACGTGAATGCTGCCGCTGCCTAAAGCGGCAGTACTTGAAGTCCCGCTCTCTCCTTGAGCAGGATCCTGCTTCGTTCTCCGGGGCCTTCTTCTATGGGCATCCTCAGCTTGCCCTCTGGGCCCGCCCCCGTGGCTTGACGCCGAGAACACCCCGCCGACAGTCGTCCACCCCTTTTACCCTTTTGGGGCTTGTCTTTGCCCTGCTCACGCCGAAGCCAGACACTCCAGCGTGTTGCGGTCGACCCGTCACCGCTCTGGGTCACCGCCTCTCGCTCATGCCCCACAGCGGCGCCTTACCACTGCCCCAAAACGTGCGAACCTGGCCTCAGGCGGCGCGCATCTGCCCCTCCGCTTCCTCGCCGGTCTCCGCCGCTCGCTGTGGCACTTCCGCTTCCGCTCCCCACTCCGGCGTGGCTTTTGAGCCGGAGGCTCCTGCCGCACATCTATAAGAGGTAAGTATTTGCTCCGCCTTCCGGCGCCGCGGCGGGGCCTTTCCCGCGGAGGGGGCAGCCCAGCGAGCTTCACAGCCCACTGATTTACCTGCTCCCGCACAGCCACCTATAAGTTTATCAGGGGTGTTCACCAGGATATGGGAGAATGTCTGTTTGTCAGAGCACCCCAAGGGATGACAAGATCGAATGGTCACAAACTCCTCCATGATTGTTTCAGGCTGGACATAAGGAAGAATTTCTTTACTGTCCGAGCCCCTAAGGTTTGGAACAGACTGCTGCCAAAAGTGGTTCAAGCACCTACTTTGAATGCCTTCAAGAGAAATTTGGATGTTTATCTTGCTGGGATCCTATGACCCCTGCTGACTTCTTGCCCCTGGGGTGGGGGGCTGGACTCAAAGATCTTCCAATGTCCCTACCAGCCCTAATGTCTATGAAATCTATGAATATGGTGTTCCATTGTCTCTCTCTCATAATTCACTCATCCTCCAGTCCAGACAATGGATCTTAGTCTTCTCTGTCCCACTATCTCCTGCACTCTTGCTTCTCCCAGCAGAACCTTGTTGCACCCTACACCACTCTGCGATCACTCTGACTCAGTTTCTGACTGAGCCTTCTCAGTTCCTTTTATTCTATGCTCCTTCATGCACTGTCACTGTCTTATTCTGTATCTGGCCCCGCCTGGGCACTTGTGAGTACCTCCTCTTCAACCCTTTTCTATTCCCCTTGGTCCTTTGGGTTAACCAAACAATGATCAGGCCAAATCAAATCAAAAGATGGTCTCAAATCAAAAGAAAATATGCTCCCTTTCCCTGGGGTAATTATGATATCCTGTCAGCTTTAGTGTCCATCTCTTTAAGGCTGTGATCTTCCCTGACCTTCCTCTGGTCTGCCAGGCTTGGGTAACCCTAAAGTCTCTTCCCACTGTAGTTTTGGCAACTCCCTACCTGCATGAGGGACTCTTTAATCTCATAGTGTTCCTTTCCATTCTCTCCCTTTTCCCCTTCTGGTATCTGTTTTATCAATCCAGGACAGGCTGCTAATTACTTTGCCCAGGTGTCCCCCATTATCAGTGCCAGCCCCCTGTTTTGTTTTTTTTCCCTCCATCCTGCTTGTCAGTTCCTATGGTAACCTGGGTGCAGGCTTGCTTACTGGGTGCAGTTTCAGGGTTCCATTCCTTATTCCCTGCCCCTTGCCACAGATGGATATATGAGTCTTATAATCCTGGCACTGCCTAAAGCAGGGGTGGGCCATGGGCCATGGGCCAGATCTAGCCTGCAAAGTGATTCTATCCAGTCCGTGGTGGGTGCTTTGGCCCCACCCAGCCCAGGGGCAGGGGCAGCCCAGGCTGTGGCATATGTGGTCTGTCCTGCTGCCCCCAGGCACAGAGAAGCTACCTGGTGCACAGCACAGCTCACACTATCCCCGCGCACATGCCAGGAGCTGTAGTCCATGGGGCTGGGTAGTAGGATGGGGCAGAGGCTCTTAGCATGGCAGATGGGCTTAGCTTCCTGGCAGCTTCCTTCGTAGTGGCTCACTCTTATGGATGCTGCTGCCACTGTCTCCACAATTGCTGCCAGACCTGGCCCTGCTGCCCAGGCATCCTGGCCCATACCCTCCACTGAGGACAACAGATGGAGGCCCCTCGGGTCTCCATGGATACTGGCCCAGGACCCCTGCAGGCAGGGTGCCCTCAGCCAGGCAGATCCAGTAGGGCCATCTGGGTTTGGAACAGGCAGCTGGGGTTGGGGCTGGGGCTGGGGCTGGGGCTAGGGCCAGGGCTGAGATCATGGGGTGATGACAGTGGTAGGGTAGGGCCCAACGCAGAGTTGCAGTCTCCTCCCTGCACATCCTTGTGATGGGCATCAGTTCCATGGGCAGGGGCCAGCCACTGACTGCAGAACTGGTGCCTGTCACAGGATGTGAGGACAGATTGTGGCCTTGCCCCAGGCCCCAACGCTGTGCTGTCACTGTGAACTCAGCAGTGGCTCTGGCCTCACCCACCTGTCCTGCTCCCAAATGCCACTCCCTGCTGGCCTGCAGCCCCATCCCATCTGCCTGACTGAGTGTTCCCTTCCCTCCTGATCAGTGTTTTCAGAGGTGGGTGCAGGGTAAACAGGCTGGGGGCCAGATAATAGGGCTGAGTGAAATGTCAATGAGTATTTCATTTTGAGGCTGTTTCAACATATTTCGAGCTCAAAACCGCAAAATCAAAATGAAAACAAAGACTTTAGAATCATAGAATCAATGAGTGAGAAGGGACCTAGACAGATCATCGAGTCCAACCCCCTGCCATGGGCAGGAAGGAGCACTGGGGGAGGAGGAGGAAATTATAAGACCCCAGCCAGGTGCCTATCCAGTCTCCTCTTGAAGATCTCCAGGGAAGGTGAGAGCACCACCTCTCTGGGAAGCCTGTTCCAGGCTCTGGCCACCCTTATAGTGAAGTAGTTCTTCCTAATATCTAACCTAAACCTATCCACCCCCAGCTTGTGGCCATTGTTCCTGGTAAGTGCAAGGGGGGCCCTGGTGAACAGACTTTCCCAAAGTCCCTGCTGCTGGCCCCTGATAAAGTTGTAGGCAGCCACAAGATCCCCCCTCAGTCTCCTCTTGCGGACACTAAAGAGATTCAGATCCCTCAGCCTCTTCTCATAGGACTGGCCATGGAGGCCCTCAGCCAAACAAGTGGCCCTCCTCTGGACCCTCTCCAGGTCCTCCACGTCCTTCTTGAAGTGCGGCGCCCAGAACTGGACACAGTACTCCAGCTGTGGCCTGACCAGTGCCGCATAGAGGGGGAGCAAGACCTCTCTGGACCTGTTAGTGATGCCCCTGTTGAGTGGCCTGTTAGCCACGTGCCCAGAGTGCTATGAATATTCATAGGCTGATTATATAACTATAATTCAATCAGTTTTTGTCTACTTGTTTTATTATGTCAACACAGTTATTGGTTATTAAATATACTCTCAGAAAATTAGTTTTCAGATTTAAAAAAAAAATGATAATAAAGATCTTTAGTATATACTAGGCCATAATATTTTTTTGAACATTTTAGATACTTACTGAATTTTCTGAACTGCAACATACTTTTAAAAATGCTGACTGTATGTGCTACTTAAACCATCAGTGTCATATTCCACAGAAGCCTGCCTTAGCAGCTCGCAATTTGTGTCATTAGACTTTATATTCATAGAACTCTGAGCTGTAAGTATTCACATACCGTGTGGCATCCATTCTCATGCAAAGCTAACAGAAAACTTATGCAACAAGACTCATAATGTACAGGAAGCCGGTACACATCAGTGGACACGTCTACACAAAATGCTACGTCACCATAGTGGCAAGTGAGGTGACATACCTCATCGCTACAGTGATGATGTAGCATTGGCAGGCATGAACCGTGATGCACATGCTATTGCATTGACGTGGTCTGAGTAACCAAATACCAAAACTCCTGCCTGTTGTATGACAGTCTAAATATAAAATGGCACATAAACTCTTCTTCTGGCCCCAAATGAGGTATATCTGGTAGGTATGTTATTATTATTATTATTATTATTATTATTATTATTATTAAGGTAAGTAGCTTATTGCTTGTTGCTACTACACAGTAGGGTTGGAAACAATGTGTGTTGCTGGGACTGCGCAGTAATACAGAAATTTTGTACTTGCTAAAGCAAGTACTAAATGACTGCACAATAACAACTGCACAGGTGGGGGCATGTGTACATGCACCCAGCAAGGTGTGCTTCTGCTCTGAAAAAGAGTGGACTGGCAAAAGTTTAAAATGGAGCTGCAAATTAAGCAGAAAAGTGAACAACCACTTGTAGTTAAAACATCTCAAATCCACATCTGTCATATCTGTTCTGTACTGGTAGATCTCATTTCTGATTGCATATTTTACTGCAATGTCTTCTAGAAAGATTAAGATTCTTTGGAAAAGACTAAAAGGCATCTTATGCACGTACAATTTAGGCTTTGCAATATGTAAACATTAAGATTCTGCTTCCATAAAACCAGAGTTAGGCACCTGGTTTCCCCAAGGAGTCATTGGGAGGGTTAGGTATCTGAAGGACAAGCCCCCAAACCCATATGCTAAGTAGTAAATTGCCTGGAACAAATCAGTAAGAACCATAAGTCCTGCCCCCTCTGAAGCTTGATCATTCTTCAGCCAGGAAGACAATGTCATTTGTCCAGAATGAGTCTAACTCAGTGGCCTAATGCCTAAGATATTCAAGTGAGAGGAGGGAAGGCATGGGTTCCTGTCACTGCTTTCTCAGTTATTTCTGGTTTTTCCAATAATTTTTACAAAGCATGTAAAATGTAATGTATATGCCATGAATAATCCTGGGGACAAGGACCAGAAGCTAGTGTTCTCCCCGCCCAACTAAAGGCCCTAACTGCTAGTCTGCCATTAAGCTTCTTGCTTCCTGCCATTTCAGGCCAATGACTTCTGTCCCAGCTCCAACAGGATTGGTAGACAATGTACTCATCCAAACACTGGTGGCCAGGGAAGTCAGATGGAAATATAGTTTTAAATTTTCTTGGGCTGAGGAGAATCTCCCACATCCTAGGTGGGTGCTCTAATTACTGACCTGTTACATGAGAGGGTGGTACTGTACCACCTACCCACTACTCCTCCTGCATTGGCCATGATTTTAATGGATATGGCCATAGCTGTTGTATTTTTTGTTGGATGCATGATTGCTGGTGGTGTGTGTAATTTATGCTTGGAACATACCTACCAGATATACCTCATTTGGGGCCAGAAGAAGAGTTTATGTGCCATTTTATATTTAGACTGTCATACAACAGGCAGGAGTTTTGGTATTTGGTTACTCAGACCAGGTCAATTCAATATATTCACACAACCCCTAGTTTAGATGCTTTGGCAATTTTCAGTGTCAAAATGTAGGTGTCAATTCAATTTAAGCACAAAAAAGATTTTGCAACCACTGAAGCAGGGTTTTTTTGGGTCACACTTTTGGACTTAGGTAGCTGAAATCTACTTAAGCTCCTTTTTAGGCACCTGAAGTGCCTTTCTTAGTTTCATCTTTACCCCTATAAAACCTGAGTGGGTACATAACCAAATTACTAAAATAAAATTCCATACATCACATTGCCAGAAATACAGTAATAATCATGTTCATTGTATAGGATTCCTGGTAGTTTGCAGATTTAAATGTTAATGGGTCACTTTAAGCTGCAAAATAATAGTCCTCAGAAAAAATAAACCATCATGATAACGAGTGTACAAACAGTACATAGCATACATTTTGTCTGAGTTTTGGGATTCATTCCAGGAATCCTCCTTAGTTTATTTGTGGATTATCAAACCACAAAGACTGTAGAGCATTTCCTTTCGTGACAGAAACCAGAATGTTTACAAACCATTTTTTGCATTATGGAGACCAGGCTTTGTTAAACCATTTAAAACTTGCCCTTGTGTGTCTTTGGGCACTGTAGAAACAATTCTGTGTGATCATGGAATTAAAGAATGTATCATAAAGTATATGCATATGTGGGAAAGGGAATAAAGGTTGCTCAGGAAACTTTAGTTCTAGCCTGCCCTAATTTCTGAGTGTTTACCTTAATGTTCTCTCATTGTAGTTTGTGTGGATTATTTTTTAGAAGTTTTAAAAAAAGCAAATTGGAAGAAAACAGAAATTACAGCATGTGGCATCTTGTAGCTCATCCTCAAAAGTGGAATTTAAATCCTTCACACTGCTGTCCAGTGTAATGGGGAGAGTAGTAGGCTGTCATCCTGCATTAATCAGAGGGAGATGAAAAACATATATATGTATATTAGAGGTATGTGAAAGGCACTATTTGATTTGGATTTGGCCCAAATCAGGGACAGTGATTTGATTCGTTGATTCAGATCACTGTCCCCAATTCTATTCTTCCGAATCCTTATCTAAGATTTGATGCTGATTTGGAGAATCAGTGTTTCAGCCATAGGCACCACTTTAAATGTTTTTTCTCAAGGTCCCAGGCACAGCTTATGAACGCTGAAATGCTGGGGCGTATGGAGCATCTCACAGGAACCTGGAAGTGGACTGGAAGTGCATCTGATCCATTTCTGGGTCTGCTGCTGTGTTTGCTGGAGAGCTCCCTGTGCTCCTGTGGGACACTCCATCCACCCCACCTTCACAGCATTCATGAGCTGCCCGGTACCTTGAGGTATGTAGAAAAAACATTTAAAGCTGTGTCTATGTCTGAATCACTGAATATTTCCAAATCTCTTCAAATCTATTTGGAGGGTTCCAATTCGACTCAGAGAGATTAAAGCATCTCCTGATTTGAATTGAATTCAGAGATTTGGCCACTGAAGTGGGCCAAACCTCCGCCAAATTGAATCAGCGACTGAAGCTTCTCACAGACGTAATATATACAGCGAAAGTCTAAATATGTTTATATATAGATATAGATGTTGCATGCATGTGTGTGTGTGCTTGCGTGCATGCGTGCATGGATAGTAGAGGAATGGAGAAGAAATTCACAATTTTCAGTGCCATTTGGCTCCTTTCATTCAGTTTCTTTGCCCATTCCATTACATTCTGCTCCTCCCTCCTCTGCTCCCACATGGATGTCTCCATTCAACATTCCTCAGTGCCACTGGTTTCTGTTCCTACTCCTGCTCTGTAGATTCCTTCTTCAGTCACCTTCCCACAATCCAGCTTGTTTCAGTCTCTCTGCCATGGCCCCAGTTGTCCCTTTGGTGTGTGAGAAATGAGGGAATGAGGAGACCTCATTCCATTATTTCTCACATCTCTTTCCATCTTTCCCTCTTAGAATTTCTTCTTTTGATGTAAGACTGTTTTCTTATACAGCCAGTTATACTCTTGATTGAGACTAGATTTCGTGGTCTAATGATTCTTTTTGGACTTAAATTCTAAGAACTGCTAACTGTAGTGATAGGTGATATAATTTAAAGATGATCCCTATCTAAGGAGACTGAGTTCGGAATTGGGAGATGGTTCCGTAGGGTATGTAAAGGCATTATATTTAGATTAGCTTAACCAGGGTTAGGTCAATCTAAATGCCTGATCGTGCAGACATTCAGGAGGTTTAATTCAGCCAAAGAACAGTGTACCAAATGTAAGTCAGTGTACTTCAAGAGGTGCACTAACTTAGATTGAGATCAGGTTAACCCAATCTAAGAAAAATTTAACCTGATCTCTGGAAGGCCTGTATGTGTTCAAAAGGCAGCTCTGGGACTGGGGAATAACAGCCACTCACCTCCCCCCTGGGGCTGAACTAATCCCACCCTGCTGATCCTGACTGGCCTTCCCAAGTCCCCCCTCCCAGACTCACTAACTCACCCCCAAAGACCTGTCAACCCCCCACTCCAGTCCTGTCCACCCCTCATTCACTCTGAGTTTCTTACATCAAGCTCCCTGTGCAGCTCCTACATGCTACTCCCAGCAGCAGCTGCATATGGTGCTCCTAGTCTAGGTATAGACAGTCTAAAGTAGCTACTTAGACTGAGACCAGGTGTGGCAAACACTTATTAGTGTTGGCTCTGGATTTTGGACCCAGATGCCTGGTTCTGGGGGGAGGGGAGGAAGCCAACCCTAAGACTGACCATGACCGTTCCATTCAATAATAGGCAAATTTATTGATACACAGTGATAACAGAAAAGAAACAATACCAACAATCAAGAAATTCTATATATCTTACCAATCTTAGGGCTGTCATCAGAGTCAAGAAACATCTGGCCAGGATTTAAGCTTCACTCTGAAGGCTCTCTCTTAGATGTCAGATGTCAGCAGCCTGGAGGTAGGATGTTGAGGCCCAAACCCTCTCCCCCCAGTGGAGTGGATAAGATGGGCTGGTGGTGTGCCCTCTGTCCATGGTGGCCTCAGAGACCCCACCCAGGAAATGGGGATGGGGACTCCTCTCAGGGACACTTTTATCAAGGGGGACGGAGAGGAAAATGGGGAGGAGGACAGGTAAAAGGCAGGGAGGGGGACAGGGAGGAGGAGAGCCCTTTGTTGCTCTTAAGTCTCTGCTTCTGTATTCTCCATCCCTCCTGATGACTCCTGATGACTCTTCATTTGTGGCTATTGCTGACTGGTCTCTTTGTGGTTGTCATACTGTCCATATTGTGTTTTGTTAATACATTCCAAGTTTATCACATGCACACCCTTCCCAAAACAGGAATTTAAGGCCCCCCACTTTGGCTTTGTGAGCTGGTGCCACCCTATGTCATACTCTAGAACATGCCCCCAGTTTTTCAAACTATGTGTTCTGTTAGACCCCGGCTTTTAGAAATAAATTAATCCCTGTTTCCCATCCTGAACCTTTTTAATGCATATACATATACACCTATATGTCAATTCCCAAAAGGTATTTAAATACCATTTACAAGCCACCAATTAGCACCAGGGATCCTGGTTTCCTCTGATAAAAAAATCCCCAATTTTCAGTTTCAAAAAAGTAAACCACAGCCCACATTTTCCCATGATTAAAATGAAACACCATTATCTCTCTCTATATATATATACTGGTGTTTCATTTTAATCATGGAAAAATGTAGGTTTTCGTCTATTTTTTAAAGTTGAAAATTGGGGATTTTTTTTAAAAATCAGAGAAAACAGGGATCCCTGATTAGCACCCTCAGTTAAGAAGTAAGAGTTGGAGCCAGACAGGGACTGTGGAAGTTGCTTTTTTCCCCAATTTAAGTTTGTTGTTCTTCTCATTCATGTATGCATGTGCTTATTAATCCCAGTGCTCACTACATTAACCTGGCTTCCAGTCCTAGTTTCCCTTTGCTTCCATCTGCTTAAGCCCTAAGTCCCAGGTCCAATTCTTGTCCCTCTTGCAGCTGTATCTTCCATGTTCCATGCTACTTGGGCTTATTGAGTTGGAGGGAAACAAAAAATGGAATCCAGATAATTCAGACCAGAGTTTTAATTTGTGACTGTTGTCCTTTCTTGGCCAGAGGAAGATGGGAAAGATACAGCAGGAAAAGTGTATACTCAATATTGTATTTATATAAGTTCTAGGCTCAGTAAAAAATTATCTAGGCTCTGACATCACCCAGTGGGGGATCCTGCAGCTATCCCTTACTAGTTATATCTGTCAGAAAGTAACACATAAGCTAGCAGTTGTACAGCTAACAATAATTTAGTCAGTAGAGGAGAATTGATTCAAAACTTGAACAAAATATAAAATCTCTCACAGTCACTTTGAGAAATATGAATAACAGTTTTATTTTCACTTAGCAGAGTGACAGTTCATATACATATCCTGGCAGAGAGCCACATTTAGTATAAATGTGGAAAGGTATCTGGAGACTGTACAGTGTCTTGCAACAAAACCTCAACCAGCACAGCACTGCATTTCTGCATCTTTGACTCTGACCTCTTTGAAACTGAAGTCACAAATTCAACTTGCAAATCAGCAAAGGCACATCCAGGTTGCTTTTCTGCTTTAATGTATGTGGGTGTATGATTCAAGAGAATTGCAACTGTATAAATGAGGCAGACTTGGTCCTATAGATCCAGTGCAAGAAGAGAGACAGATAATTAGCTCTTTTATCAGTTTGCCTAAAAATCTATTTCTGCTCTCATTATTTTGAGCTGACACTCAATATAACTGTGGGAAGAACTGGACCCTAAAAGAGTATAGGTATTTTATTCTTATGTTTTTCTGTTGCCTGAGCCAACTTCGTATTTACTTCTTATTAAGGCTGCATAATGACTAATCTGAGCCAAGTTTGGTGTTTTGATCCAGGATTTTGGTACAGAACCAGTGAGATGTGATTACTGGCAGATTGTCACTTTTTAACATTGAAGTTCTGCAATGATGGGGAGTGGTATCAAGCATCCAACCTGCTTAAGGTGTTTATATGGCCTCTATAGCAGATTCCATGGAAGAATACAAACTCCTATTTTATTTCTAGTCCTTATGGGTTAACTCTTAAGGTACATGATATCATTTTCAATAGTAATAGTTAAATATGAAATACAAATATTAATTATATTCATATATTTGCACTTAATTCAAACAGTTAATACAATCTAGTATAACTAAATGTACCATAAAGAGATATATGTACAAAACATGGAAACAGATATGATCTTCACAATATTTTTTATTTGTTTTCCCGCTAACTAATTCTGAATACAATAGTAATGTTACTAACTCGTAATCTTAATACTCTATAAAGTTACTGGAGTAATTTAGCTAGGGAAGCTTAAGGAGGAGGAAGGGGGGACTCATATGATGCAAAGCCTCATCAGTTCTGTGAACTCCCTCACAGCACAAGTTTCCTCCTATCTTCCCACTACCACGGAACCTCTGAACATTTGCTTCATCCTTCCTTGCAAATTTTCACATTTGCTTCCCTCTTTTAGAAAATAATCCTTATCTCGATAACACGCCTCTCAGACACATTAATCCTTTTCCCTACATATCCCTCAACTCTCCTGTAATTCCTAGAGCCTGATTTCCCTCACAAAGGCCATTTCTGAATCCCACAGTTCCCATCCTTGCTAAATCCAACCTAGATCTCTCTCCTCATCTCTTTGATGAAGTGTTCCTTCAGCTTGTTAGCCCCATGCCCTCCAATTTCCTCACAACTTTTATTTCTTTACTACATAACCAGTCTATTCCTCAAAGCTACAAGTCCTTTGCAGGAGGTGGAGAGAAGGAGGAGTTGGACCTACTGCTGCTTTAGAACAGAAACTCAGCCTTGTGTAATCACCTGCCTATTAACCTGCTCTGAAATAGGGTGTAGGAGACTAGAAGGGAGTTGGGTCTCCAGAGAGTAGCCTCTCACTCATGACAAGATACTCAATCTTCAGATGCTTCCTGCTTCCTTTATGACAACTTTAGAAGCTGGTAGACATGAGTTGAGAGGATGAAGTGTTGATCTAAACAGCCTCAAAGTTCTCTTCTGTTACCTATTTTGCTGTTTCCTTTATTTTCTAATGAGAAATATACTGTTATTCTATCCATGGAAATCTGGTGATGAGACATCACCTTATTCTTCCAGATTATTATGCCACATAGCTATATTCTACCCCAATTTTTGTGCAAACCTCTCCATTTTAATAGTGGGGAAACTGCTGTGGATCAATAATAACATATGGCTCCAACTTTGAGGTCCCAACACATGAGTGTACTCTTATGTCGCTCTTGATTAACACATTATTTATATAACCCTTGTCTAAAAGACTGATTTTGCCCCTACTTTCCAAAAAGAATTGTAAAGACTATATTTCTGTACTGTCCATAGCAATTTAGTTATAATTACTCCTAACAGGATTTGTAAAACTCAGTCTACATATGACATAGATCTTTGTTTTCTTCATTTTATTGAAGACATCAATCCATCGTGAATAACTTCCGTGTATTCAGAAAAGAGATGCTCTTGATAATTTGACTTTACGTTATCTGATGTAAAATTATGGTTTCAGTTTTATCCATATTTGGATTAAAAGAGATCTCTAGTGGGTTATCTAATCTGTTCCCTTGCACCAGGTAAGTACAAATTTCATTATCTATAAATGATATAACTTTCACTAATTTTCATATCTCCATTGCAAGTGATTTCCCAACTCCCTTGGTAGTTTGTTCCATTGCTCTACTGTACTAATAGTTATGTTTTTTTCCTGAATATTTAGTTTAAATATTCCCTGCTGCAAAGTAATCCCACTACTTTTTGTGCTGTTCTTATAGATTAAGGAGAATAATTCATTCCCCTCTCTCTCTTTATCATCCTTTTATATAGCTATAGACTGTTTTCATGGCTTCCTCTCAGTCTTCTTTTCTTCAGACTGAATATGGCTCCAGCTCAATTTTTCCTCATAGGGCCTATTTTCCAAACCTTTTACCACTTTTATTCCTCGCCTCTGAATTTTGTTTCCGTAAACGTAGGACTAAGAACCTGGATAGGAACAAGATACTGAAATGGTACATAAAATTCACTGCTTTTACCATATTTTTGAAATACTTCATGTTACTGTAAAGAAGAAAAGATAGGGAAGCTTTTCTTAAGGCAAGGGGCCAGATTCTGTTACCCTTACTGTGCAAGTAGTCTCAGTGAAATCAATTGAATTATCTGTGTAGTATATACTGGGCAGGTCTATATGAAATGCTACTGTACAGTGATTGCTGCACATAAATTTACAGTAACTAGAGTTACTGAGCAGTAGTGCCTGTGAATGCCTTTTTAGTGATGCTATTGTGCAGTAGCCCAATAATACCATGTAGTAGCGTATTAGCACTGTCTGCTGTGACATACTTCTGCTCAGTATTATTTGGCTGTTGCACAGTTAGCGTCTTGTGTAGATGTGTCTGTATATGAGTAAAGGTAGCAGAATCTGGGCCAAGATGATTCTAAATGTGTGCCCTGTGGTGAGAGGCCTCTAACTCATTGTGTCATTGTATATGACACCATATGATATTTATCTGGCACCTAGAAATGTGTGTATTAGATAGCTAGACAATTGCTTCCCAAGATGTGGATCACCTTCAAGTGACTACAGATTTTTTATTAGCACCCAGGACTAAGAGAAAACCACTTTTGCTTGCCAGCCTATGCTTCTGATACACAGAGACACTTTAATTGCTCTACATTCCTGAGTAATCATTTTATGATGGGTTTATTGCCACCTCTGCCTTATCAGGGCATGGCACTGTTATGGACCCTAGTGATAAATTACCCTTTAGAGAGGGAGAAGACAGTGCCACTTTAACAAGTGCAATAAAGCACTTTTTATACCAAGAGAGTTCAGTGCATTTCCCATTCATCATACACCCTCAGTGATTTTACACAGATTTTACACTGTTGATTAGCTCATTAGTGGGGTTAATTGGATACATTAACTGGCAGAATTACAGCTTGACTATGAACCAGAGGCTGCAGTATTATAAATGACAGACAAACTATAGACATGCATGGCCAGCCTGAAGGAAGTTCTTCTCTTTGATTAACTTTCATTAGGTTTTAATTCTTTCCTCTCTACTATAATCGACTCCACATGAATATTTACTACAGCACAAAGTGAAGAAGAGGATAGATTACATTAAGGTACATCTTCTCTGGCCATTGGTCCTGCCTTTGTAAGTGCATATGAAACTAAGCCCAAGAATGCATCAAAAGCTAAAAAATAGGCAAAGCAAAAAACAAAGTCCCTACTAATGAACAGTATTGATACAGCAGGGTTCTGCCCATGCCATATATATCCTACTAGAAAGCAATGCTTTGTGCTACTTGTTCATGGCCTAATCCTTTTTCTGTGCACACAGTCTGAGTTACTCAGAAAGGTTTGTGTGTGAAAAGGGAGCAGCAATCTGTTTGTGTGAGCTGAAGAAAGACAATGAAATTGCTGAGTGACTGGTCAGTTCTATCATCCTAACTTCTGAAGTCGCCTTTACAGCCCATGGGCAATGTAGCTGAACAGGTCTTTCAAATTTGTTCCCCTTCTCACCCTCTACAAACTAGTCTGTCTACAGTTCTCTTGATTAAATTTTGAGGCAGGCTTCAATGACAGAATATAAACCAGAATATAAACAGAATATAAAGACCCCAGCTTTCTGTAGCTTTGGAGGTGGTTTCCTTTACATGTGCATTTTTCCTTGACTATTATATACCTTCATATGCTTTTGTAATTAAAGCATTTGTTTCATCAAGTGTTATAGACCTTCTCCTATATTGGTGATAGTTTGTTCAAACCCACACATCACCATACAGTCACAGAAGCAATGGATACATCACAAATAAATATAGACTTGTGTATGCTGCTGTATGTCATATATGTGTTTGCTAGGTGTCTGTTTGTCTCCAACTCCAATGTACAAAGATCACACTGTATGCAAAAAGACTTCGGGCTTGTTCAGTAATGAAGACTCTTAGGCCAGAAGTAGATATCACCAAATGAAGTGGATCAGCTGTCCTGGCATGTGTCCTGACACAGCTGATCTACTTCATTGAGTGAAATATGTGTTACCCATTGTCCTGGCCATTGATCTTGTGGAGTAATGGGTGATATGTTCTTCACTTCCAGGGACATGCCTCTGACAATCCCCAGAGTCCCCAGAGATTACCAGGGGTGCATTTCTTCAAGTGGGGAACCCTGTCTTTCCCTGCTTCTGGAGACATGTCCCCAGGATATCCAGGACATATATATGGAAGTGGGAGAAGTCAGGGTTCCTTGCTTGCAGAGAAGCAACCGTGGTAATTTCCAGGGTGAATCTCTGGAAATGAAGAACTGTAACTTTCCCCATTTTCAGAGATGCACCCTGGATATTGCTGGGGGTATATCTCTGGAAGCAGAGAAAGTTGAGCAAGTGCTCCCGGGGCTTGAGCAGCCCAATCCTGCACAGGCCCCTCAAGCCCCAGGAGTGCCTGCCTAGGGTGGCAGGTGAGTGTGGACAGCTCTGGCTGCTCACACTCTCCCACCATAAAGTAAATAGAGATCTGCCACAATAAAATGGCACAATTTATTACTACCTTACACAGTCCTGCGTTTGATGCACCTGGCTCCCCTTCTTGGCAGAGCTGCATATCTTGCATCATTCCATTATTTTGTGCCATCCTCATATATGCATATTCCAGTATAAGCTTGCATAAGCAGTTCAAGTATCAAGCATTGCTTTAGTGACTACATTAGTGAGTGCCTCAGCAAAGCCTCTGTATAAGTAGTATATATAATAATCAATACTTATACTAACCAGTGCTCCACAGCTTGGCCTATTAATCCAGTTGGGGATACATTTACATGCGAATGCATAGCTGAACATATTTCCTATAACCCAGACAAATTCATGGAGCAACACAAGTATGGGGTGCTGCCTTGCTTTTTACCTTAATTTGGCAGAAGCTTCTAACCTGTTTTTTTTGGTTGGCTGCAAGGTGACAGTATGAGATTATTGGTTGCTTCAGTGGTGGGAGAGAAAGTTTGTTGTTATTACTAGGGGTTTATCTCATTAGTATGCATAGATTGGTTTTTGACCTTTGTTTTCACTTCTGCTTGACCATCTGGAAGGGAATACATTCCTTTGTTTTTTCATAAACTTCTTGTAATTTTCCATCATTGCAGATTATTTTAAATTTTCACATTTTAATGGGGTAGTCTTTAGGAAGATTTCTGTTTTGAGTGGCATGTACTCAGAGCCCTTTTCTAATATTTTTGGTAAATAACTTGGTTTGGTAGCTTTACTGTTGATTTTGTGGCTAACACTGATAAAACATTTACTTAATAGGGAATACTAGCAACATCAGAGTACTCTAGTACATTACCTCTTAATTATCTATAAAACATTATTTTTCAGAGTCATTAATATCTAAAAAAAATCACTAAAAGACATTTGAAAACCAAGGTGAAATCTGCAAGTTATAAAGAACATGCCTTTGTTCTTGCAGCCACTGTTTTTTTTTAATTAAATAATAATTGTATATATTTTCCTCAATAAATGCCTTAATAAAGAGGATACCAGGCTCCCCCAGGTAAGCAATTTATTTATTTTTAATCAAATTTTAATATGGAATATAAAATGCTCATTTAGCTCTAAAAGTATCATCAGTAAAAAGCAAATCCACAAAAAATGGATTTTTCTTCTTAACGTGTTGGATATGATCTTAAAATCTAAGGAAGTGTTCTAAAAATATTTCTGTTGATTAGTTCTTTATGTATTAGTCAGAATAATATCATCTCTGTTTTTCTTGTCAATAATTTGGTTCCTTTTGGCCTTGTGATTTATCCCTTTGAGAACAAGATTACTGTCTCATAAACCAGCAAGCAGTTACTATTATCTCTTAATTACTAGTAATGGTGTGAAACTGAAACATAATATTGTGTGGCTTGTAATATCAATGTTATTATGTGCTGCACTCACTCACTGACAGAGAGAT
Source organism: Crocodylus siamensis (assembly GCF_052110815.1). Classification (NCBI taxonomy): domain Eukaryota; kingdom Metazoa; phylum Chordata; order Crocodylia; family Crocodylidae; genus Crocodylus; species Crocodylus siamensis. Next base: position 153,383,285 of record NC_143396.1, on the reverse strand, counting down.
TGATTCTAAATTTAATATTTTAGTCTGCCAGAGATAACCAGCTCAAGCTTTGATTTACATTATTACATACATATTGTTAGATACTGTTAGCTAGATTCTGATTATCTTTACCCAGACTGAATAGCATCTTGCTTCCAGGTAGTTCTGCTAAAGTCACTGGGAATATCTGGGAAGTAAGATATTACTCAACATGCATAAATGTGTCTGAATTTGGTCTTGTGTTAGTTCCTTTCGCTAATAAATCAGACAAGAATAAATAGGTGATGTCAAAGGGTCTGCCACATGGTGGGAGCTCAAACCCCATTCAGTACAATGCAGAAGTGAATACCTAAGTTTAAATACATGGACAGAACCACTGAATTCAAGTGGGCCACTTGCACGCTTCAGGTTAGATACTTGCTAGTTTCTGTGTGTTCAGAGCTAGCACAGGTGTACTTACTAAGGCCTGTGGCAGCTGTTACACTGAAGACATGATTAACCAGTTAATCGCAAAGTAGTAAGTTGGCCGTGTGTTAATTCAATTAATGGCATGATGAAACAAGGAATAAGCCACCACATTATTGCACAAAATCTGTATAATAACTTTGCGGTTGGTTCTTGGTTGGTTCCTATCATGCCTTAATTAGCACTTGTGGCCAGGCATCAGTGGATTGGGGCTCTCAGCCTCAGGAGCTTGGAGGCTGAGAGCGCTGATCAGCTGACTGCTGTTCTCAACTTTGTGGGTGCTTTGCAATCAAGGGCCCCAATGTTCCCCTGAGGCTGGGAGGAGTAACTATTGACTGTTCCATTCTTTAGGTATGTTTCTTTCTTTTTAGATATGCAAAGGAAATTAACTTTTCAACACATTTGTTCAAGATCCCATTTTTTATAAAAACTGCTGAATAAGAACTCAGCAGAAAAGTTAATCAGCAAAAAATCCTGCTTTGGTTTTAGGTTAATTTACAGGGGTTTTTCTGGTACAAACAACACATATCACCAGCATCTCTGGACTTATTCTCCTCATGCACTTTAACGATCTGGAAACTGAAAACTGTGGTGGGCCAGTAGGGGGCACTTTTGCACTGAGCCATCCATCTCACTGTGCCCAACCAAGAACCAAGCCTCAAGTGCCTCTCCTGGAATGCCTATGTCCTGCTGACCCCCTTCCTGTAGTACACCCGCAAGACTAGGGTAACCGCTGCTACCACCCAGGGTCTGGTCTTTGTCAGGACTCTGTGCCCCCCAGGATACACATACCATGTAGACCTTGAGGGTGCTTAACCCTCTGCGAGATCCTGGGGTGCTTCCTTTAGCTTGAAGCATCCATAAGCTGCCTCTTGTACAGAAGGAGTGTAAAAAGCCAGGCCCACCTTAGCCAGCTTGGTAAGGTGAGCTACCGAAGCTGGTCCTTTTCCTCTTAAGCACACACTGTGAGGCATGATAAAACAGACAGATTTATTGATTAAAGGGGATAATACAAGAGGAAGAAGTACAAAAAAACTCCATAATATAGAAACAAAATTACCCTTGAGCAAAACAACATAGGCTCGTTGCCTTTTGACACAGAACTAAAGCACTAGATTCTAAATTCCTAGCTACATTTGAAATAAGTTACCTGATTCAGTGACTGGAAGATGTCTCTGCCTCCCAAGATGGAGGGATCTTTTTTATAACCTTTCTGACCTCATTACCTGGACCCAACCAGCATCAGGTATTTTCTGAGCATCATTGATCCATCAGGTAACTTACTCACAAGTTCATCCAGAGACTGAATCAAGCTGAGGCCTCCAGAGCAAGCTCAATCAGTCTCTGGCCCACCACAGAATCCATCTGTGGATAACTATAATCTGCTGACAAATAGTGACACATCACATTGTTGGATTCCCTTGGAAATACTCAAGGATGACTCTTTTAATTTAGAGAAGACTCTCAGAGAAGAACAGGTAATCTTTAGTGGAATGCTTTTGGTCTCCACAGGAGTACGGGAAAGATATAATTAGATAATGAAGATCAACAGATGGCTTTTTGTGTATTTGATCACTCAGAGATATTCACAGGAAAAGTTATCTTACCATTGATGCTGACCAATGAGTTTGAAAAATGTCAGCCCTCACCTTGAAGGAGAGACCACCGCCTAAGGACTGCCCTCCTAGGTCAAAGGTTGGAAGTTTAACAATAGACCTGGCCACAGGGAGAGGGAATTTCCCCTTCCCTAGGGGCTCCCATAGGCAACCAGGTGGTTGCCTAACAATCAGGTTGATAGACACATGGGCAGAGAGAGAGAGAGCAGAGGAAAACAGACAACCCAAAAAGAGGGGGCTGGGATGGAGTTTCACAGATTCCACCTGAATATAGTATCATAGGAATGTAAGGCTGGGAGGGACGTTACAAGGTTATCTAGATAGCTTCCTTCTCAAGGCAGCATCATTCTGGACTAGTACATCTCAGTTAAATGTCTGTCTAACCTCCTCTTAAAAAATTCTAGGGATGGGGTTTTTACAACTTCTCTAGATAGCCTGCTCCAATGATTAATAATCACCCATACAATGAGAAAATTTCTCCTAATCTCCAACCTAAATATGCTCTGTTGTAGCCACTGCTCCTAGTCCTGTCCTCTCTGGCCACAGAAAATAGTTTATCTTCTTTAGTGGCAGTGGAGATTGGTCCCTCAGCTCTGGAGTTGCACAAAAGCAGTGGCTCTAACAAAAGCCCCTCATAAACAGTTGGTGAGCTCAGTGAGCCAAAGGAGGTGCAGCTCCACCAATGCACCCTCTTCGATAAGCCCCTCATTTCCATCCTCTTTATAGTTGCCTTTAATGTATTTTAAGACTATAATCATATTTCCCCTCAGTCTTCTCTCTCCAGACTAAATCATTCTAGTGCTTTCAAGCCTTTCCTCAAAGCCACGCTTCCCAGGCCTTTTATCATTTTTGTCATTCTCTGCTGAACTTCAAAATCTCTTTTGAAGTGAGAAGCTCAAAACTGGACACTATTGTCCTGGTGAGGCATCAGCAGTGCCGAATATAGCAGCAAAACCATGTGCCTTGATTTGCAAGTAAAACTCCTGTTAATTCAACTCTGTACACTGTTGTTTTTAATTACAAAAGAAGGTCACTGTTGGCTCGTATTCAGCTTCTGATCTACTCTGGGCATATCTACACATGCTATTAATGCCATGAAGGCTTACTATGCAATAAAATACCATGCAGTAAGCCTTCCCTGGGAGCATGTCTACATGTGCTCCCCATTGGGAGCAAATCTACTCCCAACAGGAGCAGCCCAATACAGAGATGCTCCTACCCTGCTCTGGGCCCCCGCAGCAGCCAGAGGGAGCTCTAGGCTCCCCTGGAGTGATAGCCTGCAGGGCCAGGAGATCTCTGACAGCTGCAGCATCAGCTGTCTCCTTGCCCTGGACACATCAGGAGAGGCCCTGATGTTCATGAGGGTGGGAGAAAGCTGCTTCTGCAGAGCCCTCCAGGCCCAGTGCACGTGGGCTTCTCTGCCCAGCCAGGGGCTCACTGGGAGCTTCCCCAGAAGTGGGACAGGTCCTGGATAGGCCCCTGCTGCATGGGGAAACAGAGAGCTCCCCAGTCCTGGGCTTCTCAGCTCCTGGCTCCTGTGGGGACCTGGAAGCTGAGCAGCACTAGGATGAGGGGGATGGGCAGAGAGCCATCTTGTCCCAGTGCTGCTCAGCTCCCAGGTCTTAGGAGGAGCTGGGAGGTGAGCTGCACTGGGACCAGGGGAATTCCTCATCTCCTGTCACTCCCTAGTGCTGAGGCTGACTGGGAGCAAATTTTCTCTCAGTGGGTGCATTTACATGAGATGCTAACTCCACAGTAGTAGTGTGCAGGGCAAAACCTGTGCTAATACACTACTGTGCAGTAGTATGAGGCTACTGAACAATTAGCATCACTAAAAAGCTGTGCGCTGGTACTACTGTGTAGTAGTGCCAGTTAGTACACAATTATTTAGTACTTGGTTAACCAAGTAACTATGGCACATTAATGAATGTATAGACATACCTAGCCACCATCTATACGTGCACTATTGTACAGTATCTACTGTGGTTAATTTACTACCTGTATTTACAAATAGCAGCTAACTGTGCAGTAGACTAATTTACTGTACAGTAAATGATGTGCATGTGTAGACAGCAATGTTTTACTGTGCAGTAAATTAATCTACTGCACAGTAAACCCTATCATGTAGATACACTCTCTTACCACCAGGTTCTTCTCTGCAGTACTGCAACCTAGGCAGGCATTCTCCAATTTGTATTTGTGCATGCAATTATTCCACTCTAAGTGCAGGACACTGTACTTGTCCTTGTTGTATTTTATTTGATTGACAGAGGACTATTTCTCCTATTTATCCAAGCCATTATGGATTTGCCCTGCCCACCAGAGTGTATACAACCTTACCCAACTTGGTATCATCCAGAAATCTGTTAAGCATGCATTCAATCCCATTGTCCAAAACATTAATGAAGATACTAAACAATAGTGGACCCAGGACAGATCCCACTTGATACTTCTACCCAGTAGACATTGTACCAACCATGATTACTTATCATTTACAATGATCCAACCAGGTAGAAGGATATGCTCCAAGAAAGAATGAAGTACTAATTCTGATGAACACTAATTAAGTAGAAACATATTTATGAAAAGAACTGTGTCCAGATTTGGGTGTTGTCAGTAAGGGAGATATGTAAAATTTGTATATTTAGTGTAAGGAACATGGGCAACAAAATGGAGGAATTTAAACTTCCAGTGAAGAACATGAAACTGGATGTTATAGGACAGGGATATCAAGCTCACCCATGTCCTAAGGACAAATCCAGATCCAGTGGTGGCAGACAAGGCAAGTGACAGCATGGAGATTAATGCAGCCATTGCTCCTCTTCCCTCCACCTTTGTCCCCTGGCCCCTGCTACCAACATGTATGCCCATCAGGGCCCCACTGCTGTGAATTCAGCAGTAGGCCCAGACTCTGCTCACCTCTCCCCTGAATTTTCAGCCCCCCTAAGAGTCCCAGAGGTTGGGTGAAACATTTCTGACAGGATCAATGGTCTGTGGGCTGTATGTTTGTCATCCCTGTTACCGGATGATAGATACATGATGAAATGACATTTGTAATATAAGCATAGGTAGTGAAGAACATGTGCTATTTGGGAAAGGATAAAATCAAGGTAGATGTGGTAGGGTAATACAGCACATTAACTATAAAAAGAAAGGGGAAAGGAGAGCACAAACACAACATGCTATGCTTGGGTCAAAGTCATTTTGGAGAATGATGGTAACACAGGTTAGATTGAGATAATTTTGGTGTCTTCTATGAGCCTTCAGAGTTAAATCTGGATACGGAGGGATATCTATAATATTTTTCAGCAGCTAAATTCTGTTGGAAATTGTATCAGTGTGGAAGACTTCAGCTTCCACCTTTAGATAAAGCTACAAATAATGTTGGGGCACAGATTATATGGTTGTAGTGACCAACAGATTTCTTCACCTAATAGTCACTGACCCAATGAGAGATAATGTTGTTTTATATTTGGTTTTGAAAAGCAGTGATTATATTGATGAGAACTTGTTCCTAGAAAATAATCTCAGATTGAGTAATCACAAATTAATTTAGTTTAAATTAAAAGGACTGAAACAAAATGAAGTCTTTTGGAGTCTGAAGGATCTTAACTTCAAAAGAACTAACTGAGAAATTGAGAGAGCTAGTCAGTAAAGTTACCTGGGTTGAAAATCTTAAGAGATTTGAATGTGAAGGACAGCTTGAAATTTCTTTAGCTATGTGAAACTTGTATCTCAAGCAAGGAATAAAATCTCATAAGGAATTGTGCTAGTCTTAACTGCATAAGTCTAAGAAGGAAAATATTAGTATTAAGCAGAGGGCCTGCAAATAGAAACATAACTGATAAGCAAAGAAAGTGATGTCTCACAGGTCAAGAAGTGTAGAAGTAAAGTATTAATTGCCAAAAGTCAAGTTGAGTTAGACTTTGCAAAGGATAGGATAGTAAAACAAATAGTAAAATGTTATTCAGCCATATAAAATGATCAAGGAAGCAAGATGTGAGATCAGTATGAAGTGAGGGTAGGGACAATTTTAAAGATAATTCAGGTATGGCCATAAAACTAAATTAATACTTTCTTTCTGCTTCCAATAAGGACAGTAAGGCTCACCAAAGGGGAGAAGGCAGGAATGAGGATCTGGAAATGAAAACTGCCATAGCTGTAGTGAAGCAAAACCCTGGCACCTTAATGCACTCGACTCAGGGATATCAGATAGTCTGCATCTCAGCATAATGAACGACTCAGCACATGAACTCATAGCAAATATGTTGATGATTTAAAATTATTTTTGTCAAATTAGTATACTACAATGGAAGATAGCAAATATACTGCCTATAATTGCAAAGATATCCAGACAGCTGCAGGCATATTAGTCTGACCTCAAGTATATTCAAGCCTTTACAACAAATTTTGAAGGAAAGAATTAAAGACATGAAGGTAAATGGAAAATGAACAAAAAATCTAACACAGATTTACCTAAAATAGATCATTACATACTAATCTGATACTCTTCTTTGAAAAGATAACTGGCTTTCTTCAAAGAAGATACAGTAGATCCAGTTTATTAGGAGTTCAGTAATACATTTGATTTGGTACAGAGAATTATTAAACTGGAGAAGATGGAGTGAGTATGAGATTTTTAAGGTGGAAAAGAACTGGCTAAGTGGGAAATGACAAAGGCTAGTACTTAAGAGAAAAATATCAAGCTTGAGGGAAGTAACTAGTACAGATCCTTCAAGGAACAGTCATCAGATCAATTTTATTTAATAGTTTCAGAAGTGAAAATTGCAGAAAAAAGTAAGTGTGCATTACTGAAGTTTGCTAGTGACAAAGTTGGGAGTCATAAACACACAGAAGAGTCAATCAGATACAGAATGGACTGCATGATGGAGTAATAGCAATGGGTGAAATTTCATAATTGAAAGTGCATGCTTATGACTACTAATCTTTTATACTACACATTGAGCATGTCTATAATGCTATTATTGTGCATGAATAAACGGCAGCAATTATTGCTCTTCAGTTAATTGCTCCCAAGAGCATGTTTGAACGTGCACTTGGGAGCAATTAACTCTGGAGCAATAAGCTCCACATTTTATTCATGCACAGCATGTAGAGCCATGTCAGAACAGTCCTAGATGGCAGGAGGCCACAGGGGTCAGCCTGCCAGCTGAGGACTGCTTCCCCCAGCTCAGCATGCTATGGAGGGCTTGGCTGGGGCATGAGGGAGCTTAAGTGTGGGGCTAGCTGGCAAGCAGCCCACACTAATGCACCGTCATGCCCCAGTCAGCCCCTCCAGTGTCCATATGCGGGCTACTGCAGAAGTTTTTACTTGTATTGACAAGTACTATCCTGCTGTGTAGTATATTAGTTTACTCCAGTCTAATAGGGGTGCATGTATAGATGTTGAGATGTTTACTTCACAGTTAATTAGTCAATTGGACAGTAAATGTCTCATGTAGATGTGTCCACTGAGAGGAGCCTTGTGCTCCTCTCCACCCCACCTTCATTGCTGTGCCCCCTTAGTTAAACTAGTGAGGCAAGGACAAGATCTCATCTGGAATACTGTGTAAAATTTTTGTCACCCATGTTCAAGAAAGATGATTTTAAATCTTTAAGGTGGAAGAAATGGGTGGAGACCCTATCTTAGGAGATGGAGCTAAAAGCTTAAGTTGTTTAGCCTAGCAAAAGGATGAGCAATTGCTCTCCATGAATACATCAAAAAAGTAAACACAAGGAGAGTAAAGAAGTATTTCAGCTAAAGGGAATGTTTGCACAAAAACAAATGGGCACAAACTCAACATGAATAAATTTAGGTTTGAAATTAGAGGAAGCTTTCTAGGCATCAGAGAACTGAGGCTTTGGAGCACCCTTCCAATATGATTAGCAAAGTGCATAAACCAAGATAAAATAATGTGGAGCTTGATCAGGTTATGAAATGAATTGTATGATGTGGCTGCCTGCAATAGCAGAGGACTGGACTACATGTCCCAGGTAGTCCCTTTCAGCCTTACGTTCCAAAATAATATTTTTATTTAGGATCAACAAACATCAAATGATCTATCCTGGAAGCAACATTAGTTTTGGGAAGGATTTTGGTGGTGGCAAAATCATAAGAATCACGATTCTTAAATGTACCCATTTCTGTCAAACTATTTTTCCAGTTCTAGTAGAGCTGAATTATATTAAGTGAGTAGAAGACTACAGCAATCAATAATTTGTTCTATAGCAGCTTCTTTATAAACACTCAAAGCTTTTTTTCCCTTCCTTTACTCACTCATTTTGCTCCTCCAGCTATTCTGCGATTCATATTCTGTAATGTGATTTTGGCCACTTTCCTTCTCTCTGAATTGATGTTTCTTTCCGTTGCTGTTAGCTAACATGTTATTCAAATTCAAAACATTATTATATTTCTCCTCCTCTTTTTTTTTTAGATCAAACCTTATTAACATCCTGACTCCAACTCTTTCTATTTTTCAGTACTGTTACAGCATACCCAAATGCCTTCAAGCTTTAAGATGCAAAAGAAATCCATGCAATTACTTTACAGAGGAAAGGCAGTTTATAGGTTTTTGTTTGTTTTTTAAACCCAGATTCACAAATTCTACACCTTATTAACATACCTATATAAAAATATTCTAAAATTTTCTTGCTAATCCAGGCATTATTCGTTATTTGTTATTTAATCCACTCCCCTTGCAAAAACACTATTATTGTCTTTCTCTTATAAAATTTCATGCTGATTTTTTGATGGTTACAAAATACTTTAATCTCATTATACGCTCAGCTTTTAGCTGTTTTAATCAATTAATATAGTGTAAATGGCTGGAAGTTTGATCCAGACTTATAAATCAGATGACATATATGTTCCTTGTAGCCATGAAGACAGCTTTTATAAGTTGTTGGTCCTCATAAAAAGATGAGTCCTTTTTAGGTCACTTTAAGGGATATCCACAGTCTTAGTTTAAAATAGTGACCTTGCTGGTATGTGAAGGTGGGTCACAAAGGAATTCTCTTAAGGCTCTAATGAGTGAAATTGTAATAGTCTGTTATGTACTTATAGATCAACCAGTTTCACAGTTGGCTCTCTATCCACAAGGATTCCTTACATCCAAAAGTCCTTGGTGTAAATTCCTTTCAGCACATATAAACCAACTGAAAGTGGTTTGGATGGACAATAACTAGGGTATGGAAGGATTCATAAACAATCATATGGCTATTATTTATATTCTGCAAAACTCCACCTAAGCAGGAAGCAAACGCTTGCGGCCAGATATCCGCTGGTCTAGTCTAAATCAATACATTCCTATTGAAATAGCTGAAGCAATGTCAATTTATAGCAGCTGAAGATCTGGTACTCATGGAAGGTAAAAATAACAACCTTTAGATAGGTCTACTACAGCAGTGACTGAAAAGCAGAATTCATGAGCACATGTGTCTTTGGTACATCTTTAGCTTTTCTAGGTTATGTGCCATTCTCTCTTTTTACAGATGGCTTTTTACAATGCTATTTTTTCTTGATAGTACTCCTGCTGATATAAGATATTTTTGGCTTTCAGAAGCCTCTTTGTACTGCTCTTGCCTACTCAACATAATCTGCATTAGTTAATTATTTCGTATACCAAATATGTTTCTCAAACTGTAGATACACTGCAAAGCAAACAAACCTCAGAAAAATACAACATGGGGAAACAAACCTTAATGGAAAAAATATTCTAGCAAGACAAAACTTTTAATTTTTAACCACCAGCTTGGTACCTGTTGTGGTCCCTTAGCAAAAATCTCAAACCCATCTGCTAAGTGCCCAGGCTAGATAAAGACTGCAGGTTGACCCTTGCAGTATGTTCTGAAAGTCGCCAAATCTGGGCCTTGGAGAACTAAGGCAATACATGATTTCTAGACCCAGGAACTGCCTGTAAAAATGCTTTGTCATCAGCCCTCTCCCACCGAAGTCAGGACATTTAGATAATCTCGGTTGCTATGGTAGCTCAAAAGACAGAGGCAGGCTTTCCATTAGATGGAAATTTCAGTAACAAGCACATGCTTCTCTGCCTCTGAAGGTTAGTTATAGTGGAAGTTGCTGTGGAACTCATATGTGAATGGCTAGAACTTGGAAAGCTTCTGAAAAGGCAGACAGAGGAATAAGAAAAAAGTTGTGCAGTTAATTGAAAGAGGGCAGAACTGCATGCTCATTTTACCTCATTAGAGCTGGCAGCTTGTTTTGCACGAACATTTCTCACTCAGGCCTACCAGCGAGAACCGAAGTGAGTCAGAGGTGAGTGACAAAGCTATTTAATAAGGATCAACCTTTTGCTGAATAGTCCTGAGTGTAAGAAATGCTAAATGACACTACAGCCTGCTTCCTGCAGTGTAAGGTGCAGGCATAGAACTTGCCATGTTTTGGATATACTATGTTCCCTGAGATATACTAAAGGAGCAGTCCTTGCCTTGCCCTAACATAGGGGGCTGTATCATGACAAGTTCTGGCATTGTAACACTGTTTCCATCTCTGTCTCCTGTACCTCCATCTATGACCATCACAACCTGCCCCTTTACATTTGGTACCGTTTCTATAATGGAGATTTTGTCTTGTGTCATTTTTGACTATTTGGACACATTCAGCTTGTGGGTTAGGCTCCTGGAGCCCATGCTGTGAGTCCCCAGCAGGGGTAAGTCCACTTTAATGAAACATTTCCTGGAAAACTTCTACTAGTGAGCCTTGCACCTGGAATTTAATGATACTTTGCCCTTATGGAACTACTAGGGGAGCCTGTAACAGTTCTACCATATGTTCTATCCTGCAGGGTACCATGATTCCTTCACATACACATATGTACACGATTCACACTCCTCCATCTGTAGTGATGAATCTGGGCCATCATGTATTAATGTCTGTGGGTCAGATTCTGCCACCTGTACTCTAGATGAGTGCCTTACTTTGTCCATTAGCCCCAGTGATTTCAATGGGACTGTTTATGGAACAAACACTATTCAATGTGCACAAGCATGACAGACTCTAGCCTCTACCTCCTATTATAATAACAATTTATAGCACTTAAATTATTGATATGCCAGATTGGTTTTAGTCCTTGCAAGGCCTATTCTGTCAGCCTTTGATACTATGTAGTGTTTTTAAAGTCAGTAGGGTTAGTAGTAGGGCTATCAATTAATTGGTGTCAATGTGCACAATTAACACAAGAACCAATTAATCCATTGATTTTTAACACATTAATCACACACATGGTTTTGGAGCCCATGCTCTAAATGCACACAAACAGATACAGACACAAACACACATGATTACCTGTCAGCTCTGTGGTCCTGGGGGACCCTGATGCAGTAACCAGTAGAGCTGTGTGAAATTTTGCTGCCCTTTTCATTTCAACACTGTTTTGACTCATTTTGAGGTCAAGAACAGCAAAATCAAAGTGAAACAAAGGGCATTGACATAGCCTCGAAGCAAAATGAGGTTAGTTGAAATGTTCCGACCATAGTGCCGGGGATGGGAAATCAGTCCAGCCGGGCTGACTTCTGATCCCCTGCATAAAATCAAGCAGGGAATGGGAAGCCATCCCAGCTGGGCTGACTTCCCGCTCCAGCTTGGGCTGGAAACTCAGCCCAGCTGGGCTGAGTTCCTTTTTCCCAGCGTGATGGTCAGGCAAAGCATCAAAGCAGTGTCAAAACACCCTCCCTGGTTTGATAAAGTGAAACAGTGAGGCTGTTTGAACTCAAAATGAAATCTGATACAAAATACCGTTCCACCCAGACCTTGAAACTGAAGTTAGAATGGAACAGTGCCATTTTGCACAGCCCTAGTACCCAACCTATCTGACTCATGAAGGACTCTCCCCTCCGCCTGCCCACCTCTGCCTGAACCAGAAGAGATAAAAAGAAGGACTTACAAAAGGCAGTGAAAGCATAGTGAGAGACACACCTAAACCCCTCTGGATAAGAGTGACAGCATTAAGGCAACTTCCCTAGTCTCATTTGCATCAGAGATGAGACAGGGTAGCAACTCCTGTTGCATCAAAGATAGGAAGGGAAGCACCTCCATTAGCATCCAGAATGGAGAACAGAGATTCCAAGGAAAGGATCACATTGAACTCTGGGACCAGAGAAGCAGGGGATGACTGCGTGATAGGGGAACTCTTCTCCAAATGCTAATCAACCCATGTCTGCACACACCCAGCTCACATTTATCAGACCAATTCTAGTGATGACTCCTTTATTGGTACCCAAAACATTGAATCTGCCTGTTTGCATTGTGAGATCCCTCAGAGTAACACTATCCGTAGCCAGGAATGATCAGCTCCTATTGTCCAGCATAACAAAACGACCCTGGTATACTCCCTTGATCCATTATTTATCCATAAACAAATCTTGTGTTCTCCCTTGAACCATTGTTATTTCCCTACAAAAACCCCTACCCAAGTTCAAGTTTCTGTTCTGGTGCTTGGATCCAAACGCTGTACCAGTTTCACTGGGACTTTACCTTCTTCTTTTCTGCCTGGAGTACCTTCACTGATTGTGCTGGGGGCTCTGAATGCATTTTATTGTTACTCTGCTGAACTAAGCTCTGTACTGATTCTGTGGCTTATGAGGGTATCAGCTTGGAAGTGTTGATTGACCCTGCCGTCTGAGACATGCTCTATTCCTGTGCTGAGTCTGGGGCCCATGAGGGTATCAGCCTGGGAATGCTGAGTAAGCCTGCCCTCTCAGATGTGCTCTGTTAATCTATGCATGTGTGTACGTGTTCAACTGATTTGATAGCTGGAGGAACCCAGCCCCATTAAAACTAAACCCTGCAAGGTAACTCCACTGGGGGGTAAGGACTTGCACAAGGGACAGATAAGCTCTGTATACAAATACAAGTGACACAAGCAGTACATTGATAAAATTCCAGAGACCCCAGAAAAATAACTCTAATAAATAAGCATACCCCAAAGAGATGGACAAATCTGTTAACAACAACAACAACACACACATACACACGTGAGCACACACACACACACACACACACACACACACACACACACACACACCAGAGGTGCACCACTATATTGGCACCGTATTGGAATGCCACATGCATGTATGCAGCCGCAGCATGCATGGGGCCAGAAACGCAGCCCCATAGCATATAGAACAGCACCCAGCAGGTAAGTCTGTGGAGGGGGAAAGAAAGGGGCAGAGGGGGAATTTTGAGGCCCTCACAGTGAGGGAGGGAGTGGGGCAGAGGACGGGATAAATGGACCTTGGGGCTGGGGCAGGGAGCAGGACAGAGCCATGGGTAACTTGTCAAGGGGTGCAGGGGGTGGTGGCTCCACACCACTGCGTGCACCCCTAGAGGACATATGGATGGAATGTGCCCCCCCCAGACTTGTGCATGGGGAAGAGGTGGGCTGCCCACTAAAGGCTGGAGCTCTGTGTCCTCTTGCCTTTGCCCTGGGAACCATATGCTTCCTGTACTGTGCCCCCTGCCTGCCCAGTGGTAGGAGGCATAAAACAGCTTTGCGCGGCTTCCAGGTAGCATGGTGCAGAGCCCAAGCCTGCAGCAGGCAGCTTACCTCTGCTTATCTGCAGCAGGCAGCCTACCCCCGCACAGAAATCTAGGGGGCACATGACCCCCATATGTTCCCTGGGGGTGTGTGCAGTGATGGGGAGCCTTCTCCTGCCCACCCCCCCACAAACCTGGACAAGCCATCCATGCCTCCATCCCACTTCCTACCCCAGCCCTGGAGTCCCATTCACCCTTGCCCCACTCCCTCTCTCATAGTGGGGGGCATCAATCTTGCCCCCCTTCTTCCCTACCCCCTGCCACTTCCCCTACCCCTCACAGACTTACCTGCTGGGCACTGCTGTACACACTGTGGGGCTATATTCCTGTAGTGTTAACATATTTTTATTTTAAAAGAGGACCCCTATTGTGGGTGTAATATGATTGTGAGGGAGGAAATGATAGGTCCATGACCTGCCCCTCACTCCCAAGCCACACCCCCCCCAACCCTGCTGCTGTCCCTCATTCCTAACCCACAGTACCCTAAATCCTGCCAGGTCATATGGGGGTTCCCCCTTCCCAGACTCCAGACCCCCCCCACACACCCATAGCACCCCACACCTTCACAAATCCCCACCACACCCACCCCAACCATAAAAATTACCTTCATAATTTTGCATAATATAGAGTTTTTCTCCACATAATTTTGAGGTTTTAGCTGTGAGATTAAAATCACAATTAATTGTGACTAATTTTTTTTAATACTGCAACTAATTGCGATTAAATGTTTGAATCGTTTGATAGTCTGAGTTAGTAGCATCAATAGGGTATGTAAATCCAGCCAGCATTTGGCTTCCAGAGCTTAAATTAGCTAACTCCTTTTAAAATCATGTAGCATTTTCATAACTGAACATATTTACAAGCAGACAAGTTATATTTCAGTACATTGTCACTGCAACAGTAGCTGTTAAGAAACAGGAAAACATTAGGATAAAAACTCAGCAATTTCAAGTTATATGGAAAGTTGCCAGGTTTAAAGCAAAATCAATATTGCATTTTGTGGGAAGGTATCTTTAGCCTAGCAGCATCTCATGGCTCACAGCTCACATTAGTAAGTGCATATTTCTTGAAAGTTACACATACATATATTTCATTTGTTCTTCAAAGGTGATGAATTGCAAAACACAATGTCACACCATACCATAAACAAAAGCATAGACAATTTTTTGCAAAGTGTTAGTGTTTCTGCACCATTCCAAGCAGCAGCTGTAAGGCAAAAAATATAGTCCATTAGGAAAAGTGTTTGATATGGGCCACCTGCTTATGCTGCACTGAATGTAGAGTATCTGAGTGTTCACTAATTTGGCAACCTGAATTTAGTCCCAACCTCATCCAAAACTGTCTGTGCACTATGATTTATTTGATACTCAAGACACATAAACAAAATAGAATGGATGAGAACTACATGGAGAAGCTGTGTTGTATGGTAGCAGTACAAGCTTCATTATACTTTCGCCACTGGATGAAGTGATACAATACTGTACTGCAAGGAAACCTCGGGCATATCATGGATTTTCACCTTGAGTATTTTCATAACGTAAGAAATGGCTCAGATCATTGATCCCTTTTATCATTCTTTTGAACTGCTCAGGCAGAAAGCTATCTGGATCTAAGAGAATCCTCAGGTGGCAGCAAGCTAGTTTAGGCAGCTCTGTGCCACTCACCCCTCCAGCAGACCTATAGCCACATCTGCATTTCTGCAACTCCACGGATTTAATTGCTGCACTGTGGGTGAGAAGGGAACGCAGCCCAAAATCTGAAATGTGAGTGTCATTCCCTTAGTTATTCTAGAACATTGGTTCTCAACCTTGTTAATCACGGCACCCCTAATTAGACTCAAGGCATCCCCTTGGCAAATGCCAGGTCTTACATTTCATTTTTCTTTTTCTTTTTTTTTTGGCTACAGGAAAAGTAGAAAAATATTTCCTTTGCAAATGACTCAGAAAGACAACAACAGGCCAGAATGTTTTCTGGCCAGATGGATTCCAGTTTGAACTCTCTGGGTTTATCTTCTAAGCCATGTCTATGGCTAACATATGCCAACATTATGAAGCACCCCCCCATCATCCTTGAAAGAATCTCAAGGCTTCCTGGCTGAGAATCAGTGTTCCAGATTATTGCCCTCTAAATTACTCAAAATTATCTGCAGATATCTTCATTGTTCATATCTTTCTACTTCGGTACAATTATGTTAGACCCTGACTTCATGCGGCGCTCAATGACTAGGAAGACTATGATCCAATGCTTGGGATCCAGTTGCTCAGGGAGCAAGCACCAGCACACATTGCTTGACAACAGCTTCATTCAAAATGGAGACAGCTTCGGACTAGGTCCAACAAACTGGGGACCGGCACTGAACATTATTTTTTCCCCATATTTATATACCTTGGTTCGTGCTCATTAACATTTACTCCACCTTGGTCCCTACTTTGTTCCACCCATAGTCCATCCTATCTCAAGCTCCACCTATGTTTACTGCTTGCTTCATTAGCATGGGATTGCCTATGCATTTCACTCATTTACATGCCTTTTTGCTATGTGTGCATGTGTCAGACCATGAACCTGGCTTCTCTTGGTCACTGGGCAGACTTTGACCAAAACCTGGAAACTTCTTCACCAATCACGATTCACCTTTTGGCATATGTTCGTCTTATATTCTGTTACCGGTTATATGTTATCTTTCACATTCCAGTCTGTTTTTTTGTACCAAGTTGTACCATCTTCCACATTCCTAAGACTTCAGCTCATTTATAGCACACAAACGTACACAGACTCACTTGAAAATGGTTGACACAGTTAAGATGGTTACTTAGCATAAGCAAATGGCTGGCTTAGCATAAGCATTCATAAGCAAAATCTTATATATAAGAGCTATATATCTTACACTACTATATGGTTAGAAAAAATACTTGCCTAAGCATCTTGCAAACTTACTTCTGATATATCATTTTGCCTTGTGGTCAGCAGCTTTGCTGAGCCACAGATTAAAGCCTTCTTTCAGCTGCAAATCCAGTGCTCCCCATGATCCAAATATTGTCATTCTAACAGATTACACAAGATGCTTTACTTGAGATTAGTGCAAATTACTGCACAGTAAGCATCACCGTCTGCATGTGCAGACTCTTACTGGACAGTAATTTTCTCCAATCATGAGTAAAATGAATAATGATCAAGGAACTGGGGCTGGGAGCATGGGCGACTGGTGCCTCCTGAGTCTGGGGGAGCACAGAACATGGGGGGGAGGGGACACAGCACACCACTACCCCTTCCTGGGCCACCCTTTCCACCCACAAGAGCCCCAGGCTTACCTTTCTCCCAGCAACAGGAACAGCACCTCTGCTGGGGGATCGGAGGATGCTCTTTACAGGTAGAGAGGGAGAGGGAGGTGCCACATGGTGAAGGGAGGCAGGGCAGTGCTCTGGTTGGCTGGAGTGATCTCTGACACTGCAGCCTCCAGAGTGCTGTCAGGGAGGGTGGGGCTGGGTAGAGAAGCAAAGTGCAGTCCCCGGCCATACAATCAGGCTGGTGGGGATCTTCTCCATGCCTGGTCCTG
Organism: Crocodylus siamensis; assembly: GCF_052110815.1. Taxonomy (NCBI): domain Eukaryota; kingdom Metazoa; phylum Chordata; order Crocodylia; family Crocodylidae; genus Crocodylus; species Crocodylus siamensis. The sequence continues at coordinate 153,366,118 of NC_143396.1, read as the reverse complement.
TCTTGAATGGTGCTGAGTTGGGGTACACCAATGGGCCCTCTGCCAGTTTTGGGGGCCAATCTCAGGGGGGCACATCCCCCCCATGCCCTGCCTACCAGTTGCCTGTGGCTGGGAGCTCCCTGCACAGGGAGAGTTCCCTGCCCAGCCCGGAGGTGGCCGAGACCCCCCCCAATTGGGACAGTTTCTGCTCAGTCCTGGGCTGCATGGGGAAGTCTGCACATGGAGCCAGGAGGTGGCTGGGGACTGTCCCATTTTGGGCAGTCCCCAGCCAGCTCTAGACTGAATGTGCAGACATCCCTGCACAAGCCAGAGCTGGATAGGAACTTTCCCAGTCAGGGACAGGTCCCAACCCCCTGCTCCATCTGCCAGTGGGGAGCTAGCAGTGAGGCCCCAGCTGGGTGTTGAAATTCTTGGGCAGTGAGGTTGAGGGACACACCTCCCCAAGGGACACCTCAGTCAGCAGACCTGCCTGAGGGTGTTCCCAGGGCTACTGGCACCCTGAGGATCCAGAATCCAGCATATCACCTGGCCTAGCATGCTGGTGAGGGTTACAAATGTAAAGGAAACTTCTATTAATGTTCTTCATTCAGTGAGTTATAGAAGCAGACAGATAGTACATGTTTTTAAAGCTATCCATTACATAGTAAACATTTTATTTGGCAGCAGCTTATTGTTTGTCATTACACACATCCCATTAGTGTTGAATTGGACATAAAGGTGGTTCCTGTTCAAAGCATTGGGATAGCATCCAATGTACAAATAAAATTTCTTGGAAATTGCTACCCATCACTAATTTTAATGATTTTGCTTTAAAGCACATATAAAAGGTTTCACTGTGGAATATTTCTGTAAACCACATTGTTTCCAGTAATGTGAAGAATGGATGGCTGCAGTTTCCTGGCTTTATTTTTCGGCACAGATTATGGTCATGAGGATAGCATTCCTTATTATATAAGATCTGTGCATTAGTTCTACATGTTCTGGCATTGGTCTTTTCAGAAATTCCCAGGAGACATTATGGACCTGGATCAAAGATTCAGTGAATCAATAAAATGCCCTTTCATTGACTTCAGAGGGCTTTGGATCAGTCCCATTGGCAAGATGTGGTCATATAGCATGTCAGTTAAGATATTAAGTCCATATTTAACAGGTGCATTTTGTGATTCTTTTCAGTTGTCCCCTTCTTTTGAGGGGAGATGGCAAAACATTTTCCTGAAAGCCTGTCTTATGAGCCTAAGTTCCAATTTTGAGAGCCATTTAGGTATCTCTTAAGTGCTTGGGTAACTTATTTTAAAGCAAGGCTTAGAATCATTAGTTCATGTTCTTTTGTGGAAGGTACATCATTGATAGCTTGCACATATTTTACCAAATGTGAAAGATCAAAACATGTCATAAACTTAAATCCTAAAGAAACAAGTAAATAACCCAGCAACAGAATGTCCCAACCCTTACAATCATAATTATAAAAAAAGCCAGATTTATTGAGATGAAAGAGCTCATGAGAATGCTAATTTTCTTTTAAAGAATTGCCTTAGCTAGCTAATTATGTTTTCAAATGTTGTTAAAAACTTGTCTTACCTGAGTGAAAGGCATCGCCTAATTAAAAAGTATGACAAAGAGAGCTCAGTGGGTAGGAAGCTAAGCACACATTGACTAAAAGAATAATGGGTACTCAAACCTCTTAAGCACAGAGTCCTGCTCAAACACATGAAAGATTAAAACACTCCAATCCTATTTTAAAACTCTTTTTATTTTTTCATCTTTTTTATTAAATTCAGCCAGCTGCATACTCTGAGCTCTTTTGCTTTTCAGTATAATCTATGTACCAAAAACAAACATAGAACTAGTAACAGATAGGAAGGACAAGGCTGAGCTCCTAAATGAGTTCTCTGCATCTGTATTCCTGAACATGGATAAAGACATATTTCCCAAAGGGGCTATAGACAGGCACAAGAGGGACTCCAATCCACTGACACTTAGCACTGACCTAGTGAAGGGGCATTTGGAGGGGCTGGATGTGTTTAAGTCAGCAGGCCCTGATGATCTTCATCCAAGGGTGTTGAAGGAATTGGCCAGTGTCCTTGAAGAATCACTGGTTCAGTTGTTTGAGCACTCATGGAGCTCAGGATTGTTCTTAGAGGACTGGGAAAGGGCCGGTGTGATCCTTATTTTCAAGAAGGGGAGAAAGGATGATTTGGGTAACTATTGGCTGGTTAGCCTCACCTCCTTAGGAAAACCTTTGAAAAAAATATTAAGGATCACATCTGTGGGAGTCCAGTAGGAAAAATAATGCTGAAGGGCAACCAGCATGGCTTCATAGCAGGTAGATCCTGCCTGACTGACCTTGTTTCTTTTTATGACCAGATCACAAAATGCTTAAATGCAGGAGTTGCGGTAGATGTCATTTACTTGGATTTTAAAAAGGCCCCTGATACAGTGTTGCATCCCATTCTTACGAATAAATTAAGTGGTTGTGATGTAGATTATTACATGGTCAGGTGGGTGGAGAATTGCCTTCTGGGGCTTACCCAGAGGATGGTGGTAGACATGTCATTTCTGACCTGGAAAAGTGTGGGCAGTGGAGTTACCCAACGTCTAGTCCTTGGACCAGTGCTGTTCGATATCTTCAGCAGTGACTTGGATGAGGGTGTGGAAAGCACTTTGTCCATATTCATGGACAACACCAAATTATGGAGCAGAGTAAACCCACTGCAAGGCAGGTAGTGGATTCAGGTGGAGTTGGACAGATCGGCAAAGTGGGCAGAACAGAATAGGATGCAGTTTAACAAAGAAAAGTGCAAAGTGCTACATCTAGGGAGAAAGAATCACCAATACACCTACAGACTGGGAGGGGACTTTCTAAGCAACACAGCACCAGCAAGGGATCTTGGAGTCATAGTCAACTCCAAAATGAACATGTGTTGTCAATGTAATGAAGTGATAAGTAAAGCCAACTATACTCTTTCATGCATTACAAGGTGCATCATGAACAGGTCTAAGGAGGTGATACTTTCCCTCTATGTGGCATTGGTAAGACTGCAGCTGGAGTACTGCATCCAGTTCTGGGCACCGGACTTCAAGAGGGATGTGGATAACTTTGAGAGGGTCCAGAGGAGGGCTACTCATATGGTTAATGGCCTGTGGGTAAGTTCCTATGAGGGGAGATGGAGAGACCGGAATCTCTTTAGCCTCCAAAAAAGAAGGCTAAGAGGGGATCTTGTGGCCATCTACAGCTTCACTGGGGAGGGAGGGGAGGCAGCAAGGAATAGGGAATACTTTGTTTACCAGGGCACTCCTTAGGGTTACTAGGAACAACAGCTATAAACTGACAGAGAACAGATTGAGATTAGATATTAGGAAACATTTCTTTATGGTGAGAGTTTCCAAAATCTGGAATGGGCTTACAAGGGAGGTGGTGCTCTCCCCTTCCTTGGAGGTCTTTAAGAGGAGACTAGAGAAACACATAGATGGGGTCACCTGACCCCAGCACTCTTTCCTGCCCAAGGCAGGGGATCAGACTCGATGATATACTGAGGTCCCTTGTGACCCTAAAAATCTATGAAATCTATGGAATTATGGAATAACATACATGCTAAGTATTTTATATATATTTAGAGCCACCCCAAAGAATTCCAAGATTGTTCACCAAAATTTAGGGCCAGGTGCTCAGTTGATATAAATTGGTGCATTGTCACTGAAGCTAATGGAGTTAGGCTGATTTATACCACTTGAAGATCTGTCCTACATTCACAAAGAACTAATATGGTGAAAAAGGAAAGAAAGTGAATTGCAGGGTAAATATTTTTCCTAAGGAGCTTATTCTGCTGAAAATTACCATGGGATCTTTACTGTCTATGGACCATCTTTTTTTAAAGGCACTTGTTTGATTCACAATGCATTTGATAAGCAGGGTGATGTTCTTGTAAAACTGTTGTGTATATTCTGGTAAGTAGGGAAAAGGTTAATTCTCCATTGTCTTATTCTGGGAATATTTTTGTGCATATCATGTGATATCATGTAATACAACATATATTGAACCTGAAGAAAAAGGGGACATAAATGAGTTTCCATTGACAAAAGCACAGAGCAGTACTTGAAACGTAATGAAAGACTTAATAGGATTGGGAAGGTGGTTAGCTGTGTTTGCCTGAAATTAGGCGGGAGGTAAGGCTGGGTAGTACCTAAGGGCACCTAGACATGAGCAGTGAGGCTGCTCCAATGCACTATAATTACAGAGCATAAGAGCAGATTCAACTACTCAAGTCTGCTGAAGCATGGCACTTATGCAGACCAGTTCCTCATGTATCAGTGCACCTGTGCTTAAAAATGGAGGTGAGGGCACTTTAACAAAAGTTCATTCAATGAGCTTTAGTTAAAGTGTCCCCACCACCATTTTTTAAGTGTGGGGATGCTGATATATGAGATGCTCTGGGCACTCTAATTAAAGTGTCGTCCCCCACCCCCACCCCCAAACCATGTGTATAAACCCCTTAAAGAATAACTTCAGAGAGATCTATGAATTGACTGGAGAGGTTGATGGGAGTTAATTTCTTTCCGTGGACCTAAATTCAGTCTTGCTGGTAGAGTGAAATACAAACAACATCTCTGCATCAACCTAAACTACTTCGGGATTCATTCCTAGAAGGGCAAGCAGAACCATTCCTCTCTACCTGCTTAAGTCATTTTGCTGAAGTTGTTGATGGAGTTTATTTCATAGGAGTCTTCCCAGATGGAGCTGCAGCAGCAAGGATCTAGCTACTCTAGGTAACTCTGCTGGAAAGTGGGTCCTTGCTGTGTGCCACTGAAGTATGTGATAGACAGTTTTCCAGTTGGAACTCTGTAGCAATATCCACACAATAGTGGTTGTTGAACTGCCCCTTGGTTTTAAAATTAACCATACAGAAATGCCCCTACCCCTTGTTACTCAGTAAGTCTGCTGCCATGCAACTCTACTTTGAGCTATAGCTTCTTGTACCAGGGACAGAAATAAGTTTGTAGTATATTTTATTCTTATTCAATATGCAGCTCAGAAAGAAGGAGTTGGGTTATAGTCTGACTCACAGAGTACCAGTAAAAGTCTACCATTTCCAGAATCCTCAGACTTATGTTAGTCTCAAAAGACCAAGGAATTAAACCTATAAAATGTTAATGATTGTTTATTCAGAGAGCCTTCCTAGCCTACTGATCTGTTGTTCCCTCCTGCACTCCATGGGCCAGTGTAATAACTTCTACATGGCAATCTTAAGGGTATCCATACAACACTGACACCAACTGAACCTTCAGATCCTAGTCAGTTTGGCAGAGTCAACAGTTGGAAAACACAGCTTACTTTAAATGGAATAAAATCCAATCTATAATAATAATCTTCATAGCTCATGATGGAATTTTAAAAAATTATCATTTCAGTAAATATTGTGTGCACACACTAGAAGGAACAAGTTCAATTACATTGAAAATGTGGACACATGATATAATTACCACAGAATCATAGAAAATTGGGGTTGGAAGGGACCTAAGGAGGTCATCTACTCCAAACCCCACCTCAAAGCAGGACCATCCCAAAGTATATCATCCAGCTCTTAAAGACCTCCAAAGGATGGAGATTCCACAACCTCACTGGGTAACCTGTTCCAGTGCTTCACTACTCTCCAAGTAAGAAACTTTTTCCTTGTGTCTAATCTAAACTTACCTATGTGCAACTTGAGCCCGTTACTCCTTTTTCTGTCATCTGCCACCACTAAGAACAGTCTAGCTCCACCCTCTTTGGAACCACCCTTCAGGCTTCTATTAAATCTGCCCTCAGTCTTTTCTTCTCTAGACTAATTAAGCCCAGTTCTCTCAGCCTCGTCTCATAAGTCATGTGCTCCAGCCCTACCGTCCAGCATATTTATTATTCTCTCCAGCTTGGTGTCAACTGAAAACATGCTGAGGGTACATACCATACCATCTTCCAGATGGATTACAGATATTATACAAAACCAGCCCCAGGACCAACCTCTAGGGCACTCCACTTGATATTGGCTGCCAGCTAGACATTGAGCCATTAATTACTACCCTTTGAGCCTGAAGATCCAGCCAGCTCTGTATCCACCTTATAATCTAATCATCCAACTTGTATTTCTTTAGCTTGCTTGAAAGAATATTGTGGGACACTGTATCAAAAGTCTTACTTAAGTCAACGTGTATTATATCCACTGCTTCTTCTGCATCCACAGAGCCAGTCATCATGTCATAGAAGCCAATCAGGTTGGTCAGGCATGACTTGCCCTTGGTGAATCAGTGCTGACTGTTCCTAATCACGTTCTTCTCCTCTAAGTGTTTAGAAATAGATTTATTGAAGACATATTCCAAGATCTTTCCAGGGACTGAGGTGAGGCTGACCAGACTGTAGTCCCCTGGATCCTCCTCCTTCCCTTTCTTAAAGATAGGCACTAAATTTGCCCTTTTCCAGTCATCCAGGATCTATCCCCATTTTCATGCATTTTCAAAGATAATGATAATGACCAGTGGTTCTGCAATCACATCAGCCAACTTTGTTGAGTGTATTCCAGCTGGTTTCACTGACTTGTATATGTAAAGATTTTCAAAATAGTCCCTCACCTGTTCTTTGACCTGTGCCAGCTGCTCACCTTCTCCCCAAACTGTGATGCTAGGTGCAGTAATCTAGGTCAGCAGTTCCCAAACTCTGACAGACTGAATACCACCCGTTTAAAATGATGCAGCCTTAAGTACCACCAGCAATTTTTTCATACACATAGCTAATAGCCTATGTATTAAAACAGCATCAAAATATTTAGTAATCATAAAACATTGTTTTATCAGTTATAGTAGTCATGTAAAACAGTTGTAAATTCGGAAAAATACAGTGTAAAACAGAGCTAGGCAACATTTTTGGCCAGACTATGGAAAAAACTGCAATGTGTACCCTGTAAGGTGCTAGAGTGTGGGTGTACTAGAAAAACTAAACTGGGGTGAAGGTACATGGCAGGATGCACTACATATTAATACGTTAATAATCATAAATATTGCTCTTTTTTTTTACAGTAAATACCAGGTTTTCTAAAAATTCTAAACCTGGTGACAATAAATAAAACTTCATATACTATCTTTCTTCTTGTGTGATCTTTTCTGTTAATTATGCTGTGATGAGAGGGAGGGGAAGAGCAGGTGGAAGAGAGAAAGGGGGGAAGAGAGGTGAGAGAGGGGGAAGTCATGAGAGAAGAGAGAGAAGAGAGGAGAGAAGGAAAGAGAGAAGAGGGAAGAAAGAGTGAAGAGGAAGAGAGAGAGAAGAGAGAGAAGAGAGAGAAGAGAGGGAGGGAAGACTTAGAGGTAGAAAAAAGAGAGAGGGAGAGAGGCACGAGGAGAGCAGATGCAGGGGAAATACTATGGGCAGGCTGACCCAGACAGATCTTGGGAAGGTGGCAGTTGGAGGAGAGCAGGGGTGGGGCAGAGAGCGGGGGCTTCCCCAGGGCTCCACAGAGTCTGTAGCTGGGGTGCCCAGTGGCACTGGAGGTGGAGCCTGGCCTGGGCTGCGCAGGTACATGAGGGCGGGGCACAGTGGCCCCAGCCCCGGCCCATTGAGGGGAACTGTGGGTGAGCAAGGCTGGGGTTCAGGCAAGCTGGGGCATCTGTGCCAGCCAGGCCATTGCAGTGGAGCCAGCTTTCCCGCTTGCACTCTGCTTGGTGCATAGGGAAGCCGAGACCAGAGCCAAACCCCACCCCCACCCCCACCACTGCCAGGCATCCTGCCTTGGCCAAGAGTCCCCCCATAGAGCTTCATAGGCCCATCCAGGTTCCACCTAAGGTGCAGCTGGTCACCCCGCCTGCCTGCCTGCCCCAGCCCTTCCTTGGGCAACCTGGGCCTTTCCAGGGGCATGGGAGGCCCTGCCTCTGTGTGCACCCAGGGGTAGGCAAGGGGACCACCTGCTCCCTAGATTTATGTGCAAGGTGGAGGCACTGCCATTGGGCTCTGCACCTCGGGAGTCACACGCAATGCTATGTGCCTTCCACTGCCGAGCAAGTAGTGCACAGAAGGTACATGGCATTAGGTCAGCCATGAGGCACTGGCAGCCACCTCTGCCCCGTGCACAAACCCAGGGGGAAGGTCCCTCCAGTGCCTACCCCGGGGCATGCACAGTGGTGGGATCCCCCCTTCCCTGCATCTGTGGACAAATTGCCCAGGGCTCCCAGCATCCCCCCTCCCCTCTGGGGTCCCATTCATTACTGCCCGTGCCCCACTCCCTCCCTTAGTGTGGGTGCCTCAATCTGCCCCTCCGCCCCTTCCCCCCAACACACCTGCTGGGGTCTACTGCACACGTGGCTGGGCTGTGTGTTTGTGCGCTGCTGCACCCCTCCCCCCATCCTTCCACATAATACTCACAAGTTGTCTGTGTACCACTGGTGGTATGCGTACCACAGTTTTGGAACCATTGACCTGTTGGCTGCAAAGGACAAACTCTCAGGATCATCATAAATGCTAGTTTATTGGATGGGATGTGAAATTACCAATAAAATCATAAATGCAAATTTTGAATTATGGGGGGTACTGGTTATCTTAGTGCACGTGGACACGCACACACACAAACACACACGTGCACACACACATCTGCACTTGTTGCCCTGAGGGGTCAGGCCAATGCTCAGGATCTCAATATTGGTCTGTTAGACAGGAGGGTGTGGTGTACGATTGCACATGCACACATAAAAATCAATTAAGCATACTTACACCCACTAGGCGCATACACTCCTACTAGGCATACACACTCACACTAGCAACTCGGATACAGACATATTCAAAATAACTAGTCTATTTCATGCACACCTATCACCAGTTTAAGCCCATACACGCTACACACACCAAATTTAGACAGAATCAGTTAGCAGTTACCAACACCTGCACATCCAATACACATATTTGAATTACTAATTCATTTACCACACACACACAAAGTGATATGTGTGTGTATATATATGTGTGTGTGTGTGTGTATTCACTAACTGACACCCATACCACCCACCCACACGTACACACAAGTGAGTTCCTAAGTTGGGTATTGTGATATGTATGTATGTGCTTGGTTTACTTGGGATACTCGGGGAAAGGTTAAGGTAAGGAAGGAGAAGTGTAAGGAGTGAAAGTTGCTGGAAATGAAAGTCACAGGGACCAGGATTAGAACCAGTAGACTGGAGGGGCCTGGGCTGAAGAACTGAGGCTCGGGGGTAACTTAAGGTTAATTCATAGAATCATGGAAGTAGGGTCAGAAGGGACCTTGTAAATCTTCAAGTCCGACCCCCTACCTGGGCAGGAGAAAAACCGGGCTCAAAGACCCCAGCCAGGTAGCCATCAAGCCTCTTCTTAGAGACCCCCAGGGTAGAAGCCAGCACCACTTCCTTTGGAAGTTGGTTACAGATCCTAGCCACCCTGTGAAGTAGTTCTTATGGATGTCTAATCTAAACCTACTCTCCAACAACTTGTGACCATTATTCCTTGTTATGCCAGGGGGCGCTAGGGGAAACAAGGTCTCTCCCAAACCCTTCTGGTCCCCCCTAGTGAGTTTATAGATGATTACCAGGTCCCCCTTCAGTCTTCTCTTGTGAAGGCTGAACAGGTTCAGGTCCTGAAGTCTCTCATTGTAGGATCTGCCCTGTTGTCCCTGGATCATGTGGGTGGCCCTCCTCTGGACCTTCTCAATGTTGTCCACATCCCTCCTGAAGTGGGTCACACAGAACTAGACACAGTACTCCAGCTGTGGCTTGACCAGTGTCATGAAGAGGGTGAGGTTCACCTCCTTGGCCCTACTTGAGATGCACCTGTGGATGCACAACAAGGTCCGGTTAGCCCTGCCAACCGTGACCTTGCATTGTCGGCCCATGTTCATCTTGGAGCCAATAATGACTCCAAGATCCCTTTCTGCCTCCATGCTCTCAAGAAGGGAGTTTCCCATCTTATAAGTGTGCTGCTGGTTACTACTGCCCAAGTGCAGCACCCTGCACTTGTCAGTATTGAAACACACCCTGTTTTTGTTAGCCCACCCCTGTAATCTGTTCAGGTCTTGCTGCAGTCTTTCCCTCCCTACTAGCATGCTCACCTCACCCCAAATCTTGGTGTCATCAGTGAATTTAAACAGGTTGCTTTTCACCCCATTGTCCAAATTGCTGATGAAGAAATTGAACAGCACAGGCCCAAGGACCGAGCCCTGGGGGACTCCACTGCCCACTTCCCCCCAGGTTGAATATGACCCATTCACCACCACCCTCTGAGTACAACCCTTAAGCCAATCTGCAATCCATCTGACTGTGTAGGCATCAATGCCACAGTCGCCTAGTTTTTTAATGAGGATGGGGTGGGAGATGGTTTCAAAAACCTTGCTGAAGTCCAAAAAGATTACATCCATGGCGACACCTGCACCCAATGTTTTTGTGACCTGATCATAAAAAGCAATCAGGTTGGTCTGACATGACCTACCCCTAATGAAACAGTGCTGGTTGCCCTTTAGCATCATCCCTGAAGCCAGCTGATCACAGATGTGCTCCTTGAGGATCTTCTCAAAGAGTTTCCCTAGGGTTGAGGTAAGACTGACAGGCCTATAGTTGCCTGGGTCCTCTCTGCTCCCTTTTTTAAAGATGGGGACCACATTGGCTATCTTCCAATCATCTGGCACCTGGCCCAAGCACCACGAGCACTCGTAAAGCTGTGCCAAGGGCCCAGCTCCCTCAACACCCTGGGGTGGAGAGCATCTGGACCAGCTGATTTGAACACGTCCAGCCCCTCCAGAAGCTCTCTAACCCGGTCCTCCCCAAGCTGAGGTCTGGCGGCATTCCTCTTATGTCCGTCTTGCATCCTGGTGGGGAAGTTCCGGTTCCTGCACAAGAAAAAGGAGGTGAAAAATTGGTTAAAGAGGTCTGCTTTCTCCTGTGGCATAACCACCAGATTGCCCAGCATATTTTGCAGGGGCCCCTCATTTCCTGGTGCCTTCTTCATCCTCACTATATATTTGAAAAAGGACTTTGATCTTGGATGCTAGTCCTAGCTCTATGTCTGCCTTAGCTTTCCTGACACCCCCCCTACAGGCCCAAGCAGAGGAGATAGCACCCCACTTCCACCGGGTGTACGCCACCTTTTTGGTAATCAGGCATTCCCAGACGCCTTCTTAATTGATTAAAAGACAATGCCCAAAGCCTGCAGAACAGGGAAGCAATGCTGGCACAGAGGCTGGGACTGCAGCTAGAGCTACAGTGGAGCTGAAAAGGTAGGTGGGGAGAGGGAAAGTGGAACTAAGGGTAAGTGTGGGTGTTAAAGAGGGGCTGTGGGTGTGGAGAGCCAGAGGATGGCTCTGGGACAGCTAGACAAGTTTCAGGGAATTGCAGTAGGTGCTGGAAACTAGAGAAAGGCTCCAGCTGCTGGAGAAAACTGCAGGACAGCTAAGAGAAGCTGGGAAGCTGCAGGGGTGGGGGGAGAGGACTACAGAATGTGTGGGGGAAGCCTGAAAACAGAGAGTCAGACAGCAGAAAATCACAGGAAAAACAGCAGGTGGTAGGGCAGCAGAAAGTCACAGAGAAAAGGCAGTAGGAGAAGGGGAGGCTGAGAGGCAGCAGGAAAGCAAGGAGAGGCTGAGAGCTCAGAGAAAAGGGGAGATGGAATTGGGAGGAGATCGGAAAACTAGCAGAGAGGGTGGGGACTGGAGCTGAGAGAGAATGAAGCTGGAATTTAAGATAGGGAAAGGACTGGTATTCTGTAAAACATGACCTGACCCGGGGTTGCAAATGACAATGGCTTTATTGAACAAGGGAGATGGTGACAATGTCAAACTGGTTCCTTTGCAACCACACACGCAGACACATAAACACACACACAATGGCAGCAGGTGTTAGAGAGGCTTGGTGCAGGGGGTGAAGTCCACTGAAGTCCAGGAGGAGAGAGAGACAGAGAAAGAGTTCCAATTGTAGGAGGAGGTGTGTAGGTAATAAATATCTACCTATCCCAGGCTGGATGTTGATCCTTGATGGCCAGTCAGGGTCTCCTTCAGCTTGGTGTTGTCCAGAGGGGCTCACTGGCAGGGCCTCTGGGGTGGATAGGTGATGTGAAGCTGGTCTGGTCCGGATAGAAATGGCATTCCCACTGGGTCTTTCTTCATTGCCCCTTTTTATAGGGGCAGGCCATGTGTAACCCTAGTGACAGGAGGCATGCCCAGGCAAGGGTCAGCCTTTGGCACACTGAGCATGCATGTTGCATGCAGGGATGTGCAGTTTTGGGTGTCTGTACTGGTGGGGTACAATGGTCGAGTTGCTGGTTCTGCAGGGTCTTTTGTCTTTCAAATGCTGGTCTTGTCTGTTCCTGGGTGAGGTCCATGGTTCCTGGATGAATCAATGCGAGGTGATGGCCCAGTCATTACAGGCCATTCAGTAGAGGTATTTGAATCATTCCCAATCATTTCTCATTCATTGGGGAACCAATTTACATGGGAGGGGTACAATGAATCATATTGTTGCAACATGGGATGCCCAGGGAGAGGACAAAAGACATATAAAATGGAAACTTGACATGACTTTGGTTTACTTACAAACACAGGCCTAAACCATACAATATCCATATGAAACAAAATCAATACAAAAATGATAACAATACAATATACAACAGTAAAAATTAATACAAACCTAATAATAATACAATATAAAACTGGATATCCAAAACCAAAAACTTGCTACCAAAATAAAAATGTTTAAAGCTTATCCTAAGTCTGAGCTCACTTATACTTATCTAGGGAACAGAGAGGGAGAGAAAAAGTCAGAAATGGTTTGGGAAGGGGAGGGAATGCATTTTAAAAGAAAAAAAAGAAAGAAAAACTGGGGGTTTTGCTACACACTCACTAATTGAAACCTAGTTCCAGTAATTCCTTCTTTACTTTAAAGAAAAATGCATTTGTTAAAAGTTAAAAGGTATAAAATATAAAATAGTGAATGCCAGAGTAAAGATAAGACAAATGAAATATAAAAGTGCACTGTGAGGTAGTGAGGATCAAACACAGGGAACAATAAGTGAGTTAGGTTAGCACCAGGATATATTTACAGTCTTTGAAGTGGATATTTTAGTTCTTTTGTTTTCTTTAGTGACACTGAGCTTAATTGATATGGTTTACATATAGATATAGGTGTAGGTTGTATAGATGTAGGTTGTAGATTTCTCCTACAGAAAGCCACCTTAGCTTTCTGGCTTGCTCTGAGCCTTGCCATACCTATTCAATGAGTGTACTAGGTCTCTGCCAGTACTTACAAGGAAAAAGAAATGCAGAAAATGGATGGGGGGCAGGGTGCAATTTGCAGGCAAGAAGGGGCTTCTCTTATATTAATGTCCAGAAGGGAAATGTACAAAGGGGGCTTTCTGCTACAGGAGATGAGCTTGCCTGTGAAGACTGAGATAAAAGGTGAAGACTGAGTACTTCAGGTTTTCTGCACAATCTGTCACTAGGTTGCCTCCCCCAGTCAGTAAGGGTCTGAAACTATACCAGATCTTCCTCTTGTTGCTGGTACACTTGTAGAAACCCTTCTTGTAACTCTTCATATTCCCCTGCTAGCTGCAACTCCAGTGGCACTTTGGCCTTCCTGATTTCATCTCTGCATGCCCAAACAATACTTTTGTACTCTTCCCTAGACATTTGTCCAAGTTTCCACTTCTTGACATCTTTTTTGTGTTTTATTTAGCTCATGAAAAAATCCCCTGCTAAGTCAAACTGGTCTTCCGTACTTGCTACTTTTCCTGTGCATCAGTTTCTTTGCCCTCAGTAAGGATTCTTAAAAATACAACCAGCTCTCCTGGACTCCTGTTTCCCTTTTCCCTCAGACTGGCCATCTAGGGGATCCTGCCCATCAGTTCCCTGAGGAGTCAAAGGCTGCTTTTCTGCAGTCCAGGGTCCTTACTCTGCTGTTTTCCTTCCTTCCTTTCCTCAGGATCCTGAACTCAATCATCTTGTGGTCACTGGTGCCCAAGGTGCCATCCACTTCTACATTCCCCATCAATTCTTTCCTGTTTTGAGCATCAGGTCAAGAATATTGTTGGTCTTAGTTGGCCTCTCCAACACTTACATGAGAGAGCTGTCCCCAACGCTCTCTAAAAACTTCCTGGGTTGCCTTCGGTGTTGCCCTCCCAGCAAACATCAGGGTGATTAATGGCCCCTATGACAACTGGGTCCTGTGATATGGAAACTTCATCTAGCTGATTGAAGAAAGCCTCATCTACCTTATCCTTCTGGTCCCCTGGTCTATGGCAGACACTGATCATGACATCACCTTTTTACTGTCCCATCTGACCCTAAGCCAGAGGGTCATGCAGCATATGGAGCTGGGGCTAAGCATCCCTGCCTGGGAGGGGGCCATAGGGGTATGCTCCCCCTGGCTCAACCTGCTGTGCAGTTTCAGGCTGGGCATGAGGGAGCTTCAGTGCAGGGCTTTCTGGCAGGTATTCTCCACACTGAAGCATCCTCATGCCCAGTCAGCCTCTCCAGTGTCTACACATGCACTGCTGTGGAGTTTTTTACTCTGCAGCAGGATAATTTTTGTATTTACAAGTACTATTCTGCTACAGAGTAAATAGTTTGCTCCAGTCTAATAGGGGGTACATGTGTAGACACATATGTTTACTGCACAGTTAATTAGCCAACTGCACTTTAAACATCTCATATAGATGCACCCACTTATTTCAGTCATGTCATAGTTCCATGACTGTGAAAGGACTTCCAATTCTTCCTGCATATTTCCCAAGATCCATGCATTTGTGTACAGACAACTGATATAACTACTTGATTGCCTTACTCAGGAAGAATGAGAGGGCCTCTCATTGCCACCTCATTTTTGTGCTTCATCCAGGTCATCCACTCCCCAACTTACCTCAGGGCTTTGGTCTCCATCCCCAAGTGAACCTAGTTTAAATACGTCCTCACTAGGTTAGCAAGCCTGTCTACATAGAAGCCCTTCCCTGTCTTCTTCAGGTGGATCCTGTCTCTTCTTACCATGGGGTAAATTACCTCAGATTTTGCTCCATAGTAAACTTTGCAGTAAGTAAACTTTGCAGTAAGAAGCAGATAAACAGCTAGTTTCCCCAAGCTAGAGGCCAGAGTAGATGCTTTATTGATAGTATTACTGTGCCTGGCAGGAGATGGTAAGAAAGTCAATTTTATTTCAGCAAAGGGTTTCTCTGGATTTAAATTAGAGAAGCAAACAGGTAACGTGCTCCATGTGACAAACTTACTATCTATTATTATTGTTCTCTGGCTGTGGTGGAGATTGCAATTCTGTTTTACCACCATGCTGCAGTTGGTAGGGAAAGCTTCTTTTTTTTCTTTTTACTCTATAGATCCAGGGATGTAACTAGTATTTTCAGTGCCTTGGGCAGCAGAGGCATACCTGGCAGAGGGGATCCAGGCTCTAGAAGTTATGGCCTTGTGTCAGTGTGGTGCAGCAGAA
This sequence comes from Crocodylus siamensis, assembly GCF_052110815.1. Taxonomy (NCBI): domain Eukaryota; kingdom Metazoa; phylum Chordata; order Crocodylia; family Crocodylidae; genus Crocodylus; species Crocodylus siamensis. The sequence continues at coordinate 153,350,662 of NC_143396.1, read as the reverse complement.
AGTGGCTAGGAGCTCACGGTCATGGGGTATACAGTGGGAGCTCTAGCATCTAATTGTCTAATTCAGTGGCAGGATTAAACACTAGGTTGCAGGCTCCCTCTCTGACACACAATACTTCCCACTCTGGGGCCTTGAGCTTCCTTGCCTGCTGGTTTCTGGCCACTTCCAGCCGCTCTGTGATGCCAGGGGCTATAGGTGCCAAAGTCTTGAGCACTTCTAATTCTGTTCTTGTGTCCCCACTTTGGCAGCATCTGGAGCTCAATCCCCCTCATCCACTGTTAGTTATGCTACTATACAGAACCATTGGTGTGCAGGATAGTCAGATCATGCACAAGGTTGACAATGCAGTCTTTTAAGTAATACTGCTGACCTAATTATTTTCTCATAGGGCAGACATTACTTTCACACCTCAAACATGTATTAATATTTTGAAAGCTGTTCAGATGGAATCACAGGTGGATATAAGATTTAGAAAGGGGGAGGTGCAGATGGTGTGATGCATAATCAAATATAACACAACCCATATTTTTCTCCAGCTAAAGAGATACAAGATTTATTTAATAATATGGTAGGGGCCTAGCAGTAAATATATTGTGTTATTAGTCCTATAGTAATTATAGGTAAATATACATCTCTTATTCATATTCACAAAACAAAAAACTAGCCTTCTTGAGTCTCTTGACATTGCATCCAACACTTCACTGTCGGTCATTTCCACACTGGACTTGTATTCACCTGAGTTAATATTACTATACCTGCAGTAAGATTTTTAGCTAGAGATAAAAACAGTTTGCTGGTCTATGTCATCAGCAAACTGACTAAGTTTCCCAACAACACCAAATTTTGGAGTAAAGCGCCCACACCTGAGGACAGGATGGCAATCCAGGCTGACCTTTATAGACTCAGGAAATGGGTGGATGAGAACCTGATAGTGTTTAACACCAGAAAATGCAAGATTCTCCACCTTGGGAAGAAAAACCTGCAGCATGCTTATAGGCTCGGCAGTGCTACACTGGCTAGCACTATGGACGAAAGGGACTTGAGAGTCATGATTGACCACAGGATTAACATGAGCCATCAATGTGATGCTGCAGCTAGTAAAGCGAGCAAAATGCTGGCTTCCATCCATAGATGCTTCTTAAGCAAATCCCAAAACATCATTCTTCCATTGTACTTGGTCTTGGTGTGGCCACAGCTGAAGTACTTCGTCCATTTTGGGCTCCACAATTCAAAAAGGATGTGGAGAAGCTTGAAAGAGTTCAGAGGAGAGCCACACGCATGATCAGAGGTCAGGAATACAGACCTTATGATGAGACGCTGAGAGCCATGGGACTCTTTAGCCTGGAAAAGTGCAGGCTCAGGGGTGATCTGGTGGCCGCCTATAAGTTTATCAGGAGTGCTCACCAGGATCTGGGGGAATGTCTGTTCACCCCAAGGGATGACAAGATCAAGTGGTCACAAATTCCTCCATGACTGTTTAAGGCTGGACATAAGGAAGAACGCCTTTACTGTCCCAGCCCCCAAGATGTGGAATAGACTGCTGCCGGAGGTGGTTCAAGCACCTACTTTGAATGCCTTCAAGAGACATTTGGATGTTTATCTTGCTGGGATCTTATGACCCTGCTGACTTCCTGTCCCTGGGGCAGGGGGCTGGACTTCCAAGATCCCTTCCAAGGTCCCTTCCAGCTCTAATGTCTATGAAATCTATGAAATGGAAGAGAGGCATTATAAGGAATGGCTAACAGCCAAATTGCAGAAGAAAGTATAGCTTGATTATTGGAATGTCAAGACCATTAACAAGAACAGGGCCATTAACACCTTGGAGTGAAGAGAGATTAGCAGGAACCAGATAGATTATAAGAAACCATGAAGTCAGTTGACTCCCTCAGCACCGCCTGAATAAAAATGCCACTGCCCTTCTCAGGCAGTTTTTTTCAGGCATCGGGTGGAGCAAGAATCCAAGGGGGGTGAGGCTGCACCACTGCACCCACTCTGGATCTGCCCCAGTAGGAATAGCTGCATAATAAAATAAAGTGATACCTACTGTCTATTGAGGAAAACCAACATAATGTGAAACCAGGATTAAACATACACACTGAAGAATGATTCTCCTCTCACACCTGTTTTACTATGAGTTTATTGACATTACCTCTGCTTTCCACTGGTATGAGATGTGAATGAGGTTTGGAACATTCACTACATTAACTGCAGTATTAGATTATCTTAACAGAGAAAACAATCACATGCCATAGAATTTTATGGAATGTTTAGACTTTGTTATAATATTCCTCACTTTACCATGAAATCATCTGTGAATAAACCATGTACAATTATCTTTTTTATCACTTTTAACATTAAAATTAAATTAAAAACAAAACCAAATCTAAATACACTTTCCTCTCAAGTCAATAAATTGTATATGAGGTGGAGCTACAGAATCAGGCCCACTATCATAAAAGATTTATGGCAACAAAACAGGAGCCTTTAATCACATTTTTTTATGTTACTGAGTTTGATTAATACAGTTTTAGGTTATTGCATCCATCTTATATGATACATAAGCTGGTTTTTATCTGAAAGTATGATCCCAATATAGATATCTAATTAAATGAGAATCACTTTAATCCACTCTGATGATAGATACGTAGACATTATCCTCTCATTTGGGGTTAATGGTATACTACCAATACACTCAAGAATCTTATTGCTATAAGACACAACATTTAGTACTATGTGTGAGTCTTTTCTTCCCTGTTTCTTTACAGATGAGATACCATAAGCTGTCATTCATGATGACATTGCCAATATAAAAATACATGTCAAAAAGTTAAAAACTAACTGTCACGAAAGATTCATACAATGAATTCATGTTAAACCTTCAGGTAAAGTACAAGACCTTCCTATCTGCACATATGATGATACTGCAACATTTTAAATACAGGTACATTGAAATGATGAAGCAGAGAAAAATATTAGTTCCATGGAGAATTGCTGTAATTGCTCTGACCCCAAAGGGTAAAACATTAGGAATACCATGAGAGCCATATACAGTACTCAGAATAATGCCTTCAAGCAAAAACTACCCTTTTCATTGTATTGTTTCGATTCCATCTGATGCCCTTTAGTGTAATCATTTATGACAATGTTTTAATCTTACTTTCATAGACCTAAATAATGTAAAATCATCCCAAACTACAATTACCATCACAAATGTGAGATGCAATTAGTCAGTGATTTATTTCTCAGCTGCATATGCAGGTGAGGAGAATAACCTTGTGCCACTCCTGAAAAGAAGAATAACCTACAATAGTAAGTTATAACAGTGTTCAGGTCACAATAACGAATAAAGGATATAAAGTCACAACCACACTTGGTAGGTGAGTATTAGATCCACTTTTGCTTATCCAATAATCTAAATGCTACTGACAGGAAACTGCAAATGCCAGAGACACTTGGCAGTGACAGAACTTGGTTCACTAAAAGAATATTAATTTAGGAGGCTGGATAAATTTATTTGAGATATTTATTCAAGTTGTATATATGTTTGGTTTAATGTACAGAAAAAAAATGTTTATAGGTACAATCAATTCTTGTGGCAAGTCAGTTTATATAATTTACCTTCCATTCCTCAATAATTATTCTTTCTTTTAATGGGGTCATTCCTTTCTCTCACACATCTTCTATTTCTCTCACATGAGGTTTTTTTTCCAGTAGAAGTGTTTTCTGGTATTTTATAAAGTATTTGCTATTTACCATGTTTTTTCACAGTATTCCAATCCAAAACTGAAAGGTTTAAAACCATTCAAAATGCTGACATATATATATATATGTGTGTGTCTGGGCTGAGATTCATTCCCCTCATTGCTTCCTTCTGTGGGCTAGAAATGTTTTGGGGAAAAGTGGCAAGGCATATGTGACTATAAAATCCTAGTCTAAGTTCCTTTAGGCAGAACTACATATTAGTAAAAACGGATAGCCAATATGTGACACTACTGTAATGCAGACATAATGCACCCGAGCATTTTGGTCTGGTTTCACCTGGAGATTTCAGTACAAATATGAATTCCAGAAGTTGGTAACAGAGACTGCTATATTGCTTCTGAAATCAGTAAGACTGCATTCTATTTGTGCCCCAACCCTGCAGCCCCAGAAACTGCTAAAAGCAGCAAGGGGGAGTTCTCACTTTTATACAGAAAATCATAGGAGTTAAGGTCACAAGCCAACAAGCCAAAGGTAGGGAACAGGTAAAAGGTAAAGAAATATCATCCAGCACTGTGCTATCATACACTCAGCACCTTAATTTCCACTTCACAGGTCTGGGGGTGATCCCAAACAAGCCTTTAGCCCAGAGGTGGGCAAAATGGCAGATCCCGCTTGTGGCCATACTCCATTTCCCAGCAGCACCTGCCCATGTTGCTATAGCCAATTTCCATGGAGACTCCAGCAGCTTCAGCGGTGACATTGCAGGGCCAGGGTTTCCATGGAGACCAGCCCCCGCAGCACTGGCAGGGTATGTGGCTGGTGAAAGAGAAGCTCTGTGGCTGGGATCTTGCAGTGGCAACAGAGTGGTCAAGAGTCGGGTCAGAGCCATAATCCGTTGCCCTCAAGCCCCTGCCTAGGCTGTGCAGCTCTGCCCCAGCTCCAGACCACACTGTGACCACCACAAGATCCCAGCCCCGGAGTAGCTCCCCAACAAGCCACACAGCCTGCAAGTGCTGCTGGGGATGGTCTCCATGGAAATCCTGGCCCTGCACTATTGTGGAACCACTGCCACTGGGGCCTCCATGGAAACCGGCTACAATGTTGCAGGCAGGAGCTGCTGGGAAATGGAGTCCACTGCAGGCCCAATCCAGTCTGTGGGCCAGACTTTGCCTGCTACTGCTTTAGCCGCTATAGCACTCAAACAACAATCTGCAGCAGCCCCCAAGTCTGAGTCTAGTTCCTTCAAGTCTACAGTCCTGGCTGACTGTGCCAGTGAGAACTCTAGTTTCACTGTGCATTCCTCTGTATAAGGCTGACCAGATTTCACGTGCATACCACTCTCTCTTCCTCTTACTCCAGTCTCAAGCTTCCTCTTCCTTTTTCCCTTGCCCCAGCTCCTCAGGGTTTCTGGGAGTTGTATTCCAAATGAACAGACAGCACAGCTCTGCAGACTACCCAGTTTCTCCTGCTGTTACATGTATTACATTCACATTACATTATTTTCTTATGAAACTTAGGGATAGTTACAATGGCTGTTTTCCTTAGACATAGCAATGCAAGATCTGCAAAAAGTCAGGTTTAAAAAAATGTCCACATTTTCCCATACATTTACTGTTTCAGCACATACAAACTGGGGGGAAAATGCAGGCAAATGCTACTTGAAGTGAGTGATCAGTTTCTGAAGCAGCTGTTTTGCATAAACAATTGCAGTAAATACAATTTACACATGCGGAAATGGTCTATCTGGGTAATAAAGCTGCAGACATGAGCTCTTGAAACTACATTCCAACTAAACAGTCCTCTAGGAATCCTGCTTTTCATCCCGCTCTGCAAAGAATGAGCAGATGAGAGATGGGAAATTTCCAGAATTAGTTTCTTATCAAAGAAAACACTGATTTTATCTTTTGGAGACTGACATTGTGTTGAAGTCCTGTTCTTCTCTCCTATGATAATTGATTTAGGAGTTGTGAAGATCTCTGTCTGATAGTTGACAGAATAGCTGTCATCCATTTCTATTATTTAAAAGACACCCAGCCACTAATGCATTTTTAGTGAGTGACTTTACAGGCATCAGTGGAAATCTGCTTCCCCTGGAGAAGCAGGGAGCCACTGTACATGAGATAATTGTCCAACTAACATTGCCAAGGACCTGACAGAATAGATTACATGTCTCTTCCACATGCATGGCATTGGTTGTTGCAGCCAGTTGTATCTGTAGGGCCAGGGCCATGACCAGTATTTACACCAGTACCACTCAAGAAGCATGGAGTCAGTCAAGAGAAGCTTGGATGGGCTCTGTCACACTGAAGTAAGCCAGGCACTTGGAGGAGGAGAAGGTGGTTAGGAACAGTAAGCATAGATTCACCAAGGCAAAGTCTTGTTTGTCCATCCTAATGGCCTTATGAGATGACTGGCTCTGTAGATGAAGAAAGAGTAGTAGATGTGATATACCTTGACTTAAACAAGACTTTTGATATGGTCTCCTATAATATTCATCCAATCAAGCTAAGGAAGTATGGAGTGGATGAAAGGACTGTAAGGTGGATCTAAAACTGGCTTGGTCTTTAGGCTGAAAGGGTAGTAATCAATGGCTAGATTGGTATCAAGTGGAGTTTCCCAGGCACTGATCTTGGGGCCAGTTTTGTTCAATATCTTCATCAATGACCTGGAAGATGGAATAGGGTACACTGTCAGCAAGTTTGCAGATTGCATCAACCTGGCAGGAGTAGTAGATAGGCTGGAGGCTAGGATTCAGAGAGACCTTCACAAATTGGAGGACTGAAGCAAAATAAATCTCATGTGGTTCAATAAGGACAAGTGCAAAGTCCTGCACTTAGGACAGAACAATCCTATGTACCAGTACAAGCTGGGGACTGACTAGCTAAACAGCAGCTCTGTAGAAAAGGCTCTGGGATGATAGTGGAGAATAAGCTGAGTATGAGCCAACAGTATGCCCTTATTGCAAAGATGGCTAACAGCATACTTTATTAATAGGACCGTTGCAAGCAGATCAGGGAACGTGCTTATTCCCCTCTATTTGGCACCGGTGAGGCCTCTGGAGTACTGTGTCCAGTTCTGGGCCCCCCACTACAGAAAGGATATGGACAAGTTGGAGAAAGTCCAGCAGAGGGTATGGAAATGGATAAGTGCCTGGGAAACATGACTTCTGAGGAGAGGCTGAGGAAACTGCTTTTATTTAGTCTGGAGAAGAAGACTGAGAGGGGATTTAATGGCAGCCTTCAAGTACCTGAAGGGGCTTCCAAAGAGGATGGAGCTAGACTATTCCAGTGATGACAGATGACAGAATAAAGAGCAATGGTTTCAAGTTACAAAAAGGGAAGTTTAGGTTAGATATTAGGAAAAGCTTTCTCACTAGGAGGGTAGTAAAGCACTGGAACAAGTTACCCAGAGAAGTTGTGGAATTTCCATCTTAGAAATTTTTGAGACCTGGCTAAACAAAGCCTTGACTGGGATAATCTAGTTGGGCGTGGTCCTGCTTTGAGCAGGGAGTTGAACTGGATAACCTCCTGAAGTCCTTTCCAACCCACTTTTTCTATTAATCTAATATTTGGTCTTGTGACACTGTTTAGTAATTATTGCTACTTAAACAGAATGTTAATTTCACTTAATTAAGATGTCTTTTTGTGATGTACCAGTGCTTATCTGTGTGAGTATTCATCTCATGACAGTTTTTTTCTGCTTGCATTTGTAACAATAGTTTGCAGTCCTTCTTTTTCATACCTCCTGAGATTTCAGGAAGAACTCTATTGTTTTGACTTCTCTTCAACTTCTATATTAACAAAATGTACTGGTTTGCTGTTGTCACATCAAGTTTTTCTATCTACTGTCTCTAATGTACCTACTAAGATGTTATAAAAGCATTAGCTGCATAATGTTGTGCTGTCCTTAGCTCATCCCATAGAAAAGTTTAGTATACAACATGTTCTGGCTTAGACCATGTCTTATTCATTATTCCAGGGGTACCAAAACATCTAAATGACACCATGCCAATGACCAAAGGACAGGCTTGCTACAACTCTAAAGCTCCCTGGATCAGCATTATAATTGTAATCATGTCCTTTTTATATGGAGTGACTAATAGGATGAAAGGTCATTCAGCAGGACATCCTGATTAGCAAGACTTATTATATTACATTAGGTGGACGTAACCAAAACTTTGTACTCTATTGCCAAATAAAAGCATGTGATTCAAAAGCACTCAAACTCAAGCATTATTTAAATTAAACTGGTATTAATGAAATAGTAATCTGCATACAATTTATTCATGCCAGCACAATGCCTGATTAAGTAAAATGGATATCCACAATGACACTTTGTAAATTTTTTTGGTTAATGTATTTTTAAGTTAAAATATGCTTGTCTGGAAAAAGTAAAATGGAGGTCACCCGATGTTCTGATGACATGGCTGAGTCCAAATTTATGCTTAAATGAATCCAAACTTTACCTATACATATAAAATGAGATTTAACCACAGGAAACCCTTTCAAACTTGAGATTTATAAATCCCTGCAAATATGTTCTGATAAGGATCTAGTTACTTAGATTCAAAGGATTTCTGTAGTCTACATGGCAAAACTTTAATTGTTTTAGAAAAATCCCATCTACCCCTATGGAACACTGTTCTCTAGTCTTTCTGTCACACACTCCAAATCCTCCAGATGTGTCTGCCATCCACAGCTGCCTTTAGATGAAGTAGAGAATCACAGAAAAATATGGCTGAAAGAATTATCTAATTCCTGTTTATGGCAGGATCATTCTGTCTAAACATTTGGAAACAAATGTTTTTCTAACAGCAACAAAGATTACAAAGTCTTTTTAGATAATTTGCTCCAGAATTAAACAACTTTCATAATCAGAAAGTACTCCTTAACAACTCCTTCTAGTTGCAATATAAGCCCATTATTTCTGTTTGTCCACTGGGGACAGCACAAGTATCGATCACCATTCTCTTTATAAACAACCGTTTTTTGCATATATCAGATTCTCCTTTCAGTCTTCCCTCTTTAGACTAAATAATCCCAATTCTTCTAACCTTTCTATATCTGTCATGTTTTCTGTAATCAGTGTTTTGCATGTTTAGGACTTCCTTAGCATTAGTTTCGTATGAATTAGGGAATAAGCAAGACTGACAAATTTAGAGATGATATTGACTTCTGTGAAATCAAGCAGAATTAGGTGGTGTGGTGACATCTGGTTTGGGTATCAAATCCATGGGGATTTTCACATAATAACACAGGATGTGAAAGAGAACAGTTAAATCTGGTGTCATAAGGAGATTTATGCATGTCATTGTGTAGGCAGGAAAAACTAATAGGGCTGTGCAAAATTTTGCCCGGTGTTTCATTCCTAAGCTGCTCTGATGTGTTTCAAGCTCAAAATGGCAAAATCGAAATGAAACAAAAGCCTTCAAAACATCTTTGAAACAAAACAAGGGAACTCAAAATGTTTTGAAAGTTTCAAAACGTTTTGAGTTTCAAAATCAGGTTTGCTAGCTTCAGCGCCAATCCCATCTGGTGGGCTCTGGTAGCAGGCTGGGCAAATCAGGTGGTGCAGGGACCTGCCACCCCAATCCCCAGGTGGGTGAGCATTCATGCATCAGCTGATCTGCTCCGGGCCATCACTTTGCCACCTCCGGTAGCGGGCGGGCCAGATCAGCTGGTGCTGGCATGCTCCCCCACCCAGTGATCGGGGTGGCAGGTTCCTGCACCAGCTGATCTTCCCCACCTCCTACCGGAGCCAGCCAGGTGGTGCCCAGATCAGTCGGTGTGGGGATGCTCCCCCATCCCGATCCCCACCCAAGCTGATCTGCCTTGGCCCCACTGGCCCAAGGTGGCAACACCTGGCTCCTATCAGCCAGCAGGCAGATTGGAGCCCACTATCAGCCCTGGGAGGGCTGCAGAGGCTGTGCTGGAGTCCTCCCTGGGGTGCGTGCTCCCAATCTGCCTGCTGGCTGACAGGAGCCGGATGCTACCACCTGGGGCCAGTGGCAGCACAGATCTTCCTGGAGCTGTGTGCAGGCTGTGCCAAGCACCAGTCTGTCATCTGGCAGGCAGATCAGGGGCCAGAACCCCCAGGAGGACTCTGGCACAGCCCCCACAGCCCTCCCAGGCATGCAGGAAAACCCCTCATCTGCCTGCCAGATGAAAGGAGCTGGGTGCTGTCGCCTGGGACTGGCAGCAGCAGCAATCTTCCCCACGCTGGTCCCAGGTGGCAGCACCCAGTTTCTCTCATCTGGCAGGCAGATCGGGGGCTCACACCCCCAGGAGGACTCAGACACAGCCCTGGCAGCCCTCTCAGAGGTACGGGGATGCCCCAATCTGCCTGCCTGCTGCATTTTATGTTTCGCCATAATAAGCTGTAGGCAAAACATCGACACAGTGTTGAAACAGCAAAACATTTTTGACAAAACAAAATGGAATGAAACTGAAAATGAAACACTGTTCTGTCAAATTGTCAAAACGGAAGTTGAATTGGAATGATGCTGTTTCTCACAGCCCTAATAACTAACCTCAATCATCATTATCATCAAAATAGTACCTATAGCTAGCATATATAGCTAAACAGGGATGATCAACCTTGTCCGCTGGGCCAGATCCAGCTGTGATGCTGTCTCATCTGGCCCATGGAGATTTCTAGAAATTCAGTGTCACTGCTCCCCTGCTGCCAAGTTTACAGACTCTTTTGGAGCCCTGGGTCCTGTGTGCTAGATTTGGCACCCAATCCCAGCATGCACTGCTTTGTCCCAGGACCCATTCCTAGCACTGGGGGCTGGGAGGGAGCAGCACCAGACCGCCATGGCCCAATTCCAGGATGCAGAGGTTGAAGGGGCAGTGTCAGGCTCTCAGGGCTGAATCATGGTGCATGGAGCAGGGAGGGTGTAGTGCTAAGCCCCAGGGCCCAATGCAGGTGCATGGGGCTTGATCCAGTTTATGCACTGACTCCATACCAGTCATCTGGCCCATAGGGCCAAGTAGTTGAGCACCACAGACATTAAAGGTCTCAAGACAACACAAAAGTGATAAGTGCCGTAAATCTTATTTACAGACAGAGAAATTGAGTCTCAGAGAAGTGAAGTAAATTTCCCAGGTCACCCAGGAATAAAAGTTCTGCTACTGCTTAAAATTTTTGTCACTACAGAGGGTAATATACCATTGGTGGAAAAGGGGATCATTAACATGGATTGCACCATCTCCTCTGGAGTTCATTAGCCTAAATCTTTCTTTAGCTGAAGGAAAGGGCTACTTACAGTCATCTGAGCCATTTATTGTATGCATCACTGTTCCAATAAGGATTTGCAGTGGTGCAGGCAAGTACAGATCATTACCATTGGACAGAACCCAAAATAAAGACATGCTAGTCAGTTTTCTAAATTAAAAAATGGTATTGGAATGAACTGAGCCGAAAGGATAATACAGAGTATACACTCTAAAGCAGGGCTCTCAGCATGGCAAAGAGGGACCCTGGATTTTCATCATAGTTGTGTCAAATATAATGTGCAACAAAATTATGATGAATTCTAGCCAGACAACAGTTCTCTGTGAGCAAATGCATCCATGACGGCAATAGCAATGAGCAGAGTGAACCACAGGACACAAAAACTGCTGGTAAACTCCATGGCCTCATCTGTTTCTGAGGCCAAGGGCTTCCCTGAACTTTGGTATAGGCACTGTGCACCTCTTATTCTTAGTCTCTAGGTGAGACTGTCAAGCATATGGCTTTTCAGGCCAGATTTGGCCCACAAAACTATATCATCCAGCCCCTGATGCTGCCTGTGGGTCTCAGAGTGACCTACAGGTGGTATACGGGATGTGCCAGATAGCCCTGTATACTGTGTGGTGTGCCCATGCTAGCTTATGTCCTACAGCAATGGTGACCACAAGTGGCACACAGGGTTCTGTGCAGCACGCTGGCAGTGGCCACAGCAGCAGCAGCAGCAGCTCTGAGGCCGTGCTACACAGCTCTGAAGCAGTAGCAGCTCTGGCTTTAGATCTAGGATCATGCAGAACAGCCCTGTGACAATGGCTCCAAGGCAGTGCTGAACAGCCGCACAGCAGTGGTGGATCTGGAGCAATGCTGCCCAGCCCTGGAGCAGCTGGAGCAGGACTGCACTGTACACAGCATCTATTTGAGATCCAGAATGGGGTTCAGTCTGTAGGTCTGGTCTGGCTTTTGTACTGTCTTCAGGTCATCAGGCTGGATGAGTTTGACACCTTCTTTTAGAGTATGAAAGGGCAGCAAATAGGTAGAGCCTTTACATCATCACCTAACAAACCAGCTTGTCCAACTGAATTATCACTGAATGTGTCATAATTTGATGCTGGATAAGCAATTACTATTACTATCAATACTGCAAATTACAGTCAACTCGAGAAAACACAAGGGATAGCTCCCTCTGCCACAGTGTCTTCCATGGTACAGAATCTGAGGTACAGAATCAACTCCCACCAATTGATGTGGGTAAGAAAAAAAAGTATTGTTTTGTAATGCTGCCTGCATTACAAACCAAAAAGATTCAAAAGTATAAAAAAAAATCATTGCCATGTAGTTTCTACCCTGTTAGCATAATATAGATCTTTTGTAGTTTAACTAAGAGGAAATACTATGGCAATCTCATGTATTACTGAGACAAAAATAATAAATGCTGACTTTTAAGGGTGACCACCTTGGCCTGAGAGACCTACATAGACAAAGTAGAATTTGTGTATATGTTTGAATACATTTATATTCACTATTATGAACACACTCTTTCTCACTATAAATGTATATATTAATGACCTTCAATATAACATTTGCTATAGTACATAGCAAACATTCATTTTGACCTTTAAAAAGAAGCTTTGCTTATCACAATGTAGATATTTGAGACAAGGAAAATGTCTAAACATCAGCTGTCTTTGGCTCTATTGTAATAGTCTGATATTGTCAAATATAGGTTTTTATCACATTATACTTAACTGTAAAAGACCTGCCCAAGGAAGGGCAGTAAAACTGCCTGAATAGGTAATGTCTAACTAGTATTTTCAATTTATATTCCATCCTGAACATTGTTTCTTTCAGTTGGACTCAATCTACACCAAATTCTGATAATGAAAAAAATGCCATTTAAAAAAAGAACACTTATGGTTGATTTTAAATGTTTTAAAATGAAGGTTAGAGAGCTTCCTGAAGCATTTTTTTTCACTTACAGACAGGTAGTTCATTGGCATACCCATTTTTGGTGAAAGGATGAAGAATACAGGCCTGAATTAGTACAATTTGATAGCCTAGGCACAGCCCGAGATGGCTGCCTACCTCTCTGGTGGAGATTCGGCCTTCACAGTGCTGTTTCCCTGCTTGTGGTGAAGATATCAAGGAGTTCCTTTTCCCCTTCTAGACAGAAGGGTCCTCTTTCCACTTTGAAAGCAGCATGGGCAGTTGCGTGTGTGAAGCAGGCTCTATTTGATTCAGGTTTGGCCAAAATCAGGGACAGTGATTTGATTTGTTGATTCAGATTACTGTCCCTGATTCAATTTGACCTAATCTGAAGATTTGGACATAGACACAGCTTTAAATGTTTTTTCTACATACCTTGAGGTATAAGCGTGGCTCGTGAACGCTGCAATGCTGGGGTGGATGGAGCATCCCACAGGAGCTTGGTGGGGGGCGCATGCTCAGTGGTGAACCCAGAAGTGGACTGGAAATACTTCACCAAACTCTAGGAGAAAAGGGAAATGGGATTAAATGATGACTGAGGAAAGTCCTGATAAAGCCAGTGCTACAACATGCTGAGAATCCTCGCCTCCTCCTGGAGTGGCTGGAAGCTAAAAGTTGTCTACAACTGTCAAGAGTCATTTATCTGTCAAGATTGGGCTACCAGAATAAGGTTTCAAGTTCTTCAGGAAGAGATGGCTCCACAAACAAAACCCCAGGTGCAAGCATCAGGATTTGAGAGCTGAACTTTGAGAGTGGGATGAGCCACAAAAAAATCTCATTTTTTAAAAAACGTCACCTATAGGGAAAGCAGTCACTCTCTCTAAGAAAATATCTCCTGCGTTTCACTAGCACCATGATCTGCTTTATAAAAAAGTTTAAAATTAAGCAAAGATTAAAAATCCAAGAAACAGACAGTTTGACTTATTGGGAAAACATTGTAGTGACATTTCCTAATTATGGAATTTTGTTCTTAGAGGCATCAAATAAATGTTCCAAAATGGTTTCCAAATTATTATGCAAATGATTTGTTTTTATTTTTTTTCTTCCACTCAGTTTGTTCATGATTGCTTTTAAGCTTCATGCTTTTAAGCATGAAACTGCCCTTTTTAAAGCACTGGGTGATATTATATATCACATCTACATGTGTGCCCAATTGCGCAGGTGTTCCTGTGCAGTGCTGGTGGCACACAGGTCATTCCCAACCCTACTAAGCCATAGCATCAGTGTCATGGTTTGTGCCTGCCGATGTTATGTCACCATAGGGATGAGCTACGTTGCTGCTACAGTGACGTAGTGTCTCATGTAGACACATCCTGCATCTCTAAATATGACACATGAAGAGTGCACTGTTTGCTCAGAAATGAGATTACATCCTGATTACACACATGAGGCCACCATCAAATTTTAGTTTCAGCATTCAGCTCATCTTTATCAATCAAAATGAGATCTAATTTAGAATTATTAATTAGCCACTGAGAGGGGGTATGAAGGGGAGTGAGTTCATTACCTATAGGTTTTACTTGATAGTTTATTTTTACTTTGTAATAATTTATTTAAAGACAACCATTTTCAAAAACATTTCAAAACTATGAAAATATTTTGTAATGTATCTCTAACTGTTGTGGATGGAATACCTAATACTCAAGGCCTTGATCCTGGAAAGATCCATGCCCATGCTTACTTTTAAATATGTGAGTATTATTATTAAGGCTAATAAGACAAATAAGGCTAAATATGTGCCTAAGCGTAAAAAGGATCAAGGTCTTATTTTTCATCTATTGTGAAACAAGTTGGGGCTTGGACGGCATTATTAATATCTAAAATATTATCCTCATGAATAATGCATTAATTTTCTTTCCCTGTAGTATATTTCTAAGTAGTTCAATTCTTTACTGCAGCCATAGTCATATGGTTTTAAGACTACTTTATTTTATATCTAAAAAAATCTCTGACATTACATTATTTATTGTATCTATAATTATCATCACAAGACATCTGTCTGTTGTTTGTAACAAGCTCTGAACACCATAATATAATGGATTTTTTTACTGACAAAATGTTCTTATTGAACGATCTTTTTTGTCACATTTTTAGAAATGACATATTCTATAAAATACTGCCAAAAAGAATGAATGTATTCCATGGTACATGTGTTAATAAAATAAAAACAAACACAAAAAAATCCTTGATTTCTAACAATTCATGTTGTAGAATAATGGAAAGAAGAAATAAGTCATGCCACTTCTGAATGTCTCTTGCTAATAATTACATAGAAATTGAAGGTTAGGGAGGGTAGCCCTTCATAAAGGGGATAACATTCTGTGTCACCACAGAGTTTTAACAGACAACTCATTTCTATTAATAGGGGCACATCTGTTCCACAGGCCTGCATTATGCAGGTACCTATTCCTCTGGTGTTTTTTTGATTATGCAGTAGATAATTAGTTAGACATGATTATCTACAAGCCCCATTCAGACCACTTAAACGTATCACATTATTAAAAGCTTTAACTACTAATTGTCAAACATAAAACAAAAAACGCTATATATTTTTATATGTACTACATTGAAATGTATGTCCATTGGAAGAACTAAGGGGCTGATTCCTCTTTCACTGGCCTCCAGCACCGTGTCATCCAACCCATGGGCTCCCCATGGGTCTAAAAATTTAGTGGTAGGGGAGCAGTGGCACCACTGTCCTTCTGCCAATTTCTAGACTGGTGGGGAGCCCCATACCCTCTACACTAGATCAGACACACAGGGCAGGGCAGTGTGGAACCTGATTCTGAAGTGCAGGGCCAGGCTGGTCCCAGGGCCTGATTCTGGCGTGTGGGACCCAATCCCGGCATGCAGACCAGGGAAGGGGATGGTGCTAGCTTGATCTTGGCATGTGGGACCTCAAGGCCCAATTCCAGGATGTGTGGCTGCATGGGGGCAGTGCCAGGCCCCAGGAGCTGATCCTAGTACACAGGATCCAATTTGAACACACAGAACTGGGAGGGGGTGGCATGGGGACACAGGGCCTGATTCCAGCATGCAGGGCCAGGCAGCCACAGTGTGGAATCTGATCCCAACATTTAAGGGACCTATCTGGGTGTGCAGAGCTTGATCTGGCCTGCAGACCAGCCTCACAGACTCAATAGTTTGAGCACCACAGTTTTACAATTTTTGACAGAAGAATCTGGCCTGTCGTATTCTTTTTCCATATTAGCACATTGAGTTTAAACTCTGTTCAAATTCTTGATTCAGATTTGGGATACAATCGATGAAAACGTAGTAAAAACATTAGTTGAGAAGCTTGACATTTCTCTGTCTTTAGGGGATGAGCTCTCTTCTTGTGAAACACAGATTAAACTACCATCTCTATGCTGACAACTTGTGAGTTCACTCTACTCCAAACCTGTCTCCATCAGTGCAGACCAAACTCTAAGGCTCTCTTTCTGACGTTCTTATGGAAGCCTAGCTGTTGCTTTAAGTTCAACCCAGTTTATTCTTTTCCCTGCTATCTCCTTTCTCAGTAACTGCAGAGAACTCACCATCAGGACCATCACTTAGTATCCCCTAGACCTGGGCATCATATATGATACAAATTTCTATTTAGGTCATTACAGCTAGGCATTACCCAAATCTTTCAGACTCTTCTCCATAATTTCTCTAAAACACCACCTTTCCTGTCTACCCACAGTCTTGTTCACTCTTTCCTTGTCTCAAATCTTGAATACCGTAAAAACCTTTTCTATGGTTTGTAGTCTTCCCTGTGCATATCCATTTAAACAATATTCCAAAGTACGTTTTTATAGTCTTTTGTCTGATTAGGCCATTCTTTCTGTTGAATCCCTATACTAGCTCCCCCCATCTCTATCACATCAAATAAGTGACCAATCTATATTTTCAAAGGTCTAGCACAGTCACCTACTTGTTAGGATTTCAAACAAGGATCTTCATGTTTTCCCTTCTTGCTCCTCATACATGAGAGATCCATGTGGACATGTGTAAAGCTAATCAATTGTCTTCCTTCAAACTCCCTCTTAAAACTTCCCTCTATCAGAATGCCTACAAAAACCTTCAGGGTTATTGGTTGCAGCCATGTTGGTCTAAGGACATATGTAGACAAGGTTCTTTGGGTAGATGTGATGTCTTTTACTGGACCAACTAAAAAGTTGGAAAAATTGTTCTTTGCAAAAATTGTTCATGAAAGCTTGAAAGAACAATTTTTCCAACTACTTAAGTGGTCTAATAAAAGATTTTACATCTACCCAAAGAACCTTGTCTACAAAAACCTTGGCATATTAGCCACCTAAATGTTGTCATTGTCAATCCAGCAATCTCCAACTCAATGGGTAAGATTCTCAAAAACATCTAAGGTGATCTAGGAGCCTAAATCCTTGTTACCCTCAAGGACTGCTGACAGATATGAAAAAGTGCTTTATCATGTCAGAAGAAACAGTATGTTAATTCGACTTATCTCTGCAGCAGCTGTATAGATCGGGTGCTTCAGTGGGGCTTTTTGGTGCTCATCTAATCGCTGATTCAATCAGCATTTGTTTTGGGAGTTTTTGTGTTTGCAAGCAGCCAAGGAGAATTAAGCTCCTGTTTTAAAAAAATGACATAGATACTTTAAAAAATATGACTTAATATGATCTTTCTCATTGTTACCATCCTAGGATAGCAGTGGGTTCTCAGTAGTGGTTGAGTAAAAATGAAGAAGATGACTAATACTTCTGCGTGGAAAAATACTCAGTTGCTTGCCACAATATAAAGCAGTACTTTGTGCTCTGAATATATATGATCCCAGACATCTCCCAGGATAGTTTTTTGTTCAGACCACATGGTCACAAATACCAATGTCAATTAATCTTTTAGGGATAATCAGATTCAAAGTTAAAATTAATTTCCTCCCTAATATCCTTCATGGATTTGAGTAGATAAATCTTATTCTACAATGCATTCCAAAGTACAAGCAAAATGTGGGGGGGAATCAGAGGAGTTGTAAAAGTAACTAAAAGTACATTATCCTGTCTAAAAGGCCGACTGGAAAAGATTGAATCACTTGATTAATAACTATAGCTCAGAATATGATGGGCAAAGTGTCTGGAATAATTAAGCGACAAGAGGCAGGAAAAAATGACAAGTATAAATGGATAAAATGGTCTTATTGACTGGTAGATCAAAGTACATATCTTATGAAACTTCTCCCTTTCTAACCCCAATTCCTCACTATTCTTTTTAAAGTTCCTGCTTTTTTAATTGTATCTTTTGAAATAATTTATTATTGTTATACTGTTAAAGTAAATTCCACCACATGCCAATCATGCCTATAAGTTCAGTTAAAATGACAAGAATGACATGCATGGGTAACTTTTGTGCAAAAGGGAAAAGGAAGGGAGCTCTTAAATGAAATTTAATTCTCATACCTCTACTGCATGAAGGTGTTTCAGCAAGCACAGAAATAAAATGTGTTCCTGAGTTTCTTTCCCTGGAGAGAGTTAACCAACAAAATCTG
Source organism: Crocodylus siamensis (assembly GCF_052110815.1). Lineage (NCBI taxonomy): Eukaryota > Metazoa > Chordata > Crocodylia > Crocodylidae > Crocodylus > Crocodylus siamensis. The sequence goes on along the minus strand of NC_143396.1, from coordinate 153,332,244 downwards.
TAACTGGGTTTGATTAACTCTGCATGTTTTTCTTGACCTCATTAACAGAGTCAGCTGATGGATTTCCAGATCAATTTGTATGCAAATATAACAGAAATGGGGTTGCGGTATAACAACTGAGTTGTCCACCTTTCCAGATTCTTCTTAATATCATCTCATCTCCCTGTATATGAAAGTGAGTAATAAATGCAAAGGACAGTATGCATGCATTGTTGGTTTCTTCTAATCAAGCTTTTATAAGTATTTTTAAAAAAGATGTTTCAACCTCACTATAGCTTTTTAAGTCAAACTTAACAATAATTTTCAAAAATAGTCATTATCTTTCTGGTAATATATGTGCAATCATTTCTCTAGTTCCTTCTGTATTAGAAGGTGCTATTTTATTTTATCAATATGCAGTATTGAACAAACAGAAATCTTAGTGTCTCCATTTTTTTAGAATCAGAAGATTTTAGATAATCCGCATTGAAGGAATTGTTGGGCGTGGACTGCATAAATGGAGAAAATGAATACAGTTGGAATTAGTATATAACACTTAGAAGGAAAATATTTAGTGTCAAAGCTTTCAAGATACAGATCAGAAAAACTCCACTGACAACAATCAATATGTACCAATTTGCAATGAATGTAGCAGCAAAAATAGGAGCGACACAAATTTGTTGGTGGGCTTCTCCAGCTCCCAGTATGCTTGATGAGCTGGGGCATAACTGCAGAAGTGGAGGTGCTCTGGCTTCTGGCCAGAGCATCTCTTTGGAGCACCAAGCCTTTGTGTCTTCTGGCACATACTCTGGTCACATGCATCATGCAACTTTTTTTCCTGGTGCTTTTTTTTTGCTACCGGGATTTCCCAGTAGAAAAATTTGCCCCTATGCTGCAAACTTGCAGCATAGGGGCACATTTTAATGTTTTTTAATGTGGTTTGTGATGCCATAAAGAGGTTTGCAATGCCACAAACAGCAGTTGCCTGCATGTCTGGACACATCCAGTCAAAGCTTGATGTTCTGGCTTTGTTCTTGATCCTTGGTCAATGAGAGAATTATTTGAACAACAGTGGAATGAAAAGTTAGCAAGAACTTCTAGATTTATCCTACACTATTTATATAATATAACCGAATATTCCTTTTCCATGAAACAGAATTTTCAGTAATACATTTATAAAGGTCCCTGAGAAAATAAAATGAAGGTGAACTAATGTCAAAAAGCTTACATAAGGACTAATTTATTGTTCAACAATACAGATGCAGCCTTGTAATTCATTTGAGTTGAGTAAATATAGGTCTGTAGTACCCAGTCCACCAGTCAATTTCACCTTTGTGACCTCACTTATGTTAATAAAAGAGATAATAGAGGTAAATAAGGTAAATGAGATAGGACAGGTGTAGCTGAGAGCAAAATGTAATTCTTAATGACTTTTATTGATTGCTGGTTGAAAAAGGAAAAGCTTACATAATGCCTTCATTAGCAAAGCTTTTTACCACCTGGACTAGTGACTAATATTCACTGACTTAAAAAGTTGACTGTAATATAGAATTTGCAAAGTGGGAATGTTGTAGTAGAGATTTATTTAGTGGCATTGAATGCAGAATGATACTAACTTGTCTTTTTAGACACATAGCTCATAAGAAAAGTTGCTTGCACAAGTTATAGAAGCATCCGATTCTGAAAGCGTAGGTCAAATGTAGTTTAGAAGACACTCCCTTTATTAGAATATTAATCCATTGTGGTATATACCCCCAGCTGATATCTGCAAAGATAATCTACAGTTGATACACTAAATAGAACACCATACTTATATTGGGAATACCATGACCATGATCACTTCCACAAAAAAAAAGGATTTCTTTTTGGACAATTAATTATGGTAGAAATCAATTAAAAAATCAGCAATTTGGATTTTGTCATAAGAACCCAAAAAATAACACACACATTTTAACCTATTAGTTCTGGAAATTTGACTGAAAATATAGACATTGTTTTTTTCAGGAAATATATAGGCTAAAAGAAAAAAAATTACAATAGGTATTACATTTTCAGCATGGAAAGTAGCTAACAGTGGACTGCCCAGAAGATCTATAAAAGGATACTTGTTTTTAATCTATTTTAATGCTATGGAGAAGTAGGCTGAAAACCAAATGGTAACATTTGCAGATAATACAAAATTGTTTAGATTAGTCAAAATCAGGAGGCTGTAAGTAGCTCCAGAGGGAACTAACAAAGCTAGGCAATTGGGCAGCACAATGGCAAATGAAATTAGGTATCGATAAATGTAAAGCAATGTACAGTAGAAGTACAGTTTGAACAATTTAGCCACAGAGATGGAATATGATTTATGGCACTTACTCATAAACTCAGAATCATGGTATTCTATCATCTTGAACACAATTTTCAGTTACACTTACCCCAACTAAAACAGATACAACAGAAATGATCAAGACAAAGTATGCTGGAAAAGATTAGGGGAAGGAAGAGTTCCATTTGATAAGAGACTGAATAGATGAGGGCTATTAGAAGGGTAGGGACAGATATTTGAAGTAATTTAAAAAAGGAACACTTCAGACACCAAGAGATGTACAGCCTTTTTGCCATGCCCCAAAATTTCCACAACTGCATGCAACATCATGCTGCCTAGCCAAGGGGAACAACACAGGGCTGCAGTGACTTGAAGCTTGGCCTCCTCCCACCACATGGAAGGACACATCTGGGATGCTGGAGGACCAAGCCCTCCCCTGTTGTGCTTTATAGAGCATGTATATGTAGCAGGAAGAGCGTTCAAACAGTACTTGCTTCCTTAGTATTAATTCTGGAGTGTGTCAAAAGGGGGATACCTACACGCTTAAGCACACATCCAGATTATGCCATGACAAGAAATGCAAAACCTGCCAATATATCTCCAGTATCCCCACAATTACTACATTGCACAACAGAACCATCACCATTCCTGGATTTTAGAGCTGTACCTCCAGAAACATTATATATCTCATCCAGTGTACCAAATATCCTGATGGAAAATACATTGGAGAGACCAAACAATAACTGTGCACCAGAATAAATGCACACCGGACATCTATTAAAGATAAGGATGACCAATTACCAGTGAGGGAACATTTCTCACAAGAAAAATATTCTCTCTCCCATCTCTGTCCTGATCCTCAAATGGAATTTACAAAACTCCTTTTGTAGACAAGCCTACAAACTTCACTTCATAAATCTACTGGATATGAAAAATCATGGACTCAATGCCTTGCAGGCAGCTAAGCTCAGCTGGAGCCTCACAATTCCAATGCAACCAGTAAGTCTCAGGCCCCTCAAAGACCTTACAGGTCTGGATTTTCCCCAGCAAGGACTGTGCATGTGTGTGGTGGCTGGAGGTTTTCAGGTGCCCCCTACCTGTCTTTCACCAGGGAGATTCACAGTTCTGGCATTTCCTGGAGCTGCTGCACAACCATCAGTCCCACCAGGCCTACCTACCCTGGCAGATGCAGTTTTACGTCATGCCCAGTACCTGGGGCTTCCTTTTCCCCCATACCTCCAAGTTCATCCCAATGGGGCACTAAATGGCTGTCAAAGCAAATAAAAAAAGCAAGTAGGTGCAGAATGAGGATTGTGGCACTCACTCCATCTGCAGGTGCAGCTTGGGAACCCCCAGCAATGGGAGGTTCACCTTCAGGAATACCAACTGCTCCACCAAACCAGGATCCAAGGAGGTGCAGTATGGTGTCACAACACCCCCAGCAATGCTGGTTGATAGAAAGGACAGATGTTCCTGGGCAACCATGGCCAGATCCTGCCACATCTGGCTGCAGATTGCCCAGTAGGCAAGGGGTCACACTGCAGTAACTCCACATTCTTGGCAAGATAGGTGGCTACCAAGGCCTCCATGTTACCTGCTGGATGGTGGGGTCTGCTGTCTCTGGACTCCAACATTTAAGCCATGCCCTTGACCCACATTGACAGTTGTTGTGGTGGAGGAGATTGGCTCGTGCTTGGAGTGCTGGCATGGGGAAGTGGAATTCCCTCTTCCATGTCCCCCGGCCAAATCCAAATCCAAATCCAAATCCAAATCAAATAGTTCTCTATTCATATAGTAGAAAGCCCCTTTTCTTGCCCCCGCCCCAGTGTAACAAGGACCCTCCCCTTCCACCAATAATTCCCCTCTTGGATATGTCTCTTCTCTTCTATCTTTTCTTCTTTCCTCCTTTCTTCTTTTCCCTCTCTCACTACAAGATATAGAATTATTTGGGTATTTTTCTTTCTGGCATAGGGAATCATGTTTTATGATATTACATAAGTGTTCTACATTTTTTAAGTGTTCATTTATATCCCCCCTTATTGTATTTTGATATTTTTATCGGTGTGCTATGGTATTTATATGTGATACTCTTGTATTTTTATATTTTATACTCTTCACCCTGTAACAATGCTAGGAAAAGCAGGAATGAAACCGTCACCTCCCTGTATCAGGTGTGATACTCACTCATTCACCCTAAATGAGTGGATCAGTAAATGATGAGTAACACAGTAGCTAGCTACAGTAACAAGTTAATGAGTGGCAATTGACACCTACAAAACTGCAGATTAATGAGAGGGACAAATCAATACAGGCCAATGTAGCAGCCAGGAATTCCTTGAACCTTCAGTGTTAAAGGGACAGAAGCCCCTGTTTAAATTAATCAGAGCCAAAGACCAACTTCGGGGGATGAATATTGCCAGAACAACCTCTCCCAGAGCCCTATTCATAAAAATGATAAATTAATAAAAATTCATCAACTGACTCCCAAAACTGCATGTACCCATGGATGTGACCCCTGGGGCTGACAGCTGCCATCCAGTAGTCACCAAGGGTCAACAACCCCTGGACTGGAAAAGCCCAAAAACTGAGGAGTCACCAAAGTTTGCCAAGGACAGATAAAAGGCAGTGAAGAGTGACCCTCAATGGCATCCTCTTGATCTTCAACTTGACCAGCACCCAACCTGTCCAGCTAGAAGAACCAGCCAGCAACCCTGTCTGGAAGACAACACATGTTGGAAGAAACCTCAATCGGCCATCAACGGCAAACTCCAATGCTTGTGGGCTAGGTACACTTGACTCTGGTGCTTCACAGATATAGCTAGCTACTGTGCATGTATGGTGTGTGTGTGCATGTGCATGTATGAGTGTGTGCTTGAGGGGATTGGCCCCAAGTTTCATGATTTGATTTCATCACAACTTTTCAATCCATCTAATAAACTAGAATGTTAAGGATCCTAAGTTGATCATTTGTAGCCAACATTATTTAGTGGAGAATGCAGGCAAAATTCTAGGATTATTAATGAATTGTGTTGGTTGGTAATTGGGTAAACCGTGTCTCCAGATAGAACCCACATCCATGGAGGAGTGGGCATTTGGCTAAAGTCACCCAGGGGGGTGGATATTGGTTATATGCCCAATCTGCAGGATAGAGGTGGGCAGGATTCAGGATTTAGATAGAACCCATGTCCAACCTGTAGGACAGGGGAGGGCCACACCTGTGACGGAGTGGGAATTGGTTAGGGAATTCCTGTGAAGAGTTGGTAGCATGAGGGCTCAAGGAAACTGAGTCTCGGGAATTGTTTGTCTTGTTACATTTTGGTTTTGTTGTTTGGAAACAGTCAGTTGGAAGTTTAAGGAAACTGACAGGCTTGAGACATGTTGAGAAAAATGTCTTTGTTTAGAAAGAAAACCCCTAAGGTTGGGACGGAAGACCAAGAAAATAAGTGGCTACAGAGGAAGGAAATTTCCCCTCTCCATAAGGAGATTCTGAAGGGTGGAACCAGCCCATGGAAGGAGGATGTATGCACCCCAGCCTTTTCCATAGGGGACACTGAAGCCCAATCTGAAAGATTTTGCCTTTGTGAAAAACCCTCTGCTCAAAGGTAACACAGTGCCTTGGTGTGGCTACTATGGCATGCTGTAAAAACAGCAGTTGAGGAAAAAGCTCAGCGAGCCTCTGAAATTGAGGAAAAGGAGGAGCAAATCCAAATTCTACAAGACAAATGTATCCAATTGGAAACTAGCACCCATACTTTAAAAGGGTTGTCTCAGAATTTGGACAACAAAAATGAGCAATTGAGAAAGATGAATCAAGACAATGCCTGACAATTGGAATTATTGGACCAAAAAAAGGCTAGCTGAGAAGCCTTGCAAAAATTGGTAAAGACAATGGCTAAAGACCTTAGCTGAGAAGGGAGCCAGAGCAAACCATGGCCCCTGTCTAAATACCATTATCCACTTTAAAAAGGAGCTCCATGAGCACAGCCTGCAAGTAGCAGCTGTCATCTGGGGAGACCAAGCCTGGGATCCAGACATCCCCTTCAGTTCAGGAGAGATTTGAGGTAAGGAGATGTGTGGAGACCCAGAGGAAGCAGGAAATCCCTCTCCTGAAGACCCTAAGTCTGAGAAGGAGAGTGCCCTGGTGCCTGAGGTCAGTGCAATCATGTGGACCTCAGTCACTTGGGACACACAGGGAAATGCCAGGGAAACCACACAGATAACAGTCCCCCTTAGTGGAGTCAATCTAGCCACCCTGGGTAAGACCCAGGTACCTGCTAATTTTAGGAACTTGGTGCAACGGCTGCAAAAATCCCTAAATGTAGTCGACTGTGAAACCTTGAGTGTCTAGGAATGGCACTGCCTACTAAGGGCTTGTGCCACCCCAGAGATTCAGGCAGCCATGAATCAGGAGGACAGCTTTAGGGGAGGCAGTATTCCCCAGAGCATAGTGGATTTGGGGATCAATTTGTGGAGGAAGATATTTAAGGGACAGTTTGGGGTGAGCCACCAGGCACCTGGGGAACCTATTAGGGACTCTGTGATCTGGTATGTCATGTTGGGACTGCTGTCAGGGATGGTGCTGCCCCTAGACAGGGTGGGCAAATGGACACCTGATGTAAAAAATATAAATTACCCTCCTGGGTTTTAGAAGGAGGTACAAGAGGGCATACACCAGTCCATAACTGGACTGATGGGGCCACTCTGAGAGACCAGGAATTAGGTGCTGGGAGAAGTCCTAGCCCATGCTCAGGATGCAGAATGGTTAAGTGGACGTCAAGGGGGGGTGTGATTGCAGCCAAGCAGTTCAAAGAGAAACCCAATGACACACTGAATTATGTGGTTATCTATTCTAATGAAAGTTCATATCCCAAAACTAACAGGAGGGTTGGGGGTCCAAATTATCGCCCCAGCTCACACTGGGTTAACCCAAGGGTAACAAAAGAAAGAGAGGGGGAAAATGGGATTTGGACAGCAGTGTGGAGATTTTTAATGTAGCATGGGGAACCCAAAGAGAAATGGAATGGGAAGCCTCTAGCTGAGCTGCTTATCAGAATGGCAGAGCTGAGCGCGGCGGAAGCAGTGCCTTCCCATTCTAACAGAATTGTGGCCTCAGCCCTGGTCTCTGAAGAGCACTTATGGAGCCTCCATTACAAGACTCTTGAGCAAAGCCTTGGTTCATGGGAGAAATTGGAGACCCTCAATTGGGATCCAGGAGGGAGACTCTGAATACCTGTTATGGTGGGAACCCAAGGGCATATCAGCGCACTCTTGGACACCAGAGCTGCCTTAAATGTATTTGGGAGGAAATGGAACCTGAGGCAATTTGAAACTGATCGAATTACACTCTGGTGCTTTACAGGGCAGGAAACCACTGGGGTGGTGTGCACAGGGGTAACCATCTTCATCCAATTCCCAGAGGGACCACAAGAGATTAATATAGATGGGGTTCAACAAAAGGGCTCCACTGAACAGTTGATTCTTGGAGCCCCATTGTTCCACCAGAAAGACTGGATCCTGAATCTGGCCAATGCAGTTGTATGGTGAGCACAGCCAGCTGTCCCCTGGGAGCCTTGTGAGACAAAACCACATTGGAGGTGAGAATGGTATAAGGGGGTTAGAGCCATCGACCTTGACTCGGGTGACGAGTGGGTGCAGCAGTTCCCTAATGTATGGGCTATGAGTAAAAGTGACTGTGGCCAGATAAATGCCTGTGTTAAAATCATAAGTAATCCAGTGCCTCCTCAAAAACAGTATAGCTTCCCTAAGCAAGCAGAGGAAGCCATACGGTTAATTATTTAAGACCTTCTGCAGCAGGGAGTGATAATTGAAATGAATTCAGAATTTAATTCCCCCATATGGCCCATCCTAAAGGCGGACCCAGTATTGTGGAAGCTGACCATTGACTATTGAGCTTTTAACAAGGGGACTTGTCCCATGGCTCCTATAGTAGCTAACATGCCTGCCATACTTAGCAGGGTACAAGAGAGTCCCTGATGGTTTTCTGTGATCAATCTGGCCAACTGCTTTTCTGCAATTCCCCTACACCCCGAGCCATGGAACTGCTTTGCTTTCACCTTTAAAAGGAAACAGTACACCTTTACCTGCATCCCACAGGGGTTTCACAGTGCTCCACCCATAGCCCACCACCATGTTGTATCCATGCTCCAGAATTTCACTGGAACCGATCAGGAAAGAATGGTTTCCTATGTAGATGACATCTTGGTATGGGCAGATCAGGAGTGGGAGCTGAAGGAATGCATGGAGAGAGTGCTGGCTCTGATCCAGAAAACTGGATTCAGGGTCAGCAGACCAAAGGCTCAGTTGGTCATGCAAGAAGTAACCTGCTTGGGTGTAAGACTGGGAGTGGAAGGGAAAATGATTGATCCTAGCCAGTTACTGCTCTGTTAAACATACTGGTTCCCAAGGAAGCTCACTCCCTGTGAGAGCTGCTCAGAGGTTTTAACTTCCTCTGCTCCCACATCTACCAATTTGCAGAGATTACTCAGCCCCTGTGGAGGCTGCTATAGAAAAAGGTGCAGTGATAGTGGGAAGACAGCGAGCAAAAAATCTTTTGTTTACTTAAGGAGGCGTTAATCACCACTCCTGCTCTGGTGTACCCCAACCCGCTAAAGCCCTTCTATTTTAAATTGGCAATGAATGAAAAAGCCCTATCAGCCATACTGCTACAAAAAATTTTGGACAGCAAACTGGTATCCATAGCTTACAAATCCCACAGATTAACAGGTCCAGAGATTAATTTTAACCAGTGTGAATGAGAATGCCTAGCTGCAGTATGGGCTGTTAAAAAAATTAAAGGACTTATGGAGATGGCCCTAGTATTCATCCAGATGCAACACTCACCCTTAAAGTACATTTTGTCAGGGAATCTGACAGGTTCTAAAGTGTCCGACACCTGGATCACTCAATGGGCATTATTCCTGGTCAGATGGGGAGTCAGACATGAAACCCAGTCTATGGTGGATATGCTCCCATATGCCTTAATAGAAGGCACTACTCATGAGTGCCCTGGTATAGAGCCTTGCCAAGGGAACATAGGGGTAACTGAGGCTCCATGACTGGAAGAAAACCCAGTGGTGAAGGATCAGCCTACCTATGTATGGTTTACAGATGGGAGCTTCAGCTTTGAAAATGGGAAGCGGTTTACTGGATATTGAGCGGTGAATTTAAATAATGATCAAATGGGGGTCCCTTGCCAGGAGGTTACCCAGCTCATGCTGTGGAAGTAAGAGCCCTGAGGGAATTCCTGGAACAGCATAACCCACCTGAAGGGAAACTGTGGATCTACACTGACTCTGACTTCTGCACTAAGGTTCTGCTATACTGGATATATAATTGGAACAAAGCTAATTGGAATGCTGCTGATGGCAAAGAAATTGCACAAAAGGCTGATTGGCAGGCAATCTGGGAATGGATTCAAAGGCATCCATCCTCACTACACATTCAACATGTTAGAGGCCATCAAGAGGCTGATACTTTAGAAGCCAAAATGAACCAATTAGCAGATGTTGCAGCAAAGAAAGGAGCATGGGGAGACTTTGCTGTGGTACAAACCCAGTCCTCAAGACACCAAAATTGGAAGATTCAGGAGGATTATGCTGTTAATCAGGAAACTGGGGAGGTTAGATGGGTGTCACCTCCAAAGTATAGAGAGGAAATCTTCACTGCTTGTCATACCCTCAGGCATGAGGCATCCAAAGCCACCACAGCTAGGGTGCAGGAAATTGCCTACTGGCCAGGGATGTCCAAAGATGTGAAGGATTGGGTGCAGAACTGCTTGTGTTGTGCAGGGGAGGGAGCAAAACCAAAGGAACTTGGGCTCCTGTTCCATCAGATGATAGTGGGTCCATGGCAATGGATCCAAATGGGTTATATTGATAAGCTTCCCCACGCAACCAGGGAAAACCAGTATTTACTGGTGATTATCAGGGATCCAGGTTTTCCATTTCCCATGGAAAAATGGAGAAAATCATGGATTCCCTGTTTTTATTGGAGAAAACGTGGATTTCCCTTTTTAGCAGAGAAATCTGTGGATACTCCACTTTTGCAAAGAGCTCTGGCACAGCTCCAGGCTGCAAGAAAGGGTGGGAAACCCGCAGCTGTGCGTGGAAGGGTAGGGAAAGGAGGAAGGGTGGAGCCTGAGCCTCTGAGGTAGCCAAGGCTGGGCTCAGGCTCAGGCTCATCCTTCACCCCTGGATTCTGGGGGTAAGTGGGGCTGTGGGGCAGGGCTGGGGAAGATGGTTGGAGGGCTGAGGGAGTTGGGGGTGCTGCCAGCCCCAGGCACCACACCACAGCTAGGAGCGGGGCCAGGGTGTGGGGGAAGGGGTACCCCTCTGCAGGGGATTTGTGGGCAAGCGATGCAGGGCATAGTGTGGTGGTGCCTGCCATGTGCAGGCTGTACACTTGCCATCCGACCACCTGCCCAGGGGAGGAGGAGGCTGGCATGCAGCCAGAAGTACAGCTTCGTGGCCAGCTTGGCAGTGGCACCGAGGGATGGTGACTGGGGGGGTGGGGGGGCTTGCATGCGGTAGCCGCTGCTGCTTACCTGTGGGTCCATGCCAGCAGTGACAGCCGCTGCCTACAAAACCTCCCGTTGCCACCACAGAGCTATGCCTGGAGCTGTGCAGTCAGCCACAGGGCAGCAGTGGCAGTGGTGGTGGCTGGTCAGCACACAGCCATCCTTACCACCACCCTGCACCATGCCACTGCCACCAGCTGCACAGCTCCGAGCCCAGCTCTGCAGCAGGAGTGGGAGGTTTTGTGTGCAGCAGCCATCACCACTGGTATGGGAAGCCCCACAGGTAAGCACCAGTGGCCGCTGTGTGCCAGTGGTGATGTGAGGCTGTTGTGAGGGGCATCAGGAAGGCACTGAGACTGTGTGGGGGGTGCTGAACACCAGCAGTACTGGGGATGGGCGGGGGCTTTAATTTTTATCATGGATTTAGGGGTTTTAATCAGAGAATTTGCAATTTTTAATCAGAGAAAACCAGGATTCCTGGTGATCATAGATTCCTGTAGTGGGTGGGTTGAGGTATTGCCCATGCATAGCCACACTGCTGAACCCACAGCAAAATACTGTGGACAGAGGTACTCTGCAGGTTTGGGGCTCTTCGTTATTGATTCAGACCAGAGTCCCCACATCACTGGAGCCATTGTTAAACAGCTGCTGCAAACCTTAGGCATTAGGCAGCAGTGGCACATTCCTCACCACCCACAGGCATCTGGGCAAGTAGAGTGGATGAATAGGACAATTAAAGAGTCATTAAGAAAGGTGGTAAACCAAGCATGTACAGACTGAGACCTTAGGCTTCCTTTGATCCTAGCAGCTCTCTGAAGTAGGAACCACTTGGGAACCAGCCTCCAGCCCTACCAGCTTCTATTTGGCAAGTGGATGGCTCTAATACCCACCGGGCTTATCCCATACCCAGAGACCCTGGACAATCCACATCCAACAGAAATTATTAAATAGGTGAAAGAGCTTCCCTATTGGTTGAGGCAGCAGGAGCTGTAGATTAATGAAGCTATTTAGCAAGCTTGGCTGTGAATGGACAAGAAGCTCCAACATCTTCCCAGGCTATGGGAAATTGGACAGTCAGTCATGCTCCTTAGATTCACCCCAAAAGCACATGTCCTGGAGTCCAAGTGGGTCAGACCCTTCACTATTATGAATCAACTGAGCCCAACCATGGTCCAAATTAATAACAGGGAATTTGGGAAATGGGCATATGTGTCCCAAGTGAAACTGTTTAAGGGGGTGAGATAGATCTAACCCTGAATCTAGCCTTGTTAATAGGATTCCTTGCACTGTGAGGAGAGCCCCAAGGTTTATGATTTGATTTCATCACATTTCAATCCATCTAATAAACTAGAATTTTAAGGATCCTGAGTTGGTCATTTGTAGCCAACATTCACACAAGCCTATGCTTCACCAGTGCCTGCAATCCTGGTGAAAGTGGTTTACCCCAGCCAGGAACATCGACCATATTGGCCCCACTGTCGGTGACCATGAAAATGCAGGTGAGCTTGCCCTGTCCAAGGAGCCACCCCCTGCACCATGTGGTTCACGGTCCTCATGTTCTCCATTGCCATGTGGGGCTCATCCATCACCTCAGCTTGAAGGAGAGCCCGCTGATGGGCTGACTGATCATACCAGTGCCCTGTGAGGGAAAGGTAGGCATGATCTTCACCCCAGCTGCTCCAGATGTCCAAGGTGAAGTGCAAGGCTATCTGTACAGCTCCCTCAAGTACTCCCTGCATTCCTCACACATGGAGGGCACTGCCATCTTCCTAAAGGTGATGCATGTGGGAACTTGGTAGGATGGGGCCATGAGCACCATGAGCCACCTGAACCCTGGCCACTCAACAAAGGAGAATGGCTGACTATCCAGAGCAAGCATCTCCCCAGTGCTCTGGGTGACCTTGCTTCCCCTTCCAACATGCCTCTCTTTGTTTGTGGCTTTCCCACACAGCTCAAGGGGGGCCTGCCTCTGCTTCATGTGAATGGCAGCTTAAGAGTGAGAGGGTGACTTATTTTTGAGCATGCTCCCACTGGTGCCAGGCTGAAGGGGAACAAGGGCAAGGGGATGCTGCCTCCTGAGATGTAGCTGCATCGCCATAGTGGTGAAGTGTTTCATCTCCTTACCCTGGCTGATTTGCTTTCAGCAGTGCTGGCAGGTAGCATACCTAGGATCACCTGCCAAGTCAAAATGATCCCACACTATCCTACCCCCCTCCCCCCACTTCTGGGTTGAGTGTGGAGATCCTGCCTTATCCCGTCCTCAACAGGCAGAGGAACATCATCAGGGGAAGCTGAGCCACTTGCCCCCACAACTTTAGTCCTGAGTCAGTCCATACACTGCATTAATACACCTTAGCATGTGCACACAGAGACACACACCTAAATCACCATAATACACATTACGCAAATGTACATGAAGTTTAGGCACATGTAAAAGCATGTGTAGACATGTCTAATGTGTCTATAATTTGGTTGTTAGGAGACCCATTGCCCAGTCAACATTACAATGACTATTTAAGTTTTTAAACAGAGGTCTGCATCTTAAATAGGAGAGATGGAGAGAGTCCCCATAATTTCATGTTTAGAATACTGTTTCTGTGCTGTCATTTAGTACTTGCTTAAGCAAGTACTAAATGACTGTGCATTAACAATTGCTCAGTCTGGTGCATGTCTACATGTGCACATGCTTACTGAGCATTAAACCTTGCTAATCACAAGTTAATTTGCTACCTGAAGATACAAGTAGAAAATTTACTCACAATTAGTGATATTGTAGTAGTGTTAATGTAAATGCCTGACTGTGAGCAAATCTTCTTCCAGCCAGTCTGGCACCAGGAGGCAGAAGATTGCTTCCTGCCCCCAGGAGTTGCTTGCTGCTGGGCAGGCTTGCCATCAGGGCGAGCTTCACCCCTGGAGCCTGGATGGGGACTATGTCCCTCTGGTCCAGCAGCAGGGAGCTCCAAGCTTCCATTCCCAGATAGTGATTAGGGAGTAGGGATCTGGGAGACCCTTATCTCCCAGCACTAGTTCTACAGTCATGGGGGCCAGTGCTGTGACATCCTTATCTCTAGTACCAGCTCAGGCTGTGGGATAAGGATCTCCCAGAACTGGGCCTGTGACTGCATAACTGACACTGGGAGCCCCTGCTGGGTGGGGGGGACGGGGACTGGAGAGCCTGTTCCCTGCTGAGTCATGTGATCATCAGGAATCCCTGTTTTCTCTGTTTAAAAAAAAAATCCCTAATTTTCAGTTAAAAAAAGGAAAATAGGTACACATACATACATACACATATACTTTACCCAAATCCACATTTTCCCATGATTAAAATAAAACACCATTGTGTGTGTGTGTGTATACACTTTTTAAAACCAAAACTAAGGGATTTTTAAAAAAAATCAGAGAATACCAGGATCCCTGGTGATCATGGAGTTGTGTGTGGGACAGGCTGGACAGCTCCATAAGCACAGAGCTGGGCATGGAACAAGCTCCCCAGCCTTTTCCACACCCAGCTCCAGGCTCACAGAGCTGGGAGAGGAACAAGTTCCCCAGCCTCTGCCCCATGATCATGGAGTGAGGGCTGGGACCTGTCCTAATCAGAGGCAGGTCTCAGCCCCCATGCCTCAATCAGATGATTGAGGCATGGGGCTTGGAAAGAGCTGTAGGGGTGGGGTAGGTCCCAGCCCCTGCCCCAAACTGCAGGTGGGACATCTAGCAGCAAGCTAACTGCTGGCTGCTCCACTAGTGGATGGGACAGGGAGCTGGGACCTGTCCCCCCCCTGCAGATATTTCCAAGTCCACTGCCCCTGATTATGGAGCCAGGGTAAGGAGCTCCCTGCTACCAGAGCAAGGGGACATCACCCCCGCCTCAACAGTAGGCAGCACCCTGGTGGCAGGGTTCAATGTCCCAACCCTGGCCATGAGATAGCTGTCTCCTGGCCCAGTGTTCCTTGCCAGTCCATGGGGAGCCCTATCCAAGGGAACCCTAGTGCTTCCCCTGGTGGCAGCAGGGGCCCATTACAGGACCACAGAAAGGAGAAGCAGTTTGCTGCCATTTGCAGCAAATCTACTACCACGTATCTGGATGTGTAAACAGCTGCCCAGGAGCATTTACTCATGAGTAATTTACTTGCAAGTAAATTGATCCCAGATCAAATGCATATGTAGATGTGGCCCCTATCCAACAGACCAACCAATTTACCTTCATGCTGGGAAATAGATAGAGTAAACCAGGCCAGTACTGTTTCAAACCTATAACCTGGTCTAGGGCCCTCAGAAACATTGACTGATTTTCATACAGTGGAATTCAGCTTTTTGGTTTTTAGGTGAATGACATGAGATTTTTAAAAGAACACGTGACCAACTCTCAGACCTAACAATATGTTTAATTCAGTTGAATTTGTCATGCCTTTCTTTGCAAAAGGGAAAAAATTAAAATATTTCTCCTTTAAATTTTGAAATACTGTGGCTGTAAGCCTAATAAACTCAGGGATGACTCTGAATACCTAAACAGCACTATGGCCTGTTCACTAACTTACAAATATCAAATTAATTCTTCAAGACTTATGTTGGGAACAATCTCATGTGTTTGTAAAATAAATTTTATAATAGATTTGTTTAGTTAAACAATAATATCTCAAGGTATGTACCAGTATTGGGTCTATTTATCTGTTTCTGATCCCTGCCTAGTAAAGACTGTCAGCAAACTGTTACTGAAAAAACACGAGATGGCATTGTAAAGCCTAAAGTGTCTCAATTCAGTTGAGAACATCAGCTATAAACTTTGAGTGCCATATATGCTTGTATAAAATACACTTTTTCTCACTAAATTCATTGAGCTTGTACTTATCAATAAACATGACAAGTATTTAGTAAAATGGCTAGTGCTTGTAACATATTTCAAGTCAATATGGGAGGTTAAGTTTTGACAGCAAAGAGGTAGTTATTTCTAAAGATTGATCTTTCTAGTCATTTTTGCAGAGATGTCTGTCTTACCTACAGAGTATGAGAATAGATTTTATAAGGGACATTTGTGTGTTGATTTCTAGTAGCAAGGAACTGAGAAATAAGGGTCATTTCTCTACTTAGGAAACATCTTTCAAGGTGACTATCAACTAAATACTAATTAGAGATGGCTAATTTACAGATTATGTCAATGTTGTATTACTGTTAGGTGCTTTGCCAGATTTGGGCTCTTGAAGTCTTTGCGTATGGATAGCAAAGTTTGCAAAGCTCCTGCATTCCAGCACAAGTTTGAATTATACCTTAGGATGAAAGTTTTCAAGTAGCAAAATTTCAGTGAAATTTTCAATGTTTAAAAAACTTAGAAAAAAGAAAAAAAAATGGAAGAAAAGCTTGCTATATTCAAAATACTTTTTTTTTTTTTTGCTTCTTTTCCCCAGCAAGTATAGTGAATATCACTACATCAGTACATTTAAGCACTACATTAGTATATTTAATCACCACTCAACATCTTGTCTCACTGTAAACCAAAATATTCTCAGGGCAAGGAAAGATTACAAGTAAAACATTGTATTACAAAGGTAAGCACTCAGAAGTTAGGGAACTACCCAGAATTTAGGTCTTCATAAGCAAACTTTAAAGGGATTGCACCCAAAGATGGACCTGCTAGAACTTCTCCATGAAGTAATTTGCAAGTTGGACAAAATTTATTTTTCGCCATTCTTGGGCTCAGATGGGCCATTGTCGCTGAGGTAGATAAGTGGTATGAAAAACTTTAGCTCAAAGGATTAAAGTGAAGTTACAGACAGGAGAAAACATGGTCTTGTAATGGAAAAAGAATTAGGGATGTAATCTAGGGGTTAATTCCAGGCATTTAGGTGCCAGAGTCCAACACTTAAATAGTGAGATTTTCAAAACCCTTATTGTGCTGCCACTTAGCCTAATATCTCTCAGCATCCAAGTTTCTGGGTGCAGACAGAAGTGCAGCTCCCTGCTGTAACAGAATGCTTTCCAGGAAGCAGTCTGTGTTATGATGATCCTCTGGACCAAGCAGAAGCTCACAGTTGATTCCAGGGAGGAGGGGAATCTAGCTCCTGGCTGTGAGCCTACAGCTGGTTTCCCCTAGCAATGGTCCCTCCTCCCCACAAGGCTGCAAAGTTTTCAGAATAGGACAAGAAAAAGGGGGCAAACTCATTTCAGGCATTCCCCAGCTCTTCTGGAGGTTAGGATTGGTGAACTACAGCTCCCCTATGCCTTTGCAGTAGGGGCTGCAAAACCCACAGATCTAACTCCCTTTGGTCCCTTTCCCCATGCCCATTCTGAAAACAGTGACAGGCTGGGAGGCAGCACAGACACAAGTTAAAGAACTTTCTGTTTTGAAATGTCTTCATTTGACTTCTCATCCAATAAGAGGTCAGATTTTCATTGGATCAGCCATTTTTTAAGCTGTCTTCAGCCATGCACTTGTATTTGGTCATGCCTATGAACTATTTTCTGTTTCCAGAATAGGCAAAAATTGTCACTTCTGTCTATGCCCTCTATTTCTGGGCATAGATAGAACCACAGAGAAGTCCCAAAATTATCAAACTTCCCACAGCCTTAAAAAAACATTTTACCCCGGTAGAATTCAGGAAGGAAGAAAATGTTCCCTAATCCTTCTTTCCAGTGATACGTGATCCTTTAGACTTTTTCAGAGAAAATACAATTCTTTAAAGACAATGATGATAGTGGTGGTGCTCCTAAACTGGTCCACTGGTTAGAATACTTACCTGGGGTGAGGTAGACCCAGGTTTAAATCTTTCTTCTTTTGAGGTCACATATACACAACATGTGTTAATGCACATTAGCCTAAGTTGCATGTGTGCACCCTTAATGCACATTAAATTAGACTAATTGGGCATTTATACATATACTTTTTCATTCACCGATGCTCTGGACATCTGCCATTTTAGAGCAGACTCGATTAATCAAGTCTGCTCTACATGCAAGCTGACACACACTGTGCTGCACTGCATGCAGTTGTATAAGCGGCAAAATGCATGTCAGCATACAGAAAATGGTGGTGGTGTGTTTTTGAACTAAAACAGCTCCAAGTTGTTTTAGTCCACAAGTGTGCTGCCGCCATTTTCTCAGTGCTGATGCACATTTTGCCACTTATACAACTGCAAGTATCACAGTTCAAGGCACTTGTCAAAATGCCCGATGCTACAGTGCTTAGATCTGTAAAAAAGCAACTGCAGGGATCAAACTTAGGTACAATTAGTTAATGAGCATTAGCACATGTGTAGACATGACCCAGTGCTAATTTTAGTGCCAGATCTGCCCTGCTACTATGGAGCTAGCCTGAGCCCAGCCCCAGGGAACATCCAAGGGTTGGGGTGCTGGGCAACTGCACCAGGACCCTGCCCTCTAGGTCCCCCCATGGCCCCCACTCTAGGCTTGAAGACCCAAAATATTGTAAATAGTTTCCCCTTTGTAATATAGATTTCCCCTTGTATATAGTTTCCCACTTATAAGCAATTTTTTTTTATTGTTGGTGTCTGGGGAGGGTGGTGGAGGGGCTCTGTTGATTAAGGGGAAGAGGGGGAGATTCTGTTTGTTGGTGGGGGAGGGATGGGGGCTGATGTTGTGAGGGTAATAACATTTTTTGGTTTCACCCATATGCATGTCCTGAGAGTGGTGCTGGGTGCAGCACCATAGCCAGCAACACCAGAACCATGGCTAGAAGGAGCATGGGGCATTGGTAGTCACTGGCAGGAGTTGGGCTGGAACAGCAGGGCACTGTGCATCACTGGCAGGGGCAGGGGCAGCTCTGGAATGGGGAGGCAGGGTGGGCAAGGAGGCAGCCGCTGCGTGTTGCCCCTTTGATGGCCACATGACTGCTAGGCAGGGAAGGAGCTGGTCAGGGTCTGGCAACTGGTTTAGGCTTCAACATGGCTGCCAAGTGCTGGAATCCATGTGGCTAGATCGCCCCTCTGTGGCCATAATGAGATACTGCACAGTAGCATCGCCACCACCATTTGTGCCTGGTGACAATATGTCACCATAGCAATGAGCTACGGTGCAGTAGCTCATTGCTACAGCAACATAGCATTTCATATATATATGTCCAGTCATTATCTCTAGTGGCAGGCAAAAATAGGTCAGCAGAATGAAAGGCAGCATAATATGATGAACTAAGAACAAGAGGTTTTTACATTCTACTCTCAGTTCTGGCACTCGTAGTGCCTGTGGATTCAATCAAGACATAATCCTACTGAGTTTCCCGAGTCAAGATTCCTAGGTTCTTTTCCTGACTCTGCCACTGATGAGGTGCATGACTTTGAACAGGTCATTTAAGTTCTCAGTGCCCAATCATTCAAAAATATAATGATGCGTACTTTGTATGTGCAATATTTGTTGTTAAATATTGTATGTCATGGAACCAGGACCCGGCTTTGAATTAACTCTGTTATCAGGCAATATAATTTTGTTCAGAGTGCTTAAATTATGCTGACTTTTTTTGACAGAAGTGGCTCTATTAACTGCAGGTGAAATAAAAGAGATATCAAAGTACCCCTTTTTACGGAGATGGCGAAAGGACTGAAGAGATCCTGGTGAGAACCTGAATGCAGGGCACTTATTAACTTGTGTGTAACCCAGGTATACCCAAGGGTGTGCCCCATCCTCCATTAGATGGGATAGCTGGGCAGGCAACAGTGCTGTGAGGGGGATGCTATGACTCAGGTACAGATCCCTCTATTCTCTATAGAACCACACAAAGGGTTCTTAACTATATACAGAATTTATTTAACATATAAAGAATGATTTACAACTATACATACACGCATATATATACATATACATACATTATATATATCTCTATATCTTTATCCCAAATATATATATATATATATATATATATATATGTCCCAAAGCAATAGATAATATTAGAGAAAATTAACCACTATACACTCTTATCCACACACATACTTATAAGTTTATTTGGGAATGGGGTTGTGCAGGGTATGCTTTGAGAGCAAACCCCCTTACTCAGGACACCAAGATCCTTAAGGTAAGCCACTATGCCCACAGCATGATCCTGTGCAGGCTTCCAGCAGGTAAGTACCCAATATAATACTCAACAAATTCAACAACAAGAAAAACAGACTCTAATAGAAAATAGCAACCTTAAAATTCTTTACCAGCTAAAATATAACACAACTCACACAGTACAATCAGTTTACAAAATATTAGGTGCATCTTCCCATTTTGTAGGGCACATTCTCAGTTCTCTGAAAGGAAGTGGGTAGACTGTCCCTTTTCTCTGGCTGCACCCCTGTGAAACCCCTATTTCCTGAACTCATGGTTGTCCTGAGCGGTGATGCGATATGCTTGTTTTCCCCCTGTGTGGACCCAGCTGCTGCTCCAGCATGCTGCAGGGGGTTCCTTCTTCATAGGCCGGGGTCCAAACCCTGGGCACCTCCAAGACTCAGTCTTCTGTCGAGACAAGGGGTGGGGCTCAGCCCACCTTTTCTGGGCCCATTCCCAGTGTCCCAATGGGAGGAAAGGGACTGGCAATGCTCCAACAGTGCCTTAGGTTGGTGCCCCTTGACAAGGCCTGGGTGGTCTCTCACCACTCCCAGGGCCAAGGCTTTGTGCACCAGGGTGTGCACTGCTCCCAGGGCCGAGGCTCCATGCACTGGGGTGTACACTGTGTGGGGCCCGAGCAAGCTGTCCCTGCTTCCAGGGCTGAGGCTCTTGCAGTGGCTCCTCTAGCAGCATCTTCAGGAGCCTAGGGCTATTGTCCACTAGGGCAGCTCTCCCCCACTTTTCTCAGCTCTGCTCTTCTTCTTGTCCCTCACTGGTATCATCTCCCAGCTGAACATGCTTTTTTTATAGCCATCCAGGGCTCTACCCTGGATTGCATAAGGTCCAATCAGAGCAAGGGGTGGCAAAAACCTCACTGGGACCCCTCCTCCTGGGAGCTTTGCCCCCAGATCATAAATGCACCAATCAGGAAAAAGGGAGGCACCTTCTCCTGATTGGTGGAAGAAATTCCATTAATGCCTCAGCGTCCTGCTCAAGCTGACAAGCTGTGTGCAAGCTGTGCTGTGTCTGGCATGCCCACTACACGTGGTTTATGTTAGCTTTGAGGTAACAATAAAGCAAAGCCCCATAAAGAGGACTTCTAAAAATTACAAACAAAATAAATACATAAAAATAGTGTTGCTGCCTTTTAAACATCATCTTAAAATATCCTTAATATTATTTGCACATCTTATTCTCTTCTCCCAGTTCCCAACTTTGTTGTGACATTTTTGAGTAGGTGCAATGGCTGTTTTTCCAGATATCTCCTCATAAACACTGCAAAATATTAATGAAGGTGCTTAAAAAGCAAAAGGCACAAAACACCAACAGTCATTATATATTTAATTCACTGCTTTGTTCATTCTTTCCACATTACAAATGTACTAAATGACAATATAATTATAACCTAAAGCTGTTGGCAATTATATGCAAAGTGCTATAACAGCAATGAAACCCTAATACCAGGAGAGAGAGAGAAAGAGAGATATTGAAGGAAGCTTGAGTCAAAATAACCATTACTTGCTTGTACTCTTGGGTACCCCCTAAAATTATTTGATTTTGATGCATTACCTGACCTGCAAATTACCTGCAAAAAATTCAGGTCAGGTGTATATAACACAAATTAATTACCAGGAAATTACTTGCTGGTGTTTTGCCAAGAAATAGCTCATCAGCATTCACTACCATTGCAACAGGATGAGGAAGAACAATACTGACTCACGAGAAGGAGCTGGAAAACCAGAACAGGGAAAGTAAAACAAAACTGACTGAAGATATTCTGCCTAATGTCTAGGCTCTCCCTTCTGACTTTTCTTAAATTTAGCAGCTGGCATATACAACCATTTATACTACAAATAGATCATTGTCACCATCATATTTTCAAGGCCCAATTCTCTTATGCATTAAGATAACTTTTGTCTAGCCTACTGGTCCAAAGCTACTCTCAGGTTGTTCAGCAGCCACTGGAGAGTTTCTCCAGTATGGGGGATCTGTTTATGGCATAGAATTGCTATAATCATTCTTTTGCCCATAGCCAACTTCTGGCAAAATAGGCATGGTCAAAGCTGGCTCATGCCTGATGGATCTTCATCTGCCAGAATAACCCTTTGAGTCTTCTTGCAATAAGCATAATTCAGTTGGGAACCTGACCAAGGCCTAATAAAACTCCAGGTGCCAAGGTGGTATAAAGCTACCCTGGTATTCCTCTTGAGCTACACTGAGTGATTCTTGGCCACAGGCCACAATCTGGTCCACAGAATCTGGCAAGGGGGTGAATAATTTAAGTTTTTTCAGCATATGTCTAATCTAGGCAGGATGTGACAGATACAGGAGGGGTGCATCTACATGAAAAGTTTACTGTGCAGTTGACCAATTAACTTTACAGTAAACATCACAGTATCTACACATGCGCCCCTATTAGGGCGCACAAAACTAATACACTCCACAGTAGGGTAGTATGTGTAAACATTCCCTAATGCAGAGATTTTTTGTGTGCAGCATCTCATACGTAGACACTGAGCCAGCTGGCTGGGGCATAAGGGAGCTTCAGTGCTGTGACTGCCTACCAGTGAGCCCCACACTGAAGCACCTTCATGCTCCATCCAACCCTTCTGCAGCACACTGAGCCTGGTCAGAGCAGCCTGGGCTGGCAGCCTGACCCCCTAGGCCCCATGCCAAATGGGCCTTCTCCAACCAAGCTCAATGTGCTGCAGTTCGGGTGCACGTGTAAACTGCATGTCCGGGAGCTTCCCAAGAGCAATAAACTAAGGAGCAATAAGATCCAGAGTTTATTGTTGCCCCCTATTGCTACATGTAGATGCACCTAAGAACTACTGTGCAGCTACTGGTACATTTTCAGAACAGTAACCTCCTGTGGTGTGCTGTGGGGAGGAGATATCATTGAGAAAGAACACAAGAAAAAAGATTGTAAGTCACATGACAGATTGTATTGGTAGCTTGTGATACTGAAAATGAAATCCCTGTTTAGTACATATATAAGTTATAGACAAAATGGTGAAGGTTGAAGAAAAGAAAGAAACATAACTTTAAAATCCTCTCTCATTTGTTTTCTCTTAATTTCGAAATTACATGACCTGCCTCCCCAAATAATAATATTATCAATAGTAGGACAGTAGATTTATTTTTAAAAAGCAGCACTTTAGTCAGAAGTTACAAAAATTAATTACCTGGCTTATGTCAGAACAGTTTGCAACTGCTATTCTGAATCAAGGAATTTGAACTTCAACAAAAATGACAGCCAGTCCTCATCTGGTATTCATCTACTTGAGTGCAAAATTGCTCATTAATGCTTTTAAGACTACATTGTTAGCTGTAGATATCTAGATAAAATTCTGTTACGAAATGTACATTTCAACATTGTACACACAGTAATTTATACCTGCAAAATGAGACTGAAATTTGACTGATGTAGCAAGCTAATAAAAGGCCTATGCATACTTAATTAGAGGATAAACTTTTTGTGTGAGCCCTTTGCACAGGAGGTGCATTTTATTATGTGTACCACATAATGAATAATACCACATTATATATAAATGTGTACCATAGTAAAATCTATCCTTGGAAAGTATTCCCCAAAGTATTGTTTAATTCTACAGAACTGATACTGTGGCAGCACCTTTCAGAGAACTGAACCTTGACTTGCTGCTGCTGCTGAGTTGATTAGCAAAGAGAAAGTCATACTCATTGAAACTGTGAGCTTCACTTTCTTTGCCCCAACCTTTTCAAAGTTAATACTTAAATATTTTAAGGTAAATGTGTAAATCTGTGTTAAGTCCTTGGATGCTGAAATCAAGAATGAGGGTCAAAGTGATGAGCTTTATTTACCAAAGGGGAAATTCTCCATCACGTTATGCTTTCTGCCTTTGATTGAGAGAGAGAAAAGAAAGCAAAACTTGTTTAGCTTACAAAATTGGGGTCAAGTTTGTTTTTATAAATATTCTGTGACAGATTTATCCAATCGAGCTCCAACATGTCCAGGGACTCGAGAATCCTCAAGTCCAATTCATGATGCAAATCCACCAATCAGAAACAAGCCGGGGGAGAGCCGGCACCACTCCTTTCCCAAAGGGAGGGGGAGAGGAGCTCCCCACCTGGACTGTGGACTGTAGCACCGCAGGTCTGCCAAATTTCAGGGATGGAACCCCTGAAGTGTATAAAAGGAGAGCATTCTCGGCATGCTGGAGAGAAGACGTGGCGAGGGACAGTGAGGAAAAAGGAGCTCTGGAGAAGACTGTCCTCCGGACCTCGCCTGAGCCTCAGTGGTGTGCAGATTGGCACATAGCGCTCAGGCTCTGGGAGCCACTCAAGGCAGCTTGAGCCTGAGAACCCAGCAAGTGGCTGGGTGGGCAGTGTGTGGATTGGCACACAGAGATGGCCCTGAGAGCAGCTTCAGGCTGCTTGGGCGCCACCCAGTGCACAGGTCGGCATGTGGAGAGGTAGCCCTGGGAGCAGCTCGAGGCTGCTCAAGTTAGCTCTGACTCTAGGCTGAGTAGCTGCAGCCCCTCAGTGTGGCTCTGCATTAAACTAAAAGAGCCCCAGTGCTCAGAGCAGGGCCCAGGAAGGGGAAGACCCCCGGGGTGAGGCCAGGGAACTGGATGGAGCCAGTAAGGGCTCGGCACCCGTAGGAGTGACCTGGGTGCCCAGTGCCAGGCACCAAGCCATCAAGCGGAGCCAGAGGCACCACCAAAGAGTGGCCGTTGCAGGACTGGTGAGCAGAGGACAAGCTCTGTCTGCTTCAGAGTGGGAGTGGGAGTTGCTGGGGAGGCAGGTCCCACAGGGGAGGCTTGAGAGCAGAGGGTCTGCAGCCTCCACCCTCCTCCATTGTGGGAGGGGGTGTGTCCACATCCCAGGGCCCTAAACAGGAGGGGCTCCAGGGAACACCCCATATTTTGTGATTGATGTTGCTTCATACTATATAAGTTAATATAGTTATGGGTACTCCTTAAGGGGGTGTACATGGGTTTATCTGTCTTCATTACTTATATGTGTTTACTGCCTATTATTGAAACTTGCCTGTATTGTTGCCTGTGTACACCTATTGCACTGTCACCTCAACTTACCTGGGTTTATCTAAGTTGATGCTTATATGTGCTTATTGTGTTGATACCTTGACTTACCTGTTTCAGGGTGTTAATGTTAATTTGTGCAAGAAGTTAATTATTCTCTATGCTGTGAATCACCTGTTCTATGTTTTGCCGTCCCTCAAAGTGGTTCAATGTGTTGATTGCAGGTTATTGTGTAAAGTGTCACATACTAATTCTATTGTGAATAGTTAATGTCTATAATTTATACAAATTTATTGCTATATAAAATAAATATATAGTTAAGTGCATTGTCCTGACCTGGCTGTATAGAGAAAAGAGGGAACTGCTCCCTAGTCACAGGCCCCTCTCACAGCACTCTTGCCTCACCACCCAATCCCTTCCATTTGCAGCCAGGACACACCCCTCAGTGTACCTGGGCTACAATTCTTTCATTTATACCAACTGAATGATATATACTTACACAAAGCACTGATTAAATACACAGCCAATTTCATGCACCAGGGATTTTCCATGAAAACTACCTATAATACTGATCAGTATCATCTCATTGTTCCCTCATTCCTACCCCATCTGGCTACATCCATCCATTCTCTGTTCATTTATATTTGGCAAGCTTCAAGTTTGTACAACACTCATCACACTAGAGTTCTGGCTTTAATACACATGCTGGACCTCTATTAATTAACCTGCAACACAGCAGACTCGATTAATTGAGCCTGTTGGAGCCTGTTAATTAACGCACTCCAGCAGCCTATGTGTCACATCTATTCAACATCCCCATGTTTCAAAATGGCAGTGGGGGCACTTGAACTAAAACTCATCAAATGAGCTTTAGTTCAAGTGCCCCCACCACCATTTTGAAGCACAGGATGCTGAATACATGTCACACTGTAGGCACTTTAATTAAAGTGGCTTTAATTAAAGCACGCCCCCCCATCCCAGAGCATGTGCATAAACACCCCTAAGCACATTCAAAATGCAAATAAAGGAACTATAATAATGTACAGTCTAGACCATAGGGTGAGTTTTAGATAAACAAGATCATACTTGTACTTCTTGGTGCCTGAATCATTATCACAGAATCAAAAGATTGTAATGACTGAAAGTCTTACAAATTTAACCTACTTTCTCTCTCCATCTATGGAAGTGCTCTCTGAATGCTACTAACTTCTTTTGCTTATTGAGAACTACACAAAACCCTTCCAGTTTCAGCTATCAAAGGACTGAAATGGCAAGGTGCTTAAACTGGTTGCTGAGCATGCCCTACATCTCATGTGTCGTCTGACACAGAGATAGTACAGTATGTACATCAGATGCAAGGACTTTGAGAAGGCTTTTAACTGCCAGCAGATGGGAATTGGAGTACTGTAGCAGTCGGCAGCCAAGTAGGAAAGGCTCATTATTGCTTCAGATTTTACAAGCTCCCCAGAATGTGGGAAACTTGAAAAAGGATTTTATTTTAAACTGTGGCCTGTCATTCATAAACAATTTTCAACTGAAATGAACTTTCTGCATTTTAATGTCCCAATATTGATTTGTTTGCTCTGTATTCACAGTGCACAGCATATGAGACAGATGATGGACACTGAAATGTCTAGTCTGTCTAATGCCTACATATTTTTATTTATTCTGCATTTATAAAATGAAAAGGATCAATTCACCATTGTTCTGCATCTTCTGGAGTTGTTTGTGCCAGTGTAACACAAAGCTGTAAAACATTGTCAAATAAGTAGGATAGTGGTTTTGCTCTCTTTTTGTACTGGATAAAGGAACTATACATTACTTATAAATATGAAGGCCAGTAGGCACTATTTTTGAGCACTTAGCCCACAAATTGGTACTTAGCATAAAACAACTGCTCTTACAGAAGTATTTCAAATTGCATGATTACACAGATATCTGAAAAAATTTTCTTTTCACATTTTTTAAAGATTATTTGGTTTTTAGGTGCTTATTTTTTAGATGTCATGAGAATCATTCTAAGGTGTCTGACTGACAGAACAAGAGTATGAATTCCTTTATTTATTCTCCACAGAACAGATACAACACAAAACCAGGACATTGTGTGTGTGTCTACATGAGATGCTTTACTGCACAGTATCATAGTTTATTACAGAGTAAGTGTGTGTGTGTACACATACACAGACTTACCATGCAGTAAACTTCACTACTGTCAAGTAAATTTGTTACCTGCAAGTTGCCTATTTACTCATAAGTACTTACTGTGCAGTAACACACATGTAGATGCCAACTGGGAGCAGATTTACTCCCAGTCAGTCCTGCCAGTAGGGGACCAACCTGAGCTCAGCCCCAGGGCCCTGGGGGCTGGAAGCCTCTCCTACCCCGGGGCTGGACTACCACTATGGAAGCCTGCAGGTATTTTGAGCCCTGGAACACAACAGCAGAGAGCCTGGGGGGACTCTTGGCCTCTGCTGCCCCTGCACAGGCCACGGGCTACTCATGCCAACCTGTCTGCAGGCTGGTACCACTGCCTGGCTCCACACTGCCACATGGCTTCCAGGCCCACGCCATCCAGTCCTGCAGGGCTCTGCCTCCACAGCATGCAGGGAAGCAGGAAACAGTGCAAAACATTATTGAGCAGCCCATGCCCCCCTCATGTAGGCAGGCATGGGCCTCTCACATGCTAAGCAACATGTCAATGCCAACGGCAATGTCCTCCTCAGCTGCAGGGGGCAGGAATGTCTAGTGCAGCCACAGGTGGGTGTACTTGCAGGTGGTGGCAGAGTTTGTGGAAGAGCTCAGTCTTGCTCCCCACACTGTTGAAGCTTAGGGTCCCAAGCTAGGTGCACAGGTGCACCCAGGGCACCATGGTGATCAGCAGCAGGGCACAGTGGGTTGGGCACCCATTAGTCCATGCAAAGAGCTCCTTGTGCAGTACCTGTGACATGTGTAGCAGGAGCCTGCTCAGGGTACAATGTCAGCATGAGGGAAGCTGGTCTCAGGACACCTCTCTGGAGAGGCCCCTTGCAGGGAGGTCAAGGGCACAGGCAGCTGCTCATCCTAGTCATCTGGGAGCTCCAGGCCTCCAGAGCCTGGGTGCCATGAGCTTGGTGGCAGCACAGGAGATTGCCTGGCTTGCAGGAGAAGGGTGGAGGGGCAGTGAGGTCTGTAGCTGTGACAGTAGGTGCTGCCAGGAGCCTGGCCTGTACGACCCTGGGAACAGAGTGGGGGAGGCAGACTGCTTGTGTCCAGCACCCAGCAGCCCACTGGCTGCTGCAGAGCAAGTGGGGATGGGGGTTTCAGCCAGTGGCTGCCTGGGCTCAAGCCTGCTAAGCCAGCTTATCATGTTCTGTGGGCATGTGTGCATGCCCAAACCCTTATCTGAGTCTGGGCAGTGCATGCCCCCTGCTACAGAGCATTTTATCTCAGTAGGATTTCAAACTCCCCAAACAGCTTATTTCTTATAGCTCTGCAGGCCCTGCAGCTACATGTGGAGGAAAGGTTGCAGTTGGCAACCAGGATGCAGCCTCAGGGTCACTGCAGCCCACATCTGGGGCCCTGAGGATGTGCCAGCTCTGTAGGAGGAAGACCCAGGATTGGACTCTCCCTCTGAACTGGCTGGTGACTGCCACGGAGGTTCAGCAGGGTGAAGGCCAGGCTGGTGTCCACAGGGACGGGTTGCCACATATTGGTGTCCTGCTGCTCCAGGTGAGGGAAGTATTGCTCCAGGAGGTCCATGAAGGTGGCTCAGGTCATGCGGAATGCCTCCAGTCACAGCTTGTCATCCAAGGTCTGCTGGACAATGGCAGGCACCAGACCTGGCTGGCCTAGTGGGCCCAGAGGTGGTGGGGCTGGAGACCCAGGACAGCATGAATACCATTATGGTGGCATCTAAGAGCCCATCATCAGCATCCCTGGCAGGGTCCAGGCAGCAGGACAGGGTGCAGGTGGCTTTGTGCAATGGTGGTGGCCCTGGGACAACACTGTGGGGCAGACAGGGGGTTGCTGCATGTTGGAGAGCCACCGGGGCCCACACGGCTGTGGGCCAGCTGGAAGCTGGTACAGAGGGCCAGCAGAGCCAGCACAGTGGCTAGCAGGAGCCCAAGCTGCTGGGCATAGTTGCCAGGAGCAAGGGCTGGAGCAGCCATGGTGTGGGAAGGCAGAGGCTATGGCAAGAGAGCTGCTGTGTGCTGCCCCGTGCAGTAACAACTCCCATGCAGTATCAACCTGTACTGCACTGTGCACAGCATGCATGGTTATTTTTAGGCACTACATCACTGTAGTGATGCTCTATAATGAGTGAATGCATCACTACATGTTTCCCTTGCCAACCATGGTTTTTGCCAACCATGGTTTTGAGTATCCACACTTAATACTCTATATACCATTTTGGCTACCACGGTATACAGTTTTGAGTAAACACAGTTTTCCATGGCTGCACATCAGCCCACCACCTGTCATTTTCCCCTTGCCAACCAAGGTTTTGCCAGCACAGGAACTTTCAGGAATCTAACCCTAACAATTGGTGAGGGAAACCTGTACAGTGCTGTAGCTGTGGCATCATGGTTTTTGCCCATGGATGCTACATCAGTGTAGTGCATTGCTACAGTGACAGAGTCATGTAAACATACTCCCACTATGTGGTTTCAACACCATCTTATTTTTGCCTTACCCAGAAAATGTTGCTTTTAAGGATACAAGACTAATACAAGGACCATTCAATTCTTGGTTCCTCTGCTGAGTTTGCTTATAAAATTGTTACAGTTAGCAGGAAGTGTGGTAGAGAGTTTGGGGGGGGGGGTGTTATTTTAACTATATAGATACCTGGACAATGATATATTTGATATAATCATTCCTTTTCACACAGGCTGCCTAACAGCTATGAGATATTACACATTCGGTCACTACCAACAAAGACTAGTTTGATCTAGATGTTTATCTTCTCAACTATGAAGATTCATAATGCAAACAAAAGGTTGGATTTAAGTGTTCCCTACATATTAA
The DNA here is from genome assembly GCF_052110815.1 of Crocodylus siamensis. Taxonomy (NCBI): domain Eukaryota; kingdom Metazoa; phylum Chordata; order Crocodylia; family Crocodylidae; genus Crocodylus; species Crocodylus siamensis. Next base: position 153,302,360 of record NC_143396.1, on the reverse strand, counting down.
TTCAATGAAGATGTATTTGATATGGATGTCTCACTCTTCATCATGCCACTTCCTTCCTTCCCTCCCACCTTTAACTTTTTCATTACTGACATCCAGTACTTGCTATGGCCTGTGAAGTAGTGTAAATTATTTTAGAAAAATGGTTTTCAGTCATTTTTACAACAAGGTCCCTGTGGATACAAGTCTTCCAATCCCACCAGCTGACACAGGCAGTGCTTTATGGCTAAGTACAGACAGTCAAAAAGCCTGAGACTGAATTGATTAAATCTTCATGTATTTCTCTAAGCTGCATAGATTGAACTGATAATGAAGTGAAATGACGTTCATTTCTGGATCTGGAAAGGCAGCCAGATACCTGTAGTACCCCTGGCCAGAATCCATAGGGCACTAAAGCACACCTTACAGCCTGCCGGCCACTTCCAAGGGCACCCAAATGCTGCTAAGTTGGGCCCATCCCTAACTGACTGCCCAGCAGATACCTCCCAACCCCTTGCTGTCCTCTCATAGGGAGGGAAAAGTCCCTCCAGCCTGGGGCCCAGCCCTTGCTGGGCATCAGCCCATGTGGGGGGATCCCTGCACCTCAGTTGGGTTTCCCCACCCCAGGCAGGGTCCCCTGAGCTCTGCCACAAGTGTAAATGGGGAATTCTCTCCTCTCTCTTCCCAGCAAGATCAGGCACAAGCTCAGCCCTGGGCTGTAAGGATGGTTCCTTCTCACACCTTCAGGGACAAGGTTAAGCCATCCCTGGATGGCTTAGGGAAGGAAGGGGGAATTCCCCCTTTGCACCAGCATCAAGGTTCAGGGAACCCTGCTGGGGTGGGGGAACCCCCACTGAGCACAGGGATCCGGGGGAGCCCTGGGCTGGAGGGACTGTTCCCCTTTGCTCCTATGGGAGTGGGGCTATGTCAATGACAAACCATGCTGAGAGGTAAGAGACAAGAATTCCCTCTCTGCACTGGTGGCAGAGCTTGGGTCACCCTGCCCAGGCAGAGGGCTGCCCCCACTCCAACCTACGCATCAGTGACTCACAGGGACCTGGGTGTGAGGGGAAACCCTTACACACCAGGGACTAGGGTCAGTTCTGGAGAAGGGGGCTCTGTTCCTCTCCCTCCCCACCCATCCTGACATGCTGACAGGTGCAGACAGTACCAGGAATATAGAACAGATGCCAACCTGTGGGGGTGGGGGTCAGGGGAGGTACAAAGCATCCTGGGATGCTGGTGACTGTGAGTTAACCTGAGTTGGGAGGGGATCTGGGACTGAAGTTTGATAGACTGATTTAACCTCAATTGGGTCGCCAACTGGCTGGGGGGCTGCACCCAGAGAGTGGTGGTGGATAGGTCATTTTCGGCTTGGAGGGATGTGGGCAGTGGGGTTCCGCAGGGCTTGGTCCTCGGGCCCGCACTGTTCAACATCTTCATCAGTGACTTGGACAAAGGGGTTAAAAGCACCCTGTTCAAATTTGCCAATGACACTAAGATGTGGGGGAATGTGGGCATGCTAGAAGGGAGAAATAGGCTACAATCGGACCTAGACAGGTTACAAGGGTGGGCGGACGAGAATAGGATGGGATTCAACACCAACAAGTGCAAAGTGATGCACCTGGGGAAGAACAACCAGCACCATACCTACAGGCTGGGGAACTCCCTTCTTGTCAGTACAGAAGCGGGAAAGGATCTTGGAGTCATCATTGACTCCAAGATGAACATGGGCTGGCAGTGTGGGGATGCAGTCAGGAAGGCCAGCCGTACCTTGTCATGCATCCACAGATGCATCTCAAGCAGGCCCAAGGACGTGATCCTCCCCCCTCTATGCGGCACTGGTCAGGCCACAGCTGGAGTACTGTGTCTGGTTCTGGGTGCCACTCTTCAAGGGGGATGTGGACAGCATAGAGAGGTTCCAGAGGAGGGCCACTCACATGATCAGGGAGTGGCAGGGAGGGCCTTATGAGGAGAGGCTATGGGACCTGAACCTGTTCAGCCTCCACAAGAGAAGGCTGAGGGGGGATCTAGTGGCCTGTTACAAACTAGTCAGGGAGGACCAGCAGGCACTGGGGAAGTCCCTGTTCCCCCGAGCTCTGCCAGAAGTGACCAGGAATAACAGTCACAAGCTGGCAGAGGGTAGATTTAGGCTAGATATCAGGAGGTGCTTCTTCACAGTCAGGGTCTGGAACCAACTTCCAAGCGAAGTGGTGCTGGCTCCTACCCTGGTGGTCTTTAAGAGGAGGTTGCATGAACATCTTGCTGGGGTCATTTGATCCCAGTACTCTGTCCTGCCATGGCAGGGGGTCGGACTAGTTGATCTACTCAGGTCCCTTCCGACCCTAGAAACTATGAAACTATGAAACCTAAATCAGCTGAGTTTGATACTGTATTCATTCAGGTCTACCTTAAACCAGTTTTGGCCATTTTGAAATTGGTTTATGTGCATAGAGCTTCTGTTCTGTTACAGGTTTAAACTGGTTTCTGTTCATTTAAACCAGTTTATGTGTAATAACTGTCCCTAGCATAAGTCCTGGGTGTATCCACATATGTGTTATATTGTGGAGTTGACTAATTAGCTCTGCAGTAAAGCATTATTATCTGCTTGTTGTATCACTATTAGAAGACAGTACCATCTCTCAGAAGAGTAATAAACTGCACTGAAATGCATGTGTAGACAGTGACTGGGCAGGGGCCACATGTTTAGCACCCTCGTGCCCAAACTAGCCCCTCTGTCCCCCACTGCCACCACCTGGAGCCTGGGGCTGACCTCCTTAGCCTGCTGCCAGCCTGGGAGAGCTCCACTCCAGCTTAAATTGTTGCTGGCTCAGGTTCATGTGTAGATTAAAAGTCAATCTGTTCTTAGGAGCAGTTCACTCCAGCTCAAAGAGCTCCAGAGTTTATTGTGTTGCACTAATTGCACATGTAGATGCACCCAATCAGTAGCAGGAAGCAGGGTGTGACAAAGTGTTAACTCAGCATAGTGTTGTGGATTAACTAGCAAAGTTCCACTGTTAAAGGAGTTACACTGCATTGTAGGAATTTAAAAATTTACAACTATACACACACAGACACATATATACAAATGTGTGTGTATTTGTCATTGATATATATATAAATTTGATTCTCTAGGTCACATTTGAGAACCTGGAACAGATTCTATCATAACAAGAGGCTGGAAAATTACAAATCTTACAGTTTACATTACCAAAAGCCTTACATCTAAGATGACTAATACAGAGCAGGACAATAATGATGAGTAAGAGTCATTGCCATCTAGTGACCCCCTTGTGCCCCAAGTGTCTCACTACATAAGAACCTTCACCTTGAGAACATTTAAAAAGTGCTCTTCACTGGCATCCTTGCAGGCAAGTTAACAAAAAGAATAAATATGGAATAGGCACAGAGCAAACAAATCTCAGACTCCCCTTCAGACCTCCCTTCTCCATAAATATCATTCAGATCTGCACATGAGTAAACACTTTGATGGTTAGGTCTTTCCAGTTACACTGCTTTTTTGAAAGACACAAGTTCAGTAGTCTTGGATAGGATATATAGCTTTGAAGGGCAAATCTGGTATCTGGTCTAAATTTGAAAAGATACCCCTTGTTGAGCCTGGGCATTAGCCAGGTGTGATTACAGAAGTATTTAAACTTCCCCCCACTTTGGATACTCACCAGATTTCTGTGTCAGGTCCACTGGGCCTAATGGACCTTTGTACATGGCACAAAATTGGCCTTTAATGTGGCTTATATGCCCTTTTGCACGGCTTTAATGGAGTTGCTGTTTGCACGCTCAGTGGTGTATTCTGCTTTAAATGACTTTTGTACGTAGCAAGATAAAATACCTCTGAGGTGTTTTAGTTTGCTACCTAACAAAGTGCAACAGTGCACGGGGCACTGAAAGTCAATGTGCTTGGGGCTTGGTGGGCCCCATGCACTTCAGGGGTTGTGGGACCTGGTGGCAGCCCATGCAGGCAGGCTCCACTGAAGAAAAAAAAAAAGCTGCAAGCCGATTTTGTTTTTCCTCCCCAGAGCTTGCCTGCCTGCCTGAGCTGCACAGGGCCCAGTGCTTCCCTCTATGGCTTCGGGGGGACAGTGCTTCCCTCTACAGCTGTGGCACCCCCCAGGACCCCTTGGGCTGGGTGCCAGCAGGCAGGTGCCACCTGGGGGCCCCTTGCACAGCTCAGGGACCACTTGGCCCACCAGCAGCTTGCCTCTCCCCCCCACCTCAACCAAAGAAGCAGGTAAGGATCAGGCTCCCACCCTTGGGTACACACCATGGGGGTTTAATTTGGTTTCATTCTCCCTAAATTGAAGCGGTTTAAAAAAAAACACCATTTCAATTTAGAGAAAACTAAACCAAGTCATCGGAGACTCCATCCTGAGGGGAACAGAGGGTCCTATCTGCCAGTCTGACCCTATGGCATGTGAGGTCTGCTGCCTGCCTGGGGCTCGGATTCAGGATGTTACAGATATGATCCTGGACCTGGATCCCTCAGACCAGTACCTCATGTGGGAACAAATGATGCAGCGGGGAGCAGTCCAGGCCACATCATGAAGGACTACAAGACTCTGGGGGCCAAGCTCAAGGAGGCAGGGGAACAGGTGGTATTCTCCTCTATTCTCCTGGTAAGTAGACATGGACAGCACCATGAGGCCTGCATCGGAGTGGTCAACTGGCAGCTTTGGAGTTGGTGCTACAAGGCAGGCCTCAGATTCCTTGGCAATAACCCACATTTTCATGCAGGGGGAATAGTCAGGTGGGATGGGCTTCATGTCTCCCTTAAAGGCAAGCATGACAGGGGTCCAGATAGTCCTGGCATCAGGGGGGTGGTGTATGCACCCACAGGAGGCCTTAAATGCCTCTACACTAATGCTCGTAGCATGGGGAACAAGCAGGAGGAACTTGCCCTCTTGGTATATAACACAAACCCACATAGTGGGGCTCACCCTATGATTGGTTGGTAAACATCAAGGGCTACAGACTATACAGATGGGATAGAATGGGGAGGAAAGGCGAGCATTTGGTGCTGTACATGAAAGAGCAATACTCGTCCTCAACAAACAGCACTGGGGCAGAGGAGAAGCAGATTGAAGGTTAGAATGCAAGGGGGTTGGGGGAAAAGGACTTAACAGTGAGTGTCTACTATTGACCACCCAACCAGGGGGAAGAGCTAAACTGGGAATTCTCAGGTCAGCTTGGAGAGGCAGTTAAGTCAAGGGATGTGGTCATCATGAGTGACCTAAACTACCTGGACATCTGCTGGGAGGAGCAGTCAGCCAGGTCTGACCACTCACATAGGTTCCTAGCCAAGATACAGGACCTCCACCTAATCCAGGAGATGCACAGTCTGAACAGGGAAAATGCCTTGGTGGACCTGGTCCTGGCCACAGGCAATGACTTGGTGAAGGGACTGTAGGTTCTTGACCGACTGGGTAATAGCGATCATCGCCTACTGGAATTCACCATCGAGCACAGGGTGTCAAAACTCTGCAGCAAGACAGCAGCCCTTGACTTCAGGAGGGCCTATTTCAATGAGTTAAGGAGATTAGTTGGGGAGGCACTGAGGTCTCAGAGGGTAGGGGATTTGGGAGTCCAAGATGAGTGGTCATTCCTTAAGAAGATGATCCTCTGAGCCCAAAGGGTGACAGTCCCAATGTGAATCGAAGTCAGCAAGAGCACTCAAAAGCCCCCATGGCTTACCAAAGGCATTCAGGAATGTCTGAAAGCTAAAAAGGAGGTGTACACCCGGTGCAAGGGAGGGGCGGTCACCAAGGAGAATTGCTCCATTCTCAAGACTGTAGGGGGGCTGTTAGGAAGGCTAAGGTGAAGATAGAACTAGGACTAGTGACAAGGATAAAACATAACAAAAAGTCATTTTTTAAATATATAGGGAGTAAAAAGAAGGCACCAGGTAACATGGGGCCCCTCCAGGACATGCTTGGCAATCTGGTGGTTGCACCAGATGCCAAAGCTGATCTCTTTAATGAATTCTTTGCCTCCATTTTTCTGAGTAGAGAACAGGACCTTCCCCCCACCGGGATTCCAGACAGACTCAGGAGAGACACCGCCTGGCCTAGGGTCAGACAGGACCTAGTTAGGGAACTTCTGGTGGGGCTGGACATGTTCAAGTCAGCAGGTCCAGATGACCTCCACCCAAGGGTGCTGAGGGAATTGGCAGAGGTCATTGCAGGACTCCTGGTATGGCTTTATGAGCACTCATGGTGCTCTGGCCAGGTGCCAGAGGACTGGAAAAGGGCCAGTGTGGTCCCCAATTTGAAAAAATGGAGGAAGGAGGACCCAGGAAACTATAAGCCCATTAGTCTTATCTTGGTCCTGGGGAAGCTCTTTGAGAAAATTATCCAGGAGCACATCTGCGAGGGACCAGCAGGGGAGATTACGCTTAGGGGCAACCAACATGGGTTCATTAGGGGCACGTCCTGTTAGACCAATCTGATTGTCTTCTATGACCAAGCCACAAACTCCTTAGACACAGATGTCACAGTGGACATAGTCTTTCTGGAGTTTAGGAAGGCCTTTGACACTGTCTCTCACCCCATTCTCATTAAAAAATTAGGCAACTGTGGCATCAATGCCTACACAGTCAGAGGGGTTGTAAATTGGCTAGAGGGACCGCACCCAGAGAGTGGTGATGGATAGGTCATTTTTGACCTTGAGGGATGTAGGCAGTAGGTGTCCCCCAGAGCTCAGAGCTCAGTCCTCAGGCCTGCACTGTTCAACATCTTCATAAGTGACTTGGATGAGGGGATGAAAAGCACCTTGTTGAAATTCATGGATGACACTAAGATGTGGGGAGAGGTGGGCATGATAGAAGGGAGGGACAGCTTACAACTAGATCTGGACAGGTTACAGGGGTGGGTGGATGAGAATAGGATGGGATTTAATACTGAAAAGTGTAAGGTACTGCACCTAGGGAGAAAGAACCAGCAGCAGACCTATAGGCTGGGGAACTCCCTTCTCAGCAGCACAGAGACAGAAAAGGATCTTGCAGTCATTATTGATTCCAAGATGAACATGGGCCGCCAATGTGAGGATGCTGTTGGTAAGGCCAACCGTACTTTGTCATGCATCCACAGATGCATCACGAGCAGGTCCAAGGAGGTGATTCTCCCCATCTATGCAACATTGGTCAGGCCGCAGTTGGAGTACTGCATCCAGTTCTGGGCACTGCACTTCAGGAGGGATGTGAACAGCATTGAAAGGGTCCAGGGGAGGGCCACTTGCATGGTCAGGGGGCAGCAGGGCAGGGCCTATGAGAAGCGACTAAGGGACCTGAACCTGTTCCACAGCCATAACCTAACTCAAGTGCATGGCTGCAGAGCACTTTAAAATGGCCTAGTCCCACAAGAATCTGAATTCTCACTAAATGAGGATTCAGATGAAGGCACTCTAAAGTGGAATACATTCATTTACTTGTCTTTTGTGTCAGCCCAGACCTGCTCCCATGGCTGTTTTAGAATAGGATGGGGAAAAGAGAGAAAAGTCAGCTCATTCTGGGGGTTGCCCAGCCAGTGCTGGAGGGTGTAGTAGGTGGATTGGAGCCCCACCCCAAGGTGAGCTCCAATTCACACACTCCCAACTCCAGTGCAGGCTGGACAAACCCCAGAACAAACATCCCTCCCCTGCCTTCTCCTCCTCCCATCCTGAAACAGCACTGGGGGCTAGGAGAAGAGGGGTGGGGATGGGGGAATAAGCTGCAGAAATGCAGCCTTTCTCCCTGGATTGGCTCCAAATGGGAACTCAATCCCCTACCCTCCCAACCCAACAGCTAATGCCTGATGGTCAGGAGGATCAGTCTAACTCATGGTACTTCCTGTGAAATGCCATGAGTTAGATCAGGGAGCTATACTTCTGTCTGCAGCCACAGTGACAACAGGGACAGCAGGCACAGTGCAAAGGGTGCAGCTGAAACAGACCACCATGTGACCACAGTTTATCTTCAAGCATAGACAAGGAAAATACTAATTTCCAAAACTGCTTAAAAACCTGCTCTGAGCACTGGAAAAGGAAGTAGTCCGAGTTTCAGGGCTGCCTCATTTTCTCTTGTATTAAGTGGTGACATTCTTTTTGATGGGAGTTTAATTGTGTCCATTGGGCTACATTCTGCTATCCATGAAGGCCAATTTGTAGTGTGTAAGTGGCATAAAGTACTCTGAAAGTGTCTGGAGAAGGCCAGGAGAATATTCTACTCTTCTACAGGGACACTCTCGTGGCAAACAGCTGGCAAAATAAGGCAAAATAAAGTCCCTGAGAAAGCAAACTTCCTGACTTAAACACAGGAGTTAGCGTGCCCTGAATATGGGAGTGCAGATGGCTCCTTACAGATAGCAATAGTAAGGGAGAAGATCAAGTCCACAGGCAGTTTCTGACTGAACAGGAGACAGGGGCTTGAGGGCTAAACAACTCCATTGAATTGACTGACAGGATTTCATAGATTTTATAGACATTAGGGCTGGAAGGGACCTCAGAAGATTGAGTCCACCCCCACCCCCCAAAGGTCAGGAAGTCACCTGGGGTCATAGGATCCCAGCAAGATAAGCATCCCATTTACTCTTGAAGGTGTTCAATGCAAGTGCTTGAACCACCTCCAATGGCAGGCTGTTCCAGACCTTGGGGGCTTGGACAGTAAAGAAATTTTTTCTTATCTCCAGCCTGAAACGGTCTTATAGTAGTTTATGACCGTTTGACCTAGTCATCCCTTGGGGCGCTCTGGTGAACAAATGTTCCCCCAGATCCTGGTGGTCACCCCTGATAAACTTATAGGTGGCCATCAGATCACCCCGAGCCTGCACTTTTCCAAGCTAAAGAGCCCCATGGCTCTCAGCCTGTCATTGTAAGGTCTGTTTTCCTGACCTCTGATCATGCGCGTGGCTCTCCTCTGGACTCTCTCAAGCTTCTCCACATCCTTTTTGAATTGTGGAGCCCAAAACTGGACGCAGTACTCCAGCTGTGGCCTCACCAAGGCCGAGTACAAGGGGAGAATGACGTCTATGGATGCAAGCCAGCATTTTGGTCGCTTTTCTAGCCGCAGTATCGCATTGCAGGCTCATGTTCATCTTGTGGTCAATGATGACCCCCAAGTCTCTTTCTTCCATAGTGTTAGCCAGACTAGCACTGTTAAGCCTATATGGATGCTGCTGGTTTTTCCTCCCAAGGTGGAGAACCTTGCATTTTTCAGTGTTAAACACCATGAGGTTCTCATTCGCCCATTTGCTGAGCCTGTCCAGGTCAACATGGATCGCCTGCCTGTATTCTGTGGATGTAGGAGCTAAAATAGGGAGTATGCGTATTCTGTCATTTGCTTGTTGATTAAGATACTTTATTAGCAAAGTGGAACTTCAGCTGGAAAAGCCTCCTATTTGCTTTCATTTAATATTATAATTTTCCTGGAAGAGTCTTACCCTAATGATATTTTGCAGCATCTAATTTCTTCCTGGGGACGATAAATATATGCATATCAAGAACAAAAACCTGTCACAGTTGTCCCCAGGACCCTTCTCTGGAGGCTGCATTAGTACAGATGTAATGCAGAACCAGGGTATTATTTCACAATTCTCTTCTGAGAATGGAGATTATCAGAAAACTGGGGCTTCCAACAAAAGGAATGTAAACATGTATGCACACTGCTGAGTCTTTCTTTTTAAGAGTCATTTCTTATCAACTTAATGAAATTACGGACTATGGCCCTTCTCCCAAAGTGGAATAATTAGGAATCAATTACATTTTACACTGAAACACTGACTATCCTGTAACCATTATGTAATTGGGAAGCAGCTATATTGTCATTTTTATGTAGCTACACTGAATTACACAATCATTTCAATGGAGTTACACTGGGAAATTACATGTCCATTTGTCCATATTAGCTCTTTCAATGAGAGGGCTCAATGTGAAATAACTGCTCACTTGGAACAAGCTGTAGGAGATAATGGGTAAGCCAAGGCAATTCTGCAAAGACAGCAAGGGTGTCTTTAATTAATCATCAGTCATGGGGTAATTAGCACCATTTGGTAGACAGTAGTTACATGCTATGAATGATTTCAACTATTTCATTTTATTATTGATCTAAAGAAAAGGAATAACTGGGGAAATGTGCTGAAAGTGTTAAAGCATACAGAAATTAAAAACTGTTCTGGAAAAGCAAAAAACTGAACACATTTCTGCTACCATCTCTAGAATTCTAAGGATGTTTTACATTAAAGAGGAACCCCTCCCCCTACAAATCACTAATTCAGCTCACAGTATAGAGAGTTAACTTAGCATTTACTTTATAGTTGTATAATGTATATAGTCCCATGAATCAGGTTCAACAAACTATCTAGTTTTAGCATGCTGTAAACAAATAGCCAGCCTTTCTTGGCTGGCATGCCCCAAGCTAAGTCCAAACTTCCCTGAGTGCCACTCTGAACACCACCCCCCGCACAAATAGAGGACTGGTATAGTTTTCACTCTAAAGCTAGGAAGACATTCAAAAGCCTGAGGCAGAATTGATTTAAGTTACACAGTTTTATATAAGCAATGTGGTTTATACCAGTAGTGAACAGGACACACATTCACCCTTGCAAGGTGGGGGAGCAAATCTTGGATAAAGGTTTCTGCCATTTTTAAACCAGTTGATGTATGCCAAATTTCTGTTACGAGTAAAGACCAGTTTTGTGTTCTGAACTTCTGTTCTGTTATGGGCATAGACCATTTTCTGATGACTTATAATGGTAAAAGTATAATGTCCTGGTCCATGGGGCTGAAATAGAGATGCCAGGGGTTCATGTGCTACACAGAAGCTTCCCATTTAATCTGTGGCATTCATGCCACTGGTTAGCCACCCCTGCCCAACAGCGAAGCTAATATAGTTTTCAGTTTTTGATTGAACTAACCATCTGATCAGAGGCCTGGAAAAAATAGTACGGTATTATCCACATGTAGGCTACAAGCAAGCAGTTCAAAATGGTGTGCTGAACTGGGTGGCTTTTTGGATCTTTGACGCAAGATGACAGACAAAATTGTTTGCCTTATGGAACAACAATAACATGTCACATGAAGTCAAAATAAGTGAGACTGCAAAATGCAACTTAACTTCAGCAAGGTTTGTGAAATGAAAAAGGTAAAATATTTCTAAAACAACATTCAATATCTGATCTTCCAGCCAGCTACCTATAGAATTAGAGAGAAGCCTTTCTGTTGAAGGAGGTTTGTAAGATACAGCAATACATGGTTTGAATGGCAGTAATTATCTTTCTTGCTCAATATAAAATTCTCTTGGCTCTTTGTCTCAAGTCTAAAGTTTTGATTAAATATAGAACCTAAATAAAGATTTGAACTTTCCACATTCACACATACTCTACTTTTGCCACTGAGAGAACAGTGGTGTTTTAAAATCTAATCTTCACTGCAGTGTTTTAAAAAGCTATTGAAATGCAGTTAGAAATGTAGAATTATCTTCCTCATTAGGCAATTTGTGCAGTCAGTGAGTCCTGTTTTCATGGGACAGTGATGCCTGAAAACAACAAAAACATAACATAACAACCTCTCTGTTTTTGCAGTGTGACTAGCTCAGAACTTTTGAATTTGCACCCGTGTGCATGCTGGCATCTATCAAGCACTATTTTGCACAGGAATCATAACCTTTCCCTTTACTCAGACTATTACCTCATTTCTGAATCAGCATCCTCTGAGGTAAGAGGTCAGCTTCTTCCACAGAAGCAACAGTCTCACTAGCCTGTAGTCTCCAGCTTACCTACCATCCAATTCACCTTGCCTTAAATAAAGTAGATTTTATATGTAAAATCTTGAGTTAGAAAGGAAACTCAGAAAATAAGAAATAATTAATTTCTTTTCAGCCTGGCTAATTCATTTGTACATTTTATATTTAACTGGACTCCATGAGAATGACTGAAAGGTGGGAACAGAGTTTGAAATGCAGAGTACAGGATGTATCACTTAGAGCAGAGCAGAATAGAACCCTCTCTCTAATACTCTCTCACAGACACAATCACTTCAAAGTCTCAGGTTCTCATCCTAGAGTCCCACAAGGTCTCTCAAGTCCAGCATAGCTTGAGGAAGTTGCTTGCCCCAGTCTGGATCTCTTAATAGGAAATATTCTTTGCCTTTTCCAAAGTCCATCCCTTACACAAGCAAGATGAAAGCTTATCCATTAATACATTTCCTTCTCAAAACCATGTTGTTTCTATTTTTGTATCTTGCACTGTCTAACATGTATAACAGCGTATAACCTATATAGATGTAAAGCTGTTACTTTCAATGCCACTTTCCAAAATGTTATACAGAATCAGCTCCAGCTTTTCTTTTCACTGAAAAAGTCTCCATCCACCATTTCAGAAGGTGACTCTGAATATATTAGCTAAGCAAACCTTGAGAGCTATTCACTCAAGGCCATGTGTTAATATAGAAACTATAGCAGAAGTTAAATACGAACCATAAATCAGTCATATCTGATGGGAGATCTATCTTATGTATCAAGGTTTCTTATAAGTTCTCATAACTATGAATGATTTTCACACAAAACAATAGCCCATGTTTTCTGGAATTTGAATTGAAATTTGTCCGTATAGGAGAAGATGGGATATTTAAAAGCCGGTAGACAAAATCAATATATGAAACAGCCTAGACTGAGCCAATTTAAAGCTTACTGAAAAAAGGAAGCCCTACTAGAGAGTCTGTCCTATGGAAATGTCATGGCATGTACTATTAATGTGTCACTACTGTGCCACTACATAATAATCATCACTATTGTGCAGTCATTGTGAATAAATGGAAATTCCTGTCATATTTGATGATAAAGATGCCATTCTAAAAACATGTGATTATTTATAATATCCCAAGTTTCTTTCTAGTCCATAAGACTTCCAGTATTCCTAAATTACCTTATTAAACAACGTCCCCAGGGGTAAGCTACAATACTAAGACAGATCTATATGAAAAATAAGATGCAAAATGCAATGTTGTGTTTCATACACAATAACATGTTACCATTCTATAGAAACTTCCCTCTGAAACCTCAAAAAAATCTTTAAAAAGTAATAAATTATATATAATACTCCACAAATACAATGGGAAACTATCTATTTTACAGATAGTTAAAGTGAAGCATGAAGAGGCTACATGACTTACTTGAGGTTTCACAGCAATTATTCAGCAAGGCTTGTAAAAAAAACAAACCCTAAAGTTGAATTCCAGAGAACCAACAGATAACTCTTTTTGAGGGTAATCTTGGAGATAGTGAATCCCATTATCTCATGAGCACTATTTGTTGTAGGCCAGAGAAATCAGCCAGTAGGGCAGAGGTGCTTGACTTCAGGAAGGCTGACTTCAATGAGCTTAGGAAAATAGTGGGAGAGACCCTATGGGAAGAGGGGCTGGTGGGGAAGGGAGTTCAGGAAGGGTGGCTGTTCCTCAAAGCACATAAAAGGTCCATTCCTGTATGCAGAGAAGGTGGTAAACGGGCAGGAAGCCATCTTGACTTAGCAGAGGAGACAAGAAGTGCTTAAAAAAAGAAAAAGGAGGCTTACAGTCAGGGGGAAAAAGGGGTAGTCACCAAGAAGGAATATCCAAGTATAGCCAGTATTTCTAGGGAAAAGTTAAGGAAGGCAAGGGCAGTGACCAAGATCAGGGTGGTGACAAAAATCAAGGATAAGAAGAAGTCCTTCTTTAGGTATATAGGGAACAGGAGGAAAACCAAGGGAAGTGTGGGCTGCAGAATAGGATGGGACAGCTGATAACAGATGGTCAGGAGAAAGCTAAACTCTTTAATGAATACTTTGTGTCAGTGTTTCTGCATGCAAATGGTGGTCACCTGCTTGGTTGGATACTGGATGGACTGGGGAGGGGGGTGATTACCAATCAATAGTCAGTTTTGAACTGGTGAGGGAGCACTTAGAGCAACTGAATGTCTTCAAGTTGGCAGGACCAGATGGACTACACCCGAAAGTGCTGAAATAATTGGCTGGAGTTATTGCAGGACTGTTGGCATAGGTATTTGAAGACTTGTGGTGCTGGGAGAGGTCCCAGAAGACTGGAAAAGGGTCAATGTGGTGCCAGTCTTTAAGAAGGGAAAGAGGGAAGATCCAGGAAACAATAGACTAGTTTGGTTGACCTCAATACTGGGTAAAAATTTGGAAAAAATAATCAAGAAGTCCATTTGTGAGAGACTGGCAGAAGGCATGATGCTAAAGGATAGGCAACATGGTTTCATTGTGGGCATGTCATGTCTGACCAACCCCATCTCCTTCTATGATCAAATAACAAACCAGTTAGATGTGGGAGATGTGGTTGATGTTATATACAGCAAAAGCTTCATTATTCGGCACCCATGGGGAATGGGGGGTGCCAGAGAACAAAATATGCCAGTTAACTGAGAGGCCCAAACAAGCATCTTTGCTTGTTGGGGCTGCCACCTCTCCTGCCACGTCCAGGGTGTCACCACCCCTCCCACTACTTTGCTGCCCCTCCCGCAGGCCCCGAGGGAGGTGGGCCCTACACAGGCTGCTGGGCCCATGGGGGCTCAGCAGTGCAGGATGTTTTGCCCCAGTTCATTTTGCTTGGCAAAACTGGAAGTGCCATGGAGAGCACTTCCAGTTTCACTTTTACCTTACAAGCCATGATGCTGGTTAATAGAGCATGCTGGCTTGTAAGGTGCTGGTTAATGCAGCTTTTATTGTACTTGGATTTTAAAAAGGCCTTTGATATGGTCTTCAACGACATTCTTATAAAAACACTGAGGAATCATGGGCTGGCACAGTCCATAGTCAAGTGGCCTGGGGAACTGGCTAAGGGGCCAAAACCAAAGACTGTTAGTGGGCAGGTCTGTTTCCTTTTGGTGGGAAGTGGCCATTGGTATCCCACAGGATTTAGTTCTTGGCCCTGTGCTGTTCAACATCTTTATCAATGTTTAAGATGAGGATGTGTAAAGTACACTGGCCAAGTTTGCAGATGATACTAAGTTATGAGGAAAAGTGGTCATGCTAGGGGATAGGATGAAGATCCAAATGGACCTGGACAAGCTGGAAAGGTGGGCGGAGCAGAACTGGATGCAGTTCAATAAGGAAAAATGCAGAGTGTTTCATTTAGGGAAAAGTAACCAGCAACATGAATATAACTTAGGAAGAGATGTCCTGGCTAGCACGATGGCTGAAGGGGACTTTGGGGTTATAGTTGATCACAGGATGAGATGCCAGTGCAATGCTGTAGACTTGGTGACCATCTGTAAGTATGTAAGGGGAGAATATCAGGAGCTGGGACAAAAGCTGTTCACTAGGGTGCTCCAAGGGAGGACAAGGAGCAATGGCCATAAACTGTTAGGGGATAGTTACAGGTTGGATGTAAGAAATAATTTCTTTACAGTAAGGGTGACCAGAATCTGGAATAGATTTCCTAAGGAGGTGGTAACATTTCCCAACCTTGGAAGTCTTGAAGAAGAGACTGGACAAACACCTTGCTGGGATCATTTAATTTCAGCAGTATTCATCCCCAGAGCAGGAGTGTTGGACTCAATGATCTTTTGAGGTCCCTTCCAGCCCTTAATTTCTATGATTCTATGCCTCACCCTCCTCTCAGGTTTGTTCAGTCCACCCCTTAGTTTGGTAGCCCTAAAAAAAATAATAAGCAAGACAGTTTTTCGTTTTACAGAAGTATTCAGTTGCAACTGGTATCAAAACTTCTATTTTGTTTTGCACTCCTAAAGATATAAATTGACAAATAAAGGATATAAAAAAAAGACAGCAGAAAATAGATTTTTGGTATTATAAGCCCCTGAAATAAGAGGATAAAACCACTAATAGGCTCTTAGCTGTAAATACCCCTATGTGCATCAACAACAAAATTCTTGGTTTCTTTTCATCATGGATAATTCACTGCAACATTTGATATTTAGCTATGTAGCATGTGCTCTCTTGATCTCTTCAACATCTGAAATTCTGGGTGGGGAAACATCAACTGCAATGTAAGGTTTTTAGCCATACTCAAACTATCTGGTCTCCGCACTTGTCATTGGGCTCCTATTAATCATTTAACTGTTGTGTCCACCTTAATTTTCTGACTAAAGTGTAGTGAATAAGATCAATATATTCAGATATAAAGTATTTTTCTCATGCATATCACTTATTTAAAAGATATTTACCCTAACATTTGCTCTTCTTCATATATTCCACACACTATCTACGTCAATAATTGTTAAGTAACTATATCTATGCTTTACACCTTCTAGTTGCTTTGATAGATCATAGGGACCTTATTGTTATGAGAATCTGCACCTAATTATATTAATAATCACCTGATGCTTTTTGCTGTCTGAAAAAAACTATCTATTTAGAAATGGTCTGATTTATATATTCTACCATTACTCTTCTCTTCTGAATTAGTATCGCAGTGTTTAGGATTCCAGGTGATACGTAAGAATAAGATCATGGACACTTTTTAGCTATTAACAATTCTATGTCACATGATGCTAGAAAAGAAATGTTGGAGTGTAGTTAGCTCAGTGGCACACTGGAGAGACCACATTGCAGTGTAACCTCCAAGAATTTGAGCTGACTCAAAATATATCTACTAGGGCTGTGCAAAGCTTCAGGTGGCGATTCGATTTGGAGGAGATTTGGCCTGATTTGGGGGCCGAATCTCCTAATCTGAATCAAATCTGGGACCAATTAAAAGGTCCAAATTGATTCAAAGCTCTCTGAGAGCAGAGAGCTTTAATGATTCAGACAGTCCCTGGCGGCTGCAGCAGGGAGCTGCAGCCAGATTAGGAGCTGGAAAGTAGGGGCAGGGGAATGGGGCTAGAGGAGCCGGGAAGGGACCATGGATGTTCCCCTGCCAGGCCCCATCCCCTACCTACTCTCCCAGGCCCCCTGACTCCTGCCCATTTCCCCAGGCCCTCCTCCCCATGGCTGACCCACCCGCCCCGGCTCCCGGTGCTTTAAAAAAAAGCCCGGGCTCACCAGGTGCTGCTGGGTGGGGGGGCAATCCCTGCTGCCCCCACATGCTGCATGTGGGGGCTCTGCCATGACTCCCTGACCCCCCTCACTACCCCATGGCTGCCCACCTGCCCCAGCTCTGGCCCTTTAAGAAAAAAAAAAAAATAGAAAAACCTCAGGACTCACTGCTTCTGCAGCAGCCTCAAGTCTTCAGGGGGCTCATGGAAGAGCCCCCCACATGGCACAGGGTAGCAGGGATTGGCCCCCGCCTCACAGGAGCAGTGAGTTCAGGGTTTTCTCAGGGTTTTTTTCCTTAAATGGCTGGAACTGGGGCCGGCAGGGCAGCCATGGGGTGGGGGCTGGGATAGCATGTGGATGTCAGGGCCTCATGCATAGCCCCCCACACAATGTGGGGCATTGAGGGGCAGCGGGGATCACCCCCTGCCCTCAGTGAGTCAGGGCTTTATTTTCTTAAAGAGCTGGGAGCTAGGGCAGGCAAAGAGATTTGGGAGATTTGGTCAAATCAATTCGGGACAGTGATTCAAATCCAAATCTGAAGTGAATACTTGCCACTTTACACAAGTCTAATGTCTACACTGTAGTCAATGTTATATCAGAAGGCTATGAACACAGATATGAGCTGGCTACCTTGGATACCATGATGAGTTTTGTGTTGCTGCAGTTACACTGCTAGCAGAAGCAAAGCTAGATAGCTCAAGTATGTGTACATGAGCTGATTCAGAAAATATACTCAACAGTTGAAGCTGCACCACTGTTGAAATTAATATAGGAGGCACTATTTGCCATGTCCAATCAATCAAAAAATCACAAGATTAGCTAAAAAGTGTGATTTTAACAAAATAAATGTAGGATTCTTTTAATCTGACTTCTGGTTTCTTCATCTTTAAGATACACTTGGGGCATGTATACATTTTTCTCTCTGGATATTAGAAACATTTTTCTTTTTAATGAAAGTTGAGAGTGCAGTAGCAGCACTAGCTGGGAGTGATGCCCACTTTCCCAAAGGAATGATGGCCAGCCTTGTATAACTGGGCTACAACCTAGGGAGGCAGTCTGCTCTCTTTTCCTGTAAATCCTTGCTTGCATTCCTGTAGAGTCCTGAGGGCAATCAAGCTTCATATGATCAGCTACGTTTGCCTTAATTAAATTCATATTGCAAAGGCTGCTATATCAGCACAGTACACATTACATGTATACATGTAATGTCCCTTTTGGTCTGAAGTAAATTAAGAGAGAGTAAAAAACTCCACATCAGTGCACATGTAGATGCTGCCCCAGCTGGCTAGGGCACAGGGGTGCTTCAATGCACCTCACAGCAAGCTCCATACTGAAGCACCCTCATGCCCCAGCCAGCCTTTCCATACCATAGACCACTGAGATAGGGGGAGCAACCCTGGGATGACAGGCTGCACATGTTCCTGGGAGCAATATGCTCCAGAGCTATAAGCACCAGAGTTTATTCATGTGCACTAATGGCATATGTAGATGCACCAAGTAAGAACCAAGGCCTTATTCTCAAGTTATTCACCAAAAACTTAGCATCTAGCATATCACTGTGAGACCTCATTAAAAGTTTCCCTGTAAGAATACAAACACTCCTGGCCAGATTCCATTTCATATGCAGATATCCCAGTTAGATTATGTTGGAAAAGATGGCTTTTCCCTTGTCTGACACTTTGACCCCTATTAACAACAAACAAAACAAAAGCAAAACAGAAAAAAAGAGGACAGGATTGCCTTAAACACAAATGCTGATGGGATCCTACCTCATTGCATTAAAAAAAATTCTTCAAGACAGTTTTATGGATGATCCATTGTCCATTTGTTTCCTTTTTGATGTTATTGTAAGGTGCCTTGGGGATACTTGATAATAAGAAACCCTGAGAATTGTATTGCATTATACTAGATTGAAATGTATTATTAACACCAAAGGCCAAATGAATAATGAAAACATAAGCTGGGAAGTCACTATTGCCTCTTCTTTTCTGATCTGAGCAACATATTAATTACCTTCTCTTTTATGGTATGGATTTATAATGAGCAAAGTACAAAACAATTTCTATAATTTCTAACATTACCAATTATCTTTAAATGGGGGGAGTAGGGAATACAACTTTTTGAGTGTAAACTTTCATTGCATGAGGTTGTTCATTGAATTTTATGATTCTTTTGCGTAAGAACTATACCTAACTTTCCAGGAATATATGCATATGTGCTTTAGAACTTTTCATTCTATCTTTTAGAGGTGATAATAACAAAGAATGTACCAGTAGAAGGGCATCCCTCTGAGCTGATCAGTGGCGAGGGGCAGTGGCCACACTAAGGGCAGCCCTCTTTGTTAATCAGCAAGGCTTCAACTGAACTCCAACAAGCTTCAAGCATCAAGGACAACAAAAAGTCCTTTTTCAGATATGTGGGGAGCCGGAGGAAAAGCAAGGGCAGCGTTGGACCCCTGCTAAACCAGATGGGGCAACTTACAACTGACGCCCAGGAAAAAGCCAACCTATTAAATAGGTACTTTGCGTCAGTCTTTCGTCAGTCCCACGGGACGCCCATGCCTGCTATGGGACAGGGAGATCTGGGTGTAGGGGATCCCCTACCCTCCATAAATGCTGACCTCGTGAAGGAACACCTTGAGAAGCTGGATACCTTCAAGTCAGCTGGCCCTGACAATCTGCACCCCAGGGTACTCAAGGAGCTGGCGAGCATCATAGCCCAGCCCCTGGCATGGATCTTTGAAAACTCCTGGCGCTCTGGTGTAGTGCCCGAAGACTGGAAGAAGGCCAATGTGGTGCCGATCTTCAAGAAAGGGAGGAGAGTGGATCCGGCTAACTACGGGCCCATTAGCCTGACTTCTATCCTGGGGAAGTTCTTAGAAAAGTTTATTAAGGAGGCGATCCTTGATGGACTGGCCCAGGCTAACATCCTAAGGGATAGCCAGCATGGGTTTGTTGCGGGTACGTCTTGTTTGACCAATCTCATTTCCTTCTATGACCAGGTGACCTATCACCTGGACAAGGGACAAGAGATTGATGTCATATATCTTGACTTCAAAAAAGCCTTTGATCTGGTATCCCATGATCACCTCTTGGCCAAACTGGCCAGTTGTGGCCTTGGCTCCACCATGATCCGCTGGCTGGGAAACTGGCTCCGTGGTCGGACCCAGAGCGTTGTAATTGATGGCAGTCACTCATCGTGGTGCCCTGTGACCAGTGGGGTCCCTCAAGGCTCTGTCCTAGGACCCATCCTGTTCAACATCTTCATTAATGATGTGGACATTGGAGTCAGGAATGGACTGGCCAAGTTCGCCGATGACACCAAACTTTGGGGCAAAGCACCCATGCCAGAAGATAGGCGAGTGATCCAGGCTGACCTGGACAAGCTCAGCAAATGGGCGGATGAGAACCTGATGGTGTTTAACACCGAAAAATGCAAGGTTCTCCACCTTGGGAGGAAAAACCTGCAGCATCCTTATAGGCTTGGCAGTGCTACGTTGGATAGCACTACAGAAGAAAGAGACTTGGGGGTCATCATTGACCACAAGATGAACATGAGCCTCCAATGCAATGCTGCGGCTAGTAAAGTGACCAAAACGCTGGCTTGCATCCAAAGATGCTTCTCGAGCAAATCCCGGGACGTCATTCTCCCCTTATACTCGGCCTTGGTGAGGCCGCAGCTGGAGTACTGTGTCCAGTTTTGGGCTCCACAATTCAAAAAGGATGTGGAGAAGCTTGAGAGAGTCCAGAGGAGAGCCACGTGCATGATCAGAGGTCAGGAAAACAGATCTTACGATGACAGGCTGAGAGCCATGGGACTCTTTAGCCTGGAAAAGCGTAGGCTCAGGGGTGATCTGATGGCCACCTATAAGTTTATCAGGGGTGACCACCAGTATCTGGGGGAACGTTTGTTCACCAGAGCGCCCCAAGGGATGACGAGGTCGAACGGTCACAAACTCCTGCAAGACCGTTTTAGGCTGGACATAAGGAAGAATTTCTTTACTGTCCGAGCCCCCAAGGTCTGGAACAGTCTGCCAGTGGAGGTGGTTCAAGCACCTACATTGAACACCTTCAAGAGTAAATGGGATGCTTATCTTGCTGGGATCCTATGACCCCAGCTGACTTCCTGCCCTTTGGGCAGGGGGCTGGACTCGATGATCTCCCGAGGTCCCTTCCAGCCCTAATGTCTATGAAATCTATGAAATCTATGAAACGGCATAGAAGGCGTCTGTGTACCTTTTAGCCTCAACCATTTTTCCTCAAGCACACAAACATTTCAGCTGAGCCAGGATTTAACTCAGGAAAGCTTGAGTGTAATGTGGCTAAGAAAAGAGATGGCAGAGAGCAGGCAGCTGTCATACCAGTTCATTGTGGTGTCACAAGGATAGGAATATTGGCAGATACATGTAGTTTCCCTATCTCTTGGGCACCAAGATAGTAGGGATGTGCAGAACAGGCTTTATTCAATGCAGATTTGGCCCAAACTGGGGACAGTGATTTGATTTGTTGATTCAGATCACTGTCTCCAATTTGATTCAATGCTGAATATTCAATGCTGATTCAGAGAATCAGTGATTTGGCCACAGACACAGCTTTAAATGTTTTTTTCTACGTAACTTGAGGTACCAGGTATGGCTCCTGA
Organism: Crocodylus siamensis; assembly: GCF_052110815.1. NCBI lineage: Eukaryota > Metazoa > Chordata > Crocodylia > Crocodylidae > Crocodylus > Crocodylus siamensis. Next base: position 153,280,773 of record NC_143396.1, on the reverse strand, counting down.
ATGCTGAATGGTGGGGCAGGTGGAGCCTCCCAAAGGAGTGCATGGGGGGGAGAAGAGAGGAGGTCACGTACTTGGCAGCAAACCCAGAAGTGGACCAGTGGAAGTACTTCCTGTTCACTTCTGGGTCCACCGCCACGTGCGCCGGCCCCCCCAGCTTGGTGATCACCCATGGGAGGACTCCAGGTGCCCCCCCAGATCTAGGAGGCACCAGTTGCCAAGCTGGGGAGGTGCAGGGGGGGCTTCTGCGTGATCCCTGGTGGACCTGGAAGTGGACAAGAAGTGCTTCTGGTCCACTCTGGGTCTGCTGCTGTGGGATGTCCCATCTGCCCTGCCATAGCAGCATTCATGAGCCACCTGGTACCTGGAGGTACGTAGAAAAAAACATTTAAAGCTGTATCTGTCCAAATTATTGAATCTTTCCGAATCTCTCCGAATTGATTCAGAGGGAATATGGGTCTCCTGATTTGATTCAGATTCAGAGATTTGGTCACTGAATCAAACTGAATCTCCACCAAATTGAATCAGTGACCAAAGCTTCACACAGCCCTACAAGATAGTACAAGCCACAGAAAGCAAAATAAGGAACTAGGTGAGAAAAGACTATTGTTTGCAACAGATTCCCTCCTCTCGCTTCTGCTGCATAGTTCTAAACTGCAATTAGTAAAGAGGACAGATGAAAGAAGGAACAATTTTATTTCAATCTTGAGGTGTTGGAAACCAATGAGCCTAAGACCAATCGCATGGAACGTTAGCGGGCTTTCCAGTTTAGAAAACTGGTGTTAGTCACATACACATGCCTTTTGTCGTCATGTCAGAATCATTTAGCCATTACAAAACCTTCATAAGATACCTCTCTAATTATAATGTAGACTTTATTTAATTAAGATTGCACTTGTAATAAATTGGAGTACCACAGGCTTCCTTGATGAGAAAGCACAAGGAAACATAAATGCAATGCTTCAGAAGAAATGGCAAAACATCATAAATTTATGTTCCCAAAGTAACCCCTTTGGGCCAAATCTTGGACATAGGTGAACTTTTTAAAAGTATACAGTGGCACTTCTGAATCCACTGGAGTTAATGTGAATTTACACAAGTGTAACTGAGAGATTTCTTTTAAGCCAATACAGTGACTAGAATACTGATGGTGTAGACATCTTATTAAATGTGTACAGTAAATATTACCTGTATTGATTCCTTTAGCTCTGTAATTTTGGCTGGACATTGCTCCATTCAAATGTTTGTGGTGGTAGCATATGTCTTTTCTTATTGACCCGGCATATTAAAACTCAGCATCAGCAGTCCCTTGAAAAGAGAATGACAGGCTTCCAGTAAATAGATAAGTTTTCAGTAAGTCTAGAGATGACTGAAGAGGCCATTCCAAGGTCCACACATTCAACTGCAGTTGTAGCAAATAGTTCCAGGAGTTAGGAGTGGTTCCTGGTGGTGTTGGGTCACAGCTCTTTTTCTTTTTCTTTCCCATCTAACCACATCTCTAGTGAGGTAAGTCTACTCAAAATAATTAATGCCTTGTTGTATGTCACAGTACCACTGGGGACAATTCAGTGATTGAATCTTCCAGGTATTGATGTCAATATCACACTTCTTCAGCTTGGCCATCAAGGTGTCTTTGAACCTCTCCTTTTGCCAACCTCTACAGCAATGACTATTGGTGAGTTGGGAGTTTAGGCTGAATTTTGGGAACTGGTTATCAGGCATCCTTATGACATGTCTTGTCCAATGGAGCTGCTGCTGTATACACATGGCTTTGATGCTGGTGGTGCTCGCTTGAGCCGGAATGCTGGTGTTTGTCCTTCCAATTGTTATGACATCGCTTATACCAATTTTCCAAGACTTTCAAGTGTTTCCAATATGTTGTACACATTTCACAACAAAACCAAAGGGTAAGGATGACAACAACCTGGCATACAAGAAGTTCAAGTTTGGGTCCTGATCTCATGATCATTAAAGGCTCAATTTCAGAGATGTCCAAAGGAAGCATTGGCAGATTTTACCTGGTGTTGAATATCATTGCCTATGTTTACTTTTTGGGACAGATGGCTACCCAGGTGCTCAACATTCTTCAAGCGTTGCCCTTTAATTGTAATATGTAGAGGAAAAGCAGTGTGGTTTGAGGTGGGTGGGTAAAATATTCTGTTTTCCATGAAGTTGACAGCCATTGCTTAAGATGGTTGCCATCATGTTGTCATGAAGAAGTCTGATAATGGTAATAAATTTTAGTGGGCATCCAAATCTCATCAGGATTTTCCATATGGCATCACTGTTGATTGAATCAAAGCCCTTAGCCAGGTCAATGTAGGCCATGTAAAGATCTTGGTGTCATTCATGGCACTTCTCCTACACCTGGCTAGCAACAAAGAGCATATCAATTGTACCTCTGAGTGATGTGAAACCACACTGGCACTTAGGTAAAACATCCTCGATGAGGAGAGTCTATCAAGGAGAAGGTGGGCAAGGATCTCCAAGCTATGGAAATGACTGCGATACCACAGTAACTGCTGCAATCTGATCTCTCTCTTTCTTGAATAAAGCTACAATTCTGGAGTCTCTTGAGTCACTGGGAAACTGTTTGTGTTTCCAGATTTATTTTAATAGTGATGTTTACTTTGTTAGGTGGATTTTCCCCCTACTATGATTATAAATTCCATCAGGAACACATGCATTGTTGCTCATCTACTTAATGGTTTTCAAGGTCTTTTGGTAAGTCAGTGGATCTGCAAGATAGTCCTTAATGAATTGTTGTAGGATGGCTTTGATGGTGTCATCTTCAATATTAGAGAGCATTAGTTCATGTCTTCCATTTTTTGCTTTGATGGAATAGGGAATTTGTGACAATGAGATAATGTTATGAACACTTGCTCAAGAGAAAAATTCTATGTAAATTGATTTCCCCACCCCCTTCTTTCCAAGTGTTCTTTACCACAGCTCAGAGTCCCTGTCTATTCTAGCAGTGAAATCTCCAAGAAGACTTATCTTATCTTCTGTGGGAACAGATGACAAGACTTGGTTGAGTTTAGAATAGAATTCTTCCTTTGTTTGGTCATCTGCATCAAGGATTAAGTAATATACATTGTCTGTTGTTCAGCTGAAGATGAAGGGTCATGCTGTATGCAGTGATGCCATCTGGACATTCTGGCATCTAGATAACAGTCTTGGTCTTGATAGCAAAATCAACACTGTAGATGTGGCTCTCCTCTCCAGCTTTTCCTTTCCAAAATAGTTGTAGCCACCACCATGCTCTGTGAACACTCCCTCTTCTGCACATCTGGTCTCACTAAATACAGCAATGTCACTACCAAATTAGGCAAGTTGTCTGGCCATAAGTGCTGCCCTTTACTTCGGTTTGTCACTATTAAGGTTGTCCATCAGGGTGTAGACATTGCAGGTTAGAAACTTCTTGATTTGATTTCGACCACAGATAGAGTGATCCCCCCAGATGCAGTTTTCCAGTCAAGTGAAATGAGACAAACTATGTTTAGTGCGCCTTTTCCAGCCCCCTTCTCATATAGGTTGAAAGTACATCCTAAACAGGCCTGCTTAGTCATTATTGCACCTGCCAAATTGCACACCTGTCTCAGTTCCAAGTACAAAAGGACCATCATACAGTATCACCTCTATGTAGACCTGTGAGTAAGGGCTTCCTATAACTGCTAGCACTGGACCCTGTTGCCACTTGCCTATCAGCATAGGACTTGCTATTCAAGGAAGATGCCTGTGAGTCTTCTTTTAACCATTGTGCATCAGCAACCACGCAATACTTTGTGGGAAGGAAACCTTAATAAAACCTGGATGTTTCTATTCTGCTGCAGCCTTCATTTATTTCTTCTTCCTATGCCTGCTATGCTGTTGCGGATTTATATTTTTGTTTTCAGATTCCTAGTGGTCTGGAAACCTCACTCTTACTACCATGGCAGACCCTACCAGGAGTACAAAAGTCCAACTTTACTCTAGAGGTCAGTGATGGAGCACAAGCCCCTCAGTTAAATCAAGCTTGCTATCCTTGAGAGGAATATTTAAAGTATTTTACAATAGTTTTAACTACCATACAGATGTCAGTAAAAGTTAATGGAGCAAGAGGAAAATACATACTCAACAGTGTATTTGAAGAACGCTCTGTAACATTCGGTAATGACATTGAGAAGAAATTTGCAAAGGCAGAAAGGAATGGTAGCTGACCAACTCCTATTGAAATAAAGTGAAGTCAGCATTTTTGCACCTTCGATAAACCTCCTTTTCAGATAGTCTTCAAAAACTAATAGTTACATCATTAATGATGGCATAAGAAGGAGATTGTGTAAGCAATCTAGCCTGCTTTTCTTTTTTCCTTGGTGCTCTCAACCTGTGATATCTTTTTTATTAAGACTTACTGAATGAATGAAAAAAGGAGCTTTAATTTTGGCCATCTTTGGAGATATACGAGTATATGAGTAATATTATTTTGGGACAACTCATGTCATGTGCTTTAAATTAAGTATAGGCCTACCTTGCTGAATCAAAATCTAAATTTTGCAGAATCTTTTTCATAACAGTTGAAGGATAGATGGTAAATGTATAGTTTGTCCTGCATAAGAAATAGTTCATAAGTGCAAAGCATAGGAGAATAGTTTTGCAAAGGACTAGAACAACTAATAGCATTAGGTTTTCTATGCACTGGAATTATATTTCAGTCATACTCTTTAACTTAATTCTCTTTTTCATATCAAGTAATATTTATCAGATAATATTACTCAAGTAGATGTTCCATTTAAAAAATAAAAAGGTTGTATACCTACAACAATGAGTTTCTCTCTTGTGTAATTCCACTGAGAAATCAAATCAGATATGCATGAAACTAAAGTATGAACTAGTCCATAGGCTTGTAGTAGGGCTGTACAAAATTTCAGTGGCTGTTTCATTTTGGAGGCATTTGGGGCTGTTTTGGCCCCCGAAAAACCAAATCTGAATCAGAACAGAAGGCTCAAAAACACCTCCAAAATGAAATGAGGTACAAAATGTTTTGGAAATGTTTCAGAAAATTTTGGAGTTTCAGAGTTGGGCTTGCAGGGAAGCAGCTGTACACTGCTTCCCTGCCCTGTGAACCGGTGTAACAGGAATCAGAGATCCGCGTGGAGGCCTCCACACCTGCATGGAGTGTGGTGGCCCTCCCCCTCCCCTGAATGAACCACCCATGGCCCTGTTCTGCACCTTGCAGCCCCCAACCCCAAGCTGTGCCCAGCTGTGTAGGGCTATTCAAAGTGCCTGTAGCCGAAATGAAACTGGACAGTGATCCAAAACACCGAAATGAATATCTGTCCTCTGAAATGGCCGAATCCACATTAAAACACAGCCCTAGCTTGTAGTACTTGTCTGTGTAGGAAGTGTCTGCAGTATTTTCTTTATTTTTGTTATTCTTACTCATTTTTTCAAGCTATGTTTTGAAGCTCTGTAAGTTCTCTTATCAGTGATCAAGTCTATTATGTTTAACAGCAGTATACATTTATTTTCAAAATTACAATGGACTTTCAAAATTGGAATACTATAGCTTTGCCAATTTAGGAAATTGGAATTATGAAATACATCTTTCACATAGCCTTAAGAATAAATGACAAATAGTTATGGAAAAGTTTCCTCAAAATCTCTCTCTCTCCATTTTATTTTAGCTAGATTTAACATGATGAAAAGTGTAATCTAGGCTCTAGGGACTCTAATTACATAATGACATCTCAAGCAACATTAAAATGATCATTCCACAGAAACTCAGCCAGACAGTTACAGGACTTTAACTTCCATACACTTCTGTTATGGGAAGCATGTCCCCAGGCCTCTCCAAAGTCTGATACAATCATCAATGCTTTAGTTATGTATTGAAATAAGCAGCCACTGAAAACTCTTAGGATGCTCTCCTGCACTGGGGGATGCTAGGCTAGATTCCTTACAGTTGTACAGTACAAAGAATTGTGCTGGCAGAATCCAGTGCAGGATTCATGAAATGGCTCAACGTCTTATAAACATTCAAGGACATGCATTATTTTACTCACAGGAATAAAGTTTGCATGATTTGCCAAAATAAAGGTTCAGATTGCATCATAATATATTATATATTATAGGTTCATAGGTTAATAGATGTAGGGTTGGAAGGGACCTATTAGTTTACACACACACACACGCACATGCACACACACAAATGTTCTGTAGTGGTTTTAGAACCTTTACCCCTCCTTAGGTAATAATCAACTAATGCCCTTAAGTCATAAGGATACTGTATTACTAAGGGTAAAAATATGTATAATATTAGTGAATTACTTCATTTATTTAGGTTATGCAGTTTGGTGATGATTTCACCTTAAGATGGCTGAAACAATATGCCATCTTAAAGGAATAATGGCATATGAAAAGGAATATTAATAGAATGATAGAACAGAGATGAGTGCTGTAGAAACAGAGTTTTCTTCAAAACATATTAAATTGAACAATAGTTCCATGGAAAAATATGATCTATCTATTTCAGTGCTTCCAAGGTCAAGCTGACCTGGTGAGTCAGTGCTTGCTCAACATTTTTTAAAAATGCCTAGGGGCAGCTTTAAATCATGCACCCATTTTTCCCAAGATTTCAGAAGTTTCTAACAGCAGGTAAGTAACTTACTAATCAAATTCTGAAAATTCTCTTTATCCCCTTTTGAAAATGCTGCCCAAGATGAGCATGAAATCCTAGGATTTGAAAAGTTGACTTTAAATAACCTGAGGTGGGGGAGGAGGAAACCCTCATTTATTTATTTTGTTTCATGTGGAAAAAATAAACCATGTGGGTATATGGAATAGGGAGCTTTGTATTTGCTGTGGTAATATTCTGCTAGAGTTGAGATGGAGGGGTATGTTTTGAAAGGAGAACTAAACTCATAAGTGTGGAAATTAGGATAATATAAAACTGAAATGTGCAAGAAGAAATAATTCTTTGCAATATCTTTCACATCTAGAGCTGTCTGTTCCAGTCAATTTTTGTTACCTGGTTAGATGAAGAGCATATATCTTTCCAGATAGCAGTTGCTCACCATCTCATTCCTTTTTATATTTTCCCCCTTATTTTTTCCTCAGTCCTTTTTTGCTGCTTTATTAGGCAAGATGTCAGAAAAGATCGATCTTTATTTATTTCTATGAGGGAGGATGTCACACTTTGGTATGGCTTTGATTACTGTTTATAAGCAAGATGAATTAATATCAAGAAGCATAACAGAAATCTGTTATAATGTGATAACTTTGAATAGTGATATGCCAAACTATATCTAATGAGAAAAAAAAGAAGCAGCTTCCTTGATCAGATGGCATAACTGATACACATATAGCAATTGTAGTCTAAAGCTTCCTTTGTAGTAAGAGAACCTATAAATCTATAGGGTCAGTATAAAGGGGTACTCTGTCCCTTTAAGAAGGAACAGTCAGCTCTGATGAGAAAGCCCAGCTGTGGAGCATTTGTCTAGGCAGAGAGTGTCCAAGAATAGTTTTAAAAAGAGTAAGCAAGCTGTGAGCAGACCAGCTTTCTACACGAAGCCAGGCTGCTGGGACCAGAGCAAAAGTTCTCCCCTCCTAGTGCTTGGGGCAGGCCAAAAGAGCTTGGTTCTGCTTGTTTATTGGTTTGCTTACTTTGTTGCTTAAAGACTTTATTTGAAAGGACTAGCTGGTGAGCTCCTTAGGGGGCAAAACCCTCCTGCCAGCAGGCAAGGTTATCTGCTTATAGTCTGTTTCAGAAGGTCTGTGGAGTTTTGCCAAGGATGAACCTAGCCCATTACAGTCCATGTTCTGATTAATGTAAGTTTAAAGCACCAGATAGCTTTAGCCATGGATGAGTTTTTGATATTTCACAGAAGACTTTCTTACTCAGGTAGCAGAGATCTGGGTTCAAATTCTGGCTCTATTCCCACAGACCCCATGTATCTATAGAAGCTATACTCTGTGTGAGGTATATAGTTATCTTGTATCTCCATTCCCCATCTTAAAATTTGGGAAAAAATGGGAATTAATACTTTTTCCTATCCTTTGCCTGTCTAACTCGTACATGTTGACTATCCCACAGCTCCTCATTTCTTCTTTTTATCATGTGCTATTAGTCTCCCATAGCTGGGACCAGGGGTGAACCTGAGCGGGGGGGTGGACAATGCAGTGGTACAGTTGCACCTTTGGCTTTGATTCCTGTTCTACCTAAACTTTAAAATCAACTGCCCCTGAGAGATGCAATGGCATTTCTATTCAGGTAGTGCTGAGGGAGTCAATGGCCCTCATGGCTCATCATCATCTCCCTGATTCCTGCTAATCTCTCTCCACTCCACAGGTGTTAATTACCCTCTGTCCTTTCTAATGGCCCTGATGTTCCACTATTGAAAGTATCCCTTCTTCTGCAGTTTACAGTTTGTTAGCTATTTCTCATAATGGCTCTGGTCTATTTCATAGCCCCGCAGATTGTTTTTAACTCTAGATAAAGACCTAGTCCCAGGGCTGGTCAACAGCTCGTAAACTGGGATAAAACGAACAGGATGTAAACTGTAACACACGGTTGTGATGCCAGTCCAGGGTGGACAATCGGATGATCGATGAACGGATGCTGAGGTTGAAGAGCCAGTTGAGCTATAACGAGAGTTCCAAGGATGGTCCGAAATCGTAGTTGAGTTGAATGAGCCAAAGGTCAAATGCCAGTAGATCAGAACCGAAAAGCAAAGTCAAAATGAACTGAGAGGCAATCAAGGAGGAGACCAAAAGACCTAAGGGTCTAGCTAAAAGACAGTGCTGTGACAAGCAGTCACTGACTCTAGCTACGTGGGTCATCTCTGGTATAGTCTCTGGCAAACCAGTCTCTGCCACAGAGCTCCCAGGTCTCCCCCGAGGGAGGGGCTGACTAACTTTATAAAGTAGTCCTGTGGCCAATCAGGCTGCTTGACTGAATGAATTTTCTAGAAGGGTGACCTCACTTCAGTTGTTCTCTGAGCTTGCCCAGCCGCCAGCTCTCTGAGGCAACTGAGTCTGCGCCACAGAAAAACTAGGTCAGCCCTGATTGACAGGCCAAGAGGTCGCGCAAAGGACACCTGCAAGGCCCGTCACCATGGCGCATGCCTGGCAGCTTCTGTCTTGGCAGCATACTCAGAGCAAATTTCTCTGACAGAAGGCTAGATATTATTTTGTAAATTTGGATATGAGATGTACAATAGGGCTGTGGAAAATGTCAACATTTCATTTCGATTTCAGATTTGCTGTTTTGAAGCACTGTACCATTTTGTTTTGCTGAAACTGTTTTGCTGTTTCAACGTATTTTGGTGTTTCACCCATAGGCTACAAGGGGCAAACACAAAAATGGCTATAACATTTTCATCTGAATCAGGCAAGAAACAACAAGAGGAGGGATGGTAGGTCCTTCTGAGGCCATACAGCCAGTCAAGTTTCAATGAGATAGGTGCAGGGGTTTTTGGAAAACTGTACCTCAAACTGTTCAGAAAAAAAATTATGACATGTTAGTGTGAAGGTACAGGGAGATGAAAACAGCAGTCGTAGTGGCCCCTGCTGAGGCCATGAAACCTGCCAAGTTTCAAGGAGATAGGTGCAGGGGTTTCTGGGAAACTACACTTTGTCATGGAGTGTGGTCCCTAGAGAAGGCCGTGACACCCCTAGGGCCCCGTGACTGTGCCAGCTCCACCCTGCAGGTGCCATCTCTTCTCGCCTGCTGCCACATCTTGTTGGAAAAGATAATAGGGAGGCTGCCTTTGAGATTCAGCTCAGTCAGGGTCCTAATGGGCCCCACTAAACCCTGTAAGTTCTTGGACCCCTTGCTGGGACCTGCTTTAAGTGGGTGCTTCAAGGGGACACCCTAAGCTAGATGCATGGCTCCAACCACCCCTTACCACACCTTATGCCTCTCAGATAGTATATCAATATCATTCCTGTAACGAGGTCTTGGTCTTGTTCTACCTTTTATTGTCACTGAACTCTCTATGCCCCTGTTGCTTCACCCTCACTGGCACTGGAGCCTCTACATGACATGGTAGTATGTCCCAATGAGGCCTCCTCCCCTACAACCTCAGCCCAGTCCAGCACTTTAAATAACAACAGGTAAGCAGCACAGTAGCATTAGCATCTCAGGCAGACAAACTGTGATAGAGCCTTTCTTTTCTTTTCTGCAGGAGCTTTTTCTCCAGCAGCTGCCACAGAACTCTGCCTGCCAGCCCCAACCTGAAAGCTGGCTAAGATATATTTCTCCAACTATCAGCTGGTCTACTAAAAGATATCAGATTGACAAAAAGAACCTTGTCTGCCTGGTGTTTGATTCCACAGCTCCATACCTTCCTTACACTGTGACCCATACCTCACAGATGGAATCCCAGGCAGCTAAGCTGAGCTCACCTGGAGCCTCACAACTCCACTGCAATCAGAAAACCTCAAAGATCTTGGGGGTCTGGGCTTTCCCCAGCCAGGACTGTGCATGCATGTGGTAGCTGGCTGTTATACCGGGGGGTCCTCAGTCCTGCAATTTCCTGGGGGATGCCACACCTCCAGCAGGGCTTCCTCCCACCAGGCCTCCCAGGCAGGATACAGTTTTAGGTCATGCCCAGGACCTGGGGCTTCCTCCTTCCCCATTGCCCCATCCCATACCTCCAAGTTCATCCTGGCACTTTCTTCCCCTGCTGGTTGGTGATGCAGTAAGTGCCACCTCCAGCTCTGAGAGTGGGGCATTAAATGGTTCAGAAACCAGAAACCAAAAGGAAATAGGTGAGGACAAAGAAGCGAGGAGGGTGGCACTCACTGTATCTGCACCTGGAACTTGGGGGCCCCTGCAGTGGCATTTTCACCTTGAGGAACAGCAGCTTCTCCACCAAACCAGGATCCAAAAATGTAAATTGGGGTGTCACAACACCCCAGCAATGCTAAATACTTGCTTGCTTGGAGCACTGGTCTGTGGACAGGACAGGTGTTCCCAGGCAATCGTGGCCAGATCCTGTCACATCTGGCTGTGGCCTGCCCAAGCAAGCAAGTTTTTAGCATACAGGGAGGATACCACCATCCTGCTGAAGGTGCTGTGTGTGGGCACTTTGTACAATGGGGCCATGAGCTGCTTGAACTCTGGCTCCTCAACTAAGGAGAAGGGCTGGCCATCCAAGGGAATCATCTTCCCAATGGTCTGGGTGATCTGGCTTGCCTTTGCTATGCACCCCACTTTTTGCCTGCCTTTCTCCCACTCTTCTAGGGTGGCCTGCCTCTGCTTCTTGAGGATGGGGCTTTGGAGCAAGAAGGGGACTTTGGGGGCGGGGCATGCTCCCACTTGTGCCAGACTGAGAAGGGGCAAGGACAAGGGCGTGGTGCCTGCAGAGATGTACCAGCATCCCCACAGTGCTCATGTGTTTTGTTCCTTTGCCTCAGCTGGTTTTGGCTCATCAGTGCAGGCAGATCGCATATGTGGCATCATCTGGCAGCTCAGAATGATCCCAGACCACACTACCCACTCACTTCCGGTATGGGTATATATGCAGATGCTGCCATTTCCCCCTCCTCAGCAGGTAGAGGGACAGCAACAGGAGGAGTGGACTCAGCTGAGCCACTTGCCTCTACACCCTCTACCTCAGCCTCCTCTGAAGCGCCTTCTGGGGAAGCAGACCTGGCTCTAGGGAAACCTTGAGGGGCATAGAGCACAAACTCAGAAGATTCCGCCTCCTTCCCCAGAATTTCCCTTCCTATGGCACTCATATTCAGATCCAGCTCTTCCTCTGGCACTGGAAGGCTCAGGCTGGAAAGTGAAACAGGGGTGGAGGAGACTTAATGCTGGTGCTACTTGTTGCTGTCATGGTGGTGATGCTTGGGGTTGTTATTATGGCAGGTGTTACTGGAGGGGATGAAACTTAGAGCTCTCCCTCTGCCCCCTCTTCTACCCTGGCCAGAAGAGTGGCCACCTGCCTTTCCAGCACACTTCATGTTTCATGTGGTGGAAAATCTGTCTGTGTTTCTGTAATATATTTATATAAATTACATAAATGCATACATTATATGTTCTGTAATATATGTTGTGCTTTCCTGCACAGTCAATGCAGACTGTCAGGGAAAACACAGATTTCTTTTATGTGGAAAAAGAATTACAGAGAATAACAAAAACAAAAAGAGGATTTTGGGAGGAATAAATTGAAAGGAATGAATTAGGAAAGGTTAATAGGGTATTTCAGACAGGATTGGATCCCACTTGCTAGGAACAAACTAGCAAGTAGGAAGTGAGAGCTTTCCTGATGCTTTTGCTGCCAAGTTATGTGTGGTCAAGCCAGAAGATAGGTTGCAGATTCAGGTGGGCCTGGACAGGCTCGAGAGTTGAGCAGACTGGAACCAGAATGAATGTAACACTTCCAAGAGTAAAGTGCTCCATCTGGGGGTAAACAACCCTCAACATACTTACAGGCTTGGTGGTGACAGCTTGACTTGCACCATGGCCAAAAGGAACCTAGGGGTCATGATTGACCATCACATGAATATGAGCCATCTGTGCAAGATGGTGGTTAGCAGGGCAATCAAAATGCTGGCATGCTTCAACTGTTGCATCTCATGTAAAACTAAGGAAGTGATACTCCCGCTGTACTCAGCACTGATGAGACTGAAGTTAGAGTACGGCATCCAGTTCTGGGTGCCGCACTTCAAGAAGGATGTGGAAAAGCTTGAGAGGGTCCAGAGAAGTGCCACCTATATGATCAGGGACTTGCAAGGTAAGCTATACAAGGAAAGGCTGAGGGACCTGGACCTCTTTTAACCTAAAGAAGAGAAGGGTGAGAGGGGACTTGATAGTGGCTTATCACTATATCAGAGAAGTGCATTAGGAGTTTGGTGAACAACTGTTTACTAGGGCACCCCTGTAGAAGACCAGGAACAATGGATACAAACCCCTGGAAGGTAGCTTCAGACTTAATACCAGAAAAAAACTCCTTCACAGTCAGGGTGTCCAAACTATGGAATAAACTCCCTCCAGTGGTGGTAAAGTCACCTACACTGGAAGTTTTCAAGAGGAGACTGGACAGTGACCTCACTGGGGTCACTTGACCTCTGTTGTCTTCCTGCGTAGAGTGGGGGGGGGGGGGGGGGGCTGGATCTGATTATTTGCAAGGTCCCTTCCAGCCCCTAACAATCTATGAATCTCTGAATGCTGCTGGAGGACACAGCTCAGTAAGCTGACAAAGGCACAGTTGACGACGCTCATTTCAAACAATGCTTTTATGCTCCTTCTCCATCCATCCCCCAGAGCACTGGGATCGGAAGGAACCTCAGGGAAAGATCAGAGTCACTGGCCAGCTACAGATTTCAATATCAGAACAGTCCTCCCCCACTTCCCCTCCCTCTCCTTAGTTTGTATTTCCCTGCAAACCCGGCATCAAAAATTGAAACTCTACAAAATTTTGAAATATTTTGAGTGCCCTCATTTCTTTTTGAAGCTATTTTGAAGCCTTGAATTTTGTTTTCATTTTGGTGTTTGGAGCTCAAAATGCGTTGAAACACACTTGAAATGAAATGTCAGTCGAAATTTTGCACAGTCCTAATGTACAATTCACTATAATGACTACAGAGCTAATGACACACTCTATTTTGACTATTTTGCTGTGTTTTTTAAATTTATATATAATCTAGAAAATTAATGCACATTTTAATAGTTATATTTGTTTTTTATTTTGTTTTTAACTGAATAATACTATGCTAGTCCTCTAGTAAAGCTTCTAGGTTACTGACAGATGTGACCATCTGTTGCATGATAGGCCACTGGAAGTGTTTTACAGCCATACACTGACAGAAGTGTATGGTTGCAGAATGCTTAAAAGTACCTGATCACATGGCAGTCTGAACCTTCATTAACATCTGTCAGCATGGCCGGGAGCAGGGTTAGGCTGACACAGCCCAGCTGTGCTCTGTGCACTGTTTTCAGGATGGGAGGAGGGAGGAATGAAAGGTAGTGAGTTCAGTTTGTGGGTTTGCCAGCTAGCACCGGAGGGTGGGGAAGGTGGATTGGAATCCTTCCTCCAAGGTGGGGGTCGCGCTAATCCACCCCCCCACCCACACACACCCCCTCCAGTGATGGCTGAGAAAACCTCAGCCTGAACTCAATATGACAACATAGGAGCTTGGAGAGTGGGGCAGAGCTAGGGGACAGACATTGCCTCCTTCCCTGGATCAGCCCCAAAGGGGAATTGGATCACACACCCTCCTGATCCAACAGAGAATGACGTTTCCTGTGAAGCTTCACAAGTTCAACTGGGGAGCTGCACATCTGTCAGTGCCTCTAGTTTTTCTTTAACTGGAGAAACATGTGTGCTGTGTTATACATGATGATGCACCACACCCTCTGAACCCTGCTTTTCAAAATCCTGGATCTGACCATGGCTGGTACCTAGACCTTCAGCCAGATTCTTTTAGCATATTACACCTTTTTGGGTAATAATGTCTTTCACCAGTACTAGATCAAGTGCAACCAGCTGAAAATATCATCTTTCCTGTGTAACATACCCCTCAGAGAAACAAAGGCTTGTAAAGCAAAGCCATACCTAATATCAGAACTCTCTTACCCTGCACATCTTTGATTTCAACTTCACCCCTCCCTCAACTTTACCCCTCCCACCCTCTTTAGCTAGACCTATCACCAAATAGAAAATTCTAATACTTACATTTGTAATGTACTCTTCATATTTCTTCCCTCATTTTGAATTTAAATGAGGTCCCTTTTTACTGTTTTTGTGCTTGTGTTAAATTGATATGCCCTCTCACACATCCATTTACATAATAAAGCCTTTGATATGGGAATTCTCTCTCATTTTTATGTTGTGCCTATTTTAGTGGTTCCAATCTCAGGGGCCTCTTAGCACTAGTAGGATAAAAATAATATACAATGGTCATGTCTAGATGAAACATTTACTGTGCAGAAGACTAATTAGCTGTACAGGAAACATCTCAACATCTACATGTGCACCCCTATTGTGCTGGAGTAAACTAATTTACTCTGCAACAAGATAGTGCTTGTAAATACAAGTGTAATGAAGGCTCAGATTGCCATGTGTAAATACAAGTACTATCCTGCTACAAAGTAAAAAACTCCACAGGAGCACATGCACAGATGCTGTCCCTGCTGACTGGGGCAAGAGGGCATTTCAGTGTGGGGGATCCCTGCCATCTGGGGCTGCTTTGACCCAGCTCAGTGTGCTGTGATCCTGGACCCATGTGCAGACACATGCCTGGGAGCACTAAGAAGCTCCAGAGTTTATTGCTGTGCATAAATAGGCATGTGTAAATGCCTAGTACAGTTAGTATCTCTTCCCCTGATAGTCCTCTGTCATTCTCAGGTATAAGACTGAAGTACATTAAGCTATACCAAAACTTTTCCAAGAATAGATTGAAACTAGATGTGTGACAAATTCAGCTCTTTTTTTTTTTCTGTTTTAGTGATCCTTATCAATAGTCTCAGATTGCTAGAGTTTGTGACCCCCTGTGTTTTGCTTGAAGTACTATCAAAATTGCATAGTTAGGGGTAAGAAAATATTTTTGGCAATTAGGTTTTCATTGAAAAATTTATTTTTAGATTATATGAAATGATTTCTGAATTTTGGTTGAAATCAATGGATAGATTCAACCAACAAAAAATAAAGGAAACACTTTTGAGGGATAGGGACATTTCATGAAATCAGGAAAGAGGAGGTCATGCTTGTAGCAGGGGCGGGGACATGGCCAGATGCCAGCCTGGCATGGCCCCCTAAGGTGAAAGGGGCAGGGAGTGGGTTTACTTCTCCGCTCCCTCCCCTCTCCCATTGAGGGCCCATAGCTAGGGTTTACCTGGCTGGGGTCAAATGGTGGAGGTGGTGGCCAGGGCTAGCAGACCAGAGCTGGGGTCCCCCAGGGAAAGAAGGGAGGGAGGGGGGAGTAAGTGCCCTCCCTGCCCCCTTCACCTCAGGGGCTCATGCCAGCCAGTGTATAGCCATGCCCCTGCTCTTTGGAAAAGACATCACAGCCCAGCAAAGGCCTGCAGAGCATGCTAGGGGACTTTAACTTAAACCATGAAGGGGTCTGGAACAGAAGTTCCATTAACTGATTTGACCTCAGTCACAGAATCAATGGACCAGAAAGGACCTGGAAGATCATCAAGTCCAGTCACTTGCCATAGGCAGGAGGCTAATGAGCTCAAACTAGCTCAATGAGATGCTTATCCAGCCTCCTCTTGAACACCTCCAAGGATGGCAACCCCACTACCTCTGCTGGGAGTGTATTCCATGTTCTAGTTACCCTTACAGAGAAGAAGTTCTTCCTTATGTCCAGTCTAAATCTCCCCTGTCATTTTGTGTTCTTTGGTTGTCACCCTCCCAAGGGGTGCATTCCTAAAGAGTTGCTCCCCCAGATCTTGGTGCTCTTTCATGACATATTTGTAGGTGGCTACCAAGTCACCTCTCAGCCTCCTCTTACTCAGACTGAACAAGCCTAGTTCCTGGAGTGTCTCCTCATATGGCCTATCCTTCAGGCCCCGATCATGTGAGTGGCCCTTCTCTGCACCATCTTAAGCTTACTCTCATTCTTCTTGAAGTCCCAAACTGGGCAGTGTTCTAGCTGCGGCCTCACTAATGCCAAGCAGTGAGGGAGAAGCACCTCTCTGGATCTGTTGGCAACACATCAGCTGATGTACACCAATGTTCTATTTGCCCTGCTGGTGAATTCACCACACTGTTGGCTCATATTCATCTTCTGGTCAATTGTGACCCCCAGGTCTCATTCAGATGCTATGCCAGTGAGTGGGATGCTACCTATCTTATAGTTATGGTGAAGGTTCTTCCTACCCAGATGAAAGACCCGACACTTTTCCCTGCTGAACCTCATCTGATTCTGATCAGCCAATAGAACCAGTCTTTCCAAGTCATCCCATATCCTTACCCTATCCTCTGGTGTGTCCACATTTCCCCACAGATTGGTATCATCAGCAACTTAATCAGAGCATTTCACCCCTTCATCCAAGTCATTAATAAATAAGTTAAAAAGCACGGGTCCAAGCACCAATAATCCCTGTGGGACACCACTGGAGACAGCCCTTCAGGATGAGGCCATCCCATCAACTACAACACTCTTTGATGAGCCTCCAAGCCAGTTATCCACCCACCTCACTGTAGGCTGGTTCAGTTTAACTGAGAGAATTTCATGGGAGAGAGAGTCAAAGGCCTTACTGAAGTCTAGGTAAGTGGTCTACCTCATGTCCCTTGTCCAGCTGTTTAGATACTTGGTTGTAAAAGGACACCAACTTTGTTAGGCATGATCTACCCTCCACAAACCCATGCTTGTTGTTTCTTAATACCCCCCATCAGTTGCAAGCTTATGATTCATGGCCTCAATTTTTTCAAAAAGTTTTTCCTAGAACTGAAGTCAAACTGACTTGTTTATAATTTAAGGTCATCCCTCCTCCCTTCCTTAAAGATGGGTACTACATTGGCCCTCTTCCAGTCTTCCGGGACCATTTCCAAGTTCTGTGACTTTTGAAATATCTTCAAAGACCCTGGTATGAGTTCAGCCAGTTCTTTTAGCACTCTTGGATGCAGGTCATCTGGCCCAGCACACTTGAAAATGTCCAGTTGTTCTAAGAGGATCCTTACCTGGTTGGGGATGATTTCATGTTGTCTGTTGACTTCCCCATATTCCCTGGGCCTCTGGACAGGTGCATAACTCCTGTTAGCATTCTGGAATATCAATGTGAAGTAGCCATTTAGGAGCTCCACATTTTTTATGGGAATCTACTGTGGGCTGCCCTTCCATATTCACTAAGAGTCCCACAGTGGAGCTTGATTTTTTTCCCCTTGCTCCTCATGTACCTGTGAAGGACTTTTTGTCGTCCTTAAATTTTGGATCCTAGCTTGATCTCCATGCCTGCTTTGGTTTTCCATATGTCATGCCTGCAGACCCTGGTTATATGAGTGAACTCTTCTCTGGTTGCTGAACCTTTATTCCATTACCTATATGTGTTCTTTTTCTTTTTTCAAAAGTTTTCTAATATCCCATTTAGCCAAGCAGGTCTCTTGGCTCCTTTCCTGCTTTTTGACCTCATGGAAATGGTCTGTTTTTGAGCAGAGAGGATTGCTCCCTTAAGGAGGCACCATTGTTCCTGAACTCCCAAATCCTTCAGTTGGTGGTCACAAAGGGCCTTTCTAAGAAGACTCCTGAGTTTATGAAAGTCTGCCCTTCTGAAATCGAGGACCTCTGTTCTACTAGTTTAAAACCTAGGCTTTCGGTGAATGGCGAATCTAATCAGATCATGGTCACTATCACCCAGGGTATCATTAATCCTCAGTTCCCCTACCATGTACTCCCCTTGGGGGGAAACCAATCTGGACTTAGTGGTCACCAAAGTCAGCTCTTCCACAACCTCTTCCAGAAACAGGTCATCAACAGTTGCCAAGAAATTGGCTGACCTGCTGAAGCTAGCTAAATGGTTCCTCCAAAAGATGTCAGGGTAGTTGAAGTCACCATGACAATCAGGTATTTAGTGCTGGGTGCATCATCTAGTTCCCTGGAGAAAGCTTGATAACTTTCTTCTTCTTGGGAAGGAAGCTTGTAGTAGACTTCCACCATCAGGTCCCCCTCTCCTAATCCCCACCCCCCATATCTTGACCCAGAAGATTCCACCTCTCCCCACTATCAAACCTGACTTGCAGGGAGGGTTACCATTATTTCACATAGAGAGAGACACCCCTTTTCCCTTCTTCCCAATGTGATCCTTCCTGTAGAGCCTATAGCCATCAAATGAGGTCAAATTCCTATGAGGTCAAATTCCTCATCCATCAGAAGGACAGCCAGTTTCTCCTGTTTGTTGCCCATGCTTCTGATGCATCCATCAAGGCACCCAAGTTCCCCTCTGGTTGTCTCAGGTGTTTTATCACTATGCAATTATTTCAGGGTGTTGGTGTTCATCTGGGTGTCCACTACATCAATGCCCTCTTGTGGGTCATCATGGAAAGAGGATTCATGTACAACAGTGGACCCACCCCTTTCTCCCCCAGTCATGCCTAGTTTAAAGCCCTTCTCACCATGTCAGTGATTTTCATAGTGAAGAGATGCCTCCCTCTGCCTGTGAGTTGAATACAGTCTCTTGCATGTAGACTACTGCCACCAAACTGTCTATCAAGGTCGAGGAATCCAAAGCCTATGCAGTGAAACTATCTCCAAAGCCTTCAGTTGACCTCCTCAATGCACTCCTCCCTTTGTCAGCCTCAGCCCGACTGAGAGGATTGAGGAGAAGACCACCTGTAATCCTATGTCCTTGAGCTTTGTCCCTATGGTCTTGTAGTCACCCATGATTCTCCAAGAGCTGTTTCTCACCATATCATTGGTGCCCACATGAACAAGAAGCGTGGGGTAGTGATCTGTTGTGTGGACTAACTTAGGGATTCTTTCTGTGACATCTCAGATCCTGGCTTCTGGAATACAGCAGATCTCTGAAGCAAAAGGGTCTGCACAAAAAAAATGGCTCCTTCTTCGCCCTATAACAGGGAGTCTCCCATGAAAAATCACCCTTCATTGGCAGCTGTTCCCATCCCATTTACAGAGCAGAGGACACAGATGCCCTATCCATCGATTATGTGAGCGCAGCATAGCTGTTGTGAAGAGCTATTGGTGGAGTTACTGATGTACCTCATGACTTCAGGCCTGATATGACCAACTTCCATCCACCATTGGTTGGGGCATCTTGTTCAAGCCTGTTCTTCTGCCCAGTTTCCATAGCGTCCTTCTCCGGGTGCATGGCCTGGCAGTACACATCAATATCCACCTCACATTCCCTGAGGAGTCACAGCCTGTTCACCTCCTCTGTGAGCTCCCTCACTCAGTCCTCCAGAGTCTCCACCAGCGAGAACATCCCACAAGTTGGGGTGCTAGTGCCACAGCTCCCAGTCTCCAGCAGATGTGCCAAGCAGCTCTTGCAGCCTGGAGTCAAGGGCTCTGCCCGTGTGGAGGCTTGCATCATAGGCTTAGTTTGCGTAAAGACCTCTGTGGTACCAATGGAAGGTGCTCCATCTAGACCTGTAAGCCTAGGGGTGTGGCACATACCCATCACTATGTCTGCAGGGAGGACCCCAGTCACACAGCCTCCTAGATGCCTGTTTAAGTAGGAGACCAGATGGGTGTGATTACTCCATGTGGTCTCCTCCAGCTGCTGTTGCTTAGCAGACAGACTCAAGTGGCTGTCTGCAGTGGGATCTCCTGGCCTTCTGGGGTTCCGATTGACCAGGTGTTTCTCTGGGCCCCTGGGTCATTCCTTGAGGGGGAAGGTTTGGTCCCTTGTCCCCTTCACCTTATATCTAGCTCTTTAGGATTATCCTTCAGTGTGAGGGGCTTCAGCTGCCCAGGGGCATGTAATAGTGAAAGTGCATCCTGATAACTCTTCCTGCTTGCCCTCGTGCATGAACTCCATGTGCAAAGTCATGCACTGTGTCCAAACAGTAGTGTAGCAACAGGGGGTGAGGGGGCCACCTGGGAGCTGGGCCCTCCAGGGGTACTTGGTACCCCAGCAGCACTTCCTGTTTCACCACCAGTGTTTCTGGGCTGCCAGGGGACCCCCCACCACCACACTCAGCAATTGGCCACAGATGCGGGGGGGGGGGGAGTTCACAACTGGAAGCATTGGCCCCCTGGGTGCCAGAGACCTACACTATAACACTGGGCCCAGAGCACACCTGTTTTAATGCTATGTTTGTGTGGCTCCCTGGGGGGCTGGCCTAAGCAGATGTTGGGGGTGTCCGTATCACTTAAGTCAGATTTTACATTCAACCAGGTTTATCTTAAACCAGTTTTGGCCATTTTGAAACTGGTTTATGTGCACTAAATGTCTTTTCTGTTATAGGTTTAAATCAGTTTCTGATCACTTAATCTAGTTTGCGTGCAACTTTTTTCTTTAGCCTTAAAGCCCAAGTAATAGAAGTATTGCTATGATATACTATCCTCTGAAATAAATTCCCTCCAACTCCTATTCCATTCTGCATAAAGTGCTTGAATATTCAGGGGACCAGAAGCAAAATGACTCTATAAACTGGTGGCTATGAAATTCACCTGAAAGATAGGATAGCTGGGTTCAACTGTATGCTTCAAAGAATAGAGTCTACACAAAATGGGATAACTTCAAAATAAAAAACTGGAATTCCCAAACCTGCGTACTCCACGGTTAACATCCACAAAGAAAAATGTGAGCAGCTCATATTTGTCATAAAACTAAAAGGTCATTTTGGGTTTTGGTCCAATTTCTTCTAAATTGAGAGTAACACTGGAGATAAATTCAAGCTATATGTTCATATCCAAAATGTTATATTTCATTTTCAAACATAAAGCATACATTTTCATTTCTTCTTAATGAAAGTTTAAACTCTGCAAAATCACAATAGAAAGCACATAATTCACTCTAAACCAAACAAGAAATACAAGCCACTCATAAGCCTACTTATCTCAAAATGAGGCATGGCATCTCGGTACTTAGCTTCGCAACATGAGCCTAGAATATTTAGTTGAGAATGAGATAAATGGGCCTTTAAATACCAATAGCGATTCAGCAGGAGTAGTTTTATAGTCCTGCTGCACTGGAGTCATACAAGTTGCATGAATGAGTGTTTAAATCCAGCTACCAATTTCCTGGAATGCAAGTAGTGATGTCCTGTGACCAGTCGGGTCCCTCAAGGCTCTGTCCTTGAGCCTATATTGTTCAACATCATCATTAATGATATGGACACTGGCATCAGAAATAGACTGGCCAAGTTCACCGACAACACCAAACTTCGGGGTAAAACGTTCACACCTGAAGACAGGAGGGCAAACTAGGTTGACCTCAACAGTCTTAAGAGATGGGCACATGAGAACTTGATGGTATTTAACACCAAAGAAATGCAAGGTTCTTTGCCTTGGGAGGAAAACCCCGCAGCATGCTTATAGGCTCAGCAGTGCTACACTGGCTAGCACTTCTGACAACAGGGATTTGGGGGTCATGATTGACCACAAGATGAACATGAGCCTTCAGTGTGATGCTGTGGCTAGTAAAGTGAGCAAAATGCTGGCTTGCAGCCATAGATGCTTCTCAAACAAATCCCAGGACATCATTCTCCCATTGCACTCTGCCTTGGTGAGGCCACAGCTGGAGTACTGCATCCAGTTTTGGGCTCCACAATTCAAAAAGGACACGGAGAAGCTTGAGAGAGTCCAGAGAAGAGCCACACGCATGATCAGAGTTTAGGAAAACAGACCTTATGATAAAAGACTGAGAGCTATGGGACTCTTCAGTGTGGAAAAGTGCAGACTCAGGGGTGATCTGGTGGCCACCTATAAGTTTATTGGGATGCTCATCAGAATCTGGGAGAACGTTTGTTCACCAGAGCGCCCCAAGAGATGACAAGATCAAATGGTCACAAACTCCTCCATGACCATTTCAGGCTGGACATAAGTAAGAACTTCTTTACTGTCCAGGCCGCCAGGGTTTAGAATAGACTGCTACCAGAGGTAGTTCAAGCACCTACCTTGAACACCTTCAAGAGACATGTGGATGTCTCTCTTGCTGGGATCCTATGACCCCTGCTGACTTCCTGCCCTTTGGGCAGGGGACTGGACTTGATGATCTTCTGAGGTCCCTTCCAGCCCTTACATCTATGAAATCTATGAAGTAGAGTTTTCTAAAACTGGGAAGGAAGAAAAGAGAGCTAGATTCTGTGAAGTCCTGTAGAGATCTCACTATGGAAATATAATCAATGGAGGAATTGTTCAATTGCCACTAGAAGGACACAATTTGAAACCCTAAGGTAAATTAAAGCCAGCGAGCACACTGTTCAAGCTCTAGAAACCAACTATTTTCCATTTCAGTTAAATTAAATATTGGGAATACATAGATTATTGAATATAGAAGATCTTCAATATATTCAGCAATCCTTACTGAGCAATTTTTGTCTAGTACCTGAAATACGGTGTAACCTGAGAGATCTTCAAGTGAAGATTTTCAGTATTCTTCAGAGTTCAAAGAGCTGCCCAGACTTTTCATTTGGAGGAAGAAATTCTGACTTTAATGGACATTTACCAGTAGTAGTGAAACATTTTCCACTATTGACCAACATCTGGGTTCCACATAACTCTGTGTTGAAAAGAAACTTGCTGTATGTTATGTTAAATTAGCTTACAATGTAGTATGTGGCAGCACAAAAAGCTAGCTGAAAACTGTCTCCCTTCCTACTGACATATGTGATGCTATCCTGCTGATGAATGCACTGAAGTATCAATTATGAGGGGAAAAGGAATGATAAATTTTAAGTGTTGTTTTAAATTATCTCTTTTTCTTTGGGTCTTTTCACACAGTCATTTTGGTCAGCTCCCGGAGTTCTTAAAACCTAGATTCTCTGTACGTTAACACCTGAAACTATTTTTAAGTGCTCATGTGGCTTCAAGTTATGTCACTCCAGGGCAAGATTATCTCTGATTTGTATTGCCCAGCTTATGTTACATTAAAGTGTAACCACTAGAGGCAACACCTTAGTTTAAACAGCCCGCCTGTCTGCTTTCCCCCAGTCGTCCGGATAGGGCCCATTGCTCCCCCCCTCCCCCCCCTTAGAGCCCAGGATCCCTACTCACTGCTCCCCTTGCTCCCCTCCCACACTGGTGGCTGCCCATACTGTTTGTCCCATGAAGCAGGCAGGGTAGGGCTAAACTTTCTGTCCAGTTGCTGTCACTGCTCTCTGGGCCAGACTGAAAGCAAAAGAGCAGCAGCCCAACATCAGCAAGGGCACCATGGGCCAGGCAAGCAGGTTAACCCTGTTGCCCTGGAAGGCACCGTGCAGGCAGCCGGTGGACTCAGCCTGCTCCACCCACTCCATGCGCTGGTTGTAGCGGGTACCCCGGGAGCCCGGGCAAGCTCCTGCCAGGTCCTGCCACCCCAGGGAGGCTCAGACAGCTCTGCTGGGCCAGGCAGGCCCTTCCCAGAGGCCTGCCGCAGGCTGCAGGGCAGGGGAGCAGGCTGGAGGCTTGGCGGGTGGGCTTGGAGCCTGCTCCACCCACTCCACGCGCCGGTTGGAGCAGGGGGTGGGTGGAACGCTGGAATAGGAGTGGGGGGGACTCTTACCTTTCAGTCCTCCTGGATGCTGCTGGCCTGAACATGCAATTGCTCCAAATTTGAGCTAGCACTAATACCAATCACCATTTGTGCAGCTCACAGTATAGGGTGTAACACAACCCTCATTTTACCCAATAGTGTTCTTATTCCCTTTTTTACCCAAAGTTGTTTGTTCGCCAAAACAGCACAGCTTAATTGAAATAGAAGAAAAAATACAGAGATCACAAATGCATCACAGTTCCTCTTCCAACACCCTGGAGTGGGTACAACATGAGAGCTGAAAGAGACTGAGTGAAATGCGAAATGTTTCAAGATCTCTGAAAACTGAGTCAAACAATACTTGAAGCAAACTTGATCAAAAAAGCAAGGTTTCTAGGGTTGTTTACTGCACTGGCCTGTTCTCAGGAAAAGGGTGGACTGTGATAATTTCTCTTCAAGACAAAAATAATGCTGAAAATCAATTGCCAATAGAAAAACAACTCACTTTTTAGAAAGAATTATAGACATTTTGGAGGATAAATTGTCTAGCTGCCTGAGTGTTTCGATTTGCTTGTCTACCTGTATTGAAAGAAACCTCATCAGTAACATTTGCCACCAAGCCCAACTGTGTGTTCAGCTGCATTATTCTACAAATATTCCAGTTCGCCAGGAACAGTTTGTTCAATGGTAAACAAAAGATACCTGCTGATCTCCTGTTTTATTGAGCTATTCAGTTCAAGTATCAAAGAACATTTGCAAAAAGAAGCAATAGTGCAGTTACAAAGAAGGAAAAAAAAAACTTCAGCATCCAGTAGTTCTTTGAGAACAAGTGTGTTCATAGTTGCAGGAATTGTGTAAAATAGTAAGTATTTGCTGCTTAATCATGTGCTAATGTTATATGCTTAATGTAAGAGAGCAATGAATTGCATTTTTTCATCTAAGTTGTTTTAAGTATTATTTGTGATCAACAGAAAATTTATTTCCAAACAGTGATAAGCCATATTCTAACCTCGGTTACATTTCTTCAGTATCTCTCATTCCTATGTGATTAAGATTCAGGATAGTCAATGAGGGATGCAGTGAAGTTTGAACCAACTCTCTGGAGGTGAAATATGGCCTCTGCCTAAAACCCACAAAGTTCAAGTTCAGTTCCATTCTGATGATGAAGATTTCTCCTCTGGGGCCTTGATTTTGTACATGTTATCTAGCACAGAGGTTACCCTGCTCAGTTACAGGCGCATCAGGGATGGGCGATTTTGGATGTCACTGGTGTAAAGGAAAAATCTGTTAGGTGTTTAAATCTGTTTTTTTTTTCTTCTTCTTTTTTTTTTTTTTTAAGGTAAGAAAAGCAAGACATAATTACAATTGAAAGCACCCATAAAATTACATGTACTTGCTCTTGCTGCTGTCTATAAATGTTTTCAAAATAGACGAACATGAAAAGGTAATAAATCAGTCTTCGAATGGTAGTTGACATTTTAAGAAACAGGAAAAGTTTCAAAAAAACCCCATGTTTGTTCTGTTAACTCCACCTCTCTCTAAAGAGTCAGTAAAACAAACCAACCCCTGACAAAATCTTATTAACCGTAAATCATAATAGCTTAAGCCATCTCTGTTAAGTTACTATAACAATATAGTGGAATTATGTATATTTAGGTGAGATGGACAATATTTCTCAGTAGGGATGCTGACGGAGCAGCACTATAGCTTCCTATGTTTTAAATAAATTACAATGTTTTGTTTATGGTAGTTTTCCCTTGTGTTTTACATGTACCCTACAATGTGAAAACTGTTCTGATTGCTGAAAATGTTTTGGAACTGCAGCGATTTCCTGTTCCTTTCTTCAGTGAGAAATATTGTGCCTCTTCAAAACAGAGCCCTGTAGATTGTCATTTCTTTCATGTACAGAGATTTTGATTTTGATGTGGGGTAAATGAAGACTAGCCCTTGAAATTGATGGAGAACACTAGGGTCTTACAAATACCATAATTGGCGTAACTGCATTGTAAGAAATACCAAATTCAGGATATTATTACTGAATATTTTTAATGTGGTAGCAAGCAGGAGCCCTAGTTAGGGGCAAACCCCACATGTGCTAAGTGCTGCAAATGCATAAAAGAAGATGGCTCCTGCTACAAAAGTGTGTATGGACTTTGTGCTAATGCCTTTCAAATACCCAGTACTCTGCTGGCATGATTTAAATGAAAACAAAATGAATGGTGCTGTTCAGCAGGGATGGAAAGTTGATGTTAAACTTAAAAACCACCAGCAGAAAGGTTTTTATGTGCTATGACTGAAGCCATAACCTAAGAATGCACCAAAAGGCCCATGAATTAGTTACTAAGACTTGGTAATTTCTCTCAGTCTACAGCAAGCTGAAATTGTTTTTTTCAGAATTGAAGGGTGAAGTAAAGTCTCACAAGAATATACCAAGAACAGGCTATAACAAATAACTATCTGTATCACATGAGATAAAACACAAATCAATAACATGTAACATAATGACACTGCTTTTAGCCATGTATACTACTTATTTATTGTTCATTTTAAGGAGAATGCATACATTAAAATAAATGGATGTAAGTTCTAATTTACTACATGACAGACCCATTTTTTCCAGAAATCCACAAAAATAAAAAGAGTAAGAAATAAAATAAGCAAAAACAAAACACAAACCAAAACATAAAACTTTATAATAACTATCTGGGTGCAATTTTGGTTCCAGGATAACCTATAGAAGATTCCCCATTTAATTCAGGTGAACCAGGATATCAGCTCTGTTGAACTAATCGGCACATTCAAATACCAACTTAGCTATACTTTAGGGTAGGGAAACTTGATTGAAGGAAATTCTTTTTTGGTTTAACACAGCACAATTCAATAACATTAAGCCAGAATTTAGCCCAGATGTAATTTCAAATACATGCTGCAGTGGTTGCCGTACTGTCTCAGGACTCTAGACTTGGGTTCAGCTTCCTACCCTGCCAAAAACTCATGTATGGCATTGGGCAAATCATTTAGTTCTCTTATCTCAGTTCCTGGTTTGTAAAAACAGAGTGTCTGCCTTCCCAGTGAGGATACATAGATTGAAGAATATGAAGTGCTCATATAGTATACTAATATCTAAAAAAAAAAAAAAGAGTTGCATTTCAATGATGAGTTTTCTAATGAATAACAAAAATAACATATGCTTCATTTGCACAGGGATTCCCGTTGGGTAGAGGCTTCATTGCCATGGCAAGAACCTTATTCTTCACTGTCTCCCTAGCCTCACTTCCCTAATACAGGCAAGATTCCCTCTCAGGCAAGATTCTTTGGATAGATGTGATATTTTTTTATTAGACCAAATAAATAGTTGGAAAAAAGTTCTTTGCAAGCTTTTGGGTACAAACACCCTTTGTCAGGCAAAGGGAGACTGTTGGTGTTATGTGTTCTCCAAGGCAGAAAAGAAGCTAATTTAAAAGGAGGTCTGTGATAATACAAATGAGTGAAAGTTTGGAAGACAATGAGTAGAGATAGGAGGGGAAGGCATGGGGGGAAGGAGAGAAATGTGTGAAGTAATGTGAGTAATCAGCTGGAGGCAGGTTATCTGGGGCATCAGATGCCAGGTAGGTTGTAATGTGTCATAAATCCAATGATTTTTTGTACCCAGTAGATTTATGAAGAGAAGTTCATAGGCTTATCTATGAAAGGTGTTTTGTAAATTCCCTTTGAGGATTAAAACTGAGAGACTGGAGAAAGAAGGGAATTCTGTGGCGGGGGGGAGGGGGGGAGTGCACACTTCTCTAAAGATAACCTACCTCTCTCCAGTCTTAACTTTGCAATTAATTCCTCTGATGAACTACTGGAGAAGTGGAACTTTCTACTTTTTCTTTGTCTTGCAAAAATGTTAATACTTTCTCCTTTTCTCTTTCCTGCTTTGCTCACATCTATATAAACTGCTCTACAAATGTTTTCTTTCTGCAATACCATTCATGCACTTAAGATGCCAGTTCTTTTTCCTTTTTCTGTATTTTCTCCAGCCCTCTCCCATCCTTGCTACTCTGTTTGCTCGCCAAAACAGGAGAAAAAGGAAAATTTCAGAAACTTATACTTGAAATATGCAGTGACAGTACAACTGAGCACTTCCATCTATAAAACATTGTACAGGCATTAGGTGATCATTCTAAAATCCCATCCTGTAAGGAAGGCAAAGACCATTGTCCCCAGGTAAAAAGTGGAGACACTAGTTTTCTTACCCACCATCATAGAAATATCTGACATAAGAATTTACATAGTTCTGGATCATGGATAACTACAGTTGGAGTAAGCCTAACATGCAAAGTTTGGATTCAAATAAAGACTCTCTCAACATTTGACTGGAGAAATAAAATCCAGGTTTTTGACTTAGTTGTTTTTTACGTCTAAAAAATCAACTATGAGTCTCAGATCAGTATTCAAATCTGTATTTGAATTTAAATGGCCATGAAATTTAAAAGGTGTATGGATTCACAGGTTTATTTAATTTCAGTTTTAATACAGTTGGCCCTTGACAGCAGACCCTAAATATTTATTCTCAGTCATTTCATAGTTAGACTGATCATGACTCAACTAACACTCAAAGCTCTACTGTTTCTTCCGTGGATTGTTCTGGAAACACAAGAACAGAAGGCTACTCTTGGATCACCAAATCCAGTTTTGTGCCATCACAGGCAATTGTCAAGTTATTCCTTTCATAAACTACTCAATCCCCATGTTAAAAGGAAAGAAATAATGTTGTTTGCCTCTACTAATGTGTTTTCAAGGCTGCTGATGGTTGCAAGCCTTCTTATAATTTCCAGGTTAATTTATATCCATTTTTGATTGTATAAAGATTATGCTCAAGTTTATATAGCACTTCTCTGATCTAGTGCTTAGGTTTCTGATATATTTATAGAAAGTAATCATATCTCTTCTTAGCTTTTGTTTTGTGAGACTAAACAAATCTGTGCTCTTTTAGTCTCGTTCCAGAAGATGATCAGGGAAATGGAGAGCCTAAGAATTCTTCTTTATATCAATAACCCTTTTCATATAATCCCTGTTCAAGAAGGATTAATTTATTTATGGATTGGAACCTACTGAATTCAGGGTGGCTGTGCCCTGATTTCATGGGCAAAATGCAGGGCCCAGAAGCTATTTTGCTGGGTAGCATGGCAGAACTCCCCCTCAAGCCTCTGACTGGATGAGGGGCCACGATGACCCTGCCTTTTGCCACTGACTGGCTGTGAAGGCTGCCTGTCATGTGGCCCAACCCCTCACTGCCAGTTGATGGAGAGGAGTGGGGCCACATGACAAATAGCCCTCATGACCAATCAGCAGTGAGGGGCAGGGGCAACAATCATCTTGACAGCCTTTTGAGCTGGCAGGCCCCCGCTCCTCCCTTCCTGACCCCAGCAGACTTCAGCATCACTCTGAGGATTGCTAACTCCCTCTGGGGAGCCAGCATTTTCTTTTCAGTCAGTCTTCCCCCTCCACCCCCCACTGCAGATTTTATGGATTTCACAGGCATTGCCCAATTTCATGGACAATGCCAGATTTTGCAAAATCCATGAAATTGAAGTTTTGGTAGGTTGGTACTTTTTGACAGTAGTCCAGGTGGAATCCTTTCTGTGCTTTCTATCATGACATTTATATGTCCTTGTGTTGCCTGATGCAGCCTAAGACTGTGTCCTGGGAGGCAAAGCAATGAACGGGACTCACCTCCAGCTCAGGACGAGACATGCACGAGGCAATGGGAGGAGCCCGCATGGCTCGTTAGCCACCTTTTTGTTCAATTGTGACCAGCTAGTGACGTCACAGACAGATGCCGGCCGGCAGCAATAAAAAAGGCGGCTGTGGCCGTGGAGGTGAGGAGCAGCAGCCGTCACCATCGGCAAGAGGAGCATCTGCTGCAAGAAACATGGAGCCAGGAGAGCCAGCTGGGATGCAGACAGAGCAGGACCAGACCTCTCGACTGGAGACTGCCCCGACAACGCTGGAGCTGGAGGCATGGCACCTGAAGATGTGGCTGGAAGAGTGCCAGGGGGTGAAGCAACCCATAGGTGGGGTGCCAGGACGATGGGGCATGGAGATAGCCTCGCCAGGGGGCTCTCCTCCAAGGGGGTACAATTGGGGCAGGCATCGCCACCCAGCACAGATAGAGTATTGAGCAGGTGGGAGGAATGCTGGAGGTGATCAGTCTGGGTCGGGCCAGAAGGGAGCCAGAGAGGGCTCGGAGCAGACTGATTAGAGGACAGGGAGATGCTGGGTGGTCTCCATTTTGGTTGTTTTGTTCATCTAGGCAGCCCTGGTGTCACAGCATGGGGTCTAGGAGCAGCTGTGATCCCTGTAGCACCCCCTACCATGTCAATTAGGCAATCCAGCACCCTCTATCCTTGCCTGTGACGTCTTTGCTGTTATATGGTTCAATTAGGGATGCTGTCTTTTATCTCCTAATCCATGGTATATGCTGACCTATCCCCTGTTCTGTATGGGGTGACTCGGTACACCCCAGCCTTAAGAGCTATGCGTGCCTCCTACCTCCCCTTTAGCATGCCCCAAGCCTCGCTGCTCTTCCGGATGTTGTCAGGTCCTTCTCTTCTCTGCGCCCTGCCGGGCACCCCTGGGCTTGTCACGCACCGGACACCCCTTGCCTGGCGCCCCTGGGCTTGTCACACACCTGACGCCCCTTGCCTGGCACCCCCTGGGCTTGTCACGCACCCGACGCCCCTTGCCTGGCACCTCCTGGGCTTGTCATGCACCTGACGCCCCTCTCTGGAGCCCTCAGGCTTGTCACGCAACAGACGCCCCTTTGTCCATTAGCCCTCTCAGGCTTATTAACCATACTCTTATCAGTTGGGCTCCGGCAGCCTAAGCCTTACCGGGCCCCTTTGGCTTTTCAGAGTCCCCACCACTGTGGAGCCCCTCTGAGACCCTTTCTAGTCCGTACCCCTGCTGGGGTTTCAGTCACTTCACAGTGGGGCTCAGGCAGCCTAAACCTTACCTGGCCCCTCTGGCCCTTCGGAGTCCCCAGCACCGTGGAGCCCCTCTGGGATCCTTTCCTGATCGTATCCCCAGTTAGGGCTCAGGCGGCCGTAGCTGTGCTTGGCCCCCTGGACCACCGTCTGGGTCTTTTGCCTTACTAGGGCTTCTCTGTGAATCACCCCACAGGGCAGGAGTCAACACCCCCCAACATGCGCCCCACCGGCATGAACATCTGTGCCTGCCCGGCACCGCTCGCTGTGCCCACTGGGCACCAGGAACCCCCAGATTATTGGGGAGCTCCCATGAGGCCTCCTCACACACCTCACGTGGTTCTCCGGTGTTAGCAATATCAAACAGGGAACACAAAAGCCATGAGCCAACCAGCTGCAACACAACAATAAAACTTCTGGCTATAACATAAGGTTCAGGTCCCACCTGGCTTTCCAGTAAAGCCTCCTAGTCAAGGTTCTCTCCACCCACGGCGTGATGCAGCTGCTTGCTTTATCAATCTGCTCGCCTCAGCTCACCTCCCCTGCCGAGCTCCTGCTCCTACGGCTGCCAGAAGGGAACTGCTCTCTAGGCTCCGGCCTGGGCTGTTTATAAAGGCCCGGCCCTGCCCCCTTCTGGTCACATGACCAGCTTGGTTGTCCCGGCAACCATCACCTGGGTTCCCCTGGTGATGGGCAGCTACCCTTCTTCCTATCTAGGAACAGGGCACCTAAGTGCTCCTGTGACACCTGGCTAAAGGATAGAGAGCTAGGAGAGCATGCCCGCAGATTGAGGCTGAAGAGAAGCCTCTGCGAGGCCATAGTTTCCTTTGATTTTCCTTTCCCTGAAGGAAGGGGTGCAGGCAAGGGGGGCTGTGGGGCCAAGCCTGACAGTGAGCACCACAGCTGGGAGCCGTGGTCACTTAGAGGCAGGCCAGGTGGTGTCACCCCACAGCTGGGAACAGGACCAGCAGGCAAGGGACACACCAAAGGTGGCGTGAGGCCAGGGTGTAGGGGTGGCAGAGCCCTGTGAGTGACCGCTGAGGGATCCTGGGCCAAGGGGTATCCTGTAAACCGACCCCTCACACTGAGGAACATCAAGTCATGGCAGGAAAGAACAGGGTTGGGGACACAGAGAGAAGAGAGCTACTTCAGCACCAACAAGATCCCAACAGGTGTTTGACATCTACCTGCAAGGCGAAAACCGCTCAAGAGTGGTTAAACCGAAGCTTGGCAGTCACAGACTGCATTAAAACTTTTTTCCAAGTTTGGGCTGCATTAGCAGCTCATAGTCATCTTGTGGTCAACTAGTGAACCCAGGTACTTCTCTTTGTGTCTCCCACCAATGAACACCCAGCTTTTAGGAGACATTCTCTTATTGGTCCCTGAAAGCATGATCATGTACTTTCTGTTAATAAATTTGATCATGTATTTGTTACTACAGTTCTCCTGGTCATCCATTTTTTTACTGATGCTTTTCTGTACTATTAATGCCTCCTACTTTTGGATTTTCAGCATATTTAATCGCCGTTTCATGTTAACATCATTAATAAAAATATTACACAAGATCACCCTATGTCCAACCACTGAGGAATTCCACTTATTAACCTCCCCTCAGTCAGATACTTCCCCTCTTAGTCCCACCAACTGCTTTCTCCCTTTTAACTAGGAGCTTATACACATTACAGTTCTCTTCCACTTTAACTAATAATTTGCCCTGTTGCACTGCATTAAATGCTCTACTGAAGACCAAATAAATGAGATCTATTGCATTTCCTTTCTTAAAATATCAGCTATTTTTGTGCCTATTCCAAAAGTTTGTGACTAATAATTGATCTGAATTTCCTTATTGTTCTCTACTTCTGCTTTTCCTCCAATTTCAGTATAATGCATGTGTCAGCGCAAACAACTTTTTCACTGAATGCTTTTATAAAGAAAACATGGCCCCCATACAAGTTCCTGAACATAGGTTATGCTCTTTAAGAAGCACTCAGACATTTTCAGTTTGAATAATCTGTTGAAAACACTTTTTTTTTGCATATGAAAAAGCAGGAAAACTGACACAAACACCATTAAAAGAGTAACTAAAATTGCTGTAGGATAGGAAGGATTTGTCATGCTTTCATTAAAGCAAATGAAATTTGCATTACACTATTATGTCAGTGTGACTTCCCTAAAATTATTCTTTTATTAATGCCCAGCATACACTTCTGCTGCACAGTAAGAAATGTCTTTGTTTTTTCTGCCATAGCTGACTACAGCTATCAAGGGACCTAACCATTTTCAGCAGAGCTTTATCTTGTACTCCCATGTTCCCCTGTTGTGACACTTCTGGGAATAACCGTGACATTTTGTTCAGATTGGAATCATTTCACTTGTTTTAAGTACTGCTGAATTTTGTGGTGGTGTTTTGCCCCCCTCCCCCCCAGACATACCACACAATGCCTCTTATTACAAAGCAGCATAGCCCTTCAAGGCTATTTCCTATGATGCTAACATAATAATTCTTTAAGTTAGCCATGGAAATAGAGTGTGATATTGAGAACAATTCAAATAATCACTTAAAGGCTTAGGTTGTGTACCTCTGTTTTGATTTCTCCTGAAGGTATCTATGTAAAGAACAAAAGCCTCTTCTGCTCGTACAGTTTTACCTCAACAGACATTGCTATTTTCACCAAGACCACAACAGGATGTGGAAAAAGAAACAGACAGACAGACAAATATTAGCAAATCCCTTAAGGAGAGCTTGCATATGTTGTATTTTAGGCAGCTTTGTCTCTGCCTTGCTTTGAACTTCTTGTCATACTCGGCAGCATCGTATCAAAACCAACTAAGGACAAAACTCCAACAGATGTCTTACTCCAAATGAAATCCTTGCTTTCAAACTTTCTATTAACCTTTGTGAAGGTCTTTCCCAATGAACAAATACACAGCTGAAAAATGTTGCTGGTGTCCTTTCCTTTTCTTGTAAACTTCAAAGAAAATATAGTCAAGTTACTTCTATCATAAAGTTACAATATTTTGAAGTATTCGTGGGATGTCACGCATATTTTCTTCAGCTTGTTTTACTGATATGGTACATATAGTCTCCATTATAGACTGCATTAAGCTGTATTGTCCTTAACTTTATAACCATTGTTGTATTTGATATAAATGTATGTCATATACTGTAACAGGCCAAGACTGCATAACAAGATAATGATACATGGGTGTCACTCCCCAAACAATGACTTTTTGCACCTGGGAGTGGCTCATAACCCAAATGGCTGATAAATAATCATGAAGAATTAGCATCCAATGTGAGTACGACCCCAGTACTTTTTCCTGTGATTGTGTGGCTTCTCGAAAGTCTAGGAGCAACAGGAAAAAAGAAAAAAAAAAAGGCTCTGATGGGTCAATACATGACACAACACACATTTAACACAACACTGCATTACTTCATGATGTGATATATCATTTGAAACAGAATGACCCCATCATTTGACCCCAGTATTTTTTCCTGCCATGGCAGGGGGTGGGATTTGATGATCGGCTCAGATCCCTTCCGACCCTAGAAACTATGAAACTATGAGTATGTTTGATTAGCCAGTTAAAGAGACCCTTATATACATAGTCCAAAGCACATGAGTCAGATCCTTCCAGACCATGCTGAATTTCCATT
This sequence comes from Crocodylus siamensis, assembly GCF_052110815.1. Classification (NCBI taxonomy): domain Eukaryota; kingdom Metazoa; phylum Chordata; order Crocodylia; family Crocodylidae; genus Crocodylus; species Crocodylus siamensis. The sequence continues at coordinate 153,246,083 of NC_143396.1, read as the reverse complement.
CTAAGAGGAGAGTCCTGTGGTGAGCATGACACCTGACTTCAGGCTATTCAGGAAAGGACATTTCTCACAGTGGAGAAAATGAGAAAAAGTGAGTGCATCTACATGAGACACTAACTGCACAATAGCCTAATTCTACTGAGTAGCATGCAGAACAAAAACTGTGCTAATACACTACTGCGCAGTAGTATTAGGCTACCGTACAGTTAGCATCACTAAAAGCCCATGCGCTGGTGATACTGTGCAGTAGCGCCAGTTAATGTGCATTTATTTAGTACTTGGTAATGCAAGTACTAAACTTAAATGTGCAGTAACTATGGTGCATTAATGAATGTGTAGATGCCCCCAGTATCTTTAAGATATTGGATTAGTAAATGTTGCATCTGAAAGGATGTAAATATTCTTCTCATCATAATTAGACCAGGAAAGACTTCTGATCTGGAAAACAAACACTTGGGGGGTGGGGCAGTTATATGCATAGTATGGCCTCTCCAGGAATCCAATGGATGTAAGCATGCAAATAACCAGATAAGAACCTATACTTAAAAGTTTTACCTTGACAGCAAGTATTTGTCTAAAGCTTCCCAGGCAGAATGTGCTTTCATCCCCCAGCCAGTGGGCTGGGTATTCTGACTGACAAGAAAAGTTGTAGGAAGTCCTGACAGGAAGCTCAGACACAGGAGCCATTTTCTAACCCATTGAGCCAAGTAGAAATTGGAGCCATAGGTTTAAAATACAGGTTAAGATCAAATTACTGTTAAGATATTTCCTTTTGTTTCTTTTTATATTTATCTCTGTATCTCAGCATTTGATTGCTGATTTCTTATGCTTGCTGTTATAATAAGTTTTTTTTGTTATCTTTTATAACTTACTATTATTACCCATGGTAAAGGGGATTTCAGAGCATTTGACCATACTGGAAGGCCATTTCCAAAGGAAGGCAGAATCTATAATTTTTTGAGTGCATGATTAAACAAAAGTATGATTTTTCTAGCTGGTAAAGCTCCCTGTGCCAAGGTCTAACAAGACCTAGGTGAGGTGAGCAAAGATTGGTTCTTTGGAATGTTATAGTCTGTTCTCAGTGGTCAAGAACCAGAGGGCAGGGAAGAGTTTGGGGCTGAGTGATAGGCATCTCTGAACATGTAAAAACACTTTGGGAGTGCATATAAAAGGTGCACCTGATGGACTCGGGGGTCAGGGTGTGTCACAACTTCTCTAACAGCTGCAAGTAAAGGGCCAATGGGTTCTGCTTTTGTACTCCAGTTTGCATAGTTGATTTAAATACCATATTGCCTGAGCAACTGTCAGAAAAAGAAAACACACATACTCTATAGTTTTGAAAACAAAATACATACTGCTAATGGGTACCAAGGAGTTACAATGTGCATGTGGTACTCAGTGGAATCTGCTTAAAGATACTGAAGAAACTATATGAAAAGGGGTTGGACATGTGATTATGTGGCTTCTTGAAAGTCTAGGAGCAACAGGAAAAAAGAAAAAAAACTCTGATGGGTCAGGACATGACACAACACACATTTAACACTGCAGTGCATTACTTCATGATGTGATGTATCATTTGAAAAAGAATTGCCTGGAGGATTTTATTTTTCTTCATTCTCACTGGAAAGCAGCATGTAGATATAACTGGGAAATTCAAAATGGTGCCTTTTATAAAGGCCTGTGGTTAAAATGATATACTTTTGTTGAAGTTGTTGGTCTACTAATTGTATTCTTTTCCCACTTCCAAAAAAGAAGGGGAAATCTTTTTTTAAAAGGTTATTTAATGTTCATTTGTTTTCTTAACTTGCCTGCTATGCAAAATTTCTCTTTTGGTTTGCCAGAGAGATAAATGGGTTTTGTTTGCAGGTATTCACGTCTCCCACTGGTAATTCAGCACATTGCTAGCAATGCTTTAAACTCCTTTTTTTCTATCATTTGAAAATTTCACAGTGCAGGAAAATTCCTCTTAATCTCCCCCACAGAATTCAAGTTACATCATTCAGATTGGTATAATCATTTCCTCCTTAGTTGTACAATCTGTTCTTAAAAAAAAGAAAAAAAAATGCACAGATGTAGACTATGTATAAATGCTAGGGATTCTCTGCTTCTCATTGACACCCCATTTACTTCCATCTGCCCCAAATTTAGAGTCCAATAGTATCGAAGTTGTTAACAGCTATCCAGCCTAGGATAAAAGCTCCGCCATAAGTTAAATGCACACAGCATTATCAGACATCATGCTGGCTTGTTAGATGAGATAATGCAAGATGATGTCATGCATCAAGAAGGGAGAAAGGAAGACTTTGAGATCAACTGTCTTCTACCAACTCTGATGACAGCAGTCTCATCCACAGCACTGCAGATAAGAGCAGAGAGGTGCCACACACCACATATTGTATATGTCATAAACCTGGTGATCAGAACAATCCATCTACTGAAATCATCCTCCACAAACCTCTTATGAAAGGCTGGAAAATTATTCTTAGTCCTGCATTTTTATGAGCATTTGTTTTATCATCACTGACACAAAAAAGTGGAGAGCTAAATGTATAGATATGGAGAAAAATATATAATAAGGCTAGTTAGTGAGGGAGAAATGTTTTTTCCAAGGAGTGAAAGAAAAAAATCATAATTCACAAAAAACAAATTGAATAGCAAAAGACAAACTGAACAGCAAGATAACTCTTTCCTTTCTAAGTGCTGTTAACATTGATATCCTATGGCAACCCCGTTCTCATTATGCATGTATTTAAAAAAAATATTCTCATTGATGGATATTATTTAGGTGGTAAATAATAAACCCTAACAATCAATAATGAACTACAAAAGAGGCTTCTTGCTTTGCTGAGATCGGACTATTTTATGGCTGTTTAAGCCACTGTATACTTTGGCTTCAGTTCAGCAAATTAGTTAGCCTACATTTAAGAACACAATTACTCAAATTGACTTCAATGGTTCTTCTAGTTAGGCACATGTGGGACTACTCAAGGTCTTAAAGTCACTGAACTACTTAAGAACATTGCTGAATAAGAGCCTACTAATGAGTGGTGTTTAGAGCAACGTATGGTCCACCGAGTGGATCTGGCCCATAGACCCAGACCACAGACCTGGAGGGCTTTTCCTGGGTTGGGTAGCTTCCAGCTGTACCCATACCATTGTCACTGCTCCCTACCCCACAACTCCAGTCCAACATGGGCCAAGTGGCTTCAGTGCCACATAGGGTGGCCATCATAGAGGACATTCCGGTTTTCTGCTACTCTGTCCTCTGTTGATACAAAACCGGATGACTTTATGTCCTCTATTTTCCCCTTCAAGAAAAATAAGACAGAGGACAACCAGACTTTCCTTTACGATGGCCACCCTAGTGCCACATCAGCAGCAAGGGCTTTGCTTATACTAGTGCTGAGGCCCAACAGCTGGCAGTACCTGTGCTGCTGGCCTTTCCCACAGAGCCTTGCTCCCTGGCTGAGGTACAGGCACAGCTTTAGCTGGTGGGGAGCTGAACTAGGTCCAGGTAGCTTCCAGTTGTGCCTGCACCACAGCTGGAAGGAGAGCAGGAACAGGGAGAAGTGGTGGCAGCACAGATCAAATTTACAGATACCTGGTTCTAGTGAATTTGTCCATGGGCTGGAAATTGCATCCATACCACAACTGGGAAATGGAGGGCTGGGAGAAGCAGCAGTGGCATGGATGCAGTTCTCAGCTGGCTGGCCCCAGTGTGTGCACGGGAAAAGCCCCTGCTACTGGTGTGCCATGGAAGCCACCTGCCTGCATTGGACTGGAACCAGCTTTTTCCAGCCCACAGTTTGTAAAAGGCTGCCAGCCCCTGGTTTAGAGGAACTGTAGTAGTAGAAGCTTTCAGAGATATGCTGGAAGGAATATTATTTCTGGTGACTTTTATAGGTTTGTACACTGCCTATCAGATACATATTTAATCCTGATTAAGCAATCTGGGCGTTTCTGCAATAACAATGCAAATAAGAATAAGCAGCAAGGAAAGAAAAAAATATCTTACTGATCTGAAAGTAGGAAGTTCTTACACTGATTTGGCTGGTGTTCTTGGCAAAGTAAGAAATAGAGTGAAAGCTGATTAAGAATATCAGGCTTTGGCAGTATAATTTATAAATGCTCACATTTTAGTCCAAGAACCAGTAGCAGTTTTTGTGCTTCTGCTGGGAACCAGGGTAAAATGAACTGATAAGCTTTAGGTCTGATCCTTCTCTTACAGGACTCCATGATGACAAGAAAAAAAAGCCATCTTGCCTTCAATGGGCAGCAGAAGAAGGGACAATAATTGTTATCAACAGTTCCCTACTACAAAATGCTTAAGGCTAAAGAGCAGGCTCAGTGATGGAGGGGTGCAGAAGGGCTGGCAGACCTGCACACTACTATGTTCTAATAGCTTTTAAGAAAGTAGTAACGAATTTAGCATGGAAGGGCAACCACATAATGTCAAGCCAGCTAAGAGCTATGAAAATGGATGCAAAGACATAGAATAGCAGGAAAGATTGGAGAGGTTGAAAGTAGGCTTGGAAATACGCTTTTCAGCCTTTTAAGTTATTTAAGTTATTCAAATATTTATTTGAATCTTTTACTTAGCAGTGAATGAATTTTTCATTTGTGATATTGTTATTTAATTAGCCCCCTCTACATGTTATAGGTATTGTGCAATTAACTGGTTAATTGCTCAACTGCCTTCAGACCAACTACATGTGCAAACAAAAAGCTCCAAACATCTATAAGGTTAGACCTCAAAAATGTGTATTTTTATACCTGGTTGTTATTAAGATTTAATTTGCATGTGTATCAGGATCCCCCCTGTGGCTGGGAGCTGTTTCAGCTGACAGGTCTGCCAGCTACACGGGTGTACCATGCCAAGCTGGGTTTGGGAGTCCTGCAAATGAGGGAACTCTCAGTCCCAGCAGCTGCCAGCACAGGGTCCCAGGGTCACACAGCTGTGGATCCCAGCTGAGTCCTGGCATCTGGGAGTGTGCCCTGGGACTGCATGAAACCCCTTGGCCTTGGGCATCATGGCTGCCATGTTCCCCCATGCTTAGAGGTGCATCGGAAGCCAGGCCTGGGGGATGATGACAGCCATGCTGCCCCATGCCCAAGGGTTTCACACTCCCACTGATCCTGGGAGATAGCAGCTGCCATGATCCTGCCAGCCCTGGGGTGCATGGGACATCCCTGAAGCTGGGAGGCCCTCAACTGAGGCGGCTCCCAGCCATGGGAGCTTGCTTCTTGTGGGTGTTGGTGCATGTGTGGCATGGCAGGAGGCGTAATTGTGTAGATCATGCATTACATCTCATTGTGCCTTTCCCTGCATGTATAGGGGGGACCTTTGTGTGTTTAATTACTATACATACTGTTAGGGTTAAAGCCTACAAGTTGCTAAGGAATTTTGCCATTCACATTGGCTTCAATTATTGCTCCACATATTAAAAGACTTAGGCAGTCATCTTCTGCTGTAGTGTTTGTGGCAGCTATGATAACAGAGGAGTAAGAATTGCAAGGCTGGAGTGGTGATAGCATTATGAGCAGGGATCCTGGTTCTTTCCAGTAAAATAAAGAAAAAAAAATTCCCACAAGATTAGGATTAGGATCAGCCCTACTCAACCCCAAATTACACCCAGTCCTTCAGGTTGTAAGGATGCACCCTACTCTGGGCCCACATACACCCCTGCTCTCTCAGGGTCTCTCAACTGCCCCCTCCCTAGTGCCACACAACTGCCCCCCTCCCCAGGGCCTCTGGGGTCTTGCACCTCTGTGGGCCCAGGTGGCCACAGCCATGCCTGGCCCCACTCCTCCCTCTTCATAACCCACTTGAAGGTGGGGACTGGGATTTAGGCACCCTGACCCACCTTACACCAGGGAGATTCACAGTCATGGTATTTAAGTGGGGCTGCTATGCCATTGGCAGTCCCACCAGACCTCCTTATTCCAACAAGGTACAGTTTCAGGTCATGTCCTAGACCCATCCCCATAGCCTCACTCTTACCTCCGAGGTGTTCCAGGAGCAGCTCAGCCTAACATTACTTTCTTGACTGCTCAACACAAACTGCTACCTCTGGCCTATGTTTGAAAATGGCCACCCTTATCAGGCATCTGGCAAATGCCTGCTTCTGCCCTTAAAGGGGCAGGCACCAAAGGTGCACTGCCACAGTAACGTTTTATTTTAGTGTGATTTTTGTTTTGAAATGTGGCTCAATTTAATTTAGGAAAATAGTTCAAAAAAAATTTTTTTTGTTTGATCAGAACTGAACTTGTTTGTTTATTTAAGCAAGAATCATTGATCGAAAAAAAAATCCCCAGCATTTTTTAGTTGAGCCACAAAAACAGAAAGTCAAAATTCACAAAGCTCTTCATTACTACTGCTCAGCATATTCTGACGCTTGCATTATTGACTAAGTGAAGAGGTGTGATGGGAGATGTAATTACAAAACGTATCTAAGCTCAGATATCAGATTGGTCAGTTCTGTAGTTTAGTTCAGGCCTATCTCTAAGAGAAAGAGAAAGAAAGAAAGAGATGCAAGACTGCAAAGATCATGATTTACATCTTACTAGACTCAATGGGAACATTTCTGTTGATTTCAGTACACTTGGAATCAGACCCAAAGACTGAGAGACGTGAAAAGTGAATGATGGGGCATGAGGGAAAGAGGGACAGAGAGTGATGTAGAGCAGGGGGAAATCCCATCTGTTCTACTCACTGCAGCTTTAGTAAGGAAAACATTTTTTGGCTGCTAGGTAATGTAAATATACACCTCTAATTTTTTTTCCAAGATAATGGAATGCTGAAAATATCTTAGGGGAAATGAGGTATATCTAGTTTGTTGCTAACAATATGCATATCTATCCCTGAGCCAATGTCTGTATAAACTGCATAATACTATCTCTGTTTTGTAAACTGTCTATCATAAAATTTGTACCCTTAAAAGCTTTTACAGAGTTAAATAATACAAGCAGATGGACAGAAAAATTAAGAGGAATTGGCAAGGTAGAAAAGATAAATGTTCAGCTGAGATTTGAAATGAGTTGGAGAGTCAATGAGGCAGAGACAGGAAAGCAGTTCCAGATGGCAGGAAGTGCAGAGGAGAAAGCTCTCACAACACTAGTGAGAACTGAATGGCTGGATAAAGCAAAAGCCCACCAGAAATGGGCAAACAGAGCAGGAATGCACAAGAAGAGACAAAGTTTGTGAAGTAATGGGGGAATAAGACAATAAAGGGTATCTGTGAATCTGACCTGGGATATGATGACATAGAGTGAGTCATGGGTGACTTACAGCTGTTGGGTGAAGCACCTAGAGAGGTATCAACAATGATGCCTCTGGAAAATCCTCCACATCAAATGAAAAGATCATTGGACAAATTATAGAATCATAGAAAATTAGGGTTGGAAGGGACCTCAGGAGGTCATCTAGTCCATATATGAGCATCCTTGCTAAAACCAATGTTACCAGTGTTGAGTTGATGATTCTCAAAATGCAGCTTCACTGAACTGCACATTTTGAACAGATACCTGACTCAACTCCCAAATGCTACAGACACATTAAAGGCATACCTTAAGAAAACAGATGTGAACATCAGAAGCAGGAAGTAGCTGGCAGCTAACTTATTCCAATGGTACTGTAACCACAGACAAGCAGCAACCCACTTCAAGGTGAAGTGTCTTGCTCTAAAGCAGAAGAGAGAATGGAGGGAAAAAAAGGCAAGAAATCCTGTCCTCCGGTCTACTTTCCTATGTGCAAAGACCTGCAACTACTGTGGACAGATCTGTGGTTCAAGGACTGGACTCTCAAATCACCTCAGGACCCATCAATGTGTTAGGGTGGAGATCATCCTCAAATTAAGGGATTGCCAATGATACAATGAGTGAAACTGGAGATTTAGGGTCAAGCTCCAGAAGTCTGACACGACACCTACGTCTCAGGAAAGCAAAAACAGTCCAAATTGATTCTCTGAACCTGTATATCCAGAGCATAAAAGGGCCTTATTACATGCTGCACTTTGATTGGTATTAGTGCTAGCTCAAGTTTGGAGCAGTCACACCTAAAAGTTAAAAACCGCTTGTGTGTCCCCCACCTGCTGAGCTGTCACCTGCCGCTAGAGGGCTGGTGAGCATGGTCTGGATTAGGAGCTATTGCAGTGAGGTACTACTAAAGGACCAATGGACCAGGAGATGTTTCTATCCCTGCTCTAGGGGAGGGAGTATGAGGGATGGGTTGCAGGGACAGGAACAAGAAGCTGGGAGGCAAAGTTAATGGGATGGGGGTGGGTAATGAAGTGGAAGGGGGGAAAGAAATGGGGATGGGGAATAGGTGGTGAAATGAAGGAAGCTAGCCACTGAAGGATAAAATTAAAAGTAGTATTTTTTTTTTAAGAAATAAAGAGGAGGTCAATTAAATAAGGTCTCAAGTTTTGATAAATTGATATTGGATTAGAATTGGGGGATGGGGTGCTGGTCATGCTTTCCAGGGTGGCTGGAAGCTGAGAGTGGTAAGGGAAGACACTTTTGGGGGAGCTACTGCTCCTGCTCAGGAAAGGAAGCCTCAGCTCATAGGGACCTGATCTTGCTCCCTACCTTGTTTTTCCCACTCACCCTCCTAGACCCCATCCTGGACCCATCTGTGTCTTGCGACCTGGCTAGCTTCCATATGCACTCAACTTGCACAGGGTTTCATCCCTGAAGGTAGAAAGGTCAACCTCCATGGGCAAGGGGTGTGTTGGCTTGGTGCCAGAACTTCCCCCTGAGCAGTAGAGTTCAGGGGGGTAGAAAGTTTGTTGACCCAGAACAGGAGGATGGAGGAGGTACACTGCATCCTGGGATGCTGGAGGACTGTAACTTAGACAGCTCATCTGTGGGGAGTGACCACACATTAATGGAACATGAGCTGGGTAACACTGATTAGAGATACACTTTCCCTGGAGCAGCATAACGTTAAGCTACCTAAAACTAGTTTCTGGTGTTAATGTGTGGACAATCTAGGAGTTAGGAGCTCCTGGAGCCAGCTAAAATTTATGTGTAACAAGGCCCTAATTAACATTGCCTCTTCAGCATATTTGATTAACATCTTTCTCCTAATGGTATGCTTGACTGTTGGCCTGTCACATTCCTAAGGGAAAAAAGCATCTAATTTCCTCCTATATAAGAAAAACAGAGAAAGATCTGAACCAAAAATCCAGATTAAAAAAAACTTTGAGTTTGTAACTGTTGTAGCCCCTGTAAATTTGCAGATGTTCCTTATCTGGCTTTGATATCTAACAGTATAATGTTGGAAATCTAGCTCCAGATCTGATCTTTGACGTTTGAGCTCTGAGAGGGAGATGATCAGCATATACTGGAATCTGAAAAGCTGGGACCTGCTGAGGAAAGGGTATGCACAGAAAGAGAAACTGAAACTGAAATATCAACAAACAGCAGAATTAGAGTGATGTACATTTCCAGTGACAGTAACAAGCAGATACAGGAAACATGGCAAGATGAGAGCAATAGGTTGCTTCATTATGCCCCTATTCCTCTGTTCAATCAAAAAGGGCATACTTTTTCTCACTGTGATCTCTATCAATCTTTATTTAATCTCCCCCATTATGCTGATATTCATTACTGAAGAAACAACATCAGTAAATGAACTAAACCTGTGATATTTCATGTTCCATCTGGGTAGAATTACAATTATAATTGTAAGGAGAGGCATCATGATGCAGCTCTGTACCTGGGGCAGCACTGGCTACTGTGGTGCTGGTCCTAGTGGAGCAATCAACTGCCGCTGTGGTCATTGCTATTTTTGTGCTCCCTGCCCTACTTCTCCCCCTGAGGCTATGCAACTCATTACTGATTTTAAGTGGCACAAAGGCTGGATTTATCTTGGAGTGGTGTACACAAAACAAAAACATGCCCAAGAACTATGTACTTTGGGCAATGAAGGGATTTGTCATATAGCATGGATTAAACTGCAGATCAATCATCCCACTTGTTCTCAGGTATGCTATAAATGTACATATTCCATTACCATTGGATGCATTGGAAAATATTTGTTATTTTAGGACCAAATTCTCTGCTTCTACAAACTGCTGAAATCAGTAAAGCTATATTGATTTATGACTGCAGACAACTTGGCCCATTGTATATTGCACTAATGTTAACATGTTCTGTTCACCATCCTTTACTTGTTCATTCAAGTAAAATAGGATTATGGTGCCAAGAAGTATGAAAATATGTTTTATTTCTAACACTGTTTTTAGAAAGACAGTTATAAGGTGATTATTAGGTCTCTGCGAAACGGCAGCGTTCTGTTTTGACCAGTGTTTCAATGTTTCGCTGGAACAGCATTTTGTTTCAAATTTTGTTTCAATTCAAAACAGCTGTTCTGTTCCGTTCCATCAAAACAGGGTCAAAATGGTGAAACTGTTTCGGAGTTTTGCCCATAGGGTATAATGGGGAAGGACCAAGCTGCCTATAACTGTCATTTCTGGCTTGATTAAATGAAACTTGCTGGAACTGTAGCCCCTTCTGAGGGCATAAAGCCTGCCTAGCTTCAAGGTCATAGGTGCAGGGGGTTCTGGGAAACTGCACCCCAAAGTTTTGAAAGCAAAACTTTGTCACATGTATGTGTTAAGCCACAGTGGGGTCAAAACTGCAAGCATGCTAGCCCCTGCTGAGGCCACAAAGCCTGCCAAATTTCAAGGAGATAAGTGCAGGGGCTTGGGGGAAACTGCACCCCAAATTGAGTATTGAGCTGGTCCCTGAATGAATCATGATTGATTGCATAACACAGGAGCTAGCAAGGATAATGAGTTATTGAGCAAGGATTAACACCTACAAAACCACAGACTAAGGAGAGGAATGAATCAATACAGAGCCGGGAACTGTTTCTGCCCCAAGACAGCACAAGCACTCATGTCATGAGTTTTGCCTGTCAGCAGATAAGGGTTCAGGGGCCCAGAACCCCCTTGCACCAATCTCCTTAACAGCTGGCAGGCTTTGTGGCCTCAACAGGGGCTAGCAGGCCTGCAGCTTTCACCCTGCTGCGCCTTAACGCAAACAGTGTCACCCATGTCACAAGCTTGTCTGCAGATTGAGACAGTTTCCCCCAAACTTCTGCACCTATCTCCTTGAAACATGGCAGGATTTCTGGCCTCAGTAGGGGCTAGCATACTTGCAGTTTTGACCCACTGTGGCTTAACACGTACACGTGACATGAGTTTTGCTTTCAAGATTTTGGGGTGCAGTTTCTCCAAACTCCCTGCACCTATCTCCTTGAGTCCTGGCAGGCTTAATGCCCTCAGAAGGGGCTACCACTGCTTTATGTTTCATCCAAATCAGGCCAGAAATGACAAAGTTATAGGCCTTTTCAACCTTCCCCATTATAACCTATGGGCAAAACATTGAAACAGGGTCAGAACAGTGAAACATTTCAACTTTCCTCATTTTGTTTCAAGACTGTTTCGACTATCTCTGTTCCATTTCAATTTTGCTATTTCAACCTCAAAATGGGTTGAAACAGCATCAAAACAAAACTGGTGGCAAAATTTCACTCAGTCCTAGTGTTTATGCCAAAGGCTGCCATATACACTGTGCAATTTCACAGCCACACTTTATGATAGGATCTTCTACGTAACTGAAACTTCGACTTCAATTTCCTTGATTATAAGTCTGTGTCACTGAACAAATGGCCATCAAATGCCTCTCTGCCTACTTCTGATTTCTTGAAATTCAGAATGGAACATTAAGTACCAGTTAGTCACTGACGGTAGCAATACCCCATTTATCAGCCTATTAGGTACAGCTAGTAACACTAATAGAGGTGAATGTAAAATAACAAAAGCTTAGCACTGATGTTTCTCTCTCTCTGCTGAAAAGGATAATTCAGTAATTACTGAGCATGCCTCATTTAGTAGACTGGTCAGAGAAGAAGAAATAGGTTATTCAGGGGACTTCAGGGGATCTAAATTAAGCACCTGCTGTTATTTTTTTATTTTTATTGTACTACAGTACTGTGTTTTGCTGTTACTGTCGCATACTTTAAAAGCTGACTTTCACTGCAGCAAAGATCTTTTTTCAAAACTCTTCACACAAGTTTCAAGATTTCTATTAAGCATTAAACTCATATTCAAGCATCTACAAAGGTAGTCTGTGACACATTAGTCTTATGTAGAGAGCCTGTGTTTATTTTGGACCCCTTCTCAATGTGACAAATTAATAGACTGGTTAAGAGTGGCAACTACACTGAATGATTGCTTCCCATATCACAAGTTGTTGTTAAGTAAGGGGTCTTCAATTTATGCACCTTTTCTTATATAGCAAGATGATCCTATAGCCAGTATTAGCATTTATTTTGTAATTTATTGGCTGGATATTCAGCTAATGTAAATCAGTAGTGATTATTGAAGTTAGTGTTGGCCTGCCCATTTACACTAGCATTCCTATGAAATTGTAGGGGCTATACAGGTACGGGTGTTTCATATAATACAAGTTTAAGCCCCATGTTTTTATGACTTAAGCTGATCAGAGGATTACAGATCAATTGACAAAGGATTTCAAATTCTGAAATCTGGCATCTTTAAAATCAAAATTAAACCTGAAGGAAAAATCTGGAAGAAAAAACTGGGTTCAATCCAAACATTTCATTTTTTACTACTTTTTATTTCAATGCTGACTTCTTAATAATTTTGTATTGTAATGTAATAATGCAATAATAATAATTTAAAGCATTGAAACAAAATGTCATCTAAAACAGTTCTGAAAGTATTGAAACAGGGGTTTCAAGTTTCAGAATTTCACTTTTGTTTTTCTACCAAGAGAAAATTTCACTACAGGAAAGCTATTTCACAAAGCAACTCGATTTCAAGGGAACTGTAACTTTCAACAGAAAATCATTCCATCAGCCTTTTCCAATGGGTTCACCTTATGTCCTTTTCATAACCTTTTAATTTTTACCACCCATAAGCCATCCTTAGCATGGCTTCACAAGGGGAATACCCTATGGCTTTGACACCTGGGTTCTTCTCTCTGGCTTCCCTGGCTAGCCATAGAGCCCCAACCTCAGGGGGCTCCTTCCTTGTTCAGACCCCAGGAAAGAAGTGGTTTCCTCTTCGATAGGGGTGGCAAGGTACTGACACCCCAAATAGCACAGCAGACAGGTCCACTCCAAACAAAGTCTTTATTGTGCTGCTTTAGTTCCCTTTGTCCTTCCTCAGACTCCTGCTTACTCTCCACTCTGTCCTGTGATTATCTTTTCTCTCTTCAGATGTCTCTGAGCCTCTTTCCTTCTCCCCCAGCACAGTCACCCATACTTGGAAAAAAAAAACCAATTATAAAACTAAAGTATTAAGCCAGGTAATAATACTCACTTATCAAATGAAACATAATGTTATGGGGAACCTATCAGGGAGCAGTCTCTGTAGCCCTGTGCCAGGCCCAGATTACCATCTTCCCCTGAAATGAAAAAGGCGTCTAGATTTTCTACTTCGGAAACTATTTACAGAAGCTATTTATAGCAAAGCAGGCTCACACTGAGCCCCCACCAAAACTCCAGGCTAGAACTCAGCCCACTCACCCTCTTTGGACACGCACAGATTTATGGCAAAAATCAGCCTGCATAAAATTGTAACCAGCCAGTGCTTTGAAAGGACTGTAGCAGTCACAAAAAGCCAGATGTTTTCACAAGAATTGAGTTTAACCTTCCTTCAGGCATGGACCTTTTTTTTTTTTTTAAAAAGGGGGAATTTCCAACAATATCCACTACCACCAGTAGGAAAAAGAGGTTAATTACTACCCCCTGACCTCATATAGCTTGGCACCAGACCTTTGACATTTTGAACTATCAGGTGGTTCTTATCTTGAATTCTCCAGTTTAATCAAACAGGCTTCTTCAATATCAATTTGTTGCAGACACAGTTTACAGTCTCCCAAAATCAATAAGTTAATATTTATTTATAGAAACAATTAAGTTCTCTTTCCCCCCAAAATATAGAAATCAATTACCATAAAAAATAGAACATATGAGCCTGATCCAAACTGTACTAAAACTAATGGAAAATTTCCACTGGCTTTATATGCACTTTGCATCAGGTCTCAATCTGTAATATTTTTTACCTTGGAGTTTTTGTTTTTTGGAGCAAAAGTATTTTATGTCAATCTAATTCAATTATATTCCATACAAATATACAGATGAGATTTCTATGTGTTTTGTGTTTTGAGGTTTCTTTGTGTTTAACAAGACTCTTTTACTAAGTCACACTTAATCTTTCCCCTTCTTTTGTATTTTTTCCAGAACAGCTTCTAAGAATGCAAGAAATCTTATTGTTTCTATCCATTCATCTGATAAAGTACCTCACCAACTTTTGGACTCTTTCAAATGGAAAGTACATTTTTACGTGTGTGTGTATATTTAATTGTTTAGTAAGTACAAAACCAAAAAGCTCCTGGGGTCTTTCTAGTGGAAAGCATAGTTACAAAGTACAAAACCCTATGATCAGCCAATACTTCTACTGCAACATAATCTAGTTTAAGATAAATCCCAGATCTTGTTTTGCTGATTTTTTTTCTATTTTGACTAAATCTTACTTTTTTATCATTTGTCTTGAGAATTATTCGACTTAAAAGTCATAAGCCAAAAGGGTAAAGTAAAAGGGTTAAAAAGAGAAAAATAGCCTTTTTTTAAATGTAGAAATTAACTTCTAGAATCTTTAGTTTAAATTTTCATATTGATGCAATTTGCAAGTTTAAACACTGAAAAGACATAATGAAGAAGCTATAACCACAATTTTTTTCCTGGACTAAGCATGTATAAATGATCCCGTATCCCCATAGGTAAACAAATAGACATACCAGATTTCAAAGTCTGATAGTCTTTTTTCCCTCTCTTAGTAAGGGATTAGGGACCTACCAAATTAACAGCTGAAGTGGGGTATGTGACAGCTTCTTTAATATTGCAGGTTCCCCCATGTACACTCCCATTGTTGATCAGCTGAGGGGCCCCAGTGGCCCTGCTGCTTGCTGCTGACAGGCCAAAAGACAAAAATGGTGTCATATTTAAAACCCCAGTTTTCACCTCCCTGACAATCAGAAGCAAGTGGCAGGGCCCCTCTGCCAATCAACGGGGGGGCATGCAGGGGAACCTGCAAGATTAAACGAACTGTCATGCAGCTCACTTCTGCTATGAGTTTGGTAGCTAGTAATTATGTTTTCAAGTCCAGGCTCACTTTTAGAGCTGATCAAAAAAATTTCGATAAAACCTTTTTTTCCTCTTGAAAAATGCCATTTCAGCCAAACTGAAATATACAGGGGTGCATTCAGATGTAATTCTGGAACCATCTCAGTCCTTATTCTAGAATATAAAAAACAAGTATCCTAAGAGAGCTGGTATTGTACTGACCTTTTTCATATCACTTGTTAAAAAAATGCACTAAAAGTATGAAAGTATGTATTGACTTATTTTGTTTGTTTGTTTCTTTGAGTCCATGATATTCTACTCTCTGCAGCAGTCTGGCTTAGGGAACTGATTTAGTAAGAAGGAGCCAAGGTGTTCAAAGTCTGTTCTCCCTGATACGCTGGTGATCATAAATAAAAATAGCAGTGAAGTAGGTCCAGATATTAGCATGTGGTAGCAACCAGCATATGTCCCCACAGTCCCTGAAGTATTTGCACTTGGTTTTCTTGACTGTTTTGCTGTGTCTTCCATGTTATTGTCACTGAGGGTTGCCAACTGTCAGTAAATTTATTGAGTGTCGGTGAGAAAATCAGGATAAAAATGGCTCTAAGTGGGCACAGCTACATGAGACATTAACAGTGCAAGAGCCTAATAATACTGCACAGTAGCCTGTCACAGCACAAACAGTTCTAATATACTATTATGCAGTATTATAAGGCTACTGTACAGTAGCATCACTTAAAAGGCATTCTCTGTCCCTATTGTGCAGTAACTCCAATGACTGCACATCAATTTAGTACTTGATTATACAGACACTGAATTTTAAATGCACAGTAACCACTGTGCATTAATGAACATGTAGATGCACCCATTAAATTCCATAAAAAATTAGCTATCAGTAAAAACACTAAAGAGCTGCTGCTTGATTGCAGCTCCAACAGAAAGAGCAAAGCAGCACCACTTGGTATCTGAGGGAGAGCAGTGCACCCTTCAGGGAACATTCAGCCATGTGCTGCTGCTATTGTGTCCCAGGCTGCCTTTAATACTGCTAAAGTGGCAGGTAGACTTCTTTGGGGTCTTTGCCAGGATATAGGGTAAGGCTTGGGGAATGGACTGCGGGGGTGCAGCATGATGAATGCTGTAGTTAGGGGCAGTCTGTGGACATTAGTAGGCAGGAGAGATGTACATCACAGTTTAGTACTATCGCTATGGTTGAGCATGGTAGCCAATCCAAGAATTTTTTTAGTGCAAATTTTTTATTTATCACTGTTGATGTTAAAGTCTTAAATTTTAACCCAGCTCTTCCTAAATGGGGCCTAGCAGAAGAATTATATTTACATTTACACAATTTAAAAAGGATGTGGAAAAGCTTAAGAGAGTCCAGAGGAGAGCCACGTGCATGATCACAGGGCAGGAGAACAGGCCCTATGATAAGAGGCTGAGAGCCATGGGCTTCTTCAGCCTGGAAAAGTGCAGGCTTAGGGGGACCTGGTGGCTGCCTATAAGTACATAAGGGGTGTGCATCAGGAGCTGGGGGAATGCCTGTTCACCAGAGCGCCCCAAGGGATGACAAGGTCAAATGGTCACAAACTCCTCCAAGACCATTTCAAGCTGGACATAAGGAAAAACTTCTTTAATGTCCAAGCCCGCAAGGCCTGGAATAGACTCCCCCCAGAGGTGGTGCAAGCACCTACTCTGTACTCTTTTAAGAAACGTTTGGATGTCTGTCTTGCTGGGATCCTTTGACCCTAGCTGGGCTCGATGATCTTCCGAGGTCCCTTCCAGGCCTCATGTCTATGAAATCTATGAATCTATGAAATACATTATAAAACACATATATAAGTAAAACATGCACCATTAAAAATTTTTGGCTGTCAGTTAAAAGCCTGAAGATTGCTAATACGGAAAAGAAATTGGAGTTGGCAACCCTGTTGTAACATATGCTATCAATATTAATTTAGCATGGGAATGCTACCCTTTCAGGAATCACACATTCATTTTACCATGCAGATATAACTCCTGTTTCTTTTAGGAAAAAATGAATTTTGACCATTTTTGCTACAGAGAATTGTGGTTTTCTGTCCAGTTTAGTCATTACTTCAAGTAGGTAGAAAAGAAAGAAATCTTAGGCGTAACTGGAATATAAATCAGTTACCAACCTGTTGCTGCCAACATGGGGTATAATATTATGATTCTTATGCTTTAAAAAGTTTAAAATTCTGTAACCCATGGGTGTCAAATTATGTGCTGCAGGCTGGATTCTGCCTGTTGAGCCATATGATCTAACCTGTGGGTCTTTGGATCAACCCAGCATGGGACATTTGCTAGCCATGGCCCTGTGTAAAGCATAAAGCATGGAGGCTTAACTCAGCACTACACACACCACATGTTTCACAGGGGGTCAGTCCAGTGTGTGTGCTGCATACAGCATCCATTCCAGATCAGCTCTGTGCACTGACTCCAAAGCCAATCCATGAAGAGTATGCAGCATGTGCCAGCCCCAGGGCTCACTCCACATGCAGTGTGTAGGCTGGACTCAGTGCTGCATGCAGCACAGAGTCTGAGGCACAGTTTGCATGCAGTGCCCTGCTGGGCTGGCACTGCTTTGTGGATCCAGTGCCACAGGTGGTTTGGGGCCCTATCCAGACCAGCCATGGAGCCAGCATGTATGGTCAGTGTGGTGGGGAACCACATGTAGTGAGTGTCCCAACCCCCCTGTTCTGCATGCAGAGCATAGTCCTGCTCACACATGACATGTAGCACAAACCCTAAGTGGGGCCAGTGTATGCTACATGCAATGTGCTGACAGGACCTGGTGCTTTAGTCAGTGTACATGGTACAGCCCAGCCCAGCCTTTGTCATCCAGACGATGGAGCCAGATAAGTCTGATACCCCTCCATAATCAGGTATGCATGGACCACCTCACTCAGTGATGTGGAGCCTGATGAAGTCACAGATCTGTCTGGCTGTAACACGGAGCTAAAAGATAGATAAAAAAAATACACTGAAGGACTTGGAAGCAGGCATAAACTTCCAGTTCTCTTTTCTTCTTATATAGTATTGGAGTAAATCAGTTATCAATTAATACATGTTAGTCTTTAAACATTTAGAATTGGGATTTTAGTAAGAACCTGGGTAAGGGGAAAGAAAGTCCTTAGGCTATTGGAATCCAGGAATTTATTCCATGTATGTGGGAGAACAGGGAAGGAAGTGAAAAGATGGAAATAGAATAAGGGAAAAAAGGGAGTGGTAGGGCTGATGACATTGAAGAATATCTATATTGAAGTGGGACACCATGACAAATAAAAGGTTATACATAGGCTGAGGCATGGTCTTGAAATAAGATACTGCATCTCTGGATTCAAACTCTACAAATCTTTGAGAAAGTATGGCTCTGGATCTCAGCTTTGGTGTTCAGACTCATCCCCAAATTCACTGTGCTCCTGAATAGAATAAGAAATGTCACAAAAGAAAGCCAGAGTAGAATTTTATTTTTGGATGTACCATTGTTACCTTTCTGTGTAAAAAAAAAAAAAAAAGGAAAGTCCTTACCATCTACTAATACATTCCACATGTCAACTACACACACATATTGGAACGATATTTATATTATAAAGTCCTTCAACAAATAGGTACTTTTAGATACAAAAATCTTAGCAACAGAATGAAACAGGCAAAAATACTTTGACACTTGAAAGAGAGAGAGAAAATAACATAATTTACTAATATATAGCAGATATACAGGTGAGTTTTTTGTTCTGTTTTTAAACATACAGTCTGCCTTAAAGAACAGTATTTTATTCATTCTGAGCTCTTTTGCAGATGCTCTGGGGGTGGAGGGGGGCAGCGTTTTAATTAGAGTGGTTCCAAGAGACACTCTCATTAAATTAAAGTGATGCAGCATCTCATGTATCAGCGTCCCCACGCTTAAGAAGGGTGGCGGGGGCACTTGAACTAAAGCTCATTCAACTAGCTTTAGTTCAAGCACCTCCACCACCATTTTCAAGTGTGGGGATGGATACAGAAGATGCAGGAGGCTGCTGGAGCGTGGTAATTACCATGCTTCAGCAGACGCAATTAATCAAGGTCTGCTGCAACGTGTTGTGATTACAGCACATTGGAGCAGCCTCCACACTCATGTACAGACACCCTTTAATGTTTACTTTATCCCTGCTTTCTCAACTCACCCTAAATACCTAATGCATATATAGTTTCTCAGCACCATTCTGATAACAAAAAGTTTACATATTTGCTGAAGGCAACCCTAAAGCAAAGTTCTGACATACTTGATCATAGTTTCATAGTTTCTAGAGTTGGAAGGGACCTGAGTAGATCATCTAGGCTGACCCCCTGCCATGGCAGGAAAGAGTACTGGGATCAAACGACCCCAGCAAGGTGTACATCTAGCCTCATCTTAAAGATTCCCCAGGGTAGGAGCCAGCACCACTTCTCTTGGAAGAATTAATCGAGTAATATGAGAAGGCCTTACAAAACAAGAGAATTCTAGTTCCCTCCACCATGTTGTCCATCCTTAGCCATCCATAGCCTTTTTGTGTACAACATTTTTCTTGCTTGGTCTGTAATATCTTGAACAGTATGTGTATACGTTTGCTTTAAACGTGCAACGAAACAAGCCTTGAGCTATGGCAAATACTGAATTAAACAATGACATGAATGGGTTTTATTGGAAATGCCCATATCACAGAGATATATTTTACTCATATTCTACATGTTCTAGCCCTTTATTTCCTGTAATCCAGCTTTGCCAGAATCTGAATAATCCTGGGACAGCTAGTCAGTTGTGGAAGGAGCCACAGCTAGACTCCATGCAGGACTCAAAGTGGTACACTCAGAATAAGTTGCAAGTCTCAGTTCAGTCATTACCATATGCTCTACACCCTTACATACTATCCAAACATCCTGATTCCTCTCTCACACTTCACAAGCCTCCAGGGAGGGCTATAGTAACCACTGTAATTACTATATGAGTAGGGGCTCTCAGGACTGGCCCCTGATACAACTAACCTCCCATGAATATATATGTTTGGGGCATTTTTATTTGGGGTATCCTGGGTCTTCAGAAGGTAGCTTTATCCTTTTTGTTGGGCAGGAGGGAACTCTTCATTTGGATTGGTCCCACTATTACTTCCCAGTCTCGGAACTGTCAGTGACTGTGCATTTTGGTGATGGGTACTTAGTAGGGCTGTACGAAATGGCGCTGTTCCATTTTGACTTGCATTTCGATGTTTCACCAGAACAGCATTTCATTTTGAATTTCATTTTGATTTGAAACCATTGTTCCTTTTTGTTTCATTGAAACAGTTTTGCTGTTTCAACCCTATTTCGACATTTTGCCCATAGGCTATAATGGGGAAGCACAAAACAACCTATAACTTTGTCATTTCTGTCCTGATTTGGATGAACCTTGCAAACCTGATAGCCCTTGCTAAGGCCACAAAGCCTGCCAAGTTTCAGAGAGATAGGTGGAGGGGTTTTAGGGAAACTGCACCTCAAAATCTTGACAACAACACTCATGTCACGTGAACGTGTTAAGCCACAGTGGGGTCAAAACTTCAGGTGTACTAGCCCCTGCTGAGGCAATGAAGCCTGTCAAGTTTGAAAGAGATAGGTGCAGGGGAGCAGCTGTTGGGGGAGACTGCACCTCAAGCTGCAGACAAGCAACACTCATGACATGGGTGACACGGTGTGTGTGTTAAGGCACAGCAGGGTAAAAACTGCAGACCTGCTAGCTCCTGCTGAGGCCATGAAGCCTGCCAGATGTCAAGAAGATAGATGCAGGACTTCTGGGTTCTGGGGCCCTGCACCTCTGGCTGCTGACAGGCAAAACTCATGATATGGGTGCTTGTGGGACTGTGTCTGTCTTGGGGCACAGGGGGCGTGTGAAAACTGCAGGCCTGCTATGCCCCGCCGTAGCCATGAAGCCGGCCAGGTGTCAAAGACATGGGTGCAGGGGGATTCTGGGTTCTGGGGCCCTGCACCTCTAGCTGCTGACAGGCAACACGCATGACATGGGTGGATGACATTGCATGTGTACTAAGGTGTTCCCTCACTCAACTGACACCAAGACAGAAAGCAGGGCAGTTCAAACAATGCTGAATTTTATACAGTTTTTCCATCCCTCCCCCAGAGCACTGGGATTGGAAGGGACTTCAGGGAAGGATCACAGTCACTGGCAAGCTACACAGTCAATAATGAGAGCACTCTTTCCCCACCCCCTTCCCCCCTCTTCCCCCTCCCTCTCCTTACTTTACTTTCTGTTTACCTGCAGGCAAGTCCAGCTTGAGCTTTGAAACTCAAAACATTTTGAAAATTTTGAAACGTTTCAACTTGAATCATTTTGTTTTGGGGCTGTTTCAAAGCTCTCTGTTTCATTTCAATGTTGCTGTTTTAAGCTCAAAAGAAGTTGAAACAGCATCAAAACAAAACTGCTGGCAAAATTTCGCATAGCCCTAGTACTTAGATATTTCACTATGTTCAGCAACACTCATCCCATTACCCCTTCACCCTTGTGAAACCATGTTGGATGTGATCAGGTACATGACCTCTGTGATTTCACCTTCATATACCTGTGAAAGGCATATGGCATAAACACAGAATTTGCAACTCTTATATATGTAAATACATAAGTTCTTGCTTCTCATAAAGCTCTTGCTTTATATCTTCTCATAAGGAAAGAGTATAAATGCAGGTGCCTTTCATTCAGGGAATACAACAATATAGCCTTGGGATCCAGGCACTTAATCTAGTTAGCACATAGTACTGTCTTCCATAATGAAGCACAAGAGAAGGGACAAATTACAATATAAGCCACATATGGTAGACTTGTTTGACAATCAGTACATTTCCCATTAATCAGGGTAAATGTTTAATTCTAGACCAGGGTGGCCAATCCACAGCATGCATGCCACAAGTGGCACATGCAGTTGCTTTGTTTGGCATGTGACAGATCTGGAAGGAGTCTGGAGAACAGCTGAAAGAAAGTAGGGAGGACTACAGAGCAATGGATCAGGCAGAATAGAGAGAACCAAGCAATGGCTCAGGAAAGCGAAGAGAATCAGAGTGGCACTTACAGAGGGGCCAGGGTTTATTAGATGAAACACTGGTCAAAAAGGTTGACCCCTGGTCAAAAAGGTTTGGCCCCTGCTGTTCTTGCCCATCCTAACAACTATTAGGCTTATTAGCATCTCTGCAGCTAATTCAGTCCTGTCATTCTGAAGGCTGGTACCAGAGGCAAAGCACTCTCAGTAACAGTGTAAGAAACCTAATGAAGTGAAAGCTGTTGAACAGAGGTAGCTGCTAATGAGTAAATGAGTGAGTAACCAGGCACTGGGTAACACCCTGAGTAACAAGGCAACCAGTCTTAAAGAGGAGCAAAAAGGTGAAAACAGGCTGTTCCCACATAAATTAACTAGCATATTTAAATTAAAGTTGTACCTCTAATAAAGAAAACAAGAAGGTTTGGCAAATAGCTAATGCCATTGATAGGGTATAAATGACTGCCCACATTACTCATGGATGCCTTAAATCAGGGTTCAGGTTGTCCGTGAACTTGGATGGGAAAAAAAATACATCTGTATTTTCACTAACCTCTAACTGAAATTTAGCATTTCTTTCAATTATGAATGTAGGCAACAAGCCACAGTAATATTAGCAGTACCTGTGAGTTTGTCACCAATAGAAATCACAGATATTTTCATATCACATTACAGTTGTTTGCAGATATCTTGAAATATCGTTTAGGCTCATCACTACTTCAAAATTATGGTAGTTATTAGACCCGCCGCTAGATCGCATGTGATCACAGTCTTCTTGTCTACAGACGCTCATTATTCTGGGAAGGGATCCATTGGCTTCACCAGACTGCCAAAGGGGTCCATGGTACAAAAAAGGTTAAGAACCCCTGCCTTAAATGGCTTACACTGTAAATAATGGTGTACTATCTCCTGTGTATTCTTTGTTTAAAATACATAACTTGTCTCATTAAATTGTTCAAACATTTTGCCTTTGAATATATATAAAGGGTCGACTATTCCCTGTTCAGATGTCATTTTGGAACCACCTCAGTCTTTAATCTAGAATGTAAAAACCAAGTGCCCTAAGACTGCTGGTATTGTACTGAACTTTTCCACATCACCTGTTAAAAATATGTGCTGAAAATATCCTCAAAAATTCAAGCAGCCAGCGAATGAAATTGCTCAGCCTGATTCTGAAAAGGCACATATCTGATTCTTCTGTGTTCAGTTTAACAAAAGTTAGGAAATACTTCATGTAATTTTAAAAAGTTCCCTGTATGTTTTTTCTTTCAGTTCCTCAGTTTTTTATAACATATTACCACTGGGTCAGATCAGGAGGAGCTAAGAAGTAACTTCTGAGTTAACACATTGGACTCCGTAAAAAAATTGAGGTCCAATATATAGTAGACAAAGCGAACACAGAATTATTTTTTGAGACTGCAGAAAATTGTATTATAGTTCATTACCTTCACTAGTGGTAATGCAAAAAGAATCAAATCAGAAAGTTCAGACTCAAATAGTACTATGTTGGCTACTTTATGACATTGTAACTAGAAAGCTGTTAGTGGGGAAAGGTACCATATAAACTAAAAATGAAAACAGGTAGCTTTATGAAGTGGCAAAAATGAATCAATATTTTTTTCTGGTTTTTTTTTCTCCTTGTACTTGAAAAGGAAATGACCAAAATAGTTTGTGGGTCCACACCCACCCTCCCTTCCCCTCCCCCCAGTTCAGGTCCAACCCCTCTTCCCCCCACATCAGGTTTGACCCCAGCCCACCCCGCTCTCCCCATTCAGGTGTGACCCCCACCATTCAGTTTCAACCCTTCTCCCCCCACCCTGCCTTTGGGTCCGACCCCGCTTCAACCCCCTCCCCCACTCGGGCCTGATCCTGCCCCAGCCCCCTCCTTCTGATTCAGGTCCTACCACCCTTCCCCCCTTTGGGTCTGACCCAGCTTCCCCACCCGCTTCAGGTCCAACATCACTCCCCCTCTCCACCACTCCACCCCCATCCCCCCATGGTTCGAGTGCGATCCTGGCCGACCCCTTCACCCCTGGTTTGGGTCTGAACCCCCCTTCCCTCCCCCTCCCCCTCCCCCTCCCCATGTTTGGGTCTAACCCCCCTCCCCCTTCCCCTCCCCCCCACCTTTGGGTCCAACCCTGCTACAACAGAGGGGCTCTCGCTTTTCCTCAGCTGGCCCAGCCACTTTTAAAGTGCTCTAACCAATTTTTTTTTTTTTTTTTGGCCTCTGTGGAGGTAGGTTAGAGGGAGCTACCACACTGGAGGCTGGGGAAGGAGATGGAGGTGACTGAGGCTCCTGCCTTTCCTCAGCTGGCCCCACTGCTTTGCCAATTTTGTAGTTTGTTTGTTTTTTTGCTTCTGTGGAGGTGGGGGGAGGGAGCCACTGCACCTGAGGCTGCAGGAGAAGGTGGCGTTAGTGGATGGGCTCCCATTTTAACTCAGTTGGCCCTGCCCCCAGCCTTCCTGCTGTGCATGCGCAGTTGGGCAAAAGCGTTATGGACAGACAGACAGACAGATTAAGACTTTTATTATATTAGAATGTTCATAAAATGGAATATTTCACAACATCTACTTAAAATGGGCTCACAAATAATAGCTACTTTGCACTTCTGTACCACCTCCCAACCCTGGATCTCAAAGTATTTAAAAATATTAATTAGCAAAACCTCACAACACCTCTGTTTTCACATTGTATGTGGTTTTCCCCATTTTATCTCTAGGAAAAAGTGCGTTATAGAATGCTCAGCCAATTAACTAATAGCACATCTAGGAATGGGCCTGTGAATACCACACTCAAAGCCTTAGCTTCTGACCACTGCAATATACTCTTTCTCAGTTTGAGAAAGCTTGCAAAAATTGATGACAATGAGCAAAATTTGTGCATTTTAATGTGACACAAACTATATTCAAAGTAAGCAGTGTTTGCAGTTTCCTTCCTCTTATGAGAAGATGGTCTTTCTTATTGACACTTTGATAACCATATTTTCAGTTCATTCAGTATATAGAACTTGATCTCACAGATACAAATGCTGCCCCCCTTCCAGTTGCAAGTAATGTCACTGATGCAGTAGTTCCTATGAGGAAGCTGAACAGAACATGGCCCACAGTAATTAGAAGAATTCTTCTCCCATTCCAACCCAGCACCATATGCTTCACTTGCTGCAAAGTGGCAATTTAATGGTGCCAGTTTTCTCCTATATTCACTGGCAGAAATTCACTCTTCTCAGGGGGACAGCAACTTGAAGGAGTGACCTCTATTATCTGAAATGTCAAACTGTCATAAATTTGCCTGCTCTGTTCCCTCCCTCAGTAGTTGTGGCAGTTTCTAACCGCACCTGACTCTCAGAAGCTACCAGATCATTTTTAAAATCCAATTTTCAAACCAGATAAACCAGAGGTGGGCAATTTGTATCATTTTTAGGTATCAGGACAAAATGTGTTGTCAGCCTAAGGAGCAATACAAATCCTCTCTTGTATAGTCTATTGGATCTTGTGAAAATAATACTATTTTTTTTCCTCAATCACAATATTTGGTAACTAGACAACTGAATATATGTAGGGAGAGAAAATGCACATACACTATAACTCTATCTATCTAACATAAAATTAGAGAGAGAGATCACAAAACAGATTTGCTGCATCGTATCCAGATGTCAAGCAAATATGTCAGACCATTTTCTACAAATACCATTGTCATCTCTTATTAAATCATACCCAATGGTGGCCAATTTGTGGCATGTGTGCCACAAGTGGCACACACAGCCTCTGTGTGTAGCATTCAGCAGATCAGGAAGGGGGCAGGCAGGACCATGGCAGATAGGGCTGAGAATAGAAAGCAGAATAGGCGATCAGGCAGTGAATACAGGGTGGAAAGCAGAAAGTACAGAAGCAGAAGAGGGTTGGAGGGGATTAGACGAGGTCTGAGTGGCACTCATGGAGGATGCAGGGCTAATTTGAACATTTCAAAACCATAATGAAATATGAAGTAAAACATTTTAACACTGTTCACAGAACTAGACACAAATATGAGCAGGATGACACTTTGAAAGTGAATATGCATGTAGTCAATTAAAACAGAAAATACACCCATTACAATGAAAGATACAAGCTGATTCTTTCCATGGCCAAAATGTGGTCTGCATGCACTAGTATCTCAGCACAATCAAACTTACCATCTTTATTTTGGTTCCACACACTCTTTTATAACTTTCCCTTTCCTGCCTGTGAATTAGAGTTAATTATTCTATGAGCAAAAATGTAGAATGCCTGGACTTTTCTTCCAAGATCAAAACAATCTGAGGACCGACATTGATACTATCAATAAATAAAGTTGTTACACATCATGGGCCAGAATGCCATAGTGCTGGATTCTGTACAAACAGAGAACTAAATGATAGTCCTTTTATCTAAATACAAAAAATACAATGGGGAAAATTTGCTCCTCTGTTTGAAACTCACCCTGTGAGTTTTGTGGGATTATACATCCCACAAAAACCTTCAAACCATGAGCTCACCCTCCACACAGGAGTAGATTTGACCCCAAACCTTGAAAAGTAATTTGTCATCCATCCCATTTACCTATGAAACAGAATATAATTAAAGTATCTTAGTTACTACTCAAGAAAGTGTCTTTTTTCTCAAGATTGTTTTTTACTACTCCTGAAACTCCAGTGATCAAAATGGATCAAACCACAGTACTTTATTTTGAGAACATGTTGAGAGGTAGCTGAAAAGGTTTAAATAAGTTAGATATGCTTCTATTGATCAGGACACTACTGAGGATGAAGAAAGGTAGATAAAAGCCAGGGAATTTGGAATCAACTTTGAAATTACCTCTCTAAGGACAAACCCCTATTGAAACAGGCATTGTGTTTATCATCTTTTTGCTGAACTCTACTAACCTTCAAGTGCTAGCTGATGCAGTATTCTAAATCATGCATATTTCTAAGAAAAACTCTACTGATGCTTGTTTTTTGTACAACTGCTTATTCTCTAGGGATGAAATCTATTACATGCAAGAAGAAAAAACATTTTGTATAACCCTAAAAGTCCCCCAGCCAAGGGAATAGTTGCTTTTTAATTAAGGGAAAAGAGCTCTGTTTTGCAAAAGAAAACACTGAGGAGAATAATCATGGCCTAGTAATATCTTGCACCCAGTATGGGAATTTTATAAGGAACATCATTTATTCTTTTACAGTCATGGGAACAGCAGGGGGCAGGGGGTGCCTGATTTCCTGCCTCAGCCACTTAAGCCATGTTAGTCTTGAAGTAGTGTAGACATGCTCTTGAGAACCTGCAGGCTATATTGTAAAGAGGCCTGTGCAACAAAGGTCAAGAACTGGCCTGCAGCAAGTGGTGTCACATTTTATGCTGACTTTGGCAGCAGGCAGGTGCTATGATGCTGAATCCTTCTTAAGTGTGGTATGAAGTCAATGAAGGTATAGCAGCTAGAAATATGCCAATATATTGGGAGGAAGGAGAAAATTGGAAGAAGAGAGGTAGGTGAGAATGAGAAAGCCCCTCAGATTGCCTACATTATAGGAAGGCATTTCTGGCACCTGGAGCAACTCAGGACCAGGAAGGCACAAAATAGCTTGAATCCACCTTGCTCTCTCTTCAGCCCCTCAGGCTGCAATTTTGTGGTAGGTCTTTTGGAGCCTCTCTAATTGTGATAAAATGTTGCATACCTCCTTGCCATATTCCCCCAGGTAGTTCCATATTAATTCAGTGGTAATGCCACCTGGGGGAGCCAGGAGAAATGGTTGAGTTCATCTAGTAGGGCTCATTCTGTGGTCAGAACCTACCTTTAGCTTGATTATTTCATAAAACCATATCTATGCTAACATAGGAAAACTGGACAGAGGGCAAGAAGAGACTTCCCGAGT
Organism: Crocodylus siamensis; assembly: GCF_052110815.1. NCBI lineage: Eukaryota > Metazoa > Chordata > Crocodylia > Crocodylidae > Crocodylus > Crocodylus siamensis. The sequence continues at coordinate 153,217,989 of NC_143396.1, read as the reverse complement.
CACTGGATTCCAGTCCTCTGCTGTCACAAGCAACCACATCATACACCTTTCATAATCTTACCAAATTCTATCCATATCTATTGGGAGATTGCTACAGAACTTTACTCCTGTGATTATTTAAAGCATTATTCTCATCTCACGCATTCTAGGATTGCACTTGCATTTTTCATGGTCACAGCACACTAATGGGTGATAGTCAAACTGTACTTTACACACAGGGGTGTTTCTCCTCCTTACATGCTTTCAAATAATAAGGTCCACAGAGAGCTTTCTGTTAATATTAGATTTTTTGTTAGTAGTTCCTAAACATATATCCTTGCTCTTTGTACTATTATATTTAATTCTTTTTCTATTACTCCAGTCTTCAAGGTCATCCAGTCCTGATCCTCTTGTATAGTGATGACGACTCCCAGCTTTCCATACTTAGCACTCTTTATTAGCATATTCCTCTTTTGAGTGAGTGTGACAACTGAAGATATTAAGAAAGATGGATTGCAAAACTCATTCTTGAAGAACACTACTAGTTGCTACTTCCTTCTTTCCCCCAACTTGAGCCTTCACCTTTTTAATATTACTTGTTCACCATCTCCACTTAATTAGTAATTTCCCATGTGGCACTGTATAAAATGTTGTACTTTAGTCCAGACAGAGGTAGACCTATAGCATTTCCTTTGTTTAGAAAATCAGTTACTTTAAAAAGAAAAGGTATCCAATTAGATTGGCTCAATAATTGTTTTTAGTAAACCCATGTTACATTTATCTCATTTTGCACTTATACCCATGCCATTAATTATCCTTTCAACAATCCTGGAGAGCCTATGGCAGACCCTGGGCATGCATACATGTGCATGTACTGTACAGTAACTTACTGTGCAGTAAGTGGTTTTTAGATCAGCATCTAGACATATAAGAGTTACAGCACAGTAATGCTGTGTGTGCACCAACTTAGGAGGCAAGTTACTCCCAAGTTAGTGCACAGAAACAGGGTTATTTCACAATAAGGTTGCCTATACATGCCTTACTGTGTAGTAACTATGCGGGAGTAAATTTTCTACCTGCATCATGCAGGTACCAGATTTACTCCCAAGTCAGCATAAAGTACCATAATTACTGTGCACATGTAGATATGCACATGTAGATATGCACCCATACTGCACAGTAATTTTTGGTTACTGTGCAGTAACTTAATTTACTGCTCAGTAATGTGTCAGAGCAAAATTTTGAGTATATGCTGCCAACACAGAAGAGCTGGACTGACATGGGCATTTAACTCTGTGAGTGGAAAGTTCCAGGGCTCACCCAGCCCTTGCCCCCTGGGTGACCTGCAGACCTGTCAATCATTGCTGACCTACTTTCCCCACAGACGCATGCTCAGACTGTGTCAGCTTCTGACTGAGAGCATGCTCAGTCAGAACCTGACATGAGGTAATCTGCCTAGAAATTTCTCTGTGGAGAGCGTTCTGATTGGCCACCAAATTTTTATAAAGTTCAGTGGGCCCCTCCCTCAGGGGGGAAGAGATCGTGCTGGCTGGAGACAGAGGCTGCCCTGGCAGGGACTGTCTCTCAGTCAGGCTTAAGGGCCTATTGATCTCCTCCCTCGCCCGGCGTTCTGTGTTGCGTATTGCCAACGTATTGCGGTTTTGTATTCCGGTTCTCGACTTACCTTTGCTCTGATTTTCGGCTACGATTTTGGATCATCCTTTTGGACTCTATTTGTAACTCGGTTTTGGATCATCGACCTCGGATTTATTCATCGATTACGACTCGGCTCACATCCACTGACCTGATGTCTCCATTGCATCACCTCCTGGCTTTCAACCTCGGCTTTCTTCCTCGACCACTCGATTGTCCATCACCTTGGACTGGCGTCACGGCGTTTCGTTACAGTTTTGTTCGTTTGCGTTTCCCATTTGATGAGCTGTTGACCAGCCCTGGGATTTATCCGACAGGCTTGTCTTGTCGCTGAACCTTATGGGCCAACAGACCCCTTTGTTGTTTGTTGTTGTAATCATCACTGTGACTGAAGAATATCTCACCTGCGCTCTGCTAAGCGTAAGGTCAATAAAAACTCCCCTTGTTTATACCCGCTGCGAGTCTCCTCCTCTGAACTCCATGCCAATAATCCCACCTGTCCGTATCTGATTGCCACCCCGGCCCACTGTGACCTTGGGGCCCAGTTCATTCTGTTCGGTTTACCCCAACATAATGGAGTACATACAGACATTCCCCCTGAGTATTACTCCCATTTCCATCCTTCCCCACAGTGATTTTGACCCAGACAGATTCTGTTTCATCCAAACTTTGCCTTATTTCTTCACACAATCTATCACACCTATTAACTTATGTGACACAAGCCCCCTTACCTTTATTTCTATCTTTCCTGAACAGCACAACACTTCTGTTTATGTTGTTATTGCTATTCTACCATGCTTTTGTTATAGTTACAATATCAATTTTCCTGCTCCATTATTTCTAGTCTCTCAACATGCTTTACCCAGGGTCGTACCTCCTTGTATAAACATTTAACTATTTCTCACTGACTTCGTCCAATTTTCTAGCTGGAATAAGTTATTTTTTTCCCTGACTAGACCACCTATATCCGTGGAGGCCACCCTTCTGTACAGGTGTACCACAAATTAGCCCTGGTCCCCTAGCCCCTCCAGTGCTACTCTGACCCCTTTCTTTTGCCCAATCTCCCACTCTTCTTTCTGCTCCCTATTCTGTGCTCCCTGCATAATCTCCTCCTCTTCTTTCTGACTCCTGCTCTGTGGTCCCTGCCTAATTTCCTTCTTTGCTTTCTGCTCCCTGCCCTATCTGCCACCGTGCTGCCTGTCCTCTCTCTGATCTGCTGCATGCCACATACAGAGGCCGCTCATGCCACCTGTAGCACTCATACTGCAAATTGGCCACCCCAAGCTATATGATTACTATGCTCCATTGCTCAATAGTATTTGTACCATATATTTTTCTTCCTGTTCATTCTTGTACCCTCTGGTGTCCATTGTTGTAACCCCATTTATCTAACCTAATATCCAAAGTACTCACCTGGAGTCCATCTATTGCAAAGAGTTCTTTTGTCATGAATTCTTCTCAATGATTGAACATCCTAGAAACTTCCTCAAAGCACTGATCATTGAGCCATCTGTTGATACTCATTATCTTGTCATGCCTTTGCCCTCCTTCTCTAGGGACTGGAAGAATTTAACTGAATATTATACACATTAAAATATCACTGCCTCCTTCCAATTATAAGCATCTTTCATTCAGAGGATATTATACCATGTTCAAATTAAACACTGTTTACAGGGGAGGATGTAGGCTTCCCACCATCAGTACTTCATTCTTCCAATGGCCACCAGTGACAGCCAAATTGGACTGATTTGTTCTTTCCCAGCTGCTCTTGTGTAATTACTTGTTGGAGCAGTATAGAGGCAGAAATAGAAAGAAGGATGCCTGGTAGTGGCTCTGGGAGAAGTGCAGGAGAGACATTGGAACCAGATGCCTTATATCTTTATTATAATTCATTTATCTCAGCTACAAGCAACACCTATTTTTAGCAATATCATAAAGCCACTATGAGCTTCTTCTGAATAATGAAATATTGAGATGATGTTTTCTTTCTTTTTTGCTGAACATAGATTATTTAATAGCTTCTTTTATAAATTAATCAAAATATTTGGGAGAAATCCTGGCCCAGATAAAGCAGTAAGAGACTATGCATTGACTTAGTAGAACCAGGACTTCACTCTTTGTCTTATAAACACCTTGCCTCTGCCAACTAGTAACCAAAAGTAAAGAAAGAGGAAGGGACAGGGAGAAAATTACTGAAAGACTCTTACTACACTTACAAGGCCTGTTTCAATGACCAGAAGGTTATTTGTACCCAAGGACATTTTATTTTTTGTTTTACAGTGCCATGACTTCTTCAACTATGGAACTGACCCCAAACCCTACATGCTAGTAAAAGTAATACCCAAGCTTCTTTCACTTACATATTCATACATAATGCTCTCTTCCATGAACTTAGACTTCTGTACACATTTCTACTCTGGGTCTATGTAGAAAAAAGGATATCTGAGAGTAGAGAAGAGTGCATGTAAACTTATGCCATGGTGTAAGTTACTTTTAAATCTGCCCTTTGAAGAGGACTCCCTATCAGTTATGTACATTTTTAAAAATGGAAAAGCTGAATACCTGCATAAATACCTGTATAATAACTAGCAATGGAGGGAGCATAGTAATGCTTGAAACTTGCCATGTGCATAATTTGTGGCAACTGACACATGATAACTAATCACCCATACTTGTTATTTAGAAGAAAAGGTTCTCTTTTATCTATCTACATTTCCACGTGCTTGAAAGAATGAGGAAGGATCACAGTTACTTTGGTCCCTGTGCTCAACACATCACAAAATCAGAAACTACACAGTACAAGAGACCAGACAGCTGTAGCATCCACAAGTTGTTCACTGACCATTATTGCCATGTACAGTTCAGGAGCAAAATATCACTGGATACCCTAGTTTAAGCTACTCCCTGGCCATGTCTATATGCAACGCTGACTGTGCAGTAACCAGAGTTACTACACAGTAACGACCCTGAACAGCTTTTAGGTGACACTGCCTGTGCAGTAGCTTGTTACCACAGTCCAGTACCATCATGGCAGGCTTCATGTGACATGATGCGACTGCACAGTAATAACAAGCTGCTGCAGAGTCAGCATCTTGTGTAGATGCAGCCCCTAATGACTTTACCAATGCCTGGTCAGCCCATGTAACTGAAAAGCCATCACTGAACTCCATATAGCAAGGAAATATAAAGTGTTGAAACTTGAGGGTATTTTTAAATTCACATAGCTACAAATAAGGCATTTTTTTCTTTTTTTTAAATTTGTCAGATAATCAACAATTTGTTTTCAAAGGGATCTTGGAACTATTTTTTTATGCAATGAGCATGGGTTATGTGAATCTGCACACTTCCAATGTGAAAATAACTACTTAGCTGGTTTTCATGAAAAAGCAAAATTTTAGGCATGTAAAAATATCCCAAAGCAAAATAACAAATGTTTGATGTGGAAATATACAAACTATTTCAGCACTTCCACATGACTGTAAAAGAAATATTTTGTTATCGAAGCAGATGGCTTCTCTCACCTATTGAATATGGCAGCGTGGCACAGATGATCAGTTTACATTCTGCAGAATAATTTCTCTCCGTAGAAGGGCCCTACATAAAACAAGCTTGGTAGCTTTATTACCTGACCCCAGACCTCTCTCTATTGTACTGTTCAACAGGCATTAACCACTCTGCATTTGGCAAGCATGTTGTTTACTAAATGCATGTTGAATGCCATACATTTCAGGTGCAAGGCCTGAATTTGTGATCCAACCTAATACCTAACTGTAGTTTTATTAAAGTGCTAAAGAGTGCTGAGCTACTTAACAACAGGGAATCATTATTATGGAACCCAGATGGATGTTTAACAGAATAGAACTGCTTTCTGATTTAATAAATGAACTACAGCTTTACTTGCTACATCGTCACATTTGTTTGAGTCAGTGCTGGTAGAAATGAACAATGCTTAGAGTTATGAGACTATGCCAGCTTCACCTCATAAATAAGTTAGACCCTAAAGAACCATGCACTTTTATAAGTTCTTGAAGAGTATGCAGCCAGAAAATATAGCTAGCACTAACCTCAAAAAACAAAACACAGCTGTTTTCTTGCAAGCATTTCAAAAGGCAAGCAATTTTGCCTTGTATTTATTTCTATCCCTCTGGGTACTCTGAATTATTTAAGTAATATCTATTTATATGGTTCAGGATCTGTGGCTTTTATTTTTTATTTATTTGTCTATTTTATCATAGGCAGCTTGCATTGGCCACTACTCAGTCAGATCCTCAGTTCCATTCAAGTCAGTGGAGCTATGCTGATTGACATCAGCTTTGATTCTGAGCCAATATGTTTAGTACATAAGGGGATTTATTTTGGGGGAAGAGAATAGGAGACTTTATCTCCAAGTCTGTATCAATATATTTGCCTTCCCATTTTTTTATTTTTATTTTTTTTGCTCTTTAAAGTAAGATCAGGATTCTTGTCTACATTTGGTTTTATCTGAACAGTCTCTGTTCTGGGGACTACACTTCTTGAAAAATTATTACCTGCCTCTCACTTTCCAGGCCAGATCTAAAGCTGCTATAAGATAAGATGCCACATTTCTGCTAAGGACTTAGTTCCACTTGTATACAAAGTTCTTAGTTATGTATATTTGACTGAATGAGCATTTTGTTGCCATTACTGATCTCTGACCTGACTCAAGCAGGATTTAGATCAGGCACATGGCTGATTTATTCCATGACTAAAGGTGCAATGTAATAGCACATGGTGGACTTCTTTCTATAACAGAGAAAAGGCATAGGGCCAGCCCCTTCCTTGGCTGCCTTGGCTGCTCTGGAAAAACAAAACAGGGGGCAAGCAGCTTGATTGGATATTTGGCAGGTCTCTATGCCTGAAAAACATTGTGGATCCTTTTTTGCTCTTGTAGGAAAAGTACATAGGCAAAAGGAAGGAAATACAGCTTCAAGACTATTACCCATAAGTGATTCTGAGCTTGCCCAATAATGACTTGTGGTCATAACTGACTGCTTTCATTCAGATTAACCCTAATGGCCAGCTAGACCTAGGAACAGTCCTCGAAGAGGAAGCCACTAAAAAATTCTGGGCTGAGAATCTGAGCTGTAGGCCTTGCTCTGGAGAGTTTATAGTCTAGGGTAGCCCTCAGTCTTGCAAACCTATGTGTGGGTAATCTACATACAAGCAGTTCCATTCTGTTCGATGGCACTCTTCTCCAGTGTCAAACTGGTGACCTGAGTGTATCAAGGATTTGAACCCAGATTACAACATGACCAAGTTAGGGCTCCATATACCAGTGTTCTGTTGTTCAATAGGATCAAATTTTGTAACACATTGATTTATGGCAGTCCTCACTCCCTTTCTTTATCATAGACACATACAACTCCTAATGTCTGTTCATAGATTCATAGATTGTAAGGCTGGAAGGGACCTTGGAAGATCATTGGGTCCAGCTCCCTGCACTAGGCAGGAAAGACAACTCCCTCCCACCCTGCACCCCCGGTGCTGCAAATTATCAGTGCAGGGAATGCCCATATGTGTGGTGCATGTGTGGTCCATGCAGTGTATGGTGCCACAGATGGCAACATGTACCACATATGTAAGCTCATCTGAATGTGCCACTGGAGTGTAACCTACTAGGCATGCCCAGTAGCTGTATGGTTGCCTGCACATCCACACCTAATACAGTGTGAAGGGAGAAGGCAAAGAGCAGCAGTGTTCACCCCCCCTCAGTTCACTCCCTGGGATCAGGTAACCCCAGTAAGGTGACTGTCCAGTCTCCTTTTGAAGATTTTCAGGGTAGACGATTGCACCACCTCTGGAGGGAGCTTATTCCATAGTCTGGATATCCTAACTGTGAAGAAGTTTTACCTAATGTTGCACCTGAAGCGGTCTTCCAGGAATTTGTGGCCATTACTCCTGGTTTTCCTCACAGGTGCCCTGGCGAACAGTTGCTTGCTGAGCCCTCAATGTGCTCCCCTGATGTAGTGATAAGCTGCTACCAAGTCCCCTCTCAGCCATCTATTTTTTAGGCTGAAGAGTTCCAGGTCCCTCTCAGCCTTTCCTCATATGACTTGCTGTGCAAGTCTTTGATCATATGGGTGATCATTTGGACTCTCTCAAGCTTTACCACATCCTTGTTAAAGTGCGGTGACCAGAACTGGACACAGTACTCCAGCTGCAGTCTCACCAGTGCTGAGTAAAGCGGAAGAATCATTTGCTTGAGATGTATTGATTGATGCACACCACAGTATTATTTGCCCTACTGGCTACAGCGTCACACTGATGGCTTATATTCATACTGTGATCTATTATTACCCCCAAGTCCCTTTCATTTGTGGTCAGTTTGGCTCCACCAAGCCAGTAGGTGTGTTGAGGATTGTTTGTCCCCAGGTAGAGCACTTTACATTTCTCAATGTTGAAATTCATGTGGTTTCAATCCCCCCAACTTGCTAGCCTGTTTAGGCCCACCTGTATCTTCAGCCTATCTTCAAGTGTGACCACATTTCCCCATAAGTTGGTGTTGTCCGCAAACTTGGTCAGCTCTTTACCCCCACATCCAAATCATTGATAAAGACATTGAAAATAACTGGACTAAGCACTGACTCTGGAGGGACACCACTGGCCACCTTTCACCACGATGACACAGATCTGTTCATTAGAACTCTCTGGGTCCTACCCCGCATCCAGTTTCCTACCCATCTAACTGTCACACAGCTAAGCCCGCAATCCCCCAATTTTCTTGTAAGAACATCATGGGATACCAGATCAAAAGCCTTTTGGAAGTCAAGACAAGGTTCTTTGGATGAATTTGCTAACTTATGTTAGACCAACTTAAATAGTTAGAGAACAATTTTTAAGCAAGCTTTTGGGTTCAAAAACCCTTCGTCAGGCTACGGAAGTTTAAGCAGCTGATGTGTGCTCTTCCTGGATGGAATGAAAAGTAGCCAGAGGAAGTCAAGGAATACAAAGTCAACCTCCTCTCTCTTATCTAGGTGGCAAGTTACCTGGTCATAGAAGGAGATAAGATTTTGAAAACTATGACCATTGCTCATTATGCTAATCATAATTGTCTCACTATTATTTTGTGTCTTGTGCTATACACTTAGGTCATAAGATATTTGGAGTAAAGACCATCCTTGCATACTTGGTGTCTAACTCAATGAAGTCCTGATTATTGTCTAGGGCCTCTGTATTACATGTTAATGTATATTAGTATCAATCAGATCTAAAATTGGCCATATAGAATCAGTTAGAGCCTATTACACTTATTAGACATGTAAGTGGATTTAGGCACCCAAGTCTAATTCTTTTGCACGTGTTAAAGTCCTTGAAAATCCAGTAATGCATCTAGTTTTATAACACACCATCATCTTTCCCTCAAGACTGAGTCACAAAAAAGTATGAGTAGGAGGATGACCTACCTACCTTTTTCACTAATTATTTTTCAGATACTTGACTGGGGTCAAATACACTTACACTTGCACCTAACTCTGGATTTCTGCATGTTCAAAGAGCAGTGTGACACATGAAAATGGACCACTCAGACCTTCTAACTGAGCATACCAGGTTGGAGCCCATGTGTAGATAGTAATGTTACTGGTAGGTTTTTTTATTTCATAGATTTCATAGATTTCATATACATTAGGGCTGGAAGGGACCTTGGGAGATCATCGAGTCCAGCCCCCTGCCCAAAGGGCAGGAAGTCAGCTGGGGTCATAGGATCCCAGCAAGATAAGCATCCAATTTACTCTTGAAGGTGTTCAATGTAGGTGCTTGAACCACCTCCGCTGGCAGACTGTTCCAGACCTTGGGGGCTCGGACAGTAAAGAAATTCTTCCTTATGTCCAGCCTAAAACGGTCTTGCAGGAGTTTGTGACCATTCGACCTCATCATCCCTTGGGGCGCTGGTGAACAAACGTTCCCCCAGATCCTGGTGGTCACCCTTGACAAACTTATAGGTGGCCATCAAATCACCCCTGAGCCTACGCTTTTCCAGGCTAAAGAGTCCCATGGCTCTCAGCCTGTCATCGTAAGATCTGTTTTCCTGACCTCTGATCATGCACGTGGCTCTCCTCTGGACTCTCTCAAGCTTCTCCACATCCTTTTTGAATTGTGGAGCCCAAAACTGGATGCAGTACTCCAGCTGCGGCCTCACCAAGACCGAGTATAAGGGGAGAATGACGTCCCGGGATTTGCTCGAGAAGCATCTATGGATGCAAGCCAGCGTTTTGGTCGCTTTATTAGCCGCAGCATCGCATTGCAGGCTCATGTTCATCTTGTGGTCAATGATGACCCCCAAGTTTCTTTCTTCTGTAGTGCTAACCAACGTAGCACTGCTGAGCCTATAAGGGTGCTGCAGGTTTTTCCTCCCAAGGTGGAAAACCTTGCATTTTTCGGTGTTAAACACCATGAGGTTCTCGTCTGCCCATTTGCTGAGCTTGTCCAGGTCAGCCTGGATCACCCGCCTATCTTCTGGCATGGATGCTTTGCCCCAAAGTTTGGTGTCATCAGCGAACTTGGCCACTCCACTCCTGACTTCAATGTCCACATCATTAATGAAGATGTTGAACAGGATGGGTCCCAGAGGGACCCCACTGGTCACAGGGCACCACGATGAGTGACTGCCATCAATCACAACCCTCTGGGTCTGACCACGGAGCCAATTTCCCAGCCAGCGGATCATGGTGGAGCCAAGGCCACAACTGGCCAGTTTGGCCAAGAGGTGATCATGGGATACCAGATCAAAAGCTTTTTTGAAGTCAAGATATATGACATCAATCTCTTCTCCCTCGTCCAGGTGATAGGTCACCTGGTCATAGAAGGAAATAAGATTGGTCAAACAAGACCTACCCGCAACAAACCCGTGCTGGCTATCCCTTAGAATGTTAGCCTGGACCAGTCCCTCAAGGATGGCCTCCTTAATAAACTTTTCTAAGATCTTCCCCAGGATAGAAGTCAGGCTAATGGGCCTGTAGTTAGCCGGATCCACTCTCCTCCCTTTCTTGAAGATCGGCACCACATTGGCCTTCTTCCAGTCTTCGGGCACTACACCAGAGCTTCAGGAGTTTTCAAAGATCCATGCCAGGGGCTGGGCTATGACGCTTACCAGCTCCTTGAGTACCCTGGGGTGCAGGTTGTCAGGGCCAGCTGACTTGAAGGTATCCAGCTTCTCAAGGTGTTCCTTCACGAGGTCAGCATTGATGGAGGGTAGGGGATCCCCCTCACCCAGATTTCCCTGTCCCATAGCAGGCATGGGCATCCCATGTGACTGATGAAAGACTGATGCAAAGTACCTATTTAATAGGTTGGCTTTTTCCTGGGTGTCAGTTGCCAGTTGCCCCATCTGGTTTAGCAGGGATCCGATGTTGCCCTTGCTTTTCCTCCAGCTCCCCACATATCTGAAAAAGGACTTTTTGTTGTCCTTGATGCCTGAAGCTAGTTGTTACTCTGGAGGATATTTATAGCTTTGAGATAATGGGAAAGGAGCCTACAGCCATGTCCAGAGGGGGAATTCTTTCTTCATACTGGTTAATCATTTTGAACTGAGCCAATCTGCATTAGCCGTAGATGTAGATGTAGGACTCACAACATCACTTTTCGCTTGAAATAAACTGTAGGCTGAGTTAAATGAGTGTGCTCTGGGAGTAAGACAGAAGAGTTTTTTAGTCACTGTAACAAGGAAGTGCTTTCAACTGTAATAACCATGTGAAACTGGAAAGTACAAATGAGAAAGAGGAATTGCTGGGATGCCTATTAAATCCAATGCTGTTTCATCAACTGTGGAACAAAACTACTATGCTAGTTATTTAGGAGTTCTGAGTCCAGAAGAAGTATCTTTTACCTGAAGAGAAGGGTCAGATAATGATCAATGGAAGAGGGAAAGCAGTAAAGGGAATTTGCCAATTCCTTGTTCAAAGGAGCCATGTCCTTCCCACTGCTAGGAAAACAAATGTAAAAGTGGGTGCATCTATATGTGCAATTACAGTACCTGAATAAAAGGTGGAGCTTATTGCTCCAGGGCATGCCACTTGAATGTGCTACTGGGAGCAATTAACTCTGGAGCAATAAACTCCACAGTTTATTTAGGCCCAGCACATGGAGCTGGGGTGGAACTGCCCTGGCTAGCAGGGAGCACCAGGGTCAGTCTGTCAACCCAGATCTGCTCCCCTCAGCTCCATGTGCTGTGAAGGGGCTAGCCAGGGCATGAGGGAGCCCCCACACCAAAGCACTGTTTTATCTCAGCCAGCTGGGCAGTGTCTACATGTGCACTGCTGTGGAGTTTTTACTTGTTAATTAGTTTACTCGAGCCTAATAGGGATCCACATGTAGATGCCAAGATGTTAACTGCACAGCTAACTAGTCAACTGCACAGTAAACATCTTGTATAGATGCACCCAGTGTGTTGTTTTGCCTGCTGCTTCACTTAAGGCTGACATTCAGTCTATTTCATGCGGGCTCTGTGCTCAGATTAGATAAACCGATATATAGATATTTAATGATGGTATTTGGTCTTAAAATACAGTAGAGTGAAGCAGATATTGTCTGAGACTAATGTTCAGATGAATTCAAGCTTTGCTATTCTACACCTTGTTCAGCATTAGATTAGAACTAGATTTAGAGCAAGATCCCAAGGGTTACAGGAAAGGGTGTTTGTACACTGCTACTAAGGCTAATGTAGTTGTAGTTTATTAATGTAGACAGTAATACATAATGAAATGTCATTAATTCTCACATGTAATATTGGTTTCTAATTTGAAGAATCATGTCCAATTATCTGCAGTTCAGTTATTCAAGTTTATAACCTGGCAAGCAAGGGAAAGAAAGTCCTATGTTCTCTTCCATACTTTGGAAGTCTGAAAAATAAAACCTCTATTTTTTATGAGTGCAACTTGGATATTTCTTGTCTTTATGTTACTTTAGATTTATGTTTCAGTACTTCAAGGGAGCCACTAAAAGGCTGCTTGGTAGCTTTCACCACAGACCTTAGTCCAGAAAGGATACATATATTTTTCATACTAAGATTTTCATCTATGAAAAGGCATTTTATCCCACTGCAACTGTTACGGGCTATTATATAGCCAGCATGTGAGGGCAGAGGGCTTCTGAATGAAGCACATCTTCTTTTTTTTTCTGTAGGTTATCTCAAATACCTTCCAAAAAAGTTATAAGGTTTGAATATTCCCTGTGGGTAGAGAATATTCCAGAATTAACACCTTATATTTCAGTCCTAGCTTTCCTATTAAGCAACCGAAGATATACCAACATAATATACTAATTAAACTAATACACCCTGTTATTGTGAAAGGTTATTTTTCAAAACATCCCTTTGCTTATTCCACATATTCTGCTTGGTACCTGCATTGGAAACAGTGAAGAAAGAAAATACTCACTGAATTGGCTTGACAACTGGACCCTTAAAATGGAAATACGAGTAGCTTCTCACAGAAAGCATTGTCTATCTCGGCTGTAAAGCATCCTCAGCCAGCTCAGTGGGGAAGTGTGAAGATGTCAGGTAAACATAATCATGCTATTTGTGGAAAATGTGAGATGAAAAAGAGGGAGGGTAATGAAGCATAGATACAGCAGTGCAGTTTCCCAGCCTATTTAGGTAGATTGTCTTTCTCTAATTGTTTTTCTCCCTGGAGGTACAAACACAGAGAATTTCAACACCATAAAGCTAAGCTTTATTATTGCAGCTTTCAGTTCTTTCACAAAGAAATATGTACTGTATTATAGTGGCGCCCAGTAGCGATGCTATAGTTAAGGATGTGTCAGCAGTTCCATTAGAAACCTTTATTTTCAGAGGCTTATAACTCAGATGTAAAAATTAGCTTTAGGCTAAAATTTGGCATACAAGGTGTGTGTCCAGGAGCACATTAAGGGTTTTTTATTATTCTTTTGGAAAAACAAATCCTTCCCATAAGCTTATTCGCTGTTGTTCCATTTGATGGCAAAACTCAAGCAATCAACGAGATGTTCTCTATGTCACACAAGTTTGGGTAGGTATAAACTAAGAGCTTGATCCTCTAAATGCTTCTGGTACAGAACTTGTCTGGAAGATGATGAAATTCATCTCTCCATAGAAAGCTAATACAAAAGCTATGCACAATTTAATTTCTACTGGACTCAGCCCTGAAAGATGGTAGATATTTTGCTCCCAGTCTAGCCAAATACTTAAGCACAGGCTTACTTGTAAGCATGTGAGCAATCTCATTGAAGCCAACGGACCCCAAAAGTTCAGACTCTTGTAGGGCTGAGTCAAATAGGGGACAAAATATGAATATATTTTAAAATTCAAGGAAAAATTCAAGGTTAGTACATTATTTCATTATTCCCTCAGCTGTGTTTCATAATTTTAAATGGCAGATTTGAATAGGTAAACAATTAATAAAACACCCTTAGGCATAAGATAACTACTTCCAGGAAGTTAAATCTAAAAAGTAACATCAGTAAATAGAACTTTAGATTCAGATTAAGGACATTCTAAGTATGTACTGACACCAGGGAGTCATTAGAGTTGATGATCCAAGTACAGAAAACTCCCTTGAATCCTACCTTTCAGGCCAAGCAGAAGTGTTTTGAAGCTTTCAATCATATCATTAAGATCCCATAACATTTGCATCCAGCGCAGGCACTGTATGATATCAAGGCATTTATATTATTAAGTTTGGCACTCAAGGATTGCTATTTCATTATTATTAAGAAATAAACAACCACAGAAGCTCCTAGAGTTATTTTTAAAAAATGGCCAACATCAGCAGCAGATCCAGGAATGGAACAAGGGGTTGCAGCACCCCCACACAAACACATTATTGCTGTTCATGTCCAATAAGCATTTAGCTCATTGGCTAATCAGAGCAGGGTCTTGCTGGAGGCTCTGCATTCATGTGGCTCTAGAACTGGCGGGGTGAACAGTGCTGGTCTTCACCCTCTCCCTCCATGCTGTATTAGGTGTGGATGTGCGGGCAACCATACAGTTACTGGGCATGCCTAGTAGGTTATACTCCAAGGGCACGTCCAGATGAGTATGCATGTGTGGTATGCATTGCCATCTGTGGCACCACACACTGCATTCACCACACATGCACTGCACATACAGGCATTCCCTGCACTGCTAATTTGCAGCACTGGAGGCGGGGGAGGGAGGGAATTGATACTGAGAGATCCCAGTGTCAAAAAAAACCTGTCCCTAAAAAAAGTGGGATAGCACACCTGGCATCTGTGTGCACCACCCAAAACAAGACCCATGCTCCAGCTTCCATCCAGGCTGCTAGATCACTGTGGATGAAACCCTCAGAGGCCCCAGGTAAGGCTTCTGGGACCAGCCCAGTTGCTGGCCCCAGCATCCCCTACCCCACCCAGGGCAACACATCATGTGCTAGAGCTCACATGCATGGGCATTCCCCAGAGAGAAGGAGCAACCACTCTTTGCCACCAGTGAAATGTACATCCCTGCTCATGGGAACACATCCCAGCAGGGCAGGTATGCAGCTCTATGCATGTGTACCTAGCCAATTATAATTCCACAAATTGTAGCCAGGAAAAAACCTATAACTAGTGAGTATTACATGCCAGGGGAAAAGCTTCTCATGTGTTTGTTCAACAGTTTGGTGGTTACAGTACTCCTCAGGAAACAGGCCCTCTTAAGTCCTCCTTACCCAGAATGGGGCTTGAACCTACACAGCATTTTAACCACAAGGCCTCAGATCATGCATTATCCAGATCTTTCTAGCCTTCCTTTTGAAGCTGCCCCCTACTTCCATAACCCCCTTCCCACCTGCAAGAAGCTAAAAGAAGGTGGGCACATGGTGGTATGAGGAAAAGAAGAAGAAAAAGCCTGTACCCTTGTTTCCAATGCGACAGAAATTTTTGTACTACTCCTCATGGAACTTATGCAATATGTGGTCACTCAGGTTCAAGAAAAGAGCAAAAGAGGGAACTGGATAATGCCTAACTTGTGGCCTGGCAGGCAGCATATTTACTGGAAAGTTGGAGAGATACAGGTTCAAATCTCCTCTGACTGAGGAAAAAATGGAACATGGGGGAGTACCCTAGCTGCTACATCATGGGGCTAAAACATTGGAGGGCACTCACCTCTTCTTTGCCAGACTACATTTTTGGAACTAATCCTCAGATACACATATGTGGAGGTGTGCACGTGTGACGTGATTCTTCCCTGGAAGTGCAAGCAGATTCCACTAATGAGGACAGCATTTCAACAGAAATTTCAACAGAAAGAAAAACACATTTTCTTTTTTTTTTTTTTACTAATTAAGTGAAATCATTAACATATGACCTACAAGCTATTGCAAAATTGAAGCTTTTCAGTAGTGCTAATCATATTAAACAGTGATATTTGCAGACTTCTAATACTGAAGTCATGACTTCCGCTTGTGTGTTTACAGTCAGATATAAGATGCTCCAAGAAGAATGTGGAAGTAAAAGAAGAAACAAATTATAGGTAATGAAAAATTACAAAGTGCACAAACCAAACTGTGAGAATGTCAAAAATACTGGGAAATACATTTATACTAGAAAAAAGGCCAGGAAGAAAAATATTGTATTAAGGGTGCATCTACACATGCAATTAAGGCAAAGCAATAAAATCCAGTGCACATTTTGCTGGATTTTATTGCTCCCAGGTGCTGTATTTACACATGTGCCCGAGATCATAGCATATTGAGTCAGGTCAGAGCAACCCCAGCTGGCCTGTGGAGGTCAGTTTTCCAGCCCAGGGATTCTCCAACTCAGCTCAACATTCTGTGGAGGGGATGGCTGGGGCACAAAGGTGCTTCAGTGCAGGGGTAGCCAGCAGGCAGCCCCCATAGTGATGCACCCTTATGCCCCAGCTTGCCACATCAGTGTCTACATGTGGACTGTTACACACTGGGTGCATCTACATGAGACACTAATTGTGCAGTAATTTCATAACACAGTGCTGTAGTGTGACGGCCAAAAACCATGCTAATATGCTACTGAGAAGTAGTATTAGGCTACTGCTCAGTTAACATCTGAAAAACCCCACACACTAGCATTACTACACAGTACTGCAATTTACTCCACATTGATTTAGTTCTTGGTTACCCAAGTACTAAACTTAATGCACAGTAGCTATGGTGAATGTGTAAAAGCACTCAAGAAATAATGCTGCCACAGGTGAGTACTTGTATTTACAAGTACTAACCTATGATGGTGTTTATTAGTTTACTGCTACCTAATAGGGCTGCACATGTAGACACAGAGACTTTACTGTGAAGCTAATTAGGCTGTTCAGCAGCAAACATCTTGTGTAGACACACTCATAAATAACTGGATCTGTAGGGTGAAGCCCCTGGATCTGTAGGGAGAGATGGTCTTCTGTCACTAGCAGAGAAAGATACTGGGACCAGTTCAAGACTCCAGTGCACTGCCAGAGTTTTGACTGACAATCAGTGAGCTGTCCTCATATTATCTTTGTGGAGCAGCTTGATGATAGCTGAACATGTTACTTAGTATGATCTGGAGACCCTCCTCAGGCAGTGATATGATCATTGCTTCTCAGCCTTTTGGCTAAGATCATGTGTTGTAGTGCTTGAACATGCAGCCACTCATGCTTTAAGACCAGTTAACATGTGCTAAGAGTAAGGTGTGACATGCCCTTGTATGGATTAAATTAAAATGATGCATGGTCTAGTTTCTTTGAAAAAAACTTTAATTGATGAAACCAGGGCAAATTATCTTTTGCTGCCAGTTTTTCCAGCATTTGCTACCATATTTTCCATACTAAGATAAAGAAAGGCCAAACATGCTGGCAAAGATGTAGATGAACATTGGGGTGAATTGTTCCAGTTGTAAAGACTGGGATGTCATAGACACCTTGTGATATTTGTGAAGTAGGGCATACAATAAGGGAGATCTTCAAAATGAAGGTTAAATTATGGAACAGTTCAATCTTAGTACCCCAAGCTTCATATTAAAAAATAAAGACACCTATATACAAACAGAGTGGTTGCTTCTGAAAACAAGCATAAACTCCTCTGTGTCCAAGTTTGTTCATCTACACATTCAAAGTAGTAATTCTTCCCACTGCAGTCAAGTGCAATGAGATCTTCAGTTGAAAAGCACAGCATTCTATGGTTTAAATGTATAATTATTATACATTATTATAAGTAGACTTATTCCAAACACCCTCAAACCTATAAATTTCCAGTACTTGGAAGTTTGAAGATTTAAAGATGTTTGTAATAAGCCTGTTTGTAAGTCAGAAACACACAAACTTCCCCACTTGGCCCCATCTCATTTTAAGTTATCATTAACCACTATTTACCATCAATTGTTGTTGTCAAAGCAATGCAGTTATCTCAGTGGGAAATTATAGAAAGAAAGAAAGAAGGAAAGACTTTGATTTTTAAGAAACATTTATTCCAGGGAGGGTGACAAATGGGGGGCAGTAGAGATCATGTACAGGTTGGCCCGAAGATCTGGGCCTCAAGGACAAGGCCTGGGCTCATGGCCTGCAAGACCTGCCCACACACTTCAGACAAAAATAACAAAAAACACAAAGAACAAAAGAAGTATTTACATATATACAGTTCTTGCCAGTGGGGACGCCCAGGGAGGCCTCCGGACATCAGGGGTCAGCCCGCATGGACAAAGCCCGAGGTCTCAACCCGCTGGATGTGCCTCTGCACCCCAAGCAGATGGTGGCATCACAGGGCAAGGAGCAGGCATCCTACCTCAACTCGGCACAGTGCCCCCTTGATAGCCCAGTGTTCCTCAAAGGTGGACACCGTCCTCCGGAGGACCATGTGCTTGAACTCAAGTGAGAGGCAGGCCCGCACCAGTAGGTGGAAGAGCTGCAGGGCATCGTCGATCATGGTCCTGGTGAGCTGGTTTTTGCAGCTCTTCAGCGTGGCCATCTTGGCCTGACCCACCAGGAAGTTGGCCAGGCTGACTGCGGCCCGCTCAGCTGCCCCATACAGGAAAGAGTAGATGTAGGTGTCCTCTGAGAAGTCCTGGCTCAGTGCTCAAAGCAGCACCCCAAGGGTGGTGAAGAGATGCTTCAGCCAGGGGCAGTCGTGAAAGGCATGGAAAACATCCTCATCCAGCACCCCTGGGCAGAAGGGGCAGGCTGCCAAGGCCACTGGATCCAGGTGGCACACAAACGTGCCAGTGGCCAGGATGCTGTGCACCAATCTCCACTGGATGTCACCAGTCTTTTTGGCAGTGGGCACCTTGTACAATGTGTGTCATGCTGGGCTCATGGGCCACACCAGGCGCCACCACCACATGGTGTTGGAGTGGCCAGCCAGCACTTGGGCATGCTGGTTGCACACCACCCACATGTAGAGTCCCTTCCCGGACAGTGTACCAAAGAGTTGGCCTGTATTGCTGCTGGGGGGCACAGGGAGCCTAAGCAGTGTATTAGGCCAGTCAGCCAGCTCACTGGCCACCGCTGGGATGACCAACAGTAATGGGAAGGCATCACCTGTGGCGTCTGCAGTGGGGAGGGCCTGGTGAGCCTGGAGATAGCCTTCTAGGGCAATCACTGCTTCCATCAGGAGGGTGGCCCTAATGGCCTGCAGAAGCCAGCCCACAGTGCGGATGGAGTGCATTGCCAGCTGGGCAGCCAGGACTTCAGCCAGCCTGACTGAGCAGGGTCCAAGAGGTGCCCCAGGCAAGTGGTGTGCACCTCGATGAGAGTAGCCATGAGGCTGGCAGAAAGAAAGACTTTTAGAAATGTTTATTCTGGGGAGGGTGACAAGTGGTAGGCAGTAAAGACCCAACAGGTTGGCCTGAAGGTCTGGGCTCATGGCCTGCAAGGCCTGCCTGCACACTCAAGACAAAAAAAAAGAGCAAGGGACAAAGATGTAATATATACATATATACAGTTCTACAGCAGGGATGCCCAGGAGGCCCTCAGGACATCAGGTGTTGGCCCACATGGGCAAAGCCCGAGGTCTCAGCTCGCTGGACCTGCCCCAAACACCCTAAGCAGGTGGTGGCATCACAGTGCAAGGAGCAAGCATCCCCCCTTGACTCTGCACAGCTCCCCCTCGATGGCCCAGCATTCCTCAAAGGTGGCTACCGTCCGCTGGAGGATCACATGCTCAAATTCAAGTGAGAGGCAGGCCTGCACCAGCAGCCAGAAAAGCTGCAGGGCATCATCCATTCTGGTCCCAGCAAGCCAGTTTCGGTGACTCTTCAGGGTGGCCATCTTGGCTTGACCCACCAGGAAGTTGGCCAGGCCGACTGTGTCTCACTCAGCTCCTCAGTACAGGAAAAGGCAGATGTATGTGTGCTCTGACAAGTCCGAGCCCAGCACCCGAAGCAAAGTCCCGAGGGCAGTAAAGTGCAGCCGCAGCTGGGGGGCAGTTGAGGAAGGCATGAAAAATGTTCTCTTCCACCGCCCCGGACAGGCCACTGAGGCTACCGGATCCAGGTGGCACACAAAGGTGCCAGTGGCCAGGATGCCATGCACCAATCTCCACTGGAGGTCACTGGTCTTCTCGGTGGTGGGTGCCTTGTACAGTGTGTACCACGCTGGGGTCCCAGGCAATGCCAGGTGCTGCCACCACACAGTTCTGGGGCAGCCAGCCAGCACTTAGGCATGCTGGGCATGCACCACCCATGCGTAGGGTCCCCTCCAGGGCAGTGTGCCAAAGGGGCAGCCCATGTTGCTTCCAGGGGGCACAGAGAGCCTCAGCAGTGTGTTCAGACAGTCAGTCACTACTGGAATCACCAGCAATGGTGGGAAAGTGTCACCCGCAGCATCTGAAGTGGGGAAGGCCCAGTGGGCCTACAGGTAGCCTTCCAGGGTGGCCGCCACCTCTGTCAGGAGGGCAACCCTAATAGCCCACAAAAGCCAGCACTGTAGTGCAGATGGAGCGCAGGGCCAGCTGGGCAGCCAGGGCCTCAGCTGACAGCCAGCCCGACTGAGCAGGGTCCAGGAGGTGCCGCAGGCAGGTGGTGTGTGCCTCAATGAGGGCAGCCATAAGGCTGGCAGAGGCCAGACATGGCATGACATGCTGCAGGAGCAGGTTGTAGACTAGGGGCTCCTGAAGCAGCTGTGGGAACCACGGGCACCTGGCCTGAGGACAAAGGTGGAAGGCAGCCCACCAGGCCCACACCATGCTACAGTAGAATGGGGGAAGGACTGCCCCATTCAGGAAGGTGAGGTCCAGCATAAACAGCTCCCGATCAGAGCCAAGGGCTCCCACCCAGTGCAGGAACCGACACACCAGCTGCCACCACAGGAGGTGGCCCTTGGCATACAGGAGCTGCTGGAGGGCTAGCAGGCAGTAGGCAGCCACCCTGCTGGCCAGGTTGATCAGGCTCTGGCCTCTCTTGGTGGTGGGCAGGTAAAGGGCATCCATCCCAAAAGAAGTCCACTAGGAGGTGCTGCAGCCTCTTGAGCAGCTCCGGCAAGAGGTCCAGCATAGCGCAGTGAAACCACAAGGTCACCACCCCCAGGTTGTTGGTGATAATGTCCTGGCCATGGTAGGAAAGGGCAGGCCAGTGCCAGTGCCAGTGCCAGTGCCAGTGCCAGCGCTGGAGGCGGGCCTCCACTCTCTCCAACAGCTCCTCCTAGTTGCGGGCCACAAAGGCCGGCAGCCCCAGGAACACTCCCAGGGCTTTGAGGCCTTCCTGGAGCCAGGCAAGGCCCTCCAGCAAGTCTGGGGGGGCGGGATGTGCCACATCCTGAGCAGGAGGGTGTCACTCTTGCCCCAGTTGATGTGGGCCACTGAGGTGAGCTCATAGGTGCACTGGAAGTCCACCAGGGCCTGCACATCCTCCTGGCTGCCCAGGAAGACTATCACATGGTCTGGATAGGCCATCAGCTGGATTGGGGAGCTGGTGGTTGGGCCTGGTGCCAGTAGCAGGTCTAAGCTGGTCAGGCAACATCACAGAACATGCAGCAGCAGTTTGATAGCCAGGTTGTACAGCATGCCCAATAGGGGGCAGCCTTAGTGGATGCCCCGATGCACTGGGAATGCACAGCACACCATTCACCTTCAGCAGGCCAGAGGCATCGTGATACAGGACCTGAAGCACCACGATAAAAAGGGGTCCAAAGCCAAAAGCCTCGAGGATGCTGAGCAGGTACTGGGGGGTCAATTCAATCAAAGGCCTTCTCTTTATCAAGGGAGACTAGGGCAATGTCCAGGCCAAAAAGCTCTACAGCCATGAGCAGGTCACACAGCAGGAATAGGTTGTCCTGGATGGTCCTGCCTGGCACACAGTAGCTCAGCTCGCCTCTACAGGCAGCGTGCCAGTTGGCTTGATCCGCCCACATTCCTTGGGCTCAATGACAGAGACCATAACGGTGCAGAGCCAGTTCACCAGCACCTTCACCAAGATCTTATAGTCAGTGCACAGAAGGAAGGTGGACCGCCAGTTCTTAAGGCAGCTGAGGTCCCCCTTCTTGGGCAGTAAGGTGAGCACCACCTAGCAGCAGCTGGTTAATAGAGTCTCATTGGCAAGGCTCTCACAGAAGACATGGAGGAGACTGGGCCCAAGGAGGGGCCAGAAAGCTTTGTAAAACTCCATGGGCAGTCTGTCAAGGCCCGGGACCCTGCCAAAGGTAAGCCCCCCCATAGCAGCCTCGAGCTCTGCCAGAGAGAACTCATGCTCCAGGACCTTGGCCTGTGAAGCGCAGGGGCACAGTAGTTCCTCATGCAGCCACTGAGCAGCCTCCAAATAGATGGGGTCAGCTGCAAGGAAGTTCCAATAGAAGGCAATGGCATGCCCCTGCACTTTGCTCGGGTCCATAAGCAGCTGTCCCTCCAGAGTCTTAAGATGGTCCAGAGTCTTTTCCACAGCCCGCTGCCTCTCCAAGCCAAAAAAGAAGCCAGTCAGGCATTGGCCTCTGCCAGTTCCTGGCAATGGGCATGCACTCTCACACTGTGGGCCATGCCCTCTGCCAGCTCCGCAGGTGTTCCTTGTGGGACTGGAGGCTCTTGAGGAGCACCGCATTGTTGCTGGCATGAAGCAGGGCTGCCTTGAACTCCACCACGTCCTCCTCCAGCTCCTGGGTGCAGCAGTGGATCTCGCTGCTAGCTGGGAATACTGCTGGCAGAACACCTGGACCTGGTTCTTCCCCACGTCCCACCACAGCTGCCAGGAGAAGTAGCCTCCTCGTGCAGCCTCCCAGCTCCTCCAGAAGTGGGCAAAGTAGTCCCAGAAGTGGGTGACCTGTAGCAGGCAAATGTTGAGGCATCAGTAAGGGGTCTGTGTATGCACCCTGTTGAGCAGCCTGAGTTTACAGCAGACCAGGGCATGGCCTGAGAGGCCCGATGGAATGATGCAGCTGCTGTGCAGTAATGGCAGATGATGCCAGGCAATGTAGAGGTGGTCAAGGCGGGCCATGGCGATCCCACTGGAGCTCATCTTTGCCCAGGTATATTGGCATGCATCAGCGTGGAGGACCACCAGAAATAGATGAGGTCCACCGCCTCCAGTACAGCCCGCAACTTGTGGGCTGAAGGCAGGTGTAGGTCTGGCCCCATCCGGTCTAGCCATGCATCGATGATACAGTTGAAATCCCCACCCATGAGAAGCAGGTCATCACTCTCACTGGCATCACACAAGAGATTGCCCAGAGTCTCTAAGAAGGCTATCCTCTCCTTCCCTTTGGTGGGTGTGTAGATGTTTATGAGGAGTGGGTCTGGTGTGCCAGGGTGACGCAGACTGTCAGCAGCCAGCCAGGGACAACCTCTTATGCCACCACTGAGTTGTACTGCAGCTGCAGTGAGAGGAGGGTTGCCACCCCTCCACCAAGTTTAGCACCATGGCTTAGAAACAGGTGGCCTCTCCAGGCAGCGTGCCAGTCAGCTTGATCATACATGTTGCTATGTGTCTCCTGGAGGAAGGTGATCACTAGCCACTTCTGCTGCAAACCCTCCAGGACAGCTATCTGCTGCACTGGGTCCCTGCAGCCATTGGTATTCAGTGAAGCAATTGTGGTAGCAGCCATGAGTAGGAGAATAGAGAGGAAGGATAGGCACAGTATAGGAGGTATACTATAGGTGGAGAGCAGGTGATAGAGTAGGGCAAAACCACAGAAACAGGGGAAGGCCTATCCTTGCCCTATTCTATTCTGTGGACCCACCCCAGCCCCACATGTCCCTCACCTGGGTCACCAGTTTCTCAAACTGGATGGCATGTTGACCCACGCCCGGATCCCAGTGCATGAACCTCACTGCATCTCTGACTGCATGGGAAAACTGTGCAGGGTCTAGGCACCACTGATGGATATTCTCCTCCATGTTTCTCTGGCCCTTGATCTGCTCCTAGAGGTTGAGGAGTCCTCCAGAGCTGGGGGCCACCCAGGGGGGTCCTCCAGCAGGAGCTGGATGTTCCCGACCGAGAACCGGAGGGGCCTCACCCTGGGTGGGGACCTACCAGGTGAGGCCGGTGAATGTGCCCTCAATGGACAGGCTCCCTAGCAGGCTGCCCTCAGCATCTGGGTTGAGAACCATCTCCAGGAGATCAATCCCTATCCGCTTCGGGGGCAAATGTTGTTGGCCTTGGTGGGCAGGGGAGCAGGTGGGGGGCGGGTGTTGGGCCCCTCTGCCATCTCCTGCACCTGACACCAGAGAGGCAGGCACTCTACCTCTGCCTCACTGCTCATAAGCCCCATAGGCTGTGATGGGGGCGAGGGGTTGCCAGATTCCTCCAGCATTCCCCACACTGCAGGGACATCCTCAGTCATAGCCTGAGGCAGTGGGGTCACTGGGGGGGGGCAGGCAGGGTGGGGTCAGGCTCCCTGGCTACATTATCTCCATCACTGGCAGGGGCAGGCCCTAAAGGAGCTAGCTTCTCGTGCAGCTCCTTTCCACCTCTTGTTTTTGGCTTGGGAGTAGGAGTAGGTGGCACCTCCCTCAAAGCAGGTGGGCTGGCTTGCCACCTCCAGGCCCACCAGTTCAACTGTGGCCAGAGTGGAGGGAGGAGGAGAGGGGATCTCAGTTGTTCCACCCACCAGGGCCCCATGGCCTGAGAAGCTAGCTGCCCAGGGTGGAACTGGGATGGGGGGGACTGGAAGGATGTTCCAGCCCCTCCACCAGAAGAAGTCCCCACACTGGAGGGGGCAGCCCCATCAGGTGGGTGGAGGGTGGAGGGAGGATGAGAGGAAGCCGGTGTGGCATCAGCACCCGAGGCATCAGCCACCTCAGAAGGGAATGGGGCAGGTGGGAGCTGGGAGGAGTCCCCAGCCCCTCCACTGGATGGGGTGTCAGCTCCAACAGGGGCAGGAGGAGCCTGGGAGGATGTCCCAGGCTCCCCCTCAGGTGGCATGCTCATACCAGAGGCATCGATCCCCCAAGATGGAGCAGAGGTCAAGGGGGGCTGGGAGGAGCCCTCAGCCCCACCTTTTGATCAGGCTCCTATGCCAGAGGTGGACCCACCATCTCCCTGTATGGGTCAGAAGCCGGAGTCCCAGCTGACTGCCCCAGGGGGCACTGGGCAGCCAGGTGGGAGCTGCTGCCACAACGGCAGCATGCCATCCTGCCCTGGGAGAAGTACACCGCGTATCGCCTCCTATCCACCACACAGGTTAGAGAGAGAGGTAGGGTCTGGGAGCCCCCCTTGAGGAATATGAATGCCTGCCTCTGGAAGGACAGGACATGCCTGAGCCTGGGGTCCCTGCTCCCCATGGTCAGCCTGTGCCAGGGGTTGATGAGGATGCCATAGCACTCGAGCACTTTGGTGAGGTCCCAGTCTGGCAGGTGTGGGGGCACGCTGGAGGCCACCATCCACACTGTCAGAGTCTCCATGGATGTGGCCAAGTAGTGGATGCCCAAGACCACCAGCCCCGCTGCACACACCTCCCTCACCAGGCTGGGGGAGCTCAGGTAGATAACAGGCACTGAGTTCACCCGGGAGGTGTACCAGACATTTCAGCATTCCAGCAGGTCTGCCAGAGCGCCGGCAGTCCTCCACACTGACATGGAGAGGGGCGTGCACTTGCAGGCCATGGATGACGGACAGGTCTGCAGAGACATCCCTGTGCCAAGTGCCCTGGCTGCTGGCAGTCATCCTGGGCAGGAGAGGGTTAACTCTCCCACAGGAGATGCTGTTGGGGGGAGCCTCAAACTAAAGCTGGGGACTTGGGAGGGGGCTAAAATAGAGGAATGGGGGGAGGCAGGGAGCGGGGTTGGGGGGAATGCGCAGAAGGGACCTGAGCTGGAGGAGCTCAAAAGGCCTTCACCTGCTGGTGGCCATCTTGAAAGAAAGAGTTTTGTATTTTAACATGGTTTTAGAAATACATCATTGATTAATACATATAAGAAAACTGATGCAACATCAGCTATGTTCCAAGCCCTAGAAATTTGAACAGTGATGCTGACATACCATCTAAGGTTCACGACTCAATTAGCAAATGCAGGACATAAACAGATTTGAAAATGAAAGAATGCAGTGAAAATACTGTTATGGTTAATATGAACAGCTTTACAAGAGAGATACTGTGCAGGTGGTATGCAGTTTTTCATTTTAAAGTTCCTTTTTCCATTGGTATTTCAGAAATGGCCCCTGATGATCTCCACTACCGTTCAGTATATCATTGGAATGATTATATTTTGATGATGTATTTTACTACTATATCTTGAAATTGCTGTTTCACTGCTGATACAGTATAACACTGGTTGATAGAAGCCCATTAAAAAGTCTTTAACAGTGGACATTGACAGTTTGTTACAAAACTATGAGGTATCGATGGAACAAAGCATAAGCACAGAGAGGAAAACACAGGTTTAACTGGTAAAATATAGCAATGTGCTGATGTTTTACCTCAGGGGATTATTTGGGTTCATATCTGATTTAGTGGGAAAAGGAAACAAGCTTGGAAAACTCAGTCTAGACTACTGTAAGCATTTGTCCATTTCACAATTCAGGTTGACCCAGTTAAGAACCCCTGTCCCAGAAAATATTGTTTCAAAGCAACAGAAGTGCTGCTAATACAGATGACTGTACATTACACTGGATGTCAGTACAGCTTGTTTTATTTAGTCAGATAGATTTAACTTCAAAGGCAGCAAGTAATTTTTAGATGTCCAAGTTGAGATACTTAAGAGGGGCACAGATTTCAAAGGATGGGTAGTCAACATCTTCTGAAAATCAGGCACTTCAAAGAATTCTAAGTTGGGCACTTAAGTCACTAATCACTTTTAAACATTTAGGTACAGATATAAAATTTCCCATGAGTTATATCAATAATAAAGTGTTTTTCCATTACCGGTATAAATACAATTTTGCTTTTTTAATTAAGCCTGCTATGTTTTAATCCTTTAACTGTGTGAATATTTAGTAGTAGGTTTCAGAATAAATTAGATCATGAGTGACAGATACAGTTAGCGACACTGCTCATTAGTGCTAGGAGTGTACTCTGGCAAATCTCTCTATTTTAAAAGATGAGACAGCAGTATTTACTTCCAAGGACCTCCTTTTATTCTCACTTTAAAAATATATGCACTTTGCTTATTAGAGTAATATGGTATGTAGACACTTCAAATAGTGTTAAGGAAATGATGCTTCCTAAAGAAGATGCTTTCATTAATGTGTTTCCATTAATTTTAATGTTTGACCCCCTGGGGGTCTATTTTTCATTTTATTCATCTGGTAAAGTGGCTGTAACTGCTTATGGAAAGATAGCGTACCTCAGTTCCAATTCGTGACCTACTTTCAGATACAGGAGTCATACTGTCTGCTATTTTATCTGAAGTCTGAACCACCTTCCACTGCACGGTTTTCAGGCTGCTATCCGATTGCTCATCAGATGCTGAATAGCAGTGAATATGCTGTAATGGAGGCCAAATACGAAGTTATATTTATTGTGTGGTAAGTGCACAGGAATTGCTCTGCAGCTGTAACCAAACATATTCTCATGGCACAAAGTGCACTGTAAAAATGGTAGATCTCACTCTAAGATAATCCTGGATGGATGCGATATCATACATCAGTGCTGTACATTACAGTGCTGTAAAGAACATCTGTACCAGATCCCATTATGACT
Organism: Crocodylus siamensis; assembly: GCF_052110815.1. NCBI lineage: Eukaryota > Metazoa > Chordata > Crocodylia > Crocodylidae > Crocodylus > Crocodylus siamensis. The sequence continues at coordinate 153,190,364 of NC_143396.1, read as the reverse complement.
CATGGTAAATCTCATTTTGCCGGCAACCCATGAGTCTCTGCAGCATCCCACTCGACCCGCTCCCGGGGCAGCGCTCTAGCCTTGGCCAGAGATTGTGTGATCTGCCCGAGCACTGGGCCGGTCCCTCCCCCAGACTTTTAGTGACCCTGATGTAAAAATCACGGTTCGTTTCTTTGGAGGCTCAACGAATAATAATCCTTAGGCACACATTGTTGGTGATACAAAAGGTATATATTTGCAAATAGGGTCAGAGGGAGAAGACAAAAGATCAAAACCCTCTGCCCCCGGGAACAATCATTAGCAGGCTTTTATCCCCTCTCTTCTGGCACGTGTACAGAAGCAGGAACTCTTACAACTCATTTCCGGTTCATACAAACATGCATGTGAATACGTCAGATCATACATCGCATGTATATTATAATTAACTACTTAAGTATGCGGGGCGGATAGGCTTAATATGTATTAGGTTATTGCGCGTGCTTAGAAGGGACCCGAGGTTATGAAGGGTTCAACCCCAAGGCTAAGATTGCAATTACTCTTATCTTAGCCTAAGAAATGTGGGAGCCATGAAAGAAAGTGTGATTTAGTGTAACAAAGAGATAGTAAATTTGCAGAACAAAGAGAGAGTGATACCTTAGTACAAAGAGCCTTTGGTAGTTTTCCCTTCAATTTCCAACCCCCCTTCCCTCTCCCATTAAGGAGACAAGGAGGGCTAGCAGCTGTGTTTTTTTCTAAATCTGCTATTGATAATGCATTTTTAATAATATTTCTAACAACCCAAAGTGGCAAGGCCCCTGTTTCCAACCCCACCCCCCAACCACTTTTTATCACTCAAGTGTGTATTCCATCTACCCCATTTGTGTATTTGTAAAGATTGCAGCGCTCCATTGAGTGCTGTGCTGTTTGCTGGACACTGCATTCCCACAGGGGGCTGTCCAAGATGTTCATCTTGTGCAGTGTTGTTTTGAAGCATCTATATCCAGATCTCAGTGTGTTCAGCCTGACCCATGCTTCTCCGTCAAGGTTGTGACCTGTGGGGGACTCATTTGGTGTTGGTATAAAATGCTGTAGTAATAGATTTCAGACCAGATTACTCTGAACAATCATTTCATTTCTATTTGCCCCACCCCTTATCTCAATTTAGCGCAGCACACAAGGCCACAGTACCCAGCCTGCTAAGCTATCCATGGACCCAGAAACTTGGCAGCAGGGGAGCAGTTAGGGTCTGTCTTCTTATGTCACTTGTTCTTATGCCCTAGACTGCAAGGAATGCATCTGTCTGTGTACAAGTGTGCAGTCTGTTATGAGTCTCTGTGCACTGTTAAGTACAGAATTCAGCTTTTTCGTGTGACAACTTCTGGACCATACAGGACCACAGTAATGTGCTAGAATGTATACCATTGCAAGCGTGGTAGTTCTGAGCACTTTGAAGTTGGCACACCATGTTGTGTTGGCTACACATCTTAAAGCAGATACCCATGCAGAAACTTTACTGCTAACCTTCTGCATGTGACGTTTATAGGTGAGGAAATGACCTATTGTGACTCCTTGGTAGCTTGGGGTATGCTCATAGGAAAAGATGTGGTTGCCTACTCTGATATTCAGTCTGCTCTTGGCTCAATGATTGTTCAGATGGAAGACTGATGATACTGATTTATTGGTGCTCCCTATTTATCTCATGCTTTTCAAACACTCCCACCATCTCTACTTCCATTCTACTGGCTTGGGACAAAGCTGAGACACCAAGGTCATTATCTCCTGCTGTTGCTTGTGACTTATCAGTCTATGTTACACTAAGTGGGACCATAGTTATTGTGCGCACAAAAAGTTTGGCAGCCGCAACATTTAGTTAAACCAAGGAATGTCACTGTCATGTGAGGCATTTTCCCTGTTACTCCAAGGTTTCATGTTTGGTAGGTTGGCTTCCGTCCTGCCTTCATCACCTCCCCACCTCTCAATGTCATAACTGCCCAGTACAGCCAGGGTCTTTCCCCACTCTCTCAATGTTAACTCAGAAGAAGATTTCAAGTTCTGGAGCAGGCAGTATTGCACAGTTTTTTGTTTAAAAATTTGGCAATTTTAACCTGTGATTAAAATCAGGCAAGTCTGTTTCTTGGGCTGCATTTCTCTGCAGCCCTGGTGTGTACCAGGAGGGAATTGGGAATTCAGTGGAACTGGGGAGAGAGAGGGGAAGGGAAATGGTGCCCAGCCAGCCTGGGTTGTGGGCAGCAGTGTCCATGACACACAGCTGGAGGAGCTTAGGGCTGGAGACCCATGGACCCCATGGCAGGGGTACTCAAAACCCTCTGGTCATACTTCTCTGGGGAGGGCTCCCAATTCATGTTGGTGAGGAGATACTTGGCTTCACCCAGACAGCCAGCCACTATGAGGGGCCAGGGCTACTAACATTGGTGTAGTGGGACACACACACACACACACACACACACACACCTGGAGTGAATTTGAACTAACTTGCAGTGTTTTAGACCAAATTAATTTTCAAGCTTATATGGTTTCAAAAGAAATGAGTATGAAATTCTGCAATTACAACTGCATTTTTCTTTGACAGCCTAGGTTACTTCACCTGATTTCAGTGGAGTTAAATGGACATAATTCAACTATAAATGAGGTTCTAAATTTTGGACTTCATTCAAACCTGAAAGTCATAATGTATGTGGAGTGCTTTGAATGTAGGAAGATCAAAAATGGAGAAGAAACCCTGTGAACTGAAAAGACTTCTCTTGCGTTATTGAATGGAATTATGTTATTTTTTTCAGATTACATCAAAAATTTATGAAGGATTATGGAATATTTTTCTTTTAGGTCTAGGGTTTTTATCCTGGTTGGTTCCTAAATCCTTGAGCGTGAAGATAATTTTGCATATTTTGTTTGTTTCATATCAGTATATGTACTAAAACAATATTACATTCCAATGACTTTGCTATGCTGCCCATTTGTAGGAAAGCATTTAGCAAGTTCTGTGGTTGACACGCCATGGTTGTAAATCTTTAGTACTCTTAAATGTCCAAAAAATGATCTACTGAATGCTTATTTGTTTCCTTTGTACATAGTTTTTGCACCTTCTTCCAACAAAGGCATAACCAGCTTCCTTGAAGCTTCTTTTAAAATGTCTACTAAATTAACACAAAGGTAGAGAACTACGAATTTCTGTATAATCTGTGGCATATTTGCATTTCACATGGTTAGGCAGAAGGAAAATATAAAACAAAACAAACAAACAAACAAAAACCCACTTGTGTCCTATTGGTAGCATTGTCATCTGTGAACTGTGAGTCCTTGGTTTTCATCAGAACCCAGGCCCACCTCAACACTAACATAAAGTAGTAAAGTGCCTTGCACTGCTGGAGGTGCCATATGTAGGATGAGACTTCCACTGAACACACTTCCTTAAATTGTTTATAGCTACTCAGATGAAAGGTAAATATCCAACAAAATCTTTAAATGGGACTAAGACTTAAGCAGAAAAACTTCAACCTCCAGAACAAAGCTGAATGGTGAAGTCATGGTAAATACTTTATTTGGCACTTTTAGCCTTTTTTCCTGTTTGCGAATAGGCCACAAGGAGTTTATGATTTTTCCCCCAATTTATTTCATATTTGAAAACATTATCTGACTAATAGTTGTGAGTAATTCTATACATGTGTTTTGAGGCATCTAGGGAAAAAAACAAACAAACTATTGCTTTTGCTTTTACTACTTCTTCATGTTTTTGAGTGAAGAATTCAACAGATACTTGGTAGGATGGTTTGGGCTGAGAGGGTGGACCTGTATTTGGAGTGCACTTTAGAGGGATTTCTGTTGGCATAAACATTGCACACCAGATTAATTTCACTTGCTTTTGAAATAAAAATTCCAAGTGGCCATTCTAAGCTTGATTTACGTTGCTATATTTATCTACAGGTTCACATCATGCCACCAAGAGGAAGTGATGGGTGATGGTTGGAGACTCCCTTTTGCAGGAAGTAGAGGCTGCCATCTGCTGACTCGACCTGTTGTCTCAGGAGGCATGCTGCTTGCCTGGAGCAAAAGTTGTCACCAAAGGATTACCGAGACTCATTCTGCCCTCTGACTACTACCCCATGTTGCTCATCCATGTGGACACTAATAATATTGCCAGAGGTGACCCTGAGCAGATCAAAAATGAATATAGGGCTCTGGATGTAAGGGTGAAAAGTTCAGGGACTCAGGTGAGGTTCTCTTTCATCCTTCTGGTCAGGGGGAAGGACCTGGTTAGGATCAGATGCATCTTGCAGATCAATGCATGGCTGTACAGATGGTGCCATCAGCACCATCTTTGGCTTCTTTGAGCACATGATTTTTTTTCAAAGAAGAAGGATTGCTAGGAAGAGATGGGATCCACCTCATGAAAACAGAGAAGAGCAACTTCATAGACAAGCTTGCTAACCTAGTGAGGAGGGCTTTAAACTAAGTTCACCAAGGTATGGAGACCAAAACCCTGAGTTAAGTGGGAAAGTGGGAGACCTGGAGGAAGAGCAAGCAGGAGACGGCAACAGAGGAGGTGTTCTCATACTTCTTGAGAAATCAGGGCAATCAGCTAGTTACCTCAGGTGTCTATACACAAATCCATGGTATTGTATTAGTAGCAAGAAAAACAACCTCCAGGCAAAAAGCCTACAAAATGCAGGCTTTTCACTCCATCTCCCAGCAAACATAGTTTAAAGCCCTCCTCAGTAAGTTAGCGAGCTAGTCTGTGAAGATGCTCTTCCCTCTCTTCACTAGGTGGATCCCATTTCTTCCCACCAATCCTTCTTCTTGGAACAACATCCCACAGGAATAATATATTTGCAACTATTACCAGAGATATGTAGACACTATGGGTAAAATTCTATTTTTTTCCGGTCATACAAGTGGGTGGTTGTAGTTGTCCAACATGACTTCTTTAGCACTTACACCATGTAGAAATTCTATTCCCAAGCACATACCCTACACACGTAGACTACTACATACATATATAGACTGGGCATGCACACTGGCAAAAAAATGGGAGAGAACATATACAACACTTCTCTTTTGACCCCAGTTACTTAGTTGCTAGGATAATGCCAGAGGAGTTAAAGGACTGGGAATTTAGGTCCCTTCACCCCAGTGGAGTTTCCAAGATGGGGCTCTCCAGCTTCCAAAGACAGCTCATGAACCTTTAGAGCTTCAGTAACTAATGAAGTCACTGAGAAAAGATGGATGGAAGAGAGGTCCCAGGGGAAGCTTCTGCTTTACTGTAAGTAAGGTCCCACAATAACACCAAGGCCCACGCTGCAGTCTATCAGGTCAGCAGCCACCTCATTAAGCCTCACATCTTTTGCCTTACTCCTGGCCCCACATAGCTCCCACAGACTCCCACATGATCCTGGAGCTACAGAAAATATCAACCAATCCCCACCATGTAGCTCATGTCAGGCTGCATGGTAGGGGACCCTGCCACACTCAATTTAAGGTGTAATGGAAACCATGCACAAAATCATTATACACAATTTGTGGCAACACTACTTGCCTGAATATGTAGTTAATCATGTGGTAAGTATAATGTTTGCCAGGAGCCCTAAAAACTCAAACTGTGCCTAGCTGTCTTGGATTTGTCCTCAGCCTGAAGAAGGGTGTGCGCGCCCAAAAGCTTGCAGAGAAGTGGGAGGCTTTTTTTGCAATTTTGCACTTGGTCTAATAAAAGGGATCATCTCTGAACCAAGAGTTATAGCGTTTTTATTTCTTTTTGTCTCAGACCAACATGGCTACCAAATATATCCCTGAAACATAGAAGATGCCATATTTTAGCTGATTTGGGAAATATAAGTTTTATTGCTGAGCAAGAAGGAAAGTTATTTTGAGACTCCCTGCCTTCCTGACATCTGAAACCTCCAGGAGTTAGAACAGCCTTATCTGAACAACAAGGAGCAATTCACGCAAAAGACTCTCACAGACCCAGGGGAATAAACTTCCAGCCTCAAAATTCCCTTGTGCAAAATGAAGTTTATTTTCTACCAAAGACGATTTTTGTCGTCTTGGATTTGTCCTTAGCCTGAAGAAGGATGAGCCTGAAAGCTTGCAAAGAAAGTTGGGTTTTTTTTGTGATTTCTTTGTTGGTCTGATAACAGGTATCTTCTCTAAACCAAGAGTTCTAGCTTTGCATGTCTTTTTAACTCCCACTTTAGGCATCTAAATTCAAAATTACAATCTTCAAAACTCCTTCTAACCTGCTGTCCAGGTATGGTCAGAAGCACCTCAGTCTTGACAGTTCTGAAGAACTGGTTTATCACATGTGCACCAGCAGGATACATGAGGGATGCTTTTGGGTATCTCAAAGCATGTCCAAAGCACCAGGAAAAAATGATGTCACTACTACATTATCTAATAAATCATGTTCAGGGCACTCACACAGAAAGTAGGAGACCAGGGCTCAGATCCCTCTTCTGCTCAAGAGAACTGAAACCCATACATCCAAGCTTTCTTGGAAAGTACTCCAGCCACATGGTTATAAACCACTGTTGAGATAAGGGGCTCTCAATCTCTCTTATTAAAGTGTTCCACTTTGCATTAAATGATTAAAGACTCCTTGAGGCAGGAAAAGCAAAAACAAGAACAAACACTTTAGCTTATTTGCTAGGGAACTCACCTGGTTTTGGTAATTGAAGTCCTGGTCAATATTCTAACAAATTTACATTTATTTTATGAGTATAAGGCTGTAAAACATGCTCCCAATTCAAAGGGGAAGGGGTGGCAGTTTAGAGCTGTAAAATTCCAACTCAAAAGTGGCACCTAGGTCCCAGACAGCAGTGAAATTTAAAACAAGTTCATCTTCTCAGCATTTCCTATTAGTTAGTTTAGATATGTTCTTTCAGCCTCATGGCTTTTGTGGATCCCTTCCTCAGGTATCTGACTTTTCCCATAAGTTGTATTGTGGGCCAAGTTACCGAACTCAGGGCCTTAGATTCCACAATTCTGGTAAGGTGCCTGAAAGTTAAATGACACAATGCTGAGGGTTGCAGCAGCTAGATCCTCTTGTAGATTTAGCCCTTAGCCTACAGCAATACCACAAAATATAAAGCACTGGTGATATTTTCTTTTTTGTAGTCAAGTGGTCAACTATGGTTGATATTTAGTGGTTTCTTTTGGTTTAAAATACTTCAGATGTACAACTACATTTTTTAAATAAGTCCTTGATTATATAGAGTTTGGTCCAAGCTGATCCTTGTCATTTATGGCTTTTGAGCTTGACCTAAGAAGATTTTCTGTACAGAAGATTGAACTCTACAGAATAACGTGGCAACTAGACTCCATTGTAGGCTTAAGGATAAGAGGAAGTGGATAATGGAAAGTGGCATCTGCTCTGTCTTCTAAATGAAGCTTGTGTAACACAGACTTCCATAAGCATGATAACATCACGGAAGCATTTAAACATAATTGGACTGCACTTGGTACAATTATCCTTCTAAATGTGCTGTGAGTCTTCCTATGACCTTCTGGATCTAATTGGTAAAATTTAGGAGGAGGATAAAACAGCAATAAATACAGGATGTTCGTTTTAGTTTTCAGCACAGTAATTGCCATTTATTAATACCTTTTTTCTTTGCATCATTGGCAAATTTCAGAAATAATCCTAAGAAACTTATAATGCATGCACTATTTAATAGGAAAGCAATGGAAACCTCTGGCACTGTATTAATTAGGGTTGACTGAATTAAAATGTTATCCAGGGACAGTAACCTATTTTGAAATTTCAGTCTAAGTGGAATGACTCTGAGACCTTGGTGTCTTGTATTCTTTTCCATTCAGGGACAAAGTAAATACATATTTGAGAAAAAATATGTCTTCTCAAATAAAAATGTGTGTTTACACTTTTAGCAATTTCAGCTTTTAAATATATTATTATTATTATACACTAGTACTGTGGTAGAATCTTAGTTTACATATCTTCCTACAACCACCTCAGAGGGGAGAGGTTGTATTCAATAGCTAGAGTCTGCTGTTACTAGTCATCCATCTTCAGAGAGAGAAGAGCATCATATAATGTACTTCTTCTCCCATACCAATAATCATACATTAAAGATAAGGGTCCAGACTAAGCCCATGAAAGTGTAAAGATTGAGTTAAGACTTGCAGCATTTCCTGAAACTTGATCCCTTACTTTGCCAGAGTAGAACATCTACACTATCTGATCATTCATCTTTCAGGTTTCATAATCCTGACAAAACTAAATTCCACAGGACAAATCTTTATTTTAAAAGATGCTTAATAAGGGATTGATAGATACATAAGAGACTAAATTCTGTCTTCAGTTGATCCACTGAATTCAACAAAGTTACTTCATATTTACAGGTGTGTAATCAAGCAGAACTTGACTTATAGCAACTCAATTCATGGATGACAAAACTCCAATGAAGTTACACTAGGAACAAATTCAAAAAAGGTAGCTAACACCTTACCTGCATTTGCCTTTCATATTAATGGTGGCTACCTGATAAATAGACTAAAGCTTAATTTGGCAAAAAACATAATTAATATACATGGTACTAAAGAGTCAAGGGGAAAAGAGTGATAATTTAAAAAGAGATAGATATTAGGGTTGTGCGAAACAGCAGCATCTTGTTTCAACTTCAGTTTCAATATTTCAATAGGAAAGTGTTTTGTTTCAAGTTTCATTTCATTTCAAAACTGCTGTTCCACTTTGTTTTGTCGAAACCTTCACTGTTTCAACGTTTCACCCATAGGCTATAATGGGGAAGCACAAAACTATAAATGGTCATTTTATTTCTCACCTGATTCAGATGAAACTTGCAGGAATGGTAGCCCCTTCCCAGGCTAGGAAGCCTATCAAGCTTCAAGGAGATAGGTGCAGGGGTTTCTGGGAAACTGCACCTCAAGCTGCTGACAAGCAAAACTCCTGTCGTGTGTGTTAAGGCACAGCAGGGTGAAAACTGCAGGCTTGCTAGGCCCTGCTGGGGCCATGGGGCCTGCCAGCTTTCAAGGAGGTAAGTTCAGGGGTTTCTGGGAAACTGCACCTCAGGCTGCTAACAAGGAAAATTTGTGACGGGGCTGACACTCTGTGTTAAGCCACAGTGGGGCAAAAGCTGCAGGTATGCTAGTCCCTGCTGAGGCCACAAAGCCTGCTGAGTTTCAAGGAGATAGGTACCAGACTTTCAGGGAAATTGCACCTTAGGCTGTTGACAAGCTGTTGGGACCACCAGATGACACGGTAGTGTGCCCCAATAAGACCTCCTCCTTCCCTTCAGCCTCAGGTCAGTCCACCAATTTAAATGACAAAAGGTAATAACTTAGTAAGCAGCACAGTAGCACCAGCAGCATCTCAGGCAGCCAAACTGTTACAGACGACTAGAGCCTTTCTTTCCTTTCCTGGAGGAGCTTCTTCTTCAGCAGCTGCCAGAGAACTCTCCCTGCCAGCCCTCGTCCTGGGGCTTAGATGTGCCCAGGGCCCTGCATTTTTCCGGTCACGTGCTAGGGGTGTTGGTATAAGGACATGGCACTAGCAGACAAGGTCCTTACTTTTGGGTCAGTCTAATCTGGTATGTTTTAGCAGACCAACTGAATAGTTAGTTACAGAAATATATCTTATCACACTTTCAGATTGAAAACGCTTCATCAGGCTGTAACAGGGGGCGTTCTCAGGGCCGATCTACCGATGCCCCGCCCACCTATTCTGAGCCAAACACCTGCCTTCATCTGCCATGCCTTGATGATATCTAATTAAGTTGTTAATTAGGCAGGAAGCTGCCCATTTCTTGCCCCAATGCCAGGGGGCGCTATCTAAGGTTCCGTTCCTCCCCTACACCACAGCCCAAACCTCACAGATGGCATCCACAGACGTTAACCTCCCCAGCCCCACACTGGGCCCCAAAATCCTTCAGTCCCGACCCCTACAAGATCCCTCCACTTCATTCTGGGCTGCCTATCCCTGAGCTGTTCCGCCTTATGAGTGTGGTCCCCCCGGGACCTTTGGCTACACAGGCCTTATCTCCAGGCCAGTCAGAACCCCAGGCCCTCAGCTCTGGGCATCCCTCATAAAGGGCCCCTGGCTCTTTGGGCCTTCCGGTCCTGGCCCCAGCATTGGCCAGTCAAGAGATTTCAAGTCAAGCTTCTGAGCCTATCACCCCACTCTCTCTCTTGAGTCCACCTCCTAGACCCTACTAGAGGGTAACTCACCCAGTTGTGGGAGCTGGGATTATTAAGGCACCCCAACCCACCTTTCACTTGGTGGTAATTGGCCTGGCATTTTCCAGGAGCTCCCACACCACTGGCCCCTTCAGGCCACCCACTCCCAGCAGGGTGCCATTTTAGGTCATGCCCAGGACCAGGAGCCTCCAAACCATTTCCTACAGCTCCTACCCTTACCTCCAAGTTGTTGCATGCAGCCTTGCAGCCAGGCAATGTTACTGCCTGGCCTGCCAGCAGCAAACAGCTCTATTTATATAGGCGGCCAGAGATCTAAAATGGCCACCACAATCAAGCATCTGCTGGCTGATTGGCTCAGTTCTTAAAGTGGCAGGCACAAACAGTGCCCTGCCACACAGACTGAGGAAGCACCTGCAGTCACAGTGTGTTTGTGCTGTTCCTGGATGGAAGGAATAATAAAGAAGGAGGCAGAGGCTGGCATGCAATGCAGGCAAGAAAGTCAGTCAGTGAAAATAGAAATGGAGGCATCAGGGGGTGAGGGACAGGTTGGGATGTAGGTGGGGAATAGGGATGTAGCAGCACAGGTTCAAGTGAAGAGGTACCTGGGAAGTCAGATGTGCAGCAGGTTGCATAGTGTCATAAATCCAATGTCTATATTGAGTCCATGAGTTTCTGTACGTAGGAGTCTGAAGAAGTGAAGTTCATAGGCCCTGCTCTGACAGTGGGGCATTAACTGGCTTTTTAAAAAGGAAAAAAGGAAATAGGTGTGCACCAGGAGCTTGGGGAACCCCAGCAGTGGGAGGTTCACCTTCAGGAATACCAGGTGCTCCACCAAACCAGGATCCAAGCAAGTGCAATGGGGTGTCACTACATCTCCAGCAATGCTAAACACTCTATTACTTGGAACACTGGTCAGTGGATGGGACAGGTGTTCATGGGCAGCCGTGTCCAGATGTGGTCACATCTGGCTGCAGCTTGCCCAGTAGGCCAAGGGGTCACACAGCAGAAGCTCCACATCCTCAGCAAGATAAGCAGCCACCAAGGCCTGAGTGCTACCTTCTGGATGGCTGGTTCTGGTGCCTTTGGACCCCACCATGGAACTCACGCCGTTGGCCCACACTGGCAGCTTTGTCTGCTATGTATGCTGCCCTTCACACTTGGGTCACACATGGTGCCCAGAATGTGGACCATACTGGACCACAAGGGATCAAGCCATTTCCTGATGCCCTCCTTCAGGCACCTTATCAGTGCTTGGATGTCTTGTGACAGTGGCTTGCCCCAGCCAGGAACATTGATCACCTGGAAGCTCTCCATTTGGCTCTGAAGTTCTCTCACTATGGGGATCAGATGGCTAAGAAGAACATTGCCAGTGCTTAAGGTCTTCATAGCCTTGAGGAAGAGCTTGAGGAAAACCAAGATCTGGGAGATAGTATCCCACTTAGCTCTGTTAAGGGGGCCACTGATCCCAATGTCCCTGAGCAAGGCTATCTCATGGATGGCCTTCTGTTGCTCCAAAAGCCTCTTGAGCATCCAAGTCTTCACATCCTGCATAATTCTGTGCTGCAGGATGTTCAGCTCTGCTTGTTTGTCCCACAGCATTTTATCCTCCTTGATGCTCTGGTGGAAGTAGTCTGCTACCTTCCTGAATTTGGAAATGAGTTTGCTGGTGGTGCTGGCACCATCCCTGGCAACCCTGTCCCCCTCTAAGGTGCCCTTGAAATGAGGTGCAACAAAGTTGGCATCATGAACCACCTTGACCATATTGGCCCCATTATCAGTGACCATGAGCCCCCCAGGTGAGCTCACCCAGCCCAATGAGTCACCCCTGCACCAAACAGTTCATGGCTTCCATGATCCTGGCTGCCATGTTGGACTTATCCATCACCTCAGCTTGAAGGAGAGCTCACCAATGGCCTGACTGGTCACACCAGTGTCCTGTGAGGGAGAGGTGGGTGTGATCTCCACCCTGGCTGCTCCAGATGTCCAAAGTGAAGTCTAAGGCCACCTGCAGACCTGACTTGTACGGCTCTTCCCTCAAGTACTCCCTGCATGCCTCATACAGGGAGGGCGTCACTGTCCTGCTGAGGGTAGCGTGTGCGAGCACTATGTACAATGGGGCCACAAGCACCATGAGCTGCCTGAACCCTGGCTGCTCAACTAAGGAGAAGAGCTGGCCATCCACAAAAATCTCCTCAGTGGTCTGGGTGATCTCGCTCACACTTCCAATGTGCCCCCTTTTAAGTCTGCCTTTCCACCACTGTTCCAGGGTGGCCTGCCTTTGCTTTGGGGGGTGGGGGTTTGGAGTGAGAAAGGGACTTCCCTTTGGGCACACTCCCACTGCTGCCAGGCTGAGGAGGAGCAAGGGCAAGGGAGTGGTGCCTGCAAAGATGCATTAGTATCCCCGTAGTGCTCATGTGTTTTGTTCCCTTGCCTCGGCTGATTTTGGCTTGGCAGTCCAGGCACATAGTGTACGTGGGATCATCTGCCAGCTCAAAATCATCCCAGACCACACTACCCACCCACTTCTGGGTTGTGGATGCATGTGTGGATGCTGCACTTTCCCCCTCCTCAGCAGGCAGAGACACAGTAAAAGGATGTGAAGAAGCTTGAGAGAGTCCAGAGGAGAGCCCCGCACATGATCAGAGGTCAGGAAAACAGACCTTATGATGAGAGGCTAAGAGCTATGGGACTCTTCAGCCTGGAAGAGCACAGGCTCGGGGTGATCTGATGGCCACCTATAAGTTTATCAGGGGTGCTCACCAGGATCTGGGGGAATGTCTGTTCACCAGAGCGCCCCAATGGATGACAAGGTCAAATGGTCACAAACTCCTTCAGGACAATTTCAGGCTGAACATAAGGAAAAACTTCTTTACTGTCCGAGCCCCCAAGGTCTGGAATAGACTACTGCCGGAGGTGGTTCAAGCACCTATTTTGAACACCTTCAAGAGAAATTTGGATGTTTATCTTGCTAGGATGCTATGACCCCTGCTGACTTCCTGCCTTTTGGGCAGGGGGATGGACTCAATGATCTTCCAAGGTCCCTTCCAGCCCTAACGTCTATGAAAGCTGTGAAATCTATGAAACCTGGCAGGCTTTGTGGCCTAGCAGGGGCTACCATGCCTTCATTTTTCACCCTGCTGTGCCTTTACACACACACACACACACACACACACACACACACACACACGTTGCTTATCAGAAGCTTGAGGTGCAGTTTCCCAGTAATCCCTGAACCTAACTCTTTGAAACTTTTCAGGTATCATGGCCTGAGAAAGGGCTACCATTTCTGCACGTTGCATCTGAATCACGTGAGAAATGAACACGTTATAGTCAGTTTTGTGCTTCCTCTTTATAGTGTATGGGTGAAATGTCGAAACAGGAACAGTTTCAACAAAATTAAATAGAACAGCGGTTTCAAAATAAAAAAAAAACTTGAAACAAAACACCATCCCATCAAAACATTGAAATGGATGTTGAAACATAATGCTGCTATTTTGCACAGCCCTAATCACTATCTCAGGTTCTGCAACATTAAGGGTGCCTACCTACATTTACTTAAAGAAAACACCTACAAACGTTGAAGCTAGCTAATTCAAGATCAGGGTCAGTTATTAATACTAATCAACAGCAGTGTTCATATAGAATTGAATGCAATTATAATGGGGTTTCATAATGGAAAATGTCCTATCTTGGGGGCTATGTCCATACTGAATAGGCAAGGATTTCTTAAGGTGCTTGCACCAACTATGGACTAACTATGCAGTTGAAATAAAGTTAGACAAGCTTTTGAATGCAAAATATTGATTGTCAGGTCTCTGATCACAGAAACCAGACAAAGAATAGTGAAAACCAGATGATGGGAGGGTGTGAGAGAAATTTTCTGGGGCAGCAGACACACAACCATCACAACTACAACATCACTCTTACTCTACTGAATAATGCGGTATAACTTCGGGAAAATCTCCAAATCAGCTTGCTCAGGCACTGGTAAAAATTTTACAATGGTAGCACTGCACTCAGTTGGGGCTAATTTATCCTTGCTGAGAAGCAGTGTTAATTAACCTGGGCTACACTACACTACAATCTTCAGCACAGACATACCCTAACAGCGAAGCAGAAGGAAGGTCTCTGATTGTCTAAGGCAGTGGTGCTCAAACTTTTCCCTGACAAACTGGATGAGCAGTTCCCTGTCCGTCCATGAACTGGATCCTGCTGGTGGTCCTGAGCCAGTGGACATGATGGGCACCAACCAAGTACTCAGAGGGCAGTGGGGGAGCAGCCCAGCCCAACCCATCTTCACAAGAAAGGGGGTATCATTTGGCCCTGTGGAGAAAAGGGGTGTGTGGCCTGGCTGCAACCCAGCCCTACAGGGGGAGGGGCACAGCCTAGCTCTGCAGGGAAAGCAGGCATGGCATAGCCCCATGGAAGAAGGGTCATGGTCTCAAACCAGCCCCAGAGGGTGCAGTGAAAAGGGGGCATGAACCAGCTGCAACTGTCAGTGCGGAGCTTGGGGTTTGGGAATTTGGTAGTGGGAGGTTGGCTACATTTATGGCCACTGCTCCCCTGCTGCCAAATTTTCTGCTACATGGGGAGCCCTGCAGGCCAGATGCAATGGCTCCAAGGGCTGCATTTGGCATGCGGGCCAGAGGTTAGGCACCCCTAGTCTAGTATGCATCTGTAATACAACAGCAGCATGCTTTATCTGAAATGTTCCTGAGCACTTCCTGCTCCTGCTTGCATGCCCCAAGCCCAGAAAAATTCCAGGAAGGGGGTTGTTCCCAATAGGCACTCACTATAAGCATGCTAGAGGCTGTGATCATAGATGTGGATACAGAGGAATAGCCCAGAGTCAGTTCCCTCACTAGCATTTCCCGGTTTGAAGTCTGTGAAGGGATGCAGGAATGTCCACCGGGGGCAAGCTTGCTGCCACTGTATTAACTCAGAAACATCACAGCATTCCACTTGGGAGTCTTTTATATAGTGAAGTCTTGATTTTAATGGTAAAGTTTTGACTTCCAGAGTTTTTTCCATATGTAAGTTGTGTGTTGAACATGCTGATTTCAGTTGGAAGGGATTCACAGCAGTTTCAAGAATCCCAGTGAATTATATTGCAGGGATGAAATACTATATAAATATACATATTTATCAATCTTTTTAGACTTAAGGCATCCCTTGGAAAATGCCAGCTCTTAGTTTGCACTTGTTGTTTGACTATGGAAATCATCACTGAACAGTTTTTTTCTGTTGCAAAGAACTCAAAAAGACCACAACAGGTTAGAGTGTTCTTGAAACTATGGATTCCTATTTGAAATCTCTGGGTTTAGTCTGTGAAAAGTGTCTGCACACCTAATATTACTAATATTGTAGTACTCTAAATCATCCTTAAAAGGATTTTGAGGCACACCAGGTTGTCACAACATCCTTGTTGAGAATCCTATGTGAAACAAGGCAGCACCAGGCTGAGACACACCATTATAGATTTCATAGATTTCACAGACATTAGGGCTGGAAGGGACCTCGGGAGATCATCGAGTCCAGCCCCCCACCCAAAGGGCAGGAAGTCAGCTGGGGTCATAGGATCCCAGCAAGATAAGCATCCAATTTACTCCTGAAGGTGTTCAATGTAGGCGCTTGAACCACCTCCGCTGGCAGACTGTTCCAGACCTTGGGGGCTCGGACAGTAAAGAAATTCTTCCTTATGTCCAGCCTGAAACGGTCTTGCAGGAGTTTGTGACCGTTCGACCTCGTCATCCCTTGGGGCGCTCTGGTGAACAGATGTTCCCCCAGATCCTGGTGGTCACCCCTGATAAACTTGTAGGTGGCCATCAGATCACCCCTGAGCCTGCGCTTTTCCAGACTGAAGAGTCCCATGGCTCTCAGCCTGTCATCGTAAGATCTGTTTTCCTGACCTCTGATCATGCGCGTTGCTCTCCTCTGGACTCTCTCAAGCTTCTCCACATCCTTTTTGAATTGTGGAGCCCAAAACTGGACGCAGTACTCCAGCTGCGGCCTCACCAAGGCCGAGTACAAGGGGAGAATGACGTCCCGGGATTTGCTCGAGAAGCATCTATGGATGCACGCCAGCATTTTGGTCGCTTTACTAGCCGCAGCATCGCATTGGAGGCTCATGTTCATCTTGTGGTCAATGATGACCACCAAGTCTTTTTCTTCTATAGTGCTAACCAACGTAGCACTGCCGAGCCTATAAGGGTGCTGCAGGTTTTTCCTCCCAAGGTGGAGAACCTTGCATTTTTCAGTGTTAAACACCATCAGGTTCTCATCTGCCCATTTGCTGAGCTTGTCCAGGTCAGCCTGGATCACCCGCCTATCTTCTGGCATGGATGCTTTGCCCCAAAGTTTGGTGTCATCGGCGAACTTGGCCAGTCCACTCCTAAATCCAATGTCCACATCGTTAATGAAGCTGTTGAACAGTATGGGTCCCAGGACAGAGCCTTGAGGGACCTCACTGGTTACAGGGCACCATGATGAGTGACTGCCATCAATCACAAACCTCTGGGTCGGACCACGAAGCCAATTTCCCAGCCAGCGGATCGTGGTGGAGCCAAGGCCACAACTGGGCAGTTTGGCCAAGAGGTGATCATGGGATACTAGATCAAAAGCTTTTTTGAAGTCAAGATATATGACATCCATCTCTTCTCCCTTGTCCAGGTGATAGGTCACCTGGTCATAGAAGGAAATGAGATTGGTCAAACAAGACCTACCCACAACAAACCCATGCTGGCTGTCCCTTAGAATGTTAGCCTGGGCCAGTCCCTCAAGGATGGCCTCCTTAATAAACTTTTCTAAGATCTTCCCCAGGATAGAAGTCAGGCTAATGGGCCTGTAGTTAGCTGGATCCACTCTCCTCCCTTTCTTGAAGATCAGCACCACATTGGCCTTCTTCCAGTCTTCGGGCACTACACCAGAGCTTCAGGAGTTTTCAAAGATCCATGCCAGGGGCTGGGCTATGATGCTCGCCAGCTCCTTGAGTACCCTGGGGTGCAGGTTGTCAGGGCCAGCTGACTTGAAGGTATCCAGCTTCTCAAGGTGTTCCTTCACGAGGTCAGCATTGATGGAGGGTAGGGGATCCCCCTCACCCAGATTTCCCTGTCCCATAGCAGGCATGGGCATCCCATGGGACTGATGAAAGACTGACGCAAAGTACCTATTTAATAGGTTGGTTTTTTCCTGGGCATCAGTTGTCAGTTGCCCCATCTGGTTTAGCAGGGGTCCAACATTGCCCTTGCTTTTCCTCCGGCTCCCCACGTATCTGAAAAAGGACTTTTTGTTGTCCTTGATGCCTGAAGCTAGTTGGAGTTCAGTTGCAGCCTTGGCTTTCCTGGTTTGGTCCCTGCAGGACCGGACCAGCGCGGAGTAATCCTCCTTGGAGGTGAATCCCATCCTCCATCCTTTGTAGGCTTTCCTTTTTAGCCACAGTAGGTCCGCTAGGTCCCTGGAGAGCCAGGGGGGCTGCTGTGCCTTCTTGCTGCCTTTCCTCCGTGTTGGAATAGATTTAGCTTGTGCACTGAGGATCGCTTCCTTGAGAAGCAACCACTCTTCTTGAACTCCCAACTCCCTGGGGTCATGGTCCCTGAGGGCCTGACTGACTAGCCTCTTGAGCTTGTCAAAGTCGGCTTTTCTGAAGTCAAGGACTTCTGTGTTGCTGACTGACTTGCCAGCTTTACGGCAGATGGTGAAGGTGATCAGCTCATGGTCGCTGTCACCCAACTTCCCATCAATCACTAGGTCGCTGATTAGGTCGTCCCCCATAGCCAGTACCAGGTCAAGCAGCGCTTTGCCTCTTGTTGGCCCATAGACTTGTTGAGTCAGGTAGAGGTCATCCACGCTCAAGAGAAAGCTTTGCGCCCACTCAGATTAAGCTCAGTGATCTTCCCACGAGATGTCCGGGTAATTGAAGTCACCCATGACAACCAAGGTCCTGGAGCAAGCGGCCTCAGTCAGTTCCCGGGCAAGCTCCTGGTCAAGCTCGGGACTTTGAGTGGGAGGTCTGTAGTAGACTCCTACCGTTGTGTCCCCTGTGCCGAATTCCCCATGAATTTTTACCCAGAGGGTCTCTAGCTGTCCATGCCGGTCGCCAACATCAGCTTGCAGGGACATGTAGCTTTCCTTCACATAGAGAGCTACACCCCTGCCCCTTTTGTCAACACGATCCCTCCTGTACAGGGTATAGCCCTCTATACCCGTGGTCCAGTCATGGTTGGAGTCCCACCAGGTCTCCGTTATCCCAATGACATCATATTTCTTTGCACTGAGCAGGAGGAGGAGCTCATCCTGCTTGTTGCCCAGGCTCCTGGCATTAGTGTACAGGCAGGCAAGTGTGCCCTTGGGGGGCTCTTGCCTTGCCCACAGATTGTGCCAGGGCTGGGGCAGGAGTGGGCTCCCTTAAGTGCCCCTTTAAGTGCCTTGGTCCGCTGGCTTTGCAAGGGCCGTTTGGCGGGCCAGCAGGGGCAGTAGTCCCCCCATCCCCCGGCGGGCTTAGTTTAAAGCCCGGTGGAGCAGGTCAGCCAGCCTGGCTGAGAAGAGCCTCCTCCCCAGCGGAGAGAGATGGAGGCCATCTCTTCCCAGCAGCTCACTGCCTCTCTCTCCAAAGAGCGGGCTGTGGTCATGGAAGCCAAAGCCTTCCCGATAACACCAGCGCCGCAGTCTTTGGTTCACCGCATGGATCCTCCTCTCCCTCCTCAGCCCATAGCCCGAGACTGGGAGGATTGAGGAAAACACCACCTCAGCTCCCAGACCCCTAAGCCCCACTTCCAACTCCCTGTAGCGCCTCATGACCTGGCTGGGGGTGCTCCGAGCCATGTCATTGGCGCCCACATGAATCAGGAGCATGGGGTAGTGGTCTGTAGGCCGGAGGAGCTGCGGGATCCTCTCCGCAATGTCTCGGATGCGGGCCCCCGGGAAGCAGCAGACTTCCCAGGCTAAGGGGTCGGGGCGGCAGATTGCCCCCTCAGTGCCCCGCAGGATGGAGTCTCCCACAACAAACACCTTACGCTTTGTCTTGGGGAGAGCGGGGCCAGTAGCTGTGGTCGAGCCTGGGTTGCCTGCGGGAGCCGGCAACTGCGTGGGCTCTGCTGGGGCTGCAAGAGGTGCGAACCTGTTGCTAAGCTCCGGCGGGGCAGGGGCCTTGGTGCGGCGGGCCTTGGGGCCCTTGACCACCTTGGTCCATGCCCCTGACTGGGCAGAGCGGGAGGTCCCAGAGTCCTCCTTAGTCGCGGAGGGAGACGGAGCTCTCCCCTGCGGCTCCCGGGGGAGAAGGGCCTGGCAGTAGGAGTCTATCTCCTGCTCGCAGTCCCTGATGGCACACAGTCTCTGGACTGTGGCCTGGAGCTCCTCCAGCTGGTGCGCCAGAGACCCCAGCAGGGAGCAGACCCCGCAAGGGGAGGGGGCCATGCTCCCGGGCCCCAGCGTCTGAAAAAGGGACAGGCAGCCCCCGCAGCCAAGAGCCAGGGGCTCCGTCTGCGTGGAGCCCGGAACCATGGGCTCCGTCTGGGTGGCCGTCTCTGAGGTGCCCAGTGGAGGGGCCGCAGAGCCCGAGGGGACCCTCGGGGTGCGGCGCGTGCCCATCCGTGTCATGCCTCTCGTAGGCTGGCTACGGCTGGGGCTGACTACTCTGGGGGGGTCACAGGCAGGGTCTCGTGCCCTCCCACGTCCTCCCCTGCGCGAACTCCGTGCTAACTCAAGCGCCTGTTTACGCAGCCTGTTCGCGCGGCTCCGGTCGCGGGGCTCCCTGGGGGGCTGGGCCAAGTAGGGTCCTGGGCGGGGGCTTGACCCGGCCTGGCACCAGGCAGCGGCCTCCTCCCAGCAAGCGAGGAGTTAACCCCTTCCCACCACGAGCCCGCTTACCTCCGGCTGTGCTGGGGGTCGGCAGGGGGCTCGGCGGCTGCTGAGGGGGTGTCTGGGGGGCTTCGGGGGAAGTGGGAGCGCAGCGGGCTTCACCCGCGCGTCTCTCACCGCTCCAGAGCCTACCTGAGTGTTTTTATTTTAAAATTTTTTTTATCCCCGTTTGGCAGGCCCTTTTAAACTACGCGCATGCGCAGTGAGCCTGCCGTCGGGGAACACTGGCTTCTCAGGCCAGGGGGGCCCTGCCCAGGATTGGGGGGCCCTGCCCTACAGGAGGGGGACTGGTGAGTACCCCCTCCTTCACTCCTCTCTCCTTGGGGAGCTGGACCAAGTAGGGGCCTGGGCGGGGGCTTGACCCGGCCCGGCACCAGGCAGCGGCCTCCTCCGAGCAAGCGAGGAGTTAACCCCTTCCCACCACAAGCCCGCTTACCTCCGGCTGTGCTGGGGGTCGGCAGGGGGCTTGGCGGCTGCTGAGGGGGTGTCTGGGGTGCTTCGGGGGAGTGGGGGCGCAGCGGGCTTCACCCGCCTGTCTCTCACCGCTCCAGAGCCTACCATGTTGGTTCTGCACATGCTTGTTTCTGAGGCAGCATCAGGGCAGCCCTGCACATGAGCCATAAGGTCTGAAGAGTTAGCACAGGGCATCACAGCATGGCATTGCCTTGAACCATAGAGACAAACCCCGCAAGGCAGGGATGCTGGTTTCTATTCCAGCAACACTCACTTGTTATTGAATAGTAGGCAAACCCCTCACGACCTCCCTGTGCCCCATTTTATGAATACTGTTCGGTTTCACATGATCAGAATTAATTCCCCCATAAACTCCTCCAAGACTGTTTTGGGCTAGACATAAGGAAAAACTTATTTACTGTCCGAGCACCCAAGGCATAGAATAGACTCCCTCCAGAAGTGGTGCAAGTACCTACTCTGGACTCTTTTATGAAATGTTTGGACGTTTATCTTGCTGGGATCCTTTGACCCAAGCTGAATTCCTTCCCCTGGAGCAGTGGACTGGACTCAATGATCTTCCGAGGTCCCTTCCAGCCCTAATATCTATGAAATCTATGAAATTAATATGTACAAAGTGCAGTTACAAGTGAGCTAACAGGATTTAAGTCACTATATAAAAGCAAGCCATTATTACTCTGAATGTGTACAGGAATAATAATTTGTTTTTATAGACTAGTAAAATCAGTAGATCACAGGAATAAATTCAAATGTATCATGTGTCACAGGGTTGTGGAAGACTGGGGAAAGTGACACATTCTGGCTTAATTTCCCGAAGTCGATTTTGTTATGCATGAATACATTTATGAAATATGTGTAAGCAAAAGCATGTATTTCTTTCTAGATTATGGAAATTTCTAGTAAAAACAATTTTATCTGAAAAATAGCCATAATTTTAAATATCAATTATTCATATTTTTGGAGAGTTCTGAAAACTCCATAAACTTTGAGGCATATAATTAATTGATCTTAACAAAGCTATGAAAAGAGGACTGTTTTCTGTTCTTTAAATTATGTAAGGAATCAGTTAAGCTATCTGTCTTTAGTTTACTACCAATTATTCAGAATAAAATAAACTCAAATCTCTCTCCTCATTAATGTTCAATTCAACATGCTTGTCTTCAAAAAGGCCTTGAAAGCATTATGGTGTATCTTCATGGTATGACATTCCTCAGATCACTCTCAGCACTGAGAAGTAAATCTGCCTGAGTATAGAAATGTCATGGAAAGCCTCACATGCAGCCCCACGTGGATCAGTACATGAAGAACCACATAAGGAGACTTTGCACAGCTTGAGTACTACAGATAAGGGCTGTGCGAAGCTTCAGTCACTGATTCGATTTGTCAAAGATTTGGCCTGATTCAGTGGCCAAATCTCTGAATCTGAATCGAATCAGGAGACCCTTTAATCTCTCCAAATCAAATCGGAACCCTCTGAACTGATTTGGAGAGGTTAAGAGAGATTTGATAATTTAGCCATAGACACAGCTTTAAATGTTTTTTCTACATACCTCAAGGTACCAGGCGGCTCATGAATGCTAAGATGGTGGGGCAGATGGAGCATCCCCCCCAGCTCAGCAACTGGTGCCTCTTGGGTCTGGGGCAGGGTACTCAGGGTCCCCCTGCAGCCAATCACTGAGAAAGGGAGGCAATGGGGGGTGTCTCCCACACACTCAGCGGCAGACTCAGAAGTGGACTGGAAATATTTCCCACCCCCTGCACTCCTGTGGGATGCTCTATCTGCTGCACCATCTCAGTATTCATGATCTGTGCCTGGTACCTCAATGTATGTAAGAAACATTTAAAGCTGTGTCTATGGCCAAATCACTGATTCTTCAAATCAGCGTCAAATCTTCAGATTTGGATTCAGTCAAATCAAATTGGGACAGTGATCCGAACCAACAAATAGAATCACTGTCCCCCAAATCAAGCTGAATCCAAATTGCATACAGCCCACTTTGCACACCCCTACTATAGCTATAATATCCAAAGAGGTTGGGATAAGAGTAGCCAGTCTACACCAGACTCCAACTGTGCAATTGTCACTGTATAGTTATTTAGTACTTATGTACACAAGTACTAAATGACCGCACAGTAACCTGAGTTACTGTGGGACTGTGCATTAACCGGAATTACTGTGCAGTAGCACTGATGAGCACCTTTCTTGTGACGCTGCTGCTCAGTAGCCTAATGCTACTGTGCAGTAGCTTTGCATCAGTTTTTGCCACACAACATTACTGAGCAGTAGTATTGGGCCTCTGCACAGTCAGCATCACATGTACACATGGACAAACAATTGTTCATGTAAAATGAAAAACACATTACATGATTGGGAGTTAAGAATTCTGAGTTCTGTTCCTGGTTCCAACACTGAAATACTGACACTCAGCATATCATTTAAGTTTCAGAGTCCCATAGCTTGATGACACTAATTGTGTACGATCAGTGTGCGAAGTATCTAATACACACATTATTAACCATTTGCATATGCATGGCTATAGACGCATGTATTTGAAGCAGGAAGAATCTCCAGGAAATTTGCAGTGCCAAAAGCTCATCAATTTAATTTCCAGCTTGCAATGGATCCCTGCCACCCACATGCCATGTGGCTCCGGATCCAGGAAATGATTCTATTTGGGACCTGATTTTTGAATGTTATGAAGACACAGTAGAAAATAACTCAAGTCATGAGTTGATTTAGTTTCAAATAAATGTCAGGACAAACAAAGCAGGTGTATAAGTAAGAGAGGTTTTTTCATATCCAAAGGACAAAGTGTGACAAACTAAGTGAAGTAATCAGGAATGAAGAGTTCAGGGAAATAAATGCAGAGAAGATCTGGAATTTTGTAAAGTGCATGCCATAGTCCTAACAGCATAGATTCAAAGCTTGTCACTGCTTCCTCTAAGAGCTTGTTCAGCTTCTATGCAGTCCATCATGCACAGTCATGTAGATATGACTGAGGCCCTGGCTACATGGTTTCAGATTTAACAACTGGTTCAGCATAGGCAAGTCTACAAAGACCATGCAGGTACTGTCTTTAGCTATCCAACTGCTGCTGGTACTGTGATTCACCTTATTCATCAATATGCAGGAGGTTGGCAGAGGGGGGAGGGCTCTGACACTAGCTCCTCTTCAGAAGGGAAGCTGCAGGGACTTCCTTTGCCCCAGCCATAGCCTTTAGAAATTACAGCAGCCAGTCTCTGAACACATGGGCATCCCAGCCATCCTACACCCTACAAGACTCTGATATTGCTTCCATTCCAGAAAGGCACAGAAGAGTTTCACTTTTACCCCAGACAAGGCATATACTGCTTGTAAAATTTTATATCTGACTTGGAAGGACCTGGCCACAAGTTCAAACATATGTAAGTTCCTACTCAGTGCCCTTCCTTCTGGCTTGTAGATAAATGCAAGTAATGCTGATGTGACTAGAATTGATATTTTTTGCATGGGAGAAGGGTCCAGGAGGTTGATTTTCCCCATGTTCTTTTAGCAGAAAGGATTTTATCTGGTCCACAGAGAAAGACAGAACTGATTAGTGAGACTTCATGGTGACTTGTGATACTGGCCCTGCCTCCCCAGGGCAGTAGTTTCATGTGGTAGACAGGCAGATTGGAGCCAGAGAGCAAAGAGCACAGCCCTCTGGGATGCTGAAGGACCAAGCCATGCCTCATGATGCTACATGTAATGGGACAGGTGTTACACATGATGCTGGAAATCGCCATATTGTCAAGAAGTTGTTGGAAAGAGCTAACTTTTCTTCCCAGAAAAACCATCTATTTCATGTTTTTATGAAAAACAACTTGAATGCCTGTATACTTTCTTTTGGCAGGGCTAATATGTTGTAATTCTTGTGCTAATAAAATGCCTGTACATACCCTATAGAATCAATTACACACACCCCAGACCATATGTATGCATTAATAGTTACATTGTATGTATGCATTGTTAATGTATGTTAATTATTATCTTAGAAGTTGCAGTCATTTACATATTCCTCACTTTCAAAATTTGATCCGTGGCTTTTCTGTCCCTCATTATTACCCCTCTGAGAAACTATCATTGAAATCACACAATAGAGCACTTGGAAAAGTCTCACATGGAAGATGCTACAGAAGTTCAAAGTGTGAATAAGGGACCAGAAAATGGGGAAATCTGTCATTATTTTCTCTTGAAATCTTGTTTATTTTTAAAAAATGGATCTACCATATTTACCTGAATCCAAAATGACTTCTAATTTAAGATGACACCCCACCACCTTAATAATTAGATTCTATACATGAAAGGTGTATAATATTTTATCATTTTTCATTATGGGAGGGTCATCTTAAATTCAGCCCACCCTCCCCTGCAGCATGAAAAGTAGCGTTAGGGGGCAGGTGGTAGGGGGCAGACAGCAGGGCAGTCAAGTGGCCTGAACCCCTGCCACTGATCCTTCACTAGCTACCCACCCTCCCCCAGTCCCTGCACCCCTACCACCTGACACCCTACCACTTAACCTCTTGCTGCCTGCTCCCACCACAGTGCCTGCACGCACTGATGGCTACCTGCCCGCCTGCTGCTCCATTCCTGTACCTCCCCACACTTTGTCTTCTACTACTTGCTCGCCATGCTGCCTATGACTCTGACCAGAGCTGCAACAGCCTCATACTCAAATCCAAAATGAGGAGCTCCCTCCCTCATATTGAATGGGGAAGAAAACCTCATCTTGGATTTGAGTAACTCTGGTCTGTTTGGTTAGGTATAGTTTTCAAGAGATACTTTTACTCTTCACCAGTGACACACAATATGTTTACATTTCAGATTCTTTTTTGTACTGTTGATGTTTATTTAAATGGAGTGTTTCAGTTTGGTGAACATTTAGGTAATTCAAGTCATTTTTATACTCATCTTTTCCTTTTGTATGCCATTTTGTCAGTAGTTGACAAATAATTAATTACACACCAAATATTTTCAAAATATGCCTAAACTACACTGGAAAATACTTTTTAACTCTGCCAAAAACTTTGTTTAGCGTGCTTAATTCCAAACCCTTTGCAACATGCTCTTAATATTTTCTAGGAAAAATCCCTCCAGGGTTAATCTTACCATTTCAAATTTAAAACACTATTTAAAATTTTTAGGATGAAGGGTTTATTGGAGTGAGAAATGAAAGAACAGAATCAAGCTTATAATGATTAGTCTTATCTATGAACCAAAAATGAAACCTCCAATAATACAGTTGTTTATACTAATATGTTCTTTTATATTATAGCCTTTCCTTTTTTATGTGAGGAAGAAGTGCCTGAGAAAGAAGTGCCTAAGAAAGAGATAAGTTAGGTGAACTGATCAAAACAACTAGAAAACCAAAATAGATGTATAGTACAGAACAAACTGAGACAATACTACTCCGGAGCTGCGCCGCACGAACAAAGCGTGCAAATGGGGGAGGACTAGGGGGGACAGTCCCCCCAAGCTAGGAAGCACCCCCAGGGTTAACCCTTGGGGAGCAGGCTCTGGAGGTACCGGATCCCCCCAGTGGGGGAGCATAAGGGGTAGGACTGCCGGCAGGCACTTCCGGGAAGACCGGAGTGCCTGATTGGCTGACTGGGGCAGTGGTGGGAAATTCAAACAATGGCCTTTAAAAGCCGCAGTTTGACATAGCCCCCGGCACTTGGGAGCCAGGAGCAGAGGGGAGAGGAGGGATCCAGGCACACATGTGTCCCGCATGCACATGTGCCCCCTTACCAGACCCAAGGCAGAGGCGTACGCAGCAGCAGCAGAGCCAGCAGCAGGGGCAGCAGCAGCTGATCCCCCTAAGGTAAGTGGGAAGAGGGACCAGATGCAGCTGAGCTGGATCTGGAGGGAAGCCCCCTGGATCCCTCTTAGCTGAGCCAGTAGGGAGCTGTGCTCTGGAGCCATGCCACGTGAACAGAGTGCACAAACAGAGTGCTCAAACAGAGCGCGCCAGCATTTGTGTCGGAGTTCAAGCCGGCGGGCGAGCAGGAAGGGCCAGGAAGGAGACTCTTACTAGGGCAGGGCAAAGGCACTGCACTAAGCGAAAAACAAGCAGTAACTCCTATGATGGTGTTGATGCGGAGTGCTGCCAGGACCCCTGCCTGGGGGGAGCAGCCTACCCAGGGCTTGTCTGAGGCCTCCACCCAGACAGAGTCCATGGGGGAGCTGGCATCCCCCACGCCCTGGCCTGTGGGGGTTGCCCAGCAAGGCCCAGGGGGGCAGGGGTTAGGGACCCCCACACCTGTCCTGCAGGCACCCACTTTAGGGCCCTGGAGGTGCAGGTGAGGGAGCTCCAGGAGGAGGTTAGCAGGCTGAGGGGAATCACGGAGGTGGAGGAAGAAATTGATGGCTATTTCCTTTCCCTGCAGGGCCACACACTCAAGGAAGAAGCACCTCAGGAAGTGCCCTCTACTGCAGAGTGGCAGACGGTCACCTCCAGAACCAGGTCTGCTCATAAAACATCAGTACCAGTTCCTCCAGTCCAGCTGGAGAACAGTTACGAGGCCCTGGCAACACTGGAGGAGAAGGGAGGAGAGGAGGCAACTGGAGAGAAGGCAACTCCACACTCTCCACACTCTGAACAGGCCAAAGGAGCTAAGCAGTCCCGGAGGAGAAAGCGTCAAGTGATCGTCATAGGCGATTCCATCCTGAGAGGTACAGAGGGCCCCATCTGTCGCCAGGACCCCTTGACACGCGAGGTCTACTGCCTACCCGGAGCAAAGATTCATGATGTGACGGGGATGATCCAGATTGTGATCCAGCCCACCGATTACTACTCCATGGTCCTAATCCATGTGGGTACTAATGATGTGGCCAGGAGAAACCCTGATTACCTGATTGTGGACTATCACGATCTGGGGAGCGAGCTGAAGGAGATAGGTGCACAGGTGGTATTCTCTTCTGT
The DNA here is from genome assembly GCF_052110815.1 of Crocodylus siamensis. Taxonomy (NCBI): domain Eukaryota; kingdom Metazoa; phylum Chordata; order Crocodylia; family Crocodylidae; genus Crocodylus; species Crocodylus siamensis. Next base: position 153,162,936 of record NC_143396.1, on the reverse strand, counting down.
TCTACCAGTGAGTGGATGTGGTAGATGGCATGAGACGTGCATCACAGAGATCAGCTGGTGGTTTTGGGAATGGTGTCTTGGGGTGGGCTTTGGCTTCCTTGACAACAACCCGCACATCATGACGAGAGACATGCTCGGGTGGGATAGGCTCCACCTTTCCCCTAAAGGTAAGCATGTGTTCTCTTCTAGGTTGGCAGATCTCTTCTGGTGGGCTTTAAACTAGGCTTGTCAAGGGAAGGAGAAGACAAGGGAGGAGGAAGCCTTGGACCACTAAACCAAGCAATACTCATAAGTACAGCCCAGCCTAAACTGACGAGTGGAACATATACCCAGGTAAGCAACAGGGGCAATGCCATGACTAGGGGGCCAGTGCATACATCCTCAGGAGGCCTCAAGTACCTCTACACAAACACTCGTAGTGTGGGAAACAAGCAGGAGGAACTTACCCTCATGCTAACTGACACCAACCCAGACATAGTGGGGCTCACTGAAATGTGGTGGGACCCAACGCATGGCTGGGTGGTGAATATCAAGAGCTATAGGCTGTACAGGAGGGACAGGACAGGGAGGAAAGGCGGGGGTGTGGCGCTGTACATTAAGGAGGAATACACATCCTCACCAGGTAGCACAGAGTCAGAGGAGGGGCACACGGAAGTGCTCTGGGTTAGAATACAAGGCAGTCAAGGGGAAAGAGACTTAATGGTGGGGGTCTACTACAGACCACCCAACCAAGGGGAAGAGCTAGACCAGGAATTCTTAAGTCAGCTCACGGAGGTTGTTAAGTCAAAGGACATGGTCATCATGGGTGACCTGAACTTTCCAGACATCTGCTGGGAAGAGCAGTCAGCCAGGTCTGACTGCTCACGTAGGTTCCTAGCCCAAATGCAGGACCTCCATCTAACCCAGGAGGTGCACAGCCCCACCAGGGGAGATGCCTTGTTGGACTTAGTGATGGCCACAGGTGACGACCTGGTGAGGGGTCTGTGGGTGCTCGACCACCTGGGCAACAGTGATCATCACCTGCTGGAATTCACCATCCAGTGCAAGATGGCAAAGCCCTGCAGCAAGGCAGCAGCCCTAGATTTCAGGAGGGCTGGACTTCAGTGAGCTAAGGAGAATAGTTGGGGGAGCACTGAGGTCCCAGAGGGGAGGGGAGCCAGGTGTCCAAGAAGAGTGGTTGCTCCTTAAGGAGACGATCCTCCAAGCCCAAAGGGAGGTAATCCCAACATGGATCAAAGGGAGCAGGAGGGCGCAAAAGCCCCCATGGCTCACCAAAAGCATCCAGGAATGTCTTCTAGCTAAAAGGGAGGCATACACCCAATGGAAGGGAGGGGCCATCACCAGGGAGGATTATACTGCAGTTGCTCGGGGCTGCAGGGGGCAGTAAGTCAGGTGAAGGCCAAGGCGGAGATGGAACTGGGACTAGCTTCCCAGATCAAGGACAACAAGAAGTCCTTTTTTAAATACATAGGGGGCAAAAAGAAGGTACCGGGTAATGTGGGGCCCCTGCAAGACACACTAGGAAATTTGGATGTCACACCAGACGACAAAGCTAACCTATTTAATGACTTCTTTTGCCTCCATTTTCCTGAGCAGGGACCAGATCACTCCCCCCACTGGGCACCCCTCAGGCCCCAGGGGAGGCGCACCTAGGCCATGGGTCAGGGAGGATCTAGTCAGGGAACTTCTGGAGGGACTGGATGTATTTAAATCAGCTGGTCCAGGCGATCTCCACCCCAGAGTGCTGAGGGAATTAGCTGAGGTCATTGCAGGGACCCCTGGCACGGCTGTACGAGCACTCAGTGGTGCTCTGGTGTGGTGCCAGAGGACTGGAAGAAGGGCCAATGTGGTTCCCATCTTCAAAAAAGGGAGGAAGGAGGAGCTGGGGAACTATAGGCCAGTTAGTCTTACCTAGATCCTGGGTAAGCTTTTTGAGAGAATTATTCTGGCGCATGTCCATGAGGGGCCAGCAGGGGAGATTATGCTTAGGGGCAACCAACACAGGTTCATTAGAGGCAGGTCCTGTCAGACCAACCTGGTGGCCTTCTACGACCAGGTCACCAAATCCTTAGATGCAGGGGTAGCAGTGGATGTAGTCTTTCTGGACTTTCAGAAGGCCTTCGAGCACTGTCTCTCACCCCGTTCTCATTAAGAAACTGGGGGACTGTGGTGTTGACACCTACACAGTCAAATGGGTCACCAACTGGCTGGAGGGTTGCACCCAGAGAATGGTAGTGGATGGGTCATTTTTGACCTGGAGGGATGTGGGCAGTGGGGTTCCCCAGGGCTTGGTCCTCGGGCCCGCACTGTTCAACATCTTCATCAGTGACTTGGATGAGGGGGTAAAAAGCACCCTGTTCAAATTTGCTCATGACACTAAGATGTGGGCGGATGTGGGCATGTTAGAAGGAAGGAATAGGCTACAATCGGACCTAGACAGGTTACAGGGGTGGGCAGATGAGAATAGGATGGGATTCAACACTGACAAGTGCAAGGTGATGCACCTGGGGAGGAAGAACCAGCACCATACCTACAGGCTGGGGAACTCCCTTCTCGTCAGTGCAGAGGCAGAAAAGGATCTTGGAGTCATCATTGATGCCAAGATGAACATGGGCCGGCAGTGTGGGGATGCAGTCAGGAAGGCCAACCGCACCTTGTCATGCATCCACAGATGCATCTCAAGCAGGTCCAGGGAGGTGATCCTCCCCCTCTATGCAGGCACTGGTCAGGCCACAGCTGGAGTACTGCATCCAGTTCTGGGCGCGGCACTTCAAGAGGGATGTGGACAACATGGAGAGGGTCCAGAGGAGGCCACTTGCATGATCGGGGGCAGCAGGGCAGGCCCTATGAGGAGAGGCTAACAGGACCTGAACCTGTTCAGCCTCCACAAGAGAAGGCTGAGGGGGGATCTAGTGGCCTGTTACAAACTAGTCAGAGGGACCAGCAGGCATTGGGGGAGTCCCTGTTCCCCAGAGCACTTCCAGGAGTGACAAGAAATAACGGTCACAAGCTGGCAGAGGGTAAATTCAGATTAGACATCAGGAGGCACTACTTCACTGTCAGGACAGCTAGGATCTGGAACCAACCTCCAAGAGAAGTGGTGCTGGCTCCTACCCTGGGGGTCTTTAAGACAAGGCTTGACCATCACCTTGCTGGGGTCGTTTGACCCCAGTACTCTTTCCTGCTGTAGCAGGGGGTCGGACTTGGTGATCTGCTCAGGTCCCTTCTGACCCTACTAACTATGAAACTATGTAACACAGATAAGAAACAACTTTAACACGAAAAAGATGCAATTCTAGCACAAATATAAATGCCCCATAAAAAGGTTACAGAAGCAAAAGCAAAAAACAAGTGAAAACAACAAAAGAAAAATAATAACAATGCCTTATTCAGAAAAGGGAAAAAAATACAGTAAGCAAAGCAGACCAACTTCAATAGATGAAAAGAAACAAACACTTTTAGAGCCCAGTTTTACATAAACCCTTCATTTTAAATAAAAGAAAATTGCTTCTGCAGAAATTCAAAAACATCAAAGGGATAGGTTAGTGGATTAAAATGCACTAAAAATAGGGTGTTGAAATATTGAAATTTTATCATAGAATAGGTTACGATGGACAGACAACTGATAGGCACAGGTTAAAATTCTCCACTAAATAACTCCTTCCTCCAAAAAGCTGGCAACCCAAGGATTATTAGATAAAACTACTTTTTCTTTTCTGGTAACAGAATCTTGAATACATAGGTGTCCAACTAAAATATACTTTTGAAAAGATTTCCTAACATAACTGGTAGGACACAGCTAGCATTTTTAGAAACCATAAAACTGCTTTCTATCAAGCATGTTAAGAGTCCATCACAAGCATTAAAACATGAAATCTGCAACACATTAAAGAGGGAGTGACTGAAGAGCATGCCAGATCTTTGACTCCTGGCCATCTCCTTTCCCCTGCCAGATTCCCCCTCTCCTGCTCCTTTCACCATCTGTAACAGAGATACCCAGATGAGAATATGACTCCCTCTGTTTAAGGTATTTCCCTCACTTCTCTCTCTCTCACACACACAAGCATCACATTGAAAAAATATTCAAGAAGCATTTTCTCTTAGCTATGGAGTTGGGAAAATAATATAAAAAATATTTGTCAAAAAGGTTGTTTGAAAACCAACATTATCCATCAACTAACACATTGTCTTATACATGCTTTGTGAGAACATTTCTGAAACAACAGGGAAGGTACTTCAGAGAATCAGGAGGCTACTGTTCCCAGGAACATGAAAACAAATGAAAATCCTTTGCTACACAAACATGTCAGCAATATCATCATGTCAACCTGCAAACCTCAGAAAGTTGATAATGCCTGTTTTCCTGTGACAGATTATAAGACTATTTTATGTGCCATTAACTAAAGGACTAGATTTATGGCAGCCAATGTGAATGATGTTTGCACCACCATACTAGTTTGTTGGCTTGCAAAATGTTACTAAGACTTGAAATAGAATGTGCTTGCATATATACTTTATCATTCTAATAGAACAAAAGTACTGATTTCCATTTAGATGCATGCTTAATAATACTGAAGCAGCTAAACTTACAAAAGGACTGTAAGATTTGGATCTTAAAAAAGTAAATGTCAGGCAAACTATTTCAAAGATTCTTGTAGTCATGAATTAATGGTCTTATCTGATGCCCTATCCTATCTGATCTCTATATTTCTCTAGGCTTCAGTATATACTGGATCAGGCTCTAAGACCAGGCAATTGATTAAAAAATAATCACTTATTAATCTTTTTTATGAATCATCAAATGTGAACTTCTAAACATAATAAATAGTCCTGTACTTGGAACATTTTTAAGATACTTTCAAAAGCATAATACAACATGCACTACCCTAGTAGAGAAAAAATGAATACATATCATAGCAGAAACAGATAATGTCTATGATGTCTGTTAATTATATTACATAAGAATACAATTACTAAAATATAGCTATTGTCTTCCAGAAGTGTAAGAGAAGCATATACTACTAATAAAGCAGGTATACTATCTTTTTATACTAGAGGGCAAATTCAAGACCACGTCTTTAGTTAATGCAAATCATTAACATCAATAGTGAAAAATGATTTATACTATCTGTGTATTTAACATGCAATCTGCTAAAGACAATTCTTTTGGGATGTTATACATACCTAACTAAACATGAAAAATCAGCTCTCCACATCATGTATGATGATGAGTTTTCTGATCAAAGTCTGTTCAAGGAACTTAGGAGTTTCAACATGAAAAATCTTTTATCCACATGGCACATGACACATGAAAGATAATACATGAAAAACATTCAATTATCTAACTATTACAAAACTCTATGGGTCTGAAATCAAATGAATAGGATATATTAACGTATAAGGACAAACAGATACAGCATACCAAGTCACAAAGAAATGAAAATCTTTGAGTTTCACAATAAAGAGCTATCAAAAAACAATTTAAAAGATATGCATTATTTGGAAATACCAGATAAAATAAACTTCAGTCTTATTTGAAATTGCACTTACATGATTATGAGAAATCAATAACACTCAGTAAATATAAAACCTACTCAAAAACACTAATAACTAATTGATAAAAGCCCTTAGAATAAATCACTGAGAACTACACCAAATATCTCCTGAAATTAGAGGATTGTACCAGTTTGTGCTACTATTTTTTCAGCCTTGAAGAGATGCAACTTTTCTTAAGGGAAGATGTCTTAGACAGTTTCCAATTATGATTTGCATTTTTAATATTAAATTCTTTCTACAAACTTATTTGGCTCAAGCTACTGTCACTTCTGTGAAGTCATAGGAAAATGGGGCTGGAAAGGACTTCAAAAATCATTTAGTCTACCCTCCTGCTCAAGACAAGGCAATCCCTATATAAGCCATCTCAGATAAATGTATGCATAACCTTCAAAGATGCGGGGTTTTTGGTTGTAGCCATGTTAGTCTAAGGACATAGATGTCCTTACGTCCAAAGATATAAATTTTGCAACATCTCCACATAACTTGCTCCAGTACTTAAACACCACAGTTACAGGCTGCTTGCAGCTGTGGAAAAAAATTAAAATGGCTCTTTACCTTAAATTCAACGTACTCCTTCACTGAGCCCAACATATATGCAGAAGAGGCAGTGTGTTAGTTGTATCTGATTTTCCCAACATCTGTCTAGATCAGGTGCTTTAGTGAGGCTTTTTGACACTTTTATTTAACAGCTGATTGAATCAGCTTTAGTTAAAAGCACCAAAAACCTCCACTGAATTGCCCAATCTATACAGACGCTGTGCAGTCAGGTTGAAGTAACATGCTACTACTTCTGGTAAAGCACGTTATTTCTCCCATGTGTGTCAGCGCCCAGCAAGTTTCTGGTTTGGATTTTATTCTGTTTTCGCTTTACTTTGTAATTTTGCTACATCAACTTTGCAAACTATTTATTTTGTCTTCAGAATATGAAATAAACAAATGCAGAACAAACAAAACTGACAATAGGAAAGTCCTCTGATGGAAAGGTCCTCCAATGGAAAATCTTATGTCAACACTGACACGCTTGAAGGTGCACAATATATCAATTTAATTTTGTTCAGGAATAAACATTTAGAGTGAGAATTTTCAAAAGCAGCTAGCACTGAATGAACTCTGCCATAACTGTCCTTAAGTACAGCAGAGCTAAATCAAGAATTGGTGCTTTTGAAAATCCTAGGCAAAGTTACTAATTGGAGACATCCACCATTTTCTCCTCAAAAATAAAGCAATTTTATGCCCTCACAAATATGAATGCCAAAACACATCAAGAAATGTAAATACAGGATACAGACAAGTTATATATACTAGACATGTCTACATGTGCTATTGCTATTGTGTATTAAATTTAGTACCTCTAATATGTGGTACTACATAAATGCGCAGTAGCTGGTGCTAATGCAGTGTAGCAATGGCACACAGTCTTTTTTGTGATGTTTAATTCACAGTAGACTCATTCTACTATGCATTTGTGCATTAGCATGGTTTTTGCCATGATGCACTAATGCACAGTAGAATTAGTCTACTGAACATTAAGCGTCTTGTGTAGATGTGCCTATTGAGAATTAGCAACCACAGAGAAAAAAAAAACAAAACTACTGATCCAGCTCACACCCAGTTACTGAGTACACAGCTAGAAAAAACAAAACACTATGCGGACTACAAATTGGGAAATATTGTCCTGAAGTGGTTTATGCATGTACCAGAAAATTGTTCTATTCAAAAGCAACAACACCTGTATCTCTCCTACCAAAAAATCAATAAGATCATGAATCAAAGAGGCAACACAAGAATTTAATGATTCAAAGAGATAACAGAGACATTAAACCACAAGATGTCAATACATTTGATGGAATTCCCTTCACTGATTTCCTTAAAACAAGAAGTCTAAAAAGAGCCCTACCATATACAAACTGATGTTTCCCAAACTCCAGGATAGGAAAAAATGCCTGAACACATATTCAGTTCCTATGTCATGCTACTCAGATATATATACATAAATTTAATCTTAATCAGTGATGCATTGGGGAAAATTACAGACTCTTAGAAAGATATTAAAGGTCAGTCCAGTCAAGAAATCAATGTAAAATTTCATAACACTGAACTACCACACCCAATCATTCACAGTCAGGTCACATTTTAATTACTAAGAGACCTTTATGTAAGGAGAAAATAATTCCCACCATCAGTGGTATATGTAGTGTCAACATAAATCAAAAAGATTGAGATTAGACACCAAACTGTACCCAAGCTCTGTATTTGGAGATCCCACATGTAAGTATGTCACTCCTCCTGTGCATATCTAGGCTGACAAATATTATCCCCCACTCTTCTTGCTGTGTAGTTATTTGGCAAGAACATATTTAGTAGGCAACTGTTGAGCCTTCTGGATCATGGTATATGCATAAGGTTCATAGATTCATAGATGTTAGGGTTGGAAGGGACCTCAATAGATCATCGAGTCCGACCCCCTGCATAGGCAGGAAAGAGTGCTGGGTTCAGATGACCCCAGCCAGATGCCCATCCAACCTCCTCTTGAAGATACCCAGGGTAGGGGAGAGCACCACCTCCCTTGGGAGCCCCTTCCAGACCTTGGCCACTCTTAACTGTGAAGAAGTTCCTCCTAATGTCCTGTCTAAATCTGCTCTCTGCTAGCTTATGGCCATTATTTCTTGTGACCACCAGGGGCGCCTTGGTGAGCAGAGCCTCATCAATTCCCTTCTGTGCCCCCATGATAGATTTATAGGCAGCCACAAGGTCGCCTCTCAACCTTCTCTTGCAGAGGCTGAAGAGGTTCAGGTGCCTTATTCTCGTCTCATAGGGCTTGGCCTGCAAGCCCTTAACCATACGAGTGGGCCTCCTCTGGACCCTCTCCAGGTTATCCACATCCCTCTTGAAGTGTGGTGCCCAAAACTGCATGCAGTAGTCCAACTGTGGTCTGACCAGCGCCCAATAGAGGGGAAGTATCACCTCCTTGGTTCTGTTTGTCATGCATCTGCTGATGCATGATAAAGTGCAGTTAGCATTTCTGATGACTTCATCACACTGATGACTCATGTTCATCTTGGAGTCCACTAGGACTCCAAGATCCTTTTCTGCTTCCATGCAACTGAGCAGCTCATTTCCTAGGCAGTAGGAGTGCTGGACATTTTTCCTCCCTAGGTGCAGCACTTTGCATTTCTACTTGTTAAATTGCATTCTATTGTTTTCTGCCCATTTGTCTAACCTGTCCAGGTCTGCCTGTAGTTGTTCCCTGCCCTCCGGTGTGTCCACTTCTCCCCACAGTTTTGTATTATCCACAAACTTGGACAGAGTACACTTCACTCCCTCGTCCAAGTCACTGATGAAGACATTGAAGAGTATCAGTCCAAGGAACGAGCCCTGCGGGACCCCACTGCCCACTCCCTTCCAGGTCGACACCAACCCATCCACAACCACTCTCTGGGTACGACCATCTAGCCAATTTGCCGCCCACTGGACTGTGTAATCATTCAAGTCACAGCCTCTTAACTTGTTCACCAGCATGGGGTCAGATACTGTATCGAAGGTCTTCCTGAAGTCTAAGTAAACGATATCAACCCCTATTCCTGTGTCGAGGTGTTTTGTAACCTGGTCATAAAAAGAGACTAGATTAGTCAGGCATGATCTACCTGCTATGAACCCGTGCTGGTTTCCTCTCAGCATAATTTTTTCCTGCTGGGCTCTCACATATATGAGCCTTAATAATCTTTTCAAAGACTTTGTCACGAATGGAGGTAAGACTGACTGGCCTATAGTTGCCTGGATCCTCCTTCCACCCCTTCTTGAAAATAGAGACCACATTGGCCCTTTTCCAGTCCTCCAGGACCTGTCCCGTGTGCCAGGAGTGCTCACATATTCTTGCCAGTGGCTGTGCAATGATATCAGCCAGTGCCTTCAGTAACCTTGGATAGAGCTCATCAGGGCCTGCCTACTTAAACACATATAGTCCTTCCAAGTGACTCTGCAACATCTCAGGGTCAACACTTAGTAGTCTGGCTCCCACCTGTTGCCTCTCTACAATGTGAGACTTGTCTTGCCCCTCGTTTAGGAAGACTGAGGCAAAGAACTCATTGAGGAGTTCAGCCTTGTCCTCCCTGTCTGTCACCAATTGCTTTTGCCTATTCAGTAGTGGTCCTATTCCACCCCGGGCCTTCCTTTTACTCCCTATATATCAGAAAAACACTTTTTTGTTATCCTTAACTTGGGAAGCCATCCTCAGCTCCATGGTAGCTTTGGCCTTTCTAACTGCATCCCTACAACTGTGAGCTGAGGAGGCATACTTCTCTTTAGTAATCTCTTCCTGTTTCCACTGCTTGTATGCCCCCCTTTTTGCCCTTAGGCTGCTCTGGATTTCTCTCGTCATCCAAGGAAGCCTCTTGGCCCCATTCCCCCTTATTGGAATCACCTCAGGTGTCCTCAGGACGTTCAACACATATGCCTAGGTAGGAATATTGAAGAACTGAGTCTGCCCAGACCTTCCATCCCACTTTAGACCATTGAGACAGAATCCAAAAGCCAGATTGAGTCCAGACATTTGGTACCTCAATGGCTGCAGTCATATGCATATCCAGGAATCAAACCCATCTCCCACAGGGCAAACAAGGATTCTACCACTAAATTACAACAGGAGATCTAAAAAGTCTGGAGACCACAAGGGCTGCTCTTGCATGCTGAAATTCATCAGCCTGCAGCCAGCCTTGAACAGCAAGAAAATACACAGTATAGGTTTTATTACCTTTCCTATGGCAGTCCTGCAGTAGTGGGAACATTTCATTTCACTGGTACCTGCACCTTTCAGCAAGTAGAGAGACTCAGCTTTCCTATCAAAATTATTTGAGGAGTTCTGTGAAAGGATATAAAAAGTTTGACATATTGACACGTGCCCCTGCCCCAACCCCACATAGCCCTGACCACACACTCCCCACGCTCACCCACGGGGAACAAGCTGGTGCTAAGCACAGGGTAAAAGGAACCCCCCTCTACCTGTGGGTGGCACCCTGTGCTGCAGCCACTCACAGCATGGCAGTACTGGCTATGTGGAGAAGCTACTGGGCAGCACAGAGGTGGCAGTGAAGCAGCCTCACTGCAGCCTACCGCAGCATGAGCTCTGGACAGGCAGCTGCACCAAACACTGCCTGGTGGCAGCAAGAGGCAGGGATGATTTCCTCCATTCTGAGCAACAGCTTCTGCCCAGCTGCTGCAGCTCAGCCCCAACAGGTGAGCCTGGGGCCAATGTGGGTCCCAGGCTAGCAGTGGCAGCAGGGAACAAATTGGTGTGGTGGGAGTACAGGATCAGCAGTAGCTCTATCGATCTGGGTCAGCTCCCCCCTCTCTCTGCTGGTGCAGCCCAGCCCAGCTCCACAGACCCCTGCCAGCCCATGCCCGGTGCCCAGTACCCCACACAAAGCCCACCCCACTCTTGCCCTGGGACATTGGTGCAGCCCCCACGCTCTCACTCACTTCCACTCTTACCCACCCCTGCTGCCACTTTCCCACCCAGCCACCAGCTCCTGGCTGCATGGCCTGACTTTGTGGCTCAGCAGGAGCTGGACCAGCCCCAAGGACTGGGGCAATCCCCACAGTCCTCCCCTGCCTCCCTACCCCACTCCTTTCTTACCTGAATCCCATGCCAGCAGAGCCATGAACAGCCCCATGATCCTAGGCAGGGGCTTCTGGCTGGGAGGGGAGGGACTGGTGGGCACTGCTGTTGCAGGTGCCTGCTGGAGCTTCCCCTGGGTCCTACTGCCCCTGGTTCCTGTCATATTTAACAGGAGCCGGGGCAGATAAATATTATCCTTCTAAATTTTTTAGGGGCTCTGTATCAATAAATTCACCTATTACTGAGTGGCAGGTGTTGTGGTCAGTCTGAGGGTTGTGCCTGACCAAACAAAAGTATAAGCGCTGAGTCCAAATCCTCAACAATGCCCTGCAGCCTGATTACCTGGGTCAGCTAAACCCAATAAACTAACCAAGGCCAACTGAGTGATAGCTTGCAAGGGCAAAGTTAAGTGACACTTCTATCCTACAGCTGGAGTAACTGAGCCCAACAAACTTACAAGTGCCAGCTGGGCCCAAGCCCCTTCCCTGTGATTGATTCTGGGTTTGCTATTAAGGAACCTAAACCTTGCTGCACAACTTGCTTGTTTTCTGTCCTTGCATACCTCCGGTCTCAGTAACTCCTCTGGGTCCCTGGCTCCCTGATTCCTGGTTAGCACCTTGGCTCAGTGTTTGGACTTCCTGACCTCTGACCCCCCTGAGTAGTCCTCTGGTTCAGTTTTGGACACTGGGCTTCAGCCCCCACCATATGGTTGGGAATTCGGGTTGCCCCCAACCTGCAATTCACTCCTGCAACTCTCCCTGTCCTCATTCCCAGCTACACTCACTAGGCCTGACACCCTTGTGAACCTTGAAAATGGAGTGTCATTTGCAAATCAAGAGAAGTGATTCTTCTGTTCTGTTCAGCACTGATGAGGCCTCACCTGGAGTCACATGTCATGTTTTGAGCCCCATCATTCAAGAAGGAGATGGCCAGATTGGAGAGAGTCCATTGTAGAGTGGCAAAAATTATTAGGGTCTGGAAGCAAGCCTTCCAAGGAAAAGCTGAAAAAACTAGGTTTATTTAGTCTGGGGAAGAGAAGAATGAGGTATAACCATTCTGATAACCATTTTCAAATAACTGAAGGACAATTCTAAAAAGGAGAGAGATGGGCTTTTACTTGTGGCCACAGTGAAAAGGACAATCAAGCACTGAAATAGGCTGCTTAGAGAAAATAGGAAAAGTCCATCTTTGGAAATTTTCAAGGGGAGGTTAAAAAGAAACTTGGCTTGAATGGTTAAATGGGGAAAACCCTGCCTTGAGTAGGGAGGGGGCTGGAATAGATTACTTCATGAGGTCTGTTCCAGCCATACTTTCCTATGATCTTATGAATCTGGTCATGTTTTCTTCCCCATTTAAAATATCTAATTTGGAAGGGAATGATCTTGATCTATGACTATTAGTATGAAAATTCACTGTAGCAAAAAAGGATGGCATATGTAGCATTTCTGTTAAACAAAACAAAAGAAACATTGTGTTTAGACTTTAACATCGGCAATGCAAAAATCCCATCACAACTGTAATGGACATATCCCATTCACCTTGAATAACAGCAATATGCTTATGTCCTTGAAACATCCTTTTTAAGAACAGACAAACAGGAAAACAAAAGCTACTCCTTAAGCTAGCGTGATAGGGGTCAGGAATTTGCTTAATTTCATCGTGCACTGGTCTTTTATTAACATCAGTATACTAGTTCACAAAAATCCAGGTATTCACTTAAATTATAACTATTTTATTGGAAAATGTAACAAACACAACATAGGCAAGTCATATCACTACTAATATAAATGCCCAGATCATCTGATCTGGCCAAAGAGCATACACTACAAGTCAGGAAAAGGGTAAAAGGACAGGCAGCACTCCTGTGTTTTCTATGTGCCAGGCTGATTCTGTACATAAATTAAAGAAAACTGAAGGTTGCACCAACTGCTGTTGATCCTAAGGAGCTGTTGCTGATTGTCAGGATGCAGTGTTTTTGTGTTGATCACACCTTTAACACAGAAGGTAAGGAGATAACAAAAGCTGCCATTAGAAGATCTTCCTATACTGTAATGAAGCCTTCTTGGGCAGCTTCTACCTGTAGTATCCAATGATGGTGGACTTTAAAGCAGTAACAACAGGAGAGAATCAAGATCAATCCTGGATGAGTGATGTTTAATTTAAATGTTCTAGTACAACATGTCACATTACTTAATGGAAGCAGTGACATTTTTATGATAGGAAACATAGCAAGGATTTCCCTCATATATGTTAATAACCATTCATATCTGTCATACATGTGTCCATTTTGTTCTACTTGACAAAAATGTCTTCTTTTCCTTTAAAATTCTAAGCTTATTATATATCATAAAAATATATTTTTACTGATTACTAATTTTCACAAGAAAACCATGTTGATAGAAATCTTATACATCATATTAAATTATAAATTCAAGAAAGAAAACACTTTACACTTATGGTATTACACCATAAGGTTACCATGGAAAAAAAAAGTGGTGCAAATGCACACATATATACATACATACATGTTTATATATGTGTGTATGTGTTCACACATATATATAATATATAAAGTGTGAAGAGAAATTATACAAATATATAGTTTATGCCTATTTTTCTCTTTCTTTCTCTCTATATATGTATATATATAGATGTACCTATAAATGATATATTTTTATATATACAATAGTGATCACTAAGAAGTATCACCTTACCAATTATATGCAGAATACTAACCTGGTACTCTAAAATATCTGATAATATTTTCTTATAGACCTGCATAGTTCGAAACTTCTTTTTAAACATTAAATATTTTATATAACCCAAGATAAAACAATGAATATATGTAGTAAAGCCAACGAAATCTTGCAGAGAGCTTTGTAGGTCTCCATGGTACAAAGTTTTTCTTTAATACTAAACAATATAGACAACTGAAACCAAGAGAAAAAATATGCAATTGCTGAAGACATATTACAGACCATTCCTTGTAGGCCAATGTGCAAAGTTACCTCTTAACACTAAGCAGTTTGGACAATTCAAATCTAAAATCCAAACAATGCAGCTGCATACAACAAAATAATACTGCCTGTATAAAAATGTTGTACACTGGAACAAATCAAACCTAAATATACTCCAGTAAGCTCTTCTTAAAAGCACTTTCTACATATGTAAGTATAATTAAGAGCTTGCTTATTTTTTCCTAATTATTAAAAAGAACTGCAAACATGCTATTAAGACCTGGGGAAAGTAAACAGGTGTGGAACAACACATAGTTCAGATTGCCACATCCTATGGGGGTGAAACTACAAACAATGGGGATAAGAAACAGGGAGGGAGTACTCAGGTGAAACACAGAGAAGAACAGCATGAACAAATAAATTTACTGATTAATAGATCACACATGAGTAGCCAAATAGGCAACAATAAAAAGTTTAAGTGCTTTTATATTAATGCCAGAAGTCCAAGATGAAAAATGGGGGAACTTGAATGCTAAATAGGGATGTTGAAATAACAGGTATCTCAGAAATATAATGGCATAAGGAAAATCAATGGGATGCTGTAATACCAGGTTACAAATTATACAGGAATGATAGAATAGGTTGTACTGGTGGGGGAGTGAAACTCTACAGCAGAGGCTGCATTGAATCAAATAGGGTAGATTTTTCAACTGATAAGATAGATACCATAAAATCTCTGTGGATAGGAAGTCTGTGTTTCAATAGAAAACAACTACATCTGGGGATATGCTATCAACCCCTAGACCAAGACAGCAGCAGTGAGCTAAATATTAGCTGTTACCAGACAGAAAAGACAGCTAGGAGTCTTTGTAGACATTTTGTTAAAAAACATCAGCTGAGTGCTCAGCAGCTATCAAAAAAGGCACACAAAATGTTAGGAATTATTAAGAAGACTATTGTAAAACAAAACAGAAAATATCCTTATACCCCTTTATAAATCCAAGGTGCATCTATACTTTGAATACTGTGCCCAGTTTTGGTCCCAACACCTCAAAAAAGAACACAGAAAAACTAGAGAAGGTACAGAGAAGGAAAACAAGGATGATTAGTGGTATGGAGAGGCTTCCATATGAGTAGAGACTAAAGAGGCTAGGCCTATTCAGTTTGAAAGGAGATGCTTTACACAATAAGGGTTCACAAAATACTAAATGGTGAAGAGAAAGTAAATAGGCTTTATTACTTACTATCTCTCTCCAGACAAGAACTAGGGGTCATAACATTAAATTAATAGGTAGTACCTTTAAAAGTAACAAAAATAAGTTCTTTTTTAGGTAGTGTAGAACTAAAGTAGGGCTGGAAGGCCACTTAGGTGAGCTGTTGTAGGCCAGGTTGGCACTCCCTCCTCTACTCACAGTATCTGACCAAAACTCCCTAAGTGGAAATTTACTAGATTGGCCTGGGAGCCCCATGAACAGGGTGTGCTCAGCCAGGGGATGGGATGGAGCTGTGGGCAGGGGGGTAGTGGCATCCAGGAGAGGGGCTGGGCTGGGGTTGGGGCTGCAGGGCAGTGTCATTGTGGGGTCAGGGCTTGGGCAGACCCATGATCTGCTCCCCCATTACAGACTGTAACCAATATGATCCAGAAGGGAGGGCAAAGCGCACACCCATGACCCAAACCTCCCTGCCTCCACCCCAACACAGGCATGTGCAGGCAGCCCCAGTACAGCAGGGCTGTGGAGTGGGGCTGTTCAGTGTGGAAAGTGGATCATAGTTCTTCTCTACCCCTGTCCTGTCCCCATACTATCACTACCCTGCAGCCGTGGCACAGATCCCAGCCCCAGCCCTGGCCCCAGCCCTGCCCCCTTGTCCCACTCCCATACATTGCTTCACACCCACCTGTGGCCCCATCGTATCCCCCAGCCAAGTGTGCCCTGCCTGCAAGAGTCCCAGGCCAGTCTCTATACAGGCCCCAACTAACTGTCCTGTCTGCCACCCTCAATAGTGGGTGCACAGTGGACAGGTCAGAGTGCCTGGGCACAGACCATAGCAAGGGTGAGTGGGGTGACCACCACAGGTGCAGAAGTGAAGGGACGCCAACAGGTGCTGCCCAGCTGGGGCAGGTCACAGGTCAGAGCCATGAGCAGCTTGTTGTGGGGGGATGGCAATGGGAGAAGGGTGGCTCCCACTGCTGTGTGCACTCCTGGGCAAGCATGGTGGGGGGGATCTGTGCACAGGGAGAGGGTGGGCTGCCATTGTGGGCTGTGACCCAGGTGCCAGACTTCATTGTTATGTCACTGCAGGCTGGATAAAATCCCTTGGTGGATTGGAGCTGGCCTGCAGGCCATAATTTGCCAGCCCTGAACTAAAGCGTGGAACTCATTGACACAGTATGATGTAGAAGCTGACAAAAAGGGATTGGACAAATTCTTGGAGGAAAGGTACATCCATAGCTATTCAGCATGGGATTTAGGGGTATAGCCGCTGAATTAGAGTGTCCTAGATCTTAAATGCTGGAGCCTGCAAGTGGGAAAGGAACATGGGAAAAACCCTGGCCGTACTCTGTTCACTCTCACTTTCAGCATCCACTCTCTGCCAGTGGATATATAAATGGCATTTATAATGTTCTCACCTGTGATGAATGCAAAACATAGCTCTGATTGTTAACATTACTATTCTAACTTCAAATGTAGTCATTTCTCCTATGTACTACCTATAAAAAAAAATTTAAAAAGTATGCAATATTCCCTCTGTTAGCAGGTGAATTTAACCATATAACATTTTATCTGAACACTGGTTAAATATTTTTTAAACACAAAATCTGACCCAGAAAATACCTTGTGACAATATTTAGAATGAAGAACCACTTGTTCTTTCAAAGATAACCTTAAAAACGATTTTTGGCTTAATTTACTTAACAAAATTAGCTTAAAAACAAAATATTTGAGACATCCCATACATTAACATTAAACTACTAGGACAGAAATGCACAAACAAAAGCTTTTTCAAGTCATATCAAGGGGTGCAGTTACACAAATATATATACACCATGTATGTCCATTAAAAAGCTCATAAAGTAATAAAATTTAATGCCAGAAGCAATCACTCATCTCAGTTTCACATTTTGCATAACATAGGCCCTAGAATCTCACTGGGTGTGTCTAAACGAGATGCTACAAGTGCAGTAAACTAATTCCACTGTGCATTAGTGCATCACAGTAAAAGAAATGCTAAAGCGCTAATGAATGGTAGAATTAGTCTACTCTACCTTAGCATCATGTAAAAAACATGCCCTGGCACTACTGCTCAGTAGAAGCAATTATGGTGCATTAAGTTAATACCTTTTTGTAAACATTTATGTGTTGTCTTAGCCAGACTTTTATACCTTGGGGCGGGGTCTTCTGCATGCTCACCCTTAGGACTGGACAGTTTGATCCCAGGTATCAAATATTTATGGCACAAAACCTCTTTTCATCCACCACACTTGATGTTTATGTATTGAGGAAGACGCAATTTCTTTGCACCTTGATTTCCTCAGTCAAATGATATTCCTTGGGGCTCTGCCTCTCCTACACCCTGTCCTAGCACCAACCCAATGTCATAAGTCGTAAGTCACAATCAGGTAAGTAGGGCAGCTAGTGCACCCACAACGTCTTCAAGTACTTGGTGTGTCCTATGTTTAAGACAGAAGCCTCAGTTAATCTAAGTTGAGAGGCAAGCTGGCTACCTCTATGCCAGTCCTATTCCACTAACTGGGGTCTCCCTACACTATCCATCAATAAATGAATCCCCCAATCTTACAGGTTCTTGAGGATGGAGGGGAAGAAACTTCTCTTCTCTCCCCCAATTCACTCACAGTTAGACATCTTGTTTTCTTCTCCAGGTTGGCAAGTGCTCCTCACTGCTTCACTGGCTCATCAGCACTCCTTGCCATCACTCCCCAGGTAAGTTTGAAGACTCCTCCAAGTCTTCACATGAAGAAACTGCAACCAGTCTCTCCCAGTTGCCCCTACCTGGGCACGGCATTCTGGAAGCTGGCTTTTTCTCTCCCAGGCTTCCTCTTCCAGTATTCTCTATCATTGGTATCAGGCATGTCTTTATTACATCTCCTGGGCCTGCCCAGCAAGCCAAAGTCACCATGCACTGATAAAGCATGGTGGCAGCAGTGCCAGAGTTTCCCCCAGCTGTCTGGCCATGGGGCATGTCAATAAGTCCTGGGATTGGAGTTCTCCCGGCACTTCTGGGTTGCCAGTGATTGTGGCAGCTCAGGTTTCACTGCCACACTATAATTACAAGTACTAAACTTAATGAGCCATAATTACAGTACATGAATGCATGTGTAGGCGTGTCCATACAGTGGTATCTCTACCGTGCCCGTAAATTCTTTGTGAGCTATTTTAATCTTAAATACATAAAAAGACCCTTTTAATCACACATTGGTTTGCTGTGCATGGTTGAGGTATGTGAGAGGGGAGGCAAAAGCCCCCCCAACATATCCCAGGACCCCTCTCGATGAGCCCCAGAAAGGAAAGGAGACAAGGGGCAGTTGCAGGGAAACACTGACAGTCTTGGCAGTTCTGCAGCTGGGAAAAGAATCAGCTGGCTGGGGAGAGAGGAGCAGCACACCAGCCAGGAGACACGGGTAGTGGAACCAGGCAGCGGTGGCCCTGAGTGCAGGGAAGGAAAATCAAGCATCAGCCAGGGAATCCCGGCTGCAGGAACAAGTAGTCCAGGCTCTGGGAGCCAAGGATCACTGGAGAATCACAGCAGGGAGATGTAGTTCTTCATGACCAGTCCAGGTGAAGCCACAGCCATGTCAGATAGCTCAGGTACTGTGGCTGGGAGGGGCAACAAGCAATGGCGAAACCCCATGGGCAGCCCAGTGAAGGGGGAGCAACAGGAGGCAGCTGCATCAGAGCCCTATGGGAAAGTGGCAAGTACCACCAGGTGGTGGGATTAGGAGTGATTAGCTCCTAGTCAGCTGGCCCCTGGGAAAAAAACAGGGAGAGATGGACAGATTCCCTCTTCTGTCCCAGGGGACAGAAGGGTCCTGGGATCCAGAATCCTAGGTGCCAGTTGGCAGACACCAAACACCTTTTCCAGTTGATAATTATCCTAATTTACAGTTACCCTGGACTGGGGCAGGTTTAGTTGCCCAAAAGTTGATCCGAAGACCAGGAATCGACTCAGGAGAGATTGACAGCTGGAAAGACCCAACCCAGGTCCAGATGGGTAATGTGGATGAGAACAGATCATCCTAGGGAAGACTACAGGGAGCATTGTTTTCCTAGGCCATGGATGTGGTAAGGGTGGGGTAAAGTGGAGGTCTGGAGCCCCATGAAGAAAGACCAGGGTCAAGGCCCCTTTGGGGCCACCGGCCGAGAACTGCCTCCCCATCAATTAACATCAAAGACATAGCAGGCGACTAGGGGCATTGCCCAAAACCATCTAGATGGGCCCAGGGTGCAGTCTCCCCCTGACATCTCTAGGGAACAAGGCACAAACCAGAAAGGGGCTGAAGCCTTACAACACCTACCAGTAACAAATTGGTGCATTGGCTGGGAAGAAAGAACCTATCCCAGGGCTTGGTCAGGTGATGGAAGTGCAAGCAGGGCCCGTGGCAGGAATGGAGACTATGCAGCAGACCCTAAACCTTGTGGCACAGATCCTGCAACAACAACAGCATCATCTGAACTGATGAATGGCCTTGGACAAGCAAATGCTGAAGCAGCAAGAGCTGATAAGTCAGAACATGGCAGATTTAAGAATCCTGAAAATGTTGGTGGAAGATGACCCCAAAGCATTCCTGGAGATCTTTGAATGAGCTGTGATGGCTGTGGGCCTGGACAAGTCCAGGTAGGTAGCAAAGATCAGAGTGTTGTTGGTGGGCCCTGCCCAGGCTTCCTACAGGGTGCTATCCTGACTTGCAGCCCAAGACTATGACCATGTGAAGGAACAGATCCTGTATCACCTAGATATTTCCCTAGAGAGTTATCTTCAGATGCTCTGTGCATGAAAAAAGTAGGATACTGCTCCCTGGTTCCTTCTCCAGAAGTTAACAGATCTCCAAGAATGATGGATCCAACCAGCCTGGGCATCCTAGGAGGAGATCATGGATGCCTTCCTGCTGGAACAGTTCCTTGTAGATCTGGCAGAGGATACTCAGAGATGGGTGTGGCAACATCGTCCCAAAACATCACGGTAGGCACTACAATTGGCAGAGGATTTTGACTGCACAAAGTGAGATACCCCGAGAGAAGGGGGACAAAAGGGGGGCATCAGTGAGCACTAGGCCTAATGAGAAGAGGGGGGACCAGGAGAGTAGGATTCCCTCTCGAGCCCCACTGGTGGGACCTACTTGTTTCTGCTGCAGAAAGAGGGGACACTTTGCATGGGAATTCACAATGAACCCATGACTCCTGGCCACCAAACCAAATCCACAAAGGTTGAGGCAATCTCCCCGTGCTGCAAGACTCTTCCCCAGTAGAGATGATACACTGCAGCCTAGGGACAACAGCAGAAGCAGTTGACCAAGACAAGCCCACAGTGATGGCCATAGTGGCAGGGTGAGCAGTCCGGGCCATTCTTGATACAGGATGCAATCAGATGTTGGTTAAATCTGGCCTAGTGCTGCACAAGGAAGGGGTGAGGGCCAACTCCATTAAAATGCTTTGCTTATATGGGCAGGCTTCCATATACCCCAGGTGGAAAATCCAAGTGTGTGTGCAAGGGATCACCAGGGTGATACCTGTGGGGATAGTAGCAGACCTACCCTACCCGATGATCCTTGGCCGGGACTGGCTAGAAAGCTATGTGATCCTGGAGAACCAATGAATCCAGGGGGACTGGAGCTCAGGGCTTGTGGGGGAAGAAGCTCCAAGAGTACAGGATGAGGAAGGAAAGATCCCTGGGACCTAGAGTCACTCATCAGTGGAGCCCAGTTTTGGGAGGCCCAATGGGCCTAGCTTGCATTTCAGGCTATCTGGGAGACAGAGATCGCCAGGAAAGACCAACAAGTGGTCCAACCAGAGCTCTGTGATCAGCTATCCTGTGGTGAGGTGAGAAGAGGGCTGCTATACCATATCACGAGGGGACGGGTAGGGTTGGAGCAGGTAGCCCAATTCCTGGTGCCCCAGATATAACAGGCAAAACTGTTATGGCTGGCTCATGCTCACCCCCTTAGGGGGACACCTAGGCTGAGAGAAAATGGTGGCCAGGTTGGCAGGAAGATTATTTTGGTCACATCTCTGCCGAGATGTAGAACTGTTCTGCGCTGCCTGTCTGGAGTGCCAGTGGGTGAGCCTAAAGAAGCCCCCTAAGATGCCACTGCAGTCCATGCCTGTTATCGGGGAGCTGTTTTCATGGGTGGCATTGGACATTGGGGGGACACCGGTTTATATTGGTGCTGATTGATTATGCTACTTGTTACCCTGAGGCCATTCCACTTAGGTCGGTAACAGGTCCTCAAGTGGCAGAACTCCTGAAGTGGGTCTCTTGGGTGGGATTACCCTGGGAGATCATCACGGAACAGGGTACAAACTTTATGTCCCATGTGATGAAAGGACTCGTCAGGTCTTGTGCATAAAACACCTCCGCACTTCTATATACCATCCCCAAACAAATGGGCTGGTGGAGTGGTTCAATGGGACCCTTAAGGCCATGCTCCAGCAATGTACGCAGGAAGACTCACAGCGATGGTACCTGCCGATTCCTTCCCTGCTGTTCACCATCAGGAAAGCATCATTAATGTCACTGGGCTTTGCCCCACTTAAGCTGGTTTTCAGGCATACCTCAAGGGGCCTATTGGATGTGGTACAGGAAAGATGGAAGAGTACAGAGGGAGGACGAAACCCCCCATCCCAGTATGGGCAGGCACTAAGGGAGAAGCTGCAAAGGGTGAACCAGGTGGCCAGATATAATCTGAGTGGGACCCAGATATGGCAAAAACAACCCTATGATAAAAACACAAGGGAATGCAAAATTCCCAGGCACCCATCAGCAGATGCCGAACACCTTTTTCAGTAGAGAATTATCCTAAGTTCCCCCAGGACAGGAAAGGTTTAGTTGCCTGAAAGTTGATCATAAGACCAGAGATTGACTAGGGAGAGACTGGCAGCTGGAAAGACCCAACCCAGGTTGAGGCGGGTAACGTGGATGAGAAGAGATCATCCCAGGGAAGACTACAGGAAGCAGTGTCTTGAAGGTAGTGGATATGGTAAGGGTAGGGTAAAGGGGAAGTTTGGAGCCCCATGAAGAAGGATCAGGGTCAAGACCCCTTTGGGAACACCAATAGGGAACTGCCTGCCCATCAATTAACATCAAAGACATGGCAGGAGAGGAGGGGCATCACCTAAAACCATCTAGGTGGGCCCAGGGAGCGGTCTCACCCTAATGTCATTAGGGAACAAGGCACCAACCAGAAAGGGACTGAAGCCTTACAACACCTACCACTGATAGGGAATAAAAACAGAAGCCAACTCATCCATGACAGAGGAACAGAATAAATAAACACAATCCACTTGTTCCTTGTTAGGTTGACAGTATTTAGATCTTGGGAAGCATTGATTTTGCAGCTGAATAAAAAGCTATAATCTGTGGCCTAGGAAGCTGCGAACCACAGGGTGAATGATATGTTAAAAGTAACATTGCAAAAGGCTTAGACAAGCATTTTCCTAACAACATAGTATTGTTGTAAGATACATGACTCATTGTGTAAGAAAGACAGGATGCGGGCCACTGGCTATCTTTAGAGATAAAGCAGAAGCAAGACTTTGGAGATGGTGAAGAAATCAGCAAGAAACTACAAGTGACCGAGAGAAGCAGTGGTCAGGGTCTTAGGCATGCGCTCATAGCAAAAAAAAATGTAAATAAGAGAAATGTATGGGTAATTCCATGCTAATGAAATAAACAGTAAACAGAGGGAGAGCTTAAGATGAGAAGGAATAAGGGTGGAACAAAGGTGGGACAAATGTAGGGTTAATGTTAATGAGCATAAACCAAGGTATATACATATGGAAAGAACTAAAGTTTATCGCTTCTCCCTGGCTTGTTGGAACTCACCCAAAGCTGTCTCCATTTTGAATAAAGCTGTTGAAGAGCAATGCATGCATTGATCCATTGTCTCCGTAATCATTAGGTGTCACATGGAATCAGGGTTTTCATAGATATTAGGGCTGGAAGGGACCTTGGAAGATCGTTGAGTCCAGCACCCTGCCCCAGGGGCAGGAAGTCAGCAGGGATCATAGCATCCCAGCAAGACAGACATCCAAATGTATCTTAAAAGAGTCCAGAGTAGGTGCTTGAACCATGTTTGGTGGCAGTCTATTCCAAACCTTGAGGGCTCAGACAGTAAAGTTCCGAAAGGGTCATGGAGGAGTTTGTGACCATTTGACCTTGTCATCCATTGGGGCGCTCTGGTGAACAGACGTTCCCCCAGATCCTGGTGAGCACCTCTGATTAACTTATAGGTGGCCACCAGATCATTCCTGAGCCTGCGCTTTTCCAGGCTGAAGAGTCCCATAGCTCTCAGCGTTTCATCATAATGTCTATTTTCCTGACCTCTGATCATGCACATCGCTCTCCTCTGGACTCTCTCAAGCTTTTCCACATCCTTTCTGAATTGTGGAACACAAAACTGGATGCAGTACTCCAGCTCCGGCCTCACCAAGGCTGAATACAATGGGAGAACGACATGCTGGGATTTGTTTGAGAAACATCTATGGATACAGTGTTTTGCTCGCTTTACTAGCTGCAGCATCACATTGAAGGCTCGTGTTCATCTTGTGGTCAATTATGACCCCCAAGTCCCTTTCATCCCTAGTGCTAGCCAGTGTAGCACTACTAAACCTATAAGCATGCTGCGGGTTTTTCTTCCCAAGGTGGAGAACCTTGCATTTTTTGGTGTTAAACACCATCAGGTTCTCATTCGCCCATTTTGTGAGCCTGTCAAGGTCAGCCTGGATCACCCTCCTGTCCTCAGGTGTGGATGCTTTACCCCAAAGTTTGGTGTTGTCAGTGAATTTGGCCAGTCTGCTTCTGATGCCAATATCCACATCATTAATGAAAATGTTGAATAGTATAGGCCCAAAGACAGAGCCTTGAGGGACCCCGCTGGTCACAGCACAGCACAATTGACTTCTGTCAACCACCACCCTCTAGATCTGACCACAGAGCCAATTCCCCAGCCAGCAGATCATCATGAAACCAAGGCCACAGTTGGCCAGTTTTGCTTAGAGGTGATCATGGGACACCTAACAGAAGGCTTTTTAAAAGTCAAGATACATGACATCAATCTCTTCCCCTTTCTCCAGGTGATATGTCACCTGGTCATAAAACAAAATAAGATTGGTCAAGCAAGATCGACTCACAACAAACCCATGCTGACTATCCCTCAGGATTTTGCCATCAGACAGTCTGTTGAGAATGGTCTCTTTGATAATCTTTTCTAGGATCTTCCCTGGGATAGAGGTCAGGCTAATTGGCCTGCAGTTTGTTGGATCCACTTTCCTCCCTTTCTTGAATATAGGCACCATGTTGGCCTTCTTCCAATCTTCAGGCACTTCAGCAGAGCACCAGGAGTTCTTGAAGATCTGTGCCAGGGGCTGGGCTATGACACTTGCCAGCTTGAGTACCCTGGGGTGCAAGCTGTCAGCACCAGCTGACTTGAAGGTATCCAGCCTCTCAAGGTGTTCCTTCACAAGGTCAGCATTGATGGAGGGTAAGGAATCACCCTCATCCAGGCCTTCGCATCCCAGAATGGGCAGGGGCATCACTTACGACTGGTGAAAAACTGATGCAAGGTACACATTTAGCAAGTTGGCTTTTTCCTGGGCATCAGCTGTCAGTTGTCAGTTGCCTCATCTGGTTTAGCAGGGATCCAATGTTGCCCTTGCTTTTCCTCCAGCTCTCCACATATCTAAAAATGGACTTTTTATTGTCCTTGATACTTGTAGCCAGTTGGAGTTCAGTTGCAGCCTTGGCATTCCTGGTTCGCTCTCTGCAGGTTGGGACCAGTGCAGAATATTCCTCCCTGCAGGTGGATATCATCCTCCATCCTTTCTAGGCATTTCTTTTTAGATGCAGGATGTCCGCTAGTTCCCTGCAGAGCCAGGGGGGCTGCTGTGCCCTTTTGCTGCCTTTCCTCTAAGATGGGATAGTCTTAGCTTGTGCATCCAGGATTGCTCCCTTGAGGAGCAACCACCCATTATGAACTCCCCTTCCCTTCGATCTTTAGGTCACTGATAAGATATTCCCCCATTGACAATACCAGGTTGAGCAGTGCTTTGCCTCTCACTGGCCCGTAGACTTCTTGCATCAGATAGAGCTCATCAACGCACTTGAGAAAGTTTTGTGACCATTCGGATTTGGCTGAGCACTCTTCCCATGAGATGTCTGGGTAGTTGAAGTCTTTCATGACAACCATGGACTGGGATTGTGTGGCCTTGGCCAATTACTTGTCAAACTCCTGGTCAAACTCTTGATCCTGGGTAGGAGGTCTGTAGTAGACTCCCACTATTGTGTCCCCTGTGCCGTGTTCCCCATGGATTTTAACCCAGAGGGTCTCCAGTCATCCACCCTGAGTGCCAATGTTGGCTTGCAGGGATGTGTAGCTTCCCTTGACATAGAGAGCTACAGCTCTGCCTCTTTTGTCCTCTCAGTCTCTCCTGAACAGGGTATAGCCATCTACACCTGTGGCCCAGTCATGGGTGGAGTCCCACCAGGTCTCCATTATCCCTATGGCATCGTAATTATTTCTGTTAAGCAGGAGGACAATTTCCTTCTGTTTATTCCCCAAGCTCCTGGCATTTGTGTACAGGCAGGAAAGTGGCCTTTTGGGGACCCTTTCCTTGCCCACAGATTGTTCCAGGGCTGGGGCAGAGGTGGACTTCCCAAAGTGCCTTGGTCTGCTGGCTTTGTGAGGGTTGCTCAGTGGGCCAGCAGTGGCAGTAGTTCCCCCAGTGGGCTCAGTTTAAAGCCCAGTGGAGCAGGTCAGCCAGTCTGGCTGAGAAGAGCCTCCGCCTCAGCGGAGGGAGGTGGAGCCATCCCTTCCCAGTAGTTCATTGCCTGTCTCACCAACGAGCAGACTGTGCTCATGGACACCTGCACTGCTGTCTTTAGTTCACTACCTCACAATCCTCCTCTCCCTCCTCAGCTTGTAGCCTGAGACTGGGAGGATTGAAGAGAACACCACCTGTTCCCCCAACCCCTTAAAGCCCTGCTCCCAAATCCCTGTAGCACTTCATGACCTGGCTGCAATTGCTCTGAGCCATGTCATCTGTGCCCACATGGATAAGGAGCATAGGGTAGTGGTCAGTGGGCCGGAGAAACTTAGGGATCTAACATTCCTTAATATTACTGAATAATATAATTTAATTCACCCAAATATATTCTGTCATTCCTAGAGCTTCCAACGTACCAAAATAAACAAAACTTAAAAACTAAGTCTGATCTTGAAGAACCATACTAGAAATGTCGCTTCTTTTTAGTAGGAAGTATTACAATCTACATAGGAAGAAAGCTAAGGGTTTTTTCCTATTTAGTTGCATATTGTTAGACTTGATGTTGAACCCCCCAAAAGTATCTTCACTTCATCCCTCTTCAGGGGCTCAGAAAAAATATCGGGTATATCTAAGTTGACAAAATGCATTTGGCTCATTTGATGATGATCAAGATAATTTATTGCGCAGTATGTCTCTACCTGAAGAATATGTTAGTGTTAGATGACAGCACAGATTATTTTTAAATAGTCATTACCTAAGTAAGGACAAATAAATATCTATTTCATTTTGACCTGGAAACAAAATTATATAGAAACATTTCCACCCCCTTTTCCCCCCAATGGAGCGATCTGCTGTAGGCATTAGCCATATGCTTTAAATGTGACTGGCATGTCTCTGAATTTAATGTGTCACCTGCTGGGTTCAGGATCTGTTGCCTATCTCTTAATATGTAGAAAATGAATTTCTTCAAGTTGATTTATTGCCAGTGACATAGATGATAAAAACAATAACAGAAACATTGTTAAAGCATCTTAAATATAATAGCATTGTTTGATGTGTAAATGATTTCACAAATATAATCAAACATTCATACTGTGAATCTTTCAATTATGACTAAGCTACTGCATAACCTAGCATTTGGCTCCCTGATTCATTAACACTACTGCCATTAAGAATATGCATAAACTCTTCAACATTCACTCCCTAGGTTGCATTATATGTCACCATTTATCATGGAAAATACAGGCTTATAATTTCAATGTCTACTTGTGGAATTCACCTCTGTGTTACTCTCTCCATGTGCTTTATTCCTAAAGTATTTTTTCAGTCATCTTAAAGAGTTTTAATTTTCTGTTTCTTTCTGAAAATAAACACGTGGCTTTATAAGGTCTCATCTACATACATGCTAGCAGAGTCTTAAGTTATAAAGATATTTTGAAAAATCTCATAGGTGCATTTTTAGCATTTATGAAGGGCTGTATTAAGTGTACCCGAAACAAAAATCCACAATATAGCAAGTTACTTAACCATATATGTAACTTTACATAAAGAATAGTCTCATTGACCTGAATGGGATTACTCACGTGCTTAAAGTTACATATGTTATTGAATAAAGGTCTATGCCTCCAGAATCAGCAATCCAGAAGACTTAGTGCTCACCCTCCATGAAAACAACATATGTATGTCATAGCCTCTCCTCCAAGTCAGTCTTACAGTAGGAACAGAACACATTTAAACAAAGCCATTAGATTTTAATTTCTAGAATGCTATTGTCACTGCTTTGATGCTTACCAAAGTAATTTATTCCCTCCAAGTCACTGACAGTGACAAGAATTAGGAATAGCAGAAACAGGCTCCGTGTGACATGTCTATCCCAGTAGCCATGCAGGTCACCTCAGAAAGCACTGCTTTGAGAATGAGCAACTATGTGATCATTAGGCAGCTAGTGTAGCATGTAAACACTGCTTATGATATGCAGAGTCTCATTGCTACCATGTGTTTCCTCAACCTGTCCCTTGCACACACCTTTTGTCAAACCTTTAGATGATAAGCTCTTTGTGGCAGGGAATGTCTCTTTTCCTCATAAGTGTCAAGTGACTTGCAAAATAGGGCAGAAGCCTCTAGGTACCTCTGCAATACAATAAGAAAGTTATCTGTGTTTTCCATATGGTAATTATCAACAGATATCCATAAAAGGCAGAATTAACCTCTCATCTCTCACATTGTTGTTTTGAGGTAAAAATATTTTATTTGCATTTGATTTTCAAAGATGGTGAAAAAGAAGTAAATAGGGAGTTAACATTTCTCCATATTATGTGACTCTAGAAAATTTCCATACCAGGTGTCGCCCCACGAAGACTGGAATACCCTTGACCTGCGAGCCTTGGTCGGCACGACCAGCTTGGCACGAAGGGGATCAGTGATCGGACAGGTGGGTGTTAACAGCGAGTAGGAGTCAGGTGACTTAAAGCATACTGGTTAATAATAAGAGTTTATTTTACTTACACTACTGATGGTTGCAGCGTAGGCAGAAGAGTTGATTTGTTCAGTTACAGCATGCAGATATCATGTTACCCAGCATTTACAGGGTGGGTAAGAGACTTGCTTGTTACAGGTTCCGAGCGATTCACACAAGTTGCTACAGACTACGGACAGCTCTTGATAAGAAACGATAACGAGCCGGCAAAAAGACGATTACGCCGAGATAAGGATCGGAGGTGGGGAGATGTTTGTAAGAGGCCAATTTATAAACTGTGTCTCCTGGGTGTGTGTGTGTGGAGAGTTCTCCGCTTTGGGTGGAAGTTCTTTCAAAGTTATACTCGGCAAGGTGGCCAATTACTACACGCCAAGCATGAGTAATTAACAGGCTGGCAATTGTGTTTTCTTTGTTCGCTCAGGTTTCAGAAAAGGGGGGTTATTTTTTGCTTGGGTGGTACTGGTCCTGTTTGGTCACAGGAGGGTGAGCATAGCACATTATTTAATTTTACAATTTCATTAAAGTCAGCCAATTTGGTATCTCGTTACCATGGGTACGATATCTTTTTTGATGTCACAGCACTTGAGTTGTATACAATCCAAGGTTAGCTTCTCTCTTGTATGGGAGCTCAAGTGATTTGAAATTAGGCACAGACAGGGGTGTGTATATGCAGCACTGTTAGTACAGAGGGATAGACTACAATAACAGAGTTTGCTGTGTTAGCCTCTGACCTGTTTGCCATCGGCATCCGAAATCAAAGACTTTGATCTTTGACACCAGGTAGCTGAGGCCAGTCAAATCTGTCACAACCTTCCAGCACATGAATATTCCTATTTTCTGAATGATGATTGCTCATCTGTTACTGACTTACCTACTTGGAAACACTGGTATTTCAAGAGTGATCACTGCCTAAAAAAAAGTGTGAAAAATGTTTCCCCTATTACTTCCCTGTTCTTTCCTGATTTCCATTTATTTTTCTCCAGGTAGAACAGTTTGAAGGAAGCCAGACACTGGTTAACTGCACATTTTAACAGTTGCTATCTTCTCTAGACAAAGGTTTATATGTTACTTATTTTGCAGTAGCATCTAAAGGTTCCTACCTAAGACTGGGGACCTAATGAGTTGTGTCATCATGAGAGACAGTCACTTCCCCAAAGAGCTTCTAGAAGGCAAAGGTTGGAAAAGGAAATGAAAGTACTGAAGGTGAATTGACTTGCTCAAGGTCACACATCAGGTAAGTGGCAAAGCTAAAACCTGAATGAAGGCCAATGCCTGGTTGCCTGGACCACTTGGTAGCTTCTCAGGATTTATCTAAACAGGATGTTAAATGCTTTGATAAAGTAATATATTTGATTTCTCTGACCATAGGAAAATTATGCATACCACGGATTGGCAATAGTGGAGTATTTCTAAGCAGAAACAGTTATTTAAAGATCATTCTTTAGATTGTATATCTACCTTTATAGCATTCACCTCAAAGGATTGGATTCAGGTGCCTAGGTCCTGAAAAATCAGGTCTACAGGTCATACTCATATGTAGCTCATACCTAAAAGCTGATTGCAAAAAAGAGAAGAGTTTGTGACGGCATTACTACTGGAACTATTTTCAAATACCTCCAAAGAGAAAGAGACTGACTGTTTTCTTGCTCTGGAGAATATGAAGGAACACTTATGGGCATAACGGAAATGTATCATCTGCATTTCTGATTGCATTTTCTTAAAGATACAAGGGAAATTATTGTTACATCTGAGAGAAGATGAACACTTATACAGAAACTGGAAGGATCCAAAAATGTTATTCTTTCCTCTCTTTTTCTCTCTCTCTATGTATATATACTCTGTGTGTGTGTGTATGTAACCTTATTGTGTTGAGAATAAAGAACACAGGTCAGTGCAATCTGTTTTGGGTATGTGAGTCTATTACTGCTTGATCATTTCTCCCTCCTACTTACTTCAGTGTTGCAAACAAAGAAACGAGGCTACAGTTTGAAAACAGAGAATTCCATTTCATGTGTCCATTTAACAACAGCACTAGGCAAACATGCTGCTTGCTGAGAGTTTAAGCCTGGTATTCAAAGGCAAATTTTATATGTAATATTTAGCCATGGAAGTTTGTTTGCTTTGTCTCAGTGAAAGGAGGGGAGATTAGAAATGGGTACAGAAAGCTTCTTTCCTAGTGTACTTCTGGTAAACAAAATAGCATTTTGGATCTCTGCTGAATACTGGGTAGTAGTGTACACATGTCAGTGGGGAGCAGCTACTATCTCATGTAGGTACCCTCAACTGTTAGATGGGTTTGATGCCTACAGGGTATGGCCACACTGTAGGTGAAGTCTATAGATGTCACTGCTGAGTGAAGAACAATCATCCAGCCCCAGAAACTGGCAACATTATAGCATCACAATACTTCTAGCCTTTCATAGAATAAGAGACAGAATATGGGCTAAGTTTTCAGCTTTATAAGTGTTTGTAGTACTTCCAGTCAGCTACTGAGTTTTTACTTGGCTGGGGTTACAGGTACTCTACAGCCTGTGACAATGATTAATCTCTTCATATTGTTTGTGGCTATTAACTTTCTTTTGTGTGATTTCCCTCTTTTCATTAAATTTAACTCTCAAGTGAAATCTTTCACTGTTCTTGATGGGGCTAACGGATAATAAAGTAAAATAAATCTTCAGGGGGAAAACGTACTTAAATAGCCTTACAAAAGGCTTTAGTGTCTCTTATGAGTGTTAAATAAAGCAAAACCAATGCATGAAGAGGCTCTTTTCTTACCTGTTATTACTGTGATTTTCTTAATCTCACTGCATCAGTCCACCCAAGCAAATTTAATTCACCCTACCAGCAGGGTGCAACCATTTACCTCCCCATGGCTTAGCACAATTTGGCTCTAGAAAGAGAACCTGAACAATAAGAAGTGCCATTGAACTGAAACACCCTTCTCAGAGTGTTTAATGAGCCACTCCACAGGTATGAGAGACAGGAGAGAGATTCATCCTCTAACATCAGGCTCTTTTCCTTGAGTCTGGTGCTATACTCTCAATTTCTGCTGCAGTGAATGAAGGATTAGTCAACCCCTCTCCTCTCCTCCCCCCACAAAAAAACCCTTGAAAGTAATCATAGAATTAGAAGAGCAATAGTATCATATTATAAAAACAGAAAAAGTCTTCCCTCCCCTAACCACAACCCCTGGTGAAGAAAAAATGATACAGATTTAAAATCATGAATTACTGAAAGATAATAAATGAGGTTCTTTTTACTTCCTATTTGCATTTTCAAGCCTTTATAATTTACCATATCTAACTTTCTTCACAACCAAGAGTACTAGAATCTTATTTAAAACATACACACCCCCAATGCTGAAATTAATGTCTTATCAACAGGCTATAAGAGCTGTAGCTTTAATAAAAGCACCAAATACTGTAAGACTGAGTATAAAGTTTAGTGAAATAATGAAGTGTTGCAACATCACATGGTATGGATGATAACATGGAATGGTGATGAAAACTGTTTCCCCATACATGTGGAAAAATAAATATGATATAAGACAGGACATGTTATAATAATGTTTAAAAATAAGTAATTAAACAAAAAATGTTCTGTGCGACTTAAGTGTGCTCACATGCCAGAAACCGCATAGTTACTCATTGAATACATCCTGTCCCCTTTCTCTCCTCTCACTTTTTATTTCCTTGAATATTTATGTATCACTATCTTGCTCATATGTCATTTTCTAACCCTAGTTTGTTGCATAATTTTTCACTTTACTATTTCTACATTATACTCTATATATCTTTGTCATCGTTCTTTTTTGTTGCCACAAGTTGTTTCTGTGTTTTCTTCTGCTTTGCTGTGCTACTGTTAACTCTTAATTTTCACTCTCTATAACAGGAGTTCCCAAACTGTGGCACACATACTCATGGGGGTATGTAAGACATCTCTGGGGGGGTACACAGAAGACATTGTGTGAAGGTGGATTTAATTTTCATGATAATAACTGGCATTTAAGAAGTTAAAATATAAAACGTATGCTGGTAGTGATATGCGAGCAGCTAATAAATCTGGATGAGGGTACAACAATAAGAAAAATGTTTGGGAACCTCCACTCTATAACAAACCTCTTTACCAGTATCCACCCTGCAATGGCAAACCTTGTAATAATCAGGTAAAGAAAATTTGCTTTGGGTAGGGGTGTGTGAAACAAGCCATATTTGATTCGGATTTGGCCTGATTTGGGGGACAGTGATTCAATTCATTGATTTGGATCACTGTCCTGATTCAATCTGGCTGAATCTGAAGATTCGATACTAATTTGGAGAATTAGTGATTCGGCCATAGACACGCTTTTAAATGTTTTTTCTACATACCACAGTGTACTAGGAAGTACAAGTACTTCTGGTCCACTTCCGGGCCCGCTGCCAAGCACGTGGTGGACCCCTACCCCGTGCCCTCCTGACTCCCCCAGAGCCTTGGGTGCCCCCCCAGATCCATGAGGCACCAGTCACTGAGCCGGTGGGTGGGAGGAGGGTCTGCTGTTGAGCGCACTGGGGATGCTCCATCCGCCTCACCATCTCAGTGTTCACAAGCTGCCTGGTACCTTGAGGTATGTAGAAAAAACATTTAAAGCTGTGTCTATGTCTGAATCACTGAATCTCTCTGAATTGATTCAGAGGGTTCCGATTCAATTTGGAGAGATTAAAGGGTCTCCTGATTCAATTCAGATTTGGAGATGAGGCCACCGAATTGGGCTGAATCTCCGCCAAATCAAATCAGTGACTGAAGCTTCACACAGCACTAACTTTGGGGACATCTAATGCAAGTATCATAGGAGAGGGTCTAACAAGCAGCAGACAAGCTTTTGTCCCTGTCGTTGACTTACTTTGTGACACTGGGCTACAATGTGTTGGTAAAATAGCTTGGGTTAAACTAGGCTAGGGCCTTTAAACTATGACTTATTTTAACTGTGAAAATGTATTAGGAACTATGCCAAAGCCCAGGTTATATTTCTGCCTTCACATAAGCACATTGTCTGTCCCTGAGCACATTACAGAATGTGGTTGTGTGTCAGCTTTCCTTTTTTGGTACTGGTCATGTTAAATGTTTATCTACCTTGATAATGGCTTGTGGAAAAGGCCTGCAGGGAGTTTACACAGTCTTAGGTACAAAGTGACTGTGAAAATGAAGTCTAGTCCCTTTATCAGAAGAGGCCTGTGTGAATGAGGATGCATGAGAGTGCTAATATTCTGTGCTTTATAGGTCACTGATGTACATGCACCCAGACTGAAATTGAACAAATGTGGCCTTCTATCTGGGCATCAAAACCTTCTTGGAAGTTCTTGTCATGCAGAACAGTTGCATAGAAGGAATGTATCTTTCCAGGATATCTTAGCATTATATCTTTCGAGATACTGTGGTCTGAAGTGCACAACCTGTATCAGTAGTTTCCCAAAAAGAACTCCCAAGACTCAAGGAACAGCTTCATTTTGCAGTAAGATTTGAATGACGTCCACACAAAGACTGAGACCTAAAAGAACTGAGATGGTTCATGACCAGAAAGTCCTTAGCTGGAGTTGCCTATGTAGGCCTTCTGATGAAACAGGACTGATATACAATTGCCTACACTTCTCCTCCAAAGAAGAAATTCCAACACTTTTGTATCTGTTACCATTTGACAAAGGGATAGCATTCTCCACACTTTTCTGCTTCTATTGAAAAATACTGGGGGAGCAGATTCTGCTGTCTCCTAAATACAAGAACTGTGTCAGGGCCTTGCACATGAAGTATGCAGGGGACGCTGTATAAAGTGTATTTTTTATTATTAATTTTTATTATTCTCCATCAATTCAATTGAGAGAACTTGTTTATCACACAGACCCAGTAAAGCTTCTATGTGAACACGTCAACAAGCTGCCACATATGGTAGTTGTGCTCTTAACCTTCCATTGGATTGAACAGGCCATAACACTGCTCTTGTGGTGACTTCTTTGGGCACATTTTCTGAGGCCTCACAACCCAGCTACCTTAGCCATCAAGGCCTGTGTTCCCTCCACCCTCTGTTCCCAGTTCCCTGCACAGCTCAAGCATATCTGCTTCCTGTATCTCTGAATCTCTCTGAGTGACCCCAGCAAGTCTCTAAGGGTTTGTAGTTTATTAGACTCATTGTATTTTTTCCATGGATTTCCACTCTCCAAGCTCCTGCCTGTTTCATAGAAATTAGAGAAAATTAACTTTCTCTAGCATATGACTACCCCCTTGCCTCAATGAAAAAAAGTGTAAGAGTTGTGCTTCTTCTCAGGCACCCTATGGAGCAAGTATGAGATTTTTACTTATCTTGGCTATGCTTTCAGTACAACATTAAACAGCCCAACTCCTATGTATATTCCTCAGGGTCTATAATCTAGAAAGCCTCCCCCTTCCAAAAAAGATGAGGCAATTTAAGCAAAAGGTAAAAAATGGTTCAACTGTCCACAGCTAGACAGGTCCTTGCAAACTTGAACAGAAAAGGGGAAGCAATCCCTTGGTTCTCTGAAGGCCAAAGCTTCAAATTCCTCTGCTCAAACAAAACCTAAACTGTGTCCCAAGCTGAAGAACACCATTGCATCTTCTAACTTTGCACTTTCCAGTACTGGCCATAGATTCCAGCTCTGCTTGTCTCAGAATGGCTTGTTTTTACAGCGTTGGGCTGTTCCTTGTTAATGGCCTGCTCCCACACTTGACAAGCTGCATTGGCATAGACAATTGTGGCTAATTGTGACCACATGGTTTCTTTAAGCCCTGTGGGCATTTGTACACATGCTTCAGGAAGCAGGAGGGGGGAGGGAGGAGGCTTTAATTAGATTGGCTCCAGTTAAAGCATCTGGAGCATCACATGTATCAGCATCCTTGCACTGAAAAATGGTGGTGAGAATGCTTTAAGTAAAGTATAGTGTTTTGATGATACCCATATTTTATAAGAACATTCAGAATTCACTAATTCCCTGAATCTTCACACTGTTATGGTCACCACTGGATGCGTAAAGGAACAAGTATTTCATAGAAAATGAACCTGTGAATTCTGACTCCAAAAATGTAGGCTTCTATATTGCTTGAGTTAAAGGAACAGCTCTGTTACCTCAGAAGCATAGCTGACTGAGGGCTTTGTTACATGGTAACTTTAGGTGGCCTCTGGAGCTCTTCACTCCTGGACTGGCTGCACATTAACACTTTAAATAGTTTAAAACACTTGTTATTTGGCTTAAAGTTATGCCACTCCAGGGAGAGATTCTCTCTAATCTGCCTAATTTTGCTCCAGTTCCACTAAGGTGTGGCCACACTCTACAGCTATTTCACCAAAGTTGAAGTCCTTCAGCACCCCAGAATATAGTGATCCCACCTGAGTCAGGGCAAGTGGGTACAGTGGAACTAGGCATGGTGCCTCACCTGCTGGGGACATCCGGCAAAGCAAGCCCTGAAGGCTGTGGTCCCGCCACCACCTGAACTGGCTTGTTGCTCCTGCTGGCAGCTCAGAGTTGGGGTGGGGAAGGGGAGTTCTGGAGAAAAAAGAATCAGGTCCCTTGGAGCTCAGGCAGCACTCAGCTGGTGGGCAGCCCAGCAAGTGTGGGGTGGCGGGGGAGGCAAGCTCCGGAGAAAAAAGTTCAGGCCCCTTTTTACATAGGATCCTAGTCCTGTCCCTTTGCACTAAGGCCCTAGTGGCAAGTCACAGGTGTACAAGTGAAGAACAATTCAGAGATGGTTTTTCGCTTCAGTGTATGATTACTCCATTAGGCCGAACAACACTAAGCTAATTAATAGCTGTGGCTTACAGCATAAGGTATAATAAGGCTCTAACAACCTAGCACTGGAGAGGAACACAATGCCATGTTGTATTAATGTTACTTTCAAATGATTAAAGTCAGCTTTAAATAACTGAAATACTGTAAAATACAGTGCCCCAATTTGGTTAAACAATGCTCACACTGATAAAGTTGACATACAATTCAACCAAGCAACGCAAATCATTATGGGAAGAATCCGATCCACCCCTCTTCAATGGTTCCCTATTCTGAGTAACATACATCCTCCTCCATTAAGAAAAAAAAATGCCTTGACTAAATTATTGGGTAAAATAAAAAATAACCCGAAGCTGCCTATACATGAAGTTCTCTTAAACCTGCAGCATCTGAGATTAAAATCTAGATATCCGACTTGTAGAATATTCAACCTGACCAAGATTAATTTATCATCCAAGATGCCTGGATGCAAGAGTGGTTCAATTCACCACCTAATACATAAATTATTATTACAAATCCTACCATTACACTGACTGGCTTTGATTTCCCTAAAAATCTTTGGTCTTCTCTAAACCAAATTAGGACAGGACAGGGCAGATGTGGATTTCTATTACATTGATAGGGCTGGACTAGCTCACTGAACTGTGACTGTGGTGCCCCTTTTCAGACTTTAAATCACATCACCTTGGAGTACTCCCTCTGTGCATTTAGAGGAACTCTATCACATCTGCACAATACTACACCTGAGGCAATCAGTTGGCTGCAAAATTTGGACATAACATTGTGAATATGTTTCTCTTTGCTTTGTGGTCACTGTATTATCTATCACATGCTTAAAAAAAGATGCAATAATTTCTGTATTTTCTTTAATCTCCTGGGACTCTGACCATTCTTGTAAATTCAATGCTTTTAGCCCATTGGGTTTCCAAAGACATGAAAAACAATGATCCCACATAGATTTGGTGCAGAATTAAGCTTATTACATTTTTATATTTATCCTTAGAAAAGACAAAAATCCCAAATAATAGTATCCTTACATGTGTCCATACCAGCATTATTAGCATTAGAATGAACCACAATGTCTGAGTAAGGTAAAACCAATAAAAAAATATACTAATTTCTCTTTACCCTATGATCATTTTTATGTCAAAGGAAAGAAAGAAACTTTATTTCTACAAAAAGAGAACTCACAATATTATTGTACATAAATCCGAGTGCATAAATGGCAAAAAATTGCTTTCAAAACAGCACTGCAAAATACAAGCGATGGGACCCACTCTGAAGATTAAAGAGGAGCATTATGCCCTGATGGTCAAATACTAATACTCTCATCAGAGCCTGAATAAAAAGAGAGACAG
Source organism: Crocodylus siamensis (assembly GCF_052110815.1). Lineage (NCBI taxonomy): Eukaryota > Metazoa > Chordata > Crocodylia > Crocodylidae > Crocodylus > Crocodylus siamensis. Next base: position 153,125,210 of record NC_143396.1, on the reverse strand, counting down.
TGATATGATTGTGGGTAAGTCCAGTCCAATTAAAAAGTTGAAGATGGAGCACGATACTACAGGAAGACACTGAATTATAGAAGTAAGAGATCAAAAATGCACTAGCTCGTGTACTTCATGCTCCCAGCAGAAAACAGTGAACAATAAGAAGTCTTTTTTTAAATACGTAGGGGGTAAAAAGAAGGTCCCGGGTAATGTGGGGCCCTTGCAGGATGACATGGGTAACTTGGTTGTCACACCAGATGGCAAAGCTAACATGTTTAACGATTTCTTTGCCTCTGTCTTCCTAAGTAGGGACCAGAACAGCCACCTCCCTGCTGGGCCCCCCTCGGGCCCTGGGGGAGGCACACCTGGACCACGGGTTAGCAAGGATTTAGTTAGGGAGCTTCTGGAGGGGTTGGACATATTCAAGTCAGCCAGCCCGGATGATCTCCACCCTAGAGTTCTAAAGGAACTGGCTGAGGTCATGGCAAGTCCCCTGGCACAACTTTATGAGCACTCGTGGTGCTCTGGTGAGGTACCGGAGGACTGGAAGAGGGCCAACGTGGTTCCCATCTTCAAAAAAGGCAGGAAGGAGGACCCAGGAAACTATAGGCCGGTTAGTCTCACCTCGATCCTAGGCAAGCTGTTCGAGAAAATTATGCTGGCACACATCCAGGAGGGGCCAGCAGGAGACTGCATGCTTAGGGGCAACCAACATGGGTTCATCAGTGGCAGGTCCTGTCAGACCAACCTGGTGGCCTTTTACGATCAGATCACCAGATTGTTAGATGCAGGGGTAGCAGTGGATATAATCTTCCTGGACTTCCGGAAGGCTTTTGACACTGTCTCTCACCCTGTTCTCATTAAGAAACTGGGGGGCTGTGGTGTAGACACCCACACAGTCAAATGGGTCACCAACTGGCTGGAGAGCCGCACCCAGAGGGTGGTAGTAGATGGGTCCTTCTCAACCTGGAAGGACGTGGGCAGTGGGGCTCCACAGGGCTCAGTCCTCAGGCCCGCACTGTTCAACATCTTCATCAGCGATTTAGATGAGGGGGTAAAAAGCACCCTGTTCAAATTTGCTGATGACACTAAGATGTGGGGGAACATGGGTACATTGGAAGGATGCAACAGGCTACAATCAGACCTCGACAGGTTACAAGGCTGGGCGGATCAGAATAGGATGGGTTTCAACACAGACAAGTGCAAGGTGATGCACCTCGGGAGGAACAACCGGCACCATACCTACAGGTTGGGGAAATCCCCTCTTATCAGCACGGAGGCGGAAAGGGATCTGGGGTCATCATTGACTCCAAGATGAACATGGGCCGGCAGTGTGGGGATGTAGTCAGGAAGGCCAACCGCACCTTGGCATGCATCCACAGATGCATCACGAGCAGGTCCAAGGAGGTGATCCTTCCCCTCTATGCGGCACTGGTCAGGCCGCAGCTGGATACTGCGTCCAATTCTGGGCGCCGCACTTCAAGAGGGATGTCGACGGCATCGAGAGGGTCCAGAGGAGGGCCACTCGTATGATCAGGGGACAGCAGGGCAGGCCCTACGAGGACAGGCTGCGGGACCTGAACCTGTTCAGCCTCCAAAAGAGAAGGCTGAGGGGGGATCTTGTGGCCTGTTATAAACTAGTCAGGGGGGATCAGCAGGCATTGGGGAAGTCACTGTTTCCCCGAGCACCGCCAGGAGTGACCAGGAATAACTGTCACAAACTGGCAGAGGGTAGGTTTAGGTTAGATATCAGGAGGCGCTACTTCACGGTCAGGGCGGCTAGGGTCTGGAACCAGCTTCCAAGAGAAGTGGTGCAGGCTCCTACCCTGAGGGTGTTTAAGAGGAGGTTAGATGAACATCTTGCTGGGGTCGTTTGACCCCAGTACTCTTTCCTGCCATGGCAGGGGGTCGGACTAGATGATCTGCTCAGGTCCCTTCCGACCCTACAAACTATGAAACTATGAAACTATGTTAACCTGCAGGGAAATAGCCAACTATTTAGAACCATTTTTGCATGTCCCCTGGAACAAACAATTTCTGTTGACTACAATTCTGTTTAATTTAGACTTTGAAATTATGATCAGTAACTGAGGAAACATCAGAAGTAGAATTTATTAGAAATACTTAGCAATTGGATAGAATAGTTATTTCTCTATTTTGCTTGAAGATATTATTCTGTTCCCTAAAATAGTTACCAATTCTAAATTGAATCTTCAAGGAAAAGCGAAAGTTTCTTTTTTCCTTTAGAAAAAAGTTAACTGTATAAGCACTGCAAATTTAAACAGTCTTCCAAGTTAGTTTAAGAGAGAATTTTACAAACTTTTAAATCATTTGAAAAGAGCCACGCCTCAAGAATCAAAGGCTTCCCACCATGTAATATTTCAAGAAGACCTGCTTTCATTTATTAAGTCAACTTTAGTAACTAGTCTGATAAGTATAAGAGTTCAAACACATGTTATTCAGCCTAATAATTATTATCATGCCAGATGCCAAATCATACAGGCATAGGACGGTTTGAATGTGCTGTCATATTAGACATACTTGCCAATATTAAACAGGCTGTGACTGCTATCTGTACATTTGTGTCCCTCTAGGGCATTTTTAAACATTTCTTAATTAGCTTTTGTTTCCAAGCAGCATTTTAATTTTTTATGATAAAGCTTTTGTTTCTCTTTTTTTATTGAATTCAGTTTGGCTTGAGTATCAGTGTGTTCTCGCAATTAGAGTGCAACATTTTTAATAATATATAAAAATAGCAATGCCAAGTTCTTTTCCAGGGATTTCAAATTTGCTGAAAAATGAAGTACTATTTAATGGCACTGTCTTCATTTATTGCTTTAATTTTGCAATTTAATTTTTCTTCGCTTTGTAAAAATCTTATTGAAATATGACATTGCTTGTTAGAAAATTCAAAGACTGGGAAACTGCAAACAATGAAGATGATTTTTGGGATCCACTTTAAGCTAACGGTATATGAAGACTGGACAACATAGTACAAGTGCCAAATGTATGAAGCTCTAAAAAGTAGGTTTTATGCTTCATAAAAAAATAGATATGACCCAGAATATTCTGTATTTTCTAGCCACGAGGAACAGTTGTCTGATCAACAAGTGTTGTTTTCATTGTTGCTTAAAAAAATTAAACAGATTACGCAATCTTTGCTGAGATTCTGTGCCACAGACAGCAATATTAATAAGCAAAAAGAGGCAGAGCAAACATCTGCATCACCTATATATTGCTAGAACATTATAAGCCTCAGTAAGTCTGAATAGGGTATAAATTACCATAATATCAATTTTTTTCCACCTAGTCAATGGTCAAGTTCTACCAACTGATACTCTCCTCAAGACTCATCTCAGATCTTGGTCTTCCAAGTTATATCAATTCCCATTACATCTTGTCATTTGACTAGTTATGGCAACAAAATCTGAGCAGTAGGTTTATACATGTTGTTTAGTATTGACATTCAGACTTGAAGATAATTTGAAACATACCACTGCAATTTTCCACAAATTAAAATAACCCAAAATGGCCATTTACCTTTACAGATATTAATAGTGTGTTAACAAGTAACAATATTCATCCTCCTGTTATAAAGGATGATGTTTACTAATGGTATCTCATTGCCTTACACAGCAGGGGTTCTCATCCTATTTTGGCATAATGACTGAACCAGCATCAGTTTTTAAGAAACTATGTTATCATTATTCATTACAGTCCTGCACTGAGGCTTCACTGGGAAGCAATAAAGAACAAAATGTATATTTTAAAGACCCTCATTTTCCCCTAAATGCTTGAATTAAGCTGCAGTCTGTGGTGTTCAGAGAATTGAGTTATGTCCTAAAGCAATGCTTTTGCAGGAGTACATCATGCTTGGAGATTGGGCTCTGATTAGCCTCTGAGTTTTCTAATACAGACTATTGATTTTCTGCTACTGTAGCTGCCATTGGATTTTGGCATGGGGGTTCTCTCTTTTGCATGAGAGAATGATGAATGGTTGTCTGAGTGGCTCCAAGCACATATTTATTTTCTCTTCAATAAGAACAACAGTCAATATCATTTAGGCAGATAAAAGCACCACTGCAGTACAACAAGCCTATGGAATGTTTTTTTCATTGCTGGTTCTACCTACTAAATTGTAGACCTTCAACCAAAATCTTAAGATTATAGTTGTTCTGCTGCATTACAGTGGCTAAGAACTGTGCAGCTATGAATAGGACTAAATAATAACATAAGAATTCAGAAAAGGATAAAAGTCACGTATAGTATCTGTGAAATTCCAAGGACCCTAAAATTTCAACTCTTGCAGCCACTGATTCTAATTGAGATTGGCATATCAGTATTGCAGTCAACAGTCTGAACAGGAGCAAAATTTGGCAAAATATATGAGAAATAATATTAGACTTGGGTCAAAAACTACTTGAGAATTTTTCAGTGAAGAAGATACTTGTTTGCAACTTAACCAGTTCATAAAATAAGGTCAGTTTTGGTGAATCTCGTAAACTGAAATATTTTGATGAATAGGTTCCAATGTCCTGTTTTGATGCTATCAAATTGGATTCTTTGGACTTTCAGTCAAAAGCACTTTTTCTTTCAAAATGTTAGTATATTTAGTTTACCAGGATTAAGAATTAGAAAGTAAAAAAAAAAAAAAAAGACGATTGCTAAATGAAAGATTTTGCTGGACCCAAATTGTTTTCCTGCCCCACTTCCACTCCCCACACTGTAAGAACAATTTTGAGAAATGAACAGATTTGCACTAAGAACATTTTTTGAAAGCTTAAAATGCTTGCAGGATGAGAAAACTATGTTCAGCTCTGATATATTAGGTTTGTGTAGATTCAATATTTATGAAGGAACCACATCCAAATTCATTTGCACAGGTATTTATGGTCACACATCATTCCATAAAATCAGTAAGACTTAAAATGTTCTTTCTTCATAATACATTTTTAAAATCATTTTGCTAGTTATACAGGGCTTGATCTAAAGTCCAGTGAAGTCAATGTGAAGGCTTCAATTAATTTCAGCTGATGTTGGACCAAACTCAGAATGTGTTAATATAACACTCGAAAGCATGAAATCATGGCACAGCTTCTTTTAAAATAGCAGTAAATTTGTGTTTGCTTCTAAGGTTCTATCTTGATAACTAGAAATAATTTTCTGGATTCGGTCACATTTAAGATGTAATTTTAAGCAACAATATGGATCAATTAAGTAAATATTAAAACTTCACTGATAGGCTTCATGAGAAGTGAACTGCAAAGCTTCAAAATAAAGCAACAGCTTTCTAAGTCCCTATGCTCAAGTTCAAGACTATTTATTTTAATAATGCAGGATCAGGTCCATGGATCTTAAATTGATAATGGAATATAATTCTGGGGCAAGATCCACATAGCAGTGGCTACTAATGTGCTCAGTGTAGCAAGAGGAAGTGCCAAAGGTATACTCATGGGCAGATCTAGGATTTTGAAAAGGGGACAACACAGATAGTGTGTTACATCATCATGCTTTTTTTCCCCTCCATTTAAAAAATATCTAGAAGCTTCACTAATAAGCTAGAGTGATAGCATTCAATTTAACATTGAAACAAAAAAACCTTATTGGAATATGCATTAATTTGCTATATCATATATATAAAAACACAACAAACTAGGCAAAAATAATCAAAAGATGTTTCATTAGTCCTGTAGGCATTATAATTAAATATACAACTCTTTCAGATTAATACAATCTAGCCTTTTTGAGCAGCTTGACACTTCATCCAAGGCTTCACTGAAAATTATTTCCTCATCTGAGCTAATGTTCACCCGAGTTGGTATTCCCACACCTGAGTTAGTATTTCTAGTTAGAGTTAAAAAAAAAAGTCTGCAGGGCTGTAAAATGGATACTATGTTACTCAGAGAATCTAACAAAGAGCAGAACTGCAGAAGTAAAGCTAGCTTGAGTAGTAAGGGGGACCATTAAAGAGCATTAGAAAAGAAAGAAAGTTGATAACATCTATGGGATGAAGAGTTTAGAAGGAATCAAATAAATTATGAGTCATGAAGTCAATTGAATCCGTCACTGCTGCCTGAAAAGAAGTGTGGCTGCCACTCCCACACATTGGTTTTAAACTTTCAATAGAAAGGGCTGTTCTAACTATTCAGGACTGTGAGAGCATAGTGATATTATATGCAGGGTTTCGTCTTTCTGCAGTCATATTCCATATGTGAGGGTTTTGAAAAGCTTGTTTGGTAGCTCTGCATCATGTAGAGATCCTTTTACCCTGTGGTAGCTCAAGGAGGAGCCAAGCCCTCCAGTTTTTCAGGAACATTGACATCTTGGAATGGGGGCCATACTTCTGAATTAGCAATGCTGCATTTTCAAAAAGGACAAGAAGGTGTGAACTGTCAGACCATGATGGGCTCTTAAACAGGAACAAAACATACAGAACAGACACAAAAAGCCACCTAGCAAAAGATCTGTCTGACCTGAACAAAAGCAATACACAGTTGTATTTCCTGCAATGCAAGGAACAGAAACTACTCCTGCCTTACTGCCACAAGGGTTCACAGTACTTCACAGAGGAATATAATATGAACTCCTTCACACAGATCTATGAAACTGAGAAAATAGCTGTTGTGCTGGCAAACTCAGTTTGGAATTGTCTCCAATGACACAGCTCTTCCTGGACTTTCCCAGAGCATATTTGCCCTAGCAACTTTACTTAGTCAGTAACTCTTAGATACTATGGTAATTGGCAAATAAGGAATGCAGAAACATTGAGAGATTTACATACCTGCTAAGATCTACACTGAGGACTCAGAATCCTGTGCAGAAGATAATAACTAGATCTAGTTGAATAACGCATTTTTTGTGAACATCCATTTGAATTTTTAAATGAACCTTTTCCAGTTATGTTTGTGTCTATACAGCAGCCATTAGAGCCAATGAATTCTCACCTGAAGTGTGATGTGACAACTATTAATGGTGTGTAGCTCTAATTCATGTCAAGTGATCAAGACCAAGACATTTAAGACTAGTTTTTGACCAGCAACTGTCATGCCCCTTTTGTATTTACTGTCCATGAAAATTCTAGCAAATACATTTAATTGAAGAAATATTTCCATTTAGATCTAAAGATTTAAACAAGTACTACCAAATACACTGAATTTCAAATAAGGAATCACAGCTTTTCACATCCACAGCTTGAGTTATATCCATCCAATCAAGAAACATAACTACTTCCTCTGATGTACATATCCTACCGAAGAGATTTTTCCCATTTCCTACACAGTCAGCTAGTTCTCCTGCGTGTTACACTAAAGAAAGTGAGTAACAGCAGTATGGACCCGCTTCCTGCTCACCCCCCTCTTTTCTCATTTGGCCACTGAATGTCCCTGGAAGGAAAGGGACAGAGAAATTCCCAGATGGGCGGAGATACAATTCTGTCTGGTCCTCAAACAGGCTGTGCCAGTGAAAAAGGAAAGGCTGTTTCCTCTTTGTTTGCTATGTACCTGTCTGAGAGCCAGGCTGAATTTGATATGATAGTCTTACTGTTTTAGGTCAAATCACTGTTGCTTTTCAGTCTCCATTTGTTTTATTTGGGTGAGCTCTGCTGTACTCACAGCTATTGGAATATTTTGAAAACAGGCTGCCAAAGGAAAATACATACTTGACATGAAGCAAGCTTTATACAGCCCTTTGATTTTTTAAGTTTCATCAGTGAGCAACAATGATATTTCAAGAAATGCAGTACGTGTTGTGCAGTACTCAAAAATTCAGCCAGAGATGCTCCACACATCATGAACAACCAGGTTTAAAAAAAAAAATTAGAAGTGTTCCAGGAGTGCTTTTAAACATACTGTTCTGGCAGATCCTTTTTCAGACAGTAGCATGCGTAGCAGAATTCCTTGGATAGCTTGGCTAATGCATATAAACCTTATTTGAAATACTACAAGCTATATGCTGCCATTATTATGACATAAGAGTCATTTTGAGCATCAGACACTTAAGTGACAATAAGAAAGGAATTAAGGTCATAACAAGTAAATACATAAAACAAATAAAGAACTAACTAACTAAATAATAAAGGCATACAGATAAAGGCATGTGTGTCCATGCGAATGGATCACTGCCCTAGGATTCTAGGTTCTATCCCTGGCTTTGCTTCTGGTGAGCTGAGTGACACTGGGCAAGTCACTTCACTTTTCTACCTTCAGTTCCCCAGAAATATAAAGTATTTGGGGATCTACTTGTGCAAAACATAATATAGGAACTGGATATGATTATTAAAAATAATGTAATGAAGTACATTGGAACAACAAGAACAACACGACACTATAATACATCTGGAAAAAATAGCTTATGTAAAATTTCCTAATCATCTTCCTACATACATGAGTTATTGGACTATTGAAGTTCAGATCTGAATCCTTTAGCTCCACTAAAGACAAAGAAGTATTTTTATTTACCACAGCTGAGGATCTGGCCCTGACTATCCTATGCTAAATAAAAGTTGAATTTTTTTTCCTCATGTAATCTATGAGCCAGAACAGAAACACAATTATATGAATGGTAAGCCTAGGTGAACTGCTGTGTTTTAATGGGTTTCCCAGAGAAAACATATGTAGGAATATTTGATGTCATGGAATTCCCTAATCAGTGTCAGTATTTAAATTAACATTGATTTCTCCTTGACTGTAGTCTAACTACACACACGGTGTATTCTTCTTTGTGAAAAACTTGTCACGTAGTATGTTATCAATGGATTCTTCATTGTGACAGTGTTATTCTATTTGTTATGTAATGATTGACAACACAGAAAGCATAAGAAGAATGGCATCCCGATTAACTTATTTCCTCTTCAGTGACAATGGTCAGTATAATTTATTCAGAAGCACAGGTGACAATGACAAGCCAATTCAGTTATTATAAATATCACTGAACAACACCTATAAGTTTAAGATGAAAGAGTATATCTTTTCTCCTTAGATTTCCTGTGATTTTTTTCCTTCCATATTAATGGATAAATTTGCACTGGAAAGCTTAATGGATTATGTTTTGACACATAATGAAAAGAATTCTCACAGTAAGAAAGTTTGGGGCTCATCAAGCCATAGTAAATTTTAATTAGTACCTAAGATGTCTAAAATCTGGAACTTGAATTCATATTTTTATAAAACTATAGCAAGTCCTTACAAAAACCTCACTATAAAGCCTTATCTGATTTTGATTATAGTTAATCTGTAGATTATTGCAAAATCACATATCAAGATGCTTCATTCACAAATTAGAATAATAAAAGTTGGAGATGGCACTGAATTGTGTATTATATTCCCCTGTCTTGCATCTAGTGTACTCTGCTTACCCATGCAATGAAGATGTAAATTATCACCAAATCAGGTGTAAAGAGTTTTACACCCACTTTATAATGCTGTTCACAACTACATGTGCTATTAATGTGACTGAATAAACTCCAGTGCAATTTGAGCTGGAGTAAACTAATCTGGACATCACTGTCTACATGTGCATTTAAATGCAGAAATTTACTCTGCCATTGGATAGCTCTTGTGTCTGATGGGACTATTTGATAGCACAATAAATTAGTCTATACCAGCCTAATTGCTTTGCAAGTGTAGACGGTAAAGTTTTACTGTACAGCAAATTAATTTTGGCTAGTTAATAATCTTTAATAATAATTTTTCCAGATTTCACTTCCTTTACTGTAAATCAAATTAGTTTACTGCACAGTAAAGTGCACCTGTAGATGTGCCCAGTATACACAATAACATGGTGGTATATATCATGGCTTTTCTTTCTGAAACTGTACAGAGACAAACCTCAACTGATGTAAATCCCTCCATAGTTCTAATGAAGACAGAGCTACAACAATTTTCACCCCCTGAGGATTTGGTCCATGTATTACATTAATGTGGCAATTAAAATAAAATAGGAGCAATTCTATTTTCAAAGGAAAAACGTAGACATGATGTGTAATGATTTCAAATTCTGTGGATAAGATCTGCTATCTCTTTGCACTGGCTCTGCATTCTGCACTTATACCAGTGTAAACCCGGTGTATACAGCATAAAAATCAGCCACCACCCGCTCCTTTTTATTTATTTTTTTTGGCTTACTTCAGGTTTAATTTGCAACTCTGATTTGCCAGCTAGCTACCTCAGCTAAGGGAATTGCCTACAAGTGAGAGGTACAAAGAAGGAATTAAAGTTATTATTTGTTTTTCATTTAGAACAGGGCTGTCCAACTGATGGCCCCCAAAGGGTTAATTTATGGCACCTGGGTTGTCAACTGGTTGCTACTCCCCTCCACCCTTCAGCTTCAGGAGCTGCCAGGGTCTCCAGGCTTCTCCTCCTTCTTCCACCTCTTACTTCATGTCTCTGCCTCTAGAGTGAGGCAGCACAGTACACAACCCACAACTCTGGGGCACCCACATGGTGTAATGTAGTAGGGAGCTTGCAGCTGATGAGCTAAAGGTGAGGCTTAGACACGTATATGGTTATAGATGTGACTATGGGCCAACATAAAATAAAAATAAACTTCAGTTTTCTTTATTCAAAGTTGATATCAAACTTGAATATATTTTTGATATTAGAGAAAACTCCAGCTCTTTTGGTAAACTTATTTTTCATTTTCTCTTATTACACCACTTTCTTTATCTACCCAGAAGGAAAACTCTCAAAATACCACCCAATAATATGTTTTGCCAATAATTCAAGTCCAAAAGGAAGTAGAAACACTGGAAATCTTGTAAAAATCAATTTGTCACCAGGTTGTCATCCGTAAATGGAAGACTTAAGAATCTTTAAGGATAGGTTGCATTTTCTTCTTCTTTCTGTGCCACAGAGAGGAGCAGAGAAGCACAGTCCAAGGTGGAAAGTCATCAGGGGACTGAATCAATAAATAGCATCTTACCTTTTACCAAGGAACCATGTCAATGGAATCCAGTTTATGTTGGTGTATACAGGAGTCCATGGGGTCTTCAACTAATATCTTTTTTATGACTTCTCCCCTGCAATATAGTAATCAGAACAATTCTGGTTCCTTGCATAGTTTCCTACTAACCTTTTTTTCTTTTTCTTACAATAGTGTGTGGCAGGTAAGTACACATGCAATATTCAGGAATATATTTGAAGAAGTGCCCCAAATTTTGATTGATTATACAAATAAATTTATATGACTTGTAGGTCTACATCTATTATTTCTTTGATCTTTAATATCTATTGACTATCACTGAGATTTTTTTTGCCTGAAGTAGAATGGTTCTGTGGTACATCAATGCATGTGCTCCTTTGACAGGGTTATTTCTGTGTCAAAGGTTATATGAGAGAGGTAAGGATTTCTTAGGCTGATATCTTTTATCAGGTCATGGCCTGAATGTTTTACATTCAAAAGGTTGTCTAAATCTATCCCAACTATAAAGTCAGTCCAATACAAAATATTTCCTTAAGAAATCCTTGCCTCTCGCATAATTCCTGGACCATTACAGCTACAACATCACTTTAACACTGCCATAATGTCAAAGGTTATGAACACAAGTTCTAGTATCAGCAGTTGAGTCATATATTCTTATTGTTTATGCAAATTAATATTTGCATTAATGTTTTTAATAAGGTTAGTAGACTGATCTAACCCTCTATATTCTACTAAGTCATAGATTTTAGAACTAGTATAATGTTTTCTATATTATCACAGACTGAGGGATTAATTTCAATGGGTAGGAGCTAGGAATTTAGTTTCAAAGTCCACAAATTAATGGAACAGCATCAATGCAAAGTGCTGTCACATTAGTTGTATTGTATGTTCTATCTGCATGGACAAATCCACTTTTTCAGTCACACAGGTGCAGCCTTTGGCAGTGTGGTGCATACACAGTGAAGACAGGTCATTGCACTTGTGCCACATAGCCAAGGAGGTGTAACCACCCTCTCTCTTTGATTTTGGATACCAGTGAGTTCTTAGAGCTCAGCAGCATATCAGTGCAGCTGTTGCCAGAGCTACTCCTGTGCTGTGAGCTCTACGAGTTCACCGGCACAGGATCTGCCCAAAGTCCCTGCTTTCAGCTCCAGAGCCTCCTGCTGACTGCTCTTCTCTGCAACCTGAATTCATCAACAGGAGAAAGGACAGCAGTGGCATGCAGCAGTGGCATGCAACCCATGGGCTACATGAAAGTAGGGCTGTCTCTTGTCCCCATCTTTCCCTGGCTGCTAAATTTGTGGGGGGAGGAGTGGTGGATGGGAGAGGAAGAGTAGAGGAGGAAGAAGGAAAGAGCAAACAGCAGTGGGATCCAGATGTGCTTGAAAGCAGGGACTTTGGACAGACCAGCCAGTGAGCTCATAGAGCTTCAAGCACATGCATAGCTCCCAGCAGGAACTCCACGGACATGCTACTGAGTTCTGAGAACTTTCTGTACATATAGTGCTCGGCCAGAGTGAGGTATGACTACACAACTAGCATTTCTGGATCCATCCTTATATATATGTTAATGATTTTTCATCACAATATCTATAGCTATAGATCTCTTTCTCTCTCATCAGGGAAGCAACTTAATAGCTGGAATGATTACTAGGAGTGGGGGGCTCTGAGACCCACACTAAAGTGCCTGGAGCATCCCTATGCTTCAAAATGGTGGAGGGGCTGTTCTTTATTTAAAGCTCATCAAATGATCTTTAGTTAAACCACCCCTCCTGCCATTTTGAAGCATGGGGATGCTGATTCTTGATATATGAAGGCTGGCTGGAACTAGGGCTATGTGAAGCTTCAATCCTTAATTCAATTTGGTGGAGATTCAGACCAAATTCAGAGTCAAATCTCAAAATCTGAATTGAATCATAGGACCCTTTAATCTCTCCAAATCAAATCGGAACCCCCCAAATTGATTTGGAGAGATTCGGAAAAATTCAGACATAGAGATAGCTTTAAATGTTTTTTCTACATACCTCTAGGTAGCAGGGACTTGTGAATGCTGCAATGCTGGGACACATGGAGAGTCCAACAGAAGCAAGGGGGGCTCCCCAGCACACTTGGCAGCAGACCCAGAAGTGGACCAGAGTACTTCCTGCCCTGTACTCCCCCAGCTCGGTGACTGGTGCCTCCTGGGTTGGGGGGGGAACCAGGGTCACTCTGCAGCTGATCACTGAGCTGGAAATGCGGAGGGGGGGGACACACACTCCCTGGTAGACCTGGAAGTGGACTGGAAGTACTTCTGGTCCACTTCCTGGTTTGACGCTGAGCACATAGAGGGCCCCCCCCATGTGCCCCAGCATCGCAGCGATCATGAGCCATGTCTGCTACCTCAAGGTATGTAGAAATAGAAAAAACTTTTAAAGCTGTGCCTATGTCCAAATTGCTGATTCTCCAAATCAGCATCGAATATTCAGATTTGGATTCAGCTGAATCGAATCAGGGACAGTGATCTGAATCAATGAATCGAATCACTGTCCCTGATTCAGGCTCAATCCGAATCAAATAGGGCCCACTTCACACACTCCTAGCTGGAACAAATTAAGTATCACGCTCCAGAAGACTCAATCAAGTCTGCTCTGATGCATTATAATTATAGCACATCAGAGCAAACCTCCTGGCTTGTGCATAGGCACCCATTAATATTAGATCTACTGTAAGAGGCTAATTTCTTTGGTAACATTCACTAGTTCTGTTAACTAAGCTATTTCTGCTTCTGATTAGTGAGCAAAACATTCCTTGAAATAACTGTGTGTTTTAAGAATGGTTTGCCAACCTGAGGCTCATATATTCCTTCTCCACTATGCAATGTCATAACACATTGGTAATAAAAAGTCCTACCACCAGATTTTAAAAAGAGATATCATCTAATCTAAGACTTAAGTAGACAAATCTACTTTGAGTTCAGTTGTCTTCCATGTTGAGTAAGGAAATGTAGTTCTGGGCTAGACAGGCAAGTGATCCAAAAGCCAATTTAGCACTCCGCTTCTCTGCCAGAGACAACTGGGACTCTCCAGAACAATGAGGCAGATGTCACCCAATGGAAACCACTTCTTTTATCTATTTTCTTTACTTTTCACTTTGTTTTCTACAAAAGTGACCAACAGTTTGACAGGTTGGTTAGTTGATAACCACAGCTGTTCCAATGATACCCCAAATATCTAGTGTTTTGCTAGACCAGGGGTGGGCAAAATGTGGCCCTGGGGCCAGATGTGGCCCTCCATGCCATTCTATCTGGCCCACAGGGCCCCTAAAACATTTAGAAAATTAATATTAATCTTCCCCGGGCTGCCTGTCATGTGCCCCTCGATGGCTTGCCAAAACTCAGTAAGTGGCCCTCTTCCCAAAATAATTGCCCACCCCTGTGCTAGACGTATGTATCATTCTCTTTTATTCAAGAGCGGTATCACGTTCCAGTGGTCATTTACAGAATGTTATCTACAAACAGCGATTACTGAAATGTATTTATTTGTCTGTTAAACTGTTTGCCTAGTGTTGTAATACTCCTTTAAGGCTACTTATTAAAAGAAATGTTTTTCAGAGCTATGTCAAACAGTCTCATGCCAGTGGGTAGACAGGTAACAATACAGATACTTTTGTTCTTCCTCTGCATAGACTCACAACATGACTAAATTATATCTACCTTTTTTTTCTTGGCAGCAATACCCATATTCATGTGTGGTACCAACTACAAGTAATTGAAGTAAGACTGATACTTTTTTTTAGCTATAGCAGAATCTGCTATGATTTCAGCAATTAGTACTACAGAATTATGATGACACTGCTATTTCAGATATTTTTGACTGATATTCAGAGAATTGTAAGGCCCCCTCATAACGCATAACTTCAGTGAGCTGCTTAAAAAATATAGTGTGTGTAGAGCAGTGCTTCTGAAAACCTTCCTCTTTAGTATAGGTCATAAAGAAACATGGGAAACTGAATATTTTACTTTTGGGAAAAAAATCTATTATATATTAAAATAGCTATTATAATGGAGTCAAAGAGGGGAAAAACCTATAAAATTGTGTGAGAGACTAGTATTTGAAAGAGGGCGTGCATTAAAAGTCCAAGTTAACAAAGATAAAGCATTTTTTATTAGTATTTAATCCACAGAAAGGTAAAAAATCCCATTCATATTAAGTCTGTTGTAGCTTATATTAAAGTTTATCAAGAAGGATCAAAAGGCACATTAAATGCTAAAAACCCGTTAGCTGAGAGGTTAATAAAGACCTGCCTTCTTATCTTATAGCCCAGTGAATATTGTTCATCACTACGTGGCCTTTTATTTGGCAGGATAAATGACATTTTTCAGCATCCTTTGCAGGGGCTTTTTATTTATGGGCATTTCTGACTATCAGCATCTAGATCTGTCATACACTGTGTTATATAGTTACACATAATGCATAACATTACACAGTGCATAATGTACAACACAATAAATAGGTCCAGTGTGCAGTATGTCACTTGCATAATAACACGCAAAAATAAAATTAGCTTTGCCAAATCGAATTAAAAAGACAAATAATGTTTTATGTAGCTATAGGCAACACTTAGCAATAGATGTGTGAGTGGAGAAAAGTCATGATAAGTCATGAAAACCACAAGTTAAATAATATAATTAAGGAGCTGAGACAAACTGGAAGATTAAATTCTTCATGGAAGTCAGGATGATAATCCAAAGGCAAGGTGAATATTTTGTTTAACACATGAATGTCATGTGCAATATGGTCCAAGTAATTTCTAGACTATTTGCTTTACTTAGAGGAGTTTAGTTAAAATAAAGCCTCCCTACTGTGTTTATGTCACAAACTCTTTCCATTTCATCAGGTAGTTCAAATTATTTATCTGAATGTAAGATAGGCAATCCTATGGCCATCTCAGGAAAACAACATAACCTCAAAATCCCATGGTCTCCACATCCCAAAATAAACCTTCTGATAAGAGAACATGTTGGCAACCTGAGCACAGGAGCCAAAGGCTTCATGAAGATTGAATTAATCCTAGGCTGAGAGCACAGCCAAACCTTACACAAACCTGATCTGTTTTCTTCAATTTATCTTACACGTTTTCCTATCTGAGGTCATGGTTATAGAGCTAAGTTTTGCAGGTCAAGGCAGTACCATAACTAATGGAAGAAGGGCGGGGGAAAAGGGGGTTGGAGAGAGGGGGATGCAGCTAGGGCTCCAGCCCCAGGTGTCAACTTTGGGTGGAGAGAGCACAAAAATAACAGCTGCAGCAGCTGATGGCTGGCCATTCCATTGGCAGCTGGGAGCTACCAATGCTCAAGGTACAGAGCAGCTCTGTTATGCTTCTAGGTACATGCTTTCATTTTTTTGGAATTTTGCCTTTTAGCAGGACACAATTCAAAGAAAAGTTTTAAAATTTTTCAATATTTTTCATAATTATGCATTCCAAATGAGATGGTAACCTGCTTTGGAGAGATTGGGAAAGTCGTAATTACAATAAGAGGGGAGAGAGGGTCTTTTCTAACATTTTAAAGTTAAATAGGTATTCTTCTAATTTCTGACTGAGCTTTGTGCTGTGTGCTGCAGTGCTATTAACTCCTGTTCTTTAGGGAATGCATGGTAACACTGTCTCTATGCACCAAGCAGAGAGAAGAACATTAATCTCAAACTTGCAGCAGTTATTTCAGAGGCAACATATGTCCTAGACACTATAGAGGCTAATTCCTCTCTGTTACACAAGTGTAATCTCCGCTAATTCTAGTTAGAGAGATCTGTGCCCATCTACTACTGTAGAATATGCTTCACAGTGAACAGCTAAATCTATTATGTTCTCAAAATTCCCACTAGTAATAGCTCATTTGAATGCAAAATCAAAATCCATAGTACAGTGGATGTAAGGACATATAATCTTATTGCTACAAAGCATTATTGGTGTACTTCATTTTAAAGGCATTAGGAAGAATTTTTGTTTTCACATCACTGCTACTATTACACTGGGAGGAGTCACATTCACAGGTGCCAACAAGTAGGGCAAAGACTAAACTAAAACTTGGCTCCAAGCTAACCATATAATTTATGTCAAATCAGGTTCATATCAGCTAGAAGCTTAAAGAGACTCATCTCTCAGTTTTTAGAAGCAAGCTTTCATCTCTCAGTTGCTAAGGGCCTTGTTGCATGGGACATGGCAGTTTAAGGATGAGCCCAGACAAAGTAGTAACAGTGATTTCTGGTTGATTACACCTTCTTGATTATGAATATGCAACTGTCAGAACCGGGGTTTTTTCATGACCTGCTCCCCACAAGTCAACACCAAGGGCAGTTGCCCCATCACCCCAACTAGTTAAACTCTGACAGGACACTTTAGGCCATGTACAAACATTACACTTAGACTGGTCTAAGTGTTCAGAAATCAGTCTAAACCCATAACCATACAGAAGTTCAGCATGCATAGGTCAGTCTAAAAATGGCACAAGCAATCTAAGATAAACCTGGTTCAAAGTACACTCAAATCAGATCTATCTAGGTTATAGAGATGCATCAAAATTCTGTACCAATTTATCTACAGATTCAAGTTAGATCTCTGTCCTCCAGCATCCCAGCCTTCTTGGTAGCCCCTGGTAGCCCCCCCTTGCAGGGAGGCATACTAGCACTTGACCCATGCTCAGCTGCCGAGCTGTTCCAGAGCCCTCTAAGAGCAGAGCCAGAACAGCCCCTCTCCCTAGCCCTCTCTTCTGCCTCTGGCCATCTGTCAGCCACAGGCCGGCAGCAGGGGAAAGGGAGACATCTGTGTCTCCTGCATGAACCGTGGGACTTAGTCACCAGAGTTCCCTGGCCATGCCCCCACACTGTCATGAAGTACCCAACAATATACACACAGACCTGAAATTGAGCCTAGGAGAACCCTTGCACTTAGGCACGGCCCTATGGACCCCAATTCTGGCTTTTGTATACCCAGCCAGGGAACCCCATACCACCATGCTTAGGCATTGCCCACAGACCTCAACCCTGGCAGCTGCACATCCAGCCAGGGACCCCCCTAATCCAGTACTCAGGCAGAGCCCCATGGACTCTCACCTTGGATCCCACACCCCACATCTCAGAGGCCACAGCCTGGAACCCTGCTACTGGCACCCCAGCATGTTCACTCCACCTGCCCTCCCCACCCCCCCCCAGCACATAAGCAGAAGCCACACACATTACCTGTGATGGGTTGAGGTGGTGGGAGACAGAACATTGGGACTGGGCCTGCTCACAGGCAACCTTGTTACCTCCACAGCTCAGCTACTGCTAGTAGGTACCTGGGCCATGTGCACCTGGGATGCTGCAAGTCTTTTTTGGCCCACAGCTACAGAGTCCTGGAGTACTTGTCTGGGCAAGGCAGTGAGCGTCCAAGCTAAGGCAAGCAGGAACAGCTGGAATATGGCAAGCTGCTTCTGTGTTGTAGGTAGAGGACACTGAAAATTTCTAGGCTGGATCGTAGGGTGTTGTCAAGATAGGGGGTGTCTGCTGGAAGCTCCTGGATAGTTTGAAGTTATGGGAGGGGGGATGACCAACGAAGCCCCAGTCACTCTGAAGCAGGAGCCACACCCAGCTGCAGTAAGAGGAAGAGCCATATATGTGGATAGTAGGTCTGGGATCATACATATGTAGCCTCTACACAAAGTCGTATCTGGCCTTCACTAAACCACCCTATCCCATGTCTCCTCTCCAAGTGTTTGTGTTTATTGAGTTCAACCCCTGCAGCATTACCCTTGACCCCCACCCCCTCCCCCATCCACTTTTCCTTCTCCTTCCCTGTCCTAACTGCCACTTCCAGGTTATTTTCCCCTTTCACAAGCCTCCCCTTCTCCTGTACACTCCCCACCCCCCCTACACACACACCAAGGTTTTCTGGCTTGCATCAATGGGATGACTAGGTGGAACGGTCACAAACTCCTGCAAGACCGTTCCAGGCTGGACATAAGGAAGAATTTCTTTACTGTCCGAGCCCCCAAGGTCTGGAACAGTCTGCCAGCGGAGGTGGTTCAAGCACCTACATTGAACACCTTCAAGAGTAAATTGGATGCTTATCTTGCTGGGATCCTATGACCCCAGCTGACTTCCTGCCCTTTGGGCAGGGGGCTGGACTCGATGATCTCCCAAGGTCCCTTCC
Organism: Crocodylus siamensis; assembly: GCF_052110815.1. Classification (NCBI taxonomy): domain Eukaryota; kingdom Metazoa; phylum Chordata; order Crocodylia; family Crocodylidae; genus Crocodylus; species Crocodylus siamensis. Next base: position 153,106,142 of record NC_143396.1, on the reverse strand, counting down.
AGCCCTAATGTCTATGAAATCTATGAAATCTATGAAATGGGTTGAATGCCTGGATGCCCTTCAGTGGGCAGAGGATAGCAATGTGAGTGCCGTCCATAACATGGAGGTATATGCAGTTCTTGATGGAGGACACTCACACTGAGGCTTCTCTGGAAGCCTAGGGCTGAGAATGGGAGAGGGTCCATGATGATGTGGCAGGGAGTTGGGGGCATGCTTGCCCATGCCTGTCAGTCAATCAGGGATGGTACAGGGGTTCAGCTGCACTTGACAGTCTCTGGCAGATTGGGGAGCCAGGGTGCATGCTGGGGTAAGCATCCTCAATCTGCAGGCCTCAACCAGTGCAGGCAGTCTGTACCCCTTCCCCACCTGGAAAGGGTGACTATGTATACTGTTTGCTTCCAATCTAAACTAGGCCACCTACAGAAAACCACATAACTCAGATTAATTCCTCTTCAGACTTTTTGAACATCTGTACTAAGGCCATGGAGTATTAAAGTTAAAATACATTCTGATCAGGTGCATGGTAATGTTTCCTGTGATCTATAACATACACACCTCACTGATTGCTGGTTTCCACCCCAGCACTGCACAACTCCAGTGCAGTGTCAGGGCTGTAATTGACAATCAGCTGATTATCAGTTCCAGGCCCAGCACTACACCAGAGTCTTGAACTGGCTTACTGGGAACTCTAGTGTAAGAAACAGGCAGGGCATAGCTAGAGCTATATCTCCCCTCCCTACCTGTCTATAGGAGGGGAGCATCTGCCCCCCATACCTTCTCCAGACCTACCCTGGTCTCAGGAAGGTAAGGAGCCTTTCCCTTGGTTCCACTCCTCCTGGGCCCCAACAGGAGTTATGTTAAGGGAAAGTATTCAGATGTTCAGTCCCTGGAAAAAAACTCTCAGGATCGATTTAACCCTGATTTTTCCTGGGTTATTTTTCTCTTGGAGTGCTTCAGGAGAAAAAGCTTGAACAGCTGCACATTTTTGTCTTCTGTCAAGAGAACAGCAATTCTCAAGGAAAAAAAAACTGGACTGCTATGTGGCAGTGTTAAGAGGATCACAAAGAGACAGAAGTCTCTTTCTTCTAAGACTTAACAGCAAACTTTATTCAAATAATTAAAATATTCTTATTCCTAAAGCATTTTTGTCCCTTGTTCTTTGTCTAAAACCTTCCTCAATGCCCCCATCTGTCTTGGTTGCTACCCTGTAACAGATTTTAATAAGAATTCTTGTTTGTCTTTCCCTAGGGTACCTGTCTTTGCTTGTGTAGCTCTTCCTTTTCCCTACAGGACATCCTGACATCTTCCACATAGCTAGGTTTGCTCAGTTTAGCAACACTTATAAATTCTTAATTTTTAGGTCCTGCTATCAACAGATAGCAAACCTGATTATTTGCATTCAGTGTCATATGCCAACTTCTTAATGTAGAGCTAGATTTTGCCCACAGATATTCAAATGTAACTGCCAGAGAAGGCAATGGTTGTTTCTAAACAAAGAGCATGGTTTGTAACAAACACCATAGATAGTCATTTTTTTTTATTCATCAGCTAGCCATCAACACTTGATTTTGGGGAGAAGAAAGTTTGAGAGTTGTCTTTAATTGGTACTAGTGACAGCAGCACCCCTCTTTAATCCATAGCGGTTCTGGAGCCAGAACTCCACTCCTCTCCAGAAACCTAGTCATGGTATGCACCATTGAAGAGCTTCTCTCAACTTTTGTGACCCATTTAGGTAGAACCTGCTTCTCCATCCCTGCTCACCCGTGTTCACCAGAACCATAAAAATTAACAGAGTGGGTCTGGTCTATTATTCCCCATTTTCCTACTACATTTCAAATGGCGATACAGCATTAATTAGTTTCTCCTTGCAAAACAGTGAGTTCCTAGAAGCTCCGGTGCAATTGTTATGTTGTTGCTGGTTCAGTTCTATACTACCCCAGCACTGACTCATGATTTAGCCCTATGAAAATCTAGCATAAGCAAGAACACTTTCCAGGGAAACATTTCTTGTAGACTGAATTTATGGCAGAGGTTTGGGCAGGAGAGGTCATTAGATAGAGAAAAATCAATAACACTGTTAGGTAATACAGCATTTTATTATTCCATAGTGCCTATACAGTATGTGTGGTAAAGAATGGTTGTAATATCAGCTAAGTATAGCTGTTCAGAACTACCATGCTTTGTACACCACTTAACATTTTCATTCTACAAAATGACCAGACTGTGAAAAAATGTGTATCGGTAGCAACACTCTTCTTCAACCCTGGCCAGACAGACAAACACAGGACATGAAGGATGGTTTCATTACTGCAGAGCTGCAGGTCATGTCATTGTCATCACCCTTTTTTACCACTGCTCAGTTAAGCAAGGACAAGTTTTTCCTCTCACACTTTTTTTTTAAAGCCCTCTCTCTTGTGTGTCTGAGACTATTTCTGGTGTATTTCTTGCTCTCAAAGCTAATTTTAGTTAATATTATGATCCCAAAATGATTGAAATCACTTTAATTATTCTAGGTGCAGTAGATAATTTGACCACTTCTTTTGACACCTAAGTAGGGAGCTGATTTTCTTGGTCATATATAAGCTTCAATCTAGAATCTCTGCACAGAGGTGAATTTTACCTTCTGGGCCACCTCGTAGGAGGCAATGCCACCATCCTTTTACTTCCCAGTACATATAAACTCAAAATATTGCAGCACCCACTACTACTGATAGGAGCTGCACAAAATGGACATTTTAGTTTTGTGCATCTGTTCTTTATGGGTCTTAACCACTGCCCACTAAAAGCTATGGGATTTTTTTCCATTGACTTTAATGGGGCATGCATGGAACATACACTCTGTAAACACTTATAACAAAATACTGTACACAGTGATTTCCGTTCTCAAGATTGAGAAACACCTGCTTGTGTGTTAGGTAGTAGTATACCATTACAGAATGCATTTCTGCAGCCCATAAAATCTAGTCACATAAAAACAGTCAAATGAGATCAACTCATTGGAATAAATGCTATCTGTGTAGTATTAAACCTCTGGGAGAAAAGCTCTACCTTTAAATTTGAGCAAAATAACTTTTAAAGGAATTATCAAAACTGTTTTATGGTAAGAAAAAATGTTCAATTAACTGTAATCTCAAAAAACCCAACTTTTAATTAAGAAGATGCTGCTGTGGGACACCAACAGCTCAGTTCACTGTTGCCTTGCACTTTCAGTACTTATTCTAAAGTGGGAACAATGAAGTACAATTAATTCCTGATTTGCACTGATATAAATGAATATACAAGATGCAGACTAGTATATAGTAAATAGGCCCCTCAAACTTAGCTAAAAGTTTTGGGTAAGGCTAATTAATATGTTTACATCAGTATTTTTCCCACTAGTCTTGAGGAAATACTGGACAAAGGATAAACGGAAAATCTACCTGTTCTTTTCATCCAGGGTTTAGCAAAGAGAATTGCACCCTCTCTTTGTTGCTATTTTGATAGTAACCTCCCATTGAAACATTCCTGCTATGCATTAGAAAATAAATGTTCTGAAAAAGGTAAATTGTGTCACCTGCCTTTTTAATTTTCTATCCTACTGCATATTATACAGCAGTTATTTTCTCTGAATTATTTAATTTTGAGAAGTAATTTTCTACAAACAAATTTACACAAGCTTTCAGTGAAACTACTATTCAGGCACAAAACTGTTAACTGCATGACAAGTCATATCTTAATCTTTCATCTATGAAATCTATTCCTTGTTCAACAGATAAAGGGTTGGATAATTTTATTTTGAACTCAAGTGACTTATCTGAGAATAAATCCTTCATCCTCTTTTTATTGGTTTCAATCATAGCTATCACCACATCTGACCCCTGAAACCCTTTCTGCACCTACTGCAGAATGTTATCTTAAATTGGTTATCAGGAGATTATAGAATTATAATTTTAGTGAAGCAAATGTAAATTGTTCCTTTGAGCTGAGCTGATCTAAGGGGGAAAAATAACACAGCATCCAAGAATAACAAATGTGAAAGCATTATGAGTCACAGTGCTTAGGCAATATTATGGTCCCTGCTTCCTGTACTGTTAGTCCTATACTTTGTCAATAAATTGAACATGATAGTCTATAATGATACTTGTTGAAAATGATACATCTAAAGGAGGTGATTAATAAGAGGAAGACTACTTAATGTACTGCTATCAACAGGCAGTCCAAGAATTAAGCTGGGGCTAAATAAAAATGTAAGGAAGAAAAGTTTAATGGTTTGGGCACCTCTGAGGCTAAATGGTTCTGCAGAACTGGATGCATGTGTTCTCTGCTTTATTGTTACATATGAGAAGTGTTTTTCATTTGCAGGGTTTAAAAGAGAGTTTTGGTATATCATTAATACATAAATTATAAGATAGAGAAGAATAAAATACTGCTATGGCCAAATCCTGCTACCTAGTCATACTGGGGAGTACTTTATTTAGTGAGTAATCTGATTGTAATGGAATCACTGTAATTCTTTATCAGGTAAGATACTATCTCAGGGTGAATATGCACTAGAGAATTTCACCCAAATTATTCAACCCTGTCCAATGCTAGTGCAGAGAGCTGTGCAGAGAAGCACAATATAAAAAAGGACTGATATCCTAGGATTATGATGCTTTTCCCTCCTGGCAGCTATCATACAGGAGGCTATGTTATACTACTGTATAATGTGAAGGACTAGACCAATGGTTCAGCCTTTTCTCACCTTGATGAACAATCATGCACGTGTATAGTGCCATTGGCTTCAATGGAACTAAGTAAGGTGCCTACCACTTAATCTGTGCATAATCATTGTCTCTACATGCACATGTGCTTGCACTGAAGGACAGCCATCTTGGACTTCATTGAGGACTTGCCAAATCGGGGGTAAAATCTGGGCACTGCTAAAATCACATGCAAAATTCCCACTCATTTCAGCTGGGCCCAGATTTCAGCCTAAGGCTTCAGTAGATAAAAGAAGTTCCCTGCTGTTGCTTAACTCAGATAAAAAAATGTAGGCTGGCAGGCACTGCCACTAATTTCTACTGTGATGCCAGATGCCAATGCATTTCACTTTGGTGAAAATGTACAAATTGAAACTACAAGTAGCTTCAACATATCCAGCTGGATAAAGGAACAATTAAAAGATGAACCCACAAACTTTTTTTCAGCCAGAACTATTTATGGATGCTTCTTATGAGATTATACATTGTATTGAGAGAGCAACACTCCCAAGACTAGAGTGTAAGTTATAAGTTTAACCATTAAGTATAACCATTTCAGACTTCAAGCATGGTAGTCTTTCCCAATTAAAATGCACATACACCGCTTCACGCATCACCTTTAAATTTATGATCATGAACTCTTCTCCAGTATGAAGCATATGTGTACACAAGATTAGATTTGGTTACATTCAGTTGGCCAGATTCAGAGGTGATGGGTAATAGGATATGAAGTATAAAGCAAGGAGCTGTAAATTATACATTATGGGTCAGATTGTGTTTTGATAGTTCATGAGCATGCAGAAAGAATATAGGGCAAGGATCCAAATTGTTACAGATCCACTGCAACAAGTAGGTAGTGATGTGGAAATTCAGACAGGATCGCAATTTGGCTGTCAGAAGCGCTTTATTTTGCATGGCCATGGGAGAACAGCAAGGGGCAGCTCGTTTTCAACAAAAGCAAAGCAGATTTCTTTATATACTGATAAATCACATATAGATCAGCCCTCCCCATAACATTCTCTTGGCAGCCTGACAGCGACTCATCCTGGTGTCTTGCTGAACCAGGTGCGTTTTCTCAAGCTGTCTCCTGATAAGCTTATCCTGAAGGCCGCCGTGTTGTTCTCACTTGGCCTTCACCAATATCTCCCACCCTGTCTCAACACATATACACTCCTTTCAGTACTTTTCCATTCCTCATCAGTACAATCACAATCACAGTCAGCCCTCCTAGCATATTAGCTAGGCAAAGGGGACTAGAGGGTACATGACCATGAGACTACTCTCTCTCTGCACCAGTTAGCAGACTTGTTCTCCATCTCAGTGATTGAAACTTCCTGAAGTGTAAACTTATTCTAAAGAAACAGCCAGAAATGTAAACGCAATTCATTTAATGACTCTGCTTTACATGGATATGATTAGCTTTCCCAAGGATTTCTATGGCTGTTGCTGCTGAATAATTAGGTCCTTACTGTGAAGTTGCCTGGCAATTCAGAAACAAGAACAGAACTGAAACCACTAAACTATTTTGTATAGGCCAGTCACCAAGCAAGTTTTCAATCTCTGTCACTCTAGGCCAGATTCAAACTGGTGACTTACATATGAAGGAATTTATATAGTATTAAACAATCCCCAAGCCATTCCATTTCACGAGGCACAACATGTTTAAAAATAAATAAACAGAAAATCCCATGTTTAAGGAAATAATGTGAAAATAAAAATTCTGAAACACTGGTCTAAAGCACAATCCACTCCTACTCCCCTTGATCTAATATTCCACTTTTGAACAGCCTAATGAGTCTAAAACAGATCAGAGAGGGAAAAAACAGTAAAGCAAAGGAAATAGGTATTACTTGCTTTTGTTCTATTCTGCAAGTCAGGAGTTCTATGATTGCATGCCAGATACAAAATAATTAGGCTTGTGCCTGTTTGTAAGCTGAAGGCTAATGGAAATAATGACAATGTGAAGCTTTTCAATTATATCAAAGAGGTGGACATATCAATTCACTTGCTTCAGACACAAAGAGTTTTATCTTGTACTTGACTGAGTATCATTGTAGCATATTCATGTGACCTAAGAAATGAACCTTCAGCTGTCAGCCGAGTACATGGTCAGTAGAGGTCTATTCATTAAAATTAATCATTCCTGCATATGTGATGGGGAAATGATGCTATAAAGGAACATCAGAGTCCAAGCAAAGCAATTATCAGGTGAAAGAAAACAAAGATCTATTTTCTCTACTATAAAAATTAAATGATCTGATGGTACTAGAATCAATTGAGTTTCCCATAATATTTGTCTTCATTCTCCATCTAGCACTTAAAGTCTTTGCAAAATAGCCTTCAGGTTTCAGGAAAATGAACTCATCTCAGCATATCATTCAGGGAAAGTTCTTCTCCTAAGGCTCTGCTTATTCATATTGTTCTTTCTTCCCTTCCGTTTCTGTGACTCCAGTTTGAAATAGATGTTTGTTCACTTGTGTGATCTTATGTGAGTTTCATATCCTCTACTATTATGCCAATGCTAATCAATAAACAGTAAGAGCTATGCATAACAGTCTGCTAGTCCATAAGGACATTTCTTAAGGTTACATTGAGACGTTGCCCTCCAAGCATCAATAATGCTAGAGAAAAAATCAAAGGAGATAGAAAGTTATTCTTCCAGGTCAAGTTGGAAGTGACTGGAAATGCAGTAGCAATAGGCTCAGAATGTAGGTATCTGAATGTGACCTGCAGATAACAGGCAGCATGTTAGCCTGGCTATGCTGAGAGTCTAAAAATGGAGCTAGCTGTTCAGGAAAAAAAAGTAGGAGCTAAAAATATCCTTCTTCAAAGCAAAGAAATCTAACATGAAACATAAGTAATGTTATCTATATAGAGGCATTAAGTCTGATCGTTTAATTAAAAGCAAATCAGATAACATACTCCAAGCTGATTTAGAAGCATCAGGGCTCAGGAGTTTCCAATTAAGAATAACGAACTGGATGGCAAACATAACTTTCATGGAACATCCATTCATTTTCAAAACATGCAGACAACATTGCTTTTCAAGTGGACATATTCAAAGACAATATCTGTTGTGTCTTTAACAGTTATCTTAACTGTCTTATTATACAAGGGTAAGTCAGATAGCATTTTTAAACTGCAGAGATAAAATAGGTATACATGGGTGAAGAAGGGAGGAAGCAGTTCCTGTATTGTGGTATTAAACCATAAACAGTAGCAGCTGAGACTTTAATCCCATTTTCTTTCAAATACATTACAGAAGAAAAAGCTTTTAAAGGATACAAATGATTTTTTCTTTTCTCATCAGTAGAGATTGCATGATTTCCCTATCAGAATCAAATTGGAAGGATTTAGTAGATAGCTGATTAAACAAGACAGAATTTTAAATAGCTTTACAAACATAACTGTAACTGACAAAAAAAGTGTTACATTTGGATTCAACAGAATTCAGTGGGGACAACAGAATTCATTTCACCCCCTTTCAGAGAAAAATGAAATGCAGAGTAATATGGGCATACAGAGGATGCACACAGTCTACTGTGCCTGAGGCTGGTTTTAGGGCTGGGTCTGAAATTCAAACTGGATTAGAACAGAACATAACAGAGTTCTAAATAAGTAGCAAAGACTACCTCTGTGTGGTTGAAGTTCACTTAGTGACCATCGATTAAACAACCTACTTAAGCAAAAGAAACAGCTTAATGAAAGTTTGGAGCAAAAACAGGCAGAAAAGGACAAATCGTTCTGGGTTATCTAAGAAACTAATAATTGAATATAATGTTTTGGGTTTTTTTTGCAACGCTGCAAGAAATGCATTGATTAAGCCTTGTATATGTTACATTAACAAGACAACTAGTAAAGCAGACAAAAATAAAATAAACAGTGTTGTTCTTGTTGATATTATTAAGTGTCTTAAGGGAAATTATTCAACTCACATTAAGACTGCTTCTTTATTACTGCCCTTGAACCATTAATAATGTTAGAAACAAAGTCAAAGGAGATTATGAAACTTCAGCAGCAGCACAATACATTGAACATATATACAGAGCTTTATTCTGTCTACAAAATGCCTAACAATCCTGAACTTGGCTTCATCATGGATTTGTACAGCAACAGGGTAGGACTATATTTAACAGTTCATCTATCAGCCCAGCCACCCCATTATATCCTAAACTTCCCTTCACCACTGCTTGCCTCTCTCATGTTTCTTACTGCTGAAAAACTCCTTGTTTTCTTCAGTCTCTGTACTGCACACATAGAAGTGACTCTTCTACCACAACTACCCCTTCCTTTGTAAATATGCATATTTTGATGGAAAAATGATTTAAAAATATTTGCAATAAAATATGTATATGAATACAACCTCCCTGTCCTAAATATTTGTATAAATATCTGCACAAAATTATCACTGTGTGGAGGATCCTTGCACAAGACATGAAGTATTCAGGTTCAGCATATGCACACAAGACAAGTCACCTTGCACTGACACCACAAATGGGTGAATTTCTCCCAAAGAGATCAACAGCAAATCTGAATGCACTAGACTAAACTTCATATCACACGTTGATGGAATGCTCTTGAATTCCTCTTCCTACTGCACACATCTATCCCTGATTCCATCATCTTCGTGAGAAATTTTCTAGCACAAGAGTTCGCTTTTGGTCTGAGAGAATTCCCATGACCATAAAGAAATAATCACAACCATCCCTGGCTCTTAAAATTTAAGATAAGACCCAAAAGGAAGACACCTTCTAGGAAAGTACTACACTGATGTGTTCCACAGACTTTAAGCCAAAAACTCAGAATAAAAGGAAGGGACAGACAGTTGTCAAGAAACCTCTGCCTGTAAAGAATGTTAGCAAAGTAGTCATTTCCTGTCTCTCTTTAAGTCAACCCAGCTGTGGAGGAGTCAAAAGTTGGATGGTGTGATTTGGCTACGGAAACTGGTGCACCTTAACCATGCTAGCCCAGTGGGCCACTAGATATGGATGCACCTTGGGTCTTTTTGGTAAACCCGTGTTTGAAATGGGGAAGCAAGAAGAGGCTCATAATGGATGAGCTCATAATGGATTTGAAATACTGTCATTTGGGGTGCGGTCACATGGGGTGAAATATATGTGTTTAATGACTCAGATGTCATAGAAGCAGAGTAGGATCTGGCCTTGAATATCCTTTCATTTACACTGGCATAATGGCCATTGCTTTCAATGTGGTTACTTCAGATTCATATGCCACGTGTATTTTGTATCCCTTGTAGAAAAAAAAAGAAATGGACCTTTAATATGGGTGTATATATCTCCAAGAACTTATGGAAATACTACTGCTGCTACTACTAAAACCGCCCAGAGTGCTCCACAGGTAGAAATTAAATCCTAGAAATGAGCATTACTCATTGATGCTCTTGGCCTACCAACATATTAATTTGCTCAGATTATTCACAATTTAAGTAAAAGTCTTTCCAGTATTTTTTTGTTTGTAAAAAAAATCCTGAGCATGTTTCATGAGATCTCAAACTGACTGAAATAGAATGGACAAGAGGACCTGTTCCATCTGCAGCATTATTACTTTGCTTACTACTCAAGGGAAGTGGCTGATATGCTCCTGATGACATTAAAAGGCTCATGGCCAGTCTGGCTCATACCTTAAAGCAGCAATAATGCTACATGATTGTTCAGCTATTTTCTTTTCAGTCTTACCAACATCCCACCAAATATCTATCGGCTTTTCATATGTCTTCCCAAACAGTTATACCACAGTCAAACCAAATTTACAGCTCTCTGTCCTTAATCCCAAAGTTCCATTCCCCATCTTCTTGGAGTCCATCATTTTGTAAGAATTACAGAAAAATAGGGTTGGAAAGGACCTCAATAGGTTATCTAATCCAAACCCTTTCTCAAGGCAGAGTTGTCTTTCCTCAAACTTAGATTTCTTGATTCAAGTCTCCTAATCTACTTTATACTTAATTTGACAATCCTGACCTCTCCCAGTAACTCAAAAAATATATATCCAAAATATGCTATTTATATATATTTCCTCATAAAATATTGTCTGGTAGGATGTAAAACACAATGTGATACAAAATGATAATTAATACAATGGTTTTAAATTTATTCTTAGAATATGTCATCATAACTGAACTTCAGCATTGCTACATTTGGAAATATAATTACAAGTACTTTTATATAAACAGAACTTAAGGAATAATAATGTATGTATTTGTTTTTAGTTCCTTATTTTAATCAATATAGTGTTCAAGTTAATTAATGACACAGAATTTCAGCCATCTCTTAATAGGCGAGACAAAATCCTCATATGTCACACCTCCTACTTCCATAAATATGTACTAATCAGCTTTATAGAACCATAATGGAGGAGGACTGGAAGGGACCTCAAGAGCTCATGCAATCCAACCCTCTGCTCAAGGCAGGATGATTTTTATCTAGCCTACTCTTAAAAATTTCGAAGGATGTCCTACCTGTCAAGATGATCTGATCCATTGTAAGCATCCTCAAAATAAGAATTCTTCATAATCTCCAACCTTGTTGCAATTTAATAATTTGTTCTGCCCCCTGCTACTAAAGATAATAGACTATCACCAATCTCTACAAAACCACCCTTCAGGTATTTGAAAACTGTTATCAAATCCCCCGCAGTCTTCTCTTCTCCAGGCTAAATAATTCTAGTTCTTCCACCCTTTCCTGATAAATCATTTTTCCTAGCCCTGTAATCATTTCAGCTGCGCTCTGGTGTATTTTTCCTGATGTGTCCACATCTTCCCTGAAGTGCCAGATTCCAAAGGGCCCCCTTCCCCCCCCTGCACACACACACTTTATGCTTCTTCCTATTTAGACATTGATTAATTAATCAGTCTTCAATGGGCACATGTTGCTATAGCGATGTTGTTACTGCACCATGCTTTAGTACTTCCTTTTGGAAATACTAAATCATGGTGCAGTAACAGCCTGTGTTGCACCTTACACATGGCACATGGTTATTTTTAGCAGCCACTTTGATGTAGCAGCATTGTGACAGGAGCAAACTCCCAAGCCTGGTTCCTGTATCAGCCCACCACCTGTCTATGGGCAAACTGCCCACCTACCTTTCCTGCCACACCTTGTTGTAAAATAATTAAGAGATGATAATTAGGTGGGAGGCTGCCCTTCGAGCACCCTGATGTCAAAGGGTGATATTCACACAACTCTGACTTCTCCTTGCAGACATCATCCAGTTTCCTACCCCTCTGGCTTGAAACCAGGCCAAATTCAGAACATAGTTAAGCCTCTTGTGTAGCAAACCCCTCAGTTTTTCTTTCTTTTTTTCTTTTTAAATGCATTCCCTCCCCTTCCCCAACTATTTCTGACTTTTCCTCTCCCTCTCTATTCCCTATAGATAATTATAAGTAAGCTAAGATGTAGGATAAGCTTTAACATTTTATTTTAGGTAGTAGGTTTTAGTTTTCTCTCCCCTCTGTAAATAAGTGTCCTGCTATTTTGGTATAGATATCCACTGTTTTATAAGTGATACTTATTATGTTTGTATTAATTTTGTACTGCTTTTATATTGTGTGATTACTGTTTTAGGCCTATATATGTAAGTTAGCATAAGTCATGTCAAGTTTCCATCTTGTAATGTCAAGCCTCCATCTTATCCCCATGCCTCATTGTGTAATCTATGACTCATACTAGCCCTCCTATGTAACTTGGTTTCTGAATGAATGGGCCTGAATGAGGGTGTTTGAGAGACAATGGCACTAGGTCTAAAAACAGCTCCTTCTGAATGACCAAACCATCAACACCAATACCTGGACCAAGGACCCAGCCATTTGAAACACCCTCAGCATTCAAGACACAAAAGATGAGGCACCCACAATTGTGCCAAGCTGCACATGCTCAGTAAGAACACCTGGAACAGGACTGATATTGCCTAGACAGGCACTCCCCATAGGAGAGCAGAGGTAGTCTGCCCCATAAAAGGGGTAGTGAAGACTGACTCCTTGGGATGCCCTCTCCATCTGGACCAGCACCATGCCACACCATCTATCCACCGAGAGGCCCTGCTGGTGACCTCCCTCTGGACAACACCTACTGGACAAAGATCCCTTTCCAGCCTGGATAGTTAGCTATCACTCCCACCCCTTCTTCAACCAAGGACTTGGACTCTGTTTATTCTTCCGTACCTGGACTCCAACCCTTCCACTCAGTCTCTTTCTCCTGCTGCCATTGTGAGTGCTTGTGTGTGTGTGGGGGGGAACCAATCACTTCATGGGGCTGTGTAGTGTGTTGTCTGTTTAATAAACCTGTTATTTTAAAACCCAAAGTTGGGTTTTTGTCTGTTTCCTTACTGTTTCCTCCTTGCCACCACTTACCTCCCCCCCAATGTCTCAGCTGTCTGCCTCACTTTCCAGCTCCAATCTACCTTAAATAACCCTAAGCCTCAGTTCTTCAGCCAGCTTCACTCTAGTGCACTGGTTCTAATCCTGGTTCTGGCAACTTTCACTCCCTACGCTTTAACTCTCTGTCTCACCTTAACCTTCTCTCAGGTACCCCAAGCCCACACAATACACACTGTACCATCCAAGTTAGGAACTTGTGTGTGTATATATATATATGTCATTGTGTGCATGATATATGAATTAGTGATCTGTGTATGTGTATTGAGTGTGTGGGTATGGACAATTGATTTTTGTCTAACTTTTGGGGTGTATAGTGTATGTACTTGAAGTGGTGATAGATATCCATGTGCCCATGTGCCTGAGTTGGTAGTGTGTATGTGGGTGCGTGTATGCACCTAATTGATGTGTGTGTTTGTATATATGCTATTGTGTCACACCCTTCTGTCTAACAGTTCAATATTGAGATTGTGAGAGTTGGCCTGACCCCACAGGGCAACACTTGCATACTGCACTGTTTGGGGACTCTCACACTCCAGCCTCCTCTCACAGGGGCCTGTGACCCTCCACTCACTGTCACTGGGCCTCTGTCATTCTTCCCATTCCTGGGACAAACACACCCTGCCCTGCTGCCTTGACTGACCACATAGACCATTTACTTCTTGGCCAGCCCTGGCACAGCCTTTTGGGTCTCTCCTGTGCCCTGCATCTGCACGGTGGCTGGGCAATTAGCCAAACTTTGGGCTGACTTCTCCCCTAGCCCTTCAGTGGGAAACTCATCAGTGTTGCCCCCACTTTGGGCCAACACTCCACTTACACTATGGCTCCAGGATCTTCCACTCCTTTAGGCTTAGGTACTTCCACTCAGTGTGCTTGGCCCACCACTCCAGGGTCCCATAGGGATCAGGTGCTTCTGTAAGCCTGCCCCCCACCACCCACTCTCTCCATAACCCACCAAATAGTGGGAGCAGGGGTTAAGGCAAGCCTGCCTACCTTTCACCAGGGAGGTAACTGTCCTGGCATTTCTTGGGGGCTAGTCCATCATAAACAGCCCCACCAGGCCACCCTACCCCAGCAGGATGCCGTTTTAGGTCATGCCCAGGACCAAGAGTCCCCTGCCATCCCCATAGCTCCTACCCTTAAATCTAAGATGTTCCAGAAGCAGTAGCTCAGCCAGGTGAAGTTACTCCCTCATTGGCTAGCAGCAAACTGCTGCTCCAGCCAGGAGAGCTGGGCTCTAAAATGGCTTCCCTAATCAAGCATCTGCTGTCCACCTGCTCCCAGCCCTTAACGTGACAGGCACCCAAAAGTTGCTCTGTCACAGGCATGCTATACCAGGGGAGCAAGTCACTGCAGTGAAGTAGATGCTGGTCACATGTAGACCCCCACAAATGCTATGTTGCCATAGTGTGTTGCTACAATGATGTAATATTACGTGTAGATGTGCCCTTTGAGTGTGATGTTCCAACCAGTTGTGTATCTACCTTACAGTACTTTCATCTAGACTATATTTCCTTAGTTTACCAATGAGAATGTCATGGGAGACAGCATCAAAAGCCTAGCTAAAATCAGGGTATGTTACACCCACTGCTCTTTCCCCACCCCATCCAGGAAACCTGTTATTTTGTTCTAAAAGGAAATCAGCTTGGTCAATCATAATTTGTAGGGCTGTGCAAAGTTTTGGTCCCTGATTCAATTCAGCAGAGATTTGGTGGCCAAATCTCGAAATCCATATCAAATCAGGAGACCCTTTAATTTCTCTGAATTGAATAAGAACTCTCCAAATTGATTCAGAGAGATTCAGAAAGATTTGGAGATTCAGATATAGACACAGCTTTAAAAGTTTTTTCTACATACCTCAAGGTACCAGGCAGCTCATGAATGCTGCGATGCTGGGATGGATGGAGTGTCTCACAGGAGTGTGGGGGAGGGGGAAGTCCCCAGCACGCTCAGCAGCAGATCCAGAAGTGGACCAGAAACATTTCCAGTCCACTTCTGGGTCCACCAGGTAGTGCATGGGGGGGCTCCCCTGCTCTCCGCCAGCTCAGTGACTGGTACCTCCTTGGTCTGGGGAGGCACCCAGGGTCCCCCCATGGCTGATTGCTCAGCTGAAAGAGCATGGGGAGGGGTGGCCTGTGTGTTCCCCAGTGGACCTGGAAGTGGATCAGAAGTACTTCCGGTTCACTTCCAGGTGTGCCACTGAGCACGCGGTGGGGCCTCTTATGCTTCCATGGGATGTTCCATCCACCCCACCATTGCAACATTCATGATCCACACCTGGTACCTCAAAGTATGTAAAAAAAACCATTTAAAGCTGTGTCTATGGCTGAATTGCTGATTCTCTGAATCAGCATCAAATCTTCAGATTTGGATTTGGCCAAATCGAATCAGGGACAGTAATCCAAATCAACTAATCAAATCACTGTCCCCAATTCAGGCTGAATCTGAATCCAAATCAAATAGGGCTCATTTTGCACTTCCCTAATAACTTGCTCTCAGTGGATTCATGTTTGCTGGTCTTGAAGCACTAGGCATCTTCTAAGTAGTTACAAATATATTCCTTAATGACATGCTCCATAATTTTTCCAAGTATTTATGTCAGACTGATGTGTGCACATGTGTGCACATCTGGATTAATTTGAAATAGAATATTTTAAACGCCCATAATCCAATTGCTATTAACACCTTATAAAATAAAAGCTTATTCTAGGGGGACACAAGTGGAGGCCCCAGGGCACCCTCCCATGGCAGAACCCAAGGCAGGGCTGACTCACTCAGAGATAAATGAAAAGCCCTGAAAATGGGGTGTACTTACTATTTTCAGAAAGAAAGGAGCCACACCAAGATGAACCTCCTGTGCAGTTGATCAGCTGCTTTTATTTCTGGCTGGGAGTGGTGCCATCTGATGACAACATCAAAGACCACTGCCCAGATAATTAAAAGCTGTTGGTGAAGGAATGCAAGAGAAAACAACAACACTGGAGGCAGGAGGCATGGCTGCTCCACAGGCTTCACTCTGGCTGTGTCAGCAGCCCGACAAGGAGCCAGAAGGAGACCCACAGGAAGGGTCCCAGCTTATATAAAAAAGGCATCTCTCTGGCTTAGCTGGGCAGCTGGCTAAAGAGGATGGCATCGAAGGATCCTGAGGACTACAGATGCTGGACCTGTGAGTGGGGCGGGCTGAAGCCCTGAGCCCCAACTATTCTTTTCCCTTTTTTTGGTTTTATTGTGCTGTTGTTTTAGAGGGTCTACAAGAGCCCAGGGCAGAGAGGGAGGCTTTGGGTGCCTTCTTTTGTCAAGGGGAAGGAGACAAGGCAACTCCACATACTGCTATACCTTGAGAGAAGAGTGGGCACCGTGACAAGGGCGGTATCACACTCGCAGCCTTCCTGGGTGAAAGAAAGACAAGAGATGGGCAGGGAGAGAGAGCACAGGCGACGACATCAAGGAACTGGCTAGGAACCCATCATCTGGCCATCCTGAGGGCTGGTGCATGGCAGGGGTGTAGGGGAGGTGGAGCCCCAAGAACGCTCACTAAGATCAGCGCCTGGTCCATGAGAACCTGCGAGAAGGATATCCCATCAGTATATCTGCTATCCACAGGAATGTCAAGCTGACTCCTAAGTATGTGTTTCCTGAGTATCAATCAGTTTCCTGAGATGTTCCAACCAGATAGCCCCTTGTCGATAGAAAAGAAAATTTGATTTACACTATTGAGAATGCTTGAAAGAAGCTGAACTGAGGGTATAAAAATCTGTAAAAGAAGCAGCAGTGTGTGTGCTGACACCACCCGCTTTCTTCTCGAGAGGCTGAAGGATGCAGATCGTCTTCCTTCAAGGATCATGCTGAGAACTTTAACCTGTTAGCTTTGCAACCCAAGTGCCTTGGACTGGTGAGATCCCAGCTCTCTCTCTTTTCTCTTTTCCCTGTAAGCATAGATTTCTGAATCTGAACTGTATTAATTAAGCTTGAGCTAAGTTTCCCCAAATACTTAGTGAAACCAGGGTCCATGCTGATCAACTCGGCCAGGCCAGACGTGTCACGTTAATCTGTGTATGTTTGTGTGTATGACTGATTTGGGGACTGAAGAAACCCAGCCCCACTGAAACTGAGTCCTGCAAGATAGCTGCATTTGGGGTGAGGGCTTGCAGAAGGGAGAGATACAGCTCCGTATAGAAACACAAGTAACACAAGCAGCACATTGATACAATTACCAAGACCCTAGAAACATATCCCTAATAAATAAGCACACCCCAAAGTAATAGGCAAATCTGGTAATAGATCCCCACCACTGAAGATAAGAAGATCAAGTTGTGGCAGATGAGTGTCGGGGCCTTCCTTGGGGATGAACGTGACCCAACATCTAGGCCCCCGGGACAAACCTTGTGGCCAGCACTGGGTGTGGGCTCTAAGGCTGCTACAGAGCACCTATACAAGGCCAGATGGGTGCAAAACTGCAGTCATAAGATGGAGTGAATACAAGAAAAATGTTAAATGCTAATTTTTAAAGATGTTTTGAGAGCTCCCTCTACAAAAACACAGATAACTACTGTTGCCTTCATAGACAAAAGCCCCATATGAAGTCTGCATTTACTTCTATGTAACATTAGTCAATTACCCTTCTATTTATTGCCTTTTTTTCAGCCTTGCAGTATAACCTACATATCCATCCTATCTTAACTTATATGGAATTTCTACTGTAACAGTTGAAAGAGACATTTTTTTTTCCTGATTTTAGTGAAACTGCCATACATTCACATCATGGTGAAAGGTTTTTTCAAGGAAAGGAAGACCAGACTTATTTTCCATTCCTCATAGATACTATAAGACATCTTCTTATGATGAAAACTCCTCCCCTTTCCTTGCAGGTCCATATCACATTTACTATTGATTTTAACTTGGCATCCCTGACCCTTCTTCAATTCTGTCATGTTCTAGTTTCCTTTTTATTCCCAAACTTATTTGTTTCCTTTACTATTCTAATTCATCCCCTTCAGTTTGCAGTCTATATAATTTATTGATCTAATAATTGATCATTATTAATCCACTCTCTATTATAAGAAGTACATTTCTTTCTTTACTTTCTTCAATCTAAATGACACACACACTTCGGTCCAAGCTGAAACTTCTGATTTTACTCTTTTGGTATGCATATAGAGGTCTACGTTGCAAGGTCAATGTTTAGCCACATATGTTGCAAAGTGATATCTGAGACACAGCATTTATTTTATTTTTGTAAGTATCATGAAGTAATAAGCTTTTCAAATGCTATGGTGCTGTAACTTTGGATAAAGGTTGACTTTTAAATGACAGTCATTGTATTGCTGTGTTAGCAAATCCATACACCATCAGTGCCAAATATACATTTCTTGTTCACACTTGCTGTAGCATAACTAAACCAATAATAAACCTATATATAACAAGAGCTAGAATTTGCACAAGTCATTCTTTAATAAGGATGTTTACTGTAAGTATTTCTGAGTAAAGAAAGACACTAAGAACAAAGAGTCCAACCAGTTCACAACTCAGTACAGACAAATATTATCATCCTTCTTCAGGATAAGTTTTCTATCATTTTGAAACTTAAAAGACAGAAGCGTTTCTTTTCTTTCTTTTCTTTTTCTTTTTTTAGAAAACACTTATTTAAGGTACATATTATACTTTCACAAAATATTGAGCAACAAGGCAGCCCAATAGGAACTGGAACAGGAAATGTTATCTCTTCAGAGCAATGGTTCATAAAGCAAGACACAGCAAAGGTATATCCTCCATCATTTTAGCATACTACTGAGAATGCTTTCAGGCCTAAAACTAATAATGCTAGAGGAAGAAACATAGTTAGGAACTTGAAATGGTTGAAAATAGAACTAGGTACCACATAACTTGAATGAATCATGTACATTTGGCTCAGGAAAAAATGACTTGTATTGAAGATTTAGGACTAAATTCTTTGGCAGGGCACATGGAGGGATATATATGAATTGTAAATTGATCATAAAATGGGTGGAAATATTCTAACTGGACGAGCAATGTAACCAGCTTAAGTCACTCAAAAACTTCCATTTACATGCAAAGGACATACCATGAAAATTGGTCTAGAAGCAAAAGGAATCAAGAAGAAAGACAGCCTTTATGATCCCCAGAGTCCTGAGTCAAATTTAACTTTATTATAGTTAGGAGCAGTTCTCATTAATATCCATGTGAGTTGCATTCAGTCAAGAAAAGAAGGAATTTGATTGCTAGAAATTGTTGTATTTTATATAAATTACTAGCCAATTGCCCATCAAGAATGACAGGGAGGGGGAGGGGCAGGTGGGGAGGCTGACAGGATCCTGCCTGTGTGTGGGTAGGGGGGCACATGCCCGCCACTTCTTTTCACTGTTCCCCGCCCCTCCATCCTGCTATGGCCAAACATACACACATGCAGGCACACGCACAGAGGCATGCACACAGATGGGTGCACACTGCTCTGACTCACTCTCTGCACATGGACACACAGACACAAACACACTCTCCCTGCCATGAACACAGACACATGCACAAGAACTCATGCAAGTGCACCAACACATGCATGCGCACACACACACACAGACACACGCACCCACATACGCAGATGGGTGTGTGCTCTACTCACTCACTCTCTACTCATGGACACACAGAGACAAACACACTCTCTCTCCTGCCATGAACACAGACACACACATGTACACACAGACATGCACACACAGAAGCAGATGCATAAAGATGCCCTAATGTGTACACACAGATGCAGATATACACACAGACACACAGATGCACACACGCACAGAGATGAGCACACATACAGAGAGATGCACACACATTCATTCACGCACAGACATGTGAATGCGCACGCACACGCACACACACACACAGAGCTTCCCCTCCCAGGACCTCCCCCTCTGTCCATCACATTGAGGCAGCCCCCTTCCCCTCCTCCTCCTCTCCTCCCACCTGCAGCTGCCCACAGCTCTATCTCGTTCCCCTCCACCCTGACCGGTAGGGAGCAAGAATGTTTGGGGGCTGTGTCCCTGCCCCCAGTGCTGCTGCTTGCCTTGCTGCACAGTACAGCATGGTGATCCTGCCCCCTCCCTCCCTCATGTGGCACTGTGCTGCAGGCCCAGCCCCAGCCTGCACCTCCCAGCCCAATTGGGGAAAGGGCCCCACCAGGCTGCAGAGAAGCAACTGCAAAAGCTGTGATTTTAAACTTGATGCCATTCTTGTCTCCTTGCTGAGAGACAGAAGTGTTCCAAGTTTAAAACTGCACATGTGCAGTTGCCCAAAAACATTATGGACAGATCAACACACTAAGCCCTTTTTTATACTAGAATACCTGTGTTTTACACTCACCAAGTGCCATACTGCTGAACTTTACAGTGTAAGGCCACTTATGCAGGTAGCTAAATATACAGCAGACATGTAAATTACACCATTTAAATCTATGTTGAATTTGCCATATGTTAACTTCTAGGACTAGGTTAATATAGCTCATGTGACCCTCCATTACATCCAATGAAAAACTTTAATTTTGGTACAATCATTGTGTCAAACTAATAGGCAGAGTCAATTGGATGTTACAAGTTAGCAAGGCCATCCATCTAGAAGTAGACATGCTGATTACAAATATATTTAATCATACATTTCAGGAGTCAGAATGCAAACTAGGATCCTTGATATTCACAGCATGCATTCCATCTACCTGATACACCAAAACAAGACTTCCTTGTAGCTCATCCAGTAGCAACAATATCTTGTTTTTGTATAGATTTTCCCATGTTATTGATTCTTTGGTTGCAAACTCACTGTAGTATTTATTACTCTGGATTTGCAGCGCAGGATAACTTCTGCATATAGCACTGGGGAAATGAGATACACATTTCCTGTGACTAACAGCAGCAATTTGCACTATGCTTAATCACAAATAAAGACACATGCAAGATCACGGTAAAAAAAAACCAAAACAGTGAAAACTGCTAAGTAATCTCATAAGTGATAATAAAGGAGGAGAAATTACCTACCACCTGTGCAGCAGCCTGAGGATCCAGATGAAGTGTTTCACACATTTGTTAATCTTCTAAGTGTCCTGATATCCCGTCTGCTATTCTTGGTTACAAAAATCCTATTCCTTTTGATGAAGATGAAGTTAATGAATTATGAATTTCAGTACTCTGGTGATTTAATGCAACATATTTAATGCAACCAAAGTATTTTTTGTTGAAAATACTATTTTAGAAGTCAGATTAGATAAGCAACCAAGTCTGTGTTTGTGACAAGAGGATAGGTGAAAGAGGATATCTCCATGTATTCAAGTGCTTTTTATAATGAACTTTCATAAGAATAACATTCAAATAACATTCAATTGTTTGTTGCATAAATATTACATTTTTTGTGTTTAGGTTCATATTAATGGAGGTGTGGCAGTACACTTGTAGTACATGCCACTTTAAGGGCTGAGTCAGGCAGCCAGAAGGTGTCTGATTGCAGCAGCCATTTTAAAACACAGACCAACTTTATAAACACAGCAGTTTGCTGCTGGCAGCCAAGTAGAGACCTTGCTTGGCTAAACTGCTGTATGAAACATCTTGTAGATAAGAGCAGGGGAATCTTGGCCCTGGGAATGACCTAAAACTGCACCCTTTGGGGATAGGGAGGCCCAGTGGGAGTGCTGATGAAATGGCAGCACTACTCAAATACCAGGACTGCTCACCTCCCCAGTGAAAGGTAGGTTGGGAAGCCTCAATAACCCCTAGCCCCCACAATACTGTAGGTATAAGGGGATGAGGCATGACTACAACCACCTGAGCCCACGGGGTGTAGGACCCAAGGTGGGGCAAGGCATGGCTGTGGCCACCTGAGGCCACACAGGGGAATGAGACCCTGGAAGCTCCAGGGAGGAGATAGATGTGTAACCCCAAAGAGAGGGTGGTCATGAGAGCCCTGAGAGGGTTGAGTAGGGCTGAGGGATAGCCTGAAGGGCAGCACATGGGCCAACCCCCTGAACAAGTTGAGGGAAGTGTGGGGCCTCAGTGAAGGGGCATAGCAGAGCCCCAGTGAGAGAGAACTGAGGGATGGGAGCCCAGTACGTGGGGCCAGGGCCCCAGTGTGTGTTTGTGTATGTTTATGTAGGGTTGCCCAGAATGGGGCCAGGGCAAGCTTGGCCCAGGTCAGGAACCTGGCTGGACACTACCCAGGTAAGGGTCATGGGAGAGGCCCAAGAGACTGTACATCTTTCACCCAAGGCGTGATCTGCAAAATTCCCCAAGGCTTATGGGAGCTGCTCCAAAAGGGAGCAGGATGGAACAAATTGTTAATGCAAGAAAGAGACCTTGTGAGAGGGGCTGGAGTGCAGAGCCCCTAGTGAGAAGACAGCAGTGTGAATGTGCCTGTGAAAGAGACCTGACAGTGAGAACTAAGCTTGGTCCAGCTTTAGACTGGGTGTATAGCCAGAACTTATAATGTCATCTGCAAGGCATGGGCCACCGTGTAGGGGAGGCTTGCAGCAGTGGATAGCACCCCCTGGCATTGGGGCCCGTAATGGGTAGTCTCCCACATTCTCCACCAGTTATGGGAACAGCAAAGTCATGGCAGGAGAGACTGGGCAGACTGCCCCATAGACAGATGGGCAGGCTGACTTGAGACTTGACCCCGGGCTTGTCCCCTGTCACTAGAGGTCTTTAGAGAGAAAAACCCTTCCCAACTTAGTTGCTTGATAGTTACAAGGAAATAAAGGTCTAAACTCCAGCTAATTTTATTTGGGGAGCCAATTAAATACATCTTTCTCAATAAGTATCTACACTCTGGTACCAGAAGCAGTTCAGATGCAGCAACACAGAGTTCAACATGGACTAATTTACTGTTTCACTGTCTCTAGATATGCTTATGTATTCCACATTGTGCACAATGTAAGAAAACTCATATCCATTTTAAAACCTTCTTACTATTGCCTTTTCATTATTGTTGTGAGACTTTGAAGAACACCATGAGAATAGGACACTATGGACATTGACAGATGGGGGAGGGGGCAGCAAAAAACAAAATAGAGCCATATCAGAAGAGGAATCGCATCAGTTTGTCCTGGCTCCCCAGCATCTATATAGCTCGCAAACTTCAGCGGGGCTTTCTGATGCTTTTATCTAATAGCTGATTTAATCAGCTTTTATATAAGAGTGCCAAAAAGCCTGGCTAAAGTGCATGAGCTATACAGATGCTGTGTGAGCTGGGTCAAATGGACACAATTCCTCTTCTGGGCATGCGCTGTGCTTGGTGTGGGGGCGTACTGAGCTCAAAATAAAGTGCTATTTTTTCCATGTATGTAAGCAGCCTATAACTTTAACATCCATTAAGCCCAATTCAAACATTGTTTTTGGCTCCCTACTCAGGGGAAAAGAAGAAGAGGCATGTCCCAGCAAGTGTTATTAGGAGCAAATACTGCAGGTTTGAGTGTAATGAAGTAAGCACATTATATTTTATGCTTTTAATATTATAATATAAGCATATGCAAGAGGCAAGGATTTCTTAGGGTGTTAACTTTTATTGGGCCAACTGTGTCCAATAAAAAGTTTCACCCAAAGAAATCCTTGCCTCTCTCATAACTGCTGGACCATCAAGACTACAACAGTACTCTTACACTACCACAATATAAAAAAAAGAAGGACTCCTTATTGTGAGGGACTAATTCAAGTTTGGGGTGTTTTCTCTCCAAATATACATTAAAATGCATATATGCTGTATTCAGGAATGTGTTAAACACATGATCAGCTGGAGAAAACTGACACTTCTCTATTCAAATCAGATTTACACTGTAAGTACATTGTTGTTTCCTCTTCTGTTTGTAAATTGCATTTGCTTTAATATATGAATAGGTAAGAAGTAAGGGATTTTTTAATGGCTACAGCCAGTTATAATTTCTTTTATAAACATGTTGCTTTCTATGGTAATTTTGTGCCACATTTTTAGCTTTTTCCAAAGGTGGTTTCCAGCATTCTGTTGTAATAGGGTGCTTCTCTGCGGACAACTAGGCATCCTCTTGTGGTAGAGAGGTACCTGACCACCTACTCTAGTCCCCTAGGCTGGCCCCTTTTCTCTCACCTGCCACATCTTGGTGTTAATTGAGATGTTTTCTCAAGAGGTTGTCTTTAGGGAACCTAAGCCTAGGCCATAGGTACCACGTCTCCCTTATCCTGTCCCCAGTCCAAATCTGACAGGGCTGTGCAGGGCTTTGGCTCCTCTGTGTCTCCTGCCCCATTTTCCATTGGTGAGTGGATGCCCAGTCCTACCAGCCTCTAGGCTGTCCTAGTTGTCTTTTATGCAGGCTCTAACCAATCTGGGATTTGGCCCCCTCCCAATTCTAACAAACGATATCAGGGTAAGACCAAAAAAAATACAGCCACTCTGATCCACCCAGTGTTACTTTTATCCTGAGCAGAAAAAAGAAAGAACAGTGGACAGGCCCATATGGGACTTCCAAAATAGTCCATGGTCCCAAGGGTTCCCCACTTTTCTAGGACATCTCTAGTGTCATCACAAACAGTTTTCAGTCCATTTCACTATATTCAGCCCCACCATGGAGCTCTCCAGGGTGAACATAAAACGGCCCTCAATTTCCTGTAAACCTTTCCCAGAGTTTCCAAGGTACAAAAAAAGAAAAAAAAGAGAGAGAGAGAAAAGGAGACCCATAGTACTTCCTGGGTACTTGCTCCTTCATTGTGGGTCAATGCGAGTCCATTCTCTCAGGCAACAGCTTTCCTGGTTGGAGGAGTTTCATCCTTGCTTCTCTGTGGGGCTTTGACTCCCTCCAATGCAGTGGCTGGTCTCCTTCCTCTGGTCTGGGGAAAGTTTATATCTCAGTCAACCACGCCTACCTGGTCAGCTGACTGGGCTTCCTCTTCCCTGGGTGCAGGTGTGATCAACCTCCTGCTCCCCTGCTGGGTCCTACAGCTGGCTGAGCTTTGCAAGTGTGAGCCTCCAGCCCAGAGTCTGGCCTCTTCCCTCTGAGATCTCTTCTCTCCATTTCTACTTCAAGCTGCCCACCCCCTCCTGTCCAGCTGGCGGTTGGTTACCTTGAAGCTAAGGTCTTGTCCACCAAGTCTATGCTAGCTGGGTCCTTCCTTAAAGCAGGTAATCATCCCTTTCTTTGGGTAACAAAGCTGTGGGCCTTAAAGGGGCCCCACTGCTTTTCCTTGCCTGGCTCCCTGTTCTCCATAACAGGGCTAGGGTCCCCTGGTACATCTAACTTCTGATTTTATGAACAAACCATGGAAGGTGGCAATGTCTGCTTATGTATATATAGGTATAGAGTAAATAAGTACAATTATGTGTTTAAAATTGTACAGATAGCATTGGTAAATTTCTATTTATCTGCATGTCCCAAATTCTTAAGAATAAGATTAACGTGCCATTTATCTTAGGTCCCCTCTACAAGTGCAGGTAAAGGTGTTGTGGGATCTGTGTGACCCACACAATATTGGTTCTTGCCATGCCATATCTGCATGGCAGGAGGTATGTCTTCTGGATCACACATTAGATCCTGTCATGTCTCATTGCCAACTCAATGGGAACCCGATCCTGGGCTCCTTATCCAACAGCAAGAAGAAGCTCCTGCATCTGGAAGCCCCCTCCATGTGGAGTGTCCCACTCATCCCTGGGGTTCAGGAATCACAGCAGCTATCTCCCAGGCTTTGGGGTGTGTGAAACCCCTGGGCCCTGGGGATTGAGGTATCTGTGATCCCCAGAGCTTGAGGGTTTTCATGTACCTCTGAGCCTTAGGGACTACAATTGCTGTGATCCTCAGGGGGAAAGTTTCATGCTGGTCTTGGTGCACCCCTGCATCTGGGACCCCTGTCAGTTGGGGGGGGTTACAGCCACAGGAGACATCCTTCTATATATGCAATTAAAGTTTGATAGAAACCAGCTATAAAGTTAGTACACATTTTTGAAGCCTAACTTAATAGCTGGTTGGAACTTTTTATCATGTTATAAATATTTTTCACGTGTAGTTGGTCTTAAGGTAATTATGCAATTAACCAGTTAATTGCACAATATGTGTAACGTGTAGAGGGGGTTTCACACGCAGAAATTCTGTACTCTAAAAGTCAAGGCAGGAAAGTTTCTAATCCTATGACCCCAGATGACTTCCTGCCCTTCAGGCGGGGTGCTGGATTCGATGATCTTCTGATGTCCCTTCCAGCCCTAATGTCTATGAAATCTATAATTAACCCAAAATATGTAGATTAGGCAAAATATTTAGAAGAGATTCATATCTAAATAGGAAGCCCAGTCAGCTGACCAGGAGGGGGGTAAAAAGAAGGTACTGGGTAATGTGGGGCCACTGCAAGACATGCTAGGAAATCTGGTCACCACACCAGATGACAAAGCTAACCTATTTAACAATTTCTTTGCATCCATTTTTCTGAGCAGGGACTGGGTCACCCACCCCACACTGAGACCCCTGTAGACCCCAGGGGAGGCACACCCAGGCTTAGGGTCAGTGAGAACATAGTCAGGGAACTTCATGAGGGACTGGAGGTATTTAAATCAGCTGGTCCTGTTGATCTCCACCCCAAAGTGCTGAGGGAATTAGCAGAGGTCATTGCAGAACCCCTGGCATGGCTATACAAGCACTCGTGGTGCTCTGGGATGGTGCCAGAGGACTGGAAAAGGGCCAATGTGGTTCCCATTTTCAAACGAGAGGAAGGAGGACCCAGGAAACTATAGGTCAGTTAGTCTTGCCTCGATCCTGGGTAAGCTTTTTGAGAGAATTATCCTGGCGCATGTCCATGAGTGGACAGTAGAGGAGATTATGCTTAGGGGAAACCAACATGGGTTCATTAGAGGCAGGTCCTGTCAGACCAACCTGGTAGCCTTCTATGACCAGGTCACAAAATTCTTAGATGCAGGTGTAGCAGTGGACGTGGTCTTTCTGGACTTTAGGAAGGCCTACAGCATTCTCTCTCACCCCATTCTCATTAAAAAACTAGAGGACTGTGGGTTATTAAGTGGCTGGAGGGCTGCACCCAGAGAGCTGTGGTGGATGGGTCTTATTTGACCTGGAGGGATGTGGGCAGTGGGCTTGGTTCTCAGGCCTTCTCTGTTCAACAACTTCATCAGCAACTTGGACAAGTGGGTAAAAAGCACCCTGTTCAAATTTGCAGATGACACTAAGATGTGGGGGGGAAGTGGGCATGCTAGAAGGGAGGACTAGGCTGCAATCAGACCTAGACAGGTTACAGGGGTGGGCAGATGAGAACAGGATGGACTTCAACACTAACAAGTACAAGGTACTGCACCTGGGGGGAAAGAACCAGCAGCATACCTACGGGCTGCAGAACTCCCTTCTCATCAGTGCAGAAGCAGAAAAGAATCTTGGAGTCATTACTGGTGCCAAAATGAACATGGGCCGGCAGTGTGGGGACGCGGCCAGGAAGGCCAACTGTACCTTGTCTTGCATCCACAGATGCATCTTAAGCAGGTCCAAGGAGGTGACCCTCCCCCTCTAAGCGACACTGGTGAGGCTGCAGTTGGAGGGATGTGGACAACATGGAGAGGGTCCAGAGGAGGGCCACTCACATGATTGGGGGCAGCAGGGCAGGCCCTACGAGGACAGGCTACAGGACCTGAACCTGTTCAGCCTCCACAAGAGAAGAATGAGGCCATTTAAAAACTAGTCGGGGGGACCGGCAGGCGTTGGGTGAATCTCTGTTCTCCCGAGCACTACCAGGATTGACTAGAAATAATGGTCACATGCTGGCAGAGAGTAGATTCAGACTAGACATCAGGAGGCATTACTTCACTGTCAGGATGGCTAGGATCTGGAACCAACTTCCAAGAGAAGTCGTGCTGGCTCCTACCCTGGGGGTTTTTAAGAGGAGGCTAGATGAACACCTTCCTAGGGTCATTTGACCCCAGTACTCTTTCCTGCCATGGCAGGGGGTCAGACTTGATGATCTGCTCAAGTCCCTTCTGACCCTACCAAATATGAAACTATATGGGCAAAAAACCCAAGAATTCATTTAACGTGTAGCTGAAGTTTGAAATATAGTTTTGATAGGAAGATCATTTTGAAACTTTGAGTTGGGTTTTGTAAGTCATACAAGTTGTGTTTGCTGTCATGGAAAAAAGGCATCATCATTAACTGTTTTAGCAGTTTGCTTTACAGTTGTGTGAGTAATGCATTTTGGTTCACTACCACTTCTGAAAAAAGTTTCATTTTTGTACAATTAAAAAAAAGAGAATCAAAAAGTTTAAGTAGAAACTATTTGGTGTAAAACAACACATTACTTTTGATGCCAAGCCAAATATTTTATTTTTGTTAGGTATTTTCTAAATCTTTTATATTCTTAAAGAATAATACAATTTCAAAATAAACAAAAATATGTAAAGTAAAAAATTGAAACTTACCTACTACAGTAGGTATTAACAGGATACCTACTGTATACTACCAAATCAGTGTACAAAGTTGAAGCCTTCCTGAACCAATCCTGTATACTTGAGCTAAACAAATCTGCAAAAAACCCTCCCTACCATCAGTATTTACTTGATCAGAAGACTATGGGTGCAAACAGAAGTGAAGCTCCTTGTTGTAACTGAGAACGCTTTACAGGAAGCAGTTATGATTTACAATGCATCCCCAAAACACTATTGGTTTGGGGGGCCAGGGGCTGGATCTAGCTTCTGGATACCAGCCTGCATCCAGCTTCACCCAGCAATGGCTCCTTCTCCCTACGAGGCTGCAATGTTTTTGGAATGGGAGCCAGGGGAAGGGAGAAGAGGGAGTTGTTTCTAGGGGTTCCCCAGCCCATGCTGCAGGTTAAGGTGGATGAATTACAGCCCCCCTCTACACCTGAGGAGGGCTTCAATACATCTGACCCACCCTCCAGCAGGGGCTGAAAAAAAACCAGACCAATTTCCCTCTGCTCGCTTCCCCCCCTCCCATTCTGAAACCAGTGACAGGCTGGAAGGCAGGCAAACAGAAGTTACAGAAGATGTTTGAATACTCATCTGATCCCTCATGCAAGATTTACATCTAATCAGCACCTGTGCATTTGTCTTTGGTCACAGCTATAGACCACTTTCTGTGACCAGATCAGGTGAAAATTGTCATTTCTGTCTGTGCTCTAAATCTCATCCATTCAGGCACAGATTTGTTTCCAGGTACTTATAAGCTTCAGGATCTTGCAATGTACTAGGCACATCTACAAATACAATTAATGCACCTAAATTTTCTGCAGAAAAAATTCAGGCACATTAAACTGGGCCCCTGCATGCATCTGAAAGAGTGCCCATGGGGAGCAAATTTGCTCCTGATGGAAGCAGTTCAGTTTAGGACTGCTCTGCTCTGCCCCCTTGCAGCAGCTGGGGGGAACTTCAGGCTCCTCTTGGGTGCCAGCCTTGGGCTGGCAGGGAGCACAGGATCTGACTCCAATCTCCACCGGGTGGCAGAGAACTGTCTCAGCTGCCAAGTAACCGCCTCCCAGCCATGTAGAGTTCAGGACCTGTCCCAATCTCCATGTGGCTGGGAGGCAGCATACCGCTGAGCTGGGATGGCTCTCCCTGCCCTCTGTGGCTTTCTGCAAGCCAGAAGCAATTTGCTCCACATCAGCATCTACACGTGTGCTTAAGCACATTAGTTTAATGCACTGAGTTCTAGTATCTATATCTACAGGCTCTAGAAAATGGCACATTATACTAATCTACTGTGCAGTAATTGCTGCGCACATGTCGATGTTGATACTTTACTGTGCATTAGGTTAATCTAATGTGCAGAAAAGCATTTTAGATAGACACACCCACTGTGTTTAATCTTTCTTCTTAGTGAGAGCTTTATATGGATGTTTGTACAGTGATGTGATCAAATAAATTCCTAAAAACGCAATGTCTCATTATTAAAATCACAATACTGAAGCAGATATTACTGAGATATTCAAGATTCTATGCTTTTTATTTGATTCATCCAATAAGTTTATTCAATCTAATGATGTGAAAACAACAACAAACACAACATGGAAAAATGAGGAAGAAAATGACCACAATGTCTCTTCTATTTTTTGCCCTATCCAAATATTCCTTCTGCCAAAGTAGCAGGTGCAAACTATGCTCCTGGATGCAAATGAAATGCCTGATACTCTGCACAGCATTGCCTCCCTGGGAGAACTGACAGAGGCCCTGAACAAAAAAATGGCTGGCCAGCATGAAGCCCTTCAGAGCCATGGATGCCAACCTGGGTAAGTATAATTTTAAAGGATGATGTAGTAGAAACATATGTCGTTGTAGCTGAAAGAGGAAACAAACAAGCTAATTCAGGAAATGATCCAAATGCAGTAGGAAATGAAACTTAACAAGTAGTTTTTGGTGATTAATAAAGGGAGAAAGGTTAATGCCATGTTAGTGTTCTTCCCTAATCTGAGAGATTTAAGATTCAGTTCCCTCCTTTCTTACAGATTTCCTGTGTAATCCTGGTTGAGTCTCCCATTTGGAGTAAGGCTCACACATCTATTTCAGTCTCTCCAACCCAAAAGAATATAGGCTACTCAGTGAGCGCATCTACATAAGATGCTTACTGTGTACTAGCCAAATAACACTGCAGTAGCATGTCATGGCAAAAACCATGCTAATCGCCTCTTGCACAGTGTTATCAAGCTAATGCACAATAAGTGTCACTAAATAACCAAGAACTGGCACTACTGCTTAGTAACTTTGGATAATTTTTCATTTAGGTAGTACTTTATTAAGAAAGTACTAAACTAAATGATCAGTATGTAAGGCACATTAATGAATGTGTAGATGCACCCAGTGAGGGGGTCATATAACTATCTTAGAAAACAAAACCAATTTGTGTTGGACTGTCAAAGGAATCTAGGTTATTTGGCCTAGCAAAAAAGACAGTGAAAAAATAAAAGATAAATCAAACTTAGATGTTTAGGATGATTTAAAGGTTGTTAAAAACTATAGGATACCAGGACTCAAGAAACACTGCCTATTGTGATTTGTAGTAAAAGGCACTGGAATAGGAATCTCTGCTCTGCCAGTGACTTATTGTATAATGCAAATCACTTAACCTTTTTGTGCCTCAATTCTTCTTTAAAATTGGAATATTAATGCTTCCTACCCACTGAAGTATAGCAATGCAAAATGAATAAATACCTGTGAGATGATGACATACTACAGTGCTGAGTACCCACACAATAGCATATAAATAAATACAGTGTCTTATGATAATCAGAATCTGTGATAGCCATGACTAAGACAGGATATTGCAGACAGCCAAGGGAAAATAAAACCTGATATAAGACTCAGCATGACTGTGAGTCAGTAATTTAGTTTTCCCTGATGTTACACAAATAAAGAGGTGAGAGTAAGTTCATGTGAATACAGTTCTACAAAACAAATGTCTGACACATGACTGAAAGGTTTTGTTACAACTAACAAAACTTAAAGACACGCTTCCAGAAAATAATGACCTATGTCGGTGTGCCTGTATATAAATGTCCACAAGATCTGGGTGCTGCTTCCCATTGATTTTAAATTAAATAGGTGAATGAATAAACCTTATGAGTGACTATGAATGGTTCCTAGAACTCTATGGCTACTTTTCATATGCACATCTACCCTTTTATTACATAAACAATGTATGTTCATAATCAGTATATAGCTATCCTGAATAACTTTGCAATTCCAATCTGTACAAGAGTACTGAGCTAATTCCCCTTCGTTAAGCTTTCTCAAAGGATAACATTTTTTAAAAGAGAGATGGGATGAGTCAACTTCAGTCTTCCTCACCCTGGTTGAGTGCTGTAACCTGTGATTATTCTATAAAGAGAGGGCACTCCACATACTCCAGCTGATTATTTTGAAGGCAAGTAGGAGCTGACACTATGTTTTGGGGGGGGTTTTGGTGGAGCCTGATCCTGTAGGTTTGCATCAGGAATATTCTGAACAAACTTTTTGTATTGAAGTACTCAAGCAACATAAATGGAAGAACTCCTGAATGGTGGAGCCTGACAGAGCTGAGCCATAAGAGAAGTGCAGAGATGCTCACTATTGATAAGCCAGAGATGCTTCTGCTAATGTAAAGAAGCAGAATTTTAAGTGCCTGGGGAATTTTACTGGAAAAACTATAGACCCCCCTCTACACATTACATATCATATATTACATGATTAACTGGTTAACTGCACAATTAAATTTAAATCAGCTACACATGCAAAGTAACTATCATGTCATAAAAGTCTAACTAACTATAAAGTTAGAGCTCCAAAAATGTGCAATAACTTTATAGTTGGTTGCTATCCAGCTTTAGTTTGCACATGTAGCACGGGGTTGGGAGTCCTGCAACTGAGAGGATTATCAGTCTTGGCAGCACACCATGGCTGCTAGAACAGAGGGACCTGCAGCTGTCAGACACTCCATCCCAGCAGTGCCCCGCATCCATAGACTTTCACTCTCAGCAGCCATAAGATGCTGCCAGGATGGAGACTCCCAAACTGTGGGACTCCCTATACTGGAATCTGTGTGGTGCTGCCATGGCTGCAAGTCCCCCCAGCTGTGGGAACTTTTTACTTGTTAGTGCAGAGGGAGCCCAGGATGGTGATCCTGGCATTTCCCTATATGAGCAATAAGGTGCGATAGGTGTGTGGGTCGCACATCAGATCCTATAGTGCTTTATCTGAACACCTAGACGATGTGGAGTTTAAAGACCTGAGTGGTTAGACAGGGCGGGTTAGTCGCTTTTCAACTTAGGTACCTAAATAGCACTTAAATCTCACTTCCAATCCATTTGTGGACTTGTGAGAAGTTCTTTAGACTTAAGCTTAAAATTCAATATTTTCAAAGATGTTTAGGTGCCTAATGATGCCAGTAAATGTCCAGTGGTATTTTCAAAAGTTCTTAAGCAGAGAAGGTACCTAATTCCTATTGAAGGCTACCTTAATCCTCCCCTCCGGATGCTCCTCTGAATATTTGGATGCCAAACTACCTTAAAAACTTTTAAATCTTAAGTCACTTAGATGCAGTTAAACATTTTACCCTAAATTTAAACTGCTAGTATTTTTTGATGCTTCATTTGCCTGCCTCATCTACAATGCGGTGAACCAAAGACTGCAGCGCTGGTGTTATCGGGAAGGCTTTGGCTTCCATGACCACAGCCCACTCTCTGGAGAGAGAGGCAGCGAGCTGCCGGGAAGAGATGGCCTCCACCTCTCTCCCCTGGGGAGGAGGCTCTTCTCAGCCAGGCTGGCTGACCTGCTCCACCGGGCTTTAAACTAAGCCCGCTGGGGGATGGGGGGACTACTGCCCCTGCTGGCCCACCGAATGGCCCTTGCAAAGCCAGCGGACCAAGGCACTTAAAGGGGCACTTAAGGGAGCCCACCCCTGCCCCAGCCCTGGCACAATCTGTGGGCAAGGCAAGAGCCCCCAAGGGCACACTTGCCTGCCTGTACACTAATGCCAGGAGCCTGGGCAACAAGCAGGACGAGCTCGTCCTCCTGCTCAGTGCAAAGAAATATGATGTCATTGGGATAACGGAGACCTGGTGGGACTCCAACCATGACTGGACCACGGGTATAGAGGACTATACCCTGTACAGGAGGGATCGTGTTGACAAAAGGGGCGGGGGTGTAGCTCTCTATCTGAAGGAAAGCTACATGTCCCTGCAAGCTGATGTTGGCGACCGGCATGGACAGCTAGAGACCCTCTGGGTAAAAATTCGTGGGGAATTCGGCACAGGGGACACAACGGTAGGAGTCTACTACAGACCTCCCACTCAAAGTCCCGAGCTTGACCAGGAGTTCGCCCAGGAACTGACTGAGGCCGCTTGCTCCAGGACCTTGGTTGTCATGGGTGACTTCAATTACCCGGATATCTCGTGGGAAGATCGCTCAGCTAAATCTGAGCGGGCGCAAAGCTTTCTCTCATGCGTGGATGACCTCCACCTGACTCAAGAAGTCTATGGGCCAACGAGAGGCAAAGCGCTGCTTGACCTGGTACTGGCTATGGGGGACGACCTAATTGGCGACCTAGTGATTGATGGGAAGTTGGGTGACAGCGACCATGAGCTGATCACCTTCACCATCCGCCGTAAAGCTGGCAAGTCAGTCAGCAACACAGAAGTCCTTGACTTCAGAAAAGCTGACTTTGACAAGCTCAAGAGGCTAGTCAGTCAGGCCCTCAGGGACCATGACCCCAGGGAGTTGGGAGTTCAAGAAGAGTGGTTGCTTCTCAAGGAAGCGATCCTCAGTGCACAAGCTAAATCTATTCCAACACGGAGGAAAGGCAGCAAGAAGGCACAGCAGCCCCCCTGGCTCTCCAGAGACCTAGCAGACCTACTGTGGCTAAGAAGGAAAGCCTACAAAGGATGGAGGATGGGATTCACCTCCAAGGAGGATTACTCCACGCTGGTCCGGTCCTGCAGGGAGCAAACCAGGAAAGCCAAGTCTGCAACTGAACTCCAACTAGCTTCAGGCATCAAGGACAACAAAAAGTCCTTTTTCAGATATGTGGGGAGCTGGAGGAAAAGCAAGGGCAATGTTGGACCCCTGCTAAACCAGATGGGGCAACTGACAACTGACGCCCAGGAAAAAGCCAACCTATTAAATAGGTACTTTGCGTCAGTCTTTCATCAGTCCCACGGGATGCCCATGCCTGCTATGGGACAGGGAAATCTGGGTGAGGGGGATCCCCTACCCTCCATAAATGCTGACCTCATGAAGGAACACCTTGAGAAGCTGGATACCTTCAAGTCAGCTGGCCCTGACAACCTGCACTCCAGGGTACTCAAGGAGCTGGCGAGCGTGATAGCCCAGCCCCTGGCACGGATCTTTGAAAACTCCTGAAGCTCTGGTGTAGTGCCCGAAGACTGGAAGAAGGCCAATGTGGTGCCGATCTTCAAGAAAGGGAGGAGAGTGGATCCGGCTAACTACAGGCCCATTAGCCTGACTTCTATCCTGGGGAAGATCTTAGAAAAGTTTATTAAGGAGGCCATCCTTGATGGACTGGCCCAGGCTAACATCCCAAGGGATAGTCAGCACGGGATTGTTGTGGGTAGGTCTTGTTTGACCAATCTCATTTCCTTCTATGACCAGGTGACCTATCACCTGGACGAGGGAGAAGAGATTGATGTCATATATCTTGACTTCAAAAAAGCTTTTGATCTAGTATCCCATGATCACCTCTTGGCCAAACTGGCCAGTTGTGGCTTTGGCTCCACCATGATCCGCTGACTGGGAAATTGGCTCCATGGTCAGACCCAGAGGGTTGTGATTCATGGCAGTCACTCATCGTGGTGCCCTGTGACCAGTGGGGTCCCTCAAGGCTCTGTCCTTGGACCCATAATGTTCAACATATTCATTAACGATGTGGACATTGGAGTCAGGAGTGGAGTGGCCAAGTTCGCCGATGACACCAAACTTTGGGGCAAAGCATCCATGCCAGAAGATAGGCGGGTGATCCAGGCTGACCTGGACAAGCTCAGCAAATGGGCGGATGAGAATCTGATGGTGTTTAATACCGAAAAATGCAAGATTCTCCACCTTGGGAGGAAAAACCTGCAGCATCCTTATAGGCTTGGCAGTGCTACGTTGGATAGCACTACAGAAGAAAGAGACTTGGGGGTCATCATTGACCACAAGATGAACATGAGCCTCCAATGCAATGCTGCGGCTAATAAAGCGACCAAAACGCTGGCTTGCATCCATAGATGCTTCTCGAGCAAATCCCGGGACGTCATTCTCCCCTTGTACTCGGCCTTGGTGAGGCCGCAGCTGGAGTACTGCGTCCAGTTTTGGGCTCCACAATTCAAAAAGGATGTGGAGAAGCTTGAGAGAGTCCAGAGGAGAGCCACGCGCATGATCACAAGTCAGGAAAACAGATCTTATGATGACAGGCTGAAAGACATGGGACTCTTTAGCCTGGAAAAGCGTAGGCTCAGGGGTGATCTGATGGCCACCTATAAGTTTATCAGGGGTGACCACCAGGATCTGGGGGAACATCTGTTCACCAGAGCGCCCCATGGGATGATGAGGTTGAATGGTCACAAACTCCTGCAAGACCGTTTCAGTTTGGACATAAGGAAGAATTTCTTTACTGTCCGAGCCCCCAAGGTCTGGAACAGTCTGCCAGCGGAGGTGGTTCAAGCACCTACATTGAACACCTTCAAGAGTAAATTGGATGCTTATCTTGCTGGGATCCTATGACCCCAGCTGACTTCCTGCCCTTTGGGCAGGGGGCTGGACTCGATGATCTCCCGAGGTCCCTTCCAGCCCTAATGTCTATGAAATCTATGAAATCTATGAAATAGGTTAGCAGTTGTCATTGGGAAATAAATCTTCAGTTAGTAACCTTAAAATACACTTTTTAAAATTAATTTTACTTGAGTTCAATCAGGTAAAGTTTCTCACTTGTGCTTTACTGTTTTTTGTAACAAAAGTAACACAAATGATAAAATTGGCTGTAAAAAATTAAATATTTAAATAAGGAGGTTTTTTGGTTATAGTATCCCATTTCTGAGAGCAATATGTACATCTGACAGCAATAGCCTCTCCTTCCACTAGCAGTGCCATGCAACCATGCTTTCTTTATTTGAATTTCACCTTTCATGAAGAGCTGCACAGATGGGCGCTGTGCCAAGATATAAAAAACCTTTCAAAAAAGAGGCAAGGTAATTGTAATCAGTCTTAATACATCTGAGCCATTGCTTTTAACTTTCTGTGCCAGCAGATTTTCTTTTATAGATGATATAAAATGTTACATAGAAGAGGAAACCTGGTCCAATGTCCAAAAGAAAATTGCTGATTTTGTGTGTTAATTCCCCTGACACTGGATGTACAGTAGGAAGATTACTGATACCATTAAATCAAAGCTTCTTCTAATGGTCCATATGGGACTAAGGTGAGGTCAAGCCTCCTGCTTCTCCAAATATGTGTTTCTCTCTTACAGGTTGGACTACATTCCATCAACAACCAGATATAAGAACCAAAAGCCTTCATATGTTTGGCTTATAATCAATTTCATGAATAGAAAGAAATAGAACAAGAAACTCAGAAAAGGACATGGAGTAGACAGACCCAGCCATGGATTATTTTGTGATGCCTTATAAAGATTCAATTTCTTCTGTATTAGAAGTGCTGTTTATTATTTATTAAAATGAACCGAATGTTCACTATTGTCCGAAAGTATCACTTTGGCCTGACAGCGCAGCTGCTCATCTTGGCCTTCCACCCCAAGGCTAGCCACACAGGCAGGTCAAAAATAGGGTGAAGCCTCCACTCACTCCTTGTTGAGCGGGCAGTTGGGGTCAGTTGACCCTCTGCTTCTCACATATAAACCCTTGAGCTGGAACAGGAAGTGCTGGGACAATTGGGCAACCTGATTCAAGACTTTACTGCTCCCTCTGGCTGGCTTGCTCCTTGGCTTTGCCCCTGGTTTGATCTCCTGGCTTCTTAGCTTAGCCCATCCCTGGACTTTGCTTTCTGCTTGATCTCCTGGCTTCTTGACGCAGCTTGATCTTGGACATCACACTTGGATTGACCTCCTAGCTTCTTGACCTAGTTTGACTTTGGATGCTGCTTAGCTGTCCAAGCCTTAGTTAGTTGCTTCATTCCCAAGTAGGCCCAGACCTGGCTGCAAATTGTCCCAGCATGGCAGTTTCAGAGCATTTTGGATTTGAAATGATTAGCCAAATTCACAGATTACAAATGATCTATATCTATCACCACACCAGTAATACAGGGTCTTCATAAAGTCCTTGTGCACTTTTAAACATCAATATCTTAGGTTGTAGGTATGATAGAAACAATCTGTAAACAGCATTTAAAAGCAAATTTGTTAATGTTTAGGACAACTACAGTACACAATGCTAGACTTCATAAGTAATAACAAATTTATTTTTAAATAAAATGGAGCTCCATGCCACTATGCTCTGAATGTACGACAGTTCCTAAATGACGTTTTCCCAGAGAAGTAGATAGGCAGAGGTGGACCAATTGCTTGGCCACCTAGTTCACCTGACCTGTTACTGTTGGACTTCTTTTTATGAGGACATGTTAAATGTGTAGTTTACTTGTCAAAACCATGTTCTTTGGTGGAACTTAGGACTAGGATCACCAATGCAATTAGTGCAGTAACTTAAAAGCAACTGGGAAATGTTTTCAAGGAGTTGGGAGATCGGATCGAGCGCTGTATCATGATGGATGGTGGTTATGTTGAAGTCTCGCCTTGTGTACTATAGTTGTCCTAAAACTTTAATAGACTTGTTTTTAAATGCCATTTACAAATTGTTTCTATCATACCTACAACCTAAGTTATTAAAGTTTAAAAGTGCACAAGGACTCTATGAAGACCCTTTATATGCAAGAAACTAAACAATCAACAAGCAAGTTAATTATAATCTTCATAGCTTCAAGTGCTAAAAATTTCAGAAATTAGTGATGGGTAAACACGGTAATTGTTCCACATCATTTAGATTTTTCATAACCCATTTCAGTCACTTGAGAACATTATAGAAGTTGTCAGATTTGTGATGATGACCACCTCTAGAAAGCACTCTGCTTACCCAAATATAAAATTACCCTGAAATTAAGACCACCCCCTGATAATTAGGGTCTATAAATTCAAAACATATATATTTATTATAGTTTTCCATGTATGTAATCTAATTATTGGAGAACCATCTTTAATATGTCCCCCCACTACAGCAAGTGGTGGAGGAGAGGTGATAGGGCAGACAGTAATGGAGCAGGCAGTAGGGGGACAGAAGGGGGTACTTGGTAGGGCAGGTGGTAGGGGGCAGTGATGAGCCAGGCAGTGAGGGTTAGCCAGTAGGGGGGCAGGTTGTAGGGCAGGTATTGGGGAGCAGTAAGGTGGTGGACAGTAGAGGAAGCAATGAGGGACAGGCAGTAAGGGGTCAGGTGGTAGGGGGTAAGCAGTGTATAGGCAGTGGAACAGACAATGAGTGAAGCATGCAGCTTGCCCCTTGCTACCTGTCCCTCTCACTTAGGTAGCCCCATTGTGTTCCCCTCCCCGCAAAGGGAAAGGGGCTGCTGTGATCCCCTTTCCCCTGCCCCTTTTCCATACCCCCTCCATGCCGCTTCTATGCACTGCAGCCTCAGGTCCCTGCCTCTCCTTGCTCCTATCTCCCCACCAAGTTTCTTTCCCTCCTTTCCCTTTGCTCCATGCCAGAAGGCTATAGTGAGGACAGAGGCTGTTGGCACAAAGCAAAGGTAAGGAAAGTGTGGCAGAGGAGGAGAAGGTAGGAGAAGCAGTGCAGGGAGGTTTGGGGGGAGAGATTGGGGGCTGTGGTGGGGGAGTGAGTTCAATTTTAAGGAAGGGGCTTCCTCCCCCCCCATGTTAAATTCAGAAAAAAACCTTATCTAATTGAGAAAATGCAGTATCTTAATTCAATTTCTGCTTGGCTTATTGGCAAAAAGCAAAAGTATTACTCCTGTCCCTTTCAAAAATTTTTTTTTGTAAGGAACTCATACTTACAAAGAAGTTCTAATGTTACCAAAAAGAAACCAAGTTAGCCTAAGCTAGAAGAAGACCAAAGATACAGAAAAGCCATTATACATGACTGCAGTACAGACTTCTACTAAGGTGAAGTCAGAGAACTACCTCATTCCTAACAGATTGTTATGATCTCTCCTACTGACATAATTCATGGGCAGGCCTGCAGTGAAAGTGTCTAATATTATGAGTCAGAAATGAAAGTACTTCTATACCAAAAGTCTTGTTTTGTAATGCCCAAGCATTAAGACATTTGTTGCCCCACCAGATACACAAATTCAGAATGAACATCAAATACAAACTGCCTAGTACATTTAGCACATCCCAGAAGTGGCCTTGAAACTACCAAAATGAGCAGACACCTATCTCTGAATACTGAAAACTTGTCACCTAGCAGAAAATTCAGTTCACCCAAACCTAGTTAAAAAGGCATTGGGGATTTCCCAATAGCATTTAAGAGTTTTCAGGTTTTTGCTGTCCTTGTTTGAAAAAATAACATCAGAATAATACAAGCAGAGGAAAAACAGTTGATCGTGTCCATCTCAATGGAGGAATAAACCCTTCTCTATCTATCTGGAGCTTTTTTCTAATTTAATCTTAAATCCAAAAATAATAGTGTCTTTTAGCACAAGAGATTCCAGTGCACAGAGAGGCTCCAGGATGCTGTTACACATTCTATATTAAACAGTCATCGGTTCAAAAAATAGGAGCAATCCTGGTAGTGGGTGCTGGATCCCAGCACAGTCCCCTCATATACAAGTGTATTGCAGTGTATTCCTCATATTCCAGTCTTGGAAGACTGGAAAAGGGCCGATGTGGTGCCAATCTTTAAGAAGGCGAGGAGGGATGATCGAGGAAACTATAATAGGCTGGGCAGCATGACCTTGATGCTGCATAAAATTTTGGACAAAATTATCAAGAAGTCCATTTGTGAGAGAATTGGTAGAAGGCATGATGCTGAACAATAGCCAACATGGTTTTACTGCAGGCAGGTTATATCTGACCAACCTCATCTCCTTCCACAATCAAGTAACAAACTGCGTAGACATAGATGTGGTTGATGTCATATATTTGGATTTTAAAAAGGCCTTTGATATGGTCTCCCATTATGCTTTCAAAAAAAAAAAAAAACAGCTGGGGGATTGTGGGCTGGCAGAGTCCACAGTCAGGTGGGCTGGGAACTGGCTAAGCGGCCAAACACAAAGAGTGTTAGTGGACAGGTCTGTATCATCTTGATGGGAGGTCACCATTGGTGTCCTTCACAGTTTGGTTCTTGGCCTTGTGCTGTTCAACATCTTTCTCAATGATTTAAATGAGGATGTGCAAACCATGCTGGACAAGTTTGGAGGCAATACTAAGTTATGGGGAAAAGTGGTCATGCTAAAGGATAGGATACAGATCCAAGCATGCCTGGACAAGCCAGAAAGGTGGGTGGAGTAGAACCAGATGCAGTTTTGAGATTGAGGATGGCATTGGTGCCAGATGTTTCAATTCTTGGGTGCTATTCTGGCACAAACTTTTATATAAAAAGTAAACTACTATTTTAATACATAAAAGTTAAAGTATTTTATATTTTAAAATATTAGTACCTGCATTTTAAAAAGTAAAGTAGACACCATTGCACTTTGAAAGGCACACAGTTCTTTTACATGCTTACTAACCATTCTCTGACCTAACCCTCAGATTACATATGTAAGACAATTTAGGTGCAATTCCACCTAGTTTCTGGAAGTTACAGAGCATCTTTAGTTCCTGTCACTTTATGGGCTTTGAGTGGCGGCAGGGCAGCCAGCAGGTGCAGGACAGTGCTGATGAGGTGGTCATATGATCCTGTGAAGGCCATGAGATTGGATAAGAAAGTAGATTTCATTTTAGATCAGGTTCTCAGGGCTGGGCTAGTAGTCTGCTGCTGGCAGCCAGAAAGACATCACCTGGTTGAGTGGCTGCTTCAGAACACCTTGGAGATAAGGGAAGAACCCATGGGGATGGCAGGAGGCTCCTGGTCCTGGGTAAGACTGCATCCTCCTGGGGAAGCATGGCCTGGTGGGGCTGCCTGTGGTGGGGCAGCTCCCCAGAAATGCCAGGCCAGTTGCCTCCCCAGTGAAAGGTGGGCAGGGGTACCTTATAACCCTAGCCCCCACTACTCAGTGGTGATAGAACAAACAGTGGGGCCAGGGATGCTGAGGGAAAGGCTCCTGAATCCCTGAGGATGTAAGATCCCAAGCTCCAAGAAGGTGGCATAGAGTTAGCCAGTGAAGGGGTAGAGAATGTCCCCAGGAAGCGGGGACAGAAAGAGCCTATTGCCTGGTGAGGGGCTAGTGGCTAGAGTCCACTTCTGGGTCTGCTGCCAAGTGCACTGGGGACCCCCCTGGGCTCCTGTGGGATGCTCCATACGCCCCACCTTCTCAGCATTCATGGGCTGCCTAGTACCTTGAGGTATGTAGAAAAAACATTTAAAGCTGTGTCTATGGCTGAATCATCAAATCTCACCAAATTAATCAGTGCTGCAAGCACTGCTCCACTGTGAAATTTCCAGACCTGTGGGGAACCCTGTGGGCTGGATGACATGGCTCCACAATCCATATTAAAGTTAGGGGACTATAAAGAAAGAAAAACATCAGGACTTACTGGCATTGATTCAATTAAAAATCTACTATTTAATCATGGAATAACAGATGAATTCAGCTTCTGGTGCTTCTTAAGTGCATGTCAGAATACCTTCCTTTCTCTGTTTTTTGAAGCAGTCCCAGATACTTAATCTATTCATTTTCCTACTTTTCCAGAAAGCCAGTTGAATATTGGCCATAATATTCATTTGCTTTGTATCAGTCTGTCATTATATTAATAGGACAGTAACATATCTGAGCTGCAGCATGAAAACAGCAATGTGAAAAAGGTAGTGAATGAAGACAGATGAGATGCTCTGTATAAATTGAACCTGCCTGCTTATTTCTTACAGCAACAATTAAACTAAGCAATGTGGAAAATATCTCAAGGGACAAACTTCTCTTCTGAGAAGTTATCTGAATATAAAGAGCTGTTCTTCCTTCCACTGCTCTTGCCTCCTCACACTGGCTGTCTATTAAACTAATAGCTCTATAAACTGTATTGATTGTGTTTGGACTGTCTGTGTATATTTAAAGAAAGTTATGCATTACACAGGACACATTGTTATCACACCACACTGAAACTTTCAGTGTATGGAAAACTTCAGAATGCTTCATTCCTTTAAACTTTTCTACAGCGTGACACATCTTTAAAGACAGTGAGTGTCAAATTCCGACAGTAACAGATGTATAATTACAAAGAGGTAATTAGATTAGGATGATTACCACAATGCAATCTTTTTTGAAAAGAAAGACAATGAAAATTATAGGGAAAGTTTATTTGAATTTACATAATGGTCTGTAAAAAAATTAATAAATTGAGGCATCTTGGAACAGTTGAGCAGTTACACTCATTCCTTTTTCTGTTGTTTGCACATCAGTTTTACCCAGAATTCTCTGTGATTTATTTTTGGCAGTTATTCTATACCAATCAGGTATTTGTTGCTTTAAGAGGCTTATGTTTTGTCTTGGCTATGATTAGAGCTCTATCATCTTGTATCACGTTTGTGGTGTTATTGCTCCACTCTTGGCAAGGCTAGGCTAAAATCTTTTAGTTAGTTCCTAATAAGTAGTAAACCTTGTAAACCTTTTTATTCCCTGCTTGACAATTTGCATGCAATTACCAATATGGTTTTGTAATGTTGCTTTTAAATCTATCTTAATGCAAATTAGGGCTACTGCAGAATATCTGCACACCATCAACTCAAACAGCATTTCCAAGGTTAGATGTTTAATTGTATGTGTTGTTGCTGGCACACATGTCTATGTTTACAATTTTTTTTGAGTTTTAGGGGGTTTTTTTCCAACTTAAAGGAACAGGGATAAGTATTTCTATTTTTTCCTACTTAGTTGTCCCAAGAGGGACAATTCTCTTGGCTTGACTTGTAAAATGGAAGATGGGTACCCTTTTCCCTTTAGCATATTTGAAAAATCCACCCCTGCATTAGTGTGTTTCAGCAATCACATTTACAAAAAAATATTTCTCATCATTTAACTTTATGCATTTACTTTCTGCTCCCATTTCATTCCATTTGCTTGGTTTCATATCTTGCAATATCATACATAGCTGCAGTTTTTTTTTCTCATGAAGAAGCATTTCACACTGCATTTCCAATGGCACAAAGAAAGGCTTAAATATTTTAAATGTTTTTCACTAAAATAAAAAAAATAAACTATTTTTATTCAACAAAACCAACATATGGGTCTTAAAACACTTGACATTGCCTCTTTGACAATTAATCTTTTTGATGGAGTGCTTGAAATTGTATAATTACTATAGTTAATGGGTAAATTGTCCTCATTACAAGTCATCATTTTTAGCACAGAGACTAGATAAACAGAAACAAGAAGCCTGGGCTTATTGGCTTTGAAACAGAATAAACATTACTATTTGACTATATAGTCATCTTCACTCCAACATTCATGGCAAGGATGTATTATAATGGTGCTTTGCAGAGGGCTGAATTGCATACCTTTAGTATAGCGAGAGAATCTAATCAACCTTGGCAGCTGCTGGGCATTCAACATTTTTTAATGGCTCTAAACATTTTCTCTCAGTGGCAATTAATCTAAGATGGTGGTATTTGACAAAGAAGCTGTTGTCCGAAGAAAATTAATATCTCACAGAAAGCACAGCAACTCCAACTGGTTAATCATTTTTTCCCCCTCAGTATTACCTGTAAGCACAGAATGTAGCATAAGCCCTTGATCTACAAGCTTCCCAGGCTACCATAAAACCCCTTTAGGACAAGAAGTTAAATAGACTTTTATAATCCCTAAAGGAACTTTTCTGTAAATAACATCTCTCAATATCAAGCCAACTTGGCGCAAGCATGGATATTGTTGAGCATTTATGAAAGTGCCTCCTGCATTGCTTTAGTTTTGTTGAATCTAATCAGAATGGAAGCCAGCATGTATAGCCTTATAAATAAAATAAAGTCTTGCAATAGAGACCTGCTGTCTTTGCATGTAATCAAAGTGATCATCTACCCAACAGATGGATACTTAGTGTGTTGGCTAAGGGTTACAGTACATTTACATTTACAAAAATAGCTTAGGGTTTATTAAAACCCTTTTATATAACTGATTTCCCATGATGTACTTGCACAATAATACAACTTTAAAGACAGTTTATTGGCTAATTGAAAAGATCAAAATGAATATCAAACTGGCTAATTAAGGGGCTGTTAGAATAACACTTTTTTTTATCTGTTTCCACTTATTATTCCTT
The DNA here is from genome assembly GCF_052110815.1 of Crocodylus siamensis. Taxonomy (NCBI): domain Eukaryota; kingdom Metazoa; phylum Chordata; order Crocodylia; family Crocodylidae; genus Crocodylus; species Crocodylus siamensis. The sequence continues at coordinate 153,061,189 of NC_143396.1, read as the reverse complement.
GATTTTATTATCCTGAAAAAATAATGACACTTCAGTGAGCATAAAGCTTAACTGCACTGCTGCTCTGGATAATCTTCCAGACATTTAACAGCTTTTTAGCCATATGGACATTACATATACAGTTAGAAAACAGCTTTTATCCATATCCATATGAATTTATAGGGAAATAAAAAGGGAAATATATAATTGTGTGAAGTTGTCATGTCTGGCAATCCTAGAAATGTGTGATTATTTATCTATAAACCAGGAATATTACAGTTACCTTCAATTCCCTTCTCACTGTACAAAAATGTTACTCTTCCAGAACACAAGTTGTCATACATTTGTACATACTTATGTATGTGTATATAATACCTCTGTAGTCTATATATAACAGAGAATTTGGCAGTAATACTACAGTTAAGTCTGAATTGAATTTTTCAGTTAAAGAAGAATTCACTTTCATTGTTACATGTGAAAATTCAGTGTGATCTCCCAAAAAGTACTACATTGACTCTTTCCTTATAAAATGAATGTTGAAAGGATGAACACAGAAATCTGTTAATTAGTTTAGTAATTACAATTAATTAAAATGGTTCATGTGAAAGATTTAATACCCAGTGCCAGACTTTTCATCCCTGACAATCTCAGTAATAACTGCTCTAACTTTCCACATACTTAAAACTTACTTGAATATTATATGTAGGAAATATAAGAATTATTTAGGGTTTATGCTCATTTTTCACTATTTTCACCATAACTGAAAGTTTTTTATTCAGCATAGTCTGAGGGATACAATGGTCTGCAGAACTGCAGACAAGGTTCTTTGGGTAAATGTGATACCTTTTATTAGATCAACTAAAATAGTTTGAAAAATTGTTCTTTGCAAGCTTTCGGCTACAAACACACCCTTCTTCACTTTTCTAAAATGGTTATCTCCCATTATTTTCAGTGGGACTGAAACAAGAGAAACTATAAATAGACCTAATTTTTAGAGACCAAATGTTCTATAGTATCTCAAGTTAGATGCGAAAATTACAAGCATGCCTTAAAAATTTACAGCTTTTCAGTTGGACACATAGCACTTCCTGGTTGCCTAAAATATAAGTTTTTAAAAAGAGAAATATATTTGAAAAGTTGATTAGATCACTTATTCTCTGTATGAAACCTCCAGAGTTGGATGTGTACAATGGACTTCCTTTTGTGCTGAAGGTGAAAGGGCATGAAAATAATTATTTTATAAACATGTTAATAAAACATTTCTAAAATTATTTGTGAACTATGTAACCTATGTTGAGCTGTATGATAGTTTGGTTTTATTAGCCATTGGAGAGGACATGCATAACTCCTTCATGGCTTTGCCAAACATTAGTAATGTGTCAACCCAAATATTAACTAATAAATAATGTATAACTTCCCTAAATAATCATCATAGTTCTGTCCCATTGGGATAGTCTCAAGGTTCCATAAGTGGTCTTGTGTTGTTTAATAAATTTGTTTATTACCTGGAAAGGTTAAGGAAGGCCATAAAGTTATTATAAAGATAAGAAAGCTTGTGATGCTCTTCAGCAAGCCAGGTGACTTACTTGTCACAACACAGGGAGGAAATAGTTGAGAATGTGAAGGTAGAGGGTAATTTGGGTGACAGTGGGCATATCTGCATGAGAGAGTACATTTCTGTAGCAAAAAACTACAGTGCTGTGGTGTAACAAGAAGACCCTTCTTGGCAGCACCCCCCCATTTTGTGCATTTCTTTTTCCTTCTCAGTATTGGCAGAGACCTAGCACACTCATTGCATGGGATTGGCAAGGCTCAGAGCAAGCCAGAAAGCTGAAGTGGCTTTCTATAGGAGAAACCTAGAAACTACATCTACATATCAATTAAGCTCAGTGCTACTAAAGAAAACAAAAGAACTAAAATATCCACTTCAAAGACTGTAAATATATCCTGGTGCTAACCTAACTCACTGTCCCCAGTAGCCTTTGATCCTGACTACCTCACATTTCATTTTTATATATTTTTCACAGTGCATTTTTAAATTTCATCTGTCCAATCTTTACCATAGCATTTTGTATTTTATATTTAATACTTTTAAAGCCTTAAGGAATGTACTGCCTACAGTTACATATGTGGACCATTGTTTAAAACGGCATTGAAATTGTACTTACAAAGTGATAAAATCTGCTATATTGGGCTGGTCTCTTGAGTGAATGTGAGTGTGTATGGTGATCAGTAGTTAATTACTTGACAAAGCAAGAACCTCTGGCTGTTAATTGACAATAGCCTAGCCAAAGGAACTTACCATTAGAAAACTCTACTCTACAAACCATTTTAGGATAATCAAGCCAGCAAACTGATTCCTGGAACTGAGCACCCATGACAATATAGCTATTGAGTCAATCAAGTCAAGTCAAGGGTGGACTCCCAAAACTACACTATGGGGTGGAACCCCCAGTGACTGTGACTGACAGCTGTCATGCACTACTCAAGACCCACGTGGGATAGCAACCTCTGGATTAGGTAGCCAAGATGGTGCTGGGGGAATCACACAAGTGTTCCAGAAAGAGATAAAAGGCAGTGAAGTGTGACCCTCAGTGGCACCCTCTCATCTAGCACCTGACCTACAGAGACAAAATGACAAGCAGGTGCCCCCCTTCTGGAGAAGACATGGCCTTCAAGGAAGTTGACCATGAACAGCAGACTCCAGGGCCTTGGATAGGTAGATAGAAGAGTAAATGTTTTCGATCTGAGCCTTTACTAACACCAGTGCTCTCACAATCACTACAGCAGCTACTATGCATATACTATGTGGATTTTAATGACATGGGTTTCAATGAGTGAGTTTATGCATGTATGTGTTAAGGTGACCAGTACCCCTCATAACTCAAAAGTTGCATTTATGATTTTATTGGTAACTTCACATCCCATCCAATAAACTAAAATTTATTGTTGAAGCTGAATATACATCAACCATATGCCCTTATTTTAAAAAAAAAAACAATAGCATACTGAGTTATGTTAACAGCAGTATTATTTTTAAATCAAGGGAAATGACTCTTTCACTCTATTTAGCACTGGTGAGGCCTCAATTGGAGTACTATGTCCAGTTTTGGGCCTGACACTTCAAGAATAATCTGTACAGTTTGGAAAGAGTCTAGGCACAGAGCAACACAAAACACCAAAAGTGATTAGGAGCCTGGGAAGCAAGACTTGTGAGGAAAGGATGAAAGAACTAAGGTTGTTTAGTCTGGAGAAGAGAAGGCTGAGGTGGGATTTGATAAGTCTTCAAATATCTGCAGGGTGATTGTAGGGAGGCTGGAGACAGGCTCTCCTCTGTGGTTGAGGGAGACAGGGCTATGCAAAATGACCTCAAGCTGCAGCAGGGTTAATTTATAGTCAGAAAATTCCTCTTACTCTCCTACCTAAGAGTGGTCAAGCATTGGAACTGGCTATCTATAGCCATTCTTGGAAATTTTCAAGATCAGGTTAGACAGACATATGGATTGGATGATTTAGCTCATACCATGAGCAGAGGGCTAAACTGGGTGAATTATCTTTCAGCCCTACTTTCATATAATCCTATGATCTTATGAATGGACAACACAATGGCGAATAAAAAATGTCAGTAAGTACAAAGCAATGCACGCTGGAAGATTAACCCACATCATCATGTTGCCCAGTGCTTTTACCTTCTCTTCAAGAGGAAACTAGTTAAAAAAAATTAGAATTATCTTCTACTATTTTTAGCTGATTCTTCAGACTAAAACTACAACTGTTCCCCTTTGGAATCCTAAAATTGCATAACTTTCACCTTTCACTGCTCAGTTCTATTCCCTTTGTTGCTGGTTTTAAACTGAAACTGAGAATGAAAACAAAATAGTGTTAAGGCAACTTTAATGGTATTTTGCAAGGATATGCTTAAGTTACAGGAGATTCAGAAAAAAGAAAAGAGACAAGAATAATAAAGGGCCTGGAAAATACATCCATTTGAAGAGAGATTGAAAAGATTGGGATTATTTATCTATGGAGATAAAAAAGGGGGAAATGATAAAAACATACAGAAATATCAAGTAGTGTAGAAAGATTAGATCAGGTGTCTTGTCCCCCTGGCTTCATAAAACAAAACAAAACAAAACAAAATAATAACAACAAAAACTGTGGGGAAGTTTAATTGGGGGGGGGTGTTCAATACCACAGCAAGGAAATATGTTTTCACATGATTTCTAATTATAATGTGGAAGTCATTGACACAGAAAGTTATTGAAGATGGCTTCAATAACAAGATTCAAAAACAAGATCATTAACAAGATTCAGAAAGAGACAGACATTTATATGGATCATAAGATTATTCAGAGCTCTAAGTATTTATAAGAAAAATGGAGAAGCATTAAGCCTCATACTTCTGAGCTAAGTCAGTCTTTAAGCACAAGAACCCACAGGCAAATTTTGTACTATTTTCAGCAGGGAGCCAATGGGAAAATTCTGAAAGTTTCAAAAGAAAGCCTCTTCTGGCCAAAGAAGCATCAAAAATTTTCACCCACAAAAATTTGATCAGATGACATATTACACAAAGCACCTTCATTTTTGGATGCTTATTCAAAACCTCCTAGCTAACCTTTTGGATTTCTTCTTTTATTACTTCTAATAGGATTCAGTGTTCTCAGCTGAGTTCAAACTGTATCTCACACAGAGCTTCAAACATTCCCACAGGCTATTCTTTGTTCATTTAGATAGCAATTCACTCTGTTCCTGGCCTTTTTTTGTTGTTGTTGTTTTTGTTTTGTTTTGTTTGGGGGGGGTTGAAGTTTGCAAGATTCATACAAAGCTGGCAAATGCAATCATTTGCAACATAGATCTGCAGTCTCTTATATTTGGTATATTAAAGCAAGTGGGATATCTGTGATAATTTTTCTAGAAAATAATTCATTTTACAAGACAACAATATATTCAATTGAGTTATACTCAAAATATTTTTAGATTAAAGTGCCTGTCATATTCTTGACTGTAGTCAGTGAAATACAATAATTAATGAATAAGTTAGTTGCTTTTAATGTTCCACAGTTTAGTGATATACAATCTGCAGCTTCTAAGAATCTTTTAGAGTTATGCTTAGATGAGCAAGCCCCTGATATATTGCTTCTTTGGTAAGAGTATAATAGCCAGAGAACAATTACTTGCTATGTGAGGATGGCATTTTATCAATGGAACTTCCATTAAGTTAGCCTTCCATCTTGTTAATGTCATGCTTTTTTTAAGACCTTGACATCATTATAATGTGTCACTGCAAAAGAAAATCTCTGAACTTTTTAAGCACTAGAAAAATAAATGTGTGTTTCTCCCCATGCTAAAGTAGCATTCAACATTTCTCTCTTTAATATCCTGAAGAATTTGTTGCAAAACAGGCAAATGTAAAATATAACTATAATGCAAACCAAAATTCCAGTGAAAAAAATGGTAAGTTTCACTGATTGCAAAGGGTATTCCATGCTCTGCTATATCTCCCATAAGATGAACTAGTTTTTATTTTGTTTTGTTTTGTTTTTTTAGTAATAATGAAAGTGAGTCAATCTCAGTTACTCATTTGTCAATATTATTATTTCTGTAACTATATGTAACGTTACCTACAGTGCTTTGTACAGTATGTACCAGTTCTGGGTCCCACACTTCAAGAAGGAAGTGAAGAAGCTTAAGAGAGTCCAGAGAAGAGCCACTCATAATTAGAGGACTGAAGAGCAAACCATATGAGGAAAGGCTGACAGATATGGGTCTGTTTGTCCTAGAATAGAGAAAATTCAGGGAGAATTGGTGGCAGCTTACAAATTTTTCAGGGGTGAGTATCAGGGGCTAGGTTTCATAGTTTTCATAGACATCAGGGCTGGAAGGGACCTCGGGAGATCATCAAGTCCAGCCCCCTGCCCAAAGGGCAGGAAGTCAGCTGGGGTCATAGGATCCCAGCAAGATAAGCATCCAATTTACTCTTGAAGGTGTTCAATGTAGGCGCTTGAACCACCTCCGCTGGCAGACTGTTCCAGACCTTGGGGGCTCGGACAGTAAAGAAATTCTTCCTTATGTCCAGCCTGAAACGGTCTTGCAGGAGTTTGTGACCGTTCGACCTCGTCATCCCTTGGGGCACTCTGGTGAACAAACGTTCCCCCAGATCCTGGTGGTCACCCCTGATAAACTTATAGTGGCCATCAGATCACCCCTGAGCCTGCGCTTTTCCAGGCTAAAGAGTCCCATGTCTCTCAGCCTGTCATCATAAGATCTGTTTTCCTGACTTGTGATCATGCGCGTGGCTCTCCTCTGGACTCTCTCAAGCTTCTCCACATCCTTTTTGAATTTTGGAGCCCAAAACTGGACGCAGTACTCCAGCTGCGGCCTCACCAAGGCCGAGTACAAGGGGAGAATGACGTCCCGGGATTTGCTCGAGAAGCATCTATGGATGCAAGCCAGCGTTTTGGTCGCTTTATTAGCTGCAGCATTGCATTGTAGGCTCATGTTCATCTTGTGGTCAATGATGACCCCCAAGTCTCTTTCTTCTGTAGTGCTATCCAACGTAGCACTGCCGAGCCTATAAGGGTGCTGCAGGTTTTTCCTCCCAAGGTGGAGAACCTTGCATTTTTCGGTGTTAAACACCATCATGTTCTCATCCGCCCATTTGCTGAGCTTGTCCAGGTCAGCCTGGATCACCCACCTATCTTCTGGCATGGATGCTTTGCCCCAAAGTTTGGTGTCATTGCCGAACTTGGCCAGTCCACTCCTGACTCCAATGTCCACATCATTAATGAAGATGTTGAACAGTATGGGTCCCAGGACAGAGCCTTGAGGGACCCCACTGGTCACAGGGCACCACGATGAGTGACTGCCATCAATTACAACCCTCTGGGTCCGACCACGGAGCCAATTTCCCAGCCAGTGGATCATAGTGGAGCCAAGGCCACAACTGGCCAGTTTGGCCAAGAGGTGATCATGGGATACCAGATCAAAAGCTTTTTTGAAGTCAAAATATATGACATCAATCTCTTCTCCCTCATCCAGGTGATAGGTCACCTGGTCATAGAAGGAAATGAGATTGGTCAAACAAGACCTACCCGCAACAAACCCATGCTGGCTATCCCTTAGAATGTTAGCCTGGGCCAGTCCATCAAGGATGGCCTCCTTAATAAACTTTTCTAAGATCTTCCCCAGGATAGAAGTCAGGCTAATGGGCCTGTAATTAGCCGGATCCACTCTCCTCCCTTTCTTGAAGATCAGCACCACATTGGCCTTCTTCCAGTCTTCGGGCACTACACCAGAGCTTCAGGAGTTTTCAAAGATCCGTGCCAGAGGCTGAGCTTTGATGCTCGCTGGCTCTTTGAGTACCCTGGGGTGCAGGTTGTCAGGGCCAGCTGACTTGAAGGTATCCAGCTTCTCAAGATGTTCCTTCATGATGTCAGCATTTATGGAGGGTAGGGGATCCCCATCACCCGGATCTCCCTGTCCCATAGCAGGCATGGGCGTCCCGTGGGACTGAAGAAAGACTGATGCAAAGTACCTATTTAATAGGTTGGCTTTTTCCTGGGTGTCAGTTGTCAGTTGCCTCATCTGGTTTAGCAGGGTTCCAACATTGCCCTTGCTTTTCCTCTGGCTCCCCACATATCTGAAAAAGGACTTCTTGTTGTCCTTGATGCTTGAAGCTAGTTGGAGTTCAGTTGCAGCCTTGGCTTTCCTGGTTTGCTCCCTGCAGGACCGGACCAGCGCAGAATAATTCTCCTTGGAGGTGAATCCTGTCCTCCATCCTTTGTAGGCTTTCCTTTTTAGCCGCAGGAGGTCCGCTAGGTCCCTGGAGAGCCAGGAGGGCTGCTGTGCCTTCTTGCTGCCTTTCCTCCGTGAACAACTAGGTGAACAACTAGTCTCCAAAGTGCCCTAAGGGAACACCTGGACCAGTGGTCATGAACTCCTAGAAGAAGTTTTCAGACTGGATATAAGGAAAAACTGCTTCATGGTTCGTGTGACTGTGAATGAGCCTATCACTCATCTGTCTGTTCGGTCCAAGTGTCTGTTCTTTTCTTATACCCAGTCCCTCCTCTGTTCAGTCTGCGTGCACCGTGCTCGCCTGCCACGACTTTGATGTTTTTCCTGGTTCAGTTGGACTTTTGTGCGGTGTGTGCAGAAGTGCCCGAAATTGAGACTGGTGGTCCGTGAGCTAGCTGAGGGCTCCTATCCCTGTAGCCCTTCCAGGGGAAGGGTCCTGCGCCCTTCCTCTGCTTTCGTATAGCGGGGCCACCACCTGGAGTCCATACGCCCTGGCAGGCACTGGGGTTCTGCTCCGCCCTTTGCGCACCAGATCCTGCGGCTCCTGCATGCCCCAGTCACCCGACTCACAGCCAGATCCCAGCTTCCTTTCCGTGCATCCCTGCATTGCCTTACTGCTGCTCCAGAATGTCCGGGCTCCACTCTGGGCGGCGTGTATCTGCTCCTTCGCTCCTTGTCGGTGGCTGGTGTCCACACTGACAGCTCTGGATCCATTGCTCCACGCTGGGTGGAGTGTAGCTGCCCCTCTGCTCCCTTGCCGGTGGCTGGGTTCCACGCCGGCAGCTCGGGTTCCGCTGCTCCGCGTTGGGCAGAGTGTCTCCACCCCTCTGCTCCCTTACCGGCAGCTGGAGTTCACCCTGGCCACTCTGATCCCACTGCTCCGTGCTGGGTGGAGTGCATCCTCCCCTCCTCTCTCCTGCCAGCAGTTAGCATCCGCCCCGGTGCTTCCGGTCCCGACGCTCCCTGCCCTGGGTCTGATCCCGGGCTGTCTTTTGACCGTGCGGCCTTGTCCGGGTACCTGGATTGGGTAAGTGTTCGCTCTGCCCCCTGCGTCTGGGGCAAAGGGGCCTCCTGGAGTCCCCTAGTCTGGGTAACCTCCAGACAGTGACCAACCTCTGGAATAGACACCTAATGGGAGTGGTGCAGGCACCTACCCTGGAGAACTTCAAAAGAAGACTGGACACACACATTACTGGGGTTATTTGACCCCAGCTGTCTTTCCTTCCAGCCCTAAACTTCTGTGAATCTCTAAATATATTGGATATTTTAGTGCAGGTCAAGTAGACCGATCTAATATTACTATTTCAATTCCAACTGTTCAGAATACTTATCACTCTGCAAACTGGACTTTCTCCTTTGTTCCTATTTTTACATCACACACTTAGAATTGTCTACAGACATGGTATACCTCCCCAAGACATCCTTCATCTAATGAAGGACGAAAACCATTAATTACCAGCATTGCTCAGGACATACCAATAATCTCCCAGGCCACTGCCACTATGAAATATTAATTTGGACATAATTCATCCTTTCACATTTTTCCACGCAAGAGTCTTGTAAAACTGTGCCCACTACTGGGAGGGAACAGAAACAATCCCAAAGAGGGGAGTACTACCTAATGTTTTCTGCTTTCAAAGGTAAAAGGTCCTTAGGCTTCAAGACAAGAATGTTTGCTGCACATATACAATTTCTGGGCTCACCAGACAAGTGAAAAACATAGCAAACATAACCTTCTTTAAATACAGATTCAGTGAGCCATGAAACATGGCTAAAATACCCATTGTGGGTGTAAACAGACCAAAAGGGATTGAAGTATAGAAAGTCTTGATAAATAAATCTTCTGGGTCCTTTTAACATTGATGAGGTGTAAACATCTTTGCTTAAAATTAATGGCAAAAAGGAACTTAAGTCTTATCTTTTGGTTACAATTGAAAAGTGGGGAAAAGTAGGGGGTATTTTGAAGCCCAGTTTTTCTTTGTAAAATTAATAATAAATCATGGCAGAAAAGGTATTGTACTTAATTTACTTTCCTCTTCCAAGCTCATGCTTACAAGAAGTGTAGCCTTGATATAATATTTTTTTAAAAAATCATTTTAAGAACGACTATGAACATGGAAAAACTCTATAGAAAACCTTAGGAAGAACCCAAGACTTGCACCCTTGAAAAATCATATGATCTTAAATGGAAATTTTGTAAGAAAAATAATCCAGCCAACTTTACTTGCCCATCTGACTACATTTCCCTGACCCTTACAGGAAATCTAAAGGGCTATCTTTCCAGCATGCGCAAAAAAAAAAAAAAAGGATTATATATATGCAAATCAGGTGATTGTACTGCCAAATAAGTCTCCACATATCTAATTAGACATTAGCCGCATACATAATCAGAGCAGTTGTCCATAAAAATTTAGGTGGTGGCTGCAATTTTAGACTATGTAAATGTAATGGCATTTTTCTGAAAATCTGGCCATGAATTTAGTAGGCTAGAGAAATCAGAGAGGCTTCTATTTACCTGCTTTTTGAGTGTCACATACTCCTGCTTGGAGAAAAATAATTACACATACTTTAGGAAGGATCAGAATAAATTAAGATTCATAATGTTGGAAAGGTTTATAAATCTGCTACCATATAATTTTCTGGAAATCCTCAGCTTTTCTAGAATTCTGCTGACACAAAGGATAAAGTTGCAAGTGGAATACGATACTGGTCCTTGTGACAGAAGATTTGCAGTAACAGGGAAAATGGAGAAGTTGTTGTCATTTATATTAAACACCACCATTTACCAGAGTACTCCAGAATGACTACCGTCACTGTTACTTGGTTTATTATATAGTAATAAAATTTTAATGACTATAAGTAGTGTAAAATGTCCTCAGAAAGCTGTTCCATGTATTTTATGCTGGACTTACATAAAGGAGAAATTTCTCCTTATATAAAGGAGAAATGGCAGTTCTAAGTTCTGGTTCTATCCCTTTCATAGATTTCCTGGGTAATCCTGAACGAATCTCAGTTTCCCATTTATAAAATATGTATAATACAACTTCTTTCTATTTCTTTGTCTTTTTAAATCATTTCTGCTCAACCTCAGGCTTGTAGGCCAAATGTGGCCTTCAGAGCTATGGTATCTGGCCTGTGGTTGTAAAATTATATGACCCACTGGTTGTAAAATGTCATGGCAGGGTACTGGTGGTAATTAAAACTGTCACCACCACCCTGTTCCAAAATCCCAAACCACAAATCCCAGTTTCTCCATGAGGAGTCAAAGCTTTGTCATGAAGCCTCCCCCAGCCGATGGATCAGGGCCAGACCACACCCCTCCATCCCTATTTGGCAAGATGGGACCCTGCCACCCCCACCAAAGCACTGGATCAGGACCACCAGCTGGAACCAGCCCATGGATGGACAGAGCACTGCCAAACTGTCCTACCCAGCAAAACATTTGAGCGCCACTGGTTTAGATGATAAGGTGTTTTAAGCAGGGACTTCCTTAAAATGTGTATGTACAGCAGTTAACACAAGAGAAACCTCATCACAGCCTTGATACTATTGATACTCTAGATACTAATGAACTACACATTTAAACAAGAGCTATAATGACAATAAATATATTGCATGCACATTGAATATCCTACAAACATACACACATACTTCAAAAATCTCCTGCAAATATGCTTCAATCTGGTCTTGTGCTAAAATGTCAAGTATGCCTTGTCTAATCCTAACTTTTATGAAAAACTCCAAAAATGATCACAGGATGATATCCTTATGCAGGGTCCTCTGCAACAAAATCTTTCCCCAGAAACATAATGATGCATGGTCCAAAAAACTCCAATGTAAATAATGATACCAGTGTTGCTAGGATGAATTGTGTTATTTCTGATCTGTTCTGTTTAAAGAAATTTTTGCTAACGAAATATTATTCTATTTGTAACTTTTCCTTTGTGAATACACAAAACATATAAGCAGTAAGCCTGATAGCTCCAAATATTAGTAATCCACCAGAAAATCAAATATGTTTGCACTGTGTTCAACATATTAGAATTAAACCTGGTTAAAAATAATGAATCTATTCTAAAATGAATAGACAGTATGAGACATAGTCCTGTCCTCCTCCTGTGCAAAACTTAATGGATAGTGCCTTTGCTGAAAGTCACTGCAACATTTAGGTAGATGATCAAAGTTTATAACCCAACATCTGTTGTTATATTTTTTTGTTATGGTTATTTTTTTTATTAACACAACCAAATACATTGTAAAATTATCGTGAAAAAATGGAGTTGCCAAGACCAACACATTCAACAGAAGAATGCCAATTTTGACAAACTTTTCATTTGGAAAAACATTTAAAGGTAGTAAATGTTACAGAGACATTTTTAGAATGGAAAATCTGGATTTATCATTTCAAAATGGCTAATCATTTTGTAATGTGTTTTATATTTAAAATATAAAAATGAATCATTTTGAATTTTTCAAGACAAACTGCATAAAACATTTTTTTTAAAAATTACATTTCACTTCATGGGGAAAAGACAAAATGTAGATCAAAACAACATTTGAAATCTTGGGATATGAACAGGCATTCATTGCTAGAAATCTTTCTGGGAAAGGGGGAAGTACAGGCATTTAACCTGCAGCTACTTCTACTCACCTCCTCTCCATGCCTTCCCTAGACCAGGATAATCCCAGTCTGGGGAAGGCATGGGGAACAGCAGCTGCTCCACTCATCCCAGGCCCTGCCTCACCTCTTCCCCAGGCTGGGGACTGACAGCTGCTTCACTCCCCTCTTGGTCCAGTCCAGGAGGGGAGTGGAAGCAGTGGGGCAAAGTCTCCTGCCTGTTCCCCAAATACAGCAGACAAGGTGGCTGCTCCACTCCCCTCTGAGACCAGATCAGGAGTAGCATACAGGCATTTGTTCTTGTTAAACAAACTCCCTGCTGAGACAATCTTCCGGATGTCAGCCTGGAACATCTTTCTTCCAGAGGGGTCATGTTTCCTTTGAGAGAAATTCAGTAAACGCATGTACGCTTCCAGTTTCTACTGGCTGCAGTTTCTTTCCCACTTTCTATTTTCAATCCAGTTTTACTAAATAAGTTTCTTTCATATCTCATCCTATGACCCCTGCTGACTTCCTGCTCCTGGGGCGGGGGGCTGGACTCGAAGATCTTCCAAGGTCCTTTCCAGCCCTGATGTCTATGAAATCTATGAAATCTATATCTCACAAATAAAGACTTTTTTCACCATTGGCAACCTGGAAGTCTGATCCTTTGGTCTGAATGTGATTAGGCATGATACCTGTGAAACCAGAAAAGTTTCTCTGGATTTTGCTGGTAAAAATGAGATCACAGTTTTTCCATGTTTCTCTCTTCAGGATATGACGCTACACAAAAAAATACAACTTCTTAAGATCTGGAACAAACTGAAAATATCCCCCCAAACCTCAAATGATTCAAGCATATCTCTTGTCTTCAGGTACTAAAAATAAGGCACATTACCCAGCAAGAAATTAAATAATTGACAGATAGTAGCCTTACTGCTTTCTGATAAATTGGTGAACTGGATGAAAGTGGGGATTTGGATCATTTTAAATCATGTGTATACTCAGAAGACAGTATTTCTTATATAATGAGTGTTGTATATAAAATACATGAATATTAAAAAATGTAGCCACACATTTGTCACGGGAAATGTCATATGCCAAATGTTTACTGATTTGACCCACTGGCCACTGAAACCTATAGGACGTTGTCCAGCAGATTCAGTGGTAATTGGATCAGGCCTTACATGTAAAAATACTGTTGAAAAGTGGTTGCACCAAACTTTATACTTGTTTAAAATTAAAAGTAATGAATCTCAGTGATATAGTGACATGAAATTAGCAAATTATTCCATTCCCTCCTATCTTTTAGCCAAGTCTGCATTTACCAAGATTCTCCTCAAATATTCCTAACAGTGGAGCAATGAAGAATAGAAAGTAGCTATCATGCAACTTTAGAGGGGAAAAGCACTCTCTTTCTTGATTTTTCATTCTAATGCATGTAATTCAGATTTTTAATGCTGAGCTCTTGCTGCCTCTCTCAGTATTGTGTGACTATTATCTCCAGCCATTAAGGCATATCATATGACTATCACATACTGGAAATACACCAGAGCCCATTAGTAGGGGAACAAAATATACATTATCAGAAGTGGCTGAAATACGATGCCTGAGCCAAATTTAAATAAATAAATACATGTGCAGTCAAGAAATATTCAGAAGCTTTTAAAAATCTGGTATGCCACATAAAATCAAGAAGTTATTAGCAGTAACTAATATTGCACAATTAGAATACCTTAAAATCTGTTTTGAGGTGTTCCCACATTGGCTGAGTCATGCTCCTGTTGAGTCAATTAAAAAAACCCTCTGAATGACTTCAAGTGAATCAAGATCAGTCCCATGAAATTTCTTTAGCTGTGTAATCACATTATTTATTATAGATTCCTACTACATCTACTTCTTTGTTTGAACATTAATACATTCTGGCTGAATGACTAGTGGTCAATTTCAGTCTGTAACAAAGAAGCATTAATGCATATTTTAGTTTTGATTAAAAGTTTTTTGTTAAATTATCTCAGCAAAAATAGAACTTAGTACCCTAGCTAAGGAAAGTTAAAATCAACATGGTTTGTAAAATGCTATAGACAGAACTAATAAGACAGAAGACAGAGAAGTAGAGGAACATTTCCTGGATCTGTGTGAGTTTTTAGGTGCTCCCCATGATTAAACAACATTAAATTACTGCTTACATCTATGTGAAGTCTTTGTAATACTCATCCTGTATTTCCAAGACTTTCCTTTTGTCCTGCCTTTGCCTGCAGAGTGAAGGCATGACTAACAGGAATGAGAAGAGACTGAGGAATGAGAAGAGACTATTGGAATTAAGGAAGCACAATAGAATGGGAACAGAAGTATTGGGAAAATATCATTGGTGCTGAGATTCACAGCAGAGCCCCAGTAAGAATGTTCTCAATTTGCAAGTAAAGAGATCCCTTTATCAAATTCCATCTGTAGAAAACTGGTTTAAGTCTAAGAATCAAGTTGCATTCTTTTTATCCATGCATCATATCTAGAAATAAAGTTTCAGGCACCAAATAAAAGTTGGGTGAAAAAAGCGGCAACTGGAGGCTGCCGTCCTCTACAGAGTTGCTCTGGTAGCCAGCCAGAGAGTCTCTATGGCTGGCCCTTGTGCTGGTGCTGAAGTACACTGCCTGCCTGTGCAGGGCAAGCAGTGTGCAGACTGCAGGGACCTGGACGCAGGCTCCATGCCAGGTAAGTAGGGGTTAGGATTGGGCTGGAGGAGGGAGGAAGGTACATAGTTTCATAGTTTCATAGTAGCTAGAGTCGGAAGGGACCTAGGTAGATCATCTAGTCCGACCCCCTGCCTTGGCAGGAAAGAGCACCGGGGTCAGATGACCCCGGCAAGGTGCTCATCTAACTTCCTTTTAAAAATCCCCAGGCTAGGAGCCTGCACCACTTCCCCTGGAAGCTGGTTCCAGGCCCTAGCCGCCCTGACTGTGAAGTAGCGCCTCCTAATATCTAATCTAAACTTACCCTCCGCCAGCTTGTGACCGTTATTCCTGGTCACTCCTGGCAGCGCACGGGGGAACAGGGACTCCCCCAATACCTGCTGATCCCCCCTGACCAGTTTGTAGCAGGCCACAAGGTCCCCCCTTAACCTTCTCTTGTGGAGGCTAAACAGGTTCAGGTCCCGTAGCCTCTCCTCATAAGGCCTGCCCTGCTGACCCCTGATCATACGAGTGGCCCTCCTCTGAACTCTTTCCATATCGTCCACGTCCCTCTTGAAGTGTGGCGCCCAGAACTGGACGCAGTACTCCAGCTGCGGCCTGACCAGTGCCGCATAGAGGGGGAGGATCACCTCCCTGGACCTGCTCGAGATGCATCTGTGGATGCATGACAGGGTACGGTTGGCCTTCTTGACTGCCTCCCCACACTGCCGGCCCATGTTCATCGTGGAGTCAATGACGACTCCAAGATCCTTTTCCGTCTCCGTGCTGGCAAGAGGGGAGTTCCCCAACCTGTAAGTGTGGTGCCGGTTCTTCCTCCCCATGTGCAACACCTTGCACTTATCAGTGTTAAACCCCATCCTATTCTCATCCGCCCACCGTTGCAACCTGTCAAGGTCAGCTTGTAGCCTATTGCACCCTTCTAGTGCACCCACATCCCCCCACATCTTAGTGTCATCAGCAAACTTGAACAGGGTGCTTTCTACCCCCTCATCCAAGTCACTGATGAAGATGTTGGACAGTGCGGGCCCGAGGACCGAGCCCTGCGGAACCCCACTGCCCACGTCCTTCCAGGTCGAGAAGAACCCATCCACTACCACCCTCTGGGTGCGGCCCTCCAACCAGTTGGCGACCCATTTGACCGTGTGGGCATCGACACCACAGTCTCCCAGCTTTTTGATGAGGACAGGGTGAGAGACAGTGTCGAAAGCCTTCCGGAAGTCCAGAAAGACTACATCCACAGCAACCCCTGCGTCTAATGATTTGGTGACCTGATCGTAAAAGGCCACCAGGTTGGTCTGACAAGACCTGCCAGTGATGAACCCATGTTGGTTGCCTCTGAGCATGCATTCCCCCGCAAGGCCCTCCTGGATGTGTGCCAGGATAATTTTTTCAAAGAGCTTACCCGGGATTGAGGTAAGACTAACTGGCCTGTAATTTCCCGGGTCCTCTTTTTTTCCCTTTTTGAAGATAGGGACCACATTGGCCCTCTTCCAGTCCTCCGGCACCTCGCCAGAGCACCACGAGTGCTCATAGAGCCGCGCCAGGGGTCCCGCAATGACCTCGGCCAATTCCTGTAGAACCCTAGGGTGAAGATTGTCCGGACCAGCGGACTTGAACACGTCCAGCCTCTCCAGAAGTACCCTAACTAACTCCTCGCTAACCCCTGGCCCAGGCGTGTCTCTCCCGGGGCCCGAGGGGCGCCCAGCAGGGAGGTGGCTGAACTGGTCCCTACTTAGGAAGACAGAGGCAAAGAAATCGTTAAATATGTTAGCTTTGTCATCTGGCGTGACGACTAAGTTGCCCATCGTGTCCTGCAGGGGCCCCACATTACCCGGGACCCTCTTTTTACCCCCTATGTATTTGAAGAAGGACTTCTTATTGTCCTTAATCTGGGAAGCTAGTCCTATCTCCATCTCTGCCTTGGCCCTCCTGACTGCCCCCCTACATCCTCGGGCGACTGTAACATAGTCCTTCTTGGTGATGACCCCATCTCTCCATTGGGTGTATGCCTCCCTTTTAGCAAGGAGACATTCCCGGATGCTCTTAGTGAGCCATGGGGGTTTATGTGCCCTCCTGCTCCCTTTGACCCTTGTTGGGATTACCTTCCTTTGGGCATGGAGGATTGTCTCCTTAAGGAGCAACCACTCACCTTCGACATCTGATCCCCTTCCCCTCTGGGTCCTCAGCGCTTCCCCAACGATCCTCCTTAGCTTGTTGAAGTCAGCCCTCCTAAAGTCTAGGGCTGTTGCCTTGCTGCAGCCCTTTGCCACCTTACGCTGGATGGTGAATTCCAGCAAGCGATGATCACTGTCTCCCAGGTGGCCCATCACCCGCAGCCCCCTCACCAGGTCATCACCCGTGGCCAGCACCAGGTCCAACAAGGCATCTCCCCTGGTGGGACTGTGCACCTCCTGGGTTAGATGGAGGTCCTGCACTCTGGCTAAGAACCGACGTGAGCGATCAGACTTGGCTGACTGCTCCTCCCAGCGGATGTCTGGGAAGTTCAGGTCCCCCATGATGACCACATCCTTAGCCCTCACTGCCTCTGTGAGCTGACCTAAGAATTCCTGGTTGAGCTCTTCTCCCTGGTTGGGAGGTCTATAGTAGACTCCCACCGTTAAGTCTCTCTCCCCTGGACTGCCTTTTACTCTAACCCAGAGCACCTCAGAGTGCCCCCCCTCTACCCCCTTGCTAATTAACGAGGAAGTATATTCCTCCTTGATGTAGAGTGCTACTCCTCCACCTTTCCTTCCTATCCTGTCCCTCCTGTATAGCCTATAGCCCTTGACACTCACCGCCCAGTCATGTGATGAGTCCCACCACGTTTCTGTGATCCCCACTATGTCAGGGCTGGTGACAGCTAGGAGGAGGGCGAGTTCCTCCTGCTTCTTCCCCATACTTCGAGCATTCATGTAGAGGCATTTGAGGCCTCCAACGGTTGTGCCCACTGACCCCATAGTCTCAGCAATGCCCCGTCCCCCATCACTTACCTGTTTCTCCCTTTTGACCATTGGTCTGGGCTCGCTGGCTGTTGCTGGGCCTGGTAGTTCATTGTCTCCTCCGCCCTCATCTTCCCCCTCCCCCGACGAGTCTAGTTTAAAGCCCGCCGAAGGAGGTTCACCAACCTGGAAGAGAACACACGCTTACCTTTAGGGGAAAGGTGGAGCCCATCCCATCCCAGCATGTCTCTCATCACGATGTGCCGGTCATGGCTGAGGAAGCCAAAGCCCGCCTCGAAGCACCATTCCTGTAGCCTCCAGTTGGTCTCCGCTATGCACATCTCGTGGCGTCTGCCTCGACCGCTCACTGGCAGGATGGAAGAGAAGACCGCCTGTGCGCCCATCTCCCTCAGCACGCCTCCCAGAGCATGGTAGTCCTCCATCAGGTGATCAGGGGCTCTCCTGGCCGCATCGTTAGTACCCACATGGACAAGGACCATGGGGTAATAATCGGTGGGCTGGATGATGGACTGGAGCATCCCCTTCACATCCTGAATCTTCGCTCCGGGCAGGCAGTAGACCTGACGTGCTGAGGGATCCTGGCGACAGATGGGGCCCTCCGTACCTCTCAGGATGGAGTCACCAATCACGATGACGCGACGCTTCCTCCTCTTAGGCCTCTTGACTCCCGCCGCCCGCACAGGACATTGTGTGCGCAAAGTCTCCTCCCTGGTATCTTCCACTGCTCCCTCCTCCTCCAGGGCTGCCAGGGCCTCATATCTGTTCTCCAGATGGACAGGAGGAACTGGTGCCGCAACATGGTTAATAGCCCTGGCGCGGGAGACCGTCTGCCACTCAGCAGTGGAGGGCTCATCCCGGGCTGCCCTCTCCTCTGTCGTACCACCCTGTAGAGAAAGAAAATACCTATCAATTTCCTCCTCTGCCTCACAGATTCCCCTCAGCCTGCTAACCTCCTCCAGGAGCTCCCGCACCCGCTCCTCCAGGGTCCTAAGGCGGATACCTACAGGACAGGTGCAGGAGTCCCCAGTCCCTGCCCCCCCAGACCTTGCCGGGCAGTTCCCACAGGCCAGGGGGTTGGAGGACGGCAGCCCCCCCGAGGGCTCTGTCTGGGTGGAGGCCTCGGACAAGCCCCGGGAAGGCTGCGCCCCCCGGGCAGGGGCCCTGGCAGAACTCCGTGTCGACACCATCTCAGGAGTTGCTGCCCTTACTAGCAGAGCAGGGGTCAGCCTCTGGGCCCTGCCTGCTCACCCGCCGGCGCGAACGCCGCCGCAAACGCCGGCGCGCTCTTACAGACCGCGCCTGTTTGCGCGCTCTGTTCGCGCAGCTGGGGAGCGCGGCTCCCTACCAGCTCGGCTAAGAGGGACCTGGGGGGCTTCCCCTCCGGATCCGGCTCAGCTGCGCCGGCCCCTCAGTCCCTCAGCCCCAGTTACCTTAGGGGGATCAGCTGCTGCTGCCCCCTCAGCTGCTCCGCTCGCCGCCGCCGCTGCTACTGCTGCACTCTCCTCCGCTCCGGGTCCAGAAAGGAGGCACACGTGTGGGAAGGACACACGTGCGCCTGTGTCCCTCTTCTCCCCACTGCTCCTGACCTCCAAGTGATGGAGGACCTGCCTGGCCCCAGCCCCGACTCACTCCCCTGCTCACCCCCTAGCCTGGCACCAACCCCTGCTCACTCCCTCCAGCCCCGACCCCCAATTGTTCCCCTGCCTGGTCCCAGCCCCCAATCACACTCACTGGCTGTAGCAGCAGACATCAGGGTGACTGTGGCCTCAAGGCACCACCCCCCACCAGGCAGCGGGGGGGGCCAGTGGCAGCAAGGATTGGCCCTGGCCATCTGGCATCCACTCTGCTGCTGCTGCATTACACTGGTGCAAGGCACCACACAGCACTGTGCACTGTCAGGCAACTCAGAGCCACTGCTGCTGTCACCCAGAGCCTGGTGCTGTGCAGCCCAAGCAATCCTGAGCTATCAGACAGCCCTTGGCACTGCACAGCACTCTGCAGAGCCGGGCTGTACCCACTTGATGTGGCAGCAGCAGTGTGGGTGCCAGGCACCTGGGGCTAATCCCTGCTGCCCCTCTGGTGCCCTGCACTGCTTGGGGGGGGGGTCTGCCATGAGGCCTCAGAGGCTCTGATAGCTGCTGATACAGCCAGTGAGTGCAGGAACACTAGGGCCAGGCAGGGCAGCAATCAGGGGCTGGAAGCAGATGGGGTGATCAGGGATGTGAATGGGGGCTGGGGCTGGGTGGGGGGTGCTAGGCCCTGCAGGGAGGCATGTGACCCCTGTTGGAAGACATTGGCCCTTGTTGAGAAGCCATGGGTCCCTGTTGGGGGGCTTTAGCCTCTGCTGAAAGGCTGTAGCCCCTGTTAGGGGAATGTAGCCCCTGTTGCATGGCTTTGGCCCTGTGGGGGGAAGTCCATGAGCTGTGTGGGGGGCTGCACCCCGCAGTGGGGCAGGAAATCCACTCCTCATAAGCAGCCTCCCCATACACTCCCCACACACCCCATCTCCCCACAAACCCCACACCCCCAAGCACCCCTACAAACCCCTCACCAAGATACCTGGCCCTGTGGGTCAAGAGTGAGGGGACTGGGGTTGGGGGCAGGCTGTGGGTTGAGAGTGAGGGGCAAGAGCAGGGGCAGGGCACTGGCATATCAGTGCTGCTCAGTGCTGCACATCCTGGTGAGTGAAGTTCTGATTTTTCTATAACTAAAAAGCCAGAAGTCAAAAGCCAAACTGTATAAAAGTTTAGAATTTATTTTATGATGATGATAGAGGCACTGATAGGCTTCCAAATTGCTTTAAAATTGTAAATATATCAATAAAACATTGCCCAACTGATCAGATTTCATTTCTCTCTCCCTCTCTCATATATATATATAGGCATATATATGTATGCCTAGTGGTCTTTTTTTTTACTTGTGGAAGAACATGGATTTTGTGGTATTTTAAAGAGTGACTTCTGTATTTTTTATGAAGGATTTTTGCAGCTTTTAAATAGGGAATACCAGAATTCCATCTAGTGATGCAAGTGGCAGGACCCAGGCAAAGGAGCCTGCTCAGAACTGGCACCCAGCTGGGGCCACTTGGAGCCAGGAGGACATGCTTTGACAGTTCCAAGCAGGCCACCACACTGAGAAGATCTTCTGGGTGATAGCTGCCCAGATGGCTGAGCATTGTCACACATGGCAGTATTGCTGTATAAAGGTCAGCTATGCAGCCACAGCCCACTGGCAGCTGGCCCAGAGGTGCAGATGCCTCTAATAGTCATGCATCCCCATCTGGATCTGGCAGCCATGCAGCCTTGGTGCCACATGCTGCCACAGGTGGCAGCAGGTAATAGCCAGGAAGCAGCCCCCACTGCCAGACTGCTGCAGTGGGTAGAGTGTGCATGAAAATGTCATGGCTGCTTCAACAGTCCAGCTGGCACAAGGGGTAGTAACCCCAGGAACCAAATGACTGGGCCTCATAAACTTCTGTCTATTTGTAACATTCAAATACCATGGGTCCTAAGGCCTACCCAGCTAACTAGTAGTCCCCATTGTAGGCAGGCTAATTGGTGAATGCTATAACTAAATACTTGGGACAACAAAGGCAAAAAAACAGGACAGGAGTGACAGGAGGGTCAAAGGGTAAAAACATGAAAATGAGTGTGCCTGAGAGGGACACCAAACAACCACCCCGGCTGCACGCACTGGTCCTCAAAGGCATCCAAGGAGCTGGTGGACGCTGCCCACTGGTGCCCTGCCTGGAAACATGGACAGACAAGTGAGAGGAAAGTGGCTTCACAATCTCCGAGCACCTTCCCGGCCAGAGCTTCCTTCCTCGTCAAGTACAGGGCCCACTTGGCCAGGGTCAGGAGGAAGTTGACCGGGTGGGGCCGTAGATGGGGTGATCAAAAACAAAATGGTAGGGGGTGAAATTCAACCAGAACCTCAGAAAGAGGTTCTGGATGTAGAGGTGGAGGGGCTGCACCCTGGCACACTTCTTGAGGGTCATGTGTGCCAGGGTCTCCCTCTGCCCACAGAAGGGATAGGAGATGGGCATCTGTGAATCTCACCACATACACACCTGTGGTGACAGCTCTATGGAGAAGCCACCAGCTGAGATCCCCAGCGGCCTGTGGGATGAGGGTGGAGTACAGACTCAGCCACTAGGTTGCCCCAGCCATGCCCTTGCTGATCAGGTCTTGCCACTTGGTATCTGGGTGGGATGTAAGGGCAGCATGATGGATTGTGTGGCACATGAGCATGTAGAGGTGGCAGTGATGGATAGTAGAAAAGCAGACTGGTCTGGTGTCCTCCAGCCAGCTTAGGTGGTGGACCGGGTAGTACCATAAGGCTTGGTGAGGAGCTGGTCCCACAACAAACTCCAGTGGGCTGAAGGACATGGGAAAAGGGGGGGTGGGACCACCACCACACAGGACCTGGTCAACAAGGGCAAGATTGTTGGGAGGTAGGGCAGATTTCACCTCCTGGACTAGACAACAGGTCAGATGTGTTGTGGGTAGACCCATGCGCTGGGCCTGCACTGCCTATCGTAGGAGGAGGTGGTCCTAGTAGAACTCTGGCAGCCCTTGAAGGTCCTGCAGGGAGAAGACACATCAGGAGCCCATGCCCAGGGCCAATCCACCTCCCTTGCTTCCAGCTGGTGCCAGTTCTCTGGCAGGGAGGGGTCTGTGGGGGACAGGTAGACCCCCAAATAGAGCAGTGAGCCCACGCTCGAGCAGATCCCAACCTAAAGCTCTTGACCCAGTTGACCCAGGCAGAGGAGGCTGCTGAGTACAATGCCTGGCAGGCCTCCACCTGCACCAGGTTGCCTGAGTCCTGGACCACAAGGAGTATGTCATCAGCATACACTGACAGGACCAATCTCACAGCCAGCTCCTGGACCATCAACCCTGCCTCCCGCTTCCGCAGGAGAATGAGGAAGGGATCCAGGGCCAAGGTGTACAGCTGGCCTGGCAGTGGGCAACCTTGACACATCCCTCTCCTGAATGGGATGGGCTCCATCAGGGTCCAGTTGACCTTGACCAAACACTCTGCAGAGGCATACAGCAGCTGGAAAGCCTGCACAAAGCGGGGCCTGAAGCCAAAGGCCTGCAGCGTGCTTGTGAGGTACCCATGATCCACTCTGTCAAACACCTTCTCCTGGTCTAGGAAGGGTGAAAGACAGATACTCCTGGCACGCTAGCTCCAAGAGATCCCAAACCAGATACAGGTTATCAAAGATGGAACATCCAGGCACCACGTATGTCTAGTCAGGATGGATCATGTCCATCAGCATGGACCACAGGCACAGAAAGATGACCTTCACTGCCATCCTGTAGTCCATGCAGAGGAGGGACACCAGTTCCTCAGGTTGTGGGGATCCCCCTTCTTCAGCAGAAGGGTCAGCACGTCCCTCTGGCATGACAGGGGGAGTCCCCACTTCCCTCGGATATGGCCCATACTCTGGCAAAGTTTGGGCCAAGGATGTCCTAGAGGCCAGGTAAAACTCCACAATCAGCCCGTCAATGCCCGGTGCCTTGTTACCAGGCATCAGGCAGAGGGCAGGCAAAAACTCATCCAGAGTGAAAGGAGCCTCCAATGCTGACCTGCAGGAGTCCCTCCCACAGGGTCCAAAAGGCTTTGGCACCGGTCAGATCCAGGGAGAAGAGATCCTCATAGAAGATCCACACACACTGGTGCACCTCACCTGGTTCTGTGAAGGGGGTGCTGTCATCCACCAGAAGGCAGATGATGTACTTCTTTGCCCCCCCACCTCCTCTCCAGGGCATAGAAGTGGAAGCTGTGGTCCATTTCCTGAAAGACCTGGATGTGCGAGCGGACAAACGTATCATGGGCACAGTGGTCATCCAGAGCATGAAGCTCTTCCCACCTCTTCTGACACTCTCTACAGAGCAATAGGTTGGTTAGGTTGGTGGCCAGGCACCTCTCCAGCTCCAGCACTTCTGGCTTGAGCTGCTCCCAGACTACCTCCCTCTGCCAGGTGTGCCCCTGAGTGTAGCTGTGGCAAAAAAGCTGGATGCGCACCTTCCCCAAATCCCACCATCTCTGAGCCAAGCGGGAAGCTGACAGCTACTTCTACCAGGCCAGCCAGAACTCCTGGAAGGCCTCCCTGAAGCCAACATCCTCCAGCAGACTGGCATTGAAGCCAAATGCCCAGGCCCTAGCATGGCCTGGGTGCAGACAAGGTGGTAATCACTGAAAGGGGTCAGCTGGATGCCAGAGGAGTGGGCTCAGGCAAAGTGCGGCAAAGAGATATAAACCCAGGCCAACCGGGAGTGGCATGCCTGCTCCTCCCTCACCCTCACATAGGTATGGGGGTCGGTAGGGTGACAAGTATGCCAAACTTCCACCAGGGAGTAGTCAGTCAGGATCTACCCGAGGACACCCATGGCAGCCTGGAGGAGAAAACAATAAAGAAAACCAAAATATATAGTGGGGCTGGGAATCTAATAGGGGCAGGCTGGGGTTATAGGGGAATTGGGGGGGAAGGGGGCTGAAGCTCACTGAGTTACAGCCCCACAGGAAAAACAACTAGGAGGACCATGCTTGGGGAATGTGAGGGAGGGGGAAAACACACACAAGGGGTGGGGAGACTTCATTTGGCTTACTCAGCCACAGAAAAACACCAGGGCAGAGGGAATGGGCCACAGAACTTACCACACAACAGCAAAATACACAGGGAAGGCTGCTGAGGCAGATGTAAAAAATGGCGAGAGCAGTGGAGGAGCTTTATTTGTTGTTGAAGATCAGTCCAGGAGACCCTCAGGCCTACAGCCAGGCACTCAGCAGCAGAGAAATAGGCAGGAAAAACAAAGTAGGATCAGATGCAGTGAGGCAGCTCTTGAGGAGTGCAGGATCAATCAGTTAATTAGGGAATAATCCAGTGAAGGTGTGATGTTGAGTGATGCAAGGTGTTGCAGCAGGGAATTTAACTCTCTCCTGAGAGGGGGCAGCAACAGCAGCAGTGGCGGCAGCAGCCATCCAGGTCAGCCACTCAGAGTGTGCTTCAGGTGAAAGTGGAGGTGAAGGAGGGGGGTGGCCTACCAAGACAGCTGGGGCAGGCAAGGCACCTTTTAGGCTCTGGCAGTGATCGGAGGGGCCCACAGGCAATGCAGGCCCCCTCCCCAGGCTGTCTCCTGACTGTGGTTTGGCAGCGGGCTGGGAAGCAGGCCAGAGCAGGTGTACAGAAGCTGGGGTGCAGTGCTAGGGTGCAGTGCAGTGTGGTGCTCCCCTCCTGAGGGGAGGGCAGCAGCATGCGGCATGCAGCAGAGCTCCACCCTCATGGAGGAGGCAGCAACAGCAGCAGCTGAAGCCCAAGGCAGGAAGGGGTGTGGCCTACTTACCCCCAAAAGTTCTGGGAATAAGCCAGCAGCTAGCAATAGCCAGAGGCAAGAAGGGGTCTGGCCATTTTCTACCCAGAATCTCCTGAGCCCAAGCTTGCAGCAGCCTGGGACAAGAAAAGGCATGGCCAACTTTCTCCCAGAGGCTCCTCCCCCAGAAGCAAGTGAGCTACTTGCCAGGGCAGTTTTTTATACTACTTATACAATTTGCCTTATACCAAAGTGCATGTCCAGACACATGCACTGAGACAAAAAGCCCCGGCTCAAATTTGCACTGCTTCTATTTGATCTGCTGTAAGTGCATGTGCTTGCATCTGTGGATGCACCCTATGATGCCCTTTACTTTAGCTCATGTCATTAGTACCATATATACAAACCCATTACATTTGATGTGGCTAGTTGGAACTCAGTAAATAATTCTGTTCCTTATATGTACAGAGGAATAGATAAGCTACTGCTCTTTGTCTCTTTGCTGTGTTGGCTTTTCAGTGCTATTAAGAGTAAGAGAAGGTAAAACATACCCTTATGAGAATAGATATAACTATGAATACAGAGACAGAGCACATTTGTTGAAAAGGAATGTGGCATTTTGGATTAATTGCTTCTGAACAGTCAGTAATATTTATAATAATACCTCTCAAAGTTTCCATCTGTAGATCTCAAAGCACCTTAGATAGGAGGTAAGAATCATTGTCCCTTTATCAAGTTGAATTTTATGTACCTTTATAAGAATAATATTTTATAACTATAGGAATCTCTGTAGAACTGTGCCACTTAAATTTTCTATTTTACCATCAAGAAACTTTGGATAAAATTTCCTCATGCAACCTAAACTACCGCTAATTTATTATTCCATCAATATACCTGCCTTACTATCCTCTGTTATCTGTGCGTTCTGCACATTCCACGTGGCTTCTAATTCACTAGGATAAGTAACAGCTTTTGGAAGAGAAAATGACTTGATGCTTTGATTAATCTTAGCCTATCCTGTCACCCATGTTAAAGAGAAAGACTCTTCTTGATCCTCTGTGCATTAAAGAAAGTCAAATGTAATTACTATTTAGAAATTTCAGTCCCCTACCCATAAATTGCTGGAAGTCTATTATGTTTATACAGATGCCCATCTATATGGCAGGTATCTTGAGTGAGTTTTGCTCCAAAGATTAAAAAGCAAGTTTAGGTAAACAGTGCATTATTTCATAGATTTCATAGACATCAGGGCTGGAAGGGACCTCGGGAGATCATCGAGTCCAGCCCCCTCCCCAAAGGGCAGGAAGTCAGCTGGGGTCATAGGATCCCAGCAAGATAAGCATCCAATTTACTCTTGAAGGTGTTCAATGTAGGTGCTTGAACCACCTCTGCTGGCAGACTGTTCCAGACCTTGGGGGGCTCGGACAGTAAAGAAATTCTTCCTTATGTCCAGCCTGAAACATTCACAAACTCCTGCAAGACCGTTCGACCTCGTCATCCCTTGGGGCGCTCTGGTGAACAAACGTTCCCCCAGATCCTGGTGGTCACCCTTGATAAACTTATAGGTGGCCATCAGATCACCCCTGAGCTTTTCCAGGCTAAAAAGTCCCATGTCTCTCAGCCTGTCATCATAAGATCTGTTTTCCTGACCTCTGATCATGTGCGTGGCTCTCCTCTGGACTCTCTCAAGCTTCTCCACATCCTTTTTGAATTGTAGAGCCCAAAATTGGACGCAGTACTCCAGCTGTGGCCTCACCAAGGCCGAGTACAAGGGGAGAATGACGTCCCGGGATTTGCTCGAGAAGTATCTATGGATGCAAGCAAGCGTTTTGGTCGCTTTATTAGCCACAGCATCGCATTGCAGGCTCATGTTCATCTTGTAATCAATGATGACCCCCAAGTCTCTTTCTTCTGTAGTGCTATCCAACGTAGCACTGCCGAGCCTATAAGGATGCTGCAGGTTTTTCATCCCAGGATGGAGAACCTTGCATTTTTCAGTGTTAAACACCATCAGGTTCTCGTCCGCCCATTTGCTGAGCATGTCCAGGTCAGCCTGGATCACCCGCCTATCTTCTGGCGTGGATGCTTTGCCCCAAAGTTTGGTGTCATCAGCGAACATGGCCAGTCCACTCCTGACTCCACTGTCCACATCATTAAAGAAGATGTTGAACAGGGTGGGTCCCAGGACAGAGCCTTGAGGGACCCCCACTGGTCACAGGGCACCACAATGAGTGACTGCCATCAATTACAACCGTCTGGGTCTGACCACGGAGCCAATTTCCCAGCCAGCGGATCGTGGTGGAGCCAACGCCACAACTGGCCAGTTTGGCCAAGAGGTGATCATGGGATACCAGATCAAAAGCTGTTTTGAAGTCAAGATATATGACATCAATCTCTTTCTTGAAGATCAGCACCAAGAAAAGCAAGGGCAATGTTGGACGCCTGCTAAACCAGATGGTGCAACTGACAGCTGACACCCAGCCAACCTATTAAATAGGTACTTTGTGTCAGTCTTTCATCAGTCACATGGGATGCCCATGCCTGCTATGGGACAGGGAAATCTGGGTGATGGGGATCCCCTACCCTCCATAAATGCTGACCTCGTGAAGGAATATCTTGAGAAGCTGGATACCTTCAAGTCAGCCGGCCCTGACAATCTGCACCCCAAGGTACTCAAGGAGCTGGCGAGCATCATAGCCCAGCCGCTGGCACAGATCTTTGAAAACTCCTGGCGCTCTGGTGTAGTGCCCAAAGACTGGAGGAAGGCCAATGTGGTGCTGATCTATTCCCAGCAGCTCACTGCCTCTCTCTCCAAAGAGTGAGCCAAAGCCTTCCCGATGACACCAGCTCCGCAGTCTTTGGTTCACTGCGTGGATCCTCCTCTCCCTCCTCAGCCCATACCCCGAGACTGGGAGGATTGATGAAAACACCACCTGAGCTTCCAGACCCCTAAGCCCTGCTCCCAAATCCCTGTAGCACCTCATGACCTGGCTGGGGGTGCTCTGAGCCATGTCATTGGAACCACGTGAATAAGGAGCATGGGGTAGTGGTCTGTGGGCCGGAGGAGCTGTGGGATCCTCTCCGCAATGTCTCGGATGCAGGCCCCCGGGAAGCAACAGACTTCCCAGGCTAAGGGGTCGGGGCGGCAGATTGCCCCCTCAGTCCCCCCACAGGATGGAGTCTCCCACAACAAACACCTTTCACTTTGACTTGGGGAGAGCGGGGGCAGTAGCTGTGGTTGAGCCTGGGTTGCCTGCGGGAGCTGGCAACTGAGCAGGCTCTGCTGGGGCTGCAAGAGGTGCGAACCTGTTGCTAAGCTCTGGTGAGGGAGGGGCCTTGGTGTGGCAGACCTTAGGGCCCTTGACCACCTTGGTCCATGCCCCTGACTGGGCAGAGCAGGAGGTCCCAGAGTCCTCCTTAGTCTTGGAGGGAGATGGTGCTCTACCCTGCGGCTCCTGGGGGAGAAGGGCCTGGCAGTAGGAGTCTATCTCCTGCTCGCAGTCCCTTATGGCACGCAGTCTCTGGACTGTGGCCTGGAGCTCCTCCAGCTGGCGCACCAGAGACCCCAGTAGGGAGCAGACCCTGCAAGGGGAGGTGGCCATGCTCCCGGGCCCCAGAGCCTGAAAAAGGGACAGGCAGCCCCCACAGCCAAGAGCCAGGGGCTCCATCTGCGTGGAACCTTGGACCATGGGCTCCGTCTGGGTGGCCGTCTCTGAGGTGCCCAATGGGGGGGCCGCAGAGCCCGAGGGGACCCTCGGGGTGCGGTGCGTGCCCATCCGTGGCATGCCTCTGGTAGGCTGGCTATGGCTGGGGCTGACTACTCTGGCGGGGGTCGCAGGCAGGGTCTTGTGCCCTCCCACGCCCTCTCCTGCACGAACTCCGTGCTAACTGGAGCGCCTGTTTACACAGCCTGTTCGCGTGGCTCCCTGGGGGGCTGGGCCAAGTAGGGGCCTGGGTAGGGGCTTGACCCGGCCTGGCTCCACACAGCCGGCCTCCTCCCAGGGAGTGAGGAGTTAACCCCTTCCCACTACGAGCCCGCTTACCTCCAGCTGTGCTGGGGGTCGGCAGGGGGCTCTGCGGCTGCTGAGGGGGTGTCTGGGGGGCTTCAGGGGACCGGGGGCGCAGCGGGCTTCACCCGCGCATCTCTCACTGCTCTGGATCCTAACTGAGCTTTTTTTTTTTTTTCCTGTTTGGCGGGCCCTTTTAAAACTGCACGCATGCACAGTGGGCCTGCTGTCGGGGAACACAGGTATTTAGATCAGGTATTGCAAAAAAGTGTATACCTATTTACAAATCAAAATGCCAAGTGGGGTGCATTCATTCTATATAAACCAGAAGTGCTGTAAGTAGATATTTTATTTGCCTTGGGAGAACGGTTTTTGTCCAGGATTGTACAGATGTACATATCCACTGCCGCACTTCAATGCTTCTGAAGTGTGGTAGAAAAAATTAGTAACACTTTTTCCTGTAACATCCACTTGTATGTCTGTATAATTATTGTCATTCATTCCATGGACCAATTGACCCCAGTGTGTGCTCTTGCTGGCCACCTACTGGTGAAGGAACAGCAAGAAGACTAGAAAGGGGCTATGCAAATGATTTTGATGCTCTTGTTCTGATACAGGTCAAACCAGTGGACAATCTGTTTTGGGTGAAATAAGGCATTTACCCATGCCCATAATAAAGTACTTCTAGAATTATTACATTTTCAGTACCACCAAAAAGTCAACTACTAGGCCTATGGAAGTCAGCAGTGATCCAATCCGGCTTCAGATCTGGCTGCTTTGGATGCCAATGATCCAATCCAATCCAGAAGCAATTCTGAAGCTTCAGAGCCACCTCAGAGATCTGGCCATAGAGTATAATAGGGAATCAATTAAATATCATTGTTGTTTTTTGTCTGATTTGGATAAAACTTTCAGTGTTGGTAGCCTCTACTAAGATCATGAAGTCTGCTAAGTTTCAAGAAGATTGGTGCAGGGTTTTGGAGGGAATAGTACCTCAAATTTTTGAAAGCAAAACTCATGTCACATCTATGTATTACAACATGTGGGGGGGGGTGGCCCCTAATGAGGCCATGAAGCCTGCCAAGTTTAAAGAAGATCAGTGGAGGGGTTTGGGAGGAACTGCACCTCAAGCTGTGGACAAGCAAAACTTGGCAACACCATGGATCAATGTCTCCTCCATGCTGGGTGTGTAGTGTCCTTTCTCCACAAGGTCAGGCAGAGGGGAGTTTCTGAACACATGTACATCATGTGCATTGCCAGCCCACTCAGTATAAATGTTTGTGAACCAGCCCCAGTGATCCACCACAGCTTGCAGAATCACGAAGCATATTCTTTCTTATTTGTGAAAGCTCTCCTCCTCTCCACAGGGCACAGCACTAGGATGTGAGTGCTATATAAAGCCCTCATGCAGTTCAGAAACCCCTTCTCATTAAAGCCATCTATGGCTTGCTATGGATTCACCAGTTGGATAATTTTGTTTGCAGTGATCTCCTTGAGCAGCTGGCATACTGCATGAGTTGCCAGTCCAACCATGCAGGCAGCCACACAGAACTGGTTCACGATGTAGCAGAGGTTGAAGGGGCTGGCCAGTTTCCTGATGGCCATTGCAAACCTCTTGTCTGGTGGGATGGCCCAACACATGTTAGTGTCTTGCATCATCATGTGGGGCGCCAGCATCAAGATGATATGATAGAACAGGGGTGGGCAAAATGTGGCCTGGGGTCAGAATGGCCTGCTGGGCTGCATCCAATCTGGCCCATGGGCCCCTAAAAAATTTAGAAAATTAATATTTATATGGCCTGGGTTGCCTGTCATGTGGCCCTCGATGGCTTGTCAAAACTCAGTAAGCAGCCCTACACCCAAAATAATTGCCCACCCCGTCATAGAACATCTCCCTTTTCATTCAGAACATCTTCAGTTACTGTTGGTCATTCCAAGTTAATCAGCATGATTCACTCCTACTAGTCTGAGCTGCTCTCACAGGCTCACACCTTGTGGATTCTGGTTCTCCTCAGGACTCTCAACAGAGCCCGGTCAAATTCTACTTCTCCACTTCCCTCTGTGTATGCCAAGTCCTCTGGGTACCTGTATCATCTTCTTATTATTGTCATTAATGCTGTCAAACCAGGAACACAACTTGCCAGTGGACACTCCAGCACAGTTCCTATCCTTTTCAAGCATTGCAGCAGTAATCCCCAGGTAAATAGCATTTGCAGAAGCAGTACTAACACCTCCTCCTCCTCCTGCTCACCCATGTCCTCCATATTCTCCATGTCGAAGGACTCTTCCCTGCATTGTTCTCCATCTTCATGTTTTTCACCCTCATTCTCCATTTTGCCCCTCTCCATCAGCAGCATCTTCTCATCTGTCTGCAACAAACAGGGGGCAGGGACTGTAGGGTGTTGTGTGGCTTGGAGCTTTGTGTAGCTTCTTTTTCAACACTTCACCCCGGCACCCCAAGGTATTGGGACTTTTGAACATCCTTTCATCCTGAGCTTAGCAGCTACTCGTGTTCTGATGTAATCAAGCTTGCAAACAAAAAATGTTTTGCCTACTTCTCTCCTGGTAATGTAAGCTACTCCAAACTTTTGCCACTTTATGTAAAACAGGCTGTGCTTCTGTAATAAAATTATTTTGCAAAAGCAGACAGGTAGATATCATTTTTTGCATCAGTCTGGGACATTGAGCAGCCATCCCAAAGTACAATGGCCTTATTTACCCCATCACCAGGTCTTTTTGGTTGTTAAACTGGGTGCTTCATCACCTTTGGGTGTTTTGACACTCACAGGTAATGACTTCACAATCCTTGGAATTTTTCCAGACCCTCATGCAAGCCCAGCCTGAATATAAAGGTGCCTGCCCCCTTTCACAAATTGCTTGTGCTGTTAACCACAAACTGCTTTGCCATGTTTCAGAAAGCCAAGGCCAGCAGTATGGCGCTGATGGCCCAGGAGGATGATATCTCCAATGCCCATGGACCCAACTGGACCTGGAAAGAACTAGAGGACTTAATTAACATTTGGTTGGAGCAAAGGATCATAGACAGACTGGAAAGTAGGAGGAATAAACCTGTTTATGTCTAGATCACAAAAAGCATGCAGGCGTGAGGGCACAATCATGACCGGACCCAGATCCAGTGCAAGATCAAATCCTTGAGATCAATGTTTTACAGAGCCAAAGATGAGAACTCTCATTCTGGGGCAGGTCACACAATTGCTCCCTTCTCTGACAAGCTGTCTATTGTTCTCTCCAAGGATGTGGGTGACAACCCAGGTATGGAGACTTTCAGTACCGGGGTTGGGCAGGAGAAAGAGGAGGAGGAGGAAGCAGCAGCAGCCCCTCCTGAGGGTGAAACTATGAACATGTCTCAGCTGTACAGACACTGCGCCTTCCTCCCTGATGGCTATGAGTGGCAGGAAGAACCGTCAATCACCATACACTTAGTGCCACTTAGCATGCTGGATCTGGTAAGTCTCTTATAATGTGCCTCTTGCCACTGCCAGACAACTCTGGGTTCAACTCCTAGGGAGCCGGTGGAGAGGAGGAGAAATTCATGTGTTGCTGTGAGTTGGTCACCATGTTCTTTCAGTTGTGATGAATCACGGGTTTGATAGCTTGTAATGTAACAGAGGTGCCCCACGTTTGCAGGGTTTGTTTCTGTGCCTGCTGGCATTTTGTGCACTGCATGGTGGGAGTGAGAGTGTGTACTTTCCTCCTCTTCAGGGGAGGCAACCATTATTTTTTTCTTTGATAATCAGCCACTGTGACCCATGGCTGCCCGGAACAGCACTCTGCTCACACTACAGCAGAGCACTGCAGAAATTTTCACAACGACCAGAGACAGTACTGCAAAACCTTGCTGGAGGCTTTGACGGAGTCCTCAGTAGCCAGAGTGGAATGCACAGATGCCTGGCAGGATGAACTCCATGAGTCACTGCATAAGGATGATGCCACCCTCGAGGAAGTGTGAAACACCATATGGAATTTCAAAGACATGGTTGATGAGTCCCATATTGAATTACAGAAGTCACAGGACACTTTCAGTGATGCCTTTCAGAGTGTGCAGAAATACGTTTTAAATACATGTCCAGGATAATATTGTAAAGTTTGAGGATTTAACTCGGAAGATGCAGTAAGGGCCCCTTACTAAGGGGATGTGCAATGAATATAAAGATCCTTTACAGAGGCTGTGGGGAAGATATCGGCCTTTCTAGAATGATAGAAAAAGCAACATTATATGTTGCATGGTAGAATCATGCCCACTTTAACCAAGCTAGTGCCCAAACAGGACGCAATTTAATCAAGTTGGTGCATTTCTCTGTACATGCCCATAAACTGCAGGGAGACCCAGCACAGTTTTGTGCAACAGTGCTAAAGCAGGTAACTAACTGAAGCTCCATAGCTAGCTTATACAGAAAAGACGGATTGTACATTGTATCCCAGCATGACAGTAGCCTGATGCCAGGTTACACTGTAAACTCCTAATTAACTTGCTATCTATCCACTCTTACAACTAAGTCTCTTTAAGGATTGTTGCTTTCCAAGTTTCTTCTGTTCACTGAATAGCTAGGTTTTGCCTTCAGCTGCTCCTTGGCCTCTCTTCTCTCACTACAAGGAAGCAGTGGCTCCAATACAGAGTCAAACTGCATACTGAATACTTTATTGAGAAACTATTGTGTTATAGCATATTCCTTAGTAGGAATTTGCACTCACTTGTCATATGCATATGCCCACAGTAAAGGACTCCACTTTATACAGGAGCTTGCCCAAGGGGGCCAGGGAGCAGAGCAGTTCCGCAGAGCCAGCAAAGCCCACACGGTGCCCAGCTCTGCCCCAGCCCCTCCCTCCCCCCACCTCACTTCATGGAAGAGCCGCTGTCTGCCCTGAGTGAGGAGTGGAGCAGGAGTCAGGAGCTTACTGCCAGCAAGTGTCCTGCGCCAGCCCTGGTGCCTTCACCATGCTCCATGCCCAAAGTTTACAGGAAGCCACAACCCAGCTCCCCTCTGGGCAGGAGCATGGCAAGACTTTTTATTGTATGTGGCCATGCACACACGTAACTTAGGGGGAACCTTGGTATGTTGCAAACAATAAAACCTATGGTTTCCTGGCTTCCTATGTCTGCCTCCATATCCACCCTTACACAGCTTGGTTGCAAAGGTGAATTTCATTCATTGTTTGGGTTCATTTCTCTTTTTTTCCTGCCACTTGCTGCATGGTGCCAGGAGGGAGGGGTTGGCAGTCTCTCTTGCACAGGTAGACAGGGGGCATCCAGAGTTAAATAGAGGGGGCTGCCTGGGTGGGTTGCAACACACAAGTGCTGGCCAGCACCAGCATTTTACAAAGGCAGCACCCACACTGCAAAGTCACTTTTGAGGACATACTTACTGCTTCTGATTTCACCTCCATTAGTTGAGAGAAGGGAAGTAGTGCGTCACACCCCAACAGCCTGACTTGCTTTTCTGCAAGCCACCAGCCACTTTGCGAAGTCACCCAGAGGGGCTCATGCCTTTCAAGGCTCTTTGGTTCATCCTTCACAACCCTTGCATTTTCCCTAGATGGAAACTTTGAAAATTCACTTTTTCAAATTCTTTTCACACTCTTTTCCAGCCAGGTGACAGGCACTGCCTCATTTGTTTTGGAACACCAAAGTGAGGCTGTGGGTGGTGGGAGGCAGCATGGAGTTTAAGACATGCTTTGCTTCCATACAAACCCAGACATTTTGCAAACTTTTCTGCCTTCTCTTCATGCTCTTTTCCAGCCAAGCACCAGGGTGTCTTCGTTTTTTTTTTTTTTTTACACACCAAAATGAGGCTTCTGATGGTAGGGGGTGTTGCCCCACTGAAAAACTATAAATTGGGGGAGCAGAAGTTGAGATGCTCATTCACTGTATTGACAAGGGAGGTTTGAGGTGGATGAGGGAAGACAGCACAGCAGGGGCAGAGAAGGACTCATCCCAGTCACAAGACTTGCCCCTGGGGGGCACAACAATGCACATCTAGGGTTTGAGAAGATAGCAGGATGATCAAGTGGGGTGCAGTGAAGCTTCAAGTGCTGTTTGATACCTTCACCTCTGTGCCATGCAACTCGAAAGAGGACATGGCAATGTGGTACATGCCACCTTTGGTAAGTGACACCTGAACTTGTCTGTGCCTTGAGGGTAGCAGGGTCATCCCTAGGGGGGCATGAATACAAGTACCTGCCCCAGGTGCACTGCTTTGAGGGCCCTGCAGAGATGGGTGGAGTCGATGGAACGACTCCAGCAGCATTGCCACTGGCCTCACATTTGGATGCTTACCAAGTCCCTCCCTCGCTGCGGCACATGGGACTGGCTCATGGAGTGGGGGAAGGTTAATTTGCCCAAGGCCCTGCAAAAGCGGTGTACTGGTGATCTCTAGGGCTCAAGGTACAAGGCCGGGGTGCTGCCACCCTCGCTCCTGCGTGCCCCAGACAAGCTGCCTTCTGTGGCACTTTCAGCAGAGGGGGTGAGTGAGGAGGGGAACCAAACAGTGCGAAGTGGTGGTGCCCCCTTCACACCTGCCAATGGCACCCCTTCATGTCCATGCCACGGGAGGCTGCCCCACCCACTGCCATTGGTATGCCACTGCCTTGCTCCCTGATAGGGTCATCTCTGGTTGGGGGGAATGCATTGTTTAGTTCAAATTTATAGTAAATGGGGCTGGTGGAATTTTAAGGGCACAAAGGAAGGTATGCAAGGTGCAAAAGAGACACCTATACAAATTCCAATGCTCTTTCTATCCTCCCTCCCTCTGGATTTTAGATCCCCTTCCGATGCTAGCTGCAGGCTGATCAATCCCTGTTGGTGGGACAAGTGGCAGAAAGAGAAAAGAGAAGATGAAGAGGATGACAAAACTTCCTTCAGGATTCTCTCAACAACTGAACTTTCATCCTGACTTATATAGACTTATAATATAATAATGGGTAACACTAATAATAGAAGTCAATAATACTCTTAATTTCAATAGTAATATTAATAATAGCTTGTAATAGCAATATTAATTAAGATTTATTAATGGTCAATAATGACTGTAACAGTTCAATTCCTTATCACAGCATTTCAAAGCAGGTAGATCTGCCTCATCAGCGCTCCACCCCCGCCCCCCATCTGCCTCTTGCAGCATGTATCCTGGGCACACATCACACACATCCTGAGCTTCCACTCGCCCACCTCTGCTTTAGACCTCTCTATTACACCCTTGTATCTTTGAATCATTACTGGCCACAAAGGAAGCTGAGCTTTCTTCACTGGCTTTGGCCCAAGGATCAGCTCAAGTTGTAAGACCTCTAGCAAATTCCCTCCCACAGTCTGGGTAGTAGGCCCATGTGTGCAGGCTCTTCTGCCCAGTCACCCACCTCTGCCTTATACCTCTCTGTTGCACCCTTATAACTTTCAAATCATTGCTGGCCACAAAGGAAGCTGAGCTTTCTTCACTGGCTTTGGCCCAAGCATCAGCTTGAGTTGCACAAGTTTTGCAGGCCCATTTCATAGTCTTCTTGCCTTTCTCCTGGTTACTGGCCATATCCCAGTGAATTTGGATTGGGGTACATGTTTTCTGGCACCCACCTACCACTCTGTCTCCTTGAGTTTCTTCTCTGAATTGTGGAAGGAAGGAAGTTTTAAAATAAATAAGGATAACAGAAAGTAGAAAGTCCTGTCCCCTCTGAGGAGGCCCCTCCCTTACTCCCTTAGCTTTGTGGCCAGGAAAGTTCAGAAGTTACAATGTAACAGAGATCAGCATGGCCCAACTCTGCCAGCCAGCTGAGTCAGGCCATGCATCTCCACCTGAGCGGCTTGGGGGCCCTCACCTGAGGGGGTCCCTTTGGGACCATGCCTGCCCCCCACATTCAGTAACAATGAAGGGGTGCAGGATGCCTCCCTTCCTTCCTCCCTCTCCCCTATCCACCCACCCATCAGGTAGCCCTTCCCTCCCTTCCTAAGCTTTGTGGCCAGCAAAGATTCCAAAGTTACAATGTAAAGGAGTTGGAACAACCATATATCTCCACCTGAGAGGGGGCAGCCTCCCTTCCTCCCTCCTACCTACCCACACACCCACCTCACTTCTAGGGGAGAACATTGTAATGACTTGCTAAAGTCTTCATAGAGTTGCTAAAAGCTAAAGGCCCTGAGAGGTCCATGCTTGCCACTGGGGGTAGGTGGGTTTATTTAGTCTCCTTTCTTACAAGAAATGATGGCTGCCCACTAGCACTGGCCAAGCATTTGACCTCCATCCGATAACAGTCCACCCCGAAACTTGCCAGTAGTGCCATGACTCCATAAAATTGCACAGCGATCAGGTCTCCAAAAACCACCCCACCCACCCCATTGGCCATGCATGCCATATAAACCACAAATGAAATCCTGCTGGGACTTGGCCAGTAACCAAAAAGGGCCAGACCAGGCTGCCTGCCTGCCTCCCTCCCTCTCGTCCTCCCAGTATGCAGCCCTCCATCCACCCATAACATATCAAGGAATTACTCAATGGAACTTGGTAGCATATTGTGAATTGGTGTTTTATGCTATTGTATTGCATTTGCTAGTAATGGCTGTACTGTACAAAAATGTATTCACCAGTTGACTACCACCATCATTGATTAAAACAAAATTTTCTATACTGTTTTAGCTTTATTGTGATTTCTCAATTGAATTGGCTGTAATGCAATATATTGTGAAAGAAAAATGTCGCTAAAGGTGGGTGGAGTTGCTTAGTCTTTTTACTTATGAGAAATGCTGGCTGCACCCTAGTTCACACTTAACAAGCATTCAACCTCCCTCCAATAACAGTCCACCCTGCAACTTTTTGCAACACTTTCTAGTAATGCCATACTGTATATAAACCTCCAAGCACAGCATGCCCACACTGAGGTGAGTGCGGTCTCTGAAAACCAACCCAAACACCCACCCACCCATCCCAAAGAAAACGTGAAACATATATATAGCAAAAATAAAACACTTTATTGAAAATACTGTATTAAAAAATGGGATCTTTCTCCCCAGCAGATTAATATAAAATATATACAACATGTAAAAAAAAAAAAAACCACACACAACCCCAAACCCCCTGCAAATCTAAACCTATTTCACTCTCTTCATTCATTACTGGGCTGGCTGCCACTCCCAGTGAGTTCCACCTGCAAAAGTTTTCTGCAAGGAAGGGGAAAAAGGAAGAAAAGGAAGAGGAGTGGGGTTTGGAGCACAATGGAAAAAACAGACTTTTGTCCTCCCCCCAACACACACACATGGTCAGTTGCACATATTACCTAAATATCATCCAAAACTCTTCATATCCTGGATGTTGGGTCTGGGAGGCAGTGTCCTGCCCCTGGACTTTTTTTTGTCATGCTTCTGAAATGGAGCATGTTAAAGCTCAGACGGTTTGCAATGTTGAAGTAAGTCATGTAACCACTCACTCCAAAGCTTCAAACTACTTGCCCTTTTCCTGGTTATGGTGATTCTGCAGCTGTCATCAGGAGCTATATCCACTGCAGTGGCAGCACATGTTGGGGGTGTAGGGGGCAGAGGTGAAGGGTACATGTTGGGACAGGAGAACAGGAGGGAGAGGGAGGACATGCACTATAGGTGGTGGAGGGGGCAGAAGAATTAAGAGGGGGTAGAAAATTAGGGGATTATTGGCCTCCCCCATTTAATTTTTTTTTTTTTTGAGCAGACCCTTCCTGACCTGAACCTATAGCCCCTCCACTGCTTTGAAGGAGGATGAGTGAGGAGTGAGGAGCAAAGAAGGTAAAAAAGAACACGTAGTGGCACCTACTGGCTAAAGGCCGGGACACAGCACCCCTTCATGGTGAAGGGGATTAATTAGAAGTCTTTGGAGTCTCTGGCTGTTTGCACAAACAAATCCACAGTTGGAGCAGCGTAACTGCAGAGTGCCACAAATGAACACATCTCCAAGTAGTGTTAGTTTAAGGCTCAAAGTGGACTTTAGAGTGGCAGGAAATCCCAGGTTATACAAATGCAAACGTAAACACAGTTGCATCGGTGTAAACGGGAACTATTGTTTCATCTATACATGCCCCTAGGCTATAACAACTAAGTGATGGTCATTTCCTGAAGCTAAAGTAGCTGGAGGTGCAGATTAAGGAAAAGATTTCTAGCGAGTAATTTGGAGGCATATCTGTGGTACAAGGGTTTTATGTGAGACTACGGTAAAGTTATGACTAAGAGCAAAAGATTTTACTTGTCGTCTGGCACGGATGTTACAAAGAAACATCCAGTGCTACTCATTCTCATATAATTTTCTATTATTTTTCCCACAGCAGTGATGTTAATGCTAACTGATTACTGACAAGCAATAAAATATGAATAGATATGGATGCACATGACATATTCATTCATCTAGTCTTACTAAAGCTATTTTCTGAATGAAACTGAAGTTAACATGTGTGTTTTCATTGTCACGAATGGAATTTAGATCAGGCATAAATGAGGTGCTAAAAGAACCCCCAAAGGACCTTGATGACACCTTCACAAGAGAAGGTTGAGAGGGGATCTAGTGGCCATGTATAAATTTACCAGAGGGGAATGGGTGAGACCCTGTTCCCCTGAGTGCCTCCTGGAATAACAAGGAATAATGGCAACAAGTTGGTTGAAAGTAGGTTCAGGCTAGATATCAGGAGGCACTACTTCACAGTCAGGGTGGCCAGGATCTAAAACAAGCTTCCAAGGGAAGTGGTGCTGGCTTCTACCTTAAGGGTCTTTAAAAGGAGACTAGATAACTACCTAGCTGGGGTCATATGAGGTTAAACTTACCAGGGGTCATATGAACCCAGTATTCATTCTTGTCCAGGGCAGGGGGTCAGACTTGATGATCTGCTCAGGTCCCTTCTGACCCTACATCTATGAACCTACTCCTAGTATTAGTTTTCACTAGAATTTTAACTCAAACTGGAACTTGTTTTAAATGCTCATGTAACTACTCACAACATATTTGCTCTAGACTACATATACTTGGTCTTTGTGTTAGGTGGTTCCTTCCTAGCCTGTTCAAGAAGAAAAGAACAATCCTACAGAAATCTAGATACAGTTTGTTTGGGTTTTTTTCTTTCTTTTTTCCTGTTTTTGATGACATCAGTGTATCTGCCAGATCAGGACAGTGGGGGACTGTGACTAGCATAAGATTTGGTGCCAACAAACCATGTGTTCTTTATTTTTAGGTGTCCCAGGGTGAACAGACCTCATGACTATGGACTACCTATGGTTTACAAGTGATAAAAATCCTCTTCAACTGATTTAAACACCTTTTTTAAAAAAAGGAAGGAGATTCCCCCACAAGAAATAGTTTGTCAAAATGAAGTTCAGTTTGCAGGCTTAAGTTAGTAGTATAAGTTGTATAATCTTTTAAGCAACTTTAAATTAAAAAAATCCTCAAGAAAATAAATAAAAAGAAGAAATTCAATTAAATTCAAATGGAACTTAAAGCTTAAAAAGTACAGATCTTCACAATAACATTTTTCATACTGTAGAAGAAAAGGAAATGAGGTACCCTATAGAGTAACTCATTCAGAGATACATGAAGTTTAATAGCCTACAGCTTACTTGTCAGATGCTATGAATACATTTACATAAAATATTTACAGTGCATCTGACAAAGTCCATTCATAGCATCTGATGAAGTAGCTAGTATCCTAAGGAAGTTTATGCCTCTGATTAAGTTAGTTTATAAGTGTCAGCCACCCTGTTCTGACTGCTGCCTAACTTCAGACTAACATGACTACCAAAATATAATGTTAAATGTTCCTTCCTTAATGTCACTTCCCTGCTTTCAATTGTAACCTTGTCTCTCATTCATATTTAAGTGTGTGATAATTAATGAAAAGTTTGTTCTTTCCCATCATGTTCCCTATGAAGAAAAAGGTTCAATACAGAAAGAACTTTCTGACTCTACAAGCTGAGAAGACAGAACTGTATTTTAAACACAAACAGTAGTGCTTACTGAAATCTTTGTCCCATTCTAAGACAAGATGGGAAAAAGTGTACTTCTGGGAAACAGCCTTACCTGTTTCCTAGATACCATAGCATTATATGGTTCATTGCTCAGAGGATACATTTTTAAGGTATCTGGGAGGGATGCCTGTGACAATTTATACACGTTTTTTTTAGTTACTGGCATATTTTAAAGATATTAAAAACTGCTCTGTTTAGCTAAACTCCAGAATATGTGGAGGTGTTCAGAACTGCTTATCCTACCCGAAGGTCCATAAATCTAATACTATATATGCGTTCAAATGGAGTTATGTCTCAAATATCCTCCTTCTCACATAGCATCCTTTAAACGTATCCCTCATACCTCCAAACCAACAGTGTAGTATTACCAAAGAAGTTATCACTTATGCCAACCATCTATTAGCCCCCAAAGACTAACAGTTCATTTATTACTAAGTGTGGCAAGCAATAAAGTGATCCATCACTTCATTTCATCACAATCTTCCATTTATAATTTTTGTTCTCATATTGTTCTCTGCAGAATTCTCTTAGGGCATGTTTCTTAAGGTAAGTAATGGTAGTTGGGAATATGATGTGGATGTTAATGATGGGAAAGTACAACAAAATGCTGGAAAGAATTTTCCCACTGCTGTCTCAT
The DNA here is from genome assembly GCF_052110815.1 of Crocodylus siamensis. Lineage (NCBI taxonomy): Eukaryota > Metazoa > Chordata > Crocodylia > Crocodylidae > Crocodylus > Crocodylus siamensis. The sequence continues at coordinate 153,019,229 of NC_143396.1, read as the reverse complement.
TAACCAGATGACCTCCAGACATTGTCAGTACAACCTAGCAGAGGAGATTGATCACCAGAGAACAGAGGTTAGTAACTATCCCCCAGGTATTAATGTACAGCATCCTCACTTACACCCTTCTCAAGTTTTTCCAGCCAGGAATTGATTTATTATACAGCTTCAATAGGGGCTTGTCAAACTCTTAATCAAGAGATTCTGTATTTCCATAAGTAAATCAATGACAGTTTCAAGAAAAAAGAACCACCTTTTTGGAATTAAAAAAAAACAAACAAACTGTACTTCCGTGTCTTGAAAATTTTTGCATAACTGAACAAGGAATGGTGGCAAGAAATCAGTCAAAAAATATCTGTTGTCTTATGTCTGCAGGTGCCAAATAAATTAACTACTTTGACATAGGGTTCTCTGACCCATTGCTATTCACCACATGAATTACATACCTTAAGTTGACCAGCTAAGGGTAACCCAAGCATTGTTTCATTAGCAGTCATCCCCTCACACTAAAAGATCAACATCAAAAGGAATATATGATTGTGACTGAGAACAAAATTAAGACTTTCAAAAGTATATGATGAAATTAGAGAACTGTGAAAAAAAAATCTTAATTGTATTATGGATCTACTCTATCCAGTACTTTCTAAGCTCCACTGAAATCCAAGCAAGTGGAATATTTGTGTTTATTAAGACCAACATTTCTAATTTAGGGACACCTTCTCTGGGGTACCCAATACCTCTAATTCCCACTCCATACAAAAGAAAAAGCTACTCAATACCAGCCATGAAGACCCCAATAACTCACTGAATCAGGCACTGAAATTGTAAGGATTTAAATTGTCCTCAGCTAGTAGAAATCAGCAGAAAAATAATGGCTTCAGTGCAGCCCTGCCTCATTACAATAGCTGAGGATGTAGCGCAGCATTCCAAATTAAGATAACAAGAAATATCACTTTCTCAGACAAGAAATATCACTTTCTGCCCCAAACATTGCATGGCCACCTATGAAGAAATCATGTTACTGCTTCGCTTAGTTAACCTACTCATACAAATAACAGAGAGAAAGAACCATCTTCTCCTGTGCAATTAAATTAATATCTGTATTTTGGTATTTACATCCAGACAGATACCTTGGAAATGCTTATAATATGATCGTGGTAATGCTAACAGCAAGATCAAGAATAACCATAACAACAATTAAAATAATATTATATGTAACACTTTATCATAGTACTTTCCCATTGCCTAATAACCCAAGATCTTAAGACTACAGGAATTGTGGTCCAGGGCCTATAATAATTTCCTTGATTTTAGAGTAAATTATTTGCCAACAAGAAGCTGCTTCCAAATATGAAATAGGGCAGAAAAAGAGGGAAACAGTTCAGTTACATGGTAAACTGGAACCTTCACTTCAGAAAGCCCATGATTATTTTAAACCTAGGACCCATGTTTCAAGGACATATCACTAACTATTGAAGCAGAATGAAGGGTTTTCATTGTGAGGAAAACTCATGGTAAAAATAGCCTTTGAGCAAGTCACACAACATTAACAGAATAATTAGTCTTTGACAATTTTCAAGGACATTAGCGAATGACTTATTTTAGAGGCTGGCTTTTGTTCTTAAACATGGTCTGCAAAGGTATAGAATAGCCCATATGGTTCAGTTTTTATTTTGCCTATCTTCGACTTAAAAATCACTCATTTACAGTATAGTTAAAAGCATTATGTTATATTTTCAATGGCCATCCTGATGCTCATTATCCACTACAGTCCAGGAGTTCTAACTAATACCTTTAACACCGGTATGCTTCCATATCATCCTTTGTCTGTTGATCTGCCAACATTAGCATGTAACTAGTAAAAGTATTAGTAGCACTACAGCATGTTTTGATTGCTAGTTACACCTTTTGGACATCTATTAAAAGGATGAGCCATATTATAGGCTGGCAAGATCTATTTTAGCTACTTTTATTGCATGCTGTTTAAGTCCCTGGTTTAGGAAAAATATTTAAGTACCTGAGTAATATTAAGCCTGTGAGCAATCCCTTTGACTTTATTTCAGATCTTTCATTGTAATCAATGAGACAACTCTCAGGCATATGGAATTAATACGCTTTCTGAATCAGGGCCTATTTAATTATAAAAGATGTAGGACTTTTCTGAACCATCAAGTGAAAGAATGAGCACTAACACTGTTTGACAGTGACATGCCATCCCGGCACTCTGAATTTCTTATATTTTTCATCAAGTAATGGTAATTTATTGGTATAACATTTCTGTATAGACAGTGTCAGAAGAGCTGAGAAGTTTACCAACCCTTAAAGTTTCACTTCAGAGATTATTTGATTAGGATACAGAAATGTCCCTCTCCCAACCACATCAAAAATATGTATTGGATCATTGAGCAGAATAAACTCCTCCTAGCAACAGCCTCCCAACTCCAATGTGCACCACCAATAAATCACCCTCATCCCTGTGGAACTATGTATGCTGTATATCTGCAAGCACCTGGGGGAGAACAATGTGGTGGAGGTTCCTAAGGTGCAGAGCCCAGATAGATGTGTCCAACACCCTGGCCTTGGCTACCATTACCTCAGGTTTGGATGCTGTGGCTGAGGACTGGCCCAGGCTGAGGACTGGCCCAGGAACACAGGCGGACACCCTCCAGGTCTCTTAATATTCTCTCTTTCCTCCACAGGGCTGGGGACAGCAGGGCATGCATGGGAAGCTAGCCTTGCCATGGCCAGCTCCCACTCAGGGGCTGCATGGAGGTGGGATGAGCGATGAACAAGGCAGGGAGCCTAGGCACCTAGGGTCTAGAGTCTAGAGCAGGGGCTGGGGGCCTTGGTCACTGCAAGTGGTCCTGCACCTCGTCCCATGCCCAATGTGGGCCCCGAGGCAGGCTCATGGATGGCTGCCAGAAGCCAGGGCCAGTACTTGCAGAGTGCACCTGCAAAGGGAGCACATGTCCTGGGGGCCCCATTTCTGCTGGCAACAGGTGCATCTCCCCTCCATCTAGCATATGGTTCTGCAGAGCAAGGACAGATAGGTTCCTTTTGAGGGTTTGCAACATTTCAGAGATAATATGCACTGTATAGAAGGGCTGTGCACTGCCCACTCTCAGTTCAGGAGTTGTACATGCACAGGGGCCCAAGGACCAGGTTAAGTTAACCAGGAGGACCCTTTCACAGGCAGCTGCCAAGCAAGCCTTCCCTCCCTGTTTCCACAGCAGAGGGAAGTGGGCCACTTGCTTCAGACAGCCGGCTTTCCTCATACCCTACTCCAGTCAAGCAGTTGCTGTGGTGGCTCTGAAGCAACTCCCCCACTTCTCATCCCTACAGGCCAGGAACTTCACTCCTATGGTACTGGGGCGGTGGGGCCTGGAGCTCCCACCCAGCTTGGACAGAGATCTGATGATCCTCCCCTCCCTCCCCACCTTCCTGGTGGCCCACTCCAGAGGCACCCTGGGCCAGGACCGCCCCCCCCCCCAACACACATATACATATGTGAGTTGTGCCCCAAGCATGCCCCTAGTCAGAATTACCTGAGTACACTGTGATGAACTGTTTGAATGGTCTAAGGGCATACCTGACCCACTATGACTTGCTTCTGCTGATCATGATGGTTCCCTGGGCTCAGCTGAGAACCTGGCATGAGGCCTTGAGCTTCAAGGGTGCCCCAGGGAAACCTGTGCTTTCCTGTAAAGTGCACCACTGCCTAGAGGGGTATCTCTGCCTATGCTATGAATGCCTGACCCCTACAGCTGAGGTGGAGATTGCAACTGCCATCAATGAGTTTCTCTGCATGAGATGGGCCCTTGACTGCCTAGCTAGGAGCATACAGGGTGCTCATTAAAATTCTAAACTGCCTCTTACCTTCCCGTGTATTGTGGGGGAAACTCCAGTGGATGGGAGGGAGCTAAGCCAGGCAGGGTGGGAAGGCAGGGGGCCCACACCTGCCCCCCCAAGTGGGGTGTCTGGCTACAAGCCTGTAGCCTGGGGGTGGGTAGGTGAGCTGGCATGGGTATGGGTGGCCACAGCACCCCCTGCCCACCTGGCCCTCCTCCCTGTGCAGGGATTCCTGGGTGGGTGTGGCAGCCCAGTCATCAGATGTTGTCCCTGGCCATGGAGAAGATGATGTACCTTGTGGCGGTGAGACAGCACATGGACACCCAAGCAGTGGCCCCCTCAGGTGAAAAATTGGAGCTGGCATGTGCAGTGTCCATCCCTGTCCTGTCCTTGTTGACAGTGGGCTGCTGCTGGAGTAGTAGGGTTAGGTGGTAGCCCAGGAAGCCTGAGCTGCGGAGACTGAATATAGGAAGCATGGGCTCTGGGTGGCAGTATTGGTGGCAGATGCCCACAGCATTGGGATCTGGTGCCCAAGAGACATGACTGGGTAGGCAGGGGCCTTAGTAGGACAGTCTTAGACTCTGGGTAGTGGCATCAGGAGGCCGGACCAGTGCCTAGGTGGCAGGTCCAAGAGGGCAGGAGCCTCATCAGGGCAGCCCAGCACTGGGAGGAAGCATCAGGCAATATAGCTGCCTGAGCCATGAAGCTCCTGAGCCAAATGACTCAGCAGAATGCAGGAGTCTGGCCCTCTGCTGGCTCAGATGACCAGGTTCAATTTGCTCCTGTGTCACCATCTACACATGTGCATAAATTGCACTAATTTACTCTTCCCTTGATTAGTATTTGTGTCTGACAGGCCCTCAGACATTAGATGTGATAGTCATGGGGGACCTGAACTTCCTGGACATCTGCTGGAAAGAGCAGTCAGCCAGGTCTGAACACTCATGTAGGTTCTTACATAGAGTGCAGGACCTCCATCTAACCCAGGAGGTGCACAGCCCCACCAGGGGAGACACCTTGTTGGACCTAGTGCTGGCCACGGATGATGACCTGGTGAGGGAGCTGCGGGTGCTCGACCACCTGGGCAACAGCGATCATTGCCTGCTGGAATTCACCTTCCAGCGCAAGGTGGCAAAGGCAGGCAGTAAGGCAGCAGCCCTAGATTTTAGGAGGGCAAACTTCAGCGAGCTAAGGAGGATAGTTGGAGAAGCGCTGAGGTCCCGGGGGGGGGGAGCCAGGTGTCCAAGGAGAGTGGTCACTCCTTAAGGAGACGATCCTCCAAGCCCAAAGGAAGGTAAGACTAACCAGGATCAAAGGGAGCAGGAGAGCACACAAGCCTCCATGGCTCACCAAAAGCATCCGGGAATGTCTCCTTGCTAAAAAGGAGGCTTGACCCCTTCTTTCCATTGGGTGTATTACCAGGGAGGACTATTCTGCAGTTGCTCGGGGATGTAGGGGTTAGTTAGGAAGCCCAAGGCAGAGATGGAACTGGGACTAGCTTCCCAGATTAAGGACAATATGAAGTCCTTTTTTAAATACATAGTGGGTAAAAAGAAGGCCCTGGGTAATGTAGGGCCCTTGCAGGACACGTTGGGAAATTTGGTCATCACACCAGACGGCAAAGCTAACATGTTTAACGATTTCTTTGCCTCTGTTTTCCTAAGTAGGGACCAGAACAGCCACCTTCCTGCTGGGCCCCCCTCGGGCCCTGGGGGAGGCACACCTGGGCCACGGGTTAGCGAGGATTCAGTTAGGGAGCTTCTGGAGGGGCTGGACGTATTCAAGTCAGGTGGTCCGGATGATCTCCACCCTAGAGTTCTAAAGGAATTGGCCGAGGTCATTGCAAGACCCCTGGCACGGCTTTACGAGCACTCGTGGTGCTCAGGAGTGGTGCTGGAGGACTGGAGGAGGGCCAACGTGGTTCCCATCTTCAAAAAACTATAGGCCAGTTAGTCTTACCTCGATCCTAGGCGAGCTGTTCGAGAAAATTATTCTGGCACACATCGAGCAGGGGCCAGCAGGGGACCGCATGCTTAGGGGCAACCAACACGGGTTCATCAGCGGCAGGTCCTGTCAGACCAACCTGGTGGCCTTTTACGATCAGATCACCAGATCATTAGATGCAGAGGTAGCAGTGGACATAGTCCTCCTGGACTTCCGGAAGGCTTTTGACACTGTCTCTCACCCCGTTCTCATTAAGAAACTGGGGGGCTGTGGTGTAGACACCTACACAGTCAAATGGGTCGCCAACTGGCTGGAGGGCTGCACCCAAAGGGTGGTAGTGGATGGGTCCTTCTCAACCTGGAGGGATGCGGGCAGTGGGGTTCTGCAGGGCTCAGTCCTCGGGTCTGCACAGTTCAACATCTTCATCAGTGATTTGGACGAGGGGGAAAAAAGCACTCTGTTCAAATTTGCTGATGACACTAAGATGTGGGGGGATGTTGGCACACTAGAAGGAAGCAACAGGCTACAATCAGACCTAGACAGGTTACAAGGGTGGGCGGATGAGAATAGGATGGGATTCAACACAGACAAGTGCAAGGTGATACACCTAGGGAGGCACAACTGGCACCATACCCACAGGTTGGGGAACTCCCCTCTTGTCAGCACGGAGGTGGAAAAGGATCTTAGAGTCATAATTGACTCCAATATGAACATGGGCCGGCAGTGTGGGGAGGCAGTTAGGAAGGCCAACCGCACCTTGTCATGCATCCACAGATGCATCTCGAGCAGGTCCAAAGAGGTGATCCTCCCCCTCTATGCGGCACTGGTCAGGCCGCAGTTGGAGTACTGCGTCCAGTTCTGGGCACCGCACTTCAAGAGGGATGTGGACATCATGGAGAGGGTCCAGAGGAGGGCCACTCACATGATCAGGGGACAGCAGGGCAGGCCCTATGAGGAGAGGCTACAGGACCTGAACCTCCTCAGCCTCCAAAAGAGAAGGCTGAGGGGGGATCTTGTGGCCTGTTATAAACTAGTCAGGGGGGATCAGCAGGCATTGGGGGAGTCACTGCTCCCCCGAGCACCGCCAGGAGTGACCAGAAATAATGGTCACAATCTGGCAGAGGGTAGGTTTAGGTTAGATATCAGGAGGTGCTACTTCACGGTCAGGGCGGCTAGGATATGGAACCAACTTCCAAGAGAAGTGGTGCAGGCACCTACCCTGGGGGGTTTTAAGAGGAGGTTAGATGAACATCTAGCTGGGGTCATTTGACCCCAGTACTCTTTCCTGCCATGGCAGGGGGTCAGACTAGATGATCTGCTCAGGTCCCTTCTGACCCTAGAAACTATGAAAGTAGACTACTTTGGTCTAATAGTGGCACATGTGTAGATGATGATGTGTTACCACAGAGCAAATTAGTCTACTCCACAGTAAAGCACACATATAAGCATGCCCTTTGTGTCACACCACCATGGCCATGTAGCTTTTGCACCCATCCACAGAAGAGTTGCCCTATGATGACAGGGAGGGTTTTTCAGTGGTGAAAAGCAGGTACAGTGGCTATGGGCAGGGAAAGCATGGCCAGGGCTTCTAGTCTGGCAGTTCCTGGCTACTGTAACCCACTTAGGGGACAAGATAAGCTGCAGCAGGTTAGAAAAGCTCTCAGACTTGCATTCAGTGACTGCCTAGAGCACTGTCCAGCCCAGAAGCAACCTTTGCACCACTCTTCCCATTAATTTACATGGTAGGCAGAGGAAGATCTGGTCCAGGGGTTTGTACTGAAGTCAATCAGGGTTCATTGTCTAGTCCAGTGGTTTTCAACCTGTAGTCTGCAGGTCCCCAGGAGTCCACAAGACTACGTCTCAGGGGTCCATGAAAGATGACCTTGATCAATCAAAAGTATGTGAATCCCACAACTACAATTCAAAGGGTTTGCACATCTACTCAAAATTTCCAAAGGGGTCCAAAATTGAAAAAAAGGTTGAAAACCAATGGTCTAGTCCAACCTCCTGCTTGAGAAAAGATTATTCTTATCTAAACCAACCTAGACAACTGTCCTTCTAATCTATTCTTAAAAAAACTTAAGGAACAAACCTCACGCAGAGTTACTGGGCATGGTGCCCAAAAAACAAAAATACTTTTTTACTTACCACAGGTAAAGCAGGAGGTTAAAAGCACTGTCAACATCCTGACACTGCAAGAACAGAAAGTAGTTTGCTAAAATATGCATAAGAGATTCAAAGAAGAGGACCCAAATCCCTGCTAGAAGGGAAGGCAGAAACCACAACTTGTCCATGCCAATCTAACCATGCAGTGAACTTCTTTCCTGCTCCCAGATTTGGTGATAAGTCTGACCCTGAGTGGAAGAACAGCACCCCTTAGCCAGAGACCTCTGTATTTTTTAAAGTCCTAGCAGAAGCATCAGTATTCCTCAGTCAAAATCTCCATCTTTGGCTGTAGCCAATACACAACGCTCCTGAGGAAGAGAAACAACAAAAACAAACAAAAACCTATACAAACAAACAAGGTGGAAAAAATACAAGTCCTGTAGAAACAGGAGTGGAAAAAACTCCTTCCTAGCCCAATGCTGACCAGCAAAGCCCAGAAGCATAGGACAGATAGTTACTTTCCACTCTTGCACTGCAATTTGGGGGCCACAAACACAATTTCATTGCATCATATACCCTGACTGGAGAACCAGACCTCCCTTTTATATCACCTTGTCTTATCCATAAACTTATCAGCTCCTTTAATTTTCTTTCATAACCAAGCCAACAGTGGAGGTCTGCTTCACTCTTCCACTGTAAGCATGGTCTCTACAGTTTCTACCTCTTCAGGGCTGCACACCTCTTTTCATGTTCTCCAAGTAATGCACATGTGGGGGATCTCTTGGGCTTCCAACAGTCGCTCTTCACAACAAACTCCAGGCACTGTGGGTCCTAAATCATGCCTGCCCAATACTTATCCAATCTCTTTTTGAAAACCTCCAGTGAAGGAGACAGCAAAACTTCCCTAAGTAGTCTATCCCACTGAAGTACTTTTCCCTTGATATTCAATATCAACCTACTTTGCTGTTATTTCAAGCCTTTGTTATGCATCTTGCCCTCCGCGGTGAAGGAAAAAGTTATTCTCCCTCCTGTTTGGCAGCCTTTTATATATTTGAAAACTGCTATCATGTCTCTCATTAACTGCCTTTTCTGCAAACTAAATATGCATATTTCAACCACTCCTTCTATGGCTTGCCTTGAAAGCCCTTTATCATTGTTGCTGCCCATTTTTGCCCCCCTCTAAATTCTCCACATCTTTTTTAAAATGCAGAGCCCAAACTCCAGACAATGTTCTGAGTAAAGCCTAGCCACCACTGAGTGGCACTTCCCATGCCTCACACAATACTCCTGTTCATGGAGCCCAAAGCTACATTTGCTTATTTTGCAGCTGCATCACACTGCTCACCTGGCAGGTTGAGTCTGCAACTCACCAAAGTCCCAAGATCCGTCTTAGCAGTACTGCCACCCAGCCAGTCATTTCCCATTATCTTCCTTTGATTATAGTACAATACACTTAGTGCAGTCACAAGAAATGTTATACTGCCCTAGAAAGTAACATAAGGTGCTTGTGCACATGATGAAATTGCCCTTTTTAGTAGTATAATTGCTCTTTTTTAGCAGTTTAATTGCATCACACTGTACACATGTAGCAGCATACTGTGAATTAAATAACTCTGTTATGTAGCAAACTAAAACACATCCCAGCGTATATTAGTGTACTATGTAACAAATTTTAGTGATAAATCCATCCCCAGGGCCCCCCACAGCTCAGGGGCCTCTCAGCCCACTGGCAGCTCACTCATTGGCCACCAGCCAGCTCCACAGTGGAAAAAATAGTGGCAAGAGGCTTGGCAGGCTTCCCTGCCACCTTTCCACTGCCTGGGACCAACCAAGAATGGGATAATTTACCCCTGGGGCAGTGCAGGAAAGTGGCAATAGAGTGGATAGATGTAGTGGTAGCCAGGGAAAGTGGTGGGGATGGTTCATGGGGCACTAGGAGCCCAGGCAGGCTCACAGAAGCTCAGACTTGGCTGGCTTCCAGTGTCCTGTGCACCATCCCTGCCACCTTCTTTGGCCACCAGCACACCCAGTCACCCTCTGGCCACCTTCCCATGCTGCCCCAGGGACAAGCCAAATGATCCCTGGGCAGTCTCAGGCATCAGGAAAGAGGTGGGAATAGTTTTTGTGGTGCTAGAAGCCCTAGCAGGGGAAAAAAAAGCAGCAAGCAGCCCTATCTTCTTTTTTTTGTTGTTCTTTCCCAACAGAGCCAGCTGCCAGTGGCATCTGAGCTGTGGGGGGGCCCCGGCTTTTCCCTCTGCAGTAGCTGTGCTCCCTTGCCTGCTCCAGCACCCAGCCCACTAGCAGCCCACCTGGGCAGCCCTGAGAGGTGTTGCTGCCATGGAGGGAAGGACCAGGGCCCCCTGCAGCTCAGCGGCTGCTTAGCTGACTGGCAGCTCAACCTCTGGCCACAGGCAGGCTCTTCCAGGAAAAAAAAGAAAAATCACTGAGGGGTCAGATACTTTTTTTTCCTTTTCTTTTTTTTATTCTGATGGAATTTTCCTGTGGCTGGAGGGCAATATGCCAGCAGCATCTGAGCTGGAAGGGGCTCCTGTCCTTCCTTCCATGGCAGTGGTGCCCCCTGGGGTCACCCAGGTGGGCTGCTAGTAGGCCAAGTGCTGGCTCCAAGCAGCTCAGGGCCAGCTGGCAGCTTGCCTTCCAGCTGTGGGCAGACTCTGCCAGAAAAAAAAGAAGTGACGGGAGCCATAACAGTGACAGAGCCCTTAAATTCAAATGGTGGATTTTTAATTTGCACTATTAAAAACCCACTAAATAAAAACCCAGTGTCTCAATTTAAAGAAGAACTAAACCCCCATCATGTGTACAAGTTTCCACACATCATCAGTGGATGAATCTGTAACCCGGTGATTTTTTTGAGTGTAAATACACAGGGCTTGATTGACTCATCATTTATACCAGTGTAACTCCATAAACTTCAGTAGAGTTCTTCCTGATTTAAACTGGTGTAAATGTAATATCATACACCTATATTAATGATGCAAAAATACGCATGCATATGAAAGAGAGGCTGCAATTTATAAAAGATTTTCTATCTATTAGAATCCAGCCGTCTTCAGGACAATGAGAATTCAGCTCACACGTTAAAGCAATGATGATCATCAAGGCTCATATTTAACTTAAATGATTTTTATGCAGCACAAATTAGTTACAGATTGAACAGATAATGAATCAGTGTTTTGAGCTGCTGCTTCTGTATTTTTCCTGTTAAGCTGATAGGTACTGGCTCTCACATCCTTACAACCTACACTTTGTTACATCCGGCACTATTATGAGCCTGGACAGCAGTTCATATTTTCTGCTCTCTATAATACATCAAGCTTTTAGAGTGCTGTTACTATTACTAATAAGCAGCTTTATAAGGTAAAATCACAGAGCTGAAGTTAATTTCTGATAGGGGAAATGATTTTATCAAATACTGTACAGAATAATTTGGTATTATGAACAATTTTCACAAATTCAAATGAACTGGTAATTTTTTGGAATGTTTTTAAGAGCCTCTTTATACTGGATGATCTTTTAAATAATTTAAGTAATTTTGCTCTGATTGAAAATATACATTAAAAAGTTGTGAGCAAATCAATGACTACAGGAAGTGGTTCAAATTTGATAGAAGAGTGGAATATTCTTGTATTTAGCATAAAGATTATTGGATATTCTATTAGAACTAACTACAACCCCCCTGCTTCTAAGATGTATTTTGAGGTATCTGCTTACAGTAAAAACTGAGAAGTGAGTGTTTGCAGAAACAGGTGCCTATGTTGTGTGAGCAAAATATACCCTTTTATATGTCAGAAAAGAAACTTCCTGAGCACTATAAATTGCACTTTGGTTTGAGAAGTGGAGTGTGTTAAGCAATGGCACATACTTGCTCCAGAGATCTTACATGGAATATATAACAAGGACAATAACAGATAGTTCAGAATGGAACAGAGGATGAACATGGTGTCATCACTTACAGGGGAGCCAAAGGAGAATGTTGGGAAGAGCATTAGAGGACCAGAATCAATGTGAAGGAATAGGGTACCCATTTGGATGGATAAAATTATATAAAAGGAGTATCCTCATGCCTAGAAGCAGAGGTTTGTTTCCCTTTACTGAATTAAATGGTGCAATAGACTCTGGGTTGCAGTGTAATATCTTTTTCAAATGTGTTCGTGTTGTTAGAATAGTAGCTGCTTCTGCTTGCTAGTAAAACTATTACATGGGGAAAGAAGAGTTAATAGGGTCCTGAAACCAATGTGGCAGAACTGGACAAGTCAAGAGGGATCTTTAGCATTATAGGACTTGATTAGATGTGTTGAAACTTCAGGTGAGTTTGGCACTCATATTTTGGAGGAGGTTCCCCAGAAACATCAAAGGGAGGAGACTGAACTAAGCATAATAATGGATGGAGAAGCAAAGAAACAGAATAATGAACTTAGAGGAGAAAAGAGTCTGAAGACAGAGACCAGGAGAGAAGCTTAAGGGTTTAGGAGCTGGACATACCAGAAGGGGAATAGCTGAGCTAACGTTGGGGTGCTCAAGGCTGTGTGGGTTAGACTGGGGACAGAGAGACTGCTTAAACTTTGGAGGGTGCAGGATCTTCTTACTCGGTGGCCTTTTTCTCAATAAATGTTTTTATTGAAGTGAAGCTGTCCATTTGTTGCTTGGAACTTCAGGTTAAACTTGTTTTCCCCAAGAAATAAAGTCCTTCACTCAGGTACTGAAATGGAAGCTATCTCCAGGAAAGGTCAGAGACTGAGGGCGTGTTACAGAGGTTACATTTTTTTGCACAATGAGGCCCCCCACAAGCACTATATAGCTATAACATAACAAATGTTCATGGCTGCACAGTGCTTTCGAAAGGCTGATTGCACAAAAATGTAACTCTTGTCTGATGAGCTATCAAATGAAGGCACTCTAGAGCACAGCGCCTTAGTGAACCTGTGTACAGGTTTGCAGTGAGGGTTAGTTACATTTGAGTGATTCTGCCTGCATCCCATGTGCCTCTGTGCAAGGCTGCACTCTAGCCTCGGGCAGGCAGAAGTTGTCTCCTTTGGCTGCCCAAGTGCCAGGTCAGCCCTGCCCCCTCCCCCACTGGAAGGTGTGCGACAGTGAGCCTTGCCTCCTGGCCTTGGCCAGTGCAGAGAGACTCTGAGCCTCCCACCCCCATGCCAAACAGCTGTAATATTTGATCACACTGTAACTTTTAGCACTTTGTGTAAAGTGCAAGAGTTACAGCACAATCACAAGTGCCTTGTGTACACAAGTGTAACAGGCTGGCCTCACAGGCCTGGGTCTCAGTGCTGGCTGCCTGCTTGTTCAGGGCTAAACCCCTGCCTCACTTTCCTGCCATACCTTGATGTAAATAAATATGAACGATGTTACCAAGGCAGGAGGCTGTCCGTTGCTTGCCCTCCTGAAGATAAAGGCCTTAGTACATGCTCCAACCTCCCATTACATATTCCCCATGCCTTGCAGATGGCATCTAATTTCCATATAGATTCTATCCAATTTCTACATTCACACATTCAGTAATTTACATCATTGCATCTAGTAATTCTGTATTCTCTCATTCAGTATTCCACATTGTCTTGTTAGGTAACTCTGTCGCACCCAGTAATTCTGCGCTTTCACAGTCCATATTTCTGTAGTCTCTCTTTAAGTACTTCTACCCCCCAACAGGGCCACTCAATTCTACAGCCCCTCAACTGGGCCACTTCACATACCAGCCACCTCACTGGTAGGCTGCTCTGCACTCTGGCCCATCACTGGGCCACTTCACTCATTCAGCCCCACACTGGGCTGCTTCACTTGTTTAGGGTACTTCACCCTGTGGGGCTCAGGTGGCTAACACTATACCTGGCCCCTGCACTGGGGTCTTTGCCCCACTTCACTAGGGTCTCTGACAGGCATGGCTAGTGAACTCAGACTGGTGGGGTGGTGGAGCATCCCATGGGAGTGAGGGGTGGAGTTTGCAGCTGGCTGGGAATGGGGGCTTTTGAAGCTTCCCCGCTACCAGCCAAAGTGCCCAGCTGGCTGCAAACGCCCTCCTCCACACACACACACACACACACACACACACACACGCACACACACACACACACACACACACATAAAGCAAGCTGCAAGCCTCACCCTGCTCCCGGCTGGCTGCAAATTACCCCCCTACCCCCCGCGGAAAGCTCCACCGCCACACCAATCTGAGATCACCTGGTCTGCCTGGTCTCGCCTGTTGGAGCTCAGGTGGCTAACACCATGCCTGGCCCCACTACACTGGGGATCTCTTCCCCAATGGGGCTTAGGTGGTTAACACTGTGCCTGGCCCCACCACACTGAACATAATCCACCCCATGGGACTCAGGTGGCTGCCTCCATGCCTGGCCCCTACCATTGGGCTCAGGCAGCCCCAACACTATGCTTGCCTGGCCCCACTCTTCTCTGGTGTTATAACCCACCCATAGGTGGAGTCTGGGATTTTCAGGCACCTCTCCTCCTGTTTCATCAGGGAGGTAACTGGCCTGGCATTTCTTTGGGACTCCCCTGCCAGTGAGCCCCACCAGGCCACCCTTCCCTGGCAGGGTGCAGTTTTAGGCCATACACAGGACCACTGAGGCCTCCCGCTTGCTTCCTCATAGCCTTACCTCCGTGGTATCTGAGCAGCTGCATGGACAGTGTTGTCACTTTGGTCTTCCCCAATAGACTGCTGCTTTCCCCTCTGGGGACCTGGGCTAAGATGGAAGCTACTCTGCCTCCTCAGCCAACCCCAGGGCCCACCTGGGGTCGCGTGCTAGCCTTGATGAGGCTAGCACACACCTGCCAAATTCAAACCTTAAAGTGGCAGGCATGCAGGTGCTCTGCTACACTTTTCTACGCATCTTTACACACCCTGTAAGCGTAGGGTCTAAAAGTGAGCAGCTGCAAGGGCTCCCCCTCCTCCCCAACCCCAATTCCAACCCCACTGTAGATGCCACACATGAGCTGGTTTCAAAGAAGCACTGTCAGAGAACAGACAAGGCTGTGATGGTCTTCAGTATGCATCTCTCTCTGTAGGGATTCCCTGACAGATGACCAGAAAAAAAAATTCTTGCATCCACACAAATTGATGGATCATGACTATTATCATAATCATTGTCAGCATCATAATAGACTGAATATTCTTTTGTGCATTTTCTATCAGAACTGTCACTTAAAATCAAGGAAATTATTACCTGAAAAACTATTAATATTTCTGCTGTTTATGTGTTATCACCCATACATAATAACTGAACACAGATTCATATTCACCAGCTTTCAACAAATGCCTTATGCATATTATCAACTATTATGAATTTAATAGATTTCTCATAACAACATTCAAAACGTATACTCTGATATAATCTAAATTAAGAAAAAATTACCACAAGAAATATATGTGGTAGTCAAATCAATGCATTACTTCACCATGAAACAGAATTACAGAAAGGGTTGTTAGCTCCTTGTTCAGATATCCTTCCCTGGAAAGCAGTTTCCTGGAGGAAAGTACTAGTTACTTCATGTTTCTTTTTGTGCCTGTTATACGTGAGCTAAAGACCCATACGAAAAACACAACTATCTGTTGGTTATACTTTTAATAAGAAAAGCATCAGATAGGACAGGGTTTGACTAAAAAATACTGCATAGGCCAAGCAATAACCTTACCTTCACTCAGCTTCACCTGAGAAGTAATTCAGCTGAATTAATGTAGTATAAGGGTTATCACAAGAAACTTGGCTCAAAACAAGTCTATGCTACCACCCTTTTTCCCAAGACAGGATGAGAAATTCATAGGAAGGCAACCTTAAATATCAGTTTTTCACTTCTCTCCAGATATAGATGTGTGTCTTCTCCATTTATGTTCTTGACCAGTAATTGCTTTCTTACTTCCTTCCCCTTAGGTACATCTTTCAAGAAGAGCAGTCAGACTGGACAACTACATTTCATTTGACATGTGAAAGATCCTCAGTATTTCACCTTTCCTCACAGCTTTATTTTTTCCTCTCCTGAAGGGCAAGTGCCCACAGATAAGACCAGTAACAGCTGGGTAACCAAGTGACCTCACAGAACCTGAATTCCTGGCATCAGCTCAACCAGTGCACTGACATCACAGAGACTAGAGCTGGGACATCATCACAGCAAGTCTTAGGTGCTCTTATAGTGACTTCACAAAAGTTTGGACCTTCATATCAACCAAGAAATGTAGAGGTCCTGATCCAATGATATTATTATTTACTTCTTCCTTATAGCAACCCCTGTTTAATGTCTAATGCTGCAGGATTTCCACTTAAGCAAGAGAAATCCTAATCTCCCCAACAGATTCCATGTCAAATGAGTAATGAGTCCATCTCACACACCACTTCTTTTAGCAGCCTATGAATGTAAAGACTGATGATCGACAGCTCAGGAGTTCCATTCTGGAGTTTCATAAACTTCTAGTTTTCTGCATCTCCACTAGAAAGGGTTTGTTTTTAAGGATTAAACAACTTCTCACCTCGACTATTTAAGGCCCTAGTTACCTGGAAAGTTATGGAAAAGGAAAGAAAAAACAGCTATTCTATAGTGGGGATGAAAATTGAAGCATGGGGGTGAAAACTAGGACTCCTTTCTGCTAAATTGTCTGGGACATGTGGTAGAATATTTCAGGCATGATTTTGTTTCAGCCAGAAGGTTTTATTTTTCAGCATAGTGATGGCAAAAATAAATACCTGTTTTCCCTCCAACTTGCAAATTGACAGAAATGGTTTTTTGGATGTTCAATTATCACTTGTTGCTACTATTTAAAGGAAAATGTGAAGATGTAATCAGTACTGTAAAGACAAGAATTGGCACTTCTAGCCCAGATCTCAAATCTCAGGAAGTCTATTATGATACTGAGGAAGTGGCTTACATTTTGTTCAAAACAAAAGTGGCTAGTGTACCTCTAATTCTATCTGCTATGTCAAGAATATCATTGGGATGAAACCCATATGCTAATTCAAGTTTTCTCCTTATGCAACAAATCTTTGCCTAAACTATTTTTCATGTTCGGTAAAAAAAATGAATGACAAATTGATTTGATATGAGCTCACAACCAGTAAGTAACTACTATGCCCTTGCGGTTAGAACAAAGATCAGAGATATAGCAGAGAGAGAGGTGTTAATTAACCATGTTAATCTGAAATCAGGTAAAATGCAGGGTAGCACCTTAGGGTGTCTGTATATGTGCTTCTGGTATGGGGGGGAGCATTAATTAGAGCAGCTTTCAGTTAATTAAAATACTGCAGCATCTCATGTATTTAGTATCCAGTGTTTCAAAATGGTGGTGGGGGTCTTTTAACTAAAGCATTCAATGAGCATTGGTTAAACCTCCCCCACCACCATTTTTAAATGCAGTATGCTGAATAAATGAGATGATGCAGCACACTGGAGTGTTCTAATTAAAACGCTACAGCAGACTTGATTAATTGGGTGTAAACAGAATATGTCTGAGCATGTGTAGAAGTATCCTTAAAAATTAACCAATTCTGAAAGGCATACGCTTTCATAGGTGACAGTCCTCAGAAAGCTGTCCTATAGCAACTTTTTGAGGACTGTCACTGTGAGGGAGTGGGGCCTAGGAGCGGCCGTGAACTCCCTAGCACCCCCTACCGTCACTCACGGTGGACTCAGCACCCTTAGAGCTTAGTGGGGGCGCCACGACTTTGATCTTGAATAGTTAAATGGGAGGCTGCCTTTGTTCCCCTGGTGAACGGTATGTGTATTCTTGCCCCTACTCCAAATGGGGTGCCTCCGTGTGCCCCTCCCTTAAGGGGTATGCATGCCTCCAAACCTCCCCTTTAGCACGCCCCAAGCCTCGCAGCTGTTCCGTGGGACGTTGTACAGTCCCCTGCCCCTCAGGTGCTCTCTCCCCAGCACCCTGAGCTCATCGCCCGCCTGGCACCCCCTAGGCCAGGCTCTTACCCACCGGCCTGTTACCGGTGCCCTGGGCCTGTCTCTCCACTGTCGCCCCCTCTGGGGCCTCGCCCACTCTGGGGCCTCTACCCCGCCTCTCGCGCTACACGTTTCCCGTTCTTGGGGCTCAGGTGGCCGTAGCTGTGCCTGGCCCCTCCAATCCTACCAGGTCTTTGCCAAGAATCCCGGGTTGGGCTCAGGTGGCCAGAGCCTTACCTGGCCTCCCCGACCCTACTGGATCTTTACCAATCAGAGCCTGCCCCACTCTGGGGCCTGGGCTGCGCCTCTCGCGCCGGCCGCCCCACTCTGGGGCCTGGGCCGCGCCTCTCGCGGCTGGGGCTACAACCCCCACTCAGCGAGCGCCCTCCTGGCACTCCTTTGCTGTGCGCGCTGTGGCACTGTGCCCCTAATGGGCACCGGGAACCCCCAAGGCGCTGGGGAGCTCCTGTGAGGCCTCCTCACTCCCCTACAGCCTCACCCGGTCCTCCGGATTAACTATAACCAAGACACCAGCCACCTGGCATCAACATAAAACACAGAGCCTCCTGCTCATAACATAAACACTAAGGCCCCCCCAGGGCCTCCAACCCTACCTCTCATCAAGGTGCTCTCATCCCCGGCATCATCGCAGCCAGTCAGCACCACAATGCTGCCGCTACCAATTCAGGCCACTCAGCTCAGCCTCAGAGCTCCTGCTCCTGCTCCTGCTCCTGCTCCTGCTCCTGCGGCTGCCAGAAGGGAACTGCTAGTCAGGCTCTGACCTGGGCTGTTTATAAAGGCCCGGCCCTGCCCCCTTCTGGCCACCTGACCTGCCTGGTTGCCCTGGCAACTGGCACCTAAGCTGCCCGGTTGATTGGCAGCTCAGTTCCTTTTGCTTCCAAGGCACAGGACACCTTGGTGCTCCTGTCCCTCAGTTCCTGCTGCCCTCTTGACCTGAACTGCTCTCCTGCTTACGGAGCCACTTTTCATAGTCTGCTGTCGCGGGCTAGGGATTCCCGCTGCCTTTGCCTTGTTCGTCAGGCACGAGGCTTCCCTCTGAGGTGGAATGCCCTTGACTGCTCCCCTTCCGGTTCCCCTTGCCAAATCAGCTGTACCTAGCACTTCAGGGCCCCCCGTGGCTTTTCCTCGCTTACTCAGCAGTAAGGCTAGGCCTTGCAGTAGTTCCCTGACTTGGGTCATTTCCTGGACTAGATGTTCCTGCCACTGACCCCATTTGCGGTCCCAGCCTTCCTGAGCCGCCAGCAGGACCTCTTCCTTTAATGCCTCCAATGTCTCTGTTTCGAGGCCTTTTTCCTCGGAGTCCCTCCCTGGCTGCTCTTGTTCGGTTCTATTTCTGGGGACCCCCAGGTTCCCGGTAGTGGGGCATCCCTCTTCCTTTGGGTCTTGCCCGTTTAGACACGGCACCCCCCTCACTCACTGCCTCAACGGCCTTCGGGTCTCCGGCTAAGTGCCCATGCTCTAACGGGCATGTGTTCTCCAAGGCCTGTACCTCGCCCTCCACTAGGACTGTGGCCCTTAGTCCCTCAGCTCTCCTGGCCTCAGAGAGCTCTAAAGTCAATTGACTATTGGTCTCCTGCAGCCCTTGTATCTTTTCCTCCAGGGTCTGCTTCTCCCCCTGGAGTTGTTCCTTATCTGTGGCTAGGTCCATCTCCCTATTCTGGCTCTCTCTTAGCTGACTCTCCAGGCCTTGTATTACCACTCCTAGCCGCTCGTTTTCTTCCTTGCAGTCCTGGAATAGTTTTTCCAGGACCTTCTGGGGCCCTTCCTGATCCACTATAATGGCCTTCACTTGCACCAGCTGTTGTTCCCACACTTTTCTAGCCTCCTCAGTCTGAGTGCGATTTAGGCTCATCTCATCCTGGAACTGGTTGACCAGCCGTTCCGCCCCCAAGCATCTCTCCTTCCAATGCTCAAGGTCCTCAGAGAGGTCCTTTACCTGCTCCTCCTGAGCTTGAAGCTCCTTCCGCAGGGTGGCTATCAGGTCCCGTGACACCTCCAGTTTTTGGTGCAACGCCTGTTGCTCCCCTGACGGGGTTCTGCAGGCCTCCAGAGCCTGGTCTCTCCAACGCCCCAGGTCTGCCTGCATCACACATATTTTATACTCATGGTCTCGGCTCCTTTCCATTTCTATTGCCAAGACCCGTTACATCCTTTCCTGTCGCTCTGCTTCCCCCACTATAAAGCGTTTAATTTCCTTTGTAGCCCCACTCTTTCTACCCGTAGCCAAGTGTCGCTCCAGGGCAACCGACTTGGCCTCCGCACTTTCCTTTTGTGCTCTCACAAGTGCCAGCTCCTGCTCTAGCTGGATTACTTGTTCCTGCACCTCCCCCATCCTCAGCCGATACACGAGCTCCCTCTGGCTTTCCTCGGGCCACGCCTTCGCCAGCCTCATGTATTTGCCCTATGCCCTCGGCCTCGGCACAACAAGCTGAGTAATGGGCCTCTATCTTCTAACCAGTAACAAAATTAGCTTCCTATCACTGCCCTCTTTGCCCTGGGGTTCGTCCTTCTACAGGGGCACGAGGTCTACCCCATGCACGGCCAACTTCCTGGCCAATGCACCAGTTGTGAGGGAGTGGGGCCTAGGAGCGGCCGTGAACTCCCTAGCGCCCCCTACCGTCACATTAGGGTGGACTCAGCACCCTCAGAATCTCGCCTGCCACGACTTTGCTGTTTAATAGGTTAAATGGGAGGCTGCCTTTGTTCCCCTAGTGAACGGTAAGTGTGTTCTTGCCCCTACTCCAGATGGGGCGCCTCTGTGCGCCCCTCCCTTAAGGGGTATGCGTGCCTCCAAACCTCCCCTTTAGCACGCCCCAAGCCTCGCAGCTGTTCCGTGGGACGTTGTACAGTCCCCTGCCCCTCAGGTGCTCTCTCCCTGGCACCCTGGGCTCGTCACCCGCCTGGCGCCCCCTGGGCCGGGCTCCTACCGGCCTGTTACTGGTGCCCCGGGCTTGTCTCTCCGCTGTCCGGCTCCTACCAGCGCCCCTTGGGCCTGGCTCGTCGCCGCTGCCCCGTTACCGGCGCCCCTTGGGCCTGGCTCGTCGCCGCCCCCCTGGGGCCTATACCGCGCCTCTCGCGCTACGCGTTTCCCGCTCTTGGGGCTCAGGTGGCCGTAGCCGTGCCTGGCCCCCTTGACCCTTTCTTGGGTCTTTGCCAAGACTACCGGGTTGGGCTCAGGCGGCCAGAGCCTTACCTGGCCTCCCCGACCCTACTGGGTCTTTATCAATCAGAGCCTGCCCCACTCTGGGGCCTGTGCCACGCCTCTCGCGCCCGCCGCCCCACTCAGCGAGCACCCTCCTGGCACTCCTTTGCTGTGCCCACTTGGCACTGTGCCCCTAATGGGCACCGGGAACCCCCAAGGCGCTGGGGAGCTCCCGTGAGGCCTCCTCACTCCCCTACAGCCTCACCCGGCCCTCCGGGGTAAACTGTAACCAAACTTAAGCCACCTGGCCCCAACGTAAACAACAGAGCCTCCTGCTCATAACATAAACACAGCCCCCACCAGGGCCTCCAAGCCTACCTTTCGTCAAGGGGCTCTCATCCCCAGCATCATCGCAGCCAGTCAGCACCACAAGGCTGCCACTACCAATTCAGGCTGCTCCTGCGGCTGCCAGAAGGGAACTGCTCCTCAGGCTCCGGCCTGGGCTGTTTATAAAGGCCCGGCCCTGCCCCCTTCTGGTCACCTGACCCGCCTGGTTGCCCTGGCAACCGGCACCTGAGCTGCCTGGTTGATTGGCAGCTCAGTTCCTTTTACTTCCATGGCACAGGACACCTTAGTGCTCCTGTGACAGTAAAATGTCAACAGGTAAAATTCTAAGTGTCTACCCATAAAACCACTATGGAAGGAGTGTCGCAACTGCTTCAATGTGTGAGCAAAGCTATGTAGCAATTAGAAAATATAGCAATTTCTTCTTCCTTAGTTATGAGTAACTAGTAGTAAATGATCCTTTATTTCTTCCATCTACAACTGCCATAGGCTTGGCTGACTTACCTCAACCCAGAAAGATCCTAGGAAGTGCACATGTGAGAAAGGCATATTGAATATGAACCTCTGAATTAATAATTTATATAATAAAATCTGAAACCCCTTTCTTTTTAAACTACTTCACCAGTGATATGTAATGAATATTTCAAATTTGAAGCCAAAGCTGGGCGTTCAGCATAGATTAAATATTACCTCAGGTCCCACAACATCTATCCTGCTTAACTTTCTGCCACCACTTCATCAGTGACACCCCATCATGCATTATACTGGTATCACATGCAGTGGAAGCCTCCACTTCCATAAATGTAGGGAGAGGTCATAAGAGTGACATCTTTAAATATTTTATGAACTCTTTAAAAAAGATTCAAAGATATTCCTAGCACTTAACATATTAAAAGTGATATTTAAACTTTCCAGAGCCTTTACCAGCTATTGGCAAGATTTAGGATTATTTAAAATATGTTTTATCAGAGTGGACATTCTGCGGACATTATTAGATGATATGTGGATCATGACAGAAACATAATTTATGTGCATATTTAAGACATGCTTGTGTGATATAGGCATATAATTTATTTGAAAATAATCTATTCCTAGTTTTAGATAGATAGATAGATAGATATTGCTCATCATTTCATAGATTTTATAGACATTAGGGCTGGAAGGGATTCAGAAGATCATAGAGTCCAGCCCTCTGCCTGAAGGGCAGGAAGTCAGCTGGGGTCATAAGATCCCAGCAAGATAAACATCCAACTTTCTCTTGAAGGTGTTCACTGTAGGTGCTTGAACCACCCTCGATGGCAGGCTGTTCCAGACTTTGGGGGCTTGGACAGTAAAGACATACTTCCTTATGTCTAGCCTGAATTGGTCTTGCAGTAGTTTATAACCATTCAAACTCATAATTCCTTGGTGCACTCTGGTGAACAAATGTTCCCCCAGATAGTGGTGGTCACCCCTGATAAACTTATAGGTGGCCATCAGATCACCCCTGAGCCTGCGGTTTTCCAGGCTAAAGAGCCCCATGGCTCTCAGCCTGTCGTCGTAAGGTCTGTTTTCCTGACCTCTGATCATGTGCTGATCATCATAGATTGCTATAAAACAAATAGGACGGTAGGGCATGTATGGTGAGTGGATATATGTGTATTCTTTTATCTTTGCAGCATGAATCTTTAATATTTATTACTCACCTACCATAAGCAAGCACCATGAATGAAATCCTGAACTTAACATCACCAGTTCCAGGATTTTTCCCTAGATCTCCAATAGGGTTCCATGTCTGGAGACCCATTGTGCCACGCACTGCCATATTACAGCAAAAAAACAGCAGTCCAAGCAGGAATGAGCATCATAGGATAGGAAAGGCAGGAAAAAAATGTAAATCTCAGTTTATAATATGCTAAGTGCAATTATTAGTGTGCTCTGTGGCTTCATCGCTAGGATATTGCATATTACAAACATTCACATACACATGCAACTAGTCCAAGTAAAGTGTTACTTTATCTGCCTCACAACCCTTGGGGACATGGAGACATGGAAAACTGAAAGGCCAAAGATAAAATTATTAGGTGCTGGGAAGGAAAGCAACATCTAGAACTTTTTACCTGGAGGGTTTCAGCTGCCTCTGAATCAACAGATGCCATTCCACTGATTCTAATGGGGGTTGGATCAGGCACTAAGCCTGAATACATTCAGATCCAAATGCAAAAAAAAAAAAAAAATAATAGCATAAAATAAAGAAAAAAAAAGTAACTTCTTTCATAACCAGTCTCTAAGGGTATCTCTGTACCATATACCTTGTGTCCTGGCAGAGCAGGCCCTGGCCAAACCTAGCCTGCCCATCTGCTCCTGCTTCTATGTTCCAAACCTGTAAATGTGCTGAAGAACCTGCTCCAGGGATATCATCAGTGGTTACTTTTAAGAGCACTATAGATTCAGGTGTTGAGGACAAGGTTTCCTGGGCAGAAGCTCAAAAGCTGGGCATTGCCTTGCCTAATATGGAAGGCCTAATATGCGGTATGCCTTAAGATGCATATTAATACTATTTGAATCTTGCCCTCGGTCCTTAGATACACATTTTGAATGAGCTTCTTTCACCTTTAGTCATATCAACACCTTATATAATGGTATAATGGACTCATATATTTTAATGGAACTGCTTGCAGAGTTAGGTTCTACTCAAAGTGAATAAGGAAATAGAAGAATATAGTAGCACTAAGTCCCAACAGAAGATTATAATGGGTTTAATGCAACGAGTTAATTGGAAAATCATCTTACAGGAAATTATATTTGGAACTGAGGCTGGTGGTTGCTGAGTTGGCCATCCATACTTGTTTGGTTGGATGCAATGTGGCCTGCATGAAGATTTGGGAAAATCAATGCAAGGATACACAATCCCAATTGATCTGGGAATGAAATTTGTTCACAAGCAGAGTGCATGTATAAACATATATGTTTAAAGAGATTAAAACTGAGTTGCAGAGAAAGCTTTAAATTCATATTTTTATTTGAAAACATTCTAGGAAGACCTGAACACTTTTCAGATGAAACTCTTGTAAAGCTTTGTATAACTAAAGTGAGAGAATTTGTGAACTGTGCATACTGTCAGTCTATAAAACAACTGCTGATTTGCCATATGTGAGAGACCATTTGTTGATACCTCCCAAGCTTGAGTAGGGTTACCACAAATTGATGGATATTAGGACAGACATATTCTGCATCTTTGAAACAAAAAACCTCAGGAAATGAACTTAAAGCATAATAGATAGAAGAAACAATTCCAGAAGGCACATGTGCATGCAATACTCCTGAGTCCTTCACATCATTTTTGGCTGTTTTCTGTATTTTGGAGCAAGTTGGATGTTCATAATGTATCTGGCAAGACAGTGATCTGTCCAGCAGTCATCGGTTCTTCTCATGGTTCATGTTATAGACATCAATTTGATCATGGGCTCTAACAATAATACAGTGAAGGTAGGTGTCAGTACTTAGAGTCAGAGTGCTTCCAGGTGGTCTTATCTTTGTCACTGCCTGAAGGTGGTAGCCAACACTGTGAATGTGTCTGTCCTGGAGCAGTTTTCCCTTCCAGAATATGATGTAGCCTCTACCTTCTTCCCTCAGCTGACCCTCATCCTGGAGGTGATGACAGTTCTTCTTTCTGGTTGTTCATTGTCTTGGTCATCCAAGAAGGTGTGACCATTCCACGTTGTGAAAATCACTGTGTTCTTATGACATTTTTGACCAGAGAGAGAGTGATCTCATTAGACACTGTTATCCAGCCAGAAGCAGAAAAGACAGACTAGGTTTAAGGCATCTTTTCTAGCCCTTTCCTCATGTGAGGTGAGCAGAGGGGATCCTAAACAGGACTGCTTAGTCATGATAGCAGCTGCTGAACTGCAACCTAGGTGCAAGATGATCCTCTGGCTTCCACAACCTAGCTGGAGACTGCCAGATTCACTAGTCCTGTCTCCATCATCACTGGTCCATCACTGCAGAGATTTTGGAGGTTGGTACAGAAGAGAATGTTGTTTCCTGGGGTAGAAGCCTGAGCATGACTTTGTTTAACATAAGCAAGCTGGTGCATGAAAATAGCAGTCACTTGATTTTAACAAGGTGGAGATCTGAGCCCAGTGGCAAGGGAGAGCCCTAGATGACAGGAAACTTCCATCTTGCTTCAGCTTTCTTCCGTCTGTACAGCTGTTGAGATTCTGGCATCTTTTTCCACCTCATCCACCACTGAAGACTTGGGGCTGGATCATGGTTTGTCTGGAATTTCCCTTCAGGCCTACCACCATGGGTGACCCAGCCAGGAGTTTAAGAGGAACTGCAGATGTGTAAGGAAGTTGCTCCAATGTTCTGTAATTATGTGCTAATTAGTGTGCTCCAGTAGCCTCTGTGTCTCATGTATCAGCATCCTCATACTTTAAAAAATTTTTTTTTAACTAAAGCTTATTCAATGATCTTTAGTTAGAGTGCCAGTGCCACCATTTTTGAAATGCAGTGACATTGATACATGAGATGCTGCCAATGGTTTAATTAGAGTAGCTCTTGGAGCCACTTTAATTAAAGCATCCCCCATCCCACCTGTGGAGAACGTGTAAAAACACACTGACACACCAAGAGATATCATTCTGAGGGTCATTGGGACATACAAGTCTCCCCATCATGACAAGGTTTCAGTTCAACACCGGATTTTTTTAAAAACTGAAGGACTGTAAGGATCTCCAACAGCATCTCCATGGAAAGCTCTCTGCCCTGTCCACAAATAAAGGCAACACTTAGGAAATCTGGAAGGATTTAAAACTGCTTTTCACATGGCATGTACTGGATCCATTGGCTAAACCACCTGTTTACATCAAGATTGATTCGATGAGAGTGACACTGAAATCCAAGCCTTCCTCAACAAGTAGAGAAGGGCTCATTCTATTTGGCAAGATGACACCTCTTCTAAGTGGAAAGAGCCAAAGCAGTTCCTCAAAACCAAAGCTCAGAGGAGGATGCAGGAAATCAAAACTAAGTGGTGGCAAGATAAATCCCAGGACATCCATCTCTATACTGACAAACATAGCATGTGTAACATTTTTCAGGCAACAAAACCTATCTATGGTCCAACTACCTATGGTCCTACATTCCTGTGATTGCAGGATGGCTCAATGCTCCTCAAAAACAATAAATCTATCCCTGCTGGCTGGAAAGAGCACTTTGAAACATTCCTGAACCATGAGTCAACAGTAACAGATACTATTATCAAGTCCATTCCCCAAAACTCTGAGAAGGGATCCTTTGCCAATAACTCCTGTCCTAGAAGAAGTCTGGTGTGCCATCAAGGAAACCTAGAACAACAAGGCTACTGGACTGAAAGGCATACCTACTGAAATCCACATGGTAGGTGGTAAGGAACTGCTACTGAGACTCCACAAATGTATTCTACAAATTTGGAACAATGAACAGATCCCTTGGGACCTAGGGAATGCCAATATTGTGACTATCTTCAAGAAAAGAGATTAGCCTGTGTGTGGGAACTATTGAGATATCACCCTCCTTTCCAAAGCAGGGAAAATCCTTACCTACATCCTCTTGAACCATCTTGTACTTTTTGCTGATGAAGTCCTGCTAGAATCTTACACCAGAGTGTGGTTTTAGACAATCCCATTGAGCAACTGATAGGATCTTTGTTGTCCGCCAGGTCCAAGAAAAGTGTTGGGAACAAAGTAAGAACCCATATATAGCCCTCATTGACTTCACTAAGGACTTTGATTTCATCAATTGTAAAGCCTTGTGGAAAGTTCTGACCAGATTTGGATGTCCTGAAAAGTACACAAGGTGTTGAGGCTTTTTCATGATCATATGACTATGATGTCCTATGTAACGGATTCGAGCCAGATATGTTTGTCATCCAAACTGGGGACAAGCAAGGATACATTATTGCCCCAACTCCTTTCTCCAGTTTTTTTGACAGTCTTCCTGGTTCTCATTAACATGAGGGAGCTGGCGCATGGAAATAACGAACAAGTGATCTTTCACCTTCCTTCTGGAATCAACATGGAATACCGAACAGATGGGGGTCTCTTTAATCAAAGGCCAAAGTACTCAAAACAACCATTGTTGACCTGCAGTATGGTGACTATTGCACCATCCTTGCGCATACACTAAGGAAAACCTCCTGATTGCACTGGATGTTTTCAGAGAAGCCTTCAAATCTTTGGGCCTGTTTCTCAACATGGAAAAGAATAAAGTGCTCTATCAGCCTACCCTAGCATATGAATGTAACCCACCTTCCCAAATTATCATAGAGGGAAAGACCCTGGAGGTAGCTGAATACTTCTGTTACCTCAGTAGCCATTTCTTTCACAGAGTAAACATTGATGAGGAGATCCAGCGTAAGATCAGGTGCACAAGTGCCTCCTTTGGGGAAAAGAATCAGAACTCATGGTAGAGGTAGTATCTTTTATTAGACCAATTAGCTCTTTGCAAAGAAAATGTCCTTATTTGCAAACTTTTGGCCACAGGCAACCTTCTTCAGGCATAGGAGAAAAGATTGTAAAAGTTCTCCTAGGTAGAAATTAAAGTTCATATTTCACTGGAGTGTGGTAAAGTCTCCTTTTTGGGACAGTTCATTTTATGCAGATTAGGCTCAGAGAAAAGTTGGAGTAGTCTGTTTAACTTGAAGTTGTTTGGTGGGAAGCAGGATGTAGAGTCACATTTCCTTCTGGTTATGATGTTTCATATTTCACAGAAGAGTAAAAAGATGGAATGTTTTTCTGGGCAGGAATTTCTTATGTGGTGAGGGAATCTCTGGGCTCTGTGATAATGCAAGTTACCTTGAACAAAGGCAGGAGCAGTGTCTCAGGTTTCAGATAGTAAAATTTGCTTCCTCCTTGTAAAATTATGAAGTTTTCATTTAAAAGATCAGCTAAAATTTGATATCTTCCATGTGTCAGGTATCCAGGTCATAGCTGTATTGGTCTACAGGCAGAAGGAATCAAAACTCGTAGTAGAGGTGATATCTTTTATTAGACCAACTAGATGTTTGCAAAAAAAAGATCTTCATTTGCAAGCTTTTAGGCAAGGCAGCCTTCTTCACGCATAGGAGAAAAGCTTGTAAAAGCACTTCTAGATAGAAAAAACAGTTCATATTTCGTAGGAATTGAACCTGTGGAAATTAATTTGGCATCTCTTTACTCATCACTATTTCTGGAAAGACACCAAGATCCAGGTCTACAACGCAGTCAGCATCCCCACTCCGATCTACAGCTATGAAAAGTAGGTGACCTACTGTGTGATACCAAGATCCTGGAGAGGTATTATCAATGAAAATCCTCCATATCAAATGGAAAAAATCACTGCACAAATGCCAGCATCCTTGCTGAAGCCAGTATTATCAGCATTGGGTCAGTGATCCTCAAACACCAACTTCACTGGACCTAATATTGTATAGAGGCCTGACACAGCTCCCAAAACAACTCTCTACTCCCTGCTTTGTAACAGCCTGAGATCTCACGGTGGCCTGAAGAGATACTACAAGGACATATTGAAAATGACATCAAGATCTGGAAGTAGTTGGCAACTAACCAGCTTCAATGGTGACACAGCCTCAACCAAACAGCAGCCCATTTCAAAGTAAGGCATCTTGCCCTTGAAGCAGAAAAAAGACACCAGAGGAAGAAAAAGAGGGAAATCCTAGCATACCGTGTACTCTGTTCTTCAGAAAGAACTTCAACTTCTGCAGATGGGTCTGTGGCTCAAAAATTGGACTTAAGTTATCTCAAGATACATCGATGAGCCTTGGTAGAGATCATATTTGACCTGAGGGATTGCTGATGACTCATAAATCACTATAAAATTAAATTTGTATTACAGAGAGATTTTCTAATCCCCTCCTCAGAAATCATCATAGAATTGATCACAGATAAGAGACACTTTACAAGGATCTGCAGCTGTGAAATAACTAAATTTGATATTTAATTGACCTATTGAACTAAGGCTTTGTTATAGCTGATTTCACAAGAAAAGCTGGTTTCTAAAGACCAGGCAAAACATAGATTCTGGGAAGAAACTAAAGTGTCTGCTAGTAGGGGAGGTGGTGGGTTGCTTCATTAACATGTGAACAGCAGGAAGATGCTAGTAAATAGGTACCCTGGAACTTGTAAAGACAAACTTTAATCCATCAGGCACAAAAACTGAAAAAAATTCACTTTGAATTTATTGACAAGCTGAAGAATTCTAGAGAGGAGTTCTTCCCAAAGCTGCTGCTGCATGGTGGCTGTACAATAACACTGATAAAGCAATACAAAGATCTTTTAATATAATGTGCCTTGCCCCAACAGGTGCTCTAGCTTTGTACATTACATTTCAGGCATTTTTTTCCCCCAAAGTTATTGTCTGGCACATTCATATTCTAGTAATTTTTAATAAACGCTTGGCTACTTTTAACCATGAACAGTTTTTTAATGAAAGTATGAAACTATTTTGCCACTAGGGCATCAGATTACAGTCCTGATTCCACAAAGTTTGTAATGTACCTACATTATGGTCATATTTATATTGCTAACCTCTTAGTACATTATAAACACTAATTAATAAGGCCTGAGAAAAAAGGGGTGTGTGACATAGGAGGGTCACCCAGTACACTTTTAGGCCACATCCAGATGAGCGTGCACATTCATCTTGCCCTGCCTCAAACCCCTTTGAGGCAGGGCAACAGGCACGTGCGGCAACGAAAAAATGTTCCCTGTGCTGCAAACTTGCAGCACAGGGAGAAAATTAGACCCCTGGATATCCAGGGGTCTAACAAAATTGAAGTTAAAAAAAAAATCAAAGTTTGAGGAAACCAGAGGCTGGGTTCTCCGCAGAGATGCTCTGGCTGCCAGAGCATCTCTATGGTTGGCCCCTTGCCCTGGTGCTGAAATGTGTGGCCAGCCAAGCCACATGTTTAAGCACCAGGGCTCCAGTGCTGGTGAGTAAGGGGTCAGGCGGGCTGGAGGTGGGGGGAGGGGACCATGGGGGGGACTGCCCACTCCCTCAGCCCCCCGATGCCTGCCACAGCTGGCCCCTCCCCCTGCCAGCCCTCCCAGGCCCCCAACCTAAGCTGTGGCCAGCCCCTCCCCCCACCAGTCCCCCAAGGCCCCTGACCCCTGCCAGTCCCTCCCCTTGCCAGTCCCCCCAAAGCCCCTTCCCACTGCCGCAGCCAGCCCCCCACCACCAGCCCCTCTGAAGCCCCTGGCCCCTGCCGCAGCCAGCCCCTCCCCCCACAAGTGCCCCTGAAGCCCCTGACCCCTGCCACAGCTGGTCCCTCCCCCACCAGCCCCCCATGAAGCCTCCAAAACCTGCTGCAGTTGGCCCCCCCCGCCAGCTCCTCTGAAGCCCCCTCCCCTTGCCAGCCCCCCTGAAGCCCCGACCCCTGCTGTAGCTGGCCCCCCCAGCCCCCTCCAAAGCCCCCCCACCACAGACCACATCCCCACAAGCCCCCCCTGATCCCTGCCCTCCCACTCCACAGTTTAAAAAAACAAACAACACCCCCGGCACTTAGTGGCAGTTGGAGTAGCCATCTGGCTGACTGGGGCCCCACCTGCACAGTGCCAGGCATGGTCACAGCCCCAGGTCCTACTACCCCTCTCTGTCCTGTGCTGCCTGGAAGGCTCTGCCAGGAAGCCCTGAAGCCCCTGCCTCCCTGCTTCTAAGGTAAGCAGAGGCTTTTTTCCCCCCAATTTTTTTCTGTTCTTTTTCTGGGCTTTTTTTTTTTAAAGTGATGGTGCCTGGGTTTGTGGGGGTAGCCTTGGTGCCCTGGGGGTGCAAGTTGGGGACTGAGGCGGGGTGGGGCCACCATTTGAGGGTCTGGGAGAGTGGGGGTGGGGCAGCCATTGGGGGCTGCAGCAGCTGGTGGTGAATAGGGCCAGGTAGGACAGCAATAGAGAGGCTGGGGTGGGTCATGTGGGCCTTGTGGGGGGATGGTAGCCCCTGAAGGGGCCACTCAGCCCCTGTTGGGGGGCCAAACCACTTGTGTGGGGGCCATCACCCTGTAGGAAGGCAGCAACATATGTATTAATGAAACATGTATTTAGAGTTCACTTTATTATTATGATAGGAGACTTGCTTTAACACTGTAGATATATCAATAAAACATTGCCCAACTTATCGCTGTCTCTGTCTCTCACTATCTTTTCCTCTCTCTTTATAGTGGTGTTTTGTTTTACTTGTGGAGGAACATGGATTTGGGGGTATTTTACACAGTGACTTTGGGATTTTTTTTTATCAGGAATTTTTCAGTTTTCCAATAGGGAACACCAGAATTCCTGCTAGGGAGGCCAGAGGCAGGACCCTGCTTGCTCAGAGCTTGCATCTTGGACCCATCTGGCTGTGGCTGCCCTCCTAGCCAAATGGGGCCAGGAGGATGTGTTTTGACAGTTCAAAGCAGGCCACCACACCCAGAACATCTTCCACCCACTCCCTCAGCCCCCCAAACCCCTGCCACGGCCAGTTCCTCCCCCCACCAGCCCCCCCAGGCCCCCGGCATGGCTGACCTCTCCCCCTACCAGCCCCCCCCAAGGCACCCAACCCCTGCTTTGGCTGGCCCCTCCTCCTGCCATATCCCCCCCCCCCCCCCAAGGCCCCTGGCCCTTAGGCTGTGTCCACACATGTAAGCATGTGCTCTTGCAGCAGCTCAAATAGAAGTGGTGCAAATTTGAGCCGGGGCTTTTTGCCTCAGTGCACATGCCTGAACATGCACTTCGGTGTGAGGCAAATTGTGTAACTTGGGGCAACATACCCTGCCTTGCTCCTCCCTCATCTGCAGACAGGGGGGAGCTAGAGCCCAGGTCCAGTACCTGTGCTGTCCCCAGCAGTATAAAAAGCTTTCCTATCAAGTAGCTCAGGGCTATTAGCTCTCAGGAGCTTCTGGGTCCCAGCCTATTAGTATGTGGGGACACAATCCCTTCTGCCAGCTTGACTGCTGAACAGCCCTGAGAGTTCCCTGCACCCTCTACCCACTGCAGCAGTCCAGCAGTGGGGGCTGCTGCTTGGCTGTGACCTGCTGCACATCTGCCAGACCTGGATGGGGACTGCACAGCCAGTAGAAACATCTGCCCTTCTGAGCCAGCTGCCAGGGCATTGTGCCTGCAGGGTTGGTCTTTGTGTGGCACTACTGCCTTGTGTGCCCCCTGCCCATCAGGGAAGCTATCGCCCGGATGTTCTGGGTGTGGTGGCCTGCTCTGAACTGTCAAAGCATATCCTCTTGGCCCCAACTGGCCAGGAGGTTAGCCATCTCCAGCTAGGACCAAGGTGCCAGCTATGAGCATGCAGGATTCTCCCACTGGCCTCCCTTGCCTCCAAAGTCACTCTGTTAAATACCCCCAAATCCATGTTCCTCCACAATTAAAACAAAACACTACTATAAAGAGAGAGGAAAAGATAGTGAGAGACAGAGACAGCGATAAGTTGGGCAATGTTTTATTGATATATCTACAGTGTTAAAGCAATTTGGAAGGCTACCAGTGTCTATCATCATAATGAAGTGAATTCTACATACCTATATGTTTTCCTGCCCCCCACAAGGGCCAAATGGTGCCCAACAGGGGCTACTTCCCCTGCGGGGCCCACGTGCCCCACCCCTACTTACTTCCCCAGCCCCCTGGATTGCTGCCCTACCCGGCCCCAACCCCCTCATCAGCTCCTGCAGCCCCCTTGATGGCTGCCTCCCCACTCTCCCAGATCCCCCAATGACTGCCCCACCTGGTCCCATCCCCCAATGGCTGCCCCCCCATCCCAGCCTTTGGCATTTTAAAAAAGAAAAAAAAAGCCTCTACTCACTTCAGGAGCAGGGACTGTGGGGCCTCCTGGCAGAGCGTACCCCACCCCCCAGGCAGCACAGGGCAATGCGGGGCAGCAGGGCCTGGGCTGGGGCTACTGGGACTGTCACCCAACCCTGTGTGTGTGTGGGGGGGGGGGAGGCAGTGACCTGAATGCAGCTAGAACTGCTACTAAGTGCCAGAGTTTTATATATTGTTTGTTTTGTTTTTTCCTTGCCAGGATGCCGGTGTGGGAAGAGCAACAATCGGGGGGATCAGGGGGATGGATCAAGAGGCTGGGGGGGCTGCAGCCAGGTGGGGCAGGGATTGGGGGGGCTGGTGAGGATGGGGCCAGGCAGGGCAGGGATTGGGGGGCTCAAGGAGCAGGTAGAGGGGTGGGGCTGGGAAGGGATCAAGGGGGCTAGGGGAGAAGGTGGGACCAGCCAGGATCCTCCCCATGGTCCTCTCCCCACTCCTCCAGTCCCCCCCAACCCCTTATTTACCTGAAGTGTAGCCTGGGTCCATTTTCTGTGGCTGGCATGCTGCCTGCCCTCCATGGGCAGCCGGTGTACTTCAACACCAGTGTGAGGGCCAACCATAGAGATGCTCTGGCTGTCCAAGCATATCTGTGGAGGAGCCAGCCTCAGGTTGTCTGCCCTATTTTTTTTCTTCATGATTTTTTTTGACCCCTGGATATCCATGGGTCTAATTTTACCCCTGCACTGCAAATTTGCATATGCCTCTTGCAGTGTCTCAAAGGAGTTTGAGATGCTGCAAGAGGCACATGTGGGCTCCTCTGCATGCACCCTTAGAGTGCAATACAGAACATTTAATAGTACACAGCTAAATTTTGACTCAGACAAGCTTTAACATCTTAACTCTTGAAAAAAATTCCATTATGCTCCCCTTAGCTCCTTGCTGGACGCAGATTCAGTGCTCACTGGGCATGCCTACACAAGATTTTTACTGCATAGCTAATTAGCTCTGGAGCATGTCTCTCAGTGTCTACATGTGCACCCCCATTAGGGCACAGGAAACTAATAAACTCCACAGCAAGCTAGCACTCATAAATAAAAGTACTATCCCGCTGCTGATTTTTTCACTCTGCAGCACCACACACATAGATGGTAATGTGACTGGCTGGTGCACAAGTGTGCTTCAGTGCAGGGACTGCCTGCTGGCTAACCTTGCACTGACGCACCCTCATGCTCCAGCCAGCCCCTCTGCAGCTCATGGAGCCTGATCAGAGCATCCTTTGGCTGGAAGGCTGGCCCCCATGGTCCTCTGGCAGCTGGAGCTGCTCATCCCAGATCAGTCCAGGTGCACATGCATATAGCTCACCCAGGAGCTTGTGAGGAGCAATATGCTCCAGAGTTTATTGCTGTGCATTAATGGTAGCTGGGGATCTGCCCCATATTAATAAACTTATTATTGCCCCTATGAGGCAAGTGCATGAAGATCAAGAGACACTGAAGTCAAATGCTGTTTAAAACTGCACAAGGGGCCATGGAAAGCTAAGGATACTCCCTAGGCAGCACTATCAAGCAGTCTGCATTTTATTTTGAAGTGATACTTATTCTTTGAAATGACCAAGCATGCATATAGTATGCAACTTGTCCATGTGTGTCCAACTGGTATTTTCAGAGCATTTGCATTTTTCCCCATTATCCTATTGTGGGAACAAGGTAAATTTCAGTTATAACCAAAGGGAAGTGGTATGGTTTTTGATGCTTGAATAAATTAATGTAATCAGCAGAAAGGCCTGAAGACACCAGTGAGAGTTTTGATCAATCAGGAAGAGATGGCAGGTTAGGAAAAGGTAACATACAAGTAGAATAAGAAATTGTATTTGACTATTTTCCCTCTGGTTCACACATGCTTTGCATAAGGCCTCATTCCTTTAGAAAACAGACTACTCCAATGTTCATTCATTGGCTAAGTACAAAGCTTAAATTTAATTTTGTTTTTAAGTACTTTACACATGTGTACATGCAGTCCTAGTCTAAAAGTAGGCAGTCTGTTTTGGCTCATTTAATTGGCTCTATACCACAGCTCTGATGAGACATTTTATAAAACTGCAAACCTACAATGCATCAAATTATGCACTATCCAATAGCAAATATACTATTTTTACTGTAATTGCTGGGGTATGAAAACTTAAAATGTACTTTCGGCAAGCACTGATGCAAATAAAGCTTGATCACTTTGATACCCCATGTATATTTGGATGTTCTAAAATAACATACTGTAACAGGGGGCTCTCAGAGCTGCTCTGTCATTGGCCTGCCCACCTCCTCACCTGCCACTCCTTGCTGATACATAATTATGGTGTTAATTAGGTGGGAGGCTGACCATTCCTGCCACGATGCGGGGGGCGGGGGATGGCACTATCTGCAGTCCCGTTCCTCCCCTACGCCACAGCCCAAGCCTCATGGATAGCGTCCAGGTTAATATTACTCCCGGCCTGAGACTGGAGTAAACCGAGTCCAAAGTTGGGCTCCATGCACACTCACATTCATACCACCTTCCCTCTCACAGGAGGCCTCTACCACTCCACCCCTCTCTCACTGGGGCCTCTGGCATACTGTCTTTTACCAGGCCAAACTCCACCCCCCTGCTCTTCCTTGAGCAACCCCTCTGGGCCACCAGACTTTGCTACTCACATAATGACCTCACCACCCAGCCCCTTCAGTTCCTGTGAGTTCCCCTACTCCGCGTGGTCCAGCCCTGTGCCAAACCCTGGCCCCTGGGCTAATTCCACCCCACACCAGGCAACTCTATACACTCACACACGCATATACTGGGCTCCCAACCCTCTGGTTTCCCCCTCACTAGGGCTCCTCATCCCCACCCCCTTACTGGAGCCACCCCCCTCACGGGGGCTTCAAATCACCATCCCCTCACTGGAGCTACAGCGCTTCCCTCCCCAGTTGGGCTCAAGTGGCCATAGCCATATGTGGCTCCATCTGGATCTTCCACCTTCCTTGGGCTCAGGTGGCTACAGCCATGCCTGGCCCCCTCTTGTACCCACAGTGTTGTGGGGGTTAGGGGTTAAGGCATCCCAACCTAACTTTCATTCAGGGTGGTAACTGGCCTGGTATTTCCTGGGGGCTCCTGCACCACTGGGGACCCCACCCACTCCCAGTAAGGTGAAGTTTTAGGTCATGCCCAGGACCAGGAGCCTCCAAACCATCCCCTTAAGCACCTGCCCTTACCTCCAGAATGTTGCATACAGCCTTGCAGCCAGACAATGTTTCTACCTCACCTGACAGTAGTGAACAGTGCCCTGCCACACACAAACAACAGTGGTAATTCATCTATTCATAGAAAGCCAATACAAGAGTGGCAGAAAAATGCTCACTTTTATGTTGCTTTTAAATTTGAGCAAAAGTTTGCTGACCTTTTGTGCAGTTAAGTTGTGTGAAAAAATCATTACTTAGGAAAAATTAAAACAAAGATGGGTTTTCTCCACAGAACTCAGGAGTCAAAGGGTGCATGTACACATTTGCTTTACTGCAGAGCTGACTAAGCTGTGTAGTAAAGCATCACCATCTACCTGTGCATCTGCATTAGAACTCAGTAAATTAATTAACTCTGCTGTAGCATAATACTGTCCAGGACAAGTACTATCCTACAGTGGAAGAGCTACATGCACCAAAATGCATATGTAGACAGTAATTAGGGCTGGCTGGGACAGGAGGGGTGTTTATACACCTCAGGAGTGGTGGGAAGGACGCACTTTAATCAGATCACTGAAAAAACACACTGAAAAATGGTAGTGGGGGCACTTTAACTAAACCTTGTTTGAGCTTTAGTTACCACACTTTTACCACCATTTTTCAGTGTGGGGCTGCTGATACACATGGCACAGGAGTCTGGTGGAGCACGGTAATTACCATGCTCCAGCTCTCGATTGAGTTTGCTTCAATGTGATGTAATTACAGTGTGTTGGAGCATCCTTGCTTCCCATGTATGGACACCTGAGGGTGCTACAGTGGGGGAGCTGCCTGCCAGCTAACCCTCCTAAAACACCCTCGTGTCCCAACCAGCCCTCCCACAGCATGCTGAACTGGGGCAGAGCAGCCCAGGGTTGGCAGGCTATCCCCTGGGCCCCCCCACTTCAAGCTGGGGCTGCTCCACCCTGGCTCAACATGCTATGGTCCTGGGTACACGTGTAAATTCTGCTGAACTCCAATGAAGACTACATCAGCATTTATTGCTAATTACTAATTGCATGTGTAGATGCAGCCAGAGTGAGTAAACCTCCTCCTAAACCAAATAATTTATTCTCTCTCAAGAAATGTGGTAGTTTTCAATGAAACGTCCAAGTTGGAGGAGACATGTTAAGAGTTAAAAGATAGAAAGGAGTTTGGTCTTTGAAGTATAATCCAATGTTTTTGTAAATTATCGGAAGCAAGAGAAAAAAAAAGCCCCTGAAGTTGCCTACTAATCTTCTTATATAAAATTTATTGTAAGATATTATCAGCATTTAATTAACCAAGATGATATCTGTTTAAGAAATGTAACCTTTTTATAGCTCCATAAGCTCATCTCCCCTTTAGATAAGAGTGAAAGGGGAGCAATTACAGTATGCAGGAAAAACATGCCATATTCACCCATGAATTTTCTCACATAACACACATTCAACTGCTGTGTCTAGAGCAGGAGTAAGCAACCTCTGAACCCCGGCACTGGGTTATCTGATCCACAGAGGTCCCCACAGTCTGAAAATTTTGCAGTGGGAGAGTAGTGTAGTGAATCCCCTGCTGCCAAATTTCTGTACCTGCAGGGAATCGAATGAGCCAGATAGTGTAGTCCTACATATTGCATCAGGCATGCAGGGCAGCACAAAGTCTGATCCTGATGGACATGGGGTGATACAGGGCCCTGGGCCATAATCCCTGCATGCAGGACCCAATCCCAGTGGGCAGGGGCAGCATGGGACCCCACGGCTCCAAGTCATGGCACAGCACCCAATTCCAATGCAGAGATGAGGGGGAAGGGGAGAGTGTCGCAGGGCCCCACATGGCATGTGATGAAACCTCCTAGAATAGATTCAAACAGGATTGGCAACCATAAAGTATCTGCCAACGCACTTGAACTGATAACAGTTACCTACTAATAGGGTATAAAACTGTATACCTCTGTGCTGCCGTGTTGGACCCATTTACAAGGAAGCTGCATATTTCAAAAGTGGCTGCTAATTTTGGCATCCAAGGCATCCAATTAATTGTAATTTTTGAAAATTTGGTATTTCACTTCTGTGTTTCAGGTTTCTCATTTTCAAAAAGAGGAGACTAATACTTTGTTACTTATGTCACCTGTGTCTAGAAGGCATGTACATATGTTGTCTCTATGCTGAACACCAAAAGGTACTGTAAAGGCAATTATATATATACACACACACACACACACCTATATCCATACATCTATCTATGTATCTATCTATGTGTGTGTGTATACACATACATATTTATGTACATATGTGTGTGTATGTATGTATTATATATACTATTGAAATGTATATTAATATATATTTAAAGAGGGTTATTTAGCTAGTGAGGAAGCTGAACATATTTCAGAAAACCCAGGTTATCGGGTATTAGAATAATAGGGCGCGTCCACATTAGCACGCATGTGCCTCTTACTCTATCTCAAACCCCTTTAAGATGGGGCAAGAGGTACATGTGGGAATGAAAAAATGTTCCCCGCACTGCAAGTTTGCAGCACAGGGAGAAAATTAAATCCATGGATATCCAGGGGTATAAAAAAAAAAAAAAGTTAAAAAAAGCAGGGCAGGCAACCAGAGCCTGGGTCCTCCATGGAGATGCTCTGGCTGCTAGAGCATCTCTGTGGTTGACCCCCTCACCCTGGTGCTGAGCAACCATCTGTGTGATCAGCACTGGGGCTCCAATGCCATGAGTAAGCAGTCCGGGGGGCTGGAGGAGGGTGGAGGGAAATATGGAGAGAAACCCTGCCAGCCCCACCTGCTCCCTCAGCCCCTCCAACCCCTACTGTGCCTGGCCCCATCCCCTGCCTGCCCCCACAAAGCCCCTGATCTGGGGGGTGCCCAGCCCCAACCCCTGCCTGCCCCTCGACCCCCCCCTCGATCTCTGCCATGCTGGACCCTAGCCCACTGAGGTGCTTGCTTACTGTCCCCCCATCCCAGAATTGGCAAAGCAAAAAACAAAGAAAAAAGAAGACTGGCACTTACCAGCAGTTGTAGTTGCCACCTGCCTCAGTGGGGCCTTGCCCACACATTGCCACCTGCCTCAGAGCCCCCCAGCCCTGCTTCTAGGGTAAATAGAGGCTTTTTCCTCATTTTTTCCTGTGTTTTTTTTTTTCAAGTGATGGTGCCTGGGGTTGCAGGGCAGCCATGAAGGCCTGGGGGTGCAAGTGGGGGGTGGGGCTGGGCAGAGCAGCTGCTTGGGGGGCTGGGGAGCAGTGGGAGTGCAGCTGGGTGGGGAAACCATCAGGGGACTGCAGGAGCTGGTGGGGGATGGGGTTAGGTGGGGAAGCAATTGGGGGGCTGGGTGGGGCATGTGGGCCTTATGGGGGTGGTAGTCCCTGCGTGGCCCATTTGGCCTGTGTTGGGGGGTCTGTAACCCTTTTGGCAGGACTGTAGCCCCTACAGGGACCATTTGGCCCTTGTTGGGGGGCCATAGACCTGGTTGGTGGGTTGTAGCCCTTGTGTGGGGGCTGTAGCCCCTGTTGGGGGGCTATAAGCCCTGTGTGGCCATAGCCCCCCAACAGCCAGTGCTTTAACACTGTAGATATATCAATATAGCATTGCCCTACTGATCACTCTCTTTTTGTCTCATTCTCTCTCTGTTTATACTGGTCTTTTGTTTTAATTGCAGAGGAACATGGATTTGGGGGTATTTTAAACGGAGACTTTGGGATTTTTTTTTTAAATAAAGGATTTTTCAATTTTCCAATAGGGAACACCAGAATTTCTGCTGGGAGGCCAGTGGCAGGACCCTGCCTTCTCAGAGCTGGCACCTTGGACACATCTGGATGTGACTGATCTCCTGGCCAATTGGGACCAGGAGGACATGCTTCAACAGTTCAAAGCAGGTCACCACACCTGGAACATCTTCCAGGCAAAAGCTGCCCAGGTGGCCAGGCAGGGGGCACAGATGGCAGTACTGCTGCACAGAGGCCAACCCTGCAGCCACAGTCCACTGGCAGCTGGCCCAGAGGGGCAGATTCTTCTATTGGCTGTGCAGTCCCCATCCAGGTCTGGCAGGTGGACAGCAGGTCACTGGCAGGCAGCAGCCCCCACTGCCAGACCGCTGCAGTAGGTAAAGGGTACAGGGAACTCTCAGGGCTGCTTCAGCAGTCCAGCTGGCACAAGGGGTAACGTCCACACGTACCAACTGGCTGGGCCCCAGAAGCTCCTGGGAGCTAGTAGCCCTGAGCTTCTTGACAGGGCTCATATTGTACTGATGGGGTCAGGACAGGACAGCTTTTTATAAAGTTGGGGACAGCACAGGTGCTGGCCCCAGGGCCTAGCTCCCCCTGGCTGCAGATCCAGGAGGAGCTAGGCAGGGATATTTTGCCCCAATTTGCTCCACAACAAAGTGCATGTCCAAGCACATGCACTGAGACAAAAAGTCCCAGCTCAAATTTGCACCGGTTCTATTTGAGCTGCTACAAGCACACGTGCTTGCATGTGTGGACACACCCATAGAGTCAAGGAAAGAGTACAATACTAATAATTAAGCAAGCAAACAATATTCTAATCACCAATCTAAAATAGCACTTTTAAAAATGCTTATGCAAAAATGTAGTGATCAGTATTCAATGGATGTACCTACATAATTAAATGCTTATCTTGGTATTTGTAAGATTAGAACTTTAATCTGTTTTGCATAAAACCCACTGGTAACTTCACTGCATAGAAATCATTGTACATCATCTGTATTGTGCATCTAATAGCCATTGCACATACACTGCTAATTCTGTGGCGAGCATTTCCATAAAATGTATAGCTACTTAGCATTGTTCTCCAGAAGAAGCAGCTAATTTTGGTTTATAAACAGAACCATCCATTTGTAAATGTAAAATAATATATGCAAAAATATTTCAAAATAATTATATATTTTACTTGAAATATGGAAGCAATTTCATAGAAGCATAGAAAATTATAGTTCGAAAGGACCTCAGGAAGTCATCTAATCCAACCCCCTGCTCAAAATAGTACCACCCCCAAATATATCATCCCAGCTAAGGCTTTGTCTAGACAGGTCCTACAAGCCTTCAGGGACAAAGATGTTATAGTTTCTCTGAATAACCTGTTCCAGTGCTTTACTAACCTCCTAGGGAGCAAGATTTTCCTAGTATCTAACCTAAACATCACTTGCTGCAACTTGAGACAATTGCTCCTTGTTCTGCCATCTGCCAACACTGGGAACAGTCTAGTTCCATCCTCTTTGCAACCACTCTTCAGGGAGTTGAAGGCTGCTATTAAATCCCCTCTTGGTCTTCTCTTCTCTAAACTAAATAAGCCCAGGTCCCTCAGCCTCTCCTCATAAGTCATGTGGCCCAGTCCCCTCACCGTTTTTATTGTGCGCCTATGGATTCTCTCTAATTTGTCTGCATCCTTTCTGTAGCGGGGGTGGGGAAGGGGGAAGGGGGCTCAAAGCTGGATATAGGACTCCAGAGTGGTTTCACCAGTGCTGAATAGAGAAAAGGAATCATTTTCTCCTCAATTTGCTAGTAACACTCCTAGTAATGCAGTCCAGTATGCCACTAGCCTACTTAGTAACAAGAGCACACTGTTGGCTCATATTGTCCACTGTAACCCCATGGCAGGGCACCTGCAGCACCTGCCACTTTAAGGTTTCAAGTTGGCTGTGGAGCAGCCAGCAGGTGGGTGCTAGCCTCATCAAGGTAGCACATACCCTAGGAAGACCATGAGATTTTCTGAGAGGGCAGAGCAGCCTCCATTTTAATCCAGGTCCTCAGAAAGAGAGAGGCAGCAGTCTGAACTGAGCAGCTAAAGGGGCAACACCAGACTGAGCTGCTCCTGGAACACCTTGGAGATAAGGGCAGGAACTATAGGGATGGTTTGGAGGCTCCTGGTCCTGGGCATGACCTGAAACTGCACCCTGCTAGGGAAAGGTGGGACTCTCTGTGGTACAGGAGTCTCCAGAAAATGCCAGGCCAGTTACCTCCCCAGTGAAAAGCGAGGAGGGGTGCCTAAAAACCCCAGCCCCTGCCTATGGGCAGGTTACAGACAAGGGAAGAGACGTGGGTCAGGCAAGCCCAGAGGGGTACACCTGAGCCCAGTGCAGTAGGCCCAGGCATAGCATCAGCCACCTGAGCCCAGTGGGTGACAAATCCCAGTAGTGGGGGCCAGGCACAGCTTTAGCCACCTGGTGAGAGAGCCCAGGGTAGTGGGGACCAGGCATGGTAGAAGCCACCTGTATATGTCCAGCTTTTCTA
Source organism: Crocodylus siamensis (assembly GCF_052110815.1). Classification (NCBI taxonomy): domain Eukaryota; kingdom Metazoa; phylum Chordata; order Crocodylia; family Crocodylidae; genus Crocodylus; species Crocodylus siamensis. Next base: position 152,976,680 of record NC_143396.1, on the reverse strand, counting down.
AATAGTCCCTAACCCATTATTTTGCCATGGTTATCTGGTCACCTCCTCCCCAAACTTTGCTGCCAGGTGCAGAAGTCTGGGAGCTGACCTTGCCTGTGAAAACTGAGGTGCAAAAGTCTCTGAGTACTTCAGCCTCTTCTGCATCCTCTGTCACTAGGTTGCCTCCTCCATTTAGTAGGGGACCCACACTTTCCCTGATATTCCTCTTGCTGTTGACATGCATGTAAAAACCCTATATGTCCCTTGCTAGCTGAAACTCCAACTGTGCTTTAGACTTTCTGGTTTCATCCCTGCATGCTTAAGCAATACTCTTATACTCCTTCCTAGATGTTTGTCCAAGTTTCCATTTATAAGCTTCTTTTGTGTGTGTTTTGGTTCACCAAAGTGTTCTCCACTAAGCCAAGCTGGTCTTCTGAAAGACTTGCTAGTCTTCCTGCATAGCAGGATGGCAACCATTTACCCTCAGTTTATGCAAATATCTTAAACTTCAAATTCAGGGTCTGATGAATGCAGGGTGAAAATCCAGGTCAGGAAATAAATCAATAGAAGTTTAGATATTTATCCTTATTAAACAACTACAGAAATTGATTCCATCCCATGTCTGAGTTTATATCAGTTTATGCAATGAAATTTAGATAAACATAAACAGGTTTGGAATTTCTATTTTGTTTCTGTTTTCATTTTTTTATTCAAATATACTGACATGGACAATTTCATAGACATCAGGGCTGGATGGGACCTCGGGAGATCATTTATGAATGTAAACCAAACCAAGCCAACAAAAATCACAGTGGAGAATAATGTAAATATAAAAATGAAACACTACAGCTTAGAAAGTTTAAGTGTCAGGAAATGTGTTTCTTGTAGCTACTGAAACATGTCACTATGTTCAGGTGTTGCAAAGCATTCAATTAAAAGTTCATGCATGTTCACATGTTTAAATACATACATTGCTTGCTGACATGAACTGAAAGTATTCTTCCATTTTAATCCTATGCCTTAATGCCAGACTTTGTTAAACAATTGTTCTGTATTGCTCCAAGGCCTTTTAGCAACTGGCAAAAGTTCTCCTATATATGGGCCCAAAGCCTGAAAAGTGACCAGGAACACTGCCAAGAGCCCCAACCCTACAATCAGGTCTGCACAGAATAAATACTGTGTGTGCTCTGCTGAAATCTCTGGGGATTCCACCTGCCTGAATCTGATTGGAAAGTCAAGGTCATCATTAATGATGTTCTTTAGGACTATTTGAGACAGAAACTGCTCTCTAAATGTAAACTTATTATCATTATTTCAATGTGCAATCACTGAACTAAACAGCAGCATTTAGATAACTGTGAAGAGCCCCACTGTCTAGGCAGGTGCACATATATATGCATGTCTCTGGAACATCATTCTGGCATATTGTTATGGATTTAGTGGAAAGTCACGAACTAGGAATTCACAGCATGTTGTTTTCAAATACTTATGACTTCACTATTTCTTCAGCAAATGTAAAAAGCACTTCTGTCCTCTTTGTAAACTGAGTTCAGGACAAGTTACAAGTTTTAAAAATAAGCTACTTTTGAGTGATACAAATGCAAATACAGAATCTGAAAAATGTCTTAAATCATGAAAATAAGCCTTCATTCCACAGCTGACTGTTCCCAGAAGAGAAAGGTGTAATTTTACCAAACTCCCACAGAATACCTCAATTTTGGATGGAGAGCAAGGATAAGATTTTTCATCCTAAAAGTATTTATCAGCTGGAAAACATTGCGGACACCAGCCTGTCATACAGGCTACAAATGCTTGGCTATGAAATATTTTAAAGGCCTATTCCAAACAGAACTCATAGGGAAATTAATTCCTGTGAAAAGACAACTTTGGACAAGGAAGAGTTAGTAGGCACTGGTAAATCATCAAGGAAGGGGCTACAGGGAGATGACAGAGCTATTTATAACTCTTCAGCTTATTGCTGCTAAATTGAGAAGTTGTATTGTCAGACAATTACAAGCATTCAGTCCATCAACAAAACCTCCAGTACTGGCCTTAATAGTTTTAAGAGCTATTTATGATAAATAGTTTCCTAATAGGAGATGCTGCAGTATGTTTATGTATTGGAGCTCAGAGTTCTGCTTTCAGGAATCAGTTGAAAAGAAGAGGTGCTACATAGCCTGAACATAGCAATCACTTGGATCTCTTTCCAATACTTCCACACAGACTGGGCATCAAAAGTGAGTCAGTTCCAAGAAATGAAGAAGTGAAAGGGACCTCTTGTGTCACCAAAGCCAGTCTCTACTACAGCCAGCAACTGCAATGCCTAATCACTTTCATTAATATATCAAGCATAGGCGAGTGGTAGGGGGTGCATGTGCCCCCCCGATGGGGCCATTGCCTCCCCGACTGCCAACACTGATGCTGTTGGTAGAGCTGGCACCCCACCCTGACAGGGCTGTCTAGAGACATACCTGGGGCTCCAGGTCTCCACCCCCCTCATTCAGGGCCATGGGGCTTCCCTCCCTGGTGGGTTCAGGTGGCCATAGCCATGCCTGGCCCCCCACTACCTCCAATGTTATGTAACCTCCCCAAAGGTGAGGGCTAGGGTTAAGGTGCCCCTACACGCCTTTCACTGGAGTGGTAACTGGTCTGGCATTTCCTGGGGGCTTCCGTGCCACTGAGAGCCCCACCATGCCACCCACTCCCAGCAGGGTGCAGTTTTCAGTCATGCTCAGGACCAGGACCAGGACCAGGACCAGGACCAGGACCCTCCTAGCCATCACCTACAGCTCCTCCCTTACCTCCAAGATGTTCCATGCAGCCTTGCAGCCAGGCAATATGGCTGCCTCCTCTGCCAGCAGCAAAATGCTCTGCTTATATAGCCATCCCTGAATCTAAAATGGCTGCTGCAATCAGGCACCTGCTGGCTGCTTGGCTTAGGTCTTAAAGTGGAAGGCACCAACAGTGCCCTGCCACACACCTCCTTCCTTAAAATGGTACCTGGGGGGAGGTTTCCCCTACTGCTCCTTGAAAACAGACTCCCTTTGGAGCCAATGAGAGTCTTCAAGTGGTGACCACCCCCAAGAGTGCTTCGCCACAATGGACCTATGGTCTGACCCAGTAAATAGCATTTTTATTCTAAAGTTAATTCCTTTTTTTCCTCTATGATACTGCAATATTCCCTTCTATTGGGTGGTGCCTTCCAACTTTGTATCACCAGCAAACTTAGGTAGGAAGTTCTTAATTTTTCATTCATTAATGAAAATATAAAATATAAGCATCACAAGACAGACCTTTCTGGAACTCGATTAGAAATCATGGATACCCCCCACCCCAGCCCAGTAATTACATCTTCAGCACAATCACACTATCATTTCCCACTATCCCTCTTACCCTACTTACAAATTCTTATACTTATCCCCCTCTCCCTAAAGATAATTCTTAATCTTCAATGCAGTACTGTAGCAAGCATTTTGCTGAGGTCTAGATACACAATCTTCCATGTTTCCTTTGATTAGAAAACTAATTTTCCAGACAAAGAAAGATATAAAGTTAGTCAGGGTAACTAAGATGCATCTATATGGAAATATCTTATGCAGCATATAAATAGCCTTAATTATAGATCTATTTTTACTTAGCTTTCAATTTACTTTAAATTGACCTAATCCTTCTATCCAGAGCTATTTTCAATAACCACCCCTCCTACAATATCATCAGTACTCACCAAAAAGCATCTAAAATAATATAAATTTGTTTCAGTCTGTCATTACATCCAGGAAAATCTACACCCTACTCCTAGCAGTAGCATTTGTTCTCCCAATCTATATCTGAAAAGTTAAAGTCCCATCTAATGACACAGTTCTCAAGAATATTTATAGTACTAAGAATATTACAGAGATTTGTATTCATATTAAAATCTGATACTGCAGTCTATAGCAGGCCATTAATGCTACTCTATAGAACCATATTTTCAGATCTTCCCCAAAGTGCAAATACATGATCTTGGGAACAAAGAATATTCCAGAGAGAGAGAGAACAATCACGGTGTCATATCAAATTCTTGGCCCTTGGTAAGTGGACAGGAAAAGGGGTTTATTGGCTATTCTTCAGATCACAGAGAAAATGCTATGATTTTTTCAGTGTGGCTAGATAAAAAGGAATACAGAATCAGAACAGATATGCTCACACTATTACCACTAATGGGCAAAGACTGACACATGCTCTGACATCACTTACTGACTGTAAGATCTTAGGGTCAGGGACTATCTTGTGTTCTTCACTTTTACAGCTTCTTACACAATGGGGTCCATGGTTTCAAGGCGCTCTAGCAAAACAAATAATAATAATAATGTTGGACCAATTTAAAAGTGTTCTAAAACCATTTAACTTGAATATGCATCATATTTGTAAGACATCTTTTCAACAGATAATCAAAAATTTGGATAAATAATAGATTGCTATATTGCTATGTGAAATGTCTGATTCCTGTGGTAACCTAATCTTACAAAATGTACTAATTTGTGATAGATCAGTAGGAGGGATAAGCAATGCAGTAGCTCAAATAAGAGTGCTAAAATAGCCCACAGCCACATACAGTCATTATGTTTCTACAGAGAGAATCACACTCGCTTCCTAGAAACTACAAGCATTCATTCAATTTTTTCTGGGGGAAACATGCCTCTTCCAGGAGAAAAACCTTCCAGAATCACTCTGATTGAGAAAGGCACAGAGAGCAGAGGGGAGGAGGCAACTGTAGACTGAACTCCCTCTCCTCAAAAGCTTTCTAGTCATGGAAATGCCTCAAGAATTTCCATTGGTAAATATGCTATTTGAGGCCCATGCTAATTCTGAAAAAGTTAAAAATGTACAAAGCTGGTGACCAAATTCATAAGCAAATGCAGAGCATAAGCTGACTAGACACAAGAATAGTTCACTGAGCAAGAGAGAAAAAAGGAAAATGTAAAGAAGCTGAATGAACACATACACAACACAGGAGACAAAGAATGCAAAGGAAGATCTGTAGACACTGCAGAAACAAAAACCATAATAACAAAAATTGCCCTCCTTATTGAGTCATATGCAATAATGGTGGCAAAGAAATTATATCTGCAGAAATAAACAACAAGAAAGTATACCACATGGAGAGAAAGCAGGGACTTAAGGATGAGATTTTGTATGTACATGACAGTGATTCCATGCACAACAGGAACAAATAAATGGTTTGAAAAGCTCAAACTAACACCGGATTCAAGAAAAGGTAGCAGCCCTCAAACAGGAAATTGAATACATACAAATAGTGGGGCATCAGAAAATGTACTTGCTTTCGTAGACCCCTGAAAAGGTTGAAAAAAAAAATTTGTACACAGCTAAGGCTTGAAAGAACAAATTTCCCAAGGAAAATACCTGAGATGCCAGATAAGTTAAAAGCTAATTAAAAACAAAACAAAAAAGCCCAAAAATTGGTGCTAAGATATATATGAGAGAGAATATAGACTTTGTTGGGTGTCATATAATGTTAAAAGCAAAGCAGGTTATGATATTCTTGTTTAATTTCATTATCACAAATAATTGTTCTTATTTATTATAACTTACTAAATAATACAGACTGTACCATATGCTTATAAATAAGAATTTAGATAAGAAGTACTTAAAAGAAGAACACAGTTTAGGTGGAGGAAGAGATAAAGCTGCCTTGACTCTCACTTCATGTATAAACATGAAAAAAAAACAACTTCAGGCATAGAATAGGAGGCAGAACTAATCTGGATATTGACTTCCTCTACAGACTGAATGCTGGAGAATCAGGAAACTAGTTAGGACCTCTTGAAGACCTTGGGGGTTTAATAGTTTCATAGTGGGTTGGGTCGGAAAGGAACTGAGCAGATCATCAAGTCCGTCCCCTGCCATAGCAGGAAAGAGTACTGGGGTCAAACGACCCCAGCAAGGTGTACATCTAGACTCCTCTTAAAGACCCCTGAGGTAGGAGCCAGCACCACTTCACTTGGAAGTTGGTTCCAGATCCTAGCTGCCCTGATAGTGAAGTAGCGCCTCCTGATATCTAGTTTGAATCTACCCTCTGCCAGCTTGTGACCATTATTTCTAGTCACTCCTGGTAGTGCTCGGGAGAACAGGGACTCCCCCCAGTGCCTGCTGGTCCCTTCTGACTAGTTTGTAACAGGCAACTAGATCCCCCCTCAGCCTTCTCTTGTGAACAGGTTCAGGTCCCCTAGCCTGTACTCGTAAGGCCTGCCTTGCTGCTCCCTAATCATGCAAGTGGCCCTCCTCTAGACCCTCTCCATGTTGTTCACATCCCTCTTGAACTGGACGCAGTACTCTAGCTGCGGCCTAACCAGTGCCACATAGAGGAGGAGTATCACCTCCTTGGACCTGCTCGAGATGCATTTGTGGATAAATGACAAGGTGTAGTTGGCCTTTCTGACTGCATCCCCATACTGCCGGCCCATGTTCATCTTGGCATCAGTGATGACTCCAAGATCCTTTTCTGCCTCCGCACTGATGAGAAGGGAGCACCCCAGCCTGTAGGTATGGTGCTGGTTCTTCTTCCCCAGGTGCAGCACCTTGCACTTGTCAGTGCTGAATCCCATCGTGTTCTTATCCGCCCACCCCTGTAACCTGTCTAGGTCCGACTGTATCCTATTCCTCCGTTCTAGCGTGCCCACATCCCCCCACATCTTAGCATCATCAGCAAATTTGAACAGGGTGCTTTTTACCCCCTCGTCCAAGTCACTGATGAAGATGTTGAACAGTGCAAGGTCTTCAAGAGCAGGTTGGATAGATATTTGGTTGGGGTATTATGATCCCAGCGGTCATTCCTGCCCGAGGCAGGGGTCGGACTTGATGATCTGTTCAGGGCCCTTCTGGCCCTAGAAACTATGAAACTAAGAAGTGTTTTTTTCTTTACTGGTGCCTCTGCTGGAAAGTGAGATTGGATTGATTTATAAATTGAAAATATGCAACAAATGTGTGTCAGTGCTGGCTACTTTTTTGCTATGCAAAGGGTAATTAGTTAGACGCTTGTAAAATAGCTAGTTAGAGGCTGCCTAGATGCAAGGCTCTATCTATGCTTATTGCACAGTTAGGCCAATATCCTTGCTGTGATGTGTGCAGCATAAAAATATAGCAGATTGTAAAAGAAAAAACCTCAAATTAAATATTTTTTCAGTTTATAAACAAGAATCACATCAACTCCCTATTTCTATATTATATTCTGTGGAAAAGGTTTGTTTTGATTGTATGTCATGCTATCATCACTGGGGGATAATTGGGCGAGAAAAGCTGTGGAGTGTTGTTGTTATGCAGAATTCTGAATGTGTGTGTTGTTCCTGGGGCAGCTGCAGATTCTTTATATCAGATCTCCTGCACCTCTTGATGAGATTGATTCTGGATTAGATTGCACTCTCTCAAGAGAATGACTCAGAATTTAAGCCAACAATTTGTTTTTCTCTCACATGTACCAATAAATAAATAAATACAAACCCACAGCACCTCGCCACTTTCACAACAGAAACCCCGGACCTGCTTCCAATGAAATCAATGACTAAACATTAATTGACTTCAGTGGGGCAGGATCAAACCTCAGAAAAGCAAATTGATGCATCCTAGGGACAAGCGTAAAGTAAAATAACCACAGCAGAAACAGCAATATTTAAAACACAGTCTCAGTTTTCCTGGCCATCCAGTCATTGTGAAAAAGAAAATAGAGTGTCCAGAAGCAATTAGGAAAAATGACAGGATCCATCCTACTTAATATTTTCATTACTCTTTGATTAGAAGATATGCCTTAATAATCCATTTTACACAATAAAATGTTTCAGCTTATTATATATTATAAACACTCCATAGTAGATTAAAATTATTATAGCTATTAAGCCCTTCAAAAGCATTATGCAAATTCTCTTTTAACTATAATACTATTTCATACAACCAGGAGCAAAGAAAGATGAGATTAGCTTAATTGTAAGAAAAGAACAAAACTTTTCTACATATACATATACATACTCAGTACTTTCTACTCAGTGTGGAGGCTTCAATTTTTTTAATCAAAGCCAAGACAGCTGTAGTAAACAAGCATCCTATCAAGCAATTCCTTCCAGGTAGGGTGAACAGGAAACTTGCATGCAACTTGCATCCTGACTATTCCTAATTAATTATATAAATGATAAGCCTGGCATTGTCTTATAAACCATACAAACAATTTTATTGTTCAGCCTTGGTATTTGACTTTTAATCATAAACCAATCACTTTCAAGTTGTCCATCTGGAACATGCAAGCTACTGTTAGATAAAACTATTTACTGGTTTTAAAACTCTGGTACATGAAATCTGCCCATCTTGGCAATGCCATGCTGATTTTATTTAAACATTTAACTCTGGCTTAGAGCCTTGAGCTTCACAGGCCACATTCAGTACAACTTTGAACAATGCATATTTTTTACCATACTTGTGCAGGTAGACCTGTGAGATAGTGCAATCCCTGACATATAGACATTCACAAATCCCAAAGAGCAAATGGATAATACAGCTTGAATGGGAATGAGTTGAGGAGAAAAATCAGGAATCCACTTGCCCCTGAGGTCACCTCATCAGAATTTGGGATTCAGATTCTGCCTGTTTGGTGGGAAGGAACTTGGAAACTGCAGGTGCTGATGGTCGCCATTAAGAGAAACACAGTGAGAGCCCTGCAAGTCCGCCCTCACCCCCCCATAGTTTTGGCATCTTAACCATGCCCAGCAAATGAGGAGCTAGTGAACTCTCCTTCCCCCTGGGAAAAAACTGAAAAAGTCAAGCACAGCTCTGAAATAGGCTGATGACTTCTGTCTTAACCTGCAGCTGCAGTGGCTGAAGAGAAGAAACCACATGCAGCATTCAGCAAGCTGGAGGGGTCTTAAATTTCTCATCATCCTCCACTTCATTATCTAGAGCACTTGGAATGGTCAACTGTGCTCCAAGTTCCTCTTTAAAATATCGTAGCTGCTAGTTCCTGGAGTTCATACTGCAGAACTTCCAAAGCTCTTCTCCAGTCAGCAAGCTTTTAGAAGAAGGGCTGTATGGCTAAGTTCAGACATTACACTTAATGTACTTTAAGTACGCCAAAAATGCTTTACAGCCACAACAGAACAAACTAAATCACTTTCAAATGGCAGATCCCACTGTAAGTTAACCCTAGATGGACATGTACTAACCCAAAGCACTTTCTGCTAGAGGACTATCAAACTTTTGTGCTAGATCTAGGGGTAACATAGAGTGCAACTGCTGCCATCCCTGGCAGCACTGCACAGGGATGTGCATTACCAACAAGCAGAGTTTATTTGCTATACCCACAGCCCCTTGGCTGTCACTGACCTGAGTCAGTGACAGCCTCTGATCCAGCCATGCACACAGCCTGGCAGGGAGGGAGAAGGGAAGGGGGATTTCATCCCTGCAGCCACCTCGACGCTGCACTATGCTATAGCCTGGCTGGGGTGGAGCAGTGAAGCAGAGGGCAGGCTGCAGGGGAAGGAGTCCAGGACATCTCTCCCAGCAGTTGCCCTAGCTGGGTTGCAGTGTACTACTGCTTGGCCAGGAATGACTGTGGGGAGGGGCACCAGGGTCTGCATCCCTGCAGCAGCCCCAGCTGGGCAGCTGTATTAGGCTGCCTGGCTGAGATTGCTGTGGGGGAAACTTTTCCTGAACAACAGGTCTGGGCAGACAGCAGCATCCCAACTAAATGGCCAGGGCTGCTGCAGCGGAAGGGCTCCAGGGTCTGCAGTCCTGCATCAGCCCCATCTGGGCAGCGCTGTGGCATTGCCCAGCAGGTGCTGCTGCAGGGACACAGACCTCAGATCCCTTTCTACTGCAGTACTCCTCCCCTTGCCACGCACACACAGGCAGGCACCGCAGATGCTGGGGGTGGGCAGGGAGCCTCCTCCCCATGTGAAACCATCTTCTCCCTCCCTGATAACCCAGGCAGCAAGTTGTGGGGGGCTCTCACAGTGGGAGGGCTCCGTTCTCTCCCTCCCACCCCTCCGCCCCCAGCTGCTGCTGACAGTCACCAGCTGGAAGGGGGCTGGGGCAAGACTGGAGAAAGGGGCAGAACTAGGGAGAAGAACTGCACTGGCAGCCTCCTGGGAGTTATGCAAAAGTGCCTTCAATTGCCCATGAGGACAGGCTGACCACTTCCCAGCCCCCCACCAACCAGTGAAAAGTAAAGCACAATAAGTTAGAGCTTTCACCAGGGGTTATTTGAACATCTGTTCTTAGCCACAGTCCTCTATTCAAATGTGCTCCATATAAGACCTCTGCTTGTCTTCAGTCTTACACTGTAGTCCCAGATCCTCTCAGGTCACAGCTTTAAGAATGATGGTATATCACTGCTGCTTGAAATTGCAGCATTGTTAAAAACAGATCTTTTTATTTTTTGTGACAGGGACAGCTGCTGTTTTCTAGTCCCTTTGAATCTTACAAAATGGGGGAGGAAGCAAAACTTTGAGGTAAAAAATCAATTATTAATTCTTCCTTTACAAAAACATTACAGCATAGCCAGACAGTCATAAGTATGGCAAAACATGTCTTGTATGTTGGAAAAAATAACTCTAAGAGCTGTATTTTATTATTCTTCCACTGAAGATATAGTCTGCTGTCTACCAAAGCTACAGACAGGCACAGAATCCAGCAAACCCCCAGTGGGCATATCTACACAAGATGTTTACTGTGGAGCTACCTAATTAGCTCTGCAATAAAGTCAGTGTCTACACGTGCAGCCCTGGTAGGCCACAGGAAACTAATTAACTCCACTGCAGGTTAGTACTTGTAAACACAAACACTATCTCATGGTTGTGTTCTTTGGTGCACAGCAATGCACATGTAGATGCTGACAGGGTTGGCTGGGGCACAAAGATGCTTCAGCGTGGGGGTGCCTGCCAACTCACTCTGCATAGGAGCGCCACTGTGCCCCAGGCAGGCCCTATGCTGCATATTGAGCTAAGTCAGAACAGTTCCAGGCTGGCAGGCTGACCCACTTGGCCCCCTGCCAACTAGGCCTGCTCAGACCTGGCTTAATATCCTGTGGTCCCAGGCAAACATGAAGATGTGGTGCCCAGGAGTGATAAACTCCAGTAGCTAAGTACTAGAGTTTATTGATCCATGCTAATAGCACACGTAGATGCACCTAGTGAGGACCTTGTTACACAGTTATTTTGGGCAGCTCCTGGAGCTCTTAACACAAAAACTGTCCACACATTAACTAGTTTTAAGCCACTTGTTAGGTGGCTTAGTTATTCCACTCCAGTCTAGGTTTAGTTCTGGTCTGTGCTCCCCAGCTCTGTGACACTAAGCTGTAGATACCCTAGGCCAGTGGTTCTGGATCTATGGTATGGATACCACCAGTGGTATGAAGACAATCTGTCAGTGCTATGCATTAACACATTTATTATAATTACTTTATATGACAAAAATTTGCTGGTGGCACTTAGGGTTGTATTTTTTTAAATTGGTGGTGTGCAATCTGTCAGAGTTTGGGAACTGCTGCCCTAAGCTACATCTTAGTCTAAACACCTACCACCCCCACTGGTCTGGATCTGGCTCACTGCCCCTCACCCCCCACATTGTGAGCAAGTTGGGAAGGGTTAACTTGCCTGCCTGGTTGCTGCCACCACTGCTGCTGCTTTTTGGGCTGGACTCCTGAAACAAACAACATGGGCAGCCACAAGTAAGGGGAGAAATGTAGGCGAGGGAGGTGGGAACCCCAAGAGGAAGAGGGGAGAGCCCTGGGGGGAACCAAGAAAGCTCCTGCTGGCCTGAACATGCAACTGCTCCAAACTCAAGATAGCTCTAACATGGATTAACATTTGTATAGTTCTCAGTGTAACATGTAACAAGGCCCTGACAAATGGAGGGTGACTTGAAGTATGACTGCAGCTGGCTACACTGAACCAAATAGAAACTATGTGGGCTTGTCTAATAAAGCAGTATATATGGCAGTATATGTTAGAAGTAGAATATTCCAATAGCCAGGCAAAAATTAATGTCAAGGCCAAAATAAAATGGAACAAATGTGTAAAATTGTAATGGAACAACATAGTTGATAGATTTTTCAAGCCTTTGGAGAAAAGTTTCATAAAAACCTTCATCAAAAGGTCTGCAAAAATATTTTATTTTAATAAATCAGCATATTTAGCAAAAAACAGATGTGTCAGAGAACAAGAAATCTAGCAAGCAAAATTTGACCAAATCTATTCATTAGGAACTACATTAGTGGACCATTACTTCTTTTGAGGCATTCAGGGAGGCATTCTCAGCTTTAGAATTTGGTCCACAGCCCACTGAAGCTGAAAGATTTCAAGGGACTCTTCTGGGTTTTAAATCAGAAGTAAATTGGTACAATCTTTGGCTGGAAATTTATGGATAGAAGCATTCATATTTGCTTATTATTTATTTAAATATATATCCCACACTATCCAAAAGGCTCAGTGTGGCATGCCTTCCTAAAAAAAACAGATCAGGATTTCTTGGAGGTCCATCCTCATCTGAACCAACTGCTCTAATGAAATATATTGACTAGCAGACTTGTTTATTCTTCTTTTAAAACTAAACCAAATCTGAGATACTTCAGTAAATAAAATAAAATCATTCTGCAATATCATTACAAATAAGCAAAGGATCTTGCTATATGAATGTCTGAAAGAGAGAAAGCTTTTAAATAACTACAACATCAATGAATATGCCTATCACCAAAGCTACTTGTTTTTTATCTCCTGGGCCCAAATCCAGACATGGAATAAGCACATGCAAATTTACTGACTTCAACAGAGTTGCATCCATTTACATGAGACTTGGATTTAGCCCATGATGAGTATATTTATGCAGCAATTTTGCTTAACTTTTCATTATTTTACATCAGTTATCAGAAAATCTCTAAGCTAAGGATTTGCACAATCATTCTGAATGCTAGTGTTTTAATGTTATCAAATAGTGTCCCTTGTAACTGCCTGTCATCATTGGTGATGCATGGGGGGGGGCAGGTGGTTACCACTCGCCTCTCTCCCCCCAGCAGTGTTGGTGGCATCTGTCAGCAGTCCCCAATCACTGCTGGCTGCCGCTGATGCCGCCGATGGCATCTGTGAGTGGTCGTCAAGTGGCGCTCGCCACCCCCCACCCTGCTGCCAACACTGTTGTTGCAGCCTGTGGGAGCTCCCCACTCAGCCCACTCCTGCCATCGCCACCACTGCGGCTGCCTGCAGGAGCTTCCCATTTGATGCCACCATGCCCCCACTATCGCCACCACCATCTGTGGGTGGTTGCTGTGCCTACCCCAGCTTCGCATTGTTCATGCCTGTCATTATTATCAGTACACTTCTTGAATGAACATGGTACATACAGAAGACGATTTCAGCAGGGAAAAGGATAAACTCCCATCAGAAAAAAGTGTTACGCCCTACGCCGTTACTAGGAGATGACCCTAATAAAGGGAACACCAGCAAAATTTAATATCATAGGCCCAAACTTCTGATTCTAGCAGTATACAATTGCTATATAGAGGTATCAGTAAAATTTCCCTGGGGAAGAATTTGGAAACCATGAACTCTGGAAGCCATTTTGAAATGAAGAACTACTTTTGTCCAGTCCCAACAGAATGATCTGTCTGTGTGAAGATATTGCTTAATTGAAGGGAAAAAATGGAGTAATCTAAATACTACCTATAATTACTTGCCATGACCCCTGCCAGACTGAGCAATTCAGGTGGATACATTGGTCCATTTCTTTACTCTGAAAAATTACATTTTCTTCTGATACCAGAAGTGAAAAACAGAAGAACTGCTGAGATACTGGTCTTTATTCACTAGCAGAAGTTGCCTACCATGGGTCAAGTTTATAGCAGTTCAATCACATGACAAGGTCAATACTAAGTTACTCTAGTGGCTACTATTATATAGAATACATCACTAATTTAAGGTCACAGTAAAAAATGTTCAATGACTCTTGCCTCCATCGGTATGCAAGTAAGTAACCTTTGTCTTCTTCAAACCTCTCTCCTGAAAACTCTTAACCTTCTGCCTAACTTTAGCTGAGCATATTCCCTGTGACTCCTGTGAGATCATTAAAATAACCATCGGGCACAGTAAAGTTCACAATTTTTGTAGGAAACAAGAATTCCTTATCATTTTTACATTTTCTAATTCACACCATTTCATATTTAAGAAATGATACATCCAAAACCACATTAAAAAGAAGATAACATAAGATGTTTAGTCAAGTGATTCTCAACCAGGATTCTGTGACACCTTGCTGTGAGGTCTTTTTAAGTGTGCCCCAGGGTGCCTTGCAACGTTAGCACTGTTAGGTGCGGAAACATGATGCAAAGCATAAATCCAGAGATTTCAAATAGGTATCCATAGCGTTAAAAACGTTCTGACTTGCTGTGATGTCTCTGAGTTCTTTGCAACAGAAAAAACTGCTGTGCTATTTTCCTGTTGTCAAAAAATGAGTGAAAACTGAGACCTTGCATTTTCTAAGGGGTTTCTCAAGTTTAGCAAGGGGTGTCTTGAGTCTAAGAATGTTGAGAACCACTAGTTTTGACATGCTGTTGCTACCAGGAATTTAATGATATGGTTGTGAACTGTTATCTTTGCAGGAAACCAACTTATTCAGAGTGTAGCTAGGAAGGTGTTAAGTGAATGAGGCAGGGATTTTGATTTGTTTCCTCAAAGATAGGTATGTAATTCTGTAAGAAAAAAACATTTTTTCTAAAGTAACACATTTTCCCCTCTAGTATATAATACAAGAGAAGAGCATTATAAAATAGAATGGAATTAAAATAATATTGTATCAAATGTTCTACACAGTATATTTTGTGTCCACTAAAATAAGTACATATCAGGGGAAGGGGTTACATAATTTATTCTGTTATTGTTTTAATTATCTTTTCACATATTTTATTTTCAGCATTTAATGCAGATACCTCTTGTCTTGTTCTATGTTTATGTATTTGTCTATCTAACTAATTTTATAGATGTGTTTGTAGTACCTGTATTTGTAATACATGTGTATACCACACTTCTATTATGCCTGGTAGCGACTTCTAGAGAAACTTACACCGCCTCCTAAATTGGTAGCAGAGTGGCTATACCCATCCAGTGCTTTTGATGGCCCAATTAGCTCATCTATATGCTAATTTGCCTGCCCACTGTACCTGACAAAGGCAATTACATTGCACCTGGTTTAGAAGGCAACTCACCTGGAGCACCAAAGCATGCTTAAGGCTGCTGTGGCCAAGTGCAGGGAGTACACCATGCAGAAATAGCCACAATATCTGAGCATGTGAAGGGTGAAATATGAATCCCACTGAATTTAATGTAAGTTTTACTACAAAGTTCTATGGAGCCAGGATTTCACCTTAAGTGCAATATCCATTCTCCAGGCATACAGCTCAGTAATGACACCATATATATTGAGAGAGTGAAGAGGCAAAAACTACTCATAATTAGGGTGAGAGGTAGGGCAGCTACACACACCCACCCGCACACACACATTGACATTACAGGCCTTGACTTTGATGTTTTCAGCTGCCTCAGAATCAATCTACCTTTTGGATTTTGCTGAGAAAGAAACAAGCTGATGAGGAATAAACATATTTTCTTAATTAGCTTCTCTGTTCAAACGGGCCAAGATTTTGTGTTCGGTCAAAATAAAAATGCATTTTTCTAGAGCCATATCAATGTAGTAAGAAGCAGTGAAATTTTTTGAATGTTGATCAAGGATCTGAAACAAAAATTTCTCACTTTAAGCCCCACATGTACCTACTAACAGGGGCTACCTTGCAGCATCAGCACTAACCTGAATCCAGTATTCACAGCTCCTTTCACCATCCACTCAGACTCTGAACCAGTGATTACAGTGAGTTCTTGCCTATTCTGGCAGGGACCAAGAGGCAAAAAGTAGAAGAGCATGAGGAGGAGGAGGGAGTCTCAGTCCCTGAACTAAAAAGAGTATGTCGGTGTTGTGGCCTACATTTGTATATTAGCATCTCTTGAGGCAGCAGAACCTCTCTCAGCCTACACACAAGCAAATGTGTAAGTTCATAAAATAGTAAAAAAATTGTTCTCCCTTAGAGAAGTTTTAAATCTGGAATAAATCCACTGACAAGGTTTATACATATATAGGCACAAATTGATATCCTTATGTCTCACTCAAGTATTACAATTTTCATACACTCTTAATAATCAAGGAAATGTGGCTTGCCTAATTAATGAGAGAACTGTCACTTCTGATTCCAAAATATTATCCTTTTTACCATCTATCGAAGTAATTTATATGCTCTTACATCATTTCTTGAATCTGCAGTTTGATGACAATCTCTCACACACTTGTAAAATAAAATGTTAATCTGGTATTGGACTGAAGTTCAGTTAATGTGCTTTCTCTTCATGTCACATTCACACTGGGGGTTTAATTTATAAATCTTCCCAGTGTGGGCAATTTTGCTTTCTTTTCACACAGACAACTGAGACTTGCTGTTCAATGAAAATGTGGTAAAATCTTACCATTTAAGAATAAAATGTGATGCAGACTTGCTTATCATGGACAGAAAGTTTTGTAAATTTATACTTTATTGGAGCATATGGAGAAATAGAAGTGCATCAAATTAGTTTTAAAGTATCCAGTTTTCAAATCCTCCATGAAACCTAAATATTTTGTCTTAAAGGCCCTGATTCAGCAACAACCATAAGCATACACCTAACTTTAAACTTATAAGTAATCTAACTGAAAGCAAGAAGGGTTACTCAAACGTTTGAAATTAAGCATGGTTAACTGCTTTGGTGAATTTAGGCTACAGTCCACAGAAGCCAACGGGAATATTTTCACTGTGTTCAGTAGATTCTGGTCGGGGCCCCTGTGCCCACCCTGAGGGGTGCTTGGAGAAAGAAGTTTACACCGATAACCTGGAGTACAGCCTATGGCATTGTCCTGATTCAAGAGTCCCTAGATGCTGAATCCACACATATGTGGATCCCATGCCTCTTAGTTCAGCCTATGCCCAATGCCCTTATCTGAAATAATGTTTATGGATCTGGCTTGAAGCCCACCACCCTATTTTGCAGGGAGTGCCAAAGCTTGCTGAGGAGTTCTTTCATTTCTTCACACAAGTATACACCCAAGTTCCTTCAACAAAATGTGGGCCTTCCACCAACAAGTGAATTTTACCTGTTTAGTCTATAGTCCTTTCATTTTCAGCCATGTGTAGAAGTGAGAGAATGGATATATTATGCGGTGTTGTATGAAATCTGTAAGCGTATTTTTCAACATTTTTTACACAACTGGTGGAGGAACAGGGATTCTTGCCAGAAAGCACAAGTGCGCATAGGTTAAAAGATATTGAAAAAGTTACTGAAGTAAAAGGCTGAAGGAAAAACTATTTGACTTTATCATACACACACACACACACATATTATAACATCATGTGATGTATTTTTGAATGAAATACAATGAAACAAAAGAAATGCAATAATGCAATACATATTTTAACACTGCTTCTCCTACCTTATATGGATTCATACCCAGATTTTTTTTATTCATCCATATAACTTTATTTGGCTAGAATTTTATTAGTAAAGGAATAGAGAGGTATAATAAGAGTTGCTTCTCAAAGAATATTATAGCTATATTTCTTAATAAAATAAGAGCACAGATAACAGAGGGTTTTAAAAAGAAAGAAAAGGAGCTGGGAGAATAGAATGGAATAGAAAAACCCTTGTATCAGTACAATTCTCAAAGAAAACATGAAATCTAAAGAGTGATATAAAGTGTTAAAAGTTTCTGAGTTTGGATTTAGTTTGGAGAAGCAAATAAAAGTTCAGCTGCTTTATCAACGTTGTTGGAAACTTCTCAGGGCAGCAAACTGGAGCAAGAAATCTCATGAAAATAGATTTTTTTTTTTAAATGGAATTACCAGTATTTCCTTGTTCAAGTCACACCAGTAAAAAAAGCAACAGCTACTCTTGTTGCAATATTTTGCAAATATGTATAGGTGTAAAAGTGCTTCTTACCTGGGAGCCAATACCGGCACAGACATATTTTGGTTTGTGCCACCAGCAGAATCTGGCCTATGACTTGATTAGCTTTGCCCACTCTCCTACTTCTCCAGCAAAAGTTCAAACCTTTTCATAATAAGGGTTTACTTCCCTTTGGACCAGGGCTCACAAGCTGCCTCTTCTCTTAGTCCTAATGGTAAAACAATAGAACTGGTAAAAATCAATGAATATTTAAGAAAACACATCATTAGCAGTTTTTTAAATTAAAAATAGTCTCTGGTTTTGATAGGTCTTGTTCTCAGGTCCCTTTTTATCTCTAGCTTCCTAGCCCAAAACATGAGCCCTTCCCCAACATTTTGGATGTTCCCCTCTGCTTTTTCCTAGGGCCTGTACCTGCAGAAACCCACCAGTATTAACTGACCTCTTCAGATCCCTTAGAGTATAGGGAGACATGGACTACTTATCATCACTGGAAATCTCTCAGTTCAAGGATAATCTCTACCACAGTTCATTCACAGATATTGAGGTGACTTGAGAGTTCAGTCTTTGAACCACAGGTCTGTCCACAAAAGTTACAGTTCTTTCCACAGGGGAGAGTACACTGTAGATCAGGATTTCTTTCCTTTTCCTTTCTCTTCTCTACTCCAAGGGCAAGGCACTTTACCTGAGAGTGGGCTGCTGTTTGGTTGAAATTGCAGTGCCATTGCAGTTTGTTAGCTGCGAGTAACTCCCCACTCTTGATGTTGGCATCTTTTTTCTTGAGTTATGGTCGTTGTAGCATTTCCTCCGGCTGCTGCAAAATCTCAGGCCACAGCTAAGCTGAGAGTAGAGCAATTGCTTTGGGAGTCGAGTGTCAGGCATCCATACATAATGTCAGGTCCAGAAAAGTTGGTGCTTGAGAATCACCACCTCAATACTGGTAACATTGGCTTCAGCAAGAAGGCTTGGGTTTTTGCATTGATCTTCTCATTTAATGCAGAGGATTTTCCAGAGGCATTATTGATGATACCTTTCCAAGCTCTTCAGATGAAAGTGATCCACATTCCACATTCATAGAGGAGAGTGGGGATGATGACTGCATTGTAGACCTGGATCTTGGTGTCTTTCTGGAGATCACAATCAATAAAAAATGTCAAAGCAATTTTCTGAAGGAAGTGCTTGCACATGGGATTCTGTGTTGGATCACCTCATCAATGCTTGCTCTCTGAGGGTAAGTCCACATATGCTGGCACATGCACTTGCAGCAGCTCAAATAGAAGGGACACAAATTTGAGCTGGGGATTTTTGCTTCAGTGCATATGCCAAGAAATGCACTTTGGTGTGGGGCAAGTTGTGCCACTTGGGGCAAAATAACCCTGGCCAGTTCTTCCTGCATCTGCACCCAAGGGAAGCAAGAGCCTGGGGCCTGTGGTAAATCCTGTGGTCCACTCCCCCTGCCCTGGTGTTTGTTGTGTGGCTGAGTAAGACAGCTTGAATATCCTCAGCCCTTGTGTGTCTGTGTTCTTCCCCCACCTTCCCACAGGCACAGCCCCCCCTATGGGGCTGTAGCTCAGTGAGGAAAAGACTGGGGCTGTAGCTCAACCCCTGTGCCTCCCTCTTCTGCCTGGGTCACTGGGGTCAAGAGCTTTGCTCTGATGGTGGATGACAGGTGGGCTCACTCCCCCTGTGCTCCAAGGCATCTGCTGGAGCGTGGGCTAGCTGCTCTACCTGGGGGTCTACCTGTCCCCCATGGACCCCTCCCCACTGGAAAACTGGCAAGAGCTGGAGGCAAGGGTGGTGGGAAGACTCCAGGCATGGGTGGGAGTGTTGCAGTGCTTCTCCCTGTGCAGGAGGGCACTGGCGTTCAACCAGCTGGTCCTATCCATGCTCTGGCCCCACTTTCACACTCTGCCAGGGCCCCCTGACGTCCTAGCTGGGCTCCGATGATGTATGCTGGAGCTTTTCTGGCCAGGATGTCACTGGGTTGCTGTGGAGGAACTGAACCTCCCCTTGTGGGAGGGCAGCCAAGGCCTGGTTTGCCTATGCAACCAGGTCCTGACATTCCACTTTCAGGCCCTGCAGCAACTGCTATACAGTGTCAGTAGCCACGTGGCATAGGGCCACCTGGGGCATGCCTTCTTCTGCCACTTCCAAGGGCTCCAGTACAACTGGAAGCTCCTCAGCCTGTGGTGCTTCTCCCTGCAGGACCTGAAAGGGCTGCCAGAGTTCTACCAGGACCTCCTCTGGGCCTGGAGGCTGGTCTCCAGGTCCCCTATGACACTCACCCAGGGCACTGACCTGCTCATCAGGCCTCTCCTCTGGAACCCCCAGCTGGAGGTGTCAATGATGGAGGAGCCCCAGTTGCAACAGAGGCTGGTCCTGGGTGGTGTCACCCATACTGGACCATGGTAGGTGGGCATGGGTGGAACCCACTGCACTGACCCAGCGCATGGGTTTATCCACAACGCATGCAACCTCCTGCCTAGTCCAGGAGGTGAAATCTGCCCTACCTTCTGACGTCCTTGCCTTTGTTGACCAGGTCCTGCATGATGGTAGTCCCTGCCCCCGCCCCCCCCCCCATGTCCTCCAGCCCACCTGAGTTTGTCGTGGGGCCAGTGCCTTCCCTGACCTCGCAGCATTCCATGCTCTACCACCTGAGCTAGCTGGAGGATACCAAGCCAATCCACTTCTACACCATCTATTGCCACCACCTCTACACTCTTATGCACTGCACAATCCACCATGAAGCCTTTGCGTCCTGCCCAGACACAAAGTGACAGGACCTGATTGGTGAGAGCATAGCTGGGGCACCTGAGTGCCTGAGCCTGTACTCCACCCTCATCCCACGAGCCACAGGTGGTCTCAGCTGGTGGCTCCTCCATGGAACCATTGCCACAGGTGTGTATACAGCAAGCTTTACTCACACCCTGGTCTTCTGCCCCTTCTGTGGACAAAGAAAGACCCTAGCCCTCATGACACTCGAGTGCACAAGGCTTCAGCCCTTCTGCCTCTACCTTCAGAACCTCCTATTGAGGTTCTAGATGAACTTTATCCCCCACCTTTTTATTTTTAGATACCAGATCCATGGCCCAACAAGTCCCAGGATCTCCTGGTCAACCTCCTCCTGGCCCTGGCCAAGTGGACCCTGTACGTGACCAGGAAGGAGGCTCTGGCTGGTAAGGTGCATGGAGACTGTGGGGCCGCTTTCCTTTCACTAGTCTGCACATGCCTGTGAGCAGAGCACCACTCGACAGCATCCACCAGCTCCTTGAATGCTTTTGAGGACTGGTAGGTATGGCCCAGGGGACTCTGCTCACTGACTCCTTTAGGAGCGCTCATTTTCATGTTTTGACCCCTTGGCCCACACAACATTCTCATCCTGTTTTTTGCCTCTGTTATTCCCAGAATTTTGTTGTTTCATTCATCCATTAACCTCTGTACAGTAGGGGCTACTAGTTAGCCAGATGGGCCTTAGGGCCCACAGTAATTGGATGAAACAAATAGATATGCCCAGCCAATTGGTATCTGGGGACACTACCTCTTGTGCCTACCAGAGTGCTGAATCAACCCTAACTAAGAGTTCCCTGAACCCTCTACTCACTGTAGCAGTCACTAACCTGTTGCCACCTGCCACAACATGTGGCCCCAAGGCTGTGCACCTGCCATACCCGGATGGGGACTGCACAGTCACAACAGAGGCATCTGGATCTTGGAGCCAACTGCCAGTGGGCCATAGCTGCACAGTTGTCCTTTGTGCTGCATTACTGCCATGTGTGCCACTGCCCTGCCGTCTAAGCAGCTATCGCCCAGAAGATGTTCTCAGTGTGGTGGCCTGTTTTGAACTGCTTCCTCCCACAAGGCCACAGCCCCCCACCACAGAGCACACATGTGCCCCTCACAAGGCCCTAGCCCCCCACTAGGTGACAGCCCAAGTGGCCCCTGTGCTACCTGAAGCTGCACAGCCCTGCATCATGCTGCATCAAGCCATGCTGGCCCTAAGACAGGTGGCACAGATAGCACTGGGTCTGAGGCTACTGGGGCCGTGCTGTGCCGTGGGGATCCTCTGGCCACAATGGGCCCTGAGCACCTGACAGCTGCTGCTGTTGTGCTGGGTGGGGGGGGAGTGGAGCCCTGTGATGGGAGGGCTGTGAGCCCTGTGGGGGACCCATGTCCCCCAACCAACCCCTCCACCCCAACATATCTACAGCCTCCTTCCCACCCCCCCTGCAAAATCCCCTCCAACTCCCAGTTCCCAGGTATTGGGGACAATGTCCAGGTCACAGCCTTTCACCGCTCCTGCTTGCCCTGCACACAAACACAGTGTGCTAGGGCAGCAGAGGGCACAACAAAGATGCTCTGGCCAGATGCCAGGGCATCTCTGGAGGTCCAAGCCCTGGCTTGCCTCAGGGCATGGTGGGGAACCATGCCCTGTGCTGCTTTTTTCTGGGATGTTTTTATTTGATACCTGGAAATCCAGGTATCAAATTTTGAGTCCATGCTCCAAATATACAGCACAGGGAACATTTTAAAATTCTCAGCGTACCTCTTGTGGCATCTCAGCTGGAAATACTAAATGATGGTGCAGTAACAATGGCACCATAGGGGATGTATAGATGTACCTAATGTTTACTTCAGAAGGGAGATGTTCTTTAACAAAAATCAGGATGATGGGCAAAAAAATCAAGAACAGGATTGGGGGGATGCAGCATCCTTGATTGAATCCAGTTCAGATGACAACTGGATCTGTCTCTAAATTGTTATAAACAACTGTCACAGTCGTATGGTTCTAGAGGAGCCTCAGGACCTTGATGTATTTTCAGGGCATCCAAGTCTAGCCAGTACTTTTCATAAGGCTTCACCATCGATGGAGTCAAAATCCTTAGTGAGGTCAACGAAGGCCATATACAAGGTTCTTATGTTGTTCCTGATACTTTTCTTGGACCTGGAGAGCAACAAAAATTATGCCAATTGTCCAGCAGGATGCTCTGAAACCACACTGAGATTCTGGCAGAACTTTCTCAGCAAGAGGTAGAAGACAGTTTAAGAGAAGGTAGGAAAGGATGTGCTTTGCTGTGCAAAGGATGGTGATACCTCAATAGTTTCTGCATAGATTTATCTCCTTTCTAGTCTAGATAGTCATGATCTTGGTGTTCCTCAGGTCCCCCAGTTTCTCTTTGTTGTTCTAAATTCAAAGAATACATTTGTGAAGTTCCAGTACCAGTTCCTTGCTACCAGCCTTGAAGATTTCAGAGAATTTTTATAGAATATGTGGTACTTATAATCCCTGGGCAACCTCACAGAATGCTGTAGTAAGCCTGCAATTGTCATAAGCCCTTCACACTATTTTACGTAGAAACTAGCAAGAAGAATGAGTTAAATGTGGATCTGGTCTTAAATGACTGGGGATGGTCTGTGACAATGATTTAGTGGTTTAGGTTAAGCATGGTTTCTACTCATACCACTTTCTCATTGTGGTCCCAGCCACGCACAGCACTAGGGTACAGTATGTAATCCCCTGGTTTTACTTTATCTGCCTGATATGTAGGCAAAGTAATGGTATACCTCATAGACTAACTGAATCACAGATACATATGCTTTTTTAAATCACAGCTCACTTAAACAGATTCTATAAAGAACATGCAGAAAGCAGGCTATCAAAAACAAGTAGTGGTGGGAAAGAATTTGTAATACCTGTTAAGATCATATTTAACACAATCCAGTCTGTGGATAATTTGTTGTTCTGCAGTTTTGCATTTAGGTCAATTTTTAAAATTCTGTTGTTAAAGAAAAGCTCTTCTCATGCCAGCAATAGAATGTCCAGGGAGGTGGAAGTATTTTGCCACAGATTTTCTTGCATTTGTGGACT
Organism: Crocodylus siamensis; assembly: GCF_052110815.1. NCBI lineage: Eukaryota > Metazoa > Chordata > Crocodylia > Crocodylidae > Crocodylus > Crocodylus siamensis. The sequence continues at coordinate 152,952,830 of NC_143396.1, read as the reverse complement.
TTATGTCAACTCAGTGTCCATTCATTTTGTCAGCTAGGTGTCATTTTGTCTGCCCAATATAGATAGCAAAGGGGCACCATGAGCAGGTGATGGCATATGTGATGTTGGAGGAGGAACAGGTGAATTTAACTCATATATTACAATCCCTGTTATTTTGTCCAGCGATGTGTGGTCTGTGTTGATGACGGAGCCACAGCCGGCATTTGGGTCTCTGAAAGTAGGAGTTGGGTGGCCTGCTGCTGCAGAAATGCAGTTTGAGTTTGGAGGGGTTGTCTGTATGCCAGGAAAGAAGGTATATTGTATGGCTATGTTGAGATGACTTGTTAATTTCCAGGGGGAGCTGGAGGTCATGAATGATGTACCCAAGGTGTTCAAGATCGGGGCTGTAAGTGATATGATCCATGGAAATCTATGATATCCCTTGTTTCATAATTTCAGATGTCATTCCTGTCCAAACCTACAATTTTCTTTTCCACACCCATCAAAATATCTTTCAGTCCAAAAATGAAACTTTTATGCCATGTTGTTCTACCATATCAGTCATAAAAATTATTTCTACTATCTAAGAATTGACACATTGAATTATCATAAAATATTAAGAGATCCCTGTGATCCAGTGAGTAGCATGTAAGGACAACTCAGTGTAGGCTAACATACTGACAGATCACACTGACCAGTGCAGACTACGGACCCAGCAAAAGCCTAAGTTATGAATAATATGTGCTTAAGATGTTATACCATTAACAAGCAATAAGATTAATCCATAATCAAAAAGCTCGAATTTAAGGCAAAAACAATAGTCTGGGAAAGTGGAAAAGGAATATGTTACCAAGGCCAAGTGAGAATAACTGATTTTTGGAAAGTGCTTAATAGCAGCTAAAAATTACAACTGATGGGTTTTTTCCTTTTGATAAGAATTGAATCATATGAAGTTAACTAGCATCGTATTGAAATAGTCATACATTTTCGTTCACTAGATACGGTAATGCCAAACTGTATATGTACATGAGAAAAAAATGAAAGGAGTAGTTAAAGGTGTTCTGGGAAGACAAATCCAGGAACACAGAGGAAAAGTAGAAATTCGCTCCTGAAAACATCTGCGGAAGTATGGCTACAACAGATGGTTTAGTCCAGTTCTCAAAGTTTTAATGAAACAAAGAAATTTGAACAAAACTAGTCAATGAATATTAAAATAAGTCATAAGCAAATATTGTGTATAAATGGGAGGGGGCGTGGAGAGTTGGAGATCTCAGCAAATTCAAGACAACCTGCTGCCAATTGGGACTCCACTCTTCTCCTTCCTGCCTCTTCCCAGCCAGTACAGGTGAGAACTGGTATTGTACTGTTGCAGGTAGTTAGATAGGCATTGAGAAGACAAGTGTTTCGTTTGTGTTTTGCAGTGTAAATAATAAAAACTTAGGGTATAAATCTGTCTCTTGCTACTTTATCTGGCTTGGGTGGTAGTAGCACCCTGCCTGTTAAGAGGGAATGAAGGATCACTGGGAAGTATAATTGTATTCTGATCTGGTATAATCATTAGGGGAGTCGTAACTGTCCCTTAATCTTATGTCAAAGCTTGCAAAAGAGGTCTTGGTCATAAATAAACCAGCACTCCTAAAGGCTGAGGGATTCTGGATTTTTGGTAACAAGTGTTATTCCTACCTTTGCCACTGACTTTCTAAATATCTTTTGGCAAGTCACTCCCCTCCGTCCCCTTCAGTTTCTCTGTCTGTAAAAAAAGAGGGCACAAGTGAAGACACACTGACTAACTTAACCTGATAAAACACTTGAGTATTGCAGAAGATACGTGTTATATAAGATGTAAGTATTATTAGTAAGGAGATTGTTCCTGTGGTAGTTATATGTAAAGTAGTAGAGCAAAATCTGTCCCTTATTTCTTACCCTGATCATACTTGTGTGGCTACTTTTAGGCGCATTATAAAGAGGTTTCTTCATGTGTACAAAGTTACAGGGTTGTTTTATAGATCATAAAAATATGTAGTCAATTACTTCAAGTAACACTTGGGGAACTACATGTAAATGGTGCATAAATTGCCTAATGAATCAAGCCAAAAGTTGCTTTTAGAAAGGAAAAACCTGAAGAGAAGCAAAAGCTAACATGCACAAAATTGAGAAGGCAAAAGTTATTACAGTCGTGCACCTTCCATCTCTACTGTAAACAAAATGCAAATCTGAAAACAAAGCTGCTTCAAATATACACATACAGGAATTTCACTAGTAAAACTTAACATCAAGGATAATGTGCCAAAGCACAATAGTCAATAGTGCTTTGAGTGATATCCCAGTACACTTGAAATGCGTGTAAATTTACAAAAACAAAAAAAGCCCACAACTTATTTTCCACTGAAAAGTTTCTATATAAGGCATCCTAGAGCCTACATACTGCAGACTAGCTGAAGGTTTAGTAGGAAAGAGTTCTATTACACTCACTAATGAAAGTGAGGATTTTCTTTTTTTCACAGCTTAGAGTTAAAATAAGACCTCTAAAATGTAAAGTTACTGTTGGTCACAATCATTACATTGTTTTTTAAGTTATTCAATTTGTTTTCTTCCCCCCCCCCCACCAAACCTTTTAAACACTGAGTTATGGACTGGATCCAAAGCACACACAAGTAAATGGGATATTTTTTATTATTTTCAATGGGGATGCAATCGTGTTAAAATTTGACTTTTAAACAATTTACTATTGCAGAATTATAGGCTTGATTCCATTCCCTTTGAAGTCAATAGCAAAAGTTCCATTAATTTACATGGTAGAGAAAAAGACCCTTAGGCCCAAACCCAGCTCTCAGAAGCTGACCGGTCTTTGGAGAGTGTATGGAATGAAGGCAAGGATGAGAAATCATCCCAGCCCCAATCACAAAGTCATTGTATTACCACTGCACAGGAGCTACTTCAGCTTGATGTTTAAAATAGAGTAGTTGCAGTAGACAAGCAACCTTCTGTGCAAAGATAGCAGGATCAACATAGCCTGCTCCACCTATGCTCCATCTCTTCTTGCCCCCAATGTTGTGTCAGATAGCAGTTCATACAGAATTAAGAAGCTCAGTAGAATTATACTCCATGCTGAACAGAGCAGTTCATTCCACTTTGAGAGAGTCACCTGATGCCCTCCCTTGAGCTATTGAACCTATACCTCTCGAAGTTCCTCTGGGTACCTCTATAGCTTTAGAGAAGGCTGAGATTATCTCTTGGAAACATAAATATAATAATTCTCTTATTAAGTGCCTTGTATCTGTGGACCACAAAGCATGAACACCACATGTCCCTGGAGGCTAGGTGGCACGACAACTGCCCGCAGGAGGTGGCAGCAGTGTCAGTGGTGGGGGTGTGGTGATAGTGAACAGGGAGCCATGGCAGTGACGGCAACCAGCTGCAAATGCCACTGGCAACAGCAGAGGCAGCCAAAGGTGACTGGGGACCACCTGCAAACACTGCCAGCAGTGGCAGTGGCAGAGGGGCATGAGCGGTGACCACCCGCAGGCGCTTTTTGCACTGCCAAGCTCAGGGGGTGAACATGCACCCGTGTGCACCCCCTAAGCATCGCCAATGCCACAAAGTATTTTGCAAGCCTTCAGTAGCATTCACAATACCACTGGCAGAGACGGGTCAGCTGCAGTACACACAAATGAGTTATTGGGTTGAGCAGGAATGAAGGAATACATATGTATGGGGCAAGAGGTCTTTTATTACATGCTTCTGGGACAGTTTGTTTTTGTTCCTTTCTGTAATGCAGAGAAAAGCAGCAAGTATTCACATTGCTGTGGGATAGGGGGTATTGATTTTATTTCCACTACTGTATCTTGAGACTGCATTAGGAGAAAAGAAACCCAGTATCAGAATACAAAGCAAAGGGGATGTATGATTCAGCGCAGTTGTGTACTGAATACAGTAAATATTTGTACTATCATCATGAGAACTGTTGCGAGTCACTCTAAATAGAGAACATCTCCCCAACTGCAAGCTGGACTTCTTGAGTGTTTCAGATTAATAACTGTCTGAAGGTGAAAAGGTAGAAAAATGCTGTGCTTTCTATTGTGTACTTTACACTGAGAAGTTCTTTTTTACAAAGAAAATGTGACTTGACCAACAACCTTGACTGATTCAGTTCAAATGACCCAAATCATATGTGGGGTTGAAAGGATTTGTGTATTTATTTTTTAAACCAAGGTATTTATTCAGCTCTCACCCCAGTTATGCCTAACCACCTCAGAGATGTTAATAAATTAGCACGCAAGGTTAAAATGATCACAGCACAATGAAGCTATTGATCAAATTTTTCAACAAGAGCTTTAATTCTGTATTTTACACCTCCAGTTATGGATGGTAGGAGCTCCTTAGTAACATCTGTAACATAACACAACCTGTTACAATCTCCCTGAAATTTCCTCCTTAAAATTAACCTTTTCAATGATGCCTCTTAAAAAGCAGCAGTGGGTAGGCAGCTGGTATGTTATCATTACTACTTAGCATTCTAATCTGAATTGCTTTATCATTATCTTATATTCTTCCAGCAAAATGTTGCATCCACCTGCTCTATTTCATGTTAGACTTTAGAGTTTAAGCTCTTCAAGAAGGGACAGTCTCTCAGTATACTGCTATATAGCGCATAGTAAAATGTGTCAGGGTCTATGGGAGCTAGAGAAGGAGTCATACTATGTTTGTTCAGTATGGAAATAGGATAGTCCTCATTTTACAGTGGCAACTCAGTCACAGAACAATGTACATAGTTTTTTTTAGCTTGCTGTTGAGGCTGCTAGGAATCAAAGCATGCAATTATAGAAGCTGTTCAAACCAGTAACATTTTCAAAGTGGTAAGTGGGTTTCTCAATTATAAAATTCCATCTCTAGCCTGACTGTACCCACTGCCTAGGTTCAAAAAAGCTAAATGCATAGCCTCAGGGCTTTCCAAGAGGTAGCTTTGTTATGTTAGGTTATGGTACCCATCCGTTATGTTCCTACCCTGTACTTGGAACCCAGAAGTCAACAGAAAGATAAGAAAGGTCTATGTGGTCTCATCAGGTAGAAAGACATCTTGCAAGACAACGTAGATTAATCTATTTCTTGGATGCATTTTGAAGATCCTCTGCTTCAATCTTCCAGTGTATGATACGTTGTTTTTCTTTTGGCCATTATGTTGAACAAAGGTATCAGGTATAGAAGAATAGATACAAACAAAGGGCTTTCAAACCAAGTCTCTTATTGTCCATATGATACAGTCAGACTTTTGACTGGCAAGTCTAAGAACTAGAAGGTGTTTTGATTTTCAGTCCTCCTATATCATATCCCGAAGAACTACTGCCATGTAACTGGGTTGCTTCCATGCAGAAATCCAGGCTTCCTTGTGATTTAAAAGTTTAAATTGCTCTTCTGGTTAAAGCAGACAACAGTGCTATCTTTATCAAGCTGGTGGATGCTTCATCTGATTTCCTGACTCATTGGCAAAATAGCTTGAGGCTAGACAGGTATATTACTCTTTAGAAACAGATGGTGAAGCACACAAGAGATTTGAGAAACACACATATTCTCAGCCCAGCAACAGCTTTCTCTAAAATGAGCTTTCCAATTTATTATAGTTTATACAAAATCTTGACTCTTACCCCCTATTACCCTGCCATTAAATGTACAGTATTTGGGAACAGACATCAATACAAAAATACTTTATTTTCTAGGAAACATTGCCAAAGCAGAAGAACTCTCTATTCTTTTTTGTGCATCACGCATTTTGGCAGAGACAACACATTAGAAAAAATAATTTTAAAGATTAGCATTAGGTAAAGAGATGTTTGTCAAAAGTGCCTGAAATACCATATTCTTTTGAAGTAGATTCAGTAGCTTGATATTATTTTAGGTGTTAAAAAATTAGAGAAAAAATATTTTCCTATGGTACTGTTTTCTGTACCATGTCTTGCTATTTAATCATTTCAAGTATCCATCTACACATTTCTAATAATACCTGAACAGGAAACCTGTTTAGAAAAGCACTCAGTTGTTCTTATTTAAAGTAAATAAATTAATAGTTTAGCAGTATTGATATTACAGAAGTTTCAAAGATAATACCCCTAATTCTGAGCAGAGATGGAGTGATGCAATACTGCTCTTTACCAAAAGTAACAGAATCTGGTTAAAACAATGCTACAGAATCTCAGGTGCATAAGACCTTCCGTATTTTCATGCGTTTTGATTTGCACTAGGCAAGGATTTGTTAGGGTGACATCTTTTTACTGAACCAAGTGTAAAGTTGGGACAGAGTTAGACAAGCTTTCTAATACAAGACATTCTTCCTCAGGTTATTTGCATTTGCACTTTGGATTTTTATATCCAGTATGAATGACATCCTGAAAGGATGAGAAATGGGTATTGATAATGTTTTAGGCCAGAAGGCAATAGAATGACTAGGATGGGATGAGCAGGGCACCTGTTCCAGGAACAGACTTAGAGAGGGCAGCAAAATTGCTCCCTCACTACCCCAAGAGTCTTTGCTATTGCAGGCATAGCCCTCAGCTGCCCAGCCATAGAAGCTAGGCAGTCCCTCACTCTAGCCCACATGAAGGGTAGGGTCACTGCATACCAGCTGCACTAGCCTTGAAACATAAGCTCTCCAGGGGCTACCCCTGATGCTGTGTTCTTCCCCCTGACATCCTATTGGGTGCACAGCTGTGCCTCTCATATCAGAATTGCAAGGAGGGGTGTCATTCAGTTCAATGTTTGCCCCTCCTCCCCATATACTATGGGATTCAGGACTGCCCAGCATCTACAGCTGGAGGGTGTAGAGCTGAGGGAGAGCCAAGGCATTGTGGTGTCCCCTGCTGAACCTGCTCCTCAGCTGCAGCAGCACAAGCATATGCTACTACAGCTGTAGGAGTCAGGGTTCAAATTATGCTTGGGCTCTTGTGGGGGGCTTCGTAGGTGGCAGCTGGTACCCAGAAGGAGCTGCTGCTGCCACCTGCATTGCTTGAAGAGGTGCAGGGCAGGCCAGGGGTTCTCGTCTCTTATGGGGTGCGGGGCTTTTAGAAGCCTCTTGTCTCTTATGGGCAATTCCACATATTTCATATCCTGGTAGAAGCTACTACCAAAGTATGAGGAGAGCTGGGAGAGGCAAGAGACTTTGCCCTCCCTCATCTTTTCATACTACACCTGTGCCAGCAGGGGTCAACCATTTTTGGCAAGCATGCCACAAATTAGCCCTGCATCCTTGCCAAGTGCCACTCTGATCCCTTCCCCTTGCAAGATCTGTGCTCCCTGCCCAATCTGCTGCTCTGCTTCCTCCTCCCTGCCCTATCTGCCACTGTGCTGCCTGCCCCTCTCTGATCTACCATGTACCACATACAGAAGTTGACCATGCCACTTTTGGCACAAGAGCTGCAGGTTGTCACACATGAAATGCTGTCTTATATTTTTATAAGTGTTTCTGTACTTAGTGTGTAACAGCTTCTGGTTTCTCTTTCATAATCATATTTATGTTCTTCTGACAAGAGAAAAAAAAATTATAAATATGTGAAAACAGCTTGCATTCCTCACTGCTGTCTCAATGCATGGCCAATATAAAGAATTGCTCCCAAGACTAAAGAGGAAACATTATCTCATTTTTCAAGTTAGCCATGTAGTGTGGGCTAATACTCCAGTTAGCCTCTCAGAAGTCCACGTCTTACATGGCTGAATAGATGATGAAACAGGGCATTAGTGCTGCTATCAGCTATATTGTTCTCGCAATTAAGCCAGGATTTGGGGTTTTGTTTGTTTGTTTTGGTTTGCTTTTTGCAGTGGGGGCAGGGGAGAGGCAGAGGCACTTGTGGCCTTCAGAGAATGAGCAAAATATGTGCAATATTCCACAGGAAGCTTCTCCTAAACCATTTTAAGTGGTAACATTAAGAAATATATGTAAGCATCATTAATTACTTCTCAAAATATGAGTAAGCTCATCGTCTCAGAATCCCACGAGGGAAGTCAGTTGGTAGTAATCCCATCCAAACCCATCCAGTAAGCACAGATGGAGAGTGGAGCATACACACGATCATAATCTTTCTCCCTCTGAGATGATAGAACCTCTTTTACCTGATCACAGCATGGTGGGAGCACCGCATAATTTCAGAGCTTATGTCCGGCCAGAAAGAGATGAAGCCAGGAAACAACCAACCAGTCTACGTGGCCTTGTTCCATAGTAAACTGGTGAATAATCCTTTGGAAAATCCTTCAGAAGAAAATGCTGATTGAAAAAGCATTACCTCTAGCTTCTTGCCTTTGCTTTCTCTAGTGTGTATTCATCATGTGCATAGACATGGTGAAGGAGTACACAATTTATGCAAGACCAGTAATGCTGGCCTGGGCCACAATTGAGTTCTGTTTCCAAGGGAAAGAGGCCAGAGGGCAGCACTGAATGTCTGGTATTCTGTGCTGATGTCCTGAAAATTGTAAAGTTGTAACCAAAATTTACAGAAGTCTTGATTGAAGAGAGGTAGTTAGCCATGTTAGTCTGGAGTCAGGCAGAAACAAGGTAGAGTTACACTTTATAATCTAAAACCAAAGTTGTGTAAGCTTTCATAAGCAGATGTTGTATCAGAACCTTTGGTTAGACACAGATAGAGAAGGCTATAACCAGCCCAGGTCACCCCTAACATTTTCTTCTTCCTGAAGTATTTTCTGTGCGTTACTTTCTCCCCATTCCCTCTTTCATGCATTGTTGTGTGTCAGTGAATAATATTTTTAGTTGCTAAGGTATGTGATATATTGAAGTTTGAAAAAGATTTGGACACAAATTGTACCCAGACTCCTGTGCTTTACCCCAATTTTTTTATCTCTGTTGCCCTTGTGATATTTTATCTTATGACAGCTACTTAGGAATGGGTTCTCTGATGCCCTATGAGCCCAGTTTTAACTTGGAATGTATATTTAAACACTGGAAAAATAATGGGAGATTTGTGGCAGATTATCATAAAATTTTCTGTTGTAGGTGTCTGTGCTCGTAATCCCTGTTATGTTGGTTCTCAAAGCTAGTTACACCATCACACACTGATTTGTACCGTGTCTTCTGTTCACAGGTTTTTTTGTTCCCAACTTTGAACATCAATACTGTATTGATTCTGGGTTGTTTTTTTAAATGTCCTGGAATTTCCCACCACATGTGAGTCTAAAGGAGCACAGGGATTTTCCTGGGAGAGCCAGTTATCAGGCATCCTAGTTACACAGCCAGACCATCTTACATTTGCCTTCATAATCATGGAATACGAAACTATAAAACTCTTGGTTCAGAGGTGATACCTTTCATCACACCAGCTCAAAATAGCAAAAAAGCCATCTTTCTTTGCAAGCTTTCGGGCATACACACCTTTCTTCAGACTGAGTGGAAATTACAGAAAGATTTCTATACCTCCCTGTCTTTCTGTCATCTGACACCACCAGGGAAGAGAAACTACCTTATCTGCACATCAAAGAGCAACTCACACAAAGGGACTCTCATGGACCTAAAAGACAATAGATCCACCTTCAACTTGCTCTGTGAAAAATAAAGTTTATTTTTTACCTAAGGGGACTTTTACCAACTTTAATTTCCCCTCAGCCTGAAGAAGGGCACATGTGCCCGAAAGCTTGCAAAGAACAATTTTTTTCTTTTTTTGTTGTTGTTGTTGCTATTTTTCAGTTGCTCTAATAAAAGGTATTGCCTCTGAGCCAAGAGTTTTAGAGTTTTGTATTCCTCTTTGTCTCAGACCAACATGGCTAGAAAACAGACTCCTTCATAATCACAGCATTTATACTTGGTATATTTGTTCATAGAACTTCAGTATTTGAGTTTCTTTGTTGCCATCTAAATTCATTAGGTTTCTCAACATTTAGATGGAAATGGTTCAGTTTTATCACATGATGACTGTAGGTGATCTTTGATTCACAATAGGAGGCTTAAGACTACCACATTGTAGACTTTTAGTTGTGTCTGAAAAGTTATGTCTCTTCTCATACAAAAACATTCAAATAATCTTTCAAAGGATGCACTGTCTTAAACATGTTTGAGATTTTATCACTGATATGAACTTTGCATGAGAGAGAATTACCCAAGGGAGATGAAGAACATGCTCTCAAAAGATGACATTTGGTTTTATGCAGAGCAAGATGGTACATAACTTCTGTCTTTTTAAAGCACAAAGCTATAAAGTAATCCAGAATAATTTGTATCCCTTCCTGGGAATGAGCACACACAGCATAGTCATCAGCAAACAGGGTATAGTCATTATTACAGTTAGCAGCAAACATTACACTAAACAGCATGGGTAGCAGGATGCAGCCTTGGAATATGCCATTTGTTATTGGAAATGAATTGAAGATATTACCATCTTTCATGACTCTTGCCATCAACTCACCATGAAATGTCTAATTATGACAATGATATTTTTAGGCAGTCAATCTTAGAAGCTTCCAAGTTGCTTTTTCAAAAAAATTGATTTAATTTTCATATTATTCTACCATTATAATGGGATAACAGTCTGCTGTGGCAGGCTGACTAGAGAGAATTAAACAAGTAGTACGTAGGACATTTTTTCCAGCCCCTTCACCATACTAAGAAGGTGAGTGGAGTATCATAAAAAAAGGTTGCTCAGTCACACAGCAGCTGCTAAGCTCCACTGCTGCTTTGATATACCAGTGAACAGCAGCTTTGCACTCTAAGCTGCCATGCAAAGTGTAGGTTTACAGATACAGTTACCAATATGTCTGCACCTGGTGCTTTGCCTACCATACCCAGGGCTTTAGAGGTTATTGAAGGTGTAAGGTGAGGAAGAGATTAAATGTGCTTGTGTGTGCATTGAATAACAGTAAAGAAGCTTTGTGCTGCATCAACATCATTCTTTCATTCTCATTCAGAGTAAAGAAAACAGGAGATAAGGTTGGCTGCAATAGATGACCTGTAGTAGCTGATGCACCCATACCGATAACTTAAGCTGTCCAGAGAGCTCTGCTGCAATGCTTTGAAACAGAAAAATCTTTCAAATCCATCTAATTCTCCACACCTGACTATGAGCATCACTCACAATTCAAGTTCATCTTGGAGTTACCCTCTATCTAGTTGGACCTGCCTGCAAGGTGACCCAGGTACCAGGCATTTTGCCATTGCCCTGCACAAGCCACTATGTGGAGCCATAAGTGAAAATAAGAGTTTAACAATGGAGACCAATGACCAGTAAATCCAGCCATAATATGTACCTATACAAAAGTCTTACTGCTGTTGGAACTGCTGCCCCCCAGGACTCTATCCTCATGTTCCCGGATGGGAAAAGATGTCTTAGGGAGAGTGAACCAATCCTTCTGCAATTTAAAATAAGGGCAATTCCAATAAAGTCATGGGATTTGTCAGTATAGTATTTGTCAGTACGGTCAGCAATGGATCAGCGTTCACGTCATGCCAACCATCAGTTCCTTGTCCACACCAGGGAAACTAATGACCCTCCAAATGAACCAAATTCTAAGAAGTTTTCAAGGAATTCTGACGTTACTGCCATTGACCAGACAGACGTATGAACACACTGACTGATTAAGTTCAGTACTTGACCAAGCATCTCATTGTTCAGTGTTATGAATTAAGCACATGGGGCAGTATTTGATTCCTTGGTTGTGTAATCAATAATACACCATTTTTAGCATGTATTGCCAGGCACTAAGATGTGCCTCCTCCTTTAAGAGCAGAAGCAGCCTCCCCAGGGGCTTTGCAGGCTAGGCAGGGCACCCTAGCTACAGCTAGGCAGGGCACCTGAGCAACAGGCTAATGAAGTAATAAGATGCCACCTGGAGATGATCAGCTGACAAGAAGGAAGCAGAGTCTTGGGCACATATAAGCCCAAAGCTGGGGTTAGTTCTCTGGCAACTGCTAGGGAAAGGAGCTCCTGCACAGGAAAGCTACCCAGGGACATTTGGTGGCCCATTCTACTGCCTGAAAGACTAGTAAGCCTTCCAGAGCTCATAAGACACCCAGAGCTGGGAGGCATGCTATATTTGGGGAAAAGTTTATTTGGGGAAAAGTTTGCCTTCTTAAAGTGGCAGAGTGTGGTCCCTTTGTTATTATTATGTTACAGCCCAGGGGTTTAGGTTTGTGTTGGTGTTTGAACTGGGGGTTGGGGATGAAGCTGTAAGGGAAGGATTGGAGGCCTTGTTAGCGCTCAGAGATGTCACACAATCATCTTGATCCCTGCAAGAAGTGGGCACAGGGCTCAAGCAGTTATAAAGCCTACAATGGGCAGAAGGTGCAAAGCATGGGGCACACAGGGGCTGTAAGCCCGGCACCGAAGAGACGCAGCTATACACGGGCCAGAGGGCCTGACATCAGAAGGGTACAGTCAGACAGGAGCCATGGGCCCAGCACCAGAGGAGCACAGAGACACAGGGGCCAGAGAGCCCTGTGCCAGAGGGGCACAGAGAGACATGGGCTAGAGAGCCCAGCATCAGAGTGACTCAGCAAACAGGAGCGAGGGGCCCAGCCACTATGGACTAATTGTGTGGTTCCACACCTCCCTTACACCATGCCCCATGCCTTGCATGTGTTACATGACCATTGTCACCTCTGTTGGGGCCTCAGCCTACATGGCCAATGCCCCTTTTATATGGCTAGGCCTTCTAGCCTAGGCCCACTGTGTCTTACCTGGCTTTGAGGTGCTAGCTCCACTCCCTCCTTACTTGTGGTTGGGCCCCTAGCTCCTGTCTGGTGAGCCACTCTGGTGCCCTCGGAACAGAGCTGGCATGATCATGGAGCCCTAGGGGCATTACAACAATCCCTGGGGACCCCACACCATGACAGAATTCATCTTCAGCAAGTTGGGAAGTGATTGTATAAAGAAGTTGAGAAAAGGAACATGGTAATAACTATATGATCAGCTGTAATTTACAAAATTATTTGTAATGAGGTTGCTGGAATTAAGTCTTTTTTTCACAAGAATATCAATGCAAGATCTAACATAAAGCTTACTAAACAGGATTCAATAGGATTCTTTCCATTGAGTCCAATGGACTTTGTATCAGGGCCTTAAAAGTTGGAGTAGTGAGTCAGTATGATTCAATAACTGACTCTGCCTTCCTGCCTGTTCATGTCTAATGCATGGGCCACATGTGCCTATCAATAGCCAACTAATATAATTATGTATTTCTCAAGCAATTTTCATTTTCAGAAATTCTTCTGAACAAGGGCTAGAGATAAAACAAACAGAAATGAAGACAACTCTGCAGTATTTTAGATTGTGCAAGACAAATATCAGGCAAGTATTCTCTAGTTAAATACGTACAGTAATTGCTGACCACTTAATTAAACTGTAATTACCATTTTGCTGAAGGATAATTGTATATAAAACTTGTTTCTCGTTACAAGATAAATGCACGATTGTTCCTCTATTCTAATCTGGAGAGCAAGAAGCATGATAATTACTTTTAGGTCATCTCAACAATTGCACAAGCGTCTGAAGAAATATGAATATAATTATTAATCTGTAGAAGCCTACAGTCAACTAGGGCAAAAGTGTAATGTTAGAAATGGGTGGGGGAAAAAACAACTAAAACCAGAGAATTCTGATTTCTCAGATGGAGTTACATACATTGTAGAGGATTTTTTAAAATTTCAAAATAAAAGTTTTATGACAAAATCAGTAAGGCTATTAACAGATGTTGCATTTGTCCCAGGAGAAAGTCTTTTGCCTTGGGATCATCCAGATATACAAATCCATTGTGGAGCTTCAAGTCTCTATGAAGTACTTCAAATAACATGTAGTAATACATTTTCCCAGGGTGTCCTATTGTACATCTGTATAGCTATTGTTGTTCATTCCAGAGACAAGTCAGTCAGGCTGTGCACTGTTGCTGGCCACTTAACTGCTGAAGGAGCAGCTTGGAAGGGCAACTAAGTAACTATTTTGATTCAGTTCAAACAATCCATCCCACCTCAAATGAGATGCTTGTTTACAGCCTAAGAGCTCCCCTAGAATGTCTCTGCAAAAATAACTTGCTATGAAGGAAGTTGATATTCTATTCTTCAAGAACCTGAGAAATGTGCACCAAACTTGTTAATACTACTGCTCTCCTCCTTCTATACCCAGGTGCTGTTGTAGCTCTTTTATCCCAGGCTTTTGACATTTTACAGGGATTCCACTGTTATTCACACTGCACACGTCTACACAAGATGTTTACTACAGAGTTGCCTAATTAGCTCCACAGTCAAGTCTCAGCCTCTACACGTGTAGCCCTATTAGACTGCAGGAAACTAATAAAAGCTGCCACAGGTTAGTACTATCCTGCGGCAGTGTTATTGTGTGTGCCACAATGAATGTGTAGACATTGATGGGGCTGACTGGGACATGAGGGTGCTTCAGTACAGGTGCTTCCAGCCAGCTATCCATGCACTGGAACATCCTCGTACCCCAGTCAACCCCTCCACAGCATGTTGAACTGCAAACTGTTCCAGAGTTTATTCAGTCACATTACTAGAATGTGTAGATGCACCCACTAAGGAGTACATTGCTCCATAAGTCACCCTATAACATCAGTGCAGCTGCTTGTTTAGCAAGTTGCTATTTAACTTGGAAAAAGGCAGTGGAGTCTATCCCAATTTTTTTGGAAAAAGCAAGAATCAATATCATAAAAATAAAAGAATAACCCTAGCTTTTGTAAGGGTAGCACCCAAAAGAAACTTTTGTCACAATACCAGAGGCAAAAACCTATTGCTTTATTTTAATTATATCACCTATATACAGAAAGCAAAGGTGTGATGAAACAAGTGCCCATACCACTATACTTGGAGGACTTGATTATCACTGCAATTAACACAACCCAAAATATTCACAATACCTTGTATGTAGAAAAAAAATCTACTCATTATGTATTCACAATGAGAACTGTCATCTCCCTTTTCATTTGTCCTATCAATACATTTACCAGTAACATCACCACCTTTTATCTTCCTCTCAAAGGATAATTGTGCAGAAGAAAATACAAAGGGTTTTGGCATATGGTATCTACATGTGATAAGTGGATGTAGAAAAATGTTAGACTATTCACTTCATTAACACTGAACCTTCTGATGGTTCAATTACAGACTGTCAATCTTCCTGAAATAAGAATCATGAAAATGGGACTTTCTGTGTTTATTTTTATAAGAACAAGTTAAATGGTGTTGTGTTTTATCTAACGCTTTTGCTTCTTAAAACTAGATTCCTGTTCATCAAAGTTGTTTACAAAATCAGATTTCTCAATCATTGATTCCCCCTTGTGTTCTTTCTCCAACAAATTCCAATGACTCAGTCTTTTCATTTGCTTGCTGACTTTTAGCTATTCATTGATTATCGATATTTGGCAACAAAAGAGACAGTATCAAATTATTTATACCACAGAAGTACAATTTTCTTGTCATTAAGACAAAGAGAAGAAGAAGGAAGTATGTTAACGGTTTAAAACAGTCACAGAAATAATGTTTATGATATTGCTCCTGCTGGTGATCAAGATAGTCTATATCTTACATCAACCTCCCCTACCCCCTGCATATTGCATGTGGATGCCTTTGACAAGGTTGAGCAACATGGCACCTGGTTCCCTTGACTCACCATCAAGAGAGCTAAATTATCTTTAAAAGTGTTTATAGGTTAAGGGATGGAAGCTTGCACAAAAGATCTTCTATTTATAACATTTAGGCATCAAAGCATACTGCTGTTACTAAGTCAGTCATTATTAAAGTAATATAAATAATATTTTATACAATAAATTGCATTTATGACATACCTTTAGCCATCCCACTTCCACTTTGCTTAGTATTCCACCAACTAGGGGACTACAGATGGAACTGAATATTCCAAACGTTAAAGAACTACCAAAAGCCACAATTTTAAAATAAGGCTGCCAAAACTATTCCTTTTCTTCTTCATCAGTGAGAATTTTCCCTAGCCATGCACTGTCTATAACCAAAAACAGACAACAATCAACACCGAATGAGTGGAAGGCTTGTATTCCAATATTTTATAAACACTTTGCTTAGAAATGCCAAGAGATATCTGCAATTTCCAGCCTTCCAATAGGTTACACAGCACTTTCTTTTGTATCAGGTGGAGTTTACTTGATTAATCACAAGTCCACTACCTCTCCCTCTCTCTCACACACACACACACCCCCCACATAATATTAGACGTTTCTAAAATATAATGTATTTCTGTCTCTCTCTCTCCCTAAAACCTGTAAGGCTGGCCTCATGGAAGTAACATAATGAAGTTTTACAGGCTGAGAGATAAGAAAAATATCCCATGAAAACTTCATATTACGTTTCTATAATAGTTGACCTCTAAACAATGTGGGGTATCAAAAACAGAATAATGTGGTCATGTATGATGTACTAGGAGTAATAGATTTCCACAGGCTTAGCATGACTGTGGCAGGCTGGGCTTGGAGAAGCTTGATTCTGATTAGTTGGTCCCTTTACAATCCAGGGTGGAGCCTCCAGAGGGGATAAAAGAACAGCGTGCCTGACAAGTAGGCAGATGTGTCGAGGGATGGAGAAGAGAGTGGGGCTAAGAGCTGGGGAAGAGCAGCCCAGTGGGCAAATGCTGTTGTCCTGAAGAGCCCCTGAAGATGCCTCTTGCCAAACAGAAGCAGCAGATGGCTTCATCCCCAGTCGGTGCACAGTGCAGCACACAGGGCAAGTCCCTGGGAGCTGTGTGAAGCAGCTCAGGTCTCCAGTTACTCACTGCATGCAGCAGTGCATGGAGCTCAGACCCTGAGAGCTGCATGAGGCAGCTTGGGTCTGCAACCCCTGGCATACAGCCAGAACCTTGGTGCCCAAAGCAGTGCATGGGGCTGCAGACCCTGGGAGCTGCACGAGGCAACTTGGGTCTGCAACTCCTCACATGAGGCCAGGAACCCAAAGCTGATAGCATGGCATGTCATGATCTGGTAGGACCCTGACCCTGGGAGCCTCTCAGGGCAACTCATGTCCACCATTTCCTAGCACATGGCCAGGACTCACATGCACATTCATTGTGCAGCTCATCCCAGGTGGGTACCTAGGCCTCGGAAACACTGGAGGTGGTCTAAGCCCCCAAATGTGAGCAGCAGGCAGAGCCTTCAGTGCCTGAAGTGGGGCACAGGGTTGCGAGGGTATCAGAGGCCCCACAGGAGCCAGAGGCCTGCATCTGCATCAGCTGAAAGAAACCCCACCTGGGGTGACAAGGACCCCACATCACCCATTGGAGCTGTGAGTTATCTAGGAAAGGGTTCCCACAGGGGAGGAAATCCCTGGAAGGGGGTAAGGCAGAGAGCCCTGTGGGGAAAGGGTTCCCAGCATGTCAGCCAAAGGGCTGAGAGGTTCTGTGGCCCTGTCTTTCTCCCTTTCTTGGAGCAGTGCCAAGGCTCCTAGCATCAAAGGGGAGTCTCCAGTACTCTCAGTAACACTGATATACTAAAGGGTGTGCAGGTGCCTCATATTTTAGTGCCTTATATTTTGTTATTTCTAATGGTAATTCTTGCTTAACTGTTGTATATTGTATATACATTTACCTGTCTTGTTGAATCCTAGGTTGTCATGCTGTAGTGCAAATGAGAGTGCAATCTGTGTTTGATACTTCAGGATGTGTTAATACTTCTGGCTCTACTTTTACCCTTAATGCTTGCTAAGGGACCATAGTAAGTTTCCAGTGACTGGCATAGTATACAGTACAGCAATTCTGCAGGCTTCAATACTTTGTATAAAAAGTAAATAAAGATAACATTTGTTTGCTGAATTACAAGATCCATATATGTGAGGGGGCTCTTTACTCTCTTCCCCTACTGTAAAGAGTTATACATGCATGTATTAACATGCATTCATGTCCACACACACACACACACACACACACACACACACAGTCATTCTAGGCTCTATACATCTTAGATTATGTCTCTCACTCATTCATAGAACCTTGGTTCCTACCATACATCAGCTCTGAGAGTTGAAATGCTTCTTATATGTGCACAGATTGTGGCATGGCCTCATGTGTACATACTGTATTTTGAAATAAAGTCATCCAAATTGTAACTCCAGGAACTTAAGAATACATGTAGGACACACATCAGTACTGTATTTGCATCATCATCATCATCATCATTAATAAATAAATAATTATTATTATTATTATTTATTCCCAGAAAACTATAGTGAAGTGCTTGAAATCTTTGAACTCCTCAAAGACCTCACTGATCTTTTTCTTTTGTGACGGCATAGAGGTTTGTCACCCAAGACTGAAACCTTGACTACTCCACAAGAAATACCACTTGACAGCTGAATTCTTTAACCTGTTTTTCTCTTCCCTTTTTGAGATCCTGACAGTAAGTCCCTGGAGATCGACAAGAACCATTTCCACGTAGTGATCCCCAGTAGTGTCTCTGATGGCCAAACACTCCCAAATAGACAAGTGCCAAACTGCACAAAGATAAAAGATGTGGACACCATTTTGTCATACAAATGAAGTCAGTCCCCATTTTGGTTAAGTCAACAAATTACTGATAGATTTCTCTGTAGTCTAGAAATGGACTGATACAATACCTCTTCTTTTCTAGAGGACCTCAAAGTGGTAAAATCCAATCTGATTGCTTATCTCATCTCAACATTTCCCTCTCTGATTTGAGCTTTCCATGGCTGATTATTGATTTTTTTCATCTGAAAGACATAAATCCTCATCTAAAAGACATAAACCCTCAACTTTACAGGTATCACATAACATCTAAAGAATTTAGTATTGGACTTACGACTGAGCACAACATTTTCCAAATCCTCTGTCTCTTTAGTGTTTATTATTTCCCAGCGGTTCTTGTACTTAAATTAAGCTGAAATCTAATCTTGTGCTATTTATATTTTTGGTTATCATTAAAGGAAAGACAAAAGCATTTAGATAAAATAAGAACTTGCTCAAGCCTTGCCCAAAATGTATAATTCAAATTCTTTCTTTCTAACTGTCATGCATTTTAGCTTTTATATTTTCACTTTTAAAATGTGTCTAGTTTTGATCTGCAGGGTAGGGAATTCCCGAATTTGAAAGATATTACAATTCTCTGAATTTCATCATTTTGCCCACACCAGTCTCTTTCTCTTTACTTTTCAATGCACCCAACAAAAAACCCAAAAGAATAAAAGAACATTGCAAATGTGATTCAATAATGAATACATTCAGGCTTTAACGAACACAAACAGAAATTGAATTCTGTAGTTATAAATACTTCCTTGGGGAATACCCTATGTCCATGCACATATGATACAACTGTTGTGGTATTTTGTGTGAGAGTCTTAGATGACATTAATTTTTGCAGTATGACAAGGGAGACAAACTCTGAAGCTTTTAAGACTTAACCTATTAAGCTTTTACAGTTCAAAACAACACCTTCAAATACTTCTGCACTCCCTTGCTTAGATGAAGACTAGAAAACCTCACCCAAGTAAAAAAGTACTAGAAATTATCATGAAAAACACAAATGCTATAGAATTCCTGATTCCATACTGGGCAAAGAAAAACCAATTTTGTTTAGAAATATATCCACCATATCTGAAGTTTTCCTAGACCAAAGTGGAAAATCTTTTTCAAGTTCACCAATACTAATTATTGTGCCAGAAAGACAGAAGAATCATTTAGTAGACTGAAATGATGACTGGGAAGGAAAGGCAGGGAAAGAGTCCCTCAGGTCTGCCTCTGTCTTTGCTGAAGAGTCACCTTAAGCAACTCATTCTTCCTTGGTTTCCAAATTTGCCAAAGTGAGCCTAAAAATAATACTAGTTTATACTGTATGAAGAATTTCCATATTTTTTTCCTCTGTGTCCTTTCACTATGGAAGATGAGGATGGTCCCATTTCCGTACAGAAATGAACAGGGTCTGGCCCACAAATCCTTACCAGCAGAACAGGGACATCTGCATAAGGCTCTATATCTGAGCATTAGCTCTGACCTTTGGATATCCTGTATTTGTCTTCTGTCAATGGAGCTCTCCAGTGGACTTATATTGTCCAGAGATTCCCAAAGACCAGGGCCCTGAAAGAGGACCCTCATTTAAGGGGTTTGGCTTGTATACATAAAGCTTACACAGCCTCTCTTTGAATCAACTTTCTCTTGTTTTTTTCTGTTAGGAACATGGGATAAGGGTAGGGAGAGAAGGAAAGATGGCACATGCCTATCCCCCAAGCCACTCCACCCCACTCTTGCCCGTTCTATATCCTTCGCAGTCAAATCTCTGGATTTTCCAGGAGTTCCCAGACAGCTAAAGGAACTAGGCAGATAGTGCGACAGAGGTGCCTGGAACTTTCATGAGGTCAAGGAAATCCACAAACAGATCCCAGAAGCACAGGGAGTGCCATGGTACAGTTAGATATTTCTTTAAAAGAATTAACTAGAGAATTAACAAGCAATCATAAACAAGCCACTAGCTAGAAGTTACGCATTTCTCTTACATGTATAAACTAATTTCAGAGCTATTCTGCAGTCTGTCAACATTTAATTTAATCAAACCATGGAATTTGCATTTCTTTTTGGTTTACTTAGTAGGTTGGACTGAATCCTTATTAAACACTGAACTCAATGGTGCTGAAGAAAAGGCAAAGCTAGTTTGTGCAGTATCTTTATATCTGCAAACCCTAAACACTGGAACTGCTAGGAATTCAGTTCAAACTTTAACAAACTTTTTAAAAGCATCAAGACATCTTAAACTGTCCTGGATAGATTATCTTAATCAATTGCTTGCTTTGTGGTGCCAGGGCAGCAGAACTACCATATTTACCCAAATCAAAGATGGCTTAGAATTTAAGATGACCCCTCAAATAATTAGATTCTAGACATGGAAAATGATAAATTTGTTATCATTTTCCATGTCTATAATCTAATTATTGCAGGGTCATCTTGAATTTGTCATTCCCTCCCCCTTTCCTATCTCCCCCCCCCCCACAACCACCATGGCATTAAAGCAGCAGCAGGAAGACAAGGGGTGGGGAAACAGAGGTGGCAGGGGCAGGTGGCAGGGAAACCGGGGGTAGGATGAGCAAGCAGCCTGACCCCGATACCTGCTGCCTCCCCTCTGCCACCTGCCTCAATTCCCACCTTCTGCTGCTTTTTCCACTGACTTGGGTGCTGGGGGAGCCTCAGAGTGGCTCCTTCCTTCGAAGGAGGGGGCAGCTGTACCAGGAGACCAGATCAGCAGTGCAGTTTTCTCTTTCCCTGTCCAGCTCTTCTCTCTCATCTTCCTTGCTGGCTGGGAGAAGACTGGAAGGAGGAATCTGCAGCTCCCCTGTGTTGCGACAGCTGAGAATCTGACTACTCCAGCTGGGAGCTATGGGCAGCCACTGTGCTACTAGCAAGGGAGACAAGAGAGGAAAAACCAGGCAGACAACAGATGCTGGAAGCAGGCATCTGCATGCTGCTGATACTGTCCCTTGCCCAGCCAGTTTTCCTGAACAGCTGGTTCTCCCAGCTGGAGTAGTGTGATACTCAATTATAAGATGAGGCTTTGACCCTCTGCACACCTCTTCCTGGCTATTGTGCTTGGTCTGTGTTCTAGGATGGCTTTCTCCAAGATTATTTCTTCCTTCTTTTACAGTTCTCGTTTTAAAAGTGTGATCTTAATGCATTATAATTCCTTCAAAACTAATGCTTCAGGATTATGAAGAGTAGCTGAATGACTCTAGTAGAACCAATATTAAGTACATCTTTTGTGGTAAATGAACATTTCAGGGAGATTATTGCTACTCAGAGACAATTCAAACATTCAACATGTATAGTATCTCTTGAAAATTCCCCCTTCCATTGAATCACTATTCAACATGCATAAATAGGCCAAAACAGATAAAATATCAACTATCATGAAAAAAGTGTTTTTTCCTAATCTATCTTGTTTCTTTTCTCTCCTGTCTCCCTCTTTTTACTCTTTTGATTCAGTTGCATCTCTCCATTGTTTGCTGCTCTGTGGGTGCATCTACACCAGATGCTGACTGCACAGTAGCATGTCACAGCATGAAGAATGCCAATATGCTACTGCAGAGTATTATTAGGTTAGTGCACAGTAACATCACCTAAAAGATGTTCACTGGTGCTACTGCTCAGTAAGGTGACAGTAACTCCAGTTACTGCACATACAACTACTAAATAAATGTGCAGCAATGACTGTGCATAGCATCTTGTGTAGATGTGTAGGAATCATCCTTCAAAGACATGATTTTCCTCTCAGTTCTACTGGTATAAATCATGAGTAGCTTCATATTGGTATTAATGAAGTTACTCTTCATTAACATCAACATGTGGAAGAGGAGAATCACAGTCTAAGACTCCATTACATTTCATTTTATTGTCCTTAAGAGAGCAGACCATGCTGGAGTGGAGCACTGGAAAAGAGAGAAATATAATCCTAATCCTCGATCCTAGGCAAGCTGTTCGAGAAAATTATGCTGGCACACATCCAGGAGGGGCCAACAGGGGACTGCATGCTTATGGGCAACCAACATGGGTTCATCAGTGGCAGGTCCTGTCAGACCAACCTGGTGGCCTTTTACGATCAGATCACCAGATCATTAGATGCAGGGGTAGCAGTGGATATAGTCTTCCTGGACTTCCAGAAGGCTTTTCACATTGTCTCTCACCCCGTTCTCATTAAGAAACTGGGGGGCTGTGGTGTAGACACCCACACAGACAAATGGGTCACCAACTGGCTGGTGGGCCACACCCAGAGGGTAGTAGTAGATGGGTCCTTCTCAACCTGGAAGGACGTGGGCAGTGGGGTTCTGCAGGGCTCGGTCCTCGGGCCCGCACTGTTCAACATCTTCATCAGTGATTTCGATGAGGGGGTAAAAAGCACCCTGTTCAAATTTGCTGATGACACTAAGATGTGGGGGACGTGGGCACACTGGAAGGATGCAACAGGCTACAATCAGACCTAGACAGGTTACAAGGGTGGGCGGACGAGAATAGGATGGGATTCAACACAGACAAGTGCAAGGTGATGCACCTCAGGAAGAACAACCAGCACCATACCCACAGGTTAGGGAACTCCCCTCTTGTCAGCCCGGAGGCGGAAAGGGATCTGGGGGTCATCATTGACTCCAAGATGAACATAGGCCAGCAGTGTGGAGAGGCAGTTAGGAAGGCCAACCGCACCTTGTCATGCATCCACAGATGCATCTCGAGCAGGTCTAAAGAGGTGATCCTCCCCCTCTATGCGGCACTGGTCAGGTTGCAGCTGGAGTACTGCGTCCAGTTCTGGGTGCCACACTTCAAGAGGGATGTCGACAGCATGGAGAGGGTTGAGAGGAGGGCTGCTCGTATGATCAGGGGACAACAGGGCAGGCCCTATGAGGAGAGGCTACAGGACCTGAACTTGTTCAGCCTCCAAAAGAGAAGGCTGAGGGGGGATCTTGTGGGCTGTTATAAACTAGTCAGGGGGGATCAGCAGGCATTGGGGAAGTCACTGTTCCCCTGAGCACCGCCAGGAGTGACCAGGAATAACGGTCACAAGCTGGCAGAGGGTAGGTTCAGGTTAGATATCAGGAGGCACTACTTCACAGTCAAGGTGGCTAGGGTCTGGAACCAGCTTCCAAGAGAACAGGCTCCTACCCTGTGGGTGTTTAAGAGGAGGTTAGATGAACATCTTGCTGGGGTCATTTGACCCCAGTATTCTTTCCTCCCATGGCAGGGGTTCGGACTAGATGATCTTCTCAGGTCCCTTCTGACCCTAGAAACTATGAAACTATAATTTGATATTTTAGGTCATATCTATACTTCTTCCATAGCATGTTTGAGGATGGTGTTGAAAAGAATGGCTGTGCCCACTTGTTTTCACTCCACACTGCAAACCCACAAATGAGACAGTGAACTGTCCTGGAGGTGCCCCTGCCACAATTGTCAAGCTCTCTGTCTCTGATGTGCCAGAAAAGGTTGACCTTAGGGTAGGTTCAGTGTTTCATTTCTTTTTTGGTGTATGCAGAGTGGGAGTGATTGGCTAAAGCATGCTTCTCAACAGGACTGTCTACACTGACACTGAAGTAGTATAGGTGTTCCCTTAGTAACAGAGGGGTAAAAAAAGTGTCAGAGTACAAATGTCAGGGTTGCTCTTAAGGTGTTTGAACTGAGTGAATTCATTTTAAAAAGGAATGTAGGTAAGGAAGATGGTAATTGGCAAATGAGAATAGAGATGAAGAAAAGATAATTGAAGAGGGAGGAGGAAGAGATCTTAGGAATACGAGGAAGAACCACACACTGAGAGAAAAGAGGTGGGGAAAAAAAAAAAAATCACAAATACTGAGAGATTGTAGAAGGGGAATAGTGTATGCAACAGAAGAAGTACATAGGTGCAGAATGAGCAGGTCTACATGTACATTTAAGCATGACTAAATTTACTGTGCATTAAGCAATTTTTGACAGGTGTCTACATGTGAATGGACTTGGCACTAAATCTAGTGCCAGGCCCTTCCAGCCCTGCCATTGCCCCTGTAGGCATCGGGGGGGGTAGAGCTCCAGCCTCTGGGGTCATGACTGCTAGCACTTGGCAGCCGTGTTGAAGCCAGAACCAGCTGCCTGCACTTGGCAGCCATCTTGGAAACTCAGCCTTACCCTCTGACCTATGGCCAGCCTCTTCCCTGCTCAGGAGGTGTGTGCCCAGTGCAGGGGCAACACACAGCAGCTCCCTCCTTGCCCACCCTGCCTCCCCATGCAATGGCAGCTCCAACCTCTGCCCCTGCCGGTGACACCCAACACCCCACTGCTCCAGCCCTACCGCTGTCAGCGATAACCAGCACCTTGTTCTCCTGCTGATCATGGTGCTGGCCCTGCTTGTGCCAGAAGGCCTCCCCAGCCAGGCCCCAAGAGTGCTGCCAGTGGGGGCCAGGGCACTGGATGTGGGAAGCTCTGGCTGACCCTCACCCTCCTGCATTTACCCACTCCAGCTCACCTACCCCACCACCCACACACCCACTGCCACTTGCCCACCCTCAGTGCCACTCTGAGACCAGGCACGTGGTTGAAACAAAAAAACTGTATTTTCCTCACAACACCCACGCCATCCCTCCTCCCTCCCTCTCCAACTCACAGAGCTCCTCCATCACCCTCTCTACTCACCAACAGTGAAAAACCCTCTTCCCAAAGTGACAAAGTGACAAATATTTACCAAAAAAATCACAGTCTTTCTGTCCCAGAGTAGGGGACTGGGGAGGAGGCAGAGCCTGGGGGCAGGTGCCTAGCACTCTGGTCTTGAGCCATTCACTCACAGGTTTGGGGGCCACAGGAACCGTGGAAGGTGGTAGCCTCATCTGCAGTTGATGCCATACGGTGCTCCTCAGCTGCAGGCAGCTGCCCTTTTGCCTGCCCAAGTCCAGCTTTACAGTCTACACAATTCAAGGATTATTTGATAGGTAAAGAGTCCCTGTGGCTGGGGACTACATGGTTTCCAGGGCTTTTTACTACAGATCCAGGAAACTCTAAACTGAAATACAGGGTTGTCTCTCAGCCTCCAAGTTCTCTTCTTCAAAGCTGGGAGCCTTTGGGTTCTCAGGGTTTCCAGGCTGCACAGACATGGGGAACCTTGAATACCACAATTCAATCCAAAGCTCTGAGGAACATCAGGCTCTCTGCTGAAAAACTGGGAGCTAGGAATGCCCTCCAGGGCCCTCCAGGGCAACACGGCATTTCTGCCCTGACAGCTGCCCCGAAACATCAGAATTTCCAGCTTGAGGAAAACCACACCAAACACAGTATATGTAATTCCATAGCAAGAGACTGCTCTGAGGCTAGGAACAACAAGGAACCCAGTGTCTGACTAGAGCGCTGCCTCAACATACACTTTGCTTCAAGATTGGGAAACCCCATGCCTTTAAGGGCACATCTACACATGCAAAAGCTTTGGGATGTGTTTATTCTAGAGGAGTCTACACATGCAGGGGAGTGGGAGCATATTTGATTCTCATGGGAGCAGCCTGCTCACACTCCCACTGGCCCTGTGCCAGCCCCCTTACAGCTGTCCCCTGGCAGGGTCTGCAAGATTGCTCCCTGCCCCCAGGAGCTGCCTGCTGCAGAGGCAGGTTCCACCACTGGAGCCCAGGCTGTAACAATATGTATAGATCTCAGAGATAAAACCAGCACCAGCAGAAAGGAGGAGTCTGAAGGAGGAACAGGACATGAGGGAGAGGAGACAGGAAGAGGAGGAGAGTTGCAGAGGCTGTGGGAGAACAACAGGCCCTGTAACAGCTCTGTAAAAAATTGCTATTATAAAGACACTGTTTATATTAAAGTAGGGTGATACTTTGTGATTACCCAAACAGGGTCACATGAAATAAGACTGTGAGGAACCCCAAGAGAAGAGAGGGACCTGGTTTCCAGCAGTGATTCAAGCAGATTGCAAGAAGCATGGAGAGACTGAAGCCTCTGGGACAGATGGACAGGTGGATTTCAACACAAAGAGCCTGGCATGGACATGGAAACATTGGAAGCAAGAATTCAGTCTATATACAGAGTTAACCATGGCTGATAAAGAAGAGAAAAAGGAAGGTAAAGCTCTTACTATCTAGTGGGGGGAAAAAAAGCTGTGAAGTACAACACTGATGCCAGGGAACCCGGACACACTAGAAGTTAATAGAAGCATTTGATGCATATTGTGACCCCAGGAAAAATGAGACTGTAGAGAGAGATCGTTTTTTCCAACTGAAACCAGGAGGAAGAAGGAATAGTGGCCTATATCACAGCACTGAAAACGGGCATCCTCATGCAACTTTGGAAACATAAAATACTCCCTAAATCAGGGATAGGATTGTGTATGGCACACGGGACTCTGTCCTGATGGAGAGACTACTAAGAGAGGTAAATCTAACCCTGGAAAAAAAAGTGTCACCTAATTACAAGAGCAGCAGAATCATCTAAACCAAGGATCAAAATGATATCAACAGCCACATATACAAAGCAAGTTCACAGGCTCAACCTAAAGGACTCTGGAAAGCAGGAACCTGACAGGCCAACTGAAATGCTGACAATATGATTCAGTGCATGTACTGTGGGAAGCTACACGAAAGACAGAAGGACAAATGCCCAGCCTATGGAAAAGAGTGCAAAAAATGTGGAAAAAAGAATAAATTTCAGGGGTCAGTATTATAGACACCCAAATAGAAAAAAAGACAGTCCACACAGTGATGAGAGGTTAGGGGACTACAGATGAGGAGGAAGTTTTCAGTGTAAATATGACAGATTCACAGACTCACAGGATACACACATTACAGAAAAAAAGTGGGCAACAACTCAGCCATATTTGCAACTATGATGCTAGAGCAAAGACCTATAAGATTACAGGTGGATTGTGGACCCACTTGCAATGTTCTTCCTGTGAATCTATTGAGTAGCAGCATCAGAATGAAAAAGTATGTCACCAAGTCCTGTTAATGTATAACAAAACAACTGTGAGGCCACTGGGAAAGTGCCAGCTGACTATAAGAAATCCATGCAACAAGAAACAGTACTGGCTGGAATTTATATTTCTTAACAAGGCAGACACCAATCCACTACCAGGCAGCCGGGCAGCACAAGCCATGGATTTAATTACAGTACAACACCACAACAGATCATAGAAAAACAAGAACAGTCATTAGGCTCACTACCTAATTTTCTGTTAAGATATGGAGATATATTCCAAGGCACTGGACTCTTTGAAAGCAAACTGAAGTTAGAAATAGATCCACAGGTGCAACCAGTACAGCTACCAAAACGCAGAGTTCTGCTAGCCCTGCTGGAGCCACTGAAAAAAGAACTGACAAACCTGCAGAAAAAAAGGCATCATCACACCAGCTGAAAAAAAGCACTGACTGGGTCAGCAGCCTAGTAGTAGTAAGGAAGCCATCAGGCAAGCTGAGAATCTGCATTGATCCGAAACCACTTAACGGGGCACTCAAAAGAAGCCACTACCCACTGCCAACAATGGAGGATGTACTACCTGACCTGTCTGGGGTAAAAGTGTTCACAGTTTGCAATGTCAAGAATGGATTTTGGCATGTAGAGGTAGATGAACCTTCCAGCCACCTGACAACCTTTAGTACGCCCTTTGGCAGGTATTGCTGGTTAAGGATGCCCATGAGGATCAGTTCAGCTACAGAAGTTTTCCAGCAGAAACTGAACCAGAAGCTGGAAGGTCTTCCAGGTATCAAGATTGTGGTTGATGATATTCTTGTTATTGGAGAAGGGAATGATAAGGAAGAGCTGATCCATGACCATGACGCCAAACTGCAACAACTCCTTAACCGATGCCAGGAGAGGAACTTTAAACTAAATGCCAACAAAATACACCTGAGAAGAATGGAAGTACCCTACATTGGACATTTGCTGACTTCGGAAGGACTACAGCCAGACCCAGAGAAGGTGAGAGCCATTATGGAGATGCCTAGGCCACAAGATGTCAAAGGAGTTCAGTGCCTTATTGGGATGGTTAACTACCTGTCCAAATTTTGTGCACACTTGTATAATGCACGTGAGCCACTGAGGTTGCTAACACACAAATGATGCAGCCTGGGAATAGGCACAGACCCAAGAGGAGGCATTCAAAAAAATTTAAAAACCTCAGTGAGGGCCCAACACTGAAGTACTACATCACAGCTGAGCAACTAGTACTACAGTGTGATGCATCAGAAGGAGGTCTGGGAGCAGTACTGATCCAGAACCAGCAGCCTGTAACTTTTGTTAGTAGAGCAATGACTGAAACCAAAAGGAGATATGCACAGATAGAAAAGGAATTACTAGCAGTATTGTTTGGACTGCAGCGGTTCCATCTTTTGGACAGAGAGTAGATGTGCAATCAAATCACAAACCATTAGAGATCATAATGAAAAAGCCCTTGCTGAATGCTCCTAATAGACTTCAATGCATGCTGATGAGACTCCAGGTCTAAGATGTGAATATAAAATACTACCCAGGGAAGTCCCTTCAAGTGGCAGATGCACTAAGTAGAGCATACCTTCCAGAGTGCAGCACAGATGGATCTGTAGAACAGGAGATAGTCCATTAATATGGTATGACTTACCCATCTCCAAACCAGTCTCAAATCAATACAACAAAGTACAGAACAGGATGGTGTGCTACCTGGTGGTAAGCAGTTAAACGAACCATCCTAGAGGGTTGGCCACAGCACAAGGCACAAATACCACCAGGAGTTGCCGCATACTACCAATGGAGGGATGAACTATGTACACAGGATGGAATTCTGTTGGAGGAAGACAGGGTAGTGATCCCAGCAGCTCTGTGGCGAGACATCCTGACCTGACTACATGCTTCACATATGGAAATAGAGTCATGCCTGAGGACAGCATGGGAGTGCATCTACTGGCCAGGCATGAATGCCCACTTGAAAACATACATGTAGCCATGTGAGGTGTGCAAGGAATACAGTGACAAACAGCAAAAAGAGACATTGAACCATCATGACATCCCCTCTTGGCCCTGGGAGAAGGTAGGAACTGACTTGTTCAATGTCAATGACAGAAAATATACAGTCACTGTGGACTACTATTCCAATTTTTGAGAGGCGGATTACCTCGAAGACACTCAGGCAAGGACAGTGATCAGGAAGCTAAAGGCTCATTTTGCATGGCATAGGATACTTGACACTCCGTTCTCAGACAATGGCTCATAATATACCTCAAGAGAATTCAAACAGTTCTGCACTAAATGGGAATTCCAGCACAAGACATCATCCCCTGGGTACCCACAAAGCAATGGAAAGGCTGAATCAGTGGCAAAGACAGCCAAGAGACTCTTGAAGACAAATAAGACTGCAGAGAATCCCTGCCTGGCTCTATTGGACCATCACTAGGGGGGGGACCAGAAGGGTTTGGGAGAGACCTTGTTTCCCCTAGCAACCCCTGGCATATCAAGGAATAATGGCCACAAGTTGTTGGAGAGTAGGTTTAGATTAGACATCTGTAAGAACTACTTCACAGTTAGGTTGGCTAGGATCTGGAACCAATTTCCAAGGGAAATGGTGCTGTCTCCTACCCTGGGGATCCTTAAGAGGAGGCTTGATGCCTACCTAGCTGGGATCATTTGAGTCCAGTTTTTTCTCCTGCCCAGGTATGGGGTCGGACTTGAAGATGTCTATGAAACTATGAAACTATGAAACTATGTACAAGGTCCTTTCCAACCCGACTTCTTTGATTCTATGATCACAACACACCCTCGCAAGGAATGGACGGTAGCCCAGCCCAAAGATTAATGGGCTGGAGAACTAAGACATTACTCCCAATGAGAGACTTTTTGCTACAACCCCAGGAGAAGGGGTGACAGTACATGGAAATAGCTAAAAAAGCAACAGTCTCAGCAAGTATCACAGTATCTATCCGAACAAAGGAGCCAGGGACTTGAAACCACTGTGCAGAGGGGATAAGTTCTGGGTACAACCAGTAAGTCTGTCAGAGGGCGGGGATCCAGGAGCGGCTGTGATCTCTCCTGGTGCCCCTACCATGCCAAGTTGGTTATCCAGCACCCTCGTTCTCGCTCGCCATGTCTTTTATGGTTCAAGTATTCTAAGGGAGGCTGCCTTTATCTGTCCCCTTGGACAGTGCTCTTACTTTTCCTGGTCCCTATTTTATACGAATAGATTTTTGGTGCACCCAGCCCTAGGGGCTATGCGTGGCTCCTACCACCCCTAATACCATGCCCCAAGCCTCTCAGGTGTACCGGACGTTGTTAGGTCTAACTATCATTGTTACGCTCACTCTTCCAAGCCCTCGCCCTCTCGGGGGGGCTTCTCTTGGTGCGCTAGCGCCCACACCCACACCGGGGCCTTGTTCGCATTCGCACCTGCGCCCACACTGGGCTCCTCCCAATACTGTCCACACTGGGGCCGGGGTCAGGACACCCCAAAACGCAGCGCCACTCTCCGGCTCCAAACTGCTGTGCCTTCTCTGACACCAGATTGCTGTGCCCTTGCTGGCACCAGGAACCCCCACGCTACTGGGGAGTTCCTATGAGGCCTCCTCCAACCCCTACAGCCTCACCCGGTCCTCCTGTGTGACAACAAAACAATATCATAAGCCAACCGGCTACAACTCAAGAACTAAGCCACCCGGCTAAACAAACTCTAAGCCATCAAGGAGTTTCTCCTCCCCAAAAAAATCCCTACCAGGGCTTCTTCCACCATGGACTCCACAAAGTAAAGAGATACACAAGCAGAGTCCAGCCCACACAACAAAGACATGGCCAGAACAGAAGCAACCAACCAAACAAGAAGTGAGCAGCTGGTACAATGACGTTATGACTTTTTTGATACTGCCTCACTTACTTAACTCTGCCAGAGTTTATAGAATCTCACAACAACTGGTACAATGACCAGCATACCTGTGTGACTATGAGCCCTAAAGAACACAGCAGACCAGTGGTAAAGGCTTGGTCTCCACGGTGGGCTGTGTGCTAGCAACCTCTGGCCCAACCAGGGGAATAAGTTAATCATCTGTTTTCAACTGTTGAAAAGAAAGATGTAACAATATGTATAGATCTCAGAGGCAAAACCAGCAGCAGCAGAAAGGAGGAGTCTGAAGGAGGAACAGGATATGAGGGGGAGGAGACAGGAAGAGAAAGAGTTAGAGAGGCTGCAGGAGAACAGCAGGCCCTGTAACAGCTCTGTAAGAAACTGCTAAAGACACTATTTATATTAAGTAGGGAGCTGCTCTGTGATTACCCAGACAGGGTCATATGAAACAGAGGTGGAGACAATGTCCCCCTACACTGGCAGCAAGAAGCTCCCAGCCCCCACTCCATGATTGCAGTAAGCATCTGCACATGTAGACAGTGATGCTTACTGTGCAGTAATTTAGTCTAATCTCGAGTAAAGCATCTCCAGTAGACATGCCTTAATACTCCCAGATGTGCAGTCCTAGAACTGGAAGCCTTGGGAACTACAGCTCTAGCTGGGACTGTGTTCCCAGTCCTACAGCAGAAAATGCAACTCAGACCCTGGAATTTATTTAGAGCAGCTTTGCCATAGGGATGTGCATTGGGTTCAGAAGCCTTTGGGCTTTCAAACACCTGAACAAGCAGGTTTCTTAGGCAACTCAGCTTCTGCATTTTAAGGAACCAGATTTCCTTGGAGTTGAGCAGCCCAGGAACCAGCTGGCTGGGGAGTTTAGAGGCCCACAGATATTCAGCAATAGGAATGAATGCCCAAGAACCTTAGACCAAAGAAGCCATAGCAGTTGCTAAGTAAAACTGGCATGATTCTTGTTATAAATATCCACCCCTGAAGAACAACAGTGAAACTTTCACTCAGCAACTGCCAGGGCCCCAGGGAGAACATTTCACTTTGAAAAACACCATGCATCAGTATTTCCAAAACAAATTTTTTTGGGGGAATTTCCATTTTGTGAGAAATGTTCAGGGGAAAAACAGCTTTGTTTCAAAACACTGCCTTTAGAAAACAGCAGCTATCTTATCAAATCACACTTTAAACCTGTCAATCTATAAAATGTTTCCCCCCCACCTTCTTCTGTAAATTACTTTGGTAACTTATAAGATAATGAAACTATAGCTCTGCAGCCACTTTATAGACCAGTCTTTCTGCTGATGAAAACTGTTTTTGCTCCTCAGATCTCATATAAGCCACATTAATTTATATGAGGCTCTGATCCTGCATTGACTATTCCAACTCTAAAATAACAAGTAGAGCCAGAATGCACATAAGAGAAGCAGCAGCAGCACTGAAGACAGCAGAGAGAGGAACCCATTTCTGTATACATAATAGCTGTGTTTGACAGAAGGCCATCATTTTTATAAAGTAATAGTAAGGGTCCTGTCTTCATTCACCTACTGCATTATCTCTGAACTAGTATTTTAAAAGTAGAGGAAGTAGACGGCTTGATTTCTATTACATGTTCTAGTTTCACTCTTACCCAGCTAAACTGATGTTGGTAATAATCTGTTTTAATAATCCCTGCAAGGTCTTAGTTGAGATGCTGCCAGGTTGCATGCTAATTGTACCTGTTGAACTGTAACAGTGGAAGGATCTTATTCAAAACTGTAAATTTTGTAGTTCCTTTAACAACCACAACATAGCATGCTTCCAAATCTTGCTGGCACAGGGAGGAAGGAGGTTGTACTACCTTTGTTACACTATCCACTATTTCATGTCCATTGAAATTACAGACACAGACTTTGTGACTTTTTTGATACCTCCTCACTTACATGACTCTGCCAGAGTTTATAGGATCTCACAACAACTGATACAGGGCACTGATGAGTAGCCCAGCACTTATGCAGTGATGTCCCATTTAGTTTCACAGTTAATAGGACTACCAGTTCATTCATTCAAGGCAAACATGTTCCCTCCTGTTTTCAGCAGCATAAGTAAATTACTACCAGAGATACTTGGAAGCTATGAAAATGCATCCTCTAAGCGTCTGCTAAGTGGATTTTTGTTATGCCATCTAAATGAGGATCAGACCTAGGTCAAGTCAAGTACCGTGAAGTACATTCTGAATGCCCATTTGTTGCTATGACTCGTCTATGGTGTATGCAGGTTTAGGACCTAGAAAAATAGCTCCTATTTAAAATTTCAGCAAGAAAAAATATTAATACGATTTCCTTTTACAAAGGCAAACATAAGAAGCGTCCATCTCTATTGGAAGTTTAATTTCCTTTACTCACCATTGAACTCTACAGAAATTTTACTGTTTATTATTTTTGATGGCAAAGATATTATCATTTGGGAAAATACAGGAAGAGTACCCATTTTTCCAGATCAGGCAAAGTGATGCTGGGTCAAAATGGGTTTGATTAGCTAAGTAGGTAGATATATAGGGTACACAATTGATTTCTCTATTAGAGAACATATTGGAGTGCTATCTTATCTACCTACATATATTATTTAATCAATACAGATTGATCAATCAATTGATTAATCAGTATTTGTTCCACTTATGTTAGGAAGCAGTCCACAATAACCAGACAGATGCTTAAAAATACTATGGTGAATTATTTCAGATACAAATTTATGGAGTCTATACAATTGTCACCATTACAAAAACCAAAAAGCCTGGCTTAATTTGTATTACTCATTCTACCTAGAAAATGCAGTATCTTGTTTGTGTTATTTATATATATTCCATTTGCTCTGGGGTAATTTAAAGGATGGATATGGAAATTAGTTTTATAAAGAATGAAATTTGAAGAGATCTTAAAAGTTGAGGAGTCACTTTTGATGCTCTTAAGCATTAGCCTCTTACATAAAATGAGAGAAACGCACTGCTGAATAAGAACAAATTGAATGCAAAAGTCATTACATTTGGACTAAACTTTGTTGGTTTTATGAAATAGGCAGCTATCTACTGGGACCAAGGCCCAGAAAAGGAAATCATTTTCTCTACTGTTGCATTAAGGGTAAACTAGAAATGGAGTCCAGAGATAAAGGCCTAAAGGAAAGACAGCACTAAACAAGGAAATATTGGGCTGGACGGTGAAGTTCATAGGCTCATCTATGAAAGGTATTTTGTAAATTCCCTTTGAGGAATTACAGCTGCACCTCCAGAAATATAACATAGCTTATCCAATGCACCAAATGCCCTGATGGAAAATACGTAAGCAAGACCAAACAACAACTGCGCACCACAATGAACACACACCAGAAATCTATCAAAGACAATTACCTGTGGGGTCATATTTCTCACAAGAAAACCACTCTCTCCAATCTCTCAGTTCTAATCCTCAATGGGAATTTACAAAACATCTTTCACAGACAAGCCTATGGACTTCACTTTATCAACCTACTGAATACAAAAAATCATGGACTAAATATAGACATTGCATTTATGACACATTAAAACCTACCTAACATCAAACTCCCCAGGTAACTCTCCAATATTTACCAGCTACATTCATTCCCTGCCCCTAGGGATGGGAAAATATATAAGCCAATTAGGTCAACCTCACCTGGCCCTCTGAGCCAGATCCCTGCAGGCCAGATACAGTGTGGAGCATGGAGGTAGTCGCCACAGGAACTGAAGCAATGAATCTGGCAGTGGTGAGAGGCCTAACAGTGGAAGTGATGAGGGGTCTGGTAGCTGCGGTGGTGGTGAAGTGTCCAGCAGCCAGGGTCTGCTGGTGGCAGTAGTTTTGAGAAAGTGGCCCTTGGCCACCACTAAACCAAGTTTACTGCTGATGGCCATGGCCAGCAAGGCCAAAGGGCCCTGAATTCCACAGAAAGCCATACCCTATCACTTCCAGCTGTCTGCCAGTAGCTCAGCAAGCCAGACAGAGTAGCTCTCAGAGCCATACATTTGGTATCCTGATGTAAACTAAAGCACAAAGCTGGCACAAGATTAAATGTATATAAACTGCCAATAAATACATTTGTAGCAAGCCCTGGAAAAAGGTTTAATTAGAGTAGTGAAACTCTGGAATAGCTCCCCTAAAGGAGTCATAGAGGCAAGAAAACTTACCACTTTTGAAATGGATTTTGAAAGGTTTATGAAAGGGATTATGTGATGGAATTTGTCTGTGAAACCAGGAAACTAGACTCAATAAGCCAGGAGTTCCTTTGTTTCCCTGTCCTATGTCCCTAAATATGTTACACCCTTAACACCCTGACTCCAAATCTTAGTTTTCCTTTCTGAAATGAAATGGCAGGATCTCAAGGTCCCCGATATACAGAGAGTACTTGATGGAAAATCTAGAACATTCACACTGTGAAATGGCAACTCCATCCGTCTCACCTCAATGCTGTTTTGCTTGTATGGCTCTAAAACAAAACAAATGCATTTTTGAGGGGATATATTCCACCCACAGGTAGTACATTGGCTGTTCTACTGCAAAGAAATTATCATGAGTTTAAAATACAAACAGAAGCTCACACTTACACTACAGAAAATATTCTTTTTAATTAGTACAATATTTCTCAACATATTAAAATTAATTGAAAAGAAATATTAGCTGAAAGAATTTAGAGGCAAAATGTTGAGTTGAACATTGCTTATACACTATAAAATGAAAAGTAGGGGATAGGATGGTGCAGGAAGGAAAAAGGGGTGGATGTACAATTATTTAGACAAGAAGGCAAGTGTGAAAGTATCTGGAGAAAAGTCTCATGTGACTGATGCTTTAATTCTCTGAGATTTTTCCTCACTTTAGTGGGCTTTGTATCAGGCTGTAATACTTGCTGGATTCACAGCTCATGAAATGCTTCACATGCAATTGTTAAAAAGGGCCTTATTGCTGAGAGGATGTTGTTTATGTAATTAGTTATTTTTTTAAAGGAAACTCTTGTAAACATTATTTGGGGCAATAATACTTAATGATACATTTCAGTTCCATTTTACTTAAATTATAAGACCACAAGAGCTACTGTTTCATTGCAGAGCTGAAGTAAGTTCCTTCCGAATCACTCCATCAGCATTTTGTAAGGCATTATCCTCAATTAACTAAACTGTTGTCTGACAGGACATTTTTTCTGAGGAAATATACAGTGTGTGAAGGCCTCGCCAGGAGATGAGAAGTCCAGCCAAAGTAATACAGCCTTTTCAAAACAGAAATACTAAAACTGAACTATGGTATTGTAAGGAATTTATAGGTCTACTAACCATCTCCACTATTGGCAAGAGAAACTGCTTGGAAGGTGCTATGACTAATATGCCACCAAATCAGTACTTCTTTTATGGCAGCAGTGGAGAGAAACCCAAATAAATCAGATTTGTCACAATTCTAAATACCATTAGAAATGTCAGCTGGGATTCTGAACTCAGTGTACCACAGCAATGTTTTTGTAAGCCTTGATTGCGCTTTGCAGTGGGCTTGTTGTTTTCAGCTAGTAAGAAACCATTTTTGGGAGAGATTTCTTTCAGTCTTCACTTCATTTTTTTAATGTTCTTTTACAGGTAAAGAGATTCATTTTCTTCATCTGCACTACACATTCTCTTAACAAATGAACTACAGACTATATAAAAGTTGCTCTGTAACAAGCTCTTTTAAACAAAGCTGGCTTTTTGCCCATTCTGTTTTCAAAAAGCGTGGGTAATAGGTAGCAGAGAGCAGTCATATTTCCCATAGTAACAGTAAGCCTATTTATCCACAGTTTTTTTTTAAAATGTTTCAATGCTTTATACAATGTCTCCATTCTTCAAGGGAACTCTGTTGTAGAATTGGCCACATAACATTCAACATTTTTGGTTTTTTTGAGACAAAAAAAGAAAGAATTCTCATCAGAAATTAGACAGAGTGGGGATCAATGAGAGGTACTTCCACATAGTGATCTCTGGTAAAAGTGATCTCTGATAAAAAGCCAAAGTGCACAAAGAGAAAAATAGAGACACCATTTTTTTCATATGAAAGAAAACAGTGAGAAAATAGCGAGCAAATGGAAGATTATCCACTAGAAAGGACTGGAAAGTAAAGGTATAAAGCCACATTGGCTCTAACTCTGGTTTCACAGCACTTATAGAGTGGTGTCACTCTGAAGCAGGGGTGGGCAGTTATTTCAGCTGGAGAGCCACTTAATGAGTTCTGGTGAGCTGTTCAGAGCCACACACATAAAACTCTCAGAAGATATCATTTTAACAAGTTATAGATGCAAAAACAAACCATATACTTAAACCTACTATAACATATATTAATTTTATTTTAAAAAATTATTTTCCTGATGTATGTTTTTTGAGTAGTGTATATAGAAGTGATTAAATAGCAGCTCAGAATAAAATCTTATTCTTGTATATTATGTGTTGGAAGGTAGAGGTATGTGTGTGAGGTGTAGGTGTATGTGTGGAAGGGTGGATGTGTGTGGGAGTGGGTGTGGGTAGTGTGAGAGGTAGGTATATGTGGGTGTGCAGGGGGAGGGTATGTGTGCATGTATGGATGGGAGGGGGCATGCCCACATGCTAGGTGGGTGGAGGGGGCACATGCAGAAGAGCTCACAGAAGCAGTGCAGTGTCATGGAGCAGGGTCTTAGTGGTGGCTGTGATCTCCCCTAGCACACCCTACTGTACCAAGTTTACTTCAAGCACCCTCAAATCTCACCCACCATGTCTTGATCTTAAATATTAAAGGAAGGCTGCCTTTCATCCTCTTGGACAGTTTTCTCCTGCTGTCACGTGTTTGTTTTTATAATGGGGTTTCCGTGCACCCCAGCCTTATGGGCAATGTGTGGCTCCAACCACCCCTGTATCACACCCCAAGCCTCACTGATGTACTGGACATTGTTTGGTCTGTATCACTGTCTGCACCCACTGGCACTGTGGCTCATCTCGCAACCTGCACCCCCACTGGCACTCTGGGGCTTCTTGCTGCCCCCTTTGCTCTGGGGCTTTCACAGCCTTGGGGCTTTGGTGACCCCAAATCTCTTCCTTGGGGTCTTGAACCTCCTGCAGGGCTCAGGCAGCCTCAGCCTTACCTGGCCTCCAATTCTCCACTCCCCTTCTTGGGGCTGAGGTCAGTGCACCCCCAAATGCTGCGCCCTCTCTGGCACCAGGGTCCCCACGCTACTGTGGAGCCCCTATGAGACCTCCTCCAACCCCTAATAGCCTCACCAGGTCCTCCAGTGGTAAAATGTAAACAGAAACTCAAGCCTCTTGGCTACAACATAAATTCGAGCTGCTTAGCTATAACATTAGTCCCACCACATCTGGGGTGCTCTATCCTTCCCCCAGTCTCAAAACTATACCTGCAGTCTAGCCTCTCCTCTTTGTTCAGTCCAGCAAAGCTCCTTCCTCTATGGCTGCTGGCAGGGAACTGCCTGCTTAGCCTCAGCCTGGGAATTATATAGGGGCCAGACCCTACCCCTTCCTGTCAGCTGACTTCTACTGGTTGCCCTGGCAACCCGCAGCTGGGCTCCTTACTTACTGCTCCATAGGTAGCAGGCACCTAAGTGCCCTGCTACACACCTCCCCTCTTTATAGGCGCAGAGCACCGAGGTCATGCAGGGCTGATCTGCACCTTCATAGACCCATAGATTTTGTAGACATTAAGGCTGGAAAGGACCTTGTGAAATTGTTGGGTCTTGCCCTGTGCCCAAGAGGCAGGAAGTCAGCTGGGGTTAGATCACCCCAGCAACATAGGCATCCAAGTATTTCTTAAAGGTATCCAGAGCAGGTGCTTGCACCAATTCTGGGGAGAGTCTATTCCAGACTCTGGAGACTCAGACAGTAAAGGAGTTTTTCCTTATGGCTAGTGTAAAATGGTCCTCCAGCAGTTTGTGACCATTAGACATTGTCTTCCCTTGGGGTGCCTTGGTGACCAAATTTTCTTCCAGTTCCTGATGCACATCCCTTATATACTTATAAGCTGCCACCAAGTCACCCCTGAGCCTTCACTTCTCCAGGCAGAAGAGTCTCATTCCTTTCAGCCTCTCCTCATAAGACCTGTTCTCTTGACCTCTAATTATGTGTGTGGCTCTTCTCTGGACTCTCTCAAGCTTCTCTACATCCTTTCTAAAATGTGGAGCCCAGAATTAGATGCAGTACTCTACCTGTGGCCTCACCAAGGCTGAGTAAAGCAGGAGGGTGACTTATTGGGTCTTGCTTGAGATGTCTCAGTAGATGCAAGCCAGAGTTTTATGTGCTTTGCTGGCTACAGCATCACATTAGTAGCTCATATTCATCTTGTGGTCGATCATGAGCCCAAGTCTCTTTTAGTCATGGTGCTAGTGAATGTAGAACTGCTGAGCCTAAAAGTATGATGTGGGTTTTGTCTCCCGAGGTGGAGCACCTGGCATTTTTCTGTGTGGAATGTCATCAGGTTTTGATCTGCCCAGCTTGTGAACCTTTCCAGGTCAGTCTGAATTGCCAGCCCATCCTCTAGAGTGACCGCATTTCCCCATAATTTGATGTTGTCTGCAAACTTAGCCAGGCCACTTCTGACACCCGAATTTAGATCATTAATGAATATATTAAAGAGTACTGGTCCAAGTACTGCGCCCTGGGGGACACCACTGGTCACACTCACTTGACTTAGTTCTATCAATTATCACTCTCTGGGTCTGGAGCTGGTTCCCTAGGCATCAGACCGTAAGGTTGTCAAGACTGTAGTTCCCCAATTTTACCATGAGGACATCATGGGAGACCAAGTCAAAGGGTTTTTTTAAATCTAAATATATGACATAAACCTCTTTTCCTTTGTCCAGGTGATGCATCACCTGGTCATAGAAGGAAATGAGGTTGGTCAGTCAAGATGTACCCACAATGAAACCATGCTGGCTATCTCTCAGAATGTTGCCTTCCATTAGCCTGTTGCTGATGGTTTCTTTGATGATTTTTTCCAAGATCTTTCCAGGGATTAAGGTCAAACTGATTGGCCTGTAGTTCCCTGGATCTTCCTTCCTTCCTTTCTTGAAGAAAGGCATCATACTAGCCCTCTTCCAATTTTCAAGAACCTCTCCTGAGTGTCACAAGTTCTGAAATATCTTTGCCATTGGTCGTGCTATGATGTCAGCCAACTCCTTTAGTACTCTTCAGCTGCCCCCACAGAACTCTGCATAGGTTGTATTCTTGTGCTGATCTAGTAATAATGAGATAAATGAGATACATTTATCTAATTACATTTAAACTATTTTCAGTTTGCACTCCGTAAAAGATCTTAGAAAAATGCTGAATGGGTTTATAAAAGTTAAATGTTTTTAAACCCTTAATTTGTCTACTTTACTTTACTTGACAAAAGGAACTAGCTTGACAAACAAACAGATCGTTAAATTCTTACTTTCACACATACCCTTCTCCAGTCCCAAAGAAACCCAGGCCAGCAATAACTTACCACTGTCTCTCCTCCTCAGGCTTTGAGATCAGAAAATATCCGTCTCCATGGATAACTAGATGTAGTCTAATCATACCTAGAAGTGTAATCCTTTCCAGGTAACATCTACTCATATAGAAATGTATAGGTGTGACTTCATTCCTAAACACAAAGCTTTACCATTTATACTGAAATAAACTGAGGAACTGCATCATTCCTTTTGTCAAATCATGTAACTTTTGTAATAATGATAGTTGGAGACTCCTTCAGTGTTAATGGGTTTGCTTTTCTTTTGATCACCATGCATTTTCAGGAGAAACAGAGCTCATTGTTAATAATCATTACTTCTATTAAATTGATTCTGGTAACACCTAGGAGACCCAGCCATGGACTAGGATCCCACAGTACTATGCACTGTACACACAGAGAACAAAAAGTCCCTTATAGTCTAAATAACTGTAGAGGGATGAGAAGTAGCAAGTCAAAAAGTATCAGACAAAACCCTTTCCAAAGTGATACTTTATTGCAGAAGTGGATATCTAATTACAAGAGCCATAGTGGATAATTTGTTTTGTTCATTATCTCATTAAATTTAGACAATTCTTAGATGAATATTACACTCTGTGGGAAAAATATAACTAGAAAGATTAAGTGTATCTCTACTCCTGAAGCATAAATAACTGTATAATAGCAAGTATGAAGAAGGAAAAAATTGATTTCTTTTAGATGTGGCTGTGTCATGGTGAACTGGCATACATACCTCTTGTAAGAATGAAATATTTTAATTATATGAGTTCATTGTAATGTATCACAATTCCCATCCATTTTTCAAGAAAATTTTATAATGATTATGAACATATGATATCAAAAAACCCCTACTGTAACAGTCAACCCACAGAAACTTAAGAACTATCTGTCAATAACAATGAAGATGCTGTTGGTTTGTGACCTACATCCCAGGGTCCAACTATTCCCTAAGCCTCCACTCCCTAAGTACACAAGGTAAAAGATGGGCCTGGGAATCAAGAAAATGACTGAGTGAGGATGTTCTGAAACAGTAATTCTCAACCTTTTTATAACTGTGGAACTCGTCATTTGACTCACAGCACCCTTCCATAGTTGTTGTGAAATGTGCAGCACCCCATTTCAGAAACAGATTAGTGTTTACCTCTTTGCAGAGGACCTGGGCAGTGTGGGCAGAACACCTACCAGGCAGGGACAGACCTAAGCCTGCACTTATCTCCTCACACCTAATAGCACCCTTCTAAAGATCTCATGGGACCCAGGTTCCCCAGCACCCTGGTTGAGGATCACTGTTCTAGAGTCAAAGGACATGCATGAGAAACTCCCATTCATCTGCACTCATCAAAGAGAGGATTCCAGGGGGATAAACTCTGCTCGTGTTATGTGCACAAGTATCATATAGGGTGACATCCAGTCTGTCACGGTATGCCTGACAAGTTATCACAAAGAAAGGTGGGATTCATACCGAATGAACGTATAGCACATAGTCTGCCTAAATCCTTAGCAGTAAATAGGTTGTGCTTAGTGCAGGTGGGAGAATCAGAGGAGGGGTGAAGATAATCAAGGACCATCTCCAATTATCACAGAAAGCAAGTTAATTTTGTCATTCATTTTATATTTATATAATATCAACTTTAGTGCATGTACTTCTGATTTAGATTTGTGTAAGCATATTTAGAGTTCAATGAAGTCAATGGAGTCTTTAATGTCTTTAACTTTGTAACCATGGTCTTTGACAAATTTTGGATTAGACCATAAATGATATCAAACTCATTTTAAATGTATTTATTTGTTTTAATATTTTTATTG
This sequence comes from Crocodylus siamensis, assembly GCF_052110815.1. NCBI lineage: Eukaryota > Metazoa > Chordata > Crocodylia > Crocodylidae > Crocodylus > Crocodylus siamensis. The sequence goes on along the minus strand of NC_143396.1, from coordinate 152,910,309 downwards.
CAAGTCAGTTAAAATATAAAGAAAGTCTCTCTTTGTAAAACTAATGACTTTACATATATTGTTTCACAGTTTAATATTTTCAATTGCACCTTTTTTGAAGCCTTGAATTCTTAAGCCTATATGGAGGATAATTTCACAGAGGTCATCCTTCAAATAAGATGTCAGGTTACTCTTCATTTTCATAAATATGAATTCTCCCCTAATCCATATAAATGATATTTCTATTTGTCCATCATTTTTTTAAATCTCAAAAAGAAGTAATATAGAAATATTTCCTGATATAAATCCTATCAATTTTTACAAATGTCCTAATATCTATATTTGGAATTCACTTTGGCAGATGTATTGTACTTTCTAAAAACAATCAAATAGTCAACATTTTCTCAGAAAGCATTTAAGCATCATAACCTTTTCTAGCTCCACAAAAGCAGAGCTACATAGCAACAGGAAATTGTTCTCTGTTCAATCTATTCAAACGGAGTCAACAGATTTCTTTTATATAACTAGAAACATAACAAACTACATACTATTATAAGCTTTCATAGTGTACTTTCCCATGAAATATATTTTGTTAGAATGGTTGTATAGCACATGCTAAACATTTAGTCCTCTGCATATGGGAATACAGGACAATCCTCCTGGATCATCAAGTTCAGAATCCTGCAATCACAGGCAACCCCATCATGTAACCCCCATTTATAAATTTATCAATTTTTATCTAGCAATAAACTTATCCATTATACTTATTCATGGTTTGTTTATATACATTTGATCTTGTGCCAGCTTTTTCCATTAGTTTACATGGTTCTTCCTCCTCCCGTGTGCTTACTCTCCTGATGCATTTATGGAAAACAATCATATCCCCTCTCAGCTTTCCTAGGGCAAATAAAGCTAAGCTTTTTTCTCTTTAGGTAGGCTCTCCTTTCCCTAATCACCCTAAGAGCCATTCTCTGTATCTGCTCCAGTCTAAATTCATTTTTTTTGAACAAGGATGATCTAAACTGAATATCATGTGAGGGTTCACCAATGTTTTATTGGTGTCATGTATACTTTCCGATTTCTATTGGAAATGTCTCTCCTGATACAAGTTAGGATCCAATATCCCTCATCACATGGGTGTCTCATAGCCATCTTGTGATCAGCTAATATATATATAGTTTTCTATATCACTTTTTTATGTTCTTAAATGTTATCCCTACATTTGATAGTCTTCAAACACATTGTATTATCTCCAACTTGATAAATTCTTTTAAAAACTTGCTACCTGGCATGCAGTTACATGTCAGTTCTTTCAGATGGCTGAGAGAGAGATTATTTGGTTTCCTAGCTTGCATTCACCTCTTTCATTGTTGCTTGAGCCTCTCTCTCATTCCCATTAGCTATCCTGCCTTTAACTCCATGATCAGTGTCATCATCGTTACTAAATATTAGGGGAAATAATTAATTTATTTTGGGGCCTAACTATATATCTTTCATCATTATCCCACCTTCACCACTTACCAGCTCTACATTTCCTTTCTTCTTTTCTTATTTGAAAGGCCTTTAAGGATCTGTCAACTTGGCTTTGTGAGCTTGGTAATTCTTACTATATTTAACCTGTAAGATGTAGGTCTACTTGCCAGTCAGTCCTTTCCCCCACATTCCTTGCAGGCTCTTTGCTTATTCCTAATAGTCTCTTGGAAGTTGTTATTTAGTTAGATCAGGAGTGCTTCCATAAAAGTTTCTTCTCTTTTCTTGGGATACAAGTTGCAGTGCACCTTTGATTTAAAGGAATTCAAAGCTTTTGCCATGATGAATCTCCCTGACTTTCTCAGGCCAATTTATTAGCTAGTTCATAGTTTCATAGTTTCATAGTAGCTAGAGTTGGAAGGGACCTAGGTAGATCATCTAGTCCGACCCCCTGCCTTGGCAGGAAAGAGCGCTGGGGTCAGATGACCCCGGCAAGGTGCTCATCTAACTTCCTTTTAAAAATCCCCAGGCTAGGAGCCTGCACCACTTCCCCTGGAAGCTGGTTCCAGGCCCTAGCCGCCCTGACTGTGAAGTAGCGCCTCCTAATATCTAATCTAAACTTACCCTCCGCCAGCTTGTGACCGTTATTCCTGGTCACTCCTGGCAGCGCACGGGGGAACAGGGACTCCCCCAGTACCTGCTGATCCCCCCTGACCAGTTTGTAGCAGGCCACAAGGTCCCCCCTTAACCTTCTCTTGTGGAGGCTAAACAGGTTCAGGTCCCGTAGCCTCTCCTCATAAGGCCTGCCCTGCTGACCCCTGATCATACGAGTGGCCCTCCTCTGAACTCTTTCCATATCGTCCACGTCCCTCTTGAAGTGTGGCGCCCAGAACTGGACGCAGTACTCCAGCTGCGGCCTGACCAGTGCCGCATAGAGGGGGAGGATCACCTCCCTGGACCTGCTCGAGATGCATCTGTGGATGCATGACAGGGTACGGTTGGCCTTCTTGACTGCCTCCCCACACTGCTGGCCCATGTTCATCGTGGAGTCAATGACGACTCCAAGATCCTTTTCCGTCTCCGTGCTGGCAAGAGGGGAGTTCCCCAACCTGTAAGTGTGGTGCCGGTTCTTCCTCCCCATGTGCAACACCTTGCACTTATCAGTGTTAAACCCCATCCTATTCTCATCCGCCCACCGTTGCAACCTGTCAAGGTCAGCTTGTAGCCTATTGCACCCTTCTAGTGCACCCACATCCCCCCACATCTTAGTGTCATCAGCAAACTTGAACAGGGTGCTTTCTACCCCCTCATCCAAGTCACTGATGAAGATGTTGGACAGTGTGGGCCCGAGGACCGAGCCCTGCGGAACCCCACTGCCCACGTCCTTCCAGGTCGAGAAGAACCCATGCACTACCACCCTCTGGGTGCGGCCCTCCAACCAGTTGGCGACCCATTTGACCGTGTGGGCATCGACACCACAGTCTCCCAGCTTTTTGATGAGGACAGGGTGAGAGACAGTGTCGAAAGCCTTCCGGAAGTCCAGAAAGACTACATCCACAGCAACCCCTGCGTCTAATGATTTGGTGACCTGATCGTAAAAGGCCACCAGGTTGGTCTGACAAGACCTGCCACTGATGAACCCATATTGGTTGCCCCTGAGCATGCATTCCCCCGCCAGGCCCTCCTGGATGTGTGCCAGGATAATTTTTTCAAAGAGCTTACCCGGGATTGAGGTAAGACTAACTGGCCTGTAATTTCCCGGGTCCTCTTTTTTTCCCTTTTTGAAGATAGGGACCACATTGGCCCTCTTCCAGTCCTCCGGCACCTCGCCAGAGCACCACGAGTGCTCATAGAGCCGCGCCAGGGGTCCCGCAATGACCTCGGCCAGTTCCTGTAGAACCCTAGGGTGAAGATTGTCCGGACCAGCGGACTTGAACACGTCCAGCCTCTCCAGAAGTACCCTAACTAACTCCTCGCTAACCCCTGGCCCAGGCGTGTCTCTCCTGGGGCCCAAGGGGGGCCCAGCAGGGAGGTGGCTGAACTGGTCCCTACTTAGGAAGACAGAGGCAAAGAAATCGTTAAATATGTTAGCTTTGTCATCTGGCGTGATGACTAAGTTGCCCATCGTGTCCTGCAGGGGCCCACATTACCCGGGACCCTCTTTTTACCCCCTATGTATTTGAAGAAGGACTTCTTATTGTCCTTAATCCGGGAAGCTAGTTCTATCTCCATCTCTGCCTTGGCCCTCCTGACTGCCCCGCTACATCCTCGGGCGACTGTAACATAGTCCTTCTTGGTGATGACCCCATCTCTCCATTGGGTGTATGCCTCCCTTTTAGCAAGGAGACATTCCCGGATGCTCTTAGTGAGCCATGGGGGTTTATGTGCCCTCCTGCTCCCTTTGACCCTTGTTGGGATTACCTCCCTTTGGGCATGGAGGATCGTCTCCTTAAGGAGCAACCACTCACCTTCGACATCTGATTCCCTTCCCCTCTGGGTCCATTGGCTTATCAATGTTTACTCTTTTGAAATGAAGAATGTTCAGTACTGACTTGTTTTCATTTATCCTTCCATTAAATTCAAACCAAATTAGCCACTGATCAATTACTTCTAGGTTAATTTCCATCTGTAGCTCTAATGCAGGAGTTGGCAACCCCTGGCACATGTGACACGGCATGGCACACAAGGACATTTTGCTCAGCACACCAGAGTTGGCCTGGACTCTGGGCAGCTGCCACCAGCCAGGGATCCCAGGATGCTTGCAGCAGGCAGCAGAGATGCTACAAGCCCTTCTGCAAACCGCCCAGGCTCTATGACAGGCAGCAGCTGCCCAGAGCTTGGGGACAGCTGTGGCAAGCAGCCAGGAGGCTGCAAACAGCTGCACCAGGCTACAGAATCCCAGCTAGGCCCTGTGGCAGCAACAGTGGCAGCTGCACATGAGCATGAGGATGCACAGCTGGGAAAGGGCCTGGGACAGCACAACCCAGGCATCTCCCCCACTGTGTGCCCTGAGGCACAAGTGCAGCTAATGCCAACGTGGAGGCAGTGCTCAGGCTCTGAACCTTGGTGTAGCTGTTTGCAACTTCCCAGGCACCTGGTGCAGCTTCCCAGAACCTGGGACACCAGTGACAGGCAGCTGGGAGGCTGCAAACAGCAGTGCTGGGGTCTGGCTCAGCTCCGAGGTGGCTATGGCTACACGTGCACCTAGGGGCAGATGGCAGGGGAAGGGCCAGGGTGGCACTGCTCAAGGTCCTTTCATGACTGTGCTCATGTGCAGCCACTGCCATTGCAGAGCTGGTACTCCAACTTGGGGCATGGGTCAGAATTGGGAAGTATTGGGGGCGTTTTTGGCACTTTGTCCAAAAACATTGGCAACCCATGCTCTAATGTGTTCAACACTTAAAACCAAGTCCAAAGAAGCCTCATATCTTTTTGACTAATTGATGGAGCTATCTGTCATCTATGACTCTCTTAAAACAGAGGCAGATCCTGAAGGTAATGGTCTGGTTACAGGTCACAGCAGGATTGAGCCCAGTACCTGCCTAAAGGCTGATGCAAGGAGTGAACTTTAAATCTGGTGTGCAGTACAACTAACTGAGGAGCAATTCCTCAGCCTCCCTGTGCCTCGCTATCATCTGGGAGAATCTATAGAAAAAACTCTTTTTCTGGCAGACCCCACTGCCACCCATAACTGCTGCTACATGGTATAGGAGTGGTATAAACTCAGGGCAGAGGTTGTCAACCAGGGGTATGTGTACCCCCTGGGACACTTGGAAAGGTGTTAGGGGGTACATTTGGAAAAGCAGGGATGGAGTGCCACCACCCGCCACCCCACTCCACCGCCTCCCAGGAGCAGGGTCAGTGGGGTGAGGGAAGAAGCTCCCTGCTGCAGACTACACAGGTGCTGCTCAAACAGCTGGATGCTGGATGGGAGGGAGCTGGCATGCAGCTGCTGCTACTGCTATCCACCACCCAACACCATCACCACTGCTGTACACAAGCCCTCCCCCATTCTGCATCTGGCTACCACCATCCCCCACCACCTACTCCACCAGAAGTGTACCCAGAAGGGGTACACTCCTTAAAAAAGGTTTCATAATTTTAATAGACATTAGGGCTGGAAGGGACCTTGTAACATCATCGAGTCTATCCCCCCATCCAGAGGCAAGAATTCAGCTGGGGTCAAAGGATCCCAGCAAGACAGACATCCAAATGTTTCTTAAAAGAGTCCAGAGTAGGTGCTTGCACCACCTCTGGAGGCAGTCTATTCCAGGCTTTGGGGGCTCGAACAGTAAAGAAGTTTTTGCTTATGTCCAGCCTGAAATGGTCCTGGAGGAGTTTGTGACTCTTTGACCTTGTTGTCTCTTGGGGTGCTCTGGTGAACAGGCATTCCCCCAGATCCTGATGTACACCCCTTATATACTTACAGGCAGCCACCAGGTCTCACCTGAGCCTACACTTTTCCAGGCTAAAGAGTCTCATGGCTCTCAGCCTCTCATCATAGGGTCTGTTCTCCTGTGCTCTGATCACAGGTTGAAAAACCCCGACTCAGGGCAAACATCATAGGTGTTCATGTTCTGAATAAGGGCACCCTCTGCAATTACCCTCTTCTCTCTGGGTGAATAACGACAATCAGCCACACAGTATAGTGTTGGCAAATCCCACCTGGATTCGGGACTGGTTGGGAGGGACCATCTATCAAGCACCTGGGCCAGAGGTGGCACTGATGGTCTGCATAGGCTGTTATGCACTGATGGTTATTTAGCTTGCTGTGCATTGAACCTGAGGAGCCTCTGCATCCTTCCCTTAAGTCCTTGGAAATCCCCGAGCTGGTGGGTGGTACTGTCCAGCTCATGTGGGTAACAAGCATTGATGGTCAACTGGGGGTCCCACGGTCTAGATCCTTAGATCTCCACTGCTGCCCCTTAAGCCGTTCAGTCTGAAATGGACTTCACAGATGCCTGAGATGAGGGTGGTGCTGTCTGGCTCATCTTGGGCATCAAGCTCTATAGTTGTTTGAGGGGGGGTGGGCTCCCCTCTTAGAACTTTCCATGTAGTTTTCCTCTGTACAAAAGCTTCATGGGTTCTACCCAGCTCTTTACATGGGATCAGCACTGGCTATTTGAAGGGCTCATGGTCTGCATAGGCCATAGTTCCCCTCTTAAGGCCCACAGGAGGGATAGACCCAACAGAAACTGAGCTAAAACTGGTGCTGACTAGCTTGATGGACCATGCATTGTTAAGCACCCTGCTTACCTTCCTTAGCATCAAGATTTTACATCCAAGTTCTACTATCCACTACTGTGCTGTTTTTCCTTTCTCCTGCCATTTCAGGTCCAAGTTGCTCCCTCCCACTGTGCTACTTTCTCTACAGCTGGGCAAATTTGTAATGATTAAAACAACCATGCAGTTGGCAAATGGCTGAAAAGGGATTCATGGTAGTCATCACTGGACTTCTGTCTTAGGTTGGATGGGCCACCTCGGGCTTCAGCCTAAATAGCTTAAAACAAGTCCCATTTGGGGGTCATTATAAATAGCCAGGAATAACTTGACCCCATTGTTGTTGTTAGGTATTTTTTCATTACTGTATATAAAAAACATTGTCTCCCATAATGACGCAATTTCTTGCAGTATTTTTCTCTTTAATCATTTTTCAAAGATCTTTCATCCATATCCACGGTGGTCTAGGATAGACTCCCAGCACAACCCCAGTAGATTTTTTTAACAGAGTTTCTGACCCAAAACACATCTGTGCTGTCCATGCTATCCATTCATACTTCTTAACAGTCTACCAGATTATTAATGTTGAAAAGTACCCCGATGTTTATCTTCATTTCTGTTTTCTGAGAAGTGTTCAGTACCTGTTTTTAGTCATAATTTCTATTATACCATGTTTCTATCATCCCTATATCTGATCTCTGCTCTAGTTTTTTGCCTATTCTCCTAGCATTTGCATAGAAACATTTCAGTTGTTTCTTACAGACTACACACAATTCCCTAGTTGTATTAAGTCCAGGTTTTTTCACTAACTGTTCTGTCTACCCAACTACTGCTCTCATTAATATTAGATATTATCTTTCTCTTTTTTGTCCTCAGTCTCACCACTGTCAACGACTGTGTTTCTATCTATTGATGTTTTTACTTGATTTTCCATTTCCCATGGATGAGGATTATGAGTGACTACCAACCTTATTCCCTGATTTCTTCTTTTCCAAAGATATCTATTGCATAGATGTCCAATGTATCTGTCACTATAAGTGGAGTCGGTAGTGCTTCCTGCAGCTAAAGCAATCGAAGACTCATTTCAATGTTTATATGCTACTACACTTCACACATTCAGGCTGAGATGGTCCATGCTTTATGTCTTTCCTAGGCTGATTTCTTTAAAGTTACAGCCAAAATAATTCAGCTACTTCTAAGAACATGTTGGGGAAAATACATTTTGGCCAATGCCAAAAGAAGAAAAAACTGGTACCTTTTCACTGGAAATCAATAGGATTCCCATGTTTTGTACAAGAGACTTTGCCTTTCAGGGGGATGGATTTGCACTGGTTTCCCCATGAAAACTGTCCTAATAAGCCAAATCTTATGTCTTTGAAAATAAATTTTAGTATACGCATGCTCAGTAAAGATTTGTTTGGCAGCTCAGTTCTCCAAAGATTCCATCTGCATTAACCAGCTCCTACTGCAGACTAGATTGTGTGTGTGACTAGATTCCTGCAGATCACTTGAGTGTTTTTTCTGTTTTTTCCAGAGTCTTAGGTCTTTCCCTGAAATAGCACTTACTAGCTGCTGCTGCCAGCTATTACAGCTATGCTCGCTATTCCCTGAGCATAGAGAAATTGTCTTTCCTGTGACCTCAGTGCTCCTCCTGATGCCTAGAAAAATTTGGGGGGGAAAGGTAACATCTGATTTGAATACAGGGAGCTGAAAAATACTGAAGGGCTAAAGGTCCATGTTACAGAAGTAGAAACAGAAAGTGCTGGATGTGTATATAAGCCAAGAGACAGATGATAACAGAAGCTGGTGGGTGCAGGTGAACAGAGGTAAAAGTGGCAAGGATAGGGGGAAGAGGGTGGATGAATTAGAGGGGTGAGAAAATTCCAGTGAATGGAAAGAATGATAAGGGGAAGGGTGCAAGATGCATGGTTTAGGAGCAGAAAAAAAGATGAGGATATAGGAGCAGAAATGCCTGCAGCGACCTAGTTTCATTCACAGCAGTTGGTTTCTGTTCCAAGGTGGAACTGACCCCAATCATCCAGTCTTTGCTATTAGCAAATAGCTGCAAAACCCAGAGTGTCCCCACGTTCTCTTGGTGGCTGGTCCAAGGGTGAATGGTGGGGATGTGCAAAATGGGTTGTATTCAGTTTGGATTCATATTCAGCCTGAATCAGGGACAGTGATTCAGTTTGTTGATTTGGATCATTGTCCTGATTCAATTTGGGCAAATCCAAAACTGAAGATTCAATGTTGATTCAGAGAATCAGCAATTCAGCCACAGACACAACTTTAAATGATTTTTCTACATAGCTTGAGGTACCAGGCACAGCTTGTGAATGCTTCAGTGGTGGGGCAGATGGATCATCCCACAGGAGCACTGCCCCCCCACCCCCCGCATGCCTGGCAGTGAACCCAAAAGTGGACCGGAAGTACTTCTGGCCTACTTTCAGGTCCACCACTAGGGCTCCCCTACCCCCAGCTCAGTGATTGACTTCAGGGGGACCCCAGGTGCCCCCCCAGACCCAGGAGGCACCAGTTTACAAGCCATGAGGGGCAGGGGGAGGTCCCCCGCATGCTCCCTGGTGGGCCTAGAAGTTGACCGGAAGTGCTTCTGGTCCACTTCTGGGTCTGCTGCCAAATACACTGGAGACCCCACCCCTCACACTCCCTTGGGACTCCATCCACCCCACAGTCTCATCAATCATGAACCTTGAGGCATGTATAAAAAACATTTAAAGCTGTGTCTATGTCCAAATCATCAAATCTTTCTGAATCTCTCCAGATGGATTTGTAGGGTTCCTACTCAATTCAGAGAGATTAAAACATATCCTAATTTGATTTGGATTCAGAGATTCAGCACCAAATATGGCTGAATCGAATCAGTGACCAAAGCTTCGCACAGCCCTAGTGAATATTGGCAGGGGTAGGAACTGAACTCTCTTGATTCTGTCCCTCATGCACCAATGCTTATTAGCTGCTGCTGCTGGCTGTTATAGCTATGCTAGCTATTCCCTGAGGATAAGGAAATCGTCTTTCCTGTGAATTTAATGCTCCTTGTGATGCCTGGAAAGAGCAGAGAGGCAAATATCTGATTTGATACAGCTGTGCTAGATAGAGCTATGAAAGAGATTAAAAAATGATGCTGCATCAAGAAAAATAACCAAAAGGAGGCTATGGGATATTGTAAAATAAAGCTGGGTGGGCCTGGTCAAAGCAGAATTGTGAAAAGAAAACAACCTGGTAGGACAGCATAGGTACCTGGGAAGCAGCCTGCAGCAGTGTAAGAGAAAGAAAGAAGGGACCCATGGGTCTATGTTGGACAGGATTACAAGACTTAATTCTATATGTTGTTATGACATATAAAACAAGAGAGCTGTGAATTACTGATCTATAAATCTTTCTTACTAAGACTCTGGTGATAGTATAAAATACTCTCTTGGCTTCACTATAATGGTTTACATCAACAAAAGCCTTCAATGAAATTATAGTTTCATGATTTACATTTACTTGTTATTTTCTCCTATATATGCACTTTGAACAGATAATTTATAACAAGTTATTTTATGAAAATATCACAGTACAGAGTCACAGATTAACCAGCAATTATTACATCAAGGTGAGGCTTCAAAGTTGCACCTTTAAGTAAGAAGCAAAGCAAAGCAATCAAATAAAACCCTACATGCACAAGTTTGCTAAATCTCACATATAGTCATTGTCATCTCTCTCTAACCTCATCCCTGATTTTCCAATTTTCTTAGAGTATTTTAAAACATTAATTTTAACCTACTTATTAATCCTGTCAATGAACATTGATCATATACAGTATTTCATTTAATATATACTAAAAGATTCAGCTTATATTTAAACTAACCCTGAAATAGATTTGTCATAAAAAATAGGGGCTTTTGTGTCATCTCAGTGTCCATTAGAGGTAAGTCCTGAAAGTGTGCCATGTATTTTTCTGTACCTGTGACAGGACTTCGTACTGTTAACAGAGGCACAAAGTGGCATTATCAATTATTTCCTATTTGCAGTGTCAAACCCAAAGCTAACATTATGGGGAAAAAGTTGCTTGGTCATACGCTCAGAGACTACTTCCAGAGATAACCGGATGCATATTTTGAATCCTAAGTAGTTAGGATTGAAACAGGTAAATAAGAATTTTTAAACCTGCATTTTAAACTCTCATATCTTCTCAACCTTCAGACCCCAACGAAAAACACATTACATGGACAGATAATGTCATTCCACAGAACATAATGCTCTAAATCAATAGCCCAAGGATTTAATAGTGTAACAGCTGCAAAGGCTTGCTAGGCTGCAAGCTGAGTGGGTGAGCTGTGCCTAAGAACTCTGCAAGAAAGGCAGCAAAAAGTGTGCAGAGTGTGCAATAGCTTTTCCAAATGAAGGGTATGCTGTGCACAAGGCATACTTTTTACTGGAGGATTTGAACTGTAACCAGAGCCTCAACTGTAAGCTCTGATTGGCTACTATGAAGCTATAAAATCTGAGGGAGGGAAAAGCAGCTGAAGAGAGAAGTTGTAGGAGAGTTACATTAGCCTGGAGAGATGGGTAGAAACTTATCCCTCCTCTTCTTTCAGGTAGAGGGAAAGGAGCTAAGGCTTCCTGGGGAGCAGACTTCAGGACAGAGGAGAGCCAGAGTCATCTGAGGAGAAGTTGATTCCCAACCTGGGTTCAAGCTGTGTAATCAGGTACATGTGTACACATGGAAAGAGTGGGTAGGGGTTGGTAAGCTAGCTGGGAGCTGGGAGAAGCTGCCTGGCCAGAAACCTGCAGAGGGAAATCCTCTGTTTGGGCTGGAAAAACTTGTGCTTTAGGGACAGAGGCCTGCAGAGGGAACCATGAATGATACATGCCCCCGGCAGCATATGCAGGGGCACGGTGGTGGTGGGAGTGTGGCAACAGGAATGTGGCAGTGGTAACCGGGAGCTCTCGCAGAAGCCACCAGCGCTGTCAGCAACAGGCGTGGTGAGCACTGACCAGTGTCCAGTGACCACTCGCAGATGCCACTGGCAGCAGCAGCCAGCGGCAATTGCTGACTGCCCACAGACGCTGCTGGTGGTGTCGGTGGTGGGGGAGGAGGGGGTAGTGAGCAGCAACCACCCGCAGGCACTGCCAAGAGTGTTAGCGGTGCTTTTTTGTAGGGGGTGAATTGCCACGCTCGTGGGATGCATGTTCACCCACGTGCACTCCCTACACCTTGCCCCTTGAGGGAATCCCCTGTCTGCATGGTGTGAGGGTATACTTAACCCCTAGTGTTTGCAGGAAGTATATTTTTCAGAAGTAGACTAAAGAAAAGAAGCCTATTGCCTACAGTGACTGACTGGAGACTTCTTTTTTTTTTTTTTGCTGAGTTACCAAGAAAGAGCAAAGAGTCCACCTTCCGGAGAGCAGCAGAAGCGTCATCCCTGCCACCTACTGGCGGATCATATTTAAAGCTGTATTGCCAGTTATTGTTATGGGAAGGGGAGTGTGACCAGACGGAAATCAACCTGGGTTATGAGTGGGAAGAACACTGTTTTAAAGTGTTATAATTGGGTGAATGTCATCACTGAAGTTGTTTGATGCAAATTGGACCGCCTGGTGTGGTAGATGTAACAGGGCCCTGCCCTGTAACTAGGGGCTCAGGGGACTCTGAACAGCCCCACACCCTAGAAGCACCTCTGCACACCCACCCCAGACCTAGAAGAACTCACCAGAGGCTGGGGAACCAGATCCTGGGACATAGTGAGTCCCTCAACAAGGGAGCTGACACAGGTGTGATGAGTAGAGAGGGGTAGCTATGTGAGTCCAGAGTGTAAAGGATAAAAGACACTAAAAGCAGCCTCAAGGGGCTGCACCTGGCCAAGGAGCAGGTTGCCTGGAGTTACCAGGGGTTAAGCCAGGGGTGGGCAAAATGCGGCCCGCAGGCTGGATGTGGCCCACCAGGCCATTCTATCTGGCCCATGGGGCCCCTAAAAAATTTAGGAAATTAATATTTATCTGCCCCTGGCTGCCTGTTATGCAGCCCTTGATGGCTTGGCAAAATTCAGTAAGCGGCCCACCACCTGAAATAATTCCACCCCACCTTGATTTAAGCAGTCACCAGGAGAGCCCAGAGCAGGGATCTTCTCTGTTTGCTTGTTTGCCTAGCATGTGCAGCAAAGCAAATGACCTGCAGCCTCTGAAAAGCTTCTGAAAGATCAGAGGCAACCAGAAATTGGAGCCTGGAAGAACCACTGGAAGACATCTAAGTGCTAGCTTATTTAACTTCTTTTGTTTGTTTTGCATTGCCAACAAGCCTGGGGTGGCCTCTGGGTAATATCTACTAGCTTGCTTGCAACATAGGTTATGTGTGTATGTATATTTTGACTGTTTCATATCTATATATAGATATTATATTTTTTTCTCTTGATTATTATGCACAACTGTATACAGAAAATAAATGATTAAAGAAACCCATTTATTCATTGGACTTAAAGTGAATTCTTGGGCAGTGAGTTTGAGGGATACACCTCTCCAAGGGACACCTCAGTCAGCAGACCTGCCTGAGGGGGTTCCTAGGGCTACTGGCACCCTGAGGATCCAGAATCCGGCATATTGTACCAGCACATGTTACAATAGAAACAGCCAATGTGTTAAATAAATTCCTGCTACTTACTACATTAAAGTCATATTGCTTGAATTTTTCTAGACTATTTTTTATATACTACATTAGCCTACATCCAGTCAAAGTTGTGTGAAAATTCTGCTGCAAAATTAAAGCACTAAAATGTTCAAAACTTGTGTGTTTTATTTTTCTATGAAGTTCAGCAGACTATTTTATTCAGCAATGGGCTTATCTGTGAATTGCCTTTTTCAGGATTTCTATTTTTCAGTTGCCATTGGTTGCAAGACTGAAACTGGTTGTAAGGTTGAAAGTAGGCATTTTGGGGGTTCCCCAATTTACTGAGTTTATCCCATATGTCTCAGGCACAGAAAAAATGATTCTTATCTACTGCTGCAGGTGGATGGCAGGCCTTCTATAGTCACCAGTGCTGGTGCTGGAAGATCCTTTTAAAGGAAACAGTGCAATATTAGCGTGGTTAGGTATACAAATACCTAGAAAGGATTCATAAACCCAGGGATTTCAGATAGGAATCTATGGTGTTAAAAACATTTTGAGCTGTAAAAAAATTAATGAAAGCTAAGAGCTGGCATTTTGTGAGGGATGCCGTAAGTCTAAAAAAAGTTGAGAACCACTGGTCCACTACAATTTTATAGAAGCCATTTTGATGGATGTTTTTAGAGGATGTGGCAGTATTTTGGGTGTGTACTCTCCCTTAGGCAGTCTAAAAATTAAATCAATTTTTCATTTCTTGCTATTTTCCTACTCACCAAGATGGATGGAGGCATTTCTCTTTCCCAGTTTTCTAAAAGTCAGTGGCAGTACAGAGTCTCCTTTTCTTGAGGTCCAGTGTTTAATTACCCCTCTCTAGCAACTTCTGAGTATCTCAGGTACTTCACACTGAGGCAATAATGCCAAGTGGTACTGCAAATAATTTTAAAGGAAGAATCTGTCAGAAGTTCTCTGTGTTGGGAAGAAAAATTAGAGATGAGAAAGAACTTAGGCACCAATGGCCTCATTCAGAGAGCCTGGACTTCTCCAAATTAGACTTCAAACCTATTGAGATTCCTGCAATTTTAGATTTATATTTAATTTTGTTGTGTTTGCTCAACTCCAGGCTTTTCTATTTTGCAAAGATAAGACTGGCTTATTGTATGGTTTTATAGTTAATTTTGCTATGATGACTTTGAATTGTTCATGTGAGAAAACAAATTATCTGTATGCACAAGGTCCCTTCTGTTTGCAGATTGCAAAATCTGATTAAACACATATTTAGGAAACATTCAAATTATAGGCTAATAGTGTATGTCATATATACATGACATGCAAAATAAGTAACTTCATTGAGATTGATTTCTTAGTTGAGATCTCTTATGAGAGATCCTTTCCCATCAAAGACTGTCTATACTAGACCTTAATCTATAAGACATGGTGGCAACAGTTCCTTGTTACCTGTTACTGCAGGAAAGTTACAGGCTAGCAGTACTGGCAAGGGCCCTTTAAAAGCAGGGTCTTTGTGGTCCAGAAAAAAAGGCAGCTGCAACAGCCAGTAGCTCTGCCCTGGGGAGTGGCTGTATGGCTGGTGTCCTCACAGCATGCAAAGGGCAGGTAGCTAGCAGGGCTGAGACAAATAAGCAACTGCTATGCTCAGATTAGGCAACAGGCTGGGCTGACCAGAAGGGGAGGGGAATGAACAGGTTTGTCCTCAGGCTAGAGGGGTACTCTAGCCCCAGCTGCAGAAGTGGCAGGACTCCCAGTGGGCAATGAGGGTGCCTGGATGCAACCTGGGGGGTCTGGGTGAGTAAGGACTAAGAGGGACTTTTTTTTGTTCTTTTGCTTTCTCTCTTTGCCCAGCCACAAGATCCAGAAGAGATGAAAGACCTCAGTTCATGTTGGGTCAGCTTTTGAGGACCCTGAGGGGCTGTATTCTAGGTAGGAGCAGTTGCTCACATTTTTTATTTCTGTTTAACGGGAGGACTGGAAGTGAGTAACATGTTAATCATGCCATAAATATACCAACAGTGCTATGCATTCAGCTGATGTATGGCACCATAAAGTGGCAAACTAGCCACAAAGATATTCTGCAAAATTTGTATGTGTAGCATTGCCCCCATCAGCTGCCAGCATTGGCAGTAGGACCAGAACAGCCTCAGTCCTGCAACCTGGAAATCTCCATGCCTGCCACCTTTTCCTGCAAGAAGTTGCAGTTCATGTGACCTGGCAGGTCAGGGGGCTGCAGCACAAGATATTTTAATATGCTGCAACCCAGCTTTCCAAAGGCAGAACAAGGTAGTCAACTTGCCAGACTGACTTCTCTTCACATGGCAAGTTGAAAGCTGTGCCAACATGTGGGGCTTCTGGCATGCAGCATGTGCAAGTGCTAAGTGGTAGGGGTCAGGGTAGCAGATCAGCTTCCCCCTGAGCCACAAGTTAAAAACCACATCTGCATTCCTTCTGGGATGCACATGTGACTTTTAAAGGTCCTGGTGTACCAGGACCCAAAGGTTGGGAGCCCATGGATTTATGGCTATTTCCACATGACCTGACCTAACTGGTGTGGCTGACATTTGGATTCCTATTATTCCCAGGATAATCTGTGATTTAGGTAGTAATATTGCAAGGACCTTTTTACACATTGTGTCAGCTCCCCACACAGGGTTGCCATTCCAAGAAAAAGGTTTTACTGACTACATGAAAACTTTGTACTGAAACCAAGCTTTTTTTATTTACACGTTTCACTTAATGTAATTGCAATATTCTGCCAGGCCCTGGGTGTCAGTAACAAGGGCTGGGTTCAAGTTTTAAGGGTTTAACACCAACTTCTTAAATCTGGCTCAATCCCCAAACCAGAAATGTAGGAAAATAAATTTAAACTGGGCATTCTAAATTGAACAAACTTCCCAACTCACAAGTGAAATTCAACTAAAACAGAAAAGGGTATAAACACATAACCTTAGAGAAAATCTTACCTGTTTGGGTTTCACTTAATATTAAATGGTTAAGAGTCATGTTCATTAAGGAAGTGACCATCTCAGTGCAGCTACCACCCACCCCAGTCCACTGGGAACAGAGTCTTGCTCAGGGCTGCTACCTTACCAGTCTTATGTAACTGCAGCAATGATTTTTGCACTGTGCTTCCTATGCCCCAAGGGTCCACTACTTACTTACTTGGACATCCTAATATACCTGACCGCGTTCCCTCCCCCCACTATGCTTATTCCACCCCACCCAACCTAACCTATACCAGGCCTGCTGTCTTCATCCTGGAGCCTCTCCATTTCCCTGCCCTACAGCTCCATCCTGACCATGCCCACCCCACTCCCTGGCCTAGCCAGTGCCTCAGACTGCCTGGGGCTAAATGGCTCTTTCTACCTTCAGAGATAGCACGTGCTACAGGCAGCAGATGACCAAAGGGATGAAGTTACAGCACGTCTGGGATCTACAGAGGTTCCTGTGGGCCACAAAGCCCTGAAAGAGAGCACCCTGCAGGGTATGGAATTGTGCTTCTCTGATACAGAATAGTGCTAGTCTGCTCTTTCGGTCCATCAACACTCGCATCCAGCCTCATTCTGATGATGGATCTTCAGTCAACCTCACAGGTTCTTAGTTTTTTATAAGCTCTTTTTTTTTTTTACAGACTTCAAGCAGATTTTTTTTTTTTACCCTTTATTTATGGATTGTCCATAAAGTTACAGACAGTTGGCAACCCTATATCAACACCATTGGTAGATGAATAGTAGAGGAAGTGGGATTCATGGAGCTGCAACATCTCTCCCACATAAAACAGAGTGAAGACCCCCAGTGCATTAGGTAGGGAAGCTGAAATAGTATCTGGCAGTATATCCTGTCCCAGGTATAGTTTACCCTTCTGTGATTATCTGGGTGCATCTATATGAGCTAACTAATTAACTCCACAGTAAATGTCTCAGCTTCTATAGGTGTGCCCCTTTTAGAGCACAAGAAACTAATAAACTCCACAGCGGGGTAGCAGTTATACAAGTACTACCCTTCTACTGAGTTTTTTCATGTGCAGCAGCACACATTTAGATGCTGACCCAGCTGACTTGGGCAAGAGGGTGCTTCAGTGGGGGGTCTGCCTGCCAGCTAGCCCCACACTGAAGCACTCTTATGCCCCAGCCAGCCACTCTGCAGTACAGTGAGCCCAGCTGGAGCAGCCTCAGGCTGGGAGGCTGAACCTTGGGGCTTCCTGCCAGCTGGGGTTGCTTTGACGGGGCTTCATGTGTTGCACATGAATAAACTCTGGAGCTCATTGCTCCTGAGTTAATGACTCCCAAGCGCATATTCAAACAGTGCACCCTGGAGCAAAAATCTCTGGAGCATTTTATTCATGTGAATTAATTACATGTGTAGACATAACTTCTGAGGTCTACTTAACTGTTCCTTGGGTAGTGTAACTGAGCTGCCCCTCACTCAGAGCTCATTATAAAGCCACATTTAAACCCGTACTATGCTCAGACTTTGGAAACAACCTTTAAAATGGGCAATGTTTATTAGAGGTGCTGAATAATTCAATGTTAATATTATTTGCTGGCCATTTAACATCTTATTTACTAATATATCTTTCCATTCTTCAACACACTGTGATATTTATTGTCACTATAACTGTAGAAACTTTTGATCACAATTAAGTCAACACCAACGCATACTTTGCCTCATGCAGTCACACATCTCTCCTAAAAAAATATAGGAAATAATAAACGTTCCTAATGACAAAGATAAGAAAGTTTGCCCACAGGTATTTTAATTAACAACTGAAATGCAGTTATAACTAAATCTGTCATGTTAAAAAGTAAATACCACTAATCTTTTATTTTCAGTGAGTAAAATTCACTTCAGCTGCAATTCATTGTACATCCTTAAAGATGAGTAGCTCTCCATTCACCCTCCCCACCACACAGATTTTTAGGGCCTTTGATTAATTCCATGTCCAAATGAGTACAAAGAATTATTTATTATTATCATTATTTTCGCCTCAGTAAGATTAAATTGGTAATCATTGTGATTCTAAGTAAAAGCCATAAATATTTCCTTCTCCTCTCCTTCACCCTTTATTTACCCTGTCACCAATCCAAAGTTGCAGTACTAGACTGGGGCTACATACTTGGCTGCTTCCCACCTCCCAGAGCCCAGTGGTAGCTGACATACTCAGTTGTTAAAATAGGCCACTGGTCTGAACCTGTTTTTGCAGGAAAGGCCAGGATTGCCAACTCTCTGTAAATTTACCCTGGACAGTCTGTAAAAACCCAGACTAAAAACACCTATGTAAATTCTGTTTTAAAAAAAAAAAAGGTGGGAGGGCGGAGAGAGCCAAGTGTAAAAACCTAAGAAACAGTAAGTTCGTTTGAAGATCTGTCATCACCCTTGGAATTGGGCTAGATTCAAGTGTTGATGGAAAGAGAGAACAGTGCACCACCACCTAGTGTCTTAGGAGCACATCTTGGCACCTAACAAAGAACAGTCCATCAGGGCTTTCTGGCTCATGGGAGCCTTCATAGCCCCTTCCCCACTTCGGGCCTGGCCATTGATGCCACTGCAAACTGTGACCATTACCTGTCTGTAGTCTGCTCAATTCTTACCTCAAAAATATGTAGGGCTACACAGCCCCAGGTCAGCGAGGACAGGGAAGGAGGCAGTGTGGCCAGAGGAGACCAAGTTGAAGAGAGAGATGGCCAGTGGGCAGCATGGTATGGAGTACAGTAAAAGAATATCAAGGGGCTGTCAAGTGTGAGTAGGGAATCCCTGGGGTGGGGGCAGCGCATTGTAAAGCCATTACTATAATTAAGCATGGTTACCAACACAAAAATCTTTTTTCATGACAATCTGCAAACTTTTTTACTGACAACCAAAAATTTTAACCATATTTAATGTTAAACCCCAGAATATGAACCCAGCCCTTCTAACTGTCATCCAGGGCCTCACAGAAGGGTTGGATTTATATTATGAAAAACATAGTGAAAATGTCTCAGGAAAAATTTGCAGATTGTATAAAAATGTTCTTAGACTGGCAATCCTAGTCAAGTCTGAGACCTGCACTCAGATTCACCCATTCAATTGGCTATTGTCAAATATAAAAGGCTTCCGTGTTTTCTTCTTTTATTATTCATAAATACTACACCACTATTTAGTTTACTGGTTTCTATAAAACGCTATGCTTTTAGGTCCTCATCTTCTGATCCAAGCAAACAGTGCTTACAAAAAAGAAGCTGGTGGGGTGGAAGCCTACTCTTTTTCTCTCTTAATCTTAGGGTCAGCTGGGATTGATTCATCATCATGGAACAAATACATTAAAACATTGTGGTCTCACCTTCATTCTGTTTCCAGATATAGCATCAAAGAGTCATTCTGGCCAATGGAGATTGCAGAAGTTCTGCAGATTTCACTTCCCAAGCCCACTCTCTACCTTTTCTGATGGAACATTTAGATAAATTTTACTTGAGTACTACACCACATCACAGGAGTTAAAATGTGGCTGTTTAGGCAAGAATCATCGACACTTTATGCCCCTGAAGTGATGCAAAAGCCATGGACCAGGACCAAGGATCATGTTGCATATTTTTCATGTACCTACTACCTTCCTACCACAGTGCTTCATAGTGGTAATCATAAGGTATGTCTACACATGCAATTAGTTGTGACTAAATATACTGCACATTAAGATAATGTTCAATTAGCAACTTTTGGCAGGTGACTACACATGCAGAGACTTGGCACTAAATCTAGTGCCAAGCATCTCCAGGCCTTCCATGTGCACTTGGCAGCCATGTTAAGCCAGAGCCAACTGCCAGTGCTTGGCAAAAATCTTGGAAAGACAGCCCCACCCTCTGATCCCTGGCCATCCCTTTCCCTAACCAAGAGCCACATGCCCAGTGCAGAGGCAGCACACAGTAGTTCCCTCCTTACCTACCCTGCCTCCCCACACCAGGGCTGCTCCAGCAGCTCCCCTGCCAGTGATGACCAGCACCCTGCACTCCTGCTGGCCATGGTGCTGGCCCTGGTGGCCCCAGCAGCTCCCTCTTGCCTCCCACAGCCCCAGGACAGCCATGTACCCACCAGTAGGGGCCAGGGCACTGGCTGTGGGAGGCCCTAGATGATCCCCTTCTCTTGCACTCCCTGCTCCAACCCACCTGCCCCAGCACCCAAACACCCCTACCCCCTGCATACCCCTAGCACCATTCTCAGGACATGCACATGCCAAAAGCTTTATTTCCCTAAAAACATCCACAGTCCTCTCCCCCTCCTTCCCCAAAACAGAAAAGCCTCTCCTCCTTCAACACACAGAGCCCCTCTACTACCTTCCCCACACACCAACAATAAAAAACCCACTTACAATCTGAAAACTATTTACAATCTGAAAACTATTTATAAAATCTCTGGGTTTTGAGACCAGAGTGGGAGGCCTAGGGGGCAAAGCCCAGGGGCAGCCCAGCACCCCAGGCTCAGGACATTCCCCCATGGGTCTGGGGGCCACAGTGACCCCAGTGGTTGGCGGCATCATGCATCACCAGATCCACAGGTGCATGGTGCAGGGGAGAGTGGTGGGGATGAGCCAAGGCAGGTGGAATTAGGTCTGAGGCAGGAGCTGGGCCAGGGGATCTGGCAGGTAGGAGGTACCAGAGGACCTCCTCCTAGGGCTAGGTAGGAGCCTGCTGCAGGGTGGCAGGTGTGATCCAGAGGCCCTGTAGGGCCATGGGAGAAGTGGACAGTGATGGGCATAGACATGGACACCAGGCCCAGGAAAGTGTCCAGGACCTGACAGTCAGCTGCTGCCAGAGCAGCTCTAGGTGCTCCCACTCCAGGGGCTCCATTTGTGCCCAGTGGTCCCACTGCACCCAGCCCTGTGCCTCCTCCCAGGTGACATCCTCTGCTTGCCAGGCCTGCTCCCATGTCTCCCACTCCTCTGTCAACACCACCAGCCACTGGAGCCAGAGGGTCCAGTTCATGGTGCACCACTGATACAGCCAGTGCCTCTGGAGATCTCTAACACTGGATGACAATGATCCCCACTGGGGCTGGTGGGCTCTTTGCAACCAGAGGTTGGCCCTGCAGAGGCAAGAGACTTTTATGATAGTTTGCAACATTTCAGAGATAAGATGCCCTGCACCAGGAGCCATGCACCGCCCAGCCTCAGATCAGAGGTCAGCTGTGCACAGGTGCCCGGGGACCATGGTAGTCAGCTGTCCAGGCAGCTGCCACCCAAGCTCCCATCCCCACTTGCTTCCCTGGGGAGCCTGCCTTTCCCACCCCCTTCCCAGGGTGGGACAGGCCAGGCTGCTGGCAGCACCTGCTGCCATGGTTCCAGACCCTACTCCCTGCCATCTCTCCCTGAAGGCCAAACAATTTGCCATGCTGAATCCCAGCCCTCAGTGCCCATGTTCAGGGTGCATGGAGCTCTGGACAACTGGGGCAAAGAGCTTTCCATGACTTCATCCTCCCTGCATGGGGCCACTCTGGGGAGGCATCCCAGGACCAGCATGTCCCTGCACTGCCACTGAGTCCCATGCATACCTTTGCTGCATGTGCCCTGGGAGGTACACAATAAGTTGTTTGTGCATGTGGAGAGGTGGCCAAGCCACTACACTCTACTGCTGATGCCTTGGGTCCCAAATCAAGAGTGCAGGTGTGCCCAGGGCTGCTGATCCTCCTGATGCCCTGGGCACACCTGAACTCCTGGTTTGGGACCCTGCATTGCAAAACCATGGAGGACAAGCATGGGTTTCTCCACAACCTCCACAACCACCTGGATGGCTACCTGTGGCAGTGCTACATGTCCCTGCCCCCTGCTGCTGAAGAGAATGTCACTGCCAGCATTTACACCTTCTTTGGGGTGTGAGAGGCCTGTGCCTGCCCATCTGTGGGGATATGGGCTGCTCAATAAAGTTCTGAACTATGTCCCACTTCTGCATGCTATGGGGGGAGTAACATGGGGCCAAGGGAGTGAAGTCAGGCCAGGCAGGGAACTGGGGCAGGGGATGGAACTGGAGACAGAGGCCAGGGACCAGGAGGGCCCTTTTCCATGGTGAAACTTATCATGACCCTGGGGCTGACAAGGCTGGTGGCTCAGCATGGGCCTCCCCATGGGCAAGGGCAACTAGCTGTGCCTGGTGTCCATAGCCTGCAGTGTGCAGCAGACTGGTGTCTGGCCAGGAACCGCCCCCTGGAGAGAAGCTGGCACTACTGCTGGCTGGCAGTGATGTTGCCAGCTGTTTCTCATGGCAGGTCCTCCAACTGCACCAAGGGCAAAGCAGCCACTGGCCAGGGCTCCCCAAGTTGCCAATAATTGCAGCAGCTAGGGAAGAGTACAGGATGGGGTGCTGAAGGCCTGAGGCCCCCTCCTCCAGTGACATGTCACCAGAGGGGTCAGGGCAGAGCAGGGGCAAGGGCTTAGGCAGGCTGCCTCTGCTGGTGACGGTCACAGGAGTGTGACCTACATCCCAGGGTACCAATATACAGGTCAGCTCCCACATAAAGACCATGGTTTGCAGGCACAACCAGACCGATGATTGTAGTCAGTCATGGCCATCCACTGCACCTCCAACTTCTTGACCTTAATGTGGCACTGCCACACTGTCCAGGAGTGCCCTCACTCCCACATCCTGCCCAACAGGACCTCATAAATCTGGGCATTCGAATGCCCACCCTGTGCAAACTGCCTCTGCATGCCAGTATTGACCACAGAGTGCCACAAGCTTTCCAACCTCCTCCCAGGTCCAGTAGAGGGCCCAGACAGTCAGCATGGGCATGTGCACATGGGTGGGGCCAGGGCTCAACAGGGAGGAAGTTGTTGAATTGTAGTTCAATGTTTCTGGGCCCTGCATAGCTGTCCCTGTGTTGCTGGCCCTGGACAGCTGGTAGCAGCACCCAGCACAGAGGCATGGGAGCTGCACGGCAGAAGCACTTCACCATAGCACCTGCAAAGACAGAAGACACTCTGGGTTTGAGCAGCAGCAGGGAGCAGGTGCTGGCTCTGCTGCCAGAGACAGCCAGCCAGCAGCCCTGGGGGGATATCATGGCTGGGCAAGAGATGCAGAAAGCTGCAGCACTTTGCAGCACCCACCTGTGGCCAAGCAGCAGCTGTGGAAATGGGACAGGCCAGGCAGAGGCAGCCTGTGGCCCACCTGGGTGGGGGGGCACACAAGGCCTGCCCTGGTCCTAGGAAATGCATAGGCTCCAGCATGCTTCTGTGGAGTCTGCTCCAGGACACAAAATGGCTGCAGGCTTTTATACCCTGCAGTTAGGGGCTGCCAGAGAGTATCCCAGCCCTGGAGCAGAAGGGGCAGCCAGCCAGGAACCCTGGGGCTGGGCTCAGGCTGGCCCCCTAGTGGCTGAGCAGACCCAGCACTAAAGTTACTGCCAGGTCATGCCTACATGTTCATTATTGTGCATTAACCAATCACAGACAAATTTGATACCTGCATTTGCAGGTATCAAATTTAGTCACAATTACTTATTTTTACTGCACAGTGTAGATGCACACCCATGCTGTGCAGTAAATTAGACTAATGTGTAGTAATATGTCTCATGTACACACACCCGTAGAGAACTAGTGACATACAACCTCAATGTGGAGGACAGTTCTCAATGAAAGCAAAGCACACTGAATAATACTGGTGAAAATCAGTTTGTCTAATAGACAAACAATAAAAGTCTATCCTTTCTAAAAATGTCATTGGATCTTTAACATGCTCAGTGCACACAGGACCTCATTTGTAGGGTACAATGCAAGGCACAAATAGCTCTCCATTTAGCTCCCTTGAACATCTCTTTTCCTAAATCATGGATATGCATAATGCAGACACACTCCATTTGAGTTCCCCTAAAGCACTAAAGCATTATGTTAGCTAAGAAATCTGCATCCCCTTCATGTTAGAAAAACTTAGTAAAGCCAGAAAAAGCTATTAGAGTGTCCCTTTTTTTTTTGCTTGGAACTTTAATTTGTAGTCATTGATGATGATGATGATGATGATGATGTTCATTACAGAAGCACACTGCAGTATCTAATTCAGATTGTGCATTCTAACTAACAAATACATGCCATCATAATTCTCTAAGCCAGTTTACGGGTCTAGAAGTATGACTGGCGTAAATCATCAGCTGAGGATCTGCTCCAGTCTATTTACATCTTCCTCCCATCTTAAAAAGGAATACCATTATTTTTACACAAAAGATACGTATGCTCCTTTTTTAATTAAAACACAGCATGACTTTTAAATTTAGATGACATTGCCTAAAAGAAGCTCACAGATCATGCTAGTCAAGGATTCTAAACCCTTTGCAAAAAGAGCTAAAGATGACAGAGTCATTAAGAGTATGAGATTGGAACTAACTATGGTGCCAATGATTGCTGACATTTAAAAAAAGAAATTTAGCCTGTCTATAATGCACATGAAAAGTAGAAAAGATGTCTAGCAAACAACCATGTTTATGGTTGAAGTTCTATCTCAATAATACTTGGTAAGTTTTGGGATTCAAATGCTTTCTTGGGCTCATTTACATAGCTGGGATAGCACAAACTTTTAAAAGCAGTCATTGCTTAATTGTTCTCCTTATTTTTGAGGCCTCAAGGTTAAGTAATATCTATCCCTAATGAACAACTATTTGATATAATTTAATAATAATGACATGAAACAGTAGTCTCTTTGTATAACACATACTTTAAAGCCACATGCTTTTCACTTTACTTAACAGTGTATTTACCCTGACTAAGCTTGTGTGTGTGTACAGCTTGTCAGAAAAGTAACCAGGCTTACAGACCAATCAATCAATCCAAACAGACAGTAGCTTGTCCTCAAGTTCAATGCAGATGATTTTTGTGGAGAAGCTATAGGTCCCTAAAATATTTACAGATGTAAATAAATTCAGTGTGATGTCAGTTAAAGGGGCATTGTCAAGGTTGTTTGCCTTAGACACTGTTAAGAATAAAATTTAAAACAAAGGCCACACATGACTTTCTGCAAAACCTAGTATGAAAACACCTGAGCCAGCTATTGTTTGGTGGTTGCTGGGTTTTTTGTGTTGCTTTGTTTTTAACATATGCTCCTGGCTTTAAAACAGAATATATTACTGGAACCAGAAAAACCAAGATATATGGGGGATTTTTGGCAGTATCTTATTTTAATTTTATATGGGCATGTCAATTTTAATTTTAATAATAGATTTTGGAGATGAGTGTAAACTCATACCACTGCAGAATTTAGGCATCAGACAGAAGGCATGTCAGGTGCTATGCTCAAATACGATAGCTGCTAAGCATCCCTTTTTAAATGTTTCGTTTTTGTGCTGAGTGAGAAAGTAAAAGTTCATTAAGCATAATTTACTTCAGACCCCAAAGGCTTTTGGTACTAAAGAATGCATCTTGAATTTCTAGTCCTAAAGCCAAGAAAACTATAAAAAGCAAGATTTGTCATAGCATGTCCCTTCTGTATATGAAGGAAAGCTGTGACACCCATACCTCTATTTACATATCCAATATCAGACAACCCATTCAAAGAAAGCACAACAATAACATTAAGTAGCATAAAATAGGAGCACCATTCAACTGAAGAGCAGTTAACATGTATTGGAGGGAAACAGCTACAGTAATGATAGCTCTATATTTATTTTGACAAACCTATGTTTCCACATAGACAAATATAATCCATGAAATGTGCTGAGATTATTTCCACTTCTAATGGTTTCTTTCAGTGATGTTTTTCACCACAAACAAAATCCAACTAAATGGAAAACAAATTGTGTCTTTTTTTATTACATTTTTTTTCTGGTGGGAATTTTCAATTTTGAGTTTGGTCCTCCTTGTGAATCAGTTTTAACATGAATATGTAAAACATTCTGTCCTTTTTAATGTTCACAATATTAATGTTTTATTATCTAATATAAGAATGCAAAATAGTCCTCCTAACATCCAGGAATTTTAAAAAAATGTATATGGACTATTTTTACCTATGGTTCGTTTCTAGATGGTACTTAAATCGCTACAAAAAATACACTGTTCCAGAAATTCTTTATGCTACAGAAATGATTCAAAGTGTTCACAAAACTTATGTATATTATGAGGTTCCACTTAAATGAAGTGTATAGATAATCAATATTCATTTTTAAATTTAAAAATGATATTCACAGTTATATAAGTTCAGAAAAAAATGACTTGGGTAGCCCTGTGCTGCTGTTTCACAATAGTGAGATACTTATGTTTCTTCTGCTCTAAAAGTTAATATCCAAGCAATTTTTTGTCCTTAGCTAACTAAAATAAAAATCAGCATATGTAATCCCATATGCACCATCTGAAACCTACTCATTCTAAAAATGTTTTGCATTATTTAACATTCCCAGATGTTGTTGTATGGCACACCTGAAAAGAAAACATGCAACGTACTTCCTCTATATTATCAGAAAATTCTTTTTCTATAATCCAAATTAAAAACAATGAGACTGTGCATTGTTTTGCTGTAATCCAAATTAAAAACTAATGAGTCCATGAATACCACGTAAGAAGAGAGAGAAACACTGCATGCGAAGGAAGCTATAAAATCTCATTTTTAAGTGATTTAAGATAAATGATTGGAGTACAAATAATTTTCCAGGTAGACTAAATACTTAGGAAGAAGTGGTGAAGGAGGCACTGAGGATTATCTTTACTAGGTCAAAGTTAAAAGTCTTACCACAGGAGTCATAGCAAGATGTCTAAACCACTTTTTCACCACAGCCACATGCTAACTAGCTAAAAGGGAATATTGAAAAAAAAAGATCCTAGAAGTCAGAGCCTAGAATTCAGAGCAGAAGCAGAAATAGGTCACAGAAAATACAGCTAAAATATCTGTGCATAAATTTAGGAGCAAATCAAAAGTTCTCAGTTCTTTTCTTATATATAGTACCTAGATGTGATTGTTAGTATCATCTCAACATTGCAAAGATGTTGCCCAAGAGGATGATGGGCAGAGTGACTATACAAGTGTGTTAACTGATCTTGCCAAGGTGTGTCAAACATATATCCCAGAAGTTGGGGGAGGAACTAATGGGATGTAGCCTGTTGCAGAATTCAGGATTCCTAAGTCCCAATAGACGTGGCAGTTGGCAGCATGAGGAGGGGAGGAGGGAGACCAGGGGTTATGCAGATACAGCCTTCTTTTGCTTCATTGTCTCCTGAACCCTGCGGCCACCCCCAGACTTGCCACATCAGCTGCTGGCCCCACGGGTCAGCCCAAGAGGAGACCACAAGTCCAGATCCAGTTTAGAGCAAGTTAACTCCTCAATCTAGCCAATATACAAAGAAGCTCTGCATTGTCACTGTGGTGAGAGAAAGCCAAGAAAAGGGCCACAGATGCTTCGTTTACATGAACAGATCCTCCCCAATATATTCTATATCTGGTATGTTTGGGTGAAATTGCTTTTCAGCATCTGTGCTGGGCTGTATGCCAGCCCTACTCACTGGTTCTGGGTCACGGGTTTGGATTTCTTCTCCCCAGTTTCTCTGCACTCCACCTCTATAGATCCCTATTATCCAGGTTTCGTCCACATGGAGTAAAATTTTACTCAAAGTAACAGTGAAAGCCATTCAGTTTCTCCCACTAGATACTAAAAATTATTATAGAATGGCTACATGGTGGTAGCATGAGGAAAAGGAGAGGGGAAGCAATAGAAAACAGTTTGGACCAGTATACTACAGTTATTGAAAGTTATATGGTATAGGAGCTATTATTTACCAGTTATAAAGGTTTGTTTTAGTCCGGAAAAGGACCTTGAAGTGTGGATGATTCAATGTACAACTACTTACCTTTCCAGAACTACTGCTGTAGAAAGCATAATTTTTAAATTTATATAAAGTACATACTTTAAAAACATAACTGTACATGGGAAGATGAGGTAAAATATACCCCTGACAGATGTTCAGTTAAAGGCCTGATGGAATCCAAACTGTAATCCCAACAACTATGCTTCCTGCCATGGTATACGTGCATAGCAGGAGGCATGATTGTATGATTGGGGATCAAATACTAATAGCACCATACTGCCAGTTCAGGAAAATCTTTGGATCATGATCCTGGACTCCCTGTGCACCAGCAAGCTAAGTACCCAGTGCCCCTGTGGGAGCATTGGGAGCTCCCCCTATGTCAGCCACAGGAGCATGTGCAGCCAAAAGCTCCATGTGCTCTAGCAACTGTGAACCCTGATCAGCTGACCAGGCTCCCAGCCATGGGATTCATAGTTTCATATTTGGTAGGGTAGGAAGGGACCTAAGCAGATCATCAAGTCTGACCTCCTGCCATGGGCAGGAAAGGATGCTGGGGTCAAATGACCCTGGCTAGGTGGTTGTCTACCTTCCTTTTGAAGAACCCCAGAGTAGGGGTGAGCACCACTTCCCTTGGACCTGCTCGTGATGCATCTATGGATGCATGATAAGGTGCAGTTAGCCTTCCTGACCATGTCCCCACATTGGCTGCCCATGTTCATCTTGGAATCAATAGTGAACTCCAAGATCCTTTTCTGCCTCTGTGCTGACAAGAAGGGAGTTCCCCAGCCTGTAGGTATGCTGCTGATTCTTCCTCCCCAGGTGTAGCACCTTGCACTTGTCTGTATTGAATCCCATCCTATTCTCATCTGTAACCTGTCCAGATCTAGTTGTAGCCTGTCCCTCTCTTCTAGCGTGCTCACTTCTCCCCACATCTTAGTGTCACTTGTTTAACTTGAACAAGGTGCTTTTCACCCCCTCGTCCAAGTCACTGACGAAGATGTTGAACAGTGTGGGCCAAAGGACCAAGCCCTGGGGGACCTCACTGCCCACATTCCTCCAAGTTGAAAATTACCCATCCACCACCACTCTCTGGGTTCAGCCCTCCAGCCAACTTGTGACCCATCTGACTGTGACTGTGTAGGCATTGACACCACAGTTGCCTAATTTTTTAATTAGGATGGGGTGAGAGACAGTGTTGGAGGCCTTCCTAAAGTCCAGAAAGACTACATCCACCACAACACCTGCATCCAAGGCTTTTGTGACTTGGTCATAGAAGGCAACCAGGCTGATCTGACAGGACATGCCTCTAGTGAACCCATGTTGGTTGCCCCTATACATAATCTCCCCTGCTGGTCCCTTGCAGATGTGCTCCTGGAGAATTTCCTCAAAGAGCTTCCCCAGGACTGAGGTGAGACTAAGGTGAGTCCTCTTTCCTCCCTTTTTTGAAAATGCGGACCACATTGGCCCTTTTCCAGTCCTCTGGCACCTTGCCAGAGCACCAAAAGTGCTCGTAAAGCTATGCCAGGGGACCCTCAATGACCTCTGCCAATTCCTTCAGCACTCTGGGATGGAGATCATGAGGACCTGGTGATTTGAACAAATCTAGTCCCTCCAGAAGTTCCCTGACTAGGTCCTCACTGACCCTAGGCCTGGCTGTGCCTCCCCTGGGTCCATCTGGAATCCCAGTGCACAATTGTGGCCATAGGACCACAGTGACTCATAAGAAAGTAGGGCTGGAAGGGATATCAAAAGGTCATCTGGTCTAGTCACCTGTTCAAGGAGGCTTCATCATATATCATTTATGTAAATGGCCTCTCTTCTCTGCTACCAAGAGCTATGATTCTTTTTTATCCAGGCAGCCTGCTATCAGCCCCTCACTGCTAACTTTTCAGAAATATGCAGGAGTCGTGACTCATTTTCCTCAAAACAACATATTTGAAAGGCTATAAGTAATAATCTACGGAAATCATAAAATTGGTCAGTGTCTGCAAAATCTGTGGGCAAAAAAACTTACTAAAAAGAAAATGCTTGCTCCCCAGTGGGAGCCAGAAATCATCATGGCTGCTATGGACTGGCCACACAGCCCATCGAGAGGAGGGGGGTTGCCGATATGAAGGGGAGAAGGTAAGATGGCTGCCCCCCCACCTTTTCCTACTGATTGGCTGAAAGGGCTGCCTGTCATGTGGTCCTGCCCCTCTCCTCAATCAGTGGTGAGGGGTGGGGTTGTATGACAGACAACCCTCTTAACCAACCAGTGTTGGGGAGCAGGGCCATAAGAGCCCCTCAGCCAATCAGACTCAGACACATGGGGCAGGAGGGCATGCCAACATAAGCCCATGAAAATGGTGACTGGCCCTGTGATAGGTCCATGAAATCAGCCTCCTGCCTCCTCAAGTTCGGTAGACCCCTAAGTATCAACCCCCATTCTTTCATGCAATTTGTAGAATAGTGGAATCCCCACCTCCACTCCCCAAATACTCCCATCAAATAGAAACTTTGAAAAATTCAGTCTCAGAGGATCAGAAGCTATTTGTAAATTTTTATTAAATTCAGCAAATTATTTTGTTTGTATATTTTATTCCCAAGAATGGACTATTTAAAGAAAAAAAATGTTACGTTTAGATATTTTCAAACCAAAACACTTCAGTTTTTCATTTTGAAATAGCATTTTCATATTGAAATTGACCTATCCATTTTTCATAAGGCTTTAGCAATTTGACTCTTTATATGATCTCTTTACATGGTCAAACCTACCACAAAGGGCCATATCATATTATTTAGCTGCCATACTTAACCCCCAACATGTGATAAATGATTCAGTACATGAATTCAAGTTCAGAAGTCTTCATTCTGCTGCTCTCTGATTTGTTTCCTTCACACTAATGGGGTTGAGGTTTGGACTTGGGAGTTCCTCTCAACTCCACTTGTCATGTTTCTTTACACAAGCTGAGTTTAATGGAGCTCTGGGCTGACTGGTCTGCTTTTGGTATGGGCAATAACTTAAGATCCTTCTATCTAGATATATTAAAAGTGATACTTTCAGGGCCCCATATTTTGCAGATATACACTACCCTATATACAGTGGTTTGAGGGAATGGGAGTTCTTCATTTTTCCTAACTGATAGTGACTTGGACTCTGAAATTTGAGTATATAAAACTAGACACCATGAAGGATTACATTTTTAATCTTCTGAAAAACAAATAAAAAATTATGGGAAAAGTCAACAAAGGTAAGTAATATTTTTGTTTTTAAAATATACAGAGGTATACCCAATAAAAAGGTACACATTCCAATGGGAGAATCAGTGGCTTAACATTTGACAAATATGAGGAGAATCCAGCTGTAGTTATTAGTGGAATAACTTCCCTGACAAGATGTATCTGTCATAAAAGCAGTTCAAATAAAGGGTTAATTTCTGCTATCAATTCTCACACTAAGTAGTAATCAACTATATTAGTAGTCCCCATGAAAATAAAAGAGAACTTCCCATAAAATAAGTTGCCTGAGAAAGGTTAGTATACACTGATCAAAGGTATGAGTGTGTGCATGTATAATATATATATAATTTATATTATATTATTATATATATATTACATATATAAACACACATACACTGTGTAAAATTGCTACTTTTCCTGTTTCCAACTAATCCTTGAAGTGATCATGTGAAATTATCTCCAAAATGGATGTTTTTTGTGGTAATTTTGTCCAGCAAGTGGAAATCTTGCAAAGTAGCTTGATTTTGCTTTTATTAATTTTGTTGATTGACATCATGTGGCTAGTACAAATGAGCATTCATAGTTTGTGGTTCCTACCCAAACTGAAATAAACCTCAGAATTCTGGATCTGATATTGCCCACCTTTAAGCATGCATGATTTTACTCACAGTAGTAACCTTATTTAAGTATCTGTGGAATCTGAGCATATATTAGGATTTCCCTATCACTGCTATGAAAGTCTATTTTCTTTCTATATTATATAAGTAGTTTAGTTATATATTAAATTTCCACTGAAAGTTTTACATGGAAAACTTGCAGTGAAAATGAGCAGAATTCAGTTTTGCCAGGACTTTTCCTGATTTAGCATCAGATCTGAAAGTCTGAAACATTTCCAAAGAAAAGTATTTTCCTGACAGCCCATTCATTTAGCGCTGCTCTCTATGGCATGTTGCCTGATTTTCTGATCATCTCTGAATCACTATGAAAATGACATTTCAGTCATTTAGCCAGGATTTTAGGGGCATCACACTAAAAGGAAAATTACAAAATGGAGAGGAGGAGGAGCTTCTGTCTGATGTGGTAGGGTTTACAGTCAAGCTGAATTCACTTATCAATTCCCAGCCTATCATCTTTCATTAGTCACTTCAGTGCAAGGTTTGAACACCTCATGGGCTACTTGTCACAGGGACCAAGAAAGAGATAAGAAATGATGTAAAACTATTTCCCTTGACAGCAGAGACACAGATGGAGGGTTCGTTATGACCATATTGTCTGCTTTAGTGCCATCCCTGAAGCCATTAACTATCATAATGATGGGTCTCGAGCTATTTATTTCTTCACAATTTCCTGATATTTTTGCAGTATTACATCAGAGTATTGAGTTCTGCTGTAAGCCTGTGTTTGTCCTTGAAGGTACATAGCACATGCAAAATACTTCTATCCAAAGTCTCTCATATATCAGATCAGGTATAAATGTCAAACAATGTGAAAAAGTTGGTGCACTAACTGATCTTACACACAGAATAGAAAGATGTCACATCTACTTAGTTCACGTTGATGCTTTCCTGGGCTGGGATTTGATGATTTAGGTACACTTGGCTTTTTTCAAAATCTTAATTAAGGAATTTTGAAATAATCAGGTGACATATCTAATTGGGTTATCAGGTGCACACTATTACGGTTTTTGTGAAAATTACCTATTTCATGAATTGCAGATGAACAGCAAATTATCATTTTACATATTGCATATCTACTACGTACATGAAGTTTGTTGGCAGTTTTCTGTAAATATGACCATTGAGTAAAGCAGATCATTAATATTTGAGAATCACTTCTATGCTTTTAAAATGGAAAAATAATACATTTTCTATCTTTAATGACTCTATCATGCCAATTATTATGTAAATAACACAAATTTTAAGGTTTCTTGGGTATATGTACTACCTGTTACCTGTTCTTGAGTGAATTCACCACAGTGGGTACATCTACACATGCAGTTCATAAGAAGGGATAAACTCCGGAGCTCTGTGAGCCAGAGTACACTGCTTCCACATGCAATGTTTACACATGTGCCTGGGACAGCAGCACTTTGAGCCAGGACAGAGCAGGCACAGGCTGGCAGCAGGCTTGTGGGGGGCGGGTTAGCCCTGGGCTCTGTGTGGTGGCATTGGGCAACAGAGGGGCTGGCTGGGGTATGAGAGTACCAATCATGTGGAATTATATGGCTAGGTAGCAAAGCAGGAATCTAGCCCCCTGCTGCTTGGCCTGCCAAGGTAGAATTTACATCTAGGTCAGCGTTTACACATGGGTTTCACTGGAGTTAATAACCCTGCCATAAGATAATACTGTCCCTGACAGTGATGCTTTCCTGTTGAGCAGTGACCAGAGAGCCAATGAACAGGGGTTGCAAACAGGGTAGGCAGTTTGCAGGAAGTTTGCTGGGAGCAAGAGTCGTTCTTCACAGGCAATCCAGGAAGTTTTTAAAGAGTACTGGGGACAACTTCCTGGTTTAAGTGCTGCAGCGGTCAACTAGGAGCCATGCTCTTCTTGACCTGCTGCTCACAAACAGGGGAAAATTGGTGTGGAATATAGCAGTGGATGGCAACCTGGGAAGCAGTGACCACAAAATTATTGAGTTCAGGATCCTCAGGAAAGCAACGATGGAAAGCAGCAGAGTAAGGACCCTGGACTTCAGAAAAGCAGACTTTGACTCACTCAGGAAATTCATGGGGAGGATCCTCTGGGAAGCCAGACTGAGGGGCAGAGGAGTCCAGGAGAGCTGGCTTACTTTGAAGAAGCCTTCCTGAGAGTTCAGGAACAAACTGTGTTAATGTTCAGAAAGACTAGGGAACTCTTCAGTAAATGAAATCACAAAAAGGAAGTTTAGAAGAAGTGGAACCTTGGAAAAATAACTAGCAAAGTATATAAGAACATTGCTTGGGCATGCAGGGTTGAAGTCAGGAAGACCAAAGTGCAACTGGAGTTGCAGCTAGCAAGAGATGTGATGGGTAACAAGAAGGGTTTCTACAAGTATGTCGATAGCAAGAGGAGGATCAAGTGGGTCCCTTACTGAATAGGGGAGGCAGCCTTGTGACAGAAGTTGCAAAAAAGGCTGACATGCTCAATGCTTGTTTTTTTTGCTTCAGGAGAGGCTTCGTGGCCGCAGCAGGGGCTACTATCCCTGCACCTTTCACCCTGCTGCACCTTAAAACACATAGTGTCACCCATGTCACGAGTTTCACTTGTCCGCAGCTTGAGGTGCACTTCCCCTCAAACCCTGCACTGATCTTCTTGAAACTGGGCATTTTTTTTGCCTCACCAGGAGCTACCACCCCCACAGTTTTGACCTCCCTGTGTTTTAACACATAGATGTGACATGAGTTTTGCTTTCAAGAATTTGGGGTACAGTTCCCCCAAAATCCCTGCACCAGTATTCTTGAAACTTGGCATACTTCATACTCTCAGCAGGTGCTACTAGCCCTGTAAGTTTCATCCAAAGCAGACAAACAACAACAAATTTATAGATATTTCATTGATTCTCCATTATACCCTATGGCCAGATCTTCAAGGTGGCTCTGAAACTCTGGAGCCGCTTCATCTGGATCGAAGCAGAAACCCAGTCTGGAGCTCCAGATTGGATTGCTGGTATCAAAGTGGCCAGATCCAAAGCCAGATCAAATTGCTGTCAACTCGTGCAGACCTAATGTTTGGTAAAACTCCAAAGAGTTCAGTATGAATCTCTGGGAAATTTAAAGTTGGTGCAGAAATTCCAAATTTGGGTGGAGGAGGACAGATTGTTGTGTCCAATCAATATAAAAAAAGTGACTGATGATACTATATCACCTATCATGTAGGTCTAGAATATAATATACTACTTAAGCAGTGTATCACATCAGAGCTCCCTCACTTGCTTTCTACCTACTAATACACCTCTCCTAATTTTTGTGTAACATTACTAATTATTAAGCTTCAAAAATTGCCATAAAAATAAAATGGTATTTATTTGACCTAGAAATAAAGCTTCTTCCTCCAAATATAAAAAAAATCTTCAAAATCACATCTCCACAGGAGGCAGAATGGAGGATTTAATCTTTTACCAACAATCAGTTCAATGCAGCTCAAGTTGTCACCAATTGTTCGGTATCTAAGATATCTACCACTGTTAAAAGGGTTACCAGGTTTTCTGTGGGGAACACATTGCTTTGTTAAGGAGCCTGAAATAACTTTTGTCACAAATTGTAAATGTTATGTACAAAGATGCGTATGTCTTCTTAATAGAAAGACTGACATACCTACCCCTAGAAGAAGCATAAATAATACAACCAAGGATATGATTATTTATATGGGCCCTATAGTTAAAACTCTAATTAAAGTATATTTATTTGGAAAATCTGTCACTACTAGCACCTGGCCCTTCTGTGGTCCTCCTGTATGTCTCTAGTTCTGTGAGGGTACAGGTATGAACTGTCACCTACTGTGTGAGTGACTTACCTAAACCAATATAAAACTGTTGCCACCAAAACCCTGGATCTATTGTGTGTGTCTTTTTCCTAGCTGACACAGTAGCACAGACAACAAGATATATCATTCACACAATCACAGAAATAGTTGAGAAAGATCTTTACCCTTTTACTGAAACAGAATGCACAAGGAACATGGTGGCTGGAGAATGAGTGACTTTTATGTCCATTTATATGGAAGGCAGAAAGTACAGAAGAATACAGAACAGTACAGAAGTGTAGGCTGTAGCCATATTAATCTAAGGACATAGGCAGACAAGGTTCTTTGGGTGAATCTGATATCTTTTATGAGACCAAATTAAATAGTTGGAAAAAAATTTCTTAGCAAGCTTTCAGGTTTAAAAACTCTTTGTCAGGTGAGGAAGTCTCTGCGGTTGGTGTGTGCTCTTCCTGGATGGAATGAATAGTAAAGAAGCCAGAGGCTGGGCTGGTATATATGCAAGACAGACAGTCAGTGAAGGTATAAATTGAGGAGTCAGTGGGTAAGAGACAGGCTGGGTGGGAGGGGGAGAGACGGAGGATGAATGTAGCAGGTAAATAGTGGAGAGATACCTGGGGAGTCAGATGTTAGGCAAGTTATAATGTGTCATAAATCCAATGTCTATATTTAATTCATGATTTTTTGTATCTAGGAGGTTGTTAAAGTGAAATTCATAGGCTTTTTTGCCAAAAGTGTTTTGTAAATTCCCTTTGAGAATTAGAACTGAGAGATTGGAGAGAGAGTAGTTTTCTTGTGAGAAATGTGTCCCCACTGGTAATTGTGTGTTCTTGCCTTTGATAGTTTTCCAGTGTGCATTCATTCTGGTGCGCAGTTGTTGTTTGACCTCTCCTATGTATTTTCCATCATGGCATTTGGTGCACTGGATGAGATATATTACATTTCTGGAGGTGCAAGTGTAGCATCCAGGTATGATGATGGTTCTGTTGTGAGGCGTAGTTACTGTGGGGGTGGTGGAGATGTCTTGGCAGGTTTTGCATTTCTTGTCATGGCATGGTTTGGGTCCTTTGGTGTTCTGCACTGTCAGAAGTTTGCTTCCTGTGATGAGGTTAGTGAGGTTCATATATACCTGTAGAGCGAGGATCATTATTGATGTCTTTCAGTTCTGCTCCCTTGGCATGTAAAGATGCAGGGCATTGAAAACACTGGTCCAATTTAGCTGACATACAATTTAATTATGCCATTTCAAAGGAATAGGTTAAAAAGAGAAACCTAAGTTAAATGCAAAGCCTCTTTCTCCATTTAACTTTTGTTCAATTAGACAACTGCTGTCACTGCAAATTGTACTTAAAATTTGCTGTCAGCCTTATCCAACATATCTATGCATTTTTCTGGTTGAATATATGTCCATGGCACTGTATGAAGAATCATACGTGCTTCACTTCCAGGAAAGTAAACTTCTCAATACAGTGATTTTAACACTGATCTGTCATAGGATTTTATACCGCCACCCATCATTTTTCCTATGAAATCTAACGCAATAGTAAAGTGCTTAATGAACTTCATGAGGCCCCTTCCACTCTCCTCTTACCAGGTCAGGACTCTGCTTGGGGTGTTTTTAGTGGGTG
Organism: Crocodylus siamensis; assembly: GCF_052110815.1. NCBI lineage: Eukaryota > Metazoa > Chordata > Crocodylia > Crocodylidae > Crocodylus > Crocodylus siamensis. The sequence goes on along the minus strand of NC_143396.1, from coordinate 152,872,982 downwards.
AAGGGGTGGGAGTAAGTTGGAGATATGGTTGGTATTCTAACAGTCAGCACCACCTGTATATATGCAATTACATATTTCTCATTTCTGGTCACAGTTTATTGTGTACATGAGGAAATTGCTTATTTGCCTGATAAACATCCACCTGACCATACATATGTATTCAATGAGTACCGTGTTCAATAAAAGGAATATCTTTGCTGTTGCATGTATTTGCATTTGTCTAAATTTGGGAAGATGTCATTCTGTTTTTAAAAAATGACCTAGTAATTTATATCACAAGGATTAGTTCTTGTGATATGAGCCACAATAAAGTGGTTTGTAAGTTTAGAGAGAGAGAGAGAGAGAGAACTCATAAAATGCATCACAGCAAATATATTTTCAGTGACATTCTGACAGCTAGCAGATCAGTCCAAAAATATACTTAACCAACTCTTAAAGTGTTTCTTTGAAGAAAACATGCATTACTTAAATGTATTTCTACCTATAGAAACATATTGTTCTTCACTTTGTAATGTAACTAGAAATTACATTAGAAACGAAGAACTTAAAAAACTAATTTAGTCTTTTTCAGAGCTCCACTGTTGGTTATTTCCATGTCACTAAGCAGACAAACTGCAACTAAACTTAGCCACTACTGAATTAAGGCTTCAAAAGGTAACTTAAGTTGTACACCAGTATCCTATTCTGCAATTTACTGGGTTGGGGTGATAGTGAAATGCATGTCCAGGGATGCAGATTCCTCTGCCATCATGGTCATTGATTCAATGACAAAGCTGGCTTCTCTCATAGAATGACAGTACCATAGAAAATTAGGGTTGGAAGGGACCTAAGGAGGTCCAATCCCCTTCCCCCCCAATCTAGTTCAACCCCCTGTTCAAAATAGGACTATCCCCAACTAGATCATCCTAGCCAAAGCTTTGTCCAGCCGGGTTTTAAAAAACATCAAGGACGGAGAGTCCACAACCTCTCTGGGTAACCTGTTCCAGTGTTTTACTACCCTCCTGATGCAAAAGTTTTCCCTAATATGTAATCTAAACTTCCCTCTCCTGGCTGACTACACTCAGAATAACAGTAAAATGACATTAGTGGTTTCACACCCTTTCCTAGTGGATCAGTGTGCAAATTAAATTAAAATAAATAGTCTTCTGAGCAGTGAAGCAAAGAAACTAGGTATAGAAAATGGACTACCCATTCAGTCCTAGGTGACTCCTGGATGGATCTGAGGCACATTGGTAAGGCATCACAGAGAAGCGTAGCCCATTGCTGTATTTATTCTTGGGATAAATTCAATGGCTTTGTTTCCAATTTGATACCTCTGTCTGAATATCATATCTTCTATCTCCTTGAACAAAATAATGCAAGATGAAAGGAGACATTATTTAAATATTTCCATCATGTTTCTCAAGTCCATAGAAAATGAATGTCCTTTAGCAAACATCTCTAAAAATCTATTCTGGAGTCAAAAGACAGAGATCTGCAGAACTTTCCATTTATGCTTTTCCAAGTAGAAACTGGGGGGGAACATGTCCTTCAGTTTCCATATAGAAACCTGAATTCTGGTTTTCCATTATCTTTCCAACATTGTCGTAATCTCATTGATTTGAACAGTGGTACTAAATTAAAAGCATCCCCTTTAGCACAAGGGGATTGCAGAAATGTCACTGTCGGAATATACTGCAATTCACTAATGTTTACAAATTTCTTAAAAGAAAGTTTTGTGTCTGTAAAAAGAAAAGTAATTCCCCATGGAATTTTGAAGCATGCCTAATATGCTAAATTAGGAGCTAATAACTTTGAAAAAATAACTGTAATTTAAATTCTCTTAAATAGTTTTGGCTGTCAAAGACTACCAGTATCTGGGGACTCTTTATCATCTATTTCTGCCTCCAGATATAGCACATCCTGTTTGCTGAAGATGATCATTACTAAATGTGAATAAATCAGTGTTTCCACCTTTATGAACTATGTACCTAAAATTATTGGACTTCTATCAATATAGAATAGTGTTTTTATATTTGTTTTATTATTATCTGAGTGGTTAAGATCTTGTGAAAGTACAAGCGTAAATGTTAGAGGTGAAATTTCTTGCAGCAAATGTGACTACCTAATACCCCATTTTTCAGGGAATGCGAATTTCTTTAATCACTTTGTTTTATCTTCCCTTTTTCTATACAGAGACATACACACCACTTGCTCGGCTGTGCATACGTGCACATGCACACATACAGTAGCAGAGTGGACAATCATGTTTACTTCGACGACAGCTTCCCATCATGTTAGCATATGGTGATAGCGTGCTGAGTGACAACTGGAAGATTGGTTTCTGGGATGAACTCAATCTTAAAGCCTAGAGAATAGCAAAGTAAGAGGTTTTTATGGAGGTGATGCCCTCTGTCTCAGAGAAGACAGCTGCCCAATGCAAGAATATATCCCAGAAGACTGATATTGGCAAAAGTTGGTGTGCTATTTCTGACTGAAAAAACAGCATGCTGGAATACAGCCAACTGAAGGGGAGGAGAAAAGAGGAGGAAAAAAATCTGAGATGAAGCAAAACCAATCTGTTTGGAAAACCATGCCTACCCAGCACACTTTTCAACCTCCTACCCAGAATATGAGTAACACACTGGACAAAATATGATGCTGCTTTTTCGGTGAAAAGGGCCCATTTTTTTCATAAACTATACTAAGTTAATTTATGACTTACAAAATTTGAAGCTATTGATTCCTTCTTTTAGTTAGCTATGTAAATCAGGAGGAATTCTATTGAAATTAGTGAAATTATTCCAGAGTCCACAGTGACAGAAAACAGCAGGTCTTCTACCTAGTGCATTGCTTCCTTCTATTATTTCATAATCTTTTACTTTTTTCTCTATTTTCTCAATATTTTTTGTCCAAAAGCTATTTAAATGCTCTTTGTATTACGTGTTTCTCTCCAATTTCTGGCTCTTTTTCTCCTGTAAGTATGGTAAGGCCATCTCTAGTGGTTCAGGAGTCATAAGCCTAATAACATAAAGAGGAACCATATACAGTGAGTCTCATATCACAGCATACCTTTAGTACTTATCCTGCCTGCCAGTGATACATTCTGCAGGTTGTGGCAGTCCTATATCAAGGTGTTTATACCACACATCACTATGTTCCTTCACTACCTCTCCCTTCTTTGTCTATGATTCATTGAATATCAGTCTCACCTGTGACATAGGCCTTGAAGCTTCAGTTAGTTCTCCTACCTGGTCAGGGATACAGAGCTGAAGCACAGTTTATAAACAGGAGGAAGGAAAAGTAATTACATAATTCAATCTCCAGCAGACTGCTAACAGCAGTTAAATGGAACTGCTGTTAGGAAAGTGATACATCACTGGAAAAACCGAATCAGAGCAGAGAGGTCTGGAACCACCTTCCAACAGGTGTACTTGTGTGCATGTGTGATGGGGGCAGGGGCTAAATACTTTTAATTGATTTAATTTTAGTTCTAAATTGATCAGTTTATGAAATAAATTCTTTGATATAATTGCCTGATATAGCAGAGAACTGAACACAGTGACCCAAGAAGACCTCTTCTATTTCAATAGGAATGCAGGAGTATGATGTTCTGAAACAAGTCATGTATGTGTTTGGGGAAATGTGTATGCAAGGAGAAGGACTCATTAGGATTGTCTCATTCTCCCCCGGGATTGGAATTTTTATCAGAATTTCCTCACTCAACATCCTTGGACTTTCTCTCTCTCTCTGTCTCTGTCTCTCTCTCTCTGTACTGCTGAAGGCTCTATTAACTTCCCTCATAAATCTCTCCCAGCTTCCCTTAACTGACCATTCTGTATTGCTCACCCATCCTTTCCTCTCCCTCAGACATTTCAGATATACACAAGGGCTGGGTCCAGATAAGCAACCACTTGCCTTTTGCAGCATCTCAAAGCACTTTGAGATGCTGCAAGAGGCATACTAGAAATGAAAAAAATGTTCCCTGTGCTGCATATTTGCAGTGAGGACTCTAAATTTGATACAGGAAATCCCAGTATCAACAAAAAACCACACTGGGAAAAAGCAGCCAAGTGCACGCTCCTGAAGCATGCCCTGAAATGCTCTAGCATCTGGCCAGAGCATCTCTATGCCTGCCATGTGCCCCTGCTGCTCCAGCATGCTGCCTCAGGATGCTGAAACAAATACAAGCAGGGCAAGGCTGGCAACAATGGATTAGACCCAGGCTCTGTCCCCAGTAAGTAAGGACATGGGTTTGGGGGGCGGGGATTGTGTGTGTGTGGGGGGATTGTTGGTGGGGGGGGTTGCTTGGGTAGGATGCCCCTACCCACACACAATGCACTCCTCCCCTCCCCCCCGCAGAAGCAGGAACTGGGCCGCTTATGACCTGCTGCTGGCACAGACCCCTAGCAAATGGACAGCATCACCTGAGATCTGGAAGCCTGACCCAATGGTGTACAGCTCCTGCATGTGGTGCTGGGAACCCTGGGTGGCAGCAAGAGCTGGCCTGGTCCTGGTCGAAGGTGCGTGCCAGCAGACCAGACCCAGTCCATTCACTATGTGTAGCCCCTGGGTCTCGGGTGGTACTGCATGCTACCAAGGGTCTCTTCCAGCAGCGAGACGTGAGCACCCTAACTGCCTGGCTGGCTGCTGTTCCACCAGGGGCACTGTGCACCATGGGGGGGGGCAGGGACCCACCCCTCCCGAACAGTTTCCCTCACCCCCACACAGTCCCCCCACACCCATAAACACCCTCACAATTCATTCGCAAATCCCACACCCCTAAACCATCCTCACAAACCCCACACCCACAAACCCCCTACAATCCACCCACAATCCCCCAACACTTACAGAAGTTCCCCCACAAACCTCACCCCCACAAACCCTACATCCACCTCTAAACTCCCACAACCCCCACACCCACCCTTCACACCCCATCCCCCTGGATAAATCTCACACACTGAAAGCCAAGCCAGATAGAATGTGACCTGTTGGTGAGATCCTTGGCTGCAGGAACAATATCCACACTCCAGCCCTGCCTTACGCACACACTAGTACTGGAACATGCAGCCCCAGCTGGCAGGGGGAGAGTTGGCTCCTTGTCCCAGGCACCACTTGGGATATGATGTTGGGGGTGGGGGGTGGCAGCAGGAATGTGTGTAAGAGACATAAGGGTCAGGGAACACTCCAGATAGGAGAGGCTACCAGAGCTGGGTTTAGAGCCCCCTGCACCCTAGAGCAACCTGTGCAGGGGGAAGCTGGCTTGGAAGGGAGGAGACTTGCCCAACCCAGTCCCTGATCCCCAGTTGAAGCTTTCCAGGAACAGCACAGGGATTGCTGGGGTCTGGCCACAGGCACAGGGAGCAGAACAGTAAGGGCTGGTAGTACTCAAAGCCACAAAGCAGCCAGTAGGACAGCTGCAGCTGGACTTATGTTCTGATACTGGGACAGAGCTGCTGCCAGGAGAGAGCTAGTGGAGGTAGGCAGGGGCTATGGGTCAGGAGTGAGAGGCACTTACGAGGCTGTGGGTTGGGAGTGAGGGGTAGGGGCAGGGACAGGGCACTGCAATATCAATACTGCTTAGCATGCCACATCGTGGTGACTGAAGGGGGCAGAGGCAGCTCTGATTTTTCTATGATAGAAAACCAAAAGCAAATGCCATAGTGCATAGATATTTAGAATTCACTTTATTATGATGGTAGAGCAGGGAACAGCAACCCCCAGCATGCATGCCGAGCATGGCACACGAGGCAATTTTGCTCAGCATGCCACAGCCAGCTATGGCTCTGGGTACTTGCTGGATCCCAGGCTGCCCCCAGCATGACTTGCAGCATCCTAGCTGCCTGCTAGGAGCAGCCCAAGCTCTGTGGCTAGCAGCAGCTACCCAGAGCCAGGGTTGGCTGCAGCCAGAAGACTGCAAACAGCTGCACTGGGCTCCAGGGCGCTGGCATCAGCTCTGTACTGGTGCCTGCACACGAGCCTCAGAGCAGGCAGTGGGGGGACGGGCCTGAGGCAGCACAACCTCAGTCTCTCCCCTGCTTCCAGCACAGACCTGGTGACTGGGATTCAGAGCCCAGTGCAGCTGTTTGTAGCCAGTCTGGGCTCTGAGCAACTGCAGCAAGCAGTGGGCAGCCTGCAAACAGCTCTGGCATTAGCTCCATGCTGGCAATGACTACATATGCACCTCAGGGCAGACAGCAAGGCAGCCTGCCCTGAGGTGCCTACATGAGGAAGGGCTCCAGGACCAAGGCATACAACTGGCCTGACAGTGGGCAGCCTTGATGAACTCCTTGCCTGAACAGGTTGGGCTCCATCAGAATCCAGTGAAGCTTCAAACACTCTGCAGAGGTGTACAGCACCTGGAGAGCCCACACAAAGCAGGGACAAAAGCCAAAGGCTCAGTGCATGCCTGTGAGGTACCCATGATCCACTCTATCAAATGCCTTCTCCTGATCCAGAAACAGTAGGGTGAAAGATAGGCCCTCCCAGTGTGCTAACTCCAGGAGGTCCCAAGCCAGGTACAGGTTGTCGAAGATGGAACACCCGGGCACTGTATGCTTCTGGTCAGGATGGATCACGTCCACTGACACGGATCACAGACACAGAGAGATGGTCTTCACTGCCACCTTGCCTGTGCAGAGGAGAGACACAGGATGCCAGTTCCTCAGATCGCGGCGATCTCCCTTCTTCGGCATAAGGGTCAGCACGGTCCTCCAGCATAACAAGAGGAGCTCCCCACATCCTTCAGATTCAGCCTACACTGTGGCAAAGTCCAGGCCAAGGACAAACTCATAGATTTCATAGATTTCATAGACATTAGGGCTGAAAGGGACCTCGGGAGATCATTGAGTGCAGCCCCCTGCCCAAAGGGCAGGAAGTCAGCTGGGGTCATAGGATCCCAGCAAGATAAGCATCCAATTTACTCTTGAAGGTGTTCAATGTAGGCGCTTGAACCACCTCCGCTGGCAGACTGTTCCAGACCTTGGGGGCTCGGACAGTAAAGAAATTCTTCCTTATGTCCAGCCTGAAACGGTCTTGCAGGAGTTTGTGACCGTTCGACCTCGTCATCCCATGGGGCGCTCTGGTGAACAGATGTTCCCCCAGATCCTGGTGGTCACCCCTGATAAACTTGTAGGTGGCCATCAGATCACCCCTGAGCCTGCGCTTTTCCAGGCTAAAGAGTCCCATGGCTCTCAGCCTGTCGTCGTAAGATCTGTTTTCCTGACCTCTGATCATGCACATGGCTCTCCTCTGGACTCTCTCAAGCTTCTCCACATCCTTTTTGAATTGTGGAGCCCAAAACTGGACGCAGTACTCCAGCTGTGGCCTCACCAAGGCCGAGTACAAGGGGAGAATGACGTCCCGGGATTTGCTCGAGAAGCATCTATGGATGCACGCCAGCATTTTGGTCGCTTTACTAGCTGCAGCATCGCATTGGAGGCTCATGTTCATCTTGTGGTCAATGATGACCCCCAAGTCTCTTTCTTCTGTAGCGCTAACCAATGTAGCACTGCTGAGCCTATAAGGGTGCTGCAGGTTTTTCCTCCCAAGGTGGAGAACCTTGCATTTTTCAGTGTTAAACACCATGAGGCTCTCATCTGCCCATTTGCTGAGCTTGTCCAGGGCAGCCTGGATCACCCGCCTATCTTCTGGCGTGGATGCTTTGCCCCAAAGTTTGGTGTCATCAGCGAACTTGGCCAGTCCACTCGTGACTCCAATGTCCACATCGTTAATGAATATGTTGAACAGTATGGGTCCCAGGACAGAGCCTTGAGGGACCCCACTGGTCACAGGGCACCACGATGAGTGACTGCCATCAATCACAACCCTCTGGGTCCGACCACGAAGCCAATTTCCCAGCCAGCGGATCGTGGTGGAGCCAAAGCCACAACTGGGCAGTTTGGCCAAGAGGTGATCATGGGATACCAGATCAAAAGCTTTTTTGAAGTCAAGATATATGACATCAATCTCTTCTCCCTTGTCCAGGTGATAGGTCACCTGGTCATAGAAGGAAATGAGATTGGTCAAACAAGACCTACCCGCAACAAACCCATGCTGGCTGTCCCTTAGAATGTTAGCCTGGGCCAGTCCCTCAAGGATGGCCTCCTTAATAAACTTTTCTAAGATCTTCCCCAGGATAGAAGTCAGGCTAATGGGCCTGTAGTTAGCCGGATCCACTCTCCTCCCTTTCTTGAAGATTGGCACCACATTGGCCTTCTTCCAGTCTTCAGGCACTACACCAGAGTGCCAGGAGTTTTCAAAGATCCGTGCCAGGGGCTGGGCTATGACGCCCGCCAGCTCCTTGAGTACCCTGGGGTGCAGGTTGTCAGGGCCAGCTGACTTGAAGGTATCCAGCTTCTCAAGGTTTTCCTTCACGAGGTCAGCATTGATGGAGGGTAGGGGATCCCCCTCACCCAGATTTCCCTGTCCCATAGCAGGCATGGGCATCCCGTGGGACTGATGAAAGACTGACGCAAAGTACCTATTTAATAGGTTGGCTTTTTCCTGGGCGTCAGTTGTCAGTTGCCCCATCTGGTTTAGCAGGGGTCCAACATTGCCCTTGCTTTTCCTCCGGCTCCCCACATATCTGAAAAAGGACTTTTTGTTGTCCTTGATGCCTGAAGCTAGTTGGAGTTCAGTTGCAGCCTTGGCTTTCCTGGTTTGCTCCCTGCAGGACCGGACCAGCACAGAGTAATCCTCCTTGGAGGTGAATCCCATCCTCCATCCTTTGTAGGCTTTCCTTTTTAGCCACAGTAGGTCCGCTAGGTCTCTGGAGAGCCAGGGGGGCTGCTGTGCCTTCCAGGGAGAGAGGAGCCTCTCTAGCCGGTCACCCATGATGACCTGTGGGAGTCTCTCCCACAATGTCCAGCAGGCTTCGGCATCAATCGGATCCCAGAGAAGAGATGGTAGAGCATCTCACCTGGACCTGTGAGGGGTGTGCTATCACCTACCAGAAGGCAGGCAATGTACTTCTTGACCCCCCCACCCCACCTCTTCTCCAGGGCATAGAAGAAGTGGGAGTCACACTCCATCCCAAAGGAGCTGTACACACGTGAGTGGACAAATGCACCACAAAGCTTTTCCACCTCTCCCAACACTCTCTGCAGAGGGATGGTTTGGTTGGGTTGACAACCAAGCACCTATCCAGCTTCATCACTTCCCACTCATGCTACTCCAGGACCACCTCTCCCTGCCGGGTGTGTCCCCAAGTGTAGATGTGGGAGAAGAGTCAGATGCACACCTTTCCTACATCCCACCACCTCTGAGCCAAGAAGGAAGCTGCCTGTTGCTCCCACCAGGCCAGCCAGAACTCCCAGAAGCCCTCCCTGAAGCCCATGTCCTCCAGAGGACTGGCATTGAAATGCCAGTAGACTGACATTGGGTGCCCAGGCCCTAGTGTGGCCTGGGCCCAGACTAGGTGATGATCACTGACAGGAGTTAGTCAGATGCCAGAGGAGTGGTCCTGGGCAAAGAGATATATATTCAGTCCAACCAGGGGTGGCATGCCTGCTTCTCCCCTACCCTCATGTAGGTGAAGGCAGGGGGACCAGCAGGGTGACAGGAGAACCAGACATCCAGCGGGAAGCATTCTGTCAGGATCTCCCTGAGGACACCCATGACAGCCTGGTTCTTCTCACTGCCTGACCAGCCTTGCACATCCAGAGTGACATTAAAGTCCCTGCCAAGGACCAGGAACCCATGAGGGGTGAGGGTGCTAATGTAAGTGGTCACCTGGCAGAAAAAATGCATCAACTCCAGGTCCCTTGCAGGGGTGTAAATGTTCAGAAGGTTCAGGAACAGTTTATGTACTTGAACCCAGAGGTGCAGCTGGTAGCCCGGCACCACTTCAATGTCCTGGAGAGCCTCTGGCTGCAGGCCTGGAAAGCAAAGAGTGGATAGCATGGAAGAGATGGCCAAGAGGTGACACCCCACTCCCACCTCCAATTAGGCTTATTGGCTGGAGTCGTCAGAGTGTCTTACAAGAATACCATGGGGTACTCCTCCTTCTGAAGGAAGAAAGGAGGGCACCTGGCATCTCTGGAGACCCTTCCTGCAGCTGTGGACATTGAGGGTCATGACCCTAAATGACCCCATAGCTGGGGGGGGTGAAGTAGATGGTTCAGCAGGGGCCTCCCTCCATCTCAACACCTAGTGTGGGGTCTGCTGGCTTATGCTGCATCCTCCCATAAGTATAGAGGACATATATGAATATATGAAACTGCGGGACCACCTATAGAGCTGGGCATTGCAGCTTTTGGGCCCCTTGCCCTCCCTTGCCAGCACCCTTCCAGTGGCAAGGACGCTGTCAAAGTCTCCCCAGCGGTCCAAGGTGAGCTGTACTTTGCAGGTGGACCAGAGGTTGTAGTCACAGTCAAGAAATGCAAGTAGCTCACCCCTGGGGTCTGCCAGGACCAAGAAGTCCACAGCTCCAACAAGCCTGCTGGTTCTTGGGTATTCTCCTCCTGGTCCCGGGGCTCAGTGGGCTCTCCAGGCACCGCCTGAACCCCCTGGTCCACTAATATGCCAGACTCTGGCTGGAATTGGGAGTGCTCTGCAGCCCCCTAAGATGAGGGCATGGGTATGGGTGGGGGTGGGGCTCCCTCACAAAATGGCAGGATAGAGCTGGAGCCCCAAGGACTTTGTACAAGGTTCCCAGCAAGACCAGTCTGTCAGTCGGGGGTTTCTGCCTTGACCCACTCTGGTGTGGGACCATAGGGCAAACTGGTAATGAAGATTTTCTGTGGGGGGAGGAGACCCATCATGCACTGGGGTGGCATTGGTGCCTGCTTCAGGGCTCTGGGAGAGGGGACTTCCCAGGGCTCCTGTCTCCTCCAGGTCATCAGACAGAGAGGGTTTTACTGCCAGACCTTCCATTGGGTCAGCTGAGGCCTCAACCTCAGCACCCATGGTCTCGGGGCATAGATGCTGGCCAGCAGAGTGAGGGGCTTTCTCCATGGGCTCCTGCTCAGGACTGTCCATTAGCCGAAAGCCTCCTCCACTGGGATCACCTATTTTATCTTTCCTGGGGGTGGGGTGCTGGGCACAGCAGGGGAGGCCCCCTGGAAGCTGGGCCGCTCTTCCCCCCTGTATGGTGGTCTGGGTCGGGGGAGATAGTCTACATCAGAGGACTCCAGCTTCACTCGGGCCTTTCTCTTGGCTTTGCGCCCAGAAGGGACTTGTACCCACTCAGTCACGGGGTGGTCTTCAGGTGGACAGGCTATGTCAGGAGAAAGTGAGGTTGGGGGGGGACAGTTACAGCAGGGGCATGGCTGGAGGTGGAGGGGCCCTGCTCCCTCTCTCCTCTTGGCTGCTACTCCCTGGGATGCTGCCAGATTCGGTTGGGGGGCAGGGTCCTCTGAGCTCACAGCGGGGTGGGTATCATGGTTGGAGTGCCAGGGGATTTGAGGGGGGAGGGGCATTGGTGGCAAGTACATCCCTCTCACCAGTGGGACCCATGGAAGACCTCCCCGCCTGGCCCATGGTGCACTTGTGATGCAAGTTCCCCAGGAAGCGGCACCAGGAGCACCGCAGATCCCCCAGTATATAGAACATCCTCACCAGGGCCTCCTGAAAAGGAATCACAATCTGGTCTGCTCAGGAGCCGGTGGTCTAGGCTTGGGGGTGGGGCCCTTGCCCTTTCCACTCCCAGCTATGGAGGAGGCTTCAGAGGAGCCCTTCCCACTGTCCTTGCCCTTGGTCCCTGATGGTGGGGGGCTTGTGAACCTCTTCATGGGAGGCCTGGCCACTGGAGATCCCTAGGCCCTACTGGCCCCCATTAGAGTCACCCTTACCACCACAGTGTGGGTTGCAGGCTTCTCTACTACTTGAGGGGGCCCATTGGACTCTGCCCCCAGGGTGGGGGCTGTAGGGGCATGCACCCCCTTGGGGGCTTGGCTGGGTTTTGCCCCCATATTGGGGGCTTCAGGAAGTTCTGTGGGGTCATTGGCAGGTGTAAAAGATGGCTGGAGTTATGATGGGGCTTTGTTTGTTGAAGCTTAGTCCACTAGCCCCCGAGGTCTCCAGTCAGGCACTCAGCAACAGGGCAGCAGGCAGGAAATAACCACAGGGTCAGATGCGCTCAGGTAGCTGTGAGGAACAGCAGGCACAAACAGTCAATTGGGGAGGTAATCCAGTGCAGGTGTGTTGCCTGGTGGTACAAGGTGCTGCAGCAAGGTATCCTCCACTCTCCTGAGAAGGGGCAGCAGCAGTACAGGCAGGGGCAGCAGTAGCAGCACTCCAGGTTAGCCACTCAGGGCGTGCTTCAGGTAAAAGTGAAGATGAAGGTGGGGGGTGGCCTGCCAAGGCAGCTGAGGCAGGCAAGGCACCCTTAGGTTCCATCAGTGATGGTGGGCGAGGGGCCCACAGGCAGTGCAGGCCCCCTCCCTGGGCTGTCCCCTGACCAGGGCTTTGTGGTGGGCTGGGCAGCAGGCTGAAACAGGAGTGCAGAAGCTGGGGTTCAGTGCTGGGGTGTGGTACAGTTTGGCAGGCCCCTCCCTGGGGGGGGGCATCAGTGTGCAGCAGAGGACCCCCCTCCCATGGACCCAAAGCAAGAAGGGGTGCAGCCAACTTTCCCCCAGAAACTCCTGAGAGTAAGCCAGCGACAGCTAGCAACAACAGCAGAAGTAGTAGCCAGAGGCAGGAAGGGTCATGGCCATCTTCTCCCCAGAAACTCCTGAGACCAAGCTAACAGCAGCAGCCTGGGGCAAGAAGCGGGGCATGGCTAACTCCCCTCCAGAAGCTCCTCCCCCAGAAGTTCCTGAGGGCAAGTAGCCCTGAGTTGCTCACCAGGACAGTTTTTTATACTGCTGGGGCCAGCACAGGTGTTGGCCCCAGCCTCTAGCTCCCTCTGGTTGAAAATCCAGGAGGAGCTAGGCAGGGTCAGTTTGCGCCAAGTGGTGCATTTTTCCCCTACACCAAAATGCATGTTCAGGCACATGTGCTGAGGCACAAATCTCCAGCACACATTTGTGCTGCTGCTATTTGAGTTGCTGCAGGCGCATGTACCTGCATGTGTGGATCCACCCAAGCAAAGCAAACTGCAGGATGCTGGCTGGAATAGAGTTACTTCCCCTATTTACCATGAAAAGCTTTCCCACATTAGTACTCATCTCACCATTTGGCCTTGTTTGTTAGATGGAGCTATGAGCACGGATGTAGGGTCAGGAGTGGAGAGAGATGAGGAACAAGTGGAGACAGAAAGGGCGGTAAGAAATGGAAAGGAATAAAGGAAAGAAACATAATTTTCCCCTTCCCCTTTCCAGTTCTATATGACTTCCATTGGATACCACAAAACCCTGTCCTTTCCGAGTTTTCTGTTTAACCTTTTGCTTTGTGTAACATTTCTGTTGTAGTTATTTTGCTGACTTCATCCCTTGAATCATTTCTTATATTTTTCCTCTTTCCTCTCTTTCTGCCTCTTTTGTCCTCACACTGGAAGGGCCTATAATCATCTGTCCCTTCCATCTCATTCACTTATCTCTACTCATTCCCATAGACATTTCATCTAATTTTCTCCACTACATGCCCACATTTCTCTCTCAAAAGTTCCCTTCCACAAAGTTATACTTCTCCAAATAGCCGTTTTTCCATTCATGTTTCCTTCAATAGTATTAACTTATTCCCCAGTTTTCTTTTTACAGTTCTCTTGTTTAATCCACAATCCAGAACACTTTTTTTTATCAATCTGATTCTTCATTCAAAACAGCCTCCTAACCTGTTGGCATTCTCATTTTTCACTGTAGTAAGGATCAGGAAGCAGCTGCGGCAGCATGCAGGTTCCTCCCTCCAGCCTGCTCCATCCAGTGAGGAGAGGTGAGCTGTGCAGGGATCTGCATGCCCTGGGTTCCTGGCACAGCTGCTCCCTGCAGGCAGGTCAAGAGCAGCTCTGAAGCTCCTCATCATACCTACATCAGCTAGGAATGAGATTTCTCCAGCTGAAAGCTGTGGAAAACAGCTGTGTAGGGAGCCCAGCTTGGCTGGGTACACAGCTATGGTAGTATAGCTGCTTCCAGCATTACTTCTTCCAGAATCAGCTCCCTTACAGCAAGGAAGACAGGGGAAGGGAGCCAGACAGGGAGCATACACTGGAAGGAGGAATCTGCATACTGCTAATGCCGTCCCCAGCTCGACTGGCCTCCCCATACTGCTGCTCCGCAGAGCTCTCAGCTGGAATTGTCTGATTTTCAGTTCTAAGACAAAACTTCATTTGCCCCATGTTGAATGAGAAAGAAACCTCATCGTGGAATCAAGTAAATATGGTAATTTATTTACCTCATTTTCTTTTCTGTCTGCCTGGGCAAGGTAATGTTTTAGAAACTTACTCATTCAGAAAAACATAGACTTTCGTATGTGACAGCTGTATCATAGCATCTGATGATATAGGCTGCTGCCTATGAAAACTTATGCCACTCTGAATGAGTTAGTCTAAAGTAAAGCAGAAGGCAGGGTGACTTTAGATACTAACACATCTAACCCTGTCTCTTTTAATACATGTATACTCACACCAAATATAACACAGATGTACCCTTTCCCAAGTATTTAAGGACTGTGACAGAATATTCATTATCAAAAAGGCAGTTCTGATTGAAACAACTTTAACTAAGTGGTTTCCCATTGAAAATGCTATTTTGTTCTATTTGAATGTTTATTTGGATGCAGCTTTTAATGGAAATGGTTTACTACATTTCAAAAGCGGAACAGGGTATTTTGTTTTGCTTCTTTCTCACCTCATCTAACCTCACTTCATTCTGAGTTTTTCACATTTATCTTTGACACTTTATCATATCATAAAACTTTACATTTTATATATTATAGGTTTATCAGTTTGTTTTACTATCAACATTTCAAAATTTATACTTCTGTCAAAAATTTTGGAATTTCTATTCCATGAAAAAATGTGAAACTTTGATTTATTTTCCCAATCTAGGCTAAAAAGAGGAAGGAAATAATGTTTCTGATCAGTTCAGCTTGTGGCTCATGGGCCCAGGATATCCTTTTAACATCAAATTTTTCAAAAGTATTTAGGATGCCTATAGTTGGAAATTGATGTCTAATGAGACTTTTAAATATGCCTAAGCAAGTTAGGTGCTTAAGTGCCATTGATTTCAATAGGATAGTCACATAAAGTACATAGATACTTTGGAAGATTCTATGAGGCACCCATCTCCATCACTGTGAAACTAAATACTTCTCCCAAATCTGGTCTGCCTGTGTCTTAAGTTCCTTAGCTGCAAAAATATTACCTCCCTGCTTCATAGTGGTATTATGCTGTACTCTGCTGTTACAGTAATGGGTATTAACATTTAAACAGCTAGATAATATCCAGATGTGTCTGCTCTACATTTCTTTTTCAGGTAGGCTGCCTATGCTGTAAGGATGGCATTTAACAAAGTATTTGGTGATCTTCCTCTGTTCAACAGTTAGTAAATCTATTTTTTGTTCGTGTTCTTTTTTCTATCTTTAAATAAATTTCAGTTAAAAGTACAGACAAAACTTCATATTAGTTCACATTTAACACAAGTTGGGTTAAAATTTGTTCAATGTTTCTTCCAATAATTAAAAATGATTACAGGAATAGATCTGGCTTGAAATTTACAAAAATCAATTGGAAAAGAAAATTAGTGTCTTTTAGAATTCTGATAACAGCAGTTTCATACATTTTCCATGAATTAGGTTCCCATTTTCCAACCAACTATAGAGCTAGTTGAATTCCTTCAATTTCTGAAGACAAAATTCAATTAAAAATGAAAACATGACAAGGGATTCTCTTCACCCCAAGGAAGGTTCACCCATCCTTTACTACTGAAACTTCCTGTATTCTAATTTACAGCAAAGGTCTGGATTACATTTTTACTTCTCATCTGAAAACTTTATGACCGACTGCTTTTGATGACTAACATTTGACGAGTTATTTCCTGAACCCTGAAAACAAACCACAGCTGCATACCCAGAGTTTGGGGATTGCCCAGGGGCTTATGTCAGGGCAATGTAACTAGACTCAGTTACAAATTTTAGACTTGAGAAACTAACAGGGTGAGTTTCTTGGGCAATCTGAACTAGCCTGTCCTAGACTGTCTTGATCTGAGGTAAAAAAAAGTAGTGAAAGAGTGTATTTAGAAGAAAAAGTAAATCCCACAATCTCATTTTGGTTTTTAGAGCAGACAGTGCTTTATACCTTGTTTAAGTAAGAACATAAGAGCTGCCATTTATTGGGTCAGACTGTAGATCCATCTTGCTCAGTGTTCTGTGCACACTAGTAGAGAGTAGCTACTGAAAGGGAGAATAAACAGAGTATGACTGGGGTTTTCCTCCTGTTTTTCTCCCACTTGCTGCTCCTAACGTTTAAAGTTGAGGAATTTCTGAATCGGAGGCTGTTCCCCTAACCCCCATGTTAAACAGCTACTGATGTACCTTTCCTCCAAGAATTTTTCCAATTATTGGATGCATGATTTCAGGGATGGGTGGTATTTTATAAACGTCTTGGTTCTGTTTTTAATCTTTTTGCACAAAATGTCTCCAAATTTACAGTGAAAAGCCTATTATTAAATTATACTGAACAGTGGAAAATCCAGTATTAGTAGTCACTTGCTTGTTCAAAGCCTGTGCAATTGGAGTCTTTCTTCCCTTCAATCCACACAGGCAGGACTCATGCAAACTTTCCACCTATATCCAATAATATAAGTAAATATCCTGACTTTTGTGTCTGGAGTTGCATATGTCTTATAATATACACATATACGTATAAATGGCAGCACACATCCAAGTCAGGAACAGATGATGCTGAAAATATAGTAGATCTTTAATAATTTCTAGAGATGTTCATTGCCTATGTTAGAGCAGGATTTGTGATTCCAAATGGTACTGATTATTTTTCATTGCAGTTTTATAGCACAGTCCAAAGAAAATTTAATACATCTATATGGAATTTGTCAACAGAGCAGGTTTTCTCTTTAAAAAATGTATATTCTGTCTTATGCTTGAAGAAAAAAAGCTATAGTTAGTTTATCATTGGTTTAACTAATAGACTTGTATCAGATATATACATAGCAAATGGTTTAATCATTAGAACAGATGCTTCTGAGTTTGCAGCCATGGATTTAAACCCCAGCTGGGGATTTACTATTAGGCCTATTGCTAACATAAATTGATTGCTCTGATTGGCTAATCACTTCATTAGGAAACAGGCTCTTGTTACTGAACTGTTTTTGGAATAGTTTCTATAATGATAAGAAAATTGTCAAAAATGCAATTCTATCTACACTTTAGATTGGATTTTTTACTTTCTGCTTCAAAAGTAATTCAGATGTTTATTCTACAGTATGCAGAATGTGTTCTAGAGTCTGTTGGACCTCCCTTGTAATCTTATAAATAAGAATGATGGACAATGTTGAATGGAAAAAGAACATTTCCCTCAACTCTCTCCACTATTTTCTTCAAATTCTCCATGACTGAAAGTAAATTAAGTGTCATTGACACCTATCTGATTGATATTAAAATCACAAGCTAACACTTTTCATAGTTCAATTGGAAAAATGTAGTCTTTGTGCACAAAAAGAAGGGCCTTGTATTGCTGCACAGAGTAATTAAACTATCATCTGCGTTCCCTACAGGGATTCCGCTAACACTGACATAAGATGTAGACTTGACCGTTCTAGTTAAAGATAATGGATGGTACAATATGTTATGCTGAAAAAGTATGAATAAGATATAAGGAAATTGTTTCAAAGGCCAGCCCAACAATTCTCTGAAAGAATCCCAAGGGCTCTGCCACTTCCACTCTCTGATGAGCCAGATTAGGCACCTTCCTCAGTGACATCACAAAGTAACTATTTTAAAACAGCACTTCAAGAGCTTTTTAAAAGCAAGAATTAAGTGAGTCTGTCTCATTTAATTTCATTTAATGTAAGCGAGCTTCTGAACTGCATTCCTTTTCTATACCACTGAGCTTGAAGCCATGCTGACTGATTAATGCTTAGCTGTTTGAAGTATACTCTTTTCTTATCTAGTGCTGTGCAGGCCTTACTACAGCCTGGGGAGACCTGCTGGTAAGTCAGAGCTCGGGGAGATTTTTGTCTGCTCTTCACAGAGGGGGATGGAGACTAGATAAGCTTCACATCATAAAATAGAAAACAAAATGAAAACCTGTTGCCAAATCTGAAAACAATGTATTTATGAGAGATGGAACCCTCCCCCCATCCCCATCGCATTAGCCTGAGTCACCACGTCTGTGTATTAACACGTGACTTTAATTGTACTAATACATTAATATCATCTTAATTGAAAATAATCAGATATCACTGTTGCCTAAAAATTGAACACTTCCCTAAATATTTCCTTGTTAGTTCAATCTGAGATTCTGATATAATACAAATGTACAAGATATCATTAAAGGAAGGCAAGCCAGCATCTGGCTGGCCTTTAAAGGAGAAGTTAACAGAACCTGCTTTCCCAGATTAAGGGTCAATTAACTCCAGAATGAATTTCATACTGTGCCTCTAATCTGTTGGAATCCACAAATAACCTGGATCCCAAAGAAAATTCTATTTAAGAACAATTTCAATGTGACATTTGGAACAGCCTGAGTATGTACACATTCTATAATGCTTGCGCAAATCATTGTGCAATGAATCTTTCTGTTATACATTTTCGATGAAGTAGAAAAAACGTTCTTATTAAAAGCACGTCCTGGAGATACTTTGCAATTTCTCTGATGCTAGAAAATTATGTAAATATCTGACTTCTAACATGTTCGATGCCATTTTATTTTAATAAGATTTTCAAATCTGATTGGTGTTGGAATCAGATAAAAGGGAAGCACATTTCTTTCCTTAACTCAGTATGACTTTTTTTTACAACTCACATTATCAAATTAAGAAGAACAGCCTTCTTACAGACAGTATCCACAAAGAGATGAAAATAGTAAACTGAAAGGAAATACCTTTCAGTTTTCAGGTACACTTGAAGGAGAAAATGAGAATGGGTAAAGGAATTCAGAAATAGCATTTATTTTAATGAGAGTTGGCTTGAAGTATATTTGTCTCAAATTATTGTTACGTTACACCTATTGATGCTCCGAGATAAGAAGAAGGAGGAGACCTGAACTGGAAGATGAAAAATCATTCTTGGGAAAGTGTGTATCTTACAGATTTTTGCAAAAAGAAGAAAACTTACAGGAGTCCTTTCTGGCATACCTTAACCATTTCAGGAAAACAATCTGTTGTTTCATAGTTTTTAGGGCCAGATATGTCATTAAACTTGTTTGAGTACCTGTTTAACATAGAACAGAGAACTTTACTCAGTTGTCTGTTACCCAGCTGTAACTAAAGGCATGATCCAAAGCCCACTGAGTCAGTTGACTGAAGTAACTGAATTTGGATCTTCAGATCAGACTCTAGCTGAATGACACATATTGAGTGTTTAGAAGATTCTGTCACCAAACTGAAGGGATAGTTGGGTTGACTTCCTATGTCTGACAGAAGTTCACCCCCTTCTCTTGATATTGGTAAAGCATACATACCAGAAATTATATTTCTGTCTAACAGGCTCATAAAATACTTTTGTTTCAGTGGTTTGTTTATTTCTGTTTTGGGTGATCTCTTTTTTCTGTTTGCTCAATTAATTAGATATTTTTTCACAAATACTGTTGAATAAAAATAAATAAAAAATAAAAAATTCTGTTCTCTCCAGTGCCTTCATGAACAACAAAGCCTCTGTTTCAGAAGGTAGATACATAGAAAACCATTTCACGAATGGAAACAAAAATCTCCACTGCAGTTCAGTTGCTACATCTTTGTTTTTTAGCATGGAAAGCTAATGACTATACTGTCCTTCATTCCTGTTCACAAGACTCAGTACATTGCATGTGGCACAGGTTAAAGCACAGATATATCAACCCATATAAATTTTAAATACAGGAAACTGTGGTAAAATGAACATTGTGATTTAGCAAATGCTTACTTTTTAACAGCACTCACTGTAGACTGGGTTCATATGTATAGCACCAGGTTTCACATTCTGGGACAGAGGATTCAGCGGAGAGAATTTCAATTTCTTCACATATTCCTTTAAAGTAATTATGTCCTAGGACCTTTTCTATTAGTTTATTTTAATTTTTTTTTGCAAATAACCAATGTGTTTAGCAGATTAAAACAATCATCACGAGGCTCCTGTTTTTCTCGTTAAAAATCCAAAATTGTCTAAAAACCCCCAAAAGTCTATGATTAAAAAATCCCAAATCCACATTTTTCTGCAATTAAAGTGAAATGCCACTATATATATAGGTATCAGTTGAACAAAATGTTTAATTGGTATATTTACAATATAGTAATTTAGAAGCCTACCAGTATCTCAGTCATTATAATAAAATAAATCTTAATACATATATATTAGGGCTGTGTGAAACAGCACCATTCCATTTCAACTTCTGTTTCAGTGTTTGAAAGGGACAGTGTTTCGTTTTGAGTTTCATTTCATTTAGCCAAAACTTTTGCTGTTTCAATGCTGTTTCAACGTTTCTCTCATAGGCTATAAAGGAGAAGCATGAAACTGCCTATAACTTTGTTATTTCTTGCCTGATTAAGATCAAATGTGCAGGGATGGTAGCCCTTTCTGAGGCCATGAAGCCAAGGAGACAGGTGCAGAGATTTCTGGGAAACTACACCTCAAAGTCTTGAAAGCAAAACTCATGTTGTGTGTGTGTTAAGGTGCAGCAGAGTAAAAACTGCAGAGATGGTAGCCCCTGGTGAGGCCATGAAGCTTGCCAAGTTTCAAGAAGATAGGTGTAGGGATTTCTGAGAAACTGCATGTCAAGCTGCTAACAAGCAAAACTCATAACATGGATGACCCTGTGTGTGTGTTAAGGCGCAGCAGGATGAAAACTTCAGCTAGCAATGCTAGCTCCTGCTGAGGCCATGGATTCTGCCAGCTTTCAAGGAGATAGGTGCAGGGGCTTCTGGGAAACTGCACCTCAGGCTACTGACAAGCAAAACATGTGACATGAGTGATATTGTGTGTGTATTAAGGGTCACCTTTACTGGTACTGCAGCCTCTACATGACACAGTAGTGTGCCCGAATGAGCCTCCTCCTCCCCTACAGCCTCAGTCCAGTCCACCACTTTAAATGACAACAGGTAATAATTTAGTGAGCACTAGCATAGTAGCACCAGCAGCATCTCAGGCAGCCAAACTGTAACAGAGCCCTTTTTTCGTCCCTGCAGGAGCTTCTTTCCCAGTGTGTCTGTTAAGGCGTGCCCTCACTGTGTGACTGTGTGTGTACGATATTGTGCGCCCTCTACTTGACATGGTAGTGTGCCCTAATGAGGTCTCCTTCTCCCCTATGACCTCAATCTGGTCTACCACTTTAAATGACAACAGGTAATAATAACTTAGTGAGCACTAGCACAGTAGCACCTCAGGCAGCCAAACTGTAACAAGCCTTTCTTGCCTCTCTGCAGAAGCTTCTTCTCCAGCAGCTGCCAAAGAACTTTTCCTGCCACCCCAGCCCTGAGGCTTAGATGTGCCCAGTGCCCTGTGTCCTTCCAGTCATGTGCTAGGGGTGTTGGTCTAAGAACATGGCACTACGAGACAAGGTCCTTTCCCTTGGGTCAATGTAATCCGGTATGTTTTAGCAGACCAACTGAATAGTTCCAAAAATATATCTTCTGAAACCTTTTGGGTTGAAAAACCCTTTGTCAGGCTGAGGAAACACCTGCTGATGGTGTGTGTGTATGTTGTTCCTGGATGGAAGGAATAGTAAAGATGCAAGAGGCTGGCATGCAATGCAGGAAGGAAAGCCAGTCAGTAAAAATGGAAATGGAGGTGTCAGGGGGTGAGGGACAGGCTGGGGTTGGGGGCAGGGGAATGTGGCAATGCAGGTAAAAGTGGAGAGTCAGATGTCCATCAGGTCATATTATATCATAACTCCAATGTCTATATTGAGTCCATGACTTTCTGCACCTAGGAGGCTGATGAAGTGAAGTTCATAGGCCCAGCTGTGAAAAGTGGTTTGTAAATTCAAACAAGCACTGAACCTTACTAACCTAACCTCATCACCAGAAGCCAACTTCCTACAGCTCAAAACACAAAACCTGCCAACAATCTCCAGTACCCCCGCAAACTGCGCACCAGAATCTATCAAAGACAAGAGTATCCAACTACCTGTGGGGGCACATTCCTCACAAAAAACCCCCATTCTGTCTCCAGTGTCATCCTGAAAGGAAATTTACAACCACTTTTCACAGCCGGGCTTAGACTTTCACTTAATCAGTCTCCTAGGTAGTAGGTACAGAAGCTCAATATAGTCAGTGGAATTCTGATACATTACAACCTGCCAGACATCTGACTCCCCAGGTACTTTTACCTGTGGGTCATGAACCCATGGGTGAGTTCACCCTGCCCAATGAGCCACCGCTGCACCAAGTGGTTCATGGTCCCCATGATCTCTGTTGTTGTGTGAGACTTATCCATCACCTCAAGCTTGAAGGAGAGACCACCAATTGCCTGAATGGTTACAGAGGTAGGTGTGATCTCAACCCCAGCTGCTCCAGATGTCTGAGGTAAAGTGTAAGGCCACCTGCAGATCTGCCTTGCACAGCTCCTCCCTCCACTACTCCCTGCACGCCGTATATAGGGAGGGTACCACTGTCCTGCTGAAGGTGGTATATGCGGACACTTTGTAGGGTGGGGCCATGAGTGCCATAAGCCAGTGGAACCCTGGCCACTCAACTAACAAGCAAGCATCTCCCCAATGCTCTGCATGATCTTACTTGCCCTTGTAATGCACCCTGCTTTCTGTCCACCTCTCCCCCACTCTTCCAGGGTGGCCTACTTCTGCTTTGGGGGGATGGAAACTTTGGAGCGAGATGGGGACTTCCCTTCGGGCATGCTCCCACTGGTGCCATGCTGAGGAGGAGAAAGGGGGTGGTGCCTTCAGAGATGCAGCAGCATCCCCATGGTGCTTATGTGTTTTGTTCCCTCGCCCAGGCTGGTTTTGACTCAGCAGTGCAGGCAGACAGCATATGTGGAATCATCTGCCAGTTCAAAATTATCCCAGACCACACTACCCGCTCATTTCTAGAGTGAAGATGCATATGTGCAGGCTGCAATTTCCCCCTCCTCAGCAGGCGGAGGCACAGCAACAGGAGGAGCGGACTCAGCTGAGCCGCTTGCCTCCACAACCTCTACCTCAGTCTCCTGTGAAATGCCTTCTGGGGAAGGAGACCTGGCTCTAGGGGAAACTTGAGGGGTGTAGAGCACAAACTCAGCTGATTCCCACTCCTTCCCCAGAATTTCCTCTGGCACTGGAAGGCTCAGCATGAGAAGTGAAATGGGAGTGGAGGAGACTGTCATGCAGCTGCTGCTGCTTGTTGCCATGGTGATGGGGGGGAGATTATGGCTGGTGTTCTTGTAGGGGGTGCAGTCTCAGGCACAGGCAGTGGCACTGGCACTGCTCCCCTCTCCTAGCTGCTTCTGGAAGCCTCATCCCTGGTACTTGTAGGAAAGAGGCTGTGTCTCAGTTTGGGAAGTGGGGGATTACAGCTTTCCCTCTATCCCCTCTTCCACCCCTCCCTGAAGGCTTGCCAGCCTCCTTTCCACCATACATCATGGTGTGTTTCATAGTGTCTTGTTTTTATACAAATATATAAATGTATCTGCATTCCTATATAAATTCTATAAGGTATGTATTTATATACTGCAAGGTATGAATATATAGAAATAAAACATAAATGTATCTTCCTTCCTATATACATTCTATAGTATCATACCCAATATAATTATAAAATTGAAAAGAATAAATCAATGTATATAATAATAAAATAAAAGAATCTAGAAGAAAGAAAAGGTATTGTGGAATCCCACTTGCTAGGCTACCAAGTAGGAAATCATTCAAATCATTCAAATCAAATCAATGCTAATAGTAGCCTTCATTGTCTAATGCTCCTGAGCTTCTGGAAGATGCAGCTCAGTAACTAGCAGACCCCAAGGCAGAAAGCAGGCCAGTTCAAACAATGCTACATTTTATGCTGTTTGTCCATCCCTCCCCCAGAGCACTGGGATTGGAAGGGACCTCAGGGAAAGATCACGGTCACTAGCCAGCTACACAGTCAATATGAGTGCAGTCCTTCCTGCATTCTCCCCTTACCCCCTGCCTTACTTTCTGTTTCCCTGCAGGCAAGTCCAGCTTAACCTTTGAAACTTGAAACTTTTCAAAACTTTTGAAACATTTAAACTGTCCTCATTTTGTTTCAAGGCTGTTTCAAAGCCCTTTGTTTCATTCCAATTTTGCTGTTTTGAACTCAAAACAAGTTGAAACAGTGTCAAAATGAAACAGCTGGCAAAAATCTTCACAGCCCTAACATATATAAGCCCTAATATATATTTTTGGCACTTGGCGTTGGGCTTTTTTATCATGGGAAATCAGAGCTCCCCTACTCCCTTTTCTCACCAGGATGCAGGTCCAACTGTGGCTGTTCCACCAGCTAATTTGTAGTGTTGAGCAGCCCTTATATCCCAGTGCCCCTCACTCCCAAGCCTCTCACTCCCCTGCCTCCCCTCCACTTGCTCCCTCCCAGCAGCAGCTTCCCCCCTACACCAGGATGTGGGTTTAACTGTGGCTGTGTCCCCCACCCCACTGCTTTGTGGTACTGAGCAGTCCTGACATGCCAGTACCCTGCCCCTACCCATGCCATTGTCCATCACACCCAAGTCACAGCCCCCCCAACCCTGCCAATACCCTGCAGCCATGAGTTTTCCCCCCATCCCATGTTGCCCAAGATGCTCACCTTCACATCCCTGCCCCTCATTCCTAACCCACAGCTCCCTGCCTCCCCGAGTCCTGCCAAAGGGGACCCCAAGCTTCCCCACACACCCAGGACCCAGCCCCCCCAAATCCCAGTCCCTCAGGCCTGACTTACCCCAAATGCTTCAGGATGAAAAGTGAATCTAAGCCAGCCCTGGCTGGTCTCAGATTCTCAGGCCCTGCCCCTGCCCCTACCCTGATCTCCTTTCCCTCCCAACAGGGCTTAGGGTTTTGTGCCCTTTTTGCAAGCAGAAAATTGCAGGCTGGAACTCTGCCAGCCTGTGGAGAGATGTTTGCAAAAGGGGAAACCTGTGGTTTCCTGCTTCAAAGGGGAAAAAAAAATCTGTGTTTTTTTTCTTTAAAGGGAAAATCCACATTTTTCTGTGTTTTTGCACAGGAAATGAAAAACCCAAGGATCATCACCAAGGATCCAAAATCAATATCAATGAGACCAGTTTGCTGTCACCAGCCTCCCCAACAAACTGATTCTTCTTCCAGGTTACCCTCTGGCTTTAAAGTAGTCCTAAATTGCACCAAATCAAATGAATAGATTACAAATTTTGTAATTTGCTGTACATGTTTAAAAAGCATAGCTCTCAGGGCTATACAGGGATCTTCCAGATATTATTTCAACAGGATAAATCACAATGGCAATCTGCACATGAAACTTAATCCAAATGTTTATTGACCTTGGCTGCCCTTCATCTGAGACAGTTTTCTAAGTATCACTTTTCCTTTGGTTTCTTACAGGAAAATAAATGTTCTCCTACTGGTTTTGAACTCATTAGTGTCATTAATTCAGTGTTAATCCACTATATATTAAAAACTTCCAAGTATCTTCAACATTAATGATGTAAAAAAGGAATAAGAAACTACATTTTGTGTTTGAAGGGCTGTGTTCCAGCATAAAACCCTTATGCAGTTCTATGGCATTATTTCAATAAAGCATCTTTTTCATTACTGGTATTGGAGATCAATAACTAGATTTGTTTAGTGAGGTCTTCCATAAATAATGTCTTTAATAACAGCATCAAGAAGAATTTTCTTCATATTAAATAAAATGGGATGGTCATATTAATTCAGAAATGTAATACTTTGAGGGCACAGCTTCTTGGTCATTCAGATTACATCAACCTCAGGAGACAACATTGCAGCAGGACCTGAGTACCAGGCTTACAGCCAAGACAGATGATAAAAGGTTGCCCTTTCTTTGGCACAAAATAGACTAGTGTGCATTATCCCTTGCCACAGAAATGGGAAAGTGCTGCTTACTGTTCTAGACCAGTGAATAAAAGAAGGAACCAAACATATAAATTAGCTTTTTCTACCTGTACCTTGGCTACTGACAAACAATAGCTATAAACAGATTTCTCATTTGAGACCCTCCAGATTGATCTGAGTGAAAAAGAAATGGCACAGTCTTTTACACATGTAGCCTTTTCAGCCTGCATTGTTGCCTCTCTGACAGACTTACCCCTGGAATGAAATGCAACTAATTTGAATGACCTGTGATCAATTTAACTGACATACTCAGCTTTTTCTAGGATCAGGGAAAGGAAGTGTTAGCACATTTTATCGGGGATACTTCACAGGTACTTCAAGTGGATGCCTGTCTTGTACATCCCTAGGATTCCAGGACTAAAAGCTTTGTCCTTAGAGAACTGGGACTTCGGTTTACACCCTCTGTGATTGGATGAATGAAGTAAACTATTTTCGTCTTGATACCTTACAACAGAGAAAATAGTGGGAAAAAAGGAAATTGAAAAAATATTACAAGACAGAGAGTAGATCTTTCTTTTCTTCCATAAATAAAATGTTAAATAAATAACTTGTCACCTATAAAATATAACATCTACATTTCTTATTGAAAACAACTGTTTTGTGATGCAGGACATCATATAAAATTGGAAAGGAAAAAATAACCTGCTCAGATTTAGTAAGCAGAAATAGTAATATGCACATACATGAGCCAAAGAACTGAGATTTATCTGGACTTCACATCGAGATCAAAATTACAGAAATGCTGCTCAAAAGGCCTGCTTTATCTCCATGTAACTGAAGAGTTCAATGGAGTACATTTTCAGCAAAGAGTCTGGCAATAATAACAATTGTGCACCTGGCTCTCCATACTGTGCACTACAAGCTGCCTCTGAAAATCTTTAGCTAAATCGAGAAATGCTTTCATTAACTTAATGTTTTCTTCTCACTTGTTATCACTGTTTTTGAGTATAGTTATGTACAGGATTATTCCAGATGCTTCTGTGAGAAATAAAATATATGTATGGGCCTGATCCTGTGCAACGAAGCAATGAGCACAGGACTAGATATAAAATAGGGTTCTGATACAGCGTTTTACAGCACCTAATTATTAAGTCTGGCCACAGAAACCTACATTAGGCACTGAAACTTCCTATGTAATTCATGGGAGAGTTAGGTGACGCTAAAGAACACATTAACCAATAAGCAGGAAATCACTTGTAGTCAGTATGTTGAGTAGGCAAGCTACCAAAGCTAACCAGCAGGAAATTCTGTGGACACAAGTGTGTCTTAAATTTTATCCTTCTCCATGGCCTTAAAAGATTTAGTCCAGGAGTCACCTCCATTAGAGCTCCATCTGCTTTCAGACTTAGGCCCATTCCAGAAGGTCAGCACTAGATATGTTCTTTCAGAAACTGAACAAGTTTCAATATTTATTTTTTAAAAGTGCATCCAGCAGCACTGACACTACCTTTTATGCAACAGCCTGATGGTTAAAGCATTTGCCCAGCACATGGGGGATTCAGGTTCAGTTCCCTTCCTTGCCTTAGAACAGTAATTTTCAACCTTTTTTTCTTTGTGGATACCCCAAAAATTCAAATGGAGGTGAGGACCTCTTTGAAAAATTGAATAGAGGTGCAGAACCCTTCAAATTGTATGTGTAGGTAGTCACATACTTTTGATTGATCATAGTAATCTTTAATGGACCCCTTAGATATAATCTGTGCACCTCCAGGGGTCTGCAAACCATAGGTTGAAAATCACTGCCTTAAATGATTCAAATCCACATCTCCCAATTCCTTGGATTGCCAGTATAACAACTATAGGGTGGTTAGAGGATTTTCTGAGTGGGAGCACTTTTTATACCTACTAAAGCTGGGCTTCTGTACAGCAAAGGATTCTAGATTAATTATGCCAAAGACAAAAAAAAGGAGCAAGAATGATTCTCTAAGCCCAAAGTTAAGAGCATTCACCTAAGTTGAAGGAGAGTCTTGGGTTCTGGTGTTTGCTTCAAGGAACATTTATGTACTTTATCTGTAATGTAAAATACAGAAATAGTCTTCAGATTTGGAACCAGAATCCATCTTTCCCCAACTCCCAGGAGAAATTCCTCAGAAGATTTAGGAAGAGGAACACCTAGGCTGGTGTACATACATTCAGATCATCCAGAACTCCCAGGTTTGTTTTCTGCAGAGAAAAACTAATTTCGAGAGACCTGTACAGAAGTTCAAGCAGGGAATCTAGAGCCTACAGTGTTGACACTGGGTTTCCAGGGAATCCTAGAGCAGTCATCCCTATGAGCTTTGCAGGATCCTTTTTCTATCTGAAGTGGAGGCCGGGCAGTGGGGGGCATGGACCGCCAGGCCCAGGAGGGTGTCCAGGGTCCAGTGGTCAGCATCTCTGGCCTCCACGGCCCAGGCCTGGAGGGCTACCTGCTCCAGAGCATCTCAGTGCTCTCCCACTCCAGGGCCTCCATCCATGCCCAGTGCCACTGCTGCACCCAGTCCCGCACCTCATCCTGAGTGGTGTCCTGCTTTGTGTCCTCTGCCTGCCAGGCCTGCACCAGGATGGTTCTATCCAAGGTGTGCCAGCATCCAGTGGGGTTCTGCAGGGCTTGGTCCTCAGGCCCACACTGTTCAACATCTTCATCAGTGACTTGGATGAGGGAATAAAAAGCACCCTGTTCAAATTTTCTGATGACACTAAGTTGTGGGGGGATGTGGGCACATTAGAATGAAGGAATAGGCTACAATCGGACCCAGACAGATTACAGGGGTGGGCGGATGAGAATGGGATGGGATTCAACACTGACAAGTGCAATGTGATGCACCTGGGGAAGAAGAACCAGCACCATACCTACAGGCTGGGGAACTCCCTTCTCATCAGCACAGAGGCGGAAAAGGGTCTTGGAGTCATCACTGATGCCAGGATGAACATGAGCTGACAGTGTGGGGATGCAGTCAGGGAGGCCAACCGTACCTTGTCATGCATCCACAGATGCATCTCAAGGAGGTCCAAGGAGGTGATACTCCCCCACTATATGGCACTAGTCAGGCTGCAGCTGGAGTACTGCATCCAGTTCTGGGCGCCGCACTTCAAGAGGGATGTGGACAACATGGAGAGGGTCCAGAGGAGGGCCACTCGCAGATCAGGGAGCAGCAGGGCAGGCCCTACGAGGAGAGGCTAAGGGACCTGAACCTATTCAGCCTCCACAAGCGAAGGCTGAGGAGGGATATAGTGGCCTTTTACAAACTAGTCAGAGGGGACCAGCAGGCATTGGGGGAGTCCCTGTTCCCCTGAGCACTACCAGGAGTGACTAGAAATAACGGTCACAAGCTGGCAGAGGGTAAATTCAGATTAGACATCAGGAGGCTTTACTTCACTGTCAGGGTGGCTAGGATCTGGAACGAACTTCCAAGAGAAGTGGTGCTGGCTCCTACCCTAGGGGTCTTTAAGACAAGGCTAGACAATCACCTTGCTGGGGTCATTTGATCCCAGTACTCTTTCTTTCCATAGCAGAGAGTCAGACTTGATGATCTGCTCAGCTCCCTTCTAATCCTATTAACTATGAAACTATATGGCTCCAGTCCTGCATGGCGGTGACCCTCAGATTAGGGGCCTGAGGCCGGGCAGTGCATGGCCCCTGGAGCAGAGCATCTTATCTCTGAAATGTTGCCAACTCTCACAAAAGTCTTCAGTCTCTATGCAGGTCCAACATCTGGATGCAGGGGAGAGCCCACCAGCCCCAGAGGGAATGCAGGCTCAAGGTCACCTCCACCCAGCACTGGAGCCATACAGATGCACAAGCTGTGTGGGTGCCCAGGGACTATGGTAAGTCAGCTGGGCAGGCCTGGGCCCAGGTAGCCACCAGACAAGCCCCCCATCCCCACTTGCTCCCCTAGGGCCAGCGGCCTGCTGGGGGCTCACCACAGGCAGTCCGCCTCCCCTGCCCCCTTCCCAGGGTGGGGCAGACCAGACTGCTGGGAGCACCTGCTGCCATGGCTCCAGACCCCACTGGACCCCTGCAGGCCAACCACTCTGCTGCTCTGCCACCCAGGCGACAATGTTCAGGCATGGGGCACACAGGCTCCCAAACAACTGAAGTGAGGGGCTGGCTGTACCCCTGCCCTCCCTGCTGGAGGTTTCTCTGAGGAGGTGCCCAGGGACCAGCCTCGTGCCACACCACTGATGCACCCCAAGCATGTCCCTGCTGCATGTACCCCAAGTGGTGCACAATAAGCTGTTTGTGCAGGCTAAGGAGTGCCCTGCTGTTGCTGATTTTTCTGGAGCCTAGGCACAGATTTGGGACCCTGTGGTAAGACAGCATGGGAGGCAAGGCTGACTGCCCCACAACCTCTGTCATCATGTGGAGGGCTACCTGTGGCACTGCTACACATCCCTGCCCCCCAGTGGTGAGGAGGACATCACCACCAGCATCAGCACCTTCCTTGGCATGTGAAGGCATGTGCTAGCCCAGCTGCAGGGGCACAGGCTACTGAATAAAGTTTTAAACTGTATCCTGCCTTTCTGTGTGCTGTGTTAAGGAACCCGGGACCAAGGGAGTGTGGGCAGATTTCGTAGGGGAGCGGGGGGGCAGGGGCAGGGACGGCCCTTCCCCTAGTGTGGGACATACCACATGTCCGGGGTTGGTGAAGCTGACAGGTCAGTGTGTGCCTTCCCTTAACAATGGCATCTGGCTGTGC
Organism: Crocodylus siamensis; assembly: GCF_052110815.1. Lineage (NCBI taxonomy): Eukaryota > Metazoa > Chordata > Crocodylia > Crocodylidae > Crocodylus > Crocodylus siamensis. Next base: position 152,842,247 of record NC_143396.1, on the reverse strand, counting down.
CCAGCGTCCTTGACCCACGGTGTGCAGCAGGCCAGTGCCAGGCCAGGGCCCTGCTCCCCACCCCGAGGGAGAAGCTGACACTTCTGGCAGCCAGCAATATTATGCCTGGCCACTCCTTGTGACAGAGTCTAGGGATGCGGATCTGGTGAGGCAGCCGCTGGCCAGGGCTCCCCAAGCTGCTGGTTGGTGCAGCAGCCTGGGAGGTGGGCAGGGTAGGGTGCTGAACACAGCAGACCATGCCGTCTAGGAATGCCCTCATTCCCACATGCCACCTGACAGGGCCTCATAAACATGTGTGTTCAAGAGTTTTCCATGCACAAACTGCCTCTGAATCTCCACTTCCCCCACCAGAGGGCCACAAGGTTGCAAATCTCCTCCTGGGTCCAGTTGGGGCCACAAGAGGAACCCATCTCTCTGTGTCCCTATGTGGCTGTGTGGCTGGCCCTGAACACCACTCAGGAGCACTCGGCAGAGGGGCATGGCTGGGGACTGGGAACTGCATGGCAGAGGCAAATGGGCCACAGGACTTGCAAGCACAGGAGACATTGCTGGGGGTGAGCAGCAACAGGGAGAAGATGCTTGGCCCTGCTGCCAGAAACAGCCAGGCAGCAGCCCTAGGGAAATCTCAGGGGTGGGCAGGGGGTGCAGTAGGCTGTCACTGACATGTGGCCAAGCAGAGGCTCTAGCTAGGGGACAAGACTGGCAAAGGCTGCTTGGGTCCTGTGTAAAGGGCACACAGGGTCTGCAGTGCTCCAAGGTCCTGGTGTGTGTGCCCCAGGGCACAAAAGTGCCACAGGCTTTTATAGTCTGCAGCTACCAGCTGCCAGAGAGCAGCCCAGACCTGGGACAGGAAAGACAGCCATCCAGGAGCCCTGGGGTTGGCCTCAGGAAAGCCACCTAGTGGCTACCCCGGACTCTGCTTTCCGGGTTTTGTGGCCTGCCGGGCTCCAGATCCATCCCCGGACTCCGCTTTCCGGGTTTTGTGGCCAGCCTGGCTCCAGATCCATTCCCCTAATCCATTTTCTGGGTTTTGCAGCGAGCCGGGCTCCGGATCGGTCCCCGGACTCCGCTTTCCAGGTTTTGCGGCCTGCCGGGCTCTGGATCTGTAGGCAGATTCAGCTGTAAAGTTAGTGCCAGGTTTCATCTATGCGTGCATTACTGCACTTTAATTATGATTAACCATTTTTAGTCACGTTTAGCCATTTTTATTGTGCAATAAGGGCACACACGTGTAGATGTGTGCCCGTACTGCACAGCACATTAGTTAAAGACGCAGTAAAGTGTCTCATGTAGACACTCCCAAAAGATATAACATTTTCAAATCATAGCAGGGTTGATTAACCCTCTCCTAATTAAGCAGAGTGCTGTTGCTCTTAAAACAGAAAACTGAACATTAACAAAAGCTAGATTCTATTATCAATGTTACCTAATTCTCACTGTCATTTAGAGATCTTCCTATATAAAGGGATGTTTTTTATTTTATAGAAACATTGTGGAACGTAATTTATTAACGGTGATAAATAATACAAGCATATTATTTTCTCATCCCCAGATGAAACTGCTGTAGGAATGCAACATGTTACTGTCCACCTATTTTACATGGTATAGATTAAATAAGGGGAAACCTTTTCTGTACTATTTTTTTGTTTCCTTTATTTTGGGGAAGGTAAGACACAAACTGAATCAGATCAGAACCAAGGTTCTATTTTTTTTTAGATGTATGGGTGCATTGTGCTCTTCATTTGTCTGTTAAGATTGCTTGGGTAACTTCTGTTCGGATTAACCAAAAGAAACGCCTTTTTCATCAGCTGATCTCCATAAATAATCTCTAATGCCATTTGCTGCGCATCAGGTCTTAGACAAAAGAAGCAGCAGCATGAGAAATGGAAGCTGCCCTTTAAATCTTTTATGATCTAACTGATAACAAGTAAGGATGAAACTGTGTCTTGTTGCCATTCTAGACCATAATCTAGTTCAGAATACCTAGGTGGAATCTTGACTGCTGCTGATTATTGGCTTGTTGAAAATTTCAAAAGACAGTAAGGTCTGATCTAATTCATCTACTGCAGTTGTTCATTCCACTACCATATGCCAGTCATTAGTTCCATTTCATTTCTAGTCAGGATGGGGCAATGCAAGTTAATCTATGTCATTATATGATGAGTTTCAAAATGACAGCTTCCTTCAATGACAAGATGATCCAAATTATAGTCACAAAGGGGCAAAGCACCTAAAGCCAGAGGATTTCTTAGGACTTTGGCTAGGTTCCCATTGATAGCAATGCAAGCACCAACAAGCACGAGAAACAGCTGACAACTACAACAAAACCAGACTTGAGCTCCACAGGAATCAGTCACTGAAAGCCATGGCAGCTTAAAAGAGCCTCTGGTGGGAATTTTTAGACAAAAGACCAAAACAGCTTGCAATGTTCTTATTATCTACAAAACAAAGTATGTTAATAAGTATGCCAAAATGTTCCCTGTTTCTGAAGTGTTTGCATTGTAGACCTTTCTCCCTTTCATCACAGAAAGTTGAAAAATATTATATTTAAAGGAGAGTGCTTCAAGAATTTAAAGCACAACATTCATCAGCCAAAATTCTCTTAATTCTGCAATGATTCTTCCCTTTTCTTGTTACGTATGGAGCACTACATTAATTGCAAATTATATTAAATTTTGCCAAGTTTATTTTTCAAGTCTAGCTCTTATCCATTAACCATTTGTCATTTTAAACAGAAAGTTACACAAACAGGCAATCGTTTTCTTGTTATATTTATTTATTTATCATTGTTTTGTGATTTTTTTTAAATAATGATTTCTGCATCTGAAAAGAGAAAAGATGTTTGCCCATAATTGTCAGGCTCCCAGTGAGAGATGTGGCTCATTATTAAAAAGATTACAGATAATTAAGATATAAACTGCAAGTATTTATGGGCTTCATTCAAAGCTTAGTCAAAGATAGCGTTGTTGTTTTTTTAAACTTCACTGGAGTATAGATCTGGACCTATGTAAAAAGACTGTGCATTCAAAACTGAAGGTTCAGTCTTGTTTACTTCAAGAAATCATTTGTCATTTTTCTAATATAATGCATAAAAAGATCCAGAACATAACAGGACAAGAAATGCAAAACCTACCAACATATCTCCACCACCCCCACAGTAACTACACCCCACAACAGAGCCATCATCATTCCTGGATGCTACACCTGCACCTCCAGAAATGTAATATATCTCATCCAGTGCACCAAATGCCCTGATTGAAAATACGTAGGAGAAACCAAGCAACAACTGTGCACCAGAATGAATGCCCACTGGAAATCTATCAAAGACAAGAATACGCAATTACCTGTGGGGACACATTTCTTTCAGGATAATCACTCCCTGTCTGATCTCTCAGTTCTAATCCACAACGGGAACTTACAACACACCTTTTGTAGATGAGCCTATGAACTTTACTTCATCAACCTACTGGATACTAAAAATCATGCACTTGATATAGACATTGGATTTATGTCGCATTACAACCTGCCTGACATCTGATTCACCTAGTACCTGCCTAACCTGACCTCTCACATCTCTCTCCCCGACACCTTTTCTCCCCTCCCCTCCCCTCCCCTCTCCCTCCTCTCTGCCCTTTTTCTTCCTGATTCCCTACCATTTCCTTTATATTTACAGCCTCTTTTTTACCTTATTATTACCATTATAGTATTTTCTCTTTGGCTTTTTTTGTCCCCTGCTTTTCTTTGCCCTCCCTTCCCTGCTTTACCTTTTGTTTTTCTAATTTATACTCTTATATTTTCACTGACATCCTGTCACATTTTTAGCTTCTCTCTTTCCTGCTTTCCTGATCTCCAACTATTCCTTTTTTCACAGACAGACCCTTCTCAACCTTGTATTTTATCAATGCTGTCTCTCTCTGACCCTTTTTTCTCTTTCCCCCTGCTCTTTTCCCCCTCCCCTCCCCTGCTTTACCTTTTCTCTTGCTTATTTCTTATTTCCATTTTCATTGACATCCTACCACACTTTTAGCTTCTCTCATTCCATGGAGTATCAGACCAGCAGAGACTCCCTATGCCTTGCAAAAGGTGACTGAGCCCAAAAGCTTGCTAAGAACTTTTTTTCCAACTACTCAATGGGTCTAATAAAAGATATCCAATCAAACTAACAAACCTTGCCTGCCTATGCATAAAAATATTCATTCACTGCAGCAATGATATTTCTTTTTTATAGAATTGAATATGATAGTATTTTTCCCTATAGAGAAATGAAAATTTTCATTTTGAGGAATACATTCCACCAAGCAAAGAACACATTGTGTACACACAGATGTTTCACTTAGACTGACCTAATTAGAGTTAGGTCTATCTATGTGCTGATCTGTACAGATGTTCAGGGATGTTTTATCAGGCAAAAATGGCTGGCCAGATCTAAGTTAGTTCACCCGAGGAGGTGGACTATGTTAGACTGGGAAAATGTTAACCTGATCTAATGAACATCCGTACACATTCAGAGTGCAGCCTAGTGCCTGGGAAAGCCTAGCCAGTCACTTTATCATGGGGCTGTGTATTTCCTATAACCTCCTACCCTGGTCAGGCTGTTTTTAGCCCAACCAGTTCCCTATCCCCAGACAGAAGACACACCCATGGATCCACCAACCCCCACTATGCCACCAACCCTCCCCCCAGTAACACTGTTAGACCCTCCCCAATCCCATCTGCCCCTCCATCTCCGCAAATTAACCTAGATCAGATCTCCAGCACTGGCGATTATGTGCAAAAGCCAGGCCCAATCTACAATCACACAGCTTAAAATAAGACTCATAATCATACATGGGTTATTACAAATGTGTACATGTCCTCACTGTGATATACAAACATATATAACATTGGCCTAAAAGCTACATGATAAATATATGTTAAGGACAGCTTCTGTGCTCTTAAAGTAGGCTAACTGGAAGATAATATAATGATGTTAAAATAAATTGAAAAGAAAATAGATGGACCTTTCCCCTATCCTCTTATATATATAAGATGGACTTGTTGGACATGAATTTTCCCTAAACTATTAAGAGTTGAAGGTTGTGGCATTGTCAGTGGAAAAGTCATTTCTCTTTTAGTTCCATTCATGACTCATGGTCTTACATATATATGACTGAATATCACAATGATCAGGGCATTTTTTAATAAAACCATTTCTTGTTCAAAGGATACCACCCTGAGAAATTTCTTACGGTTCTTCTAACACCATTCTACCGCTATTATCCCTTTGTGGTAGAAGGGTTCTTCCTCAACTTCCACAATTGATTCATAACCCAACAATTTCTATTGGGAAGAGGCTGTGATAATGTTTTCCAGCTTAGAAGTTTTCTCTCCTCACACAGTGACATAAGACTAATTCAAGATGAGGGATTCATGGGTAGAGAAAAAATTATGACCTGGATCCATCCTGCAGCCACCTAAAATACATTCTGACGATGAAAATGACAACAATTTGAGGGCTGAAGTTTCTGGTAATACCCAATCAATTTATATCCTAGAGATTCCCCAACCCCTACCCCACAGTGGCACTTCAGGGCCTTATGCCTGCAGTACTACAGGTAGGGTGTGAGCCCACAGCTTTGAAGTGTGGCATGAGGGAACATCTGCCCACCCCACCCTGTATGTCTTGAGAGCTCCAAGCTCTGGCCATGGTACTGGGGATTTCTGTGGCCGGAGCCTCAGCAATACAGCAGGGAAAGTACCCCCAACCATTGCCGGAGTCCCAACTGTTGCTGCAGTTGTAGGGGAGCAGCCCCAGGTGAACGCTGGTAAAGATCCCCCATCATGGCCAGAGCCCAAACATCAAAAGACAGCCGGTTCACTCTGGGTTTGCTATCTGACAGCTGTCAAGGAGAGTTGTGCTGGGGCAGGGGAGGGACAGACTTCCTCCTTCCAAAGTAGAAAAGGAGAAAAATCAAAGACATTTTTATAAATTTGATTTTTTAAAGAAAAGAAAAGAAAAGAAAAACCTGTCAGTCACTAATGAATAATTCTTCTGACTTAATTTGACACCATTTGCTCAGCCACAAAAACTTAAAAACAACCCACATCATAACGGTTTTGTCCTTTAGGGAATACGTAAATTTCATTTTATGGCCAATTTTTTTCTAGAACATTAGTTCATCCACCCACTTACATGTCTGTTCTGGGCCAAGCAGGAAAGACATACTTCTTCAATTGCTATCTGGAAAAATAAACTGTGATTATGCCAGTTTGTAAACAGAGCTGTTTTGTGGGTGGTATTTAAAAAGTGCCATATTACTTTCTTAGCAAAAACTAAGATTTTAAAAAGTCTTGATAAAAGAGTTTCTTTTTTATATATCAAGGTTTCTAGCTTCTTTGAGCTGAAAGTTTTCTCTGTCAGGAAGTCTGGCCCACCACCACATCACTTCACAGCCCCATCTGTTATACACACAGGCTAAATTAGAAGTACGCTCACTGAAAGCAGTGGAGCTATACTAGTGTACAAAGGCATACATGAGATAAGAATCAGCTCCAAAGAGCTTTAATGTAAGATTGATATAGCTTGTCAATTATCTGTTGGTCTGATTCTTCACTAGAGGTAAGATTCTTAAACTGCTAGGCTAGGGACAGACATGACACATAAACCAGTTTAAGTGATCAGAAACTGGTTTAAACCTGTAACAGAACAGATGATCAGTGCACATAAACCAGTTTGAAAATGGCTGAAACCAGCTTGAGATAAATCTGGTTGAATGTAGTATTATACTTAACTGATTTGGGTCAAACTGATTTATGCAATGTCTGTCCCAGACCCCTTGCCGGTTTAACATAAATCAGACTCCCCCACCATCCTGGCATGCTCTCTGGGCTGGGCAGGGTTCTCTGCTCCACAACAGGGCCCGCCCCTCCTCTCTGCTCCTTGGCTACAGCTCCAGCAGAGACTTGCAGGCTGCTCCCCCCACCCCACACACACCACTGCCTGCTGAACAGGAATCCCCCTCTCCCTTCTGCCTTGCTGACAGGAATCTGTGCATTAGTTAGCAGACCACATGCTGGCTATGGTCTGTGCTGTGACAAAGGAAGAATCAACAGGTACCTGGTAAAGTCCCTCTGTTGTTTTCTTAATGGGGTGATAAACACTGAGTTGTGATAAACACTGTGATCAGTTCCCTGTTGGGATTATCTTGGCTTTCATGGGTTTAAAATGTCAAGCTTTCCAAAAATATATAGTGCTTTAGAAAATGGGTTTTTAAATAAACACTGAAAACCCAATTATCTTTCTTGTTCATAGCCAAGGGCCCAAGGCTGTCAAGTGTCTTATGTATCAATATGCATGCTCAAATACCAGAAAGGAAGTTTATTATCATGGGCTGTCTGTTTCCTAGGATCCAACTCCATAGGTAGAGTGGTACCAGAACTTCCATAATAAGAACACCTTCCTCCTGAATCTACTAACTAGTCCTTGGACCTTCCTTGTATTTGTGTGGCTTAAATACCTGTGTAAAGCTTTTGGTAGGTGAAGACAATGGCAAACAATGCTCATCCCCATTTCCAAGAAAGAGTAACCCTTTTATCTGCTCTAGGTTATACAGTTTTTTTTCCCCTTCCATTTCTCTGTTTTTCTATCCAGTCACTTTTAGGGTATACACAGATATTACATTTATGTTGACCTAACTAAGGTGAATAAACTGTGTAGGTGAACTTACTTAGACCAAGAATGTGTTAACCTGATCCAGCAAATGTCTGCACAGGTTTGGAGAGCAGCTCTAGGGCTGGGAAAGCCCAACTGCTTACTTCATGCCATATCTGTGTTCTTCCTACCACTGACCCTGACCAACCTATTTTTAGCTCCTTTACTTCCACATCCTCAGACAGACAAGCCCCCACTGAGAGCTACAAACCTCCACTCTCACAGACCCTCTAGCCCCCTAGACTCACAACCTTCCACAGACCAAGTAGCCTCACTGATTCTGTTATCCCCTCCTCCAACCACTTTACTTACACTGGATTCTCTGTGCAGCTCCAGGCACTAGTAAATGCCTGTACACACCACTCTCAATTGATAATGATGTAACTTAAAGTAAGCCATGAACTCATAAACTGAATGCAGTGAACTTCTGTACACACCCTCAGTCTCTCATAAATGCATGAAGAAATGTGACTCAGGTAACAGTAGATTATGACAGAACTGTCTTCATGCTTTGTATATGCAGAAAGCACATCACTGGTTTATTCTTAACAACTTAATAGAATCAATTCAGTACCCATCTACTTTAAATATCTACTTTGTATTACCTTCTGACATTGCCTACATCTAAATCATAATTGTGCACTTAATTTAAGAATCAAAATGGATAAGTAATATATTTTAAAAGTAACTAGTTATCTCTGATGCCCAACTTGACATGTCTTAAAAATATCAAATATTCAGAACTTTATAAAAACAACAAGACCCTTTAAGGTGTTTCACAAAAGCACACCCAAAAATTGAGGCACCCAAAACTATTACCTGCTTGCAAAATACTTGGGCTAAATAAGTTCCATAATTATATTTTCACTAGTCATCTGAGAAAAACTCAATATCCAAAATGTTAATTTAGCAGGATTTTGCATGCAATGTGCAGTCATTTCCACTTGCAACAGGTGTCACTCTATGGAATATTTTTGGCTATTTTCACATTGTGAACTAGCGTTATCAGTTGTATTATAATAGCAAATAAATGGATTAATCAGGGGGCAGGGCTTCATTCTAGTAAGCACTGTACAAATACTCATTAAATTCTCTTTCTTTAAACTAAGTTTCTTGAGACACGAATGCTCATATTAGTGGGTGCATCTATACATGCAATTAATGCAAAGCAATAAACTGTGGAGCATATTGTTGGCTACAAAGGACCAACTCACAGGATCATCATCAATTCTAGTTTATGGAATGGGATGTGAAGTTAGCAATAAAACCATAAATGCAAACTTTGAGTTATGGGTGGTGCTGGTCACCTTAGCATACACACACACACACATGCACTCACTCATTAAAACCCATGTGGTATAGTTTATAGTAGCTGTTGTAGTGATTGTGAGAGCACTGATGTCAGTATATCTACCTATCTGAGGCCCTGGAGTCTGCTGTTGATGGTCAGCTTCCTTCAAGGCGATGTCTTCTCCAGAAGGGGGTCACCTGCTTGTCCTTCTGTCTCCATAGGTTAGGTGCTGGATGAGAGAGCACCACTGAGGGTCACCCTTCACTGCCTTTTATCTTTCTGGCAGACTTTTGTGATTGTCCAGCATCATCTTGGCTGCCTAATCCAGAGGTTGCTGTCCCACGTGGGTCTTGAGTAGTACCTGACAGCTGTTACTCACAGGGGTCTTGCCTGCTGGTAGTGCAGTTTTGGAAGTCAGGAATAGTCAGTAGGGTAGGTGCTCATTTCCAGGAATCAGTTCTTTACCTTGATTAGCTTAAAATGGAGTTCCTTTGGCTAGACTATTGTCACTTAGTTACCTATTGATGATCACATTTGCTCGCATTCACTCAAGGGACCACCCAATATAGCAGATTTTATCACTTTACAATTACAATTTCAATGCAGTTTTTAACAATGGTCCAGGGTATAACTTCATTCTACAGGGAGTACATTCCTTAAGGGTTTAAAAGTATAAAATATAAGATATAAAATGCTATGGTAAAAATGAGACAGATGAAATATAAAAATTTACTGTGAGAAATATATAAAAATGCAATGTGATGTAATGAGGATCAAAGGCTACTGTGGACAGTAAGTGAGTTAACACCAGGACATATTTACAGTCTTTGCAGTAGATATTTGGGGGGGGAGGGTTGTTTTCTTTAGTGACACTGAGCTTAATTGATATGTAGATATAGATGTAATTTCTATATTTCTCCTACAGAAAGCTACTTCAGCTTTTTGGCTTGCTCTGAGCTTTGCCACACCCATGCAATGAGTGAGCTAGGTCTCTGCCAATACTTTGAAGGAAAAGAAATTCACATATTGGGCGGGGGGGCTGCAGGCAAGAAGGGGCTTCTGTTATATCAATGTCCAGAAGGGAAATGTACAAAGGACTATCACACCAGAGTTTATTGCTTCTCAGCATTGTGTTTACACATGCTGCAAGGGTGCTTCACTATGGGACTAACTGGCAGGAAGCCCATACTAAAGCACCTTCATACCCCAGCACCCCAGCAGGATCTACATGTTCATTGCTGCACAGTAAATAATGCTGTGTCAGGATAGTACTTGTATAAAAAAATCACAAATTCTCTGATAAAAAATCCAGAGAATGGGGAAAATGAGGAGGGGGCACAGCTTGAGAATGAGGGAGGAGTGCATCTCTGTGCCTGCTCCTGGGAGGCGGGGGGGGAAGGGAAGTGGTGCCCCTCTGCAGGCCACACATGTGCTGCCCAGCCAGGAGTAGGGGAAGCCAGATGGGAGTTGAGGAACCAAGGGTGTGCTGGGGGGAGACATGGATGGGGCCTCTGCAGGCCACACACTGATGCCCAGCTGGGGGGGAAAGGGAGGGGGTTCTCGCACATGGCAGCCACCACTGCCACTACACTACCACCACTGCACCTCACGCTGCTTGCCTGTGGCCAGTGGTGGGAAAGACACACAGGACGTGGGGTTCAGTGGCGGCTATCATGTGTGAGCCCCCACTGCCTCCTGGCCAGGCAAGCATGTGCAGAGGGGCACTGCTGTCCTCGCCCCCCTGGCCCTGCTCTGGGCAAGCAGCGCAAGGCATGGTGGTAGCGATGCAGTGGTGCTGGCACACAGTGGGCACCACTGTCACCACGCTGCTGCTGGCAGCCACCACCGCACTGTTGCCAGCAGCTGCCCCCACACCACACCTCTGCTCATGCAGCAGTGGCCACCAGCACCAGCTGGCAGGCACTCCATGTCTTACCCCAACACATCCTGGCTGCCTCAGCCCCCAAACAGCTTCTCCCCCAGCTCTGCCCCACAACCCCCAAGTTCCACTTATCTCCATGAACAAAGAAGACTGATCCTCCTCCTGCAGCAGCCTCTGGTAAGTGTTTGCATCAAGTCCCAGGCTTTCCTCCTCTCCCTCCTGCTCTAGGCAGGGCTGGGGCTTTCCTTCCCCTTTTGCAAACAGCGCTTGCAGGCTGGAACTCAGCCTGCAGAGCTCTTTGCAAACAGGGAGAAATCCACAGCTTTCCGTGCTAAAAGGGAAAATCTGTGTTTTCTCCAATTAAAATGGGAAATCTGTGGTTTTCTCCATTTTTCCATGAGAAACAGAAAACCTGGATCCCTGGTGATCCTGGAATTGGCCTACGGCAGGTCTGAAAACAGAATTCCAGTCTCCTAACTCCCAATTCACACAGAAGTAATTGCTAGATCCCACTGTGTCTCCTGTCATATAATCTTTAACATTAACAGGAGTCTTTGAACCATGCTATGCTAAACTAGTGCTACAGAGAAAAGCAAGTGGATCATGTATGGATAAGTAGTCCAGAGCAACAATTGCAGTAGTCACTGGCTTCTGCAATTTAATGAAAACAGTCTCAATCAGGGGCAGGTCTCAGCCAGCTCCAGGCTAGGCTGGGAGCCCTACTCATGCAGAGAACTTACAGCTCCTCCTCTGTGATCACAATCATGGAGCAGGGGCTAGGAACTGGTTTGCAGCCCCAACTTTGTGTTCCCAGAGTGGGGGCTGGAGACAATCATCTCCCAGCCCCTGCTCCACAATCATGACTGAGAGCTCCATGCTGCCAGGGAAGGAGGGACATTGTCCATGACTGTGATCCCCCATTGGAGCCTACTTCAGCAGCAGGCAGCTCCTAGGGGCAGGGAGAAATCTCCCGCCCCCTGCTTTCTGGCAGTCTGGGAGCAATTTTCTCCTTGTCAACCATCTACATGTGCCCTACTGTGCAGTAATTTCTTGCAGGCAAATTTGCTACTTGTATTTACAGGTAGGCCATTTACTCACAATTAGAGCAAATTACCGTGCAGTAAGAAGCAGCATATGTAGACAGTGGTGCTTACTATGCAGTAATTAGCTCTACTGTGCAGTAAAGCAAATACAAGTAGCAAATTTAAGTGGGATTAGTTACTGTGCAAGTTTGCTCCCAGGTCTGCCCAGGCATTAAGCTGTGCTGTTTGGGGGTAGCCCTTCCCTCTGGAGTAGTGGTGTCTCCCAGGGCCAGACATGGTGGGGGGGGGCTAGCTGGCCCAATTCTGCCCCAACCCTCAGGTGCCTGATCCAACTTTTGTGCAGCCTGCCAGGGCTACCAACACTGGTAGCAAGGTTCCCACTGGCTCGTGCTGCCCCAGCAGCCCCTGCTTCCCCCCTGCACTGCCCCTGGGGTAAGTCAGCCCCTTCCTAGATGGACCCCAGCCTCTTGGAAGCCACGGAAGCCCCCAGAGCTGAAAAGCAGCCATGGGACCGATGTTATTCTGGCGGAACCTCCCCACTCACCCCAGGGTAGGCAGGCAAGATTCCAGGGGGTTGTGGGGTTGTGCACTGAATGTGGGGGGGGGGGCGGTTCTTCCCTCCAGGGTGGCAGCGGCCTCTAGGGCTGGCTGTAGGTGGGGGGATAGCTAGGCCATGGCTGCATCAACCCTCAAACACCTGATCAAACTTTCATGGAGCTTGCCCAGGCTTCCAGGACCTTGTGCAAGGCCCTCACCATCCCCTGTCCCTCAGCCAGGTCCTTTCCAGGTGGCCGCAGCCTCCTGGCAGCCACAGGAGCCTCCAGAACTGAAAAGCAGCCATGGGCCCAATTCTGTTTCTGGTGCAGCCTCCCTGAGGCAGGCAGGGTGTCCCTTGAGGTGGCCGAAAGGGTACTCCACAAGCCTGTCGGTCCATTCCAGTCAGCGATTAAAGTGGTCCTGGTGAGGTTCAGGTGGCCAGTGTAGGGTTGCATAAGCCAGGATGAAAGCAGGTAGATGGGATCTCTGATAAATCAGGGGTGGGACCATGATGGCACCCAGCTGCAGGTCCAGCCTCCCTGGTGAGATGTGATCACTCTCCACCAGGCTCAGCAGGCTGGAGTTGTAAAACATGTGGGTATTGTGTGTGCTTCCACCCAGCTTGTGCTCACATCCATGAATGTTCCATGGTGATCCACAATAGCTTGCAGGACCAGGGAGTGAAATCCCCTACAGCTGTAATAGAGCCATTCTCCATGGGGCAGGCAGGTGATGGGAAGGTGGGTCCCATCCAAGGCCCCAATGCATTGGGGAAATTCTGCCGCTACCACCAGGCAATACGGAGCACAGTGTGCCTCAGTATGTCCTGAAGGGCACCACACTCCTCCAGGATAGCTTCTCCAGAAGTGGCCTTGCCCAGACTGAACAGATGTCCAGTGTAGCAGAGGCTGGTGGGCATGGCCAGCTTCAGCAGTGCAAAGGCCAACCCAGTGTCCACATGGAGGGCCAAGTGCATGCTGGTGTTCTTCTGCTCCAGGTTGAACTGGAGCTCCTGGAGGAGATCCCAGAAGGTGGCCTGAGTCAGCCAGAACGAGTCCAGACACCGCTCATGATCCCAGGTGTTGTGGACCATATGCCACCATCAATCCTGGCTGGTGCTGCAAGTCCAGAGGAGACTGGAGGCCCACAAGGGTGATGGAAGCCCCAGTAGGCACACTGGAGCATCTCCTTGGTGTTCCTGCTGGCAGCAGCTGCATGGCAGTGGCCCTGGGGCAGAGCACTGTGGCCAGAGAGGTGGTTGCTGTGTGTGGGGCTTACACCAGAGTAAATTTAAACCAGATCAAATGTATGTGTAAACATGCCCATTAAGCACTTGCACAATATTTAACTACTTTATCTTCACAAAAATGAAGAAACTGAATATTTTTTTTTAAAATAGTCACCAGATTAGTAAACTAAACTAAAAAAACCTCCATGGAAATAGTTGACTTTCCTGGATAACAAGAGTACATACAGATGTTACATTTAGATCAACCTAACTATGGTTAGGTCAGTCTAATTGCCCAAATGTGCAGGTATTCAGAGGGCTTGAATTGCCACAGAAATGGTGTACGTCATGTAAGTTAGTTCACCGTAGGAAGTGCACTAACTTAGACTGAGGTTGGGTTAATCCAGTCTAGGAAAGGGTTAACCCAATATTCTAAAAATCTGCCTATATTTGCAGTACAGTCCCAGGGTAAGGAATGCCCATCCACCTGCCCCAGTCCTAGTGCTGTGCTATCCCCACCCTTCAACCCTGATTTGGCTATTTTTAGCTCTCCAACTTTCCTTCCCTGCAACCAAGTAACCCCCACCCCACTGACCTACCAACATGTTCCTACAGACCTGCCAGGCCTCAACAATCCTGCTAACCCTGCCAGACACACCAACTCTCCCCCCTGGATCCGTTAGTCCACCCAATCCCACTTGCCCTTCCTTCCACCCTGAGTTATTTACATTGGGTTCCCCACGTGACTCTTAGTCTGTGTTTAGGCAGCCTAAAGTAAACCGCATAAATGTGGACCAGGTGCAACAATACCTATATGCACCCCAAATGTGCAACAATCAAATAAAATGAGGCTTTCACTATTTGGACAGCATATTGTATCAATAATCACCAGGTTCTAATGTTTACCATTGGCATAACTAGCCCAAGGCAACCAGGGTAGCGCTCCCAGGAGCTGACGGGGGATGGAGAGGGCACATTTAAAAAGGTGCGACCGCAGCTGAACAATTGCACACCAGTAGCAGCAACCGGAAGTCACCACTGCCCCTGTGGGTGGCAGCTGCCCCAAGCCATGCCATTATGCCACTGGTATTTAGTTACATGTTCGACGGAAATTTTACTTTTATTCATCTCTTTCAAATTTATTTGGAAAGCAACATAGATCATCAGTGCTCGCACAGCACAATCCTAGCAAAAAAAATTGCTGGTCCCCCCCATTTTGCCATCACCAATGGCTTGGAAAGGACTGCAATGTGGCAGTTCCTAACCCCTGTTGGAAATTACTAGCTACTCTGGAGATTACTCCAGATGATGGAAAAATAATCTTCTGTCTCCACACATCTGCATATCCATCTGCACAGCCTCTCAGGTTCAGACACATTACTGACAAATGCTATAATAATTCTTTTTTGCCTTACCCTTTATTGTACTTTCACGCCTGATGAACTGCTGTGACTGGTAGGAATATTATTTCTATACAAGCAATAGGCAGCGCCAACTTATTTTGTAATTTTTCATCAGTGCCACCTAAATGTCCATAATCCTTTGCAGTATAGAAAATAGGTATTTTCTAGCATGTCTAGTGCATATAGATTATCACTGGAATCAATGACCCTCATATTTTTTGGTCATCAATGTAAAAAAAAATGCATTTCTTGCATTGTTACTTGTTTAGCCATCATAGAAAATGCACTCCCCTAGCCAAAACTGACATCCTGCTAGACAAGAAAATTGCTATTAAACACACTGTTCCAAATCTTCTGCTTATGCTTTTAAGACTTTTTTATGATGACATTTTTCATCAATTCAAAGCCAACTTTTAACAGATCAGACCACCAGAGCCAATATCCTCAAACATGGAACCCTAAAATAAAGCACCTACATTTATATTCAGCTATTTTTGTATGGCTGAACATTCAAAGCTACAACTAAATTCAAGTGAAGTTGCATGTATTCACCGCCTTTGAAAATGTACCCACCCATTTCTACACCCAAATATAGACTGACAGCTAAAACTGTCAAAAGAGTTTCAAGGCATGAAGTGAAATTCAGTGGCAGTTGGTATTTAAGCCACTTGCCATCTTAAACAATTTCACCCCACATATTTAATTTTAGGCACTCATTAAAAAAACCTCTGCTCTTTAAAGAACTGTGTAGCTTTACTTTATAATTGAAGATTATGGCTGCGTGTACACACCACTGGGGTTTAATTCAGTTTAGTTCTCCCTAAATTGGAATGGTGGGTTTTTAATAACACCACTTCAATTTAGGAAGCATTAAACAGAACTAAACCCCCATGGTGTATACACAAGGGTGGGGGCCTGATCCTTACCTGCGTCTTCAATGGTGTGCGGGGCGGGAGGGGGAATGAAAAGCTGCTGGCAGGCTGAGCAGTCCCTGAGCTATGTGGGGGCCCCCAGGTGGCACCAGTCCACTGGCACCTAGCCTGGGCAGTCCCGGGGGTCATCACAGCTGTGGAAAGAAGTATTGGCCCCCTGCAGCTGCAGAGGGAATCACCAGGCCTTCACACAGCTCAGGTAGACAGGCAGGCTCCAAGGAGAGGGAAAAAAAAGAAAAAAATCAGGCTCACCACTTTTTTTTTTCTTCAGTGGAGCCTGCCTGCATGTGCTGCCACTGGGTCCCACAGCCCCTGAGCTGCAGAGCCTACCAAGCCATGAGTGCATCAGCTTCCAGTGCCCCATGCACTGTTGCACTTGTTGCACTTTGTTAGTTAGCAAACTAAAACATCCTGGAGGTGTTTTATCTTGCTACGTACCAAAGTCATTTAAATTGGGATATGCCGCCGAGCATGCAAACAGTAACGCCATCGAAGTGGAATACGCTGCTGAATGTGCAAACAGCAAAGCCATTAAAGTGGTACAAAAGGGCATTTAAACTGCTTTAAAGGTCAATTTTGTGGCATGTACAATGTTGGTTTAAAAATCAACACAACGTGTACTATGTGTTGATTTTTAAACCAAATAATAGCTTTTTACCTCTCCCATTAGATGGATGGAATGGTAAAACTTTGGAGAGGTCGTGATATAAAAATCCTGACTCAAACAACAATTTATGGCAATATCCTGCCTTCTATGGAAGATAAGGCTAGTTTTCAGCAATAAACAGAGCTGTCAAAGCACAGGAGACAGTTTAACTGAGTGTAGTACCCCAGAAAGATTCCAGATTTTGCTGTGCTGAAGAATGACTGCTAAACAAGACAAACAGGTAAAACATAATTCTCCTTCAATACGAAATCCAAACAAACAACTAACAGTCAGTGTAAATGACTGCCATCTCCTTTAATTTTAGAATGGAGAACAAAAGATTTAATAAAATGTGCAAGCAAATTTGAATGAAAAGTAGCTTCAGTACCAAAAGGCAATGAAGGAAATAATTAGTGCTGGAAAGGTAAAATGTCTGCTAGGTGTAGAGCAGTATGTTTTTAAAAGATATGGTTGACCTTAAGAGCAGTTTTTCCTGGGCTTGGAAATGAGGGGCATGCAACTAGCCGAAGTATATAGACAGGCATTTCAGCTGCTTTTAAAATTTCAACCTGCTTTAAAAAAATGCTAGTCCCTAAACATGATGGCTGAGAAGAAAAACTTCAAAACATGAAGCAATTTTAATGACTGCAGAAATATGTACCTGGATTTCCTGAGAGCTTAAAACAATAGAGAGTAAGTGTAAACTGCTGCATTCATCCCATGGGGACTAACCTAGAAGCCAACAATAATGATTACCTGCTTTATTGCTCATCAAAGATGTCAGGAAGGAGAAGTTTCCTATTAAAAAAATCTACAGCAGTATTTCTAAAAATGATTATGTGACTGGGGAGGGAGTAAGGAGGACACTGACAATATCTAAGGTAATTCTAAAACCTCGATGTCTTGCGTGGTTCATTATCACAACAGCCCATTGAGATTGGGAGAAGCTATTATCCCTTTTACAAGGCACCAAAGACAGGTCCCTTAAATCCTAGGCCACCACCCTACAACCATACTTCATATCCAGGTCTTTAACTACAAAGTGGGTACCAGTTGGAAGGCACAAAGTGATGTCATTTTTCCAGAAGGAAAGCTCAGTATCATCGTGTCTGGTATTTTCCTTCTCTGGTTTCTCTAATGCTACTAAATACTATTTTTATCCTCCACTGTTGTTATTTTTAGGAACTCTGAGACTCAATTAATACAAATTCTGAGAACATGAGTGGAACTGTCCACAAACCAAATCTGGTCAGAGAACCATCAAATCTTGATGTATTATCTCTATTTATTGGGCATGTCTACATGAGATACTTAACTTCACAGTAGAATAGTTTACTGCAAAGTAAGCATGTGTGTCTACATGGGCACATGCTTACTATCAAGTAAACCTCCCTAATTCTGATTAAATTTTCTACCTGCAAATGGAAGTAGCAAATTTACTCAAGATTAGTGCCATAATGCTCTTGTAGATGCTTGACTGGGAATAAAGTCTTTTCCCATTTATCCATCCATGGGGTGGGACATAGCTTATCCATATCTGCCAGCCCACAATCCACCATCACAACTGAGGAGTGGGGGCCTGAGAGATCCTTGTCTCCCAGCATGAGCTCTGCAGTTGTGGGGCTTGGGCTGTGACACACTTATCTCCCAGCATCAGCTCTGCAACCAGAGGGCTGGTGCTGGGAGTTCTTTAATATCCCAGCCTAAGTTCCATGTTTGTGGGGCTTGGTCTGGGAGATAAGGGTCTCTCAGCCCAGGCCCCACAACTGTCGAGTTCAGTCTGGGAGACTGGAGCTCAGCTCTAAGCCCCATGCCCCTGATTGGGAAGCCAGTAGGACATTGTCCCTGGCCCAGCAGCAGACAGCCCCCCAGGGCCAGCCAACATGAATGCCAGCCAACATGGCTTCACTGGGGACAGGTCTTGTCTTACCTGATTGTAGAAGATGAGGTTAGTAACTCACCACCTGGATAAGGGAGAGGAAGTTGACATTGTATACCTTAACTTCCAAAAGGCCTTTGATCTAGTATCCCATGATGTTCTCATTGGAAATTGACACAGATACATTCATTAGAACTCTCTGGGTCCTACCCCACAACCAGCTCCCTACCCACCTAGCTGTCTCACCATTGAGCCCATAGTCTCAGCCCTTTACAATACCCACCTGTGGCCAAACAGCAGCTGTGGAAAGAGGACAGGCCAAAAAAGTGACCAGCTAGAAGTGGCCAGTGGTGTCCCTCAGGGGTCAGTGTTTGGTCCAGTGCTTTTCAACATCTTTGTCAATGATTTGGATGCGGGGGTGAAGAGCTCACTAGCAAAGTTCATGGATTACACCAGGTTATGGAGAAGTGTGGCCATGCTTGAAGATAGGCTGCAGATACAGGTGGATATAGACAGCTTAGTAAGTTGGGTGAGTTTTGGGTGAGTTGGTACCAGACGAAGTTTAACACTGAGAAATGTAAAGTGCTCCATCTGGGGACGAAAAACCCCTTACACACCTACAGGCTTGGCAGTGCCAAACTGACCAGCACCACAAATGAAAGGGACCTGGAGGTAATAATAGACCACAGTATGAATATGACCCAGCAGTGCGACACTGTTGCCAGCAAGGAAAATAATACTCTGGCATGCATCAATCAATGCATCTCCAGCAAAACTAGGGAAGTGATTCTTCCACTCTACTCAGCATTGGTGAGACTGCAGCTGGAGTACTGCATCCAGTACTGGATGTCACACTTCAACAAGCATGTGGCAAAGCTCGAGAGAGTCCAGAAAAGGGTCATCCATATGATCAGAGGCTTGCATAGCAAGCCATATGAGGAAAAGCTGAGAGACCTGGGACTCTTCAGCCTGAAAAAGAGAAGGCTAAGAGGGGGCTTGATATCGGCTTACTGCTACAGCAGGGGAGTATATCAAGGGATAGGTGAACAACAGTTCACCAGGGCACCCTTGGAGAAAACAAGGAGTAATGGGCATAAACTCCTGGAAGACCGTATCAGGCTTAACATCAGGAAAAAAACTTCTTCACAGCTAGGGTGTCCAAGACTGTGGAACAAACTCCCTCCAGAGGTGATGCTATCACCTACCCTGGAAATCTTCAAGAGAAGACTGGATGGTCACCTTGCTGGGGTCACCTGACCCCAATTGTCTTTTCTGCCTGTTGCAGGGAACTGGACCCGATGATCTTCTGAGGTTCCTTCCAGCCTCCAACCTATGAATCTATAAAATGCAGTTAAAGATTCACCTTGTGGGCACGTCTACACAAGATGTGTTACTGTGCAATAGCCTAGTTAACTGCACAGTAAGTGCACATCTACTAATGCTTGGACTTTCTATGTGATAAAAATCCTTAATCCCACTTAAATTTGCAAATGCAGGTAGCAAATTTAAGCATGGTTATTTACTGCACAATTATGCACATGTAGCCATGATCTGGGAGTGAATATGCTCCCGGGTCTGTCCAACCAGTTGGGAGCCAGCCTGAGGCGAGCCCCAGGGCTGCAGCCTAGGATCCTGTCCTGCTCTAGGGATGGGCTGCCTCTAAGAGATCCCCTGTTTGCAAGCTGTAAAAGCCTGCAGACATTTTGTGCCTTGGGGCACACTAGACAGAAGCCTACTGGAGCCTGTACATTTCCTGGACCAGTGCAGGCCCAATGTGTCCCCTGGACAGGCCACAGGCTACCTCTGCCTGGCCTGTCCCCTTTCCACAGCTGCTGTTTGGCCACAGGTGAGTGCTGCAAAGGGCAGGGGGACTGGAGTGGGGAGTGCAGGAGGAGGGAGTCAGCCAAGACCTCCCACATCTGCTGCCCTGGTCCCCACTGACAGGTGCATGGCTGTCCTGGGGCCTAGGTGGGGGGGGCAGGGAGAGGGGGCTGCTGAGGCCAGCACTGTCACCAGCAGGAGGATGTGACTCTGCCCTTCACTGGCAGGGGCAGCCATGTGGCCGGAGGCCAGAGGCTGTGTCCCAGTGGCCACAGGGACACATGACAGGGCTGCAGGGACTTGGCACTAGATGCAGCACCAAGTCCCTGCATGTGTAGACACCTGCCAAAAATTGCTCACTGCACAGTAGCTTAATGCGCAGTAAATTTAGTCACTCTTAAAAGCACATGTAGATGCCCCCTATATTGCCATCTCTGTTACCTTCAGTTGCAGGATCAATTTGTACAAAATTGATTAATTATCAATATATTAATCATTTTTAGCACTTTGGGAATGATTTATTTACAGCTACATGACGAGGAAAGCTCTGTGGGATTTGGGGGGGGGGGAGTTTGGGTCTTTTGTTTGTTTTTAGATAGCTTTCTTCATCTTGATTTGAAATGCCTAGAAAGTCTGTCTCTTAGGCCACTGCTTGATAGTCAGAAACCACAGTTAGACAGGGAATTTTTTTCCTTGTCTTCTTATGTTACTACTGAAATACGTTGAGTTTCTTTTTTTTCCTAAATAAAGCCAACAAACTCCAGACATGTGAAAGTTAGTATTTTAGAAAAAAGAAGAAACTATCAATATGCAAAAAAATGTAATAGGAAGCTCCTGTCCAACAATATGTTCTAGCTTCTCTGGGCATATACTTAGACTGCTCTTATTTACAATCATCTCACTTGAAGGACTTTGAGTTACTTCTGGTGATGGTGATATTGTGCTTCAGAGTTGCAGTCCACTAACATGTTAGTGGTGTATTAAAGGAGATAGCCCTGCTATAACTGAAAAAAAATATTTCTAAAATTTTAAAGAAAAATTGTTTAGAAAGCCCTTCCTCAAATACTCCTTTCCCAACTGCTAGTTAACATTTCTGTTGTATGCAACATTTTATAGCAGTTCCTTGAGGTAACCAACAATCTCAATTTTTAGAAATTCTGAAAACTATGAAATCCATCTGAAATGAAAAACTGCAGGGCTCCAGGGAGTCACCAGTATTGAGGATTTTGTCAATGTTAGCTGACTGCATTAATATTGTTCGGAGGTTAGGTGTTACCAGTCATGTCAGGGTCCCTCAGTTTGGATGTGTCCTCAGAGTGGTGCCATCAGGATACTCCCTGAGATGTTGAGTCCCTAATGACTTCACTGTTACAAAAAAATGAGAGACCAAAGGCTTCAGTTCTTAGTGACAAGAACCTTGGCTAAGTTTATTGCCTACAAACAATCCTAGACATTAACCCCATGACCATCCAGTCCATGGTGCTAGCTGGCTCCATTTGTAGGAATGTTAAAAGCATAAACATAACCCCTAAGCCAAGTATTAAGCATTCCAAGGACCCTTTTAATACACTTATCAAAACAATTTCATGTTCCCAGCTTATACATCTTAGTTCTCAGCAATAACTGAAACATCCCTAGGTGACATCATCTACAACCTACATCTCTCTAATTAGTGAACCCTTCCAACTAGATAGGGACACCTGTTTACCATGTTAGTCTGATTTTTTTTTTTTTTTTTTGGTGTTCTGTACTGGTTTTATCAATTAATTCTCTACCTGTTGGCCTGGAGGTACCTGTTAAACTAATGAGTAACTTTCCAGCACTTCTCCACATGTCATAGATGGAATTCATGGTTTCATAGTCATTGGGGCCTACTTTGATTTGTGCTGTTAGCAGAGCCTCTGTGTGATTTCTTTATGTATTAGTCAATGGTCATATTAACCTATAATCTAGTGAGGTCTGTATTAGCAACCGCAGATCCTCTGCATACCTGAAAATCAGTGCTTTGATTGTTAATTACTTGCAGTTTTTTCAATGCATACTAATACTTGCCTTGCTAACAATGCATATTTTGTCGGCACCTGCCTTGCATGGGTTATTTTTCTGAATAATTTGATGAATGACACAGTATTAAAACATATCCAATAGAATATGCACTGGACAGTTATAAGTAGTATAGTTAGTTCAATTAGTTCATAGCTAATACAATATCAGTGTTTGTTAATATATGAAATAATGTCAAATTCAAGTAATATTGACAGCTTAATATTGCCAAAATCCTAAGAATTTTTTTTCCTTTATCATGCAGTCTTAAAGACTTAAGAAAGTGTTACCTGGAATCCTAAATAAATATTATACAGTATAAACTGTAGCACTGGCATATAACAACATTTTATATCCCTAGGGACTTCATCTCAACCAGGAATAGAAAATGTGAATGAATTTGCAATTCCAACATTAAAACTCAGCTCAAGGTCAAAAATATTATTTTGAGTGTGGAAAACTGCAAAGCTACTGAAACATGAAATAAAATACTAAGGGATAGAGGGACAGTACATGCATATTTCAAAGGGTGAGTTCTGCTTAGCCAACAGAGCCCTAAAATGTTATTGTACAATGAATTTAGTATAATAAACGTGAGAGTTAGAAAATATTACCTTGAAAAATCAGCTCAAAACACGTTAAGTGACTGTTTTAATAGCTTGGAGCATTAGAAAATAGCAAGATTGTCTCCTCTTCAAAAATATAGAACAACTACAATCACGGAAAAGAAGACAGAGAGATCAGAATATTCAAAATACCTTGAGTCGGTAACATGGCACTGAGAAGAAAAGAAAAATGAATGGCAACTGGGCATCCAATACCTCATGAACCTATCAAAACATCAGCCTAAGCTTGGAAAAAACACAAAATGTTTCCTATCCATTGACACCTGGTTCATCTGGAAGTCTATTCCTTATTCCTTCCTTCTTTGTTTTTACCTTTTCCTGAAATTGGTGATCCAGTCATCTCTGCAGTACAGGCGGCAGGGTAGAGCCGCAGAATGATCCATGTGGCTACAATAAAGGCAAGTATTTTATTTCTAATTTCTTGGAAGTGGCACTGACAAATATGGATGAAGAGAGGCCTGTTGCCTTAATATTTTCCAGCACAGCCTGTGCATCCTTTGAAGGTCAATGCAGAAATTTCAGCATTTTTGAAGCTTGGTCTTGCACAGAAGCTCAGAGCATAAGGAATGATGCTCTACTACCAAGTGCCTTGAACCTGGTGCTTCAGCATAGCCAATAAAACCACCTGTCACCCCACAGTTAATTACCCAGACAGATTTGCTCTGAAACCTCCATCAGGGTCTAACCCTCTGCCCATTCCCTATCACAGGAGTGTCAACTGATCCTCCACTTCTCCATATAAGCCTCTGCAAGGAAAAGGAAGTGCCTGGGCAACAGGTCTCAACCTGACCCAGAACTGCTCCTTCACTTCTTTGTAATGCTAATGTGCAGTACACCGATTCTACAGCACATTAGCTCAGTAGCACATTTTCTGCCTGCCACACTAATGCACAGTAGAATTAGGCTACTGTGCATTTAGTGTCTCATCTAGATGCGCCCTGCTTGTGTCTCTGTGTGTGATCTTCTTCCAAAACACATTACGTTGTACAAAAAAGTTCTCACTTTGTTTTCTGGGACATAAGATAAGGTGCATCATGTCGCAGCTACTAAAATTATTCAAGGTTCGTGTCTCCTTGAATGTTCCAGAAAACAAGTTAGGACACATTCTTTTACCATGGAATACAAGAACTTTCACTGAGTTACTCCTAAGAGTTTTAAGGCGCAGACTTTCAGAAATACTAAGGACCCACAACTGAGGCTAAATTTTTAAGGGCTCATTGGGAGTTGCCGAGCTCTTTTGAAAACATGGTTCTTAAACTTTTTTGATTGCTTACAGAATGGAAATTAGGTGAAGCTCTCTCTAAAAAATGGCATGGTAGAGAAGAAGAGAGAATCCAGCAATAAAGTCTTAGCACACAAATATCTGCTTATCCCTTAGGAGAAAAACGCCCTGTGGAACCCTGATGTGTTTTCAACAGTGCTTCAATCTGGCGTCTAAATTTGTGTATAGAGAAACAAGTTCTTAAAAAATAACAGTGGAGAGCCTACTGAATCTGAATATAAACCAAAAGACTGCTTAAAGAATGTAGATTCTATTTTTAAATCTCTCCAAAGGCTGAAGTAAATAAGAATAATGACTAAAAGACAGAAAACAAGAGTTACAGTATTCTCAGACTTCCCATTTGATTTGAACCTTTTCTTAAAATCACCAACAGAAAATGTATTCTGTATGTTTGTTGTAGACATCAATATAAGCAATATGGACACTTGAGGACTTACAAATCAGAGACTTTTTCTCTTTGAATATAAGTTATCTTTGTTAGTCAACTCCTTTGTATAAATTAGGCTCATCAAAGTATTTGTGTAGAGAGACCAGCACAAGCAGAACATGTTTACTCTCTCTTTTCCCCATCAGCCCCCAGTGATTGTGTTGTTAGCCCATCCTTATAAGTGACAACTTAAAGACAAGAACAGCATTTTAACTCGTAAACACATAAAAAGCTACTGATTTATCTGCTAATGAAGCTGTTCATGATCACATAGAAAAATAATGAACTTCAGGTTTACGTCTGGAGGAACAGAGAGGGAAATCAAGGGATTTCCAGTAGTTGCTGTTTCTTTCAGTTTATCAGGCACCTATACATGAGTGCAGAGGCTGTTCCCACATGCTGGGATTCTAGCATGTCAGAGCAGACTCGATCAAGTCTGCTGGAGCGTGGTAATTACAACCTCCTGCATCTCATATATTAGTGTCCCCACACTTCAAAATGGTGGCAGGGGGACTTGAACTAAAGCTTGTTTGATGAGCTTTAGTTCAAGCACCCCCACCACCATTTTGAATTGCAGGGACACTAATATACAAGAAGCAGTAGTGCTTTAACTAAAGCAGCTCTGGGAGCCACTCTAATTAAAGTGCCACCCCACTCCCCACCCCCGGATCATGTGCAAACGTGCCCATCCAGACCAGCAGGTGCGATCCAAATACACCTGAACATTTATGCTAGGAGGCATACATATATGTTTACACCATTTCTAGAATGCAGACTTTCAGGTAGAAGAAATGAATAAATAAATAAATAAATAAACAAACAAAAATAAAAGAAATATTATTACCCTCATTTTATAGACAAGGGTCTGAAGGCTATAGGTGTTAATTGTCAGGGTAACCGAACACCGAGTGAATCGGGCCCCAAGGTC
Source organism: Crocodylus siamensis (assembly GCF_052110815.1). Lineage (NCBI taxonomy): Eukaryota > Metazoa > Chordata > Crocodylia > Crocodylidae > Crocodylus > Crocodylus siamensis. The sequence continues at coordinate 152,816,589 of NC_143396.1, read as the reverse complement.
ACGGTGGGCCGGGGTGGCAATTGGAATACGAACAGGTGGGATTAGCGGCGGTGGAGTGTGAGCTGTACGGGAAGTTTAAACAAAGATGATTTATTTACTCATGCTTGGGAAGCGGAGGCTCAGATATTTCTTCAGTTACAGTATAGCAAACAACAAAGGGGTCTGTTGGCCCACGGGGTTCACTAGTGAGCCCTTGCTTTCTACCCCCTGAGGGAGAGGTGCAGCTGCCCACTAGGTAGTCCCAGGGCTGGTCAACAGTTCATGAATGGGATAACAAACAACAAAAACTGTAACGTAGTGAATCGAGGAACGGGGTCGTGACACCAGTCCAAAAGACAGTCCGTAAACCGAGGTCGGAGATGAGAAGCCAGAACGAAGTAAGCCGAAGTCAAAATCGAAGCCAAACAGTCCCATAACTGAGATTGAAAAGACGAGTCGCTCCACCCGCCGTCCACAGCCTCTGCTTGCGTCTCACAGTCCTGCCGTCCGCAGCCTCTGCTCACAGGATTGTTCTCTCCCTGTGAGACAGTCCCTGCAAAGGCAGCCTCTGCTCACAGGATCGAGCACAGTCTCTCCTCCAAAACACACACACACTACCTCACCACACCCGGGTGGCGGCTCACAAACCTTTTATAAGAGTTTAGTGGCCAATCAGAACGCTCTTCACAGAGAAATTTCTAGTCAAATTACATCATGCAGTCAGTGAACTGAGCATGTGCGTTAGATCAGATTACCTCATGCTCTGTGATTGACAAGCCTCCAGGTCACCCAGAGGGCACATTTTGGGGGCCTGTCTGTAGTTTCAACTCCCTGTGATGGCAGCACCAAACTTAAGATTTTTCCTTGACATTAATTACTAAACATGCGTTGGTGCTTTTGTAATTGCATTATCATGTGTGTGACATTTTCAAAAGCACCTAAACATATTTAGTACACACACACACATGCATTTATTTGTATTTCTTTTGCAAATCTATCCCAAAATTAACTTGCACAATATCCTGGAGAAAGTCTGTGGAAGACCTGAGAACTGAATCCAGATTATCTGGCCATGTACAGAGGTTCAAAGAGTCTAAAGAGGAACTGATCTAAGTTACGTCATTTTCTGTAAGTTTTACTAGTTTAGATCAGTAGCAAACAGTATACACATTTACCCTTTGTGGGGTGGGGGTACATAGGCCCTACACTGACTGAGGTCTACGGGTTGGGGGTACTCCTACACACCTCTCAGTTTGCCCTGCAGGCTCCCCAGGATACCAGAGACTTCCAAGCACAGCTGAGTGCCTGGGCCATCCTAATTGGCTGCCAGGCATGGGCGAGCACACCCTCAACCCCCTGACACATCACCATGAACCCTCTCCCATGCCCAGCTCTAAGCTTCCAAAAAAGCCCAAGAGCAAGCATCCCTTTTCATGAAGTTCACATGCCTCACTGTCCCAGCCTACCCACACCCTACCATAGTGACCCACTGCCCACATGCAAGCATGAAAACCCAGGACCTGTGGTGTGCCCTTATTTTCACTCTGTGCATCTCTCACTGGACATTTGTGGGACATTATGTACACCAACCTGGACACGATGGGGAAGCTAGTTATCATGGGACACGGCTTCATGCCCCCAAGCTAGCAACCAGACATCCCACATGCAGCCATGAACTGTACCCTGTGCCTGCCAAGCATCCTGGATTGGACCACTGACTTTCATATGATTGACAAGGTTGAGGCCACCCAGGACTCCTTGGATGCTGGGATGCTCTGGCACCACCTCCAGACAATTGGGTGCTGGTTCTTGGCCTGTGCCACCAGCACTGACTGGCTGGAGTGGATTGTGCTGGACACCTGCATCAATGAACAGTGGATCCAGACCTTCTGCATGCAACAGGCAACCTTCATGGACATTGTTGCCCAGCTGATTCTTCATATCACATGCCAGGATGTCAGCATATGGTCACTCCTCACTCTGGAGAAGTGGGTGGCCACACCACCATGGACCTGGCCACCTCCAGCAGTCTCTACTATGCTGTAAACCAGTTCCACATGAGCAAGTCAAAGGCAAGAGAAGCCATCCATGAGGGGTGCTTGGTGATCAAGGACATCCTAGCCAGCCACTTCATTTACAGCATCAATCCACAGGAGGTTGTCTCCAGCTTTCACTGCAGGCTTGGGGTTCCCAACTGTGTGGGGGCCATAGATTCCACTTATATCCCCATCCTCTGCCTGCCAAAGGATGCCCAGGCATTCGTCAACTGCAAGGGCTACTTCTCCATCATCTTGCAAGGCATCATCAACCACCAGGGCCACTTTACCCACATGTTTGCTGGCTGGGAGGGCTGCATCCACAATGCCCACATTTTACATAATTCCCTGGTCCCCAAGATGATGGAAATGGGTTCTATGCTCCTGGGTCCCCAATTTTCTCATCAACCCTATTGTCATTCCTCCCCTCATCATCCGGGACCAACCTTATCCACTCTGCCCTGGCTGATAAGCCCCATGGAGGGCAGCTAGACTGCCAGAAGGAACACTTCAACTACTGTCTGAGCAGGTGAGGTGCCACATAACAGAGGAGTGCATTTTGGGCCACTTCAATGTGTGCTTGGATGCTCTCAGGACAAGCCTTGAGATTGACAAGGAGAATCTGCAGGACTCATCATCACTGCATTTATCCTCCAGAACATCTGAGACACAAGGGGGAAGGTTTTTCATGAAGCCTGGGCAGAAGAAGTGCAAACTGGGCATAGAAGGTTCTGCATACGCAGTGCAGTGATGTGGGAAAGAGAGAGCCCCACACTGATGATAGGGGTGCCACCCCCCAGCAGCAGGCAATCTGGAGCAATGTAACACTGGCTATTTCCTTGCCCTTCAGGAATGGGAGCCCTCCTTGAATGAATACAGCCAGGAGGCTTCAAGTGTCCATGACCTTGCACAGGGGCATGATGCTTTTGCTCTGGGCTCCTCTGGCCCTGCATCCCAAGCAGTTCTTCCCATAACCCAAGCTGCCTAGATGCAGTTCCCTTCCCCTCTCTCCCCTCCCATATACTGCACCACTCCCCCGAGTGGCACACACCAGGATGTGGGGAATATGGTGCAAGGAAGATACACACTTCAATGTATAAGGTTGCAGTTGCCAAAACTTTCCCATTTATAACAAAGATAACTGTTGAATGCTGCCCATGACAGAGCTTGGTCACTCTTCACACTGACACAAACAAGCAAAACTTTGGAGTGGGCAGGAGAGGGTGCAGGGGTAGGAGAAGTTTATGAAAAGGGTAAAATAACCTGGAAGGGGTGGTTAGGATGTGGAAGGGGTTTGGGGTCAGGGGAAATGCCACAGGGGCTGAACTCAACAAACATAAATCCTTGCTGGGGAAGCATGGCATAAGACCTGGCACACTAATTTCTAGATTCAGGAATGAAGACCAGAGACCTCTACATGTAGGTGCTGGACAAGTGTGTGGTTCTGGACCCCCTGTCCATCTGAGAGAGCTGTGGGGCAGGGGCAGTGGCAGGAGGTGGCTGCAGAGCTAGGGGAGAAGTGGCTCCTGGGCTGAGGGGGAGGATGCAGCAGGGCAGGAGGCAATCCCACAGCAGGGGCCATGAACTTCTGCCTGTCTCTCATCAGACTCCCATCCCCTTGGCGCCCTGGAGCCCAGTATTTCCCTTCAGGGACCCCAGCCCTGTGACCTTCAGCCATGCAGCAGGACTAAGCTCAGGTTGTGCCTATCCCCACTAAGGCTACATCACTCCCCTATAGCAGGACCCAGGCCTGCAGGGAACCATGGAGTGTAGAAGAGCTCACCTCCAGGACTCCCACCTGGTGGATGAATGAGCTACAGCTGGCAGGCTCTGTTGCAAGAAGGAGCACTGCTGGTAGAAAGAGCACCCCTATTCCACTCCCTCACTCTGTTGCTAGATGCAACCCCAGTGACAGTCTGGCCTGGAAGCTGGTAGCCTGCATTCTTCCTCCAGTTCTAAGCACTCCTTCATCCCATCAGGAGAATTCTGGAAACACTTGGAGGGGCTGTGTATAACAAGTGACAACCAGGGCTGGGGGCAAGCAGATTGACTCTGGGAGAGGGGTGGTATGGCTGATGGCCCTAGCATTGGGTCCCAAGTACCCTAACCCTACTCCCCTCACTCACTATTGCCTGCCAGAATGGGCCCTACCTCAAACCTTTCTGCTTCCCTGTACCACAGGCCACCATCCCCCTTGCACTACTCCTCCTGTTCTGGTTCCCTCTCCCATTCTGGCAGCTCCCAGTCAGTGTGCAGTGGAGACTGTTCCTACCCAACCAACATTCAGGGGTCCCTCCCATAGGACCCACATTCCTGTTGCCCATAGGAATAGTCTCTGGAGTAAGACATTGCATGCCAGGGGGGCTAGGTAGCAGCCTCTTCTACCACTCCTGGCTGGGAGGCCTATGGCTTCTCCATGGAAGGCAGTGCTGACACCACTCAGGGATGTCATATGTGGATGCAGAGTGATCCAAGACTCTGCCCATAAATTCCCTCTCCTGGTGTTGCAACTCCAGCTCTACATAGGTGTGAGCTGCTTCCTTGAAACAACAGATGGTCATCTTACACCTACTTACATCTTACACTTACTTCAACAGGTAGGCATCCCCCAGCCTAAGCGGGGTCCCTCCTCCATATCTGGAGTTTCTCTTTATGCCAGTCCCAGAGCTCCTAGCACCAGAAGACAGTTGTATGTGCCCAGAGCTCTGCAGCAACAGGCAAGGCCTGCAGCATCTCCTGGTCTAAGTGTAATATCTACATGCCCCTGGCACTAATGCTGGACTTTAACACTATTCTTGGTCTTCATAGTGCTGGAACTGTGAAATTACTTTAGCAAGGTCCTTCAGAATTACTCTCTTTTAGAACTTTTTTTTATGTGAGGCCAGATGTAAGTAAAGGTCTAGATACAGTTAGATGAGATAAGGATTTTTTTATGAAAATGTAATTATTAACCATCTTTTCCAGCAGAGTAAAGTTTAATTTTGAGATGGCAACTGGGGTAAAATTCACTGCTGATATAATCTGCCACTCTATTGACCTCAGTGAAATTATACCAATATGTGGTGGGTGAATTTGGCTCATGGATGTTTAGACATCTACTAACCTTCAGAGCTAGCTGTGCAAACTGGTACGAGTTTTCTTTCTAAGGAATGTCACACCTAAAGACTGATATTTTCTATAACCTTAAAAAATAAGATTGTGGCTTTTTATAAAAAAAGTCCTTTTATGAATTATTTGTATTTATTAATTTTATTAAGAAAAGATCGGTGCAAAAACAGATGCTGAATTAATATATTGAAGTATCCGATTAACTGAATTACTCTAAAACTCAAACTAATCCCCGAATAATACCAAAAAAAATTAATGGACAAAAACCCTAAACAGAATCCTAAACAACTAAAATTTCTCCAAAGTAAGAGAGAAAGAGTGAGAAGAGGCAAGCACCTTGGTGAACCCCATACAAAACTGAGATGACTGCTACTGGGTTATGCAATTGTATATCCTGTTATCTCATTTCTACTGTACATGTGAATGTTCAAACAAAACTTGTAGTGAAGATTCCCTACATTCTTGATCAGCAAAGAGTAAACCAAATGTTTTCATAAAAGTGATATGTTTAGTCTTGCATACATGATTTGTGTATTTAGCTATTTTCCATTAATTACTGTTCAAGTGATTTATACCAGGAAGAAATTACTTCTGTTTTGTTTTGGTTTTGAGGCCATCAGAAGTAACCTCTTAGCTACAAGAATGACTATTGTAACTCTAATGCCTCTTACATACATACAGCAAATTCTAGGACAGCTATCATGAGATAAGGCTGATTCAAATTCCATCAAAACCCACTCATACCATCACCTCTTGCCCAGACCCTGCTAATATTTGGGTGTAAAGAAGAGGAAAGAAGAGAGCTACTTACACAGGGAACCAGGAGAGCTTACTTATTCACAGGGAACCAGCGAAGGAGAGATGAGTGACCCAGGAGCCACAGTTCTGGAGTAGCTGCTCCATGAGGGATGGAGCCGCAGTTCTGGTATAGCTGCTCCATTGGGGGATGTCCTCCTCAGCACCTCAGAGGCTGAGAGAGATCTTGGAGTCATAGTTGACTCCAAGATGAACATGAGCCGGCAGTGCAACGAGGCCATCAACAATGCCAATCACATCTTGTCGTGTATTAACAGATGCATGACCAACAGATCAGGGGAGGTGATGCTCCCCCTCTATGCAGCACTAGTCAGGCTGCACGTGGAGTACTGTGTCCAGTTTTGGGCGCCGCACTTCAAGACGAACACGGAAGATCTGGAAAGGGACACGGAAAGGGACATGGAAGATCAGGGGAGGGCCACGTGCATGATTAGTGGTCTTCTTGAAAGACCCTACAAGGAGAGATTGAGAGATCTGGATCTCTTCAGCCTATACAAAAGACGGCTGGAATGGGTTTCCAAAAGACATGATGCTGTCACCTAACTTGGAGGTCTTCAAAAGGAGGCTTGACAATCACCTGGTTAGGGTCGTCTGACCTCAGTCCTCTTTCCTGCCAAGGACAGGGGGTCAGACACATTGATCCATTGGGTCCCTTCTGACTCTATAATCTATGAATCTGAGACTAGAGTGGCCCTGGAAAACCAGAAGTGGAGCATACAGAGAGCACAGTAAGCTGGGAGTGGGGATCAGCATCCCATGCCCTGAGAAGCAAGGCAGGACAACCCCAGAGGTATTGAGCCAGCAGACAGCTGGAGATTAAGCTCAGAAGACTTTAATTAGGCAGGGAGACACCAGACAGAGAGAAGCCGCAGAGCAGATCAGCATTTATGGTGAGGGAGTGATGCTGCAAAGAAGGCCAGACGGAAGTACGGTGGCTAAGCCCCGATTGTTAGGGTACTGGTTCTTTTTTTACTTTCACTTTATTTTTTTTTTTAATCTGTGGCTGTGTTTCCTGTCATGTCCTTGTCTCCACAGGCCAGCAGATTGTTGCATCAGGTGGGCAGAACCCCAACCTGAACTATTTAAAAGGGAAAAAATCCCCAGACAAATCAAAACCCCTGGACTGGGGTTACCAGCCCAGATGGGCTTTTGTTTTTTTGTTGGTTTAGATTACTTTTGGTTTAGCGGGATTAACCATCAGGGAGAGGGGATATACAAAAGGCCCTCCCCTAACCAACTGTAGGACTTACCTGAGACTGAAGGAGAACTCCAGTAGTCTGTGCCAATTTAGTTCTGCTGAGACAGTTGTCTAGATGCACACAAGCCTTTGAAAGTAAAGAAGAGACAACAGTTAAGATCAAAAGAAAAATGGTGGTGTAACATCTGAGTGGTGCTAGGCTGAGGTATAGGGGAGGTCCAGAAGAAACCTACTTTGAGCAATCATCATTCAGTGATGTTTTTACCACCTTCTGATTGTTATCATCCTAAAATATCAAGACATGGCAGGTGAGAGTCAGGACTACCGCTACAGAAACCAGGAAAGTGAGCACGTGACTGAAGGTCAGGGTTGGGAAGGTACCAGGAGGCTGTACCTGTAACTTTAACCGGACCAAGCCCTGGCAAACTGATGCATTGGCTGGGAACTCAACAATGGCCTAACTGATGCAACAACATGGGTCTCTCAGGGGGCATGATGGGAAACCCTGAACCATTCCAACAAACTTTGCATCTAGTAGGCCAGCTTCTGCAGCAATGGCAACAACAGGCCTGGGCTCAGAGAAACCAAGTAGAGCTGAAAGTTCCCAAGATGATACCTCAGGACAATCCAGAAGCATTTCTGAAAAGCTTTGAGTTGGCAAAGCTAGCCTCAGGGCTAAATCAGAGCTCCTGGTCTGGGCACTTGGGCATACTCTTGATTGGGCAGGCACAAGCCACCTATCAAGCCATGGTGTAGGGAGAAGCTCTAGACTATGACAAAGTAATGAAAAAATCCTATACTGTTTGGACATCAACCCTGAAAGATACTGCCAGATATTCTGAGCTAAGAAGAAAGAGGGTAAGTCTCCTAGGATCTTGCTTCAGCACCTGGCAGATCTACTGGAAAAGGAGCTAAGGCCACAAAAGATGTCCAAGGTTAATATATGCAACCAGATCTGTTAGAATAGTTTCTCTTGAACTTGGATGAGAACACATAAAGTTAAATGAGATGTCACCGTCCAAAATCATCAGCAGAAGCTCTGAGGCTGGCAGCGGATTTTGCAAGTGCCCAAGGAGAAAATGGCTATGAGAGAACTCTGAAAGGGGCTGAATAGAAAGACCCACGCAAAACTTGTTGGGCTTTTGGAATGTTTTTGGTGTGGCAAGCTGGAACATATGGCCAGGGAATGTACCAGCATGCCTCAGCAGGGGCCCTTTTCAGGAGACCTTCATTTTGAAGCACAGGAATACCAGAATGACCTGAAGGATAATGACCCAGTCAAAAAGTTGGATTGTAGCCTAGGAAAGAGCAGCTGAGAAGAGGAGAAAGAGAAACCTATGATTTAGACAACAGTCAGGGGGAAGAAGATACAAACCATCATTGATACCGGTTGTACCCAAACTGTCCGATGTAGCTTCTCTCAGCTGGGTGCGGGACGCAGTGGCAGCCCAGATGATATGCATGCACAGGCAACCCTGTATATATCCACGAAAGAGGTACCAGGTGGAGATCCTCAATAGAGCCAGAGAGAAGCCAGTTAACCTAGCGGAAGATCTACCTTACCCAATGATATTGGGCTGTGACTGAGAAGAGATCTAACAGTTGTTGTGTAGTCCTGTGGGGTCTGGCCAACTCTCACAATCTCAATATTGCACTGTTAGACAGGAGGGTGTGACACAATTGCACAAATACAAACACACAAATCAATTAGGTGCATACACACACACACTACCAATTCAAGCACATACACCCCAAAAGTTAGACACAGATCACTAACTTGTATATCATGCACACAATGCATAATATACATATACACACACACACACACACACCCCACCTACATATAGGTAAGTTCCTAACTTGGATGGTACAGTGTGTATGTGTGTGTTTGGGGTACCTGGGGGAAGGTTCAGGTGAGAGAGAGAGAGAGAGTTAAAGTGTAGGGAGTGAATCTTGCCAGAACCAGGATTAGAACCAGTGGACTACAGAGAAGCTGGCTGAGGGACTGAGGTTCAGTTTACTTAATGTAGATTGGGGCTGGAAACTGAGGCAGACAGCTTAGATATTGGGGGAGGGGGGCAGATAAGTAGTGGCAAGGAGGAGACAGCCAGGAAAGAAACTGAGGCAGAAACCTGGTTGCTCAGGGGAAAAGGAAGAGGCAATGGGGATAAGATAGTGGCAAAGAAATGGGGGGTTTGGAGGCAGAGAGGAGCTCAGGACAGGTGTTGGAGGTGGCAGTGAGTCAGAAGCAGGAGAGGGAGAAATGAAACAGAAGTTAGAGGGGCGAGCAGCAGAGATTGGAGCAGCGCCAAACCATAGTAAAAAAAAGCCCAACTTACAGGTCCAAATAACAGTTTTATTATTACACAGACAATACACAGCCCCATGAAATTATTGGTTCACACACACATACAAGTGCTCACAATGGCAGCAGGAGAAAGAGACTCAGCGGAAGGGCTAGAGTCCAGGCAGGGAAGAGAAGCAAAGTCCAAGTCCTTAGTTGAAGAGGGGGAGGTGGGTGATAGCTACCCCCTCTTCCAGGCTCAAAAGGGGTCCTTGTCCAGGAGGTGTTGTCCAGAGGGGGATCGCTGGCAGGGCCTCTGTGTGGATAGGTGGTGTGGCATGATGCTGGTCCAGACGGAGAGAACGTCACAGTGGGTCTGTCTTCACTGCCCCTTTTTATAGGGGCAGACCTTGCGTGACCCTAGTGACAGGAGGCATGCCCAGGCAAGGATCAGCCCCTGGCATACTGAGCATGTGTGCTCCATGCAGGGATGTGCAGTTTTGGGTGTCTGTAATGGTGGGGTACAATGGTAGAGTTGCTGCTTCTGCAGGGTCTTTTGTCTTTCAAATGCTGGGTTCTTGTCTCTGTTCCTGGGTGAAGTCTGTGGTTCCTGGATGAGTCAGTGGGAGGTGATGGCCCAGTCATTACAGGCCATTCAGTAGAGGCCTGCTACGGTTGTATTTCAGTCATTCCCAATCACTGTCATTCATTGGGGAACCAATTTACATGGGAGGGACACATGACACATGGGATGTCCTGGCACAGGACACAAGATAGACACTTCACATACAAAATGGAAACTTGACATGACTTTGGTTCACTTACAAACACAGGCATAAACCATACAATATCCATATAAAACAATAAAAATCAATATGAAAATGATAATAATACAATATAAATCTTATCTTAAGTCTGAGCTTGCTTATGCTTGTCTATAGGGAATAGAGAGGGAGGGAAAGAAAAGTCAGAAATAATTGGGGAAGGGAAGGGAATATGATATATTATCATATATATATATATATATATTTTTATTTTTTTTTTAAAGAAAAACTGGGGGTTTTGCTACAGTTGGAGGTAGTGAGAACCCAGAGAGAAGACCAACTAGGACTCACAGGAGAAGAATCAGAGGAATGGAAGGATCTAACCTAGATAGTTTGTCTACCAACATGCACTTTTGAGAGGTGCAAGTGGGAGAGGAGGCATTCCATGCCATTATCCAGACAGAGCTGTCCTAGAATGACAAACAGGTAATCTGCCCTAAGCGGTGTCACATATTCCCCCAGTTTGAATTTTGAAAGAGCTTACTTTATAGACTCATAGAATCATAGAAGTAGGGTCAGAAGGGACCTTGTAGATCTTCAAGTCTGACCCCCTGCCTGGGCAGGAGAAAAGGCTGGACTCATTTGAGGTAGTCATCAAGCCTCTTCTTAAAGATCCCCAGGGTAGGAGCCAGCACCACTTCCCTTGGAAGTTGGTTCCAGATCCTAGCTGCCCTAACTGTGAAGTAGTTCTTGCAGATGTCTAATCTAAACCTACTCTCTAATAATTTGTGTCCACTGTTCCTTGTCATGCCAGGGGGCGCTAGGGGAAACAGTGTCTCCCCTAAAACCTTCTGGTCCCCCCTAGTGAGTTTATAGACAGTCACCAGGTCCCCCCTCAGCCTTCTCTTGTGAAGGCTGAACACGTTTAGGTCCCGCAGTCTTTCAATGTAGGGGCTGCCCTGTAATCCCCGGATCATGCAGGTGGCCCTCCTCTGGACCCTCTCAATGTTGTCCACATCCCTCCTGAAATGGGGTACACAGAACTGGACGCATTACTCCAGCTGTGGCCTGACCAGCGTCGCATAGAGGGGGAGGATTACCTCTCTGGCTCTACCTGAGATGCACCTGTGGATGCACGACAAGGTCCGGTTAGCCCTGTCAACTGTGACCTCGCATTGTCGGCCCATGTTCATCTTGGAGTCAATAATGACTCCAAGATCCTTTTCTGCCTCTGTGCTCTCAAGAAGGGAGTTTCCCATTCTATAAGTGTGCTGCTGGTTTCTAATGCCTAAGTGCAGCACCCTGTACTTGTCAGTATTGAAAAGCATCCTGTTTTTGCTAGCCCACCACTGTAACCTATCCAGGTCTTGCTGCAGTCTTTCCCTCCCTACTAGCGTGCTCACCTCACCCCAAATTTTGGTATCATCAGTGAATTTAAACAGGTTACATTTCACCCCGTCATCCAAATCGCTGATGAAGAAATTGAACAGCGCAGGCCCAAGGACCGAGCCCTGGGGGACTCCGCTGCCCACTTCCTCCCAGGTTGAATCCACCACCACCCTCTGAGTACGACCCTTGAGCCAATCTTCAATCCTTCTGACTGTGTAGGCATCAATGCCACGGTCACCTAGTTTTTTAATGAGGATGGGGTGGGAGATGGTGTCAAAGGCCTTGCTGAAGCCTAGAAAGACTACGTCCACAGTGACACCTGCATCCATTGCCTTTGTGACCTGATCATAAAAGGCAATCAGGTTGGTCTGACATGACCTGCCCCTAATGAAACTGCGGTGATTGCCCTTGCACATCATCCCTGAAGCCGGCCTATCACAGATGTGCTCCTTGAGGATCTTCTCAAAGAGTTTCCCAAGGATAGAGGTAAGACTGACAGGCCTATAGTTGCGGGGGTCCTCTCTCTTCCCTTAGATGGGAAGATGGGGACCACGTTAGCTATCTTCCAGTCATCTGGCACCTGGCCTGAGCACCACGAGCGCTTGTAAAGCTGTGCTAAGGGCCCTGCAATAACCCCAGCTAGCTCCCTCAACACCCTGGGGTGGAGAGCATCTGGACCCGCTGACTTGAACACGTCCAGCCCCTCCAGAAGCTCTCTAACCCGGTCCTTCCCAACCTGAGGTCTGGAGGCATTCCCTTCAAGTCCGTCTGTCATCACAGCGGGGAAGTCCCGGTCCCTGCACAAGAAAACGGAGGTGAAGAATTGGTTGAAGAGTTCCGCTTTCTCCTCTGGCACAACCACCAGATTGCCCAGCGTACTTTGCAGGGGCCCCACATTACCCAGTGCCTTCTTCATCCTCCCTATATATTTGAAAAAGGACTTTTTATTATCCTTGATCTTGGACGCTAGTCCTATCTCTATGTCCACCTTAGCTTTCCTGACAGCCCCCTCTACAAGCCCGAACAGAGGAGTTATACTCCTCTTTGTAGATAGCACCCCCCTTCCACTGGGTGTACGCCACCTTTTTGGTAAGCAGGTATTCCCGGATGCCTTTGGTAAGCCAGGGGGGCTTTCGGACACTCTCGCCCCCCTTGCTTCTTGTTGGGATGGACTCCCCTTGGGCCCTGAGTATTGTTTCCTTAAGGAACGACCACTCGTCCTGGACACTGAGTTCCCCTGCCCTCAAGAACCCCAGCGCTTCTCCCACTAGTCTCCTCAACTTGTTGAAGTTGGCCCTCCAACTAGGGCTACCATCTTGCTTCAGGCCCTTGACACCCTGTGCTGGATGGTGAATTCCAGGAAGCCATGTTCATTATCGCCCAGGTGGTCAAGAACCTGGAGGCCCCTTACCAGATCATCGCCTGTGGCCAGGACCAGGTTCAACAGGATGTTTCCTCTGGTGGGACCGTGCACCTCCTGGATTAAGTGGAGGTCCTGTATCTCAGCTAGGAACCTCCTGGAACGGTCCATCCTGGCTGACTGTTCCTCCCAGCAGATGTCTGGGTAATTAAAATCACCCATGACAACTACATCCCTTGCCTTAAGTGCCACTGCAAGCTGGCCCGAAAATTCCCAGTCCAGCTCCTCCCCTTGGTTGGGGGGTCTGTAGTAGACCCCCATCGTCAAATCGCTCTCCCCACAGTCCCCTTGAATCTTAACCCAGAGCACTTCAGCTTGCCCCTCCTCTGACCCCATTCTGCTGGCAGAGGATGTGTATTGCTCCTTGACATAGAGTGTCACACCCCCACCTTTCCTTCCTTCTCCATCCCACCTGTAAAGCCTATAGCCCCTAATGCTAACTGCCCAGTCATGGGACAAATCCCACCACGTTTCTGTTAGCCCTATGACATCTGGGTTCGAACTAGCTATTCTGAGGGCGAGTTCCTCCTGTTTATTTCCCATTCTGTGAGCATTGGTATATAGGCATTTAAGGCCTTTCAAGACTGTGTGTGCCACCCCCTGTTTAGGGAGACTGTCTGGACCCCCATTTCTTACCTTAACACTCCTTGCCTTTGTCACCTGTCTTGCTCGGATGGTGTCTCCTTGTCTTCCTGCGTCCCCCTCCCCCAGCGAGGCTAGTTTAAGAATTAAGTCAGGTCATCAAGAAGGACAAGAAAGACAAGAGATACCTCAGCTATTGATCCCTCAACCCTACCAGACCCCACTATTGAAACTGGCACATGCAAATCCTCTGGGAGGACATATGGGCAGGGGAAAAACATGGGCCCATTTGGCCAAATGGTGTTTTTGGCCACACCTGTATAAGCAAGTCAAAGACTTCTGCTGAGCATGTCCAAATTGCCAACGGTTAGCCTAAAGAAACCCCCACAGGCCCCACTACAATCTATGCCAGTAGTGTCAGTCTCTTTTGTGCAGATAGCTTTAGACATAGTCAGGCCACTACTGAAGAGTTCAGCGGGACCCCAGTTTATATTAGTCCTAACTGATTATGCCAAATGGTTTCTGGATGCTGCTCCACTTTGCTCAGTTATGGAATATTGGATAGCAGAGGAATTACTGAAGTGGATACTGAGGGTCAGCATTCCCAAATAGATAATTGTCAACCAGGGGACTAGTTTTATGTTGCATGCCATCTGCAGCTTTTGCAGCTTGCTTCAAATGTAGCACCTGTGGATGTACATCAGCCCCAGACAAATGGGTTGGTAGAGAGGCTTAATGGCACCCTTAAAAATATGCTGTGTCAGTGTGCCCAAGAGGAGCCCTGGAAGTGGGACCTGTTAGTGTCCTCAGTCTTGCTTGCCATAAGGGAAGCCCCTCAGTCTTCCCTGGGGTTTGCCACATTTGAGCTTGTTTATGGGCATCAACCTCAAGGACTCTTAAATATAGTAAGGGAGGGTTGGAAGAGAGAAGAACCTATGAGCCCACAACCCTCTGAATACATACGAGAACTGAGACACAGGCTGCAGAGGGCCAAAGAGGTCACTTGAGACCCCCTCTGTTGAGTGCAGCAGAAACAAAAAGAATATTATGACAAGGGTGCACAGATGAGAGAGTTTAGCAAGGGACAAAAGGTGTTAGTGCTTCTTCCCAGTACTACTAGTAAGTTCCTGATGTTCTAGCAAGGGCCCTTTGGGATACTGAGATGAGCTGACACAGTAGATTATGAAGTGTTCCACCTGGGACACAAGAAAGAGAAACAAATTTACCACATTAATTTGCTAAAGTTATGGCAAGAAATAGAGGGTCTATTATCTACCCCAGTAAGAGAGAGATTAGACATAAAGCGGAGAAAAATAAAAATTCAGAAGAATGGGAAATTGCAAAGAACATCCATCTAGGATCCCAACTGACAGGGGAGACAAAAGGTGCAGTTAGAACAGCTAGTACAAGAATTTTGCGATATGCTTAGCGAAATTCCCAGATGTGCAAAGGGAATAAGTCACATCATTGTCATATCAGAGGAGAAAGCGTTAAGGGAGAAATGACAAAGAATCCCTTACTATCAATATGACCTAATAAGAGCTGAAATAGATAAAATGTTAGCTTAGGGTGTGATCACTGAATCTCAAAACCCCTGGCAAAGGCCCATAGTAGTCATGCCAAAACCAGATGGATTGCTAAGGCTGTGCATAGACTTTCAAAAATTGAATGCCATCTTTAGAATTTGATGCTTTTCAGATGCCACGAATTAATGACTTACTAGAGAGGGTAGAGCAAGCAAAATATATATCTACCCTGGACTTAACTAAGGGGTATTGGCAAGTGCCAATATGAAAGAATGTTCAAACAAAACCCGCCTTCAGCACTCCACTGGGTCTTTATAAGTTCAAACGCATGCCATTCAGTCTACATGGTGCAGCAGCAATGTTTCAAAGACTAATCGATTGGGTACTAGCCCCATATCAAAGATATCCTGCAACCTGCCTGGATGACATCCTCATTTACTCAAATGAGTGAAAGCAACACCTAAAAGCCCTTCAGGAGGTCCTCTAGGAACTCCAGTTAGCTGGTTTAATGGCCAGCTGAGGAAAATGCATATTAAGAAAGGCAGAGACCAAATATCCTGAGTTTTCAGTGGGACAGGGATGTATCCAACCACTAACCAATAAGATAAAGGCCATAAGAGACTACCCTCTGTCCCAAACTAGAAAACGTTTGAGGGCTTTTCCCAGGCTAGCCAGTTACTACTGGCACTTCATTCCACATATCGCGGAGGTGGCCACACCATTAACAGACTTCTTCAAGAGAAAAAGCTCAGGCCCAATAAAATGGGATGAGTCATGCCTCCAAGAATTTCAGAGAATGAAAACAGCACCATGCCTTGACATTGTCCTAAAGACTCCTGATTTTACACATCCTTTCATTCTTCAGATCGATGCCTCTAATCAAACCATGGGAGCTGTGTTGTGCCAAGAAATGGACAGACTGGACCAGCCCATATCCTATGCCAGCTGCAAGTTGAATCCTCACAAACAAATGTACTCCACTATGGAGTGAGAATGTCTAACCATAAATTACTCAGCCAGGAGTTTACATTAATAACTAACTACGCCCCTCTGAAATGGCTTAAGACCTCATAGGCTGATAATGCTCAGATAACTCATTGGGCCCTAGCTCTACAATCCTTTCATTTTTGTATTGAATATAAGCCCAGCATTGCCAGCTTGGTAGCGGACTTTCTGTCTTGGTGCCGTGTGGATGATCCTGCTCCAGCAAATCCCATCACTGCAGGGGTGAATCTTCCACATCCTAAGGAACTGATAAGAAGGCAACTAGTGGCATCTTAAAGGGGAGGATGTATAAAGAAGAGGAAAGAAGAGAGATACTTACTGACAGCTGCAGGGAGCCAGCGAAGGAGAGACGAGTGGCCCAGGAACTGTGGTTCCAGAGCAGCAGCTCTGTGAGACTAGAGAGGCCCTGGAAAACCAGAAGTGGAGTGTGCAAAGATTGCGGTGAGCCAGGGAGTGGGGATCAGCATCCTGAGCCCTGAGAACCAGGGACATTCCCAGCACCATTGAGCCAGCAGACAGATGGATATTAAGTATGGAAGAGATTAATTAGGCCAGGAGACAGTAGCTAGAACGAATCTGTGCATCAGAGTGGCATTTGCAGCAAGGGGGTGATGCCTTGAAGAGGGCTAGTCAGAAATAAAGTGGCTGAGCCCCATTGTTAGAGTACTGACTCTTTTTTTACTTTCACTTTCTTTTGACTTTCAAGTGATCACATGACCAAAGGCCAGGGTTGGGAAGGTACTAGGTGGCTTTACCTGTAAATTTAACTGGGCCAAGCCCTGGCACTGGGCAACACAAAATTGAGGTACCCAATTACCCATTGGGAATTATGTTCAGGGAATGATATTTTGCTTTTTACATCAAGGTCAACAAACATTAAGCTAATTACATCTTCAGTCCTGAAAAGGCTTGAAAGAACCACTGTCAAATAAATCTTCAAAAGCCTGTATTTCCAATCACCCCATACTTCTCTCCTTTAATTCTAAAATTTAGAAGTTATACAAAAGTCGTTCTTGTGCAAACCAAGTCAAGTGGGATTTAAAGATACTCCAGGCTGTCATACTTTTGCTGTTCACAATAAAAGGATTAACATTTTTACTATGGAAGTGTATTTCAGATCAAAGTCTAACAGATTAAATGCTATAGAGTGACAAATTGAGATCCTGAAGACCCAAGCATTCCATAATAACCAGAAATTAAAGAGTATGGAAGCAGGTTATGTGAAACTTTTTAAAATTTCCCTATCTTAAGCGAATATTTTTCATAGAAACATACCATTGTACCGCAGCAAGGAAAAACCAATCACAAAAGTAAGTAGCAAAACTTCTGTCACAGGAGAGTTTGGGCTTGGATTTGGATATTTAAGGATGCATACTTAGCACCTACGGTAAAAGACTATTCAGTGTTGCATAAATGGAATATTAGAAAATGATGTCCACAGTTGCTGTGGTGAAAAGGGTTCACAAACTATCATTTTACACCAGATGAATCATATTTGTGCCATCTTACAAAAATAAAAATATATTCTATAACTTTGCCCTTCCAAAAAAAGTGTGTGTGAGGGAAGGGAGTGGGGGGGGGGGTGGAATTGATCAGTTCACACCTGTTGCCAAATTTTCAGAGGAGTTTAAACTCTGCCTCTCAATTTGTACGTATTTTGAACATGTTTGTCATCTGAGTCCACATAAAACTAAACAGGCATTGAATCACTTGATCTGTAGGCTCAAATGTTCTTCTGGCTGCTGATTTCATCACATGCAGGTTCAACCAATTATGAGTGCAAAACAGCAGGTTCCAATTTGAAGTTTGTTTGTTTTTTTAATCTGACTGGGATTTCTTGTTACATATTTCAGGGAGTTCAAATTATTCTTGCAATAACAAATTGCAGAATTTTAACGCTGTGTGGACTCCCTTGATAAAATATTTGGAAGACATACAGATAATTTAAACAGAAATCAGTCTAATTTTAGCTCAATATTTTGTAGAATAAAGAGCTTGAGAGTGCCCCATGTCAGTAAAGTGAATTGGAAAGTTTTTCATCTGCATGTTTATTTCACAGTGGGTAATACCAGCATGGGGTAACTAAGATTAGGATATATATTTTATTTTATTATCTAATTCCTACTTATTTTGAATTGCACAATGTTTATAGAGAAGACTTTAATAAAAAAAAAGTTGTATTGAAAAAAATCTCCATGTGTACTCTCCCAGAGGTATAATAAGCAGAGACGGTGTCCTGGGCAAAGCCTGCAGAGGAGTGAAGGTGTTCCCAGAGCAAAAGATGTTCACACGGTTGTGAGAGTGGGGAATGACACAAGTTCTCAAAGCAGGGGGTAGAGAAAAAGCAGTTCCAAAACAGTCCCTGCCTGAGCTGCTGCCTGACCTAGATGTTTCTCTTAAAGCATCGGCAGAAACCAGGGACTGTTTTGTGGTTTGCAGAATAAGTCATGGTGCATCTCTTGCTGCCGGGGTGAAGACACCTTAGGCATTGGGGACAATTCCAACACCTTTCCTAACTTGGCACACAAAGTGAGTGCTGCTCTTGCTCACCCCTAGTTATAATACCGTACTCTCCACATTTCTACCTTTTCTTGGAGGTAAAATGTTCATTCTTTGGAAGTTCTTGATGCTTCACAAACAATTCAAAATCGATCCCCTTACCTGTGAATTAATTATGATGTAATTCTCTATTTAATTGAGCCAAGTTTCTTGACTAGACCATTCAAACCAAATGGTATGAAAAATTATATATGATTCAGCTTTTAATTTTGAAGGTCAAAACTCTGAGTCAGACTAGAACAGCATTGATTTCTCTGAGCTTCATTTGAACATCATGCTAATAGTGGCAGAAAACAACTTACTATGACTGTCCAAATAATCACACAACCACCTTCCTATATTTGTGTAGGTGCTAGGCACTGCGGAAGACTTCTCTCTCAAGGGAGAAGGACTGCCTTGTGCTAGTACTATTACTAGAAGCAGACTGCAAGGTCAGTAGGGAGCAAGGCCATAGAATAGCCCTGCCTTTCCACATATGCATTCTCAGGAGCAGAGTTGGCCGGATACAAAGTAAGTAAATGATACATTTGTCCTGGGTATGACCATAAACTGCATCTGACTGGAGGGCCTGGTGACAACATACTGGGGCTACTTATGGTAGGGTAAGCCCTATAAAATAACACAATATTGCAACCTCTAGAGTAAGACAAGTATAAGATGCCTCAAAACCCTAGCCCCCACTGCCTTGTGTGTATGCCTTGGTTGAAGGAAGGCTAAGTGACATCACCCTGACAGAAACGTGCCCTTACTGAGGTGTTTGGCATTCAGAAACAGTTCTTATCTGTTGCTCCCTGGCAAAGTACAAAGTACAAAGGCACTGAGTGTTTGACTTGGTCTGGTCTTTAGATTCTGTCTCAGTGGTCTGAAGTGAGGATTGTAGGTCTTGGCCAAACTCCACTCCTCCATACTCTTGCCTAAGCATAAGCATCAAAGTCTTGGCGTGGTCTCAATGTGATGGTCGCAGGACCTCACACAAGCAGATTAATCAAGCACCTGACTAGACCTCTTACACTTACACCATGATCCAGAGGCTGATGGTTGCCTATTAAACAATGCATCTTTGCAAAGAGACCTCTTCCTTTCTGAACACAACTGTCTCTCCTCTCAGAACACAGAGAAGCATGGAGCTGCCATAATAATGCAGTGGTGGGCCTCATGCCAATCTATCTATTCAAAATCATGTCTAGTCTCCTGTCTTATGATTAGATTATAAACTTTCTGGATCAAAAGTGTTCTTTCTGCACTGTATTTGCATGGCACCCCCATGCCCAGGGGTCCAGGTTGTAGAAGGCACAATATAGTACTTACTAGTAACTCTGCACCCACCAAAACACCTTAGGGTTGGTGCAGGGCATAATACTCTTATAGAATTACATCTCTAAAAAGATGCAACATACAGTGCTATTTATTTTAACAAAATATAATAGGAAAAAGGTGTGCTTTGTTTTTATGGTATTTTAACTGCATAAATGCTCCTAGTCACATATACAGTGAGATAGCATACACTCAAACTACTGTAAAGTGGACTCCTGCAGCCAGACCACTTTTCACCTCTGGATGTATATTTACTTTTTATCATGGGAGCAAAACTAACTCTGAAATTCCTTTTAAAAAAAGCCTTCAGGGAGTTAATGCTTCCTAACTTCCTTCCTCTGACTCACAAGAAACCCTGCCACCACTTTCTGGGTTTTCTTAATAATAGCTCTCATTTTGTTTTGCTATTGCAGATTCCTGTCCTGATTTATTAAAAGACTAAAAAGCAAATTTCTTTCTAGCTAACCCATGAAGAAAAGATGTCATTGTGTTAGGCAAGTGATGCAGAAACTCATTTCCCTTCTTTTGGAACCTACCAGGTTCTATAGAACTTAGATAACATTCAGATTTTGTGAACATACAAAATAAATCCAAGACTTTATTACCCTCTCACTGC
Source organism: Crocodylus siamensis (assembly GCF_052110815.1). NCBI lineage: Eukaryota > Metazoa > Chordata > Crocodylia > Crocodylidae > Crocodylus > Crocodylus siamensis. The sequence goes on along the minus strand of NC_143396.1, from coordinate 152,795,993 downwards.
TGTAACATAACGGAAGACAAGTTCTGTATGTTGAAAATATATCCAGCTAATTCTAAGCCTCACCAAATTACTGTTCTCTCTTTCTAAAGCTCTTTTTTTTTTCTTTCTTTGTAAACACAGCAGTAGGAAAGAAGACTCACAGGGATAAAAAGGCAACTCTGCCAAAACTATTATTAAATCACCACAAGGAACGTTGAGCTGATTGTGTCATCTGAGTGGGATCTTTCTGTGTTTACACACCAGCTAAGTTCTTACAAAAAGTGTAACAAATCAGTAAAACCACAACACAGATATCTTGGCTCTTTGTAAAAGGGAAGATTTTTGTCTAAAAATGAAAGAGAGAGAAAGAAAGAGCAAAAAGATTGTTGAAGTTTTACAAATATTTTGTTTCACAAAGCTGTGGCCCCCCTGGATACATGATATGCAAAATAAATACACCTCAGACTACTTTGGTGGACATAGTTTATGTTACATTATATATCATTCCCCACAAATTATTATGGTGTAGCTAGACAGTACAGGCAAGGATACATGGAGACAAAGACTCTTCTGTCAGATCTGTTGCTGTTCCACTATGGAATACTAGGCTTCAATGAAACACAAGACTTATGCAAAATTATGAAAGTACAGATGAATTAAGCAATTCAAGTGCCTATCGCCAACCATCTTTTAGCTATAGGGAAAGATTTATCAGCACCCACTTTGCTACTTCCACATCCTTCTTTTAAAGTCCTTTCCTTTTCTACTTTCCCTCCAGTGTCTACAGAAGCATGGGTGGAAGAGAGAAAGAGAAGATTGGCTTTAAGTCCCTGGATGGCTAACATCAAATTCCTGCAGTTGGGAGACCAGGGTGAAGAAACCTGAGTGAAGAGAACTGTTCATTACAGACATACTTAGTATAGGAAGAATCAGAGAGTAAGCAGTTTGTGTTTACTTTAGCATGTCAAAGTGGCTGTCAGCAATGGCCAGTCTGAAATTAGTCCTCTAGCAGTGTTTTACCTTGCAAGCACAAGTACATTTGCATACTCCATTCTGGGCTTTGTTTGCTTGTTTGTTTGTTTCTTTGTGAGACAGCCGAGTACTAAAATACTCTGCAGAAGAAACGTGCTTGCGCCGTGCTATAGAAAGCAATGTCTTTCATGCCAGGTTTTCAATTACCAGTCTACAAAGAACAAAGCAAACTGGCAAAGCAGAGGGGATGGTGTGACATGAGTACGAGAGCTGATCCTGTGCACGTTTTCAGAGAAACCCAATGTTCTGTGCTTGTTTGGCAGGTTGCCCAGCACAGAAGTTGGCATTTTGTTAGTGTGACAGACCTCTTTTTGAAAAGCAATACATATTTTCAAGGGACTGTGGGTTGAAATTTGAGTCTGTCAGCTTTCACAGTGCCCTTTTCACATTGCATCCCTTTATACAGTGTCCCCTTACTTTTACAAATGTAGTAAGCAGAGAGAATACTCATTCTTCTGAGATTTGAAGGACTAAAAATCCTCCATAGTTTATTTGCTGTCCAACTACAATGTCAAATGTCACATTAGAGCTAGTTCTCTCTTGATTCATCTCTTTTCCAATACCATCTTATCTACGCAGCATTAATCAGCAACAAATCAGAATGGACAGAATACAACTACATTTACTCAGCCCTGGCCACCTCATAAAAACACATGATACAAGCTGCATCCAAGACTTTAAAATGAACTTTCTGGTTGCTGTGTACCACACACCTAGCTAAAACTTACCAATTTCATTTCATCCACAATACCGAGTGCATGTCAAATTAGGATGCTAACAAAGAGGACAGGAATTTCATCCTTTTGAATTACTCCTTAACATTGTCAACAAAGCAGATATTAACAAACTGTGTTGAAAAAAGCAACACATTGGGGCTTTGAGGTTAACAACAACATCAGAGAGAGAGAGGTTGTATTGAAATTGTAGTATCTTACTTGAAAGAAACTGATGACTTGGAAATACGGTCTCAATGAAAGCTAAGTGACAATTTAAAGAAGGCTGCTATGCTTAATTTAAACAGATTTCATAAATGTGTGTTGGTATTACGAAATTGTTTATAATAGCAACACTAATGCATCTGCTCCATCTTTGTGCAGTTACCTAGACTACATTGCTTGACACCACAGTTCTGTAATAACCTCCATCTGCTCTGCTGTGTCTGTCATTTCTTTTCCTATAACATATTGTGACAGAGGCTTCATTTACCTAAACTTATCTTGGCAACTTGTACTTCATTAAAGAGAATCCTGCAACCATCAGTTAAAGCTTTCTTTTCTGGCCATGCATAGCTAAGCTTCATAAATCATTCTTTCACTTTCCATTTTGCAGCTTCTGGAAAGGTAACATTATTGAATTCAGATCACTGGAATAGAGCAGTACTAAAATGTTTATTGACCAGCTTTTAGGCACTGAGCTCTACTTTGAATCCAGACAGTAATATTAGCTAAAGCTTTCAAATTTTAAAAGGATATCACTAATATGTTTTATACATTGCTATAAATACTGTTTGATGGCAGGCCACTTTAGCAAGCTAATACCAACCTAACAGAAACAAAATATTATTAACATATATAACTCCCTCCCTCCTTGTCCTCTTTTGCTTTACTTGGCACCTACAAAGGAAGGGCTACACATACTTTGTTCCATAACTTTCAACTCCAGATGAATAAGATGCAAATTAGAGGGGGGAGAGGAGAGGGCAAAGGGCCTTGGACCACTTATCCTCTTATTGAGCTGGATTTGCACCAGAAGAAGCACCTTGTACAATTTAAAGTAGCATGAACAACCATTTGTCTTAAGTGCATTCATTCCTGATCTGCACCAAAATGCAGAGAAAAACAGGTCTTCTCTATTGCAGTACAGGTATCCAAATTGTCACCCAGTGCCATTTTTTTCAAAAGAGAGGATAATCTGACACTGTGTGACAATTGCTATGGATCACAATTGACCAGAACTACACCTTTTTGCACCAAGTGATAATGATCTGACCCTATATTTTCTGTGTTGTATGGGTGAAAAGAGAAACCCTTAGGGAGGAGGGGCAAAAAGCCTTTTTTTTTGCTGAATAATTTATTCACAATGGAAACTATTTCTGAACTCCGGTCCATTCAGCAAATATTTTTGTACAAGTAATAAAAAGAAGAAGAAAAAATGTAGGAATGACAAAACCATGTTTTTGGACATTTTAGAAGTGATTTTTTCCAGAACTCATATCAGAATAGGTTCACAAGAGTACTGGGGACTTAGGAAGATAGGACAGTCACCTACAATGTGAGTGACCTGGTTGATTCAAAGCAGAGATTTAAACAAAAATCTCCCTGTGACGACGGTAGGTATTGTAGGGCTTGCTAGCACTGCCCTGAGCTCGTCTGCCTACCAGTGGTGACACGGTGGACCTTGGCTCTGGATCACCTGGTCTGCCAGGAAGTGAATCTTATGTTTTCTTGCCTGCCATGACTTTGGTGACATATATATTCCCAAGAGGCACTACCCACAATGATCCTGCCTGGTCTTGATCTCTGTTTCTTCTGTGGGGCTCCAAAACCTCCCCTTTACCCCAGCCTAGCCTCTCCAGATGGTGTTCACAATATTCTTCCACAGCCAAGTCGCAGTGCTGCCTGTCATGGCCTTATTTTGGCCCTCTACCCCAGGGTGTCCTTGGGCCTCTTTTGGGTACACCCTTCCAGGGACCAGTCTTGGCCTGTGCTCCAGAAAATCAAAAGAAACAGCAAAAAAAAAACCCATAGAAATCCCCAGCTGCTTCTCAGCCTTCTTGTCAGGCTCTGGCAATGTCCCTTTTACTCTTGATAAGGTGCTCAACATCCCAATCACCATAATCCAGACAAAATCCCTTGGTCCATTCTTTGCTATGTGCTAGCCTACTCTGCACCCCTGTGAACATTCACGGTACCTTTGGGGTCTCTCCCATGTGCAGGAAGGCTCTACCTGTGGCTGTAGTTTGTTTTTGTTTTTTCCCCTTGGGCCCTCCTCTGGATCCTCTGCTGAAAAATTCCACACTAGAGATTCTCTCAGGCCTTGTGGACTCCCTCACTCTGGATCCTCAGCTATAGCTGTGCTCCAGAGATTACCACTGGTCGTGTGTGTGCAGGCCTCTGCCTGCCTCAGGCTCACTCCCACAGCATTCCTCAGGCACTTTCCATAGCTTCTGCCTGCTGAGATGCTCGACCACTCCTCTCTCCCTGAAGCCTGCAGGGAACTGACCCCTCTCTGCCCCTCTCCAGAGCCAGAAATACCTTTGGGCGGCCTCCCTCCTCCAATCTGAGGTGGAAGGCTGCTCCAGAAGTTGGGTGAGTATTTGCCTTTCTTTCCAGTATCCAGCTGCAGCCCTGACAGCCCTCCATATTGTGAGTTTTGTCTCACTCCTTCACACTCCCGATATTACAGGTGAGTGTCCTAACCACTAATCTCTAAAATATTCAGCTGTCTCCTTTTTTTTTTTCCATTGAACTTATTCTTCTTGGTATAAAATAGAATTTACTGGGCATGTCTACACATGCAATTAGCATGCCTGAGTAAAATCTGCCACAGTTTACACTGAAATATATTGCTCCCAGGTGCCATGTTTGAATGTATGCCCAGGACCACAGCACACTGAGATGGGGCAGTGCAGCCCCAGATGGCAGTGGGCCCTTCTGCAGCCCCCTGGATCAATATGCTGCAGAGGGGCTGACTGGAACATGAGATTCCTTCACTGCAGAACTAGCTAGCAAGTAGCCTCCACACTGAAGCACCTTCGTGCTCCATCCAGCCCCATCAGTGTCTACATGTGCAGTCTGGCAGAGTGAAAAGTTCTGCCATAGGATAGTATTTGTGTCTGGCAGTACTATCCTATGGTAGAGTTAATTAGTTTACTCCATCCTAATAGTCCCACATGTGTAGATGCTGATGTTTTAATGTGGAGTTAATTAGGCAGCTACAAAGTAAAAATCTCATGTAAACATGCCTTCTGACCTAGACAGTGTGGGAATGAATCTATAGCCTGATGGTTAGGATTGTCACTAGCGCTGTGCAAAATTTTGCTCAGTGTTTCATTTCAACATTGTTTAGACTCATTTAGAACTCAAAACAGTGAAATCAAAATGAAACGAAAGGCTATGAAACAGCCTCAAAACAAAACAAGGGCAGTTGAAATGTTTTGAAAGTTTCAAAACATTTCGAGTTTCAAAGCTGGGCTTGGTTGCAGAGAAACAGAAAGTAAGGAGAGGGAGGGGGAAAAGGGGGAAAGGACTGCTCAATATTGACATGTGTATCTGGCCAGAGACTGTGATCCAGGAGAATTCTCTGGAAGCTGCTGGAGAAAAAGCTTCTGCAGGGAAGGGAAGAAAGGCTGTCACAGTTTGGCTGCCTGAGATGTTAGTGCTACTGTGCTGCTTATTTACCTGCTGTTATTTAAAGTGATGGCCTAGGCTGAGGCTATAGGGGAGAAAAAGACCTCACTGGGGTGCACTACCACGCTGTGTAGAGGCTCCAGCACCAGTGAGGGCATGCCTCAACACACACAGTCACATGTCACAAGTTTTGCTTGTCAGCAGCCTGAGACGCAGTTTCCTAGAAACCCCTGCACTTATCTCCTTGAAACCTGGCAGATTGTGTGGCCTCAGCAGGGGCTACCATGCCTGCTGTTTGCACCCCGATATGCCTTCACACCTACAAGTGACATGAGTTTTGCTTTCAAGATTTTGAGGTGCAGTTTCCCAGAAACCCCTGCATCTATCTCCTTGAAGGCTGGCAGGCATTATGGCCTCAGAAGGGACTACCATCTCTGCAAGTTCCATCCAAATCAGACAGGAAATGACAAAGTTATAGGCAGTTTTTTACTTCCCCTTTATAGCCTCTGGGCAAAATGTTGAAACAGCAAAACAGTTTTGACAAAACGGAACAGAACAGTGCTTTCAAAACAAAACACAACTCAAAACAAAGCACTCTCCTGTCAAAATGGTAACATGGAAGTCAAAACAAAATGGTGCTGTTTCACACAGCCCTAGTTGTCACCTGAAAGATGGGCCACTTGGCCTCCAATCCCTGCTCCCATTGTTAGTTAAGTAAAACACAATGAAATAGTGAGATAGAAGAGGTTCTGAATGCCTCATTCCAAAATACTATTGTCTTTGAGAACCCCACAGAGACTTCCCTATCATGAAGTTCTTCCCAAGGGTTCTACCAATAGGCCTATGTTCTGACCCAGTTATTACTGTTACTACTGCCTGGGTTGATGGGGATTTTATAAAATGATGACAAGTTTGTATCAGCTTGCTTTTTTTTTTTTTTTTTTGGTCTTGGAATGTGGCCAACATTAAAATAATTTTAACTTATTTTCAGATGAGACTTTTTTATCAATGCAGACAGAAATTCTCAATTATAAAGATGCATCTTTTTAATGGAATATAATGCCAATAATTTCATTTCAGCTAGAGTAGTGTTTGCCTTTAAAAGATTTATTCTGAATCAAATACAATGTACAATTAAGTCTTGTTAAAAAGAAGCTTTTTATTTATGTATTTATTTAGGCCAAAGAATCCATTTTCTGTCCCAGATTTTAAAAATAAATTGTCTGTGACTTATAATTTTGATCCTCACAGTGATAAGACACATCAGCAGAGATGTTGCCTCAAGGAAGGTAAAGATTATGAATAAATCCCTTTCTTTTAGTATAAAAAAACACCCTTGGGTTTTGTCAGAAGCAACAAAAAAAAATGTCAACCAATCTGGATGCAGAGGCCCAATTCTGACCAGCCTTATAAACGGATTTACTCACAGTCTTTCCCTTTTCATCAGCAGAGCAATTTACAAAGGCGGTAAGCATAACCCCTGTGCTTACAGTTGGAGAAATTGAGGTGGAAGGGGCAAGATGATTTATCTAAAGCCATCCAGCAGGATCCTGGCCAACTTGAGAATAGAACCAGATGCCCTGAGTTCCAATCAGGTGCCCTATCCCTATGGAAGGCACTAAGCCAATAAACTCTAAGCTAAATGCAGAGTTGCTATGAAGTCATAAGGTACATTTTGGTTGAAATTTTGTCAGAAAATGGACAGAAATTATAAAATAGAAAATCCATTTAGATTATGGTCTTTCATGGAAGTGCAAAATTAATTTAACTTATGTGCCAAAGGAATGAAGAAAGCAGTGTAACAGGAGAATTCTGTGTTTCTGTTTAGATCTATGTTTCTGTTTAGCTATATGCAGTTAGTAAAACGTATATACTATATATTTAAACAGTGAGTGTAAATGAAACTCTTCAAAATATTCACATGGCACCACAATACCTAGTGGAGCTGAACACTGGTCATAAAACATTTATGAACCTCAATGTATGTTCATAAAGGATAAATAATAGGCCCGTGCAAATAGGTTAGTATTTGATTCAGATTCAGCCAATTCGGAAGACAGTGATTTGATTCAGTGATTCAAATCACTGCCCTCATTCGATTTGGCTGAACCAGAATCAAATACTAACATATTTGCACGGGCCTATTATTTATCCAGTGCTGATTTGGAGATTTGGATTTGGATGGGTCCTTCTCAACCTGGAAGGACGCGGGCAGTGGGGTTCCGCAGGGCTCGGTCCTCGGGCCTGCACTGTTCAACATCTTCATCAGCGATTTGGATGAGGGGGTAAAAAGCACCCTGTTCAAAATTGCTGATGACACTAAGATGTGGGGGGATGTGGGTACATTGGAAGGATGCAACAGGCTACAATCAGACCTCGACAGGTTACAAGGGTGGGCGGACGAGAATAGGATGGGTTTCAACACAGACAAGTGCAAGGTGATGCACCTCGGGAGGAACAACCAGCACCATACCTACAGGTTGGGGAACTCCCCTCTTGTCAGCACGGAGGCAGAAAGTGATCTGGGGGTCATCATTGATTCCAAGATGAATATGGGCCGGCAGTGTGGAGAGGCAGTAAGGAAGGCCAACCGCACCTTGGCATGCATCCACAGATGCATCTCAAGCAGGTCCAAGGAGGTGATCCTCCCCCTCTATGCGGCACTGGTCAGGCTGCAGCTGGAGTATTGTGTCCAATTCTGGGCGCCGCACTTCAAGAGGGATGTCAACAGCATCGAGAGGGTCCAGAGGAGGGCCACTCGTATGATCAGGGGACAGCAGGGCAGGCCTTATGAGGACAGGCTGCGGGACCTGAACCTGTTCAGCCTCCAAAAGAGAAGGCTGAGGGGGAATCTTGTGGCCTGTTATAAACTAGTCAGGGGGGATCAGCAGGCATTGGGGAAGTCACTGTTTCTCCGAGCACCGCCAGGAGTGACCAGGAATAACGGTCACAAGCTGGCAGAGGGTAGGTTTAGGTTAGATATCAGGAGGCGCTACTTCACAGTCAGGGCGGCTAGGGTCTGGAACCAGCTTCCAAGAGAAGTGGTGCAGGCTCCTACCCTGGGGGTGTTTAAGAGGAGGTTAGATGAACATCTTGCTGGGGTCATTTGACCCCAGTATTCTTTCCTGCCATGGCAGGGGGTCGGACTAGATGATCTGCTCAGGTCCTTCCGACCCTACAAACTATGAAACTATGAAACCTGGGGAGAGGCAGGCACAGAGGTTGTGCCTGCCTCTCTCTGGGTGTGGGGAGCCATGAGAGAAGCCCCTGTGGCTGCCCTACCTGGCCCCAGCCTCCCAGCACTTTAAAAAAAGGCCTGCACTCACAGGCTGTAGCAGTGGTGATCAGGGTCTCTGAGGGCTCATGGCAGAGCCCCCCACAATCCACCGTGCAGCACGGGGCAGTAGGAATCAGCCCCCTCCCCCCTGCCTGGAACTCATGCAGCAAGTGCCCCACACAGATGCAGTGTGGCTCGGCAGGGCACTACACACTGTCTGGGAGCTGGAGCCATTGAGTCTGAGTGGTATTGGGCTCCAGATGACAGGTAGAGCTGCCCCAGATCCCAAACAGCTCACAGCATCCTAGTGAGCCATGCTGCACCTGCACGATGCAACAGCTGTCATGCGGGTGCCAAGCGGGGAAGGGGAAATCTCCGCTGCCCCGCACTGTGGGGGGGAGGTACTCTGCCATGAGCTCTCAGAGGTCCTGATTGTCACTGCTATGCTGGTGAGTGCACAGCTTTTTTTTTTAAGTGCCGGGAGGCTGGGGCCAGGTAGGGGATGGGACTGGGTATCATGGGGCCTTCTGCAGCTCCCCCCACCCGGGGAGAGGCAGGCACAGCCAGAGGAGCCACAGGAGAACCTGCAGCCACCCAGCTGTGCCTGCCTCCCCCAGCTGATTTGAATATCTCCAAATATTTTCTGAATCAATCTGGAGGCTTCAGATTCAATTCAGACCTTTTAATGGGTCTCCCAGTTTGATTCAGATTCAGAGCTTCAGCCACTGAATCAGGCTGAATATCCTCTGAATCAAATTGGCAACTGAAGCTTCACACAGCCCTAATAAATAAGCAAGGGTTTTTTCTATAGCTGGGAAGCTCCTGATCTTCCTTCTTTGCCAAATTGTCTTCCTCACTTCTATTCCCTGACAGCAAGCCTACCTCCTTTTCCCCAACCGTATAAGTACTGAGGCACCAATTCATACTGAAGATATGAGTTAAGAGGAAAGTACCAAGGACTCAAAGGATGAAAGAGGCAAAGGAAGCTGGAGGATAAGGAAGCTGGTGGACTACCATTCATGGTGCCTCTTAACACTACATAAAAAGTCAAATCTCCAAATACACCTTGCAGGACTTACTTTCATCCCTTGCAAGTGAAGTAACAGAGTTCAATTCATGAATCATTCTTTGCAATGGTAATTTGGGATGATTATATAGTACTTGTGAAAGACATTTTGGTCCTCAGATGAGAGGAGCTGTGTACGAGTAAAATATTATCATTTCTAATTAGAGAGGAATTATCAGATGTCATATACAAATAATAATCTTAAGTTTGATATTTTTGTTCTAACTTTAGCAGCATAAAAAAGACTTGTAGAAAGTATCTTTCCATTACAGAAATATATAGATATGCTGTGTTTAATAAGGATCCTAGTTTCCAAGCCATACACTGAACAACATTACCACTTTTCTCTGTGAATTATGCAGAATTCTTAACATCAAGCAACTTCAAAATCTTTCTTTGGACATATAATGATAGGGATGACTTAAAACCCAGAGGAGAATAGTCTTTAACCACAGTTATATATTTGTACCACTACTAGGGTCAACAGGACGTATTATTAGTAAGGTTGCCTATTCTCTCTTATTATAGCGCATTGTGTTCAATTATTTAAAATATTGCCATAATTAAAGTATATGTGTCCCTCTACATATAGGGGTAAAAGCATAAAGGGATCCAATGAGTGATCCACACAACTGTGCCTCCTGCCATGCCACATCATGGCAGGAGGCATGTTTGTGGGTTCATGCATTATATCCCATTACACCTCATCACTGGTACAGGGGGACCCCGGGATCACAATCATAATCCCAGGCTCCCTCTGCACTGTTGCCCACAGCTGTGAGCCCCATGGCTTATGTGGGCTGTGGGCTAAAGAATGCTGCCCCCCATTGTGAGCTTCATCATCTATGTGGCTTGCAGCAGGGGCAGCAGGGAGAAAACTGCCATCACTGTAAGTTTTGGTGCTTGCAGCAGGTAAAATGTAGCGACTGCTACAAGTCTCATGAGGTGTGGGGTTTACAAGGAGAATACTGCCACTGCTGTGAGCCTAGTGAAATGCAGAGCTCACAGCAGTGGCAGTGGTCTCCCCACTGTGGGCCCTGCAGCTGATGAGGCTCAGAGGCAGCATTGGAGCCTCTCTGTTGGTGATGTCTCCAGCCACAGGGGAGCACTTGGCCACACATTCAATTAATGGCATGTTTGGAACAAGCTACAAAGTTATTCCACAAATGATGTACAATAACTTCGTAGCCTGTTCCAATCACACCATTAACTGAATGTGTGGCCAAGTGCTCCCCTGTCACTGAAAACAAAATTATTGCACATTATTTGTGGAATAACTTTGTAGCTTATTGCTTGTTTTATCATTCCATTAATTGGTTGAATGTGTAGCTGGGTTAATCATACCCAGCTTAAGTGTAATGTGTAGATGGGGCCTATGAGTCTCAATTTTAAAGTTATGGTATCTGTCTCAGGGGATGGATTTTTCCTTTTTCCTGAGGCCAAAACTATACAGCCATTTCAGAGTATAAGATATGAGAAAAATGCTTTGTTCCACTTACATTAAACATTCTAATGATCATTTCTTGAGAAGCTTTCCTGCCTCATGCTTTGGAGCAGAGACTAAATTTGGCAGTGGAATGACTTTTCTATCAGGAATGCATCTTGCTACTCCCTTGAAAATCTGCCTATTGTTAGCTAAGCAATAAGGCTGAGAAAAATTAGCTTGTACAAGCTTTTTATAAATCAAATAGAATTTCACAGCTAAAAACCTTTGAAGATAGGTTATGCACATTGAGTATGGGCATAAACAGAATTTTTCCTACAGCTACTTTTCTGGGCTCTGTAGGTCCTGCTGGAGCTAAAAGCAAAGAGCCTGTCTCTCTTCTTGTCTCAATGACTATTTTGCTACATCTAGGTAGCATGAAGAAGGAAACTTAATCCTAACACAGAGAAGACAAGAGCCACGCCTATTTTTGTATTTTTGGAGAACTGGGACTGGAGTTGGGGAGAGTATGATGCATAACTGGATAGACAGAGGGGACTGGGTAATATGGATGCACAGACTTAGGCATAGTTTAGGCTTTTGAAATATGCATAATTGGCTTTAGGGTTTCCTGTGATCTGTGCGACTTAGAACATGGCAGGCCTGATCCAACTCCCTTATAAACTCTTACTGGGGCAAATTCATACATAAACACATACACAAATATCCCCGGCTTCATTATTATCCCTGCTTCCCTTGCGATGTTGAACAGCCCCTTCCACTCAAGCCGTCTTTCCTGTGGGCTTGACAATACTCCTATGAAAAGAAAACCTGAAAATGTCCCACATAAAATGCAAGATCTTTTTAGTAATTTTTTTCCCAGGTCACTGAATCTGCCTTATAGCACTTCGGTGTAAGTACTGGACTACCTCCACACTAATATTTTAGCAGCCTCCAGGGTCCCTGGTTATTACTGGTTCGAAGCTCCTGGAGTAGAAAGCCCCTAGCTATGTACACAATTATTAAGCAAAAAAGAAAGGACTGAGTCCTCTAATGCTGGTAGAGGACTCAGGAAAGATGGTGGGCTTCAGTTGGTAGCTGGCATAGAGCTTTAGTGGGTTCAGATGGCTTCAAGTCCACTGACTACTCTGAGATGGCACAGATATGAAGTAATCCAAGCAAGCTATTTCCAGATAAATTAATTCTCCATTGTCCCCATGTTTTTTGTGCTGTTCCTCATTCATATAATCAAAACCACATTTTAAAAAGCATGATATTCTTGTCCCCATTGTGAACTTTAAATACGATAAATCTGTATATATGGCACCACATGAGTCTTACATGAGGTTTTAAATGAGCACCAGCAAGATGAAAATGCATCATTTGAGTCATGAAGCCAGCCAACCATCACGCTTCTATAAGAAAGTAACACTCCCAATTTGCTAAGACTACAAATTACAGTTTGCCATAGGTTAGCAAAATCCTTAAAACCCTTGAGAATCAAGACATATTGAAAAATCCATTTTGCAAGCTACATAAAAACTTTTAAAAGCATCAAGCTCTTTTGTGCCAAGTGGAGAAAATGCAATGAAAGGTGGAAAGACATTATTATAGAGCAAGACATTTGCCTTTAACAACATTTCTTCCACTGTTATTAAACGTGAATTTTTCTAACAACACTGATTTCATTTTGCATGATAAAAGCTGTCTGTGTCATTATCTAATCTTTTTCCAACAAAAATAAAAAGCCATTATTGGGACTTCAGAAAGAAACTGATTCTCCTCAATCTGGCTTTTTGCTCATTTGATGGCCACCAGCAGTCACAATCATTGTTGTTACCATAAAGAATTTAATCAAGATCAGCAGTCAGGTGTTTGTGCAGAATATGATTGTTCTGTAAAAAGTGAAGAAGTAGTAAAATGGTTGGAGGATAGCGAGGGTAGCAGGGAGGCAAATCTGCTCTCCCTTGACATTGCCGGCTACTAAAAATCTGTTCAGACTAACCTGACTACTGTGGTATTTCCATAGTTGCAGGTGGAAAAGTGGAGAACATGAAAGGCAAAAAGAAAAGACACTTTTTAATGTTTACTAATGTTTTGGGATATTCCTAGTTCTAAATGCTTTTCAACCGGTGCAAATCAATACAGATTCACTGCCAAGATACACCTGATGAAGGTATGCCTTCCTGTCTATATATTACACTCAGGTAATTTCTGTTCCATTGTATTCTACTTACAGTGTTATTATTCAAGTTAAGCATACACACCACACTCCACACAGTACCTGTATAGGAATACCAAATCACTGTATTCAAATCTTTAACTAAATAGTAGACTACCAAGGTGCCCCCATTGCAGATCTTAAATTCCAAGGATAATGATGAATTCACATTTTTCACAGTCCTCAAGTTTTGTCAGAAAGTTGAGAGCCTTCCATAATAGTGCCCCTCCACCCAGTCCTATAAATTCAACTCCTCCTTCTGTTTCCAGGGTTATACTTAATCTTGTCCCACCAGTGTTTTATCACATTGGTGTCCTTACTGCATCAGTGTTTTGCCATTGCACTATTTAAATATCTTTACACATTAGGGCATTTTAGATTGCTGCTCTTTCTTACTGTTTAAAAGCCCCTAACTTCAGATCATCATAAGAATGTAAATTTAAGACATTTTTACTACCAGGCCAGGAAAAATACTGTCAGGCCATATTTTCATATTAGCATCACCATCAGAAATTTTCTTCTCTACATGTCCCTCTCCTTCTTATGGCCACACCAAGCTCCATTTCACTTGTCCGTCTCTCAAAATCTCTCTGAATCCTACTTGGAACATGCCATCTTTTGCTTCAGCAGGTTTTCTTGACAACTCCTGCAGGAGTTTTCTACTTCTGAAATAAATTTCAAAAACTTTCAGTAGGGGAGAAAAATTAAAGAGAAAGCTTTTCCTGCTTGATACAATGCAACATCGTAGAGCAAATGGCAATCATATGAAATAAATATCTCCATTGAAATTGTTCATATCTGAGAGGTCCCTATCATTCCATGAAAAGGGTTAAAAGCATTTAATGGACTGGGTTAATAATGGTCAAGCTGCAAAGTCAATCAAGTGATAAACTGAGAAAATCATTAATGTCTGACAGCATGTTTGACCTATACTTTCAAAGGCAAAATCTGAAAATGGGTCCACTTTTAAAAGCCAAACCATCGCAGATTGATTGGGATTGTATGTACAGATGTGACTGACATCTCACTGGTAGGTGACTGGAGAGTCTCATAACAGTGGCTGAAAGATCATAGGTCAGTAAATTATCAATGCTGATTTGCAGAGGACCTCTTAGGATTTGGGCCCTCACCCCTCAATAATTTTCAAGGGGATTAGAGCTCCTAATTCTTTGTAGCTGCTCTGAAAACTCATTCAGTAGTTATCGATTTGAACTTACCATTAGGCTGTAATTTACACATTACTGGGAGAGACATTAAATTACTAAAAGTGCAGATGCAAAGAACTGTGGGCACAATTTTTCATTTAGGAATAAATATAGACACAATTTTTCACCAAGCCTTGTTACACTTCCACACAGGGGCTCAGCTGAGGAGAAAAATTTGGGCTTTGAGGTATTTTGGGAAGAAGATAAAATATATTATATTCACTGTTCCATCTGGGAACTACATTTTGAGAGTGAGCATGAGGTACAGTGGTTAGAGCTGAACACAGCTGTGTTGTCTAAGAATGATGTTACTGCCGAGACTTAAAGGGTAATTCTAGTGCTGCGCAAAACTAATGCAGCATGGGTCACCATATTAATATATCCCTAAAGCATCATAACTTTGCTTTTGTCACTGAATATCACTGTAAAAGCATGTGTGAACTAGTCAACCAAATCAGACAAGAAATGTATGTAATCCTTCTGCTGCACACTGGCCAGGAGCAAGGGCTGGGTTCAAATTTTTTGGGATACTACATATATTTTACTTTGGCTTGAGTTCGCACACAGAAATCTGGAAACACTGAATTAATTACTATGGTGTCCCGCATAAACAACTCCCCCCTCCTTGCAAGCAGTGTAACCTAAAACAGACTTAGTACAGAAAACAGAAGAAAACACCAATTGCAACATGAAATGCTACTAACTACTCAACATAGTCTATAGGTTGTGCTGCACCAAGGAAAGCTCCTTGAGAGGCTGGGTCCTTCAGCAGTGCAGGGGGCCCCACGGTGCCCTTGGAGAGATAGTGGCATGGCAATCTTTGCTCCCGTGGAGAGGCTGTATATGCGTGTGGGGAGTGACCGTGGCTCCAGACAGCATGCACACATCCCACACTTCTGGTTTGGATTATCTTGCCTGCTGAAATGAAAAAATGCAGGAAAGACTCTAAAAGAACCAAGCTGATTGATGGCTGCAGCCGGCCCGATCATACAGCGGACTAAAACAAAGGACTATCGAAAGAAACAAGGTGAAAGACCAAGCCCACCCTCTAGGCCTGGGCTGCAGGTGATTTGGGTCACAGCTCCACTGGGAGCAGAAAGTTGCAAGCTTCAGCCCCAGCCCAAAACTGGCAGGATTAGAAACTCCCAGGTTCCAACCCTGTTTCAAGCTGCCAGGCCTACATCCTGGCCAGCAAACCCAAGAAACCAATACTCTTTCCCCCAGTATAACCCCTTAAAAACTCAAAAGAGAAAAAAGGGAAGAACAGGAGGAGATAGGAGTCCTCTCCCCTCTACCCAAGTTTTCCCTTTCACTATCTGCAACTCCTTCTCCCTCAGAGGAAACTTTACTCCTCAACAGTTGCTAGCAGCTTCTTCTCCTCCCAAACCAACCTAGCTCACCTTGTGTCCCTTGCATGACATCACCCTGGCTTTGTCCAGTCAGGGAGCACCACACTCCAATTCTTCTCCCAACCAACCGGTCTGAACCAGCTGGCTCTGCTTCCCCAGGCCAATGAGGGGAGAGGGTTTTACATATTTCCCCCAGACACAGGCCCCAGCCTGTAACCCAAAACACAAGGGCCACCTTGCCCACATGAGAAAAAAAGAACACACGCACAAAACCCACAAATATACATCCCAAGTGTGTGTGTGTGTTACAGTTAGATAGCATTTTCCTAGCCTAAAACTTTCCTGACCAATTGAAAGATGAGATAGTACCAAACATTAGTCATTTAACAAACAGGGCAGCTCAGCTTTGAAATGCAAGGAAATTTCAATTATATTTTTTACATCCCATTCCACAAAAGTACTCAAGTACATGCTTACCCTTAACATAGACTAGTCCCACTAAAAGTTATGGAAGCATTCACATCCAAAGTTAAACACACACTTAAGTCCTTTCCTGGACTGGGATAAAGCTATTACGCAAGTCCAAGCTTGCAGAGCTGGAAGTTCCTAGCTCATATCCCAGATCTAAAATGCTCTGGCTGTACTGTAGCATTGGTTTAGTGACCTATCCTCTCTCTCTCACTTTCCATAACCCCAAAATGGGATAAGAACCCTTACCTGTATCACAGGGAGAATACTAGTTCATGTTTTAAAGTACCTTGAAGATGAAAAATATTACTCCCACTTAAAGCTAAATACTTTTATTAGATATAATGGAATTCCCATTCAAGTACCATAGGGTGTAATATGCCCATATATGATTCATCACAAGTTATAAAGAAAACCAGAGGCAATCATGACATGAGCTAGAGTAGACCTTTACTTAGTAAGGCTTTCAGAAACCACAGTGCAGAGGGAATATAAAACCTAAACAGAATGAAAAAGAATAAAATAGCTATTTCTGCAGCATTCATGCAACTGCAACCTGTACTGATAGTAAAGCCTGCAGATTAAGAAAAATCACTATTCAAGCCCCAAAGGAAAAGCATCTAACACACTAGCAAATGTTAATATACTAGCTCCAGAACAACAGAAATAACATGCGTCTATTGGGAACACATGTGTACTGTATTTCCTTTTTGCCTACATAAATCTAACATTTACATTTATTTTGCTTAAATAGCATTGTCCCCCAGTAGTCAACAGCTTTGCTGAATATTTCCTGTGTGATCTGAACTTTATTGAAATGATGAGAATAAGAAGTACTAAGCACCAGCAAATATCAACAACAATATAGTGGGTGTTAGACAATTTTGTGAAATGTGAAGGATTATCCAGGATCTGTAGTAGCAGCAGAATAGTCTATCTTCTCTCTATCTCTAATTGCAGGGTAGATGTGAGGACAGGTGGATATTTCGAGCTCTGTTAAGCACTAAAGTTTTTAAGTGTCTCTCTGGATGTGGATTTGGATTGATGACCGATGTGTCATCAGCTGTTTGGAAATACTGAAACATTCCATAAATAATATGGACAGCTTCTGATAAAGCTTCTCTCCTGTACCTCCATCAGCAGTTAGAAAGAAGTCTTTGTGTTAGCTAATTAAACTACTGAGCAGGGAGGAAAAGTGTAAACAGATCTGACCATGGAGTTGGCCAGTTAGATAAACAGTCTATCTGCAGCAGGGAGGCAGAAATCAGTGAAGTGAGGATGAGCAATGTCCAGGTTATATGCTGTAGCTAAGAAATGGCAGGGGTTATTCACGAAACAAATCAGCAGCCCTAATTTTGCAATGAAGTCTTCAGGAAATTAGAATCCAATGTTGGTTTTGGAAAAGGACCACTCTTTCATGAACAAAGGCTGATTCAGATAACCCATATGGGATCCTTTTAGCTTACACTTGCCAAATTGTTACAGTTAATTCAGGAACAGCTTAGAGCAAAATTTTAGCATTTCACAAGCGAAAGGGACTAGCTGGCCCAACAGAGTAATGTGCTGTCATTAATGCAATGACCTTGAAATGTGGGACACAGACTTGTTCATGGACTACTCTGGAAAAAAAAAAGCATATTAAAATAGAAGTTACAGCATGATTTATTCCAGCTTAATGTAACAGGAGGAAACTTCAGAATTTCACAAAACGCAGCTCTGGGAATGGAACCAGCTAACCTTTCGAGTCATATTTACTAAATACCTACTATGAGATCACAATGCAAATTCTTCTAAGAAAATATGTAGAATAAATGGCTTGATCTTTTTCCTCATTAAATTTAATAAACTCAAGTCAACATATGAGCAAGGTTTTTCCAGAGCAAGAAAAATTAACAGAGCATGTCCAGTCCTATTTAATATCGCTGTATAAATTGCCTTTCAGCAAGGTAATAAACATATCACCTTTTTAGTTATTAATAAGCACATTTTATGTGGGCAAGGGCTAATGATTAAGCACAAAGTGGATATTAGCATACACAAGTATGCTGGCATCAATGCTGTCTTGCTTTCATTCAGCAGTTACATGTGTATCCTGCTTAGAGTATGCACCCAAACCTGCAAGCAGCCAGGTTTCTATATGAAGTTCTAATTGTTTGGTTTGAAAGCCCTTTAAAAATAAAAGTTCAGTTATGAAGTTCTTGAAATCTCTTTTATAATGAATCCAGCAAAACACGTAAGTACTGATGCAACTCTGAGCACTTCATTAGTCTGTTCTTCATTCAAAGGGACAACACAAGTGCATGAAGTTATGTCCATGTGTAAGTGCTTTTCTGGATCAGAGCCTTAGTCAATTAGTTAGACTAAAACTGCCTATTCATATATTTTGCCATCAGAAAATTGTCTTTTCCTTTAAACATCATTAATTTCCTTAAATGCCACAAGAAAACCCTAAGAGCACCACATTCACTTTTTTGCAGCAGAAAAAAAAAATGAAAATGCCAGGCAGATGTGGGCTAAATAATGGAAAACCAGGGCATTAAACCTCCATGTTCAGGAACCTTTTATTAGGTGGGGTAGGGATATTTTAGGGGTGTAGAGGGAAGGGGAGGGGAGGAGAGGTGACACAGAGCCACCAGTGTAGCAACTTCTATCTACTGTGTTATGCACTAATTAGGACCTGGTGACAGATTATTGCTGTTCTTGTTAGTATTCACACCTTCTTACTTCTACAACAGAGAAAATCACTAGCAATTCAACTTTCTTAAAACACCTAGCTAAAAGGGATTGGAATTGTTAAAAAAAATGAAAAAACCACAGGGAAGCACTGATTTTCTGTCTAGATGCACCATAATCTGTGAAGTTCAACTGTGAGTCCCCTGTGGATAGGGTGACCATACATCCCAGTATGACTAGGACAGTCCTGGATTTTGTAGATTGGTCCTGGCTGGTTAGTGAAAATTGAAAAAGAGGTACAGTTGCAGGGGCACAGGGCAAAGTCTGGCAGGGAGGTGAAGCAGCATGCTGCACCAGGCCAGGCAGGTGGGAAGGCACCGCTGCTGCTGTGCAGGATTAACGTGGATGGACTGAAGCAGTGGCCAGCCCACTCCTCACCTCCCACCACTGCTCAGAAGGAGCCAAACTGGGCCCATGTGGGAGAAGTAGCACCTGCTTGAGTCCTCCCACTTTGTTCCTGCACAGCAACAGCAGTGCCTGCCTGCCCACCTGGCACACCTTGCCACTCCATCTCCCTGTTGGACTGCACACCATGCCCTGCCCACCTGCCTCTGCCTGCAGAAATGGTACTGACTTGGGGGAGGTGGGACAGTGTCCTGGATTTCCTAAAAACTAATAGTTACCCTACTTGTAGGACAACATAACTATATACACTTGTTTCTTCAGAAGACTTCAGATCTCTAATAAGGGAAAGAATCCTTAGAGTATTGAAGTCAACCTTGTGATGCCTACAAATACACTCTGCTACTCACATTTTTAGTGTTCTAGACAAATGAGGAAACAACTGGAGGTCAGGGAGTCTCCCTGAGGTCTAAGCTTATCCCTGCCATTGTCTTATCATATTGCAGTGGAAAAGCCACTCCATCTTTCTCTTGCTACTTTCCCATCAATAAAACCTCTACCCACCTTTCTCAAGGGCTTGTTTAATTAGTTGATGCCTAGGCAGTGTTCTGAGTATGAAAAAAGTAACTGTTGATTCCATAAAGGAAATCAGTTATGTATTTTCTTAATCTAGGTTTCTATTTAAGACAAAAAATACTTTCTAAATTGTTTAATTGGGGGTTTCACATTCTGTATCTATAACATTGTGGCTTCTTCTGCAGAAACAAGAAAAGGAAAAATCTGGATATTACAAGAATAAAGAGTGCTAGCCATATGGAAGAGAGGGAGGTGACAGCAAGCAGAAGCCTGTTGTAGAATGGCCACTTTAAGGATGTAGATGTTTTATCTGGCAAATGCAAATAGTCAGCTCCAGAAAATAGCATTATAGGAAAAAAAAGGTTAAATAAAAGGACAGGACACAAAATCATGGAGTTGAAGGAAGGTTTTTTGGATTATAAAGGGCTGTTTTCTGAGTTTTATGTCACTGTTTTATCATAGAACCAGAGGGCACATCCACATGAGCACGCATGTGCCTCTTGCAGCATCTCAAAGCCCTTTGAGATGCTGCAAGAGGCACATGCAGGAACAAGAAAACATTCCTCATGCTGCAAATTTGCAACACAGGGGCAAAATTAGATTGTGCATAGCAGTAAACTGATTAAAAAACCACCGGCCACAACAGCCTGGGTCATGCGTTCATGAGCCCTGCACCATCCAGCTGGGCCACTTCTGTGCACACTGGACCCAGGCCAGTGGGACAAGTGGTGCCTGCAAGCAGTCCAGAGCCCCAGATGACAGCCCAGAGATGCCTGAAAGCACACAGCCCCACACTGCGCCGCACTGAGATGGGCCCCAGCAGCGCACAGTGGCAGAGGCCACGTGGATACCTGGTGGCTGGGGCCAAGCCACGCTGCCTCCTGCCATGCAGAGGGGCTGTGCCATGAGGTCAAGTATGTGGCTGCTGTTGATTGTAAGCTGCGGGGGGGTTGGAACCAGGCAGGGAGTGAGTGAGGCAGCTGCAACAGGGTGGGAGGCAGGTGGGGGGGCTACAGCAAGGTGGGGGAGCATGCAGAGGAGCTGCAGGCAGGAGAGGGGTCACAGGGAGGCTGCAGGCAGGCAGGAACATATGGGGGGCTGCAGCTGGGTGGGGGGCATGCGAGGGTGCTGCAGCTGGGGAGGGGGCAAATGGGCAGGCTGCAGGCAGGTAGGAGATGTGCAGGGGGGGCTGCAGCCAGATGGGTGGTGGATGGGGGACTGAGGTGGGGGGGGTGAGTGAGTAGGCCAAAGCTGACCGTGAGCTAAGCAGGAGGGCTGGAGCCAAGCAAGGAGGCTGCACCTGAGCAGGGAGGTGAACAGGGGGCTACACTCAGCCATGGGATGAGCAGGGGTGGCTAGAGCCATGCACTAGCTGGCAAACCCGCTCCTCCTGAGTTGCCCCCTCATGGTCATCCACACCCTCAGTAGTGTCCCCCACTCCTCCAGCTCCACCCCAGTTACCTGGCACAGAGCTCAGGTCCCAGTTGCTGTGACCCCTGTGGGGGTCATGTGGCCCCTGTAGGGGGGGCAGTCTATGAGGTGTGCAGGGGGCCTGTGCACTATGGGGGACAGGGGACCCACCCCTCATGAGCAACTCCCCCTCCTAAGCCCCTTCACACCCAAAAAAAATCCACCCACAAACACCACATCCCCAAGCCAGCCCCAAAAACCGCTCACCCACATTCCTGACCCTGTGGGAATGGGCCGGGGGGTAAGTTGTGGGTTGAGAATGAGGGACAAGGGCAGAGTAGGGCAGTGGCATATCAGTGCTGCTCAATGCTGCATATCCTGGTAAGCAAAGCGGGTAGGGTCAGGTCTAATTTTTCTATGACAGAGAAGCCGAAAGTCAATGTCAAACTGCATAGATAATTTGAATTTATTTTATTATGATGATGGAGTCCCTGGTAGGCTTCCAAGTTGCTTTACAATTGTAAATATATCAATAAAACATTGCCCAACTGTTTTCTCCCATATATATATGCCTGGGTCCTGCCACTTGCCTCCCCAGCAAGAATTCTGGTGTTCCCTATTTAAAACCTGGAAAATCTCTGAAAAAAAAATTCCAAATTCACTCTTTAAAATACCCCAATTAAAACAAAAGACCACTAAATTATAATATCTTTAGTATAATTTATATATTATATTAAATATATATAATTAGTGGTCTTTTGTTTTAATTGTGGAAGAAAATGGATTTTGGGGTATTTTAAAGAGTGAATTTGGGATTTTTTTTTCAGCGATTTTCCAGGTTTTAAATAGGGAACACCAGAATTCTTGCTGGGGAGGCAAGTGGCAGGACCCAGGCAGAGAAGCCTGCTCAGGGATGGCACCCAGGTGGAGGTGGCTGACTTCCTGGCCACTTGGAGCCAGGAAAACATGTTTTGACAGTTCAAAGTAAGCCAATGCATGAGAACATCTTCTGGGTGATAGCTGCCCAGAAGGCAGGCAGGGCCACACATGGCAATAGTGCCACACAAAGGCAATTGTGCAGCTACGGCTGACTGGCAGCTGTCCCAGAAAGGCAGGTGCCTCTCCTGACTGTGTAGTTTCCATCCAGGTCTGCCAGGTGCACAGCCTTGGAGCCACATGCTTTGCAGGCAGCAGCGCTTCACAGCCAGGCAGCAGCCCCAACTGCCAGTCTGCTACGGTGGGTAAAGGGTGCAGGGAACTCTCAAGGCTGCTTCAGCAGTCAAACTGGCACAAAGAGTAGTGTCCCCAGATACCAAGTGGCTGGTCCTCAGAAGCTCCCGAGAGCAAGGAGCCCTGAACTACTTGCCAGGGCAGCTTTTTATACTCTTGGGACCAGCCCAGGTGCTAGCCCTGGGCTCTAGTTTCCCCTGGCTGCAGAACCGGGAGGAGGCAGGCAGGGTTGTTTTGCCCCAAGTGGCATAATTTTCCCCACACCAAAGTCCATGTCCTGGTACATTCGCTGAGACAAAATGCCTCAGCTCAAATTTGCACCACTTCTATTTGAGCTGCTACAAGTGTACATGCTTGCATGTGTGGACACGCCTAGAGAGTTTTGACATCCAACATTAACGCTAAGAAAGAAAATTCAGAGTTGATTCCTTAGTAGAACTGTAATTCCATGACCAAGACATCAGTGGGCATATCTACACATGCATGAATGTGCCACAATTACCGTGAATTAAGATAATAACAGGTATTAACTCAATTTGCGGTAACCAGGACTACGGCACAGTAGTGCTAGTGCATACCTTTTTAGTGATGCTAAGGGCAGTAGACTAATTCTACTACACATTAGCATGGGTTTTTTTGCTGTGGTAAGCCAATGCACAGTAGAATTAATCTACTGCCCACTTAGCATCTCATGTAGACACACCCAGTGACACAGAAAATGGATCCATTTTGGGGAAAAAAATAAAAAGTTTGGTACTGTTCATTTGAGAATGGAAATGAATTTCACAACATATAACAGAGATATAAAAATAATGAATGGTAGAGAGAAGATGAAGACCCTCCCTTTAATATGAAAATATGGGGACATCCAATGACATGGAAAAGCAAGAGACAAGGATTTCTTAGGGTGATATCTTTTATTGGACCAATTAGATAGTTTGAAATACAGTTAGACAAGCTTCCAAATGCAAGACATGCTTCTTTTTCGATCTGAAATCTTGTCTGACTCTGTCCCACCTATGCAGCTGGTCCAATGAAAGATATCACTAACAAAAATCCTTGCTGCTCACAGTTTTCATGGAACATCATAGCGATGTCACCCCAACAGTATCAAAAAAGGATTTAGACATCTATATGTATAATGAAGACGGTTACATTAGATTAAATTTAAAATTTGCATTATATAAACCCTGTTATTTTAGTATATACTCCAACTTCTAAATTTTAAGTTGTTAGAAAGTGTTCTTCAGTGGAAGAACTCTACTCTGTAAAAGTCCATTTATGGCAGGGGTCAGCAATGTTTTCCAGTAGAAGTGATGACAGACTAACTCAGCTCTAGTTGGCGATGGGGCAGGCATTAAGACCTAGATTCTTCCTCTGGTTCTTCCTGCTGCTCAGCTGTGACATTGGCAGAGTGAAATCCCTGCTCTGTTGAAGCCCCGAAGTGGCTGACTACAGCGCAGCATAAGAAGAGCTCCTTGCCACTGACTGCTGCAAAAGCCATAGTTCTGTAGGCCAGATCCTAAAGTCCCACTGGCCATAAGCTGTCAACCCCTACATTATGGGGTTTTCCACCACAGTCTTAAAATATCTAATACTGAACATAATTAGAGCCAAAACATCAAACCAGGCAGATTCTACATTTATTACCAGGTCAAGTACTATTATGCACTGTACTTTTAAAGAAAAAAAGTTCAAGCCCAATGTTTATCTGAATATGGAATCTGAAAAGTAGAGAACTTTCTACCTTATCATTTAATGTAACTGAATATACAGTGGGGACTCCAGAACACTGTAAGATGTCTAAAATGCCTGTTTTTCTGGATTTTCAGAGTTCCATTTGAGTACATATATACATCACATCATATTATAAATTTCATGGGACACATTTCCTAAGGTTAACCGGCCCTTTGGGATGAGTCCATGGGAGCCATCCCTGACAGGATGGAATCCATCTCATTTATCCTTTTCATTAGTAAATTTGGTGCAGGAAATAGATATGTGCTTATGACATTTGTGAGTGACACAAAACTTGAGGGGCATTGTCAATACACAAAAAGAATGAATTATTCTAAAGAAAGAAGTTAAGACGATAAAGTATAAAGTAATGCATTTAAGGTACAGACAGAAGTGACAATTTTTGCCCTATCTGGCTACAGAAAGCAGTCTATAGTCATGATCAAACACAAGTGCATAGCTGCAAACTGATTTTAAAATGGCCAGTCAGGCAAAAATCTGAACTCTCATTGCATGAGGAGTCCAATGAAGACGTTTCAAAATATAACTTGAGTCTGCCTGCCTGCCAGCCTCCAAGCTGTTTTCAGAATGGCAGGTGGGAAAGGAAGCAGAAGAAGCTAGGTCGGGGCGGGGGGTGGGGTCAGTCCCTGCTGGAGGGTGGGGCAGGTGTATTGGAGCCCTCTGAAGTCGAGAGCTCCAATTCACCCACCCTGGGTAACCCCTAAAACAAGCTTCCTCTGCTCCCTTTCCCCCCTTACATTCTGAAAACAGGGACAGGCTGGGAGGGAAGAGGGGCCATTGCTAGGGAAAACTGGCTACAGGCTCCCAGCCAACAGCTAGATCCCCCTCTCTCCTGGAACCAGCAGTGAACTTCTGTTTGGTCAGGGGGAACATTGCAACTCAGAACACTTCCTGCAAGGTATTCTGAACTACACAGGGGAGCTGCAGTTGTGCCTGCACCATTTGGAACTAATAAGAATGTTATAGAGCTTGTAGACTGTAAGAAACTGGCAAAAAGAGAGACCTAGCTGTACTGCATCACTGTAACCAACAGCTGCCAGTATGATTCAGCTAAGGAAAAAGCTAATGCTATTCTAGGGTGTATTAAGACATACTAAGTATAGACAAGGAAGTACTCATACCACAGTACAAGTCACTGCTTGTAACAGGTAAGATACCTGTAACATGTAGCTCTCCCCAGTGCCATGTTCTGCATTATCTGTTCCCTATGTGGGGGTGCCCCAGGAGTCTTCTTAAGGTTTCCCACTCTCTACTCACCTGCCACGTCTTGATGGAAATATTATAAGTGGGAGACTGCTTATTGTTTTTGTATTTTGGGGTCCTCTGCCAACACTGGCCTTCACCCTAATCTTTCTCTAGCTGGCTTCCCTGTCTAAACCCACCAGGTAGGGTTTGCTTCTTTAGTCTTGGGGCTCATGGCCCTCCTTTTTGGCACCAATCCAGAGCATAGTCTCCCTAGCCCAGAGTTCCATCCATGGGGCCCCCAGCCAGGGGGTTGCAAGTTCAAAGCTGGACTAAGGTCCCAGACATTCAACATCCCGGGGAAAAAAAGCCCACACACAGTCACACTTCAGGTGTACCAGCCCCTTCCCCCCCCCCCACCAGCTTTTTAGGCTTGCCGTCACTGGCATTGAGCCTGTGCCCCAAATATTGTGCCTGTGCACCCTGACCACGGCTCCAATGTGGCCCCCTCCTTCCCCAAATAGCCTCACCCAAACCACCGGTCTTGTTCAATAACAAAAAAAAAAAAAAGGAAGATATGAACGGTCCTGTCCATGGACTATAATTGTCACCAAGAAATTATGATTAAAGAGGGCGACATGCCAGCTTTCAGTTTCTCAGAGGTTTATGCTTCTGCTCCCCCACCGTCTGCTATACTCCTTCTTCTGGGGTTGCTGCTGCCTCTCCAGGAGTCTTCAGTATTCCCCCCCCTGCAGCCACTGGACCACTCTCCAAGCCTCTCCAGCAAGCTCTGGGACACACTCCTTCTCCTTTGGCTGCCAGGCTCCACTGCTGCCCAGCTCAGGGTTTTTATAGTTCTGGTCTGCCCCCTTCTAGTCAGCTGACTAGCTGTCCAGGCTCAGATTTTAATCCCCACCTTACCAGTCTGCTGTAACCCAGAAAGTTTGAGTCTTAAAGGGGCTTACCTGCGTTCTGGAAACAGGGCTAGGGTTTCCTGTTACAATGCCATTTAAAATACTGCATACAACTCTGGTCACCTATGTTAAAAATATTAATTTAAAACAGGAACAGCTACAAAGAGAGGTTATTAATATGGTCAAAATAATCAAGAGACAAGATTAAAATAGCTTGGCTTTCACAGCAAAATCAAGGTTGAGATGTGAGATGATTATTTTCCATAAATATATTCAACATGGTTAATATCAGGGAGTGAGAAGAGCTATTTAAGTTAAAGAAGAATATAAGCACAAAATCAAATGGCTACAAACTTGTTATGAAGAATTTTAGACAGAAAATTAGAAGAGGGTTTCTAAGTATTAGAGGAGTGACGTTTTGAAATTATCTTCTAAATAAAGCAATGAAGTAAAGAATCTGGATCACCTCAAGATGAACAGGACTGTGTGATAGAATACGGATATTCTTGAATAAGTAATCAGTGCTTGACCACACTTAATTGATTCAAGCATTTGTAATACCTCTTTTCCAGATGGGATGTGTCTGGCAACCCTGTGCCTCAGGGCTTATGCTTGCCGCTCGTAGGGACCAAAAAGGAATATCTTCCCTCTTATAAGGGCACAGTGGATAGGTTACTCTCTTGGGAGGTGGAAATCATGGGTTTGAATATCTTCTGACAGTGAAAGATAGGAATTAAACCAATTTTTCCCACATCCAGTGTGGGAAAATGCTACCAGGTTATTGTTATATTTACTCCAATACCGCGTGCATATTTCCCCAAAAAAATCAACGCTCTAAAAGTGGGGTACATATCTTAAGTGGAGAAGTTAATTTTCTTCATCAGAATAGACACCCCAAAGGAGTAGAACCATGAAGACACGATGCTTCAAGATGGCTGTCAGATTCTTACTCCCCACAAACAAGTAGGAGGGCCACTGTCCAGTGGCAACCTTTTCACAGTTGCTTTCCTATTAGAAGCAGATGAAACAATTGTAGGTGTATGAGAGAAAATATGGTATGTAAATTCTACGTCTCTCACAAAAGTATCTCAGGTAGCTCCGCATGGCACTGCCTTGTCCCATGTATACTCCAAGTTAGTAGGTTCACAGCTGGTGCAGAGTATCTGTGTGATACTACATTGTCATCCGTTATGTTAGTTGGAGATTTTGAGGCTTAAATTCTTGTATTTTGGCACCAAGTTCCACATAAGGTCTTATGAATCTTGGCCAGTTGATACAAAAGCAGGAATTGAACCTGAATCTCCAAGGACCAAGATAGGGCCCCTAACTAGTGGATCATCCTTCTTCCCCATATGTCAAATGAATTAAAAAAAAATCAGCATTAAAAATTCAGTGCACCTAAATGCAACTATGGTTACATACCCATTCTATGTGGATCCTGTCACCACATGTGTTTTTATATTTTTAACATATGTTAGTGATATATATGATATCAAGAAAAAATATTTAATGTTTTCCCTCATAATTGCAAATCTGACATATACACAATGTTTTCAAATGCAGTATTTTTACAGATCATGTTGAAGTATTGACATTAATTTGCAACATGTAGATTATTCACTATGGTGATTAAAGATCAGATTGGTGCTTTCCAAAAGAATAAAGAGCTTTACTTGTCTAAGAACAACTCTACATTACAGAAAGCAATGAAAGACTTTGCAGCTCCTAGTTAGAAATTTTAGCATACAAATTGTTCTACATTTGTAATTTGTACAGTATGCCAGAGGTTAACATTTTGAAGATATGTTGTTCTCACTTTAAACAAGGAAATCACTTAAATTTTTAAAAAGCTTAAATGGTTGAATGAGCATATTGCATGGGTTTCTCATGCACTTGGCTCAAGCTATTGTACCGTTAAGTGTCTGATTTTTTTTCCTGTAGAAAGTAGCAATATACCAACAAAGAAAGCATCTTCACTGACAGCTGAATGTCATCCCTGGAGATTTTGCTCTTGCTAAATAAATCTGGGGACATAGTTAGCTAGAAATACAGTAATTATAGGTGCCAGCTGGAAGCAACCAATCATTGATGCAGACCACCAACTCAGAAGATGTCAATGTTTTTAAGGTACAACATAAATTCTCAGTTTACACCTACCTTAATTAAAGAATCTAAGATTTTAGTACCAAGTCTTTTCTCAGAGTGGAATGTGCTTCAAGAAATAACAGCCTCCCACTTGATTAACAGTCGATAGGGCAAGGAATTTAATTATTTTTTTATTTGGTCAGACTTGGTCAACCACATGTGACTTTCAGTAACATGGTATGGATTTGTCCATATTTCATTGCAAGTGTAAAGGCATTTCCCTAAATCAGCAGTAAAAGATGTTCCATTAAACTGTGGTTGTAAAATATACATAACATGTACATGAACTATATACAGTGAAAGGAGCTCTACTGATGGACTTTTGCAGCAGATGTCTTTTTATTTCTGTGAAACTATGTGACTGCTGCTATGTATTCCTTATTAGCTAAAATTCATAATGAAACTTGGAATATATTCCAGAGATGACTTCCTGTCATCCCCATAACAATACAAGCACCCCAGAACCTTGAGGTTTGCAAAAGTTGCACCTCATTCTGGACTCAAAATTTATAGTAAGATCCTATATTTATAAGAGATTAGAACAATACCTGACTAAACCTTTCCCTGCTGAAGGCACAGCTCCACATACTGGATCCAGAGGTTCCACAAGCCATAGCTTGTTACTCCCTGATTTAGGGCCAAATCCATATTTCTGACAACTCATTAAGCATATGGCCGCTATAAGGATGCAATCCTTCCCTTTGATTATGGAACAACAGAGAAAAGCTCTGCAGCTGCTACTGCAGCGCCTGGGTAGCAGCAGCCTCTGCTTTTAGTTCCCAGTCATGTATATAACAATTATATTTCTCCCATATCTCTAAGATCCTTCTCCCCATTCTAGGACCCAGATGGTTCCAGTGGAATAATACGCCAAGTGCTTCATTAATAATGCAAGTACTTCCATTTTCCTCCCATGAATAACTTGGTTGAATCATAGCAGTTGCCCTCCAGATGGTCCTCTAAAGTCATGGAAGAGTGAGAAAAGCTTGCCAAATGGACACCTTGCAAGAAACACCCTTGTATTAAGTGATCTCCACTGTTAAGAGTATGCTCTATTAAAGTATCATGAAAGCTGAAGGCTGCAATTCAGTCCTAGCTCTCTTATAACATCACTGTTGCTCAAGAATTTTTCTCAATCTATTGATTTGTCTCAAAAGACATGTCTCTGTGTTTTCAGGTAGCATTTTCAAAAGACACTCAAAATTAGGCCAGTTCTGCTCCTGTTCAATGCAAGTTCTACTATTATTTCTGACAGGAGTAGAGCTAGGTCAACACTGAACATTTTTTTAAGATTTCAATCCTTAATATGTTGCACTAGCCTAAAGGAGGGCAACAAATGAGGTTTGCTGACATATTGTAAAATGGAAATAGAAATGGCCTAGAATATTTACTGCTCACTGTTTTCAGGGGACATATCTCTCAACTAAACAATACAGAATCCCTCATCTGTCTTCAATCTACAATATCAATTTCATATAAACACCTCCCTAATAATATAATTGATGTTTTACTGGACTTTCTTGTGTGGATACATGGTTTAGCAATAAACAAGACTTTCAAGACCACCTGAAATTTAATTTTAATTTCCTAGGTCTCCTCTGTGCAGAGATATCCCTGGCTTGGAGACAAAAGACAATTTGAACATTGTAGTCACCCTCTACACCAACGTAAAAAAGGAGTCAGCATGCAATTTACAATTCTATGTTCAATGTAACATATTTCAATCCAGGGTAGAATGTCTGAAAGAAAACTCAAAGGTGAAATCCCACTGTTGAGAGTTATACTAGAATAGGTGTCATATGTCATAGGCTTATCCAAGAGTAGTTCTTTACTGAATGGAGAAGATAACCTAGTGACAGATGATGCAGAAATGGCTGAAGTATTCAGTGCCTTTTTTTACCTCAGTCTTTACAGGCAAGGTCAGGACCCAGAGTACTGTAACAGGCAGCACGGTCTGGGGAGGAGGTGAGCAGGCAGCAGTGGTAAAAGAGCAGGTTAAGGACTACCTAGAAAAGCTGAATGTGTACAAGTCCATAGGGCCAGATGCAATGCACCCGAAGATGCTCAGGGATTTGGCAAATGTGATTGCAGAGACACTGTCCATTATCTTTGAAAATTCATGGCAATTAGGAGAGGTCCTGGATGATTGGAAAAAGGCAAATATAGTGCCCATCTTTAAGAAAGGGAAGGAGTATCTAGAGAACTACAGAGCAGTCAGCCTCACCTCAGTCCCTGGAAAACACATAGAGCAGGTTCTCAAGGAATCCATTTCTAAGCACTTGGAGGAGAACGTAATTAGAAACAGTCAGCATGGATTTACCAAGAGCAAGTCATGCCTAACCAACCTGACTGTCTTCTATGATGAGATGACTGGCTCTGTTGATGTGAGAAGAGCAGTGAACATGATATACCTTGACTTTAGCAAGGCTTTTGATACAGTCTCCCACAACATTCTTGCAAGTTCAGGTTGGATGAATGGACTGTAAGTTGGATACAAAACTAGCTACATCATTGTGCTGAAAGACTAGCAATCAATAATTCAGTGATAGCCAGTATTAACTGGAGTGCCCCAAGGGCCAATCCTGGTGCAGGTTTTGTTCAATATCTTCATCAATGACCTGGAAGATGGGATGGAGTGCACCCTCAGCAAGTTTCTAAATGACACCAAGCTGGGGAGAGTAGTAGATATGCTGAAAGGTAGGGGTAGGATTTAGCAAGACTTCAACAAATTGGAAGATTGCACTAAAAGAACTCTCATGAGGTTCAATAAGGGTAAGTACAAAATCCATCCCACACACAGTACAGGCTTGGACTGGTTGGCTAAGCAATCATTCACTCTAGGCAAACTGGTTTCTATGGCATCTACTGGTAAAATGCAATAGTTGTAGTAGCCTCTTCCATGCAGCTATCATGGAATAGCTGCTCAACTGTATGGTTCAAAGTCTAGCATATTATACTAGCATATAACACTAAATTACTTTGGCATAAATGTGTTGTATATCCCAGCCCAAAATAATTAAATATTTTAATTCAAAGTGGAGTACTTAAACTTCATTAAATCCCTGTACAGACATTCTTACACTGTCAGACACAGACACTGGTCTCCTTAAAAATGAATGCTCTCTTCAAAGCAGTAAGAATTTATTTTATTTATCTTTTAGAAGCTTTTATTGGGAAGTGTGAAATATCTAAAAACAAAATACCTAACCACATGTGCAAAACCTTAAGGGAAGTCAGTTTCACTTATGAAGTTTTGTCTCACAGAAGTATTAAAAAAGTAACATATTAGAAAACCTTTTCCTTCCATTGCCATTTCATTGCTTGATTGGTTAGAAGTGACAATGCGATTTATCATTTTCAGTTCAGCTGTTAGGGTTAAACCTTTCTGAAATACTGCAAAGCTTAGAAAATTTTTATCCCCACCCTTGTTTCTCTGTTCAGCCCAGTCACTGATAATCCAGTTATCTTTGTTAGAAAGCTACCAAGGTTCCTGATATAGCTCAGGATACTGACATAGCTCTTTTGTACCAAACCTTTTGAATTTGTTCATTCCCTCTATTTGGTGAAATTGAAAAGAAATAGACCGTATTACCTGATTATTAATGCTGACAATCTTAAGGGGAAATAGATTAAAAGAAATTATATGTATGTGCATGCACACAAAGGTAAAATATTTAAAATAAGTAACTCTGAAATAAGCAATAAAAAGTCTAGATTTAAAAAGCTTGCTGTATTTCTGCTGACATCTATGGTAAATCTCCCATTGACTTCAGTGGTTCAGGATGAGACCTTACATCATCAAGCCCTTGGTAGTTTAGGTTTTATTGTCCCTGAATTCAAAAGGGCCATTCTAACATCCTCTTAAGTTTTCAATGGTCAGCACATTCAGTCCTGAAAGATGCTGAACAGCTACAGATGCTGAGTGCTCTATTGATCTCAATGGGTATAAAGGGTACTCATGACCTTTAAGGGTTGCTGAGGACTTTGTAAAACCAAGTGGCAGTAAGTCACCAGGTTCTACAAAAGTAGGGGCAGGATATTACAACTTAGGTACATACAGACATTCAGGGAAGTTAGGGAGAGGTTATTTCAATCTAAGGCCACCTGATCAAAGGTAAGTCAAGATAAGGGGGATTTGGGCTTCAGGGATCTGTATGATAAAAGAGTTCGGTGCCAGGGAAGGGGTAGGAAAAGTGCAGCCATGGGACTGTGCTGAGAACAGTACAGAAGTTCAGGACAGTTAGACTGGTCTAAAAATGGCCAACTTAATCTAAATTAGGTGTTCCTTGAAGGTAGGGTTAATTTAGATTGGGTTGACAATTTTCGATTGATCTAACTGTCCTGAACTCTGTACAGTTCACACTTAGATCAACTTAACTAGTGCAAGGTCCACATCTGGGTGAACTAAGTTAGATAGGGCATTTTTAACGTGATCTAACCTTCCCCTAACCTCCCCAAGGATGCAGACTGAAGTGCAGCTCCCAGCTGTAGCTCACAATGATTTCTGCAAAGCGTTCCAAGTTACACCATTACGCTAGACCAAAAAGAAGTTCACTGTTGGCTCTAGGAAGGATGAGCCAGGTTCCCATAGCAACAGCCACAGCTTACTATCAGTGCTCACTCTTTTCAGAATGGGAGGGGGAAAGGCAGCAGAGGGAGCTCCTTCTTGGGGCTCCCCAGCCAGTTCTGAAAGGTGTGTGAATTGGAGCCACCCACACTGGTGCTCCAATTCTGCCCTACCCTCCAGAAGGGGCTCACAAAACCCCAGACTGAACTCCCTCTGCTCCCTTTCCCCCCTCCCATTCTGAAAACAATGACAGGCCAGGAGGTCCACAAATACAAGTTACAAAAGATGATACATTTTGAAAAATCTTAATCTGGTACCTCATGCAATGAGGGGTGAGATTTTCACCCAACTGGCCAGTTTTTAAGATGCAGCTGTGCACTTATAGATTCATAGATTCATAGATGCTAGGGTCGGAAGGGACCTCAATAGATCATCGAGTCCGACCCCCTGCATGAGCAGGAAAGAGTGCTGGGCCTACATTACCCCAGCTAGATACACATCCAACCTTCTCTTGAATACCCCCAGGGTAGGGGAGAGCACCACCTCCCTTGGGAGCCCGTTCCAGACCTTGGCCACTCGAACTGTGAAGAAGTTCCTCCTAATATCCAATCTAAATCTGCTCTCCTCTAGCTTGTGGCCATTATTTCTTGTAACCCCCGGGGGTGCCTTGGTGAATAAATACTCACCAATTCCCTTCTGTGCCCCCCTGACAAACTTATAGGCAGCCACCAGGTCACCTCTCAACCTTCTCTTGCGGAGGCTGAAAAGGTCCAGTTTCTCTAATCTCTCCTCGTAGGGCTTGGCCTGCAGGCCCTTAACCATACGAGTGGCCCTTCTCTGGACCCTCTCCAGGTTATCCGCATCCTTCTTGAAGTGCGGCGCCCAGAATTGCACGCAGTACTCCAGCTGCGGTCTGACCAGCGCCCGATAGAGGGGAAGTATCACCTCTTTGGACCTATTTGTCATGCATCTGCTGATGCACGATAAAGTGCCATTGGCTTTTCTGATGGTTTCGTCACACTGCCGACTCATGTTCATCTTGGAGTCCACTAGGACTCCAAGATCCCTTTCCACTTCCGTGCCACCCAGCAGGTCATTTCCTAGGCTGTAGGTGTGCTGGACATTTTTCCTCCCTAGATGCAGCACTTTGCATTTCTCCTTGTTGAACTGCATTCTGTTGTTTTCTGCCCACTTGTCTAACCTGTCCAGGTCTGCTTGCAGCTGTTCCCTGCCCTCCGGCGTGTCCACTTCACCCCATAGCTTAGTGTCATCTGCAAACTTGGACAGAGTACATTTCACCCCCTCGTCCAAGTCGCTGATGAAGACATTAAAGAGTATCGGTCCAAGCACCGAGCCCTGCGGGACCCCACTGCCCACACTCTTCCAGGTCGAAACCGACCCATCCACCACAACTCTCTGGGTGCGACCCTCCAGCCAATTCTCCACCCACCGGACTGTGCAGTAATCCAAGTCACAGCCCCTTAACTTGTTCACCAGTATGGGGTGGGATACCGTATCAAAGGCCTTCCTGAAGTCCAAGTATACGACATCCACCCCTCCTCCTGCATCGAGGCGTTTTGTGACCTGGTCATAAAAAGAGACTAGATTGGTCAGGCACGATCTACCTGCCACGAACCCGTGCTGGTTTCCCCTCAGCATAATTTGTCCTGCCGGGCTCTCACAAATGTGAGCCTTGATGATTTTCTCAAAGATTTTGCCAAGGATGGAGGTGAGACTGACTGGCCTATAGTTACCCGGGTCCTCCTTCCTCGCCTTCTTGAAAATGGGAACCACATTGGCCCTTTTCCAGTCCTCCGGGACTTGACCCGTGCGCCACGAGCATTCAAATATTCCCGCCAGTGGCTCTGCAATGATGTCGGCCAGTGCCTTCAGTACCCTCGGATGGAGCTTATCTGGGCCTGCCGACTTAAAGGCATCCAGTTCCTCCAAGTGACCCTGCACCACCTCAGGGTCCACACATGGAAGTCTGTGCCTTGATGCTGCCTCCCTACACTCCCAGTGAGAGACTTGTCATGCCTCTCGCTTAGGAACACTGAGGCGAAGAACTCGTTGAGGAGTTCAGCCTTGTCCCCTCTGTCCGTCACCAATTGTTTCTGCCCATTTAGCAGGGGTCCTATTCCTCCCTGGGCCTTCCTTTTACTCCCTATATATCTAAAAAACAATTTCTTATTGTCTTTTACTTGGGTTGCCATCCTCAGCTCCCTGGTAGCTTTGGCCTGTCTAACTGCCTCCCTACAAGCACGAGCAGAAGAGGTATATTCCTCTTTGGTGATCTCTCCCTGTTTCCACTTTTTATGTGCTCCCCTTTTGGCCCTTAGTCTGCCCTGGATTTCTCTGGTCAGCCAGGGAAGCCTCCTGTTTGATCACAGCTATAAACTGTTTTCTGTGGCCAGATCAGGGGAAAATTGTCACTTCTGTCTGCACCCCAAATGTTTGTATGCACCCTTAAATTCTATATAAGTTTACTTTCTTTTTTGGAAGATCTCTACAGGCAAGAGCCTAAATGTATTGAAAGTATTGCAAAGTCAGTACTCTAAAATATAAGTAAATAATAAATATTTACAGTGATGGCTTATTTAAGGAGGAAGAAATCAAACCTACCTTTGAGTTCCTCCATTATTTTTTAAACATTAGGATTCTGGGGCAAGAATTCCTTTTAGTGATTTAAAGGGAAATCCTATAATAGGAATTAGTTTAATTGATCTGAAGTGAAATGTTGCTTCTCAGGCCTCTTGTTCAAAAAAGTGTTTTCTGCTCAGAGACTGCTAACATTTATCTGTGTTACT
This sequence comes from Crocodylus siamensis, assembly GCF_052110815.1. Taxonomy (NCBI): domain Eukaryota; kingdom Metazoa; phylum Chordata; order Crocodylia; family Crocodylidae; genus Crocodylus; species Crocodylus siamensis. The sequence continues at coordinate 152,759,960 of NC_143396.1, read as the reverse complement.
GTAGCAGATCACTTTAACTGTTTATAATGAGGTATCAGCTCAGCTGCCAGCAATTTGGCAACTCATAGAACAGTATGCACTTGCGCATAGAGTTTCACACCTTGAAAATAGCACAGTGTGCAATTCCCAATACTAACAATTTGTACTCTGAGAGACAGTCTTGAGAAGAGCTCTTCAGCCCACAGGTAACATGCCTGCTCTACCCTTCCTTCATAGGCTGCTGTACGCTCTCTAGTCCCTGGCTGATGTCTCTAGTAGCTTCTGTGGGAGCATAAGCCCAGGTCTTGCAGCCTCCAATGACATTTTAGGGATTGCTTGCACCACCAACGTGTTAAAAAGGGGCAGTGCCTTCTCTCAAAAAGTAAAAAGATTAGGGTGTATATCTGGTCTTTTCATGGAAGCAGCAAGGAAATAGAGAATTCTTTTATTTCCTCCACCTCTTGTGTAACACACAGCAGCCAGGCACAACATGGTCATCACTGTACATCACAGTTATAATGAAAATACCTTCTCAACCGTAACATCATTGAAGTGATGCTGCAGTATTTTCTATGTTCTCTTCTTTGGTTTTTATTACAGGCAACATTAGCATGAGAACAACATCTCCATAGTTTAGAAGTGCATCTGCTTCTGACACTTATTGTTCACATAAAGCCATAATTCTTTTCTCTCTAATTTAAATTTTAATCAGATCTTCAAACAATAAACAGTTATTCAAATTATCTATATGATAGACAGACAGACAAAGGACATAAAAAAATTCCAAATTTATAAATACTTTATGCAAATTTATATATATATATATATATATATATATATATATATCTCCATATTCTATCTCCAAATGTAGAAATACATATATACATATTACATATATATTATATATGATAGATATAGAGATAGATATAGATATACATAATATTATATAATATATGATATATGTGTATAGCGATGAGGACAAAGCTATTTTTCCATACCAAAAAAAATCTGATACTTATCAAAAACCAGGAACTTCCAGCATTTACCTTACACACAAACGTGTACTAAATGGAGCATGACAACTTGAGATGCACATTTGTTCTACTTCTAAGTTAGTCTTGCCTGTGCAAGAAGCATATCTGCATATACACTACATACATGGTCCTGAATTCTATGTGATAAGTTAAAGAGTCTACAGCTTAGTCCCTCTTGGGTGAAGAGAGACTCCCTAGTCTGGGAAATGGGCAAGCAGCAGCAGGACAAAGCCCTCAGCTCATTCCTCAGATCATGTAGTACCTAAGCTGGAAAAGAGGCAAGGAGCATTGCCTTGCTGTTCCACTCCCCTCCCAATCTGGTCTGTGGAGCAGCGGGACAAAGCCTGCAGCCCAGTCCCCAGATGTAGCAGTCCTTGGTCTGGGGAAAGAGAGAAAAAGCATCACCTGCTTCTCCCCTCCTAAACCAGAATAGGGAGGGAGAGGAGTAGCATACAGGCATTCACTCTCCCAGATAGTTACATTTTCTCTGGGAGAAACTGAATTAGCCCTTTTGTTCTTCTAGTTTCTACCAGGACAGCAGCAATTCTCTTGGTAGAAACATAACCAGGGTGGTTTCAAAGAGGATGGAGCTAGACTGTTCTCAGTGATAGCAGATGATAGAACTAGAAACAATGGTCTCAAGTTGCAGCAAGTGAAGTTTAGGTTAGATATGAGTGTAGCAGGGCACTAAGTTGTGCCTGCTCCTTTAAGGCAGAAGCAGCCTAGCCAGAGAGCCCTGCAGTCTAGGGAGAGGTCCACAGCTGCTGGTTGCCTAACTAACAGTCTAATGGGGTAATTGGCCAGCACCTGCAGGCAGTCAGATGACCAGAAGGAGGCAGGGTCCTGGGGACATATATGTTCAGGGCTGAAACTAACACTGTGCACTCTCTCTTTGGAGACTGTCAAGAGAAGGAAACTGGCCTTAGAGAGCTACCCAGAGACATTGGACAGCCTGCTTTATTGTCTGCAAGGATTAAAACTTCAGGAGCCTATGAGGTACTCAGGGCTAGGAAATATGTGTTCTAGGGTAGAAGTTTTCCTTCCTAACAGGGAGAACATGGTCTCCTTTGCTATTGTTGTGGTCTAGCCCAGAGGCTTGTATTTGTGTTATTGTTTCTACCATCAGTTTGGAATGAGGTTATGGGGAGACGGAGTGTCCAGTTGGTGGGTCACATGATTGTGCAGAGCCCCAGCACCAGAGAGGCACAGCTACAGGAGCCAGACGTCCCCGGTGCCAGAGGGGCACACCAAGGTGACAACAGTAGTATAATACCTGCAAGGCATGGGATATGCTAAAGGGAAGGTCAGAGCTGTGTATTATGCCCTTGGTATTAGGGCATAAAAGGGACAGGCTCCTACCTAGAAATAACTTGTTAGTTACAACAAAGGTATGGCAGGAGACTCAGGTGGGTGGACTGTCCTAGACATTAGGGCAGGACGATGTTGTGACCAGCTTCAAGATCAGTTTTGCTAATTGTGACTGGGGGCTTTCTCACTAGGAGGTTAGTAAAACACTGGAACCAGGTTACCCAGAGAGGTTGTACAATCTCCATCCTTAGAGGTTTTTAAGACCTAGCTAGACAAAGCCTTGGCTGGGATGATATAGTTGGGGATGGACCTGGTTAGAGCAGGGGGTTGGACTAAATGACTTCCTAGGGTCCGTTCCAACCCTACTTTTCTATGATTCTATAACATTTGTACATGGGCTATATCACAGTCATGACATTCTTAGCTTCATTAAGGAGTAAGAACTGAAGAGGAAAATGAAATGCTGAATCCCAAATTGTGCTGGTAAATCATAACAGTCCTTATTACAGTACTATCAAAAGTATACATTCTTCAGGGCAAGAACTGCCTCTTACTCTGTATATGTTCAGTGCAGAGCCCTTTATACACTACCCAAAAAAAATAATGCATTTCAACTTATGAAGAAATCAAGCATTTAATTTATTCTCAATTTAAACATTAAAAAAAAAAAAAGAAGTGCCCACTTGCTCCCCAAGAAACTTACATATGCATTGCAAAAGAAGTCTTTTTCAAGCCACTGGCTCTGTATACATAAACAATTATAGTATTTTATGACTGTAGTTACCTAGATCATCTTACTTGCCCACCACCTTTTAACACAGTTACACTAATGCAGATCTACCATAATGGTCTGCAAGCTCTTCTTTCATGCAATGTATGGGGATAATAATTCTCAACAGACACAAGATCACATTTATCCTCACTACAGAGCAATTTAGGGAATAATTTATTGTAGTTTTCTCCAGGTCTCTACTTTCTGCTCTCCTGAGAGTATATAACATGTTCATAGTTTTCATACCTTCCTGGTTCCAAATAATCTCAATTTTTCCTCCATATTCCATTGTGTTTTAAAACTGTTACTACAAGTATCCTTATGGACCAGGAAAAGAAACAAAACAAAACTTTTACTACATGTTTAGTTTTGTTTCTTTCCCTGGTCCATAAGAATACTTGTTGTTTTCATCATTTCTCTCTAATCTGAAAGTATCCGATTCAGTGATAAATATAAGAGTGTATTTCAAGCCTGAATCAAAATCACAGATCTAATAACCCCCAGGTCTCATGGATACTTGGATCCAGGTTTGGATTTCAGTCAATCTCAAACTATAGAATAGACTTAACCAGAATCCCAGTTCCAAAAACTACTGAACTTTAAAACGTTCTAAATTCAAATATAGATAGGAATACTGGTATTTGCATCCATCCAGGGAAACAAAGGACATGTTTTGTCTTGCTGCTCCATTGTATTGCATTAATTGAATAGGTGGGGTTACAGGTGCATGTCAGGAGTCAAAAATGTCAGTTTCGACTCTGCAACCAGCATCTGTGGACAGGTTACATCTATATTCTCCCACTTCATTTTCTTCCAGTTCTTCCTGGCAAAGTCATTTAAAGGTGACTAGTAACTGTGAGAGTTTTTCCAGTGACATATTAAAGGAAGCCAACTGTCAAAAAGTTGATTGAGAACCCAGCCTCACCAGTTTCTCTCCTAGGTATGTTAATTTGTCAAAACCAAAACTGTTAATCAATAAACTGGGTTAGCTTTGACAAATCTCCCAACTAAAAACATTTTTTGGGAAAAAAAAAATCCAAAATGTTCAAAGTGCTTTGTTTTAAAATTTGCAAAAGGGAAAGTTTCAAGGTTTTAATATGAAAATGACATTTCCAACATTTGTATTTTAAACTGAGGCCAAATCAAAGAAAAATGTCAATCAGAATAAAATATTTCAAAATTATTCAAACAAAAACATTCCAGTTGACCTGAGCTAGCATTTTTTGGAGTTTCAGTTCCTAAAAAGTTTCAAGATTCTGATTTTGTTCTAATTTATGACAGAATGATTTTAAGCACCAGATTTTCCCCAAGATGGAAAAAAAACCCCAGTCTCTATATAACACCTTCTAACAATTTTGCTTTTTTTAAAGTCTTAAGTTGGGCACCTAAAAAACTGGGATACATGATACCACCATGAAAATGTTTCATTGAATTATCCCTCTGCCCAGTTTCAGCTGAGACTACAGAAACGCATAATTGCATAAAAAGACAATTTGCAGTATTTCCAACCCACTCAAAACTAATATCAGAAATTGTATAAGAGAGATTATTTTTTCAGGTTTTATTTTTAAATAGTTTCATGCAAGTGTCTGAAGTTCGGTTTATCCATTCAAGATGCACGGTACTTTTAAATCTCCCTCTTGTTCAATAGTCACTGCTCAGAATCTGGTTCCTTATGGGCCTGCTACATTTCCTCTCTCTTAAGATATTGACGTGTCCCATTCTGCATTCAAAAGATTACTGTTGCCGTATGCTTTTTTATAGGAGGTAAGCTCTCTTATTCCCCATAAATCATAACTACTATTTACACTTGTTTACTAGGTTAGATTTTGCCACCAGGACACAACTGAGAGCAGCATGTTGCTGCAAAGATCACCCCAGGAAACTAACTGTGTTTTATCATGATAAAATTCCATCCCCACTCCCTATTGATTGAGAAGGATAGCAATAATTGATAAGCATTTGCCTCTGCTGTCCCCATGCATTAGCTCAGCAGTACAGACTAGTGAATTGCATGGGATGGACATGTATCTTGAACCATCTTCCTCACTTCTCTACTCACTGGAACTTGAATAAAAGGAAAAAAATGTGTACATCATTCATTAAGCCCTAACCAGTGGTGTTCAAGGTCTCAGAACTTTGCCCAGAATCACATGGAGCGGAATGCTTTGCTTTAATACCCCTGCTGCCTAAATCGCTGTCTAGCACCAAGCTATTTCAAAATACTAACAATATTCCAGGAAAGACAGTCATAGCTACAGACAAGCTTGTGGTAGTTTTCTTGTATTTGACCACTACAAAGCAATAGAAAATCCAACCCCCCCCCAAAAAAAGAAAAGAACCCCTCTGTGCTCCTTTGGAGAAGTACAAATGAACTGAACTCAATGCGAGTAAAATCTGGACAAGTATTTTGTGTCATCTCGGTATCAGGTTATTTTCATTATGAATCACCCATCTAAAACAATTTTAGTTACACACCATATTGGATCAATTCCAGTAAACACAATACCATCTATTTTGGCTAGACAACACAAAACTATTACCAAGGCTGTTTATAAGCTTGAAGAAATACTGCATCAAATTAAGTATTTCTTTTATTGCTCCCACAACTTGTATTCAAAACATATGTTATGATTTTTTTGTTTGTTTTTTAAATTATGATCAGCATAGCAGCAGTGAACTAGGCTGAAGGTATCTAGCTAGCTATACAGGCAAAGAACAAAAATATAAACCTTTCACAAACTTGTGTAGAGAAATGATATCTTATTATTTGAAAGATGAAGTCAGTGTACTGGCATCACAGAGACTGCATTAGATCAGACAGCAAATTAGATATTGATAGAACTATTTTGAACAGTCAATGAGCTTTCTGATGATTGATACCTTTAAATTGGCTGTGGTAATATCAATTTCAGCATCTGGAAACTAGAGAAAGAATCTGTAATACAATATTCTCTTTGTGGAATTCTTAAGTGTAATTTAAGCTTAAAACCTAGTAAATTACTTAGGCAGTGGGCTTTGCACTGAGTTTTTTTTTCCCTCCATAACAGGAGGGAGAGAAAATTAAGACCTGATGAAGAATGCCTTGCATTCAAAAGCTTGTCAAACTTTATCCCAACCGTGCAGTTGGTCCAATAAAAGTATCACCCATGAAAGTCCTTGCCTCTTGCACTGTCAATTCAGAAATTCTAAAGATAGTCTCACTGATTTCAGCAAACAGGTGCAGAGCAAGACACCTACTGAGTGTGTCTACATAAGACTTTTACTGCAGTTGCCTAATTAGTGCTGAAGTAAAACTTTACCATCTACACATGCGATGCTATGAGGACACAGTAAACTAATTAACATTGTCGTAGAATAGTACTGCCAAACAACTATGGCAGAGTTATTTACTCCACTACAACATATATGTAGATGCTGACAGGGCTGGCTAGGGCACTAGCTTGGTTCAGTGCAGGGCCTGCCTGCCAGTTAGCACTCTTGTGCCCCAGGCAGCCCCTCCACAGCACATTGAGCCAGGCTGGAGCAGCCTCAGGCTAGCAGGCTGACCTCTGAGGCCCCCCTGCTAGCTGGGTCAGTGGCTTAACGTGCTACAGTCCCCAAGTGCATGAGAGCAGTTCAGGCCAGCATTTATTCAATCACCTTAATAGCACAAGTAGACATGACTACTGTGAACAGAGAAAGGCAAATCTGGCCCAAAAGCCATTCTGCAGTTTAATTAAGTAAAGCAGCAGATAAGAAAAAATACTGTGTCATTTGTATATCATAAAACATGGCCAAGATTAACAGTGATTTTTGGTACTCAATTTGAGAGATCTTAAAATGGTTTGATTTTGAGAGGCTGAAGCCCATGTAAAGCTGTATCAAACTGAAGACTAGTTACCTCTGAAAAATGTTTTATGCTTTTTAAATTTTCCTTTTTGTCCTGAATTTCTTTGTGCCTCCCTTCTCGTACTTTTTTTTCTTCTGTATTTTACCACCCAGGCCTTTTAACTAATGGCCATTGATTTCATTCATGGCATTTTTGTCTTGTCATAAATATCTACAATGATGATGCAGTGAGAAGGTTGCATTTCCAAATTATAGTTTCATAGTTTCTAGGGTCGGAAGGGACCTGAACAGATCATCTAGTCCGACCCCCGCACCATGGCAGGAAATAATACTGGGGTCAAACAATCCCAGCAAGATCTTCATCCAACCTCCTCTTAAAAACCCCCAGGGTAGGAGCCAGCACCACTTCTCTTGGAAGTTCGTTCCAGATCCTGGCCGCCCTGACCGTGAAGTAGTGCTTCCTGATATTTGACCTAAACCTGCCCTCTGCCAGCTTGTGACCGTTATTCCTGGCCACTCCTCACAGTGCACAGGGGAATAGTGATTCCCCCAATGCCTGCTGATCCCCCCTGACTAATTTATAACAGGCCACTAGATTCCCCCCTCAGCCTTCTCTTGTGGAGGCTGAACAGATTCAGGTCCCGCAGCCTCTCCTCATAAGGCCTGCCCTGCTGTCCCCTGATCATGAAAGTGGCCCTCCTCTGGACCCTCTCCATGCTGTCGACATCCCTCTTGAAGTGTGGCACCCAGAACTGGACACAGTACTCTATCTGCAGCCTGACCAGTGCCGCATAGAAAGGGAGGATCACCTCTTTGGACCTGCTCGAGATGCATCTGTGGATGCATGACAAGGTACGGTTGGCCTTCCTGACTGCCTCCCCACACTGCCGGCCCATGTTCATCTTGAAGTCAATTATGACTCCAAGATCCTTTTCCGCCTCCGTGCTGACAAGAGGGGAGTTCCCCAACCTGTAGGTATGGTGCCGGTTGTTCCTCCCCAGTTGTATCACTTTGCACTTGTCTGTGTTGAATCCCATCCTATTCACATCTGCCCACCCGTGTAACCTGTCTAGGTCTGATTGAAGCCTGATGCTTCCTTCTAGTGTGCCCACGTCCCCCCACATCTTAGGGTCATCAGCAAATTTGAACAGGGTGCTTTTTACCCCCTCATCCAAATCATTGATGAAGATGTTGAACAATGCGGGCCCAAGGACCGAGCCCTGCGGAACCCCACTGCCCACGTCCTTCCAGGTTGAGAAGGACCCATCCACTACCACCCTCTGGGTGTGGCTCTCCAGCCAGTTGGCGACCCAATTGACTGTGTGGGCGTCGACACCACAGTCCCCCAGTTTCTTAATAAGAAGGGGGTGAGAGACAGTGTCGAAGGCCTTCTGAACATCCAGGAAGACTATGTCCACTACTACCCCTGCATCTAATGATTTGGTGATCTGATCACAGAAGGCCACCAGGTTGGTCTGACAGGACCTGCCACTGATGAACCCATGTTGGTTGCCCCTAAGCATGCAGTCCCTGGCTGGCCCCTCAAGGATGTGTGCCACCATAATTTTCTCAAACAGCTTGCCTAGGATCGAGGTAAGGCTAACTGGTCTATAATTTTCTGGGTCCTCCTTCCTCCCCTTTTTGAAGATGGGAACCACGTTGGCCCTCTTCCAGTCCTCTGGGACCACACCAGAGCACCACGAGTGCTCATAAAGCCACAGGAATATGTACAGATGATTTTGTTTCAAGTTAACCATCAAACACATCGTGTGGAAACCTTTAAGAGTGTTATGTAACAACCTTTAAAAGTTGTTACATTGGCCTGGGGATTGCAGGAGGCAATCAGAGGGAACGCAAGATCAGTAGGCTGAAAAGGCTCTCAGAATAAACTAGTGAGACACAGCCATCTCAAAGCCAGTCCCATGGTCAGCCCACCCACTTGTCTAAGGCAGTCTGCCCTCCTGCTTCTCCTACCACACCTTTGTTGGACTTAAGTAGTTGTTTGTAGGTGGGAGGCTGCCCATTTATTGCCCTGATGACGGGGCATAATACATGGCTCCAAACCATTCCTACACCATGTCCCATGCCTTGCAGATGGCATCTAGATCCAATATTCTCCCCCGGCCCTTTACCTGTGCTGCACTAGGCCTCTGGCCCTAACTTGGCCTCAGGCATCCTCAGACATGTCTTGGCCATATGCATCTCACTGGGGCCTCTACTTTGCCCCTCACTGGGACCTCTACTTCTGGGTGGCCTACATGCAGTCCTTCAGGCCCCCATGTACCCTACTCTATGCAACCTCCTATGCAACCTCTGGCTGCCACTACTTCCAGTTGGCCTATGTACAGTCCTTCAGGCCCCTACAGACCCTACTCTACATGGCCTCCAGCTCTGTCCCACATGAGGCCTTCAGTGGGGCCACTGGGCCTTATGCACCTTGGACCTCAGGTGTCTGTTGATATACCTGGACCCCTAACTTGGCCTATGTTCTACTCAGGCCTTAGCTGTCTGTCAATGTGCCTGGACACTGTCCCAGCCTGTAGCCCACTCAGGTCTCACATGTCTGTTGACATGCCTGAACCCTATGTCAGGCCTTCTTCAATGGGCCTTGGCCCTGTGCTTTTCTGTCAGGGTGTACTTCCCTAGCCTATCCTTTCCATGGGGTACCCACAAGGCAGCAGAGGCTGAGGCTTTACAGCTCCCCATCCTCACCTTTCACTGGGGATGCACAAGTGTGGTATTTCCTGGAGGCTGCCCTGCCACAAGCAGCCCCACCACACCATCCAATCCCAGCTCCACAGCCTGTTCAAGCCCCTTAAAGTGGCAGGCACCAAGTGCCAGGTACAAAAGATCCCCTGCCACAACAAGCTTTATCACTGTGTAAGTTTAAGTCTTTTGTCTTTTGAGAATAACACATGGTACCAGGAGTGGAGTGCAAAGAAAGAGAGAAAAATTGAGTATCTCAGAATTCCAGAGGAGTTAAAGCTGTCTAGCAATGCAACAGAAAACTAAAAGAAGTTTAAGCAGAGCTTCAACATTATTATTAGAGCCAGTAGAGCTACAGAGAAGAAAGATCCACTCAAGGTAGCTATTTTTTAAAATATAGTGTGTCCAGAAGCTCTGTCTCTTTATAATAGCCTACAACTATGAGAAGCAGAACAGAAAAGCTATGGCACAGTAATAAAAAAGTTATAGTAATATTGTATACCCAAATAAAATGAAATTTTTGAACAGTATAATTTCCACGAGACAGCAAAAAGAATGTTAAACAATAAAGGAATTTGTCAAAGACCTCAGACTGATGAGCCAGATGCACAACTTTGGGGACCCAAAAGTGCCTATGATCAGAGACTAAATAGTATTAGGTATAAGGGATACAAGCCTCGGGAAAAGACTGGTAGAAGATCCTGAGCTTAAGGCAGCTAGAATGTGCCAAGTGGACAAGATAAGAAATGCCAGGCTGCAGAAGCTGGAGGAAAAAGCAGAACAAGCTGAAATAAACAGGATTACAAGACTGAAAAAAACCTAAGGCAATACACAATACAGAAAGGAGGACTTCACTATGAAGCAGGCAAGCAGAAAGCAAAGAAAACTTTGAAGAAGAAATGGTCAACTACAGATGCTGTGGGGGTTACTGCAAACCCATGCAATGCCCTGCATTTGGTGAGCGCTACAACAAATGCAAAATATTCAATCACTTTGCAAGAGTTTGCAGAAAGGATCAGGATACACCACACAAAACAAAATGTGCATGCTCTATGCAACAAGAAAAAGGAAGAATTTCTTATTCACAAAGCAAGAAGTTCATTCTTCTTAGGATTGGACAATCACCCAGGACCCCAATGGACTAATGGTGACTTTCAAATTAGATATAGGTGCACAGGTCAATATAATACCACAATACATTATTCAAAAAATGAAAACTAAACCTGTGTGCTGTGAGAATAAGAAAGTGAAACTTAGAGCATCTAATGGGAACATGATTGCAACCAAAGGCATTTGTGCACTGCATATTAGACAAACAAGCACTTCACGTTAGGTCAGAAAGCCCAAGGCTGAATCAGTTTAGTCTTTTCAGGTTAATCTAAACTGCAGAGACTAAACTGACAAACAACTGACAGACATTTGGATTTGATTCAGGAAATGCAGCCACATGCCTTCAGTGGCTCAGGCCAGAAACCAGCGGGTACTAGAGAACAGCTCTCTGGCACATAGCCAGGATGGGCTGTGTGATCATTTCCTCTTCCTTCTGTCCCCAAGGTCTCTGGGATTTGCCAGAATTACAGCAGCAGGACTTTGTAGGGTTGCTCATCACTTCCTCTTCTTGCTTCTAGGTGCCTCTTGCATTTGTAGTCCACAGTCACAGCCACCAGTAAGATTTTTTTTTAGCAGGGCTGAGCAGCTCTGTACTCAGGGGAAGGGAAGTTTAACCCCCCTCCCTGGCCCCAGACCCCAGCAGGGGTGGGGTCCAGGTGGCAGTCCTGCCTTCCCACCTCCACCAACCCTTCTCTGCTGAAGCAGAGAGCACAGCCTAGCCCAGCCCAGAGCTGGAAAACATTCTGGGATGCTGGGATTTAACTTGAACCAAGAGAGGGTCTTGGAAAAATGTTTCCAAATCAGGTAAGTCTGATTCAACAGGTTTATCTTAAACCAGTTTCAGCCATTTCGAAATTGGTTTATGTGCACTGAACTTCTGTTCAGTTCCAGGTTTAAACCAGTTTCTGATTACTTAAACTGGTTTATGTGCAACTTCTGAACCTGGACAAGGGCAATACAGTAAAAGTTCAGTTTGTAACAGTCCCAGGAAAGCTAGTGCCAATTAATGGGTTGTGAATGTCTAAAACTCTAGGTTTTATTAAGAAAATGGATGCCGCTGAGGAACTAGAAAGAAAGAACATAGAAGAAGTAGTTTATGATGTGTTTCAAGGCATAGGAAAACTGTCAACTGAGTACAAGATAGAACTAAATACTCCCACGGTACATTGTTACCTGTCAGCTCCATGTTCTTGGGGAACCCTGACACAGGACACAGACTGTCTGACTCACAAAGAATCCCCCCCACACCTAAACAGAAGCTGATTAAGATGCAGTGAGAGACACACCTAAAACCCTCCAGATAGAGGTGACAAAAATGAAATAACTGCCCTAGGTCTCATTTGCATCTGAGATGGAACCAGATGACCATTCATTTACATGTGAGATGGAGAACAGAAAACCTGAAGCAGAGACTGCAGTGAATTCTGGGATCAGCAAAGCAGGGGAGCACTGCATTATGGGGAAGCTGTGTTCCAAATGCTAATCAACCCTCACACCCAGCTCAGCATTTATCAGACCAGTTCTAATCTGGATTTACAAAGGACTTTTCCTCCCCCTCCACACTAAGCAAGAGTAAGTTTACTAGGCATCTCGGGCTGTACTTTCCCCGGTCCCACTATGGGAGGCCTATGTAAACTTAATTGGCTAAAACTCGGTTGCCGGGTTAGGGAATGCTGAGGCAATAGACCGAGTCAGAGGGGGTATGGATAACATTTGAACAATGGTACAGGATTCATCACAGCGTCCAGCCCATTGGAGCCCTGACCACAAGTGTTGTCATACTTTTCTGGAGATGACATGTGGAAGTCCTCTCCGCAAAAGGTTATGAACACTCTAATAATTGCCTTAAGTCTGTTAAAAGACTATAGTAAGATCTGGAAAAGTCATGCTAAGCTGAGGCTTGTTCACAGCAAGTAAAAATCCAAAACCCTGATGCTGCAATCTATTGTTTCTGAAGACACCAGGAGATAGCCCATCAAATATATCTGCTATCCATAGGAATGTCAAGCTGGCTCCCAAATAGGTGTTTCCTGAGTATCAATCAAGTTCCTGAGATGTTCCAATCAGATAACCCCTTGTCAATAGAGAGGACAATTTGATTTACACTATTGAGAATGCTTGAAAGAAGCTGAACTGGGGGTATAAAAATCTGTAAAAGAAGCAGCAGTGTGTGTGCTGGCACCACCCGCTTTCTTCTGGAGAGGCTGCAGGAGGAAGATCATCTCCCTTCAAGGCTCGTGCTGAGAACTTTGACCTGTCAGCTCTGCAACCCAAGTGCCTTGGACAGGTGAGATCCCAGCTCTCTCTCTCTTTTCTCTTCTCTCTGTCTCTAAGCATAGATTTCTGAACTTGAATTGTATTAGTTAAGCTTGAGCTAAGATTCCCCAAATACTTAGTGAAACCAGGGTATATTGTGACTGTTTGTGTTTGTTTTTCCTTTGCATGTCTATTACTATTAGTGTCAATATATATTTCATCTACTTAGCAATAAATAACTTTTATAGTCAAACTGGTGGTAATCGGGTATATTTTGCCTTCTTTACTTCTCCTTCCTCACTTGCTCTGCAGCAATGCCCCTTTTACCTAAGCTAAAGATCCCTGTGAAGCCCAGAAATACTGTGGGGTTTGCTCATCAAGAAGCTAAAAGATTGGGACATGCTGAGTTTGAAACACATAAGGGGATCAGCTTGTACAGGCTGATTGACCCAGTTTGGCTCAGACGTGCCCTAATGAACTGAATGCTGGCCCATGAGGGTGTCATCTGGACACCCAGCCAGATTCAGAGGTATTCTGTTTAATTGTGTGCTTGTGTCTGACTGTAGTTATTGTTGCTCTGATGAACTGATTCTTGGCATATGAGGGTGTCAGCCTGTCCATGCTGATCAACCCGGCCAGGTCTGCCGTGTCACGTTAATCTGTGTGTGTTTGTGTGTGTGACTGATTTGGGACTGGAGGAGCCCAGCCCCACTGAACTGAGTCCTGCAAGATAGCTCCATTTGGGGTGAGGGCTTGCAGAAGGGAGAGATACAGCTCCATATAGAAACACAAGTAACACAACCAGCACATTGATAGAATTACCAAGACCCTAGCCCTAATAAATGAGTACACCCCAAAGTAGCAGGCAAATCTGGTAACAACATGCTCTAAGAAATGTCCCCCTTCTACTAAGGGAAAAACTGAAAAAGGAATTTGATTGCTTAGATAGCATGGACACATTCTGGGGGGTGTGCTGAGGGAGATAGGTGCACAGGTGGTATTCTTTTCTGTCCTACCAGTGAGCAGACGTGGAAGATGACATGAGACCTGCATCACAGAGACCAACTGGTGGCTTTGAGAATGGTGTCTTGAGGCAGGCTTCGGCTTCCTAGACAACAACCCGCATATCACGAAGAGACATGCTCGGGTGGGATGGGCTTCACCTTCCCCCCAAAGGTAAGCATGTGTTCTCTTCTAGGTTGGCAGATCTCCTCCAGTGGGCTTTAAACTGGGCTCATCGGGGGAAGGGGAAGATAAGGGCAGAGAAAGCCTTGGACCACTAAACCAAGCGGCGCTCACAAGTACAGCCCAGCCTAGACCAACAAGCACAACAAATACCCAGGTAAGCAACAGGGGCCAGGGCAATGCTGAGATTAGGGTACTAGTGCACACATCTTCAGGAGGCCTCAAATGCCTCTACACAAACACTCATAGTAAGGGGAACAAGCAGGAGGAACGTACCCTCCTGCTAGCTGACACCAACCCAGACATAGTGGGGCTCACTGAAATGTGGTGGTACCAAACGCATGACTCAGTGGTGAATATCAAGGGCTATAGGCTTTACAGGAGGGACAGGACATGGAGGAAGGGTGGGGGTATGGCACTCTACATCAAGGAGGAATACACATCCTCATCAAGTAGCACAGGGTCAGAGGAGGGGCATACTGAAGTGCTCTGGGTTAGAATACAAGGCAGTTGAGGGGAAAGGGAATTAATGGTGGGGGTCTACTACAGACCACCCAACCAAGGGGAAGAGCTAGATTGGGAATTCTTAAGTCAGCTCACAGAGGTAGTTAGGTCAAAAGACATGGTCATCATGGGTGACCTGAACTTTCCAGACATCTGCTGGGAAGAGCAGTCAGCCAGGTCTGACCACTCACATAGGTTCCTAGCTGAAATGCAGGACCTCCATCTAACCCAGGAGGTGCACAGTCCCATGAAAGGGAGACACCCTGTTGGACTTGGTGCTGGCCACAGGCAATGAGCTGGTGAGGGGTCTGCGGCTGCTTGACCACCTGGGCGACAGCGATCATCGCCTGCTGGAATTCACCATCCAGTGCAAGGTGGCTAAGGCCTGCAGCAAGGCAGCAGCCCTAGACGTCAGGAGGGCAAACTTCAATGAGCTAAGGAGAATAGTCAGGGAGGAAATGAGGTCCCGGAGGGGAGGGGAGTCAGATGTCCAAGAAGAGTGGTTGCTCCTTAAGGTGACAATCCTCCAAGCCCAAAGGGAGGTAATCTAACAGGAATCAAAGGGGGCAGGAGGGCACAAAAGCCCCCATGGCTCACCAAAACCTAGCTAAAAGGGAGGTGTACACACAATGGAAGGGAGGGGCCATCACCAGGGAGGACTATACTGTGGTTCCTTGGGGCTGCAGGGGGGCGGTCAGGAAGGCCAAGGTGGAGATGGACCTAGGACTAGCTACCTGGATCAAGGACAACAAAAAGTTCTTTTTTAAATACTTAGGGAGCAAAAAGAAGGTACCTGGTAAGGTGGGTCCCTGCGAGACACGTTAGGAAATCTGGTCATCACACCAGATGACAAAGCTAACCTATTTAATGACTTCTTTGCCTCCATTTTCCTGAGTAGGGACCAAATCAGCCCCCTACTGGGACCCCCCAGGCCCCAGGGGAGGCACACCCAGGCCAAGGTCAATAAGGATCTAGTCAGGGAACTTCTGGAGGGACTGGAAGTATTCAAATCAGCTGGTCCAGATGATCTCCACCCCAGAGTGCTAAGGGAATTAGCTGAGGTCATTGTGGGATCTCTGGCATGGCTTTATGAGCGCTCATGGTGCTCTGGTGTGGTGCCAAAGGACTGGAAGAGGGCCAACTTGGTTCCCATCTTCATAAAAGGGAGGAAGTAGGACCCAGAAAACTATAGGCCAGTAAGTCTTACCTCGATCCTGGGTAAGCTTTTTGAGACAATTATCTTGACACATGTCCATGAGTGGCCAATGGGGGAGGTTATGCTTAGGGG
Organism: Crocodylus siamensis; assembly: GCF_052110815.1. NCBI lineage: Eukaryota > Metazoa > Chordata > Crocodylia > Crocodylidae > Crocodylus > Crocodylus siamensis. The sequence goes on along the minus strand of NC_143396.1, from coordinate 152,743,987 downwards.
CAACCAACACGGGTTCATTAGATGTAGGTCCTGTCAGACCACCCTGCTGGCCTTCTGTGACCAGGTCACCAAATCCTTAGATGTAGGGGTAGCAGTGGATGTAGTCTTTCTGGACTTTTGGAAGACCTTCGACACTGTCTCTCACCCCCTTCTTATTAAGAAACTGGGGGACTGTGGTGTTGACACCCACACAGTTAAATGGGTTGCCAACTGGCTGGAGGGCCGCACCTAGAGAGTGGTGGTGGATGGGTCATTTTTGACTTGGAGGGATGTGGGCAGAGGGGTTCCGCAGGGCTCGGTCCTAGGGCCTGCACTGTTCAACATCTTCATCAGTGACTTGGATGAGGGGGTAAAAAGCACCCTGTTCAAATTTGCTAACAACACTAAGATGTGGAGGGATGTGAGCATGCTATATGGGAGGAATAGGCTGTAATCAGACCTAGACAGGTTACAGGGGTGGGTGGATGAGAACCGAATGGGTTTCAACACTGACAAGTGCAAGGTGATGCACCTGGGGAGCAAGAACCAGCACCATACCTAGTGGCTGGGGAACTCCCTTCTCGTCAGGGCAGAGGCAGAAAAGGATCTTGGAGTCATTATGGATGCCAAGATGAACATGGGCTGACAGTGTGGGAATGCAGTCAGGAAGGCCAACTACACCTTGTCATGCATCCACAGATGCGTCTCGAGCAGATCCAAGGAGGTGATCCTCCCCCTCTATGCAACACTGGTCAGGCTGCAATTGGAGTACTGCATCCAGTTCTGGGCACTGCACTTCAAGAGGGATGTGGACAACATCGAGATGGTCCAAAGGAGGGCCACTCACATGATCAGGGGGCACCAGAGCAGGCCTTACAAGAAAAGGCTAAGGGACCTGAACCTGTTCAGCCTCCAAAAGAGAAGGCTGAGGGGGGATCTAATGGCCTATTATAAACTAGTCAGAGGGGACCAGCAAGCATTGGGGGAGTCCCTGTTCTCCTGAGCACTACCAGGAGTGACTAGAAATAATGGTCACAAACTGGCAGAGGGTAGATTTAGGCTAGATATCAGGAGGTGCTACTTCACAGTCAGGGCGGCTAGGATCCGGAACCAACTTTCAAGTGAAGTGGTGCTGGCTCTTACCTTGGGGGTATTTAAGAGGAGGCTGGATGTACACCTTGCTGGGGTTGTTTGACCCCTGTACTTTTTCCTGCCATGGCAGGGGAACAGACTTGATGATCTGCTCAGGTCCCTTCCAACCCTACCAGCTATGAAACTATGACATAACATAGAAATAGTAGAGCAACCAACTACTTAGGTTCATTCACTGGTCATAATAGAAAAAAAAAAAAAAGAGGAATCCCTGAGATTGTGCCTGGATCCTTAAGCTAATGAACAGCTACATCAATAGGGAGTGTTTTCCCATTCCTGCCAGGGAAGAGGTTTTGGCAACATGGCAGAAGCTAAATATTTCTCCACTTTAGATGCCTCTTCTGGATTTTGGCAAGTTCCCCTACTTGACAATTCGCTCTTTGGAAGGTATTGGTTTTGTAAGCTTCCTTTTGGACTGTGTTCTGTATCTGAAGTATTTCACAGAAAGGTGCAACAAATTTTTGAAGGCCTTGATGGAACTATGGTTTATATAATGACATAGAAGATGCTGTAAAGGCTTGTACAATGTGCCATCAATGCAAAGAAAAGTGCCTATGATGGGCAAAGAGGAGCCCTTAGCTCCGTGGTATCAAGTGGGAATTAACTTATTCATGCATGCAGGAAAAATATGTATTAGTGCTGAATTATTATTCGAACTATCCTGAAATTGCATTGCTTGAAAGCACAATGGAAAGCATGTCATAACTCGCATCAAATCAGTTTTTGCTAGACATGAGATACCACAAATTGTGAGAACAGAAAACGGACCTCAGTTCAACTGTCTTGAGTTTAAAGAGTTTTCAAACAAATATGGATTCCATCACAACACTTCAAGTCCTGCAATCCCTGGGCCAATGTAACAACTTTCACATGACACTTTTACCACACATCTTCTCCCTTTGCATGTAACATATCCCCATGTAATACTAACATTGGAAGTTTAGTTCAACCCATTGCTAAAGCACATTTTAACAGGTCTTTGTTAGTACTTGTGTTGGCTATTTTAGCTCTAAGTGATTTTCTCAGTTCTCCCAGCATTCTCAATCCTTATTGATTCAGTTCATTGGTGAGGTGTATGGGGTGCACATGCATCCTCTGAGCATGGTGGTGCACCCCCTGTGCCACAAAGGTGATGCTGAGCACTGCAGGCAGTGGTGGCACTGTCACGGTGGGTGGTCACCGCTCACCACTCTCTTCCCTCACCACCAACACTGCTGGCAGCATCTATGGGTGGTCTGTGACCACTGCATGCTAATGCTGCCATTGCCAGTGGCATCTGTGGGTGGTCACTGCTGACAATGCCACCAGCAGTGTCAGCATCACCTTTTCACAGGGGGTGCACCACCATGCTCAGAGGATGCATGTGCACCCCATACACCTCACCAATGAACTGAATCAATAAGGATTGAGAATGCAGAGAACTGAGAAAATCACTTAGAGCTAAAAAGCCAACACAAGTACTAACAAAGACCTGTTAAAATGTGCTTTAGCAATGGGTTGAACTAAACTTCCAATGTTAGTATTACATGGGGATATGTTACATGCAAAGGGAGAAGATGTGTGGTAAAAGTGTCATGTGAAAGTTGTTACATTGGCCCAGGGATTGCAGGAGGGAACTGGAGGGAACAGCAGATCAGAAACCTAAGGCTTTCTGAATAAACAACTTTATCATTCTATAAGTTTAACTCTTTGGTCTTTTGAGAATACAGGCAGTCCTCAGACTTATGACATAATTGGTTCCTGAAAACGGTGTCTTAAGGCAAAATGTTGTAACTCGGAACTGATTTTCCCATAGGAAACAATGTTATAAATGGGAGATTAGTTCCTGAGCCAAAGCCCAATACCCTATTTTCAACAAAAATACCCCAGAATTTTGTACTCAATCAATTATAGATGAGTAATATAGCTACATTAATGTATTTATATTGTAAATGGCAATCATATTGATTTAGAAGGGCTTCTTTGAGGTGACTTTGCTGGACTTTTTGAAGGGCTCTTGGTTGGACTTTCTGAAGGGTTCGTGGCTGGATCCTTCTCAGCAATCTTGGCTGCAGGTTTTTCTGGAGTCTTGTCTCCTTACTTAAAGAAAGTGCCCAAGGAAGTTTGGACAGATGTTCTCCAGGGAGATGGGTGACATAGCAACTTTTTCACTGGCATGGCATCACATCAGACCAAGCATTGTAAAGTTGCAACTGATGCCATAAAGTTGAAACAGGGTGTCAATTTAGAAATGTTGTAAGCGTGAAATGTAACTCAAAACGTTGTAAGTCAAGAACGGCTTGTAATGCACAAATCTCACTTTATGTCATCTAAAATCTAAAGTGGAAAAAAAGGCACCCCATTTACAGGAGATTGAGAGAGTTGTTTTCATTTCCTGAGGACTACAAATAGAAATTCCCCACCCTTACCTGGGACCAAACCCAAGTGCTTCTGAGATATAATTATTCACCCTACCAACCAAGCTGTACAGCTTTGGTGTAAAGGATTTTAAAATTTTGTTTCAAGTCAGGCAGAGTATTCATTCCTATACCTGTCATGGAATTCTGCTGAAATGGTTTCTTTAGCTGATCTGGCAAATCAACATCTGCAACCATCACAAACAAAATTTCTTCTCCGTCCCATCCCAGTACTTCAGTTGTATTGTTAGATCAGTTTCAAAATAGCCTATGGGACAAGTCAAGAAACACCTTTCCTTCTAATCTCTTTAGGAGTTTTGCCTGAGTCATAATATTAAAATTAAATTTAAGTTAATATTAAATTTAAAATTCAAGCAATTCCCATGTTTAGAGTGCTTAGAAAGATCTAAAACCTCAAAGTCTGAGGGAGGGAGCCACCTTTGATATGTACTGTATTGATCTGATTTGGCTTGTACAGGCAGGAATCAACTTAGAATTTTAGTTCATGATAATGGCGCACTTACACCACACATCAATTACACGAGGTAATACAATACAATTTATTATGTAGCATTGGAAAGTAAAAACCTTTCTTAATGATATTTTAAACTTAGACTGGGAAGAGACTATATAATGATGTGAAATACAATGCAGTGTAAACAGTGTTCTGTTTCCTTTTTTTATTGCAGTTTTTGCGTCCTATTTTAATACAAAGTTAATGAACAAACAGGCACTGTAGTTTATTAAGGATAGCTGAAGTATGTGTGTGGGGAAGTGAATAAAAAGAAATCATCTCCTGAGAAAGGAGATAACAATAATAGACCTTTAGAGTTCTCTTCCCACACATACATACCACAAGAGGTGGACTAAGAATTGGACTAAGAGGGATACTGAAATGAAAAAAAAATGAAAAAAAAAGATTGTGAAGAAACAGAAATCTACCCAGATAGGTATCATTAAAGAAAAAAATAATTCTTGGTTTAAATTCAGACTTTAAAATGTTTGCAGTGAGATCCTTGGTAAGGATAAGACAGCATACCACCAAGAATTAAGCTCTGCTAATTTATATTAGCTGAGGATCTAGCCATTTGTATTCATATTTAACAAACATAAAAACAACTATTGTGGATTGTATTAGCCATTGTATCCAGCTTCTCCATCTGAAAAGAGAGTACTTCAGCTGAGGGAGCAGCTATAGCCCAACATTTGCTTATGCTTATTAGACTTATGTTCCATCCCAAATGGTAACCTTAATGTGGCCTTCCTGTCTATAAGTCTGTATTTAGAGCTACCGGGCGGGCAAAATACAGCCTGTGGGTCAGATCCAGCCCATCAGACCATTCTATCTGGCCCACGGAGCCCCTAAAAATTTTAGTAAATTAATATTTATTCACCCCTGGTTCCCTGTCAAAGCTGACAGGAGCTAGGGGCAATAGGGCCCAGAGGGAGCCCTAAGCAGGCTTGCAGGATTGTGCAGCCCAGCCCCACCCCACTCCCAACCAGTTCCCTGCTTTCCTGTCCCTGCCCTGTTGCAGCACCATGTGGCTGTGCCTCCTGGCTGCATCCCAGGACTGCAGAGCATGGGACTGCGCTGGTAGTGGAGAAGGGTGTGTGTGAGTGTCAGTGTGTGCATGTGTGTATGCATGCATGCATGCACATGCATGTCTGCAGGCATAGGGGCAGAGTGTGTATGTGTGTGTTTACAGACACGGGCAGCGTATGTGTTTGTGTGTGCATGTCTCCAGCCATGGGGCAGAGTGCTTGTGTGTCTGCAGGCACAAGGCAGTGTGTGTGTATTTGCAGGCACAGGGGCAGTGTGTGTGTGTCTGCAGGCATGGGGCAGAGTGTCTGTGTGTGTTCATAGAGCAAGTCTCACATGCACACCCCACCATACACATGCACCCACACCTCCCCTTGCACTGCCATACACAAACCCCAGCCACCTTCCCCCATACTCACCCACACCCCACATATCCACATATGTACCCACATTCTCCCTCAACCCACAGCCCCCACAAACCTACACCCACCCACCCCCACAATATACAAGAGTAAGACCATTTTAAGCTATTGTGCAGTCACCTCTTTGTACACTACACAAACACATGTACATCAGGATGAAAATAGTTTTTGAAATCAAATTAATGAATATTGTAGGTGTTCAATTTTTAGAATATAATTTGATATTTTTCTGGTTCTGAGATGGCAAAACTCCTTCCTAAAATGATTGCTTCCTGGCACAAGGACAGGGACTTCTGGTGACAAAGATCAGGTGTTAGGGGGTGGGACTTCCAGTCCCAAAATCAGAGGGCAGGGTACCTGTCAAGGGCTACCCATGTGGCCCTCAACAGCGTGCCAAAACTCGGTAAGCGGCTCTCCACCCAAAATAATTGCCTGCTCCTGATTTAGAGGCTGCTAGCTAGTAGCAGACCTGATGCTGGGCAAGATACTGTATCAGGATCCCTTCCAACATGTACGCCCGGCACCACTGGAGTGGGGGGAAGAGGAGGGGGTGTCACAAACACATTGCAAGGGTGTTGACATAGTAATAATCACCTAAAGAAGGGCTTCCAAACCTCTTTTATCCTATGTATTGTAGCCATTTACAGCAGTACCTGCCAGCAGCAATGATGGGACTGTTTAATTCAGGTCTATGAAAGGTCTATGGTGAAGTCAAACAAGTGACTGCAGTGTAGAGATACAAGAGATAATTCATTTAAAGCTAATCTGAGTATTGGCTGCAATCTCTACACAGCAGCACAGCGTACATAGTGTAGGCTGCTCCAGGTGAAGTTGTACTAAAGAACAGAGGAATTCGTAGGGCATACTGGCAGGGCTACAATGTTACTATGGAGTGATTAGAAAGAAACATGTCCTTTTTGCATGTGGTCAAATGGGCGCCTATGTGACCCAAGAAATCCAGTATGCCTTATTTTACCACTGCATGTGTAGACCTGGGCCGTTCAACTGTCAATCCATGGGCTGCATCCAGTTCCTAAGAGGTTAAATTGCAGCCGCTAGTCTCCCCAGTCATGGCCCACTGCTGTCACACCACCAGAATCTCTGGACACCCCCTCCATTCTCCTGTTTCCACTGCCTGACCCTGTCCTTAAGGGCAAGGTGGGGCATCCCAGAGCTGAGAGAACCCATAGCTAAGGGGTTGGGAAAACCCAGGGTGCCTGAAAGGCAGCAGCAGTGCCAGTGCAGTAAAGTAAAGGGTCCATATGACTCAACGTGATGAAGTGCAGGGGGGTGGGGGCCAGGAAGGGGCATGATGTAGTGCAGCATGGGGTTGGTGCATGTGATGCAGCACAACTAAAACAGGCTGCCCACACTCCCTTTGGCCCCATCTTAGTTTTTTGAGAACTGAAGCAAGTGCTCACTTCATTAATACCCAACCAGTAGAGTTCCCTCTTCTAGCCAAATCTCTCGCATCCTCCCAGAAAGGGCCCAAAGTCTGCCTCTCTTTAGTCATCCCCACAGGTTTACAATCTCCTCCTGATTCTAGTTCTACTGCATGAAACACCTGAAACTACTTTTTCCCCAAGACTCCCACACACACACACCACTTCTGACTCAGCTGTTGAAGGCATTTTCTCTTGCCCATGTGGTACTTTATGCTCAGTACAATCCCCCTGAAGCCTGTTGCTCTGGAAAACTGTTGATAGCCCTTCAGCCGCTGTTAAACTAATCCTCCAACCAGTCTTAAGGTAGCATGCTTCTCAAGGGAACAATCGCATTTTCTTGTCTTCCCCAGTCATTCCCCTTCCACTGGACTTTCCTTCCCCAGTAAGTGCACTAAGCAGGCAAAACTGAACAAGGTTGCCAGCCCTGAGCTTTCTGGCCTCTAGAGGGGCAGGCCATCCTTTACAGAGGCACATTATTTGGCCTCTTTCTCCATTAAAAAAGTTTTGGTTACACATATACTGTCCAGTTTTAGCATATAGCATGAAGGGAGTCAGAGAACAGGAATCATTTGAATTTGTATCTCTCTCATCACTTGAAAGAATAATTATACAAAATGACCAAGGGTGATATGCAAAATGTTCCTGAATGGATAGAACAGTAATGGTTTTGTTTCTTTACCTTTTCTTCGTGGTGTTAAATACATTATTTTCCAGTCTTTCAAATACAGTACAGACCTAGTATGTGCTACTCTGCCTTTTGTCTTTTTTGTTGATTAAAAGGAAACTTTCAAAGATTCTGCATCACCTTTTAGATAAAGTCAAGGGTGTTTACATTGTGATTTGTCTAGTTCTTAATCATCTCTTCAGAGGAAACTTGAAAATAATAATTTCCAGTGTTGTAAGTGCTGCAGAGGGATAGGGTTAAGGGGAAGGCTTTGTGGTACTCAAGAATCACTCTTATGTAGAGCTTGGCAAACAACTGATTTTTGTCAATTCACTGGTAGTTCTAGAAGAAAACATGTTTCAGATCAAATGATTAAGTATTTCATTTGACCAGCAGTTACGCTTTTTTTTTTTTTTTTGGTCAAGAGCCAATGTTTTGTTCAACCTGAAAGAGAAGCTTGTTTCAATTGAGCAGTGTTATTTTTTTTAATTAAATTGAAGGGAACTTTTAAACTAAAAGTCATTACAATCTGGGGGGGCTGGAGGGGAGAAAGAAATGGTTAGAAAGGCTTAGATTTTTAATAGTTTTATTTCCAAACACACCTCCCCCCAAAACAAACAAAAAACAACCAAGTTGATTAATTCAAAATGAAATTGCAAAAAAAATTGTGTATCAAGTCAGCAGCATTTTTTGTCAAGAAAGATTCTGACAACTAATAAATAAATGCCCAACTCTAAACTCATTCCACAAGAGGATTATAAAGAGTTAAGTCAGTGGATCTAGTAGAGATACTTTTTGGTTTTGTTTTAGCACATAAATTAAACAAATTCTTAAGTAGAGGCACAGCAAGCAGGCTCTGCTCTGTAGATGGCAGTAGCAGCTGATCTTGTTGCCCCTCTTAGGGCTTAAGGCTGGTTCCCTGGTCACTCACCCCTAATTACATTATGTCCTCAAAGCAAATCTTTTTTTCCCTTGAAAAAGATGTAGATTATAGGTCTATGCCTGACTGCTTACTTTGAGAAACAAAATGGGTGCTGCTAGGAAATGAAGGCAAACCTGTTCAGACATGAGTGTTAAAAAAGGGAGGTAAATAAATGCTTATATAGGTAGGATGGTTTTAAAAGATGCTAAGCATTCCTGGCTTGTTTGGCCACACTAAAAAAACAAATAAAATAAATAAAGAAAAACAAACAAACTCAGGCCAGGTAATTGGTGCCAAAACTTAGACACTGAAAATTAAAAATGGTGACCTGTGACTCCTGAGAAATAGAGGTTCAAGGAGAATAAGAAAAGCACCAAGGCATTAAATCCATCTGACTATATACATTGTCCATTGCTCCTGTACAAATGGCCATCACCAAGTTCCTCAGAGAATTGTGCTTTTATGGACTATGCAGATGTCATCATCCAAGTGCTCCTGGAGGTTACGTGGCTGACTGCTTCTTTCAAAGGAATAGTAGGAAAAGGAACAAAAGGAAACCATTTTTGCATACTCAGGGAGGAGTACCCATAAATGTCCCTAAAGCCTGACCCTCACCAGCTATAAATCAACACAGTTCTACTTGATCTCAGTGGATCCTAGTCTACACCCATATGTTTCAAATCCACTCTGAATTCTTGCCCCTCTACTTCTAGGCTAATGTACAAAACAGGAAAGTGTTAGAGGAGGAAGAGAAGCACAATTTAAAAAAAAAAAACCACAATGAAACTTTACTTTAAAATGTCACCATTAAATGTGAGGTCAATAAAACCACTAATATGACCACCAAAACACAAAATGCCTTGTGCTTGGTTGTGCCAGACTCCAAAGAAGGTATCTGTAATACCAAAATTGCAAAGTGTGATCGGTAAATTAGACAGACAGGAAAATTTTGGTGGGAAAGGTTAGAACACTATTTTATAGTACCTCAGGCAGTAAACACACAAAGGAACATAATACGATGCATGAAGCTTCAAAGGCAGATTATTAAATGGAGGCCCAGACTCAGAGTCCTCCAAAAGAGAAGGCCCACCCATCTGGAAGTTACCACCACTATGGCTTGTCTGCAGGTGAAGCTTAGTCAGAGCAGATAGCACCAGCAGCACCTTGTTGGCTCTTAGAGCATCTGTGCCATTATTGGCATAGAAAGAGGTGCAATGCCAGTCCAACCCTACAGGGAGCAGTCATAGCAATAGCCTTGCCACCTGACCAGCATCCTCTCCCCAATATACACCAATATGTGACTGTGAGCCTGGATGAGGGATGATGCAAAGTAAGCCACGAAGTTCAGGAAGTGCCACAGCAAGAGGAAAGGGAGCAGGCCCAGGCTCCTGAGCATAAACTAGACCCTGAGCTTCTTGCCCTACTGCCAGCATTGATCAGACGGGAAATGTCCTCCTAACAGGTTGTGCCTCAGCTTCACCTGTGCCAGGAGTAGCCATTTTTCCAGGTGAAGGCAATAAATGAGATGGAAAAGTGTGGTTCAAAGGTCCAGGCCTAGGGCAGCCTGTCTTCGCTTCAGGAGAAAAAGACTGATTTATAATAGTGTCATGTAAATGTAATGTATGTAACAGCAGGCGGAGCCAGAGGACAGTCTGCAGGGCTGTGATGTCTGTTAGTTTGGACTGAAATTCCCAGAAACCCTCAGAGCCTGGGGAGCAAGGGAAAAAAGAAGAGGAAGCTTGAGGTTGGAGTAAGGGAAAGCAGCATGCATGCAGAACCTGGTCAGCCCTTCACAGAGGACAGTGTAGTGAAGCTGGAGACTAGCTTGGTCAGCCAGGACTGTGGATTGAAGGACCTGGACTCAGACTTGGGGGGCAGCTGCAGACTGCTGTTTGAATGCTCCAGGGACCAAAAGCTTGTCCAGAAATACCTCCAGAGCTGTGTGGCAGGAGGATTAAGGTGATGAGCATATGTTACAACTGTGTTGATGTTTCTTTACCTTTTATTCGTTCCCTTTCTTTGGCCCATTATCCTGTGACACTAACCCCTATGATTTTGTATACGAAACTGGGAACGTCCCTTGCTTGTGCCAGTTTCTGGGGTTGCAAGAGTTGGCACAATAGTTTTCAGGTGTGTGTGTGTTGCAGACTGTGAGCCAGCAGGGAAGGAAGGATAGAAGTCTTGTCTCCTTTGAGTCTTTCTCATGAACTGGATCCCATTTTAGATCCGTGAAAGCCTAGGTGAAGTTCTTGGACAAGCCCCTAAGGCAGTAGTTCCAAGCTGTGGGTCATGAGCCCAAATGGGGTCATATCATCAGTGGATAGGGTCATGGGTTAGAGGGGCTGTGGACTGGAAGTGAGGGGCCATGCTGAGGAAATGAGGCCATAAATAGGGTCATGCTGAAGAAAAGTTTGGGAAGCCCTTCCCTAAGGGGAAAACTGAGTTGGAAGATGGATAGAACATGAAGCTAATCTCTTGTCTCATGTCCTTTTGTATCTTTAGGAGTTTGAAACAAAGGAAGTGCAGGCTTATGAAGTGGAGGCACATGGTTAATTCCAGAGGTATTGCCTGCTGTTTTCTCTTTTCTGGGTTCTCCAACTTTCTGAGAGAATCCGTAACAAAGGAAGGGACCTGTGTTACTCTTCAAGGTGAATGTCTTGTTGCCTGTTTGTGTTGTTGGACCGAACATAATAAGCTGGGTAGTGTCAGAAAGCTTTCTTGAAAATTATCTGATCTGTGATATTAGGGAAGATACTAGTCAGGGCTAGAGTTGGTGTTATTGTACCCTGTGAACTCTGCCAAAATTTTAATCAACTGAAATTTCATATGCAGACTCTTAAACTGGAATGGTGTTTAATACTGCAGCCTTAATTTTAGGTGATGGTAGACTCATGGATATAAATCAGGAATGTGCCCTTGTTGCCAAGGATAACAGCATACTGGACTGCATTAGTAGGAGCATTGCTAGCAGATCAAGAGAAGTAATTATTCCATGCTATTATGCACTGGTGAGGCTACATCTGGAGTACTGTGTCCAGTTTTGGGACCCCCACCACAGAAAGGATGTAGATGAGATGGAGAGAGTCCAGTGGAGAGCAACAAAAATGGTTTAGGGGCTTGTGCACATGACTTATGAGGTGAGGCTGAGGGAACAGGGTTCATTTAGTCTGCAGAAGAGAAGACTGAGAGCCTTTAACTACCCGAAGGATGGTTCCACAGAGGATGGAGCTAGACTGCTCTCAGTGTTGGCAGATGACAGAACAAGGAGCAATGGTCTCAAGTTGCAGCAAGGGAGGTTTAGGTTGGATATTAGGAAAAACTTTTTTACTAGGAGGGTGGTGAAGCACTGGAACAGGTTATCCAGATAGGTAATGGAATCTCCATCCTTCAAGGTTTAAGGCCCAGCTTGACAAAGCCCTGGCTGGAATGATTTAGTTGGGGCTGGCCCTACTTTGAGCATGGGGTTGAACTAGATGACCTCTTGAGGCTCCTTCCAACCCTAATTTTCTATGATTCTATGAACATCTTTCTCCTTCCTCTTCCAAAAATTACCTGGCTGGAAATGGGAATCACAATGGATTGTTTGTTGCTTTGCATAGCAGCCTTCTGCATATCCCACCTCCCCAGTTACCTAGATGTCAGCTTCAGTTAGCAAGATACAGCTGCAAATAAGGGCTGTACATCAGAGTCTGAAGCTGAGGCTCTAGTCAGCAAATGACTTGTATGTCTTGATAACTGGGCTCTCTTCCTGGCTGAGTATCTGTAAAACAAGAAGAGTGTGGCTGAGCAAAGGATTGTTTCTCTTTTCTTTAGCAAACAGTTGCAAGAGGGATACACAAGACGTAAAAAGGTAAAACGTTTGGAAAAGAGCAGTAGGATAAATGAAATTTTGGGGAAGGTGCAAAAGAACCTGGAAGGGTTTTGTATAGGAGAGACTGAAGAAAGGTGTTCTGAGTAGGAGAAATCTGGTGGTTTTGAGGGCAAAAGGAAAGAAGCAACTGGGGCAAAGTAATAAGGGTTCTTATAGGGGAGAAGGGAATCCAGAGACTGAGGGGGGAGACATTTGAAATGTTTGAGGAAGAGAGGGAGAGAAACTGAGGACAAAGAAAGTCTGAAGAGAGATATGAGAAGGTTGACTTGGAAGGTAGGGCAGGAAGCAGGATAGGTTTGCACCTTATATATATATAGACCAAACTGGAGAGGTGTACGCTTTTGTAAACAGCCATTTATTTCATGAGATGCTGCTGCTTATGAAAATGAAAGCTTGTGGATCTCTGATTTGGTTAACTGACAAGGTGCACATCACTCTGACTTCAGACTAACATAGCTAACTGCCTCTCTGGAGCCAAGCATGTTGTCTGAAGTATTGGATAGGAGCCACACAAATTCTGCCATAGGAAGTATGGGGTCCCTCTGTCCCTCTCTTTTGTTTTGCCTGAAAGGGAGGAGGGGGTGGGGGGTGAGTTGTCTTGGACTTCTCATGAGTTGTAGTGGAGTTGGTTTGCCTTCTGGAATATCCCTGCTCCTTTTCCAAAATGTTCGGAACTCAATTACACCTGAGAGGTAAGCCCAATACATGAGATATATCAGTATTCAAGAAAGGGTTGTGTTCTCTGGGGGGATAGAAAGGGGGAAATGTTTCTAGCCTTATTTCACTAATGCCAATCTTTAAGTCTGTTGGCCTAGTGAAAACTGCCTTTGGAAAGTTATCCGGGTGATCTAACTATTAACGGCAGCACATTAGGAGCTAGCCAGCATTTTTAGAAGGGGGCATACACATACTTAATGCAAAATACATATAAAACAAGTGTGTGCTTGTGTTTTGAAATAGGACAAGCAAAGATAAGGTTCCTTAGTGTACCTTCATTTAACATTTACTCTCAAACCCCACAAGTTCTGGAAATCTAAACTTCATAGTTCTTTTAAAAATGTTATTGATATGTGTTTAAAATGTCATCACTGGTTTATTTTATTTCGTTATCTACAGCCACATTGCTCACTAATTTGCTTTCTAGAAGCGGGAAAAATAATGGCAGCATAATGTATCATAACTGGCTGTTAGGGAAGACTTTTTCTTAAGTGGCTGTTTTTCTTTCATGAAAACAAATAAAACTACTACATTAGGGAGCAGTTTAGTTTGAGTCTCCACCTGGGTGGGAGAAATACCAAAACTTTAGCTTGGCTGAGAGATAAACCATACACCATAAAGTATATACAAAAGGATAACAAATTGGTTTACAACCACATTTGAAAGTTTTACCACTTTATACATGCACACACGCACCCACCCACCCACCCACCCACATTTTGTGTGTTTCAGTTTTCTAGTTGTTTAAGGGGGGAAAAAGCTAGGTTTTTTTTAATAACAACTTACAGGAGTTTTACAGGAATGCATAATGGAGATAAACAGCAAATAAGGGAATGTAAACAGACTAAACATTTGGAACATTTGGATAAGCCACAACTGAAATATCAAATAATATACAGAGCTGTTCAGATTGCCAGCAAGTGATTACGTGTGGTGGTTCCTTTGGTTTCATTCACCTCTTCACTAAGAAACTCATGGTTGACTCCTGTTTTTGTTAACATCTAAATCAAATCTTACACAGTAGAGGAACTAATACCAAAGGGCACTTACATGGTTTTGTGGTTCTTCATGAGACTAACTCAATTGCTGCTTTTACAGTGGCTTGTCACAGTGTCTCGCATTTTAAAACCTTGTGGTGGGGAAAAGGTTTATGTAACACACCTTGGCTGCACACCAAAGGAGCATGCAAACAAGCCTACTATCTACTATAACTCTCCCATGGAAACTTGTGCACCTCTGGGAATTTGATTTCCACATGCTGGAGAAACTGCAATCAACGATGAATCAACAGCGTGCCTCATAGTCTGACACAAATAACCTGTAATCTTTTTGAAAATTTCTTGTCCGTCCAACCATAACTGATTTGCTGAAGAAATAATTTCAAGTCTTTTACTTGGTTGCTGCTGAAAAAACTGTATCCTTATACAGTTTTTCACAATGGCAATGTTCCCAATAGTATCTAAATACATATTGGGCATTCTGTGTACTTTAAAATGGATGCCAGGTTCAACAACCAAACTTACTGGCTCAAGCTTTCTGCTTTCTCCTCTCTGGATTCTTACCTTAAAAAATTAATTTCTTCTATTTTCTTTGTTTGGATTCTTAAAGTACAAATTAATGTACTTGGACTTAAAAGACTGAAGTGAGGACACCTTACAAACTCATCTCTGGAAACATGAACCCCACAAATATAATAATCATTCAGGAACATCTGTATTGGAGTTTGAGTTCACAAAATTAAAATAGCCTTGATACAATTTGTATCAAGTAGCTTGAAAAGCAGAAATAGGTGAAGCCAGATTCTTTAGTGAATATTTGAAATTGCTCCACTGTAGCTGGTGAACCATGCTAACTCAGAGATCTGGAATACACCATAGTTTGGGGGGGGGAGGTTCCCTGTCCCTCTTTTTGTCTAGCTAGTATGCTACATATACTGAAAAAGTTTGTCTCCTGAATGCTGCTGCTGGCATTCAGCTTATTAGTTCAAATGCCCTAGAGTTATCTTATCTGTTTTCAACACTTCCCTAATTAGGCTGGGCAGGGAAGCTGAGCAGGGAACAGGCTTCAGCCTCTGCCCCAAGTGTGGGTTGGGGCTGGGAACTATCCTAGTCTGGGGCAGGTCCCAGGCCATGCCCTGATTGAGTGATCAAGGCACCAGGCTTGGAAAGAGCTGCAGGGGTAGGGTGGGTCCCAGTGAGTTAGCTGCTAGATTCCTACTGCTGGGGCAGGGTGTAATGTCCCAGCCCTGGTCAAGAGACCTCTATCTCCTGGCCCTGTGCTCCCTGCCAGCCCCTAAGCTAACACCCAGGGGAAGCCTAGAGTTTCCCTTGGTGGCGGCAGGGACTGACTGCAGGGCCTCAGGAAGCAGGAGCAGTTTGCTGCCAGTAGCATCAAATCTGCTCCCATTTCCCCAAATGTGTAGATGCATGCCCAAGAGTGTTTACTCATGCATAAACTGATCCCAGATCAAATGTAATACATTAGTTCTTTTCACATTTTATACACCTTGGTTCATACTGCCTATGTCTCTCCTTCAGTTCCACCCATTTCTCCTCCCACCTCAAGCTCCGCCTCATTTTACTGTTTGCTTCCTTAGTATGGTATTGCCTATGCATTTCATTCATTTACATGCCTCTCTGCTCAGAGTGCATAAGACTTTGACCCCTGTCTTCTCCTAGTCAATTGTGGTTTCTTGCTGGTTCTTTCTAGTTTCTTGCTGACTTCAGCACCATCTCCAAGGCTTCTGCTTTGTTCCCAAACAATAGCCGTTGGTCTGTATCCTATTTTTACACAACACAACATGCACTTTGCACCCTATCCTTTTGTTAAGAATCCACTTACTTAAGCATTAGCAAAGTTAGTTACTTTTAATATATCATCCAGCCTTGTGACCAGCAGCTTTTGCTGAGACACAGGAAAAAAGCCTTCATTCAGCTGCACACTCAGTGCTCCCCAAAATCCATATCATTACCCAAACAGGATTGTCAGAAAGGATTAAAATAAGAATATGAGGAAGGTGGAGAATCTTTCATTAATGAGAACTTAGCTAAACTTTCTGGAAGGTTTTTCCTTGTGTTCTCTGTTATTTCCTTTGGTGATTGTGATCAGTGTGTTTCAGTAAAGTGGAGGTACACTTTAATTCCTGAGATATGGAGTACATTATTTCTGCATCATGACAAAATTAATTCACTATGCCCAAAGACTCATTAATTTGGTAACAATTGGGTCTCTTCACATATTTCCAAGCGTTTCCATAGGGCAGCCTTGCCTTGCTTTGGTGAAAGAAAGATGCAATAAATTCTGTATCCCAATGTAGAATTAAATAATTTGAAAAATGGTTTCCCAGTAGTGCCATGGGTTGGGCCATGGGAATTCAGCTAAATGAAGTAACCTGAAAATACCAGGCAGCAGCATATTTGAAAGAGAGAAAATTGGCATGGCTTTAGCTTTTTAATTGACCCTCCTATAAGGGTTCTTGCAAATTAAGTTGTAGTACTGCTGACATTTCTGTAGGGGATTCCATTTAGATGAGATGTGTCACCAAAGGCAAAAAATTGCAATGTCCAAGGTAAGGAACCCCTTGCATTCCAGAATGAGGACATGTCAAAATGCCAAAGATTAAATTTGGTCCCCTCCTGGCATCCTGGGTAAGGCCATAACTTTTTATTAGATGGCCCTTCAACTATTAGATTAGGCCTTGTCAGAGTACCCTTGTTTTGCTTTATATCAACTTTTCAAGTTTGAATTTTTTGCTTCCACATTTGAAAGAAGTGTAGGCTTTCAAAGAATAGGTTTGTTTCAAAAGATACACATCCTGAACAAATGAAGCCAAGGTTTTGTTTTGGATGTCTCCTGATAGTGTCTTAAAGTCCATTCTGGACCTCAGATAATACTATTAAACTTAATAAATTTCCATGACAGAGAGAGACCTAACTGTTGGTGTTTACTACAGGCCACCAAACCAGGGAGAGAAACTCAATCTAGAGTTCGCCCAAGAACTGACAGAGGCCACGTGTGCATGGGATATAGTCATCATGAGCAACTTCAATTACCTGGACAACTCTTGGGAGGAACACTCAGTGAAGTTGGACCAGTCACACTCCTTCCTGAACTGCATCAAAGAGTTCTTCCTGGAGGAGGTGCCACAGGCTATCCAGAGGTAATATTCTCCTAGACTTGGCCCTGGCCAAAGGAGATGACCTGGTGACCAACTTAAATATAGAGGGTAGCCTGGGTGATAGCGACCATGAAATGATCATATTCACTGTATTTCACAAGGTAGACAAATCTGATAGGGTTAAAGTCTTGGAATTCAAAAATGGAAATTTCAGCAAGCTCAGGTCACTTGTAGGGGACATGCTGCAGGACCAGGGACTGAAGGGGAAAGGTGTGCAGGAAGAGTGATTGTTCCTTAAAGACAGTATCCTTGAAGCACAAAGGAAGTCCATTCCCATGTGGAGAAAAAGTAGCAGAAGGGCTGGGAAGCCCTCTTGGCTAAAAAAGGAAATCACAGTCCTCTTAAGAAATAAGAAGAGGCGTACAAACACTGGAAAGCTGGGGACAGGTCCCAACAAGGGCTATAAAACAATGGTCCGCATTTGTAGGGAAGAAATTAGAAAGGCCAAGGCAGTGACTGAACTTAGATTAGCAACAGGAACCAAGTCCTTCTTTAGGTATGTAGGGAACAGAAGGAAAACAAATGGGAGTGTACGTTGTCTTGTGGGGCCAGGCCAATTCTCAGGATCTCAAAATTGCACTGTTAGACAGGAGGGTGTGACACAATTGCACATATATACACACACAAAAATCAATTAGGTGCATAGACACACATACTAGGCGCATACACACACTACCAACTCAGGCAGATACGCATCCACGATTACCGGTCTAAGCACATGCACACCTATCACCAATTGAAGCACATATACACTATACAAACCAAAAATTAGACAAAAATGAGTTCTCAATACTCACATACCCAATACACATACACGAACACTCATTTTCATGGCTGTGTGTTAACCCTAGGGGGCGTTTGGGGTAACTTGATGTCAGGTACTCACCGAATATGGGCGTGTGCCTCTGTGCCTGGTTGACATTCACTGGTTCTGCTCTGGTATAGGTTGACCTTGGCCAGTGTAGTTGGGTCACTCTGCCTCCCCCCCACCCTTTTCTCACCTGCCATGACTTTGCTGTTCAAAATAAAGGGGGAAGGGGTGGTAACTCCCTGACCTGACAATGGCTGGCACCTGGTCCATGTCAATGGGGCCAGTTCCAGTGAAAAGAAAAAAAAAAGGGAAAAAAAACCTGTCATCAACACTGAATTCCTTTCCCAGCTTCTGGGACTCGCAACAATCCTCCTTCTTTCCCGTCTTCACCCAGGCATTTAGCTGCCGGTGTCACAGATAAGCGGGGCCTCTTTCTCTTTTTTTTTTTTTTTTTTCTGCTTTTCATGACTGCTGCTACACTGGCTTAATTGGCTGCCTGCAGCAAATGATTAACCATGAAATAGATAAAATGAAAAAAAGCACCTCTCTCTTCCTTTCTAATGCCAAGCTCTCTTCTTCTGGAGGGGGATCAGGACAGTCTCTCTCCTTGACTCGGTTTCAACCTGGACCCTTAGGTGCTGGAGATGTGACCTAGAGGAGGGGTTTCCTCCTTCCACTGGTAATTTCTGCTACGCCAGCTTAATTGACTACCCACGGTGACCAATTAACCCAAAAAAGAACAAGTAAAGAAAGCGCGTCTCTCCTTTTTCTCCTTTCTTTCCTGGGGTTTTGTTTTGTTTTGTTTTTTTGTAAGAGCTCCTCCGAGCTCCAAAAGACCAATTCAGTCTCCTGCCCCCATTACTGGGAACTTCAGTCTTCGGCAGTGGGCAACTACAGCCCTACTTGCCCATGTCATCTTCACCATTCTCTCCTTCTCTTCACTACTCCATCCCGGAAATAGACCCAGCCACCTAACTGTGCCACTCCATCCCACCTGGCGAGGTGTTAAACTTGAGGTGGACCGGATTGGGAGCTCCCATCATAGCGTGGTTATGCTGCTTCAGCCAGACACATGCTCTTGGGACAAGAACTACCCTGGATAAACAGTCTCCAGTTCTCCACACTTGGTGTTTGGGGTTACTTAAAGTCAAGTGGCCCTGGGGTTACCTGAGGTCACTGGGGCTTGGGGTTACTTAGGGTTAATGTGCCCTCGAGTTACTTGGGGTCACCTGGTGCTGGGGTGCAAGCAAAGAGGAGACAGCCAGGAAACAGAGGGGCATAAAGCTGGGAGATTGGAAGCAGATAAGTGGCGGCAAGGAAGAAACAGCCAGGAAACAGAGAGGCAGGAAGCTAGGAGATAGCTGGGAAATCAAGGAGGGTCTGGAGGTCACTAGGACAAAAACCCAACTTGGGATTTCAAACTAACAGGTTTATTAAACAGACAACACACTACACAGCCCTACAGAGTTATTGGTACATGCACGCACGCACATACGTACGTATGTAGCAGGAGAGATAAAGGCCTGGTGGAGGGATTGAAGTCAAGGTGTGTAAGGACAGAGTCCAGGTCTTTGACTTGAGGAAGGAAGGTGGGTGATAGCTACCTATCCTGGACTGTGAGTTGATCCTCAATGGCCAGTTGGGGTCTTCTCCAGCAAGATATTGTCCAGAGGGGGTTGCCAGCAGGGCCTCTGGGTGGATAGGTGGTATGGCATGGTGCTGGTCCAGACAGAGAGGGAATCCCACTGGGTCTATTTTCGCTACCTCTTTTTATAGGGGCAGACCTTCTATGACCCTAAGGGCAGGGCCAGGCCCAGGGAGGGTGAGCCCTGGTATAATTAGCATGTTCACTCCCAGTGACGATGTGCAGCTCCAGGTGTCTGTGTTGCAACTGTAGGTTGGCTGATTTCTGTAGGGTCTTTGTCTTTCAAATGCTGGGTCCGAGCTTCCTGGGTGAGTAAATGGAAGGCAGTGGCCTGGTCGCTCATCCCCATTCATTCAGGAACCAATTTACATGAGACTGGTTAGACATGATTCATAGGTTACATCCAGGCAGAGGATACAAGATGGACGGGCTTGACATACAAAATGGAAACTTGACATAACTTGATATTACTTATGCTAACTTACACATGTAGGCCTAAATCGTGTAGTATCAATAGAAAAAACAGTAAAAATTGGTAAAACAGTATATACATAATAATTATACAATATAAAACAGTGGATCAAAGAAAAAGAGAGAAAAAAACTTGCTACAAAAATGCTAAAGCTTATCTTGCGTCTTAACTTATACTTATCTATAGGGAATAGAGAGGAGAGAAAAAGTCGGAAATAGTTGGGGAAGGGAGGGAATGCATTTCAAAATTTAAAAAAAAAAAAGAAAAACTGGGGGTCTTGTTACATGTGGGGCCACGACTTAGCAACTCAGGACAGCTGTTTACTGACACCCAGGAGAAAACTGAATGCCTGAATGACTACATTGCCTCGGTAATTCACCAGGCCAATGTGAAAAGCATGCCACATAGGGTACAGAATGAGCAGGGCAGGAATGAGTGCCTTCCTACTGTTGCCGTAGAACTGGTGTGTGGTCAATTAAAGAAATTAGACATATATTAATCGGGAGGACTGTATGAACTCCATCCAAGAGTGCTGAAGGAGCTGGCCAAAGTTATCATAGATCTCCTGGCAAAGCTGTTCCAAAACTTGTGGCACTCTGGAGAGGTCCCTGAGGACTGGAAGAAGGCCAATGTTGTCCCCATCTTCAGGAAGGGGAGGAGGGAGGACCTAGATAACTATACGCCAATTAACCTAACTTCTATCCCAGGGAAAATCCTGGAAAAAATCATTAAAGAGTCTATGTGTGAAAGGCTTGCAGAAGGTAGGATTCTGAATGACAGACAATAGGCTTTGTTGCAGGCAGGCTTGTCTTACCAGCCTCATTTCCTTTTTTGATTAGGTAACTTGCCAACTGGATAAGAGAGAAGACATTTACATTGTACACGTTGACTTCCAAAAAGCCTTGGATCTGGTGTCTCACAATATTCTTGCAAGAAAATTGGAGGATCGTGGGCTTAACTGTAAGACAATTAGGTGGGTACGAAGCTCGCTCTGGTGTAGGACCCAGAGAGTCCTAATGAATGGACCTATTGTCCTGGCAAGATGTGGGCAGTGGTGTCCCATAGGGGTTGGTGCTTGGTGCAGTTCTTTTCAACATCTTTATCAATGATTTGAATGTTGGGGTGAAGAGCTCACTGGCCAAGTTCATGGATAACTTCAAGCTATGGGAAAGTGTGGTCATGCTTGAACATAGGCTACAGATACAGACAGAACTAGACAGGCTAGTAAGTTTGGTGAGTCGGAACCAGATGAGGTTCAACACTGAGAAATGTAAAGTGCTCCATCTGGGGACTAACACAGCTTACACACCTACAGGCTTGGCAGCACCAAATTGTCCAGCACCATGAATGAAAGGGACCCAGGGATAGTAATAGACCACGGTATGAATATGAACTGGAATGCAACGCTGTTGCCAGCAAGGGAAATACTCTGGCATGCATCAATCAATGCATGTCCAGCAAAACCAAGGAAGTGATTTTTCCACTCTACTCAGCATTAGTGAGGCCCCCAACTGGAGTACTGCATCCAATTCTGAGTGCCACAGTTTAACAAGGGCATGGTAAAACTTGAGAGAGTCCAGAGAAGAGCCACCTGTATGATTAGAGACTTGCGCAGCAAGCCATACGAGGAAAGGATGAGTGATCTAGGACTCTTCAGCCTGAAAAAGAGAAGGCTGAACAGGAACTTGGTAGTGGCTTTCCACTACATCAGGGGAGTATATCAAGGACTCAGTGAACAACTGTTCACCAGGGCACCCTTGTGGGAAACCAGGAGTAATGGGCATAAACTCCTGGAAGACTGTTTCAGGCTCAACATCGAGAAAAACTTATTCAAAGCTAGGGTGTCCAGACTGTGTAATAAGCTCCCTCCAGAGGTGGTGCAATCAGCTACCCTGGAAATCTACAAGAGGGGACTGGACAGGCACCATGCTGGGGTCACCCTACATTTCCCACCTTGTACAAGGGGCTGGACCTGGTGAACTGGCAGGCATCATAGCACAGCCACTGGTAAGGATATTTGAGAACTCGTGGCAGTTGGGTAAAGTACCTGAAGATTGGAAGAGGGCCAGTGTGGTGTCTATCTTCATGAAAGGGAGAAAAGAAGATCCAGGAAACTACAGACCAATCAATTCGACCTCAATCCCTGGAAAGATCTTGGAAAAAATAATCAAAGAATACATTCTTGACAGGCTACCAGAAGGCAACATTTTCAGGGATAGCCAGCACAGGTTTATTGCAGGTAGGTCTTGCCTGACCAATCTAATTTCCTTCTATGACCAGGTGATATATCACCTGGACAAAAGGGAAGAGCTTGATATCATATATTTGAACTTGGAGTATATTTGCAGCTGGAGTACTGCATCCAATTCTGGGCTCCACAATTTAGGAAGGATGTGGAAAAGCTTGAAAGAGTCCAGAGGAGCACCACACACATGATCAGAAGGCAAGAGAACAGGGCTTATGAAGAGAGGTTGCGAGCCATGGGACTCTTCAGTGTGGAGAAGCGCAGGCTCAGGGGTGACTTGGTGGCAGCCTAACATGTGCACATCAGGATCTGGGGGAATGCCTGTTCACCAGAGCACCCCACAGAATGACAAGGTCCAACAGTCACAAACTCCTGCAAGACCATTTTAGGCTGGACATAAGGAAAAACTTCTTTACTGTTTGAGTGCCCAGAGCCTGGAATAGACTCACCCCAGAGGTGGTGCAACACCTACTCTGGACACTTTTAAGAAACATTTGGAGGCTTATCTTGCTGGGATCCTTTGATCCTAGCTGCCTTCCTGCCCTTTGGGCAGGGGGCTGGACCTGATGATCTTACGAGGTCCCTTCGAGCCTTAATTTCTATGAAATCTATGAAATCTTCAGAGGTCCCTCTCAGCTTTACAATCTATGAATCTATGAATTACAATCTATAAAATATTATGGCTTCAACAAAGCAGGATATTTCAAAAAAGTCTTGGTATAAAAAAAAGAACATCTCTAGAATAAATATGCATGCTTTTTTCATCTAAACATTCTTTTTATCCTCCATAAAATGTTCTTGTTCTATTAGACACATCCAAGTAATTTCCAGGGAACCCAGAAGCCTCTGAAACATCTCTGATCTGGTGTTTTTAAACTTGCATCCCATGCTAGTTTAAGCTTATGATACCTTTGGATATCAAAGGATGCATGCTGTAAAATGGCTCCAATGATGCACCAAGTGAGTAGAAAGTGGGGAATGTATAGTTACTAAAAGTGAAAACTTTCTTAATTCAATATTGCCCTTGGTTACACCCAAGCAACTGCATCTGACATCAGTGAAATTGTTCCTTCAGTTAAATCAGTTATAATCTGGCTACATATATGCATGTAATGAAACATACAGAGTTGCTAAACTTTGAGTTTCTTGTAAAGAGCACACAAATGATCATTCCTCTCATTTCCATGTTTATGGAGCAGCACTTTTTCCTTTAAGCAAATTTGGCTTTTTCAAACCTAATGTACAATTTAAGATGTATACTCCAAAATATAAGCTTTGCTAAGTCAGATTCTGAATCTACTTATCTAAGATAATGCACTAGATGCAGATTTTTCCTGTCTTTCAAGCACAAAGCAAGCTGATACTAAAAAGATAATAACACCTGAGTAAAGGTTATCTAAGCTGACACCAGCAATGGACAGGATGTAATGCACTCCCCCCGTAGTCACCAAAGCTCAGACCCTGTGATGTGCAGCATACACTAAAATGGCTGGATTGACCTGGAGGCCTATTGACTTCATTAAGGCTCCAAGCAGCAACAAGACCAAGGACTTAAGCTCCATAGCCAAGCTTTAGTTGTACCTGTGGTCAAAATCAGCTATACAACACTGAAGGATTTTACCCTTTATTTGTTAGGGCAAATAAGCATTGGCCATCAGCATTGAAAGGGGGTGGTTCTGCCATGAGCAAGTCCATGCTGTTCCATAAGCAAACAAAGGGAAAATCCAAAACTGGAAAGAGCTGATACATATTTTAAATTGTGTTCTTTAGTTCATAGTGTGGTCATACATGACAAGTCACCTTACAAATGATTGATTTGCATCAATATGTTCTTCATACACAAACAGGCATCTTTGCACAACAGATATTTACCCTTCTGCAGTTGTCAGGAGAACCTGATACCAACTATGTCTTCAGAAGATTTTTAAATGTTTACATCTTGTGGAGGCTGTTTGCATAGGGGTGAATTTTTGCTCACAAAGCTAAAACGGGGTTTAAAAAGTGATTTGTCTATATACTGGCTTTAAATTCTCTATAGTGGTAGTTTGTTTAAAGTATTTGCATGTCACGTTAGAAGTTGTTCATTCTTCTGTACTTCTCTGCAGCCCTAAAGTTGTAACGCTTTGTATTGTCAGGGCAGTATTTGAAATTTCTCATCAAATGCAATCAGTGTAAATGATGATAATCTTTTTAAAACTGTCTTTGAATTATTTCTGGCTGCATCTTTAAGGGGCCTTAACAAGCCTAGTCTTTTTCTTTGAGACCTCTATGACCATAATCAAATGGACATGCACTTGACTACACTTAAGATTATTAGTACAATTGCACTAGCAATAATATCTAGACGATGCTTAAATCTCAAACCACATAGGGGTTGATTCCTGCAAGATAAAGAATATTTCTTATGAAGTTTAAAGAAACCTTAGATCTCAGTAAATTTAATCAGAATTGGAAAACCTCAGCATCTCCCTTCAGTGGTCCTTGAAAGTGTGGGCCTCTTTCAGTGAGAACAGAACCTAAAATTATTTGTGCCTGTAGTGGATTGAAGTAGAAGTAGAGAAGTAGAAAATTGGCAGGCCATGTCTTTTCCTGGTGATATGCCTTCCTTAAATCACATTTGTGTTAAAGTGTTAGCATTACAATTCTTCTCTCATTTTAGTAGTGATGGGTTCATATATTCTCACAACTAACTAGATCAATGATACCTGTCACACAAATGTGGCTTTGGAGGTTGTTTTTAAAGTGCATGGTGATGGCATTACTTTAAGAAAAATAGCTTGTTTTGGTTCTTCTTATTGATTTGCTTCTTCTAAATATGACACTTGTTTTGCCGTGATATGCAAGTGTTTCTTTTAGAGTGAATCAATAATAAGGTAGTTTGGGCCATGCATCTTGCCCTTCTGCACACTAATAGTGTTGGACTCCCAGGGGCAGTTTGTGCAATGAACCACAGTAATGGGGTTGATAGTTCATAAAAGGACTGATGTGACAAATTATTGACCTGCTTCAGAGGCTCAGGATTCTTACTCTTGCTAAGGTCTTTTTATATCAGATTTTTCAGTGTGACTCTTGTTATATGTGTTAAGTACTCCAAACACAAAGGTAATAAGGAATAACAGTTGCATAAAGCAACTACTCATATTCAGCAGTGCTTTTTACCTGAAAGATGTTCTTTTAGTGTTCCATGATCTGATTTAATCAAAAGTTGATGCATTTCAAGGTGTTGCTTTTAACTGATAAAGTCCTAAATGGTTCTAACTCTTGTTACCCCAGCAGTGGTTTTTCTTTCTGTTGGGGCCTCTCTCTACATACACAGGTAAAGGCATGATGGGATCTAATGTATGATCCACACAATCATGCCTCGTGCCATGCACATATGCATTAGATCCCATTGAGCCTTATTACCAGTGTGGGGGGAGTCTGGTCTTGGGCTCCCCCTGCACCAGCCAGAAGCAGGGGGTGCAGCCATGAGGGGCTCCCAGCCATGGGGGTACCCCCATACAGCTACTGAGATCTCCCAGCCCTGGGGGTACATGAACCCTGAGGGTCCTCTTAGTTGTGAGACTTCTAGCCCTGGCTGAGCATGATGCACCACTGCAATTGGGAGCCCTGTCAGCTGACAAGGCTCCCAGCTGCAGGGGAGACCCTGGCACAAATGCAAGTTAAAGCTGGATAGAAACCAGCAATAAAGTTAGTACAGATTTTCAAGATCTAACTTTACAGCTGGTTGGAGCTTTTTATGGCGTGATAGCTACTTTGCGCATATAATTGGCCTCAAGGTAATTGCACAATTAATCAGTTAATTGCACGGTCCTGTAAGGTATAGAGGAGGCCTTACAGTCAGCAGGCAGGATGAGCCAAAGCTCCTCAGCTAATATTTTCTACACCAGTGGTTCCCAAACTCTGACAGATTGTGCACCACCAATTTAAAATGATACAACTCTAAGTTCCACCAGCAAATTTTTCAGTTTAACTTTAAGTACCACCAACAAATTTTTACATATAATCATAATAAATCTGTTAATGCGTACCACGAACAGGTTGCATACTATTGGTGGTACATGTACCACAGATTGGGAAACACTGGTCTATACCAACCAATTGAATTGGTGATAGCCAGAAGGAAAGCACATTACTGGGGGTCTCTTTGTCCTTTTTCTACCATGCTTCCACTAGGAAAGGGGGTTGCATCAGTCTTAACTCTGGAAAGAAGTGCTATGATAATCTACTCTGACCTTCTGCATAATGGAAACCGTGGGGGTTTAGCCAGTATCTCCTAATTATCATGTTGGAGTATATCTATCAGAAAAAAAAGATTCAGTGTTGATTTAACTACTTTGATAAATTTGGTTAATTGCCCTCACTTGGTCCTTTTATTCATGTTTGAATTTGTGTAGGTTCATCTTCCAGTTGTTGCATCAGATTATGCCATTGTCTGCTGGATCAGAGTCCTCTGCTATTGAAAACTTTCTCAGATGTATATATACATATATTAGCTTTTATCTTTGACAAACTAAAGGGATTCCGTTTAATCCTCCCTAAGGGAAGTTCTCTAGATCCAGAATAATTCTTGTGGCTTTCTTGAGCACGCTCTGTTTTTTAATGTAATATGTATGGGCACTGGAATAGAACAGATAATTGAATAATAGTCTTAGAATGCTTCATGCAGAGGCTATACCACCACCTTATTCCTACATGATATTGTTCTCTGACTCTTTAATATATTAGTTTTTGGTTATAAGTCCACCTATCTCTGCCACTTGAGGACTTCTATGAAACAAGATATAAAAACACTGCTAGCAAATTGATAAAAATATTGGTTAACATTGGCCCAAGAACATATTCATGAGGACCCCATTAGAAATACCTCATTCAGTGATTATTTCCCATTACCATTAAATCTGAGAACTTTAAATTCATTTCAGTAAATGGATTATTAATAGCTATGTTGATATTCTTCTATAGCATTACTGACTTAATCATATTTCAGCAAGACATTTGACTTAAAACAATAAGGCAATGTATATACTACCAGTTGCCTTTATAACCAAATCTGTAATATCAGAAGTTATTGCTGCTTGGGGCCTGTAGATCTTCAGTGACTATCAATACTTGACAGTGTTAGATATATCTATAATATATTTATAGAAATACATAGTAATACAATTCCCACTCACAAGTCTGTTATGGATGTGATTCATTGCTATGTTTTTACATTTTGCATATGCTTGCAATGCTTTAGTGGTGTACATTTTTAGTGAAAAATAGAGTACACTCAGAGGTATAAATGTGTGTCTTTACATTATTTTTGCATTAGCATATAGTTATTACATGAAATACAAGTACTTACCTCAAGTAAGATTGTGATGCTTAACTTGCCACTATTTTTGGAACGTTTAGCAAAATGAGTATTGTTAACTTATTGATGTGGCCAACAAAGACTTGAATTGATAGCATCAGAGATATTGAGGAAAGAGACTATTGTCAGTCCTGCTGGCTTTCATCTTTCCCTATAGTTGCTGTGGGGTTTTTCTGCAGAGATTCTTAAACATTCAAACAAGCATCTCTGTCTTTGATGCATTGGAACTGTCACTGCTGTCTCTAACTTAGGCATTCAGTATTTGTGGGAAAAATTAATTCTAAGAAGCATCTTGCATCTGCTTGATTTGTCTGCAGTATTTTTTAACCTCTTCATATTTAAAATAAATACATAAAATATATCACATTAAACACTGTTACTGCCAAACTGCCCGTTATCACACTCACTCTGAGAGAAAGAGAGACAGAGAGAGAGACAGAGGGTCTAACTGAGCTCTTACTGGATGGCATTTAAAGTGTTTATCTCCTGCCATGTGCCAAAAAATATTGGTAGTGATTATGTATATAAATTTTTAATATAATGACTGGCAATGCAATGGGGGAGTCCCAGTCTAGGGACTCTGAGTGGGCCACTCAGTAGTCCAGGATGATGCTGAGACTTCTTTAGATTAAAGCCAGTGGCCTTGATAACAGCTGGGATTAATTATTTCTATAACTCTTAGATGAATGAGTGGCTTGCTTTTGTCAACTATCAACGATGAATAGAAAGAAAAGGTTAATGTTTTCCAGAATTATTACCAAATGACAATATTAGCAACATCTGTGCTGTTTGTTTTGCCAGCCATCTGGGTAAGGAAAGTTTTCTTTTCTTAATGACAATCCTTAAGATTTTTACTGACAGCCAAACTTTTTTACTGAAACACATTTTTACTGATAATTTTTATGTAATGTAAATATAACTATTTTGCCAGGCCCCAGTTGAAAGGTCTTGGTTCAAATTTTAAGCGTTTAAGATCAAACATAGAAAATAAGTTTGGTTGTCTGTGGGCATGTCTACACAAGACATTTACTGTGCAGTAGACTAATTAGCTATGCACTATGTATTGCGCATCTACATGTGTGTCCCCATTAGGCTGGAGTAAACTAATTGATTCCACAGGAGGGTAATATTTGTAAATATGAGTACTATCCTGCTGCTGAGTAAAAAAACTCAACAGCAGCACCTGTGTAGATGCTGCCCTGACTGGCTTGGGCATGAGGGTGCTTCAGTGTGGGGGCTGCCTACTGGCTAGCCTCACACTGAAGCACCCTCTTTCCCCAGTCAGCCTTCCCGCCCCCCCCCCCCCCAGCACGTTGAACCAAGGAGGAGCAGCCCTAGATCATCAGACTGAACCCCCGGGCTCCCTGCCAGCTGGGGCTACTCCAACCTGGCTCAACATGATGCAATCCCAGACGTATATGTAAACATAAGCCCAGGAGCAATAAACTCTCGTGCAACAAGCACCACCATTCATTACATCACATTACTATCTACATGTAGATGCACCCGGTAAAAAGTTAATGTTTTTTCAGTTACTTAATATTTTCTTGGATTGGCAACCCTGCTTGACTGCAGCAATTATTTGACACTCCACTGCTTTCTCTCCCTTCCCCTACCAGAGGCCCCTGCTCAGCCCCACACCCTGGTGCCCCTAACAGTACTTTGCACCATGCTGCACCCCCACCCCAACCTTACTCCTGATGACCCTGCTCCCATTCCAGCACAGATCCCCAAAGAAGGCTCCCTATAACCCAGAAGTATTACTAGCAGCCTTGGATGTGGCAGCAGCACATGGCTGAAAGCCAATTGCTCGTGTAAGCCATGCCTCCGTGCCTAAGATTAACTTAGGTAGCAATGACAAGCTGCAAAGTAAGGCTAAGCAGCATAAGGCCTCAAAGCCAGTTCCTGAGTCACTATAGTGTGACTCTTTGCACATGTAACAACTAGTTAAGCCAGCAAATGCCATCAACATGTCTAACAAAACATAATTAAGCAATGCATTATATCATGGCATTATCTTAAAATATTAAAAGTAACGTGTAACCAAATGTATGAAATGTTATTTTGCTATAAAAATGTATTTTTGTTAAGATGCTTAGATAGTTTGTAGAAACAAAGCAGCTTTGTAAGAGCAGACCATAAAATACAGCAAAAAGGTAACAGGTCAGTGTTAAGCAGCATTCCACAATGGGAAGACAAGGAGATAAGAAACCCTCCCTTTTTGCTTTCCCAAGCCTTCTAAGATGGCAAGAGATCTAGTTCAATCCAATTCTAAAAGTTTCAGTGAAACAAAGAAATTGAAATAAAACCAACTGAAGACCATTTACAGAATATGAAAACTAGCCCATTATACATATTGGGCATAGGCTAAAAAACAAAACAAAACCTTAGCCTGAGGAATCAATGCATTTCTCTGCATGTGAGAGGCCTGTGGCTGCCTAGCTGAGGGGCCACTGGCTGGTCAATAAAGCTCTGCACTGCCTGTGGCTTCCCTGAGTGCAATGTGGAGGAGCTCAGCCAAGCTGGGCAGGACCATGGGAAGGGAGGGGAGCAGAGGGCTCCCAGGGTTTACCAGATGAGTGTGTCAGGCATCCCAATTGGTCTGAGTCTCCACTGGCAATGACAGTGTTTGGCTCTTGCTGGTGTCTTGGGGTGTAGAGGGATGGCACCTAGCTGTCCAAGCAGTGGCCCACTCTTGACAGGAGCTGGAGCTTATCAGGATGGGGGAGTACTATCCCTGGGCTGTCCTCCTGGGCAGGGATGCATACCAGGAGGTGGTATGGCAGCCGCTGCCTCAGGCTGCTGCAACTGCTTCATGAAGCTGGGGGCAAGAAACAAACTGGAAAATGCTCTTGGTGCCCTAAAGGACCCTCCCAATCTGAGTGACGAATCCATCACTGCTCCCAGGCCATGGAAGAGGCTCCAGCAGGCTGCCCATGCTGGGGATCATGGTTAAAACAAGAAGTTCCCTTTTTGCCTGCCTGAATACCATAAAGTCCCCACTCCACAAAGCAAAGGCTTCTTGCCTGCACTGCCAGACCCTTCTTCAGGTATTTCTCTTTTTTCTGCCTTTTCTTCCTTCCTCACTTCTCTTCTTTTTTTCACTATAAGGATATGGAATTATTTAGGTATTCTATAAAATTGATGCTTTATGAAATCACATTAAATAAGGGCTTATATAGATATAGTATGGTGTTGTACATTTCTATTTTTCCTCTCATTGTATTTGGTATTCTATCTATTGTATGTACCATGGCATTTCATCTTTTATATTTTCTGCTTTCAATCTTGTAGCAAATTTATTTTATTTTTTCAGAAGCAAGTTGTACCCTGTAACAGTAGTAGCAAAGGCAGGAATTGAACTACCGTCTCTGTGTATTGGGATGATCTCTGTATGAATGGGAGTAAGGGAGTGATTTCATAATACCAGTAGCTAGCTACTAGGGTTGTACAAACCTTCAGTCCCTGATTCAATTTGGCAGAGACTTGGCCTGATTTAGGGGTTGAATCTCCAAATCCAAATCAAATCAGAGGACCCTTTAATCTCTCTGAATTGAATCAGAAGCCTCCAAATCTATTCAGAGAGATTCAGAAAGATTTGGAAATTCAGACATAGACATAGCTTTGAAATGTTTTTTCTATATACCTCTAGGTACCAGGCAGCTCATGAATGCTGTGATGCTGAGGCACATGGAGTGTCCCACAGGAGTGCAGGGGGCTCCCCAGTACATTCAGCAGCAGACCTGGATGTAGACCAGAAGCACTTCCAGCCCATTTCCAGATCCACTGGGGAGCATGCTGGGGGGGTCCCCCCCAGCTTGGGGACTGGTGCCTCCTGCTTCTGGGGGGGAACCCGGGGTCCCCCCGTGGCCAATTGCTGAGCCAGGGTTATATGGGAGGGGCCACAGTGCACTCCCCAGTGGACCTGGAAAGGTACTTCTGGTCCACTTCTGGGAGAGCATGTGGAACAAGTGGAGACTCCCCCACCCCCACACACACTCCTGTGGGATGCTTCATCTGCCCCAGCATTGCAGCATTCATGAGCCATGCTGCTACTTCAAAGTATGTAGAAAAAACATTCAAAGCTGCGTCTATGAATGAATCGCTGATTCTCTGAATCAGCATAGAATCTTCAGATTTGGATTCGGCTGAATTGAACCAGGGACAGTGATCTGAATCAACTAATTCAATCACTGTCCCTGATTCAGGCCAAATCTGAATCCAAATTGAATAGAGCCCTCTTTGCACACCCACCTAGCTACAATAACAAGTTAACAAGCAAGGATTAACACCTACGAAATGCAGACTAACAGGAGGAAAGGATCAATACAGAGTTGGGAGCTCCCTAAAATTTCATTCGAAGGGAACAGAAGCTCCAGTCTGAGTTAATGCCAGAGACTGGCTATTGGAACTGAATAATACCTCCTGATCAGCCACTTTTAGAGCCCAGACAATGCCAAAAACTAAATTAATCAAAATCACCAATGGACATTCAGAAGTGCATGTACCAGCAGATGTGACCCTGGGGGCTGACAGCTGCCCAGGGGACGTCCCGTGAGGGTCAGGGACCCCTGGATTGGTAACATCTGAAAACTGCAGGGGAGCACAGAAGTCTGCCAGAGGAGGATAAGAGGCATTGAAGAATAACCCTCAGTGGCACCCTCTTCACCTAACCAGCACTCTACCCATCCAGCCAGAAGGATCAGCCAGCAACCCCCTTTTGGAAACAACACCACTTGGAGAAAAAACTTCAACTGGCCATCGACAGCAGACTCCAATGGTATTCATGACACAGGTGCTGTATTGCAGCTCAGCTGCTACATGTGTACATGTGTGTGTGTGTCTGGGTATTTGAAAGACAGTACCCCTCATAATTTGAAGGTTTGATTTATGTTTTTTTACTCTATTAACTTTGCACATCCCATCTAATAAACCAGAATGTTAAGGATCCTGGGAGTTGGTCATTTTTAGCCAACGTTTTTAGCCACCCAGAATGCCAAGGCATGAAAATGTGGTTGAGCTGCCTTTTAAAGGGCATAGTCCTCCAGGCAGTTGTGGTAGGTGATATGGATCCACTGCACCTACAGGCCTTGATCCTGCAGATGGATGCAGTGCTGGTGTGGCAGCTGCTGCCCCAGGTTTCTGCAACTACTAGATGAAGCTGGGGGTGAGAAACACAGCTTGGAGACCCTGGCAGTTGCGGCAGGGGTGGGGATGGGAGGAGGGGTAGTGACTGGGTGGGAGCCTACAGGCAACAAATTAAATCCTCACAGGCTGCAAGTTGGACTGCCCTGCTCTTTCTCAGTATTTCTCCTCAGTGCAAGGTACTGAAGTATCCCCTTTAGCCAGTTCTTCACTATTTGTAAATCTTTTAACTGATTTTCACATTTAGCTCCCCCCCCCACACACATTATGAGATCCCAGTACTGAACTGAAATTCAGATTAGATGTATCGGATTTTTCTTTTCTGGAAAATATGTCATCTAATCAAAGAAAGATACCAAGTTAGTGCAGCATCTTCCATCTTTGGAAATGCCATGTTGTATTTTGATCCCATTTTCCAGTTACCTCCATATCTCTTAATGCTATACCACACCTTACCTCAACTTAGTATTTTTATCAAATTCTTGCAACTAGATCTGCAATTTCAGATGATTAAGCTGTTAACAGTTGTTTTTTCTCATTTCAGATTGTAAACTTTCCCATGTTAACTTAATCCATATTTTACTTTGCCATACAACCAAGCAAACCTATTTGTGCCAATAGCCTGAATAGCAATAGCCTGGATAGCTATAAGTTAGGAAGAATTTTGGTTGCTGCCTATACCAGGATATAAAATTAACAAACATTGGGGCATACTCTTAGAAGTATGCTAGTTATGCTTTCTTTGCTATTAGTAACCAAATTGTTGGCAGGACAGTAATAATTAATTCTCAAAAATGTAATAGAATTGCATGGGTTCGAATTAAAAAAACAAAATATGCAGTCTTTTCTAGCAGCTTACAAGAAAAAGAGTTCAATGACGCTGAGATGTACACACATTCATGAGAAATATGAATATCTGAGGTGAGGGCAGCAAAAAGAATCTGGTGGTTTGAAGCAGTACTTCAAAATTGTTTTATTCCTGGGTTTGCCATGAAGTACAGCATAATGTGCATACTCAAGGACAGATTTAATCTCTATTGTAAACAGGCACTTCAGTAGGAACTATATCTGTGCTTTCATTGCATTTAGTTTGCAGAACTAACTCTGCATAATGCAATTCAAAACCAAGAGATAGACCATGCATTTTTGTCTCTATGAAAGTAATTTTTTGGACATCCGTTAGCACAGAAAGCATTAAACATCTGCTGTTCTGAGGTCTTGATTATGCCATTCAAGTGTTTTGAACGGTTGTGATTAGAAACCCAAATTAAAATGGCAGTAGAATTTCTTCTTGAAATGCTGTTAGTAAATGGCAATGTTATTTTAGCATACCTGCAGTGGTAAAGTAATTTATTTTCTGTCTGCTTACTTAAGACTATAATGATCTATAGCTTTCAGCAGCAGTTTCTCAACACCCCCAAAAATAAGTGAGACAAAACAAGGGGGCATAACTAATACACTTCTACAAAATGAAAAAAACATTTTCAAACCTTGTTTTTAGACCCAGTGTTCCAGGCTGTTAAATAAACATATTTAGGAAACGTATATTGCATACATGTTCTTTCCAGAGGTGGTGACAGACTGAATGAAAATAGTAACACAGGGTGAAGAAAGATATAAATTGTATCAATAGCAGAGGATATTGATACAAACTAATAGACTCAACTCTAGTCTGCCCCATGCTATAGCAAAACTGCTCCAGCTTTAATACTTCTTCACTGAGGGTCAAAGTTACAGTGATTGAGTTCCTTTGTCTTGAGATGTAAGCATCCAGATATAACGGTTCTGGTATAACAGCTAGTGTGCCTTTCCCCATCAGTAGCTCCTTCTTTGTTAAAGCAGACAAAATATATATGTGCTTATACCTATAGTTACAAAATTAATGATGACTAAATCTGATACTCCTCAAAGAAAAATTGAAATATCATGATATTCCATGCACATACATGCAATCAAAATAAACCATAAATCCTCTTTGTTAAAGCTAAGTTTTCTAAAATGCAGCTGTTATGTGAGAGATTTTTAACAGGAAATATTTTCGGAGGAAGGGGGAGTTGGTCTGGTGAAGGTGCTGAATTGGATTTAGGACATCTAGATTCAGTTCTTGGCTCTGTCACTTCCTGTGTCACCTTCAGTAATTTGCCAAAACTCATTTGAGATAATTAGGCTTTTGTTTGTTTATCTTGGTGATATATTTTATTGGACCAACCTAAGTAATTGGAAAGATATTAGAGAAGCTTATAGGCACAAAGTGCCCTTCCTCAGGTCACCAAAAAAAAAAATCCCCTTGTTTCTCACACTTTCTTCATCACCATGGCTACAACAGCTCTCCAACTCTGTTTCTCATGTTTACTTAGATTGCAAAGGGCAGGACTTATTTCAGTCTGAATATATATTAGCACAATGGGGACCTACTTTTGATTGGGACCTATAGAAACTATCAACATTCAAATAAAATACACTTTAAAAAACCTAAATAAAACTTTGCAGAGAATTCTAAGGGCCGTGCTCCAGGATTTATTCGGGTATCTTTCATGAGCTTACCTGGAGTTAATGTTAATAGGAATAGTGCAGAGGTCCCACCACAGCAAGTTGATATGCAACAGTGTTGTTCTAGGGTTGGTGGGAGGTAGGGGAGTGTGGGAACATGTCTAAAATTTGTTAACAAAAAATTTCTCACTGAATCTTACAAACAAAGAAGTGTTGAACTTCCTGTTTTAATCTAGGGTGGAAAATTGGGGCCCTCAGAATTCTGCAAGAATTGAACACCTGCTTCCCCACCAGCTCTGCATAAAATGCTTGTGCCTTCTTTACTATCCAAATGCTTTACAGTGTCAAATCAGGATGAAGCTACAAGGATCATGATCCAAGAACTGCACAACAATGCTGATAGTACTCTATGGCACATGCATCCCATGGAGTCTATAATAGTCCCAGCCGGAGCCCTTCTAGTCATCACATTACTTCCTCTGCTGGAAACTCCACCAACACAACACAATTATAAAAGTCATAAATTAAATGCCAATGTAATTAAAAGGGAAATAGTTACTCTTTGGGTGGCCATGCCATGCAGAAGGAACTACTCAGTATATTACACGTGGTTTTCAATTTTCCTGTTGTCCTTTAGATAATTATCCTAGTGATCAGAAGACTGTTCATTCTTGAAATGAGAAAAAAGTGATTATCTCTCTGTTTTGTGGTCAAAGAATGAAGGGCATCTTTTTATTATCTGTCTACTCAGTTTTTCTTCAGATTGCCTGAAACTTTAAAAAAAATCAAATGGCATTTATATAATAGTTTCTATAAAACAAAATTATTATTTTACCCGTTAAACTAACACTTCTTTGAATGTAGAGTTAGAGAGAAGAAAGGGGAGGGCATTTGTGGCTCTTTTTAAGAATCCCAAAGCCTTCATCATTCCACTTCCCCTCCCCCCCCACCCCTTGGGTTCCACATACCACTTTTCTGCCCACACTTTCCTTGCTATTGGATTAAAAGAAAAAACATAGAAAAGTTAAATTGCAGAGAATA
This sequence comes from Crocodylus siamensis, assembly GCF_052110815.1. NCBI lineage: Eukaryota > Metazoa > Chordata > Crocodylia > Crocodylidae > Crocodylus > Crocodylus siamensis. The sequence continues at coordinate 152,707,494 of NC_143396.1, read as the reverse complement.
TTCATGTTGAAGTGACATAAGAACCAGAAAATGCATTTGAACTGAAATGCCAGCAAAAGGCTGTGGTCTGCTCAGTGGTGAACCACCTCCATGCAAATGCTTCTGCTTCAACTGATCCTAAGCCACATTTGCACACAATAAATCACAGAAATTACCAATAGTTAGAAAGGGAAACCTTTTTTTTAAATCACTTTAATACATAGTATGCATAAATTATTGTCCAGCTAGGGACATAATTACTCACAGATATGAACTATCTATCTTTCAATATATTTATAATGTGCCATTCATCTTATCTGGGAAACAAGTATTAGCTAAGTAAAGACATTATATTTCCATAAAGGAAAAGCATGGTGCAATACAAATAATAGTTCATGATATCCAGTGCCTTCAGTAATTACCCACATTGTTTGCATTATTAATTGTTTAATATTAAGTACCAGCTGCAAGCTAATTGTTACATAAAACAGGAAAATGTGGTATCTGCCCTAAGAAGACCTGCAAAGAAAGTCACCAAGATGAGGACATTTGCTGTTGATGTCAGTGGGAGGAAAGCTCTTATGTATAAACCTTATGCCAGCCCTCTGCATCACTTACATTTTACTTGTTACCTTAAAATGAGGTTTAAGTGATTCTTGGGCCTTGTGGCAGGCCCTCAGCACTGTGGTGACTTTCATTTCAAAAGTGTAAATGAACTAGACAACTATTGACAGTGTTAAAACTGACATGTTGACAATGATCCTAGACTTGATGCGACTACTGGAGCAGAGAAGAAATAGCTGCTGTTTGTGGCATCAAGCTAGATAAAACATTTAGACATGTTGGTACTTAATAATAAGTGCTTCTCTTGGGGAGGGGGATGAAGGGGGACCAAGTGACATTGCTTGACCTTACTACAATTGTGGTTTCCTTTTCCCACAAATAAGACAGACTTGAATGGCAAACTAGAACCTGAGGGTTTTGTACATTTGTCTTGTTTTTGCCATTTAACTCAGTGTCAACTTGGATTTGAATGGGTGACAAGTCTGCAAAAACATTTAAAAAGTAGCAAAAAGTAGCAATAAACCTTGAATTTTTGTGTGTTACTATATGTAAAAGTTCACTAGTTCAAAAATTTCTCAGCCTTTAATTTCTCAGCTAAATATTAAAGAAAAACCCTTAAATAGGGTAGTTATTATATTTGTCAATGTTTTGAATTTTAGGATTATAGATGCAGATAAATTAGAGGAAGATTTAAAAAAAAACCCTCTGACAAAGGTGAAGAAACAGTATAATTTATATGTAGAAAAAGATACCAAACTGAATTTAAAAAATAGGGCTGGAAGGGCCCTCTAGAGTTCATATTCTCCAAGCCCCTGCCTGAAGCAGGATCATCACTATTCAAACCAACCTAAACCTTTTCAGACTCTCCTGTAGTTAGTCAAATGTCTCTCTTGACCCTCTCCCAAAAAGCGATTTTTCAATAAGTTTGAAAATCAAAATATTTTGATTGGAAATTGGCATTAAATGGGAACTACGTGCTGAGCACTGCAGTCTTTAACCCATCTCCTTCGGCTTAGTTTCCTCGTCTGGCTGCATCTCCCATGATAAACTATGGTCTCTCAATTTGAAAAGGGAGAGCCAAGAATTCCAGGAATCCATGACCCAATGTCTCTTTAGGAGCTTAGCTTGTAGGGAGCTTTAGACAACACAATTGTGATTTCCATGAGGCACTCCATCAGTATTTTCAAATAATAATATTTTAGTTTTGTGATATATGCACCATTTATAAAGCAAAACACCCCAAAACAACAACAATGAAAACATTATTTACTATAAGATGGCCAACCAGCTCTCAACCTCACTATTGTCATAATTAGGGAAAAGGCAAACTAGAGGTGCACCTTAGAGTAACTGAATTAGATTCTATAAAGTGAATGTCTATGTCGCTTTCCACCTGATTTCAGACTAACACAGCTAACTAGGACAATGGTCATAAACTCCTAGAAGAAGGTTTCAGACTGGATATAGGGAAAAATTTATTTGTGGTTCATGTGACTAGATTCTCGAATAGCCTCCCAGGGCGCGTCCACACATGCAAGCACATGAGCTTCCAGCAGCTCAAATAGAAGCGGTGGAGATTTGAGCTGAGGTTTTTTGCCTCAGCGCACGTGCTCAGACATGCACTTTGTTGTAGCGCAAATTGTACCACTTGGGGCAAAATAACCGTGCCTGGCTCCTCCTGGATCTGCAGCCAGGGGGAGGTAGAGCCCAGGGCCAGCACCTATGCTGTCTCCAGCAGTAGAAAAAGCCACCCTGGCAAGTAGCTCAGGGCTACTAGTTCTCAGGAGCTTCTGGGGCCAAGCCAGTTGGTACCTGGGGACACTACCCCTTGTGCCAGCTGGATTGCTGAAGCAGCCCTGAGAATTCTCTGCACCCTCTACCCACTGCAGCAGTCCGGCAGTGGGGGCTGCTGCCTGGCTCTGACCTGCTGTGCATCTGCCAGACCTGGATGGGGACTGCACAGCCAGTAGAGGCATCTGCCCCTCTGGGCCAGCTGCCAGTGGACTGTGGTTGCAGGGTTGGCCTCTGTGTGCCCCCTGCCCGGCCATCTGGGCAGCTGTCGCTCGGAAGTTGTTCTGGGTGTGGTGGCCTGCTTTGAACTGTCAAAGCATGTCCTCCTGGCCAAATGGGGCCAGGAGGTCAGCCACAGCCAGCTGGGTCCAAGGTGCCAGCTCTGAGCAAGCAGGATCCTGCCACTGGCCTCCCTAGCAGGAATTCTGGTGTTTCGTATTGGAAAACTGAAAAATCCCTGATAAAAAATCCCAAAGTCACTCTGTAAAATACCCCCAAATCCATGTTCCTCCACAAGTAAAACAAAAGACCACTATAAAGAGAGAGAGAGAGAGTGAGACAGAGACAGTAATCAGTTGGACAATGTTTTATTGATATATCTACAGAGTTAGAGCGTGTGTCTTATCATCATAATAAAGTAAACTCTAAATACATGTTTTAGAAATTCATGAATATATACTTTGCTGCCCTCCCACAGGGGAAATGGCCCCCCAACAGGGGGTTCAGCCCTCACACAAGGGGTACAGCCTCCCAATAAGGGGTTCAGTCCCCCAAAAGGAGGTTTGGCCCCCCACCAGTGGATTTGGCCTCCACACAAGGGCTGTGGCCCCCCAACAGGGCTACATTCCCCACACGAGGGCTACACCCCCCCAACAGGGGCCAAATGCCCCTGCAGGAGCTACCACCTCCCTCAAGGCCCACATGCCCCACCCTAGCCCCTGATTGCTTCCCCACCTGGCCTCATCCCCCACCAGCTGCTGCAGCCCCCCTGATGGCTGCCTCACCCACCTGCACCCCCCACTGCCCCAGACCTCCCAATGGCTGCTCCACCCAGCCGAACCCCCCAACTTGCACTCCTAGGCCCCCATGGCTACCCCCACAACCCGAGGCACCATCACTTTAAAAAAAAAAATAGACCCCCCCCAAAAAATGGGAAAAAAAGCCTCTGCTTACCTTAGGGGGGGGGCTCCAGGGCCTTCTGGCAGAACCACCCCCAGGCAGCACAGGACAGTGGGGGAGCAGGAGGGCCCAGGGTGGGGCCTCTGGGGCTGTCACCCTCCCTGGCAGTGTGTGGGCAGGGCCCCAGTCAGCCAGATGGCAGTTCTAGCTGCCGGTAACTGCCAGGACTTTTTGGCAGTGGTTAAAACTATGGGGGGGCAGGGATCAGGGGGCTTGCAGGGATGGGGGATCCCCCCATGGTCCCCTCCCCCCACCTCCAACCCCCCCGAACCCTTACTCACAGGCACTGGAGCCCTGGTGCTGAACAGGTGGCCTGGCTGGCCATGTGTTTTAGCACCAGGGCAAGGGCCAACCACAGAGACACTCTGGCAGCCAGAGCATCTCCATGGAGGACCCAGCCTCCAGTTGCCTCAGGGCACAGTCCAGGAATGTGCCCTGCTCTGTTTTTTTAAACTTCAGATTTTTTTAAGACCCCTGGATATCCAGGGATCTAATTTTCTCCCTGCGCTACAACCCTTCAGTATGAGGAACATTTTTTCATTCCCACACGTGCCTCTTGCTGGGGTTATTTGACCCCAGCAGTTTTTCCTGCCCAGAGCAAGGGGGCTGGACCTAATGATCTCACAAGGGCCCTTCCAGCCCTAAACTTCTGTGAATCTGTGAGCTACCTTTCATTGTCATGATCCGAGATGGATCAAACCAGAACACATAGTCCAGATGTTCCCAAATTGTGTAGAAGGGTGTATTTGGATTCAACACTTGAAGTTATTCCTCATTAGGATACTGATGTCGGTCACAACAAAAACTGACTTACTAAAATAATTCCCTGTTCTAAAAAGTGTTTTGAACCATTTACATAATATCTGATACAGCAAATGGCCACTGGCTTTGGTAGATTACAGTATATGCCAGACAGTATTCTGTTCCTGCCTCTGCCCCACCACACCTTTAATTCATACTCTACTGACAAGGATCTGGTAAATCCATCTCATGATGCTTGCCATGAAGGCCTCAAACCCAAGTGTATGTGCATGTGTTTGTTTTACCTGCTGCTCTGAGCTGAGCCACAAAACTTTCTTATCAAGGTAAATGTATTAAACCGACCCATAATTCTTCTGTCTGTTTTCTGTTGGCTGAAGGGTTTCAAAATGCTGTAATCATAGGATCCCAGCAACATAAACATTCAAATGTCTCTTGAAGGTGTTCAAGGTGCTTGAACCACCTCCGGCAGCAGTCTATTCCAAATCTTGGGGGCTCGGACAGTAAAGAAGTTCTTCCTCATGTCCAGCCTGAAACGGTCATGGAGGAGTTTGTGACCATTTGACCCTGTCATCCCCTAGGGTGCTCTGGTGAGCAGACATTCCCCCAGATCCTGGTGAACACTCCTGATAAACTTATAGGTGGCCACCACATCACCCCTGAGCCTGAGCTTTTCCAGGCTGAAGAGTCTCATAGCTCTTAACCTCGCATCATAAGATCTGTTCTCCTGACCTCTGATCATGTGTGTGGCTCTCCTCTGGACTTTCTCGAGCTTCTCCACATCCTTTTTGAATTGTGGAGCCCAAAACTGGACGTAGTACTCCAGCTGCGGCCTCATGAAGGCCGAGTACAAGGGGAGAATGATGTCCTGGGATTTGCTTGAGAAGCATCTTTGCATGCAAGCCAGCATTTTACTCACTTCACTAGACGCAGCACCACATTGAAGACTCATGTTCATTTTGTGGTCAATCATGACCCCCAAGTCCCTTTTGTCCGTACTGCTAGCCAGGGTAGCACTGGTGAGCCTGTAAGCATGCTGTGGGTTTTTCTTCCCAAGATGGAGAACCTTGCATTTTTCGGTATTAAACACCATCGGGTTCTCATCCGCTCATTTCCTGAGCCTGTCAAGGTCAGCCTGTATCACCCTCCTGTCCTCAGGTATGGATGTTTTACCCCAAAGTTTGGTGTCATCAGTGAACTTGGCCAGTCCACTTCTGATGCCAGTGTCCATACCATTAATGAAGATGGTGAATAATATAGGTCCAAGGACAGAGCCTTGGGGGACCCCACTGGTCACAGGGCACCACGACGATTGGCTTCCAACAACCACAACCCTCTGGGTCTGACCACAGAGCCAATTCCCCAGCCAGCGGCCTGTGGTGAAGCTGAGGCCACAGTTGGGCAGTTTTGCTAAAAGGTGATCATGGGATACCAGATTGAAGGCTTTTTTGAAGTCAAGATATATGACATCAATCTCTTCCCCCTTGTCCAGGTGATAGGTCACCTGGTCATAAAAGGAAATAAGATTGGTCAAGCAAGACCTACCTGCAACAAACCTGTGCTGGCTATCCCTCAGGATGTTGCCATCAGCCAGTCCATTAAGAATGGCCACTTTCATAATCTTTTCTAAGACCTTCTCTGGATAAAGGTCAGGCTGATGGGCCTGTAGTTTGCTGGATCCACTTTCCTCCCTTTCTTGAAGATAGGCACCACATTGGCCTTCTTCCAATCTGTGGGCACTTTACCAGAGTGCCAGGAGTCCTCAAAGATCTGTGCCAGAGGCTGAGCTATAATGCTAACCAGCTCCTTGAGTACCCTGGGGTGTAGATTGTCAGGTCCAGCTGACTTGAAGGTGTCCAGCCTCTCAAGGTTTTCCTTCACAAAGTCAGCATTGATGGAGGGTAAAGAATCTTCCTCGCCCAGGCCTTCCCATCCTGTAATGGACAGGGGCATCCCATGGGACTGGTGAAAGACCGACACAAAATACCCATTTATCAAGTTGGCTTTTTCCTGGGCATTGGTTGTCAGCTGTCCCATCTGGTTTAGCAGGGGTCAAATGTTGCCCTTGCTTCTCCTCCAGCTCCCCACGTATCTAAAAAAAGGACTTTTTATTGTCCTTGATACTTGTAGCCAGTTGGAGTTCAGTCACAGCCTTGGCTTTTCTGGTTCACTCACTGCAGGTTTGGACCACTATAGAATATTCCTCCTTAGAGGTGAATCCCATCCTCCATCCTTTGTAGGCCTTTCTTTTCAGACACAGGAGGTCCGCTGTGCCCTTTTGCTGCCTTTCCTCCAAGATGGAATAGAAGATCCAGGATCACTCCCTTGAGGAGCAACCACTGACAAGCTTCTTGAGCTTGTTGAAGTCAGCTTTCCTGAAGTCAAGGACTTCTGTATTGCTGACTGACTTTCCAGCTTTATGGTGGATGGTGATGGTAATCAGCTCGTGGTCACTGTCACCCAGCTTCCCTTCGATCGTTAGGTCACTGATAAGGTCATCCCCCATTGCCAGTACCAGGTTGAGCAGTGCTTTGCCTCTCATCGGCCTGTAGACTTCTTGCATCAGATAAAGCTCATCCACATATGTGAGAAAGCTTTGCAACCATTCAGATTTGGCTGAGTGCTCTCCACATGATATGTCCAGGTAGTCTCCCATGACAACCGTGGATCGGGAGTGTGTGGCCTTAGCCAATTCCCTGGCAAACTCCTGGTCAAGCTCTTGATCCTAGGTAAGAGGTCTATAGTAGACTGTGACTTGTGTCCCCTGTGGCATGTTCCCCATGGATTTTAGCCCAGGGTGTCTCTAATTGTCCACCCTGGGCACCAGTGTTGGCTTGCAGGGATATGTAGCTTTCCTTGACATAGAGAGCTACACCCCCAGCCTCTTTATCCACTCGATCTCTCCTGTACAAGGTATAGCCATCTATACCTGTGGCCCAGTCATGGGTGGAGTCCCACCAAGTCTCCATTATCCCTATGACATCATAATTGTTTGTGTTGAGCAGGAGGACAAGGTCCTGCTCGTGTACAGGCAGGCAAGTGCATTGCAGGCAAGTGTCCCTTTGGGGGCCCTTGCCTTACCCACAGATCATTCCAGGGCTGGGGCAGGGATGGGCTTCTTAGAGTGTCATGGTCTGCTGGCTTTGCAAGCATTGCTCAATGGGCCAGCATTGACAGTAGTCCCCTCTTCCCCTGGCAGGCTTAGTTTAAAGCCTGGTGGAGCAGATCAGCCAGTCTGGCTGAGAAGAGCTTCCTCCCCAGCTGAGAGAGGTGGAGGCTGTCTCTTCCCAGCAGCTCACTGCCTCTCTCACCAAAGAGCGGACTGTGGTCATGGAAGCCGAAGCCTTCCCAATGACACCAATGCCTTAGTCTTTGGTTCACTACCTCGATCCTCTTCTCCCTCAGCCTGTAGCCTGAGACTGGGAGGATCAAGGAGAACACCACCTGCACCCCCAACCCCTTAAGCCCCATTCCCAAATCCCTATAGTGTTTCATGACCCAGTTGGATCATTTGTATTATAAATTCTAGAATTTTATATTGTTACTTAAAATTTAGGGTCCTTAAAATCACATTCACTCTTGAGAAAAGAAAATAGGAAATTTTCACTTGAGTACAGTTTAATAGTTTGTGCTTATCACAGATTGACTCATGAATAATATATGATAGTATGCACATCTACACATTCATTATTGCGCTTTAGATGCAGCGCATTTAGTTTAGTTCTTGCTTAATAAAGTCTTAACTAAATGCATAGTGCATGGTTATTTTGTGATGCTTATTGTGCATTAGCCTTTTAACACTTGATTCTTGTGCAGTAGGCTATTAGCACAGTTTTTAACCACCAAGCTACTGCACAGTGTAATTAGGCTACTGCACAGTAAGCATCTTGTGTAGACATGTCCAGGGAGTAATACATATTGGTAAAACTCCATTTGAATTCACAGATGTTGTGAGTCTTTTTCCTGCATCCAATGCAAGTTTAAAATGACATTGCTAAAGGTAACTTTTAATATGGTGTGTTTCCTGTTAAAAAATGTTTTTCACAGCATGTTGGAAAAAAGGTTGAGTAGGCGTTTATCTGTGAGGGGGAGAAAGCTGCCAATCCATGCATTTGACCATGGTTCCTAATATCACCATTTACCAAAGCATTAGCTTTTCTGAAATGTGGGCTATTTTAGTTATGTTTTGTTGTGTTTTGTTTCTAAATGGGTAAATAAAATTATAGTTTGGCTTGGTTTTAAGCTGGACCTCCACTCTCAGATACATGTGTGCTTTCCCACAAATGTATGTTTCTGTCACCCAATTCAAGGTCACCCAGTGCTGGTTAAACTCTTGGCTAAGGGTCAGGAAGCCTCAGTATTCCTTCAAACTTTGTCCATCTAAAATGGACATCCAGTAGCTATGTTACAGCCAGAGAAATTTTTCACTAGGCTTATGTGATTTACCTTTATTAAACTGTCATATTGGTTGCAAAATTGCTTGTCAGTGGGGAAGCTGTTCTTTTAACCACTCCCCTTCTCCTGTAATGTAGATTATTTTCCCCAGGTTTCTAGTTGGGGTCTTAAGCCAAACCCCCCTAAATTTGAACCCAGCCCTTGTACTACAACAGGGCTTGGCAAAAAGTTTTTTTTACACAACTGATGAGTGAAGGTGCATGTCTGGCTTTGACTGGAATTGAAATTTACTTGATATAAAATCACTATGTGATCTTAAAGGCCAGGTGCAGGCATTACACTTTTACTGGTATAGGTGATAGGAAAGCAGTCTATACCCTTAACAGAACAGAAGTTCAGCACACATAGACTAGTTTAAAATGAACCTGGTCTAAGATTTGCACCCAACCCCATTCCCACCACCACCAAAGGGTGAATGTGTGTTCTGTTTGCTACTGATCTAAATGATGCCAGTTACAGAAAACCTGATAACTTAGATCAATTCAGCCTCAAGCTTTTGAAATGTCTGTAGCTAGCCAGCACTTCACAAAAAGTTGTCAGCACCTCACATAAAATCATTTAGAGGCCCACCTCTGTTTTGGACAAGTAAAAAGAAAAGCCTCTGTGTTTCCTGAGAATCTCCCACTGTTTAATATGACCCATAAACTCTGACCAGTGTTTAATCCATAAGGCATTCCTTTTGCAGCTATGTCAACTTAGAGTAATTTGTTTCCAGTCTAATCAGGAATCAATATCCATAAGACATAGAGGTAGCATACATTCTCTCCCCTATGTTAAGTTTAAACAGTCTGTTTTTTCCCTTTATCATCACTATAAAACAAGCAACAAAATAACACATAAAATGAAACAAACATTACTGGGCCCATATATCATATAAAGACTCTTGCTTGCTTTAAACTGTATGACCTCTCTATTAGCCTCATATCTTTTTTCCTTTAGCCTGACATCCAGCTATGACTGATTTAAACTCTCACTTTCCTGCATTGCCTCTGTCTGGCAAGGCTCTGAGTGGCAGATTTAAAAAAATATGCCAAGGTAAACGAAAATTTGGTGAGACTGACTTGTGCTGAGTAATAAATATTTAAAATAATAACTCTAAAACTTCTGGTTCTCTTCCTAAAAACTGCTCTTCCTGGATAATTACAATTACACATGACAGCCTTGTCCTCACTAACATAAAAATGATCCATAAGAACGTTACCTAGCGATTCAAAAAGTCTCCTCAAAAAGATCAACTTATTTCAAATGTTTATCTTTTGAGAAGCTATTTCTGGAAATTGAAACATTTGAAGAAAAGTGAACAGATAGGCAATGGGGTTCTTGTGACCTTTTGTAGACTTAAAAATGGACTCTTTTTAATGGCTAATGAAATTTTGTCTTAAGCCTGAAATCCAATTTGCCCATTACAATTATAGCCCTTTCAATTTGGAAGCTTACTTGCTACATAAAACTGACAAAAGTTCTACATGATTGATCCTTTATATGCTACCCCTACACTTCTGATGCTTCACATGTCAATAAATATGGTCCACAACTGTGGGGAAGCTCGTTTTCAGAGCTTTAGATGAGTAGAGCAAAATCCTTTCCATCTCAGAATAATGGCGAATTGCAGGGCTAGTCTTGTTTCAATTAAACTAAACTGGAGCATTGCTTTATGGGAACAGCCTTAGGCTCTAAATAAGCCAAAGAAGGAAGCACATCGGATTTTCAGTGTATAAATTGTGGCTCAAATACATATCATATGACTGAGTGTGGAAAAGAATCTGTCTAAGCCAAAATCAGAAAGTGCTGATGACACAGAGTTAAAAGAAACTAGTATGAACATGCAGGTGGAAAGCCCTTAAGACAAGTGCGCATGTCCAAACACGCGCCACACACAGGGCCAGTGTGTGATTGAGCAAGGTATTCAAATTGGCAGAACACGCATGCCCGGTCATGCACTAAGCAGACAGCCATTATGTAATCAGACTAGAACATTCCACAAAAGGGATTGTATGATTGGCTACATGAAAAGTATTTAAGTCAACGCAATTTCTGCCCAAGGCAGAGACCAGCTCAGAGATACCTTGAGTTACCTCACAAGCCGGCCACTTGTGAAGGTCTCTCCGCCACCATTGTCTCCCAGCGTACCCTGCCCCTGCATGCCCAAATGATCCGTTTATAGCTTTTGTTGATACCTGCAGCTGTCGTCCGAATCTGAGCCTGTAATTACACAAGTTGAACCATCTACATTACGCGCTGAAACCTGGTAGCGTAAGTTAAGAAAAGTTTTCTTCTGCAACCATACAAGTATTTGCCACCTGACTCCTCGCCACTAGCCCCCACCTGCTCAATCATGTCGGTCCAGATCGTGACCAACCAACTTGGTCACCACAGAATCACAGGGGAAATTGCTTTCCAACACTGAACAAGGATCATTATTAAAACGGGACAAATACCATTATTTTCAGTGGAAGATTCCTTGTCTCCCCTACTTCCTCTCTTTATGCTTCCATGGAAGAGTTATGCCATGGAGCTTCCTCAATCCTCCCTCATCCTAGCCTAACATTTTTTGCCTGGCTTCTTGGTTTTATACATAAAGAAACAGTGTAGCCAAGCTGCCTTAGGGAAAATGATGCCCTGGGCAAACTTGACTTTGGTACCCACACCCCTTCCTTTCAGAAATAAAGGTGTAATCTCAAAAGTTTTTCACTAATTTACAGGGGAAAAAATTCAAAAAGAGGAAATGACACAAAATTCAATTAATTTAAATTCAATGTTATTCAAATAATAAACTAGATGTCATAAAAATAACATTATAGCTAAGTGAAAAATGAACTAAACATTAAATTAAACACTAAACTAATAAATAACAACAACAAATACAAAACTTTGTTCACCAAGATTCCAAGTCTCAGATGATGATTCTGCATGCCTTTGCTGCTGAAAACTCGGATATTGCTTGTGACGGGTCTATATTTTGAGCCACAGCATTCTCACTAGACAAGATGATCAGCAAAGATAGCTTGTCATCTCTCATGGCTGATCGCAAACATGTTTTTATGAGCTTCAGCTTCAAGAAGCTCCATTCACTGCTTGCCACCAATACAGGCATGGTTAACAGGATCCTGAATGTTATTTGTGGGTTTGAAAAGTTTTCATGAAGTTCATTGTTGTAAATAAATTGTAGCACATCTTGAGAAGCACTGCATTCCGTTGGAAGCATTCTTTGGAGATAGCCAAGTTCTTTGCAGTCCGTCACATTCATATGTGAAGTAAAGCTTTTTACAACAAATGTGTGTGGGGAGGTTTAAACACTAGATCAACACCAAGATTTTCAGTTATTTCCTTAGCTCTTGTCAGAGGTTCTTCGTAGTGGACTTCCTGTAGTTTACAATGTAGTCATGACAGGCATTTATCAAGTTTGTGGCTGAAAAAAACTGTTGAGGTTTTTCTGGATTTGCATGCTCTCGCTCACCACATTGCCTTGGAAAAGGATACTGTAGAACACCACAATGGATACAAGAAACTTGGCTTTCATGAGTTGACATGCCAGGGTGAGAGCTTCATGAGGGAATTGAAGACTTCAGCTGTTTGGTGTCAAGTAGCTTTAATGCTTTCAAATCTGCAATCCCAACGTGTTTCACATATGGCTTAGCAGTGATACTGGCATGATCTGTGAGAGTCTTCCAAAGATGAACACAGGCAGAAAAAAGAAAGATCCTTTGAAGAATGCCAGAGAGAGACTTGGATTCCATTGACGATATTGCAGCATCCACCACCGCAAGATTGAGCATGTGGCATCCACATGGAATGAAAATTGCTCTTGGGTTTTTGATTAAGGATTCTTGCCTGTATACCCTTGTTTTTCCCCTTCATAACCATGGCCTCATTGTTCAACCCGGACACTCTTGGATGTTTATGTCACTTTCCTTCAGAGTAGTAAGTATAGTGTCAATTAGTACTTCCCTGGTGGACTCATCCACTGTTTTAAAAACAATAATGGGCTCCTGAATGGTCAGTTCAGCATCCAAAGTGTCAAGAAACCTTATCATGAAAGCCATCATTTCAGAATGGCTCACATCTAGAGTGTAATCCAATATTATGGAATATTACCAGCACTCCTCAACCTTTTAAGAATGTGTTACAATACATTTTTCACCAGCGATTTAATTTTCTCATTCTGGTTTGTTTTTCTGCTGCAGTGATCCGTCACATTCCTGGAAAGTATATGTCACAAATGTACCTTCATTACTTCATCATACTTTCCTAGTAACTCCACCAAACCCAAGAAGTTCCTGTTGCTCACCATAAAGAGCCTGTCAAATGAGCCTTAAAAAGCCATGTTATTTTTACAAGGTGAAGTGGTATTGTCATGAGCCTCTAAAATGATCTCCTAGGGTTTTTTTCTCTTGTTTAATCACACACTGAAGCTTCAGTTGATGCAATTATCCTGTTTTATCCTTTGCTCTGCTTCAACCCACTTTCAGTTCGAATTGACATGATTAGGTGACTTTTCATAATGCACAAGAATCTGAGACACGTGCTTCCAATCATTTGACCCCCCAATGCTAGGAATGATTTTGGACTCAAGTCAAAGAACGTGCAGTACAAACAGAAAGCTTTGTTGATAGCCTCCAAGTTAAACAGCCAGCACCACTTTAGAACTTTACCATTTTCAAGATTTCTCTATAAAAAGTCATAGAAAAATGGCAATTCTTCTCATCCACGGGAAAATCCATGTCCTTTACTTTTGGTGGACCACTGGTTGCTAGCAGATCTCAATTTTGGGTGTTAAATTGGGCCATAAAGCAAGATCAGAAATGGCATCACCAGTGTCTATAATGGGAATCTTTTCATCTGTATCACTAGTAGTATCATCATTATTCTGATCCAGATGAAGAATTTATGTTTCATTGGGATCTGTTTCTATCACAGAGATTCTTGAAACTTGAATTGTGGACCATCTATGTATTTTTCATCTGATGACTGCATTGACCACCCCGCTACTACTGAATTGGTTAGTGTTAACAGATTTCAAGTATTTTTCATTGCATCTGCATCTTTTTTCATTGCAGTAATTAACTGAGCTTTTCTTTTCTTGTTCTGCACTTCTGATATCCTCTTCTTAGGTATTTGTGTCATATTGTTTCCATCCGATTTTCATGGACAATGAAAATGAAAATGGCAGGTGCTTCCACGCACTTACACATGCTTGCACATGCTTGCATTCATTTGCATACGCTTGCAACCACTTGTGTACCCTACCACATGCTGTACACCCTAGTGTGCCCTTGCACATGCTTGCACCCACTTGTAAGGCTCACAGATGGTGAAAATTAAAATGAGTCCTGTCTTTACTCCCGCACCTGCCACCACAAACACTGCCAAGCAGCTATGCTCACCTCACACGCCTCCCCGTGGTGCAGCTCTAGTATATATTATTATTCAGGCAGCTGAGATAGTTAATGGCCCATTGCTCTTTACTTCACAGGTGTTAACATCATCCTCCTTAGTTCCCTTATCTGCCTGAATAGTAATACCAGAGCTGTTCCATGCTGCTGGCACCTCCCTAACTACTGCATCTGGGCAGTTGCCGACATTCCCCACCCCTAAGGCCAGATCCATTCATCTCTGCAGTTTGTGATAAGCCTGAGAAGGCTCCTCTCCTGTGTAATTGTCATGCATGCTGGTGTCTTGTGAGTGTAACAAAAACAAGCTGACAGGGTATAACACTTTACAAAACACTACTTTTACCAGTCACTAATGAAGTGCTTACCCCACAACATCATTAACACTGAAATGATGTTCCATAGCTGGAGTCTGTGAGCACATTGACTACAATGTTCACTGGTGGGTCTTCTTTAAGTAGAGCTTCAAGGACATGCACTTTAAAAAAAATGGCAATGTGGGACTTTGTGTTTTGAATGGGTTTTTTACCGATAATTTAAATAATTTGACAAGGTGCTTTGTGTCTGTTGGCAAACATCAAAACCGTGTCTAAGATTTACTGTAGTCTTTATCTTTTTAATGAGTTCTTTTAATATTTCTAAATAAAATCCTTATGTTTTAGTTTATTAGGGATTTTTCTTTTTCAGGCATAGCTATTGTCTTTGAACATCCTTCTTTAGTTTATTTTCTCAGTTCAGGGTTCTTCCCCACAATAGACCTTGTCAAATCCAGTAAAAAAGCCTTAGGGGTTTTTTTAATTGCAGGGAGTCTGACACCCATTTTTCTGGGTTCTATAAAACCACAGACCCTTCTAAACAGTGAACTACTGTTCCAAAAATTGCTATTCTTCTGAGGGGCAGGAAGGGTAGGGGTTTGCAGGCACATCCCTTTTCCCTCATGTCCTGGCAAGACAATGGCCACCTCATTTTCTCACATACCACAGGGCCATTGTACACGCCACATTTTTGCCCTTTCTTGCACTGCAAGTACATGACTGTTTCTATGAGCGGGTTTTCCGGATGCTTTAAAAGTATTTCTGGTGCATTAAACTAAAACTCCTCAGATGTAGTTTAGTTTGTCTCACCAGAAATTAAAGCGCCCTGTCCATGGATTTGTTGCATGCAAAGACCAACCTGCTGGCCTTCTATGACCAGGTCACCAAATCCTTAGATGTAGGGGTAGCAGTGGACGTAGTCTTTCTGGACTTTTGTAAGGCCTTTGACACTGTCTCTCACCCCATTCTCATTAAGAAACTGGGGGACTGTGGTGTTGACACCCACACAGTCAAATGGATCGCCAACTGGCTGGAGGGCCACACCCAGAGAGTTGTGGTGGATGGGTCATTTTTGACTTGGAGGGACGTGGGCAGTGGGGTTCTGCAGGGCTCAGTCCTTGGGCCCGCACTGTTCAACATCTTCATCAGTGACTTGGGCGAGGGGGTAAATAGCACCCTGTTCAAATTTGCTGATGACACTAAGATGTGGGGGATGTGGGCACACTAGAAGGGAGGAATAGGCTGCAATCAGACCTAGACAGGTTACAACGATGGGCGGATGAGAATAGGATGGGATTCAACACCAACAAGTGCAAAGTGATGCACCTGGGGAGGCACAACTAGCACCATACCTACAGGCTGGGGAACTCCCTTCTCATCCGTACAGAGGCAGAAAAGGATCTTGGAGTCATCATTGATTCCAAGATGAACATGGGCCAGCAGTGTGGGAATGCAGTCAGGAAGGCCAACCGTACCTTGTCATGCATCCACAGATGCATCTCAAGCAGGTCCAAGGAGGTGATCCTCCCTCACTATGCAGCACTGATCAGGCCGCAGCTGGAGTACTGCATCCAGTTCTGGGCGCCGCACTTCAAGAGGTATGTGGACAACATGCAATCAAAGGGTCCTGAAGAGGGCCACTTGCATGATCGGGGGCAGCAGGGCAGGCCCTATGAGGAGAGGCTGCAGGACCTGAACCTGTTCAGCCTCCACAAGAGAAGGCTGAGGGGGGATCTAGTTGCCTGTTACAGACTAGTCAGAGGGGACCAGCAGGCACTGGGGAAGTCCCTTTTCCCCTGTGCAGTACCAAGAGTGACCAGGAATAATGGTCACAAGCTGGCAGAGGATAGATTAAGGCTAGATATCAGGAGGCGCTACTTCACGGTCAGGGCAGCTAGGATCTGGAACGAACTTCCAAGAGAAGTGGTGCAGGCTCCTACCCTGGGGGTCTTTAAGAGGAGGCTAGATGTACACCTTGCTGGGGTCGTTTAAACCCAGTACTCTTTTCTGCTATGACAGGGGGGCGGACTCAATGATCTGCTCAGGTCCCTTCCGACACTAGAAACTATGAAACTATGAAACACATGTAGAATGAAGAGTTTAAAAGGAATCTAGTAGATTATAATGAGTTATGAAGTCAAATAGCTTCCTTATTGCTGCCTGAATAGAAATGCTGCTGCCACTGTCAGGCACTTGGTTTTAAACTTTGGGTGGACCAGGAATCAAAGGGGTGCAACTGCACTCCCTATCCCAAATCTGCCCCTGCCATGGCTGAATGCTCACTGTAGAGGATCCTTATATCAGTGGCTGTGAGGCTAGAGATGGAAATTACACATAAACCAGTATAAGTGAATGGAAATCAATCTAAACCTGTAGCAGAACAGAAATTCAGTGCACATAGGCCACTTTCAAAATGGCCAAACCTGGTTTAAGATAGAGTTAGAAGAATGTAGTATTATATTTAATCTATTTGGTCTATCAAACTTCTGTCCCAGGCAAATGCCCACCTTGCAGGTGGCCAATACTGCGATGGGGGACTCCTTCCCTTCTCTTGCTGGCAGGACAGAGACTTGCAGGAGATGGAGCTGAGCAACCACCCCAGTTGAACATGGTGGGAATCACTCTGAGCACAGGGCTCCCCACAGCTTGGCAAACCTGGACTGGGGAGGGGGGGACCCAGGCCAGGATGACAGAAACCCCCTGAGGCATGGGGATTCCCCCACATAGGTAGATGCCTGGCTTGAGGGGGCATCACCAGGATAGGGGGCACCTCCCCCCTACTGTGGGGGAACAGCAGGGGGATGGGGCATGTGCCATGTAGCCAACCAGGAAGGCCTCTGCTTGGCTGGGCTTAGCAATGGCCAGCAAATTGGGAGACATGCTCAAGTGCCCCCCGCCTTCTGGCATGGGTTAGGACAGGCATCTGCTGGCCTTTCCCAACTGAAGAGTAAACATGAGTTCTGTTAGTTATTGGTCCAATCTACACAATTTAGAGAAACCTGTGAAGATTGGACCAATAACCTGGACTGTGAAGATTGACTCGATTCCTGTGAAGATTGGATCAATTCCATCTAGGGGTTTTTGACTGTCTGTACTTAGCCTGAGAGAGTTAACACTACAGCTCTGATCCTGAAGGGTAAACTTTGCCCCCTCCCACTCTAAGGTGGACAGAGGGCAAAGCACAGAAGCCGTCTTGCAGCAGTGTCTCCATGCTTGCATTCCAGTGAAGAAAAATGAGCATCCCCACTTAAGATACACACTCCAATTTTGGAGAGCTGATTTTAGGGGAAAATGGTATATGTGATATATAAGTAAATACATTGTTAAGCCAGAAGGAGTGGGGAAGCTGAATACATGGAAGGTGCTCAGGTAACTATGTGCACAGCAGGCTCCAACAGGAACCAGAGCATTGTGTGAAGGGTGTACCTCTGACATTGCGTCTTGATGCAGGGTTGCATAGAACAGGGAAATCATCAGAAATTATTTAAGGCATCCATATAGAGTGGCTCCACCTGGACAATACTAACTGATCCTGATGTGGAAAACTTTGAGTTCCTGTTTCTCTCCAGCACAATAAAAACCAGTCCTCTCCAAAGAGAAGAATTAGAGAAGATTAGGCCCCTCAAAATGGGATCCAAGGCAATAAGTATTCTAAGCACAAAATCACCTGGGGCAAACTAATAAGAAACACTAGTCATGCAAACATTTCTGAAATCTCATCTCTCTGGAGTTTAGGTGTCTTAACCTGTGCATTGACAAGAGTGTGTTTGATGTCCTACACTTATTAGTGTTCCATTTCCAAAGGTTCAGTCATTTAGAGCCAATTGACTGGAACTGGAACCAGTTCTATGTGATTTGGGTATCTAACAATGCTGTATTCATTATTGATGTTGTTTAAAGTGAGCCATTCTTAAATAGCCTCCATGTTGACATTTCTGTGCATTAGCTGTTATGGAAAAATTACATTTAGGTTTTTATACAGCAGCCTATTTGCAAATGACTCATCAGCAGAAGAAAAATTCCAATTCACAATGATTATTATTTGTAATCAGTAATTGGACCAGTTCTGTTCATTCCAAATTATCTAACCTTTCCAATATTATTATTTAATTCAGTTCCATTTTTCATATTTGAAAATGGCTGCAAGAAGTCTTAAAATCTGAAAGCTTTCCTATGCAATATTATGCCGCTATATTTTTTTTTCACCAGGGGTACATTGAATCTTCTTTTATTCTCTCTTTTCCTTTCAAATCATGCAGAATATGGTTGCAAATCCGGTGTAAGAATATCTTCTAGTCAGGAATATGTGTGTGATATTTCAGTCCAATTTTTCAATTGTCACCTACCCCAAAATACCTCATGAGTATCCAGCAGAGTTAGCTTCCTATGTCTGCTTGATATGGCCATGCTAATCTCTTACTGCTTCAGGATGTCTGTGGTATCTGATAATCAAATGACCATTAGTTTTTGTGGCAGAGATTAACTGTCTCTTCTGGATTATCTAGTATGGCGTGAATCTTCTATTCCTTTCAAGGATGCCAGCTTGTTGCATGTAAACCCCTTTATCTTTAATGCAACATCAATTTTAATGCTGGGGTTCTACGGGCTTCCATTTTGGGACCCATACTGTTTTGTAATTATGTTTTTCCCTTAGGCAGTATCAAATTGGACTCATTGTTTCCAGTATCACATACAGATGATCCTTAGATTTGCCTTTCCTATTCCATCCTAAACTGAATGCTAACAAGACAGAATAGTTGCTAATTGGTCCATCTTGAGGTCTTTGCACTCCTCACTCACTGCTTCTATAAATAGATGTTCCATTTTCCCTGTTGCCAAGGCATGTAGCCTTGGTGATAAAAGAAAAAAAAATTGGTCCCTCAAACAACAGTAAAGATATCTTCCTCCTAATAAAGGACAAGCTTTTGTAAAGAAGTTGAATATCCAACTTTGCTGGTGTGTGTGTTTACAACTGACAATGCATTGGAGCAAATTCTGAATGATAAGGAAGAATACTATGCTGCATGGATAGGAACCCTGTGTGGTTCAAGGTATATGGGAAAAAATGGTTATAAGGTAAATTTAAAAAAAAAAAAGATGAACTACCATCTTAAAAATACCATGTAAGGAACTTGCGAGGCTAGTAGCACATCCCTGCCAAACTCCAGAAAGCAGCAAATTGGAGCTGTGAACTGCAGCATCATTTCCTTCCATAGTGCCATACTAGCAGTTTTGGAGGGTGAGTAAAGGGAGTTTAACCTTACTGGGGACAAATGGAGAATTTTAATATTGGGGGTTCCTGACCCAGTCCAATACAGTTAGGGCAAGAGTTGTGTCTTTCTAACTAGAATATCATTGGCAATAATGACTATTTCACCTTAGAAAATAAGGATGTTTCTCTTAGCTTCTCAGCTTCCACTGGGCAATGTCCCCAGACACTGTCCCCATTGCTGCAAAGCAGAGGACAAGCCTATAAATCTAACTACTGTGCTAGGAAAGATTTCAGAATTATTCATAAAGGATGAACTGGTTAGCTGCTTAGATGCAAAATCAGTTAAGTGGTAGCCAAGAGCCATGGGTTTACATAAGTAAACCTTGTCAGATGCATCTAATGGAGCAAGTGTATCTAATCAAGGAGCAAGTGGGCAAAAGAAAGTGAAGTCTGGTGAAGCTATATAACTAATCGGCTTACATTTGAATAAGCCTTTGATAAGGTTTCATATAAGTTGATATGCAAATTTAAGAATATTGGAGTCAATGAGAAAATGATGCTCTAGACTGAAAACTGGAAGGAAGAATACAGAAGAGGATTTCAAAGAAGGGAATAAGTGAGGACCCATAAGGCACAGTGCTCATCTCGATCAAACATTGAAGTCATCCATTTGCCATTTCATGAACTTCTCCCAGATTTTAATCAAATGTTTTAATCTATCATTTAGAGTACTTTCCTTCATGCTTGAAGAAATGGTGCCTGATGCTTCTCTTGTTACCATAGTTATACAAGAGTTTTTGAGATCCACTGACTTCACTATTGTCATCAATTTGCTTTATGGGATTCTTTCTTTCCTTGTCCTTGGAATGCCTACTTTTTAACCGTCTACATTTTTTCATTTTGCATCTCAGCGAACAGTTTACATTCAATGCTGGAAGGCTAAATGGAGCTGAAGTAAGTGCCCTTAAAAGGTCAACTCTGGCTGCATCTACATGAGACGTTGACTGCACAGTACAAAATGACTGCGCATTAACTGAAGTTACATAGAATTATAGAAGGAGGGTCGGAAGGGACCTTGTAGATCTTCAAGTCTGACCCCCCACCTGAGTAGGAGAAAAACTGGGCTCAGATGACTCCAGCTAGGTAGGCATCAAGCCTTTTCTTAAAGACCCCCAGGGTAGGAGCTAGCACCACTTCCCTTGGTCCTAGCCACCCTAACTGTGAAATAGTTCTTACAGATGTCTAATCTAAACCTACTCTCCAACAATTTATGGCCGTTAGTCTTTGTTATACCAGGGGGCGCAAGGGAAACAAGGTCTCTCCCAAACCCTTCTGGTCCCCCCTAATGGTCACCAGGTCCCCCTTCAGTCTTCTCTTGTGAAGGCTGAACAGATTCAGGTCTTGCAGTCTCTCATTGTAGGGTCTGCCCTGTTATCCCCGGATCATGCAGATGGCGCTCCTCTGGACCCTCTCAATGTTGTCCACATCCCTCCTGAAGTGTGGCGCACAGAACTGGACGCAATACTCCAGCTGTGCCCTGACCAGTGTTGCATAGAGGGGGAGGATCACCTCCTTGGCCCTACTTGAGATGCACCTGTGGATGCACAACAAGGTCCGGTTATCCCTGCCAACCGTGACCTCACAATGTCGGCCAATGTTCATCTTGGAGTCAATAATGACTCCAAGATCCTTTTCTGCCCCCGTGCTCTCAAGAAAGGAGTTTCCCATCTTATAAGTGTGCTGCTGGTTACTACTGCCCAAGTGCAGCACCCTGCACTTGTCAGTGTTGAAGCGCATCCTGTTTTTGCTAGCCCACCACTGTAACCTACCCAAGTCTTGCTGCAGTCTTTCCCTCCCTACTAGCATGCTCACCTCACCGCCATATTTTGGTATCATCAGCAAATTTAACCAAGTTGCTTTTCACCCTGTTGTCCAAATCACTGATAAAGAAATTGAACAGCATGGGCCCAAGGACCGAGCCCTGGGGGACTCTGCTGCCCACTCCCCCCAGGTTGAATATGACCCATCCACCACCACCCTCTGAGTATGACCCTTCAGCCAATCTGCAATCCATCTGACTGTGTAGGTATCAATGCCATAGTTGCCTAGTTTTTTAATAAGGATGGGGTGGGAGACGATGTCAAAGGCCTTGCTGAAGTCCAGAAAGACTACGTCCACAGCAACACCTGCATCCAATGCTTTTGTGACCTGATCATAAAAGGCAATCAGGTTGGTCCAACATGACCTGCCTCTAATGAAACCGTGTTGGTTGCCTTTAAGCATCATCCCTGCGGCCGGCCCATCGCAGACGTGCTCCTTGATGATCTTCTCAAAGAGTTTCTCTAGTATTGAGGTAAGACTGATGGGCCTATAGTTGCCTGGGTCCTCCCTCCTCCCTTTTTTAAAGACAGGGACCATGTTGGCTATTTGCCAATCATCTGGCACCTGGCCCGAGCACCATGAGCAAATGTAAAGCCACGCCAAGGGCCCTACAATAACCCCTGCTAGCTCCCTCAACACCCTGGGGTGGAGAGCATCTGGACCCACTGATTTGAACACATCCAGCCCCTCCAGAAGCTCTCTAACCCAGTCCTCCCCAACCTGAGGTCTGGAGGCATTCCCCTCGAGTCTGTCTTGCATCACGGTGGAGAAGTCCCAGTCCCTGCACAAGAAAACGCAGGTGAAGAATTGGTTAAAGAGGTTGCTTTCTCCTCTGGCGCAACCACCAGATTGCCCAGCATATCTTGCAGGGGCCCCACATTTCCCAGTGCCTTCTTCATCCTCCCTATATATTTGAAAAAGGACTTTTTATTATCTTTGATCTTGGACACTAGTCCTAGCTCTATGTCTGCCTTAGCTTTCCTGGCAGCCCCCATACAGGCACGAGCAGAGGAGGTATACTCCTCTTTAGTGATAGCACCCCGCTTCCACCCAGTGTACGCCAGCTTTTTGGCAATCAGGCATTCCTGGATGCCTTTGGTGAGCCAGGGCATTTCCTCTGGTGGGACTGTGCACCTCTTGAATTAAGTGGAGATCCTGTATCTCAGCCAGGAACCTCCTGGAAGGGTCTGACCTGGCTAACCATTCCTCCCAGAAGATGTCTGGGTAATTTAAATCACCCATGACAACTACATCCCTTGCCTTAAGTGCCTCTGCAAGCTGGCCTGAAAATTCCTGGTCCAGCTCCTTCCCTTGGCTGGGGGGTGCCCCAACATTAAATCCCTCTCCCCATAGTCCCCTTGTATCTTGACCCAGAGCACTTCAGCTTGCTCCTCCTCTGACACCATTCTGCTGGCAGAGGATGTGTATTGCTCCTTGACATAGAGTGCCACACCCCCACTTTTCCTTCCTTTTCTATCCCGCCTGTAAAGCCTATAGCCCCTAATGCTAACTGCCAAGTCGTGGGATGAATCCCACCATGTTTCTGTAAGCCCTATTATGTCTGTGTTTGAACTGGCTATTCTGAGGGTGAGTTCCTCCTGTTTATTCCCCATACTACAAGCATTGGTATACAGGCATTTAAGGCCCTGCCTAGCTGCGTGTGCCACCCCCCGATTTGGGAGACTGTCTGGACCCCTGTTTCTTACCTGGGCACTCCTTGCATTTGTCACCTGTCTTGCTCGGGTGGTGTCTCCTCCTCTTCCTGCAGCCCCCTTCCCGGGAGCATACTTGCACCAAGGAATGGCTTTTTTGTGACACTAAGTGCACAGCAGCTCATGACTACTACACAGGAGTACTGTGTCACACTTTCTGCCATGCAACACTACTGTGCAGTAGTCACTGGCTACTGTGCAGTCAGTGTCTCATGAAGACGCAGCCTCTGTATGTGTGTGTGCATGTGTGTGAGTGATCTTTAACTCTATACATCAGAGTTTTCCCAGTTATTTAGCAGTGGCAGGAAGATTTTTTTTTTTTTGCTCCTCTTTACAGCATTTTTTTTTTACCTGAGAAGTTGCTGTTCTCTATGGGGCCTCAGTCCCTAATCTGGAAGGCCATGTCCACATGTGGTGTGGACATTTAGTTCCCTGGGGATAACTAGCAGTGGCTCACCTTGTGCTGCCACTAGTTGTCCCCAGGGAACACCCATGCCACACATGCTCTGGTACATGGCAAGTTACCCTGGGGGCAGTAAGGGAGGCTGGAACCAGCACTAGGCTGGATCCAGTAGCCCAGCTGGGGTCATAGGGGCATCCTAGGGCTGCAGCAGTGGCAATTCTGCCATGTGGAACTTGCCTGGCAGCCACAACGCAGTTCTAGCTGGCCCTGGTCTGCTTTAGAGTAGTGCACACTAACCGTACATGTGCTGCTCCCCTTTTTGCCTCCATAGTTTTTTTGACCATTGGATATGCAAAAAAACCCAAAACCCCTCCATGCTGCTCCCTTGCAGCAGGGAGAACAACTGAATGTGTAGTATGTGGCACTGCAGATGTGTATGCAGCACCACATACTGCACAGTTGTGTTTGTCTGGACCCAGCCAAGTTAGGCTAAATGGTTTTACTTAAAAAAATGAAAGATTTTGGTCCTGCCTTCTCTCTTTTCTGTCTTAAAGTATCCTGCCATCACCAGTGCAGCTTGGCACCAGGAATAGCAGTAGACAAAGTATAAATAGCTGTCGATATTTTAACCAATAAACCTGCCCTGAGCAGGGTTAGGTGACATGAGGTATACATTATTGCTGCTACTAATGAGACTGCACCAGTGGTAACAGCAGGGGAATTTTAAAGAAAAATAAATCAAACACAAAGAAAGGCCTATTACACTAAATCTCATTTCTTCTGTCTGTTTAATTTTAGACTAATTAATGTATTCTCATCTTTAATACAGTTTAGGATTGTCCTGCCTCTAGCCTCTTACACTAATGATGAAAATCCTTAAAAGGCTATTTGATCCAGGAAAGGCCCTCTGTGGAATTGAAACTTAGTAGCCTCTTGCAGGAACACCTGGCTGGGGTCTTATGACCCCTGCCACCGCCAGTGCTCCTTCCTGCCCATGGCAGGGGGTCGGACTAGATGATCTGTCTAGGTCCCTTCCGACTCATTGATTGATTCTATGATTTTTAGGAGGAAAGTTAGAGATCCATTTTGTACCTAATTTTGAGTGAAGCTCTCGGTATGTACTTTCATATCTAGATTAATTCCAGAAGTTGAACAGTATTACTACTACTACAGTACTACAAATGCAATGGTTCTGTCTTGCTTTCATCCCAATGGCCTGTCTGAATAGCATAATGTCCATTTAATATATTTCCAGGAGGTAAATATGTTAAGCACTAAAATCCCCAAAGCTTCTCTAAAATTGTAGAAAGCATAATTAAACTAAACTAGTGTATCTGAAAATAAAAATGACAATAAAATAAGTATAATTCTCTGAAAATAGGTTTTGGTGCTCCAGCTGATCTGTCTTACAGTTAGATCTGTGTGGTTTTACTGGCTATTCTGTCCCACTTTTTTGCATTGTACAGATATTACCAGAATTGGAATAGAGACTGATGAAGGCAGGGAAATGGTTAACAACAGAGAATTGGCTTAGTTGGGAAATGAGATTCGTCTACCTAGGAATCCTGTTCATGCTGAAGCAGTGACCATCAGGTCAGCATTTTGTTCTAACAATATACCAATCAATGACTTTGCAAACAACAAACTTGCAGCTATTTTTCTCCTGCAGGGAAGGTAGAAAAGGCTATAAAGCTCCTATTGACTGTGAGCTCAGGGCTTGGAAGTATCCTGTAGAATCCTGAGCCATTTATTGGTTGAGTTCAGCAGTAACAGACTGGCAAGTGATCAGTTTTGTCCTTTCTGGTAAGTGTCACTGCAAGTTGATAGGAGGTACCACAAAAGATTTCAAAGGACATGAAGATAATTTGACCAGACAAAAAAAAGTCATTAGGCAGCTAGTTCTGTGAAGAAAGCGACTTTCTCTCTGCAAAGAGATGGCAGAGTGGCAGCACTATATATATATATAGATGGTGCTGAAATTTTTTTCTCCTTGTTCTTACAAATATCTGACCTGTCAGCAATGTAGCATAAATCAAGACTAATTTTGTTTTAAGCCATACTCCCAAAAAGGAGGTATTTTTTGGAAAATCATAATTAAGCTTATGTCTCATCAAATAGGAACATAATACATTCAGACCTTTCCATTATAACACTGCTCATTAAGGCAAAGGGCCAAGTGTGTAAGATGCTATACTTAGAGTCAGTACAGGGGACTATACCTGGTGCTTAACCTTATTCCATGTATAAGCTCTGATCAACTCTGCAGCAGTTTGTCAACACTTACGTGTTCTCTGTAGCTGTCTGGTCAATGTCTTGCAGGATCAAGAGCATCAATAATCTGCTTGCTTTATTAACCTGTTCCTAAAATTTAGCTGTTTACATCTGTACTTTCATTTCCATTTTGTCATGTTCAAGGGGCTTTTGCATCAATCCAGCTCAACTCTTTTCTGTACCTATGCAGTGCACCATGGTGTGTGTAATTTCAGTCTCAATAGGTTCAGCACTTCCTGTTCATTACTGTGTTTTTTATTCTTTCCTGATTATTTCCCAATTATTTTGCCCCTGAGGGCTGCTTATAAAGTTTCCTACAGGATTACCTCGGAAAACTGCCATAGTTAAATTTAGAGAAAAGATGATTTCTAACATCAAAACTGAACAAAGGATGCCCCATAAGTATAAAACATATTGTTCTGAAAAAAATCAGTTTTGCCTTGTTTGACAGCATAACATGTATTAGCAGATGCAAGCAAATGCCTCAGTCAAACAAAACCAAATATCAATAATACAAACTGTACAATTTTTGGTAAAATGATAAAAATATGCCAAATTCAGTATTCATCTAATGCCTTGTATAGAAAAGGAGTGCATTTATCACTTAACTAGTATTACTATTACTGCTAATGAGAACACTTATTCAGTGCTTTGGGGCACTTTTCAAACAAATCAGTTTAGTTTCACCATTTCACTAGTTATTGTTGTTCCCACCTTCCCAATGAAGAAATTAAGGTGCAAAGAAGTGAACTGATTCAACAAAAGTGACGCAAGAGTCTTTGGCAATTTAAAAGAAATCTTTGAGAGAGAAAAAAAATGGCAGGTATATAAGTAATGTTCTCTTCCTGTTATTGGGGGATTAATTTAGCAACAAAACCACACAAATAAGGATAATTAGAAAATAGTTATACTTTTTTCTACTTAAATTCAATTGCAGATTGTCTAGAATCTTCAGTTGTTAACACTGGAGAATATTTGGCAAGGCATTATATAGATAAATATATGTTTCTAAAATATTAAAATCCTATACATAATGTGAGCTCATAGGACTTTATTGGTGAGTGTTTTATGATAGTGGCCTACACAAACTGAAAGTGTAATGCAACTCTGCATTTTCTGCTTTTTCCCAAGGACATTCTTGAAAATGAGATGTAATGTCTCAGGAGTTTTATCATAGTAGGTGAAATGTTAATACATTTGAATACTTGCTAAGTCATGGATTTGAATGAGGGAGGATTCAGAGGAGGAATGAAGAATCTGTGGACTTGGAAATCCAAGTTATTTTTAATATGTAGATCATCAGTACAAAATCTAGTTTGGGTCATTAGAGACATGCATGCATCTACACAGGCAATTAATACACCCAAGTTTTCTGTGGTGCGAGTGATGCCTCCTGGTGGTATCTTTCATTGAACAGGCAAGAGGACTACAGGAGGAGGTAGCAAGGCTCCAAAGCATCCTCTGCCTTGAGGGGTTCATCGATACAATACTGAAGGAGACCTCTTGGACTGTGGAGGAAGAAATGCCTGACAGTGCTAGAGGAGAGGACATGGATACCCAAGAGGGTGGAAGCTGGAGGCTTGTGACTTCTGGCAGCAAGCAGAGATCTTAACTTTCATCTGCAGTGGTTCATCTGCAGAACAGATATGAAGCCCTAGCAATGGAGAGGGAGGAGTATGTTAAATTGATGGAGGACAACAGGCCAGGCCTCACCAGTGTGGGAAGGATCAAGACAACTGCCACTAAGAAGAAGAGATGGGTGGTGGTGGTTGGAGACTTCCCTCTGTGGGAGATTGAGGGAGCTATCTGCTGACCTGATCTGTTCTCTCAGGAGTTCTGCTGCTTGCTTGGGTCCCAGATCCAAGATGTCACTGAGGGACTACCAAAGCTCATCCAGTCCCCATGGGACTGGATGGGATGCACGCAACAGGGCGGAGGGAGTTGGCTGATTGCAGAGCCATTGGCCATCATGTTTGAAAACTCATGGTGATCAGGAGAGGTCCTGGATAATTGGAAACAAGCAAACATGATGGCCACATTTAAAGAAAGGAAGAAGGAGGCTCCAGAGCAGTCAGCCTCACCTCAGTCCCTGGAAAAACCATAGCACGAACCTCAAGGAATCCACTTCTAAGCACTTGGAGGAGAAAAACGGTGATTAGGAATAGTCAGCATGGATTTACCAGGGGTAAGTCATGCCTGACCAGCCTGGTTCCCTTCTACAATGAGATGACTGGCTCTGTGGATGCAGGGAGACCAGTGGATGTGGTGTACCTTGATTTTAGCAAGGCGTTGATATGGTCTCCCACTGCATTCTTGCAGACAAGCTAAGGAAGTATGAGCTGGATGAATGGACTGTAAGGTGGATAGAAAACTGGTTAAAGCATCAGGTTCAGAGAGTAGTAACCAATGTCTAGTTCAATGTAATGGCTCAATGTCAAGTTTGCAGACAGTACCAATTGGAGTGCCCCAGGGGCTGGTCCTGGGGCTGCTCCTGTTCAATGTCTTCACATGGAAGATGGCATAGAGTGCACCCTCAGCAAGTTTGCAGATGACACCGAGCTGGTGGGGATCAGTAGAAATGCTGGAGGCTAGGGCTAGGTTTCAGAATGACCTAGACAAATCAGAGGACTGGGCCAAAAGGAATCTCATGGGGTTCAACAAGGATAAGTACAAAGTCCTGTACTTAAGATGGAACAACCCCATGCACCAGTACAGGCTGAGACTGACTGGCTGGGGAGCAACTCTGCAAAGAAGGACCTGGGGAGTACAGTGGACAGTAAGTTAAATAGTAGCCAGCAGTGTGGCCCTTCTTTCCAAGAAGGCTAATGGCATACTGGGCTCCATTGGTAGGTGCGTTGCCAGTAGGTAAAGGGATGTGATTATTTCCCTCTATTCACCACTGGGGCGGCCACATCTGAAGTACTGTATTCATTTTGAGGTCCCCCCACTACAGAAAGGATGTGAACAAATTGGACAGGGTCCAGTGGAGAGCAACAAAAGTGGTGAGGGGACTGGGAGACATGACTTATGAAAAAAATTGAGAGAACTGGGCTTATTTAATCTAGAGAAGAGGAGACTGAGAGGGGACTTAATAGCAGCCTTCAACTACCTGAAGTGGGGTTCAAAAGAGGATGGAGTTAGACTGTTCTCAATGATGGCAGATGACAGAACAAGGAGCAATGGTCTCAAGTTACAACAAGAGAAGTTTGGGTGAGACATTAGGAAGAATTTTCTCACTAGGAGGGTAGTAAAACACTGGAACAGGTTACCCAGAGAGGTCATGGAAGCGCCATCCTTGTAGATTTTCAAAATTCAACTAGACAAAGCTTTGGCTAGGATGATCTAGTTGGGGATCGTCCTGCTTTGAGTACAAGGTTGGATTAGATGACCTCCTGAGGTCTCCGATTAAAGCTCTCCAGGGTGCACATCTACACATGTGCTCCTTTTGGAAGCAAACTGCTCCTAACAGGAGCAACTCAGGCCAGGGTTGCTCCACTCCCCTGCAGAAG
Source organism: Crocodylus siamensis (assembly GCF_052110815.1). Classification (NCBI taxonomy): domain Eukaryota; kingdom Metazoa; phylum Chordata; order Crocodylia; family Crocodylidae; genus Crocodylus; species Crocodylus siamensis. The sequence continues at coordinate 152,678,075 of NC_143396.1, read as the reverse complement.
CCAGAGGGAGCTCCAGACTCCCCCAGGTATCAACCCTAAGGCTGGCAGGAGTAATGGGGACCAGTTCTGATCCCCACGTGGTCAGGAGATCTGTCCCCACTCAGCAGAGATACTTCCTGCCAGCCACGTGGGTATCAGGAGGGTTCTGATCTTCACATGGCCAGGAGAGGCATCCTCACTCAGTGAGGACATGGACTGCCAGCCATGTGTGGATTGGGAGGGTCCCAATCCCCAAGTTGGTGGCAGGCAGCAACCCCACCAAGAAGGAACAGCTCTCCCAGCTACATGGGGATCACGTCTTGACCCAGTATCCACATGGCTGGGGCAGAGCAGTCCTAGGTGCTGGGATAGCTCTCCTGGCCATGTGGGGGTCAGGACAGGTCTCAATCCTTATGTGGCAGGGAGACAGCTGCCCCTGCAGCAGATATAGCTTCCCCCTACATCAGGGCTTAGCCAGGCAACAATGGGCCCCTGTGGCAGGGCACTGTTTGTGCCTGCCACTTTAAAGGCCTGGAGTTGACAGCTGCCAGGTGAGGGCAGCCATTTTGAATCTGGGGCTGCCCATATAAACAGGGCAGTTTTGCTGCTGGAGGCCAGGCAACAACATTGCCTGGTTGAAGGGCTGCTGGTATCATCTGGAGGTAAGGGAGGAGCTGTAGGGGATGGTCAGGAAACGCCAGGTCCTGGGCATGACCTAAAACTGTACCCTCCTGGGAGTGAGTTGCCTGGTGGGTCTCTCAGTTGCACAGGAGCCCCCAGGAAATGCCAGACCCATTACCACCCTGGTGAAAGGTGGGTTCGGGTGCCTTAACCCCTAGCCCCTACAACTGGGTGGGTTACCACTTGTTTGGAGGGCCTGGAGGGTGGACCCCTGGAGAGAGAGAAAAGGCTATAGACTCAGGCCTGTCTGAACTTCCCCTGACTGGTCAATGCTGGGGGCCAGGACCAGAAGGGTCAAAGGGCCATGGGTCTACTGTGAGGAACACCCAAGAGCTGTGCGCCTGGGGTTCTAACTGGTCTGGAGGTGGGCCAGGGCTAGTAGCCAAAGGTCCTGGGGGATTACACCCCAAGGGGAAGCTGTTCAGGGAGCTATGCTGCCTAGTATGAAGAAGGATGAGACTGCCTAAGGAGAGGAATCCAGGTGGGGTTCAATTAGGAGGATTCCAGGGCCCAGTGTGGGGGCTGGTGATGATAACATCTAGATGCCATCTGCAAGGCTTGGGCTGCAGTGTAGGGGAGGAATGGAGCTGCAGATAACACTCCCTGGCATCAGGGCAGGAAATGGGTAGCCTCCCACTTAAGTACATCAATGAACTAATTAACAACAAGGCATGGCAGGTGAGAAGGCAGGCGGCTACCCCAGAAACAAATGGGCAGGCCACAGTTAAATCAGCCCTGAGCATGTCCCCCTGTTACAGACCCCTACTGCCTGGGCTGACCAGGAACAATTCACATGGTAGCAGGCGTGTAGGTGCTGACCAGAGCAATTTGCTTTTAGTCAGCATCTTCTACAGATAAGCTAATTCAGGATAGGTAATGTGTCATTAATCTAATACCTGTATTTCTACTAGCAACTAGTGTATTGGCCTAATTACTAGCAATTAATGTATTATCCTAATTTACTGTGCAATAAGTCCCATGCATGTGTAGACAGTGACACTTTACTGCACATTAAATTGGTCTAATGTGCAGTAAAGTGTCTCATGAAGATACTTCCATTATATTGTAACCATATCATGACTTATTGACCCCCAAAATAGTGGTAACTGGTGACCTCAAAGTATTGACCTATAGGGGAGAAGACTTATAGAATTGACCAGAAAGTGTGAATTTGTTTTTTGAACCATTAAAATAGCATGTAATAGAAAAGTATATCCTCAATGTAGTTATTTGGACAGGTTTAGAACATTCTGTTTTAAAATTGTTAGGTTTGCAGAGTGATTTCTCAGACCCACATGGGGTTAACACACTGGTCACCTCTACAGAAGTTTCCCTGGGGTATCCATATTTCACACTAAGCACCTGCTATGCTAGGTGCCTGGTGTAAGAGAGAAGGATAAAATTGGTAAGTATAGTGGACTACTCTCTTCCTGAGGAACACTTTAGTCAGAATAAGGATTAAGACTTGTTTAGAGTAATGTATGAAAGTTACCATTGTTCCACATAAGTACTACATGCTTACTGTAGAAATTGATGTCTTCATTCTCCAAGTCCTTCAATCCATCCTCTTTCACAATTTCAGTTAAACAAAACAAATTAAAACCTTGAGTATCTAAAGTCTTTGGAACCAAGGCATGGATATTTGTAGTTTGTTTAACATTGCATACTATGAGGTCCCTCCTACTTCAACAAAACTACCTGCCTTTTGTTCTGAGCTAAACTTGCATGTTCTCAGAGCTGCCTCAACACAAGAGAAATTCCATCTACCCATCCTCCTGCAAAATATGAAACTTCATATCCAGAAGGAAACATAATTCAACATCCTGCTTACCATCAGACAACTTTGGGGTAAATGGACTGCTGACTGCTCTAACTTTTCTCTGAGCCCGACTTGCACAAAATGCAACCAGAGTTTTTCAACCAGATCTTACAACACCTGCAGCTGTCCTGTGAAATATGAATTTTCATTTCTACCTAGAATAAATTTTACAATCTTTACATTCTCCTATGCCTGCAGAAGGGTGAGTGTGCCTGAAAACTTGCAAATAAATAACACTTTTTTGCAAATATCTAGTTGGTCTAATAAAAGATAGAACTCTGGGTAGAGATGATGATTCCTTTTGCCTGTAGACCAACACAACTACAACCTGTATCCTTGTGCTCATAATTGATGCATTCAAGGATAGGAATACATGTTTGAAAGACTGGGATCTCTGTTGATAATTTTCTTGCAAAAAAAAAAGTCTATTTAGTTTTTGGTTTTGTACCTAAAGTGCAAAAACATACCAATATGTAATATTCCAAAACAAAATTAAACCATAAAAATAACAAAAAAACTTCTAATAGTTTACTTCCCAATACTGAATCACTTCCCAGTCACTAAAACAAAACATACGAACCATGTCCAAATGATGCTAAAAATATGAATGAAGCTCTCATGTATGGATGCTATGGATATTCAGCCTTTGGGTATTCAAGTCACAGTGTCTATTTTTAAAGAGAGAGTCTTTCTTCTAGTCCTCACAAAAATACACTATGTAGTTAAGGAATGACAATAAATGACTTTAGATTTATAGACACTTCTCATAGAAGGCAGTATTGTCATGTCCTCCATCTGTCTATTGGTCTATTGTACCAGTTAAATGTTTATAAACAATTAGGCCCATCTAATGAATAGAAGCATTGTGTGTATATATTATTTCAGATCTTGGCATGAAATAGTACATAATCATGTGGTCTCTCCTTTTGCACAAAATTCCAGAAGGTTGCTGATCAGAAAGCTAGATGAACAGTTCTGAGATTACACCAGTTTGACTGGACATATTACACATCTTCTATTACATCTGCCACATTCAGTAGATTCTGTCTTTACTGGATTTAAGGATATATCAGTGTGTTAACATTTTTAAGAGAGAATGACTGGAAATACCATGAATTTCCTCTAAATCATTCTAAAAGGTTGGCTTTAAAAAAACAATGTGATACAGCCATCAGCAATAATTATGAAAGCAAAGATTAATTATTATCAATAATAATTAAAGTTGATAATTAATGGCAATAGCACACCTACTGCAGTACTAAAAAGGTCATTTTTCAGAGACCTCATTACATCTGTATCCTCTCTCAGTTAAAAGTGTGCATGAGAACAGGATGTTAAGATTGGAACATTTTGTTGCTATACAAAGGACTGAATCAATATTTACAAGTTTGTTTATAGTTCCTGACTTTTTAAAGCATATAGTGTAAATAACATCTCCTTTGCTATGCAACAAGTTTATTTTTTCAATTTGTTAAAGAATGAGTTGCACCCTGCATTAAGAAGCTATGTTTTTTCTTTTGCGCTTTTGCAATCCCACAAATTTCTATCCATAAACTATAATTTTATTTTCTACCACATTGAAATCTATAGTGTCACAGTGCAGAATTTCTGTCAAGCTTGTTCTCACACTTAGGTCCCATATTAGTCAGAATTACTTGCGTCAAATAGATGTGAATTATTACACTAGTAAGGAAGACAGGGCTAACTTCCACAGCTAATTTATTTAATTGGATATTCATTTCTTAATACTGCCAAAATCATATTCTAGAGCAGTAGGAACCAACCTTTTTGTCAGGCATGCCACAAATTAGCACTACACCATCCCCAAGTGCCATTCCAATCTCCTTCCCCTGCCCAATCTAGTGTTCTACTTTCTGCTTCTCACCCTGTGTTCCTGGGATGATCTGCTGCTCCATTTTCTGATCCCCTCCTTCACTGCCTATCCTCTCCTCTTCTGCCATATGCCACACAAAAAGGCTGTCCATGTTACTTGCTGCAGGTTGGCCCACATGCTGCAGGTTGGCCTCTTGGCCTCATACAGACATTCAGTTTCTCCTGAGAGAGCTGCTGGTCTTCCAGGAAAAACCATGAGTGAGCATATATACAGGCCTTTTCTCCTAGATTAAAAGTGGACACTCCAGGAGAAAAATAACCTGGGAACAACCTGGGTTAAATTGGTCTCAGGAAAGCTTCTGCTGGGAGAGTGAATATCTGTACTTGCTGTGGCTTCTCTCACAAGCCCCCAGCTGGTCCTCCAGCATCTTCCTCCTTCCCACACCCTCAGCATATTGCTTGGTGGTCTGTGCTGCTCCACCAGGGAGCAAAACATGCCCCCTTCACAATCTTCACATTGTGCTGCAGGAAAGCATGGGCAAGCTTTCTACTCATCAATGCCTCAGCATTTGAATGTCTCTACATGTGGCTCTGGGTAAATTTCTTTACCAGGAGAACAAATCTGAGAGAAGTCTCCCAGATTATTTGAATGTGTATGCACAGCCCTTAGTCTAGAGATTTGAGATTCTGATTTAATGAATCACAATTGACTTGAATGAGCTTATACATGTGTTTAAAATTTAGCACTAACTTAAATGGCTTGCTCTGAGAAGGATGATTAAGTATGGTTATTTGCTGAAGACCACTTACAGTCTAAGTTTATCAGTGGTTATCCTAGGATTGTAAAAAATAATCTGATAAAGAAGATGTGGAAGAGCCTGCAGGAGTATGCCTACTTGTTACTTGTTCAGTAACATCCAGTCTTTTGTTGGTAGAGTCCTGGTAGTCTTTACTGGCTGCATCTACATGTGCTCCTGAATGTTACTATACAGTAAACTGAGGCAAATTAAGCTTTGCTTAGGAACGAGCCTACATGTACACATATTGGGTGTATCCACACATGCAAGCATGTGTGCTTGCAGCAACTCAAATAGAAGCGGTGCAAATCTGAGCTGGGGCTTTTTGCCTCAGCGCACCTGCCCAGACATGCACTTTGGTGTGAGACAAATTGTGCCACTTGGGGCACAGTAAACCTGCCTGGATCCACCTGCATCTGTAGCCAGGGGGAGCTAGAGGCTGGGGCCAGCACCCCAGCATTATAAAAAGCTGCCCTGTGCCGCTTCCAGAAGTATAAAAAGCTACCCTGGCAAGTAGCTCAGGGCTACTTACTCTCAGGGGTTTTGTGGGGAGGAGTCTCTGGGCAGAAGGTGGCCATGCCCTTTCCTGTCCCAAGCTGCTGCTAGTTGGCTGCACCCGTGCCTGCCTTGAGATGCTGTTGCTGCCCCCCCCCATGGGGGGTCCTCTGCTGCACACTGGTGTCTCCCTTTGGGGAGGGGCCCACTGCACTACAGCACACCCAGCTTCTGCACCCCTATTCCAGCCTGCTGCACAGCCCACCACCAGGCCATGGTAGGGGGACAGCATGGGAGGGAGCCAAAACTGCCTATAGGCCCCTCCTCCCCTACCACCAGTGCTGTAGCTGAAAGGTGCCTTGCCTGCCCCAGCTGCCTTGACAGACTACCCCCGCCTTCACCTCCACTTCCACCAGAAGCACACCTTGACTGGCTGAACTGGATGGCTCCCACCATCACTGTTGCTGTTGCTGCTGCTGCTGCCGTTGTTTCTGCTGCTGCCCCCTCTCAGGAGAAAGGAAGATTCCCTGCTGAACCACCTTGCACCACCTGACACCATATGGCAATGGTTTACTTTCTAATGGACTGACTGGCCTGCCCTTCTCCACAACTATCTCACTACATCTGATCCTGCTTTGTCTTCCGGCCAACTGCTCTGCTGCTGAGCACCTGGCTGGAGGCCTGAGGGGCTTCTGGACAGCTCTTCAACAAACAAAGCCCCTCCACTGCTCTAGCCATCTTTTATACCTGCCTCAGCAGCCTTCCCTGTGTGTACTTGCCCTTGTGTGGTAAGTCCTGTGGTCCACTCCCGCTGCCCTGGTGTTTGTTGTGTGGCTAAGTAAGCCAGCTGGAGTTTTCCCAGCACGCGCACACATACGTGTGTGTGTGTGTGTGTGTGTGTGTGTGTGTGTGTGTGTGTGTGTTTTCCCCTTGGCCCCCCAGTTTTTTTCCTGTGGGACTGTAGCTCAGTGAGCTTCAGCCCCTCTCGTCCCTACCCTCCTTCTCCCCCACAACCCCAGCCTGCCCCTATTAGATTCACCAGCCCCACTGGATATTTGGTTTTTATTGTCTTCCCTGCCCTCATGTGAAACAATGGCAAGGCAGGAATCTTCTGGGGGGGCATCTGCCCCCAAGGCAGGAATCTTCTGGGGGGGCATCTGCCCCCCCAGAGCTTCCTGCAGCTCCCACTATGGGGGCAGATCCCACCCGAGCCTCAAAGGGGATGCATGCCCCTGAAGACTCCACTCTGGAGGCAGAATCCAGCCACCCTCCTCTGGGAGTGGAGAACACTGCAACTTCTGCTGCAGGGGCAGGTGGGACTGTGGTAGGGAACCAACTGGGCCAGGGGGTCTCCCCTAGCCAGGCCCACCCCTTGGAGGGGTTCCCAAGCTCCCTCTCCCATCATCAGGGACCAAGGGCAAGGGCAGTAGGAAGGGCTCCTCTTCAGCCTCCTCCACAGCTGGGGTGGGAAGGGCAAGGGCAAGGGCCCTGCAGCCCAAGCCTAGACCACCAGAGTCTGACAGGACCAGGTGCACTACACCAACCAGCACACACACTCAGCCTGGCCCTGGCCCTGGCCCCGGCCCCACCAATGTGGCCCCGGGGTGGGGGGAAGGGAAACTGCACCTATGCACAGGCAGCTGTGGGGAGACCTGAAGCCTGGGGTGCCTGGACCCTCCACCACTGGCCCTTCCAGCTTGGGCAGTGGGGCCCCCTTTCCAGCACTCACCCATAGGCATGGGGTGAAGTGCCAACTGCACAAGTGAGAGAATCTGCACTTTGAGACCTGGGTGCAGGCCCTGCTTTGGGTAGTGGGGGCCCCCCAGAATCATGGAGGTCTCCCACTTTCATGGCAAGGGGGTCTTTTTCATTGCCTCGGAGGCCACCACATAAAGTGTGGTAGATAGGGGGCTTGTGGTGGAAGGCAAATACATCCCCCTCAAGCCTCTAGAAGAGCTGGGGACCAGGGTGGTCCTCTGCTCATCCCCCCCTATATCCCCAATTGGGACCTGTTCCCCCAACTCTCCCCAGTGTTTGGAACCATCTCCCCAGTGCTGGTCCTCTCACTGGGGTGCCAAGACCCCAGCCTCCACCACATGTGCTCTTTCCATCACCAGGTTATGATCCAGCTGGTGGCAGGAGCAAGGCTGGAGGCTGATGGGTGCCTGCCAATTCCTTATCAGGGGGCCCTGGTGAGGATTTTATATACACTGGGGGATTTGTGGTGCTTCAAGGGCTGTGCCTCAGGGCACTTGCATCATGATTGCCCCATGGACCAGGCAGGGAGGGCATCTGCAGGTCCCATTGGCAAGAGGGGTGCCCCTACCAATGGCACCCCTCCACCCTCAGGCCCCCCTGGCACCCCAGCCACAACTACAAGTCCCTTCATGAGCTCAAGGGACTCCAACAAAGTTTCACCAAGTCCCAGGGAAGGCAGCAGCAACCAGGGGAAGAGAGGGAGCAGAGCCCCCCTGCCCCTAGTCATGCCCACCCCCCCAACCCTCACCTTCTCCTACTGGATCTTGTCCACCTGAGGACCACCCCATGGCTGAGTGGCTGCAGGTCCCCTCTAGATGCAAATACAAGAGGAAGACCTGGGCACAGCTGGAGCTGTCTGATGTGGAGGACTCCTCTCCCCACCTCAAGACCACCACATGGGGGGAGGAGCGGCCCAGCTTCTGGGGGCATCCCCAGCTGTGCCTGACACCCCACCCCTGGGAAAGATCAAATGGGTGATCCCCATGGAGGAGGTTTCAGGGCTGCTAGATAGTCCTGAACAGGAGCCCATGGAGGAAGCCACTCATTCTGCTGACCAGGGCCTACCCCCTGAAACCATGGGTGCTGAGGCTTACCCAAAGGAAGGCCTGGCAGTGGAGCCTCCTCCCTCTGATCTAGATGATACAGAGGCCCTGGGTCTCACCCTGGTGAGTCCTGAGGGAGGATGCCCCCTTTCCCAGGACCCTGAGGCAGATGCCAAAGCCCCCCAATGCCTGATGGGTCTCTTCCCTCTCCCTCCCAGAAAAACCTCACCTGCAGCCTGCCCCATGGTCCCACACCAGAGTGGGTTGTGGTGGGGACTAATCAACAGGCCAATCTTGTCAGAGACCCTGCACAGACCCACCCCTGGGGCTCCACGTCTAACCTACCATCTTATGAAGGAGTCCCACCCACAACCTTACCCCCACCCCTGTCCCAAGGGGCTGCAGAGCACTCCCAATCCCAACCAGAGTCCAGGGTTTTAGTAGACCAAGGGGTTCAGATGATGCCTAAGGAGCCTTCTGAGCCCCAGGACCAGGAGAAGGATGCCTGAGAACCAGCAGGTTCCAGGGAGCCTGCAGACTTCTCAGTCCCAGAATTCCCCAGGAATGAGCTACTTGTATTTCTTGACTGTGACTACACCTGCCTGTCCACCAGCAAGGTACAGCTCACCTTGGACTTCTGGGGAGATTCTGACAGTGTCCTCGCCACTGCGCGGGCACTGGCAAGGGAAGGCAAGGGGCCCAGAAGTTACAACTTCTGGATCTATAGGTGGGCCCGCAGTTTCATAGATGCCCTCTATACATATGGGAGGGCACTACATGAATCAGCAGGCCCCACAACGGACATTGAGATGCATGAGGCCCCTGTTGAACCATCTACTCCACCCCTCCAGCCATGAGGTAATTTAAGATCATGACCTTCAATGTCCATGGCTGCAGGGAGGGTTTCTGGAGGTGCCAGGTGTTCTCCTTCCTTCAGGAAGGAGGGTACCCCATAGTATTCTTGCAGGAAACCCCAACAACTCCAGCCAATGAGTCTAGTTGGTGGCTGGAGTGGATAGGAAGGGTCTTTCTTAGCCACCTCTCGGCCACTTCTTGTGGGGGGGCCACCCTGTTCTCCCCAGGCCAGCGGCTGGAGGTTCTCCAGGATGTTGGGGTGGTGCCGGGCTTCCTGCTTTACCTCTGGGTCCAGGTGTCAGGGCTCATCCTGAACCTTCTAAACATGTACACCCCTGTGAGGGACCCAGAGTTGGCAGATTTCTTCTGCTGGGCAACCACATACATCAGCATCCTCAACACTTGTGACTGCCTGGTCCTTGGCGGGTACTTCAACATCACCCTAGTGTCGTGAGACTGGTTGAGCAGGGAGTGGAACCAGGCCACAGTGGGTATCCTCAGGGAGATCCTGATGGACTACTCCCTGGTGGATGTCTGGCATGCCTGTCACCCTACCGAACCCCCAGCCTTCACCTATGTGAGGGTGGGAGAGGAGCAGGACTGGGTTTATATCTCTTTTCCGCACTTTGCCTGGGCCCACTCCTCTGGCATCTGGCCAACCCCTTTCAGTGATCACTACCTTGTCTGGACCCAGGCAACACTAGGGCCTGGGAGTCCGGGGTTGGCCTACTTGCATTTCAGTGCCAGTCTGCTGCAGGATGTGGGCTTCAGGGAGGCCTTCTGGGAGTTCTGGCTGACCTGGTGGGAGCAACGGGCAGCTTTCCCTGCAGCTCAGAGATGGTGGGATGTGGGGAAAGTGTGCATCTAGCTTTTTTGCCGCAGCTACACTTGGGGGCACACCCGGCAGAGGGAGGTGGACCAGAAGCAGCTTGAGCAGAAGAGGTGCCTGAATACCAACCCAACCAACCTGTCCCTCTGTGGAGAGTGTTGGGACAGGTGGGAAGAGCTTCATGCTCTGAATGACCACAGCACCCGTGGTGCATTTGTCCGCTCATGAGTCCAGCTCCTTCGGGAGATGGACCACAACTCCTGCTTCTTCTATGCTGTGGTGAGGAGGTGGGGGGACAAGAAGTGCATCACTTGTCTTCTAGTGGGTGATGGCACCCCTGTCACAGATCCAGGTGAGATACATCAGCATGCGCGGGCCTTCTATGAAGAGCTCTTCTTCCTGGATCCAACCGACACTGAAGCCTGTCAGGCACTGTAGGAGGGACTTCTGTGGGTCTATGTGGGTGACTGGGACTGGCTGGAGGCTCCTCTCACTCTGGCTGAGTTTTCAGCCACCCTCCACCTGATGCCTGGAAACAAGGCACTGGGAATCAAAGGGCTGACCGTGGAGTTCTACCAGGCCTTCTGGGATGTCCTCGGCCTGGACTTTCCCATGGTCTGGGCCAAATCTGAGGGAAGTGAGAAACTCCCCATCATGCTGAAGGGCCATGCTGACCCTCCTGCCAAAGAAGAGGGACCTCCCATGTCCCTCCTCTGCATAGACTACAAGGTAGCAGTGAAGGCCATCTCACTGCACCTGCATTCTGTGCTGACAGATGTGATCCATCCTGACCAGACATACGTGGAGCACAGACTTTCCATTTTCATAACCTGTACCTGGTTTGGGACCTCCTGGAGCTAGCATGCTGGGAGGGCCTGTCTTTTGCCTTCCTATCCCTGGACCAGAGTGCATCACGGATTCCTCCTGAGCACACCGCAGGCCTTTGGCTTCAGGCCCTGCTTCATCCGGGCTCTCCAGGTGCTGTATGCCTCTGCAGAGTGTTTGATCAAGCTCAGCTGGACCCCGATGAAGCCCATCCCATTCAGGAGAGGGGTGCATCAAGGCTGCCTGCTGTCAGGCCAGCTGTATGCCTTCCTCATTCTCCTGTAGAAGTGGGTGGTGGGGTTGATGCTCCGTGAGCTAGCCACTTGTCTCTCACTTATGCATGCACATTGCCAGGCAGCAAACCAATGCATGACATCCACTGGCTACGTGGATGCCTTTGAGGACTGGTGGGTATGGCCCAGAGGATTCTGCTCAGTGTCCCCCTCAGGCACATTCACCCCCCCCCCAAAAAAAAAACAAAAGCAATTATTAGTTGCATCTTTCACTCTTTGGCCTCACTGAGAGAGAGATCAAATCAATTGGGCAGTGTTTTATTGATATAACTACAATTTTAAAGCAATTTGGAAGCCTACCAGTGCCTCTATCATGATGATAAAATAAATTCTAAATATTTATATAGTTTGACTTTTGACTTTTTTTTGTCATAGAAAACTTAGAGCTGCCTCTACTCCCTTCACTCACCAGGATGTGCAATGCAAATCAGTACCAATATGCCACTGCCCTGCCCCAGCCCTTCCCCCTCACTATCAAGCCACAGCCTGCCCCCCACCCCAGTCTCCTCACTCCTGACCCACAGGGTCAGGAATGTGGGTGGGAGGTTTGTGGGGTTGGATTGGGGTGTTGGTGAACTGTAGGAGGACTGTGGGTGTGGGGGACATATGGGACTATGGGGGTTGTGCTATGAGGGCCAAGCAGCTGTGCCCTAAGTGGCCCCAATGGCTACTGCTGCAGTTGGTTAGTGTGGGCTATGCAGGGAGGGGGTGGGGCTGGGCCAGCCATAGAGATGCTCTGGATGGCTACTAGAGACTCTCTGTGGAGGACCTGGGTTCTGGGCAACCTGGTAGCCCTTCCCTGCTTTTTTCCTCTGGGGTATTTTTTTTTTTAATCTGGATCTCCAGGTATCAAATTTTTCCCCCACAATGCCCTGGGGAACATTTTTTTTGTTTCCACACATGCATCTTGCAGTGTCTCAAAGAGGTTTGAGATGCTGCAAGAGGCACATGTGTGCTTGTCTGGATGTGCCCATTGGGAGCAAATTTGCTGCTGACAGGAGCAGTTCAGTCCAGAGCTGCTCCTTCCCCACTCTCCCCCACTGCAGCATCCAGGGGGAGCTCCAGGATCCCTCAAGTGCCAGCCCCAGGCTGGCAGAGAGCACAGGGGTCAAGCCTGGACTCCAAGGAGCAGAGAAAGCATCCTCCTCAGGTCTAGAATGGATTTCCTCCACTGCTGTAGTCCAGATCAACTATGTGCCAGCTGGATGCACTAGACCTGTTTATTGTGGGACCAGTGAGAGCAGCCATGGTCCAGTAGGGCTGCCCCATCTGTCCACTCCTCCCCAAGGGAAACATCCCTGTTGCTCTATGTCCCTGGATGGCTCTGGCCCTTGCCCTCACAGCTAAGGCAGGGATCTCCAAGCAGCTCCTCTAGAGCATGGAGCCCACAGCCTTCTCCTCCCCAGGAGCCAGGGCTTGTGCAATAGACTGAGCTACCCCACCCCCAACCCAACCCAGCTCCATATTCCCAGTCTTAGGAGGAACCAAGGAGAATGCTCTTTCCAGTGACTCCTGAGCCCCATCTGCAATTGATCTGGTACAACTGGCATCTTGGGAGAGATGCATGAGGCTGGCAGGTCCCCACATGGCAGAGCACAGCACAGCATCCCAGGATACCCTGTACTCCTCAGCCAATGGGCAGAGGTTGATCCCCTGGTCCTGGCACTACTCATCTCTCACCTCCCCAGGCACTGGGCAGGAGCTGGGGCATGGACTGGGGGATTCCAGCTCATCACTACTCTTCCTCTGGCCAGGTGCCTTGGGAGGCAGAGCACAGAGGTCCCAAGCCAGCATCACCGAGCTGGGAGGAGTCCCCTACTTTGAGACAGCTGTCTGCTCCCAAAAGCTTAGGAGCTGTGGCCCCCTGCTGCCTGGGCTGACGGGGAGCAAATTGTTCCTGGTCAGCATCTACATGTGTGCTATAATACGTTAAACTAATGTGTCATTTTCTAGTTCTTGTCTCAGTCTAATGTGCCACTTGCTAGTACTGACAAACTTAATGCACAGTAAGATGCTGATGCTTTACAGCACATTAAATTAGTCTAGTGCACAGTAAAACATCTTGTGTAGATGTACCCACTGGATTTTTAATACAGTTTCCAAAAAAAATATTTTATCATTTCAGATCCAGAGCATGGAGCAGTGTCAGCCTGCCTGCAGTGATGCCTACAGAGCTGGAAATCTGGAAGCTGGATGAATAGTAGGTGCTGCAGCTTTGGGACTATGGCAGTTAATGTTGCCAGTGCCAAGTTTCTAGGGCCATGCACTCCAGATCCAGCTTGCAGACTGGTGCACTGCTGACTCATCCAGCCCATGGTCTGAGTCCAGGCAACTCAACTGGGCTGGGGTCCCAACTCAATCTAAGTGGGACTGAGTTTGACACCCCTGGTGCAAAGGGAATGCCAGCATGAACATTATTGAATAGCTAAATGGTTAGGACTTGTCTGAGAAGAGGAGATCTGGATTTCAGTCCCTGTTCTAAGGACTATTCATGAGTTTTACCTTAGGCTGTTTTAAGTATCTTTGGGTTAAGATTTTTTCCAGGAAGGTGAAAGACAAAGGCATGAAAAACCCCAGACACAGGATGGAATTGAGCTCATGTCTCTCATATCTTGGGTAAGTTTTTAAAATATTAGGCTAAAGTGTAGATAAGAGTATGTGCCCTTTTGGTCCTTTGTTCTAAACAGAGATTCTTTCTTGGGTTTTGAAAGAAAATTTACAAGCACAGCTTTCACTACAGTGTTCTGAACTGTAGATTGAAAGTGAACAGAAGCATTTCCCTGCAACCCTAAGAGTCTAGATTTGAGACAACCCTGTGATCAGTTAGCCAGATCCAAAAGGCTACATGCTGAGTACTGATCATAGGCAGCTCCCTAGTCTTCTTGCTGTCTGGAATCTCATTCTGAGGTTGTCAAACTTGAGGTCATGCCAGGTTTTACTCCAGAGGAAGTGCAAGGTTACAGCACATCATTCTTTCTGTTTTTTTCCCTCTCTCTCTCTCTCCTTTTTGGATGGGCCATAGGTTCTTTTGTTTTTAAAAATGGGTTACAAGTGTGAGGTTTTAGTGTAAACATTGAAAGTGTTTTACATAATGAGTTACTTTATTACTTGAAATGGACTCTATTGGATCCTCCATTACCTCTATCAGCTCAATGATCTGTGAGCAAAATAATCATCTGTAAGTAGATCATTTTACAACAGAAAACTGCTCCCACAGGGAAGAAAGGGGAGGGGGGTTTTGGCTAACTATTTACCACATCTCAGTAAATAACACACATTGAAAATTTATCTTAATCATGACCCATATTCTTACCCTGAGATGTAACAAGGTTCACAAAGGAAGGTCTCACCCTCAATGACAGTTTTGGAGAGGAATGGATTCTGGCTGGTCTTTTGTCATCTCTAGTGAAACCAGACCCAGGATTGGTAGTTACTGTGGAATTTATAGCTATCAATACTACTACTATTTCCATCAGGTTACTTTCAGTTTGGGGGATATCTGCCACACTACCATCTTCTTTAATATAGCTACCCCTTTCCTACCACTTGTATACACATTTGCTATAGTGTATAATATCTTATTTAAGGAACTAGTAGCTTTGCCCAAACTATGTTTTAAAGGCTGGAGAATTGTCCTTAACCTTTCTTCTCTTTACCATCTTATTAGCTGCAAGTTGAGAGGGAAGTTGGCTGCTACTACCAAGGGGACCAAGTTGCAGTCACAGGTGTAGTAACTGTACCTTTGGACTAACTTTAAAGTACTTTGGATTAAATCCAGTGCAACTGAGACCAGAATGGGCATGTCTACACATGCAAGTAATGCAACTTAATATACTCTAACTTAATTTGATCCAGGGTAAACTAATCCCAATGTCACTGGCTAAATAGGCAACATGTAGGAGGGACATGGGGGAGAGGAGGCATGTATCCTCCCTGAGATTGGCTCTTGCCAGCCAGGGAGTGGGGGTTGATGGCTGGTGGCCCCTCTAAGAATGTCAGGGTACCTAGAGAAGTGCTGGCAGCACTTCCAGGTTTGCTGCTGGCACTCAGGGACCCCATCCCCCCAGGCAGTGATCTGCCACAGAGGAACCACCGGGATCAGGAGGTACTAGTCATCCATGACTGTCTACATGTACATTTAAGAGCAGTAACTTACTGCGCTGCCAGATACCACTCGTATCCAACAGCATAATAAATTAATGTACTGAATCCTAATTGCCACACACGTAGACGGTGATACTTTACTGTGTAGCAAATTAGTCTTCTGTGCTGTAAAGCATCTTGTGTAGATGCACCCAGTTTGCCCAAAATCCAAAGCTGGTAAATTGGAACAGTGTTCTTTTAAAGCAATAGGCACTGCTAGGAAGAAGCAATTTACTGTTGATGGGATGTTAAGCAATTTGAGGAGGATACCTTCTGAGATGCAGTTTATTGTCATGAACTGTTCCTAGAAGTTCTATCCTGAAACTAGTAGAAGTGACTTCAACAAAAGCTTATACAACCTTGTCATTGAATCATGTAACCTAAAATATGGTGACTTTGCCAGTGTTCTCCAAGTACAACATCACACTCAAAGATGAACTTTTCCTCTGAGACAGTGGCACTCTGAGCTGTTGCATATCAAAAACTGGAAGTCCTAGTGAAATATTTGTTCAGCAAAATGTTACCTATGCAAACAACTCATTCAGCTAATGGAAAAAATACATTTTAATTCATTTTGCCTTTGCCAACTGGCTTGATCCTCTTGTCTTTTTAGTCATGTTAACTCCTTTTAATACTTTATGCTGCGCAACACTATAGGATTTAATTAAATTGATATATTAACTATTTGGTAATTGCAATTGAAGTATCTGTTGTAAATGTCATGCTGCTGTGCTCTCTCCCTGGGTCAGCACTGAAAATTAGATGTTGTACCTCAATATATTAATTCAAGAAAATTAAAACATAAAATATTTTGATTTATCATTATCAGCATTGGTATTTATTATGATTATTTATAACAGTGCAGGCTTAATGTTTTGCACTTGTAGGTGCAGAGCATTCTGTGTATAAATACAAAAAGGTAAGAAATGAAGAACACAGTGCAGGAAAGATAAGAAAACTTGATTTAGCATTGCCAACTGCCAGCATTGCTACACAGCCACCTACTACCTACTTAATATCTCCAAGGGTAAAGCACGTGTATAACCTCAATAGTCCAGTGTCCTTGTTCCTTATTTTTCATTAGTCAAAAATGGGGGATAATATCACCTGTTTATATATCATACAGATATTGCTGCACAGAAAGTGATCATCCTTAGTGACCTAGTCAGTGCAGTTGTTTCATTGTGGGTGTTAGACCCCAACTCCATGCAGCACCCAGTGACTAGGGAGATGATGATCCAATCACTCATGAGTCCCGTTACCTCATTAGCCAGAGCAAGCAGGGAGCAAAATGCAACTTGCACCCATTGCTTGCAACAGCTTTATTCAGAATGGAGACAGCTTTGGGAACGCTCCCTCACAGACACCCAGTCTGTGAATGAGCAGCAACAAACAATAGTTCTTCCCACAGTTATACAGTTTGATTCATGCTTATTAACATTCACTCCACCCATTTCAAGCTCCACCTCTGTTTACTTCATCATCATGGAATTGCCTATGCATGTCATTCATTTACATGTCTTTTTGCTATGAGCACATGTTCAAGGCCTTCACCCCACTTCTTCAGTCAATGGGCAGTCTCTGGAGACTTATTTACCAATCACCATTCACC
This sequence comes from Crocodylus siamensis, assembly GCF_052110815.1. Taxonomy (NCBI): domain Eukaryota; kingdom Metazoa; phylum Chordata; order Crocodylia; family Crocodylidae; genus Crocodylus; species Crocodylus siamensis. The sequence continues at coordinate 152,661,113 of NC_143396.1, read as the reverse complement.
CTTTTGTATATGTTCATCTTGGTTATGTGTCATCTTCCACATTCCAATCTGTTTTTCTGTCCCCATGTTGTACCATACCCACCTTCCTTGGGCCCCTGTATCTTATCTCATACCTCACTGTAGCTGGTTCACAGCACACACACTTACTTGCTGCTTTTTCCTCAGAAAGTGGTTGATAGAGTTAAGATGGTTACTTAGCATAAGCAAGTGGCTGGCTTGGGTATCATGCCGTCTTGTGGTTAGCAACTTTTGTTAGGCCACAGGTTAAAGCCTTGTTTCAGCTACAAATCCAGTGCTCCAAGATCCAAATATTGTCACCATAACAGTGGGTGCATCTACATGTACTGATTTAAGGCACATTAGCCATTTTAAGGTGCATTAAAAGGCATGGGTGTACACATTTATGCCCTTAATGAGCCTTAAAAAGTGCAATTTTAAGTTATTTGCACCTAAATTTGGTACCCAAAAAAAGGGGGGGGGAAAAGGTTAAGCACTTTAAAACATGTAGACATGCTAAGGCAGATTAACTCTGTGCATGTCAACCGACTTGGGACTAACTTTAGTCCCAAGTCAGTCCACAGTCTGCCTCTGCTGTAATCTACTCAGTATTTTTGGTTCTGGAAGAGTTGGTATCATTTCTTTTTGTCAATACAGAGTTAATTTTGCCCTTTATCTTATTGAAGTTGTTAATAAACTTGTACATTTCAAATAACCAACAAAGAAGTAGAGGGAAGCTACACACATACATAATTTTAGCACTCCATCACAATACCTTATCAATTTATCAAATCTATATAGTGAAGTGTTTCTGCAGAACACAGCGGTTTCTCAAGAGTAGTTGTATTGCCAATACAAATATTTCTTCAGTTATGGTGCACAGCTGATAGAGCAGTTCATTCAAGATACCCAAAACTTAAATTTATTAAGAGAGGCAACTTTCATAAAATGTCAATGTTTTGGCCAGAAGCTGACATTTTGGAAAAGCTGCTTCACTTAATAAAACTGTAAGTTTTTATAACTCTTGAATGGACTGGTTTACCTAGAGCTCAGTACACGCCGAAATGAGCTTTTACATAATGGGCATATCTACATGTGTGATTTATAGTTTCATAGTTTCATAGTAGCTAGAGTCGGAAGGGACCTAGGTAGATCATCTAGTCCGACCCCCTGCCTTGGCAGGAAAGAGCACCGGGGTCAGATGATTAATGCACTCAAACTGCAGAGCTTATTGTTTTGGAGCTTTTTGCTCCCAGGCACACCATTTAAGTGTGCACCTGGGAGCAAAAAGCTCAAGAGCATTGTAACAGGGTTCCTGACTGAAGCTATTACTGGAGAAGTCCCAGCAGCTGGCAGTGATAATGCTCCAGTGGAGGCAGGGTGAGGAGCCAATGGGGCTTGATGTCCAGGGATATGAGAACGACAGTGCCCGGGGGAAGATGCTTTCAGGCACTATGGGAGAAGAGAGGAGCTGCTTGGGACTCTCACAAAGAAGGATCTAAAGGAGGGATCTGTGATACAAGGCCAGCACGGGCCAAGGGACTCCAGAGCCTGGGAATGGCAAGCCACGCTTGCTACTTACCAGGAGCCCACAGGAGTGGTGGTGAGTCTGGGGAGAATGGAGCTGCTATGCAGGGAGAAGCTGTGGTTTTCACACGGGGACACGGTGAGGCAACACAAAAGCCAAGGGGGATCACCTGGAAGAGACCTGGACCAATGCTTAGGACTCGAGGGGAGCTGGGGCCAAGATCTGTGAACCCTACTGCAGGGAGACTCCCGGATTCATGCGCCAGCACAGCACATGGCAAGAGAGACTGGGCAGCACCCCTAATGAGCCCCTAACAAGATAATTAGCAGCAGGGAGCTGAGCCACAAGTAGAGGAAGAAACCTCTCTTATCTTTTTACCCTCTATTTATTATTTGGAGCAGGCAAGGCAGGGGGTTACAGCAAGCAAGTCGTATAAGGAGTTAGCTAGGGACACCCTACATACGACAGCGGACTTAGGCTGGAGCCCTGCCAGGACTGATTGTGGGTGCAGCCATAAGCCAGTGAGATGTCTACTAGAACTTACCACATAGACTGGGTTGCTGGGGATCCTCTTTGGAGCACTAGGGTGATCCTAGGACCAACCCAGGAGGAGCTGCCGCCTCCCATCTAGTTCTCTGTAAAAGAAAGAATAATTTTTAAAAAAGCACCCAAGCCATGAGATAGACCAGGCGTGGTCCTTCTGTGGATATTGATCACTGTAGCACCTCTTCCCTCCCCCTTTTTTAATAAGATCAAAGAAGTGGCAAGCGAGAACCAGCAGAACAGACTGTATCCCACGCAGACAAGCGTATTCCTCAAGAGTTTATTCATGCACGGCACATGAAGCCTGGTTGGAGCAGCCCAGGCTGGCAGGGGATCCAGGGGAATGAGTTTGTGAGCCCATGGCTGCTGTGACTGGCCTCCACATGCAGCAGAGTGGCTGGCAGGGCCACAACAGTGCTTCAGCATGGGAGCTGCCAGCTATCTAGCCCCACACTGAAACACACTGTGACCCAGCCAGCCAGGGCAGCATCTACATGTGCTGCAGCACACAAGATCACTCCAGGGAATGATAGTGCTTGTATTTTACAATTGCTACCCTACTGCAGTCTATTAGGTTCATGAGCCCTGATAGGAGTGCACATGTACAGTTGATTAATTAACTGTGGGGTAAATATTTTGGTATCTACATTAAACAGCCCATGTAGATGTACCCACAGTTTATGTAACTGTTGCAGTAAATAAAGCTTCTAATTTGAAACAGAACATGCTAAATTTATCTATATAGAACTTAGATTAATCTGGGAGAATTAAGTGAAGTCGAACCATATTTGATTTTATTCCAACGCCAAAAGCTAGAAGTTCAGTTTCCTTTCCATCAGTTTATATGCAAAAAACCCCCACAAACTAAACAAACAACCATAGAAAAAGATCCTCATTAGAAGCCTAGATAATTCCAAGTTACAGGAGTAGGTCCTCAACCAGCTTTAAAAATCATGATTAAATAGCAACTATAAGCTTAAGTCAAGTCTAGTAGATTTTTGACAATGCAGTTTTTTTCTTAGATTGATCCAATACCCTAAAAACAGCATCATGCTATACCGATTAAATTTTACTTGCACTAAACATTACTGTCAGAATGTAAGACAATAGGTTTCAGATTTTGTAGAATTATTCCGTCATGCCCCCCTGGCCAAATGAACAGGATTTAAAGAGGGCTGTGTGTGCATGGACATGGATGTCTACTTTATATAGGGAGTTCAATCAGAACTATAATGGAATCTCAGTTGCAGCCTGAACTATATAGTAGCTAATGCTGCTATAATTTTTAAAGCATGACACCATTTATTATAGAGTTCTACTAAATTAGGAATTGTTAATAGCACCAAAAAACCCCCCCACAAACCAAACAAACAAACAAAAAAAAAAACCACCACTCTCCTGATATTTTCTGTGTTTTCTCCATGTGATACTTGGCAAGGGAGAGTCATTTAAGTGCATTGAGTATGCTACAGGCACCAGTGATTGCTTTTTTGTGATGAGACCACTCTGAGGCAGACCTCTGCATCAGCCTACCCACCTGTCTTGGGCAGTCCACCTATCTTGTGTGCCATGCCTTGTTAGTAAATAATTAAGCTGTATGTTAAAGTAGGAAGCTGCCCTTCAGGTACCCCGCTATACCAGGTGGGGCATACATGCTCCAGCCTCCCCTTCACATGTCCCAGGCCTCCCCAGTGTTACTACCATCATCAACTCTATATGGCCCTGGCATGGAGCCCTCTGGCTTCCACCTCTCTGCAATCTGCAGGCACCAAGTTCTTTAGTGACTGGCTTGCCACACCTTTCTTTCAGATGCCAGGCTCTGTGCCTCTCTCCCAGGCACCTGACTCTGCACCCCTTTAGCTGTATTCCCCTGAGCACTGTGTCCCTCTGGCACTCTGGGCTCTGCCAAGTCATAGGCCCTCTCTCTCCAGCACTAATGAGGCCTCTAGACTTCCCCTTTTTAGTTTCACCCCAATCCTCTGTGGTAAACATGAGCAGAGAACACAAGCCCTTTAGCTATAACTTAAATATTAACAACAACAGTGCTATGCCCCTTTAAGGCAACAAACTTCCACTCAGCATAACATGCCCCTATCTAAGTACCTGGGAGATTCCCTGTAGTCATGTAGCACCTAGATAGCAGAGCGGGCAGCACCAACTCCCAAGTAGCTTCAGAATCTCTTACCCCATCAGTTGCCAGAGAGAGTGTGTCTGTTGGTTACAATCTGGGCTTATATATCCCAGAACCGTGCCTCCTGCCAGTCCGGTGATGTCAGCAAGTGTGGCCAATTACTCCCTTAGGCTGCTACCCCTGCAACCTGCAGGTGGGGAGCTCTGTTTGGCCTGCAGAGCTCTCTGGCCAGCCTGCTTTATCCTTAAGGAATAGGCATGTCTTAGTGCCCTGCTACACTTTTGCAAACAGCAGACAGAGTAGTTGAGTCCTGGAACCAAGCCACACACTATATAGACTGGAAATTAACTAGTAACTATTTGAAATAACATCATTCTAAATAGGGCTTTTTCCACATTTGTATCAAGAAGATAACTACAGGGCTGTCCTTAGAGTGGTTGGGCATGTATATATATGTGTGTCTCCAATCATTTATCTGGAATGGTTTAGTCAGGTTATTTATCATTTTATTACCCAGCTTTTAAAAATAACTTCAATGAATGTCAGCCTTTTTGGAACAGCAACACAGAGCTATCAGGGTAAAGGGACCATCTCTACTGAGAATGTTCTGTCTATAGTCCCACTGAGTGTTTAGTTTCTGAAGTGGTGCATCAGCCACTTGATTTGTTAATTCTTATTTGATATTGGTTTTGTTTCACTAGATCCAGATGCCAATGTAGAGAAACCAGTCTACAGTAACTAGCTCCTTAGTGCATTCCATAAGCAGATGTCTTTAGATTCATCTCTAGATCTGCATTATGTGACTAATAAGCCATCTAGAACATAGCTCATTTGGTTAGGTCTGCATATACATCCAATTATTTTAAGCCATGGATGTTGTTACTCATATTGATCTGTACATTTTTACTGACTGGCATTCTTTTTTTAATGGCAAAGATTGGTGTTTTCTAGCATTGTTTTGATATATGCAAATATGCAAGTCTATTTTTATATATAGTTTATATACATACAGTGCAATGCAATTTAATACTATGCATATCATGCAATCCTGTATTTCATGTTCTTTCTTCTCTTTAGGTTTATTTTTGTACGGAGAAGGTGCCATTTGCTTTTTCCTTACACAATATAAATAATTTTTTTTTTTAAATAACTGCTGTTGCTACCTCCAAATTCTATGAAAGACTGAAACCTAGAGGTTAAACTTATAAAAAAAATTGACAATCAGCAGTAAAAACTTACAAATAATGTTTTCTCCCTTCTCCCAGTCTTTCAAAATGAGTCTAAATCATTGAGACCCTATTCATTTGAGATTTATTTTAGTTCTGTAGCCCATGTTAGAGTGCTAGCAGTAGCAAAGTCTGTTAAAAAATGGATTCTGTAGTTCAGGAGTATTTTGAAAACAGGTAGTTGTGAAAATGAGACTTCTATAGATAAAGAATATGAGCACATATCACATAACCCAAACTTGTAAGAGATCTCACAGGATTTTACACTTTAAATATCCACTACAGTTCCACTTAGTCACACAAGGTAGAATAAGTCACAAGCTGACCCATTGACTCCTCTGGACTATTACCATGAAAATACATCATTATGATGAGTAAGAGAAAAAGAATCTTCCCCTTAAAAATAATAATAAGCCGGGGGGGAGGGAGAGAGAGCTTTATTAGAACAAGCGGCAGCCTAGGAATATGGAATATTCAAATATAGTGGCTGGGTATTGATTCAGGCATCAAAATCCAATTTTTCCATATAGAAAGATCCAAAGAGAAACGGTGCAGAAAGATGTAAAAATAAGCCAAGTGTTGATGTGGCTTGGAATGTTTTTATACTATAAAAGTCAGAAAAAAAAGGGGGTTTCATTGACAGGAAAAAAATACTGTGAAATGTTTTCTGGTCTCTTTAAAGGGAAATATTTGAGAGCCCAAAAGTCTAACCTGCATATAATCCTAATGCAGCAACTCAAAATAGGCACCAGGCCACCACAGAAGAAATTGTACCCTGTATATGATGAGCATATTGAAATCAACCTTATTTTTTCTTTCATTACATGGTTCAGAAAATATTTCAGGCAGCCATCATGTAAATAAATTCTAAGACAAGAATGGGCAAAATATAGACTGCAGGCTGGATCTGGCACACCAAGAGATTTGATCCAGCTCATGGGTGGGCACCCACCAATTAATTGTATCCTGCCCACCCCGCAGATGCTCCTGCTGCACTTCTATGAGGCGCAAGCCCCATTCACTCCCACCAGGGAAGTGAGCTGCACTCCCGCCCTTGTATAGGGGAAAGGCCTAGCCCTGGCTGCTGCCAGGGGAATTGCTTAGCTCCCCTGGCTCCTCCTCATGTTCCTGGGGCAGCACTCCAGGCAGCAGGTAGGGAAGCACTGGGGGGCGGGGGGACAGGGAGAAGCTGCAGCTGGGCAGGAGCACGGAGCCTGGTTCGGCTTGGTTCCATTGCACTGGGCTCCCCACAGCTCAAGTGCAGCTCTCACAACCCATGCACCACAAGGGGAAAGGTCCACACCATGGAGCTGGCAGTCTTTGTCCCTCCCTGCCACCACATGCAGCTCCTGGGACTCAATGAAGTGGCAGGAAACCCTGCGCAATAAAGCCAAGCAGGCCCAGCCCCACTCCCTACTTCCCAGCAGAGTCCCAGAATCTGCAAGTGGCAGCAGGAAGCAGGGCCAGGCCACTGACTCCATCACCTGGGGCACCCCCCTTGCAGCACGAGGCTTTGGCTGGGTTCTGGGAGCTGCACATGAGATACAGGGAGCCCTATGTGATGGAGATAGGCCAGCCTGGCCCTCTCCTTTTTGCCATGTGTAGCTCCCAGAAGTGGCCAGATCCACGCACCACTTGCGGGCTCCACCTGTGTGGGCCATGAGCACCCCTTGTTGCTGCTGCTCCAAGTGGTAGGGGCTGTGCACCATGCGGGCATTTGTGAGAGGCACCCTCCCACACACAGCCACAACCACACCACCCCCCTCACTCTGCCCACACCCCCTATACTCTTCCCTCAACCCCCACACACATACCTAAACCCCAACACCTTCCCCTGCAAACACACCCATGCTCCCCACAAATTCTCCCCCCACACACACCCAACCACACCCCACAAACTCCCACACACACAATATATAAGAGTAAAACTTTATTTTTGAATGATTATGCAATCACCTCTATATACACTATGCAAACATGTAAATCAGGACATTTTTAAAAATAAAATAAAATTATGTTATAGTAGATATTTGATTTTTAGCATATGATTTGGTATTTTTTTTCTAGTTCCAAGATGGCAACTCTCCCCCTACCACAGACACCAAAGGAGTACTTCTGGGGACAAAGGGAAGGACTTCTGGTAGCAAAGGTCAGGGATTAGGAGCAGGACTTCAGGTCCCAAGGTGGCAAGCAGGGATTGGGGCACCTGTCAACTGGCAGGGATACCTTTGAGGCCCTGGACAGATGTCACCAAAACTCATTAAGCAGCCCTTCAGCAGAAATAATTTCCCATCCCTGTTCCAAGATCCAACACCAAAGTCAGTAACTTACAAAAAAAAAAAGACATTTTGTGTTCCCCATCTTAAGCAGAAAAGTGTTGAGGAACAAGGTGTGGATTAACTTCCAGGCCTTGTGGTCAGATCCTCATCTTGCATGAATCAGTGAGTCTTCCCTCTTTTGGAAGTTATGTCATCTTACTCCATCCATGGCATGGATATGGGTTTGAATTCCTCCATGTTTTGGTTCATCTCCACACCTACTACAATTGTTTCTGTGTATGTGCATCTGGGCTATTATCTAGTCTTTCCCCAGTAAGCCTGCCAGGGGAGAACCTAAGATTCACTCTAGGCATGCACTCAGGACCACAGTAAACTAACCGCATTCTCATTTCTGGGATTGGGCACATGTTGAGCAAGAGTGAGTGGTCAGGTTGTGATATCCTACAGTGTGACCAGGTGTGACACAGAAGTGATGCAGATATGTCCTTCCTCTACAAGTAATTCCACTACTTTATTGAGCCAGACTTCGCCACTCTCACTCCTATTGCAGATTTTTTTTAAAGACCCTCCTCAGTTTTTAGATACAACTTCAGCCAAGCCAAACAGTCATTCTTTTTATTTTTCTCTCCACTTTCAGATTCCCACTGGAATAGGAATTGTTGAAATGAAAAAGACTATTCTCTCAGTGTTTCTGCTGGATCAAAGCAGAGTATTACAGGAATCTTTTCTGAATACCTTCCCTAATGATCACATCCAATCTTGCAGACACAAGAGAATCTGAATAAGAAGGCTGGAAAAGCTCTGAATAAGACTCTTTGAATAAGTTATAGGTGGTTGTTTATTTTTAGGTGGTTATCCTTTGTTCTCTTGTACTGCTGCAGATGACATCAATTGGCAATTTTGCAAATTAAAAATAAAAGGAATCGTGTTTAGTCACGTGTAAAAGAGAAATTCTCTTCAAGCTGGTGAAGAGTTCACCAACCAGTACAGTAGTTAAGTCACAGCAGGTTCCTGCCTTGGGCATGAAGATTAAACCCACACAAAGCAGAAATCTGGGAGGAAAACATTCAGCTGTTGAAAAGCTACCAGACAAAATTTTATTTCTGGTTGTTGCAGCCAAAGTTTTATGTTGAAATAGTTCTATACTGTAGATGTACACTGTAATCATCACTATGTTATCTAGAAACCACTTTGGATGGCACATAGCTGCTGCTGTTGAGTCACAAGGATGTCTCTTCTCCCTTCCACTCATTGAGCTCATCTAACATAATGAAGTTTGCATAGGCTTATTATAGTCTGTCATTTGAACTGTGCTGGGTTTTGCATTTTGTTTGGGGTTTTTTTTTTCCTTTCCTTCCTTTGTAAAATGGCTTTTTATTTTTAGTGGTGGTATGCTGTTCCCTAACCAGCATCCCCAAAAACCTTAATTTAGGATTCTATCATTGTTGTTCTCTGCAGAGATAAACATAGTTGTACTGTATAAAAGAAAGCAAAATAAACCAAATACAGTATAAAGTTGGAAGAATTGAGCTGAATAATTTACAAAGCCAATTAGTCAGGGAAATAAGCTTTAACAACGTGTTATACAATATTCTGAAAATAATTTTCCACTTTGTCTATCTCCAATACGGGTCCTTATGACTACAGAAAATCAAAAAGAAATTTGCTTTGTTTGCAAACCTCAGTGCTGCTAATACTGTAGCACTGTAAATGCCCTAATCTTTTTCTTATTTATTGCAAGGAGGAGAATGTTGAGGCACTAAAACAGCTGTTGGAATTTCCTCTAGCTATCATATAGTTAAATACAATTGTTTTAAAAGCACACACTAACCCCCAATTCACATAAAGCCTTAAATCGTAAAGAAATAGGCAGAGACAACTTGTGTAATATTCTGAATGGAAAACTATTCTAATATTTATATAATGCTACTGTTTGGTCTTCAACCTACTGTTTTAAATGTGGTGTGGCCCTAATTACAGCTGTGAAAGGGGAGAGAATTGCAAAGAAAACAAAGGTTGTGATTCTGTAGGACACAGTCCACCAGCAGGTTGACATCTGTGAATTATGCAAATGATGAAGCAGAAAACAACTATGTCCTAATAAGCAGGTTGCACTGGGGCGGGATGAGAGAGTGGGAGAAATACTTGTCTGATAATTATTAAAGTTGGGAGGGAATTTATTCCCAGGGTGCTTCTCAGAGAGGAGTAGTTTGTTTTGGCTTGCCTCTTCAAGTGGAAATGTAAGTGTGAATTAAAAAATGGCATGCTGAGTTTTAGGAGTGGCTTTTTCTCTCTTTGCCACAGAAAAGTGCTGGGCAGAGGGCAACTTGTCACTGATTTTTTGAAGCTTCAATGCACTTTTTATACTCTTACAGTGAACAGTAAATAGTCAAATGCTGCTTATGATAGAAAGTTTATGAATAATGCTAATAAATAGACTGTTTGTACTGCTGTTCATCTACCCTGACACAATTTTGCCACCTGCTCCCTACATTTGATTTGCTTCAGGATAAATATTGCCTTATTTAAGAACCCTAGACACTAATTTATTCTCAAATAAGAACATATTTCCACAAGCATGACTACTACTATTTTTTTTTCCTTTTGTCACATTCCTTTCCAGTTCTGCTTGGTAACTTATACTAATTACTGGATCAATTTACATGCAGTAGAGTAATCTAAGCTTGAGACTGTTACTTAAGTTGATATCCTTCTAAAATCAATTAATACGTTACTATCAAGTCAGTGTAAAATGGAAAGTTACACGAAGGCCATCAACACATGATGGCTAGGTCAACATGTTCTTAAAGAAAAAAATGGCTATTACACCATTGTCCCACTTAGGGCCTACAGTAAATTTTGGGGCCTGATGCTTCAGGCTATAACCATATGTAATTTCCTTAACTTCAGCAGGACTACTCCTACAAATAAAGTTCCCTTTTATGCTTGAGTACAATACCAACTACAGTATGTACAATATCAGTTTTATCAATAAGGAAAGCAGTCAGGCACTGCAAAAATATAGTGTAATAATTCTAATATAATAAAAAGCACAGTCTGTTTGCCTGTGTGTCTGTCTATAATGCTTCTGGCCAATTGCGCATGTACCGCTGAGAGGGCGGGTGGCACTTGGCTGCATGCGCCAGGCTGCATAGGTCCAAGTTTGCACCCCTGCCAGGGAAGTTTGGTGGTGGGGAACACGCCCCAGCCCCCCAAGCAGTGGGGCTGCTCCCCTCCTCCCTGCCTGAGGGCATAGGGAGGATCACAGTGGAAGCACCCCACCCCCTCCCGGCCCAGACATACCCCAGAACAGCTGAAAGGGAGGAGGATGTGGTGGGCCTGAAGTGGCAGAGGGGAGGGGGTGGAGTGGGGCTGGACCCAGAGCAGCGGGGAGGGGGAGTGTCGGGCTGGATGCATGGCTCTGTCCCCACCGCCCCTCTCCCCCCCTGCAAGAACTGAGAGAGGTAGTTAACTATGTCAGCCTGAAGTCAGGAAGAAGGCTGAAATTCAGAGATACATAAACTTTTGTAAGCAACAGCATAACATCTGATGAAGTGAGCTGTTGCATATGCATCTCTAAATTAGCCTGTAGAGTGCCCCTTTGCCCTGCCCCCTCTATAATATTTTAATTAAAACATTATACAGAGTTAAGCCTACTCACAGTTATATCCTACTGTCCATCGAGCAGTGTACACTTGCAGGTAATTGTATTTTATAAGGCTCAGGAGGCATTTAAGATGTATCTATCTATAAATATCTATATATTTATGGATAGATACTCGCACACAGACTGTGTGCCTATACACATACATTGCTGTGCTTGAAGAAAAATGCTTACTTCCTTAAAGCACTAAGTTCTGACTGTCCAGGCCAAACATGCCTTTAATTTCCACTTTTTTTCATCGTTTCCTATCCAATAAGCTTTATTAAAAGTAAAAGAACCACAAAACTAATGGAGAAGTGAGTTCTTTCCAAGTTTCCTGTGAGTTCCTAACTGCTTATTGATGGAAAGCCTTGCAGTAAGTACATGCATTGGGTGGGCTCTTTCCTTTATCTTGGCTTATTCTGTCTCTTACAATCTTAATTGCATGGCAGGACTTTTTTGCAGAGAAGACAATTATGAATTTTCCTTGTCAAGTGTAATGCAATTTTACAACAAGCCTAGAATAGTTCATTGCTATGTCACAGAAAACATATTTCCGTGTATTCTTGCTTTATTAATAAGCATTCCACATAGTCACTCTGTGTAATAATAGCACTTGGGAGTTTTCTCAAGTACGGAACTACATTTTTCTATAAAAAGGCCTGAGTCAGCATAACAAATATAAATAATACTTTTCCTTCTTGGAAGTGAGAGTTTACAGTGATATTTTTTTAACCAATCTGACAGCACCCTCCTTTATTCACTGTAGTGAAATTAGCCACTTTGTAGAGTTTACACAAGATCTGCATATCACTTCTAGTCTACTTTGAGGTGTTGTTTTAAATTTACAAGATCCATAGTCCTCATTCATGAAAGGTAAATGTTAAACCCTTGCCCCCTGTGCTGGATAAAAACTTTCAGAAGTCCTCAGATATGTTGATTGTTTAAATGTTTTTCACAAAAAGAAAAGCTTGGAGGGATTTTGCTGTTTCTGAGGCCTCTGATATACAAATATTTAATGGTGCAAAGGGGTTTGATCCCCTATCCCAACAATTGTTCCTCCTTACATGCCGCATGGGCATGGAAGGAAACATGATCATTGGGATCAGGGATCAGATCCCAGTTGTGCCATTACTACTTGCCAGTGAAAGGGGAGCCCAGAATCATAATCCTGGGCTGTCCCTGCACTGGCAAGTTGAAGGAGTAGTGCCTACAGGTCCAGCTGGGGCTGAACATCAGTTGATTGTCACACCCTTTTGCCAAACAACTCTGGCTGGGCTGCTGGAGCACAGAGGATCAGAAGTTTCTGGTAAGGCAGAATGGGGAAAATGAAGGGCTTCACCTGCTGGAGACTTTAATCATTCCTGGGAACCTCTGATTCTCCCTGCCCTGGCAGCCTGGCCAAAGCTGCTGGGTACAGAGTTTGCAGTCCCTGGTAAGAAAGCAAGAGACCAGGTGGCCTGTCCCCGCTGTTTGGGTCCAAACACCCAGGGAGTTTTAAAAAGCACTGCTACAGCCCTGCTCTAGGTGCACTTTTTGAATGTCCCCATGCACTAGGACCTATAGTGTGGGGCACGTGGCTGGGAGCTCCTGGTTCTCCACCTACTCATGTCCCACACTGTGAAGTGGCACTTGCAGCTAGGGAGTAGAGGTCCCAGCTACCCAGTTCCTGCTTCCACGGGTGCCCTGGAAACTACAGAGGTAGGCATGAGGCTGGGGGGAACTACAAATGTAGGCATGTGGCTGTGGCTCCTAACTAGATGCCTGCTTAAAAAGGTCCAGACCACAAGGAGCCTTCTGGGGAGATACTCCCCGATTTTGGGTTCATTGACCCTACCTCATTTGTCTTCAAGAATCAAGTGGAGGTGCTGGGTCGAGGACACAGCACTGCCCCCAATCCAATCCCACTAGTCAAGTAAGGGACTGCATATCAGAGCCTGGGACTGCCCCAGTCCAGATCTCTGTACTCAGCTGAGCCTTGGGATCTATCATGGGTCCGTCCCAACATGCTACATACAAACAAACCACAAAAATGTTACACATTATATGTGGAATATCTTTTGTAGCTTATTTGTTATATTATCACACCATAAATTGGCCGTAATGTATGTCCAGGTTAGTGATTATTGGTGTAATTAACACCTTAATCACATCTTAAATGTAAATTGTGTCAGAGCATAGATAGTTCATTGTCCTCTTTGGATGCTACTAAAGCATCGCTCCTGGATATTGCTTATCTCTGGGACTCCTAAAAGTACTGCCATTTAAAAGATTCACCACATGCCAGGTATTTGCAATACAATTTACATAGGGAAATATATGTAGAGACTCATAAAAGTTTAATTTATCCTAAATTGTGTAGCCTGATAATCCTTTTCAAATTGTATGAACTACATAATTCCTTTTAGTGGAGTTGCAGATGGTTTCAAAGAAGTGCCTAGAAGGTGGAAGTATAACAGGATTCTTCTGGTGAGGTGGCACTTTTCATTTCCATAGAGATGGCAAATAGCCTTGTGAACTCTGCCAGAATATTTGGTACTTCTTTATTTCAGTTAAAAGGGACACTAAAGGCATTTATGCACATGCTCCAGGAAGTATGGGGAGGGGTGTGTGCTTTAATTAGCTTTAGCAAGTTGTGCTAATTAAAAGCACCTGAAAATCCAAGAGATATTGATCAAATAGAAATTTTCATCAAAATGTATTTCCAATGTCTTGTTGATCTATTTTGTGACCCAGACTACTCTTTTTAGTGTCACGTGTATCAGCATCCCCACACTGAAAAATGGTGGCAGGGTGAGCTCATTCAATGGGCTTTAGTTTAAAGTACCTGCCACCATTTTTTCAGTGCAGGGAGTATGTGAATACAGTATTCAGAATACACAAATCAAAATTAGTTTATATCTTGAGGAGAAAACAAAATTTTAGCATGGTTTATATAAGATTAGCATTGAATATACAAAATATATTTCATGGCACAAATTGTAATATTTAATTTGTATGCATAACAAATTTGCAGATATGCAGCAAGCCACATATATGCAACACCAGGAAATACTTCTGTGAAAAATTCCTATAAATACTATTTTAGCTTACTGTTTTATAAAAATAAAAACCTGTATACATCTACAAACTCACCTGAGTCTCAGGTTCCCTTCTGTCTAATTCAGTGCCTCAGAATATAGCAGGCCACTTCGCAACTGAAGATTCCCCAGGTGGAAATAGTCTATGCTTTCCCCTGATTTACAGGATATATTTGAGGGTATGGCTGAGAAAAAGGAAGTAAATTAAAATCTTGTAATGGTGTCCTTTCCGTGCTATAAGCCACTGTACCTGGAACTGCACTAACCTGAGATAGGCTAGCTGCTAACTAATCCCAGGATCAGCAAACCATAATCATATTAAGGCGAAGTTGCACCTTACACTTAAACCATCATAAAACTGTGAAATGGATGCCTATCTCAGGGACGGGGAGTACAGCTGGGAACAGTGCCTCTGGGATCCTGGAGGACTGCAGATAGCTTATCTTATCTCTCTGAAGCAGACTGAAGTTATCCTAACATAGACAAGGTAGCATGGCCCAGAGTTAACCTACACCTGAAGTGGCGAAACTTGGAGGTCACTTAGTGCAAGCTGACAAGCTATAATGTGTGGATGCTCAAGTGTTAAGTGTCATTAGTTATGGTCTAAATG
The DNA here is from genome assembly GCF_052110815.1 of Crocodylus siamensis. Classification (NCBI taxonomy): domain Eukaryota; kingdom Metazoa; phylum Chordata; order Crocodylia; family Crocodylidae; genus Crocodylus; species Crocodylus siamensis. Next base: position 152,646,076 of record NC_143396.1, on the reverse strand, counting down.
TAACAGGTAACTTCACCCTTCCAGTACTTTGCCCTGCACCTCTTCCAGTCACACCTTCAGCATAGCATATGTAGCCTCAGCAGAAGATAAAGATGTAACCTGAAGAAGCTATACTTTGCAAAACACCTTTAAGACACAGATTCTCTACTACTTTTAAGCTACTGTGATACTCAGGGAGAAGCATACAAACATTACTTGGTAGTTTTCTGCAATTGTCCAGCTCTAAAAGTGCACTTCTAAGCTGAGACATGTGAATGCACAGTATAGCACTTTTTTTTTCAACTGATCTGTTCCTTGCATGTATCTAGAGTAGGGGTGGGCAATTATTTCAGGCAGAGGGCTGCTTATCGAGGTTTGGCAAAGTATCAAGGGCCAGATGGGTAGCTACCCCTGTCCCTTGATAGGTCCCCCACACATTGAGTTGCCACTTGGGGCAGGAAGTTCTGCCCCTAACCTCTGAACTTTGCCACTGAAAGTCCCTCCCCTTGTCCCTGGAAGTACTCCATTGGTGAAGAGGACTTGCCATCTTAGGGGGAAAAAAAACAAATTACATACTAAAAATCAAACATCAACAATAATATATTTTAACTTAATTAAAAATATATATTTTTGTCCTCATGCATTTGTGCTGTAGATTTGTATGCATTTGTGCTGTAGATGCAGAAGTAATTGCATAATAGCTGAAAATGCAGTTTTACTCTTGTATATGGTGTGGGGTGTTCAGGGGTGTCTGGGAGTATCAGTAGGTGGTTGTAAGGTTTGTGGGGAGCTGTGGGTGGGTGGGTTTGGGGGTTTGTGGGGATATGTGGATCTGTGTGCGTGTTGTATGGATGTGGGTATGGGACCCATGTAGTGCAGAGTGGCCAGTGGGCAGGCAGGCAGGGAAGTAGGGAAAGTGGGAGCGGCAGCAGGGGAGGATTGAAGCATCCACTTTTCACCTGCACTGAGCACCAGCATGTTCCCCACTGCTGCTGCTCAGCCTGGGCCCCACCAGCTCTGGGCTTGCCCATCGGGTCTGAGCAGCTGGGCAAGGAAAGTGGCCCTTCGCCCCAATTCCGGCCACCAGGGATGTCTGCTCTCCTTCTCTTCTGAGAGTCCACAACACAGTCCTCCAGCATCCCAGACTGCTCCCCTGCCCCCCCCACCAAAAGACAGTGTATCACCCACTGGACTCTGCTGCTCTAGCCAGGAAGGGAGAAGAATACGCCTCCTTCAAAATCCCACTTCGTACTGCAGGGAAACACAAACTGACACTGATGAATCTGGGTTAGCCAGTCAGGTCTGCCTTGTTCACTGCTGCCATCTGGCTCTGGTCAAACTGAGGGAGTCTGCAGAGTATGCTGAATTGTGTACACAGGAGCCATGTTAGACAATGACAGTCTATTCCAAAGCAAGCAAACCTGATCCTAAAATTACCAAGAGACAGTATATATAAACTTTACAATGCCCTTTCTAAAAAGTCACATTTCAGAATAAAAATGCAGTTTAAGACTCACCAGTGCTTATGGATACAAAATGGAAAGTGGATATGTTCAAATGAGTTCTTCTCTGATCATGATTCAGTAGATTTACGTGTGCTCTTGATTTAAGCATTTGCTTAAATTTCCAATGGGATTTGCTAAATAGGAATAAATTAAAGTATGTGTTTAAATGCTTTGCTGAAAATGGGGACTCTAAATAAAGAAGCACTCAGAGTGAACAAGAAGTTTGCATTGCGCATGGGCAGAAGATATTTTTAAAATAGTCATAATTGTATTAGCAAATTAGCCTTTTAGATATGCAGAATAACAAATTTGTTAATCAGTCATTCCAAACTAGAGCTGTAATATTGGGAAATGGTGGAAAATTATAAAAATAGATAGAAAAAGGATCCAGGCAGGACATATTCCAGAGGCCAGACCAGCAGTCCCAATAAAAGAGAACTTGACTTCAGTAAATAAAATATATGTAATTGTTAGACCCTGACTCCATGCAATGCCCAACAACTAGGGAGAAAATGGATCGATGCCATCATGCATGACTTGCATATATTGCTCATCAACAGGTTTATTCAAAACAGAGGCAGCTTCGGGCCAGCTCCAAAAAACCAGGGAGCTGCTACGAACATTAGTTCTTTCCGTATTTATACACCTTGGTTCATAGTCATTAACATTTACTCCACCTTGTCCCTTTGTTCCACCCATATTCTCCTCTATCCTTAGCTCTGCCTCTGTTTACTGTTTATTTCAGTAGCATAGCATTACCTATACATTTCACTTAGTTACATGTCTTTTTGCCATGAGCGCATATCTAAAATCATGACCCTGGCTTCTTTCAATCATTTGTGTTTTCTTGCTGATTTTTTTCACCATCTGCAAGGTCTTGCTTCTGCTTTATTTCTAACAATAGCCAGTGGTCTGCCTCCTGTTCTATTTACACAATGAGCTATACATTTTACAACACTACTACATTGTTAGGAAAATACTTGCCTAAGCATCTTGCAATGTTACTTTTCATATACCATTCTGCCTTGCAGTTATCAGGTAATCCAATGCTCCCCAAGATCCAAATACAGTCACCCTAACAGTAATTTCTTCCCTGTTCCTGCCAGGGTGTCTTTTGTCATCCTCTGGTCTGCCAGTGGTACTGTCCTTGATAATCCATTTGCCTGCTTTTCCTACTTACATCTTTGTGTGTTCTTCCATAATAATCTCTTTGCATAGAATGCCATTATTTATTTGAGTTGTTCTATAAGCTACAAAAACAGCACAGAAAGTCAGTTTCTCCCCAAAAACTTTAAAGGCAAAGTGAGTAGGGTTCTATGGGAGTACAGTGGTATGGCTGCACTCTGCTTTCAGACTGGATCACATCCTGGCAGTATCTTGGAACCTTGATAAAGTCCCCAAAGCATGTAAGAATCCCGGTCCTTCTCCTCCATCCCCCTCCTTCCTCTTCTCCTTATCCCCCACCTGCAGCTGCTGCATTTCCTGCTGACTGCTTCAGCTGGGCTGGGTGGGGACAAGTTCAGCTGGGAACAGTGACATCAAAGAGGCAATGGGAATGGGGTTCCCTTTACCAAGCCTGCTCCTGGGGGGGTCTGGGCAGGATAGGGGATCTCACTCCTTCCCCACCCATCTTCACTGCCACCACTGTCACTGTTCCAGCTGAGCCCAGCCCCCTCAAAGCTCAGTTGGAGCAAGAAGGAGGGGCTTTGAAGCTTCCCCTTCCCCAAAACAGTGGAAAACGCAATAGCAGCAAGGTGGGGGGAGGTAGGGAAGAGAAGGGGATGTACATCTAAGAATGAAAGGGAAGACAGGGATTCTAACCCAATATGGGGACTTTTATAAAAGTCCCCAAAAGCTCCTGCAGTGCAGTCTGCCCATGAGTTGGGAGTTGGAAGGCTGGAAGCATGAGTACAACTACCTGTACTGCTCCTGCAGTAAACAGAATTACTCACATGTTTACCTGCTTTCCTGCTCTCTTTTACACCCCACTTGTTAAAACATTTGATTCTAGATTGTGAATTTGAGAGAGCAGAGATTAAGATCTTTGTACTCCTTAATGAAAAGTATTGGTCAAACTTTTGGATGGCTTGAGAAATAAATAATACATAGACTATAAATATAATGAACCAAAAGTAATACTGATTTACACCCTCTGGGCATTTGCCAGTAAGATTTGATCCAAGTTTGTGGAATTAGAGGTTCCTCCACAAGATGCCAAACTGGTACAAAAAGGGGGTATTTTCACCTCCCCATTCATTCTTTTCTTTTTTTTGAGAGGCTGCAATTGCGGAAAGTAAAAACTTGTCACAGTACCATTCTCCTACAAATTCAGAAGAATTGTAACTTTTGCTCTGTCCTTACAGCTGTAATCATGTCTGAATTTATCTTTTCCATTAAGGTTTAGATAACTTGTAGTTGTCTTCCTTCCTTACTCTTCAGCCTCTACCAACACACACATTCACATGTGCACACACACAAATAGGTAATGTACAGTGCAATTTCCCACTGTCTACAACAATTCCTAAATCACATACATAGTGACTCCCCAGTGTGTTAAACCACTGGGGAGATGTGACTGAGCAATACAGGCAGAGTGGCAACATGCATTATCTTCCATTCTGCTGATCTATGGCCTGTGGTTTCGCACATCACTGCATGAAAATTCACATTGGCCAGAAGCACCTTCACATTTATGCTGAACAATATTTTTAATTCCCTTGAACCAATTTTTTCCAGTTACAATCAGAATTCTGGATTAAGAGCTGCAAAAAAGGGAAAGATTCTGTTATGTGTGATTTTCCTTGCACTTCTCTAAGTGGCAGCCCTTATCTCTGTATATACTGCAGCAGGTGTTTGTTTTATTTAACACCTTGTTGGATGAGTCCACAGTACAAATTGAGCAAATTGTGTTGCTAGTGTACACCAAGAGTTCTTGGCAGTTGTTTCTTTTAGATGCTGAAGCAGAGAAGGAAATAGCTTGTTAAAGATGATATCCCTTTGAAAACTAGATCACCTTGGCATCGCTGTGGGTTTTGACTTTCCTCTAGGTTTAGAATTCAAGTGTTGGAATCGACAAGTCTCTCTCTGTGTGTTGTTTGCTGCCCTGTTTGATAGTGCTGCTGTCACTGCTGTCCTCTTTCATTCCTGCAGGTATTCAGTATCTCTGGGGAGCACTATCTTTGTGAGAATGGGGAATATGACACTGCAGGATGGAACTGTAGTGTTAATGGGTCACTGAGTGACAGCTGAGCCTTCTCTCTGAGGTATCGAGCTGGCTGTGGCTGCCAGGAACACAAGGTCTATACAGTGAAGTGTGCCAATTTAATTTTGTCACATGTGGCCTGGACTGTACAGATAGGGCTGCTTTTAAAAGCACTCCTTGACAATGCTGTAACTGACTTGGGCCATAATGTAACATTCAAAGAGGATAATTAGAAAATAATTGTGCTGAATCCTACAGACTTCACCATTTTAATATATCTTGGAGGTACCTATAGAACTGGGGTGTGGAAGGGATTTTAATGTGTTCTACGTGCAAAATGAAGCACTAGTTTTGGGATTAATAATGAAATGAAATCCTACTGCTATCTTCTAGTAAATCACAAACCAAAAATAGTTTTTAAATAGCTAACATCCTGTTTTATTTGCTAATTAAAATTGGTTTTGAAGCTGCTCTTCAAAAATTATTGCTCTCATTAATTACGTGGTGTGTTTTTGCAGTTATACCCTCTGCACCATTTGAATACAAGCACACCTTTTGTGCTGTGCTGAGGCATGAGAGCCAACAGGACTTCCTTCCTGTGCTCAGCACAATAGGCTTTATTGCTTATCATTGTTTAATAAGGTGTTTGTTCCAAACAAGAGCTATGAAGGCATTCAGACACACATTATCACAAATCTGTTTGCAATAAAAAAACTATAAATCCAAGTTTTTAATTAATGTCAAATCTCATTTTTAATCTATTCAGAATTAAAGGAAAACAGATGAACATTTTTATAAGACCAGTAGCAGACTTTAAGTTTAATTAATAGAAAAGCCTAATAAAAGAGAAGATAATGATTATAATAATTGTCATTCATGTCACTCTGATACAAATTTCCATTCTGTGGTTGAGGGATGCTTCTTGAGGTAGTTCCTAAGGCTGCCTCTAAAGACACTGAATGTTTTTCTAGCCAGAGTATACAAAATGTGGATGATCATGCATGATGAAATAAAAGGAAACATAATATGGACAGGAAAGGCTAGAGTAATTTGGAGTCCCTCAAAGTTCTCTGAAATTCAAGTGATACACACTAGTGGGCATGTCTACACAAGGTGTTTACCCATAGTTGACCAACTGTGCAATAAATGTCTCAGCATCTACATGTGCACCCCTACTAGGGCACACAAAACTAATTAACTCCACAGAAGGGTAGCACTTAATTTTAGTTCACACAGTATACCTGGAAACAAAAAACTCCAGAGCAAATAAGCTGTGGAGTTTATTGTTGTGCATTAATTGCACATGTAGACATGCCTAGTTAAGACTAATGTATGGGATAAAGATAATTGAATTATCTATTGTGAATAAATTATGTGACAGCATTGCTTTTTTCCCTTTAGGAGAATAATTCACAAACTGATCCTGATATCTGTGAATGTATTTATTCTTCACAAGGTTTGCCTAAAGAATTGAATACATTAGGCTTTCTTTCCAAAGTGTTCATTTTACTTGTTTGTTATTCAATATTTGAATGCAGTGTTTCTTTGCTGATCTGATTATTAAGAATCATTACGCAAAACAAAAAAATGAACAGGTCCTACTCCACAGTCCACTGATATCAACAGAAAGATTTCAAAGGACATAAGCTCCAGCCATAGTGAAAAACAAAAGCAAATAATTAAGATTGTACATATGTACTGAGCAAATAAGCATTCTTATTTAAAACTTGTAAACTCTTCAGGATTTAATACTTCCAAACTGCATATAACATGACTTCACAATTATCAGCTGGGTGAACTGAACTTAATATATGCATATATTTGTGAATTATTTCTTGTATTATTTAGCCAGCTGTAGTTATAAAAGGTGAGAATAATTTTTTGTGTTATTGAGATACAGAAGTTAAGATCAAGATAACTGGAATTAATGTAAATTACTATGATTTAACTTACCTTATTTAAAGGTATTTAGGACATTATGAATGAATGTGCTGTATTCATATCACATTTGTTTTGTTCATGCCAAGTTAGGTATAGAACAACTCAGTGGTCTTTGGATCTGATTTCTAGATAATGCCCAGTTCATGACACTGTTAGCACTATTTTAACAATGATGATGATAACAAATAACCATTGTTAACCCAGAGCAACCAATTGAAGCTCCTATGTGGATGCGGGAAGGAGATAAAGAATCGTAAATTTTAAATCTAAGCTTCTTGAACTTAAACGTACAATTCTCTTCTCTCATTTTACACACTGGTAATTTGTTACCTCTAAATTCTGCTTTGTTCCCAAAGGAAATGCTTTGAGAACTCAGGCAGTCATCATTATTAATTATTCTTATAACATTCAAGTTTAGTGAGTTCATCACAAACTTTTGGGATTTTTCCAGTTTCTGGGACTCTCTGTTACTTAAAGGGAGAAAAAGCCTAGGGAGAATCCTGCAGGGCACAGCTGCAGCTGGGTTGCTATTGAGTCCAGAGAATGAGCCTAATTCAGGGGTGGGCAAAATGTGGCCTGTGGGTCCCCTAAAAAATTATGAAAATGTAATATATATATCTGCCCCAGCTGCCTGTCAGACAGCCTTTGATGGCTTGCCAAAACTCAGCAAGCGGCCTTCTGCCCAAAATAATTGCCCACCCCTGGCCTAATTAGAGGGCAACTGCAACCAGCCCTGTTGAGTCACCTGTCTGGAAATGGGCAGAGCCTGGGAGAGATACAAGGCAGGGCTGGAGACAGAACAGGTCTGGCCCTGGAGGCTGAAGTGGGAAGAGCTCAGCTATGAGAGACCAGTTGCTGAGAAGCAGACTGTGAGCATACTAAGCCTGGAGACGGCAAGCAAAGGGTTGAAGGCTAGCAGTGGACTAAGGCCCACAGTTGGGTAGGAGTCATGATCTATAGCAAGGAGACTAGAAGTGTAGTTATGCCAGAAGAATTTAAGTTTTGGTTTCAGTTTGGTCCAGTGGTTTGGGTAACACTGGTGGAGGTGGGCTTGGAGGTCCCATAGTGCTCAGAGGGGTGATCCCATTGTGTCTAGGACTACATCAATCTCATTAGCACCTAAGAGGTACACAAGCACCTTGACCCTTGCCTGGGGCAGGCTCAAGGCAGAAGCTGGCTGAGGGCCCAGAGCAGGGCTAGATTTGGGAGCCAGAGGGTCCAGAGTCTGAGAAGGGCAGAGACTGGGGCTAGAAGGCTTGGCACCTGAGAGGGGACAAGGGCAAAGGTCCTGGAGGGCAAGACAAGCTAGGGACCCAGAAGCCCAGTCCTGTACGGTGGACTGGAGCTAGAGAGCTCAGCAAGAGAAAAGACATGAAGGCCAAGAAGGCTGAGGCCTGACAAGGGAAATTATTGGGATGCTTAATACACCCTCCCTCCCAATAAGATAATAGCATCAAAGGCATATCAGGCTAGTAAGGAGGTGAGGGGCCCTAGAGTTTAAGCCAGAGCAGGGATTGTATGGCCATCAGGGGGTATCATCTGCCCCTGGAATACAAACCTGTCACATACCTCCTTTCATAAAAAAGTGGCACAGCTGATTTTTCAGTTAAATACTATTCTTAAACAAAAATATTTCTGGCAACCTTAGTTCAACATTTAGAAAACACTCAACCATCTGGTCTTCAGCATGAGAAGAGACTCATATCAGATCACTGTGATACTACAATAGTCACTGTGGTATATTTTGGCTATGGGTCTTGATTGTCTAAAGATGTGTTCAAAGTAGCTGACTGAACCCTTTTCATGCTGTCATTCCTGTGCATCAGAATCAAAAGTAGTGATCATATATCACTTAAACATATACAAATAGTCTTTGACATAATGGCTAGGAAACAGAAATTACACATAAACGGGTATATGTGAACAGAAGCCGGTTCAAATCTGTAACACAATAGAAGTTCAGTGCACATAAATTGCTATCAAAGTTACCCAAACCAGTTTAAGATAAACCTGGATGGATGTAGTATCGGGCTTAACTGATTAAAATGAAATCATAGTTTCATAGTTTCTAGGGTCGGAAGGGACCTGAGCAGATCATCTAGTCCAAACCCCTGCCATGGCAGGAAAGAATACTGGGGTCAAATGACCCTAGCAAGATGTTCATCTAACCTCCTCTTAAACACCCCCAGGATAGGAGCCTGCACCACTTCTCTTGGAAGCTGGTTCCAGACCCTAGCCACCCTGACTGTGAAGTAGCGCCTCCTGATATCTAACCTAAACCTACCCTCTGCCAGCTTGTGACCGTTATTACTGGTCACTCCTGGCAGTGCTCGGGGGAATAGTGACTCCCCCAATGCCTGCTGATCCCCCCTGACTAGTTTATAACAGGCCACAAGATCCCCCCTCAGCCTTCTCTTTTGGAGGCTGAACAGGTTCAGGTCCCATAGCCTCTCCTCATAGGGCCTGCCCTGTTGTCCCCTGATCATGCGAGTGGCCCTCCTCTGGATCCTCTCCATGCTGTTGACATCACTCTTGAAGTGCGGTGCCCAGAATTGGACGCAATACTCCAGCTGCGGCCTGACCAGTGCTGCATAGAGGGGGAGGATCACCTCTTTGGACCTGCTCGAGATGCATCTGTGGATGCATGCCAAGGTGCGGTTGGCCTTCCTAACTGCCTCTCCACACTGCCGGCCCATGTTCATCTTGGAGTCAATGATGACCCCCAGATCCCTTTCCGCCTCTGTGCTGAGTTCCCTAACCTGTGGGTATGGTGCCGGTTGTTCCTCCCGAGGTGCATCACCTTGCACTTGTCTGTGTTGAATCCCATCCTATTCTCGTCCGCCAACCCTTGTAACCTGTCTAGGTCTGATTGTAGCTTGTTGCATCCTTCAGTTTATTGAACTTCTGTTCCAAACCCCCTCCAGATTGCAAGTTAACTCACAGTCCCCCAGCATCCCAAGATACTTTGCATCTCTCTAACAAGCACCCTTTTGCAGGGTGGGCAGTCTAGACTTGGCCCAAGCTGTCTGCTGCAGCAGAACAGGAAGGTGTGCTTTAGCATCCCCCCCCCCCAACTTCTGGCTTGAGCACTGCAGGCATATGGCTCCATTTCAGGAATCAAAAGTGAATGTCTGTTCACTTGTTTATCAGTTCAGTCTATGCAGTTAAACTAACTTGTGAAGATTGAATCAATTCAGCCTTTTTCTTTTTGACTGTCTGTATTTAGTTAATGAGTCAGTCAGTGGAGCTACATCAGTTTACCCATGATGATGATCTGTTCCATTACATTCAGTGGGTGCCAAAAATATGTAGAATACAACCAGTACCATTTTCACAATGGAAGGTGTTGACAAGCAGATGGAGGGGTGGGTGAGTGAAGAAGAATAGAAAATGTTTTAAATTTACTGCAGTGTGCTGCCCTTTCAGCCCCATTGCCCCAAATTCTAGTGAAAAGCTTAAATTGAGAACTGTCCAGAGTCTTAATGACTTTCATAAAGAACTGCAAGCTAAAATGGCTGCCAGGTAATCAGCTACATCTTAAAGGACAGATTGTCTGGATGAGAGAGGTATCTAGTCTCCCTAAAAGAACTCTCTCCTATTGCTTTTGGGTCAACACAATCTTCATGTTCTGGGTCAAAGATTACACTGGCAAAGACTGCTTTTCTTCCTGTACCAGCAATCTGGATGGAGGTAGTATAGGATGAAAGTGGCCTAGTTCCTCTTGCCCAAATTTTCAGATTAATATTTCCCACACAGAGCAGAGGTATAGCATTTCCTGCCCTTAGGATTTGTGTGTATCAGCCCATCCCCCAGCTTGTGTACCTCAAATATCTTATTCACAAGCCTGATCCCAAACATTTTTAAGGCTATTTTTAATGATGTGTAAAAATTAATGAGCCACATTCCTATAGCAATGGACTGCAAAGAATGTGTGCATTTCTCAGATACCTTCAGGCACTTTGTCTTCACCCTCATACTTCACAACACACCCAAGGCACACATGAATACTTTATTAATGAATCCCCAGCCATGGTATATTTCTATGACAGTTATTTTTCATGCATCCAGAATATGAGTTAGGGCTTTACATCCCCTTAAATTTACATATGCAATTGAGGTTTGCTCACATATCCACATTCTAGACAGCTTTAGAATTAGGTTTTGTGAGTGCCTTACACCAAAAAAAAGTCATCAATGAAGTTTATATTTTAAAATAATGAAAGAAAGTCTTTTCTGAGTAAATAAAAAATCTCACTATAATGTGTTTCCCTACCCTTACTATGTTATCATCTTCCCCATATACTTGCCACCCACTCTTGCTTGTCAGTCTTGCATCTAACTCTCTCAAAACTCACACATCTCACTCTAACGCAAAGAAATTTTAAGATATGCCACCTCATCTAGAAGAGGATGAGTTCAGGCTTTGCTTGCTGCTTAAACCAAGTCTCCTGTCTCAAGCAACCAGGATATTACTTCTTTCTTTTAGAGTTGAGCTATTCATGCTATCTCTCCTTTAGTTGTTCATGGCACTACAAAAGTGAGACGGGGACAGGGCCCAGAAGGAAAGATAACAAGTTTGGTTTTGCAGCCTGAATTTCAATGCTAGCTAGCTAGTTATCTAGGTGGAGATATTCAAAACAGATGAAGTGGATGGGACTGGGAGAACAGAGAGCTTTGAGTGACTTGTATATGTTGCAGGGATTGTTGTTGTGATTAAGGAAACAAATTATATAAAGAGGGACCATGAAAATAAAGTAAAAAACAGGAGAGAAGACAGAACCCTGAATGGAGAAAAAGAGACACAGGGCACTGTGGAGCTCAGACTGATAGTTGAATACATAAAATAGTATAGTCGTGGAATTCCAGAGAGGAGAGAAAGTGGAACAAGAAAAATCAATCAACAGCATGAAAAACAGCAGACACATGATTATAGTCCAGCTAGCCTTTTCTTTTCATTCATCAAGTCAACTACTATCCTGCTGCCTAGAAATTAACTCCTCTGCAAAAACAGGATTATCATGCCTTTGAGGCAAAATAGAAAATATGGCCCTCTTATGTTGAGGGTATCTTGTAATAACATTTAAGTTGTTAAGGAAGGAAAAATTGAGACGTGGAAATGGTAACTGTGTATCTTGTTGTTTTTCCACCAGCCACAGAAATGTCCATTGGTCTCCAAAAGGGAGAATGCAAGTCTAGAGAAGGTATTAGTAAAGGGCCAAATCACTCAACTTGCATTACTTATACCCATCATCTCATCCAACCCAGCTTCCATGCCCTGTTCTTTAAGTGATCCAAAACCTCTCAAGTTGTATGCTTTATGGTGTTTTTTTGCCGTGGTGTCCTATGGTCTAGTGTATTAAAATTCCCAGTTAGATGGCAGGGTAGGTATGTACCTTTATAAGCTAACTAAATTAGATACATTTATAAACAGAACACAAACTTTCATGAACCCAAATTCACTTCATCAGATACTGTGAAAGGACAGCATAGAATAAAGTATTAAGTGGAGTGAGCGATTAGAATACAATATGTTGTAAAGCAGAACAGAGGGAGAGGGAAGGGGAAGGGAAGTACTCTGAAAGACATACAAGCTAAGAACACATCAGAAAAAGGGTTCACAAAAGCTAATCCAGGTAACAGAATAAGAAGTCCTTCTTTAAACCATACTTAATTACCATAGTCCATCTTTAAACTATACTTATTATGGTCCAGTTTATGGATAATCACTTGTTCTGTGATTTCTATTGGTACACAGTGATAGCAGATAAAAGTAATGCAGGGAAAGCCAACAAAATACCTCCACCCGTCTTACTTATATCCCAGTTCCAGGGTTCTCACAGAGGGGTATTATATCAGGCCAGTACAGAAGCTCCAACCTCTGGTTCTTTGCTTGAATATCAGCAGTCTTAGAGGTCAAGGGCCAATGCCCATCCCCCCAGGGGGTGAGTGAGATGGGCCAGTGGTGCATTCTCTGCCCATGGTAGCCGTGGGATTCCCCCTTCCTGCTATGAAAATCCCCCCTTTTGCATGTTTTCCTCCTAGTGACTCTTCATTTCCAGATACCATTGATTGGTTGCCCTGTGCTTATCATACTGTCCACATTCTGTTTTATCAGCAAAACTGCCCATGTTATGTTTTCCACAAACCCATCACATGCATGCATCTTAATTTAGTCATTTACTGGTGTCTTAATTTGATGACTGTGACCTAGTACCAATGATGCAGGGTCTGTTATCTTTGTTATGGAACACTGTGTGTGTATTCAGTTTCCCAGGATATATGTGCTTGCTTGCATGTTAACTTCAGACACAGTGGGCACATCTACACAAGACATGTTACTGCACAGCTGCCTAGTTTACTGCAAGCTAAGTACATACATCTACATATGCACATGCTTACTGCACAGTAAAAACCCTTAACTGCATTTAAATTTGCTAACAGCATTTGCAGGTAGCAAATTTAAGAGCAATTAGTTACTGCACAGTAATGCACATGTAGATGCAACCTGGGAGAAAATTTGCCTCTGGGTCTGCCAAGCTACTAGGGGTCCATCCTGAGCCCAGGCCCTAGGCTGAAGGCTAGGAGTCGCTCCTCCTTTTGGCCTGGGATGCCTCTATGGCAATCCCTGTCTGCAGGCTATAAATGTCCTGCAGACATTTTGTGCCCTGAAGCACACAACACAGGCAGCCGGAGAGCACTGCACATCCTGTGTGTCCCCCTGGACAAGCCACAGCCCTGCTGTGCCTGTCCAGTACCACCCCAGCAGTACTGCTAGCCACTGCCCTGCCATGTGGCAAGCAGGGTAGTGCTGTCACAGCCAGCAGTCTGATGAAGGCTTCTGCAGCCTGATACAGACTCTGCCCAGGCCTGTTAGCCCTCAAGGCTGCTTTTGGCATCAGGGCCAGCACCACCAGCCTGCAGCACACCCCCAGAAGCCTTTTCTGTGCCTGCAGCTGCAGTGAGGCATAGCCTCTGCCATGCGGCTGCCAGTATCTTGCTGTGCCCCTGTGCTGGGCACTGCTGGCAGCTGCCCAGGACTGGCAACACCTGGACAGCTTCATGGGGGTCCAGAGAGCTGGAGTAGACCTGCATGGCCTCATCCTCCCCATCTAGGCCTGGGACCAGCCTGTGCACTCCACCCAGGGCTCTGACTGGAACCAAGAGGAGACTGGTGACCTTGTGATGATGGTCCAGTGATAATGTGGTCTGTGTTGATGTAGGCATTTGGATCCATAGCAAAAAGCTGCAGAACAAGAAATCATCTACAAACTGAACTGTTTTAAGTATGGGTTCAACAGGGACTATGGATTCTTATCACATTACCTCAATTAGTTTTTAGGACCCCTTTGTTCCTATAGGTCCTTTGCTTGTATGCCTCTCATAGCAATATCCCTCCTGCAGCCTCAAGCTTTTCCATCTATTATATTCTAATCACTCTGCTCTATGCTGTCCTTTCATATCTACCCTGACTTTGGACTGACTTCAGACTAACACAGCTAACTTTCTCTCTCAACACTCCCAGTTGTCTGCAAATGAAAGAGAGAGGATCATAGCAGCCCTAATTTGGTTACACAGAAGAATGCATCAAGGAAAGGCAATCCTATGGATAATGCATATCTGGGATTCTGGAAACCTGGGAACTAGTCACTGTCCGATTTTGGACAGGTCTCTTCTCTGTGTCTCAATTTCTCCATCTGTTAAATGTGGAAAATAATACCAGCTGACAGAAAAGGAGCATGTGGAGAATAAGAATTAATTACAAAAAATAAAATACAATCAGATCAAGATTATGAAGGGGTAGCAGTGGATAAAACCAGGACAAAAATTATAGGTTTTGTGAACACAAGCAGAATACCAAATGGGCCTGTGGTACCAAGGTACTCCTGCAAAATTAGAATAGATGGTCACCCTATCTGTGAAACAGCAGACGCTGAGAACACAATCCCATTTCAATATGGTGTACATCCAACAGCAGTTGTGTATATTTAAGTGTGCCCATGCTTATAAGCTTATCTGAAAAAGGTGGCTTTTACCAAGACATGGACAATGGAAGAATGCCTCCCAAAGAAAGTATGAATCATACAGGTTATGCATGCATACACTGATTTAATTTGTCAAAGGGTCATTTGACTCATCAGTAATGGAAGGCACTCCAGCCTGGATTCACAAGTACCTACCATGCAGTGGAGACCATTTACACCTCTGCAAAGTGGATGAAATATGCTATTAAATCAGAATTTTCCACCCACATAGCTTGAGTCCCATTTTGAACTTGCTGTGAAGAAAACCAAATGAATCCATATTATGCATGATAGCTTAGAGAATGAAAATCCAGCACATTCTGGACTTTGGAAGCATTTTCTGTATAAAGTCTGTGATGCAAATCAACATGAGTAATACTGAATACAAGTCCCTTCAGTCAGCAGCCACTGCAATTTATCTTGTTTAATCTGATCACTTTTTGATATATAGGAAAAACAAAACTGTCTCTCTCAGCTCATATTTGTAGTCCTGAAAATCTTTCTCCTCTCTTGCTGGATGAGTGACACCTTTTTCTCATTTTCAAGATGACAATTATACACAAATGTTGTTCCTGACACCCATATATGTGGGTCATAGAAACAAAAAGTTACCCATGTGGGTAATGTTCTGCTATGCAAAACCCTTTATGTTATTCTACCACCCTGTGCATGTCTATATGTGATGCTACATCACCATAGCAACAAGCTATGGCGACGTAATTTCACATGACCAGCAGCTACTTTGCCATAGTGACACACTCCCCTGGTATAGTGCGCCACTATGGCCAAGTAGCTGCTAAAAATAACCATGCACTGTGCATACATCACAGTATGGGTTGTTACTGTGCTGTGAGTTAGAACTTCTAAAAGGAAGTATTAACTGCTCAGTAACTATGTCACCATAGTGACATGTGTAGACGTGTAACTTTTCAATTTCCTACACCTAGTCTGGATTATTAATTTAAATGATACGTCATAACTATGTAAATATTCTTCTTTATTGCAGCATGCTTGGAATGTAATTCTAAATTGTTCATCATCAATCCTAATAAAGACAAAGCATGGGCCCAATGGTTGTTTTGAATACGATAGCTTAATTTTTTCTTTCTGTAACAGCTGTTTCTGTGCTCCTTTCCCTATCGCACAATAACATGATATGTCTCTTTAGACCAAGAAAATCCAACAAAGTTGCCAAAGGTCTTAGTATAATGCTTCAAATCACAGCATAGGATCAAATCAGCTTTTAAATGATTTGTACGTATCTCCAAAGTGGTATAAATAACTAATGAAGGAAGGAGTGTCATTTGTTTTGCCTTGACTTTATCAACAGTCACAAAACAATTATGAGTATCCATCATAAATTCTAAAATTGTCTACAGATTTGCTGGCCACAGCTTTCATGAAGGAAAGAAGGTTTAGGAAAAGAAGCATCTTAGAAGTCCTTGGGAATCATAGGAAAATATTTAAATAACAATGAACTCAGGGTCAGCTATTTCCTGGCAGGCTCCTCTAACCAGTCATTAACTGTCGGGAAATGCCTGACCTGGACACCATTAATGTTAAACTGTGAAAATATGTAAAAATATATAAAGGAATCAGTTAGGTAATCACCTTTTTTAATGTTAAAAATTTAAAATTAAATTGCATGTTGCCAGGAGCCTGGTGTTCGCAGCATTGGTCTTTTCCTAACAGTTAGAAGCTAATACAGTATCCAGTTGAAAAGATGTACCTTTGTTCTCAGTTTTTACATTATGATTATAAATAATGTAATTTCCCAGGGACCTTAATCTTTTCTATGTTGTCAATAAACCAATTGAACAAATATACAAGTCATAAGGGCCTTAAATTTGACAACATACAAGCTGAAGCCAGTTAAAAAAGGGCAAAAAAAATTACAATTTTATATTGTTTTTATTGAAACGTTGAAAAAAAAAATAAGTCATTCTAATATAAATCCTGATTCTGTGGGGGGGGATATCTTTTCATGTACCATAAGATCCTGTATTGGGAACCCCCATAGTTCAAAAAGTCATAGTGCTTGTCAGCTGGGAAACATGAATAATACAGTCATTTTTTCTGTGCTCTTACTGCCTGAGCTCATATGGGATATGCTTCCATAAGAGTTGTAGCAAACTATATTTTCATCAGTTTCAAACTGTGATAGACTCCCCAAAAAGAGGAAAATGAGAAGGAAGGTACAACATAATGGCAGAAATGCACAACTCAGGGAATTCTTTTGGATATCCAGCCTGCTACAGGCCCTGTCTCTGGGAGTACATTTCTTGTTTCTAACCCAGTTCTGGATTTCAGTTTTCAATGTAGTACTCTCCATGGCTAGGTTATCCAGATTTAACTGAATGTTAGGAAAATACTAAGAAATAAAACAACAATGTACCCACCTGGCTTCATGAAGCCTTTCCCATGCAGCCCTGGAACGGGTGCCCAGCTTTTTCCACACAGGTTGCTCCGGTTGCTGTGATGCCTGGTTGTGTTCTCCCCAAGGGATACCCCAGTGCTCACCTGCCGCATCTTGGATATTATGTTCATTTATTGGATTCCCTTCTAAGGCAGAGGGCACTCTGGGTGGTGTTACCATGTGTTCCTGGGGCTCCTTCCCTACACCTCTGCCAAGTACTAGCCTTTTGGGACAGCCGAACAATGGACAGTCCAAGGACACTTGGATGTTGTGTCCCAATCCCTCTCACTCCTTGTGGCCCTCAGTGCTCACAAAATTCTCCTCTCTGCCACGTGGGTTTACCTGTACAGTGAGGTGACTCTTGTAGGGTAGGAGGAGGCCAGGCCTATGGGCATCAATGTTCCCTGAGCGACTCCAGCCTGCTCAGCCTCTGATGTGTATCCTGTTGCCTTCATCCCAGCCTCCAGAGTTGAAATGAAAAAACAAACAAACAGGAAAATAACATAAACTTCAAGAAGGGGCCTCAGCCCCCTCCGCACTCATACATCTTGTGTCCAACACTTTCATCGTCTGTCAGGGTCTTCCTCCAGTCCGGCTCCCTCATCATCCAGAGTGATGTGCCCCTTTAAATGGATCCCAGATCCCTCTGCTGGATCCCTCTTTGCCCTCACCACAGTGGGCAGGAGGCCTCTGGTCCATTGTGGGGGGGATGACTCGCAGCTCTTCCCTGCTGTGTTTCCCCCCAGCTGTTTCCCTCCTGCTGGCTTTAATCCCAGCTAGGTGATGTTCTGGGATGATATCAGCATCCACGCAAGCCCCAGCTTCAGAGAAAAGTGGCTGATGAACCGCATGGGCGTTCCAACCCCCTGCAGTTCGTCTGGCCTGCTTGTGCCTCTTAGGAGTACGTATGCCCTGTTCTCAGGGCTTCTCTTCTTGGTGTCGTGGTGGGCTGTCCCCATCGCAACCCTTGCCACAGGAAGGGTATCCCGCCCCTTTCTTCTTGTCCTCCGGAACAAAAGTTAGCAGGAAAAGGGTAATATGATCATATTGTCTTTGGCAGTGTTAATTTAATTATGCAATTTAAAACATAATTTTGACAAATAATGATTTCATTGTCACAAAGTATTTCCCCAAAAAATTAATTTAAGTTTTTAATTTACAGTTTACATTCATGAAAACACCATATGTCCTATATAAAAATATGTCTGCTTCTTTTTTAAAAGGATTATAAATATTCTGTGGGAATATAATTTATTCTGTGGGAATATAATTATTATTGTTATTGTTTACCATTCACAAGAAAACTCTCACTTCACATCAAAGAATGAATAAATTCAACTGTTTTTCACCACGCCTGCTGTACATATCACATCCTGTTTTGATCGGTATTGTTCCATCTTCAGAGATTTGCTCAAAAGATAGCCTAGTGAAGATGTTGAGCTAATTAATGCATAATAAAGAAATACCTAAGTTTCTTACTCAGGTCTGCACTCCTGCCTTAATGACAAAGATTCTTTGTAACCAAAAGCCTATGATGAAAATAAAATTACTATGCTCTTAAGTCCTTTAAGGAAAAAATGGCAACACAACAAAATTAAAAAAATGAACCCAATGAATTCTCCCATTTTAATTTTCACCATGACAGATTTTTACTGTTGTAGTTTAAATTGTTTTGGGCCTCTGCACACATTTAAAGGCACCATATAATTGTACCAACTGCTATGCCAGATATGCCTAGCAGGAGATGTAATTATGGGATCAGAAATTAGATCCAGTAATGCCCTTTCTACTTGTCAAGTACAGTGAGAGCACAGGATCAGGATCCTCCATTCTTCCTGCACCAGCAAATGGGAAGCTAAGTACCTGCAGTTCTGGGACTGGGGCCAATCAGCTGACTTTCAGCCCCAGCCTTGCGACCACACCAGGGCCAGTTTGAGACCCTGGTTCAGTCCTAGAACCAGAACCAGCACCTAGCTTATTTCCATCCTCTGTTACAGGACTTGTGACATGTTCAATTTAAGATGCCATAAAAATGTTCTACATTATATGTTCTTGTATTATATTCTATGTTCATTATAATGTAGAACATTTTTACAGCTGGTTTCCTGTTTCATGGTGCCTTAAATTGGGTGCACAGGTAGCACACTTGCCATTTATGCTGTGATTAACACATTAATCATGGCATAAATATAATGTGCAGAGGGGGCCTTGGATAGATAAGTCATGAAAATTCATTAGGGGCAGCCCATAGAAATACCTTTATGTTGAAATGGTTGGGGTTTTCTCCGCATCAGATAATTTCTTATGGATCTAGTCAACTATGTATCCCATCAAAATGAATCACTGCAGACTGAATTTGGAACTACAGACTCCAGTGGTTATTGTAACATTCAGCTCTTCACAAAATGCATTGATCATTTTGGAGGGCCAGTCAGAACATACCTGGTTCAACAGAGAATGAAGGGACCAAATGAGGAAACCATTTAATTGGTGCTTAAGTTTTTTTCCCATTCAGGAAAACACTTAAGCACATAATTAACTCTGAGGATGTGAATAAGACCTATGAATTGAAGCATGTCCTTGTTGAACTGGCCTATCTGCTGAATCCAGACCTCTCAACAGGCTTAGTTAAATATGTGTTAACCTTTGATAGATCAGGAAATAGAAATAGAAATATTATTAGAACTGAGTGAATTATTGATAGTGAATATTTTACCCTGTACATTTAGGTTGTTTGGGAATTATTTGTCAGTATCTCATGGTAGATTTTTTTTAAAAAATTCTCAAATTATTCAGTAATTAAGTTCTGCAGAGAATTTTGTGTCTGTGGATTGTTCATTAATAGTTATTTGCAAATATATTAATTTTATTGTGAAGTATTATATTCCTAAATTCCATCTGTGTTATTTTAGTTATGAAGTTTAAGGATGGTTTCTGTTGCTAAAGTAAACACATCCAACTTTTTAGAATTGAGTTTCCTAAGCAAATACTTAAATTTAAAAATTCACAATTTCTTTTCCTTCCTTCCTGACTTACATTTTTAGGGTTTTTTGAGTATATATGGTAGGAGACTGACTGGTTGAAATAGTCATAAAAATTAACAAAAGGAAAAGAGTGAGTTAATTCACTGTATTATTATTATTTTCAGAAAAAAATATTAATGGGAATCTTTTGAAGTAGTTGCCAAGATTCTCTTAGAATTTAAATTTACACATTCTAATACTTTAAAATAATTCCATATTGAACTATAAATTAAATTACATTATATCCACATTCATTGCATTTACTTTTCATTTCCCATACTGAACAAATTAAAAATTTGTTTTCATAAGTATGATGCCAACTATCAACATATGTTCATCAAAATAACAATGAATTTTGTTTCTAATTTAATTCCCTGGCAGGGGTAAGCCTAAATTACAAGCCATTTAAAATAATTAGACAGCTAGGTCATTGTGTAAAAAATCTGTATTTTATAAAATATTTCAAGTATTCCTAACTGAAGTTCTTCAGTTTTCTTGATTGCTTCTGAATATATTATTTTCTAAACAGCAGCATTTTCTGCCCATGGTAATGTTACTTATTGTCTATTTATTTAATTTCTTTAGTTCATAGAAATATTGAGGATCACAGCAATAATATACCTTGGAACAAGTCTAGAAAAACCATTAAAAAATATTTTTATTGATTTTCACATTCTTATAACTAAATATATATATACTTGAAAGCTTTAAAAAGTAAAGGGATGCCTACATGCAGCACAATAATAAAAAAGGTGAAATCACAGGAACTAAAGCAGTTCTCTGAATCAGGGATATATATTTTACTAGAAATACATATATTCCACCAGTGCTCTTTAATACATTTCTAAATAAACACTAATGTGTAATACCATATTGGTTGGTTTTATAGCCAATTCATGGTACCATTTAGATTAGATACTAACCATCACCCATTAATTAGAAGCAGTTAGGAAAAGGTTTCTTAATAGGCTCTGCAAAAGCCTGAAGATATTTTCAATTGTTGGCCAGGTTTGGAACCAGGAACAGCACTGGGACTGGTTCAAGTCAAAAGTCCAGTAACCTGACAGTTAGCTGATTATTGGCCCAACTGGGACAACCCCAGGTTTAGTTCAAGTCCAGGGCTATTTGGGCTGGGCTGATTGTCAAAACCCTGTATTCAACAGCTCTGGGTCTTCCTCCACTGGGGACTTTAAAGCGCACTGGGAGCTCCTGATCCTAAACAGCCTGACAAGAGCTGCTGGGCATAGTGTTTAAAGTCCCTGACAAGGAAGCCTGTCAAAACTGCCTCAGTGCAATCTTTAAAGGTCCCCCAGGGCCAAGGACTCAGGAGCCTCCAACCACTGCCTGGGCCTGAGCACCCACGAAGTTTTAGAAAGACCAGCTCTTTAAAGCTCCAGGTGTGCCAGAGCTTACAGTGCAGGACTCATGGTGCAGGGCTTAGGCAGCTGGGGAACTTGCAGGATGCTCAGGCAGCTGCAGCATCCTTATAGGCTCAGCATTGCTATGCTGGCTAGCACTATGGAAGAAAGAAACTTGGGGGTCATCACTGACCACAAGATGAACATGAGCCTGCAATGCGATGCTGTGGCTAGTTAAGCAAGCAAAACGCTGGCTTACATCCATAGATGCTTCTCAAGCAAAACTCGGGACGTCATTCTCCCCTTGTACTCAGCCTTAGTGAGGCCGCAGCTGGAGTACTGCATCCAGCTTTGGGCTCCACAATTCAAAAAGGATGTGGAAAAGCTTGAGAGAGTCCAGAGAAGAGCCACGCGCATGATCAGAGGTCAGGAAAGCAGACCTTACGACGACAGGCTGAGAGCCATGGGGCTCTTTAGCCTGGAAAAGCGTAGGCTCAGGGGTGATCTGATGGCCACCTATAAATTTATCAGGGGTGACCACCAGGATCTGGGGGAACATTTGTTCACCAGAGCGCCCCAAGGGATGACAAAGTCGAACGGTCACAAACTCCTGCAAGACCGTTTCAGGCTGGACATAAGGAAGAATTTCTTTACTGTCCGAGCCCCCAAGGTCTGGAACAGCCTGCCATCAGAGGTGGTTCAAGCACCTACATTGAACACCTTCAAGAGCAAATTGGATGTTTATCTTGCTGGGATCCTATGACCCCAGCTGACTTCCTGCCCTTTGGGCAGGGGGCTGGACTCGATGATCTTCCAAGGTCCCTTCCAGCCCTACTGTCTATGAAATTTATGAAATCAATGAACTGGGTGGCCGGCTACCCAACTACCCAAACTCCATCATGAAGCAGCACCTGCAGCTGGGAAGTGGGGAGCTCTCAGCTCCCTAGCTGCTGCTTCCGTAGGTGCCTCAGGTACTTAAAAGAGTAGGTGTGCAGCTAGGGATCCCAGATTTACACCCACTTTTTAAGTTCCATGGCGCAATGAGCACAAGATGAGGGAGAAAATCCCTGATGTCAGACTCATTCCCGCCACTCTCCATCTACCTCTACCCGATTAGTGGGATCAGAGAAGGGTGCTGGAACCTGCCTCCAGTCTGATCCCACTAATTGGGTAGGGGGACAGCTGTGTACTGGACCCTGGGGCTGCCCCATACCACATCTCTCCACTCAGCTGAGCATCAGGATCTGTCATGGGTCAGTTCTGACATGGCCTGCATTCAGCTGAAAGTATATACCAGCAAGCCACAAAGATGTTACACATTATATGTTGGACAACTTTACAGTTTGTTTGTTATATTGTCATTCTATAAATTGGCTTTCACATGTGACCAAGTTACTATTTCTGGCATGATTAATACCTCAATTGCACTCTAAATGTAATGTATGCCAGGGCTCTCTGAAGCAAAGTATAGCAATATGGCTAGGGACCCTGATTGAATGCAGTATCAGACTTACCTAATTCAGGTCAAACTAGTCTATGAAACTTCTGTCCCAGATGCCTTCCTCATTCAAGTTAAATACCTGTCCTAGTGTGGGCCGTGAAGCTCAAATGAAGGGGATGGAAGTGGGTTTAAATCCCCTCCATGGCCCATGAGACCTCAGCCCAGGTCTGCATGGTTGGGGGGGCTGTCACCCTTCTGCCCCCCCTAGCCCTCTGCTCTAGGTGACTAGGAAGGAATAGCCACAGGAGGGTAGGGGGTAAAGCAGGGGGCATGCACACATCTCTGCCTCTTAAGTGGTGAGCAGGGGGGGAAAGCCAGGCAGACCCCAACTGGCATCCCATGCTGGTGGGAGAGGGGAGGCAAAGAGTTTTAATCCCCCTGTCCCCCTGCTTGGTCTTTGGCTGCTGCCCAGGCCAGCATCTGGCCATGCCCCCCATGGCATGGGTACAAACCTGGCAAGGGCTGCTTCCCATTCCTCCTCCAGGCACACCCTGGCTGGGGTCCCTGCTGGCCGGGGTGGGGGTTTAAATCCCTCCCCAATAATACTCATCAACCTGTTTGGGCCTATCCACACCCCACCTCTCAACTTTGTTGCCCTCTAGCCTCTCAGCCACTGGCAAAGGGAAAGGAGGGCTTGCTCTAGTGGCCCCGGCTTCTAGGCTGGGCCCCTGCAGGAATGGGGTTGCATTTCAGGAATCAAAAGTGAATTTCTATTCACTTGCTTCTTGGTTCAATCTACATGGGTTAAACTAGCCTGCAAAGATTGAATCAATTCAGGCTTACCCTTGTTGAATATCTGTACCTAGCCTATGAGTCCCTGTCTCTTCTTTCTCCCAGGGATTCTTCCTGTTTTATATTTCACTTTTATTTGTTTACCTGATTCTGAAATGATTCATCTGAAAATATGTGATTTGTTCTTTATATGTATTCATCTCTCCAATGACAGTAGTTTATATAAACATACCTCTGCTAACTTTAAAGGAGCTAGCTTTGGTACTGCTAATGATGTAGCCTTGATGGCATGGAGCTTATTACAGAGTAACTTCATGACTGCTTACCACATCTCTAAGGCACGTTTTGCTTGAGAAGTGAGTTCTGGGCTGCCATAGACAGACTGCTAGTCTACAACTAACTGAGGTACATCCGCATAAGCTGAAGTAACACCTTTGACTACACTGTAGACACAAACTCTATCAAGAAATGTGACATCCTCTTTTGTTCCCTGATTTTGTGATCTCATTAATTTTAAAATATTTTCTAGTATGTTATAATTACATCTTGAAGAGTTGAAATTTCCTTCATTCATTGTGGTAATCTTTTGAATGATAGCTAGAATGAAATTCATAGTGTTTTTAAAAAGCACATTAATATATTTAATTACATTTACATCAGTCTCTGTGCTAAAATGATAGGGGATTGATCAGTGTGCTATTTTTCCCTCCCCCTTCCTTGTTTGCACGAGTTGAATTTTTATTAAATTGGGCCCATATAGTAATATATACAAAGAGAAAACTGGCTTGTGTGTTACTAAAAACGCCCGTGTCAAATTACTTAGTTTCTCTTAGAGGATAGATGGGACCACTCAGATGATAAACTCATGCATGTTGTAGAAAAGCCAGCCTTCACAAAGAGAGAAAAAAAAAAACCTTGGTGATGATATTACATTATACCCCTGCAAAGGTACAAGCAGAGTTGGAATGACTGACAGATTTGGGCAGTCAGGTTTTGGGTAATAGTATGTCTGTGACAGTGGCAGGAGTGGATGCTGTACAGGGAGAGCACAGAACCACATATCTCTAGAGCGATCTGTACCTTATTCAATACCATCCCTGGCATCCACCATTCACTGGCTGAGGGACACCAAAAGAAACATCTCCAACCATCTCTGACATCTATCATCCACAAATTTATCCAATCCCTTTTTGAACTTGGCTCTGCATTCTGAGTCCACAACCTCCTATGGCAATTAAGTCCACAAGTTAACTACACATTGCACATTGCATAAAAAGTACTTTCTCTTGATAGTTTAAATCTGTCATTTACTAATTTCAGTGGATGCCCCCTATTCTAGTATTCTGGGACTTGGTGAACAACAGTGCCCTGTTCACTTCATAATTTTATAGACTGTATCATACGCCATCCCCTGCCACCCCCAAGCCTTCTCCTTTCAAAACTGAAGAGTCCTACCTAGCCTTTTAAGTCTTTCCTGGTATGACAACAGTTCCAGGCCCCTGATCCAGGTTGTGCTGTAATAATTTTTCTGGACCTCTAATTTTATATCTCCATTAAAGCATTTATATAAAAGGAAAGAAACACTTTACAATTTTACATAGTGAGTTAGTATTCTAGCCTTGCTTCTTAATGACTGTGAATGAATGGATATAGCAGTACCTACCGCATGTTGACTATATGTTTCAGTGACTATCGACATTTATTGTCCCCAGAGGTAAATATTGGCTTATGCCAATAGTAAAGTCAATATTGCTATTTTACATTTTCACTGTTACACTTCAGCAAAAACTTGTGGGGAAGGATGAAGAGTACAAGAAGGTAAGATATGGACTTTTGCCTAACTGGTCATTAACTGCTTGAAAACTTTTATTGTTGCTCCTTCAAATATTACAAGTTAAGAAAAAATGGGATGGAATTTATTTATGTCTGATTGATTTTGTGCATTTTTTTGCTGATATTTCTCTCTCAGTTAAGGACTGGAAAAGACATTATTTTCACTAGTCACATTCAAAAATGTAAGTTAGCTTTATTTTTGAGGAGTGTTGAATCCATGTGTGCTCCACTGTAATTTAAAGTTGCTGGCAAAACCCAAATGTGAGATCACAACAGCCAGAGTTAATGAGATATGTTGCTGAGACATCATATAAAAATAAGAAAACTTAAAAAGAACCTGAATATAACCTGTTCTTTCTATACAGAAACTTTTCATGCCCTAGCTAAACTCTAAATAAAGAGTTATTAATGGAAGCAATATCAGAACCTTAATTACAGCAGAAGTATTGGGCTAACAGTACTGTACCAAGAAATTAAACACAGAAAGGTACATCCATATAATGCATTGCTGAGCTTCTTGTTAATACTAGTAGAAGCCAGGAAATTGAAAGATAATGGTAAATCCTGGGCCTTGTGAAACTTAAAAAATAAATAAATAGAAAAAGAGAGATATAGAGGACACATTTCACCATAAAGTAGCCTTCAACTTTCTCTTGTCCTTAATCCACATTGTAACACTGGTCTGCAGTGGCAGATATGTAAGTACAAATGACAATACCACATTCTCTCCTCATCTTATAAAACACAGACCTTTACACCACCACAAAAATACAAAAAGCATCCCCCAAATTATTTACATTTAGATTAACTCATCTTTAATCATGCTCCAAAGCTGTCAAAATAAGGTTAACTGTTACTGTTGCTATATGAAGAAATATTCTTTAAAGTATTTTTTTTCATTTTTGACTTTAGGCCAAGTACAAATGCAATTAAAATACAACTCTCTTTATACAAAATAATAAGAATTTAAAAAAGAAATAAACAATGCAACACAAAAGAAAAGCACCCTGAAGAAAAACTGAAGACTAAATAAAGATTTGTCATTAAAAATCATTAGGGCTTAAAGCTGAAATAAAAACATAGCTTTAATTACAGTTTGGTATCTAATTGGGCCTCTGGACAACAATGGGTAATAAAAATATAAATGACAGTTGTGGATTTGATCCTGTGTAATTGGTATTCTGCATTTAAACTTTGACTAAAATAAATTTCCACCACACTGGAATGACTGAAGGACCAGGTCATTATGGTAGTACAAAATAGGGTATAACATGCTTGGGACAGACAAGGGATGAGACCTTTTCACCACTAAAACAACTGAAAAATCTTAACTGCAGTGCAGTGGGGCCAGGATTTCACCCCAGAAGTCTAACTAGTCACTTGTCTTTGTAATTAGCATGTTCCATCCTCCATTTCATTGCAGAAATGTGCAAATTAGTTTGTAAATGATTGTACCAGGGACACTACTTTGTGTGTGTGTGTTACCCCTAAAGAATGTATGACTGAAGATGTCTATTAAACCAAGTTTGTTACATTGACTTTGAAAGAAAAGAGATATGAATTGAAGGCAAGTATTTTTCTCAGCATGACCTGTTCTATTATCTTGTTATGCTGCCCTGACCCCATGAATTTAAATGATTAGGGAAACACACCAGACAGAAATCCAAAAATGGTCATTCATGCAATTTTAATTCTGCTTTATGCATGGTCTATGGACCAATTAAATTAACTTACAGTTATCTGAACACTATAGGCTTACTCAGTCACAGTTTCTACTTTTTTTAATCAAGAGTACAAGAAAAGTCATAGCTTTAATGTTTGACCTTTGTTAACTTCAATAATATATACTGCAGACTAATAAAGTGAGCTCAACAAAATAGTCTGCATGACTAAAATTCTCTCAGTGGCAAGTACATGGAAGGTTATTTCTTTTTCTTTTAACTTTTTGGCATCCATTATCCAACTGCCTGTTTTCCAACATTAAGAAAACTTTGCACTCTTATAGTAATTTCAGAACAAGGGAAAATATCCCTTTTCAAAATTAAAGTATTTCAATATTGCATCTCACTAAGCAAAACACTTATTTTCTTTTAATGACAAACAAAAAGTAAACATTTTAGGGTGGCAGAAGAACAGCAAAGCTCTAAGCTGTGAGCAAAGTAAACATCAGGTGAAAGACAAAAGGCTGGAAGAATTGATTATGCCACTTGGCTGCTCTCCTGAGGAAGATAAAAGAGGCCAGGACATGCTCTGCTACTCCCTGCATGTAGAAGTCAGGCTTGGAAACAATACTCTGACATCTCTGCCATGCAGATAACTTCAACAAGCAAGTGTGGTGATTTAACTATTCACATTGTGTATTTTTGTGCCCGCTGATTGACAGCTACAGAACATATTCTACTGGCCTGATCTTTGCATACTTGTTTTAATGAAAAAGAAAGAATTAAGGGAAGGAAGGTGAGGAGAGGGATTAGATTAGATTGAAAAGATTAAATGATTAAATAAAAGATGAGCTATGCTGAGAATAAAATATTCTGCCAAAATTTTGCATGAAGAATTTAAATCAGAGACTGCAGGGCCTAAGATATGTAATATTCTGCAAAGTTGTGCTTTATAAATAATGTTGGGAAATGTAACTTCAAAATAACATTATATATAGGGATTGATAGCTTTCCAGACACCAGGTTGTAGACATGCTATGGTTCCATAGTACTTTCAAGCTAGCAAATCAAAGGATTAATCCCACATCATTTCTATCTGCCTGCAATTCCCATTGTATAAAACAGTTGTTGAGGATTCACAACACTACCTAATACCAAGCTGGATCTGATGTTAAGTAATAGATAACATTTTGCTGAAAGTAAGATCTATCTTACAATCAGTGAATCAATGAGCAGTTATCTAAGGGGGAAAGGTCTCATCATTATTGAAATATGAACAGCGTTTCCTCTAAGCTGTGTGGCATGAGTGGCTGCGCAGGCATGCCTGGCAACGCAGCATGTGCACGCCTGCACAGCTGCACACACCATTCAGCTTAGAGGGATATGAACCCCTGAGAAAGGCTAATTAAATTGGTTCAGCAATTTCATAGATTTCATAGACATTCAGGCTGGAGGGGACCCCAAAGGATCATTGAGTCCAGCCCCCTGCCCCAGGGGCAGGAAGTCAGCAGAGATCATAGGATCCCAGCAAGATAAACATCCAAATGTGTCTTAAAGGCATTCAAAGTGGGTGCTTGAACCACCTCTGGTGGCAAACTATTTCAAACCTTGGGGGCTCGGACAGTAAAGAAGTTCTTCCTTATGTCCAGCCTGAATCGGTCACGGTGGAGTTTGTGACTATTTGATCTTGTCATCCCTTGGGGTGCTCTGGTGAACAGACATTACCCCAGATCCTGGCGAACACCCCTGATAAACTTATAGGTGGCCACCAGATCACCCCTGAGCCTGTGCTTTTCCAGGCTGAAGAGTCCCATGGCTCTCAGGATCTCATCTTAAGGTCTGTTCTTCTGACTTCTGATCATGTGCATGGCTCTCCTCTGCACTCTCTCAAGCTTCTCCACATCCTTTTTGAATTGTGGAGCCCAAAACTGGACACAGTACTCCAGCTGTGGAAAGATAAGGACAGCATGATGCACATATTTTACCATGTTGTTCTGGAGCCAAGTTAATGATGATTTTTTTTTTTTAACTTGGGCTTTGCTTCAGTTATGGATCCTAAAAACACTCATTTCTGGGAGCAGTTTTTAAGAAGAAGCTACACTGATGATCAGGATATTAGAATACAGTTTAGTAGGGGTTGCCCATAATAGAATGAATTTATAGCTAGACATTAAGAGTAAAAATGTTCATCCTTAGTGTCACAATTGCATCTCCTTCTGCCTTCTCTGCGATTGCAGATGACTGTCTGAGGACTAAATTTGGCTGTAACAATTATGGGCTTAATCATGGTATCCCCAAAACCAAAAACAAACAAAAACCTATGAGGGGGGATGTAACAGGGAATCCTAACCCTGTTACTAGAGAGCAAAGTGACTTCTTTAAGGTCAGAGTTTTCAGAGCACAGCCTGCTGGGACATCAGGGGTTAAAGGGTAGCTCTGCAGGCTGGTTAACTGATTGAGGCTATCACATGATTGGGAGAGAGCTCAGGCCAGATCTATATAAGCCCTGGATTGAGCTACCTGAGCAGATGGCCAGCCCTAGATGTGGTAGAATGGGGGGCTCCTGAATGCCCAGGAGACTGGAAGAAAGCTCTACAGCCCAGGACATAGGACAGAGTGACCCAGAGAGAAAGAGAGGCTTGGTAGCCACACTCGCTGCTTCTATTGTTTTTTCTTCTCATATTATAGCCCAGGGGCTTAGTGTTTACACTGCAATTTAAACTGGCAGTTTGGGCCGGGACTGTAAGGGGTGGTATAAGGAGGTCCCATTAGTGCCTGTGGGGCATGCAAGAGCTTTGAGCCCCATCAGGGGCAGGTTCAAGGACTGAAACGTTATTGAGCCCAGGGTAGGCAGAAAGCACAAGGTGCAATGAGAGACAGGAGATGGGGCCCAGAAGCCAGGCCTAAAGCAGTGGGATGAGGCTGCAGGACCAGCCACAGAAGAGGGGCAGAAGCCAGGAAGGATAAGTCCCTGATAGAAAAGAAAAGGAAAGGCCTAGAGTGCCCTAGAGATGTTGGGTCAAGCATCCCATCTAACTGGAGATTTGAAATCTGCAAGGCCTGTGGCATAGTATAAGAGTGGTATGGAGCTATGCAATTAGCCCTTAAGGCAGGAGCTCCCCACCTCCAGGTGTTCTTTGGAGTGATACCAAATCTAGGAACCCCTGGTGCAGCCTTCCATTTGAGAACCAGAAGAAACATCAAGGCATGGCAGGAAAGTGAAGGGGAGACTGTTCCCAGAGTGAGTCAGAAAAAAGGGGACTCCAGAGTGCCTCCAGAGATTTTCAGCCACCCTGAGGAAGACACCCTGTTATAGGGCAACATAGATTCTGAAATCTGAGTTGAACCTCCAAGTATTTCTGAGATCTCCTAGTTAGCCATCTCTGGCCTGGCTGTCAGCATGCCCTTTCCATCCTGTAGATGACCTGAAATTTGTTGGTCATTCCCATGAATGTCAAAGATCCTAGGTACTCCAAGGCACCCATGGTTAAGTGATGCCCTTTATGGCACTCATCTTGCCCCACATCTTTTGCACAATGGCAGTAGATTTATTTTATAAGCTTAGTAACTATGGTCTGCCTCCTTCCATGTGGAGTCTGAAAGGGCCTTGCTAAATGTTCAAATTAAAACTGGATAGAAAGAAGCTATAGAGTTGTTACAGATTTTCAAGCATTAACTTTATAGTTGGTTGGCTCTTTTTACAGTTGAATAGTCATTTTTATCAAGTAATAATTATTTTGCATGTATGGCTGGAACTTCATGACTGACCAGTTAATTGTGTAATATATATAACATGTAACAGGCCCCTAAGTCCCATATTCTAAAGTGGGAGTCTGTGTAGCATTCATTTATATGAAGAAATCTCAGTGGTCATAGTGACATTCTCCCAGCTATATCCCTTCTCCACTCTTCATTTTATTCCCAAAAACCTGGGAGAGGAGAGAAGGGGAATAACATTATATTATTCAACACCTTTCCCTTTGACAAATTTCAGGACGAAAAAAGAGTTTTATGTTCTGGTCATCTCCCTCTTAGCGATAAGTAAGGAAGTACACAGCCCCAAATTCTATAAAAATATCTATATTACACTCATAAAATATATCAGGATATAAACAAGCATTTAATTTACCCTGCACCTATGTATGAACACTTACCTGTTTGCACATGGTGAAAATGTAGCTTCTCACATGTTAAAATAAGTAGAATGCAGTAGGAAGAAACAAAAATGCTTAAAAGGGAAACTAATTCTCTGAGGATGGAAAGAAGCAAAACACAGTTAAATTAAAATAAAACCAACTAAAAAAAGTGTACTGGAAGAAAAAAACATATTATCTAAGTTACCAGTTATAGGTGTTGCTGGACTTACGTATAAAAAATAAATAAAAGGACCATTAGAATAATTACAAAAAAGAGAAAATTAATGTAAAGGGACTGGGAAGTAAGGAAAAACTCTAAAATAATTGAAACAAGAAATAAAACTGAGAGATCTGTGACCATGGGGAGAAGTGCAGTAGGAATAATGATAACTTACTTTCCTCCAAAAACATATTACAGACAATGAGTTTTGGTCCTGAAGTCTTGAACCAAGCATTAACACATCTTACATCAATAAGAATCACCTTGTTACTGGCTTCAAAGATTTGTAGAGTGTAGGGTAGTAGTCAGAAAATCAAAAGACATGAAAACAAGCGGGGCACTTTGACTCAGGACAACAGGACAAATTCCTACACTTGCAAAAACTGTTAGCACATCTTGAATGTCTGTTCAAACTGGCCAAGATTTTAGTCATCAAACTCTTGCACAAAGGCCTATACATTAATGATAAAGTGTTCAGTGGAAATGTAACTGGTGAGGAAAAATCTATATCCTATTAAGTCAGTTATAGCCAAACTAATATCTTATTGGCACAATTAGCTTATGGTATTCACCACTGAGCAACTGAGTACCTAATAATATTAAATAGATTTTTTCTCATCATAAACACTGTGTATGATAAAGAAGAATTACCATTTTAGGATGATAAGTGAAGGAAGAGACCTTAAGAGCCTAGTCCTTCAAGGTGACAGACATCTTTGACATAATGCAGTATGGCCTCAACAATCAATAGAATCATAGGGTGCTAAGTAACTCACAGGAAGCACATCTAAGACCTTAGTGGCATCCTCAAGGTTCTACATAAGTGGTCTTTTTTATACTAAGACAGTATCACACTACGGTATAAAATGGCATAGTTATACCAAATTACATTATGGTATTAATAAGATTCATGGACAGGAAATCTAGGAATTGAGCCAAAATTTCTAATCTAGTGCCTTAACCATGAAACTATCCTTATTCCCTGATAAGGCATCAGCAAGCGGGGAGGATTCATACTTTTTAAAGATTTTTAGGCAGCGAAAGAAAAAAAATAGGCATTAAGCTGCTTACAGACATGACAAAAAAAGGCGCTTCAGTTTCAGCTTGGTGCACCCCTGCACTAATCTCAATGCATACCCAAAAGAGGCATCGCATTAGTTTGACCTGGCTTGTCCAATATCTGTATAGATTGGGAACTTCAGTGGGGATTTTTGGCACTTTTATATAACAGTTGATTTAATCAGCTTTAGTCAAAAGCACCCAAAAACCCTACTGAAGTGTCCGGTCTATACAGACACTAGGAAGCCGGATCAAATTAACACGCATCCTCTTCCAGTGAAGTGCTGTTTTGCTTTGTTTTTTTTCTCATCTGTCAGTGCCCTTATGATCTTTCTCCAAGAAAAGCAAATAGGAGGCAAAAAAGACAGAATAAAACCCAAGGAGGGAAGCAATAGAAGGAACAGCAAAGAGAAAAGACTTAATGGGTGTCTACATACATGCTCTGACGTGTTCTAATAAGAACACTTTAGAGCAGACTCAATTAATCAAGTCTGCTCTGTGTCCTAATTAGAATGCTCTGGCACCACCTCAGTGTCACATGTATAAGCCCCCATGGGTTTAAAAATGGCCATTGGGACATTTAACTGAAGCTCATTAAATGACATTAGTTAAAGCAACCTTTTCATTTTTAAATGAATAAGGGTTTAATACACATGAAACTGCAGCATTTTAGGAACTGCTCTAATTAAAAAGCCTCAGCCCACCCCCAAGCACATGTACAGGCACCCAGTGTGTATAGTGAGTAAGTAAAAGGGTAGAAAGCAATGAGAGAAAGGATACATTATAGCCAGCATTAGGAAGGTGGTGATTATGAAAACAAAGAAAAGGGTGACAGACAGTAAAATAAGAATGGTGAATATATATTAGAAATATATAGAGGTAAGAGTTTAAACAGAGAAAAACCAAAGGCAGAGCACTATGGTTGCATCTACATATGTGCTTTACTGTGGAGTAGACTAATTAGCTCCCCAGTAAAGCATCACCATCTACATGTGCAGCCGCATTAGGCTGAAGTAAATTAATTAACTCCACTGTAAGATAGTACTGTTCAGGACAAGTACTATTTTAGAAAGGAGTAAGTAACTGCAATCAAACGCACATATAGATGCTGACTGCAGGCATACTTTGTGCCCAGTCAACCCAGCCACACAGGCTTGGCAGTTTTAGCAGCCTTGTACCCCAGCCAACTCCTTTGCTACCTGATGCCATCACCTGCTGCCTAGGCCTGACCCACCCCCCCATACTTCCTGCCAGCATGGGCCTGCCCCCTGGACACCACTGCCAGCCACCACCCAATGCTTCCACCCGCTGCCTGGGCCTGACGGCCCCCCCCATGCTGCCTGCCAGCCCAGACTGCCCTGGACACTGAGCCACACCTCCACTGCCAGTCACCACTAGATGCCACCACCCACTGCTCAGGCCTGACCCCCAAAGCCTGCTGCCAACCTATGCCACATGCCACCACCTGCCAAGCCAGCTCCCAGCTGCCATGTTGGGCCCCACACCCACTGACACCCAAAGACAGGGGCCCAATTGGAGACATGGCAAGATCACTAAACTCATAACCATCTGGGAGGTCCAGTGGCAGTTTGCCCATGCCACACAGGCCAATGTCCTCATCTTTGGTGCAATGACCCAGCAGATGCAGGAGCATGGTCGCCAGGGGACTGGCCAGCAGTGCTGGGTGAAAGCCAAGGCCCTGAGGGTGCAATGGTTCTCAGACCACACTAGCCATTCCAGGGTCACCCCCAGAATAATGCCTTTCCTCTGTGAGGTGAAGAGGTTCTTGGCCCCCACAGACCCTGGCAAGGCCCCTCATATGTTTCACAACACGGATGGACTGGAGGAAGCCAAGTCAGAGGCCATGGGCCAGGAGGACTCTCCAGTGCAGGGCACCTCAGGGCTCCCATAGCAGGTCCCCCCATGCTCCTCACTGTGCTTTCCACTCTCAACCTCATTGGGCAGCTTAGGCAGCCCTGGCCACCACCTTCCCTGGCTACTATGGCAGAAGCCCACCAGTGAGGACAGGACAGGGATGTCTCCTGCAGACACCAGCTCCAGCTCTTTGCCAGAGGTAGCCACTGCCCAGCCAGATACGTGCTGCATCTTGCTGCCCCAGGATGTGTCAGTGAGCCGGACCTCATCTCCACACCCAGGAACATCATCTGATTTCTGAGAGTGGCTGCCATACCCATCTGGTAAACTCCATACAGATAGAAGATCTGGGGGAGAGGGGATACTGTGACCACCTGTTCCTATGCCAGCTCCCTGCCCACCCTAAGCTGTGCACCTGGAGCTAGGATCCCCGCATGTGCTAGAATCCCCTTCCATTCCTGACATGCCTGGACAAGCTCCAGCTTGTCATGGCATGCCCAGGTGATGCTGACAAAAGGCACACTTGGGGTGCATCCCACATGTAGTAGGGGCCCTGGCCTGGGGCACCTCTCCAGAGAGGCCCACCAGGGGGAGTGGGAGGTATCACCAGGTCGAAGTCCCATCTGGGCAAGAGCCCAACCTGGGCATTGCAGGCCCAGCAGCATAGGAGTGAAGTGCCTGGCCTGTAGGGAGGAGAAGGGGGGTGAGGATTGTTCCAGAGCTACCACTGCTGCCCAAGTAACTTACCATGGTTCCTGGGGGTGGGGGTGGGGGGGCAACCCCCAAACTGATGGCAGGCAGTGCATAGCCCTTCTATACAGTGGATGTTATCTCTGAAATGTTGCAAACTCTCACAGGCAGGCTCTCTGTCCTTGCTCTGCAGAACCAGCTGCTGGCCTGCTGCTACCAGAGATGGGGCTCCAAGGATGCCTACAGCCTTTGCAGGTGCACTCCGCAAGCACTGGCTCCATCAGTGGTGAAGCCAGGATCAGACAGCTTTTCTCAAGTAGCTGGTCACTGTCTCCAAGGAGAAGCTAGAGAAGAGTTGCAACTTGGACTGCCACTGGCTCTACAAGTTCCTTTCACAAATGAAGAAGCATATTAAAAATGTATCATAGCTTTGAATGTAAGAGTTCTCCATGGAAAAGATATCTGCTTGCCATGTATTTTTAATGATTAAATCATATTTGAATTTAACTAGAATTTCATAATCCTACTTGATAACATTATCTGCTGAATTATATACCTCCATATAGATATAGGGACTACAGTATTCAAAGAATTGTGCTTTGGGTTTTCCTCTTCTATTTGTTGTCATTATTCCTGGGATGTCCACTATACCTCAGCAAGGTTTCCCTAGTCCCACATAACAGGCATCTAGCTTCCCTCTGGGAAGTTCCTCAGAAGACTTCCTGGAACTGAGTTGTAAGTAGTTGAAGGCCTCTACAGAAGAGGACTGGAGTCTTTGTTCTTGCAGGTTTGTAGCATGCCAGTCTTTCTTCATTTTATCCCCATGTTTACTTTCACCAAATGTCACAACTACTTGGCATGGTACATCACAAGCCATCAAAGAAGTGAACTTATCCTTTAATCAAGTGTATATAATAGCAGTGTTGTCCTGCCCATAGTAGGCATTCAACGTCACTCCTGAGACTTACCTCCACCTAATTCCCACTGTAATAAATCTCCTTTCATCCCAAAAATAATAGATGGTTTTGTATAGAAAATGGTTATTTGCATGCATGTAGATTAAAAGTCTGTAAGGTTCCTCTAACTACAGACTGAAAAACACTGTAATATTATAGGGATGTGTAACTTGGAATGTAATGAGAGAAAGCAGTAGCATAAATTGACTATATACAATTTCATGCATATCATAAGGTGAACATTCCAAAAATGGAAAGATAAACTGTACCCCATTTTGAAGACTGTATTATTAGTGTCTTATCCCTTCTCCTAGTACCTGTATTTACAGTTCAAAGACTTTTGTGGCCAGGGATATCTTCACTTCAAAGGCAAAGCCTTTATGAAGATACTCACAAAGGGAGGAGTCTCCCCTTTTGAAAATTTTATCTTTAAATACTGTGCTGTAACAGATATTTCTGCTACAGGTCCTTTGTCTTGGACTTGCTATCTTTGAAAGAAAAAGAAAGAAAAGAAAAGTAAAGAGAGATTCTTCAACTACCACAGGCCCACATTCCCCTGTCTCTTCAGAGGAAGTTTTCTGAACATATTTGAGCTGATCAGAAGAGAGAGGGAAAGCAAATTGCTAGCAGTGGTAGTAAAAAGAAAGTCATCTGATAAGCCTGTATCATAGTGAATTGAATGCCTGCTGAACTATCCTCCAGTTTCTTAACACTAATATCATTATGTCTCGTACTCCACAGTATTCACTGGCTATTTATTTTCAAGAGAGACACAGTTTGACAAAATAGCAACTTTACTTGATGAAAGCTGGTTTCACATATCACTTTTGTAAGGATCTGGTCACTTTGTAGAGAAAATGTTGGAAATCTCCCTCAAGGTGATTTTTAATTACCTAAGGGTAATTGCTTCAAAGAGAAAATAGTAAAGCTTGTTTGAAATTATCCCATTTTTATGTATAAGCTCAATGCTGAAGAAACATGTTAGAAGTGATTTTAATTTGCAGGCTGTTGAGTGAAAGGGGAAAAAGATGTATTTTACTCTGACCCTTATTCCAGATAATCAGAATGTCATTTCAGTGGTTAATACAGAGGGAGTTTTGATGCTTTAGAAAGAAACTGGAAGATATTGTTCATAGATCACCTTGGAGAAACCTCACAGTGAATACATCTAAAGTTTAAAGAATATGCATACACCCACACACACACAAACATCACTCAAGTATCACAGTTAGCACCCGTGATACACTATGGGCCAAGCCCTCTCTCTGAGTAGCCTCATTAAATTGTACAGGAGTAATGGAGATGGAATTCAATCCTTTACATCTGTGTTTTCTCACTCATTTTACATTATTTGCTGCATCCTTTGGGTGCTTGCACTTTAACTTGTCAGGTGACATTATCAGAATATGGCTGAATAGTGAAGAGTTTCAGCAAAAAAAGGACTCAAGGGTTTGTGAGTAACTCATGAGTCTAAGAATAATCAAGGCTGAATACTATGATAGCATTAGGACCCTGGGAGTATTCATACAAATTTGTTTGAGTCTTGGGAAAGTTTTTCTGATAGAAAATGGGGCCGGAATGCTATGCAGATGCTGCATAAGTCAGACAGAAATGTACTGGCAAAGGGCATGTTTGACCAGCTCTAAGAATTAGCTGATGCTAGACAGGCTGGCAACCATATCACATAACAGAAAATAATCATTACATTAATATTTAAAAAATGAAAATGCAAATAGCACAATAGGCCCAAACCACCATTATTTTTCTTTAATACAGTAAGATAAATGTATTATATGCATAATTATTAGGGGTGTGTGAAATGGGCCATATTAGATTCAGAGTCAGCCTGAATCGGGGACAGTGATTCAATTTGTTGATTTGGATCACTGTCCCAATTCAATTTGGCCAAATCTGAATCTGAAGATTTGAAGCTGATTCAGAGAATCAGCAATTTGGCCATAGACACAGCTTTAAATGTTTTTTCTACATACCTCGAGGTACCAGGCATGGCTTGTGAACACTGCGATGGTGGGGCAGATGGAACGTCCCACAGGAGCTCGGGGTGATCCCCGCATGCTCAGCAGCAATTCCAGAAGTGGCATGGAAGTACTTCTGGTCCACTTCTGCATCTGCTGATGAACGTGTCCCCCCCACGCCAGCTCAGTGATTGGCCACAGAGGGACCCCAGGTGCCCTCTAAAACCCAGGAGGCACCAGTCACTGAGCCAGGGAGCGGTGGGGGGGAGCCCCCCATGTGCTTCCCAGAAGACCTGGAAAAGGACTGGAAGTGCTTCTGGTGTACTTCTGGGTCCACTGCTAGGTGCGCTGGGGACCCCCCCCACAACACGCTCCTGTGGGATGCTCCATCCACCCCAGCATCTCAGCATACATGATCTGCCTGGTACCTTGAGGTATGCAGAAAAACGTTTAAAGCTGTGTCTATGTTTGAATCATCAAATCTTTCTGAATCTCTCCAAATCAATTCAGAGGGTTCTGATTTGATTTGGAGAGATTAAAGAGTCTCTTGATTTGATTCAGATTTGCAGATTCAGCTGCCGAATTGGGCTGAATCTCTGCCATATCGAATCAGCGACTGAAGCTACATGCAGTCCTAATAATTATCACATCTGTTATGCCCCAGATTTATTTACAACTGAAGAATCAATGAGTGTCTTACACATAAGTTTTACCTAGTCACCAGACACTTCTGTGTTGCTGACTATCATCATATGATTTCAGGATGTTCTACATAAATTTGACTGGCAGTTGTGAATTTAATTTCTCTGAAGTCTTTTTTCCTGTTTTGGTAACAGAAATGCTACTTGGAATATGGTTATTTTTGTTTATATATTTTTTTCTTAGATGCCATAAATTGGTATAAATTACATATCAGCTCTTTATCTTGCTTATTTCTTCTTTATATCTGGTACTCTAGTTCTGCCAAC
Organism: Crocodylus siamensis; assembly: GCF_052110815.1. Lineage (NCBI taxonomy): Eukaryota > Metazoa > Chordata > Crocodylia > Crocodylidae > Crocodylus > Crocodylus siamensis. Next base: position 152,607,024 of record NC_143396.1, on the reverse strand, counting down.
TAATATTTAATCACAACTTCAAGTAGGTTTAAGGCAGTCCAACTAAATGTAAGGGAGGTTGACAAAGTGTAATGATATCATATTAAGGCACATCATTTTTTTCTGGATTTGGGCCAGCATGCATGTGTATAAATAGCTATTGTGGTGTCTGTAGGACTAATTTTAATGTTGGGGAAGGATAGGATATTAATTTTAAAATATTTCATGTTATCCTTCCACACCTTTTTAAAATTCATCCCTTTTTATTTTACGAAAAAAGAATCCACAGATTTACTACAGGAATGTGACTGAATTATAGTATTACATTATATATTTTGATCTAATCCTGAAAATCACAATAGAATAAGCATAAAACTCTTTAGAAATGAACATTATCCTTATCAAAGTAACACACAAGTTTTACAACAGTCCTACCTACTGTGACTCATATATCACTGACAGTTTCCCACTAGTGGAGGGGTTGTGATTCAGGGCTTGCAGAGCCTGAGTGTTGTTTAAACCTAAAGGTGGTTGACAGCCTCAGGGAATGATAGGGAGCTGTGAAGCATGGATAGTATATTGTGGGTTAGCCCTGTAGGCCAATAGGACCTTCTCTGCAAGTGCACTTGGGGTCTCAACAGTCAGGGACCGGGCCAGAAGGACATCTGGGATCTGTCAAGGCGAGATTGGGGGGAGACTACACCAGTGGGAAACACCTACTCAACGGAACATCTGGGACTGATAGGCGAACACCACTGAACATCCGGGCCTGAGCAGCATGTGACTGGATATTCGAGGCCAGATGGGCACACCTACTTTACAAGTTATTACTTTTATAATAAAGTGATTGATATCTAGTTTCATGTCCATTACTTTTAACGTTTTAGTTTTTAACATCCATTACACTTACTTTTTTCCAATACACATTTTTTCCAGCAATCTAGGAGAGATGCCTCTTTCCCACTGCATATCACTACCACCATGAATTAAAATGAATCTTTTATCTAAAACAATAGATTTTTGAAAACAAAATGCTATTCTGAACTTAATTAATGAGATCAGTGCACTAAAATAAGAGCCTAATTTATCATGAGATGAATTGTGGAGTGGACATTTAACTAAGAGAAACACATTCTTGAGAAATACCACACCAAGGGACTTAGTGTTCCTTTACCGTTATTACATTACCATTAATCTAAGATTTATCTAAAGTTACAAGCCAGAAAGGATGAGCTTTGTTCTGAAAATAACCATAAATTGAACTGTCCAGATTTTGATATCAATAGAATTTTAAATATTGCTTAAAGGTAATTTCAATTAATATGTGATGATTTGTTCACCTCAACAAATGCCAGCCTCACATTTTGTTTAAATTGTCTAACCATTAATACTAACAGTAGTATATCTAGATTTTGCCAAGGAAATCCCAGCATCTAATAAATTGATCTCCCTCCCAATTCCTGCATATTATTCCAAGAGTAGCATATAAAATGTATTGGTCTTCAAATATGTCATGATCACTTGTGTAATTCTGAAATTATAGAATAGTAATTGTCAAATACAGTCTTGAAGTCAAGATTCCCTTATCTCTTCCTCAGTGACGCATAAAATATGTATTTCCAAACTCTTAAAGTTGAAGTAAACCATAAAGAAACTTGTGCAAATCAAGTGAGCTGTGGAAGAACCAAGCAAGATAAACATTGTGAAGACAGTACTTTAAAATATAACCACAGAGGAAATCTTGTAGATATATCTGTTGCTCCCACATTTGTAAATGGCAAAAAAAAAGCTTTTAAAGGGGTTGAGTGGAAATAATCGGTTAGTGTATTAGATGAGATTTCTCTGCACTGGTTATTCAGTTTGTATACCAAAATGGAAGTATATTATTCCTGGAGAGCCAATGATTTGCAGCATGACATGTTGTTACTAAAATTTGTATCAATCAGGATATATAGGGCCTGAATTTCAGAAGTGTTGAGAACCTACTACATCTGTTTACTTAAGTTGGAACTGTAATTGCAAAACACCTGAAAATCAAAACACACATAGATTACAGCAAGCCATCACACACAGAAAATGTGTGTGTGTGTGTGTGTGTGAGAGAGAGAGAGAGAGAGAGAGAGAGAGAGAGAGAGAGATTTAAAGCTGATTAATCACAAATATGTCATTTGTATTCCTAGTCCCTTGGGGAATTAATTTGCTTTGATATGTCCTCAAATGGTATAAACATTTGAATAATTTCCTGTGAAGTAAAATGGATCAGGTCTTTTCTTAAATAACTGCTTGGGTACAAGTTCTTACCCACTGGTAAGTGGAAGCTAAACTATAGTAACTTCCCTCTCTTTCATTGAAGGCTAAGTACTGTGGTTTACCTTCCATTCGCTAGGCAATCACCTCAGAGCAGCTGATATGCAAATAAAGTTCTGCACCCTTTCAACCCATAGTAAACTGTTTGGATTTTGATATCATAAATCCTTGGAATTGGGCAGTCTGGAAGGCAGCTAATGCAGAACCAGGCACTGGGAAGAGTTAGTTCTCTGGAAAACTAGAGAACTAGCTCCACAGGGATAAGGAGCTCCCTACAGAACAAGCTGTGTGATTTCACTTCAGTTCTTCCCAAACTACATTTTCCACAATTTTTTCTCCCCCAACCCTGGAAAGAAAAAAAACCCCAAAACTTTTGTCCCACTTTGGATGTTCCAACTAATTGTAGTCATTTTTGTTTGTTTTTGCAACACTGATTTCAGTGAATAAAAAGTTAAAATATCGATGTTCCTCTCTGGTAAGATTACAATATTTGACAGCTGATATCGGAGCAAATATTGATGTATGCAAGTAATCAGTTTAGAACAGAGTGAGTAACAAGACCATTCCCTTTTGTAAATAATTGCTAACCAAGCACTGGTTATGAGAAATTAACAATTTCTCTGGCTTTCCTGGCATCACATAGATAGATATTCTTCCCCCAAAAAATCAGACCATAATGACTGTAGTGATGTGTTTTGCAGATATAGATATTTGCCTTTGACTTAGTAGAGAATGAGGTCATTCTCTAAGGTTGGGACTTAAATAGATTTTCCATCATGAGTCCTCCTTTTTCTTTCCTCATAAGTTTATGCAACTCTTTTCAGGAAGAAATTTGACATGCTGTGTCCCAATTCAAAAGTAATTCTATTTTCAAGATATTGGACTAATTTGATTGCACTTTTAAGTTATTCAAGTGTATGGGGGGAGGGTCATTCAAGTTATCACACACACACACACGCAACCCTTAAAATGTTTGTTTGCTTAAGATCTTCAGGTTTAAACATTTCAAATCGGCTCTAGATATCTTATACCCCCAGCTGCTAAAAAGTTTACCTGAGCCACTTTCTGGTCAGCAATACAAATATATTTTAGAATATAAGGGAAATCCCATACTGAAGGAGTACTAAATTTGTACAAGTGTTCAAACTGGCAAGATATGTGCTCTGGATAACTAAAGGCTTGTTAGCCTGACATCAGTCCAAGATAAAATAATGGAAAACTCAAAGAGGATTCAGCTGTAAGAAAGGAAATCCTGGAATATAATTAATGCCAGCAAGATAGGTCTCCTCAAATAAATCTAATTTTGTTCTTTGGTGAGATTAGAGGTTAATTTGATAAATGTAACTGTGTATGAGTAATAGACTTTCTAAAGGTGCTTGTGAATAGTGCACACTACTCTGTTTTTAAAAAAACAGAACTGTCCAAAATTAATAAAGCATGTGTTAAATGGATTAAGAAATGCATAATCGGTAGATCTCAAAAAGTACTTGTCAGTTCAAAACCAATACCAACTCAAGGTTGCCTTAATGATATTCTGCATGGATCAGTAGGCCCAATGGTATTTAGCATTTCTATCAATTATCTAGAAGTACATTTAAATTACCATTGATAGCATTTGCATTTGGTGACAACAAGTTGTCTGAATCATTTGGCAAACTTGGCCCACTCAAACAAGGTGTGTTTTATTACAACTGGATGTAAATGTGCACATTCAGAAACTAGGAACAAAGGCCATAATGAATAGGAGACTGTATCCTAGAAAAAAATGACTGAAAATATTATGGGAAATAGTCAACAACTGACCCAACCTGAGCTCCTAGTGCAATGCTGTTACAATGATAAAAAAACCCAACAAAAATAAACCATAGCATGATCATTCCATTGACAAAGAAGTGTAAGTAGTAAAAGTGAGGTTGGGGTTTGACCTGAGGGCATCACAGCTCAGGGGACCAGGAACAGGCAAGGTCAGGGAAGTAAGGGTCCAGATTAGAGCTGCGTGTGAGGGGATCAGGACCAGGTGGGTCAAGAAACCAAGTTCTAGACGGGACCAGTCACCCTAGATAGAAAACTGGGCCAAGGGGTGAGATGTGGGAGGTCATGAACTGGGGACAAGGATCCAGGCTGGTGTCACAAGCCAGAAGGTTTGGAGCAGGTAGCTATAACCAGGTGTATCTCCATGTGTACTTAACGCACCCAAATTTTCTGGCTCATTAAAGTGCTCCCCCACACATGTCTGCATATCAGCCTTCTTCAGGAGCAAATGGATCCTGGCAGGAGCAGCCTGGTCCAGGGCTAATTCTGCCCTGTTCTATCCCCCTGCAGCATCCAGGGAGAGCTCTAGGCTCCCCCAGGTGCCATCCCTGGGCTGGCAGAGGGCACAGGGGCTAAGCCCTGAACTGCAGAGGCTGAGAGTTGGGGGAAGCTATCCCAGCTTGGTGGGCTTAGTGGACAACTCAGTCCCAGCCAGGGGTAGATTGGGCTGGCCCCAAGAGTTGGAGAAGCTGTCCAGGCTGGGCAGGCAGCTGCCTACCAATCACATGGAGATAAACCTATCCCAATTTCCACAGGAAAGAGAGAGTGTCCTTGATGCTGGGCAGCTGCCTACCAGCCACGTGGAGATTGGGACTCATCCCAATTTCCACAGGGCAGGGAGGCAGCTGCCTAGCAGCTGAGACAGCTCTCCTAGCCATCTGGGGATCAGGACAGGCCTTGCAAATGCAAGCAGCAAATTTACTCATGATTAATTACTACACAGAAATGTACATGTAGACACGAACTAGGAGCAAATTTGCCTCTATGGCAGCCCCTGCCTCAAGACTTTAAAAGCCTGCAGGCATTTTGAGCCCTTGAGCACACATGTAGGGAGCCTGAGGGCCATTCCAGGTCCCTGTGTCCTCCTGGGTAGGCCAAAGGCCAGCTGCCTCAGCCAGCCTGCACCTCAGTGCTGCTGCCTGGCACTCCAGTGCTGCACGTCTGCCAAGCTCATGCCATGCAGGCCTGTAGGGTGCTGCAGGATGCTGCAGGCTCCTGCCAGGCCTTCCAGCACACAAGCCCAGCTGCAGGCAGCTTCTAGCTGCTGGGCCCAGCTCCAGCTGCCTGCAGCCCACCCTCAGCAGCCTGCCCAGAATCTGCAGGTGCTGTGGGGCACTGCCTCACAATGCAGCTCTCTGTCCCATGCTGTGACCCTGTACTGAGCAATGGAGGCAGCTGCCCAGACCCAGCAGCAAAGGGACAGTCAGTCAGGGAGTGCCTGCAAGTCCATGCCCTTTATGTGGCAACTGATGGACACCCTTATGCTCCAGGACCCAAGCCACAGCCATGCTGTGTACAGCAGCACAGGCAGCCTGCCTGGTACCCATAGTGATGTGTAAGCAGTGCCAGCTCCTCCCTGGTGGGGGCCCCAGCCAGGCACCCACTTGCTGTGCCCTGCCACCCAAGCACACTGCCTGGAGCCAAATGCCAAATACCACCACCACCAGCAGCCAGGACCAAGAGGAGTCACCAGCCATGCCCGCCCTAGCCATGTGGTAAGGCTCACACTGCGGGGAAGGCCCTCCCTGCCTCTACCCTGCCCCTGCCCCTGCCCCTGCTCCCTACCCAGAGTGCCCACATTCCCCTGGTCCCAGGTTTCCCCCCTCCACTCCCCACAGCATTCAGGGAAGTGGGAGAAAGTGAAAAATTTTATTGAGGTGGGAGACAGTGCAAAACTGCAGCTAGGTGGGGCCTTTCACATGCTGAGGAACAGGTCAATGCCAGTAGCAACATTCTCCTCAGCTGTGAGGGGCAGGGATATGTTGTACAGCTACAGGTAGCCCTTCAGACAGTTTTGAAGCAGCCCGGTGGTGGGAGACAGGGGAGAGCCAGGGATGCACTCCAATCAGCTCCACCAGCCCCATGGAGCTCAGCCCAGTGGTGGGAGTCAGGCAGAGCCGGCACTTCACTCCACCTCCCACCACCCACCTGAGTTCAATGGGGCTGTGAGCAGTTCGAAGTGCAGCCTGGTGGAGGGAGGTGAGCAAAGCTAGGGCTGTGCTCTACCTCTCGTTGCTGGGCTGAGCTCCACGGAGCTGCACTGGCATAGAATATTCCCAGTGCTGGTCCCAGGTGAGAGCAGCAGCCTCCCATCATCTGGTGCAGATCTGGGGGCCTGCACCCCCAGGAGGGCTGTGGAGCTGTGCACTCAGATCTGCACTCAGATGACAGGAGGCTGCTGCTGCTGCTGCTGCTGCTGCCTGGGGCCAGTGGCAGCATCTGTCTTCCCTGGCACTGGGTGCAGCCTGTGCCCAGTGCTGGTCCCAGGAAGCAGCAGCAGCCTCCTGTCCTCCGGCACAGATCCAGGGGTCCACACCTCTGGGAGGAGTCTGTCACATTCCCACAGCCCTCCTGGGGGTGTGAGCTCCCAGATCTGCATGCCAGATGACAGGAGGCTGCCTCTGCTGGCAAGTTTTGCTATCAAGAATTAGAGGTGCATTTTCCAAGAAACCTCTGTACCTATCTCCTTGAAACACAGCAGGCCTGAAGAAGGGGCTACCATCCCTGTCATTTGCATCTGAATCAGGCAAGAAGTTTGAACGTTGTAGGCATTTTTATGGTTCCCCATGGTTTCGACAAAACAAAATGGGACAGTGCTTCAAAATGAAATGAAACAATGAAATGAAACAGTGTCCATTCAAAATGGTGAAATGGGATGTCAAAACAAAATGATGGTGTTTTGCACAGCCCTATGGGCTGGGCACCCCTCACTCCATGCAAACAGTTTCTTGTGCATTACCCATGACACATGCAACAGGGGCACTCTTGAGGCACAGCATTGGCATAGGGCTGGTCCAAGGGTTCCTCCCTAGAGAGGCCCCCTGTGGGTAGGGTGGAAGCATGGACAGCTCCTCATCCCAGTCATCCAGGAGCCCCATATCCCCCAAGCCTGGGCCGTATTGGGCTGGGTGGCAGCACAACAGATCAACTGACCTGAATGGGGAGGAAAGGGAGCACTGGGGTCTGGAGCCATGGCAGCAGGTGCTGCCAGGAGCCTGGCCTGTGCCCACCTGGGACAGGGATAGGGACAGGGAAGGCAGACTGCTTCACTGGGGAGTGAGCAGGGATGGGGCACTCAGCTGGTGGCTGTCTGAGCCCAGGCCTCCCTGGCTGACTTACCATGGACCCTGGGCACCAATGCACACCCGACCCCCAATCTGAGGTGCAGAAGTGCATGGCCCCTGGTACAGAGCATCTTAGCTGAGAAATGCTGCAAACTCTCACAAACCACTTCTTTTTCATGGCTTTGCAGGTCCTGCAGCTGCACACGCTGCAGAGGCGGCAGTTGGCACCTGGGACCCTGAAGTTGCACTGACTCTGCCAGAAATGGACCCAGGACTGTACTGTCCTCCTGGACTGGCTGGTAATAGCATCAGAGGATTGGCTGGAGAGTACAGGCCTGGTGGATAGAGGAGGACATGTGGGACACGTGGGACCAGCCTGAGAAGGCATGGGACTGGGCAGACCAGGATTTCTGGATGCAGCTCCTGGCCCTGGATCACAAGTGGGTTGAGGCCCAGTGGAAGCAGAACACAATCCTGACCAAGGCAGTGTAGGCCACAGATGATGACCACCAGGTCCTAGGCACCATTTTGGACCTGGCAATTGCCTTTGTGCCACCTGCTGGCCGGTACCCAACCCAAGTCCTGGGTCCTCTGCCACCCAGCCCCCCTGCCTGGGCCCAAGCCAAGAGCTCACACTGGCCCCACACAGGTACAGAGCCAAAGCTGCCTGCAGTAGGACCAAGACTGCACCCTAGTGCCCAGCTGCAGGTCCAGCACCCCTGGCACGAGGTGACTGCTGCACACCAGAACTTGCAGAGCAGAGTTCCTGAAGACACAGGCATCATGGGAGCTTCCTGCCCAGCCAGCACGCACATGTATGAAGGCCCCATGGTAGTCCACTACAGCCTGGAGCACCACAAAGTGAAATCCCCTCCAGCTGTATTAGGGCTGGTTGCTATGAAGTGGGCAGGTGACAAGGATGTGGGTCCCATCCAGGGCCCCGATGCACTCACAGAATCCTTTATTTGTGAGTAGTTTTCTCATGAGTAAACTGAACTCACATCAAATGCACATGTAGATATGCCCAGTGAAGGTGATTTTGAATACTGCAATGGTAAGACAAAGATAGGAATTCTATACCCAAGTCTGGTATGCATATGTTAAAGAAAATGTTACAAAAAAGAAAAAAAGAAAAAAAAAGGAGAGAGTGAAATAAAGAGCCACAAAAAAATTCTAAGAATTGGAAAAATTAGTGCTTTACTGAGAGTTGGGAAAAGATGTTGCACACTAAGAAACTTGAAGAGCTCAGTATGTTTAACATACAAAAAGATGATAACATACAAAAAGCATGGGGGTAGAGCGGGGGCACTCTGAGGTGCTCTGGGTTAGAGTAAAAGGCAGTCCAGGGGAGAGAGACTTAACGGTGGGAGTCTACTATAGACCTCCCAACCAGGGAGAAGAGCTCGACCTGGAATTCTTAGGTCAGCTTACAGAGGCAGTGAGGGCTAAGGATGTGGTCATCATGGGGGACCTGAACTTCCCAGACATCTGCTGGGAGGAGCAGTCAGCCAAGTCTGATCGCTCACGTCGGTTCTTAGCCAGAGTGCAGGACCTCCATCTAACCCAGGAGGTGCACAGTCCCACCAGGGGAGACGCCTTGTTGGACCTAGTGCTGGCCACGGGTGATGACCTGGTGAGGGGGCTGCGGGTGATGGGCCACCTGGGAGACAGTGATCATCGCTTGCTGGAATTCACCATCCAGAGTAAGGTGGCAAAGGGCTGCAGCAAGGCAACAGCCCTAGACTTTAGGAGGGCTGACTTCAACAAGCTAAGGAGGATAGTTGGGGAAGCGCTGAGGACCCAGAGGGGAAGGGAATCAGATGTCGAAGGTGAGTGGTTGCTCCTTAAGGAGACGATCCTCCATGCCCAAAGGGAGGTAATCCCAACAAGGGTCAAAGGGAGCAGGAGGGCACATAAACCCCCATGGCTCACTAAGAGCATCCGGGAATGTCTCCTTGCTAAAAGGGAGGCATATACCCAATGGAGAGATGGGGTCATCGCCAAGAAGGACTATGTTATAGTCGCCCGAGGATGTAGGGGGGCAGTCAGGAGGGCCAAGGCAGAGTTGGAGATAGGACTAGCTTCCCGGATTAAGGACAATAAGAAGTCCTTCTTCAAATACATAGGGGGTAAAAAGAGGGTCCCGGGTAATGTGGGGCCCCTGCAGGACACGATGGGCAACTTAGTCATCACGCCAGATGACAAAGCTAACATATTTAACGATTTCTTTGCCTCTGTCTTCCTAAGTAGGGACCAGTTCAGCCACCTCCCTGCTGGGCCCCCCTCGGGCCCCGAGAGAGACACGCCTGGGCCAAGGGTTAGCGAGGAGTTAGGGTACTTCTGGAGAGGCTGGACGTGTTCAAGTCCGCTGGTCCGGACGATCTTCACCCTAGGGTTCTACAGGAACTGGCTGAGGTCATTGCGGGACCCCTGGCACGGCTCTATGAGCACTCGTGGTGCTCTGGCGAGGTGCCGGAGGACTGGAAGAGGGCCAATGTGGTCCCTATCTTCAAAAAGGGAAAAAAAGAGGACCCGGGAAATTACAGGCCAGTTAGTCTGACCTCAATCCCGGGTAAGCTCTTTGAAAAAATTATCCTGGCACACATCCAGGAGGGCCTTGCGGGGGAATGCATGCTCAGGGGCAACCAACATGGGTTTATCAGTGGCAGGTCTTGTCAGACCAACCTGGTGGCCTTTTACGATCAGGTCACCAAATCATTAGACGCAGGGGTTGCTGTGGATGTAGTCTTTTTGGACTTCCGGAAGGCTTTCGACACTGTCTCTCACCCTGTCCTCATCAAAAAGCTGGGAGACTGTGGTGTCGATGCCCACACAGTCAAATGGGTCGCCAACTGGTTGGAGGGCCGCACCCAGAGGGTGGTAGTGGATGGGTTCTTCTCGACCTGAAAGGATGTGGGCAGTGGGGTTCCGCAGGGCTCGGTCCTCGGGCCTGCACTGTTCAACATCTTCATCAGTGACTTGGATGAGGGGGTAGAAAGCACCCTGTTCAAGTTTGCTGATGACACTAAGATGTGGGGGGATGTGGGTGCACTAGAAGGGTGCAATAGGCTACAAGCTGACCTTGACAGGTTGCAACGGTGGGCGGATGAGAATAGGATGGGGTTTAACACTGATAAGTGCAAGGTGTTGCACATGGGGAGGAAGAACCGGCACCATACTTACAGGTTGGGGAACTCCCCTCTTGCCAGCACGGAGACGGAAAAGGATCTTGGAGTCGTCATTGACTCCACGATGAACATGGGCCGGCAGTGTGGGGAGGCAGTCAAGAAGGCCAATCGTACCCTGTCATGCATCCACAGATGCATCTCGAGCAGGTCCAGGGAGGTGATCCTCCCCCTCTATGCGGCACTGGTCAGGCCGCAGCTGGAGTACTGCGTCCAGTTCTGGGCGCCACACTTCAAGAGGGACGTGGACAATATGGAAAGAGTTCAGAGGAGGGCCACTCGTATGATCAGGGGTCAGCAGGGCAGGCCTTATGAGGATAGGCTACGGGACCTGAACCTGTTTAGCCTCCACAAGAGAAGGTTAAGGGGGGACCTTGTGGCCTGCTACAAACTGGTCAGGGGGGATCAGCAGGTATTGGGGGAGTCCCTGTTCCCCCGTGCGCTGCCAGGAGTGACCAGGAATAACGGTCACAAACTGGCGGAGGGTAAGTTTAGATTAGATATTAGGAGGCGCTACTTCACAGTCAGGGTGGCTAGGGCCTGGAACCAGCTTCCAGGGGAAGTGGTGCAGGCTCCTAGCCTGGGGATTTTTAAAAGGAAGTTAGATGAGCACCTTGCCGGGGTCATCTGACCCCGGTGCTCTTTCCTGCTAAGGCAGGGGGTCGGACTAGATGATCTACCTAGGTCCCTTCCGACTCTAGCTACTATGAAACTATGAAACTATGATTCAGAGGTGAATTAATAACAGTATATATGCACCTTCTCATAAGAAAATGCTGAGTACTAGCAGGCTTCTTAATCTATCAGACAGAAACATAAAAAGAATCAGTGGCTAGAAACAAAGCCAACAAGTTTAAACTATAAATCAAAGAAATGAGTTGTTTTGCTACTAAGGGTGATTGGAACAAACTACCCACAGAAACATTGTCTCTTGATGTGTCCAGATCAAAATCAGATGCCTCCCTGGAAGTTACATCTTATTCAAATGCGAGTTATTGGGCTCAGCAAAGGGGTAACTGAGTGATATTTAGTGGCCTATGATGTACAGATGTAAGACCAGATGATTTAACAATCCTTTCTTGCCTTAAATAGGGATTAGGAATCCCTGAATTGCACTGAGCTTTCAAAATCAGGTCAGGTTTGAGCCTTTGAATATGGCAAAATTTTACATGGTGCCCATTTCTTTTATTCTAATTTGTTTTAAGAGAGATAGTTGTTTAGGATGCTGAGTAAAGAAATCACTACTCTGATTAATAATTTGGTGAGATGGTATACAGCTATCTTGAATAGAATGCCTTCCAGAATTTAAAAAATAAACTATGATCTGTTAAATGTAATTCCTGGTTATTCTTCCCATCCTCCCCTGTGGAGAAATTTAGTTGCCTGGATGTTATGAGTAATTTAATATGCTACACAATGCTACACAAGGCAAAGGCACTATGTAGTTGAACCAGAACCTAGGAAATTTGTAAATAATTCTTAGGAATAGAAGAGTCAATAGCAATTCTGTTCCCAGACAGCAGAAGATTTTTAACTAACCTTAACTAAGATGGTTAGCAATGAAAAAAAAAAAGGAATATGATTTAAACTTAATATAAAGTAGAGAACAGAGAAACTTGAAAGCTTTAGCAGTTGAATTCAACCTACCAGAACTTGTGATAGTCACAGGTCAAATAACTCCAAGCCAAAAACATTTGCAATTCTTGAGCACAGTTTTGTTAAGGAGGCTTCATTGTCTCAGTTAATGAGAACACAGTCAAGCAGTAGAGCTGTGGTAAGAATGTCTTTTATTGATGCCTGTAGTAGGAACCTGCTGAGATGATTACCTCTACATCAGAGTGAGCCACTAGGACAAGGAGCTCCTAGAAAGAGGCCCAGGATCAAGGGCCTTGAAACTTCATTATTGAAGCTGACAGACCTTGTAAGCTCTACTAGCTGAACAAAGGATGGACCAAAAACACTGAAGTGTTCATAAGCGCCACATGCAAAATGGCTCCAGGTGGTTTCTCCCTTCCCATCTCTTCTCGTAAGCCTGAAAGTGATTAAATGTCAGCCATTTGTTTACCACATGTCTATCCAAATAAGCCACCAACTTAATATTACCATAGGGAGCATTGTAGTCAAAACACCACATATTCAACAGTCAGGAGCTTCTTAATACAAAAAGATTGTACTGTATTTTTACTTCAGTTGGAATAAATATTTGCTCTATTTTATTTTTCTTTTCTCCCTATCAGATATATTAAAACTTATGCTTTAAATGGGTTGGCATATAAAAAAACTGGTGTGTGAATCCATCTGATTCTTTGTCTCCATTCAGCCCCATCCTTTATATTATGCTTTAATATAGTTCTTCTTGGAAGACTATAGGGAATATTGTTTTATATTAGTCTTTGATTCCAGGATGTCATTAATATTGTAAAATTCTTGGCATTTTTTCCAAGAATTTTGTGGAGATTGATCCATGGAATATTTTGCTGAGCTTTTCAAATTAGGTCACTCCTAGAAAAACTTATTATGCAGTAGCCCAGAGTAACATAGGTTTTGTCTTTTAATCCCATACTGAGATAATATTAGCTGAATTATTATAAGGAACATATGCCCACAAATGAGAGTAAGTTCTTGTCTGGACAGAAAATTGTATGCACTGGTTTAACTGGTTTCCTAGCAATATAATTGAATTCACACAAACTCCCATGTGATCACTCTGATTTCAAGTCAAGTGTGACTCATTCAGGTTTATCTTAAATATGCTCCTGTTTGACTTAAGCAAATTTAAATCATATCATTCACACAAAGGTTTGCAACAGCTTAACAAAATTGCTTTAAATTCACATTGTAGATTAAACTAGTATGACCTGCTCTGGTGTAGACTACCTGGACCTACATTCCAAGCACAAAGTCAGACCATATGACCAGAGGACTTGAAGAGACCTCTTTGGGCACTGAGTCTTGGCCATTCACAGGCATACATTGGTCCAGAGAGTTCATAAGAACATCCTCTTTGGCCCTATTTGCATAGTACAACAACAAATTACCCAGTTAAAAAATCTATGATACTCTACAGAAACCAGATGGAGTGAAAAGCTTTGGTCAATGCTTTGGTCACTGCAGTGGCCACATCTACATGAGATGCTTACTGTGCAGTAGCTCATTATTACTGCGCAGTAGTGTCGCCAGGCACACGACACTACTGTGCAGTAGTAACAAGCTACTGCACAGGCATAACAAGCTGCTGCAGAGTAAGTGTCACTAGGCACAGTAATACCAGTTATGCAAGTACAAAATGCCTGTGCAAGTCAGCGTCTCATGTAGACATGGCCAGTGATGAAGAAATCGTTAGGTAGAATAGCAGTAAGGGACTAGTAAAGTAGTTAGAGAATATATATGCCTGCTTCCTCTTTGGAGCATGAGGATAGCAATAGATAGTTATCTGGATACCTGACAGTCTAAATCAGTAGTTCTCAACCTTTTCAGATTCAAGGCACTCCTTGGAAAATGCCATTGTTCAGTTGTCACTCTATTTTTGTCTACAGAAAAATAATAAACCAGTTTTTCTGTTGCAAAGAACTCAGAAAGACCACAATTATGGATTTATATTTGAAATCTCTGGGTTTATCTTGTGCACCATGTCTGTAAACCTAGCATTGTATGATTCCCTACGACATCCTTGAAAGGTTCTCAAGGCCCCCCACAGTGTCATGGCACCCTGGTTGAGAATCACTGGTCTAACTGTATGTCATTTTATTTTATGCTGAACTCTCACATGGCTGCCAAACATACTAGGTAATAGACCACCCAATAAGACTAAATTAACTTAGCCAGAGAGGTTCCTAAATTCTTCCTAACTGCAAAGTGGACCTGTTCCTCAGAGAGACATTGCAGAGTGACAGTTTTTCCTACTCAGCTTATGTAACCTTATCCTCACTCCTTCATGATCAAAACTGCAACTAAAGTCAGAATCTGGATGTATATGATTATCTATACCTCATACATTAGGCAAGTTTTACTTCAAGGTGTCCTGCAAGGACACATTGAAGACCAAATCTGCAGAAATGTGATATTAACATCAATAGCTGGGAGACCAAATCATTCCCAGTGGCTCCATCACATACAGTCAGGCATCAACCATTTTGAGTAAATTTGCCTCACTGCAGATACATAGCTAAGAGAGAAAAAGGAAAAGACCTGTAATTCATCATTACCAGGATCCACTCCTCCCTTCTGAAACTGTTTGCCATATCTGCAGTCAAACATGCAGATCTCAGATTGGCCTTATCAGTCATCTCTGGACTCACCAATGACTTCCCTGTCTATTGGAAAACTATTATCTTCTTACTGAGGGACTGCTCATAATGACATCTGACAGCTTTGAGAAATTTTCACATACCACGGAGTCAGGTATGTTCACAGATTCAGTAGCTGGTAGGAATTTGCCAAAAAGCCAGTGTTTTAGAAATAAAATGTTAGCTATAGACACAGCTCTGCAAACTTGAGCCTCTGACTACCTAACTATGAGTGCACATTTAGTAGTTAACTTAATATTAACTACTTAATATTAACTATCACATATTTGTGCCAGTGCATAAATATGTAGGCACGAAATTAACAGATGCAATGAAAACAGAAAGTTAGTGTTTCAACTTGGCTGCAACACTGAAATCTAAAAAAATCAAGAAGGTGGAGGAGGAAGAAACCTTTTTCTTTTTCTTTGTTCTGTATTTGTATGAGGATGAAGTAGGCTGCACTGCAGAACAAGTCGTTTTGTTGTAGAAAATATCTTAGCTGATAAAAAGAAGTAACCTTGTCACCTTCTGTATCTATTGCTGAAGTTAACATTATGTCATTATGCTTCTGCTATTTTGCAGCCTTAAAACAAGACTCTGTGAGGCAGAATAGTGCTGCTTTTGTCTCATTTTTTGTCCTTTTTCTCGGAACCTTGAACTCTAGACAGAACACAGGCCTTGAATCAAGCAGCTGTGCATGCAGGATTGAAGACACTGGCACCTTCATTAGGACTTTAGCACATGTCCAGCCTGATCCTGTTCTCACTTATGCTGATGTAAATCAGGTGAAAGTGCAACATAATCAGTGGAAATGCATTGGTAGAAAATTGGGGTAAATGAGATCAGAATTGTCTCTAGGCTTTCAGACAATTGGAAAAGAAGCCATAGTGTATCCTTCAATTACTATTAACAAAAGTGCTTTTCCCACATAGCCTTATTTTCCAAAGTGCCAATTTCTTTTGAGCTCTGCTTCCCATTAAGCCTTCTCTTGAATGAGGACAAATGAGACTGATGCTCACTTTCATCAGAAGCCCAGTATTGGAGATTCTAAGTTGCTATTACTATGCACTCACTACTGGTTCAGAAGCAGTTGTGATTCTTTTAGTTGTCTGACTCAAAAACTTCTGAATAAAACGTAAAAGTTTTAAAAGCTCAACTCAGTAATACATTATTCTGTATGACAGTGCTTAGAAATAGCATCTATCTTTTTAAAATAAAATGCTTGTATATTAGCTCTTCCTCTCTCTCCCTCTCTTTCTCTCGCCAAGTTCTAAGACCAAGGTGTTCTGTTTCTCTTGCATGTGTTAATAAGGAGCACTGTAGAATGAGTGCAAGAAGTGGAAGGAAGTGTTTGGCCTTGATTGTTATCGACATTTTCAATTTACCGTGTGAGAATGCTGAAGTCAGATCCAAGAAGGTGTATGGAGGACATGCTGATTTGCAAATGTCTTGTTTTGCAATGCAGTTAATTTCTGACTCTGCACACTTATGGCCCAGCACACAAGCCAAATAATAGGGCTCTGCACTTTGGCAGTCCAGTAAGGGAAAGAGAAAAATGTTGCTGGCCTCTGTATAGCCACATGGCTGGAAGAACAGGTGGAGAATCTACAGGCCCAGACACTGGTCTTTCCTCTAAATATTTCTCTTGGCTCCCTCTAACCCTTTTAGATGTTACGATTTAGGAAACTTCTCTGGGCACAAGTATGAATGAAATGGGGAAGGAGGGAATAGAGCCCTGCCAGAGTCTCGTCAACAGGTCTCCACATTTCTTCACTGCAGCTGCATAGAATAATAGAAAAGGAGGGCTAGAAAGGACCTCAGGAGGTCACCTAGTTTAAGCCCATGCTCAAGGGAGGATCATCCCTGGCTAAACCATCCCAAATGAGTGTTTAGCTAACCTGCTCTTAAAATATTCTGAGGACACAAGAGTCTACTCTGCCATAAAATTTCATAGGTAAAGGGAAGAAGCGGAATTTGCACCTTAGGAATTCTTCTGTTAACTAGTTTACCACTGTAAGACCATTCATAAATAATATGAAAGGTGGGGTATGATAAATTCCCTGGGCCACATTCTGTTATCACTTAACATCCATCAACAATTCTCACACCTGTGTTGTGACAGCAGAATTGTATTTCATTAAGGGCTTGATTATGCCACATTTTATGCTACACAGAGTCCTGTTCAGTCTCTTACACTCACTTTTGTTCTTCTTGGCCTGTTTGCCCTCATTTGATTCACGTACAAAAAAGACTACGCAAGTCTTATTTGCATGCTAAAGAACTGGAAAAAAGGTACTAAACAAATAGCCTCCATACTATTTTAAATGCCATTTACTTCCAGTTCTGGTGCACATGAGTTATACCATTTAGACTCCCTGACATGTGGTTAGATGGAGAACGTATATTCATGTATCCAAAGCTACATACATTTATTAATTACTCCAGAATCAAGCCTCTTATTTGCTTGCTATAATAAATAAAGATGCACTGTTCATTTTTTGAGATCTGAATTTCTAGCTTGAAGATAAACCTACGTGCCCTAGACAACAGTTCATTTTCTTGTATAGAAGAATACAGGCCAAAGGGTTTTTTATACCACAGTGCACACAACTCTGCTAAGTTGCATTCATTTGTTGTGTCAGCATGTATGCAGCTGTCAGCTAAAGAGCACTTCACACTAGTCCTTTTTGACTGGAATTAGCTGCTTGTATGCTATGTACCTTGCCCAGCCACAAGAAAAAAAACTTCATAAGAGCTTTTAACACTGAGTGCCCAGGGTGGGGAGACGGCACCATTCTGCTTACCCTACACGCCCCTTCTGGGCCACAAATATACTTTAGAACAATGTTGTGCTGTCCTGCTCCTATGGGTGGTCAAGGGCAGTGCACGGATTCCCTTGCCATGGCAGACTCCCGGTCCAAAGGGATTCTGGCACCCTTTCATATTCGGTAGCATGGGGCAGGTTACCCCCTTCCTCCATCCTAATTACACTACTGCCTTTTAGATATCACAGAAGGTATTTCCATATCTCTTTATTAGCAGTGGAAACTGCTGACTGTCTGAGATGGGGGAAAGCAGTGGGAGAGGGAAGGAGTGCCATTATAATTATGTATATCAGCATGGGCCTAGCTGTATGCTATAAATCAGGGTGTCAAACATATGGCCTGCAGGCCGGATCTGGCCCCCAGTGCTTTCCTTCTAGCCCACCAGACTACCTGCATGCTAGGGAAGTTGTAGGAATGGCTAGGGAGCTTAGCGCTCCTGTTACTTTAAGAGGAAAAGTTTGCACACAGGATTCAGGTGGCACTCAAGGAAAGAAACATGATAGCCAGGCTTAAAGAATATATAAACACAGGGCATGAGCTGGGGCAGGCAGTCTGGCCTTGGAGGCCATGAAGAAAGAACTCCTGGCCAGGAGGGTGGCAGAGTTGCTCCTGACTCATCATCAGAGATCTGACATCAGACATCAGAGATACACTTGAGTCCAAGAGCAGGGGAGGCAAGCAGAATATTATGGACTTGCCTAGACAGCACCAATGGTTTGGCATTGGGACTACTGGGGAAGGTCAGAGGCCCCAGTAGGTCCAAGAGTAGGGCCAGAGCCAGGAAACAGGGAAGAGAGTGTAATAAGCCTGGGAGTAAGGCCAGAGCCCATGAGCAGAGCAGAGGAAGGACTAGAGATGGGGCTAGAGAGAGCCCATCTGCCAAGGAAGGGTAGAAGTGTGACTAGGGAGAGCCCAGTGCCCAGAGAGAGGCAGAGAGTGTGATAGTAGACTGAGGGATGAGTGCCCATTGAATTGATTGATCCTGAGAGCAGGGCAGAGCGCCGAAGTAGGGCATGAATTAACTGATTTGTAACATTTGCAAGACTTAGGTATGGCTAGAAGGGGAGATGAGTAGGCTATGAAATTAGCTGCCATTAAGGTGATGAACAATTAGACTGTAACTTGTGAATGAATGAAATATCACAGGAGCAGCTTCCTTTTTCTGTAATATATATTTACATCAAGACATGGCAGGTGTGTAGAGGGTAGGTATCTGTGAAGAAGCAAGAAAAGCCTCTTACAAGACTCTAATGAGTGAAGGAAGAGATCTGCCTGGATCACCAGAGGTGACTGCAATGACAGGCATGCAGCCACCACAGGAGCTCCACTTACTAATTGCTGCTCCTTACAGGTTGGTCTTCCCTGCAGCCATGTCTGTACTTCTGGCCCATCACCAACAACAGAAGGAAGAGAAGACCGCCAGGAGAAGGGAGCATACCACCTAGAACATGCACACTCCAAAGCCCTTGGGAGATGGGGAGAGAGCTGATTCTCAGCCTAGGAGCTTGAAGGAACTCCAATAATCAGAGTCACCACCAATGAGCTGATAGCAGCAAAAGCTATGGGGAGATCCAGCAGGAATCCACATGACAAGAAAGAGATGTGCACAGGAGGGCTGGCAGCACATGAAAAACAGGGTTTTTGTTTCTGTTATAATTTACTTTCATTTGAACTGTGAGAATCCTGTTAGACTGGTTTCCAGCCACTCTGAAGAAGGAAAAAACAAGCAACAGCCCTTGGACAGAGGGCTGCTGGTGGAGAAATCTGATTCCAGGACTCGAGGATTGAGCTGAATCAATGTGGGTAGGTAGGAGGGGGTTGCCATATTGTTGAGGGTTGATGTGTCCAGCAGGAGCACCGGGGACTGATTCAGATGTGTCTAGGGTTGATATAATAGCCCACGTTTGTAGGCAAAATCAACTGAGGACTTTCCTGTGCTTTTCTTTAGTTTCTTTTACCCGGTAGGGCTGGGCCCTGGAGGAATAGCTTACAGCCCTCAGGGAAGATTTTGTTGGTGAGGGCCACAACCAGCAGCCATAGCAGCCACAGTGGCAAAGAAAGATGTACCTGAGTTCCAGTTTCCTTGTTCTGTGTTGTACTTCTTTTCCATTCCATTGACAAAGCTTCAGGGGATCGACCATTGGGGCCCAGCTAAATCACCGTATCCTTGAGTCAGGCCCGAAATAATCACAAGCCTAAGGGATCAGAAGAAGAATGCCTATTGAGCCCTAGTGGATTTAACTGACACCTTAACAGCTGGGTGGTGTTTGGATGGGGTGTCACGAGAAGTAGGACCCCAAAGAAGAAGGAGAACTGGCATATTCAGGGTGAACGTGCAGCAGATAAACCACCTCCCAACTGATAGATATTGAACACCAAGATGTGGCTGAGTATTTGAGCTGGACAAGTCCCTCTCCTCACAACATAGTCTCAGGAGGCACAGAGCCTCCGGGGCCCTTGGCCCTATCCTGTGCTGAGGCCACAATGACCTCACAAACAGGCAGGGTGAAATAGTAGTTAAGTGGCTACCAGGGGGTGTCAGGGCCACCCTGGGGGAGGCCTTTGTTACAGGGAACATGGCACAGAATTCAGGACCCCAGTGGACATGGCTGAGTAAAGGCTATGCTGATACAGCCCCACTCACCCTCTAACTGCTTGGCCCATTGACCTCACCATGGTAAATGGCTTCTTGCCTCACTGCTGCCAGCCCCACCACTCCTACCCCATGCCCCATGCCAGATCTGTTGTTGCTGCATCTGCCCTATACCCTGGATTGGATACATGGTCCAGATCTATCCCAGAGCACAGGCTGAGTTTGACACCCCTGCTCTAAATGAACTTCTGAACTTGCAAGGAGTTCCACTGGCTTCATTGGGGGTCATTGAGTATATGGTTCTGCCTTGGTGCAGTAGCCTAGGACTCAGTGAAAGAAAAGGAAATCAAAGTTTCTGAGTAGTCGGTCGCCAGGTGAATTTTTCTTTTTTTTATATATATGTAAACTTCACAAGATGAATTCATATCCCTAAACTTACTATAATAAGTTTTTTTAAGTTGAAACATTGCTTTGTGTTTCTGATGAGAGAATCAGTTCTCTGGTCCTGTATGACACAATCAAAATTATTCGACTGTTAGTTTATTTTAAATTCTGATTGTTCAAATAATGTGTTGATCTTTGTAACTGGGTATAAGGGCTACAATGTAGATGATATTTCAATATTTCTTATTCAGAGAATGCAGAGACAAGGCCCACATGTTAAGATCCTTAGATTCTACCTTTGAAAAAAAGGTTGATGATGTTTAGTTAACCTTTTTATGTATACCAGTGATCAGTATCTTATGGATACAGATCTGTTTTTAGCTACTTCTGTGTAAAGACCAGAGAGACAAAAATAGTGTACTGTCTTTTCCTGAACAAAATAAAGAAACAGGCAGAATTACTGGAGTGGATTTGCCATGTCTCAGAGGCCTGCTTGACCTTGTTTAGTGGCTCCTTAAAGAGACTACTGATAAAAATTTCAGCAAGAGCCTTTCAGGGTTGACAAGACTGTCTCCTAACAGCCTCCTTAGCTCTGAAAAGCACATTCTGATTATCTAGTTTGTCTTCTTGACTCTATTCATTGTGGCTTCTGTCCCCTCACAAGACCCTGCTTAACTAACCTTGAGAAAAGTAATTATGTGCTCACTATTGATTAGTAAGGATCCATATTTAATTATGTGTAACATGTTCCACTCTCAAAGTTTTAGTTGTTCGTTGACGCATGCCAGGTCAGATTGCTATGCTCTTTCAGGCGTTGCAGCAATGATCTTCACAGTATAGTGTATTTTCTCCCACTTTATAGTGTTCTTTCTTCATGGCCTCCAAGAGAGTTATTGCCTGCTTCCTGCAAGAAGCTAGACTCTGGCTTTTGGTACACAAGCCTAACCATTCCTGGGCTTTTATTTTTATTTGTGTATTTACATAGGAGATCATTTTTATATTCTCACACTGCACATTGCTGGAACAGTGCTACAGGATTTATGTACAGTGTTTGTGGCAGGAAACTAGAGATAGATGCAGTTTTTGTTCAAGCACTGGCTACAGTCACAAAAAAATATATTTTTTAAATCACAGATACTGTTAGTTTCCAAATGTTGTGTGATCCCCCTCTTCTACATAACCAAGCTGTTTCTTTCCCAGTGTTTTCATTTCCTGCCGCAATAAACTCTGCCAGCAGAAAAAGAGCATATCATTAAAAAGTTCTCAGCTTTAGCATTGGCATTCTGTATGAGATCAGTTTTTATGAACGGTCTCTTTAAAACTTATTTGTGGTGATTTACCTTCAGTTAATATAAAGATTATCACAATAGCACCCAAAAAGCAGTCTTCCTTTACAAGAGCAATTCCCAGTTCATGACTTTCAGGATAGATGGAAATTAAAGAATTAAGAAGTTCAATCTGAAGGTGCCAGGGGAAGCAAAACATGATATTCCCTGCAGGGTGGTACTTGCTCAGTATTGGTTTGCATTGGTTTGCAACAGAAGGTTGGAGACTTCTGTTTTAGAGTCTTGTGGTTACAAGCATGAGGTAGAGATGGTCCCAGCAGGAACACAAATCCAATCTTCCATCCACAAATTTCCGAAGCAATAAAGATTAAAATTTCTGAATCTAAGGCACAACAGGAATTTTCAGTTCAGGCAAGATTCAAAGCCAAAAGGCATTTATCATCTAAATCTAGTTCACATGCATAAGTGTAACTACTATTATTGGTGCTTTGGGCAGCAAAGGCATATTTAGCAAGAGGGCACTGAGACAGGCAGAGGATTCTAGGCTTCAGCAGCTATGGCACAGAGCAGCAGGGAGTGGCCAGGACCCAGCAGCCATGGGGTGCAGGCAGGGGCAAGCTTGTAGGTCCTGCCAAAACTATGCCAAGCAACAGTATAAAACCCTAAATTCAGCAGTAGAATTAACCCCCCTAGCTGCAGCCTCCGTCTCTTCCTCCCCTGCTCCCAAGCCTCAAACCCTTTTTTCTCTGCTGTCTGGCTTCTGGCCACTTCCTTCTGCTTCACACTGCCAGAGGCCATCGCTGCTGAAGGTTTAGCCATGCCCTCCCTCCAGTGCCTCCTACCTCCATTCTGGCACTCCATCTTAGTTAGCACCTGGGCCTTGTGCCACTTTTACCCACAGATAGTTACACTACTGTTCATACATGAATTGAGTTGACAGAAGCCTCAAAATTTCAACACTACTGAAATCAAACCACAAGCCAGTCTCAATATCTAAATTCTAGCCTAAATCTAATTTAGTACTAAGCACTGGCTTATCTCTTTTCTTAATGAAAGGTCTGAGGGCATTGTTACATGTTACACTGTGAGCCACACAAATGTGTTGATCAGTGTTAGTGCTAGCTGAAGTTTGTAGTAGTCCCATGTTCAGGCAAGCAGGGGTCTGGAAGACTGAAAAGTAAGAGTTCCACCCACATTCCAGGCTCCTCCCATCCCCTGCTCTCCCCTTCCTGCTTGCTTATATATTCATAATGTTAGAGTCAGAAGGGACCTCAACAGATCACGAGTTCGACCCCCTGCATAGGCAGCAAAGAGTGCTGGTTCAGATGACCCCAGTAGACCCTCACCAATTCCCTTCTGCAACCCTATGATGAATTTATAGGCAGCTACAAGGTCACCTCTCAACCTTCTCTTGTGGAAGCTGAAGAGGTCCAGGTGCCCTAGTCTCTCCTCATAGGGCTTGGCCTGCAAGCCTTTAACCATACGAGTGGCCCTTCTCTGGACCCTCACCGGGTTATCCACATCCCTCTTGAAGTGTGGTGCCCAAAACTGCACTCAGTACTCCAACTGCAGTCTGACCAGCACCCAATAAAGGGGAAGTATCACCTCTTTGGTTCTGTTTGTCATGCATCTGCTGATGCAGGATAAAGTGCAGTTAGCTTTTCTGATGACTTCGTCACACTGACGGCTCATGTTCATCTTGGAGTCCACTAGGACTCCAAGATCCCTTTCTGCCGAGCAGGTCATTTCCTAGGCAGTAGGTGTGATGGACGCTTTTCCTCCCTAGGTGCAGCACTTTGCATTTCTCCTTGTTAAATTGCATTCTATTGTTTTCTGCCCATTTGTCCAACCTGTCCAGGTCTGCCTGTAGTTGTTCCCTGCCCTCCAGTGTGTCCACTTCTCCCCACAGTTTTGTATCATCCGCAAACTTGGACAGAGTACACTTCACTCCCTTGTCCAAGTCATTGATGAAGACAGTGAAGAGTATCGGTCGAAGGACCGAGCCCTGCGGGACCCCACTGTCCACTCCCTTCCAGGTCAACACCGACCCATCCACAACCACTCTCTGGGTACAACCATCTAGCCAATTTGCCGCCCATTGGACTGTGTAATCATCCAAGTCACAGCCTCTTAACTTGTTCACCAGCATGGGGTCGGATACCGTACTGAAGGCCTTCCTGAAGTCTAAGTAAACGATGTCAAACCCTACTCCTGTGTCCAGGTATTTTGTAACCTGGTCATAAAAAGAGACTAGATTAGTCAGGCATGATCTACCTGCTACGAACCTGTGCTGGTTTCCCCTCAGCATAATTTTTCCTGCTGGGCTCTCACATATATGAGCCTTAATAACCTTTTCAAAGGTTTTGCCGAGGCAAGATTGACTGACCTATCGTTGCCTGGATCCTCCTTCCTCCCCTTCTTGAAAATAGTGACCACATTGGCCCTTTTCTAGTCCTCCAGGATCTGGCCCATGCACTACAAGTGTACAAATAATCTTGCCAGTGGCTGTGCAATGACATCAGCCAGTGCCTTCAGTACCCTCGGATGGAGCTCATCAGGGCCTGCCGACTTAAACACATCCAGTCCTTCCAAGTGACTCTGCAACATCTCAGGATCAATGCTTGGTAGTCTGGTACCCAGCTGTTGTCACTCTACAATCCTATTGTGAGACTTGTCTTGCCTTTCGTTTAGGAACACTGAGGCAAAGAACTCATTGAGGAGTTCAGCCTTGTCCCCCCTGTCTGTCACCGATTGCTTTTGCCCATTCAGTAGTGGTCCTATTCCACCCTGGGCCTTCCTTTTACTCCCTATATATCTGAAAAATATTCTTTTGTTATCCTTAACTTGAGATGCCATCCTCAGCTCCATGGTAGCTTTGGCCTTTCTAGCTTCCTCCCTACAACTGCGAGCTGAGGAGGTATACTCCTCTTTGGTAATCTCTCCCTGTTTCCACTGCTTATATGCCCCCCTTTTTGCCCTTAGGCTTCTCTGGATTTCTCTAGTCAGCCAAGGAAGCCTCTTGGCCCCTTTCCCTTTTTCCCCCCACATCGGGATCATCTCCCTCTATGCCCAAAGGATCATTTCCTTAAGGCACAGCCACCCTTCCTGGGCTTCCATCATATCAAATCTCTTACTGTGCAGTGCGTCATTGACTAAACACCTGAGCTCACTGAAGTCAGCCTTCCTAAAGTCTAGCACTTCCACCCTACTAGTTACCTTACCCACTCTATGCCTTATGATGAATTCTATTATTTGGTGGTCACTGTCCCCCAGGTGATCACTGATCTGTAGGTCGCCTACCATGTCATCCCCTGTTGCCAATACCAGGTCCAGTAAGGCATTCCCCCTAGTGGGACCATGTACCTCCTGCATCAGGTGGAGGTCCTGTACACAGGATAGGAACCTGCGTGAACGGTGGGAATTTGCTGTCTGAGTCTCCCAGATGTCAGGGTAGTTTAAGTCCCCCATGACTACCGCCTCCCTAGTCTTTATGGTCTCTGAGAGCTGCCTCAGGAGTTCCAAATCTAGTTCTTTCCCTTGGTGTGGCAGTCTGTAGCAGACCCCTACCACCAAATCCCTTTCTACTTGACCTCCATGTATCCTAACCCACAATCCTTCTACTTTCTCCTCCTCTGATTCCATTTTGATAAGGGTCAATGTATAATGCTCCTTGACATAGAGCACAACCTCTCCCCTTCTCTTCCCCACTCTATCCTTTCTGTACAGCTTGTAGCCCTCAATATGTACCACCCAGTCATGGGTAGAGTCCCACCAGGTTTCTGTTAACCTCAATAAGTCGTGTTTTCTGCAAGCAGGAGTGCTAGTTCAGCCTGCTTGTTCCCCATGCTCCTAGCATTAGTGTATAGGTACTTGAGCCCTGTGACTAGCGCCTTTGTTGCCCCCCAGCTGTGATGCCCAATGGGCCCCTTATTGCTTACCTGCTTATTGCTTACCTGTGCTGTACTGCTGGACGTCCCATGGATTGCAGGTTCCTGATGATCTCCTTCTTCTGCCTCCCCATCCCCCGTCTGAGCTAGTTTAGAGCCCGACATAGGAGATCAGTCAACCTGTTGGAGAAAAGACTTTTACCTTTCACTGACAGGTAAAGTCCATCATGCCCCAGGAAGTCCCTTTCCAGTGGCTGTCCTCATTGTCTGTTTGCTTGTGGCTGTCCACATTGTCTGTCTTTGGGAAACAGACAGGGAAGGGTTAACCTGCCTGCCTAGCTGCCACCACCAGACTGCTGTTTTTCTTCAGTTTGCGCCTGCCCTTCCTTGCTTGCTCCCCAAAAACCAGATCGTGTAGGTAACCAAAGGGAAGTGGGGGTAGGGGGAGGAGTTTACGCTATGGTATAGCCTGGAGTGGCTACAACTTAGTGTAACATGAGCTGTGTAACATGGATCAGAGATAATCCTGCCCTGGAGTGACGTAACTTTGAGCTGCCTAACGAGTGCTTAAAACTAGTTTCAGGTGTTAATGTGCAGACATTCCAAGGATTAAGAGCTCCAGAAGCTGCCCAATATTACTATGTGCAAAGCTCTGATTCAGAGGTCATTGCTTTCCAGGATCATTTGGGTTTGTGAGTGACAGATTCCCTAGGGACGAAGGGAGGAACCTTTCCTACAAAGTCATGGAGGCTAGTTCAGCACAGCTATTGAAATGGGGATGGTGGAGGGTTAGGTACTACTTTAGTATGTGTACTTAAAGCAATCCTGAGGATTTCCATCTGTAAGGGCTGTTGCTGGACTTGCAACAGGAGTAAGGAACCCTGCAAAGGCAGAGCAGGAAAGTTTGCAGCCACAGTTGTTTTGCAAAAGCATATGCATGTTTTTCATTGGCTCCTGAGGCAGGTGAGGGGAGGGAACTCAGCCCCAGAGGGAAGAGGTGCCCTGGGACCTGGGAGCCCAGGCATGAACCATGTGATGAGCCTGTGGTTGTTGCTGTGAATAAAAGCTGCAGTTTGTGATAGGGAGAAGACAGCTCTGGTATCCTTTTCTCCCTGTGAGGTAGAGAGAGACTTGTGCAGAGTGCAAGAGTTGTAAGGGAGACTTGCTTAGGAGTGCAGCACGTCCATCTGGGAAGGCTCTGAGGAGAGTTAACTGAGAAAACAGCCTAGGGCTGGGTAGGTGATAAACATAGGTTTGTTTCAGTTATCAGCACAAGGGGCTGTGTCTGGGAACTGGAGAAAAGTCCTTTTGGGGATGGGGGACAGGGGACAGGACAGCATGTGTTTCTTTTGCAGGTACAACAGATAGCTGGACCCAAGGAAAGCTGCTTTTCCCCATGCAGGCTCTTTCAGAGAGCAGAAAGGCACCTTCTTTCTGAAGCAAGTGGCATTGCACCAGGCAACATTATTGTGTTGCTAATCTTAAAGAGAGCTGATGTTTTGTTAACTCAGTGTGCTCCTGCTGAAATTAACTTGCATTTCAAGGTTTAAACTGGGGAGTCGTACTGGGGTTGTTTTTTATTCAATTGGTATAAACTGTTCTTAGTTCATTGATACCCTGGCTTTGACAATTAGATTATTTCTATCCTGTTTTGATATTAAGCTCATTCATATGTTGACTGTTTTGTAAATAATAAATTGTAAAAATAGTTAGACTGTATATACTCCAGTGCATGGGGAAACCACAAGCTATGGAGAGGTGGCCCCAGCCTTAGGGGCTTGGAGGTTGCCCAAGGCTATTTGACACCCCAGGCCCCTGAATCCGGATGTGGTGTGGGTAGCACCATGGCTAGGGTTACATATAGGAGTGCCCTCCCTGCATCTTCCTGGCTTATCTGTGCTCCTCCCTGGACCTATTGTGCCTTTTTTACAGGCATCTACTATGAAGCCAGAAGTATGCCATTCAGAAGAACCCCCTCCCCACCATCCACACACTTACTTAGTGGCCTTGTTACACTGTATCTTTAGACACCTTCGGGAGCTCTTAACCACTGGACTGGCTGCATGTTAACACCTTTAAAATGATTTTAAAAACTCACTATTTAATCATAGAAACTTTGAAAATTAGGTTTGGAAAGGACCTCAGGAGGTCATTTAGTCCAACCCCCTACTCAAAGTATGAACATCCCCAACTAAATCATCCCAGGCAAGGTTTTGTCTAGACAGTTCTTAAAGATCTCCAAGGATGGAGATTCTACCACCCCTCCACGTAGCCTGTTCCAGTGCTTCACCACCCTCCTAGTCAGAAAGTTTTTGCTTATAGCCAACCTAAACCTCCCTTGCTGCAACTTGAGACCATTTCTCCTTGTTCTGTCATCTCTCACCACTGAGAACAGTCTAGCTCCATATTTGTCTTAATGCTATGCCACTCCAGGGCAGGATTATCTCTAATCTGCCTAATTTTGATTTTGTTGCATTAATTTGTAGCCACTCTCCACAGCTTTTCTGCCCAAGTTGAAGTTCTCCAGAATCCCAGAAGGCACAGGGCCCTCCTGAGTCAGGGTGAGCGGGGACACAAGGCACAGCAGGGCTGAGCACAGTGCCTTGTCACCAAAGGCATGTCCACCATAGGGAGCATCATAGGCCCAGAGCACCTAACAATGTGGTGCCTCCCACCCCTGCTCAGACCAGGAGCAGAGGCAGTCTGAGTGGTGGCAGGGAGGCAGTGCCTGCCTCCTTGCATTACTCGTAGCAGAAGCAGAGCTGGTCCAAACAGCAGCAAGAGGCACCCCAGCTACTGGGTGCTCCAGGGCTGCAGCACTCATTCTGCCCAGCAAGAGCAGTGAGTTTGTCCTTTCCCTAGCTCCTAGTCCTGGATCCGTACACCAAGCTGCTAGTGACAAGTCAGAGCTGTGCAGGTAAGGGGCAGTCAGAGGAGGCAGTGGGGGGTTGCCTTCATTTTCAACTGCTCCACTAAGCTGACTAGCATTTGTGTGGCTTTCCACATAAGGTGTAACAAGGTTCTTAGTGTAAGTTCTGTTGTCTTATGAATGTCTGTGGCAGGGGCAGGCAAAATATGGCCCATGGGCTGGATGTGTCCCTAGGCTGCCCCTCTATAAGCCAGAATCTCCATGCAACCCCTGCTCCCAAAATGAGTACTTCTGGGGCAAGGGAAGGGACTTCAAGTGGCAAAAGTCAAGGGTTAGCTGTGTCTGGGAACTGGAGACACATCTTCTGGTCCCAAGATGGTGGTCAGGGGGTGGGGCACTTGTCAAGGGGCAGGGCTACCCTTGCAGCCCTCAACAGCTCACCAAAACTCATTACGCAGCCCTCCAACTTAAATAATTGCCCACCCCTCTTCTATGGCCATAGTGGAAGGGCTGTGGAAGTTAAAAAGGAGTACCAACGTACCACTTGTACTGGATAGCAGTAAATTACTATCCAATGGCACCAGCAGAAACAGAAAAGTAACTGTGATTCAGAGGTGTATCAATGAATTATAATGACTCCTAAGGCTATCCCTATGTTGTGTTTTACAGTAAAATTATAACATAGCTCTTAACTTTTGCACAAGGTAGTTGTGTGCTGTTGAGTAGTTGCAGCATTTTGCCCCAGATATGTTTGTACTCCACAGGGGGTCTAAGTGATTCTTGAATATGTAATTTGTATAATACAGTAAGCTAGAAAAGTGCTTTGGGAACCATTTGGAGGTGAGGTACTGTAAGTGGAGGATCATTATCACTGAAGAGTGCTTTCTGTGGCAAATGATCTGTATGAAGCAGCAAAATGAAAGAGACTGTAAGAAAAATGTAAAGATATGCCCTGGAAACACATTAGAGTAACTCACAGCCTGTAGTATAGATTTATATACAGTTGTGTCCCAAAGGTACTGCTGTTTGTGTCATAAGCAGTTCTGATTAAGCTATAGGACAACAAGGAGAAATTGAATGGCATTGCCATGAATGAACTGGGTATGATATACTCAGTGGTGGATAAAGAAAGGATAATAATCTCTCCTGATAATAATAAAAAAATCACAAAAGGTAACTTTTTTTCTCCTAGCATTGAACACGGTCAGGATAAGAAAACCAGTATTTTTTAGAACATATAACTATTTCATCTCAGTTTCTGAATGAGAACTTCCTCTCAGCATCTCTTGGGCTGCCTCTGGCCAAAAGTAAAAAATTATTTAAGATCTGGCTACACCATCAGAAGCAGTGGCCTGTGCAGAATATTGGAAATAGACCATAAAGAAAGGTTGAACTGGAGACCTGATAAAGAAGAAAATCAGAAAATCAAACATGGTTACTGGGCTGTTTGTTCATAATGAAGAAAAGCTAAAATCAACTCTCAGTACATTATTTTGATAAGAACTCTTCCATTTATTGAATCATAGAGTCACAAGAAATTGGGGTTGAAAGAGACCTCAGTAGGTCATCTTGTCCAACCCCCTGCTGAAGGCAGGGCTATCCCCAGCTATATCATCTCAGAAAACCCTTTTTCAAGCTGGGTCTTAAAAATCACTAAGGGTGGAAATTTCACAACCTCTCTGGGTAACCTGTCCCAGTTTTTTACTACCCTTCTAGTATGACAGTTTTTCCTTACTTAAACTTCCCTTGCTGCAACTTGGGACCATATCTTCTTGTTCTGTCATCTGGTGCAATTAAGAACAATCTAGCTCCATCCTTTTTGAAACCACCCTTGAAGTAGCTGAACACTGCTATTAAATCCCCCCTCAGTCTTCTCTTCTCCAGACTAAATATGCCCAGTTCCCTCAGCCTCTCCTCATAAGTTTTGTGCCCAAACCCCCTGGCCATTTTTATTGCACTCAGCTGGACTCTCTCTAATTTGTCTACTTCCTTTCTGTAGTGAGGGGCCCAAAACTGGACAAAGTATTCCAGATGTGGCATCACCAGTGCTGAATAGAGGGGAATAATCACTCTTCTCAATCTACTGGTAATGCTCCTACTAATGCAGCCCAATATGCTGTTACCCTTCTTTGCAACAAGGGCATGCTGTTGGCTCATATTCAGCTTATTGTCCACTGTAACCCCTAGGTCCTTTTCTTTAGAGATACTACTTAGCTAGCCAGTCCCTAAATTGTAATTATAATTTCCTCATATTAACAGCTATGATACATCCTGAAGACTGCTGCTGCTTTTATTTTACTTCATGTGATTCCAGTGATGAATCTTCCTGTTTTGTTCCGATAAAAAAACTTAAATAAATGTGGTTATTTGTAAAATTAAAGTAAGGTCTTCACCATGGTCATGGAAAGAATAAAAATAGAATTAGCCTATTGTTGCTCTGAAAAGGGCAATGTGCAAATTGACAAATCTAAGCATAGTATGAAAGCCAAGCCAGAAAATATATAGAGCGATGGTTCTCAACCTTTTTAGACTCAAGGAACCCTTCATTAGATGCCCAGCACCCATCAGAAAATGCCAGGTCTTTGTTTTTTACTCATGTTTTGACTATAGAAAAATATTAGAGTAAATCTTCTGTTGCAAATAATTTAGAAAGACCACAACAGGGCAGAATGTCTCTAACACTATAGTTTCCTATTTGAAATCTTTGGTTTAGTCTTGTCAATTGTATTTACACACATAACATTGCTACCATTGGGTAGCATCCTGTGGTACCCTAGTTGAGAATCACCGAAGTTGATCACTGTACCTTTTAGTGAAGGTTTTGCTTTAAATAATTTTTCATTTTAATGTTATTTGTTTAATGAAAACTTAGTGAATTGCACTTTTCTTTAGCTGCCGGACTATTTGAAAGGAGAGGGAGGACATTGATAGAGAATAATTTAAACAATCTAAAATAGATCCAGGTTTTACTTACTGCCTGATAGGTGACCCGCTGTAACAGGAAGCGAAAGGCTAATGTTACTAAAGGGGAGACTACAGGCAGAAAAGCCCTGCTGCAGCCAAGGAGCAGGGCAGGCTGCTTGTTAGAACTGAAGAAACACAGGTGTGCCAAATAGAGAGTCACCTGATTAGTAGGGCCACACTCCACAACACTTAAAAACCCCAATCTCTGAGCAAATGTTGCTGAGGCCAGGGCCAGGAATGGAAATGAAAATGGAAACTGGGCCTGGGCTGCTAGTAGGAAAGTGAGCAACCTGGGAGACCGTAACCAACATGGAATGCCTGAGATGGAAAGAGAGCCCAGGGAATGAGGCCGTGCTGATGTATGCTATTTTACCCCAAGGAAGGGAGGGTTTTGTTAAAGTGACTGCATGCCTTTTTTTGTTCCTAATGCTTGTTTACCCTGATCAGGGTGGGTTTGATTAAAGCAATGGCTTTCTTTTATGTTCCTGTATGTACCAGTGGACTGGATGTGGCTATAAAGAGTGAAGAGGAGACCAGAGTGTCATGCTACTTAGTCCTGCCACAGGCTGGGGCACAAAGCACCGGGCTCAGGGTTGGAGTTGAAGTGGCAGCCACTACCCACCTCTGCTGCCTCTCTTCCTGCACTCGTATGTGCCCCTCTCCCCCACTTCTGCATACCCTCAGTCACTGCTTCAGCTCTGGCTCCAATTCTGTCCCCACTGTGGCTCACACCCTCCCAGCCAGTCATCAGTGGTGGTGATGACAGCAGCTCTGGCCAGGGCTGGGGCTAAGGCAAGAGCTAGAGCTCCATCATTGCAACCGCTGGTACCTGGGTGGGCGGGGACCAGTGTCGCCATGTGGGGTGGGGGACTTGCACTTCCCCCTCTGAGCTTGCAGATGCTCATGGGGAAATCCCTCTGCAACTGCAGAGTGAGGGCTATTCCATAATGGGGGTGGGGCCCCTTCCACATTTGTTGCCTATACTCCATGCTGCTGTCAGGAATCTATGAATCTATGTAAATTATTACAACAATGACCTAGAAACAGAAAGGCCCTGTTTTTCTTATGGTACATACACACATTCAGGGAGGGTTAGTTCACATTAAAAATCCCACCCCATATTGGTGAACAAATTAAGAGGCTGTGACTTGGCTGTAACTTGGATCATTACACAGTCCGGTGGGTGGCAAATTGGCTAGAGGGTCATACCCAGAGTGTGGTGGTGGACAGGTTGGTATCGACCTGGAAGGACGTGGGCAGTGGGGTCCTGCAGGGCTTGGTCCTTGGACCGATACTCTACACTGTCTTCATCAATGACTTGGACGAGGGAGTGAAGTGTACTCTGTCCAAGTTTGCGGATGATACAAAACTGTGGGGAGAAGTGGACACACTGGAGGGCAGGGAACAACTACAGGCAGACCTGGACAGGTTGGACAAATGGGCAGAAAACAATAGAATGCAATTTAACAAGGAGAAATGCAAAGTGCTGCACCTAGGGAGGAAAAGCGTCCATCACACCTACTGCCTAAGAAATGACCTGCTCGGCAGAAAGGGATCTTGGAGTCCTAGTGGACTCCAAGATGAACATGAGTCATTAGTGTGACAAAGTCATCAGCAAAGCTAACTGCACTTTATCCTGCATCAGCAGATGCATGACAAACAGAACCAAAGAGGTGATACTTCCCCTCTATCGGGCACTGGTCAGACTGCAGTTGGAGTACTGAGTGCAGTTTTGGGTGCCACACTTCAAGAGGGATGTGGATAACCTGGAGAGGGTCCACAGAGGGGCCACTTGTATGGCTAAGGGCTTGCAGGCCAAGCCCTACAAGGAGAGACTAGGGCACCTGGACCTCTTCAGCCTCCGCAAGAGAAGGTTGAGAGGTGACCTTGTGGCTGCCTATAAATTCATCATGGGGATGCAGAAGGGAATTGGTGAGGCTCTACTCACCAAGGCGCCCATGGGGGTCACAAGAAATAATGGCCATACGCTAGCAGAGAGCAAATTTAGACTGGACATTAGGAGGAACTTCTTCACAGTTAGAGTGGCCAAGGTCTGGAACGGGCTCCCAAGGGAGGTGGTGCTCTCCTCTACCATGGGGGTCTTCAAGAGGAGGTTAGAAGGGCATCTGGCTGGGGTCATCTGAACTCAGCACACTTTGCTGCCAATGCAGGGCGTTGAACTCGTTGATCTATTGAGGTCCCTTCCGACCCTAACATCTATGAATCTATGAATGCATGCTGGCAATCAGAAAATCATACTGTGTAGTACACCTATTACAAGAATACTAGCAAAAGGCAAACTTATGCAGTTCTTTCTTTATTCAGATTTCCATGGACTAAATAAAGCTGTCAATCCAATAATAGCCTGAATGACAAGGAACAAAGAAACAGAATGAGGAAGAGAAATAGAAAAAGAAAAGGTTTTATACTTAGGTTTGTGAATCATCATTTGTATCTAGGTTGACAACCACACATAAGAATATGCCAGCAATGCTATAAAAATCTTTTGGACCTCCTGGTCACTCCACCAAAGCTATCAAATTCTTGATTTACCTCTAATGGGAGAAATAACTTCTGACAACACTACCAGACAAAACAAAAAGTTTTAGATTTCTTGAGACTATTCAAAGGCTGGTCTATCTTGTGAACTGCCCGGGAGGACTGGAAATAATAGGGACAAGCACAGCATATATAGACAAAGAAAATGTTAAGCTGGAACTGGAACTGAAACTTGACTGGAGCTTGATGTTCTCTTCAGTAGTCAGCTAGCTACATTAATAAGTTAACAAAATTACTGCATGCCAACTCAGTACTAAGAAGCCTGTTTCTTCATATTATTGTGAAATGATGGTGGTGTGGTGGAACAATGGTGGTAATCCTTCAGCAGAATTGTAAACTTGCTTGATAAATACACACATCACAACCTTGATACTGTCTACCTAGCTGTCTCAGTTAATCAAAGTACAAACACAGCCTGCAGCAGCAATGCATGGCATGCATTATCTTGGTAGTGTAAGAGTGATGTTGTAGCTGTGATGGACCAGAAATTATGCTAGAGGCATAGATTTCTTAGGGTGATATATTTTATTGGACCAACTGTGTAGTTAGGATAAAATTGGGTAAGTTTTTGAATGCATGACATTCTTCCTCAGGTCTGATCACAAGGAGCCAAGCACAGCATAATAAAAAAAAACAGCAACAGCAGGAGGTAAGAGAAATTCCTAGGGGTAGCAGATAAACAATTAGCAGAAAAACACAACCTGATTATTGGGACATAGAGCCTATCAAATGAGAGAAAAGAAATCTGAGGATAAAACTCAGAAGTAAGGTAGGTTGTAATTTGTTATTAAACTGCTATCAGTGTAAAGTTCTTGGTTAATAGGCTAGGAACAGAAATTACACATCAACCAGTATAAGTGATTAGGAAATGGTTCAAATCTATAACACAACTGCATTTCAGTACACATAAACTGCTTTCAAAATAGCTGAAACTGGTTTAAGATAAACCTGAATGAAAGTAGTATCAGACTTAACTGATCTAAGTTAAATCAGTTTATTGAGTTTTTGTCCCAGATCCCCTCCCCTCCCCTTTAGATTCAAGTAACTCACCATCCCCCAGGGTCGCAGGGTGCTTTTCGCTCCCCACACCACCACCCACTCATTCGTACAGGGTGGGGAGGCTAGTGTTGGCCCAAACTGTCTGCTCCAGCTGAGCAGGGAGGTATGCTCTAACACCACCCTGGCTTCTGGTGTGGGCCACTGAAGACATGTGGCTGCATTTCTAGAATCAAAAGTGAATGTCTGTTCACTTGCCTATTGGTTCAATCAGTGCAGCTTAGACTAACCTAAGAAGCTTGAATTGATTCATGCTTGGGCTTTTTTTGACCATCTGTACTTAACCTTACTGTCCAGCCAGCTTATAAATTTTTGTCCCCAAGTTCTCCTTTTAAAGGTGTTGGGTAGATTCTTTTGAGCATGAGGATAGTCAGAGATGTAGTAGCTGTTCTGTGAGAAATGTGCTCTTAATGGTGGTCCTCCATCCTTTATATTTTTTCTGTGAGAGTTCATTCTGTTTAGTTTCACCCACCAAGTTGCCATGAGGGCACTTGTGCATTGGATCAGGTATATCACATTTTCAGAAAGGCATATGTAGGAAATATGGATTCTGATGGGGAAGGGGGTTTATAGTGGGGGTTAATAGATGATGTGCTGACAGGTTAAGCATTTCTTGCCAAGGTAAGGCTGTGCCCTACTTGATGCCTGTTGGACAGTTGAGGGTTTGCTTCTGATGATGAGTTGGGAAAGGTTAGGGGGCTGTTTGAAAGCCAGGAGTGGAGGGGCTGAGATATTTCTGGCAGGGTCAGAGTATAGGCTGCAGATTTTTTGATAATTCTTCTGAACCAATCATTGTACTGATGTTAGTGATGTGACCAGCTGCCAAAGTGGCAACAGTTACATTTGCACCACCCTGTTCCTCAAAGGCACTGCCTATGACTGCTGCCCCAGCCAGTACTCACCCCCAACCTCAGTTATGCTACTGTCCTTATTAACTGTGGTAGGAGTTGGATCACTAGACCAGAGTCTAATCATGTGGGTCATTTGGAGTAATTTGTCACTATGCCTGTTTGAAAAACTGATTTTTTCATTTCACTGACTTGTCAATTTTTTAAAAAGTCATTTTGGATCAGTCCAGTATGAAAATATTCTATTTTCTTCTCCAAAATGAAAAGCCATAAAAGAACAAAAAGGATTTGGATCACCTGCAATGTTTTGTTTGAACTACAACTAAAGGTTTGATTTTTTTTTTCCTGGGTGGGGGAGTTGTAAGCAAACTTAGATATATTCCAAACAAAGCATTTTTATATACTAAAAGCCACAGTCTGTCTGCCTCTCTGTGTGTGTGTGTGTGTCCATAATTCTTCTGGCCAACTGTGCAGCATGGGTCCAAGTTTGAGCCAGTGCTGGGGAAGTTTGGTGGTGGGGAACACACCTCACCATCCAAGCAGTGGGGCTTCCCCCCCCCACCTCCCTGCCTGAGGGTGAAGGGAGGGATCATGGTGGCAACACCACCAGAACAGCTGGCAGAGAGGGAGAGGTGGTGGGCAGGGAAGGGGAGTGGAGAGGTATGAGGATGTGGGCCAGGCAGACCCGAAGTGGCAGGGGAGAGGGAGGGTGGAGTGGGGTCAGCCCCAAAGCAGAGGGAAGAATGAGGGGGAGTGGTTTCAGACCCAAAGTGGTGGGGAGTGGGGGTGGAGTGGGATCAGACCTGAAGTGGTGGGGGGGAAACGGGGGTGGAGCAGGGTTGGATCCAAAGCTGCAGTGGGGTGGAGGTGGAGCGGGGTCAGACCTGAAGTGGCTGGGGGGAGCGGGGTCATACCCGAAACAGCAGGGGGGAGGCGGGGAGCAGGGTTCGACCCAAAGCAGTGGGGGAGAGGGGGGAGCAGGGTCAGACCTGAAGTAGGTGGCATGGAGCAGGTTCAGATCCAAAAGGGGGGGAGTGGGGTGGAGCATAGTAGAACCAAAAGCAGTGAGGGGAGGGGAAGAGTGGGGCCAGATGAGGAGCGGCAGGGAGGAGGGGAGGGGACAGGGCCAGATGCGGGGCTCTTTCCCCACTGCCCCCCACATCATTCTTGATGGGCAATCTGCTAGTATTTAATAAAAGGCAAAATGGGGAGAGTAGTTGTTCTGTGAAAAATATGGTCCTAATGGAATCCAGCAAATGACAACAAAAATAGTTTGGAGGCTGGCGCACATGACTTCTGAGGAGAGGCCGAGGAAACTGGTCTTATTAGAAGAGAAGACTGAAAGGGAATTTAATAGCAGCCTTCACCTACCTGAAGCGGGGTTCGAAAGAGGATGGAGCTAGACTGTTCTCAGTCATAGCAGATGGCAGAACAAGGAGCAATGGTCTCAAGTTGCAGCAAGGGAAGTTTAGGTTAGAACTTAGGAAAAAATTTTCTCACTGGGAGGATAGTAAAGCACTGGAACAGGTTACCCAAAGAAGTTACCTCATCTCCACCCTTAGAGGTTTTTAAGGCATGGCTATAAATCTATTGCTGGGATGATCTAGTTGAGGATGCTTTGAGCAGGGAGTTGGACTAGATGACTTCCTGAGGTCCCTTCCAATTCTAATTTTCTGTGATTCTATTGTTATAATTTAGTTTGAACAATATTGAAATACGTTGTCATTTTTTTTCTTATCCCCCCCCTTTTTTTTCTGCTGGAAGAGTTCAACAGCTATGATGTGAAGTGATGAATGTTTTTACCTGACTGGGTCAATTATAATTGCAACATTATTTCACCCCAGTGCTTTCACCCAGGTATCTTTATGACAACATTGGTTGCAGTTTGGAAAAGGTCTGTGCAACACTGTGAAAATTTACCAAACCCAAGCATGTTCTATTAGTTCCTCTTATTCTTGTGTCAATTTACTTGCAAATTGATGGTGTCAACCTGTAATGTGCTGAATGGTTTTTGTTGAGAAACAATGAGAGTCCTCATTTCCTACTAGAAGCCATTCATAATGTTCTTTATATTAAAGGAAGTTTTCCTCAAGATATTGTCAAACCTGTTTTTCAGCAGGTCAGACAGCAGAGAGCAAAATGGGTTCCTACTTCCCCTCTTTGTCTGTCCGGCAGCCCAGGACTAATTGGCCAAACCTGCCTGAGACTAACTAGCAGCCCCAGCCTGGCTGATAGTTTCACAGTTTCGAGGGTCGGAAGGGACCTGAGCAGATCATCTAGTCCGACCCCCTGCCATGGCAGGAAAGAATACTGGGGTCAAGTGACCCCAGCAAGATGTTCATCTAACCTCCTCTTAAACACCCCCAGGGTAGGAGCCAGCACCACTTCTCTTGGAAGCTGGTTCCAGACCCTAGCCGCCCTGACCGTGAAGTAGCGCCTCCTGATATCTAACCTAAACCTACCCTCTGCCAGCTTGTGACCGTTATTCCTGGTCACTCCTGGCGGTGCTCGGGGAAACAGTGACTCCCCCAATGCCTGCTGATCCCCCCTGACTAGTTTATAACAGGCCACAAGATCCCCCCTCAGCCTTCTCTTTTGGAGGCTGAACAGGTTCAGGTCCCATAGCCTCTCCTCATAGGGCCTGCCCTGTTGTCCCCTGATCATACGGGTGGCCCTCCTCTGGACCCTCTCCATGCTGTCGACATCCCTCTTGAAGTGCGGCACCCAGAACTGGACGCAATACTCCAGCTGTGGCCTGACCAGGGTCGCATAGAGGGGGGGATCACCTCTTTGGACCTGCTCGAGATGCATCTGTGAATGCATGCCAAAGTGCGGTTGGCCTTCCTAACTGCCTCGCCACACTGCCGGCCCATATTCATCTTGGAGTCAATGATGACCCCCAGATCTCTTTCCACCTCCGTGCTGAAAAGAGGGGAGTGGATGAACCAGCTGGATACTGTTAGGGCCTCCTTAGTGGCTTCTGACAATAGCAGCACTTAGGTCCGCCTGGGGTCTAGAGTAGAGGCCAACCAACGTTTTTTCTGAAGGTCCTCTGTGGTTAGCCTCATTGGATCCTGTGTGCTTGGACTTCTGACTTCTGACTCCACTTGGCTCTGCTTCTGGACTCTGAGTGTTTGATAATACCCCTTGACTTTGGTAACTCAGCCTCTGATACCAGAACCATTATCCAAGACTCTGTCCTTGGATTTTCCCCTCGGATATGGTTATTTGATACTAGAACCCTGACTTACCCTGTAACTTGGATTCTGCTCCTGAAATTCCCCATTGCTTTAGATACCTTGGACACTAGTTCCTATCCCCATCCCTCCCCTGCTAGCCTACCCACTATGCCAGACCTTCTATCCCTCAGTCCTTACATTGTATATGGTCCATCCTATTTGGAATGAAGGGCACTGAGTAAATTACATCCTTGCACAGAGGGCCAACATAAGGATTACACACTACCTAAATCCTTCATGTTTCAAGGACCTAGATAGTGCATAGATTGCAGGGTTATGGATGTATTACCCCCACCCAGTGCAATTCATGCAGCAGCTCACACTATTTCTTTAAAACCTTTGAAACATTATTTACCACAAAATAAAGCTTCTGGGCTGCTGAATCTTATGGGAACTTGAGACACAATCAGTGAATAATTTCAGACAAAAAAAATATTTAGGAAATATCTAAGCAATCTGTTTCAACCTCTCTTAAATTAAATGTTTTGTTCTTTTTTCCCTTTAGTATCACATTTTCATTTAGAAAATTGCCATTTTAAGGGTTAATAAAGGGGTAAAAGCCCCTGGTCACACAGAATGTTGATTCAACCCCAAAAGTTTGGAGGGAGCTGGTTTTGCAAGGAGAAAATCAATTATTTTACTACTCTACTCAATACCTTTAGGATGGGACCACATGTCCTCAAATCTGAGTGAAGGCATAAAGATCAAAATGTAATCTGAAAATGTTACAC
Organism: Crocodylus siamensis; assembly: GCF_052110815.1. Classification (NCBI taxonomy): domain Eukaryota; kingdom Metazoa; phylum Chordata; order Crocodylia; family Crocodylidae; genus Crocodylus; species Crocodylus siamensis. The sequence continues at coordinate 152,566,930 of NC_143396.1, read as the reverse complement.
AATAGAAAGGATTGACATGATATTTAATTCTTACAGCTATCTTATTTAGCTGCTAAGTTATAGTGATAGAAGAAAGTACTTTGTATGACTCAATGGCTAAATCAAATAAAAAAGCATTGGTGACAGCTGTGTCAAGCATAGTATCCCTGTGAGCGTTCATATTATTCAGGATGATGTCAAATGCAGAGCAAACAGTATAAATGCTGAGCTTTGAGAAACATGTGAATAAATATGTGCCTACCATGCTTTATATGTGAAATATTAATATATTTCAATGCTAATTCTTCCCTCACTACATGGCTTTCTAGAAAAAAAATAGCCACGTTGTTGGCTACAAAGAAGAGTTAATATTATTTGTTCAGACAATGGCTAAAAAGAATAGCTAGCCCCTTCTTTACTTAAAGTTCAATGAATTGTCCTATTTCACATTACACAGAGATAATCACATGTGCCAAACCCAATGGCACAATCTGCGTTCCCCGTGCATCATTGCTTAATAGCACCATACTAGTTGTAAATCATATCCAAGCTCTGAATTCACTGGTGGGCTCAGAAGTAGACAAAAATTAGTGCTCAATAAAGCCCTTGTCCACTATGACCAACTGTAATTGTGGACAAAGGATGGCCTGTGATAATCATGTAGAAAACTGGTTTTCTGTCTAGCTTGGACAAGGATAGTTGTCACTTCTCTGAACATCCTTATTACTGGTGATAGAAAATTCCAAGTGACATGGAAACTGGAAAGGACCTCCTGAGGCACTGAGTCCAGTCCCCTGCATTTGCATTCTCCAGAAATTTAGCTCCTCTTTGATCAGGTTTTTGACAAACATGGAAGCAGGAATAAACTAAGGCTAAATTGTTATGCTAGTTTTGTTGGCTCCTCCATACTGTGGCCCAAGATGCAGCTCTCCCACCTATGGAACATGACAGGTGTGAATAGAAGAAGCAAGTGTCAACTAGCTCAGCATGTAGGCATTCATCAGTTCTTACACCACCTTCTGAAGAAACACATATGCTGAGCTGTAGGCCTGATCCTCCTACCTGTGTTTGAGATAGGTATGGTGAATGAGGCAAATGTAGATGAGGACAAGAAACAACCCTGTTCCAGAACCTCTTTGCCAGTTCTACAGCAGTCCCTTGCACAAGGATCATGCTCATGGTGGAAACAGATATTGCTTTGTGCTACTATAACAATTTCTATGGAGGTACCACTGCCTAGCAAATAGATGTCCCTACTCCCTACCTCTTGTTGCTGCACTAATGCAGTGCAACAAACAATACAACTAAATAGATATCTATTTGTTCTTTGGCAGGAGAGGACAGGAAGCCCAGAGCTGCTGTCTCCTGTCACCCTGGGTAGTTACTCCCAGGGCACAAGGGGCCCAATACTGTGCACCCCAGGTAAGATTGTGTCCCTCAGACCCCCAAGGCACCTGCTTTGCTTTCTCTTCTTACAGAGATGCGCCCCAAGGGGGTGTCTACATGCTAGGAAAGCCTACCTAGGTCCCAGCATGGAAGTATGGAACCTGAGGAATCCCAGGTACTACATACCTTCATACCAGGACCTGCATGACTCGGGGCCTCCACTCTGGTCCTGACACAGGGTAGCATGGGAGCTAGGAAATCCCTAGTGCCCTGCACCTCCTTGCCCTGCACCTCAAGCTAGCCCATGCTTCACATGGAGGCATGGATTAATGAAGGTCCCCACATGAAGCCATGGGGCACCAAGGATATCTCAGCTCCTATACCACCCCATGCTTCCACACCATGATCCATATCCACCCATGCTTCTGTGTGAGGCAAAGGTCAGTTTAGAACCCAACGTGGAACATGACGTGATCCAGGGAATTCCTGGACAAGGCAGGGAATCTGATGCAAAACAAGGGGCAATGTGTGTGTCACCCCATAAAGTGGATATCCCACCACAGCTGATCTGCTTTGGTTTGGTGACATCTATTCCTATCCTCAGGGGACAATTTGCACCCACTTCAAGGTCCCTTTACCAAAGCAGTGCAATAGGGCCACAATGTAACAGAGTAAAGCAGGTGACTGATATTAAGTCCAGCCATGACAGAGTGAGATGGGAAGATGTGTAATGTGTCAAAATAATGCCTGGCTTTAGGGTCCTCCTTGATTCATGATTTTTAGATACCTAGGTTGAGCAGTAGTATCCAGCAATTATTGTTTGCCACTTTCACCTTGCCAAAATACTACACTTATTTCACTTCATAAGAGATTTAGTGACAATGATAGTGAGCTGCAAGCCTCCTCTTACTGCTTTTAAGGAAAAGGAAGGAGAACTGTAACCATATTGACATAAAACAGAACCCCCCCAAACAATATCCTGACATAGCATTGTTTGCTAAACCCCCAAGGGTCTTATAGCACTCCTGAAAGATATCCAGGCTCAGGCTTTGGCAGGCCTCAAGGGGGATAGAGTTCCAGAGCTGAGGAGTGACTGCTGAAAATGACCTCCTACATGTTTTTATAAGCAGCCTCAACATATAGATGGTACTTAGCTTAGGTTGCTCTTGGCTGATCCTAAGGATCGTCATGGGGCATAAGGGAGAAGGCAGTCCCTTAGGTTTCATAGACATCAGGGCTGGAAGGGACCTCGGGAGATCATTGAGTCCAGCCCCCTGCCCAAAGGGAAGGAAGTCAGCTGGGGGTCATAGGATCCCACCAAGACAAGCATCCAATTTACTCTTGAAGGTTTTCAATGTAGGTGCTTGAACCACCTCCGCTGGCAGACTGTTCCAGACCTTGGGGGTTCGGACAGTAAAGAAATTCTTCCTTATGTCCAGCCTGAAATGGTCTTGCAGGAGTTTGTGACCGTTCGACCTGGTCATCCCTTGGGGCGCTCTGGTGAACAAACGTTCCCCCAGATCCTGGTGGTCACCCCTGATAAACTTATAGGTGGCCATCAGATCACCCCTGAGCCTACGCTTTTCCAGGCTAAAGAGTCCCATGTCTCTCAGCCTATCATCATAAGATCTGTTTTCCTGACCTCTGATCAACCACATTTATCTCAAACCGGTTTCAGCCATTTTCAGACTGATTTATGTGCACTGACCATCTGTTCTGTTACAGGTTTAAACCAGTTTCTGATCGCTTAAACCAGTTTATGTGTAATGTCTGTCCCAAGCCTCAAGACACAAACCACTAGCTAACCACTAGGGCTATGTGAAGCTTTGGTCACTGATTCGATTCGGAGGAGATTTGGCCCAATTCAGCAGCCAAATCTCCAAATCTGAATTCAATCAGGAGACCATTTAATCTCTCTGAATTGAATTGGAATCCTTCAAATCAATTTGGAAAGATTCAGAGAGATTTGATGACTCCCTCAGCCATAGACACAGCTTTATATGTTTTTTCCAGGTACCTCGAGGTACTAGGTGCAGCTTGTGAATGAATGCTGAGAAGGTTAGGCGGATGGAGCATCCCACAGGAGCATGGGGGCATCCCCCACATGCCCAGTGGTGGACCCAGAAGAGGGCCAGAAGTACTTCCAGTCCGCCTCCGGGTCCACCACAGAGTGCGCAAGGGACCCCCTTACCCCCCAGCTCAGTGACTGGTGCCTCCTGGGTCTGGCATCCCCCCACAGCTGATCACTGAGACTAGTGGAGCACTCCATCCACCCCACCATCTCAGTGTTCAAAAGCCACACCTGGTACCTTGAGGTATGTAGAAAAAACATATAAAGCTGTTCTCCAAATCAGAATCGAATCTTCAGATTCGGCCAAATCAAATCGGGACAGTGTTCCAAATCAGCTAATCAGATCACTGTCCCCCAAACTGCGCTGAATCCAAATCTAAATTGAATACTGCCCACTTCACACACCCTTACTAACCACTTGTAGGTCAAGAGATTTCTTTACTGTAGTCCCTGCCATCTTGAACAGTAATCTCTACCTCAATTCTCCATCTATTTTCAAATCTCACCTAAAGCATATCTTTTTCTCTCCTGCCTACACTTCTTATCTTTTCCTCTGCAATTAATTATCTGTTATTTGATTGTGTTAACTCGATAGAAAATCTGGGGTTATACAAAGGTAGGCAGATTGTGGTGTAAGAGTTTTGAAATCTGGCTTGATTTTTCTCACTGTCACCATTTTTGATACCATAGTTACTCTGGTCATTGCATCAAAATTTCTCCTGATTTAATTCAATGTAGATGAAATGAGATTGAGGCACAATGTCTAAGACTTGTAAGCAATCCTAGATAGCACATAATGGGGCAAAAGTAAGGTCTGCTTTAAATAGTTTTTAATGTATGCTAGAGGGTGGCCTCCAAGGTCAGAGAAATGCCGCAGCTGCATCTGATCCCCCATGGTTTAGTTAGGATAGAGGACAATATAAAGGTAACATCTACTAATGTAAAACAAAACTGGCAGGTGAATTAGATTTTTACCCTGATCTGGCCTTGCACCAGCCTGATCCTACACACCAAGATCCTGCCCCACACCAGTGTAGTATAATGGTCAGTGTCACATTATCTGGTCCTGCACACCACGGTGCACTCCACCAGTCCAGAAATTTGACAGAGAATCAGAAATTAGTGCTACTACTGCTTTCCCTCTGCCAAATGTATGGACCCTGGGAAAGCCCTATGGGCTGGATGATATGCCTGGGGGTGGAGCATCCCTGCCTTAGCTGAACAGATTGAAAGACTGATCCAAAAATGGAAATCAAAGTAAGTCTTTTTTTTATAATTTCCTCCAGTGAGTTCTGGATCCAGCTTTTATTGTATTATTTCAAAGTGTGCTCAAGTATACTTTGTTTTGTGTAGTCTTGTAAACTATATCATTTATTCCCAGTTGCACTTTTCAAAAGATAATTTTCATTTTCCAAGAGACCTTTACCACAGACAGCAAGTAATATGAGAACATTGTGGGCAGCTGGCTTGACTTTTCTTAGAAACCCAAGAGCAGCCATGCATAACCTTTCTTGTATAGAAAAGAATAATAATTCAAATTGATTTGCAAGTGAGTACAATCTAAAGCTGTTTGAAGAGACATGAACTAAATAGGTGTTTCAAACTCTAAAGAGGACAGAAAAATAATAAGAATAGACTAGAATTGGGAATAGGAAACTGCAAAGTGAAATTCAAATGAGAAAATGAAAGTGAATAGAACTGAGGTCAAAATTTTACACTGACACGTTATGTAGCTCTCTTGTTCTTGATTCTGCTCTCACGTTGGTTTTAAACTGCCCTGATAACATCATCTGATTCAGTGAAGTTACCCCTGATTTTTCTGAGTGTTACTGAGAGGAGATTCAGACCATGAGACTGCCGTAGGATTTGTGTTATGCAAGTGAGCAATAAAAGGAAAACAAGTCAAAGCACACGCGCAACATGAAGTTAGATGATTGATTTTTTTTCCCCTTCAGGACCCCCCTTTTTCAGTGCATAGGATAGACCTACATAATGGTAATATTAATATTGTAGAGGCAGCTTTAAATCTGGCATTTCCTAACTCTGAGTGTGTGATTTTTGCAGATTATAATGATATCTTTAATATAGTTTGGGGGGGAAGAGTATGCATAATATTTATATAGAGTAGTTAAATCATCATGTATGAAACTTAATTATGATATACCTGCCAAATTGCTATATGTGAATACTATAAACACTGAGGCACAAGAGAAATAAGGACCAAGGATTTGGAATTGGGTGAAGGGTGTTAACTTGCTATCAAGAAACAACTGAGGAAAGTTTCTTTAGTTAGGAAAGCAACAAACCCCAGTTTCTCGATATATTTGAAACCTAAACTAGATGCAGTTTCTGAATGAATTATGTGTTTCACTCAGACTATACTTAGAACTGCTGCAAGAAGTCACATGTTAACGGTTAATACCATGTTAATTCTTGCCTGGAGTGCTCTGGCTTGCCGCTAAAAGGCTGGTGAGCAGGAGCGTGGCTAGGAGCCAGGACACTTGGGCTCTTTCCTTGCTCTGGATTGGAGGCTGAGCTAGGAGTGGTACATTTTAGGATGCTGGAAGGCTGCAAATTGCTCATTTTAACTCTGTGGAACAGACTGAAGACATCCTAACACAAGCTAGGTTGCATGGCCCAGAATTAACCCTCACCTGAAGTAGTGTAACCTTGAAATGCTCAGAGGGCACTTAGCATGAGTTGCCAGCTTTAACATGCAGACACTTGTGTTTTAAGTGCCCTCAGTATGCTCTAAATGTAATGTGTAACTTCATTCTGTGGGAAGCAATTTTGCATTTCTAAGAAGATAAACTAGGTAACCTAATGATATATATGTCTCATATAGGTCTGACTATAATTTCAATGTATGGCCTTATAGTGAGGACAACAACATATTAGTAACAGAATTAATACCTAATTTTTTACTCATTTGAATATTCTCACACACTGATATATTTAGACTGCAAAAAAGCCTCACACAGGCTGGCTGTCACACATGTAGGATGGCTGCTAGGTGCAAGTGACAGCAATAAATACACATTTAAATATAGCTTTTAAAGCCTCAAAGCCAGTGCAGTCTAGTAGTCCAAGGAAATTACTAGGAGCCAGAAGTATCCTGCAGCCTGATTCAGTTGTGATCTCGTCCAAGTTGCTTGTTTCTGTGGGATTAAAACACAACTAGTGTTCACTTAAAAAAACAAATGTAAGATACTGTATCTGGGTTATGATGGTAGACAGAATATACTGAATAAACAGAAAACACATATCTGCATTTATATCTAGTGCACTTAATTAAATTAATTTCATGCAGATATTATTGTATTTGCATTAACAAAATGGGCAATTAGGAATAAGACACATGGTATTTACAAGCATGAAAATCTTGCACAAACAAAGTATTTAGACAGTCCATAGTTTCATAGTTTCATAGTTGGTAGGGTTGGAAGGTACCTGAGCAGATCATCAAGTCTGACCCCCTGCCATGGGCAGGAAAGGAAGCTGGGGTTAAACAACCCCAGCAAGGTGATTATCTAGCCTTCTTTTGAAGACCCTGGGGTAGGAGTGAGCACCACTTCCCTTGGAAGTTGGTTCCAGATCCTAACCACCCTGACTGTGACGTAGTGCCTCCGGATATCTAGCCTGAATCTACTCTCAGTCAACTTACGGCCATTATTCTTTGTTACTCCCAGTAGTGCTCGGGGGAACAGGGGCTCTCCCAATGCCTGCTGGTCCCCCTTGGCCAATTTATAGATAGCCACCAGATCCCCTCTCAGCCTTCTCTTCTGGAGGCTGAACAGGTTCAGGTCCCATAGCCTCCCCATATAGGGCCTGCCTTGCTGCCCGATCATGTGAGTAGCCCTCCTCTGGACCCTCTCGATGCTGGCCACATCCCTCCTGAAGTGCAGGACCCAGAACCGGACATAGTACTCCAACTGCAACCTGACCAGTGTCGCATAGAGGGGGAGGATCATATCCTTGGACCTGCTTGTGATGCATCTGAGGATTCATGACAAGGTGCAGTTAGCCTTCCTGAGTCCTCACATTGGTGGCCCATGTTCATCTTGGAATCAGTAATGACTCCAAGATCCTTTTCTGCCTCTGTGCTGACCAGAAGGGAGTTCCCCAGCCTGTAGGTATGCTGCTGGTTCTTCCTCCCCAGGTGCCATACCTTGCACTTGTCAGTATTGAAACTCATTGTGGAAAAGACTTACACACTGAAGCTGGGAGGCAGCGGGATGCCGCACTGAGAGAAGAGCGCAGGAAAAATGAAACTGCAATGGGTGGAGCCATCACGGCAGAAGATCAAAGAGAGAAAAAATGGATGAGATAGAAGGAGCTGGGAATGGCTCCTGCATCCTTGTGGGCATGTTCTTTACATGCCTTTCAGGGCCGATTGGTCGGCTAGACACCTGGGGCCAAGATAAAAGACCCAGTGGAAGAGCAGCAAGGGGCACCTGTGTAACTATCTTATAGTTTTTAGCAAAGACTTTATATTATTTTCCCTTTTCTGTATAACTGCCGCGCAGCACTCTCACATTTATGTAACCTTGAAGTCAACTGTTAATCAAAATGAACGCTTTGTACTTTTCTCCACTGGCATTAAGCTACACATGCGCATTCTGTAAATTTCATTTCTTATCTAGAAGTGTCATTTCTGCAGAAATGAAACTTATGTAGAAAATCTGCCTAGCAATAATTATGTAAAAGAAAATTATCCTATCTCTATATTATAGTTAGTGTCATAGAGGCAGTCCAACAAACATCTATAAAAGAGGCAAAAAAGCAGGAAGCAGCAGAGACGACAACTGGAAAACTCTGTGGGCCTGATCACCCCGCAGACCGGTTCTCAGCCTCCCTGCCTGGGTGTATCCCAATGAAAACAAAGGCCTCAGAAATCCGACAACTGACAACGATTCACCGTGTTACAGTATTGCTTTGTATTTCCCATTCATGAGCCGTTGACCAGTTCTGGGACTTAAGGAGCCGGCAGCCGCACCTAGCTTTGGACTAGCTCCACTGTTGGAACGCAAGGGCTGGCTCTGGAACCTCGTGAACCAACAGACACCCTATAGAATATCCCATTCATGAGCTGTTGACCAGTTCTGGGACTACGGAGCCGGCAGCTGCTGGCTCTGGAACCCCGTGAACCAACAGACCCCTTTAGTATCCAGCATACTGTAACTGAAGAAACATTGGAGACTCCACTTCTCGACTGCCTCTCATCATAGCTTAGACAGCATACCTACGCTCGCTATACTTGTATTTACTGCAACTTCGTTCCAACCGGCCTCCCCTCTTACTCGTAAGAGGGTGAGGCCAGGTGAGTGAATAAATCTTTTTATTTTACTCTATATCTACTCCGTAATAACTTTTATTACTAACATTCCATCTCAATGAGCCGTTGACCAGTTCTGGGACTTAAGGAGTCGGCAGCCGCACCTAGCTTTGGACTAGCTCCACTGTTGGAACGCAAGGGCTGGCTCTGGAACCTCGTGAACCAACGGACACCCTATAGATTAAGAGACACTAACTACTTACTTTAAGTCGTCTACTTGTGCCAACTCGGCGAACCTCGAGGGCAGCTAAAAACCTACCTCAATTTTGCCCCACAAGCCGCGCGCTCGCATAACTCCGCAAAGCCCACAGCTCCCCTAAGTGGTGCCGGAGCCGCTAGCCCGGCATTTCGCCACAACCTGAAGCAAAATCCCCAGCCGGTCCGGAGAGACAGGAGCACACCCATGGTCCCAGAAAGGGGACCTGGTGGGCACCCCAGTGTGATGGCCAGAACCAGAAGGGTTAACAAGCGGGTTATAACAAAAAGAAATTTGCTTCTTGAAAATATCTGAAATAGAGCTTTTGAAACTGTTTTCTGTCCAGAGTATGACCCACAAGAATTATATATAGTTTTTTATATGGATCTTGAAACAGCATAACTTTTTTTAAAAGCAGAACTGAAAAATATGACCGCAGTCTTAGCTGATTTATTACATTTTTACTTGTAATAGTTGGTCTGACAGGACTTGGCTCTAATGAACCCATGTTGGTTGCCCCTAAGCATAATCTCCCCTGCTGGTCCCTCACAGATGTGCTCCTGGATAATTTTCTCAAAGACCTTCCCCAGGACCAAGGTAAGACTAATGGGCCTGTAGTTTCCTGGGTCCTCCTTCCTCCCTTTTTTGAAAATGGGGACCACATTGGCCCTTTTCCAGTCCTCTGGCACCTCGCCAGAGCACCATGAGTGCTTATAAAGCCATGCCAGGGGTCCCACAATGACCTCTGCTAATTCCCTCAGCACTCTGGGGTGGAGATCATCAGGACCTGCTGATTTGAACATGTCTAGTCCCACCAAAAGTTCCCTGACTAGGTCCTCACTGATCCTGAGCCTGGCTGTGCCTCCCCTGGGCCCGTCGGGGATCCCAGTGTGAGGGATGACCTGCTCAGAAAAATGAAGGCAAAGAAATTGTTAAAGAGGTTAGCTTTGTTGTCAGATGCAACTACCAGATTTCCTACTGTGTCTTGCAGAGGCCCCACGTTACCCAGTACCTTCTTTTTACCCCCTATGTATTTAAAAAAGTTTGGTGCAAAGTTAAGTGTACTGAAGTTCAAATACTGAGCCCAAGTGGATACTCAGACTGGTGTAACTAATATGTAAACTAGATGTAGAACCAGGCCCACTGATTCTGTGACACCACTGCAGTCAGTGGATTCAGGCTGGTGTAAAGCTAAGTCTAATGAACCAGTCATACTGTTTCTTGTATACATGCAGTCTAACAGGAAACCAAAGACTCTTGTTACTAGACAGGGAAAAGCACAGCCAGATAGCCAAGCTGTGGAGCAGGGGCAGGCAATTATTTTGGCTGGAGGGCTGCTTCACAAGTTTTGGTGAGCTGTCAAGGGCACCAAGGGTACCTCCGTTCCTTTATGGGTGCCCCTGGTCACCATCTTGGTACTGGAAGTCCTACCCCCTAACCCCTGACCTTTGTCAGGAGCTGTGTACGCACCAGAGGGCACCACAGAGCCCCTGGACACAGGTCCTGCCACATGCAGTAGTAGCTTAATGATTACAATGAAACCAGTTTCACCAATGAAATTAGAAGTATCTCCATTGAAGTAATCCTGCTGCTTTTATAACTGAACTTCCATCTATGTGACTAATCAGTGATAGGGTTGAGCAGGAATAACTGAGGCCAGAATCCTGTCTGCAGAACTTTGATTGGTGATGATGTGAAAAAACAAAAACTCTCAGGATGAATTTTTAGAGCAAGGAATTACAGCAAAATAATTTTATTTTGTTAACTGTACATAATTGCTCTGGAAATCATTGAAACACAATGAATATGGAAACCTACAGCAGTATGTTTACATCAGTTATCAGAACTCTGGGCAACCAGAAGCTAAGACTGTGCCCAAAATACTTAATTGGTTCAGAATACAATTTGTACCCTTTGTTAATAGTGTTTGCTGGAGGGAATATTTGACATAATTTCTGTGCTATCCAGGCTGACTTCCAGTTCATCTACAAAGTATTCAGTGAGTTGGATTCTAGAAATATGAGTTGTGTACCTATATGACACTAAGGTAGTTGAAAGAGCCTTAAAGATAGACCTAGAAATTCCCTTGGTTGAATAGTGAAAATATGTTACCATGATGTTGTTGGTGAAGGCCTCACAACTGTGGAATTTAATTCCCAGCTGTTTTCATCAGAATCTGAATCTGTTGAGCTTTATGTCACATTCCAACACCCATCTCCCTGCTGTAGATGGGAGGATAAATAGCTTGGGAGAGTTTCATGGGGGATATTTGTGATTACAGATTATTTTTCTTTTTGAAATGTGGCCCTCTACTTTTAGGTTAGTATCATTTATAGATAAGACCTTTTTAGGTTAGTATCATTTATAGATAAGACCTTAAGATTTTTTCCCACTTTTATTTTGTTATACGCATGCTAGCTACTCATTATCGGCACATGAATGGTCTATATACAGAAAGCTATAACCGTAATATTTTCATACATTGTATTCTACTATGCCAACACACTGTGTGCCTCTTATAGCTACAGTTCTTGACCACCTTTACAATCAGAAAGTCTTCCTAATCTCCAACTAAATTTTCTCCATTGAAGCTTGAGATCATTTCTCCAAGTCCTGTACCCTATGGTCACAAAGAAAAGCCCATCTTCATTCTCTCTGTAATTGCCCTTCAGAAATCTGAAGACAGTTATCAAATTCTCCCCTCAGTCTTTCCTTCTACAAACTAAATAACCTTAATTTCAGCCTTTTCTCATAAATCTTGAGTTTCCAGCTCCTAATCATTTTTGTTGCTCTGTGCTGAACTCTTTCTAAGCTGTCCACATCTTTTTTGAAGTATGGGGCCCAAAACTTGACACAGTATTCCAGGTGAGGCCTCATTAGAGCTGAATAGAACAAAAGAATCTCTTCCCTTGATTTTCAAGCGACACTCCAGTTGATACAACCCAATAAGCTATTAGCTTTTTTGGCAATGAGAGCACACTATTGGCTAATATTCATCTAATGGTCTACTGTAACCCCCAGGTCCTTTTCCAACATACTGCAGCCTACCCAGTCCTTCCCACTCTATATCTGTGTACAATTATTCTGTCCCTAGCACTGGACTTTGCATTTGTCCTTGTTAGATCTCATCTGACTGATTGTGGATAATTTTTTCCAGCCTACTCAAGTTATTCTGGATCCTAGCCCTGTCCTTCAGAGTATCTGCAAGTCCACCCAACTTGGTGTCATCCACAAATTTTCTAATTGAGCACTTGATTCCATCTACCAAATTATTAATGAAGCTATTAGACAGTATCGGACTGAAGGCAAAACTCTGGAGAACCCTAATTGATACCTCCTCCCAACTAGACATTAAGCCATTGATAACTACTCATCGGGTACAATGATCCAACCAGTTATATATCTGTCTTCCAGTACTTTCATCTTCACTATTTCCTTAGCTTGTTAATGAGAATATTGTGAGAGACAGTGTCAAAAGCCTTTCTAAAGCCAAAGTATATCACATCCACTTCTCTCCCATATCCACAGAGCCTGTCACCTTATCACAGAATCAACTCAGGTTGATCAAGCATGACTTGCACTTGGCAAATCCTTGCTGCCTGTTCCTGATCACGTTGTTCTCCTCTAGATGCTTTACAAAAAATTCTTTAAGGGGCTACTCCCTAACCTTTCCAGGTAGTGAGGCGAGGCTGACTGGTCTATAAATTCCCAGATCCTCCATTTTTCTCTCTTTAAAGATGGGCACTTAATTTGCTTTTTTCCAGTTATCCAGGGCCTCACTTGATCTCCACAAGTTTTCAAAGTGGTCTCAAATTACATGTCTCCCTGCCCACTCCATGAATTTGTTAAAGTCAGTGCCCTTATTCTGGTGCTTTCTTTCCTCCCCCACCCCCGCTTATCATCTTGGGTATGTATAGATGAAATAAAATTTCCCATTTGTGTCAATGCAACTGCATTTGCGTTTGCATGACCCGGGATTTCCCGCCACTTTAAAGTCCATTTAGTGCCTTAAACTAACACTACTTGGAGATGTTTTAATTTGCATCACTTTCCAGTTATACCGATCCAACTGTGGATTTTGTTCGTACAAGCAGCCGGAGACTCCAGAGACTTCAAGTTAATCCACTTCACCATGACAAGATCCCCAGAATATGCAGTGTCCTGCATAATATTTAGGTAATATGTCCCACTGACCTTGTCTGGGGAGGACAGGGGGGGCAAAAGTCTGGTTTTCTGACTGTGCTCCAAACCCCACTCCTCTTCCTCTTCTTTTTTCCCCCCTCTTTGCTGAAAACTTTCATGGGTGGAACTCACTGTGGATGGCAACCAGCCCACAGCACAGTGATGAGGAGTAGAAGAGTGCATTGAAACTATTCTCCCCTCCTTTTTTTTTACATTTGTATATATGTTTTAAATTGTTAAGTTAAGCTTTTGAGCTGCAGCATTTTCAGTAAAGTTTTAATTTTGCTCTATATAAGTGTCATGTTTTCTTTGGCATGGTTGGGTGGTTGGGTTGGTTTTCAGAGACCATGCCCACCTCAGCATGGTGGGGATGCTGTGCTTGGGTGGGGGTGGAGGTTTATGGAGTCATGGAATTACTGGAAAGAGTTACATGGAGTTGCAGGGTAGACTATTATCAGAGGGAGGGAGGTGGAATGCTTCATGAGTGCTATCTAGAGTGCAGTGCAGCCAGCATGGCTTTTAAAGAAAAAAAGACTATTCAACCCCACCCACCCCCAGCAGCAAGCAGGCAATCTGCAAAACTTCTCCCTGCATGGACCTCCCAGAGCCTTTAACCTTTAGCAAGTCTTTAGTAAGTCTGCATTATAATGCATTCCATATACATGGTCAGCCTGGGGGTTTGGGGTTAATGCCTGCTGCTGCAGCTCCAAAACAGCTTCATTTTTCTTTGCAGGCTATACTGTTGTGGGCAATGTGATGCAAAAAAAAAATTTTTTTCAATGCTTTCTTTGCAATGCAGTGTTTTCTTTATAAAATCCTGCATGCTGCACCTTTCGGAGCCAGGTTTGAAGACCATATATGTCCCCCACCCCCAATCTGTTGTAACCTGCTTGCCCCCTGCAGAGAGCTCATCAGATTTTGTTCAGGATTGCTTTGTCTTGCTATATCTCTCCTCTCAGTCTTCTCAAAGAACAGGGAGAAGGATGGAAATGAGGAGCAGCACTCCCAAGAGAGCCCAGGGTAGTCTCTTCAGCTACCTCTAGGCCTCTCCAGACTGAAGTGTATTCAAAAGAAAGCATCATTATGGGAGAAATTCTTTTCATCCAAATTCAAGAAATTTGTAATACCTGCTTCTCCTACACTAGGTTTTGGCATGTCCTCATCAGATGTCCTCAAAAATGGGTCTCATCTAAGCAGGGAGCTGCTACTTAGCTAAGGCCATGGTTTCAAAAAGCACTCTTCTCCTTATAGAGATGCCAGAAGAGTTATGCAGCAGATGGTTACCCCCAGACATATTATTGAGGTGCCTGGAAGGGAGGCTAACCAATCTGAAATATGGGCCCTGGTCAATTTTGTGTCCAGCCTGCAAAGCTACTGCACTCACTCCTGCCCCAGCCAGCTGCAAACCACTCCCCTGCTCCCAGCTCCGTGCCCTGAAATCAAGCAGGACCAAGTACAAACCAGAATTTTTATTTTATTTTATTCCTCATCTTTATTCTTTTCACAGTAAATTGAATTGCAATCAATTTGACTGAGAAATCACAATAAATCTAAAACAGCATAGACTTTTTTTTTACTCAACAATGCTGTTGGTAGTCAACTGGTAAATATATTTTTTACAGTATGGCCATTGCCAGCAAACACAATACAATAGGATAAAACACCAATTCACAATATGTTCCCAAGGTCCCTTAAATAAGCCCTTGAAATTATATGGTTGGAGGGAGGGCTGCATGGTGGAAGGACCAGAGGGAGGGATGCAGGCAGATAGCCAGTGTGGTTACTTGCCTTTCCTCATTACTGGCCCTTCCTGGTTACTGATAATTGAAACTTTGGAGCAGTTTCAATTTTGCAAACTTTCAATATTGCAAACTTCCATCACATTCCATTTTAGAACCACACAAGCAGCATTTTCTTGCAAGAAAGAAAGCAAACCCACCCACAAAGCTTAGTTGGGGAGGGAGGGAGGGATGTCCTCAGGTGGGGGCCCCCAGACATGGTTGGAGGCAAAGGTCCCTCCAAGGTGTGCACATGTGGCTACACACTATTTAAAATCCTGCCATGCACTAACTTATTAATGCTGCACACCTGTCCTATAATTAGTATTACCTGTTATTATATTATAAGTGTATATCAGGCAGGAAAAAACAAACAGAGAAATGAACTCAACCAATGAATGAAATCCACCTTCCCAACCAAGCAGTGTAAGGATGGATATGGAAGCAAACATAGGAAGCCAGGAAACCATCAGGTTTTATTGTTTGCAATACACTATTATAAGCAGTTACTTCTTTACCTTCACCCCAGCATGACCCTGAACCACACATCTCCCGGAAATGCAGTGGCACCCTCCTGGCCCTGCTGGTAGTCATACAGCCCTCCTGTGACCCCACTGAGTTAGGGGGAACAGGCTCGGCTGTAATTGTCCGCTTATCTTGGACAGAGGCAAGACAAGCAGACAGACTTTTCCCTTTCAGGTTTCGTACCCATTTATTTAGGTACTTTTGCACACTCTGAAAGGCATCATTGAAAGTGTCCTGTGACCTCTGTGATTCAACATGGGACTAGTCAACCACTTCTTTCAAATTCTCCATGGTGTCTCTAAGTGGCACCAAGTGTATGGTGACCAACGGTTCTTCCTGCCACTCATGGTCATCAGGAAGCAGGGAGCAATCTCTGTACAGCTGAGACATACTCATGGTTTCACTCTCAGGAAGGGCTGCTGCTGCCTCTTCCTCATTCTCCTCCTCCAGCCCAACCCCACTGCTGAATGTCTCCATACCTGGGGTGTCACCCACATCCTTGGAAAGAATGATGGACAGCTGTCATAGAAGGTGGCAATTGTGTGACCTGCCCCAGAATGAGAGTTTGCATCTTTGGTTCCATAAAGTGCTGATCTCAGGGACTTGATGTGGATCCAGTCATGATTCTGCCCTCGCGCCTGCATGCCTTTTGTGATCGCGACATAAACAGGCTTATTCTTCCTATTTTCTAGCATGTCTATGATCCTTTGCTCCAACTAAATGTCAATTAAGTCCTCCAGTTCTGCCCGGGTCCAGTTGGGTCCACAGGCGTTTCACGTATCAGCCTCCTGGGCCACCAGCTCCATACTACTGGCCTTGGCTTTCTGAGACATGGCGAAATAGTTTGTGGTCAACAGCACAAGCGATTTGTGAAAGGGGGCTAGCAAATTTTGCAGGGGGGCACTTTTATACTCAGGCTTGGCTTGCATGAGGGTCTGGGAAAATTCCAAGGATTGTTGAAGTCATTACCTGTAAGTGTCAAAACACCCAAAGGTGATAAAGCACTCCGTTAACAACAGAAAAGACCTGGTGATGGGTTACATTGTACTTTGGGATGACTTCTCAATAGCCCAGAATGTTGCAAAAATCAATACCTACCTGCCTGCTTGTGCAAAATAATTTTATTACAGAAACACAGCCTGTTTTCTCTAAAGTGGCAAAAGTTTTGAGTAGCCTACTACATTACCAGGAGAGGAGTAGGCAAAACATTATTTGTTTGCAAGCTTGATTACATCAGAACACCAGTGGCTGCTAAGCTCAGGATGAAAGGATGTACAAAAGCCCCGATGTCCCAGGGTGCCGGGGTGAAGTGTTGAAAAAGCAGCTACACAAAGCTCCAGACCATGCAACACCCTGCAGTCCCTGCCCCCTGCTGGGTGCAGATGGGTGAGAATCCGCTGCTGACAGAAAGGGGCAAAATGGAAAATGAGGATGAAATACGTGACGTGGAGGACATGGAGCAGGAGGAGGACATGGAGCAGGAGAAGGAGGTGGCAGTGCTGCTTCTGCAAATGTTGTTTACTTAGGGATTACTGCTGGAATGATTGAGAAGGATAGGAACTGTGCTACAGTGTTCAGTGGCAAGTTGTGTTCCTGCATTAACTGCATTAATGACAATAAGAAGATACAGGTACCCAAAGGACTTGGAATACATAGAGGAAAGTGAAGATGTAGAATTTGACTGGGCTCTGTGGAGAAACCTGAGGAGGACCAGAATCAGCATGGTATGGGCCTGCAAGAGCAGCTCAGACTGGTGGAGTGAATCATGTTGGCCACTTGGAACAACCAACAGTAGCTGAAGATGTTCCAAATGAAAAGAGAGACGTTCTATTGTATCATCTTGATGCTGGTGCCCCACACTGTGAGGCAGGGCACTAACATGTGTCAGGCCATCTCACCAGACAAAAGGATTGTAATGGCCATCATGAAACTGGCCAGCTCATCCAGTCTCCACTACACTGCAGAGCAGTTTGATGTGGCTGCCTAGATGATCAGGCTGTCAACTCATGAGGTGTGCCAGCTGCTTAAGGAGATCACTGCAAACAAAATTATCCACCTGGCAAATCTGTAGCAAATCATACATAACTTTAATGAGAAGGGGTTCCCTAACTGCGTGAGGGCTTTAGACAGCACTCACATCCCAGTGCTGTGCCCTGCGGGGATTGGGAGGACAAACAGGAAAAGACATGCCTCCATAATCCTGCAAGCCATGGTAGACCACTGGGGCCAGTTCATGAACATTTATACTGAGTAGACTGGCAGCACACATGATGCGCGCATTTTTAGAAACTCCCCTCTGCCTGCCTTCATGGAGAAAGGATACTACACACCCAGCATGGAGCAGACAGTGATCTGCGGTGTCACCATTCCCCCAGTTATATTAACAAATGCTGCCTACCCACTAAAGCCCTGGATCATGAAGCCTTATGGAGGGAATGTGACCAACCCGAAGAAGCTGGCTTTTAACTACCGCTTGCACAGTTGCAGGATGGCCAGGGAATGTGTGTTTGGCCAGTTGAAAGGATGTGGAGGGTGCCTACATACCAGCTTAAGATGGAGCAAGAAAATATCATGGCCTTTATCGTGGCAGCCTGCGTGCTGCACAATATCGGTGAGAGCCACAGCAAGGTTTTCAAGGAGTTGTGGGAAGAAGCGCAACAGGCAGTGGCCTGGCAACAGACATGTGGGACAGCAGCAGCAGCACAGGGACTGAGGAGATATCCTCAAGGAAAGGCTGGTCAGGAGGCCCTTGTGCATGATTGTCTGGCGGGATATATTGCTGGCAACAACACTAGTGCTTTGTTGTAAAATAAATTCATTTTTTTACACTTTCAATCTGTGTCTGTCTACAGGGCCATGAGGTGTTGCTGACAGGGGGTGAAAGGGAGAATGGTCAAGGGAAGGGAGAGGAAATCTGGACTCGGCTAGAGGTTTGCTGCTTCCAGACTGTGAGTGGTTATGCACTGTCAATCATACCTGAATGAGCCCCCCCACACACGCATGGGTGAGAAGGAAGGATAACTATACTATAGCTCTTGGTAGGCTGGACAGGTGGGGAACCAAGCTGACCAGCAAGCCACATTTTGAAAAACATTCTAAAAACATTTATAAAACAATTCACAACAAACCTCCAAAAGCTGTATGTGGCACTACACAAACAGATTGATGGTGTACCTGGGCAGGGAATGGTAGGGTTCCAATGGGAGCCCCCCATCAGAAATTGTACAAAGATCAATGAGCTTGGGAATGCTGGGAAAAGTAGTAAAAAAAAAAAGCCAGAAGAGCTTGCCACCGCCAACATGAACAGCAATTACCAATCAACCAAGCAGCAACAAACACCCACCTACCTACCCACCCACCCACTACTCCAGGATATCATAGCAGTTATGATAGCAGCTCTAGTAAATGAAAAAAACACATATATTTGTAACCTGGTGGGATGGGAAGAGAAAGGAATGGGAGGGGAGGATTCACACAGCTTGTCTTTGGGATTGGGATGGGGTCTTTGGGATAACATACTGATGGAGAGAGACCAAACTGACCAAGCATAGGTGGGGGCAAGTGACAAGAATTTGGGGGTAACCATGACCATGCTCAGGGGGGACTCCCAGTGAGAGTCAGAACTGCCCAGTGAGAGTCCAGGGGTCGGGACTGGGGACACCAGGTGGTTTACATGCACCTCCTGCTGTAATACATTAGGAAAGACATTCTAAGGGGTAAAATGGTATTTGACTCCCCCTACTGAACTGTGCAGGGAATGACACTTGAGGCTTAATTCACTCAAAAGCATCGTTTGTGCGAACACAAACACTGTGTCATGCAAACAAAAATGCACCGCACCAAAAAAGGCACATTAAAATGTTCAGGCACTCTACATTAATGCCTGTGTCGTCTACACATGCCCTTGAACTCTCATCATATCATGGGAACTATCACACAAGTTACCTTCCACCTTCACACACACAACGAATTCCTCCGTTTCAAGCAGTAAATCAAGAGCTTCCCCCCTAGTTGGCTTGTCTACCAACTGTATCAAAAAGCTATCCCAAATGCCCTCCACAGATTTGCTGGACTGCCTATGCACTACTGTGTTCCCCTACCAGCAGATGTCTCAATAAATGAAATCACTCATGAGAACCACGACCTACTATTTTGGAAACTTCTGCCTGTTCTTTAAAGAAGGCCTCGTTCACCTCCTCCTCTTTTGGGAGCTTGTAGCAGACACCTACCATGAAATCCCCTGTGTTGTTCTCCCCTCTGAACTTTACATTCCACTTTGTACTGCACCTCTAAACTTGTGTACATCACCTTGATATATAGGGCAACACCTCCTCCTTTTTTCCCTAGCTATCCTTCCTGTACAAGCTATACCCACCCATGGTATTACTCCAGTCATGTAAATTATCCCACCACATCTCTGTAATTCCAATTACCTCATGATTCTGTTCTTGTAGTAGGACCTCCAATTCTTCCCATTTGTTCCCTATACTTTTTTCATTAGTATATAAACATTTCAGGTATCTAACTGACTGTCCTATCCTCTCCCTGAGAATGTTACTAAGGCTTTTGTTATTGCTTCTGCTTAATAAGTTTTTGTCCAGGCCCCTGGGCTTTTGTCTCTATCCCCTGATAAACCTAGTTTAAATCCCTCTTTACTAGATTGGTAAACTTGTACACAAACACACTCTTCTCTCATTTCATGAGGTGTACCCCATCTCTTTCCAGCAGTACTTGTTCCTGCAATACCACCCCATGGTTGAAGAAGCCAAAGCTCTGCTGGCAACATCATCTGTGAAGCCATGTGTTGAACTCCACATGTAGGAAATATGTATTTTTTTAAAAATCAAGTAAATTAAAATAATATTTAATGTAGCACGAGGAAAGACTTAGTCACTTTGTACTTAACTACAGAAAGATATACTAAAGGGTAGAGAGGGAAACAGTTAATCTCTACAGGTCCATACTTGCCCACCACAATGGGCCACTATTAAAACAATGTCATTTTACCTAAGAAGCAAAAGTAGCTCTCTCAGGTTTCCAGAGGTTATCATGCTGAAATGTTTCCCACAAAGGGCACTAGAAGGCTGCTACCTCGGAAACCCTTGTCCTTAAGGAAGTTATTAATTGACAGTCTGCTCTCCCCTGCCTGAGAAGGAAGTGAGCTGTCAAGTAGCAGCTGGCAAATGCTGAAAGGCAACAGGTGTCACAGACTATCAGGGAGGGTTCCCACCCCAGAAGAATGTTCCCCTTCCCCCCATCCCACCAATCAGCTGATTGTGAAGAAGGAAATATTCTCCTATAGTGGGAACCTTCCCAGTTATCCCCCTGCAGGAGAATAGCTCCAGGAAACAGGGAAATCACTCAGCCTCTAGAGCAAGATTCTGGGAAGTTTGCAGTGGGAATACAGGAGCCTGTTTTGTCCCATGCTGCTCTAGGCTGACCCAGAGTAGCGCATAGTGAAGGAAGACCATTTTGCCACAGAAGCAAGGCTCCCAAGTTGGTGACCACAGTCTTAGGAAGGCAAGGACCCTTTTCCTGCTCCACAGGGGGAGTTAAGCTGGAGGAAAGTGGGCGTGTCTACACATGCAATTAATGTGCATCAACAATAAACTCTGGTGCATACCATGCTGGAGTTTATTGATCCCAGGCACTGCATTGGAATGCCTGCCTGGAACTGCAGCATATTAAGCTGGGTCAGAGCAGCCCTGGCTGGCAGGGGATCCAGAGAGTAACCTTGGGCTGGGAGGCTGAACCTGACCCAGCTCAATATGCTGTGAAGAAACTGACTGGGTCATAAGGGTGCTCCAGTGTGGGGCTAACCAGCAGGCAGCCCCTGCACTGAAGCTCCTTTGTGCCCCAGCCAGCTCCATCAGCATCTACATGTGCATTGCTGTGCACTAAAGAATCATATAGGACAATACTTGTATTTATGCTTTTTATGTAATAATAAACTGTCTTATAATGCAGTTTTATTAGTTTACTGCATCCTAATATGGCTGCACATGTAGACACAGAGACTTTACTACAGAGTTAATTAGTCAGCTCTGCAGTAAATATCTCATGTAGATGCACCCAGTGTATAGGTGTTCAGCCTCACAGAAGAAACTCTTGTAGAAGCAATTTAACCCTGGTTGTTGCTGGTTTATTTTTCTCCCAGAACAGCCATTTTTTTCTCTGGGAGAAAAAAGACTGAATTGAAGAGATTAGCAATTCTCCAAGTGGAAACTGAATTTCTGTACCTAGCTTCAGCCAGCCAGTATACCTCAGTATATCCTCGCAAGTCTATACTCCAAGGCTTCTTCTGAATGTTCTTGAGGATGTGATGATCACTAGCCAAGGCTGGCAAATAGGCCAAATATACCAAATGATATAATTAATTTAACTTGTAAGACAACTTTGAAATGAGGATGGAAGGGTTGCAAAACATAAGTTGGCTATCCCTCTGGTAGAGATATATAATAAAACGATTGTAAGAAAGCAGTAGAGATCAAAAGTACCTCAATAAAGTAAAATGGGAAATGTGGGACTCTTTCAGATATGAATAAGAAAGACTTGGTCGATTATATTACCACTGGTGTTTCTACCTCTTCAGTACCCTTTGACAGTTACAGTTTTACTTTTTCTAGTTTTACCTGAAAAAGCCAGATATATATCACTTCAGAGCCTTGAAATTTACTGCAGCCACAAAACTGAACAATGAAATGCATGGGAAAATGCCTCTCTCACACACAAAGTGTTACATGAAAACAGCAGAAGTTTAACAAGACTTTAGATTAAATTGAAAGAGGGATTTATAGGATTGAGTCAACAAATCAGTTGCAACCCCCACCATGTATTTGCTTTGGAACCATCTGCAGTTCAATTTCTGAATTGCTTAATAGTATTTCTAATGTCTCTGTTTCTCCTCTCACTTATATCAGTTTAAATGAGGAGTATGTGCTGTGAAATTACTTATATAACAATGATATAACTGGTCTACAGAACATGAAATCATAGCATTTTTAGTGTATCACCAACTGATACTGTGGTGGATAAATCATATGTAACCATTTTTATGAGAAATCATGTGAATTTTTAAATTTATTTTGGCTTTGTGTTCATCATGTCATGTCCATTTTGTGCTTTTGCTATGTTAGCACTGGAGCAATCAACGTTTTTCCTGTTGTTAGTCACATAATGAAGGAGTATTTACAGAAACCATTTTTTTTTTGCACATGCAAGGTTCTGCTCACTCAATCACAGAACGGAAATGCAATCCTGTGATTTATCTGACCTGTCATAACTTAGCAATGCAGTTTGAGTTTTGAAGATCAAACTTGTTTCTATTCAATCTGCATGGTTAAATAAATTCATTCACCTAATATTAATTGTGAAACTGGGTAAATTTGAAGTCATTGCAACTTATTTTAAAATAGTTCCAAAACAAGCAAAGTGACTACATTAATTTGACAAATTATTTGTTGCAAATCGGTAACTCATATCTACAGATACAAAGAGAAACCTAAGAAGTTCTTATAATGACTGTTTCCTGCCAGAACAGAACAGTCTATTGCTTACCATGTAAAAGAACACATCCAAAGAACTCAGTGAGCTTCCATCATTATCCAACTCCCAATATACCATGACTGGGATGACTTCACTCATTATAGGAATTGAGGTAGAGCTTTTCTTTCAGTTTCCTGGTGGTAAACAAGGCCAGAATTCTTTCTTACAATGCCCTGTGTGATGCTGAACATCTTCAGGACTTGACAAGGACACTCTTGTTCTTCACATTATTGAACCAAAAGTGTCAAATTCAGATAGAGTAAAAAATGGTGTGACTTACCCCTTCCTTCAGGCTTCTTAACATGTATGTTACTCTCTCTTGGACTCCCAGGGTGCATCCACACATGCAAGCATGTGCACTTGCAGCAGCTCAAATAGCAGCAGTGCAAATTTGAGCCAGGGCTTTTTGCCTCAATGCACATACTCTGACATGCACTTTGTTGTGGAGCAAATTGTGCCACTTGGGGCAAAATAACCCTGCCTGGCTCCTCCCATATCTGCAGCCAGGGGGAGCTAGAGCCTAGGGCTAGCACCTGTGTTGTCCCTAGCAGTAAAAAAAGCTGCCCTGTCCTGGCCCCAGAAGTACAAAAACCTGCCCTGGCAACCAGCTCAAGACTACTCACTCTCCAGAGTTTCTAGGGCTCAGCCACTTGGTACCTGGGGACGCTACCCTTTGTGCCAGCTGGACTGCTGCAGCAGCATCCCAAATCCATTTTTAAAAATATCCCAAAATCCATGTTTTTCCAGAATTAACACAAAAGACCACTCTATACACACACACACACACACACACACACACACACACCAGTTGGGCGATGCTTTATTGGTATATTTACAATGTTAAAGCAATGTGGAAACCTAACAGTGTCTCTATCATCATGATAAAATACATTCTAAATACCAAATGTGTTGATGTGTACTTCTGGTTTTCTTTGCACATGATGGGTGTGTGATGGGGGCAAGTGGGGTTTGCAGGAAGGGGGTGGGAAGGGGTATGGGGAAAGGCAAGTGGGTGAGTGTGGAGGGATGTGGGTTTGTGTGTGGGTAGGTTTGGGGTAATTGCTGGGGGGACTGTGGGTGTGGGGCACCTTTTCGGAGGGCTTCTCAGTAGGAGTGGGTCCCTTGGCCTCCACAGGGTGCAGCCCTTCCACACAGCACATGGAATGCTTCCCCACAGGGCCCCAGCTTCCCCCTGGAGGGCCACAGCTTCTATCCCCCACAGGGCCCCAGCCCCATCACCCAGGGTCCCAGGTACCCTGAAGGACCCCAGCCCCCCTGCCCAGAGTCCCAGCTCCCCCTGGAGGGCCCCAGCCCACCTGCCCAGGGTTCCAGGCACCCTGGAGGGCAACAGCCCACCTGCCCAGGGTCCCAGCTCCCCATGGTCCCAGGCACACTGTAAGGCCCTCCCCCCCAGCCCAGGGCCCATAACTTACTTTAGCAGCAGTAGCAGGAGTGGGGCACTCTGAGCCATGGTGGCAAGACCCAGCGCAGCACATGGGGACCATGTGATGGGCCCAGCCAGGTCCTGGGGCCTCTCCGCTGCCAGGCTGGGCCCTTGGTAGCAGGACCTTCCGCTCTCAGGTACCCTCTGCTGGCCAGCCGGGCTAGGCCCTTGGTGGCAGGACCCAGTAAGGTGCACAGGGACCATGTTCCAGGCCCAGCTGGGTGCTTCTGGCCCTGTGCCCTGTGGGTCCCTGTGTTGCCCGGCTGGCCTGGCCCTTGGTGGCATGACCTGGCATGGCACACAGTTCCCACATGCTGGGCCAAGCTGGGCTCTGCCACCCTTGGTGCCCCTGCACTGCCTGGCCAGGCTGAGCCCAGCATAGCAGAAGCAGCCCCAGGGCTGGCAGGACTCGTCTGGGCACAGCACATGGTCCCCACGCAGCATGCCGGGTCCTGCTGGCCTGGGCCCAGCTTTGCCAGGCAACAAAGGGGCCCTGAGGGTGGCAGGGTACAGATGGGCAGGGATTGGGGGAGTCTGGGGGGCTGGGCATGGATCGGGGGTCTGTGGGAGTGGGCAGGGCCAGCAGGGGTCTGTCCCCTTCCCCCTCCTCCAGCTCCCCCCCTGACCCCTTACTCACCAGCACTGAAGCCCTGGTGCTGAACATGCAACCTTGCTGGCCACATGTTTCAGCACCTGGGCAAGGGGCCAACCATGGAGATGCTCAGGCAGCCAGAGCTTCTCCCTGGAGGACCCAGCCTCCAGTTTCCTCAGGGCACGGTCAAAGGTGTTTGAGGCAGGGCAAGAGGAACGTGTATACTTCTCTGGACATGCCCCCATATACTAACTGAATCTGATTCTGATCTCAGCTACATCAGTACAAATCCAATCACTCTAGCAGTTACTTTTGATTATACTGATGCAAGGGTGTTCAGATTCAGGCTAGTTAGTCTTGCCTAATTAGGTAGTCAGGTACCTACATAAGGCACAGTTAAGAAATAATATGCAAAGTCATGTAAACTAGGATTTTTTACTTAGTCAAATTCCCTTACACCTTTATACACCCACTCTGCCAATATATAAGGGAGTCTAACTCTCACCAAAGAGTCTGGAGAATGCATAAGAAGATGCAAGTTAAAGTAGAATGTAGATCTTTTTAATAGTCATGCAGTCACAGATTTTTTTTTTCCTGGCTTTTCAGTGGAAAAGCTCCAATAAATAATCACCAGGGATTCTGGTTATCTCTGTTTAAAAAATGCAAATTCTCTGATTTAAAAATCACGAAATACCTGATTAAAACCCCTAAAATTCATGTTTTTCTGTAGTTAAAATGAAATGCCACTATATATAGGTAACAGCTGAACACAATATTTTATTGATATATTTACCATTTTAAAGCAATTTGGAAGCCTACCTGTACTTCAATCACAATAGTAAAATAAAGTGTATACCTGTAAGTTTTGGCATTTGATTTTGGGCTTTTGTCATAGAAAATCAGTGCTCCCCCTACCCCTTTCACTCACCAGGATGTGGGACCAGCTGCGGCTGTCCCCTCCATCCCCACTACTTTGTGGCGCTGAGTGGCCTTGATATGCCAGTGCCCTGCCCATGCCATTGCCCCACATTCCCAATCCACAGCCCACTGGCCCTGATGGTGCCCCTCATTCCCCACCCACATCCCCCCCGCCCTTGCCAGTGCCACTCAATCCCCCCAGCCCCTGGGTCCTGCCAGAGGGGGCCCCCAGCTGCCAGAGCTATGGGGCCAGGGACACAGGTCTGCAGTCCCCTGCAGCAGTGCCTGAACCCCAGCTGCCACCCACAGAAGGTGGCAGCTGCTGTGGCCATGCAGGGAGTGGAGTGTGAAGCCTGGCTCCCCCTCCCTCTCCCTCTCCCTCTCCCTCTCCCTCTCCCCCACAAGCAGCATAGCCAGAGCAGAGCCCTTGAGGTGGGGAGGGCAGATGACAGCTGCCTGCTAAGGGTCTGGAGTTTCCCCCTGTGCTGCCCTCCCTGCAAGGCCTCTGCAGCCCAGCAGATGGGACCCAGCCAGATGGGACCCAGGCAGGAAAGCTTTGGCTGAAGAGGCCCAAGGGGGAGGACACCAGGGTGGGGAGCCCAAGCCCACAGAGGGCAGCCTGCACCCACCCCACGAACAAATCTGGGAGGTATGTACCCCCCATGCTCCCCACAGAACTCATGCAGCAGCAGGGAGCCAGCTCCCCTGCTGCCCCCTGGATGAGCCACCCATGACCCCGTCCCACTCCCCACCTGACCCCTGGAGCTGCATATTTTAGCCCCAGGCCCCAAGCCCCAGGCACTGCCCCAGCTGGGCAGCAACCCCAGCCTTGCCCAATTCCTTCCCTTCCTTACTATGGAGGCCTCCCCACCAGACTTACTCTTCAGGCTGTCCATGAGCATGGAACTATGCCAGCCTGCAGGAGAAAACCCATCATTTCCCATGTTTGTCTTTGATAAAGGAGAAAATCTGGGGTTTTCTCCTTAAAATGAGAAAATCCAGGTTTTACCTCATTTTTCCATGGTGATCATCCTTCCATGAGATACAGTAATAGGTTAAGGGCCCTAGGTTCCAGAAAGCTTGTTTATACTGAAGAGAAGCATAGCCCAGAGAGCACAGGACTGGGCATGCTGTTGCTCTCCAAACCCAGAAATTAATTAGTGCAGCTATCCCAGACTCCTTGCTAGCAAATGCTCTCTCAAGCTGTTGGTCCCTGGCACATTTGAGAGTAGCTGCTGGGGACAAACCCTAAGCAGCCTCACTATGTGTCTGCAAGTCAGGTAGGCAGGTGAGAATAAGGCATACTCTGTGGGATTTCCCTATTGACACCTTGTAGATGAGCCCAGAAAGTCTATTTTTGACTATCTGATACAGCTTCTCTGGATACAGTCCAAATGGTTGATAGGTCTTATCAAAATGTTGCTGCTACTCAACAGTATTTTTCATTTTTCATGTTTTTGGCCCTGATCCTCCTGTCTGTACATAAAGCTTCTAGGATAGACTCTTTAAATCAGCATTTCTCAACCCATGGGTCATGACCCAAAAGTGGATCACAAGAATATTGCAAGCTGCAGCAGGGCAGAGGGGTGGCAGGAAGGTGCCTGCCCCTTCCAGTAGGGGAAGAGGGCAGGGGAAAGCTGCGTGGCCAGGCTAGTAACATCAGGGCTGGTGCCCATCCACATGGAGGCAGGGCAGCTGGGAGACATTGCTTGGGGGGCAGGAGAGGCCATGAGTAGGCCGCCTGGCACAGTGCGTCAGCCCCAGTCGGGGGGGGGCGGGCACAGGTCTCTCCTCCTCCTCCCTCCAGCCTGTGCCAGCACCAGACTCACTCTGCTGCTGCCCTCATGAGCCAGAGCTGCTGGAACTACCATGCTCAGCCCAAGCAGTACAGAGGCAACTGGGGGCCCCTCCAGCAGAACTGCGGGGAGGCAGAGGGCTGTGGGTCAGGAGTGGAGGATACCAGCATTATCCAGGAGGGCAGGGAACAGAGTTTGAGCACCAGATCAGAGCAGGATCTTTGCAAATGGGTCCTGGTAGGAAAAAGGTTGAGAGCCACTGCTTTAAATTATTCCTCCTTCTTCAAAGCCAGAGATGCTCCACATAGTAACTAGTAAATACAGTGCAGGTAAATCATAGACGAATACACTGGATCTTTCCAAAAAACAAATATAGATTATCCGCCTCTTCAAAGTGCAACCTTTTATACAGCAAAGGCAAGGGGGAGGGGGGGCTGTGTGTAAATGCATGTGCTGCATTTTAAAAAAACACTTTGTCTTTAGTGCAAGTAGAATAACATGTTTTACCCCAGAGAATATTCAGGTGATACATAAAGTAGTGCTTAGCAAAACTTTTGAGCTGAAATGCTGTTTCTTCAGCCATTATCAGTCACACTCCTGTGACTAAAATGCATTCCTCCAGAGAGAAAGCAAATCTAAGAGAGCTTCTAACTCATTCACAAGCAATCTTTTTCTCTTTGGAAAAAGAGCAGGAAGAACAATAGGTGGAGAAATGAACTTTGTCAAGACCTAACCTTCAGTGCTCCAACAGGCATAAAATCAATTATTGATGAAACAATGCCCCAAGCACAGAATGAGAGGACTCCATGCACCATCTTCAATATTGTTCTGCATGGTGCTAAACCAATATACCCAATGTGAGGAGTAGGCCCTCGCCAAATGTATTTCATGTTTATTTCCAATTGTGCACCACAACAATAATGGTCAAGACACTACTAAATCTAGGCAATAGTACGCAAACCTCTTTCTATAGTACTTTCCCCTATGGGGATTTAAAAATGCATGTTGCTGTTGGATTAAGTTTGTATTAGCTATGCGGCCCATTAATTACAGTAAATAATTTTCTAATCCTTCCCTTGCCTACCTGGTCAGATAAATAGAGATTATTATACTAATTTTACAAATGGGCAGACTAAGAGAACCTACAATGAATAGGAACTCTTAACTTCCCAGACCCATTCACTATCCAGTTTGTCATGTCTCTAAGGCATGGATACTGTCATCAACACATATCATCACAGCACTTGTGTTCCATGGGCTATTTGATACAATACACAGTTGATAAATGAGCCAAAGGACCAAAAATAGCAAGGTAATGGTGGAAAAATTATTTTGTTTTTGACTAAATCTCTTATTCTGTTGTAATCTTTGTAGTTTCATGCATCTCTACCTAGGGCTGTGTGGGTTTAAAGATTTGTATCCATGTTATAGCTCTCAGTCTTTGTTTCAATTTCAGTGGGGCACTGTAATCTATTATGGCATTCTGTCAGCACAATTTTTTCCAATGATATGCAGAGTGAAAATTTGAGCTGTAGAATAAGCAAGTGTTAAAACTTAGTGGTGTAAATTTTTACCTTAAAAGTCCTTTCAGAAATTTCAGGCTCTTACCATTCTTCAGCCTGACAAAGGGTGTTTGTGCCTGAAAGCTTGCTAAGAAGACATTTCCAACTGAGTTGAACTAATAAAAGATATCAAATTTACCCAAAGAACCTTGCCTGCCTAGGCTCTTACCATGAAACTCACACAGATGCACTGTCAACATTTAAAATAACACAGTTTAGTCTGAATTAGATGGCGTTTTGGGAAGAGCTTGTGATATCACCATCTTCCCTGCCTCTGCCCCTCCCCATTGTTCATTTTGCTGGCACAAGATTATAGTAAGAGAAGAAAGTGATAGGAAAATGCTTGATTTTGTAGATTTTCTCCAAAGTGACAGGAAAGATAGAATATTTTAAACTTCAGGAAGTAGCAGGAGAGTGGGGAGCATATTTTCAAATACAGGTGCTAATTCCCAAGTGTCTCAGTATTTTTGGTGGCATTAGCATCTCATATTGAGAATCCCCAAAATGAAGACAAACTCAGTATCTACATTTGAAAATGGGGGGATCTCAGTGTTTTAAACACTATAAATGTATATACTTGGAACACAGTCAATTTTATGTAAGAAGAAGTAGAGAATCCAGAGGACTTTAGAAAGAAAGATGGAGAAATAGAGATGGAAGCAGTAATGGTAGACATATTTTTGCATAGTCTGTCTAGTTTACTAAGAGCTGAATAAAGCATCTTGGGTTTAGGTAAAAAGTGCAGTTCCTCATTTTAAACTACAGAGAAAGAATGTTGCTTTGAACTACAAGAAGCCAATGAATCCTGCTTTGAACTGTAGAAAGAGGTAGCAATAAGAAAAACCCTGCATTAGAGGTGCAATAAAAGAATTCTGCTTTGAAATACAAGTAGGGAAAAAGTCTATCTTATTCTGAGATAAAATAAAGTAAGAAACGTGCTTCCAAAAGCAAGGATTTCCAAAAACTGGATTTTGGAGCTTGAAAAGGAACAAGAAAAATACACGATTATAAATACAGGAGGAGGCTACAAGTAGAGAGCAGGTAGACAGATGTTTCATTTGGTGGATGTAATATAGGATTGGTAGCAAGGAATTTATGAATCATAGCTCATTGTGCATCCACAGCCAAGTTAATTACCCCACCTGCTTGTTTTTCTTTCCCTGTAAAACATGGAATACCTACTACTGCACAACAGCAAACCAAAGTATTATGCTTATACCTTGAAAATATAAAAAGTTGCATACATGCCATTATTATTATTTTACTCACAATGATAACAGTATGAAAGAGGGAATAAGAGTCTGCTTTAAAAAGAAAACATAAATGAATGCTCTGTTTGGAAACAAAAGTAAATGGATGTACAGAAACTCAAAGGACAAGAATGAAATAAAGAAAGAATATTCTTTGCCAATGTCCTCCTCTGTCCATGAGAACCACACCTGAACTTGCAATAAAGTGAAGGATTTCTGGTCTATGTCACTCCTGGCAAGAATGGGCCTCTTGCTGTTGTATTGCCATCTGGTGGTGAAAATTGCATGGCAAAGAAAAATGATAATTTTTCACAACACAAACTAAAATCAGGAGGGAACTGACAATTGGCCCGGGGGATCCAAAATACAATGCACAAGATGTCTGTTTTTTTAAAACAGAATCAGTGTATTTGGATGTTCCATGGTATGTGTGAACATTGCAAGAAGATGAAAAACAGGAAGCTTCACTATCCTGATTCAGAAGTACATTCAACTTATAATAATGTATCTTGTAAGAAGCAGAGGGAATCCTTCTAAACTCTTACTGAATACTTCAAATAACAGTACAATATAAAATAGAAAAGTCCACGTATAAATAAATGCTATAGGAGTGGAAATATCTGCCACCCAACTGCATAACCTTGATGAGCTTCTCTTTGGTATGTTCAGTAGATATGAAGAAATCATATGGGTTATATATACTTGTAGCTTTATATGCATTAACAAAGAACTTTTTTTTTTGGTTAGCCTGCTATTTTTTCCAGCACACTGTATGTTTATGAGGAACATGACAAAATAACCTAACCATCAAAATATGCCAAATATAACTGCACAAGGGCACAAGGAGAAAAGAGCTGTATCCGAGTCTGCAAAGATCCGAAATGTTAGTACTCTGCAATAGCTCTTACCCTCATAAACATGGATATCTATTCATGGTACAAATTTCCTGCATTTGCAGTAACACATTCTCTGATTCTTTCCTGTGTTACTGCCTTCTGTAGTTATTTACAACTATTCAATATGCATGCTCTGTGGGTGTAAAACAGTGCTAAATCACTATGATATCATTTTACATCCAGTTGTCATGCACTTTTCATGGTACACAATATAAGCCAGTGGAGAATCAGTTCTATAAAATGTACTGAGCCACTGCTGCCTCTAGGATTGCTGTGGGACAGACTTGCAGTAATATGAATCAACATCCACTGAGTCCATGAAAGATAGTATTTATCCCATGGAGCCAACTTGTATGACCCTTGGATTTAAAATCTTTTTTCCCTTTTTTCATCCGGGACTCTCAACAAAAGCAGAAACCATTCTTTATGCAAACAGTCCCTCTTCAGTAAACTAAAATGTTTTATCTGACCATCTTTAACAGGAATAGGTTCAGTAAGCCAAGCCACTACAGGCAACAATGCCATGTGATTTTCACTAATCTGCTGAAAACCCAAATCAGATCACAAAGTCCACATTGATTTTTTTTGTCAGCATCTAGATAATGCAAATTTTGGGGTTCATTTCAGCAGCAGGTTAGCAACTGTAAAAATATATTGACAATGGACTCCTGGCCCCTGACCATGGCTCCTAGGAGGAACTGCAAAACAAATTAATAATATCAATAATAAGTTATAATCATACAATGTCTTATGAAGTGGCTCATATGTGAGTATAGACTCAGTTACAGTTCTTTTGCATTTCAAATTTTAAAAAAATTGTAAAGCTCCTGTACAAATTGGTATGTGAATCACGCTAAGTGCCATTGACACAAGATGGATCAATCAAGAAGTAACTGAAAAGCACTCTGGCTGTTTGGTTATGCTATGTAGTGAAGAGTAATACAAAAATGACAATGCACTCTCTCTATTCACGCCTTATAGTAAATGTAGCTCTTACCTTGCAAAACTCCTTCTGTTCCACTTGTATCACATAGGACAGAGCTGTTTATATGACTGTTTAATTAAAACCAATTATCACAAAGTGATTCCATTTTCTGCATTGCAGTCTCCTTGCTTTACTTGGGAGAGCTCTGAATTTACATCAGCTTGACAATTAAAGCTCCAAACCAGTTACGAAAGCCTTTTATATCTGGTTTTCATTAGTTCATATTAAACAATTCATTGGCTTGATTTTCACTTCAGTGAGCCTTCTCATAAAATCTACTTAGGCATGATGGTGGTATCACATAAGAAGTAAAATGAATTAATACATCAGCAAAAGAACACTTCCTAGCCAACTGTTTTCTCTCACATTTTATTGTTTTGCAGATATACTTGTCAGTCATGTGCAAGGTATAGTAAGACCAAGAAAATGAAATAAAACTAAGCAGCTCTAAGTCAAAGGATTCTTGGACATTACATTCCAACTTCATTTGTTGAAATCAGAAATTCTCTATTGAAAAGAATTATCTTTTAGACAGTATCTTCTTATCATAATGCTGCCAATAAAGCTACAGTAATCAAGAATCTAAGCATGACATTATGCAGCCATGTTTTCATATTGGTTTATAGAGCAGATAAAAGAAATTGCTAAAATTTAGCAGTCCAAGTTTCTGTCTGGGTGTGAAATTTAAATATGACTTTATCAATGTGTAGGTTGAACTGAATTACTAAAATTTAAGTTCTGAATATCTGGAGGAACAAATTCAATGCTGGGCATGTATCAGATATTTTTCATCTTTTCTACACCATACATTAATGTTCACACTTCTGTAGGAAGGCACAGCACTTCCACTTAAATTCATATGTTATGATAGGGAGTGTCTTTTAATTTACAGGAAGTCAGTGGAAATCCACTGCAGGCAAAAACTAAATAAAGTTGTTGACAATAGGAATAATATGTAAAATAATTTCTTAATAAGCAACTTATACATAGCAAGTAGGATTATGGGAATTATAATTATAATTATTTAGCTCAATGAAGGTGGTGGATTATTCTGATCGATTGAGATGTTGAAGGCAATGGTATAAAATAATACAAAGGTGGGTAAATGGCTTGATGGTATGCTCAGGTTCTCAGCCCTGCATGCATATGTTGCCTATTGTGGGAAGCATTGGAAGAGGAAAGGGATCCTTGCTGGAAGAAGTGCTCACGAGAAGCAGAAAGAAATTCTACCCTTTACAACCAGCATGACATAGGTGTTTTTTTCCCCTCATTTCTTACCACTCCACTGTCTTTCATAGATTCATAGTTTCATAGATTGTAAGGTCAGAAGGGACGTTGGAAGATCATTGGGTCCAGCCCCCTGCACTAGGTAGGAAAGACAACTGGGATCAGGTGATCCCAGCAAGCTGACTGTCCAGTCTCCTCTTGAAGATTTCCAGGGTAGGCGATTGCACCACCTCTGGAGGGAGTTTGTTCCACAGTCTGGACACCCTGACTGTGAAAAAGCTTTTCCTAATGTTGAGACTGAATCGGTCTTCCAGGAATGTGTAGCCATTACTCCTTGTTTTACCCTCAGGTGCCCTGGTGAACAATTCCTCACTTAGCCCTTGTTGTACTCCCCTAGCGCAGCAGTAAGCCGCTACCAGCCTTCTTTTCTTCAGGCTGAAGAGTCCCAGATTCTTCGGCCTTTCCTTGTATAGCTTGCCATGTAAGACTGATAATATGGGTGGCTCTTTGGACTCTCTCAAGCTTGTCCAAGTCCTTGTTAAAGTGTGGTGCCCAGAACTGGACGCAGTACTCCAGCTGCAATCTCACCAGTGCTGAGTACAGCAAAAGAGTCACCTTCTTGGTTTTGATGCATGCCTGAGTATTATTTGCCCTACTGGCTACAGCATCACACTGCTGGTTCATATTCATACTGTGATCTATTATTACCCCCAGGTCCCTTTCATTCATGGTGCTGGTCAGTTTGGTGCCACCAAGCAAGTAGTTGTGTTGAGGGTTGCTCATCCCGAGATGGAGCACTTTACATTTCTCAACGTTGAACTTCATCAGATTCCAATACACCTAACTTGCAAGCCTGTCTAGGTCCACATGTATCTGCAGCCTATCTTCAAGTGTGTCCCCACTTCCCCATAATTTGGTGGCATCCGTGAACTTGGCCAGTGAGCCCTTCACCCCCACATCTAAATCATTAATAAAGATGTTGAAAAGTACTGAACCAAGCACCGAGTCCAACCCCTGCAGGACACCACTGCCCACTTCTCACCAGGATGTGGCCAGCATCATTTGTATCTAATGCTTGTATTTGCTACTTAGATGTTAAGCAGGCAGAAGTCAACTAATTACTCCTAGATTTTCATGCCAACTACTTTCCACCATACAAACTGAGACATTTTTGTAGCACATAATATACTATGTCCTAAATATGGACAAACACAACACACTGCCCACAGTTTTTTGCTCAATAAGATATAGGTACATACATTATTCAGCCAAGGAAGTCATTCCATAGATTTCTTGCCATACAAATAAAAATAAATAAAACATTTGTATTTCTAAAATAATACCTAAATGTTTATTTTTAGATATCTCTAATACATATCCAAGAGACTTTTATTTAAAAAATATTATAATATTCTCTATAAATAGCAAAGAGGTATAATTACATATTTAACTAAGAGATGGTCACTACATTAAATAATATAGGTTTCAAAAATTGTAACCTTAATTATATGTTTGCCTGAGACCATAAAAACGCTTTTTAAGATATTAAATATATATACCCAGAAACTGAGTTTAAAAGAAACCGTAAATAACGTAAGAACAGGAGTTAGACTTCCAGAACTTGTGTGGTTTGGAAATATGTGGTCCACTTTACCTCTCATGTACTCCTATGTAACTTAATTGCTTTGCATGGAGTTATTTCTGATTTATACCAGTGTAACTAAGAGCAGGATCAGATTCTAGGCTGAAGTTTCGCTCCCTCTAAATCATACTGGTTTTTTAACCTTGACTCCATTTATCCTAGTGAACTTGTCAGCTTGATGGTGAACTATGTTAAACCATAGTCATTCATCTAATTACCCAATGGATACCTAAAACCTGTATAAACAAATGCTTAAATTATCTGAAACGCTAGGATATTACCTATGTGTGCTAATCCTTTGAATATAACTTGAATTTTTTGTCCACTGAAAGTGCAATTTGTGAACTTATAGAAACAAAGAAGAAATGTCCTGTACCCAAAATGTGATAAATCCTAGGTTTTTTTGTTATGTGGAAGTACATGGTATTATGTTTAATTCTTTAGAGTTTATTAATTCTAGTCAGTCTATTACAACCTACATAGTTCTACTTATTTTAATATTATTTTCTACATGTCTCTTTTCAGGTTGCTTCATTTTTCCCCAAGTTTTCAGTTTTTCAAAAGAGAGCATTTGCACTTAAGTTAAATGTGTTTTTCCTGCTGGCCCATGCAGCAAAATGAGTCCTACGTGTCTGACATCCCAGCCTGTTGCTATGGAAAAGGTTACTCTGCCCCACACATACAGAAAAGTGCTCTTTCGATTACTGTGACAACACAAGGACATTTTACCTCATCAAAAGCTTATAGACATTTGACTTGTTATTCTGATACTAATGTTTCAAACCCAATGAAATGCTAACGGTGGGGGGGGCTTGTTTTTTACATTTTTTTCCAGATTTTCCAAATAGTTTTGGCTAAGATTAAACATTTTTGGTACCAAGAAGAAGGGGCCAGGGCTGGCTCTGGCCCTCCCAGTGCTGGCCTGGTATTGTAGTACTTGCAGGCTTGGTGTTGGTTCCCTGTGGAAACACCCCCCCCACCCTTTTTTTTAAAGAGCCCCACACACAAAAATAAAAAAGTTCCTATCAGTATGTTTGCCCAGTGTGGATCATGCATTGTATAGTCATACTTACTGTTGGCTGCATTTAATCAACTTCATAGTTCGTTTCCATTAATGAACACATGCTGCTTTTGGCAGCAGTTTAATGATAGACTGAGGCATACTGAGATTGCCTTGTATGCAAATACAAAGTGAGGGGCTTTTTTTTCCCCTATCCTAATTGGTTCATCTTATATTCAAGTAAATACAGTACTGGAGGGTTATCTTAAATTCATCCCCACCCCCACTGCAGCAGGGGAGCCAGTGGGAGGGAAGTAATGTAGCCTGCCCCTTGTCCCACCCTGCACTGCCAGGGGGAGTATTTCCCCACTCCTTGTATTCAAATCCAAGATGTGTGGCTTTTTTCCCTCCAAGATGAATGGTGGGGGACCTCATCCTTGACTGCAGTAAATATAGTAAATCAGATTAGTGGGACAATGCAATGTCCTATTTCACTTTATGTGCCAAAATGGCTGCCATTTTGGGTATTTAGGCACTTTGTGATCCTGCTCCACATGGATGCATAAGCGTCCACGCAACTACTGAGCTTGTGTCAGTTAATTCTGACCAGGCAGGTAGAACGTTCCACACATGTGTACCTGAGAAAAAATCCCCAAATTCTAGCCTGACAAATGAAAAGGATGGATATTTTAACTCAGTGGTTAAGGCACTTGTACTGAGTTGGTTTAAACCTTCATCTCTCCAAACTTCCCATCATCATGCTTTAAATACCAGAACACAGGTCATGTATTGCCCAGTACTGTCCCCAGTGCTCCCCTGATCTTGAAAGTGAGCCACTGCACCTTTCATTTAATATATCAGCTAGACAGCCGCTGGAAAGTTTCTTTCCCAGCAGGAGCAAGGGACCAGGCCAGAACTCAGGGCTTTTTCTATTCCAGAGAAGCGGTCATCTTACTAAGCCACAATCCCTATCTTATTTTCTTCCTCCTGTTTCCACTGCCCAGGGTTCTAATATCAAAAGAAGGGCTGTAGAAGCCAGCTGGCTAATGCCTATCCTGTGACCTGGTGGTGGGAGTGTTGTTGGGAGGTCTTCTATTCAGCGTTACAGTCAGTTATGGTGTTAATTTATGCTCACAAGAGGCAATGAAACATATGTTCTGAAAGCAAACAGGGTGGGGCAGCTGAAGGAAGCTTTAAGATCTCTTCTCATTATCCAGATCTTTCTCCAGTCTTAAAAAAAATCTATTCAGCATTTCATAACACCTTCAAATTCTTAGCCCCAGGGCTTTGTCAAAACTCTTCCTTCTAACTAGCTTTGGTGTTGTCAGCTACACTGTACAAACACTACACAGTATCTTGGGGTATGGGAATGGTTTCTTGTCTATATATATATGTATAGTACATAAAACTGGATTCTGTTTTAGTAGTTCTCACTAAAATCTCTATGTGCAAATTCCAGTTAAGTGAGCATTCTCCAAACTAAATATTGTCACAATGTAAACACATTAGTCCTGTGTTAGAAAAGGAGTATGACCCCAGGGGAAGGAAGACTTACACATACAGCTAGACTTTGGGTAAATGCACCCTGGGTGAACTTGTATTTTGCCCCCCTCCCCTCCCCTCAACACCCCTCCCTGACACCCCCCTCCCACCACAGGTCAGTAGCAGTGCTGCAGGCAGAGATAGGCAGACAGGGGCACAGGCCACAATACAGCAGGGAGGCATAGTGGTATGGTACACCAGGCAGGCAGGCACAACTACTGCCACCTGCATGTTCCTGGCCCAGCTCCTCCTGAGCAGCAGCTGGACAAGAGAGGTGGGCTGGGCTGGGCACCGCTCCTCCTGGGGCAGGGATCGGCCAGAGCAGGGCTGGTGGGGGGCTGCTGTGAGTGCAGGCTGCTCACATGTGCACACAGGTGGTAGTCCCCTGACCACATTGTACACCCCTAAGGTTCACATACACATACTTTTAAATCTCTTTGACTCAGGTCACAGGCAAGCCCAAAGTCAGTCTTTGGGACTACTGCCCCAAATTAGCAAAACAGCCTAGGCCTAGACAGTCTAAGATTATCAGACAGATGTGCTTTAATTGTGTTGCATCTGTTTCCAAAAACTTAGAGTAATGTGATGGAGCAGAACTTCTAATAACAGGTACAATGTGCAGGTTTTAGCCTGAGAGAAATAAAATTTGAAGAAGGTAAAGGCTGAATGTCAAGAGTACTCTGATGCCTGATTCAAATGACTATAGATGGAAAACAACTCCTTCCATCTGAACTGCCATTGTTTGTTTTTTAGATGAGAAGATCACTAAAGAAACTAGGGCTGGCTAGAGATATTAAAGTAAAGAGATGTGAATAAATGTACAAATTATAGCAATTAACAGAGGTTTAAGAAACTAAGGTCAAGCATTTCAGAAATGGACACACATTGGGTTTATTGGATCTGGCTTAGTTTTTGGACTCTTAGCCTAAGACAAGTAGACATAGTTATCACTGCCAAGGACTTCACCTAGGGCCCTCCTGCTTCCCTCCTGCCCCCAGACCTTTTTTGCAGATTTCTGGCTCCAAAGTCACCAGCAGCAAACAGTGTAGAGGGGCAACAGCTGAAGTTCCCTGCTGCTGAAGGGAGATGTCACTTCATTTTTTTGCCACATTTGCTGACAAAACTATGTTTACTGGAATGCCCTGCACTCACTGACACACTCTCTTGTGCTGTCACTGCTTGCTGCTAAGGCTGGCGCTGGCACTGGGGCTGGAGCTGGAAAGTGCAAGAAGAGTCAGAATGGGAGGGTAAAGTACTCCAAACCTCAGTGCCTGTGCCCCACATTGCCTGCCCCTGCCCCTTGTTCCTTCTACTTAGCCACCCGTGCTTTTTCCCCTCCTGCCACCACTTGTCTTCAGTCATGGCTTCAGCCCAGGACATAAAACACTTGGTGACTCTGGCCCCCTTCCTGCCAGGCAGCAGTAATGGCAGCAGCTCCAGCCCTGGCTCTGACCAAGTTCCTGAGTCAGGTTCCCTTGGGCTCCACTTGTGTACCCATCTTTACACTACTGCAAGCAGAACCTGTTATTATTGACAATGAGAACTAAAAGTTTCTTTTGACCATTGGTGATAGGCCTCACCATTTGTGAAAATGGGTTTTAATTCTTTTATGTTGGACATCCAGAAAATGAGGAACACAATCACTGACAGCTCCTGAAAACCTAGCTTCCTGTTTCCACCTGTACATATTACATTTAGCACCTCCCTACAGCTAGCTAGCTGCAGTAGAACAAGTGAGAATTTGTGATCTGGTAATGTGAACTGAAAAATCACTTCGCTTCACAGGCATTCTTCTTTTCAGAATAACAATTAGCTTTTATATTTAGAATTGAATTTAAACTAAGATTTTCAGTATCTTTAAAAAAGAAAGCAAAGACTAGTAATTTTTTCTTTGTTTGTGTGCCATTTGCTTCTGCTGACTCCTGAATTCCTGCTGGTTAGCACTAATCTGTATACCATCCCTTATTTGAATGACAAATCCCATTTTTTACACACAAAAAAAAGAAAGAAAGACAGAAAAAAAGGAATAGAAATATGGCTTTAATGAATAGCAAGCATGTATAGAACTGACAAGGGTGGGGAGAACAATTTTCTGTTCTAGAAATGGCAGCTGAATAAAAATATCTTATTTCATGTAATATTCTTAAATTACTAGAGAATCATTTGGCTTTTTTTGAGCATTGCTAAGGGTTTTTATTGTTATTCTGAGTATTTTAAAAAAGTAAAATCCTATCTGATGAGCAGTAAACTTTCAACACTTATCAGCATTAAAAAGAAATATGTCAAGACCAAATGAAGGGAAAAACTGCTTCTGTCTGGTAGAGCTAGCTCTTTCATCTATACCGAAAAAACTTTAATTCCCCAAAAAGCATTCTGATAATAGTGCATTCCTAATACGATGAAAAATTAAAGGCCATAAGGGAAAAAAACAAAACCCTGAACACATTGTTTTTTATATATTTTGAAGCCTTTCAATCCATATACGTGAGCTGGATCAAAACAGTGGGCTGGATTTTGTTTCCCATTTGAAGTGAAACTATATTATGTGTATGTGGAGTACCTAAACTGTGGCTTTACAGATTGCAGGAAGTTGATCCAGGAGCATAGTTGCTACCCAACACATGCTGTTTCTGTGACTTACATATGAGGACCTGAGACAGGGGGTGCATCTACACATGCACTTTACTGTGGAGTAAACTAAGAAGCTCCACAGCAAAATGCCACCATCTATATGTGCACCAGTATTAGGGCACAGTAAACTTATTAACTTTGCCATAAGATAGTACTGTCGGTAACAGTACTATCTTATGGTGGAGTGATTAACTACTCTGAAGCGCACATGTAAACACTGATCAAGGGTGTAAGTTGCACCTAGTCAACCCATCTAGCAGGGGGCCTGCTCCTCCCTGGCTCAAATGGCTGCTGTCCCAGGTGCACATGTAGATGCTGCACCTGGGAGCAGTTCACTGTGACTCAAACTGCTCCAGAGTTTATTGCTTTGCATTAATTGCACATATAGATGCACCTAGGGACATTAAGACCTTGATTCTCCCCCTACTCTTACCAGGTTTCCATTCGTATAACTACTTAGACTTCAGTGGACTTAAGCATGTGAGTATGGTACAACATACAGAGATACCTGAGCTATCTATGAATGAGCCAGCCTAGCTACTGGAAACCATATAGCTGCATTAGCACCAATACCATGCCCAGAATAATATATCTTGCTCAAGACCAGAATAAAGATAAATCTGCTTCTCAGAAGAGTACATTACTTCAAGCAAAACACTACACTAACATGATTATATTTCTGGTCCCCAAACTATCTCATTTAGAGCTAACTCATATTTTTCTTCACAGTTCTATATTGGTCTGGGTAGATATACCCAAAGAGACTTACACAGTCAGCAACAGAGCCAAGAATTGAACTCAAGTTTCTAAATCCCAGTACTGTAACAACTACTCTACCCTTTTTCTGCCCATGAATGGATTCAGGATTTTGGAAAGGGGGGTACAGGAGCAACAACCTGCACTGCAGGGGTGGCTGCACCCTGGTTCCCAGCCTCCTCCCCACATCAAGACAGGTAGCCTGCACTACAGGAGCTGCAGCAGGAAATTTCTTTCCCCTGTATGCTGATCAGCACATTTATTTCCTCCCCTTCCATACCGTACCTCTCCTACTCACTACTGCAGCTGTTCCCAGCTGATCCAGGGGCAGGATGGGGGTGTGATCCAGAGCCATTCCTGCCCCTCACCAACTGGGATGCACATGAAGTCAGGCTCAGCTGGAGACAGCAGTGGCAGCAGG
Organism: Crocodylus siamensis; assembly: GCF_052110815.1. NCBI lineage: Eukaryota > Metazoa > Chordata > Crocodylia > Crocodylidae > Crocodylus > Crocodylus siamensis. Next base: position 152,525,271 of record NC_143396.1, on the reverse strand, counting down.
CAGGTTTCCTTCCTCTGTGCTTGCTCCCAGGCTGGCAGAGAATGCTGGGAGACCCTGTCATGGAGAAGGGACTCACCTACTGTTGCCACTGTCCATAGCTGAGCCCAGGTCCACATGGAACTCAGCTGGAGAAGGCAAAAGCAGCTCTGGAATTACTTGCACTCCAACCCATCAGCCCAACCCCTCCTTAGACAACTGGAGACAACAGCAGGAATGGGGAAGGGAGGGGGACATGCCATTAAGCATAGAGGGGAAGGGAGAGAGAAAGTCTCATATGTTTTGGGGACATAAAAAGGGTTCCCAGTTACTTCCCCCTTGGCATAGTCAATTGAAAGAGGGTGTACACCATTGCATGCCTCTTGGACCTGCCCCTGTTCCTGCCTACCTAAAATATAATTTAATCAAAAAAAGACAAACCAATAATGTCATAATACTCTGAATTAAAAAATAAAAATCAATAACATGGTACTTTATTTGAATAATGTTTTAGCATTTCTGCATTATATTAGCAGATGTCTATGAGATTTCAAATGACTTTAAATGTGTATATGTGAGCATCCTTTTGTAGAATTTGGCCTATAGTCTGCTCTACTCTATAAATATTTCAGGATCACTTTAAAAGGTGTCCTAACTACACTTAACCATTCATTCAATAAAGCTTTAGTAGGATTATCATTTCACATTAAATACAAATTGATCTCTGCAGGAAGGGAGATGCCAACTTCCCCCTAATGAGCAATTGTTGGGCCCAAATTCTGGAAAGCATTGTTTACAGTCAGTGATTATCCTTTTGCTATTTTTATCATTTTCTCCAGAAGATAATCAAGAACAGTTTTATCAGCTCAGCTGTAGGTGTGTTGTGATTTTCAGCTTTCCTCATTCTCTTTAAGCCCATCTTTTAGGTTGGGTAATACCAGATAACAATTATTTTATTAGTTAATAAGACACTCCAAGTGAGGCAAGTGGCAGGCATCCATTTACATTCTCTTAGACATCACAAGGTCTTATTGATTTATATACAAATCCAGCTTGGGTTGAAGAGTCTCACATTTCAGTTTTTTTGCTTTTTCCTACTTGAAGTATCTCATATTAGGATTTTGGGAAACTGCTTGTTTGCCTTGAAGACATCAGTCACATTCATTGTAGCTACATTATCCTGTTGCCCAATCTATTTAGTGCAAGCCTGGAAATAATGATCTCTGCATCTCTCTTATGCAGCTGATCATTCCCCCTCCACCGTGCTCCCCTCTCCCCCCACCCGCCATCCCTGCCCCTGAAATACAGCTGCTGCTGTGCATATGTTTCCCAACTACCTAGGAGAATCAGAGACTGGATGAGAATGAACTGACTGAAGTTCAGTCCAAATAAGGCTGAAATGTTGCTACTAAATTATTAATCTGATTTCAAAGTTTTAGCAAGACAGGAAAAAGTTAGGAAAAATGCAATAGTGTTTCTGATTTTTCCTTAGCACGCAATGACAGAGCCTGATGTGAACTATTCATTTGCTTTTAAACCATACTCCTGGTCAGCATTGGACTGCTGCCTAAGGGCCTGATCCAAAGGCCATTAAAGTTGATGTGAGCTTTTCAATCAAAATCAGTGGACATTGGATCAGATCCTGAAAGTCTAATCCTGCATTCTTGCACCCAACACTTCCAGTGATGCCAATAGGACTACATAGTGAGAAGGCATGTGTGGTTGCCTCTTAAAGGTACTGCCTCTTAAGAGCATATTCATCCTGAGTACAAACTGAGATAACTCTATTCTGCATCTAACACTTATTTACACTGTGCTTTGATATTTTGGGCCAATTTATGGTACTTATGCCACTAGCCAAAAAATTAGCTGGAAGGTAAGGGCAAAGGAACTGGTTCTGTGCTGCTTTGTGTGGAGCTTAGAGAGGTAATAATCTTAGAAGGCACAACCTTTTCCAAATAGCTAACTGTGTTGGGGAGCCAACTTGCCCACTTCAGAGATGTTTGCGACCTAAGGAAGCTACAGCTTCCCTCCATACCTGTTCTGAGAAATGGTCTGTACTTCCCTGAGTTCCATCTCAGAAATTGTGAAGGGGCTTTGTCCTGAAGAACAGTAATAGATATCCCTAAAAGTGGCAACAACATCAAGAAACAAATACCTGTCAGAATGGAGGACAAGTAGGAAACATATTGACCCAAGGCTCAGTTTACTACCCATTTAGATATATAGGTGAATTGGCCCTGCAGCCAGGGCAGGAGAAAACATTTTTGCAGCCCTAGACAAGCAAAATTCTGCCACCCTCCCTTTTCATTTTGGAAGAAGCTGACATCAGATGTCCCCCTAAATAGGAGCTGCAGCTGGCTGTGCCCCGGCATTTCCCAGGGAAGGTGTTTGCTGGAGCCTGGAGCCAGCGGGCAGGAAACCCCTGCACCTCCAGCCACATGTAGATTATCAAGGGAGGTGCCAGAGATGGCAGCCACAGAGCTGGAGCTGTGGGAAGATGCTATAGGCAGGGTCAGCATGTGGAGCCCCCCCAAGGCTCCCCGGGTGCCCTTGCACATAGGAGCATGGTATAAAGGGGCAACTGCTGCTGTGTCCCTGGAGCCTTGGAAAGCCCAGGCCCCAGTGAGTTTATACAAGTACTAAATGACTGCACAGTAACAATTGCACAGTCAGCTTCTCATGAGGCTACAACCACTGCTAGCTAAAATGTGGGAGCGCATATATGTGGGGAATATAGTTGAAGATAACTGTTGACAATAATTTGTTCTCATAGTAGGATTGCCAAAGCATTGTTGCTTCAGTGAGCTGTGGATTGGTTTATTGACTGTGAGTTTAATGAAATCAGCTCCTGGACATCTTTGGTTTTTGATGTATATATATTGTTTAATTGTTCTGGTTCTGAATTCCCAGGCTGTGTCCTTTTTCCAAACCCTCTTCTTTTATCTTTCATTTTCTTTCCCTACCTTGGACTCATACAGAGCTCCTTTGCAGCTCCTACCTGCTGAGTGTTCCATGCCCACTGGTTGTGCAGTGATAAAGGTCAGAGGTATTACATCCACAAAAGAGAATCTTTCCAACTAAGATTCTGTCAGGTTAGATACAGTAAAAGGTATTTTCAGCTAATGGCATCCTTTGGCTCTTGCTCTTCTGTTAATTCCAACATTTGGCTGCTTCATTTCTCTTTGAAAATTCTACATGCTTTGTGAAAATTTTTCCCTTTCCTTATCTGTTTTTAGACCTCTGTCATTTCATTGCCATTTCTTCACCCACTGTTGCCTTTTTTCATTTAGCCATAAAACCCAAAGCTGTGATCACATCAGATATTTACTTGTGCCATCTACTTCTGCCCTCACATTTACCCTTTATTTCCCAAGAATAAAAAAAGAGTCAAGAAAAGATGGAAGAAAGAATGTACTTCTTTCCATAAATCCCAATTAACTCAATAAAACATATTTCACTATATGTATTTGCTGTAATCCCCTTCTTTCTACCTCTACCATCCTTCACTTAGTTATGTCTTATTTAGTCCCTTGAGGCAAGAACCTGCCTTCCACTTCTTATTAAGAATGCTGAATATTATAGAGAATTAATACTGCAATATCAACATTTAAATTGGGATAGGCTTCATATTTGCATAGGGGATCACCAAATATAGCATAGCTACCACAGAAATGATGCCAGTTACTCAGTAAATAGCACCTTATTTTTATATCAGTGCATAGCTAAGCCCTCAACACAATATTAAGGGAGTCTGTGCTGCAGAATTCTATTTTTTAACTAAATTATAAACCCATTTTTGACCATTTATTATCACCAATGTGTCCTAGAACTCTTTCAAAAGAAGAAGGGTTAGTCTCAATGCCCCAAATTCAATCTACTTGGGTAATTAGGTGAGCTACCTAAAATACCTGCTGGAAGTTTATTTGAATAACTATTTTCCCTTCGTTCCATTTAAAAAGGAAGTGTTTGCTTAGTGCTTCTGATAGGAAAAAAATGGACTTGAATATTTTTTGGCCTTCTTTGACTCTGGTTTGACTTCATATCAGGTCAAATCTGTCACCTACTCTTTGCTGCTTTTGACTCTCCAACCAACTTAAAGTTATTGATTATTTTTCTTGCGATCTCATGCCATACTATTCCTGGCATCTGAGTATCTTTGCCACTGCTATTTGAGCTTTTGCAAGTAACAACCATCTGATAAGCATCTTTCATGTATTTTGCCTTCTCTTTCTCTCCTTTCCTCAGGAGGGAAAATTTTCAGGGTGGCATTAGATACGTTGCTTATAAACTCCTTTTTCTTTTTTTTATTTTGTGAAGTCAGAACATTGCAATTAATACATGGAAAAGAAGTTAGAAAAGTGTGAGCTGGTCCTTTCTTGCTGCATGAGTGCAGATAAAATGGAGAATTATCTGATGATTTTTTTAATAATATTTCTTTTTGCATGTTTCCTCTTCACATGGAGTATTATCTTTCTATAATCCAATGACCCTACTCATCTATACAGTCACACACTAGGATGTAAATGACTTAGTCACTTGATCTATATCATCTACCTTTAGTATGTGATCAGAATAGCAGCTTCTGTGGTTGCCTTCAGAAAAGTGTATCCATACAAATGTCATTGTGAGGTTTTGTTTTCTTAGCTCTCAATGACTTCTTTAGCAATTTGTTCCGTTTATCAGAAAAACTATGAGTTTTCTAACTGCCAGCCCTATACCTTGAGATTTAAAAATCTATTTTTTTTCTGCCTGACTTGAACATCAACATTTATAATAAAGATTTTGCAGGTCAAGGTCATACCACATTTTCATCTGTGTAATCCCAGTGTTGCCAAAATCTGCCCATAATGGCATCTATATATTCTCATTCCTTTCACATACTACTCTTATGAGCCCCTGAAGGTACTAAAGATAATGGAATTGCAGAGGTGCAAATGAGGTAACATCTGAACTAGGTGATTGGAACTTGGTTTAGTTTGGCTGCATCCAGCTTCATCTCTTTTAGGAGTGCCAGCTCAACTGTGCTAGCAGGAAGTGCTAACAGATGTGTGTTTGGATAGTACAAGGAGCAAATCTGGAGAGAAGACTGGTGTCAGTTTTATGTAATGATTTTTCAAGTGAAAAGCACAATATAGCTGGTTCACACTTTTAGGACTTGACCCTGCAACCATTAAAATCAATGGCAATTTTGACAATGATTGCAGTAGGGATAGAGTTTCAATTACTGTTTCTTGTTGGTCACATCAAAAAAATCCCTATTTTTTCAAGTACTCACCACTGCCTACTTATTAATGTGGCTGTCTCAAAACTCTCACCATTGCATACATATGAGAACTGATGATCCTGTTGGGGAGTGGTTTGCTTGGAGAAACCATAAAACAATGTGTAAATTAAGACCTTACACTTGGCTGTCCAATATAATCCACACATTTAAACTATACCAAGTATAGGGAAGCTTCTTCTATTGAGGTCTACAGAGCCAAAAATGAAAAAATATATATCTTTTTTGCCTTTGGAGAATTTAGAATATTTGATTTTCTGCAGTCTTACTTTATCTATATGCAAATTTTCCGAGTCTATAACAAAAGAGGCTTCTTTCTTAATGCCCTCCTCAGGAAATAGAAGTGTAACTGTAGAGTAGGAACCCAAACCAAATCTCTCAGACCTAAAGTGAAGCTCATTTAAGTAAAGTAGCTGAAGAAGTTGTATTGCTTTAATGTTGTAATGCTCCTCTCCTTTTAATGTACTATGAAAACCTTTCCTTATTCACGGTTATAATCTATCTGAATTACTTGTGAGGTAGGGAATTTTGTAATGTGATGTTAACGATTGAATTCTTGGGAACTTCACTTCTTTTAATATACAGAAAAGAATATAATCAATGGGAAGTATACATTGCTTTCATAAATTGCATTGCTCCTGTAGCTAGGATTAATGTATATTTTGGCAACAAGCAATGGCATATGAAAGAAGATTAAACTGATCATACGTTACGCTTCAGAAACTATCTCCATGGAAATACAGAGTTGACTTTCTTCCTTCTCAAAAACTGTTTTTGGTAGAGATCACTACTGATTTGAAATTTAAATCAAAATTTCCTCATGACTGAGAACTTTGTTAGTCATGCGTGGCAACATATTTTTTCCCAATATGACCTCTGTTTTCAAAATGATGGCTCATTCCCACTCTCATGCTGATGGATTCTGTGATGAACGAAGAAGACTACAGGAAAGAGGTAACTATTTGTCTTGAGTGCTTATTTCAATACTTTGTGATGTGAAAGCAAACAGGCATCAGAATCAATTTCCTTGGCTTCTGTTCATCTGTGTCGCCTCTTCTGGAAGGTGCTAGCTGTGGGAATTTATTGGAAAGAATTGCTGCTCTTCATACTGTCCTAAGCATAGCTCTTACTTTCATCTTAATGTGCTCACAGTGTGAGAGCATTGCATGGAGTGGAACATCATTTAACATATACTGTTTGATATAATAGTCCCTGATACCAATGGTGCATGGTTAAATAGTAAAATCAACAGAGAACTCAACCACCATGAAGTGTTATATATTTTTTTCACATTACTTCTTCCATAGTGTGAAACTGATTGATGACATTGATTAGCCCAATTTCAGTGTAAACCAAAGTATCGTTCGTTCTATTTTCTTGTCTAGAAATATTTAAAAATACAAAATGTGGTATTCCCATGTAGACATTTGTTACATCTAGGCACTGCTGATTCCTTTAGTTCCATACCAAATTGAAGGACTTATGTGGCATATGAAAATGTATTCACTTTGTAAATAAAGCCCATTCTATTTGCCAAGGGATATGAATGTGTGTAACTAACTGAGCAAGTGTATTTATTCCCATTCACTGAAAATTATAAACCTACATTCAAGGTTTAACATTCTATCTAATGACATTTTAATTCACTTTAATTATATATGTACTTAAACAGGCTTCATTTCAACGTTTCTATTAAACACAGCTTTTAAAATCTCAAATAATTTATATGCTAAGTTGAAATTAAAATCGCAATAAACATCTTCCAACAGTAAATAACAATTGCAAAACTTCATGTTAGATAGAAAATTGTGAGACACTAAAGAAAAATTCATCATAAGGTTTTGCTTTCATTAGTTTTACTAATGAATAGTCTCAGCAGAATTGTCAAAGATCCCTCCCATGAAAAATAATTTAAATATAATTAAAGAAAATTTACCTTTTTCTTTCCTTCTCTTCATTTTTTACCCAGTTCATGTATTTAAGAAAAGTATTTTCTGAAAGAGGTTGTATATGGTTATATTATCAGTGTGACATTTCAGTTAGCTTAAAAATAGAAAAGTCAGGTGAGAATGGATTTTCAGAGAGCTCAGTCATTAGTCTTGGGATACAACACTCTTGAGGAACTCTCCTAGAGGTAATAATATTGTCATTATATTTCTGTTACATTTTTGAAGAAACATCAGTTACTAAGGAAAAATCTATTTCTCAGCCGTGTACACAAAGTATTCTTGTATATCAAAATGAGCATAGGTGCAATTATTAATGATGCAGGCAGCATAACTGCACCACTTGAAGAAGATAAGGAATGCATGTCTATCTTGATCCTTTTGCGCTCCTGTTGATTCCTATTTTGTTTGACTGCAGGATTCATTCATTCTCCGTCCTGGTTCTTTCCCTCCTCCCACAAATTCTTCTCTTATAAATTATACCACTGGCAAGAAGGACTTAATTCAGCATAAATGTGCAACATACCAGATGTATACCTAATTGTGTAAAAACGTAAAAATGGCAAATGTGTATCATGAATGCTATTAATATATTCCTGCATCTTAGACTCTTTCTACTTGGCTGTACTTCCTTGTAGAAATGGAGTGTCAGGCATGATTTGGATTATATCTTTTCCTGCAACAAAATGCTGAAACTGAAAATTCCAATTTCAGAGGTGTTACAATCCAAATCTATATTGGAATTTTAGCGACAGGTCAACGTACAATTTCATGCCCAAGCATCCCCATATTTTGAGGTCTTCAGAATTCTGACATAGCACTGTAAAGTTTGAGTCTATCCCCATTTCCACATCTAGTAGAGATACATGAATTCATTCAGAAAAGATAAGCCAATTTTCAATCTCCAATAACAAATTTGAATAAATGTTTTCAAAGCTCCATATTTTGCAATTTTTCTCCCTAGCCCTCCTTTTTTTTTTGGTTTACCCCTGTTCTCCTGAAATTTCCATCCAAATCTTCAGAGATGCAAATAAATTTGTACAGGCACCCGAATCAGCAATCAGGCTCTATTCAGGAAATCATCTGTTTAGGGTCAATTTTACCATTAAGGTAAATCCATTAGTGTTCATATTGTTTTAGGGCGAAATAGGCAAAAACTGATGGCTGACATTTTTCATTTCATGAAAGATACAAATTTGGCATCAATTTTGGTGAACTGTTTGTCCCAGAAAAAGAAAAAACAAAAGAAAACAAATTTTAAAAGTATAGTGTTCAAGTGATGTTGTAAACCACGATAGTCCTGCAAATGTGTAAAAGACAAGGATCTTGTGGTCACCTGAAGAAAAATGCACTGCATTTGAAACCATACCTAAGTGTATCCTAAATGTGCAGTTGAGCCAATAAAAGATATCACCCACAAAATCCTTGCCTTCATCTAACCATTTTATTTCTATTTCTAAAACAACAAAATTGAAGTGGAGCAACACCAATGCGGCCATGACCAGATGAGTGAGTGTGTGCCTATTGCAGCATCTCAAAGCAATCATGCAACATGGCAGTAGACATCCCAGTCCTGCCCAAAGGCACCTACCACAAACTGGGCCAGTTCCATATGCCATATGCAGCCCCCAGATCTCAGGCAGTGCTGCATGCCACTGGGGGTCTCCCACTGCAGTGGACCAGGATCACCCCAGTGGTCACTGCTGGCTGATACTACATGCTGGGGAGGGGGGACAGGAAGCAGGCAGGCATGTGGCAGGTCCCCCACAACCCTCCCATGAACCCTGCACAAACCCGCACAAACCCTACCATCCCACATACCCACTTAAAAACCCCACACCCATGAACTTCCCACAACCTACTCACAAACCATGTGCCCACCCACAAATCCCACACCCAAAACCCACCACACAATCTACTCACAAACCCCTCCCACACCCCACAAGCCTCATACCCTGCATGCCCAGCTGCCAGACAGGACAACCCTGCTGGTGGGAGCTGCAGCTGCAGGGGCAACTGCCACACTACAGCCATGCCCTGTGCCCATACCGGTGCTAAGACATGCAGCTTCAGGCTGGTGGGGGTGATCCTGGTCCCAGGAACCTTCTGTGGGGTGTGATGGGCTAGGCAGAGAGGTGAAGGTGGTAGCAGGGGTGTGTGTAAGATAGAGAAATGGGAGTCGGGGAGCGGGGGGGGGAGGGAGTGCTCCAGGTAGGAGCAGCCACCAAAGCCAGGCCAGCCCATGACCCCCTAGAGCAGCCCATGCAGAAGGAGGCCAGCCTGGAAGGGAAAGAATGGCACGGGGCCTGGGTACAGGCCCAGGGAGCAGAACAGTAAGGGATGACACTGCCCAAAGCCACAAAGCAGCTGCAGGTCCAGCTGCAGCTGTTCCCACATCCTGAGCAAAGGGAGCAGGGAAAGCCCTGATTTTTCTATGATAAAAAACCAAAAGCAAACACCAAAGTGTATAGATATGTAGATTCATTTTATTATGATGATAGAGGCACTGGTAGGCTTCCAAATTGCTTAAAAATTGAGAATATGTCAATAAAATATTGCCCAACTGCTCTCTCTCTATATAGAAGCATTTCATTTTAATCATGGAAGAACACAGATTCCAGGTACTATAATGAGAGAATTTTCAGGTGGGGGAGGGTCATCAGAGAATTTGCATTTTTTAAACAGGGAACACCAGGATTCCTGCTGGTGAGGCAAGTGGTGGGACCCAGGCAGGGAAGCCTGCCCAGGGCCAGCACCAGGGACCCAATTGAAAGGCTGACCTCCTGAACATTTGGAGCCAGGAGGACTTGCTTCAATGGTTCAAAGTGGGCCACTGAACAAGCACATCATCTGGACAATAGCTGTCCAGGTGGCAGAGTGGGAGCACCAGAAGACATGACTGCAGTGCTGCCTGAAGGCCAACTATGCAGCCATGGCCCTTGGCATCTAGCCAAGAGGTGCAGGAGACTCTGCTGTAGTGCCCATAGTACAGACCAGGCAGCCATGCAGTCCCCACCCAGGTCTGGCAAGGGTGCAGACATGGGGCCGCAGATCCAAGGGGCAGATGCTGTTGTAGGTGGCAACAGGTCACAGACAGGCAGCATCCCCAATTGGCAGACTGCTGCAGTGGATAGAGGGTGCAGGGGGCATTCTAGGTTAGGGATGCTTCAGCAGTCCAGCTGGCACAAGGGGCTAGTGTCCACAGATACCAACTGGCTGGGCCTCAGAAGGTCCTGAGGCCTGAAGCTCCTGAGGGCAAGTAGCCTTGAGCTGCTTGCCAGAACAGCTTTTTTATACTGCTGGGGCCAGCACAGGTGTATCTAGCTCTACTTCTCCCTGGCTGAAGGTCCAGGAGGAACTGATCACGGTCAGTTTGCCCCAAATGGAACATGTACTGAGGCACAAATATCAAGCAGAAATTTGTGCCGCTATTTGAGCTGTTGCAAGCACACATGGTTGCTAGCTTTAAACATGTATAACAGCAGAGGAGATCCAGCAAGGATGTGGTGACATGACTGAATACCCATTTCCACAGTGTAGCTCAGGGGCTCCATTTCCCTGGAGCCCTAGATACCTGGATCCCCTGAAAAGTCTGGGCCATGGCATGGGAACAGCAGCTTATGGCTTTTTTAAGTGCCCAAAGCAGGTAAGAATCCTCCCACCTTAGCACCCCCTCCCTTCCCGTCTATGAGCATTAGCGCCTTCCCTTCCTTCCCATTCCCCCTCTTCCCATTTCCACTTACAACTTTGGATGGAAAAAGGAGAGACCCACCCACCACTGCTACTGTCCTGGGGTAAGCAAGGGATGGGGGAGGCCCAGAGCTCCACCTGCCCTGCTCCAACTGTGGCTACAGGGAATGGCTTCATGGGGAACCAGGATTAGCTGGGAACAGCAGCAATGGTGATGGTTGAGTGAGTTCCTTCTTTCTGCCGGTATCCCACCCCAGGTGTTCCCTGCCAGCCTCATGGCTGGCACAGGGAGGGGAAACTTGCCCATTGCCACAGTCCCCAACTAGAGCAGAGCAGAAGTGTCAGAAACAGGGGTGGCAGCTGGTAGTTCTCCTCTTCCTGTCCCAAGAGGCATAAGTAGAGAGAGCAAGAGGGGAATGAGAGGGGAGAGAAGGTACCACTGAGCATGGAGGGAAGGCAGTGGATGCCAAGAGCAGGAGGGAGCAGCTTCTTACTTGATTTGGGTACTTTAAAGAAGTCCCCATTTGCTGCTTCCTGAACAGTCTGCCCACCCCAGTGGTAGGAAGAGTGGTAGAGAAGCAGGGAGAATGCAGCCACCTTTACAGTGCTGGGTGCTGTTCTCACGTGTCTCTTTTCAAAATCCTAGATCTGCCAGTGGGCTTTAGTAGTGGTCTATGAGCAGAAGCATAAACTTAGAGTAGCTTGCCCTTCTGTGACTGCAATAAAGACACATGCCCTAAATATGTTATCACTGGAAATTAATCATGACATTTTTCAAGCTTGTTTTTAATTCTATTAAAATATCCTTGTAAAGCCAATGGTACAAATCTTATCAAATAGTTCAGTTCATTTTCCAATAATTTGGAACTCTAATGTTCATAGCTAAATAAGGAGTATTCATAACATAAAAACACAAAATATCCTCTGCACCTTGCTTTGCCCAGGGCCAATTCTACCTTGATCAGGGGGTGGACTTAGTTGATCTCCTGAGTCCCCTTCCAGCCCTATTTTTCTATTATTATTCATTTTTCTTTGATGTAATACATGAACATGGATCCCACTTTAAAAATAAAAGCAATTTCTAAGTTTAAAGGAAGATGCCAGCTGTGATGTGTATTCATAGGATATCTATAACTAAATTAGCACTGTTAGACTTACTTATAAATATCTTGTATATCTTCTCTAATAAGAGAATATCTTCTCTAATATCTTCTGTAATGAAAGAAAAAATATGTGTTTATATTAACATAATCAAAAGCATGAGAAAATGATCATTATCAGGTAAGAGGGGGAAAAATAAAATAGCTGGAAACTAGGTCATTCAACACATGTTAACATACCCTTTTATAAGATAGAATAATAGACATCTTTGCAGAATAATAAAGCTAATATTGAAATATTCCATTATTCCAATGTTAAATTTTAACATATACAGTGTACAATATATATTTAGGCTGTGTCCAATTAGATGGGAACAAATTGATTTTAAGGTATGAATACTTCGCAATCTTTGATGTGAAAAAGACATCTAATGTAAATAGCATCTACCCATTTCTTATCAAAATGGTGCAAACAGTAAAGTGTTGGCTGATGTTGTTCAGATGATCAGCACTCAAAATCTGCAAGTATTTTCTATAAATGATAACAGTTAGAGAATTTTTGTTTTCCTAGATAAGCCAAAGGAACAGCAAAATTACATATTCCGTCCTCAGTAATGTACAAGCATATTTAAGTCAATCAAAATATTTTTGTAGTCTTCAGTAGGTTTTGATTCAGTTGGTTTTGATTATAATGTTATGAAAAAGGACTGTGGTCAGAAAACACTAAGAAATACAGACTTCTTTGTCTGTATTTCTTAGTTTTCATAGCTGCTTTTACCTCAAACAATTATGATTACAATAATTTTCAGTTACTGCTGTCAGTTTCTACTTACCTGAGCGTACACCGATGACCTGGAGGTGAAAGACTGTTAAAATCTTCTTGCCTCCCAACCTATTTGGAAAAGGAAGTTCAGCAAAAAAGAATCAAATTTACAGCACATCAGAACAGAGATGCACTAGAAACAATACAAGGGAATTCCAATTTCTAGCATTATCATTTACAATAATTATGAAAATAACATGCTACCTGGAATTGATATTCCTCTTGAAACCCTTCAGAAAAAGAGATTCCACAGCTTCCCTAAGGAACTTGTTCCACTGATCTGTTGTTCTTACAATTAGGAAATTTATAATGCAAAATGTCAGTTCCTCCTTTGTTAAAATTTACAAGAACAGTAGGTATTTTAGATAAAAAAAATCCTTGTTATAAAAAGTGAGCAGAAACATTAAGAATAAAAATTAAATACATTCATTGTTTAAAAGAAAAAGTATGTGTCAATCTTATATTCCTAGCAGTATTAAAAATGTTTAGAAATATTTTCTATTTTGTGATAAACATACTGACATATTATTGTCCTGTTATTTTCCCCATAAAACTGTCTCATTCTCCACAAAATGACATTGTTGGTGTCACTGGGCATAACCTTAGGTAACTCAGAGGGATGGAAGACCATGAGTGTCGATGAAGCCCCTCTGCTCTAGGCCCAGGCGAGCCAGGGCCCACCCCCCTCCCCCCGAATCTTTGTAACCCTTTCTTTGAACTTTTGTAACCTGCTGTAATACTGGAAAACAGGATGAGTAGCAAGCAAGCTGAAACTCCCTAAAAACTGTTATCTATGGAATGCAAGGGCACCGCTCAGAGAGAGAAGGGAGGAGGGAAAGCGGGGGGGGCAGCTAGTGGAAAACTACTGCAGAAAATGACCAGGGTATAAATATACACTGTTGCAGGGCTAGGAGCGCGGGATTTGAGACCATACAGTCTCCCTGCACCTTTTACTTGAGCTCAAATAAACTCTGTCTACTTCTCCCCCCAGTGTGTTTATTGGCGCGACGCACACCGGGCAACGACCCAATTGTTGCCTCCCTCGGGCACCTTGTGCCGGCAACAACATGTAGTTTTGTTTCAGTTCAGTTTTATAACCAGAATTGCAGTTTTCTTACTGTAAAAGATTTCCCTATTTCTTGGTGTTCTAAAATCTTATGTCCATGGATTCCTATGGGAAGAGATTTTTCAGTGAGCTCAAGGCAGCTTCCACTTGCTGCCACACTGCACAATTGCAGTAATTTCTTCTCCTCACTCCCCAAATAGGTGCCTGGAGTAGCTGCCCTGTAGCAAAACCCCCAGTTGTTCTTTTTTTTTAAATCCATTCCCTCCCCTTCCCCAACCATTTCTAACTTTTTCTCTCCCTCTCTATTCCCTATAGATAAGTATAAGTACGCTCAGACTTAGGATAAGCTTTAAATATTTTTATTTTGGTAGCAAGTTTTGGTTTTGGATATCCACTGTTTTATACTATATTATTATTAGGTTTGTATTGATTCTTACTGTTGTATTTTGTATTATTATCATTTTCGTATTGATTTTTATTCTTTCATATGGATATTGTATGGTTTAGGCCTGAGTTTGTAAGTGAACCAAAGTCATATGAACTTTCCATTTTATATGTCAAGCCTCCATCTTGTGTCCTCTGCCTGGGCATCCCATGTTGCAACAATATGATTCATTGTACCCCTCCCATGTAAACTGGTTCCCCAATGAATGAGAATGATTGGGAATGACTGAAATACAATGGTATCAGGCCTTTACTAAATGGCCTGTAATGACTGGGGCATCACCTCCCACTGATTCATCCAGGAACCACAGACCTCACCCAGGAACAGAGACAAGACCAGCATTTGAAAGACAAAAGATCCTGCAGAACCAGCAACTCTCACCATTACAGACACCTGAAACTGCTCATTTCTGCATGGAGCACACATGCTCAGTATGCCAGGGGCTGACCCTTGCCTGGGTATGCCTCCTGTCACTAGGGTCACACAAGGTCTGACCCTATAAAAAGGAGCAGTGAAGACAGACCCATTGCGACGCCTTCTCCATCTGGACCAGCACCATGCCACACCACCTATCCACCCAGAGGTCCTGCCAGCGACCCCCTCTGGACAACATCTACTGGACAAGGACCCCTTCCCAGTGTGGATAGGTAGATATTACCTGCACACTTCCTCCTACAATTTGGACTCTCTCTCTGTCTCTCTCTCTCCTCCTGGACTTCAATGAACTTCAGCCCCTGCACCAAGCCTCTCTAACCCCTGCTGCCATTGTGTGTGTGTCTATGTGTGTATATGTGTGGTTGCAAGGGAACCAATTTGACATTGTGTCACCATCTCCCCTGTTCAATAAAACCACTGTCATTTGCAACGCCGAGTTGGGTCATGTGTTACTAAATCCCAGTCCCTTCCTTATCTTAAATTCCAACTTCATTCTCTCTCTCTCTCTCAGCTCTAGCCCCCACCCCTCTCCACTAGTTTCCCAATCTCTTCTCAATTCCTACTGCCTTTTCCGTGTGACTTTCTCCTGCCTTTCTCTGCTTTCGCACTGCCCCTGCTGCCTTTCAGTCTCTCCTGCTCCTTTTCCTGTGATTTTCTGCTGTCTGGCTCTCTGTTTTCAGGTTTCCCCCACACCTTCTGTTGTCATCCCCCCACCCCTGCAGTTTCCCAGCTCCTCATGGCTGTCCTGCAGTTTTCTCCAGCTCCCAGCACCTACTGCCACTCCCTGCAACTTCTCTAGCTGCCCCACACTCAGAGCCCCTCTTTAACAACCACACTTTCCCTTAGTCCCATTTTCCCTCTCCCCACTTAGCTTTTCAGGTCCCTCATAGCTCTGGCTCCAGTCCCAGCCTTTGTGCCGGAATCACTCCCTTGTTCTGTAGGCTTTGGGCATTATCTTTTAATCAGTTAAGGTCAGTTAACCTGAAGTTACCCCTACTCCTCAGTTCTTCAGCTCAGGCTCTTCTAGTCTACTGGTTCTAATCCTGGTCCTGGTGACTTTCATTTCCAGCAACTTTCATTGCCTACACTTCTCCTTTCTTACCTTAACCTTTCCCCAGGTATCCCAAAATACACCAAGCACATACATACATATCACAATACCCAACTTAGGAACTCACTTGTGTGTTTTTGTAGGTGGGTGGTATGTGTGTGAATTAGTGAATACACATATATACATAGATAGATATCATTGTGTGTGTGTGGTACATGAATTAGTAATCTACGTATGTGTACTGGATGTGCAGGTGTTGGTAACTGATTCTGTCTATATTTGGTGTGTGTAGCATGTTATTTTGAACTTGTGTGTATCTGAGTTGTGTGTGTGTGTTGTCATTGTGTGCATGATATATGAATTAGTGATCTGTGTCTAACTTCTGGGCTGTATAGTGTATGTGCTTGAATTGGTTGTAGGTATGCATGTGCTTAGGCTGTTTTGGATGTGTATGTGCCTGAATTAATAGTGTGTGTGTGTATGCATCTAACTGATTTGTGTGCTTGTATATGTGCAATTGTGTTACACCCTCCTGTCTAACAGCGCAATATTGAGATCCTGAGAGGTAGCCTGACCCCACAGGGCAACAGCCCCAGTCCTCCCAGCATGCAGGATGTTGGAATATATCTGCATGCAAAACAGTGACCTGTGAACTAATTAAACTATAAAAATACAGTATCTCTCATCAGTGAATTGGAGCCTTTTTAAAGGGACCACCTGAAAAAATAATGTATTTAAAAAGAATTCCTAAGGATTTATTTCTGCAGTTTCTGTGTTGCAGTAAAAAAGCCCCAAAAAACAAACCCCTAAATTAACTCAGATTTACAGTGTTGACATATAACTATCTATACTTCTTAGGCCCTTTGGTGGGGTAAGTGAGGTGGCAAATTACAGGATAGAGGGAAAAAGCAGGTAGAATGGTCACAAAATATGACCTCTGTAACCCAATTCTTGGCTAGGGTATTGTGCTAATTTCAGACAACTTCATTTAGAGACAGTCATTAGAAGATGGCAAAGAGAAGGGCCATGGGATCTATGAATACTGATCCAGTAGCCTATGCCCATCCTTGCTCCAACCCATGGCATTTCAGGACCCATGAGCGGATTGTATTTAAATGTTAACCCAATCTTTCCCCTGCTATGAATTTATCAGGAATTTTGACTCTGACTTCAGTAGGAACAGAGATAGGTCTTACATGACTGTATATTACATACCAAGATGCATATAGAGAAACACAGTTTTAAAGCTGGCACATTTGTTTTTAGTGGAGTGAAAGAATATAATGATTTGAATGTCTGACTTCTCTTTAGGGCTCTGGTCATGTCATAGAGTAAAGAAGAGCTATTCCTTATGAATATATGACCTCCAGATGAGGAAATGAGTGTACCTGAAAGATCTCATCTGCAGGTATTCATGCCAATGTTGTCACTAAATTAGTGACTTGGGTCACACCTCCTAGCCATTTGATTTGATTCAAATGACTCAAAAACTCTTAAAGTGAAAATCAGCTGAACATGATAAATTTTGTGTGACTTCCCACCCAAACTGTAAATTGGCACTGGTATATTTAAAACTCAATTTAAAGTATGGAGAAATCATGATCTAGAAATCATTCATTTACCTTGGGCTATTTCATATTCTAAAATCAAGTGCCATTTGTGTAATTTAGAATGTCATTTTTTTTTTGGCTTTAATACTGTACAAGTGAACCCATGTGAGGATGTTGAAAGAGTACTGTACATAGCATATGTGACCTGAAAAAGGAAGATATATAGAATGGTTGAATTAAATTTATTCTTTAGTATGAGTTTCAGAATGATGAAGTCCAGTCAAGTAAGAAATGTATTGAGGACCATACACAATTTAGGATGCAATTTATATTTTATAATATGGATGGATGTTCTATTTCATATCAAGGACAGTGTGTGGCCTTAAACCTGGCATTGTATAATGCATATTCTTGGGCTCCGTCTACAGTAGGAATACACTTCTAAAAATTCTCAGCATCGCTAGAAATACTGAGAATTCAGCTCAGCTCACCTAGTGCTAACTCAACTAGTGTTCAGCTCAGCTCAACTAGTGTTAACAACTTGGCCCAGTGGTGTATGGCTAAAGCCAGGCACCTGGAACACAGGGGCAGCAGCAGCTTACTGCTATGATCACAATGGCAATCATGTGGCTGTCAGCAGCAGTCATGTTTTACCCCCTCACCCAAAGTTAACGCCTGGGGCAGTTGCCCCATTTGCCCTGCCTTAGCTATGCCACTGACTTTGCCTACCTTATGGTTGCATGTATGGGAAAGTTATACAGATATAAACTATGATGTAAATTTAAACTAATTAGTTATCTAAACCTCTTTGAGGATCTGAACCTCTATTCTTCAGGAACATGGGACTAGAAGGGACTTTCTGGATCACTGAGTCCAGCATTCTTTTGTCACAGGCATCTTATCATATAATCTTTTTCATAACTATATATAAACTCTATTTGTAAGAGGGGGATAATAATACCTCCCTAATATTTCCACTAATATAAGAATGTTGATGGGTGTTCTGATGCTATGGTAACAGGAAATACATATATAGACATAGTTTGATACTTATATTCATTATTTTATTAATGATGGGAGTATCATAATCCACAAATATTCAGTTGACTTCTCCGGAACGATTCACGGAGTAAGACACTGTGCAACAAGAATAAAATTATCAGGATTATGGTTGCTGTAGTGGTGGTTACAGGATTATGTTGTTCTAGTGGTGTTGAGTACACCTTGAGATTCTCTAAAGCCAACAGATGCTGAGGAGAATAATAGCTTCTGCAAAAGAGAGAGACAGAACTGGAGCAAAGACAACAAATAGAGAACTGCGTTAGGAAAACTTCAAATGCATGCCATGCCTATGGGCATGCTGTCTCAAGACTAAGTGGAGATAGGAAATCAGAGAAGCAGTAAGAAGAATAGGTAGAAGCGGCTTTTCCTTATCAAGAGTCTTCCTCCCTTCTACAGACGTTTCCCTGCAACTTTATTAACTGCTATTTATGATGACCAGCTTTTGACAAACGTTACCATTGAATCTGTCTCCTCGTTCAGTGAATTTCTTATCAAGTCCACGAGGAATAGCCTTGCTTGCATTTATTGTACTGTTCTTTCCTTCACACAAATCATTTGCCACTGATTTAAACAGAGAAAAGAAGCGAGATTTGTTCTTGGTGAACATGACAGAAACCTTTAAAAATGAAATGCCCCTAGTCAGTCTGGAATCTAGAATCTCTGGGCCAGAAAGGGTAAATATGAGGGTGACTGGTAAGCAATACTTCAGTCATGACATGACTGCTTCTTCTGGCAATTACAGAATATAAACAACTGTTCTTTCTTCTAAACAAATTGTTCTTTGTTATTTGCCCAAAGTAGCCAGAGTATCCTTGCATTTAGCTTTAATTTTTTTCCCCCTCTCACTGGTGTCTCAGCTTCTACCTTCTTTTTCCTGTTATTTCTCCACTCCCCCAAGGCATTTGCTGGATTTTTTTTTGTGGGTTGGCTCATTTGTCTCTGTAGCTCTTCCATTCAATAGTGTGTTACTGTTGCCTGTCGCAAAGCCCTTCAACTAGCAGAACCAATTAACCTTTCTCTTCTTCTGCTAAAAAAGACCCCTTCTCTGTTTTCACAGGAAGGTTAGCCAAAATAGATATTAGTTGCTATAAATATATCTCTCAGAAAATTATAAACAGATGCCAGTTACCAGATTTCTTTTCCCAGGTACTGGGAAATCATACTTAACATAAAGCTATAATAGTCAATCCTTTCTTTTTTTTTCATTTTCATGTTATTAGTATATACTAACACCTACCCTTCTACTAAAACTCAAAGACATGACAGTAGTATATCTCTAGTCAAGGGAAGCAACTAGATCACAATGCTCACACATTCAATCACTGCATTACCTTCAGACCTAAGATCCTAGGGCGCTTGCACACAATGTGTATTGTTTAGATATATATTACGAACCGGCAGACTAGTGGGGAAAAGCTGGGGTTTTCCATTTGCAGAGATGTGTACCTAGAGATCTCTAAATCATAAAAGCCAGAGTTTCTCTTTTGCGGAGATATGCCCTGAGATTCTTGAGATTCTTCAGGGCATGTTTCTACATGTGAAAAAGCTGGGGTTTTCCCTCTTACAGAGATGCAAGCAAGGAAACCCCAACTTTCCTGCTAACAGAGACACATTCCTGGAAAACCCCAATGCATGTCTCTGTAAGAGGGGAAATTTGGGCAAGCATTTCCACAGCATGGGGCACTTGATTCTGCATGGCAATTCTCACAGCATGTAGAACTGGGCCTCTCAAGCCTAAGGAGAATACATCACCTCAAAATCAATAGGTGGGACAACGGACAATGTGTGTTTCATGCCCAATGAAGCAGATCAGCTATGCCAGGATGCAACCTGGCACAGCTTATCCACTTGATTTGGCAAAATCTATTTCTAGCTTTGGGATATTTTATGCTGAGGGGTCAGGACAATGTATGTTCATGCTCTAAGTACCATTTAAGCCAGGCCTTGATAAGCCATAAGATTTTCTCCAAATATACTATTGTTGATATTTACAATTACCAATAAATGTTCTATTTTGCAAATATAGCTCAAAGTGCTATAATCAATTTTCAAATTTAGAAAAATAAAATATTTTTGAGTTTTTTTCTTTTTTTAACATTTGAACAATTATGAAACTGGTCAAATTTGGAGGGAATTCTGAAACTCAAAATATTTGTGATGGGAAATTTGGAAAATGTTTGCTTTTATTGGTTTAACCAATATATGTAGTGGCCAGTTTGGCTTTTGGATCATCAGCAAACTGGTGGTGATTTCCATGGACTAGAACCTTCTACAAATACTCCTCAAGTCTTATACTGACATGGTCAAGATGTGATTGGTCATTTATGTCATGTGAAATTGAGTCTCTTCCCTGACTAGAGATGACAAGCTTTGTAAAAAAATAAAGAAGGCAGAGTTAATGAAAAAATAATTGAAGCTTTCCTGTCACAAAAAGGCTGGCTTTAGAGGACATGGAAAATTATTATATTTACTTAGGTGTATGGATCCCAGATTTTAAAATAGCTATGATCTTTCCTTATTACAGGAGAGAAGAATATATAACCCTGGTATATTAGTCATATATTAGAATTTACTTTAATTGTTTTTATCAGATTTATTATTAGATAACTTCATGTGTGTATATATGTTCCTACCTGCAGAATTTGTAACCCGATACTAACCTTTGTCATTTAATTTTCTGTATTTCGAGTTTCCAGGTTGACAGTCTGAAGACACTGTGTATTTCCCCAGTTCATATACCACAGTATTTCATTTTTCTACCACCTGCAGGTATAAAATCTCCTGCAATCCATGTTATGCACTAATCACCAAGAACTTACTATAATAAAATGAATCGCCTCTGGATGCCCAGTGTTATCTGCAGGGGAAAGAGTTATATGTCCCTATCTGTTTAATATTAGTATCATTTCATTGGCCTGGAGTTTTAGGAACACTAATTTATTTGATCAAAGAAAGATGGGATTTTTTTTTAATACCATGAAAGTGCCAGGGTAAGTGCAGCTGACACTGGGAGAGCTATGCCACAAGCACATTTACAGTTCTCTGAAGGAATCACAGCATAGATGTGACCCAGTAGAGTTCTCCTTACAGTGCTGAGAAAAGCCAAAATATGTCCCTGAACACCCTGAGGACCCATTACTAATTGCTGTCTTTGTAAAGTTGCTGGCACTTGACCTGCCGTCCATGTCCCATGTGGACAAGCTCTTGAAAGCAAATAGCTTACATAGTTTCACAATGACAGGTATAGTAACTTCACTTGTTTTGTGACAGTAGGTCTTTCTAGGCTGTGAGAGTTAAAGGTACACCTGATCACAGATGCAAGAATCAGCCTTGGTGTATTCCAGCTTGTGGTGCATCCATACTACCCTGGCATGTCTACATGAGACACTACATCACTGTAGCGATGAGCCACAGTGACGTAGCTCATCGTTACGGCAACATAGCATTGGCAGGCGTGAACCATGACACTGATGCTACTGCACAGTAGCTGTGAGCTACTGCTCAGTAGCTCATTGATACTGCACAGTAACATCGGAAACAACCCAAGCAGAGCCGGGACCATGCAGTAACAGCTTAAGCAAGTACTAAATGACTGCACAGTAACAACTGCAGAGTCTGGTGTGCATGTAGACGTGCCCCCTGTCATGCTACTATGTTCAACCTGTGTTTTGGGCACAGGCTGTTGGCCTCCAGTTGGCAATGAAAGAATAGGCCCCTGCTGAAGCTCTTGGTCCCTTCCTTTCTCTTTCCCTTTCTACTTTCCCCTTGGAAAACAATTTAATGTGCATTTCTTCGCTATGTCAATCCTTTAAGTCACTTCTGCAAACTGGTTAACTGTGAGGGAGGGGCCTGTTACAAATTGGGGGAAAAAAATTATTAGATTCACACAGTAGGGGAAAATCCTCAAAAAGGTTTTAGAGTGTAAATCATAATCTGTTACTTTTGGCATGGCATGCAACAAAAGCTCAGGTATCACGTTTCCAGGAGGTAGAAGTATGTAATGTGGGATCACTGACTATCTGCAGTGCATAATGAGTTGGAACTAGTAGTAGCTTAAGTGAGCAAGGCATGCATGCTGTGCCTATGTGAAACTGAGAAGTTGCACACCTCCAGCAATATATTGGATAAATGTATTCTGTTGTTGAAATGTGGTTGACAACATGCTCTCTCTGCATTAGGTTCATGACCTCAGACAGTAGGCAAAATGTGATACAGGCAGTATAATATTGCTGTTTCCAATGTGTATTCTGTTTTGTTCTTTGCCTCAACTTATTGATCAAAGGGTTTCTCATCTGTGATTCAAGTGCAGTTGATCTTTCTGGCCCAATTCAAATGACTGGTACGCAAGATGATGCCTCATGTTCTTTGAAAGATACAGTAGGCAGATCATGAACTTTCAGAACAGAAGCCATTGATCAGGAATAGACCATAAAAGATTTTGAGAGAGAGAAAAAAAAGGTATGACTTTTCTAAATTATATTCCCATTTTCCTAAAATTTGAAATGTTATCATTTAAAAAAATGTTTTAATCAGATCTATAACAGGTAAAGAAACAGAAAAAATTCATAGAATGTTGTTGCAACCCCTCATCTTACCTATTTGTTTTAATTTCAGTTACAGTTAACTGAAATTCTAAACATTTCTATCATCTTCAGTGATGGTACAAGGGAATTTCAATTCTACTTGCTGGCCTATCTCTGTGACTGATTGGTGCCCTCCAGAAAAGTGGCAGAAATATGCCTGCCAAAAACACATCAGGCTATGCAATGACAGGCCAGTCACTAGTAAAGATTGACTGAAATCTTGGCCCCGCTGAAGTTTTTGGCAAAATTTCCGAAGACTCCCATGGGGCCAGGATTTTACTCTGTACAACACTGAATGATAATGTTCAATATGGAACAATAATCTTCAGCAGAGGGATACTAGGTCATTCTATTTATCAGCCTAATAGAAAAAAAATAAAATGTGTCCTAGGCAGTAGGACAAAAAATGCAGATGTTGCACTGAAATGTTGGGCTTGCTGACAAATAAGCGTCACCTCAGACAAAGGCATGAACAACAGCATAGATTTACAATATATGCCACTTAAAATTATCATGATTTCTTCCACCTGCCTAAGAAAGAGACAGACATAAGAAAACTACTTGGCACTTTTGGCTATATTCATTCAGCAGGGCCTGAATCTAAAGATCAGGTAAAGTTATGCTACTAAAAGTAGCGCAGGAATAGCATAAGCAGCACCCTAATCTTCTCATTTGCAAATATTTCTCTGCTGCATTTATCTGATATCTATTGTATTAATTCTTTATACTCTAATACAGCAAGGATTTACTAGCACACTACCAGAACACATTAGGAATAAATCAAAAGGAGAAGTTAACTGCTCTTTGGATCTCTGATTTGTCATCTCTAATTTTTACATATGACACCGTTATTGACTGCTGAATCACAAATCCTTCTTAAAAATAAACAAAACCAAACAACTCAAGCTTTCAGGCTTACATTTGCTTTTGATAGTCTCAGAGAAAATCTGGTAATTTACTGGATGGTGGTTTAAAAAAAAAGAAAAAGAAAACTTTTATGATACCTTTACTTCAGTTTCCCCAAAAAAGTTTCCTGTTTTGTGCCTATCTAAAACACAGTTTCCAATTTGTCCGATTCTTACTGTAGTTTAATGGTGAATGCATAACACCTATCTTTTTCTTTTTCCTTCCACTGCATGCCATAGAAGCAGAACTACTTTAAAATATGTTTTTACAACTATTTAATGTTTCAAGTGTGTTTAATGTTTCTTAGCTCCTCATGCTGGAAATGCTCCTCCTACTGGTTTTTTAGTATATTGCAGAACAGTATCTATGAAATACAATGCGGTGGATACATCTACACATGTGCTTTACTGTGAAGCTGACAAATTAGCTCTGCAGTAATGCATCATCATCTATATGTACATGGCATTAAGGTGCAGTAAACTAATTAACTCCACCATAAGACAGTACTGTCCTTGACAATAGTAGCTTATGGCAGAGTAAGTAATTGCTTTGAAACATGTGTGTAGACAGTGACAGGCTGGCTAGGGCACAAAGGTGCTAAAGCGTGGGGGATACCTACCACGTAGCCACATGGCTCCACAGGTTCTGTACCCACATGCCCCAGCCAGCCCCTCCACCACCTGATGCTGCCACCTAGAGCCTGAAGCTGACCCCCCATGTCTCCTGCCAGCCCCAGGCTGCTCCTCCCCAGTTCAAAGTGCTGCTGTCCCAGGTGTACATGTAGACACTGGTCCCAGGAACAGTGTACTCTGGCTCAGAGTGCTCTGGAGTTATCACATCACATTAACTGCAAGTGTAGATGCACCCTGTGCATCTGAAATCTCATCTGCCTTAAATCTTCTGTATTTCCTTATGCCCTTGCAAAACAATTAAAGAATGCTACTGTTCTATCTAGTGTTGTCTTACAACCACTTTGCACAGATTTTAATGAGTTAAACAAGGCTTAAAGCCATGGAGATGCAGGGCCTATGCAGGTTGTTGCTATTGCTTGCCTTTATATTTTGAACCAAAAATGCAGGGACCTATTAAAAAACATGAAACTTGGAACATGAACCTTTCTGGTTTCATTTAAGGTCTTGTGCATCCATATACTTCCTCAGGAAGCTAGCAGCCTGTCTGAATGGGATCTGCATTTTCTCATAGCAAAATTTGGAAGCAGAATTACACCTCTGTCTCACACTTCACAACTTTTATTAGCTAAACCTTCTTCACCATCCGAGTTAATAAGGCCAAGACTAGAAAAGCAAAGAAAACAAAACAAACAAAAACAAAAAACCCAACTTTCTCAATGCCATGGCTGTCTTTTGGTGACCCCAGAGGAGGGATGCAGAAGTCAAATCGCAGACTTCACCCAGTCTTAGAGAGGTATTGGAAGAAAAAGAGAATATAGGTCAAGAGGATGGAGGAGAACAATTTAAAATCAACTGCATTAGCTGTGGCAACAGGAAGAAATAGAGGGCATAAAATGGGAAACACAAGAAAAAAATCAAGGGACATCTCTGAAAATTATTTTTTCACAAAACTAAATGAAAACTTAAACCAAACTTTCATATTCTGTGTTCACTGGTAAGGACTGATGGGAATTTCTTAGTTGCCTTTATATCTATATATATATAGATAGATAGATAGATATAGATATATATGCTCTGTTGTTACACATTTTACAGAGTGACTCAGGTAAACAAATAGTACCAATAAGAAGCTATGGCATAATAGACACTTCTTAGGAGCTTGTTCTTAAAGCATCATAGCATCATTCTCTTTCTGCTTACCATAAGTTTAAAATGGCTGGCTATCTCCTTTTATCACAGCAGTTCTCAGGGGCCCAACCCCTGCATTTTACAAGAGCCAACATCACAATTGGATGACTTGTTGACAGTCTTGACAGAGAAGCCACAGATTCCAACATCATATTAATCTCAAAGGAATAAATAGACTTAGGGAGTCAAAGACATTAGCAGGATGCTGTCACCATACAGTTAAACAGGGTTCTAGGTTGTTGGTACAGAGACCTTTGTCAGCTTAGTCCTATGGCAACTACTGTCATTAAAAGTCTTTTAAATGCTTTATGAAATATACAGGAAAAGAAGGAAAAGTAGATAAGTACTGAAAATATAAAGCATGGAGTAATGCTCTCATTTTAACAACATTACTCACTCCCTTTTCCTTTAATTGTAGAGAGCTTTCAGAGGGAAACAAGACAGTCTCTGAACTAAGAGTTCTAGAGTTTTGCGTTTCTTTTTGTCTCAGACTGACATGGCTACCAAATACATCCTTGAAACATTCAGAGGGACTCTTCACTCACCTTTGACAGGATTTTAGATGGTGTTAAAGATAGCATTAACTGTGTTCTTTGAAGAAACACTAAAGGCCTTGTCACATATTAATTTTAGGCCGCTTCTGGAGCTTTTTACCCCTGGATTGTCCATATGTTAACACCTGATACTAGTTTTAAGGACACTTTAGGTAGCTTAAAGTTATACCACTCCAGGGCAGACTTAGCTATGATCCCAGCTCATGTTCCATTAATGTATGGCTACTCCACATAAATGAGCTGCCCAAGTTGCAGTTCTGTGTGGACAAATTCCACCCCATGAACTCTACTGCCCATAGGGTGGTTCTAGCACCAAGCTAGCTCACCTTTCAGAACCTGTTCTCCTGGCTTCACCGTCAAACAATGTTTCTTCCTGACTGCCAATTAAAATAAGGGACATTAACGGGATGATAGGTGGAAGAGCCCAACCATAATTCCTTCCCCCACCCCAAGGCATTTAGCTTTAACTAACAACACACTGTTTTTACTGCATTAATGCACAGTCTGCAGCTCTTCTTGTTTACCAGACATGATCCCAAATATTCCTTAAGTTATATTTGTAGACTTTTTCATTTGGACAAATTCAGTTTTCCTGTCTTTTTTTCCCTGACTTTAATAAATGAGTTTATTTGACAGGCTGAGCTGGGTTTTATTTACCTTAGATGATGCTGAATGGGTATGTAAGCAGAACTGTCATCTAATCCTCTAGGTCAGGACCAAGGTACATGAATAGAGCCATGCACTAAAATTTACACTTCTGCAGTTTGTGCCATACCTATTTGGTAGATTAACAGAACTTCACTCTCCAGGTGACATTTTTTATGTATTTTTATTTGTATTATGGCAGTGCCAATAGGCCACCCATGATGGGCCCCTGTTGGGTGAGGCTTTATGTAGATAGAGTGTAAATGCAGAGCTTTCAATTCAGCCCCCTCCGATCAATTATTTTTAAAGGGCAAGTGAGCAAAATCAGGCAAAGCTGAAAATGTAAAAGTGCTTTTGGAACGAAGGAAATGCATCCCTGCTATTCTCCCAGCCCCAGAAGCTCTTCCACCTCCAGTTTCAAATGTAAAGTTAAATCCACAGATAAGCAAATAAATTAAAGAAGTTTACTTGAACTTAAGCAGATGGAAATATAACCTGACTCCCTCTTGCTTTCATATATAACTCTTTCCCACACAGAAGTTCTGAGAGCTCTCCTGTGTTTACCTAATAAGCATTTGTCTGCAAGGCATGATTACAAAGGGAGAGAGGAGATGAGGATTGTGTCTAAATAGGAATGGTAAAAATGTAGCAATGCAAAAATTCTGATCAGTGAATCAGGTTTTCTCAAACTTGTAGCTCCTTTGGGTTACAAAGACAACATTTGGCCTGATTTCTGAGGCTTTAGCCTTTCCATCTTTGTAGGCATTGTTCTATTGTGATAGCAATGCAGTACCAGGGGAGTTCTCAAGTTTCCGATTTTGCAGGGGGAAATTGGGCATTACTGCATCTATTCAGAGGCCATCCAACATAGGAGGACCAGGATTCAAAAATATCATTTAGAAGGACCCAAATGTTGCAGACAGTGTTGTTGGTTTTTTTGGGAAAGAGGAAAAGAAGGATTGAGTGAGGGGTTGTTCTAATGTACACTAAGAAGCTCCTGGATATGCTCCTCTGCTCTGTTATGCACTTTTGTGTAGCACTCAATAGCTGGACTTAAGTCATGGATCAAGTGGCCCTGTTACTAGAAAACAGCTGGGGAAGATGGAGTCTATGTGGTACAAACAAGGACTTTTATGAGGCTTGTGATGTTTACCTGAAGTAAACATCTAATTACACAGAACTCACACAAACAAAATTACATGGATTTTTTATTATTTTTTTAATTTGTGCTGTGAATAAAACACATTTTCACAATGATGAGATTTTAATTAGGCACAGTTCCCATTAGCTAAGATTAAGAGCTGGATTATATCTCCTGCATTTTTTAAAAATTATATGATGAAGAAAGGTGAGTGGAAAGGAAGAATTAGCACAAAAAGTTTCACTACATGTGGGGATATGCTAAACAACATCTGAACAAAGATAACTGACTCTTCTGCACCCCTGCTGATGTGTTTGGGTTTATCAGCATGAAGTAAGAAAGTATTTATGTATCAAGAGATATTTGTTTTAAATATTTATAGGGTGCAAGCTCCTTAGGCATGTAGAGGAAGCTTTCTGAATTCATCATCATGTTTTCAGAGAAGCTTGTTTTACTAAATTATTTTGTCATTAGCAAAAGGAGCCCCTGATCTGTCCCAGATTTAGTTTCACTAGACTGTGAGAAAAGGGGTTTGAGGACAACAGTGATATAAGATATAGCTACTAGGGTGTGCAAAGCTTTGGTCACCAATTCAATTCGGAGAAGATTCGGCCCAATTTGGCGGCCAAATAATCAAATCCAAATTGAATCAGGAGACCCATTAAAAGCTCTGAATCAATTCAAAGCATCCAAATCAATTCAGAAAAGATTTGGCTATTTGAAAGGCAGTCTTGCTTTCAGGGAAACAGATACTGAGAAGTTGGGGGAGGGGAGGGGGTAAAGACTTCTCTAATATTGACATTTGTAGCAAGCCAGTGACTGTGATCTTTCTCTGAGTTCCCTTCCAATCACAGTGCTCTGGGGGAGGAACACAGAAACAGCATATAAGACCCTGTGTGAAGCCTTTCTCTCCCTTTTGTGAGCTGTCTGTCTGGAAGCAACAGCGTGTGAAAAGTACTGGCTGGCTGCAGTGGCTGGCTTCCTAGTCAGGCTCTTGCTAGTCTCTCTTCTTGGAAAGGACTGGATACACCTTTCCAATATATTACAGATAGAAGATATATTAAACAGATAGATGAAGGCTTGTCTACAAAAGATGTTTTGTAAATTCCCTTTGAGGATCAGGACCAAGAGATTGGAAAGAGAGAGGTTTTCTTGTGAGAAATGTGCCCCCACTGGTAATTGTGTGTTCTTGTCTTTAATAGATGTCCAGTGTGCATTGATTCTGGTGCACAGCTGTTGTTTGGTCTCTCCTACATATTTTCCATCAGTGCATTTGGTGCACTGGATGAGCTATATAATGTTTCTGGAGATGCTGCTGTAAGATCCAGGAATGGTGATGGTTCTGTTGTGGGGGTACTGGAGATATATTGGCAGGTTTTGAATTTCTTGTCATGGCATGGTCTGGATCCATTTGGTGTGTTTTGGGCTGTAGGAAGTTTGTTTCTGGTGATGAGGTTAGCGAAGTTTGGTGCTTGTTTGAATTTACAAAACACTTTTTGTAGACAAGCCTACAAACTTCACTTCATAAATCTGCTGGAAAATCATGGACTCAATATAGACATTGGACACACTATAACCTGCCTGACGTCTTACTCCCCAGGTACCTCTCCACTGTTATTGGGCTGCTACATCCTCCTGCCCCCTCCAGACTGTCTCTCACCTCCGACACCTCCATTTATATTTTCACTGACTGGCTTTCTTGCCTGCAGCACAGCCTCTTGCTTCTTTACTATTCCTTCCATCCAGGAAGAGCACACACCAACTGCAGATGCTTCCTCAGTCTGACAAAGAGTTTTTAAACCTGAAAGCTTGCCAAGGTATATTTCTCCAAATATTCAGTTGGTCTTGTCCGGACTAAATTTTGAGTGTATGCTGGTAACACAAGAGTTAAGTTTGATCATGCGCAGACAAGCAGACAAGGCCCATGAAAAATTCCACAGGGTGCCCAGCATGTGCCCCCTGTGCAACCCTTGGCTTGTCAGTCACAACTGACCTAGTTTTATAACAACGCACATGCTCAGTTCTGCTCAGCAGATGAAGTAATCTGACCAGACGCATGCTCAGTCTACAGACTGCATGATGTAATCGGACTAGAAATTTCTTTAGAGAAAACAACCTGATTGGCTACCCAGTCGTCATAAAAGACTTGGGGGCCCCTCCCAAGGGGGTTTGGTTTTAGCGAAAGACAGAGTGAGAGAGAGTTTTGGGTTCTGACAGCGGGGCTGACAGAAAAAGATTCGTCCTGAGAGCAGAGGCTGCAGCTGCAGGGACTGCTCCTCAGGAGGGCTTTAGGCCCACTGGTCTCCTGTCCAAACCTGAGAGCAGAGGCTGCTATCGCAGGGACTGCTCCTCAGGGGGAAGACCACGCTCGACCTGTGAACAGATACTGCCTTGGCAGGGACTGTCTCGCTGGGAGTGATCCAAGCTGAGAGCAGAGGCTGTTCCCACAGGGACTGCTCCTCAGCAGGGCTTCCTGGCCCATTGGTCTCCTCCTTGCTGAGGTTTTGCAGATCGATCGATCCGATTCTTTTTCATATTGGTTCCTTTGGCTACCGAACTGATTTCTGGCATCGACTGACCACGATCCTGATTAACCCGAACTGCTTCTTGACCACCGACTACAACATTGCTACACCCCTTGGCATCATTCTCAATCGACTTCAGCATCACCACTGACCATCCGTTTTCGTCCACTTTGGACTGGTGATACGTCGTTTACATCGTTCTTCGCGTTACAATTCTGTTGTTTGTTTTCCTGATTAATAAGCTATTGACCAGCCCTGGGACTATCGAGTTGGGCAACCGCACCTAGCTCCAGCTAGAAAGCAAGGGCTCAGCTCGAGAACCTCGTGGGCCAACAGACCCCTTTGTCGCTCGTACGTTCATTATCTAACTGTAACCGAAGCAAGCTTCTCTGCCTACGCTCCAGAAGCATAAGTAAAATAAAAGTCCATCTTTCGAAACTGAAGCATGAGTCCGCGTACCGCTCAGACTCCTCACTGCTAATCCCGCCTGTTCCGATCCGATACCACCCTCGGCCCACCGTGACCTTGGGGCCGCTGTTCCCCGACAGGTGTAATAAAAGATATCACATCTACTCAAAGAACCTTGCCTGCCTGTTCCTTAGACCAATATGGCTACAACAAGAAACCCAGTTAGCACACACAAGTGACACGAGTTTTGCTTTCAACAGTTTGAGGTGAACATTCACAGAAGCCCTTGCACCTATCTCCCTGAAACTTGGCAGGCTTCATGCCCTCAGAAGGGGCTACCAACCCTGCTGTTTTTATACCACTCTGCCTTAATACACACGACATGAGTTTTGCTTTCAACAGTTTGAGGTGCAGTTTTACAAAAACCCCTGCATCTATCTCCCTGAAAGTTGGCAGGCTTCATGCCCTCAGAAGGGGCTACTTTCCTTGCTATTTTCATCCAATTCTGCAAAAAAAATGACGAAGTTATAGATATTTTAGTGATTACCCATTACAGTCTATAGCTGAATCAGCGAATCACACCAAATCAGCACCAAATCTTTCAAATCTGATTAGGCTGAATTGATTTGAGATGTTGATCCAAATCACCAGATCGAATCACTGTCCCCTGAACTGGCCAAACCCAAATCCAAATCAAATATTGTCCACTTCACACAGACCTAATAGCTACCTGAACAAAATGCCTATAACCCTGAGATGACTATAAATTCAAAGCAGTGTGCCATGGGTAATAATATGGCACTTGAATCCCTCACACTTAAGAGACATGTTTATTCTTTCCTTACCTTTTCCCTGTCCACATACTTATATGTATACACATACACATACCGAGTACCTACACATGTGATGGAGTGCAGATTAGCACACATTGGAACAGACTCAATCAAATCTGCTGTGAGTTTGCTGGAGTATGCTAGTTAACATGCTCCAGCAGCCTCCACATCACATGTATTCAGTGTCACGACATTTCAAAACGGCAGCAGGAGCATATTAACTAAAGTTCATCAAACAACCTTTAGCTAAAGTGCCTCTGCCACCATTTTTAAATGGGGGACGCTGAACACACATGACACTGTGGGTGCTTTAATTAGAGCAGCTCTGAGAGCTGCTTCCCCACCCCACCCCACCCCAGAGCATGTATATAGATGCCAGAGTGTCATGGGAAAAGTGCCACTGAGTGAAAAGTAGCTGAAAAAAAGAAAGCTGTTCCCAACCTTTTCCCAAAATCTTCCCATGAAGGAGGTGAAGACTTTATTTAGCTCTCTCTACCTATTGCACTCAGGTCCTTACCCTACTTTCCTCCATCCTCTGATCCCCTGTTATTTCCTCTGCCTCTCTACTTCCTCATTCTGACCTGCATGGAGCAATGGCAGCTAAAGAAGTTAAAGCTAAACTTAGGTCCAAAACTTTGGAATGAGGAACCCAGAACCTTCAACAAGTGCCAATGTGGTTTTAAGTTAGGAAAGTGGCCTACTTCTTGTCTTCTGTTTTCTTCTTATTTTCTTTGTGTGCAATGTCCTTCTCTCTCCTCACCTAAGTGAGTGTTAGGGGGGAAGGAAAGGGATATACTAACCCTCCTGCTTGTGCCTGCTGGCCTACTTGGAATGCTTTTCAGTGGAAAACTCTCCTATAGAATACTTGATAAGAATTAAATGTGCTCTAAAAACATTGTCACAGTAGCAGCTTCAGCATTAACAATACATGGAATGTGGATCTGTAAACTATGCATAGATCTGGATTGGCAATGGCATAATTCTTTATCCATAGATGTGGGAACAAGAGAGTCATAGCATGACTAGCAAGGCTGCCTTCATGTCCTCACTCAACAGACATGACTGGCATTTTGACTGCTAACACAGACCCATCTGTTAGGATTTGGTTAGACTGTTGCCCTATATCGCAGGCACCAGGCAACAAAATGTTAAGATTAGCAGGTTTAATTTTAAAATTGCGGGTTCTTTGGGTTAAAACAGTAAGGTGCTGTTTGAGGGGATTTTTTGACTGAAGCAAAATGTAATTATACCAAACATTAGAGTATGAGTTGTTGGTTTTACTTATTTATTTGTCCATTTGTTTGTTTTTAACATTTTTATTTATGTACTTTGAATATTTATGTGTGAATTACTTTTACTGTGAAAAGGAAGGAATTTGCACTGATGAAATTTTAATTAGCCCCACTTCTATGCCAGGACCAAAGCATCAGCACTACAGATCTTCATAAACTCGATCACACCTGTTAACATTTAAATTCCAAAAACCTTACCAATGAGGCAATAGCTAAACAGCAGAAGACAGGAAGACCTACAGTTCATAAGACTTGGAGATGCCAAAAAAGACAGATTGCATGCAGGAGGCTCCTTGCAAAGACCAGGAAAGTCACTTGGTCTCTCAAAGTGTATGTCATAGTTAAGAACTGCTTGTAGGCAGCCTAGTGCATCCACTAACATCCATAGATAGACTATAAAATGAATTAATCAGATGAGACATAAATTAGATGCCACCAGAAAAAAGGGAACAGTCCCAACTGGCCAGTCAAAGTGTGTCCACTGTCCTTGAACACAAATAAAGGACACACAAAAGTCTAACTCTAGTTTTTATTTATTATGCTATCACCTAGAGGCCTCAACTGAGATCAGGACCTATTTATTAGGCATTGTACAGACAGATAATAAGGCAGCAGGCCCTGCATGAAAAAAACATGTCTATGTAAACAAAGCTGACAAAGCAGGGGAGGAGAAAGCAGGCACAGAGAAGTATACTGGTTTGCACAAGGTCACACAGCATGTTGTAGAGCTGAGGTCAAAACCCAGGTTCCCTGAGCCCCAGGCAAATGTTCTATCTTCCACATTTCTCTGTCTCGTGGTTGGAAATAAAAATCCCCTGACTATGTTGTGGTCACGAAGAAAGGCAGGTGAGTTACTGGTTTGGGATAATTCAGAATGGTAGGTGCCATAAAAATATAAACTACAGTTACTGGTTGTTTGTCATAAAAGCCAGTGACAGATGTGTAACACCTTGCAGGCAATGGGTGAAATGGAGATACATTCCTTAGCAGTATAGATCTGATTTTGGTATTTGCTAATTTGATTTCTGTAGAGCTGTACTTTTTGCTAGTTAGATGCCAACATGTTATGGAAACCATGATTTATCATAGTTCAGATTATAACTGCAGGCCTTCCTGAACACTTGCACATAACTTTGAGCGCCCCTTTTTGTGAATTTTGGCTTTGGCTCTAGTGCTTCGTCCTTATTGCACAGAATCCCCATTGTTTCCCCATTGTTTCTATGCGAATCTTGAACCATAAGAACGGTAGGATCCCAGGCCTAATTAGAATTAATTACAATTATTACAAGCATAACTCCTTTGGTTCTAAGTCAGATAAGTATTCCTATGCAAACTATTATGGACTGGCTTACAATTTTTCTGAATTTGGTGGGTATAGTTAGCTAATTTTCTAAGGTAAAATGTAAAAAGGACATTGAGTTCCTTTGTGTTAGCAGACAATTAAGTGGTGGTGACCATTGTCCTATACCAAGGGTGGGCAAAATATGGCCCGCAGGCCGAATCCAGCCCACAAGGCCATTCTATCCAGCCCGTGGGGCCCCTAAACATTTAGAAAATTAATATTTCTGTGCCCTTGGTTCTTGTCATCAGTGCTGGCCCTGGGACATGGGACCAATGTCCCAATGTATTGGGACCAAAGACATTGGGACATTGGTCCCAAGATGGTGACCAGGAGGCAGGGGACCTGTAAAAGGGTGGGGCTACCCATGCAGCCCTTGACAGCCTGCTAGAATTGGGTAAGTGGCACTCCACCCAAAATAATTGCCCACCTGTGTCCTATACACTGATACAGTCTGCTACCCATAAGGATACATACTGGTCACTGGGTTAAATAAACACAGGTATACATGAATGAGAAGAACTAAACAATGAACTCTATTGTAGAGCAGTAAGTAACATTTGTCTCTATCTCTCTCTCTCTTTTTCAAACTAACTAACAGCTAAAGCCTAACAGAGAACCCATCAGGGAGTGTCTCTAAATTATATCTTATACAGGAGTCTGTAGAAGGAGGTGTTCCCCTCCTTCTCTGTTATGTGGAGGGGTTGTATTGTTATAAGAGTTAGAAAAAAGGTGAAAGAAGCAGAGAGAGAAGGCCTCATTGTATAGATAGATGCCACCAAACATGCCCTGGGAGCGTGGCCCTGGGAAAAGCCCTGAGAGAAAGCTTTTTGAGGAAAGTGCTATTGGGAGGGGGCTTAAAATTGTAAGCAAAGAATCTCTCTGCTGTCATTTGCTTTCTCTTTTGTTCAGGGAAACTAGACTTTGTACATTCTTTCTCAATAAAACAGATTTAATCAAAGATACCTGATTCCATCATCAATTTCCCCTCCCCCCAAAAAACAACCTGAAGGTTTTGAACTTTGGCTAACTGTTCTTGCTTAGTTCAAAAGAAAAAAAAAGAAAAGAAAAAAATATTAACAAAATAGCATGAAGATTGTAAAATTAAATCATAAATTGATTGTTTTCTCCCCAAGCTGTTCACTTCTATGGCAACACATCCTTTAAAGCACAGCATATCTTATTTACCTCAGAAAGAATTAGATGCAAAACTTTAAAAAGTCCCTAAGTACAAATGGTATTTGTAAAAGGAGCAACTGGTGGTCTGGATACCATGAGAAAAGAGAGCTTGTGTCATTTCTAAATTATAGGGCAATTATAAAATTATTTCCAGACATCAGCTGAGATCATCTTGTTGAGTCTGTTGTTACTATGATTCACTTATGTTGTAAAATATATATATAAATAAATAAACAAGCAAGCAATAATGGAGTGTCCAGCCCCATAATCTGTTGTTTCACTAACACAGACTGTAAATGCTTCTCTTAATCTTCGTGAGTCCAGGAGTGCAGTATGATGCATTATGATGACAAAGCAGGGTTATTGAAGGGACATATTGAACGTCCTTTAACTCAAACAAATTCACTGTCCTTGAACAAAGAGCTTTTAATTTATATCATATGCAAAGCACTGAATATATTGCTTATGTAATCATGTTGATGTGGATAGTGTGGTTGACCAGAAAGCTTGAATTTCTATTTACCTACTGATCTTCAGGCCATATTAAAAGCAGCATGCCTTCTTACTAAGAGGTTGTTGTGTAGGTGATCCTCATGTGTGATATGAGGCTAAGACACTCATAGATAGTTCTGTTGTTAGGTCTTTACTGCAAAAGGTGATAAGAGCCCTTAATTCTCACTAGTATTATTGGGAATTAAAGGAAATTAGTCCTTTGCTGTAGGCACTGAGCCCCTTTCAAGGCTAGTGCCGTCAGGTCTCTATTCCTGGTTTCTGT
Source organism: Crocodylus siamensis (assembly GCF_052110815.1). Taxonomy (NCBI): domain Eukaryota; kingdom Metazoa; phylum Chordata; order Crocodylia; family Crocodylidae; genus Crocodylus; species Crocodylus siamensis. The sequence goes on along the minus strand of NC_143396.1, from coordinate 152,488,843 downwards.
TAACACTAGGACCAGTATATGTAAGCTGGGTTGTAGGTAACTGGGCCTGTGGATAGGCCCTGGAGGCAACTAAGAGATTAGCAGGACAGGGGCACAGATTACTGGACCCAAGAGGGATCCTGGTGATCCAAGAGACATAGTCCAAGACATAAGCCAAGGTCAGGAGCCGGTGGTAAGAGAACTGGTGCTGAGTTCTAGGGAAAGTTCAAGATCAAGAAGCCAAGATGAGTCAGAATAACAGGAAAGACAGAGGATAGAACCAGCACTGAGTGTTAGTGGAGATCCAAGATCAGGGTCAGGAAAAGCCAAAGCCAGGTCAGAAGTCAGGAGAACCACGAAGAGCTCTGAATGCAAAGCTTGCCAGAACTAAGGCAGTGTGAAGGCATACCTGCAGCCTGAAGCTTTAGGTGTTTAAAAGGTTGAGAGGTGCTTTCAGCAGCCAAGCTGGTTGCAAAGACCTGAGTCAGTCACATTAGCCAGCGATCAAGAGCAGGTGTTGTAACTCAGGTGCTTGGACCAACCAGGCCTGCTTGATCAGAGTCCTTGATAGAATGTTCAGTCTTATTTTGAACATGATTGACCAAGATGCAAAGTGCCCTCAAGACCAGACTTGAAGGAGCATATGGATCAAAATCTCAGTAGATCAGTCTCTTTATTTGTATAACATGGAATATCATTAGGAACATGGATAAAGTCATACAGTACATTTTGCTCTGGCTACATATGCAAATTGTATTAGACTTAATTTACCTTCACAAGCAGATGGAGTGTTTTATATAGTGCCTGTCACTGTAATATTGAAGCAGTTGCACAACCCACTTTGAAGGCTACACAAAGCAATTTCAGGCCCTCCAAAATGATAGAGTTAGCAGGTAGCTTATGTTGTTATTTCCACAATGGATACACTTGCCATTGGAGCGCAATCTACCTCACCCCAATGCAAGGAATTATTTAACTCCCGTGGAAGTCTCTCCCAAATATCTGGCACCAAGTTTGGCCCTACATTCACAAAGTATTTTTGTAATTTTAAAAATGAAATATTTAAGAAGTAGAATATATGACCCTATAGAAAACAATAAAGTAAAAAAAAGGTGATAAAATAAACAATTATATTATATAATTCCATTTTTTCAGTAAATGAGATAATGCACATTACTGTGCTTTGACAAAGAAGGAGTCATAAATACATGTTTTTGTACGTCTTAGAAAACACATGAATCAAACTTGACTTTCATCCCACATTTTTGATCTGGACAAATTCAGTCTATTTCCTGATGCAGTCTGTCAATCATTCACACTAATATAAAGCACATTTGAGACCATGCCATAACAATTTTCAGAGGAATTTTACACAATAGTTTTGACATTTTCCTCTCCAAGACCCCAGTCCTACAGGCAGATGCATACAGGAGAATACCTAAACCTGCGTAGAACGTCTTTGATCTTAAGAGAGTCTGAGATTCATAGATTCATCATCTCACTGGGGTCACCTGACCCAAGTTGTCTTTCCTTCCTAGTGCAGGGGAGCTGGACCCAAAGATCTTGAGAGATTGCTTCTCTATAGTCGCAGAAGGCTGTGCACATGGATTCAATGGCAGTTTCCAAACCTAAGTGTGTATGTAAGTTATTCACAAGGAAACACTGGAAGCATATGTGACATGGATGAAAGTTGGGTCAGTGAAGTTCTAAAGAGAATTTTATCTCCATATAGCACAACAGTTTACATCAAAAGATACCAAACTACAATGCAATGTAGCAATACACCACACTCATATAAACACGAATGACAGTTCACATTCTTACAGTGAAAAGTCTAAATACAGTCCTTCTTAAACTTCCTGTACCTATGTTTTTTTATGTAATTTTTTTATTCTTGTTTTCCAGTGAAGAGGGGATTTCACTTCACTGAAAATTTATACAGGGCCAGTTGCTCTTCTGAAGACATTTCCATATTTTGAGATGGTCCTTAAAATACATTTTTAGGGTAGATATTTGTATGTTCACTTTCTAAAATAGAAAGTCACTTCTATGAATGGGAACTTAACTCCTCCACTTTTAAGTTCTGCATCAACTCCCTGAAGATTTAATTTTCTACATGTCCCTGCTTTTAAATTCAGTCATGGGATAATAGGTCAGAAGATTATTACCAGAGATCCTGGTTTTCTCTGTTTAAAAATTCTCTGATTTGAACAAAATACCATATTTTCAAATTAAAAACCCCCAAATCCACATTTTTCATAATTAAAATGAAATGCCATTATATATAAAGGTATCATCTGAACACAGTGTTTTATTGATATATTTATAATGTTAAAGCAATTTGGAAGCCTACCAGTGCCTTAGTCATTTTAATAAAATAAATTCAAAACACCTATATATTTTGGTGTTTGATTTTTTTTTTTTTATCATGGAAAATCAGAGCTCCCCCTGTCCCCTTTACTCACCAAGACATGGGTCCAGTTGCAGCTGTCCTCCCAGTTGTTTTGTGGTGCAAAGCAGCCCTGATATGCTGGTGCCCTGCCCCTGCCCATTCCAGTGTCCCTTACTCCCAATGCACAGCTCCTGCCCCTGAGTGTATGAGGAAGAGGGTCGGTGTGTGGGGAAGGGACATGTGGGCACAGGCAATGAGTTAGGGGAGCGAGGGTTGCGGGGGGCGGAGGAAGGGGACACACAGCACAGATTTCTGTGTCCACAGCTGGGCATGGAGTGCAGGGCTGCAGCTGGGCTGGACCAGCTCCAGGCAGGAGCTGTCTCCACAATCCAGCAGGTAAGACCCAGCATGGGAGGGAGCCCCATGCTGCCATGGCCACCCCTCCCGCCCCTCCACACATTGCCTGTACACCCCTGCCCCGATGCATCATTCTTCCCCCCCCGCCCCCGCCATCCCCATAGACTTACCTGGAAGGAGCTGCAGGAGCCTCTCTATACTGCTGCCTGTCTGCCACATGTGTGTGTGCATGCACACACACATGTGGCACTGCCTACATCCCACTCCCCCAGCCCCAAGCCCCTTTTCAGGCTGGAACTCTGCCAGCCTGCAAAGGGAAACCTGTGGTTTCCCACATTTGTTTCCTTTAAAGTAGAATGCTCACATGTACTTCTCGAATACATAACCCATGTATGAGCTATTTCAGTCAATGGGATCACTTTGTGTTTGGATATTATATTATCCCCAAAGGTCCAACAGTGACATAGTTGTATGAGTTAATCTGTATTTCCCAATTCTGTAACATCATTTCTAAGATGCTTTGAATGCATATTCAAAAGCAGCATTTCCAGGAATGATTTAAAATGTGACACTGCCAGAAAGTTGAGACATAGTCTAAGTACCACTTCCCAGGAGCATTTCTGCACCTGAGCTTCCATCACACTGTTAGCAGCCTAACGGAGCTGCTTTGGTCCAGCTGTGTCTGACCTGAATTAGTTTTTGACTAGTTAAAAAATGCAGAGTGTTGATTTTTGCAGCTGGATGAGATCTTTTTGACTTTCTGTCATAAATGTATGTAAATTATCCTTCATAACTTATTAAGATTTCTGTTTCCCTACACTGATTCTCTTCCCCTGTTATAGAAAGTTCTAGATATCTACTTTCAGTGAAATATTCACGTCCGTCAGGCTGGTATATAGGATATACTTTGGAGAAGGGTTACTATACATCTAGGTTTTCCCTGAATATCCTCTTTTTGGGTCCTCCCATCTCCATCCAGGCATTTTTTTTAAATATGAACAAATGTCTGGGATTGGGACAGGAGAGAGAGGAGGGTCCAGGTAGTCAGCCAAAGACTGTGGTGCTGGTGTCATCGGGAAGGCTTCGGCTTCCATGACCACAGTCCACTCTCTGGTGAGAGAGGCAGTGAGCTGCTGGGAAGGGATGCCCTCCACCTCTCTCTGCTGGGGAGGAGGCTTTTCTTAGCCAGACTGGCTGACCTGCTCCACCGGGCTTCAAACTAAGGCCAAGGCACTTAAGGGAACCCACCCCTACCCCAGCCCTGGAACGAGCTGTAGGCAAGGTAAGGGCCCCTAAAGGGACACTTGCCTGCCTATACACAAATGCCAGAAGCTTGGGGAATAAACAGCAGGAACTTGTCCTCCTGCTTAACACAAATAATTATGATGGGGAGGAGGCTCTTCTCAGCCAGGCTGGATGACCTGCTCCACCAGGCTTTAAACTAAGCCCACTGGGGGATGGGGGGACTACTGCCCCTGCTGGCCGGCTGAATGGCCCTTGCAAAGCCAGCGGACCAAGGCACTTAAGGGGGCACTTAAGGGAGCCCACCCCTGCCCCAGCCCTGGCATAACCTGTGGGCAAGGCAAGAGCCCCCAAGGGCACACTTGCCTGCCTGTACACTAATGCCAGGAGCCTGGGCAACAAGCAGGACGAGCTCGTCCTCCTGCTCAGTGCAAAGAAATATGATGTCATTGGGATAACAGAGACCTGGTGGGACTCCACCCATGACTGGACCACGGGTATAGAGGGCTATACCCTGTACAGGAGGGATCGTGTTGACAAAAGGGGTGGGGGTGTAGCTCTCTATGTGAAGGAAAGCTACATGTCCCTGCAAGCTGATGTTGGCGACCGGCACGGACAGCTAGAGACCCTCCGGGTAAAAATTCGTGGGGAATTCGGCACAGGGGACACAACGGTGGGAGACCTCCCACTCAAAGTCCCAAGCTTGACCAGGAGTTCGCCTGGGAACTGACTGAGGCTGCTTGCTCCAGGACCTTGGTTGTCATGGGTGACTTCAATTACCCGGACATCTCCTGGGAAGATCACTCAGCTAAATCTGAGCGGGCATAAAGCTTTCTCTCGTGCGTGGATAACCTCTACCTGACTCAAGAAGTCTACGGGCCAACGAGAGGCAAAGCACTGCTCGACCTGGTACTGGCTATGGGGGACGACCTAATCGGCGACCTAGTGATCGATGGGAAGCTGTGTGACAGCGACCACGAGCTGATCACCTTCACCATCCGCTGTAAAGCTGGCAAGTCAGTCAGCAACACAGAAGTCCTTGACTTCAGAAAAGCCGACTTCGACAAGCTCAAGAGGCTAGTCAGTCAGGCCCTCAGGGACCATGACCCCAGGGAGATGAGAGTTCAAGAAGAGTGGTTGCTTCTCAAGGAAGTGATCCTCAATGCACAAGCTAAATCTATTCCAACACGGAGGAAAGGCAGCAAGAAGGCACAGCAGCCCCCCTGGCTCTCCAGAGACCAAGCGGACCTACTGTGGCTAAAAAGGAAAGCCTACAAAGGATGGAAGACGGGATTCACCTCCAAGGAGGATTACTCCGTGCTGCTGCGGTCCTGCAGGGACCAAACCAGGAAAGCCAAGGCTGCAACTGAACTCCAACTAGCTTCAGGCATCAAGGACAACAAAAAGCCCTTTTTCAGATATGTGGGGAGCCGAAGGAAAAGCAAGGGCAATGTTGGACCCCTGCTAAACCAGATGGGGCAACTTACAACTGACGCCCAGGAAAAAGCCAACCTATTAAATAGGTACTTTGCGTCAGTCTTTCATCAGTCACACGGGATGCCCATTCCTGCTATGGGACAGGGAGATCTGGGTGATGGGGATCCCCTACCCTCCATAAATGCTGACCTCGTGAAGGAACACCTTGAGAAGCTGGATACCTTCAAGTCAGCCGCCCCTGATAATCTGCACCCCAGGGTACTCAAGGAGCTGGCGAGCGTCAGAGCCCAGCCCCTGGCACGGATCTTTGAAAACTCCTGACGCTCTGGTGTAGTGCCCAAAGACTGGAAGAAGGCCAATGTGGTGCCGATCTTCAAGAAAGGGAGGAGAGTGGATCTGGCTAACTACAGGCCCATTAGCCTGACTTCTATCCTGGGGAAGATCTTGGAAAAGTTTATTAAGGAGGCCATCCTTGAGGGACTGGCCCAGGCTAACATTCTAAGGGACAGCCAGCATGGGTTTGTTGCGGGTAGGTCTTGTTTGACCAATCTCATTTCCTTCTATGACCAGGTGACCTATCACCTGAACAAGGGAGAAGAGATTGATGTCATATATCTTGACTTCAAAAAAGCCTTTGATCTGGTATCCCATGATCACCTCTTGGCCAAACTGGCCAGTTGTGGCCTTGGCTCCACCACGATCCGCTGGGTGGGAAATTGGCTTCATGGTCGGACCCAGAGGGTTGTGATTGATGGCAGTCACTCATCATGGTGCCCTGTGACCAGTGGGGTCCCTCAAGGCTCTGTCCTGGGACCCATACTGTTCAACATCTTTATTAACGATGTGGACACTGGAGTCAGGAGTGGACTGGCCAAGTTCGCCGATGACACCAAACTTTGGGGCAAAGCATCCACGCCAGAAGATAGGCGAGTGCTCCAGGCTGACCTGGACAAGCTCAGCAAATGGGCGGATGAGAACCTCATGGTGTTTAACACCAAAAAATGCAAGGTTCTCCACCTTGGGAGGAAAAACCTGCAGCACCCTTATAGGCTCGGCAGTGCTACGTTGGTTAGCACTACAGAAGAAAGAGACTTGGGGGTCATCATTGACCACAAGATGAACATGAGCCTGCAATGCGATGCTGCGGCTAGTAAACCGACCAAAACGCTGGCATGCATCCATAGATGCTTCTCGAGCAAATCCCAGGACGTCATTCTCCCCTTGTACTCGGCCTTGGTGAGGCCGCAGCTGGAGTACTGCGTCCAGTTTTGGGCTCCACAATTCAAAAAGGATGTGGAGAAGCTTGAGAGAGTCCAGAGGAGAGCCACGCGCATAATCAGAGGTCAGGAAAACAGATCTTACGATGACAGACTGAGAGCTACGGGACTCTTTAGCCTGGAAAAGCGCAGGCTCAGGGGTGATCTGATGACCACCTATAAGTTTATCAGGGGTGAACACCAGGATCTGGGGGAACGTCTGTTCACCAGAGCTCCCCAAGGGATGACGAGGTCGAACGGTCACAAACTCCTGCAAGACCATTTCAGGCTGGACACAAGGAAGAATTTCTTTACTATCTGAGCCCCCAAGGTCTGGAACTGTCTGCCAGCAGAGGTGGTTCAAGCACCTACATTGAACATCTTCAAGAGTAAATTGGATGCTTATCTTGCTGGGATCCTATGACCCCAGCTGACTTCCTGCCCTTTGGGCAGGGGGCTGGACTTGATGATCTCCCGAGGTCCCTTCCAGCCCTAATGTCTATGAAATCTATGATGTCATAGGGATAACAGAGACCTGGTGGGATTCCACCCATGACTGGACTACAGGTATTGATGGCTATACCCTGTACAGGAGAGATCAAGTGGACAAAAGGGATGAGAGTGTAGCTCTCTATGTCAAGGAAAGCTATGCGTCCCTGCAAGCCAACACTGGCACCCAGGGTTGATGACTGGAGACCCTCTGGGTTATAATCCATGGGGAACACAGAACAGGGGACACAATGTTGGGATTCTATTACATTCCTCTTACCCAGGATCAGGAGCTTGACCAGGAGTTCACCAGGGAATTGACTGAAGCTACAAGGTCCTGGTGCACAGGTGTCATGGGAGACTTAAACTACCCTGACATCTTGTGGGAAGAGCGCTTAGCCAAATCCAAACAGTCGCAAAGCTTTCTCTCATGTGTGGATGAGCTCTGATACAAGAAGTCTATGGGCTGCCGAGAAGTAAAGCGTTGCTTGACCTGGTACTGGCAATGGGAAATGACTTAATCAGTGACAGTGACCATGAGCTTATCAACTTCACCACCCACTGTAAAGCTGGCAAGTCAGTTATCAATATAGAAGTCCCTGACTTCAGGAAAGCTGACATCGACAAGCTCAAGAGGCTTGTCAGAGAGGCCCTAAGGGACCATGACCCAAAGGGGAGGGGAGTTCAGGATGAGTGGTTACTCCTCAAGGGAGGGATCCTGGATGCACAAACAAAGTCCATCCCGTCTCGGAGGAAAGGCAGCAAAAGGGCGCAGCAGCCCCCTTGGCTCTGCAGTGAACTAGAAGGTCTCCTGCATCTAAAAAGAAAGACCTACAAAGTATGGAGGTCTGGATTCACCTCCAAGGTGGAATATTCTGCACTGGTCCAGACCTGCAGGGAGCAAACCAGAAAATCCAAGGCTGCGACTGAACTCCAACTAGCTACAAGTATCAAGGACAATAAAAAGTCCTTTTTTAGATATGTGGGGAGCCAGAGGAGAAGCAAGGACAACATTGGACCCCTGCTAAACCAGACAGGACAGTTGACAACCAATGCCTAGGAAAAAGCCAACTTGATAAACATGTATTTTGCGTCGGTCTTTCACCAGTGCCAAGAGACACCCCTGCCCATTACAGGATGGAAACACCTGTGTGAGGGTGATTTCTTACCCTCCATCAGTGCTGACCTTGTGAGGAACACCTTGAGAGTCTGGACACCTTCGAGTCAGTTGGCTCTGACAGTTTACACCCCATGGTACTCAAGGAGCTGGCAAGCATCATAGCTCAGCCCCTGGCACAGATCTTTGAGAACCCCCGGTGCTATGGTAAAGTGCCTGAAGATTGGAAGAAAACCAACATGGTGCCTTTCGTCAAGAAAGAGAGGAAAGTGGATCTGGCAAACTACAGGCCTATCAGCCTGATCTCTATCCCGGGGAAGGTTTTAGAAAAGATTATCAAAGAGATCATTCTTAACATACTGGCCAATGGCAACATCCTGAGGGATAGCCAGCATGGGTTTGTTGTGGGTAGGTCTTTCCTGACCAATCTTATTTCCTTTTATGACCAGGTGACCTATCACCTGGACAAGGGAGAAGAGATTGATGTCATATATCTTGACTTTAAAAAAGCCTTCGATCTAGTATCCCATGATCATCTCTTAGCAAAACTGCCCAACTGTGGCCTCAGCTTCACCATGATCTGCTGGCTGGGGAATTGGCTCCATTGTTGGACCCAGAGGGTGGTGGTTGATGGAAGTCAATCGTTGTGGTGCCCTGTGACTGGTGGGGTCCCGCAAGGCTCTGTCCTTGGACCTGTATTGTTCAACATCTTCATTAATGATGTGGACATTGGAGTCAGAAGTTGACTGGCCAAGTTTGCTGACGACACCAAACTTTGGGGTAAAGCGTCCACACCTGAGGACAGGTGCATGATCCAGGCAGACATTGACAGGCTCAGGAAATGGGCAGATGAGAACCTAATGGTATTTAACATCAAAAAATGCAAGGTTCTCCCTCTTGGGAAGAAAAACCAGCAGCGTGCTTATAGGCTTGGCAGTGCTATGCTGGCTAGCATTACAGACGAAAAGGACTTGGGGGTCACGACTGACCACAAGATGAACATGAGCCAGCAATGTGATGCCGCAGCTAGGAAAGTGAGCAAAATGCTGGCTTGCATCTACATATGCTTCTCAAGAAAATCCCAGAACATCATTCTCCCCTTGTACTCAGCCTTTGTGAGGCCGCCGCTGGAGTACTGCATCCCATTTTGGGCTCTTCAGCCTGGAAAAGTACAGGCTCAGGGGTGATCTGATGGCCACCTATAAGTTTATCAGGGGTGCTTACCAGGATCTGGGGGAACATCTGTTCACCGGAGCACCCCAGGGGATGACAAGGTCAAACGGTCACAAACTCCTCCATGACTGTTTCAGGCTGGATATAAGGAAGAACTTCTTTACTGTCCGAGCCCCCAAGGTCTGGAATAGACTTCTGCCAGAGGTGGTTCAAGCACCTATTTTGAACACCTTCAAGAGAAATTTGGATGTTTATCTTGCTGGGATCCTATGACCCCTGCTGACTTCCTGCCCCTGGGGCAGGGGGAAGGACTTGATGATCTTCCAAAGTCCCTTCCAGCCCTACTGTCTATGAAATCTATGAAATTTGGGCTTTTGTTATGCTCTGCATCAAATTTTCTCCAACAGTGGGCTGCAGCAGGGCAGTGGAGGTGCCTGCTCCTCCAGTGGGGGAAGGGAGAAGGAGAAGGGCATCAGGGAGCTGCATGGCCAGGCCACACCAGTGCCTTTGTTCACTGTGTTGGGGCAGCCAAAAGATGCTTGCAGGGCTGGGGGGAGTAGGAAAATGCAGGTCAGGAGTGAGAGGCACCAGCAGAGTTGGGGGGGGACTGTGGGTCAGGAGTGCATGAAACAGGCAGTGCCAGGGGGCTGTGGGTTGGGAGTGAGAGTCATTGGCAGGGATGGGGAAAGCTGCAGGTTGGGATTGAGGGGCACCGGTATGGTCTGGAGGGCCAGGGACTGTGGGTTGACAGTGAGGGGCAGCAGTAGGGCTGGGGGGGCTGTGGCTTGGGAGTGATGAGCAGGGCAGATGTCATATCACTGTCCTCCTCCCCACCCCACCCCTGACAAGAGTCCTCTTTTTTGAAACTGGAAAAATTATAACCCTACTTTGGAGTATTCTCATTAGCATAGATTCTGTCTGTCTGTCTCAAATTGCAACTGAAGGCCAATTTGTCCACAGGATACCAACGGTGTTGTTGATGTTTGAAAACACAAGCAAGAAATCACCTGAAATAATTCAAAGCAAAATATTTTTTTTTCAGACAGGAGCTTAAAGAAAAAACAAGAAACAAGAATTAATGAATAAAACTAGTTAAAACAAAAATTTAAGTGAATAATAAAAAAGTTATGTATTATGGGTTACAGAAAAATAATTCTACAGCAAATCATAATTTCCAAATCATAATCAGTTCAAGAAAAGCTCAAAAAAATTCTGTGCGTGTGCTTGCATGCATGCATGTATATCCCCTGCTTTTTATCTTTATGTTTATTTGGTATCATATTTATTTAATTTAGTACTTGAAATAAATGTATTTCTTGTATATTATAATAGGGCCAGGACTGCATGACATGATAATAATTTTAGGTATTACTCCTCAAACAATGAGTTTTACACCTGAGAAAGGATCAAAGCCTAAATGACTGAGAGGAGTAATCACTGAGAATAAGCATCTGACATAAGTAGGGTTAATGGCCAATCAAAAGGATCTTGTGGATGTGGTCTGATGCACTTGAGCTAGGTCCTTCCAAACAATGATGAATTTACATTTGGTCTAATAACAGTTATCAGATTTACCCAAAGACCCTTGTCATTTTAAAAGAAGAGACTTGTTGGAGAAATAACACCTGACTATTCAGGCTATTCAGGGATGGACATGTCTCACAGTGGAGACATTAAGTGAGAAATGGTATCTTTGGGATATGTCTGAGAGGATCTAAATATTTTCCTGGTTATTATTAGGTAAGGGAAGACTTCTGGTCTGGTAAATAAATACACCTGGGGGTGGGAGGCAGTCGGCAGAAGGAGACAGGAAGTTATAACCTATTCATAATGTATGTAAATACCCAGATAAGAAACTATACTTAAGCCTCACCATGACAGCAAGTATTATTTGTCTTTTGTTTTCCCAGGTATACAGGATGATTTTAGACCCTCAGCCAGTGGGCTGAGTGAAACAGCCTGACAGAAGTTTCAAGGAGCTCTGACAGAAAGGTCAGGGGCAGAAGTTGCTTTCTAATCTAAGCACAAGCTGCAGTCTTAGGTTTAAGCTTCAGTTTTAGGTTTAAGATCCGATTATCATTCTGATATTTCTTTTGTTGTTTATTCTTATATTTCTGTTTGTATCTCAACATATGTTAACTGATTTCTTATGTTTCTCTTGTTTTTCTAATAAACCTTTTTGCTATCATTTATAACTTGCTATTGTCGGTGGTAATGGTGATTTCAGAGCATTTACCACTGCAGGCAGGCCTTTTCCAAGTAAGTAGGGATTTATCGTAGTTGAGCACAAGGGTGTGACACTTCCAGCTGGCAAAACCCCCTCTCCTAAGAGCTGGCAAGATGCAATGAGGTGGGCAAAGCTGAGGTGCCATCAGTCAGGAAGGTGGCCTTTGGAGCATCTTAGTCTTTTCCCAGTAGTCAAGCAGCAGATGGCACAGAGAGGTCTGAGACTGAAAGGCACCTGTGAAGGTTTGATAACACCCTGGGGGCATGTCTCAAAGGTGCACCTGACCCAATCTGGGGCCAAAGTATGTCACACATGTGCTTAACTTTAAGCCTGTGAGTTGCTACAGAGATTTCAGTATGATTAGCCTTATAAATAAAATTAAGCAAGTGTTTGTAGCATAGAAACCTCAGTCCCTGACCTGAAACAATGCATGTGCTTCACATTAAACTAGCATTGGCTCACATACACAGTTACACACATGAATAAATGTTTCAAAGCTTAGAGTGTTTTTACATGTGCTCTGTGGATGGGGACTCTTTAATCAGAGCAACTCCAAGAGCTGCTCTAATTAGACCCACAGCATCTTGTGTATCAGCATCCCTGTGTTTCAAAATGGCAGCAGAAGTGCTTTAACTAAAGCTCAACAAACAAGCTTTAGTTGAAGTGCCCCCACCACCATTTGCAAGTGTGGGGATGCTGATTTGGAAGTGCAGGAGCACAGAGGCTGGCTGGAGTGCACTAATTAGCATGCTCCAGCAGACTCGGTTAATCGAGTCTACTCCAATGCGCCGTAATTACAGTGCATTTGAGAAGCCTCCCCACATGTCTACAGGCATCCTTAGCACTTTAAATATTAGAACTATTAAAAAAAAATTATAAAAATGATGATAAACAGAAGTCTTGTTTAAAGAAATAATTTCACAAAATGTTTTAATAAAGTCTCTTTTTTTTTCAATTAAGATGTCTGTTCCTACCAGTTTTACCATTTTCATTTAGTTTTCATATTACCTTTTTTTGGGAGGAAGTTTTCTTTTTCTGTGGTCCCTTTTTATTTATCACTCTAGTCATGGAGGCCAGATCTTATAAACAATCAGCTACATACATAAATTTATGTATGTGAATAATCATTGGAACTACTAGTATGCTTAAGTCTTGGCAGGATAGGGACCTAATACATTAACTAGTTCATATTCCATGCATTATTAAAAATATATCTATTTATAGTAGATAGCAGGGTATTATATATCCTCATTTTAGGCTGATTTTACTGTTAGTGTTTCTATGGCTTCCAGGCAAGTCCATACTTAAAAAAAAAATTCTGTCTTCTTATATACTATCTTTTTTCTTTCCTTCTTTATTTCTGGACTTTATGACTCAAGATTCTTTTTATAGTCCAAGCAAAGCAGAGCAGTTTGGGCATTCTATTCTGAGTATCATTAAAACATGTATAAATGCCGTACTGAACACAGTGTGACAGGAATGGCAGACCAAATTCAACCAGTCACAAATGCTGCTGCTTTCACCTGAACACTCTGGCCCTGTGCAATTAAAAACCACAAAAGATAATACTCAATGATAGACCAGAAACAGGTGTCTCCATGTTCTTCTTTTGTAATTTTAACCTATAAAATCTAAACTCACAGTTAAGGGATAATATAGTCAACAGTATAGTACTTACATAGAGTATATGAAAGAAGCATTACATTTAAAATATAGTTGCACTGAATTTAACACATTTTTATGCCCTGATCCTCAAGAGCAATGCTGCCAAACTGATTCAGCCCTCTAGGCTACAGCTAGACCTTCTTACAGTGACAGGGAGTCACAGGGTTTAATACAACTATTATTCCCCCTCCCCTATTCCCCCTCCCCTCAAAAAACACATCCTCAGCAGGGCTTCTTACAATGGATTTTGGCGGTGGGTCCTGCTCCTTAATTCCTGACTCCTCTAGGAGCTCCACAGGCCAATAACACAGCTTGTGGGCCAGATCCAGAATCCAGTTGTCACCAAGCATTAGTCTTAACATTGTGAATTTATGGAGATAATATTTTTACTCCTGAGGCTGTGTGTGCATGTTAAAATTGGTACTGAAGAGTCTTTAGTTGCAACCTTAAAAATGGAGAGGCTTTCTGCCTCCATAATTTTATTTATAGGATCATAGAAAAATAGGGCTGGAAAGGAATTAATGAGGTCATCTAGTCCAGTCCCCTGCTCACGGCAGAATCATCTCCAACTAAACTAATCATCTCCAGGCAAATGTCTGTCTAACACAACAGTGCTTAAGTCTTGCCCTGTGGGCCTAACGAATGGCACAGGGCTGGTCCGCAGGCCAAATTGAGCCCTACATGCCAGGATCAGGCCCTGAAAAATTTTAAGACCCATGAGGAGCCCCAATGGACCAGATAACACAGCACCATGGGCCAGATCAAGCCTGGGAGCCAGGGGGTGAGTACCCCTGCTCTAACAAGCTCTTGAAAATTTCCAGGGAGAGAGACTCCACAGTTTGTCAAGGTAGGCTAGTTCCAGTGCTTAACCACCTTCATAATCAGATAACTTCTGAATCTGAGAGTTAAACTGCATATTCATTCTCATGCCACATTAAAGAAAGATATCAAACTTAAATGTAAATGTATGTGTATGCATGTGTTTGTTTATATAATTAAATAATTCATAGCCAGATCCTCCACTGGTACAAAAGGGGCTAGCTAACTGGAATGTATGTAAACCCACTTACACCAGCTGAGGATCTAGACCTATTATTAATATTGATATTACAGTGATATCCAAGGCCTCTAAACTGGATTAAGCCTCCATTCTATTAGTCACAAGACAAATATGTACAAAAAAGTGGATTATGTCTTAAAGAATTTACTGTTTAACAAACACATACAGAACAAGTACAACTTGCAAATTTCAAAAGCAAATGACCTCACTACTTTAGTTTGTGTAAGCTCCCTCTTGTTCCATGTGTTTTACCATTGTCCTTTCTCTTTGTGTTGTGTCTGGCTGAATGTTACCTAGATTGAACATTTATGATTAGGGAATTTGATGTGCACACCTAACACTGTATAATTAATATATAATATATCATATATGTGTGTGTGTATTTAAACTGTATAATATGATAAGCAGGAATCTTGACCTTCAGACCGAATTGACTAACAGAATTGAAAAAGCAGGTAAGAATTTTGGGCTATTACAGAAACAGGCATGACATACCATCAAACTGTCAACTACAGTGAAAATGCAAATCTATGAGACATATATGCTGGCATCCCTGCTTTATGGTTCAGAAATGTGGAGTACGTATGCTAGGCACCTCAGAAGACTGAATGGCTTCCACATGAGATGCCTGTGCAAGATCCTGAAAATAAAGGGGAAAGACAAAGTGCCAAACACAGAGGTGCTAAAGCGTGCAGGACTGACACACTTAGAAACCACTATCAAGAAGAGGAGGTTGC
The DNA here is from genome assembly GCF_052110815.1 of Crocodylus siamensis. Taxonomy (NCBI): domain Eukaryota; kingdom Metazoa; phylum Chordata; order Crocodylia; family Crocodylidae; genus Crocodylus; species Crocodylus siamensis. The sequence goes on along the minus strand of NC_143396.1, from coordinate 152,473,712 downwards.
AATGGCTCAGCCATATCAGGAGAATGGGAGGAGACTGTATTCTCAAGAATATTTTGTGCAGTAGGATGTGAGATGGCTCTAGAAAGTGGGGTTGCTCTCTATGGCAGTACCATGACATGTGCAAAAATGATGTGAAGTCTTTCAACATCAATGTAGAAAGCTGGGAGGAGTGCACAGAATCCTGTTCAATCTGAGGGAACATCTGGCACTGGTTGCAACTCAGCATGAAGCAGCTTTGATCCAAAGCAGGGATAGGCAATGTGTTTTGGCCTGAGTGCTGAAAAAAACATAATGTCTATCTTGTAAGGTGCCAGACTGATGGCTTCCCATAAAAACAAACCGGGAGGGGGGGGGAAATTGCACACACTGCGTATTAATATAGTTGATAATCATAATGTTGCATTTTTTACTGTAAATACCAGGTTTTCTAAACATTCTAAACCTCATGACAATAAATAAAACTTCATGTACTACCTTTGTTCTTGTGTATTCTTTTTTTTGTTAAGCACCAAATGCAGGGGGCCAGGCCCAATGATTTGTAAGGTCCCTTCTGGCCCTTAACATCTATGAAACTATGTTGTGATGAGAGAGAGAGAAAAAGAGAAAGAGAGAAATAGAAAAAAGGAGAAAGAGAATAAAGAGAGAGAAATAGGGAAAGAGGAAGGAAAAAAGAGGGAGAGAAAGAAAAAAGAGAAAAGAAGAGACAAAAGAAAAAAGGTGAGAGAAAGTATGAGGAAAAAGGAGAGAAAAAGAAGAGAGAAGAGAGAAAAAGAGAAGATGAAAAAGGAGAAAAGAGAGAGAAAAAGCAAAAGACTTGGACTCCAATACAGACAACACATGGATCTTGTGAAACTTGTAATAAGCTGTGTCATTCTCAAACTAGGCTTGTCAGCCACAAGCAGATTCATCAAGCACCCGACTACACTTGTTTCAGGTACACCATCATCTAGAGGATTGACAGTTGCTTATGCTTATATATATGCTTGTGTCCCTGCTCCTCAGACTGTTGGCAAGGTTACCAGTGGAAACAGTAGCAGGTTTTTCTATGTAGGTTTTTCTCTCCTGTAAACTGGAGTCACCACTAATATATTTCACACAGGACACCAAGCCTTAATCTGCAATATTTTTTAACTTATCTTTGAACAGTTCATCTAAATGGGTTGTTCATGGCAGTTCTCTGTAAGTACCTGCAGAACCAGGCCCATAGGTAGTAGTAACTCAGTTAAAGTCACTCAGGGCTGGATTTGAAATGGTGCTGTGCAGGTGAAAGGCTTAAAACGTTACTAACAATCTTTTAAGTCATCCTTATATGTCAAACTTTTTAAATCTACTTTCTAAAGGAAATTTCCAATATTGGACTAGATCACATATTTCCAAACCCTGTAAGCACCCTACTGATACAGCTGAAACATACTTGTTATATGTTAATGGCTAGGAACAGACATTCAAAAAGCCTAAGCCTGAATTGATTCAATCTTCACAGGTTAGTCTAACCTAGCTAGGCTAAATCACTGTGTACAGACATCCCCTCTGGACTGAAAAAATGCCAGCACCTGTCTGCAGTGGCTCAGTCTAGAAGCCCAGGGGTGCTAGAGAAGCTGTTCCTTCCCTTCGACAGGGCTGAGCTGAGGTGGGTGTAGCTAGGCTCCAGCAGGATGCTGTGAATACAGTGGGGTCACCCCTCCCTCCTTGATAACAGAGCATTTATCAGCTGTTATCAGCATTTAGCACCCCATGAAAAAACAAACCCTCTCTCATTAGTTCAAGCTTTTCTTAAATAGATTTTTCCAAAGGAAGGAATGCAGGGACATTACCAGCTGAGCTGTTAATTAGCTCCAAAAAGCCCTAAGTGGGCACTGTCCAATCTGCTAGCATACCACACACAGTCAATGCGCAGGGGGAGCATGGAGGGACACGTGCCCCCCCCGACAGGGCCGCTGCTGCTGCTGGCACCTGCAGGAGCTCACCAGCTCTGGCCCCAATGCCACCAGTGGCACCTGTGGGAGCTCACCAGCTCTGCCCCTGCCACCAACGTTGCCAGCAGCACCTGCAAGAGCACACCAGCTCTGGCTCTGCTGCCAATGACAGTACTCGCAGGTGCCTCCCCAGACTTCGGAGGCATGATACCACGCATGATACCACATGCTGACTACAGTCCATGCTTTGGGAGAGAGGAGGAAGGGATCTCTGCTTAAGCAGTGAGTGGGGTGGGGCGGGGAAGGGAGCACAGAGAAGCCAGCAGATCCTGCAGAGAAGCCAGCAAGTCTCTGCTGGAGCTCCAGCCAGGAAGCAGAGGGGAGGGGCCAGCCCTGATGGGCTGGGGCAGAGAGCCATGCCTAGCCCAGAGAGCATGCCAGGATGCTGGAGGAATCTGATTTAACTGATTATCTGATTAAACCAGCAAGGGGTCTGGGACAGACATTGCATAAACTGGTTTGACCCAAATCAGTTAAGTCTGATACTACATTCAACCAGGTTTATCTCAAACCGATTTCAGCCATTTTCAAACTGGTTTATGTGCACTGAATATCTGTTCTGTTACAAGTTTAAACCAGTTTCTGATCACTTAAACCAGTCTATGTGTAATGTCTGTCCCTACCCAATGAGTTAAGTTTTAAAACTTTCCTTCCTTTCGGGAATTGTTTATTTTTTAACCTATGTGGCACACCCTTTTCAAATATATTTTCTATGTATGAATTCTGTAAGCCAAAATAGTACTGATACCATTAACCTTGGAGTCTACTGCTAATAGTATTTTACTCAGTGAAACACATGTGGAATTTCTTAAGCTTGTAACAATTTCTTGCCAGAGGTATACAGTAGTTAATAAAAGTACTAGCAGGAGATTTCAGAGCTATAAGGAATATTTGTATCGGTAGCAGCTGTAATTAAAAGAACCATTCTTTGCTTTAATATTGACCTTTGGCACAAATTCTACTGCATCCTAAATGTAGAAGGATATGAATATTGTACATGGGGAGAATACCATCTCTATTTACAGAGTAGTTGAATTAAAAGCCACAAATAGGTGGGCCAGATGAAAACTATGACAGCTAGAGGTGAAAACTATATTGCATACTGTAGGACTGACTTTTAAGAAATATACAAGACAACAGTGAATTGCAATAATGAATATGCAGTTGCATGTAATGTGTTGTGCAATTCTTGTTAATGCACACACAGACTGTTTGGATATATACCAGTAAGTCAGATAGTGACTGGGTATTTTATGTAGAAGTATTCAAGGAGTTGGTAAAAGCCAAAATACAGAAAGCTTATTTTCATTTTTTATAGATTATAAATGTTTCCGGACTGGCTCCATTCCTGTTGCATGCTATTATCTCATCCAGTTATTTTTCGTTTATGCCTTTCAACACAAATCACTATCCACTTGTGCTGATGTTTAATGGGGAAGGAAGAAAGATGAGACAACTTGGTTTCTAGTTCCACCACCACCTATACCTATTTCTCAGTTCTTCTAGAAAAATCAACTAGTTGCAATGGAACTAAAACTATTTGCACAGAATTTCAAATCTTATAACTGAATATCAGATAACAACTTCAATCCAGTATTCAGGCAAACATTAGTAACTTTGGCAAATGGATTTGTAATACCCCTATATAAGATTACAAGTCTTTTAATGATTTAAACGTAAGGGGCCACTTATGCTATCCACAGATCACAAGAGTGTTTATGTAGACGGCAAATTTGGAATGGGTGTCTCTAAAATTGTTAGTCATAATCTAAGTGTTTGCCAGAACATTTTACGGCTAATTAGTCCTATCAGTTGCATAAGAAAACCTGAAAAACTCTTGTGTTATAAAACAGAGATTTGAAGTGCAACATAAATTCCACTGTTGAAGGATATTAGTAAATTCAGTCTAGATTTGAGATTTAACACAGACCAGACTATATTTAAGAGCTTCTTCTGGACATAAAGTTTAATGTTAGTTTGGATAAGTATAAACTATTACTGTTGGAGATATGGTAATGAATAAACAGATCTTACTCATATGCTAGGGAATTGTCCATATGCTTACTACATCTGAGAAAAACAGCTAAGAGAGTAAACTTTTATTGTATGTAGACTTGCCTCTTGATCCTAAGATTGTTATCATTAGATGTTTTAATTCCTTTATAAATACCAAAAGGACATGGTATTACTAGTGCAGAGGGAAAGCAGAATGGCCTTGAAAGTGCAATGAAAGGTCACAGGCATGGAAACTTTGTTCCTACTCTTTGTCAGCACTCATAAAGCAGAGTTCCACCCAATCAAAAGGTTACAGCTACTAGGGAGAAGTCAAGGAACAGCCTTCTAGCAAACTGGTCCCTCATCCAAGGCAGCGCAAGTCATAAAACAAATTGTATCTTAAATAACTGCCATACTGGCAGCTGTAACTCCTTCTCTGTGGCTCTCACTTACTTCAGAAGGGGGTATGGGCAGGTAGTTAGTAGACATCCAGACAAAGACAGCTGTGTTTCCTATTTTGGGGAAATCTAAGGTGGAACCCAAATGAACTGAGATCTGCAGGAGCTGGTTGCGTTGGTCAGATTGATCCTTTGCATGAAATGACCATTATTACCCCAGCTGCCCTGTTCTGCTACCTGCCTTCCCATCATATGGTATAATTCAAAGGAGCAGAGGCTCAACATATGTGATAAAACTGTGAAAATTAATTTTTTATGCATTATTATGAAGAAAGAAAGTAATGTAGCCTTAAGAGAAGGTCTAAGTGTAAAAGAAGTAAATTCTGCTAAAATGTAAATTAGCTAAAAATTAGAATAGCTGAGTTGTCCTACAGGTATGGTGGGAAATAGAAAATAAAACATTTCAAATGCAGAAAAAAATCCTGAATCCTATTCTTGGTTGGTGGCAGGATATCTTATAATTATGATGATCATGCTTATTATTCTTATGGTTCCAAATTACAGGATTTGTTGTGTTTAGGTATACACTATACTGCTATGTTGGGGGTGTTACCTCCCCTATACGCCTTCTACTAGCTCACCCCTGTAAAATTAAATAAAGATCTCAATCTTTCCTTTAAAATCACCTAATCTTCCTCTCCCATTAGGCAGAAGAAAGCACGCAAACGAGCAGTTTCCCTAATGTCTAACTTACTACATTCTTACTCCTGTGATCCTCTACTGGGAGGAGTGAGGGAAAGCTTCGAAACACAACAATGACCTGTCGATCACTGAATTGTCCTAAAATAAATTAGATTACCCCTTCTGCCTGCTTCTTTTACTTCACTTCGTCACTTCTTATGCTTCTCTTATCCTTTCTGCCTATTCATTCATAAAGCCTAACTCTCTAGTAGGCATGGATGGAAAGTACTGCTTCTTGGGGTGGTATTAATAACCTAGGGAATTTCTAGTACAAAATCCAGTGACTCTGCAAGGAAGTAGTATCATGGACCACATCTACACATACACCCTTCCTGACTATCCTACAGGGGCAGAGGAAACTTCGCTGTTTCAAAGATAAGAGGAGCGGCTTTATAACCTGCCTCAATTACACCCATATTTTGCTCCCCTCACATCAGAAAGAAAGCATTGAAGCCCAAAGAATTCCTGTTTGCTCTTTTTTCTCACAGTAGGTTCCCATGCCTACATTTGAAAGTCAGTTTTATATCACAGATTAGAGACTGATTAATGAAAGATACTATAATTGTAGAATTAAGGCTAGTACCCATTTTTCATCTTAGATTCCAAATTGCCTCTCAGAGAAAGTGGGTAGCCTTGTCTTGGGATATTATGAAGCCAAGATTTTAATCTGCATTACATGTCATCTTCCTCTTAAAGACTCAGTGAAAAGTTTTATTTCAGAAAAAATACTGGATATTTTTATAGAAAATGATGTAGATTATTAAGCTTTTATTAATAGATTAGTATCGACTAATTTATGAATCCACATAGTATGAAATGGACTAAGAAACTCAGTGTAAGCTACTTAATAATCCTTGAACATAGATTGACTGAGACTTCTCATAATTGAATGTTTTGTGTGCTACCACAGTCAAAGGGACCATCCATTATATAGTCATTTATTTGATATTAGTTTCCAAGGTATTACTCAAAAGTGAAACAGTATATAAAAAGTGCAAGCCTTGAATTGAAGATATAATAGATTGGGGACAGCTGCTGATAACATGCAGTACTTCAGGGCAGAAATCAGACTCCAGCTTTTGTGTTTCTGGTAGATGTGGTGTTGCAAATAAAGAGCCTGATTCTGCAACCCTTCCACACAAGTGACTTTAATGAATACTCAAAAGTCAAAGGGATTTCTTTAGGAGACAGGGCAGACCTTAAAGATCTAAAGTAATTCAAAATGCAAAGTGAATAATGTAAGGGTTAGTATTTAAAGTGTAGTGTATGTTTTGAAAGAAGTGACCTGTAGACAATGTTTGTTTATTTTTCTGAGTGCACTTGTTCTTAGACTGTGAGCTCTTACAGGTAATGTTTCCTTCTATGTATTTGAACATACACAATAGGGTCCTGACTGGATCTTCCAAGAACTGGTGTAATGTACTGATTGAGACAATAACAATTATTGAGTCTTATAGTCTCCATTGTCTCCAGACAAGTAGTTGCTCACAACTCTGTTTTCTGACATACACGTATGCTAACTCCATTAGCTTGGAAGATTGAAGCAGAGGAATCAAATATTGTAGATTGTTTTCTTATTGTACTGCTACCACTGAGTTACTGAATTATCTTTAAAAAGTATTTGGGCCTCTTTTGACCTACCTATAGTATAATACCACCTACCTCCCTCAGTTGTATGCCAGGAAAGTACAAGCCTTCATTATAAGGAAAACTTCACAGTTTGTCTGACCAGACTCTGGAATAGACTCCCAGAGGGGGTATTCCAGGCACCTACCCTGGAGATCTTCAAAAGGAGACTGGATGCACACCTTGCTGGGGTTATTTGACCCCAGCAGTCTTTTCTGCCCAGAACAGGGGGTTGGACCCAATGATCTCAAGAGGTCCATTCCAGCCCTAAACTTCTGTAAATCTGTGAAACTTAATTTAATTCCTGTACATAAAGACTTGGCCTAGGGACAGACATTCCAAAAGCCTGAATTGATTCAGTCTTTGCAAGTTAGTCTAACCTGCAGAGAGTAAACCGGTTTGCAAGTGGATAGATGGCATATGCCTGCAGTGGCATAGTGCCAGAAGCCCAGGGGCACTTGAGCAGCCATCCCTTCCACTGGGAAGCTGAATTGAGGAAGGGGGCATGGCCAGGCATGGGCAGTCCAGCCCCAGTTGCTTCCTGACAGCTAGGAGCAATCAGGGCACACAGGGCTGCCCAGCCCCAGAGGGAGACTCTTCCCCATCCTCCCTCTCCCCCACTACCAAATGGTTGGGAGGGAGGCCCTATTCAGTGCTGGGGGGAGCTCTTCTCTCTCCTCCTCCCCTCCCTGCAGTGGGATGGGGGGGGGGCTCTGTGAGGCTGCCTGGCCCTAGAGAGGGACTCTTCCCCCTGCTTCTCCCCCATTACTGCAGGGTGGGGAAGGGGGGGTCTATGGGATACTACCCAGCCCCAGAGGAGGACTCATCCCCCTACTCCTCCCCCCCAGGCAGGGGGAGGCTCTGTTCCTTGCTGGGGGGAACTCTTCCCCCTCCTCATCCTCCCACAGAGGGGCAGTGAGACAGTGGAGCTCAGCTGGGCAGGGTGTAGGTGTGAGAAGTGTGAGGGAGAGTGGAGGGTGTAGGGACCTGTACACACTCCCGCCATGGTGTGCAGCCCTCGCTGCCTGACAGAAGCAGCAGGACGGGAGGTCAGGGTGCTCATGGCCAGTGCAGGCGCAGCTTTGGCCAGTGCTGTGTGGGAGGGAGGGAACGGAGCCTGCCGTATCCCCTTGGCTCTACTCCCTGAGCCTGATCCTACAGCTCCAACCCCACACTGGATCCAGCTGCTTTCCCCTGCTCCCTGCTGTACAGGTCCAGGCACTGTGCTGGGAGTGGAGGGAGCCCCGCCCCCTGCTTCCCTCCAGAGTTCAGCACAGGGCTTCCCTGTGCGAGTGTGGAGCTGCAGATGCAGCATGAAGCTGCAATAGAGGCAGCCAGTGCTTCACTGGTGGTAATGAGTGCAGCCCAGCGCAGCCTGCCCGGCTGCTTCTATCCCTGCAGCTCCATGCCGCACTTGTAGCTCCACACTTGCACAGGGAAGCCCTGTGCATTCTTGGCTTCATAGAATAGTTGACAACTTTTTACTGTTGGAAAATAATAGGAAGTCGATTTTCTGGTGAGTAGCATTATTTGATTAGTCAGTTGACTGGCTTGCCAACCCCAGTCTCAAAATAGTAGTGAGGAGGAGAAGGTACTTTTTGTACTAACAATGTTTCAGGGGCATTGGTGAAATAGAACTGGTCCATTGTGTCTCTTCCTTCTTACCCCTCCTCATCCAGGACACATGTACAGAAAATGAAATTCCTTCCTCAAGTTCATAGCTTTCATAGATTTCATAGACATTAGGGCTGGAAGGGACCTCGGGAGATCATCGAGTCCAGCCCCCTGCCCAAAGGGCAGGAAGTCAGCTGGGGTCATAGGATCCCAGCAAGATAAGCATCCAATTTACTCTTGAAGGTGTTCAATGTAGGTGCTTGAACCACCTCCGCTGGCAGACTGTTCCAGACCTTGGGGGCTCGGACAGTAAAGAAATTCTTCCTTATGTCCAAACTGAAATGGTCTTGCAGGAGTTTGTGACCGTTCGACCTCATCATCCCTTGGGGAGCTCTGGTGAACAAACATTCCCCCAGATCCTGGTGGTCACCCCTGATAAACTTATAGGTGGTCATCAGATCACCCCTGAGCCTGCGCTTTTCCAGGCTAAAGAGTCCCGTGGCTCTCAGCCTGTAATCGTAAGATCTGTTTTCCTGACCTCTGATCGTGCGCGTGGCTCTCCTCTGGACTCTCTCAAGCTTCTCCACATCCTTTTTGAATTGTGGAGCCCAAAACTGGACGCAGTACTCCAGCTGCGGCCTCACCAAGGCCGAGTACAAGGGGAGAATGACGTCCTGGGATTTGCTCGAGAAGCATCTATGGATGCATGCCAGCGTTTTGGTCGGTTTACTAGCCGCAGCATCGCATTGCAGGCTCATGTTCATCTTGTGGTCAATGATGACCCCCAAGTCTCTTTCTTCTGTAGTGCTAACCAACGTAGCACTGCCGAGCCTATAAGGGTGCTGCAGGTTTTTCCTCCCAAGGTGGAGAACCTTGCATTTTTTGGTGTTAAACACCATGAGGTTCTCATCCGCCCATTTGCTGAGCTTGTCCAGGTCAGCCTGGAGCACTCGCCTATCTTCTGGCGTGGATGCTTTGCCCCAAAGTTTGGTGTCATCGGCGAACTTGGCCAGTCCACTCCTGACTCCAGTGTCCACATCGTTAATAAAGATGTTGAACAGTATGGGTCCCAGGACAGAGCCTTGAGGGACCCCACTGGTCACAGGGCACCATGATGAGTGACTGCCATCAATTACAACCCTCTGGGTCCGACCACGGAGCCAGTTTCCCAGCCAGCGGATCGTGGTGGAGCCAAGGCCACAACTGGCCAGTTTGGCCAAGAGGTGATCATGGGAAACCAGATCAAAGGCTTTTTTGAAGTCAAGATATATGACATCAATCTCTTCTCCCTTGTTCAGGTGATAGGTCACCTGGTCATAGAAGGAAATGAGATTGGTCAAATAAGACCTACCCACAACAAACCCGTGCTGGCTGTCCCTTAGAATGTTAGCCTGGGCCAGTCCATCAAGGATGGCCTCCTTAATAAACTTTTCCAAGATCTTCCCCAGGATAGAAGTCAGGCTAATGGGCCTGTAGTTAGCCAGATCCACTCTCCTCCCTTTCTTGAAGATCGGCACCACATTGGCCTTTTTCCAGTCTTCGGGCACTACACCAAAGCGTCAGGAATTTTCAAAGATCCGTGCCAGGGGCTGGGCTATGACGCTCGCCAGCTCCTTGAGTACCCTGGGGTGCAGATTGTCAGGGACGGCTGACTTGAAGGTATCCAGCTTCTCAAGGTGTTCCTTCACAAGGTCAGCATTTATGGAGGGTAGGGGATCCCCATCACCCGGATCTCCCTGTCCCATAGCAGGCATGGGCGTCCCATGCGACTGATGAAAGACTGACGCAAAGTACCTATTTAATAGGTTGGCTTTTTCCTGGGTGTCAGTTGTAAGTTGCCCCATCTGGTTTAGCAGGGGTCCAACATTGCCCTTGCTTTTCCTCTGGCTCCCCACATATCTGAAAAAGGACTTTTTGTTGTCCTTGATGCTTGAAGCTAGTTGGAGTTCAGTTGCAGCCTTGGCTTTCCTGGTTTGCTCCCTGCAGGACCGGACCAGTGCAGAATAATTCTCCTTGGAGGTGAATCCCATCCTCCATCCTTTGTAGGCTTTCCTTTTTAGCCGCAGGAGGTCCGCCAGGTCCCTAGAGAGCCAGGAGGGCTGCTGTGCCTTCTTGCTGCCTTTCCTCCGTGTTGGAATAGTTCTGCAGAAGACCACTCTGTGGCAAAGGCTATGTGTCTGGATGTCATATTGAGCAGGACAGAGGGAACACACATGATCCATATATTGATCCTGCAAAGCTTATCTGTGAAGGGTGATACAACCAGTTACTATACTGTGTTTCCTGAGAGCCCTCAAATGCAGTGAAGATCCTTCCAGAGTCAAAAGGGACAGGCAGCAGGAGAACTATGAAAGGCACACAGCTAATGGACAGTTGATCCACATTTTTTTCTATGGAACAGGTAATCTCTCCCCATACTCTTACATGAAAGGAGCAACAGACCTTCTAGATGATTTACTGACCACATCTCAATTTTCAGTGTTTTCAGAGGTTCACAAAATTCAGGGTAAAGCCATCTGGTCTCATCTTGGGCATAACTTTCCATAACACCCGACAACTGTTGAACTATATCACTAGGGCTGGGTATCAGACGTTCCAGGTTAGGGTAGGTTAGATTGAATTTAAAATGGCTACCTGATTTAAGGTAGCTTGGGATGTGGAGGTCCATGGGAGGATTGGGGGCCAGGTGGGGTCTGAGAAAAGGAATTTGGAGAGAGGGCAAGCAGAGTCTATGGGATGGATTGGGAGGACCAAGGGGAAAGGCAGCATCTGTAGACATCATTGGGGGGATCAGGGGGATACTGGGGTCTATGAGAGGTCTCATCCCCCAGGACCAGGGGCTATTTTTAGCCCCCTGACCATCCTCCCACCCCCAGATGAACAACTCCCACCCCCCCCCCCGGGAATTTCCCCCTACCCCAAGCAGGGAAAAAGTCACATATAAGGAAAAACACAACACTTGATCACAAAAGGAAAGAAAATAGTGCAATGCTGTCCATATCAAGCTGTCTTCCCTGAACCCCTCAGGGGATCCACAAGTGGTCTCTTTGAGGAGGAGAACCCCCCTTCACAGTACCTTCCTGCTGCCACTCCTCCAGTGGCTCCCTTCAGCTTCCCAGATGTAGCCCCATGCCCTCATCAGCCGTGCTTCCTTTAGTGGCAATCATCCGAGCGCCCACGTTTTTGCCAAAAACCTCCACTCCTTTCCTCTTAGCTGGCAGGCACTGACTGGAGAACTGTCCTGGTATCCTGGATCCAGCAGCACTGGAACCTCTCCCTGCCCAGAAGCACTTGCCTGGTCTCTCCACAAGTCTATCATCAAGCAATACTCACTCCAAAAATGCTGCTCGCTGCTCAGTGCCTTCCCGTGTACTTGCCTTACTCCTAGGGTAAGCATAGAGGGCTTATTTTTCATTCTGGGTTCACCCTGGTCCCCAATCTTCCTCTACCACATCAGTCTAAAAATGGCCAACCCGATTTAAGTTAGACTACCTTAGACTTAGGGTTAACTTAGATCTGTGTCCTGGGGTGTGGCAAAGGCACCAACCCCGAAGGGTCCAAGGGGAACCCTGGGGGGCAGCACACCACGGAGAAAGGAAAGGGGAAGAAAGAATAAACAAAAACAATTTACCGGCGGCAGGAATCGCGGCAGGGCTGGAAGCAGCAGCAGGAATCGCGGCGGAGCAGAAAGCGGTGGTGGGTCCCGCGCGGCTCATTAGCCGCGGTTTGTTTAAAGGGGAAACAGCTGGGGAAGCGGGGGAGGAGAAGCAGCGCGGGAGGATAAGAAGAGAGAGTGAGTGGGCAGAGAGGGAGGAGAGGCAGCAAGAGAGTGTGGGGAGAAGAGCTCCAGAGTGCACCAGGACGGTGGAGGAGCTGGAGAACGTTGCTGCCATCTCACAGGAGGAATCTGAATTCTGCCCAGGGGAAGACGCTGCCATCGGTCCTGACAAGACCCAGGTGTCTCAACTGTATGTAACCCTGGGGGCGCAAGGAGAGCCAAAGCTAAAGGCATTGTTAACCTAGGTGGAGGACGACGGACATAGGAGTTAAGAGGGGATCCTTACAGGAAGAGGGACTGAGACCCTACGTCTGAGATACAGGACCCCGACCAAAATTCGTTGGCAGAATATTCCCTCGATAGGGAGCTTAGCTTATTTTTGTGGGAGGTGGTCCCTCCAGCCTTGTGGTTAATTTAGCATTTTCTTTTCACTACTAGTGTGGCTTGTTTTGTTGGCATTGTTCTCTGTATTATTACTGTTCAGGGCTATTGAGTTAGAGGGACCCAAGGTCTCTAAAGGTTAGACTGGCCAAGAAGGAACCAGGGCTTCCTGGGCCCCGGCGTGAGCCTAGCTGGAACCCAGAGGGACCCCACATCAAGCAGAGGGCCAGCCGGTGGCAACCCCTATAGCACACTGCTGAGGTGGGGTCTAGCAGTGCAGGGGAGGGTGGAGCCTCGCGAAGAACATCACGCTTCGGCCTTGGGGAGGTAGCCAGCGTCAGGCAACCAGACCCCTCCACCACTGAAATACCATCGAAGTCATGGCAGGCGGGATAAGGAGGGGAAGACCGCCTGAAGCGGAAGATTGAGGACTACTCCCTTAAGAGACGGAGCGGAAGGTTACCACCAGGCCCCTGGGCAAGGCGGCAAGGGACCAAGGAATCGAGGCCCAGCGGGTGCAATCAGGTTGGCCATTTTAAAACTAATCTGTCCTAGAACTTCTATATAGTTCTCACTTAGATCAACCTAACTATGGATCTAAGTGCAAGGTCTGGACCTGAGAGAACTCAGTTAGATCTGGTGGCAATTATGAACATGATCTAACCTCCCTAAATCTCTGTATGCATCATAGAAAGATACCCAGTTTTGACTAAAAGACTTTGACTGATGAAGAATTTACCACATGCCCTGCTAATGCTTCCAATTAGCTAGTACTTTGGCTATTAAAAATGTGCACCTTATTTCCACGTTTAACATCTTTGACTTCAGCTGTTAACCATTTAATCTTGTTATGTTTGTTGAATTGATTTAAAACAATAAAAGTCACTGTAAAAGCAAATTGTTCAGTTTGACAAACTGGCCTTCAGTCGCAAACATTTCAAATTCACTTTTAAAGCATCTTAAAAAAGAACTGTGTATCAAAACACATTAACTGGATGAACACTAATTCTCTCCATTTACATTAGTAAAATAATAAAAAGTATATAGGTTTTTTTATAATAAAATAATAGAATGCATATAGGTTATTTTCTAGCATCTAATAAGATGCAGTTCAGAGTCAAAGGACACATCTAAGACATGAGCACATGCTGTCATCAAGAGAAGTTGCTATTTGACTGAACTGAATATTTTTACTACATATATTATTTTTCAACCTTGATGTAGAAAGTTGGTTTTTTTCACATAAATACCTGACACCATCTAATTACTGCTAAATAATCAAATAAAATGGTAATTATGTGGCCTAAATAAATCATATAGTTTATGAAACATTAAGATCTATTTTGAAAGTGTTATGATAACGATGAATATTGTAATTGAATTTTAATTAAAATAATTTTAGAATAAACATTTAGTAAATTAAGCTTTCCTTTTATGTTTCCACACACAGATTTGTTCTACTTCTCCTTCACCTCTGAATCCATAAGAATTAAACATACTTATAGCTTGGAGCACTCTATACAGGGAAAAAATCTTATTATCCTAATCAATAAGGCAACTTCTGTTAACAGAGAGAAATTATTCATCAAAACTGTATAATATTTGTTTTACAAAGAGCAGCAGGATTATTTTTGGCTCTATATTTGAAACTTTTATTGGTACTGAACAAGGGGTCAAGAAATTGGATGTCTTTACACATTCCCTGGGGTGGGAGGAAGCATTTTAATTAGAGCAGCTCCCAGAGCAACCAAGGCATCTCTAATTAAAGCACCCTCATCACCTTGTGTATTCAGCACCCTGCACTTCAAAATGGCCGTGGAGGCACTTTAACTAAAGCTCATTCAATGAGGTTTAGTTACAATACCCCTGCTTCCATTTTGAAGTGTGGGGATGCTGAATTCACATGATGCTGAGGCTGCTTAATTGCATCTGCTTTGATGTGTTTGAATTAGAAACCTAATTATAATGTGTCAGGCATGTGTATAGGTGCCCAAAAAACCACTACCATGGCTTATAAACATAAATAATTAAATTCAGTCTTCTAGGCACCCGTGTCAAGTCTCCATTTCCTGAATCACATCATCTCCCTGGTGTTTTAGGAGGTAGAGTATTTCTTTGGTTGGGCAATCAGTATGATCTAGTGGCTCATGTTATCAGACATATCCCTGGAGTGAATCAGATCCTATGAGTAAGGTACAATGGAACTATCTATTGTACCTGGTCAAAAGTGCTTACATTTCAAAATGCCAACCATACAAACATTAATTTTGATTTTTCAATAGAAGAAAAGTATTAAATGTTTCATATATCTCTATCCTGGTTTTTTGACCTTAGATATATAGTTTGGTGTGCAAACCCATAAAATAGAAATCATTAATAACATTGTTATTATTTATTTATGTTCTTCAAATACCTGTGAACAAATCTGAAAATAGATGTAATTGTAAGGAAAAACTAAAAAAGTAAAGTTATTTTTCATCTAAAAGGAAAAAATATAGGAAATAAGTGTGTGTGTGTATGTTTGATATGTCTATTTGATATGCACAGCATGAAATGATCACGCTTGTAGATTAATTTTCTCTCCACTCCTGTTTCCTAATAATACAAACATATTAGACATTTTTAACCATGTGGTCCCTTTACATGAAGGTTTATTTTATCCCTTTTAAACAATATGTTTTCTGCTTCAGAAAGTATAATAATAATAATAATAATCTAAATGATATTTACTCAAAAGAGAACCTATACAATATGACTGGCTGTTGTGATCCCATAAGAAAGACATTAGGGCATTATTTGAAACAACTACACCATTTTCTCATATGGAGTTACTCTAGGAAATAGACATGGAACCTAGAGTGGGCAATGATGCAATTCTGAGGAGTCAGGCAAATGATTCTATGGCAGCACTAAAGAAATGTCTAGGAAATTTCAGAAATCAGTGCCTCATAAACCAAAAATACATCAACAAAGACTAACATGTAAGTTTGGTTATGGGTTAAACATTGACTGTTTTCCTGTCCATAAAATCCAAATCCCAGATACAACCACACACACATTACAAAAAAAGTTTGCTATAAAGCAGGGTATTCCCAGCAACTTGTCACTAGAAAAACATGGTGAAATATAACTACATTTTCAAGTTATCCGCATTTTTAGGAAGATTTAGCTTTAAGCCTGTTGTGTGCTGAGATAAATAAGAGATACAAATGTATCAGAGGCCTACTCCAGGATAAAATGATTAAATAATAAGAAACCATGGGATTCTGACACACACCTAAAATGTTCACGACTTACACATTTAACATGTTGCAATATGTAAGGAACGGGCCACTGTGCATGTATCATATTACCCTCTACTGGACTGAATCAGAATTGCTCAACTGTGTGTCATAATTAGAGATTGATGAATTCTTCAAAAATACTGTTGCAAATATTCATTTGAATTTTTAAACAAATTTGTATTTAAAATATGTCCTCCATGAATAATCTGCTAGATGAGTTTGCAGGTGAGCCACCAAAATGGGGGTTTTAAAATGAATGTTGCAGAACATATGAAGAGGAAAGTTTTGATTTCATAATCACAAGTATGTGCACAAGGAATCTGATTCTAACATAATAAATAAATGCAAGAAAATAACAATCTATTTGTAAATAATGTACAAATAGAAAATGAAACAAACCTAACCTAACCAAAGTTACTACATAGTCACGCTGAGGAATGGCTTTTTAATGAAGCTGACTGCGCAGTAGCTCATGACTACTCCGCAGTAGCATCTCTTCATGCTTCCCGTCACACAGTGCTACTGAGCAGTAGTTACAGGCTACTGTGCAATCAGCATCTTATGTAGACATGGTCAGTATCTCCTAACCATTTACTGGACTTCTTGTAGAGCATTCAACATGAGTGAAGGGATCAGCCTCTATCCCAAACTTTACTATTGCAAATGGATCCCTCTCTTACCATCTGAAAATTCTTTAAAGTTCAGAGTCTCACTAGTGCAAGAAATATTTCACTCTTTGCACCTTTTGTGGATGGTAAGTTATGTTTTGTTCCATGGAGCTGGTATTATAAAGTGCTCAGTGAAAATTTAGAACATTATTATATTACATACATTTAGACATTCTCTGAAGGATTTTGTTTCTGCAGGCAAGCAAACAAAATAATGATATTTGGCAGATGAAAAGTATTATTCTCTTTCACCTGTTTCACTGAGTATAAAAGAAACATTTCTCAGACCAAAACTCCAAAATTTCACAATCTAAATGGTCATTCTCAGCATGAATACAACTCAGAAATATTGGCTGAAAAATGACTTTCCTTTAACTTTTGAGATTTCAGGGATGAGAAAGATACTATTAGCTGATTTACAATATCATATGAGAAAGAATAAAGCAATATAATTTCTTACCCAACCAGTAAGAGAGCATTGCAACATTTGGTAGCATGTGGTCTGAATGTCACTGAAGTAAAAAAGCATGTCACACACCTGCTCTTTGATTGTGCCATGCCTCCTGGGTTCTCCTATAAACTAAGAGTGGCATGGCAGAGCCAAAGGGAATGGCATAGTCAAAAAGCAGGTGTGTGATATACCTTTTATTGACATGCATGCCACATGCTCCCAATTGTTGCAAAAGCCTAATAGGAAAGCTTGCAAAAACACAAACTCCTATTTATAAATGTATATTGTTTTAGCTGTACTTCAGAATCTGAGGCCACCCCAACTATTAAACATAATTTCCTGATATACAGCCTGATTCTGAGCCCCTTACTCACATTGTTTAGGAAGTGATTCTTCAAATAAATTGCCCTACAATAAAAATGTTTGCCTGAAAAGGCAGTACTCAGTGGGAGCATGTCTACATGTGCAATTAACATACAGCAATAAACTCTGGTGCATATTACTCCCAGGTGCTGTGTTTGAACATACTCCTGGGACTGCAGCATGTTGAGCCAGATCAGATCAATCCCAGCTTGCACAGAGCCTGTGGGGTCATTCTGCCAGCCCAGAGTTGCTATTACCTGGCTCAAAGTGCTGCAGGGGGGCTGGATGTGGCACAAGGCAGGCAGCCCCAGCATTGAAACACCCTCATGCCCCAGCCAGCCCCATCAGTGTCTACACGTGTGTTGCTGTGCACTAAAGAATTCTACTATAAGATAGTATTTGTATTTACACATACAGCAGAGTTTATTAGTTTACTGTGACCTAATAGGGCCTCACATGTAGACACCGATACATTTACTGTGGAGCTAATTAGTCAGCTCTACAATAAACATCTCATGTAGATACTCCCAGTGTGAGTAAGAGTTGCAGAGGCATTCCCATGGCTATCAAGACATGCAAGGAACGCTATTCTTTTTTCTAAACCAAGGCTGTCAAGTCTCTCATCAAAACATAGGTACATAACTATGTTTGTCCCTGCGTCACTGGTAAACCGATTCTTAAAACTTTAAACTCTTTGCCTTACTTTGTTATAATTTGTTACAGTGTCTGCCATACTGATACAATACAAATGAGTAAGAATTTCCAGTCTCTTCAAATCTTCAAGTAAGTTAAGATTTGTTGCGATGGTTGTAAATGTAAAGATATCTTAAAATCATCCAGTAAACAGCAACATATACATTCCTTGCATTTTCTGCAGCTTGGACAATGAAAATAATTTAAACCAATTTCTCTACAACATATATGTGAGGGAAAAAAAGCAACAACAAAAAAGGGTGCCAGAATTCCAAAATTGCCCAGCACACACAACTAAGACCAATAGTAAAAATTTCAAAATCACCTGAATGACTTGGGATTCTTAGGATTCTGTCCCATGGAACATCACTTCTGAAAACAGACTCTAATTCCATCACTTAAACTCCTTTAAAAATGTTATTCTAGATTTTCCAGTCACTTAATGTAGATGAAGTTTCTAGGTCAATCTTTCAATGTGTGTGTGATTTTCAAAATTATATGAAAAGAGTGAAAGCTGTTTTATGCTCAGTGCTTCTGAGTATTACCTGGGTGTCTAAATATGGACTTAATAGCTTCACTTTTAAGTTAAAATTTTCTGAAATCTTGGGTGGGGATTGTGTTTTCCTTTATATGTTTAATGGTAGCTTTCAAGCTTTGCAAGTGGCACATTGTGTGTACACACAGGGTGAGTCCTGATGTGCACAAGTAAAGTTAGCAGCACACATAAGGTTTGCAAACCCATTTGAGGCACTTCAAACTTCACACAGTCCCATAGTAAAAAAAAGTGGTGTAGTGCACGCAGCAGCAACAGTGTGTGCTGCCAGAAATGGAGCCTGGCTGGCTGCCAGCCAGTCTTTGAGCAGCTGGTTCAGCACTGCTGCTGCCCCAAGAGGCCCCCAGGACCCCCAGGTATGGCTGGTTCCAGCCTTCCCTACCCCACTCAGGGCAATTTGTCACATGGGTGACTGGTGCTGCCTTAGTCAGGGGGGGTCCCCTGTGGCCGATCCTACTGACCAGGGGGAGCACATTTGCAGGGGGGGGCTGACTAGAAGTGCTGAGCAAATAGCACTGGAAGCAGGCACCACCTGCCCCCATTGCCTAGGCAGCAAGTGCAGCCAGTCAAGGGGTGCACTGGTGCTCTCAGGGGATGCGCATGCACCCCCGTGCACCCCCTATGCATGGCTGCTGATTTGTCATGTGCCGGACCACCCATGCAAGAGCATGCCTGGAGACAAATAGGTGCACAAATATATGCTGCTGCTATTTGTCCCATGTGAAACACACCCCCTTGTACATGCATGCTTGCCAGGATATGCCCAGAGGTAGCAATTCTGTTTCCCCTGCAGGATGTGTACATATAGACTGGGCATTCAAAGTAAGAAACACACTGCCCAGGTAGGTATTCAACTATGTCTGACCCCTATTCTTGATACTTATTTGCATTTAAGTTATAAGAACATAGCTTACCATAAGCCCATCACTAGCAGGTGTTACTCAGCCAGAGATGTTCTAGCCCCTATTGCCTATCATTTAGGTCACTTGCCTAGGGAGCCAGAGACCTGGGGCCCTAAGCCTGTATTTTTCTGGCTTTCCTCATACAGTGCTCTAACCACCACACCACAGCTGAACCTGAATATAAGCCAAGCATTTGGTCCAGTGAAATGGTCATCTTAGAAAGGAGCAAACTTTGGGTTCCAGCCTGTTCAGTTGTTCCCACTGTGGCAAGAGTTTCTGTGCTGCTTTCTATTTTATCCATGAGTATTAATGCAAGGGGCAGTGGCTCAGCCTCAGAAACTAGACTGGAGAGTACACTGAATAATACCTCACCTGTGGTGTGGTGATTAAGAAAGAGTGCTGTGGTGGATTTGTGGGGCTAAAACCTGAGACTCTAGCTGCCTGGGGAAATGTTCTAACTATTCAACTACCCATGTGCAGGCTTGGTTAATTCATAGACATAGTGATCATGCTCACCATACATGCACATGTTTACATATCCACAGTGTAAAGTCCAGGCCAAAAACCAGTCATGTAGATGGCTAGAAAACTGTTAGATTCTCAGAAGGAAATGAAATTCTATCCTTTCTTAAAAATTATGCAGTGTTTTCTCTGAGTTTTTTATAGTTGTAGAATTCTATTAGTTTTAGATATTATAAAAGCTTGTTTATCTAAAATTTGTATTTGGCAGGAAGGTCACACTTTGTGGATTTAACATGTATATCCTGCCGCAATGAAGTCAGCAGTGAGAAAGAACTCCTGATGACTTTATTAAGGGTATTAAGAGATTACCAAAGAGATTTAAAGATGGCTAAACCATGGATTCTAACTTTGCATGCACCTTCAAAATATATGATGGCTTTAAATCATTAAAAAAACCTAGATGGAACAACAATACTTTCACAAGAAAATTCTATCAAGGAAAAACATGACTGACTCAGTCCTGATATCCAGTCTTATCTCTGACACAAAATCTCTCCTGTGTCAATTCCCTTACCTGTTAAACTAGGATAATAATACTTCACTATTTCATAGTGGAAAATATGAAGAGGCAATAGGAGCAGATTGCTGCAGAGCTGTGAAGGAATTTGCAAGTTGAAGGAAGTGTGCAAACAATCATTTTGCACAGGGACAGGTACAAATGCAATCTTTGTGACTGCAAGATTTTAAGGACTGTTTTCTAATACTGTCTCTTAGGATGCAAGCCACCCTAAAGGAGAAGGGTCTGTGCCAATAGAGTTGAATGGGTGCATAGGACACCACCTTCAGGGTACAGTGCTACCCAGACCTCAGATTGGTAAGTACAATACGGTACGTAGTGATTTTTAAGCCCTTCTGAGGTTGAAGAAAATCCTTTATATAAATGCTATCAAGTAGGTTTCCCATTTCAGTTATTTTCTCCCTTTAAAAATATAGCTATGTTTCTCCAATTACAAGCAGCTTAAATTGCACCACGTGTTTTAAATAGGAAAAGAATGTATTGTCAAAGGCTGCTGTATAATGTAGGGCTGCTTCCCAGGGAAGAGCCGTTTGCTCAGCACTTCCAGCCAGCAAGTCATTATGCAATAGAACTGACATTTTACTTCTCAGGTTGCAGTACTCAGAACTTGCTCATCCCTCACTCAGTACAGTACTTGCCACACCTTAGCTACAAGGAAAAAGAGAGGTCCCAAGCAGTTCCTTTACATCCATATGAGTAACTGTTTTTATTCAGTGAAGCTCCCTTACCCACAACTGGTTGAGACAGGACCACCAGGCTTATAACCACAGAGGTTAGGAGGAGAGGAAACAAACTGAGGCTTGGAAGAATAATTGACCGGAAACTGAAAATGTGTCCCCTTTTGTGGCCTATATTGGTCTTAATGTAACAAACTGTCCTAATGTAGTGCAGCCTTATTGGTGGAAATTCTCTGTTCTGAAAAAGGAAGAAATACATATATCAGGATACTTCATGAGGACACCCATATCATGACTTCACAGCAAGCCTGAAATTACAAGGACTATTCCATGAAACACCTGGAACATCAAAAATAAATTAATTCAATTTCACAGGGCACTGTGTATCTGCTCCTCCCTTGTGTTCCTTTATAGCAGCTGATGAAGCTGTCAATTGACTATGCAGCATATATATTTTTTACAAATTATGTTTTAGGGATTCTATGTAATTTTCTATCTCTGCAAAGTTTCCACTGGAAATTTAATAGCAAGTACTTAAAAAAAACATGAAGAAAAGGAATTAAAATTATTATTAATAATAATAATAAATGTACCAGCTTTCACAGTTTATGCTCAAATACCTAGCATAAATGGTGTGTGAATAAGTATTTGAATCACCTGACTCAGGTTAGATGGCTTGCTTTGAGCTGCTTAAAGCTGAGTTCGGTTCTCTTGTGTGCAAGCAGTTATAAATTGAGGGGGACAGGCTGATGGGATTGTGGGGGCAGGGGGGCTGGTGGGTTCTGGGAGCATTGGTGGGTCCACAGGGAGGGGGGCTGACAGGTCCTGGGGTGGTAGTCAGGGGATTAAAACCAGCACAGCCCTGGGGGCTATGGTGAGTTGCTCAGTTTTCCCAGCCCCAAAGCTATGCTATGAATGTGTCTTGTATGCACACCAGCCCAGCCTCTGGCTTCTTTTTTTCATTCCATCCAGGAAGAGCACACACCAACTGCTGAAACTTCCTTAGCCTGGTGAAGGGTTTTTGAACCCGAAAGCTTGCTTAATAATTGGTTTCCAACTATTTAAGTTTGTGTAATAAAATATATCAGATTCACACAAAGAACCTTGTCTGCCCATGCCCTTAGACCAACACAGCTACAACCTACCTGTGTGCAGGCATTTGTTAGGTCGGGTTAACCCAGGCCAGCCAATCTAAAGTTAGCTCACCTCCTAAAATGAACAAATTCTAGTGTAGGTATGCCATTTTTAGGGAAATTTAAGCCCTGTGAACATTTGCACACCAGGCTATCTATATTGCCCTAAATGCAATTAGGGCAATCTAACTGTGATGTTTGTACACACCGACAGTATGCAGATATCTACTCTACCACCAGTTTCAGCCATAAGGCTAGAACGCACCAAACCGAGGACTGTGTATATAGAAGAAAAAGTACCATATGTAAGAAACCTACTTTCCCTAACCCGCCTCACAGCCAGTTTGAGCCTTACACCTATTTCCCTAGATATGAGACTCAAAGTGGGCTCACGAACTACTGCAGTGACCATAATTCTCCACAGATGAAAATGTTCATTTGAAATCTGTTATTGTTTCCAAAGGGGTCAGACCTCATCCTTTTGGGGAGATGTATGTAGCATATACAGGAATTGGACCTCCAGAGTTTTAATTTTTGAAGGCTGAAAGAATTACTGACAGATGAGAATCTTCTGGTTTTTAAAAGCAGGCTTGCTGCACCTTTCAGAAACATCCAAGCATCCGAGAACAGAATGTGTCCCCTTTTGTGGCATATACTGGTGTTAATATAACAAACTGTTCTAGTGTAGAGCAGCCTTGTCAGTGGGGATTTTATGTTAGTGAAAAAAGAGGAAATACATGCATTGGGATATTTGCTGTGAAAAGTACAGTAAATGATTACAACATAAGACTTCAGCAGACATGTTTGAAGTTACTAGTATGCAGGAGTGAAAGAAACCTGTCTAGCTGATGATATGAAGGTGGGGGGGGAGGGAAGGGGGGCAAGGCCTATAGGGAGGTGTATGCAAACTAATAAAGTACTGATGCTAAACCCCCAGCCCGCAGACCAGATCTGTTATGTGCAGCCATGTCATCCTGCCATGGAGCTCCTCAAGCATCTGGAAATGTGGTGGTGGGGAGCCATGACATTACTGATTGCTGTTCCCCTGCTGCCAAGTTTCTAGACAATGGGGAGCCCCGCAGGTCAGATGACAGTCGTGTGCCAGTGTGTGGCTGGATCTGAGCATGTGGGATTGGGCCCAGAGATCAATACCATGTGCTAACCCAGCCTGTGGACACACACCCTTCACTCCCCATCACACCACTTATCTGGCCCATGAGGCCAAACTGTTGGAAGTCACTATGATAAAGAATCCTTGGAGGAAAATGGAAGCTTAACGAGCAGAGAGATGTTTCTTCCTCCCATAAAAGATGGGTGAGGCTCTCAGACATGCCTTGCCAGTGTCCTTAAGAAGGCTTACCAAGTAGGAGCACTTCTTCCTCCTGGGTGAGGGAACAGGCCCCAACAATGGATTTCTCTCCTGTGGTCCAGAGCCTCTCTCATTTTCCAATCTGCATATTCATATTCCCTGGAGCCAGGCTCTGGGCAGGAGAAGGCAGGGTGCTCTCTTCCCACGCCATTGTTCCTTCCCATAGAAACAAACCAGTCCTGTTAGCTGCTGTCCAGTGACCAGCATCCTTTCTTCCAAACCCTGATTCCCCTTGGTTGGAAAAGCAGGCTCTGCTCTGCTGAAGTTAGCCGTATAACTCCTATCCAAATACCCAGCTCAGGTTTTGCTGGTATTCCTAGAAAGGGATTGGATAGAAAAATGTGCCTTAGCCACAGCTTTTCTCAGTCTCTGCATGAGTCTCTGTAGTCAGAGAGGGTCAAACACACTCACGTTCCTTCTCTCTTTCTGTGTCCACATGCTGTTCTGTGTTCATGCACAGATTCATATCCACCAGCTTAACTTCTGGAAGAGACATTTTGTACTCTTCCAGGCAGGGTTGAAGATCTTTGCTTCGTCCGTAAAGACTCAACTCCCAGAGATTTGATTTCATTATAGTTGCTGCTCTAGAGCTGAGCTTTGAGCATTATGGCATATCCATTCCCCAGTGAGGCCTAGCTAAGGCAGAGGACCACAGGACTCCACTGTGTCACCTCCTGGCCCCCAGTGCTGCCTGCGGGGCTATCCATTTTGAAATTTCCTGGGATTATGAGTCTTTCCTTGCAACAGATTGCCGAAAGAACCTTCCCTTGCTTTTTCTGCTGTTGGTGTTGTCAGTGTTGTAACAGATTCATTTATGAGAGAATGAAGACCAAATATACATGAAAAAGAAAGAGTCACAAAAAGAAGCGACCAGGTGATGTATGAGCAAGGGAGCTGTCCTGATCTGACTCCACTGCTCCATCTCATAAATTCTCCACACAGCTTTGGCACCCCTGGCTGACCTCAGGCCTCATTTAGACTGTCAGCTCCTCAGGGCAGGTGCTTGTTTGTCCCGTCAAGTACCATGCACGGCTGGCTGTGCCCCTGGATGGGCAGTCGGACTTTCCTACAGGAAGATGGCAAGTCTGTGTCTGGGTGAAAATAATCCTCCTCTGTTCTTCTGTCCTGACTGTCTGTCCGGAAGCTCCCTGTGGGGCAGCAGCTTTCTGTGGAAGAGCTCTCCCTCAGTGCGGTGGCAGCAGGGGGTTGGGCGTATTAATTTGGTGCAGATGGTACAGAGGCAAACCCCTCTGGGGTAGTACCTGCCCCTTTGTCTTCATGCTCAGCTCAAAGGGAAGGCAAAGAGGATTAAAAAACAAACAAACCCCAAGCCCCCTTTCTGTGAAATGGCATCTTAGTGTGGGAACCTCTCTCCTAAGGAGGGAGAATTAAGCAGATCCAAAGGCAGACAAGGGTGTGTGTGTAGCAGGTCTGAAAGGCAGACAAGGTGTGTGCGTAGTAGGTTTAAAAGGCAAAGAAGGGAAGCAGGGTGTGTATGCCGGAGCGAGCCGGCAAGCACCAGACGAGCCTCGCTCCAGCCCCGGCTGAGGCAGCCGAGCCGGCTCGCGAGGGATCCCAGCTCGAGGAGGGGAGGCAGCCCGCGCGGGGGCGGGGGCGGGGGCGGGGAGGAGGCCGGGGCCTCCCAGCCAGGCAGGGACCACCTGGCCCCGCGAGGGCACAGCGCTGCCCCTCCGCACCGCCCGCAGTGCCCCGGGGCGTGCCCGGGCTTTCCCCCGGCGCACCGCTGAGGGCGGGGGGTCCTTTTCTTTAGCTCCCCGCCCCGCCCTCCGGCCAGAGGGCAGCGTAGCCGTGCCCTTCCCGGGGGCCGCCCGCCTGGAGAGGCAGTCGGAAGCGGGGGGCGGCGGCAGGAGGTCCGTCCTGGCTCTGGAAAGTCACCCTCACGGAATCGCACAGAGCAAATAAAATGTTTAAAAAAAGATCAATTAAAAACATAACCCCCCGGCCCGCGGCAGGCGGCCGGTCCGGGCGCTCCAGGCCGGGTGTTGGCGGCGGCCGCGGGCGGGCGGCGCTGCGCGGAGGGGCGCGGGGAGCCGTCGCGAGCGGCGCCGCGGGCTCAGTCCGGCTCCGCGCGTGTGCGCGGGCACTGCTCCCCCCCGCCCCTCGCACCGCCCCTCCTTGCATATGCAAATCCGCCGGAGCGAGGATGCTGCCGCCCCTTCCTCCCCTGCGGGCTCGGGTTCCTGCACACTTGGGCTCCAGCCCGTGAGATGCCCCAGTGCCGCTCGTCTCCCTGCAGCAGCAGCAGCCGCCGCCGGAGCCCGGGCACCTTCCCCGCCTTCCCCCGCTCGGCGCCAGCCTGAGCCGCGCCGGGGGGAGCTGTCCCCTGCCCCGGCCCGCCCCGAGGGGAGCTTGGCGCGGGGCTGCCATGGGCGCGGGGCTGGACGGCGCGGCTGCCCGCTGCGGGCTGGGACTGGGATACTTACTGCAAATGCTCGTGCTACCTGCCCTCGCCATCCTCAGCGCCAGCAGCACCGGCTCCGCCGCGCAAGGTAAGGCTCGGCTCGGCTCGGCTCAGCACCTCCGTCCCCGCGGCACCGCCGCCGTCTCGGGGCTCCGCTCCCAGCCCTGCCCGCGGTCGGGGTCGGGGTCGGGGTCGGGGCAGCTCTGGAGCTCGCCGCGCTGAACCCACCCGTGTGGCTCCGCAGGCAGCGCCTGCCCCTCGGAAGCAGCCGCCTCTGCTGGGGAAGGCTCCGCCGCCTCCGCTTTGAACCCGCCGCCTAGCTCCTCTTCTTCCCCACTTCCACCCTGCAGCTCAGGCTGGGCGTCCGCTGCAAGCGGAGAAATGCATCCGTGTGGTAGCGAGCGGGGGTAGAGCTAGGCAGAGTAAGGGGGCAACTGGGTGGATTTTGTTTCTTGCTCTGGCTGGTGGCATCTGCGGGCTTGGTGGAGGAGCGAGAGAGCCCTGGGGTCATGACACTTTTTTTTCTTTTTTTTGAAGAATTTTTTTTGCGAAGATTTAGTTGGTCTCATACAAGAGATCACCTCTCTCAGGAGTTCTGATTCCTGGAGGCATGAAGGCACCAGCCAGGGCAGAGATCACGGTAAAAGGCTGGTGATGGGGAGAGTCCAGCCCGCAGCTCGGCCTCACTCTTCCAGCATCAAAATAAGAATGAGAAAAAGGCCACTCAAGTGACACGGCCAGCTCCAGGAAGATGCAGTCCAGCAGGAAGAGATAAGCTGCTTAGTCCTGGGAGAGTGAGGAAGGCAGGCAGGACATGGTGAAAGGGGAATGAGTCCGGGTGGCTAGTGCTTCTTTGTATGTTCCCTTAGCTGTCTCTGTCAGTCCCTGGCAAGCTGAGGAGCCTGGGGCTTGATATGTCTTCTTCTTGGCTGTGCTCAGCTGGAGCAGATCCTTCTTGGGCTGTTTTTTATCTTTTCTCTTCCTCCCTAAAACATAATATATTCACGGGGAGTTAATATGTGTGTATGTGTATGGAGCGTAATATAATCCTTTTTTGTTATGCTTGTTCAGTTTTCTGCAAAGAAATCTGGAAACCTGGGCTTTTGACATAGCCTTGAGGTGACTGTAAATGGCCCCTTCAGAATGATCACAACTTCAGGCCTTTCAGTAAATGGTTAGCTACATCGGGCGCACCACAAAATGTACCACAAAATGTATTGGCTCTGCATGGTACAGGTCTTTGCTGCCTACAGGACAGACTCTTCCTTGTACTCTAACTTGGCCTAAAACTTTCCTTGTCTCTACCTCCCCTCTGCAACTCCTGCGAGGAGCACCAATAGTGGAAGGAGCGGGAATGGGTTGTTGCTTCTCCTGCCAAACCGTTTTCACAACTTGAGCCGTATATGGGGTGGGGGGAAGAGAAGTTGCTCTTACGTGTGGGTGTGATGCACATAATGAAGACGAGCAAGTTCATTATAGCATTTGAAAAAGCTGTTTTCATGGTTACCAAGAAAAAAAGGAAGAAAGAAATCTGACAAGTTATTCTTTTCCTTCTCAGTCAAGGAATATCATGTATTTGAGGAACAAAGAATTTATTTGGGAAGGCTAGCAGGATGTATGTGACAGAATTCTTTTAAAATATTATCTCACTAGAGAGGTGCTTGAGAGGACCGTGTGACTTTTACCCTGTATAATCACCCTATGATTGTAAAGCATACTCCTTTATGGTCGGTTTGATGGCACTTATACCAAAGTGCTGCTGATTGCTCTGGGCTCCAGAGGACTCCTGCTACCTCTGCCTGACTGTCAGGAATCTGACGGCTTGCTGGTTTATGGGTTAGTGTTGCTGTATTTGTTGTACACCATGTCTGACTGTGTGTAGCTATTCTGACCAACTTCCTCTAAATACCAGGGTCCACTTACTCTCCTCTGTGAGTTGCTTACTTTAATATTAGACCTGACCTTATCCAGTATAAATAGGTGTCATTGGAAACTTGTTCATTGAAAAGGAAGTTACAGAAAATATGAATAAAACAAGCATCAAGTATTGTATCATATTTCTTCTCTTTTCCTTGTGCCATCATTTTGTCTCATTGGCAACGTAAGTGTTTATGTGCATGGAGATAGTAATGCATTTGTTGAACTAGATGTCAGTGGATCTGTATCAGTGAATGTGCTTGTAGATAATGCTGGTATCTAGCGAAAGAATCCTTTTTGATGAAACTGGACAAAGGCTAGAAAGGCATCCTGCTACTAGACAGTCAGGACAACTGTAATTTAAATGACGGATGGGATGAGTGGGCAGGGGAGAAACTCCAGGGTTCAGCTCTCTCTGACCTCAAATCTTGTAGGAACAGAGAGCCCCTTGCCATTTCAGGTTGATACCAATATGTCATGGTTGGTATCAACCACACCAACCATATTCAATTTCTTAGTTGCATCTCTTATCTTTTGAATATGCATGCTCTTCAAAAAATAATGATGTGTAACAGCTATGAAAGATATTGGACCTGGTCCTTCTCAGACACTGAATAGGTGAGGAATTGCTAGGCCTTCAAGATTTGCAGAAGGTATCAGTGTACAGTACAAAGAGATTAGTTCCATAAATATAGCCATTTGAGGCAGAGCGGAAGATATCTGTGGCAACCCTTTATGTTGCAGAAAGCAGGGCATTGTGGCACCTTAGAGACTAACCAGTTAGAGACATAATCTTTCATAAGTGATAGCTTGCTTCATCAGATGTAATGGTGTTGTCTATGGAAGCTGATGCCTGTCTGAACCATTTAGTCTCTAAGGTGCCATTCTGCCTTGCTTTCTGCCAGACTTGAAACTCATCGTGGCTAACTGCCTTTCCCAACCCTTTACATTGTTTGCAATAGAAAGTTTATTACTTGCCAGAATAGAAAAATCCAAGGAATGTGGTTGGGATGCATTGATTTATTTCTCCTTTGCATCTCTTTCTTTTTCCTTTTCCTTTGTTCAGTTCACACGTACAATTTGAATATTGTAATATTTGAATCTGGCATTTTTTCCAGAGTTGGGGATTTTCTGACCTGTAATTTTGGTTTGATGACCATATGTCCTTCACATCCCATTCTTTAATGCTGCCCTACCACAAAAAAGTGCTACAATGTAACCATACCCTTGTTAGGAACTTTTCTTTCTATATACCATTGGGCAACTTTTCTTTTATGTCAATTCATTCTTTACCAAATAATAATATTATTTGTTTTCTATTAAGCCCCATTCAAAATCCTTTTCTGTTTCTTCTAATCCCTCCTAATTTGGGAATATCTACACTTTGAATCATTTTTACGTCCAGTAATAGTAAAGAGTCAAACTGAAAGTCATTTGTCTGAATCGCACGCAGAATTTTCTGATCTTTGGACGACTTAGATTCATATTACTGCTGGTTTGGGTTTTCTAAAATATGAATCCAGTTAATGATATTTTCCAAAAGAAAAGATGTCCCCCTCCCCACCCCAGCTTTTCCATTTCTATCATGTGTAACAGTATTAGTTATTTGTCTGATGAAGAGAAGATAGGTGGCATTGTGTTAATTTTACTTGGTTTTAAAATAATTTCTTTACAAAGTGGTTTTATCCTCTCCCCTTCCACTTTTGAAACAACTGAATGGTACTTTCAATGGTACACAAACTTTCTCTTTCTTCTTTTCTTTCCATTCCCTCCTGCAAAATAAATTCAATACTTGAAAAATTGGTGATGATCTCCCCCTCCCCGAGAGGTACATACTACTTCATATCAGCATCTCAGTGTACACTGTTCAGCAGAACTACATTTATGACTAATCTGTAATGGAAGAACATACTGTTTCTACTTTATTAACCATTTTCATTTATTGTCTGGAAATATTTTTTCTCTGCTTGTCAAGAAAGACTTTGAAATATCCACAAGAATAGTTCTCAGTCTTTTTAGACTCGAGGTACCCATGGATAGACATGAAGTACAGCTCAGAAAATGTCAGCTCTAAATTTTCACTTTTTTTTTTGATTACAGAAAAATAATAGAGCAATTCTTCTGTTGCAAAGAACTCAGAGTCCACAAAAGGGCAGAATGTTTGTTAACACTGTGGATGCACATGCTAAATGCAGGAAATTCAAATAGGCATCATGCTTGCACACCTAACAGTGCTGCTGTTGCATGGCATTCTATGTCACTCGTGATAGGATCTCAGAGTACCCCAGGGTGCCATGGCACCATTGTTGAAAATCACTGGTCTACTAAAATATATAAGTTCAAAGGGATCCTAACACATATCCCCCAAATCCAGCTTCTGGATATTGGAGGATCAGAGAGCTTAACAAACCACACTCAGTCCCTAATCTGATATTCAAGATCAGAGCTCATCTCTATAACAGGCTAAACAAAAAAAGAGGATTCATACAATCCCAGGCTGGAAGGTAGGGGGCTCCCAAATCTCAGCATCAACCACATATCTGAATTAAAAGCAATACAAGCAGATTTCCAGTAAGATTTATATCCAAATGACTGCTCTGTGCATCTAG
Organism: Crocodylus siamensis; assembly: GCF_052110815.1. Taxonomy (NCBI): domain Eukaryota; kingdom Metazoa; phylum Chordata; order Crocodylia; family Crocodylidae; genus Crocodylus; species Crocodylus siamensis. Next base: position 152,443,123 of record NC_143396.1, on the reverse strand, counting down.
ATTGATGGGAATCAGCTATCACACTTATCCATGTTGTGCAACCTGCATTAAAAGTTTTTACAGAAGTTATCCTGTAGCTGTCTTTTTGTTAGACCCTCAGGTCCTCCAGTAAGGCACTTGGATATTGTGGTGAGCATGATACAGACAGATTTATGGACTAGTAGTAATGATGGCATAGGAGCTGGGCTGACAAGTTAAGATAAAAGGTGATGCATATTAAACAGGTTTTGTTCAGTTGTTCTGAGTGAAAAGTACATTTTTATGCGTAACCCCCAAAACCTAATTAAATTAAAGTGATAATTTAAAAAGAAAACTATAAAAGAGCCATATGTGCAGATATTTGTCCTAACCCAGTGTACCCTTTATTAGCAACAGCAGCAGTTTGAAAATGCTTGGTGTGGAAAAAGTGAAATATAACGTGTGAATATACTAACCTTTTGGGGATACACTTCTTAATTAAATACCTAAATGCATCTTGTTGCAAAAGGAGAGGGGGAAGACTTAATTATCTTGATGCATCAGTGGACCGTTTTTATTTGAGAGCATGGATGTAACAGTATTTGTGTCAGTAAAGCAACTTCTGAGGAGTATTTCACAATGAATGGATACACCCAGTTCAAACTTTTTTTTTTTAATGTGCTCTCTCAAATTTTAGTGGGGTTAACTGTTTGGGGCCAGATTTTGCCACTCTTACTCACATGAAAGAATATCTTAACATTGCACTTGTCCTCTCTGAAAGCCAAGTAGCCTACTGAGGGCACTTTCTGATTTGAGGTGCAACTTAAGCAGGTCACATAAAGTTAATGGGGCTACCTCCAGAGGACAGCAATTCTTTGTGAATAAGCAAGACTGAATCTCGCTCTCTTTCTGTCTGTACCAGCCCCAAACCATAATGTTTATTAAATGTGTCCCGATGTCCTTGCCTGCTATTATTGTTCCTACTTGTAACTTGGTGTCCTATATAATCAAACTATATAGATCTCTTAAATCAGTTTCACAAATAACATTCACACTTGTGTTCAGTCATTTTATATGAATTATTGACCAAGATTTTAAAACTTCATATGTGCTCTGTATTCTGGGGCAAACCATGTATGCAACACTAAATCTCTGAACCAAGAAACAACATTACACATGTTAAAATGATTTTCTTAATTTAATTTTCAAATACAATATGTCTGAAAGCAAGAAAAAAGTGATGTTTCAAAACACACACTAATCAATTCCATAGCTGGTCTGTAGATCAGAAGAAAAGGAAATGTGCATTATATTTATATTTATATAGCATTTTCAAATGATTATGCTAACTTTTGTTACATTAGTATAAAACTGATGTTGTGAGAGAGGTTGTTTAGGCTCCGTCTTAATAGATGCAGGACACCATCAATTCCTGTGGGAGTCAGAGGAGTTCAGGCTAACTGGAATATTACAGGGGATATTTTTTTTTGCACTTTGTATGATGAGGCTGTTTGTGTTTGCACGAACTCCTAGGCATATCTGTTATTTGAAAAATGAACCTAAATGGGGAAATTTCATTCTATCTAGCAATTCAGTAATCTTGTTAGTAGTGGCCCATTCTATAATGTATAAGCAAGTTTGTTTCCTGAAGTTTAATTCATTCTCATATCTTTCTGTGATTTGAATGAACCTAATCAAATCTTTGAAGAGTCAGCTCCAATTATCCTTTTGCAAAATGGCACAAACAATGCTTCTGCACCCTGCCATAAAAAGGTTTTGTAATTTCTGCAAAAAGTAAGGTGCTTCTGTGGGGCTAAATCCTGCTTGTGTTGCTTACAAAGTTGGTAGGGAGGTTATTGTCAATTAGATGAGGAGGACTGAATTCATTGTAGAAAATCAGACGTTCAAAACGTTATTTTGATTTAACTTAAAAGGTTGATTCAGTTCATGCCATTGGTGAGCATTGATCTGAAATAAAGTTCAATTTAATCATAGGTGTTTTTTCTTTGGGGTGCAGTATGTTTCAGTGTAATTATATCAGTAAAGAATAAATAGTATTTTTTCCTCTCCCCTTCTTATTTATTTATATTTCAGTGGAGAGAAAGAGAAATGTTTTAGTTTGTCAAGCATACACATTATTAGCCACCCGGTGGAGGTGTTCAAGTTTAGCAGGCAGTAATCTTGGTGTCAGTACTGATAAAATAGTAATTACATTGCCTGTCATCTTCATTAGCCATTTTTGCTTTCAGATTCTACTTGCAATGATGAAACAGTATATACTTTCAAAGTGCAAGTCGGGGATCAAATCCAAAAAATAAGAGGTAGGCAGGGTTTTTTCCAGTCTACTGCCACCACCAACATAGAGAGCAGTGTCGTACAGAGGCATAGTTCAATGCTAACTGCTTCCAAGGACTGAAAAAGAGCAGTGATGTTGTACATGATTTATTATGTGCTCCACAGAGTCCAGTCTCAAGATAAGACACTTTTGAGCATTTCATCATAATATAGTCCAACAGGCAGTCTTAGGGAAATGGCATTTACTCCTTGGGATTCACATTTTATCCAAACAGTAACTTAATTTGTATCACTTGTTTTGAAAGTGTAAAATGTAAGTCTATACTGAAAATGAAAACAAATGTGAGCAGGAATGTGCCCAACCCAATTGTAGCAGAACTCGTCTGTCTTTTTAGTTTTGCAAATACCATATTTACCTTTGTCAACTTTTACTGGGATATCCACTTTTGTTTTTTATAAATAGTGAGTGAAATCTTGGCCCTCCTGGAGACAATGGTAAAAATGCCCATTTAGTTCAGTGAGCTGAATCTTTCACCCAGTTTTTTTATTGTTGTTGCTTCTGTTTAAATTAAACATGCAGTGATTTTTACAAGGTGCCTCTGGTATAATTTTTTTTTCATTTTGAATCTTGTCACCACACTGCTACAGTGAATGTGACATGAAACTGATAGTTAAGCTGGTGGCCCCATACAGTAGTCAAGGAAAATAGCATAATGCCACAAGCTATCCGTGTCCTTTTCCTCAGGGCTACCTTTCCAAAAGCAAATAATATAAAGGCAAGTGACTCAGAACACTTAATGAGAACTACAAAAGGTCCTTCCAGCTTTTATAAGGTTGGGAGAGGACTGACATACAGCCTCTCTCCAGGCTGCCATTGCTTACAGCTGCTTCCTATTTGCTCTTAAAGCACCACACTGAATTACTTATGATAAGCAGGAGACTTGGGCTGTCATTGTAACCCATTAACACTGGGACTTGGGGGCATCTCTTTAGCCCTTGTCAAACCATTATCTAAAAAAACTAGAGCTGGTCAAATATAGTCATTCAAAACTTTTTGTTTTTAAAACTAAAGTATCAAAATCATGGTGGAAGATATTTTAGCCAAAAATATTTTAGATAGATTGGATTGGCAAAACTGAGAGACATGTCTATAGTACTTTGTGAGCTTGCTGCTTCTCTTTGCCATCCTGTTTGTAGAATAGTGTATCTAGAATCAAGTGCTGTTACACAGATCCTCACTGGTGCCAGATGTCCGCTTAGCATAACCAAAGGGGATGTTTCAGAGAAGGGGAAGCAAAGTTATTTCAAAGTCCATGTTTGCACCCCCCAGACACCAACAGCACTTGGAGCCCAGGGTGGTCCTTAGTGCAAGTCAGAGCAGTCTCAAGAATGCTGTAGCTTGCATCAGGGGTGTAGGTTGCAGCTGTATTGGTCTAAGAACTTAGGCAGACAAGGTTCTTCGGGTGAATCCAATATCTTTTATTAGACCAACTCAAGAGTTGGGAAGATTCTTCTTACTAAGCTTTTGGGCATAGACACCCTTCATCAGGCTGAGAAAGCATCTGCAGATGGTCTGTGCTCTTCCTGGATGGAGAGGTAAAGCAGCCAGAGGCCAGTACCTATGCAAGAAACTAGCTTACCTCACCTTCTAATAGCCCTATCTGGATAGTAGCAGGAAGCCTTGGAGCATCAATGTCTGGCCATGATTTTCACTTTTCCTTAGTATATCCACTATCCTGGTGAGACAGAGGGGCATGGCACAGGCAGTGCACCAAATGAAAATCTCTCTCCTTCCTGGGGAGTTCTCCAGATGCCTGTTTAAATCAGTTTTATCCATGATTTGTATCACTGTAGAGTGGGACAGGGTCTATCCTGGTGCATAACAATAAGTCTCTTTAATCCTCAGTAATATGCTGCAGGCCTAGGTAAGTAGCTATCATTATGTCCAAATTTGCAAGTGGACAAACGGAGGGAAATATGTAAGGTTATTTCCCCAAAACCATACATATTTATGGCAAAGGCAAGAATATGACAGGTAAAAATTCCAAGGCCCAACATTATGCTCTTTGCTGTCCTTTTCCTTTGTAAAAATTTGGAAGATAGGTGCCGAGGAATGCTCCATTGAAGGTTACCGAATTGCTTCATGACTTTGAAGCTCTTACTGCTCACCCATACTTTATTTATCGATATGGTGGTATCTAGAAAAAAATAAGTATAAAAGCCTAAGGACAAAATATTGTTTATTACTCAGGAATAGGATGTTTGCTAATAAATCTTAACTGATGAAAACTATGGTAGGGACTAGTCACAGAAATTAATGTTATTACTCAGAATTTACATAGATCAAAGTCTAGTCCATTGGAGTTGCTTCGGTAGAAATACCATAGCAAGTGAAATCAAAATAACACCATTCATTGTTATCTGTAGTGCAGAAATATCTTATCTGACAGTACATCCCACATGTCAGTCACTCATCTTATACTCATAACATCCTTATTCGTCATAAACATTTTGAGGTTGCGTAGCTAATCAGCTCTCCTCCTGTTGAGGTAACATTATCAAATATGGTGCTAAGAAGTGTGGAAGGGTTCTACTGACTGGCCTGTCAATGGCCATACATTTTCTTATTATATAGTGTCTACCAATTCACTTGCAGTCATTTTCATGAAGCAAAATAGCTTTATTTCTTAGTCTCATGCTGACTAAAAGGTTGAAATGTTAAGCTGTGTGGATTAACACAGTATCCTTTGAGAAAAAGGAAAGTTTTTTTGGTTCCCCAGGATTGAAAAAATCTTGAATTTCATCAATTATATACAAGGAAACAGTTACTTTTCAGAAGAGATTGATTCTACCTCAACTACTTTGGAAACTTGTTTAAATGCATTTTGTACATTTTGTGTTAGGCAATGTATGGTGATCACTGTAGGAACATACATAGTACAGAGACTTTGAGAACAATATTCCTGTCATAAACTTGCTGAAATGATTGTAGGCAGATGATTAATTATACTCTTATATGTTTGTTTATTTTTTATTTTTAAAAGGCATGGTTTATCTTTGTCCAGTCCCAACATGTGCTTATGTTGGAAAATATACAGATTGAGGGAAAATAATGTAGTTTCACTGAATGAGGTTAACTGCAGTTCAGTGATATAAAGTCTGAGGCATAAAAATTAGCATACATGAATATCAGAATAGCAGTCTGGCCTGGTTCCTTACTTATTTACTTTAGATTTATAGTGGTATAAGTTTAAACTGAGCTTGGTGGAGTTACTCTTTGCTCTGATAGAAGTGAGATGATAAATTGTTTTAGTCTGAATGAGCAAAATTTTTCTCTGCAAAGTTAGCTCACAATTTTGCCAGTTTCTTGGTTGGTACAAAAGGATTCTTCCCTCCTCTCTTAACATTGTTAACAATGACGCTCTGTGTCAGCCTTATTACCACAACTTTGCAAATAAAGATCTACCAGGACTAACAAGTCACAATTTCAGGAAATCCCCATTAACAAAGCTATTCAAAGTCAAGTCTCACTGTTACCTGTGATCAGCAGAAGCTATAATAAAGCCTACAATTGCTCCTTCCTTTGGTCAACTCTTTTGGCTACTGTTGCCAGTTAACTCCAACAACAAGCCTTTTAGATTAGCCTTTTAAGGAGTATAGATCCAAGTAAACAGTTTTATACATTTATTAACAGGTATATAAATGAGCAAGAAATGAAGTCTGACCCTTCAGGCTTGGGACAGAATTTACACACAACCCGGTTTTAAGTGATCAGAAACTGGTTTAAACCTGTAAAAGAACAGATATTCACTGCACATAAACTGCTTTCAGAATGACCCAAACCAGTTTAAGATAAACCTGGTTGGGTCAGCAGGGGTTTTCAACCTTTTTGGATCAGTGTACCCCCTTCAGGCCACATGCCTACCCATGCAGCCTAGCATGGGGGCACTGGGGAGCCCCTGCCTTGGGGGGGGTTTCTCATGCCTCCGCCCCAGGCAGCTGAGGGGAATTTCTCCCGTCCCCAAACCCTTGCCTTACCTGCTGCATCGCAGGGATCGTCCAGGGAGAGGAGGGAAATTCCTTTGCTCCCTTGCATCAGTTTTGCCTCCGACTCGCAGCAGCTAAGGCAAAATAAGCTGCAGAGGAGCAGGGGAATTTCTCTCCACTCCCTGGGCCTTGCAGCAGCTAGGGCAATGGGTTGTGGAGTGGAAGAATTCTTCTCGGCTCCCTGGGGCTGCCCCAGGCTAGGGGACCCGGGGCTGGGGGGAAAACCCCAAGGTAGGGGCTACCCAGCACCCAGCCTGGAGGACTTTTTCTCCCTCCCTCCTGGGGGAATGGCTGAAGCAATCAGCAGGTGGGAAGGGGGAGGGTTTGTCTGCAAAAGTTATGGGAATATATTAGAGGAGAATGTGATCTTTCATTTGCAGACTTGGCTCAGCAGTGGTGGGCCAGAATGACCTGGGTTAATCCCCAGGTAGGCTGGCACGAGGATCTAGCTTTTGCAGGTGCCACCCCTACCACTGCTTCTCGCTGCACACAGCCATGGCATAGGCAAAGCTTGCCCCCGCCTAGCTATGAAGCAGGTGAAGCTGTTTGCTGCCAAACCCTGCTGAAGCCCCTTTAGTCTGCAGGCCAGCTCCAATGGCTCTGAAAGGCTTGCACGCTGTAGGTTAGTGACTGTGGATTTTCTTGGTTAGCCAAGAACTTGCATTAATTCTATTGTATTAGTATCTATTGTTCCTCATTTTGGGACAAGTTTGTGCTTTTTGTTTTGGCAAGTCATCATAGACATGCCTCCAGGAGATTGCTTTATGTCTCTTGACCAGTTTTGGATAGCTAAAGTAATTTCTTCAGTTTGTTGCTCAAATAAACCTGAGCTGCCCTTTTATTCATTCCTCACAGGTCTACTGAAATGGAATTAGGGTGCAATTTGTCATCCCATTCTCTTAATTAAATTAACAGTGACTGGGAAACTACAAAGTAAGTCCAGAGATGTAGAGGTCAGTTGGGATGCTAATTAAATTATATTCTCTACATTGTCACACCGGTGGCCAGATGTTTTCCCATCTATTGTATGTAAGTGGATTTAGGCACCCAAGTGTGATTCTGTTCCTCCATGTTCAAATACTTGAAATCCACTAATGCATTTACTTTGTAACATGCTGTCATTTTACCTTGAAGAGGAGATTGAAGACCCACTCACCTACTGTATTAACTGTTTCTCTGGGATTTGAGCAGTGTGAAATGGATTCACACTTAAGCACCTAAGCCCACTTAAGTGCCTATTAGTCAGAATTGAATTTGGTCTCTGGTGTTTAGAAGTGGGGCCCTTTAGCCAGATCCTGATCTGATATAAATTGGTATAGACCAAATTTCATTAATGCCAGCTTACATCAGCTGATTTCCTGTGTTAGGAATGTACTAAAGATACTGTATATTGAAATCTGCTTTGCAATATTTAGTTTATACAGTGACGTAAAGCAGGCGAACTTTGTAGTCTGTTCTATCCTTGGCTTCCCCCATGAAAGTAAATGGGGCTTTGAGTAAAGGCTCTATTAGAATGGCAAGATGTTGCTCATGCTGTGGCTCTGTTCCCTTAATGTATTATTACAACAGCTTACATTAGTGGCTCCTAACCCCGTGAATCTTAAGCCATGTGGGGCTTTGCATCTCTACAGGTTATTCTTTCTTCCTGGGCTTGAACAGGGTGTCTGCCAACATCCTGGCATCAGAGTAGAGCAAGCTTCATGGGGGGAAATGGAGACTCAGAGGAACATGCTGTCACAGTAGGAAGGCACAACACATAGAGCGGGGGGACTTCTCAGAGATGGTGAAAGGCTTTGAATGGCCTTTTGCTGAGACTTAAATACCTATGCTAATACTGAATATCTACAGATGTAGTCGTATTAGCTCTAAGAAATTTGTTGCATATGTTTTGTTTTTTTAATGGATAAAATTCACCCCCCTGTAAAGGACCAACACAAAGCATACGTGCTACTCAGATGAGTTTTAAAACATCAGAATAGAGCAAAGTATGTCATTCTTAGAATATGGGCCGGCGCTTAGAACAGGGAGATGATATGCTGAATGATTGTATGGCTTTCCATCTCTCTGACATGTACTGAAGTGGGTTTTCAGCTGTTAAAATTAATTGTTCATTGTTAAAAAAGCTAATGGCTGAATCCTGTCGCCCATTGGCTTGTATCTCCTTTGCTGCCTAATGAGTCACTTGAGACTGGCACCCTAATATGAGACAGAAGAATCTGGGCATACATATGTACAGTTTTGTAATGATTTTCTGCCTGAGTAGTCAGCAGGGTTTGAACCCAAATCATTTAGCAGTGAATTTGAGCAGAAAGAGTAAACTCTGTGGTTGATACCAGTCATAGGTTATTATCCTGGATGAATTAGTAAAATGAAATATGATGTACACTTTCCTTTGCAGTCAATTGTTTTGCTTTGCTAGCTTCTGAGCATTGCTATCCTTCTAATCTTTCTCTATAGGTCTTATTTTCTCAGCACAAATTAAATGTATAACACTTTATTTGTGTAATGAAATGAGCATGTCCATTGTATAAAAATGGCTTGGAGGGGGTGGGGGGAGAAACAGCATGAATTTATTGACTTTCCCTTAAATGTTTGTGTGGATTGTAGTCTCCAGAGGAAAATCATAAATCTGCATTGATAGGAAAACTGAATTAAAATAACTGAATGACACTGTTTCGTCTGTTCATCTGCCACATGTCCCTGATGAGCTTAATCTGTGAGTCTAATCTATGGTTTTTATTACCAAAGTTCTTCTTACTTTTAAAAAAAAGTATTTCATGACCATATCTTACTCTCCTTATCCAGCCAGTCATTTTCACTGACTTACATGTGACCTACTCATTTGAATAAAGCAAACAAGATTTGGTGTTTTGTCTTCAAAGTTCTTTCACCCCCCAATACAAATGTAGAAATCTGTTTTTTTCTGTTTGGAGGCTGGGCTGAGGTTAAATTGGTTTTAAAGATAACAGAAGATTTCAGTGTCCTTGGGTTTGTTTTGCATTCAGTGACAGTCACTAAATCAGAGGAAAGAATGTTCAAACAACACACTTGACAAAAAGTGATTTTTATAAAAAGGGTCCATTCCTGCTAATAGCACATAACCCCACTGACATTAAAAGTCCATTAGCTAAACCCAGTTTAAACAGCAGCTGATGCTATGTCAGCTAAATATATACTGGATTTTTTCACATAATGCAGCAATAGCACTTCTGTAATTTTTCTAAAACTGTGTATATTAAAGATAGCAAATGTCATCTGATAGTAGTAAGATGAAGCTCTTGCACTAAAGCAGGGAAGAAATTGTAATCAAACTAAAGTAACCATCTGGTTACATTAACAAGAAGCATATAAATGATAACATGAAAGGCCAAAGGTAACAGTTTTGAAAATTAAATTCAAGATAGTTTGGGAAAGTTTAGTGAGTGTACTTCTCAAAACCAGTAGCACTATCACAAAGGTGCATATGGGAAGTCAACTGGAGTTTTTCTTCTGGAAAAAGCATTGAATTGGATTTTTTTTTAAGCAAAAAGGATGCTTTATTGGTATGTAAAGAAATATACCTGTTTTCAGTGGTTTGAAAGCATTTGAGCTTCCAGAGTGTTTGTATAATAGGTTTAAAAGTAAGATCATCATTACTAGGCAATTAATATCTAGCCCTGCTACACCCAAAAACACAGACAAAAGTGTATTAGAACTAGTTGATACATGTTTGTTGAAAAGAAAAGAAAATGATAAATGACAATGCCATGAAAATAAATATGTTCTTTACAAAGCTTATTATTCATCTTCAAAAACACAAGCCAATTCTAAGCTTCTAATACTGAAATAAAGAGCCTGATAAGCACAGACAGCTTAGTACCCAAATTATACTGGGATCCAACCCCATTTTAATAAGCTATTTTAAAGTGTCCTAGGAAAACAGATATTGTGCTATAACTGTAATGCTATTGTGGAGAGTTTCTGAGGGTTGTTTAGTAAGCTAATGTGAGAGCTGGAACAAAGCAGTAATTAATCACTTAACTGTCACACACACAAGTACTGCGAAGTATTACTATAACCTCCTCCTCCCTCTATTCTAATATCAGTGCATTAGTGAAACCCTGTACAAGTACCAACAAATGTAGAACTTTCCTTTATGTGTGTGTCTTGGGGAGGCATAGCCTCTTCAAAAGTTATGGATCTGTATTCATAGTGGCTACAGACACTTTAACATGCACCAGTAGACTGCAAACCTCTTTAATATATCATGAGCCTAACTTTAATTATTATTTTTCCCTCAGTGCTGAAGCAGTTTATATCAGTAGTGTGCCCAGAAAAGAGCATTTTTTTTAATGAACCACAGGATTTAAGGAGGGTAATTTAATTGCATTAATTTTCCTTCTGGAAACTCACATGTAAACATATTACTACACTAAAGCCTGTTTTTAATTACAAGCAGTGACTTTTTCATGTTGACAGATTTTCACATGGAAACCTTTATTCAAACTGAGAGGGGACCTCTTTGCTATCATTAGTCCTTGCTGCTTAGTGCTTTGATCAAGGACAGTAAAAAACCATTTATAATTCAGTCTGAGCTTATATGTACCTATTTAATATAATTAGTAAACAAACTCCTGTTTATTAACATATTATTTGCGAAACTGGTCTGAAAAACTTGGTCTCTGGCACACACAATAACATTGTAAATATTTCATAATATATTTAAAATGTTTTGATTTTAATTCTGAATCCACTTTGGATTTTTAAGAATAAAGCATGGTTCAGAAATGACTTTTTCTACATGTTTTGCCTTGAGTATTGTGCACTTCCAGCTGTAAGATATAAAAAAAAATTATTGTATTTGGTTACAAAAATAAATATGTATGCATTTATGACCTGGGGGAATTATGGGATTGAAGTGTGATGGGGCTGAAAGGATGATATTGCTCAGATTGGAGCCGGACAATTGTTACATTAGTCATGAACGTTTTTCATAGCAAAATGCATTACAATGTCAATATACTTTGTCTTTTTGAAGGTTTTCATATGGCTGAGTATTTGTATATTGTATACAACGGCAGGTTTTTCTGAAATGCATATATAGTACTCTGTTAAGTTAAATTGATTATGAAGATTCAAGACTCCAGTGCTCTATGTAAAGTTTTAGTGACCACAAGCCAAATTCTTAATAGAGTATACGTCAGGAAAGTGGACATACAATATGTTTGACTGTGCAAATCTGTTGTTCAGCAGACCAGCCTGTCGGGTGAATTTTGGGTGTGGAGCTAAGTGCAGAGAGAAGGAAAAGGCCTATATAGCTTGTCCAAAGTTAAGGTTGTGTTTGGCCGATACCGATGACTGATTATTAACCAGTCATATTGGCCGATATGCAGCCCGGCAGTTTGGAGAGCAGCGTCCAGCCAATAGCTCTGTGCAGGAGAAAGAGGTGTGGGGGAGGGAAGGGGCATGATGGGGGGGGAGATCAAGGCCCACACAGTGAGGGAGGGAGTGGGGCTGGGGCAGGGGCAGGCTTTGCCCAGTTGGAGCATGATAGGCCATGGGATAGAGCCATGAGTGGCTTGTCCATGGGGCGCAAGGGGCTGGGAGGTGGCTCCCCATGCTATGTGCACCTTTGTGCATGGGGCAAGCTTTCCACTGTGACCTCTACCCAGTGGGAGGGGCTGGGCTGGGGCTGCACTCAGGGAAGGTGGGGGCAGCGCGTGCAGCAGCTTTGGGAGGGGAGCTATAGGGGGGGCAGCAGCCACCCCAAAATTCACCACAGCCATCCTGTAGCCCACCTCCCAGTGCTACTGCTGCCCACCCTGCTCCCACCCACCCTGAGCACAGCCCCAGCCCAGCTCCCCTGCCAGGAAGAGGCCGATGAAGGCCCAAGCCCACAGTGGGCAGCCTGCCTTCATCCTGTGTGCAAGTCTGGGGGGGGCACATACCTCCTAAGCTTCCCTTGCGGGTGTGCACAGTGGTGGGAGCTGCCCCCCTCTCTGCCCCCCAACACCCCATCCCACCCTCCTTCTGCTGGGTAGTGCCTGCCCCTGTCCCAGCTCCACTCCCTCCCTAACTGTGGGGGTCTTAATCTACCTACCCTTCCCTTCCCCACACCTGCTCTCCCTCCCCAGACTTACTGGCCAGACGCTGGTCTCCAAGCTGCTGGGCTGCATTCCTGGTCACGTGTGTGCTGTAGCTGCACACATGTGTGCAGCATTTATCCATGACATTATCAGCCACAATGGCCAAAAAGAAGCCTATTGCTGATAATATTAATTTTCCTTTTACATCAGTCTATATCGTATCAGCACTGGTATCAGTGCACCTCTAGCAAATAAGTGGGTTTTTTGGTTCAGTGGCTGAACCAAAACAGATGGAAAAGAATTTCAGTTCAGGTCAAGTCAAAATGAAATTACTTGTTTTGTTTTTGTTTTCTGGCTATAATGAAGAATTAAAAAAAATCATTTTGGATCAAATGAAACATTGTGCTTTATCTATAATGACGCATTTCTTTTTATTTTTGGTTTGCCTTTTACACCTTAAGAAAAGCAAATCAAGTTAAATTTGTAAATGAAATATTATTTCAAAATGAAATACTGAGATGTTTTCTGAAATATTTTCCCCATTTTTCCACCTGAAATTTCTGATAAGTAGTTCAAAACTCATAATATAACTATAATAAATGTTTGCCCAGCTTTATTATACATTCTTCTTGTACTTGCTATGACTCATAGTACCTCCCCTGCCCTTCTCTCCTCAGTGTCTTATCTTGTGGGAAGATTGAAAGAAGTCAGGGAGTTCTTTCCTCTTCCTCCACCTCCTCCATTCTTCCATTCCCCTAAGATCACTATGAAACAGGTACAGAGGGGCGCTTTAGCTTAATTCTTAGATTCCAGATCTATCTTGAGCCTGTCAGCCAAAACGTGACTTGGAGGGATATTTTGTATCCCCCATAGACAAAAAGTTGGGGGAAACCTGTACCATATCAGAGTATTTGGAAGGCATTGCACAGTTTCTTTCTCACTGGCATGACTGACATGTATGACAGATTGACTGGGAGTACTTGTATATTAGAGTGCAAACCAATTTCTGTAGTCACAGAACGTGGGGCCATATAACTCAAGAGACTGTCATTGAGGAGAAATCTTTGGACACTTTATCATGATTGTGGTGATAATGTTTCCTGTTGTTATTGCAGTTAGAAAAATGTCACAAAAAATCCTTAGCAAGTGTAAATCAGCTTTTGTCTTCAGGGAAACTACAGCAAATTACGCTAGCCTGATACAGTTTTCCATTTTATCTCAATGGCTGGAGGTGCATTTTTGGTGTGCTAAAAGTGGTTTAATTCCCAGCTTTTTCATCTGAAGCTAAATGCTGCCTTAAGTTCCATGACACAGCTGGTTTACCAAGATGCCATTAATATTATCTGAATTTAAGAAGCACAATAAATAACTCTTGTATGGTAATTTATACAAGTGAAAGGCTGAATTAAACCAAAATTCCTGCAAGTTCTGATGTGCAACAGTTCTAAATTGTGTGGGAATTTTTTTAAGGTAACTGTTTTTGTGGTAGCTAAGTATCTTTATACTCTGTGGCATGTCCCTTGAGTTCTTGTATATATTTGGGATTTTTGGTCACAGATCATTAAAAAGGCACTATTTGTAGTAGTATAGGGAGGCAGCTGGGCACCCAAGGCACAAGTACAGTGGGGACTTCTGGTTGCAGCTACTTTTATTTTCATCATCCCTACATCAAGTCAGTGTCTGGGGCAGTTGCTCCATTCACTTCACCCTAGTTACACCATTGACTTTGATTAAAATGAGAGGATTTACTCCATTTTAAAAATATTTCTTCCATATTTGCTAAAAAGATTTGAACATGAGTTTCATCATATAACTTCCTGCTTTTTTGCAGTAGACTTTTGAATTGTCCCCCAGACTAGTAAGTGGCTCTATGACCACATGTATTTATAGAGTCAACAATTTGCTTTTATGATGTTCCAGGTCTGTGTGTGTCTTTCTGTTCAGTACTAATCTCTATCTCTGTTTTGTTGGAAAAGCCACGATTTACTTCTTGAAAGACACTAAAATGTCAAAAGTTGGGAGGAGTTATATGGATGTGAGTAGTATGATGGCGATACTTGAAGAATTAAGGTTAGTCAGATAGACTCCTATGTAGTTAATAGGGAGACATGGATGCTTTCAAGGAATAATTCAGAGAGGTATCCAATGTAAATCAATACGTACAGGTGTGATCTGGACTCAATAGGCATTATTTCTCTTTCTTACTGATCTTAAAGATACTTTTACTCCTTTAGGTTAATTATGATGTACTGGAACAGGCTTCTCAAACCTTCCTCTGTCCCCAGAACACCTCTGGCAGTCAACAGTAGACACAAGGCTTTGGTTCTTGCTTCCAAAATGTTTATTATGCATTTAATACTTAGGCAGCCTGGCTACTCAGACCAGGTTGCTTCCATTCTTGTGTGGAAGCTTAAGTTTAAGTACCTGAGGATCTTTGCTGTCCAAAATATAAGCACTGAATGTAGGCATCAACTGAATTTGGCATTCACTGGAGGTGGTGGATATTCTAGATTGCCTTTATGCTATTTAGGCCCCTAAATTCAACATGAATTCTACATAGGTAACAACTTTACCAACCTGGATCTGGCCTCTGGTTCCCTGTTTTCTCTTGTCTATGGAATATCATATTAAAATGGAAATTGCTAATTGAGAATAATGTTATGTGAAGTACATTGAGTATAGGCAAGCTGCAAACAAACTTAGAGTTGAACACTGATAGTAGTTGTTAAACTACTATTAAATTACCTAGCAGCAGAAAATCACAGGAACAGATAGCTACATGATTATCTTCAGTACATCAGATACAAAGGCTCTACCATGTCTATTTTGAATTCAGTGTATGCAAGCTGACCATCAAAGATTATTTGAGAACGCACATATCTGCCATAGCTCTGAATATTTGACTGTGGCAAAGTTTATTAATGAAGATACTTGGGGAAAAAATTACCTGATGATTGGCATATTTTCAAAATACAATTATTCTGCCTTGTGCTTAGAATTGTCCATCAGCTGCTGCATTAATTAGGAGTAGGTGTTATGATCTTCAACTTCCAGTCAAACCATTAACTAATCAGCAATAATTCCCATTGTAGTCTGCCTTTCATAACAAGCACAGTTAAAGAAATTAAGAAGTTGTGTAGTCCCTTTATTATTTTGATTTGAGAACCACTAGAGAATTCAGAATAATATATGAGTGAATTAGATTCAGTAAAAAGGATCTTCAAACAGAAATATTTTGGAAAAGCCATATAGATTTTATTCTGCAAAAAAATGGATGCCTGAAGTTAGGCTCTGAAGATTCCAATTAGGTTCCTAAATTGATCCTTTTTCTAAATGTTGATCATCTAGCAGTTTCCACTAAGGTTTTTATAGAATAATAGAAAATGGGGGTTGGAAGGGACCTTAGGAGGTCATCTAGTCCAACCTCTTGCTCAAAGCCAGACTATCCCCATCTATATCATCCCAGCCAAGGCTTTGGCTAGCTAGGTCTTAAAAGCCTCCAAGGATGGAGAGTCCACAACCTCTCTGGGTAACCTGTTCCAGTATTTTTACTACCTTCCTAGTGAGAGAGTTTTTCCTAATATCTAACCTAAACTTCCCTTGCTGCAATTTGAGACCATTGGTCCTTGTTCTGTCATCTGCCACCACTGAGAACAGTATTGACCTCTGGGCTTCTAACCACTCACCCCAGTGTCTATGCCACCAGAGTAGGGTAAGCATAATCTATTTGTAAGAATCTTTTTGAAACTTTTAGCTACCATAAGCCCCTGGCAGACACTTAATTAAAGGTGCCATGGGATTAGATGTGTGACACACTTCCTGCCATGCACATGATTGTGGGATCAGGGATCAGATCATTGTGCCACATTGCCAGTGCAGGGAGAGCCTGGGATTATAATACCAGGCTCTCCCTTCACTGACCATTAGGAAGCCTGTCAGCTGATCCCTTCTCTGAGGCTTGGGAGCATATCTGAGTCAAGGGTTATAATGCAGCGTCAAGGATGGGAACGCTGATTAGCAAACTACTGCTTTCGGCCTCTAGGGTGTGTGAAGCCTTTGACTCTGTGCCCATGAGGCTGGGAGTCCCAGCTGGCTGCCTCTCCCAGCCTCTATGGTGTGTTGGACTGAAAGGCACCCCAGAGGCTGGGAACACAGATGAGTTGCTGCTTTTCACAAAGGGGCACATTGGAGTCGAGTGCTCCAATGCACCCCCATGTTTGGGAGCAACAGCTGATCAAGGCTCCCAGCCTTAGAGGCACATGGGCTTAACTCCAGTGCACCTTTGAGGCTGTGAGTGGCAGTCAGCTGATCAGCACTCGCAGCCTGGGGAGCAAATGGGAGTCAAGGGCTCCTGTGCACTCCCCAGGCTGGGAGCCCCAATCAGCCTTGCCACATGGAAATTTTCAAGGTGTGATGGGAACCAGCCACAGAGTTACTACACATTTGTTTGTAATAACTTTGTAGCTTATTCTTTATTTTATCATGCCATTCATTGTGTTAAGGTGTGGTTGGGTTACTATTTAAGATGTGATTAACTAGTCCTGAGGATGACATCTGCCAGGGGCCACGTGGAAGGATTTGGCAATTAAAAAATAACACATAACAGGCCTATTTTTCAGCTAGCTTAGCTGTTACAGCTTCACTAACTTCATTATGAGTTATGCTGATTTATGTGAGCTGAAGATCTAGCTCTAACTCACCAAGATTTCTCTGTAGCTGTATTCATAGCTAAAAGATTTTTGCTAACTTATTTGGCAAATGCAATCTCCATGACTGTAGGAATGCTATTAAAAAAAAAAAAAACAGCAGAAGCAGCAAGGCACATTAGGTAGGCATCCTGGTGTTAACAAAGAAATTCTTTGCTGCTAAACAAGGATGAAAAAACTTTCCTATCTTTACAGGATCTTGTGCCACTTAAAAGGAACCAAAAAAAAGAGGCCTCTAGGACAGCAATTATTGGTTAAAGTACTTTTTATGGCTGCTGGTTTTTTAAAATATATGGTATGTTTTAAAGAAAGATTATAGAGTTTGCACAGATTTTCTTTGAAAGGCTTTTTTTTTCTTTTTAAGCCAACTATCCCTTCACCACAGCAAGCCTGATAATTAAAATAAAAAGGCTGTACATCAGCATTCCCCCCATGCTGTCTACAGCTGTTTGTTCTTCAGAAAGCATCTTGTTTATAATAAAAAGTAAAATGAACTTTTCCAAGTAGGTCTCTTATTTTATCATGGATGTGTTTCCAGTTGTAGCAATGATCAATCTCTTTTGATCATCTGAACATTTAAAAAAAATCAAGTTATTCTTTTCTTTCCAATGCCTTGTGAACATGAATATGGAAGCCTTTTTTAGGGTTAGCGCCTTCTAGAATTATTTAGAATTAGTGGGAGGGGGGGAGAAAAAAGTTTTATTTCCCTGTGGAATCATTAATTTGTCAAGTATTATAGTTTTCTTTTTCTTTTTATTCCCTTGTGAAATAAAGTATGTGTTGTGTTTGGTGTAAAGACAAGAAAAATCTATTTCTGAATACGATGTATATCCTAAATCCAAAAGTATTTCTTCTCTAATTAGCCATTGCCTGGAAATTTTGAGGTAAGAATGAACCTATTTATTGGATTTGGTTTGTGGCATTTTGATCCTTAGACTGAAAAAATGTCATTTTGAGACTACGGTAGAATATGTTTAATAGATTATCCTAAACCATAACTCAGACAAAAATGCATGTAGCCAGCCAATCTTAAGGTCACCAGAATATGTTCGGTGTACTTCAGGCAACAAAGGGAAGATTATAAAGTAACTACTCTTTTTTGTTAAGACTGCAGTAAACACAAAGCTAACGTGTCCTGCATAATTACCACAGGGAGTTTTGCAATGGTCTTTTACTGGTAAGTTGTTTGTAATCAAGCAGCTTGAATCTTGCCTTGACATAAAGCAGAGGAAGTGGTTAGGAGACAGCCCTGTAATTATCAGCAACAGGTGCCCATAATGGAATGCCAGAGAGATGTTTGAAGAGGCAAATATTGCTTTAGGAAAGACTTCAGGACTGTCTGTTCAGACCAGAAGACAGTAAACTGGGTGAATGAGAACAGGAGGAAAAACAGTGATTTTTTTTTTTTTGAAAGGTGGAATAAGGCTGCTTCAGGCTCAATTCTAAGAAAAACTCCTTCACAGTCAGGGAGTCCAGACTGTGGAATAAACTCCCTCCAGTGGTGGCACAGTCACTTATCCTGGAAATCTTCAAAAGGAGACTGGACACTCACCTCGCTGGGGTCACTTGACTCCAGTTGTCTTTTCCTCCCTATTGCAGGGAGACTGGACCCAATGATCTACAAAGTCCCCTCCAGCCCCTAACAGTCTACTAACCTATGAATTTAAAAAAGGGCAAAAAAAGTAAAGGAGATTTCTTATAAGAGTTTCATTTCCATTTATCTGCCCATACTATAGTTCTGCAAGTGTTTGAAAATATTTGCTGAGATCAAAGCAAAACAAGACATGTCATGGGTGACTGGTGCCACCTTAGTTGGGTGGGGAGCACATGCCCCCCCCCTGCAGCTAATCCTGCCAACTGGGGGAGGAGGGGATCCCCCCTGCAGCTAATCCCGCCGACCGGGGGATCCAATCCTGCTGCAGCCACTCCTGGATACAGCTGCAGTGATCAGCCAGCACTTGCAGGGGGTACACAGGTGCTCCCCCCTGCCCATCACCTAAGCAGCAAGTGCAGCCAGTCAGATGGTGCACTGGCAGTCTCAGGGGGTGCATGTGAACCCCGGGTCTACGCATCACCACCGAGACATGTAAAATAAAGATAATATTAACAAACAAAGAAAAAGTTTCTCCTGACTTCAGATTATACTCTGATTTATATGACCCTGTTCTTTCTGCCTTTCCCATAATTTTCTCGCATGTGTAATTTTGAAGTCCAAGAGCAAGGATTTTCAAGCTGGGGCCATCTATGCAGTGAAATAGCTATGAGATGTCCTTTATTCATTTCTAAGGCAAGAGAAAAAGAAAAGTTAAGGATAGACTCTTGCAAACTGTTTTAGTAAGACATTTATAACTAAAATGATTGAACTTTGGAGTGTGACAGACAGACAAACAGCCATCAGGCCCTTTGTCCAGTTTTTAACACTATAGCAGGGGTAAAACTATTTTTTATCATTAGTGTTTCTGTTTTGATGCAAAAGGAAGCATAATTTTGGCAGCACCATACGGTACAATGAGTTATATATTATCTGACATTTGATAAAGTAGGTGTAAGAACTCTTTGTCTTTACACGTTGTAAAAATGTCAGAGGAAATCAACAAGTTTCAAAACAAACATAAAATAAACCCAGGCAAAACCCTGTAAAAAATCTTACTCCTGTGAGTAGTTCCTTCCTAAACCTTGAATTTACAATGGTTTATGAAAATGCTGAAGCTTAAACATATGAGTAATCCCATTGAACTCTATGGCTAAGTGCAGACAGTCAAAAAGCCCAAGACTGAACTGATTCAATTTTTGCAGGTTAGTCTAAACTGCGTAGATTGAACTGATAAACAAGCGAACACACAACCACTTTCGATTCCCGGAATGCAGCCGCATGGCTGTAGTGGCCCAAGCCAGAAGCTGGAGGGCACTAAAGCACACCTTCCTGCTTTCCTGGAGCAGACAGCTTGGGCCAAGGGTAACCTGCCCATCCTGCAAGGGAGGTTTTGCAGGGGAGGTGCAAAGAATCATGTGATGCTGGGGGACTGTGAGTAAACTTGACTCTGGAGGGGATCTGGAACAGAAGTTCAATTAGCTGATTTAGGTTAAATTAGTTTATTCTGATACTATATCCATCCAGGTTTATCTTAAGCCAGTTTAGGCCATTTTGAAAGCAGTTTACATGCACTGAACTCCTGTTGTGTTACAAATTTGAACCAGTTTTTGATCACTTATACTAGTTTGTGTGTAATTTCTGTCACTACTCCATCATGCTTCTCATGTGTTTAAAGCTGAACATGTACATAAATCCTTGCAAGATCAGGGCCTAAAATCAGTTGTCTCACTGAGGTCAATAATACACTAAGGACTAGTCCTGGGAGTAAAAGATTTCAGAACTAGGACTCAACTTTGCTCAAGAACTATTAAGCTATAGGAACTCTCATCAAAGAAGTTTTGATGATATATATTGATTTAATTTTTTTTTCTGTATCTTAAAGACTAAATTGAAGGTCATTTTTTATATTGGTGTGCAAGGAATTTTATTGATTTCCTTTTATGAGGCATTAATGAAATCTATAGAAGCCTAACAAGATTGTAGAGTTAACCTTGGCAGGCTTGCTAGTTCTTTTTTGCATGTATATAAAAGTAAAATGCAAGGATCCATTTTGATTGTTTAAATTATGTGGAAGTGACTTTCATAGAATCAAATACCTCTTAGCAGAGAGAGTACATGATATATCTATATGACCCCATTAATTCCAAAATGTGCTTAGTAGAGTTTTTTTGGAAAACTTTTTGCTTTTCTGCCTAATGGTACCATATATTTATCAATCACTATGAAAACAAGTGGAGAAGTCAATCACTCGTAATACTTGCCAGAAATGTCTTCCATACAGTGGCTGAGTGTCAAGATTTTGTCCCACTTAAAAATAAGATGTAGGATTTATTCTGGAAAGTTACCAAAATAGGCCAATTCTTCTCAAATATATGAAGGGGTGATCAATTTTACATGATTGGAATAAATTATTATCACACTCGACTTAGTCCACTATGCCAACAGATGAAAAAATTAAAGAGCTGGGGAGTTTATGAACCCATCTCGAAAGAACATTGAACAAAAAAATTGCTTAAAAACAAATATTGGCCTAAAATTGTTCCTGATAAGATGTTGGAAGGATTTGTAATGTTTTATTTTCCCCCAAATTGCTTTAAGTATATTTTTCTAACTATCACTTAAATGATCAAGAAACATGAAATGTGTGTACAGCTAAATTTAGAACTACATGGTTTCTATTTTCATGTTTTGTTACAATTTCAAAAACTCAGACCACGTTTAACAGGAGCTTGCTAAACTTCCTAAATCATGTCAATGAATATTACTTGCCAAATCTGCAGAAGCCAGCACTGTCAGAAAAGTGGGCAACTATCATCATCCCTATTTTATAGATGGAAAAATAAGGGAACAAGCATTCAAGGCCAAGGAGTGATCAGAGCCTTGACTTTGCCTCTCCCTTGTGTTGGCAGGAACAGCAGAGGAGTAAGTTGTGGTAGGAAATGGCTGACAAAGCTTCTTTCATCATGAAGTAATGTGGAACTAGGTAGCATAGTGTGACTATATGGGAATCTGGGTTTTGGTCTGCTTCAGAGGCAGCACAATATACTCTTTGTTACTGTCATACGGTTGTGCAGTGAAAAAAATTAACGGCACATCTAGAATTAGAACACTGCTCACCTAACTCCCAATTTTGTGCCCTATACCTTAGAGTGGGTATAGGAGAGCCAAGAAATGTAGGGGTACCAAGTGCTATGGCAGTAGTTTATACTGCTCTGCCAAAGTAGTTCACTACTGACCTGCTATTGAGTTCCCAGGAGGGAATCCCTCTTTTTCCAGCATAGATTCCTAACTGCATTTGCTTGTGTAATTTACTTCGTAATGAGGAAGCTAGTCATATATTTCTATTGTGATTACTATGTTATGTACTATTCTAAGTAAAGCTCCCTTTCCTTTCCCACTGAATAGGAAGCTTCTTTCAAGAAATGTCCAGTTTTTTGTGGAATTTTCTGGTTTTGGCTTTTTTTTGTTGTTTGTTTTGTTTTGTTTTTTGGGGGCGGGGGCAGGGAGAAGCTTTTCATTTGAAGCTGTGCCTTCCCTGAGACTTGATATATCAATGGTTGTTACACTAATGCAAACTTCTAGACATACTGTGTTAACATAAACTGGCAGCTCATCTTGATTTAAAACCAGCGTAATTCAAACCATACTTTATACTGTATGTCTTCACTAAGATCTGGGAGAGAAGTTGAATAAACTGATTTTACCTGAATCAGTTAAGTCTGATACTAAATCCATCCAGGTTTATCTTAAACTGGTTTTGGCCATTTTGAAAGTGACTTGTGTACACTGAACTTCTGTTGCATTACAGATTTGAACCAGTTTCTGATTCATTATACTAGTTAAGGTGCAATTTCTGTCCCTAGCCTAAGAGTTTGAACCTCATTTAAAAGTGGGAGAAGCTATACTTGGAGAAGTCATAGTTCACACAGTAGGTGCAGAAAGACATGACAATTTTTATCTGATCTAGCCCCAGAAAGCAGTCTGCAGCCATGAGCAAACACAAGTGCATGGCTGCAGACTACTTTAAAAGCACCTGATCCCATGACAGTCTAAGACCTCAGGGCTTGGCTGACACAGCCCAATAGTGCTCCCAGAAATGTTTTCAGAATGGGAGGCGGGAGAAGGTAGGGGAGAGAGATCTGTTCTGCGGGGTCCCCAGATGCGTTTGGAGGTGGGGGAGTGAATTGGAGCCACCTACCTTTGGCAGGGAGGAGCTCTAATCCACCTACACTCACCACTGTAGTGCAGCTGCAGAACCCCAGAACAGACCTTCCTCCTCTGCCTTCTTTCCTGCCCATCCTGGGACAGGACCAGAGTTTGGGGAGGGCGAGAGCCTGGAAGAGGAGAAAAGCAATAGACATGCAGCCTATCACCCTGGATTGACTCCAAATTGGAGCTGATCCTCCACCCTCCCAGCCCAACAGCTAACATGTGTTGGCTCAGGAAGATCAGTCTTACTTGTTGCATTTTCTGCAAAGCACCATGAGTTAGACTAGGGAGTTGCATTTCTGTCTGCAACTTATGTGGCCGTAACAATTTGCAATGACTTTGGGGATCATTCACAAATCATTAATCAACCTTTGCAAATAGCCCCTTATACTTCATAACATCACCTAAATGTCAGCTCAATTGTTTGTCCACCTAACTTGAGGAAGGCTGAAGGAGTTCCCTCTGTAGCTCATCTGGATTGTTCTGGTGTTGCCTGGAAGGGTCACTACCTGGTGATGCAAAACATTCCGTTTTCTTGCTTCCTACAAAGAGCTTGAATGACACAATTTCCCTTGTGATCCTACTAGCTCAGAAAAAGGACAAAACTTAATCTAGCAGCATAGGATACTGGAACTCTAGAATACTGGACCATGCTGAGATGTGTGTTATAACAATACAGAAGCAGTTCCCAACCCAGAGTTTACTGTTTTACTAGGTTTTGTGAATTTAAGGCTAGACATTACTGCATCTCTCAGTTACAGACTTTGCATTTGTCAAAACAGGTCCAGGTCAGTTCTCCTTTTTTCTTAAGTAGTTTTACACGTTTTAACACTTGTTTGGATTTTGAGTAATGGTCACCTTGGTGCTCTGGTGTTTATGAAATGATGTCAGTCCTGGAAGGCAGAGAAGTTTGCAGTGTATTAAACTTTTTTTCCCCACTCTGAAAGATATGTCTAGGATACCCTTTGCCTGGATCTCCCTGGGTGGGAGAAGCTGTAGAAGCAAGCTGAAGTAATATTCTGGGCTACTGTAAGTAAACTGTAGGAACCACCTGAATAATAAATCTAAAAACTCCTGTAGAAGTTTTAAATGAATCAAATAAGGACAAGCAGATATATTTGAATATCCTTCCAGCCCTTGGGGCTTTTCTGTTTTTGTTTTGTTTTTTTCTGAAGTATAAGTAACTTGAAAATACAGTGAATAAGGACTTTTTCAACTGTACATCTTGTTTATATTTTCCTTGCAGTTTTGAGATGTAGATGCATTTGTATGCTTATTTATTTGAAGCGTAAAGGGATTTTGATGACTCCTAGTACTTAAGAGAGGATTAACCCTTGACTTTCATTTCCTCTGAATTACTGAAATCATTTACTGACTAAACTAGCATTTTGTGGGGCAGATGTGGGGAAGGAAAGGGAGGGGATTAGAAGTTGCTACAAGAATTTGTGAAGCTTGAACTTAGTATTTAACTTTTTTTTAAATGTAATCGGTAAGCACAACTTGTTTAAAAATTTTCAACAGGAATTCTTACTAGGAAAACAGATAGTCTGGGCTTTGTAACCAAAAAAAAAAGGGGAAAAGGAGACCAAGGGATAGTAATTGGCTGGCTGATGAGACAGACAGGTGATGGACATACAAATAGAACCAGCAGTAAACTGCCCATCTGTGACATGGTGACATATTGTCAGAGGAGGAAAAAACTCCAGAAATATAATTCCATAAATTGTGTTAAACACGCACATACTTCAAAAGGGGTAGTAGGATACCTTCTATGTTCTCTTGGAGGTGTACTGTGTGACGCAGGCAAACAGTTTGGTAGTAGAAGTGTGGCCTTTAAATAAGAGGGCAGAAGAGGGTGCGAAACTGTCTAAAAGACCCCAAAACTGGTCTTGTAAAATCCAGCTGGCAGGAGAAATCAATGCAAACAAAGCTGTTTTTAACCATCAGTGCCTCACAGCTCCAAACAAGAAAGCATCACATAGCAATCAGAGGAGATGTTTGGCCTGCAGGCATTGACAGCCACATTTGCAATTCTGATGACTCAGCTTTTTGTTCCTGATCTGTGTGTTTTGTGTTTGCAGGTGAATGCACCTGCCAAATATTTATACTGAATGTTGATGATGTGTATGTCTATCTGTGAAAGAAAAATTACAACAAGGCTTCTTCCACAGATGTTGATGTGTAGCTGGAGTCTGCTTTTAACACTGTCAGGAAGACAGGCTTACCACGTAACAAACAGGACAGTGTCGGCTCTTACAATGCAAACAAAATGGACTAAAAGTTTCAAGAATGTCGAGTGGCCATGGATCCTCAACTTGAAAAAGCCTTGACAGGGCTTGATTTTTTTCAGGAAGTCATCAGCACCACCCCATGAAAACCAGGTTCCTTTTTCTCAGGTGGAACACCCAGTCAGACTCATTGGCCACTTTTGAAAGTCTTGTCTTCATTCTCAAATCCCTTTTGTATTAAATGTATTCATTCCTTATATCCATTGACTCCTTCTGCACACTGTATTTGTGTACTGCTTAATGGCTTCCAAGCAGGCAAAAGCATACCCAACCACAGGAATTACTTCACGTCCAATGTAATGACTGTAAGTGAAGTGGAAAGGGATCTCTACAGTTGGATCCATCCTGCTACTGTGGGCACCTGGAATGATAGAAGCTTGGAGCTGGCCATCCCTTAGACATGTTGGGGCTCTTCTGCTGCTGCTGAATGCTAATTTCTATACTGTTTCTCTGCCATGTTATAGCATATTTATTTGGGACCAAGAAAAGACTTTTCTCAACCAAACTGTATCCTGCAAATGACAGTAACACCCACTCCAGTGGGTGCCACTGAAGAAGTACTGCATATGATTTCTCTATAAATGAAGACGATTCCAAATTATGTTCAGCTGTTTCAGAAACTGGCATGAAAAGCCGGTTAGCAAGTCCTAAGTCATATTGGTTTCTAGTGGGTGACTCTCAGAAAACCTAAATCTCCTCCTACTGCTACTGCATAGGGCAGAAGCCTATGGTTTTGTGATTGATGCTAAAACCCAAGCTTCATATTAGTAATTTTTGACATTTGCATGTGTTACAGTGTACGTTAGAACAGTCCTGACTCTTTGGATTTGTACGCTGCATATGCCTTCTCAGACATGCACACTTATAGTTTGTAGATATGGACAAATGTACATGTATAGGGGCGTCAAAAGGTGCAGGAGGGGTGGGGCTGCTAGTTGGGAGTGTTATTTTGTGACTGGTGTATCTGCATGCATGTGTAGCGTTACGAGTATTGCAAAACTGCTTCAGATTTAACTCTGCTTCATCCAAGGTCAGATTAGGGCACCTGGGGAGGGTGACTGTCAGGCACCCAGGAGAGTTGGGAGCTGCAGGTTGGGAGTGAGAGACACTGGAAGGGCTAGGAGGTTGTAGGTCAGGAGTGAGGAGCTCTGGCAGGGCCAGGAGGCTGTGGGTTGGGAGGGAGGGGCACCTAGGGAGCTGGGGGCCTGCAGGTTGGGAGTGAGGGGCCATGTTGAGCAAATGGAGTCATACCGAGGAAAAGTTTGGGAAGCACCGGTTTATAATGTTACACCCTGCTTTCTCTCCCATTAGAGAGCCTGGCTGTTTGTCTTTCTTATACAATTCAGAGAGTATGGCAGCAAGACCAGCAGCAGTGCAGTGCAAATCCCAAAACAGCAAGTTGTACAGAAAAGTAGGGGAGGGTCATGCCATGCATACACTTGATCAGTTTTTTTTCTCCTGACAATATTCAGTTTTCCTAAACTCCTCGTAGTCAACCAGGACACTCTGATAAACAAAACCAACACAAATGGCCTGAAGCACTGCAGTGTCACTCTTGCAAGATGCAGCACTTTATATCATTCCTATAAAGAAGTATATGATGTTTTTATGCAACAGCAGCTGTGCCATGTATTTTGGGCACTGAAAAAATAGACTTCGCATTCATAACAAAATCTCCCCAATCTAGTAACTACATTATTCTTCTTGTTTAACACATAAGCTTATTCTTTGTTTACACGTGGGGAATTAAGTCTCAGAGGCCTTGTAAGTGATATTTTTATGATTCTATCAGAAAGGCTAGGCTAGCTAATACTAGTAACTTCTGGAACCACATTAGCTGAAGAAATCAAACTTACTCTTGGCAGAGTTATCACAGGTTTCTTGGAATGTCTTCCCACTAGCAGTGTACATAGATCTGGTAGGGGTTTTCCCTGTGCATTTTATACCATAGCCTCAACTGAATGAATTTAGTTTCAGAAATTGTAAAACAATGTGATAAGGAATATTTCTGAGTCATTGTATTTTTTTTCTGTAGTTCATTTCTTTTCTATGACTTTTCATTGACATAACACACTTTGTAATTCTTATTTTCAATCAGAAAGCTAAAAACAAAACAAAAAGAAACCCATGGAGAGTGTCTCCGTTCTCCAAAATGTAAGCACCTGTAAGTGCCACAGAATCTTGGGTATGAACATTTTCCTTCCAGTGTGAAAAAAAGAAGGAGGGTAGGTATGTAGGTAAAGATTCTGTGCTTATGGTTTTAGACTCTTCTGCACATCCTTTGTATGGTATTACTAGGAATTCTGCTTGAAAAGTGAGGTCATGTTGGAGCCCTTCAAGAAAACCTTATTAGAATTAGAATATCTGGGTGTGTATTAGCTGTTTTTAATTCAAACTAAGATCTATACAAAAATAAAACAGCTAATACAAAGGAAAAGTTTACGTTACAATCTCCTGACAATGTTGTGTTCTCATTGGGTGAAATGTACCGTCTTTCAATAGGTTAACAAAGCTGTACACATCCCCTGCATCCACTTCAAGCCTTTCAGATAGGACTTAAGTGCTGTGTATGCTTTGTGACTGTCCTTGCTAAAGGGCTGGATAATACCCATCAGTATCATTCATTTTAAGTAATTAAGATAAAAGAAATCTATAATATTTCACTCATTTCTTAATATCTTTCATTAAGTAGCTTGCTGCCCTGAGTCGTGTGATATCTCTAGATCATTGCATATACTTCCATTGTCTCTCTGTCTCTCATAAATCTGGTTTAGTCAATTCATATATGGTGCAATACTTTACACTGCAAATAAATCTGGTTCAGCTAATTTATATAGGGTACAGTAAATGCCTGGATTGGGAAACTGAAACCATATATCTAATACTATTGACTACTTTCTGGTGACATGGAGAAATAGTGTGTTTTACGTACCAGTCTTTGTCTTTCTCTAAAATATTCAAAGTGTTGGATTAGTCAGTCAATTGCATATTAATAATGTATTGAAACTCAATTATGGGAACAGAAACAGCTTTCTAGAGTGAAAAGGGAATGGCATTTCCTAACTTGGATACTACTCTAAAATTATATAAATTGTCTTTATGGAAAAGTGGTGAGTTTATGTTAATTGAAATGTATTTGGCTCATTTATATGGGAATTATAAAATGTTATTTATTAAAAGATATGTATCATGGGCTGGATATAAGCTACAGCACTGGTTAGTTCCACAGTGAGAATAAATATATTTTCTGAATTACTTCTGGGTATTCAGTGTGCCTAAAATACCACCTCTACAATCCTCCCCTCCACCCACTGAGTGAATTCTTACTTACATGGGGTGTTTCACTGAAGGCTTAACAATGTATGAATTGCATGAGTTAGGGTCTTAACAAAAAAGCCTTGTACTCCTTAGAAAATGAGAGCGAGTCTGTGTGTATAAAAGTTTTATACCACGGAAAAGTTAATTACTTGAATACTTGAGTCTGAATGAATTAAATACAGCCAGTAACTCATGTTGCATAGATATTAAGTGCAGGTGAATAATTCAGATACAACTATAACCAATTATATTGAACCAGATGTCCAAAAGCATGGAAGTTCAGCTAACTCAGATTAATAAGTGGGTTGGTCTTGTTTCCCATCCAGTAGTTTTTGGTGCCAGACTGCAGATATGCAGTTCTAAAGGTGTACATTGTAAATGGTAGATTAAAGAATGTATAAATTAAAAATGATTCTGACTTCTGCAATATTTGTAAATGACAAAAGTGTACCTGACATTCCAATCCCTTGAGCACTGTGAAAATGAAGCATGAACGCTTTTGATAATTGGTGATCAGAATAGCATTGTTCAAAAGGAAAGATATTTATTATTAAGAGTCACTTTCTGCATTCCATTTTTCCATAAAAATTGAGATGATGTAATAGTATTAATACAGTTTATCTGCCAATCAATGCAATTTCTTAACAACTAACATTGAATTGTTGTCTGGTATTTTCTCTGCCACACACAATATTCAAATTAAAAGATGAATACACTTCCCCCTGAAGTTTGCTCTGGGATTATAGAACTATGTGCAGGAAGAGTTGGGATATTTATTATGTCCATTTGTAATATAATAATTACTTTTAGAAAATGGCCCCCTTTTGCTTAAAAGAATGCATGCCAGCAGAATTTGTTGTCTATTATGTATTAACACATTTGAAGTACACATACCGTAGCCATCTCTCCCATCCATTCCACCAAGCTGAAAGGAAATGGAGGCATAAAGATATATAGCAAATTATGTTGACTGTAGTTTAGCCTCAGATTATCGTTTTAGTTTCTTCTCTTTTTTACAACTATGTAACTAGTTTTGGAAAATTAACCTCTCCCTTCCCTCTTCTTGCTTGCAGTTAATTTGCATTTTAATATATATACTTGCATACATACATACATACATTGGCATGGGTGTGTATGTGTGGTGTGATTTCTCCCTACCCCCTACCTTGTACCTCTGCACATGAAAACTCCAGAACTTGAAGGTCAGTACTAAAATAGTAAAAGAGTATGCTTTCTCAGTATTTCTGGAAATAGGACAGATAATCTCATGAGAAACCTGTTCTCATAAGATTTTCAGCCAAATTCTGCAGACTCAGGTTTTTCACATGCTCTTTGAATAAGTGTGCTAACTTTTCAGTGCTTATCTGGACCTTTTATTGTTTACCTGTCATTGTCCCTAATACATTTTTATCTTTTAAAACATAAATTAAACCATGTCTAAAACTGATTAATGAACATACTTGTTAATATGTTACTGAATTTGGATCTCTGTGAATTGTTAGGTCATATTCTTCTTAATTTGTGAGTATTTGGAAAAGAGCAAGTCATTATTCAAAATATTTGTGAAACTGAAACATTTTGTGAGCTTCTGTGTGAATTATCTGTTCTCTGGAAGTTTATAATAGAAGTCATGCCAAAGCAGTATCAGGAATATTATTTGTGTTTTTGTGTTTAATTTAAAATTAATCATTCAAGTAGGAAGCAGGAAAAAATAGTATACAACTTATATGGACATCCATGCAATGAAATAGCAAAGAATGAATAGCCAAAGTAAAGAGTTTGGAAATAAATTATTGTATAAATAATATAAGCCTAAACTTTTCACTGAGTGCTTGCAAATAATATAGAAATGGCACACCTCCATTTTGTATACCAGCAAAAATATTAAAAGGTTTAATTTGCAATTTTTCAGATTTAATCCAACAAGAAATGGAACAAGATTTGTCTTGTAAATAGAAATTGTCTCATTGGGATAACTGGTTTCATTGCAGGGGCATAAGCATTGCTGGAACCATTTTTCTCTTGTCATTGTAGTATTTTGTGGCTGAGGGGTTGGAGTGGATGTTCCCGGGGACCTTTTGGATAATCGGCTGCCTGATTATGCAGGTGACGGGACTCAGTGGCCTGTTCTTCTCAGCCAGTCAAAATCATTGTAGTTATTTCAACTTATAGGATTCCCTTTTTTTTATTCCTTTTTTTTCTCCTCATTTCATTGCAATATGTACCCCTGCAGATACAGTGCAAGCTCATTTGGTAATACATAAGAAAAGACAAAGTGACTACAAAGTGGTATGCTCTTCATTTTTAGTTGCAGTCATTTATAGCATTCTATACAGTAATGATTGGTATAAACATTTGCTGGAAGAATCATGTTGAATTATTAGCGCTTAAAATCTCTCAGTGAAAGCAATGAAAGTAAAAAAGTACAAGTACTTTGATCTTAAAGAGGTGTAGATTGTAGCTATGTCAGTCTAAGGACATCGGCAGACAAGGTTCTTTAGAGAAATAATAATGTAATGTATTAGGCCATTATAAGAACAACTCAAATAGCTGGAAAAATTCTTAGCAAGCTTTTGGGTTAAAAGCTCGTAAAAACGAAGGGTATTTAAACCCAAAAGGCTAAGAAGAATTTTTCTAACTATTTGATTTGGTCTAATAAAAGATATCAGATTTGCCCAAAGAACCCTGTCTGCCTGTGATTTTTTTTAAAGAGTCTTACCTCTGTAATTCCACGTGGGTCTAGAGCAGGGGTCGGCAATGTTTTTGGCCAGAGTGCTAAAATCATCCCAACCTCTACCCATGCCTCAACTTGGTGAGCCAGATGTGGGGGAGCTGCAAGGGGCCCGATCCTTATCGGTGGCAGTGGCTGCACACATGCCTCTGAGTGGGTGGTGAGGGAGGGGTCCGGATTGGGCTACCCCAGCCCTTTCCCCACCATGCATTGTGAGCTGCACATGTACCAGTCACTTCCATGGAGCTGGTGCCAGGGCTCCAGAGCCCAGCACAGCTATTTGCAGCTTTCTGGCCGCTTGCCAGAGCCTGGGCTGGCTCTGGGCAGCTGTAGCAGATGACTGGGAGGCTGCAAGCAGCTGTGCCAGGCTCTGCAGCCTCAACACCGCCTCCATGGCAGCTGTGCATGAACTGCTGGGCAGATGGCAGGAAAGGATCCAGGGTTCCACTGTCCCAGCCCTTTCCCTGCCATGCACTGTGAGTCATGCGTGCACCTGCTGCCGCTACGGAGCTGGTGCCAGGTCTCCAGAGCCCGGCGTAACAGTTTGCAGCCTTCCAGATGCCTTCCACAGTCAGCCCAGAATCTGGGCAGCTGAAGCAGGTGGTTGGAGGCTGCATAAAGCTGTGCCAGGCTCCACAGCCTTGGCACATGTGCCTCTGGGCAGATGGTAGCTAGGGTTGCGCTGCCTCACACCCCTTCCGGGCCATTCGCCCGGAGGTGCACGCACAGCTGCCGCAGCCACAGAACTGGCTGTGAAACCCCATGCAGCTGTTTGCAGCTTCCCAGCTGCTGCCAGACAGGACTCTGGGCAGCTGCTGGCAGAGGCTGCTCAGAGTCCAGGTCAGCCAGGGAAAATGTCCTCATGTACCATGCTGTGGTATGCATACCAGAGGTTGCTGAACCCTGACCTAGGGGAGTGTGAGTTGACATCCTCCAAAGAAGTAGATTGGGTCTTCTTTTCTTTAATGCATCTAAAATGGAGAAGACTAAGTCACGAGGATGTGAAATTCATGATATATTGGGAGTGCAGTCTTAAAATACTGTCACTTGAACCAAACTGAAAGTGGGATTGGTATCCTTCCGTCCAGAGAAACTGGGAGGACAAGAGCCTCCCTTCTATATTTTATCAGTGCTTCGATAGGGAGTATAGCCTTACACTGGGTAACACACTCACTACCTTAGTTGATATTTTTGCCTGTTAAGTAAAAGAAAATCAGCTACAGAGTACATATAGCAAGCTGTGTGATTATAGCTAATACAGTCCTTAATGTCTTCCAGATGTTACATAATCTCTTGCATAGAGGCTTATCTAGCCACTGTTTGTTTTTTGAACTGAACATAGCTGTTCTTAACTTCACATCTTAACACCTAGTTCCATACTTTAGATAGCAGCACTTTCTATAAGGTCTAAATTATTCCATTTCATCAGTCTAGCAAATAATATTTAGGGCCTAGCCTGCCCTCACTGAAGTGAGTAGGATTTTATAAACTGACTTCAACAGGAACAAGAACAAATCTTAGTAAGCATATTCAAATACCGACATAGTCATGGAAAGTATACTATTGAAGTATTTTTAATGGAAATGTATAAGAATGGATAAACTAGAATCTTTCTAAATGTGAAATATGGTCATTTCATTATGGGCAATAAAAATAAACCAGCAATGGGGAACAAGGGGACATATTGGCTTCCTTGGTCTTTTATGATATTCATAGGTACATTTGGCTGGGTACTTGATCTAGGAAATGAAGGTGCGGGGGAATGAATTATGAATATTCGGTGAGCAATAGGGTTGCAGTTGGACTCAGTCATATTGAAGCCCTTCAGCAGGCATGAATTCTCAGTGCTTTGAAGCTTGTCGTCACGATGAAGTAGTATAAATGCATTTGACATTGAATACAATATTGTGCTTGTTAGACTAGTTTTGAAGCCTAATATTCTACTTTCCTGACTAATTCTGAAGCTTAAATACTGAATAATAACACTGTATAATTCACAAATAATTCCCTGACTGCTTTTTGTTCACTTGTGTTACTGGTGTTTACAAATACCATATAAATCTGAAATAAAATGACTGGCTTGCAAATGAGTTTCGATGCCACAGTATATAATTCACTGGACTTTCAGTTCAGGAAATACTATTCAACTAAGTTGGTAGAGGGATGAAATATTACCCCACTCTTTTGGCTTTGGAAGTCAATATTTTCCAAGTCTGATTTACATATTGTAGTAAAGCCGTTCTGTTTATAATAGATCTCATATAAAAAATTTGAGAGACCTGCAGGATAGTTTTCCCTTGTTTTAATTCAAAGAAAGATATGCTCTGTCCATAGAGCTTGCAGATTAGTTACCTGCAAATAAATTTGTTTAGTCTTGGTGTGTAGAGAAAATTAGGAGATAGGGAGGAAGGGGTTAAGCAAGTGGACAAATGGCATAAATATGTGTAATGGTTTTGATTTGGAGTTACGCTCACTTGCCCATAAGCCAATTTTGGTACGTGCACTGTAGCTTGAGAAAATATATCTTCTTGTGCATTTCAGTGAAAACTTTGCAATGCTAGACAACCATCTGACTGCCAGATCCCAGTTAGCTGAAGTACTGTACACCAAAGGATATAAAAGCCCATATATCTAGCAGTGGAAATTGTTGGTATTGATTTTTGGACTAAAAATTGATATTATACATTATATTATATGTTACTACCCATAGAATCCAATATGTCTTTATGTGTGCATGTATGCATTGGTGTTTGTCTACACACACATGAATAAAAGTGATTCAGAAATTTTTAGATTTTTAGAGAAGTGATTTCAGAGATTTTTATGATCAATAATAAAAATTACACGCAACAAAGGACCAGGATTTTTCATGGTGAAAAAGACAATTCACCCTTAGACAATATTATTAGAATAGTTTACCTTTCAATGGGAATTAGATTAATTTTGAACTGCTGCAATAATTTGATGCATTGGGATTTTTCAAATGTATGTGAATTAAGCCATGATTCAGCTTGCTGTTGTTATCATATTCCTCTTCTAAGATGCATCTGAGCTAAATGCAGAAGAAATACTCTACATAAAAACTCTTTGCTTCCATTAGTTTCTGAAGTTTAAATCAGAATTTTGAAGTGAAATTCAGTTTGGTCATGGGTTTCAGATTCCACTGGACATGCAGTATATTCAGAATAGTTCTTATTGTTTTCTGCATTGTTGACCTAGATCGATTACTGATAAGGGCTAAGTACAGACAGTCAGAAAGCCCAAGGGTGAATCAATTCAATCTTTGCAGGTTAGTCTGAACTGTGTAGAACTGACTGAACTGATAAGCAAGTGAACAGACATTCACTTCTGATTTAAGAAATGCAGCCACATGCCTGCAGTGACCCAGGCCAGAAACTGGGGGAGAGGGGTTACTAGAGCACACCTCCCTGCTTCACTAGAGGAGACAACTTGGACTAAGACCTGCCTGTCCATCAGGCAAGGCGAGGATCTGCAGGGGAGGTGCAAAGCGTCTTGGGATGCTGGGGGACTGAATTAATTTGAACCTGGAGGGATCTGGGCTAGAAGTTCAATAAACCAATTTAACCTAAGACAGTTAAGTCTGATACTACATACATTCAGGTTAATCTTAAACCAGTTTCAGCCATTTTGAAAGCAGTTTATGCACACTGAACATGTGTTGTGTTAGAGATTCGAACTGGTTTCTGATCACTTATACTGGTTTGTGTGTAATTTCTGTCCCTATCCATTGAGTATCTTTAATCCCCTTAAAATATCACATATGCCTGCTCCAGGAAAAATAATATAGTGCTAACAGCTAATATAGAGACCGAGCAGCATGGACCTTTCTTACGCATTATTTTTCACTCTGTTTTTTAGACTGAGGTTTGTAGAAGGTGACACCCACGTAATGCATTATTACTACCCTTAGCAATTAATCATCAATAGCTGAAAGAGGTCATTATTGCTTGAATGGCTACTGTATTCAGTTTTTTAGATCTGCATACCCAATTATATATGCTGTTACCAAAGGCATACCTTTTAAAACGTAGGCTCAAGGATGCGGCCCATAACAGGATAAGCTGTAAATGCAACACTGTGGTTTCAGTGGGAGGCCATGGAAGATAAGAGAATCCTAAGAATGGTAGCATGGGAATCAAGGCTGTTTGAAGCAATTAGATAAATCAAGTCATGACTTCCCTCAGTATTCCCTGGGAGTATGGGCTAGAGTCCTGGTTCAATTTCATTTGCTCTGGAAATCTGTCTAGTGTGGACATGAACTAACTCATTGCCTTTCCACAGTTTCCTTCACGTGCCCAAACTGAGAAAGAAATTATCGCACAATTCGCTGGGGAAGAATTACAAAGAAATTCAGCTTACTAGAACAGTTTTGCTCCTCGGAAGTGCTAGCAGTATCTATGTGTGCGTGCAGCATCAGGGAGAATACATGAACCCATGTATGGTTTTGCTCATCCCAGGCCTACACTAACCTTAGTGCTTAGACCCAGGAGTCACTTACTCAGGCTAACTCTGCAATAAAGACATAAGCTTACTCCCTCCCACAGCATTAAGATGCATCAATGAGCCACTGCAAAAAAGATTACAGTAAGTATTGCTGACTGTGTTAAATTGTGTATAAAGAAAGAGAAATACGTTTTTACCTATTTGCCCACTACCTTGGGGGGAAAAAAAGGAAGTTTTTGGAGAGAGGGACAATCAGGGACTGGTAAAGCAAGGCACATTACTGGGTCACATTAAGCCAGGGGAGGGCAAAATACAGCATCCATACCCCACCTATCCACACATACACACTCACATGCTTCCTCACCCCACACCACCCCCCCACCTATCCACACCCCGCAGGCACACCCACATGCTCCCCCACACCCCACATACCCACAGATCCCCACAAACCTATACCCACCCTCCCGCAATGTACAAGAGTAAGACTTCATTTTAAACTATGATAGAGGTTGTATATTTGTACTACACAAACACATGTAAACCAGGACAAAAATATTTTTTTAAATCAAATTAATGTTTTAGATGTTCGCTTTTTAGAATATAATTTGGTATTTTTCTGATTCCAAGGTGGCAAAACCCAGTGCTAAAAGGAGCACTTCCTTGGGCAAGGGGAGGGACTTCTGGTGGCAAAGCTCATGAGTTAGGTGTGGGACTTCTGGCACAAGATGGCAACCAGGGGTCAGGGCACCTGCCAAGGCATGGGGCTACCCATGTGGCCTTCAACAGCTTGCCAAAACTGGGTAAGCAGTCCTCTAGCCAAAATAATTGCCCACCCCTTCATTAAGTAGTCACAGGTCACCACCTGCCTAGGAATTATCAGCCACTGAACTTCAGGGAACACCAGAAATCTGATGAACAGCCTGATCTCAATAAATTGGAAGCTCAGTTTTGAGAAGAGATGGTCAGAGACTGAATTATACATTTATACTGTATCTACACTAAACCTATGAACCTTTTCAGGCTGCTCCAGCCTCATCTGAGTGAGATGTAGAACTAGTTCTGTAACACAACACCAGTTATGGGCCTCTGTAGGCTCATCTTTGTGCCTGTGTGTAAAGTGTGTTGCAGGATTGGTTCAAATCTATAAAAATGACCGAACATCACAGTCAGTTATGGATCTATGATTCTGAATGGTATTTTGCAAAGATACCTATTTTTTAATTTTGAAATATAACCTGTGAATGAGTGTCCATTTAGAGTCTGAAATATTATGCTGGCTTCTATTCATTTTCCCAGTGATTTATTGTTACCTTAGAAAGCTCCATAGCTCAGTTTCTCTATTTGTAAAACGACAATAATATTTACTTGAGGGGATCATGAGCTTTACTTCATTTAACATTTTTAAGTGCTTTGAGATCTTCAGCTGAGAACTGTAGAAATACAGTGCATTATTGTACTTGCACAGCAGTTGGTTATTAAATTATCTTGGCACACAAGTTGTGTCTAGTTGTACCAGTTCCTGAGAAACCATACTTATGTTTAAAGATTTTTAGGGGTTCATTTATTATTATTCATATGAAAGCCTCAAGCATATGCAACTAGACAGCACATGGGGAGCAAAAGACTTCAGCAGCACATGTCCTGCTAATTCAATATGAAGGTAATATGCACTGCTTTACAGCTATTACTGTCAGAGAACACAGTGAGTGACAAACACTATTTAGCATACTGGATAGGGGCAGTGTCTTGAGCTTTAATTTACCTAATGCCCCCATTGTAAGATATAAATAGATTAAGAGAGAAAATCCAATAGTTTCTCCATTCTCCCACCAGAGCGATACACGTTAGTTGTTTCTTGCCATCTAATTGCATTATGTGGCAGGGATGCGATAAACATTTAATGGCAGTCACAATCATCTGTCACTTCCCTTTAGATATGTACAGTTCAGTATGATTTACTTGCTTACCACTGCGGCATGCTTGTATAGGGACCATGGTGCTAGCACACATCAAGGAAATTGCACTTTTTGCTGATGGGTTTTCTTTAATTAGTGTTAAAAAAGATTGTGAATGTACAGGCACTCTGAGATACTTTAATTAATCCCTTGTGAAGCTAGTGTGGGCCTTTAAAAAGGGCCTTGGGCCTGATTAGCCACTATGTTACTCCAGTTTTGTGCTGGAGTAACTCCATCAAAATGAAATTGGGAGTATCACCAGTGAATTATAAGCCATTTGTATTAAGCTAAATAAATATTTTTCCAACAACATTCTTAATTAACCCCACTTTCACTTATTGTTTAGAAAGCTTACATAAATCACTGTATTTTGGAGTATGTGCAGCTGATGCTAGAGAGCAGCACATCCTAAAATACATGAGTCTAGTCCTGGTTAGACTCCATGGCAAATCATTGATCTTATTAGAAATCTTCCATTCACTTGGACAGGAGCAGAAGCAGGTCTAACACTTACAACCTGTTAAAGACCCAAAGATAAAAGGACATTATTTTTAACGTTCAAGTACTCAAGAAAAAAGCTAAGGACCAGTTGCAACTGTGTTTCTGCTAGATGCTGAATTCTTTTACGAGTGTGGGGGGGCAGTCATCCTACAGAAAGGTAATAGAGATTACTGAAAAGGGACATTACTGAAAAAAATGATGGCTCATATATGGGTATACAAAATGAGCACTAATGAAAGGTATTCACTGATGTATTGACATCTCTACAAATTGGAATAGAGACTTGAACTGTTCTTTTGAAATAATTCTTATTCTTTAGGTAGAGGCTGGTGGGGGGGCTTTATTTGAAAGGCACTATAGGAGCTTCAGTATTTATTTATTGACCATCATTCTCTCCCAGCCTGAGCCAGAACCCTGAATGTGAATACTTACACACTTTAAAAGCTTCTGATTGGATCCAATTTCATAGAACTGTTTCAGTTTGATTCTGCTCACTGTTCTCCCTGGGACAGAAAGCAGTTTAATGATCACTTTATTTGAACCATAATGTAACTTTGTAAACAAGCTTCTTTCCAGGGCTGAGCCTACGTACACTTAACTGTATTTTATTTTAAAAAATCACAGCTTTACTTATGCCATTTATGGTAATGCCTCCATTGCCAGTAGGATAACTCTTTTTCAGTGAGAGAAAGTATATATGACAGTTAAAATTGCTGTGGTGACAAGCAAGTGTAGTTTGTTACTGGGTACATCTACATGTGCAATTGTTCCTCAGTTTTTTGCTCCCAAGTGCTGTAGGTTCATGTGCATCCAGGGCTATAGCACAGTGAGCTGAGT
The DNA here is from genome assembly GCF_052110815.1 of Crocodylus siamensis. Classification (NCBI taxonomy): domain Eukaryota; kingdom Metazoa; phylum Chordata; order Crocodylia; family Crocodylidae; genus Crocodylus; species Crocodylus siamensis. Next base: position 152,404,155 of record NC_143396.1, on the reverse strand, counting down.
TGGAGCAGCCCTGGCTGGCAAGGGGTCCGGGGGTCAGCCTGGCAGCCCAAGGCTGCTCACCTAAGCTCAGTATGCTGCGGAGGGCCTGGCTGGGACATGAGGCTGCTTCACTGTGAGGGTAGCTGGGAGGCAGCCCCTGCACTGAAACACCCTCATACCCCAGCCAGCCAGGGCAGCATCTACACACATGCTACTGCAGAGTTTAAAAACAAAAAACTCCACAGCAGTATAGTGCTCCAGCCTCAGGATCACGTGTAGATGTATGATGTTAACTACACAGCTAATTGGCCTACTGCGCACTAAACATCTCATGTAGACTTGCTCACTGTGAGGTAGGTAGGTAAAATCGACTTTATATTCCTGGCTATTGTTGGCCTCTATCAGTTTACCTCATGGTAAACTAACTGTACAGATAGGGTTTAGTATTTTTCGGACCATAAGACGCACCTGACCATAAGACGCACCCCTCCTGGAGCCTCAGTCTCCGCGGCAGCGAGTCCCTCCTTCGGACTCCTGCCCCGTCTGTTCCGGCCTACCATTTTTATTGCCGGCTCCCGGCCACCAGCACGGGCGCTGGCTTCCGGTGTAAACAAGCGGCGGATGTCCCGCTCGGGCTCCGCCGCCTCCGCGGGCGAGCTCCGCCCCGTCTCCCCAGGACACACACCTTCGGACCATAAGACGCACCCTCGTTTTCCCCCCACTTTTGGGGGGGAAAAAGTGCGTCTTATGGTCCGAAAAATACGGTAATAGTTTTATAGGGAAAGATAGTCAGCCATATTAACTTGAAGTCAGACAGAAGGCAGGGCAAGAATTAGTTTTAAGGTGCCACCCTATCCTATATTTTTCCGCAGTAGTTAGTCACCTTTTAGTAAACATATAACTTTTACAGCAGTGAAGACAAAGTCTACAACTCCACTGGTGTTGGCAGCATTGGAGCTATAGATGAGTCCATTGACTCATAGATGACCCATAGGTTTCACTTTTCCTACTTTGGGCAGTGTTAAATGGCACCCCTTTTAACACGAGTTTTGGTATTGCTCAACTGATGACAACAATGGAGTGAAAGCTGAGGTTGCAGTTTAGTATGAATTTTAATAGTTGATTTGTAATTTAAACACCTGCCTAATAAGATATTAGTCTGAAATACCAACTCATTTCACATAGAACACTAAAAAGCCATCAGATGGCAACAACTTTCAGTCCTTATAAATCTGAGCTGAATTAGAAACAGCAGCCTCAAGGTGACAGGCTACGTAGCCCATTAACAATCCCTTGAGGCTGGTAGTGCCCCAGCTGAGCCCTTTTCATACTCCTTCTGTGAGCTCATTTTGCATTCATATTCACTTTCCTGGGCTTCCTGCTCAGGAAGAGAGTGGGGGGAGCATGTGTTCTCTGACACTCTGCATTATAGCTTACTGAACATTTTGCCAGAGACTTTTACTGATCTGCCTTTCCCTCTTGATTCTAACAAAGATGGATGTAAAATACTTGTCTATTCATTTAGCTTTTGTAAGTTGTTTTGGGGAATAAAACAGTGATTTTTTTTTTCATCTGGTCTCTTGAGACTTTGAATCAAGTGATGGAACAAACAGAACAGAAATCCAGCACCGTATTGAAAAGTGCTCTTAATAACCTTCAATAAGGATGAAAACCAATCCAACACCAAAAACCCCCCCAGAGTTGGGGAAAAAAGACTTATTTATTGATAAACTGGCCTTTGTAGCTTGCCAGTGAGATAGCTACTCCTATGGCATTATAGGCTTCAGCTAATTTGACAAGGTCAGTTCATGTGGCACTATCTGCATTGCAAACAATTGCCAAAGGTTGCAAGGCAGTTCCTTGTGTATGAATCACTAAATCATTAGCTTCTCTGTCACTGAAAAAGCATCCTAGCTACTGTTTGTGTCCTTTTCAATCAATATCCCCAAACAGAGTATCCATGTCCTTTATCTCCCACAGGAGTGACTAAACCATCCCACTAGTTCCAAGTCACTCAGCTAATGGGCACAGGAGTAGAAACCGTAATCGTCCCTGACACCAGCACAACCACTTTTCTTCTTTGCATATCAATACTATACATCTCTGTCAGAGTGGAGGCAAATTGAGTTATGAAAATGCTAAGTCTGGTCTCAGAGTACATTATATCAAATTTGGGGCATACAGACTTGATTCCGTTAACATACCTGGGAATTTTAATATCCTAGTGAAAGGAGTTATTTGTCATTCATTGTTGAGGTTGTCTAAATTACTGTTACAAACTTGTATGATACAATTTCAGCAAACTCCACCTGGTTTCAAACTTCAGTTATAAATCACTGACAAACCTAATATTTATGCTAGGAGAAAAAATAGAAAAATACAAAATTGATGATGAATCCTGCATAAAGGAAATACAATAATGTTTTGTGACTTGTTTCTTTAACAAAATCACATTGTATATGTAAACTGAGAATTTAAAACAACCCAATGAATTTATCACACTTCAACCAGATTGCAATGATGATGCCCTCTAGTGGCTAATCCTGCTGAAATTACTTGAAGTCTAAAATTAGGCTCCAAACAAAATTGTTTTCTTTCTTAATGAAAGTTTTAGGTCACTGAGTGTGCATTTTAGATGTTTGGGTCATAAAAATGAAGACTGATTTTATTCATCAAAATACTTTAAATGTATTTTTTGTATTGCTAGCATTTCTGTTAGTTTTAATATCGAGAAATACTGTAGAACATTTATTACTAATATACTTACCAAAATATCTCAGTGCAATAATGGCATTTATAACTTAACAAATATTGCAACTGCTATTATTGATCCCTTTGTCATACAGCAAAATGAGAATTTTAGAAACTGAGGTAAAGTTCGGTAATAATTGAAAATTTTTTTTTTATGTTTACAGTTAATGCTTTGCTAATCATGGATGATTGTATTGCATTATTTTTGTTTTAAACTAGATTTGTTTCCTTGTATCTGAGTGTGTTTATTTCACAACAACCTAAACAAATCATCCTGTAGCACCAACAGTCACAAACAACTATAAAACATCCTTATTTCCAGATCTTTGTTCTGGTTGGAAAAATAGTCTTGTAGTACCAACAATACCTTGCATCAGGGACACTGTTTAATGGCTTCACCGACTTTTCAGGAATCAGTTCTAAATAGTCCCATGTTCCTCCTTGATGGAGATGTGTACATTCAGTGGTGAGCAAAGTCTGTTCCCAGCAACCATCCTAAATAACTAAAGAAATAACTAGGCTTGGATCTGGGACAGCAAAAAGGAATCTTTGGACATTGTTAGATGTTAACTTTCCCACATATTAAATGGTTTTAAGATGGGACACTGCATGTTAAGCTAAGTGTCCTTTTGCTATACAAATTGCCAATTGCTCAAATCATGAGCAAGGTCTTTTGAGAGGGATAAGATAAGATGCCATGTTGATTGATTAAGCGCTTAACACACACACACACACGCACGCATGCACGCAATCCCCACATTCATCCCCAATTTCTGTTCTGTGCTAGTATACATTACCAGTCTTATCAGTACTCAGATCAACTTATTGGCCAGCGAAGTTGATCACGATTAGCAGCCGGGCTCCCGCCGGTCCATTGCATCAGATGAACCGATGCTCCAGGATGACATGCAGAACAAGACCCAACATCCATATTTATTGCCCCATCTTTTATAGACTTGTCAGTTTACCCAATCTTCTGAGCCTTTGCTGTGTTATAATTGTGTTTTTTCTTGAAGGTTAATTGCCATTGTTCTCTCACTGTTCTGGGGTGGATTCTTCTTGTTCTGGTCTTTTATCTATCTGTATTCTTCAGCCGGTCACCAGCTGATGTTTTCCTTTTCTACAGACATGCTCTCACCCATTCTCTCACACATACAGAATACAAAGGTTAAGCACTTACATCAAGCTACAGAGCAATACAAAGTGGAGTTTCTTAAGGCAATGCAAAACTCAAGAAAATACGTAAGATTAAAAGCAATAGGCAAAAAGGCTATTTGTGTAACACTTTGAGCCCCTCAAAGTTATGCTCCCAGCCCCCTCCCTCCTACATTTGGATGAGCTATCATCCAAAACTCTACTGCATCAGACTTACAGAGAGCTGAAGAGAGCCAGACAGCTGTGGGTGAGTGGGGAGCTGGAGGTGAGCTCAGCAGATGATTTGGGATGCTGCTGGGGAGCCACAGGGGAGGGAAGGGGGTGGGGAAGGCATGTGCTAATTAGTGTTTAACAATACTCTTCTTTTGTAGGAAAAAGAATGGCAGAAGTTTCACTCTGAAGTTGCCTTAGAGCAGGGGTTGCCCCTTGTGACTTCAGTGCATCCTTCTTAATTGAGGAGCAAGTGCTATGAACAGCAGAATCTGTCAGTCCAGCTCTGCCCCTATTACTGTTCATAAGGACACAAAGAGTTCCCAAAGCACGCATTCAGTGACCTCAGAAGGTCCTATCCTTCCCTCTTACCCCACCCTACATTCTGTTTCAGCTTTGTCTGCACCCACAAGCATGTGGGAGATGGTGTTTAACTTTATTCATAGACTCCCCCCACAAAAAAAATATAAGTTTGCCTGTTTAATATTACCCATTAGGACTTGTGAGTAGTCTTCATAGAAGTATATGCACATACATATATATATACACATTTGTGTATATACCCATTGCTACATTTATTGTTCATATGTATACGGTTACCGTACTTATTCAAATTGAAGATGAGGTTCCCCCTGCCCCAATTAGTGGGGGGAGGGAGGCCTTCATCTTAGATGTGTGCACAAAGAGGAGTGTGGGGGGGGAGGAGATAGGCAGTAGGGGTGTGCAAAATGGGCCCTATTCAATTTGGATTCAGCCCGAATCAGGAACAGTGATTCAATTTGTTGATTCAGATCTCTCTCCCGATTCTGATTCAGCCAAATTGAATCTGAAGTTTTGATGCTGATTCAGAGAATCAGCAATTCAGCCCTAGACATAGCTTTAAATGTTTTTCTACATACCTCGAGGTACCAGGTGTAGCTTTTGAATGCTGTGATGGTGGGGTGGATGAAGCATCCTACAAGAGTGTAGGGCCGCCCCCCGCATGCTCGGTGGAGAACCCAGCAGTGGACTGGAAGTACTGGGTCCACTGCCGAGTGTGCTAGGGAACCAACCCCACGCCCCACGGCTCAGCATTCAGCCATGGGGAGACACCAGCTGCCCCGCAGACTAAGAAGGCACCAGTTGTTGAGTCAGGGAGGGGGGGATCAGGGCCACCCCCATGTGCTTCCTGGTGAAGTGTATCTGGTAGACTTCCGGGTATGCTGCCAAGCATGCTGGGAACCCCTCTCCCCCAGCATCTCAGCATTCATGAGCCACCTGGTACATTGAAGCATGTAGAAAAAACATTTAAAGCTGTGTCTATGTCTGAATCATTGAATCTTTCTGAATCTCTCTGAATCAAGTCAGAGGGTTCTGATTCAATTCAGAGAAGGGTAATGGGTCTCCTGATTCAGTTTGGATTTGAAAATTCAGCCACTGAATCAGGCCAAATGTCCGCTGAATTGAATCAGCAACCAAAGCTTTGCACAGCCCTAGTAGGCAGGTGGTTGGGCTCTGAATCTGGCCCTGAGCTTGGGTTGGGGCCAGAGTCAGACCTACAGCAATCTCTTGCCCCTCCCTCCACTTGTCCTCTGCAGCTTCTGTCCCCCCTCCCCACTATGTCTCCTTCCCTCCCTTACTGTCAAGAGCAGCTCAGCTTTGGCTGGGGCTGGATTCCCTGTCCCCTGCTCAACTAGTGAATAGCACTGATGCTGCTGCATGGCCAGCCGGGGCTAAGCTTCCACATGCTGTGCTCTGGAAGGGAACAGCAGCCCAGTGGTCCAACAGTGTCTGACAGTGAGGGAAAGGAACAGGGGAGCTAAGGGGGAAGGGCAAAAATTATGGGGAGTGGAAGGGGTGGGGCAGAGGTTGCAGGAAGCGGATGACAGGTTGTCAGTGGTGCCAGGGCAGGAAAGCTGCAAGGGAAAGAAGTTGGGGAGGCAGAGCGCAAGGGTTCCACCTGACTTCCCCTCCTTCCCAGCACTGCTTTCCCTGTTGTAACAATGGGTGGGAGAGGGGTGCGGATGAATTTTGGACAACCCTCCAATAATTATATTCTATATCTGGAAAGTTATAACACATTTATACATTTTCCAGATGTAGAATCTAATTACTGTGGGGGGTCATCTTAAATCCAGGGTCAATTTAGATTTGAATAAATATGATACTTAAATCATTAAAAAAATGAATGTGAACAGTATGTGACAGTACTACATGAAATATACATCTGGACCTGATTCTCCAGTGATGTAAATCAATTTAACTTTACTAGAGTCAGTGGAGCCAAATGATTTACAACTGGAAAATTTGGCCCACATCCTGTACTATTTGTTGGTAGTTAGATGGAGTTTTTTATTTTTGTAATTTCTTCTTTCAGTGTCTGCCTCAAAGATGTTCAAATTTTAAAACAAACTAAAAGCAACAACCTTTTCCTGCATTTATTGTATTTATTACATATCTCAAAAGAATAGCTAATAAACTGATGTTAAGAGTCCTAGTTCCAGAAAATCTTTTACCAAAAGTATATTTTATATAACATGCAAGAAAATAAATCTTTCAGAATCTGATATTTTATACTCTGTATACAGATGTGAAACAAAGAATTAGGGAAGATCTGTAGATTGAGAGCAGAATGCACTAGGCAAAAGTTTTATCATATCATTTTCAGGAAATAAGTAAGATCAGCAAACCAAAAGCAAAAAGAAATGTCTTCTGACACTTGGTATAGTAGCAGAATGTCAGTCAGGATTACTGCTAAACATTTTAAGATAAAGTTCTCCCTATTTCTTTCCCATTGTTTTTGGAGACTATTTTTCAGGTTACAAGGGATAGTTCCACCTTGGAAATTGGTGTTTTATCTATCAAAGACTGTGCTTTATTAATATACCAAGCACCTATTGTAATAACACTATATTAAAAATGCTTGGAGCTTAACATATTTAAGTTCTCATAAAATTAACTAATTCATTCTTGCCATTCTACTCTGAAATACAAATATTATCATCACCATCTTGCACTTGGGAAAACGGAGACACAGACATGGCAAACATTTAAATGCCTTTTACATTGCCACATTGAAAATAAGTGCTAAAGTAAGAATAAACACTCAGGAGATTCTTATGACTTTGCTCAGCATATAGTAAAAGGAGTCCAAAACACTTTAAACAGACACTACCATTATTATGTAGACTTTTTCTGGGGATTAGGTAGGTAACCAGCAAAGTTGCAGCACACTTGCACAGCAGCACAGGGATATGAAAATGTTGGTCAAAGAAGCCATGGCAAACATGAAAAGTTCCATGGGAGTTTTAATGGCTTTGCAGGACAGACAGGACTTCAGTTTTAAATATCTGATCTGTAATCATCCATTGGATGCTGGGGGACTTTGTTTCTTCTAATTTGTTTCCAGACCCTCTATGTCTAGCAGCAAAAGCATGCATGCATTACTGAGCTGTCTATCATTACCTATTCATAGGAAGCTGTGGGAGTCAGCTGCTCAGTCCTCTGTGTATTCTTACCTTTCATTAATGTATTCTTAAATTGCTTGGAAGTTTATTTGCAGCTGCCGTGTCCTTGTGCTTTTCCAATTTTTGTCAGTGGGTTTGTAAAATTATATGACAGTGGTCACCAAAGTTAAAATTCTTTGTAACGCATTTCATTAGAGCATTTTGATATTGTTAAAGGCTGTTAAGAAAATCAACAGCCTCGGCTTAATGCAATTAAGGTTTCATAGGTATGGTGATTTTTATGAACATCGCTTGCTTAATGCGATTCAGAACATTTTATAAATGTTATTAAAGTGTAAGTTACCAGTGAACAATTCAAGGAAAACATTGACATTAAAGCACACACCAAGTTCTGCTAAGTACTGTTGATTACGTAAATCCCCAAATACTTCACAAATGCTGAGATGTGTTTTTGCTAAATAAATTGTAGTAATTGCACTACAGTGTGAGAGACTAGTTTGTTCCCCTTCAGAATGCTACTGATATATGGCCCATGTGATATTCCTGACCGCCTGAGGTTTTAAAATCAATGTAGAAATGTGTATGTATTTCTAGAGCTCATGCGCATTCTAGAAATAGTCCCAATGAGAACCCAGTTTCCAGTTAAATGGTTAATGTTTTTTGGAGCAGATTACTCAAGTATGTTTTTAAGGTTCTTCTATACTCAGAAAATTTACAAGATGGTCCTAGCTGATCCAGAGTTAGCACTGGTAGAACCTTATTACATACAACAAGATTTGTTTTCAGTCCTTTTTCACCCAGATCTACTAAAAATCTAATTGCTATAGAGGGGGAAATGTGTTATGCTGCCAGAGCTTTGTCTACACAAGGACTCCTACTAGTTTTCTCTGTGCTAGGGAAGATGGACATTTTGGTTTTTGTTAATTCCCCAGACAAGATTTTTGAGAGTCAGGACTGCAAGATTTTTAATTCCCATTACTTTTAATAATTTATGTGAAACAGCTTGTAACAAGCCTTCCATTTAATATAGGCCAGTATCCTGAAGTCTTTACTCAGGCAGGATTTCCCCTCTTCCCCCCCTCCCATTTTTCTGTAATATACATTTTTTTAAAACTTTAATACAAGCAGATTACCTCCTTGTTGTGGAATTATTATTTCTATTATTGTACCACCTAAGAGCATCAGTCATGTCAAGAACCACCTGGCATATCTACACATGTATTAAGGTGCTTTTCCTAATGCACATTAAATTTAGTACTTCCAGTGTGAGGTACTAAACAAATGTGCATTAAGCTGCCTTATGTTGGCACTGGATATATGACCCAGATACCTTGTTCTGGGCTGACCCAAATCCTCAGACCAACTATGACCTCTCCATTTGATAGTAGGAAAATTTTACTGATACACAAAGATAACAGGTAAGAATAATGCAAACAATTCTATATCTACCAGTCCTAAAGTTGTCATCAAATGGAGTACATTTGGCCAGTACACAAGCTTCACCCTGAGGTTCTCTCTTGAATGTCAGATGTCAGTAGGTTGGAGGCAGAGGCCCACTTCTACCCCGCAGTAGGGTGGGTGAGACAGGCCAGCGGTATGCCTTCTGTCCATGGTGGCCTCAGGTTCTTCCCTCAGGGACCCTTTGCCGCTCGAAAATCCCTCCTTTTTGTGTCCTTTTTTGTCCTCTGATGACTCTTCATCCCTGGGCATTGTTAACTTGTTTTGCTGTGACCATCATACTATCCATGTTCTGTTCTGTCAGTATATTCCTTTGTTTCACAAACGCATCACATGCACACATCCTAATTTGGTTGTTTACTGGTTTCTCTTAATTTGGTTCATCTCCCAAAACTCAAAATCCCAAGGACTGTGCAGTTGGGCAGTATGACCTGGAGCTAATGCTGCAGTCCTCTGGTATGGAACAGTGCAGTACATGTCTCTAATTTCCCAGCCTGTGTCTGCTTGCTGCCTGCCTGTCAGACACACTGGGCCTTGAAGGAAACTTTGTCACAAACAGGCTTTTAGAAATCAAGTAACCATTGCCATTCCCCTGGTCCATTGTTCATATCTACTTTACCTATAAGCCAATTCCCAGAAGCACACCTCTAAATACCATTTTCTAGCCATCATCTTAATGTGCAGTAACAAAAGTACACAGTTTTTAAGTGACACTTAATTCACAGTGGCGTATTTTACTGCACATTACCGTAATAGCAGGTATATTTACGTGACACTTTAATGCAGAGTAAAATAGACTACTGCACATTAAAGCACCCATGTTGATGTACCCACTGTATTCCAGACACTGTGCAGATGGAACAGATTGACAGTCCCTGCCCCAGGGAGTTTACAGTTTAAGAGTAAGACAAGAAAATGTGGATGCAGACAAACGGGATTACAAGAAAACCTAATTTGTCTTGTTTAATTTGTCTTGTCAACCTAATTTGTGACAGTCTCAGCATACCAGCCATAACTGAGGGGCAGGAGGTTGACCCGGGCAGTAGCCTCTGATATTGTCTTTGGGGGAAAGACAAAAATGCCACAGCTGGTGATTACCTGTGCTAACAGCAGTACAGCAGCCACCACTGTCAGTGGTGTGGAGCTGTTCTGTTATGCCTTTGATTCCAGTACCCTACGTGTTATTGGTGTGTGTATCACAGCCAGGGCAAGCTTTTAAATAGGGATTTGTAAGAGAACAATGAGCTGAATAGTTCTTAATGAGGGAGAAACCTGAAAGAAGGTGCGGGGGGGACTGTTTGAATATTTATCAAGTAGCTGAGGATGACTGGCATCATGGGCCAAGTAGAGGTGCAAGTTGATCAAAGTACTGAATGAGAGGGGAAAAGCCTAGAAGGGCCTGGAAAATGAAATGGGAAAAAAAAAACCAACAAGAAACTTATTTGATGTGATAGAGATGGTGGAGCCAATGGACGGATGGTCTGGGCTATCCAATTTATTTGGCCAAGTGAGCTGGATGTGGACCATGGGGCTTCTTATGGGCCAGATGACCCACCTCTGAGTAGTGGTAGCATGACTTCTTGAGCTTCTGTGCTGGCATGTCTCAAACTCAGGAGTGAACACTAATGCTTCTCATACCCCCTCTCCCCCACCTCTTTTTCCCCTGCTGCTGATTTTATTCACCAAAGGAGACTGAAGACCCCAAATTTGGTTTTGAGCTAAAAGGTGCAGGTGTGAACAGTAAAAAGTGTTCAGCTGCCATGTTCTGGAGGTGTGCCAACACAGCAGCTTCAGCAGCCATGCCAACAAGCCCCGTGGGTCACAGATTTAACCCCTTGTACCACATGAAGCCTGTGGGACAACCCTTGTCTAAGTCATGGGGTCTCTGGGGTAAGTGGTAGTGAAAGATCCCATATTTTCATCATTGGAGATTGAAGGAATCTACACAAGTAGGACACGGGAAATGGTGTTTCAAGCTTCCCTAATTTGTCCCTTAATCTCTCTGTGCCAGACCTAGAGAGAAAACTAGGATGGTGATGAAAGCTTGGTCTTTTCACTCGTTCAGTTGTCATCCTATTTGCTCAGATTGGCATTTTTACTTCGGAGGCTGAGGACTTTTAAGAGCTAAAAACTACTTGAGATCTAACTCATTGTACATGCAGTCAGTCCAAAGACTACTCACCAGATGGGACTGACTTAGAGTCACTTACTAATGTAGGCTAATGTGGGTCAAATTTGAACCAGTGACCTAAGGTGAAAATATTCTAGCAACAGTCCCCTGAGACATGCATTGCTCTTTCCTTTGCTCATAGTCATTAACCAGAAATCACATTTTTTTCATCTCCTCAGTTCATTCATTGTGTTCTAGGATAAATACTGGAACGAGGAGAAACAGCTAACTAAAAGTGCCCGAATTTACTCTCATTGCCTGAAGCTTCATATTAGTTTTTCAAGTTTGCTTTGTTGCTTATCTAAATGCTAGAAGAGGTTTGTTACTTTTAACCAAAATGGGAAATTGCTACCAAAGAGCAATTAATGTTATTGCTAGTTTTTCACCAGCTCAACAGAAATTACAATTAGCCAGATTCACTGTGTGAGAAAATGTCCTTGAAGCCATTCTAGATTTGCTGTTGGGTAAGCCTGGTTTTACCTTCAAAAACCCAGAACTTCTCATGTGCTGCTAGAGCTGTCACTGAATGTGTCCCGTGCAGAAAGATGAGGACAAAATTGAAGTTTCAAAGTTCCCTCTCTGTTTTGCATTTTCCCTCACTTTTTACTGGAATTGCTCCATACTGTTATGCAAATACTGCCTTCCACCCCAGAGGGGGCTGTACTTCAGTGGCAAGTCAATTCCTGAGCAGACAGGAAAAATTATGGCTTTGCCCCGAAGGGCATGCAGTTGCTCTGGATGTTTTTGTCCTAGCAGCAGTCATGGCTTTTTCTCTGTACTCACTCTTCAATGTATTTTCACCCATTTGAAGATGGCAGAGATGCCAGTGAATTGTGTTGCCTTGAAACCATGCTGTATCAGCAGCTTGGTGCAACCCCTGTGTACCCAATGCACCCATATGCATAAACCACTGCACTGTTATGCCTTAAAGCACAAACTAATCCACAGTCAGTAAATTGCTTTGAGATTGTAAATTGCTTTTGGATCCTTTGGGATGAAAAGTTCTTTAAAAATATATTATTATTAATAACAATAAATTATTGTTAAGGTAGCTTTGTTGTATTGCTTCTTGTGGAGTGAGGTGAGTAAGCAGTTTTCTGTGATTAAATCCAACACAATGTAAAGAAACAGCTAATGACTTTATCACTGGCTCAGCTGACATGCCTAAATAGGACATTTTGCAATTGTGTATGTCAGCACACATGTGCATATGCATATGTGTACACTTGCCTGCTTTACTTCCTTAAAAGATAATGTCACAAACTGTCCAGAACAAAAGATGTTTGTGAAGCGCCTGCTGTACAAGTAGGAAGCAAATTCCTGAGCTGCATAGCTAACTCTGCAGCAGGGTCTGAGCAGTGTCGTTTCTGAGGCTGAATTGTGGTCTTTGATGAGAGCAGGCTATAACAATGCACTCTTTGAGAGCCTTGCTAAATCTCAGTTTAGTTGCTGAAATGTTTCCACAGTTTATTTTTCTAGGATCTCTTCCATGGCTGCTTGCTCATAAAGACCTGGCTGGGGAAGGAAACTGGGTAGGAACTTTTGAATTGGCCTCTTGTTTTCCCAGCTCTGTTGACCCGTAGAAGGGGTTGTGGCACTTTTGGGGCCTCCAGTTGTTCATTTGCAACAGCTTAATCGATAAATTGTTCCCAGTTAATGAATAATTAAAAAATCAAATTCTGATAATGGATAAGACAGCCCTGCTCAGGAAGTGAAAATCCAGAAGCTGGACTGGTGAGAAATTGAACATGTAGCTCCCTCCCTGCCATGCCTTAGCTTTGTCTCTTCATGCTGTGGAGCTGAATTGTTTTCAGGAGGAAGCTGATATACAACTTCTTAAGTGTAGTATCCTGAGGTAGAAACCAAACAAGGCTGTAGCTAAACTAATGATGTGAGTTTTCTTCTGAGACGTTCTTCCGCCCCCTCCCCACCCTTAACAGAAGACAGAAGCTGCTTAGAAAAAAAAAACCCTATGTACCTCTGTCTTTCCCCGCTTCCTCCTAGTCTTTAAATTGCAGGCATATAAAAAAGTGGCTGACAGATTTTTGGATGCAAAACTCCCTTTATGATGAGCCAAAATCTGCCTAAGTCCTCTCTTTAACTACATAAGAGCAATTATGCTATTGTAATAGAGAGTATACTTTAGTTCATTGAATTTAGAAACACAAGAAAGTTGCAAACTTGACCATGATCTTCTTTATACCAGTACAAATCCCTAAAGTTAGTGGAGTTGCATTTGTCAAACCCTGTGAGATCAGAATCAGGCCCTGTAACTACTACAGTATAAAGTGAAATTCACTTTGTCCCATTAAGAGGGAGAGCACTATTTTAGGGGCTTAAAGGGTACAGACATCCTCTGTAGCGGGATACAATTTATCCACAGTGTTTCTTAAACAGCTGTGTTCTGATTCTGAAGCAGTTACATAGTCAGGAGTTGTACAGAATCCTCTTTTTGCAATTTCATAAAAAACAATCAACTAAGTCTTTAACTTTTGTACCAAAAAGATGCTTGCCTCCTTTTTCAGTCAGAATAGCTTGAGCTTGTTATTGCCATTTTAAAAGAAGAGGGACTAGCCATTATCCTGTAATTATTGCCTTTATAGCAGCATGTGATTTTTCTTAAACTATTTTTTTCTTTCCTGTCGTTGACCTTTAAATATTAAAGAATGCAGTATGTCAAAAGACTCCCTGTATAACCCAGAAGCCTCGGTGATACTTAAAATTCATTCCAGGTATTTTAGAACACAGTTATAAAGTGAGCATAGCAAAGGTGTATTTCCACCATCAACAGCAAAAATATTTACCTAATACATTTATTACAGCAAGGTAAAAGAAGCTGATCTACTTAAAACTTAAGATTCAGGAAAATAGAAAAGCAAGGGATAAAGCAATGGTAGATTGTTTATTTTCATTCAGCATTTATTTTCATTCTGTTTTTACAGTGAACAAAGACTACACGGGATCTAGAAGTCTTGTTTTCTGACACAGAAATGGAATGAGCAGGGTAGTATAGAGAGAAAGAAGAATGGAAATTGTGGTAAAAAATTGTAAAATGCATTAGTTCCAAGTTTTCCAGATTAGACTAATCCTGAATCATATAAGCAATGTTGACAAAATCCTGCAGTTGGTGCAAAAGTTGTATTCACAGGGCTGTAAGGTATAATAATAGGGCTTGGGTCAATTGATAAGGCTGAGAAAAGAATTCCCCCTTTTTTTGTTTTTCAAACAAGTTAAAATATGAGACTGGCCACACTCTCAAGTGAAAAGGAGAAAAGGAGTAGCTGGAGGGTCCAAAGAAATGAGCATGTGTTTGCATAGTGCCTACCAAAGGGGTCCTCAACATGATCATGCTGAAGATAATGCCAGTACTACAGATATGGTAACTGTGAAAAGGAAGGAGAATACTTCATTGTGGACTTATCTGTTTGATGAAAATGTTCAATAGAAAGTGAGAAAAAATAGATAAGCTACAGCAGAAGTTTAAGAAAGTCTGGAAAATGAAAAATGTTGGCATAATATCAGTTATTTTTGGTGTGTTGGGATCTTGTGCTGGCAATATTAAAGCAGGATTGTGTTAGAGATTTGAATCTCTGAAGGACCAGGAGTCTTTCAAAAAGCAATATTGATGGACTCCTCTTAAGTACCAAGGAAAGTTTAAACTCACTGATGTCTTGGTCTAGTCTTGGTAGACTTACATTAGTGATTATGTTCCCTTCAAGATTTTACATGGCTGAGGATATAGGTTATAACAACAATAACAACTACAATCTCCACCATTATCCATACCTTGACATGCAAACTAACAAATGAATGTGCAAAACTGGTAGTTGCAAACTTATGCTCCTAGGTAGTACAAATACCTCTTTTTCATGTTTAAAAAATTCCTGTACATTTTTGCTGGTGCAGTTATATAGCCCAAAGGTATTAATAGTTCTTGTCTAGATGACTCACTTCCTATTGGACCTCATAAAATGTGTGAAATTAGTATTCACATTATTTTTCTTTTTCCAAAAAAGGAGTGGGCTGAGCTGAATTGTGTAGGGTATAGCCAGAGTCATCTCTAGGGTGCAGCAAATCGGGGTAAGTGCCTCAGGCCCCACGGAGCGGGGTGGAGTGACCGTGGTCCCTCCCGCGGGGCCTGCCTGGAACTGGAAGCTCAGCCCCACGTTGCGGAAGAAGTACAGAGACATCCCCTCCTTGCGGGGGTACCACAGCCCTGCGCAGTGTTAAGGGGGCCCTGCACAAGCTTATTTGCTCCAGGCCCCACACCCACTTAAGGTGAGCTCTGGGTATGGCAATGATAGTCTGATTTGTTTAGCATCAGAAATGTGTAAATTATGAGGGTTGGGGTTTTTTTGCAGAATTAATGGATGGAATCGCACACTGAAATATGTCATTCTATTAAAATAAAAGGGTTAAAGAATGATGAAAGGAAAGTCTTCCTTAACTAGACCATGTACCTATTCGAAGATTCATAAGAAGAAAGCTTTATGCATCTTTTACATAACGATTTTTATAAACTTTCAGACAGCAGCTTGATTCATCACCTATAGTCTTAAATCCTTCCTGTTGCTGCTACACTTATCTGCTAATGTGAAAGGATAGGGATGTAAAGGAAGAGTGGGGAGAGCATTTTTGCCTCATACAAGGCACGGGAAGCCCCTTCCATGCATAAATACACTGAGATGGGAGTTTGACTAGCTGGCAAGCCTTCCAACCACATCTCCAAGGGGAAAGAGTATGCATATGATACTCAGGGGAGCAGTTAGAAATTCTGCTGAATCTATTTTGAATTACTTGAGGCATACGCAGAAGGTAGTAATAGTTGCCTAGAGCTTAGATGCAGTACTCAGATGATAGACACCTTAGAAATACCATAGGCAGACAGGCAGGCAGATAGGTCCAGTCATAGAGTCATTAAACACAATCATATGCTTGCATTGGCAAAGCTATATAAAGGAATATGCCTAAATAAGCAAAACTGCTACTCATTTACCTCTTGAATGGCAGAGCTTCTATATTCAGCTTCATCAAGCTGTTTGTTTGCTTGGAGAGCAGTTCACATAGACAACATAAGAGCTTTCTTGCATTCTACTGACTTTTGATGTAAAAAACAGAGAGAAAAGGCAAAAAGCGGTTAATAAACTTCCTCACTGCAGTTGTTTGGTTAATGTCAAGTACCACAGTATAAGCAAGGGAGTAACTGATTAGGTAGGTTGTCTGAAAAACAGGAAACAGCGTGCTTTTTAAGTTGCATGTTTTGAAAGATGATGTCAATAAGAGTAACAAATGCTTAGTTTAAGAAAAACTTCCTTATAAACAGGTATAAATAATCTGGATAGCAAGGTCACATGTAGTAACCATTATTTGTGGGTAATAACAGGAATAATATAGAAAAATAAAAGCAGCAAGAACCAGCAGAATTTCAATTTTGCAGGTCAGATTCTCTGTTAGGGTAAATCAGCATATCTGCATGCATGTCAGCGGGGCTATGCTTTCATTACACTAGTTTAAATGTGTAATAAGTCCCTTAAATTGCACCAGGCAAATAGAAAATACAATTTAATGTAACATGCAATGGGGAACTTAATAATGGGGAAAGGTTGCAGTAATAAATAAACAACTCAATAAATGTAGCAATTGTGGTACAAAACCCCCCCAAATAACCCAGAATTGTACTGTGGGGTTGTGACAGAAAAAATCCTTAAAGCCATCCGATTAGAGCCACTGGATAAAAGTAAAAAATGGTAAGGGGACTTACTGATGGAGTAGGAGAGTCCAAATTAAAAGAAACAATGTTGTTATTAAAGACACCGATATTAGACTTTGTCTACAATATAAGGTTTGGGTTTGCTCAATTTTGCATAGGCAGGCAATTATTACCCTAGGCTATGGACAGAAGTTACACACAAACCGGTTTAAATTATTGGAAACTGGTTTAAACCTGTAACAGAACAGAAGTTCAATGCACATAAACTGCTTTCAAAATGACCAAGACCAGTTTAAGATAAACCTGGTTGGCTGTAGTATCAGACTTAACTGATTTAGGTCAAACTGGTTTATGAAACTTCTATCCCAGATCACTTCCTGGTTCAAGTTAACTCACAGTCCCCCAGCATCCCAGGATGCTTGGCAGCCCTGGACTATGCTATCTGCTCCAGTGGAGCAGGGACTGCCTTGCCCCTCTGCTCCCCTATGCACCTGCCTGCATCTGTCAGAGGCTGGGGGTGGGGGAGGGGAATAGACCCCCCCAGAACCCCCTAGCCAGGTACACAGCACATGGGGGAGGGAAAGCCCTTGTGGTGGGAGCTTTGTTACCCTTGGCAGCCCTCTCCCTTTCCTCCTACCCTTTCCCAGCTGGTGATTGCTTCTGTGGCTGCCATAGGAGGGAGGGAAAAGGAGTTGCCCCAGCTGGGAACCTGCCCATGTAGCCCAGCATGGGAGCACCAGGGAAGCCCCCACCTTCTGGCGGGCTTCCTCTCACCCCTGCTCAGGGTCCCCCAGTGTGGGGCAGCCCTAGGAAGCTAAGGGGAATCTTCCCTTCCTGAATGTCAGAGCTGCTTGCCTTGGCCCCTGTGAGTCTGGCAGCCTCAGAGACCAGGGGGAAGAATTTTTCTCCACTCCCTGAGGTTGCCCTGGGGCTATCCCTGAGACTCACAGCAGCTAAGGCAAGCAGCACTGGGGTTCAGGTGGGGAAGAATTCCCCTCGGCTGGGAAACCCTGGTTAGGGGTGAGGAGAAGCCTCTAAGGCAGGTGCTCCCTGGTGCCCCCATGCTGGGCTGCAAGGGCAGGCATCTGGCCTGGAGAACTGGTTCGTGCTCCTGTGGCAGCCACTGAAACAATCAGTGGCTGGGAAGGGGGGTGGATTCTCCTCTGTTCCTCAGGGATGTCTGGATTGGGGGCTCCTTAACATCCTATGGGGGGACAGCAGGAGGTTGGGAACATATAGTGGGGAGCCAGTAGAGCTCACTTGGCTGGGCTGGCAATGGCCAACAGGCTGGGAGACATGCTGTAGCATCTGCTGCCTACTGGCCTGAGTCAACGCAGACCTCCCCCTGCCTTTCCCAACTGAAAACTGGATGTCTGTTCAGTTGGTTATTGGTTCAACCTATGCAGCTTAAAGGAAGCTGCCTATATTGAATTGATTTGCCCTAAGGCTTTTGACTGTATGTACTTAGCCCTAGAGACAGTGTAACACATAGCATCCAGGACATATTTTAAGCCTGTTTTTTTAAAAAAGAGAAAAACTAAGGAAGAGTGTTTTCCTCACTGAAGAACAATTTAACGTGATCTAAAAAATAATAAAAAACTGATAAAGTTGAACCAAATAATCTGGTCACAGTGTCTTTGGGTTAAAAAACAATTCAAGTACACAGGTAATGCCTAATTGTTGAGAAATTAAGAACAAACAAATTAAGAACAGATCTGTTCTAATCAAAGGAATAAACATGGAAAAAATGCTGAGCAAAGCTATCAAAGACAATAGTATAAATGAGTCTGAGGGAGACGAAGAAATGCAGAAAGAGACATTTATGGTGAGAGGGGGGAATTGAAGAACACAGTAACAAAGCAATGCAGTGAAAATAAGATAAAAATGAAGAAGACAGAATTTTGTAATCCCAGTGGTCTTTCCCCAAGAGGTAAGACCCGGAATATAATTTTGACTCAAAATTATAATTCTGGGTGCAAGAAACTCTTTTAAGAAAATTATGGTGAAGGCTAAATAGTTATTTTTTCTTTTTACATTTAACTACCATTTTATTTCACTTTATTTCATGTATATACAGACCTCATGCTAAAAAGTAGTCCATTTGCAGATGCCCAGTTTATACATATTGCTGTTGCCCCATTGACTTGAATAGAGCTATGACAATTTACAGTAGCTATTTGGCTGCTTGCATGCACATAACTCCCACTAAAGTCGGTAAAAGTATGATAGGTTGTGCCCTAAGAATAGATACGCTGTTATTGTGGTGATTGGGCCAGCCATATCAATAATAACAGAAGCAGAGTTTTTGGTTGTAGCTGTGTTGGTGTAAGGATTTTAGCAGGCAATGTTCTTTGGGTAGATGTGACATCTTTTTATTAGACCAACCTTGGAGAACACACATCACCAGCAGAGTCTCCCTATGCCTGATGAAGGATGTTTGTGCCCGAAAGCTTGCAAAGAACTTTTTCCCAACTATTTAGTTAGTTTAATAAAAGCACATCTACCCAAAGAACCTTGCCTGCCAATAATAACAGAACACACACAAGGTAGCATTCATTGTCCACACACTTTATAAATACTAGGTTAAATCTTTCCCACTCATCACATGAGAGTAAATCCATTTATTTCAGTGAGCCTGCACACCAGAAATGTTACTCACTTGAAAATTTATCCTCTCAAAGAAGGAAATGGAAGCGGTCTCATTTTGATACCACAGCTGTGTACTTCAGAAGCAGCTGTTTTGCCCACTGGAGCCCCACAGGTGTAGGACAGATGAGAATCAAGCCCTGACCAATATTAACCTATCTGAGGCCACACAGGCTTCATTATATAATTGGGTCATATAAAGCCCATAGCAGCAGGCTGACTTGCTGTGGTATTTCATCCCAGTATGTGCAGCCCCCCAACTGAAATCAGGTGTAGTCTTCTGCACTGAACAGCAGCAGGTGCCAGTCCCTTTGCACACTTACTACATTGCTTCTAATAATTCAGGGTGAAAAATAAAGCTAAATGTGGCTGCAGAATTAGGTGATCAATAAAGGACTTTTGGCACCTGGTCCCAGATGGGAATCCAGAATCCTAAACCATGTGGCTTAGCTCCCAGTACAGTACAGTGGGAGAGCCAGAAACCTTGGCAAATTGATTCATAATAGTCAGTACATTGAGCAGGGAGCTATCTGAAGTTGGCAAAGTTAACATACAGATCCCTGCAGCTAGTCAGGATAATCTCTGAGCTTCGGTGACTTTTTATATCCCCACTCTTCAGGTGCCTCACTCAGGGCTCTGAGTGGGGTGCCTTCATCTACTGGATCCATAGACATGAACCTCTTCTAAAAGGAGGTGCCTATGCTCCTTTTGCCAGAGAACTGGGAAGGGCGTATTCCTTTCTTTCGATACATGTGGGAATGAGGCAGATGGGGTGCTTTTATTTTAAACAATAACCACATAGAGTAGTCACCAAAAACATGGGAGAATGAGGGAATTCAGGGAATTTTCACCTCCTAGGAACATGCTTTCTAACCACCAAGCTACAGACTATCTGGGGTGGGTGGCTGGGGGGGCATACATTCCAAATTTCCTGTTATCATTATGTAGAAAAGGATTCAGTATTCATTGGCCCAGAGAGAGAGAGAGAGAGAGTACAGAAGGGATGATTCTGTAGCATGCTTGTTATGGTGTTCCCTTAGGAGGGAGGAGTTCAACTCTCTGCTTCCTGGGCTGTTTCTCTATTTTACATGAAACACTGGGCTAAATACAGAAACAGTCCTGTAAGTGGAGTCCTGGGTATGATAATTAACTTGCAATTGGACAGTTTAGCAAGTGTGTGCTATAGGACAGGAGCAGTTCTATCGTAGTCCATCAGCAGTCTTTTTAATTAGTTCATATGTGTAATGTTTCATCCCTAGGCTGTGCAGTTATCAAGCATACATTGAGTCACTTTTAGGACCTAGAAATTGCTGGCTCTTGGCCTCATTTTCCAAACATTGAGGCTTCCATGGGGCAATGCCCTGTTTTATTTGCAGCCATGGTGTAGGCCATTACTTAATTTATTTACATGGTCCATATAATAAACAGAATATCAACAAGAGTAAGTCCTATATTGGGAAAATCAAGCATAAATATCAGCTGCTCCAACCTTCAGAAGAAAGCAAACACAAATCTGTGGTTTAAAAGAGCCATTATTTTCCTCATAAGTTTTAATTTAATCAATACTCAGATGATTTCTAAATCTTCTTTTTTCAGTCATTTTCTAGTAAATTAGAGGCAGGGGGTACAGAAATACCAAGGAACTACTCTGTTTTTAAGATCTGTACAAATGACATTGGATGGAAGTAGTTATAAGCTGGTACTTTGCCAGACGTTGTCATTCATGTAACAGACATTTCCATCACCAGTAGAAGGTCTTATAATAATATATTTCGAAATTTAAAAAAAAGTGATTAGGAGGACATTCATCACTTTGAGAGCATTTTCAAAGGAAGTGTCAGACTTGTAATTCTAGACAGCTTCAAAGAAGGATTCCTGAAAGAGGGATTAATAGGAGAGAAAAACACAGTCAACACTGTTTATGTTCTGTCCTTGCTCCTGTTAACTCTTTTCTTTTCCTTGCATTGTAATTGTACTCAGTCCCTGTGATTATGCAACCTGGGTCCAGTTTTGCAGTCCTTATTCAAGCAAATTTGTCAGTTAACCTTAATAGGAATGTTGCCTTAGTAAGACTGTGGAATCAGGTTCACTCCTCTCACCCTTCTGATTTTAATTTCATTAACACTAGTTTTATACTTGAAGAAGTTCCACTCACACGAAGTTACAGCTGTATAAAGCTGGAGATCAAAACTGGGTCCCTACTATACTTTCAAGTTAATGTTTGATGCATCCTATCTGTAATGGAGGACAGTGGACTTCCCCATTGAGCTGAAGCTGCTTTAAAATCTATCACTGAATTCTTAAAGAGCTGTTGTATGTAGAAAAAATCTGACCCTGCTCCTGTTGAAACCAGAGGTCAAAACTGCCATGCTCCAATGTACAAGCTTATACCAGCACAGATTTTGAAAACAAAAACTGTGTATCTGCATTACATTTTTAAGGCCCAGTTCTATTGCTGTTGAAGTCAATGGGAGTATTACTGGCAACTTCCCTAGAAGGGTGATTGAGACAAGTATATGGAGCTATTCTTAAATATGTGATCCTTAGGATAAAGTGTAGTTGCACAGAGGTATTCACCTTCTGAGAATATGACCCATAAATGTACTTGCTTCTTGCTTCTTCTGTACTTGTTTTTCCAGCTACTCAGTTGGTCTAATAAAAGATATCACATCTACTCAAAGAATTTTGCCTGCCTATGTCCTTAGACAAACACGGCTACAATAAAAAACCCTTGCTTCGTCAGTTTACATCAGTGTAAGGAAGGAGTCAAGGTCCTTAAATATGTAATGGAATCTGTCACTTTTTTCTGGATAAAACATTTGCACTGAATTTTGTTCATACTAAGTAGCTATTATTGCTAGTTAGCAACACTTTCCTCCTATGGCTCTACCAGTGGACCTCAATCATGATCTGTAGCATGCATGCCACTTCAGATACAGGCCTCTCAAGTGTGCTTTCCAGTTATACAGTGACAAATGTCCCATAGAAACAGAAATGAGACTCTTGGACCCATTTGCATTCAGGAACAAAGGCAGGTTTTGAACCCAGGTTTCCTTTGGTCTTAGATACAGTAATGCACTAACTCACTGTACCTTCAGTTGAATGGAATATCTAACACTCATTTTCTTGTCACTTTTTGGTACTTCAGAGTTGTATGTAATGCTTGTTGGTGTCACAAAAAGAGTGGAAAACTAGTTCAAGTTTATAATACAGATACCAGTTATTAGAAATGTATGATGCCTGGAGACAACCTGACCCAGGGTACTATCGGTAAGACTACATTATGTTTTTAACTTTAGATAACTGGTAAATGAAAATTGCTCTCCAGCATTTCAAAGAGGAACATGTTAGAAACTATCAGCTAAAAGCTTTCTGCCTGACAGCATTAATTTCCTATTCACTTCATTAAAAGGACATTTTTGGTGGGGCTTGTAAATTACAGCATGCTCCTAGCAAACTAATAGCTTCAGGAAAAAACATGTAATAGCTCTCCTTAATCAAAATAAGGGCAAGTTGTTGTTTATCCAGCTGAAGAGCTGGGGATTACTGAAGCTTGCTTTTCAGTTTTTAATGCCAAAAAATTCCACGGTTTTTGAAGTGTGTAGAAGATAAGCAAGAATATATTTCAGTTAAAAGCATACATAGCCAGTTGTTTGTTCCTAACTTGTTTACGCTCTTCTTTCCTAGTTGCTTTCTATGCCAGCATCCCTTTTGATGTGTGTTCACCTGCCTTTCTAGTTTGACACATGCCAGCCAAAAGGAAGCAATCAATAGCTAGATAAAACTCTGCTCATGTATGACACTGTACAAGTTAATATAGTTTATTTGGTTAAAGGTGGCATTTAATCCCTCCCTCCTGAAACAATTCTTCCTTATCTTGCTCTCTGGATCTGTCCAGTTATGGCTGATGCTATATCTGTGCTAAGTGACAACTATTCGATTTGGCTTCGGCCAATTCAGAGGGACAGTGATTTCATTTGGTGATTCGAGTCACTGTTCCGATTCGATATGGCCAAATTGGATCTGAAGATGTGGCGCTGATTGGGAGATTTAGCCATAAACTAAATAGGCAGCAGTCCTCGACCGCAGTGGACACAGCGGTCCAGCTGGTAAATCTGTGTTGTGGGGGAGGGGGCAGATCAGTGCCCCCACAGAGAGGAAGGGATTGGGGCTGGGGCTGGGGCTTGGAAAAGCTGCCTAGCCAGGTTGGGGAACATGGAGAGGGGGGCTCCTGCCACTGCATGCCTCTGCATGCCGCTGCTCTGGGAAGGCATGGGAGCAGGCTTGTGCCCCCAGACCTGCACAGGGTGAGCTGGGCCGTGCTGCACTCCAGGAAGCTAGCCCCCAGCTGCCTGCTACTGGAGTGCAGCCTGGGCTGTACCCGCCCTGCACAGTGCATTGGAGCAGGGGTTATGGAGGGGCTGCAGCCACCCTAAAATTCCCCATAGCCCCTGCCGCTGGCCTCTCCCGATCCAGGTACATGTGCCCACTACCGTGCCCTGCCAATGCTCATTCTTCCAGGACACGGCAGCATAAAGCCAAGTCTTGTCCAGGAGGCACGGGGAGGCTGGACCAGCTTCTGCCACTGAGCACCACTTGTCTGAGGCAGTGCAGCCATTTTGTCCCATGCCTCCCTGCCCCAGCTGGGCGGGCAGCAGGAGGGCATAGCCCCTGCTCCCAGTGCCTTCCACCCAGAGTAGACTGCACCTGCATCATGCTACGCCCTCTCCTCCCCTGCCTTGGCTGGGCAATCGGCAGCAGGGCATAGCCCCTGCTCCCAGTGCTGCAGCACCTGCATCCCATGCCCCATCACCCTGGCTGAACAAGTATCAGCTTGTCTCACCTCCAACCCCAATCCCTTCTTCACTGTAGGGGTGTTGATCTGCCTCCCCCCACACCCCTTCCCTCCCCCCTCCACCCACCACAACAGACTTACCAGCTGGAGGCATCTGTGTCCAGCGTGGTTGAGGACTGCTTCCTGTTTAGTCATACTTAATGTACAGTAGCCTATTTTACTGTGTATTACTGTATCTGCATAGTTTTTTGCACAACACTAAAGCACAGTAAAATAGCTACTGCACATTAAAGCACATGTGTAAATGTACTCACTGAAACCAAAATGGGTGTTAGATACATAAATATTTGAGTGTCTTGGTATTCCTGAGGGGATTTCAGGTTCCCTAAGTCCTTTAGCATACATTTTATAAATCTGTCCCTTCTTCCTGGTACCATTTTTCTGTTCAGTTTGGCCCTAACTGTTTTTCAGCAGGTTCTACATATGTGACTTGGAGAATCTCTTTATATTGTATTGTCTCTGTGCTTTGCAGCTCAGAGTAATATTGCTTTGCATTTATATTGTACTTGAAGTTATCATAGCACTTTAAAAGCATTAATTAAGTCTCCCAAGACCCATTTATTACAAAAGTGTTATTTTCTTAATTTTAGAGATAGGTAAAAATAAAGCACAGTGAGGTTAAATAGCTTTCCTAAGATCACACAGCAAATTAGTAGCTTAGAAATTGGTATTCTTGCCTCCCTGTCCCTTCCTTTGTATTTCTGTATTGGGTTATTTTGTCTCTCAGTTCCATGCTATGTGAACACCTCACAATATATAAAGTTGTTATGCAGACAATACCCTTGTGAGGTAAAGGTTATCCCCATTTCATGGAGGGATAATTGAGGTACAGAAAGGCCCAGAGTGGATTTCTTTTAAAAGGGTTAGATGTCTAAGGCTATAAATAGAAATAACCAAATGAAGCAGATCAGCTGTGTTGGGATATGTCCTGGGGCAAAACATGTCACCCATTTTTTCTGCCCATTAATCTTGTGGGATAATGGGCAATGTCTTTTTCATTTCCAGAAATAAACCGCCCCCCCCTGGAATCTCTGTGGTGCATCTCCATCAGCAGAGAAAGTTGGACTCCCCATGTCCACAGACGTATCCTGGAAATTGCCACTTACAGAGACATGCCCCTAGAGATCCTACAGGCGGGTCTTTTTAACTGGGGGGGGAGCCAGACAGGTGTTCCTGAACCTTGGGGGACCTGATCCTGTGCACCGGTTCCTGGGGCATACAGTACCAAGTCCCTGAGAGTAACTGCCTGGGGTAGTTGGAGCATGTGGGCAGCTCTGGACTTCCTGCACTCTCCTGCCTTAAAGAAAATAGAAGTCTGTTGCAATAAAGCAGCACAAAATATTACTACCTTTTGTTGTGACCAATTGACACAACAAAGGGTATAGATGTCTATTCGCTTTTGCTTTGTGCTGCCATAAATATTTTTATGGCAGAACAAAAGTGACAAAACACAATGGCTGTTTCTACTCTGAGTGTGCCAGTAAGAATCCACAAGGCATTTTTGACAAGTTAGTATGGCTATTACATTTTGATTTCACTTGACTAAGGTCAAGCAGATAGTCTATAGAAAAGGAGGACTTGAACCCTGGTGTTCCAAGGCCCAGGCAAATACCCTAATTAGTGGGCCAGGCTTCTTCACTTTAACCATTTATCAACACTTCTGCCATATTTACAGAAACTCATAATGAAAGCCCCCAAAATAAAAATGTATACCCTGATAAATGAGAAGTGGTGAGCACATTTGGAGAGGACTGAGGGGGAGAGGGCTTTGAAAGGCTATAACTTTCCCCAGTAGTAGCTTTTGTCTCAGACAGGTGGAGTGTAACATGTAGTATTCTTGTCTACATTGCATTCTGCATCTGGCTAGTTACTTCAGTTACTTCTGGTTTAGAGTCTCCTGGGCTTTCCTGAATTATTTACTTTAATGTTCCTTCTTTTATTGAAAAAGATTATCTTACAAACTAGATTATATATTATGGATAGATTTTAGTTTAATCTATTTTTGATATTTAATTCTTATTTTTTTCACTTAAATTTTAATATCAATTCCCCTGACCACATAAACACACATGGGATTTCTCCTTTTATTTTTATGGTTGCATCTCAAGCACAGATTCTTTCTTTGTCCCCATTTGATTGAAAGAATGGAACAATTCTGCAAACTATTTCTCAGTCTTGGAATGAGCTTTTATTCCCCACAAACCCCATTCCTTTTAGATGGGGCCAGATCCAAAACCCAGTTAAAACAGTGGGACTGCTTCCGGTGACTACAGTGAGCTTTGGATCTGGCCATTTATATTATTTTCTTACCATGTTATTTGGACACATCACAGTCTTTAATGTATATATCCTCACTATTCTCTATGAGGTAAGGAAGTACTATAATCCCCATTTTAGGGTCTCTAGATTAACCTATACTAAGCTGCTTTAAAAGGAAAAGGAAAACTGCTAAATCATCCAAAATTTGACCCTGATTTAAGAACAGTTAAAGTTAGAACATTTTTTCTACAATTATCACTGCTGAATCAAGCAGAAGTAAGTTGCATGGTAACATCTTGTATAACTACATTTGATATTAATTTGATTGTTATGTCTGTCTGTACCAGTGGTATTCAACTTTTCTAGACTTAAGGCACCCCTCTATAACTTTTGTGAACTATGCAGGACTCTATTAAAAAAACTAATTTATGCTTATCTCCTTGCAGAAGGGCCAGGCAGTGGGGGTAGATGTGCAGGAATTGCCAGTTGAGGAAAAAACCCGAGCCTGCCCTTATCTGCTTATCTCCTCACACCACCTGTGGCACCCTTCAAAGGATCTGGATGAAGGGGTGGGAAACACCGTGTCCAAATTCGTGGATGACACAAAAATATGGGGTGAAGCTAACAGCCTGGATCTGGTTCCTCCTCTCCAGGGTGACCTAGACAGGTTGGAGAAGTGAGCAGAGAGCAACAGGATGCAATTCAATAAGGACAAGTGCAAGGTGCTGCATCTAAGGAGAAAGAACTGCCATCATACCTATAGGCTAGGGGGCAACCTTTTCTGCTCCACTGAGGCAGAAAGAGATCTTGGAGTCACTGTTGACTCTAGGATGAACATGAGTTGTCAATGTGATGAAGTAGTCAGCAGAGCCAATCGCACCTTGTCATACATCCATAGGTGCTTCACAAACAGGTCCAGGGAGGTGATTTTCCCTCTCTACATGGCACTGGTCAGGCTGCAGCTGGAGTACTGTGTCCCGTTCTAGACACTGCAGTTCAAGCGGGATATGGACAACCTGGAGAAGGTCCTAAGAAGAGCCACTTGTCTGATTAGAGGCCTGCAGGGAAGGCCCTACGAGGAAAGGCTAAGGGACCTTAACCTCTTCAGCCTCTCCAAGAGAAGGCTGAGAGGGGACCTTGGAGCAGCATGCAAATTTATAAGGGGAGAGCAACATGAAGTAGGCGACGATCTGTTTACCCAGGCACCCCCTGGAACAACAAGGAACAATGGCCATAAGCTACTGAAGAGTAAGTTTAGACTGGGCATCAGAAAAATGTTTTTCATGGTCAGGGTTGCCAGGATCTGGAATGGGCTTCCAAGGGAGGTGGAGCCCGGTGCTCACCCCATCCTTGGGGGTCTTCAAGAGGAGACTGAAGAGGCACCTGCCTGGGATCACATGATCCCTGGTTTGGTGACCCTTTTCTTGCATGCCAGGGGCAGGGAGTCGGACTAGATGGCCCACTGAGGTCCCTTCTGACCCTAGAATCTATGAATCTATGAATCTCATGGCACATCAAGACACAGTGGCACCTGGTTGAGAATCACTGATCTATACCCTTACTGGTGAGGAGCTAAAGTACAGAGGTGAGGGCTAGATTCATAAAATATTTAAATGCTTGAAGTTGAACACAAGCAGGATTTAGGCTCCTATGTCCAAAAAGTGTGGTAGTAAAAATTGTTTTCTAACCTTGAAGACAACTGAAGTCCCTAGAGACCTGAGTGTCTGCATTGTACAATGCAGTATTGTGTACAGATATCTGAGTTAGCTCCAGAACTGGAAATCGTATAGCCCTGGCAATAGTCCTAGGCCCAGCCAAATTACATAGAAAGCTACTTTGATGTTGGCTACACTGATTTGGGGATCCAAGCTAGTATCTGTGAATGGCCGTTCACCGTAGCAGGCAGACATACCAGCTTGCTTGGAACTAGCATGGGTATTTCTGTGCAGCACTTCAGTGTGCCGTGTGGGTGTGCCCTCAGTTTTCACCACTAAAATTCCTCCCATTCTGAACACAGAGACATGCTGGCAAGGAGGAGGGGGACATTGCTAGGTGAAACCAGCTGCAAGCTCCCAGCCAGGAGCTAGATTCCCTTCCCCCACTGGAGCCAACAGTGAAGTTCTGTTTAGTCCAGGGGATCATTGTAAATCAAACCTTCCTGCAAAGTGTTCTGTTTACAGCAGGGAGGTGCATTTCTTTCTGTGCCATAGGTGTTTGTTGTCTACATCAGCTGGGGGACCTGATCTGGTAGGTGTAGTCAGGGCATACTTATAGGGTGAGATTCCACACAAGCACCTATAATGCTTAAAGTGAAAGGAAATGCTCACTTTTAGTAAGTATCCTATTAGTTAGAGCTTTCACCCAGAATGTAGGAGACCCAGGTTAAATCCTAGTTTCTCTCTGCAGGATTTAAAATCTCTACCACCAGGCTGTAGACTGTTCTGGGTGGGGCACACTCAACTCTCCCTTATGCAGAAAAGTAACAATTAATTGATCCCAAGAAAGGGAGCCCAACCCTATAGGCTGTAGTCGGGGCACTTACCTAGGAGAGGAAGACCTGGGTTCCAGTCCTTGCTCCAAAGCCAGTTTATGCATTTGACATGAAACAATCATTGGCTAAAATACATTCCTTAGACAACTAAGGTGGTATCTATGTTAGCCGATGCATCTGGTTGCATTATAGGATGTGTTTATGCTGCCAGAACTATCATGTACAGTTCTAGGGCCCACATACAGCTTTAAAATGTTCCTAAGCTTTACCACCCATGGGATCAGTAGGCCTGATCTTATATCAGGTGTAATTGTAGAATTCCAGCACAGCCCATGAATCAGCAGGTCCAGCTTGCTTTTTTGTGCAAGACGGATTTAGTCCCTCACTTTTCTAAGGATTTAATTTCCTGCAGGAAAATTACTATTTTTCTTTCTCTTTTATTTTTTGTATGTTCTGTCAGTAAAAGGCCACTTAATGTCCTCAACAAATCACTGCAAGAGTTCAGGCAAAAAGCTTATGAACGTATGTTTAGTCTTTCTGCTAGACTGAAAGGGGTTTAGGTTTCCACTGATTGACCACTGAGCCCCTCCCCTTCTCCCCCCTACTCCACTTCTCTAGCCCAGATCAATGTCAGTAGTTAAATGGATCAGTTATTTGAAAGCTGCCTGTTGACCTTTCCTTCATGATTGATTGCATGAAAAGTGCACAGGAGTGAAGTTTCCAGCAAGAAGAACGGTTGCTGCTGACTGCTTTCTCTCACCACTCCCAGTAGGCCACTAGGGTTTCCCACAGAGGAATAGGCTGCTAGCATACAAGTAGGACCTGAGTGTGCTCTCAAGTAACCATAATGAAGCTGAAAGCCACATGTAGTCTTCCTCAATGGCCTAGAGGAATTATTTATGAAGAGAAGCAAGGGTTGAGTGGTTTACTGGCCTTCAAAACACTTCCTGACCTGATGTCTGGAATTGGAGGAGAGTCACAAGAGCCCTGTGTGAGAGTTGCCTCAGGGTGCTGGCCTGTATATTGCCGAAGTGAGGAAAAGTGGCTGGAGAGGGGAAAACTCAGGGCATCAAATGTGATCCCTAACCTTCACAGTTACATTTACATCCTTAAACGCACATAAAATGCCTTCAAGCCCTCAGAAAGAATTACCTTTTCTAGCTTTCAATGGGGATTTAACATATATAAACAGCCTACAGTGTCAGGTGCATAGAATGGTCTTCGTAAAACTCTTCTCCATTATGCTTTCTCTGCCTCAAACTAATTTTGTCAGAGCCTTAATTTGCTTTAAATCTCCTGTAACCAATTCCATGGTAACAGGTTTTGATTAGTGGCATACGGAATGCTGTAGCTGCTGGGGATTGTTAGCATTATGAATAATAAACCTACCTCTTAACTCTTAAAATAAAGTTTGATAATGCAGTAAGCGACGTTCTGTTTGCATAGATGCAAGGAATAGAAATTACTCTAAATCGAGAAAAAGGAAGCTGACGGATGGTGATTATGTTCTTTGTATCGCCCAGTTTTAGGTTCTCCTGCTGGATCGGTATCTCAGTTCATGATCTCCTTTTTCAATCACTCACTTAATAAACATGTGACAACACCAACCTATTGTAGGGCAAGGTGTAACAATGGCCTCTATGCTTAATCCATATTTTACAACCTGGCAATGAACTTTGAGTAATGAAAAGGTTCATAACGTCATGTTTGATTCTGATTATCGGAGAACTGCTCTGGAAAGAGCACAGTGCAGAATGGAGAGCTAAAGATGAAATAGATTAGGGGGAAATATTTCTGTCAGCCATGGACAAAGTATAAACACCTTGACCCAACAGATAAGGTTGATAATAAAGGCTAGACAATTGGCAGATATGGAGGTGTCAGATGACTTAACAGTTGGAAGGCAGGTATTTCATTTCCTACCATTAGTTGGCAGGTCCACTTCCTTCTCACATGACCTGATTGTAACTTCTTGGTACTGTCAGCCCTCTTTTCAGTGGGGTGATCATAAGTATTTGCAATAACCAGAGACAAATGGAGGAGGGATCTTAGGCAGACTTCTGTAAATAATGTGTGAAATATCTGGTGCAGAAAGAAGAGTTTGGCAGCCAGGCAAGTCTCAAAAGGGCTTTGTCATCTTGGGTAAAAAATAACCTGTCCTATGATAGAGGGACTGAAGAGGGTTGGGGGAAGTGAGTGAGTCCTGGGGTACACTTTTTCCACATGAGTGAGGAGGAGGTCATAGTGGGGTGTATGCTGGGAGGAAATGAAGACGAAGTCAGGGTCCTTAACCACGTGGGGTCTCTGGGTCAGAGGCAGGCCCTGCTTTTCAATTTCTGGCCATTTAAACCAATGTAACCTGGGTTTTACTCAATGTGAAAAGTTTCCTATATAAAGCTTTGCTGAATTGGTTAAGCAAGGATAATTTTTGTGTATGGGTAAACCTTTGATTACCCTCTTTTCTCATTTTCAGGAAAGGAGGAGGTTGGCAGATATTGCTTTAGGCAGGTTTTCTACTCCCCATACTCTCTGGTCCAACTTCCAGAATCCCTATCAGGACTGTTATAACAGGGATCCGAGTTTTCCATTTCCCACAGAGAAATAGGGAAAAACACAGATTTTATCTTTTAACCAAAAGCAAAATGGGGATTTTTTCATTTTAACAGAAAAATACACAGATTTTCCTCTTTTGCAAATATTTCTCTTCGGGCTGGCAGAGTTCCAGCCTGCAAGAGGCTGTGGGGAGCAGGGCGGTCAGATAGGGAGTGCCATGTGCATGTGCTCACTCACACATGCACATGACCACTAGGCAGCCTGGAAAGCAGCTTCTGCAGGTACGTCTAGCAGGGACAGGGATCGAGGCCCCCATAGGAAGGGGGCGAGGGAGTGAGATGGGCAGGGCTGGGGCTGGGTCTCCTGCCTAGTTCAGATAGTGTGTAGGGCTTCAGGCCCGGGGCTGGAATGTGCAGCCACAGGACCTCGCTGGGGAGCAGGATGGAGCTGCAGGTGCTTCACCGGGGAGGTGGGAGTGGGACAGCTCCTTGCCGCTGAGCACACCTCCCATTGAGGCGGGGGGACATGTGCCCCCCAGATTTGTGCACAGGGCAGGGGGGTATCCAGGTTGCCCACTGCAGGCTTGGGGCTTCCCACCCTGCTGTCCTCCCCCTGAGGCTGCCACGGTCCAGAGGGCAGGACCTCATGTGGCAGGGCAGAGCAGGGTTCTGTGGGGAAGGTCCTTGCCACCGTAAGCCCCATGCCACCCTGGCGAGGTATCCCCTGCCTACACAGCAGCAGGAGGAGTGGCAGCATGGAGTTGTGCCCCTCGCTGCTGCTGCTGCCCCTCCCTCACCATGGAAATGCAGAGCTCCCAGTGGTGGCACTGAGCTTCCCCATCCAGCCCCATATTGCCCTGCCACTCTGGGTCCTGGCCACTGGGGAGCTGGGCAGTGCTGGGACGGCAGGGAGCTGCTGGGAGGGGGCAGGAAGTTGTGGACCCAGGTCCCTGACCCTATAGCCTTGACATCTGGGGGCCTCCTCCAGCAGGATTGAGAAGTGGGGGACTGTGTGTGGGGTGTGAGGGGCACCAGCAGGGGTGGGGAGGTGTGAGGGGTGCCCATGGGGCCGGACATGGGAGGTGGAGTGGGACAGGACACGGGGGTCGGAGTGGGGGCGCATGACCCCCACCCCCCGCAGAGCAGTGGCACCAGGGAGCATTGGGTGGTGGCACTCTGTCCCTGCCCACCACCCCCCTACCCCTGGCGTTCATGACAGGCAATTTGCTAGCGTGTGTGTGTGTGTGTGTGTGTGTGTGTGTGTGTGTGTGTGTGTGTGTGTGTGTGGATATAGATATATAGATACAGTGGTATTTCATTTTAATTATGGATTTTGGGGGTTTAAATCAGAGAGTTTGTGGGGTTTATCAGAGATTTTGTGATTTTTAAACAGTAAACCAGGATCCCTGCCTATAACTCATGCTCTGCTCCTCTATGAACTGAAAAATAGCTATAGCTATTCTTATAGCATATTTTTTCCCGCCATGCTTCCCTTTAAGTCTGGCCCATGTTTAGCCTGTCCTTGATGCAGTGGTTTGTCGTAGGTCCAATACAGAGCTCCTCCACTACCATTATACTACTGGGAGAGGCCCAATATGCAGGTGCAGTTCCTAGTGGTTTCTTCCAGTCCATTAACATCTACTTTAGGATGTCAGAGTGACATAAAGGGGGGACTCAGTCTAAGAGCTGGGCCAGCCAAATTATAGAAAGACCATACATTTGTTTATACATCTGAAAGACATTTATACCAGGTTGCAGCCACTTATTCCCCTTCTTTCCCCATCACTGAACAAGTTAATAGCACCATGCACCAGTGGAATTCTTTCGCAGTTCCTTGAGGCAGATATTACCCTGATTAGTTGTTGTAGTCTTCTAATTAAGAGTAAGCTGCTGCCAGCTTGGAGCTTGCATTGGCACACTTCCACTCTGGTGCCATTTGTAGATGGCATATCATGACAATGAGCTACTGGTTGCCAATCTGAGTGAACCACTGGTGCTGTTAAGCAGTGTCTAGGGCCTGTTGTCCCTTCCATATCATCCACTAAATGAGCTAATAAGAGACCAGGAAGAGCTGTTGCAGAGTTAATAAAAAAGAATTGAAGAGATCCTAGTGGGTGGTAGCACTTCTCCTGGTCTGATTCCAGCCTAGATTGATAACTGAGCTGTTACAGAAGAGTAAAGGATCAAATAGTGCATTACTGAACTAGAGGGAAGTAAAATTATTTCTATGAGATAAGCTCTTTCTCTATTACAATAGAACTGAAGGAGCTTCATCTTCCCCTACCCAGGGAAAACAAAACAAAACAAAACAAAAACCAGCCCTGGCAGCTGGTCAGCTTGCTTGCAAATACAATTTAAACCACCTGTATGCTAAGTATGCACAGCTGTATGTTTCTGTGCCCTGCTGATCCATCTGGAGTAACACATCACATGACAATTGCTTTACTTAGAGCGGGTTGGTTGAGAAATGCATTAGACAAAGCAAGTACTTAGTGTGGTTAGGAAACAGTTCATCAGCCAGCCTCACCAAGAGAATCTTGAGTGTGGAAAAAGATACTGGTACCAACTCTACATGCATCCTGCTGTAGGACAAAAAAAAAACCTCACAGAGAAAGCTGTTGTTATTTAATGTGACTTTTTAAATATTGAGGAAATCTAGGCAATGTAATGTTCTATTAACACTCAGTGACTGGATTCATGCTACAGAACAGCAAACATGGCTTTTAGCCATTCTGCCTGGGTCACTGTGCCAATGTTAGATTACACAGGAGAGTGTCTCTGATCTAAATTAGTTTAATAACCAAAAAGAAAATTACTTCCTCCCTCAAGACTCTCCATTTTTTTTGCAGCCTTTCTTGTAGTTCATGAGATCTGTTGTTTTATTCCTTTTTTACTTTGTCCTGTAGAAGAAGAATATGGCATTCTGCTAAAATCTGTATGATGAATACTAACGTGCTCAAGGCCGTTCATCTTGTCAATTAGCAAAAAGGTACAAGGAAGTTTTGTAACTACTCACTGTCCATGAGCAGCATGTTCAATACAGAGCCAGACCAGCATTCTTAGGTGGGGCTACTTGTTTTGGAAAGATGGCGCTGAAGAATTAGCTGGGCATGATCTTGGCATTCCTGTTCTGTGAAAATGTCAAAATTTCAAAAGTGTCCCTTTTTTGCAGGGTGATGGGATGGGTTACAAGACCATTCCATATTTTTAGTGTAAATGACAAGTATGAGTCACTCCAAATTAGCACCATGGTTAGGGCACTCATATGGGACATGGGAGTCCTAGATTCACATTTCTACTCTGTCTTGTTTAGATCAGGAACTTGCAAGAAAACCGAGGGTTAGAAGCAGTATCCTGGGCCACTGAGTCTAGTCCTTTGCATTCATAGGTAACCATTTATTTCAAGGGTCTTAAAAATTGTCCACTGTAACCCTTTTTGCCATAACATAGTCAGAAAGTATGATATAAAACCAAAACAGTAAGTACCCAACAACATGCTACTGTTTAAAAAAAAGGGGGGGGGGTAGAAGACAAGAGTGGTACGAATGCCCTGCCCCTGCAATGGCAAAGTTAATTCATGTTCAGATGATCCTAGGAAGAAACCCAGGCTTTATACCTGACCCTCATCTCTTCTGTCCCCCATGACAGCCTTAATAGGCTATTGCCTGTTCTAATGTGGGTTTCTCTCTTTAAGCCTGAACTTGAGAAACTATTTATCCCATGACAGTTTAGGCAAAATAGTAATATCCCTATAAAAAAGTTTTGGTTTAAAGGAACCAGCACTTCCAATTAAAAAGGAAAAAAATCATCTGACCATTTCTAACCACACTCTACAGAGAATGATATGATGTGCTCCTTCTGCATCAGGGGCTGCTAAAAGCATTGCCAAGCCAGGGACATGGAGCTACATTTATACCTGAATATATATTTCCCTGCAAGACAAAACACTGTCACTGAAAAAAATGCTGTACTACAGACAGCAGACATTGGGGAGCAATCCTGATCACTTAACTTTCAGCTCATAGCCACCTTCCACTCCACCTAAGAACTCTTCTGGGCAGCAGCAATAGTGAAGCTTTGCCAATCACAAGTAGAGTTATATTTAAGACCTGCCTCTCTACTATATTCCTAGAGTTTTTCTTCTTTGCTGTAGGAAGTTAAACAAATATTAGTGGCGCTCGTGCTCAAAACATGGATACTATAGTTTTTCATGATGAAGACACTAGTATCTATGCCAATGGCGGTATCCTAATGTCACATAACATCTACAAACTTGGCGGCCACATACTTCTACACTATTAGAGGCTGTACAGCAGGGGCAGAGAAAATATGGCCCAGGGGCTGGATCTGGCCTGCAGTGCCCCCCAGAGAATTGTACCCTGCCCAGCTCTTCTGCCCACGAGGGTGGGAGCGAGGCACCTATATCCAACCTAACATACACTGTTATGGTTCATTCCTACCTTCATGGGCAGAAGGGCATGGCCCAGCTAGCACCAGGAGGGGCTGCTGCTGTTGCAGGATTCCCCAGTGTCTTGCTCCCTCTGGGCAGGGGGCGGAGATAGGGGCAGGGCTGCAGCTGGGCAGGAGTGTGGAGCTGGGCCTAGCAGCAGTGCAGAGCCCATGCCCAAGGGGTGGGGGCAGTGTGGACCTTGGCTGGGTAGCATGTGGGTGCAAGGGAGGGTGTGAGGGCCAAATACAATGGCTCTGAGGGCCACATTTGGCCTGTGGACCAGAAGTTGAACACCTGTGATTTAAGGGAACTAAAGGCTAAGTGAGTAAGGCTCCAAAAGATGCAAGAAAGCACTCTCTCTTGCAGAATTACATCTGACTTGAATTCAGTTCTCTGTTCCCCTTTAAATTTACTGGGATCACACGTGATTTAATGGAGGGTATAATTTAGCTTTATTTACTTAAAATCACTTGGGGGGAGGGGTCTTTTTTTAATCTGAAGAGAAGGTGCCACCCCAGAAATACTTTCAAGACTTGAAATATGGATAAAAGGTTACTGTTTAGAGTGCAGAGAACCAACACGAGGTGCTGCTAATCTATCGGCTTTGTCAATGTATTTATCATAAGCATTTGAATTTTAATAATTAATCATGATAAAACAAAGGAGAGTTAATAATTTAAAGTCTACTAATGCAGGGTGGTACAGCTACTTGGAAACACAGTTTCTCTTAAGTTTCGCTTATGTTAATTTTAACCAAATGTAATGTCAGCTCTTTTAATTATCAAAAATGCTCTGGTACTGCTACTGCTGGCGAAGACAGGGTTAGTTCCAATAAACCCTTAACACTTCAAGAAAAACAAGTGGGGAAGGAAATAAAATCCGTCAGTCTAATCATAGTTTGTGGTACCTCATACTACGCATATCTGATACTACTTCAGGGCTTTATTGAAGAAAAAAGAATCATCAAAATCATAAAATAATGAATATGTAGGAAATACATATTGTGACTTTGGGTCTTCAGTTTACAAAAAAAATGGTGTAAAATCCTGATCCACTTGAAGTCAACAACAAAATTCCCCTTGACTTTGGTCCAAGATTTTACCTACTATGTATTTTTAAGCTTGGAGATTCTTATTAACACTGCAGCAGACCATATTTTTTCTTCCTTTTATTTCATAGTAAGACTGATAATATTTTTCTCTCATTTTTCTTTTACAGTGGTGATACCCATGTTATATTTTCGCAGAGTTTAATGTACACAACTAGGACACAGTAATGTTCATTCTTTACAGAAGTTTGGAAGTAAGTCATTTGATAAAGTTATTACAGTGTCCACTGTGCTCCCCAACATTACTTATTAGCAGAAATTCCTAGAATATTGGAAATATTGAAGTATCTGTTTAGTTATCAGAGGTACTTGGAAAGTTTTTAAGGGTCACCACAGTCGTTAAATTGTTATTTTAGCAATTTTATAAAGCTCCTTGATAAACAGAGGTTGACATTTCTAAACAGCACTGTTCTATTCACCATTATTGCAGTTGAAGGCAGCCATTGGAGAGGAAACACCTCTGGTGCTACTGCTCAGGTTACACAAATCAGATGATTTAACAGACTTTCCAGTGTTAGCTGTTTAAAGAGCTGGTTTTGTTCCATGGTTGGCTGAGGTTTCAGAAGGGTAAAGTTCTCGACTTGGGGGGGGTTGTTTGTTTGTTTGTTTGTTTGTTTTTTGGGTGTTTTCTTTTCAAAAGTTGGGCATTCATATTGAAAAGCACAACATGTTTTTAAAGGAGAAAAAAAAGAAGAATGGTAGGTAGTGAAGCCTACTGTATGCTGTATTCACATTTCAGTGCGTCTCAGTACTATATTAATTTTAAAAATTGATTTTTTATTTTTTTTTAAGAACATGCAGAAGATTTTTAAGGAGAACTCTGAACAGTGCGCTTCTAGCCACTCTCGTATCTAAAAGCATGTGTGATCTCTTTTGTGTGTATGGCTTTTGTTTGGCCAGACCCCAGAGGATTTTTACTTTAGGGTATTTTGTCACCATAATTACCATATCTCACTGTATTTTCCTTGGTATTTTTCCCTACTGCTATTTATATTTGTCATCCAGCATGAATGTTTGTCATAACATTTCTAGCTTTGTATTGTGTGTGGTTATGGTGCGTATTCCTATCATGATTTCGTGTCATTATATGGCAACAACTTCATTACACATTGACACAACACTGTTGTGATGTAAGCATGTGTCAGCCTATACCATGGTGAATTTTCATTATGGTTTCATGATGGCAAGATGCCCAAAGTTGATTAAGAATCTAATTGTAATCTGGGGTAGGCTTGCAAAATGGGAGACAGTCTCATGAAAATTTCCAATGAATTTATTTCTACACCACCTACCTTTGCCGAATTTCCCAGGCTGAGGCTGTTGTTAATACTTGGGCATGAACTAACCAGCCAACATGTGTATTGAATTATAGTGTATTTAAACATCTATCCAAGTACAGACAAAATATGTCACACTTTACTTCTCATCCACTCAAGGAATCTCGCATCTATTATCTGGTAGTACAGTATTCTGTCACATCTAGACAGTATATTTGAATGACAGCCCACAACCCAAAAATCCAGTGTGCAGTCCAGTTTAGTGGGATGCAAGCTAGTATGCTTATTTTTTCAACCTACTCTAAGAAACATAATGCTTCTGATATGAACAGAATGTGTTTAATAGGAGAGGAAAAAAACTGTATCTATCTTACAGTAAATCACTTCTAGCTTCTGGCCACCTTCTGAATAAAAAATATCAACATTTCCAAAAATATATACTCTTTTTCTTTCTTTGTGCATTTAATGATAGACCAGTGCTTAAGGCTAAGTACAGACATTGAAAATGCCTGAGCCTGAATTGATTAAATCTTTGCAGGTTAGTCTAACCTGCATAGAGTGAACCAATTTGCAAGTGAATAGACATTCAATTTGATTTTGGAAATACAGGCACATGCTGCAGTGGCTCAGGTCAGAAGCCGAGTGGTGCTAAAGCAAGCCCTTCCTTCCCTTCTGCAATGGGCAAGGGAAGCTGAGCTTGAGCGGTAGGGGGAACGTAGCCAGGCCCCAGCAGGCCTGTTCATGGATTCAGACTGGCCATGTGGGATGTGTCTGCTGCTTCCCAGGCTGGCTCAGAGGTGCTGGCAGGCCCACAGCCCAGCAGCCTTCCACTGCAGGGGCTTGTGTGACTGCAGCTGCTGCCACTGTCACATCCCCTGCACAGTACTTGCTTGTCACAGGCACCATGCAGGGGACATGGCAGCAGCACCTGCAGGCACATGAGGCCCCGTGGCAGGTGGGTGCTGGGCTCCAGGCCCATTGGTGCCTCTGAGCTAGCCTGGGAAGTTGCAGGCACATCCCACACCACCAGTCTGGCTCCCAAGTTGCTCGCCTGCAGCTGCAGCAGTGTCATCTCTGCGCCAGTACCTGGCCATGCTCCCGCCCCAACTTGGGTTAGAGAGCATAGGGGTTGGCCCAGCCCTGCTCTCTGGAGCAGAAAACACACCCCAGCCCAGGGCTGCAGAGCATGCTGGGATTCTGGGGGACTCTGACTTAAACCAGGAAGGGGTCTGGGACAGAAGTTCCATAAACCGGTTTGACCAAAATCAGTTAAGTCTGATACTATATTCAACCGGGTTTATCTTAAACCAGTTTCAGCCATTTTGAAACTGGTTTATGTGCACTGAGCTCCTGTTCTGTTACAGGTTTAAACCAGTTTCTGATCACTTACACCAGTTTGTGTGTAACTTCTGTCTCTAGCCTAAATGAGAATGTCAGACGTTTGTTAAATGCACTAAGAACTCAAATTTTATTTGAAACGGGTTTCTAGACCTCTATCTTTTTCCTTTGGATCACCAAATCCTTATGTTAACTGTAACACTAAGTGATTCCGATTTGTCTGCAGAGGTAATTACACATGTTATTTTCCTGTCATTATAGTTTATATTGTAATTTATTCACCTATCTATAAGGTCACGTATGGGTCTGAAGCAAGATTGTTGATCAGATAATACCTTCTATCTGATGGCTACAAGAATAAATAGCTTGATAAGTCTCTCATAAACTGTGGTTCTTATTAATGGTTGTTAGCTTCTTTTCTTACAGCTAGAAAGCAATATTTCCTCTTCATTTGAAGAGCTAAACATTTTTTGTATCAGATTCTAGATAAATCCACATAACTTGTGGAGGGTGTTGTGTATTTATTTTTCAAAAATTGAGATTAGTTTTGGAGCTGATACAATTAGTTGAAAAGTATAAATTCTATGGAGAAACAAGAAGTCACCTTTATTGTCAACCATTTGTCACTGTAATGTATATAAAACTCCAGATTTTTTTCTATCCAGCCTTCAACTTACTTCATAATGTCAATAACTCTACATATATCTTCTATACAATATACAGACAGGAAGAGAAATCAAGTCTAGCTATTTCATGATTTATTGTAAAAGAAGTAGCTATTACAGTTTGATTTCTGGCCAGCAGAAAGCCCTTATAGTTTAACTGTCTGTACCTAGTAAATAATATAAGCATTCTCAAGACAGTCTACCATTACGAATACATAAAGTGAGCAGCATCCTAAAAGCTTGCCTTGCTGTTGATCAGTTAAAATTGCATCTTGTATTTCAGCTTTGATCACTTTTTAACTATTAAACACTGTATTTATTCCTATTCTAAGACAGCAAAGCAATAAAATAACCTATTGAACATGGCTTAAAAAAATGACCAGCCTTGTGTTTAGTAACTGACACACTCACTTTAGAATTCAGATGAATCATAGCCCCAAAGCATATATGATAATGTTTCTTTTTTTCCATTTACCTTTGTGGGTTATTCAGTGAAGCACTACCAGTTCGTCCCCTGGGAGGTGCAGTACATATAATACCATCACTCCTGTTCCTTCTGCAGCAATAGAAAATACACCCTAAAATCTCCGGCAGTGGGCATGATAGGAGAAAAGGAAAATCACCCAATTCTTCAAATTAGCATAATTGCTTAGTGCTCCTATGATTTCCTGCCTAGTGCAGGGGGGCTGGACCCAATGATCTTCCAAGGTCCCTTCCAGCCTTACAATCTATTTGTTCAGTGTTTGTTTCCCTCTGATTCTGGAATTCAGGATTTGTCTTTTGTATATCAAGTACTATAATTGTATGAAGTTATAAAGATATCTTTCCTTTTTCATGCTTTAAGCTAGCAGTTTTGTTCTGCTTCATTTAGTTATTGTGTGGTAGATGGGTACAGAATAACCATGAAACATAGCAATTAAATGAGTCAGATAAAAAAAAAATCAATTCATTCCTTTTGAGAGTTCATCTATTTTATTTTCATATGGCAAATAATGTGCAACAGGTATTATAATAATAATAACACTAGTAATACTATTACAAATAAAACTGTCCCCGTCAATGTACATTTTATGTTAATAGCCAAGAACAATATACTGCTCTTTGCTCAGAAAGAGCAAAGTTTCCCTTGACATTATTGGGCGCTGCATTCATGGATTCATCATTGAGGTCTGATGAATACAGATAATAAAACACAGTTAGTGTTTTCTAACAAGGATGTACAGCTACCCTTAATGCAACTATAAGTGTTTACCAGTAATCTGTAGTAAACCACCATTTTGCCTTTCTGTGAAATAAGGAATTTTTTTTTTAATTTGTAAAGACTATGATAGGATTTGTTTTGGGGGAAGCAAGAGCAAAAAGGATTCTAATATTCTGCACTATTGGAAAATCAAAGCTTAACAACATGATATACTAGTGTATTAATGTTATTTCTCATTGTTCAAGGCCTCACTCAGCATCCCACATTTTCACATATAGGACATCCCTGAACATCAAATGCAATCTGTTTTTGATATGCTTACTTTGCAATATGGTAAAAAATAGATCTGACATACCAGGTCTGGAACTACATGCTAGGTCTGGAGCCATGGCTTGATCCCACCTGCTGGCCTGAACTGGCATGTTGGATTTAGGGTTGTGCACCAGGCCCAACTCTGTATGCCAGTGCTATCTTGGGCACTGGGTGTAGGGCAGTGTTCAGGTCCTGCTGAGGCCTGACCTTACATGCTGGCCTGAAATGGCACACTGGGTCTAAAGGCTGCATTTCATAGTTTCATAGTTTCTAGGGTTGGAAGGGACCTGAGCAGATCATCGAGCCCAACCCCCTGCCATGGCAGGAGAGAGTACTGGGGCCAAACAGCCGAAGCATGTGCTTAACTTTAAGCCTGTACTTAAATCATGACTTATGCAGCAAGGCATCTGAGTATGTGAATGGTATTTAAGAACAAAGCCTCAGTGCTGTAAAACGCTTAGAGACGTACTCAAATTTAAACAAAGATTGAAGTGCTTTCCTGAGTAAGCATATTTTCTTGAAATAGGGCATATATGCTTTTCTGAATTGGGATGGGCTTGAGTGTGGTTGATATTAGGTACATCCAATATATTGGGTATGTGCTTTGAGGAACTGGGACCTAATAGAGCACATAAGCTAAATTATGTAAAGTAAACCATTTTGTAAAATTTCTTTAGCTTTAATAATTTAGACTGATAGAAAAACAGGTAAGAAATTTAAAATACATATGGTAGAACAAGTGCTCAGCAGGTTTACATATTCCTAGTTCAACTGACTTCTCTGGCTGAGGATTCAGCTCATTATATTTATTTTGACAATGTCACTTCAGCTTGGTTATCTTATGTTATTCAAGCTGGATAATACATTCCAAAGTACAATTTCTGCTACATCCTCTTTCTCCATGTGCATGGTGATTAAGAAGAAATTTAATAAATCAATGCAACTCCCACTGAAATCAGTTTGTCAGTAAAAAAAAAAAACTTACTGAATTAGACTCAGTAAAGGAATCATAGTTTCATTATTCATAAGGCAAATCCTTCCATTTTGGATTTGTGATAAGGTAGAACTTGGGGTGCTCCTTGCTAAGTATTACATTGTCCTTCAAGCAGAGTGTAGGTAACATCAACTGTTCTTTGCATCCTAGATCAATAGATATCAAAGACAAATGTAAGGCTATCTGTGTATAATTATTTGCCCTCTTGTGCCCTTCTGTGAGCTCAACTCGGTATTTTCTCTGTGTGTCACAGAAGAAGTATAATTTCTAGGATATATAAGATGCTGTTTATGGTACATTAGACAACTGATGATGATAAGAAATGTACTGATACTTATGTTTTAGGCTGCTTGGTCTAGTTCAGTCCTTGTGATTTTCCTTATTGTAGAAACACCATAATTTAAATGATAGAGTATGGTACAATAGTAAATTCTTATTTATATATTTTCTATGAAAAGAATTAACTTGTTCATATCCCCCCCATACCCCTTCATATGATTCATATGCATTCACCTCTTTTGAAAATTCTCTGTGCCCAGAAAATGGAGTCATTTCTAATGTGGGTTAGGGACAGTTAATAAATTTCTGCTTCTTTCCATGAACATTTTTATTAGAGACACTTCCCTAATAAGATATATTCCAATTTAAATTCAGTACTATAAATTTTTCATGGTAAAATGTCTGAACTGATGATGGGGAGATAGAATTAAAAATGCCAGGTATTCCAAAATGCATCTATTTTAGGAGTACTGAAGTCCGTTGGAGATGTTACACCAGTGTAGAGAAACTGTTTAGGGTAAGTTTTATCTTGTTTACCTATTGACACATTCTTTCCATAGTTGTCTGTCTCCACGAACACTGTAAGTACCAAAGTTTAAAAAACAGACAAGTCAGATCTGTCACAGTCTTTCACATGATTTACTGAAATTTCCCAGCCTGTCAGTAAAAGTAGGAAATGTATCAGTGCTAAATTCATCTTATGTGTAGTTTGTCCCCTGCACAAGTTAATTGAAGTGTTTACTAACTTGCATGGGAAAGAAGAAATTCCTCCCACACAGCACGGAAGAAATAAGGTCCTTCCCTTTGTCCTTTGACACTTAAGATCTACTGGGATCTTGGAACTCTACAACATCACTGTTGCCTTAAATGTTGACCCAAGGGAAACATAGGATACATCTGCACTGCAGTCATAGAAATGTACCAAAGGAGTAGAGTGAATTAGCATGTGAGTTCTGTACTGCCATTGCTAGACTGCTACTGATACCTGGGATGGCTAGTTTGACATTAGCTTAAGTCACTCTATTTTATATCACAAAGGACTAATTGCAGTGCAGACATACCAACAGCTGCTGTAGGTGCTATGGCTAC
This sequence comes from Crocodylus siamensis, assembly GCF_052110815.1. NCBI lineage: Eukaryota > Metazoa > Chordata > Crocodylia > Crocodylidae > Crocodylus > Crocodylus siamensis. The sequence continues at coordinate 152,359,760 of NC_143396.1, read as the reverse complement.
AGTAAAATTGAGATCTTATATGATGAAGGAGATGGAATGGGTATTGTGTATTCTAAATATTAATTATATATTACCTTGTGGAGTTTTTCCCTGGGGTCTTTTTAGATGGCGGAGGGAAAAAGAACATAGAGGAGCCACACAGTTTCCTCTCCGCCTACACTGCACTAGAGTACCACACAAGCCCCACACCAGGTCTTCAGCGGAACAGGGTGGGGATAGCATATGTGCAAGGAGAAGATTGTGGAACATCTCACATCTACTGGGTAAATGCCCCTTGATACTAAAAGAGACAAAAGGAACATCAGGATTTTTCTTGGGATGCAAATACTTCAGCACTAGTCTGTTTATTTAAAGAGAAGTTTCATATAGTCCTGGATGCAAATTGCACTCTTTCCTGCCCATGCAGGGGGTTGGACTCAATGATCTGTTGAGGTCCCTTCTGTTGAGGTCCCTTCTGACCCTAGCATCTATGAATCTATGAAGCATTTTTTCACTCATCTGTGGCAGAGATAGTAAATAAAATCCACTTACGTGGAGATATCACTACAGAAAACAATATGCTATGAGCTCCTATGGTCTCTCTGTTATTATCATTCTTTTAAACTAATTTTCTTTTCTTTGTCCTCCTTCTGAAGATCACAGTGAAACTACTGGTGCTGTGTATTTTTCTGATTCAGAGTGCTTTCTCATCAGCTTTTCTCTGTCTCACTGTCACCCATATACCCTGCTTTAAGCCTCAGAGTAAATGATATGAAAGAGGAGAGAATGCATGATTCCCTGTTGTAGTATTGTTTATTATGATTTATTATTTTTGTTACAGTAGTGCTTAGAGGATAGGTCAAAGACCAGGGACTAATTGTACGACATGACATACAAACATGTAGTAGAAAGGCAGCTCCTTCTCCCAAAGTCTTGGTTAATAAAATGCATCTAATGGAAAATACAGACACATGTTTGTCTTTAGGGGGAAAGGGACAAGGTTTTATACAGACTACCATGTACACCATTGATATTAAGATTAATTTATTTCCCCCAGATTCCAATTTCTTATTTTATTTCAGCTGGATGGTAGCCCAGGTGCCAAAGCAAAGATGTTCTGTCTGGTTTATGGTTCAGGTTGCTGTGCTTCCTTCCAAGCTTTTCTACTTTTTCCTCCAGGCAGGCACCAATTTTTCTGCCTTTCATTTCTCTTAGTATAAGTGTACCCATGACTTGGGGCAGCCTTGGCTTTATTGATTCTTCATGACTTGTTCAATGGTGATTATAAAACAGCATCATGCTGTTCTATGGAAACCTTTCTTGGCTCAAACTACAGCAGACATGTCCAGGCATTGGTTGAATTTGCCATACTGCTATCCAATGAGCAGTATGGCAAACTCAACATGGCTGTCTGCCACTGTGCCATTGGAGCGACTGGAGTGTAGGGTGAGGAAAGGCTGTAAAGCAAAGAATGAACTGGAGACCCAATGACATACAATGTGAGGAGAATGAAGCCTTGGGACCTTGCCTTAGAACAGAGAGAAATAGGTAGCCATGTTAGTCTGAAGGTAGGCAAAAGGCATATTAAAGGTACACCTTATAGGCTAATGGAATCAGAGATGCATAAACTTTTGTGAACCATAGGACCTATATTCCTATTTGAAGAAGGTGAAATGTAAGAGGGGTGCCTGTACTTGGATGCAAATTGCAGGAGAAAAAAAGAGGAGAAGCAAAAGAAAGAGTCCTTTCTGAAGCCTTGGGCATATTGCTTTCCTTGGGAATGCAGTAGCCTGAGTTATTTTTCAGGGTAAGGAGCACAGGCTTTTGCAATCAGTGATAATGTATCCAAAGTGAACCCCTTAAATTATGATTTTACTTCGAACTCCTATAAAGCAGCTGTCTCATGAACTCAGTGATAAATCACAGTCAGAAGCCCACAGTGGTGATGAGGTGAGGAACAAAAAAATCTGGAAAAGAGAAGATGAAGACAATGGAGGAAGCGCTGATTTGATTTTGATAGCTGCTAAACAAAGTGGGCTGACAAAAAGCATTAATGCCCCTTTCAGCTCACTCGACAGGAGGTCAACTGCCAAACAAGAGAGGAAAGGGCCTGGGTGAGTTATTTGCTGGCTAAAAGACTGATGACTTATTATGCCTGAATGGAAGCAGAGTTGCCTGCCAGTGGATATCTTAGTGTACCAGAACAGAGGCCTGGGCATTTACTCCCTGCAGGAGGTCATGAAAGGAAAGCAGCAAAGGAGTGTTGTTTGCAGTGGACTGGCAACAGTTGGCATGTGGGAACCGCTACAGCTCCCTGCTGATGCTCCAGTAGATTTCATTGTGGTCATCAGAAAACACACTATTCTTGTCTGGGGCACGGCAAGGGGGTGTTTACAGCTGCTGTGTGCAATAGCAGAGATGTGGTCAAGAGCTTAGTGAAAGTAATTCTGACATGGCCTGTTGAGCAGATATTTAGCACAACAATATCTCCCCATCACAACTGCATTTTTTTGATGATGTCTTGAGTCTATGGGGAGTGGAGAGGGAAGAATCTGTTTCTAAGGAACTTGCTAATGGTTTTGGTGATTGATCATTGTTTTTCTTACACAATGAACATGAAAACTGGTCGAGATATAGTTTGCCTTATATTAAATCATGTTAAAAAGCAAGGGGAGGTAAGAGGTGAAGGCTAAGGAAAGAGATCAGTAACATAGGTGGTAGGTAGGCCTGGAAAGAGAAGTAACTGCCAATTGATGGCACTTGTGTGAATTAAGTGTTTATGTCTTTCTCTTTCTTTACACATAAAAATACTCATGCTTGGTTTTTCCTGCTTTACCTTGTATACCCATGCAATAACTGCATCTGATCCAAGTCTTTGAAAAAAGTCTCCATTTTGCCTATCATTTTTTTTAAATTGGGTCATCATTGGTCTATAAAGGCAATTCAACAGGAAAACACTGCCCAAGGATCATGGTGTCAATTTGGACAAGGTATAGCTGTCCCTTTATAATACAGGGAACAGAGAGCTGTGTATTCAACGTTTTATTTTCAACAATGGCCATTTGAGACCACTAAAACTGGATGCCTTCTGCAGTGCCAGTTCTTTCTTCTGTTTTAGAATTTCTGTAGTTTTTGACTTGGTCACATGAAAACTGCATCCAAATGTTGTAGTTACTAACATGTGAAACTCAATTACAAGACATTAGACAACCTAGCTGATGTTAAGTGGCACTCAACTGATGGGCACAGGAAAACCTAAAAGAAGAATGGTATTTCCTTTTCATTTTTACATCTTATTCCCTCACTGGATGCTTTCACATTATACACTATGGAAAATTGTTGGCAAGCTGTTATATGTGAGCCACATTATCTTAAGGAAAATACTAAGTATTTCAGCAGGGAGGAGAGTCAAACCGCTGACTCAAATATTACAGGGGTCAGTGTGGATTCAAATTACTCTGGCCCCAAAATAAGCTCTGTCCTTCAAACTTTGCCTCTTAGAAAAGAAGTTGTTTCTGGTTTTTGTAGGAGAAGCAAATGTGTAAGTTACAGTATATAGTTGCTGTTTGCACATGGATTGCATGCGTCATATGGGGGGGGGTCCAAGGACTTTCAGGGACAGAAACTGTTCTTAGGTTTGCCGTTAAAACCCATAAGGTTCTGACAGCTCTTGTGTACATACCTGCCTCAGATCATTTGAATATGACAGCTACGAGCACTGAGGAAAAAAAACCTGGATGGATCTTCTATCACCACCTGCGCTCACCAAAATAAAACAAAATACAGGTGCTCTTATTGTGAGCTATATGAATGCCAACCAGAAAATGTGACTCAGACAGCACCTGCACTTCAAAAACATAAATGATGCTGGTCCTAATTTCCTATTAGAATTGTTTTTATAGAGTTACACTCGCCCTACAACCTGCCTTATCATCTCCCCTTCAGTCTTCAGCACCTTTTTAGGAGTATGATAGACAAATAGGTTCCACATATGTGCAGAATTGTTGGCTCTCAAGACTTATTTCCATTACTTGTGTCAGGACAGCACCTAATGATGTATGAAATCATCCTGGCCATGAGACATTTTCTAAGCAGTCTCTTCCAAAACAAGCAAGTATTCTGGGCCTGACAGGGTAGTGAAAGCTGCATAGCATGAGGAAGGCCTTAGCAAATCATATATTTGAAGGCTATTAGTGGCATTTCTGTTTTTTCTTCTCATATTTGGTCCATTACTACTGTTTGTTTTTTAATTACTCTCCCTAGCTGAGGTATGTGGCTTTTTGCTTGTTGTAAAATATGCAAAGCAATGCATAGAATACAAGGAAATACAAGGAAAAACAAGATACTATATTGCATTGTTGAATTGTTACAATTGTAAAGATATGAAAAATGGATAGCTGAAGGTACAGATTTAAGGAAGCATTTTTGAGCATGCTTTAGAAAATTCCTGGGTATCAGCCCATTACCCAACATTGAACCAAGTCTTGAAATTTTCTACCTTCAATCCATTATTACTGTGAGTTATTATTTGTATTACAGAAGCACCTTCAGGATACAGCTAAGATCAAGAACTTACGGTGTGAGGCATTATGCGTACAAATAGTAAAAGATGGTTCCCATTTGGAAGAGCTTAAAAGGACAACATACAGAAAGGGTGGGAGGAAGGAAGTATTTTTATCATTCTATAGATGGAGAACCTGAGAGGCACAGAGATTAACTGATGTGCCTGAAGCCTCACAGGATTTCTGTGGGAAGCTGGGAATGGATCACCTGACTCCTAGTTCACTGTCTTAGACACACCTTTTGAAACAATCAGTGACAATGCACTAATTTGTCATACCAAAAAACTGAAGCAGTATTTTGCTAAATACCTTGTAGTGTTCTTAAACGAGGATGCTTGAGAATTGTCACATGGACAGTACCCTGAAGCTCTCTAAAGAAAATAAATAGGAGAGTAACAGGACAGCTGAGCACCCAAAGTGACCACTCAACAATGCAAAATGGGAATCTTTACTGTAGCGAAAAAGTCAGCAGCTTCAATAAGCACTTAAATAACATTTTTACCCAACGTATCTCAATACCTTATCTTTGCAACTAGGCTGCATAGTTTTTTAGCGTAAACTTACTTATGAGATTTCTGGTATTTCCTGCCTATTGATTACCAAGAACAGTATCTAATTAATGGCATGTGACAGGGGCACAAGCCTATGGTGTTGACTTATAGGAGGTGCTAACAATGCTCTAGTGAGGTTGGAGTGGCACTTAGAGCAACATGCAGGGGTCAGGAAGGGGGCAGGTAGGTACCTCCAAATCCATTGTTGCCAGGTTGATGACACTGGATGCATCTACACAAGATAATAACTGTGCAGTAGCCTAATAACACTGTGTAGTAGCATGCCAGGCAAAAACTGCTAATATGCTACTGCAGAACAGTATTAGGCTACTGAACAGTAAGCATCACTAAAAGCCTGTGCAGTGGCCCTACTGCACCATAACGCAAGTTGCTGTACATTGATTTAGTACTTGGTTATCCACTTAATGTGCAGTAACTATGATGCATTGTCTAGACATGCCCACTAAGTCAGGGAAGTGGCTGTAAAGGGCAGCATTTACCTGAAGCATCTCTCACAGGGCTACTGAGGCTTGTGCTCAGGGTGCAGATCTTATCAGTAATACCTCTGGGTAGGAAATATCCTGAAAATAGAGTTTTACATTTTATTTTGACATAACTACATCTGGCTGAACTTTAGAAAAGGAATACATGTAAATAAAATAAATATGATGATGAAAGGCAACTCAGTTGTTTTGAATCTTGTTTAAGGTTTAGGTGTAGTTCTGGGGAGAATTGCAACTTAGCTGTTATATTATCAAACCTGTTCTGTACATCTAAAAAACATGTCCTAGTTCTTCTCTTATATAAGTTGGCAAATCAGAACAACTCCGCTGAAAGTCAATTAAATTCCCCAGTTGTAAAACCAGTAAGAAGTTAGAAAAGAATCATCTTCATTATCATTGTGTGACCTCTCTGGTTATAATCCATAGCAAAATAAAAATGGACTCAACATGAAATGTGCACATGTACAAATATGTTTCACTTGAAATGTAGTAATTTAATCTGGGGGAAGAAAATAATTTAATTACAGGTGCAGTCCTTACTGGGCATGTCTACACATGCTATTACTTCGCATGAATAAACTCTTATTCTTACTCTTACTTTAATTTCTTCTTACTCTTATGAATAAACACTTATTGCTCCATAGTTTATTCATGCACAGCACATTGAGCCGGGTTAGAGCAGCTCTGGCTGGCAGGAGGCCTGGGGGTCAGCCAGCCAGCCCAGGGCCACTCCCCACAGCATAACATGTTGCAGAGCAGCTGGCAGGGGCAGAATATACGTCTGTACAGAGCTAGCCAGCAGGTAGTCCCCACACTGAATCACCTTTATGCCCCAGCCAGCTGGGAAGTGTATAGTCATGCACTGCTGCAGAGTTTTTTACTTCACAGCAGGATAGTACTTGTATTTACAAGTGTTACAAGTACTATCCTGCTGCAGAGTAAATTTGTTTACTGTGGCGTAATAGGGGTGCATGTGTAGACACTGAGGCATTTACCGTGCAGTTAATCAGTCCACTGTGCAGTAAATGTCTCATGTAGACATGCCTTCTAAGAAGGAATAGTATACCATAGAAAAGGCAATACAGAATAGATCATGAAATGATACCATGACGGGTCTTAAATAAGTTCTACAGAAAAGTACTAAACTGAGTTCAAACTTCAGCTGAGCCATTCCATGGTCTGGTACATTACACAACTGCTGATACACTATTCATTAAAAACTACTGAAGAAATCTCAAGGACACTAAGTGAGAACTAATTTCTCTGGAAGGCAAACTTTTTTTCCCCTCTAAATGTTGACATGAATTATTACTTGACTATGATTCTTGGCCACAGATACGTCACCACAGGACATGATAAAGGTCAAAATGCCAGTGTTCAAACGGGACTAGAATCTGTACCTGAGGTAAAGTTTCAAGGTGCTACAGTTCAAGTGCTTTATAGTGCCTCACAAAGGCGGCATGGTGCAGCCCCAGTGTCAGTTTAATAGCTTGTATTTACTACCAGAGTCCAGACAGAAATAGAAAGCATGCATACCTGGGTGGAGGAGTTCCTAGCTTTGTGCTTTGGAGCATGATGATTTCACCTATTTACCTTTAGGCACAGCATGGAAGATTAAACAGACTGCAAGTTGCTTGTAAGTGTCAGGGAGAAAGCTCTGCTGAATGTATCTAAGCAATGACAATGCAGACTACTGAGATTCTAATGGCTCAGTGTGAGAATGTGGTATATTGCCTAGAAAATCCCAATAGGTGGCCAATGCAATGAAGAGGACATGCCTAAAGCGATCAGTACTGAGGCATCTGTTGAACAGGAAATCAAATTCATTCCTCTCTCTTTGGAAACCTCCCAATAACCCCAAAAAACAGTGGAGGAGATTTGGGGAAATAGGCAACAGAGCAGATCACATTACAGGATAGAGACAGATACTCACTCCTAACCATAATGCTAACTGGAATCAAAGAATCATGGAAAATTAGATTTGGAAGGGATCTTGGGCAGTCATCTAGTTCAACCTCCTGCTCAGACCAGGACCATCCCCACGTAGCTCATCCCACCCAAGGCTTTGTCTAACTGGGTCTTTAAAAACTCCATGGATAGAGAGTCCACAATCTCTCTGGGTAACCTGTTCCAGTGTTTTAGTACCCTCCTAGTGAGAAAATTCTTCCTAATATCTAACCTAAACTTCCCTTACTGCAACTTCAGAATATTGCTCCTTGTTCTGTCATCTGCCACCACTGAGAACAGTCTAGTTGCATCCTCTTTTGAACCCTCAGATAGCTAAAGGCTGCTATTAAATCCCTTCTCAATCTTCTCTTCTCTAGACTAAATTAATCCAGTTCCCTCAGCCTCTCCTCATATGTCATATACCCTGGCATCCTCACCATTTTTGTTGCCCTCCACTGGACACTCTCCAATTTGTCCACATCCTTTCTGTAGCGGGGGGTCCAAAACTGAACACAGTACTCCAGATGTGGCCTCACCAGTGCTAAATAGAGGGGAATAATCACTTCGTTTGACCTACTGGCAACACTCTTACCGATGCAGCCCAATATGCTGTTAGCCTTCTTGGCAACAAAGGCAGTCACTACTTAGCCACTCAGGGGCACAACTTGAAGTAAAGTAAGACTTTCCAGCTGAGCGCTGCTGAGGTTGTGACTCCAGCTGCAGGAGAAAGAGCAAGGCCACTCACCTAGTAAGCCTTTCTTTGAACAAGGTCATAGGAACATAGGGCAAGGAGTGGACATAGTTCTAGATTCACTCTTCTTTACCACATTCATGGCCAGAGCTGCTTTGGGGTAAATGGCTTTACACAGAAGGATGTAGTTACTTCTTGGTTCTGCTGTTCTCCTCAGAGGAATCCCGCTTCTTCCGGAATAGGAGGAAAAAGAAGTAACTTTTCTAGTCACAATTCACTGTGTGGTCTGTTTCTTGGTGGAGGCAGGCATGTGTTAGTCCTTACTCAGGGCAGAGCATAGTTAACTATCCAACATTGTGATGGCTTAGTTGGGGGTGGGGGAAGGGGGGCTGGTTTAGCCTTGAGCAGAGGGCTGGACTAGAGAGGTCCCATTCCAGCCCTACTTTCCTGTGATTCTAACACTGAAAACAGGAATTGCATGTGTAACATACAGCCTTAGTCTTAGTCGAATAAGACTGACCAGCAACCATGAATATTTAAAGTCAGATATTGTGAAGCATACTTTATGTACCTCTAGAAATAGAGGCATGCTTGATGTGAACAAGAGTATGCATCTGCTATCTTGGCACGCACACCTAGATGATAACATGTTGTATGAGGTGCACAATGAGTACAGAAAAAGGAACTACAGCCCCAAGAAATTAATAGCTTATTCATGTTTAATGAGATGAACAACCTGACCACAAGAGACTAGTTCTCTAATTTCTTGAAAGTGGACTAACTCAAGGACACCTAAATAGATCTCACATTAGGAATCTCTGCACATTCTCCCAGATGTGGCATATCAGGTAGATTATGATCAAACAACAGAACACAGCATACCCTCACCAGATTGAAACAAATCCATCCAAAATAAGCACAAAGCATGCTCCTTGGGTGCATACAATATAAAAGGAAATGGATGCCCAGCTCTTCCTGCTGGAAGCCATAATATTTTTGTAAGGAATGAATAGTAGATAATTATGAGTTCTGATATGTAAGAGAATCAGAATACTAATTCCAGTGAGGAATAAATTAAAAAAACCCAACAAATCAAGGCCTAAGGAACAGCAGTCTACCTCCCCCCCACCCCTCCAGTCTTTTATTTATTTATTAAAGAAGAAGAAGCAAAACTGAACTGAGAGCCAAAGACTGCAGTCCATTAAATTAGGATAGTTAAGGCTGTGAAGTTAATTGAATTACATTTATTTACATTTTAATTATTTTGAATATTATTTTTTCTGTATTAGCCTCTCCTACTCTTCACCCTCTCCCCACCCCCTCCACAGCCCTGCTTAGTTATCAACACCCTGGTGATAAAGGTCATGATTCAACAACAGACAAGGTTCTTGGGTAAATCCAATATCTTTTATTAGACCGACTCAAATAGTTGGAAAAATTCTTCTTAGCAAGCTTTTGAGCACAAACACCCTTCATCAGGCTGATGAAGTGTCTCTGTGCTTGAGACCTTGCTGAGAAAAATTTTTTCCAACTATTTGAATTGGTCTAATAAAAAATACCAGATTTACCCGAAGAACCTTGTCTGCCTATGTCCTTAGACCAACACGGCTACAACCTACACCCATGATTGAACAGCTTGTCACACAGTAACTATTTCCAGTCACAGTGATTGTAGCCTCTGTTGCCCTGACACCGACATGCATAACTAACATATATAAAAAGGAGGATATATCAAGTGACATGAGGAAGAGAGAGGCATGTGCAAGGTTCACTAGGGAACTGTTTCATAGAAATGCAAGAAAATGGAAACTGAGGGAGAGGCCAGATTGTGAGGTGAGAACTTTAAGAACTGAACTCAGTTATTCATGTCACACTGTAAGAGCACACCAAATGAAAACATTATTTCTTTATAACCCAGTGTACGGGCTTCTTTTTTATTACAGCCATGTGCTAGGTGCATGAAGCAATTAGTACAAGTATAGACAACATTACTGAACACAAGCATATATTTTTTTTTTAATTTTAATACAATAGAACAGACCAAATATCATTATATATTACATTAATGAGATAGATTGCTACTTTTAATGGAACCTCTGTGCTCTGCTCTGCACTGTATGCAGATTTGCTAGTTAATAAGCCCTAACAGTGTTTCTGTTCATGGAAAATGAATCTGAAACGATTGTCAGATTATCTGTTTGGCATGCCTGACTGGTGTCTGGAGTGGCACTTTGCTAATGTGCTATTACTCAGTGTCATTAACCCATAGAAGTGATTGAAAGGTGAATTTATATTTGCATCATGCTGCTCAGAGCAGGCAGCACTGTGGATTAATACAGTGTCCTGTGAAATGACGCCGCACAGGATAAAATGAACCATTCATTTCAGAAAGCACATGTCCCTAAATCGGCAGGTTTCCTTCAGAGGTGTGTGGTATTCCGACTGTGGTCAATTTAGAACCTGAATACACGTAAGTTTCTGGAAAAAGAGGGAGGGTTTTGTTTGTTTGATTACTTACTTTTTTGCTGCCTTCCTTGGCAGTCTATTTAGATTTACAGTTCTCAAGAAAAGGTTTCCTCATCAGTAACAAAAACCACATTAAATAATTTGGAAGCAGCATTATGTAGAACATTTATAAAATATCCCATTAAAAAGTAGGCTTGATGAAACAAAATTAAAAGGGGGGGGGTGTTTTGGGGGGGGTTACTTTTTTTCACAAGGGAATTGAATTCACATACAAGTGGATTAATTATACCTTATAACATTTTGCCCCAGTTCTGTTAAAATGTGTATGTTTCTTTATTTCTTTTTAAGATAAACTATCAGTGTCAGCATGATTTAAGCTAAATTACCAGTTGAAGGCATTTTAATGCTTTTCATCCCATATTATTTTTTAAAAACCTTCCTTTTCTAGAAGAGTACTTACTCAGTATGCACCATTCTACGCACCATTTCAGTTGGATGTTTCTTGTAAATTAAGGCGGTCTGCAAGTATTCATCCAGGCTTGTTAAAAAAAAAGAGGAGGAATATTCTGTTGCTTATTAAAACAAACAGAATATGGGTAGGGACAGGGAATGTATGTATTTTGGAGGTTTCCTGATACCAACTTCTCATTTTTTATTTTACTACGATGTTTGAAGTCCAACATGATTAACATTCTGCCTGTTCCAGTATTTTAGTAACATTTGGAAATTAAAAAGAAAATTCCATTTGTCACATACCTCACAAAGGCATTAGAGTCTTATAGATCATGATAATCTCTCTTGACAAACAACAGTATTTTAATGCTTGCAAAGGCTCAGTGATGGACATTGGCTTTATAACATTAGAAGCCCACTCAGTTCTTGCACACAATGCTCCTATTACCACTATAATCATGTGGTAGCATTCACTGAAATGAAAAGTTTAAAGATCTTATGCGTAAGTGAAGATTGTGACACTAACAAATTATAGTAAAGCAAACTGCAAGGGGGAAAAGTTGATCTTAAATGAGAGGTGTCATGGTAATAAATGATGTCTGAGGGTCATGTTGGCAGGATAGTGTGTCTTGGATCAGGGTGTAGAAGACTGCATGTGAACAGTGTAGAGACACCTCTGTGCCATATACTTTTTAGGACATTTCTCTGCCTATGTATGTTTCCTAAAAGTATGTATTTTACTGAATGACCACTTTTCAAATAGTTTAGATTAATGGCTTTATAATCAGGCTATAAAATATATCCTAAAATTAGGGCAATACTTCACAGACACAAAGAATAGACGACCATGTTTTCTATTCTTCTCAATTAGTATTTTATTTTGCTTAGCTAGAGGGGGACAGTTTTTTGTTGTCATTTCTCAAACATAATAAAAGCACTAATGAGCATAATTGTTATTGTAAGAAGAACTGAAATCTTAACAACAGTAACCCCCAAATTATCTTGTACAAAAAGAAATATATAGAGAACAACCTTAAATTTTCTTGCTCATGTTAGTTATCATTGCAGCTTAAAATAGGGCATTAATTTGTGTGTGATTTGATGGCAAAACAAAGAAAAAATATCCTAAGAAGTGCATCCATGTTGACATGATAGCTTTCAACAGCTTCTCCAGGGCATTCATTAAGCACATATAGATAAATTTAATCTCCTATTTTTTTTAAGAGAAAGTCCATCAGAATATATAAATTTAATTAGCAGTGCTGGTCTTGAAAAGAGTTGAGGATATGCTGCAATCAGTTTTCAAACATCAATTTATTCAATCTAAATAGAGATATTGAGTGAGCCACATACAGGACCTGGACAAACTGGTTCTAGAGCATAATTATAGAACCAAAAAATGCCATTCCACTCTCACTCTGTAAACATTATGCACTGGTTGGATTTTTTTATGCTAACCTATAAAATGCCATTGTGCACACTGTCTTGGCATATTCAATGGCAGGTATACAAGTGATGTGCTCTACTATAACCAAATGCAAGCAGGAAAGCATAAGAGATGATCATCTAGTTCTGTAAAGTGGTAAAGTAAGCTTAGAATTGTAATGTAACCCTTCTGTTGTAATGTTACACTGCTGGGGATGTGGGGAGACAAAAAGCAACCAAACAAAAGTATGGCAATAGTACTTAGAAGTGAAGACAAAGCTACTTGAGTTCAAGTTTGATAGGCTTTAGTTCTGGGGCAGGGGAGAGGTGTTGTAAAGAGTGAGAAATATTTCAGTTCTTGTATCTGTTTCTGGTCCCAGGAAAGCCAGTGCTATTGGCTTAAATTAGAACAGAATTAGCCCTTCGGCTGTTCAGCTTCCTGGTTTCTAGACAGGTTTGGTTTCTGCTTCTCATTCACTAACCAAAATCTGTTGTAGCTAGTGTCTGATTCTGCCTTTAACACATGTAATTTTCTTTTACAAACTCATTGATCCATATTAATTATGGAAAATAAAAATAGAAATCCCTGGTTTGATTCAATTGATATCACAGCTTTCCTAAAACATTTATGTGAAATCTTTTTTCTTCAGAATCTAAATGATTTTGCCAAAAAATAAGCTAAGATCATTCTTTTGAGTTATAACAAGCCATTTTTTTTTACAAAAAGTATAAATATTAGAAAACCTTTGAATTCTTCAAAGATAATAAATAAGTTTCTGAAAGTCTTAAATAGGCTGTATTTTTCTTAAATCCTTGTAATTTTTTAGTAACTGATTTGGGGAGGGGCTGGAGGGACTAAGCTTCAAAATCAACCTAAATTTTAAGTGTTCACAACAGAAACATTTTGGTTCTGTAAAATGATGTCTTTATAATTCACATTTTGTAGCTGCTTTATAATCTTCTGATCAGGGAGACCCTAACGGATGATGAGAACAGTGTATGTCTTAATTATTTCTGAGGTCTCTTCCAACCCTAATTTTCTATGATTCTTTGGTTCTATGATTTTATTGCCTGAATACATCCCTCAAGCTAAACTGGATACCTTAAGTGAAACTTAAGGTTTGGGATGAGCGAGGAGGTTTGGATAAAATTAGGCTGCAGGAAACTAATAAACTCCCACAGCAGGGTAGTACTTTTAATACAAGGACTATCCTGCTGCTGAGTTTTTTCATGTGCAACAACAAACGTGTAGACAGTGATGGAGCTGGCTGGGGCACAAGGGTGCTTCAGTGTGGAGGCTGCCTGCCAGCTAGCCCCACACTGGAGCACTCTCATGTCCCAGCCAGCCCCTCCGCAGCACACTGAGCCAGGGCAGAGCAACCCTAGGCTGGCAGGTTGGCCCTCTGGGTTCCCTGCCAGCTGGGGCTGCTTCGACCTGGCTCAACATGCTGCAGTCCTGGGCGCACATATAAATGCGGTGCCCAGGAGTAATAAATGCTGGTGTGATAAGTGCCAGAGTTTATTGTGTAGCATTAATATGCACGTGTATATGCACCCCCTGTCTTATAGAATGTGCCAAATCTTATAAGTAATCTTTTAAATATGAAAATAATAGAAGTAATGAGAGTCTTTGTGTATTAACCATGGTGCTAGAAGGGGCTAAGAAGTGAAATGACCAGGGCTTTGAAGGGTAACCTACACAAATAGGGGAGCAGACCTTTTATTCTCATTGCAGCGTTTCAGGAAGGAGAACCTGGCTTGTTATTAAAGAATGTGTAAAGTGTGTAGTGGTGAAGAGATATTGAGAAAGTATTACCCAAGAGTAGTAGTTCACCAAAGGTTCGCATTATTAAACTTTGGTTAATCACGTGAACCATGATTATGTGAACCGTGCTTCAAAAGTTTATGGGGTGAAAGCTCCCTTGTCAGTAAAATCCAGGATCACTGACAATTTTCAATGTAGGCACTGTGGTAGAACCCACCGAGGGCAAGTGTCTCACTCCAACTTGGAAAACAAGGATTAATTTTACCTCAGTCTGAAAGGCCAGAACTTGGGAGAGGCTGGAATTGATTAGCATGTCTACATGAGAAACCACCCATCACTTTCTTTTGAGTACTCTGGGGGCTTTGTGATTGTTACATTTTAATTTTTTATTGTTTTGTTAGCTTAACCTGCAGTTGACCCATACAGATTTCATTTGGAGTGGTGCCATTTAGTAGTAATGCATTTTCTGACACCCTGTAGAAATTATGCTGCCAGTCTCATGGTTTCAACCATCAACACAGGCATAAATTCTGACTGGCGTGTCCCCCTGTGAGGACCCTGGTACAGGATTTCTTTTCCATTATTTAGCACTCCACTTATGGCATTACAGTTGAACTTTAGAACCCCTCTAGTCCACGTTCCTTGAGTTTGATGGATGATTGTTAACCCATAGAGTGCCACTCAAGTCAAACATGTCAGAATTTAGCATCATTATATGCATAAATGGGCAATGGTGAATACTTTTAAAACAAGAATGTGGGGGTTATTTCTCTCTCTTCTCCTCCATCTGACATAGAGATACCACATGTATACACACAAGCAAGTAAAGGAAAGGAAGTTCTTTGTCATAGAAAAGGATGAACATAAGTCAAATATGCAGACCTGTGATCACATTCAGCCTTCACTGACTATGAACATATGAAATGTTACAGTGAGCAGTAAACCAAATCTAACCATAGCTGCTGATATGTTACCTTTCCCTGCCTCACCCAAAATCCTCACTACATTTCTGATTCTGCATTGAGAATCTTGCAGATAGATTTGAGGAGCTGAGGAACAGTGTGGGCTGGACCCCATTTCAGGTACCACTGGGCACCTCTGCCCACATGCCAGCCATGACCTGAGCCCATGGAGCCCAAGGGCAGCCCCTGCTTCCCACCCAACCTCCGGCTGCCACAGGGGGAGACGTTGGTGCCAAGGGACACACCCTCTTCCTCTTTTTCCCTTTTTTTGTCCCCTTTTTCTTTCTCCCTCTCCTCTTTTCCTTTCTCTCTCTCCTTTTCTGTTTCTTTTTTCTCTTTTTTCCTTTTTTCTCTCTTCCCTCTTTTTCTTTCTTTTCTCTTGTTTTTTCTTTCTCTTATTTCTTTCCCTCTTTCTTTTTTCTCTTTCTTGCTTTTTCTCTCTCTCCTGTCTACTTTTTTCTCTCTTATCTCTCCTTTTTTCTATTTCTTCTTTTTTCTTTCTCTTTTTCGTCTTCTTTTTCTTTCTCTTTTCTTTTTTCTTTCTTTACCTCTTTCTCTTTCTTTTCCTCTTCTCTTTTTTCTCTTTTTTCTTTCTCTTCTTTTGTTCTCTTTTTTCTTCTCTTTCCTCCTCTTTCTCTCCTTCTCTAGTTTCCCTCTTTCTCGTTGTTTTCCCTCTCTCATCACAACATGCTTAACCAAAAAGAATGCACAAGAACAAAGGTAGTATATTAAATTGTATTTATTGTCACCAGGTTTAGGATTTTTAGAAAACCTGGTATTTGCCGTAAAAAAAACAACCAAAAAACCCCCAAACCCAACATTTATGATGATTAACTATATTATATAACTATATTATATGCAGTGTGTCCTGCCATATACTCCCTGGCCCAGTTTTGTTTTTCTGGCATGCAAGCACACTGGCACTTTACAAGGTAGACGTGTTTTTTTTGGTACTCCAACCAAAAACATTGCCTACCCCTGAGCTAGGAGCTCTCTGAAGGCAGCCAATATGAAGTATAGAATGTGTGGCCAGTAGCCTATTAGTTAAAACCTGCAGTCATGGGAAAAGTTCATGAAAAATGTAACTAGTCAAAGTTAAAAGTTAGCAGCCTTTAAAATTAACTTGAGTTAAGTTAATAAAAGTTAAATATCTCTACTTTCAACTAGTTAAAAGGTAAGTTAAAAAGATAGTAACCAGTTAAAAGTTAAGTTGATTTGTGACAAATGCGCGAAACACAGTGAATTGCCTCTTAGCATTTCATTTGCAAATTCAGTGAGTGGGTTTCTTTTCCGTAAGCCCACAGAAGCACCCTAATTTATGTGGAACTGACCCTGCTTTACCTGAAAACAATGTTATACTTATCATACAGTTTTCACAATAACAATGTACGAATACCTGTGTAATGTTAGCTCCTTCTCACCCTGTCCATGTGAAGTACTTTTAAAAAATCAATGCATCATATATACCAGAATAACAGAAAGGAGATATTCATAGCCAGGTGACAAATGAAAGCTGTTTCCACAAGAAACCTCTGTTGTTACAATTTTTATTGCTCGAAAGGTAACAAAGGGTATGAAATGCGTCTGAATTACAAATAATGAAAGTGCCTGAAAATCAAGATTAGATTGAAATGAGAAAATCAGTTTAAATGAGAAACAGAACATTCAGTTGCATAGCAGAAACTGTTTAAACATGATTACTGAACTTCAGTAAAAGCTGCATTTCAAAATTTACATCTGACAATTTTCCTCTTCTGTCTTGCAAAACTATCCCCCACTACTGAACAATTACTCTACATGGGCAGATGAGGGAATGCTTGTGTTATAAAAGATGAATAGTTTTTTCATAGTAGGTGACATCTCAGATAAGTTTCTCACAGATGAGAGGTAATGCTCAACTTCTTGGGCCCTGGGCTGCTGGTATTGATCTTCATTAAAATTTTAAAAAGACATCATCTGCCTCACCCTCACTACTTGCTCCCACTCTTACTGGGAGCAAAGTCTCTGCTTGCTTGTTCTTGTTCCCTTTCCTGCCCTGTTGACTTCTGCAAATGTACAGAAAATGCCAGTATGAACTAAGGAACTCTGGGACTTGTAGTTCTTAAGAGACCATAGCTCAGGAAGGCACACTACTCTCTGTCTCTCAGACAAGAAATCCTAGAGTTTCAATAAAGAGATATTGTTCCATGTAAGTCCTAGAGACTGGCTGTGTCAGGAAAAGCTCTGGGAAAGCCGGATTTCAAATTTTTTTTAAACTTTTAACTTATACTTTTAAAAAAGTTGAAGTTAACCTTTTTTTTTAACTAGTTAAAGTTAAAAGTTGACAGCTGAAAAATTTAACTTTCTTTTAATTTCCGTGACTGAAAGCTTGCATGAGTATTAGGTGACCTGGATTCTAGGCCTCTTGAAGTCACAGGGAATTTGAATCTGCCCCTTCCCCCCTACCAGGTAAATGCCCTAACAGTTAAGCTATGGGGTCAGCAGGGTGGAACACATCTACTACCTATTAAAGCTGCACAGATAAAAATGCAAGTCTCATGGGGCTAAAAGAAGAGTATGCAAGATAGAGCTTGACTTCAGTTCTAGTTTCTGTTCCCAAATCTGTTTATGCATTTTGTATTAGAGGTAATTAAATAAAATGCATAAGAAGTATTGCCTCCAGCTGAGTGTAGCCTAGATCTTGTGAATTTTTTTAGGATTTATCGCGGGACAATGGACATGGATATCTGAATGATTGTACTTTGTCCCAGGATAAACTGATTTATCCTGGAATAAATACAACATTGGTTTGTAGCCCTTAGTTGTCAGTAATCAAAGGTAGATGCAGGGGTGCGGAGGTATGGTTGCACTCCCCTTTACCAGTGTAGAACGTGCAGAGAGCTCTCTGCTCTGATAGTTCTGATCTTAGCCTTATGTCACATCCCTTGCCCCAGTGATATCTCTTCTGCACCCCCTTTAAAAATTGTAGACCCACTCCTGTCTATAATTATGTCATCAGGTAAAGAAGGAAAACATCTAGAGCCAAGAAGAAGGATGGCTGTGTTTGAGTAAGAACCTGCACCATTGAACCGTAGTTGCCTAGAAGCTGTCCAGACAAGGATTCCTTTAGTACTTCAGTCTTGTGCAAACAATGGCAACAGGAGCAGAAAAGATTTCTATTTATTAAAAATAAATAGAGTAAGGACAGAATGACATATCATACAGCATCTCTAAGTTGGTGAGTGATTGAACTTCAACAAGATTGCTATCAGGCAAGCAGTCTCATTCTGCTACCCAGGCTACCTTCCAAACAAAAGAGGCATATGATTTCAAATGGAATCAGCTAAGTGTCTCTAAAACCATCCCGTGCAGAGCTGCTTGAATGAAAATAAGCTTTGTTTCAAATGTGCTTCATTTATATTTGGTATACTTTAGCCCCATTTACACAGTGAAGAAATGTGTTCTGCTCTTCTGAATATTTTTGAATCTGCCAGTTTATCTGGGGGTCAGTGTGACAAACACCTCATTCAAGGAGATAGTCTTGCTTGTATGAGTGCTCCACCTGTCCTCCTCCCTAGATGGAAAAGGAGAGCTATGGTAGAGCTCAAATGATGTGGAAGACCTGAGGAGTTGTGTCTAAATAGAGGTGCTGTTATGTTAGGTATTTTTTAATAGTGACCAGTGAGATAAAGTATAATGTTGTAAATGGTTATGCAAAATCAATGGCAATAAAGTGTTATTTAATTAAGTGAATTTGGAGTTATACTGCGCAACTAGACCTGCACAGCAAATAAACTCCTAAGCTTATGAGGAGCTGGAGAAATTTTAGTGAGTCTCTGGACAGGCAGAGTTGTGAATTGCAGGATCAAAGACATAATATTAAGGGGGGAAACCTAAATCCCTAAAGTTTACCTTTTTTTAGGCAAAGTTACAGCTGGGAAATATTTTATATAGTCAGGTTATAACTGCTTCAGAAAAAGATAACTGCATGAACACAAGAAATGATTGCACTGTTTTAGTATAGTGTAAGGAGATTATTTTACAGTGGGTATAATTTTAATCTTACCAAGCTAATTATCCTAGAAAGATAATATGGTATCCCTGATGATTGCAGAGCATTACTTTAAGTGTTTGGAATTTTGTGGTTTTTATTACTATTTTTAAATAGATGGAACACCTTTTTCAGGCAATGCTGTAGGTGCTAATCATCCTTTCCAAACTCTTCAGACTAATAGAAATGAATTGTGGTTTTTATGACAATAGAAAAAGGCTTTTGACTTTGTTTGATTTTTTAATAAAAAAGCAAATGAACAATTCTTGTTAGCATTTGAAATTCAGTCAGGAGGCTATAGAAATGGCTATGAATAGAAGTGAAGCTGACATCTACTCAGAGAAATTCAAAGAGAACATCTTTAGCAATGAAAAATGAATAGATTTTAAGAAAGTCTTTTGGCTTTAATCATTTTAAGCAAGTGCATCTATTTCTTCTGTGGTACAGAATTCTGCTTTTTTTTACTATAACATTTTAAACTTAATTTATCCTGTTATCATGAGCAAGTGCTTTGTGTTTCTGTCAAGCTGACAATTTCTTATCCATCCACATCATAAAACTCCCTAGCAAATTGGGGGGAATCAATTGGGAAAGTAAAAATCAATATTTAGCCCACTGCCAGACACAGAACCACAAAAATGGAAACGAGAAAATCAAAAGTATGCCCTTTTGGGCATTTTTTTTGGTTGAATTTACAAGTTAGTGTTTCCACTTGATTGGTTAAATAGCTCACTGATCATACCTGCTGTGCCATCCCATGGAGTTTCTCAGGGTCAACTGACAGGAGCAATTTGCACTTCTGATTTACCCCATGGCTTGTGCTGCAGTCTCACAGATGCTTTCGAACCAGTTTAGGCTGAGTTTCTAATCAAGAGGATCACAGCTTTGGAGAAGGGAGGGGAAACTTTCTAGCTTGCCAATCAGATCATTTTATTCCCTGAACTTGCCACTCTTCCACTTCAAGAAGTAATTTCCCATGTTTCAAATGTGAAAATAAAAAGCTAGAATGTTTATTAGAGCAGTGCCCACATACGCATGATGAGGAATAGAAAAGGACGTGCCTCTTTTTTCCCCCATGTTGTCCAGTTTGCCATAAAAGGCAGCTTCTCTCAGCCAACCTGCATTTTACAGTGCTTGCTTTTAAATAAGTTTGAGTTTGACTTTTTTTTTACTTTCCAGGAGTGTTTAGTGAATATAGGTATTAGTGTTTATTTTTTAAAATGTTATCTTTTATCCTTAACTTCTAACATTTGTTTAATACAGTATTTCCATAACTATACCTACTGCAATAGAGAAAATAAGGAGGAGTTCCCCATTCTGGAAATCTGTTGGCTAAAGTCAAAGCTAACCCACACCCATGAGTAATTATAGTTTACACAGCTCAGGGACAAATCAAACCCATAAGTGTAACAGTAATGTAGCACACTGTCCATTATGGGTTGCTGAAGAATTTCTAGTATATAGTGGATGTGTCTACATATGCATTTGATGCAACATGAGTTTACTTGTGAGTAAATTACTTAAGAGTAAATGGTCCCAGGCATGCGTCTACATGCGCTGGGAACTGGGAGCAGGTTTGCTGCCAATCTGCTCCCTCTTTCTGGAGCCCTGCAATGGGCCCCTGCCACCAAGGGGGAGCTCCAAGTTTTGGCTGCAGCCCAAAGCCCTCTTCAAAAGCCAGCTGCTCGCTGCTCCCTGGCCAGCCACAGCCCTTGCCAGGAACAGTGTGCGCAGCACAGGGACAGCATGGGGCAGTGCTCTCCTCACTGCCTGCGCCTGCCCGCACCATGGCTGCTCTAACCCCTGCCCCTGGCAACAACAACCATTCCCTGTGCTCCTGCTGGCTGCTGTGTTGGCCCTGCTGGCCCACCATGTCAACCATCAGCTAGCCTATGGCCATCTTGCCCCTCCCAGCTCCCCCATGCACAGTGACTGCCTACCTACCCGCTGTGTGCCCTCCCAAGGACACCTCCGTACACCTGCCACCTTGACCCCATCCACCTGACAGGACCCTGACAAGGACCCCAACAATGGGCTCCAGGAAGCTATCATTGAAACCACCATCACCGTCTTGGGCCTCGGGCCCTGCCACCTCTGAGCCCAGTGGGCCAGCCAGGACTGGTGGATGCATGTTGTCCAGCACACCTAGGATGATGAGCAGTGGCTAGAGGCATTCAGGATGACCTGAGCCATTTTCTGGGGTATTCTGGAGCAGATTCAGCCATACCTACAGTGGCCAGACACCTGCATGTGGCTGCTTCTCCCTGTGAATACCTGGCTGGCCCTTGCCCTGCTTAAGATGGCCATGCCTGCCAATCTGCAGTATGTGGGCCAGCTATTTGGCATGGGCAAACCCACAGCTGGGGAGGCTGTCCTGGAGGTGTATGGTGCCCTCCAGGGTGTGCTGGAGAAAACTGTTCTGTGTGCACACACCCCTGGCTGTGATGGCGAGGTTCTATACCCTGGAATTCCCCCAGTGCATTTGGAGCCCTGGATGGGACCCACATCCCTGCCGCCTGCTTGTCCCACAGAGACCACCCCTATTACAGCTAGAAGGGCATTCACTCCGTGATGCTCCAGGCCATCCTGGACCACTGTAGGGCCATTACACATGAGTGTCATCTGGGCAGGCAGTGCACATGATGCCTGCTCTAGGCCACCTGCACTGGACCCACCCCTTCCACTCACCCTTAGCAACTCGCTCACTGCAGAAATGTCTCAGAAGAACAAGTTTTATTCCCCTTGAATTAAACAGAGTCCTCCTCTCTCTCTAACAAACAGAGCCCCCTCCACCACCCACCACATCAACCAACAAGAAAACACCATACCTTTGAAAATCTGTACAATGTCCTTTGTGTGCCATCCTGGAATGTGGGGGTTGGTGGGTGGGGGCACTGAGGAGGCAGATCCTGGAGACAGTTGGCCAGCACCTGGCCTCTGGTTGCTCCCCCATGGCTGCATACACCACGGTAAGTGTGGTGGGTGGGGAGCTCATGCAGGGACAATGGCGGCCAGTGTTCCCATGGCACAGGTGGCTCCCCCTCTGGCAGGTGGAATCCAGGGCCAGCAGAGCTGGAGTGTGGCCTTGGCCTCCTGCACGCAGCTTCAACTCTACTCCTGCGTGGAGCCAGGATGAGCAGTAGGTCTGGACCCGGGAGGGGGGGCTGGGTGGAGGCTGGGCCAGGGGCTCCTCACTGTTGGAGGTGGCATAAGACCTCCTGCCAAGCCCAGGTGGGGGCCTACTACTGGATGGCGGGTGGCTGCCAGGGGGCAGGCAGGGCTAGGGTTGGAGGCCAGGTAGCAGGCAGCATGAAAGCAAACCAGGGCCAGAATGTTATTCAGCATCTGGCGACCATCATCTATGGCTTGCAGTGCCCTGGCCAGGGTTGTGCCTCCACCTGCTTGCATGGGTCCAGGGCCAGGAGTTGTGCCTAGCACTCCCAGTCCACCCAGTCCTGTGCCTTCTTGTGCTGGTCCTGTGCCTTCTTGCGCTGGTCCTGTGCATCCTCACAGGCTACATCCTCTTCCTACCACCTATTCTGGCAGGCCAAATCCTCCATCTGCCAGGCCCAAGTGTCTGCCAGCCAGTCCTTTGACACTCTGACCTGGCAGTCCAGGAAGAGTGTCCTGTCCAGGGTCTTCCTCTGGCAGAGTTGGTGCATCTGTAGGGGTCCCAGCTGTGTATGGCAGTGACCCTGAGGTCGTATCCTGGCTGCCAAGTGTGGCTTCTCCCCCACACGCAGCTTCAGGCCCTGTAGAGCCATGAAAAGGAACCTGTTTATGCAAGTTTGCAACATTTCAAAGATAATATGCTCAGTACCAGCACCATGCACCGCCTGGCCTCAGATTGGGGTTTGGGCATGCACGGTTGCATGGTAAATTGGCTGGTGGGCCCAGGACCAGGCAGCCACCAGCCAAACCCTCCATCCCCTCTTGCTTCCCTGTGGCTGGAGGGCTGCTGGGTGCTGGCTGCAGGCAATTTACCTCCCCTGCCTCACTCCTGGCAGCGTCTCTTGCCTCCGCTCCAGACCCCAAGGCTCCTCTCTTCCTGCAGGCCAAAAGCTCTGCTGCGCTGCTGCCCAGGTCATGTTGGCCAGACTCAGGGGGCACAGGGCTCCCAGATGACTGGGTATGAGGCTTTCAGTCTCCAGGTCCCTAGTGGACAGAAATATCCCCTTACTACCCTGAGGCAGGTGCTTAAGCTTTGGAGTTGGGTGGGCTTCCAGGTGACACAGGCTACTATGGGAGTGGTTATGAAAGTTAGGTTACTCCCAAATTCTGTAGTAAGCATCCTAAATTTTATGCACTTATGTTTGCACATTTTGCCTGGAGTGACTAGAATACTACCTTATTTTTGTAACTGGTGTTTTGAGTTCCCTCAACATTTTTCTTTTAATTACCACTTTTGGCCTTGATATTACAGTTGTCAAGCTAAAACTCCCACAGTCATATGCTAATCTTGCCTGAGTACTGATGACAATATTCAGCCCTTGAGTTCTTTATGGGGGTGATAGAACTAAAAAGGTCCAGCATTGTAAATGCATTTAATCCAATGAAGGCAAATTATCAAGTGTTTGTCACCATTTTCACTGTGAAGCACTCATGTTCAGGAGGAATATTATCTGTGATAAACTCTAGATTGCTCTATATCAGGGGTGCTCAACCATGAGCCCACAGGTCAGATCTGGTCCCCAGAGCTGTGTCATTCAGCCCACAGAGCGCTGAAAATTTGGGGTGGGGAAGCCCCACAGGCCAGATAGCATATCCCTGCACTCTAGATTATGTGGGCCTGGGCAAGAGTGACATGGGACTCAATCCCAGTGTGCAGAGGCGGGTCCAAATGGCATGGGGCCGGGCAGGGGCAGCACAGGGTACCAGGGCCTGATCCTGGAGCATGGGGCATGTGGGGTTGGTGCAGGACCCATTCCTGGAACTCAAGGACAGGTGGGGGGCAGTTCAAGGTCATGAGACGCCCTATCTTAGCATCTGGGGACAGCTGAACGTGGTGTGGGACCTAATCATGGTGCATTGATGTAGTATTTTACCCAGTTGCAGCATGATGGGACGGGTGCTGGCAGTACAGGGCAAAATGGGGCCTGATCTTGGGACCTGGGGCTGCGCAAAGCAGGGATCTAGGGCCTGAGTCTCCCACATTGGTTCTAGTACAGGGTCTGATCTTGGCTTACACAGGCTAAGGACACAAGGTCCAATCCAGCCTGCAAGCCAGCCCCCACATCACTCATTTTGCTCATGAGGCTAAAAGGTTGCTCTTCATAATATACAAGATTGTGTCTAGGTTGTCTTTGTAAAATCAGTGCAGCTGTTTTCGTAATACAGGGAAGCTGAATGTCTGTTCCCACAGATATTTACAGAATGTGTGCCCAGATAGATTTGTATATGTGTACTCACACATGCACATGCACCAATCCATTTCAGGAATGACAAAATGTATAGATATATAAATAAATACATGCTCTTTGTCATTCCCAGAACTGAGATATGACTTTTTTTTCACCTCTTTTTACATCTGTGAAAGTCCATGCCAAAATTAACACTTCCTAAATGAACTGATTACAAACAAATAATAAAAGGGATCATATATTTCTTTTCCCTGTGAGCTAACTTATTTTGCTTGTCCGTAGCATGGCCCTGAAATGCCAGTTGCTCAGTGACTAACTTCATTTCAATGTACGCTCCCAGAGCAGAGGAGAGTCCTCATGGAACACATTTCCTACCCCCATATAGAGGTGAAACCTCAAGATGTGCCGCACTTCCAGTAAAACCCATCTATGCCCCTGTCCTCTTTCATTGTGTCATGGCAATAATTCACCGGGTACAGATCACATAATTTTCTTTTAACTATACATGATAAGGGATCTTTTGCAGGTTTAACAAAAAAAATCTCAAAACAAAACAAAACTCCTGAATTACTCAGACATGTATGGAATGCGGATTGAGGAAGTGGTGCATCTTTGGTTCCTTTAAAGGAAGTAGAATTTTTAATAAGGTCAGTTAAACAAATTGTATGGCTTGTTCATCTCTATTTCATTATGTCAGTAAAATGATTTTGTGATGTTTGCCAGTCTGTGTTAATTGTAGTTTCAAATATGTATAAAAAATGGCTAGAACCTAGAAAAAGTACTTTTACATGTTCTCATATAAATCTGAATAAATAGCATTACAACCAACAGAGAGGTATGGGATCTTGCAGGCAAATTACTTGTAGTTGAAAAAGACAAGATACAGTAGAGTCTGTAAGGGCTCATAATTCATCAGTCTGTAAATCAAATTCATTTAGAAACTCCCTAATGTGGAACAAGTATTTCTGCTGAAATGTGGGGGATTTTATCATAACCATTCCCTTTTAAAATTGCCATTGTAGAAAATGAAATCTTCTACAATATGTGTTAGAAATAATCATATTTGTTAAATGAATTAATATATATTATACTAAATCAGACATCTGCCTATCATGCCAGGCCTCTCTTTGTCTTTCATCTGGTATCACAGAAACCAGTACAGCCTGTTCCATGGCTGGGTTGTCAGTGACTAAACCGGTGCCCCCACCTGAGCTAGCTTGGTTGAGGAAGGTGTGTAGACACCCAGCAGTCCTGACAAAAAGTGGATGAAATGAGACCTGTTAAAGGGCGAATGAGCTCCCTGTGAGCCAATGAGCATCCAGACCTGGAGAAGAGATGGGCACCACCAGGTCACTTTGCTCAAAGAATCACCGATGATGAACAGCATGTAAGGTGCCCCAACGGTCAAAGCAGCCTAAGGACTGACTTGACTTGAAATCAGACATTTACAAATACTAATGTTTTGACAGTCTCAGTGTGTCAGCTGAGATGGTAAAAGTTGAATGGATATGGACATAGAAATACTGTGTCACTCCTAGAATTGGTCCTTGCTGCTGAGGGTTCAGGAACATTAAGCTATATCCAACAGTCACCACAGTCAGTAAAAAGACAACTGCAGTATTCAGGACTTGATTGTGCAGTCTTATTTGACCTTTATAGGCATTTGCCTTTATTAAATATTCAGGATTGGGTCCATATTTTGTACATTCCTGCAAGCACCCAACCAACTGAAATAATCCCATAATAGAAAATGCTAACATAATATTTGCAGGATCAAGCCATTCTTCTCTTTATGGTTCTAGGCATACAACACTTAGTTTCTGTGCCATACAGAAAGTTAGGAACAGTGGGCCAAATTCATCCCCAAAGTGACTCCAGTGACTTAAGTTTAGTTACAACTGAGATGCTCTTAGCTGAGCATTTAAAACCCTGAATTTCCTAGTATTTGTATAAATCAAAATATTGACCATAATTTTCAGAGTGAAGATACTCCATTCATATACACAGCTCCTCCACAGAGTGATATTCAGTAAGCTTTGAATTAGATTCCTTTTGTTCCTCAATTACATACTCTATTATTACTTAAATACTTAGAAGGAAAGGAACCATAACACCTTTTTTCCCCTTGTTCCTCATTGGATTACAGGATAGGGTAGTCACTGATGCATCCCCAGAATACAGGCCATCCCCTTGGTGAGGGGTGGCCGCCATCAGCACATCAGCAACGAGAGCTGCGGCCACTGCCCCCTCTGGCCGGTCAGCAGCAAGGGGGAGGGGGGGAAACCACAAAAAGGTCACCTTCCTCCCTGGCTGGGAACCCTGCTTCTCCTGACTGTACTGCCCTAATTTAGGCACAGCCAATAGAATCATGAGGACAAGTGATTGACATGTATTTCTACCAGTGAACTGAAAAACAGGACTTTTTAAAATCCATTCCTCATTGAGAAACACACAGGGGACACAATGTTAAAAACAGGATGGTCTGATATAAAACAGGACCAATGGCCCTCCTATTACAGGATGTCCTAATCACTACTTTACATGATGGCGGCTGATTCAAAGCTACCCATTGGCTACTCATCAGTCCAGCTTAGCTGGAAGACTCAGTCCCACACCCACTCGTCATGCATGGATATATTAGTCTTTACCAGTGCAGTGACCCTTTAGAGTGACATAAAGGGGCTGTAATGGGGACTAGATTTTGCCCCTTTATATTGGACCTTTATTTAGGGATCTAAATGAGAATCAAGTTGTGAGATTCCCCTTATTTTTCACTCTCTCAACCTGTGGGGAGGGTGCTGTGGCCCCTTTGGCTTTTCACTAAATACTGGCATAACCTGATCTGCCACAGAGACCCGCTAAGCAGTCTGCCAAGGTTTTAGGAGTTCCTCTCAATCAGCCATTCTAGCTGTGAACTGTCATGGGTCATAAGCAGCATGGAGAGCTTTATGCCTACCCTCTACATAAAGTGAACCTTGACCTTCAAAAAGAAGGGTAGATGCTACAGCACTGCCAGTCACACATTTCCTACTGAATGCCTGGGAAATTCAAGTGGTGAAAGAGTGTATTTAGCTTGCTTAGCAACATCTAAACTGCACCCCACAAAGGCAAGGATTGTGACCTCTTTTGTAAATTTCTGCCTGCGTGCTCATTTTTTATATCCTTCATTCACCATTGTTTCAAAAAAAAAAAAAGATTCAACAGAAGGTCTGTGACTGACATTTCCGAATGAAACAGAGAGTGCCAAATTTCAGTTTGACCCTGGCACCACAGCTGCTAAAATATTAACAGCACTAAATGCAGGTGAATCAGAAGTGTGTGTGCAGGCCAAAGATTCCTCCAGGCAGTTTATTCTAGCTTGCTTGTGTCCTCACTCATTGCCGCAAGAGTAGAATCTCATCTGCCTCTGTCACCCAAATGAAGTGTGACAGGGGTGATGAGGATCGTGGATATTGCAACAGCATTTCTTTGATAGCAAAAGCTGTCTGTCTGATAAGATTTAACAGGCAATATGGTTTTTTTCGGGAAATACAAAGCCACCTTTGAAAAGTGCTGAGAAACTCCATGGAGAGATGTTTGTACAGTTTCTGGCTGGTACATTTCTCTCTGCCTGCTTCTGTCTCTCTCTCCTTAGTCCTTTATTATTTGTATAAAGTATCTATAATTAATGCCTAGATTCATTTTTAAATTAAAATGTCCCATTGAAGTGGTCTCTTCAGTCTCCTCTAATGATCCAGCCTTTCAGCAGATTATCTGTGAAATAATAGATCTTAATCTCTTGAGACTCTGTAAATGATGGACAGAAGCACAATGTGCCAGTTTTGTCTTTGGTGTAACTCCATTCACCAAAGATTAATTTGACCCAGTAAATTTTACTTTCTTATCTGACAAGGCCACATTTTTCAAAAGCACCCTTCCTACGCAGGCATAAAATGACTATATTTGTGTGTGGATATCTGGTTCCTGAGTACGAAGCAGCACAATCTGACCAAGCAGATGCCCATACCCAGAGGCATGGATTGTGTGCATTAAAGAGGTGTATTTGGGAATTCTAAGCACAGTCCCATGAAGATTTTGCAAAGAGTAACTTCATTCATAAGAAACAGGATCTGTGCTTTCATAATAGATAAGTTCATTATCAAATTTGACCCTTAAAATTAGTATTTTTTTCCTAGAAGAATAGTTTACCTGTCTGGTGGTGATGGTTTAGGTCTGGCTTGTCCATCATATGGCCCACAGGCTGCCATGTGCCCTGCCAAGCCATTTTCTGAGGCCCAAGGTGCTGTGTTGGGAAATGAAAGTAAACACTGTTTACTTTCATTCCCATCCCTTGTCCCTCCCCCAGCCCCTCAGCAGGTGACCGGCAAACGTGGACTATGAGGCAGTTGGCTGCCCAGTGACTGCTGACCCTCTCCCCGGGGGGAGCAGGGCCCCTCTCTCAGCTCCCCTGACTACAGCCATGGAGGCCAGGGTGGGTGAGCTTGCACGAGGCAGGTCCCAGGGCCCAGGCCAAGGTGCCCCTCTGCGCCCATCATGCGGCTCCTTTAAGCCCTGTGCCAGGGGCAGTCCACGCTGCATCGGCGGGGAAGGCATGGCGCAAGGCATGGCGGCATGGTCTGGTGTGGGGATGAGTGCGCAAGCGTGAAACATGGCTGCCCGGCTATCAGCAGGGCCATGTCTCCAGGCAAGATGCTGAAGAGCCTGCGCGGGGGTGCCACATGCATGCATGCAGTCATGAGGAGGAAGCACAAGGTCATGCTCGCGCCTTCCTCCTCCTCCTTTTCCTCCTCCTCCATGGGAGCCAAGGGCAAGGAGGGAGGCAGGCTGCACATGTGTGGCCATGTGTGAAGACCGGGCTCCTCATCCCTGATGGAGCAGGGCAACGTCCTGAGGCGCTGCTTCTTCTCCTCCTCCTCCTCTTCGCTGCTGCTGCTGGAGCCCAACAGCCGGCTAGCTGCTCCTCCACGGCTTCCTCTACCTCGTGCTGTACATCCAGGTATCCCAGGGCAAGCCTGAATTATGCTTGTTTCATTCACTGAGAAGTGAGTAGAAGCAGAAGTGTTTATTTTAGTCAAGTGTTTGGTATTATTTCATTCTTGCTTTTATATTGTTTTTATTTTGTATTTTAAACCACATTTCCAGACCCATTTCATTGTCACTTCCTGCAACTTCATTGGTGTCAAAGGTCATGTGACATCACTTCCTGATGTGATACTGCTTCCTGTGAGGTCTTTGAGTATGACTCGCCGGCCCACTGGGTGATAAAAAGTTCATGATCCGGCCCCACATTCAAAAAGGTTGGACACCCCTGATTTAGGTGGTAAGGGACATTTTTGTGGGCTAAGAATCAGGGGAATTTTCTTTTGAAATTATTTTTTGAAACACTCTCAGCCACAAGCCCTAAAAAAGGAAATATTGGGATACGTTTATTGTTTATTTAAAAGTATCTTAATTTGCATACTTCAAACAAGAATAAAGGTACTCTTACTACATAAATATCAGACGCTAAGTTCTTGTAACTGATATATTTTAGGGCTGCTATGAAAATTAATATTTTCATAACACCCCTTCCACAACCATTAGGACTGTTAATTTTCATGAATGTCATATAGGCTTTCTTGCAGAACCAGTTAATGAGGTGAAGCAGTCATCTTGGCATTATCACATTTAGATCACCAGAAAGTCTGCTGTGTACATAAACAGACCTTTTTTCCTTTTAATTTCTTTAATTAGCCTGAATTCTTTTCAGCAACGTAAAATGCTAAAATTAGCACTTCAGTGACCAGTGTCTAAGTCAGTGGTCTCCAAAGTGGGGTGCGTGCAAGACGATCCATTGGAGTGCGTGAAGAAAATACTAGAACTTCTATTTCTATTTCTATTTATATAAATATACATATACTGGGGATGCATGCTCAAAAATTTTTTACTGATAGGGGTGCATGATCAAAAAAGTTTGCAGACCACTGGTCTAAGTCATGGATTTCGATACTGATTCCAAACCACACATTAAGAGAAAGACAAAAGCCAGCAGTTTCTACAAAGTTAGCTACACAAAGAGTTTATTTTCCAATTTTTGTTTGACTTCTCCCTACTTCCTGATGCCATCCTTCTTCCCTCCCCCAATGACTACCAGCACACATAAGCCACTCTTGCTAGCTTTCTTGCACAGCTGCCAAGAAACTGTGAGCAAATTTAATGTCTGAATAACTGCTTGGTCTCCCAGTGACCTTGAAAAAATTACTTTGCATCATTAAAAATTCATAGAAATGAAATTTTTGTGAGGAGACTGGCACATGCAAAATTAGTACTTGTTGAAATGCAGCTGGAGTAATCCAACCTAGTGAACTTGGAAAATTGTAATTCTTCTGGGAGCTAATTGCAGCCATCTTACAACTTGGATCAAGTGTTGCTGTTTGACTCTTTAAAATAATATCATCCTGTGTATCATATGTATGTAAGCACAGGTAGAATGTATATGCCATTTCACAGGAGCAGCGTGTTTAAAGATTAAGCAGTGGTAAGATAACATGCACTGTAACAGAATGTAGTACACGTGCAATTAATGGGCATGTCCCCATGAGTGGGAGCATGCGTTTTCCCAGGGACAAACAGCACCAGCACATGCACCACTGCTACTTGTCCCCGGGGAGTACCCATGCCACACATACTTTGGTATGTGGCACATTATCCTGGGTGGGGTAACAGAGGCTGGGGCCAACCACCTTATCTAGGATCCCGGGGGTCTGGGAGATGCAGCCGCAGTGATCCTGCAGTAGGGAGCCTGGCCAGGCTCCCGTTTTGGGTGGTGCATGTTGCTGCCATGTGCACCATACCTACTTCATTTTAGGTACAGGTTTTTGACCCCTGAATCTCCCAGGGTCAACCCCCATCCACACACACACACACACACACTGCAAATTAACAGTGTGGGGAACACTTGCATGTGCAGCGTGTGGTGCATGGCAGCTCAGATGGGTCTGTTGCACCACATACTGCACATCCACATTTATCTGGATGTGCCAAGTGTAGAATTAGTGATGCAACGCTACTGTGCTGTAGTTACAAGCTACTGTGCAGTCAGCATCACGAAAAAGCCACTTCTCATCATGACTGCACAGTAACTCCAGTTACTGCGCAGTAATTTAGTACTTGTTTATGAATTACTTGTTTAGTACTTGTTCATAACTAATGACGTAAGTACTAAATTATTACACAGTAACGACTGTGCGGTTGGTGTCTAATGTAGACACAGCCAGTTTGCACGTCTACATGTGATGTTTATTGACGAGCTGACTAACTAACTCCACAGTAAAACATCACTGTGTACACGTGCAGCCCTATTAGGTCACAGTAATAGACTGTACTCTCTCTCTCTCTTTCTCTCTAAACTGTACTCTCTCTCTCTCTCTCTCTCTCTCTCTCTCTCTCTCTTTACATGCCATCTTACAAATAATACTTGCTTGTGTTAAATGCTGACCACTACTTGGAAACCAACATAAATAGGATTAAAAACTGACCTTTGAACATACACTCTTCCCTCCCATCAAATGAATGCCAAGGCAAATCTAGGAAAAATGCCACTTATAGCTTGTCCAGAGAAACAAAGCACTGTGTTCATAGATATCAAGCAGCTGGCATTTGGCCCCCATACACAAAGTTTTCCAATTTTTTTCAGTCATTAGGGAAAACTCTCCTTGAAGTTGTTGGTTAACTAAGTATCCCTAAGGGACCCGATGATCTAGCCCTCTATTTTAATCTAATATTTTATTGCTTTAAGAATGGTCCTAAATCCACAAATACATTAATATATGCTGGGTTTAATCCAGTTCTCATTGATAGCTGTAGGGAACTTTCTGTTGATTTCACTGGGGTTTGGATTAAGCTCACTCAGCCCATTAGAAAAGAAAATGCTCCTTTTTGCAAAGGCTAGATCCTGCTAGCATTCACACTGATGTAAATCAGAAGCAAGACCACTGACTTCAGTAGAGCTACTGCAGATGTAAATCAACATCATTCAGATTAAAATGAAACTCTAAACAGAATTAAACTGAGGGCACTTTCATGCCAGTGCTTTACTTTCACTTGGAGAAGCAAAGCACGTGGCAGGATAGTGCTGTTCTGGCAGTCTCTATCCCAGTCACTTATGGAGAATTGGAAATTTCTTGTAAAAAGCAGTCGGATGTGTGAACATTTCATTTTAACTTGCATGTGTGTGACCAGCTTTGAGCTCTGCCTTGAGCTCTGCCCTTGAACCCAGCTGATATATTTGAATGCCAGCTCCAACTCTGTCAAGGACTGCACCATGGTCCATTTTGCTGTCACATCCTAATTAAAAAATCATTGCTCTCAGTAATGTTTACCACCATGGCAGAACTGAAGTAGGAGGCGGTTTAGGTTCAATGTGATGAAATAAAAATGTGTTGGCTGCTTAGGGTATTTTCAGTTGAAGTCTCCTGTTAGCATAACAATGCAAGCATCATTTTGGGGAGCACAGCTCATTCTTCATTGATTTTTGTTTTGTTTTTTGGGATTTGATTTTTTCCTTTTTCATACAGAATGTGCTTATTTCCTTTTAAATACATGTTGTATTCAATGGCTGCCTTGCTGCTTGATGACATATATCTGGGCCACTCCTTATGCAGAAGTGTCCCCAGGTAAAACCCCTAGTGGTCTGGGATGGAAAGAGGCTGCAATTTACTGAGTCCATTATCACCTCCGGACGTGTAGAATGATAATGGAAGTGACAGAGGTGCAGCTGAAAATTGGCTCTTAATATTTTATGTGTTAAAGCTGTGGATTGGAAATCTCACACTGCTCTTCAGGGAAAATGAAGTATATGCGTATTTTCCCCCTTCTATCAGAAACACAAATTCAACCACCAGACAAATCAACCGTCGTATTACAAAGGGCAAGCTATCCAAGTTGTTAGAAATATCATGTTCCATCAATGATTTAAAAAAAAAAGATAATTGCATGAAATATTATGAGGAATGGAGAAAATTATTCAGCATGTCTAGGATGGTGGCATCACTATAATTACTGCAGTGAAGCTTTTGAAAATGTACATAGACAGTGTTGCTTTCTATTCACCAACATGTTCAATTTAGGGACAAACCAAAATGTTTGCCCTTAAGCAGCAGCAGCAAATTGTTTTCTTTAAAATCTTCTTCATTGCTTGTAGTTTTGTGACCTTGTGCTTGCAAATTATACTCTTACATCAAGGCAAAAAAACCTCACCAAACTATTAAACACGATTACCATGCATCTATTCATATGCAATGTGAAACCAATAAGATTTACAACAGGGTTGTTTTTTTTTAAACAACTTCTTATGCAAATAGCAAATTAGCTCCCTGGCCTTTCACCAAACCCTGCCCACAGATCTTCTTCATCTTCCTTTGTCCTTATTGCAAGTGATATCTGAGCATATTGGTTCCTGCAGATTGGATATATTAATTTCACATATAATACCATCAGATTTGGATGCTACTGTTCTTAATGTTGGATGCTGCTCTGGTCATGCAGAGACTGCCATTGATATAGACATTTCCTGAGTGAACCGAAGGATGGCCACTCTGTGATAAGCTGTATCTCCAGAATGTATCTTCTACCAAAATAGTTACCAGTAATCTTTACCTTGCTCAACTAAATAATTAATATCATGTTCACAGAGAGAACTTGTTTTCAACAGACTTGCTTCCTGTCAAAGAAAGGTTCACTGTAGCCAGAATTGTGATTTACCAAGCTGTAATGTGCTGATCCAGTTTAACACATCTGTCGGCTTAATTCTAAAATGAGCCAGTGTTACATGATTCCCAAAATACAGTCACATTCAAGGTTACATGGTAGATTTCCTTCCTAACAGCTTACCAAGTCCTAGCTTTGAAACTGCATGTCCTACTCATTGCCTGTAAATTCTGTATCAGAGATGGACTTGAACCAAAAACTTGAATGCAAACCACCATTCCAAATGTAATATTACTTTAAAGTGTGATACATTGAATCAGGATTAGGGAGACTTGATTTATATTCCCAGCTCTGCCACAGATTTCCTGTGTGACCTCAGGCAAGATGCATAAAAACTGTGTGTGTCAATTGTCTACCCATAATCTAGAAATGATAGTACTTCACAGGGTTTTGTGAGAATATGCTCATTGGTTCATAGATTCATAGATTCATAGATGCTAGGGTCGGAAGGGACCTCAATAGATCATCGAGTCCGACCCCCTGCATAAGCAGGAAAGAGTGCTGGGCCTACATTACCCCAGCTAGATACACATCCAACCTTCTCTTGAATACCCCCAGGGTAGGGGAGAGCACCACCTCCCTTGGGAGCCCGTTCCAGACCTTGGCCACTCGAACTGTGAAGAAGTTCCTCCTAATATCTAATCTAAATCTGCTCTCCTCCAGCTTGTGGCCATTATTTCTTGTAACCCCCGGGGGCGCCTTGGTGAATAAATACTCACCAATTCCCTTCTGTGCCCCCCTGACGAACTTATAGGCAGCCACCAGGTCGCCTCTCAACCTTCTCTTGCGGAGGCTGAAAAGGTCCAGTTTCTCTAATCTCTCCTCATAGGGCTTGGCCTGCAGGCCCTTAACCATACGAGTGGCCCTTCTCTGGACCCTCTCCAGGTTATCCGCATCTTTCTTGAAGTGCGGCGCCCAGAATTGCACGCAGTACTCCAGCTGCGGTCTGACCAGCGCCCGATAGAGGGGAAGTATCACCTCCTTGGACCTATTTGTCATGCATCTGCTGATGCACGATAAAGTGCCATTGGCTTTTCTGATGGTTTCGTCACACTGCCGACTCATGTTCATCTTGGAGTCTACTAGGACTCCAAGATCCCTTTCCACTTCCGTGCCACCCAGCAGGTCATTTCCTAGGCTGTAAGTGTGCTGGACATTTTTCCTCCCTAGATGCAGCACTTTGCATTTCTCCTTGTTGAACTGCATCCTGTTGTTTTCTGCCCACTTGTCTAACCTGTCCAGGTCTGCTTGCAGCTGTTCCCTGCCCTCCGGCGTGTCCACTTCGCCCCATAGCTTAGTGTCATCTGCAAACTTGGACAGAGTACATTTCACCCCCTCGTCCAAGTCGCTGATGAAGACATTAAAGAGTATCGGTCCAAGCACCGAGCCCTGCGGGACCCCACTGCCCACACTCTTCCAGGTCGAAACCGACCCATCCACCACAACTCTCTGGGTGCGACCCTCCAGCCAATTCTCCACCCACCGGACTGTGCAGTCATCCAAGTCACAGCCCCTTAACTTGTTCACCAGTATGGGGTGGGATACCGTGTCAAAGGCCTTCCTGAAGTCCAAGTATACGACATCCACCCCTCCTCCTGCGTCGAGGCGTTTTGTGACCTGGTCATAAAAAGAGACTAGATTGGTCAGGCACGATCTACCTGCCACGAACCCGTGCTGGTTTCCCCTCAGCATAATTTGTCCTGCCGGGCTCTCACAAATGTGAGCCTTGATGATTTTCTCAAAGATTTTGCCAAGGATGGAGGTGAGACTGACTGGCCTATAGTTACCCGGGTCCTCCTTCCTCCCCTTCTTGAAAATGGGAACCACATTGGCCCTTTTCCAGTCCTCCGGGACTTGACCCGTGCGCCACGAGCGTTCAAATATCCCCGCCAGTGGCTCTGCAATGATGTCGGCCAGTGCCTTCAGTACCCTCGGATGGAGCTCATCCGGGCCTGCCGACTTAAAGGCATCCAGTTCCTCCAAGTGACCCTGCACCACCTCAGGGTCCACGCATGGAAGTCTGGTGCCTTGTTGCTGCCTCCCTACACTCCCAGTGAGAGACTTGTCATGCCTCTCACTTAGGAACACTGAGGCGAAGAACTCGTTGAGGAGTTCAGCCTTGTCCCCTCTGTCCGTCACCAATTGTTTCTGCCCATTTAGCAGGGGTCCTATTCCTCCCTGGGCCTTCCTTTTACTCCCTATATATCTAAAAAACAATTTCTTATTGTCTTTTACTTGGGTTGCCATCCTCAGCTCCATGGTAGCTTTGGCCTGTCTAACTGCCTCCCTACAAGCACGAGCAGAAGAGGTATATTCCTCTTTGGTGATCTCTCCCTGTTTCCACTTTTTATGTGCTCCCCTTTTGGCCCTTAGTCTGCCCAGGATTTCTCTGGTCAGCCAGGGAAGCCTCCTGGCCCCTTTCCCTCTTTTACCTCGCACGGGGATCGTCTCGCTTTGTGCGAGAAGGATAGCTTCCTTAAGGCACAGCCACCCTTCTTGGGCTCCCATCATTTCAAAACTACTACTCTGCAGTGCATCCTTCACTAATCGCCTGAGTTTGCTGAAATCAGCTTTCCTAAAGTCCAGCACGTTCACCCTACTGGTTACCTTACCCACTCGACGCCTTATGTTGAATTGTACTTTTAGGTGATCACTGTCCCCCAGATGGCTACCGATCTGTAGGTCCCCTACTATGTCATCCCCCGTTGCCAATACCAGATCCAGTAAGGCATTCCCCCTAGTGGGACCATGTACCTCCTGCGTCAGGTGGAGGTCCTGTACACAGGTTAGAAACCTGCGTGAGCGGTGGGACTTTGCTGTCTGTGTCTCCCAGCAGATGTCCGGGTAGTTTAGGTCCCCCATGACCACCACCTCTTTAGCTTTTATGGTCTCTGAGAGTTGCCTCAGGAGCCCCAAATCTATTTCTTCCCCTTGATGTGGGGGTCTGTAGCAGACCCCTACCACCAAATCCTTTTCTCCTTGCCCCCCATGTAGCCTAACCCACAGTCCTTCTACTTCCTCATCCTTTGATTCTGTCTTGATGAGGGTTGATGTATATTGCTCCTTAACATAGAGCGCAACCCCTCCCCCGCTTTTCCCCACTCTGTCCTTTCTGTACAGGTGTTTCAGATGTTCAGATAAAATGGTAAGGAAGCTGGTTATTTCTTACCTGTCACACTTGTTGTTTCATGGATAAAAAAATACAACCCAAGATAGCATACAGTAGAAGTGGTGGTGAGTATCTGAAATTGAATTAAGATGCAGATGGCCCTATGTCTATGATGGTCTGGATTAATTTCACTAAATCACAACACCTTCATCCGCTGCTGCTGGCTTGCTGTCTCTGTCCTCAGCAAAGAGAATTTCAGTTCCCTACGATCACCATTTGGTATAGCTGGCTCCAACTGGATCACAGTGCTAGGACTGCCAGTTTAAGAAACAGGGCAAATCGCCAGTGTAATAAACATCTCCTCTTCAGTGGCTCCCAGATGACAGTTATGGAAGTTATAGAGGGTTTTTTTTTTAATTAAAATTTGTTATTATTGAAGTGAACAGTTCTGTATGCCATATGGGGACAAATAAAATCTCAAGTCCACCCCTTCCATACCATTCATAATTTGTTTTTAGTTGGTTTTCTTTTAGATGCAAAACTGAAGAATCAAACAATTAACATTTTAATTGACTTCATGGGGTAGCGGGGAGGGGGAATCAACAAAGAAAAAGAATCAAATAACTACTTGAATCCCAGAAGGATTTTTTTCAATGTACAACTAAACTATTTGGTTTAGATTTATTATATTTAATGAATACACATGTGCTTAATATGCATGTCCTATTTCAAGCCAATTGCAAATGCACAGTGAGTTTTCTTCTGAGGCAGATTCAAGCAGGTGTCAAAAGAAGCAAAAAAGTAGGGCCATCAGCCAAAGAAAGAAGAGAAAATATAAATGGACCAAAGTTTGGGATGGTGCTTGAGAGAAAAGCAGGATTAGAAATGAAAACCCTTCCTCCTTTAGTATTCCTATGCCACTAGAATGTGTTTTAAAGGAAATAAGCTTTGCAGACAAAGATATAAGTGACTTTTCTCCCAGTTAGAAGTTTAAGATAGGCAAGCCACAAAGCCACAACATTAAAATCCAGATTTTGATCCCCCTCAAACTCTGGGCATTTTTCGATCTAGGCTTGGCTCCTATCTTGCTGCCAATAGTAAATCATGTTGGATTATTTTCCTTTTCCCAAACATGAATTCTTGACAAGCTTTTGAATTCTTTCATTTCATTCACTTCTTTCTTAAAATGAAAACATAGTATGTATGGATGCACGTAATATACCACATAAGATATTATACTTTTAGGGACTACAAAGATGAGAATTTTAAAATCTTACCCAGCTGGAATTTGGGCCAGGTACAGACATTACATATAAACTGGTATAAGTAACTGAAAACTGGCCTAAATGTGTAACAAAACAAAAGTTCAGTGTACATAGACTAGTTTAAAAATGGTGGAACCTGGTCTAAGTTAGACCTGGATGGATGTAGACTTAATTGGTTTAGGCTGGACCAGTCAGTTGAACTTCTATACCAGATCCCTTATCGATTCATATTATGTCGCTATATGCTAGCATCCCAGGGGCCTTTGTGCCCCCCCCCCTTACAGAGACATGCTAGCATTTGCTGAATGCTCAGCTGCTCTGGTTTGTCACAGACCCGAACCAATACCGATGCAGATGTGGGGGTGAGAAGGCCTGGAAGCCTAGGGCTAGAGTGACGGGTCTGCAGTAATGGCAGGAGGATGGGGCATGCCCTGCAGCCAAGATAGGAGCCAAGCCAAGATAGGAGCCAAGCCTAGTGGCCAGGTCACTCTGTATAAGACAGGATCGTGCCTCTCAGACCTCAGCACCAGTGGCAGCTGAGGGGTCTGATCCTTCTACAGAGTGCTCCTGTCCCTGCTGCCCTGCATAAGCTTCCAGGACTGTGCCAGCATGTCCTGCCGGTTGCTGCTGGTGCCAGACTCTGGCAAGATGTGCCAGGCAGCCCAGGAGGCTCCATAGAAGGAAGGATCAGGCCACTCAGAGCTGGGCACCAGTAGTAGCCAAACAGCCCGATCCTCCCTTCTATAAAGTACAACTATCTCCACTGCCTGGCGCAAGCCTCCTGGGCTGCCTGGCATGTCTTGCTGGAGCTCAGGACCAGTGGCAGCTGGTAGGACATGTTGGCACAGTCCAGAATGCTTATGCCAGGCAGCAGGGAAAGGAGCACTCCATAGATGAAGAATCAGGCCCATCAGCTGCCAGTACTGCCAAGATGTCAGGGGCCCAATCCTTGCTTCTACAAAGCGGCCAGGCCACCCCTCATTGGTTGCAAGGCTTATGTCCCAACCCTCTGGCTTCACCACAGACCCCTTCCACGCACCTAGCCGTAAGCTTCCAGGAGAGCTCCAGAGCGGGTCACCATGGCATGCCCAACTGCCCAGATGGCAGTATCGGGGGGGCTTTGCCACGGTGACCCACTCTGGTGCTCTCCTGGAAGCCTAGAGCTGGGCGCAGGGGAGGGTCCATGGTGACAGCAAGGGGTTGGGAGCTTATGCCTGACAGCCAGTCAGGGATGGCCCCCCACTCAGCTGTGCTCAGCTGCCCTCGGCAATCTCCGGCACTCTGGGAGGGATGTGGGAGCGCCCCACACCTTCTAGCTTTGGCCATTGCAGGCCTCTGTGTGCCACTCCCTTCCCTTCCCCTCAGTGGAGTCCATTCACTCCCAATCCAATCTACACAGGTTAGAGAAACATGCATAGGTTGTATTGATTCTGCTTCAAGCCTTTTGAATGTTTGTGCTTAGCCTTCATGTTGGACTAGCCATAATTGAGGAACAGTCAGTGTTAGTTTTGATTTGATCAAGATGCAAATATTAGAAATCATGTGCTATAAACAGAGTAAATTCCACATACTTCTCCTCACTAACCTTGTAGACGGCCTGATTGGCACATACATACACAGATAACTTAAATTACTAACTACCTGCTAAATTCCACTGTCATTTGAGTTAGTCTTAGCTGATTAGGATTCAGTTCCAGATATTTCAGGGAAATACAGGTTCTCATAACAAAGCTTCTGCTCCTAAATTGTGTCCCTCTGCCTTGGTGAATGTGTACAGGGCTGGGAGCCAGATGATTCTGAGTTCTCTTCTCCACTGCTTGCCCTGACTAGCTTGAAATCTCTATGCTTCCCAACTTTAAAAAGACTCCTTGAGTTTTCCATTGCTGTTAGTACCCAGGCAAAACAACTGAAGCACAAGTAAATGAAATGACTATCTTAAGATACATCAGGAAGCCAGTTAAAAGAACAAGACAAAAAACTTCAATCTCATCTGTGATTAAGCAGAACCTCATCCTTCAGAGATTTTGTTTCGAATCTGTGTGCTTATCCATATGTCATGTTATTTATGACATTATTCATGCTTGTTTTTCTCAGTTGAGAACTACAAGTAAAACGCCGTCTATGCGGCGTTTGCGCAGGGGAGGGCATGGGAGGGCACGAGACCCTGCCTGCGACCCCCCCAGAGTAGTTGGTCCCAGCCGTAGCCAGCCTACCAGAGGCATGACACGGATAGGCACGTGCCGCACCCCGAGGGTCCCCGAGGGCTCTGCAGCCCCCCTATTGGGCACTTCAGAGACGGCCGCCCAGACGGAGCCCATGGTTCCGGGCTCCATGCAGATGGAGCCCCTGGCTCTTGGCTGCGGGGGCTGCCTGTCCCTTTTTCAGGCTCTGGGGCCTGGGAGCATGGCCACCTCCCCTTGCAGGGTCTGCTCCCTACTGGGGTCTCTGGCGCACCAGCTGGAGGAGCTCCAGGCCACAGTCCAGAGACTGCGTGCCATCAGGGACTGCGAGCAAGAGATAGACTCCTACTGCCAGGCCCTTCTCCCCTGGGAGCCGCAGGGTAGAGCACAGTCTCCCTCCAGGACTAAGGAGGACTCTGGGACCTCCTGCTCTGCCCAGTCAAGGGCATGGACCAAGGTGGTCGAGGGCCCGAAGTACCCGCCGCACCAAGGCCCCTGCCCCGCCGGAGCTTAGCAACAGGTTCGCACCTCTTGCAGCCCCAGCAGAGCCTGCTGAGTTGCCAGCTCCCTCAGGGAACCCAGGCTCAACCACAGCTACTGGCCCTGCTCTCCCCAAGTCAAAGCGAAAGGTGTTTGTTGTGGGAGACTCCATCCTGCAGGGCACTGAGGGGGCAATCTGCCGCCCTGACCCCTTAGCCCGGGAAGTCTGCTGCTTCCCAGGGGCCCGCATCCGAGACATTGCGGAAAGGATCCCACAGCTCCTCCGGCCCACAGACCACTACCCCATGCTCCTTATTCACGTGGGCACCAATGACACAGCTCGGAGCACCCCCAGCCAGGTCATGAGGCGCTACAGGGAGTTGGGAGCGGGGCTTAGGGGTCTGGGAGCTCAGGTGGTGTTTTCGTCGAACCTCCCAGTCTTGGACTATGGGCTGAGGAGGGAGAGGAGGATCCATGCAGTGAACCAAAGACTGCGGAGCTGGTGTCATCGGGAAGGATTTAGCTTCCATGACCACAGCCCGCTCTTTGGCAAGAGAGGCACCGAGCTGCTGGGAAGAGATGGCCTCCATCTCTCTCCCCTGGGGAGAAGGCTCTTGTCAGCCAGGCTGGCTGACCTGCTCCACCGGGCTTTAAACTAAGCCTGCTGGGGGATGGGGGGACTACTGCCACTGCTGGCGCACTGAGCGACTCTTGCAAAGTCAGCAGACCAAGGCACTTAAGGGAGTCCACCCCTGCCCCAGCCCTGGCACAATCTGTGGGCAAGGCAAGAGCCCCTAAGGGCACACTTGCCTGTCTGTACACTAATGCCAGGAGCCTGGGAAATAAGCAGGACGAGCTTGTCCTCCTGCTCCATGCAAAGAATTATGACATCATTGGGATAACGGAGACCTGGTGGGACTCCACCCATGACTGGACCACGGGTATAGAGGGCTATACCCTGTACAGGAGGGATTGTGTTGTCAGAAGGGGCGGGGGTGTAGCTCTCTATGTGAAGGAAAGCTACATGTCCCTGCAAGCTGATGTTGGCGACCGGCACGGACAGCTAGAGACCCTCTGGGTAAAAATTCGTGGGGAAAATGGCACAGGGGACACAACGGTGGGAGTCTACTACAGACCTCCCACTCAAAGTCCTGAGCTTGACCAGGAATTCGCCTGGGAACTGACTGAGGCCGCTTGCTCCAGGACCTTGGTTGTCATGGGTGACTTCAATTACCCGGACATCTCGTGGGAAGATCACTCAGCAAAATCCGAGCGGTCGCAAAGCTTTCTCTCGTGCGTGGATGACCTCTACCTGACTCAAGAAGTCTATGGGTCAACGAGAAGCAAAGCGCTGCTCGACCTGGTACTGGCTCTGGGGGACGACCTAATCGGTGACCTAGTGATCGATGGGAAGCTGGGTGACAGCGACCACGAGCTGATCACCTTCACCATCCGCCGTAAAGCTGGCAAGTCAGTCAGCAACACAGAAGTCCTTGACTTCAGAAAAGCCGACTTTGACAAGCTCAGGAGGCTTATCAGTCAGGCCCTCAGGGACCATGACCCCAGGGAGATGGGAGTTCAAGAACAGTGGTTGCTTCTCAAGGAAGCAATCCTCTAGGCACAAGCTAAATCTATTCCAACACGGAGGAAAGGCAGCAAGAAGGCACAGCAGCCCTCCTGGCTCTCTAGGGATCTAGCGGACCTTCTGCGGCTAAAAAGGAAAGCCTACAAAGGATGGAGGACGGGATTCACCTCCAAGGAGAATTATTCTGCGCTGGTCCAGTCCTGCAGGGAGCAAACCAGTAAAGCCAAGGCTGCAACTGAACTCCAACTAGCTTCAAGCATCAAGGACAACAAAAAGTCCTTTTTCAGATATGTGGGGAGCCGGAGGAAAAGCAAGGGCAATGTTGGACCCCTGCTAAACCAGATGGGGCAACTGACAACTGACGCCCAGGAAAAAGCCAACCTATTAAATAGGTACTTTGCATCAGTCTTTCATCAGTCCCATGAGACGCCCATTCCTGCTATGGGACAGGGAGATCCGGGTGATGGGGATCTCCTACCCTCCATAAATGCTGACCTCGTGAAGGAACACCTTGAGAAGCTGGATACCTTCAAGTCAGCCGGCCCTGATAATGTGCACCCCAGGGTACTCAAGGAGCTGGCGAGTGTCATAGCCCAGCCCCTGGCACGGATCTTTGAAAACTCCTGGCGCTCTGGTGTAGTGCCCGAAGACTGGAAGAAGGCCAATGTGGTGCCAATCTTCAAGAAAGGGAAGAGAGTGGATCCGGCTAACTACAGGCCCATTAGCCTGACTTCTATCTTGGGGAAGATCTTAGAAAAGTTTATTAAGGAGGCCGTCCTTGATGGACTGGCCCAGGCTAACATTCTAAGGGATAGCCAGCACGGGTTTGTTGCGGGTAGGTCTTGTTTGACCAATCTCATTTCCTTCTATGACCAGGTGACCTATCACCTGGACAAGGGAGAAGAGATTGATGTCATATATCTTGACTTCAAAAAAGCCTTTGATCTGGTTTCCCATGATCACCTCTTGGCCAAACTGGCCAGTTGTGGCCTTGGCTCCACCACGATCCGCTGGCTGGGAAACTGGCTCCGTGGTCGGACCCAGAGGGTTGTAATTGATGGCAGTCACTCATCATGGTGCCCTGTGACCAGTGGGGTCCCTCAAGGCTCTGTCCTGGGACCCATCCTGTTCAACATCTTTATTAACGATGTGGACATTGGAGTCAGGAGTGGACTGGCCAAGCTCGCCGATGACACCAAACTTTGGGGCAAAGCATCCACGCCAGAAGATAGGCAGGTGATCCAGGCTGACCTGGACAAGCTCAGCAAATGGGCGGACGAGAACCTGATGGTGTTTAACACCAAAAAATGCAAGGTTCTCCACCTTGGGAGGAAAAACCTGCAGCAACCTTATAGGCTCGGCAGTGCTATGTTGGATAGCACTACAGAAGAAAGAGACTTGGGGGTCGTCATTGACCACAAGATGAACATGAGCCTGGAACGCGATGCTGCGGCTAGTAAAGCGACCAAAACGCTGGGTTGCATCCATAGATGCTTCTCGAGCAAATCCCGGGACGTCATTCTCCCCTTGTACTCAGCCTTGGTGAGGCCGCAGCTGGAGTACTGCGTCCAGTTTTGGGCTCCACAATTCAAAAAGGATGTGGAGAAGCTTGAGAGAGTCCAGAGGAGAGCCACGCGCATGATCAGAGGTCAGGAAAACAGATCTTACGATGACAGGCTGAGAGCCATGGGACTCTTTAGCCTGGAAAAGCGTAGGCTCAGGGGTGATCTGATGGC
Source organism: Crocodylus siamensis (assembly GCF_052110815.1). Classification (NCBI taxonomy): domain Eukaryota; kingdom Metazoa; phylum Chordata; order Crocodylia; family Crocodylidae; genus Crocodylus; species Crocodylus siamensis. The sequence continues at coordinate 152,314,964 of NC_143396.1, read as the reverse complement.
CACCTATAAGTTTATCGGGGTGACCACCAGGATCTGGGGGAACGTTTGTTCACCAGAGCGCCCCAAGGGATGACGAGGTTGAACGGTCACAAATCCCTGCAAGACCGTTTCAGGCTAGACATAAGGAAGAATTTCTTTACTGTCCGAGCCCCCAAGGTCTGGAACAGTCTGCCAGCGGAGGTGGTTCAAGCACCTACATTGAACAGCTTCAAGAGTAAATTGGATGCTTATCTTGCTGGGATCCTATGACCCCAGCTGACTTCCTGCCCTTTGGGCAGGGGGCTGGACTCGATGATCTCCCGAGGTCCCTTCCAGCCCTAATGTCTATGAAATCTATGAAATCTATGAAATCTAAGTCTATTACTATGAGCCCAAGCCGAATGGAAATATTCACAGGAATATAAACATATGTTTACTTCATAGGGCAGCTACCTAGAGGTGGCTGAATAATTTAAAAACACAGATTATAAGTGCTGGATTGTGTTGGCTGTGAATGATGGAGTCAAAATTTGGTTGTTTGTTACTATTAGGCTATCTTGGAAAATTAATTTGAGAGTTCCCCAATTTTCTTCAATTTTAGCCGTCCATGTGTGATGTTTCTTTCTTATTACTAGTTTATTATTATAATTATTTTTCTGTTTTAAAATCAGTAATGTAATGAGGAAGGAGGAAAATGACATTGCAACTACAGTGATCAGCAAATAGAAATAGTAAACAACTTGTGGTGTAAAAAAAAATCCTCCAAACCATTTACATATAACATTTACAAATAGCAAATTATTTAAAATTCATTCAGGAGCAATTTACAAATGATTCCCATTTGAAAAATAGGGGGAGAGCAGATGGGAGTCTACATTCATAACAAATAATTTGACAAGGTTCTGTGGGCAGATTAATTATGAATATTTGTCTGATTCATTGAAATATACAACTCTATATAGGTAATTGCTACCTGCCCCATACAGCTTGGAGGAACAGAAGATGCTGCATGGTGGAAATTAAGCAACTTTCCCTCTATTGTCAATCTGTCACCTTACTCAGAGTCCAGAATTAGTTGGAAATCCTCAGGATTTATAATCAAGGAAGGAGTTGGGATAGGGAGATTGTCAGTAGAACCACTTTGTGTGCTAATTTAAAAAAGAAAGAGAGAGGGAGACTGTACCCTGTGTAGCAGTTGAGTTTTCAGGTTCCTCTGGAGCAGATGGCTTAATAGCCTAAACATCTGGTTTGAAATATTTACTTTCCCTAGAGCCATCAGCTCAAATTTAGGCAAGCTTGGTTTACAGCTTCAGTCTTATGACAGAAATGCTGGACCTGAGTCTCTACTCGTTTACATTCTTTTTATAACCATGCAGCCCTATCGACATTGGCTCACAGTGTTTCATGCAACTTACAGTGAAGAGTTTTTCAACCCAGCCTTCAAAATGGAAGTTTGGAGGGTTACCTCTGATTTCTGCAGAACCCAAGAAACTTTGTAGAAGTGGACAGGTTTGCCCTAACGTCACTGTACTAAATTCCCCTCATCTCGCCAACATGTCCTACACTGGTTGGATATTGCTGCAGCATTTATTTGGTGCTCTAATTATGTAGTCTGTAAAATAGCTCATCATGGAAATCACATCTGAATTCAGACTGAAAATTTATGCATGAGACCAGGTAGCTCTGGTCAGAGAAAGAAAATCACACCTACAAAGAAAAACAGTATAAAGCCTAATCCTAAAGTTCTCTTTATCCCCTCATACTGGGTCATAAATGGATAGCCTTTACGCTGGTCCACAGAGTGAGGTACATGATTGCTATGGGTAGTGACTAAGAAAATATTTTTTTTCATGAAATAGAGACTGAAACTCAGATAACAAATAAGCAGCAGGTTGGATGCCTGTTAGACACTGAATATATTACTTTATATTTCTTTGTGCTGAAAGAAATAGTCATAGGTTTCTTGCAGATTTTATTTTTATACTATAGTACAGCTGAGTACATAATGTTATCACCTGCATGGAGGGTTGCATAAGGTATTACAGTTATACTGTATTTTTAAAGAAATGAGATCAAATGGGTAACGGAAGTCACAGATCAAATCTGACGCACAATTTAGTCTACACGGAGAATAAAGAAACCAATTCCAACTGTTGAAAAGAGCTCCAAAAGAGTAAACAAAACACAGACAAGGGTACTTGCTTGTAGCAGTTCCAGGAACAGTTCAGGACAGATTCCAAATAGACTTAATCCCTTCAAATTACTAAGAAACTCTGGGATTTCAAGTTATCATATGAAGAGTTAGAGTCAGTAAATCAGTTATAATCAGTATACCAGATTGTGGCGTGTTCTGTTTGTTTTACAAATGAAAAACTACACTGTTTGTAATTTTCTAATTAAAATTTTCTTATCTGTTATGATGCTAAGGGCCAGATTCCCAGCTGTATTGTGTGCTGCTATCGGCCATCTCTGTGCTCTTCAGTTCCTGTCTCATCCCACGCAGGCCAGTAACCCTGAAGAAATTATATTACTGGACATCGAAAGCTGCTGTAATGTGCACTGTTGTTGTTACCCAGACAGAACATTGTTGTAAATGGAAGGTTCTATGGCATAGGGAGGCTCTAATTATACCAAATTTCTTACTTACTGAGCTGGTCACAAGGTAGCTTGTTTCAAGGCCACTTTGATGACTGAAACTCACCAAAGGACTTTCAAGTACTAGAACAGTGATTCTTCTTTAGCCATCTTATTTGGCTCTAGGCCACCTGGCGTATAGTGCACCAGAGTTTATTGCTCCTCAGCACCCCAACTTCATGTGTCCCAGGATCTGCAGCATGTTGACCCAGGTTGGAGCAGCCCTGGCTGGAAGGGCACCTGGGTGGGTCAGCATGCCACCCTTCGGCTGCTCCAACCTGGCTCATTATGCTGCAGGGGGTCTGGCAGGGGCACCAGGGTGCTCCAGTGTGAGGTCTGCTGACACACTAAAGAACGCTGCACACTAAAGAACCGAAGAACACTGTACACTAAAGAACACTGATGCAAATTAGTACTTGTATTAAAAAATACTAATTTGCTGTGGAATTAATTAGTTTCTTGGGCTTCTTGTACATGTCACAGGGGCACTGGCACTTGACCTGCGTGGTCCCAGGGGGGAATGCCACAGTCATGGAGGGAAGCACCAGGCCCCTGCGCAGCTCAGGCAGGCAGGCTCCAGGGGGGAAAAAAAAAGATCAGCCTCTCGCTTTTTTTTTTAATTCAGTGGAGCCTGCCTGCTGAGATGTGCAGGGCCCACTAAGCCCCAAGCACATTGGCTTCCAGCACCCTGTTCACTTTTGCACTTTGTTAGGTAGCAAACTAAAACACCTCGGAAGTATTTTGTCTTGCTACGTACCAAAGTTATTTAAAGTGGAATATGCCAACTCACCCACTTGCCATGTGTGCAAACAACAACACCATTAAAACAGTGCAAAAGGGCATTTAAGCCACTTTAAAGGCCAATTTTGTGGTATGTATAAAGGCCCCTGCAGCCTAATAGGGTCATATGTGTAGACATTGAAGTTAAGTATAGGCAGTCAAAAAGCCCAAGGCTGAATGATTCAGTCTTTGCAAGTTAGTCTAAGCTCTGTAGATTGAACTGGTAAGCAAGTGAATAGACATTCAGTTTTGATTCTGGACGCCCAAGCCAGAAGCCGCAAGGTGCTACAGCATGCCTCCCTGCTTGGCTGGATCAGACAGCTTGGGCCAAAGCTAGCCTGCCCAACCTACAAGGGTGGTATGTCAGGCAAAGCATTCTAGGATGCCAGGGGACTGTGAGTTACCTTGGGAAGGGATCAAGGACAGAATTTCAATAAACTGATTTAACCTATATCAGTTAAGTCTGATACTACATCTATCCAGGTTTATCTTCAACTGGTTTCAGCCATTTTGAAAGCAGTTTCTGTCCCTAGCCTGAGACTTTACTGCAGAGCTAATTAGGCAATAAAGGTCTTGTATACATTGACCACAAGATGAACATGAGCCTGCAATGCGATGCTGCGGCTAATAAAGCGACCAAAACACTGGCTTGCATCCATAGATGCTTCTCGAGCAAATCCCGGGACGTCGTTCTCCCCTTGTACTCGGCCTTGGTGAGGCCGCAGCTGGAGTACTGCGTCCAGTTTTGGGCTCCACAATTCAAAAAGGATGTGGAGAAGCTTGAGAGAGTCCAGAGGAGAGCCACGCGCCATGATCAGAGGTCAGGAAAACAGATCTTACGATGACAGGCTGAGAGCCATGGGACTCTTTAGTCTGGAAAAGCGCAGGCTCAGGGGTGATCTGATGGCCACCTATAAGTTTATCAGGGGTGAACACCAGGATCTGGGGGAACATCTGTTCACCAGAGCGCCCCAAGGGATGACGAGGTCGAACGGTCACAAACTCCTGCAAGACCGTTTCAGGCTGGACATAAGGAAGAATTTCTTTACTGTCTGAGCCCCCAAGGTCTGGAACAGTCTGCCAGCGAAGGTGGTTCAAGCACCTGCATTGAACACCTTCAAGAGTAAATTGGATGCTTATCTTGCTGGGATCCTATGACCCCAGCTGACTTCCTGCCCTTTGGGCAGGGGGCTGGACTCGATGATCTCCCGAGGTCCCTTCCAGCCCTAATGTCTATGAAATCTATGAAATCTATACATGCGCTCACTGAGTGCTAAAAAGCCTCCCTGGTGCAGTAGATGCTTTGTCCCATGGTTTTGTTTTCTGGATTTCAGAAAAGTACAATAAGTTCTTGTGTAGCTGTATGGATAGTACAACTGTTTGGCTTACAAGATACAACTCTGTGAGCCTTGAATTGCCATCAAAGAAGGTGGGTCATTTGTTTACAAAATAGATGTCCAATGTTTTCCCACTGTAGTATGTAGCATGCAAAATTCCTGTTGTGGTTCAGATTCAAAAACATTGTACTTCTGAAAAGTGATTTCTTCTGGGTTCTCTATAATCAAAGAGATTTGGATATATATGATCTGAGAAGAAGAAGGAAAATGGACATCATATACAATTCATTTCAGAGAGATCTTAACCTCAGATTACTTTCATACTGCAAGGAGAAAGCAGTAGAAAAACAAATGAAAATGTCACTAAAATTTGGGATGTTGGTCACCTTTATACTCTTTCCAGTGGTAAAATAATAAGTAAACTTATGCAGGGGAGAAACCAGTAAGCTACAATTTTGCTTTTGGTTGACATATTGTAATCTATTCTTTCATCTATTGTGAAATGTTGTTTTTGCCTGCCTAATGTCTCTATTGATAGTGAAGACCAATAACATATAAGTAGGGATCCTGTCTTTTTTCTGTTTAAAAATCACAAATTCTCTGATAAAAAAATGCAAATTCTCTGATTAAAATCCCCAAAATTTGTGATTAAAATGAAATGCTACTATATATATAGGTATCAGTTGAACACAAAGTTTTATTGATATATTTATAGATGTAAAGCAATTTGGAAGCCTGCTAGTGCCTCAATCACTATAGTAAAATAAATTCTAAATACCTATACATTTTGGTGTTTGATCTGAGGTTTTCTATCATGGAAAATCAGAGCTCTCCCTTACCCTTTGGCTTACCAGAATACAGGTGCAGCTGTAGCTGCCCCCCACACTGCTTTGTGGTGCTGAGCAGCCCTGATGTGCCAGTGCCCTGCCCGTGCCATTGCCCCTCGGTCCTGACCGACAGCTCCCTGGCCCTGCTGGTGCCCCTCAGTCCCAGCTCTGTTGGAGGGGGCCCCCAGCTGCCAGGGCTATGGGGCCAAGGACCTGGGTCTGCAGCCCTGCCCCCCACAGCAGTGTCCGAACCCTGGCTGCCACCTACAGGAGGCAGCAGGTGCTGCAACCCCAGCAGGGAGCAGTGTGTGGAGTCTGGCTCCCTCTCCCCCACAGGTGGTATGGCCAGAGCAGAGCCTGTTGAGGGGGGCAGGGGCAGGTGCAGGTTTGGGCTCCCTACCCTGCTGCCGTCCCTGTGGAGCCTCCACAGCTCACCAGGCAGGACCCGGCACAGCAGGAGGGCAAAGCAGAGCGGGGAGGCTCATTGCCACCACCGCAGCAAAACCTGAGCTGCTATGGTGAATGCCCCTTGCCCATCTAGCAGCAGTGGGGGTGGTGATGCAGGGTTGTGTCCCACACTGCTGTAGGGTAGGCAGGGGGCACTTTGCCATGGCAGCAAGGGGCTCACATTGGTGGCACCAAGCCTCCCCACCCTACTGTGCCCTGCTATGCCAGGTCCTGGCCACTGGGCTGGGGAGGGTGGCAGGGCAGAGAGCCTAAGCCAGCAGCAGCCAGCCCATATCTGCCCCGTCCTTGCCCTGCACACAAATATGGGGAGCACGTGGCCCCCATGTCACCTAGGAGTGCATGCAGTGATGGGGAGCTGGCTTTCCGTAAAAAAAGAAAATCTGGGTTTTACTGCATTTTTCTGTCATGATTGAAAAACCTGGAACCCTGCATTTAAGTAACCCCACTGATACTGATTCATTATCAAATAAACTGATTAATTGCATCCAATATCTGATAGCATGAGTTTGTGTTTTATAAAACTGTCTGCCATATACAATAGTTATCATTTTTAATCACTGCTCATTTCCCCTCAGCAAATTTTGGGAAAAATAAGTAGTTAAAATTTGAGCAACCTTAAGTAAAGTCCCATTGCTCTTCATGGTAAGAGAATTCAAATGTAACAGTAACAGTATAGGCAACAGGTACAGGGATGGATCTGTTATATTTCCAAGCTTCCCATATGGAGTATAGTGTGGTTTGTTTTTTGACATAGGCCAAACTTAAGCTTGGATTTGTCAAAAGGATTTTGGCTGAATTGAGATAGATTTATGTGAACTAGGTCCTTGGATTCCTTTTGGATCCAAGACAGAATAAAGCTTTCACATTTCATATGGAGCATGTTAGCTGTAGAATAGTAATTATATTTAACATATGCTTTCTGTTTAAAGAGTTCTACAGTCTGTTCCTTATGGTAGTAGCATAGAAGTGCTTTATATTTTGGTATTCTTGTAATATTTTGCTGAACTTCTCAATGAAAAATACCCTGCTTAAGTCCTTGTTTGCCATGAAGTTTTGAAATGATTAGGAGTATGACTTATGCAAACACTTAGTTTTGACTGATGATTATTTTGTCTCACGTCACATAAAGGAATTCCAGTTGGTTGTAAGATTTTGAGCTGGAAAGGAGGTGCATGGAAGAAATGAGAAATATCAAATACTATTTTTTTATGGAAAAGGAAGTTAGAAAAAATGTCTGTAATGACAAGGAAGAATGAAGGTAGAAATACAAGGGAATATCATGTCTTCCTACCACAACTTGCTTGAAGACATTTCTTACAGACAGAGAGGAGTGGAAAAGCGAGGAGTGGAAAAGCAGCTGCTGGGATCATGAGTTGGGGGGATGTCTATAGACATTGTCAAACTATCATCCTTGATTAAATAATGTATAATAAAAAGATATTTCACTGATAACATATACCTGCACAAAAATGGGAACTGCTCTAGGAAGCTAGAGCAGTTCTGTTCATTTCAGTGGGCTTAACACTAAATGTCTGGCAATATTTGTGATATCAATAACTGCATCTTTTCAGTAGTACAAGGTAAAAGTAAATAAGGGCAATGCCCAAGTGTCAACAGAGAGGAATAAAACCGCTGCACAGATGGGGCCACATTGAGGGGACCAATCTTTATAAACACAGCTTACTTTGACTATAAAGGTGGCAGAACTGGGGCTTTGGGCTTCCATACACTCTTTCTATTGCCATTTGAATTTGCTTCAGCTGCATATTTTGATATGGTTCATTAACAAACTGACTTTTGCAAACACCTGCAGTTTTGTTTGCTTTGCACATTTGGTGTCAGCATCCCAAGTAGTCAAAATAAGATGGAATAGTTGATTTGATTACTTGCCTTGGGTGAAAGATACTAGAAAGAATTTCCTTAGCATAGGGCAACGGGCTGATGGCCAGGCTACATGCCCCATTTTTATCATGCAATTTCACATGAAAATGCCATGTAAAATATTAGAGATCGGCCATAGGCCAATGGAAATGGAATATGCAGTGTTTAAATAAGTTATATACTCTTTTCCTTCATCCTCTGAAAGTGAGGAAAACCACAGATGCAGGCAAGGAGCTGTGACAGGGTAGACACCAGTTCTGCACCTCCTTTTTCTATTTAGGTGGTTACATCTTTGTGGCATGGATTCTCCCTATGAATGGGTATGTATAGTTGTTTGCCAAACCCAGTTTACATTCACACAGCTTACTGAATGTACAGCAGTACTGAAGCAAATTGTTGCCAAGTGACTGTAGACTGGGAGCCTCATGTGCAGCCTCTCACTGATCCTGGGAGCCACATAGGGAAATTGGTGCAAATAACTCAGGGTACTGGAAGGGGTGGGTAGGATCAGAGGAGCGGGCAAAAGGTGTGCCAAAACAGGAGATCCATACTGGGTGTTGTCTAGCTGGGGGGTGAATGTCAGGGGGCTAAAAAATGCCTAGTTGGGGTCAGGAGGGAATACCACAGCCCTGAGCTGGAACAAGCAACTTGGCTTTCCTAGCCTCACAGCTGCGCTGCATACACATGTGGGTGTTTATGAGATGAGGTTAACCTAATCTTAGGAAGTAATTTAGATAAGGTGCACCTTTTTTTTTTTTTTGGGGGGGGGGGGAGGGAGGGGTTTAAGCCTTCTGTATGCCTGTACAGTTGGGTATTTAGGTCAGCATAACCCTGGTTAGGTCAATCGAATGTAACGACTGTACATAGTTTATATGTGCGGCTCCTGAGCATAACAGCAACACCACCATAGTTGGGACATACAAGTGGTGCAAGTTGTTACACATTTCCCCTATTGAATGGTGCTGTCAGAACTAATAAATGCTTGTTTTCATGCTGACACTTGGGTTCCATTTGATTTTAATAGAGCAAAACATGAATGTTAATAGTAGAGATGCAGGCAGGGATAGCATTTTCTGTGGCTCTTTAGTATCTTTCATGCTGTCTTTTCATTATATTTTTAACTGTCCCTTTCCAAAACTGAAGGGAACAAACTGGGGCTGGTTGGCATGATAAATCTGATTTTACCTGCAGTGCTGACAAAAACTACTGCAGAGCATTTCTTTGGTAGGGAGAGGGCAGCAAAACGAAACGTTGTTACTATAAAGCAAAGCTCCTTTGTCACATTTGTTTTGTTTTGTTTTGGTGAGTGAATAAGATCCACATGGATTATTAATGGAGTTAGGAGTACAAGTAAGCTGGCTTTTACCCACGGCCCCAGTGTTATCTCTAACGCACAAATAAACTATAGCTAAATTGCAGAATTAATCACACTAAAGTCCTGGGCCCTGATAAGGATCCTGCCACTCTATTTTTATTTATTCTAAGCCTGGAAAACAATTTAGCTGAGTTCCTCTTGATGTGTCTTTTGCTTCCATTGCAGTATCATGTGACATTACATTAGATCGTATCATTACTACTGCATTAGTGTGACAGAGCAGCATTCCAGTGATTATATCCACCTTATTCAACTCCACTGCTAAACGAACTAGGATAGGAAAGCTAATTATATCTTTGCTATGGAGGAAGGTTTCTTATTATCTAGTCTACTCATTGCAAGAGAAATGTATTCTATGTGCTGCAATCCGTGATTATTTTAAAAATGCATAGCTTGTCTGTGTTACTAAATTGAATGTAGCATTTGCTGTTTGGAGTTTTCAGATTTCTCAAGATTCTGGTGAAAATGATGATAGGAAACGATTCGTTAAAGGTCTTTTGTGTGAACCCTTTTGAAACTAAAAAAGGCCTTTATTCTAGTTTTACTTCAGGGGTAACTTAGATTTCATAGGAGAGGCTTATCTTCAGAGAATTCACCATTCATGGTGGAATTCTAGGCTGTCCGTCTCAGTTGTTGCAAGGCTAGTGAATGAGAACACCTGTATTCCCTGACTGTCTCTGACTCACTTATTACCCCTCATCCACATGGACTGCTGAATCGGAGATCGGTCTTGGAATCTACCTGCTGTGGAGGTGTCTGTTATGGAGGTAACTGAGTCACCCCTTAAGTGAAGAAGCCTGAAGAAATCCATGTGCAATAGGTACTCTCCGTGTTAGAAAGACGACTGTGCAAATGGTGGAGTTGGGATTGGGCATTACCCAGATTTGGCAAAGTTGGAGTGATGGTTTAGGAATTATACGAGAGTTGGAGTGATGGTTTAGGAATTATACGAGAGGCAGGGAGGGTTTTTTTTGTGGGGGTGACGTCTTTTATTGGAGCAACTGCATAGTTGGAATAAAGCTAGACAAGCTTTTGAATGCAAGATATTCTTGGACAATGTATGCAAATTGTATGCAATTTTTGTACAAATTAGAAAAAGATTTCAGCTGAACTGAAAGTGCATTTATCAGTGAATAAACCATTTGTCAAAGAAAAAATGCCGAGCTCTGTAAGGCATACTCTTTAGAGCAGGGGCCAGCAGTCTTCTGCTGGCATGGGCCAGAAATCTCTGCTCCCTGGAGCAGCCAGCTGATTACATTCACACTTGCTGCAGATTTCCTACCCTTCTGCAGTGTGGGAAGCAAGAGTGCGGCAGAGCAGCAGGCTCTGCAGCAGAGGGGAGCACTGCAGAGGGAAGGGGAGAGGAGGCATGATTGCAGCTCTGACCCCTGGGCTAGGGACAGAAGTTGCACATAAACCAGTTTAAGTGATCAGAAACTGGTTTAAACCTGTAACAGAACATAAGTTCAGTGCACATAAACCAGTTTCAAAAATGGCTGAAACTGGTTTAAGATAAATCTGGTTGAAGATAGTACATAACTGATTTGGGTCAAAACAGTTAATGCAACTTCTGCCCCAGACCACTTCCTGGTTTAAATTAAACCAGAGTCCTCCAGCATACTCTGCAGCTCTGGGCTGGGCTGTGCTTTCTGCTCCAGAAAGCAGGGCTGGGCGCGCCCCTATGCTCTCTAGCCTGAGCAGGGGCAGGGGCATGGCCTCATTAAGGCAAAGTGGACAGGAAAGGGGTTAATTCTTCCCTCCTCCTCTCCCCCTGCAGTGTGGTCTATCTGTCTGCTGGTGAGTGGTGGAGGCAGAGGCAGAGGCAATGGCTGAGACTAAGGCTGGCAGACCCCAGCTGCGGTCTCCCGTGCCAGAAGAGATGGAGGGAGGAATTAACCATCTTGTTGACCCTTCACATTAACGGACCCAGGTCCCCCCTGCCCCTGCCACTAGCGCAGCAATGGGAAGGGGAGGGAAAGCAGCCTCTGTCAGGGTCTCCAGGAAGGGGTTTATTCCCCGCTCTGTGTCCCAGCAGCAGGGACCACAGCAGTCTTATCGTGGTCCAGTTAAGGCTAAAGGGGCAGGGAGGGGTTTAATCCTACACCCCCAACAGGAGGCCTGTAGCTGGGGTAGAGCACCCCACCCCACCCTGCCACCACAGGGCAGGGAGGGGGGCTGTGTGCAGAGCTGGAGGGGGGCTCTTCCTCCACTCAATCTGCCATTACAGAGCAGAGAGTGGAGCTCTGTGCAGTGCTGGAGAGGGACTCTTACCCTTCTTCCCCTCCCCAGCCTGGGTGTGGGGAGCAGCTGTCACTGAGTTGGAGCTGCTGAAGAGGGCCATGCCCCCACGGCCTGGTCCAGCCCTGCTCAGCCCGGGTCCAGGCAGCTGCACAGTGGGGCCACAGGCCCTCCCCAGTAGCTGCAGCTCAGTAACAGCCGCTTCCCATGCCCAGGCTGGGCAGTGCTGCACAGAGCTCCCCTCCCTGCAGTGATAGCAGTAGTGGGGGCCAAGGAGCAAAAAGAGTCCCCCTCCACCACCACACAGAGCCCCTTTCCCCACCCTGTGGCAGAAGGGGGGACAGGAAGGGAAAGAGTCTCCCTCCAGCACCACACAGAGTCCCCTTCCCCACCCTCCAGGGTGAGGCAGCCAAACTCTGTGCCCAGATTGCTTCCAGCTGTCAGGGAGCTGCTGTGGTGGGCAGGGCTCTCCCTCTTCTCCCCCACCACAAGGGTCTGGCCATGTCCCTGTCTGGCCATACTCCCTCTTCTCCCACCTTCTGAACCCTGCAGGTCAAAGTTGGGGTTTAAACCACTTCTCAGTCTTACTCTGACCTGCCCAGGTCTGGCCATGCCCCCCCACCTTAGCTCATCTTCCCTGTGGAAGGGAAGGGAGGACTGCTCAAGCATCCCCAGGCTTCTGGCCTGAGCCACTGCAGGCTTGTGCCTGCATTTCTGGAATGAAAAGTGGATATCTATCCACTTGCAAATCAGTTCAATCTCTGCAGGTTAGACTAACTCCCAAAGATAGAATCAATTTTTGAATGAATGTCCCTAGTCCTGATGCCAGGATCAGACCTCTTCATGGGCTGGATCCTGTCTGCAGGTTGTAGGTTGCCAACCCCTGCTTTAGAGAGTGTTTGTGGGTGTGCCATCCACAGACAAAGCTAACTTTGATACAATATATTTATAGAAAATAATGAACAAATCTGATGAAATCATGACCTAGCCATGAGAAACATGCTTAATTCACTGAGTAAACTATTTTCTAAAAATTATTCATTCAATTGCAGTAATAACTGATTAAAGGTCTCAGTCACTGAACCTGAGTAATTCATGAGTCTAGGCTTCAGCATTGGGCCTATTAAATTCTTGTGTTGGAAAATGTTTGTCACTACTCCTCTGCACAATGTTTATTTAGAAGGTTTGCATTTAAATGGATTTTTTTTTCTTGGATTTCAATTGAAGTAGCAAACTTTGCGAATATTTCACAGTAAAAATGTAGAAGATAAAGTATCAAACTAACGTGTTTCAGATCTATGCAGTATTGTGGCAGTTATTCTGGGATTAAGTTATGGTTTCAGTGAAAACTAAAAAAGGAAGATAATCCATTTAAGCCCCCAGTCCATTCTTAATTCATGTTGTTGTACCCAAATATGGTGGCTGATGAGGATACAAGACTGCTCACTGATCTATTTCTGCATGAGAGAAGACCATGTTAAGTGCCATATCTTGTATAACAGGGTTTGTTAAGAATAGAATGGAGGACTTAACTCTGCATTTCACTGCCTTTGTGGATTTACATCAGCCCACTCTTGTTATTTTAATGCAATTTAAACAAATAATCCATGTTTTAAAATTGTAATTGTTGCGCTTCCCTTTAAAGGGAATAGGGAGCTTTTGTATATTAGTACCATATATGGTGTGGCAAGAGCCAAAGCACAAGATCACAACAAACCTGAACTTTGGAAAAATTCAAACTTAAATCTGCATCAAACCTAACAACCTCTGAAATCTATATCTAGGTATTGAATCTCAGTGGTTCTTATATTCAAAAGTAAAATGTATGATTTAAGACTGTAACTTCAGATTTTTTACCCCAGACTTTGCCTTATGACCCATTCATCCTGTGTGGTAAAAAATATAGTAAAGACACTGTCAGCAAAACTTGCATGTTCCCAAACATTCAGATACTATCATACATTAAATATTTTGAGTTAATTGTCTTATCTTTGGCTCTTGCATTTGTATAGTGTCTTTTATACTTGTATTCAACTCCCCTACACAGTTACTTAATAGTTTAATAGAATAATGTGCAGCATCCTTTTAGCATGACACTGTCATAGCTAATAAGATCAAAATATGCCTTTTTTATTTCTTTTTTCATACCTTGCTTGCAAATGTCCATTATGTTCTTTCATAGGTTTAAAAAAGAACTGTACTTCAAAGATCTGTGTTCCTAAAGAAATAATGCAGAAAAGCCTTGCAGCCAATATACCCCCCGAGTAACCCTGCAGTAACAATAGGTGTTTATTATGTGAAGTAAAAAACATTCAGTAAAGGAACAGATTATGGTTACTGTTGATGAGTCTAAGGAAATTTTAAATGATCAGAAATACAGACCTTGATTATATACTTTCAGATATTATAATTCTAAGCCAATTCTGAACTGTTCATAGTAATCAAACTCCCTTTAACATAAATTAGAGATATAAAATAATAGTACCTTTGTATAATCGGTGTTTTTAGACCAATGATACTTAACAGATCAAGAATATTCTACAGTTCTGAAAGGTAGCTACAATGTATGTTTTTCCTTGTATTGGGAAAAAAATTATCACTACCTTTTTCCAAAAAGTGAAAAAGGATGTAGAATTGATTAAAACCCTGGTCTTGTATGGGCTTAACGGTACAAACTGCAAGTAGTTTCTTATACATCAGTGAAACTATTCAGGGGATAAAATCCTGGCTTCATTGAAGCCAACAGCAAAATTCCCCTTCACTCTGATGGGGCCAGCTAGAATTTCAGTCAGAAAACATGAAGTTAATTGTGATTAACTTGTGCAGGTATTCCTGCCAAAGCCTTTTCAAGTCATTGAGATAGCATCTCTCTGACACCGCTGCAATCTAGGGGGAAAATGTTTGTTTTTTTAGAATCTGGTGATGTGAGAACCTCCACAGGTTTGGTTTTGGACCTAGAAGATGTTTTTAAATTAGAAAGCGTTGAGGGGAAAAAAATCTTATTTGATATCTTCTGACATTTGACTTTTGCACCATGTTAAGTTAAAAAACAGATGAGACCAAATTTTCAAACTTGGCACCTGAGATCAAACACCTATTTCTGTATCTAAGCACCAGAAAAGTCCCTCTGCCTTTTTGGAGAGATAAGCACCTTCAAGTACCATTTATAAGTCAGAGGAAGCATCAGTTAATCCTCACACCACCAGGAGTTTGGCCTCTTTTATTTAGGTGCTGAGGTGCAGATAAGTATCTGACTTTAGACAACTGGGCTTGAAAATTTGGACATAAACAACTTTTTAAGCTAACACTGTCTAGAAGGAGATGGTTACATTTCTCTAATCTGCTCATGTGAAGAAAGTTCATCACAGAAATATGATTTGAGTACCACAGCTTTAGTTAAATGTGAACCCCAGTATATAGAGATTAGTGCTCTAGTCCACCGTATATTTTAAGCTAACACTATGCAGAAGCTGAATGTCAGGACTATCAAATAGAGATTTTATTTTACAACAGCAGCAGTAATAACTGTCTACTTTTAAACATGATTTAAATAATACTGTTAAAATAGAATTTGCATCTGGACTGATATCACTTACATTCCAAGTTCAGGCCTGATGCTATGCAGAATGATTCACTTATACTTCTGGAAGAAAAGGGTGCATTATGGAAAGAGTGACAAAACCTTAATTGCAGCTGTCTTAAACCTGCTGACAGACTTAATTGAAAGTAATGATCTCATGCTTCCCCGAAAACTTTGAAAGTTCAGCCATTGCTTTGTGTCTACATACCAATGAGGTGGAAGAGTTAATTTTGTTTTCAGCACACTTTTAATCATGTTTCATGGGTTTTTTTATGGTGCTTTCTACCTGCCTGTAAAGAGCTAGGGTGATACGCTCCCCTTGATCTTAGCACAAAACTTCCATTGACTACAATATGAATTCTGCATGTGTAGTAGGACAGGACTGTGAATCAGCAGATAGAATCAACTCCGCATGTGTAGTAAGACAGGACGGTGACCCAGAGCATATTGCTAAACCAATGCAGTTTTTTTCCTTTCTTCTTTTCTTCTGCCGCCTTTCTGACAGTCTGAAGCAGTGGTATTCAACCTCTGGCCTACAGGCCAAATCTGACTTGTGGACCCATGTCATCCAGTTTGCAGGGCTCCCCATGGGTCTGGAAATCAGGCAGTGGGGAAGCAGTAGCAATTAACACTGGCACCGCTACGCCATCACCAAATTTCCAAGCCCTATGGCTAAGGACAGACACTCAAAAAGCCTGAGCCTGAATGGATTCAATCTTTGCAAGTTAGTCTAACCTGGTTAGGCTAAATCAATTTTGTAACCAGACAGACATCCCAGAACTGCAGGGACATGCCTGCAGTGGCTCAGACTAGAAGTGCTGGGGCACTAGAGCAGCCCTCTCTTCCCTTTCACAGGACTGAGCTGGGGTGGGGGGGTGCGGCCAGGCACCAGCAGGATGCTTTAATTTGCCCAGCAGAAAATTGATAACAGTGTTTATTACCCCTAATTCAGTGTTTGTAACCCAATTAAGAAAACAACAGAGGGACATTACCAGCTACTGGTTGATTCTGCCTGTTGATTCTACCTCTGATTCAGCATGGACCATAGCCAGCATGTTGTCTGCTAGCTAATACACAGACACCTCTCCACAAGGCAGAGGGGAAGGGGAATTCCTGCTTAGCAGGGAGTGGTGAGGAGAGGGGGGAAGCAGACCACAGTCTCTGGAGCTGCAGCCAGGGAGCAGAGGGGTGGGTCCAGCCCTGCTGTGCAGCTGAGAGCCCCGCCCAGACCAGAGAGCATGCAGGGATGCTGCAGATGTCTGGTTTATTTTAAACCAGCAGGGGGTCTGAGACAGACATTGCATAAACTAGTTTGAGCTAAATCAATTAAGTTTGATACTACATTCAACCAGGTTTATCTCAAACCGGTTTCAGCCATTTTCAAACTGATTTGTGTGCACTGAACACCTATTCTGTTACAGGTTTAAACCAGTTTCTTAGCACTTAAACTGGTTTATGAGCAATGTCTGCCCCTAGCTTATGGGTTAAATGATGTGGGCCTGTATGTGAGGCCAGGGCCATGGGTATAATCTGGCATGGAGCCCTATCCTGTGTACAGCTTAAGTCAGTGTGGGGTCTGACAGAGACATTTTGTGTGTGTGTGTGTGTGTGTGTGTGTGTGTGTGTGTGTGTGTGAGAGAGAGAAAGAGAGAGAGAGAGAGAGAGAGAGTTTACAACTTTGTAAGCAATATTTTTTTGGGCTGGCTTCTGCTCTCAATCACAGCAGTGTAAAGCCAGAGTAATTGAATCTCAAGTAGTTCCAATAATGCCAGAGGCATTACCCTGGATTTACACCAATATAGCTTTGTGCAAAATTTGGCCCTTACACTTTTTTTCATAGAACAACAGCTGCAAAAGTTTGAACAGTTTTCCTGTTTCCCCTTTGCAGCATCAGGGCCAATGCAGTGACCTGTGCACACAGGCAAGTGAAAAAATACAGACTCATCAGCAGTAGGTCTGGCTTCTACATCTCATGTCACTGAACTTACCAGAAAGCAGAGACCAATTTGTTAGACCACAGTCCTACTCCTTTGTTCACATGAATAATCCTTGTTCTTGATAGCCTTTCCATTGAAATGAATGAAAATACTCACAAAAGTCAGATTTAATAGGATAAGAACACCTGGCCAATGCCCAGCATATGAAGTTCTCCTCTTTACTTGCTGGCATACAAATATCAGAAAATTATATGGAGCCTCTGGGGAGTATGCTATAGACACACTGTTAAAAAAAATAGGGAATCTTCATTTTTATGCAGTGTATGGATTGATAAATCTTTAATAAACAAAGATCAGCATGACACGTTTACAGAAATTTTAACAATGGCAGATGCATAATTTATTAATATCGATAGTTGAAATCAGTGATAAGTGAAGGAGCTATATAGAACGTTCAACTAAGGTTGAATTAACTTAAGAAATTGGTTTTCTTACAGGATTGCCTGATTGGTTTGGATATTTATATCAAATGATTTCCTCCCCCTTTATTTCATTAGGAAAAATGCTATAACCTGCTGAGTACTGACTTTTTAAATAGGTCTGAAGACAGAAGAAAGGAAAAGCCAAGCAAATAACCAACTACCATTAGACTTGGTTTATCCAGTATTTTCACACATTTTAAAGCAGGGTTAGGCAGTTATTTGGAGTGGAGGAAATTGGGAAATCTGATGAGATTCATGGTCCAGGTCAGCACCTCTCCATCATCTAGACCCACAACAGCTCACCAAAACTCCCTAAGTGGCTCTGCCCTGGGGCCCATCCCCATGTTGTCACCACCTGGCGATCTGGGCCCTGCCCTGGGGTCTGCATGGAGATTGGCCCACAACACGCACAGATGGGATGGGGCCATGGGCGGAGGGTAGCAGCATCTGGGAGTGGGATAGCCAAGCGGGTGGGGTTGAAGCTGGGGCTGGGATTGTGGGGCAAGATTGCAGGACAGGGGCTGGGGCTAGGGCTGGGGGTCAGGGACTGCAGCAGAGCTGCAATCCTCTCCCAACATGCCAGTGAAACCAGCACCTGTCTAAGGGACATGTGGGCAGCAGATCATAGCTCTGCCCCAGGTCCTGGCCCCACTTTGTCACCACCCCATGATCCTAGCCCCAACCCCAGCTTTGGCCCCAGCCCTAGCCCTACCCACCCGTCCTGCTCCCAGATGTTGCTCCTCGTCTGCAGCTCCATCCCATTCATCCAACTGAACATGTCCTGCCTGCAGGGGTCCCAGCTGATCTCCATGGATACCCTGGCTGCCCACTGTATCCAGCACATCCAATGGTGGCTGCGAAGCAATCGGCCTGGGGTACCTGGGCAGTGGGGCTGGGGGGGCAGAGACTGGCAGCAGCTGGAAAGAGCTGATGCTGCTGGGAAGTGAGTCCAGCCACCATATCACTCCAGCCCCACTGTATGCCCAGGGGCAGCAAGACTTGCCACACATATCACAGCCCAAACTGCCCCCTTCACCTGGGCTGGGTGGGGCCAAGGGACCCAACACGGGCCTTATAAAATCCCTTGGTGGACTGCATCTGGCTCACAGGCTGTATTTTGTTTACCCCTACTTTAAACAGAGCTTTGTTCTCCTTGCTTGAAATGATATTTGCCTATGTCACTTCTGGTTCAGGTATGAACTAAAAGATGTATTAGAAAATGAGGGTTTAAGAAGAAATTGATTGACTACCTTGCTTAAAACCTAGTTGTGTATATTCACTAATATAGAGCATGGGGAGCAGATCAGGCCTGTGGACCTACCTTCTGCCTCCAACCACATCTTGGATTCAGTACATGCAGTGCCTGTTCTGGCTGGTCTGGGACCCATGCTGTATATGGACCAGCTGTGCACAGGCACCACACTTGGTGCAGGACCTAGGGTAGCCAGAGCTCATACCTTCTGTGTCCTGGGCCCTGTGTGTGGTGCTGGTCCAGTGTGTGCCACATACAATGTGCAACTCAACTCTGTATCCCCAGGGCAGCACTGGGAGCTGGAGGTAGCCTGAGAGTTAGATCTTTGACACCCCTGCACCAATATAAATCCAGTCTGGTTTAATAGTGATTTCATGGGCACATCTACACAAGGTGTAGTTGACTAATTAGCTGTGCAGTAAACACCTTGGTTTCTGCACATGTGCCCCTGTTAAGCTGGAGTAAGCTGACTCCCCAGCAGGATTACTTGTAAATACTCCTATACTCCACAGCAGAGCAGGTGTAGATGCTGCCTGGCTCGGTGCATCAGCATGGCTGAAGCCTGCTGGCTAGCCATGCACAGAAGTGCCCTTGTGCCCTGGTCAGGGGAGCAGCTGTGGGCTGGCAGACTGACCCCTGGGCCACCCTGGCAGCCACAGCTGCTCCACCTGGGCTCCACATGCTCCACCTGAATAAATTGAGCAGTTTATTGCTCTGGAGTTAGTTGCTTCTGGGTGCATGTTCAAATGGCCAGCCAGGAACAATTAACTCCAGAGCAATAAACTCCACAGTTTATTCAGGGGCAGTAATTGCACATGTAGACACACTCCACCAATAGCAAAATAATGCTTCTGTGTGCCTAATTGAAACTAATCTGATTTGCTTTTTCCTTGAGATAGACTTGAATTTAAACCTCAGATTTATAGATACTCAAATTTACTTCCGTTTGGATTCAAATCCAAATTTCTGGAAGGGCTCTGGGTTAAGCAAAACCTTGGAGATGACAACTCTTAACCTTTGCCAACATCCAGATACACATTTTGAGTTTCAGGCCTTCCTCTAGTGTCTTTATGGTGCAGAATTTACTTATAGTTTCCTTATCATTATTTCTGGAGCAGGTGGCTTACAAACTGTTAAAATGAACTTGCATACTGCCCATGTCAAATAGTGTGGGTGAAATCCCAGCTCTCATTTAGGTCAATGGGATTTTTATCATCGATTTCAATTAAACCAGGATTTTCCTCTATCTTTTTCTCTCCCTTACGTAGAGACAGACACCTAGCATAAACTGGAAGAGCCGGACTTCTTGAGGTCCAAGAATAATGCTGTGTGTGGCCATAAGCAGGTCTCTGTTTTCCCCAATAAGCTACCTAGATATAAAATTATACCATTACATTCCCCAAAGAGATGTAAAGAGGCTTAGCTACTTAGTGGATTTAAAATGCTTTGAGGAGTAAAAGAAACCCAGCACTACAAAGTGCTAAGTATTACTACTTTTCGTCAAGATGGCCGCCACTAGCTGCAGTCTCCGAGTTGCCAGTTTTAATAATTAAAAGGTTTATTCTGTGACACAATTCATTGTCCTCCCACACAGACTTTCTGTTGCTCGTAAAATGGCTGCATCTTTGTTTTCAGGCAATAGCCTGCTGCCCATCAGGCAATAATGTGGATTGTGATGCTGGCAGGTGGAAATGTGAATTTCACTGAAGGGCACAAAGAGCACTGGGGACAAGCAAAGATTGCTCTGCCTGCTGAGGCTTGTCCCTGTACATTTCTTGGCAAGTGGGCAAATCTGCTGTGATGTGTTAAGACAGCCTAGCAGAACATAGCCCAGAGTTTCTGGGAACGGGAGTTCCTGCAGGGCCCTGCACAAAGCCACAGCCGGGCAGCCAGCACCGGCAGTTAGGCTGGGCTTTTATGTTTTAGAAATAGACTGCACAGGATCACGCATAAGGGGAGGAAGATAAATAAATAACTTCTTTGAGCTGAAACTTCATAGTCACAGTGGGAAACCTGAGTGGAGAGTGGCTAAGGGGGGGCAGATATGTAGCCAGTGCTTTCAACTTTATGGCACTCTGCAGCACCGACAGGAGTCTGAAGCCAGAAAGTGGGAGTCGCTCTGACATCTTATTTCAGCCAACTCTCCTTCCATGTAAGGAGATGCCTCCCATGACATGGTGAGAAAATGAAAGGGCGGAAGAGGTCTGAGGGTGGGAGAGACAATGAAAGAAAAGCTTGGATTTGGGCATGAAAGAGGAACCATGGCTGCGGAGCCGAGTGGTTGACAGAGCAGTCATAATTTTTCCTCGCTGCGTACATATTGTCATTTATGCTGTTATGATTTATTTGATTTCTTTTATGAATTTATACAGTGCCTCCTGCCCTAGTGAGTTGGTGCTTATTTACAAAGTTAAACAAAACAATAAATTACCTTAACTCACCCACTACTGCTATCTTTTCCAGGAAATAGAAGCAGATAACGGGACCAAAGCTAAGCGAAGTATAAATGCCTTTACTGTGGTCCCTGGATTTAAACTCTGATGGTTTTCCATGAATAGTGAATTCCAAAGTTAGCTTCTTTCATCTGAGGAAGACCTGTTGTTCATCCCAGAGGGCTGAATCCCAGGGGCCTCTCAGCTGATAAGTAGTCATTGATTTTTCCTCTTACCAGCAGCCAAGCATGTCCAAACTGCAGGAGAAGTTGAATCACTACTTACTTACATGGTTAGAAAACTGTCATTCAGACACACAACGGGAAGTTGCGTTCTGCCTGTAGTTGATAGCTGAGAGCACTTTTTGCTGTTAATATTGCACTAATGTTCTCAATCTCTGAAACCCCTACCAAACTCTCATCTAGTCTGAGGGCTTCCCCCATCCATTGGTTTTGGTGTCCACAGTTTTTTTTAATCATTTTTCTCTCACAAAATCACTTCTAGTCGACTGAAAATGCAAAATATCAACATGGCAATCAATGGAGCTAAAAAAAAACACCCTAGCCTACTGCTGGCAAAAGGGAAGAACATGTAGAGATTGACCTCCAGTTTAAGTGTAGAGAAGCACAAGGAGTTGCAGTGAAGATAACTTTTCTTCTTTTAATCTGCATTGTTGGATAGATATTAGGCTGAGATGCAAGAGTTTTGTGGCTCGTTCCACAGCTGGCCCTTTTCCACTGAGTCCATTACTGCTGTTAGGATACCATGCTGGCTGAGATTATTATACTTTATCAACATATTTCCTTTAAATATTTACAGCTAGTGTGGGATTAAATTATATATGTAAAGGTGATTATACATCGAGTGCTTGGTAAATGTTCACATGAGTCTTGGTCCATTTCATAGGTTAGCTTTTAAAATGCCTCTACTAACATTTACATGTTGATTGCTAGAGAAAAAGCAGGGATCATTTGCTCTTTTGATAAGTTATTTCCTGCTAGGAGCAAAACAGTTACGTGTTTAGATGAGAGCATCACGTAATCATGCTGGGTCACAGGCATTTGGTTGTTTACAATCCCCATACATTTTCAGTGAAAACATTTTCCCTTCCCTGATGTTTGTTTTCACAGACCCTCTCCTGTCAAGAGACAGGGTTCCTTTATTAATCTGTAAATCAGGAGCATTTAATTGGCTCCTGCAATTTCACTATGGATTTGGTCCTGTTCCAGTTGAAATATGTAGCTTTGACCAACCACTGTGATGTCTGCTTTTCCAAATATGGGACACTAAAGAGAAGTACAGATAGTATATAGTCAAAGAGAATGAAGTCCTTTGTAATTTCAAAGTGCATTTTCTTCGGGTGTAGGGGAAAAGGCCAAACTCAATACATTACATATAATGGTGCTCTCATACACACACACAAGTATTTATTTAAGCTAATGTTAAATATATGTATAGCTGTATAATGATAAATTTATAATATATATTTCTATTGATATATTTATATGTGTAAATATATACATATAGATTTAACATGAGAGAAAAAAAATTACATTTGAAGTATCCTGAGTAGAATGGAAAGTAGACCAGATTTTCAACTAAAATATAAATTAGGTTTTTAAAAGGTAGATGCTTTTTCCTCCCCTTCCTTCAAATTAGACTTAAACTCAGAAAGTGCTTAGACTGCTGTTTACATTTAGAGCTAAACTCAGATCAATGGTACTTGGAAACTGATGATGGTAGGCTCCTCTAATGATATCAAATGGCCCAAAATATATCAGAAATTGCTGAGAACCTTCCTTGAGTGCACTGTTGCTAATTAAAATCAAGGAATCAACAACAAACAAAAAACCTTGAGGAAGTGCAAGTACCGATTACAGAACTAACCTTAAGGGCTGTTCTGATTTCTAGACTGTCTTCATTAGAATCTAATTTGAGAAAAGCCTCCATAGCTCCACAACCTCATTTATTTCCATTTGCTTTTACATCTCTTTCACCTACGCAGTATTGGTTTCTCAAGTTCTGTGTGTTTGGCATTCACAGTGTATGGCTCAGAGGGTTGAGAGCCAAATAACAGCTGCATGTTGGTTACGTACTTTGGGCCACCTCCATGCTTGTGAATCTTGGTTTTCTTTTTTCTTTGCTTTTAGACAGTTCTTACAGTATTATTCTTGCAAATCTCTATTCTCCTTCTAGAAGTTGTCTACCTATGGAAAGTCAGACACCTGACTAAATTTATATTTAGTTATTTTCTGAGGTTTCCTGTGTGCAGTGGAACTCCACAGGCTGTACCAGACACTAGTATAGCCAAGCCTACTCCTCCAAAGTGGGCTGAGATTTGTCACCACTGCCAGTAGTACAGACAGAAGCATATCCAGCATTCTACAAAGGAGGGTGCAAGAGCAGCAACTGCAAGGCAGGGGTGGCTACACCTGCTGCTCCCAGCTTCTTCCTCTCCCTTCTCCTCGCTGGGGTGGGCAGATCATGCCACAGGGGCAGTAGTCTGGGACTTTTTAAACTTAAGTCCCAAAGAAGGTAAAAATTTCCCCTGCCACTCTTCCCCTCCTCTCCTCTCACCGTCTCCTCCACTCCCATGTCCCCTCCCCTGCCTGCCACTTCCAGGGTTCCCACTGTCCTGTACTGCTCCATCCTGGCTCCTTCTGGGGGGCTGGGTCAGCCCCGGATGATATGGGGAGGGTTCCCCTCCCCACCCCTATTCCTGGGCTCAGGAAACACCCATGGGGAACAGGTACGGAGGGGGAACTCACCCTCTACTACCAGTGTGTTGCTATCCTGGACTGAGCCCAGCCCTCACACAACTTGGCTGGGGGCAGTGGGGACATTGGCAGTGGCAGGTGAGGGAGGGGAAATGGATGGATAGGGTGACATGCCTCTGAGCATGGAGGGGAAGGAAGGAGAGAATTCTTACCTTCTTCTGGATTTAAGAGTCGCTGGCTGCTGCTTCTGCAACATGATCAGAAAGGGAGTTGTGGCCGTGACACCGCACAGAGGGTGTGCTAGGATCTACCTTCCCCCAGTCTCCACTGTGGTAGCATACAACTCTATGAGCAGTTGCGAGAACATAAGGCTGAAAGTTCCTTGGTACCTGTCATGTCTGTTCATGATCTTTATTTAACCTCTGTGTGCCATTTCTTTTCAAAAAAGACACCTAAAGTGAGAGAACTAGACTCTTTCTCCCTCCCTTGCCCCCACACCCCTCAATGGACCTTCCTGGAAGAAGTCAGTGCGACTCCACCACCTTGTTCCAATGCACAGGCAACACTTATTTTCATCGTGTTTCTTTCTTAGCATTAAAAATTATAGAACAAAACATGCCAAAGAGAAAACTTGGACAATCTGCTGAAGTAATGTCTGACTGTTGCTTAATAATCCCTGACTGTGTTGGTGATTGAGTACTGATAAGAAATGCTAGCATAGGGACAAGAGCTCATTTGAGAAATGGCAGTGTAGCAACAAAAATAAAACACCAGCAACAACCCTCTCCCTCCCCCCCTCCCCGCTCCCACTTGAAGACCCACAGGCAGCTTTAGTGCCATTTGCATTTCCCTAATGAAATCTCGTCAGTGGGCAGTAAAACAAGTGTTTGCTTTTACCATCCCTAACAGCTCTTTTCAAAGCAAGTAAACAGAAGGAGCAGGTCAGAATAGCTGGGTGTAAGTTATCTTTAGGTCAAAGAAATGACAGTATGATATTTTATAGCTCATGCAGGTGATTCTAATTTCTAATAACCTTTCAGTGTTCCTCCTGTATAGTGTATGTCCTCCAAAGGATTTGTGACTAAACTATCAGACCAAACATGTAGGAGAAACCTGTAAATGGAGGGCACCTGAATTTATTTGAGAAACATGTTGACTCTACTGCTAAAAGCTGAGTGCTTGGCCCTGCTCTGATTCATATCAGTGAACAAACAACCAGCTAAACAGAGCCTGACAGAAGTGGGCTGGAAGGGAAAGAGCCTTTTTACTTTGCAAGTGGGTGGCTTTGATATTAATCAGCACCTAAGAGCTGTCATCTCAATGAGCAACTGGATTTCATTTCTTTTTTATCTGAATTCTCAATCTGGATTAACTCGAAAGGGAATGGTCTGCCACTTAGTACAGGTAATAGACAGAAAAAGGCTTTTCATTGGTCATGTGCTTGATGTAATCCAGACAGTCCACCCAAAATGATTAAACAATACAACCCACCCCATCATTAAGGAATCAGTAACATTTGTTATCTGGATGGAAAGATAAGCTCAGGCTGCTTCAGGAAGAAAAAAAAAAGGTTCTTTGAGACTCTTCAAAGGAAAAGTTTGAGAAATGTCACTGCAATGCTATCAGTAACATGGCACCTAATGAACTAGGAGGGGATGACTTAGCTGGTGAATTTACTTTCCGTGTTTCTGCCTCCATTGAAAGGCTTGCTTGGGCCCCTTGACTACTACTGCTTATATTACACTGCTTAAATAAACAGCAAGAGGAGAAAGCTTTTAGATGTCTTACAAGAAGTCATTACAAGGGGCTGAAAGTGCAGCCCATGAAAGAAAAGAACTGTTATGGAGGGGTTTAGAGCTAAAGATCAGGGTGGTGCTGAAACAGAATGGAGGATAATAGACTTTTAGTGGACAGGCTTTACACGAGACAGAAAACTGTAGCGGCTTTGTCAGAAAATAAAATTGCTGGGTTTACCCACTTGACCTTTAGTCTGAATAGATGGGCTTAGGAGTTCACAGAAAGCTTTGCAGAAAAGTGGTCTGCTCAGTTCCATCAGTGCCCGAAGCTCCTTTGTGCATGTAGGAGGCAAAAGGCTTCTGTTTCTTTAGGCCTTTCTTTGTTTATTTGTCTTCATGGATTCTTTGAAATCATTATATCAAAGCAGAAATAAATATTAAAAAAATTAAACAGCCTGATGGAAAAATCAAGAAACCTCTGTGGACCTGTAATTGCTGACCTTTCTTTCTCCCCATTAAAGGATATTTTCTTTTAAATAATAAATAAAGTATGTGTATTTAATGAAGAATTAAATATGGGCTATATTTAAAGCTAGCTACAATGGAAGTTTGTTTGGGTAAATGGAATCTTTGGCTGAGTGTTAGGATTGTAAGAACAACCTTCCCCATCCTCCCTCCCTTCTCTCCCTCCTTCCCCCCTCTGCCTGCTGATGTGTTTAAAGCAAAAGGGAAGAAGCAGGCTTCTGACAACCCAACAGCACACACAAAAATAAAAATCCCATAGCTTCAAAACTGAACTGTTCACATGAGTTCAGCTCTGAGAAAGACAGGTAAAAAAAGTCGTTATATTCAGATCAGAACTTTCTGTGAATTATGATTTTTTTTTAAAGCAAGGTGCTCATGCTCAAATAATACTGGGATTAGTGATAGCAGTAGTTGAAATTTTTAGTGTGAAATCTTTTTTTCTCAATGGAAAATGTCCCTGTGTCAAAACTAGAAACATATCAGGAAAAAAATTGAACCCGGAGGAATGGAAACAACTTCACCATTCTTCACAAAATGTTTTTCTGTTGTTCAGCAATCTTTGACTACCAAGTCTACCTTGGTTTTTCTGGTTTACTCATACCTATCTTGGATTTCCCCCTGTCTTTAATTCACAGCAAATTTCAAAATATTTAAGGATTCCATTCTTCCCCTGGCCATGTAGGTATAACTCTCACTGACAATAACACACAGATCAAAGATGGAATATTTATTGT
Source organism: Crocodylus siamensis (assembly GCF_052110815.1). Classification (NCBI taxonomy): domain Eukaryota; kingdom Metazoa; phylum Chordata; order Crocodylia; family Crocodylidae; genus Crocodylus; species Crocodylus siamensis. Next base: position 152,288,050 of record NC_143396.1, on the reverse strand, counting down.
TTTCCCTATAAGAGAGATTTTATTTTTATTTTTAATGCTAACTTGGGTGTTAAAAAGGTACAGCGGTGGTTTATGTCTTCCAGTAATGACAAGTAGAATTTCCTTCTAAAGTCTCACCTTTCATCATATAGAAGCAAGTTCCTAGCTCGTTTTATAGTAGAAAAAGTTCTGGGAATATAAACTGATACAAAGGGCAGCTGAAAGTTGGTCACTGATTTTTTTTTTGTCTTCATCCCAGTCAAAGCTTCTCTGGAGTAGCCTTTGAAGCGCATGAACCTCACAGCCACAGGTACACTCATATGTATTTAGACTCACCACTAACCACCTTACACTTCCAACACTGATATGCAGACGTCTCTGAGCAACCTCTGGTCATCAGCCAGCTACTGCAGCTCAAATGTCTCCTCCACTGAGCTGCTAGTTTGGTTTCTGACCACAAGGTGGGAAAACAGCTCATTTGTACCATCCAGATAGGAAAAAGGAAGGGAAATCATGGGTTTAAAAGAGTGACCAGATTTTGTGAAAATGTGAGCTGGGTTATTGCCTCAGCTTCTCATTTTTTTTAAAGGTAGTTCCTAGCCTTCACTGTTTTAGAGGCAAGAAAATATAAGCCCTAAATATTCCAAGGCAGAAAACATATATGCCATCTTCCCTCTACTCCCCAATAGATCCTTCTTAAAACCTCCTGGGTTTTAAGTCAATCCCATTATAATAGTAAGGGAGGAGGTTGACTCTGTTTTTGAAAACTAGGCCTGGCAATGCTGCATGTGGTGCTTTAGGAGGTACAAGAAAATAGAAAATGAGTTTGTGGGAGAAAGAGAGACAGACATTCACAGTTACCTCCCATTGATTTGAAGTCTTAGCCATACTTGCCTGGTTGCTGATGTACCCAATCAGGAGAGGAGGGGAACAACCACAAAGTATTGCTCAGTTTTCTGCTGTCTGGGAATTCTCTTCTTCGGCAATCTCTTGCAGTTGAGGATAATTGTCTTCTATGATTGTCTGATCTGTGGATCCTAAAATGGCTGAGGAGGCCAATCTGGGATCAACAGACTCTGTTGGAAGTGGGCATGTGTTTCCATGCAGCGTGGGTGGCTTCAGTTTCTTGATTCAGGCCATTACTTGCTGTTTCTGCTGCTCCTGCTTTTTGATCTCCTTTTGTCATCATAAGGTTTCAAAGTAGTGAGATCTTTTCAGAAGACTTTCTCCATTTGGGCCAATCCAGAGCAATAATCTCCCATGAGTTGATGTTTAATTTTTTCAAGTTGGCCTTGAGGACGTCCTTGCCCTTCAGACAAAAGGGTGCAGGGGTGATTCCACCTTACCTCTCTGCTAGCCCAACCTAGAGGCTACTTTTCTTTTTTCCCTGATAATGTTGGTGTTCTTGTATTGTGTTTTGTTGTAAGGTTGTTGTAGCTGTGGTGGTCCAGGAAATGTAAGAGATGAAGGAGTTTTTTGTGACATTTTTGCTGAACCAACATTATAGCTGAGAGCACTACAGATGAGCTTGGATGAACTTTTGGCATTAAATGTCCTTCCTCAGGTCTAAACAAGAGGCAGAGAGGGAGGGATCCTTGAATGATGGAAACTGATAGTATCAAGCCTGAACTCTGAAGGTTCATTTCTTCTAGTTCTGACTTTTAACAAAAAATATATCAGACATACACTGTGCCATTGTGCAGTGCTTTTGTTTTTGTACAAATTACAGAGAAGTGTTCACTTTTAAGGTTATTAGAGCTTGGCTTTTAATCCCTGCAACCCCATTATTAATCCTCTTGTTATAACAAGTACCTCACTGACATGTATGCAAATGCATTATCTCCTGAGAACAGCCAGGCACAGAGGGTACTGTCTACCGAGCACTTAAAGAAATGTGCTGAGATCTTTCATGTTTCTCCTTGTGCAAGTCTATCCCAAAAGGAATCTAGAACAATCAATAATTCTATATTTGTCCATGAGTTGTTGTTTGTTTAGTCTCAGCTTCAGAATATCTAAACAGTTATGTTACTGAAGCAGGAAAATAAATTTTTCATCTTCCTACGCAACAGTGTTTTGTTACTCAAGATTTAAGGGTCCAGAGAAAGAGCAGAGGGAACTGCTTTAGTCTGTATACAATCTATCTTGCCTGTTATGAAGGTGATGAAGGTCTGTGTCCTTGTTAAAAAATATTTTTAAAGTACTAATTACCTCTTGTTAAAATTGCATAAGTTTTTCATACTATCAGCATGTGTGTAGTTTATCTGGAGTATGCAATGAGCCCATAGTAACGAGCCCATAGTATTTAGTTGTGTGACCTTTTGTTAAAGAGGATCTTTATTCCTTTCCAGCAATAGCAATTTAAACCTCTGCATTTTTTACTGTGTACCTTACAGTATCCTTTTGGGAACTGATTTACTAGCATCCTGCTTTTCGGGACCCTTTTAGTCAGCTATTGATAATCTTTGTTTTTCTTTATTCAACTGGTGGGGAAAAAATGAACCCAATAAATCATCAGTGGGCCTCACTTTGAAACTAATCACTTTGAAACTAATTTAGGAGACTGGTGTATTAACATGCACAATGTAAAGTCAGATTGTATCCTCTCCTGAGAAATCTTTTGAGACAGAGATACTTGGACTTTATCTTAGGCATGCTTAGTCCGACTGTGGACTAATTGAGCTGTCATAAATAGTAAATCAGTTAAGAAGGTCAGATATGTCTCTGCTACAAAATCCACAATTTACAAAGCAGCATTCTTCAGAGTAAATCTTAAATTGCTAGGCCTTTGACATAGGGGCAGGGGGAGGGATAAGAAAGGCAGTTTACAAAGAGGAAAGAAAGAACAGAAAACAAGAAAATCTAGAGTCTAACTGAAATTAGAAGTGCTCTCATCTTAGAAAATGTTTTCTTAACAGATTGCTGCAACCCTCTGCCTTAAGGTTTTTGATTAAATTAATGATGGTAGAGATAAGCCCCATTAGTGTTGCCATTTCCGGAGGGAAATTTTCCGCAGCCTCTACTCTCCTTTCCTTCCCCAAATCTCAGGTACGATGATAGAATCATTAATTGGGGCCAGAATAGGCCAAGAGGATGAACTTTTTATTACTATGCAAATGTGGACATTCTAGGGAATTAATATTTCATGTGTGCCTATCTTAACGAGGAGTGTTTCGATTACAGGCTTCTTGTCACTCAGCTGGGAGGCTGGTTGAGAGGTCTGTTGTCATAAGCAGGGTCTTGAACTTATTTTTGTTTCATGCTGACTGTTGTCTTGGGACCAGTCAGCAAATCCAACATGTTGTGTTAGGATGACTGCCTCTGGGGCTGCATTAGCAGTACTATAAAAGGAGCATCTGGAGGTACACAGTGCATTATGAATTGCCACTTTCTAACCTAGTAGCAGAGTGTTGTACAGAGTGACAGTACCTCATATCAAAGAAGCAAGCCAGGGAAAGGAAGGTATACAATAATTGTACAAGTAGTGAAATATTTTTCTTTACAACTCACCTAACAGGTATCTACCCAGTGCTACAAGTGGAGGTAGCTGTTAATTTGGGGTTATATTTGACAGATTTCCACCCAGCTTCACAAGACCATGTTTTAAACACTGCATATTTATATAGTACCTTTCATGAAAGGATCACAAAACACCTAGCCAACTTCTTGCTATATTCCTCACTGAAGTGATATGGTAATAGTGGTGCAACCTGGAATTGCAGCAACATTTTGTACAGTGTTTAAAACAGCCTGTCTGCATGGAACAGATGAAAATGCAGATTGCCTCAGGGCATGCTGTGGGTAACATGCTATATAGCATTTCTTACACCTGCTTTGGAAAGGAACAGCATGCCTGTCCCCAACACCTGCGGCCAGATGCTATGCACTAGCATTTTGCTAGAGTCCCTTAAGACCACGGAGTGCTGATGGCCAGGCTAAGCTGACCAGACAGCCTACTGTTCTCAGGAAAACATAAGTCTGTGTTATGGTTGGGTCCTGTGCTGTTTCTTTCCTCCTACTATAGCACTGTAAGAGACAGCTGTAATTTTGCCCTAATTAACTAATAAGCCTTACCTAATGTAAGCGAACACTGTTGCACCAATTATTAAGAAGGCAGACAGTTGATAATTGTCCAAGGTCACAAGAATCAGTAGCAGAGGTGAGAATAGAACCCAGGACAAAAAGTGCCTAGTTTCTGCATTTTTGGCAATATTTTCAATGAGTATTAATATTATATGCAAGCTGAAAGGATGAAACAATGCATAATCACGCCTGAGAACACACACGGTGGATTCTGCCCTCAGACCTTCTTAGCTGAGAAGTAAAAGCCTTTTAATGTGTTCAGACCATTATTAGACTTTGAGCTGAATTGAAGGAAAGGTGAGAGAATAGTAAGTTAGATATCGATCCTGGTATTTCATTGTTAAATCACTGACATCAAATTGTTCATGGATTATTCTACTGTAGAATCATAGCAGTTAGAGACAGGAAAGCCTTACAATTATCCCATCCATCTCTTTGCCAGTGGAAGAGTGTTCCCAACAGTACATTCTTTCAGTGGTTCAAGTTGATTACTTAATCCCAATTACTGACAGACTACTAATTGCTTAGGCTGAATTCCAATTTTCGTCAACGCTCCTATCATGTTAACTCTATATAAAAAGACCTGTCCTGCCTTCTGTAGGTATGATAATTTCAATGTTTGTGATCTGCAAAAATGAAAAATAATTCTATAATATATTATAGTATTTGTCCTGTTCTGGGCTGGTGATTGTTCCTTTTGCTTCCAGCTTCAAACTGCTTAAATCTACATTCTTCTTTACTAACCTTACCAAAAATCTATGTGCTTCCTTTCCATTTGCCCTGGTCACTCTCCCCTTACAAAACATGCTTCTGACTTCTCAAATTATAAATTAAGATAAAAATCTCTTTTTCAAAATCTTTAGTTTCTGGTCCACATTTTTTTCTGGCATCAGTCAGTTAATCCCAGAGCAGCTATTGGTTTTAGAATGTATTCTTGTTTAAAACAAAATAATAACTTTCCCTTTCACTCATTAGCAAATTTGCTCCCTATAAACCCTCAATCTCCTCCCCCATCCTCTTTCCCCAAAGTACTCACCTGTTTTGAATGTCAGAGGAAAATCTTAGACTTGCCTTGGCAAGCAATCTAGGCAAAGGACAGTTTTCTGAGTGCCACCATTCCTTTTCATCATTTATTTATTCAGTTATATATTTGGCTGGAAAGTTCATGACAACAAAGATGCTTGATGGATTTGGGCAGCTAGAAAGGTAACAGATGGGAAGGGCAGTGGCTGGCAGAGACGTGAGTCACAAAAGAGTATGAACCAGTCTGTGAACTTTTTTTAGAAAGAAAGTGCTAGTAGTAGTGGTGCCTGGGGGAAAGGCCAGCAGAGTTTTGTGTGGAAGATGAAAAGGTTGAGACCAGAAAAAAGGATTCGCCTTTATTTCACTTGCATATGTGCACTTGCAGTGTGGGGCAGCTTTGAAAAGCCAGGTGGGGCAGGGCAAGTAGCTGGGCAAGAGTTAAAACACTTTATTTGTAAGTCAGGTGAGGTGACACAGCAGCTGATGCAGGGCTTCAGTTGGAATTTTGTCCATATAATGAATCTCGGGTCAGACCCTTTTGTTATTACCATGTACATGAAAGGCAGCCACAGAACTCCTGCTCCTTTAGCAGAAATATATTTTGGAAATCTGATGGTAGAGACTGGATATTGATGGGAAAGTTCTTTAGCACCTTCTACTGGCAAACCATGGAACGGTCAATCCTGTTTGACTCCTTAAATTAAGCATACCATATGCAAAGTGATAGACAAGCTGTGTAGTTTTTCAGAGCTCTCTAGACTCAAGTAATGATCTGTGTATTATAGACCCCTCCCCTTTTACTGCATTATTAGAAAGTCTCTAAAGATCTTGTAGAAAAGAGGTTTAATTCCGACACGTGAGCTACGGGAGAGAACACAGTACTCCAAGGAGGAAATGACACCAGATAAATTACTGTCATTTTCAGCAACATCCCTGGCATGGAGGTTTGTGAAGGAAGATTTGTGATCACAAAGAGGGGAGTTTTGATTATTACTTGGGAATTGCAAGGGGGAAAAAAACAGCAGAAGAAAGTCCTCTTTTTAAGAAGTTTATAGGTGGCAGACAGCTGCATCCACATGAAAGCAAATCTATCGGACCTCCAGACGCATAAAACTAAAGCATTCTGCTCAGTCAGTAGATGACACAGAGATATGTTAAACTTTCAGTTTGAGAGCTTATCAAATGGCTTAAACTCTTGGCTTCAGCTTGACTAAGTATCTCAACTGAGTGCTGAAAGAAAGAATAGCTAGGGAGGAAATAAGCTAAAATGAAGCAAGTTCAGTAAAGCCTCTGCAGTGGGGTCTACATTCTTTCACCAATCCAAAGTGCTATCATCTAAGGCTATCTGACATGGAGTCTTTATCTCCTAAAATAAATGAAGCATAGGAATAATGTGTGGGCTGAAGGGAAAATGGCCATCTAGCTGAAGGGCAGTGATTTGTCAACAGATCAGTGGGTTGTTATCTAGCCTGTGGAGCTACTGGATGCAACCCATGGAGCCAAGGCTCTTTGGCAGTGGGAGACTTCTCCCATACCCATGCCACACTGCCAGGGAGTGGCAGGTGCGGGAGAAATGGCAGCAGCATGTAGACTGGAAAACCGCTTAGACTGAGCCAGATGGTTCCAGCCTGTAGCTCTAAAATTCTGCTGGCCACTGGTCCAAGATTTAGGTAAGAGACTGAATGAAGGCAAGAGCTCAAAACCACATCAATTTTTTTTTTTATCATTCCTAGACATCCAATCAACACCAATCAGTATAATTGGCACTGTCATAGTCTCTACCCTGTACCCTTCTTCTAAGACAAAGAAGTTAATTCTTCAAAACTGTGACTTTAAAGGGGCTGAGCATGACAGCAGAGAACCATATCACCTGAATAAATCTCAGTGCAGCTTTCCACTCTTCCTCCTCTTTATTGATTTTAATTCCCTGCCCTTTAGTGTTATAAATGGCAACACTGTCAGGCCACGGGTGCATTGGACAGAGAAGTGAAGCTAGAGCAAATGGCACTATGGCAGCTGCAGCCCAGTGAGCAAGCTTTGCAAATGAAATTGTAACACAGAAGCATAGAAAGGCAGGAAGTTGTAGGCAGGATAAAGTTACAAATGAGCCCTACTTCATCCCATGGTAAATTTGCCACTGTTGTTTCAAGCTCAGTGAACTGTAGGAGCTGTATCATGTACTCACAGCATTTTTAATCAGAGGAGCTTGAATTGCCACATGTTGATCTGTTTGTGGGTCTGTGTCCTTAGAGTGGTTTTTTTTCCTGCTCCCAGGAGAGGCGTATATCTCAACACTGGACACTTCTCTTCTTGCATTCTGTCTTTCTCTTACATAATTAGCCCTTATCTTTGCTGGAGTAACACACCATTGCTTAATGAAGGACTTAATCCTAAAGCAGTGGGGGCCAAAGTTTGTGGCCATAAGGTAAACCCCACACGCCGCACAAGTGCTACTTCAATTCCTTTCCCTGCCCCCTCTGTTTCTCTGCTTTCTGCTCTATACCCTACCTGTCTCTTTCCATGCTCCCTCCCTGATATGCTGTGTGGCACACACAGAGGCTGCCTGCGGGAGCCCTGTACTAGAGGGATTTTAAAACTGTCTGTCTCTTGCTGTACACAAATTTTCTTGCCATACTTGATTATGGGATATTTATATTTAAACAGGAGCTTAACCTATCCATCATAATTTATCATTCAGAACGCACTGGCAGGTACTTCTGTGTACCTTCTTGCAGGATCCTCCTCAAACCCCAGTGTACAGCAGAGGAGAATGACCACCACCTGGTTGCTGCTGTTCCTCCAGGAGTTGGGAAAATGTAGGGCACCTATACACCCTATACATATGCCCAGTGCCTGCTCTAACATGCTCTAATTAGAATTCATTGGAGCAGATTCAGTTAATCAAGTCTTCTGAAGTGTGCTAATGAGCATGCTCCAACAGCCTTAACATCATGTGTATTCAGCACCCTACATTTCAAAATGGCAACAGGGGCACTTTAACTAAAGCTCGTCAAATGAGCTTTAGCTAAAGCTCCCCCCATGAGCATGTGTAAAGATGTCCATAGAGCCCTGGTTTGTCTCTCATTCCCATCAGCGTAGTAGCCTGTGCACTAGAGCTGCTGCAGAGGAGGAAGTTATCTATACCAGAAAAAAAGGTGTGGCACAGATGGCTAAAGTATGAGGAAACAGGAGCAGCATGTGACTTGGGTAGTCCCAAACAGGTTTCTGCCAAATTTCTGAAGGAGCTCTACACGCTGCTCTTTCTTGGGCTGAATCATGGGGTAAAAAATAAGTTGCTTTCCATGATAAAAATATCACTTTTTTATTTTGAGGACAAAGTATAACTAAGAAAAGCTTGTAACTACACTCCGTGATTACACAGAAAGAGAAGATCTATGGAAGAGTAAGATTTAGCCAAATGAAAAAGAATCAGAAAATAGAAACAAAGTACATAGAAAATGAATGGTGAAGCCAATGTCTCTTTTTTTAATGATCTTCTCTTTCAAGTTTGTTCCATCTGACCTTCAAGCAGCTGAGAGCAGTTATTTTGAAATCTCATTGCAAATTACATTATGTATTTTTTAAATAACAACAAACAAAATTCTAACTTGTAGTGTGTGATTAAAGGCTGATGGTGATGGGTGGGTGCCTAATCCTAAAGCTCCTTCTTATCGGGTAGTGTTCTTGAGCCACTACAACCACCAGAAGGTAAAAAAGTCTACAAGGTGAGGTTCTAGATTGTCTTATCAGCACAGTGCTTGGTTCTGCAACCCTGGCAGGTACCAGGAATTCTGCTGGCGGCAAAGGACCATGCATGTCTGGTTCTTTTACCTGCCAATCATTAGTTGCCTTCTTATGAAATAGTTCATAAGTTAGCCCTCTGATATAAACAAGTTTCTAGAAATTCAGAAGTCAGCCATAAGTGGACAGAACTGCTGATGGGGAAAGGGTGTCAATGACCTCCAGTTCCCCAAAGGCAACAGGTTGTCCCCCAGGGCATCAGTTTTGAGCTGTTCTAATGGATTAACCACTCTCTTCCATGCTCTAGAACTCCAGAGTGAATCTCTTCATATAAACAGTGGATGTGTTCAGATGAGAATGCAGCATTGTCTTTTCAAATGAATTGCACATTTTTCTCAGATTTCAACTTAAAAGGAAAGTCTTTCAGAAACAGGGAGAGGAGATTGAAATGACCTGAGCAGAAGGGTATATGCCTGTGTGTTTGTTCTAGAAATGACTGTACTTGTTTCTAGTGTTGTTTCTTTGGTGAAACAGGATAAGTCTTCCATTCCGTGTTGCCCACCAGCTATGACAGATTGGTGTAATGTGCTCACAAAGAAAATAAATATTTGTCTAAAAATTATTTCCCATAACTTTGGGAGGAACAAGTCATATTATTTTTTCCTCTTTTTCTTAGCACTGAAAGCTTTACTTTCACTCCTTAATAGATTTCTGTGTTTGATGAAGCTTTTTTGAACTGCCTAAATGGTCAGGTGCCAGAGATATATGGGCAGCTGGTGTTTGTTTAGTAAATGATGTTCATGTTATTGTAGTAAAAGGCAGGCCTCAGTAGGCTATAAATATACTCCGTCCCATGCATCATGCCACTGTCCGAAGGTTTATTTCAGACCTTGGTTGTTCGCTTTCTAATGTGTTTCTTCTTCATAACACTTCTTCTTTTCCCCTCTAACCTAATTATTTTGCTGAAATAAGACCCACACCAAATAGCAATGGCAGGTTTATATCCATTTTCCAGTGGTTGAATTTCTGTTTCAGAAGGGTAGAAGGTAAAACTCAAATATTTAGGTTTTGATGGGATGTTGTAATCAGGTGAGCTAACAAACCTTAAGCAACACAGTATGTCTTGCCATCTAAATTTTCATAACATGCTGTTCATCATGACATCTGAGGAACATTATGGCTGAATCTCAAATAGGTTACAGGCTCACTTCTGAAAAGCCAACCCTTCCCATTCACCTCCCCACCTCCCAAAAAAGTCTAGTTTCTTATACAAAATTAATCTGCATATATAGGCATTTCATTTCTGAAAAGTTGTTTTGTGAATTACAGATGACACATTCTAACATGAAATAGTCTATTCTTTTGACTCCAGGTGGGTGGGTGGGAAATACTGTGAAAATAGCTCTATTATCAGGTCTTGATCATTTGGTTTCTGGGTCTACAGGATTTAGAAGCCTATGAAACTAAAAATAGATATATTTTGGTGGCAGGTAGGTTGAAGGACAGAATTTGGGATGAAAATCTGGAATAAAAGTGTGCGTGTGCAGAATCTTATTTTTATCTAAACTGTTAGAATTTTCTCACAGAAGAGAGGAAGTCTTTCTGTCATCCTTCCATTGATACTACATGATCTTACCCCTTCAGTAAAGTGGAGTCTGAACCCATGTTTTATCTCTTTAGTTTTTGTCTGACTCATTTTTAAACATCACCAGCCTGAACTGATACATTTTGCTAATCCCTACTGTACAATTGGCAATAAGTGTGAACAAATTCAGCATTTCATGGGAAAAACATTGTAACCAGTGATGGACCTGCAGTAGAACCCCAAATCTGAATTTGGCCTTACATTTTGGAAAATCTGTATCCAGGAGAAGATTGGGATTTGAATTTTCCTTCTTGGTCTCCCTCTATATAACAGGTGAAAGAGAAACACAAAATGTAGGGGGGAAAAGCCATGAATCGTGGGGAAGTTTCAGATTCTGATCCAATTCTGGGCCCAAACTTCATAATGAGGACCCATCTTTGCTTCTAACTCTCTGGACAGTAAATCTGAAAAAATGATGGTTTCATGTTGGCATAAAGCCTATGCAACACATAAATTCCACTTCTGCTGTTTCCCCACTTAAGCTCTGTGAGGGTATTCAGTGATCCATTGGCCTTATATAGCACACAGGGGCTAATGTGACCAAGAATTAATGAAGCATACTTTTCATGTTAAAAATTATATAAGAGGGTGTGTGTGTATTCAAAAACATATCTGGTGAAAGTTGAATGTTCTTACTGTATAACAGAAGTAGTTTATACTGTTGCCATATGTGAAGGCCACCATGATTTGGAAGAAGAGGGTGATATTGAGAAGGTTTCATGGATGCTATTTTGGATCTGGAAAAAAAAAAGAGCACAAATAACCCAGTGACTGGAAAAAAAGGGATGTCTGTTTTTTTAAAACCAAAATATATCCTTCCTTCAAATGTACCTGGCTGTTTTAGAACTGTAATACAACTATCCTAACTATTATGCAGATTTGCTATGGAGTTGGAGCTCACTTTGAAAAGCCTTTTGCATTTGTTTTGTTTCTTTTTCTTAGTTGTGGAAGCTGCTGTGTTCAAAACCCCAAAGCAGCAGTTCATGGAAAAAGACATCCACTCACTTTTTTTCTGCATGAGGTTTCCATCCTCCTCATTGATGTTCCAAACAAAAAGCTTTGAGGGAACCAAATAATTGGGATCTTCAGGGTTCTGATTGCTTATTTTCCATCAAATATGAAACTCATCATGGTGAACTGTGAATACAGCAGGAAACACTTAGAGGGTGCATAAAAATGGAAATAAAAGGACACTGATTGCAAAAAAGAAAAAGCAGCATCATAAAAGTGACACTTTCTCAGCTCTTCCTAAATATACAAAACTATTTTAACAGCTTTCATAACAGATATCATGCAAGGAGATGCAATTAATTTTATCTTCATGCTGCTATACAATCTGTATAATTCTTTTGGTCACTAAATGTCTTTAGTACATTATGTTATTCACACAGACTTTACTCCTTAGAAAAGGAAATCAAATTTAATCTCTCTCTCTCTTTATCTATGGTTTGATCTGTCTGTGAACAGCACCAAATCTTAGCTGAGGAAGAGTGTTGGTAATAACAACCTGATAAGTTCTGGAAGAAACTGTAAAGAGAAAGCAAGTTCACATCAGACACAGATTGACATATAAATAGAGGAGTACATGCTGTGTGAAGATAATTGTGTCTACAGAGATAATGTGTCCTAACTATTACTACATTGAAGAGATGAAATTTATCGGCATGAGATTGCAATGACCATACAATTCAAATGCGAATAATAAAAGGCAACTTCAACAATAGAAGATGAAATCCAAATTCTGTGCAGTTATTATATATTGAACATAATCAATTTCTGCACCTCCATGGGTCAGGTTCACTCTCAGCCCTTGTTGGTACAAATCAGAGTACGCTGGTAGCATAATATTTTCCCAGACACTATGGTGATAGCAACTCCAACTCCATTAGAAGGTCTGGAGCACACAAGCAACTCCCAAGAAGTATGCAGCGTTAGCAAGGAATGGGATATATGAAGAGAAGTATTATTTCAGTTCATTAGCAGAGCCTCTATGGTGTCTTCTCTGGAGATACACTTGGGACAGTGTGGCAGTGCGCCCTAGGGGTGCCGTGAACTCCCCTAGCGCCCCACTACCGTGCCAAATCAGTCTTAGATGCACCTTCTTTATCTCATCCGCCATGTCTTGCTGGTAAAATATTGTTAAAGGGAGGCTGCCTTGCCCTCCTTGGCACAGCACCCTGAGGTATCTTGGCTAATCTAATTGCCCAGTGCACTCCGACCTTTGGGGCTGCACGCGAGTCCCACAGTTGCCCGTGCCCTCACGTCCCCGGACTCGTCTCTGCGCCCGTCTGTCTTGCCTCGTGGCCCTCGCCGCCCACACCGGGGCCTGTCTCCCATGGCCCTCGCCGCCCACACCGGGGCCTTGCCTTTATACCGTCACTCGCACTGGGGCCTCCCACAATTGGGGCTCAGGTGGCCTTCGCCTTACCTGGCCCCCAGACCCGCCTTCTTGGGTCTTATGCCCCACTGGGGCTTCTTGCCTGCACCCACACTGGGCTCCTCCCAATACTGCCCACACTGGGGCTGGGGTCAGGACACCCCAAAACAGCACCCTGTCCAGCACCAGGAACGCCCCCACTACTGGGAAGCTCCCATGAGGCCTCTTCCACCCCTACAACCTCACCCAGTCCTCTGGTCTTATACAACAACCAAAACAGAAAACTCACACCCCTGGGCTACAACACAAATTCCAAGCCAAACTGACTAACCTTCATTCATATCCCTGCTAGGGTTTCCTCCACCCAGTATCATCACACTGCAACTGCTCAGGCCATCCGGCTTCCCCACTCTGCTTACTCCGGCAGAGCTCCCACTTCCTCACTACCAGAGGGGAACTGACTCTAGCCTCAGCCTCGCTGTTTATAGAGGCCAGGCCCTGCCCTCTTCTGGTCAGCTGATCAGACTGGTTGTCTCAGCAACCCACACCTGTGCTGCCCTGGTAAGTGGCACCTGAGCCCATACTACTGTTATCAGTAGCAGGCACCCTAGCGCCCTGCGACAGACTGTAACACTGACTTGCTCTTACAGTATGGAAATCTAACTAAAACCAATCTAATTAAAACCAAGTTTCAAACTAACACAAATGTTAGGAAATTGAATTTGGGATTTAGATTTTGGAGAGCAGGCCCAGATTATAATTTAAATTTAAGGAGGCAAAGCTCAGAGTTTTGCTTTCTGTTTTGGTATGCCATTTATCTCATATAACGTGAAGCCATTAAAAGTATTTCTAAAAAACTCAATGGATCGAATCTGCTGAGTTTCTCTGTCTGAGCTATGATGAATTGGCCCTTTGGAAGCAGTACATAGTACAGTTTTTGAAACTTTTGATAACTGGGCACATTTTTTCTGGATTAAAATTGACAGCATGCTTGTCTGAATTTCACAACACCCCAATTGAAAATCACTGAGATAGACCTACATTCTGAAAAGACATGGAGAAGGATCTTGCGGCAAAAAAAAGTTGAGAATAATGTAGCTGCTGCCATTTGAGGGCAGCAGGGGCAGTATCTCACCCTGCTGCGCCCTCATCTTTCCACTGTTTGTCCCCTCCCAACTCCTGGCCTGTACCCAAGGGGGTAAGGGCAGCCTGTGCTGATAAGGCTGCTCCTTCAGGGTCTTACACACCAGTGAATACCACTGCAGCCTCTCTTGCCAACCCAGAAAGCTGTGGAGGGGACAAGCCAGGCTTCAGAGTGCAGTTCCGTCTGTATATCTGCCCACATGCAGCAGAGTGTGCTGCTGGGAGTGTCAAGCGGGGTGGCACAGGGGCTGCCTAGGGGTGAGGAAAGGCAGAGGAAGGCAGCAGCAGTGGGAGCAGTCCCCAGGGGAGCAGTCACAGGGACTGCTGAAGTAGCTGGAGAAGATGCAGGATGCCAGACAGGGAAGAGAGTATTTATTCCCAACAGGCAATTGTAGCACACTTCTGTTGCTCTGCATAGGAGACTCTGTGGCAATCACTGCCATAGTTTATCTATGGTCATTGAATCTTAAAAGCCAATGAGGAGAGTTTTGACTAGACAGAGTCTAATCCTAGGTGGGAACTGGGGTATCTGTTTGACTAGGGACAGACATTACACATAAACCAGTTTAAGTAATCAGAAACTGGTTTAAACCTGTAACAGAACAGGTCTTCAGTGCACATGCAAGAGTTTGAAATGGCTGAAACCAGTCTGAGATAAGCCTGGCTGAATGTAGTATCAGACTTAACTGATTTGGGTCCAATCAGTTTATGCAATGTCTGTCACAGACCCCTTTCTGGTTTAAGTTAACCAGATTCCCCAAGCATCCTGGTATGCTCTCTGGGCTGGGCAGGACTCTCTGCTCCACAGCAGAGCTGGCCCCTCCCATCTGCTTCCTGGCTGCATCTCAGCAGAAACTGCAAGCATCGACCTGGTTTCCCCCTGCTCCTTCCCCTCCCCTCCCCACTCCCTGTTAAGCAGGGATTTCCCCCTCCCCTCTGCCTTACACAGGCACCCCTCAGCATTAGCTAGCATAACACATGTTGGCTACAATCCCTGCTGTGGGAAACTGGACTGTGTCTGCTTAGGGCTTTTTGCAGCTAATCAAATGCCCCTCTGTTCCTTCTTTGAAACAAGTTGTTTAAGAAGAGTTTGAACTAATGAGAGAGACTGTTGTTTTCTGATGGGGTGATAAACGCTGATAACAGAGTTGATAAATGTTCTGTTATCAAGGGACAGGACACTCCTCCCTAATCAGAGTGCCCTGCTGGGGCCTGGCCACACCCCCACCTCAGCTCAGCACTATAGAAGGGGAGAGAGAACTGCTCTGGTGCCCCCCAGCTTCTAGCCTGAGATACTGAAGGTATGTGCCTGCATTTCTGGGATGTCTTTATAGTTACGAAGTGATACAGCCTAGCCAGCTTAGACTAACCTGCAATGATTGAATCAATTCAGGCTCAGGCTTTGTGAATGTTTGTCCCAAGCCTTTATGAACATTTAGCGAATGTAAAATTCTAAGGGCTTTGTGACATTCAGATATGGAGAATGTTTTCTGTGTTCTTACTGTTTATTCAGTGCCATCTTTTTTAAAGCAATCTGTTGTCATCTTGCAGAGTTCAACTGCCCTACATTGTTGTAAAGGCAGAACCTCATCATCCAAACCTAGTGCATCTATCCAACCTCTCCCAGCCCGATTATTCTCTGCTCTGCTTGTGATACTGGCAATAGGAAAAGTGCAAAATACCCACTGTACACTCCTCACTACTGAAAAATAGTGGGAATGAGTAGTAGATCTAACTCTTCACACCTTCTTCAGTGGATACCTACAGAGGAAGAAGCAAGCTGCTCCTCAAAGTGGACTGTTAGTTTATTAACATTGCAGAACAAGGAGGGATTGGATGAGGAATAATGATTTCTGACTCACCATTCTTTCTCTAGTCTGTTTCTTGGGCAGTTCAGTTTCTTGCTGCCCTCACTCAAAACATTTTAAAGTTACAACCTAGCCCACTATGTTCTTTAGCACCATCTCCTCCAAGCTGGCCTACTGTTTGCCACATACTAAGTATGTGTTAAAGATGGGTGGGAAAACATGTTGGAATATAGGACAGAGACTGCCATACATACTACTTTACTTTTATTTAAAAAGCACTCATATATCAAGCTGCTCAGAGAGAAAATGTGGTTCTTTCTATAACTGTCCTAGAACTGTATATCCTCTGAGATAGTTGTAAATGAAGAACCCTGAAAACAAGGTCATTATAATGGTGCAAAATGGTGTAAAAGGGGAATGAGACATATCTGTTAATCATCTTCGACCTGTCAGATATTCTGATGCAGCTCTTCAGAATTGCACATACTTTACATATGCTTCACACTGCATTTATTTATGATAAAAATATAAAACGCAACTGGAGTTACTCCTTCAGGATACATTTTTCATCATGAAGGATTCAATCATGTCCTATATTTGTTTAGAGCAGTGTTTCTCAACCCGTGGATCTCAAGAATATATGAAAGAGTTGTGAACAAACTTGAAAAATGGAGAAAAAAGTGGGAAATTGTGGCTTTTTTCTTGCAGGCAGTTCTAGTCTGCAAGGAGCTGCTTTGGGCCTCCCTTGCCCCACACACTGAGGGGCTGGGGCCTGGGAGGCAGTGGGTTGGCAGTGAGGGGCAGTGGGTTGGGACTGGCCATTGACATTTACAAATTGGGTCTGTTATAAAAAAGGTTGAGAACCACTGCCTTAGAAGTTCTAAAAAGAATGAAAGTCAAATGAATTGCAAGCAACAGCGATGTTCTTGCTACCCCAAGATAGATAGTTTATTTATCTTTAATCTTCCTGACTTCTTGGTATCGGACCCAATAGGCTGGTTGAAAGGAGATACACACGCGTATGCACACACACATATTTGTACAGATCAAAGTTCTTCTTGCCCCCCCAACCCAGAAACATAAATCTTGTTTCTTTAATAAAGACATTTAAAGCAGAAAGTTATGATAATATTCTCTGTATTTTTAAGTTAGATATGTCACTGGCAGTAGGAGACATTTATCTTCCCTGTCACTTGGTCTCTTTGCTTATGCCTCTAGGGACACCAACATTTGGTTTTCCTGAAATTTTCAATAAAGGACAGGCAAATAATGTCTTTCTCAACTACACTTTTCCAAGCTTAACTCTAGTGAGGGTGTCTTGCAGGGACAATTAAACTGAGCTGTTGCCCGAGTTTAGGTGGACATTGTTATTGCAGCATTTGTCCCCTTCCTGACAAATCACATTATTCCTGCGCCCTCAGACCATTAGTGGGCCCACAGGGAGCCAGGTGGTGATCGTGAGTGGCTGATCTTGCATTCCTCAGCCCTGAGGCAGATGAAGGCTGTCTTAGAGAGATCCTTTGATTCTGTATATTAGTGAAGGGGGGGTGAATAGGAGAAGGACAGAAAGTAACTATTTTGAGTGCTGTCCTGTACCTCTGAGCAGACAGCTGTCATCTACTTAATGTTTAGAGTGTATTTGATGCCCTCAGACACGTTCAATAAGTGCCCCGCTTTTATGCCTCAGGCTTGACTTTCTTTTAGCTGAAGGTTGCAGTGGTATATCCTCTGCCCCCCTTCTCCTTCCATCAGGGAAGTATCCTTTATCATTTTTTTCTCTTTCCTTAGCAGCAGTTAGAATTACAGGGTTGCTTTAACATGAACAACACTTCACAAACCTCTCCAGTTGTGTCTGAAACCACTTTTTCATTTCTTGCTCTCTTATATACTTGCTCTCGCTCTCTCTCTCTCTCTCTCTCTCTCTCTCTCTCATATTTTGCTCATGAAAAGCATCAGATCAACAGCTTTAAAGATGGATATGATCTAGATATATGGAGAATAGATAGTTTTAGCCTCAAGAGCCTCCAACAGCTTCCTTGTACTGCCCCAGCAATGTGCCTCAGTCCTACCCTAGAGCTTCCACCTTTATAGAAGTTCACTTATTCCTGGCATAGACTTAGCCACTCCATAAACATTGCCAGAAAGGATGCTGTGGACCCTTGACCAATAAGAGAGGAATTAATGGAATCAACCACACTTCAAAGATTGAAGCCGTCAGATAGCAAGCTGTTTAGGGCATTATTGGGCTTGGGCCCTCAGAGGCAAACTCAACCCTTAATACAACTACATGAAAAGTAACTCAAAATAGTTCCATTTTGTTTTTCTCCCATTCACCTCCTTTCACTAAGATACACAAATGAAGTTACACTTGAGATTAATTTCACCTTCATGTAGTACAGTGATGAGGCCCATAAAGGTAAAAAGAGACAAATAATTAAAGCAGTAATCTCAAAGTAAAAGTTTCTTCAGTTCTCTGAACCATCCAGCCACCAAGTCCCATTCTAGGCCAGTCCTTGAAACACTTTCTTAATATAACATATAATAGTTTCTTAATATAATAGTTTTCTTATAATATAATATTTGCTTAATATAACATTGTTTGTGTAACCCATTAGTCAGCATGTGTTCCATTATCTCCCCGTATGTAAAGGACATGGCTCTGTGGTACATCATGGGTATAAGAGTCTGGTAGACCAAACAGCTTGACCAACAGTTCTTGAATGCATATAGATCTTGTGTGTGGTCAGTTATATGTGCCTTTATTTCATTTATCTCAACTGATTTCCTAAGGGACCAACCATCATCTTGGGGGAAAGCGTACATTAATCTATGGACTCTTTTTGCAGCTATCGGGTGCTTAAGAAACATTAGTGAAACTCAATATTTTTTCATGTGTAAAGTAATTGTTTTCTTTTATATTTGTTTTAACTGTCTCAGATGCACCATAGCGTTTTAGATGGAGATATCTTTACACAGTTTGTATTAGTAAGCCTCAGAGATATACCTTCTGCTGTACTGGTGTGCAGATGATTTCTAGCTAGTTCTTCTTCCCCTTCATCAGCTCAGTCTAGTGTCTAGATTTCAAAACACTATATTTTTTAATTGAGATATGTTGAATGAATTTATGATTTAAATGGCAACTTTTTAATTCTTCTCCTTCACTGGTATTCAGAATGAAGAGCATTAACATAAATATTCCTTCAGCTGACATCATAGTTTTAAGTATCATGTTGAGCTTTGATTATAGATAGATGATATGGTGCTTAAAATGGGGGTCACCTGATAACCATTTGTCAACAGGACTCCCAGAATTATGAATGGTGCAAGACTTAAACATCTCCCTACCATGAGCCTGAATCATTCTATGAAGTACAATATCTATAATCTGTGATTCTATCTTTCAAGTGCTTATCTACCTAAGAAGACCTTACTTCCTAAGAAGTGCATCCCACATTTCTGTGGGATTGCTTGTGTAGGTAAAAGTTAAAAGGTGGAGCTCTTAACAGGTTTTTTTTAACAGTAAGACAAAAAATTTCCTTTCCTTATGCATTTAAAAAGAAGCAGCTGTGTTTCAGAACAGAACTAGTTTTAAAAAGTGGAGCTTCTAAAGAAGTGATGCTTTTTCTAAACAATTGTTTTCAGACATAGGACCTGAATCTACTCCCCCTGAAGTCGACAGTAGCTGCATCTACACAAGATGCTGACTGCACAGTTGTTACTATGCAGACATTTAGTAGTTGTTTATACCAGAATTACTGCTCAGTAGTGTCATTGAACAGCTTTTAGGTAGTACTAACTGTGCAGTAGCTTGTTACTACTGGGCAGTAGTGTCGCATCACACTTCGTGCCATGCAATGCTACTGTGCAGTAGTAAAGAACTATTGCATAGTCAGTCTCATGTAGATTCAGCCAGTAATCATTAATTTACTTTAATGGCCACTGGACTAAGTCCTTAATGTACCTGTATCCTACAAATTCAGTTTGCACTTATGAATATATCATATATTTTTCTTCCATATTTTGTGCTGTCATAATGATTTAAGGAGTTCTTACCTCAAAAAAAAGTGAGATGGTAAACTCTTTAACCTTGAAGCTATAGGTTTTGGTGTGTTTTTAGAGCACTACAATAAGATCTTGATTTAATTAGAGAACCTTAAGAACTACTATACCATAAATATTTAAAATTCTCAAAGAATTAGTTGCACAGGAGTGGCTGGCTGGTCTGGGCTGAGTATACCATCAAAAATTAACATTAACACAAGGATGTCCTCTTTTTCTTTATCTGAATTCATTATTTTAAAAAAAGAAAAATTTTGAGGAAGTGAAACAATAATGTGACAGGTTGGAAAGCAGGTATAAAAATATTGCATATCTGAATACGATCCAGAAAGATTTGAGGCTATTGCCTCCTGCTGCAGTGCGCTTAATTAATACAAATTAATTTGTGTGACATGTATTATCAACAAATGAAAAAGGCTAGTCTATTTTCACTGGCTGGTTGCAATGAGTACAGTGCAAATACTAGACAAACAACATTAACAATAAAAAAAAAATTGATTTTGAAAATAGTTTCTGTTTCTAAAAAGCTGGGTTAATTTGCTCATGCCTCATTAAACTCAAAGGATTCTTTTCATAAATAAATTGACCAGAATTTAATCCCTCTGGTTTCATTAGAAACACTAAGACATTTAAAAATAAATAAAAATATGTATCTTCTCAGTGTTGTCATATTATAAGATTTGAAATCAAATCCACATAAGATTTAAACATAAATTCATTAAAGCAAGTCAGTTAAGTAATCTGCATCGAGTTTCACATTCTGAAGGTCACTTATTGTATTCTTCCTCCCCCTGCCTATTAACTCCTTGGCCCGACGAGTCTAAAAACTCAATCCTGCAAACAAATGTACATGGTTATAGTGTCACTGAATGGCAGGTATTGAAATAAGCTGAGATACAAATGCTAAATAGCTTTGCAGGTCCTTGCCCTTAGTAAGTTGTAATAATATTTACATACTTCAAGGGCAGGGTCAGGTGGCAGAATGATTTAAGGCTTCTTGCTATGTCTCTTGATGTGGTAATTCAAACCCTGCTCAGAACACATACCAAAAAAGCCTACCTATAGTTAACTTGGCTGGAAATGAGTACCTGGTCATTCGGGCTGGGCAGCTAAAGATGGCTGGATGTGACACTAGCTGCATTGGTTCCTTGTGTGCTGATGTTACAGAAGCAAGTGTGCCTTAACCACAGTAGCCTGGTGGGCCATTACGTTTGGGAAGGGTTTGGGACATGACTAGGGACTAAACAAAATCGAGGAGGTAGGTAGCTGATTTTGTGACCTGATCACAGTGCTCGCTACCATTTTTGTAGGCTTATCACACTGGGCTTACCCCCATCCCTCTGATTGGCTATGGGGCTGTGGTGGCCCCATCCCTTGTTGCTGATTGGCTGAGAGGGTTGTCCATCATGTGGCCCCACCCCTTGCCACTGATTTGTTGAGAGGGTGTCCATCATGCAGCCTTTCCCCTTTTCACTGATTGGCCAATAGGGCTGTTTGACATGTGGCTCCACTCTTTGCCACTGATTTGGAGGGCGGGGTGGGGCTGCATGACAGGCAAATTGTTCAGCCAGTCAGTGGCGAGGGCTGGGGGGGTGGCCACCATCTTGTCTGCACCCCTTCATGCTGGTGGCTTGCTTCCTCCCCACGCCCTTTTGGCTGTCTGTGAGGCTGGGGAGCCAGCATTTTATTTTTAGTAAGTTTTCTTTTCAGTTAGCGGATTTAGTTGACAATGCCAAATTTGCAGACTTTGTGGGCAATGCCTGATTTCATGGTTTTCGTGAAATCTATAAAATGGTGAATTGAGTAAGTCCCTAGACATGACTTCAAGGGCAATTGTAACAGTTACTAAACTTGAACTTGAAAACTGTTATTATTAAATTCACAATCTAATCCAACACCCAAATTCTCATGCTTTTTTCCTTCTTCCCAGTCCTGAAAGTGAGTTCATGTGAGCAGATGACTGTGCTTGGTTAGGACCCCCATGACTTCTGCTCATATGAAGTCACTTGCAAGACACTATTCTTCCCTAGGCATATATATCCTACTACTTGAAATAAAAGTGTTACCATGAAAATTTGATATAGTATAGAAAATGATATGTTTTCACTCCTGCTCTATTAGAAAAATGTGTCAAGTAATCTTGAGAGGGATTTTTGTGTATCAAGGCATTCTCTACAGTGGACTACACCCTTAGTTCAAGAAAACACCTAGATGTATACAGAAAGGCCAGTGCAAAACAGCAAGTATTCAATTCAGATTCAGCTGATTTGGAGGGACAGTGATTGATTTGGTGATTTGAGTCACTGTCCCAATTTGATTCAGCCTAATCGTACTTGGAGATTCGGCCCTGATTCAGAGATTCGGCCATAGACTATAATGGGGAATCAGTAAAATACCTATAGCTTTGTCATTTTTTGCTGATGAAAATGAAAACAGCAGGGATGGTAGCCCCTTCTGAGGGCATGAAGCCTGCCAAGTTTCAAGGAGATAGGTGCAGGGGTTTCTGTGAAATTGCCCCTCAAACTGTTGAAAGCAAAACTCATATCACTTGTGTTAAGGAGTGTAGGTTTTAGACATGTTGGTCTAAGCACATAGGCAGACAAGGTTCTTTGGATCAATCTGATATCTTTTATTAGACCAACTCAAGTAGTTGGAGAAATATATCTTAGCAAGCTTTCGGGTTTAAAAACCCTTCATCAGGCTGAGGAAGTATCTGCAGTTGGTGTGTGTGCTCTCCTTGGATGAAATGAATAGTAAAGAAGCCAGAGGCTGGGCTGCCAACAATAAAGCCAGTCAGTGAAAATGGACAGGAGGCTGCCCATTTAGGCCCCTGATGTCCATTCTGCAGCTCCGTACCTTCCCTACATGGCAGCCCGTACCTCACAGATTGCATCTTCACCCCGTCCAGCTGTTGTCCAAGGTGGTGCGGTGGGGTGTTACAACATCCCCAGCAATGCTGAACACCCTCTCACTTGAAACAATTGGTCGGTGGACAGGACAGGTGTTCCTGGGCAACTGTGGTCAGATCCTGCCACACCTGGCTGCAGCTTGCTCAGTAGGCCAAGGAGTCGCAGTGCTCGGCAAAATAGGCAGCCACCAAGGCCTCTACACTACCTGCTGGATGGTGGGGTCTGGTGCCTTTGGACCCCAACATTGAAGCCATGCCCTTGGCCCACATTGGCAGCAGCTGTGGTGGAGGAGATTGGCTGGTGCTTAGAGTGCTGGCATGGGAAAGTGGATCCCCCTCTTCCACATCCCCCTGCCTCTGCCCTTCTGCCTCCCTGACTCTGTTCACCAGCACCTTTGTCCACTGATTGAGGGTTTTGTTGCTGCAGATGATCCCCTTCACCGTTGGGTTGCATATACCTACCAGCACGTGGACCTTACTAGACCACAACAGATCCAGCTGTTTCTTGATGCCCTCCTTCAGCTGCTTCACCAGTGCCTGCACCTCTGAAGAAAGCGGCTTGCCCCAGCCAGGAACATTGATCCCCTGGAACTTCCCCATTTGATCCTCAAGCTCCTTCACCATGGAGATCACCTGTCTAAAGAGGGCATCACCAGCACTGAGGCTCTCGGTGGCCTCAAAGAATGTCTATCCTTGCGCTGCATCTAAGGAAAATCAATGGCACAAGAGAAAGTAGTAACAGAATCTGCCTGTGTGTCAGGGCAGACATCTATTAGCTCTGTGATGATACAGTACAGGTAGCTTGAGCTGCTTGCACTCTCCAGACAGGTGCTCTAGAGCCCATCGTGCCCCCGAAGCACCTGCCCACTTTTCCCCTTACAGAAAGGCAACCCAAGGAATCTCATGGTGCCTCTCTAAACAGGAGCCCCCCTATCTTATGCAGGAGAAGGTCTGCTTGAGCAGGAAAAAGCCACATTTCCCTGCCCAGTGAGTGTGGGACACAGTGCAACGTCTTTTGCCGAAAGAAGTGGATTGGCTATGCTGCATTACAATGGTGATGTGTATTTCTACCCAGAGTCAGAGGGTGTAGAATAGCCTAAAATTAAAGAAGAGAAAAGTTGATAAACAATATAGAGACTTACTGAGCCCAAAAAACATCTTCAGAAACTGAGCATGCAGCTAAAGTGATACTTTGATGCATACAGAATAAAGTAAAATGTATTGGCAGGCAAGATGAGAGAGAGATTTAGGTCTATGAGGTAATGTGAAGAGCTAAATAGCCAAAAGTATAAAGAGAATTATCAGGAAAATATGCAAGTATGTCAGAAATAGGAACCCTACAGAAATCAGTGGCTTCTCCAAGATATCAAGGGGTAATCAAAGAAGATAGAGATTACAGAGACTTTGCATGATGTCTCTTCATTGGCCTTCACCACAGAGAATGATGAGGAAATACTCAGCACGAGTTTGCTCTTTATAGATACTGAAGGTGAGATACCTCCATTGATAAAGACATCAAAAATAGGACTGGAACAACTTGGGAAATTAAATTCCAATAAGTCATTAAGCATTCACCTGAGTTTTGAAAAAGCCAAACACCAAGGTAGCTGAACTGCTATAAAAATATATGTAAGTTATAACTGAAAACAACTTATCTTTAAAATAATTTACTGTTTCTCATCTTTTAAATAATATACTGTTACTAATATTATAGTAATTCTTTCAAGACAGGAATGGTTCCAGGAATTAGGTGAAAACCAATGGTTTTGGCATTAATTTCAGGAACACAGATTTGTAAGTACATTTCTGAGCTCTTGGAATTCTTTAACAGACCTATTAAAAAGTGGGTAGAGTGAATGTAACCTATTCAGTCTTTCAAAAGATTTTCTGTAAAGGTTTTTAAAAAAATAAACTCCGTTAAGAAAATGTGCTAATTGAAGGGTGAAAGATAAAGTGAAGTTCTATGATAGATTAACAGATTGCTGAAAGATAGGAAACAAAGAGTAGAGGAACAAATGCTCAAATCTCAGCATAGGAGGAGGCTAATAACATGTCCACAGGGAATAGAACAAGAACAGGTGTTGTTAAATATATTTAGTAATGCTTTAGAAAAGGAAAAGAGTAATGAGGTGCCTGATGACACAATATTGTTCAGCTTAGTGGGAATTGTGAGGTATACTAAAATGCCTAGGAAAATGAGATAAGCGGGAAAAATAATTTAAGATGGAGAGGTGCAAAACAATCTACATTGGAAGAAACAATTTAGCAATACCCATAAATGCTAATTCTGAATTAATTGTACTTTATTAAGGGTAAGGGAAAGGAGAAATGGCTATTCCATCATAGCTACATGTGATCCTTTCTCTTTAATGTGAAAAAGATGATCATTTACACCCAAGAATCCTTTCTTCCAGAGCACACTCTTGTAGGGAACAGTCATATTTTGGCTGGAAATCTTGGTGGACCATGGAGGAAGAGCCATCAAACTAGTAGTCCTGAGAGAAGGGAAGAGAGTCTGTGGGGAGGGGGAAGGGGGAAGTTATAAAATGGCTGCACCAAAGGAGCATAAGCCAGTGTTTTCTGCATGTGTACTTAGAACACCTGCAGAACACTTGTGTCTGGGACTGTGTCCCCTGAAATCTTTATCCAGTACTTCAGTTCCAGCTATTCAGGCAGCTATCTAGCAAAATTCTTGGTTGTAAGAAGTGCACTGAGCCTGAGAAGCTAAGTGCTATCACTGCAGCAAATAAATGGAAAATGTCTACTCAGGAGGCAATGAGGTATGTCAGAAGCTGAGACAATAGACTGGTATTAAAAAGAAAATGTTATAATGGCACCATATAAGTCTGTGGTATGTTCCCATCTTTAATAGTTGTGCTCATTTCATTCCAAAACTATTAAGTAAATGAGGGAGGGGGCAGCAGGAGGACAGGAAAAAAATGCAGAGAAAAGTAATCAAAGAGAAGAAGTGAAAACAGAAAAGAGAAAAAATGAGGATGCCATAATATAAAATGAAGAGATGTTCTGTGAAATTCATTCATTTCAACTATTATCATACCCCTATGTTCAAGTCCAGGCCAAGGATTTGGGGAATGGATAATGAAATGGTAATGTGGCATACATCCCAAGCTTAACTTGGTTATTTTTACCTGAAACATGTGATGAGGGCCATGGAGAAAAAGGAGAGGTATCTTTATCGTACCTGCAGTAAGGAGGGGAGACCAAGTTCGTATTATTTTTATTCATTCCAGTGTATTGCCATCATTTCCCCTTTCAAGTCCAGCTTTACCAAAAAGAAGACTAGAGACTGTATTTCTGGCTTTGGTTTGGTTTTGTTTTAGGTAGAAGCTGAGATTCAGCTGAATAGGATCCAAAGGTTGTTTTTTTAACAAGGGGCTCATGGGAATCTCTCTTAAACTGTCAAGGCTTGGTTTAACACAAAAACTGCTCTTTGAAAGAGTTCGATGAGTAACTTTCTGCAGTCATTGGCAAGTTTTTGCTTCATTTTGTTGCTGCTTAAATTTGGGACTGGGTCAAAATTCAGAATTAAATAGGAAAGAAAACTCTTAGAATCCTATTTAATTCTGAATTTTTGTAGCAGAAATCCTAAATAAATTCCATGCCAATTTTACAAAACATGTCTCTAAAATGAATGTCTTAGATTTTGGAATTTCATGGTGAGACAAATTTTTTTCCTGTATGTTGCAAGAAGGAATTTGAGAAGTCAGTGAGAGACTCTTTTTTTGGTTCCTCCTTGTTATAAATTGGATTTTCCCTCCTCTGATATCTTCTAATTAAATATAAACCAACTTTTCATCAGATGGACCATGTGCCTTCTGCAGCTCCCTCATTCCCACTTAGCATGCATGCATTGTTGGCAGAAAATAGACTTACTGCTGAAATTGTTGCTACCAATTATATACCAAAATCATTCCACTGAGAAAGTGTGGACCAAACTTTTTTCTCATTAAGACAAAGTCCAGATGCTCTGTTTATGTGCAGTTTAAAATCAATGCAGTAAAATCTTCCAGATACATGTAATTTGCAATAGAAACAGGGTACAGAAGGGTAATAGTGCCACTCTTGTTTTAAATTAATGTGTGTAAAGCTAATTTCTCTTCCAAATACAAAAAAAATATTCATAGGCAGAGGTTGCTGGGAAGATGAAAAAGGACTCTGACAAGCAAGAAGGTATTATGAACACTGTTTAAGACTAGATAGTTTTGGAAAGAAAACAAAATGCCAAAAACCTGAGGAATTATGTCAAACATTTGAGTTGGGGTAGGTTTTTGTGTTGTTTGGGTTTCAGGGGGAATATATCTCCCTATAAGATGAGGGTGAAAAATAATTTATTTTGGTTAACTTAACTGTCTAAGTAGCTCCAGGTTTGATTATAGACAACAGAATCCTTTGTTTCAATTTACATATCCTCAGTAGTACAAATTTGCTTCCTGCCCTGTGGGAGCAAGCTTGCAGGTAATCGAGAGTAGCATTTTGCACAGGAAGGGGAAAAAAGCATCATTTAGACTATTCTTGTTGGAAAATTGCAGCTCAGGGGTATAATAAAGATGCCAATTTTATGAAACTGAAACAGGCCTTGGCTACATTGAATTATGAAGTGTGAGAAGAACGTGGGCAATTAATAGTAAAACTGCTTTTAAATATAAATGAGAATTTAGGATAAGGTCTTTGATGATAATCTTTTGTAATAGTATAATAAAGCAATCTGTAGTCTTTTGCCTTGCACAAAAGAGCTTATTTAAATGTCCTCTGTTCCCTTAAGACTAAGCTTAGGTATTTGAAGTGCACCATAATGTCAGTCATTATTTCCTGAGCACATTGACAAAGTTTAACTTCATTTGTCCTAAGTGCCAAATTTAGCTGGGGGCTCTCTTGGCACCACATTGTACCAGCATGCCTGTGAAATGTAAACTAATATGAAACACCTAAGTGCTCTTGCTGGTGAAGCTTCTGCTTTCACTGTCTGTGCATGCCAGATGTACTTTTCCAGTCTGGAAGATACTTCTACTATTTATTAATCAGAAATATACCTCAGATCTACGGAAAATGAGAGGGAGAGAGACCTCTTAGCAAAACCAGCTCTTCAAAAGATATCTGTTTGTAGGGCAAACTCTCAACAGAATCCTTTAGGGCTGTGTTTTGGATCATTGACATAAAGATGTCTTGATTTGGGGTGGCTTGAAATCATAATCTTAAAATTATGCATAGCAACAAAGAATGCCCAAGGTCAGTCCCATTCTTCTAAGTGCTGCATCTACACCAATGCACAATGAAATGTAGATCTCAAATGTGTTTCCCATTGGAGGACTATTTATAGGCTATCAAGAATGCAACTCTATGTCCCTGAAGTTTATAATTCATTATTTTCTTTTCCTAGGACCAATTCAAGCTCTCACTGGCAAAACCCATACTGAAATTAAAGAAAGCAGGAGCTGGCCTATTTAAGTGGTATATAAGAATGAGCTTTGGTCCCAATGAAAAGAGCTCCTTATGGAAATCTGTTTGTGTGCACCTTGAATGCAATCCCATACAGATAGTAGAGGCATCTAGTCTCCTTAAATACTTTTAAAGGGACAGTTTGGGAACCAGACATCTCAGAAACCTCATGCTTCTCCTCCCTGCTTATAAAAGAAGAGTGAGTCTTGTGCCTGCTTGAGCAATGAATGGAAGCACTGTTTGTTGTGGAAAAGAATAACTTAATACATTTTACTTTCAAGGTGTTTCAAATCTATTTGTTTTCTAACTGGTTGTGTTTCCAGTCTGCTTCTTGCAGCACAGTCTCACAAACCGGAAATCAGGGCAGAATGTGGACTCTGGCTTCTACTCTACATTTGCCATAATTGGCAGTGTCGAGAAAGCAGCACATCTTTATTATATCAGCAGGATGTGCTTTTTCTAGGGATAGGGTTAATTAGCTTTGTTAGGGCAGAGGGAGAGAAAAGACTTAAACTGGGACAGCTGTTTCATTAGACAAGCCATGGAAGAAAACAGTTGAGGTAGTGCACCCTCCAGAGTTAACCTCTCCTGTCTGAATTTGGCAAGTTTTAAAGCAAGCTTATGTGGGAAAATGCTGGTTTTTATTTTTAATGATAGAATTCTATTGCAGCCAATGAAGAGAAAAAATATATAGAAACCTTACTTTGATGGTGACCTGTGTTTTTTCTCTTGATATAAATGAGAGAATGGTTCACCTGGGAAAAGAGAGAGGGGATTTAAAACAAAATTGTAATTTATAAAACACATTACCACAGGACAGATAAGTTTCTAAGCACATCTAGTAATCTACAGCATTGCAAGGTCCAAAAAGCTTATAGCTGAAATCCATTAAGGGAATTAATATTATACAGTACATCAGAGCTACTTCACTTCGACAGAAGGGAAGTCCAGAATGAATGACCTCTCAACCAGACCGATTTACTCTAGCGTAGAAACCACCTCTGTCTCACTGCTCGGCCACCGCAATTGGAAACAAGAGATGAGTTTTTACTGAACTGTCCTGATTTGTACGGTGCTGGATGGCCTTTCTTGTTCAGACCTGCCTCAGAGAATTTACTTTCAGGATTGATCTGATAGAGCCAGATTCTTAGCCTTCAGGGCCTGGTACAAAATTCTCCTAGCTTTAGCTTTTAGACTGGATTAGGGATGAGTTTTTAAACATGTTTGATGAGGCATCTGTATTTTTAGATTTTGTTATATTTGGTGTTGTTTACATTTGCTTCTGCCTCTGGAGACATGTCACCTGATGACAACTTAGCTGTGCTAGTTTGTCTCTAAGGAGCCCCCTTGCCCTGCTTTCTGCCTAGTCATGCTGGTGTAAATCTGAAATAACACCATTGACATCTGAAAACAAGAAGTGGCCCATTCCAATGAGCGCGTTGTTTAAAAGTAAGTAATAAGTCGGCTCTCTCCTTGGCCTTGTCAGAGGCAGGGGGTGGAATATGCAATGGGTGGCTGCTGTGAGGTGGGGGCAGGGTGCAGGATGGCAAGCTCACTTTGAATGTTTGCCCTTTGAATTAATTCTAGTTGACCTACTTGAGCAGTGATTGAAGAATTTTTTATTCCGTTTGCCCCGATCTATCCCCTGGTGAGCATGTGCTTGTTATTTTTTAATGAAACCATTTTCACAGCCTGTTGTTTTAGGTGTTGAGAATGTAGGAGAGTGAGGTTATTTTGTGGTTCACAGTCTATTTTTTGTTTCTTCAGGGTTGCCTGTGCCACAAAGTTGCTTTTAACTGTGTGCTTGCAACTTCACTTTACGTTCTATCAAAACAGCAGGATTGTTTTCACAGCAGATAAAAATAGAGTGAAAAAAATCAATGATAAAAACCTCTGCCTTATAGGAATCAGAGCTGAATATTTTTCTCTTTTCCTGCGATTTCATAACTGAGTGTTTCTACCCTTTTCTGTGACTCTTACAAAAGTTTACTTGAGGAACAGCTTATTCTAGCAGTAATCTTTGCTGATGGACCTCATTTCCACCTCTCTAGATTAAGAGACTAGACATTGGATGTTCTAGGCTGAGGAAACTGTAGGAAATACATATTAATAATTAACACCTTACCTCCTGAGGCCAGGAATTTGCCATACTTGAAAAGTTCATTGATCCATCTAGTCGTCCATCCTGTTCATGATCAAAATCCTATCCCTTGCCCTTTCAACACTGGAAGTACATATGGATGCCCCAAAGCAGCAGGAAAGTCTGATTCCATTGTGCATTGAACACAGATTTCAGAGAGCCCACAGCCCCTGTGCATTTTGAAAGAGCTATTATTTACTCCACCATGCTAGCAGTTTTGTGGGAAAGGTGACATAAAAGAGAGGTCAGAACACACCCGCTGTCTTGATGACTGTTTGGATCTGTAGAGTAAGTCCCTCTTCTGAAGCAGCCAATGGCTCTGAAGCGATAGATACTGCAGAGAGAAATGGCTTTTTCCTTGTGGCAGTGGCCAGTATCCTAGCTGAAGACAAAAAGTTTACAAAGCGCAAGAAATTAGGTAACAGAGAAGCTCTGTTTAGTTTCTAACCATCATGATTTTAAAGAATAGCTGAAACAGTTGAACCCCAAAATGTCAAATAACCATGTGACTGCTATCCTGTAAATAGGATAATCTGCTGTTTTCCCTTGGGGCCAGAGTCATCTGTCACAATCTTCCCCAGTCCCCACTTCAGCTCCTTATCTTACCTGCCACGACTTGATCTTAGAAATTTGTATTTGAGAGGTGGTTAGCAGCTCTGGGGTCAGTCTCACATTATGAATATTTTCAGGACTTCTTGCTTTTGCAGACAGCCAGTCACCCATGCATTAGAAAGTCTGGTCAGGGTTCACCTTCACCCATCCAGCTCCCCTGCTTTCAGGCCTTCCTGGGGACTAGGGTCACTGGCCCTGTTTCCTCCCTGTTTCAACATGGCTGGGACCATCTCCACCTCTCTGATAGTTCCAAAACCAAATCTTCAGTTTTCAGTTCATAAGAAAGGAAGAATAAAATGACCAAGCATCCACTTAGTAATTTAAAGACCTCCCCCCCCCCACCTCTCCTGCAGTGCAAAGGTAATAAAAAAAGCAAACAGTTCTGTACTTTAAAATAAAGGTCTCCCTCTTCCTCAGTACTTTGGTCTCACCAGCTGGTTGTTTTCCCTTCTTGGCAGTCTCTCTCTACTTCCCTGCAACCAAATCTTTTTGATACAGCTTCAGGGCTTCTCACCACTGCTTCACCTGCCTTCCATTGATGTTCACTCAAATACTTCATGGACAGATGCACTTCTCTGCTCTCTTCCAGTCCCTGGTCAGGGATTTAAGTATCCAGGTGTCATGCTCAGTCCCAACTCTTGGCACATGTGAAGGAGCTGCAGTTTTTTCTGATTTATAAGCCATTTTACTGCCCAGTGTCTTATAAAGCAGGGGTGAGGAATTATTTGGGCTGGAGGGCCACTTAGATTCATAGATGCATAAATGTAAGGTAGGAAGGGACCTAAGTAGATCATCAAGTCTGACCCCCTGGCCTGGGCAGGAGAGAATACTGGGCACATATGATGCCAGCTAGGTAATTGTCAAGCCTCCTCTTAAAGACCTCCAGGGTAGGAGCCAGCACCACTTTCCCTGGAAGTTGGTTCTAGACCCTAGCCGCCCTGACAGTGAAGCAGCGCCTCCTGATGTCTAGTCTGAATCTACTCTCAAACAACTTATTCCTTGTTACTCTGGGAGGTGCACAGATGAACAGGGTCTCTTCGATTCCCCACTGGTGCCCCCGGTAAGTTTGTAGATGGCCACCAGATCCCCTCTCAGCCTTCTCTTGTGAAGGCTGAACAGGTTCAGGTCCCATAGCCTCTCCTCTTAGGGTCTGCCCTTCTGTCCCCAGATCATGTGAGTGGCCCTCCTGTGGACCCTCTCCATGCTGGCCACATCTCTCCTAAAGTGCAGCGCCCAGAACTGGATGCAGTACTCCAGCTGTGGCCTGACCAGTGTTGCATAGAGGGGGAGGATCACCTCCTTGGACCTGCTTGAGATGCATCTGTGGATGCATGACAAGGTATGGTTAGCCTTACTGACCACATCCTCGCATTGGTGGCCCATATTCATCTTGGAATCAATAACGACTCCAAAATCTCTTTCTGCCACTGTGCTTTCAAGAAGAGAGTTCCCCAGCCTATAAATATGCTGCTGGTTCTTACTGCCCAAGTGCAGTACCCTGCACTTGTCCGTATTGAATCCCATCCTATTCTCATTCGCCCACTCCTGTAACCTGTCCAGGTCTAGTTGTATTCTGCCCCTCCTCTGTGACCCTATCCTGTTAGTTGAGGACGTGTATTGCTCTTTGATGTAGAGCGCCACACCCCCACCTTTCCTCCCCATTCTATCCCACCAGAATAGTCTGTAGCCCCTAATATTTACCACCCAGTCACGGAATGAATCCCACCAGGTTTCTGTGAGCCCTACTATGTCTAGGTTTGTACTAGCTATCTGGAGGGCGAGTTCCTCCTGCTTATTTCCCATGCTATGAGCATTAGCATAGAGGCATTTAAGGCCTTGTATTGGTGCCTGCATCACCCCTTGAGTCTTAGGACCATCCGGACCCCTGTCACTTACCTGGGTACTCCTTGTGCTTCTCACCCATCTTGGTTGGGATGTGTCCTCCTGTCCTCCTGTAATCCCATCCCCAGCAAAGCTAGTTTAAAGCACACCGTATGAGATCAGCCAACCTGGAAGAAAAGACATGCTTGTCTTTAGGGGAGAGATGTAGCCCATCCCTCCCAAGCATGTCTCCTGTGCAAAAGTGTGGATCATTGTCCAGGAACCCAAGGCCTGCCTGGGCGCACGAGCTCCGTAGCTGCCAGTTAACCTTGCCGATGCAGGCCTCATATTGCTGTCTGCATCTACTTACCAGGAGAATAGAGAAGAATACCACCTGTGCCCCCAAGGCCTCAAAGTCCTTCATGATGCAGTCTGGTTTCCCCCTAGCTGCATCATTTGTTCCCACGTGGATAAGAACCATGAGGTACTGGTCTGAGGGTCGAATGAAGGCTGGGATCCTCTCTGTGATATCTTGGATCCAAGCCCTGGGCATGTAGCAGACCTCATTTGCCATGGGGTTGGGTCGGCAGATGGGACCCTCCATTCCTCTTAGGATGGAATCCCCAGTGACAAGGACCCAGTGTTTCTTCCTCCTTGTGCTCCCTCTCTGCACCATCTATGTCAGGCGTGAAGTGGCACCTTCCCCAGTGGAGGAATCCCCTTTGTCCTTCTCCTCCAGGGCTGCCAGGGCCTCGTATCTGTTCCCAAGTTGTACCTGGGGAACCTCTATCATGCTAGCCCAAGCAGCCCTGGTTCTGGTGGGTACCTTCCGCCACACCTCTGTTGTGTGTCTCTCCTGGGGGGTCTATATGCTGGACGTCTGGTCCTGCAGTGAACTGAAATAGGTGTCAATCTTGTCCTCTGCAGCTCTGATCTCCTTCAGCCTGCTCACCTCAGCCTGGAGCTCCCTCACTTGCTTCTCCAACGCCCTAAGCCAGTCACAGGAGGGACAGGCAAGAGAATCATCCGATCCCTCCCCTACCACCAGCTGCTGTGTCCCCACCAGGCCACCCTCACAAACAGGAGGGGAGGGGGTCACCAACCCTGCCATGAGCTTCATCTGGGCAGAGGCCCCAGAGGAGCCCAGGGCAGACGACAACACCGAGGCGGGGCCCCTAGCAGCTGCACTCCACGTCTGTACCATGTCTGCAGAGCTGTAAGTCTACTTCCCTCACCTGTTGGAGGCCCCTTGTTGTGGGGGTAAGTGCCGACCAGTGGTTGGCGACCACCCACAGGCACTGGTGGCGGTGTCGGCAGCAGGGTGGCAAACGGTGAGCACCCTCAGGCACCACCAACAGCCTTGGCGATATCTTTTTGTAGGAGGTGCACTGCCATGCTCGGGGGTGCACATGCACCCCCTACGTGTCACCCCTGCTGAGCTCCCTTCAATCCCAGTGCTCTGTGGGTGGCATGTTAAAACAGCATAAAAAGAATTGTCTGAACTGAGCTTTCTCTGTGCCTTCACAATTACAAGTGACATGAGTTTTGCTCTGAACAGTTTGAGGTGCAGTTTCCCAAAAACCCCTGCACTTATCTTCTTGAAAACTGACAGGCTTCATGACCTCAACAGGGGCTACCATTCCTGCAGTTTTTACCCTGCTCTGGCTTAACACACATACAAAGTCACACATCACAAGCTTTGCTTGTCAGCAGTTTGAGGTGCAGTTTCCAAGAAACCCCTATACCTATCTCCTTGAAACCTGGCAGACTTCATGGCCCCAGCAAGGGCTACCATCCCTGCTCTTTTCATTTGATGTAGGAAAGAAATGACAAAGTTATAGGCATTTTTGTGATTCCCCATTATTGCCTAAGGGCAAAATGTCAAAATGCGCTGAAACAGTGTTGAAACAGTGAAACAGTTTTGATTAAATGAAATGGAACAGTGCTTGGAAACAGCAAAATGAAACACTATCCCTTCGAAACAGTGACATGGAAGTCAAATGAAATGGTGCTGTTTTGCACAGCCCTAATGGGCCCCAGTTCCCCTTCTCTCATCCCAGCCAGGGCCTGGAAGCCACAGTACCTCTCACCTCTGTGCAGACACAGCCTAGAGAACAAGGCCAACACACCTCAGGCCCAGGGGATGCAGCAGAACATGTGATCCATCAATCCCCACCAAGCCCTCCTTGCTGCTCCTGCTGCTTTCTTCTTCCCTGCTGCTTCCATATGCTACCCTGGAAACATTCCTTTCCCCCTCTCCTCCCTGGAGTTACCATGGGGCATTTTGGGACCTTGCAGGGATGTGGGGTGGGAGCGGGCAGTGTGGCTTTATTCATACTTTCCTTCCCAGCCTAGCCTGACCTATCCACAGCTCCCCACCCCATTCCCCCTGCACCCACTCCTCTGTCCATGATTCTTCGGTGTGGGCAGAGGGAAGAAGCCTAGCCAGGAGGAGCTTCCAGCTTCTTATCCTCAGTGCCCCCTTCGGGAAGGGAATGGCTTCATGGCCACTCAGTCTGGAGCTGCTGCTGCAGCAGCAGCCAGCTCCTACTGCATAGGGGTAGTCAGATTGCTGCTGGCTTTCTGAGGCAGCTGTAGGCTGGATAGAATCACTTGCTAAGCCAGATCTTGCCTACAAGCTGTATTTTGCCCATCCCTGCCTTAAAGGGAGCTGTATTCTTTCACCTGTCTCCCTTTCATTTGTCTCTTATCTTTAACCCCTCCAACCCCTGTCCCTCTGTTCCTTTTTCTTCTCCATCCAGTAATAGGATGAGCGTTCCCTGTTACAAACCACAAGATAAATTAAGAAAAAAAGAAGAAAAACCCAAGTGAAGTGGATGGTTTAATTTTTTCCCCCTTTTTCTTTGTTTGTTTTGTTTTAAGTCTCACATTTTTAGTCAATCTGCAATGACCACAGTTGAGAAAACTCTAGGCAGCCAATGTTTTCCTTACAGAATAGAAAACAGAAACACTCCCTGGAAAAGAGCAACTGTGTTATTCCCTTATAGCAGTGTGAACCACCATAGCTGTTAAATACGCAAATTAGATGACTTGCTGGTTATTTAATGCAAGTTTAAGGAAGAAAAAGGAGTCCTTATAGCAGACAAATGAAGACATACTGCCTTATTCCTGCTTCTCGATATAACTAGGCTAGAACAGATTTTGTAATGGCACACTATTATCATAACTTTAATCTTGTTTAAATTCAAAACTCTACCTACAAGCCTTGAGGCCGAGAGGAAAGACCTTTAGTAAGTTATCTTTAGAAGGCAGATTGCATGGGAATCACTTCTCATAGTCTATAAAATCTTTTGTAATTTACACAACAGCTGTCCATAATAAAACATCAGGGGGAAAAAACCTCTTATTTGAGTCTTTACATTGAAAGAAATAAACAAATGCTACAGAAAATTGCCAGAACACCACTTACCAGCAGAAAAGTGCAAGTGCCAATTACAAGATTTTTATCATTTTACTACTAAATTGTCCCTGATGTACCCACGTTGGGAAGCAGTATGTCAAATCAAATAATTACCAACAAAAATCATATCAGAAGTATATAAGAGCCCAAACATGATTCACTAGGGTTGGTAGAAAGGTCACCAGTTGTTAGGGGGAGGGAAGAAAGACTGTTTCTAAGCATAGGTTTTGCTGGGTGACTGAACCTAATAATTTTCTGTTATTCTTCTACTGTTTATCCAGACAAGTCTCAGCACATTTTCAAGGTTAATGGGAAAGCTGGTGTAATATTACAATGTAATGGGTATTCATTTAGTTCTTGTTGGCCATGATGTGTGAACAGCAAAAACTGCCTTTGGCCATTTATCCTTTGCCCATGTAGTATACTTATCCTATGGATGTATCTTCACTAACTTAGTTTCTTAAAGTGAAATATCCCATTAGGGAAATTACAAGTTTAAGTAGCCTTGATGCCCATATCCATACATACTAGGGGTGTGCAAAACAGGCTGTATTCAATTCAGATTCAGATTCGGCCCAAATTGGGGACAGTGATTCAATTTGTTGATTTGGATCACTGTCCCCAGTTTGATTTGTCTGAACCCAAATCTGAAGATTCAGTACTGATTCAGAGAATCAGCAATTCGCCATAGACACAGCTTTACATGTTTTTCTAAATACCTTAAGGTACCAGGTGTGGCTTGTGAGCACTGAGATGGTGGGGTGCATGGAACATCCCACAGGAAAGCAGGGGTCCCCCTCATGTTCAGCAGCGAACACTGAAGCGGATTGGAAGACTTGAACAACACCACATTGAAAAAAAATGATTTATTTATTGCAGCCTTTACCTCCTTGCAGAGGCCAGAAAATGGCGGTAGGGCAGGAACTAGGCAGGGAGGAACTACAGTCTGCATTTATCTCCTCACACCTTGCAGCATCCCAAAGTGCTCTGGCACCCTGGTTGATAATCGCTGCTCCAAGAAAATGATTTTCAACCAGGGCAAACCAAGACCCTTTTAAAGGTGTCATGGTGCCGGCACCACTGCTGCTGGCATTGCACCACAACTGGATGAAATTGCCCCATGTGACTTATGTAAAGCCTAACTAGGACATGGCTATGGCAGGAAGCCGATGCTCCTGCCTGCATTAGGTTTATCAGATAAACTTAATGCAGGCAGGAGCACCTCCGTCCTGCCACAGCCACATTGTGGTTAGGCTGTACGCTTTACAGAAGGCACACCCTTGTTGAGAACCACTGAGGTAAGCTGAGGCAGTACAACAGTGTTGCTTGCCTGGGGTATTGCTACATTCATAACAGTTATGGAGGGGTTCTCTGAACCCACAAAGGTTGAGGATCACCACTCTAGGGTTTTGTTATGTATCCCTCATTGGTGAACTCGCTGGGAGTGACAGGAGGTAGGTGAATTCACAAACAATAGGAGTCAGGACAAAGCAAAAACGAAAGACTTCTAAGAAAGCCGCACTCTGTTCTTTGGTTATTTTTCCAAGTAAATGGGTTACCATAGATCTTAATTAGATCTAACATGTGTGTGTGGGGGGGGGGCGGGGTTCCTACCATTTTCAAAAAACACAGCTCTTGTGGAATTCACTCTTTATTGAGCTGGACAAGTTGCAACACATTCAGCACCTGCCCATGCCCTGATGCCATGCCATATTGCCTTGATAATGAACCAATGGCTCCAGTTCATGGCTCCAACTCTCTAACAGGTTTGGAAGTATGATATGAAGTTATTCTTTAAATCTAATTTGTCATTATGTATTTAAATATTAATAATAAGTAGGGCTGCTTGATTATTATTTTAATTTTACATATGAAATGTCAAGTTTTAAAAGAAAAAAAAACTCTAAATTTTCTCCCCTTTTTTACCCTATCAGCTCTAGTAATTGGAGAAAATTGTCTGTAAGTTGATATTTTATGTGGCATTTAATGTGACTTTACAATAGTAGAAGCCAGCAAAGACTCTGGCACAGAGATCCCAATGGCAGAAAGTCTTCAAGAGGGAAGGAAGTAGCAGCAAAAGCTGTCTGCAACTGCTCCTGGGCTGAGATCTTGCAAGTAGTAAGTTCATTGACAGTGCAGGCTAGGGCACAAGGGGAAACCAAGGCACATGCTCATCCTAAGAATCCTGAGCAGTTTTTTACTAAACTGTCAAGGGTGTTTAAAGCAGTGGCAGATCTAAAGATTAAAGATGAAAATACAAAGTGCCACATATGAAATCCCATGAATTACAGGAGGCAGATGAACTAACTTATTAGGGTGTAATTTATAAATCCATAGGGCAAATCTGGGCTATTGGTGTTGCGATAATCTCATATCCAGTATTGTCATATACCTATGAAATTCAGTGAACTTGGCTATCAAGTTTTCCTTTTTGTATAGAAAGACAGCAACCATCTTTCCCCATCATCCTCAGCAACATCTGTTTCAAGTTATCAGCTAATTTCCTCATTAATTAGAAGGCTTTAGTCTACTCTAAGTGAAGGCACTCCAGACAACAGGTGAAAATGGAGCCTGTTCCTTGGACCATCACACACCTTTATTCAAAAGGTACTTGGCTTATTTATATAGCTCACCTGAATTTGGTAGGTGCAAAGGCCAGGCAGGAAAAAAATAGAGCTTGTGTCAATAGTGATAGCAAGACACAGCTTAAAAATTATCTCAGCCATCACTAAAGTCCTCATTTCTCCAAAGCTGATCTTTGTCAAGCGTCAGCCTTATAATATTCTCCTTATGTCTTGTCTCATACCACCAGCTCAGCCATGCATTGTGCCTACCTTCATCTTTAACAGCCTACTCTTTCAAAGTGACTGCTCAAGCGTGGCAAAGTTGAAGTGCTTAGGTGTAATAGCACTCTATTGCAAACAGATCAGCTGTTTGTGAGCCCTTCAGAATCCACTTGTGGTGATTTTTAGTGACTTTTTCTGGGTTTGGTAATAGACTGAGAAAAAGTAAAACTATTGCATTGCACAGTCTAAACTGAAGTTATCAGAGCTTGGAAAAAGCTGCAAGTCAGCAACATCTATGTCTTGTGTAGCCCGGGTGTACACAGGGCATCTACCCCTCCACCCCTTCTCTGAACTGAAGAGCATCCATGCGTCAGCAGGCAGAGGTGCTGTGGGAGAGAACTGTCAACCGCACACAGTTTCCCCTCAGTTCCCTATAGAATTGGGCCAGGACCCCACTGCTTAACTATATACATGTTTATTAATATATAGATAACAATATTTACAAACTCATGAGAGAAAAAGGGTAAATACATACAATATTCAGATCACTAAATACTGTTATGTTCTACAGTCGAAGGACCCAGGCGTCCCCCACCTCAAAGGGCAAGGGTTCCTATGCAGATAGGCATCTATCGGCAACAGGCAAGTACAACAAAGGCAGATAAACAACAGGTATCAATAAGTAAGTTCAGGCCAAACAACAACAAGTAGATACAGATAAACCTCAAATAGATGACAAAACCCAGGTCACATTAAAAGATAACAAATATATATAACTATGTACAAAAATATGAAGCCTCGCCCCCCCCTTCATGTACCCACATGGCCGAGATCACCGGGTGTTCCCCTAGGGTGCCAAACCCTGGCACTGCTCCTACGGGGAGTAGGGGGAGGGTCTCAGTACCTCCTCAGCCCCTGATGCCCCCCCCCCGGACTTCTTCTCCTGTGGGGACCTGCTCCCCAGGTACTCACGAATCCAGGGAAGGAGACCGAGAGAGGCTCCCGGGGCCAAGGGGTGCCTTGTCAGGGCCATCCAGGACCCTACTTTATGCCCTCCATTGGGTCTTGGGCCATCTTGAGGGGGTCCCAAAACCCAGGCTCCACCTTATGCCCTCCACTGGGGTTCGGGCCACCTTGTGCAGGTTCCAAAACCCAGGCTCTGCAGGACCTCTGCCGCACCATGCTGGTGCCTCCCAGGTGCCTGGCCTCACGCCAGAGGGGGATAGGAAACCCGAGTAGCCTGACACTGCTCCTAGGGTTTGGGATGCTATGCACCGCTGCATGCACCAAGCCCTCAGCTGCATGCCGAGGGTAGCAGACTCAAGCCACCACTTGCGGCTCCCAGAATCTGGCGGCCCCCTTCACCACTCTGTGCACCAAGTGTCCAGGGACCTAAGCTGTCTCCCACAGCTCCCAGGGTCTGCCCCTTGCACTGCCTCCTGCAGCTCCCAAGGTCTGCTCCATGCATCACTCTGTGCACTGCTGAGGCTATAGCTGAAACCACTTGCTGCTCCAGTCCCACCAAGGGCTCTTCTAGGCTACTGCTTCTATCCACTAGGCAGCTCTCCCCAGCTCTTCTTAGGCCTGCCTGCTTCTTTGTTCCTCAATGCATCTGCCACATGCTGGGCACACAGCTCCTTTGATTCACTCCAGAGGCTCCACCTCTAAAGCCTTGCCAGACCTGCAGAACACAGGCTTCATTCAGGTCCGGGAGATTCTTTGCCCACTCCCACTTCATGTTACAGGCAGGGCTGGTCCCACCCACCCCTTACCTGATTGCTGGATAGACTCCATCAATCAAAATAAAGATCTTCCAAGCCTGTTCGAGCTGGGCTGTATAGGTAAGTCCACCACACTTGTAGTTCTTTATTAAAACCAAGGAGGAAAAAAAGCCATCCAAGCTCATGAGCATGAGGAGGACAACATTATATTTCTTTGCTGTTGTTTTTTTAAAAATATGTCCACTCGTGCTTTGATGCATCCTAAAGTGACAAGTTTAAAGTAAACTGTTCTCCTTGTGTCCTCCCTTTCCAGCTGCAAAATAACATCTTATTCCTGTTCTGAACTCCAGTAAGCACATATACAGAATAAAATACTGATTTCACTTAACTCTCTCATCTGCAGATTGCTCCCCATATGTTACATTTTGAGATGTAATTTAATAACTGGAAGAAACTAATACAGCAAAAATATTGTGGAGGTGATTTTTTGTTAGTGGTCGTAGGATGTGCCAGATTGGCAAGCAGTAGAAAGTGAAGACCTCTCCTTTTTGCAAAAGATGTGAAACATAGGTAAGCTGTAGGGTTGTGCGAAACACCATTGTTTCATTTTGACGTCCGTTTCAGCGTTTCAGAGGGAGAGTGTTTTGTTTTGTTTTATTGTTTTGTTTTGTTTCAAAACACTATCCTATTTCATTTCATCAAAACTGTTTTACTGTTTCGACAAGTTTCGATGTTTTGCCCGTAGGCTATAATGAGGAATCATACAAATGCCTAAAACTTTGTCATCTCTTGCCTGATATGGATGAAAGTGGCAGAGATGTTAGCTCCTTCTGAGGGCATGAAGTCTGCCAAGGTTCAAGGAGATAGGTGCAGAGGTTTTGGGGAAACTGCACCTCAAAGCAGTCAAAGTAAAAGTCCTCATGCTTGCTGGCAGCGGCAGCCTCCTTTCATCCCTGGTGCAGATCCAGGGGCTTGCACCCCTGGGATGGATGCAGAGCTGTCCTCCCAGGGGTGCAGGCCCCTGGAGCTGTGCTGTGGATGAGGGGAAGCTGCCACTGCTGCCTGGGACCAGCACTGGGTGCAGCCCGCACCCAGCACCAGAGAAGATTGCTGCTGCTGTCTGACCCTCCTCTCATCCAGCCTAGATCTGGGGGCTCGCACCCCTGGAAGGAGTCCCTCACAGCCTGGTAGCCCCTCCAGGGCTCTGAGCCCCTGGATCTGTGCCCCAGTAAAAGAAAACTCATCCTGCTTGTCCCACTGGGAACAGAACCCCCCGTTTGCTTCCCTACCCGGCTGCAGCCCCCCCATGTGCTCCCCACCCAGCTCCAGCCACCTCCACACACCCCCACCTGGCTCCAGCTCCCCCTCCCCTGCAGCTTACCAGCAACAGTAGCCATGCTCTTGTCCCCTTGCACAGTGGGGGGCAGTGCAGCACACCCCAGCCACCAGATATCCGCTGCCTCTGCCATAGTGCGCTGCTGCTGCCAGAGGTGGCAGATACCTGGTGGCTGGGGCTGAGCTGCACTGCTCCTCCACTCTGCAGGAGTCCAGGAGCATGGCTGATGTTTCTGGTAAGCTGCAGGGGGGCTGGAGCTGTGCAGGGGGGTATACGGGGGGGGTGCAGCCAGGCAGGGGGGTGCAGGGTGCTGTAGCCAAGCAGGGAGGCAAGTGGTGGGTGCCGGTCCCAGATAGGATAAGCAGACTGAGCTTCCTCTCACTGGGGCACAGGTCCAGGGGCTCGTACCCCTTGGAGGGATGCTGGGCTGTGCCAGACTCCTGTTGGGGGTGCAAGCCTTCAGATCCATGCTGGATGAGAGGAGACTTAGGCTGCTGCCTGGGACAGCTCTGGGTGCAGCCCGCACCCAGTGCCGTGGATGATTGCTGTTGCCACTGGTCCCAGGTGGCAGCAGCAGCCTCCTATCATCCAGCGTGCAGATTCAGGGGCTCTCAACCCCTGTAGGAGTCCAGCACAGCCCTGCTGCCCTCCCAGGGATGTGAGCCCCCAGATCTGGGCACCGGGTGACAGGAAGCTGCTGCTGCTGCCTGGGACCAGCACTGAAGCCAAGTAAGCCCAGCTTCGAAACTCAAAACGTTTCGAAATTTGAATGTTTTGAACTTCCATTTCAAATTGTTTTCAAAGCCTTTTATTTCATTTTATTTTGCTGTTTTGAGCTCAAAACACATCGAAACAGCTTCAAAATGAAATACCTGATGAAATTTCACACAGCCCTAGTAGGCAGCAGTTCAAAATTCCTCATGTTCCCAGTTAATATGTCTTAATCACAACCTGGAAGAATCATGTGAAGAAGGCATTTCAGTCATTATACTAATTATCTCTATGGCATGTATATTGTTACTGCCAATAAGCACAGACTCAACCAACAGGGAATTTGGTAATAGAATTGAATTACCAGTGAAGTTAAGAGATGGTTGTCCTGTATCCAGTGCTTATGCTTAGAAGCCCTCCTCTTCTGATCCTGGGCATAGGGGTTATTTTAGGTATATTTAAGGATTGTTTCTGACTAGTGCTGATATACACCTAGGGGAAGAAATGTGGCTTTGGTCCTATCCTTCTTTCTAGGCCCTTCTAGCCAGGCTGGATGACTGAAGTAAGTGGTACCCTTTGAGGAGTTTAGGTGCTGCAAGGCTCAAGAACTTGTTGCCTTTAATAGATGCTGAAGTCATGCCATTCTTCACCACGCCATTATATGCCATTGGCTATGTTGTGGTTAAAAGTATGTAAGTAGCCCCACTAATCAGAATCACATTCCACTTTTCCTCCTTGATTTATAAACTTATTTCATAGAAAAAAATCAGCCTTTTTCTCAGTCCCTTCCAAACTGATCACTACTGTTCAGCTTTTTTTTTTTTAGGATTATCATTATTCTCTCTGTTACTCTGTGTCTGAAGTTGTGAGATCAGTTTGATACTCAAAGCAAAAATATGGACAGATGGAGAAGCACACTTCACTTCACTACTACTTTATTAAAGAGTCTAGGTGTTTGTTAAAAAAGGTGGTGAAAAAGCTGACAGTATCTGAATTCATTACTGTGGGGTGTTTGTGTCTGTGTGTGTGTATAAGCATGTAGGAGCAAATGAAAATAGAAAATCAGAGCTGGTGTTTTAGGCATTTAGTCTTCACTGACACTATGCATAGATCACTTTTATATTGAGCAGAGTAGTATATAGAAGAAGTGTTTCAAACCTGGGCTTGTAAACTAATCTGCTAAAATAATAATATGAATAATAGATTGGGTTTTTAATTAAGGATTTGTTTTTTGAATCTAGAAACTGATTACAAGAAGCCAGTGTTACATAATGCAGCTGCAGACTTAATAAATCAGCAGCTTGGTACCTTATTTTAGTTCCTGCTATCTAATTATTTTGCCTTTTAAATCTATATTATTCTCTGCACTGCCTAGAATGATGTTTCTCAGAACATGATTTTAAATAAGTCCATGCATGAGATTTATGGTGTTTGTTTAAAAATAGGTCACTAACAGTAGGTCCTCTCAGTTGCAAAAGTAACTGCTTACTTACTATGACTTTTCAGTTGCATTAGGATAAATCCATCACCTTGCCGTACTGAAGCTGAAGTCTTATGGGTTCTGTTTACCTGTTTAACTCTCATGTTATCATTGCTTCAGTACCTGAGGTATTTTTTATATAAATTACCTACTGCTCTAAGATCCAATGAGCTATAATATTCCTTTAGTTAATTCAGGTGCTTTTTCGCACATGCACACATGCGCACATGCGCGCGCACACACACGCACACACACACACACACACACAGATGATATATAGAGAGCATTCCCAGGAATAGCATGTAACACGAATGCCTGTAAAAAAT
Source organism: Crocodylus siamensis (assembly GCF_052110815.1). NCBI lineage: Eukaryota > Metazoa > Chordata > Crocodylia > Crocodylidae > Crocodylus > Crocodylus siamensis. Next base: position 152,243,476 of record NC_143396.1, on the reverse strand, counting down.
TATACTTCTCTTGGCATCTAGTGCCACTGCAGCAAAAAGTGAATCCCTCAGCCTAAGTCCCAGAAGTGCTTCTAGTCAAGAGCTGTGATTGCAAGCATATGTATTTCACATGCAGGGTAAGGTTCATAGCCAGGTCAGCTATGGAGGAAGCATATGTTTGTGACATGTTATAGGTATTATTTTTAAAACCACTTGGACAGTTTTTAACACTTACGTAGAGCAGATATAACATTCTTGAAGCATTCTTGCTGGTCTGAAGAACTAAATAAGGCAGGAGTCAGCAGTGTTTTTGGGCAGAGTGCCAGAAACAACCACAACCTCAACTTGTAAGATTTTAGTGTGCCAGGGGCAGATGGCAGGGGACCTGCAAAGGACCTATTCCTTGTTGTGGCAGTGCAGTCCTGGCCACTTCTCTGCCATCTGCCCCAAGGCCTTCATGTGCCACACTCTGGAATGAATTCTGGGGGTTGCCTACCCCTGGAATAAGGTATTAGGTCAGAAAAAGATTGGAATGACTGTGTGGAGTTTGAAAAGATTTTCTTCTATTTTAGTGTACCTTTTCCCCTTGGTTAAAAAATATAATTAATGCTACAAAGAAATATGTAAGATATGTAGGACATTTGATGAAACAACACGGAAACAGGAAATGAGCATAGTTAGTAGTGCAAGGGGGAACAATTGCAAACAGATGTAAACCAGCATAGTATTTTATCTTTAAATTTAAGAAAATCCTCCTTTGTCTTCAAGATTATAGTATGTTGTTGCACACAACAAATCTGTTGCTGCCTCTCAAGATTTTAGGATAATTCCTACCTGGAGTTTGTAATTCTGTCAGATGCCAATAAACCCTCAGGTGGCCCCAAGCACTAAAGTGAAATATGTGGCACACAATGACTTTAACTTCCCAGTCATGATGCATGTTCTTCAGGAATAACATTGAAGGGTTTTTTCCTAAGAATCTACTGACCTTCATACCATTTGCCCATTTTTTTTAACAATAACATGTTATACCTGCGATATATAAGGTTTTCAGTTGATGGATCCCTAAGTGCTTTATAAACATTAATTAAATCTCTGAAGACCCCAGCAAAGTCGGCACGTGTTGTTATACCAATTATGAAGATGAGCAAACTGAGGCTAGAGAGTCTAAGGGTGGGATTTCACATTGCCTTCAAGGACGTCTGAAAATGTCTTTCTTGATGATTTGCCCAGGGCTGTACAAGAAGGCCCACTTCAACTGCTCAAGGTAATGGGAAGTTCTGGGTACTTGCTGTGACCCAGTAGTAATCATACATTATGTATTCCCCTCTGAACTTCTTGATCCACAGAGAAGGTGAGACTTACAACCGTCAGCTATTGAGGAGGTGAATGTGGCTCGAGTTGTGAAAACCTGGAATAAGTTCTGGAGGTTCCTGGTATAGGTCCCAGTGTGTTGACTGAAAGAGCAACTAATAGTCTAATACAAAGCATTTTTATATAATCAGACCACTTACTTGGTCTGATTCTAAAAAATATATGGATTTAGGAACCTAAGTTTAGGCAGACTTTATTAGAGAACTCTTGAACAATATGTATGGATTTTTTTTTTAATTTCATCCCTAATGACTAAGTATGAAAGATATTTATTGTTAAAATGATGGCAGACAGGGTATGCTTATTGTCTAGGGGAAAAAACCTTCAAAGTTTAAGTTTGTTACTAACTTTTTTTTTCTAATTGTCATCTGTTCATAACTCTAGCTTTGATGTAGCACTATTTTAGATGTGTTGTTATCTGTATGCTAAGTTTGGTTCATATCATATGCTGCCATTATCATGTCCCACTGACAACACAGTGAATAGAAATTTAGGTAAATATGTGACAGCAGCATGGAGGAAAGTACTCGTATGTCTCCAGTAAGTTAATCAGCTTTTGATACCTGAAAACTAACTGTAACACAGCCCACAAGACTGATGGCACAATGCTGCAGTAAATTGTTTCTTAGCAGGAAATCTACAGTAGCAGTGTAATTTGGACAATGGAGCGTTTGACAGCTAACCCATCAAGAGCAGTGCACCCTGGGGAAGCAGCTCAGTTTCGGTTTTACATTCAGCCAAGCATTGATGAAGCAGTGGCTAAATAGGAGAATCATTTTCCAATCAAATAACAGAATGGCTATTTATTCCATTGCCAAAAGGGTCTCTGTCAGATACCACTCTGTCTGAGGGCCACGCAGCTGGCATGCTTATTCAAGACAGCCCTGTGCTTGACTAGTTATTCTTTATGCATCAGATACTGTAGGCTTTTTTTCTATGGCCGAGGAGTTCGTGAAGATGATGAAAAGATTTACTTTTATGTGATATCTTCAGATTCATTAGTTCAAGGGGGCATATTGACAGGCACAGTGAAAATGTTATGGGGTCTGTGCAGATGGGCAAAGATCTTGCCTGTATTTGATAAAGAAAGAGAATGATGAGACAAAGACTATGCATATGCAGACTGACCTGGTTAATCAGTGTTTGGTTCATCCAGATGTCTGGATATCCAGATAGCTTAAACAATTTTATGGGTGTACTGTTGACTGCTTAATCTTAAAGTTTAATAAGAGATTGGGATTATCTAGATATTTCTTTTGCATAAACACATGATCTCTGAACAATACACAATGAGGAGATGAAGAATGCTGCAGCAGTTCTCTTCGAGAAGCTGGGATGCTCCTAGAAATACATATTTAAACCTTACATTTTAAAGGGAATAAATGTTATGATATCTAAACTGTCTATAAAATGAAGATGTATAGCAGAAATACTTGTCTCATTTTTATATCCCTTTACATGAATCACCCAACTTTTCCTTCTCTCTCAGTTTTTTGTGCTTTCCATTGCTGCACCACCATATTGTTTACCTTCAGGACAAGCTAGGAATTTTTTTAAAGAATGCATTATTTCCAAAATATAGATCATTTACAGTCTGTGATGTGATAACCCAGCAATTCATGGCCAGTCAGAGCCTTTAATCCTCCTGCTGTTCCACTAAAAGTTCAGCAGACTTCTGAGCTTCTAATAGTACTAAAGTTTCATAGCGGGCTACTGACACTTTTACCTAATCTTACATTTGCTTCAACAACCATAATTTTTTAGATTAATTGGATTAAAAATTCTTCTTGCACTTGCAATGACATAAATTGCAAGTATTTCTACTGACGTTAATGGCACTATTTTGGATTTATATCATTGTAAATGAGAATAGAATTTGGCCTACTATGTATGTACATACACTATTTTTGAAATCCTTCATTAGCAGGTTATGTATTACTGACATCTTTGAGGCAATGTGTTCCAGAATGATTAGGATTCAGACTTCACAGTTGAACACCCAACTAAATCATAGTCTTTTAAATAGAATCACTTTTTTTTTTTTTTTTTTTACCTATTCAGTACAATAGCTGTGTTACTTTACAGTTAAACAGTTCTTGTGAACTGGTCATTAAGGCCTCCAAACTGTCTTTATTTTCCACATCCCAAAGTGCAAATTGTGTTCAGTGTTAAAACATGCAACTGTTTTAGACCAGATTTCTTTTAGGAGCTGCGAACCAGCAGGATGGATTTCTGAATTTATGTTTAAATTTCTGTTTCACTCTTCACTTTGTCTGTGGGAAGCAAGTATGCTCTAGAAATGAGGCTCAAATCAAAATCTATAAATATGGATCTGGCATACTTAAGAGGGTTGGCCCAGATGACCCCCGAGGTCTGTGCCAACCAGGGTTGCCAACTGTCCATAAATTTTTGGACAGCCTGTAACAAAATCAATGGCTAAAAGCACTTGTCCATAAAAATATATAAATGCCTGTAAAATTTGCAGATGGTCTGTAACCCTGCTCCCCCTACTGCTGCCTACTGGGACCTTGGGGTGTTTCCAGAAATGCTTTGGATATTGTGTGCATGGGAGGGGGGGATTCTTTCTTACTTGCTCCAGAAGTGGGGGCAGGGCAAGTGAGGGAAGGCTTGACTGGCAGGGAAAGTGTCCTGAGCACAGACGGTGGGGCTTGAAGTGCCCCAATCCAGGGTTCAGGCTACCCCATGACTCCTGTCCACCTTGTGGAGCACACATGTTCACTGTCCAGTCTACTGCCTCCCTTCAGCTTCTCTGCAGAGTTTTGTAGGAGTAATGGGGAGGGGTGGATCAGAGTGTTGCTGCAGCAGGTCAGGGAGCAGCAGCTGCAGCAAAGGGTGGGAGGGTGCTACTCGCAGCCCATTTATAGCAGCAGCAGGCTTTTATCTCCCATCACCTGCAAAGAGAGGAGTGGTCAGGAGACACTTTGCACCTCAGCACTCCACTTTGGGGGGTGTGCAGTGATTGGCAAAGGTGGTGCACTGTTAGGAGAGGCATGGAACAGATGTCTGCCTCTCCTGCTTCTTCAACTGATAGAGGAAGCTTGTTTTGGGGAGAGCAGCTAGTGCCTGCAGCAGTTTCTAGAGCAAATAAACAGGTAGGCAGGTGATTACCAGTTAGACTCATTGAGAAAATTGTCTCTGTGAGTTTAACCCTGGATCTTCCTGCCCCCACTGTCTTGTGCCCAGGGATGCTTTAACTGTCATTGCTGGAGGAAGGATTTTGCTTTACAAAAACACAGCCAGAAATTAGGTGTGACAGGAAATACTATGAACTGCTGTATTTAATGATACTGGGAATTTTTAAAAGTCTGCAGCTTCTGGGGGTGTAGGAGTTTAAAGTGCTTTGGAGCCTATGAAGTATACAAGTAAACTGTGTGTATACGTTCTACTTCACAGATTAGCCCCACGTCCTCCCAAAATGCCATTCGTATCTCCTTCCCCTGCCCAACTGGCTGCTCTGGTTTCTGTTCCCTGCCCTGTGCCCCCTGCTCAACTTTCTGCTGTTTTCTGCTTCTTGCCCTATCTGTCACTATGCTGCCTGTTCTCACCCTGGTCTGCCATTTGCCAGACACAGAGGCTGCCCATGCCACCTGTGGAATGTGTGCCACAGATTGATCACCCATGCTTTACATTATGTTAAAAAACATGTCACTAAAAAGTTTTGTTGTCCATAAATTTTGCAGATTGTCAGTAAAAAAAAAAAAAAAAAAAAAATCTTGAGTTGTAAACCAATACTGAATGAAGACCTCCAACACGTGAGAGAATTTAGGAGTGACTGTGGTTTTGATCTTGCCCAGGGGGTTTTGATTTTGCCCATGATAGAGAGATGAAGTTGATTACTCTCCCATCTAGCACCTTACGCAGCCATTTACAGCCATGTATTCTAAGTGGGTCATGTTTGGTCTGAAGGTGCAAGACAAGGGAGAATCAAGACCATGACACTCATTTCCAGGAGTTAGGTTTGTGCTACTCTCTTAAGCATTTTCTATACCAAGTTGGATTGGAGCTTTTCATTTCTGTTGTAACTAATAATATTAAACTTAAGAATAGAAATGCAGAGAAGAGAAATCAATGATAAATACTGCTTCCTGTGTTCTTAAATATCGTGCAACTCTTTGTGCCGTCTACACTGTGATAGTGACCAAGCAAAGCACTATTGTTTCACACAGGGGAGAATCATACTCTACCATAGCCTGTATTGAAAATTAAGCTGTAAGGACTGTCTGCATGAGCGAAAACATGTCATTAGGGGACCCCATCAAGATATGCCAGGGACACTTGTACTTTTTGGATGTCATAACTCTACAGAGAGATGAGCATGATTGTGTGTGTGGCATTATAGAAACCTAAGCTAAATGTGGAAAGCATCTGCTTGGACTCCCTGGCCTGGATGACCAACTGACCATTTACAGCTGAGTCAGTGGAGACAGTAGCCTTCAATTTAAGCTTATGGTAAGGATCATAGATCTAGATCTGTTGCATCTAGATCTATAACAAGGTGCTTTAACTTCTCTGATCCAGTATCAACGATTTAATTAGGTACAGTTTCCACGTTTATTGAAGTTCAAGATTATGACTGTTAAGTAATGTAATAAGAAAGTTATGTGAAAGAAGGTGATCTCCTAGTGTTCTCATCCTCACCACTCCAGTTTAAGACTCTGTGTTCATTTATGTTTCAGTTGCAGTATCTCAAGAGCTGGTATTAAGTAAGCTTCACGTCTCACAATTCAAGGTGGATTGTTGCCAAAGGGAACCAAAAAATTGACTTGAGTCTGAGCGAAGTAACATTTTTTCATGGGAAATCATGGTGCATGTCCATTAAAGTATTATGGTTTGATGTGGGGACAAAAATCTGCTGAGCTATTTCACATAAACATCTTAGCAAGCTTACCTAGGTATGCAGTGATTTTAGAAAACAAGCACACACAACCAGAATATCCACGTTTTCTGGCCACATTGGGTCGTGCTGGCTTTTAACAACCTCTGAAAGAAAAGTTATTGATTTGAAAAATCTTCACATGCTTCCAAAGACATTTGTATTTTATGAAACTCTTGTGGTTTTTTTATTATTTTTTAAAAACACAGATAGGTTTATCTAAACCACTTCTGCATGCTATTTGCTGTATGTCATAACCTTATCTTCTTAGCGGATTTTCCAATAGTGCACCGTGTGCATCTGTGACTGAGACAAAATCAATGCTTATAGATTTAGCTGTGTAATCCTATCACTTGTCCTGCTAGATATGATTTGAAATGTAAAGTTCGTTAAGGCTTAAATGAACTTGAAGACTCAGAGTCTCTAAAGGAGTTTTTAGTTTCTTAGAGAGTGATCCATTTCTTATCCTTTTCCCACTTGTCATGCTGTCTGTCTTTTTTGTCTCCTTCCTCCAAAAGCACTCTGCCACAGTATTTATGTATAACATTATTTTTAAAAAAACAACAGCTACCATGCTTCTAATCATGTTTCTGTTAGTTACAAAAAGATGTGGGCCACACCTAATTTGCCTGCAAGAGTGAACTTAGAGAAAAAGAAAATCCTTTACCGCTTTTTATCATAAAATCAGTTATAAATAAATGGTGGGATATCACAGTATAGATTCCCACTGTCCCCTTCTTCAGAATGGCGCTCTCTTCCCAGTTGTTGTGTTATGCTAAAATATTTTATTTTATATTTGTTGGCATTGATTTTTTTTTGGAAGGCAGAGGGGTTTTTTTTAACTTTTAAAAGTTTTATTTTCGTTAGATTGTTATATTGATATTATTTCTTTCCCTTAAATTGGGGTAAAATATGTATGTCATAAAATATTGAACTATGATATTTAAAGCCAGCACTGCTGTTTACTTAAGAGGAAGAAATATAAACTTTGTGCCAGTTGCAAGATTTGCTAGCCCAGCATTTGTAACTAGGTGTTACTTACTGGGATTGACTTGGCAAGAACTCAGACTTATTTGCATAAGTAGAAAAGTGGAATACTATGTTTTGGGCCCTTCTAAAAACGTTAACCTGGCACTGGCCTTAGGACATTCAGAGCAATAACTAATTATTCATTCATGTGTCAGTTCCTTAAAACCAGCTGAACATTGAGATGGAGTGCTGTCTCATTCAGCTAATGTTTGCTGCTTTAATGGATTAAGATTCTGGATAGGCCTCTGAATTCTAATGTGCATGTTACAAGCTAAATTTCACCCTGTGCCTGTGAGGAGCTTGCTGCATAGCTGGAAAGTAAAGCTTTCCTAATAGGAGATGGTGACCCCTTCTTCCCTGTAGAAAGGGGGTACCTGGCAGAAATGCATCACATCTACTCAGACTGAATCTATACTTTGTGTTGTATGAATGTAGACTGAGTTCAGTCTTATCATCCTCCAGCAGCAGACTCCAAACAATTATGTCACCTCTCATGATATCAATACCTTGGCTGGGGGGAAGGGAAGCAGGATGGGTGCAGCTACATAACTTGTACAGTAGCGGTTAGGAGACCATGAAGGGATTGGCTATGGAAGAGTCCTTTTTGGAGTTCTTGAACTCAAATCTGTAAACGAGTCTAAAAGGTTCGGTATGCTTCCATCCACCAGATAATGAGCCAAAGGGTTCAGTTCCCAAACTCCTTTCAAACTGAACCCACAGAACTCCACATACTTAATCCCTATGTCTCACTAAACATCTTGGCTATAAAAAGCAATCTAATCTTGGTTTACCCCTAGGGTCTGTCAAGGAGTTGCAGGGTAATGTGAAAAGGAAACTGAGAGTGACTTAGCAGTTTATTTTTAGTTTTCTTGAGGATCCAAGTTCCATGCCTTAAATCAAGGCTAATTCTAACGTTGTTATGGGTACTTTTGCTTACTTAGCTGGAAGACAGGCTTAACACGTCATCTTTGTGGCAATGTTTGTGACTTAAACCTGTTGATCCAGCCAGGATGACTTGATTAGGAGCTGTCCAACCAGCAAGGATAATTTAATCTGTATATACATAGGAGACTTCTTCCAGCTGGTTTATTTTTATAACCCAACTATACTAGAATAGCAGCAGAAAAGATAAGTGTGTTTGATCCTGGTAAGTGTCTTAGATCATTCATATAACACTCCCGTCTAGCTCCCAAGTGATATAGCAATTGCAAAAAGATTGCTAATAGGGTGATTTTTGTCTCTGAGAAAGATAGCTCAATAGAAAAATCTTACTTTGAAAAACATTATCAATGTGGGCACTTGCCTGCTTACATATATTACAGCCTCTGGGTTGAGCTTTGATGTAAAATTTTTGACTGGCAAAAATAATTTCCCAGAATGACCTTTGGCCACAGTTCACCAGTTTAAATACACATCCTGTAAACCGAATGTATCTGCCAACACGCAAAAAAGGTTCAGCCTTTGGATGAAGTCATGGTGTGTTGGGAGATCACTAGGTGTTGGGAGACAGCCTTCTCTGCTGTTGGGGAGGTAATTAATTTCAACCAATCACAAAAGCCAATATTTGTATGCAGTGTATACATTTCTAGAAAGGCGTTGGGATCTGTTGCTGATTTATTAATAGGGACAAACCCAAAGTATATGTTCTGATTGTAGAACTGACTGTTGAAGCAATCATGGTTCAGAGGTGAGAGGTACTATGTTGGGAATTGTTTGATATACTTGGGGCTAACTGAGAAATATGGGCCTGGGTTTCCATTTCAATTGGCAAATTTCAGGAAAGTTCACACTAGTGGGTTTCTTATTTGGGGGTACTTCCAGTTAATAATGATAATTAGCAGCCATGAAGATACTGCTTTAATATATAACTTATCTTCACATCCTGCTTATGAGGTAGGTTTGATTCTCACTTTGCAGACGTGAAATTAAGGCAGAAAGGAATTATGTGACCTGCCCCAGACCAAAAAACATTTCAGTGAGACATCCAGAAGAACCCTTGTCTTTACTGCTATGCTCAGTCAAGTGCAAGTGCAAGTGCTGCCTCTGCTAGGCAACACTTTAGAATGCAAGATGCAGTTAGTGGAAATGAGGAGTCCATCCATTGACATGAGGGACTGAAGATTGTACCACATCTTTGCTCTCAAGCCAAACAAGGGACTGAGTTCTATTGGAAGCTTTCTCCAGCACATTATTCTGAAAAATTAAAGTAGCTGCTACTGCAGCACCAGCTGTAGAAGAAGCAGTGTCTTGGGCTTAAGTGCTATTTAAGATGACAGTGAAAATCATCTATTTTAATAATTGATTGTTCAATTAGTAAAGCAAATGTTAAAAAATTAGACAACTTTTTCTATCAGTGGTGGCATGGAACAGTTGGCTGCAGATCATTAGCAGTCTGAGACTAAAAAACAGAGTTTAAGAAAATCTTACTTGGTATTCCTGTTGCTTGCTTTTTTTCCTCCTCCTCCACTTTTTAAAATTGTGTGATATAATCAGACAGCCAAGAACATGCCATGAATAATTTTAGCTGGGATTATCATAAGGTAGTCTGAAATCGTTAGATGGCAGAGTGGTTTTGTACCTTGTAGACCAGGGGGTCAACTGGGGGTACGCATATCCCTGGGGGTGCGTAGACCAGTCCTAGATAGGGTATGTGGAAGCAGACAGGGAGGTAGCGCTGCTGCCTCCCAGGAGCAGGGCCAGGGTGGGATGAGGGCAGCGACGCCCCTCTGTGGGGAGGGAAAGCTCAAAAGCAGTGGCCGGTGCTGCCATATACCAGCCCAGTGAGCTTCCCCACCCTGCAGAGGCTGCTGCCCTCACCCCAGTCTAGTGAGCTTCCCTGCCCCACCCTGGCCTTGCTTCTAGGAGGTGGTGGCACCCCATCCCTGCCTATCTGCTCTGTGTCCAGCTGCATGCCACCCGCACTCAGCATTCAGCTGCACAATAACCCTCCCTGCCCCCCACTCATTGCTCGGCCACATGCTACCCTTCCCTCCACACACACTTGGCATCCGGTCTCATGCTACCCCCCTCCCACCCCACTTGGCGTCCAATTGCCAGGGGGTACTTAGACTAAAAAAGGTTGAAAATCCCTGTTGATAGAACACCCAAAGTAGATATATATCACAAGCTTTCTTGAGCCGAAGCTTACTTCATCAGATGCTGTAAAAGGACTGTGGAAAGCAGAGTATACAGAAAGAGAAATTAGAATACAAAAGCCATGGAAGAGGGGAGAGGGGCTGTGTTGGTAGAGGCAAACAAACAAGCAGTACACCCATACAGACAAAGGAGTAAAATAAACCCTAATTCAGGTCATTTGGATAAGAATCCATAGTCCCTGTTTAGACAATACTTGACACAGTCCAGTATCTGGATGATTTGTTCTGCAACTTCCCATTCAAATTGGTTTTTAAAAGTTTGCCTTCTGAGACCAGCCACCCTTAGGTCATCAGTGGAGTGGTGGCCATGGAAGTTAAACTGTTCTGCCACACGCTTGTGGGTGTGGGCAGTGGAGTCCCTCAGGACCCCTGTGGGCTGGTGCTGTTCAACATAGTTTCATAGTTTCATAGTAGCTAGAGTCTTATGACCCCTGCCACCCCCAGTGCTGCTTCCTGCCCATGGCAGGGGGTCGGACTAGATGATCTGTCTAGGTCCCTTCCAACCCATTGATTCTATGATTCTATGATACACTTGCATGTCTTTCTGCAGCCAGTGTCAGGCCAGTGTTCATTCATTCTGTCACGTAGGGCTGTCCCAGTCTGTCCAATGTAGACAGCAGAGGGGCACTGTAAGCGAGTGATGTATACATGACATTGATGGAATTGAAAGTGAATGAACCTTGGATGTTAGAATTAGTGTTTTTTGGTTCAGTGATGATAAAGTCAGTATTGATGCTGAGGCACAGAAGGTATCTGTGTCTGTTGCAAAGCCTGGTGCCTGAGTGAGACTGGGAGTTAGGTGGCCTATTACTTGAGAAATGCCATTTGAGGTTGGGGGGCTGCCTGTAAGCCAAGACTTGTTTGTCCCCCATGATTACTTTGAGACAGTCATCCTTTTCCATGGGGGGTTGGAGGTCATTAATGATATGTCTAGAGTGTACAAGCCAAGGGCTGTAGCTGACAACCAGAGGGACTCTGTCCTTCTTGCCAGGTTGATACTGTAGCAGGTCAGAGCAAGGCCCAGAACTGGCTTTGTTGATTTGAGTGGCTCCAGTTTTGGATCTGTATTATAATTGTAGGAATCCTTGTTCCTGATACTTAAGTGTACATCCTAGTTGGTAGGATCAGAGCTGATGTGGTTGTAACATAGAGCTTGGCTATAGACAGTGTATTGAATGGTGCATTTAGAAAGAAAGGTGGTGGCATGAAGGTAGCTGTGGCAGTCAGTTGGTTTCCAGTAGAAGGTGGTGGCAATGTGGCTATTGCAAACTTTCACTGTAGTGTTTAGAGATGAATTTGCTGGGTGGAGCATTCCAGAGTTAGTTTGTTGGAGTGGTAGAAGTTGTTTAGGTTCTGGTGAAATTGCTCTAAAGATTCCTTCCCATGTGTCCATACAATAAAGATGTGGTCTATGTACCTTAGGTAGATAATGGGAATTAGAACACGAAATTGCAGAACAATAAAATCATCCACAGACTAGATTGTGTTTGTATGTGGTTTAAACAAGGACTATAGATGCTTATCCTCCCTGTCCTCCCCCCTCCCTTTCTTTCGTATTGTGATTTCTCTGCCCTTCCTACACTCTGATTTCTGCACATCCTGTCATGGCATCTGATGAAGTAAGCTTAAGCTCATGAAAGATTGAGATGGATGGATGGATATAAAATACACACACACTTTAGCTAGCCTATAAGGTGCAAAATTTACCCTGCCTTCAGATCACCGGTAATAGAGTCCACAAACCAATATACTCTGAGTAACATTGGAGCATCAAACTCTTGCAAACTTTAAGAAAGAAAAGCAGGAAAACTGGAATTCTTGGGAAGGAGCATTGAAAGACCTTTTTCTTCAGCTGTTTCCTATTTGACTTCACAGTGTCATTGGTATTGTATTTTTGCAAAAGACCTCCAGAAAGGAAACTGAGTGATTTTTTTTTTTTAAATAAGGTACACAGACCAATTCATTGTTCATTACAAACTTGCCTGTGACTATGTTTTTTCCTTAAAAATGTAAATTTGAAAATGTTCAAGCAAATTGCTTTTGTTTTACCTTGTACAAAAGCACATAGCATAGACTTTCAAAGGTTATCTACATCAGTTGCAAGAGTTTTAATGTTGTGGCTGAAAGGGTTGCACAATTCCTTATCAGAAGTTATATAACAGCTGGACCTCTTCTGAGTACTTCATTACACTCTAGAAAGTTAATGTTAAAATCAGCATTGTAAATAATGTGCCAGCAATCTTTCTTCCACACTATCATTCACTGTTCTCTATAGTACTTCCAAACAAGGTTCTCAACATAGCTCATAAACATCAATTGATTAAACCTCACTATACTCCTGGCAGTTATGCATAATAGGTATCATGTTGTTACTCCCATTTTTCAAGCAAACACTCCAATTGAAAAGAGGCAGTTTATTAAATGGATGTACCCATATATTAGGCTCTTTTCTTTTTGAGAGAGTTGTGACTGTCATGCAGTAGTGTTTGTGCTGTCAGTGTCTTTCAGTCGGTAGCCCAAAGATGTGGGAATTTAAACTAACACTTTTTTCTGTATCTCTAATTTGGGGAGCAGGAAGACGAGAAAGTTAAGACAAGCCAGTGGGGTGGGGAGGAAGAACATATATATGAACACAAATGCATGACAGGCATGAACATATGTGCACACACAATAACCCTTGGAGACCATCTTCAGTTTGACCTTGGTGTTGACATCACAGGACATAGACAACAAAATCCTCAATAAGGATCTTAACTTACTACCAAACCATGAATGACTTCAGAGGCAGAGGATCAGAATGGGATGCTTCTATGAAAATAAATGTGAGGAAGGTGGGGCATGATTAAGGAAGTAGTTGAGTGACTTGATAAGAATCTGTGGTGGTAAAAAGGACACCAGGATTCATTTTAGCTTCCTGGCAGCTTTTTAATAGGTTGGGGAAGGAAAAATAGCATGAGGCCAGAGTTAAATATAAAGAAAATAATAACAGCAAAAGTCAAAAAATATAATTATGAAATGGAAAATAAGGGAGGCATCTAAGTAAAAGTTAAATTAAAGAATCGGTGGAGAAAAGATTGACTAAAAGAAGGAAAAGGCAGGAGATTCTGCAGGAAAAAAAGAGGCAACTAAAAAGGTTAATCATTTTGCTTGTGTATTGCATCCAATTCCTTCTCTTCTCATCATCTTTTGCCTTTTTTCTAGATTCTAAGCTTTTCAGTGCAGGAACTTTTAATATGTGTTTTTATAAAGCCCACAGGCTGAGACCTTGTTCTGACTGTGGGCTTTGAAAACAAACTCCATAGCAATAATACATGATTATTATATTAGTAATAGAAACACAGAGAGACATGTATGTTTGTAATGTTGGAAGAAATCTTAATAAGATGAATTTGTGGGCAGGTTATGCAGTCAAGCACATGGTAAATTGCACATGTATACTAATACAACCTGCTTCTCTGGTTATCGCCAAAAATCACCTCACCATATCTGGAATTAGTAGATAGTACAAACAAGCTGGTTAAAAATATGTAATACACGATCACATGGCTCTCTTACATTTTATATTATGCTTTCGTATTTCGTGCATGAGTATCACTACTACAGCTACCTTTGTCTATCTATTTTAAATAGATACACATTCAGAAATGTTTAACTATACTTTATTTGGGGGGGGGGGGGGCAAGGAAAGATTGGAACATTTTCCTGGGAAGCTAATTTTAAAGTGCAGCACCTCAAAAGCTGTTCAGGGGTTTCAAGAGCTCATAGATGTCTAAGGAGAAAGATTTTTGGCAGAATGCAAGTGAACTGATCAAAGGTGTGAGATAAATGTATTTATCACATGGCTCTGCAAGTTACTACAGAAGTATTCTCCTCGCATATGGGGTCAGTTCCTCATTCAAGCTCAGCTGGCAACTGCAGTGTTACTTCAGTATGTATTAGTAAATATAATCTTTTATTTTTACTCTTGGTTTGAAATAAATATACAGAGAGGCTGTGCAGAGAGCGTGGTATCATTCAAGATAGGGATAGCTTTCTGCTGTTTTTGCTCTCTCTCTCTCTCTCTCTGTATCTCTCTCTATATATATCTATCTATGTATCTACACACACACACACACACACACACACACACACACACACACACACACACACACACACACACACTAGCTAATTGCCCATCAAGAATGACAGGGAGTGTTAACATCCCCCCCCTTCACCTCCCACTCACCCTTCGGGACCAGCCTTGTAAAGACTCATACCGCCTCCGCCTCCAGCGTGGGGGCTTCCTCCACTCACCCACCTCAGCCTCGCAGAAGGGCTTCCCTGTACCTCCCCTCCCTCCCCACTGCCTCCCCCTCCCTGCCAGCTGGTGTTGGGGCTCCCTTCCTGCTCCCCTTCCTCCCTCCCCACCACCCAGCCCTGACAGCAGCCGCCACTGTGACCCCCTGCTTCACCTCTCCCTGCCCATTGCCTCCCCCCCTGCCAGCTGTTCTGGGAGGTGCTGTCACCGTGACCTCCCATTCGCCCTCAGGCAGGGAGGCGTGGGGAAGCCCCGCTGCTTGGGCGGCTGGGGCGTGTTCACCTCCGCCACCAACTTCTGTGGCAGCAGCTCAAACTTGTGCCCGTGCAACCCAGACCCGCATAGCCAATTGCTGCCCAACCTCACAGCAGCACATGCACAGCTGCCCAAAAGCATTACAGACAGACACACAGACAGACATATGGACAGACGGACTAAGCCCTTTATTATATTAAAATATTACTGAGGCATTGGGCTCAGTGGGAGTTCTAGTCATAATTTATGCCTGAAGTATAGCCGTGGGTTCCATGCAAAAGGCAGGGCAGGGAGGCACCTTAAAGACCAGCTTTTTCAGAAAGATGTAAGCTTTCATAGGCTACTTCAGATTGTATAAATATGGTTATCCATCTACAAATTTTGGTATTTTTCAATATAGCTCCAAATTTTCAATTAGCTCCAAAATAGAACAAATAGCTAATACCTATTTATCTAATGCTTGTCTTGTCAGTGTCATGTAGCATGTGTAGAATAAATTGTTCCTGAAGGAAAAATACATTAGGATGAAGAGGGGAGTCTTTCCCTGTGTTAAAAGGACATGTGAAAAGCTACAGTTTCTTTGAACCTGAATGTTGGATATAGTGGATATAGCATCCATTATAGTGTAGAGGTTTGTCATGTTAGCAATGATGTTCTGTTGTTTCGCTTCACGTAGGCCTAAAAAATATGGAAGCCAAATACTTAAAAAGCAGCTGTTCTTCTAAATGTATTAATCAATTTACTTTAGGTAATGTAGCCTATAAAATTTTAATTTTGGATTAAATAAACCATATCCTTCAGCATGACTATTGCACCTTGACATTCAAAAGATGAAATATGGGCACATTTAGTGAATTTCTTCTTCGGGATGCTCCAGTAGAGAAGGGTCAATAGTTTCCTAATGAAAGCAGTCAATAGCAATTTCTCTTAGTAAGCACAAAGAAATTAGCATTAAACAACAGGCATCAGTGGCTGGTGTTTATGCAATTATGTGGTCGGATTGCTACATGCGTTAGGAAATAGGTCTAGCAGGGGAAGATATTGGCTAGTCAATTGATAGGAAAATGTTTAATTATATTGCCACTAGTTAGGGGTGTAGTGTCAAAAAAAGGAGTGCAGACAACTTGACAACAAGCGTACAAATATTTGTCTATGTTTTCACACACCAGTATGATTTCTACAGTGCTTAAATTTTGCATTTTAATTCTAAAGATGTGAAATTGAACAGATGTTTTGCACTGCTAGGATGAGATTGAACCCCTAACCCCGCAGGAATGAGTTATTTCACAAGTTCAAAGCTCACCTTAAAAACTTGGCAACTCTGTCTCAGACAGACTGATAAGGCTACATCAGTATTTTTTTACACTTCTGCAGGGACCAGATCCTCAGGCAGGTGTAAATAAATGTTGTTCTACTGATGGTAACTGAACTATCCTGTTTAAAGTAGTTGGATCTTGCCCTGCTATCTGCAATGAAAGGCATTCTTAGAATACTGCTATCCTGATGGAGAGCTAGCTAGAGAAATAAGTGAAGCAATTTTCCCCTGTCAAAGGAATATTACACTTGGAAGTCAGATCCAGGTCCCACTGAAGTAAATGACATTCTTTTCATTGATTTAGAGAATTTCTGGTTCAGGTCCTAAGATGATACAGTAGTGTTTTTCAGGGAGAAATATAGGTAGTTACAGAAGCTGCAATTCAGAAAGTATCCAACCTTTCCAGACTGATTTTTTTTAAGTTTTACAAATCCTAATTAAAGTTTGTGAAGCAATCTATTAAACAGAGAAAGGTCACCTGCGTAATGTATAACATTTTAATAAAGGCACATAAAAACCTAAAAAAAAAAATCAATGAACACCTGCTAGCTCTTGCTTACTCGTGTTTATTTTGGCATCAAATTAACTTTTGACTTACAGTGCAGTGTCAGATGTAGTGCTCAGATGTGAGAGATCGGAATTCGAAAGTTTTCATTATTTTGTGTATGAAATGTAAACAGCCTTGTAGGTGTTCTTTAATTTTTAATCCCTACAACTTGTTTCTTTTAAAGCTTTTCTCTACCCCTATAGACAAAATCTTCTGAGAAAGCCCTGTGTCACCCATTTGTAAGCTGGCAAAATCTATACTATATTGATTTGAAATAGGCCAGGAACAGAACTACTGGCATACAGGAGAATGAACTAGCTTTTAAATGCACCTGAGGTGAGAGGAGCCCTTCATTCAGCTAGAGTTCAGAGCATTTCTTCATGGGATCAGAATGAGAACAATAAAAAAGCTGAAACTGATATGTAGAAAAACATTCAAAATCTTACAAATGAGTCTCTTTCAAGATGGAAAGACATTTATGACTATCACTTGGTGGTTTTGTTAGTTTTTCATTTTAGTTTATCTAGTCCTAGTAGAAATTACAGCATTGTCATTCCTGGGGATAGAATCCCTTCAATTTGCCCACAGAACAAATCCAACATGGGTAGTCCACAGAACAAATGCATCATAATGTTAGCTTGTCCCTGTGGCTTGCTACCAACATACTTCATTTCCAGGCTGGAGGAGATATTTTTAAGAGTGAAAGGATTGGTTTCAATATAATTTGAAGTTTATTGGTGAAAAGCTCTGGAATATACTTCTACCAAAACAGCAGTAGGCCTGTTGAAACTTAATTGTATCTATTGTATTGTGTAAACCATGACATAAACCCAAATATCTGTAGTTTTTTATATATGTGGTTAGATGGTGTGTTTCTGAGAAGTGTTTTGAAATTCACTGGGAAGTAATCTGGAGAACATTTCCTTCCTGTTTGGATCACCAAACTTGTCACCAAAAAGTTTGTTGTTAGAATAGAATTCATGTGCACCAAAAACTCTTATAAAATTGTGAGCCAAAATTAGAAATTTGCTGTGAGGCATTAAAAAAGAGGTTCCATCAACTCTCCTTAGAAGAAGTTAGCATCAATTAAATGTGTTTTAACTAAAAACTGTAAACTGCACCTGTATCACTGCCTGTTCCAAACATGGAAAAGAAGGTGTGTTTTCAAGTGTGTTTTCAGGTTTACTATTAATTTCAAATGAATGACTCAGTTCCCATGATGAAGAGCACACAATACTAAAGATAAACAAAATGCAGTATATAAATACCTAGATACATGGGTGTAAGCTACTAGTAGAAAGATATAAACCGTACAGAAATGACCTCTTGCCAAAATAATCTACTTTTGCTCAAAAGTTACCTAGGGGGAAAATATTCCTTCTTAATCTTCCCATCTGCTTATTAAGACAATTGAACTTTTGGGGAAGAGATTGGGGGATGGAATAAAACAGGACAAATACACTACGTGTTTGTTATTGACTTAGATACCAACTATACAGTCTATTGATTAGATATTAAATTGAAAGATGTATGAGATCATGAGGCTAATATCAACTATGTGTGTTCCTTCTTGCTTGGATGGCTTAAAGATTAACCTATTGTCTAATAACATCTCAAGAAATTCTAAGTGTTGAACAATGTTAAAATAAACCCACGAGGCAGCATAAATTTGGGATGAAGAGAGAATAGAAATTGCTTTTATTTTTATAATACTGCAGTATTCAGTCAAGGTTTTTTGATAGTTACCAAGACCCATTTATTTACGCGCTCACTGCTCACTACTTTAATGGGCAAAGTAGAGTAACACTTGTGTCTGATGTGTATGATATACTTTCAGAGCAGTTGTTTGATGAATACAGAAATTCAAAGACACGGGTAGGCTCTGAAGTGCTGATTTCATTCTTGATAGCCTACTGATTCACCCAGCAAAAGAAACTGTTAGGGCAAAATTCTTCTGGCTGATTCATTCCATGGGTCTTTAATTCACAGGGCACATTTCTATTACATATTCTGCTCTCATTTTCTGCTGATGTTAATGAAAGCTCTACGCAGAGGATTGTGCCGTGGAGATCTGCTTTGGCTATCAGAGAGAATTTTCTTTTAGTCGGTCATGATTTTATGAATAACAAGACAGAAAATTAATAAAGCCCATGCTTCACATGGTACTCTTGTGGTGATCTAGTTCAAATGCAGTTAAGTCAGAGTTAAGTTCAAAACCATGCTCTGGGCTATACTTGTCATAGGAGTACTAAGAAAAATGCCGTTTTCATGATTCCATGCCCACACACCTTGACTGTCTTCTGCTGCACTGTGTTCCCTGTGAATGAGAACTTCAGGAAGCATGAGCAGAGCTAGAAACACAGGTTCCTATTATCAAAGCAGGAAATGAATACCTGTTAACAGCATTGCTTAATTTTATTTTATCATTGAGCCTAAGGCCTCTAGCTACTTAATTTTTAAATGTCACATAATATATAACTTTCGGTATAACTTACATTTTAGATGCAGGACTCTAAAAGGCAAGCCCCCTACTCTCTGCACTTGGGCAGCGGCTGCTGTAGCTCCTACTGGAGCATTGTGAGTGGTTGCTGTTGCTGAGCCCAGGCTCACTGCACGCTGCTGCAATACTCTGACCAGTGTGGATGCCATGAGGCCACTCCTGGTGCCCTGTGTGCACCCCCTCCCCTGACATATGCTTTTGGGCTCTGAGCTATGCCTCCCATGGCCTTAGGGAGTTCATTTCACTCACCTTGCTCACCCCCATCCCCCACAGATAGACTACGGGGCATGGAGCTGTGCCTGCCCAGCCCCCTATGCCTGGGTTGCACAGAGATATTCCTGCTGAGGAAAAGACTCCTGGGTGTGGGGAAAGGGCCCCACCAGCACCCCCTCCAAGTCAGCACCTGGGGCTGATGCCCCCTTGCCCTGCCCTAGTTACACTCCTACCTAGAATCTCTTCTTTCTAGGCCAACTACCACCTCACTGAGCTTCTGGCTTGCTCTCTTCCCCCTTGACCCATGTATCTCTTTCTTGTGGCTGCTCAGGGCCTGGGTAATGGCTGATCTGGGGTACAGCAGCTACTGTTGTGCTGGCAAATCAGAGAGACACAGGTTTAAACCTCTTCTAAGTGAGAGGGGGTCTATAATCCAGGTTGTCTGGCTTCCCAGGTGAGTGCCCTAGCCACTCAGTTTCTGGGGCTGGGAACAATGAGAAATCTATGCCCCCTGTTTCTGAAACTAAATCCAGTAGTCACGCATTTTGAGTTTCTACAGCTACTGCATATCCCCCAAAGTGTTTGTATGCTGTACACCTATGTAGTTGACCATGTGTACAAGGCTGCAGCCCCAGAAATAGAATTCGTCTGGGTGTATAAGTGCCAAAAATGCTATGTAGGGCACCAAGAAGGGAACAGAATGCCACACTTTATCCTTACTTAGGCTACTTCTGAATACAGGGGATACATATAAGGAATTCCCATCATATTCAAAGGCATGATCCACCTGTCTGACACATCATTATGCTGAATTTATTTATTATTGTGATATCATCACAGAAGGGACACAGCTGTGAGAGAACTCGTGGTAACTGTAATACAGTGCCCTCTCAAATTTCCTGACAAATTTGATATATTCAGAACACAGCATACTTTACAGCTATGATATTCAGATGCTATATAATGATGTGTGATTTCAAAATTCTGCCATAACTACCAGCCCACCCACCCCTACCACGACAAGTGAAGATGCCTGTGTTATATAGAAATTCATCCAAGCACCTGGCTTGTGTTCATTTTTGAACACCTCTCAATCTACTCTACTTACTCTAGGGCAAAAAGCCTGACAATGACATGCATTCACTGCAGGAGTCTCAAATCATTCCAGAAATACTCAGTCCCTGGTGCAGCCTCAATTGCTATTAGAACAAACCACCAAAAGATTCCAGTCTTAAGTGCAACTGGAGCAATAGTGACATGTAATGCTGTGATCACATGAAGGCTGCATTCCTGCTTCTCTCTCCTCTTCTCCACTTATGTCGAAATGAAACAAGAACTGTCCTCCGCACAGTCACTGGAAAGATAAATAATAGGCAGTTCACAAAGTATGCTGGTATTATTCTGTTGATATTGACTGGCAGTACCAGGATGTTGCAGAATTCATTTTCTTTAGTAGACAGCTGATCATCAGTGACAGCCCTAATAATGTTTATGTCATAAGACAGGCAAAGAAATACCACAAATGGATCAGACACATATATAAGTGCTTTGAAAACAAATCTGTTAATAGAAGGATAAGAGAAAATTGGCAGGAAGATGTGGTTTATTGAATGGAGATTTCTTTTCCCAGTTTTTAATTCTCTTTTTAATAGGGGTAGTCCCTCTCTGGAGAACCACGTTCAGAAATTTGTGGGGAGAAATACTTTATTAATACGAATTATGATGATATGTTTTGCCTAAGTGAGGACTGAGGTCAGAGAGCAGGATTTGATTCAGGTCAGTAGTGGTTGAAGGTTGCTATGCAGCTGGTGGCTGCTTGGAATTTTTTTATATACATAGTGCCATAGAACAGTGCATTGCAATTTATAAGCAAATGAGATTGCAAGGTCATTGCCCCAGAGGCATAAAATCTAAGGGCCAAATTTGATCCTACAACAGTTATTTTTGTGTAGGGGACTGGAAATGCTGCAATTTTCTGCTCAGTGGGGTTCTTCCATCAGGTTGGAGTGTTAGTGAACTGGAAGGATTCTGTCCTCTTGGCCTTTGACCCCTGAAGATCCTTGTGGGCGTTGTCGTAGCAGGAAGAATCAAGGCACACTTATGCAGAGGCACTTTGCTTTCTACCCTCTCTAATCATCAAAGCTGAAGGGTTACTTATTTGAGTATGGCTTTGCAAAAATGGACATTTATTCAGGATCTAAGAAGGGTGTTAAAGCTGTATGCCAATTGGAAATGGTATTATCACAGCAATAACATAGGGGAAAAGTAAAAAGAAAGAAAGGCCTAAAATCAAGAGGTATGTCATAGTTTTAACTGGTGAGAGAATAAGGCAAAAAAGTAAATATCATGAGGCAGGCTATACCAAACAGTGGGCTCGCTTCTGCTTTCATTGATATCAAGGGGATTTTCAAACTGATGTCTATGGAAATAAGACCAAGTTCAATATATACAAGACACAAGAGCTAGTATTTGGTGTGAATTTTAGTCCTATAATAATTTGCTTCACTGGAAGTAGTTTAACAAAGTGTAATTTTTGTTGGGGGGCGGGATGAGCAGGGGAGAGGAAGGAAGGGGCTAAATTATATATAAATTCTGTTTTTCCCCAAGATCCAGAATAAACACAGAATCATGAGGTAATAAAGTGTTGTCCTCATTACTGCAGAATCATGCAGTAATGAATGCTAATGCACAAGCTCATATATTAGGACAAATTGAAAAAAAATGGAAAAAATATATAGAGGATATGGAGCATTGGCCTCTTGGCTAATGGTTCATGTCTGGCCCAAGGTAAGCCAAAGGAAAATTGTCACCAACATTACCATCTGAAAAATATTTGATAGCCTTCGTGAAATGAGTCTCAGTGTCATTTCTAGTGGATGCTTACCCACACACAGAATCAGCATCTAAACTGGCAATTTTCTGCAGTGTTAGCACTGAGGCCAAATATTAAATTGGTGCAGAGACAGGCTGAGATTTTGCATAAAAATCTAGTGGGGTTATTAGACTGGTTGATTTTAATGGAAGATCTGGGTCTAAATCACCTTAGGATGCTTTGAAACAGTCAGTCAGAAGGGCAGATACCCCTAGAAATCTTCCACCCAGTTAGTAGCTAAGGATGGTCTAGTAAATAGGTCATTTCAGTGCAGCCCCCAGAGACAGGATTTTATTCTTGGCTCAGTTGCAGACTTTCTGGTTTTAAACAAAGTCTTCAATCTTCTCTGTGCCTCTCTTCTGAAGATTCTCTCTCACAGGTACGTTGGGAAGTTAAAACCTAGTAGTGACTGTTAGATACTTGGGCTGTACAGCGGACAGTTCTGTATGAAAATATAGAGAAGCATCTCTGCAGCCAGGGTGGAAGGGGATTATTCTGCTGCATTGAATGTACCTGTTTCATGGATAAATAGAGGATTCTGGAGTCATCAAACTGATGTTTTTGACAGTATTTTGTTTATACTAAAAAGAAGGGAATAATGATGGTGTTAAGGGAACAATTGTTGACAAGCTTCTAAGAGGATATTAAAAATAACAAATAAGAGAAATATTACAATAAATGGAAAGTGGAAAGAGCACAGTATTTCTTGACATTGTTCTTTCAACAGGAACTAAGCTAGAAAGTAATTATCTCCATAGATGACTGCTATGATCTGAGCTGCAATAATTTATGGTTGAATCAGTTCTCACACTCATCATCAACTTGTTTAAGGACTTAGCATTTACAGTGCATTTTTTAAACCCAAGGTAAAGCTTCATATTCATGATTACCTTAATGATTCTGTTCCATGACTTGGGGTTCAGCAGAGCAGTTACTGCCTGAGCCTTCTCTGCTTGAGCAGTGAAGAACAAGTTGCTGTACATGACAGCATTTCATCTCTGTATGGCTAGGGACAGTAATGCATGAGCTGCAGGTGAAGGCATTAATCTCCTTAGCTATCCAGAAATGAACTGTCATGTACAGCAACTTGTTCTTTGCTGCTGCTCCTACATCTTCCCCTCCTCTTGTTCCTAGGATTCCTTTCATATACATTAAACACATACTTGTGGAATTGACATTTTCCATTTGAGAGTCGCTTAGTGGCTCTTTCTGTACTGGCAGGGGCATATTAAGACTGAATATAGCTGCGTGTTGCAGTCTGGGGGAAACCAACAGTGGGTGGTTTTGTCATACAGCTAGTTGCTTTTGGTGCAGTAAGAAAAGATAAGTCATAGATCTGAGGCATTCCCCAGCCAGTTTCTAGGTCATGTCGCCTGGGGGAAACTATGGGGAGGGTGTTCCTGATGGCAAAGAACTCATCATGTATTTGCATATTACGTATACTTCAGCTGTCTTTGAGCTGGGGATATTACATTCAGGGAAGTATCCCATTATAATCTTTGCCAAGCTGATTGGTCAGTTTCCAGGTAAATGATTTCTTTTCACAGACAACATGAAGGCTTCACTTGTCTTCCCTGGTTTCTGATCGCCTTTGTTCAGGTTTTAGGATACTACAGTGTGTGTGAATGAGAGAGAGTATGTTCAGAAAGCCGGGCACTCAAAATCTCCATTCACAAGTGAACAATGGGTGAATTCCAGCTTAACTTTAGCATGTCAGAAAGATTCCCAGTATAATGCCATAGCATTGTAAATAGGGCCCTACCCAAATCATGATTCCAGAGATTTTGTGAAATCTGGCATAACTCACAAAAGCTGCAAAATAAATATGCTGGGGGGGTGGGAGGAGAGAAAATTTACTGAAAATAAAATGATGGCTCCTTAGAGGCAGGGGGGGCTGCCAACAAGATGGCTGCTACCACCACCACCCCCTGCCCCTTGGTTCTGGTTGGCTGTGAGAGCTGCCACATAACAATGTGTAGGCAATCAGTGGCAAGAGGGTGCAGGGGCATATGACAGGCAACCCTTGAAGCCAATCAGTGATGAAGGGCAGGGCCACTGGAGCCCCTCAGCCAGTCAGAGATGTGGGGGGCCCACCACACTCCAGCCATGAAATGGCTGTGGGCCCCATGTTCTGCCCACAAAATCAGTGAGAGATCGCCCTGAATTTGAGAGGTCCCTAATAATAAGAAAACAATATGTGACCAGGAATAATGGTCACAAGCTGGCGGAGGGTAGGTTTAGATTAGATATTAGGAGGTGCTACTTCACAGTCAGGGCGGCTAGGGCCTGGAACCGGCTTCCAGGGGAAGTGGTGCAGGCTCCTAGCCTAGGGATTTTTAAAAGGAAGTTAGATGAGCACCTTGCCGGGGTCATCTGACACCGGTGCTCTTTCCTGCCAAGGCAGGGGGTCGGACTAGATGATCTTCCTAGGTCCCTTCCGACTCTAGCTACTATGAAACTATGAAACTATATACTTGGCTATGTGCTTTTCAGTGTGGACAGGGTTCTGTTAATATATATTATACTTTATTAAGTGATGCACTGGGAAAGGGCATACCCAACTGACAGAGAGATTGTTTATTAATCGGAATGCTACAGCTCAGCTTCCTGAGGCAAAATACTGAGCACTCTGCTCTTACCGTACCTGGTTCCAGCTGCACTATAACGTGTCTTGGCAGCAACTTAGAGTACGGTGGGAATTGAACAAAAATACTCCCTTTGCCTTAAGTATTAACAGCAAGCATGTGCGGTTTCTTGCATACAGTGTATGCTAATTACTAAATCAAATGCACAGCTGCTGTTTTAATTTAGATATTAATTTGCTTGTACGCTGTGATTTTTGCCACTTAAAAGTGAAGTGTGGTTCAGAGTGTAAAATCAAACTGTTGTCAGTGACCTTTTTTGGTGTAAAACTTTCAGTGAATAATAATTAATGTTATCCATGTTGTGCCAGTTCTGGTCCAGCACTTATACAGTCACAAGCATGTGAGCTTTTACAAATGTTCGATTTAATACTACTATACACTGCTACCCTGTATCTGCTGAATGCGACCAGCTAAGCTCACATTAGGTCTGTGCTGTTTAAGGCTGTTTTTGCCAAAGACCTGGCAGAAAAGCTGCCCAAAAGGATTGAGTATAAATCAGCATCAAGTCTATGTGAATCAGTAACATTTTATGTTGATGCAGCTGTGGCTGGTAAGATTAGAATTAGACTTTTGTTTGATATTTTTGAAAGTCACAGAACCATATAGAGCAAATCAGGATATTAGTTGTTGGCTACTGCAGTAGGGGCACATCCCTAATCATTACCTTTTTCTTTTTATAGGTTGTATATCTTCATTCCACTTCCACAATGTAGGAAGATTTCTAAATAAGTAGCATATGCCTGAAATCAAAGGGAAAAGGGAAAACAGAGGTAGATTTTTGTGAGACAAATGATAAGGAATGGAGAGGATGGCACAAAAGAGAACAAATTAAAAAAAAAGGGGGGGAGAATTGGGGATAGTAAAAATAATCAGAAAGTAGAAAAAACAGGAAGAGATAAGAGAACAAGCCTAGAAGAGAAAGGAAATAGAATTGAGTAAAGAAAGACAGGCAGTAAGAGGAGAATAAAAGAAAGATGGGAAAACAAGAGGGGAAAGAAATGAGAGAAGCCTGTCAGGCTGGCTAGCTCCGAGTGGATTGTTTTAAATAAAGAGTTTTTCTTGCTTATCAGGCATATTTATCCAGTCTTTATGTGTCAGGTAAGATTTCACTCACCAGTTTGGATCAAATTTGCTGATGAGATAATAGAAAAATATCCATGATTTATTCTTAAATCAGCAAGACAAAATTGTCTCAGTACTTATGTAATGCAGCAGCTTAGCTCTGACCTAGTGGGAAGCAAGAAAAAAATGAACAAGGACCGAGCACTTCAGAACTAGTCTAATCAAATCCTTGAATTAATTAGATCTCTGTCATTCCTCTTCTACATTTATTTTTCTTTTATTTTCTTATCATTTAAGTCCCTGCATTGCCTTTTCTCATGCCAGTCCACAGTTCAGAAAAACAAGGGTAACCCATTCCTTTCTGCATATTGTTATGCTGGAAGTTTGGATCAGATCAAGACTCAAGCGAGGCAATTTGTCTTGTCTAAGCACTGTGTTTTCAGAATGTGGGCTATAATTTTCAGGCATGCAGTAGTGAACAATTGCTCATTTGCAGACACAGTGGAGACAACTAGAGGCATAACTGGGTATGTGCATACAATTTATGCATGCATCTACAGAGGCAAGTTTACAGCTGGATAAGAAATATGTCCCTGGACACTTCTACAAACGCTTTCTAAGTATCTGAGCTCGGCACAAATAAGATTGACTTTCTGGAGTCCTGCTGCTAGATACAGTCTTGCTAGAAGTTCCTCAAGCAGCCCGTCTCTCTCATTTAACATGCTTGCATTCAGTTGCAACTAGTGAAATGGACATAAAATATCTCTATGTTGTTGCCATTGTCTAAACCTGAAACATGTTTTCGTTGAGTTTAGGGTTGCCTCTGGTTTTGATTACATGGGGGTTCTCTCACCTAGTGATTAGAGCCCAAAACATAAAATCCTGTACTACTGTGTTTGTGATAAGTGTCTGCATTAAGCTTAAGCATTGGCCTGGTTCCAGATTTGGTCCAGCTGTGCCTGATTGTCCAGCTTCAAGATGTAACCAGGTATTCCCACAGAAATATTATCTGCTCTATGCTTCATGAGCTTACAGCTCTCCTTGGTCTCTGATTGCCAACAGACATCTTCACATTAAGGGACAGCTACTCCTGCTGACGATTGACTTCTGGCCTTGCCTCCCTGTTTTGCCCTGGCTCTTGCTTCTATCCTGGACTTTCAGCTCCTGCCCTACAACCTGCTGTAGCTTGTTCCCCAGGTCCTATCCTGGACTGTACCATAGCCTTGTGTCCTGTCCAGTTTCTAGCCTAGCCATCTTCCCTGTCCATTGCCTTGGACCTTCTGCCTTCTGGCTCCTAGCATAGTATTTTGACTCTGGTGCCTGGCTCTGGACTCTTGGCTTTATTCCTAATGCTGCTTCTTAGCTCTGCTCTCCAGATCTGCAACATCTGAGGTCAAGTTGGAACACACAGTCCACTAGGGCTGTGAAAAGCTTTGGTTGCTGATTCAATTCGGCAGAGATTCGGCCCAATTCGGTGGCCGAATCTCCAAATCTGAATCTAATCAGGAGACCCTTTAATCTCTCTGAATTGAATCAGAACCCTTTAAATCAATTCAGAAAGATTTGGAAAGATTCAATGACTTGGACATAGACACAGCTTTAAATGTTTTTTCTGTGTACCTCAAGGCACCAGGCAGCTCGTGAATGCTGCAGTGCTGGGGCAGATGAAGCATCCCACAGGAGCATGGGGGCTCCCCAGCATGCATGGCATCAGACCCAGAAGCGGACTAGAAGCACTTCCAGTCCACTTCCAGCACAGCAACTGGTGCCTCCTGCATCTGGGGGGGCACCCAGGGTCCCCCTGTGACTGATCACTGATGTGTGTTGGGGGGACCCCTATATGCTCAGTGGCAGACCTAAAAGTACTTCCAGTCCACTTCTGACCCCCTCCCCCCACCAATGCTCCTGTGGCATGCTCCATCTGCCCCACCATTGCAGCGTTCACAAACCATGCCTGGTACCTCGAGGTATATAGAAAAAACATTTAAAGCCATGTCTATGTCTCAATCACTGACACTCTGAATCAGTGTCAAATCTTCAGATTCGGCCGAATCAAATTGGGACAGTGATCCAAATCAACAAATTGAATCACTGTCTCCAGTTCGGGCCAAATCTGAATTTAGCATGGCCCATTTCAGCACCCTACCATCCACACCCTGCTCTGCCCCATGTTAAGGGCTGAAGTTTTTTCATGTTTATATGCCATTAGGCAAGTATGAGTACGTAGGTAGTTTCTATGGAGGAGCAGATGCACAGTAAATCCTTGCCCTCTTTTACCTCATGGTAATGAATTTGTTCATGAACATATCCAAAGTATGGGGACCTTTTCCTACAGCTTGTTCAGTGCAAGCAGACTTCTGTCTCAACATTCCATCATCTATAGAATGTTGAGGTTTTTGGATGAAAACTGCTATATAAAATATAGTATTTTTTATTCATTTATCCCTTTCTTTGAAGTTCTAGCAGTTACAAATGTTGTAAATGTGACAGTACTAATACTGCATTGTTGCTGCAGCATTTTGTTTAAGCAGTGCCTGGAGGCCCTGACTAAGATTGGGGCCCTGTCATCAGCATCATTGTCAATAGATATAACAACAGATGGTCTCACTCTAAGGAGCTTAAATTAAAAATAAACAGGGGAGACAAAGGAAAGATTTTTAACTCCAGTTTGGATGAGGAACTGAAGGACCAGTAAGTGGGTTTCAAAGCCAGGAACTGAACCCAGACTTAGTTTCTGAATGTGGACACACATATGACCTACCATGAAGAAAAAAGGGGGCTGCCAGAGAGTAACTGCTCTTACCTCACCATAAATGAAAACTAAAATATGGTGACTTATTCCTCAGTTAAAGATGGTTAGGAAGAAAAGATGATATGTGCACAAATACCTAGTATCTGAAAGTAAAAGCATACACACTGGTAGTTACCCCAAAGAAGCTTACTGTAAATTCACACCTCCTTTTTTACCTTACAGTAACTAGGTATTGTGTACATACCATCTCTCTTTCCTCAACACAGAAGTGCTGGGGCTTTTCTCAGCTGCTTGAGCTCTGCTCTTAGGATATGCTCTCTAATTTGTTTATTTTAGTTTTACATTTGGAGTCAGCAGCCATTTTACATTGATTGGAAGAGCTGTTTGTAAATAAATACAGTATCACTATTCCGTGAATCCATCTCTTTCCAGGGCTGTATCCTATCAATGCCAACAACTTCTTTTTGAGCCAGCTTACATGTAAGACCCACATGAGATAAAAAAGAGAATGCTGTACAAGAACTCTAGTTGAACCCTTGCATGGGGTGAGGGGTAAACATGAATCAGAAGTCCATTGGCAGAAGTTGCTCTCCTAGTTTTAAGTCTTTTTAATGGAGTTTGAGTGTAACAAATCAGCAAAACTTAGCAAGGGGGAGTGGATGACATGAGTCACTGTAGGGGGAAAATTTTGATCTGTAACCAAATACTGTTACATGTCAGGCTTTTTATGAACTTCTGAAATATCTCCATGAATGTATATTGTTTCTGAAAGTCATGTGAGCTATATTGTACTGCACTATCCCACTGAGAGTCCTGAAATCAATCCATTGCTGTTTCCAGCTTTGGAAAATGAGAGGGTCTTGATATCAATGGACTAGCTGTATTCTTCAAACATATAAATGGACTGGGAGAGAAAAGAATATGCCTCCTGCAAATTAGCATAATGGGTGAGTTATTTATGTCTCCTCAAATACACAAGTTGGGTTAGTCATTTAGATCATTGTATGTATTCTCACGATTCACTTCTTCCATTTCCCCCTATGGATTTGGGGAGTTTTTATATGAAAATGTTGGATGCATTCTTCTCCTCCTTCCTTTTTGCAATGAAAGCCACAGGCTGATTCCAAGTCTGCCTAAAGGTCTTCTGTAGTTGCAAAATCAGTTGGTAGTAAAACTAAATAAAGAATAACTTAACCATATTTCTGATTCAAGGCTGTAGTCCATACTTTCGATCTAGTTGCCTAAGTGCCTCGATGTCTAATTCAATAAAGAAATACTTATCATTTTTTAAGATTCCTCCCCCCACCAACGAGTCTGACAGGCAGAAACTATTCCCCCTCATTCTGTTTAGAATTTAGCTAATGGATTTCTAATGCAATTTGAACTTCTAGGATAAATCAATCACAAAAGAATTTATGGTTCTTAAAAAACTGGCTGTGGATGATCAGATAACCAATGCAGGGCAAATAATGGTGGCCATTAAAATCCCAGGAAGAAAATAATGAATTAGTGTCTCCATATAATACTTGTTCATAGGAAAGGCATAACTGTATATCCACCATTTTGACCTGTGGTATTAGCAGCTGTCTACAGTGCACTTGAGTACTAGGACTGAAATCCTGATGTCACTGAAGTCCAATAGCGATATTCCCATTGGCCAGAAAATGGCCAGGATTTTTGTGTCCTTAATAATTTCTTCAGTTTTTTGTCTTGATTTCTTTGTTAAGCCTTCTGCATATTGAAGGGTCTAAATTCAAGAGTTAGTTTACTTTTTCACATTTAGAATGGGTTTGAGGATTATTTATCACATTATTTACATAGCCCCAGCCACCATAGTATCTGATGGCTTCACATGACCCCTGCCCAGTAAAGACATATCTTCACTTTGTACAGGGGCTCCTGAATTATGATTTCCCTAATATCAAGATACATAAAAAGATATCATGAACAAGGTTCCCTCTAAGGTGTGCGTGTGCACAGCCGCACACAACTAAAAGATTGGCTGCGCACAGCCTTTTCAAGGCCACTCATTGGGAGAGGAACTGAAGGTAAGCTCCAAGGGGAGGTGAGGGCAGGAGTCTGGCGCAGGCTCCACCAGCTCTGGGAAACTGCTCCACTCCTCCGCTTCACCACGGGGAGTGAGGAGGCACGTGGCATCAGGGCTGAGGAGTGGAGCACTGTCCTGAAGCCAGTGGATACTGCACCATCCCCCCACCCCAGCCTCCATCCCTTCCTTGCCACATCTCAGTGAGGAGCCACTGCCTGCCCCAAGTGAGGCTCCGCTGGGTCCAGGACACTACTCTGCTCCCTGACCCTGACTCCTCACTCCCTGAGGCAATGTGGGGGAGCGGAGGAGTGTCCCAGAGCTGGCAGAGCCTCACTTGGGGCAGACAGTGGCTCCTCCCTGAGATGTGGCAAGGCAGGGATGGAGGCTGGGGTGGGGGGCTGGCATGGGCTCCGCTAGCTCCGAGCAACTGCTTCATTCCCCGGCCCTGAAGACATAGGGGAAGCGGGGGAGCGGAGCAGTTCCCTGGAGCTGCCGGAGCCTGCACCAGCCCCCAGCTCCAGCCTTTGGTGCCCAGTCTCCGGGTCCAGCCCCCAGCCTCTCAGCCCCAGCCTCTTGGCTCCAGCCCCAGCTTCTGGCTCCCAGCCTCCTGGTTCCAGCCCCAAGCTCCAGCCTCCGGCCCTCAGCCCCCAGCTCCAGCCTCTTGGCCCCCAGCCTCCAGCCCCCAGCCCTCAGCCCCCTTCAGTAAGTGTCCTACACCGGACCGCCACAGCGCACTCACAGACCGATGCAGTGCACTCACAGACCACTGCTCCTTAGAGGGAACGTTGATCATGAATCCAAGTTCAGTCTTATGAGACTAGTCTCATTGACACAGCCTTCTGGGCACAGGGAAGTGTCCCAAGTTTTTCTGGGATTGATTGATTTTTCCCCTAAGTAGATCACTATCCACTGCAAATAGCAGATAAAAGCAAGATCTACACTGTCACTCCAGACTTCAGTTTTATTAATGAGGAAAAAAATTATCATGAGGCCGCACACAGAAAAATACAGGGATTGAGGGTTGCAGAAACTTTCTGAGTGGAAATATATTGATGAATCTGTGAAGAATTTTTAAGGGTCAGGGTGAAATATCTTTATTTTTGGCAGAGTAAGATGACAAAACATATACCTCTAAAAGCTGTACTCTATCCATTAGTTGAAATATTAATACTGTTTTGTTGCTGTTGATGCTGGCAGATCAACAGCAACAAAACTCATGGAATTAGACATAAGCAAAAAAGTGTCTAAATTTACACAAATATATTTAAGCGTCCTCTGGCTTGGAGGATAATATGGAACTTCATTTAGTGTGCAGTTTCTCTTGACCACAGGCACTTCCATATAGTGAGATGCCAAACTACGTTCTGCTGTGAGGCATGATTTTACCACTGTGCCAGAAGTCCACATGTGCACAGATGTGAAGTGTAGCAGACTTACCTTTTGAGCTCTGGATGAGTTCTAGGCTTGAGATTCCGCAATTCTGACTGGTAGAGCCCATCCACCAATTAGAAGCAAGCCAGAGTAAGCAAGGTCACGCTCTTTTCCCATAGGGAGGGGGCAAGGAGCAGTCTGCATCTGGTCCAAGACTGCGCCCTGCCAGGGGGTGGAGCCCCTGAAGCGTATAAAAGGAGCGCATGCTTGGCACACTGGGAGGAAAGAGCCACGGTGAGGAAAGAGGAGCTGTAGAGACGACCATCCTTGGGACCCTGCCTGAGCCTCAATAGCGCGTGGAGCGGCACATAGTGATCAGGCCACTCGAGGTGGCTTAAGCCTGTGAACCCAGCAAGCGGGAAGCCATGCATGGATCAGTGCACAGATTGCTGGCCCTGGGAGCAGCTCGAGGCTGCTCGGCCCCCACACAGTGCACAGGTTGGCACACGGAGAGTTGGCCCTGGGAGCAGCTCAAGGCTGCTCAGTTTCCACTCATTGCACAGGTTGGTGCACAGAGAGCTGGCAATGGGAGCAGCTCGAGGCTGCTCAAATTAGCCCCGTCTCTAGGCTGAATAGCCAGAGACCCGCAGTATGGCTCCACATTAAACTAAAAGAGTCCCCGTGTCCAGAGCGGGGCCCGGGAAAGGGAAGGACCCCTAGTTTGTGGCTGGGGAACCAGAGCCACTAAGGGCTCGGCTCCCATGGGAGCGCCCTGGGTGCCCAGTGTGGGGCACCAGGCCATTGAGAGGAGCCAGAGGCACTGCTGGAGAGAGGCCCTCATAAAACTGGCCACCTGGGAATAAGCCTTGGCTGCTTCAGAGCAGAAGCATGAGTTGCTGGGGAAGTGGGTCCTGCAGGGGAGATGGGCTTGGGAGAGGAGGGTCTGCAGCCTCCACCCTCCTCCATTGTCCTCAAAGGAGAGGGGCTCCAGGGAACACCCTGTAGGGTGCCCAGTGCACCCCCATATTTTGTGATTGTTGTTGTTTTGTACTGTAGAAGGTAATATAGTTATGGATACTCCTTAAGGGAGTTTTTATGGGTTTAGCTGTCTTTATTGCCTATATATGTTTATTGCCTATTATCAGAACTTACCTGTATTGTTGCCTGTATATGTCTATGGTATTGCTACCTCAACTTCCCTGGTTTTATTTAAGTTGATGCTCATATGTGTTTATTGTGTTGATGCCTTGACTTACCTGTTCCAAAGTGTTAATGTTTATTCTGTGCAGGGGGGTTAATTACTGCATATGCTGTGAATCACCTGGTTTATGTTTTTGCAGTCCCTCGAAGTGGTGCAATATATTATTGATTGCAGGTTATTGTATATAGTGTTGCAGACTAATTTTACTATAAAATGTAATGTTTCTTATTCATATTTATTTATTGTAGCAATCTGTTTGTATATAGTTAAGCTCTTTGTCTTGGCCTGAGCTCTATAGAGAAGAAAGAGGGCTGCTCTGAGCTGGCAGGCCCCCCTCACAGCACTCTTGCCTGACCACCCCATCCCTTCCACTGGCAGACAGAGCACACCCCTGGGTGCACCCAGACTACATGAAGAATATAGTTCAAACTTCTGCACTGCTTCTACTCTGTGGGTGTGCCTTGGAAAATTGTGTAAAAGGCCAAGATCACTCCTTTGTTTTCTGGTGTTACTCAGTGTAACACATTTGTTTTGTTGATACAGCACTGAGATGAAAAACATGGATCTGAATTTTTAAAAGTACAGACTGAGTTAATTGTCCTCAAGTTCTGCCTGAGTTGTTTTCTTTGGAATATGCCTACGAAATCTGTTTCCAGTGCATGTTGAGAGTATATTTTGTATGTTATAAAATGCATCCTACCTTCTAACCCCAAAGGTTAAGATAGGTCTTGTTAAAAGAGATTTTTTGTATTTATAATAACAGGCACCTACTTTCTTCTTCATGTAAATATGGGAGTCTGCATTCTAAGTGACAAAGTGTGCCTGAAGGGGACTTTAGAATGAATAGGTTTAACAAAAACTATTTTAGCTTAAGTCTTGTCCATCTTTAATTAGTTATCAGGGTTAAAGGAAGGGTCAAGAGCCTGAAGCTGCTTCAGGACTAATGTGTCAAAGAAAAGTGACGCCTAACACTGGAAAGGAAATGATGCTCCTTGGAGGTTTAATAATTTTTTGACCCTGTGTCAACCATTATGACTGCTAATGGCAACTGGGGCAGAAATGTTTCAAATTAAACTTTGCTTTGCAGGTGGTAAAGAATGAATCCCATGCCATCCTGTAGCTTCTTCAAGGTCTTCAGTGGAAAAATACAACTAAGTTTTAAAAGCTTCCCATAAAGGTGGAAATCCCATGCTGGGACCCTAAAATCCTATTACTGTTCATACACTTTATTGTATGTATTCTTTCCTCCTAATCAGATATGCAGTATTTTTAAGGGGAAAGAACAAAAATATTAATGAAATAGAACTAAATAGTTCTGGCACAACTGCATCTAACTTGAATGGTGTCAGTTTTCTAATGGAAGGGTGTGCGTGTGTCTCGTAAACTAAATACTTGTATGTTGTTTTATGTGTTTTGTGCATGAGACAACAAGGGAGATAAAGTTTCAGACACAATTTGTGACCCACTTTCTCTTTTTTCTTTCCAAACTTAAATATTTTATTAGTGCTAAAGAAGGACAAAGAGGTGACAGGTCAATGGAAAGTAATCTATAGCACTGTAATAATTAGAAGAGAATTTCACCACAATTTGTTCTAGTTAGCTCGAGCTTTGTTGCTTTTTTCCACATACTGTACTTTTGATAACCTTACTCAGTGTTAACCTACACAGCAGTTCTGTGAAGGTAGACTCCAGTTAAGTTCTATTCAGAGCAAGTCAATTGCACGTTCAACACATAATCCTGAGTTAAAAGTTTAATTGTGACTATAACCTACTGCCTTACAACTTGATTAGTCCTTTTATACTTATGAAAAGTGGAAGAAAATATGACTTAAGATGTGAGTAAGCAGAGAATTCTGTTCAGCATTATTTTATACTTACTTCCTCCTCTTCTGATAAATAACTACAGAGAATGGAATACAGTGAAAAATCAGAATATACATTGTGTCTTGGAAGTCATCCCATTTATATTTTAAAAAACAGAACACCCCAAAATATTTTGGATATTGAAATCCTCAGATACCT
The DNA here is from genome assembly GCF_052110815.1 of Crocodylus siamensis. Lineage (NCBI taxonomy): Eukaryota > Metazoa > Chordata > Crocodylia > Crocodylidae > Crocodylus > Crocodylus siamensis. Next base: position 152,207,946 of record NC_143396.1, on the reverse strand, counting down.
GGGATCAGCTGGTGTAAATCACGCAGATCAGGGGTAGGCAACATTTTAGATCAGTGGGCTGGGCATTTGCTAGCTGCCAATCACCCACCCCTGCCACCCCAGGGGACTCAGCCCCTGCTAGCTACCAATTCCCTACCCCTGCTGCCAGTCCTCTGTTGCTCCAGTCCCTTCTTTGTTAGTGCCCTACTCTGCTTCCAAGTGCTGCCAAAAGTCATGTCAAGCGTTAACAAGGAATGGCAAATTCTGTGTCAAGCATTTTAAGGAGGCTTTTAAGTGACTACTTTTAATGCAGCTTCTTTATTCCTTGCCCAACTCGGGCCTTTGTAGGGCAGATCCAAGCTCTCTGTGAGCTGGATCTGGTCTGTGAACTATAGGTTGCCAGCCTCTCCCTTAGATTCATTAGTGATCTGACTCCACTGTTTGATATTTGTAAGGCAACTATACCAAAAAGAAAAGTTTCGGTTAACTCCTTTAGATGCCCCACAAAGATTAAAAACTATTCTTCATCCACTGCCTAAATGAGCAGCTGATTCCCCTACTGTAGTACAGGATAGATTTTCCTTCCTTCATATGCAGCTGCATTACATGTTAGTATTTACCTAAGCTGAATAAAGTACTAACATGTAGAGTTAGGCCTGTCCGTTCCATCTCTTGTTTGTGTGGGCCACAGCATCATGTCTCGTGTAATTTGTCTTAAGCCAGCAGTTAAATCTGTCAGCACATCTGCTTAATTTACATATTTGTTTCCACATGTATGACAGCAAATCTGTCTTGCATTACCATTAGCTTAGGCTGAGAAATCTCTCCCTCTCAGATGTCTGTGAGGATCTTTTAGAAAGGTTACTGTTGTTTCTGCTTTTGTTCCTGATCTCACTAATGACAACTCCATTTGGCCACAGTGGGAGAAAAATCTTGCCTTTATTCCTACTTATTAATTAAGTATGGCAATATTACATGGTCTCTGAGCATTAATAAAACCTATATTGCTTTTTTTTGCCCTATACAATTAGGATGTATAAAATAATTTCTAAAGACTTTTTTCTTCTTCATCTAGAACTGTTTATCCTCTCTCTTATACTGATATAAATCAGGCATAAAAAACTGAAGAGTCAAATCAGAGCTATGCCAATAGTAACTGGTACAGGTGAGAATGTGATCTGGCTCTTTGAGTTATTGAAATGAAGCAGTAAGTCCAATCATCTATCACCTTGAATCTTATACAGTGTGAAATGCGTGTGAAATATAATGCCTGGGGAATGGAGCCTCATTTTCCCAGCATGGAAGCAGATCTGCTGAAAACTGGGACCACCAAGTTTTGCTTCTGCAAGTTGTAAGTCTTACTTTTGAGCTCAGGCTCTCAGTCCTATGTAATGTTGTGGAGCTACTGCAGGAGCAAGTATAGTGTTTCCTTGGATGCCCTTAGACTTTGGTATTAACAACCCTGTCACTGGGTCATCCCTGGAAACTGCTTCCCCTTACACGCTTGTTGACCTAGCTCCCAATACGCATCTTCCACTTAAAGCATTCTGAAGGTGTCTGCATGAGGACCTCTGCTTTCAAGTGTAGCCCTTGTAACTACATAAGTCTGCATTTTTCTGGCAGATTGACAACCCTGTTGCTTGGTGAGACTCTATGAGAGTTATCAATGCCAGAATGTGTCTGATGCCTGATACCTTAGATTGCCTTCAGGAGTTTTCAGAGGTATCCAGGTCATTGCCCTTCAGCTACCAAGAGGTCATGTGGAAGGGATGCATTGGTTCCCAGTCTTGTGCTGAGTTTTTTAGTTAGTTTTGGCTAAAGAGACCCCTGAACCATATCATTGCTTATTCAGTGGCTTTGTCCCTCATTTTCTAGGCGTTCACAGGTCCCCTTCATAGATCTCTAGGGAACTCCCCTCAAACTGCTATATTTTAAGGGCATTCTTTTACTGACATCTGCCTGAGAGATGAAAGAATTCAGGATATTGACTATAGGAAAGGAAACTTAGTTTCCTGCATGTTCGAATGAATGTGAGTTTAAAATTTTACTGCCTTGGTTTCAAGAGTTTAGAAAGTTTCAGTAAGTGTCTGTTTTATGAGGTGCCAGACAACTGTCACATCATGACAAATAATAGACTGCATTATACCCGTCCTCTAGGAATCAGATAGCAGCCCCCTCTCCTGCCTACTCCACCTAGATGACATAAATATTGCTGTTATAGATTTAATAAATTCCTGGGTTCCTTGGGTGGTAACTTTGACTTCCAAGGCATGAAAGGCCACTGTGTACTTTCTCAGCACATGATCACCATGCTGTCAAGAGGCAACATCCTATGTTAGTCACAGCACAGCTCAGTGTATCCACTTTTTGCCCATGATGTGTCCCAAAGGGTAGGATGGGAGAACACTAAGAAACAAAAGGAACATTTCTCACTGGTATTTCCTTTAGCAAAGTCCTCTCCTCACCTGATTCCTTCTGGGAAGACATCTCTCTTTCTGCACTTCTGCTGCATTCCTTTCTCACTTTGTAAGGCCTAATTCTCATCTATACAGAAACTGACTCTGTTCTTCAATGTAAAGGGGCACTGCAGTGGGTGCAAATTACATTGTGTGTACACTAATTGATAGACAAATTCTTTGCCTCTTTGCTTCCCATTTGGTGGCACCATAATATTATATTGTCCTTGATAAGCTGGAAGAAAGGACTACAACCAAAGGAATTGCAAGTGAGTAATTTTCCCTTGCAGAAAATGTACACACTGTAAAACAAACCATTACCCCCCACCCTGATAAAGTTATCTTATGGAGCTAACACCTGCTGTTAATTTCACAGTAAATAAGACTTGTTGCTCTAGAAAGCTTTTTAATCATAATATTATAAACTAAACAGAAATCCCATACATACCGTTAACTCCAGTTGCCTTTGTTGTAATGCATCATGAATGATCTGACTGAGTGATGGGCATCCAAATGCAAATGGAATTAGCTTTTGCAGCCATTCATTTTAAATTGCTCTTGAATCATTCTGAAGTAAATTCCATTTGAGAAGAACTTGCTTCAGGTCTCAGACAAAGAGATAATTTTCCTATATATTATGATATGAGCAATAATAGTTTAAATCTTGTAGTTCAGAAATGTAGTGAGTTATATGTTGTGCTGATGAGAATTAAAGTTTGCTATATAGCAATAAAACTAGTGATCTAAGGATGAATAGATTGGTGTGCAGAGTACAATATTTTCCTGCCATAACTTAAAGCTGGATACTAGTCCATAAAAAGTAAAAGATATTATAAAATCTTCCTTTCTTACTTCTTACTGCAGCATGTATAGTTTCACAAACAAACATAAAAGCAGTAGTGCTCAACCTTTCAGGCTGGCAGGCCAGATGGGCAGTGCCCATTTCCTCCATGGGCCGGATCCAGTGGGGCCCCAATCCAGCCATGCAGTAGAAGGGTCTCGGGCCGACCCTTCTGGGGAGGAGCAGGTGTGGCCCAGCCCTGATCCAGGCACATGAGGGAGGGGGTATGTCCTGGCCCTGTAAAAGGAAGGGGGCATGGCATGGTCCAGCCCCAACCTGGCCGGGTGGAAGGAAAGGGGCAGAGCCTGGCCTCATGGGTGGATGGAAGAAGGAGGAGGGGTGTGGCCTGGCCCTCCCATAGGGGGAAGGATCACAGTTTGGCCTCACGGGAGGAAGGGGGCATGGCCTAGCCCAGCAGGCAGGGCAGGAACGGGTAGCTAGTAGACTCCAAACCAGCCACACAGGGGAAGGAGGCATGGCCTGGCCCTGTAGAGAGCAGAAAGGGGTGCAGACCAGCCCCAAACTAGCCACCTGGAGGAAAAGTGGTGTAGTCTGGCTCTGATCTGGCTGTGCAGGGGAAGGGTACTGGTCCAGCTCTGTCCCTCCCCATGGGGCTTGGAATTCTGGCAGCAGGGAGAGATGGCAGTTCTGCCACTAATTTTCCCAACCCCTGCGGAGCCCTGAGGGCCAGATTTCTTGGCTCCCCCAGCTACATTTGGCTGGTGGGCCAGAGGTTGGACACCTCTGGTATAAAGCATACAAGCACTTCTTAAAAAGCAAGCAAGTCTTGACTAGAACAAGGGTATTTTACTGAAAAGAAAGATTAAAATGTAATTCACACAGACGCATTCTGTGCCAAGTTGTCAACTGGTGTAAACTAATGCAGCCCTGTTGACTTTGACTGAGTTTCACTCATTTGAATTAGCTTTTGATATGACCAAAGTGTTTAAAAGCACTATTGTAGGATCTTGAATGCAGGAGGTAAAATAGCACTTCTAAATTCAAGCTATTAAAGAATGCATTCAGAATTAAAGATTATAGATGAAAATTGCTTTGGTAAATTTACTTTCTTAACATGAATGAATTGCATTTGTAAAACCAGTTTAGTGGTTTCATTAAGAAGTTCCTTTGTCTTGGTAGTACAGAGCAGTCAATAACAACAGCTGGGATATGCATTTTATTATATTAAAATAAAAATGAATGTGACATTTTACAAAAATAAACTTACAGTCTGATGATATTGCATTCCAATGAGAGTTAGTTATTGTATGGGAGAGCACTTGGGTCTCTATATATTTGAGTTTCTATCAGTGTGGGACACATTACTAGTTGGCAGCTGGTATCAAATGGAGTACCCCATGGTTGTTCCTGGGGCAGGTTTTGTTCTATATCTTCATCAACGACATGGAAGAAGGCATAGAGTGTAGCCTCAAAAAGTCTGCAGCTGGGGGAAGTGAAAGATATGCTGGAGGGTAGGGTTAGGATACAGAGAGACCTAGACAAGTTGAAGGATTGGACCAAAAAACTGTCATGAATTTCAATAAGAACAAGTGCAAAGGTCCAGCACTTAGGGCAAAACAATCCCATACACCAGTACAGACTGGGGGCTGACTGGCTGGACAGCAGCTCTGCAAAAAAGAACCTGGGGGTTACAGTGGACAATAAGCTGAATATGAGCCAACAGCGTGCCCTTGCTGCCAAGAAGGCTACCGGCATACTGGGTTGCATTGGTAGGAGTGTTGCCAGCAGGTCAAGGGAAGTGATTATTCTCCTCTATTTAGCACTGATGAAGCCACATCTGGAGTACTGTGCTGAGTTTGGGCCCCCCACTCCAAAAAGGATGTAGACAAATTGAAGAGAGTCCAGCAGAGGGCAATGAAAATGGTGAGAGGGCTGGGGCCCATGACTTCTGAGGAGAGGCTGAGGAAACTGGAGTTTACATAGTATAGAGAAGAGAAAGCTGAGAAGAGACTTAATAGCAGCCTTCAAACTACCTAACAGTGGGGTACAAAACAGGATGGAGCTAGACTGTTCTCAATGGTGGCAGATGACAGAACAATGGTCTCAAATAGGAGCAAGGGAAGTTTAGGATATTACAAAGAACTTTCTCCCTAGGAGGGTAGTAAAACACTGGAATAGGTTACCCAGAGAGGTTGTGGAATCTCCATCCTTGGGGGTTTTTAAGACCCAGCTAGGGTCTTAAGCCTTGGCTGGGATGCTGTAGTTGGGGATGGTCTTGCATTGAGCAGAGGGTTGGATTGGATGACCTTCTGAGGTCTCTTCCAACCCTCATTTTCTATTCTATGATTACATGGGAGACTGAGACCATAAGGGAAAGTCAAGAATATACATTTTTAAGGGATATATTTTTATATACTATTGTCAAATGTTTAATTTTCCTGGCATTGAAGTAAAATAAGAGATTATACAAAGCTTGCTTCTTCTTTGCATTTTCATGAGGTACAAGTTTTCAAAAAGTCAGTGGTGGACTTTTGGAAGGTTCAAGTCAAAGCACTAGGCAAAGTTTACAGCCCTTCATACCTTCAGGGTATGTACAGACATTCAGGGAGGTCAGGGGAATGTTAAATTCATCTAAGGCTACCTGGTCTAAGGTGAATCAGGAAGGGAGGAATCAGGGGACAAGCAGCCTCCCAGCAGGTGATAGGGGTGGGTTTGGCAGCAAGCAAGCTAGAGAGGGGGTGGGGAGCAGAATCATGGGATAAGGTAGCAGGCAGGGTCTGTGAGAAGGATTGTGGGGCAGGCACAGCCAGTGGGGTCTTTGAGGCTCACCTGGGGGGTGGGGGGCTGTCTCCTTACCCCAAGGGATCAGAGGCTATTTTTAGCCACCCTCTCCCAGCCAAATAACCCCCTTATCCCACAAAAGCCAGTAAATGTCACACCAGGAGTAGCTTATAGGATGGGTGGAGGTTGGCAGACTGGGCGGGGGGGAGCTGGCTGGTCCACGGTCGGGAGCATGAATGACACGTTCTTCCAGAGGCTGGGGGAGCATGGCAACCACCCACAAACAGTAGTAGGGGGTGTAGTGGTGGCCAGGGAGGAGCTCCCACAGGCAGCCATGTCAGTGGTGATGGCAGGAGTGGGCTGAACAGGGAGTTCCTGCAGGTAGCCATGCCAGTGTCGGTGGTGGTGGGGAGGGGAGGGTGGTGAGTGGCAACTGCCCATAGGCATTGGCAGCACTTTTCTCAGGGGCTGCACCACTAATCTCAGGGAGTGCACATGCACCCGCATACACCCCTAATGCATTGCCAGTTGTTGGGAAGGATGGTCCATCTTGTAGTGAGGGGCTAAAATTAGCTGTGTGCCAGGGAGAGGGTAAGAAAAGCACAGCCTAGGAGCTGGGGCCAGCAGTTGGGTTTCCCCACCCTGGGATTGCACTGGGAACTATGCAGAAGTTCAGGACAGTTATATCAGTCTAAAAATTGGCCGACCTGACCTAAGTTAGGTGTATCTCATAGGTAGGGTTAACTTAGATTGAGTCAGCCATTTTTAGACCATTCTAACTGGCCTAAATTTCTGTATAGTTTGCACTTAGATTAACTTAACTAATGTAAGGTGTGAAGTAAGTTAGATTGACTGGCTATTTTGAATGTAATCTAACCTCCCCAGTGTCTGTGTGCACCCTCAGAGATGCACACAGTGTTTTATAGAATATTCAAATGATAACAACAACCATATCGGAAGACCTGGAGACAAAGTAGTCTCCAAGATGATTAAAACAGTTTTGTCTTATTGTAGATTTAGGGGTGAACTGTGTTCTGACTAGGCCTATTCATAAAAACTGTGTTGGAAACAACTTTCTTTCAGAAAAATTCAAATTAAAAAAAACAATTCCATCAGTGTGAAAATATTTCAGAAAATTGTCTATTTTGCCAAAATTACCTCCTTTGAGGTAACTTTTTTGCTTTGAATCTTTATTTTTATAAGTGAATGAAAAACACTCAAAATGGAAATGAAACTTTTACCAAAATACATATTTTAAATTTTTTGTTTTAATTTTCTTTTTGAATATTCCTATTTTTCCACAGATGCAGCCTCATCAGACTTTTATTTATTTGGGTCCACATTGCATCTGCCTCAAAGGAGTTTTTCTCCTCCTGCTTTGAGCTCCTTTTCTCCTCCTTCCTAACCTTAAGGCTAGGAACAAAAATTACACAGAAACCAGTATGAGTGATCAGAAACTGGTTCAAATCTGTGACACAACAGAAGTTCAGTGCACATAAACCACTTTCAAAAAGATTGAAACCACTTTAAGATAAACCTGGATGGATGTAGTATCAGAATTAACTTATTTAGGTTAAATCCATTGACCTGTCCCAGATCCTCTCCAGATTAAAATGAACTCACAGTCCCTGAGCATCCCAGGATGCTTTGCACCTCCACTCCAAACCTCCCCTTGCAGAGTGGGCAGGCTAACCTTGGCTCAAGCTATCTACTGTAGCTGAGCAGGGAAACATGCTTTAGCATCCTCCAGCTTCTGGTCTGTTCCACTGCAGGCACGTGGCTGCATTTCTAGAATCAAAAGTGAATGTCTGTTTACTTGCTAGGAGCCCACTACAACTGCCAGCCATAGCTTGGAGAGTGAGTAGAGCTACTCTTAAGTGTCAACTTGTGGTGGCTCAAACTTACAGATTTTGTGAACCAGATAATTACTTTTCCAAGTTTGCATCAGATCCCAACATAAAGTGGTGTCAAAACAGTAGCATAGCTGAGGGGAAGCAACAAAAGCGGCAGCCTTTGGCACCACCTTTGGGGCTGAAGAGTACACAAAAATAGCACCATTTCAGCTGGCATTTTGCTCTTTGCCACCACCAATAACACAACAGCCAGTCCTGCTCTTTACACCATTGCTGTTCAGGGAACAGAGCTGCCAAATCTCTAGGATTTTAGGGGAGCTGTGGCATGATTCTGCAGTATCTTGGAAATTTGGTCCACAATATCCTGCAAGACCAGACTGTGCTTTAACTGTGTTATGGACTGCCATATTGTAACCTGAGTAGTTTTTCCCATGTATCTATGTAGGGCTTGTCTTAATTTGTCTGTCTGGGAAAGAGCGGAACAATGGTTTGTTTTCATGCAGCACCAGATCTAATCACTGTTGGAACCCAGGAAGCATTAACTGAATTCCAGCTCTGATTCAGACAGCCTGATAAGGCTACCTATTACTTTTTAGCAGTGTGTAGCAGATGCATGGATTAGAGACCTGAATGTTGATGGAGATGAGGCTGGCTTTGCAATATCATTATTTACCTTCGTCAAATATAGGAGAATCCAATCATGCTTGTATTGTAGATGTTCCTCTTAAGTTTTTGTTCCCTAGAATATTAACTTACTCAATGATGATGATAATAACAAAACATTGAGACCAGGAAGTGAATAAAGATGCTCTTATATAGAAAGCCAGCTCATATCTGTCTTTTCTTTTTTTCCCTAAAGATACAGATATTTTAGAAAAAGCCAGAATCTTAGTATATACTGGAGCTGCTATAGGAATCCTTTATCTGCTTATGTATAAAATGCAGGAAGCATAATGAGAAAATAAAATTGGATTTGATGCACCTTTCTTTAACATATAACAGTAGAAAGGAATTCTATCATTTAATATGGCTAAATAAGAAAACTGCAGCATGTAAGGCTTCTAAATGGGTGTGCATAGCAAGCCCTTCCCCATTTTCAAAGGATCAAAGATAGAGGCTGTGCTTGTAAAAAAAAAAAAAAAAACAAAAACTGTATTACAAAATGCGCTTGAAAATAAAAATAATACTCATACATTATAATTGTTTACACTCAGTAGAGAATCCAAAACATGTTCTTGAGACTGATCAATCAGACTTTAGGCAATAATGAAGGAAATATTTTTTCTTCCACCCAAGTTTTCTGACTCCCCTGTCTTTTGGAGTTATATCTTTGATAAGATTTAGCAAATTGTTCAAACAGTATAAACGTTGTTTTCAATAATGTTCTGAGATGCATCAGTGAAAATAAATACATTTGTTCTTCCAGTCACCAGAAATTAGTGAAGCAATACTTGTTTAATTATGAAACATGTGTGTGTTGTTAGTTTCCATCTGTCTGCTTGCTGATTTACAATTAAATGACCAGAAGAAAAAGATACATCCTATGGCAATTCTGGGGAAATGATTCATCTCTAATGTCTCTGTTCTACGTATATATATGTGGAGACAGGGCTTGTGTATTATGGGTAGATGAATATTAGGGGTAGACAAATTACTCTTGGCTTAAATACACTTGGTCACTGTGAATTCCAAACTTTGACTCAAAGTTTCACATCGCACCTTGGGGAAAAAGGGAAACAGAAGAAAATCTAATGTGGAAGATGGAAAGAGCATTAAAAATTAAGTACAAGGTGATTACAGTGAAAACAAATACAGAAGAACCAAGAAAAATGGAAGATGAAAGATGAAAAAAAAGTCTAATGAAAACTAAATCTGGTTTTCATACTGTGTCCAGAATATTTGTTTTTGCTGATTGGTTCAGGAAGGGAATGGAGTTCTTCTGTCCTTGTTTTTAAATATCAGCCTTTCCTTTTGCTAGAAAAACACTGGGGCATTATACCACTGTTATGTATGTCCAACTACATTAACAGTAATGGAGTAATGCAGTGGTGAATCAGAGACATTTTTGTTTTTAAACTGAAACGTTACAGGGAAAAAATGGATTTAGAATTAAGAAAAAAAGTTTGGCAAACTCATGCTATGTTTGTGATGTTCATAAAAAGTTCAAGAGGTTCACAGAACCTTGCATTCTGACAGGTGTTCTCATCCCTAATAAAAATGTATAGTGCAACTCTATGGCTATGTAGATAGGTACCACATTATCCATTTCTCCAGTTTCTTTCATCTTTCATTGTTTTTTCTTCTCTTGCTGTGGCAGCAGCGGCAAGAAGGCAAGGCTTTTAAACCCTTTGTAATTCTGGACATAGAAAATATAGGTATACCTAGAGTATAGGTGGGGAGCTGTCTGACATTTAATCTTCATGAAGACTGACAAAGAGAAGATAGCTAGCCTTCCACAGTATTTTTAGTTTGATATTCCATGGTTCTTTATTGATCATCACCAACGTCCGTCACGGTGTATAATGATAACTGCTTCAGAGGCAGAAAAGAGGAGGTTGAATAAGGCCTTCAGGACTGTCAGCTTCTTGCTGATGAATTTGTCAATAGTTACTGCTCCCTCATTCCTTTGTCACTGTGAGCATCTTGAATAGTCCTGCATGTGGACAGGAGTAGTCACAGTTGATGGGAAGAAGACTGTTCTCCTGGGAACTGGCATTTTCCAGTCTTAATTTCTACTGTAAGAGGGGAAGAGGAATGAAGCCCATCAAAAGGGGCTTTATGGAGGAAGCTACCAGTTAATTGGACTGTTTTTTCCTGTTTTATTTTATGTTTTGTTTTAATAGAGATGTTTTAGTGAATTTAGGCCTGGTAAAAAGTCTTGACAGGACTGGAGAAAACTAAACCTCTTTTCTTAATCCATAAAAGTATTCACCAGAAGTGTTTGACATTTCATAGGTATTGTGTGATCTGTGAAATGCATTTGTGGTATCAATTCACTTACTTTTTGAGCACCATGTGTATGTCTGCTTTTGGATATGAGAGAGTATTGGCATCCTTGTTAAAGTTCCCAGAGAAATGAAAAGCTGAATGGAAGAGGTGTGGACAGGAGACTTAATTAATCTGAGTCAGTCTCAAACTGATGACTGAGAGATAAAAGGCTCTATATCCACCAAGTAGCTTTTTAAGCTATGTGCATAAACTTGATTTAGCTGCAAAACTGTATAGGAAAGATCTTGCAGTTTGTCTTTTGAAAATTTTAACCTTGAAGTCTCAAATGTAACATAATTTTATACTGAGATTCAAAAAGTGACACCTCCATGCATTAATATTGTTTTTTATCATTATGCTTGCCACTGATAAGAAAGCATTTATAAACTTATACCTTGCACATGAGTAAGTATAAATACTTGTTTAAGGCTTGAAACACCTTCTAAATCGAAAACAACTACGTATTTAAGCTCCAAACCAATGATGTTTCTGTTGTAACTTTTCATTTGAAAAAAACTCACCTTCTTTCTTGAGCTTTGTAGAAACACCCAGTCTCTGACAACCAGAATTTCAGTTGCTGTAATTTGCTGACCTTTTTCTTTCCCCCTTATGTTTCTGTGTTACAGATGATGATTTTTTCCATGAACTTCCAGAAACCTTTCCATCTGATCCTCCAGAGCCTTTACCCCATTTTCTTATTGAACCTGAAGAAGCCTACATTGTAAAGAACAAGCCTGTGAATCTGTATTGCAAGGCCAGCCCTGCCACCCAGATCTATTTCAAGTGCAACAGTGAATGGGTTCATCAGAAGGACCATGTGGTGGATGAGAGAGTAGATGAAACTTCTGGTGAGATTTTGTTGTTTTTGTTGCAGCTGCTGTTTTCTCTTTTGCCAATATAGGCTCTGACAGATGTGCAGGCCCCTGCTCTAACTAATGGTGCTTTACGTATTGCATTGTAGTTGGTTGGTAGGGTTGGAGGGGACCTGAGCAGATCATCAATTCCGACCCCCTGCCATGGGCAGGAAAAGATGCTGGGGTCTATCTAGCCATGAATTAGAGCACACCTCCCTCCCCACCCCCAACCCAGCACACAGTCACCTGTTGGGTTGAGGGGGGAGTTGTGGGGAGGAAGATAGAGCCTGGCTGCATCCAAGGAACCCAGCCCCACCCCACCCCACCCAGCCCTGGTGTCTGCACGAAGGTGGGGTTGGGGAGGGGAGAGGAGCGGAGCAAGCTGTAGGCTGTGGTTTGCCTCACCTGAGCTAGAGGGTAAGAGGCTCCAGTCCCCGCCTTCTCCACCCCCCACCTAGCTCAAGCTGGGAAAACCCTAGCCTTCAGCTTGGTCCTCTTCGTCTCTCCCCTGTCCTTTCCTGCAGACAGCACTGATTGCATGACCAATTAATCCCAGGGAACAGAAATTCCCTAGGACAGTGGTTCTCAACATTCTTCCTACTGGGGCCCATTTGCCAAGATAAGTGGCTTGTCCCAAACCACACCCCCGGCCGTGCTGGTGCACGACCCACAGTCCTGCTGCCCCCTGCCCTGCTGCAGCCTAGGTGCCCGACCACTTTTTCCCCAATGCTAGCAGGCACTTGCCTTCCCTCTCCCCGCCACCACATATGCATGACTCATGCATCCTCCCCCACTCCCACAGTCTCCAAGCCCTGACCCTCTAACACCTCTGCTCCTCATACACTTACCTTCATCCGGCTGCTGGGGCTGCTCCCACAGCCCTGCCTGGCTGTGTGCTGGCCAAACTCCCAGCAGCCGCTTGCAGGCTGGAACACTGCAGAAATGTGGGTTTCCCCTTACAGGCTGGACTGCTTCCAGTCTGCAAGGGGAAGCCCATGCTTTCATGTGTTTCTGTGGCACAGGCTCACAACTCTTAGAAATATACTTGCAACCCACTTTTGAGTTGTGACCTACAGGTTGAGAAACACTGCCCTAAGGCACTCCAAAATGGAGCACTTTCATCTGATCCCTCATTTAAACAGAGTTAATTTCTTGCGTGATTGGCTGCTTTTAAAGCACTCTGCAGCCATGTACATGTGTCATGGCACAGCTATAGAATGCTTTAAGGGGACCGATCATGCAACAAATGTAACTTCTGTCTGTGCCTATGTTTTGCTTAAGACATCTCAGGTCTAATGAATTTTCACTGAATCTAAGGCAAGGTTGGATTCTTAATCAGTGTTTCCCAGGCCAGGGATGCGGACAGTCCCCTGCTGCTGCTCAGTAGAATTTGACATTCAATGGCATTTGTGATGAAACTGACAAGAATGTCAATTTGAAGCAAAATAGTTTTAAAAGAGAAAAATTTCCTGTGAAATCCTGCTTTCATCCACATCTGTTTCCTACTTGGTTCTTTCCTGCCATGTATTCCAAGCTACTTTCAATGTAATCATAGTAATAATGCTGTGGGAACAAATTATCAGTGCTAAGTTCTGATGAGCTTTTGGATAGTTTTTAGTCCTCGATATAATATTCCTTCAATCAGGAACACTGTATTGACTTCAGAGCAAGCAACTGACTCCTATTCCTTTATACTCTGCTGCCTGCTTCATAGAGGTCATATTGAGGAGACCTACAGTAAGTTACTAGGAAGAAAAAGAAAGAGGATAAGAGCCAAGTCTTACTCTAATCAATGCCAGAATGTGCTAACTTCCACAGAAGATGAATAGGGCCCTCAAAGTGTAAGGAAAATAAAGAGACTTGAGCTGCAAACAAGCCTATCTTGAAGGTCTGATTGTTCCAGTTTAGAAAGACTGGTAATCAATAGAGTTTGAGTCACGTGCAGGGGAGAGAAGTGGGACTTATTGCCATCTTGACGGCTATGAAAAATAACTGGATATCAAGCAAGAAGGTAGTTTTCATTTGGGAATTGCACCACCACTTGGTCTAATTACTCAGAAAAATAACTCCACCAGATGTCTTGGAAGTCTCTTGTGAACTGAGTTTTATTTGTTTCAGCTCATTTATTTGCACAGAGATCAAAAGCATACGCTTTTAACAGTACTGTGGTGCTCTCAGCTTGAGGGAAAGACTCATGGGGGGGTGTGGAGAAGAATGACTACAGAAAGAAGAATCTGAAGGAAACCTCGGATCTGTTTAAATGCCAGTGATAGGATTTTCCGGCATGTTTGAAAGTGTCTGTAATAGAAAGAAGACGGGTGAGGGAAATTATTCTGTTAGCACACCTCCTATTTTCATCATTATTATAAAAGAGTAGCACCTCACCAGAATAAACTTCCCCTTGCCTGTGGCAGGGGATTGGTTACCCATGCATTCATTCTTCTCTCAGCATTACTGTTCAGGAGCTGATTGATGCCTAAACTGGCTACTACTCACAGCCAAAAATCACCATTTAAAATTATGGGCCTAATTCTTTTTTCAGTTAATTTCTGCTCTTATTCATTTTTCACTTGCGAAGGAGGAAGGCCATTCCACATAAATATACTAGAAAACCTGGATTTGCTATCTCAATGTAGCCTTGAGGAAAACAGCCATCAATCGTCTACCTCAGAAGATAAAACCTTGGTGACAAATTATTTCCTTACCTTGATTGCAAGGCATGGTATGGAAGAGCACAAAAGAGTAACCACATTCATTTGTGCTTACTCAATAAACCACCCCAGTTAGCGGTGTCAGAATACATTTTTCTGAGGACTCTATTACTCAAGGCTCCAGATTTAGCGTTGGCACAGCATATAAAGGTAGAAATAACATCTGCTTGTACTAGCTTGGTCTCCTAAGTCATGACAAAAAAATGGAGGATATCTTTTAATCCAGGGGTGTCAAACTCACCTGGCCCCATGGGGCCAGTCTGCAGAGCAAACAGGGACCACAAGCCAGACCTGCATACCACATCCAGAGGATGTTCTGGAGTGATTGGAGCAGGTGCCGCATGCAGTGTGTGTCCTGGACTAACTGCTTGGGAACCGTGCTGCATGTGGCACCCACATCCACTCAGTGATGGATCCAGTGCATGTCAAGGAATGGCCAGAGCAGGTACCACATGCAGCATGGCCCCAGAGCAGCTGGAGCAGGTGCTGCATGCGGCATGGTCCTGGCCCAGCCACTCTAGGACTACACTGAACATTGTGCCCTCTCTGGCTGCTCCAGGACTGTCCTGCGTGCAGTGCCTGCTCCAATTCCTGTCCACTCCATGGCAAATCCAGCTCATGCCCCAAAGCAGCAGGTCTGGGACTGTGCTGTACATGGAAGTCATAAGGCTTGGTCTGGTCACTCCAGGATGCGTGCTGGATCTGGTGTGGAGCAGATGTGTATTGGAGTGCATGTTTTATGCAGTATGGTCCCAGAGCAGCCGGAGCAGGTATTGCATATGGCTCACAAGGCCATCAAGCATGTGCTACATGCTGCATGTGGGTCCTTTCAAGACCCTCAGGCAGTACCAGGGGTCAGATGATAGAGCTCTGTGGGCTGCATCTTTGACACCCCTGCTTTAACTATTTGAGTTATGCCCCCTTTAGGATATCACTGTCTACTTGAATTTAAAATGAGATATGAAACTGGTTACTTAAACAGGCAAAGAAGTCACTGTTATCTGAAAAGTTCTAGGTACATGTTGATCTGTTACACAACCCAGAAGAAAAGAAAATGGATATGAAAATCCCCCTCCCAAATTGGTAAGAATATTCAAGGTATTAATAAAAAAATCCCTTATATAATTAGCAGTGGGGACTCATGTCAACCTGATTCCTGAGCAAGGACAATCATATCAGCTACAAGTAAGTGCCAGATGGTGAAAAATAGCCTGACCCCTTCACTCTCAAAACTTTAATTAAAACAAATATGACCAGACAGAAAAACAAGGCTCTGAAATATCTTGAATGAAAACATTCTGTAACTTTTGGTACAGGAGGATGTTCACATCAGCCATGTCTAAACAAGATGCTGACTGTGCAGTAGCTTATTATTACTGCAGTAGCTTGTTACTGCTGTGCAGTAGCATTGCATGGCATGAAGCAAGATGCGATGCTACTGTGCAGTAGTAACAGGCTAGCAACTGTGTAGTCAGCATCACCAAAAAGCTGATCAGGGACACTACTGTGTATGCAACTACTCATAAACGGTGCATACTCATGAACAAAGCAAGGACAAGGAAAACAAGACAGGTAATAAAATGTGAAAGAAAAATAGTAAAATCTGATCAAGCATTCTTTCCTAAAACATAGGTGATAGAGATTACAGGGAAGGGGAAAAACTATGAAACAAAGATCTGATGCTAAGGGCATTTGGTACTGTAACTCATCTTGTAATTGTACCAGGTAAAGTGAAGGAGTGTGAAAGGGTGGAATAAATTTGGGGCTGTCAAGGATTATGTGTCCATGAACTCTGAACTTTTGGAAGCACAGAGTGCAAACAACTTGTGCAGAAACAGTTGTCTCTCTCTCTAATAAGGTAAATGTGTTTCCACCATTGATAAATACTGAGACTACACAGGCGGTATGTCAGTTGTGATACAAGATAGAGAATAAGGGTGTGTGCACACATGCAAGCACATGTGCTTGTAGCAGCTCAAATAGAAGCAGTGCAAATTAGAGCTGGGGCTTTTTGCCTCAGTGCAAGTGCCCAGGCATGCACTTTGTTGTGGAGCAAATAATGGCACTTGGGGCAAAATAACCCTGCCTGGCTCCTCCCAGATCTGCAGCCAGGGGGGCATCTGTGCTGGCCCCAGCAGTATAAAAACCTGCCCTGGCCAGCAGCTCAGGGCTATTAGTCCTCAGGAGCTTCTAGGGCCTAGGTAATTAGTATCTGGGGACACTACCCCTTGTGTTAGCTAAACTGCTTAAGCAGCATCCCAAATTCACTTTTTAAAATACACTAAAATCCACATTCTTCCACAATTAGAACAAAAGAGAGAGAGAGGGATCAGATGGGCAATGTTTTATTGCTATATTTACAATGTTAAAGTAATTTGGAAGCCTACCAGTCTGTCTAGCATCACAATAAATAAATCTTGAATATCTATATATTTTAATGTTTGCTTTTGGTTTCCTTATCACATGGTAGGTGTGTGATGGGGGGATGTGGGGTTTGCAGGAGGGGGTGGAAAGTAAGGTGGGGGCAAGTGGGTGCGTGTAGAGGGATGTGGGGTGATGCGAGTCAGTGTGTGGGTAGGTGTGGGGAGGGACTGTGGGTGTGGAGGCTGCTTAGGAGGGGTGGGTCCCCTGCCCCCCACAGGGCAGAGCCCCCCAACACAGCACACAGACTACCCTGCCTTCAGGGTCCTGGACCCCCAGAGGCTACAGCTCCCCCCCAGCCCTCCCACTGGTCTACAGCCCCCTGCTCATTTCCCTGCTCTTCTCCCGTCTCCAGAGGCTAGAAATGAGCAGGAGAATGAGTAGGGGGCTGGAGACAGCAGGGGTCTCAAGCTCATCTCCAGGGGCTTGTCTCCAGCCTCCTGCTCATCTCCAGCCCCCTGCTCATTTTCCTTCTCATCTCCAGTCCCCTGCTTATTCCCTTGCCTTGGAAGGCTGGAGATGAGCAAGAGAATGAGAAGGAGTCTGGAGATGAGCAGGGGAGTGAGCAGGAGGCTGGAGACAAGCCCCTAGAGATAAGCTAGAGACATTCCCCTGCTGTCTCCAGCCTCCTGCTCATCTCCAGGCTCGGGGAACTTCTCCAGGTAATCTCCAGGGGCTTGTCTCCATCCCCCTACTCATCTTCAGCCCACTGCTCATTCTTCTTCTGTGCCTCCAGTCCTCTGGAGGCTGAAGACAAGCAGAAGAGTGAGCAGGAGGCTGGAGATGAGTAGGAGCGCAGTCAGGAGGCTGAAGATAATTTGGTGATTCCCCAGTGGACTCCAGGCTCCTAATCACTTCCCTACCTGGTTCCAGCCTCCCACACTGCACGCAGCTTACCAGCAACAGTGGTGGGGGCCACTCGGGGCCTCATGGCACAGCCCTCTGTCTAGAAGCTCGGGGGTGCTGAGACTGTCACCTGGGGCTCAGCACCACTCAGCCTGACCAGCTGGAGCTCTGAGACAGTGTGGTGTCCTGCTGAGCGACCTGTGCAACGTGTTAGCAGGGGTGCCAGGTAGCTTGGGACGAGCCCCGCTACCCCCCACATGGGGGGTGTGCCATGAAGCAATCACTACTGCTACTGCCAGTGAGTATGGTGGGGTTGGGAGAGCAAGTGGGGAGCTGGAGGAATGAACAGGGGGTGGAGAGAATGAACGGGGGTGAGGGGAATGAACAGGGAGCCGGGGAAGTTAATTGGGGGTGAACAAATAGGGGAGTTAGGAAAATGAATGGTGGCTGGGGCTGGGGCTGGGGCTGGGCGGGGCAAATTTGCAGCATGGGGAATGTCTTTTTGTTTCCGCACATGCCTCTTGCAGCGTCCCAAAGGGGTTTGAGACGCTGCAAGAGGCATGTGCATGCTCGCCTGGATCGCCCATAAGGATGCAGTCCTGCTCCCATTAAGATGCTTGTTGGAAAGAAATATTAATGTTTAGCGGGACTAATTTTATAAGAAGGGGAAAAAGTATCTCTCTTCAGCTTAACATGGAAGTTATGGTTATGAATTAGGGTGTTCTATCTTTGTGCTTTGCACAGTAGAATATTTAAAGAGTATATAAAGCATTGTTTTAGGCCTCAGATTATGTGAAAGCAAATTCCATGGGAGTTATTGACCACTATTTAAAGGAGCTGCAAATAGTAAAAGGTGACTAAGTGGTCCAGTCTAACCTTTTATTAAACTAAGTTGACGTGAAAAGAGAACCTTACGAAAAAGCTTAGAGTCAAAATTAGAAGGCAGAAGCATCTATCTGGAAGATTATTAAACTCTGTTTTTGATCTTCAAACTCTTTGGAATTTTCTTTATTAAAAAAAACAACTGTAAGTGTTTTCTTAAGGAAGTCTAAATGGGGGCTTTGTTACTCTTCAAGGCACAGCACCTCTGGCTGCCTCATTTCCTGCACAAATAGAATGGCAAGCCAGAATGTGGTCCTTTTTATGTTCTTACTAAAGTATTTTGACATTAACGCAGGAAAAATATATATAAAGAATGTGAGGATTGGCAATATTTTTTTTTAAAGAGAGAAGATGAAAGTACTTATAAGGGAACATATTTGATTTTATGAGTGACTATCATAAAAGATAACAGCAAAGAAAGGAAACAAAACTGCAAGACTAATGCTTTTTCAGCCAAGAGAATTTCATTGACACAGAGCAGGAAGCTTAAGAGCATCAATAATTATAAGTGCAATTTGTGCACATTTTTCAAATTACCAGGCCTCTGAAAATGGTTGTGGAAAAGGGCTTTCCTTGTATATATGTTCTTAAGCAAAAAACATTTCCCAAATAGCCCTATTGCAATACTGATAGTGTTCTAGATATATACATGTTATGCCTCCACTGCCTTGTCCTGTGATCAGAAAGACATACACAGGAGCACTTCTGAATCAGAAAGGACTTTGCAGTAGTGTAAGTCAAAGAATGAGAAAATCAGAAGAATCAGGGAACCTATTTCTGCCCTTTCATATCTGATGTGTTTTTGAATGGTTTCCCCAGAGAACTAAAAAAACAAGATACCTTATTAAATAGATTATTAAATAGATGTATTAGTCAATTTAGCCAATACTGTTGTTTGCCTAAAATTTCTGGGTCCTCCTGTTCAAGGAGAAGAGGCCATAAGAAATCTGCTTACCTCCTCTCTGTATTTATTAGCAGAAAATGTGTATGCAGAGGATTGAATGAACAAAGGCATGAGGCAGGCTAGAGGGTCTGAGGCAGGGGTCGGCAACCCCCGGCACACATGCTGAGCATGGCACACGAGGCCATTTTGCTCAGCATGCCACAGCCAGCCACGACTCTGGGTAGCTGCTGCCAGGGCTTGCGGAGTCCCAGCTGCCTGCTGGGAGCAGCCCAGGCTCCCAGCTGGCAGCAGCTACCCAGAGCTGGGGCCGGCTGCAGCCGGGAGGCTCCAAACAGCTGTGCCAGGCACTGGAGCCCAGGCATCAGCTCTGTACCGGTGTGTGCACCCATGCCTCAGAGCCAGCAGTGTGGGAGGAATCTGAGGCTGCACAGCCCCAGTCTCTCCCCTGCTCCTGGCACAGAGCTGGTGACTGGGCTCCAGAGCCTGGCGCAGCTGTTTGTAGCCAGCCTGGGCTTTTGGCAGCTGCAGCAAACACCTTGCAGGCTGCAAACAGCTGCGCCGGGCTCCGCAGCTCCAGCATCAGCTCCATGCTGGCGGTGACTGTGCGCCCTCTCTGCTGCCCCTCTGGCTTTCTCCACTCACCATTTGTAGGATCCTGGCCTTCCTCTTCCTGTCACCTGACTGGCTGACAGGGCTTGAGCGTTAACCCCTACTTGACCAGCCAGCCATGACTGGAAGGTTCTGGATTTAAAGGGACCACCCTGTCTCTTAGTAAGAGGGCTAGGGTTCCCTGTTACAGACCCCCAAGGTAGGGAAGAGTACCACCTCCTTTGGAAGCTTGTTTGAAATTGAGGCCACCCTTACCAGGAAGAAGTTCTTCCTGAGGTCTAGCCTAAATCTGCTCTCTGTCAGTTTGTGACTATTGTTCCTTGTTACCCCAAGAGGCACCCTGTTGAACAGAGCATCTCTGATCCTTTGCTGTGTCCCCCTAATAAATTTGTAGGTGGCCACAAAATCACCTCTCATCCTTCTGTCGAGGAGACTGAAGAGGTCCAGGTCCCTCAGGCTGTCCTCATAGGGCTGTAACCATACAAGTGGCCCTCCTCTGGGCCCTCTTGAGTCTATCAACATCCTTCTTGAAGTACGGCACCCAAAACTGGACACAGTACTCCAACTGCGGTCTGACCAATGCCGCATAGAGGGGAAGTATCACCTCCTTGGTTCTATTTGTCATGCATCTGCTGATGCATGATAAAGTGCGGTTAGCTTTGCTGATGATTTCGTCACACTGATGACTCATGTTCATCTTGGAGTCCTCTATGACTCCAAGATCCCTTTCCGATTCTGTGCTGCTGAGAGGGTCACTTCCCAGCCAGTAAATGTGCTGGATATTTTTGCACCCTAGGTGCAGCACTCCGCACTTGTCCTTGTTGTACTGCATCCTATTGTGTACTGCCCACTTTTCTAACCTGTCCAGTTCTGCCTGCAATCGTTCCCTACCCTGTGCAGTGTGCACTTCACCCCACAATTTAGTATCATCCGCAGACTTGGACAGAGTACACTTCACACCCACATCCAAGTCACTGATGAAGATATTGAAGTGTACAGGTCCAAGGCCCAAACCCTGCAGGACTCCACTACCCACATCCTTCCAGTTCGATATCAATCCATCTACTACCACTCTCTGGGTGCAACCACTAAACCAATTTGCCAGCCACCAGACCATGTAAACATCTATGTCATAGCTTCTTAATTTATTTATGAGAATGGGATGAGATACCATAACAAAGTCCTTCCTAAAATCCAAGTCTACGACATCCACCTCTACTCCTGTGTCTAAGCATTTTGTGACCTGGTCATAAAAAGAAATCAGATTAGTCGGGGATGATCCACCTGCTGCATCTGGAGGTAGAGCAACCCTACATGCTGGTGTAATCTAGCATGTGGGCCCCTGTCATTGAACCTAGAGGGCTTCTCACAGATCCAGAAACCTCGAGGCAGGGGAGAGGTGGTGGTATTAATTGCTGCAGAAGTCATGCCAATTAATACTGCCACCACTTCCCCAGTGATAAATTTCCAGACCTGTGGGGAGCCCCTTTGGCAGGATGATATAGATCTATGAGGCCAATTTGGCTTGTGGGCCAAAGGTTGAGCACCACTGCTCTAGAACAGGTCTTTACTAGTCCTTGTGGTGGTACACTGCCAGGCCAACATGCACACCTGCTGGGTGTGCTGTTCCCATTCCACAGGTAAAAACAGGAAACCTTCAGGGCTTACTTTTCATAAGCACTAGTTGTAACTGTTTATTTGGCTGTTCATACCCCAGCATTTGGGGAGATTGGGGAAATCTTTGTCATTGCCTTAAAGGCACAATGCCTTTCAGTTAGGCTAACACAACTACCTTTTGGCACCTTAGTTTGCTTGCTTTAAGACTGGTCATGAATTTTGAATATAGGAGAAGGATAACCTGTCACATATGCTCTTGACCTTTAACATATTTCATAAATAAGGACAATTCTTCCTAGATTTGAAATAAATCATTTAGATTAATTCCATTCTGGAAATATAACCAGCTTCATAACCCTGTTTCCAGTGTGAAAATAGCTCTAAGGTGGAGTAACTACAAATAGAAAATGAGAGTACATAAGAGAGTATATAAGAGTACAAGGGTGTAATTCCATTGCAACATTATCATCTCTAAGAACACCACTTAAAGTGGTTTGTCATAATACAGGCCCAAAACAAACTTATATAACAGTTTGCTTATCACTCATGATACACAGATGTCACTTTTCTGTCATTTCCCTATCACCACCCGCATATCATTTCAAGCTTCTCTTCCCTCTTCAGTCTTTTTTATCTGCTCTTGTTCTTGCATCACATCTCAATTCATTTTAGTTTTAGTTAGGTGTCTGAAGCAAATTCATTTTCTTGTACTAAATATTAAAATGTTCTTCTACAAGGATGGTCCTAAATGAGAGATTACTGTTGTTTTGGCTAGTAATTGTTTGGATCATTAGGATAGAATACTGTTGGATTGTTTTAGTAAGGTTTGCCACAGATTATTAAAAAAATTATATTTGTTCCTTTAGATTCCATTAATTCCATACATAAGTTGATTTACTTTTGATATAGTGTCAAATCAAAAGCACTGGAAACACTACTTTTCCATATTTAACTTTTTTCCAGCAAAATATTGCTAGTTCTCATTGCCAGTTCCTCCAATAAACTTTCCTAGCCCAAGTCATCTCAAAGCAGTTTAAAAATGTGTCCTTATATTTCTTCCCAAATGTTCTTATTAATAGTTTTCAAATGTTGGCAAGTATGAATATTATGTGCAAACTGTTTATGGCACTTCAGTAGTAATTCAAAATTCTATCCAGATTGCAGTCTAAATGGAGGCTGTTATAATTGAATTCTATTTAAAATGTAAACAAACATACATGGCCCAAAACACTGCCTATGAGTGATTTAAAAAAAACCCTTCAATGATTTTATTTCTGTATAGGACTATAACTCTCAAATAAGATACACAGTGTTTATTTCAGTTTCTTCTTAGAATGTGAAAAGACATGTGTGAAGTTACTCAATTCTTTTTTGTTAGTTCATATCTAGACTGCTGTCACTCATATCTTCCTCTTCCTGCTCATCACTCCCAGTGGCCATATAGGAACCTCCCATGAGGATAAGAACCCCATAAGCATCACTAAAGCTCTTTCTGCTTACAGCTATTACGATTTCTAAACCAGGGAATCTCGATCCTGAACTGGTCAAGACCAAGAGAACAGCCAACAGCAAAATCCTGCAGTTATTTTTAAAGATGAAAAAAACCCTTTCCTTTTTATTTGCACACAACGAACTATTGCCAGTTTACAGAAAAATAAATCTTTAAACCTACACAGTAGAGTGTAAAGAACTGGTATATTTGGATACACAAAATCAAGGTGGTAGCTGTTTTTGCAGATTTAAGTTGGCAGAAAAAACCTGCTAATGCTGTCCAAATGTGAAAAATATCCTAATAAATCACTTCACTGATGATATCAGATAAGATTGTATTAGCTTAGATGAAGTAAAATGTGGTTGAGAGAAAATGTGCATATAATTTAAAGCATACACATTCTGTTCATTGACTTCCAGAAAGCCTATGATAGTATGCATGGAGAAAGTCTGTGGGCTACATTAGTTGAATTAGGAATCCCCAACAAACCAGTTGAACTCATTAAAGTTTGCATAAATGAATGAAGAAAAAGAATTAGTGCCTATAGAAGTAAATTGGACTCCACCCCTACTAGAACTGCACTGAAGCAGGCAGATGGTCTGCTTGTGATCCTATTCAACTTAGGAGTGGAAAAAGTAAACAGGAGCATAAATAACAAGAGGGTGAGGAATTCAACTGAACGGAGAGCATAAAGTCTTTGTACCTGTCAATGATATTACTCTGTAACAGAGAGCCAGGAACTCTCTGCTACTTTAAAGAGAAACCCCAGGTGGGGGGGAGACTGCAGGGAGGAAGCCTAATGCTGTGCTAGTTGCTCCACAGTAGGGCTGCAGGCTGGAGCCCTGCAGGAAAGATAAGGAACTGCTACAGATAGGCTGCCATGGTGACCAGGCAGTGAAGGTAAACAGGGGGCGCCTGCAGCCAACCCTGTGGAGTCACCTGACCAGAAAAGGACCAGATCTGGGAGAAATATAAGCCAGGGCCTTAGCAAGAGGAGGTTGGGCTGGCCCTGGAAGCTGCAGAGGAAAGAGCTCCTGACCTGAGAGCTGCAGAGGAGAACCTGGCTGACAGCAGAGCTACCTGGATGAAGAGCTGGCAAGGTGTGCTGCTAGGCCAAGGTTTGAACCCAGTTGAGCTAATTTGCGTTATAGCTAGGGAGCTTATCCTTTTGGTTACAGTTTGTACTAATGGTTGTGTTAGAGACTGTGAGAGATGGGTTTCTTGGAGTTCCCATTAGTGCTGTTGCAGCTACCGCCTGGGATGAACACTTTGTTACAAGCTCTCGTAAGTGAAAATATGAATGATACAGAAGCTCTGTATATCTAACAGATGAAGCAAAATAAAGAAATAAATAAAAATCGGAATACAAGTATACTTGGATAAAATACGGTATCTACCGTTAAATAGGACAACAGTAAGTTTGGGACCTCACATAATAAACAACACCGATTTCAAGCAAGTGACCCAATTTAAGTATTTAGGTTCAATCATAGCACAGGATACTAATATAATGGAAGAAATTTAAAGAAGAATGCAAAACAGGAAATATAGCCTGCTTTGCATTATACAAGCTCCTGTCATCCAATCTCCCCTCAAGGAAAACTAGGCTTCAGTTTTATAAACCCATAGGGAATTTTTACAGGTTCTCCAGGGATGTGGGCAATGGACTGGAGGGTGCTTTAATTAGAGCGGATCCAAGAGTCACCCTAATTAAAACGGCTAGAGCGTCTTGTGTACTAGCATCCCCATGCTTCAAAATGGCAACCCTGCCACAGTTTTGAAGTTCAGGTATGCTGATACATGAGACATGGAGGCTGTCTGTAATTACCACATTGTGGTAATTACTAATGCACTGTAATTACAGTGCATCAGAGCAGCCTCCCAACTCCTATACAGATACCTATAGTCAAGCTATATGGTAGTCACACCTAGGTTCTGTCACAAGATGCTACTAAATCATTTTGAAAGCGAGATTTTACGTGAAATCTTTGATGCACAGGATGATACTGTAATATAAGAATGGCACACTGAAAACAATAATGAGTTATATCCATTGTACAAAGACCCAACCCTGATGCAGGAAATCAGAGCACAACTACAGCGGGCCACTTTGAAAGAATGGAAGCCATCTGGACACCAAAGAGAGTGCTCATTTGGGTACCAGAGGGGAGGACGACTCCTGGACAACAAAGATGAAGATGGCTACATGACATAGTATCAGATTAACAGAAATTAAACATGGACAACTGGAGGATGAAGGCACACAACAGATGGGAATGAATGTAGATTAGTGGAGGTAGCCAAAGACCTTTAGGAGCCACAGTGCTAAATTATTTTTGTTGCTGTTCTTATTAATGCAGATGAAGAACATTGGGTAGATGATGTTCTTCTCCTGTGGAAGAATGTCACAAATAAGCTTCTCTGAAAATTCTCCAAGAAAGAAGTGTGTTCATTTCTGGGGTGGAAAAGGGCTCAAGCAGGGACAGTGTTAGGACACAGTTGGGACAGAGTTGGCTGAGAGGGAGTGGTGTTGGATCTGGGCCCAATCCCAGTGTGAACGGGTTTGGAGGGGGGGCAGCACCAGGCCTTGGGACCCAATCCTGGTGCACTAAGTAGAAGAGGGAGAAATCACACCCCCTAGTCCAAATCTTGATATATGGGAGCAGGAGGAGGTAGTGCCAGGCCCCCAAAGACTAATTTCAGTGTAAAGGTGCAGGAGGGGGCAGTGCCAAATTGTAAAGAAGAAATAAAACAAGCAGAAATAACCCACAAAAAATAAGAATATGGGCTGTTCTTTGTCCATTTGTCATTATTCATTCGTGATGTGGAAACATGGTGCTAGGTGGTGTGCTACAGTTGTCTATCTGATTGGTGCTTTTGGCTTATTTTTGCTACTGGTTTGAGTAGTGGTGTTTTTAAGTGCTGATTTAGTATCTTGAATGTGTCTGTGGGGTAAGTGGGGTAGTGTCTAGAGCAGGGGCAGGCAATAATTTCGGGCAGAGGGCCGCTTACCCAGTTTTGACAGGCTGTCGAGGGCCGCATGGGTAGCACCACCCCTTGACAGGTGCCCCTCTCCTTGACAGGTGCCCCACCCTGTGGTCATCATCTTGGGAACATTGGTCCCATGTCCCAGGGCCAGCACCAGTGGGGCCCAAAGCAGGGCACAGGCTGGCAAGGGTCTATGGAGCCAGGCTGGGCTGCACCAGCAGGGAGTGGGGGAGCTGGCCCAGCTCCATAGAGCCCCTGCCATCTGAGACCCTGAACTCCTGCCACCCTGCCCTGGCCCCCACTGCCACTGGCCCTTGGACACTGGTGTGGGCCCTATGCTCCTGCTGGCTCCCAACCTACTCACTCCCAGTGCCCCCCAGCCCTGCAGTACAGCTGGGGAGAAATGCACTGCCCCGAACCCCTGCTCACCGGCAGGGAAGAAGCTGGTGCTGAGCATGGGGAAAAGCAGCCCCTCACCTGCCCCATGGCCAGCGCTCCCTGCTGCAGTCACTCACAGCCCACGCAGGGCTGTCTGGAGAAGGCACAAGCAGCCCCACTCAGGCTGCAAGCGGCTACAGCATGGGGCGCCAGCCACAGAATGAGTGGGGGGCCGCTTTTCCCCATGCTCAGCACCAGCTTGTAACCTGGCCCCACTGCCAACCTAGGCTCTGTGATGGCTCTGGGCTCACCTGTCAGGACTGTGTGCAGCAGCAGCAGCCGTGGGCCCCCTGCTTGCCACACTGGGCAATGTTAGCTGCTGCTGCCCACCCGGAGCTTGCGTGCTGGGCAGCCCAGAGGCAACAGTGGCACTGCCCAGCGCAGCAAGCAGGGGGGGCCGCAGCTACTGTTGTTATGGGCAGCCCTGACGGGCAAGCCCGGAGCTGCACAGTGTGCAGTCTGGCAGTGGGGCTGGGATACAAGGTGGTGCTGAGTGCGGGGGTGGAAAAGTGGCCCCTCACACACCCAGTGGCCAGTGCCCCACACTGCAGTCACTTCCAGCCCACCTGGGGTTGCCTGTGCCTGCTCCAGACAGCCCCGTGCGGGCTGCGAGTGGCTGCATCAGGGAGTGCCAGCCACGGGGTGGGGAAGTGCCGCTTTCCTCGACACCAGGAAGGAGCAGCAAAGGAGCCCAGGTAAAGCTGAGCGGGGGCGGGGGGGGGGGGCAGTGGCCCCTCCCCTGCCCTGTGGCCAGCAAGCACTTCCTGCTACAGCCACCCAGGCAGACAGCAAGCAGCTATAGCACAGGGCGCCGGACACGTGGCAGGCAAGGGGCCGCTTCCTCCCACCCTGCACTTAGCTTTTCCCCGGGCTCCTTCCCTGTCCTGGGTCCTCCCCTGTCCACCCCACCCCCCTTACCTGAGCTTCCTGTGCCAGGGCAGCCACGTGCTCCCAGGCCAGAAGCCCCAGCTGGGGCTTCCGGCTGGCGGGGCAGAGCTGGCGCTGGGGCTGGGTGGGCCCTGCTCTTGTGGGCTCTGCTCTTCCCTTGGGTCCTGCTGCCCTTGGTTCTTGTCATTTTTGACAGGAACCCAGGGCAGAGAAATATTAATTTTCTAAATTTTTTAGGGGCCCTGCAGGCTGGATAGAATGGCCTCGCAAGCCGGATCTAGACCAAGGGACGTATTTTGCCCACCCCTGGTCTAGAGCGCTGAGTTGTCAGGCTCAAGGAGCAATGATGTTAAGAAGTGGATCATGTTTTCATTTGGATTTATTTTTTGATCTTCCAGAGCTTTGAGATAAAGGGAAGATGTATTGTTTTAACTAAAATGGAAAGCTACAACTGGTAGACTGGGTTTCAATCTGGGCATCCAGAAAAAAATGCAGTAACCAAATTCACTGCATGCTTTTGAGCATTTCCCCCCCAAAACCAAAATGACCTTTTTCAAAATCAAAGTGCTATGTTCAGGTGAACTAAATTCTGCCCTTACATCCCATGGAATTCCAGTAAAATCAGCAGGGATTGTGACCAATATCTAGACACACATACACACAAATGACTTCTGGAACCATTATGCTGTTTTTTCATACCCTAACTGTTATAATTCGTTTATGTACTACAATCTAAGAAATATGTCTGGGTGTTCAGAGCTGGTGTCCTAACTGTTGGCCTAGCAGAAACCTGAGAACACACAGGATGTGGGAACAGACAGTAAATTCCCAGAGCCACTACATATCTATCTGGTGAAAGTCACTTAACTTGACAGTGCAGTGGACAAAAGAACCTTTGAAAGCAGCTGCCTGTCTTTTCTCTTTTTTTAAAAAATTGTCAAAATATCTAAGTCGCCTGTGAAATGTAATACCTACCAGGTCAAAAGGAAAAGGTGGGGGGTTTGCACTTCTCCCTGCCATCCAGCACATCATGGATTAAGAAAAAGGAAAACAACTACTCAGCAAGGCTCCCTAGTGACCCCTTGTGTCACTTTCTTGATTGTCCTTATTCCGACAATATCTGTATCATCCACTGATCTGTGACACTGAATTAAGAACATGGAAATAAGATATTTTTACATTGTCTCAATTCTCAATAGCACTTAGCTTAAATAATGCACACGTGCTTGCACACACACCAAAACCCAAATTGAAAGAAACTTTCAATATATATATACCTTTTTAAAAAAATATGAATCTATTTTAACTTTTCCACCCTTGGTCACACAAAGGAAATGTAAACTTAATGTTCCCAATGTAGATACTGTCTTTTGGGTTTCCACACTGATGACATTCAATAGGTGTGGTAGTGGTATTATTATTATTACTATTATTTATAATGTGCGCAGCTTCATTTAGCAGAGTGCTAAATAGTTGTTTTCCTTTTGTCTTTACATTGAGATTCATCTGCAAGCTTTAAACTGCTTCCAAAGTGCTTCAATTTTACATGAGCACTAAGCTGGGGACTGGGAAGCATTACCCAGTGCTGAAGGCTCAGATCATTCGAAAGAGCATGTAAATTCTCTGAACCAGAAATAAAAAGTGCACAGCTTTTCATTGTGAAGTCTCAACTGCAGGTTTATGTAAAACATGAATGTCTGGCAGGTTTTTTCAGGCCTCTTTATTTAAAAAAAAGAAAGAAAAAGATTTCTTCCTTATTCGGTCACATGTAGCTCAATCAAAGAAAAAGCTCTGGGCTTCCTGTCAAGAGTGAGAGTAACACATGCACTCACTCTTTGTCATGTTTCTCTATTTGGACACTCCTTTCCCTCCCACTCCCTTTTCATGGTCCCAGTCCTTCAAAGTACTGCCAACGGACCACCAAATGTGACTGCAAAGACTGCTGTATGACAGAAAGCCTTGAGACGGCTCCACACAAATACAGATATGTTCATGGACCTGAGCTGATATTGTTTCAGGAATGAGAAACTCCAGTGGTAAGTAGATACTCATTCTTCTACTGGGGCTTCTAGAAGCATAGGCTGCACTAGGCTTATTATTTCTAGCAAGGTAAAAGCAGGTAGCACCAAATGTGTCAGTATAAATCACTAAATTTAGTGCAATTTCTGTACATTTATCAAAACAATCTAAACACCATCTTCATAAAAATATCTCTGTTCTATAGTTCCTTTGTCTGTGCATGTATTTTTACAACAAAAATAATAATTTCCATATTGCTGTAAAGGTATTTGAATTCAAAGAGAAGGTATTTTCCTGTGACACTTCTGCAGATGCCACATTTGGAAATACTCAGTAAAACCCAACCCTTCAAAAATCCTACCTCTGCCTGCCTTGGCAGTCCCCTAGCTGCTCATCTGGTGCATTTGGAAGGGGTGGCACAAACAAAAAAGGGAGACACCTACTAATCCATATAAGCAAGAGCCTGAGAATCTGTTACTATGATCTCCAGTGGTGGTGGCTGTTTACAGTAGGCTGCTGAGTATGCCCATGTGCCTGGAGTTTCTATAGCAGAAAGAGGAGGATATATACATATTGATCTGTATGCAAAGTCTTCCTGTGCTTCATGTGATGATGTGGAAGTAGCTAAATGTCAGGGTAGGGGTAGAAAAACTATTAGACCAGTGGTGGCCAACTCTTTTGGCTAGCATGCCACAAAGTTAAGCTATACCCACTCCCCAAGTGCTACTCTGATCCCCACCTGATAGCTAGCACCTTGCAGCACACAAATGGAGGCAAGGGCCTCAAGTAGAACCAAAGCACAAGTGAAGCAGTGGCATAAGGCTGCTGCAAGAAGAGATGCCACTGCCATGAACCAGGTTAACCCCGTCCTGGCGACACAACCACTGCAGTTTTACATAGTGAGCAAGAATCCAAAGCCCTGTATTATGCAGCAGCTGCAGAGCCAGGGAAGGGTTAACACATCTCTTGATGGTGACACTTACCACCTCCCTTCCCAACAGCATCCTGCCCCTGCTCCAGTCTTTGTGGGTTGGAGGCTGGAGTCCCCATTGGGCCCTGCCCCACCTCTCCTTCCCCCCACCTCCATTTTGGTGCCTCACTTTACTGAGCACCCAGGGATTGCGGGCACACAGCAACTCCATGTGGCACTCATGACCCATTTACCATGGGTTGGTGATCCCTGTATTACATCTGCCCACTGTGGTTTAAGGTGATAAGATTCCTCTCTGCCCACGTGTCCAGAACCCACGCCCCAGGCAGCTGGACTCTGCATGGAGCTTGGAGTTTGCCCCTTTGTACAACAGGTGCCTCCTTATTCTGGGGAGTGCTCCAGTGGCTGATCGCCGACTGGGGCGGGGGTCCCCCAGTGGCCAATCGCCAAGCCCAGAGCTGCCAGCAGTGAAACCAGAAGTGCCAACAGCACTTCCTTCAGGATTTCCCCCCTACGCATCACCAACATATGTCTGCATTAACATCATAAGGAATAATCCACTCCTCTCCCTGATCTTGTGGCAGTCCAGATTTATGATTATAATCTGAGCTGCCAGCAGATGAAGATAACAAAGGATCTTTGGAAATAGCATCCCTATCACACAAAGGCTTCCTGGGCCTCAGTCCTCTTGTCTCATGTGGCACCTCACTACGTGTTTAG
Organism: Crocodylus siamensis; assembly: GCF_052110815.1. Classification (NCBI taxonomy): domain Eukaryota; kingdom Metazoa; phylum Chordata; order Crocodylia; family Crocodylidae; genus Crocodylus; species Crocodylus siamensis. The sequence continues at coordinate 152,176,767 of NC_143396.1, read as the reverse complement.
GTGAAGGAAAGGCTAGAAAAAAAATGTGGCATAGCTCTAGTAGGTTTTCTACTCCTAACCTGGCTTTCAGCCACTACCACCTCAACACCTGGAGCACTAGCAGACTTTGTACACAAAACAAAATGCATGCTGCCTCTTTTTTCAACCACCCATGCCCCTGGCATTAGAAGCATTCCTTTCTAATGCTCCTCCCAATTATATGACAGGGGAAAGACTGCACAGACAACCAGTTGCTTTCCAAAATCCTCCAGAGGGATTTTGGACTAAGCCCTGCTTCAGATTTTGTGGGCTTTTAAACAAAGGCTGACTATACATGTGCTTGGATGTGGAGAGGGCTTTTTAATGATAGTGGTTCCCAGGCAGCCACACTAAAATGCCTCACTGTTACATGTATTAAGCCCTCACACATTTAAAAATGGCCGTGGGATGCTTTAACTAAGTCTCATTTAACAAGGTTTAGTTAAAGTGACCCCATGGCCATTTTAAAACAAATGGGGACTGACATGTGACACTGTGGCGATGCTGCAGTGCTCTAATTAGAATGCGGAGCAGACTCTGTTAATCGAATCTGCTCCACCATGTTGTAATTAGAACAGCAACAAGCACATATATCGGCAGCCAAAGTGTTCAAAAAGGAAGGAGCAAGGTTAAGAAAAGAACAAAGACAAGTCGCTTTCTTTTGGGAGTCTCCCACCTTCCATGAAAATCAGATGAGGACCACCTCTATTCCAGGACCTGGAATTTTCAGGGTACTCCAGTTAAAAATGAGTCCCTAGGGGCTAAAAAGAAAAAAGAGAGACATATGGTGATGTGGAAAAGCAGAGGCCAAGCAGGAAATACCTGATACCTCCTCCAAGGGAAATCAGAATTCAGACTCTTCCAAGCAGTCAGCTTCATCATGAGCAGCCGAGTGCTCTGCACTTTGGAAAATCAGTCCTTCCACTTATTCAGCATAGGGGTAGGGGTCAATCTGCATGGAACAACTTGCAGATCGGGACTTTACCTCAAAGCCTAAATAGGCATCAGTGGGCTCAGCTTTAGGAGCCCATTGTTGGAAAATCGTGGTCTTGGTGTAAATATGAATACTTGATTTCAGGGAATATTCACATAGTTTGGAAACCTTTCCCCAAATGTTCCCTACAACTTGATCCTTCTGTTGGAAAGAGATCATAAAAGACATCACAAGAAAAAAAAATGTGTTCCTTAGTTGAATTGGCTAAAGTAGGGTAAAATCCTCATAAAGACAAGACAGATCATAGTTTTCTTGTGACTTACTAAGTCAATGAAAAAATAGTGGAGGAGCCTACAGCTTGTATCAACCTGCTGATTTGTGTGAAAACTACAAACCATGTTGATTTCATGAGGATTTTACCTCATACTCATTACCCTGAGGTAAAAACTCAGTTCATTGCCTATAAAGGGAACAAAAATAGCTGGAAGACTTTCATTTAAATATCTGAGATAATAATTGTGGAAAATTGTTAGTAATTTTCATCCAATCCTTCCATGTGTCGTGAGCCAAGCAGAAATTAATGGGAAGCCACAATGAAACAAGAGCAACATATGCCTCTAATCAGAGTGTGCTGCATTTTTAAGTCACTTTGCTGTTTTTTTCAATTTATTTCTTTCCAATGATTTTTTTTTATTGGGATTACAGTTGTGTATACAAAATGAAGTGCACATGAGGTGTGCCATTATGCTATCATCTCTGTCCCTTTGGGATGCAGAGTGAACATTTTTCTCAGCAAGAACTTTAATATTTGAAGTAGACCTGCTTGTGCTCAAACCTATTTATTAGTTTTTGAAACACCATATCATAAGTGCCTTGAAATATTTGTACAGAATTATTCTAAGGCTGTAAGAGATCCATCTCTGAAAGACGGTAAACAAATTTCCACACTGACATAACACTGATTTAACTATTACCTTTGTAAAAAGAATGTTTCCTTGAAAAAAGTATTCAACCCACTTTCATCACCCCAGAGGGAGATTGTTTACAAGGCCTCTGACTGAGCAGTTCCTTACACTTACTGAATAGTAAATTAGGTGGGTATTTGGGGTCACCTTTAACTTAAAATATTCTGTTCTGTGCTTGAGTCACTAAGTTTTGCCATCAAAGACAAAATATAATGATGAGAGCTATGTGATACTTTTATCAAGTGTATCTGCAGTCAGACCATTTTTATATGTGATGTGATATTGGCCAGTTTCATAAGAATAGGGGAAACTTATATTTTGTTTTAAGTGAAGTGTAAAGTAGAGTCTAATTCACCATGGCAATTAAAAATGCTAACGTGCTTTTATTTCAGCTTAGACTACTGAGACATTCATTTAAAGGCATAATGGAATCTGAATTATGCCTGATATGTGCAGGGTAGGATGTGTGATTTTGGGATTAGATCCCCGTCACACCTTATTTGCCAATGCAGGGGGAGCCTGGGATCATGATCCTGTACTAGCAAGCAAATGCCCACAGTCAGATGATTGCCAGATGGGGCTGGGGGCTGAATCGGCATCTGGAATCGGCCTCAATGAGATCCCCAGGCCCAACCAACAATCAGCTAATTGTCAAAACCCTGAGATGGGTGGCACACTTGGGGTTTTATTCATCCTGAAACATGGGGGGCCCAAGTTTGGGCTGCTAAAGCCTGATCCCAGGCTCTCTTTGTGCCAGAATGAGAAAAAATGCAGTGCTACCTAGCTGAGCAGCACATGTGGTCTTATAGGTCCTGGAGCACGAGGACCCTACTATTGGGCTGTCTCAGTCTGATGCCAAGGTCACTATGTGTTGTGGTGAGTGAAAGCCACTTCTGCAGCCCATCTGGGCTTCATATGTGTATTTTACAGGTAGGTCCCAGTCCATGGGGATCTCTGGATTGGGAAGGCTCTCCATGATCCCAGGGTCTTGTCATGGTAGGACCTTTAAAAACTGTGTGTGCAGCTGGGTTGCACATGCAGTTTTCTGGCATCCCTGGTGCACAGAGACCACAGGATTGGGGAAAGTGCCCTTGATCTTGGAGACTCTGAGTACTGGGGATGTCATAAAACCATGTGTTCAGGTCAGCTGCACACATCATTTTGTGTGGGGGTGAATGCAGGATTCAGGAACTAGTTCTGCCTCCATCCTGATTAGGTAAGGGACACTAGTGTCCCAGACAGTAAGGCTGCCCCATGCTAGATCCTGACATGCAGCTAAGCATTGGCATCTGTCATAGCCCATCCCCAACTGGGCACACATTCAATTTAAGGCATGATACAAACGAGCCACAAAGTTGTTACACATCACATGTGGAATAACTTTGTGACTTATTTACCATTCACCTTAAACAGACTTGAGTGTGGGGCTAGGTTACTATTTAAGACATGATTTACAGATTAATCATATCTTAAATGTATGTTTGCCAGGGGCCCTAGACAGATACCTTGTCTGAAAACCTGGTCCAATTGCCATTGACTTCAGCAGAGTCAGGATTTCAACCCATCTCAGACTTCATGTCCTTTTTATTGGGAAAGGGATTAAGGAATCAGTTTGATTTCAGGCTCTGACCCTGATTTATTTTGTGACCAGGGACAAGTCACTTCACCTCTCTCTGTCTTATTCTCTCCATTTGTGAAATAGGGGTGTGAATGCTTTCCCACCTTGGTAATATGATTTAAATCTTTGGAAGGAAGGCATTGTGTAAGTGCAGGGTTTTATTACCAGAGTTATTTACAGTAAATGAGACTTGCAAGCATTCCTTATATGCATATCACAACATTTCTTTGTTTCAGACTGGGAAGGGCCAAAGGTTTATTTTTCTTGGGAAATACGTTCTCTGGCATATGTGTGTACTTGTTAGAAAATATCTCTTGGCAAATGAGAGCTCAAAAATATACTTTGAGCCCTCATTTACAGAGGAAATAACAAAGAAATTACATATCCAAATTCTCAGAATTTGGAACCTTGGTTCATACTTGTAGCTAACTAGTTTCTGTTTTGTTCTCTGCCAGATAATCAAGCACATACTCATGTAATGTTTTCCCAAAATTGGTCTATTAAAGGCCTAAGGAACATTCACACATGCTGACTATAAATATCAAATTTTCAACGTTTATGGTAGCCTAAATACCATCAAAATATTTTTTGGCACAAAGAGGCCCAGTGGAGTGTAGATACTAATCCTCCTGATCAGGACACATTCCAAGCTGGATAATTAAATTCTACTAAATGAGGGCTTTTTATACTTTTAAATGAATACTGTATATTTCCTGTGCTAAGCTGTTGTGTAAGGCTGCAGTGCCCAATAAAACAGTGGTTGGGTTTTAATTCAAAAGGGAGTGAATTTGGTGGGTAAGGTGATATACTGTGTGTGTGAATGTGTGTGCATGTGTACCTATGAGTCTGTTTGGCTGTCTACTCGTATGTGAAAGCATGTGAGTTTTGTCATGAACTTCATTGCCAGCAAGACAGATTCCATTAATTATTGTTGCATCTGCTAGTAATATGCAGTAATATTATATAGTTATACAGCATTTACATGCATTTGAAAAAAAGAGAAAATTTCAATCTCTGACTAGTGCATAACTAATATGTTATATGCATAGCTAATACTTTTGGATCATATGAGTGCATTGTGTCTCTGCTCAGTTTTGTCTTTAGGGGTAGGAATAAACATCACCAAATGAAGTAAATCAGCTCTTCTGGGATATGGCCCAGCTCAGGTGATGCGCTTTGTTAGATGAAACATCACCTGTTGTCCTTCCTATTGATCTGGTGGGAAAACGGGTGATATGTTACCCTTAGCAAAAATGGCTCTCCAGCAATCTCTGCAAGCAGACAACTCGGACTTTCCCCACTACCACTGGCACACCCCAGGGATGCTGAAAGTGCATCTCTCCAAGTGAGGAAAGCTGGGTCTCTCCAATGTAGTACATGGTCCCAGAGGTGGGGATGTCAGTCAGCTGGCCCAGGATCAGCACATTGGAGCCAATTCAGGACTCCAGTCCAGCCCCAGGGCTGGGTGTCCCAGCTTTCCCTACTTTCAGAGACTCCCACCTGGAATCACTGGGTTATGTGTCTGGAAACAGGGAACCCTGACTTTCCCCGCTTCCAGAGTTGTGCCAGGGAGATTTCTGGGACCACATCTTTGGAAGCAGGGAAAGCCAGGCAGGCTTTTTTCATAGATTTCGTAGACATTAGGGCTGGAAGGGACCTCAGGAGATCATCGAGTCCAGCCCCCTGCCCAAAGGGCAGGAAGTCAGCTGGGGTCATAGGATCCCAGCAAGATAAGCATCCAATTTACTCTTGAAGCTGTTCAGTGTAGCTGCTTGAACCACCTCTGCTGGCAGACTGTTCCAGACCTTGGGGGCTTGGACAGTAAAGAAGTTCTTCCTTATGTCCAGCCTGAAATGGTCTTGCAGGAGTTTGTGACCGTTCGACCTCGTCATCCCTTGGGGCGCTCTGGTGAACAAACGTTCCCCCAGATCCTGGTGGTCACCCCTGATAAACTTATAGGTGGCCATCAGATCACCCCTGAGCCTGCGCTTTTCCAGACTAAAGAGTCCCATGGCTCTCAGCCTGTCATCGTAAGATCTGTTTTCCTGACCTCTGATCATGCGCGTGGCTCTCCTCTGGACTCTCTCAAGCTTCTCCACATCCTTTTTGAATTGTGGAGCCCAAAACTGGACGCAGTACTCCAGCTGCGGCCTCACCAAGGCCGAGTACAAGGGGAGAATGACGTCCCGGGATTTGCTCGAGAAGCATCTATGGATGCAAGCCAGCGTTTTGGTCGCTTTACTAGCCGCAGCGTTGCATTGCAGGCTCGTGTTCATCTTGTGGTCAATGATGACCCCCAAGTCTCTTTCTTCTGTAGCGCTATCCAACGTAGCACTGCTGAGCCCATAAGGATGCTGCAGGTTTTTCCTCCCAAGGTGGAGAACCTTGCATTTATCGGTGTTAAACACCATGAGGTTCTCATCTGCCCATTTGCTGAGCTTGTCCAGGTCAGCCTGGATCACCCACCTATCTTCTGGCGTGGATGCTTTGCCCCAAAGTTTGGTGTCATCGGCGAACTTAGCCAGTCCACTCCTGACTCCAATGTCCACATCATTAATAAAAATGTTGAACAGTATGGGTCCCAGGACAGAGCCTTGAGGGACCCCACTGGTCACAGGGCACCACGATGAGTGACTGCCATCAATTACAACCCTCTGGGTCCGACCACGGAGCCAGTTTCCCAGCCAGCGGATCATGGTGGAGCCAAGGCCACAACTGGCCAGTTTGGCCAAGAGGTGATCATGGGATACCAGATCAAAAGCTTTTTTGAAGTCAAGATATATGACATTAATCTCTTCTCCCTTGTCCAGGTGATAGGTCACCTGGTCATAGAAGGAAATGAGATTGGTCAAACAAGACCTACCCGCAACAAACCCGTGCTGACTATCCCTTAGGATGTTAGCTTGGGCCAGTCCACAAGGATGGCCTCCTTAATAAACTTTTCTAAGATCTTCCCCAGGATAGAAGTCAGGCTAATGGGCCTGTAGTTAGCCGGATCTACTCTCCTCCCTTTCTTGAAGATCGGCACCATATTGGCCTTCTTCCAGTCTTCAGGCACTACACCAGAGCGCCAGGAGTTTTCAAAGATCCGTGCCAGGGGCTGGGCTATGACGCTCGCCAGCTCCTTGAGTACCCTGGGGTGCAGGTTGTCAGGGCCGGCTGACTTGAAGGTATCCAGCTTCTCAAGGTGTTCCTTCACGAGGTCAGCATTTATGGAGGGTAGGGGATCCCCATCACCCGGATCTCCCTGTCCCATAGCAGGCATGGGCGTCCCATGGGACTGATGAAAGACTGACGCAAAGTACCTATTTAATAGGTTGGCTTTTTCCTGGGCGTCAGTTGTCAGTTGCCCCATCTGGTTTAGCAGGGGTCCAGCATTGCCCTTGCTTTTCCTCTGGCTCCCCACATATCTGAAAAAGGACTTTTTGTTGTCCTTGATGCTTGAAGCTAGTTGGAGTTCAGTTGTTGAGGGGCCCAGGGCATACTCGAGGCCACTCGAGACCATGTGGCACAGCAGGAGAGTGTGGACAGCTCCAGGCTACCCATACTCTCCTGCCATGATAAAGCAAATATACATCCGCCACAATAAGGAGGCACAATATATTACTACCTTTTGTCATGGTTACATTGTGATGTGACAAAAGGTATAGACACCTATTTGCTGTTGCTTTGTGTCACCACAAAAACTGTTATGGTGGCATAAAGGTGATGAAAACAATGTCTGTTTCTTACCTAGGATACAGCTCATAGAGAAGTTCTGTCTGTGTATGATTTTCCTCTGTCAGTAGGGTGGTAGTAATAATCAGCAGTAACTGACTTCCATTTCATATAACATGCTCACTAAGCTGCATCAGTTTTTAAAGATGCTTACACAAGCTACAATTTTGTGTGATCTGGCCCCTGAAAGCACTCTACAACTGTGATATCACACACATACATGGCTGCAGGGTGCTTTTAAAATTGCTAATCACACAAAAAATTAACCCTCAATACATCAGCTATTAGCTGAAGGCACTCTAAAGCAGAGTGACTTAGAGAAATTCTTCAGCTTCAGATTCCCTTGAGTGTTAATTTTTCACATGCACAAGGCTTCCCTGTGCAGTGGGGCAAGGAGCAAGATGAAGAAGGGGCAGGATGTAGCTGCCAGCTAAGCTTTGCCATGGCCAGAGCGAGGGGTGGGGCTGGGCTGGAATGGAGCCCCCTCACCTCATGCCTCCCCACCCCCCAGCTACCCTGGATGGGGTATAGGAAGCCAGGGCAGGCCCATGGGGCAAGGGGACTCTGTTCCACCCTGCCATCCCCCCCAGCTCTGGCTGTGGCAAAGCTCTGAGCTGGCAGTTGCATGCTGCCACTGTTAAGAGGTTTGGGTTGGGGGTGGGGAAAGGAAGCCCGCTTTCCCTTGCCCCCTGCCCAAGACTTTTGACAGGGGCAGCACAGCTTTGCCATGGCTGGAGCTATGGAGGGGGGCGTGGGTCTGGGTAGAGGGTCGGTTTGGCAGGTTTTGGGGAGGCTTGAGCCCCCCGACCCAACAGGCAAATGTCTGTTGGGTCAGGAGGTAGGCGGGAGGTCAAACTCATGGCACTTCTTTAAAGTGCCATGAGTTAGAGTGCCTTCCTTAAATGTCTGTAGATACCCTAAGTTGTCAGACTGGGTCAAGGCCAGTCCATCCTTGCTTCTCCCTATTCAGTCCCCACTTAGCCACAAATATCCAGGTAACAAGCACAGGGAATTAGAGGGAGTTCTAATTCCATATTGCTTCCTTGCACTCATGTGTAGTACAAAGGAAATGCAATTTTCTGTGAAAAATGAATTAAGATGTAAACAGTGCTAGTAAGTGGTACTAGATTGACAGTTGTAGAGATTGAGGCCGTATATCAACAGAAATGGTGTGTCACAGAGAAACTCCGAGTAAGTTTCCCTGAAGCTCCCTGGTGGTGGGCATGTCAGGAGCTCATCCTCCTGCTCAGTGCAAAGAATTATGACATCATTGGGATAACGGAGACCTGGAGGGACTCCACCCATGACTGGACCACGGGTATAGAGGACTATACCCTGTACAGGAGGGATCGTGTTGACAAAAGGGGTGGGGGTGTAGCTCTCTATGTGAAGGAAAGCTACATGTCCCTGCAAGCTGATGTTGGCGACCGGCATGGACAGCTAGAGACCCTCTGGGTAAAAATTCATGGGGAATATGGCACAGGGGACACAACGGTGGGAGTCTACTACAGACCTCCCACTCAAAGTCCTGAGCTTGACCAGAAGTTCACCCGGGAACGGACAGAGGCCGCTTGCTCCAGGACCTTGGTTGTCATGGGTGACTTCAATTACCCGGATATCTCGTGGGAAGATCACTCAGCAAAATCCAAGCAGTCGCAAAGCTTTCTCTCGTGCGTGGATGACCTCTACCTGACTCAAGAAGTCTACGGGCCAACGAGAGGCAAAGCACTGCTCGACCTGGTACTGGCTATGGGGGACGACCTAATCGGCGACCTAGTGATCGATGGGAAGCTGTGTGACAGCGACCATGAGCTGATCACCTTCACCATCCGCCGTAAAGCTGGCAAGTCAGTCAGCAACACAGAAGTCCTTGACTTCAGAAAAGCCGACTTCGACAAGCTCAAGAGGCTTGTCGGTCAGGCCCTTAGGGAACATGACCCCAGGGAGATGGGAGTTCGAGAAGAGTGGTTGCCTCTCAAGGAAGCAATCCTCAATGCACAAGCTAAATCTATTCCAACACGGAGGAAAGGCAGCAAGAAGGCACAGCAGCCCTCCTGGCTCTCCAGGGACCTAGCGGACCTCCTGCGGCTAAAAAGGAAAGCCTACAAAGGATGGAGGACGGGATTCACCTCCAAGGAGGATTATTCTGCACTGGTCCGGTCCTGCAGGGAGCAAACCAGGAAAGCCAAGGCTGCAACTGAACTCCAACTAGCTTCAAGCATCAAGGACAACAAAAAGTCCTTTTTCAGATATGTGGGGAGCTGGAGGAAAAGCAAGGGCAACGTTGGACCCCTGCTAAACCAGATGGGGCAACTGACAACTGATGCCCAGGAAAAAGCCAACCTATTAAATAGGTACTTTGCGTCAGTCTTTCATCAGTCCCATGGGACGCCCATGCCTGCTATGGGACAGGGAGTTCCGGGTGATGGGGATGCCCTACCCTCCATAAATACTGACCTCGTGAAGGAACATCTTGAGAAGCTGGATACCTTCAAGTCAGCCGGCCCTGACAACCTGCACCCCAGGGTACTCAAGGAGCTGGCGAGCGTCATAGCCCAGCCCCTGGCACGGATCTTTGAAAACTCCTGGCGCTCTGGTGTAGAGCCTGAAGACTGGAAGAAGGCCAATGTGGTGCCGATCTTCAAGAAAGGGAGGAGAGTGGATCCAGCTAACTACAGGCCCATTAGCCTGACTTCTATCCTGGGGAAGATCTTAGAAAAGTTTATTAAGGAGGCCATCCTTGTGGACTGGCCCAGGCTAACATTCTAAGGGATAGTCAGCACGGGTTTGTTGCGGGTAGGTCTTGTTTGACCAATCTCATTTCCTTCTATGACCAGGTGACCTATCACCTGGACAAGGGAGAAGAGATTAATGTCATATATCTTGACTTCAAAAAAGCTTTTGATCTGGTATCCCATGATCACCTCTTGGCCAAACTGGCCAGTTGTGGCCTTGGCTCCACCATGATCCGCTGGCTGGGAAACTGGCTCCGTGGTCGGACCCAGAGGGTTGTAATTGATGGCAGTCACTCATCGTGGTGCCCTGTGACCAGTGGGGTCCCTCAAGGCTCTGTCCTGGGACCCATACTGTTCAACATTTTTATTAATGATGTGGACATTGGAGTCAGGAGTGGACTGGCTAAGTTCGCCGATGACACCAAACTTTGGGGCAAAGCATCCACGCCAGAAGATAGGTGGGTGATCCAGGCTGACCTGGACAAGCTCAGCAAATGGGCAGATGAGAACCTCATGGTGTTTAACACCGATAAATGCAAGGTTCTCCACCTTGGGAGGAAAAACCTGCAGCATCCTTATGGGCTCAGCAGTGCTACGTTGGATAGCGCTACAGAAGAAAGAGACTTGGGGGTCATCATTGACCACAAGATGAACACGAGCCTGCAATGCAACGCTGCGGCTAGTAAAGCGACCAAAACGCTGGCTTGCATCCATAGATGCTTCTCGAGCAAATCCCGGGACGTCATTCTCCCCTTGTACTCGGCCTTGGTGAGGCCGCAGCTGGAGTACTGCGTCCAGTTTTGGGCTCCACAATTCAAAAAGGATGTGGAGAAGCTTGAGAGAGTCCAGAGGAGAGCCACGCGCATGATCAGAGGTCAGGAAAACAGATCTTACGATGACAGGCTGAGAGCCATGGGACTCTTTAGTCTGGAAAAGCGCAGGCTCAGGGGTGATCTGATGGCCACCTATAAGTTTATCAGGGGTGACCACCAGGATCTGGGGGAACGTTTGTTCACCAGAGCGCCCCAAGGGATGACGAGGTCGAACGGTCACAAACTCCTGCAAGACCATTTCAGGCTGGACATAAGGAAGAACTTCTTTACTGTCCAAGCCCCCAAGGTCTGGAACAGTCTGCCAGCAGAGATGGTTCAAGCAGCTACATTGAACACCTTCAAGAGTAAATTGGATGCTTATCTTGCTGGGATCCTATGACCCCAGCTGACTTCCTGCCCTTTGGGCAGGGGGCTGGACTCGATGATCTCCTGAGGTCCCTTCCAGCCCTGATGTCTATGAAATCTATGAAATCTATGTCATGCCTGGCCAGCCTGGTTGCCTTCTACGATGAGATGACTGGTTCTGTGGACATGGGGAGACCAGTGAATGTAGTATACCTCAATTTTAGCAAGGCTTTTGGTAGTCTCCCACAACATTCTCACAGGCAAGATAAGGAAGTATGGGCTGGATGAATGAACAGTGAATAGAAAACTGGCTGGAGCATCGAGCTCAGAGGGTAGTAAACAATAGTTTGATGTCTAGTTGGCAGCAGGTATCATGTGAAGTTAAGAGGTTGGTTGTGAGGCCAAATTTGTTCAATGTCTTCATGAATGACCTGGAAGATGGCATAGAGTAACCCTCAGTTAGCTGATGACACCAAGCTGGGGGGAGTGGTAGATACGCTGAAGAGTAGTGCTAGGATTCAGAGCGACCTAGACAAATTGGAGGGCTGGGCCAAAATAAATCGCATGAGGTTCAACAAGGATAACTGCAATGTCCTGCACTTAGGATGGAACAATCCTGTGCACGGGTACAGGCTGGGGGCTGACTGCAGCAGCTTGGCAGAAAAGGACCTGGGGGTTAGAGTGGATAATAAGCTGAATATGAGCCAGCAGTGTGCCCTTGTTGCCAAGAAGGCTAATGGCATACTAGGCTGCATTTGTAGGAGTATTGCCAGTAGGTCAAGGGAAGTGATTATTCCCTTCTATTCAGTACTGGTGAGGCCACATCTGGAGTACTGTGTTGCGTTTTGGGTCCCCCACTACATGAAGGATGTGATCAAATTGGAGAGAGTCCAGTGGAGGGTAACAAAAATGGTTAGGGGGCTGGGGCCCATGACTTATGAGGAGAGGCTGAGGGAACTAAAGTTTATTTAATCTAAATAAAAGACTGAGAGGGGATCTAATAGCAGCCTTCAGCTACCTGAAGCAGGATTCAAAAAAGGATGGAACTAGACTGTTCTCAGTGGTGGCAGATGACAGAACAAGGAACAGTGGTCTCAAGTTGCAGCAAGGGAAGTTTAGGTTAGATATAAAGAAGGTTTTTCTTACTACGTGGGTAGTAAAACACTAGAACACGTTACCCAGAGAGGTTGTGGAATCTCCATCTTTGGAGGTTTTTAAGACCCGGCTAGACAAAGCCTTGGCTGGGATGCTGTAGTTGGGAATGGTCCTGCTTTGAGCAAGAGGTTGGACTAGATGACCTCCTGAGGTCCTTTCCAACCCTAATTTTCTATAATTCTATGAGTCTATGTCTATATGTGTGTTTTAATGCACAGTAGCCTATTTTACTGTCCATTAAAGTGTCATGTAAAAAAATGTGCTATTATGCTCATGCGCAGTAAAATGGGCTACTGCGCATTAAGCATCACTTAAAAACCATGTGCATTCATTACTGCACATCAAGGCAGCCTAATACTCATCTTCCTTGTTTAGTACCTCCCACTGGAGGCACTAAATTTAATGCACATTAGGGAAAACACTGTAACGCACATGTAGACACGCCCAGTATGTCACAGTCCTTACATAGAGGGACTCTCCGATGAAAGTGCCCAAAAGCTCCCTATTTGCCAAGTGCACATTTTTTCACTGCAGGCTACAGGTTTTTGGATCTTTCTACAGGGAAGCTCCAGCAGCATTCCTATGGCAGGCTTAGCATTGTGTGTTGGGAGATCTTAAAAATGAAACTAGACTGATTGGTATGTGTAAATAGCTTTGGCACAGAACAGCCCCCCTGACTTTTTTTTTATAATTTATGATCCAAATATGCATACCCCAGACTCTCACAAGACAGAATACTAAGAAAGCATTTTTGTCTTTTTCTTTCCAGTGTCCATACTTCTGAGCTTTCTTACTATATTTTACTCAACTTTTAAAACTTAGTATGAGAAATTCTTGGTGAAACCTTGAAGATGTTAAGGGAGAAAGCAAATACTTGGTAGGACAAAAAAACAGGACTGTATTTTTTTTATAGATCCCTGTCTTTCTAGTGTACAATTTTAAAATATCGTTATCAAATCTTATAGGGAGTTGCTTCAAATTATTTGGGTTTTTTTTCTGTACTCCCTGTTCACATTAAAGCTTTACCTTCCACCCAGTCATCTGCTGTAAATAATGGAATGGGATGGCCTAGGAATAATGGCCATGGTTCTCACTGAATGCTGTGTGCCTACCCCAAAGATCTGTAACATTTGTGTGGGTGTATAAGAGGTACCACCACCTCATGTGCAGCATACAAGTCATAGGACAAGTCCCAAGCTAGCCTTAGTTCAGGCAAATGCCCTTCCCCCATCGTATTCTTACTATATGTCATTGTGAAAGAGAGTAATAGCTATATAGTAACCACAACACAGAGCTTTTTAATAAATAAGGTATCTTACTGGATTTATATGTAGAAGTATATGTAGGGTGACCATACATCCCAGTATGGCCTGGACTGTCCTGGATGTCTTAGGTTGGTCCTGGCTGGTTAGTGAAAAATCCCAGAACCAGGCACGGGGCAGGGTTACAGGGTACAGTTCAGGAGGGAGGTGGAGCAGCATGGTATCCCTGACAGATGGGCAAACAGGCACTGCTGCTGCTTTGTGTGAGCAAGGTGGGCAGACTGGAGCAGTACCCAGCCCAGCCCTCCCCCTGCCTCCAGCCACTGCTCAGGAGGATCCAGGTCAGGCATGCACCATGCCGCTCCGCCTCCCTGCCAGACTGTATCCCACACCCCTGCCCGCCTGCCTCTGCCTGCAGCAGCACTGCTGACTTGGGGTATGGAGGGAGACAGTGTCCCAGATTTCCTTTAAAAGAATATGGTTACCCAAAATATAGGGCACCTATCAAGCATTCAGGCTGTCTACAAATCTGTTCAATTATCTCCCTGCAATTGGGTTTGTTACGGCATAACTTTAAAATTGAAAGACGTTCGCTTCTTACAGTTTGTGTCTGAAATTATGCAAATATATTAATTCATGCAAATTTGCAATTTACTGGATTTCTGTCAGAGGCTGTTGAGTGGTATACAGTTATGAATGGGGTTTTATTTCTATGATACAGATATCTGTAAATGTGGAACTAGAATGAAACTATCAACTCATTTCACAGTTGAAATGAAACATCTGTGAGATGGTAACATCTTTCAGTTATAACTAATGCAGGGTGGATTTGCACTGGTGCTCTATAGGTTACGTGCTCTATAACATATTACCAACCTATTTCACCGTCCTTCTCCTCCTTCTTTTCTATCTCTCTCTCTCTGTCTCCATACACATACAAAGGCACAGGGGCACCTTTTAAGAAGCGGTTTCTAATTTTTCACTCATGAGTTTATCCATCCATCGAACAGTTAAATGAACAATAGCCTGAACTATATGGCTGAGCAGGCACACTCTCAATCTTTGTATGAAAACATAGAGGCGTATTTAAAAAGAAAGAAAAAACCCTCTGGACTATAACAGAAGAAATTCTATACTGTCTTATAGTCCATGAACTCAGTAGGGATTGCATGTCAGTGCTGGAGCTTGTCTGATGCAAGTTTTGAGTTTAGGAGTTTAAACCTGGCCATGTGTAGTTCTGTCAGCCCAAAGTACTGAAGCATAGTGAGAAGATAAGAGGAAAAAGTTATTCAGTGATTTTGTTCAGGCTCTTACTCTCAGACTGCATTCTATGTAAAAATTTCAGGGTTTAAGACCCATGTGTTTACTTACCTTAAAAATTACTGTGCAAATCAACTGAATCCTCAGTTTTAAGCTCTTAATGTAAAGGTGGCTAATAAGGAACACTAAGATATTAATGCAGCCAGGGTTCTTTGATAGAGTAGCAAAAGCAGCTTCAGAAGTGTTAAGATCAAGATCTCTCTTAGAAATAATTCTTTCAAGGTTATCCTGCTGTTATTCCCCATGTAAGGTTTATAAGCAGTATAGTACTGGATAAATCCAGAGAACCTGTATCAGCTCTTCTGTGAATCTATTGTACTGCATTATATCAGCTGATAACAGGCTAGTTGTTCTCAGACAGTATCTCAGCAATTTTTTTTTTCCTAAGACACCTAGAAAGTGTTGTGATATTAGGCAGTGTTGGAGCCTAATGCTGGAGCTGTGATGATTCAGGATATATGTAAAAGGCAAGGATTTCTGTGGGTAATCTCTTTTATTAGACTGACTGTATGGTTGGGATAGACCTTGTGGGCACATTCATACATGCAAGCACCTGCATTTGTAGTAGCTCAAATAGAAGTGGTGCAAATTTGAGCTGGGCCTTTTTGCCTCAGCACATGTGCCTGGACATGCATTTTGGTGTGGGGCAAATTGTGCTACCTGGGGCAAAATAACCCTGCCTGACTCCTCCCAGATCTGCAGCCAGGGGGGAGCTAGAGCACCTGTGCTGTTCCCAGCAGCATAACAGCAACACCTGTGCTGTTCCCAGCAGCCCTGTCAAGTAGCTCAGGGCTACTCACTTTCAGGAGCTTCTGGGGCCCAGCCACTGGGTACATGGGGACATGACCCCTTGTGCCAGCTGTACTGTTGAAGCAGCCCTGAGAGTTCCCTGCACCCTTTACCCACTGCAGCAGTCTGGCTGTAACCTGCTGTGAACCTGCCAGACCCAGATGGGGACTGCACAGCCAGTAGAGACATCTGCCCCTCTGAGCCAGCTGCTAGTAGACAGTAGCTGCAAAGCTGGCCTTTGTGTGGCACTATTGATATGTGTGCCCTCTGCCTGGCCATCTGGGCAGCTATCGCCTGGAAGATGTTCCAGGTGTGGTGGCCTTCTTTGCACTGTCAAAGCATGTCCTCCTGGCCAGGAGATCAGCCATCTCTAGCTGGGTCCAAGGTACCAGCTCTAAGCAGACACAGTCCTGCCATTTGCCTCCCTAGCAGGAATTCTGGTGTTCCCTATTTGAACACTGAAAAATCCCTGATAAAAAAAAAAATCCCGAAGTCACTGTGTAAAACACCCTGAAATTCATGTTCCTCCACAATTAAAACAAAAAACCACTATATATAGATATAGATAGATATCTATATCTATATATAGAGAGAGAGAGAGAGCAATCAGTTGGGCAATATTTTATTGATATACGTACAGTGTTAAAGCAATTTGGAAGCCTACCAGTGTCTCTATTATCATAATGAAGTAAATTCTAAATACCTATATGTTTTGCTGCCCCCCTCAGGGGCAACAGCCACCCCCCCAATAGGGGTTACAGCCCCCCCCAACAGGGGCCAAATGGCCCCTGCAGGAGCTACCCCCCACAGGACCAGCATGCCCCATCCCCACTTGCTACCCCAGCCCCCCAGATTGCTGCCCTGCCTGGCTCCATCCCCTGCTGGATCCTGTAGCCCCCCCGATGGCTGCCCCACCCAGCCCCCCTGCCTGCTCCCCCAGTTCCCCCAACAACTGCCCTACCTGGCCCCATCCTCTGCTTTCACCCCCAGCTCCCCAATGGCTGCCCCCCCCCCCAGCCTCTGGCACTTTAAAAAAAAAAAGAAAGAAAGAAAAAGCCTCTACTCACCACAGAAGCAGGGGTTGTTGGGGCTCTGGGGCCTCTTGGCAGAGCCTCCCCACCATGCAGCATGGGGCAGCAAGGGGCAGAAGAGCCCAGGCTGGGGCTGTTGGGGCTGTCACTCAGCCCCACACTGTGCTGGGGGGGATCCCAGTGACCCCAATGGCAGCTGGGTTCTTTCTTTTTTAATGGCCAGGATGCTGGGGGGTGGGGGAATGGGACCAAGCAGAGCAGAGATCAGGGAGGCTGGGGGCCTGGGGCCAGGCAGGGCAGGGGGTGGGGGAGATGGGGATGGGTGGGGCAGGGATCGGGGGTGCAGGGATCGGGGGCAGGCAGGGTTGGGGCTGGGTAGTGCAGGGATCCAGGGGGCTGGGGGGATGGGTAGGGCCAGTGGGAGTCTCTCCCGCGGTCCCATCCCCCCTCTTCTAGCCTCCCCACCCCTTACTTACCTGCAGTAGAGCCTGGGTCCAGCTCCCTGCACCTGGCATGTTGCCTGCCTTGCACGGGCAGGCAGCGTGCTTCAGCACCAGGGTGTGGGCCAACCACAGAGATGCTCTGGCTGCTACCAGAGTGTCTCTGTGGAGGATCCAGCCTCAGGTAGCCTCAGGGTACAGCCCGCTTTTTTTCTCTTCAGTTTTTTTGACCCCTAGATATCCAGGGGCCTAATTTTGCCCCTGCACTGCAAATTTGCAGCACGGGGAACATTTTCTTATTCCTACACGTGCCTCTTGCAACATCTCAAAGGAGTTTAAGACGCTGCAAGAGGCACGTGCAGGCTCGTCTGGACATGCCCAATGATATTATGAATATTTTTAGTGTTATTGAACACTAGTAGGATTTTGACCTGCTATAACTTGGAGGAAAATTAGCCCATTCCATTCTCTTGAAGAGAAAATCTTTTTAAAGCAATGGGACTGCTTGTGTATGAGGTAGTCCTGAGAGAACCTGAGTGAGATTGCAGAATTAGCTCTGTAGGGTTCCTTTATGTGCAGGGAAGAACTGTGAATGGTCAGCTTTTTCTATCCTTAGTAATACTAAATGAGATTTTTTTCCATACATAATCACTGCAGTCCTTTATAGGGTAAGTTATTGTTGAACAAATGTAAAGGTGTCAAAATCTGGCTCATAAATGTCTGTATTTGTCATCTTAAACCTTCCTCATAGATCTTTTTTTCTCAGATGACCTTTTACCAGCAGCAACAGATGTGATATATTGTGTGTTCTAGAAAAAAATGTTTAGCCTAGAGAAAAAGATAGCCATATGGTGATACTGTACATATAATCATATTGCTTTTAAGCAATAAGGCACAAGAGCAGAAGGTATGTTGCAAGATGACTATTGAACAATTTGTTCCTTTTATCCTAAGACCAAAGACCAAATGACTTAAAGAAACCTGAAACCTGTGAGCATTTCATTATGCCATAGAAAAACAGAACTTAGACCAGCTTGTTATTATGAAATAGGAAGCATATTGAAGTAGAAAACTAAGTCATCACAGGATTGGGAGAAAGGTTCTTTTGTACACCCATGTCTTGAATACTGTGAGTGGTTCTGGTCTCCACATCGCAAAAAGAATGTAGTAGAATTAGAAAAGGTACAGAACATGATCACGGGTATGGAGCAGTTGCCATACCAAGAGAGACAAAAAAGGCTATGACTCTTTAGTTTGGAAAGGAGAAAGCTGGGGGGAGTCTATAAAATCATCATGGGTGTGGACAAAATGAACAGGAAACAGTTGCTCATCAAGTCCCAGAATACTAGAACTAGGGGGAACCCACTGAAATTAATAGGTCACAGTTTTAAAACTAACCAGAGAAAATACTTTTAAATGTAAAGTATAATTATCTTGTGGAATTTATTGCCATAGGAGGTGGAGGAGGCAGACAGCATTGCCAGGTTCAAAAAGGTACT
This sequence comes from Crocodylus siamensis, assembly GCF_052110815.1. Lineage (NCBI taxonomy): Eukaryota > Metazoa > Chordata > Crocodylia > Crocodylidae > Crocodylus > Crocodylus siamensis. The sequence goes on along the minus strand of NC_143396.1, from coordinate 152,158,106 downwards.
GGATAAATTAATGGATTATAGATTTATTGATAGCTGTTGAACAGAATGGAGATGTTTTCTCTGGCATCTCTAAACCAATAATGGTGGATCTGCCCAGGGAACACTCTAAATATATCTAGTTAAAAGCTCTTCCTCTAAAGTATCCTCTCCTGCCACTGTCAGAGACAAGGTACTGGAGTAGGTGGACATGTGGTCTGACCCATTATTAGTGCCATAGCAATGAAGATTGACACTCGAGGCAAAACCTGCTGCGGCAGCCTGCCCTCACCCCCACGCACAGATCTGGAGGACACATGCCCCCCATGCTTGCCCAGGAATGCATGCAATGGGGGGAGTTGCCCTTCCCCCATCCCCCATCCCCTCCAATGAGCTGCTCGCAGCTCTGTCACGTGCCTTGCCCCGGCTGGACAGCACCTTTTGATGCCCCTTCACTTTGGCTCCCAGGGCTCCCTGCCACTGCCCATTATGGTACTTCTTATGTTCTTATGTTTTAGGAACGCAGAGATAAAGGTTTCCTGGAGCAACTGGTGAATGCTGTTGGCATACTTGTATCTTCAAAAGACAATCAGAAAACTGTATCTGTGCCTAGAATTTAAAGTCTGTTTCATAATCATAAAGAGCTCTCATTATACATCTGCTTGCATTAGTCCTTTAGTACCATACTGTACTTACCTGAAACTAAAACAGCCATGAAGTTAAGACACCCCCCCAATAATTTGTTATAAAAATATAAATTTATAAAATTACAAACTTATAAATTTGTTATAATATTCCATGTATTGTATGCAATTATTAGAGAGATGTCTTAAGTTCATCCCCCCTGCTCCTCTACCACTGTGGTACAACAAGGTGGGGAAGGTCGGGGAGCCACCAGGAAGGAAGACAGTAGAGGACAGGCCATGAATGATGCGTGCCCCCTGCGGCTGGGGGGGCATGGCGGCAGCAGCAGGAGCATGGTAGCAGTAAGTGGGGGAGCTATTGGCGGTGCGGGGGGGGAGTGGTGAGCACTGACCAGGGGTCAGCGACCACCCACAGGCACTACCAGCAGCATTGGTGGTGGCCAGCGGAGATCACAGACTGCCCACAGATGCTGCTGCTGGTGGTGGCAATGGGGTAGCGAGTGGCAACCAACCACAGGTGCCATTGACAGTGTTGAAAGTGCCTTTTTGTAGGGGATGCACTACCACACTCAGGGGGTGCATGTGCACCGCATGCACCCCCTACCCGTCGCCCCTGGAACAGACAGTGTGGGGGGACAGGCAGTGGTAGTGGGTAGAGAGGCAGATTTTAAGGGAACAGTGTTGGGGAAGGTGAGGGGGGTTCAGGAGCTTGACCTCTGCTCCTTGTCCCTCCACACCTTGCCCCTGCCACCTCTCCACCCCCTTTGTGCCTGCTACCCCTCATCCTCAGGACCCCCTTGCCTTTGCCCCCCACACACACATTGGCCCACCTGCTGCTGGTCACCCTTGCTCAAGCTCCAGCAGGCTCCAGCCCTGCTCCAGCCTTGGGCAAAAACCATGTGTTTGCTCCTGTCTAACACTTCTATTGCTTCCAGGAGAGCTTGGATCAGAGCAAATACTGAAGCCAGGCTTCAGTGGGGCCAGAGCTAAAACCTGAGCAAGAATAGGCAGCTTGGATGGGAAGGGCAGAGGCAGTGGGAGGGCAGGCAACAGCTGTAGCCATGACTTCAGCCTTGAGCCCTACCCTTCTCTGTCCCCATCCCCACCTCATACTTGAATCCAAGACAAGGGGCTTTTTTCCCCATGTTAAATTCAGGATAGGGGGACAAGTCTTGGTTTTGAGTAAATAAAAAAGTTTGCTGCTCCATTAAATTATTTTATAATCAGCTTTATTATGAAAACATAATACTGTACCCTTCAAACTGTTCGATTCCCAGGGCCAGTGCTACAAAGAATGGGTTTGAGCTGAAGGAAGATGTTTAGCAGCAGTTGCCGTACAAAAACATGATCATTCTTGAGCATAGTCTGTTCAGATAAGCATGTTTTCTCCTCCTACTTCGCAGAGGACAAAGAGCAACGCTGAAACCACTTTTGGAACAAAATTACCTTCTCAAAAGCAGAGCAGAGTTAAGAGCTGGCGATCGCTACATTTTCATATATCTATACTATCTTTTGATTTTAGTTCTTTGGAGTACAGTACATGTAGTTTGAGTATTTAATTTCAAAGACAAATGCTAGTATGTGTTTTCTCCAAAGTAGCTAATAATTTGATGGGCAAAGATGTCAACGATAATGAAACCAAAAACGTGATAGGCTATCCAGCCTTTAGCAAGAAAATGCATCTCATTATAAAGTGTTCTCACCAGAAATCCCTCTGATATTTTACATGCTTCGATTCCTTTTTGTCGTTATGTTGTTAACCAAGTTTTGAATGCAAACAGCATGCAGCATAAATGACAGTATACAACTGTGCACAAACAGTAATTAATCGTTGGCTTCCTGAATGGAGATGCTGTGAACTGAAGGCAAAATCAAAGGGCCTGCTTGGTTTCCAGAGCTTGCAAGGCACTTCGTGCTGTACAATTGGGAACATTCACGTTATGAATATCACCTTGTAATCCATGTGGCAGGAGGCTAGAAGTAGCTGGCTTGAAAGTGCTTAATTTTGTGTTCAGTTGAAAGACTCAGAACCAAGTGTTAGTGTTCATGATGGGGACAAACTGTGCATGCTGAAATCTAAGTATCTTTTAATTAAGTTTCCTGGCATGACTGCAAGGAAGAAGAAAATCAGTCACACTACAAAGAGTATTTATGTGTGGGGTTTATATACTTAAGGCTCTTTGTTGGACAGAGTTTTTGAAATAGTGATAGCATTTTCTGTGGATGTACCTTTGCTACAAGTTTTTTGAGACTGGCATCAGCAATGCAGTGTAGATGCCTTAACAACTGGTATGTGCCTATTTCCCCTCTACCTTGTCTGTCCCTTTAAAAATGAAGACCATTTTCATGGAGGCTGTGAATTCTGAGCCTGGGGATGGGGTCTTTCAAAACACCACCTATTATCATTGCTATGAAATAATCAGGATCTTACCAACATTTATCACAGTGGCATCTGAGATACCACAATATTTCTTTGTAGGTAGATTAGGGAATAGTGCTGCCTGTCAGATAGCATCATGGGGTAACTGTGGGTAATCATTGGCCTTGTAATGATGGTGACTATGTTATCATCATGGTGGATATGTGAGAGGCACATTTAAAAATTGTATGGAGGGTCTGTGACAGGCCATGTTTGGAGGTAATTTAGAGGACAGAGCTGTACCATATAGTACTGTAGGCACTTCTGAAAGAAACACTAGCACTCCACAGTAATGGTCCAAAATACTACAGCTTGTAATGAATATACAGCAATCTTGAAGATTGAAACAGAAGAAAACAGCTGTTCTTTTCCAATGAAAGAAACTACTGCACTGTGAACAAGAATTGTCCCATCAACGTTCCAGACCAACCATCCAAATTCCAAAATGTGTGTTTTGGAACATAAAAAAATGTTTTTAAAAGAGGAGCCTTATACTCTTAGACAGTCCTTATGGTGTGATAAGGAACCATGCTTCATTTTCAAAAGTGTAAGCTGTATTGTACTTTGATATAAATTGTCATATGATGTGAGGCTGCTAGTAAAATTTCATAACAATTTGAAATGCTGAATTATATACATAAACAGAGAAAGAGAATAAAAATAAATTAAAACAATAATAAAATAAATAAATTACATTTATAAAATGCTTTGAATAATAGCTTCACCAACTCTAATGCACTTGGGGTTATTAATTATATCCCAACAGGTTTGATTGTTCGAGAAGTCAGCATTGAGATTTCCCGTCAGCAGGTGGAGGAACTCTTTGGACCTGAAGATTACTGGTGCCAATGTGTTGCTTGGAGCTCTGCGGGCACTACCAAAAGCCGAAAGGCCTATGTTCGCATTGCATGTGAGTAGCTGTTGTTTAGAGGTGGAATGTTTCTGCATTTGTTTGAATGAAAGATTTAGTTTTTGTCTACATATTTTCACAAGGCCTGGAAGCACCTGTAGTTGCTGAGGCAGATAAGAAAAACTTGCCTCCTATTTCAGGGTTTAAGAACTAAAACAACAACAATAAAAAAAAATCTTCTAGCAATTAACCATACAAATTTTTAATGATTAGAAATTTTCAAGACAGGTTTGTCTTTGTAAGAGAATATTCACATTATTGTAGATGAAATTCTATTTTGTGCAATGGAAGCAAATCCAAAATTGTATTTCCAGTGGCTTTGGAAAAGCAAAGAACCATATTTTGGTGAATGCTCACTAGAAAGTGGATATTCAGCTGGTTTGCATATAAAGCCAACCAGTTTAGAATAAGAAAATTTTTTCCCAGTAAAATAGATGTTTTCTCCCATGAAGAAAGGAGACTAAGGAGACACAATTTGCTCATCATTTTAAAGTGAAAAAATGCTATCTAAGCCACTACTAGATGTCTCCATAGGATTCCTGCTTTCATGGAAATCACTGGGAGTTGAAAGTATTCATCGTCTCTAAAAATCAGGTCACTTTTCTATAAGTATCTAAATATGGATTTAGAAGACTAAATGTAAGTACCCAGTTTGAACACTGTGGCCTAATTGATTTCTTACAAATGAATTTAACCATATATTTTGAATATTGAATTGGATCTGGAAAAAATTTTCTCCACGTTCAGTATTTAGATGCAGGGTTTTGTTTAGTCCATCAAGCTTATATAAATTCAAAAGTTCAGAACTGCGTCAAATAGATATCAGGTAGGCTCTAAATCAGTGGTCACCAACTGGTCAATCCCAGTTGACTGGTCAATAGTGGAGCCTCTGACCGTTGATCTCAGTCTGCGGGGGCTGAGATCCCCCATGCCCTCCTGGACTGCCTAGCTGTGCAGGGCCTGCCCCTGCTCCACTCCCTCACTCACTGCTGTGGTGGGGTAGGGGGCCAGGGGGCAGATCAAAGCCCCAGTAGTGAGGGAAGGAGCAGGGCACAGGTAAGAGCAGGTCCTGGGGTGAGCAGGTGACAAACAGAGGTCTGGGGGGCATGTGTCCCACCACCCGGTCCAGCCAGGCCCACTCCCCCCAGCCCCTGCTCCTGTCTGTGCCCTGCTCCCTTCCTCAATGCTGGGGCCTAGATCTGCGCCCCCCCACAGCCCTTTCCCCTTCCCCCACCCCTTCCCCTGCTGGGGGAGGGGGAAACCCCCCCAAAATGTTTTCTCCATTCACCTCAATATGCCCCCTTCCCTGCCCACAGACTGACCAAGGGGGGGGGGGAGGGAGGGGAGTGAGCAGCAGCATTGGGTAGATCTTGGGTTGCTTTTTAATTCAAAAAGTGATCTCCTACCCAGAAAGGTTGGAAACTACTGCTCTAAATGAAAGATATTTTTTTCCCATCCTGTAAAACTTTTTCAGGTGTCAAAATTTTTCACATTTTCTATCAGGAAACAAAATAAAGCCTTCTGTAATTTTTCACAAGGGTTAGTTCTTCCCAGAGCCTTAGCAGTGTTCAGTCTTTTTAAAACTACATGACTGATGTTAAATTACTACATAGATTTTGGTGTCTTGCCCATTGCATGACAAGAGGCGCAATTATGGTATCCTGCATTAGCTCCCATCACACCTTATTGCTGGTGCAGGAGGAGCCTGATCCCAGGCTAGCCCTGTACCAGCAAGAAACAAGCTCCCACAGCTGAGAGCCCCCCTCAGTTAAGGAGTTCCCAGTTGCAGAGGCACCCAATGTGTCCCTAAGGGTGGAGGATCCCACTGTGGTGATCTCCCTGCCACTGCAGGGATCCTTTGGCCCCAGTGGTTTCACACAGCCCAAGCCCTAAGGATTATGGCAGCCAGGATCCTTGCCCCAGGGATTTCATGCATTCCTGAGCCCTAGGGATCATGGCAGCCATGATCCCCAGGGTCCAGGTGTTTCCCACACCCCTGGACTCTGGGGATCATGGCTGCTGTGATTCCTAAAGCTGAGGGGTTTTACACTGAGTATCAGCTAATGGGCTCCTAACCACTGGGGAGATTCTGCTACGTGTGCAAATTAAAGCTTGATAGCAACCAGCTAAAGTTAGTACACGTTTTTGAGGTCTAACTTTATAGCTGGTTGAAGCTTTTTTTTACATGATAGCTACTTTGTGTGTGTAACAGCTCTCTAGATAATGGCAAAGTTAAACAGTTAATTTCACAAGACCTATAATGTACAGAGTCCAAAATATGTATCTCAGATGAAAAGTAAGGGGCAAAATTGTATGTGAAATTACTTTTCATGAAAGATATATATATAAGTACTTTGTAAATATTATATATTGAATGAAATATGTGATCTGTGGACCTCTCCCCAGTCCATAAAATCTCATATATTGATATATGATATCAAATGCATTTCTTTAGTTCAGAGTCTATCAGGGATGAAAGCTCTGATGAACTTCTATTTTCAGAGGTTTCTAACTTAGTTTAAAAACTCTTTGTTCATGTGTTATATTATTTTACTCCATTTTTACTATATTACTAAAAGGGTAGGCAAGAGGGAGAAAGAGCAAGGATAATAATTGTTTCATGGAGAGCATGGGGGTATGTTAAATAGTGGAGTAGTAGGACTGTAAGACTGGAAGGGGTCTCTCAGGTATTTTATTCTAGTCCTCTGTGTTCACAGGCAACCATTTGCTCTAAGATTCCTAAAGATCATTCACTTCCAATTTTGACACACCACAATCACAAGACACAAAGTTAGAAACACTGAGATAACTTACTACATACTACAAGTAAACACGCAGAAGGGACAAGGGCTGTACCAATGCCCTGCCAATGCAATGGCAGAAAAGTATTATGTTGATAACATATGTTCAGAGGATCCTAGGTAAAGGACTGTGCTCCACATTACAGAAGAAGGCAACATTTCTGCCCTGCTGCCTTCCCCCGCACCTCCTTATCAATCTGTTGAGTACAGATTCCTTCCTGATCCTAAATTTGGTGAACATTTAGATTCTGAGCAGGAAAACAAAGCCATTTAGCAAGGTACTTGAAAGGTTTATAAGTAACAAGAAGAGCAGTGGTGCTCCCCAGTCAAAGCCCCCAGCCTTAGCTGTGGGCAGTGTCTAGTGCTACAGAGTAATGTTCAGGGAAAGGGGAGAACAGGAGTAGAAGCCAATAAACCATTCATGAGACGAAAAAAATCCTCCTAGTCCCTGCAGAGAATCTGCAGAAACCCTGCAGCAGGTTTGCAGGCACCTACCACACTTTAAAAAAGCTCCATATAACTTCGGATAGCATTTATAATATTCCCATAATTCAAAAAAGCTTTCTTAAATGAAATATACAAATTATTTTCCTTGATTTTGGGTTTCTTGTACAAAAATGGACCAGGCCAGCAGCCTTATCTCACAAGCATAGAAGCTATAGTCAGCAGCGGTGGCAGTCCCTCGAAATCAAGGATGACATCCATCAGGCTTGATGAGTCCAGAGGAGGGCCACTCGTATGACATGGGGACAGCAGGGCAGGCCCTATGAGGAGAGGCTTCAGGACCTGAACCTGTTCAGCCTCCAAAAGAGAAGGCTGAGGGGGGATCTTGTGGCCTGTTATAAACTAGTCAGGGGGGATCAGCAGGCATTGCGGGAGTCACTGTTCCCCCAAGCACCGCCAGGAGTGACCAGGAATAACAGTCACAAGCTGGCAGAGGGTAGGTTTAGGTTAGATATCAGGAGGCGCTACTTCACGGTCAGGGCGGCTAGGGTCTGGAACCAACGTCCAAGAGAAGTGGTGCTGGCTTCTACCCTGGGGGTGTTTAAGAGGAGGTTAGATGCAAATCTTGCTGGGGTCGTTTGACCCCAGTACTCTTTCCTGCCATGGCGGGGGGTTGGACTAGATGATCTGCTCAGGTCCCTTCCGACCCTAGAAACTATGAAACTATGAACACGGAGGTTTAAAAGGCCCTAAATTTAAGTGGTGTTTTTAAAAACCCACCACTTCAATTTAGGGCCCCAGTTTCATCTACACATACCCAGTTATGCCAGTGGTAAGTACACATCTACTCTGTCTTCTATTTGACTTCAGACTACCACAGCTAATTCCCTGTCCCCAGACCAAAATCACTCAATTGATCTTTTAATGGATTTTCTCTGGAATAATTGTGACCTCAGTTCAGCATGATACTTTAGGGGTATGTACACATTTGTAGGACCAATCAAGATTGTGTGTCTCACTTTAAGCCACGTGATCATAGACCAGGTCCCACGTGTGCAGACATTATCTGGTGCCAGTAGGCATGCAAAGGAACCCAATCTAAGTGAGGGGGAGGAGCAGGAAAGATGAAGGAGGCTAGCAGGTCCATGTGGGAAAAGGACTGGCAGGTTCAGGGAGGATTTGGTGCGACTGGGAAGGCTGGCACATCTGTGAGGGGAAGTGTTGTTGTGTCCCCAGAAGGGTTGTCCTTCTGGGCTTTGGGAGCACTGGGGAGCTAAAAATAGGTTGGTCAGGGTTGGAATGGGTAGGAAAAGGGCTAGAGTGAGGAGCTGGGTTTTTTCAACTTGGGGCTGCACTCTGAACATGTACAGACAGTCCTTAGATCAAGCTAAACTATTCCCAATATAACTTAGTTCACCTGAAGAGGTGAACTAAGTTAGATCAGAAAAACTATTTTTTCCCCAACCCAGTATCCCTCACTCCCAAATCAATCGCCCCTACCCCCAAGCCCGAGGTCCCCAGTGTGTGGAGCAGGGGGGGCCCAAGTAGCCTCTTGCAGGCTAGAACTCTGCCAGCCTGCAAGAGAAAAGCCATGGTTTCCTACGTTTTACTCGGTTAAAGGAGAATCCATTTTTAAAGTTTGTTGTTATTTTTTTTCAGTTTGTTTGCAATCCTTTCATATATTCCTCCTACCCACTTTTGGGTCATGACCCATGGGTTGAGAAACACTGTACTAGCAGTTTATATCTTAATGAGCCCCATAATAATTGTGACCCCAGTTCAGTATGATAGGTTAGCAGGTCAAATTGGACTATTTTCTATTTAAAACTGAGAATATGATTAAGTATCTTGTTGATTCAAGGCCTGAGAACAGAATTTGGCATGATGTATGTTTCACCGAATTTTCAAATACATATTTGGGATCCAGTTGTACAAATACGTATTCATTTATAGGTCATTTAAAGTGAATGAGATTACTCCCTCTGTTGCCCTGTGGGGTCAGGCCAACTCTCAGGATCTCAATATTGCGCTGTTAGGCAGTAGGGTGTAACACAATTGCACATATACAAACACACAAATCAATCAGGGTCATACGCACACACACTACCAATTCAAGCACATACACTATACACCCCAAAAGTTAGACACAGATCACTAATTCGTATATCATGCACACAATGCCATTTATATATACACACACACACCCCACTCACACTAGCAACTCAGATACACACACATTCAAAATAACTAGTCTAGGTTCATGCACACCTATCACCAGTTTAAGCCCATACACACTACACACACCAAATTTAGACAGAATCAGTTACCAGTTACCAACACCTGCACATACAATACACATACGCAGATTATTAATTTATATATCTCACACACACACAATTATATATATATATATATATATATATATATATATATGTATATATGTGTATATATATATGTGTATTCACTAATTAACACACATACCACCCACCTACACGTACACATAGGTGAGTTCCTAAGTTGGGTGTTGTGATGTGTATGTATGTATGTGCTTGGTGTGCTTGGGATACCTGGGGAAAGGTTAAGGTAAGAAAGTAGAAGTGTAGGGAGTTAAAAATTACCAGGACCGGGCTTAGAACCGGTAGACTACAGGGGCCTGGGCTGAAGAACTGAGGCTCAAGGGTAACTTTAAAACAGATCTTAATTGATTAAAAGACAGTGCCCAAAGCCTACAGAACAGGGAAGCAGTGCCAGACTGGAGCCAGAGCTACGGGGGAGCTGAAAAAGTAGGTAGGGAGAGGGAAAAATGGGACTAAGGGAAAGTGTGGGTGTTAAAGAGGGGCTCTGGATGTGGGTAGCCAGAGGATGGCTCCAGGGCAGCTAGAGAAGTTGCAGAGAGCGGAAGTAGGTGCTGGGAGCTGGAGAAAGGTTCCAGCTGCTGGAAAAAAGGGCAGGGCAGGAAGCTGGGGGGGGGGAGGAGGATTACAGAAGGTGCAGGGAAAGCCTGAAAACAGAGAGATGGGAAGCAGAAAATTAAAAGCAGCAGGTGGGAGAGTAGCAAGAAAGCAAAGAAAGGTAGCAGAAAGTCACAGGGAAAAGGCAGTAGGAGCAGAGAAGGCTGAGAGGTGGTAGAAAAGGAGAGATGGAATTGGGAGGAGATCGGGAAACTTGCAGAGAAGGTGGGGACTAGAGCTGAGAGAGATAGAGAGAATGAGGCTGGAATTTAAGATAAGGAAGGGACTGGGATTTAGTAAAACATGACCCAACTCAGGGTTGCAAATTGCAGTGGTTTTATTGAACAGGGGAGATGGTGACACAATGTCTTATTGGTTCCCTTGCACCCACCCACACCCCCCCACACCCCCCCCCCCACACACACATTCACACACAATGGCAGCAGGGGTTAGAGAGGCTTGGTGCAGGGCTGAAGTCCACTGAAGTCCAGGAAGAGAGAGAGAGAAACAGAGAGAGAGAGACAGAGTCCAAATTGTATGAGGAGGTGTGCAGGTAATATCTACCTATCCAGGCTGGAAAGGGGTCCTTGTCCAGTAGATGTTGTCCAGACGGGGGTCGCTGGCAGGACCTCTGGGTGGATAGGTGGTGTGGCATGGTGCTGGTCCAGATGAAGAGGGCATCCCACTGTGTCTGTCTTCACTGCCCCTATAGGGGCAGACCTTGTGTGACCCTAGTGACAGGAGGCATGCCCAGGCAAGGGTCTGCCCCTGGTATACTGAGCATGTGTGCTCCATGCAGGGATGTGCAGTTTCGGGTGTCTGTAATGGTGAGAGTTGCTGGTTCTGCAGGGTCTTTTGCCTTTCAAATGTTGGTCTTGTCTCTGTTCCTGGTTGAGGTCCGTGGTTCCTGGATGGATCAATGTGAGGTGATGGCCCAGTCCTTACAGGCCTTTCAGTAGAGGCCTGCTACCATTGTATTTCAATCATTCCCAATCACTCTCATTCATTGGGGAACCAATTTACATGGGAGGGTTACATCACTTGTAGAGTTGTGACACACAGGGGATGCCCCGGGCAGAGGACACAAGATGAAGACTTGACATATAAAACGGAAACTTGACATGACTTTGGTTCACTTGCAAGCAAGCACAGGCCTAAACCATACAATATCCATATGAAACAATAAAAATCAGTACAAAAATGATAATAATACAATATACAACAGTAAAGATAAATACAAACTTAATAATAATACAATATAAAACAGTGGATATCCAAAACCAAAAACTTGCTACCAAAATTAAAATGTTAAAAACTTGTCCTACATCTTGGCTTACTTATCTATAGGGAATAGAGAGGGAGAGAAAAAGTCATATATGTTTGAGGAAGGGGAGTGAATGCAATAAAAAAAAAAAGAAAAGAAAAACTGGGGGTTTTGCTACACCTCTTTGGGTATGAACTGTGTGAATCAATAAAATTTTTGAGGACAGGACGTTTATTGATCATGTTCAAGCCATAAGACCCAAAGCTTTGATTTTTGGCTCACATACTCCAATATGAATTCTATTTAAATCAACAGTCTGTGTCGGGGAAGGAGGGAGGGGTTGGGGGAAGAAGCATAGAACAACAGCTCAAACCTTTGTGCATTTCTTTTCAAACCAGTTCTTTATTTTGGTCGCTATTTGCCAAGCCACACTTCTGCGGCAGCCTGCTCTGGTATTTTTCCAGTCCTACGACACAAGGATACAGATGTGTTCCTGTTTTGTTTTAGTTGTTTAACATAGCTTGCCTAATATGATTGGAAACCCTAGTACCAAGATATGCTGGAAGTATTTGTATTTGCTTAAAATTATTTACTTCAGTTGCAAATTTTAATAGAGCCATTACACAGATGTTTGTTCCAGGACATAAACATTTGATCCTATTCATGTTTAACCTTATAGTTTCAAATCCCATTAAAATTAACTGGAGATAGCTGTGGAACCTCAAATCCTGTGTGTTCTGGTGTTGTCAAGGGAGGCTTTCAAATCAGGAAGACTATCACTTCCTAACCACAATTTTAAATATTCAGCCAGAGGGTCCAGTGTCCCTACCTAGAGTTGATACAGGAACCCACAAAGAGATGTGGGGTGCAGGTTACTGCTGAGCAAGACTGATTTTGGAGACAGCAGTCCTTGCAGTCTTCTACCACTATATGGGAGAAGCAATAAATCACAGGCCTCTTTCTCAGTCTCATTAGGGACCTACTGAAATTGTGATTTCATTATTTTCATGGAAACCGTGATTTCAGGTAGGCTCCATGAAAAAGCTCAGGATCCATGCTTATGGCAGACTCTCTGGGGAAAAAAAATTACCAAAAATAAAGTGGGGCTGGCAGTCTTCGTGACTCCCTGGGGGGAGAAAAGGGGGAGGGGAATGCTAGCATGTCAAGATGGCTACCGGCCCCACACCTTGTTGCTTATTGGCTGCAAGAGCTGTCTGTCATACAGCCCTGCCCCTCTCCACTGATTGGCAGTGAGGGGTGGGGCCACTGGGGCCACTTGACCAATCAGAGGCATTGGGGCCCACTACACTTGGGCCATGAAAATGGTTCATGGGCCCACAGTCCAGGTGCAAAATCAGCCAGCAACCACCTTGATCCCAGTAGACCCCTAGTCATTATGCACCTGCATAGGATCTTGGCAGAATCCAGCCTCCAAATTAGCTATCAGTAAGCACACCAAGCTTCATCAAAGGAAGAAAGCATAGCAATACAGCTGCCTGTATCTTTATGACACTAGGGCAGTTATTTTTCATTTTTAGTAAGTACAAAAAAACTGAAGACTAATATATCTGAGAGAAAAAAAATCTAAAGTGCTGTGCTTGAAGCAGTTACTTCATGTTAATAGCTATGGCTGGTGATTTCAACACGTTGTACTGTAGCATGATGACATAATTAGCCCTTTCTGGCACAATCAAAAGATAGATCCATTTTTTTCTTTCTGACCACCAGTGTTATTGCTTTTTGGGTTTGTAGAATTATTGTATCCTCTCGAGGACCAGTTATGAAGTCCATTAAAACAAAAAAAATTGCATTCTACATTTCTGTTCATTGAGCATGTAATAGAATTAACTGAAAAGTAATTTGAACGTGTGAAAAATGTGCATCCTGGAAAAGCAGCTTGTATTTGTTTAGTGCAGGGTCAGGCATGTGTCAGAAAGCACCTAACAACATAGTCAATGAAAGTTTTCTGAAAAAAATCAATTGAAAAATTGCTTCAGCCAGGTAGAGAACATCATTTACTCAAAAAGGAAGGCATGTTTACATCTGGAGTGAAGATCCTGCTGTTTTTCAGAGAATGTGTAAGTTGGCACTGTAAAGTGAACTGTAATGCAATATGGCAACTCCCTTGAATACAGAGGGCAGGGTGTAAACCCTGCATTTTCAGTCTGAATAATTAAGGGGCTCATTCTGACCTCTGCAGGTTATTCCTAAGTAAAGATTGGAAACTTTGTGATTCTCAGCTTCTTAGTTTCCATGGAGAGTTTGGTTTCCTCAGGAGGAAGAGGCTGAGGCTTTCACCCTCATTAATTGACAGGTCTCCTGGGATCATTTTTGGACCTTAAAATCCTTGATATATTAATAAATCAGAAAATTGAAAAATATGAGAAATAATGGTGGAACAGGGCAAACATAATTATTTATTTCTGGAAACAGGACATTACTTGTGCTAACAAAATTATTATAGACATAAAGCAAATCCTGACCATACTGACTCTTAAAAGGTGCTAGATTACTGGACACTGGACCTGATATATCATCTCCTTACAGAAAGAAGGGGCTGCTCATTTTTTGATAATATGCAGCAGGGTTAGGATAGCTTCTTTTGTTGTTTAAAAAATAATCCATTGCAGCATTTTAAGTCAAAACTTTCTGTATGAAAAATGTGAATCTAATGAAGTTGCTAAAATCCTACAACCTCTCCTTGAATAAAATATATGGTGAAAGATCTGTTCTAGGGGTAGAATTAAACCCAGTAGGAGTGACACCTGATAAGGACTAATTAAGGGCTGCTAGACTTGACCTAAATTATGGGTCAGATCCTAAGTGCATGACATTGTCAGTGACCTCAGTAGAGCTTTGGCAGTTTACCCCAGCTGGGGATCTTATCATCTCAGTCAAGAGCCCAAACATGTAACTTAGAATTGATCTAATATTTTCTTCTCACTCTCACTTCTTTTACTTTGGCATTTATCCAGTGAATCTAGATAAGTTACTCCCAATGTACACCAGAGAAAGTACAAGCAGAGTAGGGCTCATTAGCAGTACTGACAACTTGTGAGTTGCTGAAAAATTGCTGGAAGAAGTGAACAGATTTACCCAATTTCTGAGGAATAAGTGTTTTTTTTGAGAATGAATCTGAACATTTCTTTTTTGTGTCTAACTAGTATATTGAAAACAAATGGTTTTTTAATTGCCCTTTTTCAGTAAGAAATCAGTATTGAATAAAAAATTGTGCTTCTTAAAATTTTGTATAATTTCATATTAGTTTCCCATGTACTTAATTAAAATCCTTTTCTCTAGATTTTTTTTGAGAAGGCCATTAAATCATAGTTAATATGCATGTGTCCAGTATTGGTATACAGGTGAGACAAATGTAGTACAGAAAAGTGAACTGTTTCACCAGATGGATTCCGTCCACTTATTTGGCACACAGTCATACAGAAAAACAGATCTGAAAGTAATTGCTGTTTAATTACTGCCACTCACATAGCTAATCTTTTAGTGTTGAGATCCAGTACTCATATATTCAGTTGCCAATACATATTTTCACCTTGTTTTTCTGTGACAGTGTTCTGTAATCCAGACAACACTGTGAAAGCAATATTCTGCTGCCACCAAAATATTACAGCAATGAAATTCAATGGACATTCAGGAGAATGTTGGGAAGAGTACAGCTAGGCTGGAACACTTAACAGGAAGTCAAAGATTCACAGTAGTGTTAAATATACAAAAATGAAGGGGTTTGGTTACATCTGGTAAGTGTGCATTTGGTATTTCTAAAGAAGGGGTTTTTTTCTCCACATACAAGCTCCAAGATTAAGTAATGGCACTCACTTATAGCCTGTGAGGGGGAAATGACTATTCAGTCTTAAACTGAAATTACTCTTGGCTCAAAAACAGGCTTTTAGAATCACAGGTCATAGACAGAGAGAAGGCATTTTAGAACTTGCCTTATCAATTTGCACATTTTAATTATCACTACACTAGAATCATTCTAGCTAGTCTGTTCCTATGCTTGACCACCCACACAGTCAGTTAGGAAATTTCTTCCTAATTGCCAACCTAAATTTCCTGTTACAGTTTGAGGCCATTTCTCCCTGTCCTGTCCCCACCAGCCACAAAGAATAGTCTATCTCCATCCTCTCTATAATCACCCTTCAGGTATTTGAAGACTGTTATCAAATCCACTCTGAGTCTTCTTTTCTCCAGATTAAATAACCCTAGTTCCTTCAGCTAGGGTTTCTATATTTTCAGTTTCAAAAAAGAGGACATATGTGGGGGGGTATATGATTGGGGGGTCAGTGATATGCCTGTGTCCTTCCCCTGCCCCTCACTTCCAAGCTACAGCCACCCCCCCGCCTGTGCCCCGTGCTCCCGACCCACAACCTCCCACCCCACTGGTGCCCCTCACTCCCAAGCCACATTCCCCCCAGCCCTGCCAGTGCCCCTTACTCCCAAACTGCAGCCCTGCCCCCCCAACTCTGCTGCCCATGCAGCTCCCTGCTGCCCTCAAAGAACCTCCCCACCTCCTTCCCCCACCTCCCCACCCTGCTGCAGCCCCAGAGCTGGCACGTACCTGCCTCCCTTGCATGCCAATCCACAGATACACATGCATGCATGCATGCACACACCCACCCCTAGACAGTCCCCAGCCCTACAACGCCTGCCACCCCCTGAAGTCTGCAGCTGCCAGGGCACATGTCTACAGCTGCCAGGGCACACACAGAGGCATGTGATGCCCCAATCTCCAATCACCTTCCCTTGCTCTCCCCAGCCCCAAGCATCTCCTTTCTGAGGCAGGCCAGAAAGTGCCAGGAAAGCAGAGGCACAGCAAAATCCTGGACATTTGCAGATATTTAAAAGAAATTGCCCAGATGGCAATGTGAAGACCCAAAAAGAGGACATGTCCAGGAAAACCTGGCCATATGATAACCCTGATTCAGGCTTTCTTCTTAAATCATGCTTCCAAGGCCTCTAATCATCTTTGTCACTGTCTGCTGACTTCTAATCTGTCCACATTTTTCAAAGTGTGAAGTGTGACACCCACAGCCAGGCATACTATTCCAGGCAAGCCTCAACAATGCTGAATTGAGTAGAAAAATAATTTTCCTTGACTTGCAAGAGATACTTCTGTTATTACAACCCAGTATGCTTTTGGTTTTTATGACACAAAAGTACCCTGTTCATATTCAGCTTATGGTCTATTGTAACCTCCAGATCCTTCTTGAAGTACTGAAGCCTAGACACTCATTCCCCAGTCTCTGTTTGTGCATGCGTTTATTCCATCCCAAGTGCAGGGGCCAATTTAAAAGAAAGTTGTTGACTACATGTATTCCCATTATAGTAAATGTAAAAAACTACTAAAACTATTACCTGCTTTCCATTGTCTTTGGCTGCTACTTCTACATAATGTTATTGGTATGTGTAAGTATACAGTGTGTGCCAGTTACTAGAACCTTGCTTAATAGAATCAGCTGCATATTAGCATAAAACCCCCAAAGTCCAATACCAAAACCATTCAGCACTGGTGAAGCCACATCTGGAGTACTGTGTTCAGTTTTGGGCTCCCTGCTACAGAAAGAATGTGGACAAATTGGAGAGAGTCCAGGAGAAGGCAACAAAAATGTTGAGGGGGCTGGGGCCCATGACTTCTGAGGAGAGGCTGAGAAAACTAAAGTTTATTTAATCTAAATAAAAGACTAAATAGCAGCCTTCAGCACCTGAAGCAGGATTCAGAAGAGGATGGAACTAGACTGTTCTCAGTGGTGGCAGATGACGAAACAAGGAGCAATGGTCTCAAGTTGCAGCAAGGGAAGTTTAGGTTAGATATTAGGAAAACCTTTCTCACTAGGAGGGCAGTAAAGCTCTAGAACAGGTTACCCAGAGAGGTAGTAGAATCTCCATCCTTAGAGGTTTTTATGACCCAGCTAGACAAAGCCTTGGGTGGGATGATCCAGTTTAGGATGGTCCTGCTTTGAGCAGAGGGTTGGACTAGATGACCTTCTGAGGTCCCTTCCGACTCTAATTTTCTTTGTTCTATGACTTTTTAACATCAAGATCTGAATGCACATAAGTCTGTGCACATAAGTATTATCTTTTTGCTGGCTATAAGAACTGAATCTGCATGTTTACTACAGAGCTAGGTTGCTGTGAGATGGCTCATAGCTACTGAACATGCATGATCATTCTGTCTTCACAGGCTTTTTATTTTTTTCTCTTTACTTTGAAGGCACGTATTGGAATCCCCCGATACTAAAATCATAGGTACTTGGTTTGATGGGCTTCTAATAAGCAGCATGCACTGTGGGTGCATCTACATATGTGGTTTACTGTGGAATAGACTAATTAACAGAGTAAAGTGTCACTGTCTACAGGTGTGCTGGTATTAGGGCACAGTAAACTAACTAAGACAGTGCTGTCAGGGACAGTACTAGCTTACAGCAGAGTAACTAACTGGGATGAAACACATGCGTAAATGTTGACTGAAGGCATAAATTGTGCCTAGTCAGCCCGGCTAGCCAGGGGCCAGACTCCTGCCTGCCTCTTAACCACACAGCTCTGCAGATTCAGAACCCTTGTGCCCCAGCCAACCGCTCTGCTACCCAACGCCACTACCCAGAACCCAGGGCTGACTCCTGTGCTCTCTGCCAGTCCAGGTCTGTTCCACCCCAGCTCAGATTGCTGCTGTACTGGGCACACGTATAAATTCTTTGTCCAGAACCAGTTTACTCCATCTTAAACTGCTCTGAAATTTATTGCTTCACATTAATTGCACATGCAGATGCACCCTGTGTGTCTTACGTAGAAATCAACAGTTACAGAAAATGATGAGTATTTAGTAAAGGATTTACATGCTTATAAAACTGTATCTCTCCAAATGCCTATCTCAGAAAAAAATGCTTCTCTTAAATAACAGTAGCTCATCCTAAATCAAAGCTGAGGGAAAAACGAATGCATTTTTTAAAAAGCACTGTTCATTTTCTGAGGACACTGCTTTGTTTGTTTTAGAGGGAAAGTACAAGTTAGTTACTAGAAAGAGCTTGGAAAAGAAGTGAGGAGTCTTTAAGGTCTACCAAGGGCAGAAATCCATCTTTTCATGACAGTAATACTACACTGTTCTGTACGTTTCTGGTTTACATCTAATTCCTGGCTGACAAGTGTCCGTTTTTCATGCTTATTCATTAGTCACCCTTGCATTAGAACTGCCTTGAAGGTGTCTGCCTGCCTCTTATCACATTGCTTGGAAATGATAAAGGATATCCTCAAAGTTTTACCCACCCACCCATCACAGCAAAACCCAGAACAACAGAGGAGAGAGAAAATACATTTTATTAATAGGAAAAAAAAGAAAGAAAGCTGTTCCTTTCTGACTTTAAAATGACAACTGAAAAAGGAAGTGGCCTCATGCCATGAAAAATTATTAGCTCTGATAGATTACAAATACAGCATTTGAGTTATTTTTAGACTAAGGATGCATTAAATTTTGAACTTAAAATTAAATAATTTAACAATACATCAAAATAAGGTTTTACAAAAAAGCAAAGAAATTTAAAGGTGAAACTAAATATATTGGCTTTCACTCTAAAAGATTTGTCCCTGTTTTATGCCACTAGAAATCCACTGATGTCAGAGCAGTTCTTAATGAGATTTCTCTGCCCATAATGCAGAGTATTGTTCATAGGTTTTCAGGTCTCTGAATGATGTTCAGTCTTATGTCTCCTCTGGATGTGTTTTGCCATGCCTGGCATAAGAAAACCTTTTAATTCACTGGCACTACATATGACTATAGAAAAGAAATTTTGGTTCAGATTTTCAGCCTAGAATTTTAATGCTTTACCCTGTTTGTTTCCTCAATAAAATCATAACTTTGAGAAGAGATAGGATGAAGGGAGCAATACTGATGATGGTATTACCTAGGGCTGTGTGAAGCTTAGTTGACCTGTGGGGTCAGGCCAACTCTCAGGATCTCATTATTGCGTTGTTAGACAGGAGGGTGTAACACAACTGCACATATACAAACACACAATTGCACATATACATACACACACACACTACCAGCTCAGGCACATACACATCCAAAACAGCCTAGGCACATGCATACCTATTACCAATTCAAGCACATACACTGTACACCCCAGAAGTTAGACACAGATCACTAATTCATATATCATGCAAACAATGCCATATATATACACACACACACACACACCACTCACACTACCAACTCAGATACACGCACGTTCAAAATAACTAGTTTAGGTTCATGCACACCTATCACCAGTTTAAGCCCATATATGCTACACACACCAAATTTAGATAGAATCACTTACTAGTTACCAACACCTGCTCATCTACCAGCTCAGGCATATACACATCCAAACCAGCCTAGAACATGAGTCGTCAGTGTGACGAAGTCATCAGAAAAGCTAACTGCACTTTATCCTGCATCAGCAGATGCATGACAAACAGCACCAAGGAGGTGATACTTCCCCTCTACTGGGCACAGGTCAGACAGCAGGTGGAATACTGCATCTAGTTTTGGGCGCCACACTTCAAGAGGGATGTGGATAACCTGGAGAGGGTCCAGAGAAGGGCTACTCATATGGTTAAGGGCTTGCAGGCCAAGCCCTGTGAGGAGAGACTAGGGCACCTGGACCTCTTCATCCTTGGCAAGAGAAGGTTGAGTGGCGACCTTGTGGCTGCCTATAAATTCATCATGGGGGCACAGAAGGGAATTGGTGAGGCTCTACTCACCAAGGCACCCATGGGGGTCACAAGAAATAATGTCCATAAGCTAGCAGAGAGCAGATTTAGATTGGACATTAGGAAGAACTTCTTCACAGTTAGAGTGGCCAAAATCTGGAATGGGCTCCCAAGAGAGGTGGTGCTCTCCTCTACCGTGGGGGTCTTCAAGAGGAAGTTGAATGGGTATCTGGCTGAACCCAGCACTCTTTCCTGTCTATGGAGGGGGTCGGACGTAATGATCTATTAAGGTCCCTTCCAAACCTAACATCTATGAATCCAATACACATACGTGGATTACTAATTCACACACAATGATACCTATATATGTATATTCACTAATTTACACACATACCACCCACCTACACATATACACAGATGAGTTCCTAAGTTGGGTGTTGTGATGTGTATGTATGTATGTGTTTGGTATACTTGGGATACCTGGGGAAAGGTTAAGGTAAGAAAGTAGAAGTGTAGGGAGTTAAAGTTACCAGGACCAGGGTTAGAACCTGTAGACTACAGGGGCCTGGGCTGAAGAACTGAGGCTCAAGGGTAACTTTAGGTTAATTGATCTTAATTAATTAAAAGACAATGCCCAAAGCCTGCAGAACAGGGGAGCAATACCAGACTGGGGCCAGAGCTATGGGGGAGCTGAAAAGGTAGGTAGGGAGTGGGGAAAATGGGACTAAGGGAAAGTGTGGGTGTTAAAGAGGGGCTCTGGATGTGGGGAGCCAGAGGATGGCTCTGGAATAGCTAGCCAAGTTGCAGGGAGCAGCAGTAGGTGCTGGGACCTGGAGAAAGGCTCCAGCTGCTGGAGAAAACTGCAGGACCGCTAAGAGGAGCTAGGAAGCTGTGGTGGGGGGCGTGGGGGATGACTACAGAAGGTGCCGGGGAAGCCTGAAAACAGAAGAAAATCACAGAAAAAGCAGCAGATGGCAGGGCAGCAGGAAAGCAGAGAAAGGAAGCAGAAAGTCACAGGGAAAAGGCAGTGGGAGCAGGGGAGGCTGAGAGGTGGCAGAAAAGGGGAGATGGAATTGGGAGGAGATCGGGAAACTTGCAGAGAAGGTGGGGACTAGAGCTGAGAGAGATAGAGAGAATGAGGCTGGAATTTAAGATAAGGAAGGGACTGGGATTTAGTAAAACATGACCCAACTTGGGTTTGCGAATGACAGTGTTTTTGTTTTGAACAGGAGAGATGGTGACACAATGTCTTATTGGTCCCCTGGCACCCACCCACCCACCCACACAATGGCAGCAGGGGTTAGAGAGGCTTGGTGCAGGGGCTAAAGTCCACTGAAGTCCAGGAGGAGAGACAGAGACAGAGACAGAGAGAGTTCAGATTGTAGGAGGAGGTGTGCAGGTAATGTCTACCTATCCAGGCTGAAAAGGGGTGCTTGTTCAATAGATGTTGTCCAGACGGGGGGTCGCTGGCAGGGCCTCTGGGTAGATAGGTGGTGTGGCATGGTGCTGGTCCAGATGGAGAGGGCATCCCAGTGGGTCTTTCTTCACTGTCTCTTTTTATAGGGGCAGTCCTTGTGTGATCCTAGTGACAGGAGACATGCCCAGGCAAGGATCTGCCCCGGTATACTGAGCATGTGTGCTCCATGCAGGGATGTGCAGTTTCGGGTGTCTGTAATGGTGAGAGTTGCTGGTTCTGCAGGGTCCTTTGCCTTTCAAATGCTGGTCTTGTCTCTGTTCCTGGTTGAGGTCTGTGGTTCCTGGATGGATCAATGCAAGATGATGGCCCAGTCGTTACAGGCCATTCAGTAGAGGCCTGCTATCATTGTATTTCAATCATTCCCAATCACACTCATTCATCGGGGAACCAATTTACATGGGAGGGGTACATCACTCATACAGTTGCGACACACAGGGGATGCCCCGGGCAGAGGACACAAGATGAAGACTTGACATATAAAACGGAAACTTGACATGACTTTGGTTCACTTGCAAGCACAAGCCTAAACCATACAATATCCATATGAAACAATAAAAATCAGTACAAAAATGATAATAATACAATATACAACAGTAAAAATAAATACAAACTTAATCGTAATACAATATAAAACAGTGGATATCCAAAACCAAAAACTTACTACCAAAATAAAAATGTTTAAAGGTTATCCTACATCTTAGCTTACTTATACTTATCTATAATGAATAGAGAGGGAGAGAAAAAGTCAGAAATGGTTGGGGAAGGGGAGTGAACGCAATTATAAAAAAAAAAGAAAAACTGGGGGTTTCGCTACAGCTTCAGTTGCTGATTCGATTCAGAGGAGATTTGCCCCGATTCGGTGGCCGAATCTCTGACTCCAAATCAAATCAGGAAACCCATTAATCTCTCCAAATCGAATCAGAAGCCTCCAATTTCAGTCGGAGAGATTCAGAGAGATTCAATGATTCAGCCATAGACATAGATTGATATGTTTTTTCTACATACCTCAAGGTACCAGGTGCAGCTCCTGAATGCTGAGATGGTAGGGCTGATGGAGCATCCCCCACATGGTCAGCAGCAGACCCAGAAGTGGGCCAGAAGTACTTCCGGTCCAGTTCTGGGTCTGCCACAGAGTGTGTGGGATACTCCTCACCCCAACTCAGCATCTAGTGCTTCTTGGGTTTGGGGGAGCACCCCGGGTCCCCCCACAGTCAATTGCCTAGCTGGAGGGATGCAGGTGGGGGTCCACTGCTCCTGTGGGATGCTCCATCTGCCCTACCATCTCGGCGCTCACAAGCCACACCTGGTACCTCAAAGTATGTAGAAAAAACATAAAGCTGTGTCTATGGCTGAGTCGCTGATTCTTCAAATCAGTATTGAATCTTCAGATTCAGCAGAATCAAATCAGGACAGTGATCTGATTCAGTGAATTAAATCACCGTCCCCAAATCGCCAAATCTGAATCAAATACTTCCCGCTTTGCAACCCCTAGTATTAACCAAACCAACCCCCCCAAAAGCTCAGAGATAAATTGTTGAGTGTAGCTATGAATGCCACCTAAGCTCAGTTAGTTGAGAAGGCTCTCCCTGGATGAAAATTATCCTGAGCTCTAGCAATAAGACAAAGTTAGCTGTTGCTCACAAATGCTTATGCATCTCCAATTCAGTTAATCTCTGAGGTGCAACTCTATCCTGCCTTCTGTCTAGGGTGGCCATTGGTCCCATTTTATACAGGGCTCTCCTTTGTTTTTAAATTGCAAAATTCCTGTTTTCACTTCACTGATGGAGATACATGTCAATTATTTGTTCTTGCAATTCTGTTAGTTATCCCTAGAGGTAGGGCGTTGCACAGCCAGGAGGAGCACAGAGGAACAGTGGCCAGGGGAGAGGGAGGTGACCCTTTTGTGGTGTCCCTGCCCCTTGCTGCTGATTGGCCAGTCAGCAGGCCCTCCTCCCACCATGGGGATCCACCTTGCACTTCTCACCAAGGGGATGTGTCAGTGGCCACACTACTTCTGTCTGACAGTAAGTGAGAATACCATACTACTAAAGTAGGGTATTACTACCCCTTTCTCTTAATTCTGTCATTCCCAGGGTCAGGGCAGAAGAGGCCAAACACAGTATTTTTTAAAAGACAATAACCAATTTCTGTCACCCTCTTAAAATTACATATAGGGGCTATTACTGAACTTGAACTATAATGATGCCTACAGTTTCTTCACAGGCAAAAAGGTTGTAAATAGGGTAGATCTATTTTTTTTAATATAACAACATTCTTTGTAGATTATTTCATTTCCCTTTTGGAAATGGACCAAAGATTTCAATTTAGGACATTTTCAAAGAGTATTTGCCTTTTTGCTCCTCTTTTTAAATGGTAGGAAATCTAGTTTTTAAAATGAAAAAATAGGCTTGTTATTTTTTGGGGGGGTTAAAATAAATATTAAGTCCAATCAGCATTGACCGTGGGGGGTATAAAAACCTCCAGAGTATTAATTTTTGTGTACAGCAACATATACAAACTGGAAATGATAAATAGCAAATCTGAAAATTGGTACATTCAAAACAACGATCATGTTCTCACAGCAACTTTTCTTTTACAAAGTCCATTTTCATTAGAAATCAAAACAACAGGAAAAAACAAATTTACTTGAAAACTGGTTTATCATCCCTACCCTACAATGATGGATATAGTTACATATATAGGGGAGCCATTTCAACAAGCAGTCTCCCTGTTCTGCATTTCCAAAAACCCTTTTGTTTTGCTTGTTTGTTTGCATTTTGCAGGAAGCCAACCTTCTGTTTGGCTAGATAAATATACTGCAGAGCCCGCTTCTGCAGCTATCTGGTGGCTATATAGCTTCAAGGGAGGTGTAACGTTCTGACTGCTTAATGCTCTAATGACACAGGATGAAGGGTTCCTTATCTTATAAATACACAGTTATGTACTTTTTTCCCCAAATTACTATTATTTACTAAATAGTCTTTAATAGCTCCTTTGAGGACATTATCGTGTATTATGTCAGGGCCTGTACTTGGAGAATTTTTAGCTTGTGGATCATTGACCCAATAAAATTCAATAGCGCCTTTAAAGTGTTACAGCATATCAGGTCATTGAGAGATTGGAGAGGGAAGGGGGAGGGAATAAGAGTCTCGTGCATTAGTACCACTTGTTAAAAACCCTGCTGAAATGTTTGATGGAGAAAATGTATTGTTCATACCCATCTGTCCCAGCTGGTTCTAATGAAGAGAGTAAAGCTCATTTGTATAGGACATGAGGTTATTGCTTTTTATGAGCTAATAGAATTTCCTTTTGTATAAATAAAATGTTATTTAAAAGTAACAAAAGATTTTGTGAGTGTGACTGTTTATATAAATATATAATGCGTATTAAGTTAACTTCAGATCTATGCTTAGGTTTTGGAAGAGGAGTGGGAAAAAGTAAAACAATATTCCAGGAAGGATCTAGAATTATTATCTAGTCTAGCTGTATTGCACGCATCACTCTGGTACCTGAGCACTTGAGGTTTATTACTACTGAATATTGGTTACTATTACCATATGCTGCTATTCAGGTGTAGCATATACCATATGCTACATTATATCTTCCCTGTTATCTCCCAGCCTAATATTAAGGAACGTTAAACCTAGGGCAGTTGTTCCTAAAAGTCATTTATACATGCAAGGATGACACATTAAGAATGGTTTCTATACAGCAGTGATTCTCCTTTGGAATCTTCTTTATAGATCCATTAGATATAAAATTGTTTCTTTTTTTACCCTTCCAAATTAATTTTTGTTCGAGAGAAAATTAGACAATGCATCGTGCTTCTGTAGCACCTTTGCTTTGATGGATTTGAAATTTCTTAACAACGTGAGCTGATTAAAGTTCACACACCCTTTTTGAGATGGATGATCCTTTTCTCTTTATTTTGAGCCACACTAAATGTGAAACATCTTTGTGGTTGGTTTGCCCTATGTATTGCATGATGAATTGGTTGAATCCCTCACATGCTAAATTTATCATGCAATTCACATGTTAATCATGCAATAACTGAAGCATCTACCAGGGCTTTAAGAATATGTACTTGCTGCATTGTAAACTCAACCAGTATATTGAATTTTGCCCCCAGGCTGACTCCCATACAAAGGCAGAAATCTCTGGGTGGTTGAGATAAAGCTCCAGTGCTGCAGACACTAGACACTGGAGCTAGGAATTCAGCAAGGACACAGCAACTCAGAGTCACAGCAACTCTCCAACAGCTAAACAGTCACTTTGGGCGTGTCTACATATGCACTTTAATATGCATTAGCCTATTTTAATGTGCATTAAAGCATCACAAAAAACCTGTGCCCTTTAGCTAATGCGTGTTAAAATTGGATCATGCACATTTTTCTAGTATCTCACAATGAAGATATTAGATTTAAAGCACATTACTTAAAGTTCATTAATGAATGTGTAAAAGCATCCTTTGTGCTGCTAATCTGGTTTGTGCAGCTCCAGTGTTGTTTTTTGATGTGGTCACTCCCATTTGGATTAGCCTAGCTCCTATCTACGAACACCCATGTGCTATCTGTAGCCATCTGTTACAGTGAATATATAAAAGTCCTTTATGTCCTGGAAAGTGTTTCTCAGCCACACTTCTCTGGGCTGAATAGAGAAGAAGCCTGTGGCCTGGTTTTCTTTTCTTCTAGCCTTCTAAGTAGAGGTTGGATAACATTGCTGAATAGCTGTTTAACTAAATGTTATCAACTTGGTTAGCAACTTAAGCTAAACTGATAAAACTCTGAAGCTATACTGGCTTATATTTATCATTAATAAAGCTTTGAAGGAGCTTAACTTGATTTTTAAATCCACTTAGTTAAACCAGCACACATTCTTAATATAGACAAGACCTTGGCCCTAAAGAGTTATCACGTTTCTTGAGTTCAAGAACTCTCATTTTGTGATTAATAGGTTAAGGATTGAGAGAGAGGCTTCTTGTGCCCTTTCTTGCCGTCTCCGTTGCAAAGCCACTCAGGGGCCAAAAGAAATCCTGATGCAAGTGGCAATATTGCAAATCTACTTAAAACTTGCCTACTCCAGGACAGTCAGGAAAGAGAAAACTAATTAGCTAAAGCTGTGAAATTCATGCACAGAAATTAAAAGTAGGTTAAAGCTCTGTGTGGACACTCTCATACATTAATTTTACATCTATGGTTGGTTAATTTGTCATACATTTCCAGAGTGCCTACAGGTGTACAAAGCCCTATTTTGTAAGTACTTTTGAGGCAGGAATTTTCTTTTTGCTCTGTATTTGTACAGTACCTGGCACAATAAGGCCCTGATTCTCAGCCAGGGTTTCTAAGTAGTGCTGCCATCCAAATAATAAATCTGCTCAGAAATGATTTCTTAATAACATTCTCTGGAATAATCAACAGAAGTGAAAATAAGTTCCAGTTTTTTTAGGCTATGTTGTTTGTAAGGCAGGAAAAGGGGGCTTCCTTTCTGCTTAGAAAGATGTTTATGTGTTTTGCATACCACTACAGTCCATCTGCCTAAAATTTAACAGTTTGATTTGGGTTTTATTTTTCATTAGATCTTCGGAAGACTTTTGAACAGGAACCCCTGGGGAAAGAAGTGTCTTTGGAACAGGAAGTCCTGCTCCAGTGCCGTCCACCCGAGGGCATCCCGGTAGCTGAGGTGAGTGACAGCAGATTCCAGCACTAGCAACTGACATTTAGTTATCCTAACTGAAGCCTAATCCATGGCTAATGGTGCAGTGAATTAGGGCATGGCATGATGAATGGGTAGTAATGGAGACCTAACTGCCTGCTGCTAGTAGAAGAGATTGATTGAAAACTGATTAATGACGGTGGAGTCAATTAGAATGCGCCACTGGACAGAGCCACGGCAGTTCGGTTTTATTTGTTGTTCCCTTTCAAAAAACACAGCAGTTTTATATCTGGCATCCATGGGATAAAATACCTGTGGGGATTTATGAATGCAATCCCGTTATCTTTTTTTTTTTTCTCCCTGAAGAGAAGGCAGTTGTTGTTATTGAGGCAACTGGCTTTCAAGTGTGTTATTAAAGCATCTATTTTTAATTTGCAGGATTTAACTTTTCTCACAGGCTTGTGCACATGCTCACAGACTAACTGTGTAGCACAGAACCAGGGGCCTGCCATGATCTGATAAGGGACTTCCCAAAGTTGATGAAGGAGGGGTGGCAGATGTGAAATAATCCAGCTTCTAACATGGCTTATCCTCTTTATTTAACAGCAATTAAAAACACAGGAGAGGGTGCTGTCTGACTGGCAGGACTGACCTTCTCATTTAGCTAAATCTGCATCCACAGGCAGTGACAGTCTCTTCTGTGAAAGGGAACTTACCTCAGCATGGTGGAGGTGCCTGTTGAATGAGGCTTCAAACTCATTCCTCACAGGAGGGAGGTTTCTGAATCACAGGGGGACTCTGAAATTCAAAATCCACCTCTGCTGATTAAGAGAAAAATTGATCGTTAATGATGGTAATTCCCCCATCAGAATTCTGCTCATTTTTCTCTGCCATGCAAAGAAGAAGCTGTTGCCAATTTGCATTAGGATAAGTTAGTCTGTCATAGTTAAGCAGCATTGTGGTTGTCATTCACTGTTGATGACTGATTTCTCAGGAGATCATGCTTAAAGTGTTGCCTCTCTGTCAGACTGGAGCTGGGATTTAATCAGCATTGCAGAAAAGTGTCCACAAAAGACAGAAGGAATAATTAATGTAATAGATTTCCCTTTCTGCCTTGCTTGTGAGGCTGTTTTATTTCCCCATTAAGATCCCCCAATGTGCAAAGAACTGTTTGGGTCTGGCAAGCCAGTTCTGTGACAGCTATGATATTATCAGCAAGGTTTTTCTCTGAGAAGTTATCAGCTTTTTTTTTTCCTTTTGCTTCTTAGTGTGCTCTCAACCTGCCGTTGTGCCATGACAAGAGTATTTATAACAGAGCATGTCATATCGCAGATGCACAGTGGTACTCGGGGACTTCATTACCTTCACAGGGAACTGAGATTGCTCATGCCTTGCAGTTTGTGTGTGCACAGCATTTACACACTACTCTGCACCTCTCAGTGACTTAACAAGTCCAACTTTCCTGTCAAAAAAAAAAAAAGATAAAGCTGGATCAGGTGAAGGAAAGATGCACAGCAAGATTTAGCATCAAAACTAGAAAGCGAAGTCTCTGTGATAAACACTGGGTGCATCTACACAAGATGCTAACTGGACAGTATACCAATTCTACTGTGCATTCACATGTCACAAATGTGCATTTCTCAACTGCGCATTAGTCTCACTAAAAAACCGTGTGCTGGTACTACTGTGCAGTAGTGCTAGTTACTGCATATTGAGTTAATAGCTGTTATTACAGGCACTAAATGCATAATAACAATGGTGCATTCACTTCTTTTTTCTTAAATCTAATTTAATCTGTCCTCCTCCTATGGAATTGCTTTGAAAGCAAAAAACCCACTCCCCAGTTGTTAGGAACAGTTTATAGTACAGCATATGCCAACAAAGTGAGCTCTGAAAAGATTGTCTGTGCACTGGCCTAATAATAATGGCATTTCTTTCATGCTCTGTAATGTAATGGTTCATTTTGTCAAGTAGATTCAAAGATTCATAACTACAAGCTAATTGGCTGTGAATCTTATTTGTACCACAGTCGGGGCAGACACCAATTAATACTTGGCAGACTCAAAAAAAACATACAGCCCTTCTGACACTCAGAAGACACTATTCTTAAATTTTTTTTTTAATTCTCTTTTCATTTTTGAAGTCGAGAGAGAGATCAAACACCCAGATTGGACAGGAGACTAATACAGCTTCTTTGTAGACTCTCAACAAGCCTATTTAAAGAACAAAGCCTGAACACTAATGAATATGAATACCTTAATATGACACTTTATTACTGCCATTTGCTGAAGCTGGTAAGATAAATTTAAAAAATAGAAAGATGAAAGGTAACTTGGTGGGTTGAAGAATTACACGATTGTTTTAATTTAGAGATGAATTAGTACTTTGTTTAAGACTTTCTGATATGGTGATATAGGTAACTGAGGAAGAAGGGACACAAGAAAAGCAGGCAATAAGCTGTTAGGCTCTTTTACATTACAGAAGAACTGATTTGATTCCTGATAACCTGAGTCAAGCAGATAATGTAAACACAGCAGGTACTAGCAATACATCAGATGCTCTGGCGACACAGACAAACATATCTCAAACTATTCCTTACTGCAGCAATTCCTCCCGTGCCCTAGATGAGATAACCCACTGGCCCTCACAGACTGGTGGCCTTCATTTTCTTGCAAGTTGTCAGTTTTCAAAGTAGTGAATAAAATAATTAAAATTCATATACTGTAGAAAAAATGTGATTCACACTAAAGTGCGAATCTCCCCCACCCAGGCATTTCCTCCCTTGTTTTTGCTTATTCCCTTGTTTTAACTTGTTTACAAAATGCTGGCAACTACCCACACTTAGGGATCTATTCCATTTACTCCTGTCAATGAAGAAAGATTTAAACACATGACTTCCAGTGTGGTCAATGGCAGTTAACCACATTGAGCCCCTATGGATGAATCCTGGATGACAAATCCCTTTATTTTCAGTAGGTGAATCATGTAGCAATATAAGGTCTTTTTCCTTCAGAGTGGAAGAAAAGCCAAGATAAGGATGGGGAACCAAAGCTTTTAAAGCAGCGCTTCAGCTCTATGCTGGTTTCATGGGCAGTAGAGCAGGTTGCAACTGATTTGTATCATCACAGATCCTCACAGACCAGGAGGTGAGGCTCCATACCAGCTACGAACTGATGGCCCAGAGGAGTTTTCCATCTATTGACTGTGAAATCCTATGAAATATGAGCTTTCATTTCTACCCAGGAGAACTTTTACAATCTTTTCTCCCATGCCTGATGAAGGGTGTTTGTACCTGAAAGCTTGCAATTAAAGAATTTTTTTTGCAAAAATCTTGTTGGTCTAATAAAAGATATCATCTCTACTACGAGTCCCAATTGCCTTTTCCTCTAAACCAATGTGGCTACAACCTGGATACTTGAAACTGTAGACACTTGAAAAGTCTAGCATCCAAATACAAGGCTGTATATTATGACACTTTTCTCTGATGGCCTGGGGTCAAATCGCAATTCATCCTGCTTGCTCACTTCGTGCCAGGTGAGGCAACGAATGATTTGTTCAGTCACTAGGAAAATCAAATTGGCTGCTCTGTGGCTGTATACCATGACCACCATCTAAGGTTAGAGAAGGAGAAAGAAATGGCAACAATAGTACAAAAACACTACAGGTTTGGCTCTTCCTAGATTTCCAGAGCATTTGGAGACTAGATGAAAAAAAGCAGCAGCAAGGTGCTTTGCTTCATATTTATGCCGTATTACTTCTTGCATTTCTTCAGTGAAGGCACTCAGGTTATATGGGGTTTTTCAGAAAATAATGGCAACTTTGAAATAAAACCACTTTGGGTGTTATAGTCATATACTGGCCACATTATTGCTTGACATAATCATAAACAATAGATGTGTTTGACAGTGCCACCACCACCAGTGTTCCCTGCTCTGTGGCTTCCTGCTTTGTCACAGACATACACCATAGGCAGTCATTCTGCCCTTAGTTTCTGAAACACCCTTGTATAAGAAATAGGTTGATCAGATAAGCAGTATCTGAATTCCTGGGACCTTAATTGAATCAGTCAAATTCCAAACCTTCTGAGATTTGAATTTTCAAAGATGCAGAGCCCCCTGAACCCAAGCCAAAAAAGAGGGAGAGCTGCAGGTACTTAGAATTCCTGTGATCAGACAGCTCCAGTTCTCTGGGGTCCATCAGAATCTCAGCAGCGATTTCCTTTTCCTCTGACCCAGGAAATCTTTTATGCAACCCTGGTGGAAAGCCACGAAAGAAACATATTCTTAAAAGGGGCACATGCTGGGATGCTCCCAGGGTAACACAGCAGAATTATTAGCAATTAATCCCTTTGCTCATTTCATTTGTTGTTTAAAGGATGTCAGCATCATATTGTGAGTGAGAAATGTACTCAGAGACACACAGCCTCATCAAATTAGTTCCTTGCAATAGGTTATAGATCAAAACATCAGTGAGATGTAAGATTAGTTAATATGCCATAAGCAGCTAAATGAAGTTTTGCATTGAAATGTGTGATTTGCTGCACCTTAAACAAGGGGATAATTGCTTCTCTAATTATAATTGAGCTGTTTCTCATGGGAGTTTAATTGGAGAACAGGGCAGAGCATACAACTTAGTGACCCAGTTGAGCTTTAAAAATGCCCTTTTATTTATCCACATTTTTGTCTTTAATCAGGAGGGAGGAAAAAACCCATGAAGGAGTCAAATGGTGAAAGAAGTTGTTTTGCCAAGATGAGTGTAGCACAGATTTTATTCAGTTGCTGTAGCCTGGGCAAAAAGCTGGTGGCAGCTGGGGACTTCTCCAAATAGGTAGCATCAGGTGGCTGCTCCATCTAATTGATTATTAATATGACTGCTGTTTGCTTTGTTTCATGAGAGCAGCTTATGTTTTGCTGCAGTTATCCCTTAATTGGAACTTCATGTGTATGCATTTCCATGTAGGTATATTGTCACCCAGGCAATGTTTTAAATTCCCTGCAGGAAAAGAAGCTTTTAAAGAGGAGATCAGAGGAGTTGAATACTAATAAACTGAGAAATGGCATTGTCATTTGTGGTGCCTTGTGACATGTACTAGAATTACTTGCTGGTGAGGTATCAGTGGGTGGGTGGGTGGGTAGGTGGCTGGAAAAGATCATGTAGATTTGAACATGTATGGAAGTACATCTCTCTCTCTTTCTTTCAGTATCACATTCCAACACAGACTATTTTTCAGTTCCCTGGCTTTCCCAGTGTCTAGAGATTGGGCGCTTTAGTAGGGCTTTGTTGGCGCTTTTATCTAATAGCTGACTGAATCAGCTATTAACTAGAAGCACCAAAAAGCCCCGCTGAAGCACCTAATCTATACAGACACTGCAGAGCTGAGTTGAAGTAATGCACTGGTGCTTCTAGTAGAGCGCATTTTTTTTCCTCCACATCTGTCAATGGCTCTATAGTACCTTTCTGGATCTTGCACTTTGTGCTCAAGCCAAGGTGGGGAATTATGGTACTTCATATTCTAACACTGAAATTCCCAAGCTATAGTCCATGGAGTAGTCATTAGCAGCTGGTGGTGAGCTTGCTGGTTAAATTGTACTGTGTCCTCTTTTTTTGCAGCGGGTGCTAGGCCTGCCTAGGTGTTTTATATTGAAAAAGAACTTTTTTAAATGGCGGTATACAAGGAAGAGAATTCAACATGGCTGCCACCATTAGGTGGCTGCAACATAGCTCGGGCAAGGAATAAATACTACCTTCAGGGATCAAATGTAGATGTCATCCTTCCTGTGAAATTAGAAAAATCAATCTCATGTGTCGCTCTGGAGGACAAACTCTTCTGGAGCATGGACAGGACCGTAGCATCTACAGCATGGACAGATTTCACTGCCTTCACAATCTGTCTAAAGCAGTTCTGAAGAAACCAATTCTTTGAGTTTAATTGTAGCGCAGTCTCCATACTCATTTGAAGACTTACCTTTCTACTGAAAATGCCAAAACACATGCCTAACAGATTATAGTTATGGACACCATTCTCCACTAGGAAACGGACAGAAGTAACTGATATATTTCATATAGGCCACCTGGTAACCACCAGACAGTTATTATTTTTGGTCAGTGCTGTCATGATCCAACAATCTAATGGTATCCCATTACCTGAGCCTTCTAGTCCATCTTCAGTCATGAGGTTTTAATAAAGGTTCACCTCCAAGTGGTATAAAAAAACACAAGGGTGTAACATCCTCAGACACAGCTAGCATTTGTATAGCTTTCACAACACACTCGGCATAGATTTTAGTACTCAAGCAGTGAGCTGGACATATGTGCAATTAAGGAAGTGTTTCCACAGCATGAAGACAAATTCCCCTTATTGGCAGCAGAAATAAAAGTAACAAAAACTGAGCAAACTGTCACTGTGGTTTGTGTTGCCCTTAGAATGTGGGTTTTTAAACCTAGTGCCCCAAGAATTGATGCAACACCCGGTTGATCAATAGCAGAAAGGCTTTAATAACAGTACCACAAGCAAGCTATAAAACTAAGTGAGAGAAAAAGACTTCTTCCCAATAAAATGAGCTACTCCACAAAGTCCTAGTACATATTTAGCTGCAGTAGTGTTTTCTCACCAGTGCAAGCAGAGGAAGCTGGCTCAGCCTTGCAGCCTTCACCAAACAGGATCCCTTGCTGTTTAAGCTGAGTTCAATGTTGCAGTGATCTTTCTCCTGGAGTGTACACCTTACTGGCAAATTTGCTCAGTTCTTATACTGTTTAACTGAATAGCTTCAAAGTATTTTTCCTTGATAGTTGGCCGATTAGAGCCCAAACAAAACAGGGAGGAAAAGGGTGACTATCATATTACAATTGTTAAATTGCCTGGCTCTTGTTTTTGGATTTCTCCAGGTATGAAGACTTGTGATTTTCATAGCTTAGCAATTAATTGTGATGGGCTTTGAGTGGTCAAACAGGATACCTAGAGGCATTGGTTAGTGGACCTATTTTTGGGTATTCATTTACCACTGGGGTAAATTTGCAATAGCTTGTAATGGTGATGGTCTATTTACAAAACACCAGACATACATGGAATGATTTGAGACATTTGTAATACCTTAGACATTGAATACCTGTTTTGAGAAATGTGAGCAAGGTGCACTTGTCACCTACAGGGCATCTTTCGTGCACCTTTTACAGGTTTTTCTAGTTGCTAGTTCAATTGAAATGCATATGTAGTTTACTTGCCTTTACTGGCTCAGCCTTTTTTTTTTGGCTTTCTTACATATACACGTGATGAGTGTGTCAGGTCTCTGTTAACAATTTTCTTGATTTGACACAATCTAGCACAGAGAATAAAACCAGTTGAGGTTGCTGTATTTTGTATGGCCCCAGCTGCCACCTTGCATTTTTGTGCAAGATGCACTGCATTTCAACTTGGTCATAAAGATTTTATGTGTAGGCCTGGCCAAGCTGTTACTGTTTTCACCATCATCAGTTTCCACTTGCTGTTTCATTCCCAGTGTGTGTTTAGTAATCCCTCATAGCTATAGTTTCAACCTTGCTGGAGGCTAGCTTTTTTTTTTAAGAAAAGGCATAGAAATTCATTTCCAGCTACTAGCATGCAAAGGACAGAGCACCCCACTTCTTGAACACTTGCAAGAAAGACTGCATTTGAAACTAAATGCAAACAAATCATATAACATACAAAAAAGCATGCCATTCAGAAGGTACCAGAGGTTTTCTTACTCTTATTTGGGCATCTAGTATGACACTTCTGTACATTCCAATTATTGTAGTAATTTGTAGCTATTGTAGCACTTTCTCAGAAGACCTGTTCAATAGGTGGGTGCCAAGCTGTGATGAAAATAAGCACTGGAAAACATACAAGTGTATCAGGGCAGGTAATTAGGAGAACAGTGCAACTTTAATCAATGAGTGATGTCATGGAATGTGAGCCCTATGCTAGCAAAGAAATTAGACAGTTATGGTTAATCCTGATAGTGCTAAGAAGCCAAAGTTCAAATGTTGCCAAATCCTCAGGTGCTTTCTCAGTTGTGTCTCAAGGAAATCTCTGCCCAGTACATATATTTAGGGCAAAAAATACTATCCCCTGACCAGCTGTCCCTAGAGAAGTCACCACAAGGAGCAATTCTACACTGGCAGAAGAAGAGTATCTTGATGTCCTGGATGCCCCATGTCCCAACTTCTACCAGTTTCTAAACAAGTCAAAAATTGCTTGCAAAGGGATTTATGCATCTCAATAATTCTCGTAGCTTGACATGGCTCAGTTTGCATCAGTAATTGGTTCCTATAATAGCTTTCCCATTTCTATAATCACTTGTTTGATTAATGTACTCTCCATTCAGTCTGTGCTAAAATCTTGTCCTGCCTTGTATGCTTTCATTTCTGTGCATTGCACTATTCTACGTTGCTGCTGAAAACATCTTATGGTGACATAGACCCGATTAGGACTTGTAGAAATAGCCATTGTGATGATTTTGGGTTTTTCTTTCTTGCTGATAGTCTCACATTTCATGTTGGGTGGCATGTGGCAGGTTCCCTCTGTTAATTAGAACAAATATGCCAATTATGTTAATGTATCTCCTGATACCAATCAGTGAATAATTAGAAACAACACATCTGTCTCTCACTAGGGAGTAGAATGAGAAAGAAGAAGCTGCAAGGTGCATTGCTCTAAATTACTTCAACATCAGATTGTGCGTTTCTTCAGCCAATCACTGTGATAGCACAGTCTCATGACAGGCTTGCAAATGCTTTAGCAATGCAATACACATGGAGACAGTGCAATCGGAAGAATTCATGTGGCTCAGTGCTTTGCCAATTGAATCCATAGAACATAAGGAAATTTGACCAAAATCAGGTCATCCCATTATATCCTCTTCATCATACCTATCTTTTCAGCATTAACTATTATTAACATTTGATACTATAGTGGCACATACCAGCCTCAAACTGTGCATGGTCTTATTTTGTTAGGCATCATATAAACACATAGTAAATAATGCCAGAAAACTTACGAGCTCAAACAGCCTTGTGAATTTCATATTTTTGTTGCTCTGTGTGGATGATACGTAAGAATAACTAGTTATATATCATTTAAAATTTTTCATCACTGTCATTTCCATGAGGGAAAATCTGTTTATGATGGTTATGTCTCAAATCAAAAAATTTCTAGTCTGCTGGACATGGATGCCAGAGTGTGTGTGTTTGTAATTTGTGGTGTTAGAGGCATATCCTTATTTACTAAAATAAAAATAGCCAGATATTTGTTTAATACTTTTTGTGACACCCAGTAAATATATTTTATCAGTATAGCTACAGACAAATGTCCACACTGGAAATATGGTTCATAAGAATAAACCTGGAGAAACAAAATTGTTTTCTATACATTGTAGGTTAACAATCTAATGCTGAGGAAAGATTGACCTATTGGAATAGCATGATTAAAACAAAATATTTCAGTAACTTTTATAACAATAATATACATACGTGCTGTCACCCATATATTACACTGTCTTAAATCTACTCTGTTCTCTTATCTTGCATATTTGACACAAGCTCAATTGCTGCTTACATGAGAAAATAACTTGTGCTTTCATCAATTCTGTTTACCTCTGATAAAAAAGAAAAAATAGTGGCCTAATTTTCAGAGGTGCTGAGTACTAAAGTCAGTGGCAGCTGCAGCTGCTCAGCAACTCCGGAAAAAATTAGGCCATTAGTAACTAAAAATGTGTGCTAACAAAACCTCATTTAAGTTTATAATATGTTTTTAATTAGTTAACGTTTGTACAAGAGTTTGAAGAAAACACAAGCAGGGCTAATTATCATTGCAACAGTGTGCATTCTCCCTTTTATATTACTTATTTTCGCTGTTTGCTAAAGTGTGCAAGTCAAAAATATCCATCTTCTAGCCAAACATCTTCAGCTCATTTTCTACACACTGATGTAATTGTGATGTCACAAACAGTGGATTATAGCAAGCTTGTCTAATTGGCAGCCTATGAGCTGCACGCAACACAAAAAAAGGCTAAAAGTTGGTGTGGCTGATGGAGCTGCTGCATTGGGGCAGCTCTAGAACCCAGGGGGTGAATCCAAGCTTATTCTTGCACCCTCTTACCTATTGCCAAGTTTGGAGACTTTGGTTGCCACTGGTGACTGAAATTGGCAGCGGGGGGAAGGAGAATGGGTGATGGTGGCTTCTCCCCCTGGATTCCAAAACTGAACCAATGTTGCGACTCTGGCAGCTGCACCAACCCCTGCCACCCCACTACTGGAGGTGGGTCTTCTGGCCAGTGAGAAGCCCTGTGGTCTGGACCTGAAGTCAAGAGTAGTTTCATTCTCACGTTTTTCAAATGCAGCCCACAGAAAGAAGTGCTGTAGGTTTAAAAAAGGGATTACTTTCTTTAGCATCAGTAGCGTTTTCTAGAATCTCAGCTATGCAATCTTTTATTGTACCACAGGGAAAACAAATATTAAAAAGCAGAAAGAATGCTGTCTGCATGAGCCCCAGAGGTTAAACTGAGGTCTAAAATGAAGAGGATGAAGAAACAAGTTTCTGGCTTGTTTCTTAGTCTGGATGCATGCAGCCTTGACCTCTGGGTAATGCAGGAAATAAACATTGCCATTGACTGAATGGGAAACTGTCCATCTTGATTATACCTAATTTCTATTAGGACTCATTTTGGCTGAGCACTACTCAAGAAAGAAAGGAAGGGAAAATAATTTTAGGCTTCTTGCCAGGGAAACACAGATTATTGACTAAAAGCTTATGTCTTCCCTGGCAAATAAAATATAAATCCTGCTGTGATAGAAGCACAGTTTCCAAAGTTTTATGTCTCTTTCTCTCTATACTCTTTTCCATGTGTCCAGCACTTTTGGCATCACCCAAGTTTTAAATCATCAATAGCTATAAAAACATAAATACCTACGTATATGTGCAAGTTTACACGATGTGCTGTGAAAGATGGGCAAGTCCTCAACAGGATGGTGACTTTGTACTAGTGGATGTTTCCTTGGAAACAGATGGACAAAAGATGGCCAAACTTTCATACCACTAAGTTTGCCAAGGATCGCTAGCCTAATGTAGCCAACATCTGCGGCCTATAATGGTATTGCAGCTGGGGAGCTAAAACTCTTCAGTGCTTACTGTATTTATTTCAATCTAAGATGACTTGGAGTTTAATACAACCCCTCAATAATTAGATGTTATACATGGAAAATTATAAATCTGTTATAATCCTCCATGTATAGAATCTAATTATTGGCGGGTTGACTTAAACTTGTCATCAAACACAGGAGAGGCAGGTAGCCTGACCCTCGCACCTTGCTTTCCTGCCCCTTGATCCTTTCATGCCTGAGCCCCTGCCACCTGTCCCCCACCCGCGCTGCCACTTGCCGCCCCTGAGCCCTGCTGCCTGATCCCCTATTCCTACTCCTTCCCCATCATCCACCTGAGCAACAAGTGCTGCTGTTCCATCCATCCCCAAATGTGCTGCTGTGGCATCCCTGAATATGCACTGTTGCCTGATTCCCTACATGTGCTGCTGCTGCTGCTGACCCTGCACTGTTACCCAATCCCTACCTGACCCCCAACCTCCATTGACATCTGATCTTCTGTCCAGTCACTCAGCCATGTTGTTGCCCATCCCTCACCCAATCCTTCACCTGATCACTGACTGATTCTGCTGCCCACCCACCTCATCCTCCACCATTCAGTCCCTGACACATGCTGCCACCCATTCTCAGTCTGATTTTCCTCAGAATCCTCCACCAAATCCCTGACCTGCACTCCACCAAATCCCAGACCCTAGCCCTGACCCCAGCCCACACTCATAATATTGCTGCTGATTCCATGGATTTAAGTGACAGCTTGAGCTCTGGCCTAGCTGAACTCACGGCCAGAGCAGAGCCAGACTGCTGATAGTCAAATCCATGACAAAATTGTTTTCCCCCTGTTGCCTGAGCCAAAAAACTTATCTTGGATTCAAGTAAATATGGTAATATTAGACTGTTGCAATCATCCTCCTTGTGCTATATACTATCTTGGAATTGGAATAACAAATGATGTTGGAGTCAAGAGCTGTTTCAAGCACAAGAAAATGTATTTACTACACCTTGTGATCCATTTAACCTCCCTGTTCCTAATAAAATAACAATTATATGTTTCAAGGAGTTTATGACCAGCATTGGGTGGGCAGGGGGAGGGGGGGGCAGATCTGATAAGTATATTTTTCAATATTTTTAAAGATTTTTTTTATTTTGTTTGAACTTTTCCATTACAGTTTTCTTTGGTTAAAAGAAAAATTTGTTTAGTTTTAGTTGGGAAGGGAGGAGACAAATTGCTTCTTCTCATGTTATCACCCTTTTTTTCCCTTTGGAAAAAGGGGAGGAGGGCAGAAATTACAGTGTCAGAGGCCTTTGATACACATTTATTCATAGCACTACAAAGTTCCTGGCATCCTTGGAGTTAGGAGAGATAGTGAAGCACTCTGGGATGCCAGAGGTCTCCTGTAGCACTACATGTACCAGTGCACATTATATATAAAACTACAAAATGTAGCACTGCAAAGAAGTTATTGTTTGAAGCATTACAAGTAATTCGAATGTGTGGACATGCCTTTTTGAGGGCACTGTAAAGGTGTTTATAGTGCTACAAAAGTAATATGTCCAAGACCAGAGAATGTTTTATTCATACAGGGTATGTCTACATGTGCAAATGCTGTGGGATGGGTTTACTGTAGAATAACTTAAACCCACCCTGGGCAGGTGTCTACATGTGCAGGGATGTGGGATTTGATTTGCTACTCCTGGAAGGGCCCCCCCTTGTCTGCCCAGCTTGGCAACTGGGTCTGGAAGTCACCCAGGGTCCCAGCACCCTCCTGCGATCCCAGCACCCTGCCCCTTACCGGCGGCTCTTTCCAAGCCTCCCACCAAAATGGGACAGCCACCTCCAGGCCGTATAAGCAGACTTCCTCATGCAGCCCAGGGCTGTTTGAGAACTGTCCCGGTCAGGGCCAGGCCCCAACCAGCTTTAGGCTGAGTGGGAAATTCTCTCCATGCAGGGAGCTCCCAGCCCCCACTCTGAAATTGCAGAGTAGAGGCTGGGAACAGGCTGGGAACTTGTTCTCTGTCCCCATTTTGCAGTTGCAGAGCGGGGGCTGGGAGATCCATGCTTCTGGGGCAGGGGAACCAATAGTGGAGCCCACCCCAGCAGCTGGCAGCTATGGGATTGCAGGGAGCAATCTTCAGCCCCGTGCTGCCTGCCTGCCTGACCAGAAACAAATTTGCTCCCAGTCGGCCATCTACATGTGCTGTACTGTGCAGTAATTAGTCCTGAGTAAATTTGCTACTTGTATTTTATAGGTGTGTGTAATGGGCCTATTCAATTTGGATTGAGACCAAATGAGGGACAGTGATGCGATCTGTTGATTCGGATCACTGTCCCCGATTCAATTCGGCCAAATCCAAATCTGACAAGTCGATGCTGATTTGGCGAATCAGCAATTCAGACACAGGCATAGCTTTGAAAGTTTTTCCTACATACCTTGAGGTATCAGCATGGCTTGTGATCACTGCAGTGCTGGGGCAGATGGAGTGCCCCACAGGAGCACGGGGGGCTCTCCAGCATGCTCAGCAGCAAACCCAGAAGTAGACTAGTGGTACTTCCGGTACACTTCTGGGTCTACCAGGGAGTGCACAGGGCCGCCCCCACCCCCTGCACCCACTTGGCCCAGGGATTGGCTGCAGGGGGACCCTGGGTGACTCCCAGACCCAGTTGCCAAGTTTGGCGGACACGGGGGGGCCCTTCCAGCATGCTCCCCGGTGGACCCAGAAGTGCTTCTGGTCCACTTCCAGGTTTGCTAGTGAGTGCACTGGAGAGTCCCCTGTGCTTCTGTGGGACAGTGCATCTGCCCTAGCACCACAGCATTCAGAGTCCCTGCTACCTAGAGGTATGTAGAAAAAAACATTTAAAGCTGTATCTACGTCTGAATCACCAAATCTGTCCGAATCTCTCTGAGTCAATTCGGAGGGTTCCAAATCAATTTGGAGAGATTAAAGGGTACTCTGATTCGAATTGGATTCAGAGATTCAGCCACTGAATTGGGCCAAATCTCCACTGAATTGAATCAGGGACCAAACCTTTGCACAGCTTTATTGTATTCACATGTTGCAAATTTACTCATGATTACAGCAAATTACTGTGCAGTAAGCATCTGCATGTGTAGATAGTGATACTTACTGGACAGTAATTTGCTCTAATTTCAAGTAAACTGTCTCATGTAGATGCGCTCACAGTAAAGCAAGTTTTTAACAAAATTTTCATTTTTCACTTTTAAAATGTTTCAACAAAAATTTGTCAGTTGGTCCAGTCCAGGCAATTCTACTACAAAACATGAATAAGACATTGGAGAACCTTTCCAAAACTGAAGGTAGGATTGTGGATCTGAAGTTCAGCATAGTTTTGAGAAAGTAGTAGTTTGAAGAAGGCCTTGACAAAAAAAATATGCATCTGTTTTAAGAATATGCATTGTTGGAAAAGGAGATTAAAAAGTAAAAGCAGGAGAGGAAATGCAGAGCAGTTTGAAGGGCTGTATTTAAACAGAAGAGGGATTAATGGTTGAAATGTGGATGAACATGTGCAACAGCAGCAGTTAGAACTCGGGAATATTTTTAAAGAAATTGTTGAGTAGGGACTACATCAGGTGAAATAATCATTTTTAAATGATGAAATGTGTGATCCTTTACATACAAAGCAAAGACATTTGGTGCATGATACATTGTACATGTACAGCCTCAGATGCACTTCTTACTTTTTCTTTTCAACTTAAATAAAAATTACAACAGAAAAACCTGCAGAATTTAAAATGAGTTGTGATCTGATTCAACTTGTTTTAGCCATTTATAGAAATACAAATATATTTTGAATCTCACATTTTTCCTGAGAAATCTGCTGATAGAGGAGAGTGCTCTCTCTCACATACACTCTCATTCATTTATTTTATGAACTAAAATATGATTATTCATAGTTAAAAACCCTGAGATGCCTGTAGGTAGAACAATATATTTGCCCAAAGAATTATAGCAGCTCTCTAAATTTCACCCCTCCCTGTGCATTTCACTCTGCTACACATAGTATGGAATATCTTTAGGAAGCATATTTCCTGCCCCTCTTGTAGTATACTCAGGCAACACTGAAAAATTATAGTATGTGTTAGACTTCATGTATGTTTTCCAACCAAGTAAAATGTCTGTTTTTTTCTTGATTATACTGTAAGGCCTGTTTAAGTACTTCCAGTACTCAAGCTAGCTTGTTTAAAGGTGACTCAGGTCCTCAATACTATACAAGAGAGTAGCTAGCCGTGTTAGTCTGAAATTAGGTAGAAGACAATTTTTGGCAGAGTGGCACCTTAGAGACTAATTGGTTCAGTGAGGTATAAGCTTTCATATGCAAAAGTCTGCTGCATCAGATGCTACAAACAACGCTGCAAT
Organism: Crocodylus siamensis; assembly: GCF_052110815.1. Taxonomy (NCBI): domain Eukaryota; kingdom Metazoa; phylum Chordata; order Crocodylia; family Crocodylidae; genus Crocodylus; species Crocodylus siamensis. The sequence continues at coordinate 152,115,379 of NC_143396.1, read as the reverse complement.
CTTCTACATAGACCCTTAGACTGAGAATGACAAATGATGAACAGCAAACACTCTTGCTTGTATAAGCTGTTCATGTTTGTATATCATCCAGATATTTGTGTGGGGAATGGAGATTCCCTTAAAATTAACAAAGACAAAAGCCTCATTTGTGCTAATGCCTGCACACGGCAAGCAGAAGCGAACACGAATGTGTTCCATCTGAGCAACCAGTCAGGATTCAGACCAACACACAAATCGGTTTTTTGCAATAGTTGACCACGTTGTGAATTGAGCACTCTAGCTTTCAGCCAAGAAAACCTCCAGTCACCCACATCACTGCTCACAGTGGTTGGTATGACTCTCTTAAGCCAGCAGAGTTGGGTTTTTTTGTTGGTTTCTAGTCTCATTGATGGTTGGGCAGTTGTTCAAATACCGTTAGAAAAGCAGGGTTTGTCAGAACAAATCAGGCCTGTCTTGGCAGTTAGCACCTTCTAGTTCCAGTGGGTTGATTTTTGTTTTTATTTTTCTTCTTTTCATTAAATCCTGGGCACAAGCTGAAATGACCCAGTGACGTGAAGGTGCTGTTTGATCCATCAACAGCCCCAGCCCCTTCCTCTAGAGCACGCTCAGTTCAAATGAAAACAAGCCACTGAATGTTCAGCCAAGTAATGCTAGGTGGCTCCCAGCAGTCAGCTCTGGGATAATAGGGGATTTCTGTGAGGGGGCAATAAAAGGAACATTGTCTAGATTTAAAAAAAATCCCCATAGCCCAGGGCACCATGCATTAGTAAACAGAAATTCAGAGAAATGGGTAAAATAGCATTTATATTTTCTACACTATTCTTCTGTTCTCAGATAACTTCCCTTATTTTTTTGCAGTCAAGATGAATAAATACATATTACTATCTACTATTACTACTACTAAAAACTCTTATAATTGACTTCACATTTGGGGTCTGTTTGAAAATCTTTAGCATTGCCTATTAGACTAGCACTCAGAAAACCCAAGCAAAATCAGACTCCCATTGTGCTGGGCACTCTCCATATGCAAGATACTTTCCCTACTTCAAACAGAAAAGACACATGTCATAGTTCCTGATAATATAAGTGATTTCCTTCCCCCCCCCCACCTCACTCACATTCCCTTTCTTAGCTATCCTTTTAAGGAATACATAACATTTACTTTTTGTGTACTGTGTATCAGATCCTGAAAGTCTGCATGAGCTACTTGGTTGCATGCAATAGGAGGCAGTCTTTCAAAATTTTGTATATTTTGAAGGCAGGAAAAGCTGATGATTGTGTGAGGTGAGGGTGGGGTGTGAACAGTGTTCGCTAGAATTGTTACCTTGGCATTTCAGTGCAACGTGGTGCAAGCAGCATAGGCAACACATGCAAATGGAACCTTCCTGGTGTACCTTGAGTTATAACAGTTTCTGGCATGAATAAAATAGTCAGATATTGAACACATGCAAAGCTGAAAGCCTCTGTGGATTGGCATGGGAATGACTCATGACCTTTGTTGTGGCTGTTCAAAACTTTTAGGTGGAGTGGCTGAAAAATGAAGAGGTGATTGATCCTGTTGAAGACCGGAATTTTTACATTACCATTGATCACAACCTAATCATCAAGCAGGCACGTCTTTCTGACACGGCCAATTATACCTGTGTAGCCAAAAATATTGTTGCCAAGAGGAAAAGCACTACTGCTACTGTCATTGTCTATGGTAAGTGAAGTGCAGTCCTGCAGCATATAGATTAAAGTATAGCCTGCACATCAAAGGTAATTTTTGGAGTTCTCAGCCTGCTGCTGCCATCATATTTGATATAGAGGAACCACTTGTAGAGACCAGGAGCCTCTGCTTTAATCAGTGAACAAACTGGCTGTCAGCTGGACGCAGTTTGAACGGCCCTGATGTCCTTATTCCACTCATTGACATATACCCAGTACATATCAGCTACAGCCAGGAGTCAACATTAAAGATACTCAGACTTCCAAGCAGACAATCTCAATTACTTTTTCAGTAAAAGACAATAACAGAACTTAACCATAAAAGGCATATTACTTCACTGGAGAGCTGAAGAGTCTCAGCTCTTCCCTCACAATGGAGAACTAGTTTAAATGGATGCTCAAATGTTCCTATGTTTATATAGATGACCTATTTACAGCATACGAATTAGTTGGATATTTTGTACATCATCAGAACTTCACAGACCAATTTCATCTAGGTTCATATCACATTCTGAACAAAACATTCTAAAAGCTCAATAAAACTCAAAGACATCTTATATGGTCCAGACCCTGCATATGATATGGACATCAGTAGGGTCCCCATGCTATTGTGTCATTTTGGTCTGCTTCAATGCCCAGCAGCAAGGAGTGTTATAATTGCAGTACCAGATGAATATAAGAGGCATTCTGAGAATATAGTTCACAGATCTTTAATCTAGGTTACAGAAAAACATTCTGGGAAAATAAGACAACAGCTAGCACATTATTCTACATTTGCATATTCTGTACCACCATAAAATAGGCCTCATCAGGAAGACCTCCATGAAGACCTTTATCTGTCTCCCATGAAATTATTTTCCTTGTGATACCTAAAGCAGGGGATACCCAGAAGGAAAGGACTTATTCTGGTGTCTGCCAGCTAACTTTCCTGGTGTTCCTTACAATCAGTTTAATTACAGGATAGAGAAGTGGGGGAAACATGTCTATCATTATCCTAAACATTAATTTCATAGTCAGGGTAGCAGTTATGTTTAATTGTAAGCAGTTGCCTCCCTGAAGTTACAATGAGGGCTTTTAGTTCACTTTGTATAGCAGACTGTCTAAATGGAGTTGAACAGCCATGTTTATGATGCTGAAGAAGGCCATGGCATGCTTACTGTGTGTTTGGACTGTTGTGAATACAGCAATGCACAGACATAGGTAGATTTCAACGTATCTTATCTATCCTGTCCAAGTCATAGGGAGTAGGCCATGCAGTTTAAGATTACAGGCAACAGACCTGTGTTGAGAAGCAGCCATTGGCTTGGAGTTGTGTTGTGACAGTGATAAAATTGAAAAATGTGGGATTAGGAAATTTGGGGAGCTAAAATGGTTTTCAGGACCCAGACCTTGAGACTATGATATGTACCAGCACCGGCCTTTTTCCATACTGTTCTCCAAGTATGTCACACTGAAGTGCATAACAGAGAAGGTAATCAATAGGTTAGCCGCATCCACACAAGCATAGACATTTGGTTCCCCGGGGACAACTAGCAGTGGGATACCTTGTGCTGCCGCTAGTTGTCCCTGGGAAACGCTTGTGCCACATGCCCTCTGGCATGCAACAGGTTACCCTGGGTAGGGGACACTGGGGTCAGCCTTACCTGGGATTCTGAGGGCCTCCCAGAACTGTAGCAGTGGTGATCCTAACTCTTGGAGCCTGGCTGGCAGTCCAAGTGTAGCTCCATTCAGCCAGGCTCCGGTTTTAAGTAGCACGCGTTATCCCAGAGTGTGCCACTCTGCTTTTTTTGTGCAGATTTTTTTTTACCCTGGATATCCCCCCCACACTCCTTTGCAGCATGGAGAACAGCTGAACGTGCAGTGTGCAGTGCCGCAGACAGATCTGTGGTATCACATACCTCAGGCCATTCTCACCTGAATGCAGCCCTTTAGTTCATTCTGAGCTGCATGGCAAGCTGAGTACGCATTATAGAGATGCCTGGGCTTCCAGAGATGCAGATTGTTTTCAGGGAGAGGTCATTGCTGTAGCTCTCTGGGAACCTTTGCAGCAAAGACAGAAAAGAAATACAAGAGAAATAAATGAAAGGAAAGCATGTCAAGGTGGGTAGAAGTTGCTTACATCTGAAAACAAACTGTAGTATGGTCTCCATACACAGTGAATTATCTTATCTATAAATAATGCATTCTCAGTATGCATGTATGTTGCCTTACAGAGCTCTAGATGCATTATTCATCCTTACAGTGACTGCCATTGTAGGTAGATAGGTAAGTGCTTATTGCTAACTATATTTGGTTTCAGAAAGAAGCTGTCCATCTTGCATGCAGTATGTATCATTTACAAAATGCAGCCACATCTCACTCAATGGGAGGGAGTATTTATAGGACTTTGACAAAATCTTTGGTGTTTTCTGAGAGGCAGATTTATCTTTATTTAATGCTCTTTGTTATTTATCACTTTTCAGTCAATGGTGGTTGGTCTATATGGACTGAGTGGTCAGTGTGTAACAGTCGCTGTGGGAGAGGTTATCAAAAGCGCACAAGGACCTGCACCAATCCTGCCCCACTCAATGGTGGTGCCTTCTGTGAGGGCCAAAGTGTCCAGAAAATAGCTTGCACCACTCTCTGTCCAGGTACAGTATAAAAGACTCAGAGCCCTTGGTGCAATTATTTCATTTTTTCCAACTTCAGACATTTTAAGAAGTGACTATTAGTCACACACACTTGTTTACTGAATCCAGTATTTCAGTAAATAAAAAGTATATTGTGTTATATAAGTAGATAAAGTAGTGCACGCACATTAGATCAAACAGCAATGGATTAAATCCCACTGATGCACAAAGCATGCACCATTATCTCAGTGCCAGTAATTCAGGGGATTTGCGTTACATTGAAAGCTTCAAATTTTAGGAGCTAAAGCTCTTGATCTGTTGAAAGCTGTGGAAATAAACTAGAAATTAAGCACAGAAAATTATTTTGACCAAAACACATTAGTAACCTTCTCTTTGCTGTATATAAACTTCTTGGTTCACACTGTAAAGATAAGGGCATTTGAAATGCCTGAATTGTGTGTGTGAACTTGGTGGATGCCTCTGCCTGTCAATACATTCATACCTGAAGTGTTTATGCCTTAACATAATCTAAAATGAGTCAAATTGTCAGAAAAAAAATTATCATTAATACAGCACTATTTAAAAGCTGTCTAAACAACACACTGATTAAAAGAGTGAGTAGCTTTTACAGGGCCAAATTCTGGCAGCTTTGCATGTAGTGCTTTCTTATGTCAGTAGTCCCATCAAAATCTGTGCACTACTGATATATTGCTGAAATAAGATATTATTGGGTATGTGAAGGGGGCATGAAAACCCAGATCTTGGTGCTGGATGACACTTGGAGCACTGAAAGTTCATTTCCAAACATTATTCCAAACTCTAGATATTAGCTGAGCTTATAAATTCTGACTATTGAAGTCAACGCTTTTGAAAATATTGGGAATTTAAAGCACTAAGCATCTGGGTCTTCAGCTCATACAAAGATCAAGGAAGTAACAGTACTGATTTGACTGGGGACGGTGAGACCAATATTCAGTCATTGTGAAAATCCCTGTTTAGACCATTTATTTAAGTACTTAATGGTGAATTTGGGAGCCTAACTTTAGACTCACATTTTAAAAATCATGACCATGACTTTCATTTTCACAGTATTCCTTTAAATATGTAAATATCAAATTCATAAATATAGATGGTAGCAATGGTAATAAATTACACATACAGAATACATATTCTTGGGAGGCTGGCTAAGTGTACTCAGTTATTCCAGTAACTCCTATTTCATTGGCTTGAGTTATTTCTTAGAATATCTAAAATAATGTTCTATTGCAGACTCATTTCATCTTTATGCCTGCTTGCAGACGTTAAGAAAAATGTGCTTTACCAGAAGCTGCAGCACATTAGTTCGATCCAGCTCTGCAGTGTCTGTGTAGATCGGATGCTCCAGTGGGGCTTTTTCGTGCTTTTAGCTAAAGCTGATTCAATTAGCCATTAGATAAAAGCACCAAGAAAGCCCTACTGAAGCACCCAATCTGTACAGACACTGTAGAGCTGGGTCGAACTAACATGTAGCCTCTTCTGGGCATGCACTGGGCTTGGCATGGGAATGCGCTGAGTTTAAAGTAAAGCACCATTTTTTTTTAATTTCTTTTTTAATGTCTGCAAGCAACCTATGTTATAAAGGGACGAACAAGGATACCTTTCTGGTTTCTTTTTTTTTTTCTTCTTATGTCACTTTTCCATGGATAAATTTCTTATTGCTTCAGTTCTAGAAAGGAAGAAAGGAGAAGAGGGGGAAGAGTGGATAGAAAGCAATAGAGAGAGTCTTTATCTATACTCTAGGGCAGGAGAAATACTGACTGCCTCCTTTTCATGGGTCATGTCTATATATGGCTCAATGTCTTAGACCCTTTTAATTGGGATAGAAAGACTTAAAGGTCTAAGTCAGCTCTTGGAATTCAACACAGGTAGGTGGTGACTGAGAAATGTAAGTATCTAATGGACATTTTGGATGGATGTCAAAATCACAGAAACCACCACTGTAGTTCACACAAATTATTACCATGTTGGCAGTCTCAACACATGGACTTATGAGTAAATGCATCTGGAGACTGAACTGCTCCATCCCTCTGACAGATTTAAGACAGGCTTGAGGCAAATTTTCAGAGCAGTTTGTGGAAGCTTGCTTTCCCACAGTCTATTTGTCTTTTCATGCTGTCAGATAGGCAGCTGTCTTTTCATGATAAACAGAGGATTTCAGTGCATGTTGCTCTTTTAAAAACAACTTCTTTCTCTGTTTTGTGTGTGTGTGTGTGTACTTGCAGCTCTCTCTCTCTGATCTTCCTAAGTTATGGCATTTTCTTATTACAGTGGACGGCAGATGGACATCATGGAGTAAGTGGTCTACCTGTGGGACGGAGTGTACACATTGGCGCAGGAGAGAATGCACAGCACCAGCACCAAAGAATGGTGGAAAGGACTGCGAGGGTCTTGTCCTGCAATCCAAGAACTGCACAGATGGCCTCTGTATGCAGAGTAAGTGGAAGTACATTAATGCTGTAGTATTGACTTTGGAGTTAGAAAAATATATAGCCTTTGAAAAACAAATGAAAGCATCAGTAATCTTCTGTTATAAAAACCTCCTGTAAGCAGAAGCTGGAGTACATCTGAAGAGAGTATTCAGCACTATAATAGCACTGGGGAAAAAATACTTTGAAATCATATGGCACAAACTGCTAGAAACAAACCACACACAGTGCTACACAATTTTGCTGTGCAGGCATTGTCTGGATTGGAGGTGATGTAGTTATGACCCCATGGGAAAAGTGATGGAAGGTGGGGAATGGTCCCATAGGAAAAATAAGGATTTTTGTGCGTGATTCCTTTTATTGGATCAACCCCTATAGCTAGGAGGGACATAGGCAAGTTTTGAGATATAACAGCACACTTGATAGACACTTATTCTAATTCTGTGAGTTACTGTTATTTTTCCAAGGGTTCTCTGAAGGCATTCTGCCCGCCCCTTGGTTTGAAAGTGATATGCTGAAGCCAAAAAGTGCTTGATCCTTACTTTTTCAATAAGTTCTAGTGCAGAGATGTGTAGTTGCCTCCTATAGTTCCTATAGTCTGTAAGGATTTTGCTGGGAAAACCCATCCTGATGAAAATCAATAAAAGGTCATTAGTTAATGTGTCTCCTTCCAGAGAGAACAGAGCCACAGCCTTTAGGCAGCAACTAGCATAATTTACTACAACAAATACATATTTCATTCCTGACTGGATTATATTGTTAAAAGTCCATGATATATCTAGGAATAATTTGAAAAGGTCTCAGGTTTGGTTTATCTCAGACCCTTAGTACCCTGTGGAGGAATCTCAGGGCTTGTGGTACAGTTTTAATGGAACAGCTTGGACTTTGTGTGCTATACCCCAAGAAAAGGCATCATGTATCAAGACCTATAGCTTCTGAAACATCAATAACTGTCTCCATATATCCCCAAGTTTCAGTCTTCCCCAGGAGAGTTCATTCTCTGTAAATGAGTCCCTGAATTCCTCATTCAAGAGCATTTAGAGAGTTGGTGTCAGCTTCTCCAAGGACGGGGGGAGTGGGGTCAAACTGTTGCTCCTTTTGTAACTCAGCATTTGGGGTAGGAAGAGTTGCATCTTCTTTTTAACTTTCCATGCCTACCTCAGTTTCCTTCCCCCAACTGGAATTTCATCTGCAATAGTACACAACTACCTCAGTCTTTCGCCTTCTGGATGGACGTCTCCATTAGGGCTGTGTGAAGTTTCAGTCTCTGATTCGATTTGGAGGAGATTCAGCCCGATTCGGCGGCTGAATCTCCAAATCCGAATCAAATCAGGAGACCCATTAATCTCTCTGAATCGAATCGAAAGCCTTCAATTCGATTCAGAGAGATTTGATAATATGATAACATAGACACAGCTTTATATGTTTTTTCTACATATCTCAAGATACCACATGGCTCATGAATGCTGAGATGGTAGGGCAGATGGAGCATCCCACAGGAGTGTGGGGGTCCCCAGCGTGCTTGACGGCAGGCCCAGAAATGCACTAGAAGCACTTCCAGTGCACTTCCAAGTCCACTGTGGAGAGTGTGGGGGACACCCCCCACCCCCCTGGCTCAGTGACTGGTGCCTCCTGAGTTTGGGGGGGTACCTGGGGTCCCACTGCGGCCATCCACTTCAGGGTCTGCTGCCAAGCATGCGGACCCCTCCCACCTCCCCACCCCCCACTCTCCTGTGGGTTGCTTCATCTACCCCACCATCTCATGAGCTGCGCTTTATACCTCGAGGTATGTGGAGAATAATACATAAAGCTGTGTCTATGGCCAAATCGCTGATTCTCCAAATTAGAATTGAATCTTCAGATTCGGATTTGGCCAAATCAAATTGGGACAGTGATCTGAATCAGCAAATTGAATCACTGTGCCCTGAATCAGGCTGAATCCAAATCCAAATTGAATACAGCCCACTTCACAAACCCCTAGTCTCCATCATCCTGGTTGCATACTTTTCCAAATGCATTCTCACAAACTAGTAACAGATGCTCAGTGTCAGCTTTTTTGGTTGTGTCCCTGTTCTAAGGCTCTCTAGCTCTAACTCTGCATAGGAACCAAGGGTATACAGGCATGGCTATATGACCACTCCTTATTGTTGCTAACATTTGCCAGGCATCATTGTTAGGTTTCTCCTCTGCACCCCATCTCTGGACTATCCAAACTACAGCTTGATGCCTGTAAGACTTTCCTTCCAGGAGCCTGTGCAATGACACAGAAGCCATTTCTTAAAAATGAAGTGTGAGTTATTTAACCAAAGATGCCTGGCACACAGAGAAATATGTATATACGCTGTCTTACCTATCCTTGGCATTCCCTTCCTGCCCCTTATTAAGCATGGCTTAGCCTTCATGGCCCATTTTCTTCAGTATCTGTGGCAGCCTGCTTGCTACAGAAACTGGTTGCCAGTGAGTCTGGGATCCTTGGCTCCTTTTAGCATTCGCTAACATTCCCTGGGCAGCTTCTCTTTACCCATTTAAACCACTTCCCTTTTCTAGCCTTGGCTTAGCATCCTAGGTTCACTGGGGATGGAGACCAAAGCCCTGAAGTAAGTGGGGAAGTGGGTGAAGGAACCACGAGCAGGAGGGGGCAACAAAGGAGGCCTTCTCATTCTTCCTCAGGTAGCAGGGCAGTCAGCTAGTTTCTGCAGTTGTCCATACATGAATGCATGGAGCCTGGGAAACAAGCAGGAAGAATTGGAAGTCCCTGCAGAGTTCCAGACCTATGACATGATTGGAATAACAGAGACTTGGTGGGATAGCTCTCATGACTGGAACACTGTCATGGATGGGTATAAACTGTTTAGGAAGGACAGGCCAGGGAGAGGAGGAGGAAGAAGAGTTTACACTGTATGTTAAAAAGCTGTATGTTTGCTCAGAGTGCTAGTATGAAACTGGAGACAGTCATGTTGAAAGTCTCCGGGTTAGCATCAGAAGAGAGAGCAACAAGGGTGATGTCAAGGTGGGGGTCTGCTATAGACCACCAGACCAGGATGAAGTAGATGAAGCTTTCTTCAGAAGTTAGTAGAAGTTTCCCAATCACAGGCCCTGGTCTTCATGGGGGACTTCAATCACCCTGACATCTGCTGGGAGGGCAATTCAGCAATGCACAAGCAATCCAGGAAGCATTTGGAGAGCATTGGAAACAACTCCCTTATACAAGTGCTGGAGAGATGAACTAGGGGCCATGGTCTTCTTGACCTGCTGCTCACAAACAGGGTAGAATTGGTGGGAGATGTAGAAGTGGATGGCAACTTGGGCAGCAGCAACCATGAGATGATTGAGTTCAGGATCCTGAGGAAAGGAAGGATGGAGAGCAACTGAGTAAAGACCCTGGACTTCAGAAAAGCAGACTTTAATTCCCTCAGGGAACTGATGGGCAGGATCACCTGGAAGGGAAGTCTGAGGGAGAGAGGAGTACAGGAGAGGAGTCTGGCTGTACTTTAAATAGTCCTCACTGGGGGTGCAGGAAGACTAGCAAGTATGGCAAAAGACTAGCTTGGCTTAGCAGGAAACTCTTCAATTAGCTAAAACACAAAAAGGAAGCTTACAAGAAGTGGAAACTTGAGCAAACTACTAGGGAGGAGTAGAAGAGTATTGCTCGGCCATACAGGGATGAAATCCAAAGTGCAATTAGAGTTGCAACAACAAGGGATGTGAAGAGTGACAAGAAGGGTATCTACAAGTATGTTAGCAACAAAAGGAAGATCAGGGAAAATATGGGTTCCTTACATAATGGGGGAGGCAACCTAGTGACAGATGATGCAGAAAAGGCTGAAAAACTCAATGATGTTTGTACCTCCACAGACTACTGCACCTGGCAACACAGTCTGGGGAAGAGGTAAGCAGCCAACAGTGATGAAAGAACAAGTTAGGGACTATTTAGAAAAGCTGAATGTGTACAAGTCCATGGGGCCAAACATGATGCAGCCAAGGGTACTGAGTTGGCTGATGTGATTGCAGAGCCACTGGCCATTATTTCTGAAAACTCAAGGCAATTAGGAGAGGTTCCAGATGATGGGGAAAAGGACAAATCCAGTGTCTGTCTTTAAGAAAGGAAGAAAGGAAGATCCAGGGATCTACAGACCAGTCAGCTTTGCCTCAGTCCCTGGAAAAGTCCTTAAGGAACCCATTTCTGAGCACTTGGAGGAAAAGAAGGTCAGTAGGTACAGTCAGCCTGTATTCACCAAGGGCAAGTCATGCTTGACCAACTTGATTACCTTCTCTGATGAGATGACTGACTCTGTAGATGTAGAAGGAGCAGTGGATGTGATTTACCTTGACTTTAGCAAGGCTTTTGATATGGTCTTCCGCACCATTCTTGCAGGCAAGCTAGGGAAATATGGGATGGATGAATGGATTGTAAGGTGGACAGAAAACTAGCTGGATTGTTGGGCTCAAGGGTAGTAATCAATGGTTTGATGTCTAGTGGACATCTGGTATCAAGTGGAGTGCCCCTGGAGTCAGTCCTCGAGCCAGCTTTGTTCAATATCTTTATCAACAATCTGGGATGGAGTGTACCCCTAACAAGCCTGTGGATGACATCAAGCTAGATAGAATAATTGATAAGCTGGAGGGTAGGGCTAGGATTTAGAGTGACCTAGACATACTGGAGGATTGGACCAAAAAGAAATGTCATGAAGTTTAGTAAAGACAAGTGCAAAGTCCTGCACTTAGGATGGGACAATCCCATGTACCAGTACAGGCTGGGGACTAAATGGCTAAGCAGCAGCTCTGCAGAAAAGGACCTGGGAGTTATAGTGGACAGTAAGCAGAATATGTGCCAATAGTGTGCCTTTATTGTAAAGAAGGCTAACAGCATATTGGGCTGTTGCCAGCAGAATGAGGGAAGTGATTATTCCCCTCTGTTTGTCACTGGTGAGGCCACAGCTGGAATACTGTGTCCAGTTATGGGCCCCCACTATAGAAAGGATGTGGATAAATTGGAGAGAATCCAGTGGAGTGTAACTAAAAGTTTAGTGGGGTGGGGCACATGACTTCTGAGGAGAGTTTGTGGGAACTCATCTTATTTAGTCTGGAGAAGAAAAGACTGACATGGGATTTAATAGCGGCCTTCAAGTACCTGAAGGGTGGTTCCAAAGAAGATGCAGCTAGATTATTCTCAGTGGTGGCAGATGACACAACAAGGAACAATGGCCTGAAGTTTTCAGCAAGGAAGTTTAGGTTAGATATAAGGGGGAAAATGTCACTAGTAAAGCACTGGAATAAGCTGCTGAGAAAGGTTGTGGAATCTCCCTCTTCGGAGGTTTTTAAGACCTGGCTAGACAAAGCCTTGGCTGGGATGATGTAGTTGGGGATGCTTTGAGCAGGGGGTTGGACTTCATGGCCTCCTGAGGTCTTTTCCAACCCTAATTTTCTGTGATACTATGGTCCTTTTCTGACTGTAGATTTGGATGTGGGAAGAATAAATAGGTCTAGGCTGGATGCAGTCAAGTAGCAGGTTTTTCCCAGTTATCAGCTTCCCCATTTTTTCATACCAAGGTTTTTGTGCCATGGTTTTTGCCTTTTCTGCTTGGCCCATCTATCTTCTCCCACTCCACAGCAAGTGACCTATATGAGCAGGTGTGCATGACATTCAGAAGAGTCTCCAGTCTTCCACACACATGCCCTTTAATACCTTTCTTGGGGGTAATTCTGTAACTCCAGAGGTAAAGGAGGGAGGAGTTTCTGCATCTTTCTAGATGAAGGGACTTCAGTTACCCTTGGTGCAAGTATAAAGTGCTCAGGGGGAAGAAGGAAGGCTCCTTCTGTTATTCCTTCCCATTTGCACACCCACGCAAATGCCAAGGGCCATGTAGCCTAGAGTACATATAATTACATGCTGGAAAGATACACCTACAAAGTAAATTAATTCCTTTACAGGAAATTCTGTTCCCTGTGCCAACACCATGTGCACAAACTTGGGACAGAGGATCTGCTTTGAGACTTAGGGAAAGAATTCCTGCCTCAAGGTCCTCAGTGAATTAACAGCCTCTGCAGCTGTCATATCCCTCTCCCTCACCATGCATGGATCCAGAAGGGGGGAGGGATGTACCCCTCTTTTAGACCACTCTGCTGGAGTAGCAGCAGAGATATTTTAAGTCCCCAAATCAGGTAAGAATCCTGACTCCTTCCATCCCTCCTTCACTTTCAGCACCCCTTCCCTGCATTCTCAGCAGCACATCTCCTCCCCTTCCATTCATCCCCTTCCCCACCTGCTGCGGCCACTGTCCCTGGCTGATTAGGTTTGGTGGTGCTCCAGAGCTACTCCTTCCTCGTTCCAATGAGGGGTGGTAGCATTAGTGGCAGCAATGGTCAGGTTCCTCCTCCCTGCCTCATTCTTCTGGGTGTTTCCTGCCAAGCACAGGACAGGCAAACTACTGTGCTGCCACCATTGTTGCTCTCCCATGCTGAAATCAATTGGGAAAGTTGTGGTTTGGGAGGTTTGTTGGGGGAGGGGCTCCAGAGCCACTACAGCTGGGCTCAGCAGGAGACAGCAGCAGTGACAAGGGGGTTGCCCTGCCCCATTTTACTTCTGAGCTGGCAGAAAAACCTGAAGGAACTTTCACCACTGCTGCCCCCTGCTAAGCCTAGCTGGAACAAAGCAGGAGTGGCTCCACAGCCCTCCTGACATCAACTGGGGACAGCAAGCACAGTGGCAGCACCACATGGGGGAAGGGTGTTAACAGGAGAAGAGGGGATACAATGCTGAAGATGGAGGTGGTGGGTGCCAAGAGTGGAAAAGGGATGGTGGGGCAGGTTTCTTACCTGATTTGGAGACTTAAAGAAAAGTCTCTGCTTCTGCGTCTGTAGTATGGACGGCTTACCTGGGAAAGAAAGGAGCTGGAAGAGGGGGTGTAGCCACTTCTGCAGGTCTGGTTGTTGCTCCTTTACAAAGTACTGCATCTGCCTATACCCTGTAATGAGGGGATTCACAAGATGTATACTTAGCCCTCTGTTAGTATACCCTTTGTCGTACTTAAATTTCTTCTGCAGTGGTGTAGAAACCAGTCATTGTGTTACAGTGATTTTGGGAGCGTATCAGTCCCCATGCATCCAGGACTCTTCCTATTTTCAAATGTGTAGGTAAGATTTGCCCTTTGCATAGTTAGATGTAAGATTATATATTCAATAAAACTTCACCTGAAAAGTCCTATGGAAACAGCCAATTATTTAGTTATTCATTTGGATTTTTACTGCCCTGCAATAAAAACACATCCATCTAGCACTCTGGATGCTCCGGACAAGTTTTTTAAAAATACATATATTAAACAAGTAGTCCCATCAATTACTTCAAGCTAAAGCAAATAAACTTGCAGGAACACAAATACAAGATGAATTAATAAACCAGCCTGCACAGGCCTCACTAGAGCCACAGCCTTAATCATATTTTTTACAAGCCCAGCAGAAAGATGGGCATTGTGCCACTCCCTGACGGTTAACAAACTTGAGCTGTTGCATATCCAGGGGAGAATCAAGTTCAAGTGGTATTTGGGACCTACCAGAGAATGTCCTGCCAGCAGATTCCTCTCTGATAACAATGGAGTCCCCACTCCAGGGACTTTTCCACTGTGGTAGATGATACAGGAGGAAGATAGTATCATCTCTCTCAGGACATTGGAGGTCAAAACTATCAGCAAAAAATCACCTGGTCAAAATAGATCTTTACATTGCATAGTAGCTTATGTGTATTTATACTAGTATACCTAAGGCTTTTGAGTTGAAAGGAAGCATTGTTCATATGCCTACACACAATTTTTCTGAATGCTCAGTTTGCTTCCTTTTTATCTTTAGGTGAGGTTAGACTCCATCGTGCTTCAGTTTTATTATGGAAGGGCCACCTCTAAGTCTCAGATGACAGTTCAGATTCCATTTCTATCCTGTCCTTAGCCATGGACCCAAGAGAGGTTCAGCCAAGAGTTAAGATGTGTTTGGCTGGGAGGAGGGACTTTTGACACCTCTTCACAAGGAACTAGACTATCATACCCAAATACTCCAAAGATAATTTCAAATCAAGATCTTGAGGTTTTGCCCACTCTTATTATTTATTTGTGGTACTTTTTAGTCAAGAGAGGAGCACATGCCAATGGCTGTGGCCAAAAATTCCCTCCTTCACTCATGTGTGCTGCTTGCTGTTCTCCACTTGACTGAAACTTTTCATTACCTCAATAGCAGTAGTAATAACTACAATGTTGCTATATATATCCAATTGATAATGCACATTTGCTTGATAAAAGCCATTACAGAAAAGTCAGGAATTTGTATTATTTTAAATAGGCCACAGAAATGCCATTCCCTTGCATGTAATGATTTTCAATTGCTACCAAACAGGGCTAAGATTTAAGCAAGTGACCTAGAAAAAGAAGATTCTGTGTTCCATTGGTGACATTGTGAGGTATCCACTCTGAAACATGATTATTTTTCTTAAACTCTCCAAGTTAACTAAAACTCAGTTCACCAACAATGCCTGCTCAAATATCACTTTAAAAAACAGTATTCCTTACAGTGACAGCAGCATAAAATCATCTGTAATTCTTCAGTTTTTATTTCTGTGGGGGAGGGATATGGAATAGTTCAGACATCTATGCTCTTTTCAAAAACTAAAAGAAAAAAATTTTGCTAAAGCCTCATTATATGACACCCTGCAAATATGTGTTTGTGTGTGAAAAAGCTGGTGTACCTTTAGCTCCAGTGGTGTGAATGAGCCATTATGGTAAATTAGCAAGAAAAGAAATATACTCCATTCGGAAGAGCTCTTTATTACCAGATTATATTTAGACAGGTGTGTGTCATCTGTGCATATGTGCAGAAGCAGAGCCATTTAAGCAGAAATCTAGTGGAAAAAATTGTAATGCTACTACAGAATAAAAGCCCTGTAGGGATCCCATTTTTATGTAGATGGTATATTGCATTTTATTTGTGAAAGTGACTGCTGAGTGTAAAGCAGAGATCTTCAACAGGAGAAAAGGCAATGCTAATGTAATGTACTCCACTTCATATATATGGAAAAAGTGATAATGAGGAAAAATATACAGTTTCATATTGACCTTCTTAGCTCAAGGGGTTGTGATCATCCCTCACTTGAAGTTGAATGGGAATGTTTTATTGGTGTCTTTATACTCATGGGATTCATATACCTGTAAAACTTATAATCCTGCTCCGTGATCCATCACTGCTGAACAGATTGATTTGCCATACTTTATAGTTTTGTACCTTCTATTCTCTCTCTCTCTCTCTCTCTCTTTCTCTCTCTCCCTTTCTGTCTATGTAAATCCATCTAGAACACTTTTACTTCTGTGTGGAGTTGGTTTCCTCCAGATAAACTCTTTTGGCATCTCTGTACTGAGCTGGGAGTGAACACAAGACGCTTTTCATTCCTGGAACAAACTGAAATTCATTCTGAATTATTAGATTTTAGTGTGGAATGAGCTGAAATTGGAATTTAATCATAACTTGGGGGCTTTTGAATCCAGATCACACATTTTCGAAAGATTCCTGACAGTTTTTCTTTATTAGTATGTGGATGAGCCAGGGGTGCGAGGGCTGGACAAGTCCCCTTTGTGTTTGGGGCTTTAAAAAAAAATCTACTTGCCTGGATGCTTAATTGTATAGTATGCAAATTCTGCTCAAGGCAGCAGTTTTTCCCTTCCTTTCCAGTATCAGTCTTGATCACAAACAGGCAGGTTACCAGTTACATGTAGTAATATGGATACTGTGAAGGTCTAAGAATACTAAACAACTTCTCCCCACAGGTGCAAGTAAGTCACTGATTTGACAAAACTCGTTCGTAAAAAATATAAAAAGGATAGCCTAGGAAATACTGGATTGAATCAGTATAATTTACAAGCCTTTTTTCTTCTAGTCTGTTATTCACTACAGTAACATCACTTGGGTAAATCAATAAGCTTTTTCATCAGAGAGCTTCTGCCCAAGCATATAGCAATAGTCTGCACCATTATCGATTTCTGAGGGGATAAAAACTGTGCAGCCTTCTCTATCCCTTGTAATTACAGTATTTTACACCCAAAGCTGCAGTTTCTGCTTACCACTAACTGTGGTATTTCTAGTGCAACTCTGCTGTCACATTTATTCAGACTAATGATCTTGGTAGTACACACACACTTCCTTATTCAGTAGTTAGTATTTTTCCCTTAACATGAAAGGATGAATAGTCATTAAACTAGCACGCCTGCAGAGAGACAGGAGACTGGATTGAAAAAGAAAAGTAGCTGTAGTGAAAATCTAGAATGGCTGTTATTACTGGAAGCCTCCAAATACACAATATTGCCTAGCAGGAATCCCTACAATAATTTAATAAGTATTGTAATGGCATTAATAAGCCCCCAGGAACAGCATATAGTGTGGGTGTAATAAAAAGTAGCCAGTTACCATGCACAGTAGTTAAATAATTTACCTTTCTATTTGCAGTATTTCCCATTCGAAGCACAGAAACTGTGGTAAATACCATAGAGCAGTAAATGTCCATTTTTAATAGCACACTCTGCATCTCACAGGAGATTTATTTTAATTTATAATCCTGCAATTAAACCCCACTAAAAACTCCTATTGACTTTCCTGGGCATTCCACACAAAGACTCGAGCCAGGAAAACACTTAAGCATATGCTGAAAGTTAAGTATATGAGTAGTTCCTATGTCTGCAGTGGGGCTTCATCATATGCTTACAGTCAAGAGTTTGCTCATATAGTTTTTTGGTTCAGGTCCCGAATGATTGTAGGATCATAGCCATAATATTTAGCATACCATTAAAAGTACCAACAGAGTCTGTTTGCAAAATTGTCCAATAGGAACCAAGTTCCGCCCTGTATCATCAACAACATCCTGCCATTATTACTGAGGGAAGGGTGCCCTATGTGAAGAGAATTACCTCTTCTGGTAAATTACAGTGAAGGCCTGCTACTAATAAAGTTTTGAAACTGATTATTTAAAGCTTCATTTGGCCTTTTCTCTAGGAACAACATGATATTTCCCTCATATCAAGCATGTTCATCACCAGAGGATTGTAGCCTACAAGTTCTCTACATAAAGCTCTTGTTTATTAGTGATGAACTGAAGAGAGGGCTTTCAGATCTGGGTTAGGTTTAAGGTAACGTTCTGTTCCAGATTTTATCTGTACCTGAATCAAACCTGAAAAGTTGAGTTTGGATCCAGAAATTTTAAATCTGAAACAAACCCAGCCTGAAATTTGAAAGGTTTTGATTTTAACATTGTTTTCTTTCGCCTCTGGTTTAATCACTGATGATCTATTTCAGCTCTCAATTAGCTGGGTGAGAATGAACTTCAATAGAAGTTGGACTGGGCTCTATGATCCTGGTGCATCCCTCTGTGATAGACATTAATCCTTTCCTCTTCTTCCTGAGTAATCAGTGGTAGTTTAGAAAAGTATGCCATTTAGGGACTATGCCCGTATCAAGGGGAAAGGCTGATTGTTTCTATGAAGTTATGCTCACATCTGGAATTAGCATGAATAGAAATGTGGTCACACAGCAGTAGAAACAACCTTCTCACCTGAAACAGTCATGGCATTGCATAAAAATCTAGCTAAGTTTGTTTTGGACTTTTCAGATTTCATAGATTTCATAGACATTAGGGCTGGAAGGGACCTCGGGAGATCATCGAGTCCAGCCCCCTGCCCAAAGGGCAGGAAGTCAGCTGGGGTCATAGGGTCCCAGCAAGATAAGCATCCAATTTACTCTTGAAGGTGTTCAATGTAGGTGCTAGAACCACCTTCGCTGGCAGACTGTTCCAGACCTTGGGGGCTCGGACAGTAAAGAAATTCTTCCTTATGTCCAGCCTGAAACGGTCTTGCAGGAGTTTGTGACCATTTGACCTCGTCATCCCTTGGGGCGCTCTGGTGAACAGACATTCCCCCAGATCCTGGTGGTCATCCCTGATAAACTTATAGGTGGCCATCAGATCACCCCTGAGCCTGCGCTTTTCCAGGCTAAAGAGTCCCCTGGCTCTCAGCCTGTCATCGTAAGATCTGTTTTCCTGACCTCTGATCATGCGCGTGGCTCTCCTCTGGACTCTCTCAAGCTTCTCCACATCCTTTTTGAATTGTGGAGCCCAAAACTGGACGCAGTACTCCAGCTGCGGCCTCACCAAGGCCAAGTACAAGAGGAGAATGACGTCCCAGGATTTGCTCGAGAAGCATCTATGGATGCACGCCAGCATTTTGGTCGCTTTACTAGCTGCAGCATCGCATTGCAAGCTCATGTTCATCTTGTGGTCAATGATGACCCCCAAGTCTCTTTCTTCTGTAGTGCTAACCAACGTAGCACTGCCGAGCCTATAAGGGTGCTGCAGGTTTTTCCTCCCAAGGTGGAGAACCTTGCATTTATCGGTGTTAAACACCATGAGGTTCTCATCTGCCCATTTGCTGAGCTTGTCCAGGTCAGCCTGGATCACCCACCTATCTTCTGGCGTGGATGCTTTGCCCCAAAGTTTGGTGTCATCGGCGAACTTGGCCAGTCCACTCCTGACTCCAGTCTCCACATCGTTAATGAAGATGTTGAACAGGATGGGTCCCAGGACAGAGCCTTGAGGGACCCCACTGGTCACAGGGCACCATGATGAGTGACTGCCATCAATCACAACCCTCTGGGTCTGACCACGAAGCCAATTTCCCAGCCAGCGGATCGTGGTGGAGCCAAGGCCACAACTGGCCAGTTTGGCCAAGAGGTGATCATGGGATACCAGATCAAAAGCTTTTTTGAAGTCAAGATATATGACATCAATCTCTTCTCCCTTGTCCAGGTGATAGGTCACCTGGTCATAGAAGGAAATGAGATTGGTCAAACAAGACCTACCCGCAACAAACCCGTGCTGACTATCCCTTAGGATGTTAGCCTGGGCCAGTCCCTCAAGGATGGCCTCCTTAATAAACTTTTCCAAGATCTTCCCCAGGATAGAAGTCAGGCTAATGGGCCTGTAGTTAGCCGGATCCACTCTCCTCCCTTTCTTGAAGATCGGCACCACATTGGCCTTCTTCCAGTCTTCGGGCACTACACCAGAGCGCCAGGAGTTTTCAAAGATCCATGCCAGGGGCTGGGCTATGACGCTCGCCAGCTCCTTGAGTACCCTGGGGTGCAGATTGTCAGGGCCAGCTGACTTGAAGGTATCCAGCTTCTCAAGGTGTTCCTTCACAAGGTCAGCATTGAAAATATATATGAGTTATCTGTTTCACTGTTCAGAAATATTTTGATGAAAAGGTAGCAAATATTTTCACAAGTAATTCCTGTATTTTGGTGAGTGGGGAAAAGATTATAAGGCTTATCACATCTCATGGTTTGGGCTACATATTGATCATCAAGGAAGGTGGAGAAGAAGTTTGCTATTCAGCATGATAGCAATGTATAGTCAGATCTTTTATTGGCATTTCAATTTAATAGGGTTTTTTGGATTTAAGTAAATTAGCATAAGAGGGTTTGTGTATCCTTGCTATGAGTCAAAAAGAAAATGGAAAAAATAAAAACCCTATCATGGATGGCTCACTAACCTGGTTCTTAGAGTTTCTGAGTTTTATTCCTTGACCTGCTGCTGATCTGATGGCAAGTTGTGTCTGTATCTCAGTTTCCCCATCTCTAAAAATGGGAAGAAAGATATTTACCTCCTTTGTCAAGCCTTTTGAGACCAACTGATGGAAAGAACTAGGTATTGTTATCAGTTGTCATCCTTAAGTGAGAAATGTGACTGTAACACAGAAGGCCCCTAGCTATGTAATATCATATCATCCACCATTTTTCTTCCTAGAAGATACTACACATTTTTCAAGGGGAGAGCAATTCCTCAATAACCCTTATCTAAGTTGGCTTAGAATGAGTGAAAAAGATTTATTAGTTAATTCTTATACAGTGCTTTGTGATACTTTCCCCGGAGGCCCTATTGAAGTTGGAAATGTTTATTATTATTCATTTTTATTATAATAGTAATAGCAGACTATTGAGATGATATAATTTGTCATCTTTGTTCATTAGACAATTAACACCTCTCCATTTTTTTCAAGTACCTATTGTATAAGTTGCTTCTTGAAAAGGAGGAAAGGTTAACTTAACATTAATGCATGCCTTGCTTTCTGTTGTGGCAGTGTTCTTGCCTGTGTGCTCTGCACATGCCCTGCTTGTTTGATGTAGCACATCAAAATCATTGAGTGACGTAAGCTAGTTTTTTGGCTATCTGAGAAAGAATTACAGCCTAGGGTAACCTGAGGAAACCCTATGGAAGTTCTGAACAAATGGGTGTGCAAAGAGCAAGTGAATGCTTTTCAGAATCAAGCAGAGCTCTCATGGGAGATCACAGTAAGAGCTTATGTATGTGCAAAAGAATAAAATAATATCCTTTATTAAAAGCACATGGATCAAGAGGTAACTTTTAATAAATTCAATCTCTCTGCAAAATACTGTACCCACCTGGCCAGGCTTGCTGAGTCTTTTCAGGGAAACTGCCTTGTTATAAAGGATCCAGTTTTCCTTTCTTCCAACTGTCCGCTGTGGCAGGATTTCTATATGATTGCTATTTGGAAATCTGTATCAAGATCTATATTTCCTTTTGTTGAGCTCTGAAGGACAATGGTTGATATTTACAGAGTAGCCAAGGGAATGTAGACACTCATCCTATCATCACTGTTATTTATCTGTATTACAGTAACACAGAGATCTCTCTCTAGTAAGCATTCCAATGAAAGATAATCCTTCCCCTGAACAACCTATAATCTAAATAGACAAAAGGCTGGAGAGGCAGCAGAGAGACTGAGCAGTGAAGTGATTTACCCAAGGTCAGACAACAGGTTAGTGGCAAAGCTCACTACACCTCACTACACTATACCTCAGAGCTTGCCATTAATTTTGATGGAAGATTATCCCCCTTTTCTCCCCCTAAAGCTAGAATACTGATTTGAAATTTTCAACCACTATAAAGAATAGAAGGATGCATGTATGAAGAGAAAACCTGTCTCCACACACAACTTTAACCATTGAAATATATCTTTCCTCTCCCTTTTGTTTTTCCTTCAAATCTTCTGAACAAAATGAATGTCTTCCTATAGATGAGAAGAAATGGGGGGTGGGCAGAAATCTTCCATCAAAATTAATGGCAAGCTCTGAGGTGTAGTGAGAATGGCCATGGCCTGGGATTCAGAAGTCCTAGATTCTTGTCCTAGCTTTGCTGCTAACCTGTTGTTTGACCTTGGGTAAATCATTTCACCTCTCAGATCCCCTCTATAGTTAACTCAAGTTAACTCACAGTCCCCCAGCATCCCAGAATGCTTTGCGCCTCCCCCACAAAGCCCCTACTTTACAGGGTGGCTGGGCCAGCCTTGGCCTAAGCTGTCTGCTCCAGCCAAGCAGGGTGGCATGCATTAGTGCCCCCCTTCCCCCTCCTCCCCAGCTTCTGGCCTGAGCCACTGCACGCATGTGGCCGCATTTTTGGAATCAAAAATGAATATCTCCTCATTTGCTTATTAGTTCAAACTATGCAATTTTGACTACCCTGTGAAGATTGAACTAATTCAGCTTTGGGCTTTTTGACTGTCTGTACTTAGCCCCTGTATCAGAGGAAACCTCTTCTCCAGTAGGCCTAATTAATGAATTCACTTCTTTCAAATCTCATTCATCTGGCTATTTGCTACTCATATTCACCTGTTCTCTTATCACTATTTCTGCTCCTGACCATGCTACCATTACAAAACAAAGCAAATCCCAAAAAAGATTTCACATGTTTAACATGACAAATGACTGTAATCCTTTGTACAGGTGTACTTGTGCTCTACCAGCTTTTCAAACTAAACCCAATCTTGGATTTTGAGAAATGACCTGACAAAAATGTGTAAGAATTAAAAGCATTGACCTATTCATAATCTCACATTTCAGGATTACCTAGGCTAATTAATATCAAATGTTAATAAAAAGTTAACTTTCTTTAATATCCATTTCCTTATGTACACACAGAATGTGCATTTGAACTGAAAAAGGACCTTTTCTAATTATTTTAGTGAAAGGTCAGGAATAGAAGTTATGATTAAAACACTGTCATGGCCTTAATTGGAGAACATCATAAACTCCCTTTCAACACCATAAATAGAGATACTTCCCATTTAACCTATCCTTCAGTAAAAACCTGAGTCAATAGATGAGTAAATAAATGGAGAGATTTATAAAACCTCAAATTCCATGTCGGTTGGCCCACCCTGAATTCTGTCAATAATTAGACCTTCAGAAGAAAGATAAATTATTGTGAATTATCTCTAGGATGTCTGATGTAAGGTCTGACCTTTGACATCATTAGTTCAGGCATGAAAGGCTTTCTTTGTAACAGCAAGTGTCTTGGTAATAGGCAGAGATGACATATTTCTTCTGATTGGCTCTTAGGAACTCTAGGGACTTTTTACCCCAAAAAATAATGTGCTCTTGTGGATCATATCATGGTTTTTATGTGCTAGAGCTTCTGGGAAACAGCAGTGTAGGAAAAAGTTTATGAACTGCTAATGTAAGCCAGAAATTCTTCTTAGTATTTTTGTTTATTCTATAGAACATCTACACTAGTAATATATTAAGTAACCATGAAAGATAAGCACTCAAAAATTGAATGAATCCCTTTATTTTAAGGTCACACTCATGCCCGAAATTCTTCCTTCTTGCATAGGTGCATTATATGACAAGGCTAGATGTTTGTGCTTACAAAGCATCCATTTGGGTGGCTGTGGTGTTACAAAGAGGCATTAAAGGAGGCTACCCCTGATGTGGATGAATCCCTGGTATATACCTTTTGCCCCCTGAGATTTCTCTCTATCCTGACAAAAGGAGAAATGTTAGTTGAGTACTCAAAGTGGAAAGGAGCATAATTGGGCTGTATTGGTTAAAAGCTTTGTGATGCACATAGATCCCTGTAAGTGGTTGTCTAGCCTGCTGGCTTCTATAAGCAGGTTTTGCCTCCTGAGGTGCTCCTTAGCCAGTCATCCCCAATAAAACACACAGTCTTTAAGCAAAAAACAAGAAAATAAATAAAGAAAATCAGACCCTTCTGCCCTGTCTCAGGGACTAGGAGGGGAGGCCCTTTGGCTCAGGCCTCAACCCAGAAGCGTGGCCCTTTCTGGTAGCAAGCTGTTCTGCTCATAGTTTGCTTCCTGTTTACTCCTCTGGGAACTTTATAAGCTTCTAGCCTCTGCCTGTCCAAATGGCCCACAGTTTCCTTTCTTAATAGGGCTGACTGTTTCCTTTTAAAGGAACAGACAGCCCTGTTATAGGCAATTGCAACCAGCTGCCTCCAGGTTCAGGAGGACAGAGCAGTCGAAGGAATCTACCTTTTCCCCTACTCTCTTCAAATACAGAAGGCCCACCCCACGATAATGCCCATGGTTTTTTGCTTTGCCTCTTATAATACCATTTATAAACACTCCTAGATGCAAGTGAGCTTTAGCACAAATGGGAAAGGACATGCTTTACAACCAGATACAAAGTATAAAGGCTGCAGTGTACAGATTCTCAAATAGATGCTGATAGGGCAGTGCAGCTTAGTACTGCAAGATTCATGGCTTCAAGAATTTAGACCCTGAACATTTATTGTTTGTATGGAGGTTGTTTTAATGCAGTATGTATTTCAGAGTAAAAAAAAAATTAATTGAGCACTGTACCTACATCTTGGCTTCTCAACTAATTTATAACAGAGATACCAATCACTATTCTCATGCACTGTTCCACAATTTTTTCATGCTGCAGGTCAGAATGACTCAACTTGGGTCATAGATGGGTGGGCAGAAGGTTGTAAGGACCTGACCACAACCATGGCTTCTCCCTGTCACAGCACAGGGGAAGCCCCTGCCCCACTGAATGCTGCTGAAGCCCCAAGTCCCTGGCCAGATCCAGTGGTTGTGCAGGCCAAGCCCTGTTTTAATGCATTCATTTGATACCTGTTTTATTCAATAAACAGATGGAGGACAAAAAACTGGGCTAGAAATTTCTATTTCATTATTTTACAGCTCTTGTCACATGTAAGATTTTATAAAGAAGAGTAAAGAAAAAGTAACATTCTTAAAGGAAAAGTTGTAGAATTAAAAAAATCGGACCTGATTCAGAGCCCATGGCAGCCCTCACACTGAAGCACCCTCATGCCCCAGCCAGCCAGGGCAGCACCTAAACATGCACTGCTACAGAGTTTTTTACAAGTACTATCCTGCTATATAAATTACTTTACTCCAGCCTAATAGAGGTGTACATGTAGACCCCAAGATATTTACTGTGGAGCTGGACATACTCTTGCTCCACTTCCACATCTGCATGATACTTTCAAAACAAAGGAAGAAACATTAATGATTGAATACCCATTTTCCTCTTGCCTGAGGTAAAATTAAAGAGCAGTAACTTTGGAACCAAGTGAAAGAAATATTGTTAACTACAACTTCAGTCAGCCTGTTGAGTTTGCTGCCATGGAATGTCATTAAGCCAGATAGTGCCTTCATATTTTCAAAAAGCCCACATAATTTTATGGCTATTCGTTACATTTGTGACCACTGAATGCAAAGTAAAATACAGAGTATTTAGATCTTAAAATCAACTAATCACAGCTCAAAATAGAGTGGATTAAAGAGAACAGGCATACATCACGCACTTTATTCAGGCTTGCAGTCCATCTCATACTAAACTTCAGCTGACCTTGACAAGCTCTTAAATACGTGTAATAAAAATAAAAAACCCAATAGTACCTGCAGAGAGCACTCCGTGGCAGCAGCATCAGTATGATTGCAGTCTAAAAAGTCCCATAAACAAAAGCACTTCAGAAGCTCCTTTCAACCACTCCCCAGTCTTGGCCATCTTGCAGCCAGGGAGGAAAGATAGACTTTGTGGCATGGCTTGGAAGTTTATCACAGATCAGAACCGGTTTGATTATGCATCAAAGATGGAAGTTACAAAGGTACTGTCAGAGAATGTTGTGAAAGAAGCTGCCTCTGTTTTAAACCATGGGGAAAGAGGCAGTGCCATTCAAGATTTTATTAATTTAAAAAAATCAACCCATAAACCATTAGGCAGCCATTCCATCTATTCCAACCCCCACTGCTCAGTGCAGGATCATCCCTAACTAAACCATCTCTATCAAGAGTCTTCCTAATCTGCTCTGAAAAAATGTCCAAAGATTTCACAACCTTTCTGGGCAGTCCATTCTAATGCTTAACCATTAAGAAAGTTCTTTTTAGGATCCAGTCTAGATTTCCCTTACCACAGTTGAAGACTCTAGCTCCTTGTTCTATGCCTTGCAGTCACAGAAAATCATTTATCTCTGTCCTCCATATAATCACCTTTCATGTATGTAATGATGCTGACTTGTACTACCTGTAGGTTCCAGATGCATTTAAGTTATAACCCTACAATCACAGTGGTCTATTACTGAGGTAGCAAAGGTTAAGAATGATTAGGGTTACCATATATCTGGGTTTTCTCAGACATGTCCTCTTTTGGGGTTCTCCAATCTCCATTTGAGCAGTTTTTTGAAATATGAACAAATGTCCGGGATCTTTCTAGTAGAACTCCATTTCCTGGCTTGCCGTAGTGGCATGCATATTTACTAGGGATCTGAGTTTTCTATTTGTTGATGAAAAATGCAGCTTTTCCACTTTAAAGGAGGAAACCATTGGTTTCCCCTTGCAGGCTGACAGCTTTCCAGCCTACAAAGAGCTTCTTGGGGTGATCAGAGGCAGGGGGTGCCATGTGCAACTGTACACACCCACATACATAGCTGGTATGCAGCCAGGCTGGGTGGTCAAGCAGAACTAGCAGCTACATGCAGGGGTGTGGGTGGCAGGGGTTGGAGGGCCAGAGCTTGGAGACTGTCTGGGGGACTGCGGGGGGAGAGGCAGGTGAGTCTGTGTGTGCGGCAGGGGTGTGTGGAGGGGATGAGTGTGTGTGTGGTGGGGTGGGGGGGTGCCTGCCAGCACTGGGGAATGGTGTCCAGGCACTGGGGCTGGGGCAGGGCATGTGGGGCAGGAAGAGGCACCTGCCCCCCTGTTGTCAAAGGGAGAGTGGGGGCCCTTCAGTGGTGGCAAGGAGCTGTGCAACCAGGGCAGCAGCACTGGGACTAGTGCCCAAGCTTGCAGAGGTGGGGCACCTGGAAGATACATGGCACTGGCAGCACCAGGGGCCTGCGGACTGGAAGTGATGGGCACCAGCAGGGACGGAGGCTGCAGGCTGGGAGTGAGGGGCACCAGCATGGCCTGGGAGGGTGGAGGACTGTGGGTTGGGAGTGAGAGTCACCAAGAAAGGCGGGGAGCTATGGGGCAGGAGTGTGGGGCACTGGCAGCACCAGGGGGCTGCAAGTCAGGAGTGAGGAGCACCGCTCCCCCAACAGGTGTCCTCTTTTTTGGAACTTGAAATATGGTATCCCTAAGAATGATATACCAGTACATATGTGTAAAATTTATCCCGTTAACAAGTTGTGACGAAAAAGGATGTAAAAAACAAAGCTGGTTTAGCGACCATAGACTTCTCTGCAGATTTCCAAAAAATGCCTTCAAGGAGTTAGCACAATAACCTTTGCATAATTATCTTGAAGAGGTTTGAGTTTTAGCATTTTATCTCTGAATTTTTTTTATTGCTTTTCTCTTTCAGAGGCAAACTGCAGATGAGGAATTCTTGCCACAATAGAGAAATCCTATCTGCTTATTAACTCTGCTACTTTTCCAGGATACAGAAACTTGTAGGTTCAGATTGCCCACATACCTGTACCTTAGTGTCACTTATCTATGGCCTTCAGAATGAGTCTGTTACCAGGATGTCAGGTTTCTTTTGGGGCTGTGTTATCGTCACAAATTGCACAGATTTAATCTAATTGGTTTCTAAATCTATTTAGTTACATCAGTGTAACCCCTAAAATCAGTTTAACAATGACTAGCACTAAAATTGAATTAAGCCAAATGGATACAAGGCACTCTACTACTTAAGATGTGATTAACTAGTTAATCACTTCTGAAATGTAATGTGTGTCAGGAACCTTCTACAAACCAGAGTTGCACTGATTTAACTACACTAGTATAGTTAAAGTTGTACAACTATGTTCCCTTTCGGTAGTATGGATGTGATTATGACATTATAAAAGTGTTTTTATTGCTATAGTTATTCTCATGTGGAAAGGGAATAAAGGAAATAAACTAGGCCAATGTAAGGCCCCTTTTATAATGACATACTTACATTCACAGTGAGGGTTATGGCAATTCAAATACCTTGGTTATGAAAAAAATCCCTCATAGTAGAAATTGAAATAGTCTCATTGGTACAAAAGTTGTGCATAGACATAAAGGGGTAGCACCAATTTAATTAAATCTGTTTAGTTACAATGGATGTATTTAGTTACAAAGGGATAAGTATGGGCCAGACTTCAGACTGGTTCAGTGCCCAGGATTTGGGAAAACTCATTTAACCTCCCAGGTTAACAGTTTCCCATGTGTAAAATGATGATAACAAATACATATCCTTAAAAAGTATCTGCAGTGTCCAGTTATAAGGGACCAATATAAGTGAGAAGCATGACTGGTAGTATTTTACTGTTGCAGCTGTAACCCAGGCAAGAAATAAGTAACAAAGCTTCAAAAGAATCTTTGAAAATGTTACCATTTGTAAGAAGCTGTATGAAGAGCCTTAAATTGCTGTTCTTAAAGCAAGTTACTGACGGTGAAACCAGCTGCTCAGTGTATGAGTCAGCAGCTCCAGTAACTATCTTAGAGTTAAATCCAGCACCACCTTTCTAAGTTCAGACTAGATAAAAAAAAATGTGATGATACTAATAGAAATCCCTTAGGTATCTGCCAAGCAACCCTACTGACACAGCCAGTTTTTTTAAACAGAAGAAATACTTTGTACCGTACTCACTTTGTAGGAAGCAAAGAAGTCATTTTTCATCATTGCAAGTCCTAATCTCAGCAGATTTTCTTCATTGTCTGAAGAAAAGGTCCTTTCTCATTTTTTTCAGTGTCATCAAAGAGGTTAGCACAGTGATTCTCAACCAGATGCCACAGCATGCTGTAGTGTCACCAGTTCCTTTGAAGAGTGCCTTGATGTATGAATTGATAAGTGCAGACTCAGGCTTGTCCCTGCCTGGTCAATCCCCTGCTCCCACTGCCTGACCCCTCTGCAAGGAAATAAGCACAGTAATACATACATTTGTTTTTGAAATTGAGGTACCTGTCTATTCACAAAAATTATGGAGGGGTGCCTCAAGTCCAATTTGGTGATGCTCAAAAAGGTTGAAGGCCACTGAGTTAATGTGAGAACTGACTTCCTAAAAAGAACATCATCTATATCAGGGGTTGTCAACCAGAGGTACACATACCCCCAGGGTACTTAGAAAGGACATGGGGGGGTACACGCGGGTGGGCAGGTAGGTGAGGATGGAGCGCGCCCCAGGGTGTGGTGTCAGCGTCTCCCCCAGCACCTTCCCATACTTTGCTTCTTATCCAAGGGAGGGGGAGGGGCGTGCTGGGCACCACTGGCCCCATGTGGCACACCGCACTTTCCCGCCCACCACCTCAGCTCACTTTCTGTGCCCACTCCCAGTAGAAGGGCTGGGGGGGTGAGGGCAGCGGTGCCACTCTGCGGGCTGCACACATGCCACCTGGCCAGCCAGGAGGGGCAGGACTTGCATACAGCAACCACCACCACCACCACTCCATCCTGCTTTCCTGCAGTGGGTTGCACGTGCAGCTCCATGGGCTGCTGACCCATCTCACACCTCGCACACCGCCTGTCAGTAGCCCGCAAAGTCGCACATGCAGAAAGCAGTGCAGGATGCAGCAGTGCCCCCTCTGCAAGCCCTGCCCAACCCAGCTGGCCGAATTGTGTGAGTGCGGCTTGCAGAGGGACACTGCTGCCTTCACTCCCCATGCCCTACTCCTGGGAGCAAGCACAGAGACATTCTTCCCCCCACCATTCTTGATCTGGCTCCCACCCTGCCCTGTCCCCCAACACAAACTTACCTGCTGGGGGGGAGGTGGATGTATGTGGTCTGCATCCCTGTTCCTGTGTGTGTCTGTGCCTGCATGTGTGTGTCTGTGTATATTTGTGTGTGTGTGTGTGTGTGTGTGTCTGTCCCCTGCCTGCCAGGCCACAGCAGACACATGGCATTGTGTGGCTTTTGGTGCAGTGGGGTGCAGAGTCTAGCCTTCAGCAGCATGCACAGATCTGCAGGGCACATACCTCCTGGACCTCCACTGGGTGTGCTCAGTGGTAGGAACTGTCCCCCCCTCCCCGCGCCTCCCAGACGTACTGCACTCGCAGCTCTGTCCCACACTCCACCCCGGCTATGCAGCACCTGCCACTGCCACTGCCCCTGCCTCTGCCCCACTCCCTCCCTCAACACAGGAGCCTGGAGCTGTCCCCGCCCCTCTTTAAAACCAAGAAAAAATATAAAAGAGTACATGAGCTGAAACTTGGAGGCAGAAGGGGTACGTACCCTTGTTAAAAAAGTTTGAAAACCCCTGATCCGTATTGTCATTTTGACATGGAAATAGTAACTGTTTATCCCCAGAACCACCACTGACAAATTGTGTCCTTAACCCTTCCATTTACCCTGCTGTTGTAATTCTCCACCTTCATTAGCAGCAAAGGGGGGGGAAAGCTTTAAAAAGCTTGTTTCAGTTTTATTCTGAAAAGTGACTCTTTAAAAATGGCACAGGAGGTTTCCATGTTTGTCATGTCTCAATGAACTCCAGATCAGTTGTGCTTGATTTGCAAGTACAAATATATCTGGATTGCTTAGTTGTTTTTAAATAGACTCTAGACCCACTCTTGTTAGTCCTGCAAACTCAGGCTGGGCTTGGAAATCAGTGTTATTAGGGCCTGCTTGTGCTTTATCACTGGAAACATTTTGCACACCACAGTATGCCCTTAGTAAAACACAGAGAAGTCACGTTAGATTTGCACAGATGCAACAGATTGAACTTTAGCAACTAATTCTGTTGGCGATCCTTAGGAAAGAATAGAACCATCTTGTCTATCTTTGGCTAACAGGACTAACACAACATACACATGCTCACCACTTTCTAAAACATGTTAACAAATTCGTATCACACAGTTCAAATCAAATTTAAAATCTAATTAAGGGTTAATAAATGATCATTGACCATCAGCTCCTTAACAGACCCCATTCGCAGCCTCTCCGCATGGGTTTATGCGCTAAACACTTGGGATTAGAAGTAATTAGAAGGCTGTAATAAGCCTGTTTAAGCACTGCTACATTGTTGCAAACCTACTAACAGTTATCTAAAGTGCTGTTCCAGAAGCCCTAATAGGTGCAACTGACCTTAGTGTTGATGACCCCACTAAGGGTTTGCCCCCTTCTTCACAGACCAGTAGCCCATGTGTTTGGGCAGGGCTGAAGGCTTAGTCAAGATGCTGATAGGTAGTCACAGTCAGGCGTTGTTGTCACATTTGGCTTTGTAAATGTGTTACTTTGTGCCAGATAGACTCTGGTGTGTTGCAGAATCCCAACTGAGTTTCTCTTGCAGGAATTGATATTTGCATTGCTTACCATCTGAGTTCCTAAGTACTGTTTTTCCTAAAAACATTGTTGTATATACATGTTAATTAATACAGTTTAAATTGCCTAGTTTAGACTGCCCTAGTCTGCATTAATTTTAATCCTCATTCAATGAAGATTAATTCATTTGTCCACATATATATACTGACAGCTGTAGTCCAGATTAAACCTAAAAAAAATGTGACTCCTATAAACAGCCAAAGCTGCTATTTTTCCACTTAAGTTAATACCCATCATTTTGAACAGATACATAAAATAGATCTGTTGAATAGGATGGGGCCATTTTTACACAGTTGCCTTTGCAGAGGAGATCTGAGGTTATCAGTACAATGTATGTGGAGTTAGAACTTGTAAATATGTGCTTTTATAGTGCTCTTTGGTGAGGTCACACTGTGGGTAAATCTGGCACTGACTATTTTAAGATCATGCCCTTGATCACTTCATTGCCAGAATCTGAATTCAAGTGTCCACGTTTCCTCTACCACAGATAACGTTATCAACATCATCTAAAATAATGCAAGTAGTACAGCTTCCTGCTCTCTTTTACTGCATGTTATCAAACAGGATAGGATAACAGAGAACTCTGAACTTGAGACCTGCCAGCTTGAAAAATAAAGGTGACCAGAAGAATAGCTTCTCAGTTCCCATGTAATGTTACATGTATCAAGGTTTTTAGGGAGTTTTCATGCTGTAAGTATAATGTATGGTTGGGTTTCCAGAACCCATCTTTATCCATAAGTAGTAGAGTTTGGATTAGTGTCTCCTCTGTGACTCCAAAAAATATGTAACAATGCCACTGCAGTCATTTTGAACTCATACCACAGAAGGCAAAATCCATCCTCTAGCTGCTGCCTGCAAGATTAGGATATAGTCTGATTTTCACCAAATCTCTGAAGTCTGTTTATTGCATAGTGAAACTGTTTGCTGCTGCGCCACTTGCCTCAGGCTAGGGTTCCTCTATTATACACACACAAATATACACAGACACACACATGCAGGCACAGACATGCAGACACACATACACCCACCTCCCCCCCCAGCAGGTAAGTTTGTGTTGGGGAAGGAGCAGGGTGGGGGCCAGATCAAGAAGTGTGTAGGGGGTGGGAAGGGGGAGCATGTCTCTGTGCTTTCTCCCAGGAGCAGGGCATGGGGCATGAAGGCAGCAGTGCCCCTCTGCAAGCCACACTCACACAACCCGGCCAGCTGGGTCAGGCAGGGCTTGCACACAGAGGCTGCCATCACCACTAAATGTGCTCTTACTGTCACTGATTTTCAGGCTTCTTTACACCAGACTTAGGAAACACTAAGATTATTCACGTGGGGAGTTATTGTAGAAGGGCTGGAGACCTGTAAATTCAAAGCTTATCTTGCTTGCACACTAACCTACCCATCTACACAAGCCCTCAGAAGTAGCTTCCCTGACTTTCCTCCTTACGTTCTTTTTTGCATTCTCAGATGCAAAAGGAAGCATACAAATGAGTGAGGACTATAATATTTATAGAAGGGAGTGCAAGGCTGGAATCATTGCTGTGAAATAAGGCGTTAAATATGCATTATGAGTAAACTTGTCTTTCCCATGGTGCCATAGCAAAATACCTCCATCACAAAAGACAGCTTTGCTTGTCTCCATTATCTCTGTTAAGATGGTGTTAAAGTCACAAGCAGTTAGTTTGCATAAATACTTTTCATAGAATGTCTGTAAAGAGCAGCCCAATTTGAGGAAAGGACCAGGAACAAGGATCCATATGTTCTAATTCCAGTTTTAGAAATGCCCTGGTTCACTTTTGCCCGGTGTGTGTCATTTACCTTTCCTGACTGACTTCAAAAGAATCAGCCTTGGAGACTGTCTCTCAACTTGCGTGCCATGGAACCCCTGTTAGCACTATTAGTTGTAGGATCACCTGCACATGCTTCACAAAAGAAACCCAGCAATTTCAAATAGGAATCCACAGCATCAAAACGTTCTGCTCTGTCATGCTCTGTCTGGGTTCCTTGCAACAGAAGAATTGCTCTATTATTCCTCCATAGTCACAAAACAAGTGAAAGATAAGAGCTGGTATTTTATGAAAGGTGCCTGGATTCTTAACAAGGAGTGCCTTGAGTCTAAAAAGTTTGAGAACTCTGGCCTAGCACCCTCTTAAATCTTTTTTTTTTTTTCTGTATTGAAAAGAAGAGAAATAAAAGTATTTACCAAATCTGTAGGTGATGGTGCAAACGAAGGAGAGCAACTGGAAAAGGAAAATGCCAAGTATTATATTACTGATGGAGGTGAAGGAAGGACAGATGGACCACTTATTGTTATTTATCTGTTTTGATATAAAACTAGATCGTGTTAAGATTTTGTTGATATTATACTATGCCTTCAAAGATTTAAAATAAATAACCTCCTGACCTCAGAGGTCCTATTGATTTTATAATGATTTCAAATAGGTGCCATTTAGTTTCCAGTTCACTGAAAAATTGCTTGCTCCCTGAGGAATTCCTATTGGATTCCTATTAAATGCAGGATAAAATAATTTCAAAGGAATCCTAAAAAGGGGTTTTCGGCAAGAGCTCTGCTCAGCAAATGGGTATTTAACCTTTGACCAATGACGACAAGCCTTCTTTAGCTCTATTAGATCAACAGCAAGCCATGATAATTAAATAAAAAAACTGTTTAGAGCCCTACTGAACGTGTCCTGGGAATTAAAGCATATGGTAGGAATAGGGAAAAAAGACTTTCCATATGCTAATGACCCTTGATGTCTGAAATAAATTAGATCCATTAGAGTTTATGCTCAATAAAAGAAAGACTTTAAGCACTCCAAAGTTAGTGACTCGAGACCGATTTTGGCTCAGAAATTCAATCTGCCTACTTATTAATTCTTAGTAAGACTCTAGAGCAGACAGGAGATGCAAAATCATAATTCTGTGCTGAATCTGAATTTTAAAGTACCATGGTTTCTTTTCCTTCTTTTTTAATTAAACCATTTTTCATTCTTTCCTTTTTTGTTCCACTCATTAATTTGATTTTGTTGCCATTTTTGTTTAATTTCGTTCTTTTTAAGGTTTCATTTATCCTATTTCAACTGAACAGAGAACCCAGAATGAATATGGATTTTCTTGTAAGTTGAATGTTTGATTTTATGTTCCTGGAAACTGATGTAACACTAGACTGTTCCTTGAGTTAAGATTTACCTTTGACCTTACTGCATGTGTATAGGGAAACATGGGTGTAATGTGGAGAATGAGTTGAGTAGCTTCCTACTTGCTTGATAGGAGAGGAGGAGTGACAGTGTTACACTGTCAAAGGGCTGATGTGGCATCACAATTGTCCTGATGGATAAAGAGCAAAAGAAAACAGAATGAGGAGCTGTTTGGAAGATAGAAATCCAAGGGTAAAGCCTTTTCAAGTTGGCGGTAGATTAGAAAACTGTCAAATATGAAATGATTATAAAACATTTAGTTATAAAATCAAAGAAAAAAAATGGAAGAGAGGGATAGCATCTTAGACTGAAAATCAGAGTTCTGCTTCCTGACCTCTCTTAGAACCAAGTAGTGGAAAAAAGCAGTCGAATTTTGAAGACAGAGCATTACAGCGCTGGTAGCCAAGAGCTTGTAGAGTTTGTTCCGTTCTTTTCACTATGTGCCAGCTCTTACCTGCACAGCTGGAAGACAGGCTGGCTTATGCTTGCAAAAGCAGAAAGCAAAGCAAATTCTTTCACATTCTGTACAATAAACCAACCAGGGCATTAAAAAGATCTGATTTGTTTGCAGTTTCTTTGCTCAATATGCTTCTTTTAATAGTGGAATCACTACACACAGGGCACATCAAATTTGATCATGTATTCAGGCCTTCGGTAGATAGTGACACTAGGTACTACCCTGGGATTAGTGCAGAAGATATGGTACAAGCAGGTAGTGAAAATTTCATAGCAGGTCATGTTCCCATGGGAGAGCTCCAATGAGTCTGGTTCCTTTCATAAGTTACAGAACTCCTTGCTGAATTTTGCTTTTATAGATGGTATTTGTTTCAGCCATTGTCTGACTGAATATATTATCATACCAGTGATAAGATCCTAGGGTTTGCTTATTCTGTTGTGCTGTATTTTTCATTTCAGATGGGGTGTAAAATAAGGAAGTAAATGATCTCTGGGTGAAAAAGTAGTTGCTTAGAATATTCCACTTAGAAGTTTCTAAATAAAACACATGAATTGAGGGCATGTCAGACATTCTCACAGAAAGTCTGTTTTATTTTTTCTTTAAAGAAGACATATTAATAGTAAAAAAATATACCCTTTTCTTATTAGATACTACACAAAATTAACATTATATTTTTCACAAGTCGCTATGGTGTATCTACGTCTTTTGGCTAGAGTTACTTTAGAAGCCTGGTTATAAATGGGTTGTATGCTGCCTAGTTACTAGATAAATAGGTAGATAGATAAAGAATAAGAACATGGCTAAGAGAGAAACATAAGATCATTTTCACATAGGTAGGGCACAGCTTTCTTCTATAACTTTGGAAATGGATTTTAAATTAACTTATAAAAAAGGTAATAAATATTTGAAGGAAACGATAGTAATATGGATGTATACTCTTGAAATTCTTGCAATCAGTTACTGTTGTTCAGTGTCCCATTCTTGTCTCCTTTCAGCTGCTCCTGACTCAGATGATGTAGCTCTCTATGTAGGCATTGTGATAGCCGTCATCGTGTGCCTGGCTATTTCCGTGATTGTGGCACTGTTTGTATACCGGAAGAACCACCGTGACTTTGAGTCAGACATTATAGATTCCTCAGCATTAAATGGTGGATTTCAGCCTGTTAATATCAAGGCTGCAAGGCAAGGTTAGTTGTCAGTTTATTTCATGTTGACCAACTCAGGTAGATATTATAAGGAAATAATTTCCAGAGCTACATGAATTGTGCGTTTGTTGGCACTTTATAAAGAAAAGATTATGCTCACTTGTTTATGATAGCCAAGTCCTAAAACCTCATGTTAGTCTTTTTGCAACATACTCTAGAACATAAAACAGAGGAATGTAAACTTCTGTAGAATGAGAATGAGCCAAAAATCGAGAACCACATAGGCTAGCATAAGAATACAGATCCTGTTCAGATTTTAAGGCAATAGTCCAATGGTAACCAAGAAGCATCCAGCATGGATATGAAGTTATATTTTAATACTGCAATTCCATCAAATGACATTTTCCCCTGGTTTCACCCACTGGGCACATCCCCATGAGTGGGAACCTGTGTTTTCTGGGACAACCAGCAGCAGCACATATTTCTTATCTCGTCTCTTATTTGGAGACTGGGCATTTCACATTTGGAGTCTGACTGAATGCTGGCTGAAAAAGAATACAAGATTAAAATCTTAAAAGCAAGAATGTTCTTTAATTTGCATAAAGGTATATTCCATAGTCACAGGGCTTCATAAACTCCTAGAAATGGCTGGCTGAATGGATGGATGGATGGATGGATGGATGGATGGATGGAAAAGCAGATGCAGGTCAGTCTGGGAGGACTTTGTCCATCAGACCCTTAAATATGAAGGAATGAGAAGTACAGTAAAGTTTATTCTTCACCTGGAAGAGTGAGCAGAATGTAGCCATACATAATACTTTCTGTTGTTATTCCTTTTCATTTTGAACACAGACCTCCTGGCAGTGCCACCAGACCTCACATCTGCTGCAGCCATGTACAGAGGTCCTGTCTATGCTTTACACGATGTCTCTGATAAAATTCCCATGACCAATTCTCCAATCCTTGATCCACTGCCTAATCTGAAGATCAAGGTCTATAATACCTCAGGTGCAGTCACCCCACAGGATGACCTGTCTGACTTCTCATCCAAGCTGTCCCCACAAATTTCTCAGTCTCTGCTGGAGAATGAGACACTGAACATGAAGAACCAGAGCCTTGCTCGACAAACAGACCCATCATGCACTGCTTTTGGGACCTTCAACTCCCTAGGGGGTCACCTGATTGTTCCCAATTCAGGTAAGTGCTGGTTTAAACATGCCTTGCAAGGTATTGAAAGTTGGAATTGTTTGGTGGCTTTAAGTAAAGCTGTCTGTCTGTTCTTTTAAGCAGAAAAAAACAAGGTCACTCCTGGGAATCTGCCTTTTCGATGTTTAGAGTAAACAGGATTTTTGTTCTCCATTCAGGTTTACTCAACTATTTTATATATCCTTTCCCCAAAGTCTTGGCCTTCTTTAACAGCAAACTGTAAGTCTCTGAGCTGCTTCTTTCAGATATGTTAGACCTCAGAACTTTCCTGTGCACAGTGGGATTCGACACCCTTGACCTTTCCTTTCATACAGCTCCAAAAAACCAACTTCAAGGCAGAAAACCTCACTGTTGTCATCACACATATAAAGGACAAATTAATTAGAAAACAAATCAGTTGTTCCAGTTCCAATTTGCTGCAGACTGCACAGTGCTGAAGAAAGATAGCAGAATATTAATTTCCTGCAGGTGAACAAATAATTTCTCTGACCTGGTTTTCCTGCAAAGCAAGGCAGGGCGGAGGCGCACCTTTTCCCCATTCTGTTCCTTATTGTATATTTTTCATTACTACACAGGTTAGGAAAGGGGAGAAAAAAAAACAAACAAACCAACAAAGACCAGTTTTATAGACTGGGAAACTGTTATGCTGTTGTTCTGCTGTGGTAGAACCCCAGTTAGCTAAACCACCAGTTAATTGAAATTTCCAGTTAACCAAATTCTAGTGATGGCCCACTGAAAAGAGTGCTGATGTTTGAGCCTGCTTGCATGCATTCAGGCAGGTTTTTTAAAGGGGTTAGCACTTGCAACTGGGAGCAGGGTTTTTCTTTCATTTTTGTTTTTTTTTAAAAAGCCCCATTCCTGTGTAAACACTAATTTAAGTGGTCAGACTTTCAAGAAATCTGGCCCTAGACATTCCTACCCGTCTCAGCGGGAGCTATGGAGTGTGGAACTATTTTGAAAATCTAACCATTTAATCTTAGAGTCCCAATGAGAGTTGAGCTTTGGAGGGAGGTGGGGGGGAGTTCTGACCATGGTTGTAATTTGCTGAGTTTTGTTGAAAATATGCACTGTAGGATCAGATGTTTGTGCTTCTCTGGCTAAAGATCTAAATGGATAGTCATTCTCCAGTTAATTTGTACTGACACTCACTGCAAAATCTGTTAGTTACATTTAAATCATGTATATTAGCATCAATTTGGAGGGGGAAATGCTCATCTGTTGTTATGGTCACTTTAAAGATAATTAAAACAAGCAGTGTCAACTGCATCCATCAGCAATAAAACTCTATAATGATCTGCCCATTCAGCTTTCAGTAATATATCCCTTCCTATTAACTATAATTAAAATCCCTCATTTACTCTATACCCCTCCCTATATATACGAAAAAATGCATGGGTTAGGCCACATATCTAAAAACTTGATGTATCTGTGCTGTAACTAATCCTGTGAGAAATAAGTTCAGGAATCAAAGGCATTCATTAAACATGCCCTGTCAGCTGCTCCCTCCCATTCAGAACAAGAATCTGGAGCTGCAGGTCAAACACATCCACTGATAACAGCTGGATATGTACTGCATGGGGAGAGAGAGTCTTTCAGATACCAAAGTCCCCAGCCGTTCACATACTTACAAGAAAGGACAGCCTGTCTGGCAACATTTTGTAAGGTACTTGCTTTACACATGCACACATGTACACTCACATGTGCAGATTTTGCTTCAGCTGCCACATTATACATGTATGTAGGAGGAATTAAAATCCCTGCCTTTATTTTCTGATTGTTCCTGTTCTGCAGTGACAGCGGATCCACAGCTGTCCAGCTGCACAGCCTGCTGAGTTTTCTGTCCCATTGTTTTGGTCATAAAAGCTTGGAAGATCACTCTATCTGTTACCTGGCGGGTCAGTCACTAACTGTATGAAACAGCAATCACAGAAGTACAGTGAGTTCTAATTAAACTCCAAGCTGACTGCCACTAAGTAAGGCATCGTACAGTGCTTATTTGACCTGCCAAGGAAAACTGGATATTGGAATTCTAGATTACTCTTTTATATTGGTCATGGAGAGGTTGTGAAATAACCCAATTTTGTCATAATTATTGGTAATTTAGAAGTGAGGTACATCTGATCACAGGTTAGTGACCACCTAACCAGGCCCTCCCAGAAATAAATGGCTCTTGTTGCTCCCTGGGACAGTATTCCACTATCTCTCTTTCCTTTTTAATTAAATAAGCAATGCCTGGGGGTAGCTGTCCCATTACAGCTGTCTGAAATTTTAGATGCAGTGGTTGCTTTTCCCCTCATTTTACAAGGTAAGCAACAGAGTAACCATCTGTTTGTTCCTAAAATAAAACAAGAGAGGGGGGAAGAAATATCCATTTCTCCATTCTGATAAGTCAGGACAGACTCGAAGGAGGCAGCAGCAGCAGCCAATCAGCTGACAGGTAGAGAAGCCAGATTGGCAGTAAATATTCCCTTTCTCCTTGAGAGTTGGGTGAAAACCTGGCATGTGGGGCTTCATCGTCAAAATCTCCTGTCATTCTTGTGCACAGGGCTGGTTTCCTTTCTTCCTCTGTTTTATTTTATTTGTGTATCTTCTGTTCTGCAGGAGTAAGTCTGCTGATCCCTGCAGGAGCCGTTCCCCAGGGGAGGGTTTATGAAATGTATGTGACAGTTCACAGGAAGGAGAACATGAGGTAAAAGACTCCACTTACGGTGTGTTTGCTTGAGCACTAAAATTATGGGGAAAGTGTCAGGAGAAAATGTATTATCTAAAAACTCTCATCAGATATTTATGCAAAACCAGTTGTGTTGAAACTGCTCCCTGGGTTGAAGACCGATATGGGTAAGGGCTGCCAGTAACCCAACCACAGCTCCAACTCTGATTTTTGATTTTATAATACAGTTAAATTCTGCAGCAAGCTCTCTAGCTTAGGAAATGCTTAATCATGTTAAATATGGGCCCTTACACAGCTGAGTGCATGGGGTTGGAAGAGCAAAGGCAATATGTGCATCCAGGGGGCATAAATCATCCCAAAGCGAGGGGTGCATACAGTGGCTGGGAAAAGACAAGAAAGCACCATGGGCCTTCCACAGAGGTACTGTAGTCTATGCATTCCCTCTCACTATCTAGGAAGGAGGGACTGAAGCACAGCTTTGAGCAATGGCTGCCCCCGACTTGCCATTATGTCCTTGCAAGTAGCCTTTTTGCTACAACTAAATACCACATGGAGCCATTGGTAGACAGGCTTGCCAATGTCATGGGCCCTATTGCCCCACATCCCAGAATCCCCCTTAGCTTTGACCCACTGTTTTCCATGGTGACTTTATTTCCAGCTACATAAAGCCCTGCCCTCTAGGATCCTGTCCCCAGTACTCATACTGGGGGCATCTACTAGAGACACTTTACTGCAGAGTTGACTAATTATTTTTGCAGTAAATTGTCATCATCTACATGCGTGCCCCTATTAAGCCGAAGTAAACTAATTAACTATGCCATAGTACTGCTTGATACAAATACTATCCTATGGTGGAGTTATTTATTCTGCCACAATGTACATGTAGACAGTAACCAAGGCTGTCTGGGGCATGAGGATGCTAGCTGGAGCACCCTTGAGCTGGTGGGGGAGCAGTTCTGAGCTGGCAGGATAACCCCCCTGGCCCTCTGCTAGCTGGGGTTGCACCACCCCAGCTCTGTGTACTGCAGTCCCAGGCACACATGTAAACACTGTACATGGGAGCAATAAACTCCCGTGCAAACAGTGCTGGCATTTATTGAGTTACATTAATATCGTGTGTAGACATGCCCACTGGTTTCAAGATACTTCGTGAGCAGATCTGCTCTCTAGAATCCCCTACTGCTTTCTTTAGCCAAGCCATAATGGAGGCACTGTCCAGCAATGGAAATCCCCCACAAGTGTTCACTAGGTCCATGGGAAAATCCAGGATTTAGTAAATGGTGGTGTGGAACATTGCCCCTCAAACCATGGGGACATAAGAACTAGGTGTGGCTGGAACCCCCAGATTGGTGGGAGAAACCAGGGAGCTGGGGGGAGTCCACCCCTCCCTCCACACACACCACTGCTGTAGTCCCCAATGGATCCAGGCATGAGGGGAATCCCAAAGCTGCTCCTGCTGTACTGAGTGCACACTTCAGCAAGGGACAGCAGTGGCAGCATGCAGGTCTCTCCTTCCAGTGTCTGTTCCCTGCCACTCCCAGTGTCCTCTGCTAGCCTGGGAGCAGGGACTGGAGAGAGAAACCTGAGCTGCTGTAGTTGTCCCCAGCTGAGCCAAGCTGTCTACACAGCACCTCCCTGCAGCCTGGGGCAGGAACAGCTGTGGGGTTCCCCCATGCCTGATGCAACCAGGGACAGCAACAGTGGTGAGTGGGTTCCTACTTCCAGTGCCTGCTCCTGGCCAGCAGGGGACATGTGTGGAAGGGAGCAGCAGGGAGCATGCGCTAAAGGAGTAACCTAAGCACCACTGCCACTGTCCCTTGCTGAGCCTGGCACCCTGCATAGCCACAGCCCATGGCTGGTGTGGGGCAGGAGTGGGTCTGGGGCATCCTCTGCACCTGGGTCATCCAGGGGCAGTAGAGGCAGAAGTGGGGAGCCTCCATACCCTTGTATCACCCCTGGATCTGCCCCGACCATACCCATCTCTTATCATCTTCTTTGAGAGTCTCATTCA
The DNA here is from genome assembly GCF_052110815.1 of Crocodylus siamensis. Lineage (NCBI taxonomy): Eukaryota > Metazoa > Chordata > Crocodylia > Crocodylidae > Crocodylus > Crocodylus siamensis. The sequence goes on along the minus strand of NC_143396.1, from coordinate 152,073,343 downwards.
ACCAATGCTGAAAGAAATGCTTTCCTTCTACAACTTCTGAGTCATTCTCAATCCTGACACAAGCCTCTGAAAAGCAAGTTTAAAGCTCAGATGTACAGTGCTAATACACTACTGCATAGCATTATTAAGCTACTGCGCAGTATCATCACTAAAAAGAAGTGCACTGGTGCTACTACACAGTGACTCCAGTTTCTGTACATTTATTTAGTACTCGAGTATACAAGTACTAAATAAATGTGTAGTAACCACTGCACAGTCGCATCTCGTATAGATGAGCCCACTGTGGGGTAATCCTAGATTCTCTAAGCAACCCATAATGGCCTTCTCAAAGTGTTATTTTTAGCTAACTGGCATTTCGTTCACCAAAAGCCTGTTCTAATACAGGAATGTTTTAAAAAATATTTGAAGTTAATGCCCACAAACTGAAATGTGTTTCGTAACTTGGAGTAAGCCTGATACATGGTTAGGACATTTAGGACCAGATTTTATTCCATCTATGAGGTGTATAAGCAGATGTAGGTGTCTATGTGTGATTATGTTCCTGTCCAGCAGGGGACCATGCATGTAGGGGCTTGAGTCCCTGAAAAACTGTTAACATAAAGGGAGAGTGTGTCCCCCTCCTTGCTGCTTTTTGTCTTTCAGTCTTAAGGGTAAGATGGTAATTGGTTACCGAGAGGTTGTGGCAACTCCATCCTTGAAGATTTTTAAGACCCAGGTAGACAGAATGTTGGTGGGGATGATCTCGTTGGGTCTGGTCCTGCTTTGAGCAGGGGGGTTGGACTAGATGACCTCCTGAGGTCCTGTCCAACCTTAATTTTCTATGATTCTATGAATTGTTTCAAAAGTAGCTGCATTACTGTATTTTCAAGCCTACTTACATACCTAATGGGTTAAATAGAATCTGACCCTAAGTGACTAAAATGACTAATCCTATTTTGAAAAGTGACTTAGGCAATTAGAAACTTAAGATGAAGGTTTCCAAATGTACAAATGACACTTAAATCCCATTGACAAATGTGTCTAGGTGAATACATGCCTTTTGTGACTTTGAAAGTCACTCCTTAAGTCCTGATGATAGCTAATGAGACTTTGGCTTATAAGTGCCTATATCATTTTTAAAAAGGGGATTTAGATACATAAGTCAATGAGGGCTAGATAGTCAGAGGTGCTTCAGTGTCCAAACATGCAGATACTTGCTTAGTGGGATTTGCAGACTACCTAAATGGATCCTGAGTATATGCATAGCCACTTCTGTAAATCCTACTACCTACCTTCCTGCATCAGAAGGATTCTAAATACCTTTTGAAATGTGAGCATATGGTCACTTTTGAACTGTTTATCCTTAATACCTCATCATTACAGTAGGTTTAGTTTAAGACTTGAGAGCTTTATATTCCTGTCTCTTCATCTGATCCATTGTAGGACCTTGGACAGGTAATTTAGGGATACAATATGACTTGAGGCACAAAATCTAAGCCAGGGAGCAGATCTCATGTCTGGGAGAGTGATTTAGAGACACAGCACCAAATCACAATGCTTGTTCCTTGTCACTCTCATCCATGGGCATGTAGTCCAAATCACAATGTAGCCCTTAATATTTGTTAAGTGTTCTGAAAGCCTTGGCAAGAAAAGTGTTCCAAAAGGCCAAAGTATTCTTAGCAGCAATTTGAGAAAACCAGCTAGAGAGAGAAAAGAAATCTTAAGTCTTTAGGTTGGAATTATGTGCACAAACCCTGAATGACAAATGTAAAACTAGGTAATCATTACACGGTATTGTGCCTCTATCTCCTCCTCATAGCTAGATGCATTTTGACTCAGCCCTTTAATAGCTTTTGTTATGCATTTTGCTGTGGCTCTTTATGTGCTGGGTGATGTTCAGCACTTTTGTCTAGGTTGGTAGTCTTCCATCCATGCTAAAAATAATCTGCTTAAAGGAAAAAAAAAAAGTAAAAAGACTTTTTTTTGCTGTCATTTGCATGCCCTACATTTTGAAAATGCCTAATTAAAATAAAACCTTAATTCACATCTAATATTGATTTTGGTGTGCATTCCTGTGCTCTGTATTTTAGGAGAGAGTTGCAAACCCACCTGGAAAAATGTCTGTCTCTTGCAGAGTGAACTAATAGCCAAGATAAGGAAAGTGTCCCTGCTATTCCCTTCATTTGAATGAATGGGCTAAAAATATCACAAAATATCTCAGCACTTCTATGCTGTCTTTTACTCTCTTTTTGAGCTCTACATACAGGTGAATCAGCTAGAAATTATTACCACTTCTTCTGATTATTATTTGGAGAGGCTCTCCATCTTTTTTCCCAACCAGTGGTGGCTACCCAGCATGACAGATCAGGTCTTGATTTTACTTTCTTTTAAGCACCGTAATATCTGCTCTGTGTTATTCACAACAGTAGTTATCCTGCAGGTAGTACTGGATATAAAAAGGCAAGCTAACCATCCTAAGAGAAGGCATGCTTGATACAGTGGTTCCTGACAAACACAATGAATGAGGGAGAGTATGTATGCAGAAAAAAAATGGAGGACAAGGTCTCATGGTTGGGAGAAGATTTTATAAGGAGATTTCTATCACTAGAATGGAAAAATTATCAAGGAGCTCAAATATATCATGTAGGCAGGAAAGCATGGAGTTGGTGTAGAGTTGCTAGCTAACTCAAGATAGTGTTGACACAAACTTGTTTTACAAGTTGATAGAAATCACTGAGTTCCAGTCCCCACTGTTCACCTTTCTACAGGGTGGATGAGAGCCAGCCAAGCAACCACTCACAGAATCCCCCTATATTTCTGGAATACAGAACAGTCTGGTGATGCCCACTGATGTCTATGCAACATGATGAATTTTATTGGTGCTTTCTAGAATTCCTAATAAAGAGATCACTGAGAGAAAAAACAGAAGATGCAGTTACTCATTTCATATTTAGATTTTTTTTAGTACCTCTTTAGAACTCCAGGCTCTTCACACTTTCTACAATTAACCATGGAAATGCAGAATGACATACAGCATTTAAAATTAGACACTTGGGACCAGATCCCATTCAATCTATTAAGCACATAAGCATGTTCCTATTCCTCTCTTCAATTCCCTGAGAAAATAATCATACAAAAGGAATGGTGAATCCTCCTTCTCTTTTTGCTTTTTGCTAGTACTTGTGACTTAGCTTTGAGACTAAGGACCTGGTTACGCATTGTACTTTGAGCAGCTCAAATGTTGATCAGTGTTAGTGCTAGTTTGAATTTGGAGCAGTCACACCTTAAGGCTAAAAACCTTCTGACTGTCCCCTATCTGCACAAGTATGACTTGTCACTAGAGCACTGCCAAGCAGGGGCCTGACCAGGAGCTACAGCTGTGAGTTGCCACTATAAGGCTACTGATCCAGGACAGGTTTCCATCCCTGCTCTAGGTGGGGGAGTGTGAGGGAGGGTTTGGAGGAGGTGGTGAGAACATGAAGCTGGGAGGAAGAAAGTTAATGGGATGGAGTGGATAAAGAAATGGGAGATGGAAAAGAAATGGGGGTGGAGGAAGGGTGGTGAAATGAAGGGAATCAGTCACTGAAGGATAAAATAAAAAACAAAAATAAATATGGAGGAAGTAAATTTAAAATGCCACATGTTTTATTCAAGTGGGATGTTGGTGTGCTGGCCATGCTTTTCAGGGTGGCTGGGAGGTAGGAGCAGTGAGGAGAAGTGCTTCTGGGGGAGCCACTACCCCTGCCCCAAGAAGGAAGCCCCAGTTCATGGGGACCTGATCCAGAGCCCTACTTTTTCCCCTGCCACCTTTCCTAAACTCCTGGACCCATCCATGCCCTGCAATCCAACTAACTGAGATGTGCTCTGCAGGCTGTTTGGATGGGGGTACAAAGGTCACATCTCTAAGGGCAAGAGATGGAGTTGTATAGTGCTTTTCCTGTCTCATGTCCTTATGGCAAGGTATTAAGCAGAATTAATAGATTATTGGAAATATGACAGGCTGTGCCATGAGTGCTTCTGCTATGGTATTGAACTTCCAGCCTCTGGGCTGTTTAGGCATGCCACAGTCCCCAGTTTAGTGCAGGAACCACCCCAGGGCCAATAGAGTTCAGAGGCTGGCAAGTTTGTCCACACAGAGCACGAGGTGGGGGAAAGGACATTGCATCCTGGGATGCTGGAGGACTGTAACTTGGGTAGCTCATCTGTAGGGAGTGGCCACACGTTAGTAGAACACAAGCTGGGTAACACAGTTCAGAGATAAACCTGCCCTGGAGTGGCATATTTTTTAAGTCACCTAAATTGTGCTTAAAACTAGTTTCAGGTGTTAAGGTGTGGACAATCCAGGGGGTAAGAGCTCCAAGAACCACCTAAAATTAATGTGTAACATGACTGTAAGATGATACAGCACATTGCAAGGATAAGATACATTATCACTTTTTCAGGGACTTTGGCAGGATAGAATAGGATCACACTTACACACCAACGTCTACTTAGGTACCTAATAGGTAGATTAGGATCTGGCCCTTACTGTAAAAATACTCCAAGTAGAGCATTTAGAACTGCTCTTTCCTCAGTAAGTTCCTCAGCCTGCTTGAACTATAATACCAGCACCAGAATAACATCCAGGATCTGACCAACCACCAATCCCTTAACTTGCTCCCTTTCTTGATACCCTGCAAGAGAAATGAGCTAAATGGTGTCTGGGACCTGACACTTACTTCCAGATCTCATGTGGTTGAGTTGTATTTACTTTTTTCCTACAACACTGTATGGTTACAACTTACATGTCCCATAGGAGAACTATGTATTGGTTAAAAGGTACTGAATTTAATTGGGTACAAGTTAGCTGTAGTTAGTTGATTGATCCTGCGTAGCTGCTTTTTAAGTCTACTATTGCAGTGTTACAGAACTCCAGAAAAGTAAAAGTGTCCAGATTAAGCTGTCAGAGCAGATATTCACATGTTCTAGTAAAGCAGGGAGTAAAGTTTGGTACATAAAATCTCTGGAATCGTGGGTTTATCTTTATGTGCACGATATATCCCAGGCACAAAGGGATCAAAATAACTTATAAGAACTGGCTGTACCTGTGTTGAAAAGTCATTTGGAGAGTTGCCAACTGAGGTAGTTTGAAAGTGTCCAAATATGAACCTATAAAGTGGGATTTATAATAGAGACTCTGCTTTCTGATACCTGGGTGGAACTGAGAACAGAGTTTGATCTTCTTAACTTTATATTAGTAGTTTAGTTGGAGCAACACAGTTTCAGCATCATGAATTCCATGCTTGGTGACATCTCTGCAATAATCTGAGATTTAGTTCACTCTTGTTTCAGGAAAACATGATGCAAGCCCTAATACATCAAGGTAAAACAGGAAATCTATTATTCCTGCGTCTTGCAAGTTCCCTCCCTCTCTTGCTTCATGTGCTCTCCTAAGCCCATTTCCCTGTTTATCCCCTTTCACCTGCTTTATAGAAAACTTCTAGCAACTAGTATTTGACAGAATTCCCACCCCAATATAATAAAGCTGTTCCTACAGTCAACTGGAGAGTTCGAATGTCAGAGCACTAATACTCTTTTTTTCATTTCATACCCATTAAAACGTGCGAATTCTGGAGGGTCGCTCTGAAAGCATCACCTTTCCTGCAGTGTAGTAGGGATCTAATGACTTGTAGTAAATGCCACTGCAACTACAGTGCACTTCAAGTCACAGGGTAGTTGTTTAATGGGTTAGTGTGAGGATGGAAATGTAAGTTCAATGGCATTTGTGGTTTTCTCTTTGAATGTAATACTATTTACTGTTCTGTAGTAGTATATTTTTCTATCGCTCTGCTGTAAGCTCAGATGCTTTCTTTCTCTTGCTTTGAGGAGGGTGAGTAGGCAGTTGGAATCCTCCTGGGTGATAGTAAAGAAAAGTGAAACTTTTATGTTTACCTTGAACCCACTTTATCTGAGCCAGAATTGACTGTTTGATGTATTTTGTCAACTGATTGAGGTGGCAAATAGGATGTTTGTATAGTGTAGCAATGTACTAAGCCCATAGGAATGTCCTATAATCAAGTGCTCTCTTTCCTACCAGCAGCCAGACTCCCTACATACCATAGCTTCTTCCTTGTTCACTTCTTAGAGAGAAAGATCACATCTTCCCTACATCTATGGAAGTGTCATGTATACATCCCTGCTTTGTCAGGATGGGTAGCATACCTACCCTGGGTACTGACTATGAAGGGGCACTAGGATCTCCCCCACTTCAAGTCTTTGCCACAGCAGTGTATCTGGGAAGTAGGGGGTGAGTGGATTGAGTGAAATGGTGCTTCAAGGGGGCCTTTGCCAGCAGAGGCACAGCCCTGCACCTGATAAACATTAGGTGGTGTGAAGCGGGCCATATTCAATTCAGATTTGGCCCAAATCGGAGACAGTGATTCAATTCATTGATTCAGCTCACTGTCCCCGATGAATCCGAATCTGAAGATTCAATGCCAATTCAGAGAATCAGCGATTTGACCGTAGACACAGCTTTAAATGTTTTTTCTACATACCTGGAGGTACCAGTGTGGCTCATGAACACTGCAATGCTGGGGTGGATGGACTGTCCCACAGGAGCATGGGGGAAGTGGGGAATATGTGAACGGGGCACGAGAATCAGCTAACAGGAAGCTCAGCCACAGCAAAGCTTAAGGAAGTAAGCCTTCCTTTCTCTTCACCTATCTCTGTTCTCTATCCTCTCACCACCTCCCTTTCCTCCTGCCTCTCCCACTTCCCCTCCCAGGCACTCAGTGACCTCCATATACCTCTGCTGCTTTGAGTACTCTGAGGAAGGGTTTCCTGTCATCTTAAATGTCTTCTAGATAAGCAAATATTTCACAGCCACCCCCTAGAATTGCAGCAAAGGGAAACTCATAAGTTGCTGCTTCAGTAGGAAGTGGAAGCTTTGCCATGACCGAACAGATGGAAGAATCAGAAAACATCATGTTATGGAACGAGGACACAAATTTGCTCCTTCCTCCTAAAAGGAGAGGAGGTAGATCAGAGTGTCGGCAGTTTTCTTGGATATGTGCATGCAACAGCTTGCACAACAGCTTTGAAGGTTATGGGGAGAGGCTGGGCTCACTGCTAATCCTTTGTGAACAAAACTGCAGGGTTCCATTTGCAAACACTGTTATGAATTGACCTGGAGAATTCAAGTTGTTATTGAGGCCAAAACCTGTTAGGATTTTTTTAAAAAGGTTTAGACATTGCCACAAGAAGTCAGAATACTACACAGCTCACACTGTCAAGGATTAAAATGCATACAAGCTGTAAACCCTCAGATTTCAGATTTTTTCTCACTAACTGCCTGTGGTTAAAAGAAACTTCACTTGTGAGCATGTTATTGCATAATTATCAGCTACTGGGGCTTTGTGCTTTCTTATGAAACATCTGGTCCTGATCACTGCTAGAGACAGGGCATTGTTCTTGATGGACCATTGGGTTGATTCTGGATGTCAGTTCTTGTGTTCCTGTGTGAACCCCTGCAGGGTTTGCACAAGATTTAGGTAGCAGCTAGCATTGCATAATATACTCAGAGGCAAGATTTTTATTAAATATGGCACAATGAACTCCATCAGGATTTAGTTGCTGCACCAGGAACTACTGTATAATACATATAAAAGGAGATGGGGCTGAGACACAAATGAGAACAGATGTCACCAACAAAAGCGGTCTTTAGAAGAGCTGCACGAAAGTCCCAATTTTTGCTTCTGAGTGCGGAATAGCAACTCACGTTAATGCAGCACCTTTACCTCCAAAACCCTGTACAACATTACTGATATGTGGCTGCCATGCTGTTAGAAAAATAAGTATTTACCAGGGACCTTGCAAAGGGTTCTTACACCCATGAAATGCTATGGAAACTTTGACATCTGTGAAAAGAGAGGGGGCCTCACTTCAGAAGATCACACTGGAGGATCCATGCAAAGTAAACTGAACTTGGATTTGTCCATTTCAAAAAAATGAAGAGCTGAATCAGCCCTGTCAGGACTTGGACCTGTGGCTTCAAGGAATGTGAGAAGTTCAGGCCTTTAATTAGAATGATTAAGCCATCTCCCCTCATCTGAAAGCAGAAAGATACTGAGAAATTTGAGCTAGGGTGTATTTTTACCAGTAAACTCTAAGTTTGGTAGCCAAAACCAAAAAAAAAAAATCTCTTAAGCTCTTTTGACCCATGCTCTTCATCTCTATCTTTCCCTGCTGTCAAATATCAAAGGACTTTCCTGAACTCAAGAGAAAAAACCTTGACAGTTTCTTTCAGTGAAAACTAAAATGTACCAGGAGCTAGCAAAGGAAGAAAGGAATGCTAAGTCTTCGTTCCTTCTTTTCGCTTCTTTTATTCTTGCCTCTCCTTTCATTCCCGAAAACAAGTCAGAAGAGCCCTAAAGTTAAGCAAGAATCATGTGTGCAAGATGCCTATGTGCTGAGAATAATGTTAGGCACATTTCAAATAGGAGATACATCTCATAGGTCAGTTTTAATTTGAAAAGGAATAGAATGTAATAAAAATAACTTTATAGCCGAGAGAATATAACATTACGTTTTCCTCAACCTGTTGGAAAACCTAAGTAGACGGGTCAACATTTGTTGCTCTTAAGTTATTCATTCTTCTCTTCTCCTCTATCCAGTTCTTCCTGTACTTTGAGTACAACTATCTTTACCTGTAAAATCTGTAGGTAGGACCACTGTGAGTAATGTGTGCCTACTGAAAAGTGGAAGTTTTCCTATTCGTGTTCCCATCTGGAACCAGAATGGAAGACACTGGGAAGACAGTTATTACTGCCTTCTACGGTCTCCCATCCAAGATCCTGTCTATTATGTTGATCAGTACCAGCTGCTTCAGAAAGAGGTTGAATACTCCCCATAATGGACAATTATAGGATATCCCACTTGCAGGGGAAGTTTTTTCCTAATCCCTGTCAATTAGTGGTTGGTTTATGCCCTGCAGTAGGAGGATCTATATCCCTTAAATACAGAATCATATTTAAAGCAATAGTATCTGTTCACATTAACAATATTAATGTTTATTCCTTTTTTAGGATGGAAATTAGAGACCATTAGAAATGAAAAAGATCTGTTGGGTCATTTTTTGCCCATGGTTTGGCAACTGCAGGAGGTTTCGTCTGCCAGGTTCTCCAGTGTGTTTTTCACACTAGTTTTAAATGATTAATTCTTCAAGGTTTAAACCAGTTTGCCTCTTCATATGTAGCCCAGACTCATATTAGTTAATTTTTCCTACCATATCACATTGCAAACTGACATCCAGCTTGTTATATACTGTCATGTTAGGTTTTTTTTTCACTTTTACCACTTTTCTTCCTGCTAAATAACTCTTTTGTATTATTTCCCTCCAGAAGTTTTACTTTGCATTTTTGAGGCACTCATATAATTTTATATAATAGCACAATATAATTTCCTGCCCACATAATTACCTTCCCTATGTCCCTCTGCATTACTTCCCTGTTCTCAGTGCTGTGCACAATAACTGCCAATTTATTATTATTATCTGCAGATTTAATTGGTGTGCTGCTCTGTATATCTTCTGTATGGTCATTAAAAGTGTTGGCTGAAATCTTGGCCTCACTGAAGTCAGTGAAAAAGTTGCTGTTGATTTCAGTGGTGCCTCAGTGAAAGAAGTGTTAGTTGCCTAACATTTGCCATAGATAAGACATGCACAGAGGCAGTTACTTCCAAGTAGCTGACCTGCTGTGAGATCACATCCTAACCTACCCCTCAGTAATTATGAGGCAGTACTCTAAATGTGCTCTTGATTGGCACATAGAGAGCATGACATTGGCTGTCCCCATGTTGTCATGTGTTCAGTTCTTTTGGGGACGTGATGATGCTGAGGGGAGATGCCTATGTATTAAGAACAAATGTTAGGCACATTTTAAATGAGAAATGCATCTCAAAAGTTGGTTTTCTCTTAACATTTCTTGGGTCTATCAATATAGCCAATATGGGAACACTGCTGTCTCACCAGTATTGGGCCATATTGCCTCCGTGCAGGTTGATACAGACAGCCAGTCCTCACTGGGTGCATCTACACAAGAAGCTTTACTGTACAGCAGACCAATTTGCTACGCAGTAAAGCATCACCATCTACACGTGCACAGCTATTAGGGTATGCAAAACTAATTTAAAGTCTGCAGCTGGGTAGGCTTCTAAAAGACAAGTACTACCATGCTGCGGGGGGGGGAGTGTTGTGCACAGCAGCCCTCTTGTAGACATTGCCCTGGCTGGCTGAGGTATTCACCCAATACCTCAGCCAGCCAGGGCACCCTGGCTTCATCACCCTCCACCCCAGCCAACTGCCTAGCAGCATGTGGAGGCAGGGGAGCAGCCAACCCAGAGCTACTCCCCCATCCCTGTGCACTGTAGAGCCCCTATGCTGAGGCACCCTGTGCCCCAGCCAGCTGGGGAGTGGCACGTGCAGTTGGGGGAGCAGCCAGTCCAGGGCTGTTTCCTTGTCTCTACGTGCTGCAGAACACCTGCACTGGGGCACACTGAGCCCCAGCCAGCTGTTCTGCGCGCTGTGGCTGGCTGGGATGCAGTGTGCTTAGCACAGGGGCTCAGCAGAGCATGTTTAAACAGTTTGCCTGGGAGCAAAAAACTGTGGAGCAATAAGCTCCACAGTTTATTGGTCCACATTAATTGCATGTATAGACTGCACTGACTACCATAGTCTATTTTACCTTTCTGCTTTAGTAACAATATTTCATATGTTTCTCATCTCACTATCTTGTACCTTTTATAGTCTTTTGCATAGATATAAAATGTTAACATTAGGAGTTTATAGTTCTTTCTACATTGCTCTTGACTCACACAAGTATGACTGCATGTATTTGAATGTCTCTGTCAAAAGTCCTAAAATTTGTTACTAGCCCACAAATTCTGTCATTGAGCAATCCCTGAATTTAATAGTTCTTTGAGACCATTTTAATCCCTCTCATTAATCAATACCATTTTATGACCTTTCAGCCTATATTTTGCAAGCGTACTCAGGCCTTTTTAAATTCACTTTCATGTAAGATTTTCTGATGCACTGTATGTGAGATTTTATGAAAGTCAAGATCCCAACGAGGATCAAAGGGAGCAGGAGAGCACACAAGCCTCTGTGGCTCACCAAAAGAATCCGGGAAGGTCTCCTTGCTAAAAAGGAGGCTTATACCCAGTGGAAAGAAGGGGTCATCACCAGGGAGGGCTATTCTGTAGTTGCTCGGGGATGTAGGGGGGCAGTTAGGAAGGCCAAGGCAGAGATGGAACTGGGACTGGCTTCCCAGATTAAGGACAATAAGAAGTCTTTTTTTAAATACGTAGGGGGTAAAAAGAAGGTCCCGGGTAATGTGGGGCCCTTGCAGGATGACATGGGTAATGTGGTCGTCACACCAGACGGCAAAGCTAACATATTTAACGATTTCTTTGCCTCTGTCTTCCTAAGTAGGGACCAAAACAGCCACCTCCCTGCTGGGCCCCCCTCGGGCCCCGGGAGAGGCACACCTGGGCCACGGGTTAGCGAGGATTTAGTTAGGGAGCTTCTGGAGGGGTTGGATGTATTCAAGTCAGCCGGCCCAGATGATCTCCACCCTAGAGTTCTAAAGGAACTGACCGAGGTCATTGCAAGTCCCTTGGCACAACTTTACGAGCACTCGTGGTGCTCTGGTGAGGTACCGGAGGACTGGAAGAGGGCCAACGTGGTCCCCATGTTCAAAAAAGGCAGGAAGGAAGACCCAGGAAACTATAGGCCGGTTAGTCTCACCTAGATCCTAGGCAAGCTGTTCGAAAAAATTATGCTGGTACACATCCAGGAGGGGCCAGCAGGAGACTGCATGCTTAGGGGCAACCAACATGGGTTCATCAGTGGCAGGTCCTGTCAGACCAACCTGGTGGCCTTTTACAATCAGATCACCAGATCATTAGATGCAGGGGTAGCAGTGGACATAGTCCTCCTGGACTTCCGGAAGGCTTTTGACACTGTCTCTCACCCTGTTCTCATTAAGAAACTGGGGGGCTGTGGTGTAGACACCCACACAGTCAAATGGGTTGCCAACTGGCTGGAGGGCCATACCCAGAGGGTGGTAGTGGATGGGTCCTTCTCAACCTGGAAGGACGTGGGCAGTGGGGTTCCGCAGGGCTTGGTCCTCGGGCCCGCACTGTTCAACATCTTCATCAGCGATTTGGACGAGGGGGTGAAAAGCACCCTGTTCAAATTTGCTGATGACACTAAGATGTGGGGGGAAGTGGGAACATTGGAAGGATGCAACAGGCTACAATCTGACCTAGACAGGTTACAAGGGTGGGCGGACGAGAAAAGGATGGGTTTCAACACAGACAAGTGCAAGGTGATGCACCTTGGGAGGAACAACCGGCACCATACCTACAGGTTGGGGAACTCCCCTCTTGTCAGCACAGAGGCGGAAAGGGATCTGGGAGTGATCATTGACTCCAAGATGAACATGGGCCAGCAGTGTGGAGAGGCAGTAAGGAAGGCCAACCGCACCTTGGCATGCGTCCACAGATGCATCTCGAGCAGGTCCAAGGAGGTGATCCTCCCCCTCTATGCGGCATTGGTCAGGCCACAGCTGGAGTACTGCATCCAGTTCTGGGCGCCGCACTTCAAGAGGGATGTCGACGGCATCGAGAGGGTCCAGAGGAGGGCCACTCGTATGATCAGGGGACAGCAGGGCAGGCCCTATGAGGAGAGGCTACAGGACCTGAACCTGTTCAGCCTCCAAAAGAGAAGGCTGAGGGGGGATCTTGTGGCCTGTTATAAACTAGTCAGGGGGGATCAGCAGGCATTGGGGAAGTCACTGTTCCCCCGAGCACCGCCAGGAGTGACCAGGAATAACGGTCACAAGCTGGCAGAGGGTAGGTTTAGGTTAGATATCAGGAGGTGCTACTTCACCGTCAGGGCGGCTAGGGTCTGGAACCAGCTTCCAAAAGAAGTGGTGCAGGCTCGTACCCTGGGGGTGTTTAAGAGGAGGTTAGATGCACATCTAGCTGGGGTCATTTGACCCCAGTACTCTTTCCTGCCATGGCAGGGGTTTGGACTAGATGATCTGCTCAGGTCCCTTCCGACCCTACAAACTATGAAACTATGAAACATTACACCTGCTGCATTCTTTTTGTCCACTAATTTCATAATTCAATCCAAAAGGCTATCTGAGTTCTCAGGCAGAGTTTTTCTATTTCCTTTCCCCTTCCCACTCCCACCCATGATTCTCTTGTTTTTTCAATGGAGCTAAATTAACCGGAGTATTAAATCTGTGGGTTTGCCATGCCTGTGACTTTCAGCACAAAAATGGTGATTTTAAATGTTTTCTCATAACAAGTCACGGTAATCTCCTGACTTCTCTAGGAGTTTTACTTGATCAGTAAATGGGGTTGTGAAGTATAAGGGAATGATGAGAGTTTGTGAAAGGTTTTGATCTATTGTTTATTTGCAATTAAATTGTTTTTAAATATAGTTATTAAAAATGCGGAGTATTTTTTGAGTTTTGTTTTTATAAAGGACTGATCTTGCTCCCACTGAAGCAATTTCAGACACCTCTATATAATTCAATAGGAGTTACAAGATCTCCCAAATCTGTGCATTTTGAATGTTGTGCCTTGCAGTTTCTTTTCTTTCCCTCCTGCCCTCCCCTATAATAGAATTTAGTTGCCAGGGCTGCTATACTTGTTTTTCTTCTAAAAATGGTACCACAGTTGGGTTTTTCCAGCTACACAACTTTCACAAATAATTACCAATAGCTGAGTCAATTCATTAGTTAATTTATTTTAGGAACCACATATGCTTGTCATCAGGACTTGCTGATTTACAGAGATTTCAGCTTTTTTATGCCAGCCGTTTTTTACCTGTTTTTATCAATAGTTATGCTGACATAGGATAGAATTTTTGAAAGCACAAAAGTCTCATTTTCATTTTTAAAACCACATCTTTCAATGAGACTTGCCATTTGTCTACACAATAAATTAAGACACAGTTCTAAGCATATGTTGGTAAATCAAAGCTACTACAGATAGCAGTAGCAGTAAATACAAGCTAACACAAATTTCAGCATGGGTTAGGAACATAAGCTTGTACCAAAGGTCTGTGACTTCAGTTCCTCATAGATTTTATGCATCTTCTTCATTACTTCTTGATTTTTTTTTCTTGTTGTGACAGACACCCCATTTCCACAGGCCCTTACGTGTAAAAGTTAATCCTATGAATAGTCCCAATGAACTCAGTGGTACTGACATGAATACAGGTATGCATGTAATAATGGATTTATAGAATCAGACAAAAAATTCAAATGTGAGCCAGTAAGTGTCCTGTGCAGGTAGCTGAGCCACACTTAGGCCTCCCTATATGTGAAAATCCAGGATGTCTTTCCCTACCATTGGATATTGTGGTTTCTGGATCATGAGTTTGTCCTCTATATAATTTAGGGATGTCTTTGATGATCCATGCTCAGCTATATTTGTTATCCACCAGATGTCTGGGTAGTTAAACTCACTCATGAATACAGTATCCTGTGGTTTTGAACTCTTCAGTAGTTGGTCTGGGATTTTTTTTTTCCCCTTCTCATTTTCGTCCCTTCTCCTGGTCCACTGCAATCTCTTGTTTGTTTTTAATTTACTACATCCTCATGCCAAAGATTTTACTGCCACCCTCTGCATTATCATATGGTATGCCACTAGTTTCGATGTATGTCTGACTATACTATAGTGTGTGTGTGTGCAATTGATTTCCCAGAGACCATTTTCTTACACTGTAAGTTAAGAAAAGCCTTTTACTCTGGCTGTGTGTGGGTCCCTTTAAATTCACCTAACAACCCCGCTTTTCTGTAATCTTGTCAGGCCACCAGTGGAAGACAGTCAAACCCTTTTGACCCCAGTGGTGAGCTGTGGGCCCCCAGGAGCACTGCTGACACGGCCTGTCATTCTAACCATGCACCATTGCGCAGAGCCAAACACAGAGGACTGGAAGATACAGCTGAAAAACCAAGCAGCTCAGGGCCAGTGGGAGGTAAGTTCATGATAGGATCACACCCGTCCAACCATATTTATCTTAAAGATGCCTTTTAAAATAACCAAACATCTAAATACCATATCTTCTCATACATAACACCCCATCTGTGCCCTCCCTGCCCTTGTTTTTGAAAGATAGAATGAAGAAAAATATCTTTCCTTGAAAATACTGGTAAGGAGCAGTAAGTAACTGAGTAGCAGGAGCTAAGATCCCAGCATGTCATTGTGCTGCTCTCTGGGCACATCTACACGTGCTATTAAGGTGAAGAAATAACCTCCGGTGCTTATCGCATAATAATTCCCTGGTGTAGTCTCTTCTTTGCATAGGCCATTCACATTGTTGGAGAGTACAGTTCAGCTGTAATTCAGAGAAAGAGTGGAATAAACTTGGGGATGCAAACCAGTCTTTTGTGGATATTTATGCCAAAAAATGAATATAGTCACACAATTCAGCATGACAGGCCATGTACACCCAGAAGAGGCTCACAGATGCATCTGTGTGGGGGAGATTGCAGAGTGCCATCTGCCTGGTTCTTGTTTCTTAGAACAGGATTCTGTTTACCTACTGGATGACCAAACTACAGCTTTATGACCTGACTGTATGTTACCCAACTGAAGAGTAGAAGCAATTTTGTTACCCCGCTGTGGGCATGTATGTGCCCCTCTTATAAGAACAAAGAGACATCTGCATGTCTCTGAAGGGTAATCCTATTCCTATAATAATAGGGGCATTTACATTTGCAGAGGGGGTAATAGAAATGTTCTTACACTTTCAGTCCCAGACCTGAAGAAGGACTTTGTTCCTGAAAGCTTGTCCAGCATCTCTCCCAACTTTCTGATAAAAAAATATCAAAAAAACCCCTAACCTCTTGCACACATCCTGGACCATCTTAGCTATCATAGCACTCACCAGGTTTTAGTCAGGTAACCTGGAGTCAGTCAAAAGCTGCACTCTGGTCATCCTCTAGGGGAACAGAATACTACCCTAAATGTTGATGCCAGCCTACCATTCCAGAATGAGACTTTCACCTGGTCTTTTGCCTGGTCTTAAGTTTGGGATAAACAGATAAACCTAAGCTGCCCAGCCTGCTACAGAATTTAAGAATAGTGGGTTTGATCAAGAATCTTCAAGGAAAGTTCCCTGCCTTTTTTATCTCCTCTATCTGTCTTCCTCAATCTGTTCTATTCCTCCCCACCCCACCATGAGGAGTACCCCTGATTGCCTGAGTACTGGTCCAATTTCATGTATGTGCACTTGGTCAGCAGGGATGGAATTAGAGCACTCACTTTGAATTTTTGCCAACATACTTTTCTCCATCTACCAACCACTGAAGATACCCTACAATAAAGAAAGAGCTCATGACACTACAGTGGTGCATGCATGCTGATAAAGGGTATTTGGTACTATATATGAGCTATAAGGACTGGTTTCTAAAACTATGGTCTTCCTCTTATATTAAAACTCTGTGCTAGATCTTCAAAATTGTAAATATAAATGCCATTTGGAGATTCCAGTTCAGTGGCAGGCAAACTATACACTACCTGTTGCAGCTGTCCCTTCACTCCTTAATGGAGAACAGGTGCAGATTTGGCTAGCAGTTTTATAAAGATGTGTATTCTTGGGAGTTTTTTTTAATGCCTCCTGCTTCTGGTTTGGCTAAGTACAGTAAAATAATAACCTTCCCTGTGTGATTTTGGCACTTCAATCCTGGCTGGCAACAAAGTTGAAGTGAAGTGGGAAGGAGGACAAGGGAAAAGCTTCAGTAGTATCTATTGAATGCTACTGAAGTTTAGTTCCTGTAAAGTTTTAGAAAAGGGAAGCTGTTTTCCCAACTGGTTCATACTTCCCTAATTTGTACTGTTTTCAGTGGATCAACAGCTGCTGACTACTGCAAAACAATCTGCAGCTTTACAACCTAGATAAGTGAGCCAATTTCATCTTGAATATAGTCTCTGTCTTTTCCTTGTTATTCTCAGAGGTGCAACCCACTACTGAGAGTCCTAGTGTGTCACTGCCACCTGTTCTGAAGCAAGAAATCAGAAGGCAACATTACAGGCTCTTAAAGAAGTAGGCCAAAGCACACATTGATGAACTTGATGGGAGGCTTGAAATCAGTGCTGGTAGTATTGAGGTGCCTGAATCCCATTGTGAGGCAGTGGTAGGATGACCCTTTCCCAAGATTTTCATCATCGTAACAGGAAAAAACGCAGCTTCCTACAAGCTTTGTTCATTGTCAAAATCCTTCTCCCCTGTCCCTGTTCTTGGCAGGCTTGCTTGCTCTTGACAAAGCTTATAATGCTGCTGCCACCTGTGCTTGTCTCCTATATTTAATTTGGTACCCTGCACCTTCCTCCTCTGAGTAGGTTTTAATGAGGAAATCATAACTGAAAAGACTTCTGGGCTGACAGCAGCAAGAGCACCATTTTCAGGGTTATCCTTGAAAGAATTCTCCTTTTTGTCACCCTGCCTGTGGTACCAGCTCTCACCCCACTGGGATTGTACATGCACCCTGATGGAGTATCTCTTGGCACTGTATGTATGTTTCATATTTGTTTTCTGTTCATTACTGGCATCCCCTTGACTTTTCCTCCATTCCACTCCTGACCTTGAAAGCACAGTTGCCCTGCTGGAGGTGCCCATGCTGACTCCAGACTAGTGCTTATATACCATCTGCAGAGTCTACCAGGTCTTTTAGCACAGTGAGTCTTCTCTTCTGCTCTCTTCTGGAACACTTCTTCCATCTCTAATCCCCTCTAACAGATGCTTGGATTGCCATTGGCTATCACTTTGTGCCCTGGACGGCATAAATTTTCATAGCGTGGCAAGTAAAGGGTGTGTAATCACCACTGCATACTTCACTCTTGCTATTGAGAAAGATTATGTAACCTTTGCAGATATCCTGCATTCATCCTTCCTCAGCCAGAGGTCCTGAATCTGTTCCCAACCTGACTTCTTGCCCCACTGCAAGTGGTATTCTCCTCACCTCAAGGCAGCTGAGATAAGGTGGAAGAACTCTACAGAGCCCTGTGCATCCCAAAGGCAGACAATAAAAAGGCATTGTCTGCCTTTGCAATAGCCCTGTCTATTATTGCTGCTACATTTTTTTCAGTTAAAACCTCTTGCTGCATGATCAGGACTATACAGTGCTGTGGTGAATGGGGAACTTAACCAAACTGTTCTTTTCTGCTAAGCACAAGGAAAAAGTGGATCAAAATATTCTGTGTGTGTTTGGTTTGCATGTATTTTGTCTTTGCCTTGCAGCCTTGTAATGGAAGATTATACTGATTTACAGTTGAAGCAACAGGTGGTACTCTATGTACGGTGACTCAGCTATCATTGAAGTTACCTCTTCTGTCTCAGTTCTAGCCACTACTGATTATGGAACTGGTCACATAATATTCATCAAAAGGTTCATTCAACAATTTGCATTACATTTTTCTTACAAAATAGTAGCGATACTTTTCATTATTTGCTCAGCTCTGCCCATCATTTTAAGAGCAGCAACATGCAGTACCAAAAATAATGATGCATTAACTAGATGGAACAAGCCCCCAGCACTCAGTTTCCTCTCCCTGTTCCTACTCAGAGAGAAAGCTAGAAGTAGGAAAATTTTAAGTGTTGAGTAAGAGGGAAAGATTTAGAGCAACTTCTGTGACATTGAAGTAAGGCTGGCAATGTTAATCTGCAGTCAAGGCCCCGTCTTGGAGTAGACTTTGGCCATCCTAGCTCAGTCCTCAGTCCTGTGGGTTCTCTAGAGCTCTAACTGTGCCTGTTTACCCCTTAGGATGTGGTGGTGGTTGGGGAAGAAAACTTCACTACCCCATGCTATATTCAGCTGGACTCAGAAGCTTGCCATATCCTGACAGAAACACTCAGCACCTATGCCTTGGTGGGACAGTCGATCACGAAAGCAGCAGCAAAGCGGCTCAAACTGGCCATCTTTGGGCCAGTGTCCTGCTCATCACTGGAATACAGCATCCGAGTCTACTGCCTAGATGACACTCAGGATGCCCTTAAGGTAATGGCCTCCCTCTTTAATCAGCTAGATGTGTCTGGATCGCAGTAATAGCAGTGAATAGACCCTTCAGTAGCATGCTGTTTATTGTAATTTCTATTCCCTAGTCTATATTTTTTGATTAGGGGAAGAGCTTGACAACAAGCCACTATTTTATAGAAAGAAAAAGGAAAAAAACCCACAAGTTGTCCTTTGCATAATGATTCCACTCAAATGCTGAACTATTTTCCACCCATCATTCTTTGTTCCTTTGTTTACCTGTATCATAACCTGAATTCTGAGATTTTTGCATTATTAAAAGGCCATAAGGTGCACCAGGGCTTCATTCGTTATTCATGTATTTTTAATGCTAAGTGCCAGCTCCCCAGAGAGGAGGAAATGTATAAATGCCTCTTTGTAAATAGTTGATAATGATAAAAGAAGCTTCTGGGTTGTTAATCACTGCCTGCTCTTATATTGCTTTATTATACCTCTTTGTGTGCATTTTTGTGCTGGGAATTTGCAATTGAAATAAACCAAAGCTGTTGCTTTTTACAGCTATATATACCTAATTCTTGCTGCATATAATACCAGCACATATATAAGTAAGTATGCTCCCTGCATACTTAAGAGCATACACACACACTGTATTTGTATTTATACATTTTTGTGCATATAAATGCATAGCCTATGATGGGTAGGTGGTCATTTTAATCAATTCATGCGTATCTTTATATGAATGCAAGTTATACAAAGATTTTCTGTAAGTTATTGTAAGATTTTCTGTAAACAAGCTTGATGCTAAGTACCTGCACTGCCAGTATCTATGCACTGTCATTTTTATGTTGCATACAGATGATTCTTAATGGCTTTACTTGGAGAACAAGCCTTAGACATGTCTGTGTATGTAAACTACGTAGGAAATGTTTGTATTTCTCAGAGCACTGAGTTTCATTGTCACTGGTACATTCCATTTTTATATCAAATACTTTTTGGTGTCATATATTTTAGGGTATTACAGTTTAGTATCTCTGCCACATGGGTACTGAGAGCCCTTTCTATAGGTACCACCATTTCAACAAAGTGATGGGCTGAAGGTAGAGGAAAGAATAGCTTTCCATGGGTGGCTGCTCAGCATTGGGCTTTGTTTCTACAGTCTTGGAGCTTGGTACAGGGAATTATGGTTTGCCAGGACTTCAGTTGTCCTTATCTCAGTATGATTTTCCCCAAATTGGGAAGAGGGGCTTCTATACCAAGCACCGTCTTTCAAAAGCTAAGGTCCCTTCTATGCCTGCACTTCTTTGGGTACATGTGGGATTTTCTACATATTTGTTAAGACCTGAGATGAACGTAAGTAATTCAAAGCAACCTGAAGCAAGCACTGGGGTTGTCTGAATGCTGCTATGAGTTTCAGAGTAGAAAACATGAGCAATCAAAGATGAATTCAAATAGGCCTCGTCTTTACTACTGTCCTTGAACATTTTCAGTATTTCTACATTCAGAGGTTTATTGCATTAGCCCCTGTATCAGGATCTCTCTCCTGCTTTCTACCATCAGACTTATCTCTCTAACTGAAAAAAGGCTTATGCCACTACCCAGCAGCTGGCAGAGGTCACATTTTGACACTTCTGTGCCTACTGTCAACTCCTGGGACTCATTGTCCCACCGCTTCATGTGCTGAAAGGGGGTGCTGGCTGGGGCACAAGGTCCAGGGGGTGCTGGCTGGGACCCCAGCCAGCCAAGGAGTGACACATGGAGATCCTCCTCCATCTCCGCATACTACAGTCCCCACACTGAGGCACCCTGCACCCAAGCCAGCCACTCCCTGCACCATACAGGAATTTCTTCTGGACTGAAGTAATGCAGTCCCTGGCTGACTGGAGTGCAGGGTGCCTCAGTGTATGGGGGTGGTCCATGTGCCACCATGCAGGAGCTGCTTAGTGGAGCCCCCATGCTGAAGCACACAGAAACAGTGGAGCAGCCAGTTCAGGGCTGCCTGCTTCCCTGTCTTGAGGTACATTGCACCTCAGCCAGCCAGGAAATGGTAAATCCTGGTACCAGTTATTCCCCCCCAACACTGCAAATTAGCAGCACCACACACAGTTTAATGTGCAATGTGCGTGGTTTGTGGTTCTGCAAAGAGGTGTGTAGTGCACAGACCACACGTGCCTGCCCATCTGATTCCAGCCCCAGGGTCTACTTTGCCTGTAGCACGTGACAATGGAGTCACATAGAGTTAAATGGGAGCCACCAGAAACCATACAGACATGAAGCCATACACACTAGCAGCTTTCTTGTGGTGTCTGCTTTTGCTGCTAGAAGTTATGGTGGCTGAAGCACCCATATGCTCTGTGCCCTCCCCAAAAATGCAGTGGCATCTCCTGCTTTCTCCTACTTTCTCATACAAAAGATAAACACTTCATTTTCCAGTCAAAAAGCCTGAGGCTGATTCAATTCAATCTTTGCAGGTTAGTCTAAGCTGTGTAGATTGATCTGATAAGCAAGTAAACAGACATTCACTTTAAATTCTGGAAATGCAGCCACATGCCTGCAGTGGCTCAAGCCAAAAGCCAGAGGGTGCTAGAACATGCCTCCCTGCTTGGCTGCAGCAGACAGCCTGGGCAAGGCCAGCACATCCACCCTGTGAGGGAGGGGTTTCAGGGGATGTGCAAAGCATCCTGGGATGTGGGGGGGACTGTGAGTTAACTTGAATCTGGAGGGGATCTGGAACAGAAGTTAATAAACTGATTAATCAGTTAAGTCTGATACTGTATCCATACAGGTTTATCTTCAACTGGTTCCAGCCATTTTGAAAGTGGTTTATGTGCACTGAACTTCTGGGCTAGGGACAGACATTTTAAAAGCCTGAGCCTGAAATGATTCAGTCTTTGCAGGTTAGTTTAACCTGGCTAGACTGAGCCAGTTTGTAACTGTACAGACATTTTTTCTGGACTGAAGAAATGCAGGCAAATGGGGGAGGGGAGGGGCATGGCCAGGCCCCAGGAGGCTGCTCTGATTAGGGAGAGATTGTCTCCACCCCTCGCTGCTCCTGATCAGCTAGGGAGCTAGCAGGGAGTTACATGGCATTTAGTTACACAGCAGGAAGTTACACAGGGAGTAACATAGCATTTAGCACCCCATCAAAACAAACAAAAGCCTCTCATTAGTTCAAGCTCTTTTTGAACAACTTTTTCCCTGGAAGGAACAGAGGGACATTACCAGCTACCTGTTGATTAGTTCCAAAAAGTGCTAAGCAGACACTGTCCTGTCTGCCTTTGTCCTGTCTGCCTTACACAGATACCTTTCAGCATTAGCTAGCATACCACATGCTGGCTTCGGCCCATCCTGTGGGAGGGGGGAGTGGGGAATTCTTGATTGAGCAGTGAGTGGTGAGAGGGACTCAGGAGGAAGCCAGGGAGATGCCACTGTGCCTGCAGTCTCTGCCAGACCTCCAGCAAGGGAGCAGAGAGGTGGAGCAGCCCTGCTGTGGAACAGAGAGCCCTGCCCAAGACTGCAAAACATCTGGGATTCTGGGGGACTCTTGTTTAATTTAAACCAGGAAGGGGTCTAAAACAGACATTGCATAAACCAGTTTCACACAAATCAGTTAAGTCTGATACTACATTCAACCAGGTTTATCTCAAACCAGTTCCAGTCATTTTCAAACTGGTTTATGTGCACAGAATGTCTGTTCTGTTGCAGGGCTCTGATCACTTAAACCAGTTTGTCAAATGTCTGTCCCTAGCCCTGTTGTGTTACAGATTTGAACTGGTTTCCCATCGCATATACCAGTCTATATGTAATTTCTGTCCCTAATCTTGATGTCTTCAGCTCAAGAATGGGTCCCATTGTGGAAGGTGCGCTTTAACCAAACCAAAATTATCCAGTAGTAAACTTAATTTATTAGACTTAGCACAGTGTTAACTGCATGAAATTTAAAGGGCTATGATATATAGGAGTTAAGACTCCTAAACGATCTCCTGGCCTTAAACTCTGTGAATCAGCATCCTCAAAAATAAAGAGGTTGTATAAGAGAAAAATGGGCTAGCTACTAAATGAATACAATAAGATTTATAGCATTCATAGAACTGACAAGGCCCTATGTGACAAGGCCCCATTGCTGCAATGTTCTACCACAATGAGTAGAAATGAAAGTAATTAAATATGACTAAAATACATGTTGTATACTTGGTTTGATGCTATCATTTTTTACTGCCATCTCTGAGACCTAAATTTGAGTTTGGACTCCAGTCTCTTGCACTGTAGAATGATGGGACTGGGAATGTGTTGCTTATGGCAGCTCTTCTGGCCAACTGTTGAGCATCACTGTTGGGCTGCAGAAAGATTTTATGTTTTTTATCCATATTTGAACAGTGCCTGGCATAGCGGGCCCGAAGTGCATGACTGAGGCCCTTTGGCACTATGACAGTGTAAATAGTAAGAGGAGATTTAGAACATAATGGGAAAGATGGCAGTTGTTTCCTGGTACCTTAATGGATGGGGTGAAAAGTTGGAGGGTGGGAATAAGGGCAGCTCAGAGCTTTGACAGATTTTAAAAAATCTCAAATCTAAAAAAACAATTTGTGGCTTGGGAACCTTAGAACAGTGGTAGCCACATTTGAGATACAGGGTGGAATTCCTTAACTTCCCTGGGGAGAGGTTGTTGAACCTGCATCCTTCACAGTGGTGTGACTGAAATTATGTTATATTAAATGCGAGTTGAGTAGCAAATAAAAGGGTTGGGGTTTGGAGACGAAGGGGTAAGATCATCTATTTTTTTCTCCTTACACCTTTTGTTGAGAGCCAAGGTTGTGTCAATAGACCAATTTCTCTGACTTGATGACTAAGGCAATTGTTTTCACATTGAGACATCTGAAGTTTGGCATAGCCTTTGATGGGGTTATGCATTTATTTTAATAGGTAATCAAATGCATTCCATTATTATTTATAAAGAAGAGGTAGTCTGACACTTGCTATACCCTGACTAGCAACCACCAAAGGCAGTTGAGTGGTTGCTATATAAGCATATGCTGTATGCTCCAACAGGCTTTCCCCTCTAATCATGCAGAGTAAGCTCTCTCTCCAGAATCAGCTAAGCCTTTGGTACTGTAAGAGAGTCTAATGACTTGTCATAAATAATGGTATGGTTATTGTGAAGCCTGCTTGTTTCTCTTCTCTGCGTTTGTGAAGCAGAATTGCTTACTCTTGCTTTAACACCGATCAGTAGTGCAGTTTTCTTCATGCTACATGTTCTCAGGCAGGAAGTTGTGACTCTTGGGGGCTGCAAAGAGGTTTCAGGGGCATCATAATTACCATCTGTTCCTTTATGATTAGATGGGTAAGTGCCCTTTAATTTTTCTGTTGTTATGTAGGGTCACAGTATAGAAAAGTTTGAGTAGTAGTGCTTTGTTTCTAATTATCCATCTATCCATCATGTACTCATATGGCTTTATTGCAGTAATATCTGAGCTCATTTAGTCAATAAGATAATCACTGGAGAGACTGATCCACAAGTCTTCTGTCACACTAGATCAATGAAGCAGATCACAGTTAACAGATCTGCTTTTACTCCAGTCCTTCTGTCTCTGCATGATATTTGGATTTCTCAGAGCAGATTATTGTACATTGTTTGAGTTTAAGTTTATGCACATTCCTTCATCTAATTGAGAAAAGTAAATCAGATCTTTCAGAAGCAAAAAAAAGCATATATTAAATGTTATTGGTTCTTAGTATGCCTTTAATTAAGAGGCAACTTCAGAATAATGGTAGCAATTACCTCACCTACATGGTCTGTCTGAGCTCACTGAATTAGAGCTGTTATTGAAAGATGAATGTCACTAGGCCCTTACCTATAACGACATGAGATAATGTCCTGTTGCTGGCATCATGACCGTTCTTATACAGTAAGGTGGGAATTAATTCTTCAGTGGAAGGGCAGACTACATGGCCAGGGTTTGGAACTAAAAAGGGACAAGCCCATGCCTTGTGTTTCTTCTGCTGGATAAGTTGGAATGTTGTTGCAGTATTTGTGGGCAAAGAAATGTCTGAGAGAGAATGATTTCTGTGATATCTTTTATTGGATGAGTTGTGTATTTGGGAGAGCTCTGACCTTCCTCAAGTCTGAGCTAGAGAAGAAAATGAAGGCTGAGCTACATATCAGAGAACAGAGTCCAGGTGAATTCAAACAGCCTGCTTGGAGGGATGCAGGAGGGCTGTGAAGTACGAATGAAGAGGCACTATCAGGAGCCATTATAAGACAAAAAAAGGTGCAATAGAACATGCAATCCAGTCAGTAGCAGAGCAAAACCATTCAAGAAGGGGGCAGCTACTACCTGTGAAGTTCAGGGAAATTATTGGCAGTATTTGCTAAGCTGTAACGAGCCATGAATCCATCGCCTGTTATAAGTTCAGATTTTTATTGCCTTGTAGAGTTATAAAGTTCTGTTCCCAGGTTTGTCTTCTGGAGGTGTTTTATAAATCCCTTTCAGCATGAGAATTGTGAGATTGAAGAGGGAGCAAGTGTTCTGTGAAAACTGTGCTTCTACCAGTGTCTGTGCATCTTTGTCCTTTTACAAGGTCTTCATAAAGTCCTTGTGCACTTTTAAACTTTAATAACTTAGGTTGTAGGTATGATAGAAACAATCTGTAAATGGCACTTTAAAAGCAAATTTATTAGAGTTTTTGGACAACTAGAGTACACAATGCTAGACTTCAATATAGCCACCATCCATCATGATACAATGCTCAATCCGATTTTCCAACTCCTTGAAAACGTTTCCCAGTTGCTCTTGAGTTACTGCACTAATTGCATTGGTGATCCTAGTCCTAAATTCCACCAAAGAACATGGTTTTGACAAGTAAACTACACTTTTAACATGTCCCCATAAAAAGAAGTCCAATGGCAACAGGTCCGGTGAACAAGGTGGCCAAGCAATGGATCCACATCTGCCTATCCACTTCTCTGGGAAAATGTCATTTAGGAACTGTTGTACATTCAGAGCATAGTGGCATGGAGCTCCATATTATTTAAGAACAAATTTAATAGATTTCATAGATTTATAGGGTTGGAAGGGACCTTGGTAGATCATTGAGTCCAACCCCCTGCCCTGGGCAGAAAAGGGCGCTGGGGTCAAATGACCCCAGCCTGGTGCTTGTCCAGTGTCCTCTTAAAGACCTCCAAGGTATGGAAGAGCACCACCTCCCCTGGAAACCCATTCTGGAATCTAGTCACCCTTACCATAAAGAAGTTCTTCCTGATGTCTAATCTAAATTTGTTCTTACTTATGAAGTCTAGCATTGTATACTCTAGTTATCCTATGACTTCAGTAAATTTGCTTTTAAATGCCATTTACAGATTGTTTCTATCATACCTACAACCTAAGATATTAACGTATTAACGTTTAAAAGTGCACACAGACTTTATGAAGACCCTGTATTTTTTCTGTGAGAGAGTTCATTTTGATGCATAGTTCCTGTCTAGTTTCACTCACATAGTTTCCATGAGGGACTCTGGTAGACTGGATGAGACATACCATGTTCTGTGATGTACATGTGTGGGATCCATGGAATTTTATGATTTTGTTATGAGGAGCATTCACTGTTGCAAAGCTGGAGATGGCTTAACAGGTTGTGCATTTATTGTTGAGGCCTGGTTGTGGTCCATCTGGAGTCTGTTGATTGAAGGGGAGCTTGGCTCAGGTTTGGGCGTTGCTTAAAGGCCCAGAGTGGGGGATTTGGGAATATTTCCCTCCAGTCTATTTTTTAATTATGGGATGTAATTGCTTGATGATCCTTCTTCTAGGTTCCAGTATGTAACGCTATGTAACAACCAGGGAAGTGTGATTGGTGAGAGTTTTATTTTTGTATTGTGGTAAGTTATTGCAGAGTATTTGTGTGGCTCATTCAAATACACAATCTGTGGTGTTTGCTGGAGAGTCCTTGCTGGGTAAAAGTATCTTTCTGGAAGGTCATTGCAACCTGAAAGACCGTCACTATCTTAGAAGGGCATTGTAGTGTACACTAGGCAGACAAAGAGACAGTACCATAAAAGTAGAATGGATAAAGTCTTAAGGCCAAGAGGCATGCCTGGATCAGCGTTCTGAAAGTTAGGTGACTAAGTGAACCTATCATTAATTTTCTATTTCTATCTATTAGCATTCATTTTACTCCAATCCTTTTTAAATGGAAGCTTACACATGGTTTTTCTCTTCACATACACACACATCATACTTTAAGACTAACATTTTATACTCAAATGCCTAAAGTTCCACACCTATAACTGTTATACTTTCTGTTTTCACGAATACTAAACATTTGCAGTTCCTTTTGTTGTCACAACTCAAATGTTGCAGAAAGTAGATATGCGCTCTCCGGGCTGCTCAATACGCACAGTGTCTGTTGTTTAAATCTATACACCAGTACAGTATGTTTGTTTGATTACATGGGTAGGTTCAATTATCTCATGGAATACCATGAATCTTCTTTTAGGCATCCCAGGGAGATAATTTGGACTTAATGAAGATCTATAGTAATCAGATAATTACTATCGATTGCTCTTTAGACATCTTGATGAGGTAATTAGGGTGCACTGGAAAGAAGCTGGAACTGATTGATTGGCAAAACCTTAATCTAAAAGGTTTCTAATTATGTTTCTTTTCTTCTAATGGGTAATGAACAAACATCATTTTAGCTTTAGAATTTGTCAGGTGCCAGGTTTGTTGGGGACATTGGCTTTCTCTATTATGTTAACTAGATACCGAACGTGTTCAACAGTAGCTCATTAGGACTCACTGTTGATGTGGAAGCAACTTCAGTTTCTCTGGACTTTACTTTCTGTTCTTAATTTCCAGAGTCTCTGTCTGGCACATGGAACTGCGTGTGTGTGTATGTCTCTGCAGGCATGAAGTATTTTGTATGTATGGTAATGATTATGCCTGTGTGTGATTGCCTTTCTGGCTGTGTTTATATAGGAAAAGAACATAAATACTTTTGTCTTTCGTGCATGCTTCAGTTGGCCTAAATATCATTGTGGTGATATGCTGAGATGATGAGGAGATTCACTATCCACCGTGCATGTTAATAGACCTAAGCATATATTATACTTTTCTGTAGCAGAGCAATGGCCTTTTTCAGTCTCATCAGTCACTGTGTGACCTGCACTTTTATGCTTAAGTACATCCTTCTCTAGCACTGTTCTCTCTCATGTTTTGCATTTGTTTTCAGAAGTATTTTGTTTGCAAAATAGCCCTCTGAAGGTGTATCATTTCTTTTGCATATCCTGCTTCATAGTATGTTTTAAAACGGGCCAAAATCTGATTGGCCAGTAGTACTTATCTGATGTGAGCTAATGGGATCACATCTTCTTATATAGGGGCTCTTTAAGGGAAAATATAAAGGATGCTATTAAAAGGCTTTTCAGGGGGGCAAACTGTCCAAGGTGACACTTGATCAATATGCAAGGGCTACTTCTATGCACAGGCTTTGAATCTCACAGCAATTAAGCAAGCCTCATATGGGACCCAGCACATCATGTAATGCTGCATTTTCCAAATGGAAATATACATGTGTGAAGTTCTGCTGGCTAATGCAGGCCATGTTTGTGCTCTTGGAATGCCAATGTATAGTATTAGGAGTGCTGTATGTGATTTTGCTTAGGCAGCTTAGTACAAATGAGGTTCCTATAATTATGTACGTGCACATTGGGCACATCTTCATGAAACAGTACTGTGCAGGGGTTTCTGTGCATTTATTTAGTACATGTATAATCAAGTACTAAATAAATGTGCAGTAACTGGAATTACTGTGCAGTAGCACCAGCAAATGTCATTTAGTTGCACTACTGTGCAGTAGCCTAATAATACTGCACAATAAAGTATTAATATTGTGCTGTGATGTGCTACTGCACAGTATTTTTAAGCTACTGCACAGTCAGTGTCTCGTGTAGATGCACCCACTGAGATGTGGTTCTTTCCAGTAGATAAGTAGGTAGGTAGACAGGCAGACAAGACAGATAGATAGGTTGGTTGGTTGGTCTGGGTGCCTGTATTCCCTGTTACACAGAACGTATCTGTAGTAGTTAATCTTCCAGAAGCAGAAGTACAGCATGCCATTTTATAACACATTTGTAAATAACGTCTCTGATCACAAGGTGACTACTTTGTGTCTATAACAGGAAGTTCTACAGCTGGAGAGGCAGATGGGAGGACAGTTACTGGAAGAACCAAAGGCTCTGCATTTTAAGGGAAGCACCCACAACCTCCGTTTGTCTATTCATGATATTGCTCACTCTCTCTGGAAGAGCAAATTGCTTGCTAAATACCAGGTAAGAATTACAGATTGTTTAAACAGTGATGGACAAGCATGGGCCACATTAGAAGGGCCTGAAGTTATGCAGTAGTACACAAGTGTACACTGATTTTTTTTTAAGTACACACTGTCTGTTTAGGTTTCTGCCCTCTAATACGCCTGCCTATACAGTCTTCTGTATTGAATACCAGTCCTCTCCATTGTATTATGCATTGTCTAGTTTTAATATCTTTAATAAGTTCAGTTGAGTAGACTATTCAGGTTCTATTAACCATCTTCATTATTGCTAAACCGAGCAATAACAGCCTGGAATTTGTTTGTTTTTTAAAATGAAAATCAAAATTTCATCTTAACACACCAGAAAAGAAATTTTGGTCAGTGTGATTAGAAAATCTACTACATGTAGGAATATTCAGTGCAAAGAGAGTGAGAATTAGAACGGAGTATTTGTGCACAGGGGCTGCTACTGCCAAAATACATGCACCCTTTTGGCTGTTTCTAGAATATGGCCCACTCTTGGCAAGTGAAGGCTTCATGGAGATATTAGGGTGACCAGGCCTTTTGTATTCAATTAGGGTTTGGTCTTAAGAAAGGATAAAATACTTGTGCACAAACACACACATCTCTTTGTAAAGTTTGAGAGAGAACAGTGGAACACCCTTGGATATATTAAGGATTTTCCTCACTGAAGGATCAAGTAAAGAGTAACTTCTTTTTTTCCTTTCCATCTCATCCTTCACTTGCTAGGGCTCCAGTGCAATGCACACTTGTTCATGGAGAGTGTAGCAGGGCCCTAAGACTTGCCTGATCCTTTAAGACTGAAGCAGCCTGCCATGGGAACTCTGCAGGCTAATCAGAGCTCCACAGCTGTGGGTTGCTGGGGGTAACAGCCTATGGGGGTAATTGGGCAGCACCTACAAGTGTCACATGACCAGAAGGAGGCAGGGTTTGGGGGTATATGCGTCCAGGGCTGGAGCTTGCAGGAAGACTCTCTGGCAACTGCCAGGGAAGGAGCTCCTGTATGAGGAAGCTACCTGAGACCTGGTGCTGCTTGCTTTGCTACCCAATGCTGCAAGACTTTAGGAGCCTTCCAGGTACTTAGGCTGGGAAGCATGCTGTACTAAGGGTTGAAGTTTGTCCCCTTAAGGGGACACAGCATGGTTGTCACTTATAATGTTTAAGTTATAGCCTAGGGCTTATGCTTGTGTTTACGTTTGCACCAGAGAACTGGGATGAGGCTATAAGGGGAGCTTTGGAGGCCTCATTAGTGCCTGGAGAAGGGGGTCACATGATTTGGGTAAAGCCCAGTGTTAGGCACAGAGACAGACAGAGGCACAGCTGCAGGGGTGCAGACAGCCCTACCGCCCAGAGGGTGTAGCTACTAGGGCACAGAGCCCAGCACCAGAGGAGGACAGAAGTGAAAGATAGTAGTATAACACCTGAAAGTTGGGACATGATATAGGGGCGATTGGAGTCATGTATTACTTGGTATTAGGGCATAAAAGGGTAGCCTCCCTCCTAGAAACAACTTCTTAAGTACGTCAAAAGGTGTGGCAGGCGAGACAGGTGGGTGAATTGCCCTGGCTAGGCAGGCAGGCTGACGGAGTAATCGGCCTCAGGCCCCTGTCACAGAATGTTTAGAATAGTGCTAGAATGTAGGTGACCATTCAGAATGGCAGAGGTAAGTTCTTCTTCTTTGTGAGACTCGTGAGTCCATTTGCTGTATTCACACTTTCTGATGCTTTCTGAGAGCTGAGTTGAAAACCTGATGAGATATACCATGACTGTTGATGAGCATATTTAAACCGTTCCTTACTTTTCCTCCTGCAGGAAATTCCCTTTTACCACATCTGGAGTGGGTGTCAAAGAAACCTACACTGTACCTTTACTCTGGAAAGGTTCAGCCTGACCACGGTGGAGCTTGTTTGTAAACTCTGTGTACGGCAGGTCGAAGGAGAAGGACAGATCTTCCAGCTCAACTGTACGGTATCAGAGGTAAAGATCCAGCTATCTCCACACTAAGCAATGAGGGAAAAGGAGGTGACACATCACTTGACATGTCCACATACCCAGTGATTCTTGCTTGGTACATCCTTTAATTTTCTTTCTTTCCTGATGCTGGGAGGCTATAGGCTTTCCAATCTTTCTCCTTCCTAAGGAGAGCTGAACGTACTTTTCTTTTTCATTGAAGCTAGGTAAAAGGATGGATTTAACTGTCATCTTTTCTCTTCCCTTATGGCTCTCCGTACTGCTTTGCCGGCTTTTCTTTTCACGCTTTTATGGAAGCTAGCACCCTTCCTTTAAAAGAGTCAAGAAAGCAATGATGGAAATGTGCCTTGTCTTTTTCCTTTCTGTGTGTGGTTTCTTCTTTCACCCACTCACATGGAGAAGATCTACCTCATGAAGCATACAGTGTCTAGGTCCTCCAGCAGTCTACTCACTGGGCATGTTTACACTTGTAATTAATGCACATTAAGGTTACTGTGCAGTACTGTACCTTAAGGTGCATTAATATATGGCCAGGAATGCATCTACAGCTGCTCCAGATGGGAGCAGTTCAGCGCAGGGCTGTTGCAGCCCAGGTCTGGCCCTCTGCAAGAGCCAGGGTGAGGTCCAGACCTCCTTGGGTACCAGCCCCAGGCTGGCAGGGGGGAAAGGTGTCAGGTTTTGTCTCCAGCATGGGAGGACCTGTGTCACTTCTGGGGCTGACTGGTACTGCACAGTTAATCTAGAACTTTTTTTGTTGGTATTAGGCCTAATTTACTGCACAGTAAATGCTGCATACGTATAGTCACTTTCACTTTAGGTGCACATGTAGATGCACGTACTCAGCCTAAATATGCTGTATCAATGCAAACCAATGTGTTCTGACCCTACAATAACTGCTATGAAATCAGTAATATCAGATATTAGATCTTCAATAAGCTTGCCTTTCATCTGTTACTGCCAGGCATAAGTAACTTGGTTTTAAATAAGGTCTTGCAATTTCAACAATGACAACAATTTGGTCAAAATAATTCTGACCACCTTAATTTAGGACTTGAAGGATTGCGCTTCTCTAGAAGAAAAAATACTCTCAGATGTAACAATAAATAATACATTGAGGATGAGGAAGGAGAAGGTCAGACACTGCCAATTCTTTCACAGAATGTCACTGGTAGTAACTGTGAGCAAGTGGGAGCACATAGCCAGAGCACAGGGAGTCGCACACAAGAAAAGGGTTACCATTCACACTGATTTTCATGAGCTTGTCTCAAGTCATTGAAACTAGGGGTACAGGGCAGCATATCCTGAAATAATTTGAGCAACGATGACATATGAGTCACAGCATCAAAGTCATGAAGTGACCTCAGGAACTCAGAAAATAATTATACAAGAGGAAGAATGCTGCTGTTTGTCTTGGAGACCATTATTCCTAGCAATAACAGAAAATAGAGAATTAGATTAATAGATTCATAGATGCTAGGGTCAGAAGGCACCTCAACAGATCATTGAGTCTTACCCCCTGCCTGGGCAGGAAAGAGTGCTGGGGTCAGATTACCCCAGCCAAATGCCTATCCAGCCTTTTCTTAAAGACCCCCAAGGTAGGGGAGAGCACCACCTCCCTCGGAAGCCCATTCCAAATTGTGGCCACTCTTAACATAAAGAAGTTCTTCCTGATGTCTAGCCTAAATCTGCTCTCTGTCCACTTGTGACCATTGCTCCTTGTTACCCCAAGAGGCCCCTTGGTGAACAAAGCATCTCTGATTCCTTGCTGCGCCCCACTAATAAATTTGTAGGAGGCCACAAAATCAAATGCAGAAGCTGAAGAGGTCCCGGTCCCTTACTCTCTTCTCAAAGGTCTTGGCCTACAAACCCTTAACCATATAAGTGGCCCTCCTCTGGACCATCTACAGGGTATCCACATCCTTCTTAAAGTACGGTGCCCAAAACTGGACGCAATACTCCAACTGCATTCTGACCAAAGTCGCATAGAGGGGAAGTATCACCTCCTGATGCATGATAAAGTGTAGTTAGCTTTGCTGATGATTTCATCACACTGATGACTCATGTTCATCTTGGAGTCCTCTATGATTCTGAGACCCTTTCCACTTCTGTGCTGCTGAGAGAGTCACGTCCCAGCCAGTTAGGTGTGCTGGATATTTTTATACCCTAGGTGCAGCACTCTGCATTTGCCTTTGTTGAACTGCATCCTATTTTGTTCTGCCCACTTTTCCAACCTCTCCGGGTCTGCCTGCAATCATTCCCTACCCTCCGGTGTGTTCATCTCACTTCACAATTTAGTATCATCTGCAAACTTGGACAGAGTACACTTCATGCCCACATCCAAGTCACTGATAAAGACATTGACAACTACAGGTCCAAGGACTGAGCCCTTCAGGACCCCACTGCCCACATCCTTCCAGGTTGATACCAACCTATCCACTAGCACTCTCTGGGTGCAATCCCCAAGCTAATTTGCCAGCCACTGGACTGTGTAATCATCTAAGTCACAGCTTCTTAATTTATTTATGAGAATAGGATGAGATACCATATCGAAGGCCTTCCTAAAATTCAAGTATATGACATCCACCTCTACTTCTGGGTCTAAGTGTTTTGTGACCTGGTCTTAAAAAGGAATCAGAGTAGTCAGGCATGATCTACCTGCTACGAATCCATGCTAGTTGTCCTGCTGCATTATTTTTCCTGCTGGGCTCACACAAATATGATTCCTAATAATCTTTTCAAAGACTTTTCCAAGTATTAGGTCAGAGAGTGGCTGTGAAGTACTGATGTAAATAAAGTTGCAAGGTATCCTTGTATTGAAGTAGACATTAGTCTGGCAGATGAGGTTCAGTTACAGGGTAGGGGTGAGGGCACCCGTTGTAACAAATCTGATTTTTTGGAAAGGTACTTAAACTGTTTGTCTCCCATGCAGCATGCAAATGACACATGAAAAGTAAATTGTTCTGTCTTGTTTTCCTGCCTCATATGCAAGGAGAGTCTTCATCCATCAAGCAGCAACCTTGGCCCACACAGACCCTTTTCTCTCTTTCCCACAGCCCACTGCAGTGCGGTCACCATTTCCTCCCAGAGTTTCACAAGGCTTTCAACTTACAAACAACTTCAGTCAAAGGCCCTACTGACATTAATAAGGAATGATCCTAGTGTCACGATGCCATAGCAACCGCCAGCGCTTTCCGTTCTGCAAGCCGTATCTCTGAGCCACACAGCTCCACCCCTGCTGGCTCTAGATGGCGTTTTCACTTTCCAGGCCCAGCAGGTCTGCAAAGTTCAATAACTTGCAAAGCTCCAACAACAACAGAAGGAGCAGAATTTTGGAGGAGGGGGGCTATCCCTTTGATGACTGCCTTCTGCTTGGGCTGCACGTACATCAACTGATGAAAAGGAAGGTGGATCAGACTTAGAAACAAGTGACAAGGAGACTAAAATACACCCTTTGTGGAGACATGATCCTTCAAATAGTGTTGATGCAACTTAAAGACTTTCTGTCAGTTACCCCAGGATAATGAAATTGATTTCTTTCATGGTTCTGCTGCAGCATGAACCTTCCAGATCGGATGGATGGGAGAAATGTCAGCGAGGTTTCTTCATAAGCAGCTGACAACTTAGGCAAATAAATAAATCAGTGTAAACTGGGTAGCTTTGAGAGATAGTAAAGAGAATCCACTACCAAGTCCTGGTCACAATAGGCTGTAGTGACCAAAAAAGTCAGCAAGGGGCTACTGATCTGTGTGAAAATGTTGGATGTGCCTGATTTCTAATGATTTCTAATGAGCCCGGATTATATGGGCATTGGCACTCTATATGTATGTCATTATATCAGGTGGAGGAATATCACGAAAAAGGATAATAGCAAAGGCACTTATTCCATCCCAGCTGGCAAAGACTGAAAGGCCCAGAGAAACAACTATCATCTACTTCCAAAATTAACTTCCTTCCACTGCTAAGGAATAAATCATGTGAGCAAGGTGGTTGTATCGGGTCTGCTGGATAGAGGGCTTAGGTTCCCACAATGGACAAGCTGAAACCTTTTAAAAATCATTGAATTTGGTTATTTTTTAACTTAAAAAATCCCTACCATCTTCTTCAATTATTTTGCAGTTCCTTTTCTATATTCCAGCTGTAAATCCCTGTAAAAGAATTGGCCCCAGGGACAAGACTAGCCAGGCACAGCTACAATAGAGGAGGCATCATTATTACATTGTTAAGAGGAAGCTACTCAATTACAACCATCATTTTGGCAGATATGAAAGAGCAGTCATACTTTCAGCCATGAAATCATAAGAAGGGGGAGTTTCTGGGTGACTTTTGGAAGGACTGTGAGACGACAATCAAAAGTTACTTGTTCTGCAGAGCCCTGACAATGTATGCCATTACCCATAACATCTGTTTGGTTATCGGATGTAGTTATATATTCAGCTGGGGACAACACAACATTAAAGACAGATGGTAAAGGAACTATCATAAACAATTATTGTAATAAGTGCTGCATTGAGGTAATCTCTAATTTAACATAGCACTGGTAGTAGCTTTAATGAAACTCAAGTACACACTGTAATCATCTTCATGTAATAGAATCTGGTAATAGATTTAGAAGGAACAGAAATAATACCATTGTCTTGTGGTGTCATCCCATCCATCGGGGATGAAGGCAGTAAGAAAATAATATTATCATTATCAAAGTTACAGATCATGAGAGTTGTTCATTGAGGTTGGTTCATGGTGACATTTTCACACCCACCATATAAGGGGCAGAAAGAGCATTAGATGTTGAGAGCTGACATGCACAACTGTGTTAGCACATTCATTAGTTAATAGTCTCTCTCTCTCTTTTTACTGCACTAGTATAATGGCAAGGACACCTTTTAAGAACAGGATAATCTGCCTTACTCCAACTAAATTGAGAAAGACCCTGGAGTGAAGGATTGAGAGAGCTTGCATGCCTCTAGGTATGGGAGGAAAAATGTATGATTAAGGCACTGGTCTGAGGGAAAAGGGAAAACTAAATTCAATTGTTGGCCTGGTCAATAAGATTCCCCTGTGGGCTTTGGTATTTCAATTATGGCATGATAATGCCAATTATGGCTTCCACCATGTGAGTAGGTATTGTGGCAAAACACGCCACATTTTCTCTGCAAATACTAAACCCCTCCCTGCAAATGTACTGTAGCTACCTTTAGAGCAATGCTAAGTGCCCGTGAGAAAGCCCACTATGGAGACAGATAGCAAATGCCCAAGAGAACAACCATTTCTTGTCACGTAGGAGCTTAAGTTCTGCCTAAAGCTTGTTCAGATACCAACCAGGTTGATTAAAATCTGGCCCTTAAGCATATATAATTTAGGAGCCCAGCACCTTGGAGTGTTTTCAGGCCATGTTGACACTGATTATTTTCTGGTCATTGAGCACAAATGATTTGAATTGCTCCTTTTGACTTAGGTGCCTAAATTTTGCCTAAGTACTCTTTAGGTGCCTACAGATGGATTTGAATCTAGGTCTTAATCACATAAAATATAGGTTCCCTGAACCGCAGAATCACTGCAGGCCAATTGAGGGTACGTAGGTGCTGATGTAGATTTTCTGCTAAGCAGAGTCACTCTGGATCACTGTTGGCTTGACTTAGGTGCCTAATAAGTTCAGAGGTACCAAAGTTTAGTGTTTTCTATTGGTGAGCTTTAGGCAGCTCTGAATTCTACAGATTGATCTAAACTTCTTCCCCTTCTGTTTTGACATTGGCGCTCCTATAGTATATGTGCTTTGTCTCAGGAAAGTGATTCAAATAGGTAAGATTAGATGAGTGTCTAAGTCCCCTGTAGAGTTAACAGAGGCAGGTGCCATCAAAGGATGGTCCGAGGGACCTAAGTCCTGAGCAGAATGGTGTCTAGGCTCTAGAGCTAGCTGTGTCTTGCCCCTTTCCATCTGACTCAGGCCTATCTTTAGGCACCACCCTCAACTAAAGACCCAGCGAGACAACATGTAATGACTGTGGGTGGTAACGCCAACTTTTCCATAATTGCCGGCTATCCAGGAAGTGGAAGAGCTGAGTCCTAGGCCTGTAAATAATTAAACTTCCTATTCTAACCACTAGGCTTTAGGCAAAAGATGGGATGTCCTGGAAGCAGTGTTGTTGGTATGAGTTAAGTGTCCCCTCTGAGTATTTAAGAGATAAGGGATATATAGGCAGACTTTCAGTGATGTGAACTGATGTGAATCTCAGCTGAGCTTATGTGGGGTCCCAGGCACCTAAATGTTTATACTGAATCACTTCTGAAGATGCCTTAAGCCTACACCCCTCCTTGGGCTTTTCAGGCCCCCAAGTTTACATCAAATGTATTTAGTCACCTCAGAGGTGTTGCAGCCATGGTTGAGCTGCACTTTTTTTTGTGACTTAGGGTGCAGGCAGTTATGACATTGATGCCAATATAAGCTGCTGTGATATAACTGTTACATCTGCATGCTCCTATAGTGATACAGATGCAGTAAAACCCATTTTGGCTTCATCCCTGTTTCATTCAGTCTTAAATTTACAGTGATTTAACTAACTTATTTCACATAGAAGAATGCAGAATATAACCTCATAATAGCTGATGCAAACCACTCAGTGGAAACTCCCCCTCCCTGTTTAAAGTATTTTAAATTATACTTGTGCGCAGCTGTAGATGCCTGGATTCCACCAAAGCCTGTTTAGGTGCTTAGTCCTGTCTGTTTGAATCACTTTTTTTAGTCAAGCCCCTAATTTTTAGGTGTTACAATGGATAGGTGTATGTGTTGGCCCTGGAGTTGTAATCTACCTATACTGTACAAAGAGGACTATACCTACCTTTCTCCTGTCTTTTTCTTCTAAAAAGGAACCCCTTGGTAAAGGGACTTTCACAGTAGATATCCATACAGTGTCTTCTACCCTGGGTCATCTGGGTGCTGTTGCATAATAAGTGATAATAAATGCAAGTATGAGAAGGATAAGGAAATTTGAATGAGAAGGAGATCTTCTGTCTTTGCCTGACCTAAACCCTAATATTCTAAGGCATTTATACACATACATTTTTCTTCAGCAATTCTTCAGCAACACACCAGAGATCCAGCACTTCTGTGCAGGCTTGAGTAAATGAGTCTGCTCTACATGCAAGCTGACGCAGACTGTGCTGCGTTGTGTCCCATTGTATAAGTGGTGAAATGCATGTCAGCGCGCAGAAAATGGCAGTGGTGTGCTTTTGAACTAAAGCACCTCTGAGGTGTTTTAGTTCAAAAGCACACCCCTGCCACCAGTACTGACATGCATGTC
Organism: Crocodylus siamensis; assembly: GCF_052110815.1. NCBI lineage: Eukaryota > Metazoa > Chordata > Crocodylia > Crocodylidae > Crocodylus > Crocodylus siamensis. Next base: position 152,034,741 of record NC_143396.1, on the reverse strand, counting down.
ACCACTTATACAACTGAAAGTGTTGCAGCAGTGCAGTGCTGCAGTGCTTCAGCATGTAAAAATGCCCTTAATTCACACAAAAAAGGATAAACAGTTTCCAATGCATCCCCATACAAAAATCTATATACACCCTACAATAATCTTGAGTTTTGGATATCAAACAGCCAACTTTAGAGCTATAGTCGGACTTTCAGTGTTCTCTGTCCATGTCAGTCATTTGTTTTGGCCTGGAAAATGAGAGAAAGTACCAAATCTATTATGCTATCAATCACCAGTGCCCTGAAGAACTTGTATTCAGTGTCTGCCATATTCCAAGATGACCATCCCTATTACAGGGTTATTAGCTCCAGCATAATGGATGTTATCGAACTCATATGCCTTTTACCAAACACTATAGCTGGTACATACATTAGAAAGACCATAATCCATGCTTCTTAAAACATACTACTTCAAGGATATTCTGGCATGACACAGAACTGTTCCACTTAGGAGTGTCTATCTTAAAGTGTCTTTATGTAACATTTTGGAAAAAAAGCATGTATGAAATAGACATGATACTAAATGGACTACATAGAGGATAGGAGATAAGAGCAATACATGTTGATAATAATTCTAGCCAGAGATACATTCTTTACTAGTGCTTAGGAAAACCTAAAAATAGACAACTTGCTGCCAGTGTGAGGCAAATGAAAGCAAGCCTTTCTCGAAACTTTGTGATGACAACTTGAAATAAGCATTGTAAAGTTCTTGAGATAGTTCTTACCAGGTTTCACAGGCCTTTCCAGGAACCAGTTATGCAGAGCAACAAATAGAAAAACAAATAAATTTACATTTAATGTTGACTTTTCTTATGACCCTTGTAATTCCCAGGCTTTCGATTCAGCTGCAGTGATGCCTAAATTCACCGCCTTTTTGCTGCTTCAGATTGATGTTAGATCATCAGCTCATGATTTTTCTTTTGTCTGCATATAGATATGCATACACATACACCATATATATATATATAGTGTGTGTGTGTATATTAAATAATATTTTGTGTGAGTTAAGGGCATTGTATACACCACACATATAATATATATACATGTAATCCCAATTTATTTATTTTTCCCTTTTTTATGTTTGGGTTTTTAGACATTTCTGGTAATTTTTTTTAAAATGGGACACACCACCCATTTCTCAGCTAAGCTGCTCAGCACTTACTCTTTCATTTTCTTTGGAGCATGGTCTGTTTTCAGTTTTTGATCACAGGCAAAACTAGTTTTTCTGGGCTAATGAAAAGATTTATACTGTGTTCTCGCTTGTACTACTCCCTTTTATATGGCCTTAGGCAAGCCACTTGGACTCAATAACCCCATCTGTAAAATGGGAATAATCTATACTTAGCTTTCTGTGTTATGTGCTTTGAAATCTCTGCTAGGTGTGGCTGTTAATATTATCAGACAGTCTTTTGACATGGGTTGCTTTTGATTTGGCTTTCAACGAACCTGCATAGTCTGGCCAGTATATTTTATATATCTTAAGCTGTCAACTCTGAATTCCCTTTTCTGAAAGACAGCTCCCAACACCTCAGTCATCACCGTGCTGAAGATAAATGACTCACACTTTGAAGGCCCACACTAGCACCAGTTACCTTGCATTCCTGTTGGTGCAGAAGTAACTAGGACCACTTGGCCTCTTCGTAGAATAAGATCCAAATCTGAAAATGTGGAAGGAACCCTCACACCCTTTGCAAAACTGAGCTGATTTGGATTATTCAGAGCATTAACCTAGATAAGCCATGGCTGGAATATCTGGAAAAGTTTGGCTCATTATTTCATTGCTCACCTCTTTTTACTATTGTGTCCTGCTCTTCTGGGTTGTGATTGGGCTAGAAAGCTGAAGAGCCAGAGTGCCTGCACTCCCTTAAAAAGGGAGGTTTTAAGATGCTTCTGGACAGAGAACATCAGAGTTCACAGGACAGCCTCTTCCTCTGCAATCAGGAGCCAGAATTTACATGCTTACAATGGGCAAGTCTACATGTGCAATTGATGTGAACAAATAAATTCAGGAGCTTATTGCTTCAGAGTTTTTTGCTCCGGAGTGCACCATTTGAATGTGTGCCCAAGAGCAAAAAACTCCAGAGTTTATTTGTACCCAGTATATTGGGCCTGGTCAGAGCAGCCACAGCTGGCAGTAGCCCAGGGCTGCTCCAACCAGGCTCAGTGTGCTGCAGAGGGGCTGGCTGGGGCATAAAGGTGCTAGCCTGTGGGCAGCCCCCACATTGAAGCACCCTCATGCCCCAGCCAGCTGGGCAGCATCTACACATACAATAGTAGCTCCAATAGTAGTTCCATGTGCTCTAATAGGGGCACACATGTAGACACAGACATTTACTAGGTAAAGTAGCTCAGCAGTAAACATCTCATGTAGATACACCCAATGTCTTTGAATAAATTCCACAGCTCCAAGGGTTATCCGCAGTTACTATTGTTATTGCTGTTCACCCAAAGCATGATAAGACTTTGCAGACAAAGAGAAGAACAACTAGACACTTGTCTTTCATGGCTAATTCAGTTATGTATATCAGATATATACTACTCAAAGTTTAAAATGCAGGCTCCCTTCCTCTCCCCTCACCATTTCTGCCAGCAGGATGGCACAGAGGGGAGCAGGATTTCAGAGCAATCCGGGAGGGTTCAGGTGGCTGCCCAGGGAGCTCCCTTCTCTGTTGAACCATCTCTGTTACCTTTAACCCCAGTGAACTGAAAGTGAGGTCTGAAAAGTAGGCTGGTAGCAGGAGATGGCAAACAACCACTATAAATTGCTCGTTCCATCTCTTAAGATAGATTTAGGTCAGCATAAAAATAAGAGATCAGTTAATGCCTGGAGCAGTATTAACTGTCTCCCCATGGTTTGTCCTCCATTAAAGTGAGCAGAGAGCACAAGTACTCCTGGAAAGATAAGAGCCATAAACCCACAAAGCTGGCCCTGCTGCTTTTGTTCTGTGCCTGGGATGGGAAAGAGGACAGAGAGAAGGGCTCCCCCTCATAACTGATCAGAAGATGTCCTCACAGGTACTCCTATACCACTGCTGGCCACACATAAATGTGATGTTGCTTCAGATATAAATGCTCCCTGGTCTCATGCATCTTACAGGATAAGTGCTTTCCCCTGAATTACACATCCCTTTGCACAAGAAGGGAACATAAGATCCTTACTGCTTTTCTGTCATCTCATTCCAAATGCTCTTTTGCATAAAATTGCTCTCTGAAAATCCTTTTTTGCATGTGCACGACTCCTCCCTTTTGTATCAGTGAGATTTCCACTTGTGTAGTGGGAGCTGAGCTCTGCTGTATGGACCTGGGAGTAGAATTTTACCCTAATAGAGAGCTTTGTCCTTCTTCTCAGTTCATCAGAGTAATGAAGTTTCCAGCTAAAAATTCTGCTGTATATTCGTGGGATGTTGCTCCCTTACTAATACAAGTAATAGCATTCTGTTGTTGCCCCCTTAGAGGATTCACATTATGGCGACTGCTCCTGTGTTCATTAGGGTACTATTTTATTTTTTCTTCTCTCCAAAATTCAGGAGCCTACTGGAATTGAGTATCCTCTCATGGATGCAGCAAGTACCATCACCACCATAATGGGACCCGGTGCTTTCAGTATCCCTCTCCCAATCAGGCAGAAGTTGTGTAGCAGCCTCGATGCCCCTCAGACTAGGGGCCATGACTGGAGGATGCTGGCCCACAAACTGAAATTGGACAGGTGAGTGTGTTGTGAACTCAAAAGTATGCTGTTGATGTCAGGGATGTCATCACAGGCAGGCTCAGGGGTATGCACAGGAAAATGGCTCACTTGTTCTTCTTAAAGGTCCAGTTCCATTCCCACCGATATCAGTGGGACTTCAACAGGATAAATATGCCTCAAACAGCACTTGGACTGGCCTGCAGAGAACCTGGGTTTGGCTGAAGTACACAGGCAATAGTCAACACCAGCTATAAACAGGGAAACCAGAGCCTCAGATGGTCTAATTCAGAACAGCTTCACTGAGGCCAGCTTAATGCCTGGCCCAGAAGGCCAAAGCATGTATACCTAGTGCAGGGAAACATCAGCTAATCAAGTTGAACTCTCCAGCAGAATACACAATCTGGAGGCCTTAGAAACTTTGTGTGCTTTGGAAATCATTTGAATGAGTGAATGGGGCAACTCATCTTACAAAGCCATTTCCTTTTATTCTGCTACAGGTACCTAAATTATTTTGCCACAAAATCGAGTCCTACTGGTGTGATTCTAGATCTCTGGGAAGCCCAGAATTTCCCTGATGGCAACCTGAGCATGCTGGCATCAGTCCTCGAAGAAATGGGAAGGCATGAGACAGTTGTTTCTTTGGCAGCAGAAGGAAATTACTGATGCAGGAGTGGGATGAACAGGAAGGAATGGAAACAGGGAGTGGTATTGCCCTGTCACCTACAAATAAGAAACAAAATAAAAACCCGCACCAATGAGTTTCACAAGACATATTTCAAAGAAGAAAAAGCAGCCCTGACTCTCGCATATGTTCTTCTTGTACATTATCACAGGATTTAAAAAAAAAACATGCAAAATTGTACCTTGAAAATATAAATCAACCTAACGTTCCTCTCAGCTTGGCTGTACGCTGCTTGGTACAGGATTTTACAGTTTCCTAGGAAACGCTTTTTATTGCTATCCAGATATATGGATAAACTTTCTTAACAGTCCCAGTTTCTATGGACGTTGTTTACATCAAATACTGGACAGGGGTAAAGAGACTGTCCATGGCTCTCTATATTTTTGTTTAAAGCCATTCTAGACAAAGCTGTGGACAGTCAGTTGTGGCTATCTCAGATGATGAATTAGTCAATTTCCAGTCACATTCAGACTTTGGCTACAAATCCATGCATCAAGTATCTCAAGATAATCCTCCCATCAGCGTTCTGTTTCCTAGACCTAGACCTAGTTGTAAAGCCAGAATTTTAAATGCGTGCATCTGGAAAGCAGATAATCTGGGTGCTAAGCAGGAACACACATACCTCTCCCTGCTTTCCCCAGGGGAATCCCTTGGGTCCTTTGTGGGAAATAGCTGTAGGTTGGCAGGGAAGAAAGGGATCCATTTCCAAATCACAGTATAACCCCTACCCCATTAAAGCGCACGTGTGCGTGTGTTTGTGTATGCGTGTGTGCGTGTGCAAGATACGTAATTTGGAGTGGTGGAAAAAATACATGCAAAAATATTGCTATGATGCTTAATTACTGATTAGTATCTAGTGCAAGGATTATTATTATTATTATTGCTATTATTATTTTAATTTAGAATTTTGTTGGCAGCAGGATGACTCATTCAATTGTTGGCAGAACCTGTTCTCTCTGTTCTTGGGCTGCTGAGGTTCTCATAAAACACTTCTCTTCCAATGCCTTTCTCCTTCCCTTTTTCAGCTCTAGTACTCACTTTCTGAGCCCTTTGATAGCCAGTCAGAAGTGCTCACGTGATGTCAGATCCAAAGCTGATAGCAATTGGTGTAGCTTCTTTGAAGTCAGTGATGATTTATACCACCTAGGGGTTTAGTCCCATGTGCACCAGTTACAGTAAGGTATAAGTTCTTGCAATAAACCTGAAGGCCGTTTGCTTGGACAGTAAGTAGCCCATGGGCACTCTGAATGCCAGCTCTGCCCCATGTCAGTGCTGTGAGTGCACTCTCCCAACACAGTCCCTCTACTTTTCAAAAGCTTTTGTGCAGGAGTACATAGAGCACTGTTAGTTTCTGCTGGCTTGTGCATTCATGCATGACATTAGGCAGCATACATGTGCAAACCTGCTCTTTCAAAAGGCTCTTCAGAAAGTTAAGGCTTTAGGGTGTAATTTAGTTAAGAGGCCTTGAGCATCTGCATTGCCTGTTGACACCACATGGAATTGTGAGTGCCCAGCCCTGCTGAAACTCAGCCCCTACATTTAAACCTGTACAATAATCAAGGACAATAACGGGAACAGAGAAGCCACTCCATTTATATTTCCGGGCAAAACTGTACCCTGGTCTGCATGGTCACCAAGTGGGACAGGGCAGTACAACTAACTGAGTCAAACTCTGCTCCGCTTTGTCCAGCCTATAAATACTCCTCTAGGTTTTCTTAGGAGTTCTTGCTGGAACTCATTTCCCATGTAGTTGAACAGACACACTTGTTTTCATCCCGTGTCCCTCTTGGCCATTTTGATGCATGTAAACAGCTGATGTGGAGAACTTGGCAAGTGAAACTTGTTTTCCCAGTTGTTGTTTCTTTGCAGACTTGTTTTGCTTTGTGCTTAGTGTAAAGAGTGACTCCATAATACAATGCTGAGCATATCATTTCAGAAGCTTTCTAGCCTTTCCTGTCTTTTGCTTCTCATGGCAGAAGAGCTTTCTCCCCCATATAAAGCCCCATAGATAAATGCAAATTATCTATCTATCTTCAATTTACATTTGTCTTTTTTTCTCCTGAAGTTTTCAAGTATGTATTTTTAAAAGAAACCTTAAAATGTCATTGGTTAAAATGGAAGGTGAATTTCAACGGTCCTGTCTCCCATTTTGACATTTCCATAGGCTTTTTATTCTCAGCTCAGTGACTGTTCTCAGCAGTGTATTTATTAAACAGTAGTGTTCACAAAACGTTCCCTGTGTAGACGGCAGTCAGTCAGCCACAGACAAGCAGCCAAATCAGTGTTCAGATTAGATCAAAAGGCACAGGTTCTTACTTTCAAAGTGTAACTATGTTCAAGATTCAGCTGTTCATGTGAGTGCAGTCTTTGCCTATATGATCCTGGCCTGCCTGTCCTTTTCAAACGCAGCTTTGTCTTATGAGTGATACAAAATCCTGTGAAGCCAATGGGAGTTTTTCCACTGAGTTAAGCAGGCTTTGGCTCATGATCTTAGCCTTTCACTTGGCCTGCAGCCTTCTGAATCTTTTTGCTTCAGTTTGTCCTCTTTACCCACTTTTCTGACACCTTCATTTCTTGCTTGTTTGGTGGCCTCTCTGCACAGCAGCAACATTTTTACCATTTTTTCTTACTCTGTTCTTCCCCCAGTTCTCACAGAAAAGTGTGCCATACCAGAGTTAACAGAGGAACAGCTTTTGGATCCAAACAAGTACCTCTCTTTCATGCTTCTCCACACTTCTTTCCCACTCCCCTGCTTCAATACGCTTCCAGATCTGATGATTTGTTGTCTCTCAGATCCTTGCCTTTCACTGCTAGGATCCATCCTTTATATATAACCTCTAAAATCATTGGTACACTCTACAGAGGGGTGTTTGCATGGGGGAGAAGATGTGCAGCCTTCTCATGTGGGTCATAAGCAGAAGCTTCTGCTATTCATAGGTTATGCTGCATTATGCATACTCTTGGTGCTGGTGCTCCCTTTACCAGCTGTTTCTTCTCAGTTGCTTGAGACCTCTTTCAACAAAGAGAGAGGAAAAGGATTTTTGTAAGAGATTCTGTTACTGGGTCAGAATCATCCATCAACTGCTTCGACATTGATCAGTATGAAAAACTTAGCTCAAAGTTTGCTAGGTGCGGAGGGTGGGTATCTCTCCAAAGAAGGTTGTCACTTGTTGGGAAAGGAGACAGTGCCCTAGGCAAGAACTACAGTTGTTTTTATTCCAACCCATTTGTCTGGGTATTTAGCAATTGGAAAAGACCTTAAATAAAATCCAGTTTGAGGAAGATGGGCCTGTTTTACTGTCAAGCACTAGGATTCACATGATTGTCAAGGTTACTACCATGCTTCTGGTTTTGGGCCACCCCAAATGTTTTACATGCCATCATGAAAAGGGGAGAGGAGCAACAGTAGAGATCTATGGGCAACATTAGTAGTGGGTAATCAGTCATAGGGCAGCTAGACCTCCTTAGATAACTGGGGACGCAAAGGCCTCCAGGGTCTCACCCAGGCCAGATTGTTTCTCACTTTAGTTTCCACCTCAGTTTACACTTCTGCCTATATTACTTTAGTTGTGCCCTTTTTTCTCTTTTTTATCAAGCAAGATATAGTGAGAAAATTTTCCTCTCCCTACTTGAAAGACCTAAGTGGGTCTTCAGTGCCAGAACATTGTGATAACAGGTGCAGCTCAAAGACATCTTTCCAAACCCTGCTAGGACTGCTCCATGTTCCACATGGGATATATTGGAAAATGGGAGAGGAGGGAAAGGCGAGCAAGAAATAGAAATTTCTTTACTAAATTACTTGGTTATGTGAAGCTAGAAACAGTTCTTTCCTTTTACTGCTTGTACACACTGCCATCTCGTGGTAAAGTGCATGAACTTTAGTACTGATACCACTAGGCCAGTTGAAGAATAATAAAGATGATCTTAAGTACTACTTGATGGAAATACTTTTTTATGAGGTGGCTGTTTAGAATGGCAATGAAGTTTTGCAGACAGCACGACTCTCAAAAATTGCCATAAGACTTTCGTCAGGTAATCAACTTGTTTAAAAAAATGACTGCAGGCTTCTATTCTCCACTTCTTCACTTTTATTAACTGCTTCATATTTTAGTTGCCCACCGCAGAATTATATGTTAGTACTGCCCATCACACCATCTCCTCATTACATGTCAGTTGCTGGTGATATAAATAATATATATATTATATATAAATATATATAAAAATATCTACAGACTACAAAGAAAATCTTTAATTTCTGATTTAAGATCACTATTGGACAGAGTTTTTTTAGCTTAACGTCATTAAGTTGTTTTGTGTTGTTTGCTTTGTAAAGGTGACTATCAGTGTATTTGATCAGTCCTTTTATTAGTTTCACATGCACATGAGCTGGATCATACTGAACAGTAAGAGAGCTGAAGCTTATTACAAATGTTGATATGTCTGAAGTCAGCAAGGCCTCGTTAGACAGTATTTGCCTTTGTAGGTGACAGGGGTTGACAAAGACTCTTCTTTCACATCACCGGCAGAGATGCAAACACTCACAGGCCATGTAGCAGTTCAGGATGCACACAGAGCAAAGATATATTAGCTTTGGTTTCTTGCTGTTTCTGTTGCTCACGCATAAAATGGATGTACTTATGCACTGTAAGCCTGTCATCATGGCCAGTGTCCTAGTGGGATTCTTGTCTTGCTACCTGAAATAGTTTATTTTCTCTTTTTCCAGGCCCTTCAGGGCGTTAGAATTCATTCTATGTTTTAGCCAAGTATTGACTACAGCACTTAGGTTACTTTTATATAAGATAATACTGTTGAGTCTGTTTGATCCTATGTTCAGGGCACTTTGTAAACTACTTTACTGAGAATTTGGAAGTCTTTTCAGGTATTTTTCTGAACAGTCAGCTGGCCCTGAAGTGACTAGTCACTCGCAGACTTGCCTAGTTCATGTCAGACTCTTTGCGGGTGCAGGAGGCTTATGAATGGAAACTGAGCCATTGGCCTTTTCCCTGCAAGGGACCACACACAATAAGGTATTCCCTTCAGGGTCACCTTTGCAGCTATTTCTAGTCTCTCCTTTGAACCTTAGTTTGCAAAACTTTGTAAGCCACACCAACTTTTTAAACATTGAACCACATGATATTCCCTTCAAAGTGGGGCTTTCACATGAACACTTGCTTGAAAAGGGGCTTGGAGGTAATTAAAGGAAAGCTACTGTTGGAGGCCTTTAGCTATTGCTGACAGAGTTGTAGTAGGTTAAGTGATTCCTCCCTCCATCCGTACAGCCTAGCTGCTGCTATGAAGATGATGGCCAGTATTCAGGGCTGTACCACCAATGTAAACTCAGGTGGGCAAAACTGTGGAAGCAGGGAAAACAGCAATATTGATAATTAACCAGCAAGGAAATGTATGAGCTTCTGCCAAACCCACAGAACTGAATACTCTGTCTGGTAGTTTGCACTCATCACTGGAAACAAACTAATTTACCTATTGTATAACCTCAGTAGGAGGCAAAAGGTTTTCATGTGAAAGTCCTTCTTTTAGCTATGCCTGTACAAAAGTATAGATATTCCAGAGATTTCACTCACTCTACTGCTGAAAGGTTATTTAGCATTTTCTATAATGTTGGTGAAATTATATATTAGTGTTTTAGCTCAGCTGCTCTTTACAGAGAAGTTAATTGTTATGTGTGTATTGTACTATGGACTTGGCCTTCTCATTGAAGGATGTTCTATAGTTGTGTCATCTAGTTAACTTCTTGGTTTCTTTTAAGAAGCAGGATGCTACATTTAACATCACAGGGACATCATTCAAAGCAAGACAAAGATGTCTGGATAGATTCATTCTAAGCTATGGTTGCCATGCTGTGGTAGAATTACAGGTCATAGCCGAGAGAAGCCTGCAATTGTATGCTGGAGTTTGTGTAGTATCCTTGTGACTATTTCTACAAATCTATGGTAAACCTCAGATATTGAAAGGAATAATAAAAATAAAAAAAACCACAACCACCCTGTGAAGTATACTTAAAGAGAAAATGTGAGCTACAATACACACCCTCTCTCATTTTCTACAGCCTTAGTAAATCATCCCTTCCAACAATAAATTCCATATCATGCTTCAACTACTAACTGCCTCAAAGCAGGGCACATAACACAATTAGTATCAGGACTAATTATTCTCCTAGGGATATAATTCGTATGTTGAACACATATGTATGACTTAATTTACTGATACACACACCTTCCATTTAATACAGAACAGTTATAATGTCAAGATCACCCTTTCAATACCTTTCTAAAGCAGGGAGAGGCTTATAACAAGAAATGCTCACGCAACCCAGGCTTAGAAGGTGTATCACAATTACTGTTTGTGTGTCCCGGCTCCACTACAGAAGTGTTACTTAGGGTTTCTTCTTTCTTTTTTTTTTAAATTTTTTCTGCTGTTCAGAAATGGAAAAATATTTTTCTTCAGTTTTAATTTTCCTATCGCTGTATCTTCTATGCAATTCCTTTTCTAAAAACTTACTAACAGAGAAGTGCTAGCCATTGCATTATTTGTATTGCTGTACAGTGGAGGTGTGGTTTACTAGTTGAGTGTGCCTCTTATTCCCTCTCCCTTTTTTCTCCTTCCCTCTGTTTGTAAATGCCTGCATTTATTCTGTCAGCCTGACATGTACAAAGTGTAAGAAAGAATTTTTAAACAGGTAATAAATTATATTTATAAGCAACTAGAAAAAAATCTAACTTTGTGTCCAATTGTTCAGAAAGAAGCCTGTCTCTTCCCCTTCCTTGAACATGTTGCCAGGAATGTTGCTTTTTCATTTCATTTATTTGCAACTGGGTACCCTCAAGGGATTCATTCTAGCATATGAATCTATGCGGTGGCCCAGTCTCACTTGTAAGATGCTGCACAGGACAGCAGGGATCGCACCACAAATACATGAAGAGTGACAGATCCATTTCCAGCAATTTAAATCAAACTACATTTGTATGGAAAATGGCAATGATGAGCTGCTATGTGACAGAGGAAAGATTGGTGAAGCATTTTTATTTGACCTATCAAGGGTAATACAACTTTGGGTAGTCTGATGTTTCAGATACGAGCTATACTAGCGATACCTAAGCTAGCATAACATGAACTAGTTCATGGTAGTCTGGAACTCAGCAAGTGAGTTAATCGACCAACCTACTTGTTCAGACTTTGCAGTGAACACTAAGCTCTATGCAGACTACTAGTGGTGTCCAAGATGACTGGGACATTTCCGGACTGCCCTGCAGTCACTGTGTGCAATCATATTGCTCTCAAATCTCACTCCTTGTCACCTGCAGGCATGTTTCTAACCCAATGGTCACAACAAAATAAAGAATGACCATAATCACAACTGTGTGATTTCCATTACTGTTTGGAGACCTCCTGTGTTTAACATGAGCATTTTAAGGGATTTATAGTCAGCCAAAAGCCCAGGGCCTGGCTGGACTGTGAGTGGGCTCCAGGCCAAGACGTGTGTTGGGGTCCTGTGGGCAGCAGTGGCTGGTCTAGCTGGGTGCCTGAGGCTCCAGCCCATTTCCCTTGCCAGCCAAAGAAGGGGTAGAGCAGGAGGGAGCCAGGGCAGTTGTGACTATAGCCTGGTGGTTGGTTTGCCCCCTGAAAGCAAGGTACTGGGCTTGCTGGGAAGGGCCCTTCTGGCCGCTTGGGGCTCCCCTCATCAGTGCCTCAGGAATACCAAATAAAGAGCCCAATGGGCGGGCCAGCCACTGTTGCACAGAGACTAGGCTCAGGGAGAGGAAAAGTATCAGTTCAGAAGTGGGCGGAGGTGCCTGCTTTGCTGTGGGGAGGCCTTGTTGCTGGATTGCCAAGATGCTTTCCTCCCCGGACCTGAACAGAGGTTGAGCCCACCTGCCTAATGGTACTGTTCTGGGTCACAAGTGTCCAAACCCCCTGAGGCACCTGGCTTTCTGGGGAGCAAAAGTTACCTCTTCTTCTTGGCTGTATGGGAGAAGGTAAGATTTCAAAAATTAGACTTCTGCACTGAGGCCAGCACACCAGGCCTTTGGATTGTGCACGAGCCATGATTTATGTTGGCTGAGCATGATTTCATGCTTCTCATCCCATAGGCAGCAGTGCCTGTAGGCCAGCCAAAAAAATCATCCTATGGCACTGAGCTGTACCCAAACCTTGGCCCAATTCCCCACAATGGGACCATGTGGCTGGCATCCTGGGTACATGGGCCATGGGCCAGTCTGGCTAGGCTAAGTAAAGGTGAAGTTCCCCATCTGGCTGGGAGTTTATCTTGAAGGGATCCTGCGAGGTGCCCTAGACTATCCTGATTGTAACTTGGTGGCAGTAGAAAACCATGGAACTGGTAGAGGGTGTTGGGATGCAGAAGAGGGAGAGAGGGCACTACATGTCAGTTATGTCTGTAGTTCAGCACAGATATCTTTGATGACACCAGGGCATAGCCCCATGCTCACTCCTCAGCCATCTGGCAGCAGCTGTCTATGAAGTGTCCTGAGACGAGGCTGAAGAAGACCCCTGCCAGAACATGCACTGGCTGGTTACTTCTTTCCTGCTGAGTCTGTGGGGAACATGAGAGGCAAGACCATGCTGTAGTGATATGTGGTGAGCAGCTGCTGCTTCCCCATTGCAGGTAGCTCCTCCCTCCAGCAGTGGTTCAGCATAAGCAACTATGTGGCATCAGGCAGCTATTTTTAAATGATCATCCATGGTGTGATAGGCTGGTGAAGCAGTTCTTGCAGTACCCCCACACCTGTCTGCTTTAGTGCCGTGGGAAGTGTGAAGAGCTTTTCCAAGAGGACACACCCATATATGATGGCCAATGGAGCAGGTATGGAGGGGAAGATAGGGGAGAGGTGGGGGTGACCAGAGCACCAGCCCCTAGCTCTGACCCTCTGGTCAGGAACAGCAGCCTCTGAGGCTGCCCCGTGGATTGCAGCCTGGGACACGTGAGTGTCTAGTTAATCCGCTGTGTCCTTGTGCACAAGTCCTGCTGAATCTTGCCAGCGGATGTGTTATGGTTGTAAGTAGCACACACACACACACACACACACACACACACACACACACACACACACACACACACACACACACACACACACCCACCCCCCCCCACTACCCCTCCAGCAGAGCCATAAATTTAAAAAAGGGTTAGGGTGAAGGAGATGTCGCGAACGTTGGAGAGGAAGTTGCACCCCTCCCACCCCACCTCCCAGTGGGCAGGCTGTTTTTTGGCAGCAGCTGCTAGAAACTTTTTGGAGGCTCTGAAGCAGGTGAGGCTCCCTCCTCCCCTGCCACCTGCCCTCTTCAGAGCAGGCATGTCCCCTCCCCTCTCATTCTGCTCACCCTCTCCTGCAGGGCTTGCCGTGGGATTTGCTTCTAGGTGCAAGAAGTGTTCGGGGGGAGGGAACCTGCCCACTGCTGCTTCTATCCTTAGCTGACTGGAGGGTGGGGGAGCTCCAGGGCTGCTCCTTCCCTCCTCCAGCTGTGGGCTCTGATAAGGGGCAGCATGGGATGCCTCACTCTGCTAGGGACAATGACAGCAGTGGGTGGGGGTCCCCCCCCTTCCATTGCCCACACCCTGCCTAGAGGACACCTGACAGTTTGGCTGGACAGGGAGCGGGAGCAGAGAATCCTGCTGCCACTGCTGTCCCTGGGGGTGGGGAATGCCCCCGGACACTTCCAGCCAAGTGTTGAGGGAAGCGCCTGCACACGGAAGAGCCTACACACTGCCACCACCACCTCCCCCCGCTGAACTGTGCTCCCCTTGCACTTGCTCCTGGCAGTCACCACTGGAGTGAGGCAGAAGTATTTCTCAGCTTCCCTCTGTGCCTGTCAGCCATGGAGAGCAGTGGTGCCAGGTAGGGTCTTCCTTCCAGTGCATTCCCCCAGCCAGCAGGATATATGGTCGTGGAAGCAGAGCCAGGGAGGGTGCATGGGCAGAGGCAGGCTGTTTTCAGTCAAACATGCCACAGAGCAGCAGCCAGGAACATTTTTAAAAGTCCCCTCACCAGGTCAGAGTCCCCTCTTTGCCTCCTCCTCCGTGTTCAATGGCACCTCCCTTCCCTGCCCAATCCACTGCTGCCGCTATCCCTGGCTGCCTTGAGGGTGGGGGAGGTGGGGGAGCTGCTCCTGCCCACTCCAGGTTTGCAGAGCTGGGCTCAGTCAGGGATAGTGGCAACAGTGGTGTTACCTGTCAGCTCCATGTTCTTGGGGAACCCTGACACAGGACACAGACTGTCCGTCTCACAAAGACCCGCGCCCCCACCTAAACAGAAACTGATTAAGATGCAGTGAGAGACACACCTAAAACCCTCCAGATAAGGGTGACAAGAGTGAAACAACTGCCCTAGGTCTCATTTGCATCTGAGATGGGAACAGATGACCATTCATTTACATGAGAGATGGAGAACAGAAAGCCTGAAGCAGAGACTGCAGTGAATTCTGGGATCAGCAAAGCAGGGGAGCACTGCATGATGGGGAAGCTGTGTTCCAAATGCTAATCAACCCTCACACCCAGCTCAGCATTTATCAGACCAGCTCTAATCTGGATTTACAAAGGACTTCCCCCCCCCTCACCCCAACACTTCTAAGCAGAAGTAAGTTTATTAGGTATCCTGGGCCACACATTCCCCAGTCCCACTATGGGAGGCCTATGTAAACTTAATTGGCTAAAACTCGGTTGCTGGGTTAGGGAATGCTGAGGCAAGACACCGAGTCGGGGGTACGGGCAACATTTGAACAATGGTAAAGGCTTCATCACAGCATCCAGCCCATTGGAGCCCTGACCACAAGTGTTGTCATACTTTTCCTGGGACGACTGGTGGAAGTCCTCTCCGCAACAGGTTATGAACACTCCAATAATTGCCTTAAGTCTGTTAAAAGACTGTAGTAAGAGCTGGAAAAGTCATGCCAAGCTGAGACTCGTTCACAACAAGTAAAAATCCAAAACCCTGATGCTGCAAGATATCTATTGTTTCTAAAGACACCAGAAGACATCCCATCAGTATATCTGCTATCCATAGGACTGTCAAGCTGGCTCCTAAGTATGTGTTTCCTGAGTATCAATCAGTTTCCTGAGATGTTCCAACCAGATAACCCCTTGTCAGTAGAAAAGACAATTTGATTTACACTGTTGAGAATGCTTGAAAGAAGCTGAACTGAGGGTATAAAAATCTGTAAAAAGCAGCAGTGTGTGTGCCACCCGCTTTCTTCTGGAGAGGCTGAAGGAGGCAGATCATCTCCCTTCGAGGATCGTGCTGAGAACTTTAACCTGTCAGCTTTACAACCCGAGTGCCTTGGACTGGTGAGATCCCAGCTCTCTCTTTCCTCTTCTCTCTCTAAGCATAGATTTCTGAACCTGAACCGTATTAGTTAAGGTTGAGCTAAGTTTCCCCAAATACTTAGTGAAACCAAGGTATACTGTGATTGTTTGTGTTTGTTTTTCCTTTGCATGTCTATTACTACTAGTGCCGTTGTATATTTCATATACTTAGCGATAAATAACTTTTATAGTCAAACTGATGGTAACTGGGTATATTTTTCCTTCTTTACTTCTCCTTCCCCACTTGCTTTGCGGCAACGCTTCTTTTTCCTAAGCTAAAGATCTCTGTGAAGCCCAAAAGTACTGTGGGGTCTGCTCATCAAGAGGCTAAAAGATTGGGACGTGCTGAGTTTGAAACACATAAGGGGATCAGGTTGTACAGGCTGATTGACCCAGTTTGGCTCAGATGTGCCCTAATGAACTGAATGCTGGCCCATGAGGGTGTCATCTGGACACCCGGCCAGATTCAGAGGTATTCTGTTTAACTGTGTGCTTGTGTCTGACTGTAGTTATTGTTGCTCTGATGAACTGATTCTTGGCATATGAGGGTGTCAGCCTGTCCATGCTGATCAACCCGGCCAGGTCAGACGTGTCACGTTAATTTGTGTGTGTTTGTGTGTGTGACTGATTTGGGACTGGAGGAACCCAGCCCCACTGAACTGAGTCCTGCAAGATAGCCCCACTGGGGGTGAGGGCTTGCAGGGGGAGAGATACAGCTCCCTATAGAAACACAAGTAACACATGCAGCACAGTAATAGACTTACCAAGACGCTAGCCCTAATAAATGAGCACATGTCAAAGTAGTGGGAAAATCTGGTAACAGTGGGCAGTCCCTCCTTTCTCCTTGGTCCCACCAGTATTTCCTGCCAGGCCAGGAAGGTATCGAAGCAGAATGGTGTCAGGGCAACCCGACTGCTGCAGTCACTGCCTCTAGCAGAGCTTGGCTGGAATGCTATATAAGTGGTGCTGGAAACTGACCCTGCCCTCCCTCCCCAAATCACCTCCAGGTTAAATGAAGCCAGCAACAGCAGTGGGCAAGTAGTGGAGGGAAATAGGAGGGGAGGGGAAGGGAGGGCATAAGTCACTGTTCACAGAAGGGAAGGATCATTCTTACCTGATTAAGGGCCTTGTAGCTATTCCCATATTGCAGTCTGCCTGCCCTAGTGTGTGATGGCTAGAAAATGGTATTTAGAAGTTTGTTTTTGGGAATTGGCTTGTAGATCAAGTAGACATTGCATTAGAACAATGGTCTAGGGGAATGGCAAGGGTTAACTGGTTTCTAAAAGCCTGCTTGTGACAAAGTTAACTTCAAGGCCCCCTGTGCCTGCAACCAGCAGACACTGTGTCTGAGGCCAGTGGACAAGAGGGCGGACACACAGGCTAGGAAACTGAAGTCATGTACCACACTGTTCCATAACAAGAGATAAGGGGCTCTGCCGCATTGGCCAGATCACAGTGCCCAGCTGCAGGCCCCTTGGGCTTTCCAGTTTTGATGGATAGACCAAACTAGGAGAAGACCGGTAAAGGCCAAATAGCCAAATGGAAGTACTGTAGTTAGTGCCTTAATAAAGAAGAAGAAGAATAAAAAAGTCATCTAAGAAGCACTACTGACAAATGCCCTGAGAACAATGAACATCAACTGTTTGGGTAAAGGCTCAGTGGCATTGCTTGAGTTGACTGGTAGGGGTGCACCATATTCAGAGCTCATGTACTCAGGAGCTATATAGAAGTGTTATTGCTATTTGCTAAGTCACAGAGGCAAGAAAGCCTCTTGAGATAGGAACTGTACTACTGAAGCAAGGCTAGCCATCTGGCATCTATTTTCCTTCAGTTATTTGCTGAGTTGTTTGACCCCTTTCTGGATGAGGAAAAATACAGAGTATGGCCCTGAAAAAGAAAAAAAAAAGCTGTCTTTGGAGGGTATAAATTTACCTTGCATCTAGAAAGTAGTAAGGTCATTTAGCACTCTCCTGCATTTAAGAGCAAACGATGGATAATTGGATAGAGGACTTTTGGGCAGTTTTGCTCCTTGATTGGAAGAAGCAACCTGTTATATAACTTCCTCTTTACCTACTTGTCAATAGTGATTACAGCCTGGATTTGTGAGCAGTGGGAATCTCCTTCTCAATATATGTTGTCATTGTCATAGTTTAGTCATTGAAATGTCACTGCCACCTGTTTTTTCTTTATTTATTTTTGCTCCCTGGTCTCAAGTCTCTCATTTTCTATACTGTCCATGTCAGTGAACAGCAAAACAAGTGCTTCTGCCTACCACTATGAATGTAATTCCTGTCCTTGAGGTATTGTATGAGGAAAGAAGGAGCTGCATGGTCCTGTGTGCTGGCTAAATGGTGTTGTGCTCATCTCCAAACTTCTCTTTGAAATGTGTAGAAGCTCCCAATCTGTGTTTTCTACCTTTGAGTCACTCACAGCTTTTTGAGAAAGGGATGTATCTATGAGCCTGATGTCCTTCACAGAGCAAGGTTTGGCTGGCTGTGAAAAGATGCAGTTTAAAGCACCCTTCAGGGAACCTGTAAACACTGGTTTATGAAAAGACCTTTGTACATTAATACCAGCTTGGATTCAGGATGGTGTTTACAAGACAGCTCTGAATATAGACAAAGGAACCAAGGCAGAGAGGTGCAGCAATAACAGAGGCAAATGGCTGAAACCAACTCTGCTGCTAAATATCCCAGCAAGGGCAGGGGGAGAGGAGGAAAGAGGAAGTGTTGCTGGGCACTGTCCAAAATATGCACAGGCAAAGGAAATGGTTTGGGGCAATGCAAAGAAGCATATAACTGCTGCTGCAAAAATAGAAGTTATGGAGGCAAACCACAGAGGGGGACACAGCCAGGACAGGGGACATTGAAACACCTCCAGAACTGTGGTGAGAGGAGGAAGAGGAAGAGCCCCTTCTCTTTCTTCCCATCTCAGAATAGTGGGAGACACTGGGCAGCTCGACACATGCCTATTAATGTGCAGCAATAAGCTCCAGAGCAATAAGCTTCTTGCTCCAGGGCTTATTGCTGCTGGGCATGTATCTGCACATGTGCACAGACCACAGCCAGGCAGCCAGACAGCACACTGAGCCAGGTGGCCGCAGCCCTGGCTGGTAGGGGGCTTAGGGGTGTCAACCGCCTTGCTCGAAGCTGCTCTGACCCAACTTAGTGTGCTGTGGAGGGACTGGCTGGGGCACGAGGGTGATTCAGTGCGGGGATAGCCAGCAGGCAGCCCCCACACTGAAGCACCCTCATACCCCAGCCAGCTCCATCACTGTTTACATGTGTGCTGCTGAGCATGAGAAAACTCCGCAGCAGAGGGTTGTTTTTTCCCCTGCGGCCTAATAGAGACACATGTGTAGATGCTGAGATGTTTACTGTGCAGTTAATTAGGCAACTGCACAGTAAATGTCCCATGTAGATGTGGGGTGTAGAAAACCAGAGGCAGACAGTACATATACAATAGTTCCATGAAACTGGCATGGAGGAGACCTACAGTCACTGCCAGAGGGAAAGGGGTGAATGACAGAAGTAGTGCAATTGTGGAGGACGACTTGCTAATCATGTCACTGTAAAATTTCTCTCCAAATGTAGGATCACAGAAAAGTAGGTGTGGAAGGGGCCTCACAAGGTCATCTAAGTCCAGCCTCCTGGCTCAAGGAAAGATCCTAACCCAGTGTCCACCCACCCTTCTCTTGTTCCCGAGATGGAGATTGCACAAGGTGTGCTCCTTGTGAACTGAAAAACAATTCTGAATATAGGCTAAGCACAAAATTCTCCATGGTTGCTTGAGGGTAACTGAAGGAAATTACTAACACACTCTTGCCAGTTTGTGTAGAAAGAGAATATATGGGGCAAAATAATGTTGTTGCAAGGTTGTTAATCAAGGACCAGATTTGGTTCAATATTCGGTGAAACAGAAAAGCATATTTTATATATTTTGCAGTGAATAATCTTCGAGAGAATTATGGATAAATGAAAGTTCAGCTGACTGTTGCACACTGAAATATGGAGAAATATGCTGAAATGTTGCAAACTGAGATACACAAAATAGGAGCAGATCTAGAGCCATGCATCTACTCTGATGTCCTTGAATCATGCTCACCAGGGGCTATCGTAAATGATGAAATATTTCAGCATTTCCAGTGTTTCTAGGCTAGAGAGATAACACATTATTTTTCCTCTCCCACTCAGAATGCTATGCAAAAAATTCTCTACCTACATTTCCTTAAGTATCTTTACATTTGAAAAACAAAGTCCTAATCCTGCTTGCACAGGGCTGGGGGATCTGGATTCTATTCCATTTTCTGGTGACCTTGGAGAAAATATGTAACCCTTTGATGCCCATTGTCCTAGTTGTAAAATATGAATAATATTTAGCCTGCAGGGATGCTTGAATGCTTAACTCACTAATGCTTGGAAAGAAAATGGCTGGGAGGCCCCATAGAAATATTATAGATGCACTACACTTCTGTGAATTTCCAACAGAATCAACATAAATTCAAGTGAGTCCCTCACAAGCCATATCTTTTTGTTAATGTTTCCTCATGAAACTACCTCTTTTCATTAATTATGAAAAGACGTGATGCTTTTTTGGTGCTGGTGGAAAGCAGATGTGAAATTTTATACAGTTTACTCTCAGCTGTTCAAGCGAATGAGCCTTTTACAAAGCAAATGTGACATCAAAAACAGTTAAAATCGTCTTGCAAGTTAAAAGAAACACAAAGCCGATACTTTTCATATAGGTAAGAATAAATCAGAAGGAAAGGATTGTCTTTTAAGGGGAGGTTGAAACATTTTATTAGGGGAATGTTAAAATTGCTGTATACAATTTGAACAAGTACAATATAACAGTTTGCTCCCTAGTTCTTATAATTACAGTATTTACAGGTTTAATAAGGCACTGGTTCCCAAAAAAGAACACAAATTAGTCTTTTGTAAAAATCTTTACATTGTCAAACTTTCTTCAAAAGAAATAACATTGTGCTAGAGAAGGGAAAGCAGTTGTTAAACATTATTTTTTCTTGAATTTTTCCTCTCCCACTCTGACTGCTATGCAAAGAATTCTCTACCTACATTTCCTTCAGTGTCTTTACATTTGAAAAACAGAGTCTCAATCCTGTTTGCACTGAAATCCTTATCACTGAAATCTATGGGAGCAAAGTCAGCCGTAATCAAGGTGGGCTTTGAACTCACTAAAACTAGAAGTTACATTCTGAACAATTTACGGCTGCACATGTGGCAACATAAATGTAACAACGTGAACTCACTGTACATGCTGGCAGCTTAGCAATCACGGTTTGAGTGTTGCATAAAATTAACCATGCACATGGGAACTCAAATGCCACACTTCTAAAACAAACTGCTTACAAAAGAATGATCTGAACCATTTTCTGTCCTTAAGGACATCATCCTCTATAACAGCACTGACGTGAATTGGGTTAGTGTGAGATTGAGGTCAAAATTTGGCCTCTCGAGTCAGAGGGAAAAGTGAGACAGACATCAGCTACCTTATAGCAGAGCCTTTGTAAATTCAGCTGTGTCACCTCATATCCTTTTTTCTCTATATGGCACTGCTGCTGTGATTTGTCAGTTTCTGTATTTTCATAAATAAATACTTTGTTTCATTTAGTGCTTTATCTTCCATAATATTTTACTCTTAAACGACATACTGGAGTTATTCCAGACTCCCAACTGAATATATATATATATATATATATATATAATATAATATATAATTATATATATATATAAAACATATAAACCTGAACATCTTAACATACAAACGTTATATGACCTACCAACTGTTATCTTAGAATCCCTTTATTTCAGGAACAAAACATTAACATCCATGCATCTAAAACACATTAGGACCATCAACAACTGACTGAAATAATGCCTTCTTTCTGACATGTACGAAGGGCATCTGTTTCAGTATGCTCTGAAGATTTAAACCTGCTAAACAGTGAGCTGGCACTGCACCAAAACAAATGTACTTTAGATCTTCCAAAATGTGTTTGAGGAAAATAAATAAGGGGCAAAAGTGATCTAGAGAGCTTTTAAAAAAAAACAAGTGAGGATACCTTAATATAAGAGGGATGCACATGTCCCTCTATTGGAGAAAACTGGAGAAGGAAAACCTCTGAACTATGACTGCTAGAAAATGTGATCTTCCAGCTTTCATCTCTGCAATACAGGGTTTACCTGCTAGAAACCCACAGTGGTAACGAGTGAAACATGCAGAAATTGACCCCAGGAATTTGCCCTCCTTCAAAAAGGAAAGAAATATGCAGGCACTAAGAGACGTTTACATGGCAGAAGAGACATCTACTAAGGAAATAGCTGAGCAGAGACTACTGGGATGAACCCCCCTGAGTTTTAAGAATAAGAGTGTTCAGCTTCATCACCCCTGATCATCTTCTAATCCCTTTTCCAGGGAGCATCTGAGGTGGTTCTTACTGAAGTGTAAAATTGGGAATAACTTGTTCCACTTCACTAGAGTTACACCACAATTGCAGAAGTGGCAGGGAAAGAACTTGACACTCAGGTATTTGCTCATTCTGTAACAAGTTCCCTTCATACTTCATTGGAATAAGCTCTTCAGGATTGCTGTGATTTGGTAAGGCACAGCACTATGAGGATTTGTTGTCCACCAGTCAATGTGGGGACTCCCACCTATAATGTGGGTAGTTACAAATTCATCTCCTTTCTCTTTTCACTCCCTCAAATGTGGAAGATATTCATAAAGGGGTTGCATTTTTAACTCCATTATCTAATCACCAAAAAAGGGATGATTTATAGTAGAAGTCTCCAGTCTCAGTGCACTGGGGACCTTTAAAGTATGGCTGCTGAAGTCAACAAGAGGCATGTGTCTAATTATGGTCAGAAATTAATTATTAATTCCTGGAGAATCTCTTCCGTGTTTATTACTATTCCTGGGTGAGAGTTCCCTACTCTGTATAGAGGCACAGCCAGAGAAACTTCAGAAGAAGCTTACCATTTTTTAAATTCCTCTGCTCAAACTTTTAAACACCTAGTCTGGACGTTTCACTGACTATCTTGAACCGTGCACATTTTTCTGTATCAGCCTGAAAGTATAAAATGGTAATTTTTCAACCTATAAATACCTTCAAGAGAGCAGTGAAGCTGAACACCAATTACATTTGCCTAGGTACCATAAATAAATCAGTTTTGTCTAGAAAAGGGAGAAAAAAAGTTCTACATGAATGGTGAGGATACATCTAGCATGTCAATTATTTTGACTCTGAAGAAGGCTTAGTACAATCAAAGCAGTGCTTGCAACAATTATTTCAAAACAAAACTGAACACAGCCTAAGAAAACAAGAGACAAAAAGGAAAACAGGCAAAAAAGAGGGGTCAGGAAGTTTCCCCTTTTTCAGCTGAGCTTTGCCCAAATTCTGAGGAAAAATAGAAGAATCAGTAACTGTCCCAACTAAAATGTTTCACACAGGGTATTGCACCCTTGTGTAATCTATCATCTCCCAACTAATGAATTTCAAGCATTCCTATAACCCCTATATCCATGGAAAGAAATCAGTAAGTAAGTCTGGTGAATATATGTCAAACTACAGTCATGCTTTAGAAAGTCCTCTCCCCATGAATTTACCATGACTGGTGAGTCCCACAGTCCTGTGGCAGTCCTATGACTAAACACGGTCTCCTAAAGCCTGAGGGGTGACTGCAAAAGCATTTAAACTAAAGAGCTGGCTAACACTTCATGTCAAGATTTTCAGAAACAGATGTCTAAATGGCTCTTAAAAGCTAAATGGTGGGTTCCAAAGGTGCTGACCACCTAATGACACCAAAAATATAATGGAAACTGTTGGGTGCACAACAATTTTGGTTAAGGATCTAAAATACAGATTTAGGAACCTAATTTTAGGCATTCACATTTTTTAAAACATCACCTTTGGGTTTTTTTGTTAATTTTCTTCCAATGCCTTCAGTTACCCATATCAACGTAAAAAAAATAGCAAAAGCCACAACATTTCCAGACTTTCCTAATGTCAGAAATTTCAACTTTTAGTTGAATGTTAGGAACGTATCGAAGTACTAGAGAGCAGTATTGGAGGCTGCGATAGGGGGCACTAGAGTATAGTTTCATATGCATATAAAGCTGGGGAGGTCAGGGGGTAGTGATAGCACCTGATAATGGTCAGAGTAAAACAGTGATTTCAACAGTCTTTTATGTATGACACCAAGAAAGAATCCAAAGCAAAAATATTATCCCAATGGTCTAGTGTTCCTTTGAGTAGTAATCACAGAATATTTCTTCATTAACAACTGTAAAAGGCAACATTCTCCATTTAGGTAGACAAAAAACAACTCTCACTATAATGGGAGAAATCTTGGACCAAATTCTTCATCCCTCACTCATCCCGCTGACCTCAGTGGGAGTTTTGGTTGAAAGAGGAATGCAGCATGAAGCCCAATAGTGCATACATAAATCTCAACCACAAGATTTGAAAACTATCAGCAGCTCCTTCTTTTCAGTCTTTATCATCAAGAGGTAATTAAGTAAACCCAATAAATTTAAAGAAGGATAAATCCCACTATAGGTGGGCCTTCTTCTTCCTCCCTCAAAACGTTCATGTTTCGTTCACTTGCTAAAAAGAACCCAGAATACACGAAACACAAACCTGAGTGAAAATGTCTTCTTTTTTCATGAATGGAAGAACTCAAATCCTTCCTTATGTTCATTTTACAATGCAACATCTTTCTGCTAGGCAACGTTTTCATATGTGGTTTCTAGCAGTTTCATTCTCCAGTGATTTCTCTGGTAAATAAAAAACTAACAAGAAGTTCTAAACTCGTGCTTTAGCAAGCCTGTTCCTTTCGTTCCCATCAATACAAAAATTCTTTATTTTTCAGTGAAAAAAATGCTAGAAAACTGTGTGCTTTTTTTAACCATCCTATAGCCTTGTCCAAGACAGCCCCACAACAGAACCAGAAGCACGAAGAATGTTAAAAAAAGTGACACAAAACTGCTTTTGCTCTATGGCTTCTGATCATCAGAAATACAGTAAGTTCTGCCTGTAAAAGGCCACCTGCAGTAATTCAGGAGAGTGGTCTTTCTACACAGGCAATCTTTCTAACCAGGCTATAGCTACAATTTGAGATCAAAACTCAGATACGTGCAGCTTTGAAAGTGGTCTCTGTATGTAGGTGGCTTTTAAGACAGTTTTCATTACAGCTTTTTTTAACTTCACAGCCTGTTCTCTGTTGGTTTGTTGGAGTGCAATAGTTTCCAAAAATGGGGGAAAAAATAGTCTCTTTGTTTTAATTTTCAGGCAGTTTCTTCTGAATTTTTAATGTAATAATATAAGTCTTTTTTAATTCTAACCAAAAGTTTTATTTTCATAAAATTTAAAGCAGTATCTTTTTTAAACAATCAAAAAATAATAATAATAATAAAATAATAATTATCATGAGCTTTCACAGAAAGCAACATGCATAATCTTGAACCAGTTATTCAAACTGTATTTCCCAAAGTAAACAAGGGCACATGAGCCTCTTGTGATCTTGTATATCACAAACTCTGCTGATTTTGCAGAGGATACTCTCCTCAAAAGCTATCAGCCAAAACCTATAGTTGTTCTGAAGTACGATTGTGTGCAAGGAACATATTACTGAGGTCTTTTGATTCTTTTTTTCTGTCCTGTGACTGTAAAAGAAAGTCCATGGTATGGGCTTTTGCAAGACATGTCTTTTGTGGAATCAGAGTTTAATGTCCTGTGATTCTGACATTTTGGCAAGTGTTTTCTTTACTCGCAGGGCTGTGAGTCGGGAAGCAGGGTTGTGAGCCCAACACTCTGTCATGAGTTTTCCCATTTGTCGTAGGCACTATGGAAAGAAAAGATGACAAAGAATCATATCTGGGTCAGCTGGAGGCAAGACTAGTGTTGATGACTATCCTAAAAAATCAAAGAAAACCAAATCTATTTTAAAGGTAATGCTGGGTGCCAGGAAGCAAAAGAGCCCACAAACACCTTGGGTGACATTTATTTTCTGTATATTAATTGCCATCCTCAGCACATGCTGATGTGTTTAAATGTTTATGACAAACTGGATGCCATATTTTGCTAACAGATAAAATCATCACAGGTGCACTTTTTCCACCTCCCATGCTCAAGCCAGTGAGGAAAACTTCTCCGATAATTTCCCCATAACAAGGATTACATAAACTTGCAGAATAGGGATTCATGATGGGTGTGTAGGGGGTGAGAATTCGCCCTTCTTACTCTGCGCTAGGACCCCATGGCTTCAGCACAACCCAAAAGTAGTAACTTTTCCAACCTTTAAGCTGGAATGGCAGCTGGTCCTCAGAGCCCTCGTGCAGAATTTCTGTGTCATGCAAGTCTATCCCATTCAGTGCTCATTACCGTAGTATAATTGGATTTGAGAGACGCTCTCCTACCTGCTACAGTGATTTCCTCTATGACAGCCTATTTGGGGCAAGCTACAGCTTCTACTATGGTAAAGGGAGATGCAGAGAAATGATGCAAAGCTATTCTACCTACCTTTTCCTCCCAGATACAAAGGACTCATGTAGGCCAGGGATTTTCAACCTTTTTGGGTCAAAGTAGCCCCGGCAGCCAAACAGAGTAGGGGGATGGGGTGGTGTACAGCTGAACGTGGAACAACGACACCCACCGTGTGCAACCTTCCCCTGGCCCTCATGTCCAGCAGGGCAGGTGGCACCTGCACGGGATGATGCATAGCAGTGCTATGTCCCCACCTGCCCACATGTACACGCTAGGATCCTTTCAAGTACCCCCGGGGTTACGCCTACCCCCGGTTGACAACCCCTATGTAGGCCATTTCACCAGAGTGAAGATCATTGTGTTTGCATAAGGTCCCTCAGAATTTAAACTTGTGGAAAACTGTATTGCTGTAGCATAAACAAGTATTTTTTTAAACAAACTCCCTGATACATGTTAGGGCTATAAAGGATTTTCAGGGGAAAATCATTATGGATTTAAAAGATTTAGCCTGGGAGAAAGTTAGGGAGTGTGTTCTCTATCATAGTGTTTTTCACCACCTTCATGTATCTTTTCTCTAAGATATTAGGAAGAATGGAACGAAACAAATATGAGCATAAAAATCACAACAGCTTTCATTAACTATTCATCTGAACCCAACTAGCCTACCTAAAACCAGCCAAGCAGTCTTTTTTTTGAAACTGACTTAGCTAAAAGGTATTAGTAACATACGGCTATGTGCAATAATGTACTGGTTTTGCCGCTTGCTAAACAGCCAACTCAAAAACCTGCCAAGCACCCCACATGCCACAATACAGCCAGAATATAGTTATTCCCTATGCTTTAGTTTCTAAGCATCTGCACTAAAACAGAGCTCTTTGGGTACATTCACATGGGACACAAAATGAAGTTTCCTTTAGGTTGTGGTCAGTGGCAGTGAAAGACAGGTATGGGGTTCTCAGATAGTTCCCCCACTACATTAAACAAATGCTCTTATTTCCAAGGGTAGGGGGAAGGGAAGAGAGAGAAAGAGAGAGTTTGTGCGTGTATGTGCATGTGTGCTTTTCATCTGACACTCCCAGATTGTTTACAATTCTTGTAGCTTAAATCTTTTATTTAATTGCAGAATACTCATGCAAACATTGCTATTCCCAAATCACAGCTGTCTGCTACAGTAATAGCATTACACGGTACCACTTAACAAGATTAATGACCTCTGTACAGCATCACTAAAGCAGTTGGCAAGTTGGTTTGTGGTTCATCAATTATTGGTCTACTGATTCCAAAACACAGTTTTCCTTCATTATAAATTTTCAGTGGAAAGAGCACAGACCTTCTCCTGCCTTCAAAACTTTATTTCGTTAAAAAAATGCTAGTTTACCTTGGAAAGCAGTTTCATCTTTTGAATAAGACACATATTCTCACTCCTATATTTAGGTGCAGAGGGAGGTATTTGATATTGTAGGAGTGAGTTACGTGTAACACTTTTCTTTTACTATGCTGTAGTCTTGCATGCAAATAGCAAAGTGAAGCTTACTAGAATCATGCTTCTAGGTCTGTACACCTGTGATTACAGGCAAATGCTATACACCGATTTGCTTCCATAGCAACAGAAGCAATGTTCTTGAAAAAAAGGGCTAATGAGAATTGTAGCTCTGATTTAAAACAAACACATGCTGATGTTGTCACTAGTACCCTGCATATAGATCAATTTAACAAAATTGATCCTGACACAAAAGGGAAGAGAAGTGTAAGAGAAGAACAGAGATATAACATACAGACTGAGTGCATTCAGCTTCTGCTATGTTCTTCCGGTAGGTAATATAAACATAACGCACCTTTCTGCAAATACTTCAAGCCAGCTCCTCAGGGGCTTCAGGTTTTTGGAATTTAGCCCACTATCCCAAATATTTGGTACAGAAGTAAAAATCAATGATAAGATTTCCATTGCCTCTAACAGTAATGGTGTAAAGCCAAAAGATAACATTTTGGGAATTTCTTCTTTTAGCCCATTTATTCTTACCTAAATCTTCACAGCCTTTGGCCCAAACTGATCATACGCATATAAGCCACTGTATTTTAAAGGATATCTTACCTCATCGCTACTCCATCTATTTGGGAATGAGGGACGAAGCCTCTTGCTGCACACAATCTCACGCATGTCCTCATATGAGGGGTCACTAGGCACCAGATCGTGGTATGGAAGCTGGTACTCTTCAACAATCCCTGAAAGACACATTTTCCAGCTGCATTATAACTACAAGAGGCCATGTGTTCTACTACCCCATTTCTCTCCATTTTAACTGTTCATAACATTTTGCACTTTCTTTATGCAGACAACAGCTGTGCAATATCACGTATGTTAATGGTTTTCATTTTAGTTCCATTCTCCTCTTAGCCATGGGAGTTCCTTCAGATATTCAAGCAGGAGAATAGAGAGTGCAGCACTTCATTCTGGAATTGGAGTTAATTTTGGCCCTTTCCTGTTGCTGTTTGTTGTCATGTGGCTGAACCTCCACACACCAAGCACAGAATGACTCCCCCATCTTTCAGTTCTTCACTGGAATCAATTAACTGCTGCTTCTACTTTCCAGACCTTCTGTCTTCAGACACTCATCTTTCTAAGGTGGTTCTTAGTGTATTTCATAAGTGCTGTGGCAAGAGGTACAATGGGAGGCAAGATACTCATATATTTCCATCCAAGATGAAAAGCATCTCCTCCGAAAGAACTCCCAAATCCCCACTGTCCCAGAATGGGAATCCAAAATTCACTCCGTTATCAAGCTCCAAGATTAGAATTTTTATTGCTAGGTTAAAACAAGTGTCTAAATTTGAACGATTACATTCACCTTCTCACTTGAGAAAATACCTATCTTTCTCCCAACTGATGATGAAACCACCCCATAAGCAATGTGGCTGCCTATACATGTGCTTGGAGGTGGGCCATTTTAAGAACAGTTCCCAGACATGTATTATGTTACTTTGCATTTCAAAATGACTGTGGGCTGCATTAACTAAAGCTCATTCGATGAGCTTTAGTTAGAGTGCCCCTGCAGCCATTTTGGAAAGCATGGGGGCTTAATGCTTGTGATGCTAGAACATTGTATTTAGAAAGTGGAGCAGATTTGATTGAGTTTGTTCATTTGCATTTTAATTAGAACATGAAAAAGCACATCTATTGGCAGCCACATATTAGTTGTATATGCAATATAACTGTCCATATAGGAGCAGACAGAGAGCTAATCTAGCAGCCACTGAGAATATCACTGTACTACTTATTAATGTCAGCTATATCAACGGGTTAAGGCTAGGTGAATTCTGGACTTTTTGGTTCTGTGGCCAAACACAAAAAGTAGAAACAAATAGTTTCAGGGAAAAAAACAAAAACAAAAACAAAACACATTTTAATTGAACCTGACACATTTTCTTCGACTGTCTCTACTCAAAATGTTTTGTTTTGTTTTTATGCTGTTTAAACTTTTCTAACCTTTTTAAAAATTTGGGACATTTTCCCATTTAAGTTAACAACATTTTCATTTTGAAAATAGCAAAGTAATATAGTAAAATCAGGTTTGTCATTCCCAGGAGACTGATGGTGATAATTATTTATCCATCACTATCAGTTGTTAGTTTTGCATGCCAAATCGAGATAAAGTAAGAATTATTTTTGACATTTATAATGAAGGAAAAAAAAATTGAAGATGCAGAGTGCAAATTGTATGCACTCTAGTTTCCTCCTTGAGAACCACATGATTATACAGGTAAATGCTTAATGTATAATTTCTTACTATAAAAATTTGGTGCTCACCATATAATAATTACAAGATTATGACAGAAGATAACCAAGAGTGCATCCGTTCACTCAGCAGTAAAGTAGAAAATATTTCTGCAACATGTCTGCTCAGTGTCTATGTTTTGTTGAACCAAGAAAAGGTGGTAACTATCCAATGCTTAGCAAACATCAGTTTGCTCAACAGGTGCCATGAAGGGCATAAATCAGTAACTTCGAAGCCAACTAATTATCTGGAGAAAACTGCTTTATGATTTAGTGTTTGTATAAAGAATTACATGGTACCAGATGATGAATTAGCCAAAGTGTGTCATATACAAATCAATAAGACTCTGGTGGGGATGCAGTGCACTGACCAATAAGATGATATGATGATGAGTTATCCCAGTGAATAACTGTAACAGGGTACTGCCCCAGGGATGGCTGTGATGCCCCTGGAGCCAGGCCCTAGCCTTGCAGATGTTATCAGTCATTGGGCATTAAGCCCCATTTGTCCA
The DNA here is from genome assembly GCF_052110815.1 of Crocodylus siamensis. Taxonomy (NCBI): domain Eukaryota; kingdom Metazoa; phylum Chordata; order Crocodylia; family Crocodylidae; genus Crocodylus; species Crocodylus siamensis. Next base: position 152,004,213 of record NC_143396.1, on the reverse strand, counting down.
ATCCAGTCAATCGCTCATCCATAAGCCTTTAGCCCCAGTGTCAACTGCAGTCAATGTGGGCCCCTAAACATAGAACGGTCTCTGCTGTTCTGCGTGCACACGCACGCGCGCGCGCACACACACACACGTAATACTAGGGAGAAGCAGCTGGTCATGGTTCATGGGGGTACCAAGGACACTGGAAAGTGCAGGAGAGAGGTCCTAAAGCTAGGAAGGAGGTTAAAGTCCAGGACCTCCACAGTGGCATTTTCTGAAATGCTTTCTATTCTACACACAGGGCTAGATGTGATAGCTAGAAAATGGTATTTCGAGGTTTGCTTTTGGGAATTGGCTTGTAGGTAAAGTAGATACTGCATTAGAACAATGGTTCTGGGGAACAGCAAAGGTTAATTCATTTCTAAAGCCTGTTTGTAACAAAGTTTCCTTCAAGGCCTACTGTGATTGACACAGGCAAGCAGCAAGCAGACACACACACAGGCTGGGAAATTGAAGACATGGACCACAGTGTTTCATAAGGGACTCTTATGCATTGGCTAGGTAACAGTGCCCAACTGCAGGGCCGTTGGGATTTCCAGTTTTGGTAAATGGACTGAATTAGAAGGACACTAGTAAAAGCCCAAATTAGGATGTGTACATGTGATGGGTTTGTGAAACAAAGGAATATACTGACAGGACAGAATGTAGACAGTATTATGACCACAGAGAGACCAATCAATAATGCCCAGAGATACAGAGTCATCGGAGGGGAGAAAGTATATAAAAGAAGGGATTTCAGAGCAGTAAAGGGTCCCTGAGAGGGAAACCTGAGACCACCATGGACAGAGGGCACACCACCAGCCCATCTCACCCATGCCACTGTGGGGCGTGGGTCTTGGCCTTTGACCTCTAGGCTGCTGACATGTGACATTCAAGAGAACCTCAGAGCGAAGCTTGCAGGCTGGCCAGCTGTACCTTAACTCTGTGAAGCCTGGGGCTGGTAGATACAGAATTGTTTGCATGTATCTGTTATTACTGTGTATCAATAAAATTCACCTATTATTGAATGGAGAGGTCATGGCCAGTCTGACAGTTTGGGTATGCCTGGAGCAAGATGTTTGGGTCATAAATCCAGTGTCAACATAGATGTTACCCATCATTGGTTGTTAAGTCTTATTGTCCAATCCAATCAATCTCTCATCCATGAGAACTTTAGTTCCAGTGTCAACTCCAGTCAGTGCAGACCCCTAAATGTAGAGTGGTCTCTGCCACTCTTCACACACACAAAATACTGGGGAGGAGCTGCTGGTCATGGTTCATGTGAGTACCAATGACATGGGGAAGTGTAGGAGAGAGGTCCTAGAGCTAGGCAGGAAGTTAAAGTCCAGAACCTCCGTAGTAGTATTTTCTGAAATGCTTCCCATTCCACATGCAGGGTCCAAGAGACAGGCAGAACTCTACAGTCTCAATGCATACAAGAGATGATGGTGTCAGGAGAAGAGGTTTAGGTTTATCAGGAACTGAGGAACTCTTGAGACAGCAGGAATCTATGCAGAAAAGATGGGCTCCACCTGAACCAGAACGGAACCAGACTACTGGCACTAAAGATTAAAAAGGCCATAGAGCAGTTTTTAAACTAAAAAGTGGAGGAAAGCTGATGGGTATGGAAGAGCACACAGAGTGGGTTGATGTAACCCCAAAAGGGGGGCATCATGTAGACTCTGTACTGTGTTGAGAAGGACAGTAGGGGAATAAAAAGTACAACTGTAGATAATAGTGAGGATAAATTATATTTTTATAGTGTCAAACAAATAGCATGAGCAGTAACAGGCAGCTGAGCAAAGACAAAATGTATAGACTGGGCAAACCACTCTAATACATAACTTTAGGAAGGAAAATTATACAAAAATGAAGAAGTTAGGTAAAAAGAAGTTTAAAAGAGCAGACAAAAGCTTAGAAGACCTGCAAGCAGCTTGGAAGCTGTTTAAAAATACCATATTAGAGGCTTAGGAAAAGAGTATCACACAAATAAAAAAGGATACAAAACAGTCCAATAAAACCCATGCATGGTTTAATAGCAGAGGTAAGGAGGGCAATCAAGGCAGAAAGGGATCCTTTAAAAAATGGAAGGCATACCCAAATGAGGGAAATAGGAAAGTTCCCAAACTCTGGCAGGTCAAGTATAAAAGTGAAATAAGGCAGGCTAAAAAAGAATTTGAGGAGCATTTAGTAAAAGATGATAAAGTTAATTATAAAAACTTTAAAAAGATACACCAGAAGCAGGAAGCCAGCTAGAGAATCAGTGGAATGGCCAGGGTGTAAAAGGTGAATTCAGGGATGATAAGGCAACAGCAGACAGCTAAACAAACTCCCCTTTGCATTGGTGTATATTACAGAAGATACTGGGGAAATCCCCATGCCAAATCAATCCTTTCTAGTAAACAGGTCTGAAGAGTTCGACCACGTTGAAGTAACAACAGAGGACATTTTGGAACAAACTGATAAATGAATGAATTTTATTAGTAGATGTTAAGAATCATGAACCAAAAAAGATGACAAAGCCAGAAGGGTAATACAGAGTGCCCGAGCAAGGGCCTAACATAAGAGGGATGGGGGTGAGGAGGGGAACTCAAATAGGTTACAGAAAATACAATCTTAGCAACTGAGTATGGCTAAAATGAAAATACAATGTTAGCCTGGTGACTAGTAAGACGCTAGGACCAGATGGCAATCAACCAAGAGTTCTGAAGTGAAATTTCAGAACTGCTGGCAACATGTAATTTATTGTTACAAACAGCACCCCCCCCACCCCAGTCAGAGGATTGGCAGGTTGCCAACACAACACCCATCCTCAATAAGGGCACTCCTGGGAACTACGGAGTAGCAAGTCTCATTTCCTTCCCTGGTAAGTTGGTAGAAACTATAATAAAGAATAAAATCAACAGTCACAGACAAATATGATCTGCTGGGAAGAGTCAACACGGTTTTTGTAAAGGGAAATCCTGCCTTACCAACCTGTTGGAGTTCTTTGAAGGTGTCATCAAGCACATGGACAAGGGGGATCCAGTTGACATAATATACCTGGACTTTCAAAAAGCAATTTTCAAGGTTCTTCACCAAAGGCTTTTAAAAATCCTGCACTGCCATGGGATTGCATGGAAAGTTCTTTTGTAAAGTAAGAGCTGATTAAAAGATAGGAAGCAAAGGGTTACTTTTCAAGACAGAGGGATATCAAAAGTGGAATCCTGCAGGGATTTGTGCTGGGCCCTATTTTGTTTAACATTTTCATCAATGATCTGGAAATGAGGCTGCACAGGGAAATCTCCAAGCCTGCAGATAATATCAAATTATTCTAGGTAGTCAAGTCTCAAGCTGATGAAGAGGCGATGCAAAAAGATCTCACCAAACTGAGTGGGCAAAAAAATGGCAGATGAGTGTCAGTGTTGACAAGTGCAACATAACGCATCCGGGGAAAAATAACCTCAAATATATGTATACAACACTGGGTCCTGAACTAGCTGTTACAATGCAGGAAAGAGACTTTGGGGTCATTTAGAGTTTTATAAAAATGTCAGCTCACTGTTCAGCAGTGACCAAAGAAGCCAGTAAAATATTGGGCATCATTAAGGAGGGAATTAAAAACAAAATAGACAACATCATTATGCTGTTATACAAATCCCTGGTGCACCCACATCTTGAATATTGTTTGCAGTTCTGGTCTCAAAAGGGATGTAGTAAAATTAGAAAAATAGCAGAGAAGGGCAACCAAAATGACCAGGGATATGAAGCAGTTGCAGTACAATGAGAGACTAAGAAGGCTAGGACTCTTCAATTTGGAAAGGAGTAGGCTGAGGAAGGATATGATAGAGGTCTATAAAGGAATGAAGGGTGTGGACGAAGAGAACAGGGGACTGTTATTTACCAAGTCCCAGAATCCTAGAAGTAGAGGATATCTGCTGAAATTAGTAGGTGGTAGTTAAAGCCAGAAGATAAAGCACTTTTTTATGCAATATGTGTTTGATTTGTAGAAATTACTGCCACAGGATGTGGTGGAGGCAGACAGCATAGCCAGGTTCAAAAAGGGACTGGATTAATTCATGGATGATATTCCTCAGTGGCTATTGAACAAAATGATTGGAGATGTTTCCTCTGCCATCCCTAACCTAATAAATGGTGGATGCCAGGGAGGATACTGAATGGGGGATAAATCTCTCAAGAAATTTCCAATTCAGTGCTCTCCCTGTATAGCATCTGCTTCTGCCACTTTTGGAGATAGAATACTGGGCTAGATAGACCATTGGTCTGACCCAGTATTGCACTTCTTATACTCTTTATACATATAATCATTTTATTGATTACATACACCCCTTTTTCCCTCCAAACCATAAGAATTAACAAACTGAAGTGTGCCTAATTCTCCTATAAGAAAAATACACAGCGGGTACATCTACATGCCCTGTTAATGCACAGCAATAAACTCTGGTGCATATTGCAGAGTTTATTGCACCTGAGCACTGCATTTGAATGTGCAACCTGGGACCACAACACACTGAGCCAGGTTGGAGCAGCCTCGGCTGGAAGGGAGCCCAGGGGGTCAGCCTGCCAGCCCTGGTCCACTCCAACCTGGCTCAAAGTGCTGAAGAGGGGCTGGCTGGGGCATGAGGGTGCTCTAGTGAGGAGCTAGCCAGCAGATAGCCCCTGCACTGAAGCACTCTCATGCTCCAGTCATCCCTGTACATGTCTAAACACGTGTTGCTGTGCGCTAAAAAACTCCACTGCCGCATACTGCTTGTATTTACAAGAACTAACCTGCGGCAGAGTTTATTAATTTACTGCATCCTAATAAATGGTGCACATGTAGATGCGGAAACATTTACTGTGGAGCTAATTAGTTAGCTCTGCAGTAAACATCTTGTGTAGACATACCCAGTAATTACAGTAGCCCAGATGCTGTAATTGCTTGCAGATTATTGCTCTTTAATAGTGATCACTAGGTGCTAAACCTTAATAATACTTTTTATTATATTTATCAATATTATCATCAAGAATAGTACTTACTTCCCTCCACTCATAATTGGGGAATAAATATACTATCTCAGATATTCCAATGTTGTAGTAGAGCATGCTGTACTTCTCATCAAGAAAGTACTTTGCAAACAATTAATGGTTGCATCCTTGTACCATTTCCCTTACATAAATAATGTTGGTTTACATTACTATAATTGCTTTCATAAAAAAGCAATGCAATGGGCTTTATATACTATAAATACAGAGATCAGTTCACCCACCACTGAAATATAGCTCTTCTTCTAGGGTGAAAATACAGCAGGCATTCTACACCAGTAATGATGCACTGTATTTCTTCTGGAAGCAGTGTGATGGGTGGAGCAGTGAATCGTGACATACTCTACTCTTACTCGGCTCCTAAACTGCTGTGTGACTATGGGTAAATTACTTCACTTCTGTGTCTCAGCTTTCTACTGAAAGATAATGTTATTTAAATTCCTGTGTATTGCCCTTTCCGATCTACAGTATAAAGTGTTCTATAGGAGCTAAATATTACTGTAATTTTAGGTGGAGAAGCAAAACTATTTCTATAAAAGAACACCAGGATGAGTGTAAGAAGGTAAATGTAATTGAAGTTACTACACTAAAAATTATATTATTACTAAATCATTTGAGAGAAATATGTAACAAAAGCAAAAGAAACCTAAATCACTATAATAAAATCAGGAATTGATGGGGAACTGTTGATGTGTTTTCTCGTTTACTGGCCAGCAATCTATCTGGGATTTGGACCTCACAACATACACATAAATGGACTTAAGCCCTGATCTTTCGATTGGACAGATCTTATGGCCCACAGAAAGCCTTACTGTCTTCCTATAGCAACTAATTGTAAGGCTGTAGCTTCCTTCAGTAAGTAGTTTGCTTATAGGATTAGGGCATATTAATTACACTTAAAACATGAGCCTCTGCACATTCAAGCAGGAAAATGTGCTAAGTGTGATCAGCAGACAAGGTTCTTTGGGGAAATCCAATATCTTTTATTAGACCAAATAAGAGAGTTGGGAAAATCCTTCTTTGCAAGCTTTCAGGTACAAACACCCTTTTTCAGGCTCTAAGTGTGATTGTGTCATAGCAGAGATACAACTTTTAGTGGGAGGAGTATCTGCAGATTGTACTATGTAACACGTTTGCCATCATATGACTGGTCTATGGAGATAACATAAGTTCAAAACAGGTGCTGTGTGGGGGCTGGGACCAATAATCAGCTGACTGTCAGTTCTAGCCCTGGCACCACAGCAGAGCTGGTTGAAGACTTGTGTGTGATGCTGTAGCTGGGGCTGCACTAGCGCTGATTCAAGACTGGTTTGGTGCCAGGGCTGGGACTGACAATCAGCTGGTTGTTGGCTCCAGCCCAAGCACTGCATCAGCTCTGGTTCAAGATTTTGGTGCAGTGCTGTGGCTGGTACTGACAAACAGTGAGCTGTGCATGTTAGAGACCATAGCAAACATACTGTGCAACTGCTCAGAACACATTCTAAGTTTAATACTGCACAGCTTTATCATGTATTAAGTGTCCCATGCAACAAGGCCCTTAGGCATAAGCTTTACCAGAAAGTAAGTCATAACCAGGTAGGATCAAGGTATGTACTTTGGCTACCATAAGGCTGTAGCTTGATGCAGGTGACAGATGGGTAACTCCGAGTTGCAATACTATAGAACAAGTGGTAAACAAGTGTAGGAAAGCAGCTGATAGAAAACAAAATAGAAACACTGCAAACAATTGTTCAGGAAGTAGAGGATGTTGTTTTGAATGGAAAAATAGAATTTTAGGTGGCATGGTGAACAACGAAGTGGAACTTGTACTAATGACTGTGAAGTAAATTGGATGATTACCTGTGTAAGATGGGGACCCTAAAAAGGTAAGGGTTAGAAGTCAACTTAAGGAAAAGGGGATGTCATCATCTTCATCTATATTTACATATCCCAATGCAAATACAAAGTACACATTAATGAAATATGAAAGAAATAAGACTTCTGGTGCTGCACATTTCAAGAGGACATTTCTAACTGGAGAAAACACCACCTGTCTCACCTGCTCCAAGTCTTTCCCTCACATGGTATAACATAAGTCACATGAACGCTAGATGTTCTATATTGGTTTTCTCTCCCTTGTCTGTTCACAGCTGTGCTGTTTTACTCAGGCTTGCTATAAAGTGTGTTATCATGGAATGCTCTGTTTAATGACAACCTTGCAATTACTGCAATCAGGAAGGTGGACTCTTGCATGCTAAATTTTAACTGACACACAATTCAATTCCAGATTAGGCTACAAATACTTGGCTGGCAGATGTCAGAAAAGAAGAAGTATGCTGTGGGTATGGCAGGATTTAATAGGTGCCACTTGTTCCCTTTGTTGATTCCTGGGTCTTGGGTTTGTTTCTGTCAATCTTGGAAGCAATGTGTGGGCTTTTTTCAAAGAGGACATGCAAGGAACAAGAGTCATTTTCATAATGTTTGTTTCCTCTTTGCACTTAAACCTTAATCATGTGTTAACCACAAAAACAAACAAATCCTCCTGTTTTCTTTCTGCTTAAACAACAGAGTGTCCCTGTTCTAGCAGAAATGTTTACTGCTTTGAAAGAGCCAGTAAATGAGCTGCAAATTCCCACCACAGTGATGAACCACTGCATCTTTAAAGAGCCTATTAAAATACAGTGTAAATCTTTGCTGTTAAACTAGGACTGATTGAGATTAAAAAACCCCCCAAAAAACAAAAAAACTCTGCCTCAATGGAAACCTAATAGGTGTTTATCCAAGTTAGTTTATTACAACAACAGCTATTACCCAGAAAGAAAGGTTGGAATAGAAGCTTTTGATTATAAATGAAAGTAGTGAGAAGCCATGCCTTAGTGAGAAACAATGAATTTGCCATTTACCTCCTGATACACATCTCCTTGCTATCTCCCAGAGGATAAGGCCAAAACTATACATGTCAGCCATGATGTAAGACTGAAAGTGATTTCTGTTCAAGCTTTCATCCAGCACCTCAGGAGGCATATAGCGTTTTGTTCCTACGCGGGTGTTTGGTGGGATGTCGACCTCGTTAGTATCACTAAAAGAAAAAAAAAGAAGATTCAAACATGTAATTATGCAGCTTGAAATGATCACCTCTGAAAATCCATTTGGATGTGAAAAAAAGGAAAATCCAAACCAAATCCATTCTTCGTTAAGGTCAAAAGTAATACATAATGTTAATGGAACAATTCTTATAGGGAAAGCTTCTTAGTGTGAACAACGATACATCTTAAAAGGCTTACTTGCCTGAGGCTATATTAAGCATTCAAATGCAGAATCACAACAGAGATAAGACTCAACAGGGATGCAGTAACATTTGCAAGATTTCATTAGCATCTGACTAAACTCTACTGCTGGTGATAACAATCAAATCTTCATTAAATGTTATTTTCTTAACTTATTCCACCACCTAATGCTTTCCTCTTAACAATTAATGGAGGAAACTAAGTAGCTGGGGCAATATCATTTAACTCTGCTGAATCAGGCCTGTGAGAGGGGCACTATCTTATTCATTACCCTTGATCTCACCTAAACTTTCCTTGCATAGGTGTAAAACACTTGGCTATAATGCCCAACCTCGCTAGACAGACAAGGTTTCAGGTTCAAAAACCCTTCAAAAAAGGGGGTTTGAACCCGAAAGCTTGCTTAAAAATTGTTCTCCAACTATTTAGTTGGTCTAATAAAAGATCAGATTCCCCCAAAGAACCTGGTCTGCCTATGTCCTTAGAACAACATGGCTACAACCTATGCACCCCTGCAACTCGCTAGAAAAACACATCTTGTGTCACACTGACAAAACAGCAAACAGTGGGGATCTAATACATAAGAAAATACAGATGCTTTTAACACACACGACTGGATTTTTTTCTCTCATTCACCCTGCTTCAGCTGTGTCAGATGTAATGGTTTTGAGAAAGAGTAATTTGTGGATTATTTAAAAAAAAAAGCCAGTTGCACTTTCCAGCTTTTGAAACTAAATATTTTACATTGATTTGAAATGACAAAATCTATAGAGTACTACCCACAGATATTAAAATGCCAATCTAATGGAACCTTAAAGAGATGAAAAATTGGTCGCTTACACCGATATTAATGTGTGTGCCATTTGGGACACCTGCATACTTCCTAAAGAAAATGTGATGTAAATCCAGCAGCCTTCATTATTTTAAAAATTCTAAGAAAATCAGTAAACAAGTAGCTGTACTGAAGTCATTTCTTTCTCTCAATACAGTCCTGATTATGCTTTGTTTGAGTGTTGCAAAATTTAGGACTCAACAGCAGAAATAGTTAAACATGTGAAATGAATTTTAGTGCATTTGCAATTAGGGAATTATATTACTGTGTTTTATTCTAAAACAACAAATCATTCGTTCTAATTCTGATTCATACCTTCTGGGCCCATTACAGCAGATAGACTGAGCAACATATATTTGTAAATGGTAAACTGGCTTCCCTGAAAGCACTGAATAGCATCTTTCTAATAAGTGTTGTATTCTATGTACTTGTTCCCTGAAGTATCATTATTACTTTTATCTTCCTTAAAGAAATGCATTCATAAAAGTAAAACCTAACTACATTGATGGGAAAAGCAGATAAGGCTGTATCTGTACTATTAACAAATTCTGTTCAAGATCTTGATTAGAATCTTTGAATATAAGTAAAGGGAGTCACGTTTTGAAACTTAACTTTTTAAGATGCAACTTGCAGATCACACCCATATTTTTATGCTAATTTCCCCCCCCCCCGGTATTATGAACATGCATTTCTACTAGGATCAGGACTGCAAACTCAACCTGCTTGCAAAGAGTCTGAACAAGTGTCAGATGGCAATGAGTGACTTACTCATGGGATTTGTAAAGAAGTCCTACTTGTCTGTTCACCATGTTTAGAAATTGAATTTAAAAGCCATTTCAAAAATCAAATCTATACCTTAGCAGTTTGATTTGTAGGAAATGAAACAAAGAACAGCTCAGAAGAGTGCTTTTCAATAAATTCCTATTAGTTACATGTGCAAATGATCTGCATTAATTTGGCAGTTATTTAGACATTGGAAAGCCTTAAAGGTTTACATATTAGGCTACTCCTTCAACCTGTCTTGGGGCTCTTCAATTTAATATGCAGTTACATGGATCAGTTTGCTACTAAGCAGCATCAATGTGTATACCAGTGCAACTAGCATGCCCATTTAGCTACACAACAGCTCCTTATAAATGAATCATGTTATATGCTGGCTACACCCATCTATATTACACACATTCATATATAGGATAGACTGTAGATTGTAGGGATGTCTCAAATATATAATAGGTACACAAACAATGCACTCACAAATATGCACAGCCACACAAAGAACCTTGGTATATCTCTTTATTGTCCCTTTAACTAAGTAGAAGAAAAGAAAAAAAATTGAAATTTCTGCTCACGTTAGCTAATCTAAGACAGGACAGAATTCTCACGCAAAGCAATGCGCTTCATTTTACTCACCTAATAAACTTAACTGCCAAGCCCAGGTCTGCAATACAGCAGGTTCCATTCTTTTTCACTAAAATGTTCTTACTTTTCAGATCACGGTGGGCAATAGCTGGTTTGCCTTGAGTACTGAAGATCTCAGTGTGCAAGTGGCACAAGCCACTAACAGAGGAATAGGCCAATTTTAGCATAGCTTTTGTATCTAAGGTAGTAGATTTCAGATAATCATAGAGGGAACCATTCTCATGGTAGTCAGTAATAAGATACAACTGAGTCCAAGATCCTGTACCTTTAATATCTGCAGCAATAAACCCTGAAGAAAAAAAAGAGACAAGATTTCAAGGTTTTCAGGGCTTTAATCACCACCTGCAATCTTAAATTGTATGCCTGCCGCTTTGCATTGTTAATTTAGCTACAAGCTCAACTTCCTTCATCACTCCTACATGTAGCCATGCTACATCAGCACATTAAAAATATGCACTATGCTTCATGAAGAAAGAGCCATATAACTGTTACTATCAACAATGCGTCTGAGTGAAGAATGTTTTATGCTAAAGTTTGTCACTGCTTGTTTGTCTAATCTCCAGTGTAATGGTTAACTTGTGATCTGGTTGCTCAGGATGAGAAAAGACTTCATAGAAAGACATTCTCTGCCCCTTGCTTGTGTCAGGGAAGAATACAACAGTAAGTCCTACTTAGTCCTAGGTCTTTCCAGGGATGGAATCATTTGGGGATGGGTGAGGAGGCACTGGATTTTCATGTTGTGGAGAAAACAATTTTTCACTATCCTAATGGAGGGAGCAGATGTCCAAGCTCATGTACAGGAATACATGCACGACTCTCCTCCCCTTACCCACACCCCTCCACACATGCAGCAGCTTGGGGAAAAACAGGCCTCTTGAATATAATCCCACCAGGGCTCCTCTTAGAGCAGTATAGTACCACATTTCCCCCTAGGGAGAGCTCTGCGAAGTGTAAAACCGAGCCTTAAGAAGCAAACAGGATGCAAGCATCCTCAAGCTACCTTCGAAGTTTTACACTGGCAATGCTTTGTGTCAATTTAGTGGTCTTAAGTTTCCTTTTAAGTTTTAAATCCTAGATACATGTGGCAGAACTGGATGTGTGGTTGCTGGGACAACACCTTCTCAAATACAATCATTTTCTATTGCACATAGAACTTTAAAACAGCTTGCTTTGAGACCGTTTGCCCAAAATGAGAAATGTTTTATGGTAACTGAAGAGTGGGGCAGGTACCAAAGAAAAGGACATGAGGTAGTGAATGCAAAGTGACTAAACTAAAAAAATTGCACAACTACATGAGCTCTACTTTTAATGATACTTACCCAAAATGTTTTCATGCCTCATGAGGACAGTTTGATAGATTTCTGTCTCTCTGAACCAGCTGGCCTCCTCTGTGGTGAAGAACACTTTCACAGCTACCTTTTCTCCACGCCACTTTCCCATCCAAACTTCTCCGTAGCGACCTTTACCAATCTGCTTTACCATCTGAATTTGTTTTGCTATAGTTCTTTGGACCTGTTGAGACGCATAATAATTAAAATTCCTCTACAAGAAATGTGTCTCCTTTATCTTTGTTTCTCTTACCTACCCACCCCAAATATAAAAACATAAGGATTTTTGCACAAAGCAGCAAGACACAGACTTGCAGAGTAAATGTCATCAGAGGTGTGAGAGCTGCTTCTCATAGAAATGACTACTAGTGAAATTTTTCTTGCAGTTTTGAGGCTCTCGAAGAATCCAGCTGTACATATATACACAGTCCTTCAAGCCTGTGCATGTCCACAGTGAACAGTATAACAAAAGATTCATATCTAGCCTAATAACATAACATAGGCCAAAAGTGCCAAACAAAGGATGTCATGGTCAGGCTTGTAAATCCATGGTGGATACCTAAATAACCCATAACATTTCCATGCTGTGGGAACCATTTATGTTTTCTTCCCAAGTTGGAGAGAACAGAAAAGAAATCTAATGTGTTTGTGACATGAAAAATTTAAAAAAATGCGCAACACAGAATTGCTTAAATGCAAAATTTTAATATCCCTAAACTGAAAAAAAAAATCATTTTGGTTTATCAAACTAAAACAAAACATTTTGATTGAGGTCAATTTAGTTGGACATTAATCTGCACTAGTTTAGACTGCTGTACTACTGCATTTTCCTGACATTTTAAAACAGCACCCTCTCCCCTTTCTTTCTGACTCCCTACTGAACATCTCCCAGGATAGTCCAGGATCACTGAAGTACTGTGATATGTTGTAGTGGATGGGCTGTAGGGGAGATCATAACACACTATGGAAGATGCAGACAGGTTAGGGAGCTTAGGCCAAAGGAAAATGATTGATTTTGCTGAAGTATTTAATTTTCTCATGGAAAATTCTGACTTTGTGGAAGCTCTATTTTCTGTTAAAAACACTTGCTTGTTATCCCACATCATGTCTACTAGCCATGCCAATCTATGTGATATAATAACCATGCCCAAGTGTTATATGCCCAATAGTTCTCACTACTGTGAAAAAGAGCTTTTGTAGGATACTCAGCACTTTTGAGAATGAGGGTTTAAAAAGGGAGTCACTGCTAAGCACACCTGAATTTAGCAAGAGTGGTCATCTACCTCCCTTTAGTTCTTGTGAAACTCCTATCACCATTAATTTAAGTACATAAATATGGATCAAAAAGCCTAACTCTGGGCTATTTTTTAAAAATTCAGCCACAACTTTTTAAGCAACTGTTTGCTAAGGTTTGCTAAAGTTTTTTATTTGTAGCTTAGGGATCTGGAAGCTACAAATATATCATTTTCCCAAAGACCACATTTTGGAGTCAGACAGTTTTGCCATTTTGCAAAGTGGTTGTATTAAAGCTAAATTAAAACACCTCTTGACATTTATCAAAAATGTCATGCAATCAACAACACTTCAGAGAAATCTAAGTCTAAGGTGATAGAGAACATACTGAGTTTTAGGAGGAATGATCAACTATTCCCACATTAAACTAAAATGTGGCTAATATTGCCTTGGGCTAGTGCAGAACAATTTATACCAATAGAAATGGCAGGTGTCTGGAGGGCACATATTCCTAATCACTCATAGAAGAAACACTAAAGTAAAAGCTGTGACAGTATTTGCAAAAGTATTAACTTTCATGGTTAAACAATCAGCCCCTTTTCCCCAGTCATTAGCCTGTGTAACAGAATGTTAAAATGGCACCCTCTACTGTCTCCGTATTATCATTTCAACTATAGCTACAGCTTCCTTGATTTTATTGCAATTGTTAAAAAATATTTTAAACAGATAAAATACTCCACAGCCTCCAGAAGAGCCTCACCATCTTACTTCATTTCTAAATTTGGCCCAGAGTAATTAGTTACAATTCTTCTAAACATTTAACTCTAGATTTGCTATTCCTTACCAATGTACAATTCTTAAGGAATTCAATGCCCCACAAAAACCTATGTTATCTTAGTATTTAATGAGATCTATATTCATTTTATACTATCCATAACAGTCTAAAAACCAAAGTTGCTAAAATAAATCTTCATTTCCTGAAACAGTCCAGAGAAAGTTCTCACTTTATTTATGCTTCTCAGTAGCAGGAGACTCATTTTGATACCGTAAAAGAAAATGGACACACCTCAGTTCAGCCTGAATGCATATACAAAAAGAGAATTCCACATCTCTTAGGTAAGGCCTATATATATATTCTCAGTAAGCAACTATTTTTGAAGTGACTGAAATGAAATAAGAACAACACTGACATAAAAAATAACTGAAAGTTCCTACTTTTTTTTCTAGACACCTGATGAAGAATGCTTTGTATTCATAAGCTTGTCTAACTGTATTCCAACCATGCAGCTGGGTTCAGTAAAAGATGTTGCCCAAGAAAGTCCTCACCTACTTTTGTTAGCTATTAACTATGAGCTAATTTTTTTAGCCCTATTATTTTTCAAACCCTATTATGAGACTGTCAAGATGGTGCTGTTCAGTGCTGTTACTTGATTTACACCAATGAAAGCCTGGCTTAATTTTTATTGATTTATCCTTTTATATTCTCATGTAGTGATTAACAAACAGTTGTATTACACAGTTATATTACTTTTCTTTAGCATTTTGTAATGTAATTTTAACATTGTTACTTTCTGTTTTGCCCAATTTAAAAATGTATCCTGAACAGTAATAACATTACATAAAATAACTGGATTTTTATAAACTTATGTAATGACATCATAAAGTATATGAAATTACAGTATTTAATGATGAAAAGTGTCTTATTAAATTACATTAAGAAAATGAAAAAACACATTTCTGTTATGAATGCTAAGGCAGTTCAATACTCTGTAAAGACCCTTAACTTGGTTTCCTCCTACAAAGGCTAGTCAAGTTATTTACTATGAAAAATTTGTTTTATTTAATAAATATATAAATAATGTCTTTATTCATGAACTGATGCTGATTTTTTTAAATGGTTGCCACAAAGTATTTTATGAGCAGATTTTACACATTTTTAATCTCTGGATTCCTTGCGACAATTAATAGCTTGCTGATTCTTCAACATCCAGAATTTATTCTTTGAGCTTTATGACTAGTCAGCGAAGGTGACATAGCATTTTTTTCTCTCTTCCATGGCTGGATGACCTAAACATTTACAGACAACTCCCACTTTTCCTCCAACAGAATTCTGTTTTGTCACAGAATTAATTCTAATTTTGACTGAAAAGAGCTTAGCCCAAGGCAAATTTGCTGTTTTTAAGATGCATACAAAGCCTTGCTCATATGAACTTTTGTCAACAGTCTTGGAACAAAATTATTTTCTGAATGGAATTAGAAAAATGCATGAGCAGTCTGAGTTGAGCAGCCCACACCTAATTGAGTAAACTGTTTAACAAACTCAAAAATGGATTGCTTTGTTATATTGGCCACAATTTTGCAAAATGACCCAAAGGCCAGACAATGAGCAATGTCTCCTATTTAAGTCAACAGGATTCTGGTTGGTGTACAGGTTAGCCCAAGCAGTGATTGTATGCAAGGCAAAAGCCTTTACTTATAAGTTCAGAAAATGCTTTGGGAATTAATATTTGACTGACAACATTTAACCTTTCACTAACTTGTGATGCATCTCAGGTGGTACACAGGATGCACCTCTACCCCGTCTTCTGCTGAGCTTAGGGGTAGGCAAAGTACAGCCTGCAGGCTGGATCCAGCCTCCCAAGTGATTTTACGCAGCCCATGGTGGGCTCCTCAGCCCTGCCTGGCCCAGGCATCAGAGACAGCCTTGCGGCTGGTCCCAGAGAGCCTGAGCATGGAGGTGCCACCTGGTGTGGAGCACAGCCTTCCTTATCCCTACATGCAGCTCTCAGACACACCGGGAGTTGTATTCTGCCAGGTGTGTGGTGTGGCAGCAGGTGGGGTGGTGCAGCGGCCAGACTCAGCTTCCCAGAAACCCCTGCAGCGATGCTGGATGGAGCAGGTGGGCAGGGTCTCCATGGAGACCAGCCCAGGACCCCCGCAGACAGGGCACACTTAGTGGGGGCAGACAGGATGGGGCCACAAGCAGGCGGGGAGCAGCATTCAGGAGCAGAATGAGTGGGCAGGGACAGGGCCAAGGACAGGATCATGGGGTGACGATAGTGTGGGGCGGGAGCCTGAGGCAGAGCCATGATCAGCTCCCTGCATGTTCCTGTGACAGGCACCAGTTCTGTGGGCAGGGGCTGGCCACTACCTGCAAAACAGGTGCCCATCACAGGGACATGTGGGGAGCAGCTTGCAGCTCTGCCCTCTGCCCCAGCCCCATGCTGCCACCACCTTGTGATCTCAGCCCCAGTCACCCATCCTACTCCTGGACCCTTCCTCCTCCCCTGCCACTGCCCCATCCCATCTGCCTGGCTGAGTGCACCCTGCACATGATGGTCCTGGGCTGGTCTCTCTCCTACGAGGAGAGACTGAGGGACCTGAACCTGTTCAGCCTCAGCAAGAGGAGGCTGAGGGGGGACCTGATGGCTGCTTACAAACTCATCAGGGGAGATCAACAGTAAATAGGTTAGAGCCCTTTTCTCCCCAGCACCACCTGGGGTGACAATAAACAATGGTAATAAGCTGATGGAGAACAGGTTTAGGTTAGAGATCAGAAAGCAATATTTTACAGTTAGGGTGGCCAAAATCTGGAACCAACTTCCCAGGGAAGTGGTCCTCGCCCCTACCTTCGGCAAACTCAAGAGGAGGTTGGATGACCACCTGTCTGTGGTCTTGTGAACCCAGCATTCATTCCTGCCTGTGGCAGGGGGTCAGGCTAGATGATCTGTTCAGGTCCCTCCTGACCCTAGCTACTATGAAACTATGAGACCCCGTCCACTCTATCCAGCACCCCAGCGGTGGGTGCAGGACGGATGGGGCTAGATAGGATAAACTGGCATCTCCCCATCCCCCACCTCACCAGGCAGGGTAAACAACTGTGACAAGGGGCTGAGGCTGG
Source organism: Crocodylus siamensis (assembly GCF_052110815.1). Classification (NCBI taxonomy): domain Eukaryota; kingdom Metazoa; phylum Chordata; order Crocodylia; family Crocodylidae; genus Crocodylus; species Crocodylus siamensis. The sequence goes on along the minus strand of NC_143396.1, from coordinate 151,987,197 downwards.
GTCAGTACCCCCCGTCCCTCAACATCTCACCAAAACTCCATGAGTGACCCTACAGCCGAAATAATTTTCCACCCCTGGCCTAACTTGTGTGCGAGAGAGATGCTAACTTCTGGGAGGAAAAAAAAGAAGCCAGAAACCCAGAGTGGCACTATTTATATCACCTTAAATATATGAGCGTGACTGAGGGCTATGATATTATTACAAGAGAGGAAATTGGCATTGTTCAGTAACAGATAAGGGATAGTATCTTGCTTAAGGTTTAGATTTGCTGCAATATTTTTATCCAATATAATAAATGGGCTGCTGAAGACAGTATTGTTTATGATAAACTGACATTTTATAAGTTTTGCAAAATGAAACTATGGTTCATTTTTTTCTGAAGCATCAGCTTTATATCTTTATTTGGGAAATAAATAATAAAGAAGCTGAAAACAAAGAGTTTTGCCATTTTGTTGTTGTACACATTTGTTACTGGTCTGGGGCTACAGCTATGAAGATATACCTGTTCACTAACACATTTTAAACATCCTGATTACATTTACCCTGGTCAGGGCACACTGGGCATTTTTACACATGCTCTGTGGGTGAAGGGGCTAATTAAAGCACCCACAGTGTCTCATGTAAAGGCATCTCCACATTTCAAAATGGTGGTGGAGGTGCTTGAACTAAAGCTTGTCAAATGAGCTTTAGTTCAAGTGCCCCAGCAACCATTTTGAGGTGTGGGGATGCTGATACATGAGATGTGGAGACTGCTGGAGGCTGCACAAATTACCATGCTCCAGCAGACTCAATTAATTGCAGCGCATGTAATCACAGCATGTCGGAGCAGCCTCCCCACATGTGTACAGGCATGCACTGTTTAAAAGCCATGTTAGGTGATCAGGATGAACTCTAAACTCCTCCAAATTTCGATTCATTATGAGACTAATCAAGTGATGTCCTCTTAAGTCTGTTTTATGTTCTTGGAAGTTGCTCAAACAGTATGGCGATGGGGAAACTGTAGAATATGCCAATAGATATGAAGGATATACAACTCTTGGGCATATATAAGGAAAATGCTAAGGAAATAGCAGCTTTCAGAGGCAGTATCTATAATAACTCATTTTGAGTCTCTGTGGTGCCATGAAGTCCAGGACCTCCAAGGTAGGAAGGTAGAACTATCAAAAAACCCAAACTCTGATAAACAGAAAAGCCATGCTTTTTCTCTGAAATATAAACCTACTAATGGAAACACTCTCCCCTTATATACAGGCATTTGGGTCTCAGCCACAGCTACTTGTGATACAACTCAGAAATGATGATACACTGTATTGAATTGATGTGCATTCAACCTATAAGGCTGCTACGGCCAGAGGAAAGTGAAGTGAAGGATGCTGCTCTTAGCTTGTTAATATAACGTAACACAACAGTGTATAAAGGTTCCAAGTTTAACAGTTTCACAATCCTCCTTTTATAAAAATAATATAGCAGTGTTTGAACTGTGCTTGTATGTTGCATATAGAAGGTACTGCATTTGAAATTCTGCACCAGATTCTGATCTCATTTACACTGTCGTAAATCCATATGAATTCCATGGAAGTCAGTTATTCTGCATTTGCACTGCTGTGTGTCAGATGAAAAGCAAACCCTCTCCTGAGCATGAAAGAAAGACCTCTGATTTTCCAACTGATACCCTTGTTACCTCTGCCAAAAAAAGACATACAGGGTCCAATTTTGCCTTCAGCAATGACTCCCTGGTTTATTTATATTGCTGTCTTTATCTTGGTGTTATTAGTATCTAAATAATATTCCTTTCTTACCAGCAGAGGGAGCCCAGAACCACTCCCTGAGCTCTGAGACTGTTCAATCAAGTCTTTCAAGGATTCTCCTGGAGGAATGTAAGTCTCATCCTGTTCAAGTCCGATGCTGTAACGCGGTCTCGTTTCTTGTCTTCTGTACCTAACATTTCAGATGAATACTAGATTAGTTGACAGTACAATGAATAAGACACGCTGTGTAGAAAATGCCAGTAACATGCCAGTCTTATACGAATTCTTAGCATCTACTAGAAGAATATTCTAGATTTATTATCTTTTATTTTCTGATCCATTTTCAGCATACTAAACCGTTCAATTTTTAGTGTCAGAACACCACATGAGTAAAAAGAAAAAGAAAATGGGCTCTGGAAGCCACAGTTTATTTATTCGTAGCTATATTAAAGTTTTCATTCAAAGAATAGTGCTTAAAAAAAGAAAACTGACGTTTTGGTAATGGATATAATGATCTCTTATGATCAAAAAGACACTGAGATTTGTGTTATTTTAAGATTTTAATAATTATTTAATAATCATTTGTGAATAATCATTTAAGAATCATATGTCCCATACCTATTTACCTGCATTTCTTAATCTCTCTCCCTTTTGGATTCAGTTTATGAGGTTATGTGCAAGCCTGCATAGTGTTAAGAGACTTAGAGCTGTGCAAAGCTTCAGCAGTTGATTTGATTTGGAGGAGTTTCAGCCTGATTTAGTGGCTGAATCTCTGAATTCAAACTGAATCAGGAGACCAATTAAAAAGTCCGTATCGAATCGGAAGCCTCCAAATCGTTTCGGAAAAGATTCAGTGCTAATTTGGACATTCAGTCATAGACTAAACAGGCAGCAGTCCTCACCACACCGTGCACAGCTGCATCCAGCTGGTAAGTCTGTTGTGGTGGGCAGAGGAGAGAGGGAGGGATGGGACGTGGTGGGTGGGGGGACAGATTAACACCTCCACAGCGAGAGAGGGATTGGGGATGGGGCTGAGTCAAGCTGCACAGCCAGGGCGGGGGGAGGACAACTTGGGGAGGGAGGCTCCTGCCACTGCGTGCTGCTGATCTGGGAGGGCAAGGGAGCAGGCATGTGCTCCTGTATGTGCAAAGGGCGGGCTGAGCCAGGCTGCACTGCAGGAGGCTAGCCTCAGCCGCCTGCCACTGGGCAGCACTTCGTGGGGCGGGTGGAGCCAGGGCTGTGCTCCTGGCGGCTAGCCCCAGCTGCAGCCCAGAGCACAGCCCTGGCTCCGCCTGCCCTACAGAGTGCAGTGGAGCAGGGACTATGGGGGGGCTGCAGCCACCCTAAAATTCCCCATAGCCCCTGCCACTGGCCCCACCCTGATCCAGATGCACATGCCCACCGCCATGCCCTGCTGCTGCTCACCCAGCTGGGGTGAAGCCACAGCATGTCTGGGACGCGTGGGGAGGCTGCGCGAGTGGCAGGAGGGCATAGACCCCATTCCCAGCGTCTTCCGCTGCCTGTCTAGAGTGCAGCCTGGCCCAGCCTGGCCCACAAATGTCTGGGAGCACACTCCCGCTCCCATGCCCTCACAGACCAGCGGCACGTGGTGGTGTGCAGTGGCAGAAGTCCACTCCCCGGCACCCCGCACAACCCCACCCTGGCTGAGCAGCTTGATCCAGCCCCAAACCCAATCCCTGCCTCACTATGGGGGTGTTGATCTGCCCCCATCCATTCCCCTTCCCTCCCCACTCTGCCCACCACAGCAGACTTACCAGCTGGAGGCAGCTGTGTCCAGCGTGGTGAGGACTGCTGCCTGTTCAGTCTATGGTTAAATTTCCGAATCGGTGCCAAATCTTTGGATCCAAACTGGCCAAATCGAATCGGGACAGTGATTCAAATCACCAAATTGAAACACCGTCCCTCCGAATCAGCTGAATCTGAAGTGAATATTTGCCACTTCGCACAGGCCTACTTAGAAGCTTATATTTATTTTCTATACAAAGTCTTTGCACTACTGTTCCTATCTGTTTTCATCATTTATTATTTTATTTCCCAGTGAAGAACTTTTTAATGATATACTTTTCATGAAAAATATATGAATGAAAGTTGTGTTAAATAGCATAATGATGATATCTCTATGATTTTACCATAAGATACAGAGTAGCTACTTTTTTGTATTTGACTAACTGGAATACAAGGCAAGGTTTCCCCCCCCCGCTCCTCCTTCCCCCCAATCAGCATGGAGGAAAAAGCCCCTAGTTTTACATTCACATACCTCACTAAATACATTGTTTATCATTTAACTGCTGCCAAAAGCAGCATATGCTTAGTAATGGAAAACAACTATGAAGCTGATTAAACAAAGCCAACACAGAGCATGACTCTAAAGTACATACATGGTCCATATTGGGCAAACATGCTGATTTTTTTTCAATTTTGTTTCAAGGGCCAAATCAGTTCTGAATGCTATTGGTCAAAGCTGAATAGTAAAGTTCCAAGTTTCGACTCAACAGACCTCGATCATTCAAGTCTGTGTGGCTCTACCATTGGGTAAGTAGCCCCACTCCCAGACCCTTCAGTCTGTGGCTTTGGATGCTCCCCAAATCCAGGCAGGCATCCTATGTGCAAGCCTCAAGCCTGGAGGCCTTGGAGTTTGAATGCCCTTAACGTTGCTTACTCCTAGTCAAAAGGCCGAGGAGCAAACGTCTCAGGGAAAGCAAAAACTCAGTCCTGAATTACCACAAAATCAGGGAAGCATGCAGTTATTAGTCTGCCCAGAGTGCAAGGGCAGGCTTCACTCTACACCTGATCAGCTGAGAGGATCATGGGATCTCTTGCACCAAGTAAAGTTTTACTGTTTTTTGAAATTTCATGTCTTGGGACAACTCAGCCAAATCAGTTCTGAATTCTTCTGACTGAGCAGAGCTCATTCATTCAAGTCTGTGTGCTGCTACCACCAGCAAGTATTCTACCTCCCAGACTCATCAGTTTGGGGCTTCAAATACTCCCAAATCCATGGCAGACACCCCAAGTCCAAGCTCGAAGCCTGGAGGTCTTGGAGTTTAGATACCCCCTAGTCTTGCCTGCCTTTAAAAAGGAACATACCTTTTTTCAAATTTCCATGTACCAGGTCAAATTAGCCAGATCAGCTCCAAATCCTTTGAATCATTCAAAAACCATACGTGGCCCTACTACCAGCAAGTATCCCCCACCCCAGACTTTTCAGGTGGTTGCCCTGCACCTCACCTTCATCAAAAAAAACTGAGGAGTCCAGGACTTGTGACAACAGCATGCAGTTCCAGTCATGAGTGAGGGGCTAATTAGCACGTGGATCTTTTGTGGGTGGTGGGGGATATTTGGAGTACATACACAAACTGAGCAACTGCTTGAAATGCTGTTGTTTTTGCTGAGGCCCAGCCCAATGAACAATATGGTAAACCATGGTATTTCTGGCTTTGGACTACTATCAAGCACAGTGGCAGGAAAATACCATGACCAAAGTAGTAACATTAAAATGGCACTCTGTAGTGGAGGGTACACCCTTGTCTGCTTGTGGACAGGATTCCCTACAGTTAGCTTCCCACTGGCTAGCTTCCAGTAGGAGGATCTCAGCTAAATGCCAACTTTATGGAAATGGGAGATTCTTTTCTACCTTGCTCCTGCCGCAATATGGCTGAGGGCAAGTGAAACCTGGGGGCATCCAAACCCCAAGGCTCCGGGCTTGGGCCTGGACGTAGGATGCCTGCCAAAAGATTTGGAAGTATCCGAAGTCCAAGGCTGAAAAGTCTGGGGTGGAGGATACTTGCTAGTAGTAAGGCTACATATGGTTCTTGTACAATTCAAAGGATTTGGAATTGACCTTAGTATGACCAAGTATAGTAGAGTGAGGCTGTCCCTTGCACTCTGGACAGGTTGACCCCTGTGAGTTTCCCCAAATGCAGGAAACTCAGCTGCACAATTTTGTGGCAATGGAGGACTGCTTTCTTGCTTCCCCCTGGAAAGCGAGACAAGGGGTTAATCATACCGCAGGGTCCCTGAGCCCTGTGTTTGCATGTAGGATGTCTGTGACAGATTTGGGAAGTATCTGAAGCCCCAGACTGATTGGTCTGAGAAGGAGGATACTTGCCCAGAGGTACAGTCACACAGACGCGAATGACTGAGCTCTGCTCAGTCAAAACTTGGAACTTGACTATTAGGTTTTGCCAAACAGAATTTGGAACTGATTTGGCCCCTGAAAGGGGGAAAAAAGGTTGTTTACTTCACTGCCTTTTGGAGACAAGGAGACAGGGGGGTCTAAACCCCAGGGCCTTTCATACAGGATGCCTGCCTAGATTTGGGGAGTATGCAAAGCCCCAGACTGATGGGTCTGGGATGGAAGATATTTGCCCAGTGGTAGAGGTACACAGACTTGACAACTGAACCATTTTCAGTCAAATTTTGGAACTTGACTATTGGGCTTTCCCCAACAGAATTTGGAACTTACGTGGCCTTGAAAAATTTGAAAAGTTTGTACTATATATAAGTAAATACAAAAGTGCTGCTTAAAAGTACGCTTATGGAGTGCTTGTGCTAAAACTTGCAGCAGTTTCAAAAAAAGGTATGATCCATCATTTCTTCATGAATTACGTCTATTGGTACTATATGCAAATTACCACAGGTCCGTTTATTTTGAGGTTAGCATTTTCATATTTGCTTCTCATTTCCATGTGCTCAGGAAGAGCAGGGTCTGACAGTAAGGAGCGGGGAAGGGGTTAGGGTTAGGGAAGAAGGCAAGATGCCTCAAATTTGTTTTCCCTGCTGTAGCAGTGGGAGGGGGATAAATTCAAAGCAAACCTCCAATAATTAGATTCTATTCCTGGAAAATTATAACAAAGTTATGAATTTTCCACATATAAAGTGCAATTATTGGGGTGGGGTCATCTTGTCCTCGAGTAGATGCATAGCATAAGCAGTTTTAAACAGCAGGCTTACTTCATCATGAGATAACATAAATTACATCAGATGCATCGTTCACTGTGTACGAAAGCTTCTGTTATGTATTGATTTAGTTAGTCTACAAGGTGCAAATCCACCCTGCCTTTTACCTTACTGAAGACCAATAGGGCTATATACCTTTCTCTTCTCTAACTGAATCACAGTTTTGTTTCAATTAAATCTTTCATCTTTCCACAAAAAAAATACTCTTGTTTGTAATGGGGGGGGACTCTTAGGGGAGAGACAGAAGTGATATTAGGAACAAATGTGCAGCACACAACTCTTCGATATTGCTGACTTAACTTACCTGAAGTAGCAGAATATGATGATAAGCACCAGGAGTATACTGCACACAGTTACAGAGATCAGCAAGGCTTTATGGTGAATGTTTCCTTCAACAAAATCTGAAATAGGGGTTTTTTTTAATTAAAAAAAAAAGGAAAGGCCACTGTAAAATGACTTTATTTTTGCCTTAGAAGTCACTGCTATGTTAGAATTCCTCAGAGATCTTTAACACTAGGGTCAGGTCTAAATTGTATCCTGCCTCTCTGAGTTCAGTTTCACATGTAAGACAGAACACAAGAATTCACAGATATATTAAAAAACAGAACTGTTTCCTTTCTCTTTTTTGAAGTTTATTGTAGAATACCGCCCTGGATTTCAGAGCCATTTTATGTGCTTGTTCTTTGGCCTTCTGCATTGCTTGAGAACTCTCTGATTCTGCAGTTTTCACTCAGGCAGCAGTCTTATGGTAACAATGACTGTGTTTGTAGTATTATATTTGGCCCTTAATGAAAAAAAATCAAGAAAAACCCATAGCACCTGCAGTCTTCTATCTTACATATCTTGTCAGCCAGGACAGACATCAGATCTGAGCTCCCTTTCTCTTAATTCACTTTTATGTACTAATACACTCAGTTAAAATAGAAGGGAAGCATGACTGTATTCATGCTAACAGAGGAGACAGGTATATATTTAAAAATGTGAGTGATATTTACAACAATTTAAGGTCTTCTGCCTCTTTGTCTCTCTCTGCCTCTCTGTTAGAACACTTCAGCAATTCCCTCCCTCCCCCTTCACTCTGTATATTGGGTGAAAATTATAAAATCTTACATTTATGGCTAAAAATATCCATACCATACTAAACAGCCCTTCAAAAACCCTCTGCAAGTGCAACATGTAAAACAGCTGGTTAGAAATTAGATGATGTGAAAGTGCCTGAAGTGTTCAAATTAATGCTGCATGAATCGTATATTCTGTTTTAAAACTTAACTGTAACCTCAAATTTGTATTCCTGTTTCAAACATGTGTGTTTGTGCATATTTTCATGCAAAAAACTGGACAAGTCTTGTCCCATCCTCCTTTAAACTACTTCATTCACATGCTCCCTCTCCCTATGTTGGTGCTCATTGTAATGCAGATTAGGATGAGGTTTTCTGAAGCCCTCTCAGACTGATTGTCTTGCTGAACATGCAGTAAACTGCAAGAACTCTATCCTTATCGACTCATCCTGGAATAGCACTATTACATTTCAGATTTACTAGGGTAATGAGACAAGGAGGTTCCTATGGGACTCTTGACTTACTGTCAGGCACTTTTATTTTAAAGATCTAGTTCCTTCTCTTATTTTTGCCCCCAACTATTTCTTTTCTTCTCCTTTCTAACAGGAACAGAGATTACCTACCAATATGCCTTTTGATCACATTGGTCATGTTTTAACCTGCCATTACCTGCTCTTGGAACATTGACAATGTAAACATTCAAGACATGGCCATTGCCTTTGAAAGGAGACACTGACATGATGCCTATCAGGAAAACACTAGAGCACATCATTCTCACCATAGCAGCAGATTTCTACCTGGGCTGTCACTCCAAGTGTGATGGGAGCTGAAATAGAGAACTCACTGGGGAGCTCAGTCCTCTCTGTCAAGGAGGTGGTTGTTCAGGGAGGCAAAAGGCTCTATTTCCTGGTATATAAGCAGTCTAGGTCTGCCAGTCATTTCCCTCTAAAATGTGTGGTTTGTAACAGTTTAAGATGTCACAGCCTACCAGCCCATGAGAGGATAAATAGAGCATGCAGATCATAGAGGGAGTATTTTTTATACTCTGGAGAACAGGGAGATTTGTTCACAGCAAGGGATCCAATTTCACAGAACATTTGACAACAGAAGTTGGGCTGGCAGTTTTTGCAGATGCTAAACACAATGAGCATTGCATGCTGCACATAGGAAACCCAATTCTGACTTTGCCTCCTGGGCTAGCATAATTCATACACAGTAACTCTGATGGAAGTCAATGAAATTACACCCATGAGAAACTTGCAAGTTGACAATTAGGGCTCCCTGCCCTTTGGTATTCATGTGTGCATGTGTGTGCGTGTGTGCGTGCATGTGTGCATGCTTGTTTGAAAGAACTGTATAAACCATGGTATTTTTAAATAATTCCAAAGATAATTCTCCCAAGAACAGTGTTTAGAATTCTATATATTGTGGCCAACATATTTAAACTCAGGTAGCTGAAGTTCAGGATCTTCACATTCCTATTTAGGTCCCTATATATAAGTGGCCAAATTTGCACAGGTGCTAATTGTGCCAGAATGTATACAGCAGTCAGCAGGCCTCTAAGTACTGTGCACCTCTTGAAATCTGGATGCTTATTATTTGGTGCTTCTTGTTAGACACACCCTCCCCCACCCTTCTGAAGGATTAGGATGTGTCTTGGGACATCACATCACTTTATTAATGACTTACTATACACACAGTGGTTAGGAAATGGGTCCTACTACTATAGCAAGGTAGCAGACATCTTTCTTAAGCCCTTTTGTAAAGAAATAATGTCGGTGGGACAACAACTGAGCCATCACCAGCCCATGCTTCTAATTATCCTGGAGGGATTTCATTTCCTTAGTCTGAAGCTTTGTAAACTATCTGATGAATGATCAACAAAATATAAAGAAATGCAGCCTGATTTCCCAACTTTTTAATGTCTGTGAAGTCAAAGGAATGGTGCCGACATTCCTGGGCAATTAAGTCCTCTATCCATCTACAGAATAGAAACCACACACAGAGCAGTAGTGAAAACTTTTCCCTCTACCTCCTCTCCCTCAGTTCTAACCTGGTACGGCTGTTCTTTAGGGGTGGCAGAGGAGCAGGCTAGTTCAGCCCTCAAGATCGCTCAGTCATTGGTGTGACTGTAAAGGGTGCCAATTAGCACTGAGAGTCTGTGCTTTGCTTTCTAATGTTTTGTTACTTGGTAACTACAGTTATGCCAAGCAGTGAGGTTATAAAAATAAGCAGAAAAGCTTGAGGACGCCACAGTGAGTTATTAACTGTGGGATACAAAATAAACCAGCAGCTGGTTACTGAAGCTCCTTTATATATTCTGGTTAAAAGGGGATGTTAGCCATCATCTAGCAATTCAAATGCAAGGATTCTACTTTGTATGACCAACATAGTGATGCTATTTATAGGCACCACACACAGGTGTCACTGTTGTCTTCAGTACAGGGAGGGAGAGATGATAATGAAAGAAAGCAGAAAGAAAGTGCCTTGGAAAAAACTTTTCTAATAGTTCTGGTGCTTTTCTGACCCCCATCACTTGTTCAACTCACCCTGTTATGTATGATGCTCTGCTGAAATCCGCCTTTGAAACTCACCACAGTGAGTTCAAGGTAGTGTCAGCATATTAAAAAGATGGGAAGAGTCCCATCCCTCCCCAATTTCCTCCACTGCACAGCGTTTAGATTATCCTGGTAAGAACTGCAGTAAAATCCAAGGCTTGGAAACTGTGTGCAAATATCAAACCCCATCATTCCTCCAATCATTCCCTGGCCCATTCATCACTAGGTGTACAGGCAGGGAGCCAGACATGGTGGCACCAGCACTTCTGCTTATAAAGGCTTTAAATCAGTAAAGACATATTTCTTCTCTCAACTGCTTTCAGCCTGCACTTTTGCTGGGATTTCCAGTAATAAGTTTTATTGTTCAAAATAGAGGTGTTGTATCAGACTTGATTAGTATTCTCATTTCCTTAATAAGGCAGATGCATGACTGCCAAGAGGACAACATGTTATCTCCAAGGTCCTATATTCTACTTCTACTTCAGTAGAATGTATTCTAACACTACCCAGAAATAGGTTTAGCTGCTGTTGTGTTTTGCCTTCCTGCTTGACTAATGTTAATTCTTCCATCTGATACTTTTATGTATATGGTGCTTCATTTCTTGTCACGGTAAAAGGAGTGAACTCCTTCCAATAAATGCTAAGCCTGGAAATACACTTTCAGAACACACACTGCATGCATTTGTAGATGTTGTTTCTGTGCATGTGTTAATTTGTAGTTCAGCAACCTCTGACCTGCAGCTGGAAGACCTTGGTAGACCCAAAGTTCCCCTGAGATATGACCTTGGCTATAAATTCCTGATCAGAATCAAACTTTTTTGTTTCTTTTCAAATGCAAAACAACATCCATTCTTTTTGTGTGTAATCCAATGGGGCTTTGTTTCTACAAGTCCATCTTTAATTTATTTTTTAACATCATTATTTATATTAAGGCCTAATAACAACTTTCAGAGCATTCACTGCATCATATACTAAACAAAAATCCCAGACAGGAAGAATGGTTATAAACACAGCACTCCTCAGTAGTTATACCAACTAAACAATTTTATATAAGGCTACTGGAAGGATTCACTATCTAAATTACTACCCCGTGCTGCGATTGTGATGGGGCGATAGAAAGTTCTACCAGTCACTGGCACCAAGAATTCCAACTGACCATATTAGCATGCGACTTTTAAAAAGGTGCTGACTTCAGAATTGCCAAACAATTGTACACAAGTCCCAGATAACTACATTTTCTAAGGCAGTCTCTAAAGTTACAGCCACAATTTTCCCTCTTAAGTTAGTGCCAGATGACATATTTTTCAAAGAAAGTCTTAAATGAATATAAAATCATAGACCAGAAGGGACCTGTAAGCTCGTCAAGTCCAATCCCATGCCATAGGCAGGAGGTTAATGAACTCACACTAGCTCAACAAAGTGCCTGTCCAGCTTGCTCTTGAATGCCTCTAAGGATGGCAACCACATCACCTCTGCCAGGAGTATGTTCTAGGTTCTCGTTACCTTTACGGAGAAGTTCTTTCTTATGTCCAGTCTAAATCTTCCCTCTGTTAGTTTGTGCCCATTGGTCCTTGCCCTCCCTAGGGGTGCCTTCTTGAAAAGTTGCTCCCCCAGATCCTGACACTGCCTCCTGACATACTTGTAGGCAGCTATCAAGTGATCTCACAGCCTCCTGTTACTCAGACTGAACAAGCCCAGCTACTGGAGTCTCTCCTCATGGGACCCATCCTTCAGGCCCCTAATCATATGAGTGGCCCTCCTCTGCACCCTCTCGAGGTTATCCACATCTTTCTTGAAGTGCAGTGCTGAAAACCACATTATAACTGCTATGTTTTCCAAGATTTTTTTATATCACCTTTTGTTTGTCAAATAATAATTCTGGGAGTACCCCAGCAGCAGAAATGCTGTTTAAACTTTATTTAGTTATATAATTTATTCAATAGATATTCTCTCTGTTATTTGGTCAATTTATCCCTCTAGCTGGCACCTGGTATCTAAATACCATTCCTTTCTTCCTCTGCATTCTCCCCTCCTAAAAGCAAACAAATAAAAAAGCAAATATGTTTTGACATTAATAAAAACTTGCTTTGGTGGGCTATTTTTGCATAAGCAGCAGATAGCACAGGCAGAACTCTAGCTGCTGGGTTTTTCTAGGTTGGTGGTTCCCAACGTTTATGTGCCCAGGGGCACATTCAAATTGAAAAGAAAAACCAGCAGGCTCCAATATGCCAGCATTTTTTGTCGGAATAATGATTTTTACTGATCATGAAAATGTGCATGGGCACCTGAATAAACCTCGGGAGCCACCATGGCACCCACAGGCACCAAGTTGGAAACTGCTTTTCTAGGCCAATTCATCTTATGTGCACAAATCTAGAGATCTGAATGACTTTTTGTGAAGTGTTTGCCTTCATGTGGAATTTAGCCCAAAATGTTTAGGATAGAAAGGAAAATTATTTTGAAGACAGAAGAAAGAACAGTTAGGCAAAGATCACTTCATTTCAACTCTGCAGAGTTATCTCAACAAGCTGTAGGGGAAATGGATTTATTTTCTGAATTAAAATATTATTGCATATACTAATCCAGCCTGAATAATTTGCACTTAAGATTCTCCCTCTCCAATAACCATTTTTTTTTTACTAGAGACCAACAAAATCACATTAAACTATTATACTAGGAGTCAGAATTTTATGAGGTTTCATTGCTTTTATGGTTCACCAGTCATTTGTGAACTATTTACTTTATCTATTGCCCTCTGTGTCTCAATCCAGTATCCTTTCTGTGAAGAATCCCATTGAAAAAAAATGAAACTGCTGAGTGTCATACTTAAACTATTATGCAGCTACAGACTACAGTCATTTGTAATGGAGGAGGCCATTCATTATCATTACCATTATCATTATTGTCATCACCATCATTTAACATTAATATGGCAGTTGCAAAGAGAGGCCCTAATAAGGTTAAGGCTCTGCACAAATTTAGTCAGACATTTTCTGCCCCTGCCTAACATGGATTGAGAGCTTTTTGGGAAAGGATCTATTATTTCACTACAGGCCTGTACATCACCAGTGGGACTCCCCTTGACTCGACAATACAAATAATACTAAATATCAGGAGCAGTTAAACAGAACTTTTATGCAGTTCTTCCAATTCTCTTTACTTTGGGTTTTCTAGGGGGAAAAAAGTATGAGGTCCAGGCCAGATTTACCTCCTCCACTTACCTCGATTTTTCAGTGGAGGCAATGTAGGGTGAAGGTGTTTGTTACAGTAATCTTGCCCCGTGCAACATTCAATAGATCTTCTTTGGTGTGATATAGGAGTATCCTGCAATAAAAGAATTCACAAAACTGAGCACTTTCAGTACTTGAGAAGCAAAAAGATCTGCATGGTATAGAGGAGCAGCACCTCAAACGTGAGAGCAGTAATGATTTTTGCCATCCTAATAAATCCACAGAGCACTGGAGTTAAACATTAAGAGACAAATTAATCCTTTATACACTTCCACTGTAGCAACTGTTATTATATAAAGGAAGTATTAGTACTAGACAAATCAGAAAGATGCATGTGTGTGAGTGATTATACAAGCATTATTTTCCATATCCAGTGCAAAGCACCCAGAAGTTTACCCTGCAGGACAATATTTCCAAAAAAGTAAGTGAATAAAGTCACAGCAGATTGCTGTTGGTGCTAGGTACTTCAGAAAATCTGGCCATGCCTTTAGAATGGATTTGGGAACCTCATTTTCTTAGAAAATTATTGGCATTGGGGCATTTGCTGATTCCTTTGGTATAAGAGAATCCCCACCAATAAAAGAAGCTTCTGAAGGGCATGACAGGAAGCAGAGTTGGAGAGGCCTGTGGTGATATTTACTGGTATCCTAGGGGGTTTATTATAAACTGGATTGATTTCAACAACCTTTAGGTTGCTCTAATTTGGTCTGCAAGCTATAGATTTGTGAATGGGAGTAGAAAGAAGATGTCTACATTGCAGGCTGCCATGCAGATCAGAATATCTCAGATCTCTTTAAAAGATCTAGCTTGAGTATGAGAAGCAGTCTGGCTATAGAGATTCACATACTGCTTTGGCTAAACTGCTTCCAGTACCTGAGCTAGTCTCTTTGGCTGCCTATACATGTGCTAGTTCATGTTCTAATTAGAATTCGTCACAGCAAGCTTGATTAATTGAGTCTGTTCCAAGTTCTAATTAGAATGCTCCAGCATGGCCTCACCATCATGTGTACTAAGCCTCTGAGCATTTTAAAATAGCCACAGGGTCGCTTTATCTAAACCTCACTGAATGAGGTTTAGATAAAGCACCCCATGGCCATTTTTATAAGGGTAAGGGGCTTAATACACATGGTGGTGAGGTGTTTTAATTATAATGGCTCTCCAGGAACTGCTCTATTTAAAACCCTGAGGACATGTATAAGCAGCTTTTAAAGCTACCTCAGGCTTCTCTGTATTATATTGCAGCATCATAGACATACCTTGAAAGCCCTCTCTATTTCATTTGCTGCCCTGACTGCCATCCTCCTATCACAGCTAAGGATTTAGCTTCTAGAGATGTCTTTGCTTTAAACATCCAAGCATAGCAAAGAATTGCTCCGCAGGATGAACAGTTTATTGCAGTACATAAAATGGAATCTGATGTATTTCTATACAGAATAACTTCTTCAGCCAGGGAGAGTCATAACTTTTGCTGTCTAAATATGCAGGACTCAGTTGCTCATCACTAATGTGTTACAACCTGGGGGCGGAGGGATAACAAGTATGCACCATACAGCAGTCTAAGGGAGGAAATTAAAAATGCCCTATATAATTTTAACTGCAGCATGAACTTATAGAGAAGGAGAATGTATTTATGCATATTACAATTTCATCAGGACGCTAAGGTTTGACTCTCACTAATTTACCTAGTAATGCAAGGTCCTGTACATAAGTAATTTGGTATACAAATGGCATACCCTCAGCCAGATTTTATATGGGCAAAGGACCCATTTCCCCAGTGAACAGAAATCAAAGCTGATGATGTAGTCATTCTTTCTGACAGCACTTGAGTCAACTGGAAGCTAGCACAGTGGTCAAACCAAATTTTGATCATAAAAACTTTCTTACCCGGCACTGGAAGTCTGAGCCCTCTAGTCCTAGACATCCCTTGGTGATTAAATGCCCACCAGCCTCATCTTCTTCTATTATGGTGAAACAATAGCCATCAGTGCTGGGGATTTGAAAGAACAGAGCAGAATTAGTCTTTTATAAATCAGAGATGGGCTGTTGGTAACAGCCTGAATGCTGCACCTAGGTTTATAAATGTACCATTAATAAATTAATGCATCTTAAGTAACAATGCAACAAAATGCTTATATGACCGAACTTTTACTCTGTGCATAAAAACTCTCAACCTAGAAAACAATGGGTACCACAGGCTGTAGGCACTCATGGCAAACAGTTAAAACGCAAGTCAACAAAGGGTGACAGCAATAGCCTGCAATAACTTTCGTCTGCACAAAGGGTGCCAATCTGCAAAGCTAAAATGCCTTCTCTTTCAAATCCCCAAAGTCATAACTCCAAAGTTCAGTTGGACCCCACTGCCAGTGCATAAATTCCCATCCTTAACAGAAAGCCTTTCCTAAAGCACTATCCATCTTGCGCAAGAGCACACTGCACAGAGATTTACACTATGGTGCAAACCAGAAGAGGCCAGTGTCATTTGAATGAACTGTGAAAAACTATTGAGAAAAAGACAGGATAGAGATGCACATTATGGACTAAAAGCAGAGATGCACAACCTTCTGCCTGATTTCAAACTAACATGTCTAACTACCTCACACTATTAAGAGTGATTTGTGGTTCTTGCTTTAACCATATCAGAAACTGCAACACTCTGTTGTGTATGAGTCCTTGAGTTATCATCAACACCCTTCATAACTGTTTACTTGGTTTTAAGCCTGAAGTGATCCATGATACTTCAGTTTACAAGAAGATGTACAGGAGAGGACAAGTATACTAACAGATGGTTAGATGGCGCTGGTGATAAATGTCCTTCCCTGATGAAGGTCAAATACATGAATGTTATCAGGAGAAGAAAAAAGGAGAGGGCCCGCATCTTAATGAAAGTCTTTTCCATTAATTTTTCAGCAATTTGGGGCCTCATCATGTTATCAAAAATAAAAAACCAAGATTTGTTTGTTAGAAAACCAATATACAAAAATAAAGAGTAAACCTCTTTAAAACTAACCAATTAAGCCATGCAGCGATAAAATATTAGCCTTGTTTGGCTTCTTTCTTCTTTCTAAATTTATACTTGTTAAATATTTTCTCAAAGGGATTTTAGACAAAGCAAGTAAAAGGAAAAGGAATGAAAGGACCAATTAAAGGGCTTCAAGAAAGCAGAATATCATATTATTCTCTCCTTTCTTGAGTGAAAGAAAAAATTAACAAAAAAGACAATAAAGAAGTTGAAAGAAGTTGTAGGAAAAAAAAGTATTCCTTTATACACTGAATACATCAACTTAGTCTGTATACACTGGCTAGAGCAGAGATGGATACCAGATAGGCTAGCACCAAATATTTGCTGCAGCAGGTTTAAATTAATTGTGTGGGCTCAAGTTAAAGCAAGTTCATTATTTTGAATGTGGGTGGATCTAGAATTTTGAAAGGGTACAGGTGGTGCGGTACAATATCCCACATAAAACAGCATACATTTTTATCCAGGTAAAAAGAAACTAGACGCTTTAACAATATCCTAGGAACCTAGCGCTATATTATTCAGTAATTTTATTGGAATGTGCCTTAATTTACTATACCACATATTATGTATAAAACACAAACAACTAAGCAAAAAATGCTGCTTTAGTTCTGTTGTCATTAGAATTATGTCTACATTTCTTACAAAATCAAGCCTTCTTGTACGTGTTGACAGTGCACCCACTGCTTCATTGAAAGTTATTTCCACAGGCAGAAACGACCTGACAAGGGTCTGGGACCCAGGGCAAATCAGCCCATGTGGAGCTCTGCCCCCACTCCAATCCTAGACTTGAAGAAGCTGCTGCCGCCATCGGCATGAGCGGCGTCAGTGATGGGGGAGAAGGGAGGGCAGCAAGTAGCTGGATACGGTGCCACCGCTCCGCCTAGCTTCATGCCGCCACTGTTCCGCCTGGCTCCGTGGGGCCCCCCAAAGTGTGGGGCCCAGGGCGGCTGCCCTGATTCGTGCCCCCTAGGGACAGCCCTGTCCACAGCTGAGTTAGTATTTCATAGATTTCATAGACATTAGGGCTGGAAGGGACCTTGGAAGATCATTGAGTCCAGGCCCCTGCCCAGGGGCAGGAAGTCAGCAGGGATCATAGGATCCCAGCAAGATAAACATCCAGATGTCTGTTGAAGGTATTCAGAGTAGGTGTAGCTAGAGTTAAAAACAATAGGGCTGTGTGAAGCTTCAGTAGCCAATCTGATTTGGAGGATATTTGGCCCAATTCAGGGACCAAATTTCCAAATCCAAATCGAATTGGGAGACCAATTAAAAACTCTGAATCAATTCGAAGCATCCAAATCAATTCAGACAAAGATTCAGAAAAGATTTGGCAATTCAGCCATAGACTAAACAAGCAGCTGACATAGCTGCCTCCATCTGGTAAGTCTTTTGGGGTTGGGGAGGACAGGGGTGTGAGGGAGGGAGGGATTTGGGCTGGGACAAGTTGCCCAGCCAGGGCAGGGGGGTGCGTTACTCAGGGAGGGAGGCAGGGGGGTTTGGATGCAGGCATGGCACTTCTTGGAGCTGGGACTCTGCCCTGAAGCTGCTTGCCCAGCCAATGCGGCCGGGGGGGGGGGGGGCGTGATGCAGGCATGGCTTGCTCCAGGAGTAAGGGGGCAAGTGGCAGCAGGGCACAGCCACCACTCCCAGCACTGCTGTGCCCGCATCTGTGCTGGGAGTGGGGACTCTACCTTGCTGCCCCTTGCCACCCAGCGCAGGGGGAGGGGAGGTGGGATGCAGGCGCAGCAGCGCTGGTAACAGGGTTATGCCCTGCTGCCGCTTGGCCACTTCCGCCCAGAGTGAGCTGTGCCTGCACTGCACCCCCACCCCGCGCCAGTTGGGCAAGCAGCAGCAGGGCAGAGCCCCCACTCCCAGCACTGCTGTGCCCGCATCCTGTGCCCCCATGTCCCTCTCTCTGAGTAACGTGCCCCCTGCCCTGGCTTCCCCAGCCCCAATCCCTCCCTGCCCCATGCTCCTTCCCTACCCAACCCCAACAGACTTACTAGCTGGAGGCAGCTGTGTTAGCTGCCTGTTTAGTCTATAGCCAAATCTCCAAAGTGGCACCAAATCTTTCGGATCCGATTCGGCTGAGTCATATCGGGGCAGTGATTTGAATCTCCGAATCGAATTACTGTCCTCTAAATTGGCTGAATCCGAAGCGATACTTGCTGCTTCACACAGGCCTAAAACACAGGGATGTGAAAAAGGAGGTACATTATCAGGCAAAGCTAACAGATAGCAATATTGCAACAAAAAAGAGGGGAGGGAAGGAAAAAAAATCAAAACCATTAAAGAAGGATAGAAAATCATTAACACCTGTAGAACAAAGAGTTTAGAAGGAGATAATGAGCTGTAAGTGAAATGATTTCCTCACTGCTACTTGAATAGAAATGCTGCTGTTACTGCCAGGCAGTTGGTTTTAAACTGGGTGGCACAGGAAGCAAAGGGAGCACATATGACTGCATACCTTTATCCCCCTTGGATCTACCCCCATCTTTGAATAATAATCTATTATAAATTCTGACTGCTGAGTCTGAAAGTGCTTAGCTGTAACATTACAAGTTACTTTGTCACTGAAGTGAAGGCTAACTTCTGTACTTGTTTGATGTCATTCATGAGGCTAAGGCAAAAGAGACAATGACTCTTCTGAGCAACAACTATCTTCATTCCATTGTTCATGATCAAGATAGGAATGACAGGATTCCTAAGAGAGACTGAGAAGAACCCATTAGTGTAGAGTATTATATCATATTACATTTTATTTGTGTACACAATGCCTTTGATTCAACACAATGAAGCACGGATAACTCTAGGGACAAGGCAACAGAACAGTAATTGCAATTATTTGAAAAACAAATAAACATAAAAATGTAGCAAGTGATAGCCCTCTCAAAAAATCAAGATAGTGGGTTCATAAAAGGAGAAGCAATAAAAGAGTTAAGTTGTCAGAAGTAGTAGTAGTAGGAAGGGGGAAAACAACACCGAGAAATCTCAAGTTTTATTTGATTTTCTATTGACTTTCAGTGGAACATATGCTTCTAAACCAGTTCACAAAAAGGAAAGCAATAGGAGAAATACCATGATATGAATTGTTTGCTATGGAATTAAATAAAAATGGGGCTGCAGTGGAGGGAGAGGAGTGGTAATTTTAAAGGGAAACATCAAAAAGGAAAGATCAAGTTTTAAATGGAAAAACTGCCACCTCCTTGCACTGTAAAGGGCTTTAGGTAGGAGAGGTTCTATGTCCTTCAGCACCTGGAAGTTCTCCTCTCTGATGTGACAAACAGATCCTAAGACAACAATATGACAGATCATAAATGCAGAGGAGTACATAGCATATTCCAGCTACCTGGCATCTCCCCAGGTCAGAAATGGAAATAACTCCACCTTCAATAACTAGCTGGAAACAAATTTCAAGAAGCATTTATGATATACATTGTTTATTTTGTGTCTGTACATAGGCATGTGTAACATGGATAATTTATGCATGTAAAGTAGAATAAAAATGAACTCTTATTCTCAATATTGAATAGGTATAGAATTTTAAATTAACACATTCAAAATATTTAAAAACTTTTTGTTATGTAATTATGGATTAAAATGAGATAATACTGAAAAATCAAGCCATGTATATATTCTATTAACTTTTCCTAGTGAAACATCATCTGATACTACAGTATCAAAAAGTTATTAAGCAGATTTTGGATGTAATAGCTCACAGAGATGTGGCATGTCATATAACTGCCAAGACTAGATTTTTACAGCCAAGTCAAATGCCCCCTCAAAAAAACATAGGTTTATAACTGAAACGCTGACAGGCCCTGAACTGGAAGGTGCTGCTATAATTAATGATTACCAGAATGAAAGAGGTGATCTTAACTGAGACCTTTACTAAATGTCAGACGACAGGGAGAGAGGCCAAGGGTTTTGCAGCTGTTCAAGCAGATGTCCTTACTGGACAATGGCCATGTCTCACAAAAGATGCAATACCTTAGTTACCAAACTTTGATTGTTTAAGATTTTCTTCTATTTTACACAGCAGCATGACACCTAGAGCTATTTTCTACGTACCACACCAATGTTCTCTTTTAAGTACAAAACCAGAACTACTTTAAATAACTATTCACCTCAAAAGAAGCTTAGAGATTCCACACACAATCATGCCATAACCTCTTTTTAATTCCTACTCTAAGTAGTCGGAATGACAAAAACTGATTTGTACAAATGATATCATGCCTCACTTCTTGTGTACAAAAATTCTCAGGGACTCAGCTTGAACCTCATTTTTGGTCAGTACCTTGCCAAATATTTACTTTTTCTGCCATGAAACCTATAATATCGTTTCTTAAACTGTGCCTCTTGAGCACATTTCTGGACACTGCTAGCATAAGTTATATAATCCACAGAGTCTGTTCAGATGAACAAGACATCTTCTGCACTGGCTCTCAGCGATGATAGTAGAACTGCACAGTATGGCTTGTACAGATCCCGGAAGATCAAGTGCTTTTGGGAACATTCCATGAATGTCTCTGGTTTGGAAATGGGGCTGAAATTCTCAATTCACTTAACACACTTTGTCACAATAATCACCCAAGAAATATGATCAGAAAGGCCAAATCTAGCTGAACACTGTCTTTGGATACTGTCCATAAAACAAATAGCCACTGTAATTTTGTTCAACATAGACTTGTTTTCCAGAGAAAATTTGTTAAGTGACTTTGCATCAGAGTAGTAACATAAAACCCAGCTAGAAGAAGAGCATTACCTTACTGCTGAGCCAAATTCATCTTTCACGTGTGTGTGTGTGTATAAATACTTTTAAGTCAGCGGGAGCCATGCAGATGCAACAAAACACAGAATTTGGCTCATAATGGGCCAAGTCCTCTAGCATGTAAAAAGACCACACAGGCCTCAAAGACAGTAGAACTGCTCATGTTCAGCTGTGTGTGGTATTTCTCAGCTGCCAAGAGGCCGTAGAGCCTGCATTCCTCTCCCAAGTTCAGAGCTGTGCTCTATGATGGGTCTCTCTATAACACTGCCTAATGAGATAGGATTTAAATTTTTACCGCAACAGTTTGGATTTTAAGGGTGCTGTGTAGGCTGGAATAGAGGATTCTCACAACTCCCATAGGAAATCCTTTCATGAAGTCCATGAACTATATTAAATACAGACTATAATTAAATACAGACCCTACACATACATATGGATACATACACTCACACATGTATATACACACACACACTGGCTAAGTAAACACAGTCCAAAAGCCCAAGGATGAACAGATTCAATCTTTACAGGTTACTCTAAGCTGCACAGACTGAACCATTAAGCGAGTGAATACTCACTTTTAATTCCAGAAATGCATTCACATGCCTGCAGAGGCTCAGGCCAGAAGCTTGGGTGGGGGGCAGGGGGAGGGCATTAGAGCCTGCTGCCCTGCTTGGCCCACCCACCCTGCAAGGAGGTTTTACCCACCCTGACCCACCCACCCTGCAAGGAGGGCTTGCGGGGGAGGTGCAAAGCATCCTGGGATACTGGGGGTGTGAGTTAATTTGAATCCGGAGGGGATCTGGAACAGAAGTTCAATCAAATGATTTAACATAAATCAGTTAAGTCTGATACTGCTTCCATCCAGGTTTATCGTAAACTGGTTTCAGCCATTTTGAAAGCAGTTTATGTGCACTGAACTTCTGTTGTGTTACAGATTTGAACCGTTTCTGATCACTTATACTGGTTTGTGTATAATTTCTGTTCCTAGCCATATACACCAAGCACTGAAATGATTTACTTTGTATTTCTGCACAGACCTTCTGCCAGCTGGAGGCAGTTGTGTCAGCTGACCTTCTGTTTCTGCTCCTATATGCAACAACATTCATTTTAATAGATTGTAAGGTTATTCTTTGTCTTTGCTTTAGTAAAGCTGAATTTACTGTAGGAATCTCAGATATTTTGGGGCTTCCTGTCTGATCAAGTAACAGAAATACTGCAAGTGCAAAATTGCAGCAATCCATGTTATGGGATTCAGTAGATAAACTGGACTATTATCAGCAGTTATATACAAGCATATAGAATGGACCATAAATATACATGGCCTGCATTTTCACAAGTGATTTGTGATTTTGAGTGGTCAGCTGGAGACAGCTTAACAAGGCCTGCTTTTCAGAAAGTACAGTCCATTTGCACACTGAAAATCAAGTTGAACACCTGAAAATCACTAGATGCCTTTGCAAACTGTAAGCCACAACCCTTTACAGAGCAAACTGATACAATTCCCTTCTGCCCTCTCCCACCTTCCTCCAACCTCTAAAACTGAGGTAAGAATAAAAAGACAAGCAGGTTGATGCCAGAGATTATACTAGTTTTGCAAGTAAGGTTTGGGTTACGTTAATAGAGGGAAAGAAAAGTTTGGTACAAGGTCTCGTTTTGCTGGAATCACTCAGCCTCGTACAAATCCTTGCTCTATTGATACAAAACATTTTTAGCCTAGGCTGTGCTGGATTTCAGCGAATTGCAAAATATTTTTTTCATGTAATAAAAACTTTAGAATGATTCAGACTGCCCTTTTAAACATATCAGAAGTCAGCTTCTGACAAGCAGATAGCATCTTAATTTGGAATTTTAGTCTAAGTGTTTTTCCTATACTCCTAGCTCCTTAGCTTAGTGGCAAAATGAGAACATCATTGGCATGTCGTATCGAGAACATCACTTCCAGTAATGCTGGCAGGGAAACTCAATCCTCTTATTACATTTGATAATCAAAGCTACTTTAAAATATTGCTATGAATGATGTAACAGAGAGCCTCAAACTCTCTTCTGCTTTAATGGAGAAAGGGCCCAGGTAGAGCCAGGTTGGGGAAACTGAGAGGGAGAAAGAAGCAGAAGAGCTGACCCAGGGAAACAGCAACTATGAGTGCTTACTGCGGAGTGAGTTGCTCTGCAGCACAACAATAGGATGATGCCTGCATTGGCAGTAGGAAGCCTACTGCAAGTGCTAGTTGCTCCACAGTGAGCTCATCTACACATGCATTTACTCCATCCCAAATTTACTCTGGTGTAAACTACTCCAGATTAAGGGGTTAGGGAGAAGATTTGCACCCAGTTCCCTGCAGCCCTGCAATGGGCCCCTGCTGCCACCAGGAACTCCAGGCTCCCCCTGGGTCCTAGCCCAGGGGCTGGCAGGGAGCACTGGCCCCCGGGGTTGCCTGCTGCTAGGGAGGGTGGGGAACAATGGTCTCAGGGGAGGGGGGGCAGGGACAAGCTCCTGGCCCTGGCTCCCTGATCAAGGGCATAGGGCTTGGGAAGAGTTGCAGGGGAGGGGCAGATCCCATCCCCCTGCCCTGATCCAGCAGTGGGAGCTAGCAACTAGCTGGTTGCTAGCTGCCCCACCAGAAGATTGGGGCAGGAAGCTGGGAAGTACCCCACCCCTGCAGCTCCTTCCAAGCCCTGTACCTCAACTACCCAATTGAGTCACAGGGTTGGGAACTGCACCTGACTGGGACAGTTCCTGGCCAACCCTCGGCTGTGCAAGGAAGTCTGCATGTGGAGCCTGGAGCTGGCTGGGGACTGCCCAAAATGAGAACAGTCCCCAGCCACCTCCAGGCTGTATGTGCTTCCCCGTACAGCCTGGGACTAGCTGGGAACTGTCCTTGTCAGGAGCAAGTCCCAGCCATCTCCAGGCTGGGCAGGGAACGGTCCCCATGCAGTGAGCTCCCAGTCCCCGCTCCGCAACTGCAATTGTGATCATGGAGTGGGAACTCAGGAGCTTGTTCCCAGCCCCTGCTGTGCAATAGCAAAGTGGGCGCTGGGAACAAGCTCCCAACCTATTCCAAGCACTATGTCCACAATTGCAGAGCTGCAGCTGGGAAAAAGCTCCCAGGCCCCACCCTGCGATCGGGGAGTCAGGGCTGAAAGCTCCCTGCTGCCAGGGCAGGGGAACATTGTCTCCACCCAGGCATGCAGGGAGGGGACAGGGGAGTTTGTTTCGCACCCAGCTCTGTAAGTATGAAGCTGGGGGTAGAACAGTTTGGGGAGCTTGTTCCCAGCCCCTGCCCTATGCTTGTGGAGTTGGGTTGGAAGAAGCTCCCCAACCTGTTCCCCCCCAGCTCTGTGCTCATGGAGCTCAGTGGAGAACAAGCTCCCAAGGTCTCACCAGCAGGGAACTCCCAGCACCGGCTTCGTGCCCATGCAGCCACTGCTGGGAGACCCTGAACTTCCAGCCTGAGCTCCGTGGTCACGGGGCTCAGGCTGGAAGACCCTTATAGTTATCCATGGAGCTCAGGCTGGGAGATAAGGATCTCACAACCCCTGACTCCCTAATCATGATGGTGGAGTGGGGGCTGGTAGATAAGGATGTCCCAGCCCCTTCCTGATCGCAGTCTGGGAGCAGTGGGCTTGCAATTCTCTGCTGTTGGGACAGAGGAACACAGTTCTTGCCTGGGCTCCAGTGGCAGAGCTTGCCCCAGCAGCAGACAGCTCCCCAGCTCCCAGGAGCAGATTTTCCTCCCAGTGAGGTGTCTACATGGTGCCTTTAAAAACCCCAGGTAAATTTGCTACTTGCCAAAATGGGGGAGGTTTTCCCTTTTAAAGTGATAGTGTGCTGTTTTCCTTTTTGTTGATGTTGGTGTGCCCAGAAGATAGAGTTTGTGTTATAGTTAGGGTGCTTATCTTTTGGTTATAGTTCATACTGGTTGTTGTGGAAGGGACTGTGAGGGGTATCTTTTAGAGGTCCCATTAGTGGCCTAGAGGCATGTGTGATTTGAGCCTGCTAGGGGCAGGCTTATATCAGGTAGCAAATAAACCATGGAGCAGACCAATTTACTACACAGTAGTAAGCATCAGCATGTGTAGACAGTGATGCTTACTGCACAGTAAATTAGACTACTGCGCAGTAAAGCCTCTAGTATAGATGCGCCTTTTCAATCTAATAAGTATATCAAGGCATGGTAGGTAAGAAAGAGGGAAGAGGGTGTCCTAAAGACAGAGTAGAGCACAGGTTATGGGGCCACCAGGGGGCATCATGGCTATCTCTGGAGCTCAATGATGTTACAATGAACTAATCCAGAGGTTGCCAACCCCGGGGCCATGGCCTGGTACCAAGTGTAAAACAGGGTTGGCTGCCACTCCGCAGTATGCCGGTCACTTCTGGTCCATGGACAGGTCCAGAGTTTGCTGGTCTGTGATCTAAAAAGGTTGGGAACCACTAAACTAGTCAACCAAGGCCATCACATAATATAGAAAAAAACAGATTGCCTCAGAAAGCTGTCTAAAAATGCTATGGGACTGTGAGCCACACTTTAAAACTGCAGGCATTCTAACTGTGCATGGAAAACTGTGTATATGATTGTGCATCTAACTGGCATAAACAGTTACTGTGATTGCACTGTGTGTACAGCCAAATTAAATCCAAAAGTGCTTTTAACATAAAATTAACTACAGGTATGCATAATTTATATGTTATTCTGCTCATGTAAGTAAAATATAGGACTTTTTTTTAAGTAAGCCCTGTTTGTCTTGAAAGGATGGTTAAGTTTCTTTATTGGAAGTCTATTTTGAGCCCTGCAGCAACATAACTACGTTCAGAAAGAGGATTAAAGTTTCAACAGGTTGCAGGTTAACATAACCTTTACAAATTTAGGATTACGAAGCTCTTACAAATACTTTCACCTCTTCTTGAGAAAGGTCCCTGTTAATCAATCAGTCTTACAAACACCTGTGTGCATGGCCACTGCCTCCCTTAGTTTGACTGACACCATTTGCATATCTTTTGTGATAATGTAAGGTAACAAGGACATATAATACTCTTAGTCTGGAAAACCTATCAGAGTCTGGGGAATTCATGCTGAAGCCCCAAAACAAACATGAAACTAAGCACTCCATCCTGCCTCTGAAATCTAGTGCAAAGCTTGGGTGCAGGGCTTGGGCTTTCAGGACCCATTTATTAGTTAACTACTTGGTATAGTTGTGACCTTTGAAAGTTTGCAGGTCGGTTTAGATAACTAATTTAAATATTTGTTGTTGGATAACCTCACTGCTTTTAGTATTAAAGACCTTTCCTCTACTAAGTATAGGCAAGGATGGAGTGAATACTGACGATAATAAGTCACTCCTGGACATTTATCTTAAGTAAAACTGCCAAGAGCTTAAAGGGTTGACACTATACCTATAAATGACAGGGCATATTTATTTTAAAAGAGAAAACAATCAACAGTTTAAGCTGCAATTTTGTCCTCCGCTAACCTGGAGGGCCAAAGTATTGCAAATTACTTACTACATAAAATCCGGTATTGTCTGTTGAACTAGAGAGTCATTATGAACCCATAGGGTACCTGAAAGACTTGATACATATTTGATTTTGGAATGCTGCCTTTAAACTAAAGCAGAATTAAAGAAATATCATAGGAGGGAGTTTTAAAGTGTCCATAAGATGTCCTCATTTTATATGAGCATCTAGATAGATAATAGTACATTTAAGTGGCTGTCAGTAGTAGCATGCCACTCTAAATAGAGCCTTGCCAAAGTGGGCCAAAATGTTATGAGAAGGTACCAGCTTGCTTTTTGAGGAGAATGTTCAATACTGTACCTTACCAACTGGTGCTAGAGGGATGTACTTTATATCCGAGTCTGAATATGAATGTACCTGGAAATACTTTCCATCTGAACTTTTAGAAAACTCCCCATTTCCTGATGTGTGAGAGGTCTTGAACTCTTGGTATTGCTCCAGCAGGAGACGTTTCAAACTTGACACCTCTGTAGGGCTTGGGCCAAATGCTCTGGTTGAATTTCACTTGCTCCAGGGCTTTGTCAGGTCAGGGGTGCCCCAGAATGCACTGTTCCATATCTGTGCCCAGTGATCTCATAACTCATGAGCTCTAAAGACAGCAAACAACTTTAGAAATGGCTATAGTTGCAGAGAGATTGAGATACATTTTATAAAAGGTAAAAAATCCCTGTTGGTGATATGGGAATGGGAATGCATATATTAAATTGGGTTTGTGCAATCTGATTTCACGTTAACCAACATACTTATGCTTCCTATAAGTGCCGTGGAATCTACTTGAACACCGATATGATAAAATGTCCCTGACTGAAAGATCTTGTTTCAAAGCAACATACACAAACAGTAAATCACCAGCCTACAAAGATCAGTGAAAATAAAGATCTCAGAATTAAAAGGAGAGCCAATGTCCCAGGTGAGCAACTCAGTTTTGGCCAAACTTCTTGAAACTTGATTTTACAGTCACCAGTCAGATGACCTAGGAACTGTTCCAGCTCCATTTCTTCTATCCCTTATTCACTCCTTCCCAGTATTGGAAGGAACAGCCCTCACAGAGGAAGGGTCTCTGTGAATTCTCTCTGATTATTTATGTTTTATGTACTGAACAAGTTAAGAAAAAAACATATGAAATAATAAAATGTTGCAAATTAAGAAAAAGATAAGTGCCACTTGGGCACTACAATTCAGGACCCATTCCTATGACCCCCTTTTAAATTCTATTTTTTTACACATTGAAGAAAAATAATAGGTTAAGGTTTGTTCTTTATTTTCTTTTCTCTAAAGAAATATATCATAAACTTCCACTTTCTAGGCAGTTGCTCAGTAATTTTTATTTTATGCCACCCTTCAGTACGAAGCTAACAAGGAAGCCAGTGTTAAGATTATCACTAGTGGGGCAAAACGGAAGTTTTTTCAGGAGGAGGACTAGAGGGCTAAAATCTAGTTAAATGAAACCCCTGACGTAAATGAAAATGGGAAAAGCAGCTCCAGAGTGGCATGGTTCCCATTACCTTGACTCCCCGACTGGGGTACTTTACAGCTTGAGAACCATGTTAACAGAACATAAATGTCTAGTATGAATTGATCCTCCTGTTTGGCTTCAAATAAGATCATTACTTTTGTATTTTACATTTTTAACTTTCATATAAGACTATCTTCAAGCACATAATGTTGAAAACATTGGCAGTTTAAACTGCAAGTGTCCAGGTGTACAAGCCAGTTTAGAATGGTTTAAACCTCCTAACGCATTTCAAAAGCATACCTCAATAATCAAATATTATTTTGAACTGGTTCTCCATGAACCGGTTATGTATTATGTGCGGACACCTCATGACTATTGTCTCGTTGACCCTCTGGGCATCCCATGCTGCACTGCTCCTCATTCCCTGTCCCTCCCACCCCAACCCCCATATGGCAGCTGACTGGTTTGGTACATAGTCAGAACACTACTGCCCCAAACTGTACTGCCTGTACTTGACCACGAGGCTGGGGGTTCTCAGGACAGCACTCTGCTGCTTTTAAAGAGCTGGTCAATTTCCTTCCATTCCTTCCAAGGCTGTATGCATCCCAGGCTTATTTCGGATGGGAGGTGGCCAGGTGGGGAAGGCTAAGTGCCTGGGAGCTGTTGGGGGCTGCCCAAGGACTCCAATTCCACTAATGAAAGGAAAATGACCAGGTCTTTAAAAGCAACAGGGATCTGCCACATAAGCCCCCAGGCACAAAGAAACAGGAGTCCATTCAGCCTAGCATCTCCCCCCCCAACCTGGTCACGACTCCATCCCCTAAAAGCCTGTTTGTGACAAAGTTTCCTTCAAGGCCCACTGTGTCTGAAGCCAGTGGACACACAGGCTGGGAAATTGAAAACATGTACCACACTGTTCCATAACATGGAAAGCAGCACTAGGTCGTGGTGCCCAACTGCAGAGCCCTTGGGATTTCTGGTTTTGGTGAACAAACTAAATTAAGAGGCCTGGTAAATGACCAGAATAAGCTGTGTGCATGTGATGGGTTTGTTGGAACAAAGGAATATGTTGACACAACAGAATATGGACAGTCTGATGACCACTGGGAGACCAACCAATTATGCCTCGGAATGAAGAGTCATCAGATGTATTTCCCCTTCATTCTCCTTTACCTACCAGCCAATTCCTAAAACCAAACCTCTAATTACCGTTTTTTAGCCATCATCAGCCAGCTCCCATGTAGCACATGAAGGAGAGGGGAGAAAGAATTCAAAAGGAGCAATTTCAGAGCAGCAAGGGGACCCCAATGAGGGAACTCAAGGCTACCACGGACAGACGACACATCACCAGCCCATCTCACCTAGCCCACTGGGGATGGAGGGGCTCATCGCTCAACCTCCAGTCTGCTGATATCTGACATTCAAGAAAGAACCTAAGGGTGAAGCTTGTGCAATGGCCAGGTGTACCTTGTCTCTGTGACAGCCCCAGGACTTGTAGATACAGAATCAGGATGGGGAGGGGGTATTTTCTTTATCTTGCTTACATTATTCTTATCTGCTATCACTGCTTGCTTGCTAGCCCTGCACCAAAGCACCCTGTGCCCCCAGCCAGATGGGGCACTGTCTACACGTGCACTGTTACACATGAAAATACTTGTATTTTACAAGACTACCCTGCTGTGGAGTTTATGAGTTTCATGTACCATAACAGGGGCACATATGTAGACACTGAGATGTTTACTGCATAGTTAATTGGTCAACTGCACAGTAAACATCCCATATAGACACACTCACAGAGACTGTTACAGAAAGTAGTCTGTGCACATCTGCATGGGGGGGAAGGGGAAATACATTTTGTTCCTTCTTTCAGAGCCATGCAATGGCTCTTAATTCACTTTGACTCTTATGCGTAAATTCCAACATGGTTAGTAAAAAAAAAAAAAGTTTGTCAGAAATCTATAACCAAAAAATATTAAATAAAAACAGATAAATACAGCAAATATGTTAAGAAAAAATACTGGTATTTAATACTGAGAAAAGAAAAACAACGAAAGAGAAGCAAACGCAAAATGATTCTTGAAAGATTCCCTAAAGTTTTTCCAAACATTTTATAAATACTAGGGGTGCACCAACAGAGATTTTTTTGGTTAACACTGATGGTTGATTTTTAAGGAGCCATATGGGCCAATACCAATCTGATTCTGATATATAGCTGGGCAACATGGAGACCAGCATCAGGCTGATAAGTGTGGTGTGGGGGGCAGATCAAGGCCCCTGTGGTGAGGAAGGAAATGGGGCAGGGGCAGGTGCTTCCCAGCTGGGGTGGGGCAGAGCATGGGGCAGAGCTGCAAGCAGCTCATTTGAGGAGTGCAGGGAGTGGGGGACGGCTCCTGTTGCTGCGCCCACCCCAGAAGGGAATGGGGGGCATGTGTCCCTGAATCTGTGTGCAAAGCAGGGTGGGTTGGGGCTGGGCTATGCTTAAGGTGGGTGGTGGTGACACTGGGAGCGAGGCTACAGGAGGGGGCTGCAGCCACCCCAAAATTTGCCATAGCCCCGCCAAATCCTGAGTGCCACTGCTGCCCAACCCGAGCATAGCCCGGCACAACCCCCCTGTTGAGAGGAACCCAGTGCAGCCCCAGCCCAGCCCACAGTGGCAGCCTGCCCTCACCCCATGCACAGATCTGGGGGCACATGCACCCCTTCCCCCACACCAGACTTACCAGCCCGATGTTGCTCTCCAAGCTGCTGGGCTGTGCTCCTGGCCATGTGCATGCTGCGGCTGCATGCATTCACGGGGCATTTATTGGACACATTATCAGCCACATCAGGCAAAAAAAAGTCAATTGCTGATACTGTTAATTTTCCCTATATCATAATGAATGCAGGAACTTATGATACCTGATGGTGTGTGTTAATCTCAAATGATCAGTTTATGCAGAAATGTACATATACACATGCCCTATATATGTATTTATAAATATAGATGTAACTACATAAGCAATTTCTTGTACTTTGTTGCAAACCCATACCATGTTCAAATAGCATTGTGCGCGAATAATTAATAAAAGTATTGGCCACCATTTTTAAATTTGAATCCTCACATTATAGAAGCTAAATAGCTACAAAAAAAAAAAAAGCTGTCTTCCAGATAACTTGAACACACACACATTAATTTTACGTAGCTTAAATACAGACTGAAGAATTACATTACTACTGTACATTCATTAAGAAAACCCCTTAGACATGATCTGTTCCACAAACCTGCAGGTGCTGTTGACTGAATCTTCAGGACAGTGGTGATGGCACTGACAAGACAGCTTCTTCTGGGGAGGAGCAGAGGCTGTACTCTCACCATCTTCCTTCCTGTTCTCTATGCTTAGCTTGCCAGAACTCCTCAAAGGCATGTTGTCTAGAAAATTGGCTAGAAAAGTAAAGGAAGGAAGAAACATAAGTTTCCACGCTGGATTGCCAGACTCTTGAATACTTCCTCAAAAGTCATTCTTACTGCCCAAAATTTGAGATAATTCTTTGCCTTGTGTGAAGCAAACTATATTAGAAATCCATTAAAGGCTATTTCTTATTAAAATGTGACTCACATTATTCTTCTTGTGTATTGTATTTGTTGAGAACCAATGACTTCAGATCAAATGTGGTAGTGTGGCAAAACTAATATACCGTATTTTTTGGACCATAAGACGCACCTGACCATAAGACGCACCCAGTTTTTATGGCAGGAGAGACTATGTGTGCCGGTGGCAGGCCATTTTTATTGCCGGCTCCCGGCCACCAGCACGGGCGCCGGCTTCCAGTGTAAACAAGCGGCGCATGTCCCGCTCGGGCTCCGCCGCCTCCGCGGGCAAGCTCCGCCCCGTCTCCCTGGGACACGGCATAAACAAGCGGCGGGTGTCCCGCTCGGGCTCCGCCGCCTCCGCGGGCAAGCTCCGCCCCATCTCCCCGGGACACACACCTTCGGACCATAAGACGCACCCTCGTTTTCCCCCCACTTTTGGGGGGGAAAAAGTGCGTCTTATGCTCCGAAAAATACGGTAACTTCAAGCTGAAATCTGATAATCAAACTGGCTTTTTTCCTTGCCATCATTTATAATTTCTTTCCAAACTGGTATCATTACCATTAACGGATTCTAAGTTAAATTTTACCTTTGGTTATACCTTAACATCACCTTGCCCTCAGTTATATTTGTATTCATTGGGATTTGCACAACTGTAATGGAGGACAGGGCCTGGTGCTGTTATGGAAATAAGTTCTTTGCTGGCATTTAGGGAATAAGCAGAATTTAGCTCCATCTCTCAATACTATGCTACCTTTTCAAATACTAACATCAGTGAGACGAGAAGATAGTTAAACAACTCATTTCAATCAAAAAAGCCAGCAGATGTTACTTTGAGGACATACGCTGATCAATATGAAGCCCCAGGAAGTTTGTCAATGCTTTATAAAAGTTGGGGTCTTAGGGTTCTGTCTCCTTGGAGTACAAAGAAGGGGAGGGAGAAGTGTCCAATTATTCACCTTTTTTCAGGACCACTCATGGAAACTTTGACAACCAATGTATATGCAAATCTTAGAAACAAAACTGAGCCTGACACTCATTTTCTCCCTTTTCATTTCACTTCCTTCGAGTAATGTACCTTTAAAGGATCAAAATGCGTGGCCTGGACAGCATGGAAATAACTGACATTTCTTTTTACTATTGTAACCACAGCCTCTAGAAACAATGCACATTTTCTTATTTTTGATTCCTAGCTTCTTTCACGCGCTCAAACTATACTCTCCTCAAGTGCCCAACACTTTTGCAGGTTGCAATGAGGATTGTTTCCCAACCATTGGAACTGTTCTGATGCTGACACTGAAGATTGGGAGACTGCTTCCTCCACTACTCCCTTTAAGGGGAACAGATTGAAGAAGAGACAAGAGTAGTAGGGCTGTGTGAAGCTTTAGTTGCTGATTCGAATCGGAGGAGATTTGGCCTGATTTGGCAGCCAAATCTCCAAACCCGAATCAAATCAGGAGACCCATTAATCTCTCCAGATCAAACTGGAAGCCTCCAATTTGATTTGTAGAAATTCAGGAAGGCTTATATGTTTTTTCTATGTACCTGGAGGTACCAGGCACAGTTTGTGAATGCTGAGATGATGAGGCAGATGGAACGCCCCATGCAAGCGCAGGGGGGTCCCTCATATGCTCAGCATATATACAGTAAACAGTAAACGTTCTGTTATCTGGCATCCTCTGGGAATGGGGGATGCCAGATAACAAAATATGCTGGTTAATTGAGCGGCCCCAGCCGCCACTTTTCCCGCTGTGTCTGGGGCGTCCCTCCGCCCTTCCTACCACATCGCCGACCATACTGCGGGCCCTGTGAGACAGGGAAGTGGGCCCCACACAGCCCTGCGCAGCCTGTTATGCCCCTGGGCCATGGGGGCTCAGGAAAACCAGAAGTGCTGGGGTGGACACTTCCTGTTTCACTTTATCTTACAAGTCAGCATGCCAGTTAGTAGAGCATGCCAGCTTGCAAGATGCCGGATAGTGCAGCTTTTAGTGTACTTAAAAAAAATTTTTTTTTTCCCATCTCAGTGAAACTTGCCCAGGAAATGGCTATAATTAGTTGACACAGTAAAATGGGGTAAAGGGGTCTGCATTTATTAGTTCTGACAAAAGTCAGGCCTTTTTCAGTAAAGATTTTGATAGCCACCGTTCTGGAAAGAAGTCCTTTGGATTTGGGTCAATTATAGCCATAACACACTGAATTCACTAACAATGACTATGAAAGAAAACATACAAACCTGATCATGAAAAGGTATCAATAATACCAATACAATGCATGTCACATGCCAACAAAATGCCACAGAACACACATTGTAGAGCATTTATAATTTTTATTAATGGTCTGTTCACTATCTATAGATCTCCTGAAAATCAGGAGTGTTTCAAAAATCATCACTTCATTAAATATAAATGCTAGATACCTAGGATTAGGGTCTGCTACTCCAGCTCTAACAAGATTATGATATTTTTAAATCCAGTCTATGTACATCAAATTAACATCAACAGATGTTCATTTTTTGGGTCAATGGAACATAGATCTTTAAACTAAGTCCTCTTTCAGCAAGCAGTCATAAAGCAGGTTTTGTGACTATATTACATTGTTAGTCATGGATAGGGAACGAACTATTAAAATTGTTCCAGTCAAAGATTTTCAGAAATCTGGCTCATGGGCCAGCAGAGTTAAATAAAAATATTAATAATAATACTGAGTGAAAATGCTAGGCTCTGTTTTCATTTACCATGACATTTTCTGGATGTAACTGAAAGCTATCCAATATTCCAGCTGGGACTTTTATTTAGGGAAAGGAGAAAGCTAAAATCATAAATTACTAAATCTAGCATAAACAATGGGGAAAGGACACTTAAACATCAGAGTATGTCTGAAGCTATCAAATTTAGACAAGTAAATGCCCTTTTCATGATATATTCAGCTGTATGCCTTTTTCTTGCAAATATCTGAAGACAGACCAATGGGTGGAGACAGCGTTATCGTTATCATATTGGTCAACAGGAATTTGATCTCAAATGGCTTCTGCTGAAATCAAAAATATGAACACAGCAATGATGCACATCCATGGGTCATTAGATGTTCAGTTATGACTAAGACGAGTCATAAAATAGCGTTATGGTTATCGTATTGGTCAACAGGAATTTGATCTCAAATGGCTTCTGCTGAAATCAAAAATATGAACACAGCAATGATGCGCATCCATGGGTCATTAGATGTTCAGTTATGACTAAGACGAGTCATAAAATAGGATTTGAAATCCAAATTATTCTAACTGTCACAGGCACACAAATACAGACTTTTGGTTTGGCCCCAAAGAATAAGGGCAAAACAGAAGCTGAAGTCCAGATCTGGGATTTCCCAAAACTCCAGGGTAGGGATACAGACCTGATCTCTTGTTGTGGATTCAGGTCTAGTTTCAAAATGAAAGGAAAACCAGTGTAGTTTAATAATTGATATGAAATATGCTTAAATTACAGAACAGCGTGTGGGTTAGGATTAAATATCAAAATGTCAAGGCTTCCTCAAAAATTATGACCCTCCCTCTATTCTCTTTTTTTCTCAGCCCCCTAGTTCTTGGTGTCCTGGATGCCTGCTGAAAGAATACTACTCTTAGCTCTAAACAGTGAGTTGCCCAACTCCTGGGTTAAGCCTCTATCTTCATAGCAAGGATGTGGAACATTTTGTGAGTTTTCCTCCTTGCCCCACTCAACTGGAGTTGTGTCAGTACTGCGTTTTTCCCCCCCTCTTCACTTACTTTTTAGGTTAGAAAACTTAGGTAGCACTTATCACTGCACTCTGTAGGATGCAGCGGTCATATAGTATGTATGTCAATACTCCCACTTTGGTGAAAGTATCATGGGTCTTGAAGACTGTTCCAGGAAACTATAGTCTTAGCCTGTGTGGAAGCAGTTAATGATTTTAACTAAGTTGTCTCTTCTAGCTCTCCCATTCCTACTAAGCTGAATATATCTGCACACTAGACACAGCTGCAGTGGGATAATGGTGTTATAAATGGCAGCTGGTTGCATTAATCTAAGAGGTAGCTACCAGGGGCCAAGAGAAGGCCTTCTCAGCAACTGAGACAGAAGCAAGCTTACAGGTGGAGGGGTCAGTGGTGGTGGCGAGGAGGGGAAATCCATTCGGAGAGATACAGGGAAAGCTCTTGAAAGCAGAGGTAACAGAGACAGAGGGAAATGCAAGTTTGTGCAAAAAAGGGAGAAAGGATGGATGAAACAAAGGAGGGGGCTGGGAGGAATATAAGAGGAGGATTTAATTTTATGAGCAGATTACTCAAACTAATTGGGACTGTGGGGGACTACAAGAGGATTTCATATGCATTTTGATAAATTTTAATTATACATAATTTTCTCTGCCTTTTCTAATAAGGTAGCTAAACTTTACCACAATGTACTTACGCTTTTCCACTGTATGCAAGAGAGTAACAGGCCACCATGCCTCCAGCGCCCTTAGCCTATTTGAAGAATTGCCCCTGACGATTTTTTTCATGTGTCAGCAACAAGGCTTTGGCTACTCCAACGTCTCATCGTGTGTGCACTGGTATTTGGAAAGCTCTGAAGCCCACCATCGGACAACCCAAGTTGATCTTTGTGAGTATGGGAAGGGGTCATCACAAAAATCCAGAGGCCGAGAGAGTGACAGCTGGAAACTATGCTATGGAACACCAGTAGAAAGGGAGAATTGACAAAAAGAATGACCAAAACCCTCCTCTTCAGATGCCAACTACCAAATCCTTCTATGCTCCTTAGAAGTTGGCTTTTTTATTTCAG
Source organism: Crocodylus siamensis (assembly GCF_052110815.1). NCBI lineage: Eukaryota > Metazoa > Chordata > Crocodylia > Crocodylidae > Crocodylus > Crocodylus siamensis. The sequence continues at coordinate 151,950,506 of NC_143396.1, read as the reverse complement.
CTTCTCTCTTATGTTGAACTTTTCTGTATCCCCCAAAGACAAGCCCTCCAGGCTCCATGCACATAATTTCCCACACATACACATGTGACATACTTGCATCAATCTGTCTCTCTTCCCTAGAGAGGAGTTTAGGAAAGCATCATAGCAGCCTACTTAAAAAAATCCTACATGTGGGACTACATATCAAGTAGTCTGTAATTAGTCTTAGAAAATATTAAGTTTGGATTTAAAATACTGTTGTTGCCTTCTTTTGATTTGAAAGCCCTAGAGAATGAAGTGCCCTGGGTACAGAAAAGAAGCATCACCCATAAAAACTGCTCTGTACTAACCCACCAATATTGCTACATTTGATGTACAGGAATCATCTTTTAATTTGTATTTAATCCTCAGGCTCTCTCCTGAGATTGCAAATAAGGATTTTTGCTCCTTCTGTAGAAGCAGTGATGTGATGTGGACAAGAATTTCTTCACCACAATCTGGACAAAAACCAACAACTCATTTCACTGAGATCAACAGCCATTAAATGGTAACACCCTTTTGGGCACTGCTCTGATTCAAACAAGTCTGGTAATGTAAGAGATGAAAAGCTCTATAGTTTCTTACCAGGTTCCAATACCCAAGCCATGAAGTTCCCCAGGAAGGAGTAATTAGTAACAGTTTTCACACAAGATCATGGTTTCAGGACCACATAAGTTAAAACAAAAAACAAAAAAACACAACAGATTTTCAGTGACATTGTATTGGTTTCTGCTGAGGGCAAAACTCGGCTTTGTTCTATACTGAATCTCAATGGCTGAAAGCAAGTACATAAATCATTTAATACTTGAGTGAGGATACTTCTCATGCATCTTTCTAGGAAGGGACCCAGAATATCCCTAATTACCATAATGTCATCCATGTTAATTTTGCCATTATACTGTCATTGCTTTTGCCAGCCTGAACACTGGTTAATTAAGCACAGTATTCTCTAGCACCAGCCAGTATTTGATGCTCTAGAAGAGGTATCTCTAGACAGTTTTGCAATAACGTACACGGTGTAATAATGCATTAGACAGAGAATAAGAATATTTATGAAGAGGTACCTGAATATTTATAAGAAATAAAAACTTGAAATCTGCAATTTTGTATCAGAATGTACAATGTAGTCAAGTTGAAGGGTTCAGTAAAAAACAAAACACAAGTTCTTTTGAGTTGTCTACAAACCACACTTGTCCATTGATCTACTGTGTTATCTTTAGCTGCACTGGTATCAAACATCTATGGATAATAAAACATGAAATAAAGTAACATCACTTCCTATATTGTCATACACAAGCATGAACTATGGATAGATAGTATCTCAACAGGCTGCAATTACAGCACATATATGATTGTTTTATGGGAAAGGGAAATAGTAAACTGCTAACTCCTATTTTACAATCAAACAAAAGAATTTCCACAAGATATTTTCTGGCAAATAATCAACATGAAAATGTAGCACACTTAAAGTTATAATAAATTGTGCTTCAACTCAGATTGGTCTACTGAAAAAAAAACACCCAAGAAGTAAGAATAAAAATATAGCTTTTGTTGGTGATGGCCATATGTTAAAGAAGAAAACCTGAATGACAACAAAAATTCCCATCATCCAATTATCAATGTTACCATAAAACTAAAAAAGGTTGCGTGCCGTTTGTACAATATTATTACTTCAATATTATCATCAACATTAGAGTGATCCAAATTCAGCTGACATCATATTTTGCTTGACAATAAATTTAATCTGGTACACATCTGAGGAATACTGATGTGCTTGAATACTGAAGGAAATGTGGTATTATAGGTTTAATACTATGTATGCTATATTTTGTTTTCAAGGTTCTTGTAGCTGTATTGGGCACCAGATTTTGCAGTCCTTGCTAGGTTAAAATTCTCACTGAAATAATTGAGTATAGATTTTTCTCCCTTTGTAGATTTAAATGTGTTTATTTAAAAAAGTCATGACAAACATGCATTCTGAAGTGCTTAATAGTCAAGGTATCTAATATCTTTTATAGAGGTATAAAAATACAAAAATCATATTATAAAGAAATATTTCCAGCCCCTATTTACCCAAGTGTAAGAGGACCCTGATTATATGATGATTCCCACCCCCCAATAATTATATGATATATATGGAAATTTTATATATTTGTTATAATTTTCCAGGTATAGAATTTAATTATTGGAGGTCTGCCTTGAACCTTTCCCACTCCCCCTGCTAAGCAGGGAAAATAAATCTTGAGGGTCAGGTAGCTTCCTTGCCCACTGGCCCCCACAACTTCTTCCTGCTACAGCTCCTTTGCCTTTCTTACTGTCAGATCCTGCTCTCCCTGGGCACATAGAAGTGAGAAGCAAATTTGAAAACAATGACCTAGGAATAAACATACCTATAGTAACTTACATATAAGGAAGTTACTAAAAGTACCCATAGACTTCGTTCATCCAGAATTTGATGCAGGGAGTGGGCATGGGGGGTGCACCCTGCCCCACGGATATATGCTGCTGCCAGCAGGCTCTGCCTGCACACCCCCCACACTGGCTCCCTATGCACCCTGAGTCCCATGGCTGCAGCTGGCAGGCAATCACTGCACGGGGGGGCCTGGCACATGGCTGCAAGGTGCTGTGTGGGAAGCAGAGGGCATGCCCCTCCCTCCCCCCATGGCCACATGCTGCAACCAGTAGGTGCTGCCCATGCACCCTATGTCCTCACCCACTCCCTGTGTGGCACCCTGTGGCTGTGCACCACCCCACCCTGCAGGGCTAAAAGCCATGCACCTCCCCTCCCCTCCCCCCTATGCAGTAAAGCACAACTTGATCTCCACTGCCTCCGCCTCCATCTCACCTGTGTGTCTGTCAATAAGGCTCTGAGCAACATATGCACAGTTAGCCCAGAGCATTACGGACAGACAGACAAACAGCTGGAAGTGCAATGGCTTTTGTTATTAGAATATTTTTTATATATTTTTTTCAAAAAAATAAAAACGTGTACTAAGTATATACAATATTTACACCTTTATATTTTTTATAAATATTATTTAATGATATATAAAATATATATATTTAAAAATTTAAAAAATCATATTATATGCAATATCTACACCTTTCTGTCTCCTAACCAACACAGTTCACTTGACAGTCTGTAATATACAGTTAACCATCATCATCCTCATGACAATAACTGCAACCACACACCAACGTGCTGGTTGGCATCTTCTTCAATTACTACAACCGCACAAAACTGACTATGTCCCTTACCCTCTCCTCCACCCCCACAACCCCTCTGTTTCTTTCCCTGGTCCATAGTCCACATCATCTTTGTCATCCTCTTCCTCCTTACTGTCCTAACCACTCTCCCCCTCTTTGTTGCCATCACTGTCCTCCTCCCCATCTTCACTGTTGCCCGCACTTTCGCTGGTGGTCTTGTTTTTGAACACACTGTGCCATTCTTTCCTCTTCCATGCATATTCTGCCATCTTCTCCTCATCATTTTCTTCCAGTGTGCCTGTAGCTCACTATGCATGACATTAGTCCAAAGCCAAAAGACTCATAATTTACTCAGTTCATTGGACTGGGCCCCACCAGAGTCAACAGCATTTCAAGCCATGGTGACCTCACAGGTCAATATGTGTGTGTACTCCAGATACCCCCTACAAAGGATCCATGTGCTAATTAGTCCCCCACTCATGACGAACCAGGTGCTTTTGTCACATGTACTGGTATCCTTCAAACTTCTATGAGAAGATAAGGCACAAAGCAACCTTGTTTGGCTGAGAGAGGCAGGTGAAACTAGGATTCTGGGTGAATTGTTTGGAGCTCTGTTTGGTTATGTTTGCCAGACATTTAAGGCTGGTTACTAAACAGGAATCATTGGAAATGGGAAAGAAAGGTGTAGCTTAGCTGTGGGAGTGAAGAGGAAGTCAGTATGTACTCAATGTAGTGGTTTACCATGACTTGGAAAAGAATGAGTGCTGAGGGGGACAGCACAATAACCACTACCATATATCTTATTCAGACAGATTACTCTATCCTGTCCTCATGGCAGGTTCCCATCAGTATGTTGTCACACACATGGGCCATGTATTTTATAGTATTGCTCAGTGTTGGCTCAGTTTAATCAGCTTCATACTTGGTTTCCATTACTGAGCACGTATTGCTTTTTCCAGCAGTTTAATAATAGATAAAATATTCAGTGAAGTTTCCTTGTATGCAAATGTAAAACAAGAGGCTTTTTCCATCCATGTTGTTTGGGAGTAAAAAAGCCTTGTCTTATATTTGAGTAAATATGGTATAAACTGGTAGCAAAAACTTGAAAATGTACTTTTTTGCAATACAGAATTTATATATTTTTTGTGTTACTCTTATTTTTGTGTTACTTTTACATTTGTTTAGAAAAAGAAAAGCCACAAAGTAATTTCAGTCTTCTTTAGGAAGGCACAATTGGCAAATCTTTCTGATACTGTTGGTATTCCTGACACAGCTGCAATGGAGCCACACAGAGAAGAACCTTTATCTCCCTGCTGCATACTATACAACACAAAGCATAAAACTGAAATGGTCTTACATATTATTTACTATTTACCACTACCTTGATTTTTTTTTCCATTTGGGAAAAGGCAGGAAGGAGGACCCACTCACTGCTATCACTACTAGACACAAGGGGAGCTTAAGAATGCTCCTTCCTGCTCCATTTGTGCAGGTGCTAGGCTTCACCAGTGAGAGTGGCAGTGGCAGGCAGGTCCCTCTTTTTCTATCCCTGCTCCCTAACTGGTTGTCTCTCCCCCATGGCCCCTGCTGGCCCAAGGACTCCAGCCATGCCTTGTCCCAGGCCCCATGATCTGAGAGGCAGTGATGGTGGCATCTATTGCAGCTCCCTTTCCTTAATCCTGGATCTGCCACAGACTACAGTAACTAAGTCTCATCCTATTCCACCCTCTGCAAGATTCTCACAAATAGTTAAATCCTTCTCCTGAACCATGCTTTGTTACTACATACATTGACATATTTTCAGGGACATAAGCAGAGTGGAATAGCACAACACTTAGGGTGAAGCTACACATTACCCTTAGACCATACTAAACCTATGGAATGTTAGAACGTGCTGTAAGCAGTTCCATGTTAAGGGTTAATGTTGTTTACTGCCTGCACAGCTCTTGCCATGAGAGGCCTGGTAAGCAAGGATGTGGCTAAAAGCCAGGACACCTGGGCTCTAGTTCTGCTCTGGGTGAGGGGCTGAGATCAGTGCATCCTAGGATGCTGGAGGACTGCAAATGCCTAGTTTTATCTCTGTGGAGCAGGCTGAAGTTATTCAGACATAAGCTAGGTAGCACAGCCCTGAGTCAACCCTTGCTTGAAGTGGCATAACTCTGAAATGCTCAAAGGGCACTAAGAACAAGTTAATTAACTTTAAGGTGCAGATGCTCGTATTTTAAGTGCCTTTAGTAGGGTCTAAGTGTAATGTATAACTTCAACCTTTGGTGTTTAAATCCACTTAGCACTTGATAGGTGGATTAGGATCTGGCCTTATATCTCGTAGACTCTCTTTTACAAATCAGCTCTCCTCAGCAAAAGTGTTCTCAAAAGTATGTTTAAGGGAACATATTATAAATCAGAAATGATACTCCTGAGGGTTATCCTATGACTTATATCACATTTCAGGCACATAAATATCTAGAGTCAAATAACTTGATGACTTGCACCTTGCACTGTATTCACCAGACTGCCTCAAATAGATAGCTAAACATAGCTTGGTTAAATTACTTCATATTATTTTGTATATAAATATTTATATTTCCTTGATAAGATAGCTTCATAAGAAAATCAGGCCCCTTAGAATGTACAATGTAAGAGAATATTATCTAATGTACTAATTCAACATACTTCCTAATTATATTATAAAAATGTGAAGTCTCCCATATACTGAAGGACATATAACAGAAACTTCACAGTGGAACACAGCGTCAGTCCTTCTCCAGCATTCTGTCTCCCAAAGCAACCAATAATTGATACTTCATGTAACCCATAAAACTTCATAATGCAACCGCCTGTGCAGCACTACACAGTGCCCAAATATACTTAGAAATAAGTATGCTTTCACAAGAGCTACAGTGTTCTTTATCCATAGAAACTATCTTCATAGATTTCACAGACATTAGGGCTGGAAGGAACCTCAGAAGATCATCGAGTCCAGCCCCCTGCCCCAAGGGCAGGAAGTCCACTAGGGTCAAAGGATCCCAGCAAGATAAGTATCCAAATGCTTCTTAAAGCAGTTCAGAGTAGGTGCTTGCACCACCTCCGGAGGGAGCCTATTCCAGGCCTTGGGGCTCAGACAGTAAAGAAGTTTTTCCTTAGGTCCAGCCTAAAATGGTCTTGGAGGAGTTCATGACTGTTGGACCTTGACATTCCTTGGGGTGCTCAGACATTCTCCCAGATCCTGATGCACACCCCTTATCTACTTATAGGCTGCCACTAGGTCACCCCTGAACCTGCGCTTTTCCAGGCTGAAGTCCCATCGCTCTCAGCCTCTCTTCATAAGGCCTATTCTCTTGTCCTCTGATCATACGCATGGCTCTCTCCTGGACTCTCTCAAGCTTCTCCACATACTTCTTGAATTGTAGAGCCCAGAATTGGATGCAGTACTCTACCTACAGCCTCACCAAGGCCGAGTACAATGGGAAGATGATATGCTGGGATTTACTTGAGAAGCATCTATGGATGGAAGCCAGAGTTGTATTTGCTTTACCAGCTGCAACATCACATTGCTCTTTGATGATTTTTTCAATGAATTCTGTTTGTATTCTCGTTTCTTCATATTCTAGCCTCAGCTCCCATTCCTAATCAGTTAATCCTGGGCAACACAATATCTGTTTCCAGCTTCTTTGGAGCTGCACTAGTCCATAGTACTTTTACTTCCATCCCCCAAAATATTATCCCAAGATGTAGATGAAGAAAAATGTGTTCAACCTGTAGCTACGTGTGTGGGAGATAATCTTTTTGTCTGAAAAGATGATTCTCCCACAGAAATTATCAATTTTCCTTCAGAATATGTATCAGCATTTCCACCTCGCTTCACTGAGGAGGAAGCTCTTCTCAGCCAGAATGGATGAGCTGCTTGACCGGGCTTTAAACTAAGCCTGCCAAGGGATGGGTGGACAACCACCAAAGCAAGCCTGTTAGGCAATACCTACAAAACCAACAGGTCAGGGCACCCAAGGATTCCACTCCTACTCCAGCCCTGGAACAGTGTCCTTCTGGGAAGGTCGTGCATGGATGAGCTCTACCTGGCCAAAGAAGTCTATGGATCAACAAGAGGTAAAGCACTGCTGGACCTGGTACTGGAGTACTGAGTCCAGTTTTGGGCTCCACAATTCAAAAAGGATGTGGAGAAGCTTGAGAGAATCCAGAGAAGATCCATGCGCATGAACAGAAGTCAGGAAAACAGACCTTATGACGACAAGTTGAGAGCAATGGGGCTCTTTAGCCTGGAAAAGCGCAGGCTCAGGGGTGATCTGATGGCCATCTATAAGTTTATCAGGGGTGACTACCAGGATCTGGGGGAATGTTTGTTCACCAGAGTGCCTCAAGGGATGATGAGGTTGAATGGTCACAAACTACTACAAGACATAAGGCTGGACATAAGGAAGAATTTCTTTACTATCCGAGTCCCCAAGATCTAGAACAGCCTGCCATCAGAGGTGGTTCAAGCACCTACATTGAACACCTTCAAGAACAAACTGGATGCTTATCTTGCTGGGATCCTATGACCTCAGCTGACTTCCTGCCCTTTGGGCGGGGGGGGTGGACTCGCTCTTCCGAGGTCCCTTCCAGCCCTAATGTCTGTGAATCTATGAATCTAAAGGGGATGATCTAGTCAGCAACCTAAAAATCAAAGGAACTCTGGGAGACAGTGACCACGAACTAATCACTTTTACTATCCATCACAAAGCTTTCAAGTCAGTCAGCAATGCAGAAGTCTTCAGCTTCAGGAAAGCCAACTCTGATAAGCTAAGGAGGCTTGTTGTCCGGCCCTAAGGGGCCATGACTCAACAGGGAGAAGAGTGTAAGAGGAGTGGTCAGTCCTTCAGGGAGCAATCCTGAAAGCACAAGGGATGTCCATCCCATCAAAGAGGAAAGGTAGCAAAAAGGCACAGCAACCCCCTTGGCTCAGTAGGGAACTCATGGACTTCCTATGCCAAAAAAGAGAGGCTTATAAAGGATGGAAGATGGGAATCAGCACAAAGGAGGAGTACTCTGAACTGGTCTGTACCTGTAGACAGTGAACCAGGAAAGCCAAGGCTGCAACCAAACTCCACCTGGCTACACGTATCAAGGTTAATAACAGTCCTTTTTCAGATATGTGGGGAGTCAGAAGAAAAACAAGGGTAACGTTGGACCCCTGCTAAACCCAATGGGACAACTGAAAACTGACAGCCAGGAAAAAGCCAACCTGCTTAATGGGTATTTCATGTCGGTTTTTCATCAACCCAAAGGGACCATGCTGCCTAGCATGATGCGGGATGGCCAGGGTGAGGGTGAATTTATACCCAGCATTGGTGTAGACCTTTTAAAGGAACACCTTGAGAGGCAGAACACATTCAAGTTAGCGGATCCTGACAGATTGTCCAATGTCGTGCCCATCTTCAAGAAAGGAAGGAAAGTAGATCCAGGGAACTACAGGCCACTCACCTTGACCTTAGTCTCTGGAAAGATTCTAGAATGGGATTAGGAATGGGAGCTGAGGCTAGAATATGAAGAAACAAGAATACAAACAGAATTCAGAAGTTAAACTGCACGTGTGCAGAAGTTATACTCTTCAGGGGTTATTATGCTCTTATTTTAGCTTTCCAAAGAAGACTCAAGTCAAAGCTCAAAGTTGTAGTTATTTCTATTTTCAGGTTGTAACTCTTAATACTATTCAATGTGCACTTTAAGGGTCACACAGCAAACACTAAATGTTACCATCTCTACATTAAATAAATATCACTACAAGCAGCAATCTGAAGACTTTCCTGAACATCAGCAAGTGAAGAAAATATGGACTGAGAAACAATGAAACCTGATGCTCTCACTACTAAATTATTCTTTGATATCTGACCTTTAGAAAGCCATCAAAGATTGCAATAAGCACATCATAGCTTTTTACTGATTATCATTTCAGATGATGATATGCAGATTGGCAATGGCATTAATAGAATGGCATTTAAGTGTAAAAGTAATATAGGACTTGTAATCTTTGCTCTTTTTAGATACAAGTTATAAATTGTCATTGCTCCACTTCCCTTTTCCAATGAAAAGTGATCTAGAAGCATCTCACTAATTAGTGGTCAAGATAAAACACTGCCTACAGAGCCAAAATTTTAAAAATATCAACTTGAGTTTATTCCAGACAGCACAGGCTACAGCTGCATATTAAAATATATTTAGGAAATAAATATGCCAAGCTTGCAAACACTGTGCCAAAATTATTCATAACTACCAGAACCCTTCTATCCAACTTTGTTTTGGCTGTTCATGCCTAGAACTAACACAGCATCAGTACAATCTGCACAGTAAACTAGATTTTTATTTTTTCAGTTGTAGGACACCTTATCCTTTGGAAAGACAAATTTTCAAGTGAGCTCCGACCCACTGAAATTAACATATGCAAAATGTATTTGCAAAACTGCCCAAGGGCACAAAGTTTCCATGTTTTTCCCCCTCGTGCAAATGGTTATATACAGATAATCATCATTACAGATTTGCAGGATTTATATATTCATCAGAAACCTTGTGGTTTCCATCACTCTCCCTTTTTCTTGTGACTACATGTCCATTGAGTGGACAGAAAAGATAGTATCACCAGAAAACACCAATTCAGTTGCTAAGGCATTATTTCATGGAAATTGATACCCAGCACCCAAAACACTCATGGACTTTTGTGACACACTCAAGTTCCCAGATGTCACTGAATGAACTACTCAGCTAACCAGAATAATTTTACTGCCCTGAGGCAAATGCCACTCTACCAGGTCACCAGGCCAACTAGCCAGTCAGTATTTTAAGTAACTGAAAAAGTGACAGTTTAAATTCTTGTACTGTTTAGCTGCCAAAGTAGGAAGTAAACTGAACTGACTATTGCTTCTGTTGGACTAACCACACGCATGATGAAAGGGAAGTTGAACTACATGTGAAGAGAACCATTGAGTTAGTTGGTAAATATTCAGGTTCAAAATATATTTCCTGAAAACACTGTTGAATTCAAGAGAAAGTGCTATTCTCTTACTCAATTTGACAGGAAGCAAGTAAACATCATGTTTCAACTGTGGGGAATCTTCTCTATTACACACCAAAATTAATTGCATGCACGAAACAACAGTCAGTCTTAACCACAGATAGCAGGGGCATGATTTGCGAGAAGTGTTCAAGTAGTCTAAAAGCATTTCTGTGTTTGAAAAGCTTGCTCCAAATGGTTGCTCGGCTGTGCTGGAGTAGAAGCACATTCTCTTCTGATCTACATCTTCTGATAATAATGTCAGGGAATCAACTAGTCCTTTTGGCAGACTGCCAAATTTGGTTCTGGCTTTATTCAGCAGAGGATGCTGTATCAATTGTCTGTTTCACAGATTTTTTTTAACCAATGGGGATAAGTCTTTTAAGGTATACAATGCAACAGCATTTTTACTCTAGGAGCTTACGATGGAAAAAGCAAGTTACAAAGGCATTTTTAAAAAACCCATAAAACAGTCTATACAAAATAAAGCATAAAACTGTTTTGAAAGGACACTGCTAAGGGTCAAAAGGAATACTTAGTACCAAAGTTTACATGGATTAAATTTATTCTATTTTGCAGGACACAGTGGACTAAGTATAAAGCCCCGTGTTTTCTAAAAAAAATGTCAATGCCTGCAGCTTCTTTGGAATATAAATATTCCTAACATTTGGAATATAATGCACTGCATAAGAACCAAAAAGTGAAATATTTCATAAAATGCTTAATGTATATGTGCCTAAGCTGAATCGCCTATAACAAATATACCCACCTACAACATGGGCATATTTACATTCACCTATTTCAGAGCGCCTAGAGAAGCCTAATTCACTAGACAGTTATCCAGTTCTAAGAACTACGCGGTAAATATTTCAGTTTCCAGAACTGTTAACTGAGATTTTATCAATGACCAAACGGAAAAATAAAGGGAAAAACATTTACCAAAAACCATATCAAACAACCTGGCCAAAAGAACCGGAGATATGGTAGGATAATTGACTCTGTGTTATTTATCAGAATTTATACAATACGGGTGTGTCTACATGTGCAATTAATCCATACAAATAAACTCGCTCCCATACAAACTGCTCCCAGATGTGCCATTTGAACATGCACCCAGAAGCAAAAATCTCTGGAACATATTGCTCCAGAGTTTATTCATGGGCAGCACGTGGAGCTCGGTCGGAGCAGTCTGAGTTGGCAGGGGGCATGAAGGCTCAGCCTACCAGCCAGGGCTGCTACAACCAAGCTCCAGATGCTGCAGAGGAGCTGGCTGGAGTACAAGGGTGTTTCAGTGCAGTTGTAGCTGGCAGGCAGCCCCCAGCCTTGTGCCTCAGCCAGCCCCATCACCATCTATATGTGCGCTATGGCACACAAAACACCACTGAAGAGTACTACTTGTGTTTAGCCGGACTGCCTGGCGATGGCATTAGTCTACTGTGACCTAATAGGGTCACATGTGTATATGGTGATATTTTACTGCAGAGCTAATTAGATAGCTCTGCAGTAAACATCTCATGTAGATGCACCTGGATATAATGTGTTACACTGATAAACGATTAAACTATTCTTGTTCCCTCTGAGATTAATAGAATTTTGCTATAAACTTCACAAGAAACAGGTTTATTCCTACTGACTAGGAATTTGCATTTTTATTATTATTGTTGTTATTATTATACAACATTGACTATTTTTGTAATATTTATAAATGAACATTACAATAAAAATGCCTGATTTTTGGCAATGTTATTTCCTGATTCATTTATTTGTTTGCTTATAATTGAATAAACTTAAATGTTGTGTTGATATTTTCTTATTTTTTTCATGTCATTCATTTCCTTTTGCCTCAAGTGATGAGAACCAGCCTGAAACCAAATCCAGTAATTCAGCTCTACCAAATTCTTGACAAATTCCTAAATGACTTTATGCAACTGAAAATTATAGAACTGTACAGGAGAGACAGATCTAAATGTGCTGTGTTCTTTTGATTCCCATGTTCTGCTCCACGTGCAGATCTCCATCTCCCACTGCTATCAACTCAGATTTCCATCCTATTTTTAAAAAACAACAAAGGACTCGGTTTCATTTTGGTTTATAATCAGTTTTTAGAAACAACTGTACCTTGCTTACTTGTTATAAGTGGCAAGTGCACACTTTCACTGTAATTATGCCACAGAGAAGAGGGCAGAATCTCAGAACTGGGGGAGGAGGGCATGTAGAACACATGGGGCATGTCCACATATGCAAGCACATGCACTTGCAGCAGCTCAACTGTACAAGTGGTGCAAATATGAGCTGGGGTTGTTGCCTCAGCGCACATGCCTGTACATGCACTTTGGTGTGGGGCAAATTGTGCCACTTGGGGCAAAATAACCTTGCCTGGCTCCTCCTGGATCTGCAGCCAGGGAAGCTAGAGCCCAGGGCCAGCACCTGTGCTGTTCCCAGCAGTATAAAAAGTTGCCCTGTCCTGGCCCCATCAGCACAAAAAGCTGCCCTGTCAGGTAGCTCATGGCTATTCACTTTCGGGAACTTCTGAGGCCCAGCCAATTGGTACCAGGGCATACTACCCCTTGTGCCACCTGGACTGCTGAAGCAGCCCTGAGAGTCCCCTGCACCTTTTACCCACTGCAGAAGTCTGGCATTGGGGGCTGCTGCCTGGCTGGGGGCTGCTGCGCACCTGCCAGACCTGGATGGGGACTGCACAGCCAGTAGAGGCATCTGCCCCTCTGGGCCAGCTCCCAGTGGGCTGTGGCTGCAGAGTTGGCCTTTGTGTGGTACTATTGCCATGCATGCCCTTGCTGTGTGTGCCCTCCACCCAGCCATCTGGACAGCTATCACTTGGAAGATGTTCCCAGCACGGTGGCCTGCTTTGAACTGTCAAAGCATGTCCTCCCAGCCCCATTTGGCCAGGAGGTCAGCAACTTCCAGCTGGGTCCAAGGTGCCAGCTCTGGGCAGGCTCCTCTGCCTAGGTCCTGCCACTTGCCTCACTAGTAGGAATTCTGGTGTTACCTATTTGAAAACTGAAAAATCCCCAATAAAAAATCCCAGAGTCACTCTGTAAAATACTCCAAAATCCATGTTCCTCCACAATTAAAACAAAAGACCACTACATAGATAAAGAGAGTGAGAGACAGAGACAGCAATCAGTTGGGCAATGTTTGATTGATATATCTAGTCTTAAAGCAATCTGGAAGCCTACCAGTGTCTCTATCATAATAATAAAATAATTCTAAATACCTATATGTTTTGCTGTTTGCCTTTGGTTTTCTTACCATAGAGCAGTTAGAGCTCCATGTGACCTCTTGACTAACCAGGATGTGGGGACAGCTGCCCTTGCAGCCACAGCTCCTGCCAGCAGGTCTCATCCTGTCTGGCAGCTGGGCACACAGAGTGTGTGCTGTGGGGATGTGGGGTTTGCAGAATGGGGCAGGAAGGGGGGTGGGTGGGCTGTGGGTGGACTGTGCGTGGGGGCTGCTCAGGTGGGGTGGATCTCCTGCCTCCTGCAGGGTGCAGCCCCCCTGCACAGCTCATGAGAGACTGCCCCCCACAAGGCTACAGGCTCCCCAAAGGGGCCACAGCCACCCAAAGGGGTTACAGCCCCCCCCAACAGGGGCTACATGGCCCTGCAGGGGCTATCCGCCCAGGAGGGCCCACATGACCCCCCCCACTTGCTGCCCCAGGCCCCCAGATTGCTGCCTCACCTGGTCCCATCCCCTGCCAGCTCCTACTGCGCCCCCCACTTGCACCCCCTATGGCTGCCTCACCCCTGCCCACTCCCCCAGACCCCCCAATGGCTGCCCTGCCCAGCTCCAGCCCCTGCTTGCACCCCCAGATTCCCTTCCAATGGCTGTCCCTCTGGCCCCAGCCTCCTGGTACTTTAAAATAAATAAATAAATAAATAAATAAAGCCTTACACTCACTGGCAGTAGCAGGGGCTGTGGGGCTCTGGGGACATGTGGCAGAGCCCCCCCCCCCCATGAGTGTGGGGCTTTTTTTTTTTAAATTGCCAGGATGCTGGGGCCAGGTGAGGCAGTGATCAGGAGGCTTGGGGGTAGGTGAGGGAAGGGGCCAGGTGGGTCAGCCATCAGGGAAGGGCTCAGGGGGCAGGCAGGGGATGGGACCAAGCAGGGCAGCAATCAAGGGGTCTCAGGGGGCAGGTGGGGCAGTGATCAGGAAGGCTTGGGGGCAGGTGGGGGGGATGGGGCTGGGTGGGGCAGGGGGCTGGGGGAGCGGGCAGGGCCGGCGGGGGTCCCCTCCCCCCTCTTCCCCACCTGCTACTTCCCATCAGGTGCCTGGGTCCAGCTCCCTGCAGCTGGCATGCTGCCTGCCCTGCACAGGCAGGTGGCATGCTTCAGCACTGGGGCGAGCACCAGCCATAGAGACACACCAACTACCAGTGCATCTCTGTGGAGGACTGAGGCTCTGGTTGCAGCAGGGCATGGTCCAGGACTGTACTCTGTCCTGTTTTTTTCCCCTCACGGTTTTTTTGACCCCTGGATATGGGGTCTAATTTTGCCCCCATGCTGCAAATTTGCAGCACATGGAACATTTTTTTGTTCCTGCACATGCCTCTTGAAGCGTCTCAAGGGGCTTTGAGATTCTACAAGACACACGTACACGCTTGTGTGGCTACGCCCATGGAGGTCAGCCAAACTGCTTTACTTGATAAAGTACTTGACTAAGTCAGGATAGCTGAATTCAGCTTAAGCCTCTGCCACTGATTTCCTCCATGAACAGCAGCAAATCATTTATCCTCTCTATAGACTGAGAATAAAACCCATCTTCATTAGGACTTTGAGATTTTAGTGTCTCAAGGATAACATAAAGGATTGCTGATACTGTCCCAGCATTATTACTCACACAAAATACAGATAAGAAACAAAAGTTATATAACTGGCCTATTTTGCATTAGCCAGTTTTAGAGAAACGAGGAAGGAGAAAACAGACAGCTTTAAGAGAAGAAACTAAGAATTTTAAATTATTTAATTTTGTAACACAGGGTGGATAACTTTTAATATATGTATATATTCATATAATTAGTAATATACACATTCTAGATTAAATCAAATTCCTTTAAAATAAAAAAATGCATCTGCCTGTTACTAAGGCTTAAAAACAGTAATTCCAACCTCTATACAACTTCAACTATATGCAATTATCACACCAACCCAAAGGCTAACAAGTACTCTTAATAAACATTTTATTCTAGAAAGAATTTTTTTCACTTTCAAAAACAGAGGTGGGAAATAAAAAGAACCCTTTTGTGAAAAATAAGACAGCTTAATTTCTTGCCAGCCTGCGTTCCAGTTTTGATGTCTTTTAAAAGTCCCTGGCTCCTTCCACATCAGAAAGGAGAAGACATGACTTTGTGATTTCTTCAGGATTCTTGCTTGAAACTGACCTCCTCCCTTTAGACAAGCTGTGCTAATGAAAGTGTAAGTGAATATTTTGCCTTGTTACTGAATGTTTATGAATTCTTAGTGGCCTGACATACCTCCTAAGAAAATACAAAAATCAGGAAAAAAGGTCATATAAACTCTTTAAAATAGATCCCCACAGAATTATATTTGAATTCTGGACAGAGCACACTAATACACTTAAAACAGCACTGTTTGGGAAAGACAGCAGAGGAAGTACAGAAAAAGTTGTAAGAATACATGCATAATAAGAACTAGTCTACCAGTTGCCCCACAGGACAGCTCTGCATTTACACACCACTTATTAACAGGGAAACATATGATTGGAGAATGCAGTTTAACCTTTCGTTAAAAACCACTGAACTTTATTCTCTTTTTTAAAAGCGGCCAAACACTGAAAACTGCTTTAGAATTCAGCTTAAACTCTGCTTGATTTTTTTCCTTCTAAATAAAGGTGCTTTGTAAGATTAAAAAAAACACAAAACAAAAAACAAAGCTGACCCTTCTACTTGCATTTGATTTCTGTCAGTTTGTTCAAGCATTGCCAGATTCTCCCAAGTTGACAGTCATCTGAGGAGGCACAGAGCTTCTACGGGGTTCTACTAACAAAACATAGTATCCTATGCTGGGCTAATTCCTAACCTGTGATGTGTTATTCAGCAGTTAAGAAATACAGTCCAGACTGGTTGCCCAATACAACTCGGCTGTTTTTATTAGTCCTCTCTGGCTAGGGACAGAAATTACATATAAACCGGTTTAAGTGAACAGAAACTGGTTTAAACCTTAATAGAACAGATGTTCAGTGTACATAAACCAGTTTGAGAATGGTAGAAAATGGTTCGAGATCAGCCTGGCTGAATGTAGTATCAAACTTAACTGATTTGGCTCAAACCAGTTTATGCACTGTCTGTCCTAGACTCCTTGCTGGTTTAAATTAAATCAGACTCACCCAGCATCCCAGCATGCTCCCTGGGCTGAGAAGGGCTCTCTGCTCCACAGCAGAACTGGGCTCTCCCCTCTGCTCCCTGGCTGCAGCTTCAGCAGAGGAAGGACAGCAGCATTTGCCCGCTCCCCTCATCTCCTCTCTACTCTCTGCTAAGCAGGCATTTCCTGGTCCCTCACAAACTCCTCTCAGTATTAGCTAGCAGACCACATGCTGGCTACCTCCAAGCTGTGGCACACAGGACAAAGGCAAAATCAACAGGTAGCTGGTCATGTCCTTCTGTTGTTTTCTTAATGGAGTTATAAACCCTGAGTTAGGGGTGATAAACATTCCCTGCTGGGTGGTGGTGGAGAGGTGTTCCCTAATCAGAGCCTCCTGCTGGGGCCTGGCCACTCCCCACCTCAGCTCAGTGCTGTACAAGGAAGTGAGGGCTGCTCTAGCGCTCTCCGGCTTCTAGCCTAAGCCACTGCAGATGTGTGCTTACATTTGTAGGATGTCTGTCTAGTGTAGCCAGGTAGGACTAACCTGCAAAGATTGAATCAATTCAAACTCATGCTTTTTGAATGTCTGTCCTGAGCCTTTTTGATTGCAAGCTGGCAAGCAATATTATTCCAGCTAGGCACAAAGCAGTACTCAGGATATGCAGCATATGACAGTAAAAGGTGAAAGAAAGAGAAAACCTTAGAAATTTTTAAAAGTTTTGTGACCAATACAGTATTCATTATCATTTCCAGATGGTTAAAGCTGCCTGCTTCTGAAGTCTGTGGGTGAAATGAGTATTGGAGTTCACGGTGGTAATCTGCATGTGATATAGAATATAATTCATCATTTTGGCTCTCATTGTATTAACTTTCTTTTTCGGTAATATTAGAAATAAAAGTTGAAAATGGAGTGTGGTTTATTTAACATGGCAAGCATATAAGCAGATTTATCTGTGATTTTTTCAGAGGAGGAAGAGCCACCAAAAAGATTTTCAAGGTATGAACTAAAGATATACAATACATCATAGTATATAGAGCAAATGATAAAGCTAATAGAAGAAAAATATTTGATGCCGAGGAGAATACAATGCCTTGCTGGAGAGCTGGAGTGTCTAGACCCAAGAGAAAGATTCTGGAAAGATTCTGTTGGTTAGGATAAAGGTTTTTGAAAAAATTATAAAATAGTCTTTTTCACAGAAAGTCTTGAAATCATTTAGCTTGGAAAAATATAGTTCTAATTCAAGAGCTAGTATGCTTGGAAACACATTTACATTAAAGATAATTATACAGTCATTTTACATATTGCATCCCTTAAATCCAACAAACTGCATGGACCACAGCAAGCTACTCATAAATACATAGACTGTTATTAATCAACATTTTCCTTTACATTTGTGAACATCTGACATTTCATCTAGAGCAAACTGCTTGCAGAACTTTGCATTTAAACTTCATACTCCAGAAATGACATTTTGATTTCTGCACTATAAGTATCTAAACTAATTCCAAGCTTGGAAAATAATTATTAAAACAACAAATATCTACACATTCTGAAAATACATATTCAATCTCTTCTTGCTAACATTAATGGTCTTACTAACCAGTAAGAGCATTACCCAGGGGAGCATTTCCAAAGAAACATTTTAAGATTATTTCCTTTCTATAATGTATGTAACAGAGTTGTTAATTTTCTCAAGGGAGCTTGTTTTGTCCTTATCTAAAAACAAATAACATGGAACTAGAGCAAGAAGAAAAGGTAGAAGCTGTATATTTGACAAATCCAGTGTGGAGGAGGTGATTCTTTGTGGTATCAAGCCTCCTGTTGTGAGATGCTTCATGCCCTTCTTTATTTACTTTGTTGAGTGTTATTCAACCTTAATACCTAACTGGATCAGTCCTGCTCTACCTACTCACCTACTAATTTCATAATAATTTAAGGCCCAAGTATAATAATTTTACATGCCACATCTAGAAGTACATCAGTAATATAAATGAAACCAAGAAGTGAATATGGACCAGGAAGTTTATTTATTAAGGTTTATTTCATTTTCTTCCTTCTTCTACTCCTTCCTGATCAAGAAAGCTTGCTTAGTTTATTTTAATTTCTTAGAAAATTGCATGTCCAATACTCACGGTGCATGTTACACCCTAAAAACTATTTTGAAGTCAAATCTTCCTTGGACAAGATAACTTTACCTTTTAAGAACAGATCTTTTAAGAACTGTACTAGATCTCAGGTCTTTTTCAGGATCAGTCTCGTACTTGTTTATGAATTTGGAAATAAGGAGACCCTGAGCCTCATCAGTGGTATGAAGCTATTTGCAGTCTCCCATCAAGAATCTTCACATCTAATTACTTTCCATCCAAACCTTTCCTACTGCTGCCTTTTCCACACAAATCTATTGAAGCATCCAGATTCATGACTGTATAGTTACCATGCATGCCTGCCTCCAACTTTTCTTCCATTTCAGGGAGAATAGTTCTTCACTTGCCATTGAAGACTCATAATACTAAACATCTATCTTAGTGCATGAACATAGGTGTACAGTGCAGTCTTTGAGTCTTCAAGCACTGAAACATTTCTCTTCTTCAGAAATGGAAGTAGAGATCTCTCTTGCCTCCCTCCTTCCTACAAAGGCAAACCAATACAAAAAGAAGAAGTAAAGAACCACCATCCCTTTCCATAGTAGACATAATGCTGAGCAGACTGCAGGGATGCTTGCTGGCGTGTTAGCAGAAGGGGAGCCAGTCCTCACAGCCAATGGAAGCTCAAGGGCAGGAAAGGGAGCTTGACAGAAAGGGAACAAGGAGGTTGCTAGGAACAGAATGAGAGCATCAATATCAGGTTGGATTAGTATTCAAACTTCTGGTTTCTTATCCAAAGCTACTGTTCTGAGGGTTAGTTATTTCTAATACAAAGTCCCTATAAGCAAGGTATTGATACCAAACAAATCTAGAACTACTATTATCACCATGCACATTGCTCTGGTTCTCATTACCAAAATGGATTTGTGAAAAATTAATTGCCATTAAATGTAAGTTTCCAGCTATATTTCATATTGGGTGGATTTACATGTGAAATTAATGTGACACAATAAATTCTGGTGCATATTGTGCCAGAGTTTATTGCTCCCAGGCAACACATCTTCACACGTTCCCAGGACTGCAGCATGTTGAGCCAGATCAGAGCATCCTCAGCTGGCAGGTAATCTGGGGGGGTCAGCTGCCACCCCAGGGTTGCTCCAACCTGGCTCAGTGTGCTACAGAGGGACTCGCTGGAGCACGAGGTTGTTCCAGGGTGGGGCTAGCCAGCAAGTAGCCCCTTCACTGAAGCACCCTTGTGCTCCAGGCAAGCTCTGTCAGCATCTATATGTGCATTCCTGCACACTAAAGAATGCTGCCATAAGATAGTACTTGTGTTTACAAGTACTAACCTATGGCAGAATTGGTTAGCTTACTCTGGCCCAATAGGGCCACCTGTGCAGACGTTGAGACTTTACAGAGGAGGTAATTAGGCAGCTCCGCAATAAAAGTCTTGTGTTGATCCACCCATTCTGAGCCTAAAAGAACTGGAGTAGGGTTGCCTATACTAGTACAAAAAAGATGTACTGTGATACATGTTAATTAAAGCATCAAAATCTGGCTTCCTCTCTATCACCACACATAAAACCAGTCCTAATTTCTTAGCTACCTGGAACAAAAAAGGATCTCTGGGTACTGTCAACTGAGTCAACAGATCAATTTACACTAGTAGAAGATATGATTCAATTTGACATATTTAGGAGATGGCAAGAAACGAGAACATTACACTGAAACATCAGCATCAAGGAACTTTTGGTCTTTTTGCAAACTGACCTATTCAAACAATGCACATGCATTCATCTGTAATTACATATGTAATGACATGTGTACATGCACATACACATGCATATTTGCTTTTCTCTTTTATGAATAGTCTTAGACTCTAGGCAGATGTAATGTTTGAAAGCTCCTAATGTCTCTAAAGTGCTCCAAATATCAAACATACAAACCTATATAAACAAATGTTTCAAAAAGGGCTGAAGACCTTCAAAAATGCCTCAAAAATTATGAACATCTTTGTTATGCTTCTACCTTTTTAAACACTTTCTGAATTGTTCATATGCCTCATCAACAGAATGGGGGATGTCTCAGTCCTCCTGGTGGAGAAAGAGGGGTGGACATCCAGTGAGCACTCTCCTGGCCTCGGTAGTCTTTTAGAGGCCAAAGGCACAGAACAACTCCTTCTTTCCAGCACTCTGTCTAGAGAACAGAAATCTCTGCAGGCTGTTTAGGCGCCACTCTGCCAAGGCCCCAGTCTCTCTGGGACAGTAGTAAACTCACTTGCTGTTTACCATGCTCTCCTCTTCCACCTCTGCAGCATACAGGGAAGGAGCAGAGCACTAACAGATGCCAGAGGACCTTTACCATGCTGCTTGGCTGGAGCACTATCACCTACAAGCTGTCATGGAGATTTGGGAGCAGTTTGGTGAGAGCGCATGGTTGGGGAGATTATACATCTGTATAGTACTTAAGTGCTATACATTTGAAATGCTCCAAATTAGAACAGAATTTGGAGCACTTCAAAGTTATGTCTGTTCATGGCCTTAAGTCACCCTTTCTAAAGCACCTCTATGACAATGGCAGTATTTCTTTTATTTCCAACAGCAGATACTTTAATTTGCACTCTTTCATTCTGTCTTTTCTGCTTTTGGCTAGCTTACTATCTGATTCCTCAACTATGACCATGCGGTAGGGTGTTCAATTGGCTAACTAGACATGTCTACCACTGACCAAAGATGCTGAGTTACCAAGGCATTTTATCCTTCCCAACATGACGGCATAGAAAATTCAAACAGATTTACTGTTATATATTAATTAAAGCATCAAACTACTCTATCCTCTCTATCATCACACAGGAAACCAATTCCAAGTTCTTTGCAACCTGGAACAAAAAGGATCTCTGAGTGGTGAGTTACATGTTAATTTCATTTCTCCTTTTTACTCTTTCCTAACCATTCTGTATACTGCTTGCTTCATCTATTTTGGGTTACTGTATTACTCTTCTTGAGTGGATGGAAATGGAAGTGGTATTTCTTTCCTCCTCCAATTTCTTCCTTGTTTCTCACCAGTAGGAATGCAGCTACCAATAGCAGAGTCATGAGGTAGTCCATCTACTCCTGCTCTCCATACTCTGCTATTATAGGACAAGCTTCTTAATCTAGCTGAGCATCACCCCACATCAGTCATAAAATGTAGTGGTATATGGCATATCTCAATCAGGAAGTGGAAGAGCAAAAATAGTGAGAAATTTGAAAGCCCAGAAAGAACAGTTTGATGGATGACCAGAAAAGAAAAGTATGGGAAATGCAACTTCAAGATCAAATCAGGTGACCAAAAAGTTCTGTTTAATATTAGGAAGCATCATCAGACCAATTTTTTTATGTTACAGAAATCGCCCTAAACACTGTTTCATTTGCTCTGAACCCTGATTTTTTGTCATTGTGGTTATGTGCCAAAGTCTTTGCATCTTTCTATGTCCATCCACAATACAGTGAGGGTTATGTTACAGAAATAGGATATAAATGATGAAAGGAAAAGAAACAGTCAATTAAATCATTCCAAACTCCATGAAAAATTTGGTTTGGACTTATCTTGAAGGATTTGGATGAGTTCCAAACTTATATGTAATATGTTACAGGGTAAAGGAATTGCAATGATACGTTAAAACAAACAAGCAATAGTCCTTCTTTTCTTTTCTCAACCTACCATAGGTTCTTTCATGAACACTATTATTGTAATAACTGATCGCCTCATTAACTTTAATACATTTATTCTCAGAGAATCCCTGTGAAGTAGGTTTGTGCTCTAATCCCCAGAGAGAGACTTGGTGATTTTCCCATGCATCATGCCAGAAGACTGGGGAAGAGCAAAGACTTGCATCTTGGTCTTCCAGGATAGGTATCATTAGCACAAATAATCCATCTACCCTCTTCCACCCATTTGTTCAAACAGAAGTCAAAGGGATATTTTCAGAATTATAAACAGAATCTCTAAATTCTTTTTCTTTACACAATGAAGCATTTTGATGTATTAACACACAGTTTACTGCCATGTAGATAGTGTGCTGTGCTGCACCTGTCTCCTGAATTCCAACCAATACTAAGCTTTGACTTCCCATGTTTTAAAACTCTTTTAAGAAATAATCATTCGAAATATGGGAATACAGACATTTACTCTATTAACTTGAACCACATCAAAGGTTTAAGGCTTATCAATCAGCAGGGATCCTGGTTTTCTCTGATTTAAAAAAATCCCCGATTTTCAGTTTAAAAAAAGTAACCCCAAATCCACATTTTTCCGTGATTTAAATGAAACAGCATCAATATATAGATATTATATAGATATAGATATATAGTGGTGCTTCATTTTAACCATGGAAAAATACAGATTTGGGGTTACTTTTTTATTTTTAACCAAAAATTGGGGATTTTTTTAAATCAGAGAAAACCAGGATCCCTGCTTAGCAGCGTGGGCTGTATGACAGTTGTGTTGCCTATGGTATACATATTCTGTGGATAAACAGAGAACTTGGCTGCAGAGCTAACAATAAAGCACATCTCACGTGCTAAATCTACTTTTATTTTTTTTAAATAAGGATCTGGAATAGGGCTAATGTTTAAGCAGCTTTCACAGAAAAGCCCCTGCCCCACACTCTATAATCAAGCAAAGGGAGTGGGCAGAGAAAATGAAAAAAACATGTTCTGTTTATGAATATATTGAAATGTCATTAAAGAAAACCTAGCACAAAATGCAGCCTCTGGCAGCCATCTAATTATTCTCTCTTCAACTCCTAGCACTCAGCCTAATGCATCCTTCGGGATCATTGCCAACACTGGTCAAAGCATTAAAATGATCCTCAATTCTTGTGGATATTAAGCAGCAAAATGTGCACTGGCAAACAAAACTGAATCAAATTTAAAGAAAATTTTAGGTTATTTACTTTAAAATAAATAAAATAATCAAGCTGCTGGTTCAACTTAGCCTTGTACACATATTGATAGGAGGTTAGAGGTGGCTGAGGACAATTTTCTGTTCCCAATTAACATCAATGAGAAATGAAAGCCTTGTCTACCAGGCGCCATCACATACAAACTATCCTCCCATTGTACAGGGCCCTTGCTCTCTGCAGAGTTCAGTGTCTCCTCACTTGCTCAACAGTATAAGCAGAGGGATCATTAGTTATGACTGGTAGAGTCTAGCAGATAATGTTGACTCTTATTTCAGGAACTATTAAGCTATAAACACTGCTCTGAAAGCCATTTATCTGCATTTTAAGATAAACAGTAGAAGCTACTCAATTAAGTAGATTGCGAGAAATAAGCTATATAGATGCCAAAGTGAGTGACATTTAAATTTTGAAAAGGAAAATCTGTGCATTTAATAAGCACAATCTTAGACCACAAAATTAATGACACAGAGTATAGATGTTATTGCAGCTCTCACCAGTTTGAGATATATAATAAAGAAATCAAGATTAACTTGTAATTATGAAATAGTTCATTGAAAGCTCTGCAACCTGGGCACATCTAACATTTGCAAAAGCTGTCACTATACATCAGACTTTTGAAGCTTATAATTATAAAAATCAGAATGTTTGTAGAATAGTACTACATGTGCATATTACTATCATTTGAAAACAGTTACAGAATTGTGCAAATGAGATACATGCTAAAAAAAGCATGCCTGCACTTGCATTTATTATGAAAAATATTCTTGTTTACAAGCAATAACGTGAAATTAGTTTCAGGAGAATGTGATCGAAACAGGAATTTGCCAAATGCTTATTTCATCAGCCAGATCTCCAAGAATCTGCATTGACACAGTAATCCATCTATCTAGAAACGTCAACCCAAAAGCTTACTTCCAAATAAAGTGATTTATTGTAATGCAGTTCTTAAAACTTCTTGAAAAAAGTTGTAAAATACAAGGATACCCAGATAGCACGAAGTGGAAAAAATGGGTAGTGTTTTCTTTACTTGTCACAAAAATGAAAAACCTGCTTTTCTCTTGACACTTCTGGATGTCAGGAGGTTTTCAAAACAGTTTAGAAGTCAGAAAAGAGAACATACAGGTGTGTGTGTTATGCCAGTAACTGAAAGCAAGCAAGGTTAGTCTGGAATCTGATCCTGCCACCAACACATTCCTGCAGGCATTATAAACACCCCCTGAAGGAATATTACCCTAATGCCGACTAATTTTCACAGACATCCCAGATCTCATTAAACCTCCTCTTTATCAGCATTGTTCAAAGCTGCTTTACTGGTAATACTGAACTCAGTTCTATCCATCTAAAAAAAGATCCTTTTATGTTGTCTCCAGTGTTATTTCTTCTATTCATTTCCACTGACAATACACCATGGGATTAATAAAAATATTCAGTTTCATCATACACAAGTCTTTCAACTATGTTCGAAAGACTATGACACAGAGATTAAGAGAGAGCTTATGTTTTCATAAATAAATACTCAGTAGGAAGGCTGTTCTCCAATCTTTGTGTGATAGATTTATATGTGTGATTCTGGATAGCTATCAGCTAAGCATAGTTCTGCAGTGAATTAATTGGATGGTGCTCCTAAATATGGAGGGGGTTCTCCTAGTGCTGTAATTTTATGCATGCTTAAGATGATCCTACATTATTTCCATGGGAAAATCTCCCTTCCACTTAAGTGGGACATGGGCCTACACACACACATATGGACTGTTAAATACGGACTAAGGAAACTTCTACAAGTTACATCTTTTGTGCAATAAGGCCCCTGAAAGCACTCTACAGTCATGGCATAACAGACATTCAGTGCTGCACAGCACTTTTAAAGTGGCTGATCATGCGAAAAATTAACCCTTGTGAAATCGGATATTAGCTGAAGGCACTCTAGAGCAGAGAACCTGAGGGAACTTACTTCAGGTTCTGTGTGAGGCTTAAGTGCAGGCGATTCTGCCCACATCCCATGCACGTTTGTGTGGCTGTCACAGAGAGCAGAGAATTTCCTTCCTGTGCAGCAGGTGAGGCAAGGAAAGGGACATGAGGGTGGGGATGGGAGAAGGTACCCCTGCTGGGATCTTGGGAGGAGTCGGCCCAGGCCTGCGAGGCAAGGGGATTCCATTCCACAAAGTCAAGCCGGCAGCTGCATGCTGCTACTGTCAGGAGGCTCAAATGGGGGATTGCAGGAACAGAGCCCCCCACCTCACAGGCCTGACCTGGCTCATCCCAAGATCCCAGAAGGGGTTCCTTCCCCCACCTACCAGCTAAGCCTCTTGACAGTGGCAGCATGCAGCTGCCACCTAGCAGTTGCCAGCTTGGATTTGCCACAGGGCTGGGGCAGAGAAGCAGGGTGGAATGGAGCCTGCTGCTTCATGCCTGACCACATACACAATTACCCCAGCTGGCGTACTGGGGGGAACCCAGGCCAGGCCCATGAGATGAGGGGGCTCCGTTCCAAAACCTGCCCCAGCTCTATCTGCAGTAAAGCCAAGCTGGCAGCTGTGTGATGCCACTGTCAAGAAGCAAAGAGGTGGGAGAAGGGAGCCCGCCCCCCACCTTGAGGTTCCTGCCTGGCTGGAGTATTGGGAGGGCTCCCCTCCCCACCTCTCCCCTACCTTAACTTCTTGACAGGGGCAGCACACAGCTGCTGGTCATGGCTGGGGTGGCAGGGGGAGGGAAGCGAAGCTGAAGAGAAGGGCACTTTGGTAGCGTTCTGGGAGATTGCTGGAACAATTCCATCTGCTGGCCAGGATCAGTGCAGGCATGCTCCTGTCGGGTTGCTCTAACTCACAGCACTGTATAAAGTGCCATAAGTTAGAGTGCCTCCCCGACAGGCTGCCTAAACATCTGTAGACACCCGTAGTCATTCAAAATCACAAATTAAAGCACAAATTAAAGTGAATAGGTTTTAACATATATTTAAAACTTAATGACAATGTTTGGTTATCATGTACTTTTCCTAGAAAAAGAGCTGTTCATCAGAACAGGTTTTTGTTGTTTAAGACATCTACAAATGTTTTCCTGTGACCTGTTTTGTGTCCATAAGAACTGCACCTCTATAACTCTAAAGTGGAAGTAGTAGGATTCAGCCTACATTCACATACTTGGGATAGTGAGAATTGTGAGGGAGGAACAATACAGCCCAAAAGTAATACCAGGGAATGGAGAAATCAAAAGAATAAAGTTCTGTTCTAGATTTGACCATAGTTTATGTAATCATATGCAGTAATCTCTGTTTCTTCATCTACACATTCAGGGCAAAACCTGTGTGTACTTTTAAAAGTTCTTTTAATATTAAGGTGAAATATTTACTATATTAATATTTAATATTAAAATTAAGAAATTCCTCCCTCCCCCCACAAATTTACCTTATACACTGCCAAACCCCACATGCAACATGGGATCATCATATAATCATGGTACAAGGATAAAGCACATCTGAGTAACATACCCATAAAGAAAAAAAATCTGAAATTATTATGGTTGAACTGTATTTCTCTTGCCACTGAGGAAAATATTAAAATAAATTATTTTATTATTAATTATTACATTATTATTTTAATGCATTTTTAACCGATTCGTCTAAGTATTGCTCAGTGTGCAATCAGACAAGAAACGCTGCTGGGATTAACGGCAGAATCAAATACAGTAATGCAGGCAAGAGCAAGCTAGAAGGGTCCTGCCTAGCATCAACTGACTTTGGTCATGTCACTTGGGATGTTAAAAAGCTTTTTGCTAATAACTAAAAATATAAGTCAAGACCTATTAGTGGAGTACATTTAGACTTAACTATGGGGGTGCTAAGAGCTAGTTACACCACACAACTGCAGCTCCTGCTCCTGTCTACTACAGTTTTTTACTCTTTCTTCATGAATTATTTTAACAGTTCCTAGGCAGCTGAAGCCACCCCCTCATGCAATGAGATATTAATAATTCCATCACCAGTTGGAGTTTCTTTTATCCTGTAGAGTAGGGGTCTTAACCTCATTTGGCCCCATGGTCCAAATCTGGACCTTGGGGCTTCCTGCAGGTCAGGCAACCCAGAAGTGATGACAGCACTGTGTTAAACCCTGCAGCTTCTGGAGCTGCTGTTTTAATGAGGCTGCTTACCAACTTGTCAGTACGGTCCTGTCAGAGCAGTTGCACTGATACGGATGCCTAACCCAGGGGTAATCACACTGCCTTTTCTCCTACTGCCAAATTCAGCAGTGGGCAATGGAGTGGGAGTGTGAGCAGCAGTGGTGATCACCCCCAGCTTTTGGAGCCATACCAATGTAACAGCTCTGAGAGGACCACACCGACTAGCTAATGGGTCCAGAAAGCTCAACAGAGTTTCAACCACACCCCTGCATTCTCCTAGATCTGCCCTTCCACTCTCCCTTGTTGCCCCTTGAAGCTTACTGCCTCAACTTGGTGAGTTCAGAGAGCCCACTGCATGTGTGGCAACCCCCTCCAGGATCCGCCCATGGGAGTGTCTGCAACTGAAAAGGAGATTGCAGTGTAGCATTTAGGGTGACCACTCATCCCTAATAGGATGGGACAGTCCCAAAAAGTATATATCGACTCCTGGTCCTGGGCTGAATGACTCCAGGACAGCATTTGTCCCAGATTCCCAGTATCGTGAAGGGATTGGGTTTTCCATTCACCACAGAAAAATGTGGGAAATAGTGGTTTTCCCCTTCAGGCTGACAAAGTTCCAGCCTTCAAGGGGATGCTTGGGGCAGGGGAGAGTGGGATGCAGGAGGCGCCACATGCACGAGTGTGCACACACACATGCACGTGGCTGGGAATACAACCAAGCAGTGGTGGGGAGCAGCTCCCTGCAGGTAAATGTATGAAGGAGAAAAAGTATACGGGGCAGATTAAGGCCCCCCCAATGGTGAAGGAGGGAGTGGGGCAGGGGCTGGGAGTACTGCCCAGCTGAGGTGGTGCATGGGACCTGGGGTCAAAATGTGCCACCACAGGTCCCAGCCACAGAACGACACAGAGGCATGGGAGGTTTGTCCAGGTGGAAGGGGACGGGCTGGCTCCTCACTGATGCATTCATTCCCAGGGAGGAAGGTATGGAGGGGGGGGCATGTGCTGCCCCCCAGATTTGTGTGAGGGGTGGGGGCAGATGCAGGTTGCCCACTGTAGGTTTGGGACTCCCCGCCCTGCTGCCCTCCCCACAGGGCCACCAGGGCTCAGTGGGCAGGCCCCAGCAGGGGAGAGTGGAAAGGTTCGGTGCCACCACTGCCAGAAGCCCCATGCCACCCACACCGCCATGACAAGGCACCTCCTGCCTGCCTAGCAACAGTGGAGGTGGCAGCAGTGGCACAGAGTTTTGCCCCTCACATCTGCTGGGCATGGGTTGCCTCACCATGATTGTGCAGCTGGCATGGGACTCCTGGGGCAAGCGCAGCAGGGCAGGAAGTCCTGACCCTCCATCCTGCACCTGCCTGTGCCCTCCAAGGGCTCTGCTTTGCTTTGGCCATGCTGCTGGGGGGGGGAAGGCGGGGGACAGGGGAGGTGGGCATGTGTCCTGTTCTTCTGTTTTCAAAAGGTGATAACCCTACCTAGCATAGATGCAAAGTTGGGTTCTACCAGAGGAGGGATTTATATAGACTAGGCTTAAAATCTGGCCTTTTCCTTCATGAGAAAGGTATAACTGTTATTATCATCTGACATGTTTTCAACTGCAAATTCTCTGTGATACTGCTATGAAATCACTTCATTTTGTTCCCAACTCAACTGCTACAGTTATTTTCTCTGCTTTAATCATGCCACTACTATTTTAAATCCCTCCCCTTTTGCTTTGGAGTCAAATTCAGCTTTGTTTCCTTCCCCTTGCCCCTCATTACTTTTTTTATCTTTGTCACTAATAATCCACTTGTGACTTTCTTTACGCATCCGCTTCTCTCACATCCATGTTCATGCTTTCCTTCACATGCTTTCCTAACGTACGGAATTTCCCCAAATGTTTCACAGACACTAATCTCACTTTTAAGTTGCTTAAGACCCACTTCTAACACCAGACTCACAAGATATTGGCTCACTCCCATCACGTAAGTAGAGGGATGGTGATACATTTTTTATTTCTATTTTTGAAATGGATTAAATCACATCTGCTTTGATTATATCCCTGCCTCCTAACCCATGGCATATGGCTTGTCCAATTGGATTATACACTGCTTGGGGCAGGTGTTTTTTCTTAATGTGCTAAGCATTTTCCATGTACACACACCATAAACTGCCTACTATTAATACATACATACATTTTTACATTACAAAGTGATTAAATAAATTTAACTCCATAAAAATAACCTTTATGACAACCAATGCTTGTGAACAGGGATTTTATATACAAGTACATGACTAGATTGGACACAGATCTGAGTATTATATGGTATACAGTCTCTTGGGGAACTCATGGAAAGACTGTACCGCAGGGAGTTGGCAAGAGTACAGACTGCAATGTTCTAAAGTGGGGATCAGCAACCTACAGCCTTCATGGAAGATCTGGTCTGCAGAGCCATTTTATTTAGTCCACAGACTTGGGCTTCCACAATGTTTTGGCAGCAGGGACCTTCAGTGGCATTTCTGGAGCAAAGGGTCGTGCCTGGAAGGTGGGGAGAAGAGGTGACTGAGGCTCTGGATTTAGAGACAGCAAAATAGGTCAGTATGGAAGCAGCCCAGCTCAGAACTAAGTTCCATTATAGAAAACCCCCTGTTTATAAAACATGCTGATTCCTATCCTAAAGCATAACCAGAACCATGGAGCTTCTGGCCACAGCTGCTGGTGCTGCTGTGTTGACACCAAAGCAAAAAGTTAACACCACTACTGCTCAACCTCTAGAGTCGCAGCTGCAAGAGCCTTAGCATGAGAAAT
The DNA here is from genome assembly GCF_052110815.1 of Crocodylus siamensis. Lineage (NCBI taxonomy): Eukaryota > Metazoa > Chordata > Crocodylia > Crocodylidae > Crocodylus > Crocodylus siamensis. Next base: position 151,919,969 of record NC_143396.1, on the reverse strand, counting down.
CTGTACTTGGTTCTTGAACTAGCAGTAAGAAGAATGGCTTTTTGCAATCTTCATCTCTCCTCAACATTCACAACAGAAAGGAACCATCTGGTTATAATATTTTGCCTCCTTTTTTTCTCTCTCTCTTTACCTCGTTTTTTGGTGCATCTTTTCTTTAAAGGTTTGGTTTTCCTCAGTCTGACTTTACCATGGCATTTTAAAATTGTTTTTCTCTTCATTCTTTTTCATTTTTATCTCCATAAAAATTAAAAATCCAACTTCTGTCTAAGAGCGTTATGGGTTTTCCTATTCATTTTTTCCTTGGCTGTTGTTTCCTTCACTTGCTCTGCTTTTAGTCTCCTTTGTATTCCTCCTCCGTTCTACATCATCTAAACTGCTCCTCACTCTTTCCCACATTCCTAAAAATGTGTCTTCAAACTTCCAATTCTTTTTCTTCTGAGTTCCCTCCCCTTGTATCTGTTTAATAAGTGCTTGATTTCACTTATTTCAAGTTAATTTATTCCCTTTCTCTGCTCCTCCATCTTATTCAGTCTCATATCCTTGGCTCCCTCAAAACACATGCCAGGGGAGCACCAGAACCAATACTTGCCATCGCGTCTCGCCCAAAGATATATGCAAAGTACTCTGTACTATTCACAACCTTCCCAGGTCTTTCCCAGCTTTAGGTATTCTCTTCCCATATTCCTTTTGATTCCCCAGGAGCTTTGAACTTTCCATGCCATTCCCATGGGAGATCAACTGGATCCCTCTACTTTGCCACCTTTCTCTTTTCAGTCATGACCAACAAGGAGCACACCATGAACCAGCAAAGCACCTCATGGTTTCCTCCCAGCCCTGAGGGCCCCAAAAGAGGAGACAGCAGTGTTGTGAAGCACTTTAGACTGAAGGGCTCTTGGAAGCATGTAGAAGAATGGGTAATGCCCAGTTTGCTTTTTCCTGTTAATAACAAGCAAGAAAGAACAAGATAAAATCTTGAATTGGTTAATGAAAATTGTTACACAGTATACAAGAAAATCTTGGTTTACTGCTGAACTGGTAAGTGCTAGGTGACACGTTAATAAATAACTTCTGCAGGCTCACTTATTCTGACAGCAGTTTTCAACCTCAACAGATCATCAAGTCCAACACCCGGCCTAGGCACTCTTAACATGAAGAAGTTCTTCCTGATGTCTAGCCTAAATCTGCTCTCTGTCCACTCGTAACCACTGCTCCTTGCTACCCCAAGAGGCACCCTGGTGAATATCTCTCTGATTCCTTGCTGTGCCCCCCTAATGAATTTCAAGGAGGCCACAAATTCAAATGCAGAAGCTGAAGAGGTCCCGGTCCTTTACTCTTGGCCTGCAAACCCTTACCATGAAGAAGTTTTTCCTGATATCTAGCTTAAATCTGCTCTCTGTCAGTTTGTGCCCATTGTTGCTTGTTACCCCAAGAAGCGCCCTGGTGAACATCTCTCTGATCCCTTGCTGCATCGCCCTAATGAATTTGTAGGCGGCCACAAGATCACCTCTCAGCCTTCTCTTGCGGAGGCTGAAGAGGTCCGGGTCCCTCAGTCTCTCCTCATAAGGCTTGTCCTGTAAGCCCCTAACCATATGAGTGGCCCTCCTCTGGACCCTCTTGAGTCTATCAACATCCTTCTTGAAGTACGGCACCCAAAACTGGACACAGTACTCCAACTGCGGTCTGACCAATGCCGCATAGAGGGGAAGTATCACCTCCCTGGATCTATTTGTCATGCATCTGCTGATGCATGATAAAGTATGGTTAGCTTTGCTGATGATTTTATCACACTGACGGCTCATGTTCATTTTGGAATCTACTATGACTCCCAGATCCCTTTCCACTTCTGTGCTGCTGAGAGGGTCACTTCCCAGCCAGTAGATGTGCTGGATATTTTTGCGCCCTAGGTGTAGCACTCCATACTTGTCCTTGTTGAACTGCATCTTATTGTGTATTGCCCACTTTTCTAACCTGTCCAGGTTTACCTGCAATCATCCCTTACCCTCCAGAGTGTGCACTTCACTCCACAATTTAGTATCGTCTGTAAACTTGGACAGAGTACACTTCACACCCACATCCAAGTTACTGATGAAGATATTGAAGAGTACAAGTCCAAGGACCAAACCCTGCAGGACCCCACTGCCCACATCCTTCCAGGTTGATCCCAACCCATCTACTACCACTCTCTGGGTGTGACCGCTAAGCCAATTTGCCACCCACCGGACCATGTAAACATCTCTGTCACAGCCTCTTTATTTGTAAGAATGGGATGAGATACCATATTGAAGACCTTGCTAAAATCCAAGAAAAGGATATCCACCTCTACTCCTGCATCTAAGCATTTTGTGACCCTGTCATAAAACAAAACCAGACTGGTCAAGCATGATCTACCTGCTATTAATCCATGCTGGTTTTCCTGCTACATTATTTTTCCTGCTGGACTCCCACAAATATGATCCTTCATAATCTTTTCAAAGACTTTTCCAAGGATGGAGGTGAGACTGACTGGCCTATAATTACTCGGATCCTCCTTCCTCCTCTGCTTGAAAATAGGGACCACATTGGCCCTTTTCCAGTCCTCCGAGACCTGACCCGAGCGTCACAAGCGCTCTAACAACCGTGCCAGTGGTTCTGCTATGACACCAGCCAATTCCTTCATTACCCTCAATGCAACTCATCCGGGCCTGCTGACTTGAACAAATCCAGTCCATGCAAGTGACTCTGCACCAAGGCAGCGTCGACAGTTGGTGGGCTGGTGTCCCTCTGATGTTCATCTAAGAACTTATTAAGAGACTTATCTTGATCCCTGTTCAGGAACACTGAGGCAAAAAACTCATTGAATAGCTCAGCCTTGTCCCACTTCTCTGTCACTAATTGCTCCTCCTTGTTCAGTTGAGGTCCTATGCTGCCTTGCGCCTTCCTTTTACTCCCTACATACCTAAAAATAGACTTTTTGATGTCTTTAATTATTATTCCAATAATTGCTATTCCAATTATTTGTCTTTAAATACTTTTTTATTTCACTTTTATACAGGCTGTGGCTGTTTTCCCTACCTGCTTCCTCACTCGCCAAGTTCTTCTGTTTGTGTTAGAGGGAAAACAAGACACCTTTACTACTGATAAACATTGACAATTCTTAGTATACAGCCCAACTGAAGCTGACATATTTACAGATTTGTGGCAGGTTTACTCAGAAATAATAGTAAAATATGCAAATCCTTGCACTTCATTAACCAATAAGTGTAAGGTAGAATATAGTCATTAATATGTTGAATGGTTCTTGAAAAACAACATTAGAGTGATTATACAGGTCAGCTATCTATGATCTATTAAAGCAAAGATAACTATATTATTATGTAAGATACTGCTTTGACAAACTTCAATTACTTGGACTGAAATTTTTCCTGCTGAGCACCTGCCTGAGGCTGTTTTTACTTCTTTGAAAATTCCAACCAAATTGTTTCAGCAATTTTTGATTTGCACGTGTTAAGCTGTTCTTCAATCTCTTTTATTTATTTATTTATTTAGAAAGGCTCCATCTGTTCCATACTTTAGAGCAGGGGCTTGAACGTGAAAAAGTGGGAACTGTCACAGTCATAAGAATGCTAAATAAGGGTAGAATTTTTAGAGAAACATAACTGCTAAAAAGTTTGCAGAGAAGGTGAATAGCTTGACCAAATTTGGGCAGATTTTCACAGGCACAGAAATGGTACATCCCTGAAACACAACCCAGCTATTTCCTACTTCTAAGTACCATCCATCCTGTCCTCTGAAAGAGACAGGGGCACTACAGAATTAAACCATAAGATATGCGCACAAACAAATGGAACTGGGGCTGGACAAGCAATCTTTTGATGCTATCAGTTACTTCGCTGGGTCAAGGGGATAGGTTAGCACGGTGAACCTGATGATTTACATGAGCATTAATACTGATGCCACAGCACAGAATCTCTACAGTTATGATGACATAATCACATGATTTTTGTTTCAACAGTGTTTCCATCTCATCCTACATACAGTATGCATACACAACTAATGAGCATTTTGTCAATCTGCTTTCTTTTCCTCATTGTTCAATGTGTAGTCCCAAGCCTTATTTACTGCATACATTTCAAATTCTCTGGGGGACAGATATACACCGAATGCAATCAGAATTATATTATGCAGATACACATATCTAATCATACTGGACACAGTATAACATACTGTATTGGAGGACAGGCAATCTTAATTCTTGCCTCTGGTAACGTTTGAGGGCTTGAATTCACAACCTTAATCATGTTCTTCTGACACAGTTTTTTCCCTGTAATGTAATTACACTTTAATAATATTAAGCATCCCTGCCCTGAGATAATTTACCACACCATTAATGTAAACAGCTGTTATAAATATGTGAACGTGTACCACATAGAAAAATGTGTTAAACTGCCCCTTTTAAATAAGGTTCATTCTGTATTTTTCACACAGTTGGCTTTTATTTTCTTGAAACATAGCAGCTCTCCTTTTTGGAGAACATTTAGCAATACATATTTAAAACGAACTACAAATAGGAGCAATATACTGCTCTCTAAGTACTTCAGCTGAGATCCAATCTCCTGGTTAACTGAGCCTAAAGAAGAATAGCTTTCATTTGCTTCCCAGCACCTGGCTTTTAATCCTTGACCCAACTGAAGTCAACACATGCCTGCAGCGTGCACCACTTGAAACCAGAGCCTTGGCAGCCAGGCTCTGCACACGGAGACAACCACCACTGCAGCCCAGGTGCTGGCCCTAGCCTCTGCTACCCCACCTGGGGCAACTTGCTGCGTGCCAGAGCATGCATGCAGGGATATTCCCCAGGGACATCTACCCCAGGTGGGGTAGCAGAGGCTGGGGCCAGTACCTGGGCTGCAGTGGTGGTTGTCTGCATGTGCAGAGCCTGGCTGCCCAGGTTCTGGTTTTGAGTGGTGCATGCTGAAGGCATGTGCACTGCTCTGTCTTCTTTTGGACGGTTTCTTTTAAATACTGAGATTTCTGTACTGGGGTTTTTAGTTTTTTTTACTTTTAAACTTATTAGACATTTTTAAAGATGATCCTTGTCAATGAATAACAGTTCCACTTAAAACATCCAGTCAAACTCTAAAAATACACTGAATAATAAGAACTAGGTGTCTAACCCAAATCTGTTTCATGTTTGGATGCCATGTAATTTCTAAGAGAAAGAAAAATATTTTCCCAAACTTTTAACTTTCCATTGTATAAAATAGTTTATTTTATAGCTAGGCAAAGTTGTTAAATTAGAGTAAATTTCTTCATTAGTGTAATGTACTGTATTTTACTATAAATACTGTAAGCACAAGTAAATGAATTAATTGTACACTATTTTCCATCATAATATATAAAGAAATAAATGCCAAATATAGGGTAAGATTATAATGAGTTCATTTTCTTCTGCAAAATATTAAAATTCCTGAAAAATGTGTTGGTGGTCAAATCTCTGACAAACAAGAGGTTCTTTCAGAGCTACACAGCTCTATTATTGGCTTGATCAGTCATTTACTGGGAAACAAGAAAGTGGATAGTCTGTATATATGCACAGGGATTATTTTTCCTAAAAGCACAATTTCTTCTTCTCAACTGTTTTGTGTATTTCAGTTGTTTTTAAGCCAACGAAGCTTATTCATTCTCTACTGAGGTAGGCATCAAGCTCCTTCCCAGGCAGAGAACATGCTGGAGGAGCAGAACCAGTACCACTTTATCCCAGCCCAGGGCAAGTCAAGTTTTGTCTGTGATGATGCAGCTGTACAAGCTATCTTTCAGACAGATAATAGTTTATGCTGCTATACTGCATTCCTTTGCAAAGTAGCTTCTCTGTGGACCACAGATGGTGGACAGTACATTTCATGTACTGAGCGGCTGGGGCTGAATTCCTTTTTTGAGTGCTTCTTTATGCAAAGAAACTGTGCATAAAATCCAGGAGTGAATCCAAGGGGATGTGGCTGCACTGGCCCATTTGCAGTATGTGCCAAAGCCAGCTTCTGGAAGGCATACCAGCTGGTTCCAGGTCCCCATGGTCCCAGATGCCTGTGACCGCTGATACCAGGCAGAAAGGGAGGACAAGACATGACTGGCAAGGGACACCTGCGGGGTGGCAGGAAGCATGGGAAGGTTGAACTCAATAGCAAAGCTGAGGGAGAGGGAGTGGGGCACCGAAGGGCACCAGCTTAGTAGGGGTACCAAAATGGTTCCTTCACCCCCAAGGAATTAATGCCCCAACAGAAACAGCAGCCCCATCACGTTGCTGTTGCAGCAGCAGCCAGGTGCACACATACCATGATACTGCTACTGGAGCAACAATTAAATCAAGTTGCAGAAGCTGCAGCAGCTGGAGACTCTTTTTGAGTCCTCAAAGTAGTTAACTCCTCAGGCACTCAGTGGCACCTCCCCATCCATCCTTACAGGGTTTGTCCATGGTGCAAACCCTACTCACTGAGCACAGGGGTAAGGGAAGTCCCAGAGCCACTCCTGCCCCACTCCAGCTGTGGAACGTGTGCATGGGGCCTGGGCATGGCTGAGGACAGTGGCAGGCAAGTTCTTTCTTTCTACCCCTGCTCCCTGTCAGATGAGAACAAAGGGGGACAGACAAGGAACAGGCACAGGAAGGTGGGCTAAAGCAGATAGGAATTTCTCCTTCCCCTCCACTCTCAGAGGCACTCCCCCACCTGCTGCTGTCTCTGCTGTCCCAGGGGCAGGGGGAGCTCCAGATTACTTCTGGCCTGCGGCAGCTAGGCAGCATTGGAACTGGGCCCAGCGGGGGTAGGCAAGGGAGGTGGGAAGGGGACATGCCCCTGAGCGTGGAGGGGAAGGAGGGGGCGCTTTTTGCCTGCTTTGGGGATTAAAAAATCCCCATGGCTGTCTCCACAGTGCAGTTCAATCAGAAACAGGGGTGCAGTTGTACCACTTCACTCCCCCTGGACCCACTCTTGGTGGGTCCCTCTTTCCTGCCCTCTGTTCCCTAAGTGGGATCCTGTTGACACAGGGCTCTAGCCATGTCTCACCCCAGTCTTCCCAAAGTCTAAGGGGCAGCCAGTGGTATCTACTGGACCCTGCTTTTCTTAATCCTGGATTTGCCCATGATTAAAAGCCCATTTCCTTTGACATGGTACAGAGTATTAATTAAATGATTGTAAATTATATACATATCAGTAGAAAAACCCCAAATAATAAATTGTTGTAAATTACACATTAATTTCCACTGAATCATATTTTAAAATGTAAACTTCTCAATGGCTTTGGAAAAGCTGTGATAAAAATAATGAATGGTAAAACTTATGGCCCATATATTTATGTAAGCTTTGCATGAAACATTTTACCCATGGTAAGAGGTAATTTGCCAGATTTACTATAAAAGTAAGCAAGCAATTGGGCTAAAAACAGACAGTCAAAAAGCCTGAGGCTGAACTTATCCGTCTTTGCAGGTTAGTCTAAACTGCAGAGATTAAACTGAAACAGAAGTGAACAGACATTCAAGAAATCCACCCAATATGCCTGCAGTGGCTCAAGTCAGAAGCCGGGGGCTCTCCCACCCGCTTGTCAGCCAGCCCTCACTGCTCCAGCATGCTGGGCTGCTGGGAGACTCTGATTTAAGTTGAACTAGGAAGGGGACTGGGACAAAAGTTTCATAAACTGGTTTCAACCAAATCAGTTAAATCTGATACTACATTCAATCAGATTTATTTTAAACCAGTTTCAGCCATCTTGGTACTGGTTAATGCGCACTGATCTTTTGTTCTGTTACAGGTTTAAAACAGTTTCTGATGACTTAAAACTGTTTTATGTGTAACTTCTGTCCCTAGCCTTGGAACTTAAATCCAAAATTTTCACCAGTAGCTCATACTGGTATTATCCTGCAACAACTGTAGAGTGCTTAAGTGAACATATTAGTCAATGGCTGTCACAAGTCGTTATATATAAATTCAAAGTAAATCCCTTAAATATATATGACATCAGAAAATGATAGGACTTGATGATTCTCTTCTGCAAAACATAACAGTTGTCTGAAGGTAACTAACCATTAGGGTTGTGCAAAGCTTCAGTCCCTGGTTCAATTCAGTGGAGATTCAGCCCGATTTGGTGGACGAATCTCCAAATCCAAATCAAATCAGGAGACCCTTTAATCTCTCCGAATTGAATCAGAACACTCCAAATTGATTTGGAAAGATTCAATGATTCAGATATAGATGCAGCTTTAATGTTTTTTCTACATACCTGAAGGTACCAGGAAGCTCATGAATGCTGAGATGCTGGGGCAAATGGTGCATCTCACAGGAGTGTGGGGAGCTCCCCAGCATGCTCAGCAGCAGACCCGGAAGTTGACCAGAAGCATGGGTCCACTTCTGGGTCTGCCAGGGAGCATGTGAGGGGCTCCTACCGCAGCTCCCCGGCTCAGCAACTGGTGCCTCCTGGGTCTGGGGAGGCACCCGGGGTCCCCTGGCAGCCGATTGCCAAGCCAGGGGAGAGCACGGGGGGGGGGGGGGTGCCAAGCATGCTCTGCAGCAGACCTGGAAGTGGACTAGAAGTACTTCCAGTCCATTTCTGGGTTTGCTGCCAAGTACATGGCCCCCCTCCTCGTGGTCCTGTGCACTGCAGCATTCACTAGCCGCACCTGGTACCTCAAGGTATGTAGAAAAAACATTTAAATCCGTGTCTATGGCCGAATTGCTGATTCTCCAAATCAGCATTGAATTTTCAGCTTTGGATTCAGCCAAATCTAATCGGGGACAGTGATCTGAATCAACACATTGAATCACTGTGCCTGATTCGGGCTGAATCCAAATCCCAATAGAATACAAGCCATTTTGCACACTCCCTACTAATCATTCGTATGTAGTATTCACCTCTCTGTAAGTCTGTTTACAGAATATCATACATGCATATGTATACATACAAGACTTAGTTTGTTTGACCCACAAAATACACAAGAATAACACATGTGAAACTCCACAGAAAGTGTGCCAACCCTTCACCAAACACAGAAGGGGCTGTGTTTCTAAGCTACTATTTAGGAAGCAAGTGATGAATACTGTAACCAAGTTATTTCATTTTCTGATTTGTATCAAAGCACCCAGTAGGTAGTATGGTTTGGGGGAAACTGAAGACACACTTTTCTTATAGCTGTGTCTTCACAGTCAGCTTGAAGTTTAAGGTAGGTGTAATGTGAACTTCATTGGCAATCCTACAGATTGTGGAGGTTCCAACTGTACAATTTGAACGTGTCTACAGGAGATGCTGATTGCACAGCAGCCAAATAATACTGTGCAGTAGGGAATCACAGCATCAACAGTACTAATATGCTACTGTGCAGTATGATTAGGCTACTGAGCAGTAGTGTCACTGAAAAGGCGCTTGTCACTGCTACTGCGCAGTAACTCCAGTTATGGCGCATTTTAGTATTTTATTATATAAGTGCTGAATAAATGTGTAGTAACCATTGCACAGTAGCATCTTGTATAGTCTAACTAATAATTACTTCAAAGAGTGAGCCTAAAAAACCTATTTCCAGAAAAGCCTAATATAGATCTTTTGGGAGAGAAATATCTTCTTGAACTAGCTGCAACTGTGTTACTTAGCAACATAATTTTCTACTAGAAAAGGAAGTAAAAATGAAAAAGCTCTCAGGGATGCAATAAGAAGGGAGCATCATAACAATCAGAATACTATGTATCTACAAAAAAAAAATACTGCATCTTTAAGTATGTTAAAACTTCATAATCTAAATAGCCAAAACGAAGAACCAAACACTGAAATAACTAATTTGATACCGCATAAACTGTAATACAGTCTGCTTCCTGGAATTTCAAGAGAACAAATGATACTACTTCAGTTTTTCTCCTAACCAGTTGTATTAGAAATGCAGAGTCGATGACAATCTGAAGGGTCCAATCTCCTGCATGAATGCAGGATAAACTATTCTGAAATCACACCTGTCCAAAGCTTAATTGTTTCTACATGTTATTAACTGCAATACTTATATAACACTAAGGTTGTAGCATTTGGGGTAAAATAAGGAGATTACTAAATAATTGTCTGTGTACTGTAAGGGCTGAACCAAAAATCTTTTTCTCTGGTAAAAATCTTGAACTTACAGAGGAAAAACCTGACTCCACTGAAATCAGTGCAGGTTTTGCACTCTACTCCAAGGATTTTACTCAAGTTTTTAATCATATAATATTCCCATTGACTTCACTCTGACTGTACATTTAAAGTAAACCAAGATTATAAATATAAATATTGGGTTCACCTTCCCCCTCAGTCATATGGTATTACTGCTCCCACTGAAGGCACATGGAATTGTGCCCTTGACAAAGACAGAATGTTGGTCAATATGTATTGTTTACAAATCTGTCCCAAGGGCTTTCACAACTGTCACAATACTGTATCACTTGGCATACAATGTGTCCTAGCAATAGTATGGAGGTGAGAAGTCATAATCTTTTACTTAAACACCAGCAGCCCCAGCCACATCAACTATGGGAAGTAAAAAGCAATGCTGCTCTAGCTATAGCCAGTTCATTATAGCATTTGTCTTATTTGCTTTACTATTACAGAACAGCAGGTTTTTAAATTTGGCTGTAATGTTAATAAAGGGTTTTCTTTCCAACACAACAGCACTCTTAGCATTACTAAGTGCTAGGAGTACCCTTTAAGTGTAGATTAGATACACTCAACATGGATTACTTTATTAGAATAGCTTGAGCCAGCTATGACAGGCCAAAATACTGCTAAATTAAAACCTGAAAAAATAGGCTGTTTAGGCACGGTTATAAACAATCTTCTCCTAAATGGATAATCAAAATAAAGTACTCTGTCTCTATTCTGCAATTGTATACTATCCAGAAAAGTCCAGTAAATTTGATTATTAGTATGATTTCTCTAAATTCATCTGAAAAGAAATGTACAAACTATTAACTATATGTAGAAGAAAAAAGAAGCAGTCCTGTCTGCAAATATATTTTATAACAATGACCACACCGTAAATCATGAAGCATATGCTGAAGAAGGACATTTTGGGCAGCACAACCTAGAATACTTGCATAATAAACCACAACTTTTTCAAAAAACCTAGGATATGCACAGGTGTTACAGTTGTGCCAAGAGAAATCCTTTTCTCTCAGAAGAAAGAGAGAGTATGCAGCTGTTCAAGAGGTTTTTTTTTCATGGGAAAAAACCATTCCTTACATGAAACACTTCCAGTCAGGAAGTGTTTGTTCTCCTGGGCCAAGCTAAATAGCAAGGCTGTGAGAAGTTTCAGATGCTGATTCAATTCGGTGGAGATTCAGCGGCCAAATCTCCAAATCCAAATTGAATCAGGAGACCCTTTAATCTCTCTGAATTGAGTTGGAACCCTCCCAATCAATTCGGAGAGATTCGATGATTCAGCCATAGACACAGCTTTAAATGTTTTTTCTACATGCCTCAAGGTATCAGGTGAATGCTGAGATGCTGCGGCAGATGGAGTATCTCACGGGAACACAGGGGAGTCCCCAGCGTGCATGGCAGCGGACCTGGAAATGGATCAGAAGCACTTCTTGTCCACTGCATGGTCTGCCAGGGAGCGTGTGGGGGACCCCTCCCCCCACCCCCGGCTCAGCAACTGGTGCCTCTTGGGTCTGGGAGGACACGCAGGGTCCCCCTGTGGCCTGTCACCGAGCTGGAGGGATGTGGGGTGTCCCCCGTGTGCTCAGCAGCAGACCCGGAGGTGGACTGGAAATACTTCTAGTCCACTTCCAAGTTCGCTGCTAAGCATGCAGGGCCCCCCCACGGTCCTGTGGGACGCTCCATCTGCCCCACCATCACAGTGTTCACGAGCCGTGTCTAGTACCATGAGGTATGTAGAAAAAACTTTTAAAGCTGTGTCTATAGCTGAATTGCTGATTCTCCAAATCAGCAGCGAATTTTCAGAGTTGGATTTGGCCGAATCGAATCAGGACAGTGATCTGAATCAACAAATCCAATCACCGTTTCTGATTCAGGCCGAATCCAAATCCAAATTGAATATGGCCCATTTCACACACCGCTGCTAAATAGCTCTATGCTTACCTCATACCATCCATACTGATAAGCCCAGTCTGTGAAAGGCACAAAGGAATACATCCCTGTAGCCTGATTTGTACCAGGGAATGGGGACCAGGAAAAGCTGAGCTCCTGCTGCCTTCCACAGACCAGGCTTACCCTGATCAGCAGAAAGTGCTGGAGGTATTTCCCTCCACTCAAATCTTCCTGGAGACGAGAAGACGACAAACTGCAGCTGCTGCCTTGTACCTTCCATGGACTAGAGTGGTCCTGGTCTGTGGAAGAGGGGGGTCAGGACATAACCCTGCTGCTTGACTCTTCAAGGTCCTGCGATGAGTCAAGCTGCTTCCTCCCCACAACAGCCCCTTGCCTTCCACAGTCCTGAGTTACTCCAGTCTGTGGCAGCCATCGGGGCATTTCCCTTAGGTGATCATGGTGCAATCAGCAGCAGCTCAGGGTGAGAGAAATGTGCAGTGCTAGAACTGAATGCCTGTCCTCAGCACTAGTAAAAATTTCATTCAACTTATTTATCCTATTATTTTATTTTATAATGGAGAGTGACAGATAAATCTACCAGTTCCACAATACCCTTTTGGAGTACATGTGGACTTCCACATTGAACAGCCTATTTGTAACTTTAACACATTAACCTTTTCATAAGAAACAAGGCATGGTATTTTCTTCAACTCTACAGTAATATAGGGCCACCCAACTCCCATGAAAAACATCAAGCGACTACACCAAGGCAGGTGGGGAGAGATCCTTTCTTTAATCGAGTCAGCTGAAGATGTCATAAGCAGCTGATGCTTGGTTTCATCCAAATGACAGATTTGCACACGTTTGCTCAAGGACAAGGAACGAAACAATGCAGTTCACCAATAACCCTTGTTACTCGCTTCCACAAATCTACCAATTAGAGTGAGGACAGAGGATTCTACTTCTATCGACCTAGGGCAGGGAGCCCATTAGGGTCAACAAAATGATGTAAAAAATAAAACAAAACAAAACCATTTCTGTGAAGTTCGGAAATTCCTTGGCAATAAGGAATGAACAGTTACCTTTTAATTCCAGTAATACCTACGTGATTGGCTAATTAAATAATTCATATCCCAATCCTAATTAGCATGTAATGGGGCTCACTGAGAGGATTCTAGGTACAGTACTGGAGTCAAAGACTGAAATCACAAATTAAATGATCCCATGAAGTAAGTTTTTCTTTTTGATCTCATACCTGGCACCAAAAACAAAAACATTTATCTTTAGGCTCTAACAGACTACATACATTGATCATTATTTCCACTGACATGAGAGAGACATGGAGATTTGAAAGAAAAAGAAAAGACTAATTTCCTGTTAACATTTTGAAACTAAACTAGCAAATTCTATTTTTACAATCCCCTAAAATCTGTCACTGTTCTGAAGCTCACTGCCAAAAAATAATATAACAACTGCCCCTTTGCCATTACATTCAGTCAGATAATCAGTAAGACATTTGCAGATATGTGCTTTTACAGCAAGAGAAACTTTTAAGACTAAATTTCCTCTCACGAGAAGAATCTGCCTTCCCATTGCCAAGATTCAGAAATATGTGCCTCACAACATGGCACATTTGTTTGTTTTAACTAGCAGTGCCATGAGAAAACGCAGGGTCTTAAGAAGACATAAACTATTTACTATGCATTTTAGCGTAAATTATTTTTAGGACAGGCAGGCAGACTTCGATGGATCCTTGTTTATTTATAATTTAAATATTCTACTGCTCCTTCAGAGGCACTAAAAAAAGAAGTAGTCTGAAAGTTTCTATTTGAGGAAAATCTCTGGCTAATTTATATTTCCACTGTAAAAAATACCTTTTTAATTTAAAAATAGTTTTGAAAGGTAGTAGCAATCCAAACACAGCAATGAAGCTCACCTCATGAAATTGCCTATGATTTCTTTAAAAATAATCTCATGTTTTATTAGTAATAGATTCTGGCTCCATAGTCATAGGGCTTACTACAAATCAGTCTCTCTCTCCTACATAACCTACATCCATGGTTATATTCCAAATGTGAAACAAGGATTTCAGCAACAGCTGGGGCCAACCCTGCCAACTAAGAAGCAGCACAAAGAAGACTCAAAATAATGCTTTTCCATGATTCCATGGAAAAATATTTTGCAAGATGGAGAGGAAGTATTTCCTCATAAGTTTGCTTCTGTAAGAAACCCACACCTTCACCCTCTTAATAGGCCTCCTCAAAAAAACGTGGTAGGAGAGAGTTGACTTTACCTCTCCTGAATATAAATATAAAAGAGAAAAAAAAGTAAAGAGTAACAGTCAAAATCAAACTAAGTTACATAAGAAATGCAATTAAGCTAAGGATATCCTTTCCCCCCTCTCTGTCTTTGCTGCTTGTGTTCTGCATCGTTTCACTTAGCTTGCCAAATTACTGCTAATTTCACTCTTGTTTCTAAGCCAGCTTCACTTTCTGGTTCACTTGTATTGCTATAACATTGTTCAGGTTTAGATTTTACATTGCAGAACATTCAAATCTGCCAAATCATGTACAGCTCTGTGTGACATTTTATGCAAATTATGTATTGAGCTGATTAGTATCAAGTGTGAGTAATTTCCCTGTAGCCATAAACTTCAGCTTCAAATGCTGTTTATTTAATGCCAGCAAAAGGACAGCCATAGATGCAGAGCCAGAGGCAGCAAGAAAAGCTTCCTATACAATTACACACTGCTTTTGTAGCAAATGTTTTTTCTTCATCCAGGTGGATCTAAGTAGTTGAGTCCCCGTGTCTCACATGGTATTTGGCCATTCTGCTAAACACAGTGTTGGACTGGTGATGTGAGAGATGGAACCAAGATCCAATAAACATATCCTGGAAGGGCAATGGGGCTTATTGAACTCTCCCATCCTGCTCAAGCTTCCCATTAGCTTCCCCCAGTCAATCAGCTAGCTTTTACCCATTTATCCTGTCTCTTTATTAGAGACTGTCAACCTTCCCTCCACAATTTTCCTTTCTCCTTTCTCCATATTACATTTAGTGGCTCTCTGTCCTAGCTGCATTCAGCTCCCCTAATACAGCAACCTCCTTTTCTCTCTGCAGGACTCCATGCTGTCCAAGAACCAGGAGGGAGAGAGGAGGATAGTCAGAGGGGAAACAGAGTCCACCTAGTTTGCCTGCACACCTGATGCCACAGCTCTTCACAGCAACCAGTCTTCAAGTGCTGCACAAGCACTGCTTAAAACATGAAGTCCAACTAAATATGTAACAGTCAGACCAGGGAAATAGTGGGGGAACTTGCAAGCTTGAGTGTCATGTGACATATTTGACACTTCTTAGGCTAGTTAAATTAACAACAACATTGTTTTAGAAAAAAAAAATTATCCATAAAGCCTTTCAAATGCGCAGACTGTCAGCAAGCTCCCTAAGGCACCTCTTAGTCAAACTGCTATGTGCATATTTATATTTCTACTCTTCACTTTTATCATCTTGGTCTTGCAATAAATTCCACAAGAACAAGGCTGCACACACATATTTATCGATCTGGATTTCTTTGTAGGATTGGGGGCGATGCCCATTTCCACAGGAGTATGGCTTATTTTGATACTTTCTCCTGAATTCCTTTAACTTTATCAAAATATTTCTGATAATACACCATATTTACTTGAATATAAGATAACCTTGACATCTTGAGTATAAGATGGTGCCAAATATAAGATGCCCCCCTCCCCCATAATTAGACTGTGTATATGGAAAATGTATGAATTTATTATAATTTTCCAGGTATAAAATCTAATTATTGGAGATTTGCCTTGAATTTGTCCCCTTCCCATTGCTACAGCAGGGAATACAAATCTGGGGGTGGGGACGGAGGGTCAGGTGGCTCCGTTGCTCTTTGTGTCCCCAACCTCTTCTCCCTTACCCTTTACTGTCAGATCCTACTCTCCCTAAGCATATGGAAGTGCGAAACAAACTTGAAAATAAACATAGCAATATTAAATTAGTTCATCCAGAATCAATACATTTTACCTTTTTTGAAACTACTACAAGTTTTAGCACATATATTCCATAAACACACTGTTAAGTAGCAGTTCTTTACCTACTTCTATATAGTACAAACTATGAATGATATTAGACCAAAGCAAAAAGCCTCATGATTTACCATCTAGTTCATTGGGCTGGGCCCCACCAGAGTCAACAGCATTTCAAACCACGGTGACCTCACAGCTCAGCACTGCTCAGTGGTATGTGGTTACTCCAAATACCCCACCACAAAGGAACCACGTACTAATTAGCCCCCACTCAGGGCTAGAGCCAGGTGTTTTTGTCATGAGTCTTCCAAATATTTATATGCAGATGAGATGCAGGGCAACCTGGCATGGCTCCACCTCATGGTGGACAGGACTACACTTTTTATATGCAACAGGTTGAAAGGTAGGGCATGACAGGGTTTCTGGGTAAATGGTTTGGAGCTATGTTTGGTGGTGTTTGCCAGGCATTTAAGGCTGATGAAGAAACAGAAGTAATTGGGATTGTCAAAGAACACCACAGCTCAGCACATGGGAGTGAAAAGTCATACTGTTTGCAATGTGGTAGAGATGTGCAAAGTTAAATGATTATTCATTTAACCAATAAGCCCAGTGATCACTGGCTAGTTTACCAGTTTTTGGTTAGCATGCAGCTGGACACAGCTTGACGGGGAAGGGAAGCCATGAAGTGCTCTGGCAGGTACCAGAAGGCGGCAGGGTATGCAGGAGGGAGAGGGAAAGGGGAAGGGGCAGGGGCAAGGGGGGAATAACACCCACAGCTTATGATTTAGAAGACAGTGGGAAACGTAATGACACATTAATTAAGTAAATAGCTGCTCTTTCACATGTGCTTGCTCCCTCCCTCCCAGCATGGGGCTGATCTATGTTGCCTGGCTTGCCACTGCCTCCCCCAACACCTCCTATCAAAGGGCCCACAAAAAAGCTGCCATCAGCAGCTGTGTCTGAGATTCTGTGGTTTTGGTTAACCTTTTAATTAATAGAATTAGAAGAGATTAAATGGATGATTTTTTTAATTATATTTACATCCCTACAATGTAGTGGCTCACCCTGACTTGAAAAGGAGTCTGTGCTGAGGGGGACGGAGAACAATGGGCACTACCATATATCTTATTCAGATGGGCCATACTAACCTGTTCTTGTGGAAGGTTCCCATCAGCATCTCAGCCTTTTTATCTTCAATCAAATTTAGCACTTTTGGTACGGGGGGGAAGGGAGGACAGGGCTAGCTCTGGTCCTTCCAGGGCCTGCCTGGTATTGTGGTACATCCAGGCCCAGTGCTAGTTCCCTGTGGAGGGAACACCTTCCTGTTTTTTAAGAGACACACACATACACACACACACACACACACACACACAAGTTCCCATCAGCCTAGGACTTTGAACACTCCACAAATCCATGGCAAGCATCCAATGTGCAGGCCCCAAGCTCAAAGGCACTGGAGTTCAGATGCCTCCTAGTCTTACTTGATCCTAGCCAAAAGGCCAAAAGAGCAAGTCAGACGGAAGGTACAAATGCAGTCCCCCATTACCACAAAATTGTGTAGTCGAGTCATGGTCAGTCTTGACTGCGTTTAATTAGCTTCATAGTTGGTTTCCATTACTGAACACGTGCAACTTTGGCAGCAGTTTAATGAAAGATAATGTATTTAATGAGGTGTCATTGTATGTGATGGTAAGACAAGGAGCTTTTTCCCATATACAGGCTGGGGGGGTAGGGAGGAGGGGGTACAGGATAGGGCCTTGTCTTATGTTTGAGTAAATAGAGTAATTCCCAGCTTTTTTTTTTTTTTTTTTTAATGTGAGCCCTCTTGGCATACAACCCACCTTTTTCACTACTATATCATGTTGAAAAATTTGCACCAATATTAGGCAGTTTTTTATTACTGTATTTATTACACTGCATTTTTAAACCAAATCTTTTTTTTAATTTTTTCATGTTTCTATACAATAGTTGTCTTTATTCGTGTTCAAAATACAATGCTTAACTATAAATTCACTGATGTGTTATTTACTCCCTTTATTAGGTTGCTAATCAAGGAGCTAACTAAAACAGGACCCAACACTAAACTCTGAAGTACCCAACTAGCCACCTGCCCCAACATGGTACATTGCTGTTAATAATTACCTTTTGTTTCTAGTCCGTTAGCCAGCTTTCAGTCCACATGATAGAGTTCATATTCAAGTTAATTTGAACTGAATTTATCATTAAGATTTTGTAAGATAGTATCAAATGCCTTATTAAGATTGAAATATATTGCATTTAAGGCATTCTTTCATTCACTCATTTTGTAATTCTATCAAACTCTGAAACACCACTAAGGTAACATGGAACAAAGGTAAGTTTGTACATGGAATGTAAAAAAATTTATTGGATGAAAAGTTCACTGCCAATGAAGTTAACAAAATTATTCACACTAATATGTACTATTCCTAGTAGTAAATGGTTGTTGTGCCGATTAGCTCTATTATTTAACTGGCTCATTTATATCAGATAGGTGTGGACGTGGATTACAGGTTGCTTTATTTTGTTTGAATAAGAACCTGAATTCTACAATAAATGCTACAATGCTGCTGAAGGGCATTGAACCTACCTACCACTATCAGAAAATAAACAGCTTCAGACAGTACCTTTATATAACACATTTGCTCATCCCAATCCAAACCTTAGATATAATGCATATATCCATATTTAATTTAATGGAAGTTACTGTTTTTAAAAATCACGTAAAGGAACTCTGTTTATATGACACGGATTTATTGACTGGTATTACATTTTTTATGATTAAACTTGCTTAGAGTAATATATATATAAAACTTACATTAACTTTTTTTACTTTTATTTTTGTATTGCCCACATTATGAGGAGTGATAACAAAGGATGACTCTAGATAAAAGGACTTTAATAGCAGATTAATTGTAAATGCTTCTGGTGGTAGGGTTTTTTCCATGCTCTAGAGGTCAGAGGTGACATAACTGTCAGGATTCTCTTCCCCTTTCATGCCACCTTTCTGTCACTGGAAACTTTGCCAATATTCATAGAGGGAAAGAAAGGATGAAAGTGCGGACTTTTGAAATGACTAGAGGCAAAACTCTGCCCTCAGTTACTTACAACACACATTGGAGCATGTGTGTTTGAGGGCAGAATGTTGCTCTTTGTTGAGAGGATAAAGGCCTCACTTTATGATCATAAAAAGTTTACATAAATGTATTACATTCTTTTGGGAGAGAAACCATGGACTCTAATTCTTTGAGCTTTCAGCTCTTACGTGTGTTCATTCTCATAAACAGTAGTTTCTGTCTAAAACTTTAATGTACTGATGGAAGTCTGATTTCCTAATCAAATGCTCTTTTCTAACTTCTGGAGGTTGAATGAATGTATGGATGTTTTTATCTGCCTAGCAACAGTGAGATCTGCTATGAGGGGCACTACATATTTAACTCAAACCTCTGGAATTCACTTTAGAATGGATAAAACACCACAAAGGTTTTAGCAAGTGCTATTGTAAAGAGGCTATTACAACAGGCTGTGTGAAGGCTTTAGACAGATTGGCAGTGATCATTTAAAATGAGATACAATGGACCTGATTCACTTTTAAGTTAGTTTGGTAATAAGACCCCTTTGCAAATCCAGAACAGGGGTTTTCGGGAAAATGAAAATCAGGTTCAATACATAGTACAATCCTCAAATAAATTATTTAGTGAGTCCAGATTCAGTATTAAGATGGTAGCTGGGTGGGCTTTGTCTGACTGTGCAAATGAACTAATATGCATATATTCCTTAATAACATCTCCTGAGCAACCGAATGTCTAAGCGTGAATAAAGCAGTGGAACTGATTTCTCACTGTCCTCTGCTTACTGCGCAAATTTTGATGTGGCAGATGTAAATGGAAGAGAACTTTATGTGCTGCTCAAGCAAGTAGCTAGACAGAACTTCATGCAGATTGTATTGAACTGATCGGACACATTTCTGATTGTGACTGTCCTGCAGTCATTTTCTTAAGGGCCTCTCTCAAGCCACTTAGATGACCCACTAACTCCTGGCAGAAAACCTACAGAAATAACTGAAAAGGCTCTTCTGAATATTATTTCCAATTAAAGCACTGCACCATTTCCTTTTGCAGACTGTTAAGGATATCTGTTTTGTGCTCATATTCCAGGGAGAGAACAACTGCTGTTTTTCTAGTCTGCTTGCAGGCCAGGGAAGCTTGCAAGACAAATTACACTGATAAAAAGCAGGTGATTTTCCTCCTACATTAGCTGTATCACTGCTTCTTGAGTCAGTTTTCTGACCTAGGTGTTACTTCAACCACAAACTATTTATGGGTTTAGGAATCCACTGCCACCATATCCAAGATGACGAGTAGGATGCTTAACAGTTTTATTCTTTAAAAACAAACAACAAAGTTAATAAACCAGATCTCATACAAAGTTTTCCTTTCCCACATTCTCATGTGACAAGGTATTTAGCAGAATTCGCAGATTCTTTGGAATCTGACAGGGCTATGCCGTGAGCACTTTTGCTATGGCCTCAAACTCTTGACCTCTGGGCTTCTTGATTGGTGGGCACCCTAGATGAAACACATATTATCCAGAATTCTGGTTTTTTTTAAATTAAGATATTTAACAGATGAATATGGTCAAGAACCAGAATTGCCTGCACTAGTTTAAGAATAAGCACTCCACCCAAACAGTATTAATGTGTCACTCTGTATAATAAATACATGACTTACTGTACAAAGGCACATAGTTGAATGCCTTTGGTGTTGTCCAAGGCTAATTTATTATAAGTCTAAATATAACAAGTTCCTTTGACAATGAATTGTGTAATGTCTACAAGACAAAAACCGGCACACTTTGTTAGCTACAGAAAGACAGGTGGACCGACAGAAACTTCCATTTAGTGCTTTATTGGCTGCCTGCCATTCTCTGAATGGGGGCAATTATGAAAAAATTGAGCACATGACTTTAATAAGGTTCAATATGGATTGCTGTCTGGTAAAAACAGACAATAATTTACAAGGAGTCTAGTCCTTGCTACTGAGAACAAATGTGTTATTCCAGGAGATGTCAATCATATATTGAAACAGGTTGAGAGAGTACTGGCACGTGAAAATGGGTGTGATACAAAACACTGAAAGAATATATTATTTCTTCTAAAGTATGGTGGATATGAGCTTGGATCTTGATTCACCTGCCTGCATAAAGTATTATATCATTCCACTCCAGGACTTTAGCAGGGAAGGCAGTTACATTTTATAGCTAGGGCTCAATCTCAATCTCTTGCTTCATGTATTGGGCATTAAGAGCTAAAACTTTCTAAAATTAAAAATCAAGCTCCGTAGAAAACTTGTATTTTCTATCCCTCTCTCATTCTTTCCCATTTCTGACTAACCAATCACATCCCTTCAGAGGGGCATGGCTCATGCTTTGGGAAACACTGAACAGGGCGTCTCCAAAGCACCAATCATTTTTGGAGCTGTGCTTGCTGGGACTTGGTCTATATGACAGTAGGACACCTTTCATTTTTACAATGTTAGTAAATTAAGAGCAAGGGATTATTTACTGTCATTATCTACTCTTCCTGTGGGCTCAGTTTCCTCTGCCATCCTGAAGCATGGGCTGACAATTACAGGAACAGATCTGGGGTGGGGAGTGAAGTGGTGCAGTCACCCACTCTCCCCCTCCTCCCCCCCACCCCGTTTGAGTCATAGTCCACCAAAAGTTTAAACCGATTGCCTGTCAGTAGCAGCAGCCAGAGACTCAACTGACTTCATGGCTCATTATAATCTTTCCAATTTCTTCTAAACACTTCACTCCAAAGGTTTTAATGACCCTCCTTTTTAATGGTCTTGATGTTTCACTAATCAAGCTATCTTTTCTTCTGCAATTAGAAAATTAATATTTACCTACCCCTAGCTGCCTGTCAAAGATGATAGGAGACAGGGGCAGTAGGACCAAGGGGAAGACACAGCAGGATCCTGCAATAGCAAGGCCCACCCAGCCAGAAGCCCCTGCCTAGCAGAGTCTTCTGGCCTGGGACCATCAGGTTGTTTGTGCCTCCCTGTGCCTCAGCAGAAAATTCAGGTAAGAAGGGCGGGGGGCTATCACTCCAGTCTTTGGGGCTGGGCTGGCTCCTGTGAGTCCCACAGTTTGGCCATGTAGCCGGGAGCCATGTAGTGCAGAGCAGCTGGCGGGCGGGCAGGAAAGGGAAGAAAGTGGTGGCAGGGCTCAGGGGGAGTGGCAGCGAGCAGACATGCAGGGCCTGCACCAGTGTCCTGGGGCCAGCACCAGTGGGGCACAGAGCAGGGCAGAAGGAACATGGGGTGCAGGCTGGCAGGGGTCTACAGAGTCAGGCTGGGCTGCACCAGCAGGGAGAGAGGGGACCTGGCCTGGCTCCATAGAGCCCTGCTGGCTGGGACCCATTCTCCTGCCGCCCCACTCTGAGTCCCGCTGGCACTCACCCTAGGACACTGCATGGGTCCTGCACTCCTGTCCAGCTGTTGCTGGCTCCTGCACACTTGCTTACTCCTAATCCCCTCCCCACCCCACATTGTACAGGCAGGGACAGCACGCACAGTCCCGACCCCATGCACCCTGTGCTCACCCATCTGAGCTAAGCAGTGGCGACGTGGAACAAACTGCTGCTCAGCATACAGGGAAAGTGGCTCCTCCCCGTGGCCAACCCTTCCTGGTGCAGCCACTCGTAGGCTGCACAGGGTTGTCTTGCGTCTTCACCATGTCAATGCTGACTCTGGGCTGCCCTGTGGGGCAGTGGTGGCAGTGCAGAGAAAACATAGTGCAGTCCTGCATGGGCTTTGAGTGGCTGCACCAGAAAGCACCAGCAACAGGAGGGGAGCAGCAGTTTGTCCCACACCACAGCTACACTGAGCAGCAGTTTGTCCCATGCCGCTGCTGCTCAGCCTGGGTCCCAGTGCCAGCTCCAGGCTCGCCCACTGGGGATGAGCAGTGGCAGCTGCACCTAGGCAGAAACTGCTGCTCAGCATGGTGGAAACCGGTTCTATCCCCTCACTGGTGCTGGGCAGTTTTTACTGCAGCTACCTGGAGCCTGTATCAGCTAGGCTGTTGTGCTGCTCTTTTACCACCAACTGTGAGCTGCCCTACAGCTGCTCCACACTGTCAGTGCTGCCATCCTGAGCAGTCCAGAGGTGACGGTGAAGGAGCCCCAAGGCAGGCTGGAGCAGCACTGACTCTGGGTGGCCACAGCAAAAACTGTCTGGTGGTAGTGAGGAAGAGAAGCCACTTTCCCCCACGCTGAGCAGCAGTTTGTTGAGCAGCTGCTGCTGCTGCTGCTGCTGCTGCTCAGTCTTGATGGGCAAGGCCGTAGCTAGCATGAGGTGTGCAGAGTCACAGTTGCGCACACTGGTCTCCACCGCTACTACAGCATGCCCACGGGTGGCAGGACAGTCAGGTAGTGTAGAGTGGGTGTGGCACATTCTGGGGCTGCACACTGCTGGCGGTGGCACGGAGGTGCTGCAACGCACTTGGGCTCTGGGCTATTGTGGGGTGGGGGCAGGTGTTGACTGGCAAACGAGGAATGTGCACAAGGCGGCTCACACTCCACATACCCTCAAACCCTTCACATAAACCCTTCCCACGAACAATCATACACCACACAAATACAGTACCCACACACAAACACACATTCCCACAAACAGTTGGATGGGTCAAAAATTGGCTGATGGGGCGCACCCAGAGAGTGGTGGTGGATAGGTCGTACTCAACCTGGTGCGATGTGAATAGTGGGGTCCCCCAGGGCTCCATCCTGGGGCCTACACTGTTCAACATCTTCATCAGCGACTTGGACGAGGGAGTGGAAAACATGTTGTCTAAGTTTGCCGATGACACCAAGTTGTGGGGAGAGGTAGGCACGCTTGAAGGGAGAGAGGCTTCAATTAGATTTAGACAGACTACAGAAGTGGGCGGATAGTAACAGGATAGGGTTCAATGCAGATAAATGCAGGGTGCTGCACCTGGGGAGAAGGAATCCACAGCATATATACAAACTGGGGAGCTCCCCCCTTGTGAGCACAGAGGCTGAAAGGGATCTTGGAGTCATTACTCACTCCAAGAAGAACATGAGCCACCAATGACAGACGCAGCCAGCAAAGCCAACTGCACCTTCTCGTGTATCCAAAGATGCATCTCAAGCCGGTCCAGAGAGGTGATACTTCCCCTCTATGTGACATTGGAGTACTGCGTCCAGTTCTGGGCACCACACTTTAAGAAGGATGTGGCCTGCCTTGAGAGGGTTCAGAGGAGGGCCACCTGCTTGGCTGGAAGGCAACTGGGCAGGCCCTATGAGGACAGACTGAGGGACCTGAACCTGTTCAGCCTCAGCAAGTGGAGGCTGAGGGGGGATTTGGTGGCTGCCTACAAACTAGTTAGGGGAGATCAGCAGCAAATAGGAAGGGCCCTATTCCTCACAGCAGCACCTGGGGTGATGAGGAACAATGGCCAGAAGCTGCTGGAAAATAGGCTCAGATTAGAGATTAGGAGGCACTATTTCACTGTTAGGGTGGCTAGGATCTGGAACCAACTTCCTAGGGAAGTGGTCCTCACTCCTACCTTGGGTAAATTCAAAAAGAGGTTGGACGAACACCTGTCTGGGGTCGTGTGATCCCAGCGTGTACTCCTACCAGTGGCAGGGGGTCAGACTAGATGATCTGTTCAGGTCCCTTCTGACCCCAAACTACTATGAAACCCCCCATACCCACCCACAACTCCCTACAAGCCCCACACCCACCCACCAATACCCCCTAACACCCCACCACACTGCACAAACTATACAAGAGTAAGACTACATTTTGAGCTATTATGCAATCACTTTTACATAGACTGCACAAACACAAACAAATCAGGGCAGAAATATTTTATTTAAAATAAATTAAAATATATTATTATGGATGTTTGATTTTTAGTATGGAATTTGTTTTGTGTTTTTTTCTGTTCTAAGATGGCAAACCTCTTGCCCAAAGGAGTACTTCCAGGTGCAAGGGGATGGATGTCTGGTGGCAAAGGTCAGAGGTTAGGGGAGGGACTTCTGGTCCCAAAATGGTGACCAGGGGGCAGAGCACCTGTAAAGGGGTGGGGCTACCCATGTGGCCAAAACTTGGTAAGCGGGCCTCTGCCCAAAATAACTGCTTGCCCCTGCCCTAGCTCTACTGGTGCCCCTTACTCCCAACCTGCAGCCCTCCCATCCCTGGTGCTGCTCCTCATTACAAACTGGCAGAATCCTGGACCTGCTGGTGCCCCTCCCCTTACCAACAGTTTTCTGCCCCTCCCCCGAACTATGCTGGTACCCCTCACTCCTGACCCACAGCCCTTGGAGCTGCAGGTGCCCCACAGCACCCATCCCCCAGTGTCCCTCACTCTCTACCGAAAGCCTCCCTCATCCCTGCAACCCACCTATGCCCTGCAGTCTTGCCGGAGGGGGCTCCCAAGTGCCCCCATCCTGACTGGTCCAGGACACAGTGACTGCAGCAGCTCCAGCTCATGTGAGTGGCACTGGAGCAAGTCCAGTGTGGGCTGGAGGGAGGAGGAGGGGGCGCCTGTAGTACTCTTCATCCCAGGTTGGGGCTCCTGCACTATGCCAGGTGGTCTCGTTATGCCCTCCCCACCCAGGCAACATTTCCCAGGTGCCTTGAGCCTGCAAGTACAGGCACTGGCCCCTGGTGCTGCTAGCCCAGCCATGCAGCATCCCACTGCCCCTGAAGGCCCCTTCTGCCCCTTCCCCTGCTGAAGGGGCAGGCACCTGCTCCCTGCCACAGCCCTCACATCTAGACACCATTCCCCAGTACCGGCAGGCACCCGTTGATCCTCACATACCCATCCCCTCCACTGTCCTCCCCGACAGTCCCCAAACTGTGGCCCTCAATTCCAGTTCCCCATAGACTTACTTGCATCCAGTTGCCAAGGCTGCTCCCACCACCCTGCCTGGCTGCATGCTGGCCATATACATGTATGTATGCACAAACAAATGGTACCCCTGCCTCTAATCACTCACCCCCTGCTCCCACCAGTGAAGCAGAGCAAAATCCCAGACATTTGTTCAGATTTCAAAAAGCTACCTGGATGGAGATGGGAGCACCCAAAAAGAGGGCATGTCTGGGAAAACCGGGATGTATGGTAACCCTAGCCCTAGGCCCTTAGCATATTAGTAAACCTTCTAGTTTCTTTTTAACTGGAAAAAACATGAATTGTGTAATAAGTGGTATTGTACAGCATGCTCTATATGCCCCTTTCCAAAAGTTATGTAAATAAATAGCAGATCACTGAGTCTTAGAATATTTCCAGTTTGGGCTGCATTTCAAAATGCTATATAATTTAAACTTTCATTAAAATAAAAAGTTTCTACCATTTCCTATTGCTATGATGCAGGTGCTGAAATATAAACAAGCTCTGTTATTGCTGTCCTGCATACTCAGATCTTCAGGTAGCTTTCTTTATTGTCTGGACCAGTGATTCTCATCCAGGTTTCTGGGGCACCATGACATCCTTTCAGGGGTGCTGCAGAGCCCCATGTAACATTAGCACTGTTAGATATGCAAACATGATTCAGAGGTTAAACCCAGAAACTTCAAATAGGTATTCATAGTTTTAAAAGTCGTTTTTGTTTTTTCTGAATTCTTTGCTAGAAAATAATTACTCTATTTCTCTGTAGTCAAAAATCAAGTGAAAATTTAGAGCTGACATTTTCCAAGAGGTGCCTTGAGTCTAAAATGTTGAGAACTACTGCTCTACCATCACTAGTATAAACAAATGTGAAAACAAACTTTCTTCAGTTTACTTCACCCCACAATTTGACCTTCAAATTCTTTTAACAATGGGTATCACATGAATATGGATATATTAAACACACAACATTTCTCATTACTTGCTCCTACACATATTTGATACAAATAAGGCAAGTAAACATGAAATACTAAGTGAATGCAAGCTAAAAGTTACATATTTAAAAATGCTAAAGTTGAAGAAACACAAAAGGTCCACTATGGTAGTTCACTATGCAATATAGTAAATGTAAAATTTATGTTAATACAATACTAAAGTTAATCTGCATTTTATATATGCGCCCTATATTTAAGATTGCCTAACATGTTCAGTCATAAGATTTTGATTTCATCTTTTTATAATTCTGGTAGACCATGAACAATTAGTCTGATTTCCCTTCCTCTTCCCTTATCAGGTTAGAGAAATACACATCATTTGTGTCAAATTAAAAAATTCTTACAATTGAAATACTGCATCACAATAAATATGCATAATTGAGACAAACGAAGGCTGCAGAAACAATTTTAATACCAGCATTTCCTAACTTTTGAGTTCTTGACTTTGTAACCTCAGTATGCTTTTTATTAATTCTCCCCATGCATTCTGTGTATACACACAGACAATGCTAACTCATATATTAATGTACATTCATACATAAATCTGCATGTGTGTACATATGCACATGCGCGTGCACACACACACATATTCAGGCATATTCTTTCTTTAAAAGATGCACTAAAAAAGGTCATATCTATATCAGCAGCTAATTATAGCTATTTCCAAGCCAATGCAACATGTAGCACAATCCCTGAAACCATGGGAAAAAGTTACTAGAATTCCTTAAAAATAAAGCAAAGAGGAAGATAAAAAATCTTGCTGCATTCAAAGGGAAACATAAAACTTCACGTACTTACACTTCTTAGAGTGGAAAGCACACAAGATTGTAAGGTATTCTGAATGACCTTGGCCTTAAATATGCTTATATCATTAGGAGAAGTTGCATTGCTTAATTTACTCAGTGATAATAAAATTATTCTTCATTTCAAGTTTCAATTTCAGGCCACTCAGTGCATAATGCTTCCAGTTAAAGGTGAATTTTTCCTGTTTGCATGTATCCTTTTCTCTTTCATGTGTCTGATGGATAATAGGCTTCTAAGTAGTTTCATGCCAGATATTCTAACATAATGAAAGTATACAAATCACAACTTCCGAAAAATAAAAATATAGAGTATATTGAAACCATGGGGCTAAGAGTAACTTGCATATCAAAAGGAACATATATTGCTTGCTATATTATTTAATTTTTATTGGTAACTGTTACAAACTATGCCAATCTAGTTCCAAAGCATCTAATTTTATATTAAAAATATAGGTGATTAGGGACAAAGGTATATAAAATTATTTCTGACAAGAATAAACTGATAAAAATGCATTGTGATGGTTGGGGGCAAAACTGTTTTCAAGTTACAGTCAAATTAAGCAACTAGCTTCATTCAAACCTTGCCCCCCACCCCAAATAACTCCAAAGCAAAATAATTCCATTTACCTCAACAATGAAAACTTTAAAAAAAATCCAAAAACAATTTCCACTTTGTTTTGACCCATCTTTATTTATTTAGTTAGTTCACAGAACTGCTATGTGCATAGTGATTCCAATTCCTTCTAATTAGGAAAATGTATGACTTTTATATTGTGTTCAGATACAAAGATAAAAAATGATTAAGTAAAAAATTGACTTGGGTGGTACTTTGCAGTTAAGTCTCAAATAGTTAATTCACTGTATAGCTCACAGCCAATGCAAAAGCAAGGTGAAGTAATAGCTAAAACAATTCTAAGAAAAACATCTTGTAAAAAAGTATTTGTTTGTCTTTTCTGAAAAGGCACTGAAGTACTTAACTTCTGGAAATAAGAGATTGCAAATTTAGTTTTTTCCTTAACTTTGGAACCTGAGAGTAGAGAAAATAGCAAACAACTGGCAGAGTCAAAATAAACTTTGCTGGTTAAATTCCTTTTTGGTACAAGCTGAGCCTGATTTACTGCTCTGTTAATCTAGTTCTGTGATGATGTATAAAAAGTTGTGTTTGAACCAGCACTATGCCTTAATACATAAGATTTCTTGTTGACATTTGGATATTTTTAATGGAGGATAAAATATTGTTTTTCAGAAGTTTCCAGAATTTAGATCATTCAACAGAATTTGTAAGCGTTGCTATCCTTGAAGGTGCTCAGTTCCATAAATAATTGTGTGTTTTTTTAAGGACCAATCTTTAAATAACACTTTGAAGGTCAAAAGACACAAATTGGTTTGATTATTCAAATAATTAGAAGCAAAATATTGACAAACAAGTAAATTTACTAGCATCTTATATGCATAGTTATTTGTGAGAGTTAGCTTCTGCCTCATATTGGGTTAGGAACATAACACTGAAAGGGGACTTCAGGGCCATCAAGTGCAGTCCCCTGCATTCATATGCAACCATTTGTCTAAAACAGTCCACAAAAACATCTACTCTGGCCCCTCTCACACACTACCATTAAACACAAAGGCTAGGGACAGACACTCAAAAAGCCTGAGCCTGAATTGATTCAGTCTTTGCAGGTTAGTCTAACTTGGCTAGGCTAAACTGGTTTGTAGCTGCACAGACATCCCCTCTGGGATAAATACAGTGTTTATCAGCTCATTAAGAACACAACAGCCTCTCTCCATTAATTCAAACTCTTCTTAAACAGCTTTTCCAAGGAAGGAAGAGAGGGACATTACCAGCTACCTGTTGATTACCTTCAAAGAGCCCTAAACTGACACAGTCCTGTCTGCCTTTGTCCTGTTTCCCACAGCACAGACCTAGCCAGCATGTGGTATGCTTGCTAATGGTGAGATGTCTCTGTGTAAAGCAGAGGGGAGGGGAGGAGCAGGAGGAAGCCAGACAGACCCCACCGTACGTGCAGTCTCTACCAGAGCTGCATCCAGGGCGCAGAAGGGAGGGGCCAGCCTAGCTCCCTGGAACAGAGAGCCCTGCCCAGTCCAGAGAGCATGCTGGGGTGCTGGGGGACTCCGATTTAACTTAAACCAGGAAGGGGTCTGAGACCGACATTGCATAAACTGGTTTGACCCAAATCATTTAAATCTGATACTACATTCAACCTGCTTTATCTCAAACTGGTTTCAGCCATTTTCAAACTTGTTTATGTGCACTGAACTTCTGTCCTGTTATAGATTTAAACCAGTTTCTGATCACTTAAACCAGTTTATGTGTAATGCCTGTCCCTAGCCAAAGAGGTATGCTGTATACTGTGTTGAACTGTTGACTTTTGAGGAGAAGGCTCAAAGTATTTTTTTTATATTATTTAAAAAAACAGAACATCTGTCATAGTAACTGTGGACAAATTGTGTGTAGGAAAGTAAAAATAAGTGTAAGACAAGAATAGGGGACTGGCAGAAATCACAGTAAAGAGAGATAAATCACATTAGGTATGGTTGAGCAAGCGATAGCCTTCTCTTATCAAGGACCAAACTGTTATATCCAAGCAGGTAAATCAGTATAATCAAAGGTTTAAAAAAATCTGTTAAAATGAGAAATAAAATGCTATTTGCAACTTGTCATTCATACCTACTCTCAAAGGTTTAAGGCAATGATTTTCAACCACAGTGCCATGACAATGTTAGCAGCACAAACAAAATTCACAAGATAAATCCAGAGAGTTCAAATAAAAATTCTGAGAGTTAAAATATTTTGACTTGTTTTTGATTTCTTTGCAAAAAAAAAAAAAGAAAAAAGAAAACTAGGAGCTGCCATTTTCCAAGGGGTATCTTATATCTTATCTTGAGTAATTTAAGGAAAGAGACACCATGGGCACATCTATACATGCAATTAACATACCGAGCCAGAGTTTATTGCTCCCAAGCTCCATGTTTGAACATGCACCCAGGAATGCAGCACACTGAGCCGAGTTAGAGCAGTCCCAGATTGTAAGCACCCCAAGGGGTCAGTACTTGCAAGTACTTGCACCCCAAGGTACTGCAATACTTACAGTACTTGCAAGTATTTACAAGTACTAACCTATGGCAGAGTTTATTAGTTTACTGTAGCCTAATAGGGCTGCACGTGTAGATGCTGAGACATTTACTGTGGAGCTAATTAGTCAGCTCTGCAGCAAACCTCTCCTGTACGTCTAGTGCAGAAGGGATGGATCCGATGATCTTGTAAGGTCCCTCATAGCCCCTTACAATCTATGTCCTATATGTTTTCAGCTTTGCAGAAATATCTTGAATTTTTTTCTGATTATGTGTCTAAAAGGTTTCAGTGAAAATTCCAAACAGTAAGCTCCTGGTAACCTGTTAAAGTGTTTTACATGAAGGACATTGCATTCAACTTTATGCTTTGGGAAGAACACACAGGTGTTTTGGAGGAACGCTCAGCCAAAAACCTGTATTTTCATTATACTGGCTTTAGAAAGCTTTTGAAGAGAGAGATCTGAAAACAGTCCTGGGCTTTGTTTAGAGAATTTAATCCACATTCCCCTAGCTGCTGACAGGAAGAGACCATGTTTTGCTTAACTTCAAATTCCTCTCAGAATCAGGGACAAGAGAGTACAAAACAGCAGAAAGAATTTTCTCCCTATCCAGCTGAGTTAAAAACACTGTACAAATACAACTTGTGCTTACTTCTGATTTCCTGTTTCCATCTAAACTGGAAGCAACATAAAAAATATCTTGTTCTCTTCTTTCACTTTCATCAAATCTGGAAGTCTCTAATAAAACAATTGATAGCCTGGAGATTTTAGAGTGAAAGGAACAAAAAGCTTCCATTTGACACATCCTGATTCTATAGCTTATTGAGCATCCTCAATTCCTGTCAAAATGAATGTGGTTTGACAGCGGGTGCATCTACATATGTAATTCATGTGACTGAATATACTCCAGATCAATTTGACCTGGAGTAAACTAATTAAAATGTCACCATCTACAAGTGTGTTTAAGCACAATAATTTACTGTGGTGCCAGATACCACTCGTATTTGACAGGACTATTTGGCAATGCAGTAAATTAGTCTACTATGCCCCAATTCCTGCTCATGTGTAGATGATGATGGCTTTACTGCACAGAAAATTAGTCTGCTATGCAGCAAACATCTTGTGTAGATGTGCCCAGTATTAATCAATTTGCAAAAACCAGACACTGACTGTTACAAATCATAGATCATCTTCATGCTGTTTTTGAGGATTATTTTCAACCTTTGAGAAAAACTGGCATTATCTTGTTTAGATAGGTAGTTCACACAGTACCATAAGGCTCAAATTACTACTACTGTACTGACAGATGCTGGTTCTGGGAAGCAGATTTTTCAAGGTACATCTCACACTATGATTTTTTTGTTTTAAAGATTAGTATGTATTGTGTCTAGCATATTAGGCAGTTCTGAAATTTTCCACTTTAGTCTTTGTTAAAACATTCTGGTGACCTTTTCTCTACTGGACCCATGCTTTGGAGAAGAAACTTGAAATCCGGCAAAGTCTGAGTAGACTTTGTGCCAGAGAGAGATCTTTTGCCTTTTCTTTGAAAATCCACCCGAACTGGACTAATAATACAAGTATGAAAAATCACAGTTTGCTAGTGCTCATTAGATACTTAGATTTTAGCAGTTAAATTCCCTCAAAATTCTGCCCACATTGGCTATATCACTGCCTAAAGCTGAGAAGGACTTTCCTTCAACTATAACTACAGCTGTCTTAGGCCATACCAGGCACCAGAATCAAGAACAAAAAGCTTGTTCTGCTTCTCCTGCTTCCTTGGTAACTGTTGCCTTTTCTGGGCAATATGAAGCTGCACAAATTGAATGAAGAGGGGATAAGACCTATACCTTGGGCAAGGGATGGGAAGGCATACTGAGACAAGAAGCCAGGGGTGGGGGGAAAGAAGAAAGGAAAATAGGCACTGGGACGTGTTAAGAAAGCTGGGACAGGATGGAAATAAGAGTGCAGATGAGAAGCCAAGTGTGGGGAACTGGGACAGATATAGAAGAGAATTGGAAGGAAGTTCAGTAGAAAGGTAGACTGTGAATAGTCTAGTCAAAAATACTGAGACAAGACACCAAATTAATGGAGAGAGAAAATGACTGGAGATAGCTAGGAAAGAAAAAGTCACTGGGATGAAAAACACAGGAAGTAAAGACTGGGATCTGCTAGGTGAGGAGAATGGACTGGAACCAAGGACCAGGAGGGTGAGAGACTGCTATGAAATAGGTTGTAGACAAAGGGGGAAAGGAGTTAAGCAGGGCAGAAATGTGCAGAAGTCTGTGCACCTAGAAACAGACCACTCCAGAGCCTTGGTTACGAAGTCCAGCATTCAACAGCTGGAAAATTAAGACTGAATTGAGTTGTATGTGCAGACTTAATTCAGCTCCAATGTGAGTAAGCATTGTGATGCATGTTTAACTACATAATCATATATTGTTCTTTTCAGCAGGATCTCTGCCTCAATCAGCACACCGAATGAACATACTCCAGGATAGAGCTGTGCGAAATTTCACCACCAGTTTTGTTTCAATGCTGTTTCAACCTGTTTTGAGGTCAAAACAGCAACATCGAAACAAAACAGATATGGTTGAAACAGCCTCGAAACAAAACCAGGCAAGTCAAAACGTTTCGCCATTTCGACTATAGGTGTAATAGGGAAGGTTGAAACAGCCTATAACTTTGTCATTTCTGGCCAGATATGGATACAACTTGCAGAAATGGTAGCCCCTTCTGAGGGCATACAGTGTGCCAAGCTTCAGGAAGATAGGTGCAGGGGGTTTGGAGAAACTGCACCCCAGAATCCTGAAAGCAAAACTTATGTCACGTGTACGTGTTAAGACACAGGCAAAGACAGGGGTTAAGACAGGGGTCAAAACTACAGGCAAGCTACCCCTGTGGAGGCCACAAAGCGTGCTATGTTTCAAGGAGATAGGTGCAGGGGTTTGGGGGAAACTGCACCTCAAGCTGTGGACAAGCAAAACTCGTAACATGGGTGACACTGTGTGTGTTAAGGCGCAGCAGGGTGAAAGCTGTAGACCCGCTAGCCCCTGCTGAGGCCCCGAAGCCAGCCAGCTATCGAGGAGACAGGTGCAGGGGTTCTGGGTTTTGGGGCCCTGCACCTCTAGCTGCTGACAGGCAAAACTTGTGACATGGGTGTGTTAGAAATATTATTAAAATAGAAATATTATTAAAAATGTATAGTGAATAGAGTGTTGTTAAAACTGCACAGTTTGTATCTCGTACCTGATAAGCAGAAACACCACCAAGGACATCTCGCTAATTTACTATCTCTTTGTAACACTAAATCACACATACCTTCAAACTCCTCTGCCTCTACTCTTGTAAACTACAAAGGCTATGATTTAATTGACTGTGTCCTTGAGAAAGGGGGGGGTTTGAACTTTTGGTAACCTGGAGAGCTTTTCTAAGCATGCGTAATTAGCTAATGCATATAAGCCTATCCGCCCCACATACTTAAGTAGTTAATTATAATGCACATGCGACGGATGACGTGACGTCATTTCATAGATGTTTGTATGAACCGGAAATGAGTTGTAAGAGTTCCTGCTTCTGCACACGTGCTCAGGAGAGAGAGGATAAAACCCAGCTGAGAGTTTTCCCTGAGGGCAGAGTGTGGTCTTTTGTCTTCACTCTGACCCTATTTGCAAATATATCTTTTGTGTTGCTAATATTGTGTCTGAGAGTTCTTCGCCTCCTGAGAAACGAACCGCAGCATTTTTGCTTCAGGTGCTTGTGCAACTGTGTCTATCTTGGGGCACAGGGGAGGGGAAACTACTGAAGGCCTGGCTGCCAGGCCCTGCTACAGCCACTAAGCCTGCCACCTGTCGAGAAGATCAGTGCAGGGGTTCTGGGGCCCTGCACACCTAGCTGTTCACAGGCAAAACTCATGACATGGGTTCTTGTGCAACTGCTGCCTCTCATCAGGCAGCAGGACTGAAGATCCCCCATCACTTGCCACCACAGACCTGGAGGTAATAACTGACCACAGTATGAACAGGAGCCGGCAGTGCAATGCTGTAGACAGCAGGGCCAACAATACGCTGGTATGCATCAGTTGATGGTCACAGTCTGGACACACTAGCTGTGAAGTAGTTTTTCCTAATGTTGAACCTGAAAAGAGCCTGAAACAATCTTCCAGGCGTTTGTGACCATTACTCCTAGTTTTCCCCAAGGGTGCCCTGGTAAACAGTTTTTCACTGAGCTCTAGATGTATGGTTATGATGTAGCAGTAAGCTGCTACCAAGTCCCCTCTCAGCCTTCTCTTTTTCAGGCTGAAGAGTCCCAGGTCCCTCAGCCTTTCCTCGTATGGCTTGCCGTGCAAGTCTCTTACCGTATGGGTAGCCCTTTTCTGGACTCTCTCAAGCTTTACCACCTCCTTGTTACAGTGCAGAGCCCAGAACTGGATGCAGTACTCCAGCTGCGGTATCACCAGTGCTAAGTAAAGGCGAGTAGAGCAGGAGAATCACTTCTTTGCAATGGTTTTGCTGGAGATGCATCAACTGATGCCAGCATATTGTTGGCCTTACTGGTTTCAGCATTACACTGCCGGCTCATATTCATACTGTGGTATATTATTACCCTCAGGTCTTGGCAACAAGTGATGACGGATTTTCAGTCCTGCTGCCTGATGAGAGGCAGCAGTTGCACAAGCACCTCTGACATGAGTTTTGCCTGTGAGCAGCTAGGGGTGCAGGGCCCCAGAACCTCCCTGCACTGATCTCCTCGACAGCTGGCAGGCTTTGTGGCCGCAGCAGGGACTAGCAGCCAGGCTTGCAGTGGTTCCCCTCCCACTTCCCCAAGACAGACACAGTTGCACAGTCACCCATGACACGAGTTTTGCTTGCCTGTGGCCAGGGGTGCAGGGCCCCAAAACCCAGAACCCCTGCACCTATCTCACTGACAGCTGGCAGTCTTTGTGACCTCAGCAGGGGCTACCATCCATGCAGCTTTCACCCTGCTGCACCTTAACACACACGGTGTCACCCATGTCACAAGTTTTGTTTGTCCGCAGCTTGAGTTGAAGTTTCCCCCAAACCCCTGCACCTATCGCCTTGAAATCTGGCAGCCTTCATGGCCTCCGCAGGGACTAGCAAGCCTGCACTTTTGACCCTGCTGTGGCTTAACACATACATGTGACATGAATTTTGCTTTCAAGATTTTGGGATGCAGTTTCCACAAACCCCTGCACCTGTCTCCTTGAAACTTAGCAGGCTTTGTTGCCTCAGCAGGGGCTACCATCCCTGAAGTTTTGACCCCACTGTGGCTTAACACGTACATGTGACATGAGTTTTTCTCTCGACTTTGGGGTGCAGTTTCTCTGAACCCCCTATACCTATCTTCTTGAAACATGGCATGTGTCATGCCCTCAGAAGGGGCTACCATTCCTGTAAGTTTAATCCAAATGTGGCCAGAAATGACAAAGTTATAACCTTTTTCAACCTTCCCCATTATATCCTATGGGCGAAACATTGAAATGTTTTGCCGTTTTGACCCTGTTTCAACGGAATGAAACTAAACAGCCATTTTGAAAGAAAAGTCTAAACAAAACACTGTTCTGTCGGAACGCTGGTTGAAACGGAACGCTACCTTTTTGCACAGTCCTAGTCCAGGACTCAATCATGCTTGTCTACTGAAGAAGATTTTGGTCTGTAGGCTCCCTGAGTTATTTTTTGTAGAAGTCAGGAGGCATGCAGGAAAGGAGGATGAGGGCTACTGACAGGAGATAACTGAATGCAGTCCTGGATAATAAGATTACATCATTATATGATTCTAGGCAAGTCACTTAAATTAAACTGGTCACTTGTTTGTCATTTTTCATTTTCTGGGTGCCCAACTTGAGTCCCTGGGATCTGCTCTGCAGACACACTGAACACTCTCAGTTGCAACTAAAATCCTGGGAAGTATACTTTGAGTATATTAAGTGTTTTACGGTGCTAAGTAGTCTGAACAATTAGGTCTGAGAAATCTCAAATTGGGCATACTTTTGACTTAATTGCTTTACGTCTCTGTTCTCTATTTGTGAAATAGGAATAATAGTGCCTCTTTGTCTCCAGGGAAGATAGTAAAAATAAATTATTCTTTATGAACCACTCAGATACTATTAGAATGATGGGAACTATTAGAATGTTTGTTCACTGGAGCGCCCCAAGGGATGACTAGGTCAAACGGTCATAAACTCCTAGAAGACCATGTCAGGCTGGACATAAGGAAGAATTTCTTTACTGTCCAAGCCCCCAAGGTCTGGAACAGTCTGCCAGCGGAGGTGGTTCAAGCACTTACATTGAACACCTTCAAGAGTAAATTGGATGCTTATCTTGCTGGGATGCTATGACCCCAGCTGACTTCCTGCCCTTTGGGCAGGGGGCTGGACTCGATGATCACCCGAGGTCCCTTCCAGCCCTGATGTCTATGAAATCTATGAAACCAACAAAAAAAAAACCATGAGAAAATTAATAATTTTGCCTTCAGAACAAAGTTTGAATAGCATGCAGTAGATAAGGCACAGGACACTCAATGAGCAAGGAAGATAAAACAAAATACTGAACAGCTGTGGAAAAAATGCATGATCATGTAATTAAAGACTATCATGTAATGCATTTGCACAAGAATTTAAATTAAGGTGGCATAGAAAATTAATTTGGACACTTCCTTACTTTTGAGTGCTTGCCTTTGCACTAAAAATATTAAGGGATATGTGTGTGAGAGATGAGAGAGAGAAAGAGAGAGAGATACTAGAGTGTTATTAATTATACAGCTTATTAAAGGATGCAGCAGACTGTCCATCACCTGCAGCCTGCAAATAGCCTTTCTAAAAGATATGGTCTATTTTCATTTCTCAAAGAATCACTGAATGAAATTTTATGGCCTACAATATACAGGTCAGACTAGACTGTAATTGTCTTCCCCGGCTTAATAATGTAGTTTAATTATTTATGTTGTTATGGCAGCTTGTTTCCATCAAATCCCTCCCTTTGCTTTTTGGGATAGGACCAGAACACTTGTTCTCACTTTCCAAATGGAGTAGACTTGGGAGGCACGTGAGGAAGGGTCTCAGTGGAAGGTTTAGCAAATAAAAAAGCAAAAGGCTCCTTCTAATTCCCTAGGGAGAGATGTATCTGATTTGATTTTAGGACAAGCTCCAGTTTGAGTTGTCAAGAATAGAGAGGGACACCTAACAAGAAACAATTTAAGAGAAAAACTCCGAAGTCTGAATAAATGGGCTATCACAAGCTTGCAAAGCTGCTGACAAGCAGGCTAGTCAAACTATCTCAATGAGAGATGACTAAAAGGCACAGCATATTAGATTTGGACTCTTTGTTTACTCCTGTTTGTCACCAGACTATGTAGGCACATCACAATTAATGAATTTATTACATAATAAACATATGAGATTGAGACATTAGATTTACTTTCCAGATGGGAAAATGAAGCAGGGAAAGATTAAGAGCAAGCCTAATTCCTGCTGAAATCAAAGGAAGTTATATGCCTAAATATCTTTATGGGTCTGGGTCTAAGTCACTTTCCCAAAGAAACACAGGAAGTCTCCTGCAAATTGAACCTAAGGCTCCTACTTCCATTCTTGAACCAAAGACATCTTTTCCAAGGTCACTAGGGGAGTGAGAGTACAAATTTATGTACTCAGAAGCGTGGCTGAAAGAAGATTTATTTCTGTTAATCATAGTAGGGTAACAAGAAGCCAGCAAATGAAATTCAAAAAACATTAGTATTGTTCAACTTCAGGAATCTGATTCTTGATTCAAAATGGTCACAACAATAGGCATGACACTTCTTTTCCCACTCTTTATCCCTTTTTTATAGTGCCCCATATACTAGAAGCAATAGCACATCTAAAACCACAGGAGCATGAAATACAAGGAAATCTTCAAGACTGACATATAATAAGAAAAAAAATGCTTGTCATTTTAGCCAACAGCTTCATAAGCAGATTGCTACGAAGCATTCATACCACATCTTTAATTAGTTCTTTAAAACCCTTAGGTATCAAATACAAGATTGAAAGCTAAACCACAGAACCAACAAGAACACACTCTTCCAACTGTTCAAATCAAAGGCTGGAACTTGCATGCCCATTAGAAGCAATGTATAGTTTGAAGTGGCAGTGAAAATAAAATAATATACCATCTAGGGAAGGCTTCTTTAACATGCAGCCCGTGGACCGCCATGCGGCCTGCCAAGTCATTTTCTCTGGCCTGAGGTCCCTCACTTGGGACAGATGAGGAGTCCTGGCACCTGCTCCACGGCGGCGGTGGCGAGGCAAGGTGGGATGAGCTGGGGACAGCATCTGCTACTTCTCTGGCTCTGCCCCTTGCCCCTGGCATTCAGCTTGCCTCCTGGGACCCACATGCAGCTGAAGCCAGATTCCCAAGTGCTGCTGGGGATGGCAGGAACCTGGCCAGGTCTGCACTGGCCAGCAGAGGCAGAGCCGTGTGCCGCTCGGGACTGACCAATGCAGTCAGGGGAAAATGCAACTGAGCCCCTGCTGCTCCGGTCGGGCTCGTCCCATCCTGAGCGGTGCACGGCTCCGCCACTGCTTCTGCTGGCAGGTGCAGACCCAGCCAGGCTCCTCCCATCCCCAGCAGCTTGTGGAAAGCTGGCTTCAGCTGCATGCCACTTTTCCTGGCTGGTGCTGACCCGGCTGGGTCCATCCCATCTGGAGCAGCATGCAGCTGAAGCTGGCTTCCCACAAGCTGCTGGGGATGGGAGGAGCCCGGCCGGGTCTGCACCGGCGGGCAGCAGCAGCAGAGCCCTGTGCCAATTGGGATGGCATGAGCCCGGCCGGAGCAGCAGGGGCTAAGCAGCGTTTTCCCCCTGCCTGCACTGGTCAGTCCCGAGTGGCACACGGCTCCACTACCGCTTCTGCTGGCCAATGCTGACCTGGCCGGCCTCCTCCCATCCCCAGTAGCATGTGGGCTGACAGGGCTGCACCAGGAAGGGAAGGTGTGGCCGAGTCCCCTGCAGCTGTGCTGTATGCTCATTTAAGACTGAACAATATGCTCAAGAATTGAGCATGAATGATCTGGGCTCCAATGTAAATTTGGAGCAGGTAAAACTCTTTGTAAAAATCCTGTCCAGTGTTTGGATTGTGCTTGCTTCTGCTTCTCTTTGTGTGGGACTGAGGGTTCAACTTGTTGCTACTTGTTAAAGATGTGTTACTAACAAGTTATTAATTCAATAAATCTTCTTGAAGATTATTCTCAAAAATGCCCATATTCTGTTGCTTTGATTAGTTTCCTCTCTGGCTGATATCTTTTCCACATTTGATCTGTCACCTTGCATTATGCTTCTTTCATTCATTGAGAAGTGAGTAGAAGTGAAAATGTTTATTTTAGTCAAGTGTTTGGTATTATTTCATTCTTGCTTTTACAATTGTTTTTATTTTGGATTTTAAACCACATTTCCAGACCCATTTCATTGTCACTTCCTGCAACTTCACTGGTGTCAAATGTCATGTGACATCACTTCCGCATGTGATACCACTTCCTGTGACATCTTTGAATATGGCTCGCTGGCCCACTAGGTGATAAAAAGTTTGTGATCTGGCCCCACATTCAAAAAGGCTGGACACCCCTGATCTAGGGTAATTTACTCACTAAAGCCATTTGCTACATATTCATGAACATGTCTGTAGCAAGTGCACAAAACTTCTAAAAGCTACCTGAATATATCTGAGAGATCCAAAACTCCCAAGATACTCAACAAAGAACATTTAACTCTGCAGTTTTTAGCATTACAAAAATTATGTTGTAGCAATACAATACGAAGCTGCACGAATCTGTTGAGAAAGACACCACAATCTGCTCTAAGACTGTAGTGTGGAAGACATTCCTTGCTTGCACTCTTAATAGTCAGAAGGTCTTACAAATAATTTTCCTTCATTCTTACAGTACTTTCAGGAAAACAAAGGTTCCTTCTTTTTTAAACAAATGTGTTTTAGCAACAGACGGTTGTGGTTTGTTTCCTCCCCACCACCCAGCCCATATTTCATTATATTAAACTAAAATAAAATGCAGAGTTATTTTTGGCAGAGAAGGATAGCACTGAATGGCATTGAGCTGCATTTTAATACACCCATACTAGCAGAATGATAGCACAATAAATATTCAGGTGAAATGCTTTGTGGCACAATTTTTATGAGGCTGAAACAAGGCTAATTAAAACAGAACCTGTACATAAGGAACTGGCTGTGCACATTATGAACTCCTATAATACCATGACATTGTGTTTTATTCTTGATGGAAGCTTATTCTTCTTTATTAGCACTACTTAGTTAAGTGTACAACATTTAAATCAATACAAATCCAATACATACAAAGCAATGAACAGACTGAATTTTTGCTGTCTGTCCAAAGGAACTCATTGGAATAATTCATGTAACAGGCACAAAACCTGATTTTAGGAGTTTTACCATTGGAGTTTGAGTTTTACCATTGACTTTGATAGTCTTAGACTTCTCACAAATGCTTTCAAAAGTCCCAACCTAAGACCTTGTTTCCAAGCCATAATGGACTATCAAAACGATATAGTTACAGTACTATGGGTGTGTCTACAGGAGATGCTTTACTGCACAGTAGTGTACTTGGATGAAGCAGGCCAGGGTTAAAGTTGGAGCAGTTCTGGTACAGTTGTACTGATGCAGGCTCATGCAGACTTGTGCAGTTATAGTTGTGCTATCTTGAGCAGTAGCATGCCCTCCCCTTTGGAAGCTAAAAGTGTACATCTGTCTATGCCCTAAGATTAAACTATACCAAAAAAAGGGGAAGTAAATTGAAAACATAAAAATTGAAAGATATCATGCTCAGAATTACTTCCAAGAAAAGACAGTAAATAAACTTCCCCAAAGTGAATTAATAAGAATGGAGTTTAAGTCAAACGAGCTCAAAAAAGCATTTGTAAAGCAGACATAAAATATCTATAAAAGAAGAAGTCAGAAAAGGGAAGGAAACACTATGGTGGAATGAAAAGGTACAAAAACAGTTTGAGATCACAGCATCTGATGAAGCAGGCTGTTACCTATGTTCTCTGAACCATAGTCTCTTCTCTAAGATGCTTCCCTGCCTTGCCTTCTGCCAAACTTCTTAATGTGATTATGAAAGGAACTCTCAGCTGGGTGAATGAATGGGAAGGGAAAGAAGTGTTCACTGACAGTGTGAGGGACTGGGATGAAAGTAGAGAAGTGCAATGCTATCTTGAAGCATGGACTGTAAGTATAATAAAATTTGGGTGCAGAATCAGTAAAGATCAGACTGAAACAATAGCTGCAGCAAGAAAAAGGCATAGATGGAAGAGTTACCTTAATAGGAGAAAAATTAAATGACCTTGGTTAATGTAAATGTCTTGTTAAAGTCATCACAAGTGATGGAAGGACTAGAGAGGAATTGACAAGAATGTTGCAGGGAACACTTGTTGAAACATGCTAAAGGTTCATGCGGGGCAGAAATGTCCCTACAGAAGCCAAGTTACCAATGTACAGGGTTTACTACATCCCACCCATGTTGTATGGTAACGGACTTGGAATTTAATGTCCAGGAATTTTATTTGGTTACAAACTGGTTGCTAGTTGATTGCAAGCTGCAGAAATAAGCTGTTCAGGACAGCTGTGGGAAGTTGAGAAGAGGTTGCAAGAAGAATGATTGTATAAGAAGTACATTAAATCAGGAGAGCTGGAACACACACATGGAAGGACAAAGGCTGATGAAGTTTGGAAAAGTAAAAGAATACATAAGAACAGACTAGCACACAGAATGTTGAAGATGTGTGTCAAGGGCAAGAAGATCAAGGAAAAGACCACAGAAAAGGTGGTTCCTTGGAGAAAACTACAGGAGAGATGGTGGGAAGACAGGAGGAGATAGGTTAACATTT
Source organism: Crocodylus siamensis (assembly GCF_052110815.1). Taxonomy (NCBI): domain Eukaryota; kingdom Metazoa; phylum Chordata; order Crocodylia; family Crocodylidae; genus Crocodylus; species Crocodylus siamensis. Next base: position 151,877,172 of record NC_143396.1, on the reverse strand, counting down.
CATGAAACACAATGAAAGGCTGAAATCAGCAATTTAGAACAACGATACTTGAATGTGCAATAAAACCAAACTACAGGAAGGGAATAAATTAGGCTACAGATACTGTGGGCATATTCTGCTCAGGAGATGGGAAGAAACTCAACCTGAGTACAAGCAGTTATCTTTATTTTTGAGAAGTGTGTTAATAACATATAGGACCCCTCTACATGTTAGATTTAGGCCTCAATTAATATATTAACAGTGGCAAAAATGGCAAAGGTGCTACACCTGCACCCAGTTGAAGGCACCAAACAGGCAGTGTTTAATGGGAGGCGGGCGGGGGGGGAGGAGGCACAGAATCATGATTGTGCACTGGCAAGCAGAAGGGGCACAATTGGGATCTAACACCTAGCCCCAAAATTATGCCTCCTGCCAGTTGTGTGTGTCATGGCAGGAGGCACAATTGGTAGGATCAGGGATCAAATCCCATGGCGCATTTAAATGAGCCACAGAAAATAGAATCAACTTGAAACTGCATTTCAGAGGTTCTTTTTGTCATGGCTGAACATTCACAATCATGGATGATGAACTAGACTTAGTGATTTTGTCCCTTTCTATTTCAGATCATTTGAAGGCCAGTGCAAGAAGATTATTAGGGATAATCCACAGTTTAATCTGCAGTTATACCATTTCTTTTAATGAGCCGCAGATGCCCACAATCATCAAGAAATCAAAAGACTACTGTTCCTTTTACTGTCCAGAAGGCATTGCCAACATGTAGCTATTCTGCTGCCTATGCTGATCTAGGAGAGTGGATGTCAATTGGCGGTATGCATACCCCTTGGGGTACTTAAAAAGGTTGTAGGGGGTACACCATAGGTGGGGGGAGAAAAAATTATTTGGGGGGACTGAGTGCATGCGCACATGTACCCTGCCCCCCAATAGGTAAGTCTTTGGGGGAAGGGCTGCGGGGAGGGAGGGGACAGATCGAGGCCCCAGCAGTGACAGAGGGAGAGGGGCAGGGGTAGGGGCTGGAGTGACTGGGGCGCCAGCCAGGCTGGGTCATAGGATTATCAGAGCCTAGGTAGCTTGTTCAGGGGTGTGTGTGTGTGTGTGTGTGTGTGTGTGTGTGGAGGGGAGTTTTCTGCCACTGTGTGCACCCCAGTGGGGGCCCAGGGGAAATGCACCCTTGGGTCTGTGGGTGGGGCAGAGGCAGCTGTTGCTGCATGCTGGGCTTTGTTCCCTGCCACCACTGCCTCCAAGCTACGCAACACCACATATGTCGTGCCACAGGGAGGGCAGGGGCCATGGCACAGCCCAGCAGGCACATGGTGTTGTGCCACTCCCAGGACAGCTGCAGTGGCATGCAAAGCCCTGAGCACAGATTGAGGGGAGCCTCTGTTGGGGTGTACACAGCAGTGGAAGTGGCCCCCCTGCCACACACACACCCCTGGACGAGCCACTGGGCTCCAACTGTCCTACCACCCTGCCTGGCCAGGGCTCCATTCACCCCAGACCCTGACCCTGCCTCTGCCCTGTTCCCTCCCTCATCACTGGGGCTTCAATCTGCTCCCCCCCCAAGAAAAAATATAAAGGGGTACATAAGCTGAAACTTTGAGACAGAAGGTACACTTGTTAAAAAAGGCTGAAAACTCCTAACCTAGGACACTCTATCATAAACTTAACACTTATCATTCCACTTAATGAAAAGAACTACAACCACTTGTTCCCAAACCCAGGCTTCATGTGCTGCACTCCCAATGTTCCTGCAAAGCCACCAAGCAATTCTGCTGTTGGCACAGAAATTTGCTAGAAAGCCTTAGCAAATGAAACCCAGCTGCTTAAGCAGAATCCCAGATGTCTCCTACACTATGTAGCTTTGATAGATTAAATTGAGCATAAGAAAAAGATGAAATATTTATGAAAATTAAATTTACAGGATGTATGTTTGTAAGTCTGGAAAACACTTTTTCAAATGAAGACAGGAAACCACATTTTTCACCTCAACAAGTTAGGTTATAGCAATGGTATTCACATTAGCCTCTGAGATGCTTATGTTTCATGGAGGATGATTAGCTTTCATTCAGACCATGCATTGCAGAAATGGCAACCAAGAATACAGACTTTGATGCTAGCATATCAAGCATTTTTAAACTACATGCATAAATGAAATTTTATGGTTACTTTTTTTTCTCTTACTTTTTGTAAGAGTTTAGTATTTTGGGGATTGGCACAAAGCCACCATCATATACAGTACTATACATGGAATGATACTCTAACATTTGGCATCTAACACTAATGGAATGAAAAAATGAACTATTATAAATTTTGAGGCACTGTACTGGATAAGCACCCATCTAATTCAAAATAAATACTTTTGACTTTTAGATGATTCTTCAGATTACATAATAGCTTTCCTTTGGTGACTTGTTCAAAAATACCAATGGAACCAAAAAATGTTAGGAAAAAAACAGTAATAAAATTACCATATCGATTTAAAATAAATTTGGGATTGAACAGCTTAGAGGAATGATAATGGTTTCACAGCTTTGTATAATCAGATCACCAAATACAGCTACGGGCAATTATTTACTATTTCATGGCTTTAAGGTAGCACATTTGTAAAAACTTGCAAAAGTATCAGCTGATTTTGCAATGAGAAATGTCCACACGAAAGCCACCAGCCCAGCTGGCAGCCCTCAATGGTCTAAACCTAGCTGACACACAAGCACTCTTCCTTATGCAACATGTAGTCAGTGGAGAGGGACTAGAATTCATCTGCTAATTGTTCCTAATTTGATCTTGGACTACTCATGGGGTTTTCTCGTTAAAAGATTTTAAAAGATGCAATTAACTTTTTCTATTGGATTGAAAAAGCCCAGAACATACAGTGTCAGTGTACAGTGCAAAGGTTATTTCTTTACTCAGAACTATATTTGAGTTCCAAGTTAATTCAACAGAATGAGCTAATGTTGCGTCTTGGGAGTAATTTTTTGTGGCTCTTCAGCCATCTGTTATTTTGAAAAGTCTGCTTGATATAATTGTCCATATGCTGAGGGATTAGACAATGTATGTGGTTTTTATCATATAATAATAATAATAGATATAAAATGAAACAGAACTCCATAACTGAAAGGAAGAACAGAGACAATATAACAATCTCACCTTCCAGTGGGCCTTTAGAGCTAAAGAACACTAAGTAGGCAACTGGAGTAAACCTGCACCGATACTGCTAACATTATACCTGTTCTGTGGACTAACAGAGGGCTGCCAGTCCAGTATTTTCTCACAGAAATTAAAAGTTCCCAGACCTCAATGAACTAAGAAAAATAAAATTCATTCACTTCTGCTTGTACTTGTACTGTAAAAACTACTTCTGTCAACATAACTGGGTCATTGGAAGGACCAGGCTGATGGAACTGTTTGACAGTTCTCTCCACAAAGATGTCAACAATTTATATCAAGAAACACCATAAGAATGTAAGAAGTGCCATAATGGGTCAGATTATTAATCCATTTAGCCCAATATCCTGTCTCCAAATGTGGCAGGAGTGGATGCTATACAGGGAGAACACCTAACCAGATACATCTAGAGTGATCTATTTCTCCATCCATTACCCTCCTAGACGTCTACCCACATTGGTTTTGAGATGCCTGAGGAGATTTATCTGACTATTCTGTTCAACAGTTATTAATAGATGTATCATCTATAAATTTTTGAGTCCCTTTCTGAACCTGGCTATGCTATCTTTCTCTGCTACTTCCTGTATCAATGAATTTCACAAGTTAACTATGTGTTGCATAAAAAAGTACTTTCAATTTTTAGTGTTAAACCTGGCTCTGACTAATTTCAGCAGGTACCCCCTAGTTCTAGTATTCTGGGACTTGGTGAACAACAGTTCCCTGTTCACTTGGTTCACACCTTTCAGGATTTTATAGACTTCCAGCATATCCTTCCAGACCCTTCTCCTTTTCAGACTGAAGAGTCTTAGGCTTTTTAGTCTCTCCTCATATAGCATCAAATCCATATCTCTGATCATTTTGGTTGTCTTTCTCTGCATTTTTTAAATTTTGCGACATCCTTTTTCAGACCACAGCTGTACAAGATTCAAGATGTGGGCACACCATGGATCTGATGGCATGGTGATAACATCTCTTTTTGTTTTCAATTCCCTCCTTAATGACACCCAACATAGTATTGGCTTTTTGGTCACTCCTGCACATTGAGCTGATGTTTCTAGATAATTATTTATGATGACCAGGGATCCTGGTTTTCTCTGACTTAAAAAAAAATCCTCAATTTTTGGTTAAAAATAAATAACCCCAAATCCACATTTTCCCATGATTAAATGAAACACCACTATCTATCTATTAGTGGACAAAGATGGATTTGGGGTTACTTTTTTTTTTAACCAAAAATTGTCAATTTTTTTAAATCAAAGAAAACCAGGATCCCCAAGGTCTCTTTCCTGAGTCATAACAGCTAGTTCAAAACCTAGCACTGTGTACATGTAGTTGAGCTTATTTTTTCCCAGGTGCACTACCTTGTACTTGCCTGCACTGAAGTTTATCTGCCATTTGCCCATTCGTTTATCCTGGTGAGATATTTCCGCAGCTCCTCTCAGTAATCTTGGGATTCGACTACCTGGAATCATTTGACAATCTCCAAACTTGGAGACTTCACTGTACACCGCCATTTCCAGATCATTGATGAAAAAGTTAAACAAAATTGAGCCCAACGATCCTTGTAGGGCCTTTGATTTCCTCCATCCTGAAAAGTGACCATTTAAATGCCCTACCCTTTTTCTCCTGTCTTTTAACTTGCTTTTAATCCACATAGGAACCTTCCCTCCAATCCCAAGGCAAAACAGGTTTTCTAAAAGTCTCTGGTGAGGGATCTTGTTGAAAGAGTTTTAGAAGTCCAAATGTATTGTCAACTGGATCCCCCTTGTCCAGATACTTGCTGACACCCTAAAGAACTCAAGCAAAATTTCCCTTTACAAGACCCATGTTGAATCTTCCCCAGCAGTCCGTGTGACTGATGATTTTAGTTTTTATTAAAGTTTCTACCAACTTGAGGAACTCTATAGACTATAGACTCACTGGTCTATAGTTTCCAGGATTAATTATCTCTGGAGCCCTTTTTGAAGATGGGTATTATGTTGACAACCTACCAACCCACTGGCGCACAGGCTGCCTGTAACAATGGGTTACATATTATTGCCAGCAATTCTACAATTTCACCTTTTGAGTTCCTTCAGAACTCTTAGGGGAATGCCATCTAGCCCTAGTGACTTATTAGTATTTAATTTATTGATTAAGTTGAGCATATTTTGCTACACAATCATCAACATTCTTTCTTAACCTGCCTTATTTCACTTTTACACTTGACCTGCCAGACTCTGTGAGTTCTCCATCTTTCGGCATGCCTTCCATTTTTGAAGAATATCTTTTTGGCTTGAATGGCCTCTTAAACTTTGTGTAATGGGGTCCCTGCCCCATTACTGAGAGGAGGAGGGAGTCTAGGGCCTGCTGGCCAGCCCAGGTCTTTGAACAAACTTAATGGTAAAAAGAGACCTTAAATAAGATGGCCACCCATTCCAGGTGTAGGCAGTGATTGGCAGGCCTGGAGCAGAAGTAAAGAGTCAGGTGACCCAGAGAGAGGCTCAAAAGCCCAGGGCTTGGCCCAGAAGGGGTACTCTGGCTGTAGGAGCCACAGGAAGCAGAGCTCTAGAAAAAAGCCAGCCCAGACTTTGTGTTACAGAAGAGCAGAAGGGACCCCTGAAGAGGTTGGAGTCCAGTGATGAGCCAAGCCAGGAACCTTGTTATGCCAGCAACTAACATTTAGGTTACATTTTGGTATTAAACTTTGCAGGGGTTTTAATGGTCCACTTAGCGCCCTTTCTAATCTATGGCACAAACTTTTCCTGAGATTCTAATACATTTTTAAACAGCTTCCAAACTGCCTTGCAGACTTTTGAGATTTTTGACTGCTCCTTTAAACTTTTAACTTCCTTAGTTTTGTGTAATTTCCATTCCTAAAGTGGTATTTTCAGCTGATTCCCTCCCTTTAGAATGTTAAACATGACTGTGTTGTGGTCATTATTATCTCATAGCTCCTGAAGTAGGTCCTGTGTGTTATTCAGCATCAGGTCTAGAATTGCTTCTTCTGTTGTGGGTTCCAAGATGAGTTGTTCCAGGAAGCAGTCATGTATCACATCCAGAAATTTTAGTTCCACATCCTGTAGCTATGAGCAGTTTCTCTAACCCCCCTGGAATCAGAACTCATGGTAGAGGTGGTATCTTTTATTAGACCAACTGGATTTTTGCAACAAAAAATTCCTTAATCTAATTTCCCTGAGCCTTTCATAATTACATTTGCCTTCCTGATCAGGTGGTCAGTAGTACCATTCTAGTACTATATTCTTTTTATTCAAGTATGGAATTTCTATGCACAGGAGTTCTATAGTAGTTTTTCCTGTTAGATTAAATTGCTATGCTGTTACCGTCTATACCAACCCTAGATGTTCTGACTTATCCTCACCATTTGTAACATATTCCAAAATCTTTTTTTTTTAAAGGTACAAATATTTATTTCTCTTTAATGGGATGTTTGTATAGTCAGAATAGAGAATGTTTACTCTGCCAAGCCAACAGGGTGTCAGGATTCAGCAGAGAACATAATATGCATTCATATTGCACATTTGTCTGTTCTGTTTGCATTAGCATTTTGTGTTTGAAGCAGTATTGTAAGAAATTGCTGATATAACATCATTGCCTTTCTAATGATATCACAGTGGCTCCACAGTCCAACAGATGTCACTGAAATCAATAAGGTTAGAAAATAACTCTTTGTAGTTAGTATCTACTGCAGAATACTGACGTGTATTAAATGGTATGAGTAGAAGCCAGCAAGCATACTCATTTGCTTTCTATCCTCAAACGCAGGAGTCTATTCTGCTCTTTCTAAGTGGTAGTACACATTATTCCTATTACTTTTAATGAGGGCAAGGGCCCCAGTTCAGCCAAGTATTTAATCAAGGGAGTAGTTCCATTGTTTTCATGGGGATTACTTAGACTTAAGTACCCTTTAATCAAGGCCACTCAGATACTTAGGTTAACTACTTGTGCAACCGATTTCAGTCCACTTAAATTATTCATGTGCAAGCTCTGAATATGTAACAATTGAGACTTAAGTAGAAATTCTACAAATATAGGGCTTGTCATGTCAGCACACACCTCTAGGCCTCAAATCCAGATCCAGCACTTGGCAGGATTAGTAAAGGCTAGACTCTGAAGGCAGAATCCAATTTTGCCAGATGCAAAAAGAGCTGCTTATAAACCACTTGTCTAACTAGCTGCTTAAGTACAATTCAATTTCCCTTTTTTCCAGAACTGAATTGCACTTACTCAGCTAAATGCCTTACCCAGTTACAACAGTGACCGCTGAGTATGCCCCGTAGAGATCCTGTTCATCTCAGGAGGGATGCAGTGGCCACTTGGACCCCAAAGCAATTCCACTTCACTCCTCTGGGCATCAAGGGGCTGCTCAGAGCCCAAACAAGTTCAGGAATAGGCAGTAGGACTAGGTAGCCCAACCAGCAGGACTAGGCAGTACATAGCTACTCACAGGTGCAGCTGCTGCACTGCTTTGCAGAAAATCTGAACCTAGACTACAAACAAGGGGTAAGGCAATGAGCAGGCAGAGTAAACATGAGCCAGGCTACATAAGAGACGTTAACTGAGAGTGACCCTAATGGCTAGGGACAGACATTCAAAAAGCCTGAGCCTGAATTGATTCAATAATTACAGGTTAGTTTAACCTGGCTAGGCTACATCACTTTATAACTGCACAGACATCCCAGACATGCAGGCACATGTCTGCAGTGGCTCAGGCTAAAAGGTGGGGGCGCTAGAGCAGCCCTCTCGTCCCTTCTACAGGACTGAGCGGGGGGTGGAGGGGCATGGCCAGGCCCCAGCAGGATGCTCTGATTAGCCCAGCAGGGAGATGATAATAGTGTTTATCACCCTAACTCAGTGTTTATCATCCCATTAAGAAAACAACAGAGGGACATTACCAGCTACCTGCTGATTCGGCACAGACCATATCCAGCATGTGGTCTGCTAGCTAATACACAGATATCTCTCCAAAAGGTGGAGGGGAGGGCGGAATTCCTGCTTAGCAGGGAGTGGTGAGGGGGAGGAGGGGAGCAGCTCAGGTCTCTGCTACAACTGCAGCCAGGGAGCAGAAGGGTGGGCCCAGCCCTGCTGTGAAGCAGAGAGCCCTGCCCAGCCCAGAGAGCATGCTGGGATGCTGGGGGAGTCTGGCTTATCTTAAACCAGCAGGGGGTCTGTGACAGACATTGCATAAACTGGTTTGAGCCAAATCAGTTAATATTACATTCAACCAGGTTTATCTCAAATCGGTTTCAGCCATTTTCAAACTGGTTTATGTGCACTGAACATATGTTTCATTACAGGTTTAAACCAGTTTATGATCACTTAAACTGGTGTATGTGTAATGTCTACCCCTAGACAAAGAGAGCAGACAGCTAGATACAGGACATGCAGGGATTGGGAGGCAAGGGAATCAACTAGGCAGTAAAGTGGACTAGGGGGTGCCATGTAGGACACAGAGACAGTTTAGGGACAGCTCAGGTAGGAAACTAAGGTCAGGGAACAGAATGCACCTATCCAGACAGGGCTGGGGCCCCTAGGGCATCAATGAATGACTGGATACCAGCATAGGGAGCAGAGTGGGACTCTTGAAAGAGGACTGGGTCACAGAATGAAGAGGGATATCATCCTGCACACCATGGTGCTGGTCATTCAGTGGCACTGGCTTGTCTAGGGGAAATCTCAGCTGCATGCAAACAGTCAACATCGGGCAAGTCCTGGACACGGTGGATAGGACATATGTTAACATCAAGAACCCCATGCAACACTCTCCCTTGTCCATGAGCACATACTGTATGAACGAATATGATGCTGGTCAGCAGTGTCCACCTCGAGTTATACCCCACCAACTTCATGGTCAGGTTTCCTGGGTCCAGTAATGATGTCTCCATGTGGTCCCAATGATTCCTCCTCCAGTAGCTTCACCACAGCAGGTTTGCACCTTGAACGGTTCACCTTTTTACTCCTGACCACAGCTGCCTGGCCCCTGCAGCTGGGCTCCTTTGGCTCTTGGAATATTTGTTAAACTGACCTACAGCAAGAAGTCAGCTCTCATGAGGCTTCATTCTCAAGGCCATCTCTCTTTTGTCTCTGCACAACTGATTGTTAATGGTTCCTTTCCTTCCTGTTGCATTCTCAGAATCAATGCCAAAATGCTGCAAAACTGTTCACACCAATGCATCAAATCACTTGAAGAAAGGGCTGTCAGCCCACTCAGCGTATGCTAGTCATTCCTGCATGCATCCAGTGGCACATTATAAGTGAGCCCAGAAAAGGTAAGTGGGATTTTTATGGCTTGTTGTATTCACAGAATGTAGCCATAAGTCACAGAATTCCTTTACCTGAAGGTCAGGAGGTAGACAAAGGAAGTACGGCTGAAACGACAGCGGAGGAGGCAGCAGAGTAGAGCAGTATCAACCCTACAGCCTACAAGGACATGGGCCTGAAAAGCTAAGATGGAAAAGGAGGCATATGGGGCTGCACCACTGGCCGGGGGCAGTAGGGCATGCCTCCTTGCTCAGCTGGAGCAGAGCTTGGGCCAAAACTACCCTGCCCACTCTGTGGGAGATCTGCAGGAAGGTACAAAGCATCCCGGGATGCTGGAGGACTGTGAGTTAACTTGAATCTGGAGGGGACATGGTAACTCACCACCTGGATAAGGGAGATGAGGTTAGTTAGGGATGAGGTTAGTTAAATCTGATACTTCATCATCCATCCAGGCTTACCTTAAACCAGTTTCAACCATCTTTCAAGCAGTTTATGTGCACTGAACTTGTGTTGTGTTACAGATTTGAACCCATTTCCAATCACTGTTTCTGGTTTACGTGTAATTTCTGTCCCTAGCCTGCATGCATCACATGTCCCAGGAACTGAACATGCCATGTGTGGGTCAACTTGAGATCCAGAGTCACTGCCAGATGTTAGATGATGCATCTCCAGCCTGTGGACTGTATCTTCGATACCCCTGCTTTACTGCATTGGCTCCAGGGATACTTTGCATCTACTGACATATTCACCCAGGACTGGCCTGGGATCTCTACAGAGCACTGTTATAAAAAGAATATTTCTAAACTGGAAAATGTCATTCTAATTATTCAGAACATTGTTTTGCATCTGACTACAGCCTTTCATTTGTGGACTGCAAAATAAGTCTCACAATGTTCCTGAGAATCAGAGAAAAAATAAGTGACGTGGCTAAGGTCAGCCCATCAGTGGAAGAGACAGAAACAGAACTTCACAGGTGGCTCATTTTACATCACCAACACCAAATTTCCTTTACACTTAAAGCAACCTATCTTCTTACATTTGAAATATCTTGAATTATTTACGGTAAAGAGAGGTTACATACAGTGGTCTTTATACCTCACCAAAATTAATCCTAAATAATTCCATTTCAGGTTATCACAACCACTTTTTTTTTTTTTTTACACCTACATTTTGGTGTGTACATGTATGGTCCTTGTGGACCTGATTATTTTAATTTAGACACACAAATATTTAAATCTGTCTGCAGATACAGTAAGCTACCTGGGCTGTAAAAATATGACCTAATTAGAATCCTGCACTACTACTTTTTCTGTCATTTATTTGAGTCTGTGTCCCACGTTAGATTTGGATTTAAGAAGTTAGGAAGCACTTAACATATGCAATCTAGAGAAAATGAAAGTTGGGACAATCTGAAAATTAATCTGAAAATTTTCTTGCCAGGTGTATAGTAATTGATACTACCATATAGTGAAACACACCGATTAGAAATGTTTTCTTTGTTTAGTTTATATCTGGAAGAAAAATAAATAGAAACCTGACCAGCCTGAAGGATTAATTACAAAAACATTCTTTTTCAAGTAAACAGCTGCTGCTTCAAAATGGAACACAATTATAAATAAATAAATAAAATACCAAATCCTGTAGTTAAAACAAACAACAAACACACATTAAATTCACTACCTTAATTTATACATTTCATGTAACCTTATCAAATTATTTGCATACTAAAGGTACTAGTTTAAGTAATGGATGCCATGTGGATATTTTCCTTGTAGCAAATAGTTTAAACAATGCTACCTTTTGACCTGTTTGCACTGAACTGTTTTTGGAATGTTACACCTGTGTATAATATAACACCGAAAGAAAGAAAAAAGTTGAGACACCAAAATTTTGCCATTTTCCCCTCAGGTACAATGCAAGAGAGATCAAATTTCGAGCATCTGTGATGCTTACCACAAGTTGCTTTTTACTGCTGATTAATAGTGGGAGATTAATAGCTGGGAATGCCACATAATAGCTGTAGTATAAAACTCTTAAACACACGATCTTACTTATGCATTTAGCAGCTGTGTGATCCTTAACCATTCAAACTTTCAGTATATTTTGCCATATGGTAACTAGGATCATTTTACACTTAAAAATTATTACTTTAAATGCATGTCATAACTATATTGCCTATGAACTTCTACAGCAACATATTCTAGCGTCATTTATACTCAAGTTCCCTGACACAGTTATTAGTTTTTACATTACCTAATAATGTTGATTTGTATCTTATAACTAAGATTTTTCTGAGTTTATATCCTAAGATAGAGCTACAATATATTGGTGTGAAGCAAATACCACAGTTTGGAAGAAGAGGCCTGGAACTCTGCCAGATGACAGTTTGACCAGCAGGTGAACATGAATTTTTTGAGGTCAAACTATAGTACCACCTGCTAAATCCCTTGGGCAGTGAACTGCATAACAAGTAATTACATCAAAGATTTCTGTTACATCAGGTTTATATATTTACCAGATTGCAACTGCAATTAACAACTTGGTCCTATGCAAAGACCCTGTGCATTTAACACATGTGCAACACAGAACGATTAATTCTGAAGGCAGTCCTTCTACAAGCCAAGGAAGGTTAAAGCACACAACAGGGTGCACAATCTATAAAGACTTATGTACTCTCCCACAAGGTGCTTGCCTCCCAGGCTATTCAATCCGAACACTTTTAACAAACACTGAATTCACCTGAAATGCCGAGAAAACACAAATGCCTACACAGTTAACAGATAATGATTTAAGACTAGGTTATGCCATAACCATTGTACCCCTAAAGGGAAGGATGGAGGGTCACTTATGGCTGTGTGCCAGCTACTTTCATCAGAGGAACCACAGAAAGAGAAAACATATCATGGAGGTGGATGTGTATTGAGCAACCTTGATGCCATTATTACAATGTGGTGTGCAATGTATACATGTCCAGATATAGGACTCATGCAGAACCTCTCCTCTGCAATGCTGGAGGGCAGGTAGAAGCGGGATGACCAGAAAAGAAAACTTCAAATCTGGTCAAAATAAGCTTCCTGGCCTACTCCTGGGGAGCTCCAACTATACATGTGGTTTTCCCAAAGCAATAATTTACCCGTATATCATTCATGTATCTTTACAGCTCAGCCTCCTTTGCTGCATTTTTTTTTTTTAACTATTTTTCATTTCTATAATGAACTTGGCTTTGCTGGGATAATTGTGGCCTGCAGTTTTCTCTTAAATATGAGGTGGTTTCAAGGAGATGACTTTTCATTATTTTCCCTTCATTCATCTCAGTATGTGTTTTCTCCAGTTTTGTCCAATTAGAAAAGCTACATGCTCATTTCTTATGCCTGAACTTTCAACCAGTAAATATATTTCCTAAGCCTGTTTTTGAAAAGTGAAGTATTCCTTACAAATTAGTCTCCTGAAACTTTAAATGTCAGCTCAAATATCTGTTGCTGAAAATTTGTCATAACACTTGAAAATTTTAAGTATCATTCAGTATGTATCCTAGAAAATAAGTTCTGCAATTTAATTTGATATGTCACTTTATTCTCCTCTCCTCAATTCAAAATGACATGATGGGCCTAAGTTAAAAGAAGATGAAACTTCAGCTGCTCTCTGACTCATGGCACAGCTGCCTCTGAAATTAGCATGTGAGAAGTGCATATATACGTTTACAGGTAAAAATTACCTATCCGACTACAGAATAATCACTCAAGGGAATCAATGGAAACACACTCTCTTAAGCCATTTTAAATTAGATTGGACAATGTCTAGAAAATGTGTTGCAAGAAAGAACATTACACACTTGGAGGCACAGACCACACAGTTTCAAACATCTTTTTGCATAGACTGCACTGTCTTTTTGTCCTGTGCTTGTACATTGACTAGATAAGTGGGGCACAGCCGTACTACCACAATATGTGTTATTTTTTAATAACCATCACTTCCTAGAATTTTGTTTTTTCCTGAAAGTCTCTGATCCTAAGATACTTTAAAGCATCCATAACTTTCCTGCGTGTAACTCTGTTTTTTATTCACCTAGAATCAACAGATTTTAGCCCAACAGATTCCAGGGCTGGCAGGCTTTTCTGGGTACATACCAGAATCACTTAGGTCAGAGAAGGCTGGGTGCTAGGACCCAGCCACTGCTTGCCTCCACAGTGGCACAGGATCATCTGCAGCAGAAGCCCCCTCTTGGGCTGGATTCAGTGGTTCAACAGGCTGGATCTTTGCACTGCTGCACTATCCTTTGTTTTAATATTTAAAAACAGGCCAACTTTTCACATGTAAAAGCGTCAAGTTTTGCTTTAAAATCCATATTTAGATACCTTACAAAAATAATGCAGGTACAACATCAACAACAAAGGCCTGGGCTAATCTCTGGTTGCACAATACAAGAAATAAAGAAGAATAAAGAAACATCACAACAGACAAGGAAAATGGAACACATGCAGCATGCATAAATGTGCCAGTACCTCTGCCATGCAAAGATATGCATCAAGGGTTATTCAGACACGGTGCGCTGGACCATTTAAGTAGTGTTTAGGAGGATTTGAGACAGGTGAAGGTACCTACTTCAATGTGGGTGAGCAAAGATTGGTTACGATATCCAGAGGCATGCTGCTCTTGCTCAGAGAAACAGTGATAACTAACATACACGTCCTAGGACAGCAAGAAGCCTCCCGGTGAACAAATTACCAATCATTACAAGCTTTGTCTAGCTGTTCATCATTCAAGGCACGATTTGACTCATAAATGATATATGTTGAAAGACAGTTCCAAATCAAACATATGAATTCATAAGCATTTGTAGCTGAGGGTAAAGTATGGCACAGACTCCTGCTAACACATGTAGTTACACGGTTGATAAGTTGTATGAATCTAGTTTTTAATTTTCTTTTAGATTTATTTTTTTCTATTTGACATATTTTATTTATTTTAATGCAATTAAAATTACCAAGACAAGCAACCTGGATCTCTTATGGTAAAAATATATATATATTGTATGTGCACATCTTTTACAAACTCCCTACATGTTTCTTCTATAAATTGATCTATACCCTTACAGATGCTCATATCTCACTGACCTGAAGGTCAGGTATGCCATTGAGACCCTATGTCTTTGTGGTGAAGCAAACTGTAGACTAGGTGCTATGCTTAGTTTTTAACAGGATCTCATACACACATAGGAACTCATAAGCCTAGCAACTAGTCTACAGTTTTGCTTCACCCACAGTAAATTATGTTTTGAAAACTTCCTAAACCTCTGAAGTAACACAAAAACAATCTTTTTCCAAGTAGCCATGTGAGATAAAGAAAGGGGAATTTGCATCCATGCATCCAAACTTTCAAAAGAAAAGAAGGATAAATAAAATTTGAACTAGAAACAGTCTTTAAATACTCAGGAGCCTGTCAGAAGAGCTGATGGAGATCTTCATGAGAAGCTGAGTAGAATTAAACTCCCTTAGCAGGCAGCAGAGGGTGCTGAAGGAGTAGTGAGCTTTCCCTATAAACGCACACACTGAAAATCAAGTGTGACACCTCCAATTTATCTACAAAAGCCTGCTTCCTTGCTCAGGTATCATGTTGTCCAAACAGTCTTAAACTGAAGAGTTTTAAACTGGATTTAGTGCTTCATCTTAACTATGCAAGATTTTTTCACATTATTCCTATGCAGAAACTTAAGAAAGGAGAAGCCTTTATGCTACATATATATGACACAGAAACCTATTATATATACAAAAGCTTTTATATATATATATATATAAAAAGCATGTATGTGCACACACACATATACCATTCATATAATATAAATTTAATTTTGTGGGTCTAAGCATCTCACCTAAGAACCAGATTCTAAACTTTAAAGGGTAAAGGGGGTCACTAATTTGGGGAGATAATTAACTGGGGAGCAGGAAGATCAGTTCTGGATCTAAAATTCAGAAAACTCTAGAGAGGTTTGGATGCAAGGTTTTATTTGACTTCACAGTGCTACAGTTAGTACAGACTCAATGAAGTTACTTTTCTCCTACCCTTTCCATTCCTACCCTCCTACTACACTAAACCTTTCAGAGCAAATTGACTAAACAAGTGTGCTGCTGCTGTTTCTTCAGGTCATTAGGTTTAACTGTATCATGTCCTATTAGGGAACAGTAAGATTCTCTAAAGAATCAGAAAAACCTATGTTCAGTACTGAGGGATTTTAGGTGAGGTCATTGAAAGTTTAGCTGTTTAATAAACGGAATCAACTAATTTATGGGAAGAAAGAAAATCCTTCCTTGCAGTGCATATTTATTTTTCTTTTGTGATGTAAAATTAGCTTGATAACTAATTGCTACATGATGAAAATAAGCAAGTGAAAAGACAAAGAATGTCTCCAGAAATTATTTGTAAACTTTTCTGAAAATACATTACTTTAAAAAATAACCCCTTGCAAATTACTATAAGCAAATTCATCTATTAAAAACATTCCTTTTCAATTAGTGCATACTCAATTTGTTTTCAATTATAGTGGTATTGGAAAGACACTTCAAAGTCATTATATAGATTCCTATTTTCACACTCTCCCTAACTTACAAAGCAACTATATTTTTGTTGTCAGTCAGAGCTCTCTCTTGCTAATAAATCTCTGTATTTTTTGATTATGTCAAAATGTTGCTTTCTGACTGTAGAACACAGTGGTATTATCTATAGTTAAAACTATTCATCACTTTCTGCTTTTTAAAGTGAAGTATGGTCAAAATCCTCTTACTAAATCAGTATACCATTTTTTCAATCCGTAATTATTGATAAATAAAGCTTTGCTGTTACACTGGATGATGTTAATGAACAATCTGTTAAAGCTATGAAGTGCATAAAACTAAAACTGAATCTATATATTTCATAATCTTTAACAGTTTTAATTTAAGGTGGCTGTTAAGTGATCTTTCTTTAACCATATAAAAAGCTCAAATAATCATATCAAAAAGAAAACATCACTTGGAGCTATCATTTACTGTATCCATAAATATGTTGGCTGATTGTACCAACTTTATGTATCAAGAGAATCATTTACATATTTAGTCCAAACTGTTTGAAAAGTGCCTCAGATGACTCCTGATTTAATGAAAAGCTTCTACTGTACCCTTCTGATAACATCTTTGCAATTCAGTCATGCTACCTAAATATGTAACGTATATACAGTAGTTAATACTGTACTTTCACACAGTGCACTGTGGTTTGGAAATTCTTAAGTTCTGAGCCACCCTTCTAAGCTTTTCCTTTCATTAATATAATTGAACAGTGAGCTGTTATCTTAAGCTCATCCCCCCCTGCCATAACTACATTGCCAAATACTTTTTCTTCTTACCCCTGGTATGCATGGATAGCAGCATGATCAAGGAAATGTGAAGATGCCAGTAAGGTTCTTCTAGCCAACCCATTGCAGCAGGAGAGGAGTGATTCTGATTTGCCTGTGTTAGTCTCCTGTTTCTTTTCTTTCCGTATTTCACGACAGTCCTTTGCTACAGCTCTGTCAGGTCCTCAGACAAGTCTGCCAGCAAGCCTAAGATGAGAATGTGAAAGACAAGCCTGTTACAAACTGGTTCTGTCACCACATAGACCTCAATTGATCACCTCGTGGGGAGGACAACAAAAGGGCAGCAAGGATCCCAAGCTGGACTGGATTCCTGACACAGGAGCATGGATTGACTGCCCGCACAGGGATTTGTGTAAACTTAGAAGCTGCAGCCGGACAAGAGTCTTTAACTCCCTCTTTACTTTACACATACAAAAAACAAAGCCTTGAAATTTCACTGGAGGTTTTCAAGTGGGTGCAAGCAAAAGCCTCCTGACAGACTACTTGTAAACTGTTTACTTTATAAAATTAAGCACTGCCTATATGCCTTTTACTTTAAAATCACACCACAGTTTTCTTGTGAATTCCCAATATTAAGAATTGCTCTGAAACAATAACAGGGAATGGCTAGGAACAATAAGGGAGATTCAGAATGGCTGTGTCTGCACATTGTGAGTGTAAGATAAAGTTTCCATTTTTGGGTATTCATTGTTATTTATAGGAAAACAGTAAATACACTTTTTAAAAAGTCTGTGAGATTCTGTACATATGTATAAGTTATATGAAACTGCAGTAAACTTATATAAATTGGAAATGCATACAGAACTCATTAAATTAAATCTACCAAAACTATGTATTTGGTCACTGTAGTTTCCAGAAATGAGGTGGGGGGGGGGGGGTAAAAAAAAAAAAAAAGAAAAGGAAGGAGGGGAATGGTGGGGGTGGGGAGAGATGAGTTTTACAATGATAAAGTTAGAAAGAATACAGCACGGTCAGAGTTCTAAATTCCTGTTCTTTTCATTTTATACAGATATAAAGGTTTATTGCACTTTATCTGTTATCTTACACTCTGCTATAGCTTTTGAGATGCATCCACAGCTAGTGTAAACTGACATAGGTCCAATGGATCTATCAGAATTTAACACCAGCTAGGATTAGCTCTCCCTACACCCCCACCTGGTCTTGATATACTGAGAAGGAAAAAGAAGAGGCTGCACAAATTATCATTGCAATAAAAAAACCCCTAAATACTGAATAACCTTATTAATCCACCTACAAAAATGGATTGACAGCCTCACCACCTCTGAGCAAGATTTAATAGCACTGAGAGTTCATATTACTCATGTATAGTCACAAATATACTACAGTACTGTACATTTATTACTACCTATTGATATATTATCATTAATAATTAAAATACATTACAATTGTCTCAATAAATAAGGAAAATACATTTTGTGATGCATTAGTCTTGCTTTTTTGTTATGTTTGTTCAATTAAGATACTATACCACTGTAGTCATTGAGAGCTTTGGCGTCTCAGTGGGTAAGGTTCTCTTACTCTTACTTGAATAGTCCAGTACTCTAAAAGTAGACACACTGAAGTTCTCCAGAGCAGAGATCACCTCTTTGTTATATTTTTACACATCACCTGGGAAAATGATATATAACCCCCCCAATCCAAGCCTTCAGTAATACTACTGTACAAATAAACAATAAACAACAATGGAATAAAGATTTACTTATTGTAAGAATAATCAGATATAAGCCTGGTAGAAACAGGACTTCACAAGCTATTTGGGAATTGTGTAATGTTACCTTTGGATTCCCAGACATTAGCACAAATTACTTGTAGCCCATGAACTAATTACATTTTTATTACATTTTTATTTAACTTTTTAAACATTTGTTTTAATTCTTTACTTTCTAACTCATCACTATTACCTTATAAAGCAACTGTACTGCAGATCTGCATATTCCTCCTCCACATAAAACACATAATGTCACTTCAAGCCATTCACATACAGAAATGGAAAGTACAGAAATAAAGTAACATGTATGTTTCTAGCCTAAACAGTGTCTACTCTGAGCTGCAAACTTTTCACCATTTAGTGGAAAAATGTGATCCTAGCTGCTAATTTATTTGAATTAATTAATTTTTATGTATATGTTTTCTTCCAAAGGTGCCATCCAAGTTTCTTTACACAGCTCACAAGCAGAGCTTAGGATGGAATTTAATCAAATACTAATGCCAATTTAAACTTGTTCCTGATACACAAATACACACACACACAATCATCTCATGAAGAAACCATATCCTTTATCAATCAAAATCTACTGGACAGGCCATTCTAATCAGCAGGGATCGGGGGTTTGTCATGAAAATATGCAGTGAACCTGGATTTTCTCATTTTAAGGAGAAAAACCCAGCTTTTCTCTTTTAAAGGAGAAAAATGCAGGAAATGGTGTTTCCCCTGCAACCTGGCAGAGTTACAGCATGCAAGTGGCCAAGGGGAGTGGGAGAAGGGCGATCAACAGGGGGTGCCATGTGCACGTCTGCATGTACACATGCATGTGGCTGCCAGGCAACATACAGAACAGCTCCCCGTAGTTAAGTTGGGGAGGAGGCATAGAATTGAGGTCCCCATAGTGAGGGAGGGAGTTGGGCAAGGCTGGGGTTGGGGTAGGGCCGCTGCCCAGCCAGGGCAGTGCATGAGGCTTGAGGCCCAGGACCTGGAGCCATATGTAGCTGCAGTGCCCACATGGGGAGTGGGACAGAGCCACAGACAGCTTGTCCAGGGGGTAGCAGTGGGGCTGGCTCCCTGCTGCTGTGCATACTCCCAGGAGGGGCATGTGCCCCCCTGATTTGTGTGCAAGGTAGGGAGCAGGGACAGCCTGCCCACTGTGAGCTTAGGCTTCCTGCCCTGCTCCCCTCCCCCCAGGCCTCTGCAGCCCAGCAGGTGAGACCCAGCGCAGCAAGACAGAGTGGGGCGGGGAAACTCAGTGCCACCACTGCGAGACATGCACCACCACTACAAAGTGCCTCTGCCCGCCCAGCAGCAGCAGGTGGCACAACCCCACACTGCCACTCCTGCTGCTGCTGGGAGGGCAGGGGGAGCCTCGCCAGGACAGCACATGGCTGCCAGTGATGATACTGAGCTTCCCCACCTGGTCCTGCTCTGCTCTGCTGTCCTGGGTCCCTCCCACTGGGCTGTGGAGGCCCCACAGGGAGGGCAGCAGGATGGGAGCCCAAGCCTGCAGTGGGCAGCCTGCACCCGCCCCGACAAGCTCCACTCTGGCGATGCTACCCATGGGGGAGGGGGAGCCAGGCTCCATGTTCTGCTCCACTGGAGCAGCTGTCACCTCTCACGGGTGGCAGCCATGGCTCCTTTACTGTCGTGGGGGGATGGGAGCTGTGGACCCAAGTCCCTGGCCCTGTAGCCTGTAGCCCTGGCAGCTGAGTGCCCCCTCCAGCAGGCTGGTGGGGCAGGGGCTGGGGAGTGAGGGGCATCAGCAGGGTCCAGGGGGCTGTGGGTGGGAGTGATGGGCACCAAAAGGGCTGCAAGACTGTGGGTCAGGAGTGAGGAGCAATGGCATGGGCAGGGCACCAGCATATCAGGGCTGCTGAGAGCCACAAAGCTGCAGTGGGAAAGCCATGGCTAGACACCCTAGTGAGAGAAGGGTGCTCTGGGGGAGCTCTGATTTTCCATGATAAAAAACCCAAAATCAAATGCCAAAAATGTATAGATTTAATTAATTAGATTTAATTAAATAGATTTAATTAATCAGAATTAATTTATTGTGGTGATTGAGGCACTGATAGGTTTCCAAACCACTTTAAAATTGTAAATATATCAATAAAACATTATGTTCAACCGATGCCTTTATACATAGTGGCATTTCATTTTAATCATGGAAAAATGAAGACTGGGGGGTTTTAATAAGAGAATTTGTGATTTTTATTAGAGAGTTGATGATTTTTAAACAAAGAAAACCAGGATCCCTTGTAATCAGTATGGTATTCTGTTATTTTCTGCATGCTTAGGTGACCAGATTTAGTCACACTACATCGCCATCCAAGTCCCCAAAATGCCAGTTATCTCACAAGCAGGCACTTTATTCCTGTGTTCATAGCCCTACACATGTGAATGGCTATGTATGTACTCAGAAACTGAATCTGAACCTGGCATAAGAAAAGAACAGAATGTGCCCCTAAATGCTTGACTGCCTGGGAAGGAGTGCTGTATGTTGTTCTATACCAATCTCTGACTAAGATGGCTATCCCAGCACAAGTCCTTGTGAGTGAAGAAGATATTTAAAGTGAAAAGCAGAGGATGACAGGATGGGAGATAGTACGAGCAGAGAGTACTCTGTTAGCCTATAAGTCTGCAATTGTAGCTTTGAATCTAAAAAATGCTTTCACAGGAGATAAAAAAGCTAATCAGAGTACTCTGAAACCAAGGAGACTACACTTTGCTCTGAGCTCCACCATCACCAGAAAGGAGGCTAGTGTGAGTACCAAAGGGAGTATGTGTTTCTCAGATCAAGTTTAAAATCTTGTGTGACTATGTCAACAGATATCAATTGCCAGAGATGTGCTACATACTAGTACTAGTGAAAAATTCTTAAAAACAAAACATGTGGTAGAAGTAATATTAGATGATGCCACAAAGCTCAGCTACAGATGGGGCTGCAAGAGAGTGTCTATCAGGGGTACTCAACCCTCTGCTCACAGAGCTGTGACATCTAGCCTACAAGGCTCCCGAGAGGTTAGGAAATTTGGTAGCAGGGCAGCAGTGGCAATTAATACCGCCACCCTCCCCTGCTGCCAAACTCCCAAGCCCCCTGCATCTGGGTCAGGAGCTAGGCCATTCCCCCTTCTCCTCCAACCATGCAGCTGGATCTGGGCGGAGCCATGCCCCCTCTCCCTTTGTGTGTGGCTAGATAGGGACTGGGCAGACTCTCTCTCCCCTCTGTGCAGCTGTATTGGGCCCACTGGTCAGATCCAGCCTGTGGAGGGAACAGGTATTGCCTATCCAACCCAAAGGGCAAAAGATTAAGCACCGGTGTTCTCTTGCAGTTGGTAACCTATTCAAATGACTTTGGGCTACAGATACTGGTTCACTAAGGAGAGAGATTAAAGATACAGAAGTATGGAAACTACAAACACTGAGAGAGGCAGACTTGGAGCCAAAACCTATATACTGTAGAACACCCACAAAATCATGATCTACACAAGCATTAACTCACTATTACCAAGTCCTTTTCTATACTAATTACCACTATGAAACTACAAGGCTGTTAATGCATTAGCAGTAGAGATTTCTTTTTTGTCTGTGGCTAACACATAAGATGGGGAGTCAATAACTTCTCCATCTAAATCAGATTTTACTAGTACTGTATGTCCATCATTGTATTATGTCGATCAGTGGTGGTCAACCTGCAGTACAAGAGCACCAAGTGCATTGGACATCCTGTGTGTGTGGCATGTGGCAGATTAGGGAGGGGGCAGGCAGCACAGTGGCAGATTGAGCAGAAAGCAGAAAGCCAAGCAGTAGGTCAGGCCAGGAGCACGAGGATGCAGAAAACAAAGCAGCAAATCCAAGAGAGAAAGGGGAGCAGAGTGGCACTTGGGGAAGGTGCAAGGCTGATTTGCATATGCCTGCCAAAAAGCTAATAGATATAGCCACTGATTTTTCCTTGTGCTCATGAAGGATCCAGATGACTAAAGGAAATGACTATTTTTGGGATGGAGCTTAATGAGTGTATGACAGATTTAACATTATGATTATCTGCAATAGTAGGGGACTGGACTCAATAACATAAGGGCTAAGTATATACAGTCAAAAATCCCAAGCCTAAATCAACTTAAGCTTCACAGGTTAGTCTAAGATGTGCAGATTGAACTGATGAACAAATGGGCAGACAATCACTTTTGCTTCTGGAAATGCAGCCACATGCTTGCAAATGGCTGAGGCAAGAGACTTGGGAGAGCTGGAGCATGCTTCCTTGCCTGGCTGGAGGAGACAACTTGGGCCCCCTGCCCAAGGCTAGCCTGTCCACCATGCAAAGTGGGGATTTGCAGGGAAGGTGCAAAGCATCCTGGAATGGTGGGGGACTTTGAGTTAATGCGAATCTGGACAGGATCTGGGACAGAAATTCAATAAACTGATTTAACCTAAATCAGTTACGTCTGATATTAAATCCATCTAGGTTTATCTTAAACCAGTTTAGGCCATTTTGCAAACAGTTTCTGTGCACTAAGCTTTTGTTGTTTACAGATTTGAACTGGTTTCTGATTACTTATACCAGTTTATGCGTAATTTCTGTCCCTATCCAAGAGATTCCTTCCAGCTTCATGATCCTAAACTATTCTGATGGGGGCTTAAATAACACTGTACAGTACTGGGCAATTTGCACATGTGATGGGGGTTTAGTCCTTTAAATTTAAACGGTGGGTTTTTAATTGTGACCCGTTTCAATTTTGAGATTTCCATCAGTGTTATGATGAGGGGCCCCATCATTTTCCTTTTTTGCAGAGCCTGCCTGCATCTTCCACGGCCCGGATCGAACTGCCAGCAGGCTAAGCAGCCCCTGAGCTGTGGGGGGCCCAGTTCTTTTCCTCCGTGGTGGCGGCACCCCCTGGGGCCACCTGGGTGGGTTGCTAGTGGGTGGGTGCCACCTGGGGGGCTCTGCTGCCATGGAGGGAAGGTCTGGGCCCCCCTGCAGCTCGGTCTACCGGCAGCTTGCCCCCACGCTGCAGAAGAGGCGGGAAGGCTCTGAAGGAAAAAAAAAGATCAGCCAGCTTTCTGCTTTCTCTTTTCTCAGCAGAGCCTGCCCACACAAGCAGCCATGGGCCCTGAGCTGCAGGGGCCCCTGGACCTTCCCTTCATGGTGGTGGCCCCCACAGGGTGACAAGGGTGGGCAGCCAGTGGGTGGGTGCTTCCCCAGGTCACCAGCAGCACCCAGCCAAATCCAACTTTCCCTGAGCCCCAGCTGGGACAGCACCTGCCCGCTAGCAGCCCACCTGGGTGGCACCCAGGGGTGTTGCCACAATGAAAGGAAGTATTTGGACCCCCCACAGCTCAGTGGCCACTTGGGCCACTGGTGGCTCACCCCCAGCCAGCTGAGGGAGACATGGGCAGGCTCCACAAAAAAAAAAAAGATCAGGCCCCTTGCTGCTTCTACCTTGAGCCCGCCTCTCCCGTGGCAGGGTCGGGCAGGGCAGGGGGTGAGCTGTCAAAGGATGCAACATTACAAATAACTACACTGCAAACTAAACTACATGAGGATGTGGTTTAGTTTGTAATGCAACAAACTCACTTAAGTCATAAAAAATCCAGCACACATACAGTGTGACAATTAAACTGCAAAAACAGCCATTTTTTATCACATGTACCCCCTCAGACTAGAGTTATGATAGCTGAGGTATGGGGGGAAAAAGAGAAAGGCCTCTGAATTGCCCTTATTTTGTTTAATTTTTTCCTGTTTGAAGTACATTAAGTGTTTGTACTATATGAAGAATCTGTTTACTTTATTATTTATTTTTAAATCAGTGCCAATTGTGCCATCTTTGGTATCAATGTCAAAATCACAATAAATACACTGAATAATAAATTTTTATAATTATAGGATTTGTAGACAGACTCTTAGGGTTTATGGATCTTCCACTCAGTACTGGATATTAAATTGGCATTGTACAATACACAAAGAAGCAAAACCACTTCAAAATGCTGCGTGGGTGGGGTCCTTATATTTCAGAGAATGGAAATAAAATTTTCAAGATATCATAAATGTGGAAAAAATCTCAATTATTTCCACCACTTGGAGAATGACATCATTGTTTCCATAGTTGTTAATGTCACCAATGGTGTAACTCTAGTCTTGATTCCTTTAGTACTAATTACCCTATTTTATTCTTAAAAGCTCTTTACCCTGCTCCCTCCAACTGAATATGTCACAGTTGCAACATTTCATGGAAAGAGAAAGAAAAACATTTTCTCCTCTCCTGGTTTAGGAAACAATTGAGCAGCTAAACTAGAAGAGCTCAGTAAGGTACATAGCTGGGAAAGCACCATGCATAATATTAAACTTTGGTCATGGTTGGGTTTTTGCTCAGAAAAAGATGGTGAGCAAATTTTTTATTTTTAAAAGCTACTAATTACTTGTATTGTGGTGACACACAGCAACCACGTCATAGACGACACACCGGTGAGCTAGACACTGATCAAACACAGAACCAAAAATGAGGTTCCTGACCCAAAGAGCTGACAACCCATGTTAAAAGTTCTGCCAGATCAGGATAAACTGACTCGAAAAATATATAATATACACAAATAACTGTTCACAATGGCAGCACATATGAGAGCGCAAATGCTCTGGTGATGGAGGTTAAGTAAGCTCCTAGCCACAAAAAGTGTAAGCAATGAGATTTTTTCATTATATTTTGAAAATAAAATACGGGTGGTCATCTTTGTCAAGATACCCTAAACGTTTCCAGTACCACCTTTAACTCTTGACCAACCTTATATAAAGACTGGGTTTATAACGTCTGAAAATCAAACAACTTGGCGTTCAACAATTTTGAAGGGATTTAGAGAGACTTAAATAGTATAAAAGTGAGTTCAACATGTTTCCCTCAGATTCTTTTCTTCCCACTCCATTCCCAACTTGCAGCATTCCACATCACTAGTCACCAGCAACCCTAAGAAGAGAAGTTCACTTCAGCCTTTCAGGGAAGAGACTATCACTTTGTTACAAATAAACAATTCCCATCCCCCTACTCAACTGAACGAGCAGTGTAGTATTCTGAGCACGTACTTCTTTGGCTTTCGAGAGATCTGCCAAAGTTTTCCCCCTTCCCCCTGAACAGAAGGGGTAGAACAGGAGAAGGAAGAAAATCCCACAACTTGTCCAAAGCATGCAGATGATGATTTGTGTTCTCACTTATGGGGTATGACTGTCACTGTTGATCTGCTTTCAGGCCTAGATTACATGTGATAAGGGCTGACCTTATTTGAGTATTCACACATTATGCACTCATGGAGAGCAAGCTGGACACAAAAGTCCCTCAGATGTTCTGGGCATCAATCAAGCTCACAGCATGGAGGCTGCCAAACTTTTCTTCCATTTAACTCAGGAGAGGAAAGGGTAGTTCAAGGCAGACTTAATAAAGTTTAAAGCTGTGCCACAGTATATTTGGGGCCCATTGTCTTCTAAAAGTGTGCTTTTCAACAAATTCCCAGCAGTTGCCATTGGCAACAATTTGTTTTTAACAAATTTGAGAGGGAGAGGGGGCCAGGAAACAAAGGACTAACTAAAAGCTTAAAAACAACTAAAATCCTCTCTTCTACTTTCTTATTTGTAACTGTTTACAAACAACATTTCTTTATATATAAAGCCTGTTGTTTTACACATGACTCTAATCCCACATTTCTAAAGCTATGAATCACTGCGTGCTTTTGAAAAAAAAATTGCATCACATATATAACTAAATTTAACACAAAAAGCTCTTATAGCAAGAAAGACCAAAACCTATGATTGGCATTTTTCCTGCTTTCACAAAAGCAATAGCTAGCTTTTGTCAACTCTTATTCTCAGTACTAGTATTCATTTAAAAACAAGGTACATAGACAGTAGGCAATATGGCACACAGAGCAGGATATAAAATGCATATAACAGCCATACTCAAAGGGAGTCTGAACAAGCTAGAATGTTATTTCAGTATTCCTTTTGCAGCCACAACTGCAGAATTCAAACTTCTACTTACCTAAAATAATTAAAAAAAAAAAAAAATCTAGCCTATATATGTTTAATTCCCTGAGCAGATAACTGCAAAAACACCTATAAGAGAAAGTATGAACTGCTCTGCCAATCACAAGAATGTTAACTGAAGCCTAATTATGATAGGTTAGTGCTGCCGGCTCTCCCACTGCTAATTATTTCAACAATACTATCCAGCTAAGAACATGTTCTAAAGGTGTAGAAATAATATAAGAGGTGGAAAAATCCCATCCCTCAAGAGTTAATGTTGGCTTGTTCCATACTGTATCTTTTCTTATGCTTTCACCAATCTAGTTTTAGATGTCATAAGGGATGTATCCTACACCATTTTCCTCAGGAAATTAGACCATGTGTCAGTGGATCTTCTCATCTACTCCTCCTCCTCTGCTTTTTAATAACATACCATTACCTTAAAGTGTCACCCCAGGGCTAGGGACAGAAATGACATATAAACCAGATATGAACCAGTATAAGGGATCCGAAACTGGTTCAAATCTGTAACACAACAGTTCAAGGCACATAAACCACTTTCAAAATGGCCAAAACAGGTTTAAGATAAACCTATATGGATATAATATCAAACTTAACTGATTTAGGTTAAATCAGTTTATTGAACTTCTATCCCAGATCCCTTCCAGATTCAAGTTAACCCTCAGTCTCCCAGCATCCCAGGATGCTTTGCACCTCATTCACAACGCCCCTCCCCCACCTTGCATAGTGGGTGGGCTAGCCTTGGCCCACACTGTCTGCTCCAGTCAAGCAGGAAGGCATGTTCTAGCACTCCAAAGCTTCCAGCTGGACCACTGCAGGCATGTGATTGCATTTCTGGAATCAAAAGTGATTGTCTGTTCATTTGCTTATCAATTTAATCTGTGTAACTTAGACTAACCTGTTAAGATTGAATCACACCAGCCTTGGGTTTTTTGACTGTCTGTACTTAGCCCAGGGGTTTGAATGGGCTATAGGAAAAGGAGGGAATATGACAGGGAAGAGAGGGTCGCAAGCCACTGGGAGAGGTGAAGAGAGAACTGATATACTTCTGGAGAAAGTGCATAGAGAGGGAGGTTGCCCTAAGGTACAAGAAGAGCTGGTGGCTTCCAAGAGAGAAGAAAAGAAAGAGATGGTACCCAACCAGATAAAGAGTAGGGATATTTAAAAAGTAGGAAACTGATGCTGATTTCCACCAGGTTATCTTGACTTGATATTGTTTTTACATGGTATATAACACTACAATTCAGAAATGTAAATGTTATAGTATTTGTAGGAACTTTAAAAGTGTACATGTAGTGCAATGTAACTGAGAGCTAACCACTGATAGAACGAAAACAATTTTTTAAATTCATGGATACATGTGTGTGGTTATGCACATACTCAAACACAACCCTTGCTCACAGTTTTACCCTCCCTCTTGTAAAATGCGATTCATTCATACAAAAATATTTGATAAATATTAAAAAAAAAAAGAAATATTAACGATATTTCCTATGAACAATAAAGAAAACTTATTACATGAGAAGAATATTTTAAAACAGATACACTTTACTTAAATATAAGTGAGGGATGAAACTAAATAAAGTTAATCTGTAATTTCTAAAATAGTGCTGTACATAATCCTCTGTTCTCTAAGTTCACATCTAAATCATTTAAACGCTGGTTCAAGAGCTGGCACAAATTGTCAGCAACAGGTAAATGTCCTAATGTAGACATAGTGTGGCTGTGTTTCCTGTATTGCAATGCATTCTTTCCCAAACACAAATAGCTATTCATCACTTTCCTCACGAGTTTAGAGCAGGATACTGTAGGCTAGTTTGTAAAGAAAGTCTAAGTCCAAGTCTTCTACCTACAAAACAAACTCCAGCTTTTAACTAATTCTTTTTAAAAACGTATAGTACTGGATCATGACATTTTTAAGGAAAATTAAGTCAAGTAAAATGCTCTGCAATATGCTTATTTTCTTCTTGTTTTAACCTAAAGGAAAGGTCATTTGAATCTTGGCCTCCACTTTCAATATTTGCAGTGAAATATCTGCAATGAAAATAAATCCCCAAACATTTGTATATGCATGTATCCAGACACACACATACACAGTGAGGGTTTTCAAAATTAATTTGCCAGTTTCAAAAGCATGACTTTTACAGAATAAAAACACATCTTTGAGGCAAGGTTGAACTATAATCTAAACTTGCAAGAAAAGAAATTGTCTTTTACTTTATATAAGTGCTAAAGCTTTTCACTAAGGTGAATGCATTTCAGTAAGACACGAAAATCATTAAACAGTATCTGACGAGTAACAGCTAAATGAATTCAGAAATGTGTTGACTTGAGAGACTAGAGCCATAAGTGTTTGCAAGATTTTGTAGTATTGTGTAAAAACATTAAATATATGTATAACTATGGAAGCCGTGATGCTGCAATGAGATTTGTCTGCACAGAGCTCAGTGTAGGTTTAAGAGCTAAATTTGTTCATCTCTGATTAGAGCAGATTAGAACATTTAATTTTTTTATGGTAAAAAAATACCAAATGAACAAGACCGGTGATCCTAAGGCCCACAGGAGTGGCTAAGGCTCCTGAAGTGACTGGACCTGGCCTACAGGATGGGGAGCCAAGCAGCTCATCCAGTGCATCCCTTTCCTTGCCCTGCTGATCCTGTCTGCAGACCTCCCTTCTCAGTGCCTTTCCCATCACCCTCCTCCTGCCCCCGCCCCCCATACACACACATTGGCAGCTATTTCCTTCCCCCTTTTCTCACTCCCTCTCTCCCCTGCCAGCAGTGGAGTGGTGGTCTGCAGTGTAGCCAGGTCACAAGCACCCAGCCCCACCTCTAAGGCTAGGCACAGACAGTCAAAAGTCCCGAGACTAAAGTGATTCAGTCTTTGAATCTAGTCTAAACTGCAGAGATTAAAATGAAACAGAAGTGAACAGACATTCAGGGTATGCAGCCACATGCCTGCACTAGCTCAGGCCAGACAGTAGGAGGCAACAGAGCACAGTTATCTGGCACAGCCAGCATGGGCTGTGTGTTTGCTTCCTCTTTGTGCTGCACCTGAGGTCAGTGGGATTTGTAGTACAAAATCACAACAACATAACTCTGCAGGGTTGCTCATCATTTCCTCTTCCTGCTCCCACATGCCTCTGGGATTTGTAGTCCACAGCTGCAGCCAGCAGTAAGTTTGAGTGGGGAAAGGGTGTTTAACCCCACTCCCTGGTCCTAGATCCAAGCCAGGGTTTGCCCCTGCCCCCTACAGACTGGGTTGCATCCCCAGCCAGGCCTGACTCCCCTCCACTGCCTTGTCAGCCAGCCCTCACTACTCTAGTGAGGGAGCAGCGGGGTGGGGCCAGCCCAGCTCTCTGGAGCAGACAGCCCAGCCCAGCCAAACATGCTGGAATGCTGGAGGACTATGATTTAACTTGACCAGGAAGGGGTCTGGGACAGAAGTTTCATAAACCAGTTTGATCCAAATCAATTAAGTCTGATACTATATTCAATCAGGTTTATCTTAAACCAGTCTCAGACATTTTGAAACTGGTTTATGTGCACCAAGCTTCGTTTCTGTTACAGGTTTAAACCAATTTCTGATCACCTGAACTGGTTTATGTGTAATTTCTGTCTCTGTCCCTAGCCTAAAAGGTTGAGTTCCTCTGATCAAGACCAGAACTTTTCATGGAAATGCATCAGTGTCAAAGAAGCTTTCATCAGAAGGTTTTCTAAGAACAGGACTAGAGGAGACCCAGCCACACCCTATCCAGAGTAGCAGAAATGTGACCTAATCTCTAGGTTGTTGGCTATTCTGTACTGGCTTGGTCCTGTGCTCTCTCACTAGTTTTTTACAAAGAAATTTTAAAGGTCTCAATTTCCTGGTCACTAACTAGAATTTAAGAGAAAAAAAATCTATTTCCATTTCAACTTAGCAAAGGTGTTGAACTGACTGACTAGAGAAAGGTATACTTTATTCGTCCACAATAAAAGAAAAATTGGTGGAAGGAATACAGTTTTTCCTTCAAAGCTATATCAATGTGCTCACACACACACACTATACATTTATTTGGGAAAAGATATCTAATTCAATTATCCTCCTCATTCACTGACCTTTGAGCAGTTCTTGAAGAAGACTGAACAAGATACAGAGCTCCCTTTGCTACAGCCAAGAAGGAGGGGGAGCTAACAGGTGGGTGTTACTTGCTGAAGTTGAAAAAAAATACAACTCCCCTGTACTTTTAGCAGACATGGAGCTGTTCTCTTCAATCACCCTCTTGCATTAACCTCTGTTGTTGAGACTGTCAAGAGTAAGAGTTGTGTTGGAATCTGTGGTGATTTTGTAAATGTTTTCCACTGGGAGCTGAACCAAAATTTAAAAAGCAGAAACAAAAAAAAAAAGTAACAGTTTTTAACATCTAGCAAGCTAATTTGTCCATCCAGTCAAATTTAGCCCACGCTGGTAGCTAGTTGGTTCTCTTACAGTCATGAGAACTAGCCCCTGCCATTGTGACTCAGTTTCTCAAAATATATCACTACACTACACTCTGTCTATCATCGCTGAGCGAATTAGAAAACAAATCTCTCATCAAGGGCAGATGTGTCCTTATGCTTCCTTGTAATGCAGAGTGGACACAAGACCTGGAATCTAAGCAGGGAGGATGGTCTAATGGACAGAGTCTGGGAATAATACTTAAATTCAATTCTCAGATTAACTGTGGACTCTGTCATCTGCTCTGGCCCAATCTGTTAAATAGGGCTAAACACTTCCCTGTTTTAAGGATATTGTGGAAAATGGGTGGAAGACAAAATCCATTCATGACCGGAAGGTATATAGATACTATAGGAATACATGTTATGTAAGAAAATAGGTAGGAGCTTCAAAACTGACACTGGATCAGACCAACATAGTCTGTATGTCTCCAAGAAATAGACTAGAGACTCCATAGCCTGTGTGTTTCCTGTCACCAGGAAAAAGGTATTTTCTTTTATTAACATGAACTTGAATTCCATTCAGAATATCTCCTGGCTTGTATTATGTGAAAAGTTAAATAGGAGAATCCACTTTACATCTTCTTTCCATATATATCATTTTATATATCATGTCTCCTCTTACTTAAATGCTATCTAAACAATCCCAATAGTTTAAATACCTCCTCATGGGATAGTCCTGACTTTTTGTCACTCATCTCTGCCTTTATTCTATTTCTGTTGTATCTTTTTCAGAATTTATGACATTCAGATATTTGCTGTATCTGCCCAAATATGTATATACTTTTTCTGTTCTTTTGACCGTGCTGCACAGAAAACAGATGTTTTCATTAAATGTTCACAAGGTTTTTGAGCACTTACCCTTAAATTATAATTTAGGAACGCATGTGCAAATTTCATAGTCTTCTTTTTCAACATGCTTTAACTTGCATTTTTTTCCTATTCACTTAGCTTTGCCCAGTCCCTGCAATCCTCCTCATTTTCTCTGAACCAGTCCAACTTAAGCAAATTTGCTCATCTGCAATATTTGTTCACCTCACCATTAAGCCTCATTTTCTAAACCATTCAGTTCCAGAACAGATCATCAGGCCCACCCTGAATAGATATGGGCCTCCTTAGCTTCCTACACCAAAAACTAACTTCTATTAGAAGCTACAAAAGGAAAGGGCACCACCAGCAATACCACAAAAAGGTAATGTGAATTAGCAGAATTGGTGATTTTTTGTAACCATGCTTCTGACGTGGCTGGAATTACATATGAACAGTGACTCACATAGTTTGGTTCAAATAGCTGCCCTAAGTTTCAAAATTTTGACTTTTTTAAAGGTTTACTTCCTTCAGAAGTATAATTTAGATCAAGGGTGCAAGTCCACGGGTCTGTATGATATGAGCTACGAGTCTTCGACTGAGCTTGCATGTGATATGCAGAGCCAGTTTGGTATGTGGACTGGAGTGAGCACTGCAGACACTGCTCAGAGTACAGGGGATTGGTTTGGGGCATGCGTCATACGCAGTACCTGCTCTGGACCGACCCTGTGCGTTGCCTCTGGGGTCAGTCAGGATTGACCTATTCCAGAGCCAGTATGCAGGGACAGTCTGGTGGTACACCACATACACAATGTGCCCCGGATCTAACCCCTGAAGTACTCACTCCACAACTTGTGCTGTCTGCAATATGCGAACTGGACCTAGCAGTGCAGACCCTTCTCAGGACATAGGGGGGGCAGCACAGGGAGCATGTTGTATGCAGAACCTCACTAGATCAGCCCTGTGCACTGGCTTTGGTGTGCATAGACAGCTGAAGCCTGATCCAGACTGGCCCCAGAGCCAGTGCACAAAGCCAGTCCAGAAGTGTGCTGTATACAGTGCACACCCCCTGCTGGTCCTCTGTAATACCTTTGATGCTAGGCTCAGCCTATGAGCCATGTGCAGTGCAAGTCCTGGAGAAGAGCTGGTGTGTGCTGCCTGCAGCACAGGGGGTCAGCACAGGGATAATGTTGCATGTGATGCATCACTGGACCAGCCCTGTGTGCTAGCTCCTGCATGGCCAAATCTAGCCTGCAGACTGGCCTAGAGACCCTCACCCAGTCTGCAGGGCAAGATGGGTTTGATACTCTAGATTTAAATCATTGTCAACAAGATTTTCCGTGTACACGTTATACATTTGGCCAACATTAAATGAGAGTTTTTCAACCCCAACTAAGTATGCTGTTAGTTGCAAGATATTAGCCTGGCTGTGTACCACCAGGAAAGCCTTATTGCATATACTGAGGAACCAAAACTCTCACAGCCTGCTTCTGCTGAACGAAAGCAGCCCTAAAATGGCACAAGACAACCGTTATCTAAGCATACCACCTGCTTCCATACGGTAGGGAAATCTGCAGCTGCTGTCCGCTCCCCCTCCTCCTTCTCCCTTTACATCTTTCACCACCTGGGCACCTCAGTTCAGCCCTCTGCTCTGGCAGAGGTAAAAGCTCTAGTGGGGAGGACTAGGTATAAGTTATCTCTGCCTTGTTTGGAGGTGTAATCAGAACATACATGTCCCCGGGTGATACTGTCCATTCTTTCCTCATTCCGCCCATGTGCTCTCTATCCCACTGTCTTTTTTCCACAGGACAGAATTGCTAAAGACTGCTATAATAGGATGGCACAAAATTATGAAAGTTAGAAATGTCAAGGCTTATTTGGATTTGGTAAATTAATCTGCGAGCGGGTTTTGATGCCTTCAGAATTTTAGAAAAAATGAGGTTTCATGTGCATGAAGTAAATCAGTAAAAGATTTTTTTAAAATATAATCATTTTTATCAAGTCTTACATGGGTTGGGGGTGGGATATTTTGATATGTCAATTAATAGAACAAGTTTCTATATTTAACAACTTATCTTAGACATAAAATGTATATTTTAGTGTCCAAACTATTTTTCCGTTCGATAAAAATCAAAAAGAGGAATCCATTCAGTCACACATTTATTTATTTGTGTATTGAGGGTGCTTTATGGTAAAAGATAAAATAACTTATAAGTATGATACCAATATTGAAAACACATGGCTAAAAATATTAGAGTATTTTTACAAAACAGCCCTAGTTCCTCACTGGGAATAAATATTACTTTATGGCTTGGGCTACGCAGGAACCTTGTGGTCCCTTTGAGTCTATGGAAGTCAACTGCATGACAGAAAGTACTGTTGATCACATTCCCATAATGAAAGTACTATGATGGAATTTTACATTAAAAAAGATATCCAAACAAGGAAGTGGAAATGCAATTCGTGCAATACTCTGCACTCCCTCCACAGTAGCATGAGTTGTATTTAGCCAGACTAAAATAAGTATTTCTGTCTGGCTCCAGATACTAAAACTGTTTAAAAACATTTTTTCCTCTAGGATCAGAGAAAGACTTTTGTAGTCAAATTCGGTATGAATCAAAATCAAAAACTAAGACCAAACTCTAACCTGATCTGGGACTTACCACCACTTCTTTCCCTCTATTTCATGAATGGATTCAACTTTTAAGCAAAAAGACTACTATACTGTCTGTTGGCTACTAAACACCAAGATACAAATCTCAGTACTATCTGTCTGTTCCAAATAAATGGACAAAAATACCACATAGAATTATTTCAATGTCTGCAGCATAACAGCATTCACTATACCTAACACAGTTAATTTTTACTACAACAAAATCTGAAACTATCTCTTTACAAAAAGGGACTGTTTCTTTATTCCTTCAAATTCCTTCACCTGTCCCCTATTACATAGTGCAGCTGCTTAGGGTCTTGAGTTTTTTTGTGAAGTAACAGTTCATGATAATCTCATTAAATCCTTCTAACGCTTTCCAGTTCATACAGGATTTCCTCAGCCTGTGCGACTGCAGCTCGGATTGGTTGTTTAAACAATCTCCTTGCAAAAGAAAGTAAAACAAAACCCTCCTTACAGAACAAACCATAGCAGTGACTGACACAGTGCAGAGAAAACAGAGCTTAGCTGAAAGTGTGAAACTAAAACAAACACTGAGATGCAGGAGCTCTTTTCAGCAGCTCAATTATAATATAGCATTAAAGACCTAATCCCTGATATCTTCAGTGTGAAACAAATCAAGTGATAACAGTAAGATTCCTTCCCCTGTAAATCATTTGGTTTTAAAATGGGAAAAAGACTTGATTTGTTAATGTATGAAGCACTTGTTTCAAAGTAACAATGGGGGGCCTCCATAAAGGGAAAAAGATCTACAATTGTACTCACTGCTCAGAGAAAACAGACAGAGACATCCATGTTTAACTGGGCAAGGAAAAAAAATGCTCTTTAGAGAAAGAGATGGTGAAACAAGGCAGGTCAAAACAATCAAAGACCTGACCTGAATAGAAATGCTTTGTATAAAACCTTGAAGGCTGTCCCAGAGGAGCTCCTGTGGTTATTTTCAGGGACAGAGTCCCACAGACAGATTTCTGGGCCCTGAAAGCCCTCCTAGGTGAGCGTATTCGTCTAAGACATTTGGTAGAGAAAGCAAGAAAAACCAAAGCGTCTTTTAATAACTCTGACATTTTCAGGATCCATCAGAAAACCAATTTAGAGGTAACTACTTCTATTACAATTAGGCATATTTTTCATCCCATAATAGCACAGTCTCTTCCATTTAAGAGTTTAATGGAGTTTGCTCTATTAATATGCACTTTAGTGGCAAACATATTTCCTGCTTCAATTGTCAAGATTTTTTTTTCTAGTTTGACTGTTTAAGATTATCTGAAAGAACAATGCAAAATGTGTAGTTCACTATCTAAAACAAAAGCAGGCAAGGACAGGGCCAGACAGCTCAGGGATCTGGTCACAAGATAAAGAACATTTTCACCAGCTCAAATCCAGCAGAGCTCAGTAGCGAGCAAAAATTCTCTTTTCCAGCAACATTTTAGTGGCACATGTAAAAATCAACTGCTAGTCTCAGTCCAGTTTTAGTGCACACTTCTTAGGTTACAGCAACTAATACCTGGCATTATGTAGCGACAAACTCAGAAAAACAGGCCAAGGGCTGATGGTGCAGGTAGACCAGGGCAAAATAGGCCAGGCCATTCTATCTGGCTGGCGGGGTCCCTCTAATATTTACAAAATGATTACCTGCCAGAGGCTGCCTGTCTAAAAGCTGACGAGGCGCCAGCAGCAGGAGGAGCTGGCAGCAGGACCCAGTGCGGCGTGGACCCAGTGACAGTAGCAGCAAGGACTGCCTGGCTCCAACCCACCCCCAGCCCCCAACTGGAAGCTTCTGCCTAGCAAAGATTTCTGGGCTGGTGACCATGCGCCTGTTCTCCCGCCCTCCCTCCATCTAAGAGTGGTAACTTAGATACGAACAGGTAGACGGAAGGAGGGGGATGATCGCTAACACAGCAGGAGCCAGCCCAGCCAGCACCACGTGGTACCCAGCTCCATGGCCAGGACTGCACGGCACAGCATGGAGCCAGACAGGAATCACAGGGGCCAGGCTGGGTCAGGGTGGCTCCTGCGGCATTCTGCTGTCCTGGCCATTAGCTGGAAACCATTCACTGCCGGCCAGCAGATAGGCAGGGTGAAGCAGCGGCGGGTGGCAAGGTAGGCAAGTGGCAGGGGAAGGACAGCAGGCCGGAGAAGTGGCAGTGGCAGCAGGACAGGGGGAGTGAGTAGGCAGGTGGGAGTGTAGAGCCTGCACCAGCACCCCGGGGCCAGGGTTGGTGGGGGCCCAGGGTGGGGCAACACTAGCACAGAGCCTGAGCTGGTAGGGGCTCTATAGAGCCAGGCCAGCTCCACCCCTCTCTCTGCTGGCAGCCCAGCCACATGCAGTCCTGGGAACTGCGCACCACCGGGGGTCTCTGTCTGCTGCGGGCCATGAGCATCCTGAGGCCTTACCATCTGCTGCTGTCACTGGTGGCAGGGGCTGTGCGCAATGAGGGAGGGGAGCGTGTGGGGGATGGCACTTGTAGGGGGGCTCCCACACACACACGTACCCACACCCTCCTCTTGCACCGCCGTACACATGCACCCGATTCCTCAAACACTCCAGCCACCCTCTCCCTCTACACATGCCACAACCCTCATAGCCACCCTCCCGCACATACTCACAGCTCCCCACAAAGCCCATACCCACCTACACACACCCCCACAAATCCTATGTACCCATCCACATACACAACCGCACCCACCCACACACAGTCCCCTACAAACCCTGCATCCATCCACCCACACCCCCCACGTCCCATCATACCCCACAATATACAAAAGTAAGACTTAATTTGAAGCTATTATGCAATCACCTCTATGCATACTATGCAAATACATATTACCATATACCCAGTGGAAGGAAAGGGCTATCACCAAGGAGGAATATGCCTCGTTGGCCCGTGAGTGTAGGAGGGTTACTAGAAAGGTGAAGGCGGGGGTGGAGCTGAAGCTAGTGACCAGGATTAAGGACAACTAAAAGTCCTTCTTCAAATACATTGGGAGTAAGAAGAGGACACCGGGTAATGTAAGGCTTCTGCTAGACTCAAATGGTAATCTTGTGGCTACACCAGATGAGAAAGCCAAAATTTTTAACAAGTTCTTTGCCTCTGTTTTCTTGGACAGGGACAAGGACAGCTCTCCCACCACTGGTAGGAGCAATCTTGGGGATAGCACTGCCAGGCCTCAGGTCTGCACAGATGTAATTAGGGATCTTCTGGAACAGCTGGATGTTTTTAAATCTGCAGGCCCTGATGCCCTCCATCCATGGGTGTTGAGAGAGCTGGCGGGGGTCACTGCTGTGCCCTTGGCCTGGCTGTCCGAGTGATCGTGGTCCATGGGGCAGGTGCCCAGACTGGAAACTAGCTAATGTGGTCCCCATTTATAAGAAAGAGAAAAAGGAGGACCCAGCAAACTATAGGCCCATAAGCCTCACACTGGTCTTGGGGAAAATCCTTGAAAAAATTATCAAGGATCACATCTGTGAGGGGCCAGCAGGGGAGATCATGCGCAAGGGAAATCAACATGGGTTCATCAAAGGCAGGTCCTGCCAGACCAATCTCATGGCCTTTTATGACCAGGTAACTAAATCCCTGGATGATGGTGTCGCCATGGACATAGTCTTTCTGGACTTTAAGAAGGCCTTTGACAACGTCTCTCACCCCATGCTCATTAATAAATTGAGTGACTGTGGCATTAATGCCTACACAGTTGGCTGGGTCAAAATTGGTTGACAGGGTGCACCCAGAGAGTGGTGGTGGATGGGTTGTACTCGACCTGGCGGGATGTGATTAGCAGGGTCCCCCAGGGCTCCATCCTGGGCCTCCACTGTTCAACATCTTCATCAGTGACTTGGACGAGGGTGTGGAAAACACGTTGTCTAAGTCTGCCGATGACACCAAGATGTGGGGAGAGGTAGGCATGCTCGAAGGGAGAGAGAGGCTGCAATTAGATTTAGACAGACTACAGAAGTGGGTGGATGGTAACAGGATGGGTTTCGATGTAGATAAATGCAGGGTGCTGCCACTGGGGAGAAGGAATCCACAGCATACATACAAGCTGGGGAGCTCCCCCCTTGTGAGCACGGAGGCTGAAAGGGATCTTGGAGTCATTACTCACTCCAAGATGGACGTGAGCTGCCAATGCCAGACAGCAGCCAGCAAAGCCAACCGCACCTTCTCATGCATCCAAAGATGCATCTCAAGCTGGTCCAGAGAGGTGACACTTTCCCTCTATGTGATGTTGGTCAGGCCACAATTGAAGTTCTGGGCACCGCACTTTAAGAAGGATGTGGCCTGCCTTGAGAAGGTTCAGAGGAGGGTCACCTGCTTGGCTGGAGGGCAACAGGGCAGGCCCTATGAGGACAGACTGAGGGACCTGAACCTGTTCAGCCTCAGCAAGTGGAGGCTGAGGGGGGATTTGGTGGCTGCCTACAAACTAGTTAGGGGAGATCAGCAGCAAATAGGAAGGGCCCTATTCCTCACAGCAGCACCTGGGGTGATGAGGAACAATGGCCAGAAGCTGCTGGAGAATAGGTTCAGGTTAGAGATTAGGAGGCACTATTTCACTGTTAGGGTGGCTAGGATCTGGAACCAACTTCCTAAGGAAGTGGTCCTCGCTCCTACCTTGGGTAAATTCAAAAAGAGGTTGGGCGAACACCTGTCTGGGGTCATGTGATCCCAGCGTGTGCTCCTGCCAGTGGGGGGGGGGTCAGACTAGATGATCTGTTCAGGTCCCTTCTGAACCCAAACTACTGTGAAACTATGAATATAAATTAGGACAACATTTTTTTTTTGAAATCCAATTGATGTATTTTGTAATATGTGTTTGATTTTTAGAATATAATTTGTTTTTTTTTCCAGTTCCAAGATGAATAACCCCCTTGCCACTGATAGTATGGTCTGCTAGCTGAACATCTTTTTCTGGGGTTGTCTGAAAAAAATGGTTGTTATGAATTTCATAGGATGACACAATAAAACAAGAGCCTTTGTCTAATGGGAAACCTTCAGTCTAACTGAAGGAAATTGTAGGAACAGCACCTCTCATTCAGAATCCAAAAAAACAGATTCATCAAACCATAAGAGCTTATTGTTGTTCAAATTACATGTTTTTGACCAACCTAAAAGAATGGTGATTCATATTGGGTGTATTTACATGCACAATTAAGGCAGAGCAATAAACTCCGGCACAGTTCATGCCAGAGTCAACTGCTTCCAGGCACAGAGTCTACACACGTGCCCTTTATAGCACTTTGAAGCAGGGTCAAACAATGCCAGGCTGGCATGGATAGATGCTTGCAGTAGCTCTTTGTTAAAATTCCACCACAAAACCTCAAATTGTAGGCGAAGGTGGAATGATTTCCCCTCTCTCATAGTGCTCATCCCATCATTGGAAACTGTGTATTCATCTAACTAAGGCAGAGAATAAAGCATAAGAAGCAAAGTATTATTTGATTTCAACATTTGTTGACTCCAAATAAAGTCCATGATAATGAGCAAATCACAGGATTGCATTCAATAACTTTATCTTCTTTAATTTGGATGAATTTACTTGTTTTTGCTTGTGTAAGTGCATACATCTATTTTTAGATATACCAAATTATTGCTTTGAATCCAAGAATAAAAAGAAATATATTAATCTAAGCAAATACTTAAATGGAAAATAAGGAATAAGCATTAACTACTAGAAGCTACCAGGTTACTTAAATGTACAACTGGACAGTGTCACTATGACATAAGGTTAGTAGATTAAAATTAACCTGCAATCCTATAATAACTAATATCATTAAATAAATAGCACTCCAAATAAAAGGAAACACATTTCCATAAGATATGAGTGGTCTCCAAGTACCAGTTCCACAATGATACATTTTCAATTACAGAATTACTATAGAACCCTCTTATTTTTCTCTCTAATGCTAGGTTGTAATTCGCTATTGGACAGGCAGCTGAATATTATTAACTTAAAGCTCCTGTTCTTTATCTTCATAGAAACTAGGAAATGTTTTCAAGGTCAAATCCTGATTGTATTATAGAGGTATTTGCAAACAAAATTTCAAAAGTTCAAATCTGTTTCCCTATATCTGGTTGTCTGACGTAAAGCTTGTTTCATAATACACCAATATTGTTGAGTACAGTGTAGAAGCCCAAATGCTAGACTGGCCAGGGCATAGAAGAATGTACCTATAGTAGCACAGACGTAAAAATCATTCTTGATTTAAAAGGCAAGCAAATTAGATACTTTAAATGTGACAGCCTGCATAAGTAGCTCATTTCATATTTTGGCACCTGAGTAGACGGATTATGATGGTTTCCATCCTACACCATGACGATATGCAGCCTGAACACACAGGCGAGGAAGAAGGTCTGAGAGGACTTTAAGCTATCTTGTTCATTTTCCATTATCAGCTGCTCTGTAGCCACAGGGGCCTAAGTTGTGCCAGCCAGTAAGCCATAACACTGTCTGAACTGGCCTCAGAACAATGTTTTGTGACCCTAACTAGTTCATCTTTTATGCCAGTGCTTGTGAAATGCTTTTCAGAAAACAGTTGTTCTCTTCTATGTCTCTACTGATAAAAACTTTTGTGGTGCCCAGAGGTTGTATAGGTGGATTCAAAGATGTTGCACATTCACAAGTCCAACAAATTTCAATCAGAATTTAAAGTGCTCGGCATCCTTGAAGACCAAGTCTCTAACTTGAGCTTTTGTCAATTTAGGTGCCACCTTTAGGCATAAAAAGTATGAAAATCTGGTCACTTAGTTTTTTAATGAAATTTTATAAAATTTCTATCCCTATAGCTGGCACTGAAAAGGCATGAAATTCCAATTAAATTGTTACATTAAAAATGACTTCTTACATGTACTAAATTTCCATTGCTATAATCACATTAATGACATTTTTAGTTGAACTGAAGCTGAACAGCTTCTAGGAAATATGCCTCAATGTGTATTCCTTTCCTAAAAGAAAGCAAACAATACATTATATCAGTAAAACCTTCATAGAAGTTCAAAAATTGCTCAGCCTAAGGTTAAAAAAATTCTGGATTTGAGCTAATGATTTAGTACTAAATACATTAGGAGAAAGAACTCAGAAGAAAGAGAAAAAGATAGAACCAAAGAGCTATTTCTATAATACAGTAGCTAGGAAAGGATTACTCGTGAAATTAGAAGACTACCAATGTATGCAAAAATATTATATGTTGAATGATATTTCTTCCTTTGAAAGGCTTTATGCATGTACATAGTTTAAAAGACATTCCCAGAATTGTGTCAAAGGAATCGCCACTAAAGTTACAGAAATATAAACTCTCTTTATGTTCGCGGGGGGGGGGAGGGGTGGTCCAAAGGCATGTATAGTGCACATAGCATTGCTGCCATGGTAAATACTTAACAGGATTTTCTCATGTTCACAGTATTTTCGGAGGACTGAAGTTCCAGAAGGGTTATCACTGGAAATACTCTGAATTCACAGTTCTTGCAATACACGTCACTTGGGGCTTTCTGCTCCTTTTAATGCAAAATGGCATCATCATCATCACCCTCCTTTTCCTTTTGCATAGCTGTGTGTTTATTACATAGCCAGCAAACCTTGCTGCTAATGCCTTA
Source organism: Crocodylus siamensis (assembly GCF_052110815.1). NCBI lineage: Eukaryota > Metazoa > Chordata > Crocodylia > Crocodylidae > Crocodylus > Crocodylus siamensis. Next base: position 151,835,074 of record NC_143396.1, on the reverse strand, counting down.
TCCACTCATTGTGAGTTTTGACATTGCTGACTTTAAATAGAACAGGATAGGATCACGTTTTAAGTAAATATTCTATTCCACTTTCATTCTTAAACTCAACCAAATATACATGGAGGATAAAAGGAATCTAAGTTTAGAACCATAATGAGTAATGTTTCAATAAGAATTAATATCCTACCTGCCAGTCCAGCATTTTAACACTCCCTACTCTACTGCATGAGCAACTTCAGATTGCAATTATTTTTCCTAGGGACCAATTAAATACTGCTACCAAGGTTAAGAATAAGCACAATTCCAGCTACAAGCAACACTCAGATGACCAGTTCAGGTTCAAGGGTTCACTGCACATGAATAGCCATAAATACCACTGACAGCTTTAGCAGTATAATGAACCTTGCACAAACCCATGCAGTCAATTTACACAATACATGAAACATAATGCCTCTAACGTGAAACAAGTTATATCCAAAAAGTAATTCAGCGCAAGTTTTATATCTTATGTAGTGTTGTTACGAAACATTTAAGAATTGCCACACTGTTTTTAAAATCTTTGAATTTGCTTCATTATTGTATTTTCATTTTGAAAACAACTCTGTGGAAACCCTGTGAAAATCAATGTGATATATACTGTATGTCTTGATGTTCAGTTCAAATGAATTGTTATACTAAATAGCATCACATTCTCACACCAATTAACTGAAGTGTTTAATTATGTTATTGGCTTTTTATATAAATGTATATTTTAACTTTTAAAATATTTACATTTTTTATACAAATATGCAATGGTACACTTTCCATTCACTCTCAGCTCCAAAATCAGGTCTTTGTTGAAACTTTAAAAAACAGACTTAAAACTTGGAGCTGTGGATAAACCTGTATGTCTTTGAATTCTCAAGAAAAACAGGTAGTTTTAAAATAATACTCTATTTTTTTAATGTTTTCCTCTATTATTATGCAAAAGATGCACATAAACAAGAGAGGAAAACTGATCTGATTATAAATGTGCTAAACTGAAATCAGCTCTACTGAGTTATGTCAAATCTATAAAGTAACGAAATCGAAAACAGCGATTCTTCTCAGCTTCAGTAATCGTAGGTGTTCCTTGAAACAACTATAAACTGTTCTAAATTCAGACAGAAGTGTGATTGTTAAGTTAGTGGTATCCTTTTATAGTGCATTCAAGCTGGCCTTACTTGAGTAGTATAACATTGTCCTGTCTGTTCCCTGTGCTATCCTGTAGTTCAGCACTATTTAAGGACTGAATACCATCTATCATGTGTTAATGAAGATGAAGAATTCCAGGGCTTAGATTAGGACAGGGGTAGGCAACATTTTTTGGCCGGAGTGCCGAAAAACACTTCTGTGGCGGGAGTGGGGGAAAGACAAGGGCTGCGCTGCCTCAGGCTCCTCCCCCACCGCCCACTCCAAGGCTCTGAGGCCCAGCCTGGAGAGGTTTCTGAGAAGAAGCCAATCTGACACCCCGAAGTGGTGGAACTACTTCGGAGAGGACAAAGCTAAAGACCTGATAAAGGGTGGGGTTCCCGAGACCTGTCCTTTCCTTCAGCCCGATGCACTTGCGGCTCAAAGGCTTGTTATAATATTATCCATGAGTGTTATTTTCTTTTGCAATAAAGAGAAGCATTTAAATTTTACCTAGCGTGTGACTTGTGGGTTACTCATCTACCCCTGTTGGGAAGGAAGAAAACCCCTAACAGAGGTGCGCCTGCACGCGCCAGTGTAGAGCTGATGCTGGAACCCAGCACAGCTGTTTGGAGCCTCCCAACTGCAGCCAGCCCTGGCTCTGGGGAGCTGCTGCCAGTCAGGATCCCAACAGGCAGCTGGGAAGCAGCAAGCCCTGCTGGGAGCAGCTTGGACTCCACTGCTGGCAGCAGCTACCCGGAGCCAGGGCCAGCTGCAACTGGGAGGCTCCAGACAGCTGTGCTGTGGCATGCCATGCAAAATGGCCTCACGTGCCATGCTTGGCACACGTGCCAGGCGTTGCCAATCCCTTGTTTAGGAGATCATGGGCCCATCTACACAAAATCTTTACTATGAGCTGCATAATTACCTCCACAGTAAAGTCTCAATGCCTACACATGCGGCCCTATTAGATTGCTGGAAACAAATTAAGTCTGTTGCAGGTTAGTACTTGTAAATAGAAGTACCATCCTGCGGCAGAGTTCTTTAGTATGCAGCAATGCACATGTAGATGGGGCTGGCTGGGGCATGGGGTGCTTTAGTGTGGAGGGTGCCTGCTGGTTAGTCCCCCACTGGAGCACCCTTGTGCCCTAGCCAGCCCCTCCATAGCATGTTGAACCAGGTCAGAGCAGCCCCAGGTTGTCAGGGTGACCCCCAGGCATCGTGCCAGCCGGGTCTGCTCCAACCCAGCTCAAAGTGTTGCAGTCCCAGGCACACATTCAAATGCAGTGCCTGGGTGCAATAAACTCTGGCACATTATAGATCACATCATTATGGCTCTGTACTAATAGCACATGTAGGTGCACCCCATATGGCCCAAAATGCTTTAATGCATATAAATAACCTTATTTTATTATATATAAGACATAACTTTTCCCCCAAAATTGGGGTGTGTGGATTAAGTAGAGAAGCTGATTTTCTGCCCAGAACAGAAGCACTCTTCTTTGATGTATGCACTATAGTGCAGCAGCTATTGCATTACCATTCAGGCAGCTGATTTAATGGCTACTTGGTCTTCACTCTAGAAGTGTTAACAATTGTGTCTCCTTTTTAATGGTGTTGATGTTCCACTAATCAGGCTAACCCTTTCTTAGGGCAATACTGTCATCTGCTAGATACTTCTAATCTCTTTCCTCTTATTTTGCAGCTTTGAAGACTTTTTAGCTTTTTTGAAAATCATACCTGTACCCTGTGATGGAGCAGCTTTAGTGCTTCGTCACTTTAAGGGCTGGAGCAGGCAGCCACCAGGTGGCTAATGAGGGCAGCCATTTTAGAGCCCAGCTCTCCTGGGTAGGGGGACAGTTTCTGATCAGCAGATCTAGGAGTAACATCTCCCAGTAGAGCTCCTGCTCCAGGAACAGCGTGGAGGTAAGGGTGAGGCTATGCAGAAGAAGGTGGCCTCATGGTCCTGGGCATGACCATAAACTGCACCCTGCTGGGGTAGGGAAGCCTGGTGGGACTGCCTGTGGGAGGGCATTGCCATGTAAATACCAGGACTGAGAACTTCCCCAGTGAAAAGTGGATAGGGGTGTTTTAACCCTAGCTCTCACCTTTGGGTGGGTGAGTTAACTAGAGTGGTGGGACAGGCATGCAGAGTGCGGCACCTGAGCCTAAGGGGATATATGATCCCATGCCCTAGGGAGAGGGTACAATGGTGGGCCAGGCACATCAAGCAGAGTGCTACCTGAGCCTATTGGGGCGTTTGAGTCTGTGCCCAAATGTGAGGGCATTGCTGAGAGGCCCGGAGAGAGGGTGGAGAGTGGGGCCTCGGAATGGTAGGGCTGGAGTAGTGGCCTGGTGAAGGTCTAGGGACAAAGTCAGCCCACAATTCTGTGAATTGCCCAGCATCAGATGAGGGCTGTGGGAGAGGCCCAAAAGGCTGCACATCTGCTGGCTGAGGCAAGAAGAGATAAGCCTGATGGTCCTCCAGGGTCACTCAAAGGGAGCTAAGTAGGGTGTGTGTGGCCCAAGAGGGCAGTATGAGAGTGGCCCAAGACAGGTAGCATGAGAGCCACAGTGAGAGCGGGGGGGTGAAAGAGCCCCCAATGAGAGGGAGGTGGTATGTGTGTGGCCCAGAAGGGGGCAGGAACTGTGCGTTGAGTTTGCTCTGGCCTCAAACCGGAGTAAATGCCAAAACAGAGTGTGTTATCTGCAAGTCATGGGGCACATAAAGGTGTGGTCAGAGTGTGTATATTTGGCCCTTGTCAGGGCAGTCAAAGGGCAGCTTCTTGCTTATTAACAACTGGAACAATTTACAAGGCGTGGCAACAAACAAGGTGAGTGGTGTGCCCAAGGCCAAAGGAGTGGGCCAGTCTCGCGACTGGGCCTGGGAGTTGGTTCCTTTTTGTCTCACACCCATTGAGACCAGTTTCAGCAACAGTTAGGGTTTCAGCTTTAGATACGCTGGAAAGGGAAGGTGAGTCAGCTAAAGATTTGGCTCTGGCCCTGCTCTATGCAGTTCTAAGTATAGAAACATCTTTTTTTTTTCCTTTATTTTGCCTTTCAAAGCCATGTTGAGTGTGGTTGAGATTTCACTAGTGGTTTTCATCATTTGTTGCATCAACTGGCCCTCAGTTAATTGCCTCCATATAGAAAGCAGCAAAGATAAGTTATTGGATCCTTTTCATGTTGAGACTTCACTGTGCAATGGAAGACAGGTAAACTTTTCAGACTACTGTATTTGCAAAATTATAAAATGCCACTGTATTCTTCACCTCAACCCTGACAAAACAGCAAAGTGGAGAATTTTTTTAAATGTATAATGTTTTTATAATTACAAACGTCACTCAGATTTCAGGGAAAAATAATTCAATCTGAAAAAGAGAAAAGAAGAAATTAAGGGAAACTAATCTCTTACCCATTTCCAGAGAGGAAAAACAGGGATAGGATACACAATCACTGAATTGCCTTTACTTAATACAAGTACATTTTTTTTTCTATAAACCTTTAAGTGAGATTGGTACTTCCAAGGGGAAATGGCAATCTGGACTAGAAAAGCAAATCAGCCATTATGAAGGGCAACTAGGTACATCTACTTTTTATACACTTGAATTCAGAGAAAGTTACTGTTTTCCTGATATATTAAAACTACAAAAGGTGCTTCTTGTTCAAAACGCTTCATCAGCTTCTTACAATGTAAAGCTATGTGTCTAAAAAAAGGCAGGGGGGATATTTTTAGCTCTGTTTTGAAAATGTTTATATGCATATTCTTCTATGTGCCTCAGAACTAAATTGGCAGTTCTGCTTGAGGAGGGGGCAGACTAGGCAGGGACAAAGTGGGTCATCTTGGTTAATACGCCCCCATTACCCTGACTGTGGAACAGTTTTCAGAATGTGGAAGGTCTACAATGAAGTCTACTGAAAGCATTGACTATGACAGTAGTGCAGGTATGGCTAATGGCTGGAGAAGCCCATCTAGCCTGGTTTGAGATTTATTGGTTTGGGCACAGGTTGCACATGAGTAGATTTGCTGTTTAACCTTAAGCCCCATCTGAGGCCACCATAATTTGTGTGTAGGCTAGGAGCTGGGTTTTAGTATGACCAAAGTAACCTGCAAGAAGTGAGTCATAACAGAGCCTTAATATTCTTGATCTTGCTGGGCCCCTGCAATATACAGATCCTGTCAGAACCAAAATCTCCTGAGCCATTGGAAGTTGGTTTGAAGTAGCTCTGCCAGATGGCGCAGTTTTGTGGTAAGGGACTCATTTATGAAGGCCATTTGGATTGCTGAGAGGAGGCTCTGCTGATTGGTTTCCTGAATGAAGTCCTTAGGCTGGAGAATGGTGGAGGATGGCACTGGGTCTAGCATAGAGTTCCTTATGGGATAGGGCATCTGCCTTCTGGTTCTGGACTACCAGACAATGTGATTATGAAATTAAAATGGGGGGGGGGAAAAAAGTATCCAGCGGACCTGTCCTAAGTTCCTTTTTTAGCTCATCTAAAGGTATTCTAAGTTCTTATGGTGCATGATTTATTTGGACAGGGTGACAAGCCCCATCCAGGAGGTGCCACCACTCCCCAAAGGCTACTTTGCTTGTAAGAAATTCCTGTCGCAAATGTTAATTTTTTGCAGGGGGACTGTCAGGGCCCAAGAATAAAAGGCACAAGAGTGCAACTTGGTCAGTGTTTCTGAAGCTTGGGACAGACTAGTTCCCATAGTGCAACTTGAGGAGTTTACTTTCCATGTAAAAGGACTTATGAGGTCCAGGCGCACAAGAATGAGGCAGAGATAAAAGCTCTTTTTAGGGTTTCAAAGACCATTTGGGCCTCTTGGGAACATTTAAATAGTACCTCTCTTTTAAGAAGGGTGGTCGGTGGGGTGCTAAGTGTGAGAATCCATTGATAAAGTGTGCAAAAATTAGCAAAGCCCAGGCACCATTAGACTCCATTTACATCCCATGGAGCAGCTCATTCAGTGAGGGTGATTAACTTACATTTACATGGTTCCATGTTAGGCCCTTGAGGGAAACAATGTAATCTAAAAATTCAATTGATGTTTTATCGAATTCACATTTTTCCAACTTAACATATAAATGGTTCTCTCAGAGCTTGAACAGGACCTGGTGCACATGTTCTGAGTGCTGGGTTGAATCATTGGAAAAAATCAAAATGTCATTGAGGTAAATCATAATGAATTGGTTCAGCATGTCCTGAAACATGTCAGTAAAAAAGGGTTGGAAGGTAATGGGAGTATAAGTTGTAGCTGTGTTGGTCTAAGGACAAGGTTGGTCTAAGGCAGACAAGGTTCTTTGGGTAAATCTGATATCTTTTATTAGACCAACTTAAATAGTTGGAAAAAAACCCTCTTCTTTGCAAGCTTTTGGGTACAAATACTTTCTCAGCCTAACAAAGGGTATCTGCAGCTGATCTGTGCTCTTCCTGCATGCAATGAATAGTAAAGAAGCCAGAGGCTGGTATGCGTGCAAGAAAGCCAGTCAGTGAAGATGTAAACTGAGGAGTCAGTAGGTGAAAATAGTGTGGGCAGTAGGGGCATTGCAGAGTTGAAAGGGTATGACCAGGCATTCAAAATGTGCATGGAGGGACTGAAACATGGTCTTCCCCTTGTCCCCCTCCCATATACAGACTAGATTGTAGGCCCATTGTAAATCTAATTTTAAAAAAATCTTGGCCTGACCAAGCTTCTAGAATAATTTGTTCACTAAGGCAGCAGGTAACTGTTATGACCTGTTACTCTGTATAAAGCTCTGTATTCAACATGGTGGGGAGGGGAGGGGAGAGGAGAGGAGCCACAAAGAATATCGTAGCCCTGGCTGATGAATTCTTTACGGAGGTTCTCTGTACTGAATTCTTTGAGAACCTTGAGCTCTGGTTTGGAAAGGGACTAAATACACCCAAAAAGAATCTGTGCTCCTGGCAAAGGGCCAACAGGACAATCATAGGAAGCTGGTTGGCGCCTTTTTTATCAAAGATGTCTGCCAAGGCATGATATTTATCAGGGAGCAATGAATGGGTCAGAGTCTGTTAGGCAGATATCTCCCATTAATGCCCGGTATGAGGCATCTACAGTCAGTGCAAAGGGCTTGGTATCTTCGACCCATGCTAAGCACCAGCTTCTTCCCTGCAAGTTTGTGGCTGCACAGGGCTGAGGCAGGGGCCACTTACAGATTCATAGATGCTAGGGTCGGAAGGGACCTCAATAGATCATCGAGTCCGACCCCCTGCATGAGCAGGAAAGAGTGCTGGGCCTACATTACCCCAGCTAGATACACATCTAGCCTTCGCTTGAAGACCCCCAGGGTAGGGGAGAGCACCACCTCCCTTGGGAGCCCGTTCCAGACCTTGGCCACTCGAACTGTGAAGAAGTTCCTCCCAATATCCAATCTAAATCTGCTCTCTTCTAGCTTGTGGCCATTATTTCTTGTAACCCCCGGGGGGGCCTTGGTGAATAAATACTCACCAATTCCCTTCTGTGCACCCCTGATGAACTTATAGGCAGCCACCAGGTCGCCTCTCAACCTTCTCTTGTGGAGGCTGAAAAGGTCCAGTTTCCCCAGTCTCTCCTCGTAGGGCTTGGCCTGCAGGCCCTTAACCATACGAGTGGCCCTTCTCTGGACCCTCTCCAGATTATCTGCATCCTTCTTGAAGTGCGGCGCCCAGAATTGCACACAGTACTCCAGCTGCGGTCTGACCAGCGCCCGATAGAGGGGAAGTATCACCTCCTTGGACCTATTTGTCATGCATCTGCTGATGCACGATAAAGTGCCATTGGCTTTTCTGATGGCTTCGTCAGAGAGCAGCCACGAACAGCCCTATAGTCCCAGGCCAGAAGCCCCTGCTAAGCAGGGGCTTCCAGCTGGGGGTGGTAGTGCCAGGTGGGCCCTGCTGTTACAGGAGCCTGCTGGTGCTTCCCCTGGGTCCTACCGCCTCTGGTTCCTGTCATCCTTGACAGGAGCAAGGGCAGATGAATATTAATTTTCTAAATTTTTTAGGGGCCCTGCGGGCCAAATAGAATGGCCTGGTGGGCCGGATGCAGCCTGCAGGATGTATTTTTCCCACCCCTGCTCTAACCCTAAGAAAAACAGCACCTCGATAATGGGATAGCTTTGGTTATATTAACTATGGAGAAAAAATATCATGTCTAATAAATAAACTGTGTTTAATATTTTAAAAGTAATTAGGTTGATTAACTCCTTATCTTACTCTTTACCATTTATGCTGTTGATTTAGACCCTGATTCTGCAGACCCAAGAACACCCTACACTGTACACATAACTGTCTCACTGTAAAGTACCAGTGGCACAGGTAGAGTTAGACATATGCATACATTTTTGCAGGATTGGGACTGGGTTTCTTTGTTTGTTTGTTTTTTGTTTTTTATAGTATACATCTCCTCTTGAACCATGTCCATAAAATAGTTAACTAGAACTTTTACTCTCTAGTCTAAAACTGCCCATAAAAATTGTTCAAAAACATGAATCAGGTTATTCCTCTCCTCCCCACCCCACAACCCGAACAACCCTCAAAGCAAAATTAGTTTTAAAATAGTAAAAAATAAAAATAAGAACTCCTGCATAAATTTTTACCTATCATCTGGTTTTGAAGTCCTTAGGGTCCACGTTTTCAAGCTTTTTTTTCTGGCTCCATGAGGGTTCAGAATTTACTTTCCTTTTTTAAATGAAAGCTGAGAGTCTCATGTGACCATCCAGCTATAAGTGCTGGGGCTTTAAGAAAAACACCAATTAACATGAGACATTTGAAAAAATTGCAAGAACTGACAATACTGTGTTTGGGCTCACAACACTTCAGGGGAATGTTTATATGCTGTCTGCTTATTCCTCAGCCCCCACATTGGAAACATTTTGTTTGCATTTCAAAACACTTCATGGAAGTAAATTGCATTCCAATTAGACTTCCTAAAACACTGTTAACCATCTGTGACCTTTATTTATTTATTTATTTATTTATATCTGTGGACTTCTTTCTACAATGCAACTACTGCCAACACAGATATACTAACTAGTGTGTTTTAGGATCCCAGGCATCTTCACTTGAGGTACCAGTTATTTCTTTAGCATGACATCTCATGGAGAAATTGGGGAGGGAGTTTAGAAAGGAAACACAAAAGCAAAGGAGGTACTGTGCAGTAAAAAAATCCAGTATATCCTGGTTGGGTGCTGCTTTCCTTATATATAGAACAGTGGAGACTTTTCAATCATTTGTACCACTGGCAATCAAGCTTGAAGGGAATTTTCTGAGCTTCAACAGAAAATGAGAGAGAGAGTTCAATTTAATGAAAAAGCAAGAAATAAAATGAAAGTGTTATAATGTTAAAAAAAAAAAAAAAAAAAAAAAAAAAGGGTTGAAATGTGTGCTACTGAAAGGTGCTTCATGCCCTCCTATTAAAAGAAGCGTCAAGAGTACCGCATGTGTACATTTTGTTTTCATTCTGTGGATGGTCTCTGATGAGATGGAATGTTGCAATTCTGTTGTACCCATGACAGTACAGGGAATATGCAAGAAGCATGGTTTGTTTAGTTGTATCTTTTATGGGACCACCTTTATAGCTTAGAGGGATGTTAAAAAAAATGGGGGCACAGAAGGCCCTTCCCTCAGTTCTGAGAAAAAGACAGATACAGCTTAAGCTAAATACCAGTTAGAACAAGTGTCAGCAACCTACAGCTAGCAGGTGAGATACAGCCTGTGAAAGTTTCATCTGGCATGCAGTGGTGGTGGTAGGACACAAATCAGTGGATCATGGCAGCACCTGAGTCGCATGTCGTGGCCCACTATTGGTAAAAGGTTGCTAACCCTTGAATTGGGGTATTTACTTCTGTTTAACCCCACTATATAAATTAAAGGGATTGTTGAAAAAAAAGGGAAGTGACCTGAAAAGAAAAAAAAAAAAAAAATTACCAGAAGTAGTTACAGGCCAAGTATAAAACAGTTAAAACCCATACATTTAATTATGTTTTAAAAAAAATTAAATGAGCCCATTCAAAGGAAAGAGGACCATTATCACCTGGTGGAGCAATGAATGGTAAAAACAGGTAGCAGGTAAGTTGTAATATGCCATAAGCTTGTTGTCTATTTAAGGTAATTATTTTTGATGTCCAGGAAAATTATGAATTTTTGTTTCCAGATTTATCTTTTTTAAAGTAGTGGATAGTTTCACTGGAGGACAGGACTAGTGAGATTAGACAGGGAGACTGTTCTGTAAAAACGTGTTCTTTCACTGGTCACTATATATTTCTGTCTTCTTTCATTTTTTGTGTCGGGGTACAACCAAGGTTGCAAGTCAGGGTTCACAAGATGAGGATCGATAATATCTAAATCCAGAAGCCAAAGCTGGGGATCACAATACCAGGTGTCAGTCTGAGTCTGATGCATCACACCAGAGGTCAAGCGGGTCTGTGGTCAAGGCTAGGCTACAGAGGTCAGGACCCAGAGAACCAATAAGCAGGAGTGAGGTAATGGAGTCCAAGACACGAACAAGGCTGGAGGGCTGGCAAGAAAATCTAAGGAAGAGGTGGAGAGAGAGGTTCAGAACCAGGAGATCCAAGACAGGAACAGGAGTCAGGCAAGGAGGTTCACAGCAGGGACAACGGGAGAAGCACTGCAGGGACAAAGCTCTACATAAAGTAGAGCTCCCAGGTCACTTGATCCCTTGTTAGGAACCTCAAAGGAGGGCCCAAACTGAGCTGGAGCAGGTACATGTCTAGTTTCCTGGCAGCACCATAGCCTAGTTCTCTGTCTGCAGGTGCCATGGAGTGGGGCTTGAATTCCAGGGACCTTGAGAGTTCATTCTGAAGTATGTGGTTTAATTTCACCCACATGGCTTTCATGACCAGACTGGATTAAATTAATCTTACCACATCATTGTACACTGTATGCATGATGAATTATGAGGCTTTTTAGTAATATTTCTGTTTTAACTGCATTCATGTTGTAGTAATATTGAAGTGCCTTAGTTTTCCTGACTAGCTTCTAAATAAGCAAAGAAGGGTTAAGAGAGTTCCTGCCTTCCTAAAGTCAGCCTTTTGGATGAGAGGAGATGGATCTCCAGCATCAACAGAGAATCAATAACCTTGTTGACACTTCAACAAGGTGGGATTACAGGTGACACCCAGGCAGCCTCTAGGGAAGAAAAAGAAATAAAGATAATGATCTGATGGACAGAACAGCTTGTAAAGGAGGGCCACTGGCTAATGATGGGAGAGTCAGAAGTAAGGGAACAGCCAGGCTACTTTGGGGTACTCTGGCTGTGCAGACTAGAGAAAGAACAGCGGAGATAGCTTTGGGGTGCTTGGGGCTTTCGTGGGCTAGACTGGAGACCAAGGACTGCCTAACCCTTTGGGTGGGATCTTTTTGGTCTGTGGCCTCTTTCCAACTAAAAGCCCTCACTGCAAAGAAACTGTCTGCTCTGATGCTCTGACCTTAAGGGTGGAATTCTCCCTGTGCACTGCTCCCTATCAAGGGATTAAGTTATTTTCTCAGGAGCTAAACTAGAAGGAAGCTCTCTAAAACAGGGGTACAGAGAAGCCAAGGGAGTGTCTGGGATTAAAAGACCAACCTCAGAGTCTGACTATGCTTCCAGGGAACTGTCAGAGTGAACAGACAAGGCTGTAGAGGCAATTAAATGGTGAGCTGACCACCGCTTTGGAATCCAATTCATTTACAATACTTGAGCGTGGAATCCGGTGCATACAGACATTTCAGGGCTCAGTGTTTTACCAAAATAGAGGTTCTCTCTCGTGGACAGTTCCAGCTTGCCTTTAGCATGTGCTAAAAGAGGTTATATTATAATATATAACTTTGTTTTACAATGGGTAATAATAGCAGCCAATGATAAGACCTATCAGACTACTGAAGAAGCAAAGCTCTAAGTCAGATGAGTGCAAGATGTGAGATCTTGACAGTGTATCTCTATAAAATGTTTGTAAAACAAAAGACGTGTTTTGTTCGGACTTAAGCATATTTTTGTTCCCTATCCTAGAATGTCAAGATTTACTAGACAAAACAATATTGTGAGCCTCCATGAAAGCAGAACTTTTACATCCTATGATGTTTGTAGCCTGTGAAAAAATACACATAAATGCAACTAATCCAAATTTTAGATTAAAAAAACTCATATGAAAATATTTGTGTTATTAATTTTTCCCAGAAAAAAGATTTGTTTACATAATAATACTTTCCTTCATATTCCCCCTACTGTTATTGAAAGTATTTGAATTTTATACATGGTTTCTCACACTTTAGCACCACATCCCAAATCATCTTTCTGCTTGATCATGCAGTAAAGGCAAAGTTTATACTTATGAGACATGGGAATAAAATTGTAGTAATTTTCATAGTATTAACAAGTTTCAACCTCGTATGAGTAACCACAATACCAATAACTTTTAAACAGCAAAGGAAGGGAACAACCTTTCATTTAAGAAAATATAGGTAGCAGGGTTACGGCTTTGCTGCACACATTGCTTCTCTAGCTCCCATTTCACTATCCAGTCCTCATCTTTAAACTCCCCAGCCTCATGACTCCCACTCACCCCAACCTAGAAGCCTGTCTTAGCTCACCAGTCCTCTACTGCAAGTCACAGTTGTGCAGGTCTGGGACAGTCAGAGAAGGCTTTTAGCTTGAACATGTGACTGCTCTAAACTGGTGTGAACATTAACATCAATCAACATTTGAGGACGTTAAAGTGTAATGTGTAACAAAGCCCTTAGGTGTTAAGAAACATATCAAGACATAAGAAATACATGCAAGTTGTATTTACCTCAGCCTGGATTTAAATTTTTAAGTTTTGTGTATTTGAAAATCTCTCTTCACAGAGCAAATGTAAAGAAAGGTAACTATGAATTCTAATAAATTGACTTACATATCCAAAACTGATAGTGTTTCATAAGAGAAAGAGGCTTTTTATTTTGTTATTCAATTTTAAATAAATCCTTTCCTACAGTATGGAAATCTCAACAAGACATGCACAGTATAATTTATGGTCTAGGGCAGATTTGTCTAACTTTTGTGTGGCCAGGAGCAGCATGCCCACCAACCACGTCACGTGGAGCCATATGCCCCCCAGACTGCATGCCACTCAGGCTGCACACTGAGCTGCACCATGTGGGCCCACTCCCCTCTGCCATGCTGTGTGGTGGGCACCACTACCCCCATGTCACACCATGCCCGTACCCACAGGCCCCCCAAAACTTTCCTCTTGGGGATGTCTGCAAAAGAAATTAAATCCGGTTCACTGATTAACAAGTCTACCTAAGTGAAGGAGCAATCTGGTCAGACCCCCCTCACCCCCAGTTATGATTTTCAAATCTTACAGAGCGGCTCTCGTCTCTTATGGAGAGGCTCAGTTCCCACCCCCCGCCCCAAGCTCCTCCTTAATTCGCACCCTGGGAGTAGAAGCAGGAAGCAGAAGCTGAAGGAAGGAGGGAGAGCTCAGAGACCCCAGTAGAAGTAGCAGGAGAATGATTCACAGATGTTACAGTTGAAAGGGACCTCAGTTGGTCATGGAGTCTGACCCCCTGCTCTGGGCAGGAAAGAGCACTGGGGTCAGACAACCCCAGCTAGGTGCTTGTCCAGTCTCCTCTGGAAGACCCCCAAGGTAAGGGAAAGCACCTCCTCCCTTGGAAGCCCATTCCAGATTCTGGCAACCCCTACTGTGAAAAAGTTCTTTCTAATGGCCAACCTAAATCTGCTCTGTCAATTTGTGACCATTGTTCCTAGTTACTCCAGGGGCTGCCCTAGTAAATAGAGCATCTCCTATTCCCTGCTGCCCTCCCAATGAATTTATAGGCAGCCACAAAATCTCCTCTCAGCCTTCTCTTGCAAAGGCTGAAGAGATCTAGGTCCCTCAGTCTCTCCTCATAGGGCCTTGCCTGCAGACCTGTGAACATAGGAGTGGCCCTCCTTTGAACCTCTCAAGATTCTCCACATCCCTCTTGAAGTGCTATGGCCAAAACTGGACGTGGTACTCCAACTGTGGCCTGACCAGTGCTGCATACAGGGGGAGTATCACCTCTCTGGACCTGTTCATCATGCATCTGCTAATGCATGATCAAGTGCAGTTAGCCTTGTTGATCACTTCATCACATTGACTCATGTTCATCTTGGAGTCAACTATGACTCTGAGATCCCTTTTTGCTGCTGTGTTGCTGAGAAGGTCATCCCCCAGCCTGTAAGTGTGTTGGTGGTTCTTTTTGCCCAGGTGCAGCATGTTGCACTTGTCTTTACTGAACTGCATCCTATTTCGTTCTGCCCATTTTTCCAACCTGTCCAGATCTGACTGGATCCATTTCCCTACTCTCTGGTGTGTTAATTTTACCCCATAATTGGTATCAAATGATGTGGGGAGCACAGCCTAGACTGGGAGCCTTGGAACCGCAGAGAGGGTGCAGTGGATCATATGCATCCCCCTTCAAGATCACACAAGAATCAGCCAGGACTTTAAAATCCATCCCCCACTCAAACCAGGCTCAGCAGGGATAGAAGCAGTGGCACTGGATGGGTTGCCTTTTCCTGTGTTGTCCCAGCTCCAGTGTTCTCTGACAACCTGGGGCCAGGGGCAGGGAAATGGAACAGTTCCTCATACAGCCACATAGAGTGAGGCAGGAGCAGCTGGGACATCAGATCTCCCTGACCCATTCCATATTCCCAGAGGAGTGAATGGGGGGTGGGGGAGGGAGTAGGAAGGGAGGGGATGTGTCGTGAGCACAGATTGCAAGGTAGGGGTGCCGAGAGTAGGGGAGGGGGGAGATTCTTACTTGAGTCAGGGACTTAAAAGTATCCCCCCACATCACCTGCTGCTCCCGCAACATGATCTGCCCATAGAGGGGCAGGGGACAAGGCTGGGAATTAGGGGAGGGGATGCAGCTACCGCTGCAGTACCAGTCCCTGCTCTTCCATCACACCCTTCCTCATCCCCCTCTCCCTTTTAAAATCTCGGATCAACCCATGACAGCAGGTTAACCCCTTGGGGGCTGTATCTAAATCAGCCTTTTCGATAGCCCTGATCTAAGGAAAACAAGTCAGTGTTGCACATATGGACTGGATCATTCTGTAAATGGATCACTACTTTTAATCCAGAATTTAAGGCTTTAGCAAAAATGATGACGATCATGATTTGATGACTAAATTAATTAATTTACATTTCTCAAAAAAAAAAGTGAAGTTCTTTACTTCCTAAGCCTTGGAAGTATGCTAAAATTGAGAGAGCAAGTCTTTTCATTAGGTCTACTTTCATACATGTTATTTTAGCTAGCGAGTATATAAGTTAAACCTTAAAATTCTTATATCACTTTATGGTTTTACTTCCTGTGTAAGATCGTCCTCTTAGATAAAACTTCATGGCAGTGTTTCTAAGTCATGTAATTTTCATTTTCGCTTTCATTTAACACCCTTCTCCTCCCTTCCTGATTGTGAAAAATGTTTATTTTATCCTTTTAAGGGCATACAGGAGGACTTTCATTTAAAAGAGACAGTTGTAAAATAAATGGCTTACATTTTTGGAGTGTTAATGAGTGCAGACATATACACAGAGGCTCTAGACTGGCAACAGTATTTAGTGTGTAGTGGTGTTATGGAGGTTACAATTGCAGAACTGTCCCTGACCAGTGAACTCCTACTGGAACAAAAAAAAAAAAGGAAAGAAAAAGAACTGTTGAAAGTTCATGCACCCCTATTACACATTCATTTTAATTAAACAAAGAGATTATACAGACTTTGCTGACAAGGATTATCAAAATAGAATGGCACCACCTGCCCCTTGCAACCCCATTAATTAGCAGAGATCTGAGGTGCCAATTAACACAAAGAAATGGGAGGGATGAGTAAACACAGTTTCTGGCAAATTTGAGAATTAACTCTTTCAGCTCAAGTCCCACAACTTTATGAACAACCCTGATGCATTTGCTATAGTAATCAAGTGATCTTCCACATAAAAAGACTAAATTACATTCTGCTTCTTCGGGCTTCCTTGAATTTTCTAAAGAATGATAACTGTGACCCTATTTTAAGTAACTCGCAGAATAAACATGGTGTAAAAAATTGTGTGGTCCTTGTCTAGTGCCCAGAGTTACATAAACTATGCGAAAAACTGCCCAAAGGGATAAATGGATTTGTTACCAATTCATAGTACAATATTTTCCTTGCTCTCTTACAGACTTTATATGAACTTAACCTAGTTATTTCACACTGATCCAGTTTTAGACTGAAGTGAACAGAAAGACACTCACTAAGTGTATGTACATGAGACACTTTATGGCAAAGTAGCATAGTTTACTGCACAGTAAGCATGTGCATCTACACATGCTTAATGCACAGTAAACCTTACTAATCACGAGTACATTTGTTAGCAGCAAATGCAAGTAGCAAATTTACTTGCAGTTACTAACTGTGCAGTAGTGCTCACGTAGACACCTGACCGGGAGCAAATCTGCTCCCGGTCAGCCACCCACCAGGGGGTGGGAGATTGCTGGTGGAGCCTGCAGCAGGTAGCTCCCAGGGGCAGGAAGCAGAGCCCAGGTGGGGACTATGCCCACCTCCCCACACACACACTCTGGCAGCAGGGCGCTCCAAGCCCCCTGCTCCAAGATTGCAATTGTGGAGCAGAGGCTGAGAGATCCCAGAGTTAGCTTTGTGGTTGTGGTGACCCGTGCTGGGAGATCCTTATCTCACAGCACTGACTCCATGGCCACAGGGACAGTGCCAGGAGATAAGAATATCTCCCAGTGCCAACCCTGCACCCATGGAGCTGGCCCTGGGAGCTCCCTGCTGGTAAGCCTGGAAAGTCTGATCCACACACAGCTCCACAATCACAGAACTGAGCAGGGAACAAGCTCTCCAGCCCCTGCCCCAGATCATGGAGTGGAGGCTGGAAACTGTCCCAGTCAGGGCGTGGCCTCTGCCCTGGACTGTGATCAGGCAACTGAGATGCAGGGTTTGGAAAGAGCTGCAGGAGAGGGGCAGGTGCCAGCCCCCTTCCCTTGTGACTAAACTGCTCCTGGATATAATGCACATGTAGACATACCCACTGGGTGCATCTACAAGTGCAGTTGACTATAGAGTAGATTAATTTGCTGTGCAGTGAAGTGTCACCACCTACACGTGCAGCAGTATTAGACCTAGTTAACTCTGCTGGAAGACAGTACTGTCAGTGATAGTACTATCTAATAATTGTGATTAAACACACATGTAGATGCTGACCGCAGATGCAATTTATGCCCAGTCAGCTCAGGCAGCTGAAAGCCAGATTCCTGCCTCCTGCCTAGCCATTCAGCTCTGCACTTCTGATATCCTCGTGCCCTAGCCAGCCTCTCTACTGCCCAATGCTACCATCCAGAGCCCGGGGCTGACCCTCTGTGCCCCCTGCCAGTCTTCCTCTGTCCCAACTCAAATTGTTGCTGTTCCAGGCACACATGTAGATCCTGTGCCTAAGAGCAGTTGACTCCAGCTTAAACTACTGCAGAGTTTATTGCTTCATATTAATTGTACATGTAGATGCACCAAGTTTACTGAGAGTTGATTCAGGCCCTTAACCTCTGTTATAGTGTCCTGCCATTACAAGCACAGAGATAAAAGGCCTGATTCAGAACTCTGGGCTGATCCCAGGTGAAAGGCCTCCAAGACACTTAAAACAGAAAATAGGAAAGAAGGGTACAACAGTACAAGTTCTCTGCTAAGGGATCTCAGTCTTCTTGCTATCCATGGAGGAGAGTCAAGCTCTCTCAGTATTTTGCAGGTTAATTAACTACTATTGTAAATGTGGTTTTAAACCTCTGAATGGTAGACACTAGGCCTTGTCGTCATTATTATAGTATAGGTTAGATTATCACACAGTCAAAATACAACTCTGCTTCACAGTTGCATGGGGGTCATTCAGCACACGTGAAACAACAAAAAAGGTAACTGCTTGCTTATATATACCCAGTTAAGACCCATGTGAATGACACCTTTTCCAAGGTCAACAGTTCTTATCTAATTAACTGCCTTCCACCACCACACACATTATACAGCAGTTAAGTAAAGGGCATGGAATGAAATACTGACTTATTTTTATTAAAATAAATGGAGAAGTTGGGTCAATTTTTGTTGTCAGTTTCAATGTAGGCTAAATTTGGTGTCACTGTTGTTTTTGTAAAGTGACTCCTGAATTATGCTGCCATTGTAGCAAAGCTCTCAGTTTTTCTCTTTTGTGTTTATTTTAAAATGCATTCCCTTCCCTTCCCCAACCATTTCTGACTTTTTCTCTCACTCTCTATTCCCTAGATAAGTGAGCTAAGATATAGGAAAAGCTTTAACATTTTATTTTAGGTAGTAAGTTTCATTTTTCTCTCCCCTCCTTGCAAATAACTGCCCTGCTATTTTGACATAGATATCCACTGTTTTATAAGTGATAATTACTATGTTTGTATTGATTTATTTTTACTGCTTTTATATTGTGTGATTACTGTTTTAGGCCTATATATGTAAATTAGCATAAGTCATGTCAGGTTTCCATTTTGTTTGTCAAGTCTCCATCCTGTCCCCAGGCCCGGCTACGTAACCCATGATTCACACCTATCTCTCCTATGTAACTTGGTTCCTGAATGAATGGGGACGAATGAGGGTGCTTGAGACACAATGGCAGTAGGTCTACAAATATCTCCCTCTGAACGAGCAAACCATCAACACCAATACTTGGACCAATGACCTACCCTTGGAACCACCCTCAGTATTTAAGAAACAAAAGATGAGGCAACTCCCCATTGTGCCAAGCTGCACATGATCAGTAAGAACACCTGGATCCCCCTGGAACAGGACCGACTTTGCCTGGACAGGCCCTCCCATAGGAGATCAGAGGTAGTCTGCGTCATAAAAGGGGTAAAGACTGACTCCTTGGGACACCCTTTCTATCTGGACCAGCACCATGCCACACTACATATACACCCAGAGGCCCTGCCAGCGACTCCCCTCTGAACAACACTTACTGGACAAGGACCCCTTTCCAGCCCAGACAGATGGCTATCACTCCCCACCCCCTCTTCAACCAAGGACTTGGACTCTGCTTCTCTTTCCTACCTGGACTCAGCCTTTTCACTGAGTCTCTTTCTCCTGGTGTGGGTGTCTCCAATAACTTCATGGGGCTGTTAGTGTGTTGTCTGTGTAATAAAACTGTTATTTGGACCCCTAAATTGGGTTTTGCTTTACTGTGGTTTGGCCCTGTTCCAATCTTTGCTCCTCACCCCTCTAACTTCTGTCTCATTTCTCCCTCTCCTACTTCTGGCTTACTGCCACCTCCAACACCTGTCCTGAGCTCCTCTCTGCCTCCAAACCCCCTGTTTCTTTGCCACTGTCTTATCCCCACTGCCTTTTCCTTTTCCTGAGCAACCAGGTTTCTGCCTCAGTTTCTTTCCTGGCTGTATCCTCCTTGCCACCACATATCTGCTCCTGCCCCCCGCCCCCCACATATCTCAGCTGTCTGCCTCAGTTTCTAGCCCCAGTCTACCTTAAGTAAACCCAAGCCTCACTTCCTCAGTCAGCTTCTCTGTAGTCCACTGGTACTAATTGTGCTTCTGGCAACTTTCATTCCGTATACTTTAACTCTCTCTCTTTCACCTGAACATTCCTCCAAGTATCCCAGGTACCCCAAGCACACATATACACAGTGTACCATCCAAGTTAGGAACTTACCTGTGTGTATGTGTATGAATTGGTGCGTGTGAGCGTGTGTGTGTGTGGCATTGTGTGCAAGATATATGAATTAGTGATCTGTGTCTAACTTGGGGGTGTATAGTGTATGTGCTTGAACTGGTGATAGGTATGGATGTGTATGTGCCTAGGATGGTTTGGATGTGTATCTGCCTGAGCTGGTAGTGCGTGTGTGTGTATGTACCTAATTGATTTTTGTGTTTGTATATGTGCAATTGTGTTACATCCTCCTGTCTAACAGTACAATATTGAGATCCTGAGAGTTGGCCATGGGGAAACACCATAACCAAGTGTAGAATTTGGTTCCTTACCTAGTCCTGTGTCTTCTTTGTAAATATTAAAATGTCTATGAAAAAAATACTTTCCATGACAGTACAGTAACATACTGATTGCAAGGGCAGATAGGTGACAATTTAGTTGATGAAATAAACAGTGATGCTATTCATCTGCAAGTGTCAGAAGCCTGAACAGAAAAGCTTTCAATTCACGTCCTCATTGTAAATTTCTATTTAAATTCCCAGTGAGTGCATCTACACTTGCCATTAAGGTGATATGATAAACTCTAGTGCAGCTTGCACTGCAGTCAGCTGCTTTTGGGTGCACCGTCTGCACATGCGCCCAGGACCACAGGAGTATAAACTGGGCTGGAACAACGCCAGGCATCTGGCAGTGGATGGGGGTGTCTGGGGAACAAGGGTGCTAAAGTGTGGGGCTAGACAGCAGGCAGCCCCCACACTTTAACACCCTCATGCCCCAGCCAGCCCTGGTCACTGACCAGATTCAGTCCATGTAATTACTTTGCTGTAGGGTAGTATGGCTGTGGGTAACCCCTACCAGTACTCCTGTATGGTGGAGTTAATTAATTTACTATGCTGTAATACCAGCACACGTGTAGATGGTGATGCTTTACTGTGAAGCTTGGCAGTAGAGCGTACGTGTAGATGCACCTAGTACCAACGCAGTTACATAAGTCATAGATTTCATAGACATTAGGGCTGGAAGGGACCTCGGGAGATCGAGTCCAGCCCCCTGCCCAAAGGGCAGGAAGTCAGCTGGGGTCATAGGACCCCAGCAAGATAAGCATCCAATTTACTCTTGAAGGTGTTCAATGTAGGTGCTTGAACCACCTCCACTGGCAGACTGTTCCAGACCTTGGGGGCTCGGACAGTAAAGAAATTCTTCCTTATGTCCAGCCTGAAACGGTCTTGCAGGAGTTTTTGACAGTTTGACCTCGTCATCCCTTGGGGCGCTCTGGTGAACAAACGTTCCCCCAGATCCTGGTGGTCACCCTTGATAAATTTATAGGTGGCCATCAGATCACCCCTGAGCCTACGCTTTTCCAGGCTAAAGAGTCCCATGGCTCTCAGCCTATCATCATAAGATCTGTTTTCCTGACCTCTGATCATGCGCGTGGCTCTCCTCTGGACTCTCTCAAGCTTCTCCACATCCTTTTTGAATTGTGGAGCCCAGAACTGGACACAGTACTCCAGCTGCGGCCTTACCAAGGCCGAGCACAAGGGGAAAATGACGTCCTGGGATTTGCTCGAGAAGCATCTATGGATGCAAGCCAGCGTTTTGGTCGCTTTACTAGCCGCAGCATCGCATTGCAGGCTCATGTTCATCTTGTGGTCAATGATGACCCCCAAGTCTCTTTCTTCTGTAGTGCTAATCAACGTAGCGCTGCCGAGCCTATAAGGGTGCTGCAGCTTTTTCCTCCCAAGGTGGAGAACCTTGCATTTTTCGGTGTTAAACACCATCAGGTTCTTGTCTGCCCATTTGCTGAGCTGTCCAGGTAAGCCTGGATCACCCACCTGTCCTCTGGCATGGATGCTTTGCCCCAAAGTTTGGTGTCATCGGTGAACTTGGCCAGTCCACTCCTGACTCCAATGTCCACATCGTTAATGAAGATGTTGAACAGTATGGGTCCCAGGACAGAGCCTTGAGGGACCCCACTGGTTACAGGGCACCACGATGAGTGACTGCCATCAATCACAACCCTCTGGGTCCGACCACGGAGCCAATTTCCCAGCCAGCGGATCGTGGTGGAGCCAAGGCCACAACTGGCCAGTTTGGCCAAGAGGTGATCATGGGATACCAGATTGAAGGCTTTTTTGAAGTCAACATATATGACATCAATCTCTTCTCCCTTGTCCAGGTGATAGGTCACCTGGTCATAGAAGGAAATGAGATTTGGTCAAACAAGACCTACCGACAACAATCCCGTGCTGACTATCCCTTAGGATGTTAGCCTGGGCCAGTCCATCAAGGATGGCCTCCTTAATAAACTTTTCCAAGATCTTCCCCAGGATAGAAGTCAGGCTAATGGGCCTGTAGTTAGCCGGATCCACTCTCCTCCCTTTCTTGAAGACCGGCACCACATTGGCCTTCTTCCAGTCTTCGGGCACTATACCAGAGCGCCAGGAGTTTTCAAAGATCCGTGCCAGGGGCTGGGCTATGTCGCTCGCCAGCTCCTAGAGTACCCTGGGGTGCAGATTGTCAGGGCCGGCTGACTTGAAGATATCCAGCTTCTCAAGGTGTTCCTTCACGAGGTCAGCGTTGATGGAGGGTAGGGGATCCCCCTCACCCAGATTTCCGTCCCATAGCAGGCATGGGCACCCCATGGGACTGATGAAAGACTGACGCAAAGTACCTATTTAATAGGTTGGCTTTTTCCTGGGCGTCAGTTGCCCCATCTGGTTTAGCAGGGGTCCAACATTGCCTTTCCTTTTCCTCTGGCTCCCCACATATCTGAAAAAGGACTTTTTGTTGTCCTTGATGCCTGAAGCTAGTTGGAGTTCAGTTGCAGCCTTGGCTTTCCTGGTTTGCTCCCTGCAGGACCAGACCAGTGCAGAATAATCCTCCTTGGAGGTGAATCCCGTCCTCCATCCTTTGTAGGCTTTCCTTTTTAGCCACAGGAGGTCCGCTAGGTCCCTGGAGAGCCAGGGGGGCTGCTGTGCCTTCTTGCTGCCTTTCCTCCATGTTGGGATAGATTTAGCTTGTGCATTGAGGATCGCTTCCTTGAGAAGCAACCACTCTTCTTGAACTCCCATCTCCCTGGGGTCATGGTCCCTGAGGGCCTGACTGACTAGCCTCTTGAGCTTGTCAAAGTCGGCTTTTCTGAAGTCAAGGACTTCTGTGTTGCTGACTGACTTGCCAGCTTTACGGTGGATGGTGAAGGTGATCAGCTCGTGGTCGCTGTCACACAGCTTCCCATCGATCACTAGGTCGCCGATTAGGTCGTCCCCCATAGCCAGTACCAGGTCGAGCAGCGCTTTGCCTCTCGTTGGCCCATAGACTTCTTGAGTCAGGTAGAGGTCATCCACGCACGAGAGAAAGCTTTGCGACCGCTCGGATTTTGCTGAGTGATCTTCCCAGGAGATGTCTGGGTAAGTGAAGTCACCCATGACCACCAAGGTCCTGGAGCAAGCGGCCTCAGTCAGTTCCCGGGCGAACTCCTGTCAAGCTCAGGACTTTGAGTGGGAGGTCTGTAGTAGACTCCCACCGTTGTGTCCCCTGTACCGCATTCCCCACGAATTTTTACCCAGAGGGTCTCTAGCTGTCCATGCCGGTTGCCAACATCAGCTTGCAGGGACATGTAGCTTTTCTTCACATAGAGAGCTACACCCCCGCCCCTTTTGTCAACACGATCCCTCCTGTACAGGGTATAGCCCTCTATACCCGTGGTCCAGTCATGGGTGGAGTCCCACCAGGTCTCCGTTATCCCAATGACATCATATTTCTTTGCACTGAGCAGGAGGATGAGCTTCTCCTGCTTGTTGCCCAGGCTCCTGGCATTAGTGTACAGGCAGGCAAGTGTGCCCTTGGGGGCTCTTGCCTTGCCCACAGATTGTGCCAGGGCTGGGGCAGGGGTGGGCTCCCTTAAGTGCCTTGGTCCGCTGGCTTTGCAAGGGTTGCTCAGCGGGCCAGCAGTGGCAGTCGTCCCCCCATCCCCCAGCGGGCTTAGTTCAAAATTGCAATTTCTGTTTCAACCATTACATAAACACAAAACAAGTTTTCTGAAGTTTCACTGCATGCAGTGTATTAACTTTCAGTTACAAAATGCTGTTTGAGGAGGCGGCATTCAACAGCTTTTATTGCCTGGCAGTCAGGGGTTAGAGGTTCAGTTCCACATCATAAGATTTCTCTTCTGCTGTACAATGCCTGGAGAAGAGAAATAAACCAGAGGAGGAACACATTTGCATCCAAAGAACTAGCAGCATACTAGCAGTGCTCTGAATTGCTGAAATAAAAACTCATCACAACAGTTAACTCAGTAAGGTCTCCACATACCTGTGAGGTGTGAAAAGTCCAGTATAGCTCATCATAATACATCAGGATTGAGTTCATCTTATCAAATGGGTCTTTGAGTGTATTGTGAAGTAATTTACCAAGTGAAAAAATTATAACCATTTTCCACATCATTTACTTCAACAGTAGCTATGTGATGTCAATAGTTTTAAACATTTAATTAGAAACACCACGTGTTTTATGCTCTACTAATTACATAAAATTGTATGCAATAATTTTCTTCCCATTGAAAGAAAGCTTAAACAGCTGTTAAAACTCTAATTGGACGAATGCTTTCACACAGTGCATTTGATTCAGAGCCAAGTAAGTCTTTCCCCAATGGCGAACAGAGTTTTCCAATATTCATAAAGGGATTGTAAACACATGTCAATCTGTAGACTAGAATTTAGCCAAGGAAAGAATTTAAAACATTTATTTTGTCCGTCACCTTTAGAAAGCAAAAAAAAAGTATAAAATAGAATTCAGAAGATGTTTAATTATATTAGGCTTTTAATTTTTGCCACTCCAATATTTACCTCAAAAAGTTGACTTTAATATGATAGAGGTTGTGCATGTCCAAACATTTTTTTTTTATAGTCATTTACAACCTGATTCCTAGACATTAGGGCTGGAAGGGACCTTGAAGATCATCAAGTCCAGCCCCTTGCCCCAGGGGCAGGACAAATCAACACATTTTCTGATATCAAAACTGCACTACAAATGTTATCATATGTGGTTACACACAGGTACTTGCTGCCTGCTGCTTCATGCAAACTGTTTCCTGGGATGCCACATTTCCTGGACACATGGAAGGAGCCACCCCAGCCCCAGTGCGTGTTCAGGGGGGCAGCAGGATATGCCATGGTGAGTGGCATGGAGCAGGTACAGGGCACACTGGAGCTGTGAGCTAGTGGTGAGGAGGTGCAACAGAGCGCACAGGCTCTGGGCTGTTGCGGACCAGGGGTGGTTGTCGACCAGCTCAAGGTGGTGTGTGCAGGGCCTCCCATGAGCACCCCACGATGCCTTCAAACCCTCTCTCACAAACCCCCCAATCACACTCTTCCCCACACACGATCACAAACCCCACAAACAACACACCCGCCCACATCCTCCCCCCACGCTCACACCTGCGTGCCTCTGGTGAGAGCCCCACTCACTGTTACTCACACCTCCACCACACATATACACCCACCACACATACACACCCATACACACACCTCCAGCCACCCTCCCCTCCACATACCTCCCCAACCCCCATACCCATCCACACATACATGCACACATCCCCACAACCCCCCATACCCACCCACCCATATCCACAGATACCCTTACATCCCCCCATATCCCACATACATGCACATCTACACACACATATCGGCAGCCCCCACCAGACCCCATACCCTCCCGCCCATACCTAGAGGGGGTGGAAGGCGGGGGCTAACAGGGCTCAGCGCCCCAAACACAGGACAGCAGCAGGCAATTGCTTTAGGACATCCTGGCCGCAGGGAGCAGTGGGGGAGGGGCGGGCCTGCTGAGCTACCGTACACACTTGCAACCAGGATTGCAACCGGCCCAGCCACAGGCAGGTAAGTTTCTTTTAATTTGTTTTTTTCATTTCCATGGGCTTGGGGGGAGGGCAGATCAAGACCCCCACAGTGTAGGAGAGTGCCGGGTAAGGGAAGGATGAATCATTCGCCCCTGCCCCTGGCCAGGTCCAGGGGGCAGCTGGAGCTGGGAGGCAGCCAAGGCAGGTGCGGCATCTAGGGCTGGCATGGTCAGGGCCAGGAGGTGGCTGGGACAGTGCACTGCGGCACCCGGCACTGCTGCTCTCCACCTTGGCCCTTTCCCCTCCCCCCTTTGACTTTCCCACGGGGGGGCCTTGTATGCGTGCATGTGTGCACACGCACACACACAGCCCCCACAAATTTTCTTCTTCCTCTGCCTATGCCTGTACCCCACTCCCCAACAACGTACAACAGTAAGACTTCATTTTGAGTTATTATGGAATCACTTCTATATACACAGTGCCAATGCACACAAATCAAGGCAAAAATATTTTTTGATAGTAAAATTTAAATATATTATAGAACAGAGGTCGGCAACCCTTGGCACATGTGCGACGGAGCCCAGGCAGCTCCCAGCAGGGCTCGCAGTGTCCCAGCTGCCTGCTTGGAGCAGCCCAGGATCCTGGCTGGCAGCAGTTCCCCAGAGCCAGGGCCAGCTGGAGCCAGGAGGCTCAAAACAGCTGTGCTGGGCTCCTGCATCAGCTCCGCACCAGCGTGTGCAGGCACACCTCGGAGCGGGCAGTGGGGGAGGGGCCTGAGGCAGCACTGCGCCGTTCTCTCCCCAGTTCCTGGCATGGAGGTGATGAGCCCGGCACAGCTGTTTGTAGCCAGCCTGAGCTCTGGGCAGCTGCAGCAAGCAGCGGGCAGAGTGCAAACAGCTGCACCAAGCTGCACAGCTCCGGCATCAGCTCCATGCCAGTGGCCACTGCACACGCACCTCAGGGCGGACTGCACTGTTCCACTGCCCGCTCCAAGGTGCGCCTGCTGCGCCGGTGCGGAGCTGATGCCCAACACAGCCGTTTTGAGCCTCCCAGCTCCAGCTGGCCCCGGCTCTAAGGAGCTGCTGCCAGCCAGGATCCTGGGCTCCTTCCAGCAGGCAGCCGGGACACTACAAGCCCTGCTGGGAGCAGCCCAGGCTCCAGCAGCTACCCAAAGCCAGGGTAGCTGCTGGCAGCCACAGAGCCTGGGCTGTGGGGTGGGGGGCAGGGACTTTGGGTGGTGGGCAAGGGGCACAAGCAGGGCATCCTACCAGGTATCCCTTGCTCTCATTTTGTTTTTTTGTCATGCTGGCACTCCAGCACCTTCTGAGATAGGCATTGTGATGTTTTTCGGCACTCCAGCCAAAAAAAGTTGCATACCCCTGTTATAGAAGTTTAATTTTTACTATACAATTTTTTTTTCCTGGTTCCAAGATGGCGAACCCCCTTCCCAAAAAGAGTACTTCTGGGGGCAAGGCAAGGGACTTGCAGTGGCAAAGCTCACAGATTAGGGGCTGGGACTTCTGGTACCAAGATGGCAACCAGGGAGCATGATGCTTGTCAAGGGGTGGGGCTACCCTTGCAGCCCTCCACAGTTCACCAAACCTTAAGTGGTCATGCACCAGAAATAATTGTCCGCCCCTGCCCCAGACCCTTGCAAAGGCAGTAGTAAGACTGTTACTTCATTACTATAAGTAGATCCTTATATAAGTTCTTGTAAATAAAGTATTGTTTTCATATCACACGCCTCAAACTACTGCCAGCAGTTAATTTGCTGCTTCAGGTACAAGTTACAGTGCTCAATCAATACCTATGGCTGCGCAGACAGTGAACATGGAATTCTGCCATTTAAGGTTTCTTCACCCAGACGCAAGGAGTGCCATCTTGGTAGTTATATGGTATGAACTATGTCTCCAAGTGTGCTTCTTTTCCAGTGAAGAAAAGAGTTTCCCACCTTGAGGCATGAACCCGGGGCGGGGAGGGCGTGACTTTTGGGAGGAAAGGTGCATGTTGTGCAAGAAAATACAGTAGTTATTTAGCACGTTCAGCAATGAATTATTCAACTTGTTAACTGAGTATTTATGAAAATATACAATTGTATAATTTTAAAATGCAAGGAGTTTACTTGTTCACAAAACAATTGTAATATACCAATCTGATCATCAATTTTAATTTTAAAAATAATTACTTCATTCACTTATCCTGTGCCTATTTTTGTACAGTCGTTACCCATCATTAGATTTGCACCTGCTTTCCCTAATAACCCTTTCTCCCAAGACAAGCACGTTTTCTCACATAAATTCTTATAACATCATTGGGGCAACTCTCTGTACATGTTGGAAAGGTGCTACGGGATCTAATACATGATCATATGTGCACGGCAGAAAGTGTGATTGTATGAATCATGCATTAGATCCCATTCCACCTTGTTGCCGAGGGGGGAGGGGGAGCAAATCCAGGCTCCAGGAGTTTCGTGAACCCATGAGCCTAGGGATCACAGCTGCCTCAATTCCTGGACATCATGCACCCCCACAGTTGGGAGCCCTGTCAATTGGCAGGGCTCCCAGCCACAGGTGCAAACTAAAGCTTGATAGCAACTGGCTATAAAGTTAGTACACAGTATCAAGGTCTAACTTTACAGCTGGTTGGAGCCTTTTAATGTGTGATCTGTGATTTAGTTACATATTTACTTGTAAGTGCGGGTACTATAGTGCACATATGTACAGACTTGCTTAGAAACTGGATATAAATTGAAACAACGGAGGCTGAAACAGTAATAACAAGTACATAAAGATATTTAACTTACTAATTTTCCTGGTGCAATGTCACAGTTTACAGAAGTCTTGGCTCTGAATGGTAACCAGTCATACAATTTTCCACTAAGATTTAAATTATGAAGTGGCAATCTTTCTAAAAAACACATATGGAGTGAAATGGATGTCTCAGCAACCTTATCTTATGCCTGGTAACTGAGGACAGTGTTCTAATATTAGTTTTTATGTTATGTTAAACTTGTATACCCCCAAATTAGGCATTTAAAGAAGACTGGCCTTAATTTCACCCATACGCCACTGAAGCCAGTCAAAATAGCGTTCAGTAGTTACAGAAATTAATCCAATTTTCACAAATGCTGAATATTAGCAATCCTACTGACATAAGTGGAAATTAGTAGGTTGAAAACAGGCATTAAAATATGCATTTAGAACTCTAAATTCAGGCACCTACTATAGTTTCATAGTTGACAGAGTCCAAAGTGACCTAAGCAGATCATCAAGTCTGACCACCTGCCATGGGCAGGAAAGGATGCTGGGGTCAAATGACCCCAGCGAGGTGACTGTCTAGCTTCCTTTTGAAGACCCCCAGGGTAGGGGCGAGCACCGCTTCTATTGGAAGTTGATTCCAGCTCCTAGCCGCTCTGACTGTGAAGTAGCGCCTCCTGATGTCTAGCCTGAATCTACTCTGAGTCAACTTATGGCCGTTATTCCTTGTAACTCCTGGTAGTGCTCAGGGGAACAGTGTCTCTCCCACTGCCTGCTGGTCCCCCTTGGCAAGTTTATAAGCAGCCACCAGATCCCCTCTCAGCCTTCTCTTGTGGAAGCTGAACAGGTTCAGGTCCCATACCCTCTCCTCATAGGGTGTACCTTGCTGCCCCTTGATCACGCAAGTGGCCCTCCTCTGGCCCCTCTCGATGCTATCCACATCCTTCCTGAAGTGTGGCACCCAGAACTGGATGCAGTACTCCAACTGCAGCCTGACCAATGTCACATAGAGGGGGAGGATCACCTCCCTGGACCTGCTCGTAATGCATCTATGGATGCATGACAAGGTGTGGTTAGCCTTCCTAACTGTGTCCCCACATTGGTGGCCCATGTTCATCCTGGAATCAATAGCAACTCCAAGATCCTTTTCTGCCTCTGTGCTGACAAGAAGGGAGTTCACCATCCCCTATCTTCCCATTCTCCATTCCATCATCAAACTACACCAGATATAAATATTGCTGTAAATTTTTCAGGTATCACCATTAATCTAGATATCAAGTGTGGATCACCTTCGGTAAGTAATGTGGGAACTTAAGAAAATTAAATATGAAGCTAGCATTCAATATACAGAGCAAAGTTTACTGAGTTACCCAACAAATTATGAGAAT
Organism: Crocodylus siamensis; assembly: GCF_052110815.1. Classification (NCBI taxonomy): domain Eukaryota; kingdom Metazoa; phylum Chordata; order Crocodylia; family Crocodylidae; genus Crocodylus; species Crocodylus siamensis. The sequence continues at coordinate 151,805,245 of NC_143396.1, read as the reverse complement.
TCAGTGCAAAAAATTATGCACCTAAAAACAAACAAACAAACAAAGCACCTTTCCTGAAACATCTTTGGTAACAGTAATAATTGGTAAAATTGGAAAGGAAAGGCCCAACTAAACTGATGGCACTCACACAAGTACTTTTCTGAGAGTAGTAATCAGAGAAGACAAGAGCCATCAATACAATAGCACTTGGAGAATGAGTACAGCAGCACTGCACAATTCTTCAAACTAAATCCTCTACTCCTCTAGTCCAAAAAGCTAAAGTAGACTTAGAAAAATAGGTTAGCATTAACAACAACAAGGAAGATATGTCAGTCTGCATGATTTGGTAAACATTTCAGGCATGCTAGTGTCTATAGTAGTGGCATTCAGGGAAAGTCAAGAACTCAAAAATTAGGATAAAATGCCAGAATTACATTTGTTTCTGAAACCTCAATTTGCCCACTCTTATGCCCTCTGTACATATGAATTATCATATAGTCTTTCATTATATGTCCATAATAATGATTTTTCCAAAGATGTACGCTTTATTCATTGCGCAGAATGAATTGGGTCTGTATAGTGAAGAAGACTGTTCTCTGAAGACCTTGGATTCATTGATTATATAAAAAAACAAAAAAACAAAAAAAACCAGAAGTTGTGTATTAAATGAGGTGGTAAAGAATGGTAAGAAAGGAAAGGATGGTCTTCTGATGATGACTGTTGAATGCTGCCTGGGGGAACCTGATTTTCTCTCTGCCTCTGGCACAGAGTTCTGTGTGATGCTAGATACATCAGAAACGTTTCTGAACTACTACAAAAATAGACATTCTGTGAAAAAAAATTACCCACACTTTCTCAAAAAATTTGTGAAAGCTTCTCAACTTTCAGCTCTCTGCATCTCAGTTCTCCAAATGTTAATGACAATATAATCTTGCCTCACAGAAGTATTGTGAAGACAAATGCAATAATACATGTAAAGTACCAAGACCTTAGAATGAAATTTCCATAGAAATGATTAAATTAATAATTCTGTATAAATGCAAAGTTTGGATGGTATACAATAAAAAACATATGGGCCAAACACTAAATGAATGGGTTTAAAAGAAGTATGGAATAGTTACCCTTTCAAGGAAAAATGCTCATCCTTTTCACTAAATGAGGCCATATTTCTATGGCAAAAAATATGATATTTTCATTTAATTAAAGATTGTGTCTTTAATACAAATACACACCAAGCAAAAATAATGCTGGCATTTCCTAATTTGGGGTATTTGACTTTGCATTCTTCTTTTTTCACTGAACTATAATTTAATAGAAAAATAACTAACATAATATTGCAAAATTGTAATTAAGCAGAAAGTAAATCTGTAGTTCCTGGACACTGCAATTACAGATTTATAAAACCAAACATGCCACCGCATTGTCTGTTTCACTTTTTTGCATAGCAGAACATGATTCTCTTAAATAAACCCCCCAAAAATTACAAACAAAACATAAATGTGAACCATACATGTTCATTCAGACACAGAAGGAAAAATTCAGGTCAGTTTACAAGAACTATATTCAACAATTACTGCAACCTGCATGAAATCTGCAGAGAGGAGCAAAAGGTGCATGAACTAAGAGTTTGGAGAAGAGACCAGCAAGCCAGTCAGCTTGCAAATGGCTAGGATGCTGGATGCAGTTGCAGCATCTCTGGAAATACTTCTCGTTATACAGAAAGCAAGTCTGTAAATACTTCTCTTCATATAGAAACAGCTGAGTTTGAGGAATATAGAGTCTTTTCCTGTTATAACCTAGAGTACAATACAGAAAACAGGATACAGAGTCCGTGAAAAAACGTTATTTTCTGTGACCATCTGAACTAATGGAAATTGTTTGGTTGGTTGGTTTACATACTATATTCTGAAATTTTCCATACTATGTTCTTTGTGCCACGCTGTAGATTTAGTAGAAGAAACACAGAAATGTAAGGCTAGACTCAAGCACTGAAAAACTCACTGATTAGTGTACACAGTGGCCCTGAAGTAGTATCAGCCAGTAATAACTAATGTGTGAGAATGTCTGCTAATTATTAATTAGTTATAAGGGACACATCTAGTAGTTTCAAATGACCTAGCACAGACATCCATGATGAATCTCATAACAATTAATTTAATGTGAGAGCATAAATAGAAAAATGTATAGGCAAGATTTCAGTCCATGTCTCACAGCTTTTAACGCTCAACTGACAAAATGCCCTGGTATTATGCATTGTGATAAAGGCAGTTCCGAAGCAAATTCAGAAGCAAAACGAGCCATGCTAGCATGTCAATTTTCTACTTTGTCAATATTTGGAGAGTTCAGAACAGTTAAATCTTACAGAATACTTCCTTTTAGCAAAACTGATGTCAGGGACAACATTGACAAAGATTAGAGCCAGTGATTTGTACACATAGGATAGTGACAGAAATTACATATAAACTGGCATAAGTGATCAGGAACGAGTTCAAATCCGTAACATGACAAAAGTTCAGTGCACATAAACTGCTTTCAAAATGGCCAAAACCAGTTTAAGATAAAACTGAACGGATGTAGTATCAGACTTCACTGATTTAGGTTAAATTGGTTTATTGAACTTCTGCTCCAAATCCCCTCCAAATTCAAGTTAACTCACAGCCCCCAGCATCCCAGGATGCTTTGCATCTGCCCTGCAAACCCCACTGTCCCCTTGCAGGGTAGGTGGGCTAGCCTTGGCTCAATCTGTCTGTTCCAGGTGAGTGGGGATTCCCAAGCTCCTGGTCTGGGCCACTGCAGGCATGTGGCTACATTTTCAGTATCAAACGTGTATGTCTGTTCACTTGCTTATTAGTTCAACCTCTGCATCTTAAACTAACCTGCAAAAATTGACTCAATTTAGCCTTGGGCTTTTTGACTGTCTATACTTAGCCATAGTGGCTCACTGATACAGAGAACAACCACCATATTTCACATTTTACACTGTCCTATGTCCTTCCAGTCTTGGTCACATACAGACTGCCAATTCATATTGGCTAGCAGTGAGGCAGACATTTGCCCCTGTGTGTTCCAGCCTCATTGTGTCCACGTATGGTCTTCTTGGGAACGTTTACATTTGCACAGCCTGTTAGAATCAGGCCCTTAGTTCCTGTCAGGGAAAACTAACTTCCTAATTCTTTTAATTTACTGCACATTTCTCCCTATAGCACTGCCCTTTTTTTAAAGCACATTCTATGCATAATGTATAAGAAAAGCCAGAGGCCGCACCGTCATTCTCCCTTTTCAGGTTTCTCTACTACTCCCATATTTACTTTAAGTTCAGTTTCCTCTATCAGCACATTAATATTCTTATAAATGTGTTCTTGGCAAGAGCACCAGCAACAGTAATCTTGATAGGATGGCTCCATGATTTTATGGGAGTTGCAGGGTTAATGACCCAAACCCCATGTAAATACTTTTTCTTGTAGAAATTTGTGATGATTTTTTTCTCAGTAGCAGAGACAACACCTCTTTATACATAGTTACATTTTGACTACACTAAAAATCTTTATTTAAAATATGGTAAATGAGGGACAGATGTTTAAAATAGTGGTTCTACAATGAAGTATTAAAAATTGTTGGCACAGTGAGCCTTTTGGTACAGTTTAGTCTGTTTTTGCAACAGGCATGTTTTCACAGCTGCAACAGAACTAAAAATTACTATCTTTGCTCCAATATTAATGTAAAATCAAAGAAAATATATGTCAAACTGCTGAACAGGTTAGACTATTGTTCACATACTATGCTCTTAAAATCATTTAATTTTAAAAATTAAGTCTGAGCTAGAACCATCAAACAGTTAAATCTTATATGGTTGTACAAAAAGAATACTGTCAATTAAACAGAGGTCCATGTATTTCCTTTATAAACTTTTCAATGCAACTCTTTGTTGAAACAAAATTGTGACCCTAACAAATTAAACTAATTACAACTAACTTTGTGTTGTTACTAATCTTACCTGTGACAGCACAGAAGTCTGGCAGCATATAAGAGTCTCCTCCAAACTTGCACAGAAAAACTATGTAATGGTAAGATTCAAGCTCTTCTCACTAATACATGCAAACTTTTCAGCTCTGTAGCATCAATGACTGTTTCTGCAATAAGCTTGGATCTAGCATGAAAAGAGCAGATTCACTAGCATCAGGAAGTGTCTCAGTTGTCCATTACTTCTGAGATACTACTAGAGGAGGGAATAAAGAAGATGGCTAAAGAGCAACCTCTTTTTCCTTTCCATGTGTCCATATTATGAAGATGTCACTGATGCACCTGAGCTATACCAAGGGGATGAGAGGGTAGCTGTAGACAAAACAGATTTCAAGGGTCTGTGATAAATATACGGGCATACTGGGGGGGCCATATCTGAATAATAAGGACACATGGGAAGGAATCTCTAGAGAAATTTCACCAGAGCTTAAACAACTTCCACCCCTCCTTCTAGAATACTACACCCAGCAAACTCATTTTCTAGACACCACAGTGAAGGTTTTCAATGGCCACATTACCATTATATTGTATCAGAAACTAGCCAACTGCCACAGCTACCTTCACACCACCATTTTTCATCCTAAGTACACTACTAGATACATCATTCACAGCCAAGCTCAACATTGGCTGATCCTACTGACCAGGATGGACACTATAAGGATCTGGAGCAGGGATTTCTACAGTTAGAATATAATCCCCAAACTAGCCATTCAAATCAGCGAAGCCAAACTCAGACCCTGCTCCAACCTGCTACAATACCAACCCTAGGACAAGGACAAGAGAACCCCTCTGTTTGTCACCTACAGTACCCCAGCTTGAACACCTCAGAGACATCATTAATGACCTCATCCCTCCTGCAAAAGGATAATCATCTCAAGGTAGTCATGGGGAACAAACCTGTCCTGGTTTACAGATGGTTCCCCAACCTCAAACAGCATCTTTCAAGCAAAAGACCAACTACCTCCCATCATCAGCAAGACACCAGGCTTTGCAATAGACCCAAATGCCTGCTGTGTCCTCACATCAACACAGACTGAATAACAGGGAGTGTAACATTCAAGATTAATTTACCTGTAACAATACCAACTCTACCCAAGCATCACTTGCTGACAGTGCCCCTTTGCTGTCTACATTGGATAGACAGGCAATCTCTACATCTGAGAACGAATGAACACCAATCTGACATCAGCTACAGAAAGAAACAAAGGCCTGTGAAAGAACACTTTAGCCTTCTTCCATTGCTCACCTTAGGATTGGTGTTCTCAGGCAGCAAAATTTATAAAAACAGCTTGAACAGGAAATTGCAGAACAAGAAATCATCCACAGACTGATTGTGCTAAGTGTGGTTTAAACAAGGACTGTGGATTCTTATCCCATTATCTGGATTGCCTTTTGTGACCCCTTTGTTCCTATGGGTTCTTTTCTTGCTTGCTGTTCCTCCACCTTCATGCCTCTGGCCGTGCCACCTTTTGTACTGAAATTACGCACAACACTTTACACAGCATCTGATGAAGTGAGCTCAAGTTCACAAAAGCTTGTGCTCTATTTATAATCTTAGTTAGTCTATAAGATGCATAATTGCCGTGCCTTCTGCCTAACCTCAGACTAACATGGCTACCATGAACAATACTGACATTTAAACAAGTTCATTGCTCAAAAGATGCAAGAACAGCACATATTTCACAGACACATCTACATGAGATGTTTACTGCACAGTAGGGTAATTAGCTGTGCAATGAATGTTATATGTCCAGACGTGCACCCCTATTAGGCTGAAGTAAACTAACTCCATAGCAATACAATACAAAACTCCACAGCAGTGCATGTATAGATGCGGCCTTGGCTGCCTGGGCCACAAGGGTGCTTCAGTGTGGAAGCTGCATGCTGGCTAGCCCCATACTGAAGTACTTTCATGCCCCAGCCAGCTCCTCTGCAGCATGCTGAATCAGGGGAGCAGCTCTGGGCTGGTAGGTTGACCCCCCCGGGCCCTCTGCCAACTGAGGCTGCTCCAACCCAGTTGCGGTTTCAGGCACACGTAGATGGCATACCTAGGAGCAATAAACTCTGGAGCAATACGCTCTAGAGTTTATTAATGAGTATTAATATGCACATATAGATGTTTCCAGTACTACACAAAGTGGAAAGCATGAAGAACTACCTGGCAGCTGTGGGGGTGTGTGAGGGAACTGGAGAAAATTATATATTACCATGTGTAGGAACCTAACAACTCAGGATGATGCTTGGGGGAGGGAGCACGGGCTTGAAGAGTTTGGGGAGATGATAAAGGAAACTTGAGCTTTCAGAACTTTTACGAAACATTCTCCTGAAGACAACAGAACTAAAAGATAATAATAATAATCTTAAAAATAATAATTATAATAATAAGCACAGCAGAAAGTAGGTGAGTGGAATCTTGTGCAGGATAAGTCTGCAGAGACTGTGTGTGTCCTAAGGTGAAGGAAGGTAAAACTGACCATGGGGGATTTCTAGTTAGGTCTATAAGCATTGTGGGCCAAAAAACCAGCGGTAATGGTACAGCCATGAGGCTTTGTTGCTTCTTTTCTCCATTGCCTGACTGATGTTTCCCAAACTCTTACAGATATCCTCAGCATGCAAGAAAAAGGATTTCTGTGGGATCTTTTATTGGACCAACTACATGAAGATCATTTACTTAACCGCAGCACAGCTAAGAATGTGCGGTGTTCTGGAAAGGGGTGAATGGCTTGTTTTTTATAGACACTCTCTCCGAAGCACAGAATGCTGACTATTCAGTAGTGTTTACAAGAAAAGGAGAGATGTATTTATATATTTTTATTCTTTTATCCATATAAAATGGTATAAATTTGCAGGTGTAATTCTACGTAAAATGTTATTTTTAATCTTCTACAAGCTATTATCTTTTTTCAGTCTCAAGTCAGATTGTCATGGGTTCCATTAGAGGATGAGTTATTTCTTCCCTTTAAAGTATGGTTATCTTGGCATCCCCATTAAATTGTTGGCATTTGCTAAAGATAGGGAATAGCCACAATACAATGATAATACCAATACTTATAGTTCCAGTTCTTATGAATTGACCCTGGGTACATGCATCCCTACAGAGAACCTTATGGAAACATCAGTGACCCTCACATAAACCAACTGGCTTCAAGTGGCTCCACAAAGGTATAAGGATAAGGTCACCCAGAGTGCGGTAACTGTCAACATTGTCATGGAGACCGGTACAACATAGTTCGCTTGTAAAACAAATAAATACACCACTTCCTCCAACTTCTTATGATGACAGAAAAAGATTGGGACTTAAAACATGTAAAAAAAATTGTAATAATTTTTTTAAATGCAAAGATAGGCTTAATTCATTGAATAAATATTTTATTCAAATGTTTCACTTACCTTTAATTACAACCCACTCATTCTATCTACCACCGTTAAATAAGAATAAATTACTCTCTTAGATGTACCAGTGCATGCCTTGATCTAGCTTGGTGCTTGCTGATTTTGACAATATATTTATTGAGAAAACAAAAGCCCAGTGCCATGTAACCTTTTCCTGAAGTTAAATTTCTGTCCCAGAAAGCAAATAATTGGATGGTGACTTTTTGAAAAATGTACTTACACGTTAAAGAGAAAGCATGTGTGTGTACGCACATACATGTGTATGTGTGTATGTGCATAGGTGCGTGTGTGCACATACGACGGGCAGGAAGGGAGAGGGCAACGGGTGTGTGCATGCATGCCCGTGTGTGCACATGCATGTACACAAGAGAGATAACTTGCAACAACTTGCAAAAGGCTTCAGATTATGAGAAGGGTCCTAAGCAACAATCAGATTTTGCAGGTTTCCTGTATAGTTTGGCAAATGTCTTCTACTAAATATCCAGATGCAGTTCTGAAAAGATACAAACTCCCTCCTCTAAAAATTATTAGACAGATGTTTTAGGATTGCTTTGAATGAAAAATGTCTTATTGTACTTTAGTAATTGTACTTTAGTATAAGCTGTCTTTGGCCTACATGTATTACAAGGCTGTACACCAGAAAATTAATTGTAGCCATAAAAAATAAAAACAAATGAGGTTCCTTTTTTATATAATATAAAAAAAACAATGTTGAGTTTTTTATAGCAAGCCAAGAGAATGACTATTTAATAGGAATCCCACAATTTTCTGATATGATAAAATGGCTGTAGAAAACAAGATTGAGACTAATCATTGTCATATGTTGTGGCAGCACTGGAAGAACAGCAAGGCAAGTGTGCTACTAAGACTATAGATAGGCTTTCATTTCTTATGCATTCTGAAGCATACGTGTGTTGTAGCTCCCTAGCTAGAGAGACATGCATGCAATCTCGCGAGCCAAGTACCACAAGAGAACTGCTCTTCGGGTCACTCCTTCACTTAGGGGAGCCATTATTTGACAGCCTGTCCTTTCCCCTCCTGGGAAGGGGGTAAGCTGTCAAAAGGTAAACCCCTGGCTTTTAAGCCACCCCATGTGTTAACCAACTGGGCAGCACATGAGGTACTGAAAACCAGAGGTGCTGGGAACTAGAATGGGAAGAGCCGCCCCAAGTCCAGATCCCGGCACTCCTGGCTTCCCATTGCTGATTGTGCTTCGCAGTTGGCAGTCCTCTTCTCCAGGGAAGAGGTGGGGAGCAGCTGCTCTGGTCCCCTTAGGCTAGGGACAGACATTACTCATAAACCAGTTTAAGTGATCAGAAACTGGTTTAAACTTGTAACAGAACAGATGTTCAGTGGACAGAAACCAGTTTGAAAATGACTGAAGCCAGTTTGAAATAAATTTGGTTAAATGTAGTATCAGACTTAATTGATTTGGCTCAAACCAATTTATGCAATGTCTGTCCCAGACCCCTTCCTCGTTTAAGACAAATCAGACTCCCCAGCATACCAGCACACTCTTGGGCTGCTCAGGGCTCTCTGCTCCATAGCAGGGCTGGCCTCTCCTCTCTAGCCAGAGCAGGTGCAGGGTGTGGCCAGACGCTGGCTTGCCATGACCCCCAAGGCAAATTTCTCCCTTTGTTCACTCTCCCCACTACTTCCTCTGGCAAACTATAGGGACCGCAGCTGCTGTTTGTCAGCCCCAGCCATACCTCCATGGCTTGCCCTCAAAGAGGCAGGGATGGAATTAATCCCTCCATCTGTCCCCTCTCCTCAGGAATGCCAAGGCTTTGGCTGCAGTCTGTGTGGCTTGCACAGCAGTCCTAGAGTAGGGGAGAGAAGCAAGAGGATCATGTGCAGATCCAAGCCCTGCTGCAGCTCTAAGCCCAGAGCTAAGACTTGCCGGACCAGACTGAGAGGTGGAAAGTGTTGGCAAAGACCTGACAATCATCAGTGATGACACATGGTGGAGAATTAATTAAGAGAAGCTGCACCAAAGAATGCAGAGAACTACATTTACATTATAAAGCACAAGATGTAAACAAAGCCTCTCTGAATGCCTGTCTGCAAGGAGACACTCTGCCCTCAGGATTAGTAAAATGAACTCTTGTCTTTCTGGTTCACATTTTAAGTTGGACTAAGTTGTGTATGCTGTGTTTTACAGGGCTGTATCTTAGCTTAGACAAAGATTGTTGGTAGTTCCCTGCTGTATGTTTTGCAAATTCCTGTGTTCAATACCTGGCTGCATAGGAAGAACTTTTCCTCATCCCCTCGTGCCTGGTCACGCCCACTCTGCTCCAACAGAGACGGGTCAGAGCCTTGGAGGGCGTCTCTCTTTCCTCCCCTTTGGCAGTTGCTGGCACGGTCTAGCACCCCCTGGCTTCTGGCTTGAGCCACTGTGGGTGTATGCCTGCATTTTCTGGTTTAACAGAGCATGTCTGTCCAGCTATTAATCAGTTTCAGCTGCATCACTTAGACTAACCTGCAAAAAGTGAATCAATTCAGGCTTGGGCTTTTTGAATGTCTGTCCCTAGCCTCCCAAACCAATCCAGGAGGTGTCTGGAGCAAAGGGGCAAAGCCCCCACCTCACCCCCCAACCTATTCCCCATGTCAGGCAGTCCCTGGTTTGGGGAAGTATGGGGTAACACCACCCTACTACAAGCTCTCTCCCAGAAGATCTGTCTACCAGAGGGGGGATGTTTTCCCAGGAAGAACTTGAATGAATACCAGTACTTTTAGGTTCATATTTCTACTGAGAGAGCAGCCATTCTCTTAGAAGAAACATAACTCCTATAAATAAGACAGTCCTGCACCTTCCAACTCTGAACACTATTTTAGCACATGAAACTAATTGCAGTCCACTTCAACACTGTCCTATTAATGTTATTAATTGCCTACAGATTGCAATTTTTACATCTCAGACCTTGAGAAAAGTTACAGTTAAATGGCAAGCAATGCACCAAAACTGGAATCCCCTAAAACAGTGGAGCTGAACTTTTTAGAGTGGCAGGCAAGGGTCTTGTGATCCAGCTGTACTGTAGACCACTCTCCCCTTCATTAGGGAAAGGGGTGTCTGCCAATGTCTGAGGGAAGGGAGGAAGAAAGGAAGAGAGCTTACCTCTGGTAAACAGCAGTTGCTGCAAGGGAAACAGAAAGGAGAGTGTAGGGAGGGCTGCGGAGGGTATCAGTGGCGTGGCAAAGGGAAGGGTCTGTACCAGGCCAAGTGGTTTGCTACTGATTCCCCAAGCCGCAAGACAGGTCTAGTCCCTTTGAGGGCTGGATCCAGCCTGTGGGCCATAGGTAGAGCAGCAATCCACTAAAATGAATGGGACAATTTACTGCTCTGTGCTATTGTTTCAATGTCTGTGAAAATCTAGGGTATGACTGTCTAAGTTACAGTAAAGTAAGGTAGGATGCAAATTTACAGTGCCTTAGCTACTCTGCAGTAACTGCTCTTGTACAAACCCTTATCCTGAGGTATATGAAAGCTATCTTGTACTTACCATGATGTAAAACCCTGGGTACACAGTCAGTGTACTGCAGGGCAGCTAATATACCACAAGTTTACACCCTAGCTCACGTTGCAATAACGTGCTTGCTTGTGTAACCATACCCTTATGAACACAGTGATGTACCTGGAACATGTAAATCATGCTTTAAAGTTTTCTTTCCAAAATAAAAGAAGACAGATAAAAATAAAATAGAGACAGATAAAAAACAAACAAACAAAACCCAGGCACAGCACAAAGTGGATGCTAGAGAACAAATGATAAGCTCCCTTAAAATATTCTTCTGTGCTGTCCCTGGGATTCATGTAGGATTTGGAAAACACTGTTTTCACTCATCACTCATACAGTATTCAGTAGCAGTGCTCTTATACTTCAAAAGCTATAATTCACGTAGCTAGCTACCAGAATAAGTATTATGTGGATAAGCCTAAAATTGCCCCTAACCTACCAAAAACAATTTACAGAATCTAATAAATTAAAAATGAATTGTCTTCAGCAGTCATAAATTTTACAATAAATATATGCTCTTTGATCACAACTGAGTGTGCTTTGTTTTAATTAATTTTTCTACAGTAACTGTTATTGCTTCTAAATAGGTTTGCTACACAAGACTAGTCAGCTAATACTTTTACCTTTACCTTTTGTCTTTTCATCTTCCACTCAAGTTAAAAATTTGCAGCAACCTAGTATTTATGGCATAACATTCTCTGTATGCGCCATTTCACTTCATGGGAGCAATGCAAAGCTCCATATTTCTTTGGTTACTTCACCTCTAAAAGCATATATTGAAGCCATATGCATCATTATGATTTTAGTGCTAAACACATGCATCTAAATAAGTGATTCTTAACCTTTTTAAACTCAAGGCACCCTTTGTTAGATTCAAGGCAACCCTTGAAAAAACCACCAGCTCTTACCTTTCACTCATTGTTTTGACTATGGAAAAAGAAATAGATCAATTCTGTTGTTACACAGAACTCAGAGACCACAGCAGGTCAGAATGGATGGATTCCTATTTGAAATCTTTGGGTTTATCTTGTGAATCATGTGTAGGTGTTTGAACACCTAACAGTTCTAATAGTGAGTGTCAGTAACCCTGCAACACTCTTAAAAGGATCTTGTGACACCTTTTTTGAGAATCACTTATCTAGATCGATGTGCCAAAGATCTGAGTCACAGACCCCTATCATCTGGCTCGTCATGCTGCTCATGGGTCTCAGACTGGACCTGCACACTACATGGGGCTGATCCAGTGCATGCACTACACGCAGAATATGGGGCTAGTCCAGTACACTTCATGTGGCATCCCCACTGAACCAGCCCTGCAGACTGGACCAGGCACACAGGAGTGGACTGAAGGCCCAATATGGCACATGGACCAGCCCTATGCCATTCAATCAGACTGTGGACTAGCCACCCACGGGGCCTAATGAGTTTGATGCCCCTGTTCCAGATCAACAGGTGGTGGAATCAAGTTCCAGTCCAGATACAGATTAATTTTTACCTACTAGAAATAGTACTACAGGCTGTTACAGCATTCCAGTCATTAGATCAGTAATAAATATGAAGCAGGTGCCTCTCCTCCTCCAATGTTTTCAATGTACAGAAAAACACTAATTCTTCTCTTCTTGGTAAGCTTTGACTGAATTATTGTTTTATGTTTTTAAACAGGTGACAATTCTCCCTTTTGCTTACTCTGTAGCACCTCACTTTCTCAAATGCCTCCATGTCATATTTGCTCTTATGTAACTTCTAAATGCCTTCTGTTTCATTCTATGCCTGTCAGAGAAATTGTCTGCTTACAAACTAAATATACACCCTCCTACACAGATGGTCACAGGTTTATGAGACTTGCCCAGAATGTGTTGTATACTTGCCCTTTGGAGTCCAAGATCTCTGTAGTGCTACATGCCAGACTTCAGGGAAGAAAATACTACAAGATACTCAATAAAATGGACATGATTAGATTGGAGAGGAAAGAGAGAAAAAAAGCTGGAGATCCAGATGGGTTTTAGAATTTACCACCAGCCAGTAAATACATTTTCTTAGCATATAAACTGGAACTCAGTTTTGTTGGTATGAGGTCCATTCTGACAAGTCATGGGAGTCATAGAAACAATTAAAGAGTCAAACTGAACAGTATAAAATAGCACCAGTGTCATGACCAGAATTCCCTCCCTTATTAAAAATTCATATAGAAAGACATGTTGCTGCTTGCATATTATTGCACAGAACAATGTTTGTAACATCTGCACAAATGTTTGCATGCACAAAAGAAATAAAAAGACATGTTTTAAACAAAGTGAAAGAAGCAACACCTCACTGGCCTCACAATAAAAAGTGGAACAGGATCTCTCAGGTTAGGCAACATTACTCAATATGCATTATTAAAAGTCATTATATAAATTCTTGTTGCATATGGCATGGTCTAGATGTATCAGTATAAGCAATCAGGTCTTAGGAGTATTATTATTGTAGCTACTGTTGATGACAATGATGATGATTTACTTTTGCTTCTTGTGATTTCTTTTATGTTCCAGAGGAAGTAATATGTATAGAGACATTCAATAGCACTGATGTTTGGCCTCCCAAAGACTAGAACTGCAAATAGTATGGGGTTATGCATGAAGTAAGCAACTATGAACTTTTTATTTTGGACTACGGCCATAATAGACTGTCTCAGTTAAAAAATCAAAAATTAAAATCAATTCTGTTACTACCCACAGGAAGCCAGTGCAATGGGAACCAAATGAGAGTAATGTGACCCAGCTGGTTGGAATGGGTACAAAAAAAGCACATGGACGGCTGTGTATTGTACAAATTGAGGCCTGGAGATGATTATTCCTGAACCCTCCAAAATGAAGAACGGCTGTAAACTAGTGTAAAAGAGTAAACTGTATCAATCGAAATACCTTAGTTTCAGAGGTGTTAAGAAAAAGGAACATAATTGAATTTTCTAATACCAGAAGTGTTCACGCTATAAATAAATTACATTTAGGAATAAATATAAAATTAGTACATTTACAATATTTTTACTCTAAATTGAAATAAGACTAAACACCAAGGAACTGAGTCTCCTAAACACCATGGAAATGATTCTCCTCTAACATACAGCAGTTTTTCACTAGTGTAAATGGAATGTAATTTGGATTTCCTCTACTGAAGGTAGACAGCCAGACTTAGTTTCCTTCCCACCTATCTGCATCATTCCCTAATAGAAAGTTTAGGTGGAAAGCTAAATATAGCTCTTTAACCTCAAGAACAGGAAATAGTCAGGCTTCCTATAATGTGAATGATGATACGCAACTCAGCTAACATGTTATACATAACATGCAAGGATAAATACCCTTTAAGAGCCAGCATTATAATATAACTTGGGGTACATCAGTTCAACCTTTTCAAAGGTCAAGGTCTTACATCCATATGCAAATAAAGCACATATGGAAAGTACACATCTGGCACAAAATGCTCAGTCCTCTTGAAAGACAATAAATATCTAAGACAGCAAGTGGGCTAGTTACCTGGATAAAAAAGACACAACGATGCCAGCAAATAAGCCAACTAAAGTTGAAGAAAAGGCATTTGCCTTGAAGTTTCAATCCTGGACATGTAACTTGCACAAATATTTAACTGTATGCATTGAGAGTAGCGGTGTTGACTACAGAGAGTGCTTATAGGGCATACACATGGTAACAGGGTGGCCTGTCTCTTTAAGAGAGAACAATCAGCCCTGTTGAAAGAATCCAGTTATAGGACATTCGCCTAATTCATAGATTTCATAGACATTAGGGCTGGAAAGGACCTCGGGAGATCATCGAGTCCAGCCCCCTGCCCCCTGCCCAAAGTGCAGGAAGTCACCTGAGGTCATAGGATCCCAGCAAGATAAGCATCCAATTTACTCTTGAAGGTGTTCAATGTAGCTGCTTGAACCACCTCCGCTGGCAGACTGTTCCAGACCTTGGGGGCTCGGACAGTAAAGAAATTCTTCCTTATGTCCAGCTTGAAACGGTCTTGCAGGAGTTTGTGACCGTTCGACCTTGTCATCCCTTGGGGCGCTCTGGTGAACAAACGTTCCCCCAGATCCTGGTGGTCACCCTTGATAAATTTATAGGTGGCCATCAGATCACCCCTGAGCCTGCGCTTTTCCAGGCTAAAGAGTCCCCTGGCTCTCAGCCTATCATCATAAGATCTGTTTTCCTGACCTCTGATCATGCGCGTGGCTCTCCTCTGGACTCTCTCAAGCTTCTCCACATCCTTTTTGAATTGTGGAGCCCAGAACTGGACACAGTACTCCAGCTGCGGCCTCACCAAGGCCAAGTACAAGGGGAGAATGACGTCCCGGGATTTCCTCGAGAAGCATCTATGGATGCAAGCCAGCGTTTTGGTCGCTTTACTAGCCGCAGCATCACATTGCAGGCTCATGTTCATCTTGTGGTCAATGATGACCCCCAAGTCTCTTTTTTCTGTAGTGCTAACCAACGTAGCACTGCTGAGCCTATAAGGGTGCTGCAGGTTTTTCCTCCCAAGGTGGAGAACCTTGCATTTTTCGGTGTTAAACACCATCAGGTTCTCGTCTGCCCATTTGCTGAGCTTGTCCAGGTCAGCCTGGATCACCCACCTGTCCTCTGGCGTGGATGCTTTGCCCCAAAGTTTGGTGTCATCGGTGAACTTGGCCAGTCCACTCCTGACTCCAATGTCCACAACGTTAATGAAGATGTTGAACAGTATGGGTCCCAGGACAGAGCCTTGAGGGACCCCACTGGTCACAGGGCACCACGATGAGTGACTGCCATCAATTACAACCCTCTGGGTCCGACCACGGAGCCAGTTTCCCAGCCAGCGGATCGTGGTGGAGCCATGGCCACAACTGGCCAGTTTGGCCAAGAGGTGATCATGGGATACCAGATTGAAGGCTTTTTTGAAGTCAACATATATGACATCAATCTCTTCTCCCTTGTCCAGGTGATAGGTTACCTGGTCATAGAAGGAAATGAGATTGGTCAAACAAGACCTACCCGCAACAAACCCATGCTGACTATCCCTTAGGATGTTAGCCTGGGCCAGTCCACAAGGATGGCCTCCTTAATAAACTTTTCTAAGATCTTCCCCAGGATAGAAGTCAGGCTGATGGGCCTGTAGTTAGCCAGATCCACTCTCCTCCCTTTCTTGAAGATCGGCACCACATTGGCCTTCTTCCAGTCTTCAGGCACTACACCAGAGCGCCAGGAGTTTTCAAAGATCCGTGCCAGGGGCTGGGCTATGATGCTCACCACCTCCTTGAGTACCCTGGGGTGCAGATTGTCAGGGCCGGCTGACTTGAAGGTATCCAGCTTCTCAAGGTGTTCCTTCACGAGGTCAGCATTGATGGAGGGTAGGGGATCCCCCTCACCCAGATTTCCCTGTCCCATAGCAGGCATGGGCATCCCATGTGACTGATGAAAGACTGACACAAAGTACCTGTTTAATAGGTTGGCTTTTTCCTGGGCGTCAGTTGCCCCATCTGGTTTAGCAGGGGTCCAACATTGCCTTTCCTTTTCCTCTGGCTCCCCACATATCTGAAAAAGGACTTTTTGTTGTCCTTGATGCCTGAAGCTAGTTGGAGTTCAGTTGCAGCCTTGGCTTTCCTGGTTTGCTCCCTGCAGGACCGGACCAGTGAGGAGTAATCCTCCTTGGAGGTGAATCCCATCCTCCATCCTTTGTAGGCTTTCCTTTTTAGCCACAGGAGGTCCACTAGGTCCCTGGAGAGCCAGGGGGGGCTGCTGTGCCTTCTTGCTGCCTTTCCTCCATGTTGGGATAGATTTAGCTTGTGCATTGAGGATCGCTTCCTTGAGAAGCAACCACTCTTCTTGAACTCCCATCTCCCTGGGGTCATGGTCCCTGAGGGCCTGACTGACTAGCCTCTTGAGCTTGTCAAAGTCGGCTTTTCTGAAGTCAAGGACTTCTGTGTTGCTGACTGACTTGCCAGCTTTACGGCGGATGGTGAAGGTGATCAGCTCATGGTCGCTGTCACACAGCTTCCCATCGATCACTAGGTCGCCGATTAGGTCGTCCCCCATAGCCAGTACCAGGTCGAGCAGCGCTTTGCCTCTCGTTGGCCCATAGACTTCTTGAGTCAGGTAGAGGTCATCCACGCACGAGAGAAAGCTTTGCGACCGCTCGGATTTTGCTGAGTAATCTTCCCAGGAGATGTCTGGGTAAGTGAAGTCACCCATGACCACCAAGGTCCTGGAGCAAGCGGCCTCAGTCAGTTCCCGGGCGAACTCCTGTCAAGCTCAGGACTTTTGAGTGGGAGGTCTGTAGTAGACTCCCACCATTGTGTCCCCTGTGCCGTATTCCCCACGAATTTTTACGCAGAGGGTCTCTAGCTGTCCATGCCAGTTGCCAACATCAGCTTGCAGGGACATGTAGCTTTCCTTCACATAGAGAGCTACACCCCCGCCCCTTTTGTCAACACGATCCCTCCTGTACAGGGTATAGCCCTCTATACCCGTGGTCCAGTCATGGGTGGAGTCCCACCAGGTCTCCGTTATCCCAATGACATCATATTTCTTTGCACTGAGCAGGAGGACAAGCTCGTCCTGCTTGTTACCCAGGCTCCTGGCATTAGTGTACAGGCAGGCAAGTGTGCCCTTGGGGCTCTTGCCTTGCCCACAGATTGTGCCAGGGCTGGGGCAGGGGTGGGCTCCCTTAAGTGCCTTGGTCCGCTGGCTTTGCAAGGGTTGCTCAGCGGGCCAGCAGTGGCAGTAGTCCCCCCATCCCCCAGCGGGCTTAGTTTAAAGCCCGGTGGAGCAGGTCAGCCAGCCTGGCTGAGAAGAGCCTCCTCCCCAGGGGAGAGAGGTGGAGGCCATCTCTTCCCAGCAGCTCGCTGCCTCTCTCTCCAAAGAGCAGGCTGTGGTCATGGAAGCCAAAGCCTTCCCGATGACACCAGCGCCGCAGTCTTTGGTTGATTACGTGGATCCTCCTCTCCCTCCTCAGCCCATAGCCCGAGACTGGGAGGATGGATGAAAACACCACCTGAGCTCCCAGACCCCTAAGCCCCGCTCCCAACTCCCTGTAGCGCCTCATGACCTGGCTGGGGGTGCTCCGAACCGTGTCACTGGTGCCCACGTGAATAAGGAGCATGGGGTAGTGGTCTGTGGGCCGGAGGAGCTGCGGGATCCTCTCCGCAATGTCTCGGATGCGGGCCCCCGGGAAGCAGCAGACTTCCCGGGCTAAGGGGTCGGGGCGGCAGATTGCCCCCTCGGTCCCCCGCAGGATGGAGTCTCCCACAACAAACACCTTTCGCTTTGTCTTGGGGAGAGCGGGGGCAGTAGCTGCGGTCAAGCCTGGGTTGCCTGCGGGAGCCGGCAACTGAGCAGGCTCTGCCAGGGCTGCAAGAGGTGCGAACCTGTTGCTAAGCTTCGGCGAGGGAGGGGCCTTGGTGCGGCGGGCCTTGGGGACCTTGACCACCTTGCTCCATGCCCCTGACTGGGCAGAGCGGGAGGTCCCAGAGTCCTCCTTAGTCGTGGAGAGAGACGGAGCTCTCCCCTGCGGCTCCCGGGGGAGAAGGGCCTGGCAGTAGGAGTCTATGTCCTGCTCGCAGTCCCTGATGGCACGCAGTCTCTGGACTGTGGCCTGGAGCTCCTCCAGCTGGCGCGCCAGAGACCCCAGTAGGGAGCAGACCCCGCAAGGGTTTAAAACTACTGGGGAAAGAGCAGAAAGCAGCAAAAGGTGAGGGAACAGTTTGCAAGCAGGAGGCAAACTGTGAGAAATACAAACGTGCTATGATGGAGGGGCCAAGCTGACGTGCTGTCATCAGAGCCCCTCCTAGTGCCTGAACTAGGACAGAAGGATTTGGCCTTGTTGTTTATTTGTTCTTTTGTTTGCTGTTCAAAGGCAATGAATTATTTAGGAGTTCTGCCCGAGGTGCTCCCCAGGGGGTAAAACCCGCAAGGTAAGCAACCCATTTACAGTGGGCATCAGTCTCTATGATCAGAGCTTTAGTAGGCTATCTAGCAGTGTATATGACACCGTGATGGAGTACTGCTCTTATAGACCCAAAAAAGTATTTTAGAATCCTTAGCAAAGTCCTGAAGAAACTATGAAAATAGAAATAATGTGAGATATAGCATCCAACAGGACTCTGCTCCTTTATGATCCTGGGGTTTTAGGGATGTAAGAGGCATAATGGGGCAGTGGCAATGCACAGAGTAGTGGCGTGGCTGGTTAGCAGCAGCAGCAGGAGGTTTTTTTGCATACCCAAGCTGACACCCAGGACTGCTTTTCCAGTCACCCCCCACTTAGCTATGCTACTGGGAATTCATCTGAATGACAGGGCAAGAAGTAGGTGTCAGCCTAGGTGGAAAACTGTTCTTGTATCTCATATTTCTGAGAGTCAACAGCAAGTTTCAGTGTGAAAACTTTACATAAAAAAAACAGTATATCTGTCTAAAAGTTATGCATGGTAAAAGCACTGCATGGATTTTAGCAATGCAGTTTCCATTACAAGGACTGGAGAACCAAAAAATTAAACAAACAAACAAATTCAGACCCAAATAATGAGGAATTCTTTAATTTCTTCAACTCTAACTTGGCATTGAAAAAATACCACAAAGGATGAATTTATACTTTTGTTTATTTCTATTTTCTGAGCCAACCAGCCATTTATTCAGGTGACCTGGCTCATTTGTTAATTTAGCTAACAAGAATGAACGTCTTTGCAACATGTGGCACAAGAAAGATATTGTGAGGGAGATGTAAGCCAGCTGCCAAATGTCTAGAAATCCCATGGAGCTAAATGCAAAAGATGAAATATCAAAGGAAACAGACTGGGTAGCAAACAAAACACTGAAAGGCTCTTGGTGCTGAAAAACACTAAGACCAAACAGAATAAAACCAACAGTAAATTTATGTTGCTATCATAGTAAGAACAAAAGCAGAACAAAGACAAAGGAATCAAGAAAGAATGGCTTTCTCTTACTGATCATATTTTTTAAAAATTCCCTATTATACAATACCAATTTACAATCATGGGGAACCCCCAAGAATCAATTATAGCATAGAAGAACTTGGCTTGAATTGACAGACATCTTACTGCTCAAAGATACTGAGCAAGTATGTAGTTCCAAATACTACAGAAGTATTTTCCACATATGGGATAAAGTAATCACATTTCTTTGCCTATCTGTAGGCAAATTTTTGAATCTGAAGAATTCTACCTTAGTCATAATATCAAAGTTATTTCGATGTTAAGGCTCATAATTCATGGCAGGACAATAGGTATATTTGTGTATGCTTAAAAACGTAACTATTTTTCATTCAATACCTCAACTGGCCCCATGCTTTGGAGACAAAAAACAAGTAAGTCAGACTATTGTGTTTCAAAAATAGCAGACACTCTCTTTGCTTCAAGTGAGCACAGAAGGGACACAGCTTGTAGGAAGTCCTCCCTGATTTTGTTGATCTATGCAGACAAGAAATATTGTAGGTAAGATCAGCATAAAACAAGTGAATGCTGGGGTCAAGACAGTGCTGACATAGCAAAAATATATTGTATCAAAGTACTTCAGAGTGAGTTAGTGAGGAAAAGGGAAGAGAGCTTACAGAACATAAGATGTGAGTAAATAACCTTTAAAAGTTCAGTGCCATAAAACCAATACTATACATTGTTTGTGGTGCTAAACAGCCTGGGAGATGGCTAGCATTTCCTTTAATGAGAGAACAGGTCTAAGTAAATCCTATGTGAAATAGAAATCAAAAACATCTGCTAAAGACACAAATGGTGCGCTAGCTGACATCAACCATGGGAAAGTCTCCAGTACGTTAGGTCTCCACTCACCAGCAGGTGTTGCTGCAATTATTTGGAATAATTAGAGGTGACATTTCCAAAATCAAGAAGACTCTAGGATCAATGAATGAAGTGAGCAAGGCACTGTCAGCGACTGAAATCTTAATACATCTTATATACCTCTTATGCAGTTATACAGAAACCACTCTTATCCAGAACATTGTTTCTAAATCTTGCATCATGGCCTAACACTTTCAAACCCTTTAGCATGCCTCACTCCACTGAAATCAGCAGGAGTATGTGTGAAAAAGATACTACTCAATATGCTTAATATAACAGTAAAACTTCAGCCTGGCAAAGAGAAACACTATGAAGAGATTTTTATTTGGACACTACATTTTCCTGCTTTTAACAGTGGGCCAATAGTGCAGGAGTGTTAAAGTTATGGCCCAAAAGCCAAATCCAGACTACAGAGCCCCATCATCTAGTCTCCAGTGCTGCCCCTCAGTCTTGAGTTGACCCAGCGATATGTGTTACATGTGACACCTGCTCTGGCCACTCCTGGACCCATGCTGCATGAAGGGCCTACCCTGGCCAATCTGCAACATGCACCATGCCTGCTCTGGCCAGTCCAGGACTTGCACTGCATGCAGTGCCTACTCTGACCAGTCTGAGATGCTTATTGCACACACTGTGCATTGCAGACTAGCCTCACATGGATGCCACAGACAATATAGTCCCAAACCAGCCAGAGCAGGTGCCACATGCATTAGATCTGGCGTGCGGGAGAGAAGGTCCATGGGGCCAGTAGCTCACCATTCATCTGCCCCATGGACTCATCTCATGCCACTCATCTGGCCCACAGGGCAAAACAAGTTCAATACCCCTATAATACAGTAAGGATTTACAATTATTTCACCACACACCACTGACTACTTAATATACATGATGTTTGTTTAGTGCCAAAGTTCATACTTGATAAATTGTCTCATCATATTTTCCCTTTTATCTGGATCTCTGGTGAAAAGCCCTGTAGTTCCTACCACATATTTTCTTTGACTACATCTGTCCTTGACCTGATGATTGGTATATATGTGGATACTAAGATTTCCCCCACAGCTTCCTTTTAATGGCCCTTCTTCCCTTTCCCGGAGTACTTAACAAAATGTACCATATATACAGTACCCTCTACCTTGACTACAAAGTACGTGCCCCTTTGGAGATCAGCAGCAACACAGCATAACCAATTGTAAGACCTTACCTTTCTCCCACCGGCCACGTGCATTACTTGTATCCAATATCTGAAACAAGGCCTCTAACTGTTCTGAGAATTATGAGGTTTTCATCAGATGTTGAGCTTACCCAACTGGACATCACATATATTCAAATCCCACTTTTGATTCCTAATCTGCATCCAGACTCAGACAAATAAGAAGGTTGTAAGCAATACAGTTGTTTAATGAACTAGCAGTCTTGACAAAAATAAGCCTGCTACCAGTGGGACTGCTACCAAATCAGTCATCAGTAGGACAGATTTGTACAAGCTTTACGTCACAGAACCATGTCATTACACCACAGTTATAACCACTATCTTGTGATTGTAATAGGCCTGATTGTAACCTATCTTTACCACTGACTCCAATGGGCTCACAAACATTAGGTGAAGCATGTCATAGATTTTGTGACTGATCAGGACTGAACAAAGAACACTGGACTCTGTTTTGCAACGAGCTGAGCAGAAGCCTCCAAAATGAAAGACTATCCTTACATGGACAGTAATTTATATTTGTAAATAGTTTGTAGAGCCTCTCAAAAGACATTTCTAATAAAAGCACAATGGACGTTATCTGGAAACTTGAGCAAAAAACTGACAGGCAATCACTCCTCTGATGTACAATCAGAGTAAGACACACTTTACAAGAAAGGAAGTATTACATTGTAATCACTTTGTGATTAAACTTTTTTTATGATTTCCAGTCATTCATATGGTAAGAAATGAAATTTAATTACGTAGCTAAAAATACCTTTCTGGTCCCAGGTGAAACAGACTTTGTGCCCTTTACCATGTTAATGAATCCCTTCTATCCCAAAATGGACATACTACTATTTCCCTGCCTCACAGAAACATTAAGAAGGTGCTTTGAAGATTAAAAATACTATTTAAGCGATAGACATTAAATAACTTTTAAATATCTGAAGATGGAAAAGAATTAAATCTCTTGATTGGCACACGTGTTCAGAAAGCAACAGCAGCAAAGGAATGATCCCTGAAAGTGCAAATATACTCTGAAATGTGGCTTGGCAAAAATGACATAATGAAATTTAATATTTGCCGTTGAAGGACTTGAGTAAATTTTCTTACTTTACAAGTTTAAAAAAAAGTTGTTCTTTAACTGCCTGCTCTACAAACTCCACCTGAAATCTGACCTGACGTCAAGCTGAGCTCTTTCTGACTCAAAGTTAGAATTTAATTAGCAACTGTGTTGATGATCAACAAACCAAAATAGAATCCAGCTCATTTGCTTCTCATGCTATAGAGCCATCAAGACTAAAAAGTCATCAACATTTATTTTTGAACTAAGGAAAATAGACAAAAGCCTGGAAACACATGGATCAGTGAAGAAAAATTATAACATTTTGACAGTCCTTTTTCTAAATTTAAGTGTATTTTAAGAAGAATTCCCACATGCTACAATACCTACACTAACTTAGTTAGGTACCAGAAAGACAAATGCATATGCAAATAACAGCCCCTTTCCTTTACATGCAGGATGATATGCCATTTCCTTTCCTAAAACTTCTAAAAGTATTTGAGGAAAACAATGGCCTTTCTACAGACAAAGAGCACTCAGATACCTTAATATAATGAGTAAGGCTAAAGAATCAGAGTTATCTCCTAGCATATTACTTATTTATAGTATTCATCAAGAAATATTTTACTTTTTAAACCTCAAAATTCATTAAGGATTTTGTATATAAGTATTATTTTCCATTTCATTGCAATATAAAGTTTTAATAATAACAACCCTCCGACACTATGCTGGGACCTTTTTTGCTGTCCTTTACTCCTCTTTACTCTCCTCCTGCTGCTCTGTACACCAGCCATATTACATTCAACAGAATAGACAGTAGAGCAAAGCAACATAGTAGGGAAGGCCCAAAGACATACAGCTGGGAAAGCACATGGTAAACACTCGGCACATCGCTGAGATTAGCACTAGCTGGAGACTGGTGTTAGAAACTGCTTAGGGCAAGGCAGCCCAGAAGCATTTTGCATGGGAATAATCCTGCCAGTTTAGGGTCTCATTGATGCAGAGACACTAAATTAGGTCCATGCTTGAATCAGCAGTGGCTCAGATCAATATACATGCAACACGTTCAGTGAGTGTGAGAGAGAGAAAGTAATGGGGTGAGCACTTTGTACCATGTGAGTAACCCCTATGTTATTAGTGCAAGTTACTCAGAGGAGCTATGACTAAAGCAAATCAGACACCTAAAGCCACATCCAGATGAGTGCAGATGTGCAGTATGTGGTACCACATACCTGCCTGCAGTGCCATTCACAATACATGCAGGCATTCCCCACACTGCTACCTTGCATTGTGGAGCAGGGGGAGGTTAACTCTGGGAGATCCTGGGGTCAAAAAAGCCCATGTTAAAAAAAGTGAGGTGTCACATGTGGCGGCAGCACGTGCCACCCAAAACCAGAGCCTGGCTGGCTGGAGCAATGCTTTGGCTGCTGGCCAGGCTCCCAGCTGCAGGAGCACCACAGCTGCAGGCCCCCCCCCAGGTGAGGCTGCTGGGGCCACAACAGCTGCTGGCCCCAGCCTCTCCCACCCCATCCAAAGTAACCTGTTGTATGCCAGATTGCATGTGGCATGGACACTGCCCAGGGACAAGTAGCAGTGGCACAAGGTGTGCCACTGCCACTTGTCCCCAGGGGAAAAAACATCCCCACTTGGGTGGACATGGGCCTGAGAGCCCATCTATATCATTAACATTTTATAAGAAAAAGAATAGGCTGTATCCAGCAACCTGTTTCTTCCTAATTTCTTAACACCTTTTAGCATGATAGTTTATATACCAGCTCATACACAATGAATAAAGTTATTCTTTTGCTTCATTCTAATCTAGCTTAAGTGAACATTTCAGTTTGAGCATAAGTCTTCAGTACTAGAGGCCTAAAAGCAATTTTGATTGTAATACTCAGCAACTTGTCTCAGATTAAGCAAAAAGGGCAGAGAGGCAACACATCCTGAACATAAAATTTTAAATTTTTCACTAACCACTAGAGGGTGCATTTAGAATGACCTTACTCCCACTCAGGAGACTGACTTGTATTCAGTTACCATAGCAAGGATCAAATCAATATCAATGCACCCAATTTTTAAATTTTCATGTCCTTAGGTACTACCAGGTGATATTAGGAGAGAGAAAAAGTTACATACATATAAAAAATTACATATACTAACCACAGAAAGGGTTACACACCCAACAATTCAGGTTCCACATTAATAATTAGCTAACAAAATGAGTTGCACAGTTTGTAATTTGATACATTGAAAATGAAAAAGTATTCCGAGAGCCCTGAATGATTTTAACAGAACTGTGCGTCCTAGGTCACCCTGCTTCCCCTAGCCTTCCCATCTTATTGTCAAGCTCAATTTGGCAGCACGGTTCTGACAATAAACACTGAGATACATTCAAGTTTAGTAGACAAAACTGCTACTAGATGTAATGATAATGATAAACTATTGTAGTGATGAAGTTAAGGAGATGCTGCAATGGAAAAAGAAGTTATTTTTACTTAGAGAAGATATCACCTTCTTTGATTGCTGCCTGTCATGTATTGTAACTTTGCAATTAATACCACCTATGCGTATAACTACTTTACTTTTTGGAAGTAAAGTATTTAAAAAATGTCTGGGCAAGGGTATTATTTATAGTTGGTTAAGAGAAAAGAACAGTCTGCTAAACAGTGCACAAACTGATATGTAATTTTCCAAGTCAAAGCACTGGGACAATGTGCTTGTTAATTAAAAATCACATTTCAACTTTCTGGGGTAGCATGAAATACAGTAAATAACTACAATTCCTTGGTTTATTTTAATTTCCACAAAAACAGTAGGTCCTGCTTCAGTGCTCTGGCACACAGAAAAGTCCAAGCAAAGGGTATGCTGACCTCAAGAGAAAGATTTCAAGCATATGGCCTGTGGGGCCAAGTAACATAACCTGAACTGCTAAAGATTAAGAAGAATCACTGTATTTTGTCCCCTGCTGAGGGAATGCTTTCTAGAGTGCCAGTTTAACATGGCAAACAGCAGGCCTTTCATCAAATTTATGATCTAGAATGCAAAGATATCTGTCTCCCTCTTCCTCTGGTTTGCTAATTTCTAAAGAATCAGAGATGTTTCAGCTACAGAATAAACCTCTCCCTTCCAATCCATTCACATGCAGAAATCAGCAGGTAGAAGGTACATCATCCCAAACTAATGACTAAATTCCAAACAGACAACCAGCGATCTCATCACTTCCCCAAACACTATTGCTTGAATTAAAGCAAGTTGTCTGTAATCCTGGTGGTTCATATGGTTTACGAGAACTTAATTTTATGTCATATTTGCATTGGTTTCTCAGGCCAGCAGTACTACTTAGCACTGGTACAGGACCAAATATTAGAAAACACTTTCGACAAATGCAATTTTTAATCTCTACAAAGGGTAAACCAAAATCAGCAACAGGATAAAGCTTCACATTTCTCCAAAACAGAATTAAAACTTGTGTTTTTAACTTCTAAGTACTTGAATTCTGTACTACAGAGTAAAACTCAATGGGATATTTGACAATGCATACATTATTTCAGAACCAGAGAGCATTAATAAGTGAGCATGTGTTATTCTGTGCATTCCTGATCTGATGGAAAAGCACTGCTTAAGTGAATGAGGCTTAATCAAATAAGGCTGGACTTTTTGTGTGCAGTAAAAACGATAAAGTTCAATCAATAATCAAGGAAACTTGGTGCCCACACATACAGTTTTCTGCAAACACATACTCCATTAAATGCACACCTGCCTGAATGCTAAGTAACGTTTAAATCAGCCTTTACAGCCTCTTGTGGTAGCTGCAAATGTTATGTTGTTGTTACAGCTTAATCCAAGCAAAGTTTCCATTTATTTTCTCCCTGAAAAAAATAACTCTAATTAGTGTTTGTGGTGATATCTGAACATAAATTTGACACATTTAAAAAAAAATTCTAGTATTAATTCAAGTTACAGAAATTTCTAAATCCATTCAGGAACACTTGCAGATGAGTTATAATCCAGAACTCCAGTGCACATGCTGAAGCAGGGCTTTACTTCAGCAGGTCTTAGCAACTTTGCAAGAGGAGAGCACTTCTGGAATAAATGGCCAGCTGGTAACACAGAAGCAAAGGAACAGAATAGGGTAAAAAAGTGTCTTGGAGGGAGAAAGGAGAAGTGGTTTGCCATGCTGGGAATGTATACCACGCAGGAACAGGGCTTTGAAGGCCACAAGGTAAGCTCTTCTTCCTGTGATGTGCAACTATATGAGATCTTCCTGCCTTTTTTTCTTTCTTTTTTTTCTTGGGGGGGGGGGGGGAGGGGGGAGTGCTCCATTTGTTCCCACCTAGAAGAGCCTGATTTTAAAGAACTCTCAAATTAGACATGTAAGTAGAAGACATGGAAACAGACACATGTATATAGATAGCTCTTTCTCAGGAAGTAGGCCGCACTGAAATGTATGTGGCAGATTTGTAAAAGAAATGACATTGTTTTAATGTTACTACATACCACATGAGCTGCTTAAAATGTATTTATAAGTGAAATAAAACACAGATGTATGGAAAAATACTGGAATTTAAATTACTGGGAGACTATTGGGCAGAAGGTTAAGCAGGATGGTACCCCATGCTTAAAATACACATTCAAGCCTGAACAGACATTCAAATAGTGAAACCCTGAAGAGCCAAGAGCTTGCAGCACTGATGCTGCACAGCCAGGGGGACCCTGTGCACACATTTCAACATGCTCTGTGGACTCCCTCCCTGTACCTGGAGACAAAATAGCAGCAGTGCACAGGGCAGTGCTAACTGGGTGATCCAAGCTGCCTATGTCTCCCTGCAGCACAATGTGGTTCTGTTCTCTGCTCACCTGGAAAAGCAGAATCCAGAGAGGAGAGACACATATCTCCCCGACGGCTGAGGAATGAAAGCAAAGCAGCCTGGGATGCTGAAGCACTGCTGTAGTTTCTCTCAGAAGAGAACATGTATCAACAGTCTCTCATCCAGGAGAAACTCTCATGGGAGTACTTTAATACTGGTTATTTTGAGGTTATTTTTTTTTCCTGGAGCAGCCATTTTTGCTTTGGAGAAAAAATACTGAGCATCTATATGCAGTACTTGTCGTTCCTCCGGGGCGAGCAAAGACTCTTCCGAGAGAAAACAAACACCTGTATGTGGCTTGAGAGAGTTACTGGCTCAGAAAGGCATGAGCGTTCTCACAAAGTAGGCTGCTGTCTACAAAAGCTTATGCCCCTGAACCAATTAGTCTGAAGCCAGGCGAAAGGTAGGACAGGGTGGCACTTTAGAGACCAACACAAGTAACCACCTCTCTGCTCTATAACATAGTTTTAAGCTAAAATGAAATATGAAAAAGGAAAGAGTCTTTGACAGTTCAGTTGGCCCAGAATGAGTTTTTTCATCCCAGAGAACCTTCAAAAGGTCAAGGCAAAAAATACCATTCTGAGTTGGAATGGAACAAACACCTTTCAAAGCTTTTTGAGAAAAGAGATCTAGAAAGCCATCCCACAACAAATAACAACATGCTCTGAATCAGGCACTTTGCTTAAATGATTAAACTTAAATATTCATTAGCCCAGAGAGAGGAAGAGGTTCTATAGTCCAATATTTAATGAACTCACCTGGAATATGTGGGACCTACTCCCCTGTGGGAGTTCTCCTCCCCTGGTTATTATTCTCAGCACTATTTTCCAATCTACATCTTGAAACTTTTCTTTCATAAAAACATAAGGAAAATATATGAGCCAACTTATTTTCAGGGGACATTTTCCCTATTTTGACCCTGATTTTGCAGAAAAGCAAAACAATTTATTAGGTGAAAGGCAAATTGCAAGTTCTTACAAATCCTTAAATATCTATTAGAGATGGTTCTCAAAAATGACAGCCACAGGAACCTGCATGTTATTTTTCTGCAGGTGTTATGGGTGATTAACACAAAAGGACCACGCTGAATAGTAACAGAATGTAAAACAGTAAAAATAGATAATGTAATGTAAAATTATTATCATTAATAATAATAATAATAATAATAATAATAATATCTACCTCTCACATCTTAAGGCAGAAGGAAGTAGGCTGCTGCCTACAAAAGCTTATGCCAATCTGAACCAGTTAGTTTCTAAAGTTACATGTTGCACTTAGACCATATTAAGAGCACCTAAAATGTGAGCATCCTACACATTTAAGATTGTTAACTCATGCTAAATACCCTCTAGTGTCTCCAAGATACAATATTCCAGGTAAGGGTTAATTCTGGGCCATGCCATCCAAATTGTGTTAGGGTACAAGTGTTGTTACACAGCAACTTAAATATGCATTAATGGCCATTAAAGCAGGGCTGTCCACACATTATGGCAGGAACACACATGTTAAAAGGCCCTCTCAGAGGCTTAAAGACCATCTTCCATCATAGGTTTACTTTAACTGGTTTTGGGAAGCTTGTGTTCCAGATGTGTATGACTGTTCCACAGGGCTAAAACAAGTTGGGAGTGACCCTCCATCGTCCCAGGAGACACTGCTCCCAGCTGTGATATCTTCTCCCACAGTGACAGTGGGGAAGCACCTAAGGGTAAGAATCCCTCCTCCCCTCTACTCCCATTCTGCACTCTTCCAAGCCTCTGGAGCTCCCCTGAACACTTCAGAGCTCATCCAGGCTCTCCATGTCCTCCAGCTCACCTGTGGCTGCTGGCACTGACCTGAGGGAGCAAGCAAGGAAGGAGAACCTACCTGCTCGCCTGCCACCTCCACTATACCTCCCTGGGCTGGGCTCAGCCCTGAGAACAGCAGTAGCCAGGCAGACAGGTTCCCCTTCCCTGCTTGTTCCCCTGGGACAGCACTGGCAGCCACAAGTAAGTCAGGGGATATGGAGGGCAGAGGCAAGCCCCATGGAGGCAGAGGTAGGGCAGATGAGGAGGTCTGGGGGCAGAGGGGGGGAAGCAGAGACAAGAGTGGGTCAATCCAGACCAGCAAGGACAGGTGGCAGCAGGGACCCTGACTGCAGGCAGGTAGAGGCTGGTAAGCCTGATGGGAGCCCACCAGCCCTTAGCTACACACAAACCTGGGCCACCTACCCTGATCATGAAAGCAGGTAAGCTAGGCAGGCACAAAGCCAGCTTGACTATTAGCCGCACCCATTTGCCAGCCCCCTAAAAGCTGGTTAGAGCAGTGAATGTTATAGGGACTATTAACCCTTAACATGGAACTGCTCAAAGCATGTGCTAATTTTAACACCAACTAAAATTAACACATGCTAACTGTAAGGTTTAACTACACCCTAACTTCAGTCTGCTCCACAAAGATAAAATGAGCATTTTGCAGTCCTCCAGCATCCTAGGATGCACCATTCCCAGGACACCCACCCAGAACAAAGATAGAGCCCAGGAGTCCTGGCTCCTAGCTATGCTTCTGCTTACCAGACCTTTAATCAACAGCTCAGAGCTGTGCAGGCAAGACACAGTATTAAAGTTTGATGCGTGACTGCTCACAGCATGTTCTCATTGTAACACTGCGTAACATTCCACAGATTAAGGTATGCTCTAAGTGTAACATATAAGTTCATCCTAAGGCCAAAAACAAGACAAAGCCCTTTGTTCTTGAATCCTATAGACATACAAGCCCACTGTTCCATTTTAAATATCTGTAAAGTATGCAAGATAAAACATGCTAACCCTTTTTCTGGAACAATCATGGCTCATTAGAGTTAACTGCCAGGGTCAAGCTATGTGTATAAGGGGCTGTGCTGCTTTTCTTTTGTCCAAGGTTTTGACTTGGATGAATCAGAATAGCCTCAAATGCAACATCTGTTTTTATCCTATGGTGCCATCCTGCCCTGCCTCCTGTCTGGCCTTAGACTAAACCAGCTAATTACCTCCGCCTCTTCCCTTAAGATACTACTTCCTCATTTTACTCTAGGTCCTTGGGACAGGGACTGCTTCTTGATTTGTGCTGATACACTGCCTACTACACTGTGGGCACGTCTGCACATGCATTTGATCCGGCCTAAATTTACTCTGGTGTAAACTATTTTGGCGTAAGTGTTTTTGGGCAGACATCTACGCATCCTGGGATTAAGGAGCAGATTTGCTGCTTTGCACCAAGTTCCCTGCAGCCCTGGAACAGGCCTCTGCCGCCACCAGGGAGAGCTCAGTGCTCCCCCTGGGTGCTAGCCTTGATCACCCAATTGGGGTACAGGGCTGGGACCTGTCCCTGACCAAGACAGGTCCCAGCCCCCACCCTGTATGCCATGAGCCCAGAGCTGGGGTGGGGGAACAGGCCTGGGGGCTTGTTCCCCGCCCAGCTCCATGAGTTCAGAGCTTAGCAGGGAACAAACTCCCCAGCCTGTCCCTGCACCCTCCCTCCCCACACTCATGGCACTGGGAGACCCTTATCTCCCACTGCTGGCTCTGTGACCTTGGGGCTGGTGCTGGGAGACCCTTATCTCCCAACACTGGCTCCATGTCACAGAGCCAATGCCATTACTAATCTTCAGTAAATTTTCTACTTGCATTTGAAGTTAGTAAATTTACTCGGGATTAGTGAAGTTTACCGTGTAGTAAATGTGCATGTGTAGATGAACATGCTTATTTTGCAGTAAACTATACTAATGCGCAGTTAAGCATCTCGAGTAGATGCACCCTGTGGGTGCTAATGGAATACAAATACTACTAAAAGTAATATCCAATCCAGTCTGACTGAATCCCAAATTCTGAGTATGCTTGGAAAAAGAGCTCTAGTGTGCTTGGGTCATTTTAAGCCAATTAAAACAAAGCACAAAATTATCAGCAATCACAGTTAATTACCAGGAGGATCTGCATTTAGCACCAGATTGGCAGTAAATAACCACAAGGCTAACCTCTGACATCAGAAATCTGCCTTAACAAAACAAACATGAGAAACAGCCCAGCAGTGTCTAACCTACTGAGTTATAAAAGCTGTTGAAGCATGGCCAATATTTAATATTTTCTTGGAGTCACAATCACAGGCAGACCTAAACATATACCCAGGAGCAGATTAAAATTTGGGATATTTATAAAAATTATTGTGAAGAAAAGTATTTTTCCACTAGATACTGTCAGCACGTGTATGGTGTCAGTGGAACTGCAAATTCTTCCCAATCACCTGGCTATACAGAATGACAGTGAAAAGCACAGATGGATCATAGAAGTAACTTGAACTGTGAATTTATATATTAAAATCAACACAGATAACTTGCAAAATCCTGGGGGGAAAAGGTACTAAAGCTCTGTGTACTCCTTGAATAGTAGGCATGGAAGATCAGACTTGGCCTGATGTTCCATCAGCAACAAAGATAACCTAGATATACACCTCAAAACTGCATTGTAAAGCAATACTGCAACTCCTGATGTTACCAACTCTTAGGAATTAGTTTTATGTTTTATAGTATTTGGAGTTTATCTTAGTCTCTTGCAGACAATTTTTAATGACAATTGAGATTTCCACAAAATGAAGTTTCTGACCCTCATCTTTAGAGAGGAAAGTTTGATACCATAAACCCGAAAGTGTTCAAAGGACAGAAGACAAACAAAAGGGCCTTTACTATTTGTAGAGTGCCTTGATTTTTCAGCCAGCCTCATGATGTTGGGGACTTGAATCATGGTAAGTAACTGCTTATGGTCGATAAATAATGAACTGGCTGTGGTGGGTCCCCCCCTCAACCACCCACATTTTCTGGGGCCACAGCTATAGTGCAGGGGGCAGGATACAGCCCACAAGCAAGATCTGGCTTGTCAACTGACCAGATCTGGCCCACCCACTGGCTAAGGCCCTGACCAGTATGCACAGCTTCCGATGGGCTATTCCTGGTCCTGCTCTGCTCCCCTCACCTCCAGCGGGAGATGTCTTGCTGAAGCGTCTTCCCCTCCACCCACCTGCCGGAGGTGAGAGAAGCAGAGCAGCACCCGGCTAGCTGCAGCTGCACTGCAAACAGCCGCACTAGAAGCTATGCATACTGGCTGGGGCTTGGACTGGCAGGGCTGTTCTACTCCCCTCACCTCCAGAGCCGGCTCCTCCACCTGGTACTGCCCCTGCTGCAGTACTCCAAGCAGGGGGGGAGTTTCAGCTGGGCATCTCCTATCTCAGCATGCAGGGCTTCACCTCCAGGCTGCTTCCACCTGCTCACCCGTAGGTGACTGCTCATCACGCTCTGCTGCATGCACCTCCCACTTCCCCCTCCCTTCTCTCATCCTCCACTGGCTCCTGGGACCCAGTGCTAGGCAGCCCCCCCGCCCCCCCCCCCCCCACACACCGTCACAAAGCAGAGCAGGCAGGGAGCAGATTGACCTCACCCACCCATTACGCTCCCAAACTCTCTTGCAGTCCACCCAAAGCCCCAGATGGGGTTTTGGTGAGTTGGGAAGGCAACAGAGCATGCTGACTCAGCCCATGACAGCACATCAAAACTTCCTATAGTGGATACTACAGTTCTATCAATAAAATAAGTATATATGCGGCATTAGCAGAGAGCAGGAGGGTCTACTTCAAAAGTATAAAAGAGGAGATTGTGATGTGCAGATGTTATACTCTCCTGCTCATTCCCTGATCAGCAGAGGCATGTGGGAACACAGCCATTACAAAAAAGTTCTTTCCTTTCCCCATCCTCCCATTGCCATCAATTTGGTAAAACCATGGGAAGCAAACTTTAATCCTGATTGACCCCACCCTGTTGCATCCATTTCAATAAGCAATCTCCTTTTAGAGTTGTCTGAGAGACTCTGTCAGGTAAGAATCTACTCTTGCACGAGAACAGCCAAGCAGAACCCATCTACCACATTACACACGTAGAGTTTCTGACTCTTCCTATTCCTATTCCTCTACCTACTCTTCCTGCACAAATGCCAGCATTCTTGGTAAAGCCAATGACAGCAATATTGAGTTGGACTGGGTGTGGATGCCTGGCTCTCGACTCCCAAAACAAGTAATTACTCCCGGTTCAGCAATGGCCTGAACTCTCGCAGTGGCCAGAGGAAATGCTACAAGCATATTTTGAAGGGAGGAGCTGGCTGCCAAATGACTCCAATGGTACCACAATCTCAACCAAACAGCAGCATGTTTTGAGGTAAAGTGGCTTGTCCCTTAAAGCACAGAAGAGAAAGCAAAGCAAGGAAAAGGAGAGGAATCTTAACCTGCAGCCTACTCTCCCCGTTGAATGACCTGCAACTTTTGCAGGTGGATCTGTGGCTCAAGGATTGGACGCAAGTCACCTCGAGACCCTATAAGCTGCAGTAGAGATCATCCTCAAATTGAGGGATTGCTGACAATGATGATATATTAGTTGTCACAGGTAACCTTAAGGTTGTCCTCCCTTCCACACTGCCCAGGACAGCTCTGTCTGACTGCAACCAAAAAACAACTGGCTAACATGATATAGTAAAAGCTGTGTTATCCAGCATCCATGGGGAACAGGGAGTGCTGGTTACTCAAATATGTCGGTTATCTCAAAGACGTCCTTGCCTGTTCGGGCCACCGCCCCTCCTGCTGAGTCAAGTCTGCCAGGGCTTTCACTCCCTGGTGTCACTGTGCTAGAGGACAGGGAGGGAGGGCCCCACGCAGGCTGCTTTGCCCCGGGCTGTGGTCCAAAGTCAGTGAAGTGGGACTTGGCAAAGCCAGCAGTGCCACGGCCCCAAAGGAGCGGTGCTGGCTTTGCGCAATTGCTGCTACAGAGCCAGGATAGAGCAGCAGGACTTGGTGGCATCTGGGAGATGGGAAGAAGTGGGGGACAGGGACCTGAGACTGCAGTGTGGAGCTTGTGGGGGAAGGAGGAGCAGGAAACAGGGCAGCATCAGGCTGCAGGGGGCAACCTGCCTGCCCCTCTCACTGCCCTGCCCACTGCCAACCTCTACCACTTGCCCCCCCATCACCGCCCACTATTTCTGCCATTACTGGCCTCCTATCTACCCTACCACATTCCCCCTCTACTGTCTTCCACACTGCCTGCCCCATTACTGCCCCCTTCATCACCTTTCCATCCACCAACTGTGAGGGGGGAGGGGAATTTAAGATGATCCTCCAATATTTAGATGCCATACACAGAAAATTATTAAAAATATATATATAATCTTTCCATGTGTAAAATCTAATTACTGGGGGAGGGGGGAGGTTGTCTTACATTCAGGGTTGTTTTGTATTCAAGTAAATATGGTACTTTTCATTTTGTTCATTGCTTTTTTTTTTTCAAACAAGTATATTCCTCCCTTCTCTGCTAGATTTTCCAATACAGCCTCTTAATGTTTCTACCACATGTGATGTCAACAAGTGCAAAATACAGAATGCTCTGGCAATGGCATCTGGTATAAATAAGAGCAAATGATTATTAACTATATATCTTTCTCTCTAACATACTGTCTTGTAACCTGCTTTCTTAAATAGAATTCTTGAAAACCATTATAGTTCACTGTTACCTGAACATGCTTTCCTTCAAGCAGGAGGTGGCATTATTATTTTCCCCATTCTCATTTCCACTCCCTTCCAACTTATTTTTAAAGAAACATAAAATTTAAACTAGCATTGCAACTTAAAAAAACAAATTTCCGAACAAGCAAATGTATATTCAATGATGCTGTTCCATCTTTAATTCATTGTGTAATGTTTGGGAGGTCTCAGCACGGTGGACAGTGGCTGATGTTACATTCCCTACAGTTGCAAAATGTTGGTGTTAACAGGTCAAGTTACAGAATCCTAACACTGCATTTCCTTTATTTGTTAAAAGCCTCAACCTTAAAGTTATTTGAACATACTTTTTTCAACATTGAGTCAGTGTATATATCTAAATCCTCCTGGAGTTGCAAACCACCCTCCCACCCAGCCCCAAAATTTTCAAATAGTGCCAAAGCATATATTTTTTTAACTTAAGGAAATAATTCCAGGGCTGTCAACTGATAAATTTTATTCAGGAAAATGCCATGTTCTTTAAGCAACACATTAATCTTTTCTGTGCTAAGCACAGTAAACTTACAGGTTAAATTGTAAAGATTGCACATGTTTTTGCCTTTAAGAATGAGTTTCAATAGAAATGTCCTCTTTTTAGTTAGGTAACTCAGGTTTTAAAATTCTCCCCCCTAAAACATGCAAACTATGACAACTAATGAATTCAGCAGATGGTACACATGATGGAAACTGTTTGTAAGATATTGTTTGTAATGGGGAAAAAAGTTCATTTTTCAAATGCCGTATAGAATTGCCTGTCCAGAGTAGCGGAAGGACAAACTTTCTCCCACCTTGTATATAATAGTTGTTATGATCCCTCATTTCCTTTCTACTATCAAGGAACATCTTGCAAAAGGGTGTGTGTTAGATGTTTAAGCATCACCCAAACAGTAGATTTTCAACCTCCTTGAAGGATATGCATTTTTGGTGACATTTCTGAGCCTATTAGCTACCATCTTGTTCATCACAAGGTATGTAGCATAGCCGTCCTTGACAGTGATTTTTGCTGTCCATACAACAGCAGACAACAGTCACTGAATGGGGCTTATCCAGCATTTTTAGTTTGCTTTTGTCCAAGAAAAGGAAGATCGCAGGATGATATTGGTACACCTTAAGGTGCAACTCGTAGCATCCAGATTCTGCGACAAATTGATCCTTTAATAATTAGCAAATAACACATTAGTCATAAGTAGCATTCTCATTCCCAAACTACTAGTTTCTGCTTTGAAATGACAGTAGACTTAGATTACAATATCCCCAACAGAAACTGATATTTTCAAGCAAGTTGCTAAGTGAAGTATCAATATGATATTTCTCTATAATAGTACATAAAATTACCATTTGCCACAAAATGTTCTTAAACAATGGGTAACGCTATTTATTAGCCAGAACATGTACCCAAGGACTTGTTTGATTGATGCACTGCCCTCACAGGCTAAAAAATAGGCAAGGACTCCGGAGGTAAAAGTGACACTAGAATAACTACTTACCTTCAAACTTCTTGTTTTAATGTTGCTTCCCCTTTCTCATAGCTTGGAGCAAGACTGTTGCAAGTCACCAAGAGAAGATTTAACCTGATGATGAAAAAAAGAGTTTGATTTAAAAAACAAAAATATTAAAAAGAATTGCCTTCAGTTCTGCCAATGATTTCTCTTTCACTCTCCTCTGCATGTCTTTCTCTCTCTCCAGGCCTGCTACGTAGTGGTCTATAAATATTGGCCCTAACACTTGCTCAGTGCTTTACTTGCTCGTGGCACAGGTCTGTGTTACTGTACACCATGGTATTACTCAGATGAAGTTCTCAGCTGCTCAGACAAAGCCATGGATTGGCTCTCTACCCTGCAGCACTCTGCCTGCCTGGAAATACCATTTTGCTGCCAGCTTTACAGATGCTATGGGCCGTTCCTGGAGGCCCAAATCTGGCACAGAAGGGTAATTATGAGCCTTGTCTGAAGAAATATAGCTTTCTGCAAGCAGGTGGAAAAAAGAGGAGGGGGAAGAAAGAGGAACTACCTTTGTTTTGGCCAAACAGCATAATCTCAAATCCCCTTTACAGTGCCTTATATCAAAATATTATTCAGCTAGGATCATAAAATTTAATTACCACATAATATGGATGTCAAAAAATTCTGGAAAAGAATTTGCTATAAAACTAGCTTCTTGAATTTAAAAAAAGTGGTTTCATACACTTAAAGGAATGCAGATTTCATAATTGGAAGTAAAATAGCAAAAGAGCATGAAGAGTATATTTTCAGCATGACTGAAATACACACCTTAAAGGTGCCTCTGAAAATGTCTGCCAGCCTTGGTCAGTTGCTTGGTACTCCAAATTCAAATATGAACAGAAATCAGCAATTCTGTTTCCTAAAGAATTTTGAGTTTCCAGAGTTCTAAACAAGCACGAAAACCATCTTTTTAAAAATTCACGCAAAAAAAAGGAATTCCCCAGAGCTCTACATCTGGGGGGGGGGGGGGGGTTGCCAGAAAAACAGCCTTCCAGCTGGGGATCTCGGTACCAAGAACCCAGATTTTGGAGAATCCATGAGTCTGGGAGCTGAGCCATCATGCCTCCTGGTTCCCTGTCAGCCAGTTCAGTGAACTGTCTGGAAATCAGGTTGGGAAGGGAGGGGGAAGATTTTGTGAGGCCCTTCCAACGCTGCAAGCAGAACTAAGCACTAGAAAAATGCTATGCTGTATGCCCAAAAGTGCCAGGATCTAGAAGGCTGGGGCACAGATCGCTACACATTCGTAGGACATGGAAGCGGACATTAGAAAACTCACATGATGTACTTTACGGGTACAGCAGCAAACCTGCTGTATTTGGACCTATTTCTGAGCTTCCAGTACCTTTAGCAACATTATCCCTGAATTCCTAGAGGCTAGCAGGATGTTTCTAACAAGGACAGAATCACTACTATACGTATGTCCCCATACCTTTGTGGTCCGGAATCATAGTAGGGTCTTCAAATTGAAATTCTACAATATTATATGTGATCATGGATTAAAATAGTCTATGGTGTCATTCTATTTTTTAACAACATAGGCATGAAAAACAAGTAATCATTGCTCATTTTCTGATATAGATATTGATTTTGTCCTTATAAAATTCTGTTTGAGAAACTCACTGATATCACAACATCATCTTCCTTTATTTTTTAAATGAAAATATATTTTGTTTCCATGTATAATTGCTAAGCCTTGGTGAGCTGCCAGATGCAAAGTCTTCAAACTAATTTACTCATTACAAGGTCTTCAGTGATAAAACTCCTGCACAGAACTCTCATCCTAAATGCATTTGACTGTACATGATGGTATCATTATAGCATGCAGTCAACTTTAAGCAACCACAAATAACTCCCTGGATAACCAGAAAACAAACAGAGTGGCTTAATAAAATTGAGCAAGCAATTTAACTCCGTAGCAAAGCTTGCTGTGCAGTATACAGCTGAAAACATATTCCTGAACGTCTGTAGTTTTAGCATTATAATTTGAATTTTTAGAAAGCAACAAACATTTGCACACAGAGAAAGCACACAAGATATCCATGCTTCTTTACCCCTGGAAATCAAAACACAATAAGATTAGCCTTTAGACATTCAAAAGCTAAAACAGGCATGTAAAGAAATTTAAGAGTAGGGTACCATAAAAGCAATGGAAATAATTTCATTAGAGGCAGCTTGCCTTTTAATAATACATTTCAGTAGCATCTTCTCATATTGAAGGGTCCTAATACAGTTCAGGAACTGCAAAAACATCACCACTGAGGAACAATCATTACTGAGGGGCATTAGCCAAGCAAACAAAGGAAAAGCATGATACACAAAAATGATGGAGGGGGAGGGGCTGAATAGAAGAAGGAGCTTGTGCAGCATTTTAACCAAAAGTACTGAGTCAGACCACTACTTCTTTTACAGAAGTACAGTGGGATCTTTGAAACCCATGTAAGAACACACAAGATCTCTCCTTCAGACAGTAATTAATCAATTCCCTTTAAATCTAAAGTTCATTCAAACAACGACAATGGGCTTGACCAACCCAAAGTCCTTTCCTTTCTAATATAGGACCTACAAGCCTGAGCAGTAGGGCTTTCCCTAATTCCCCACTTCTATTTGGCACTCAAGTAACTGACAATCCCATTACTTTCAGCAGAAAACTTAAATCCTACAAAGAGAGAACTCATGATCACCCCTTTTGTCAAGAATATCAAGGCTTCTCTTCTTCCTTTTACTAACTGAAAACCTCACTAGCTTTAATGACTTCTCTTTTATCATTCAAAAATCATAGACACTGAATGGACAGAATATAAACTGCACAGTATGATACCAGGAGAATGCCTCCTCAAACTACTGATTATCTCAGGAAAATCAACAGTAACAAGAGAATCTTGACACTCTCACAGAATGATAAGGAAAGCAAAAACATGGACAGATTCATAGAAAATTAAGGTTGGACAGGACCTCAGGAGGTCATCTAGTCCAACCTCCTGGACCATCCCCAACTAGATCATTCCAGCCAAGGCTCTGTCAAGCCAGGCCTTAAAAACCTCCAAGGATGGAGATTCCACCACCTCTCTGAGTAACCTGTTCTAGTGCTTCACCACTTTCCTAGCGAGAAACTTTTTCCTAATATCCAACCTAAACCTCCCTTACCGCAACTTGAGACCATTGCTCCTTGTTCTGTCATCTGTCACCACTGAGAACAGTTTAGCTCCATCCTTTTTGGAACCACCCTTCAGGTAGTTAAAGGCTGCTATCAAATCCCCTCCCCTCTTCTTTTCTCCAAACTAAATAAACCGAGTTCCCTCAGCTGTTGGCTTAAAAACGGTATTTTGGGGGAATTGGCTTATAGGTATAGACATATACATTATAAATGTTCAAGATGTGTATCAGGGGTTAACTGATTTCTAAAGAGCCTGCTTCTCTTCATCCATTCATCCCACCCATACTTCCTTAACTTGAAAGAATGACATGGGAGACTGTAATAAAAGTCAAGGTATATCACATCCAGTGCTTTCCCCGCATTCACAGAGCCAGTTATCTCATCATAGAAGACAATCAGGTTGGTCAGGCATGACTTGCCCTTGGTGAATCCATGCTGACTGTTCCTGATCACTTTCTTCTCCTTCAAATACTTAGGAATGGATTTTTTGAGGACCTGCTCCATGATTTTTCTCGGGACTGAGGTGAGGCTGACTAGTCTGTAGTTCTCTGGATCCTCCTTCTTCCCGTTCTTAAAGATGAGCACTATACTTTCCCTTTTCCAGTCATCCAGGACCTCCCCCGGTTGCCATTAATTTTCAAAGATAATGGCCAGAGGCTCTGAAGTCACATTGGTCAACTCCCTCCTCACCCTCGGATAGACTGCACACCCCATGGACCTGTACATGTCCAGCTTTTCTAAATAGTTGCTAACCTGTTATTTTACCACTGAGGACTGCTTACCTTCTCCCCAGACTGTGCTGCCCAGTGCAGTAGTCTGGGAGTTGACCTTGCTTGTGAAGACCAAGGTGAAAAAGGCATTAAGCCTTTTCCTCATCATCTGTCACTAGGTTGCCAACCCCATTTAATAAGGGACCCACACTTTCCCTGACCTTCTTCTTGTTGCTAATATACTTGTATAAACCCTTCTTGCTACTCTTCATGCCCC
Organism: Crocodylus siamensis; assembly: GCF_052110815.1. NCBI lineage: Eukaryota > Metazoa > Chordata > Crocodylia > Crocodylidae > Crocodylus > Crocodylus siamensis. The sequence continues at coordinate 151,764,177 of NC_143396.1, read as the reverse complement.
TTGCTGGCTGCAATTCCAATTGCAATTTGGCCTTCCTGACTTCATCCCTGTATGCCTGAACAATATTCTTATACAAGTTGTTTGTCCAAGCTTCCACTTCTTGTAAGCTTCCTTTTTTGTGTTTATGTTCACTGAAGAGACCTCTGATAAGCCAAGCTGGTCACTTGCCACATTTGCTGTTCTTCCTGCACATCTGAACGGTTTGCTCCTGCACACTCATGAAGGTTTCTTTAAAGTACAACCAGCTCTGCTGGGCTCCTTGTCCCCTCAGACTAGCCTCTCAGGTGATCCTGCTCATCAGCTCCCTGAGGAAGACAAAGTCTGCTTTTCTCAAGTCCAGGGTCCATACTCTGCTGCTCTCCTTTCTTCCTTTTGTCAGGATCGTGAACTCAATTATCTCATGGTCACTGCTACCCAACTTGCCATCCACTTCTACATACCTCACCAATTCTCCCGTTTGTGAGCAGTAGATTACGAAAAGCACAACCTGTAGGAAGTCACTCCGGCACTTGCGCCACAAAGTTGTCTCTAATGCTCTCCAAAAACTTTCTGGATTGCCTGTGCACTGCTGTATAGCCCTCTGAGGAGATGTCAGGGTGACTGAAGTCCCCATGAGAACCAGGGCCTGTGATCTGGAAACTTCTGCTACTAGTCTGAAGAGACTCACCTACCTCATCCTCCTGGTGTGGTAGTTTATAGCAGACCCCACCACAACATCACCCTTGCTGCTCTAACCCAACCCAGAGGCTCTCAACTGGCCTATCTCCCATTTTATTCTGGAGCTCTGGCAATCATATAGCTCTTTTCCATACAGTGAATCTCCTCTTCTCTCCTGCCTGTGCTTCCTGAACAGTTTGTACAGATCCATGACAGTGCTCCAGTCATGCAAGCTATCCTACCAAGTCTCTGTTATTCCAGTCATGTTATTCCTTGACTATGTGAGGACTTCTGATTCTTCCTACTTGTTTCCCAGGCTCTATGCATTTGTGTACAGGCAGCTGAGGTCACCAGCCAATTGTCCTACTTTCTCAAGAAGAATTAAGCCTTTCTTGCTGCCTGCTCCTGCTTTCTCCAGGTCTCCCACTTACCTCAGGGCTTTGTTCTCTAATCCCCTGGTGAACCTAGTATGAAGCCCTTTTCACTAGGTTAGCAAGTGTGTTTGCGAAGATGCTCTTCCCTCTCTTCATCAGGTTGATCCTGTCTCTTCCAAGCAATCCTACTTCTTGGAACAACATCCCATGGTCAAAGCCAAGTTCCTGCTGGCAACACCACCCATGGAGCCACACACTGATCTGCAGGATACAACCACTCTTGCTAGGGCCCTTCACCTTGACTGGAAGGATTGAGAAGAACACAACCTGTGCCCCCGTCCCCTGCACTCTTGCACCCAGAGCCCTGTAGTCACTTTTGATCTATTTAGGGTCACCGTTGGCAGCACCTTGGTGCACACATGAATTAGAAGCATGGGGTAGTAGTCAGAGGGTTGGAAGCATCTCAGTAATCCTTCCATGACATCTCAGATCCGGGTTGCAGGCAAGAAGCAGACCTCCCATGAAGACAGGTCAGGCCAGCAGATGGAACCCTCCATCCCCCACAAAAAAGTCTCTAAACATCACCACCCATCACTTCCTCTTTGTGGTCTCAAACCTCCCCACCTTGTGGATTTCTGGCCTGGCCTTGCCCCTTCTACCAATGGAATGTGCTCCATTGGAAGACTGTTAGAAGCAGCTGTGTAGGCCGCTGGAGTAGTGCTCAGTGCCTGAGGCTGCATCGGTGGAGCCTGATGGCATGGAGTAAAGTAAGTGGGGGGAGGGAGAGGGGCAGGCAGGGAAGCAGAGGCTATGTAGGTGATGGACATGTGGAGAATGTCAATATCTCCCCAAATCACAGAGGGTGACATGAAAGCAGGATGGCTTTGCAAATCCCCTAGTTATGTATTCCTTTTCTACTACTTGTTAGCCTCTTAAGAGATTGTACAATGTCAAAATGATTTTTTTTTTTTACTTTTAAAAATAAAGGTCTTGAAAGTCTTGGCCTTATTTTGATGAACAACACTGAAAATTTGTAATGGTCTAAAATTATGTAACTTTTTAAGATGGAAACATAGTGCCATAAAGGCTTCATATGGGAGAAAAGAAGCATATCATTAAGAGAAAAAACGTAAGATTTTTTTTTTCCAGTAGTGTTATAAAATCAGAATACTGTATCAGACAATAAAAACTGAATTAAACCAATGAGCCAAGATTTTGCAATAATAAAAAATTAATGTAATAAAAATACTGCAAATATTCTTTGTATTTTTTAATATTTCATTCCTCATTCATTTCTTTTATTACATTTTTAGTATACAGGAAATCCATGCTAAAAATGTCATGACTTGGCAAAAATTATTTTTTTCTTCCCCCACTGGAAACAATCTTTACTGATTCCACTTCCAGAGACAATCAAATACCCCTGAGTTAAACACCTCTACACTCTGACTCACTTGCCTTCAGAATGTACACTGTCACTTTGGTTGTCTTATTCTCTATAATAAGCTGAGAAAAATAGAGGGTTATTTGTCCAACTGTCACACCCACAGGCCCCAACTTCCACCCAAAGATTCCCATTAAACAATAAGAATATCACCGAATGAAATCCAAATACAGAATACAAGTCTGATTCTGTAGGCATCTGAAAAGGGTTATAGAGCTTCTTGCTTTGAGTTGTCCCATTAGATTAGAGAACTAGATCCTTGGCCTCAGACAAGCTGTGCAAAGGTAGCTATGAGCTACTTTTCAAGTATCCTAGTCCTAGGACATAGACAGTTAGGCCTGTGGAACAAAGCCAGAGTAGCCCTAGAGACAAGGCAATTTTACATATGCTCCAAGCACTAGATTGGGAGTAGATGCATCAGCGGCGCAGCATGCATCAGCACTGAGAAAATGGTGGCAGTGCACTTTGAACTAAAGCACATCAAACTTTGTATTTTAGTTCAAAGGGCACCACTGCCATTTTCTCAGTGCTGACGCATGCTGCGCTGCTATCATATGCCACGCAAGTCTGCCAGCATGTGTCAATTTCTGTGCTTAAGCAGATTCCCCACGTTTGTAAATGCCTTAAGTTACACCAGCAATGGTACCCACCTAGAGACAATTCTTCCCCTCCTATGCTAGCTTGTTCATAAAAGACCTTCAGAATGAGGGACAATCATCATAGTGTGGTTATTAAGGTTTTGGCACTACTGCAGATGTCACTCTGCACATCCTGTATTTTCTCTGATATACGTTTAGGGTAGGACCCTATAAATAGGGCCTGGTTTAAAATGTGTGCTCAACTCACTAGTATTGTGGCCCGATCATGGCGGGGGCTGCCATTTTCCTGTCAGAGCAAAATTTTGATTAGATGCTGCCAACACAGAAGATTGAGACTGACATGCATATTGGACTCTGTGAGTGGAAAGTTCCAGGGCTCACCCAGCCCTTGCCCGCTGGGTGACCTGCGGACCTGTCAATCATTGTTGACCTACTTTCCCCACAGACGCACGCTCAGACTGTGTCAGCTTCTGGCTGAGAGCATGCTCAGTCAGAACCTGACATGAGGTAATCTGCCTAGAAATTTTTCTATGGAGAACATTCTGATTGGCCACTAAATTCATATAAAAGTTCAGTGAGCCCCTCCCTTGGGGGGAGATCGTGGTAGCTGGAGACAGAGGCTGGTGCTGCAGGGACTGTCGTCTAGTCAGGCTTTAGGGCCTATCGATCTCTTCCCTTGAGCGACTGGCACTTCGTGTCCCCTGATTTCTGGTGATTGCTTTCGGATCACCGTCGGTACCTCAACGTGACTCTGCTTACCTGACTCTCGACCTCGGCTTCCATCATCAACCATCCGTTTGTCCATTGGACTGGCATCACGACCCCGGTTATCGACCTACATGTTACAGTTTTGTCTGTTTGATTACTCCCATTTATGAGCTGTTGACCAGCCCTGGGACTAACAACGGGGGGGGGGGGGGGGGGGGGGCGGCCGCTCGTTGTGAACCTCATGGGCCAACAGATCCCTCTGTTGTTTATTGTTTACATCTGTTACTGTAACTGAAGATCCTACCTATGCCATCAAAGTGTAAGTGTAATAAACCATTAATTTGGAACTATAAGCGTGCGTGCCACTCAGACTCAACCGCCGCTAATCCCAACCTGTCCGTTTCCAAATTGCCACCACTCGACCAACCAACCGTGATCGAGACTGTGAGCTTGGCTCGCCAGCCGCGGCTCCGGATCCTCGCACATTTCCCACCCAGATCATAGTGTCCCACCACTTCCCCTGATTGGCTGGGTTGGGGTGTGGGGTCAGGTTTAATTGCAACAGCTTCCAAGCTCTCTGGTTGCTGCTGAAAAGCTTCCCCCCATCCCTGCCTCACTGAAATGGGTTGCAAAAGGGACAGGGGAGAAGCAAGCTTGGGGATGCATAAGGGAGGAGCTGTTTGCTCCTCTGGGTAGAAAAACTAGGTTGAAAGGGTTGGGGGTGGCTAGGAGTTGCCTTAGCAGACAGCCCTGGACAGGGTGAGGGAGAGGCTGCTCGCTCTTCCGCATGTGTTCTCTCCCCCCACCTCCAAGCCCCAGTGCCCGTTTTCCTGCCCAGAGGAGCAAACAGCCCCTCCCCTACCTGGTGCCAAGGCTGTCTACCAACGCAGCCCCCACATGCCCTCAACCACCCACTTCCTAGTTTTCCCACCAGGAGGAGCAAACAGCCTCTCCCTTACCCCTCCCCAAGGTCTCTCTTCCCCCTGTCCATTTTGCAACTCCTTCCCAACTCCCCTGAGTTGCTAGGCTTTTGCTTCTGTCTGGGGAATGCTTTCCCCAGCCTGCAGCAGCCATTTTGTTGCAATGAAATGACATGATATGGCTTGCTGAGGAACTCTAGCAAGTGGCCATATTGTAGCGTTTCATTGCAAATTGCATTTTACATGAAAAATGTGTGATCACGATTTAAACCAGGCCCTACCTATAAAATATTTCAACAGCTCTAGAAAATTTCTCAGAGCACTCAATTCCTACAGATGTCATAATGATAAACTCCAAAATTTAGAAAGTCAGTTCGTAATACTTTTCATCCACCTCAAGAATTTTTTCCTGCTCCATGTTTTTCTTACACATGAAGCAAGGTACAAGTAAGCATTCAGTTGTTTAAACAAGTTTCATATTACAATTAACACACTAGCTACAATCCGTGGATCCCATATTTCAGATTTTAACTTTGTGCAGTCACTAATTTCTAGACAAAGTCAGAATATACTGTTATCAAATGAAAATGGTAACTGAAAATGCTAGCATTTTGCATCCATTTTGCAGAGAAATAAATGACCAAGTAAGATACAAAGCTGTAGACAATCAAATCCAGCCTGTCTTCAACTGATGACTGGGCAAGTATGTTAGGGATGAAAATGGAGGTGGTTAAAATATAACCTGCCAGTTACTTACCACTGCATGAATCACTCCTTAAAAAATAGCAAGAGCTTTGCTAAGAAAGGTGTAACTTATTTCAGAGTAGAATCCATCTCAGGGTGAACTACAAGCCTGTACAATGCAGTAGGTCCTTCATTTTATTTGCAAAATAATTAGAATTTATTGTTAGACATCTGATTTATTGATTGTTACACCAGGGTGAAGAACTGTGTTAGCATCTATCAGCCACTCATGGCCTTTGATAATGTAACCACTACTTGTAGATTTTTTTTTTAATCACCTTCCACGCAATTGTTCTTTGTTTCTGTAATTTGTACAAGCCAAAATTTGTCTCCTCCCTCTCCTACTAGCATTCTCAATTTACCAAGAAAAATAAAATAAAATTAGGATATCCCATAACATCCTTTTGGAATCAGGATGTACCTGCACTAATCAGCAGCCACATCTCTTGCCTAAAACCCTACAGATGCCTTTGCAAAATTTGGTCATCGTTGTTTGTATAAAACAGGGGTGTTCAACTGGCAGCCCCCAATGGGTTAGCATGTGGCCCACAGCCTCACATAAGGCTGCCACTCCACACCCCCTCCCTCCCACTGTTGCTTCTGCCATTGAAACAGGGGTTTTCAGGTTATCCTTCCCTCTTCCAGCTTCTCTCTCCTGGCCCTGCTCCTGGGGACAGGGCAGCACAGCGAGAGAGAGTGGGGGAGCCCATGCTGCATCTATGGTAGAGGAAAGGGTTTGGCTGCTTGTGTTATGCCCAACAAAGGAAGGAATCAGGCTGCCCATGCTGCAAGCGGGCAACACACCTCGCTGGGAGGGGAGGGGTACTGTGTGTGTGCCAGGAAGAAGCCGGCCTGACTACGAGGCCCGGCAGAAGAGGTATGGCCTGCCCACACTGTACACACAGTGGGGTGGAAAGGGTGTGCTCAAGTCTGCTCCATGCAGTGGGAGAGAACCTGGGGGAGGCTGCCCATGCACCGTGCAGACCCTAAAAATGTGGCCTGTATGGCTTGTGGCCCCCGGCAGCCCAGAAGTTGGACAGCCCTGGTATAAGATAACTGCCATTCTCTTGCATATGTGTAGCCAAGCGATAAAACTTCCATAAGCCCTTCTGCTGTTTTCCCTGATTAATACATGTTGCGGAAACTCCAGGAGAGTTCCCTTGACAGCCTCTGAAGTAAAATAAACCAAATGCTATGATATTCCCTCATGTTAGCTTGCAACAATCCAAGAAAAATAAATAAAAAGGTGCTTTCTCAGTGTTTTCATACTGTAGCAAAAATTTAGCCAAACATTTCAACCACAAAAACATAACATCTGTCATCCAAAACTGGATGCATGTAAAAAGGTAGGGAATGCAAAACTGTGGTCAGACCAAGTCCTCATAATCTTCAACATGGGCTAATCTTGTGTACATACTATATGATAAGAAGTTGCATGAGACATGGATGAATATTTTAGGAATGACATTGGTTATTCTGGAGATCTGGGGAATTTAAAGGCAAATACAAAAACTGTCATCGCAAGGAGCCAAAACAATTGGTACATGCAGTCAATTCTCCTACTCTTTCAGTAGCTTAATACAAGATATACAAGGTTGCAAATTGTGTCTCGCATGCAAAAAGTAGTTCTGGTCATCCACCCTTGTCAAATTATTATTTGTTTTAATTATCCCATTTGTTGACTGATCACCCAAGAATTTTCAGTTTAGAGAGTCCAGTAACTGGGAATAGCTATGTTTTCTCTTTCCCCCACTGGCTCAGTAGTTACAGCATCTAGCCTGGATAGGAAGAAGGTGAAAATTACCCTCCAAACTGCATGAGAAATGTAAGTGGGAGTCTGTGTGAGACAGCACTGACGTTAGGAACAGAATTAAGCTGGGCCCTACACAGTTTATGCTGGGGAGGAAGTAAGGCAAAGACTGGCAAAGAGCTGAGGTGAGAGAGTGGCCGAGTTAATTGCTGAGCAAGTGACAGGCTCACATGGGAGGAAGTTTCTAGAGTGGGGGTCAAAATGATTTGTGAGCATGGGCATCCTTGTCTGTCTCGCACACAATGAGAATGCATAGGAAGTGTCACACAAAAGTAAAAGGAAAGACCAAATAACAATTCAAAAATTCTCATGATTTTGTGTCAGTTTGACCCATGATTAGTTTTTACCTTAGCAACTGGCAATCAGGGTGGATAAAAATCAACAATTTAAAAAAAAAAAAAAATCGTATTTTTAATTTAATCCTATTTTTAAAAATTTTTTGTTAAGATGCTTTTAAAAAATAATAAACTTATATAAAGATAGCTTTAATTTATGTTAAAGCTCAAAGATATAATTATGGAATAGGGATTATAACTTCTAATTATATACTCTTGGAGACAATATATTCATGTAACTTTTTTTTAGTAGTTTTTATAGGTAAGCCACAACAGGCCATGGACTATATTAAGGGCCCAATCTTATGGGGTCCCCAAAGGCTCCTCTGTAGAGCAGTAAAGAAAACCACTCTATCCAGTGGGACTCAGTGCTCAGTCTAGAATATCCCATTAAGCATCTCTGTGATCCTTAGCTTCAGTTTTCAATCTGTGGATTTATGCCTCCAGAGATCATACACAGACAAGGGTCTCTGAATAGACATGATATCTTTTATCAGACAAACTAAGTAGTTGGAAAAATTATTCTTTACAAGCTCTTGGGCACAAATGTCCTTCTTCAGGAATATGGAGTTTGTTGTCTCCAGAGATAACATCTTTGTTAACAGCAGTATATATGGAGATGAGAGGTAACAGACCTGATTACCCACCCCTCAGCCCTATTGTCTCTCTGCAAGTTTGTGTACGCACAGCCTTATTAAGGCAATACTGAAAGTGCAAATTTTCTCTAAAAGTGCAAAGTTTCAAGAAGTTAAATGAATAAAGGATATCAAACAACAAGAACAGACTTTTTTTTTTTCCAAAAATATTAAATCCAGGCTACTTGACCAATGATTTAAATTGATTTGATTTAAATCAAATTCATGCTGCTGGCAGTACTGGGTAAACTAAACTGGAATCTGCTACAACTCACAATTTGTCTTGACCCCACAGTGGACTCAAATTTTAATGTTTTGGATCACGTTCAAAGTGCTTTTTGTTTTTATTTTAAAATATTTTACTTCAATTGAATAATAATATGTGCCATAACACATATTATAACATAGCTTAAAGTCTGTGTTAACACATTTTATATACACATATAGCTACATGCACACAAACCAACATATATTGTCTGTGTTTGTTCATGTGTTAATTTTTATGTCAGCAAGAGATGTTGGAGAGAAAGGTGAAGAGACAAGCCAAAGAAAAACAGCATGAACAGAGTATAGGGACAAAAGGAAAAACATAAAAAAATAAGGGCAATGAAAGAAAAGTTTAGTCAACTGATCTTACCCAATCTTACTGAAAGAATATAAAGCATGCAACACTGACAAGAAAAAAACAGCTTTCTCTTTTTGCATTGGTCATCCTCATTTGTGTCACAATATAAATCTAATAACAAAAAGTTAACAGTGCGCTAGGACAGGACAGAATGCATTAAAGTGTTTCTCAAATCTCCAAACAACACTAAACCGTGAGCTTCTCCAACTATAAAAAAAAAATTACCATTTCTACCCTCCTCAAAAAATTATCAGAAGTCTCACATGAGCCAGGAGATATTAAAGCACAATGATTATCATGGTTATCAGCAGTGAAGAGGTGGACTGGGGATTCACATTCCAAAATCAAGGGCCCAAGCCATGTAGACTTTCATAAGCTAAAAAAAAAAGGGACCAGTCAACATAGTTCTGCTGAACTGATCCATCAACGAATAACACATTTTTCTACTGCATATTCCTACATGCAGCTTCTCTCTAGTAGTGTATATGCTTGTACATATTTCTTTTAAGAATCTTGCTCAGAAATTTTAGCTGGTCTATAAATAATTCCTATAGTACACGTAAACTTAAAAATACTGAAGGTAAATTATGTTATGATTTTTAAAGAGAACAGCTTGAAAAGGGGCAAGCTAGAAATAATCTTTTGGGTTTTGTTTATATTATTCCTTCACCCTATTGGATACCAAAGTTTGTGGAGGTTATAGCAGGGATTTTCTCACATAATATATTTATGAACATTTATTTCTGCTTCATGGATTCATTCCCTCTTAAGAAAATTAAGATTAATGTAAGCTTGGTGATCTCACACTGAAAGAAACTACATCTCCGTCTCCCTTTTCTTTATGACCAGATAGATCAGGAATTCATGTTTGTTTAATCAAAGCGGGAAATGGGCATGACTGTAATGAACCAGTTGGGCAGTGAAGCATAACTTGTGACAACACTGTTAAGCAGGATTTAGGGAGAGGAGCTGGTAGAGACCATTCAAACAAGCATTCAGTGCTTATTTTCATTAGGGAGTCTGTTTAATAGAGAGCATATCATAGGAAATACATTTAGCTTCCCAGATAGCAGAAAAGATATAAAAACTACTTTTCCTGTGATTGCTTATTAAGGCAATACTGATAAAAATGAATGTATTAAATTATTTAACTACTAACACCTAAATCAGTTCTAATCAAAGTCAGTTCTGCCACCGACATTGAGAGGAACAGGAATGGGTTCTATGGGGGTTTTTTTTGGGGGGGGGGTGTTTTTGGGGGGTGGGTTGTTTTGGGGGTTTTTTGTTTTGGTTTTTGGGGGGGGGTTTGTTTTTTACAGACCTCAATCTTGTATACATTCCAAACAAATTATTCAATTTAGCGTTAAGTTTAAATAACTTAACAACTCACTAACAATTCAGCCATAAAACATGACAATGTTATAATTTTCCAAGGAGAAATGCATTAAGAAGCCTAAAAATGTTAATTTAGAGATCAACTTTTTCCAAAAAAAAAAAGGACCTCAAATATTTAAGAAGAATGAAAATGCATAATTAAGATGACATAAGTAATCTAAACTTAGTCCTGACAAGGATACTCTGAGAGTTACCAGAAATTCAAGTGTCTGGGTCCATGAGCCATAGGCTTCTAGGAATATAAATGAAGCACATAGAAAATATATGGTACCAAATTTCCGTATTTAGGCAGCAAATTAAGTTACATGATTCCTGAAACTGATGATCAACCAGCAACCCCCACAGAAGCCAACACATTCCACATAAGAAATTTTGTCTCTGGCATCTTAGAATTCAATCACGCATTCAGATGACCATGGTGAAACAAAAATTAAGGCTATAGATTGCCCATATCTCTGCTGCTTAGATAAATTTCAAACACTAAATTGAAGATTTAAGATAGTACAAGCATGATGAGGAAAGTTAAACTTAGCCGGTCATGTAGATAACAATATGGAAAGATTTCCTGGAGATTAAGGAGGTACATCCCTGTAATATGATAACATTGTGCTCAAGAGAAACATGATAGCTTTACGATTATATAATGCTTCTCTAAACAGAAACTACTGTATACGGCAACTATCTGTAAACTTGTGAATACTTCCTAAGCAGTTATAAAAACACAAACAAATAAACTAAGGAATTTTAAATGACAAATTATTTAAGCACTATATATTAAGTTTATATTTTAACTGTGTTTGCATCACTACTTTCTCATTTTCTTAATATAAAATCTTTACCTAAAAACAAAATAAACAGGCAACTGGAACCCACTGTCACTAAAATAGTGGTGACATTTCTATTTATTTTCTTGGGAACTCTCTCAGAAAAAGTAGAACTTTTATTCTCCAGAAAAATCTTAAAAGAGTCTTTCCAGTTCCTGCTTAAGTCGTTAGACACAGTGTAAGAAAGGTTTGGATGTAACCATGTGCACTAAATTCTGAATTATAACTGGTGAGTGAAAAGGAATGCTAGTGTATATTAAAAGCACTTATGCTTGAGATGTTGTTAGCTATCACTGTAAATTAGTTATTTTAACTGATTTTATGGAATCTGTAACATTCCATCTATTAATTGATTTTAAGGCTAGAAAAGACCATTAAAAATTATCTTTGGCCTGTGACCTCCTGCATAAAAAAGGCAAGAGAACGTAACAGGAATTTAACAAAGTGATTCCTGTATTTATTCTGGTAGCTTGTGGTTGATACGGAGTACATATTTTCAAAACCACTTCAATCTTGATTTAAATATCCTGAGATTCCATACTGTATATCTGAAATGTGCAGGACAGAGCTCAGAGACTAGCACACATGGTGGGATGGGGTGCTGGAACTATAAACCACCTTTATGTTTTATTATTCTGAGCCACACTGCAGACCCTACCATAATATAGACAGAGCTAGGGTGCTGTCTCTGTTACAAGAGCCTCACAATGATGCCTGAACAGTCTCATGCTGCCATAATGTCCCTTCCCCTGCCCATTATCAGCTTCTGGCAGCAGGAGATGGGGAGAGCCAGGGCTGCGCTCCCTGCTGGTACCCTGGTTCTCCTCTGTCTCTCGCTGCTGATTTCGAAACTCAAAACATTTCAACTAGCCTCGTTTTGTTTTGAGGCTGTTTCGAAGCCCTTCGTTTCGATTCGATTTCACTGTTCTGAGCTTAAAATAAGGCAGCAGGAAAAAGTGGCAGCATTATAAGCGTAGTGCAACTTTCAGCTGCACTACAGGCTGGATTTAGCTGTGAGCTGTATGTTGCTGACCTCTGGCTTAAACTACTCTGTTATGAATTACTACTTTCATCATCAGTCGCATTGCTGTGACATGATGCACCTTATCCTGCAATGCAGCTGTATACTCTACATAGACACAGGAACATGTTTCTAAGAGAACACGTAGGTAGATCTATCCGAGACACTGAAGGAATAAACAAATTAATATAGTCACAAGACAAAAGAAACAGAGACTTTCTTTCTAAGAATCTAGCCACTTCAGTACTATTCTCTGATAAACATACATGCATTATGGACATCAATGAAACCAAAAGGAGTTTACCACTGATTTGAACAGGAACAGTCTGAACACTTACATAACTCATGTCAGTTGGCAAACTCCTAGTCATCATTATAACCATGAATGATCACCTGCACTGTATCACCATTTTAGAATGCTAAATATACTTAATTTTAAAAGGAAAGGGACATAAAACAAAACCTCTCAAGGCGGTACTTTGTTCAGGAAAGAACTGAAACAGAGAAACATTTTGAGTACAAAGAATGGGTTTATGGCATCTGGTATAAAAAGTTTTTGTGAACTGGAAGGATAGAAGCCTGTACACACCTGAGCTTTTATGGCCTGAGGTCACACATAAGGAACAGTTTTTGCTACATCTCATTACAACAGGGATAGCTTTTTACATTTCTCAGAAGTTACTTCCTCCTCTCTCAAAACTGGAGAACAGCAAGTCAGTGGCTTAGTGTTGGCTTAATGTAATAATGTTTTCTGATTTACTTACTCAGCTTAACAGTCTTGGAAAGACTAATCTATAAAAAAAAAAACAAGTTAGTCATAACATATACTGCTGTACTTTCTTTTAATCAAAAATTAATTTAGCTCCTTAAACAAAGATTCCAAGAAATTCAACAGTATTATCTCAACTACATAACTGTACTTCCTAAAAACAGGGGCTAAAAACAGCAGCAACAAGTAAGACACAGCTGAACCAAACAGACAAAGCAGTATATTGCTAGCTTGGAAGCCACTGTGGAAATTATCATCATCCTATCTGCTGACTCACTGCCTATAAAAGGAAATATCTTTAAACATTTTTAATTGTTGAGATTAATACTTGAATATTGTATTCACTGTAAGAAAATGTATTTTATACTTGTTTTTTGGTGTTCCTCCCTTTCATCTCTTGATCTTTGATCCTGTACGGCTATATCAGTACTACTTACTTATTCCTAAGCAACATCCAGTTTCAAACTGTTATATGGAAGGTAACAAACTCTTACCATGGAGAACCAGGTACAGTGGTAGTTCTCTTCCAGTGAACAAATCAAACCTCCAGTGTCCAGCATTTACAGGAGTGACTGGCTCACATAGATTTATTGACTGAAATTTGCTGCAAGTTAACTTTATGCACTCTATTTAATAATGACTTCTTCTAATAAAATGAGTTTTAGGATGTCATGGGACCAAGCACTAAAGTAAAAACCAACGGATCAAGACGTTTTTAGGGTTAAATTTGATCAGACACACATTGCTAGTCCTAACATTTCTGTGAAAGTTAAAAAAACAGTACCAAAAAACAGCTGGAAAGACTGGGAAAGAAATGGGGTGCTGCAGGCCTATTACAGAAATCTAAACATACAGAACAATATAGTTCATATAACTTATTTTCTACACACCATATTTAAATTGCACATCCCTGCATAACCCTTCTGAAAATGCTACATGTTCACTGCAGCCCAGTAGAAAAGCAGCTGACAGATAAGGGAAGGGAAGATTACTAATTCCTCCTTCCAAAATGAAAGATATTGCTATGGAAGGGCATTCTGCAGTAACTAGATGTCTGAGCACTTCCTACTCCAACCCAGCAATAGAAACCAGCTGTTCCCCTCCCACAATGAAGATTATAAAACTTACTTAAGCACCCCATCAGACTTCTGACCTATGGATTCATCTACTAGTCAAATATAATAAAGTCAAGAGATCAGGTTACAATACAGCTAAAATGTCAAGTCATTCAGCCAAGTGAAGGGGAAATAGTTAAATTCCAACTATATACAAAATTAAATCCGTGTTAACTGGGTACTAGCTATATTTATAGTTGACATGAATCCAAAACGCATAGAGGAGCTCAGAAAAGTAAGTATTTGCCCAGCTTAAAAATCACGTTGAATTGCTCAGCCCCAGGGCAGGGTATCTACCTGGGCAAAATGGCCAATCCAGCTGGCAGCCGGATTCCATTTCCCAGCCGCCCCTGCCTGCATGGCTTGTGTTGGTCTCTGTGGAGACCCCAGCCACACCTGCACAGGAAAGCTCAGGCTGGGCTTGCCATGGAGACCAGCTTCAGCCACACCAGCAGCCCAGGGTGCATATCCAGAGCCACTGGGAACTTGGGACAGGGGTAGCTTGCTCTGGAGCCAGGGCAGAGCCACGATCTGTAGCCTGCATGCTCCGGCCAGGGGCACACAAGCAGGGGATCACAGCTCTGCCCCAGCTCCTTGCAGTGGTGACAGCCTGGTCCTGAGCCAAAGCAGATCTGCAGCCCTGCGCACACCTGGGGAAAAGGAAATAATTTTCTCATCTGAGTGGGGCAAGGGTGCAAAAGAGCTATGTGCACAAACAAGCTACCCCGAGACATTTCGTTGCTTGATCTGCTGCCTGCAAGACTAATAAGGCTCCAGAAGCACATAAAATACCCAGGGCTAGGAGGCATACTATCCTAGGGAAGAATTTTGACTTTCTGAAGGGGCAGAGTGAGGCTTTCACAGTTATTCTGTTATAGCCCAGGGGCTTATGTTTGTGTTGTTGTCTGTTGCAGTGGTTTGGGTTGAGGCTGTAAGGCAGGGGCAGGCAAAGTTCAGCCCACTGGCCAGATCTGGCTGGCAGTAGACTCCATTTCCTAGCAGCCCCTGCTTACATGGCCCTTCAGAAAGTCAAAATTCTTCCCTAGGATAGTATGCCTCCTAGCCCTGGGTATTTTATGTGCTTCTGGAGCCTTATTAGTCTTGCAGGCAGCAGATCAAGCAACGAAATGTCTCGGGGTAGCTTTTTTGTGCACATAGCTCTTTTGCACCCTTGCCCCACTCAGATGAGAAAATTATTTCCTTTTCCTCAGGTGTGTGCAGGGTTGCAGATCTGCTTTGGCTCAGGACCAGGCTGTCACCACTGCAAGGGGCTGGGGCAGAGCTGCAGGGTGCACAGCAGGGCAAGGCAGGGGGCTGCCCTGAAGCCACTGGGATCTTGCAGCACAAGCAGCTTAGTCAGAACCCAGGCAGAGCCGTGAACTTCAGCCTGCATGCTCAAGACCTGGGATGTGCAGGCAGCAGATCACAGCTCTGCCCCAGCTCCTTGCAGCAGTGATAGCATGGTCCCAAGCTGGGGCACAGCCACAATCTGCTGCCTGCATGCCCCAGCCTGGAGCGTACAGGCTACAGA
Organism: Crocodylus siamensis; assembly: GCF_052110815.1. Classification (NCBI taxonomy): domain Eukaryota; kingdom Metazoa; phylum Chordata; order Crocodylia; family Crocodylidae; genus Crocodylus; species Crocodylus siamensis. The sequence continues at coordinate 151,748,671 of NC_143396.1, read as the reverse complement.
TTGCAGCTCTGCCCTGGCCCTGACCAAGTTGCCCCCACCACAAAAGCCTAGTGGCTCCAGAGCAGCCCGCTGCCCTGCCCTGCCCTGCCCTAGCTTTCTGGGCCAGTCTCCATGGTAATTGCAGCCTTGTGATATTAAAGTGCAACTGAGGCTGAGGTCTCCATGGAGACCAGCCCCAGCACTGTGGGCAGGGGCTGCTGGCAAATGGAGTCTGGCTGCCAGCCAATTCCACCATTTTGCCCACCCCTGCTGTAAGGAGAGGTACAGAGGCCTCATTAGTGCCCAGAGAGGCATGCGATCGCCCAAAGCCCTGCCAGCAGCCGGCTTGGGGCTCATGTAGTTAGAGAGCCCATAGCAGGTAGAGTGTGTGCAAAGCAGATCACACAAGGGGCCAGAGAGCCCAGCACCAGAGGGGCGCAGCAGACTTGGGCCAGTAGGCACACACCAGAGGGGCCGGTGCCAGAGGGAAGCAACAGTTGAGGGCCAGGTGCTAGAGAGGCACAGCTACACACACTCAAGGCAGGGATATGCAGGCGCACATGAAGTACACAGGCACTAGGGGCGCACAGTGAGACAGGGGCCAGGGGCCCAGTACACAGGGGCTGTGGGCCCTGCGACAGTAAGAGACCAATTGGAGCTAGTGCCTCAGAGCCAGGTCCTACATCATGGGCCTAGGCTAGAAGGCCTAGCCAGATTAAAGGGGTGGAGGCCAAGTAGACCAAGGACCAACAGAGTGGAAAACATGCATGTAACACCTACAAGGCATGGGGCATGGTATAGGGAAGGTTTGGAGCCACGTATTTACCTCATAAGGCTTGAGATGCCCTGTGCAGCACAGTACTGGAGTGAGGTCTGGCGAAGGGCCCAAGGACCACTGAGTTCTTGTGGGGTTCAGCAGACTGAGGCCACAAGAAGGCCCACAGGCACCCTCCTGATTCATTATTTTACCATCAAGACATGGCAGGTGAAACCAAAAGGTGCCCTCAGGGTGGAGCTTGTATGGTTGTGGAGCCACCAGGGGCATCACCACCAACCCTGGGGACCCTGACCTATGACACAACCATATCTAATATAGAATAAGATTCATCAAGTGTCTTAGAGGAACAATAAAGAGTAAACATGACAAGGAAAATCAGCATATCCAAAAATAAAACCATCTGATTAGCTGTGCAGGTAAGCTGCAACTTGACAACATCATATAATTAATGACCATCAACTCCATAGACACAAATTATCATTAGTTGGCTTGCTTACAGGCAGTATAGCAGAGCTGGGTTATACAAATAATGATGGGGGCTTTGTAGGATGTGGAGTGTCAGGATAGAAAGATAAGAATGCGGTGGGGAAGCTGACTAATAGGCAGGTGAGATGTCTAGGTTGGATACTGAAACAAAACTCCAAAAAAACAAGTGTATATAGCTTTTACTTAGGCACATTTTAAAGGCCCAACCGACAAAACACTGGTTTTACTCACAACAGTCAAGTATGACACTCAAAAACAGCCATTTCCTAAATTGATCCCTATATATTTGGTCAAAATCATCATGCAATGGTGTTACATTCCTTACAAACTAATGAACACATGTATAATATATGTGATGTATGAATTTACTCTTTAAGAAGATGGGCTCAGGGAACTGTGAATTTTAGCTAAAATATCTTACAGAGGAATGGGTGGAAAGAGAACACTGAGTACACAGACCGTTTATCCATTATAAAGTGTTTTCTCCCATACTCCAATTTATAGGCATGCTCTTACTCTTTCAGCACACAGTTGCGTACCTTTAACTCTAAGGTTCTTTGTTTCCAAGTAATAAATACTGTGGGCTCTTGGGACTAACCAGGAAGATCATACACGACTCCAAAAAAAACTTTACTGTTGACAGATTATTGTAAGTACTTATTCATTATTAGCTGAAACAGTATGAATGAACACTTAATAAATAGGCCGTTTGTTATTTTCAACTGGAGCAGTACTATAACATAGCTTCTGAAGAAACAAAAACATTAACCAAAATGCATACACAGCAGAAAGTAAGCTGTGGAATATGTTTTCAGTTTCCCATATATCCTCATAAAATTAATAAATATTGCATCAATTAAGATAGTTGTTATAAAATTAAATGCTTATTGGACATGCATAACGGTAATGATCAAAATGTTTGCATACAAAGGAAGCCCATATATAAAATCAACACATTCTGGTTCAGTGTTGTAGATAATGCAACATCAATAATTCTGCTCCTCCATGAACAACATAATAGCCTCATCTTTGCCAGGAAACAAACTCCACTATGTAGATTTTGCTTCAGAAGGATTGCTAGCCTCTCAACCTCACAATACTCTGTGGGGCAACCAGTTCAGTACCTCCATTAACCACTTTCCCTTTAATTATTCACTTAAGGGGCTGAAGGATTTGACCTGACAGAAATTAATCCTGGGCTAACACAGACTGAGTCAAGATAATACCAACTATGTGCCCATGTAGTTACCATGTGTGGGGTCCTCTCTTCTCTTCCAAATCTATACATCTTCTACAGATCTATGTAAATAACCTCGATTTTTAACATTTTCTAAGCAAGTCTTAAATGTATCAAGTCATGACTCTATTTGTGCTCAAAATGATTGAAGGTACTTTATATTTCATTTACAAACCCAATCTTTCTATGATATTTACAACATACAGGTCATGATCCCATTACTGAGTTTCTATGGACTGAATAAAGAAAAGAATTACATCTGCCACCAGACAGACCAATACATTTTAAGGCCAGAAGAGACTCCTGTGATCACCTTGACCTGACCTATTGCATCACAGCCATAAAATGTCATGCTATAATTCTTGCATCAAACCCAGGGTGGCTGAATTACAGGATAGTTTTTAGAAAGACATCCAGTCTTGATTTAAATACTTTGAGGTAATGTAGAACCTACCACGTCCGTTAGTAAATTGTTTCATGGTTAAATTACCATGCCTGTCCCAATTCTTGGATACAAATATATTTTGCCCTGTGCCAAAGGTGAACAACTAATGAACTAAGGTCAATTTTCAATCAGGAGGATCAGATATGTTATTGTAGTTCTGTAACCTCTGTATGCCATATTTGATATTTATTTTTAAAATCTAATGACTGCAAATTAAAAGGAAAAATGGGACATGCTATATATGAATACTTTCCAACAAATGGTGACTTGGAGTAACCTGTTACACAGTTAACTACCATATGTTATATTTGCCACATACATCTTGTTTTAGCTGATATAAACAGGAAGTTTTACTGTAGCATTTCAAGCAGAATTCCATAGACCAATCTGACAGTTACTAAACAAATTGCACAGAGGACTGATCTGAACACAGCACCTATCAAATCATTGCCATTAAAATCTGACATCTGCTCAATGTGCTAAATGAAATCAGTACATATCACAAAAACTAAAACAGTTAAATACAACTGTCATTACTGTTGGTAAGACTGTGAAGAGAAGCCAACAACTAAACTGACTTAGAGATTTACTTCTCTTCACATCCCTAGAAGAAGTGCTTCCAAGTCAGGGCAAGGTAAGGTAGCAGAACAGCACCAGAACACTTACACTGCCCACACTGAACTTCTTTGTGAACAGGGAAGGGAGTTCCATCCATCTCCAGTGCCACAAATACAGCACCATTAAGGAGCAGTAACTTAATACACTTAGAAGGAAAGGAGCAAAAATGTATCTTACATGGCACACTTAAATATTCAGAACTGTGGCTATCCCACAGAAGTTCAGATAAGATGAACTCTACATAGCACGTATGAACCAATAAAATAGTCATGTGTGCATGTGAGTCATGTCTATTTCATCAAAAATGCCAAAAAAAATACTTGATGACAGCCACCCAACACGAGAAGAAAAAGTGGAATCAGCTATCACAACAGGAGCCCACCTCACAGGCAGCCCACCAGCAATAAAGGGGAGAATCAAGACAACAGTACTCAGAACACCATCATGATCACCTTGTCACAGCACAGACTATCCCATTCTGAAATATCTGTTCTCTCCAAAGGCTTGAACTTCTGCCTAGAGAATAAACCTGACAAAATATGAATATGTGGAGAATTAAAATAATTCTGCAGACTTTGCTTGAAAAAAAATACTTCTACAACCAGGACAGTACCACCACTAACAACTCTCCTGTCACAACTGAGAAAACAATGATAAAACATTGGACTGGACAACTTCCAACTCACAGAACAACTACTCCTTCTCTGAACTCACTATCCTCATGATCAGGGGAAATCTACTTAACACCTTTAGAAGGTAAACTTGGGAACAAAAGTTCATAAGCTGGCAGGACAATAAGAATCAAGGACTAAAGATTGATATTGGGTTTATGGCACATTATAATTTATTCAAGTCCTAACTTCTTTTCACACAAGGAAGGTGAGACTGACCTTCCACCCCTTGGATAGGCCTTGATTTCTCAGTAATCAGCTTCTTTTTTTCCTGCTAATTGTGTGTGCGCTAAGCCTACGAGTTTCTCTCAGAACCTCTCCTTTGCTGTGTTTCACTATGCTGTGCCTGGCTTCCTGTGATCAGACACATGATGAAGGAATGTCTTGCACTGAAAACTTTTCTATCTTTATACCAACTACACAGTTTGTCCAATAAAAGATATCACCTTGCATAATTTATGGGCCATAACATTGCTACCATCTGTAATGTGTACTCTTTTGATTATATGCTTGTCATCTGCAGTTCCTTGACACATGGATGACAGTCTTCCAGTAAATAGGGGAGTCATTGGTGAGTCCACAGATGACTGAGGAAGCCAATCTGAAATCCACATATTTGACTGCAGAGACAGAAAATAGTTCTGGGAGAAAAGAGTATAACCTGTTGATGTTGGGTCATGATTCTTTTCTTTTGTTTGCCTCATCTCACCCATCATCATCGTTATAGTGAGGCAAGTCTGCTTAAAATAACTGATGCCTTGTCATACAAAATGACAACACACTGGAGAGGACTCAGTGATTGAGGCTCCCAAGTACTGATGTTAATATCACATTTCTTCAGATTGGTCTTCAAGGTGCTCTTGGTTCTCCTGTTTTGTCCACCTCTAAAGCACTGAACACTGGAAGTATAAGACCTGTTTCTGGAGCCAGTTGTCAGGCATCTTTATGGCATGTCCTATCCAACAAAGCTGGTGTTATAGAAACATGGCTTCAATGTTGGTGGTGCTTGGTTGAGCCAGAATGCTCTTTCAGTTGATACGGAGGATGGGAATATCCAAAAGCTTTCATGTGTTTCTGATACACTGTCCAGTGTCACACCCATACAACAAGGAACAGATGGTAACAGTAGATGAGGAGTTTGGTTTCAGTCCTGATGTCATGGTCATCAAAGACAAGATTTTGGAGACATCCGAAGGCAGCACTGGGAGATTTTATCTGGTGTTGAATATCATCAAGAAGCCATGCCTGGGTTGGCTTCAAAGGGTAACTAAAGAGACAAGACAAGGCTGGGGGTCCTGAGCAAGAGCTCCCCTGGGAGATTACAGGATGTCACCAAACACAAATACCTGAACACAAGTTCAATCCCCAATCCATCCAGAAATCACTGCTCTATAGACTTCAGTGGGATAGCATGGCCTTAGATCTGCTGTGCATTATAAATTCTACTTTGCTGACTATATTATAGATTCTTTTTTCCAGTACATCAGATCCGAGTTTGGACCACAAAATCTGGATGTTCTTTCAGTTTTCAAGAAAACATTTTTTATGTTTTAATGAGGAAAGCCCCTGCTCTCCACAGTACATTTCTCCGAAGATCCTTTTCTGAATTCCCAAATACCCAAATAAACATTTCTTTAGCACTCTATCACCGTCATAACACACTCCAGACAAAAGCTGTTAAGTTGTAGGGTTTTCAAAGGTACACGGGTTACTTTAGTTTTGTGCTTCCATGACAATTTTGAAAATCTAATCTCTGGTTTCTATGCAAAAGTGATCCAAAAGTGGTATTTAATTGAATCTATTAGGCAGTCATTCACTTTCAGGGCTAAATCAACCAGGAAGAATCTTGCCTCATGACTCTTACCATTTGAATTCTAAAATAAGTGCTGTAGTGATGAGAATCTATAACAATCTTACACTGATAAGCTGTTTTTCATTCTGAAGGATATTCATATTCTCCATAACATACTCAGACACACACTGTATCCAGGAATCATTTCACTGACCTCCAAAGTACAGCCACCTTTAGGACACAGCACAGCAACTATTCAACAGTGTGCTGTAATGCTTACTTTTAGCATTTGGGCAAAAATAGCATCCACCTAGAAAAGCAACACCATGTTCCAGCAAATACGTTGTAAACACTTCTTCACATTATTTTTCTCCCTCTCTATGCTCTGCTTTTCCAACACCTCCTTTCCTGTTAGTGTTTCCTTTTCACAAAAGCTCCGGTTTTCTCCCTAAATATTTCTAGGCCAAAAATAGCCCACACAAGTTACTGTCTTTCTTTGATTTTGCACCACGCAATTGTTCATCACTTCTCACAAGAAGAACTCAAGTTAAAGTAACTAAAACAACTGCCACACTAGCAGCATTTACTTATTTGTTGTTTTCCACAATAGTGTCACCACAGCCTCAGAGATGTGTGCTATCCTAAAGTAAATTATACAAATGAGGATCATGCTTAGGAGGCTTTGGTTTATCTATTTTTTACTGTTTAACACAATTCATCTTTTTACTTCATAATTAAGTAAAACACCAATACTTCCAATTGCATTAAATTGTAGTCTGGCCAGAAAACAAAATACATTTTGGTTATATTTATTTTATGCAGGTTAATTGCTTATAACCATATAATAAATTAGGAAATTGTTTTAGAATCCAGACATTTTGTCACTGGTAAAGGATGAGTGCACTCAGTATGAGTGAATGATGCCACTTATCTAGAGATACTCAAACCTCCCACAGGTAGCTCATTTTATTTCTGACTTTTGACTTCCCCAGACAGCTGCATGCCTGCCCTCCCAGCTGGATGAATACTGCTGGACAGCTACAGTACTCAGCTGTAGGGAAAAATCAGGAGTAATGATATGCAGTGAATGGGGTTCATTTGAAACAGACTAAATATTTGGGTTAGAGTCAAATTCCTTCTAAAACACATATTGCCAGCATATGTACTGACAGTCAGAAGATGGTTTAATTGGTGGGAAAGCATAAAATAAAGCAGTAATTAAAAGTTCAGTTTCTGGAAAAGTTAACTCCTTAGGGCCTTGCCACTTCTTAAATAGATTTATTTGATTGATTTCTTGTTCCACTCCTCTACTAATTGCTATTGAAATATTTTTGGTCACAGGATTCTGGCATAAACTTAAATGCATATGTATGGTAACAAATAACTCATTCTTTTTCCTCCATCCATACTCTTCCCACTTGTCCTCCTGTTCTATAACCTCAAAATTCAATTATTTAATAATTAACATAGTACAGTCAACAGTGATTGAGACAACTAAGTTCAGGATTTGTAGCTCCTGAGGCAGATGTCATTCCTGCTGAAACTAAAGAAGCTACATTGCTGATGATAATTCGAGTTGATCTGAGTTAACATTCATTTAACAAAGAGCAGAATATGGCCTCAGAACTGAGTCCTAATTTTAACTCTCATGATGATTCCTCCTTTGGCCTTGGAGCCACTCTGTGTAACAAAAGAATATAAACTTAATTTACAAGAATGTTGGGAGGGTTAAGCTACTATAGTTACCCAAATCCAAGATGATTTCAAATTGAAAACAACCCTACCAATAATTAGATTCTGGACATGGAAAATTTTCAGGGCAAGCAGTTGCAGGGGGCCAGGTGAGGGGGCAGGCAGTGGGAGAGTCAAGTGGCCTGGCCTCTGCCACTTGCCCACAGTCCCGCCACCCCACCACCAGCCTTCCCCAGTGCCTGTGTGCCCCAAGCCTTCCCCCTGGGGTGTCTGTAACCCATGTTGCTTGCCGCCCACTGTCTGCTCTCCGACCAGCATCTTTCCCCCTGCTGTCTCTCCCTCCACTTGCACCCCTCCCACCTATTCCCTCAGTGCCTGCCCCCCATGCCTACACTCCCTCTCCCCATGGTGCCTGCATCACCTGGCTCATGCCTTTACTTGCACCCTCACCCCTCTGCCCTACTGCTTACCTTTCCTTTGCAGCTCCAGCAGGGGCCCTCCTTCAGCCTGACACAGAGTACAGAGTACATGCTGCCCCCATGCCATCCTGGCCATGCAGTAGCTGTTGAGAAGATAGCAGCTTCACCTTCTCAACTTCTCCCCTGACTTGTACTTGAATCTAAGATGAGGGGGGGCCCCCGTTCAATACGGGGGAAAACTCATTTTCAATTTGAGTAAATACAGTAACTAGAAATTTTAAAAAATCATTATCTAAGAGGTTTTGGGGGGAAAATACATTGTCACCCACTTTCAATTATAATACTATTTAACATTTTTTTCCTTCAGGAATAATTCCAGTAGGGTTTAAACTATGATGCTGTCAGGCCAAGCTTCTCTTGGTCTGCTATCAAGTAAACCAGTACAGCCTGTTCCATGGCTGGGTTATCAGCAACTACATTGGTAGTCCCACCTAAGCTAGCCTGGGTGAGGAGGGTGTGAGGGCACCCAGCAGGACTAAAAAATGACCTGTCGAAGGAGCTTCTTGTGAGCCAACAGCCATCTATACCTGGAGAGATGGATGCCACCACTTTGCCACCTAAAGAATCACCAATGATGCAAAACAACTCACCTAATTTCATACCAGATGAGTCGAGGCCCAGGTCTACAACTACCACATCCAAACACAGGGAGAAATGGAGGAGGGTTGTTACAGCATCTACAGTGCCCCAACAGTCGCACTGGCCTCAGGACTGACTTGAGTTAGACTATGATACTTCCACATAGAAAAATAATTTCTGATCTAAAGAGCACTATTTTAATTCATTCAGTCAGTCAATGCACATTGTACAATCAGTCATACAATAGGGGAAAATGAAGGATCTATTGTATTCCAGGTCTGGTGCTGGCAACAATTAAATAGGCTCTAATCCTCTTTTAATTAATAAATGAATACTACTTATTCATCAAGGACACATACATGCTATACTAATTCCTTAAAGACTTCTGTTATTGTGAATTATTTTTAATTAATACTTAGAGATATTTAAATAGGTTGCTTAGCAAAACTGAACACAATTCATATAAAGGAGCTCTTTTAATTTAGAAAGACTGCTACAGACTACACGCACAGAAGTTCACTGAATTGCTCAACAGACTCTAAAGCTAGAGTATCAATCATTCTAGGAAAAACACAATGCACTTATGTAGTATTTGTTTACTGATCTATCTCCTTGACTTGTCTTTACGCTACCACTGCCTATAAGATTATCAAGTCTTCGATTTTAACTATATATTTGCATATTTTATCTTGGATTTGGTGCAGAGTTCTGTTATTAATCAATCATAATTATAATTCCAATTCCAAGATATAGCAAGATAAAAGATTCTTTGAATTTATGGCTGTAGTTCTTGCTACATATTTGATTTATGTATCTAGACTTAGACTATCTAGATCTGAATAGCAAGATTCTTTGGGCAGAAGTGAATGAAATTATTGCAGATACAATTAGCAAAAAGAAGCAACAAAGAAGTTCGAAGCATATGTAGCAAATGCATGCATTTCAGAGGCAGCACCATAATACAGCTGATTTTTAGTGTCAGCCCTGAGATCACACCAGAGCAAGTTTAAGGCTCTAGTGCAGTTTGATTAAAAAGAGAGAAGCAAGATAAAAACTATTTTAAGAAATGGAGGGAGAAATTTTAAATGCATATATAGCCATTCTTTAGTTGACCAAGAAACATCATTTGTTCAGAGCCGAGCAGAAAAATTTCAACAATTATTCACAGTCTCAGGCTCCTTTTCTGTCACTCTTCTCCACATGCCTTTTGGAAAGTGTTAATATTTAATGATAAAAATCCCTTGTATCACAGTACTATATTATTTAAAATGAAACTTAAAAGTTTGAGGAACCACTGGTTATTTCCTTGAAAAAGCAGTCTTGTTTAAAACTTCCCTGGTCTATACCTAAATTGGTTCCAAATCTTAGATCTGCTGGCTGGTAGCTAAAAAGAAAACAAAAAAAGGAAAGTCTGTTCTAAACTGTGTTCCATGCAGTTGAAAACTGATTTTATGACTACACAGCAAGGGTGCACACTATGGGGCCAAAAGGCCAATTATGGACACAGGTTTGTAAAATTCAGCATCAGCCACTCCTCTCCCTGTAACTATATAACTAATTAAAAGCTGATTAACTGCATGTTATTGCTTCTTAACACTAGCAAGCAAGCAAATTATATTTTCAGGTATTCAGGAATCCATTAGCATAGGAAAATGTGGTTGTGTGGCTTTCTTATGATAAAAATATGTAAACGTAAATGGAAGTCAGGGCCTCAGTCCAAGTCCCGTATTTTGAGTTTTTATAGAATCAGGCCCCGTTTGTGACCCTCCACTTGCCAGACACCTTAGGGTCCTATTACACATTATACTTGGCACTTGTTATATTTAGACCATAATAAGCATTAATATGACTTAGAAAGTTTTCTAAGTAGTTGCATGTTAATTATTACTATAAACGAAATATAAATTGTAGTAATGCAATCTAAATACTGTACTACAGATGATTTTTGGTCTCAGTCCTGAGATCACACCAGAGATGGCTCAAGGCTCTGGTGCAGTGTGGGGGGGTGCAGTGTGGGGGCTGGGAGCGACACCAGTACAGCACAGGAGCTGGGCCCAGCCCCCTTCACCACACCAGAGCCTAAAACCAGCCCCATGCAGGGCAGGGGCATGGTGCTAGTGTCATTCTCAGCTCCTGCACCACACTGGAACTTTGAACTAGCTCCCATTTGGTGCAGGATCTGGATACCATTTGTTTTTTTGCATCAGCATGGTCTACAAGACTGGGTCCACTAATAGACATGTGCAACAGGATCAGACTAATCTAATCTTATGTTTACAGATACAGTATAATATCACCATCTGCAGGAGTCAGGAAAGAATTTCTCTGTTTTACACAGCACTGATCCATTCTAAGACTTCCTTTAAACTAGCAGATATTGGCCAATGTTGTACTTTTGAGACAATCCACATACAGACTGAATAAACAAACTAAACTCTATGTAGATTTGCATCATTTCATTGCTTGCTATTTTTTAAAAATAATATAATCTACTGATTTAGTTAGTTTTATTTTGCTGCCCAACAACACAGTATGTGATCACCTCCCATTCAAATCAATAGCACCATTTCTGGAAGAATTTATGCAATGTGGCCATGTATGTGATCATCTGCATATTTACAAACACTATGCATATTTATTTCTCTTATTAAAGAAAGTACTTGAATAAATTCTCCCTCCATATCACAGGTTTGAAAATGTGCTGCCCCAGGTTAGGGTGAGTTTTGAATTAGTCTACCTGCATCGCTTTTAGGTATGTTTCACAGGGATCCTGGTTTTCTTTGTTTAAAAAAAAAAAAAGAATCACAAAAAATATTCTCTGATTAAAACCCCCAAAATCCATCACTCCCTACCCACAGCCCCACAACCCCTGCTGGTGTCCCTCACTCCCGAGGGAGACCCCAGCTACCAGGGCTACAGCCCCCTGTCCTCCTCAGCAGTGCCCAAGCTCCAGGGGCTGCCCATGGGAGGCAGCAGCTGTTGCGGAGCAGAGCATGAAGCTCAGCTCCTTCCTCCTCACACGTGGCACAGCCAGAGCAGAGCCAATGCAGGGGCTGGGGGGAAGCTGTGTACTGCAGGCTCAGGCTACCCACCCTGCTGCCTTCCCCCTGGGGCCTCCGCAGCCCAGTGAGCGAAACCCTGCATGGCAGTGCAGAGCAGTGTTGGAAATCTTGACTCCAATGCCATGAGCCCCATGCTGCCAAGTTGAGTAGGATTGCCAACTCTCCCAGATTGGCCAGGAGTCTATCAGAATCAGCATCTATCTCCTGGTGACTATTGAAAGCAAATAGGTTGAACAGTGCAATTAATGACTAGAGGTGCACCAATACATCAGTCCCATAATGATCGGCATTGATATAAGGAAAATTGACATTATCGGCAACCAGCTTTTTTTGGCTGATACAGCCAATCATGTCACCGTTAAATGCCCCATGCATGCGTGCAACTGCAGCACAGCACATAGGCAGCCAGGAACGCAGCCCAACAGTGTGAAGAGCAACTGGATCTAGCTGGTAAGTCTGTTGTGAGGGAAGGGGCATGGGGGGAACAGATAAAGGCCCCAGGGTTGAGGGAGGGAGTGGGGCTGGGGCAGGTGCTGCATAGCCAGGGCAGGGCATGGGATGGAGCCGCAAATGGCTCATCCAGGGTGCGAGGCAAGGGGGTGGCAGCTCCTGCTGATGCACACACCCGGGGGGGGGGGGGGGGGGGGGGGGGTCAGGGAGCAAGTGTCCCTGGATCTCTGCATGAGGTGAAAGCAGGCTGCCGCTGTGGGCTGGGGGCAGCACTGAGCCCTTACCAGTGGGGTGTTGGGTTGGGGCTGCACTCATGGTAGGGAGCAGTGGCCCTGGGAGGCGGGCTATGGTAAATTTTGGGGTGGCTACAGCCCCCCCATAGACTTCCTCCCAGTGCTACTATCACCTGCCTCAAGCCCAGCCCAGCCCAGCCCCCCACCAGGAAGAGCTTGGCACCACCCCAGCCCATAGTGGAAGCCCACCCTCACCCTGCATGCAGATCCAGGGGCACATGCCCCCCATGCCCTTCCAGGGGGCACGTAGCAGCAGGAGCCACCCCCACCCCCTCACTTCTGCCCCTTGGACAAGCTACTCGCGACTCCATCCTGCACTCTGCCCCAGCCCCACTCCCTCTCTCACTACAGAGGCCTTGATCTACCCCCCCATGCCCTTTCCCTCCCCCTTCTCTCCTTCCCCCACTTACTAGCCAGATGCTTCTCTCCAAGCTTCCCAGCTGCATATCGGTAATCAGATTGATATCAGCCAATATGGCTTGTTAAAAATCAGCCATCAGTATCAGCCCAAATCCATATTATTGCATCCCTATTAATAACATTACATCATGTTGGGAAAAATCTATCCTGGAATAGCTTCAGTCAGAATTGGCAATCCTAATGGTGAGGCACACCCTGACCCCACAGCAGCAGCAGCAGCAGCGGTAAAGAATTGTGCCTCCTGCTGCTACCAGGCAGTGGATACAGGGTGGGGAGGAGGGGAACCAGCTCACATGCTGTGAACCTGGTGGCCTTCTCCACCTGGCCTCTCTCTGACCTGCCACACCAGGTCCCATCCACTGGGCCACGGAGGCCCAAAGGGGAGGGCAGCAGGGCAAGGACCTGCACCCGCCCTGCATTCAAACCTGTGGGGCACATGCCCCCCCAGGAGTGTGTAGTGGCAGGGAGCAAGGCCCTATCCCACCCCCCTAGAAGAGCTGCCCTCAGTTCTGTCCCACTTCTCACTCAGGCCCTGCAGCCACACATTCTGGCCTGGATCCCTGTTCATGACAGTGTCTGTATGAGATTCTGGGTAAAGCTGATCGCTAATAAAGGGTGTCATGCCACAGCAGATGGCAAGCTGACTTTACGCCTCAAGTTAATGTCTTCTTTGTTTCTCATGCAGCATTTGAGAGTAACACTCACTAATATTAATTCAAAGCACAACATATATACTGTAATGTTTACTAAATGACAAATCACTTGTTTTTTAAATTATACATCTTGAAGCTATTCAGAGAATATTCTTAACCCAGAGAAGCTTTTGAATGTACTAGTAGAGCAGGAAATATTATCTAGATTTCTGGACTCCCAAATTCTAATGGAATTTTACACCCAATGAAACCATTCTACTAATGTTTCTCAATATTTTTTGTGCATGCCCCAGGGCCTCTTTACTTTATTCCCTCTCAAAAAATTCTGGACCTCTCCATTTCTACACCCCTTTCTTCCACAGTACGTGAAACGATGAGCAGACCACAGTCCTGGAATCCTAAAATAATAGCCAGTGCCAACTTTTTAGGTCAATCTGCGATATGCTGACCCTTCCAACTCTGCCTACACCCACTTTTTACTACGGGAGAAGAAAGGCAAGGCTGAAACTAGACAGATGGGTCTTTGCTTACTTATTGATGAATGGAAGGAGACAGAGCAGCAACCCAGTTTCCCTTAACCCAGAGGCCGCACAGCCTGCTTACATGCATCGCTAAACCGAGGCCCAAACGGGCACTGGTAAGTGCAGTGCTGTAGATTCCCCAAAGGGAAAATCTTTAAGGAACCAAAAAAATGCCAGGATTCTTTCTATGCTGTCCTTAATTACACAATTAGGTTTTGTTAAATAACATTCTTATAATAATGGTTCTGACATCAGATGCATTAGGTTATCACTCATTCCAGTTTAACTGGAAATAGATTTTACCACACTTGCTTACAGTGATTAAGTGACCAACTCCATGGGTAGAACTTCTGAAGCCAGTACGTGACTACTGAGATGCCATTTATTGTGCTATGAAGATCTGTAGAGTCAAATTCTACCAGCCCAAGAGTGGGAGATGCACATGTATATTCAATATTATAATACGGCCTTTCCTTATCTTCTAGATTCTAAGAAAAACAATCTTCAGCAGAAGAGAGAAAAAATGAGACTTTAACTACACTGAACAAGTGTGTTCAAAGTAGAGCCTACCTCAAAAGGAAGCAATGAACTTCAAAAAGAGTATAAAAGGTTTGATTTACTTTTTATCAACATAATGCAACATTATTTTCTATCTTCATAATGTGGCCAGAAGGTAATCTAAGCAATAAAGCATCTGCCTGACTTTCCAGAGAGCCTGAAACAAGAGCTCAGAAGTACAAGATGCCTCATTTATTCCATTGGGAGCCCTAATGCAGACACTAATCACAATACCCTAAATGCCAAAATTAAGTTTCACTGCTCACGAAGTCATGAAAAAAAGAACAGAAATAAACTATGACAATCTATATAATCAACTCTGAATGGCTGCTTGTTTTTGGGAAAAACTTTAAGAACATATAGCGATGCTGAAGACGACATGAATGGTTTCATTTTCCCGTTCAACTTTAAAGGGCTCAGCTTTCAAAATGTTGCAAAATGCTGCCTTAGTAGACTTCACCCAAGCCACAGAAGGAGGCGTCAATAAATAAATATATAAACAAAACACAAAACACACAGTACCTCAAAGATGACTTCCCATATTCAGTTACTTAACTCAGGGGTTTTCAACCTTTTTTGGTTGGTGTACCCCCTGCAGGCAATGGAGAAGCAGGGAGTCCCCCAACCAGTCAACAAGCGGGGGGGCAGGGGCAGAAGTGCCAAAAGCAAAACCAGAGGTGCCCCTGCTTCTCCATGCTGCTGCTCCATACCCCATGGGGCCTTCCCAGGTACAACTGGGTGACAACCCCTGACTTAACTCATTGCCATTAATTACATGTGGAATGAGGAATTTCTCCATACGGCAGAAGTAGTAGAATTTGACCAACAGTTAAGTTTGATGATCTTTGCTTAGGAAAGACTCAGGATTAGCTCGATGTTTGGAGTGTTACATTTAAGCTAAGTACAGAGAGTTAAAAAGTGCAAGGCTGAATCAATTCAATTTTCCCACGTTAGTGTAAGCTGTGTAGACTGAACTATTAAGCAAGTGAAGACGTTAATTTTGATTCTGGAAAAGCAGGCGCATGCCTGCAGTGGTTCAGGCCAGAAGCTGGAGACTGCTCAAGCATGATTCTCTGCTCGGCTGGAGTAGACAGTTTGGGCCAAGGCTAGCCTGCCCACCCTTCAAGGTGGGTCCCGGTTGGGGAGGTGCAAAGCATCTCAGGATCCTGGGGGACTGTGCGTTAACTTGAATCTGGAGGGGATCTGGTAAAGAAGTTCAATAAACAATTTAACCTACATCAGTTAAATCCAGTACTACATCCATCCAGGTTTATCTTCAACCAGTTTTGCGTATTTTGAAAGAGGTTTATGTGCACTGAACTTCAGTTGTGTTACAGATTTGAACCAGTTTCCAATCACTTACAGTGGCTTATGTGTAATTTCTGCCCCTATCCTTCATGTACATTAATTTGCAGCTCTTATAAGATATATAGTAAGGTGCATTAGATTCTTTAGAATACCTTATTGAGACTTTTTTTTGCACTCCTTACATATTAAAACGATTCCTTTGCCTTTATTAAAGAAGCCAGACTGAACTAATTTAATTCCATTTACCCAAGTGACCCTAGCAAACCCTGGCCTCTGATTTTATCCTTTTTAAGATAGTCTTTTAAGATAATCCTCTTTAACATAACCATTTTACCCTCTTTAACATAACCTTTTAAGTCAAGCCAAAATGAGGAAGCAGCATATTCTGTCCTTGGATGCATCTGAATTTGGCTCCTTCACTGCAGTATTATAGACATGTAAGCATAATAAAGCAGAATTTGGCTTTATAAATACAGGATAAAGCCAAGGGTGGAGTTTAGGAGAAGCTGATGGAAAGGAACTGATATACTGATATAAAGATTCCACTTCACCTCTAATGACTCGGGTTTTTCCCCCAACATTACTCAACTCAAGGGCTCAGCTTCTTATCATCACTACAGTGCAAGGTATTAACATCATTCATAATTAATGCACTTGAGTAGGCAAAAAAAACAAATCAGTCTACATTGCAAGTTAAAATTTAAAAGTCAGATAGGCTAGAAGACCTTCTCTGAGTTCCCTCCAAGTGTGCCTCACAAAACCTTAAACAAATGCAAAACTCTGGAGCTCTTGGTTCAGAGATGATACCTTTTATTAGACCAACTGAAAAAAATCAGAAAAAAATTATCTTTTCACAAAATCTTAGCTCACTGTACACAAGAAGTTAACTTACTGCAGTGTACTTTACATGATATCTTTGTACCTGTCCCTGGGGTAGGCAACCTTTTCCGGCTGTGGGCCGGAATGAACCACCCTAGGTCAGAGGCAGGCAAGCAGGTGCTAGGACACTGCCACCACCTGTCTCCACAGATGCCATGGGAAAAGCACCTGCAACTGGCAGTTCTTCCCATGGAGGCAATAGGCAGAACGTCCACAGTGACATCTGTCCCCAGGACAGAACAGGGAGAGTGCCTGCAGAGGTGTCACCTACCACCTGAATGTTGGTGAACCATCAGGCCCGTGGGTTGGATCTAAAGGTTCCACAAGCCATAGGTTACCAACCCCTGTCCTAGCCTTTTACAGTCAGCAACTCAGCTTTCTTTTCATTTAAGAACAGAAATGAATGCACTGACCTCTCCCCTACATGTTTTCATCTTGCTGAGACTGGGGATATAAATACCAACTTAAAAAGTATCCATTTAACCTGTTATAGTTATAATGGTTAAACAATTAATCGATATGGCAACCCCCGGCCTGGCCCACATAAGGCTGCTCTGGCCTGACCTGCAGGGTACCCCTTACCAGTCCAGCACCAGCAGTGTGCTTCCAGCCTGCCCAAGGCGCAGTAGGGCCTCCTTGGGGCCCCAGCTCCCTAGGGCTGTGCCTCAAGACAAACCGGGCAGGTGGGTGGGTCCTCTCAGAGCCTGGTTCTAGGCCCAGGCGCAGACAGGACAGCAGACAGAGCACACTGGGAGCTGAGCCACAGGCCCAAGAGAGTTTACCCATGCCCCTTTGCCTCCACCTTGCCCCTGCCAGTCTGCTGTAGGTCTGGCTGAGGGGTGCATGCAGGTGCTGCCAGCAGCAGCAGCTGCAGCAACATAAGGTGCTGCATGCAACCAAGCACAGGGATAGAGACAAGTGCTCGGGAACTGGGCTTCAGCCCACAGCTCTATAAAGACAGACTGGGAGGGGTGCTGAGGCCTGAGGCGGTGCCTGCCCAGACTTGACCATTGGCAACTGGTAAGGGGGGAGTGGGGGGTGGGGTACATACACCCCCCCCCCCCGAGATTGGTCCCCAATTTGGTATCATTCTAGATGGGGCAGTTTTTGTGCCACGCAGGCTGGCAGTGTATTGGGGGGGGGGCACTAAGGCACTACACAGAAGTATAGAAGTGGATATGGGGCTTTTGGCCTACCCACAAACTGTGTCCCCCCCCCCCAGACTCAGGAGGAACCAGTCACCCCTAATAGGTACTAGTCATGTCTCCCCCTCCTCCCTACGTCCCTCCTGCCCTGCAGTCTCCCAGTTCCTGCTGGGGCACTGCATGGCTTCCCTTTCGCCTCTTCTCTCCAGACTGCACCCTGCCCTGCACTAAATAATAACTGGTAAGTTAGAACTGGTTATCACTGGGCGCATTGATTAAGGGTTTTCAACTTTTTTTTAAGGAATGTACCCCTTCTGGCTACACTTCTGATGGAGCTGGGATAGCGGGGTGGGGCTGGCAGCAGCAGGACACAGAGCAAGGGGGGATTTCACAAGGCAGTGGTGGTGGTATGGGGTGGTGGATGGCGGTGGCAGCCTTGTGTGACCTCCCCCTCCTCCCCATGTCCGACTGGCCGAGCAGCACCTGTGCAGCTCACAAAAGGGAGCTGCTGTCTTCGCTCCCCACCCTGGGCCTGCTCCTGGGATGCAGTGGCATGGGGTGGTAGGTGGTGGCACTCCATCTCCTCCTGCCCGCAAGTACCCCCTAGCGCCTTCCACATACCCTCAGCTGACCCCTGTATTAAATGATTACTCATTTAACCATTCACATCCCTAGCTGAGAATATACCTGGGTTACTTTCTTGGTACTCTATTTATGTAGGCTATATGATTTTCTTCTACTCTATTTGCAGCTCTAACAGAGTCATCCTCAGTCACAGCTATTCACTTACTTTTCATTTTACTTTTCCATTTTCTTGTGGCCTCATACAACGGTTTCCATAGTGGGCCAACAAACTTGCCCTCACTACCTATCTTTGCTTCTTTTCACTTTGGCTCCCAGATATGTTTCCATGATTCTACTTCAAACAAAAGTGAAGACAAAAGTGAAGAGAAAATGAAGCATTGCTGGCTTCATTTTGCAAAAAATCCATTCTGTTGTCTCTTCAGTTGTGCATAGTTTCACCAAATTAAAGTAAAGCACAGCTGATACTAAGAATCCTCTGGAAATCACTGAAGCCAACAAGTATCAAGTCAGGGAGGATTTCTGAAAAACATGATTCTCTGGGGGAATTGAGCAAGGAAAACATCACTTTACTTCTCCTTGCAAAAGTCTCCTATCTCAGAAAGGGTTAGGCAGCTTTAAATTTACATAACTGCTAGCCCTAAGCCAATATCAAAGACAGATCCTCTCATGCCCGGCTCTCACCACCAAGGGCCGCTGGAAAATCCTAGTATTTTTCCTGAAGGTTGATTAGCTTCCCACCTGCGTTCTGATCTATGGGCAGTTAGCTTTGATTTTTGGCTAGGAGGTGTAGTCCTTTGGCTATGAGGTTTCAAATAACGCTTCCAGGTCCTACATGGAGAAGTGCAATAGGTTAAAAGAAGAGAATTCAAAATTGAAACAACAAAATTTGGGGATTTCAGAAAAGAACACAAGACAGTTAAGGAAGGAAGGAAGACTGTAGACAACAGTAAAGCATTTACAGGAAAGAAAAAAATGGAGGTGAAGCCAGGAAGGGAGGGGAGCCAGATCTAAAAAAAGCAGGAGAGCAGTAAGTGAAAACATTATAAAAATGTTTGATTGGCACCATGTGAACAATAAAATACAGCGCACAGCTTTTCATTCTTTGCATTTCAGTGAGGCTGCCTCCGGGTAGGATAGCAGCACTAGTATCTTTCACCCTGGCTATTAGGCACTGGGTACATTTTTCAGTCCCTGGTCTCAACCTAACAGAGTTCCCTGTTCCAACGTCTCAGCAACACACAACAGCTCATTCTCACCTCGTTCTGCAATATGCTGAGAGAACGTTTTGTTCTCTTGTTCCAGCAGCTTCAAAGACTGAACTATTTCAAGATTCTACTATAGCCTTAACTTCACTCCACAGTCTCTTTAGCAAGAGACTACCACTGAAAAAGAATAGAGGGAGCCAGAAGATGTGTCAGCAGGCTTGCTGTTAGATATAATTCTTTTAATATAATATAAAAATAGTTTCTCCACAAGACCAGTTGTCACCAAGAAGTGTCCAAATGGAGTTATGATACCTGGGCCCCACCTGTGACAGGAAGAAATAATCCCACAGCACATACTAACTGTGCTTTTTATTAAGCCAATAAATGTGATTTCACAAGAGAACTTGGAGATATTATCTCCTGCCTGCCACCACCATGGACAAGGCCCAAGTAGACATGTTCTGCATCAGGGATTTACTAGGTTTGGGTGAGATGAAAAGGACAACTTTGTGCAAGTACTCCCCTGCTACCACTATAGCATGTTACAGAAGTGCCTCTGCAAAACATTAAGTCTAAGGATCCACAGGTTATGCTCCACACCAAAGGTCTTCTGGACAAGTAACATGGCAGAGAGGGATGCAGCATAAAGCAGAGTGCCATTGTTTCTATACAGTTCGTTCATGCACTGCCCCTTGTGCAACCTGTTTTCTAGTTGTGCAGCCCACTTCAGAAGTGCAGCCACTTCACTGTGTTTAGGACCGTCAGTGCTGACAAGTACTTGGCCCACAGTATGCAGTTATTGAAATCTATGACAGTGGTTCCCAAACCCTTCCTCAGCACGACCCCATGTATTGCCCCATTTTCTAAGCATGATCCCATCTCCTCAGCATGGCCCCTCACTCCCAACTCACAGATACCCACCCCCACATCCCCATCCACTGATGTTGCAACCCCATCTGCTGGAGTCGCAGCCCACAGTTTCAGAACTGCTGATCTATGAACTCTCCACAAACGTCTCCTGCAGTGGACAGCTTTCTTATCCACTGTTTGATAGTCAACCTGTACAAAATCTCTTAGTCCCTGAAAGTCATTCAATAAACTGTTTTCTTTCAGTCTGTAGTAATAAAACTATACAACACTATAAACATTTTTCCACATTTGACTCCAAATATTTCACTCTCAGTTTGGTAACACTATTTTTTTTGTTTTTAAATTACAGCAGATCCCTTCAGACCTCAGGATGGCAAATATTTTTGTCCTCTGTTTAACACTATTGCACACATTTCTAAAAACTATGCACCAGACTCATAAACATATATTCGACCACAACTATCCAGTTAGAGCTGAACACGTAACAGATGAAGTACGTAAGAAAATAAAGAAATGCCCACAAAACAATTTCCTTTTGTGTATCCATCCCAACACATAGGCTACCACATAAATAAGATTAGCATTAACAGGAGGCATGCACCCAAATCTCTCAAGTAATAAGAGAAAACCAGATCCCACAAAGGAAAACGCTTCTTTTCATGTAAAGTTCAATTTAAACTTACTAAAAGTGTTTAGAGAACTGAAAAAAGTCAGTGTGTTTGGTCCTTCAAGCTGAAGGATTCACTTTTGGGACTCTACAGACACATATTCCTTCTAAAACAAATACTAATCGCTCAGTCATCCTGACCTTGCAAAAAGCACATTTGCACCCTGACAAATTGTACCACCATATAAAATGTTTAGTAGGGCTGTGTGCAATTTTGCCATCCATTTCGTTCTGATGCTGTTTCGACTCATTTCAAGCTCAAAACAGCGAAATCAAAACAAAATGGAGGGCTTCGAACAGCCTCAAAATGAAACAAGGGCAGTCAAAACATTTCAAAAGTTTAGAAACATTTCGAGCTTCAAAGCTCAAGCTGGGCTTGCCTGTAGGGAAACAGAAGGTAAGGAGAGCGAGGGGGAAGAGGAGGGAAGGGGGGGAAGGACTGCTCTCATACTGACTGTGTAGCTGGCTAGTGACTGTGACCCTTCTCTGAGGCCCCTTCCAATCCCAGTTCTCTGGCGGAGGGATGGAAAAACAGCACAAAACGCAGCATTGTTTGAACTGGCCTGCTTTCTGCCTTGGGATCCGACAGTTACTGAGCTATCTTCCAACAGCTCAGGAGCATTAGACAATGAAGGATACTACTAGCATTGATCTGAATGATTTGCTACTTGCTAGCCTAGCCTAGCAAGAGGGATTCCAGAATATCTTTTTCTTTCTTCTAGATGCTTTTATTTTATTATTATATTCATTGATTTATTCTTTTCAATTCTGTAATTATTTTGGATAGGATATTACACTACAGAATTTAATTTATATAGGAAGGGAGATGCATTTATATTTTATTTCTATACATTTATACCTTGCGGCATAGAAGACTACACACCTTAGAGAATTTGTACAGGAACGCAGATACATTTATACCTTGCAGCATAAAAAAACTACACACCTTAGAGAATTTATATATAAACATGGATACATTTACATATTTGTACAAAAGCAAGACACCATGAAACACAGTATGAAGTGTGGTGGAAAGGCAGCTGACAAGCCTTCAGGGAGGGGTGGAAGAGGGGGTAGAGGGAGAGGTGTAAGTTCCCCCCCTCTACCAAACAGAGATGCAGCTTTTTTCCTCCAACTAGCAGGGATCCCCTCCAAGAGCATCAGCCATAACCCCCTGCACCACCACCATGACAACAAGCAGCAGCACCAGCATGACAGTTTCCTCCACCCGTATTTCACTTCCCATGCTGAGCCTTCCAGTGCCAGAGGAAAAGCTGGAGCTGGAGCTGAGTGCCATAGGAAGGGAAACTCTGGGGAAGGAGGGTGAATCAGCTGAGTTTGTGCTGCACACCCCTCAAGTTTCCCCTAGGGCCAGGTCTCCTTCTCCAGAAGGCACTTCAAAAGTTGCTGAGGTAGAGGTTGCGGAGGCAAGTGGCTCAGCTGAGTCTAGTCCTCATGTTGCTGCGCCTCTGCCTGCTGAGGAGGAGAAAAGTGCAGCATCCACACATGCACCCGCACCCCAGAAGTGAGCGGGTAGTGTGGTCTGGGATCATTTTGAGTTGGCAAATGATCCCACGTACGCCATCTGCCTGCACTGTCAAGCCAAAACCAGCTGGGGCAAGGGAACAAAACACATGAGCAAGCACCAGGAGGATGCTAATGCATCTCCACAGGCACCACCCTCTTGTCCTTGCTCCTCCTCAGCCTGGTACCAGTGGGAGCATGCCCAAAGGGAAGTCCCCCTCTCACTCCAAAGCCCCCATCCCCTCAACGCAGAGGCAGGCCACCCTGGAAGAGTGGGAGAAACGTGGACAGAAAAGGGGGCATGTTGCAAGGGCGAGCAAGATCATCCAGAGCAAGGGAGATACTTGCTGTTGATGGCCAGCCCTTCTCCTTAGTTCAGCGGCCAGGGTTCAGGTGGCTCATGGTCCCATCCTACCAAGTGCCCGTAAGTACCACCTTCAGCAAGATGGCAGTACCTTCCCTGTATGAGACATTCAGAGAGTACTTGAGGGCTGAGCTGTGCGAGGCAGGTCCACAGGTAGCTTTATACTTCACCTCGAACATCTACACCAGCCAGGGTGGAGATCATCCCTACATGTCCTTCACAGGGCACTGGTATGACCAGTCAGGCTGTTGGTGAGGCTCTCCTTCAAGCAAAGGTGATGGATGAGTCGCACATGGCAACAGAGATCATAGGGGCCATGAAATGCTTGGTGCAGGGGTGGCTTATTGGGGAGGATGAGCTCATCCACAGGTTCATGGTCACTGACAATGAGGCCAATATGGTCGAGGGAGTCTGTGATGCCAACTTTGCTGGCATCCGCTGTGTGGCATGTAAGTTCCACCTCATTGTCAGGGATGCCTTGGAGGGGGACACGGCTGCCGGTGATGGCGCCAGCACCACCAGCAAGCTCATTTCCAAATGCAGGAAGGTGGCAGGTACTTCCACCGGAGCATGAAGGGGGGCAAGATGCTGCAAGATAAGCAAGCAGAGCTGAATGTCCCACAGCACAAAATCATGCAGGATGTGAAGACTCAGTGGAACTCCACATACTTGATACTTGAAAGGCTGGTGGAGCAACAGAAGGCATCCATGAGATGGCCTTGCTAGGGGAGATTGGGATCAGCAGCCCCCTTACCAGAGCTGAGTGGGATTGTAAATTCCCTTTCAGGATCAGGCCTAAGAGACTGAAGACAGGGTGTTTTTTTGTGAGGAATGTGCCCCCACAGGTACCTGGGTATTTTTGTATTTGATAGATTCTGGTGTGCAGTTTGTGGGGGTACTGGAGATTGTTGGCAGGTTTTGTTTTCAGCTGTAGGGAGTTGGCTTCAGTTCTGTGATGAGGTTAGGTTAGCAAGGTTCAGAACCATTTTTCAGAGCCAGGCCTATGAACTTTACTTCATCAGCCTCCTATGTACAGAAACTCATGGACTCAATATAGACATTCAATTTATGACACACTATAACCTGCTGGACATATGACCTCCCCGGTACCTCTCCACTTTTACCTGCACTGCTACACCCCCTTCCCACCCTCCCCAGCCTGTCCCTCACTCCCTGACACCTCCATTTCCATTTTCACTGACTGGCTTTCTTGCCTGCATTGCATGCCAGGCTCTGACTTTACTATTCCTTCCATCCAGTAACAGCACACGCACAGACCAACTGCAGGTGCTTCCTCAGCTTGACAAAGGGTTTTTCAACCTGAAAGCTTGTTAAGATAATTTCTGTAACTAACTATTCAGTTGATCTGTTAAAACATACCAAATTAGATTGAGCCAAAGAAAAGAACCTTGTCTGCCTTGGCACATCTAAGTTCCAGAGCTCGGGCTGGCAGGGAGAGTTCTCTGGCCACTGCTGGAGAAGAAGCTCCTGCAAAAAAGGAGAGACAGGCTCTAGTCTGTGGCAGTTTGGCTGCCTGAAATACTGCTGGTGCTACTGTGCTGGTGCTCACTAAGTAATTTGATTACCTGTTGCTATTTGAAGTGGTGGACCGGACTGAGGCTGTGAGGGAGGAGGAATCCTCACTGGAGCAAACTACCATGTCATGTAGAGGCCCCACCGCCAGTGAGGGGGCACCTTAACATACACACACACAGTGTCACCCATGTCACTAGTTTTGCTTGTCTGCAGCCTGAGCCGCAGTTTCTCCAGAAACCCCTGCACCTATCTCCTTGAAACTTGGCAGGCCTCATGGCCTCAGAAGAGGCTACCATCCTGCAAGTTCCATCTTAATCATGCAAGAAATGACAAAGTAACAGGCAGTTACATGATTCCTCATTATAGCTTACGAGCAAAACGTCAAAACAGCATCAAGTCAGCAAAACAGTTTCGATGAAACAAAACGGAACAGCTTTTTCAAAATGAAACAAAACTCAAAATGAAACACCGTTCTGTGTCAAAACGGAAGTCGAAATGGAATGGTGCTGTTTTGCACAGCCCTAATGTTTACCAACACTGCATGCCCATCAACTCTTGGCCTTTTGCTTTCTACCCAAGGAAAGCATGCTTCAGTAGCAATGGTAGTTTGCAGTGCAGACTTCTGTCCCCTAAAAATAAACTGAAAGCCACTCATTTGTTTCAGACAAAGCAGACTACCGGTTGTCAAGTAGGCAGCCCATAATAAATTGTATTCAATGCCAACCTACGCCAACTTGAAACCAATGACCTGAGGTTAAAAAAACCCTACCATTATGAGTCACCTGGACTTCCAAGTATTTTTAACAAACTCAACAGCATTAAGAAATACAAACACAAAATTCTCAACTTTCAAACAAATGGCTGATAAATAAAAGTACAATAACAAATTATAGTTAGAAATAAACTTCAAGTATAAACAGACGTAATAACTGTTTTAAGTTGTTAGGATGCAACTGTTATATCTGTAATATTCTATAGTGATCCAAGTGCAGAAAAACAGCTCCAGCTTTAACCCCAAGGAGCAGCTCCTTCCCCACCTTTTAAAACAGTTGTAACGTGCATTTGTGTGTAACTTCAAGTACAGGGCAGCAATACCGCCACCCTGATATAAAGTCACCTTAGCAGGTGCTGTTTCAACATACACTGCAAATGAAAAAATGCTGCTCTGTTAACCTTCAGGTTGATTGTACTGTAAATGTTTTATCATTGGAGACATGGATTTATATGTAAGTGTGAAACATGTTCAAGCAAAATGATCTCTGGAAAATGTGGGCCTCAGTAATGCCTCTGCATGTGTCTTGTATAATCTGGAGTTCAAATTTATTAGTTTTTGAGGTACAGTTTAGGTTGTTAACTGAACTCTTTGTAGTATGTGCCCACTCTAGCAACAGAACTAGAAGGAAATATAATAAATATCTGAAATTTCACTTTCAATTAACTAAAATGTGGGACTTCCCCCCACCCCCAATTTTTTCTCTTACCATTAATAATGCTTCTTATAGAGTAGACCTGGTGAAAAACATTCATAGTGTAACAAGTACACAATTTCCCAGTGTTTATTTATACAACATACAGGATTTCATTATCCTCCACTACAGATTGTCTCAATCAGAGATCACTGGTTTCACCAGCATAAACATTTCGATTTAATTATGTTAAGGAATGTTTCATTAAAAATCTCAACTGGGTAATTTTTACAGAATTACATTATCCACATTTACACCATCATAAAGAAGATCCTATAAATATTTTAGAAATTGAACTATGAAGCGATACATAAAACCAGTTACATGAAGCCAAATCTGTAGAAGCTTGGAAAGTTCATGTTCCAGTTCTCTTGGTACATGAATTGGAGATCTGTAGTACAACTTGTACAAACATACGGATCAATTTACAATTTAAATATGAATTAAGGTTGTCAAATTATTTAAAAAGTTGATGGCGATTGCTTGTGCAATTAAAAAAATAGGTCACAATTAATTGCAATTTTAATCACACAGCTAAAAACTCAAACTTATGCACAGAAAAACTCAAATTATGCAAAATTATGCACATACTTTGTATGGTTGAGGTGGGGGTGGGGCATGTGTGAGAATTTGTGAAGGTGTGGGGGGCTGTGGGTATGTGCATGTGGTGTTTGAAACCTGGAGAGGGGAGTTCCCACATGCCCTGGCATGATGCAGGGTATTGTGGGTAAGGAGTGAGGGGCAGCAGCAGGGCTGGGGGGCTGTGGTTGAGGGGCAGACACATAGACAGGCACAGGCAAACATTGCCCAGCAAGTAAGACTGTGGAAAGGAAGGGGCATGGAGGAAGTGGGGCAGGGGCAGCAGCTGGGGTGAATGGGGCCCCAGGGCTGGGGTGGGTCATGGGATAAAGCCACAGGTGGCTTGCCCAGGTATGGGAGGGGCATGGCTCCCACCACTGAGCACACCTCCACAGGAGGAACAGGGGCACATGCCTCCCAGATTTGTGCACAGGAGGAAGGTGAGCTGTGGACTTGGGAATCTGTGCCCTGCTGTCATTGCCCCAGGAGCTGCATGACACCATGCTGTGCCCCCCACTGCTGGACAGGCAAGAGATGCACAGCATAGCCAGTGCACAGCTCTCAGGGCAAAGGCAGCAGGGCACAGGGCCCCAGCCCATAGCTGCAGCCCACCTCCACCCCACACACAAATCCAGGGGGCACATGCCCCCCATGCCTCCCCTGGGGGTGTGCGCAGTGGCAGGAGCCATACCCTCCCATACTCCTGGACAAGCCTATGTCTCCATCCCATGACCTGCCACTGCCCTAAGGCCCCATTCACCCCAGTCCCTGCCCCTGCTGCTACCCAACTCCCTCTCTCATTGTGGGGGCTTCAATCTTCCCCCCTGCTCCTTTCCTCTCCCACGCCCCTTCTCCCCCACAGACATACCTGCTGGGTGGTGCTTTACATGCCACCAGGCTGCATTCTTGTCCGTGTGCATGCTGTGGCTGTTTATCTGTGTCTGTGCATGCGTGTGTCCCCCCCCTGCTGCAACAGCCTGGAGCCCACACCCAGGCTGCCCTATGGTCCTCTGCACTGTCACTGCCTCCCCACGGGGCAGTCCAAAGGTGGCAGGGGTGGCAGCAAAGCAGAGCTCAGGTGCAGGCTCCAAAACCACGTGCGCAATTAATGCATTAAAAAAATTAACCCGAACACTGATTACTGCATTAATCATACACGTTAACCACGATGGTTAGTCCTAATATTAATATATTATTCTGATTTCAGTTGAATTACCCCAGATTTTAACAACTGAAATATAGATGACAATATCTGCCTTCATCGGTAAATTACTTGGTATTATATATACTAAGGATTATGAAAATAAAAACTGTGAGTCATATTGCTTACTCCTGTGTTCATTGTCAGCAAATAGTTGAGATTTGCCATGTTTCTTTTACAGAATCATAGATCTACTGCAATATTTTTATGGGCTTCTTAATGACTGTTTATATTTTCCAATGAATACTTTCTTAAAAATCTATTAAGATGAACTTTATACAAATATAAATTTCTCTCAAACTAAAACAAAGAAAATAGGTCATTTTTTTGGGAAAGGGAATAAAAAACCCAGGTTATTTTGAATCATTATTTAAATAGGGCAATAAAATACCCCACAGCCTATTTACACAGAACAAAGTTGCCAAAACTACTAGAAATAAACATTGCTAGTGATCCATAATTTGTATAATAAGGAAAAATGCTTATTCATACACAGTTTTGTATAGCTGACTTGATCAGGCAAGTCCTAATCCTACAGTTTGCACCTTACAGATGGATTACAGAATGACAACATACAAACACAGGAAATGAAACAACACAAACACAGGTCTGCCCTCATGAAATGACCTGCACTTATTTGTGCCAAAGCCTTATAAATAAATATTAGAGGACTATTAAAAAATGACCTAAGGAAATAATTAATAATAACTGAACTGAGAGTTATTCCTGTGCACCCACCAAAAACTGTAAGAATGTTGATATTGGCTTTAATGGAAACATCATTAGGACTACAAAATGAATTACATAAAAATATTTAAAGGATGAACTTAGTTACATGTGTAATTCTAAGGATAATTGAGATCTGATGTTTTGGACACAGTTAGATGATGCAGCTAGATCAAAATGTGACACTGGAAGCCCAGTGGACTTTGAGGTCTCACGCATACTAAATAAGAACAATAGCTTCCATATGTATTCACTCAAATCTGGCACTCCATCACCCCCTCTCTTCTTCCCCCGACTTCAGATAGTTGAAGTTATAAGGAAGGGATGCTCAACCCCCAGCCCAGGGGCCAGATCCAGGTGGGCCTCACTATGGTTCTGAAAACTTGGCAGCAGGGGAACAGTGGCTGCTGCCAAATTTCCAGACCTGTGGGAACAGGCCAGGCAGCATAGCCTTAAGTGCTAGATTGGGCATACAAGGTGGGAAGATGGGGGCCCAATCCTAGTGCAATAGGGCCCTTGTGCACTGATCCTGGCACACAGGGCCCTATCCTGCTACAGGGACTGAGCAGAGGCAGCATGGGGTGCCAGGACCCAATCACAACGTCTAGAGGGGTAGTGTGGGGCCCGATCCCAACATGGACAGCCAGAGGCGGGAAGTGCTAGGTGCCAGGTCCCAATCCCAGTGCTCAGGGCCTGATTCTGTGGGGGCAAAATGTTAAGCACAACTATTATAAGACAATACAGAATGTTTGCTCATTGTGTTTAGTCAGGTAGTACAATTCAGGTAGGGGAATGAAATGTCACATGCGATGCAGAAAAGATCAATCATGCTTTCTGATGATTCCATGCTAGCTGAATCTAAGGACTGATACTTAACATATCACAAAGATATTTGTTAATTCTTTTATGAAGGATCACATCTGTAGCCACAGACTGGGCCTAAGCTTGGGTACAATATTATTATAGCATAGCCCTGTTCTCCATCCAAGGCTAGCATTAAAATCACCATCTTTTCAGTTTAGCTCACTGTAATCTAACTGGAACCCAGCCAGCTTTCCGAAATGCAAAAGTCATCGGAGACTTTGAGCCTTTCCTCATCGGGGACTATACAGAATCTATCATTAATCAAAAGAGAATGAATGGTGAAAGGAACACAAGGCATAGGATTATGGCCCATCCACATTCACTGCTACCAATTCCTTTGCTCCTCTGGGGACTTTAGTGTTACCACTAGCACTAGGCTTCCTCAATCTTTGCATGCTAGAAGCACAGGGATTGTGCACCGTGGCACCAGTGGTGCCATGCAGCCTCCCTCCTTCCATGCTCTCCCAACTTTCTCAAACCTGCACAGGTCTGGGAACATCTATTTCTATACTCTGACTAAATGGCTCCTTATTTTCTGTGCCCAAATTAAGTGGCCTATAGAAGTAGAAGAAAAATACTAAGTTTTCCTGCATAATTAATATAAGATTTACTGTTTAGTGTCAGGTATTTATATACTGAAGGCTCATTACTTCTCCCTCTGAAACTGAAAATCCCACTGAGTAAAATATTATACATGCATTACAAAAGAAATAAAACCACACCCTGGCATAAGGTGATCCTTCTCAATTCCTATCACAAAATTTCCAAGAGAAACACAAGTTGGCTTTAAAAGTTTAAATTTTCAATGTCTACCCTAAGAATCACCTAGGAGAAAGACTAGAAGAAATAAGGCTACATTAATATAGTATTTTTAGGGGCACATTATAGAGTTGGATGATCACATAGCTTTCAGATGCCTCTGAAACACCTTTGCTATTTCTAACCCCACGCTGAGACTCCTTAAGTGGCCAAGATGCATGACAATTCTGTGGGGTTCATAGGGTGCCTGTACACGAGTGTGGAGGCTGCTCCAATGCCATGTCATTACAGCGTGTCAGAGCAGCCCCCGTGCTTGTGCACAGGCATCCTGAGCCCTGCAGAATTAAAGTGCATTGCAGCAGACTTAATTGAGTCTGCTGGAGTGTGGCAATTGCCATGCTCCAACCAGCCTCCGCATCTCAGTGTCCCTGCGCTTCAAAATGGTGCAAGAGGCCCTTGAACTAAAGTCCACTTAATGATCCTTAGCTCAAATGACCCTGCTGCCATTTTGAAGCATGGGGACACTGATACACGAGATGTTGTGGCTCTTTAATTAGAGCAGCTCTTGGAGCCACTCTAATTAAAATGCTGCCCTCCTCCCCAACCCCCAGAGCATGCCAATAGGGTCCACCAGGCAACAGCATAAAACCACCAAATCAATTTTCACCTGCAGTGTCTATCCTTTGAAAATTGCTTAATTCAAAATTATTTCAGAAGCATAAGGTATTCCCCACTCAAGATGGTATAACTCACCATTCCTAAGCTCCTTTGATCTGTAGCCAAGAGTGTGCTGGATGGTAACATGTTTTTACACATACTGAATATCTGTTACTATAAATGAACCAAGGCAAAGAACAGTACTCGGAACATTAGACCAACTTGGGAAAATACCTGGATGAAAGAAATATTTTCGCAGCTTCTAATAGGTATCATCTGGTTCCCAGTGTCTTCATAGTACTGAAACAGAGAAAAAAGCTTATCTACTTACTCCAGACCACCTTGATCAAGTTTCATACTACAGATTCACAAGAGCCTCCAGGAAGAAACACTGATCATATGAAAATTATCTGACTTGTTTTGCAACTTCACTTTTCTCAACAAACAAAATAGGTAATTTTCTTTTTCTTCTGCCAGACATTAAAACAAACACAGAAGGATAAGGCAAATGGTGATACTGTACAGTCACATGAGCTCTTAAATTAAGCATATGTGTATCTGGATGATTGTATTAACATATATTTCAAATAGAGAACAAAGATACCAAGTTGCTGCATATGAAGTGTAAGCTTTTTTTTATTCTGAGGAAGGATTTAAATGAGACCAAAGTGTTGGTAGACTAGTGCAAAGGGCAGGGACTGAGGCACAAAGAAATACATTTATGTAAGACATGCACAAGAATGACATTGTGGTTAACATCACTAGCAGTGCAAACCAGATGGGAAATAAGGCAGTAAGATGCTCCTAAAAGGACAAAGCCAACCAGCTTAGTAGCATACCAAAGATTCCATCCTCCTCCTTGATGCAACAGGTAGGTGTGCATATGCTACATCTTTTTTACAATGTAGCACCTTTGTAAAATGTGCTCCTTAGCCTGTTCACAAGATCATGGGGCATTTTGCCTCCCTCTATCACAAAATAGGGAAAAATTTCCAATGAACACCTGCTTTCACTAACGGTACATGCAGATGTTTCCAACAACTAATCTATAATCATGCAGCTTAGTTTAAGCTGCATGATCATAGATTGGGACCAGCTTGTGTACATGTTTGCCATTGCTGGGAGTTGCACCGGGAACCCGATCTAAGTCAGTGTCATGAGCTAGTGGGTCTCTGCAAGGGGATTTTGTGGGTCTGGGTGGAGTCTGGCAGTATGACTGGGGAAGGGGGGGGGGGGAGTGCTAAAAATAGCCCAGTCAGGGTGTGTGTAGGGACGGGGAACCTTGGACAATAAAAATGCAGCCCTACAGCTGGGGGCAAGTAGCTGGGCTTTCCCAACCCACATACCTGTGTTCCAAGCATGTGAAGACGTTCAGTACATTGGGCTAACCTGGTCCCCACCAATTTAGTTCACTTCCTCAGGTGATCTAATTTAGATTAGGCTGGCCATTTTTGCCCCATCTAACCCCCCCACTAAGTGCCAAACGTCTGTACAGATAGGCACTTAGACCAGCCCAACTTCACCACATACCCTAAGGTAGTGGTTCTCAACCTTTTTGTACCAGGACTCTTTGGTAAACATCAATGACCAGTACCGACTCAGTGGCCCACCCTCCCAACCCGCTGCCCTGAGGTCCCAGTTCCTTGTTGTGTGGGGCAGGGGGGATGTCTGTGGGTCATAGGGGGCCCCACGCAGCCCCTTGCAGGCTGAACTCTGCCAGCCTGCAAGAGAAAACCCATGGTTTCCCATGCTTTTCATCTTTAAAGAAGAATCCATTTTTAAAGCATGTTGATCCATTTTTTAAAGTTTGTTCATGACCCTTTCATATATTTTTGTGACCCACTTTTGGTTTGTGACCCATGGGTTAAGAAACACTGCCCTAACGTTCTTCACAAGAGTCATAAGCATGATTTAGAAGTAGAAGGCAGCTTTTATTTTAGTACTTTCTGGTAATTTTGAGCACATGATTAGGTTCAGTGTTAATTACTCCAACCTGAACATGTGTAGGAACAGAGACAGGTGTGAACTCTTTGCTTACTGTTTGCCAACAGGAATGATACAAGCCATTAAAAGAACATACTTTCTATTCATCTAAAGTAAGGCACTGAAATTCTTTATGTAACATATGGAATATTCTACATTCTTTTTAAGATTTTTGCTAGAATCAAATACAGTAAAAACCTCACTTATCTGGCATCTTACAAGCCTGCATGTTCTATTAACCAGCATGCCAGCTTGTAAGGTAAAGTGAAACCGGAAGTGCCCACCATGATACTTCTGGTTTCTCCAAGACCCCACGGCCCAGGGGAAAGCAGCCTGTGCTGCCGAGCCCCCAAAACCCAGGGCATAGCAGGCTGCATGGGGCCTGTCTTGCTGGGGCCCCACGGGAGGGTCAGTGATGCCACAGGAGGGTGGGTGATGCCACAGGAGGGGCAGCGACACCCCGGACGTGGCGGGAGAAGAGGAGGCCCGAACAGGCAAGGATGCCTGTAACAGAGCTTTTACTGTAGGTTTATTTGTCGTGCCTGCATTTGACACATAAGACCTTACGCTCCAATATTCAAATACTATACCAAAGTGTTGAAATTCCAAGGCTAAGTACAGACAATCAAAAAGCCTGAGGTTGAATTGTCATAGGTTAGTCTAAGCTGCATAGATTGAACTGACAAGCAAGTTAACAGGCATTCACTTTTGATTCTGGAAATGCAGCCGCATGCCTGCAGTGGCCCAGGACAGAAGCTGGGAGGCACTAGAGCATGCTTCCCTGTTTGGCTGGAGCAGACAGCTTGAATCAAGGCTAGCCTGCTCACCCTGCAAGAGGGGTCTTGCAGGGCAGGTACAAAACATCCTGGGATGCCAGGGAACTGTGAGTTAACTTGAATCTGGAGGGGATCTGGGACAGAATGTCAATAAACTGCTTTAACCAGTTCAGTCAGATACTACATCCATCCACGTTTATCTTGAAGCAGTTTCAGCCATTTTGAAAGACGTTTATGTGCACTGAACTTCTGTTGTGTTACTGATTTGTGGTTTCCAATCACTTATATCCATTTAAGTGTAATTTCTGTCCCTAACCCAACAGAACTAGATCAGGACAAAACTGGTGGAACAAAATGGTCTAGCAGTGCACATCCCTTCTCATCTTTCCAACTATGTGAACCTGTAATTCTATCAATTTTACAGGCGAACCTCCAGTTCTATCTATCTTACATTGATACTTTTTTGTTGTGAACCCCAGGATCTGCCCAAAAAACAAGGAAGTTTCCATAAATAGATCTCTAAGGACTTAAAGGAATGGACCTTGCAAGGCTGAACAATAATGATACTGTAAATACTACAATAAAATACTAATTTGCATTGCCATCTGTGCCAGGAAGCTGACTGTAACATGGCTTTCTTCTTAAATTATGCATCTTAGTGCACAGGGGTGAAGAGAGAACAGAAAGAACCTTTGACTAATGGGACTACAGCAGTATCCCCTACTGCATTATGAACTACTCCTTACACAACATTACCAGTCTATTAACAGCTTCACCACTGTAATTTTGGCTGCATTTACTTTGTTTTGCATTGCCATCATTTGTGAAGAACTGAAAAGCTGCTTTAGTTTGTAGCATAAAACACAGGGAGAAAATATACACAGCAGCTGTTCATATTTTCAAGGAAATCTGCTATAATAGTGATGTCATGGAAAAAGGCCAGAATCTATTAAAACGTATCAGACAGGCAAGCCATTCAATACCTTTAAACAATATGTGTATACATGTTGCACGATGTGCATTACATTACAGTGTAAAAAGGCAAAGACTAGAACTCTCTACAAAATATTATTGAGCACGGGCAATTAGGGTATTATCATACATTTACTTTACTGAACTCTGTTTACTGCTGTAAATACCCCTCCAAAAAACATGTAAAAAATCTAGATTACCAGTTTGCTGTTAACCAAGTTCAATTTGATCCATAAAAGCTTTTAAAACAATACTTAAACAAGTATCTGGGACTACTGGCAATTCAGTAAGTCTTCCATTGATAGAAACTCTACAGACATATTCAACTAAAATATCAATAGGAGCATTTTGTTAAGAGGTAATATGGGTTGTGGTTCAAATTTCACCTCAAACACAAGTGATGTTCTTGCAGCAGTCACCAGGAGCCTGTCACATACATCCACAGTGTCCGTGCATACATCTAAGTCAACTTAAAATAAGGCAACTTAACTAAGTCCACTTAAATTAAGCCATGTCAGAACATATACATGTAAAGCTCCTGGACATAGTGACAGTCATTTTGTGAGCCCTCCCCTGCAGTCGGCTTAACTAATGCAACTCAAGATAGTATACCTCGGAGATGTATTTTCTTGTACCGTGTTTAAGTTGATTCTGCTTCACATAAGTGTGCATGCTCTGACAGTTGAACTGACTTTGAAAAGTTAAGTCGACTCAACTGTCAGAAAGTTAGTACATGTGTATGCACCCACTGTTGCTTTCTGTATTCCTGTTGTACTTAATTAGTCTCTTACTCTTATGGCAGCTTATTTACATACCACTTTCTGAGCTCAAGCACATTATTTTAATGGCTACTCCACCCACTACACTATTCTCCATGCTGCACAGAACTTATGTATATTTGTCCCAAAGACTGTTAAAAGAGAAAGAGTTTGTAGACAGAAGCGAGTCAGAAGCAAGGAGAGGCACACTATACATCAGATGCCCAAACGATCTCTGACAGTTAACTGGCAACCTGCAATAGTAGTCCTTAAAAACATTTTGCTGCTGGGGATCTTAAAATGTTTAAATGATGGCATTAGGTAGGATTACTGTATGTTTTTGCTAAAATGAGATCATGTTTTGATCCTAATTTGATTGAGAGAATTTAAACATTCAAGCTGCCTCCTTTGCATATATTCAGCAACTGAAAAGTAAAACAAGACTGACCTTGTTTAAGGCTTGTAGCCACAACATAGGTCATTTGTACATAGGCCAAAGGGAAACATTTCATAGATTTCACAGACATTTGGGCTGGAAGGGACCTTGGAAGACCACTGAGTCCAGCCCCCTGCCCCAGAGGCAGGAACTCAGTGGGGGTCATAGGATCCCAGCAAGATAAGATAGGATCCCAGCAAGATATACATACTCAATTACAGATTAACTTATATTATACAGGATATATATCTTGGAATATACTTGACAACTGGAATAAAAAGCAAATAAAAATGCAGTAAAAATGATATATGGATTCAAACTTAAATCTTGTACTTGGCACCTTAAATCTTGTACCTGGCACCTTTTAAATCTGAATCGGGTCTTCTTATTTCCTGTTGCATTATAAAGTGATTGGATACTATGATACTGGCTACTGTCTGAATGAGCCTTTCAAGCCAACCTAATTTTAAATGACAATGTGAAGCCAAATGGGAAAGCCTGTATACCATTTCTACCTAGTACAAATGAGTTATCCCCGTGCCTTTCTCTTGATTTCATATTTCAGTTTTACTCTCAAACTGAGGAAAATATTTAGGGCCAATGTTGACATATGCAATTCCTGGCCACTTCTTGGAAGTGAAAGGGTTAACTTATCTATATCCAAAGGCAGCACCACCTGCCTGCCCCAAGAGCTGAGGTTTCAGGGAAGCAGAGCTGGGCCAGCTGAGGGAAATTAATTACCTGCTTTGCGGGAATTCCTTCAAGAGGAAAATGTTGGGAGGACTTGGGGGGTGCTAGATCTGCCAACAAGAGTCAGAGAAGAAAAGACAGATCTTTCAAAAGAGGCCTGGGGCTTGAGGGAGACCCAAGCACTTATATTTTCTGTAGCTGGAACTTGGCCAAAATGAGTAACCTTAGGGGTCAGCAACATTATGCAGCCGGCAGTTGCTTTAATGGAGCTTAGCTCCAACCATAGAGCGCTTCTGATCTGGCCCATGATGTCAGAAATGAAGCTGGAGCCAGAGCTGCAATCACATCTCTTCCCTGCAGTGCCACCACTGTGGCGCAGAAGACACTCCTCACCACTAAAATGCTACAGAAACAGCCTGGCTCCATGGGGTCAGATAAAATGACTCTGCAGCCCAGATTTGACCCACAGGCTTTAGGCTGAAGGCCCTTACTTAGAGCTATGCTTTTCAGCAGTGGCTAAAGTACAGTATAAAGTTTGACTGACATTTTCCTTCACTAATGGTTTGAGGAAAGCGCTGTTTTATTTTTATTTAGGATTTTACAGCTCTGAGAAACTCCTTCTTAGTAGTATAAAATTCACTACAAAAGTAGGGTTCATACACAGGTCTGGAAGACTCTGCTGCTCTTGCCTGGCCGCATGGAAATTCACCTGTGGAAACTGTCACCATCAAAGAAATGTTACAGCAGGGTGGATTTTTTTTCCCCCCATTATTTCAACTGTCGTGGTAACAATGGCAGTCAAAGGAAAGGATACAAGTGGGAAGGAGGTCAAACAATTAAATAAGTTTAACTCAACAGTTCCATGTCTGGTAATTTTAGGTTAAAGGCTTAGGATTTAAACCCACATAAACTTAAAGAGGGGATTCCAACTACTGCCCTGTGCCTACTTCCTGATTCAACTCAGAGTTTTGCCAGAGCTTTTCTTCACAGAAACTGCAATCAAGCACAACTTCACTAATTGTAATTTTCTCTTTTAGTTATTTGGATGCATGTCTTTTGTTGATGCTTATGTCAAAATAGGGCATTTATTCCAAAATAATTTAAATGGGCATCAAATAAAATAAAAAATGACATATTCTCTTTTTTCTCTAAAGCCTCATCTGAAAGATATCCTCACTAAACTTCACATTTGAATCAGTTGTAAATTATCTGTCAGTTACATTAGATGTTACCCTTGCCCTTGTTTTGGAAAAAGTTAAACCATTATGTATGTGATTTGTGTGCGCTGTACTATATATTTTATGCATGTATATCACATGTACACTGTGGGCCTGTCTACACATACAATTAATACAAATTAATAAACTCCAGACCCTATTGCTCTGTTTATTGCTCTTGGATGCACTGTTTGAATGTGTGCCCAGGAACACAACACGTTGAGCCAGGTTGGAGCAGCCCTAGTTGGCACAGGGCCCTGGGAGTCAGCCTACCAGCCCAGGGCTGCTTCTCCCAGCTCAGTAAGGTGCAGAGAGGCTAAGCTGGAATACAAGGGTGCTCCAGTACAGGGCTAGCCAGCATGCAACCCCTGCAATGAAGCACCCGTGTGCCCCAGTCAGCCAGGGCAGTGTCTACATGTGCGCTGCTGTGGAGTAAAAAGCTCTGCAGCAGGATAGTACTTGTAAATAACAGTAAATACAAGTAAAACTTATAAATAGTAAAAACAAATAATACAAGTATTATCTTGCTGAGGAGTTAGTTTACTCCAGCCTAATAGAGCACGTCTGGAGGAGTGTGCACATGAGGTATGCAGCGCACAGACCTGTCTGTGGTGCCACACACACTGCACATGCAGGCATTCCCCACCCTGCTAATTTGCACCGCAGGAGGTGGGGTGAAGGGGTTGACACCAGTGTCTCACTGCTAGGAAAAAGCAGGGCAGCACACGTGGTGGCAAAGTGCACCACCTGAAACTGAAGCCTGACTGGTCAGAGCCAAACTCCAACTGCCAGCCAGGCTGCCTGCGCAGGCCCCCCGGACCCCAGGTTATGCTGCTGGGGCCACCCCAAGTGCTGGCCCCAGCCTCCCCTTCCCCACCCGGAGCAACCTACCACATGCCAGAGTGCGTATGCACAGACATTCTCCAGGGACAATTAGCAGCAGCACAACCATGTGGCACTCCTATTTGCCCTGGTAAAATGCACATGCATGTTCGTCTGAAGACACCCATAGGGTCCCATAGGGGCGTGTGTGTAGACATGCAATGCTTATTGTAAAGCTAATTAGTCTACTCCACAGTAAACATCTCATGTAGACACACACTGTAAACATGGAAATCCTGACATCAGTTTCTCCTCAGGGATTTTTTTTCCACGCTGCTACTTATTTATTTTGCCTGTATCTACCAATATCAAGGTTCTGCTCTAAATGTCTGTAGCTTGTGTAATCAGAATTGAACACACAAAACTAGGTTAGGTCATAGTATCTTTCTGAATGGCACTGGCATTTTTATTGTCATTCATCAGCCATTCTAAGGAGCTTTCTACTTTATTGACTAGCACTGAACGAAGAGCTGAAGTTTATATGAACTCTCCACTGTGATACCAACGTCTATTCTCTGAGGGGTTACATTTAATTTAGACCAAAGTAATGTATATCCAAGTAGTACCCATTATTGTTTTGATATGCATCCCTATGCTACAGTGCTTCATTACAATGAGAGATGGTCATTAGATTTTTTTTTCTTAGACACTCAGCTATCTCTAAGGTTTTTCATGCATACGGTTACCAGAAGACAATACCAAAGCAATTCATAGCTTGGTCCAACACTGTTAAAATTAATTAAGTAAGAGTGAGCAGGTTTAAGCTCTAAATGTTCAACATCAGTCTAAAACTAGTTCCCTGAATATCACCAGTACAACCCTATTACATAGGTGTAACTGATTGGTCATGTAACTGGAACTAGATAAACAATTCCGTTGATGGTGCAGAAAGAGTAACGGCTCACTTTCTTTCAGCTGCACTGGCTCCACAGGACTAACTAAATATTAGTATAAAGTTATTTTAGTTGCTGAAGTCATTAGGTCTAACCCTGAATTCACACAGAGAGAGTTATCACTTGCATGAGAAGGTCATGCTTTTAAAAGTATCTTTTTAAAAGCAGAACCATAGTTTAAATGTAATTTTCAGGTGGGCCTCCCCTCCACAGCCTGCAATAAATGATGACACAGACATATAATAAAATACTTGAACTGGACTCATTATCCAATTCTCCTGTGTTGGTTGTCTGAAGAAACTAGTACAAATCATTGGAGTGACTTCAAACATCAATGAGGCACTCTTTTAAAAATTGAGCAGTCATTAAAATTTCAAACAAAGGCTTTTCCTAAATTATATAAACCTGTTCTAAAATCATTTAAAGGTTGAATCCTATATGTCAATGTATGACATGCACATATTTTTATGATGCAGGTATAAATATAGTACTATGTGGACATATCTACACGAGACGCTGACTACACAGTCATAAATGTGCAGTCATTTAGTAC
The DNA here is from genome assembly GCF_052110815.1 of Crocodylus siamensis. Taxonomy (NCBI): domain Eukaryota; kingdom Metazoa; phylum Chordata; order Crocodylia; family Crocodylidae; genus Crocodylus; species Crocodylus siamensis. Next base: position 151,708,463 of record NC_143396.1, on the reverse strand, counting down.
TTGTATAACTAAGAACTAAATGACTGCACAGTAACCCAACTTACTGTGCAGTAGCACCAATGAATGGCTTTTTTGTGACAGTACTGCACAGTAGCATGAGGCACAGTAGCAGTTGGGCTACTGAGCAGTCAGCATTTCATGTAGATACAGCCTATATATAGTAAAATAATGCTCATGTGGACTGTATACATGCACATATATACTCACAATGTATTTCACTTTAAAGGGAATTATCATAAAATTCTTCTACCAGCTCAAGACGTTATAAATTAACCAAGGTAAACACTGTTTTAACAAAGTACTTTAAAAGTAGGATAAATCCAACTGATTTCAACAGGACATAAAACATGTGCTTAACAGCACTCATGTACATAAATTAACCTGTGAGCTGATTTACCTGGATGATCCACTTGATTTCATTAAATTAATTTAACAATTTGGGTAGAAAAGCAAAACTTTCTAAGTGTTCTTAAAAACAACAGACCTGTTATGCCAGCTTGCCCATTCCCCTGATAACACTAGAATGTTTCCTACACCATGACTCTGTTTTTTATGTCCCCCGATCTCAGGCCTACTGAAAGAAATGAAAAAACTACAGATTTTTGTAGTGCACGATCAAACCCTGTTTCCCTTAGTTTCATACAATATTCTTGGTTGCCTTGACCCTCTAATGAGGCCCATAGAGCAGTGCTCCTCCATTTTTTTAGATGCAATTTTTTTGGGAAGCTCTTAGCTTTTACTTGATTTCTGACTATGGAAAAATAGTAGAACAGTTATTCTGTTGTAAAGAACTCAAACACCACAACATGTTAGAACATGTTTGAAACTATGGATTCCTATCTGAAATCTTTGGAGTTTATCCTGTGAATAAAGTGGAGGTGTCTACACACCTAACAGAGCAGCACCCCACGGTGCCACAGAATCAAACACCAGTTCCCTAGCTCCCCACACTGTTCCTCAAAGATTGCTGAAGGATAACTTTGTAGTCTTTGTAGTATACCACTCTGGAATATACCATTGTCTAGCATTTTAAGAAATTAATCTTCTCTTTGTTTATACTCTTCATATACTTGTAGGCAGTTAATGCACAACTGCTTCTTGAGTAAGCAAATAAAAATTAACTCAATGCAAAATGATACAATTAAAGCTTGTGTAGATTAAAATAAACTTATATATCTTGACAAGATTCCACATAAATATTTTACAGCAGGTCAAATTTTGAAAAAAATACACTACCTAAACTACTAGAAGTCTGTACAAAAGCAAAATAATAACGCTGGCACACTTAACAGAAAGAAAAAAAGGGAAAAAAAGAGGACCCGGGAAATTACAGGCCAGTTAGTCTTACCTCAATCCCGGGTAAGCTCTTTGAAAAAATTATCCTGGCACACATCCAGGAGGGCCTTGCGGGGGAATGCATGCTCAGGGGCAACCAACATGGGTTCATCAGTGGCAGGTCTTGTCAGACCAACCTGGTGGCCTTTTACGATCAGGTCACCAAATCATTAGACGCAGGGGTTGCTGTGGATGTAGTCTTTCTGGACTTCCGGAAGGCTTTCGACACTGTCTCTCACCCTGTCCTCATCAAAAAGCTGGGAGACTGTGGTGTCGATGCCCACACGGTCAAATGGGTCGCCAACTGGTTGGAGGGCCGCACCCAGAGGGTGGTAGTGGATGGGTTCTTCTCGACCTGGAAGGACGTGGGCAGTGGGGTTCCGCAGGGCTCGGTCCTCGGGCCCGCACTGTTCAACATCTTCATCAGTGACTTGGATGAGGGGGTAGAAAGCACCCTGTTCAAGTTTGCTGATGACACTAAGATGTGGGGGGATGTGGGTGCACTAGAAGGGTGCAATAGGCTACAAGCTGACCTTGACAGGTTGCAACGGTGGGCGGATGAGAATAGGATGGGGTTTAACACTGATAAGTGCAAGGTGTTGCACATGGGGAGGAAGAACCGGCACCACACTTACAGGTTGGGGAACTCCCCTCTTGCCAGCACGGAGATGGAAAAGGATCTTGGAGTCGTCATTGACTCCACGATGAACATGGGCTGGCAGTGTGGGGAGGCAGTCAAGAAGGCCGACCGTACCCTGTCATGCATCCACAGATGCATCTCGAGCAGGTCCAGGGAGGTGATCCTCCCCCTCTATGCGGCACTGGTCAGGCCGCAGCTGGAGTACTGCGTCCAGTTCTGGGCGCCACACTTCAAGAGGGACGTGGACGATATGGAAAGAGTTCAGAGGAGGGCCACTCGTATGATCAAGGGTCAGCAGGGCAGGCCTTATGAGGAGAGGCTACGGGACCTGAACCTGTTTAGCCTCCACAAGAGAAGGTTAAGGGGGGACCTTGTGGCCTGCTACAAACTGGTCAGGGGGGATCAGCAGGTATTGGGGGAGCCCCTGTTCCCCCGTGCGCTGCCAGGAGTGACCAGGAATAACGGTCACAAGCTGGCGGAGGGTAAGTTTAGATTAGATATTAGGAGGCGCTACTTCACAGTCAGGGCGGCTAGGGCCTGGAACCAGCTTCCAGGGGAAGTGGCGCAGGCTCCTAGCCTGGGGATTTTTAAAAGGAAGTTAGATGAGCACCTTGCCGGGGTCATCTGACCCCGGTGCTCTTTCCTGCCAAGGCAGGGGGTCGGACTAGATGATCTACCTAGGTCCCTTCCGACTCTAGCTACTATGAAACTATGAAACTATGAAAAGCAAATGAGCGGCAGCCATGTTGCCATCATTTTACTAGAAACCTATCAGCAGACTATGGTCCTGATTCACCTATGCCTGCCACTTAGCTATTATCATTTATACCTGGGCAAAGCATGTTTAAAATGCTGACAAATGAGAATTCTCAAAAGCAAATGGTAGTAGCATTTTTTTTCTCCTTTTTAAAACCAGGGTCCTGGTAACAAAGCACCATTGGGTGCATCTACACATGCAGTTAATACGACTGAATATATTCCAGCTCAATTTGAACCAAAGTGAACTAATCCCAACATCACTGTCTACACATGCATTTAAGTGCAGTAATTTATTGTAGTGCTGGATACTATTTGTACCCGACAGGACTATCCAGCAGCATAGTAAATTTAACTACTGCACCTTCATTTCCATGCATACATAGATGACAAAGAAGTTTGCTGTGTAGTAAAGCATCTCACGTAGATGAGCCCAGTGTCTTATAAACTTTTTAGCACCAAATGCAAATTAAACAGTGAAATTGCTGTAGGAAAAGTTCCAAGAAAGCAAACCGAATGGAATCTCAACATAATTTCTGTATCTCAGGTTTTGATTGTGCATCACTGGGCATGTCTACATGAGACACTTTCCTGTACAGCAAACTTATTTGCTTTACAGTAAAGCAAAGAGTAAAGCATCAACATCTACATGTGCACTGCAATTATGGTGCAGTAGACTGTGTTGCCAGATAGTCCCATCAGATACAAGTGGTATCTGGCAGCACAGTAAATTACTGCGCTGAAACATTTGTGTAGATGGTGATGTTGGGATTTGTTCACTCTGGGTCGAACTGAACTGGAGTATAGTCAATCGCATTAGTTGCATGTACAGATGTGCCCACACTCAAACAACATAGTACTGTCAAGACGTATTTCTCCAATAGAGATTTTCAATTATTACCCCAGGTTGAAACAAATTTGTGGTCTTTGCTTGTAAGCGCTAAAATGAAATATACCGTAAAAAAGAAATGGGGGCCATGGCAAAAGTTATCTTGATAGAAATTGCTCAATTGTTTGAAAAATTGAACTCTCAATTCCTATTTCATAAAACATTTCTACATATACTGTAAACTATCATGCAATTAATAGCTGCATGTCCTGTTACTAGGAATGCATCTACAATGCTTATCTCCATGGTACCTTCCGGCATAAAAAACTGTCTCTCTTTTTTTTTTTTTGCATTTTCAAATACTAACTTAAATTCCATTTTTAACCCCAACTATGATTACCGATGTTATGTTAATATTTCCAGGAAGTACAGGACCTTCCCAGAAATAACCTAAAGCAGGGTTATCCAACTTCTTAGTGGCCAGGGCTGAATGCCCCATGGCCATATGTTATGGCTGCTTCACAGTCCTGCCACATGAGCGCCCCCTGCTGCACTCTGAGGCAGGTTCCTCTACCTACCCATCACTGCAGCACACCAATGCCCCTGCTGCACAATCCCACCCTAGGTTCCCTCCAACCCCTATGAGCTGCACTATATTATCCCATCTCCAGGGGCAAGGACAAGCAGTGGAAGCCGGGGGATGGAGGGGAGCCTTGAAACTCTGACATCTGTAACAAGAGAGTGAGGGGGGAGCGGTGCCTATACTGGGAGCCTGGGGTGCATATTTCAACCACCCAGGGGCCACATGTGGCCCACAAACCTCTAGTTAGACAGCCCTGACCTAGAATAATAATTTAATCTTTCAACAACCTCAAAGAAAACCCTCAAAACCCTCATCTATAGAACCTGCTTTCTTTTACTATAGAGCTATGGCTGTCTTAACCCACACAGAAAGATAAAAAAAATGACAGCCTAGTTCTGTATGTATGGTATTATATACAGAGTGGCATAGTTAGCCAATGTACCCTGCCTTCTACCTGTTATTACACAGCAATACTACCAAGGAAGTGGATGAACATTTTCTAAATACTAAGAGTTGGGCCACCAATCCGTCTCTGAAAATCTAAAATGGACAGGTCTAATCTAATCTAAATTACAGCAGACTGTGTTCTGCTGGAAGTCACAGTGCCACAGTGCTGATATTTGCTCTTTGAACATTAAAAAATATAAATTTAACTGGTTCCTACTACTGTACCAAACAGAGCACTCTATACTTCATGCTTTGGATGGCATCACATACCTAATGATATGAACCATTAGGGGGGTGTGAAACGGGCTCATTCGATTTGGATTTGGATTCAGCCAAAATCAGGGACAGCGATTTGATTCGGCTCACTGTCCCCAATTTGGCCAACTCTGAATCTGAAGATTTAATGCTGATTCAGAGAATCAGTGATTCGAACACAGACACAGCTTTACATGTTTTTTCTATATACCTCAAGGTACCAGTGCGGCTCGTGAACACTGCTTGACACCTCCTCCCAACTGGATAGTGATTTTTCATGAGCATGAAATCATGTGAATTTTCAGCATGTATGCTCAGACACAGTGATATAAATGTTTTGATTGCCCTCTATACTCTACATATAAGATTATGTTGCAGTTATACAAATTAAATAATTAAGATCATGGTAATATTAAAATATAGCATTTCTTACTCCTAAAACATATTATTTCTGATTCCTATCAACAGAACTGGTCATTTGGGTAAGAGCTGCATGACCGCACCCAAAAAATTCTGATTTCTATCAAATTCTACTGAGTTTTATAGAATAAACAAAAAACACTATTTTCCTTGAAATCTAGATCTGACTAAATTTTACTGAACACTGTTTTCCTTGAAATCTAGATCTGACTAAATTTTACTGAATGCTGATTGAAGCCTAAATATTATTTGGCAGTCTGAAATCCATTTAACAAAACAGTATTAGTGCCAGTACTACTGCCTATACTGCCTCCTCCACCCACCACAAAAACAAAAAAAAACACATTGCAAATAGCAGGCTTTGAAATGAAAGTTACATATGAAGGTTTTGTGTGTTTCTATTAATAATGGGAGCTGGGAGTTGAGTCTTTCACATGACTTGCTTCCCTCGGTATCTCAGTCACTTTCATTTACTGCTATTTACTATACATTTTATGCAGGGCTAGTGCTAAGTATATTTCCATAGATTTTCAATTATAGTTTACAAGTACTTTAGGGAAATTATAGTGGACACTGCTGTTCACTGTATGTATTTCCCAGCCCTCTGGTTCATGAGACAAATTAATTAGGCTGTTAAAACACCAGTTGTGTCCTGGCATTACAATTCAGGTTAGCACCTTCAGCATTCAAGTTCTCACTATAAATATTCTGGCATTTGTCCATGGGAAGTATGGAAAACTGTTCTACCAAGTTCCAGTTGACCTGAAGGCAAAAAAGAAAAAAATAACTTAACTCCAAAGCAGTTTGACAATTAAGAAACAGGATGCCAGGTCTAGTCAGTTATCTCAACCCTGCCCACCAAGTGACATGAGAAGGAACACAAAAAAAAGCTGGAAAATGGCCAGACAAGTTGAAGAAAGGTGATTATTCATCCCTAATATGCTTCAAATAGAAATAAGCATTCCCATGAATCCAGATATATACTTATTTTGGTGATATGTGATAGCTATAAATGTGATTAAGTGTCTCCTAGAAACTATGGGATTTTAAGCAAAATAAAACTATTATATTCACACCAGTTAACTACCTAGGAATGCACCACCACATCTTTTTCAGAATGAACCGGTGCTTTTCATATTTAACATGTCTAACATATTGTCATATAATGAGAGAAAGGTCTACTTTTTCTTCTGAATAGATAATTTGGCTTCCTTTGCAGCAAGACAATAACCTATCAGCATGTTATGCTATGATGCTCTAATATTTCGGAAGAATCCGCCAAACTTCTTATAACTATGCACCAAATACATATAGGAACTGCGCAAACTTATAAATGTTATATTAAGTAGTCAAAAATGACTGAATGCAGAACTATCAATATGAGTAACTGTGGGCACTAATGACATGGAAGATGTTAACTGAGCAGTTAGTTTTTATATTGAAGCCCTTTTAATTTTAAGAGTAGAGAACAGATTAAACTGGCAAATGAACACAGTATATAGGAACATGTCTTCTTTCACTTCTTTTCATTCAGTATTAGGAAAAGGTGCAGGGTTAACAACTCCAGAGACTACAGTCCTATATCCCAGGGACAAACACGATACAGGGAGTGGTAGTGAAAACATCTCATTACTTTGCCTTATCTGTACCCCTCAATACTGTTCACTTCTACAAATGGAAACAGTTACATTTTCTTACACCTTTTTAATTCTCAACATTTTTACAGAAAGCACCAATAAGCATAAATGTCTCGAAGGATTAGCAATGGGATTCAGAGACTTTCCCCACTAAAGCACCACTTCCCATCCAACCTGGCTTGCTAGCGACTTTCTAATGGTCATTTACTGATGCATACAGAATGAATTCAACTCTAAGTAGACAGCATCTATGCCACAAAATTCATTGTCACAACTGGCATTAACCTTCACCCTTATTGGAATACAGAGAACGAAAATTATGTTAAAAAAAGAACTGACATGATCTTCCACACAATTTCCAAAGAGGTGGCTTCAGGTCAGCATTCAGCAGAGATAAGAGCTTGTTATGGGAAAAGTGGGAGGAAAAAATGTCATTTTCCTATCAGTTTTTAAGATTGTTTTTAGTTTCTCCTAATTTTAAATTCCTGCACTCAACTCTTTTGGGCTCAGAATATTCTAAAGTGAAAACAAAAGGAAGCTGAGCATCAAAAAGGAGGTGATTTCAGCAAATTCAATAGATGTTAGCTGTAGCACTGAAGCACTCTTGTAGCTCTGATGGTCCAGATAATGTCTGAGAGGTAAGGATTTTTTTGTGGTATCTTTTAGTGGGTGTGGCAAAGTGGGAACTCCCTGACTAGCCACAGTGCTAGTCTCTCCACCTGCTTCTGGGCACACTGCCCACCTTTCTCACCTGCCATGCCTTCTTGTTCAAAAATGAAGGTATTAATCAGGTGGGAGACTGCCCTTCAGATGCCCTGTTCTCCTGGGCCTATGTATGCAGCTCCAACTACCCCTATACTGCATCCCAAGCCTCGCAGATGTTCTTAACAGCTGCGGTCTGCTCTGCCTTGGGGCCAGGCTCAACTCATCCCAGCGTTAGGCTTCTCACTTTCTGTCCTATTATGGGCCACACTCATACCACCGTCCTCTCACTGGGGCCTCTCCCACTCCACTGCCTCTCATGTGATCTCTCTCATACTGCCCCTCTGCAGGGTCACTCTCATACCACACCTCTTTTCCTGGGGCCACACTCACCCTGCCCTCTCCCAGAGAGTCCTAGGGCTTGTTTCCCTGCACTCCCCGGCCAGCAAGCACATGGCCTCTTGGGACACTCCTGTGACCCTCATCTGAGCAAGCACTGGGCAGTTTGCAGACCACTGGAGTAACTCTGCCTCTAGTCCCTCACTGGGTTCCTCACCCAGCTGCTCTGAATCAGGGGCTCCTGACTCGCCCTATTGTCTATTTGCACCACTTCCTCAGCCACCCCCACCCAATCATGACATTCAAGGGCTTCACTTGGCTGCCTTCTCTGCTGGCTTTGTCCCAGTCTAGTGCAGACCCCTGCCACATGGTGCCCCAACTGTGCCCCGCCACAGTGAGCCAACCACATTAGGGGTAAAGATAACCTTTTTTTGGCCAATACCGAAAGCTGATTATTAAAATCGGCCATATCAGCTGATACAAATACGATTGCCAATATGCAGCCCAGCAGCTTGGACAGCAGCATTCAGCCAATAAGGCTGCGGAGGGGAAGGAGCATGGAGGGGGCAGATCAAGGCGGGGGTAGGGAGGGAGTGGGGCTGAGGTAGCAGCAGGCATTGCCCAGCCAGGGCGGGGCAGGGCGCAGGACAGAGTCTCAGGTGGCTTGCCCGGGGAGGCAGTAGGGGTAGTTCCTGCCAATGTGTACACCCCTGGGGGAGACATGGGGGGCATGTGTCCCCTGGATTTTTGTCCACTATGGGCTCAGGACAGGAGCTGTGCTGGTCTCTTCCTGGTGGGAGGCTGGGCCGGGGCCCAGGACAATCTCTTCCCAGCAGTCGGCCTGAGCTTGAGACAGGCAGGGGCGGGGTGGGCACTGGCAGCACTGGGGGGGGGGGGGGGGGGCTCTGGGGCGGGTTATAGCCACCCACAAATTTGCTATAGCCACCTTGTAGCCCCCCCTCTCAGAACCGCTACTGCCCACCCCTGCCCACAGCCCCGGCTCAGCTCCCTGACCAGGGAAAGGCTAGTGGAGGCCTTGGCTCTGAAGCGTAGTGTGCAGCCTGCCCTCACTCTGCACACAAATCTGGGGGGGCATGTTCCTCCCATGCCTCCCCCAGGGATGCACATAGTAGTGGGAGCTGCCTCCCCACTGTGGCACTTCTCTCTGCCCTGCCTCAGACCCACTCCCTCCCTCACTATGGGGGCCTTGATCTGCCCCTCTATGCCTCTTCTCTACCCCATATCCTTCCCCCCACCACAGACTTACTGGCCAGACACTGCTCTCCAAGCTGCTGGGCTGCATTCCTGGCCGTACGCATGCTGCAGCTGCACACATGCACACACATTTATCAGTGACATTATTGGCCACATGGGCCAAAAAAGCGGATTGCCGATACTGTCAAATTTTCCTTTTATCAGTGGCTAGGAAGGCTAGAAAATTAGAGTCCTACACATGGTGGGCACCACATACACCTATTGTAACACAGTCACTGCCCAAAAATTGACATAGTAGACACATCTACACATACAGATAGTGCTATATGGGCTTACTGTGTAGTAATTTACCCTGGACAAGCATCAATACATACAGCCATTTGGGAGCAGGTTTGCTGCTCATGGCAGTAGCGAGCTCATAGCCTGCTCAGCCCACAGCTGTCTGGGGCCAGAGGTCCCTTTTAAAAGCCAACCCCGTGTGGTGCTCCCTTGCCACCTACATATCTGGCCCGGAGCAGTCTGCAGTGTACTGGAACAGACATCTATGACTCTGTTACCACAGCCAGTGCCCACCATGCAATGGCTGCTCTACCCCAAGGCCCCAGAAGTGACAGCCCACTCCCCAGGCTCCCACTTGCTACCTTGCTCACCATGCTTCACCACTGCAGTGAACACTGCCTGGCTCAAGTCAGCCACACTCCTGCCTGCCCCACTGTGCTGCATGCCCATGTGGCTTAGGCTCATCCCTGCATCTGAGGCCCTCTGCCCCCATGCTGATGCCACCCAGTCCCTGGGCTGCCACCTAGAGCCCAACAGGGATACTGACAATGCACATATGGATGCACTGTGTCCACAATGGAGCTGTCCACAAGTTCCTGGGGATCCAGCCACACCACCTGTGGACCTGCCTGGCCAGCCAGGACTGGTGCCTGCATGCCATTCAGTGCATCTGGGACGATGAACAGTGCCTGGAGTCCCTTCGGATGACCTGAACCACCTTTCAAGAGCTCTGCCTGCACCCAAAGTGGCAGACCACCACCATGCGGTGTCTCTCCCTGCTCAAGATAGCCATGCCCGCTAGTCCACACTGTCAGCCACCTCTTCGGTGCAAGTAAGGCGACCACTGGGGACGCCATCTTGGAGGTCTGCAGTGCCCTCCAAGACGTGCTGGGGCACACTGTGCACTGGGTCTATGACCTCCTGGAGGTGGTGGCGAGTTTCCACACCCTGGGCTTCCTCCAGTGCATCACGGCCCTAGACAGGAACCACATCCCCATCACCTACCCCCTACTACCGCTAGCAGGGCTTTCATTAGGTCATGCTGTAGGCCATCATTGACCACCGTGCCATGTTCACCAACATGAGACCTGGCTGGGTTGGCAATACCACAATGCCCCACATCTTACAGGACTCTGCCCTGCAAGCCCTAGTGGAGAGCAGGTGCCTCATGCCAGGGGTGCCAAACCTCCAGCTGAGTGAAATGATGGTCCTGCCCCTCATCAAGGACGCCAAATACCTGCTCCTCCTTGGCTCATGCAGCCCTATACCAGCCAGCTGGACCCCCGCCAGGCAAGCTTCAACTGGGGCCTGGACTGAAGTGCACCTTCGGCCACCTGAAGGGACATTGGTGCAAGGCCACCTCAAGGTCAGAGGCTAACATCCCCTAGGTCATCTTTGCAGCTTTTATGTTGCATAACATATACAAGGCCCAGGGAGAGGACTCTTCCTCAAGGCCTGGGCAGAGGACATCTGGCACCAGGAATGCCAGCTATGACAGCAACAAGAGCAATACCCCCGCCCCCCCCCCCCCCAAAGCCCTGGGGAAGCTGCACCTGGCAGTGGGAGCCAGGGCACTGGATGCGAGACGCACCTGTTCGTGCACTCCCTGCTGTAGGCCACCTAGACAGCCAGCCATGGACCCCAGCCCCACCACACTATGCTCACTGTGGGCAGTTTTCTGGAAAGCACTTTATTCCCCTCCATAAACACAGAACCTGTCCCCGCACTCCCTAACAGACCCTCACACCCAAACAACTGACTGCTTCACCCCGTCTCTGAAACAGAGTTTCTCCCTCTTACCACACAACCCACAGAGCTCCACCACCAACCCCCCCTACTCACCATCAATACAGCACCCTCTTTCTTGTGCCGACTATGTACAGTGCTCTGTTTGCCTTTCTGGGGCAGGGAACAGTGAGATGGGGCCATCTACAGGGCAGAGCCTGGAGACAGACACCCAGCGTGCTGGCCTCTGGCCACACTACTACAGGTGCTCATGCCACAGCAAGGCCGGGGGGTTGGGGGTTCATTGGAGGCCCAGGGCAGCTGCTGCTGTGCTGGCATGACCAACTCCCCTTTCTGCAGCCTGGGGCCAGGGCAAGCAGGAGTGCCATATGCCATACTGGTCCCACTTCAGGCAGCTCCTGCCACGGGACTGCATGGAGCCCAGATGAGCAGTGGGGCTAGGCCCATCCAGAGGGGCTGGTTGGGGGGGGACCTGGACAGATGCCACAGCAGGGGAACCTAGCTGAAAAAGGTGCCACTGCACCGCAGCCTGAGCCCTCTGGGGGAGCTTCAGGCTGCACAGTGGGTCACTGCTAGGTGGGATGAAGGTGACAGGCCCTGAACGGTGTCCAGCACCCAACTGTCCTCCTCCATGGCATCCGCTCCCAGGCTACCATAGCAGCCTGCTGCTCCTGGACCTCCACCATCCTCTCAAGGGGGATGAGGTGTTGTCCTTGAGAGCCAGGAGCCTGTCCCAGAATGCCTGAACCCTCTCCCACTTGTACATGACATCTTCCATGAACTAGGCTCAAGAGTCCACCCACCACTCCTCCATCACAGTGACCAGCTAGATCTGGTTCTGGGTCTACTGCTGCCAGAGCCAACACAAGCAGAAGGCCTTGGCTGAGACTGGCAGTGACCCTGAAGGCACATCCCCACACACAGCTGTTGCCTTTCCCCCACATGCACTTGCTAGACCTGGAGAGCCACCATAAATGCTGACCTCATGAAGGAACACCTTGAGAAGCTGGATACCTTCAAGTCAGCCGGCCCTGGCAGTCTGCACCCCAGGGTACTCAAGGAGCTGGCGAGTGTCATAGCCCAGACTCTGGCACGGATCTTTGAAAACTCCTGGCGCTCTGGTGTAGTGCCCGAAGACTGGAAGAAGGCCAATGTGGTGCCGATCTTCAAGAAAGGGAGGAGAGTGGATCCGGCTAACTACAGGCCCATTAGCCTGACTTCTATCCTGGGGAAGATCCTAGAAAAGTTTATTAAGGAGGCCAACCTTGAGGGACTGGCCCAGGCTAACATTCTAAGGGATAGCCAGCACGGGTTTGTTGTGGGTAGGTCTTGTTTGACCAATCTCATTTCCTTCTATGACCAGGTGACCTATCACCTAGACAAGGGAGAAGAGGTTGATGTCATATATCTTGACTTCAAAAAAGCTTTTGATCTGGTATCCCACGATCACCTCTTGGCCAAACTGGCCAGTTGTGGCCTTGGCTCCACCACGATCCGCTGGCTGGGAAATTGGCTCCGTGGTTGGACCCGGAGGGTTATAATTGATGGCAGTTACTCATCATGGTGCCCTGTGACCAGTGGAGTCCCTCAAGGCTTTGTCCTGGGACCCATACTGTTCAACATCTTCATTAACGATGTGGACATTGGAGTCAGGAGTGGAGTGGCCAAGTTCGCCGATGACACCAAACTTTGGGGCAAAGCATCCATGCCAGAAGATAGGCGGGTGATCCAGGCTGACCTGGACAAGCTCAGCCAATGGGCAGATGAGAACCTCATGGTGTTTAACACCGAAAAATGCAAGGTTCTCCACCTTGGGAGGAAAAACCTGCAGCACCCTTATACACTCGACAGTGCTACGTTGGCTAGCACTACAGAAGAAAGAGACTTGGGGGTCATCATTGACCACAAGATGAACATGAGCCTGCAATGCGATGCTGCGGCTAGTAAAGCGACCAAAACGCTGGCTTGCATCCATAGATGCTTCTCGAGCAAATCCCGGGACGTCATTCTCCCCTCGTACTCGGCCTTGGTGAGGCCGCAGCTGGAGTACTGCATCCAGTTTTGGGCTCCACAATTCAAAAAGGATGTGGAGAAGCTTGAGAGAGTCCAGAGGAGAGCCACGCGCATGATCAGAGGTCAGGAAAACAGATCTTACGATGACAGGCTGAGAGCCATGGGACTCTTTAGCCTGGAAAAGCGCAGGCTCAGGGGTGATCTGATGGCCACCTATAAGTTTATCGGGGTGACCACCAGGATCTGGGGGAACGTCTGTTCACCAGAGCGCCCCAAGGGATGACGAGGTCGAACGGTCACAAACTCCTGCAAGACCGTTTCAGACTGGACATAAGGAAGAATTTCTTTCCTGTCCAAGCCCCCAAGGTCTGGAACAGTCTGCTAGCGGAGGTGGTTCAAGCACCTACATTGAACACCTTCAAGAGTAAATGGGATGCTTATCTTGCTGGGATCCTATGACCCCAGCTGACTTCCTGCCCTTTGGGCAGGGGCCGGGACTCGATCTCCCGAGGTCCCTTCCAGCCCTGATGTCTATGAAATCTATGAAAGAGGTTGTTTATGAGAGTTTGAAACATTTCTAAGATAACATGCACTACAGCAGGGGGTTGTGTCCTGCCCAGCTTCAGACTGGTGGTCACACATGCACCGGTGCCCAGGGACCATTTTAAGTTGGCCAGGAAGGCCCTGGCACAGACGGCCTCCAGCTGAGGCCCTGATCCCCACTGGCTCTGCAGGAACAGCTGGGCCACTGGGTGGTTGCCTTCCCCATCCTCTTCTCAGGCTGAGACAGGCCTGGCTCCTGGCAGCATTTGCTGTAGGTGCTCCAAACCCAACTCCCATTCTCCTCCTGCAAACCAGGCTGTCTCCTCCATTGCTGCTAGGCTCATGGGGTGAGGGGCTCCCAGCCCACTGGTACATGGAGCTGGTGGTGCCCTCACCCTCCCCATAGCGAGGCTCTCCAGAGAGGCACCCCGGGCAGCCTCTCTCTCCTCTGTGCATGACCTGTACCCTGAGCATACCCCTGGTGAAAGTGTCCAGGGTGTGCCATGATGAGCTGCTTGTATGGACCAGATGTCCATGGCCCAGTATGCCCTGCTGATAATTGTCATGATGCCCCAGGCATACCTGAGAATGTGGCATAGGACCCTGAGCTTTGAGTGTGCAGTGGGTAAGTCTGCACTTCTCTGCAACATTCACTGCTGCCTAGAGGGGTATCTGTGCTTAACCTACGCACCCCTGCCCCCACCAGCGGAGGACATTGCTGCCAGCATCGATGCATTTCTTTGTGTGAGAAGCCTATGCCTACCTAGCTGAGGGAACACTGGTTGCTTCAGAAAATTTTTGCACTGCCACCCGCCTCCCTGAATGCTGTGGGAGATCTCCAGGGGGAGCTTGCCCAGGGTGGGTGGGGAGGGGGATCAGGGAAAGGGAAGGGCCCACCTCCCAGTGCAGGGCTTGCCCAGTAGCCGGAGACTGTCTCTGCTGGCAGTGATGATGTGCAGCTCCCAGTGGCATCCTGGGGTGCAGCACAGGACTGGCCAGGCAGGGGCCCCCTCCAGGGAAGAGCTGGAACTTGAGAGGGTGGATGGTGCAAGCCCTGGGCTGGCCTCCTGGGTGGTACTGTGCATCTGGAGCTGTTGGAACAGGTGGTGACCCAGGCTGCTGGAGTTTCTGTATGATGCATGGGGCAGGGACCACAGCAAGACAGTCTCCTGGTGCCCTGAGGGGTCCTCCCCCACTGACATCTTGTCAGTGCTGCCAGGCCATGGAGAAGGATAACACCAGCATGGCTCTTTCAATGGTCCTCAGGAGCTCCAAGTGAGAGTCCAAGTGCTGTCAGGCCTAGGCAGGTCCCTGCAGCATGGCACCAGGGCATAGCACAGGACAGGCAGGCAAGCAGTGTGGCTGGGTCAAGGGCTAGCATCGCAGTCCAGGCAAGCTGCTGCAGCTGGCTCAGGGACACTGCTGCAGGACCTGGTGGCCAGAGGTAGGCAGTCACAACAGAGCTTGACTGGAGGGCAGGGTCACCAGAGTTTTAAAGGGCAGGCTGGAGAAGACAAAGAACTGCTCCAGCACCAGCTGAAGAAGTTCCAAGCCCCATGGCCCTGGAGCTACCTCAAGGGTGGCCCCCTATTGGTGGGGCTGACTGGGAGCAAATTTGCTCCCAGTCAGCATCTACACATGTGCTACTGCATTGTTACTACAGTGCAGTTAATTTGCTACCATACAGTAATCTAATTTACTTTGCAGTAAGTGTCTGCATGTGTAGAGGGTGACATTTTACTGTGCAGTCAATTAGTCAACTGCATGATAAAGCGTCTCATGTAGATATGCCCACTGAGTAGGTTATACAGGCAGATGGTAGGTAGAAGGAAGGAAGGGTTATTCCCTTCCACTTTATTTTCAGGATGGAGAACTGTGTCAGAGATAGGTTAAGTGACCTTCCCAAAGCCATACATGAAATTTATATACGCAGACTTGAATCAAGTTCATCTAAGTTCCAAACTAGTGTTTCACCTACAAGGCACATAACACTATCACACCTCCTCCTCTGCTAAGAAAAGATGCTTTTGCAGGTGTATAATTTGTTTGGATGCAATCTTGCTCCACTGTTTTTAGTACCATGTTGTCATCTGTTAGGCTGTCTAGTCAAAAACTATTGGTCAATGCTTCTCATTTGCATTCAGAGTACACATGCAACTTGAATGAAAAGTATGTTACTTCCAAAACTTGTGGTTTGTAAATCTCCATTTTTTTCAGCAACTGAGTAAAACCTGATAATTTATGTATCAAGATTTTTAAAACAAATTGATTAGTTCTGCTTAATATACCATATTTGATTTGTTTTCGTCTAAACTACTAAACTTTAATATAGATATGATCAATGGAAATCATGGCTTCTTGTTTTTCATACCAGTCCCCAACCATCCATGGTTCTTTTTATCCAGCAACATCATGCCTCATAATTGCACATTAAAGATAAAGACTACAGTGATCACTGTTCAACATCCCAAATTGCCAAAGTACACCATAAGCTTTCTATATTTATTTGGATTCCAAACATAAGGAAAACAAGGCACTACTGGCCTGCCTTCTAGTGTAGGGATACAGAGTATATTTATACTAAAAACAGCTGATTGCTTGCTTTCCCATTAGCAGAAAGGAGTTTCCCAAGTTGAAGTGCCAAATTTCCTTTTATTTGACATCTCCAGCCAAATAAGGATAGTTCAAGTAGCTTTATTTTGTACATGATGACTAAGCAATAACATTTTACTGTTCCTTAACAGAAGAAATATGTGAATGGAGAATAAAGTCCTCTGGGCCCCAATTTGGCATGCAGACAGTACAGAAGTAGGAGCAGACAGTGGGAACAGGTCACTGCAGAACAGACAGAAGCATGAGAAAAATCACACTGGGATGTGGTCTCCTTTTAAAGAGTCTACAATTCAATAACTATAAAAACATAATCATTTTGTCTTGTTATTACAAGATATGTGTTCACGCAAATTCTGAGCTCACTCTCATTTTATATCAACACAAGCTGCTTAGCTTCAGTGGGGCTGCAGCCATCTGCCTGCTCTATACTAGTTCAAATCATGCCAGAATCTGACTTTACATCTCACCTTTGAAGTCTGCACAGAAAGGCTACTGCGAGACATCTCATAAAATGTTTGCACAAACTGAAGTCAGTTACTAATGCATAACTTCACAGTTACATAAGATTTATTTAGTCCTTTCCACTCCCACCTACCCACTGTCAATCTTAACAATGCAAGTAAAAGGGGTAAGAATTCTATGTACAAGCTTGCTACTTTAAATCTAGCTCAAGTCTTCAGTGATATCCATTTGGTATGGTGATATCCCCAAGAATGATGGATTAAATACATGTCTTGTATAAGTCACTATAGGGCTAGGTATATGTATTTGCTTACACATTTTGAATGGGTGCTAACTAAATACTGCATTTGTTACACAGCACAAGCATATGGGCTAGGTAGACAACTGAACAGCACACACACATTCCTCTTCTACTGGTGCAGTTATTTACTTCAGTTTTCAAAATATGTCCATATGCATCTGTTCTCAGTCAAATGTATTAAATCACTAGAACATTTTAAAAAGCAATACAATATACCAGGCAGATATATTTTCATGAATTTTTATCATAAATTTCATGATCATCATTTACCAGCAGCTACCATACTATTATCCTACTGTAATGGGGCCCCTACTCCATCACTGAAGAGGAAGGAGCCAATAAGCAGGGCCCTGGAGGAACCAGTAAGAACAGAGACATCTTTAAGAAAAATGGCTGCTTGCCCCAGGTATAGGAAGCACAATCACAGCTATGATTGACAGGCCAGGTTGGGAAGTGGTGGGTCAGGTGACCCACAGAGGTGCAGCTACAGCCTTTATAAGGCGTGGACCATGGCTGAGGTGACAGACCAGCTCTGGCTTGCATAAGCAAAGGAGCTCCATATCACAGAGGACTAAAAGGAAGCCCTAGAGCACCAGACATCGAAACAAACTATTTAGGGTTGTGTGTTTATTTGGTACCATCACAGTGCAACAGCGACCCAGGCTGGGGAAGGATTTTAGTTTGGAAGCAGTTTTGCTTATACCTGAGGAGAAGGTAGTTTGCTGGAGGATTAGACTGAAGATTGAGGGTGAGAACCTGCAACTAAAGCAGGCTGTGGGTGCAGGCCCAAACCCCAAGGTAACAGAGGGCAAGACCCAGGGCTGGCGTCAGGAGCCAAGGTCTGGGGAGTGGACGGGAGGTGAGGGGCACAGCCAGAGTAAGAGGGCCAATGCCAGAAGCCGAAGACCAAACAAAGATTTAAGGCTTGAAGGGTCAAATGCTGCATTGGTGGCCAGGAGGGAACCCCTGTGGGTCAATAATAGGGGTGGGCAAAACGTGGCCCACAGGCTAGATGTGGCCCACCAGGCCATTCTATCCAGTCCGTGGGGCTCCTAAAAATTTTAAAAAATTAATATTTATCTGCCCCTGGCTGCCTGTCATGCGACCCTCAATGGCTTGTCAAAACTCAGTAAGCAGCCCTCCACTTGTCAAAACTCAGTAAGCAGCCCTCTGCCCTCCCCTGGTCAATACCCTGAAGATTGCACATTGGGGTCAGGGTTCTGAATTGAGGAAGGCAAGCTGAGCCTGAGGAGAACTAGGGCTGGAAGACCATCCTGAACTCAGTGACCTCTGAGGGCCGCCTCCCCGCTTTACTTTAACATCAAAGCATGGCAGGTAACACAACAGGGTGGGCTCCTGAGATGTCAGAGTGGGTAAGTAGGGCAGGCTTCAGGCAGCCACTAGTGGGGGCAACAACACAACTGCCCTCAGGGCCTGACTTCTTACACCTACACTTAAATAGAAAATCATTGGTATTTCAAGAATCCTTGCATTTCAAGTATCATTCAAGTTTCTATCTATAAAGTATTACTTTTATTAGTAACCATTGCATATTACTTGTGATTGGTAATATTTTTGCATTACTAATCTGAGAACTCAATCAAATCTCTGATGATTTGTCTATAACATGTCCATGTAATAATGCCAACATACAGATACTGTGTATTCTGTAAGGGCATACAATGGTCTGAAAAAGGGTAGATTTATTTACCCCATATGCCAAATTAAGTGATCTTCTCTTGGAGCCCAAAGATATACATACAATCATAACAGTAGCCACCAAATGTGACCCTTTAAACAAGTCATAACAGGAAGGATAATTCAATAATGCCAGTAACTCAGCATGGATTGCTGACTCTGGACATGATCATCAGGGTTAACAAGGTGTCCATGACCAAAAAATAACAAAATGAATCCTTCAGCTTGCATACTAATTGGCAGATGATTCTGAATTTGAGACAAGACAGACACCAGAAATGTTCACATTCTGCATTTGTCTGTCGAGCATGGTTTAAATAAAGATGTTTTCCGCAAATATAATCAAATCCTGTTCAGGTAACAGTGAATACTAATGCATGCATAGATATATGCCCACCTGGATTACTAGACTTAGTTGAGTCAGGGTACCCAGTCATGTAATATAATTTTGATCTAGACAGTTCAGGCTCAGCTCAGCACAAATGCCAATATAGCAACTGATTGAAATTTAAAATTGGATTTAATGTTACATGCAAAGTCTGCATAGTTCCAAAAAACTTAAAATGCAGTCCACGTACACATATGCACCCTAGGGTTACATCTAATACCTGAACTCAATCTACCTTCAGTATAGTATGTGGCACATTGGTTTGTTCCTCTCCTTCATTTAGTTTTCACCATCACACTTATAACCAAGTATAAAGGAAACTGTAGTAGTTTAAATAAAGTTTTCATGACATCTATGGAACCTGCGTCTTTTCTTCTTTTGTCCTCCCTTTAAATTCCATACAATTTAACTATTTAGGATACACTTGATAATTACTGTACACAGAGAATATATATACACATATACACAACATATTATGAGACAGCACAAACAAAAACATGTAACTCCCTTCAAGCTATTTCAAATTTCAATTATTATTTCCAAGGCCCCCCAGATTTGCATGTTACCCAATAGCTTATCCTTATCCTTAGGCGCTTACAAGCTAAGGGGCTCATTCTGCAAAAACTTACTTCCTGCAATTCTCTCTCATGTGAGTAGTGCCAATTTACTCAACAAAGCATATCACATAGGGCCAGAAAGAAAACCCATTACTACTGTTATGCCAGAGGCTGGATGGCTCCTAGCAAGCAGGCCTTTGATCTACAGGCAATCATAAACCAACTGAAGCTGAAGGTTATGATAGCCATCTTCCATTCAGGTTACATGAAGAAACACTCAAATGATCCCTGTTGAGTGATAGCTGAAACAATGAAAGCCACCACCCAAACACTAGAGTGCATGCAAATGTAGGGAAAGCTGTCTGTTTGTTGGAACCAGAAAGCAAATGACAAGAATAGCAGGAAAGCTAGAAAACAGTAAGAAAAGTGCTCATAGTGTGTCTGACAAAAAGCCTAGAAAGAGAACACTGTTCTTGGACCAACCGCTGGCTGCAAGGATAGGAAGAGCCATAAAAAACCTTCCTCCTGTTACTGTAGCCTCTTATGTTAAAAAAACCCCAGGGCTCTGTATACATACCTTTAAAATAAACCTATTTATAGCAAAGAAACACCTGATCTTGTCATTAGTTTCACCTCACCAGAAACAACATTGAAGGATATAAATGTCATAGTTTGGTCCCAACAAAATAACACTATTACTGGTTTGCAATTGCTGCTGTAAGTTCCTCTCGTTTTTCTGGAGCTATTCATGTGAAAAACTGTTCAACAGTGGAAGCAAGGAATTCACAGTATGACCCATTAAGATGTGCATATGCAAATAAGTACATAAATAAGTTTGACCAGGGGTACTCAACCCCCAGAATGTGGGCCATAGGAGTGTGCGAAACAGGCCCTTTTCAATTCGGATTCGGCCTGAATCAGGGACAGTGACTCAATTAGTTGATTCAGTTCACTGTCCCCAGTTCGATTCGGCTGAATCCGAATCTGAAGATTCAATGCTGATTCAGAGAATCAGTGATTCGGCCATACACACAGCTTTAAATATTTTCTCTACGTACCTTGAGATGCTAGGCACATCTTGTGAACACTGCAGTGCTGGGGTGGATGGAGAGGCCCACAGGAGCATGGTGGGGGGGACCCCGCATGCTTGGTGACGAACCCGAAAGTAATCTGGAAGTACTTCCGGTCCACTTCTGGGTCCGCCCAGCTCAGTGATCAGACATGGGGGGACCCAGGAGGCACCAACCGTGGAGCCAGGCGGGGGTTCAGGAGGCCTGCCTTGCACTCCCCAGCGGACCCGGAAGTGGACTGGAAGTGCTTCTGATGCAGCCCTGACATAGTAGGGATCACAGAAACGTGGTGGGACTCATCGCATGACTGGGCGGTGAGTGTCAAGGGCTATAGGCTATACAGGAGGGACAGGATAGGAAGGAAAGGTGGAGGAGTAGCACTCTACATCAAGGAGGAATATACTTCCTTGTTAATTAGCAAGGGGGTAGAGGGGGGGCACTCTGAGGTGCTCTGGGTTAGAGTAAAAGGCAGTCCAGGGGAGAGAGACTTAACGGTGGGAGTCTACTATAGACCTCCCAACCAGGGAGAAGAGCTCGACCAGGAATTCTTAGGTCAGCTCACAGAGGCAGTGAGGGCTAAGGATGTGGTCATCATGGGGGACCTGAACTTCCCAGACATCTGCTGGGAGGAGCAGTCAGCCAAGTCTGATCGCTCACGTCGGTTCTTAGCCAGAGTGCAGGACCTCCATCCAACCCAGGAGGTGCACAGTCCCACCAGGGGAGACGCCTTGTTGGACCTGGTGCTGGCCACGGGTGATGACCTGGTGAGGGGGCTGCGGGTGATGGGCCACCTGGGAGACAGTGATCATCGCTTGCTGGAATTCACCATCCAGCGTAAGGTGGCAAAGGGCTGCAGCAAGGCAACAGTCCTAGACTTTAGGAGGGCTGACTTCAACAAGCTAAGGAGGATCGTTGGGGAAGCGCTGAGGACCCAGAGGGGAAGGGAACCAGATGTCGAAGGTGAGTGGTTGCTCCTTAAGGAGACGATCCTCCATGCCCAAAGGAAGGTAATCCCAACAAGGGTCAAAGGGAGCAGGAGGGCACATAAACCCCCATGGCTCACTAAGAGCATCCGGGAATGTCTCCTTGCTAAAAGGGAGGCATACACCCAATGGAGAGATGGGGTCATCACCAAGAAGGACTATGTTACAGTCCCCCAAGGATGTAGGGGGGCAGTCAGGAGGGCCAAGGCAGAGATGGAGATAGGACTAGCTTCCCAGATTAAGGACAATAAGAAGTCCTTCTTCAAATACATAGGGGGTAAAAAGAGGGTCCCGAGTAATGTGGGGCCCCTGCAGGACACGATGGGCAACTTAGTCATCACGCCAGATGATAAAGCTAACATATTTAACGATTTCTTTGCCTCTGTCTTCCTAAGTAGGGACCAGTTCAGCCACCTCCCTGCTGGGCCCCCCTCAGGCCCCGGGAGAGACACGCCTGGGCCAGGGGTTAGCGAGGAGTTAGTTAGGGTACTTCTGGAGAGGCTGGACGTGTTCAAGTCCGCTGGTCCGGACAATCTTCACCCTAGGGTTCTACAGGAACTGGCCGAGGTCATTGCAGGACCCCTGGCGCGGCTCTATGAGCACTCGTGGTGCTCTGGCGAGGTGCCGGAGGACTGGAAGAGGGCCAATGTGGTCCCTATCTTCAAAAAGGGAAAAAAAGAGGACCCGGGAAATTACAGGCCAGTTAGTCTTACCTCAATCCCGGGTAAGCTCTTTGAAAAAATTATCCTGGCACACATCCAGGAGGGCCTTGCGGGGGAATGCATGCTCAGGGGCAACCAACATGGGTTCATCACTGGCAGGTCTTGTCAGACCAACCTGGTGGCCTTTTACGATCAGGTCACCAAATCATTAGACACAGGGGTTGCTGTGGATGTAGTCTTTCTGGACTTCCGGAAGGCTTTCGACACTGTCTCTCACCCTGTCCTCATCAAAAAGCTGGGAGACTGTGGTGTCGATGCCCACACGGTCAAATGGGTCGCCAACTGGTTGGAGGGCCGCACCCAGAGGGTGGTAGTGGATGGGTTCTTCTCGACCTGGAAGGACGTGGGCAGTGGGGTTCCGCAGGGCTCGGTCCTCGGGCCCGCACTGTTCAACATCTTCATCAGTGACTTGGATGACGGGGTAGAAAGCACCCTGTTCAAGTTTGCTGATGACACTAAGATGTGGGGGGGATGTGGGTGCACTAGAAGGGTGCAATAGGCTACAAGCTGACCTTGACAGGTTGCAACGGTGGGCGGATGAGAATAGGATGGGGTTTAACACTGATAAGTGCAAGGTGTTGCACATGGGGAGGAAGAACCGGCACCACACTTACAGGTTGGGGAACTCCCCTCTTGCCAGCACGGAGACAGAAAAGGATCTTGGAGTCGTCATTGACTCCACGATGAACATGGGCCGGCAGTGTGGGGAGGCAGTCAAGAAGGCCGACCGTACCCTGTCATGCATCCACAGATGCATCTCGAGCAGGTCCAGGGAGGTGATCCTCCCCCTCTATGCGGCACTGGTCAGGCCGCAGCTGGAGTACTGCGTCCAGTTCTGGGCGCCACACTTCAAGAGGGACGTGGACGATATGGAAAGAGTTCAGAGGAGGGCCACTCGTATGATCAAGGGTCAGCAGGGCAGGCCTTATGAGGAGAGGCTACGGGACCTGAACCTGTTTAGCCTCCACAAGAGAAGGTTAAGGGGGGACCTTGTGGCCTGCTACAAACTGGTCAGGGGGGATCAGCAGGTATTGGGGGAGTCCCTGTTCCCCCGTGCGCTGCCAGGAGTGACCAGGAATAACGGTCACAAGCTGGCGGAGGGTAAGTTTAGATTAGATATTAGGAGGCGCTACTTCACAGTCAGGGCGGCTAGGGCCTGGAACCAGCTTCCAGGGGAAGTGGTGCAGGCTCCTAGCCTGGGGATTTTTAAAAGGAAGTTAGATGAGCACCTTACCGGGGTCATCTGACCCCGGTGCTCTTTCCTGCCAAGGCAGGGGGTCAGACTAGATGATCTACCTAGGTCCCTTCCGACTCTAGCTACTATGAAACTATCTGGCTGCTATGTTATGTACAAAAAACATTTAAAGCTGTGTCTATGTCCAAATCACCAAATCTTTCCAAATCTCTGAATCAGTTCGGAGGGTTCTGATTCAATTCAGAAAGATTAAAAGGTCTCCTGATTCAATTCAGAGATTTGGCCACCGAATCAGGCCGAATCTCTGCCAAATCAAATCAGCGACCGAAGCTTCTCACAGCCCTATTGGGCCAGATGCAGCTTGCAGTGTTATGCCATCTGGCCCACGTGGCTCCCCACAGGTTTGGAAATTAGGCAGCAGGGAAGCGGTGGCACCGTGCCCCAGCTACCGTATTTCCAGATACATGGGGAGCCTTGGGCCCTGCATGCTGGATCACAAAATCCTAGACAATGAGGGTGGGAGGGACCTCAGGAGGTCATCTAGTCCAACCCCCTGCTCAAAGCAGGACCATCTCCAGCTACATCATTCCAGCCAAGGCTTTGTCTATCCGGGTCTTAAAAACCTTCAAGGATGGAGATACCCAGATTCCACAACCTTTCTAGGTAACCTGTTCCAGTGGTTTACAATTCTCTTAGTGAGAAAGTTTGCCTAATTTCTAACTTAAACTTCCATTCCAGCAACTTGAGACCATTGCTCCTTGTTCTGTCATCTGCAAACAGTAAGAACAGTCTAGCTCCATCCTCTTTGGAACCACCCTTCAGGTAGTTGAAAGCTGCTATTAAATCCCCCTTACTTGTTTCTTCCACAGACTAAATAAGCCCAGTTCTCTCAGCATCTGTCATAAGTCATGTGCCCCAGCCCCCTCACCATTTGTGTTACCCTCTCCAATTTGTCCACATCCTTTCTATAGTGGGGAGCCCAAAACTGGACATGGTACTCCAGAGGTAGCCTCACTAGTGCCAAATAGAGAAAAATAATCATTTCCCTGGGTCCTCTAGCAACACTCCTACCAATGCAACCCAGTATGGTGTTAGCCTTCTTTGCAGTAACAGCACACTGCTGGTTCATATTTAGCTTACTATCTACTATAAGCCCCAGGTCCTTTTCTGCAGAGTTGTTGCTTAGCCACTCAGTCCCCAGCCTGGACAGTTGTCCTATCCCAGTGCACAGGGCCAGGCAAGGGCAAACCAGGCCTGCAGTCTCCAATCCCAGAATGCAGGGCAGGAAAGGGTAGTGCCAGGCCCTCTAGATCCAATCCCAGCAGAAGGGGGCAGTGATGGGCCCCCCAGGATCCAATTCCAGTGTATGAGGTATGAAGGAAGAAGTGCTGGGCCCCACAGACTGGCACGTGCGGCTTGATCCAGTATGCATATTGGCCCTGGGCTACTCATCTGGCCGAAAGTTAACCACCACTGTGCTAGGCTATATACCCTAAATTATGCCTAGCTTTGTTTTCTTTATAACACATTAAAGTTAGTCTTCCATTTTACGTTCCAAATTTAGAATCTCCCCAAGGATCCCCAGGGCACATGAACAGTTACAAAAGAAAGTGTCCCGTACCCCCCACATCTACATATTCTGCTGTGGCTTTCCTGTAATTTGGTAAAGCCTTTAGCAAAAAGCAGATACGTTCTTCAGCACTGATCCTATAAATGAATATCACCTTTGAGAAATATTATTTTCTTAATTTTTATATGATTTTATAGGTGAGACTAAAATGTATTTGGAAACTGGCAGCAATTAATTTCAAAGTAGTCAACTGAGGTTACATTAAGAAACAAAAAAGGTAAAAAGAAACTCTGAAGCAATTCGGACAAATAGAACCTTGAAGCTATTGCAGAGACCAGTTGAAAGGATGTCTTTTACCTTGGGAGATGGTTACTTTTCAGTTATATTTACATGAATAATAATAAATCCAATACCATATGTTGCCCATATCTTTCTTAAAGACTCTACTATCAAATTTTACAAACTGCCTGTATTGACAAAACTTCTAGAAAAATCTGCCAAATTTATTCCATGAACTATAGCAAAAAAATTGTGTTCCTGTTATGGCAAAGATCACTAAAAACTAGGAAAAGAAAAACTGGGCAAGTCAACAATAAAATCATTCCACTATGTAATTTGCACCGTATGATCCTAGTTACCTAGAAATGGCATCCACTATATGCTTGCTTGAAAATTCTTGAATTTTCATGGTACGGTTAAGGCCATAAGCAGCTTACTCCTGTTTCACAAGCTTGGCAAGCAGCTGTTTCACAAGCTTGGCAAGCCCATATATCACTGCATAAAAAAAATAATGTGTGCAAAATTAAAGAGAAATTAAAAATAGAACTGGAAAATACTTATTAGCCATAAAATCTGTGACCTCATGTCCCTTTCACCATTTTATTTAATCCCACAATGTTCAAATATGTACAATTTCACTATGTTCTCCAAAAGTCTCCCTACACCACCTGTTCTACAGCATATGATCTAGAATCTCTTTTAAGTGCATTAAAGTTAGGTATTTCACCTCTATTGGTGCACAGATCAACTAGGAGTCTGAGGGCCAGATCCACAGTTAACATACAGCCTGCAGGCTCCCTGTCCAGAAGCCACTTACCCCCCATTGCTCCTGCTATAGCTGTGGAGGCCACAGTCTCTGGTATAAATGGAAGTGTCATCACTAATATTCCCTTGCTTGCTAGGAGCAAAAAGAACTATTGAGTACCCACAACATGATTTTTAAAAAATGAAAGAACACAGCATAAGAAAAGAAATAAACAGTTATCCACTTATTGACAAGCATGTTGGAAAGCAGACAGCTACCTAAAGCCACAAAGGTGAACACATCTACATAGTGCAAATGAATGTGCCCGAACTTTCTGCGTACAAAATACAGGTGCAATAAACTACTCCCAAGTGCATGTCTATACATGTGCCCGAGTTGGAAGCAAACTGAGCCCGACAGGAACAGGTTACTCCAGGGCTGCTCCTGCCCTGATCTGCCCCCCTGCAGCAGCTTGGGGGAGCTTCAGGCTCCATCGGGTGCCAGTCCCAAGCTGGCAGGGGGCTTTGGTGGTCAGCCCGGAGCTTTGCAAGGCAGGGAAGGAGCTCCAGGGCCAGCTCTGAGTGGTGGGGAGCTCAGGGCCAGGCAGACAGGGAAGGACAATGACAGCCCAGTGTCCCAGGTTGGTGGTGGGGAACTATGCCCCCTGCTCCGTGCCTCTGAGATCTTGCACTTATGCTGCCCCATGTGCTTTGGAGCATTGTGGCAGGGGAAGAGGGTGCTAAGGGGGTAGTGGGTTGCAGGTGGCCGGTGCAAAGGCAAGGGAAAGTTTGCCTGGCTTTCCTTGCTCGATCCCTGGGAGCCAGTGGGCTGCCTTCCACCTCTGCCCAGCTGTTTCCTTCTACTATGCACCCCTGGGGGTGAGGGTCATGATGCACCAAGGCACCTGGGGAAGCACAAGGACAAGCCCCCCCGGAGATATGGAGCAGGGGGCACGTGCCACCGACCTAGGACTCCAGGTGTTACCGCCTTGCCCTGCCTACCTGGCTCCAAACTCCCTGCCACTTGGAGCTGCCTCCAGAGCCAGAGACAGCTCTTCCGCCTCCCCTCCCCCAAGAGCTCACACTACTGCAATAATTATTATATTAGATTACATTAGGTTACAGCACACAACATTTCAACGATGTAGGCCTTGCTGGAACACTAATCAATATGTACAAATTGAATCTGAGATCTGGGCGTAAGCTTTAGGGTGAGACACCCAAGGGGTCTGAGAGCCCAGAGGGGCCTGTGTGGGACCATAGAGGGTCAAGGAGCCTGTAAAGAGGCTGGAGTGTGTGGAGTTGAGATCTTGGAGGCTACCAAGGCAACATCTCCTAAACAGGATAGCTGCAGCTCCTGAGTGCCAGCACAGACAGAAGCCTGCAGCAGTCTGGAGGTTTGGGAAGGAACTAAAAGGGTGGAGGAGGTACCTAGGGATGCAGCAATGGGTCCTGATATCAGAAGGATGGCCAGACCTGGAGAGCCGGGAAGTAGACCCCAATGGGCAAGTATGGCCAGAGCTGGAGAGCCTGGAGTTTGGTTCTGGGTAAGACCTAAAACTGCACCCTACTGGGGCTGGTCAGCATAGTAGTGCTGACTGTGGTGAGCCAGCCTTCACAAAATGCCAAGCATTGCCACTCCAGGGAAAGGCAAGTATGGGACACCTGAAAACCTCAGTTCCCACTGCCTTGTGGGTGAACCCATGGAGGGCAAAGGCTAAGGGACCAAACTCTAACAGAAAAGGAATACTAGCAGGCCCTGCAGGTATAGCAAAGGAGTGATTAAATAACAGGCTACTCAGTGAGCCTGCCACAGTAAAAGGAAAGGCAGCCTAGAAAGCTCTCTGCAGATGTAACAGGGAACTGATACAGCTCCTGGCAGCAGGGCTGTATCAGAACAATGGAGAACAGGAAAAGGGGATAAGCAGCAGAAATCCCAGGAATAAGACAGGGCCTTGGAAGTGATAGGTTGGAAAGTGAAGGGCCTTGGAATAAATGGACCAGGGGGAGGCCAGGCGCTGGAGGCAACAGGCCTGGGGATAGGGGCCATGGACCCGTAGCACAGACAGGGCTGAGACCATAATATAAGAAGAACAATGAGTGATGACACCTGCAAGGCTTGGGGCATGTGCAGGGGCAGAACGGAGCCATGCAATTAGCCCTTAAGGAGAGAACCACAGACCACCGGTGGCCATTCGTGAGAGCAGCTTGGGAAGCCTGGGGGCAGCCTCCTTCATACAAAACATAACAACAAGGTGTGGCAGATGACTGATGGGGTGATTGCCTATGGAGAGCAATAGCTGAAGGGACTTCAGGGGTTTCCCAGCCACCCCTGGAAACGGTACCCCCTTACACTCACAAAAAGGCTTTGCTAAAGCAGTGGCCAAAGCAGGCCTAACCAGAAAATCTGACCAATGCATGAACTTATTATGGAAGCAAAACTTGGTATATGGGCCAGATGGGCACTTCTGCCAGAAGATAGGAGAGATGTCTGTACAAGGGGCAGGAGATGGCTAGTGCCTGCATGACAAGCCTGGAACCAAAACACCCACGTTAGGACGTGAAACAAGTCCATAATACAGGATGGTTTTGGACATTCAAGAAACAGATTGAATGCAATACATAATTTGTTTTGATCATAGCCTAAAAGGAGGGTTCAAAAGTATGGGAACTTTGTAGTGGTTTAGGGGAGCACTGTATGGTGTTATCCTTGTCATCGGTACAACTGCCTTAACTCCTGTGCCTTAACTCATGTACTTCTACATCACATGTACCAAAATGTATTAGGGCTGTGCTTGTAGACAGTAAACCTGGCGAGACCTTTACCACTGAACTGAGCTTGTGGTCATTCTTTAAGACAATACTGGTGTTAGGATCTCTTGGCTGCGACTTTTGCTGGCACTGAAGTTCCCAAGACTTCAACACTAACACATCAAGAACACCTTGACAGCAGCAATGACAACACTGATAACATCTGACAACAGGCAATACTGCAAAAATATGAAGTGCTAACTGTTCTTTCCAAAATTCTTAGTAAAATAATAGGATGAGACCTAAGGGGGTTGATATGGGAAGCAGATATTTAGAGCAGCCTGGGAAAGTACATCAGCTTTAAGGCTCCACAAATAAGCTATTCATAAAAAGAAAACACCTTAGCAGTCACTTGAACGTGCAAGGATCCGGTAAATAGCAAATCCAGTGTACAGCAAATCTAGACTCCAACTTGCCACCCAGAGATGGGCCAGAGTCAGAGTTCCAATTCCACATTGGAGTAAAAAATTCAAATATGGGTCAAATGCATCTTTAATCCCATTATGATCTGTACTTCTCCTTCACTTTCTACCTGTTCCCCTCCAGTCAGTTTTCAGGTTTCCCATTTCATACAGCAGTAAAAAAAAAAAAAAAAAAAAAACTTTAAAAACTAGGAAAACATGATAGTAAAACCACAAACACTGAAAAGGTTGAAGTCTGAAGCCTGGGTGCACACCAAGTCAGTAGCGAATCACAGCAGACTTTGCACTAGAACTTACTATCTGCTATATGACTTGTTGGAAACCTTTCCATGCTTCAGCCAAACACCCTCTCCACCAAGTAAGCATGGGTAGAGCTAGGCCAGTACTGATGTTGTCAGAAGTCACTTTCTACCTCAAAAATATCCTGTTACCAACCCTGGAGATCAGGAGGTTGACAGTGGCAGGAAGCAGCTTTTCCAGTACTAAAACAACAATGTCACATCTCACACAAGAGCTGGAGAAAAACCTGCTGTAGACTTATGTCCTTCTCCAAAAAACCTCGAAGCATTTTCATTCATGTTAAAGGCCTTTGTTTGAATTTTTAAAAAAAATTTAAAAGGAAATAATAATGAAATACATGTTCTGAACATACTAGACTTAATCTGTGTGTTCAGGGGCACTAATTAATTGTATACTTCTTTATAAACTCTTTGGTTTTATGATGGTTTTATACACGTGAAGAATCTGGAAGCTTCAGAACCTACCTCCATGAAGCAGTATTTTACTGTAGTTCACATTTAGAGACCAAATGTAGAAGTCTCTGTTCAGGCAAAACTCCCATTGAAACAAGATACAGGCACTGCTCAGATGTGTGCTTTAGATTATTTCCAGTCTTTCCTGCATGTGGGGGTCTTTGGAACAAGAACTTACGAAGCTTTGTAAAGTTCATGCTTTAGTCAGCATAGGAGCCATGTTTAATTAAACTAGTCAAAACAAATGCCTCACTGTTAATAGGAAAATCCCTAACCCAGACCCTACTAGCATACAACTAGCTAAACAGGGGGTTCATGGGTTATAGAGAACCTGTAAAGTTGTTACTGGGGGGGGCCTGGCATTGTACTCAAAGTTATTTTTAAGAGCCAATATGGTAGACCGTGTAAGATACGATGTCTGAAGAGTCCTATAAAACTGTTTAAGACCCTTCAGCTGGCCTCTACTGAATGAAAAGTTTCCAAAAACTTTACATACTACTAAGTACAATACAGGTCACCAATCAGCTATAAACACACAGACCAAGAAAAGTAGCTATAAAACTAGGCAGACCTGTATGTTACTATTTTGAATAAAAGGATATGACATTTTAAGTAGTTATAATTCAAACAAATTAAGTGTCTCTTTTTCCCTTGGCTTTTTCCCCTAAAGCAAAGGAGGCAAGGTAGGCAGGTTAAAAACAACAACATAAGCATAGTCTTGCTCCTCTGTCTTGCTCATCCCCATTTTATTATTGAAGAATACAGTCTGTTGATCACTATAAAGGAACATGATCAAAAATGTGAATGGCATACTGCAAAACAGGCAGGGGACATGGCATTTAAAGAACACTCAATAATAAATCAGACCAACATGTAGGGTAGGATGGATCACCTCAGTGATTTTTCAGCACTATGGGCCAGACCACCTCAGATTGAATCTAAGGAAGACTAGCATTCTGATGTGCCCACTGCTGTTGCTGCTCCTTGCTGCTTAGCTCCAGTGTGGGTGAAGGCCCAACTGACAGAATGCCCCCAAAACCCCTTCATCTGCATAATTGGGGTCAGGAAGTAATTTTACCCCGTGGTCAGACTGGCATGGACTGTGGGGGTTTCTAAATTCCTCTGTAGTGGGGGAACATGGCCTTCTTCCTGGGATCTCTTGAGCATATATTAGCAACCTTTACTGCAGCGGGATGCTGGCTGCTTTACTTGTGGTAGGTTACGGTGTTATGTCTTGTGTTGTGTCAGGGTTGACAATGGTTTTATTAAGAGGTTAGATTTATGGACTTGTATAAGCTGGTTTGGATAGGGATGATCCTGCCTCAGGCCAGGGGCTGGACTACATGACCTATGGAGGTCCCTTCCAGCCCTACTTCTCTATGATTCCATGGGCTGGATCTAGTGGCTCCATGAGCTATATGTTGCCAATCTCTGTCCTGGGATACACACTGGAGAAAGAAATCAAATCTAATGGGGATGCGTGGATTGCTGCCAGGTACACTACTACTCAACACTCTCAATAAATTACTCTTGAGGAAAAAGCTATCAATTATAATTAGCATGCTGCCTGGATAAAAGATGGCCTCAGGCTGTCTTTAGAAATAAAACAAGCTGCACTTAAACAGGATTGCACATGCTTTGAACTAAGCATCTTACACAAGGAAGCCCATAATGAACAAGAGATCTGAACACACTGGCAATATTCTTTTCCATTACTGTGTAATAGAAATACATTTTTTATGATACTCAAAGCTAAAAAGTTTTCTACTAACTATCCTTCATCTAAGTGCAGCTGCACTCACAGTGTGGTAATTACTTTCCAGAGGTCTCCACTAGATGTGCAGGTAAAGAGGCAATGGGATCTAACATGGGATTCAAATAATCATGCTCCTGCCATGCCATATATGCAAGGCAGGAGGTGCGACTATGGGATACCACATTAGAGCCCATCATCGTGCCCTATTCTTGGTGCAGGGGAAGCCTGATTACAGGCTTCCCCTGCATTGGCAACAAGCAAGCTCCTATAGCTAGGAGCCCCATGCACCCCAGTTGAGGGGCTCCTCACCCTGAGGATGCAGGAAACCCCTGGAGCCTGGGGATTATGACTGCCATGATCACTACAGCTCAAGGGTCTTTCACTGGGCATGGTACATGCCTGCAGCTGGGAAGACCCTCTTACATGTGTAAATTAAAGTTTGATAATAACCAGCTATAGAGTTAGTACACATTTTCAAGGTCTATCTTTATACCTGGTTGAAGTTTTTATGGCATGATAACTACTATGCACATGTAGCTGGTCTTCAGGTAATTGCCTAATTAACTAGTTAATTCTATAATACATGTAATATGTAGAGGGGCTCTAATGGAGGGGAAGATACAAACCGTGTTCCACAGAATATAAACATTCATATGAGGCAGACCCAGCTGGTTGATTCCCATTTCTGATGAAGCAGCGTTTTAAGCTTGAGAACAATAGCAAAACTGGAGCATCAAAAAGTATCATTTCAACTAATGTAATTTTGGTATAGTATCTTTGTATACTTTCTATAGCAACTGTACTTTCATTCATACTTTGAAAGCTAGGGAGTGATTACCCAGTCATGAAGGAAGTAACTTGATTCAAAACCAGAAATAATCACGGTCTACATAGCAAGCAAGGAATCAACTTTCCTTGTTGATTTTTGTGTGTCAGCCCAAAACATTTCCTACTGTTCCACTGCTACTGACTTTACATGGAGGATATAAATTGTGTATTTTAAAAATATTTAAGAACATATCATGGCTGAGCAGACTTCTTATACGTGCAAATTTGGAAAATAGATTCTTCTTTAAGAATTCTTCCCTATTGCTCCCCCAACTGTAATTCCCTGCAAATCCTACATTAATGTCATATGGACAGAAACTAAATGTAGAAGAATGAGGAAATTAAAAAAAATAAGACTCCCACTGGAACGTTAGCTCATCCTACAGACTTTACATGCTAGAGCCCTCTCTAGTGTAGTCATTTCTTTCCACAGTACATTATTATAAAACTTATGGTAAACTCAAGAATTTCAGTTTACAAGTTTGAAGAAAACAATGACATTTCTCTATCAATAACGAGAATATTATATTGAAGTTATGGGCCAGTTTTGATCCAGATAAAACCTAAGGAAAAATACTTGTGACAACTTCACTGATAGCTAAATCTCACCCTTCCATTATGCCTGAAGATATAACTCATCTGAAACTGTCCAGCAAGAAACTGTGCTTACTTTAGGACTGTAATCGATATTAAATTGACTTAAGAAGAAAAAAAACCTGGCCACTGACAAAGGTCACAACTGACAGGTGAATGACCCATTAACTGTAATTCTTTGGTTACAACCTAGCCCCATGGGGAGTGAGAAACACTAATATGCAAATGAACTACACTTTCATTTGGGGTACAGTATAATGAGATCAAACGAATATTTAAAAGTTCTGGTTTTGATAAAGGAAATTAAGAAATAATTCTAAGTCTTGAAAAGACGGTAGGCGGTTATCAAATTTACAGTGTAAAATGCTTATTGTACAGAAACAAGGCAGAAGTCATTCGTTTCTTAAGGACACCTAAACAAACATTCATTATCTTGACATGAATGCAATTGAAGAATTGCATAGTTTATATGCTAAATGTATCTTACTTCAAAGGCATCTTTCAGATTTATCAAGAGGAGGATGCCCTGAGAGAAGAAGGGGGATTGGGGGCAGGGAGGAGGCTCTGACACCAAGGACATTCAGTGCCAAGAAATACAGGGCTGATAACCTGTGATGCTAGCAGAAGGAAGACTTTCAGAAACTGAAAGAAACAGTAATCCAAAGATGTTATTTGCTCTTTAACTGACACGGACTCTTTTCTGCAACTGTATGAACCATGCTTTATTCAGCTACACTACAGCAAGAGGAAATAGAAATTATTTCCAATCCACTTTCCTATAATTCTCTTGTGACGGGCTAGCTGGCAGTGACCTAGCCCAGGGGTTTTGAAAGGGAAAAAGATGATTGGAGGACTTGGGATTCCCTTTCTGCACCAATCAGGCCCCAGAGACTCACCTCCCTGGGTCCCGATTGGCCCCTTGGGTCATCTGGAGGGGGATAAAAGGGGCAGTGTGGCCTGACTCAGAGAGAGACCAGCCAGGGACAACAAGGAAGGGACTTCACAGAGCTGGTAAGAGCAGTGCCCTGGAAGAGCCTGAAAGAGCAGGACCTGCAGGCATCAGTGGGACCCTCAGCAGCACAGCGTGCAGCCGGCAGGAGAGGCTCCCCAGCTCCAGCAAGAATATGAGCAGCGACATGAGAGGTTCCCAGCTCCGATTCCAGCTCCTCCAATCAGAGGGCAGGCAGCTTGACATGAGGGCAGGGCTCCGAGCAGGTCAAGACCCCTAGCAGACTACAGCTGCACTACCAGTAGTGGCTGTTTGGCAGTGTTCCTGCCTGCCACATGGGAGATCCGGGTTCAAGTCCCAGCTGGGGTGACTGAGGTAAGAAAAAAAATCTTCTTGCAGTGAAAAGGGGCCATTGTGTTTTTCTCCCCCTCCAGGTACCAAGGCCCTATGTTTCCTTGTGATTTGACATTTTGTGCTTTTTTATATTTCACCAACCTGTATTGTTCATTCTGCTGTTTGGGTTTTGTATTTTGTTAACCCTGTTTTTGTCAATGATTGTAAGTGTCTAACCTTTGTTGAATCCTGCCCCCTTGGGGCACTGTAGTGTCCACTATACCCTCTGATTTATGCCTCTTATGTTCCCAGTATTAAAAGGTATATGATTAAGTCCCCATTGGTGGTCTGGCTCTGCTCTATAGGGGAGGAGAGTCCCTACACCTCCCACAGCGCTTGTGCACCTGCTTTGATCCGTTCAACTGGAGAGGGGGTACTTCTTGGAGTACCGCCCGGGGTTACACTCTCATAAACCTCAGTTCCCTGCTCATAACCACTTAATTTGTTTAAAAGACAGATACGTCTGATATCATTTTGGGGTACTTCCTGGCAGTTCCTCCTTGAAAACAAGGAAAATGAACTTCTGATCAAAAGGGGAACTCAGTCAAGGGTGAAGGTTTAGGAAACAGAGAGGGTAAGAGAGGTACAAGTGGGGAGGGCGTGTTCTTTGCATTAAACTCCTTTATGTGTTTTAGAAGCCCAGGATCTTGAGCATAGATACATCAGTGTGGGAAGCATTTTCTAAGCAGGTCTGCACAAAAATCCCCTGAGGGGATTTTGAGGCAGCTCTCCTAGTTTCTGGATACCAGTGAAGGCTCAGATAGAAGACAGGCATCCAGCTACACAGACCAAACATGAACATAATTAGAACTACAGGCATCTAGGGGACTTTCAGACTTAACACTGAAGTAGTATGGTCAGGCAGATGTTGTAGGGAGGGAACGGTTTAGATTTGAATTTAGGTTTCTGAAGCGTGCACGCATTCTTTTTTAACTTAACCTTTAGTCTAACAGTTCATCTGTCCTGGTTCAGTGGCAAAGTAACAGCAGCAATTAGAAATAAAAAAGCAATCAATCGCTAATAAGCAGAAGAGGGAGGAAAGAGGAGGAGCAATAAATAATAATAAGGACTAGGCATTCCGATAAATATAACTGGACCCCTTAAATACTCTGATTCCATTCAGATAGAACATTTTAAGTTAGCCAAATCCCAGGAACAAGTTTTATCCAAGAAACTTTGAAAATTACATCTAAGAAACATGCCATAACTACAGAATAGAGGAAAAGAGGATAAATTCCACCTCCCTGGGTGCATCTACAGGAGACGCTTACTATGCAGTAGACTAGTTAGCTGTGCAGTAAGTATCTCAGAGTCCACACGTGCATCCCTATTAGGATGGAATAAACTAATTAACTCCTCACCAGGGCAGTGTCTATGTGTGCTGCTGCAGAATGTGTTTGTTTGTTTTATTCTGCAGCAGCATACACATAGACACTGCCTTGGCAGGCTAGGGTACAAGGCTACTTCAGTACAGGGGCTGCCTGCTGGCTAACCCCGCACCAAAAAACTCTCATGCTCCAGCTAGCCCCTCCACAGCACACTGAGCTGGGAGGAGCAGCTCTAGGCTGGCAGGCTGTGCCCCAGGACCTCCTACCAGTTGGGGCTGCTCCAACCCAGCTCAATGTGCCATGGTTCCGGGCACAATAAGTAAAATTCCAGAGTTTATTCATGAGCATTAAAATTCACATGTAGACATGCCCACTGACTATGAAAAATATTAGCATCCAGAAGCAACAAATTATTCTACAGTGTCCCTCCCCCAGGGACTTAAATCCTCAGTGCAATGCTGTGGCAAAAAGGACTAATGCAATCCTTGAATGTATAAATAAAGTAGTAGTAAATTGGATTAGGGAGACGTTCTTCCTTGTGCTTTGGCATTGGTGAGCCTCATTGTTGAATACTGTATTCAGTTCGTCTGGCTACATTTTAAAATTGTTGCTTCAAAATTGTTAAGGATGCAGAAGAGTAATAAAACAATCTGCAAGTTGGGGAAGGTATTTAACTATGACGCTAAAAATATTCAATTTGTTTAGCTTATCAGAAGGAAGACTCAGAGATCACTGATTTAGAACATACAAATACTTTCAAAAGAAGAAAAATACAAGGTAGTATAGTGCTCTTTAATCTAGTAGAGATGAAATAATAAGAACCAATGGCTGGCAGCTGAAGCCAGATGAATTCAAATTAGAGATGAAGCGCTCAAGAAAAAAGAAAAAAAAAAAAATCAGGGTGATTAAATGGAAGTGGTGTCTTCAAATGAAGACTGGACGCCTGCCCTGGAAATAGGCATTTTCTTAGCACAAGCTATGCGATAGCCAAAAATCAATTTACTGGGCTCAATACAGGACTGACTAATTGTGTGAAATGTTACAGCCTGTAATGTTCATGAAGTCAGACTAATGACCTAATGGTCCCTTTTGGCATTATTTTCTATAATGGATGACAAACTATGAAACAAAGAATATCATTTTTTTTTTTTTATAATTAGAGTGGCATAATTCAGTTGTGATACCAACATACTGATCTTTACAGAAGCATAAGAATATAAAAAAGGTAAAAAAATAAAAGAACCTTATTTCATTTTGCATAATTAAGTTCTCTCAAATTGTTGTGGATTGGTTAAATTGCTGTAACTGACAGGAGGAAATGAAATAACATATTATGTACAGTACAGTACAGTACAACATGAAACCAATAATTATCTTACTTGAACATCAAGTTTATTTTGGTACTGACTGAATGATATGAAGCAGAGAACAAAAGCCTGAGACACTAAAAAATGCTTTACAGAATCATTAATACACAAGCACTCTCTCTAAAGCAAGATAATGAGCATGATATAATCATATGTTAAGCAAATGCAAGTATGGCTTAAATGAATTATAGGGTTGGAGTTTTACTTTTAGTCATAATAGTCCAGGAAAATATGCAACAAGCAAGGGAGTTTTTTTACATATCTTTTATTGGACCAACTGTTATGAGAGATGTCCCAACTATGGATATCATAAAAGATATCAACAAAAAGCCCTTGCTTTTCAAAGCAAATTGGATCTACTTTGCAAATGAGTTGACAATAAGAGGCAAATTTACTCGTTTGCTTTTATACTTGATGATGGAGAGTGCAGCTAAAAAAAGGACAAGAGAAGAGTCAATTAAAAGATATGGAAGATGGCTCAAGGAGGGAAGGCCACGAAAAGAAAAAGACGACCAGGCAGCCGGACGAACTAAAAGGAATGACTGTACTGACAAGAGATGAGAAACAACACACCAGGGACCCTGAAAGTCAACAGAGGGAGTAAATTATGGCAATAGATTAAAAGGGAAAACACCAAAAACAGAACTCTTAGGGAATAAGCAGATATTACCAAACTAAGCAGTTCAGTTGCGGTGAGATGGTCTTGACATATGTCTCCCTCTGTTCCGTATCAGGCAGGGGCCTGAACCTCCAAGATGATGAGCGACACGTTCCCCGATTAGAAAGACACGCTTTGAAGACTTCCCAGGGCATGTGTCTGTAAGAGGGGAAAGGCAGGAGTTCCCACTTGCAGAAACATCAGTAGTACAGCTGTGTAAAGCTTCGGTAGCTGACTCGAATCAGATCGAATTTCCTCTGAATCGACACCTGAATCTCTGAATCCGAATCGAATCAGAAGACCCATTAAAAGGTCTGAATTCATTGGAAGCATCTGAATCAATTCAAAAAAGATTTGGAAAGATTCAGAGATTTGGAAGGCAGGCTTGCAGGAAACTGAGAACAGGAAGGGAAAGACTGCTTTGATATTGGTATCTGTAGCTGGTCAGTGACTGTGATCTTTCCCTGAGTTCCCTTCCAATCACAGTGCTCTGGGGGAGGGACACAGAAACAACATATAAGGCTGTGTATGAAGTGATCTGTCTCTGCACCTTTTGTAAGCTGTGGCTGTCTTGCAGCAGCAGCAGCAGCATTTGAAAAGTTCTGGCTTGGTGGCACTAGCTAGTCTCTTGCTAGCAAGTTGTATCCAATCTTTTCCCACTTACCCTTGCCTACTATCCCTATTGTTATCCCTTTCAATATATTCTTGCCCCAAAATCCTCTTACTTGTTTTTGTTAGTTTGTCTTCCCCACCTCCCCACACGCAAAAATAAATCCGTTTCCCCTGATAGTGTGTCATCACTGTGCAGGAAAGCAGAACATGTATACACACACACAAATCCACACACATATACACACACATTTTGCAGCACACCAAACATTATGAAGCATGCTGGAAAGGTAGGTACCAGGTCTTTGGCAGGGTAGGGAGAGGGGGCAGAGGGATTGCTGCAAGTTCTCCCCACCCTACCAAATGTGGATGCATCCTCTTTCTTGGCAGCAATAAGTGCTGCTAGTGGGAGCAAGGAGGTGGGAGCAGTGTCTGCACCTTCACCACCTTCAGTAGCACCAGTAATAACCACCAGCACCACCATATCAGTCTCCACCCCAATTTCAGTTCCCAGCATGAGGCTTCCAGTGCCAGAGACGGAGGCTAGAAGCAGCAGAGCTGAGTGCCATAGCTAAGGAAATTCTGGGGAAGGAGGGAAAATCTGAGTTTGTGCTCCACACTCCTGAAAGTTCCACTAGAGGCAGGACTCTTCTGGATGGGACTTCGGAGGAGGTTGCAGGGGCAGGTGGCTCAGCTCCTCCTGTTGCTGTGCCTCTGCCTCATAAGGAAGGGGATAAGGCAGGATCCCCACCCTCAACCCAGAAGTGGGTGGGTAGTGTAGTGTGGGATCATTTTGAGCTGGCAGATGATCCTAGGTATGTTACCTGCCAGCACTGCCAAAAGCAGATCAGCCAGAGCAAGGACAAGAAACACTTCATCGCCACGGCAATGTAACTGTATCTCAGGAGGCAGCACCCCCTGGCCCTTGTTCCTCCTCAGCCTGGCACCAGTGGGAACATGCCCCAAAAGAAGTCCCCCTCTCTCTCCAAAGCCCCTGTCCCCAAGAAGCAGAGGCAGGCCACCCCGGAACAGTGAGACAAAAGCGGAGACGGGGGGAGGGGGGGGCGTCCATTTCCAAGGCAAGCGAGGTCACCCAGAACTTTGAGGAGACGCATGCTCTGGATTCCCAGCCCTTCTCCCTTTGTTGAGCATCCAGGGTTCAAGCAGCTCATGGTGCTCGTGGCCCCCTCCTACCAAATGCCCGTATGTACCACCTTTAGCAGGACGGTGATACCCTCCCTGTATGAGGCATGCAGGGAGTACTTGAGGGAGACGCTGCGGCAGGCAGGGCCACAAGTAGCTTTGCATTTCACCTTGGACATCTGAAGCAGCCAGAGTGGAGATGATGCCTACCTCTCTCTCACAGGGCACTGATGGACTCTCCTTCAAGTGGAAGTGGCCTAGCTCCCAAGTTGACAGATAATGTATTTTAATTCTGAATTCCCACTCAAACACTGACAGGTGCACAGACAACACTGCACTGACAGCAGAACAGACCTAGAAATCATTGTAAACTTCTAAGACAATATGAGGGGAAACACAGATCATCTTGCACAGACCGGTGCAGAACGGAGAGATGAGAGTGGAATCTTTCAGCTACCTACTCTCAGGTATTTGATATTCTCCACATGTGCCTCCCCAGTTTCTCATAGGTGGGAGAAGGTCACCAGCCATGAAGCTCCCACCATAATAATATGGCTGTCCCTATCTCCCAACTTCTCTTGCCAATATTTCCCTGGCAAAAAAGTGTCTCATTAGTGCAGTGGAGATCTTTGAGCTTGCAGGTGGCAATCCTACATGATATGCCCTGCCACTTCTGCAAGCACTCATGCCAGAGCAATCCAAGAGTCATGAAAGACAATCACTTGTTATGACAGCTCTCCAGTAAGGCTGGCAATTCCATGGAATGTGTGTGAGGCTCTGGAAACCATCCTATGCTTGTGTTACAGCTTCACAGCTCTGCCAGACCTCCCAGCAGTAAAAGCAGCGATCAATCATGCCCTGAACTAGGATCACACTCCCCTACAAGTTCTTCTCTGAAGAATGATGTTCCATCCCATGCCCTGCCCAAATACTCCAAGCCTGCTATCGCCATGATCCTAAGGTGTAACTCCTTGTGGTACAGGACCAGTCCTCATGGTGCTTAAGACCCTGTTGGCATCTGTGCCCTGAACGTACTGTGATTTCATGCATTTAATTTCAGTGAAGATCTGCAGTCAGTCCCATTGTTGCCCTCCAAGCAACCATCTAGCTGCAATGCACTTGCAGATCACCTACTGCTGTCAGCTGCCTTTTGTGCCCATGACAGTAGTGGTGATGGTTCTCTCCTTGCCACAGATTGCCAGGAAGTCCAGCGCTTTGCCATGACTCCAGTTCAAGGTCCACCTGCTAGAGTCTGAGGAGGGCATTCTCTGGTCTGGTTCAGGTCATAAAGCTACATGATCACTGTTTGTACTGAAGCACTCAAGCAGAAGTTGCAGGCCTCAGTGAATCTTGAGGGGATCAATGGGTGCTTGGGATGATACCACGTGGACTGAGGTCACATACCCTGGGCATGGGTAGGGATGTCGCCTTGGGGCCTGTACTACCCCTAGGGGGGCTGGTATCACCCTTCTTCACAGTCAAGTTCAGGAAGGTGGACAGACTATCCCATGAAGCAGGAGTGCAGGGACTGAGTGTGGTGCATCCTGAGATTCTGAAGGTCCAGAAATTGTTTCCAATATCTCCAGGTAGTAGCCTGATGATAGCTGACCATGTTACTTAATAAGATCTGGATATACTCACATGAAAAGTTGTATGCTTTCCACAATATGAACACATGTAGCATGCATTTTGCTGCTTGAACACAGTTGCCCACATTTAAGTGTACTTAACATATACTTAGTTTAACATGGCCTGAACTCTCCCACACCCCATGTTCAATCCTGTTTGCAAGTCCAGAGGTTTCTGAGGTATGCTATTGACTGTTGCTTTCCATACAGACTAAATATTTCTTCAGGGCAGTGTCTGAGCACAACAAAGCTCTAACTTGCAGTGTCTGTTGCCAGTGACAGAAGCTAGAAATTTTACATTCAGAAATAATAGCAAAACAATCTTAATATAATATAAAGTTTACACATTTTCTATTAATTGGGGAACTAGAAACAGGAGGCTGATGCTGGAAAAAGTTCATTTCTGTAGTGTCACAAATGTTATATTTCTGCATTTACCCTACAAAAATGAAATTAAATATTTCCACTTGATGTATCACATACACATCTATATTATCTGTGGAAGTACATCCGCATGCGCGCACATGCGCACAACCCCCCCCCCCCCCCCCCCCCCCCGCAGGAATGAGATAATTCACTCCAGAGATAAAATAAAAGCATGATCAGTTTGGACACCATTTTATATTCCATTTCATGAAAAAAAAATGCTTGTCTGCCTATCTTTAAAATTTATTTTATTTTAAAGTCCCTGAGGTGATCTGCCATTGTCTTAAATCTCTCTCTCCACGACCTTTGTGGAACACTTAAAGTCTTTGCATCGCAGACCAAATTGTAGTGCTACCTTTCCTTTGAGATATAAGCCAAGGGCTTGACTACTTATAGTCATTAAGTAACTTCTTAATGACTATAAGTAACTTCTTATTTCTAGGGTGTTAAGTCCCCTGTTTTGACCAGCTGTTTACTCAGATAATTAACTTTCTATATATTTAAATTTCTTCTAGACTTTTTGTTGGATAGAATTTTCTTTTCCACTTTCTGAATTAAATTACTCCCTAAAATTATTATTTTACATTGAGTGCAAGTATGGGACTATCACTTATTTTGTTTGCTTGTTACCAAACATTAGTTTCTTGTTGAATAAGGTCTTTGTGGCAATGAATCTAAGCTGTGAAAAACAGGAATGCTTTTGGTCAGTCAACTTCTGGGCAATTAACTCAGCAAGCAGATACTATGATGCCAGAAGAGACTCGATGGAAGGCCAAAAGGCAAATAAGAAGCACACCAAATATGTCAAATGTAATTTTTATAACTCCATAAAGACATAAGAACAGATGTGAACAAACTAAGAAACTGTTTTGGATCCTTATATAATAGCCGTAACTTCGTAGGATTCTCTTACCTTAGTTACGTATCACTGTGGGAAGCCCATAGATCGCAACAACCCTCTTTACTAAAACAAAGCCATTTTCTCTGCCCCACATTTCTCAAAAAAGATGCTTGAAGCTAGAACTGTCACCAGATCCTCCAGTATGCCTCATATCTGGTTTGTTATATATACATAATCGGCATGCAGAAGAAAAACTTAAGTTTTACAAAACCTAATTTGGGGGTCACTATTCCTTTAAAGCAACGTACAAAGTGCAAAATATGGCTTTGATAAATCAGTATTGCAGATTTTCTCTCTTAGCACGCATACAAAATATCATCATTTTGTACTTTTAAGATAAATCACAACGAACAGTACATATATTATTCCCAGTGTTCTCCCTGACCAGTTTCCAGCGATTAAGAGGTTAGTTTGTTCTAACCTCTAATAACATTCCATATGTTACAGAATTTGGTAAACATGGTGAAAATCTGGATAATTTCACTCTATGACTGTGTTCAGCAAGTTGCAAAGAATTCATTTTTACTTCTATCTTTTGGGTAAAGTAAGATTAAGAGGAATTTTGAGGCAGATGAAGGACCTCCCAGTTTATAATTCACATATATTAAGTAGGACCTCCTGCTTTGAGCAACTATTCCACAAATGTTGATTTAACAAAATTTATCACTTTACGTGCAAGGATTACAATGTTTGCATCAATATAAACGGCTCTCACTGTAAAAGCTGCCACTTTTGATGAAATATGAGGGCACGTGTTTTTATATGAAAACAAAATATTATGGAACACTTAAAACAATGAGAAAACTACAGATATTTCACATTAAAAATCAGAAACCTGCAGAAGCCAAGGAATAGGCCTGCTGCCAATGACATGTTTCCCCAAAAAGTGAAACAAATTCCAGAATAACCTAGCAATCCTCAGGAAAAAAAATGCTATTTTAATTATTCATTTTTAAAAGAATCTATTTCACAGCTATCTTTTATTCTTGGTGGTTTTCAGGTTGAAATTTATCACTATGAAAAAAAAGTGTTGCCAGTTTACCTGAAAATGATAAAACCTCAACAATTTTCCCAGATTAAACATAATATGTTCACGTGACACCAGGTCCTTCTAGGTGCTAAATCTTTAAAAAGTCCACTGACTTCAATGAGACTTTAAGGACAGTCGGTGCCTTACAAAACAGTGCTCAACATTTGGCAGAACTGCACAGTCAAAAAGTATGTTTAAGAGTAAATTTAGATTTTTCTGTAGATCACTGGATTATATAGAACAGCAGCGCAGAATAAATCTGTGTAAATTTAAATAATCCAAAATAGTTAATGTGTCAATAAAGACTAACCCTGACTGATCTTTGTGTTTAAATAGGGGAAGGAAAGGGAAGAAGGAGGAAGGAGGCAAGAACTTTCTTCCTTGTATATCAAAATAGAACGCAGAGCTCCAAATTCCTGGGAAATGCAAACAGTAAGAAGCAGGTGGACCACAGATTGCATACCAGTGTTTAAGTGAGGGCAGGGACAGTGGTAAGGGGCTGGGCATGGGCAGATCCAGGATTGAGGTGACATGGGTCTGGGCCACATCCCCTTCACCAGTGGGGTGCATATACAGTGAAGATTGCTCTTAGCGCACATGCTAAACAGCTGAAAGGGATGTGGCTGCAACCCCTCACTGCTCCTGAATGTCAGTGAGCTCTCAGTATGGGGTCTGCCCAGTCCCTGCTTTCAAGCAGTTTTGGCACCTGTTCCTCTTCACTCTTCCCCACCCTCTGCCCCTTTCCCCTATCTGAATGCAGCAGTGGGAAAGGAGGAGATGGGAGGACCACTGGCAGCAGGGAGCCTGTAGAGCTGAGTAAAAGC
Source organism: Crocodylus siamensis (assembly GCF_052110815.1). NCBI lineage: Eukaryota > Metazoa > Chordata > Crocodylia > Crocodylidae > Crocodylus > Crocodylus siamensis. The sequence goes on along the minus strand of NC_143396.1, from coordinate 151,663,723 downwards.
AGAGGCTGCCATAGCACTGGCCTACTCCTCCAATCCTTTCTCCTCCTGCTTTTTTCAGGGGAAGGGAGGAAGGGGAAAGATAGGAGCAAATGTAAGAGAGAAAATCAGCAGGATCTAGAGCTATTTGAAAGCAGGGAGTACAGGCACGGGTGGCACCAACCAGCAATGAGCTCACAGCACGTGCAGAACTCTTAGCAGGGGCTCTACTGAAATGCTGGTGAGCAACACACATATCAAGCTCAGGCAAAGGGAAGTGTGACTGTGGTGCTACACCAGCCCTGGATCCAGTCCTCAGATTGGGTGAAGAAAGCAACAGCTTTCTTACTAATGCTCTCCTCCACTCCAGCATCAGGCTATTAGTTAAGCAGAGCATTTACTGAACACTTCTCTCTTTCTTTTAACAAGTTTTGACAATAATCCTAAAGTTTGCCATTTTATTGCCACCTATTGGGAGCCAAGACAGTAGGCTACCTAAACTGTCCCCAGCTAGCCCTGGCTACCTGAGTGGTAACTACCTCTAGTTGGGCCCAGATGGATCCAGCTGCCATGGACAGAAGCCTTTCTATAAACCTGGGCTTTTGACTCCTGGTCCTTAAGTTTCTAGGTTCCTTCCTTCGATTCCTAGCTTCCCAGTCCCTAGGTCCTGCCTGTTCACTCCTAGAGTACTAGGTCCTGATTGATTCATAGATAGATGTTTGGATCGAAAGGGACCTTACCAGATCATCGAGTCCGACCCCCTGCCCTGGGCAGGAAAGAGCGCTGTGGTCAGAGGACCCCAGCCCGATACATGTCTAGCCTCCTCTTAAGACCCCAAGGTAGGGGAGAGCACTTCCTGATGTCTAACCTATATCTGCTCATCAGCTTGAGGCCGCTGTTCCTAGTTACTGCAAGGGGTGCCTTAGTAAACAGAGCATCTCCTATTCCTTGCTGTCCCCCTGATGAATTTGTAGGCCACCACAAGATCACCTCTCAGCCTTCTCCTGTGGAGGCTGAAGAGCTCCAGAGCCCTCAATCTCTCCTCATAGGGCTTTGCCTGGAGGCCCCTAACCAAATGAGTGGCTCTTCCCTGAACCCTCTCGAGGTTGTCCACTTCCCTCTTGAAGTGTGGCACCCAAAACTGGACACAGTACTCCAACTGCGGCCTGACCAATGCCGCATAAAGGGGAAGTATCACCTCCCTGGATCTGTTTGTCATGCACCTGCTAATGCATGATAAAGTGTGGTTAGCTTTACTGATTACTTTTTCACATCGATGATGCATGTTCATTTTGGAGTCAACAGTGACTCCAAAATCCCTTTCCGCTGCTGTGCTGCTGAGAAGGTCCTCCCCCAGCCTGTAAGCATGCTAGGTGATTCCTTCTCCCTAGGTGAAGCACCTTGCATTTGTCCTTACTGGACTGCATACTATTCTCTTCTGTCCACATTTCCAACTTGTCCAGATCTGCCTGGATTCATCCCCTACCCTCTGGTGTGTTAACTTTACCCCATAATTTGATATCCTCTGCAAATCTGGACAGAGTGCTCTCCACGCCCTCATTCAAGTCACCGACGAAGACATTGAACAGCACTAGTCCAAGGACCGAGCCTTGTGGGACTCGACCACCCACATCTTTCCAGGTCGATACCAACCCATTGGTTAGTCTTGGTTTCCTGTTACTTGGGTCCTATTTCTTGGCTACACCCTTGTTCCTGATTCCCACCTGCTGACTTTTTTCCAGACTCCAACCCAGACCCCATGTGCTCCAGACTGCCTTGTTGGCTTCTTGACCTCTTGTGCTCTAGACTCCAATCCAGAACTCTGTCCTCTGACAGCCAGTTCTTGGCTTGTGGCTAGTCTTGACAACTGCCCATGCCCCAGTTCCATACAGCTATAGTTGCCAGTTCCAGACCCACTTGGCTACTGGCTCTGGTCAAGAATGCTGTTCCTATTCCCCCCGACTCTGGCTCATGTGATTGCCTACATCCCGGTCCCTTAAAGAACTCAGCCTCCTGATTCACCTCCTGACCCTCTGACTCCAGCTGGAACCTTGCCTCCCAGATCCCCTGGGTTCTCCAAGCACCTACATCACAGTCATATCTTTGACACCACCCTCAAGATCAACTTGCTTCAATTGATTTGAAAATGTTAATGAGATAATAGAAATTGGATAGTCTGCTGTTTTTACACCAATCTTTTCTTTAAATATGATTACAATTAACACGAGTAAAAAGATTAATTCAAATAAAATAGATTTACTTCAACCTGCTAAAAGACAACAAAATCCCTTATTGCCTCAATCATGGTTTTAATCTTTTAATTATTTCTGTTTCTAGGGTTTAAAAACAATGCCCTCCACCACCACCTATTAAAACAGGCTAGCTTATTGAGATGTACGGCATTTGTCATCGTCTACAGGGCTCCATCAAATTAGCCCTTCATTAAAAGACTGGGCTTTCCAAACATGACCACGACCATATAAGAATGACTACGTTGCTCCTGTTACAATATTTGTTACAGCATGAGGTCCCTTGAGAAAGTAAAGAAAATTTCTTTGCTACTAGGGGTCTCAATACTAGCAAAGTTGACATCTTCCACCTCACACGTCAAACGCTCCAATAAGCAACATATTTCCCAATTAAATAACTACCGAGGAAAAGATCTGAAGTCTTCTTTAAGCCTTCATGTAACTGATTACATGGTATTATAAAGCACTGGGTTACTCAGAGGTCAAATTCTAAGTTACATTCCTTAACTAATTAAAATAAAAAAAAAATGAAATAAAGTCTGATGATAGAAGCTGATTGCTGAACTGTAGGGAGATATTCTGGTTGCTTTAAATTAAGATTAGTGTTTTCCCTCCTGTGCCCCATCTAATCCAAGATGGAATACTGCTAGCCACAGTAATTAAAATTGCTTAATAGCATTCCTACCATAAAATTTCATCACTGAGTCTCTTAGATTAAGAGATCACATATCAAAACTATAATGACAAGATCATAAAATATAACAATGTGCTAAAAATAAGAATGTGAATTTTATTTATGTACTGTATTTACTACGCCAGAGAGTACACAATAAGCCTTGAATTCATGAAACTCCAACTTGGTTCCCTTACAGGAAATGAATGGTTTTACTTGAGAAAAGTCATCCAAACTGTACCATTTTCTAATTTACAAGTAATTTACATTTGGAGAATTTCAAAACTAACCCTGGTAATTAAGACCAATGAAAGACAATGCAACTTGGAAACTAAGACTCTGTTTTGCTAATGGTAATATTTTCAAGAGCATCTACCTGAAAATGTATGCTGGAGAAGACAAAAGATTAATTTGATTTCTAACAGAATAAAGTCTTCAGGTTCTGAGGCTACATTAAAAATAAAAGGAAAAATATCTGTATAAAAGAAGGGAAGTACTGCATTCCAGGCATCACCTGAGTTAAAGGTGTATTCATTTCCATTTCAACTCTTCTTTCAAGTGCTCTGAAATTTTAACAACACGAGTGTTTAATATCTCAACCCAAAGTAAACAATTTTTCAAAGGTCCTGTAGCACTGACTTACGTGTCACCGTAAAATGAAAACCACACATTTTCACAGGTCCTAACCAGATAATCTGTAGTTAGAGCAGACCTCAAATGTGATATTTTTAATTTGGTGTGTTTTTTAGATATCAGCGAAATTAGAAGTCAATTCAGGTTTGAAGAAAATAAGTTTAGATAATTTTAAAATGACTACAGTTTCAATTGAGAAACAACCTGATAACTGCAGCAATTTTTTTTAGTTGAAATATTCTGTGACCTGTTTCACAATGTGTATCATATAAACGTTATACATAAACACACACTCATAAAACTTAAAAGCAAAACTAGGTAAAAAACAAGCCAACCAACCCCCAAACCAATGTTATCAAATGCAACTTCCCTACTATATATTCTTAATACGTTAGATGACTAACTCTGAAAAAATATTATAATTTGGTAATTTATTACAATCCATTTTCATTATTTGTGCTCTTTTATGTGGCAAAGCACTAGAATTCAGAGTTCCTGACAGACTGCCCTACCTTAGGAGGAAGTAATACTCAATGAGGAAGTGGTCTCAGGAATCTGGGACTTAAAAAATAAAGTCTCACTGGGCACATCTACATGAGATGCTTAACTGCGCAACAGCCTAGTTTACTGCACAGTAAGCACATGCAAGTTTCTACACATGTGCACACTTACTATGCTGTTAAAAATCACTAATCGCGAGCAAATTTACTCATGATTTGTTACTACACAGTAACACGCATGTAGACACAACCTGGGTCAGCCCTGTCACTGGGGGACCAGCTTGAGGCTAGCCCCAGGGCTCCAGGCTGGGAGCCTCTCCTGCCCCAGGGCTGAGCTGCCTCTGTGGTAGTCCCTGCCTCAGGCCCTTAAAAGCCTGCAGGCATTTTGAGCCCTGGGACACGCATGCAGGGAGCCTGAGGGCACTTGAGGTCCCTGTCTACCCTTGGGCAGGATGCAGCCTAGCTGTGCCAAACCTGCTGGCACCTTGGTGCTGCACACCTGCCAGGCCTGCACTGTCCAGGCCTGCTGTAGGAAGCTTCTAGCTGCCAGGTCCAGCTCCAGCTGTCTGCAGCCCAACCTCAACAGCCTGCCCTGAGCCTGCAGTTGTATGACTGTCTGTCCCACGCTAGGCACCTGCACTGTGTGTTGCAGGGAGCTGCTCAGGCCCAGCAGCACAGGAGCAGCCGTGCAGAGGCCAACACAGGACATCCAATGGTGTCGTCTTCACCCACGCCTGCCACCTGCAGCCCCAACTGATCCATGGAGAAGACTTGTGACCTTATGGTGCTGTGGGATAAGGCAGAGGTGCACCACCAGTTCATACCTGGTAGGCGTTTCAACACCCATGTCCATGAGGGGCTGTTAGGCTGGATGCAGAAGTGTGGGCACAACTGCTCGGCATGGCAGCGCTACATAAAGGTCAAGGCCTTGTGGGCGTAATGGGTCACTGTGACCGACCAAAATAGTCAGTTAGGGAGTGCCCACAAGTCCATGCCCTTTATGTGGCAACTGACAGATAACCTCACGCCCGAGGACCCAGGCCTCAGCCATTATATCTACAGCAGCAAGGACAGCCTGCCCAGGACCCCACCTGACCTAGCACCCCCATTGACATGCCACCAGGAGAGAGCCCCTTGGGTATCTAGCAGCCTGTCCCATCAAGCTCCCCAGCTGCAGTCTCCACCAGCAGCTTGGGGAGCCTGGACCAGTACCTACTCCAACAGCTCTGCAGCCTCAGCCACAGGGCATGGCCAACCATGACACCGCTGGCTGGCTGCCAGCAGCACCAGCTTCTCTTGGGGGAGGGGGCAGTCCCCCAACCAGGCACCTACACATTGTGCCCTGCCATCCAGGGACGCCGCTTAGAGCCACACACCATCACCATCAGCCAGAACCGAGCGGAGCCACCAGCCGTCCAATAAGGCCTGCACTGGGAGGAGGACCCTCCCCACCCATGCCCCGACTCCCTATTCCTGCCCCACTCCCTACCTGACATGGCCAAATTCCCCTGGCCCCAGGTTCCCACCCTACAGCTGATAGCCCACAGGAAGGCAGGAGACAGTGCAAAATTTTATTGAGCAGCCCATGCCCCAAGGAACGTGTTGATGCCAGCAGTGATGTCTTCCTTGGCTGTGGAGGGCAAGGACACATAGCACTGCCACAGGTACCCCTCCAGGTGGAAGTGGAGGTTGCAGGGCAGCCCAGGCTTGCCCTGTATGCCATTGAACTTTAGGGTCGCATGTCAGGTACACAGGTGTAGCCAGGACACCATGGTCATTAGTAGCAGCAGGACATAGCAGGTTAGGCACCCCTCAGTGTGTGCAAACAGCTCCTCACAAACCACCTGCAACATGCAGCAGGGGCATGCTCAGGGTGCAGTGCTGGCATGGGGCAGAGCTGGTCCTGGGGCACCTGCCCGAAGAGGCCCCCTGCAGAGAGGACGGGGGTGTGGGCAGTTCCTTGTACCAGTTGTCAGGGAGTCCCACACCCCAGAAGGTCAGGAACTGTGGGTTGGATGGCAGCAGAGAGTGGGTGGCCTGAAGGAGGAAGGTGGGGACCAGGTCCTGGATGCACAGCAGCATATACTGCAGGAGCAACTGATGGCTGCCAGAAGCCTGTCCTGTCCTGCCCTGGGAATGGGGCTGGGGGCAGGTTGCCTGCAGCTAGCACCCACCAGCCCTCGGGAGCAAGTGGAAACAGGGGGGCTCAGCCAGCAGCCACCTGGGCCCAGGCCTGGCCTCCTGACTTATCATAGTCCCTGGGTACTAATGCATGCCCAACCCCTAATCTGAGGCCAGGCAGTATACAGCTCCGGTACAAAGCATCTTATCTGAGAAATGTTGCAAACTGTCATAAACAGCTTCTGTCTCATGACTCTAAAGGGCCGCAGCTGCACATGGAGTAGAGTCTGCCCTTGGCAGCTGGAATGCAGCCTTAGGGTCACTGCCATCCACAACCAGGGCCCTGTGGATGCGCCGGCTCTGCCAGAGGAGGATGCACGACTGCACCGTCCTCCTGCAACAACTGGTGGTGGCATCACAGGACTAACTGGAGGACTCACAGGCCTGGCAGGTGGAGGACACTGCCTGCAAGGATTCATGGGACCAGATACATGATGAGTTCCAGGCAGTGCTCCTGGCCCTAGAGTGCAAGTGGCTCCAACTGCTGCAGGAGCAGAATGCCATCGTGGGACAGGCAGTGCAAGCACGGATGATGACTGATGAATGCTGGACACCGTCCTGGCTCTAGTGGTCACCTTCGTGCCACCCATTGCCTGACCTCTGGCAGATGCCTGCCACCCAGCAGCAGGCCCCCCATGGGGCTGGGAGGAGGTCCTGTACCACCTTCAGCAGCCAAAAGCCCCTGGTCTGGCCCCCATCCCAGGTGCCCTGCCACCCAGCCCCCCCACCTGGACGGGTCAGATGGCCATGTAGCACTGGTCACCACTGCCAGGGGCGGGGGTTGGAGCAGCCATACATAGCACAGGGAGGCAGAGCTGGCAAAGGGAGAGCTGCTGTGTGCTGCTCCTGCGCTGTGCATGCTGGTCCTGGGCAGGGATGTGGCTGGCCAGAAAGCAAAGAGTGGGGCTGCCTTTTCAGGCAGGCTTCTGACTACTAGCAGCTGCAGCCAGAGTCTGGAGCTCCCCCACTGGCAGCAGAGGCCCATTGCAGGGCTTCAGGAAGTGGGATCAGTTTGGTGCTAAGAGCAGCAAATCTGCTCCCTAGTCCCTCCATGTGTAGATGCCTGACCAGAAACTTGCAAGTAGTTTACTTGCCAGTAAACTGATCTGGGATCAAATGCATGTTTAGATGCATCCACTGACAGCTAAAGGAGGTAGTCCCAAGTATGAGCTAACTATGTGCTGCTAAGCTTACACTTGAACAGTAACTGATCTTTTCCCATGAGTAGGCAGACAGGGATTTATTGATAAGAAACTGAGAAAAGAAGCTGTGAGGGGAAATAAGCAAAACATAAGAATAAATCCATTATTTTGTAGGGCTTTGCTTTGATCTCTCCATTTGGCTTCTGGAGTTTACTAAATGTGAGGCTGCTTTGAAGGAACATACTAAGAAACTCGGCATTATTTCGGTTAAAAGAGAACTATCTAAATGAACCAAAACGTCCAGAAACTTGGTTTTGTTTTGTCTGTCTACATAAACCAGATGTCCAGCCACAGAGAATTTGATTCAGCCATTGTTTACTATTTGTATTTCTTTCAGGGTAGGCAAAGGGTAGTGTTCAATCTTTTGGTCCTGAGAGCCCTATGCTGCTCCCACAGGCAGGGATCAAGTCCTGAGGCCACATGATGCCTCCACGTGACTCAATGCACCAGGATAAGGCCCTGGGTCCCTATGCTCCAAGATAGGGCCCCATGCTTGCTTGTAGCAGGGAGGAGGCCAGGAGAGAGAGAACCGTGAAAAATCAGCCCTGTAAACAAGATAAACCCATACATTTCAAGTAAAAATCCACCGTGTCATTCTGACCTGTTGTGATCTGAGTTGTTGCAACAAGAGAATTACTCTGTTATTACTCTATTGAAAGCCAAGAGCTGGCATTGTCAGAGTGATCCCTTGAGTTGAATGAGGAATGACCTGAGTCTAACAGGGTTGAGAACCAGTGGTCCAGAGAAAACTTCATTGACTGGAGTACTATATGCTAGGTTATGGCCAAAGGAAACTTGGAGAAGCAGTATTTAATTTTTTTAAATGTATAATCATTACAGATAAAGATTTCACAATTAAATCAACAGATATTTTAGGTAGCTATTTATGGATTATTAAGTGCCGTATGCCATTTTATTCTTCTGATCCATAATAATCCTATTTTCCTAATGTACATGGATTTTTTTTCCTCAGCACAAAAGGATATCATTTCATACACTCAACTTTAAGCAGCATCTTAAAGCATTGACTAATTAACCACCCTTAGCATACTGGGATGCATTAGCCAATATGTTGCAAGCAAGGCTAAGGAAGTGATACTTCCTCTCTACTCAGCATTGATGAGACCCCAGCTGGAGTAGTGTCCAGTTCTGGGTGCCGCCCTTGAAAAAAGTCATGGAGAATCTTGTAAGGGTCCAGAGAAGGGCCACAAGAATGATTAAGGGCCTGGAGGACAAACCTTATGAGGAAAAACTAAGGGATCTGGGCTTGTTCAGCCTGAGGAAGAGAAGACTGAGGGGAGAGGGAAGAGAAGATTGAGGGGAGAGTTGGTGGCTGTCTGTGAGTATGTAAGGGGTGAATGTCAGGAGCTCAGAGAAAAGCTGTTCACGAGGGCACCCCAGGGGAGGACAAGGAGCAACTGTAAGATGACGGTTTCAGGTTGGATGCAAGGAAGAACTTCTTTATGGTAAAGGTGACCAGAATCTGGGATAGATTTCCCAAGGAGGTAGTACACTCCACAACCTTAAGTCTTCAAGGGAAGACTGAACAGACACCTTGCTGGGATCATTTGATCTCAGCAGTATTCCTGCCCAGAGCAGGCGGGTTGGACTGGATGATAGTTCAAGATCCCTTCCAGCCCTTATTTTCTACAATTTCTATGATACTTTATTGTTCAATTTAGGTGTGCACAGTGAGAGGGAACTGAGCCGCCCACACAGCATGCATGGCCAGGAGGGAGGCACAGTGGGGGAACCTGGGAGGTGAGCAGCTCCCTTTGGGAAGGCATGCAACCCCCAAGCCTGAGACCCATGCGGTGCACAGCCCCTGGCTGTCCAGAAGTTGGACAGCTCTGAACTAATACATTGCTTTTGATGTGCTCATTACACCCTTTGCTACTAGTTTATGTACCACACCTGAGGAGAAAATTAAACATGTCTGTAGTGAACATGAATCACAGGTTTTCTGGAAATATAGCTTGCCTAGTAATGAACAGAGGTTGCTCCTAGAGAAAGATGGGGGAGGGGAAGAAAGCCTGGAGCTATTCCATATTATTAAAAAAACAACAACAAAACAGATGCATGCTTGCTAAGTCAAGAGCATCTCTGACAAGCACCTGCTATGAAAGACACTCACACTTTTGGGTGTCATTTCTAGAGAGGAATTCATAAGAGATTTTTTTTTTTTTTTAACCAAAGCAAGCTCTGCTAGTATCTTCTAAATAGGGAGCTTATTTTTAGAATTTCTAAAGAGAACAAAGTAGTTCCAAACACTTGGAAATGGATTCTCTAATTTACAATGTTTGCTTTTTCCCCTGACATTCAATCGCTTACACATGCAGGATTGTTTTCTTCTTTCTTTTGAAGTGCAGAAAAAATAACAAGAGGAAAATACACATTTTACAGTTCACTTTTTCTTGAAATGTAGCCCATAAGTGCCAAGTGTTAAATTCTGGAGAAAAAACAAACCAATTCTGTAAAAATGGCTGATTTCAGGCTGTATAATATGTTTCTCAGAGTTCCAAATGGCTTCATACAATTACCACTAATCCAACATTTCTGCTAAATATGAAGGTCTTTTTTTTTATCCAAATATTCTTGCAGGTTACCATATAACTATATGGTAATATCAATTTGGCTACAGCTAGCATATCGCACTTATTTCATTTCTTAGAGAAACTGATTTTGTTCCATGCTCAAACAAGCTTCACTAGGAACAATGCTCACAGCACTGCTAGCTACAAACTTATTGCAGGTAGTCTAACTGAAGCCTAAAATGTGAAAAACCCTAACCTAAAAGAAAATCTGCTGAAAACAGGAACTTTCACATTAACAGAGGTGGTACAGTGGTCCAATGATCCATAAGGTCCCTTCTAGCCCCTAACAACTATAAAACAACAGACCAGCATTTAGTTTTCATGCTCAGTAAAACCATTCAGGTATAATAATAGGTCACTGGTTGGTTTATAAACCAATGGAATTTTATGATACTAGTCAATACAGTGTGCAATCAAGAAAAATAAAAGTATGCATCACAGGCTGCGTCCATATGCATCTATATGAATAGCAGCCACAAGTTTCTCTGGGAAATCCTACTTTTAAAAAAAAATGTATCCTCTAACTCAAGAACAATTAGATTATTACGATTAGATTAGTTCTCTCTACCTTCTGTTTTTCAGAAAGAGAAAAAAAAAGTAAGAAAATATTTTTTTTTCCCTTTAGAATAACTTTACTTGTAAAGACCTGCTAAGCTTCCACATTACTTACCATCTCTATTGGACGCCTTTGAGTTACACAGCTTAGGGAGCTACAAGTGAGGTAAAACATTTAAACACGTTGTCATAACCTCAAAAGTCTAGGGTGTCAAACTCACCTAGTGCCCCAGGCTGGGTTTGGAGCACAGGGCCCCTCAGTGGACAGAATCTGCAAGGCCAGTGGCGGCAACAACCACAGCAGTAGCAGTACGGCAAGCAGCCAAAGGCGAGAGACTCATGGCCTTGATTTGCCTCCCTGCCATTGAAGACCATGTCCACTGGGGTCCCAAGGCCCTGCTTTCAATGGCAGGCCCCATGTACTGCTGACCACCCCCACAAATTCCATGGCCCACTGGTAGCTTGGTAACAGTCCTATCTTAAGAAAAGAAACATTTTCATTCCTCTTGCAGAAGTGCTGCTGTGCTCCTTATTTGCTGCCCCAGCCCTATTGAGAAAGCAATAGGACTTTACCTGTGGGCTTCCCCTTCCTTCATGACTAAACTTCCTTCTTCTTAAAGATACTCAGAGGTAGAGATGTAAAGATTATTTTTAAAATTATGCATTTAACCTCCTCTAATTATATCAGTTAAACAGTTCCATGACAGAAGGTCAGGGAAGCATGGGGAGCCGGGGCTAAGGGTGATATGCAAGACTGTGGCGAGTTCTGCTGCCAGCTGGGACTGAAGCCCATGAACACAGCAGGCTCCACACAGTGTGTCTAAGGGAGCAGGCAGGCAGTGGCACCAGCAGCAACAGCGCAGGGCAGCAGGGTCTGGTGGGAACCCCGGCTCAGTACTGCCCAATGCTGGGGGAGCAGCCTTGGTTGGGGCTGCCCAGGAGGCAGCGCAGATCCAGGCTGCAGCATTGTGCATGCACCCCCTGAGAGTGCTGGTGCACCCCATCAGGTCGCACTCCCCACTTAGGCAACGGATGGAGGAGGGCAGGCAGGAGTGCCGGTGAACCCCCTGCGACTGCTGGACAGGGAGTGCAAGTGCTGAATGTAGGCTGCGGCCACTTCCGGGAGTGCCGCAGCTGCTCACCAGTTGGTAAGTTTTGCCACAGGGGGACCCCCGCCCCAGTCAGCAAGATTGGCCGCGAGGGGGGGGGTGAGGACTCTCCTTGGTCAGCGAGAGCAGCGGCAGGAGAACCCCCCCCACCCCATAGTTGATGACTGGACACTGGGGGGGCACGTACCCCTCAGACTAAGGCAGCACCAGTCACCTATGGCAGCAGGGAAGTAACTAGCAATTACATGGGGGAGCAGAGCTGGGCAAAATTGTGCGGCATCACTGGCAAAGCTTAAAATGGGAGTGAGCACAGTGGCAGGGCTGTCATCAGCTGCTGTAGAGGTGGGCTGCAATGAGCTAGGCTCAGAGGCTCAAGCCCATCAGGACAGCTATGCTGCACCATGCCCATGCAGTGCTTCTAGCCTATGCATACCTGCTCCGTTCCCCATCTGGATACACAGGCCAGCACTGTGCTCCTCCTACTCAGCTGAGGGCTTGCCCTAGTGCCATGGTTCCTAGCAGAGGGCCCTCAGTCCACAGGTAGATACCTCGGGTGGAACCCTGCATGGTACCATTCACCACATACTCCCGGGCTGGAAAAGCTCCTACAAGTCCCGGCTGAGTGGCAGCTGCTGGAGCCCAGTGGTTTGGTAGGCAGGCAGGTGGGAGGGAGGTGCCACCTGGAGCTTTGGGTGCCTGCAGGCTGGAAGAACTGTCTGGGCATGCCACAGTGCACCATGGAGCAGCTTTTCTGGCAGGCAGGAGCTCTTGTGGGTGCTATGGGAGTGAGGGCACCTGGTTCCACGCAGCCTACCCCTGTAGTACCAGATGACACTTCTAATTAAGCCCTGCCAGCTCTACCACACAACTTGGAATGGCTCTTCTCCCCCAGATAACTGCTAGTTACCCCTTGCTTCAGCAACTGTGTGATGCTGCAGCCGGAATCTGGGCTGCCTCCTGGGCAGCACCTGCTGGAGCCACTCCGCAGACAGTAGGCAGCACTGAACAGGGAGGTAAATGATAAACATTAACTAGTATAAATATAAATTAACATTTAACTGTTAATTTTACATCCTTACTCAGGGATAGCTTTAATTTCTCACTCTCTGTCACTCCCAGTAACAAGGCAATGGCCTAGCAATTTTGCTCCTACATTCCTCCCCCTGTTTTGAAAACTGACCACCTGCTCCTTTCCCTCTAACCTTTCCCGTTAAAGAAGAAGGGATCCTAGTCTGCTAAGTTTCCTGTCTTCTTTTGCTTAAATGGGGGGATGAACAGATTATATGGAGGTTTTAGTAAACTGAGATGAAACCATAATTTTACTAGCTTTTACCTGGACAACCAGACCATCCTTCCAAACTAGGAAAATACCAGAGTCTTTGATCTCCCTTTGCAAAGACAGACCCTGAAAGTTGATCCTCACCTGGGCCTTGATAGAGATCTACTCTGAGTTTTCTCAAGGACACAGATGTCTCTCTATTCTAAGCAGTTTCCAGGACCAGATCATAAGATTCACAGGAAGGACCACTTTAAGTGCCCCACAAGGGCTAAAATAAAACTTTCATCCCTCCACTAATTGGATGAATCTAATCACCCACTCTACATACTCAAGCAATGATTAGATAAAGAATTCTGGAACAAGTTTCCAACTACTACGGTCTTAAATGGAAATAATGTCCCAGATGAACACACTGACCTTTACCGGAGTTCAGAGGGTTAAACAACTCATAGGACTCATCCCAAAACAGCTGAAGCACCTAGGGACAACAGTGCCTGGGATCACAGGTGCATAGTGCAGTGGTGGGGCAGCTGTATGGATGCATGGTGTAGTGGTCAGGGGAGGGTCACGGGCACATAGGTAGCTGTGGGGTGAGCATTGCAGGCATTCACTATAGAGGTAGGAAGATCACAGACATGCTGTGCACAGAGGGAGAAGGCATGTTGTGTGGTTTCATAGTTTCATAGTAGCTAGAGTCGGAAGGGACCTAGGTAGATCATCTAGTCCGACCCCCTGCCTTGGCAGGAAAGAGCACCGGGGTCAGATGACCCCGGCAAGGTGCTCATCTAACTTCCTTTTAAAAATCCCCAGGCTAGGAGCCTGCACCACTTCCCCTGGAAGCTGGTTCCAGGCCCTAGCCGCCCTGACTGTGAAGTAGCGCCTCCTAATATCTAATCTAAACTTACCCTCCGCCAGCTTGTGACCGTTATTCCTGGTCACTCCTGGCAGCGCACGGGGGAACAGGGACTCCCCCAATACCTGCTGATCCCCCCTGACCAGTTTGTAGCAGACGACAAGGTCCCCCCTTAACCTTCTCTTGTGGAGGCTAAACAGGTTCAGGTCCCGTAGCCTCTCCTCATAAGGCCTGCCCTGCTGACCCCTGATCATACGAGTGGCCCTCCTCTGGACTCTCTCCATATCGTCCACGTCCCTCTTGAAGTGTGGCGCCCAGAACTGGATGCAGTACTCCAGCTGCAGCCTGACCAGTGCCGCATAGACGGGGAGGATCACCTCCCTGGACCTGCTCGAGATGCATCTGTGGATGCATGACAGGGTACGGTCGGCCTTCTTGACTGCCTCCCCACACTGCCGGCCCATGTTCATCGTGGAGTCAATGACGACTCCAAGATCCTTTTCCGTCTCCGTGCTGGCAAGAGGGGAGTTCCCCAACCTGTAAGTGTGGTGCCGGTTCTTCCTCCCCATGTGCAACACCTTGCACTTATCAGTGTTAAACCCCATCCTATTCTCATCCGCCCACCGTTGCAACCTGTCAAGGTCAGCTTGTAGCCTATTGCACCCTTCTAGTGCACCTACATCCCCCCACATCTTAGTGTCATCAGCAAACTTGAACAGGGTGCTTTCTACCCCCTCATCCAAGTCACTGATGAAGATGTTGAACAGTGCGGGCCCGAGGACCGAGCCCTGCGGAACCCCACTGCCCACGTCCTTCCAGGTCGAGAAGAACCCATCCACTACCACCCTCTGGGTGCGGCTCTCCAACCAGTTGGCGACCCATTTGACCGTGTGGGCATCGACACCACAGTCTCCCAGCTTTTTGATGAGGACAGGGTGAGAGACAGTGTCGAAAGCCTTCCGGAAGTCCAGAAAGACTACATCCACAGCAACCCCTGCGTCTAATGATTTGGTGACCTGATCGTAAAAGGCCACCAGGTTGGTCTGACAAGACCTGCCAGTGATGAACCCATGTTGGTTGCCCCTGAGCATGCATTCCCCCGCAAGGCCCTCCTGGATGTGTGCCAGGATAATTTTTTCAAAGAGCTTACCCGGGATTGAGGTAAGACTAACTGGCCTGTAATTTCCCGGGTCCTCTTTTTTTCCCTTTTTGAAGATAGGGACCACATTGGCCCTCTTCCAGTCCTCCGGCACCTCGCCAGAGCACCACGAGTGCTCATAGAGCCGCGCCAGGGGTCCCGCAATGACCTCGGCCAGTTCCTGTAGAACCCTAGGGTGAAGATTGTCCAGACCAGCGGACTTGAACACGTCCAGCCTCTCCAGAAGTACCCTAACTCCTCGCTAACCCCTGGCCCAGGCGTGTCTCTCCCGGGGCCCGAGGGGAGCCCAGCAGGGAGGTGGCTGAACTGGTCCCTACTTAGGAAGACAGAGGCAAAGAAATCGTTAAATATGTTAGCTTTGTCATCTGGCGTGACGACTAAGTTGCCCATCGTGTCCTGCAGGGGCCCCACATTACCCGGGACCCTCTTTTTACCCCCTATGTATTTGAAGAAGGACTTCTTATTGTCCTTAATCCGGGAAGCTAGTCCTATCTCCATCTCTGCCTTGGCCTTCCTAACTGCCCCCCTACATCCTCGGGCGACTGTAACATAGTCCTTCTTGGTGATGACCCCATCCCTCCATTGGGTGTATGCCTCCCTTTTAGCAAGGAGACATTCCCGGATGCTCCTAGTGAGCCATGGGGGTTTATGTGCCTTCCTGCTCCCTTTGACCCTTGTTGGGATTACCTCCCTTTGGGCATGGAGGATCGTCTCCTTAAGGAGCAACCACTCACCTTCGACATCTGGTTCCCTTCCCCTCTGGGTCCTCAGCGCTTCCCCAACGATCCTCCTTAGCTTGTTGAAGTCAGCCCTCCTAAAGTCTAGGGCTGTTGCCTTGCTGCAGCCCTTTGCCACCTTACGCTGGATAGTGAATTCCAGCAAGCGATGATCACTGTCTCCCAGGTGGCCCATCACCCGCAGCCCCCTCACCAGGTCATCACCCGTGGCCAGCACCAGGTCCAACAAGGCGTTTCCCCTGGTTGTGGTAGAGGAGAGCATCCAGGGAGTACGTGGCCTCGGGGTCAAAGCTTGCCCTGGTGCAGCACACAAGGAGTGCAGCCCTGCCTTAAACTATGGATTAAAGTGGTCAGTAGTTGGTATTAATCTGCAACCGTATCATGGCTGTAAACTTTTCAAAATGTTTTCTCCTTCCCAGCAGCCTAATTCACCCTACTTGAATTCAACTTCAACCAGCTTCCCTTCATCCATGAGTCAACATTCTTCAAACATAAGGTCACCTTGGTGGTAGTATTATGTGATTAGGTGTGGTGCAGGATACATAAAGCTATATGCCATAAGTTTAACACTGTTACTTGAGTCATGTCATCTGACCAGTTCATCTTGTGGTTGCATGTAGGTGTTGTAAAGAAAACAGAGAAAGAGTTGTTCCTTGAAGTAGCCCACAAAGTGTTTAGTGGTAGGAGTACAATTTGTCATCCCTATTCAACAGGTACATGGAATACTACTCCTAAAACAGAATCTAAACACGAGTGGTCTCTAGCTTTTTTAAGGTGAAGATCACTCTTTGAAGTAAAGGGCACTCCAGGATCTACTGCAAACTCCCCACGCCACCTGAACCCACCAGGTTAGTCTGTGGAGGGAGGGCAGGGGAAGCATATCTAGGGCCCTGCAGTGAGGAAGGGAATGGGCTGGGCTGAGGAAGGGTCAGAACACGGGAGGCTCATCCAGGGTGCCAGGTGAGTAGGACATTCCTCCTCCATGCCTCCTGCCCCCAGATGAGTTGGGTTTCCAATACTGTGCCCAGTCTGGCTGGGCCAGGGGAAGGTTGTCCAGTTGCATGGGAGGGAGATCCCACCACTGCACACACCCCAGCAGAGGCCTGGGGGGCACATGCCCCCCCCGATCTGTGGGTGGGGCAAAGCGGCTACAGCTGCGTGCTGGGCTTTGTGCCCCAAGCTGCAGCAGGGCTCAGGATGCAAAGCCTAGTGTGCAGTGGCAACTGCCTCACCCTGTGCACAGATCAGGTGGGCATGTGTCCCCCAGACCTCCGCCACGGTGCATGCAGAGGCAGGAGCACTCCCGTGTGTCTGGGACGAGCTGCCCAGGCTCCGACCTTCCCCTGGACCAGCCCAGCCAAGGGCGCAGTCACCTGGTGGCAGTGTGCACAGAGGGAGATTGTCCCACTCACCCAGCCCGGCCCCGACAGCAGGGAGTGTGGCTCAGCCCAACCACGTGCATCCCGCTGGTCATATGTCCTGCTGCTCCCGGACTGGATCCTGGCCACTCCCACATGCATCCTGCTGTGCCCAACTGCAGAGCCTCTCACAGTCTCTCTCAGTCTGGGCTAAACCCCCAGACAGAAATCGACTGTCAGGGGCTCCCCGACTGACCAGTCAAGCGTGATCAACCAGTTGATGACAACTGATCTAAACTGACAAATTGCCAGTGAATCCTTCCCAAAACTCTTAGTATGCTAACACTCCTGCTACCTATCAGAGATTCAGAGTTAAAGCTGAAGATATTTTTTCCTTATCTAGATAATCTCTATAAAGGTGTCTGCCAGCTTAAAATTTTTGTGAAGACTGAGGCGAAGTAGTGGTTGAGTACACCTTCTTTGCATCTTCTGTGCTTGTTTACAGCTTCCTTGGCCCTTCATTTCTGGCCAACATACCTATAGAACATCTTCTTGTTGTCCTTAACCTTTGTTAGGCGCAGCCCACATTCTTTATATTTGCCCTCCTGATTTTGTCCCTGTAGATTCTTGCTATTTCCTGGTATGCATCCTCAGTGGCCTACCCATTCTTCCACTGCCTGTATGCTTTCCTTTGGCATTTGAGGCATTTTAGAAACTTTGTGCAGCCACATTGGTCTCTTGCCATTCTTTCTGTGCTTCCATTGTGTCAGGACAGTTTCTTGTTGGGTTTCCAATACTGTGCCCCTTATAAACTCCCAGCTCTCCTGGACACCTTTATCCTTCAATCTATCTTCCCATTACACCATGCCTATTAGCTCCTTGAGTCAAATTAAATCCTCCTAATTTTGCTGACCTCATACTTTCCCTGTCCCAGAATCTGAAATTCTATCACATCATGATCACTTCCTCCCAAGTGTAGCTCTTAACCCCAAGGTTTCCCTTGCCTCACCACCACCGAGGTGCTGCTCCATCGCTGCTGTTGCCACTCCCACCAATGCTGTGGGGTGCAGCTCCCTGTTGCTCCTTGCCACTGCTAGGGGCACTGATCAAAATCTCTTATCTGCATCTGGGTCAAAACCACCTACTCAATGACGTTATCTCCCCTGCCAAGCCCCTAGGGTAGCTCCAGCAGTCTGGAACCTCTCTTCCCTTTCTATGATTCCTGAGCTGGGGTCCCTTCACTTTAGACTTCCACATACGCCATGGTAAGTATTGACACTCCCCCCCCGCCCAGCTACATTTACTCAAGCTTTTCTTACAATATTAGTCCCCTTATGAACTCTACAATTTTAAAAGGGTGGGCCAGTGAACACAAACCTGACTTCCCTGGCTTCTTATATTCAAAATGTTCAAAGCAGTTAAAACATGTCATCACAGTCAAAACAAGCACAAGACAGTTTTTCACTCCCTTGCCCATGCCTACCGATTGGGGATATGCAGATAAGTCCCCATAATATGACCTTGCATACCAATGGCAGTATGCAAATAACTACCAAAGAGAGGCTGTCACACAGATACAGTAGCAACAGGGTCACATAAGATATAGTTAAGATGCATATTAAAAAAATAAAATGAAAAGTAAAGAGTTAAAACTACAAAACTGAGACACAGACATGTCTCAACCCCTGCCTGGGAAAAGGATGACAGGACAAATATGTACAGCATGGACAATTCCTGGATTATCACAGCTACAACACCACCTCACCAATAACATAACTAATTTAAAGTCAGTGTGTTTATTCCACTATTGCTAACACCCCAGAAAACTGCAGCAATTAAAACTACACTAAATCCTCAATACAGCAGAAAGAACACACTGTTAGGTGCTGACAGACCGGGGGGGGGAATAGTGCTTTACCGGAGAAGGAATCGCATCAGTTTGACCCATCTCCACAGCATCTGCATAGCAAGCACGCTTCAAACAGGACTTTTTGGCACTTTTAGCCCATAGCTGATACAATCAGCTAGTAGACAGTAGTGCCAAAAAGCCCTCCAAAGTATATGAGTGTGAGCTATACAGATGCTAGGTGAACTAGGTCAAACTGACACTATTCCTCTTCTGGACATCCAGTGCCCTTGG
Organism: Crocodylus siamensis; assembly: GCF_052110815.1. NCBI lineage: Eukaryota > Metazoa > Chordata > Crocodylia > Crocodylidae > Crocodylus > Crocodylus siamensis. The sequence goes on along the minus strand of NC_143396.1, from coordinate 151,644,525 downwards.
CACAGGGACACGGCAAGCTGAAAGTAAAGCGCAAGCTTTTTTTGGTGTGTGTCCATGTCTGTAACCACTCATTGATAGTATTTTAAGCAGTGTTGTTCTGTATTCTATGCAGTTAAAACAGAATATGTGACTTATAAAATATTATTCTGGAGATGCGAAAAGCATGAGTTATATTTTTTGACCATCACCAAAGAGGCCCTATCATTCATATTAAATATACATGCGCTTATACCAATTTACTACTGTTATGTTAGCTATTTTTTCCCCTACAACTGCTACCCTTTTTTTCCCTCTCTTGCTGGAGTGTAAAAATACACCACCAAGCTGACTGACGTAAAATGTTCAAGCTGTACACAAAGCATGCACTGAATCAGATCTGGGGGCCTGATCTATTACACTGTGGTGTCTTTCTAAAACTGTGCATGTAGCTCAGCATGGAATGTTATGGTTGGATATGTTACAGGTTTCCAAATAAAAAACTGTTTTCCTTCCAATCTTGTTTACATAAAGTTTCTGAAGATTACAACTGGCAAGGTATTTCTAACCCCCACCTTTCCTCTTCCCCCAAACCCATGTTCCTACCAGCCAGCCCATACTATGAGCCTCAAAAGTAACAACCTGTCATTCTGTGGAGCTGTTACAGTAAAACATCTGGTAATAAATCACCAGTACTGTATGTGTGAAGTTGTAACTGGACTGAGAGGGAAAGAGTAGTTAATCATATGGAGTCCCTAATACAACTGGGAAAAGCAAATTTAGTTACCATATCATCATTCAGCTTCCAAAAGAAACTGCCCAACAAGCCCAGCTAAACTTTAGTTTAAGTAACGTTTGCAATAAATTACCCAGTAATTGCTCAACCAAATCTATTAGAGGTCACTGAATGTAAAGCAACTTTTCTTACCTTTCCTTACTTTCTTGTATTGCTAAACATTGTCACTTCTGACAGTCTACCTAGTTCTAAAGTTCTACCTAGTTCTAAAGTCTACCTAGTTCTACACAAATTAGAAGTAAAACATGCAGTCGGACTCGATGATCTAAAAAGTCCCTTCTGACCCTAACATATATGAAATTGGAAACAATTAAATTTCTTTTGCCCTTGCGTTCAAACAAGCACTCAGAATAATGAAATCCTCAGCCATGGCTATAGCTCTGAGGTGCATAAAAAAAAATTATATGCAAGATACAAATATCAATATTTTCTTGTCTGGTCACATAATTTTGTGGAAGAATCTTTATTAAAACTTAACAGGCAGAAGACTTAGAACAGAAAGTTTTGCAAGAGCAGCCTTCAGGTTAGGACATCACTTTGTTCCTCTAAAATCAGAAGGATCTGGATATCCAGCCTGCAGAGCCAGACATGCTTCTGAAGGTAGATGTGAAGAGGTACAAAGTGAGTATATGTGAAGGGAGATAGTATTCTCGGTCTGGGTTGATTTTATTTTGTGTTTTACACATTTAGTGAAAACAACTTGGGAGATTACTATAAAGAAATCTAAATTCATTAAGGTAAAATCTTTTAAAACTATTTTCTATCCAGAATTTTAGAAACTGAAAATACTTCCCAATGTGAGCTCTAAATATGAAAATAACAGCATGTGCAAGAAATTGCTTTTTTCCCCCCACTTTTAATTTCAATAGAGATAAAAACAACATGGCAAATTTTGTTTAATTCACATTCTAAGCAAGGTTGGATGTAATCCAGTTTTAAACAACTGAGTAACTGGAAGTTACCTCCCACCCAAGCACCATCTATGTAAGAACCAATTGGAACTGCAGTCCACCAGTCCTACAAGCCTAGAACAAAGTCAAAACAATCTTACAACATAGAGAAATGAGAAGTGGGAGTCCTCGAAAGGGTATTGGGTCAGCTAAGTCACTGAACTTAAATTAATCAACTGAGAACCAGATACACAGAGATGCTGAAAATATCAGAGAAGCAAATCACAATGGGATATTGAATCTTTTTCCCATTAAAATAATGACTTATTACAATATAGTTTAGTGCTTTCTTATAAAAAAGTAGAAAATTTATTTTTCTTTTGCACAAGACTAGCAGAGATTTCATTCCTCCTTCGTGGCCTATCAAAAAATAGATTTCTGAATAATTCTGACCCCTGTACATATGCGCATCTTAGAAGAGACCTCATACACAAAAGAATATGAAACATTACAACACTATTTCCATTCCACATTTTCAATTCAGCGCTCCTTTGAAGTTACTTATAATTTATATTTTTATAAATAGTATTAAAGAAAGATTAATGCATATGAGCTTGGTGGTAGCCTATTTAAGAAATGTGGGAGAGCCATTTTGAGCTATTTGCATAAATGGCTCTTAATTTTTTCAACTCTAATTCAAATGCTTCATCTACACACCAAAAACATACATGGTTTAAAAGTGAGTTTGTAGAACCAGAACTGTCCTCCTGTGTCATCTGTGCTCTTCTACAAGGGTATTTAATTTGTAAACACGTCAGGGCAGGGACTTCTGTAAAAGTTCTCCTGTACAAACTTGCACTACTTCACTAACTAGCAATGATAAACACACTGGAAATGCTTTAAGGGGCTCAAAACTGCACCACTACCCATATACAATAGTATAGTTGTTTTGCAAACCACCACAAAATGGACATCTAGACTTTTGTCAAAGAGCCAACAGCTGGGTAGCCAACACTTAACTCTCTTTACTCTCGATCATGACTTTTCAGGGAACCTTTACGTTCTTTAAGGATTTCTGGGACAATTCTAGGTTGTTTAGTCTGACTTAACAGAACACAAAAAGAATTTCTGGATTTTTCTACCGCTTAGTTAGCTCTCATAACAGCTTGTATATGACAACACCCCTGTTAATTATTATTTTTGGCTGGGTTACAGAATTACCTTTATGCTTCTCTTTTTTATATGCCTATCAGGATTATGAAGTAAGCAAGGAAGCCATTTCCTTAGTGGAAAGCTCTAAAATTGGGCAGTGTATCTAACATCAAACTCCAGCTCCAAAATCTTTTGATGCATCTTCTGCTGGGGGCAGGTACATGGACAACCCTCATAAGGCTATCACAAATGATTCAAGCTTACTTATTAGGGTCCACACTTCAGTACACCATTTCCTTTTGTTAGCTCAATAAGACTGTAGCATGCATACATGTAAATACTAGGAAGATGGTTCACTTTTCATGTCAGGATTCTTATTTGACTTGCATTAATTGCTTATGCAGTGCACTCTTAACAAAAGTTTTTGTGCTCCACGGCCAGACAATTTTTTTTACATTAATATATACAAGCATTAGAAACGCGGCAAATAAATATAGCTGTTCCTCTAATGCTTTCACTTAATTTTCATGTTATGAAATTGCTTTTTTTCCCCTACAACACAGCTAATTTTGTTTAATTCAGATTATAAAAAGGCTATATACATACACATCATGCTATATACATTATCTATATTTATATAATTATACGATTATATAAATTTAGCAATAGAGACACAGCTGCAATCTCCAAAATGTTCAGAGGCAAAACCTAGGGACAGGTGAAATCTACTTGGAGATTGCACAGGTGCATCAAGAAGGTGTTTTATGATGCCCAGGGAAAATAGTCCAGAAAGCATAAGATTCAGCACAGAAAAAATGAGAGAGAGTATATTTAGATGGCAAAGAAACCAAAAAGCACAGACAAAAAAAAAAAAAAAAAACTAAAAGAAGGTTAGAGAAGACTGAAGTGGCACACCATATTCAATGACAGCTGAGGTTTCCCAAGCAAATGTTGCTCTTGTGGGAATCAAGGGAGTCTTTATTTAACGTATGTTCTTGCATATAACCTACACCTTTTCCCCCAAAACCAGCTGCGGAAAACACTATTCCTTTCTATCCTCACTGCCCAGCATGAGGACCTTAGTCATTATACACCATAAACACTGCACTAAAATCAAGATGATTATGATGATGATGATGCTCATCTCTGTGGTATCTGTGTATACCACAAACATTAACACATCTATCCTGGCAATTCTCCTATGATGCTGTGATGTTGCTCATCAAAAAACGAGCAAAGTCACACATAAAGTCAGCAGAGCAGAATCTTCTGTGTCCCAACCTGATGACATCACCATAAGGGCAGTCCTGTTTTTGTCTGTCTCATTCACCATGCTCTATCTATAATAAATGAGGCATGAATTCTTTAAACCAGCAGTCAGCAAGCTTTTCTGGCTGCAAGCCAGAATGACTCAGCTCAGGTCAGAGGGGGCATGGGTCAGAAGGGGCACCTAGGTGCTGCTGCTCCAGGTCATGGCAATGGGGGGAAGCGCATGCTGCTGTCACTTCTCCCTGTCCCGACATGGGGAAGTATCCACTGTAGCTGTTTTTCCCCACTTACTGCATTGGCTGAACTTCTTGCTGCTCAAGCCCCATGTCTACAGGCTGGATCCAGCCTATGGACCATAGGTTCCACCTCTTGCTCTAGACCCCAAACTAGATCATTACAGGTCAATACTTCAATTCTCAGTTCATTCTATGAACTGAATGAAGCAGAAGTCCTAGTTAAAAAAGAAGAATGATATATGGACATATAATAAACATACATTACATGCAGAAAGAAGCAGAATTAAGGCTGGGCATGCAGCCTTTTTAGTTTGTCATGACTGATTTGGTAGGATTCTACTTTTTCATTCTTCATATTGTTTCAGTGCAGGCATTTTTAATGGAATTCCTTTCATAAAGGCAGAGATACAGAAAGAAAGAGAAAAAAAAAAAGAACAAGCAGAAGTTGTCCAGGGGGTTACTACTGGCTAAATAACAGCAGAATGTTCTGTCCTATGTTTTGCGGGCAACAGGTCAGACCAGAGTTCTCAGATCCCTTATGCATATTCTATTTATGCATGCACAATCATCAGAATGCTGGCAGAGTGTTGAGACTACATTAAAAGAAACAATGAACAGGATGAAAGGGTTTTTTCCCCCCACAAATGCTTACAACCTTCAAAAGTCAAAACCAGTCCAGTATGTCACACAGGGGTGCTACACAGAAATTCTCTGAAGTTGTATTTAAAAGAAAGAAGGCACTACAGTTATTGAAAAATAGTTCACAACACATCTATATCATCCTTCAAAATATATTTTTCACTGTTTATCAGAAAACAAATTAAATCCTTTCTACTCAGGTTCACTAAGTACTGGCTCTTGGGTTGAAATCAAACCTGCCAAACTTCAGCTTGAAATGTAGAAAATTAAAAAAGTCAGGTCATAAGTCACAATTTAGAATGAAAAACACTTACAACTTTAATTACAACAAAGAATCCACCTTTAATAAAAGGAACTAATAATTAAAATAACAAAAAGCAAAGTAAGTACATCACAAAAGCACACAAAAACTTCTGCAAAGCCAGGAAACTCCACAAAAATGACTTTAGCAACTAAATCCAAATAAGAAGTACAGACCAAGGCACGAAGTACAGACCAAGGCACCTTGATTAAGTGTTCCTACAGTACAATATAAAACATTGCGTTTAAAAAGAAACCAAACTCAATCTCAGCCCTCCTTCCAATTCTTACTACATCAGACAGTCAAGCTATCAGTTGCTAAGGAAGTCCCGTGCCTTGCTAACCTGAAACAATATTTCATTTAAAAAAAAAGGCATCAAAAGCTGCACAGCAGTGAGGAGCAATTTATCAATTTCTAGATGCTTGATTTCAATATGCTCTCACACTGTTTTTGCAGAGAAATCAGGCATGTAATTATCTCTATAATCTTATGCTTTACAGGAATATCTACTTTATCCTGGACGGAAACTTCCCAAGGCCAGATCATACTTCTTGTCACTTCTGACCACAGTGGTTAAAACTGCAATCATCATAGTGAAAAAGCCCAAATAGGTAATAAAGGGTTTGATCCAAGTAGAAATAATGGGTGCATGGCAAGTAACAATATTTAAACTCATAGGTAGCCCTTTTTAGAAAGAGTTCTCAAAAATATCTGCTTTACAAATAAAGGGTAATGCATTGGTGTCTTGGAAAAAATTGTCAATAATTGGATTAACATTGAGAGCAATTCTAAAACATTGACATGCCTATTTTCTCAAACTTGCCCAGAAATGGGGCAGGTTAAAGACATGACAGCCAGTAAAAAAAATCATCATCAAGAGGTCCACTCATCATTTGTTGCAAGCACCCTGCCATCCTTAAGGAAGGTCCCAACCACTTCCACACCTCCTCTTACTACTCATGAAGAGCATGGACTCAACCCAAAGATCTCTCCAGTATTCCCCTAGCACTTATGAAGACTTTCTGATAGGAAATGAGGCTGGAAACAGATGGTGCCTTTCTATTGCTGTAAAAAAAGTTTATGACAGTACAAAGAACAAGCAAGGTCAGGGACTCGAGCCTGAATGCACTGGGAACTCCGGTTCTCAAGGCACACATAGATCAAGCCCCTAAAGCCCCCAGAACACCTGCCTAGGTTCTCCCATTTGCAGAAGTGTGCCCTGGGAGCCCCCAAAAGGCATTCCCTGGGCACACGTTATACTGCTATGCAATGACTCTGGACATGCCTCTGTAAATGGGGGAACCTCAGTTTCCTCCCCTACAGACACCAACCACGGGAAACCCCCACCAAGGGGTTCCCCATATGCACTTACTGTGATGCCATATCTCTAGTCAGGACACACCTCTGCAAATGAGGCTATCCTGAAGTTCCCCCATTTGCAGAGATGTGGCCCTTGTCAGGGAACAACAAGGCAACCCAGAGAATCCTCTGCAGGTGCACATCTGCAAGTAAGGAAACCTGGAGTTCCCTTGCAGATCCACCTCATTTGGCAACGTCTGTTTATAAATTGAGGGCACACCTACATGAGACTTTATCGTGCAATAGAGCAAATCACTGCATAGTAAGAATCACTGTCTACCCATGCAGACTTTTACTGCACAGTGATTTGCTCTACTCAGCAGTTAATTTGCTATCTGCAAGTGCAACTAGCAAACAAACTGCTGAATAATTACTGCACAGTAACACATGTAGATGGCTGACCAGGAACAATTTGCTCCTGGTCAGCCAGGCAGCAGGAGATTGCTTCCTGTCCCCAGGAGTTGCCTGCTGCTGGGGTTAGCTCTGTCACCGGAGCCTGAGTGGGGACAAATGTCCCCCTGCTCCAGCAACAGGGAACTATCTGCACTGGAGGCAGCCCAGCATCCCGCCATACTCTCTGGGCTGGGTAGGACTTTCTGCTCTACTCCAGAGCTGGCCCCTCCCTTCTGCTCCCTGGCTGGAGCTTGCCACAAACTTCCAGGCACAGAGCATCTGCCTGGCTCCTCCCTGCTAAACAGGGATTATTCCCCCCTCCCCTCTGCCTTACACAAACACCTCAGCATTAGCTAGAAGACCACACACTGGCTAAGGTACCTGCTGTAGGAGAGGACAGAGGCAGACAGGCTTTTTGGAGCTAATCAACAGGTAGTTTAATACCCTTCCTCACAAGAGAAAGTTCTTTGGGTGAATCTGGTATCTTTTAATAGACCAACTATATTTATTATATAGTTGGGGGAAAATTTATTAGCAAGCTTTTGGGTTTAAAAACCCACAAGAAAACCACTCTCTCTCCACTCTCTCAGTTCTAATCCTCAAAGGAAACTTACAAAACACTTCTCAGAGATGAGCCTATGAACTTCACTTCATCAACCTCCTAGATACAAAAAATCATGGACTAAATATTTTTACTGGATTTATGACGCATTATAACCTGCCTGCCACTGGACTCCCCACGTACCTCTCCACCACTTAACTGCTACAATTCATCCCCATTCTCCCACACACACAGCCTGTCTCTCACTCAGTGACTCCTCAGTTTACATCTTCACAGGCTGCTTGTCTTGCATGCATACAAGCCTAGCCTCTGGCTTCTTTACTATTCATTCCATTCAAGAAGAGCACACACCAACTGCAGAGACTTCCTTAGCTTGATGAAGGGTTTTTAAACCCAAAAGCTGGCTAAATTTGTTTTCCAACTATTTAAGGTGGTCTAATTAAAGGTATCAGATTCAGTCACAGAACCTTGTCCTTAGACCAACACAGCTACAACCTACAGCCCTGCTTCCTTGGAAGAGCTGTTTAAGAAGAGTTCCATTAATTAATGGAGAGAAGCTTTGTTTTCTTAATGAGCTGATAAACACTGAGTTATGGGTGATAAACATTCCCTGCTGGGCAGCTCGGGGGGGGGGGGGGGGGGGGGGGGGGGGGGGGGGGGGGGGGGGGGGAATAATCAGAGCATCCTGTCAGGGCCTAGCCATGCCCTGCCTCAGCAATTCCCTGTGGAAGCAAAGGGAGAGCTGCTCTACCACCCCCCAACTTCTAGCCTGGGCCACTGCAGGCACATCTCTGCATTTCTGGTACGTCTGTCTGGGTTACAAATGGATTTAGCCTAGGCAGGTTGCACTAACCTGCAAAGACTGAATCAATTCAGGCTCAGTCTTTTTGAATATCTGTCCCTACGCTGGAAGGGAATCAAAGACCTATATACCCTCCAGAGCCAGACACAGGCATGCATGAATCAGGCAGCCACCCAGGGCCTGGACAGAAAGGGGGCCCAAAAATGGCAAGTTTTTTCTGTTGTCCAATTATTATCATCATTTTCTCTGGCTAAGCTGGGCCCAATAGTAAAAGTTCACCCAGAGCCACCAGGAGTCTTGGTACAGTAGTTATACCCTCACAGAAAATTATTCAACAACTGGGAAAATTTGCCTGTTTTACCTAGCTGAGTATCCAGAACTCTCATTATTAGGCGAGTGACCTGAAGATCATACAATGAAGATCTTTATGATGAGGTTGAAGAGATAAATTCAGTAGGACTCAACTCTTTTAAATTACAAGCTTCAGAAAAGAGCCACAAATGAGAGAAAGGATAAACCCTTCTTCTAAAGATGAACTAGAAGTGATGCAGTCAAGGTACAACAGAAATAAGCTAAAAGAAGTGTTAAATGATATACAAGGCCTTTACTGTAAGCTTATGACTTAAGCTTAATGTTTAAACCTAAAGTCCTAGAAACTGTATTGTAGGACCTTCAATAGCAAAAAAAGATGCAACATAATATTTAACTCTTTAATTTTTCCCCTCCTAACTTCTGTGAAGGAAGGGTTTCAAAAGTGCCAAAGGGTGTCTGTACATGAGTGCAGAGGCTGCTCTGATGCACTGTAATTACAGAGCATCGGAGCAGACTGGATTAATCAGGCTGCTGGAGTGTGGCAATTACTGTGCTCCAGCAGCCTCCTGCATCTCATATATTAGCATTCCCATAATTCACAATGGTGGCTCATCTGATGAGCTATAGTTCAAGTGCCACCCTCCCCCCCCCCCCAATTTTGAAGCATGGGGAAGCTGATACATGAGATGCTACGGTACTTGGAATAGAGCTGCTCTAATTAAAGCACACGTCATCCCCCCCCAGCATATGTAAACGTGCCCAATGGATTTGGAAGCATCTCCCCTCTGGAAGGGTAATGGGACTTTAAAATTTTAAAACAGTGTGATGGTGCATATATTTCTTTACTACATATAATTTTCTTCTGGTCTGACTAAAAAATATGAACATTAGAACTACTATCCAAATTCTTTTCTTTTAAAAATTGATGCTGCCAACTCCGTGCCAAACTATTATATCACCAAAGCATTTATATTTTTCCTCACTGCAATCTTACCCACACCTTACTCACCGTGCTCTTTTAAGTATTCATTTTTAATAAATGGTGGTTATTCAGATAGGCTTACATGCCTCTTTTGATACAAGCAATGTGTATTCTCTATGCTTAAAGGACGGTTTAAACTTTAAAGCCATGTCACATTTTCAGTTTTCTACACTTCTTAATTCTCTCTCAAAATAATTCTGCCTTTTGGTTTCATATATTTTGACCATCCAATGGCTTTAGGAGTTGCATGCTGAACTCAAGAGAAGGGAATATTTCGCACCTTGGTGTGGCCAGAGAAAAATTAACCATGTCTAACAGATCAAGACAAATATCAATAAATAGGGTTTTTTTCTTTAAAAGAAAAAAAAAAAAAGCTACAACTATAAATACTATGAACAAGAACATGAAAAGGTAGAAAAAAATGAAAGACAACCTGTTCTTTGATTGTTAAATAGTTACTAAGTTCCAGCAATTCTTATCATGTGTATAAGTGATGAACACCAGGAAATAAGCATAAGTATTATAAGTCTGTGTCAGAGCCTTTAACATTTAAAATCTTCACAAATATCACTCTTCCCAGAAATATTTGCGTCTCTGTTCTTTTAAAAATATTTATGCTTTAAATGACAGCAAATCTCTCTCCCAAGGCTTTCTGTTTCATTTTCTGTATCTTTTGAACATTTCTATTCAGTCCTGAATTTTACAGCTTGCATATTTGAAAATGTTAGAATCTAACAATACACCTTTCTATTCTTCCCTCTCACTTTGAAAATGAGCAGCAATACTAGGAACATCTCCTGAACATTTCCTTACAGGACTTGAAGTGGTCTAACTATGTTATGATTACTCTTTCATTGTTGGCTGTGAAATAAAAATCCAAAACAGGAAACTTCATTTATCTCAACTGAGTTAACAACAAGAAAGCATGCAGTTATGTTTAGGTGCTCATTAGCAAAAAGCACAGACATACAAACATTTTCGTACACAAAACCTCTTTTACCAGCATCAGATATAGAATATTTTCTGCATTTGTCACCTTTCAAAACTGAGTTTCCAGCACGCTTCTTGTTATACACAATTAGCTCCATGCCAGGGTATGGTACATTTTGTAATAAATCCTTTGACCACATTTGCTGCGGGCCTGGCAGCTATGGAAAGGCTCTATTCATTAAGACAGTAACCAAGCCACAGAACTCACCGCACAGCACAGCTCACTTGTAGAATTCCAACATGCTACAAATTTCAACAGCCATCACTCCCTCCCTTCTTGTTTGAAAAAGCCTGACATATGACTGTGATTAAGTAGGATATGAAAATGCACCAATCAACTTTTCTCTTTTTCATGCTTCACCACCCCCCCTCCCCAGCTCTCCTCCCCCCCAAAACCCCCAAATTCCCCTCCTCTCAGAACTTTACATATTAGGTAAGAACCAGGGTTTCGCCTGCATTAAAACAGTAACCATTTGTTACATGCAGGAAGACTGTGTCTGCTTCTCATGTTTCTTCAGTGTTGGAACACTAACATTATGGTACAATATAAAGCTAGCTCTAGGCTGGGAAAGTTCTCTGTGAGGCACATAAGAAGAACAGCAGCAGGAGCAACCACTGGCCATGTGGCCATGTGTTCACAGACAAAGCAAACAGACAAATCTTACATTTTTCCAGCTGCTGCTTTCCAGAAATCCAACAGTTACCACCACGGAAGCCAGTGGAGAGAGGCAGTATGAGCACAGAGAAGTGCGTTTCAGAATTCTGTTAAAGAAAGTAAGGAAATGACAATCTTTGCCTATATGTGATATTTGGGGGGGAGAGCTTATGTAGCAAAGTCATTACCTTGCAGGCCATACTGAGAAAATCCAGCCCTGGTGCCAAAGGATTAATAAAGCAGCAGACAGCTAGTGACCTCTATAAAGCAGTCGGATTTTATCATGAATATATTTCAAAGTATCTGGTAGCATCAATGAGACTGAGTGTTTTCTGTTATTACTGAGGGATAGCTAAATGTTGGGAAAAAAACCCTAAACTTGAATTCCAACATTCTCCCATCATTTGAATCCCATCAAACCTTCAGGTTTCAGGACTGCTCAGTTAAGGAGACATCTAGAAGGTGACTGCATCCCCCAAAGCAGCAGCAGGCACTGGAGGCACATTGCCAGGGCAGAGGGGGGTGAGAAGCGGCAAGATCCCTGTAAAGCCTCATGTCCTTAGCTGCACTAGGTTGGGCCTGCAGGGTGGCAGAGGCCCTAGAGGAACAAAGCAGGGCAAGAGCCCATGCCCACAATCTGCGCCTGCCCCGTGTACAGATGTAGGGGACGCAGATCTCCCCCCCCCCACCCCCGAAGTACATGCCGTAGCAGGGAGCCAGCCCTCCCGCTCCCCCAGATGAGCCATCCGTGGCCCTGTCCAGCTCTTCACTGGGGCCCTACAGCCACTCATTGAGGCCCCAAGCCCCAAGCACTGTCTGGCTGGGCAGCAGCCCCAGCCCTGCCAAGCTCCCTCCCTACAGGGGCCTCAGTCCCCCTCTCCCCTCCACTTACATGGTGGAGCTGCTCCGCAGGCTCCAGGGGCCATGTGCATGTATGGTATATGCATGTGGCACCCCTCGTCTCGCAGCCTTCCGTCCACTCCCTCCGAGCTCCCTGCAGGCTGGAGCTCACATTCAAGTCCCTCACCCCATTTTTCCCATAAGTCTTTTGTCTTACCAACCATGGTTTTGCCAACCACGGGAACTTTCAGAAACCTAACCCCTGCGGTTGGCGAGGGAAACCTGTACAGCAATGGGCAAGTGTAAGATGGTGGAGTCCCCACCAACTCCAAACAAAAGAAGTGTACCTACAGAACCAGGGAAGAAATCAAGGGGAGACCTTTTATTAATAAAAGGTTTAGTAACTAACAAGTAGCCAGCGTATATCATAGATAATGGAAAGAAAATATGCTACTGAGCCCCCTACTTAATAAAGAATGCCGCTGCATTCCATAGTAGCCCACGGTAACTTAAGTACCTAGACAGATGTCAAGTATATACCCATGGAGTACACTGGCAATGAAGTGAATGTTGTTGGCTAGATCCACATCAGAGAAAAACACTGCAGTCAGTCTTCTAGTCAGGAATGCAGTGTCATTCTTGGACATTACTCTTATATGATCACAATATAGTGACTTTTAATATTAAAACCACCTCCAAAATGTGCATCATTTAAAAAAATATCATAGGCACACACTTATAATAAAAGGGAGAGGCATCAGCTTGAGCTCAGTTTCCAATTGTTTCCTCCAACCCACCAGCACTAATCATCCTTCTTAGTCCTGAAGAAACTGAGCTTCAGGCTTAAAATCTGGTAACTGAAAGCTAAAACTAAACTAATTCATGCTGGAAATAAAGACACGCATTTTATTTTTGTTGGGAGCAAATTAATTCCTAGAACAGATTACCTAGGACTGATTTCATAGATTTCATAGACATGAGGTAAATTCTCCATCACTGAGACTTTATATCAAGAATACACATCTAAAAAGTATTGCTTCAGGCAACAAATTGCTCGGCTACATGCAGGAATCACTGTGTAAAAGCTGCTAGCTACATTATACAGAGGTCAGGTAAGACAATGTTCCTTTCTGCACTTGAATCCTCCTACAACCACTTCTGGTTGTTCTCTTCATGGAAAGAATGGAGCCATCCAAGTGTTCCCCAATCCATTTATGATCAATGGTACGGATGGGTTGCTGTTAGGTCTAAATATCAGAGCATACACATTCCACACTGCCAAGTCACTTGCTGTGACAGAGTGAAAAATGACCAAATTCGCTATTTTATTTCCTATTTTCTTATTATATTGCCAAGAGCCAGTGAAAAATATCAGAAATTTCAGTTTTTAGATTTCCTCGCCACTTTCATAGGATCTGTCATTAAACAAATAAAAGCCTTCTTTTAAAAATAATGGATCAACTATTCATACTACAAAAATTAGTCTTTAGGACAATGGAATAGAATACAAATGGAATCTTCCTGTTTTTAGTGTTCACTACTACTATCTTTTCTTTTATTTCACTATATACTCTACTTTGTTTTAATTTTGCATATATTTGTAGAATCAATAATCTGATTGTACAGTTTTAGCAAAAAAGTGTAAGTTATAAAATGTTATTTTATAGCATATAATTTTTATTGCTCATTTTATTGTATTGCTTTGATGAAAGCTGTAAACAAACTACCACTACTCTCAGTAGAATGCCTAGTGGCAAAAAATAGCAGCAGTAGGATATTTACTATTCACCCAAATGACAAATCAAATGTAAAAGATTAGCTGAAAAATATTTCAACAGCTATCAAACGATTGATTAAATCAGGGCTGTCCAACTAGGAGCCCATGGGCCACATGTGGCCTGCAAGGAATTACCATAGGGCCCCTGGGCCCCACCTAGCTGCTGCTGCCCCTATTGCTCTAGCTGCAGCAGTAAGTAGGGTCTTAGGGCTCCCTCCACTTCCCCCAGCTTCTGCTACATGCTCCCACTGTGGGGGGGGGAGGGGGGGGAGCGCAGCCAAAGGAGCAAGCAGCCCAAAGTGTCCATGCAGTTACAAGAGAACTCACAGGGGCTTAGGAGAGACACTCAAAAAGCCTGAGCCTGAATTGATTGAATCTGGTTAGGATAAATCAGTTTTGTAATCAGACAGACATCCCAGAAATGCAGCCACATGCCTTCAGTGGCTCAGGCTAGAAGCTGGGGGGTCACTAGAACAGCCTTCCCTTGCACAAAGCTGAGGGAGGGCGTGGTCAGCCCCTTCCCTCCCCCGCAGGACACTGATACCACATGCTGGCTACAATCTGTGCTGTGGGAGACAGAAGGAAGGGATCGCTGCTTACGCAGTGAGGGTGAGAGAGGAAAGGGAGCACAGAGAAGCCAGGCAGACCCTGCTGTGCCTGCAAGCCTCTGTAGGAACTCCAGCCAGGGAGCAGAGGGGATGGGCTGGCTTTGCTGTGGAGCAGAGAGCCTCGTCCAGCCCAGAGAGCATGGTGGGATGCTGGGGGTGCCTGGTTTAGCTTAAACCAGAAAAGCATCTGGGACAGACATTGCATAAACCAGTTTGTGCCAAATCAGTTAAGTCTAGTATTACATTCAGTCAGGTTGATCTAAAACCTGCTTCAGCCATTTTCAAATTAGTCTATGTGCACTGAACATCTATTCTGTTACAAGTTTAAACAAGTTTCTGATCACTTAAACCAGTTTATGTGCAATGTCTGTCCCTAGCCAGGGATCTGAAGGCGAGGTGGGGTGCCATGCTTTATGAAAGAGTACTTGCCTGCCTGTGCATAGTGCACCAGGGTGGAGGAGTGCCCACCTGTGCATGCAGTGCAGCATGGTAGAGTGCCCACCTACACACACGTGTATGGGTCATACCCCAGAGTCCAGCCCCCTGCCCAAGGGGGTCATGGCACAGCTGAGACACAGATCCTGTCACAGGCCCACAAAGCCCATAGCTCTGACATCCAAAGGCATGCAGCCATCTGGACTGTCCTGGTTTACAACATTAGAATATGAGCTGAAAACATGGCTTAAGTATTAAAGGTGACCAAGACAGAGCAATTACTTCAGCACTGATCAAAAAACAGGAATCACTACAGTTGTTTTATCATCTACTATTAACCTTGCTTTTTATTATTTCGGTTGTTTTTTGAAAAAAAAATACAGGCCTGGCCACTGAAGAAGTGTCTTGTTTGTTTGTCTTACTGAAATATATGACTGGTACCAGAGACAAGCTTTAACCAAGATGTAAATCTACCTGAAGGTGAAATCTATCAAGTTTTATAAATGTGTACACTTAACTTTTACCCAAGCATTAGCCACAAAGATATATGCATCTATCCACACACACACACACGAACACATAAGAGTTTCTAATACATTGATACACTTTGTAAGAGGCAGAAATGAAGGATGATAGATCTTGCTCTCCTTTCCAATGAGCTAATACAAGAGAATGCCATAGATATAATTATGATGCCCCTCTGTGTTTCTGTTAAGTTCTTGTGAAACCAAAACTTCGGTATATTCTAGAGTGTCTGTGTGATGTTCTGCAGCTGGAAGATATAAGCTTTCCTAAACACTGAGAGCTCTAAAGTGACCTTGCAGCCTTCATCTTTTTGTACCCAGACAGGGATACTTTTGTTAGCCAATATTGTGTTTATCTTTTCTATAAAGTAGGCCTGCCTGAACATTGATGCGGCCTATTTATGATCATATCATAAACAGATTCTTCAGAAACCTCTCCTGTAATCTGACTCATGTTTACGGACTGATGGTCAGTATTACTCTGAAGGGCTATTGTGCAAATCCTCCATTGGTGGTTGCTACATAGTTAAAAGAGGCTGAAAGCAGAAAACCAAAACATCTTTGTCCAAAATGTAATGACCCAAGGTCTGACCCTGTAATCTTTACTGGAGCAAAACTTCCTGCTAAGGTTATAAGCTGAATCAATGAACAAGCAAGCTTGTATAAGCATCGGTTAGATGTTTTCTCAGGTAAGGACAGTTCTTTTAAACAGCCTGCAAGAAATATCTTTGCAAAACCATTACCATCAGACATCAAGCCTCATCTGTGAAGAACTAAGTTAATTTAAGTACGTGCATTTATTGATATGGAAAGGTTTGATGAGCATGTAATACAATTGAGGCTTTACACTATCACTTCTTCCAAACAAACCTGACCAGAGCACAAAAGAGCCAATTCTCCCCTATGCTGTATGGCAGGAATTCAGGCTCACTTGGTAATTTTTTTTTTTCAGCTTGTCCAGTGATATTTATTTTCTCCCAACACTGTCATCTCTGTCCTGCCTCACTTTTTCCAAATTTGATTCTCATGAAAACTATCCTTTCCTTTCAATATATGTGTGTTGTGTCTAAGTGTAAACAAGTGTTTGGAAGACCCCTCTCAGATTATGTGACTTATTCCTAGTAATACAGAGACCCAGATATATCTGGAAAGAAAAGCCCTTAAAACAAACTTAGTGAGCATCATAAGAGACTGTTTACAACCTTATTAGCTGTTTGTAAATTTATTTAAAAGTCGCATATAATTTCAAAACCCAAGGCATTCTGGAAACAGTTTTCCAGATCTCCATGTTTGCTACCTCTGATTGCTTACAACTACCATTTTTATTTTAAAACAGTGGTATTTAAGTTGGTGTTCCAAATCAGAGCAAAAGCTAACTGGACTCTCTGGCAACTGTTGTTCTTTTTTATAAGACACCCTAACCAGAGGATTCCTGCAATGCTGTGACTCTTCAGGTAGACAGTTTAGCCAATATTTACAATTGTGAATGTTTTGTATTTCCAAGCAAGTAGAACATGCTACATGGCCTCAAATGCCCAAAACTAAGAACTTCTGTAAAAATTTGATTACATTGTCACTTGGGTTTTTAAAAAGGTGGTGATAATTTTTTTCCTAAGTATACCACTTGAATGTTTCAATTTTAATATACTCACAGTACTGCATTTTCTCCCATATGACATGCCTCTAAATAAGACAAGCACCTTGATTCTGGAAGTTGAAATAAAGAATAAAATATCTTTATTTAAAAATACCGAGTGGCAGGGAAGAGTGGGGATCAAAAACTATTGCCTGCTCAGTTAACTCTCTAGCTACAGGATGTGGTGCCTACCCAACTCAAGAAGAGGTGCTGGGTAGTTCAGCTCCAGGAAGACTGAACCCTCTGCTGACACTGTTGGCTAAGCTGAATTGCCAGGTTCCGTCACTCAGAGTTGGTTTGAAATCTCACTTGTCAGCACAGCATTCTAACCACCACACTACAGATCAGCCATGATTCACTGGCCTGTGGCATGGTGGCTAGAGTACAATCCTGGAAAGTCAGGCCCCCACGTTCAAACCCCTCTGGGTAAGGGAAGGGGGACAGAAGTCAGCTCCTTGGGCTTCCCAGTTGAGTGCCCTAGCTACTGAATTATTTTGGGAAGAACTCATATGTTTTGTTTCCAAAGCATATGAATAGTCTGGGCATGCATATAGGAATGAGTATACAGGAACAAAATTACCATTTGTAAGTGGCATTTTGAGAAATTAGACAAGCACAGAGACAACCTAAATCTAGGCATTGTATTTTGCTCCTCAGTGTCACCCAAAATGCCTAATTCTCCTCTAACACAGGAGCAAATTCAGAAGTAATGTAATTTAAAAGGGTGGAATTATACCAGTATATGGCTGGTCAAAGAAAAAGTGAATCCATTTATGCATACATAAGCAACCCAGTTATGCATACACAAGCAACCTTATATGGATACACTTAAAAGTTATGCCTGGTTTTGCAGATTATACATTTTTCAGAAACATTTCTTACTATACCTAAAATGGACCATTCTGCTGAAGTGTGTAGTGACGCTGCCACTCTATAAGTGGAAAGCAAAACTACTCCCAGGGCAATACTGAAAATAGACATTATGCAAGGCCTTCAGGTCAATGAAATTTTACAGCATCTGTTAAATTAAAGTTTGCCTGGTTATTAAAGTTTGTCAAAAAGTAAATAGAATTATAAATTAAATGATTTTTATGGCCCCTGGCAGCCTCAATTAAAGGCATGGCAGGATCTGATGTGTGATCCCAAAAGTCATGCCCTCCACCATGCTATACCTGGCATGGCAAGAAGCACAACTGTGGGATCAGAGATGAGATCTCAATTGAGCTATATACTGCTGGTGCAGAGGGGACCCAGGACAGCCATTCCCAGTCTTGGGGATGCATCAGAGTCCTTGGCTCCAATGTGGCCCCATGGCTACAAGCCGCAATCAACTAACTACTGCTCCCAGGCTTGGGACCACAGACCCAAAGTGATCAGGGCTCTGAGCCTCAGGAGCACTCTGGAGTCAAAGTCTTCCAATTGCCCCAAGGAAGGTAGGGAGCCCCATTAAGCTGATACCTAGCGTTACATTCAATATAAGGTATGATGGTAAGCAGCCACAAAGTTATGATACATTTTGTGTAATAACTTTGTGGCTCATTCCTTGTTTTATTGTGCCATCAAATGCATTAATGTATGGCCGGTTAACTGTTAATCATGTCTTAAATGTAACGTGTGCCAGGGCCTATATGTATGAAGTTGTCTCACTAATATATCTTTATTAAATGCAAGACACTATTCCTGTGAACCATTACCACAACTAAAATGTTACTATTCTTTACATATAAGATGTGCAAAGGACCTTGAAGATTTTATATCGTATCCAGCAAAACAATTACTACAGTTATACTAGTGCTTTGTGTGTAAAATTAGGTATTTTAATTTGTCTATGAACCGAAAACTGAAGTAAGTTTATTGTTACCTGTATTCTGAGGGTGAAAACAGACATTGCTTTTGGGCTGCCATTTTATGACAGAACAAAGGCCAAACAAACAGATGTCCATAACCTTGCTGTGCCACAAAACACCCAATGTGTGTGACCATGACACAGATGGTATCAGTTTGTGCCCCTCTATTGCTGCAGACACCTGTTAGTTTATGGTGGGAGTGCACAGTCAGCATAAAGCTGCCTGCACTCTCTAGCCACCTTGGGTAGGCACTCCCAGGGCTCAAGAGTAGGGTGGCCACTTACCCATCCCCAGAATACAGGATATCCTCTTGGTGGGGAGGAGGCAGGCAGGGTGGACCACAAAAAATGTCACCTCCCTCCATGGCTTGCTCAGAACCCTCTTTCTCCTGGCTGTGCACCACACCACCTCTAAGCACAGACAACAGACTCGTGAGAACCAACTATTGACATTATTTCCACCAGTGAACTAAGCAATGGGACTTTTTACAATCTGTTCCTCATTCAGAAGTGGGCAGGGAACAAAGGGTTTAAAAACAGGATGGTCCAGTATAAAACACAACCAATAACCAGCCTACTCAAGAAGCTCGACCCTACATGCCCTGGAAACTCCTGTGCAGGATCCTGTCCCTCAAACCCCAGGAATGCCAGAGCACTCCTCTGTAAGAAGGTAACCATGTCCTCCCCTTCTTAGAGACGCACCTTTGAGATTTTTCTGGGGCATCTCTGTAAGAAGGGAATGCCAGGGTTCCCTGCTTAGAAAATCATGCCCTGGGGAATGTCTGAGGTGTTTTCTCAGTCAGCAGGGAACCCATCATCGATTGTCCCACAGAATCAGGCCTGATAGTGGGACAATGGGCAAAATGCATTTGACTCAAGGAAGCAGATCAGCTGTAGAGCCTGTGTTGTCTATATATTAAAGTGAAATATGCATAATAAGCATATGCAAAACTTTATGCATTTTTAAATATTTTAAGGTTATGTGCTGGCTCATTTTTAAAACCGTAATATTTTGTGTTTCTTTTGTGAACGTTTATGTTATGGCAGCAACTTTAAAATGAGCAAATATTTTTCTATTCAATAACAAAGGCAGTGCTGTCCTTCAGTCTTATCAAATGACATGACAGTTTCTGTATTAAAAGTATTGAACTAATCTGCAATTATTTTAATTTAATTTACCAGTTATTCAACTAGTATTAATCAAATACTTTTTTATCCAAATGAATAAATAAATAAATAAAAAGTCTGGGATAAATAATATATTAAACATTCATTCTCCATTTACCTCAGCCATTATTCACAACATTTAAGCCTAAACTTCTACATTTAATTGATTATTACAAAACAGTAACATTTGGTAGTGGTATAAAACTTGACAACAAGACAATACTGCAAAATCCATGCTCCAGTGAAGTATAGAAACAAATTTTAAAAAAAGAAAACAAACACAAACTAATGCCAGTCTTTCTTTAATCCCTCCAAAGCTCTCCGCCCTTTTCGATTGAAGGCACCACTAGGAAAATGCCAGCTCTTAATTTTCACTCATTTTTTACTATGAAAATGCAATAAGTTAATTTTCCTGTCTCTCAGAACTCAGAAAGAACACAACAGCTCAGTGTTTTTGACACTACAGATTCCTTTTTGAAACCTCTGGGTTTTATCTTGCACATCATGTAAAGGTGCTTGCACAGCTGACAGTACTGATATTTAGCAGCACTCAGGGACACCCTTAAAAGTTTCTCAGGACACCCTGGCTGAGAACCACTGCTTTAAAGTAACCACAGAGAACAAAAACAAGAACATAAAATGTGGCTGACCCTTTACAACTATATATGATATGAAATACTAAACTAAAATAACGAAACTCAAAAAAAAAAAAAATTAAACTGAACTTTAAAAATCCTAAATTGATATTGTCACCAGTTGAACCATTTTAAACCAGTTGCGCTCAACCTTTTTATACAAGTGGGCCTAACCTTAAAATCAGAAATAAACTATGAGCTGCACAGAAAAGCCATACCAGATTTCCACATGGACAGCGACATTTTGCATGGCACCAACCAGAGCCCACACTGATATGCCAATCAGGCAGGTACACGGTGGTAGACATCTAGCCCGCAGTGTGTAGGTTAAGCACTACTGGCTCAAACTAACATGGACTGGTGTCACACATTCAACTTAATATTTACTAAGTGCAGTTAAAATGCAAGCAGACACACGTTCAAGAATTTTAGCCATGTTTGTGCCTCTGTGGTACTGCAAATTTGCTCCTTTTCAGGGAAGTGTTATCTCCTAACATATACTAACTGTAACAGTTCACTACACTCCAATTATTTGCAACTGTAGCATGGGAACATGTAACAAGGCCCTAACTATGACCATGGACAGGCGTTATATTCGTACCGAGAAATATGTCCTTTTCCTGGTACAGGGATTTGTTGCAGTAAAATCAGTGATTCCACCTCAAGCTCTTTCAAATAGCAACTTCACCAGTGAACCAAGTTTTCTAGCACCAAATGCAATGCCCATTTCACTTTCTTGTAGCATGATGGTAGTCCCTAGCACCTCCCATATCCCAAAGTTCTCCACTCTCCCTCCTTCTACTCCAAGGGGAAGGGAGAGAGAGCATCTGGTTCCCTCCTAGCGTGTCAAGGGCAAGCTGTCAGAAAGCACTGCAAGGATCTTCCTGCTATGGCTGCTTAAACAGCCTCAGCTCTCTCCGCAATTGATTCCCACCATGCCTTTGAACAGTCCAGGGACCAACAGCAACAAGCAGTGACAGGAATTCTCCCTTCCCCATAGCCAATCAGCATATACGATCTAATTTTAATGAATTATGGACCAGATGCATACTGAACATCATCTTTATCTTCTCCGTGAGATCCTCTAGTTTTGGACAGACCATTTAAAAACAATACAAAAAGATATTCTTACAGGAAATTTACGTATCTAAAAGCAGCAAATAAAGAGAATCACAACTGTAACTTTAGCCAAAGTACAATAAAAATTCTGCAGTTACTGTCTTTACAGGACTAATCCCAGAAAGGAAGCTAGAAGAGTGATCAGACAACAAGCACGGAAACATTCTTTTGGGGAGAAATTCATCCATTGTAACAAGGAGCATGGCGCTCCTGTTATTTTGAGAGAGAGTGAGTGTAAGTACAGCAACTAGACCCAAGCAGCTAAACAGGGGCCAGTTGTAGAAAGGGAAGCAGAAAGGAAATACTGCTGCCTAGACAATAAGCTGCCCAGCAAGGTAAAACGAAGCACCTGTAGCAAGTCAAGGGAAGGCTGCCCAGAACAAGTTGGCTGCCAGAGAAGCCAGCCAGGAACCAAAGGCTAGGGATTGCCTATTGAAAGGCTACTTGCTCTGCAGTAGTGCAACAGGGAAGAGCTCTGCTATAGGGAAGAGCTGCCTTGGATATCAGCAGTAAGGCCCTCATGAGAAATCCCTGCAGGTGGCTGGGGGAGTTACCAGACCAGAAAGAGGTAGGGCTTGGGCACCATATAAATCCAGTGCCTGAGCCAGGACAGGCAGGCAGACCATGGAAAGAGAGAAAACAAATCAATACCACTACTGGGACCTACGAAGGAAGGAGCTCCAGAACAGGAGAGATGCAGAGGAGCTCCTGATAGACACTTGAGCTACCTTATGCCAGGTAGGTAGGATGCTACCAACTTAAAGGAACACGTGATTCAGGGTAGGGAGAAGTTATATGAGGAGTCAGCTGAGAAGCTGCTGTTTGGGTGAAGGCACAGTGAGGAATCTGTGTTATAGGCAAGAGGGCATACTCTTTTGTTAGTTATAACCAGTGGTTTGGGTTAGGAATAGCAGGGGTGGTAGGAGGTCCCACTAGTGCCAGAGAGGTACGAGGCCTCTCAGCCTGCTGGCAGCAGGGAGCCAACTGTGGCATAGCCCAAGAGGACAGAAACCAGGCCAAGGGCCCAGAGAATGAGAGAAACAGACAGAGACAGAGAGACATGGAGATACGGTCAAGGACCCCGTGCCCAAGAGGGACAGAGACACAACCAAGGACACAATGCCTGAGAGAGGCAGAGCCAGGGTCAGGGACCCATAACCCAAGAGGAGCAGAGACTAGAGCCTTGGAGCCCAGCAGAGACTGACTAGGGCATAAGCCCGCCATGGTATAAGATTAGACTGGGGCCGAGTGCTCGCTAAGCTGATTTCATAGATTTCATAGACATTAGGGCTGGAAGGGACCTCAGGAGATCATCGAGTCCAGCCCCCTGCCCAAAGGGCAGGAAGTCAGCTGGGGTCATAGGATCCCAGCAAGATAAGCATCCCATTTACTCTTGAAGGTGTTCAATGTAGGCGCTTGAACCACCTCCGCTGGCAGACTGTTCCAGACCTTGGGGGCTCGGACAGGAAAGAAATTCTTCCTTATGTCCAGCCTGAAACAGTCTTGCAGGAGTTTGTGACCGTTCAACCTCGTTATCCCTTGGGGCGCTCTGGTGAACAGATGTTCCCCCAGATCCTGGTGGTAACCCCTGATAAACTTGTAGGTGGCCATCAGATCACCCCTGAGCCTGCGCTTTTCCAGGCTAAAGAGTCCCATGGCTCTCAGCCTGTCATCGTAAGATCTGTTTTCCTGACCTCTGATCATGCGCGTGGCTCTCCTCTGGACTCTCTCAAGCTTCTCCACATCCTTTTTGAATTGTGGAGCCCAAAACTGGACGCAATACTCCAGCTGCGGCCTCACCAAGGCCGAGTACAAGGGGAGAATGACATCCCGGGATTTCCTCGAGAAGCATCTATGGATGCAAGCCAGCGTTTTGGTCGCTTTACTAGCCGCAGCATCGCATTGCTCATGTTCATCTTGTGGTCAATGATGACCCCCAAGTCTTTTTCTTCTGTAGTGCTAACCAACGTAGCACTGCCGAGCCTATAAGGGTGCTGCAGGTTTTTCCTCCCAAGGTGGAGAACCTTGCATTTTTTGGTGTTAAACACCATCAGGTTCTCGTCTGCCCATTTGCTGAGCTTGTCCAGGTCAGCCTGGATCACCCGCCTATCTTCTGGCATGGATGCTTTGCCCCAAAGTTTGGTGTCATCGGCAAACTTGGCCAGTCCACTCCTGACTCCAATGTCCACATCATTAATGAAGATGTTGAACAGGATGGGTCCCAGGACAGAGCCTTGAGGGACCCCACTGGTCACAGGGCACCACGATGAGTGACTGCCATCAATTACAACCCTCCGGGTCCGACCACGAAGCCAAATTTCCCAGCCAGCGGATCGTGGTGGAGCCAAAGCCACAACTGGCCAGTTTGGCCAAGAGGTGATCATGGGATACCAGATCAAAGGCTTTTTTGAAGTCAAGATATATGACATCAATCTCTTCTCCCTTGTCCAGGTGATAGGTCACCTGGTCATAGAAGGAAATGAGATTGGTCAAACAAGACCCACCCGCAACAAACCCATGCTGGCTGTCCCTTAGAATGTTAGCCTGGGCCAGTCCCTCAAGGATGGCCTCCTTAATAAACTTTTCTAAGATCTTCCCCAGGATAGAAGTCAGGCTAATGGGCCTGTAGTTAGCCGGATCCACTCTCCTCCCTTTCTTGAAGATCGGCACCACATTGGCCTTCTTCCAGTCTTCGGGCACTACACCAGAGCGCCAGGAGTTTTCAAAGATCTGTGCCAGGGGCTGGGCTATGACGCTCGCCAGCTCCTTGAGCACCCTGGGGTGCAGGTTGTCAGGGCCAGCTGACTTGAAGGTATCCAGCTTCTCAAGGTGTTCCTTCACGAGGTCAGCATTGATGGAGGGTAGGGGATCCCCCTCACCCAGATTTCCCTGTCCCATAGCAGGCATGGGCATCCCGTGGGACTGATGAAAGACTGACGCAAAGTACCTATTTAATAGGTTGGCTTTTTCCTGGGCGTCAGTTGTCAGTTGCCCCATCTGGTTTAGCAGGGGTCCAACATTGCCCTTGCTTTTCCTCTGGCTCCCCACATACCTGAAAAAGGACTTTTTGTTGTCCTTGATGCCTGAAGCTAGTTGGAGTTCAGTTGCAGCCTTGGCTTTCCTGGTTTGCTCCCTGCAGGACCGGACCAGCGCGGAGTAATCCTCCTTGGAGGTGAATCCCGTCCTCCATCCTTTGTAGGCTTTCCTTTTTAGCCACAGTAGGTCCGTTAGGTCTCTGGAGAGCCAGGGGGGCTGCTGTGCCTTCTTGCTGCCTTTCCTCCGCGTTGGAATAGATTTAGCTTGTGCACTGAGGATCGCTTCCTTGAGAAGCAACCACTCTTCTTGAACTCCCAACTCCCTGTGGTCATGGTCCCTGAGGGCCTGACTGACTAGCCTCTTGAGCTTGTGAAAGTCAGCTTTTCTGAAGTCAAGGACTTCTGTGTTGCTGACTGACTTGCCAGCTTTACGGCGGATGGTGAAGGTGATCAGCTCGTGGTCGCTGTCACCCAACTTCCCATCAATCACTAGGTTGCCGATTAGGTCGTCCCCCGTAGCCAGTACCAGGTCAATCAGCGCTTTGCCTCTCGTTGGCCCATAGACTTCTTGAGTCACGTAGAGGTCATCCACGCACGAGGGAAAGCTTTGCGCCCGCTCAGATTTAGCTGAGTGATCTTCCCACGAGATGTCCGGGTAATTGAAGTCACCCATGACAACCAAGGTCCTGGAGCAAGCGGCCTCAGTTCCCGGGCAAACTCCTGGTCAAGCTCGGGACTTTGAGTGGGAGGTCTGTAGTGGACTCCCACCGTTGTGTCCCCTGTGCCAAATTCCCCACGAATTTTTACCCAGAGGGTCTCTAGCTGTCCATGCCGGTCGCCAACATCAGCTTGCAGGGTCATGTAGCTTTCCTTCACATAGAGAGCTACACCCCCACCCCTTTTGTCAACACGATCCCTCCTGTACAGGGTATAGCCCTCTATACCCGTGGTCCAGTCATGGGTGGAGTCCCACCAGGTCTCCGTTATCCCAATGACATTGTATTTCTTTGCACTGAGCAGGAGGACGAGCTCGTCCTGCTTGTTGCCCAGGCTCCTGGCATTAGTGTACAGGCAGGCAAGTGTGCCCTTGGGGGCTCTTGCCTTGCCCACAGATTGTGCCAGGGCTGGGGCAGGGGTGGGCTCCCTTAAGTGCCCCTTTAAGTGCCTTGGTCCGCTGGCTTTGCAAGGGCCGTTCAGCGGGCCAGCAGGAGCAGTAGTCCCCCCATCCCCCAGCGGGCTTAGTTTAAAGCCCGGTGGAGCAGGTCAGCCAGCCTGGCTGAGAAGAGCCTCCTCCCCAGCGGAGAGAGGTGGAGGCCATCTCTTCCCAGCAGCTCCCTCCCTCTCTCTCCAAAGAGCGGGCTGTGGTCATGGAAGCCAAAGCCTGCAAGGCACATGCATGGCTGTAAGGAAGGTCAGAGGACAGGAATAGCTCATAAGGCAAGACTGCCCTGAGGCACATACAGGCCAGCAGGGCCAACTGGAGGACTGAACTGGGCCCAGCAGGGACTGGGGGGAATCCACTGGTGGGAGGACAGGCTGGAACTCACTGTAGGGCCCTTGGGCAGTCTCCCTTTCAAAATTACTTAAGAACATAATGGGTGCATCTACACATGATGCTACATTGCCATAGGAACACACTATGGCAGCATAGCATCTGGGGGCAAAACACATGACGCCACAGCTATATCACCATAGCAACATGTTTCCCCATTATAGTGTTGCTATGGCAATGCAGTACCTAAAAATAACATGGCACACACAGCACAGTATGGGCTGTTACAGCACTGTCTTTTAGTACTTCCAAAAGGAAGTAAGAATGCAGTAACAATGGTGCCATAGCAGCATGTGTAGATGCACCCAAAGGCATGGAAGGCAGGAAGAAAGGGAAGGTACACTAGAGCCAGAACAGGGCAGGAGCTGCAGGTCCACCAGGATGCCAATGCTGCCCCTGGGGACGCAGTCCTATTACACCCATGTAGGAAGTTAGTACAAAGGCTAAGCACCAAATGAGTCCCACTTCAGAAATCAGACACGTATGCAAATGCAGATCTACCATAACTAAAACCACATTTTTCATGGAAGCAGTAACTCTGGTAGATTTTATATATGAAGTTTGTGATTAAACATTATCAAGAAAGTTGGATAGGACTTACCGCAAAACTGAATGTTATATACACACACACACATATCCACATGCATACATTACACACACACACACACACACACACACACACACACACACACACACACACACACACACACTTCTTATGGCCTGAATACACATGCTTTACTTATACTTGAGTACGTTTTGTCAGGAAGGAAAATGAAGGTTCAAATGCAAAATCCTTTGAAATTTCTGGTTTTTGCTTCTACTAATTGACCGTTATGTAAAGTTCACGTCCATTCTTATCCTAGAAGACATGAGAAATTGCATTATCTTAAATTATACGCAAAAATAACCCAAGAATGACAGCCACACTTATTTACTGATCCATGCTGAATAACTGTTCTCTCAATATTACTGATTCATTCTAAAACATTTTCAAAGCAGCCTAAAGGGAGTTTTGTGCCGATTTCCCATAAAAGTGCCATTTGTATTCGATATCCGACTCCTTTAGGCCCTTTTCAGCAATCCAGTAAAAGTATCCATGTGACTAAAATCACAACAACATGAACCACTCTCAAGATGCATTTCAGAAGAGGAAAAAAGCAAAGATGAGCAAATATAATAATGGTTGCACTGCCCAACTAAGAACTAGTTGTTTAACACAACAAACTGTGACCAAAAGGTAAGAAATCCTCATCATTGTTTAGCGTAATAAAACATTCTTATAGCACCTGGATTCTGTGCTTCAGAAAATAAAACAAAGGTTGCTTTGAAAAGAACAAACTTGAACAGTTATAAATCAGACCATATATGTTTAGCTACACCAGATGAACTGTGAAGGTCCTTTTCCAAGTTAATGCTTGTCAAGAGAAAAAACCCCTGCATCCATAATAAGTTTCTAACATTAAATATAATTGCACTTAACAAAAAAAACCTTTGAAATCTTTAAAACACAAAGTATGTTAAAACTTAACTTTGAAGACTGATTACATCCAAGATAAAGTTGTGTATTTAGCCTTTTCAACTAAAATAAGTAAATATTAACTATTCAATAAAGGCTCTCAGACAGCACAATATTTTGAGGCTATTTAGCACCTGCACTACAATGGTTACTATTTTTTTTCCAAAACTGTATATACACCTATTAAAGCATCTAAATTCTGCTATGTCCAGTATTTTCTCCATTTGATATTAGGTTGAAATGACTTTAAATGCATTAATCATGCTATATCCTGGCTATTTTGTGTTGCCATTTATGAATTAATTCATTGTGAAAACTATGAACCATTTTTTAGTATCTTTCATTGATATGACCACCTTTTCTTGCATATAATACATCCCAAATAAGACATGCAAATTAAATAGTTTTTTTATACACATTCCTATAAATAAAGTATAGTTTCCATTCAAAAGCCTCCTCAAGATATTACCAGTAGTTCACTTGCTGCTTCAGGCACAGGCTACAGTGCTCAGACAATAGCTACAGCTCTAAGAGAGGTAACACAGGACTCTACTTCTTCAGTTTCCTAAGCCAAACACAAGCAACAACCATCTTGGCAGCTGCATGGCAAGTACACCATCTCCAGGTGTGTTTCTTTTCCAGTGAAGAAAATAGCTCCCCTGCTTAGTATGAAACTCCAATTTTGGGGAGCTGATTTTATGGAGGGAAAAGATCCATGTTATACATAAATCCCTGCTGAGGTGAAAGGAAAATGGCAGGATCTTTTCACAGTCATTTTTGGTGGTCCACTCCTGCCCCCGATTGGCTATGGGGCCCTGGCAGCCCCACCCTTTGCTGCTGATTGACAGAAATAGGCAGGGCCACACGAAAGTTGTTTATATTAGTTGAAATATCAAGGACAAATCTATCTAAGTAATAGTTCAAAAATGAAGTCATGTTCCCTAGCCAATACTGGAAAACTTGCATGTTTAAAGCCAGCATTTTATTTTTTAAATGGGGGAGGGTTTTATGGTCAATTCCATGCCAAAATTGCAGATATTCACATTAGTGCAGGGTTAAAATTGTGAATAGGGTACATCCCTCGTTTCATGCAAGAAATTATGGTATATTTTTGTCTTCTTTTAAAGCAATTATGAAGGTATGTGCTTGTCTCTACAGAATGCGCTGACAGTATTTCTTCTGAATTCTGACAAGATCCTCTTCACACTAACAAATGTTTCTGGAGTTTCAAGGAAGGATCATAAAATTTCTCCCCCCTACTCTTTTAGGAATTAATGCCAAATAGCAACATCAGAATTAGCCTCCCTAGCCAATACTGGAAAAGTAACTTGTATGTTTAAAGGAACATGACTTCATTTTTTAACTATTACTTAAATAGATTTGTTCTTGAAATTTCAAGTAATATAAACAAAAATATAAAAGCACTGTTTACTCTTAATTTTTTTAACGACCATGACAAAAAAAGGCTGAAAGACTGCAATACTCAGAACACTGTAAATGACTTATGAACAAAGATAGCTTCATTTTAAAATGCTTACATTTCACAAAGGTTCTAAGCCCCTATTGCTCCAACCACTTGTGGTTTCTGAAAACTCCTCACCAGAATGATTGTTTTAGAAAATAAACAGATTTGAGACTGAATTACTTATGCATCTATTGGGAATAATTATACAATTAGCTCGATCCAATTCACACTTGTAGGGTTTAAAAGATAACAAAATGTCATAGTATGCCTCCTGGTGTAGTAAGTCTGAAATGTCAAACATAGTTTAGCTCATGTACAAAGGAACTTTAGTTTTCGCAATCCAACAACTGAATCTCTATGAACAACCTGGTCCTCTATTTTTGTTCCATAACTTTGTAAATAAATATCCCTATTTTTCACTCTCCCATATTGCCTTTATTTATTAGCATGCCAACAGATTCTTCAAATAATCACGCTAAAAGAAACATAAACCTGCAGTTATCAGAATGTAAAATCTTGAAGGACAGGGCAATTCTTAATTTAATTAATTTACAACATTCTGTTCACACTGGATAGTTATGCCCCAGTGATCACATGCACACACACAGTTTAGGCTGTCCTGGAATTATCAGCAAGTTTGCTACTATTTTAAGGCCTCAAGTTGAAAAAACACAACAGCACATCAACAATCATTTCACTTGAAGCACGTACTTCAGACTTATTGATTCCAATAAATCCAGATCCAAATCAGGTCTTCCACACACTTCAGACTTTGATACAGCAAATCAGTTACTTCCAGGTAAGACACTCAGAGTCAATGAGCTTCAATGAGTGCTAGTGACCAGGTTATTTCCAATGATTTCTGTTATTCTAATAAAAATGAATATTTGGCAAAGTCATTTCTTTAATATTAACAAGCCGAAGTCAGTAAAATGGTCTTATCAATTAATGAAAATAAATGCTGGAAAAGGAGTCTCTTATTCAACTTCTCTCTCATGTTCTCAACCTGCCACACTTTTTCAGCAGCTGGCTCAAAGCCATATGACCTCAGAAGATGTATGTTTTCTAAATGATTGTTTGGTGAAAAGCCACATTTGTTATCGCTTCTGTTACAAAGTGCATTACTGCTAGTTACTCTTCTTTTTGGCTCAGTTCAGGAAATAAACAAATCATTCTTTCTGTATTGAGAAAAGATTCTTAGTTGCTGTGTTTCCATCTTGCTCTTTATTCTGTAAGTCCATGAAGGTTGACAACACAGCGTTCTTCTTCATGACAAAGGCTTTTTTCTCCTTCTGTTTCATCTTATATGGCTTTTCTTCACACAGAGTGGCTCATTTTTATATTTATATTGAACCCTCTGGATCACAGCTTTCTTATGAGTGTTCCATGTCTGAGACTTTTCCTCTTTACTACAAGGCCCAGAATAGGTATGGTGGGCAGATCCTGCTTACTGATGCAACATTTAAAACTTTTCAGCATGAAAATGTTTCTAAATTAGAGATGAGCCATGTTTAAGAAAATGTGATTCCCATTATCAGATCAGATGAGTTTGTTCTTTGTTCCACCTTATTTCGCCCCAGGGTGCTCATTGTAATTGATGTTTGTCTTAGGCTTTATTGGTCTTTTCCAGACTTAAGGAGACACCTTTTTGTATCGGAATGCTTGTCTAATATCTCTCCCCAGTATAAAACTGACCCAACGATATTACTAAACAAATCTTGCTTTTTGTATATTCCTTAGACCATCATGGCAACAGCACCACGACAACACTATAACAACCATGAAGAGGGAATGGTGTCTGCTCATTGTCAGTAAAGGGATTCCATGTTCCTTTCAGAATCAACAGGTTCACAATTATTCTACCAAAGCCCCTCTGTCTTTTTATAACAAGGTAACTACATGTTATAAAAATAACATGATACAAGACTGCTGCAAAGTAGTCTTATATCGAATTTAAAATTTATGATGCTCTTTTAAATCTCCCCTAGGTAAGGAGTAGAAAAAGAAGAAATTTAATCATACACATAGTTAGCCTGAATCCCTATACAGAGGGGTACAGAGCAACAGCACTATTTGGCTACCCATAACACCCAAAAAAGGAAACAGTCTAACTCCTTCACTATTAAAACACCTGAACAGTCATACATATCTGTTAAAATAATTAAATTAGCTGTCAAAGGAGCATGAAATCTAAACTTCAATTACTGCACGTTTGGAAGCAGTGGTAACCACTTCAAAGAGAAGTAGGAATGATACACACACATTTTTATTCTTGGAATAAATGCAAGTTGTCATTTTTAGTGCAATTTCAAATGTTTACATGCTGAATGTGTATGTAGGACTAAGTTATGGAACTTAAAAACCCCACATATTTTAAGAAAAGTATTAAATCTTTCTTGGAAGCAATACAACCTACTGCATATGTGGAGAGAAAATTCTCATTAGCAACACCATGGGTGTGTCTACACATGCATTAAACTCAGGAGCAGTTCACTTGCAAGTAAACTACACATGCTGCCGTTACTAAGAAATCTGCTCCCACTTCACTGCAAACCGCTCGCGCTTCCTGGGGCTCTGCAATGGGCCCCTGCCACCACCAAGAGGAGCTCCAGGGGCTAGCAGAAAACACCAAGCCAGGACACAACTGTCTCCTGGCTGGGGCAAGGACATCACTCCCTACCCCGGGGGGCTGCCTGTTGCCGGGCAGGGATGGCCTTGGCTCCCTAATTGGGGGCAGGGAACTTGGAAAGAGCTGCAAAGGAGGGGCAGATCCCAGCTCCCTGCCCTGATCCGCCAGTGGGGCAGCTAGCAGAAAGAGATCATGGAGCTGGCCACCCAGCCCCACCAGCAGGGAGCTCCCAGCCCCGACTCTGGGGAGATAAGATGCTCCCAGCACCAGCCCTGCAACTGCAGCGCTCAAGCTGGGAGATAAGGATCTCAGAGCAGGGTGTTGGAGTTCCCTGCTATCAGGGTAAGAGGACATGGTCCCTGTCCAGGCTCCAGTGGTGGAGCCTGCACCAGCAGCTGGTAGCTCCCAGGGGCAGGGAGCAATCTCCCACTTCCTGCTGGCCAGCACACTGGGAGAATATTTGCTTCTGGTCGGGCATCTACACAAGCACTACTGCACAGTAACTTATCTCAAGTAAACCTACTACTCGCATTCTCAGGTACCAATTTATTTGCGATTAGAGCAGTTTGCTGAGCACTAAGCATGTGCATATGTGAACTGCTCTACTGCACAGTAAATCATCTCATGTAGATGCACCCAAATATGTAAATTAAAAACATGAAGTAATAGCCATTCACCTTAATGTCTGCACTAGAGTTCATGGAATAAACAATATACTGGGTATATCAAATAGAAGAAGAAATCAGTTAAAGATAGGGGAGCTTCAAATCAATTCTGCTCAAATTATGATAGCACTAAACTATTATAAATACTGTTATGGAGTAAGAAAAGATTTAAACACGGCTTTTTTCTCCAATTTCATATGTTCGCCCCCTCCCTCTATTCTTTCTTTTTGTCTTCCAGGCAGAGAGTAGAGTTAAACATTTAAAAAGCGCAGCCAGATAGGGTACTGTATGTAGTTCAGGTTCCAAAATGCAATTCTTAGGAACAAAATTTGGGGTGAGGTTAAGAGTCACATCAGTTATCCGGAGTGTGATGAAAAATTCTGCCTGTAGAATGCAATAGCAAACTCTAAAGAATTGACTATATATTTACCTTATGTAGTCACTTAAACCTATACAAAACAAAAAACTGTAAAACCCTGACCACGTAAGGCATGTCCACGCATGCAAGTATGCGTGCTTGCAGCAGCTCAAATAGAAGTGGTGCAAATATGAGCCGGGGCTTTTTGCCTCAGCACACGTGCCTGAACATGCACTTTGTTGTGGTGCAAACTGCGCCACTTGGGGCAAAATAACCCTGCCTGGCTCCTCCCTATTTAAAAACTGAAAAATCCCTGATAAAAAAAAATCCCAAAGTCACTCTGGAAAATACCTCAAAATCCATGTTCCTCCACAACTAAAACAAAAGACCACGACAGAGACAGAGAGAGATAAGTTCAGTAATGTTTTATTGATCTATCTACCAGGTTAAAGCAATTTGGAAGACTACCAGTGTCTCTATCACAATAACAAAGTTAATTCTAAATACATGCTTCATGAATTCATGAATACATGCTTTGCTGCCCCCCACGGGGGCTACATCCCCCCCTCAGGGGCTATGGCCCCCCTGCAGGGCCCACATGCCCCACCCCCGCTTGCTCCCCCAGGCCCCTGGATTGCTGCCCTGCCTAGCCCCATCACCTGCTGGCTCCTGCAGCCCCTGTGATGGCTTCTCCACCCAGTCCCACCCACCCCCACTCCTCCAGACCCCTCCCCCCAATGGCTGCACTGCCTGGTCCTATTCCCCACTTGCACCCCCAACCCCACAATGACTACCCCTCCCACCCCAGCCTCCAGCACCTGGGCGGCGGGGAGCCTCTACTCACCCCAGAAGCAGGGGCTCTGGGGCCACCTGGCAGAGCACCCACACACAAAGTGCAGGACAGCTAGGGGTGGCAGGGCCAGGGCTGCTGGGATTGTCACCCTCCCCTGCACTGTGCAAGGGGTCCCCAGTGACCTCGAAGGCAGCTGGAATTGCGGTGAGTGCTAGGGATTTATTTTTTGGGGGGTGGGGGGTTCAGGGGGCTGGAGGGGGCAGCGCCAGGTGGGGCAGGGATCAGGGCAGCTCAGGGCAGCTATTAGGGGACTCGGGACAGGCCAGAGCAGAAATACAGGGAGCTGGGAGAGTGAGCAGGGCCAATGGGGGACCCCCCCCCATAGTCCCCCCCCGTCCTCTTCCAGCCCCCCGACCCCTTACTTACCAGCTCTGGAGCAGGGGCAGGCAGCAGGCTTCAGCACCAGGGTGAGGGCCAACCACAGAGACGCTCTGGAAGCCAAAGCATCTCTGTGGAGGACCCAGCCTCCAGTTGCCTCGGGTATTTTTCTTTGCAGGGTTTTCTTTTGCCCTGGTTTTGGTCTCTGCAGGGTTTTTTGACCCCCTGGATAAGTGTCTAATTTTGCCCCCGCACTGCAAATTTGCAGTGCAGGGAACTTTTTCTCGTTCCTGCACGTGCCTCTTGCAGCATCTCAAAGGGGTTTGAGATGCTACAAGAGGCATGCACGGGCTTGTCTGGACATGCCCATATAGGTATTACATATCAACTATTGTTGATATGCAGGAGAATCACAGGTCTCCTGGTAGAAATCACAAGTGTATACGCTTCCATACAGTTTATATTGGAACAAAAATGGCAGCTCTGGGAGAAAAATAATCCATCTCCAACCATGTAAAATTTGCTTCCAGGAGAGTTTCACCTGAAGAAAAAACACCTATATACTTCCTCAACCATGGAGTCCTTCAGGAGACCAGGAGGCACTGAGCAGTAGGGAAATGTTCCCCATGTCTTCCTATATTGAGATGAGCCCCAGTCTACAAAGGCAGGGGAAAAGTGCTGCTTGCCTACTCCAGGTCCCAAGAACAGTTGAACAGCAGGGGGCACAGAGGGCAGCTGCTCCTGTCCCTCCCATAGACTGGGAGGGAAGGGGAAGGGAGGAACAATTGCCTGCTGCTTCTCACACCAGATACCTTGGTGTGAAAATGCGCTGGGGCTTTGCCATACTGCTTAGTCTACCTGGCTCCCAGGCACTGAGAGCTGAGCAGAGGAGCAGCTGCTACTTGTCCCCCACCTGCTCATTACACCAAGGTCCCTAGTCTGAGGAGAAGGCAATGTGCTCTGCCCCATTGTTCTAGGCCCCCTGAAAATGAGAGAACTGGAACAACTGCTGGTTCCCACACTTTCCCCAGACTGGGATCAGTTTGGACTGTGGAAGGTGCAAAGAGTAGGGAATATGGGGCAATGATAAGCTGAATGCATTCTCCTAACCTTGATACATATTAATATGCAGACAGTCAACAGTTTAAAACAGAGTTTACATTTGTGAGATATACTTATGCTTTAATTTTTTTTCTGTTTAATCTTCCCCATCTGCTGGCAGTTGAAATGGTCAAGACATGGCTGAACATAAATGGAATATACATCAAAACAACTTAAAAGCACTATTTGAATACACCTGTAGGCCACATACAAACGAGCACGGATGTTTGTTTTCCCAGGCACAAGTGCGCTGCTGCTACTTGTCCCCGGGGAATGCCCATGCCATGTACACAGCAGGTTACCTAATGTGGGGGAGGCTGTAGCCAGCAACTGTGCTGGCCCCACCAGCCTTACTTGGGTTCCTGGGGACTCAGGGAGCTGCAGCTGCTGCGCTCCTACAGCAGGGAGCCTGATTGGCAGCTGGAATGTGGCTCTGGCCAGCCAGGTTTTGGGCAGTGCACATTACTGCCATGGGCATTGCCCTGTTTTTTTTTGGCAAAGGTTTTTCTGA
Organism: Crocodylus siamensis; assembly: GCF_052110815.1. Taxonomy (NCBI): domain Eukaryota; kingdom Metazoa; phylum Chordata; order Crocodylia; family Crocodylidae; genus Crocodylus; species Crocodylus siamensis. The sequence goes on along the minus strand of NC_143396.1, from coordinate 151,608,621 downwards.
CCCCAGTTCTCCCAGAGTCAAAAAGACCCCCCACACTGCAAGGTAGTAGCACGGGCCCTGCACTTGTCTGGACACAGCTGAACCTGTTCACTCTGCAATTGAATATAATCTCCTAACTCTCCCACAACTGCACAGCAGCACACCACATACTGCTCCACAATTTTGATACCTACAATATACTCTCTCTGTGTACCCCAAGGAAATCAAGACACTCCAAAGGGGAAAAACAGAACCCAGGGGCCTGGATTTACCAGGATACCAAGGAGAGATTTTGCTGCATCCTCTTAAAAGGAGTGACTTCAATTCTACATCTGGACAATGTAGGCCTCCAGGGGTGACCTGTGCTTTAAAAAGTGTAATGAAGTCATACACAGGTAAGAAAATACCTGCTAGACATGTGCTCAATGAATATTCATTGGGTACAAATAATTTAGCACACTACATAGTAAGTACAGTTACTACACCAGGCAACAGGATAGTAATTGTATAATTTCGTAATCCATTGTAAACAAGTATTCCAAGGCTACAAACAATCATATCATGCACTGTAGCAAGTATATAATACAGAGTCAATTAAAACCAGTTTTAACAGGAGTTTTGGCAGCATGAGATTAATTTTTAGCCTTGGTACTTTGTTCATAGATTATTAGGATCATATTTTCCTAAACAGAAGTAGAGCTGCTTTCTCCCCTTCAATGACCTAGTCTGTGAACATAAGGATTTATAATCAATAGTTAAAAAAATGTATAGGTTGAAAAAGCACTTTCGTTGCCTTGAATTCTATGTCATTAACAAGAACTTTTTTCCCCTCTATTACATATAATTTAAATTTTATTAAATATAAATTTAACTCTGAAGATTTGGGACTACTACAAATTTAATTAACACAGGTGAGTAACTTCTTAAAATTATAAATGCAGAGTAAAAGCTACTGGTTTTGCTAATTATAAATCAGGGGAAGTCTGCAAAACAGAATCCAATTTCTGATCTCAGAACACCTGAGTACATATGGGGTATTCTATTGAATTCAGCAAAATTATCTGGATTTAACTTGTAAATTAAAAGGGCAAAACTAAGGCCCACTGCTCAAAGTCAACTGAAAGATTTCAGTGGGTTTTGGATCAAGGACTTAGGGCATTTTACATGTGCTCCAAGAGCCGCTCTAATTAAAGCACCTGGAGCATCTCATATATCAGCATCCCCATCCCATGTTTCAAAATGGTGGGAGGAATGCTTTATCTAAAGCTTGTCAAAGGAGCTTCAGTTAAAAGCGCCCACACCACCATTTGGAAGTATACGGATGCTAATACGTGGAGGCTGGCTGAAGCACGCTAAGTAGCATGCTACAGAAGACTCAATTAATCGAGTCTGCTCCAACGCTGTATTTACAGCATGTCGTAGCAGGCTCCAGACATGTATGGGAACCCCTAGTGCCCAAGCAACCTATGTTTTTTTTCACTACAGTTTGAGATCTCAGAACTTCTCCACAAACAATTTTTGTCAAGATTTATTCTGGTGTGATTTTTTTCTAGCAAGCAAAATAAATTGATGTAATTCCTACTGTTCTTGCACTTAAAGCTGCATGAGAGGCAGTCTTCTGCAGATATATTAATTATGCCTATGGGTATAAGTTAACAGTAAAGCAATATAACTCTCCTATATAAATCCACACTCTTGGAATACACTGCTTTAAATATACTGAAATAGTTAAAGTAGTACAGTGGGTATACACAAACCTAAGACTTTAAAAGTCATCTCTGCATACAAATCAATTTTTTTTTGTCCATTCCCAGGTTCTGTACTGTTTTGAGGTACTGTGTTTTATGTTTTAAAGATATACTAATGTTTAAGATTACGATTGTAGGGATGAAATCAGGAAGGCCAAAGTGCAACTGGAGCTGCAGCTACCAAGGGGCATGAAGGGTAACAAGAAGGGTTTCTACAAGTATGTCAGCAGAGGAAGATCAGGGAAAGTGTGGGTCCCTTACTGACTGGGGGAGGCAACCTAGCGACAAATGAGGAGGAAAAGGCTAAAGTACTCAATATCTTTTCTACCTCAGTCTTCACAGGCAAGGTCAGCTCCCAGACCGCTGCACTGGGCAGCACATATTGGAGAGGAGGTAAGCAACCAACAGCAGCAAAAGAACAGGTAAGAGACTATTTAGAAAAGCTGGACATGTACAAGTCCACAGGGCTGGATGCAATCCATCCAAGGGTGCTGAGGGAGTTGGCTGATGCGACTTCAAGAGCTGCTGGTCATTATCTTTGAAAACTCATGGCAAATGTGGGAGGTGCTGGATGACTGGAAAAGGGGAAGTATAGTGCCCATCTTTAAGAAAGGGAAGAAGGAGGATCCAGAGAACTACACATCAGTCAGCCTCACCTCAGTCCCCAGAAAAATCATGAAGCAGGTCCTCAAGGAATCCATTTCTAAGCATTTGAAGGAGAAGAAAGTGATCAGGAACAGTCAGCATGGATTCACCAAGGGCAAATCATGCCTGACCAATCCGATGGTCTTCCATGTCAAGACAACTGGCTCTGTAAATGCGGGGAAAGCATTTATACCAAGTATATACCTTGGTTTTAGCACGGCTTGTACTACAGTCTCCCACAGCATTCTTGAAACCAACTTAAGGAAGTATGGGTTGGATGAATGGACTGTAAGGTGGACAAAAAGCTGGTTGGATCATGAGGTTCAACACGTAGTGGTCAATGGCTCAAAGTCTAGTTGGTGGGCTACTGGTATCAAGTGCTGTGCCCCTGGGGCCAGTTTTCTTCAATATCTTCATTAACACACTTGCTCCCAGTCCCCCCTGCCCCACAGTACAAGTGAGGACCAGCTCATGCAGCCCTTGACCCCACAAGCAACATGCTCACCCATCTGAACTGAGCAGTGGTGGTGCGGGACACACTGCTGCTCAGTGTTGGGGAAAAGCAGCCCTTCCCCCTCCTGCTGCCGGCACTTCCTGGTACAGCAACTCAGAGCATGTGCAGGGCTATCCAGCATGCCCACCGCATCACCGCCACCTCTGGGATACCCCACAGGGCAGCAGTGGCAGTGCAGAGCAGACACAGGGCAGCACCACATGGGCTCTGAACAGCAGCACCCGGAAGCACCAGCAGTGGGAGGGGAAGGGGCCTCTTTTCCTGAGCAGCAGTTTGTCCTGCACCACCACTGCTCAGCCTGGGCCCCAGCACTGGCTCTGGTCTCACCCTTCAGGGCTGAGCAGTGGCAGCAGCAGCTGGGCAGAAAACGCTGCTCACTGTGGGGGAAAGCCGCCCCTCCTTCTCGCTGCCGCTGAGCAGTTTTTGCTGCAGCCACCCAGAGCCCGCACTGCACCGGGCTGCGGTGCAGCTCCTTCACCACCATCTGTGAGCTGCCCCGCAGCTGCTCCACACCATCATTTCTGCCATGCTGGGCAGCCCAGAGGCAGTGATGTAGGAGCTAAAGCACAGGCTGGTGCAGCACGGGCTCCCAGTGGGCACAGCAAAAACTGCCCAGCAGCAGTGAGGGGGAGGGGCTGACTTCCCCCATGCCAAGCAGCAATTTCTGCCCAGCTGCTGCTGCTACTGTTGCTGTTCAGCCCTAACAGGCAAGCCCAGAGACAGCGTGGAGAACACAGGGTTGCAGCTACACACACTGGTCCCCACAGCTACTGCTGCATGCCCTGGGGTGGCAGGCATGCCATGGCTGGGCCAGGCAGCACAGGCACTGGGGCTGTGTCCTGTTGGTGGTGGCGGGGAGATGCTGCAAGGCGCTTGGGCTCTGCACTGTTGCAGGGTGGGGGCAGGTGCTGACCGGCACACTAGCAGAGAAATAGCCCTGGCAGGCACTGTCTCTCGGATGTACTTTGCTGAGGCACAGTCCCCTCTCTGTCTCCTATTTGTCACAGAGGGAAAAGGCAAGAGTATGCTGCTGCTGCTGCTTAGTGCTCTAATGCAGAAGGAAACATTTCATAGAGAAACTCAGTGCAGCCACCCAAGAGGACACATGGCACAACCCTTTCCAAGCTAGCTATTTGAGCAGTACACACGGCAGTTTCATCTGGAGACAGCAAAGGCCAGGTGAGAAGCACTGAGATAAACTAAGGAAGCACCAACAGTGGTCCTCATCCAGGGATACCTCCATATTCAAAAAAGTGGCGGTGGACTGCCGCACCTGAGCAAGTTGAAGACCACTGGTGTGTACATGTTGGATGAAGAGATCCACAGCGGAACAAGTCAGTATTTTAAATTCACGAGAGGGCAGATAATGCCACAAGTTACTAATATAACAAATTGATATCTACTTTGTCATGTTGTCATGTTGATCCACACCTACTTTCTTATCTTCTGAGGTTTTACTGACACCTGAACTACACAGTCCATTCATTATGTTAGCACATATTTAACTCACCGCAAGGCACAAAAGTAGGGAAGAAAAAAAAAAACCCTCTCAACTGACAAACTTTCTATAATTGAATAATAATGAATGTTATCATCTTCATTGTTAGATGCTGTGTTACCTTTATCAAGTAAACCTGAAATGCCCTTTTCTCTTCTTCTGTTCCAGGAACAAAATAAATGAACTCCAACCTGTGAAGAAAGAACATTTTGAAAATAATTAGTTATATACTGAAAATAGTTTCCATCTTCTGCTACTACTATGGGAAAGACTTTCTATATAGTCCTACTGAGTAACGTGAAACAATGTTATCTGGAGGGAAAACACTCTAATGATTACAACATATGGTTAGTTAAATATTCACTACAGTATTTTGATATGTGACACTGTGAACATTCAATTCAATGAACTCAGCATTGTGATAGTGAAGTATCAAAGAATTTTAAAAGTACAGCATCAACTATGGGGAGGAATTCCTTCACATTTGGCAATTTACACTGTAACATCAACTTCATAGGAATATTGGCAGCATGCATGTACTGCAACTTATCAGACATTCTTTGAATGGATTAGGTGCCTAAGAAAGCAAGATGGCTACAACAGGGCCAAAGTAAAGCAGGATATATGCCGCTAAAAATAATTCCTGTAGCAAGATAATTCAACCATGCTTTAAAACAAACATGCTCCTTTTGAAACAAATGAAAAAACATGCACAAACTTCACGTCAGCGATGCTATACATGGCACATATACGGTAACACTAGCTGTTAGCCTCAAATGGCAGAGTGATTATAGGCTAAATTCACAGAGGGGACTTAAGCTGCACGTTGCAAGACCTAATACTTCGGCGCTCTGCCACTTACTGTAATTCACAACCCCAAGTTAGGCACCTATGTTCCTTATACAATAGGGGAAAACTAGACACCTGAAAATAGTATTCACTGGAGCCAGCATACCAAGGGGAAGGCGGGAAAGGAGTGGACAGAATCTGCCAATGACAGCCAGGTGGAGGGGTGCTTGCAGTGTGAGAAGTACCTGCTGGTGGATTCTCTCAGGAATCAGGTAATGGAGGTCCAGGAAGAGGTAGACTGGCTCAGAAGCACAAAAATACTGCCAGCATTATGGTAAAGGGACAGATAGAAAAGGCATTGAGAGACACAGGTTCTCAGGAGAATGAAAGCTGGCTGCTTGCTACCTATGGCAAGAAACAGCATACGAGAAGAGGTATGAAGCCATGGCATTGGCAAGAAGGAGCCCATTCAGTGGCAGGAGAGGCCAAGTCATATACCCTTAAGGAGGAAAGGATCAAGACCTCTGTTGCCAAGAAACAACAGATGGTAGTGGTTAGGCACTCCTTCCTGCAGGGCAAAGAGGCACCCATCTTCCAGTCCAACGGGTTAATTCAGGAGATCTGCCATCTCCTAGGAGCCTGCTGCTTAGACATCACAGGAAGGTCACTCGGACTCATTCAGCCCTTTGACTATTATCCTATGTTGCTCATCCATGTGGGCACTTCTGATATGGCAGAGGCGATCTGGAGCAAATCAAAAGCAACTACCAGCAGGGCTTTGGCTTTGTTGACCATGGAGAGCTGTTCCAGGAAGATGGAGTTCTGAGAAGAAATGGGGTCCAGCTGACAAACAGACAGGAGAGTGTCTTTGCATATAATCTTGTTAACCCTAATGAAGAGGGCTTTAAACTAGGTTTCCCAGGGGATGGAGACAAAAGCCAAGATATAAGTAAAGAGCCAGGGGACTTGGATTATAAAAAAAAGGGCAATAGCAAAAGCCTTAACAATGTTCTCAGGGAGAAGTCAAGACAATCAATTTGATACCTGAAATGTTTATATACTGATGAGAGAAGTATATGGAACAAACAAGAAAAACTGAAGGTCCTACTCCTAGGACCTATTCAAGTAAACATGGTAATACAAGCACTTCATTACAGAGACCTGTTAAATCACGGATCTAGCAAACAGGAGAGATGCGTTATAGCGAGTAGTTCCAGTTGGCTACCAGCCTAACCAGTATAAACTGGCAGGCTATAATAGCACTGGGCCTTAAACTGGGATATGGAGGGAAGACGCATGACTTTACATCACTGGGGAAATTGAGTTTAGTGAGATGAATATCAGGAAGCTCAAAATGAGTGAGAGTTCTTGGGAAAAAAAGGGACATCTCAGAAACAGTATAGAAAAAGCATTAGCAAGTTTTGCATACAACATGATTACACAGGGCTAATAAGGACAGATTAAAGAGGGCACCACCCAGATTTACTGCTGTCAACAATGACTGAAAGACAGAAGTGGGAAGGGAAGATGAGACAACGGGTTCTTGACACACTGCAAATGTCAGCTGACAGCAGAGAATCTACATAAGCTCCAAAGCATGGAAAACAATCATGTCAAAGGAGGAAAATATTTAAAATAATTAAGGTGAGATCTAAATTCTCAACAAAAATGAGAAGTAAGGAAAGTGAGAATTATGTAGGGATCCTAGGATTTGCCCATAAAGAAGTTCCTGGAAACCTCAATGAGAGCAGTTTTAGTCAACAAGAAAACAGGAAATCTCATCTGGAGAGAACCAAGGACAAAGCTGAAGAACTGTATTGGGCAGACTGCCTAATGAGTTCGTAAGTGTAAGGAAGAAAGGAAGATAAGCCAGCAAATGTTTGAGGTAGCGTCAAAGATACAAGGTTCTGGATGGAGAGGCCATTTCTGAATTGTGAGTGAAAGCTTCTACATGAGAACACAGAGTTAAGGAAAGGGAGGAAGAAAGAGTAGGGGGCAAAGGAGGTCAGGAACTGCAGTAAGACTATAACTTTCACTTGTCATTCATAAGTATTTTATTATCCAGTGCACCATCACCTGCAAATGTCAAGCTATAATCACTCATTTAGCTTCTCTGAAACGTTTCACAATGCCTCTACTTATCTTATCGTTAAGTAGTACTACACATATCAACAGCTATTCAAAATGTGGTGACTGGTTCTACCTCATTCCTACCCAAACAGCAGCCAGATATTAGTTTCCTTCAGAATACTGGAAAAGCTAGAACTATCACAAAGACATGGAAAGAAGCAACATTCTGATAACAGTCTGATTCAAACAGCATATCCGTGTTTGAATATGTAGATCTGTTACTTGGGCAATCTACGGTTCTAGTTCATTGGTCAAATAAGAAATTAATTTTGTCTTCTATTTTTAAGAAGTTAAAAAAATAAAAATCCAGCTAACATTTTATTTTTAAAATACCTACCACTGACATGCAGAAATTTAAGAATGTTACAAGTTTATAATGACAGTTAATTCACAGAGCCCATGACTGGTTTCTATGTTGTACGTTGGGTGATTTAAAAAGAAACAAAATTATTAATTCTATCTTGCCAGCTGACAGAAAATTAAATTATAAAAAACTCATCTTACTGCTATGTATAGAGAATAAAACTGTTATAATGAACATCAAAGGATTTTGTAAAAATCATTCATGCAAGTAACTGACAGTAACCCTATCTTGAAAAAATGTAGCCCCATTTTTATCATTCTAGGAGCCTCTGCACTGCCCCAGCCCTCATTCCTGTTTCTGGGGTAAAGAAGATGCATGTGTCTTGCAACGTGCCCAAAAGATTATCAAATTCAGATTTTCTAGATGAATTCCAGAGCTCCATTGGAAACATTCACACAATCGTCTCAACAGTGAAGGGCAAAACTACTTGGATTTAGAGTGTGCAATGGAAGATGCAGCACCATTAGAAAAAGAGCTACATCAGAAGGGCCAAATGAAATCCTGTTCCAAAATTACAAGGAGGTCAAGTCAGAAATGAAAAATGCTAAGACATTCCTCAACATGTAATCAGGAAAGACATGTACAAACTGTACGTAAGAACAAAAAATACCACTGATTGGAACAACTGGAGTAGGAAGATCCAAGTGGCTGACCTTGAGTGCGACTAAAGCCAAAATGATAGACAGACCCTGGTTTTCAGAATACGGGAGAAACTACTATCCTTTAGGCTAATCAAGATCTTTCTTCAGAGTATGATAAGACTTCAAGCACACAGCTTTTAACTTGAAAGGGCAATCATTTTGCACTACAAGCCTAGAATGCAGCCAATTTTACATACATAAATAAGTTTTCACAGAAAGTTTACAGCAGGGAAAGGCAGTCCTACCTTAAATCTCATGAGATTTAACCCTGCATTTTGCTACATATTCTCTTCTGGAGTGGGTGGCAGCTGCAAGGAGGAGACCAAAGGCACAAACACTTTGTGCTATAGAAAGCATGAACTGTGCTGAAAATCTTACTCCCTACAAGAAAGGTATTTGGGGTCAAGTTCTCAGGAGATCTACTCCATTCTCCTTCCTGACTTCTTTAGTCTCTACGGCTAACATGGCTTGCCAAACAACCATTGATATTACTGACATGGCTATGTCCTTTCAACCTCCAGAATGAGGAGAGGACATAATACTTAAGTGATAATTTATGTAAGCAGTGTAATTTCTACCAGCTTTTCTAGATTTAAACCAGGTTACTAAGAAGGCATACTGCATAAAAAGCCACAACATTTCACTTTATTTCCCCACATAGGTCTCCAGTTATATATTGTTCATATGCAGCATGGTACCACAGGCTCAGAAGCAGGAAATAAAAGCGTGAACAAATTTCAACCACCCCCTGTGGCTGATCGTTTCTAGGATCTTTCTGCTCCTTTGGTCCTTTCATGCAGCAGAGCTCCATCACTTGCTCCATGGGTGTATACAATAGAAGAGAATATACACAGTAGATAAGGTGCTGTTATAGGGTGGGGAAGCAGATCTCCAGAATTAAGGGGTGACATCAAAACTCTGAAGTGGTGAGACTAAGCAGACCATGTGTTGACTCTTAAGTCATCTATAGTAAGTATACCTCTTTCCACTGTGAACACAGAATCCGCTGCTTATTTGTTTATACAATGCTAGTTTAATAGATTTAATTTGAAGATAAACAGTTAAAGTTTAGACATTTTTCTCCAGTAAAACAAAACATAAATGAATGCATACATACCTTGATATCAGACTGTTTGGAAACTAATGGAAAGTTACAGATTGTTCATCTTGATAGAGGCCACCCATTTAAAGTGCTGAAATAATAGGTTCTACATGCAGAGAAAGTTCATACCATTTCCTCACTTTTTAGGTCAATTAGATAAAAAGGATTCTCCAAGGAGAATTTACCCATGCTAAACTTGCATAAAATACATAAACAGTTATGGTTATTCTGCATAAGCCAAGGCAGACAGAGCAGTAACTTAGTTCTGTAATCTTTCAGTAACCTTGATGCTGGATATTCCATATAAGAGCTTTTAAAATAGATAGTTTACAAAGAATGTTTAGAATTTTTTTTTTTTTAAACAGAGCTCTTTATAGCTCCAAACTATAGTGTGTCATTTGTAACATGCAGGACAATGTATTGTAATCGAGGATCTGCAGGTGAAGGGGTTTCCTAATAACAAAACATCACTTAGGTCAGCATGCCTTTTACAACGGATTGCAAAACTAGACCAAGTGGACTCTTAGGCTAGGGACAGAAATTAAACAAAAAACAGTATAAGTGATCAGAATCTGTTTCTAATCTGTAATACAAGAGAAATTCAGTGCACATAAACCACTTTCAAACTGGCCAAAACAGGTTTAAGATAAACCTGGATGGATGTAGTATTAGACTTAACCATTAGCGCTCATGGCGCTCAGGTCAGGTCCCGGAGGACTGGAAAAGGGCCAATGTGGTCCCTATTTTAAAGAAGGGACAGTTTTGCGTGCCATACTTCAAGAAGGATGTTGATAGACTCAAGAGGGTCTAGACGAGGGCCACTGGTATGGTTAGGGGTTTACAGGACAAGCCCTATGAGGACAGACTGAGGGACATGGACCTCTTCAGCCTCCACAAGAGAAGGCTAAGAGATGATCTCGTGGCTGCCTACAAATTCATTAGGGGGACGCAGCAAGGGATCAGAGATGCTCTGTTCACCAGGATGCCTCTTGGGGTAACAAGGAACAATGGTCACAAACCGACGAGAGTAGATTTAGGCTAGGTATCAGGAAAAGCTTATTCATGGTAAGGGTGCCCTCAATTTGGAATGGGCTTCCAAGGGAGATGGTGCTCTCCCCTACCTTGGGGGTCTTTAAGAGAAGGCTGGATAGGCGTCTGGCTGAGGTCATCTGACCCCAGCACTCCTTCCTGCCTAGGGGGTCGGACTCAACGATCTGTTGAGGTCCCTTCTGACCCTAGCATCTACGAATTAGGTTAAATCAGTTTATTGCACTTCTGTCTCAGATCCCCCCAGATTCAAGCTGTCTGCTCCAGCTGAGCAGGGAGATGTACTAGAACTAGGCCACTGCAGATATTTGGCTGCATTTCCAGAATCAAATGTGAATGCCCATTCACTTGCTTATCAGTTCAATCTACACAGCTTAGGCTAATCCACAGAGCCTAAACTGATTCAGCCTTGGGCTTTTTGACCATCTGTACTTGACCATAAGGATCCTTCTTCCCTTTCCCCTTAAAGCTGTACAACTCAGAAAAGTAATGATATTTATGTGCACAAAAAAGGGCAGGGTTGCTGGGCTTTGATATCTATGTGTTTGGCCAAATACAAAGACTGCACAACAGACAGAGAAGCCAAAGAGTCTACTGACTATAAGGACTTCAGCTAGATTCCATTAGCATTTATTGCAGATTGCATGTAGAACACTCGCTGCCTTGACCTAATTTATCATTCCACACCACAAAAAGAGACAAGTGTAAATACTAGTTGATACAGTCAATAACTTAGTGTGGCTAAACTAATACAGCTGCATCAAAAAGTTGGGAAAACACTGCCTGAACTGTTAAAAATGTTCCATTTCAAAAGATAAGGAAGCTACATTCTGCCTCAGTTAATATTCATTGTGTATTTAATTTCTCAATGCAGTTGAATAATATTTTCATAATTTTCTTACGCTGTACTTCACAACACCTCTTTCAAAAGGATTCCAGTTATTCAAAAAAGCATGCATTGTGCGCCAGACTGTAGGACCAAAGATGCGTCAGCTCATAACAGGAAGTTACCCTTTCCCCTCTTATGCCACATAGCAGCCTTCCAGGCAAATACTGAAAAGGGGCACAGCTTGGAATAATTACAGAGATAGCTTTAAGATAATTAAACAAATTACTTGGAATCAATGGTGCTTAAAATCTATTGAGAAAATGAACGGAACCCATCAGAAACCTTCTGAGACTAAGGCAAATTACAGAAAAGTGCTACAACATGAGGGAGATGAAATTTCATTTGATGTCTTTGTGATGTAAAAACATTTTGCCCTCAATGAGGAGGTTTGTGAAAAAATATTAGCCATTTTAAAAATGCTATATATGTATACAAATACATAATGACTTCACAAAAACTCAACTGCAGTCTTTTGAAGAAAGAAAGCTTAGTTTTCAGTAATTTCAACAGTTCTGGGTTTGGTAAAGAAAAATGGATTAATATTTTTTGTTTAATGGCCAGCATGTGTTTGTGTTCTCCTAGAGAGAAAAGAAATCACATCATAGGGAAAGGAACAGAAGCAGACAAGTGAGTCTCATTGAGATTGGAAAGGCCAGTTTGCTTAAAGAGGAACTGCAATGAGAAGTGTAGTAATACCTTAATTTCCATGAGATTACCTGCTCTCAAAGAAAAGACAAAACGATTTCACAACACTGACATACAACTTGGGACCTAAGTTCCAGTGGGACCAGCAAAAGGTTCACTGGGCCCTGAAAGAAAATGATATGAGGCACAGCTGCCTGGTCATTTGGGATGGTAAGAATTTAACCAGTGAAAAGAAATGAATCTAGTGAGGAGTTAGCTATCCTAGAATAAACACAGCACAAAAACTTTCAACTTTCAGACCAACAACCAGACAGGCTGAGAAGCCACAGCCCAATGAGTAAAAGTCTGTACAGCAGTACAGAAAAGGGTGCCTGAGAAACGTGGGTAATTCTCTCTCATCTCTCTTCCTAGCTTCTCTGAAGCTGTCAACACTTTGATTATCACCACAAATGCAGCTGCCCTTTCCAAGATTATGAAAATCCTTATAGATTTACATAAACTGACACTTACTGTTCCTGTTGTACTATACAATTCTGGCAGATCTTTTACATGCATTTCTAAGGTGCTTACAGCTGTAGTGTATACCCTGAGGTTCATTTATTATGGGTTTGCACAGCAGCATTGTGTGATTCGCAGGTGATTGTCTATGGAAACTTCAGTCCCCTCCCCTTACGCACTCAGTCTTGCACACAGATACTGTTTTCCCTGCACATGCTATTTTACTTCATTCAGGCTCTCAGACACTGAAACCTTCCTGATCACAGCCAAGTTAATTTTTTTCTTCACTTGGTTAGACTGACAAGTACCTGTTTGAAATACACAGAGTGAAAAGTGAATATTCTGTTTTCAACTGAAAATTGCCTACAAGACTCTCTTTCAAATTAATAAATTCAATTTTCTCTTCAATATGAAAGAAAAACGCAAAGCTCCCCCTACCAGTGCATTCTGAAAAGAGTCTATTGGGGGGGAAAAAAACAACAGAATTCTATTCCAAGTGTTAAAGAGAATATTTGGTACTTTATTTTCAATATTTTTTGTGAATACTCCAGGGACACTGAGTGAGAAGGCCTTCAGACTAGCTGCTTCACAAAAGATTTGGAAGACATGGTGCTCACCCTGAATAGCCTGAAATATCATTTGAAACGACATACTAGACATAACAATTAGAGGAGAGGGGAGGAGGAGTGAACTTACACTATGCTACTCCAACCAGTCTAGAATTAAGGCAGCCCAAAAAGATATCAAACCACCTGTACTCATTTGGCCTGTGCTGGACTTCCTAAGATACTCAGCACAGAATCTGGCATGTTGTCTTAGAAACTTTGTGTGCCCACCCATTTTCATACAACAGCAGCTCTTGTTCAAACAGTAATCAAGTTTGATCCAAAGCCCACAAGAGACAACAGGATTTTTTCCATTAACTTTAATGGACTTTACACATCAGACCTCAAGAAAGGAAGAACTGTCAACAAGCAAAGTTCAATTAATCAGAGCACGTCAGCTGAGCAGGTTCAATTATGATTGGGTCCATAGGAGATGGACCCAATCATAATTTAATGAGACAACATTCATTCCAATTGTTTGGGTTTGCACCTTTTTTCTTATTCTCAATTTTTTTTTGTTGTTTAATAAAATTGTACACCATTACATACAATTGTATTAAATTGTGTGTACATATATTTGTAATGTAGAGATAATCTCCTGTTTGATGAGACTTGTAAGCAACACCTACCACCTGATACTAATAATCCATTTAGTATAAAATGACTTACATGGCCCTTCACACAAATATTGATGAACACTGTCAGTTGATACATGATCCCATTGTACATTACCAGATATACTTACTTCCAGAAAAAAGGTCAAACATAGATAAGAGACCAGCTGCTCAAAGGAAAGTCAAATTTTAAATGCATTAGAGTTATAGATAATACAAACATCACTTAAGTTCATAAAGTTTGGCTGTGATTAACCAGTGTAGCTACTACTATATTTCATCCACAATCATCAAAGTGATATTACAAAAGTTTTACTATTTCCCTATACTTGCAACTGAAAAAAAGAGGCTTCTTAAATTTCAGGAGTGATAACTGAACTTGCATTTAATGGCAACTACTATTTTGATGTTTAAAATCAGCTTGGGTAGGTCTTAAAGTGTGCTTCTCTGCTGCAGAATAGTAGTGTCACCAGGACAGGGCAAATGAAGCAACCACACCAGAAGCCAATTTGGTGGGGGAGAGAGCTCAACAAGGGGGAGGAGGAAAGGGGGGGGGGGCAAAAAACTGGCTGCTGCTGGCAGTTGCATGATCACAACTGTTATAGTAGCAGCCACCAGAAGTTGCAACCATCCCCGTGCCCTAGATGCCCAGCCATATCCCTCAAGTACTGCTGGAGGATAATTTCAATAAGCATTGTAAAGTACCATGTTTATTTTATCTCAATTCCAGATCAATTCTGCAGAATGTAAAAGATCAGAATGTTTTTCCCCTCTGACTGTCATGCCTATTTAGCCCAAGATATGAGAGGTCAAGCAGTGTCTTCTGCGTCATCCATAACTGACCTGAGTCAATTTAGATATATTAATTAATACTCCAATGAAATTGCAAATCAGATGTAAACCTCCAAAAATCTAGAGTTTCAAGTTGAATCTTAAGTAGTTAATAAGTCTGTTAATGATGCATGAGTCAGAACGGAACATTCTCTTGGCTGTGTTGGCCCTGAAGTGCTGACAGAGTTATACTATCTATTAGTGAAATATTTACATTTCACTGACCATATATGATCCTGGAACACACACACACAGATCAGCCTGGAAAAAAGAGTATCTATGAATGTAATACTCCCATTTCTGACTAGTACACTGCCTGTCAAGTTCAGGGACAAGACAAATGGAAAGTCAAGAGAAAACAAAACATATGCTAAAATGTATCAGAAAGAAAGGAGACAGGAGGCAAAAGAATACAGCTTTCAACTATGAGCTACAAAAGGGCTGTTTGATACTATCAGATTTAAAGCCTGGTGACCAAACAAGAACACATAGGCACAGGAGTTAAGAAGGATGAATCCAAGTGGAATATTTCACTGATGGAGTACCCGCCAAAAAAAGAGACAACTACATTAATAAATATTGATAAAAAAAATTCTTAACCTTCTGTGAGCCAGGAATCCACAGGGGAAAATAAATCTTGTTATTGTCCTCAACAAAGTCTGGTATTTTAAGTATAAGGTAACAGTCCCCAGCACTGGTGAGACTGAGTATTTGCTGTTGTTTTAGAATGCCAGGATTTAGCACAGAGTGAAAAAGGATACATTCCATGAGTGATGTGGAAAGATGCAGCTGCAGAATGGAAAGAAACCTCAACAGACAATAAAAGAAAGTCATCCCCCACAGAAGTTTAATTAGGTCCTAAAACAGCAATGACTACTCCATTTACCCACAGGTTTATCTGATTAATGGGCCTGGGTCACCTTTAAGGGAAAAGGGTAATATTAGAGTGAATGGTCAGACACTCCTGTTGGTCCATCACGTCCAAAACGTTATCAAACACTCAGGAAAAATATTCCATGATTCAGTGGTGGGGCACGACATCCTGATGCAGGAAAAAAACAAAACAAAACCTGGCAGTATGTCCCTTACACATTTCTGAACATAGAATCCTCCCTAAAATGAAGGTGAAATTCAACAATCCAAGCAACTGCTACAAATACGTCACTTTCATAAGGAAGCAGCAATGCCTTCATAAGGAGGAACCAATAAATTCCAAGACCAGGAGAACATAATGAACACATCAAGACAAGCACACACATGCAGGGGCACACATTTCCCATGGGACATAGAGCAGTGGCACATAGTTGTGCCGCAGGTCTTTGTACCAGGGCATGCATGCCCCTTCACACATGCACCAGCACGAAGCAAAATGACCTAGGTGGGGTAGGGGAGGCTGGAGACAGGTCCTGGACCTTACATGGGGTCCACCAGGGCAGCAGCAGCACCAAGCCAGCCTCTTGGAGCCTAGCCAGTAGGGTTATGCAAAACAGCTATGTTTATTTTCCATTTCAGATTCGGCCATTTGGGAGAGACAGTGATTCGTTTCAGTGTTTCAGATCACCATTTTGTTTCAGTTTGGCCAAATCTATTTTGGAGTTTCAATTCCAATTTAGAGACTCAGATCAGACAGGGAGAGCCACTGGAGAACCCCCCATGGCTGCTCTGCCCAGCCTCCTAGCACTTAAAAAAAAAAAAAAGCCCTGCACTCACCAGATGTAGCAGCAGCAATTGGGTTGTCTGAGGGCTCATAGGGCAGTGGACAGCAGTAAGGATCGCCCCACCCCCTTGCCTGGCACCCACACAGCAGCTGCCCCAGAGCATGGGTGCAGCACGGCTCAGCAGGGTGCTACGCACTGTATGGGAGCTGGAGCCACTGGGGTTGAGCGCTGCCAGGCTCCAGCTGACAGGTGGAGCCACCCCAGCTCCCAAACAGTGCACGGCACCCTACTGAGCCACACTGCACCCATGAGATGTGACAGGTGCCGCATGAGTGCCAGGCTTGGGCGGGGGGAGGGGGGAGCTTCTTTCGCAGCTCCTCCAGCTATGCCTGCCTCTGCCCTGGTGGGAAAAGTCACAGAAGAAATCCCCATGGCTGCCCAGCCCAGTCCCATCCCCCGACCAGTCCCAGCATCTAGGCACTTAAAAAAAAGCCCTACTCAGCAGCTGTATCAGCAGCAATCAGGGCCTCTGAGGGCTCATGGCAGAACCTACCTGTGCAGCACAGGGCAGCAGGAATCACACCCCTCCCCACCCCCAGCTTGGCATCCATGTGGCAGCTGCCCCATGGCACAGATGCACTGCAGCTCAGCAGGGCACTGTGCATTGTCTGGGAGCTGGGGCCACTGAAGCCAAGTGGTGCCGGGCTCTAGCCAACTGCTAGAGCCACCCCAGCTCCCAGCCAGTGTGAGGTGTCCTGCCAAAGCACACTGCACCCATGCAATGTGACAGCTGCTGCGTGGGTACCAAGAGGGGGGAGTAATCTGCACTGCTCCCCACTGCCCTGTGTTGCATGGAGGGGGGCTCTGCCATGAGACCCCAGAGCCCCTGATCACCACTGTTACAGCCAGTGAGCACTGGGATTTTATTTTACTTTTGTTTTGTTTTTTTAAGTCCCAGGAGGCTGGGCCAGTCAAAGGATGGGGCCAAGCAGGACAGCCACAGGGGCTTCACCCACAGCTCCTCCGGCTATGCTTGGCTTGGCCTTCGGGTGCTGGCATTGGACCTAGTCAGCAGCTGCAGCATGCTGTCATTCTGCATGCAGATCCAGGGGCTGCGGGGCTGTGCTGGACTCTTCCTGGTGGGCATGGGCCTTGGGGTCTGCACACAGGATGACAGCAGGCTGCCATCCCTCCCCAAGAGCACTGGGCTTGGAAGGGGCCTCAGGGACAGATCACAGACACTGGCCAGCTACAGATAGCAATATCAGAGCAGTCCTTATGCCCCTCTTCCCCCTCCCTCTTCTTAGTTTCCGTTTCCTTGTAAGCCTACCTCTGAAACGTTTCTGAAGGTCTGACTTTGTTTCAGAGATGTTTCAGAACCTTCCATTTCATTTTGGATTCGGTGTTTTGGGTGCTGAAACGGGCCAAAACACCTCCAAAACAAAATGGCTGCAGAAATCCTGCGCAGCCCTACTGACCAGCAGTCAGACTACGTTTCTGGTGGCACACAGCCCTACTTTATAGCAGTAGGTTTTTTTTTACACCAGGATCTCGGATGCAAGTTTGCAGCGCAGCAAATATATGCATGTGCGCAACATGCACTTTGAGGCACCACAAACCACATGTGCACGCTTGTCTAGATGCACCCAATAGTATGAGAAAGACACCTCAATTTCTCCTGATTTCTTTGGGCATCACTACTAACAGAAAGTTAAAGAATTGAATGCACTAATAACCAAAGCCTTCTGTGTATTGCTCCAGGCATGTTTGTTGATGGTGGGGTCAGCTACTGGATAGCAAAAGTCAAGCAGACTAATTTTAGCAAAGAGGAGCAGGTCCCAAAGAACAGCAGGCTGACACCACCGAACTCTGTCTCATTTCCATTAATGATAACAGGGAAATGAAAGCTAATAAGATCTGCTTGGCCCTATATGCCTTCTGTTGGGGAAGTGGGAGAAAAGTGAGGCCAAGGCAACATGCAAAAGTAGGCCACAGCATCAGTGCATCTTATTGATCAGAAATATGTCTCACAAGGTACATGTGCACAAGTCAGATCCTCAGCGAGAAACATTTCAAAAAGAACCATAAGTCTTCTTCCTTACTCCCTTCATAAAATTCAGCCTCTCTCCTACCTAGTGACATCAGTTTACAATATCAATTATGCTGCACTGAAAGTCTCTTAACAGGAGCACCTTCTTAGCTTAATATCTTTTTTACCTGGTTCTTGATATAGAGAGTAAAGAGCACAGTGTATCTATTATAAAAACATATACAGCTATTCAATAAAGCAACTCCTAAATCTCTCTTACATTAAACAAATTATCAAGCTAATAGTAAAATATGCTAAAATATCCATGAATTCAAATCATACCATAAAGAAAAGCAAAACAAAACTGTAACAAAAATGTTGAGAGAAGCTCACTTGGGCTTTGCCCTGTTTGTGACTAATTAGAAAAAATGTAATAGATTAGGGAAGGGAAAAACATTTCAAGAGAGAGAATTACAAGTACTTTCATTCTGATACATTGAAAAAAAAATGGAAGTTAGAAAGATCACCATAAAATTAGAGTACTCTGAAAATCCTTCCCTCCTTTACTTAATTAGAACACCCTAAGCTTCAACTACTACCTTAAACAAGGGCAGAGACTATTTCTTTGTTCTCTTCATAGTAAATCCTTTTCATTTTACTTTAGAACTAACAAACTGACCAACTATGGCACAAAATCTGCCGCATCGTGTTTGATAGTTGAAAAAACCAAATAGAATTATTCCACATTATGCATCCAAACTGCTGCACTGATCAGGCAGCCTCTACATGAGAAAAAGGAGGCATGCCAACAGTACATATACCCAGACTTCATCAGCCTGAACAAAGACCATAAAACAAAACTTAATATCAGAAAATTCAGTGTAGAACAAATCTGGAAATTAGCTGGTCAGAACAAATAATGATTTCTTTGTTCTTTTTAAAATGCTTTTAAGTCAACAATTGCTGACTTCACATTTGTGGTGTGCTTTATAAAATGTAATTATATGGAGAAAGTTCATCATCCATTGTAGTAGAATATTTGTAGATTGAGTTCTACTGATAGACAAAATGTTCCTAGCCTACCATTTCTGGTTTATTTTTACACTTGATGGTTCTTGAATTTTAAGGGCTCCAGACAAAAAAGCAATCGTTAGAAATCACAGTGAGAATACATACAGAGTTTATTTTAAGGTTGGGAAGGATCAGAACTATTCTCTCACTAAAATTCTGGATGGGCATGAGCAGTACGGTATATAGCAATTCTACTGAATAACCTTGGTCAATTACACGCATGTCACTGTTCTTCAGAGAATGGTTATAGAAATGACCTATTCTAAACTTCCTGCCTCTTAATGTTTTTTATCCCTCTGTGTCTACTCCAGAGGTTTCCCATATAGCTGCAACTCCACACATGGTCTCCATATCCCCGAAGAAATACTCTTTCCAAATGAGTTTCCCAGAACAGGACAATATTTTTAAGTAATCAAAAGACTATTTCTCAAAATACATTATCTCTGAGGTTAAATCAACCAGCTAATACAGAATACATAATAATTCTATAATCTGACAAAAATCTGGTGGCTGTTTAAAAACAATTTGAGTAGGCTGTGATCCTAAAACAAAGATTTGTGGATCCTGCATGGTCAACATTTAATATTTGCAATTAAAGGGCTTTGTATTTGTTATCTCATTTTGTTTTAATATTTTGTCTTTGTGTAGATTTTATATATTTAAATAAAATTTATGCTAATTTACAACCTTTGACGATTTTTTTTTAACTTGACTTTCTAATGTCCCATAATAAATGCCCAGAATGGCCCTTTTGTTGATGTTTTATTATATTTGTTGATGTTAATGATTTGCTAGTTTTATTCCCTTTCTTGTTTCTCCAAGTTCTTTAAAAGGAGCACTTACCTAACCTCAGGCATTAGCCTACAAAATGCATTTTGACACAAAGATGAAAGGAAAGATAATTTACCAATTGAAGGGTCACACCTCAGCAAACACAACCATGATCAAAACCTCATATCTATTAGACCTGTGCGAAGTGGCTATTATTCGCTTCAGATTCAGCCAATTTGGGAGACAGTGATTCGATTCAGCTGAATCTGATTCAGAGATTCAGCCACCGCCAAAATGGCAGAATCTCCACATCAAATAGGCCCCAACCCCCGCCTGCTTTCCCAGCCCCGTCAATGGCTGCCCCGCCCAGTCCCAGCCTCCCAACTCTTTAAAAAAAAGCCCAGCATTCACCATGCTGCAGCAGCCTCAGGGCTTCTGGGGGCTCTAGGCAGAGCCCCACACACAGTATGGGGCAGTGGAGGAGGAGGGCAGCAGGGATCGTCCCCCTGCCTGGCAGGAGCTAGTGAATGGGCGTTTTTTGTTTTGTTTTGTTTTTTTAAAGAACTGGGAGCTGGGGCTGGGAGGGGCAGCCAGAGGGGAGGGGGCTAAGAGAGAGGGTGGGAGTCCCCCCATGGTTCTCTTCCCCCGTCCTTCAGCCCCTCCCCCCACCCCCCGCTCCCTACTTAGCAGCATGGAGACCAGGTCCAGCTCCCTGGAGCAGCAAGCAAGGACAGCCCAAATCTCAGAAGCTCTCTGAATTGATTCAGATAACTTCAAATCAATTTGGACCTTTATACTGGTCTCCCAATTTGATTCAGATTCAGCGATTCAGCCACTGAATTGGGACAAATCTCCTCTCAATCGATTTAGCACCTGAAGCTTTGCACAACCCTAATATCTATCTTCCTAGAGCAGCAATACCACATACAGTTCCATACAAGTGATGTGCTTTATTTGGCAAAGTGATACCAGTCCATTTCAAAACTGTGGTTTAATTTTATTGAAGTTATATTTTTACTGGTCTCTCTTCAGCATTATACTTGTCCTACTTTTCAAATTCTATCACCCATGTTTTGTCTGTATAACTAGAGACTGCTTTATTTACAAATGGAAGAACCATATTTTTTTCTTAAAGCTTCAAAACATTAAAATTAGAACTTTAAAAAGAAAAAATAATGCCCTCATTGCACAGCCATAATTCATTTTAATGCTGATGAAAATCATGAAACAACATTTTCAAACATGAAAATCAACAGAAGGCTATTCTGCAAAATCATGCAAGCAAAAATGAAAAGAAAAAGAAAAAAGCAAAAAAAAAGGGTACAATTTAAAATGTGCCTATTCAAACTAGTAACAGAGAAAACATTTTTAGGGATATTTGTCAAAAGAGGTAAGTGGAAGTTAAGACAGGCTGATTTAAGTCAAACTTATTTAAATCGCCATTTTAACTAGCAAACAGGGAACCTTGATTTAATAGATTTTTTCCGGTTGTACTTTACTTATTTTCCTAAAGAAAAGTTATTTTACTTGTTTTCTTAAATGAAATGTTATTTTTACTTGATATAACGATTAAAACATGTTGACTTGCAACCAAATTATATATAGCTTTCAATTAAATTTGGTACTAAATACTAAGTTTACTAAATAGGGGGAAACACACGCACACCACAGAATCATAGAAAATTAGGTTTGGAAGGGACCTCAGGAGGTCATCTATTCCAACCCCCTGCTCAAAACAGGACCATTCCCAACTAGATCATACCAGCCAAGGCTTTGTCTAGCCAGGTCTTAAAAGCCTCCAAGGATGCAGATTCAAGTATGTATTTACTTAAACAATTATGTAGCTCAACACTCCTTGATTCATATGCTTAATTTTTATATTAAGGTAACAACAAATCCTGCACTTTTAGCTCACAGGAATTATTCTGGATTTGTTGAGATGAATTTGGATAATTAAAATTAAATTTAAAAAATCATTTTAAAAAATAATTTGGATTAAATAAGATTACCTTATTTCACTGGATATTAAACAGTAAGTTTATCAAAGTATGTTTTATATTTAAAATTCCTTTCTTTAAGAACTCAATTATTAACGATAGTTTGTGAAAAGAGATTGCTTTTAAATCACCATGAATCAGATTTTCCAAACTACCTAAAAGCAGATCGTATGCCAAACGGCCACTGATAGTAATAGGGTTAGGTGCCTACCCAGCTTAACTGATTTGAGAAGTCCTACTAGGCTCTTCTTTTTGTCTTTAAGTTTCTAAAGCAGAGGTGCTCAATCTCTCCAGCCCCATGGGCCAGATAAGTGGCATGGTGCCAGTACACAGGACAGATCCTTGAATAGGATCAGCCTGTGAGCCTAATCCAACACAGGATTGGTGCACGGGGTTGGTCTGTGCATGCAATTCAATGACCAGTTCAACTGGATCCACCTGCAAGATGACCCCTAGCAGCAGCATGACCCAGATCCAGCCTGTGGAACTGTGTCAATCAGACTATGAGGCAGGGGAATGATGACAGCATGAATTGCTGTGGCTCTGGAAGCAATAAACACTGCCACCACTTCCCCACAACCAAAGTTCCAGACCCACAAGGGGTCTCACAGGCTGAAAGACACGACTCCACAGGATGGATCCAGCCCCACAGGCCAGAGGATGAAGACCACTGGTCTAAAGCCATCTCTACAGAGCAAACTTGACATACTGCAGAGTAACACTTCCCAGCAAATTCCACTTCTCTAAAATTGGCTGCCTCCTAAACCAGAAGCAGTTTGGCCACCTTTATTGCACCATAAGCAGTCTGATTAGAATAGAGGAACCCAAGCAGCAGGCCTGTGCGAAGCAGCAAGTATTTGCTTCATATTCGGCTGATTTGGAGGGGCAGCGATTCGATTTGGTGATTCGAATCACTGTCCGAATTTGAGTCAGTCAATGTGGATTCGAAGATTGCAGCACTGATTTGGAGATTCAGCCATAGACTATACAGGCAGCCCTCGACAGTGCTGGACACAGATGCCCTGCCCCGCGGAGTGCAGCCCAGAAGTAGGCTGTTGGGGCTAGCCTCCCAGAGCACAGCCCAGCCCACCCCACACAGATCCAGGGGCACACGCTCGCTCCCACGTCCTGCCAGACTGGCGGTGAGAGCCGCCAGAAGAGCCACCAGAACAGCAGCTCCGGGAATGGCGGCACGCAGTGCCAGGAGCCCCTCTTCCTGAGTCCCGCTCCCCCACCCTGGCTGAGCAGCTTGTCCCAGCCCCAATCCCTCCCTCACTGCAGGGGCATTGATCTGCTCCCCCTCATGCCCCTTCCCTCCCCCCTCTACTCACTACAACAGACTTATATATTTTTAATTTAGAGCCTAAGTGAGAGTGTTTCTATCAGTTAGGCCTCTAAAGGTCACCATGTATCAGGGCTGTCCAATTTCTAAATGGCCAGGAACTATATGCCCTGCAGGCCATACAGGTGCCACCTCCTTTCCCCAGCTGCAACATGCAACACAGGCATCCTGGCCCCACGTTTAACTTCCTCACTATAGCACACTGCATAGTCCCCCTAGGCTGTGGGCTCCCCCAGCACTGCAGACTAGGGCAACACCATGCCACACTGCCCCCTTGGGCAGGGACAGGAATTAGAAGCATGAGGAAGAAGAGGGAGGTTCAGAGCTGCAGCCAGAGGTATGATGGGGAAAGGGCACAATGGGTGGGAACCCAGAGGCCACAAATTAACCACAGTTAGACAGCCCTGCCATATAATATACAGGTTGTCTGAGAGAGAGAAAAAAACAGAAATCAAGTTTACTGAAGTCAAATAGTTAATATTTCTAAAGCTTTTTGTGCTCTTGGACATAAGGTGGACTATAAACTGTATGCCTCTGCAAACATTTACATGTGGGGTAGAAATTGAATAGTTAAAAAAAAAAAAAACCCCAAAAAGGTAAAGTACTATAAGAATCAGTAACAAGTATATTTATTTGGCATGTACTAAGATTATAACAAAGCTCCAAGAAGGTCAATCCCTCTGCAAAAAACAACAACAACAACAAAAAATCATCACCTTACATTTTCAGCAGCTGAAGAACAAATGTTGCTTTTGATACAAGTTTAATGAAGAGGACTACTAAAGGTTCCTTTGAGTGTTACACAGCATAGCAGAAATTACTTATAAACAGCAGTGTCCCACTAGCTAAAATGAAATCCCACCAATTCGCCTGTATGTTAGATTAAATATGAAGTTTTCTTCTAGTTCTAAGATTCAATTTAAAAGCATGACTATTACGTTTCTGACAATCAAGACAATTGTTCAATATTTGTTTTTCTTCAGACCAGACCTGTTTATTGTTAGCTATAACAGAAAAATTAAGTACTCCTCCCTTGAAGATAATGTAGTAAGTGTAAGTAGGAGGAACAGTTCCAGAACAAAGTTTTAAAAACTCCTGTTGTGCCCATGAAGCATTATAGCTCATTGAACTTTCTTTTTTTAGACTATGCTTTTTACCATCTATGTGGGCAATTTCCCTCTGTCAACCGCATTAATGGTGGTTGGGGAATGGGGAACGAGTTAATTTTTGCATTCATGCAACAAAGATAATGTAACAGACTTGTGAATTTTACTTTGTTTATAATGTAGTCCATTTGGGTTTCTTATTTCATGCATTAGCACAATGCTCAAGTGTCTGAGGTAAGAACACTGGAATATTTTTTTAAAGAAACAAACTGTTTTCCTAGAAAATAATGGAGACAGGTTTACAACTGTTAGTTTCTGAAAATAAAAAACAAAACAAAAAAAGGAAAGGAAGAGGCAAACCAACTACCACTTTTTTTGTTTTGGTTTAAACAGAACTAGGTCTTGAAAATGTTCTCTCAAATAGGTCCCTATTTAACAGATCACATTGTGGCCTTACTGTGGTTATTAACATGGGGGGGGCGGTTCTGAAAGGAAAACTTTACGCAGTGAAAATTACATACCAAAAAAAATTATGCTATTAAATCCTGTGTCCATGCTTGAACATACTGGGGAATAAAAAAAAAACAAGGTAAAAGGTAGGTGAAAATAATTCTGTTAATGTCTATGAATAAGCTTTTCATTTGGCATTTTCACATCCTGTAATTATTCCAAAGGAAACTCAGGTTAAGGGTTCAACTAGCACTTGAAGTATCCTAAAGTGAAATTATATCTACAAGATTTACCCTTAAGGATAAAACTTTGTAATCTAACATGCATAACACTTACTCTTTTTAAACATTCAATGAAGCCTGGTGTATCAATGCATATTTTGACTATTAATAATATTCAAGAACCTGTGACAACTTTAAACAAAAGATACATTTTACCATGAAAGGGAAGCCTATATTCTAAAAGCTGGTATAGCAACATTATTTGTATCTTAAATAGTTAAAATAGTATCACACTTACTCCAAAAGAAGATTGGATTTTAGGTAAATTACCAAGTAACAAGATTGCAGTTTTGCCCCTCCTCACCTCCAGAATCCACTAAAATTTTCAATTTCCCAATACCAAATTTAATTTTAAAATCCCCAAAACAAAGATCTGAAAGACCACAGTGGATTTTATTTATGCATGCCAGCATAGGTATATCTAGGCACCATGCATTTAAAAGGCTCAATAACTATCAATAATTATCAGTAATTTGAAACAAGGCTTGATTTATAGTTACAGCTTGAATAACTGTAATAATTCTTTATCAATTATCAGCCACAGATTAAAACAAAAAACACAAACACACATGCCCCTCAGAGAATGGCTATTATGAACTCACCTGTAGACCATATACAGGGGAAAAATTTCTACCAGCTATACTTCACGAAAAGATATGCATTAAGTTAAATTATGTACTTAAGAATTAGGCATTTCTGTGGAGTGGAACTGCCAATTAGGAAAGACTGAAATCAAGTAAGTGCCCATAAGACTGAACTTAACAACCAGACATAACAATCAAATCTGATAAGAAGCCAAGCTTCAAATTTTTACCAATTAGGGGGGCAAGGGCACAGAAGAACAAAACTCTGCCTCTGATTAATAGTGCCTGCATTAATTGACACAATGCTTCCCTCCCAACGCCCCCCCACACAAATACATAAACTTTCTATCCCTTCTTTTTTTGTTTTGTTAAATTTCTACTCTGAATCAAGTTAATTTAAAACAAGCCAACATACAACAGATGTGATTACATGAATGTGTGCTGACTATTCTTTCAACCAGCAGGGCTGAACCTTTTGTCCTTGTGAGCCGGATGAGTGGGGCAGGGCCAGTCTCCAGACTGGATCGATCCCTGCACACCAGGGGGCCCAGCATCACCCCCTCCCTATCCCCAGACCTAAAAGTGGGCCCTAAGAGCCAGGCCCCATCCCCTCCTGCCCTAGCACTTTGGTATTGGGTTCCAGGGACCCCACATACCTCCTCTTAGCCCCACATGCCAGGATTGATCCCCAGGGGCTTGGCACCACACACTCCCATCAGGATTGATTCCAAAGGACCTGGTACAACCCCCTTCCACCTCAGTGCAACAGGACTGGTCCTCAAGAGCCGGGCACTACCCACTACTGCCTCAGCACACTGGGCTTGGGTCCCAAGGGCCCAGGATCACCTACTCCCACACTCCCCATGTGTTGGAACTGGGCATGCCTCCACCACTGCCTGACCTTGTGCACTAGGACTAGGTGTCTGATCCAATGTGCAGGGCGTGGGCTCCAAATAGGTCCAGAAATTTGGTGATGAAGGAGCAGTGCCATTGATCTCCCACTGCCAAACTTCCAGATCCAAGGAGAGCCCTGCAGACTGGAAGCAAGCTGGATCTCTCCCCCATAGCCTGGAGGGTCAGCACCCCTGTTTTACACAGTGGTTCTCACAACCTTTTTGAACTCAAGGAACCTTTCATTCGGCTCTAGGCATCCCTTGGAAAATACCAAATCTTCCCTTTCGCTCTTTTTTAACTACAGATAAATAACAAAGCAATTCTTATGCTGCAAAGAACCCAGAAAGATCACAGCAAGTCACACTTTAGGTTCCTATTTGTCTGGGTTTATCTTATGAATCACAACATTTGCACATCTAACAATGATAACATTACATGGCACCCTGCAGGCACTCTTAAGAGGATCTCAAAGCACCCCAGAGAGCCACAGAACAATCAGTGTTAAGATTAGTAGGGTTTTGATTTTGTTCAGTTAAGACTTGGAGAACTCACTGAATTGGATGTACAGAATCACTAGGAGATATTTCGATTTGTTTTATAAGTAAGACTTGCAGGTGTAAACTCAAAAAGTGTGCACGTTGGAAAAAATAACCTCTTCATTACTAAATAGAAGAAGCAAAGAGGAATACAGACTCTCTTTTTATGAGCAGTTTGATAGTTTTACACAACATTAGATGCAAAACCTTCAGCAATATCAAGAAAAAATAATGGAACAGAGCCTACTTCTCTTATGTCCCAATGCAGTGCTTTAAATAAAAGTTTCCCTTGTCTTACAATCCTTTGCTTTATCCATTGTCCATCTTGCATATCAACTGATCTTATTCTCTAAACGCTGTACCATAACATATGTATGAGGACTGGATGCACAAGATCTGCATCCAACTCTGAATTTGGATCCAAATCTGAATGATCTTGGGCATGGACCAAGAAATTTGGTTCATTTCAGATTCCTATGTACTTACTTTTAAGTCATTTCAGTTTTGATTTAGAAGAACACTTTGTCTAACTGATTTTGACCAGTTTTAGACAGTTGCCCCAGCTAGCTGTTTCCTTGGCAGTTTTTCTTAGAAGCTGCATTAACAACTCACTCATCACCATGGATAGCTAATGGACCCATGAAGGCCTTTGCCAAGACAGGCAAGCACTAACCTATACATCACATGACAATCCAAGATGTTTACTGTTTCAAACATTACTGCTAAATATCTAGATCTTCAAAAATCCAGAGCAACAGTGAACCCAGTCAATATCTTAAAAGGATTCCTCATGTGGCTAAGGAAATATACCCTTGTGGCATAAAATCAGTTTTAGGATGACCTCACTGATTTCCATTTATATTGATAGCAGTTGGGAAAAACCAGGCACAGAAAATTATTGCTTTTAGAATTCTTTTGGTCAGGAAATGTTGTCCGTCAGCTCATAAAGCAGCCAATGTCTTCAAGGTCTCCCTGACCTCTGCAACACTATGGGACAATCTTTACACAAGGACAAACTGTTCTTAAAAAATTCCTCCAATGTACAAGGTACTGATCTCTTTGTCAACATTTGGCATGCAGGTCTTCTTATTCTACTTTTTTTCCTGAATAAACTGTTTTTTATGGACAGAATCCCAGCATGGTGATGCAGTACAGAATCCTGTTCCAAAGTCCAGTTTTTTGGATTCCCTCTTCAAAAATTTACTGTCACAGGGATTGCTAATGTATACTGGCTTTCTGCACAAGTAATTTCTTTTGTTTTAATAAAACTGATCCTCCTGTTTTGTAATACGTGAAAGTGCAGAGGAAGGCCCTACCTACTGATATGACTGACAATATAAGTGCCATCAGCAACAAAATAAAAGTACAAGCAAAACTGTTGTTTAGACACTTGGGAAGACAGTGAAAGACATCTCCTTTCTTTACTCCACTTTTAACACCAGTGAATTTTTGTGCACACAGACAACTCATTGTTTAGCCAAAACTGTGACGGTCCATAGGCAGCATTAGAAAGCTTAGTTTTCCCCTTTTAGGTCAAAAGAGAACAACTCTCTAGCCACACTGGAGCTTACAGAGGGTCAGCCAAAGTCCACCTTGCTGTTGTCAACCATTCAAGTATTTTTAAATGTTCTTCTTGCCAGAACACCACACAATTTAGACACCTCTCTTTCTGAGGCCATGATGCACACAAAGGAAAAGATGTGTGCCCACAATCAGGGCTGGACCTACTAATTTCCTGCATCTGATCTTGTATGGCAGGCAATTTATTTTTACTTTCTTTATAATGGTCTTATGGTAAAAAAAGAAGAGGAAGACAACAAGGGTTATATTTTTCCTTTTTTATAAACTGTAAATAAACAACAAGTTAATAGAATTTATTTGAAAAAGGTGACGGAGTGAAAGACAGAGAGCCTATCAAGATTGACAATTTAGCTTATTCAAAGCACAAGAAGCAAGCTCTGAAATCAAATTACCATATTCCCATCAAGACTTGGATAAATATGTTCATTTGGTCAAAAATAAAACTAAACAATAAACAGAAGGGGGGGGGGAAATCAAGCGTTTTCAATTTTAATCTATTTTAATTAAAAGTCAAATACCTAAACGACAACATGTGAACTCTTCATGGCATTGTGTGACAGCAAATTAAAGGCTTCAGTCCTTAAGAGCATCTATTCACATGTATATGCCCCGTGAAGTGAATGACAGGAAGTTTATGAATCTGCTTGAGCATCTGCAGATTTGAGGATAAAACATTTCCTAAAAATTTATCTTATATGTGGTTACTGATATAATGTAGGCTTTCAACTGGAGTTTAAGCAGAATAAAGTTCCTTGATGCCACTCACTTATCCTTTCTTTTTAACATTACACATCTAGAAGGAGAAGCATATCAAAATTTATATAATTATCAAGAACTACAAATCCCAGTAGCACTTTACTGAATTTTGAAATTACCGCAGGGACAGGAATGTCACCAACTTCTTACTATGCAGCCACCATTTCTAATAATTAACCTCTGCTATATTGTACTCTTCATACAGATCCACCACTCAAACAGATGAGAACAAGTTCAGGATAATTTGCTGTTTAGTTTTGGGCAAAAATATGTAAGAATGAGAAATCGTATCTGCAAATGAAACGTGCAAACATTACTCTAAGTTTAACTACTGTATCTAGAGAAAAAAGAAAACCTTTTAAGAACTTGCACATAAATTATGCTTTGGCCACCTGAACTTTTCTATGTCTTTAACATGTCAAAGTACTTTGGGACTCTACAGGAAAACCTAGTTCTTAAATTTTACCTCCAGCTCTGACTTAAAGGCAAAATCCAGCCTTACGTGGGTTAGGTTTTGAATAACCTAAGATGCAATGAACCTCCATATGAACCAACAGGTTATCTGTCATAAACCTACCTCTTTATTCTAGAACTCTACCGTCCAAAGCTGTGAGCCTAGTTACTGTAACAAGTCTTCTAATGCATTTGGGCCATGGAAATTAGGTAATGAAAATGCATGTGTTAAGCAAGGAAAATAGAAACCTGTTCAACATGTTCACTCTCATTTTTATTTTAAATCCCGTCGCATCAGTGACAGCATATCTAATTTCTTATAAAAAGTTCTTTTTAAAAATGATATGTGGAACTAGTAATTCTTCAATTTTCTTTTTACAATTATCAAATAAAAAAGATTTAAGAAGTTAATTTTATGATACAATAAAAACAAGGATCTGATTATTTTGTTCTTTTAGAAAACTGGCCATCTGTGATGGAAGGAACTCCCTGTAATTTTTTCCATGGCAAGAAATTTAAAATATCAAGATATACAGGGATTGTCTAAAACTATCTCAACCATCCAGATGATCCAATAGAACATATCACTCACAAGAATCCTTGCCTCTTACATATTTCCTGAACCGCAAAGCTACAACAATCACTACCATAAACAAACACTGCATACACATTACAGGTAAAATATTTTACATTTTAAAAATATCAAGTATTCCAAGTTTAAAATCTAACTGATATGAGTATTTGGCATGCAAGAGAAATAACACAGAACTGAGAATAAAGACAAATTGATGAACTCTTTCAACTCACACTCTGCTCAGTTTCCAAACAGCTGAATCACGCTACATAAAATAATCAGCAACATTATAATTAAAAATTCTGATGTTTAGATTAACATCATTAGACTTGAATATTAAACTCCCCACTTCAATGAACAGGGATAGTTTCTACCTGTTTAAGCTATATCACCATGGCTTATTTTTAGAATTTTTTTTGCAACCAGAATGATTAAACATTTTCATAAGCCACAAGCCAAATTTCTGCAAGAACTGGTGATAACACCAGGGAAATCACAGCACAGCATACTAAAAAGTACTGGACCATTCAACCCTTAACAATAGTTCATTAATATTACAGCACCCCTCCCTGCCCCAAGCTATTTCTTCCCTTTATTATGCACATTATACTATTTTCTACTTTTTCTGTCTCTCTCAAAGTTATGACTAACCTTCAATGCATCTGAAAACTAATTTTAGATTATTTAATAACTAATATTGTACCCAGTTCTTCTACTCACATTGAGCAAAGCCTCACTCTGCAGGTAGTAAAAGAATCTGACTGTACATTATCTGCTACAGACATGTCCTAAAGCAGCAAGGATTTTCTAAAACAGAGAAGCTTCTATTAGGAGATGAGCTGTATTACTCATCACTTTCCACTTGTTTTTATTTATCCTAGCAAGTTTTCCAGATATTGCATTCCTTAGCTTTTTGCCCCATGGAATTATACAGTATGCTCTCCTCATAAGTTCTTTATATCTATCATCACATTTAACTACTTAAAATTATTTTAATGAGAAATGTGGTAAATCCTTTTTTTTTTAAATAGGTAAAGAATTCCAAACCAGTATGCTCCAAATCCCCTACGCAAACCACTAATAAACAAGAAAATTGGAGGAGTGGGAGAGAAGAGTATATTTTCAGGAGATGTGTGGGAAGGGGACAACAAGAGGTGAAGTTAGCAAAAAAAATCAATTCAGTGTTAGTTCTGGTTTCAGCAGGTGCTTACGTGTACTGAAGGAAAAAGAGACAAGAATAATTTCCAGACATGCAAGTGTGTTAACAAATTAAAAATGAAACAAAAAAAAATCTGCAGTACCCCTTCAACCTCTGCTTCACCTCGGCATTTTAGATTACTGAAGCCCCAAAGCTGCTCTAACCTAATGTTGGATGAAATGAGGAAGAGAACCAAGCTAGCTAGCTCCTACTGGCCCATAAATGCTAAAGAGGGAATTCTTAGTATAGTGACTAACAGTATGACCATAAAATAGGCTGCTCATAAAAGAAGTTTCTAAAACTATAAAGGTTCTTTCCATCTGAAAAAGCTACTGATGCTCTATATGCTTTCCATGCCTGAATTTCACTGGCACTCTGTGCGTCTCTCTACAGATATGATTTCTTCTTAGCTGTACTGCCCTCATGTATTGGAAAACAGAATGGATATTTGTAACCCTGAAGCATACTTTATGGTAAATTTACTTTCTAAAGCTGGAAATTCAGAAGTTTTTTTTTTTAAATCTCCAATATACTTTTGTACATAATAACCTCTTCTTTTGTACATAGGTCCTTGAAGTCCATTTTCCAGTTGTAACTATTCTTTAGTTCCTTCAAACATATAAAACAATACTATCATAATGTTTTCTTATTTATTTTCTGTAAAAAATCTCTTAAGACCGCTACTTCCAAAGGCCAGAAATCATTGTTTTTTCTGGTGCAAAAAGAGTAGACTTTGTAAAAAATAATAATAATAATAATTTTTTAATTGTATAATGTGCAAATGTAACTGATTTTTTTTTTTTTTTAGTGACTCATGCCCAGGTATATTTGGATCATTATGGAGTAAGCACGCCTGAATTTCTAGCAAAAAAAAAACCACCTGAAAAATGAAATCCACTTCACGAAGCTCTTGCACTTGACAAAAGCTGATGTTCACAGTGATCCAGAGGGAAATGATCCAGTAGTGAAAAGTTCATTTAAACCTTAGAATGAGAAATAACACAATAATATTACTCAGAGACAGAAATTTCATATTAGCCCCATGACCTGCAAGTGCTTCTTTAACATGAAATGTTTAGAGAGACTATCCAAGGCCAAACTCAACAAAAAGCTTTTATCGCCAAGGATTAAATTCCTCCCTCCCATAATAACCTCTTAGTAAACTTCCCTGTACTTTGAATTTGGTGCCATAATAATTTCTGCCAAAATTATAGGAAAACACATTCAGATGCTTCATAGGAACTGCATGGTTTTAAAAGAGAAAAACACAGAGTAAAATGAAATAAAGTAATAGCTGCCTTGGTCTCTATATAGCAAGGTCAAAATACTTTTAGTGAGTAAGGAGGCTGTGTTGCATATAACCTGCATGCAAAATTTCTCTTTAAATAAAAAGTTGTTTTAATTCTGGTAAAAAATGCATTTTCAGCAGCCCTGGGAAGTAAAAGCAGCTAGTCACTGAAAGAACCTAGGGGCGGACTGTGTCTTTCTGATGGAGACATGAAAAGGACCTCCTCTTCCCCTAATATAGAGATTTCTCCCAACCCCTTTTTCCTAAGGAAGCCATCCAGTTCTGCAAATGTGCATATACAAAACTTATATAAGTGTGTATTAATATATGTAACACAAATGTACAATCCAAATTCATATTCCACCTTCCCTCAAAAATTATGTATCATAATTACAGAGACTTGCCTCTTTCTCGTTTCTCAAATTCAGTCCTATGCCTTTTCCTGCCTTGAGGTGCACCTCTCCTTTCTTCTACTGTCAAACCAAACCTTGGACCAGGGCCCTTGACATGACAAGGCTTATACTACAGGTCTGATTTGAGAACCATATTCATGGGTCTATCCCCCAAGAGTCTGTGACCAATGGTGTATATAAAGGCCAATCAGGTTCTTCAAAAACAAAGTATTGGTCATTTTATTTGACTGCCTTTTTTGTTAATGTCTCCTATTAAGCCAAACCACTCTATTATTGCAATAAACATCCCCAAACCCAAATTAACAAACAGTATTCCCAATTTATTACAGAGCAACTCCACTTCCATCACAGCATGCTCTTTCTAGCTTGCTGAAACAATAGACTTCTGGCTTGACTCTCAGCTTGTGTAGTCAAATGTTGACTTTACGCCGGCTAAGCAGCAGACACTTTGAGTTTTAGGGCCTGATCCCCAGCAGAAGTAAGTCTGCTACGTCAATTCACACCCAACTAAGGATTTGGCCTGCAGTATCAGTTTGAGTGCACAGAGTGAAAGGTTTCTGGCTTCAAGAATGACCTCCATAAAACCAGGGCGTAGGAGGTAATGTCTGCTACTATACAAGACAGCATTATTTTCAAAAGACCGCAAATGCTGTTTCAACTCCATTCCACACTCTATAAACCATTTCACCATGACATAAAATAGATATCTTATTAGAAAAAGCAATTAAGTTTAAAAGGCAACTAAAACATTTTTATCATACTTTCAGGTCCCAGCTAGACATTACACTTAAGGCATGATTAACCAGGTAGTCGTGATGTAAGGTTAAGTGGTCTCCCAGCCAGTGGTCACACATGCAATAACTTAATGGCATGATAAAAAGAGGAATAAACTACAAAATTATTCCACAAAATGTGTAATAACTTTGTAGCTGCTTCCTATTCCACCATTAATCGAACATGTGGCCAGGGGTCCTGTCAGCTACTCAGAGCTCCCAGCTACAGGGGCCCATGTGTACTCCTGAGCCTGGGAGCTCTCAGCTGACAGGGTTCCTAGCCACCAGGGCACCCCATACACACCAGCAAATGGGAGACCACAGCTGAGGTGGTATCACAACCATGGGTGCACTCCATGCACCCCCATTGCTGGAAAATCATATCAGTTCCAGCCTCCCAGCTGTGGGGGTGCATGAGGCTGCATCAGCTTCTGTCTCCCAGCCATGGGGACACCTGGTGCACCCCCATGGCCAGGACTCTCATCAGCTGAGGTTTCTAGCCACAGAGTGCCTACATGTTGGTGCAGGGAATCATGATCCCAGGATCCCTTTGCACTAGCAATCAGTAGAGTGATCATAGTTCCTGGTTTGGCCGGGACAGTCCCATAGTCCTGGATTTCATAATCTGCCCCAGCATCCTAGCTAGTTAGTGAAAATTTAGTAAAAAAATCCTGGATTGGCAGGGATTGGTTGGGTCAGGGCCGGGTGAAGGGAGAGTACTGCTGTGAGCACAGGCTGCTCACACGTGTGCACGTGTGTGTGCATGTCGCATCCCAGGAAGGGACAGGGTGGGGAGACTCAGATCCCCGCCCTGAAGGAAGCAGAGCTCCCTCTCCCCCTCCCCCCATCTCGCATATCTGGATACCAACAGAGATCCATGTTGAAGGGCAGCTCCAAGCTCTGCCCTAGGACTGTGGTCCCAGGTAGTCCAGGCCGAATCAACAGCTGCAGTAGCAGCAAGAGGCAGGCTGCCCAGCTACAGCCACTGCTGCACCAGGTGCCTGCATATGCTTCCCATGCAGGATGGGCATGAGGGTGGTGGAACCATATGCCTGGCCATGCTGACCATGGGGGTGCGGTGCACCTAAGTCTGTGTGGAGCCCAGTGGTGCCCCTTGCACAAGCAGCCCTTCCAGGTGCTGCAGCCACAAGCCAAGGGGGTGCTGGACAGCCCCTTGCCAGGTGAGAGGGCACATGTATTAGGCTGAGGGGGCAGCGGGGAGAATCACAAGGGCATGAGGCACTGTCTAGCAGGGAGACAAAGCAGCATGGCACACCAGGCAGGCACCACTGCTTCCCAACTGCCTAGTGCACCATGTCACTGCCCCTGCTTGCAGCAGTGCCGCTGACTTGGGAGAGGTGGGCATGGGGGCAGCGTCCCAGATTTCCCACAGTCCCATATGATCACCCTCACAATAAGCATGATGGGATCTAATCACAATCCCACAATTGTGCTCCCTGCCATGCATGTGTGGCCATGACAGGAAGTGCAATTGTGAGGAGTGTGCATCAGATCCTGTTGTGCTTTTACTGGCATGTCTAAAGGGGCCTTGAGATCACAACAAGATTCATTAAAATAGCTAGAGGCCAGTGTCTTTTTAACCTGCTCTGTAACTTGGCAAGTAAATGTTTAGGTCAACACACCAGCCCACTGTGATTTGGCAAAGCTTACTATATTCCCCCAGCAGCAGGGAGAAATGACCCAATGTGTAGCAGCTGCTCATTTAAAATTGTAGTAGCACATTTTCTCACTGGCTTCCAACCAGAGTAATAATGCATGACCTCAGCATAACAGGCAAGATCACACATTGAGAAACCACTAGCAAAAGGGGAATAATCAACCAACAGAAGGAATACTGAAATATATAATCACATGCTCACACAGACTACACTCATGTAAGGTTACAAGTTACTTTTTTTTCTCTCCGAGATCGCTGCAGTTTGGGTGGTCCTTCAACAAAACATTAAATCACACCTCTTACCTACATAGCAAGCCAGCCATAAAATTACTCAGCTTTGGAAAATGGAAAGGATGCTAACCAACATTGTACAAGACCACCAGCAGCTCCAAAAAGAATGTTTCTGGGCAAGATAATAGTCTTGCCCACCTTGACTGAAGTGCCATTGATCAGCGCACCTCCTCCTTCCATATTAGAGACCACTATATACTTCCTATATATACACCATATTATGCCTATTACAGCAGTGTGTTTTTTCCTTTTCCTGTCCTGCAAAAGCCATCATGGAGCTTCGAGTAATGCTAACAGCAAAGTCACCCATAGTAAGCAATCTGGCAATCAACATCAAACCACCACAGAACACTGACACTAATCCTTAGGTTTTCTAACAAGCACAGGTATAGTTAAGTTGGACTAAAACAAATGAAGTCATCCCACACAAACTGTACAATCTCCAGGCATGAAGAAATTCAATAGCAAGGCATAGTCTTTCTAGTAAATCTTCATGAACACACCTAATAGAAAAGATGGATTTTCAGAAATTCTTTAAAGAGTACTGAGGAGAATGAATGACGTATTCTTATAAGTAGAGGTGCTCAACCTCTGGCGTGCAGGAGTCTTGGCACCCAGTCATTGGGCTCCTTGCCAGGTGGGGAAATTTGTCAACAGAGGAGCAGTATCAGTTAATACAGCCATGCTCCCTACCCCACCCAATTCCCAAACCCCAAGCCCTGCATAGCTTGTTGGAGCTGGGCTGCACCCCATTCTCTGCATGGGGCTGGACCACACTTCTCCCTCCACATCTGGATGGGGGCCAGGCAACACCCACATTCCCCCAACATGGGGTTGGGTTCGGGCAAGGCCACAGCCCTCCCCCGTGTTGGCCCATGGCCCCTTCTCCATCTCCAGCCTGGCTCCCATTTCCACCCCCCCGGATACAATCTGTGGGCAAGGCAAGAGCCCCCAAGGAGACATTTGCCTGCCTGTACACAAATGCCTTGAGCTTGTGGAACAAGCAGGAGGAGCTTGCCCTTCTGCTCAACGCAAATAATTATGATGTCATAGGGATAACAGAGACCTGGTGGGACTCCACCTATGACTGGACCATGGGTATTGATGGCTATACCCTGTACAGGAGAGATCATGTAGCTAAAAGGGGTGGGGGCATAGCTGTCTATGTTAAGGAAAGCTACACATCCCTGCAAGCTGATCTTGGTGATCAGGGTGGATGACTGGAGACTCTCTGGGTTAAAATCTATGGGGAACACGGCACAGGGGACACAACGGTGGAAGTCTATTACAGACCTCCCACCCAAAGTCCTGAGCTTGACCAGGAGTTCGCCCGGGAACTGGCCGCATGCTCCAGGACCATGGTTGTCATGGGTGACTTCAATTACCCGGACATCTCCTGGGAGGATCACTCAGCAAAATCTGAGCGGTCGCAAAGCTTCCTCTCATTCGTGTATGGCCTCTACCTGACTCAAGAAGTCTATGGGCCAACGAGAGGCAAAGCGCTGCTCGACCTGGTACTGGCTACTGGGGATGACCTAATCGGCGACCTAGTAATCGATGGGAAGCTGGATGACAGCGACCACAAGTTGATCACCTTCAGCATCTGCCGTAAAGCTAGTAAGTCAGTCAGCAGCACGGAAGTCCTTGACTTCAGGAAAGCCGACTTTGACAAGCTCACGACGCTTGTCAGTCAGGCCCTAAGGGACCATGACCACAGGGAGAGGGGAGTTCAACAAGAGTGGTTGCTCCTCAAGGGAGTGATCCTCAACGCACAAGCTAAGTACACTCCATCTTGGAGGAAAGGCAGCAAGAGAGCACAACAGCCCACCTGGCTCTCCAGGGACCTAGCAGACCTCCTGAGGCCAAAAAGAAAAGCCTACAAAGGCTGGAGGATGGGATTCACCTCCAAGGAGGATTATTCTACACTGGTCCGGTCCTGCAGGGAGAAAACCAGGAAAGCCAAGGCTACAACTGAACTCCAACTAGCTTCGAGCAACAAGGACAATAAAAAGTCCTTTTTCAGATACGTGGGGAGCTAGAGGAAAAGCAAGGGCAACACTGGAGCCCTGCTCAACCAAATGGGGCAACTGACAAGTGACACCCAGGAAAAAGCCAGCCTATTAAATGGGTACTTTGCATCAGTCTTTCATCGGTCCCATGGGACACCCATGCCCGCTATGGGATGGGGAGGTCTGGGTGAGGGAGATCCCCTGCCCTCCATTAATGCTGACCTCATGAAGGAACACCTTGAGAAGCTGGATACCTTCAAGTCAGCCGGCCCTGACAATCTACACCCCAGGGTACTCAAGGAGCTGGCGAGCATCATAGCCCAACCTCTGGCACATATCTTTGAAAACTCCTGGCACTCTGGTGTAACACCTGAAGACTGGAAGAAGGCCAATGTGGTGCCAATCTTCAAGAAAGGGAGAAAAGTGGATCCTGCTAACTATAGGCCCATCAGCCTGACTTGTATCCCGTGGAAGATCTTAGAAAAATTTATTAAAGAGGCCATCCTTAATGGGCTGGCCGACGCCAACATCCTAAGGGATAGCCAGCACGGGTTTGTTGTGGGTAGGTCTTGCTTGACCAATTTCATTTCCTTCTACAATCAGGTGACCTATCACCTGGACAAGGGAGAAGAAATTGATGTCATATATCTTGACTTCAAAAAAGCCTTCGATCTGGTATCCCATGATCACCTCTTGGCAAAACTGTCAATTGTGGCCTTGGGTCTACCATGATCCGCTGGCTGGAAAATTGTCTCCAGAGGGTAGTAACTGATGGAAGTCACTCATCATGGTGTCCTGTGACCAGTGGGGTCCCCCAAGGCTCTGTCTTTGGACCCATATTGTTTATCATCTTCATTAATGATGTGGACATCGGAGTCAGAAGCGGACTGGTCAAGTTCACCGATGACACCAAACTTTGGGGCAAAGCATCCACACCAGAAGACAGGCGGGTGATCCAGGCTGACCTGAACAGGCTCAGCAAATGGGCAGATGAGAACCTGATGGCGTTTTACACCGAAAAAATGCAAGGTTCTCTACCTTGGATAGAAAAACCTGCAGCATCCTTACAGGCTCAGCACTGCTACACTGGCTAGTACTATGGAAGAAAGAGACTTGGGGGTCATCACTGACCGCAAGATGAACATGAGCCTGCAATGCCATGCTGCGACTACTAACATGACCAAAATGCTGGCTTGCATCCATAGATGCTTCTCAAGCAAATCCTGGGACGTCATTCTCCCCTTGTACTCGGCATTGGTGAGGCAGCAGCTGGAGTACTGCATCCAGTTTTGGGCTCCACAATTCATAAAGGATGTGGAGAAGCTTGAGAGTGTCCAGAAAAGAGCCACGCGCATGATCAGAGGTCAGGAAAACAGACCTTACAACGACAGGCTGAGCGTCATGGGGCTCTTTAGCCTAAAAAAGAGCAGGCTAAGGGGTGATCTGATGGCCACCTATAAGTTTATCAGGGGTGACCACCAGGATCTGGGGGAACGTTTTTTCACCAGAGTGCCCAAAGGGACGACGAGGTCAAACTGTCATAAACTACTGCGAGACCGTTTCAAGCTGGACGTAAGGAAGAACTTCTTTACTGTCCGAGCCCCCAAGGTCTGGAACAGCCTGCCAGCGGAGGTGGTTCAAGCACCTAAACTGAACACCTTCAAGAGCAAATTGGATGCTTATCTTGCTGGGATCCTATGACCCCAGCTGACTTCCTGCCCTTTGGGGGGGGGGGGGAGGGGGGAGGCTGGACTCGATGATCTTCCAAGGTCCCTTCCAGCCCTACTGTCTATGAAATCTTCAGGGCTGGGCTTGGGCCAGGGCAGGCCCCCTACTCCTCCATGGTGCTGAGCCACACACCCCTACCCACAAGCTGGGTTGGAACTGGACCATGCCCTCTTTCCTCACAGTACCAAGCCAAGCCCCCTTTCACACACAGGGCCAAGCCATTCCCCATCCCCTGTGGGGCTGGCTCCCTCCCCTCTGTATGGCAGAATGTTGCCCTAAGCACCAGATAGGAACTATGAGCTCGATCCAAATCCACTGTCCTTCCAGCCCACACAGGAAAAAGGTTGAGCACCACTGAAGTACAGGATACGTTCAGGAAGTTGAATAGTTTATAGAAGACAGATAATGACAACAAAACACAGAGAAGAGCAAAGTTAAAGCTGCTTTAAGACAACCTCCATTAAAAAAGAGGCTGAGAAGAGACTGTAGGAGAAAGAAGACAATGGAAAGAGAGGATGATTTTGGCAATCACACTTTGGCTTTCTTTCCTCCAGTCCATCCAAAGGAGAGAAATTCACAGGCCAGCTCTTAATTGCAAGTTTCAAATGTCATATCTCAATATTATAGAAATAATCAAAAAGTAACAGAAGACTGAAAGGAAAAAATGCCAGCTCTTCTGCCAAATGCATACTCAACATATGATTTTAGAATATCTGGTAACCATACATTATTTATATTGTCAATTGGCTTGTGTGTTTTATAGCTTCTTAGGTAATAGTCAAGTGAATTGAACAGGCAACATAGATTTGTTAAGAATGTTTACGGGGATAGTTTCAAGATTTCTGAGGAATGCTAGGAGTCAAAGGCATTTTTTTTTTATTTAGTAGTTAAAATACCATTTTTCTTCATTTTTTCTGAGCTTCTCTGACATGATAAATTTACACAAATAAAACACAAAGTGTAGCTCATACAATTCATAACAGGCAAAAAAATTAAATAAGCTGTTCGAAAAGAAATGCAGCTGTAAAGGGTTTGGGCAAACATGGAATTTTATAGTGCATCTACCATACTTCAGCCAAATTTTCAAAAGTGGATACCTAAAATTAGGCTCTTAAATCTATCTTTACACACCTAAATAAAATTACCTGATTTTCAGAAGAACTGAGTAGCCCAGCTTCCCGTCTACAGACTCCTATTTCCAAATCACCACCCATATAAAGATCTACAAAAGGGGTGGGCAAAATACGGCCCACCAGGCCATCATATCTGGCCCATGGGGCCCGTAACAAATTGAGCAAATTAATATTTATTTGCTCCTGGTTGCCTGTCAAAGATGACGTTCATGGAGGGAACCAACAGGACCGAGCAGCCTAGCCCCACCCCACCCTCATCCATTTCCCTGCCCCTGCACTGCTCCAATACCACATGGCCCTGGGCTTCATGGCCAAACTGGGGAGCACAGGCCATGCCAGGACCCTGGGGCCAGAAATGGGAGGGGGGGTGTAGGCAGGGGGAGAGAGAGAATGTGTGCGCACGTGCTGAGTCCCACACACCCCCACCACACACATACACCCACACCCCCCCCCCATATTGCCATACATACAAACTCCCACACCCCC
Source organism: Crocodylus siamensis (assembly GCF_052110815.1). Classification (NCBI taxonomy): domain Eukaryota; kingdom Metazoa; phylum Chordata; order Crocodylia; family Crocodylidae; genus Crocodylus; species Crocodylus siamensis. The sequence continues at coordinate 151,567,002 of NC_143396.1, read as the reverse complement.
TCACACACTCCCGCCACCCTCCCCTACAAACAGCCCCTCACAAACCCCATAAGCATCTATACCCACATACCTACACACAGACCCACATACTCCCTCACCCCACACAGCTATCCAACCCCACAGACACCCCCACACCTCACATACCCACAGCCCCCCACACAAGCCTATACCCCCCCACAACATACAAGAGCAGGACTTCATTTTAATTTATCATGCAATCACCTCTACATACATTACACAAACACATGTAAATCAGTGTGGCAGGTTACTAGTGGTGCCTGACACTTGCTTGATTGCGGTGGCCATTTTGAGATCAGAGTATAAATAGAGGAAGCAACAGTTTACTGCTGGTAGCCACGGGAGAGATATCAGTCAACTGAGCTGAAGCTCAGGAACATCTTCTTGGAGGTATGAGCTGGGTCTATGGCGATGAAGGAGGCTCCAGGTCCTGGGCATGACCTAAAACTGCACCCCTGCAAGGGTAGGGAGGACCAGTGGGACTGCCAGTGGTATGGCAGACCCAGGAAAAGCCAGGACCATGAACCTCCCAGGTAAAAGGCAGGGCAGAGGCACCTAATGACCTCCAGCCTCCACACAGTCCTAGCTGGGTAATGCCCAGACCTATGAGAGCTAAGAAAGGACTGCAGCTCAAATGACAGCAGAATGTGAGGGTAAAAGCGGGCAAGCCACTTAAGCTTGTTCCGAGGGACCCCAACTGGTCTATGCTGGGACCGGGACCCAGAGAGGGGTCGTAGGGCCAAGCTCCTACCACAAGGAATGAATGCCCAAAGAGCAAGAGGCTCAGGATCCCAAGAGGCCTGAGACAGGGACAGAGTCTAAGGGGGAGCCAAAGGGGACCACAGCTAATGGAGTGAAGGGTACAGCTAAATTTAGCTAGCTGAGATGCCATCTGCAAAGCTTGGGCTGCAGTGTAGGGGTGGGACAGAGCCGCAGAGATTCCCCTAAACATCAGGGTTCAAAATGGGCAGCCCCCTGCCTAATAAACATTGTACTCATGCATCATCTAGTTGTGGCAGGAGAGAGAGGTGGGTGGTTAGCCCAGAGACAGGTAGGCAAGCCATCATCAAACTGACCCCAGGAAGGCCCGCTGTTACTATCAAGATAAAAATGTTTTTTTAAACCAAATGAATGAATGTCGTAGATGTTTTCTTTTAGAACATAATTTGGTATTTTTCTGGTTCCAAGGTGGCAAAATCCCTTGCTGGAAGAAGTACTTCTGGGGCAAGGGGAGGGACTCATGGCGGCAAAGGTCAGGGGTTAGAGGCCAGGACTTCTGGTCACAAGATGGTGATCAGGGGGCACATACCTGTCAAAGGGCAGGGCTACCCATGCGGCCCTCAACATCTTGCCCAAACTTGGTAAGCAGCCCTCTAAGTGTTAACATGAGCCTGGTTGTTAAAGAGAGTATTTTAAGTTAGCTGCCTATATCTGAACACTGGACTGGCAGTATGCACAGCCTCAAAAGATTCTATTACACCACACTGTCAGGAACCTCCATTCCCACTAAAATTAATGGAATGGAGGGTGTTTATATGCAAAAAGTACCAGGCTTTCAAGGCTGGCTTTCAACAGAAGTTGACATCCAATTTTCTTATGGCCTTTTGAAAATCCCAGCTGAAATGAGTAAGTAGATTATTTAAAATAAAACTCTTCCCTACTTTGTGTGAAAGAGTGCTTAAAATGTGTTGATTACCCAAGAAGAATGATTATTCTTTCGAAAATTCAATTAGACCACCTTTTTCCAAGAGATGCTTAACAAATAGTCAAAAATCTTCAAAACAGGCCCCTGCAGGTCATCCCCTGAAATAGTATTTTGCACTTCTGTACAAGCAGCCTGACATTTAGACAGTCCCGAGCAATCTCAGCTTCCTCTGAAGCCAAATTTGGCTTTTTTCAAAATCTGGTTGACAACAAACATGAAAATCATTTTTTTGGATTGGTCTCGGTCTAGTATTTCTCTAGCACCCTTTTCTTAGATAATCCCTTAAACTAGGATAACTGGTGATTGTAAGTCAGTATAGAGGGGCTTTTAAGTGGTCTCTGTGAGGAAGCTTGCACACCATACCGACTATATGGACATAAGGTAGTGCCCACTGAATTCAAAGTTCATGAAATTCTCACATTGACTTCAATGAAGTGGATCAGTGCTTAAGTTCATAAATAACAAATGACCTGAGAGAGAATGTCCTGTATTCAAAAGCTTATCTAATGATATTCCAACTCCACAGTTAGTCTAATACAAGATACCGCTCCTGCCCCTTGCACAAATGACCCAATAAGGATGTCAAGTTTGCCCTCCTTTTCTTTATGCACTAACTTTCTATTCTGTTCCAATAAAAGAAAAGCACTAGACCAATTTATTTCAGTAACATTGAAAAGTGTCCCCCTATTCTTTCCTCCTCAGTACACCCATGTATAACTTTGGATGTTGGCAGTGATGTAAATACTGTCTCAAGCCACTTCCACAAATATTGCAAGCATATATACAATTTTAGGATTAATTATTAAACTTCTTACATGCAAATTTTGGCCTTTTAACAATGAATTTTGGGGTGTCCAATTTGGACTGAACAGAAATTGAAGCAGATTTGGCAGAGTAGTTAAGAATTTATTTGGTCTACTCTTAATCAGTAAATTTTTTTTAAAAGTTGTGGTGCGTTTTCTTCCTTTCAGCTCTTGTTCAAGGCTAAGCCACCAAATACTTTTACAGTTGTCCCAAAAGAAAAAATGTGCATTAGATCATAATGACAGTATTTATATGATCTGTATTTTGAAACTATATCTTAAAAGTCACTGTCTACTTTACTTCTAACTCTTTATTCCCCATGATGAAAAAATATAATTTGTTTTATACTGAATGCGACTGCTCAAAGAGGTATTGATAGTGTGCTTTAAACTTCTAACAGCCATATGTCCAAAGACAAAATATCAGAAAGATGTGAGGATAAAAGTGAAGAGAGTGAACCATGAGGGAAAAAAGAAGGATCAGTTGATGAAAGATAAAAGGGCAGCAAAGAAAACAAATAAGATAATGTGAAAAAGGGTAGTAACATAAAATAAGAATGTAGACAAATTCTAGCCTGTTTTTCAAATAGAAATGTTCAAGGAAAGGGAAAAGACAACACTGACTAGATGTAAAGGAGAAAGAAGAGACAATAACAGTTAAATAGAAAAAAAAAACCCCAAAAATGACACTAGAAAGAGCCAAGTTCCACTCTGTCATGCCCAGAATATAAGTTAGTTGAAATGTATTTGTTCATATATCTTACTTTCCACATTATGATGTATTAATTCATAGATAATCTATAGAGAAGTAATGCTGAATGGTTGCAGGCACTGGTAACAAGTTAGTTCTGATCCTAAATAATGCTGGCACCAGGATGACTTGCATGAATGGAGCTGGAGTGAGCCATTTAGTTGCTGAAATCTAGGCTGACATCTTGTTAGAGAAGGTTAACTGGGGGAAAATGTCTAAAAGCAGACAGGCATTAAGACAGCTAATTATTTCTCTGACTTTGAAACTCTGGTAGTAGCTTCTTTAAAAACCAAACTAAACATAGCGTAATAAAATAAATGGGTGAAAAACCTGTGAGCGAGATAAGATAGGATAGGATAAAACAGAACAGAACACTTACCTACTAATACAGAGTGGCTAATTAAACTGACTCCTTTTTTTAAAATCAAGTACAGAATAATAATCCTGAATTTTATAACAGAATCATAGAAACTTAGGTTTGGAAGGGACCTCAGGAGGTTATCTAATACAATCCCTTGCTTAAAACAGGACCAGACCCAACTACACCATCCCAGTCAAAGCTTGGTCTAGCTTGGTCCTAAAAACCTCCGGGCTAGGACAGATATTGCCCATAAACTTTAAGTGATCAGAAACTGGTTTCTACCTATAACAGAACAGACATTCAGTGCACATAATCCATTTTAAAAATGGATGAAACCAATTTGAGATGAACATGGTTGAACATATTATCAGACTTAACCAATTTGGGTCAATCCAATTTATGTAATGTCTGTCCCAGGCCCCATCCAGGGTTTAACTTAAACCAGAGTCCCCCAGCATCCCAGATGCTTTGCAACCCTGGGTAGGGCTCTGCTCTCTGCTCTCTGCTCCAGCCCAGTAGGGCTGGCCCTGCCCCTCTGCTCCCTGGAGCTCCAGCAGAGACTGCAGGTACAGCAGCGTCTGCCTGGCTTCCTCCTCCTCCACCCCTGCCCCCACACTCCCTGCGCAAGCAGGGATTTCCCCACCACCGCCAACCTTACACAGACACGGCTTAGCATTAGCAACATGCTGGCTACCGTCTGTTTTGTGGGAGACAGGACTACGGCTGACAGAACAGAGTTGGCTTAGGGCTTTTTCGAACTAATCAACAGATAGCTGGTAATGTCCCTGTGTTCCTTCCTTGGAAAATGTTGTTTAAAAAGAGCTTGAACTAATGAGTGAGGCTTTTCTTTTGTTTGATGGGCTGATAAATGCTAACAACTCCCTGCTGTGTAACTAAATGCTCTGTTATCAACTCCCTGCTGGCTCCCTTCCTGGTCAGGAGTGGGAAGGGGAAGGGGAAGGGGGGACCCCTCCTTAATTACAGCATCCTGCCAGGGCCTGGCCGTATCCCCCCACCCCCCTCTGCTCTATAGAAGGGAAGGGAGGGCTGCCCTAGTGCCCCCTGGCTTCTAACCTGAGCCACTGCAGGCATGTGCCTGCATTTCTTCAGTTCAGAGGGGATGCCTGTGTGGTTACAAACCGATTCAGTCTAGCCAAGTTAGACTGCTGGACTCTCTCCAACTTGTCCACATCCTTTCTATAGTGGGTGGCCCAAAACTGGACACACCACTCCAGATGTGGCCTCACCAGTGCAAAACAGAGCAAAATATTTACTTCCCTCAATCTGCTAGCAACACTCCAACCAATGCAGCCCAGCATGCTCTTAGCCTTCTTGGCAACAACGGCACACTGCTTACTCATATCCATCTTCTTTTCCACATTAACCCCCAGGTCCTTTTCTGCAGAGCTACTGCTTACCCTGTCAGTCCCCAAGCTGTAGCAGTACATGGGATTCTTCCATCCTAAGTGCAGGACTTTGCACTTGTCCTTACTGAACCTCATGACATTTCTTTTGCCCCAATCCTCCCATTTGTGCAGGCCACTTTGAATCCCAGCCCTACTCTCTAGCATATCTACTACATGCTTCAGCTTGGTGTCATCCACAAATTTGATGACGGTGCAATCCATCCCAGCTTCCAAAACATTAATAAAGATATTGAACAAAACCAACCCCATTAGTGACCCCTGGGACATTTGACTTGATATCAGCTGCCAACTAGATACTGAGCCATTGATTACTACCTGTTGAGTATGACAAACCAGCCAGCTTTCTATCCACCTTACAGCCCATTCATCCATTGCTGTGGGAGATGGTATCAAAAGCCTTGCTAAACTCAAGGTATATTACATCCACTGCTTTCCCCGCTTCCACAAAGCTAGTTATCTCATCATAGAAGGCAATCAGGTTGTTCAAGCATGACTTCCCTTTGGTGAATACATACTGACTGTTCCTAATCACTTTCATCTCCTCCAATTATTTAGAAATGGATTTTTTGAGTACCTGCTCCATGATTTTTCCAGTGATTGAGGTGAGGCTGGCTGGTCTGTAGTTCTCTAGATCCTCTTTCTTCCTTTTCTTAAAGATGGGAACTATATATACCCTTTCCAATTGTCCAGGACCTCCCCCAATCACCACAAGTTTTCAAAGATAACGGCCAGCAATCACATCAGCAACTTGCACACATCCAGCTTTTTTAAACAGTTCCTAACCTGTTATTTCACCACTAGAGGGCTGCTCACCTTCTCCCCAAAACTGTGCTGCCTGGCGCAGTTCTCTGGAGCTGACCTTGCTTGCAAAGACCAAGGTAAAAAAAGGCACCAAATATTTGAGCTTTTTTCTCATCATCTGTTACTAGGTTGCCTCCCCCATTCAGTAAGGAACCCAAAGTTTCCCTGATCTTCCTCTTGTTGCTGACACCCTTTTAGAAACCCTTCTTGTTACCCTCCATATCCCTTGCTACCTGCAACTCCACCTGTGCTTTGGCCTTCCCACTACAAGGGGAAAAATCTGACAGAATTCTATTACTTTTTTTTTCTGAGCTTTACCTTTTAAAGGTTTACAACACTGAGTTTTCCAAAACTGCATTAAATGATGCATACAAATTTCTAGGTGGGATGAAGGAGAAATTGCAAAACGTATGTTGCCTTAGAAAAAAGGATCAGCCTGAGATAATGGTAATTAGTTGGGTAGGAGACTTCAGTTTCAATCAGTGAATGGAATTGAGAACATTGATTTGAGAGCTGAGGGATTCTATGGAAGAGGCCTGGTGTGTTCAGTTTTCCATACAGATTTTAAACCCACTGTGAGGCTGATTTCATATCCAGAGCAGAGCCTACTCCATGTATTCCAAAGGGTTTGGTTTTAAATCTTGAAGACTTACAACCACCTTGGCTACATTCCTAACTACAGAAAGCCCATCCTCCCCTGTTTTGTTTTTAAGGAGCAAAGTCTCCAGACAGCTTCTTCCTAGTTCTCATAGGTGATGGTTTTACCTTGAAGGGGTAGGTACTATGTGGTAGTGTAGCAACAAACCAGACATGGGATTTAGTTTCTATACTAGCTATGTTAATTCCCTTATGGTGCCTATTCTAGTGCCTAAGGCCCTTGCATAGGTAACTGAACTGACTTAAATGATTTTGATTGACAAACATCTTTCATTGCCTGCTTCTTCTCCTTTAAACTGACCTCTCATTTATCATAAGAATCTAATTTTCTTCTCCTCACTTGTTGTCTCAAATGATGTCTAAGAAGAATCAATTAATCCTAAAAGCAACCCTCCTAATACTTAGGACACTGTATCTGCAAGTTCATGAATCAGTACTATTTTCAAAACTTGCTGTTCTAGCAGCTTTTCCAGTCATATGAAGAGATCTTCCTCTTCTGTTGGAAGATCTGTGGTAGAGATTTCCAGCACCCATCAGACAATCAAAATGTATTATCCAGAGCAACAGAAGCTACACATGCTGAACCTCAAGGTTTGAAGAATATCTGATACAGGACTCCAGAGACTTTTCACTCACTACCTTGCGGACACCTGACACTCGCACATCAGCTCAGCAATATGGTGTTGCTTTTTTCAAGCAGTGCCACTCATCTACCAAAAACTTAGATAGAGCTCTTTGGAAGGGGTTTTGCATGGGCTTTATTAATACCTGCTCAGAATTTTGTCAACACAGCAGGCAATAAAACAGCTGCAAGAATGGTTTCTGAAGAATGGTTTTCACCAAGACTTTCATGTCAATTTATGTCCTTCCCTCTTTTTCCAGGAAAGCTGATATTTTCATGCTTTATTTAATACAATTTATCAAAATAGATGGCTACCAAAGGCCAGACAATATGCTATTATATAAAACTGTATCATGATTCAATTATAAATATGTAAACTAAGCCTGTAAGAGCTAATTTTTCCCTTTCCTCTCATATAGGAAAGCCCAGAGTTCTTTTCCACTAAACCTTCTAGCTCTGGGGCTTGCAAGTATGATTTAAAGAAAACCATAAAAAACACAAAAACCACACAGAAGAAATCACGTGGAAGGATAAACAAAATTTGCTTTCTATTTGCCTTAAGAAAATACAGCCAAAAATCATAGCAAACTTAAACTATGCATCACCTCCCTGTACTTACTGCTGCTGTAATTTAAACTAGTGAAAATAAAAATGATATTTTGTTCACGCAAAGTGTCTAATGTGTATTCTACTCAGCCACATTAGTGTGGTGGTCTACCACAAATCAAGACCTCAGCGATTTAAGAACACCCAAAAACACTTTTACTCCTTGCCCAAAAGACAGAAGCCACTGTACACTAACAGCAGATATAAACAGCAGAGCAGTGAAGCAGTGCTCCTATTTTGTAGCCCACTTCTGAAACCAGAGGCTGCTTTCCAGAACCAGCTTTCCTTCCATCCTTTTCTCCTCAAAAAATCAATTTTTTTAGCAAACAACATAAGATAGAAATAAGGAGTCACAAGAAAGTTAACTTTCTTAATGTGATGGGGGTTATTCTTTTGTTACTCACTCACCATTAGGTATCTACTGTTTACATGGCATGTTACAAACCCACAAATATAGTATTTTATGCTTCATAAGGTATATATTTCAGAACAAAAAGTACAGGGTGCAAGATCATGGCAATATGAGAAGTGATCTGCATCTGAAAGCACAAGTTTACCTGCAAGTTAAATGCTATATTACATGGAACTACATAATAAAACTAAAACAGTTCAATGTATGGTAAACAAATACATTTTAAAACCCACCAATGAAACAACATGGAAGTGACAATGCCATTTCTTATGAGAAAAAGAAAAAGCACACAAAAAGCCTGCAGCAGGCCAACTGTTGGACATGGGATTTATCTTCTCACCCCACCCCACCTCCCTCAAAAAAAAGTCTATGGTGAGGACGCTGAAATGTGATTGTAAACAATATACAAGAAGTTTTTAAGAGAGCAAGTTACCTCTTTATAAATGACAAAAAATATGGAATTATAATAAATTGGCAAAATAACACACTGTGTAGTTCATACCCAGTGTAACTGTGGGAATAAGCTTCAAAGGGACTTCATTGCAACCTTATTCCTCATGTCAGAATTTTGTTGCCTACATTGAAAAAAAAACTTTTGTGCATATATGTAGCTAAGCACACACAAGCAGGTAAACTTACACTTTTTGCTGATGCCTATTTGCAGAGCAGCGTGAGGTTAATCCTTGGCTGAAAACCACAAAATCAAAGCAATATTAGTAACAAAGAAACCTTCCAAATATACATGTTCAAAGTCAGGTGCCCTAATACATATTTGCACAACTAAGTCATGAGACAGATAAGTGTATCAGCTCACTATTTGAGTGGACTTTTATGACTGCCTCCTCCGATAATCATAGTAAGTATTATTCTAAACCTTTTTATGGAATCTAGATGCTACTGACAAATAGGTGTAGAGTCTGCACTATTGGGCAAACTGGTTTTGGTTTCTGCTTAGGAAGATCTTGGCCAACTGGAACACCTCTGGAGCAGGAAGGTGCTTGCAAAGCTTAAGGAAGTTCAGGAATACACACATGCTTTCCTGTCAAATGCTGATAAGAACCATGAGGATATAACTCCTTCGGAGAAGCACGTAAATTTCCACAACACAACTTCTAATCTGCCAGAAAGGGAGAAGAAAATGGGGTGCTGACACCTCCACAAAACTCTAGTTGACCTCTGTGGTGAACAAGGAAGAGCCTCATTTTTGGGGATGACAGACTGCACTTGCTGTCTCTGACAGCACATTTAACCACCAGGGTTTTGATAATGGTCCCGTGATGGGAACACACCTGATACTGAACCACAGAGGGATGGCATTAGTAATTTAGGCTGGAGACAGGAAATAGGATTCTCTGCTATGGCCAACCTGCACTCAGTGCAGGAAGAAAAAGGCTGGACAAGGGTCACCTTTGGTATATGGTCATAGCCACAAACCACATTAGCTTTGACCCTGCAGCCATCAGCTGGAGGACAGCACAGCTTCTCATTTCTCTTCCTACTCTAAACAAGTTTTATGCCACATGCTCACACCCCACATCTGGGTACACTCCACCCGCACTCCACATTCGACTGGTGTGACATGGGATGGGAGAGGCCATGTAAGTGTGCCATGGGATGGGAAAGCTTGGGAAACACTGGCATAAGACACTGCAGAATTGTTCCAACCAACCCTGTCAAATCATAGAACCGTCCTACATAAGGGGCATTTTCTTCGTGTCCTTCCTACCTGGTTTATGGCTCCTTCACAAAGAGCAACATAGAAGAGTTGCAACATAACTAGCAACATGCCCCAGGGTCCAAAATTGCCCTCATTCCCTAGCAGCTGCCTAAAATGTCAAGAGTAAAATGAAAGCCCTCCAGTTTAAAATAAACAATCAGTAAAGCAGAGCAATATAAAAGGAGAGGATTCAGACCTTACAGGCTGTTTTGCCAAAGGCAAAATACATCACTTCTAGATTCAGAGAAGTGGATTCACAAGGCCTAATGACTACAGCCAGCCTTTCCTATGGTCCCAGTCCTTTCTTAGGCAGTATAACACAGCAATCAGGAATCTAGTCAACTAAAAACCTTGGTGTGTTTGAACATTTGGCAAGTGAAATGATAATGGAAATATGTTGACAAGGAAATTCCTCCATGGGATTTTGTTTCTCCCAGTCCTTCTTCACATACTTTGACCAGTGGGTAAGAGGTCATTAATGGTTCCTTTATAAGGAAAGTGGGTTCAGGGAATGACAAGAAAATAGCCGCCTTATTTCTTGGTTAAACAATGTTCTAAAGAGGAATGCATGGTCACCTAAGAAACCTTGATTTTTTTTTCTAATTATTTTACCTCAGTGATTATTTCACCTTGGTATATGGTGATTATCTAAGCAAACTGCCAATTTTAAAAGGGTAATAAGCATAGAATAAATTCAAATTCATTGTTACATGTCTATTGACAGTTAGTGTTTGGCCAATAAGCTAGCACCTATTTTTTTCCGTTAAATAATAAATCCAAAACAATTGTTGCATTATGTATTTCCCCATACTTTCAGCATGATATAAAAGAAACTGAAGTCTTTTTGGGAAGTTACATATACCATTCAATTTTTCCTATCCTTGCATTGCAACAATTCAGCTTCAGCTACTACAGACACAATTAACGGTTTTCTAGGACTCAAAAAGCAAGTTATTTTCAACCATCAACTTTTCTTTTATTTCAGAGATTAAAAATGCGTATTAGCAATCTAGTGTCAGTCCTTGAACAGGTTAAACAAGACAGCAAGAACTGTTAAGAACACACTATAACCAAATGTTTTAAACAAAACATTTGTATCTGAAAATGTTTTACTTCTTTAGTAGTTCATGCAACTTCTGTCATTACAATCAGGAAGTTTCCCATGTTAGTGAGTCTTCCATAAAAAGGAGAGGTTTCTGTTTGATTTTACTTTCTTTTTAAAATAAAGAAATAGAATTGTAAACCAAACAACACGAACTAGACATTCAACAGGCAAGCATCAACTATGTAATGTCTGTACTTTTAACTCACTTCTTAAAATGTGACGGGGTGTGAAGCTGTCAGCATTCCTTTAAATAACAGCAACTTAGAATTTTTTATATCATGACTCAAAATAAAGATAAATTTTCCCAACTCCGAGTAAAAAGAATCGAACGGTTTTATGAAAAGTTTAATAATAAGCACTCGGGGGAAGAGTTTTAAATGTATATTAAGATACATAAATACAAACAGACCTACTCAAAATCCAGCTAGCATACCTAGATACCTTGGAAAATCTGATGCCTGGTCCAGGATAGTCAGAGAAATTTGGACTGGGCTTGAATTATACCCATCTTCCTACCCATCTTCCTTAGCACACAAGCTGCTAGATAAGCATCCAAATAAGCACACCAATTTAACTCTCACTTTGATTTCTTTAACATGGTAATTGCATTTTAAAGAAAACCACTAACAGTGAGACTTTAAAGTACTTTAACTCTTAAAACTTGAAAATGCAGTGCATGTTTTTATAAGAGGACTTAGGAACACCACTTCAAGAAAACTTCAAATAAGATCCCTATTTTTTCCTTAAATATCATACTAAATTCCTAATAAACTGAATACAGAATAGCAAGAAATGAAAGAACCCTTTTTTCTTGAAAGATTGGCGCAAAACATTACACACACAGGTTACTGAAATTTTAAGGACTTCTGTAAGCAATTCTTTTAATAAGCCTGTACATCAAATAAAAAGTATCTGCATCTTTATCCTCATGGTCTCTTTACTACACAGATAGTGACTAAATTATTTTGTGGGAAAAAGTACTGTTGTACAGTAGCTAATGCACAGTGGCTAATGCACAATATTCTTGAATGCAACATATTATGTCACACAAATGTCTTGGTTATTTCTGCTTGTATTGAATTCCAGGTCTGTAGTATGTAAACATAAAACACAAATATCAGTGGCACTATACCTTCAAGCTAATGTTGGGAGTCCCAGGTGACAGGATTAATTCCGTCTGCAGCCAAGTATAACAACATTTTAGAGTCTCTGTTCTACCAAGGGAGAATATTCTAATTGGATCTAACAAAAGACTCACTACTTAAGCACGTGTGAGAAAATAGTTTCAACATCATATAGTAATATATTTTAAGAAGAGTTATAAAGAAACACATTTTCAGAGCTATGGAGTAATGATGCAAGACAAAATATATATTGCTTACAAATATGCTGCCTTCAACAATGTATAGTTAAAATGCAGTAAACAGTTCATTTACAAAGAGATCGTTATGTTTGCTGCAAGCTTGAGGCCAGATTCTGACCCTTTTACTCACATTAATGCTTTACTTATCATGGGGCTACTTTGTAAAATAAGATGCTATAGACACAAGTAAAGGTGACAGAATCTGAATCTTAAAAGTATCTGTTTCAAAAAAAACATACAGCTGGAGGAGGAGACATAAGGAAGTATAGATAAGGATGATAAGAAATAGAGGAGCCATGAAGGAGAAAATACAGGGACAGAAATATATCCCTCATCTCCATCACAAAAAAACATGTTTTGTGTCCTTGCCTATGACCAGATCTAGGATTTTGAAAAGGGGGTTGCAAATAGTGTGGCATATCATCATATATAACAAAACACATTTTTCTCCAGTCAAATACAAACTAGAAGCTTTACCAATAGGCTAGGGAGCTAGAAATATATTGTTCAGCTTAAGATCAGAGAAAACACAAATATAACTATTGGAATGTAAACTAATTTGCTAAATTATATATAGTTTTAAAAAACACAACAAACAAACAAACAGTCAATGTAGTCAAATGATATTGTATCATTAGGCCTGAATTCATTACAGTTAAAAGTACATTTCTTATTCTGATTCATAAAACAAAATCTAGCCTTCGTGAACATCTTGACAGTGCCTTCACTGTCAGTCATTTCTACACACAGGTTAATATTATCACAGCCAAATTAAGCTTTTTAGCTAGAGCTGAAAAGTCTGCAGGGCTATGAAGAACCAGAAAGGCATTACCAGGAGTAGCTAACAGACAACAAAACTGCATAGGAAAAGTTTGAATAGTGGAACATCAAGACCATTAAAAAGGAAAGAGGGTCATTAACATCTGTGGAATGAAGAGAATCAGGGAGATAATGAGCCATGAAGTCAACTGACTCTCTCAGCACTGCCCGAGCAGAAATACCACTGCCCCTCTCAGGCAATGTTCCCTCTAAGGAGCAGTGGTCCATGGCGCACCACCTCAATCCTGCGTGGGACGCTTACTGAATGGGGCTGAAGGCTGGGGGCCAGAGGCTGGAGCTGGGCCCGGGAGCCAGGGACCGGTGCCTGGAGGCTGGGGCCGAGGGCCAGGTTGTCCATGGCTGGAGGCTGGGGCCGGGGGACAGGGGCTGAAGCCGGAGCCTGGCACAGGCTTCACCAGCTCTGGGCAAGTGCTTCGGCTCCCCTGCATCAGGGCTGGGGAGTGGAGCATTTCCCCAGAGCCAGCAGAGCCCACACCAGCCACTGGCCCCAGCCTCCATCCCTGCCTTGCCTCACCTTGGGAAGGAGCCGCTGCCTGCCCCGAATGAGACTCTGCCAGCTCCGGGACACACCTCCAGAGGCCATTAAAGACAGGAGAAAACTGCTGGGTATTCCTGGCCAAAGATTCCCCAAGTTAAATTGAACTGCCAGCAGCCATAGAGCAACTGGCTTCTTACAATTACTTGCACTGACCATGACATAGGGGCTGCTTAGGAACCAGGTTAATGTATACAGGTTTCTCTGGCTTTATGCAAGTCACGTATGTGCGAATTCACTCTTATGTGATAATACTTTGTATACCAAAAATTCATTATATGTGAGGTAAATTCATTCTTATGCGATTGATGTGGTGGAAGCCCGTAATCAGCTGCTGTGTGGTGCATTGTGAGAGTGACATGCAGCAAAATATAGTATCCTGTATGGATCTATGCTCCTCGCTTGCTGTCTGCGACATTTTTCTTTAGTTGTCATCCCCATTACAATAGTACCCTGTGCTTGCGTCTACTGTCTGCTGTTGGCAAGTACCAAACTTGTCTTGTAAAACTGGTAGGAATGGGTCTGGGGGTCAGTATAGTTGAGGTCTTCAAATGTATCCCTATTTGTTACATTGTAAAGTGGGTTCCCTTTATGATTTTGAGTTATGTGCCTTTTCCCAGGAACACTTGTACAGCATAAAGTAAGGGAAACCTGTACTGTACTCCAGCTAGTTTAACAGATAGAGAGTTCCTGGGGTTTTAGCCATTAGGACTTTTCTCATTACTATGTCACACTGTCTTGTCAGCTACACTTCAAAGCAGATGACAACTGAAAATGAGACCCAATGTGTTTTGGAGGCTAGGCTCTCTCATGGCACTAAGTTCTAATGGGAAGCAAAAGTGTGGTTGACTGAATCACAAGCAAAATCTTTAAATTTCTTTGTCCCAGAGAAAAGCCTTGAAAAAGTGAAAACAACTGGAACCTGTAAGAGCAACTCTCATTTTAAAGGGGGGAAAAAGGAAATGGTTGTTGCATTATAATAGTTCGTTTTAGTATGGCCATATTTTTCTAAAATAGTGTCTGATTTAAAATGGTCATGCATTACACAACCTGAAAAGTGTGACTTCAGTGAGGAGAATCAGGTATTATTATAATGACAGTTTGAGAAGTAGGTAGTATGCGCACACACAAAAAATTCCGGGAAAGCTTGATGTGAATACCTCTATGACTCTCTACACCAGTGGTTTTCCATCTTCCTTTTATAGTTTCAGAGATGATAAGGCCAGAACGGACCTCAGAAAATCATCGGGTCCACCCACCTGCACCAAGCAGGAAAAGAACTGGGAGTCAGGTGACCCCAGCAAGGTGAGTGTCCAGTCTCCTCTTGAAGATTTCCAGGATAGGTGATTGCACCACATCTGCAGGGAGTTTATTCCAGTCTGCACACCCTGACTATGAAGAGGTTTTTCCTAATGTCGAGCCTGAATCAATCATTGCAGCCATTACTCCTGGTTTTCCCCTTAGGGACCTTGGTGAACAGTTGCTCACCAAGTGCTTGATGTACTCCCCTAGTATCGCCATAATCTGCTACCAGGTCACCTCTCAGCCTTCTTTTCCTTAAGCTGAAGAGTCCCAGATCTCTCAGCCTTTCCTTGTATGGCTTGCCTTTTAAGACTGATTATACAAGTGGCTCTTCTTTGGACTCTCTCAAGCTTGTCCATGTCCTTGTTAAAGTGTGGTGCCCAGAACTGGATGCAGTATACCACCTGCAGTCTCACCAGTGCCGAGTACAGAGGAAGAATCACTTCCCTGGTTTTGCTGGAGATGCATCAATTGATGCATGCCAAAGTATTATTTGCCCTTTTGGCAACAGCATCGCACTGTCAGCTCATATTCATACTGTGGTCTATTATTACCCCCAGGTCCCTTTCATTCGTGGTGCTAGTCAGTTTGGTGCCACCCAGCCTATAGGTGTGTCATAACTTGGTGTCATCCATGAACTTGGCCAGTGAGCTCTTCACCCCCACATCCAAATCAGTAATAAAGATGTTAAAAAGTACTGAACCAAGCACCAACCCCTTGGGGACACCACTGCCCACTTCTTGCCAGGATGACACAGATCCATTCTCTATGACTCTCTGGATTCTATCTTGCAACCAGTTTCTCACGCACCTGACTGTCTCGGAGTTACGCCCACAATCCTCCAATTTTCTCGCAAGGACATTGTGGGACACTAGATCATATTGCTGCTTCTGCTGTGGAACTCCTACCTCTAGCTCCGTGGACCAAGTGAGTTGACATGAAGTCAGGCAACTTGGCTCACTCCACCATTATCCCTAGTCTCTTTGTGGAACCACTGATAACCTATTGTGGAACCCCAGGAATCCATGGAGCACAGTTGAAAAATCACCTATCACCTTGTTTGAGAATTACTGCAGTACTCCATAACAGCCTCTGTTGCTGCTGCTGGAATGCTGATGATGGGACACAACCACAGAGACCAATTAACCTTTTAGAGAGGGGCAGGAGGGAACATACAAATTCTGTGATTTGGCTGTGGCTTGAGGATAATAGCCTTACAAAATAAATCAAATCTTTGACTTGCAGTGTCTCTCCATCTTGTCAACACTATGCTTTACCAACTGCCTCATTTGCTTTCCTCACAACACCACTGACAATGACAAACAAATGTTGCTAAAAAAGTTCACACTTTAGTGGACTGCAGTAGCAAATGCTGCCAAGAGCCAATCAGTAAGTAAAAACATATGTAAAGAGTGATGCTGGCCTCATCTGTCAAGAAAAGACTAAAGCAGCAGTACAATAGATAGGGAACACAATAATGGCAATTGAGGGCTGTGACAAAGAGAGAAGGGCAACCAGATTGATATTTCCTTCTTTCAATATTACTGGCTTTAACCCAGGTTTCCAGTCAAATTCACCATAGGAAAGGAAACTGAATACCAGATGGTATAATTGGTGCAAAAGGGAAAATATTTATCCTAGCTCTTCTTTTGAGGATAGGGAAACCAAATCACAGCCAAACATCTAGTCCACAGCTACTTTCCCATGCCAATCCTTCATATATATGTTTGAGAGAGACAGAGAGAGACTGTCAGGAATCTGGCCAAGAGTTGCATACTCAGACACTTGCCTAAGTTGGTTATGGTAAACCAGGGAATTGAAAGTTAAAAAAATTTAGATCTCTCCTTTTTCAAACCAAATTTCAATATTCACAGCTACTAAAAAGGGGTCATGAAGTGTTAATACTTCTGCGCACAATGGGCCCCCACTTTCTGCTGTCGGGACTGAAATGCTAGGCTTTGCTGAAGTCAGTGAGAGCTTTGGCATCAGCTTCACTGGGGTCAGGATTTCACTTGTATTGGCTTTAAGTAAGTCACAATTAAAAATGCTGCTGCTATACACTGTATACCCTGAATGGTATTTCTTAGCAAATATTGTTTTGAGATCATGTTTTTCTACTGTATTTCTCCAAATAAAAATTTATTCAAATCTATTTGTTCCTAAAACAATTCATGTCAGAGTTACTCAAAATCACAAAACTATTTTGGCTTCCCCAAGTCAGAAGTTACCTTGTATGCAGCTATAAAAAAAGATTTTGCAAAATTCTAAAGTCTTTAGGAATCTAGGAACGTTCATGGAAATATAACAGCAGGCTTCGGAAAAAGGCTTATTTAAGTTTGTTTGCTTGTTTTCTTTTATTGCACATCATCGTCACACTATTAGTACCCAGGCCTGGAGACTACTTTAAAATGTACGTTATGGGCTTCCAAATACTTTATGTAAGCTGAATAGCTCTTTAAATGAGCTTTGGGACATGATGATTGCTTTGTGGGCTTTACTGATATTTAAACCTGATAGAAGCATTTATGTTCTATAAATTGCACAGCTGCAGTACAGGGGGCGGGAAACTATTTTGTATAAAGCAGCCAACTAAGCATTTCACCTACAGAAACTACATGCTGGCAGTGAGAAAAAAAATAAGATACATCATCATCATCATGTTGTTTTAGATTTATATCCCACCCTATCCAGGAAGGCTTGGAGACTTTTACAAGGATAAGCAAAAAAAACTGACAAAATAAGAAATTGCAGCAAGTTTTTAAAGCTCTTGCATTAAAATGTTTTTAAAGCTCTTGCATTAAAATGGTACAAAAAAGGTCGTTGCCTCCAACCTGTTCTACCAAACAATGAGTTCCAAATTCTGTTTCATTTCAAGATAACCACAAATAATGCCCAAGGATATTTACAGAGTTTACAGATTACAATTAAAAATGGTTAATTCCACCAAATTAATTTTAATTCACTTTCTTTGTTATCCAAGAAATTATTTCACACTGCAATACTGACTCCATGCAGAAGAAACTCAGAAATTTAAAATAAAGTATGAGCACTAGCTTTGATAGGCAAATTGTTCCCAAAGAGTAGATCTGAATAGAAAAAATATCTTGGATAATAAACCTTCCTGTAGCAGGCTGCAACTCAGGAGGACTGAGCCTGCTTGGGAGGGTTGAATCAGTTGATGAAGATAATTAGCTGTCTCTGTGGGAATTAGGACTCTGAGAAAAGGCCCAGGGGAGAGACTGAGGCTGAAGGCCATGGGGCTGAAGACAGAAGTCTGAGCCTGGACACTCTCCATGGGTCTGAGAGTCTGAAAAAACCCGAAAAGATGCCAAGAGATTGAGTTTACAGAGGCTGGGACTTGCTAGTCTGAAACTTTCACAAGTAAGAGTGCAGAGCTAGCTAGCACTGGCAGACCCAAGCCTGGGCACTCACAATGGTCCAGGAAAAAGACCACATGCTACTTGTTTGTTTGTGTTGTTAATGGTCTGTGTTGATTCTTGCCAGGAGGGAGCATGGCCCAGGAAACAGTGACAATAAACCAGGACCACAAGCAAACAAAAATGATTTGAGCTAAACAAATTCCCAACCTCCTACACTTCCATTCTCCCTGTCAGTAATAAAGTCATGAACCTTACACATACTCTTTACAGATGACCTGAAAACACCCAAGTAAAGCTGGGGGAGTTTTTTTGGTTTTTTAATTAATACTGTTCAAGCAATATAGTATAGGATTACTAGAAAACATTAGAAGAGGAGTTTGTTTCCTGTTCCTTAGTGATTGGCATGTCAAGTCTGGTCTCCCTTGGTTTTGACACAGGAAGCAAAGGTCTCAAAATGCATATTATGAATTTTTGCAGCTTTTAATTGAACAAGTTGGAGCCTCACTCTTACATAAATATTTGCTATTAATATTTCTCAGGACACCATCCAAGATGTGGCATATCTGCGACTCGCTTTAATTCAATACCACTGGAACCAGCACCACCACTGCTCTACACTTTGAGTGATATAAACAGCAGTTTTTCCAATGTACCAATTTTTAATTATGCTGACTGACTCTTGAAAAAGGCAGAGTCTCAAAACAAGATGGAAAGCAAGCTTATTTGATTTAAACAAAACTGCTCTTCAACTGACTACTGGTGGGGGAAAGTGAACAACAAAGAATTCCCAACCTAGGGAGCGAGCATTTTACACCTACAGTTGTTAATCCTTTTCATTTCTTTATTTTTCCAACATAAAGAGTAAATGTGGCTTTAATGCATATATTTTTAGAAAAGCAAAAGTGGTTAAGATATAGACTCTGCACAGTACTCCAAAGAGTTATGTGGCCCTTGGAAATGAATCAGGCTGAAGAGAAGGAAGGAGCAGTATGTAAGGCTGCAGACAGACCTTCATAGTTTGACTGCCCAACTGAATTATTACCTGCTTTTAAAAATTATATTAATACATATAAAAAGAAGCCAGCAACAATGCATGTCTTCTGTAGTAGATTAAAGGACATTCTTACATGAACTCCTAAAACAACAAAATAGAAACATACACCTTCTAAAGCATTTTAGAAGTCATGTTAATATTGATTTTTCTTCTTGGAGCAAATCATAAATCATCTATAAAAAGAGCATAACTTGGATAACATAAATAGCATTCTAAAGTAGTAATTAAGTACTATGCACAGCAATATGGGACCACTCAAACCAGCACCAAAATTTAACATCATTTACACTGTATAAAGAGTTCATTTTCCCTTTGATACTTATACATTCCTCCCCTGTGCTGGTTCTTGGGAGAAAATAATCTACGCTAAGCAGCTAATAAATAGGGTTTGCTGACTAGAAATTTCCCCCTAGATTATATGGGAAGCAGCCAAAAATGTCAGTGAATGGCATGACCTTTCAAACACTGAAACTCCTTGAGAGTTTACAGTAGATAAAAGAATAGTCAGTTAAATGTGGATTGTACAGCCAAACAGAATACTAGTAATAAAAAGCAAAGTTGTGGAGCCATTTGCAGTTTACTCAGATATAGTAAAGTTCAACTTTATAATATCTGAGGAGCAAACTCTGAATACAACTTTCTCAGAAAAATTTCATGAGAAAGTCATGTAATTTTCCTTGCAGGATAAAGCTTTTGTGATAACTATTCCATAGTACATAATCTAGGTCTCAGGAAGCCCCCAAAACCCACAGACAACTGAACTAAATGAAATTTATAATAAATACACTTGAGAGTGTAAGCACAGCAGAAAGCTGCCATTTTAACACTCTCTGCAGGGAAATGCTACTAAATCTTCCTGGATCAAGAAGAACTTTTGAATGTCATACCAACAGTATGTTTATCAAGACTGTATTTTCTGTCAAAGAAAAACATATATATGGAGGTAAAAAGTCATCTTGAAATTCAGAATCCCTAAAGTAAGAGGAACAAAATTCTTGGCTGATGATGCAAAACTTAAATCCACCATATTTACCTGAACATAAAACAAGGCTTTTTTGCCCCCCAGTAAGCATGACGGAAAAGGCTCCTCATCTTACATCTGTATACAAGAAAACCTCATTAAATACACTGTCTATCATTAAACTGCTGCCAAAAGTAGCATATGTTCAGTAATGGAAACCAACTATGAATTTGATTAAATGCAGGCAACAATAAGCACATATGGGCAAACATATTTATGGGAACCTACCACTAAGTTATGTTAGTGCAGCCCATCTGAATAAGATATATGGTAGCAGTCATTGAGCTCAGTCCTCACCAGCACTGACTCATTCAAGTCATAGTAAACCACTACACTGAATATATTTTTACTTCCTCGTCACTCCTACAGCGGAGCTGTGCCTTTCTTCCCTGTTTCTAATTATTCTCATTTCCTGCCTTAAATGTCTGGCAAACATCATCAAATGGGCCCCAAACAGTTCACCCAGAATCCCTCTATTGTCACCTCTCTCAGCTGGTTAGATATGATTAGCGTGGCCCCCCCCCTCCATAATGTAGTGCCAAACCAGGCTGCTCTGTACCTCATCTGCATATAATTTTTTAGACACTCCCAGGACTCATGACAAGAGCACCCATTCCAGTCTTGAGTGGAGGGCTAACTAGCACATTGATCTTTTTTTTTTTGGGGGGGGGGGGGGGGCAGCAATTTCAAAAAAGGTAAAATGCATCAATTCTGGATGAACTAAGTCCATGGGTACCCATGGTAATTTCTCTATATGAAATAAACTTATCTGTAGTTTGCAGAGTCAGTGTTTTCAAGTTTGCCCTTCACTTCTACGTGCTCAGGGAGAGCATGGTCTAACAGTTTTAGGGCAGCAAGGGAACAGATGGCAACCTGACCCCCTCAGGATGCAATTTTCCCTGGTGTAGCAGTGGGAAGGTGACAAATTCAAGGCAAACCTTAAATAATTATATTCTATACCTTGAAAACTATAGCAAGCTTATCAAGTTTCCATATATAGACTCTAATTATTGGGAGGTCGTTTTATATTCTGGGTCATCTTGTATATGAATACAGTATTTGTTTGACAGCATTACTGGATTAGCAGGATACTGCCCTCTGGTTCCCTCCTGCCATGACTTGGATCTTCTGAGGGGAGGAAAGAGATTGATTGGATGTTAATTGATACCCATGAAATGACTACTCCCAACCCATCACATTATTCTAGGTATTTTTTTTTTTTTCCTTATCTTTTCTTTTACAGTGGCCTGGATTGGAGGCAGCAGCTCATTCAAGTTGCCCCCAGATCATCCTTGGGCTCAAGAGGGGATCTCCAGCGGCGAAATCCTCAAGGTAAGTGCCGGCCGGTGTCTTGCAGGGTTAATTACCTTATTAGTAGTCCGCACATATGGCAGCTTCTGTTCCGCAACGACTACTCACATGGAGAATGTCCCCAGCTATTTCCCCTCAGTACAGGGTAACAATTCACAATCCTGCCTCAGTCACTGAGTCAGAGGGGGATAAGGAATTCCTCCTGCCCATGTTTTTGGCTTACTGTCACTAATTACCTCATTAGCAGCTTGTTAGGGGCACTTCCCAGTCTCTCCCCATGATCTGTGCTGGCACAACTCGGAGTTCTCTCGCCATCAAAGCCGGGAAATCATCTTCCCCCCTGAGCTCTAGGGTTGTTGCCAGCGTCCCTTCCCGGGTCTTGCCCTGCGACCCCCTTTCAAATTAGGGATGCCTTGCCTTGTCCCAGCACAGAGCCTCAGCTTTTCCCCAGACTTACCGCAGCCTCTGGAGTTCCACCGTAAATAGCTGATGGTGTTGCTGGCCAGCTGTCTCCGCAATACCTCGGTCTCAGTGCTTCTCTCAGGCCTCGGATCCCTCCACCGGCTACTCTACCTTTGGGGTTTCAAGCAGCCCCTTTTTCCATCTGCGGTGCCCGAAGGCATTTTCTTCAGGACTTCCCCTTTCTTTCATTCCTGGAACGGCGTCCCATTGGCCAACCTCATGGGGTGTGGGAGTCTTCCCCCAGCTGTCCAGGATTTTCCCAAGTAACAAGGACCCTGTTACACACAGTATTCCTCACAGAAGGTTCATGCATGCTGATTCCACGGTCTTTTAGCCAACCAGTGCAAAACATCCATCCACACTCACTACCACTTGAATCAAATATCTGTCAATGGCTGCACTCATTCTGGACAGCAAATACTTTTGTATAAGACTTGTTATCAAGTCTCCCTCTGCAAAAAAGGGTCAAATCCTGTACTCTGCACAAAGCTCAAGTATGGGTGCTGCATATTTGGTACACAACTTCAGAGAAAATGGCCAGCAACATTTTCTCCTCAAAGAAATATTTTGTATGTGGAAGAGTTGAAGAAAGAAAATCAGACGGCATCCAACCCAGCTGCTCTCTGTAGCCTTTAACTGGTTTATAGCACTAGCTAGTTCTGACTCTTGTAAAGAAAAACCGAATAGATCTAAAAGCATGAACATAAGAAAAGAAGTATCCACCCTGGTGATCTTCAAAAACCATCTTGATGCCCATCTTGCTGGGGTCATCTGATCCCAAAGATCTCTCCTGCCCAAGTGAAGGGGGCTGGACCTGATGATCTGTAAGGTCCCTTCCAGCCCCTAACAACTACGAAACTATTAAATATGCATTTTATATGAATATAAGTTCAGAAGGAAGTACATTACATATGCATTTTTGTACACCACTGGATGGGGTACATTAAAAACAATTCTTTCCTTCTAGCTAATCTAACTATATTTTGTGGGTGCTATGAAAGAACAATAAATTTAAAAAGAAAAAATGGAGTATGTGTCCTGTTTCTTTTATCTAGATGTTTCTTTGCACTTTAAGTAAGTTGTTAAACACCCACACTGAATTGTCTTTCATAACGCTGTGGAGGGGAGAGTATGTATGTAGAGTTATACATGTATGCTATAAGAACTGATGCAATATAAATCTTGCCATTAATAGCAAACAAAGCTACAAACCTGCAATAAAATCAGCCAGTATAAAAATCACTTTACAGTTGATGAGAGGAAACTGAACACTTTATTAACTCTGCTTTAATAAAACTCCAAAATTAATGTCACTGATTCTTGAGAGAAAGTTCTTATAAACCCATTTATGCCACTGACAGACTGGCCAACAAATTGGCCCACCTCCCCCAAGAACAGAAGTGTAAGTTACCACAGGCTGTGGACAGATGTATATTTGTAGTATTGCAAGTGCCACGGCACTCTGAAATTCTACAAAAATGAAGCAGTGTTACATGGGGAAGCAGGGGCAAACAAAGCTGCCATTTTTCTAGCACTACAGGGAGCATGGAGTTCTTTTGTTTGGTGATCACTGTACATTTCACACACAATTCTGAGGTTGCAAATCTGTTCTGTGGTGAAAAGTACAGTGACCACCAAAAAGAATTCCATCATAATTTCATAGGATTCTAAAAAAGCTTTTGACAAGTGTGTCGAAAAGCACTTTGGCCGATCATGAAGAAACATAACATCAGACCCACTAGACTTATAGAAGAGCTCTACAACAATACAAGTAATTGGGTCCTGCTTGACAATCTTGTAGAGTGTTTTTGCAGTATCAGCAGGAGTGCACCAAAGCTGTCTTCTCACCTTGCTTGTTTAAATTTATACCTGGAGGCATGTCAGATGCCTTAGAGAACTTTACTGGAACAGTGTCAGTTGGTGGATGAGAAATTAACAACCTTCATTTTGCTGATGACAGGGATCTAATAGCTGGAACTCCAGAAGAGCTTAAGGAAATAACAGAAAGGCTGCATAAGGATACAAAGAGACTTGGAAAGGAAATTAGTGGAGAAAAGCAATGTAATGATAATATCATCCAGTAGCAATGATGATGCATCAGTAAAAATTGGTACTGAGAAGCTAGAAAAAGTAAACACACTTTAAATACCTTGGAGCAACCATCACAGGGGATACTATATCAGAAAAAGTAAAAAACAAAACAAAATAAAACAGCCATGGCCACTGGACAGCTAGCAAAGCTGAAAAAAAAATCTGGACTGGCAGCAACATGAAAATGAAAACAAAACTCCCCCTACTATACGCTGTTATCATTTCAATAACTGTATGGCTGCGAGACCTAGACACTCACTAAGGCACTGGAAAAGCAAATTGAGACCTTTGAAATGTTCTGCTTTAGGGCTAGGGACATATGTTATATGTAAACCGGCTTAAGTGATCAGAACTGGTTTAAAACGCTGTAACAGAACAGACGTTCAATGCACATAAACCAGTTTGAAAATGGCTCGACTAGGTTTACCTTGAGCCAGTTTCAATGTGGTATCAGACTTAACAGATTAGGCTCAAACCGGTTTATAAAAAGTCTGTCCCAGAACCCTTGCTTGTTTAAAATATGCCAGAGACACCCAGCATCCTGGTATGCTCTCTGAGCTGGGCTATTTCCTCCAGCCAAGCCAAGCTGGCCCCTCCCCTCTGCTCCCCAACCAGGGCAGGGACAGACAGGCGCAGAGGTCTGGCCAGGGAGGGGCTTAATTCCCCCTCTATTACACCAGCAGGAACCCAAGCCGGGGCTGCTGGGTGCTCCTCGCTTGCTGCTACAGTAGTGGGTACCACGGCCCCGGAGACAGAGGGGGGCGGGGAGGAAAGTTAGGCTTCCCTCTACAGAGCCACGTCTGCCCACCCTCACTGCTGCACTCCCTTTCCCCTCCCAGGGGCCCTGCATGGCTGTGCCCCACCTCTGGCACTGCAGCGGGAGGGGGCAGGGCCCTTGCTAGGGGCAGCAGGAGAATGAACACCTTCCCGGCAGGGGACGCTGCACTGCGGGGCTGACAGAGCTGCAGCAACACCAGGGTCCAGAGTGGGCCAGAGCCCTGCAAGCCCCCTGCAGTGCTGCTGTACTCCCCAGCAGCTCTGCCAGCCCCACAAAGTGGCCCCCACTGGGAAAGGGCTCACACTCTGGGAAGCAGTGCTGGGCTGCTGCCTGTCATCCTTAGTCACTTGCCACTCCAGGTGCTGGGCGGGAGTGGGGCCCAGCCCCCACCGCTCGGTCTGTGCTTGGGATAAGCCCCATCTGGGCCGGATATTTATTCAGCCACTGGCCCTGACCACAGGCCCAGCGGCAGCTGCTGCTGGGCCAGGCAGATCTTGATGCAGTGCCTGTGGCCAGCGTCCAAATAAGCCTTCTCCTGCCCAGAGGGGGCTTTCCCCAAGCACAGAGCAGCTGCCAGCACTGCAGCGGAGTCTGCCCGGCCAGCCACCACCGCTGTGTGCTCAGGCCAGCCCCCTCCCAGCAAGAGGAGACTTATTTGGATGCTGGTCCAGAGCACAGAGCGGCAGCTGCAGCCATGCCAAGCAGACCCCACAGGGATGCCAGCAGCCGCTCAGTGCTTGGGGTAAGCCCGCTCCAGATGAAGTGGAAGACCTAGGACATGTTGGATCACCAACATCAAAGACTGGATGGGGTTAAAACTGGCTGATTCTACAAGGATTTCAAAAGACCAAGACAAATGGAAGAAAGCTTGGCCACCTACATCAAAGGTGCCCCAATGGACAGTGTGGCTTCAGGATTGGCTTGGCTTGACTTGACAGAAGGCTTGCATATTGTTGCCTCAGTTTCCATAGCACTAAGATGATGTTTGCAGTGCTCTTAATGTAATAATGTCTGTCTCCGGCCTTAGCTACTATTAACTTTTGTGGGAGATGTGGCTACCTCTGTATATAGATTACAGTTTTGAGGGATAAAAATACAGTCACAAAGCATTTGTAACTTTTTCTACAGCTTCATACCACCCCAATACATCTGGTTTCATATACCAGGAATTGATAAAATCTGGTAAAGACCAATTAGACCAGGGCCTGGGGAGGTCCCCCCAATTTGCCCCCCCCCCAAATTAGCGGGGGCAGAATATCAGGGTTCCTCTCTGCCTTTCTTATATGCATCTCTTGAGTAGTGAAGATCTTCATAGGTCCATCTATATCTCAAATGTGAATTCAGGATAAATCATGAAAGAGAAGGTAAGAGCATGACTACCTGCCATTCAGCAAGGTTTCTGAGCACAGAAGAAATGGAGGAAATCCAGGGCTCTAGATAACAATGCAGACACTTCTGGTTCTTAAATCAGTGTAAAAGGAAGGATATTCTAGCCAAATATTCCAGAATACTAAAGAAGTATATAGGTAAAAGTTTCCCATCACATTTTTGTTTTTTCTAAAGACAAAACCCTTTCAGAAACATTTGCCTTTTTATCACTACACTTCTGTGAAGGACTAGCCTCTAAGTAACAAAGCACTTTTGTTGATATGGCAATTTTTTATCCCATATCTGCCTACCTTCCACTTCTATGCAGCCTGACTTTGTATCTGATGGAAAAATGAGTATGTTTATGAGTTATTGAAGGGTAGTTGGGCGCATCTACAGGAGATGCTTCCTGTTGAGCTGCCTAATTAGCTCCACAGTAAAGATTCAGCATCTACACGTGTGGCCCTATTAGGCAGCTGTAAACAAATTAACTCTACTGTAGGTTAGTACTTGTAAGGACAAGTACTATCCTTCAACAGCTTTATTTAGTGCACCGCAATGTACGTGTAGACTCAGA
The DNA here is from genome assembly GCF_052110815.1 of Crocodylus siamensis. NCBI lineage: Eukaryota > Metazoa > Chordata > Crocodylia > Crocodylidae > Crocodylus > Crocodylus siamensis. Next base: position 151,539,935 of record NC_143396.1, on the reverse strand, counting down.
CAGGCCTGGCTGGGGCAAGAGGGTGCTTCAATCCAAGGGCTGTTTTCTGGCTAGCCCCATACTGGAGCATTCTTATGCCCCAGCCAGCCCCTCCAAAGCATGCCAAGCCTGGTCAGAGGAGCCCCAGCTGACAGGATGATCCCCTGGCCTCTTACCACTTGGAGCTGCTCAAACCCAGCTCAACATGCTGTGGTCCCAGGCACACATGTAAACGCAGAACCTGAGAGCAATAAACTCTGATGTAAACTGCATGGGAGTTTATTCAGTCAAGTTAATTGTATGTGTAGATGTACCCAGCATAATAAAGTCAAATGCTAGTGTACTCTAGCAGGCTCTGGAAATCGCTGCCCAGAGAAATTATGTAATCCCTGTTTCAGCCACACTGGAAAAAAAAGCATTAAGGAAATATAGCATCAGACCATTTGAGCAGTGGCAGAGAAGGGAATTGGGCGATATACACCCATGTAAGATTGTACAGTACACCATAAACAGTTTTGATGGTTATTCAATTCACTGGATATTGCTTCTCATGAAATATCTGAATTTGTGTTTTCATCATCTCGGGTTATCAGCATATTTTCAAGACATCATATCTACAGAATTACAGCAACAAACAGTAACCTTGCAGGTTGTGATATCATCATTTCTTTGGCAGGGTCACTTTGAACTAAAAAACAGCTACATTTCCATTCAGAAGCCTCCCCCCAACTCTCCAACACAGCACTTGTAACTTGAGTTAAGCACCAAGCCTTTCTCTCCTACGGAAGGCAAAGGAAATCTTAGATTTGACTTCTGAGGGAACAGGTCCTAAATCTGAACAAATAAATGTACATTACCAGAACTCCTCTAAAACTGTCATGTGATTCATCAAGTTGGTAAATTTTTGTTTGGTCTGTGATGTGTTATCACATTTATTGTAATATTTCTATGTTTATATGGTAATAAAAAAGTCACACACTTCAGTTTTCTTGTATAACTAGTACACACCAGAGGAAAAATGTAAATAGAGTTCTTTCTAGGTCCTGGTTGTTAAGAAAAAAAACTCTTTAGCTGTAGGAAGAGACAAGATGAACCACCAAGATATTTTAAATAACTATTTAATTGTGCGTTTCTTTTCAACAAGAGTAATAGAAGTATTTTTAATTCGTAAGAAATCTGCTTTCTGAAAAACTTAAGTTATTATCTGTATTCATCAATTCCAGACATGCTGAAGGTGTAAGACAGTGGCCTCTCGCATGCAGAAATCTGCCAGTACACCTCATTCTAACATTTCTGTTATTCCATGCCTACACCTTTTATATGGGGACTCTTAATCCCAAATTTCATACAATGGAAGCATTGTTATTTCTATTTGTGAAAGAAGAAAAACTGAAGAAAGGGAGGGGGGGAAACCCTGAGCAAATTAGCAGTTCAACTCTTCTAGGCTGATGACAACATATAGGGCACTGACAGACATGGGGAAAAAACAAAACGCTACAATGGAAGCAGCAGTGAGTTAGTTCGACCCAACTCTGCAGTCTCTGTATAGATGGGGCGCTTCAGCGGGGCTTTTTGGAGCTTTTATCTAGTAGCTGATTCATCTAGTAGCTGATTCATTTAGCACTTTTATCTAATAGCTGCCAGCTAGCCCCACAGTGAAGCATACTCTGCCCTAGCCAGTCCTTCCACAGCATGTTGAACTAGGTCAGAACAGCCCCAGGGTGGCAGGCTGACCTCTCTGGGCCTCCTGCCAGCCAGAGCTTCTCTGACCCGACTCAATGAGCTGCAGTCCTCAGCGCACATGTAACCACAACTCTCAAGAGCCATAAACTTCTGTGTGAACCATGCTGGAATTTATTCATTCGTATTAACAGCACCTGTAGATGCCCCTAGAATGAAGAGAACTTAGGAGGTTCCAGTCCTACGTTCCAAATGCTGCATCACTTGCATCTTATAAATCAAATGATGTAAGAAACACACTCATATTTAGATTTGACTCTCTGTTTAACTCAACTTTTTATACTGTGTCATCCTACGTACTGAATTTTACATTGAAAATTTTCAGTGCTTCGATCTGCACCTATGTATTGGTCCTAAATTATCATGCAGTTGCCCCTGTTTGGTGTGAGAAAACCTGCAACTGTATCCTGCTTTGTGCATTGATAGTTCAGGTATTCTCACTGTCACTTAATTATGAAAACATAGATAAAATGAAGACTATTTCCACCTTAAAGAAAAACTGAAATTACATATTGCAATTATAGAAGTTCCAAATAATCCGATTATACAAAATAGCTTTACCTTAATATTTTTAATGAAATACCAACTGTGTGTGTTATAGTAAAATCTTCAGAAAAAGAAATTGAAATCTTTGAGTTTTCTGATATTATCAAGCAGTGGTGCTCTCAATGTTAATGGAGTACATTTTATAAATTAGTACACATAATGGTTTATAATTGTATTTGGATCCAACATAAACATTTATTTGTATTCACCAAAGAATTTAGCTGCATCAGAATAAAAGCCCACAGCTGAATCATCTGAAGTACCAAAACACAAAAAGAAAAAAAATACTGAATCAGACACTCAGAACAACCTTGGTACCATTTTCTTCATAAAAGACAACTTTTAACTCCAGCACTATTTTGAAGAGCTGCTTACCCCATTACAAATCCAAACTGAATGCTGGTTTACACAATTTCAATAAAATTTTAATTATATTTCTTCAAGAGTGTAAACTGATCGTGTCACGCAACTAAACACTTGTTGTTAATATTAATATATCTTCTGCTTCCACTACAGCTAAGGTTAACTTATCTTCCTTAAGCAAAGAGTGAAAACAAATGCAGAACCAACACTTTAAAATTAAAGAAAAGGCAAGGAACAACGTATTTCTATTTCATTAAGTATTGTGTCTTCAATGCTTTTGAAGATATAAGGCTTCCTCCTGGAAGATTTTTCCCTGACTTTGTAACGTAACATCTTTTAGTTCTTAGCAGTAAGAAAGAAATAAAGGAAGGAGCACAAAGGAGTAGAGATGAGAACCTAACAAACCAGGAGACATATGTTGCCTTCCCCTTGATAAACACAACTGAAGGCAGGCTCCCATTTAAAAAGGTCTCCTATACCAATATGTTCAGAAACTGTCCTACCTCATACTCTTCAATCTCTGCACTAAGTCATCTTCTAGAAAAGGAAATTATCCATGGCCAGGACACTGGTGTGTAAGCTGAAAGGCTGTATTGAAAAATGCATCAAAGTCCCAGAGTGATAACTTCACACATGCATTTCTTGTGGCCCTGCCCAGAACTGTATCCAGCCTACTACTATGCAGCCCACTGCTAAGGAATACATGGATTTACTTATCTGATGTCTTCTATACATTATATATAGTACAATAAACCAACCTTCAGTAGCATAATTTGTGAGAAAAAAATTTACCCTCTCATGGTCAAACATAGGTAGGTACAAGCATATGGCATAAGGCTCCATGGGTCTGATTCCTCCCGCATCTAAACATTTCCACAGATAATACTATGATTTTAGAGTTGTACTGTTGAGCCATGCTGCTTAGACAATATTGATCTGGTCAAGGAGATCCCTTAACAGTAATATCTTGCTTCTAGGATTTTATTTGACATTATGACAAATCTCGTAACCTGTTGTTCTTCCTTGGTTAATTTTTAAGTAGTTGCTATGTGACATTCATAGATGCTAGGGTGGGAAGGGACCTCAACAGCTCCTCGAGTCCAACCCCCTGCCTAGTCATTCCAATAGCCATAGAAAAGATGTCACTACTTATATTGATTACTTCATCATATCTTTGTATCCAGTATGATTATATAACTGGATAAGCCTACATTTAATTTGCCAAAAGAACCCCAAAAACCAAAGGGTCAGCTCCTCAGTTGATTTAAAAAGATAACATTCCACTGATTTTGCTGGAACTATGCTCAACACTATGCCAGGCAATAGCATAGTACTTCTTTCAAGCATGAGCCTTCAATGAGCCTCTGTATTCTCTTGCCTTCAACATGATTAGTTACTAGTGCCATTTTTTTGAATTACCAAAAGATGCTGCAAGACATTCAACTCATATCCATCAAAAGGATGCTAAATCTCCTCTGCCAAGTTTTTTTTGGCATACCTACACAGTAAATTTTCTCTGCACCAATATCAAGCAGCTTTGGACATATGGTAGCTCTTACCTTTCATGCTAGATACTTGAAGTACGTCACAAAGCTTTATTAAAACTTTTCACTACTCAAGCAATGCTTTTCACTACTCAAGCAAAGCCTGCTGTTAATTGAAACATTTGTACAAGTGCTCAACACTCAAGTTGCTCGAAGTCTCTGGGATTTAAGGATATTCATCCTCTTTGGAAAAAAACACATACACCCCACCCCTTCCCATGACTTGCCCCTGATCACAAAGCTTAGGACTATCCTGTAAACTTTGCTAAAAACACAGCGTCAATGAGGCAATGCCCAAGCGATCCTTGGGCAGTCCTATGCCAAAATCATGTTACCCTTCTGTCAGACCCTAGTGCGAGTACAAGAGCCAGGTTTGAATGGTAAGGGGCTTGGCTTGAGCCCCCACCCAGAAACCTAGGAAAAATCTACCTTTCTGGGAGTCCTAAAAGAACAACTTCCTCAATCACAAGTAATTTAGATACGAAAAATGAATATAACAATTTATTAAATGGAAAAAAGAAAACAACTAAACCTTATGAAACATAACAACTACAAAATACCCCAACTATTAAACAACATCCCAGATAAACATGCCAAATAAGAGCAACATTTCAAAATATGAAATACCTCAAATATTAAATTCCCCGAAGTATCACATCCCCTAAAAGGTTAAACTTGTTAAAATATGACAAACTTTAAAGTATTAACACCCAAACACCAAATGTCTTAACACAACACATTAAGCTCCCTTGAATTTTTTGGTCACATTTTTAACTGCAAACCCCACTCACCCTAGAAGTTGCCATCTTACCCACCCTAGGGAGAACACGGGATTTCTTTCTGGGTCACAAAGGAAGACTGTCACCACCTGCTGGCTCTCAAGATCACCAACCTCCCGCTGCTTGGACCTGCTGCTCTGTAACTGCAGTTCAGTCACTGTTGAGGTGTGCTGCTGGGGTCTCCCCTGCCTCTCACCATTGGGAATCACTACCATACAGAGTCGGTGCCGCTGCTTTAAGCAAAGCTGCTCTGCTGCCTCAGAGGGAATGTCAAATGGGGTTTCTGTCATCTCACAGTGCTTCTGGAAGTGCCATGGGGGTAGTCTCTGCTGCCAAGGGTCAGCACCAATTGTGCTCCATCTAGGGCTTCAGCTCTGAGGCTCATGAGTGAGACAACTTCATCTGTCTTACTAGGGAGAATTAACCAACCTCAGTGAGACCACTCTTAATGAGCAACCTCAGTCAGGAGGCTCCCTGAGGTCCCCGCACTCTCCAATCACAGCCACAAATCTTTCCTTCCTTGGCCCCTCAGGGTCCCAACCCCTCCCATGCCATCCCTTCTCCCCCTCCCAAAATTGTCACAACTGCCACAGACCCTCTGACCCCACATACCCGATGTGGGCATGAACATTAATGAACACCCACAGCAGGCCACCATAACCCATCGTTAGGCACCCACCAAATCTGAGGCAGCCACCCACCAATTACGCAGTCCAAATGCGGGGCCTGGCATCATTTTCACAGTCTGAGCCCAGTGGGCCCCCTACACCACCGACTGACCAAAGGGCCCCAGAAGTCCCAACTCTCCCTACAAATTGGCAGATGGCCCCAAACCAGGGCTTGCTAGTGTGTCAATTAATGGCTTCCCTGGGCTTAATCCCCCAATTAAATCCATGGAAGTCATTAATTGATATGTTATTAAGCAGTCTAAGCACCTAATTAAGCTCTAAAATGAATTATCTTATTAAAATAAAGCAACAGATACCATGAATTGTAGCAAATACCAACTATGTACACTTTATTAACTAATACCATTTAAGCACTTAAACTACAAATTGAAATATCTTATCAAAATAAAGCTATACTATGCACAACATGAATCATAATTAATACCAACTACATACACTTTATTAAAGGACATTATAAACAGGAGTTTACCAAAACTGAATGCTAACCTTAAGCCAGGCAGTCCATACATTGAGATGGCACACTCACCATCCACCGGGTTCATTGCAGTGGCAAGGCAGCATCTTGCCAGGGTGTACAGATGTGGAAGTGATAAGTCATGCTGGTTGTAATGGTGCAGCTTCACCACTATTACTTGGAATAGGTCCCTGGGTGCACATGCTGGTGCAGAGCCGATGCCAGAGCCCAGAGCCTGGCACAGCTGTTTGGAGCTTCCTGGCTGCAGCTGGCTCCGGCTCTGGGTAGCTGCTGCCAGCCAGGAGCCCAGGCTGCTCCCAACAGGCAGCTGGGATGCTGCAAGCCCTGCTGGTAGCAGCCCGGACTTCAGCAGCTACCCAGAGCTGAGTAGCTGCTTACAGCCACAGAGCCTGGGCTGGGGGGCAGGGGCACAAACAAGGCATCCTGCCATGTACCCCTTGCCCTCATTTTGTTTTTTTGCCATGCTGGCACTCTGGCACCTTCAGGAGGTAGGCACTGTGGTGTTTTTCAGCACTCCGACCAAAAAATGTTGCCTACCTCTGCGATGCTCAAAGGCAGCCTTCATGCGCTGTACATGTGAAGCAATCACTACAGGGGGATATTCCTGATGAAGCTTGTTTGTACATGGAGAACTGCCAGCATTTGCCATGCTTTGTTTCAGGTAGTCCCTTAACTTAAGATGATCAAATTTCACCAGCAGGATGTTAGCCACTGTGAAAACCTGCATGAGGAAAAGTGCCATCCCTCACCTTGCCAAGCTGCTTTCTGTAGCCCTTTTATGACAGGGAGGAAACAGTAACTTACTTCTCTCTCTGACCTTCGACCTCTGCAGTAGACTTCCTCTTGATGTGTGCCTCAGATTCCAAACAACAATCGATGCTGCTTTTCTGGACACATGCAGAGTTACACTGCAAGCAATACAGAAAAGTATGCCTCCATCTACATGCAAGGTCCCTGCAGGATACTGTCTTGCATATTTTGACGCTGAAATGCATTTAGTGGTCTTGGAAGACTTCTTGGAGTTCATTTATGCTCTCTCAGGCTGGAGTGAGCACGCATGTGGGTGCTTTAAAAGCTGGCACCAAAACCCTCCTAAGTTCCCTGGCTGGCCCCGAACTGGCTCCTGGACTGAGCCTATGACAGGGAATCAGCCTTTGATTTGCCCCCTCTCCCATCCTTTCCCTCCTCCTGTTCTTGAAGAGGGCAGGGCTTCCTGGCCTTTTCTGTTTTTGCAGTTCTTTCTCTACCTCAACCCCCACTCCCACTTGCCAATGTTGTGCCATTTCACAATATCCATGCTTCTTCATGGAGGCCACCCAAATTTGCAGTTTCTGCAAAAATTGGTAGGTCCCTACCCATCATATATGCAAGCAGGGTTACACATCTATATAGGTTTCCCTCACTCTATGCAGGTTCTGCATGTGCAAATTTTCCCTTATGCGATGACCCTTTTTATACCCAGAACTGGTTACGAGAGGTAAATTTACTCTTTTGCACAGGCATGTTCCCCACTCCCCCAAGCAGGTAAGCCTGTGGGGGGAGGGAAAAGGGCCATGGGGCAGCAGCCCCACTTACCCCAGCCCCCTGCTGCAGTGGCCCCAGGAGTAGCTGATGTCAGCTACCTGCAGCCACTGGGCTGCACTGCACCCCCCGGGGCTCCACATGTCCCCCCTCACCCCAGCCCCTGGGCTATGCCGTGTCATGTTGCAGGCAGCTGGCATCTGCTGCTCCCAGAGACAGAGCTGGGGTGAGTGGAGACAAGCAGAGGCCCAGGGGGCACAAGGCACAGTGCAACTTGCCCCCTGCTCACCCCAGTCCCTGCTGCAGTGGCCCCAGGAACGGCTAATGCCAGCTGCCTCCAGCTGCTGGGCTGTGCTGTGCCCCAAACCACTCAGGGCTCCACTTATCCCTACTCATCCCAGCCCCTGCTGAAGCAACCCTGGAAGCAGCTGACACCACCTCCCTGCACCACAGCATGGCACAGCCCAGCAGCTGCAGGCAGCTGGCACTGGCCATTCCTGGGGCTGTTGCAGCATGGGCAAGTTGCACTGCGCCCCATGCCCCCGGGCCTCCACTTACTCCCACTCACCCCAGCCCCTGATGCAGCAGCCCCAGGAACAGCCAACACCAGCTTCGGAGGGAACTGGCAGTGGGTGCGGGAGGTGGGGGAGAGTGCAGCTCTTGCTGCTACATGCACCCCGGGAGGGCTGCAGTCTTCGGGGGGGGGAGGAGGGGGGAGATGTGCCGGGCTTTTCCTGGGGGGCGCACAGCAGCAAGTGGGTGCAGCAAGAGTGGCACCCCACCCCCCCGCACTTGCTGACAGTTCCCCCCATTTTGCTCCCTGCTGCAGCCCTGGGAGCAGCCGACACCACCTCGCTGCATCCCTTAGGCTATGCTGCACCCCTCTCCCCGCCCCTTACCTAGCCCCAGCCTCACTCCCTCCCTACCTCAATGCCATGGGAATGTATCCTTATTTGTTACCTTATAAACTGGGATCCCTTTATGCAAATTTGATTTACGTGCAGTTTTCCAGGAACACGTGTACCACATTAAGCAAGGGAAACCTGTATAGGCAAAAAAACTTCCAGTATAACTGTCTTTATACAAGACACATTTTGCCATTATGACTATGTCAGCAAATCTTTAAACATAGGTTAGGCTAAAGTCACTGGGGGAGCCAAGAAAGGAAAAAAGGATGCTGTGTGACATGCCTATAGATTTTATTGTAATCCATTCATATTTTACCATCTATAGAACATTATGCACTGCTATTGTCCTGACCTGGCCACTACTGGAATCCTCACAGAATGTATAACAAAGAGGTGGTGGCAGTAGGTAACACTTTGTTCAAAACTCTCCATCTCTCTTACATTCTAGACTTCAGCATCTGCAACTTATCCAACACCTCTCACATACAAAAAAGCTAGACGACACATTCAAAACACTCCAAGGATTCATGTTGGGCATAGAAACTAACCCCTTTGGCCAGTCATGCAAAGAGTTACGCATGTGTTTCAACTCTGTTACCATGAATAGCCCCTTTGAAATGAATGAAACTACTCTCACATGTGCTTGCTTTACTAGCTGTTATTTCAGTGAGTGACACTACTCGCAGCAGCAAAGTCAAATACATGGCGAAGTCTTCACATGACCAGACCCTTATTTGTAAAGTCTTCTTTAGACCTTCCTCCTTTACTTCAAAAATAAATTCTTCAGACTCCCTCAGAATAGAGGGGTTTTTTCTTTCCCAGAGAACACTGGAGCTGCAGGTAAAGGGCCTTCTTAAAATTTTGTATACACATTCTTTATTTACACCTTACTTCTTATGTCATATTAAACTACACTTTAATTTGTTTATTCTATAATTAGCACTATATTCGTATGGTAAAAGTTCTGTTATTCAGCATCTTACAAGCCGGCATACTCTACTAACCGGCATGCCGGCTTGTAAAGTGAAACCGGAAGTGCCCACCACGACACATCCGGTTTCTCCGAGCCCCCACGAACTAGGGTGAAGCAGCTTGCGCTGCCAAGCCCTCATGGCCCAGGGGCATAACAGGCTGCGTGGAGCCTGCCTCCCCACTCCGCAGGGCCCGCAGGGCCTGCAAGAGGGTTGGCGATGCCCCGGAAGTGGCAGAAGTGGCAGCCTGAACAAGCAAGGACGTGTGTTCAGGCCACTCAATTAACCAGCATATTTTGTTATCCGGCATCCCCCATTCCAGGGGGATACCAGATAACAGAGCTTTTACTGTAGTAGGCAACCACTGATCCTCTGGATCATGGTGTACATGGAAGAGGTCTAGTCAGAAGCCTGATAAATTCAAATGTGCTTCTTCTATAAAAATCAGTATTATATACAAGAGTGTTTCTAAATAATTATTTCAAAATGTATAGAAGTATCTTTAAGGCAACTATTTTCAAACAGGGTAGACTTGCATGTTATAGACTAACTAGAGTAAATATGCATCTGAGATTTGTGCTATATACAGACACACACACGGTATATGTATACACTAACGTGTGCACATGTATACATATAGCACATGTGTGCACGCTGTCTCTCTCTCATACACACATACCCCCAGCAGCTTTTATAAGCTGAAGCTTGCTTCATCAGATGCTTTCTGTAAAAGAATATGCAGAGTATAAAAAACAGAGACATCAGAATACAAAAAACAAAGGGGAGTGCTGGGAGAGACGAGCAAACAAGCAGTACACCCATAGGAACAAAAGACTCAAAGCCAACCCAGGTAATGAGATAAGAATCAGTACTCCCTATTTAAAATCATACTTTCTGCAGCCAACGTCCAAGCAGTATTCATTCACTCTGCTATGTAGGGTTCTCCCAGTCTGTTCAATGTAGACAGCAGAGGCACTAAAAGCAGGTGATGGTATATATGACACTGATGGAGTTGCAAGTGAATGAAGCTCAGATGTTATAATCTATCTTATTAGGTCCAGTGGTGATGTGGCCTGTATTGATGTTGGGGAACAAAAGGCATTTGGGCCCAGGTATATTATCACATAGCAGCATGAGTGACTGGTACCTACTGAATCGGGGGGGGGGGGGGGGGCACCAGCCCTACCAACAGCATCAGTGTCAGCCGTCGGGGGGGTGGGGGCACGTGCAACCCCTACCCAGTCGCCTATGCATAGCAGGCTGATAAGACTGTTGTCATGGACAAAACAGCATATAGACAGGAAGCTGAGAGACAACTTTACAACAGAGTTTCACAAACTCCTTTCAAAGGACCACATGGCACAATACCAGGAGGAACTGGGTAAACTCTTACAGGGTCTACCTCCGGAAACACATGAGACGATTGCTGGCTTCTACCTCCTAGGAGCCCAGGTCAGGCAATTTTTACTTATTACCCAAGATTCACAAACCTGGCAACCCAGGATGTCCCATTATCTCTCGCACTGGCAGCATCCAGAGGAGTTTCTGGTTATATGGACTCTATCTTACCACCAAATGCCACTGGAGCTGCCAGCTGTTTGAAAGACACCACAGATTTCATATAGAAACTGGCCTCTACTGACAAGCTTCCACCTAACATATTAGCTACCATGGATATCACATCTTTACCTTACCTTCTACTTGACTTCAAACTAACATGGCTAGCTATATCTCCATTTTCAAAAAATCATCCTCGCTATAGTCTCCCTCTTCTTCTTAGTGCCTTGCAATTTAAGGTGTTTGGTGCTTAAGCAGTTATAAAAAGTCTTGCAATCTCAACTGCATGGGTAGACCACTACAGACTTGTACAACCCAATAACTTCGGAGGAATGCACTTAAAAAGGCAAGACTTGAAGTTGTACCATACCTTTTTTTAAAGTTGCTCAGCAGTAAGAGGAATGACATGCCCAAAAGGTTTATATAAATAAGTTTACATGCTACAAAGGGCAGGAATTACATCAAGGTAAATACATCAAATTTATGTAGAGTATCTGAAAGAACAAGAGAAGCGTGGAAAAAAGATCAGGCACTTATAATACCATTTTTATCTACCATCCCAAGTCAAGTTACATGAACTGACATGGTGCAAACAACATTTCAATTGTCTGCAAAGCATGAAACCCACCCTCTGTAGACAGGCAGCAAAACACCTTATATACCAACACTTAAGCCAAAGAAATAATTTAAATAGTACTTAGAAAGCTAAGTGACCAAAGAGCATGATGATTTTCAGGCCTCAGGAAGGCATAATTGGTTTAAATACATTTCAGTTTAATTTTTCATCATTTCATGGGGAGCTGGAGCAGAAGTGGTGGAGGGCTCCCCCTCAACCAAGGGGTAAGCTTGTAAGGTATACCAGGTATTCTGTTCAAGACATTCCATATATCTTGTAAGATAATACAAGCCAGATTTGTTGTGTTTTGTTTTAATGAGAGATCAATTTCTTAAGCAATCATATGCCTCTATGAACATTAACAAGAAAACAGAAGCCTGAACAAAATCATTTGAGTTGACAACATTTCTTAAGCTTTGCTTAGAACTTGTGTTAATTTTCTAGTGCGCAGCTAAATTTCACTCTAAATGTGAAGGCCCTGGTAACACCGTTGTCTACCTTTCAAAAAGGACCAACTATTCTTTAATAATATTTTGAGAAAAATTTATTCTTTTCCAATTCTGACTTGTCAAACTGTTGATCTTTTTTATGTTATTGACTCATACCAATAATGCCGATTTCTCATTAGAATAACAAGGCAGTATACTTCCCATTGCCAACGAGTCTGAATTGAGGTTTGAGAACCCCCTTAAGTTAAATCAGGTTACTTTGTTTGATCATCTCCTATTTTAGGATTTGTAAGATAGAGCTCAGAGTCTCATGTTGGTTTATTTTGCTAGAGGCAGAGAAAACAAATAGGAAACTTGTGATGGCATTAATTCTGCCAAAATCTGGAATTTCCAGTCTCTTGCTTTCTTGCAGGGAACAGCGGGGGGTGTTGAGAGACAAATCCCACGTCATAGTATGGAAGGACTCAAGAAATTAGCACACAGCTTTAAATGTACCCATTCTCTATGATTTTCTAACATACAAACATAGATCTGCCTGCTTCTTTGGCCGCTGTTTAAATAAAATCCAGCCATGCTATAGAATATGATATTATATATACCATTACATCTTGTGCACTGCTAATGGATAGCTAACATAAATTTCCCCAGAAACCCAACTAGAATTCATATACGTACTACTGAAGCCAAAATCCTCACTAAAAATGCCTTTACTAGTATAGCTAAAGTAACCCCATTTGCAAATAAGCCAAAGCAAACTTGGAACAGGAGATTAAAATCTACGGCAGAAAGGCATCCTGCCATAAAGAACTTAGTACAACCAACAGTTATACTATAATGATAGGTATCCTATAAAAAAAACAAAACACATATTTATACTAAGTGAATGCACACATTCACAGCATAGCATAGTAGCAATGACATTCAGTTCTATGATAGGGATGTTAATTTGCTTGTTTCCTTCTCCTAAGCAGAAATAAAGCCACAATTATATATTAAAATCCAAACTTACAACACAAGGTAAAATTGTATTTCTATAAGAATCATACTGCAATGAACTCAATGGAATTTGTTGATCAATAAAGGTATTATTTCATAAGCACGGACATCCCAATATGGCAATTAAATCATTATCCAACAGCTTGAAAATATTCCCCATATTGAGAACAACAGTAGGTTTTCACGCTATGAATGATATAGTCTGATACCAGCAATATCTTGCGCTTGGACATCACTCTTGATCCAAGGATCTAAAAAGGTTGTACAAATAGTTAAAAGGTATATCCTATTATACAAAAAGTTCAAAGTTCAAAGAACAATATGACTCAAATCTGCACTGTCTGAATAAAGGCAAAGAGTGGTGCTTAAGGGTTTCACATGCTCCACATGTGCTTAAGGGTTTCCTGCATGAACCTTCCTTGTAAAATTATGCCCCAGCAGGCTTGTCTAGGGACAAAGTGAACACAGGAAGTGAGTATATACTTAATGATATTTGTGTTGGCTAAAAATTAATAATTCATGCATTTCAGACTACCAAAGATACTGATCTTCATTCATAAAAGTCTTTCTAGAAAAACCTGCACCTCAACTTCAGTAGCCAAAACAGATAGCTAATTAACTTAAACTCAGTTACTATATATTGTTCCAACTTTTCAATACATCTGACAAAAGCAGATTTTATTTGCTTTATGCAAATCTTCCTGCATGTACCGAGACAAAGCCAACAAGCAATAGATTTTGAACTAATTTAGCAAAGGAATATTGAAAAAACATTTCTGCTGTTGTTGCACTGTTGTGTTAGCCCATACATGCATGTAACTCATCAGCTCTTCAAGGGGAAAGAAGAGTCCCCAATCCAACACCTGGCAAACACACAAAGAAGGAAATGATTTTTAAATATCTGGTTAGAAATAAAACTTTATTTGTATGCTTAAGTTCCATAAATACAAATAAACTAATACTGTTCACTCTTTACAAACAATCCTACTCCAATATGCATATGAATAATGGACGCAGTTTAGCCCACATTGTATGCCTTGAGATTAAAATTTTAAAAATTGTTGTAGTTAAGAGTATAACAGCTGCAACAAAAATATGTACATCTATTTCTATTTGGAAAAAAAAATATTGAAGCTCAGATTACAGAGATTTAATCAATTTTTTGCAAGAAAGAAAGACACAAAAAAAAAAAAATTAAAAGACCTTCTAAAACCAGAACTACTAAAACAGCTATTTTCAGTAAGCAAGTTAATCACAGCATTACAAACCACTCTCTCTCACTTTATGAACCTTGATTGAGCCAAATGGGTAAAAATTAAAATGGAACTAATTTAAGTCCCGAAGCTGCAAACTTGTATGTAGATAATTTTATTCACGAGTAGTCTCCACTGAAGTTTGAAATAATCAATGTGCTTGTAGCTTCAAGGAATAAGCTTTGACTAACAATCTTCTTAGGAGCTCTTTTGTCACAAACAAATCTTAAGTGGCGGAGGCTGACTTTTTCTGTCACTTGGATTGTATTACGTGAAATTTTTAGAGGTGCACTGATACATCAGTCTGATATAGGATCAGTACCAATATAAAGAAAATTGGCTGCATCGGAAATCAGCACAACGTGGCCAATAATTTGGCTGATAAATGCCTGTGCGTGCACACAGCTGCAATGCAGAACACAGGCAGCAAAGAGCACAGCCTGGCAGCTTGGAGAGCTGCGTGCAGCTGGTAAGTCTGTTGTGGTGGAAGAAGGGGGAGGGAACTGGCATGGGGGGGCAGATCAACATCCACCATGGTGAGGGAAGGAGTGGGGCAGGGACTGGGATAGACGCTGCCCAGCTGGGGCAGAGTGGGGCATGGGACACGGGATTGGGGTGGGGCATGTGCCCCCAGGATCTGCATGGGGAGACTGGGCTGAAGCTGCAGGCTGAAACCCATACCCCCTCTCTTCCACCACAGACTTACCAGCTGGATGCAGCTGTATAGGAAACAGGATCAGTATCAGCAGATATGCCTCCTTAGAAATCAGCTATCAGTATCAGCCCCCAAAAACGTGTCAGTGCACCCCTAGAAATTTTTCGATCACCTACTTTTTTTTTTTGTTTCTTTAGGAAAGTAGCAATTGATTAATTTATCATTTGAGTTCTGGAAAAAGCTAACAGAAAATGTAAGAGTTATCACTATCTTTGCAATACTAGCCATAAACAAGTCACTTCAGTATACTGCCTTTCATTTTATATTATGCAAGTTTAGAGGTATTCTTTTATGCCATATGCCCACCAAAGGATTAGGGAAAACAGTGGCAATTACAATCTTAAAAAAAAAAAAAAAAAATTAAATGAATGCAATAAAAACCAAAAATAACAAAAAAACACCCAAACAAAATGCCCCAACTCATACCCGGGTCATACTACAGATCCTTTATTACTAAAATATACTCTTACTCTGTGTGTATTGTCTTGAACAATTTGAAGGGAACCTAACTAAACATTTTCCATAAACAGGGCACCTTTTGAATTATTTTCTCATTGAGAGAAAATCATTGCAATCATTAGGCCTTATACAAAACTGCCGAACACTAACCGTATGAGGAAACACTCCCTTTGTTGCATAGACTAATAAAATAAATAATTGTTACTACTGCTACTACAAGTTAATCAGAAGCAAAAAGACATTTAAGAAAAAGAACAAAGATAACTGTACATTCTGTTATGTTGATGCATGTGTTCCTTCTGAAGGAATATGACAATCCCAAGGCTAGAAATGCAAGAAAATGAAGTTCACCTTGTTGAAAATACTAACAATTAAATAATTTATTTTAGGACATGACAAAAAAGTGTGTGGGGCGGGGGAAAATACCTTATGTTCAGGTTTGGGGGCTGGTAGATCATTAATTGACAGTGAAAAGGTTAACTGAATTGGAATTTACATATGATGCTTGGCTACACTTTCAAAAGAAAATGTTGTTGATCTATATCCATTACTCAATTCATGTATTTAAATGGACAAAGTTTTCTCTGTTGTTACGCTTTAGATGCAATAGCCAACAAACAGTTAACAAGGGTCTGTTCTGATTCTCTATAGCCCTTAGTATTTAAGAAGTACCTAGGACTACACTACCTCATGGCTTCTGGAATCAACAAAATTAGTGGGCTATGGTTGCAGAATCCAACAGCAAAGAAAACTAATGGATTTTCAGGCTTTTGACTTCTAAATTGAACAAATTTGATTTGGAGTCAAAGAAAGAATAACTGTGGAAACCCAAGGTGACATTTTTATAAGCCCTTTCCTGACTATAACCACAATTTCACTCATGTCTTGGTCTCTTACACATGTGAATAGTTCCCTTGACTTCAGCAGGACTAATAACGTGAAAAGGGAACAGAATTTGAATCTTTAAAATTAAATGCATTCCATAGTTAAAATGTATTAACTCTAATAATTTGAATACATCATTTAACTTCTCTTGGAGTTACTATTTCTTGTTACCAGGGTGGAAACTCAACAGGACAAGAACAAGAAAGGCTAATTTTTATTTAAAATACTAAAGCAAGGTTATAAGAAGGAAAAAAAGACTCAAAGGAGGCATCCCATAGAGACACAAATACCTATTTCATGAGAATTAAATCTCCCATTTTTTAAATGGCTATAGTTACATTAATTTAATGGAGTTACATGGATACAAATCAAATTCAGACAACCTGACACTATACATCAAGGGATTTTAATGACATTGAGTTAGCACTGGCACAAATCTCGAGTGGTTTATGAATCCCAGAAAAGTTTAGCATACCAGGCAGGGAGAGCTTGCTTCTTCTAAAGAAAATGTGAATAAAGTGTTGAACTACAAAAGGTATTATTCTAAATTGTTCCTCTTCAGGAAGCAACAAGATTAAATATTTATAGTCAGAGTCCAATGTAAACTGGAAAAAAAAATCATGATGAATATACACACTTACAGATTTTAAAATTAAGAAGAGGTCATGGTTTCTATATTCTGATCACAAAGCAGTATTCAATTTAAGTATTTTCTTGAATTATTCCATGAGTCCAACTATTTCTCAGGGGGCACTTCTATATGTGCCTATTAATGCACAGCAATAAGTTCCAGAGCTTATCACTCCAGTTTATTGCTGCACATGCACCCAGGATCACAGCCCTGGCTGGCAGGGCATCCAGAGGGTCAGCCTGCCAGCCCAGGACTGCTCCCCCTGGCTCAACGTGCTGACGGGGGCACAAGGGTGCTTCAGCACAGGGCTACCCAGCAGGCAGCCCCCACACTGAAGCACCCTCATGCACAGACTGCAACTTTGGTTTTTGCCAGTGGGTACTTTTTTTTTTTCCTTTGCATTCCTGTGCTGAGCCCCAGACATACCCAGAAGAGGCAATGACTTACTTCAGCCTTGCTCATGGGTGCTGAGTAGCCACTATTTTTTTTCTGTGGGTGCTAGAGCCCCAGAGCATCCACAGAATCAGCACCTACGCTCTCATGCCCCAGCCAGCCAGGCCAACACCTACACATGTGCTGCTTCTGAGTTATTTACTCCATAGCAGAATAGTACTTGTATTTATTTACAAGTATAAATTATAAATTAGTTCATGCCCAGGGACATGCCCAGGGAAGCCTAATACAGTGTGGCAGTGGGCTAAACACTACAGTTACTTACCAAAAGAAAGAAAAAGAAAAAAAAAAACACTCACAAAAAAGGGGGGGGCTTAAGTAGATTATAAACAGTAACTGATTATCCCATAGGAATTTCTAAATAACTTAATGAAGTAATGTAATTTCAAACAGAAATGCATGAAAGGTCAGAGTAAACATGCACCAGTGTTTATTATTTTTCAAAAACGTCTTGGTTCCATTAACAGCATTTTCTTTTTTTAAAAAAATTAGAACATACTTCACAACAGCGCCAGTACATAAATCCATTGCATCTCACCTGAACTCAGGAGAACTAAGACAATGGATACAAGACTTGTATGTATAATGGAGATATGAGAGGATATTGAGGGCGGGGCGCCTAATTCCTTTGTAAAAATCTTAAACTATTTCATCTCTTGGTATATTTCTCCTCCTACAACCAGAGAGCTGTCTAGTAGAAAGAGTACAGTACTTCTCATCAGGGCCAAGAGTGCTTTGGAACTCACACTAGGAGAGAAATAAGATTGCACATGCAAAATCTAGAACGGCTTCCAGACAGTTCTGTCAGAGTTTTGCTTATCAGGGTCAAAATATTTAAGTTATTTCAGACAATACAAACATAGCAGCTTATCTATATAAAAAGGAGCTACCGTATTAGGAGGTCAATGTGTTTCAGAGTCAGCTCTAAATGTGTTACTATTAGATCACTATCATTCATTTCTGTCAGCAGTCCATATTATAGCCAAAGAAAATGACATCTCAGATGCTCTTTCTACAGTCACAAATAGAGGTGGCGTATTCTATGGACATGTGGTAAAACAAGATTCTCACACTCGCAGCCAGGTATGAAACATACCCAAATCCGGTGAACACGTTGCATGTAACTTATGCAAACATCCCATGCATACTTTATAGCAAGTTACTTGTAAATAGCCTCTCTGAACTCAAAGCAACTACTCACAGGTAGAAATTTAGCAACTTGCAGGCCAAGGCCCAAGTTTCTCTCAGATGTGTGAATATGGAATAGGAGCATTCTGGTCCCAACCCAGTACAACACCTAAGCAGATGCTTAACTAATTATACAAATAAACCAATTACACCAAACTTTATCTGTCCCTGTGCTTAAAGTTAGACATACACTTCCCTGGCTTTGAGCCAAAACACTCAGTCCATTGTATCATGTACAGTCCCACACAAGGAACTCCAAGTACATGTAGTGGGGAACTACGAGTGTTGGAAGGAGCAACCCAGAAGTCAAACCGCAAGTTCCTGATATGCCCACCACTTCCACAGATGAGAAGCAGAAGGAGCATGACTGACTGAGGTCAATGGCATTAAAAGAATGGAGAAAGCAGGATTCCTTGTTTTAAAACAACTACCAGGGTTTTAATAATACATTCTAAATACAATTATAGTAAACCACATAACACTAACTGAATTATACAATACTAATGACAAAAAGATTATACTAATTTATGATCCATTTCATCAGGCTTTTAAGTTGATTAGCTGCAAGCTATGAATAGGCTGTTTTCCCCACCAGGAATTCAACAAAATCTACCGCTGTAAACTACAAATCCACTGGTAGATTGGCATAGCTTGTATGGGTTAAGAGGCAGGAAGGAAGGGAGGAGAAAGAGAAAATGTATTGGTAAACAAACAGGAGAGCACTGCCTAAAAAGAGAGAGAAAAACTACTTTTTCCATAAAGTCACAGTTCTCCTTTATAAAACAAGACTGATATGGACAAAATGACATTTTGATTTAAAAGCACATTTTAGTGTCATTAAGAATTCATCAACAGCTTTTGACACGTGAGTAATGAGATTATATCAACCTGTAACAGGTGACCACAAAGAAAGGTCCAATGGCTTACTAAACAGCTTATCAAATTAGACAAATAACACACTGTATCAAATTTTCTAGGACTAAGTTACACTTAAAAAAAAAGTTATAAGGACTATTTGTACTACTCCTAGAACATGTCTAAAGTCGCGGAAAAGTGACATTTTGGAAAATTAAGTGCATTTTACCTGTCAAAACATCCCCACAATATGGAAAGACTATATAAAAAAAAGCAAGCAGTGGTTTTGAATGATTATACAATGAACTTGAAGAAAAGCACTAGCAGCTACAAAGCAATGCCCTCACTCAACATCTCTATAGCGAATGTTTCTGAAGAAGGAAAAGGATCCTCTTCAGATGCAAAAGTAACAGACAACAGTGTGACCCCCGAAAACACTCAATGGTGCAAAATGCAGCAGGAACAGCATGCAACCAAGCCTGTGAAGGCTCAAAGGGATGTTATTCCAGACGGTCCCTTTCTTTCTAAATAATGAAGGGCAAGTAGGCTCTTTAGAGTCCACCTGTGTCGGAAGCAAAATTAAAGCATGCACTATATATCGGGGCTTGACTTAAAGAAGGGCAGTTTAAGATTGCTGCGGGAGGGTCCAGGAAGAGGCTCAAATTCACCCCCAAGTGCCTGACTGCAGACCAGGGGAGTTGCTCTCTGCAAGGCGCCGCTTCCCCCCTGGCCCCGCGCGCAGAGGCCAGGACAGGTGCGAGGGGCGAGGGCAGGGGCAGTGCCCGGGGGGGTGGGACCCGCCGAGGCTCCCCCCGACCTCCCTCCCTCCCAGCCCTCGGCTCCTCTCTGCCCCACACGGGCCCCGGCCCCCGGCCCCGCTCCCTGCAGAGCCCCGGGGCGCCCCGCTAGGACCCGCCGCGTCGCCCCCTCCTCCCCTCAGCGCGGGCAAACTTCCCGCCCCCTCGCTCACCCCCGGCCCGGCCGCGCCGCCTCGCCTCGCCTCGCCTCGCCTCACCCTCTGCGGCTCCTGCCGCCGACTGAGCCGGAGCCAGAAAGTCCCGGGCTTCACCTCCTCCCAGCGCAGCCCAGCAGCTCCACCAGTTGAGCGCTGCTGCCGCTAAGCCATACCAGGGCCCAGCACCGCCTCCTGCGCGCACGGGACTCGCCGCGCATCCATGGGCTTCCCTGGTGCGCCGGGGGGGGAGGGGATGCTGAACAAGAAGCCCCCGCTGCCGCTCAGCAAGCGAGCCGCCAACCCAGTCTCAAGCTGCAGCCTCAAAGCCTCAGCCCATGTCCCCCAGCCCGAGAGCCTCGAGGAGAGGTGGAGCAAAGGGGCCGCCAGCGCCGGGGAAGAGCCGAGACCCCCCCGCAGCGGAACGGCCCCGGGGGGAGGGGGGCTGCAAGCACCCGCCCGCTAACGCAGGAGGTCAGCCGCCTGCCTGGGCTGCGAAGTGCAGGGCAGCGGGGCTCCGGCACCCGGGTCCTTGCCGGGGTGAGTGCGGTTAGGCGCCCAAACGTGATTCACAAATTAAATCCAAGGTGTGAAAGAGCCGCCTGCCTTGTTGCGGGCTTCCTGAGCGATTTGCAACAGAAGAACTGTTCTGTTAGCTTCCTGTGGTTCAAACGAGGAGGAGTGCAAGCTTAGGGCTGGGGGGTGCCTCCCATCTACAAAGGTCGGGAACCCCTGGGTGCACCTGCACAGTGCCGTAGCAAGAGGGGCGATGAGCAGGGCGACCAAAGCGAAGGGGCACCGCAGTCGGGGTGGGGCAGGCGTGTGCCTGCCGGGTCTGTGCGCAGGGCGAGCTGCTGCGCGCTTTGCCCTGGGCGCCAAACTTGGGTGCTACAGCACTGCCTCTACAAGATGCTTACTGTGCATTAGCCTAATAAACACTGCATGGTAGCATGTCAGCAAAAAAACATGCTCATAGCCTACTGTGCTGTATTAGGTGAATGCACAGTAAGGTCAGTAAATAACAGCACACAGGTGCTACTGTGCATAACTTTAGTCAGTACTTTATTAAGGAAGTACTAAATGAGACGCATAGTATCTAAGGCGCGTTAATGAACATGTAGATGCGCCCACCGTCAGAGTATATACTGCCTCCTCTCTGCTGCAGTGCCTTACTGTTTTGTGGACTGAAATAACACCTAGAGGCCAAGAACCCACAGTGCGACTGTATAACATGACAAAGCCTTCTCAGTTTTTTTACTATCCCGTTTTTTTCTATTACCCATTTAGGAAAATGACTAATGCTGTCAAAAGTTCCATTTAGCCTTTGAACCACTGCACTAGAGTGAAGGCCAAAAGCAAGAACAGAAATGGTATGTCAGACAGGGAGAGGTTACAAAGAACAATAATAATAGCAGCAGCAACAAACAACAGTAATTTATTTCCCTGTAACATCACATGTGCTGTTATAGTCCTCCCAAAAGACAGAGCCTCGTTTGAGTTTTCTTTCCATTTAGCCAAAATATTTTGTCATTTGCAGGACAGAAAGAGACTGCCTCAGTATTATGGGATCTGCATACACATGGGTGTTTCCAAAAGTAATGGCAATTTTTTAAATAAAACCATAGTGTGCGCAATGAGTGGGGCATGACACAGCAGCAGGGAACACTGATGGCAGCACTGCCAAAACCCCACATCGTTTATGACTGAGTAGGGAAGTGTTGTGGTCCAGTAAGTGATCATTACATGCAAAGTGGTATTCTTTCAAAATTGCTGTTACTTTCTGAAACACACTCATACAAACAAACACGAGTGGGCAAACCAGTTTTGAAAAACAAAAAGAACCTCCTGCACCTGACCTGTCACCTATTTCCAGGGCTGAACCTGTCTCTACGTTCCTGACTTGTTTGTTTTCTCTTTTACACGCACCTTTGCACTTCCAGACTGTAGTTGGAACCAGAAATGCTGAAATAAATGCAAGGAAAGCTGGAAATCTTGCAAAAAAGCTAATTCTTGTTCTCCAACTCACTTTTGTGATTTATGTTCATGATTACCCCATATACATCTTAAATTTTAAAATGTTTGGCTAGCCAAGTCAATGCCACAACTAGATCATCTCTCACAAACCTGCAGTCCCCACATCAGTGGAGGTACTTCACTCACTCCTACTGGCACACTCCTCACTTTTCCCATCCACCCACATGCTGGACGCAAAGGAAGCAAGGCAATGACTAAAAGGAGTGCAGCAGATAGGCCATTATGGGCAATACATGAAAAGCTCTTCGATGCTGCAAAGAATATGGGAGACTTTAAGCAGGGAAAAAAGACAGAAGAGAAAACAGAGAGAGAGGAAGAAAAAAGACTGGGGGAGGCGGGAAGAATAGAAATGAAATATATGGAATGGAAAAAGAGATGTAGGTAGATCCAGAAAGGACTAAGGAGAAAAACTGACATAAAGGAAAATACTTGAGACTAAGAGGGAGAATGATATACTGCAATATAGCACTGTGAGAGCTGGTTCTCCTTAAGCTGTATAGGTAATTACATGTCTGCATGACAACTGGCAGGTAAGATCAAGGATTTTGCATTGAAATAGGCTAAATATAATAGTCCTAATTAAATTGTGCAACCCCCTCCCCTTTTTTTTTTTTTTTTTTTGGTAAACATTTGTGATTCTTATCTGCTGAAAACATAGGACTAATCTCCTTAGGAAAGAAGACCAATTGGTTTGACCTGCAAAACTGCTATGAATCAGCAGCCACAGACACTATTCATTACCAAATTGAGCTATAAGAAAGAAGGATGACAGGGTTTTTTTTCCCTCATTAGATTTTCTGACTAGTCTTTTCTGAGGGGATTACTTCAGACATCATTCAGTGACTCCCAATTATAACAGACCTCATTATAACAACACTTATAAAAAACACGCAAATTCTCAGCTAACACTGGCAATGTTATTACGGAGCAGAAGTATATTTGACAAGGCATTGTTTGGGGTGGTCAGCTATACCAGCAGCAGATAGCAATTATCCAAATCTTCTATCACTGCTAGGGTAAACAGACAAAACCACAAAAATGTTCTAGACTTATGGCAAAGTTTTCAGCATTCTCTCACCTCCATGACCTCAGAGTGTTGAGGTCCAGGCTGATCCCTCAGATACTGTGTATGTTAGTGTAGGAGTTTCCAGTAATCACCAGGGATCCTAGTTTTCCATGGGAAAAAAGCAAAACAAACAAACAAACAAAACTTTAAAACTCACAAAAATCTGTGGGTTTTTTGCAACCCACGAAAAATGCAGCGACATCCCACAGAGTGTGCCACCATTTCTGCTCTCTTATTTTTGCTGCAGTATTTGCATCTCGGCCGATCAAGGGCAAACCCTCCACCCCCTGGTAATGGCTGGCCAAGAGGCAAAAACTGCAGCAAAAGTAAGAAAGCAGAAATGGTGTTGCTCACTGCAGAATGCCTCCATGCTTTCGGTAGATTACAGAAAGAGGTGGATTCTGCATTCTTCCATGGTGAATGAAAATCTAGGATCCCTAGTAATCATATGAATAAACCTTCCATAGGGGACAAAAATATTGTGGAATCTCTTCCTTTTTAGCCCATGCTTACAAATGTCATTCACTTTCGCAGAAGCTAATGATAGGCAGTATTTTTCCCATTCTTTCAGCTAAAGAGGTAAATGTTTTGAGGTGCCTGGAAGATATTAAAATAATGGTGTGATGGCATCCAAACCCCTATCAGGAGTTGATCAAGGCAGGCACCATGCTGGCTTAGTTGATGGGCTCCCTGAAAACCGGTGTAGGGCTGACAGGCTGATGGCTCCTGTCTAAATCCCCAAGATGCAGGCCCATGGAGGACTATGCCACATCGCTGTTAACAAGGCCCCACCACGCAGCCAGCTTTAGGTTGCAAAGCAGGGCTACCCTGCTACACGTTCAATTTAAGGTACAATGGAAACATATTTTGTGTAACATTTTTGTAGTGGGTTTCTTGTTTTGTCATGCTGTTAATTCCCTGAACATGCTATACATTCCCTGAAGGGTTACTATTTATAACTTGATTAACAGGTTCATCACATCCTAAGCATAACATCTGCCAGGGCCCTGAGACTTGCACATTTCATACAAATATGCTTGTGCTTCTGTAGCCTTACTTACTTCATAATAGGAAGTAAGGCTGTACAGCCAACTTACTCATTTATTTTCAACTCCGAAATGGGGATGTTGCTTTTATCTTGCTCTGCTAGCAAAGTAGAATTTAATTCTGCTAGCAAAGTAGAATTTAATTCTGCTGTGAATTAAAAAAAAAAAATCAAATCAATCAATCATAATGCTCTCTGGTTTTTCTTTTGTAGGGCAGGACCATGCTGAATTACCATGTTACAAAACATGTTCCATGGCTGTCTTAATGATTCTAAAACATGGTTTCATCCCATCTTTAAGAGTCAATACCAGGTTGTATTTGCTTCTTTTAACCATGCTGAAGTGAACACCAAAATGTGTTCTTTAGCCACCCTACCCTGCCTTCTATCTGCTTAACAGATTTGGAGTACTGCCATAGCAAAGTTATCTGAAACAATGAATTTTGCTGTTTAGACTAGCTGTCAGTTCCAAGTGAGCAGAAAATAAAGATGCATCATGAGGCAGTTAGTATAACTTCTCTGCTTGGAGAAATGACAGTTATGATGCACACTTTGTCAAATGTTCTTTGGTTTAGTAAAAATACTGATCACCTCCTTACGTAACTTCTGTTAAATCAGCTAATTAAAGTTTGACTAAAATATTTTAATGTCAAAGATTTGGAGCTACGAAATCTAAGTTCTTGCTTATACCATGACTGTTTGGGACTGCATGTTATTGCAGGACATAATTACTGAGGTATCTTCTACACAATTCCACAGTTCCGAGATCAAACTTCCCGTCTTGTAACTCTTGTTTCCATATTATGCCATATGTTGCACATCTGTGTGTCTGCCTGAGTATATGTATAATATGTTAATACTTTATTTAAAAAATATAAAAACCCGACGTGCACACTTGTTAGGTGGGAGGGGAAAGGAGGGAGTAGATTGTATGCTTTGACCTTTGAATTAGCACAATGATTGTGAAATGGACAGAGAGGCATATAAAACAATAAGTGATACTATATTAAACCAGAATTATTTAAGTCAAAGTTTCCCAAATTGAAGTCCAGAGACTCACTTCCCTTCTGGGTATAGCAGCTGGCTGGCTGCCCAAGCCACATCTAGCAGCCAGAGAAGTCGGCAGGCAGCCATGACATCTTCTGCAACCTTTAATGCACCGGGGTCCTCTCCTTGTAAATTTCTGGCACACTCAATTCCAGTTGATTTCAGTGAAAATTGAAAGCACTCAGAGTTGGGCCATATAAATACTTCATCACATAAGAAAGTTTACTGTTCAGAAATCTTCAAACACAAGTCCAAAAATATAAATAAAAAATAAGTGACCATCTCCAGGACAATAATAGCAACAAATATAACATTCTTGGATAAAAGTAGCTTTTTCATTTTCTACAATAGTGATGTTCAACCTCTAGCCTGCAGGCTAAAAATCCAACCCATGGAGCATTTCACCTGGCCCTGTGGCTGCTGCCACCTCTCCCCTGCCAACAAAATGTCCAGATCCATGGCAAACCCTGTAAGGTGGATGATTTAGCCCTGCATGCCATGGTCATTCTGTGGCCAGATCAGTTGCATGGAGTCAGGTCCATGGGTCACTTCATGGCTAGATCTAGCTGCATAGGGCTTGGCCGACATACTCATGAATCCATCCTGCCTATAGGATCTAGCCCTCAGACTGCACCCACATGACTCATCCAGCCCATGGGACCAGAAGTTTGAGCACCACTGGTTTACAGCATTCTCAGTCTTTGGTTCCAGGCACCATACCACACATTTAGGACACCCTAGGCTTTTGCATATGATTAGCCCTACTGAAAAGAGCAGCACATTTGAGTACACTTTGATTGCTCATATGTGTAATATTATGTTGCCTTGACTTCTACCATGAGCCAGATGATTGCTCACATGGGTAATAATATGAGTAAAAACCTGCCTAACTGTTCAATACAATTTGGCCCTTAGAAACTATTTTAACCTCAGAGCAACATTCAAGTCCTTTTGCCCTCTGAGCTGCTCACTATTTGCAGAATGTGGACTAATCCCTTTTTCAGTTTAAGGGAACAGCTGAGATATCAAACTTTAGCAATTTCATGTTCTGATCTCCAATTAGCTTAATGTAATTTTATTTGTTCAGGAGTGCTGGTTCTTTAGTCAGGTTTCAATATAATCCAAACATAATCCCCAGTATTTTTTCCCTTTCAGATTTCATACTTCTTTGAAACATTTTAAATGTTTTGATCTACTGTATAAACACTTACAATGCTTTCTTTGATCGTTTATTTGTAATTCAACCCAACAGATGTGATTTGAATTAAAAATAAAGCTATCATCATTACACCACTATATATAAATTGTTACTAAGCATAATTTGTGGTATGCAAAGTATTTTCTATCTCCCATCATTCTTTAATTTAGGATAAAAATAACAACAATTACACTTTCTATTTCCCTATGCAGTGGCCATAGAAATATATCACTTTCTTCCCAGCACCTGAACCCCTTTCATATTGAAATGTTATTTAATATAAATGGAACTCCCCCTTGGGTTATATCTTTTGAGCAGTGGTTCACTTTTGGAATTGAATCGTTAATGCAATTAAAATAAATTGAGCTATATATTTAGTATGGGTGGAATTCACTCCTTTGAGGGCCAGGAGTCCTAGTCCTATCTTAGCTATCAAAATGAGGCAAGTCTAGTGCCAAACATGTTTTAAAACAAGGGCTGCTTTACCATGCTACCAAGGTGAACAGCAAAGGAGCCAAATAAGCTGAATACCAATTCTGACAAGGGGACTCAGAGCACGTGGGGCACAGGCTACTTCAATCCTACAACAGAGTGAAACTTCTGGTGAAATTTGTATGTAGCAGGCTTACCTTTTTCATGGCTTGGGCAGAGTCCCAGGCTTGAGAGTTTGCGGTTTGATTGGTGGAGCTCATCCACCAATCCAGAGACAGCAAAGGGAAGAACTACCACACCCTTTTCCAAAGGGAGGGGGCAAGGAGCAGCTGAACCTGATTCAACACTGCACCAGCCAGGTCCAGAGGACTTCAGGGGTAGAGCCCCTGAAGAGTGTAGAAGGGGAGCATGCTCGGCATGCTAAAGGGAGATGACGAGGAACAGCATGGAAAGAGGAGCTTCAGAGACAGCCATCCTTGGGATCCTGCTTAACCTTCAGCAGTGCACAAATCAATGTGTGGGGAGCTGGCTCTGGGAACAGCTCACAGCTGCTTGGGCCTCACCTGGTGTGCAGGTTGGCTCATGGAGAAACCGCCTTGGAAGCAGCTTGTGGCTGCTCACATTAGCCCCGGCCCTAGGCTGAATGGCCAGAGCCTCTCAGTGAGGCTCCACCTTTAACTAAAAGAGCAGGGCCTCGGAAAGGGGAGAACCCCCCGTGTGAGACCAGGAGTCAGAACCTGCAAGGACTTGGCTCCCACGAGAGAGAGAGAGCAAGTCCTGGGTGCCCAGTGCGGGGCACTGAGCCGTTGAGAGCTGAAGGCGCCACTGGGGAGAGGCTCTTGCGGGATCGGCCACCAGGGGACAAGCCTTGACTTCTCCAGAGAGGAAGCACGAGTTACTGGGGAAGCGGGCCCTGCAGGGGAGGCAGGCATGGGTGAGGAGGGTCTGCCACCTCCACCCTCCATTGCGGAAGGGGCGTGTCCACATCGCAGGGCTGTGATGGCCAGAACCAGAAGGGTTAAGGAGCAACTTACAGCAAAAAGAAAATGCTTTTTGAATGTCTGAAATAGAGCTTATGAAACTGTTTCCTGCCTGTCTGAAGTATAACCCGTAAGAATATATATATAGCTGTTTGCACTAATCATGAGACAGCATGAGTTTTAAAAAACAGAACTAAAGAATATAACTGCAATTTATAAAATTTTTGCTTAGAGTCATTAAAATTAATTACTCTAACCACAAGGTATAATTAACATAGTGGGTTGTACTTGGGTGGGGACATGTTAATCTCAGACCCCAAAGTGATGTGGTATGATTTGTTTATTGGGTAAACCCAAGCCTGGGCAGTAACCTATTATAATGATTTCTAACACCTTTTAACCCCATAGGATAACAGCTATAGAATAAGATTGTGAATGGCTCTGAAGCCAACAGATTAGCATAAACAGGATATAAAAGAACACGCACGTTAAGTGACCAGCAGGAAGGATGGAACAGAATGGTCATTGCTATCCCATGCCCTCACGGATCTCTTACTCCCAGTGTGAGCAAGGACCAAATCCTGACTGAAGGACCTTCCCCCATTTTTTCTTCTGACAGCATGGATCCGGGACACCTAACTTTGCCGAATCAACTTGATGTGTACCTGACACTGAGAGACTATCAATAAGTTACTGACCAAGTGGGAACTCTTGGTTGATTTGTCTGTCTGTTTTTATTATCATTGCCAATTTTACCTTTTATTGTTATGTTGTCTGTTTATTAGCTTAACCTTTTTACTAACTGTTATTTGTGTAAACTATATCTTTTGTCATTACAAGTAAAATCTATTTTTACTGTCATAAGTGAAACTTGTTATTGCTTCCTTCCCAACATCACCGCCTCGATCCCGAACCAAACAGCCCAGTGGCTAATACAGTTGCAGTACTTAATCAGCCTGCAACTAAATTAATATACTCACAGTGCCCAGCTGGCCTGTGACACAGGGCCAGCTAAAGGGGAGGGACTCCAGGGAAACCCCTTGGGGAGGTGCTGAGTGGGCACCTCCCTTATTTGAGGTTGTCGTTGTGTTAAGGGCGACATAGCTAGGGGTATTCTTTAAGGCAGTTTATATGGTTTGTGTGTTTTAATGCCTCAGTGTGTATATTGGTATTGTTATTTGTGAAGGTTTCAAGAAATATTGTTGTTAATTTACTTGGGCTATGTAGGTTAATATCCCTATGTGTTAACTGTGTTGTATAGGTTGTAAGTTATTTGGTATTATATGTGAATTGTGGAATATTATATATAGTATTGAAATATTTACAAGGCTTAACATATGTTTTATATTAAGTGTCTGTATTTATTCTTGTAATAAATTGTACATATTTAAGCACTTGGTTTCAGCCTAGCTCTATGGAGAGGGGAGGAAGCCACTCTAGTACCTGACCCTTTCCTTGGCACCCTGCCTGACCACCACCACTGTCATTGGAGGACAGGCCACATACCCCCAGGTGTACCCAGGCTACACTTAGATAAGATATTTTTAAATCTTTTAAATTTTAATTTCCCACTCTGAAACAATCCTGCATAGGTTTGATATTGGACTTATTTTGAAGACCCATAATGAGAAAGAAAAGACTTGGTTTCTATTCCAGTGAACTTGCCAGAGCAAAGAAGCCCCATTCTAGGAGACAGAAATGTCAAAGATGAAGTGGTCTATTTTATTTTGGCGGTTTTTCCTTTATTTTGGGGCATGCCCTAACTTGGGCCACTTGTACAATTTATTTTTCTTATAACTAGAATGGAATAAGAAATATTTCTTATAAAAGGTTTGCTTACATTTCTTCAGTTCTGTATGTTGTAGCAAAGCATAAGGGAGGGGAAGAAACAAGCTACAGGACACAAAAGAAAGATGACACATAACACAGTATGTCAGACAGAAGACATACAACAGAAAGCCAGGGAACTGTCATCACAGAGCAGTGACATCAGCCCATACTGTTTCTAGCACTGTATACACATCACTGCTCCACAGATATCTGTCAATCATGCAACACTAAAAATAAAAATCTAAATGTCATTGTATTTATGGAGTTCTTCTGTTCCTCTATACACTCCTCTTAAGGGCTGCCACGTCACATAATTCACTGGATGGTTGTGCACTACATTCTAGTGTTTTAGAATAAATTAGTTTGCTCCCATTTATGCTTCTAGGAGTCAGCCTTCTTATGAATTAAGCAAAGAGCTTTGTGTCAGGTGATCCCCAATGTAAACAATTAAGTCCCAAAAAAGTAAGAGAGAAGGTTCTTAGCATAAGAGACCCTGACATAAGTTGTCAGGAGTCCTGCAGAGACCCGCTACCTCCACTCTAGCTGCCAGAGTACATATCGCTCACTGCTGCCAGAACACTGGCAAGACCTGGCGTTCTGGCAGTCATGGCAGCACTGTAGCCATGGAAAGCACGTGACTGGCCACTGCCACTGCAGGTGGCCTGTGAGCAACTGGGCTGGGCAAGCCTCTTAGTAAGCCTGTCCCACTCAAAGTCAGCCTCTTTTGAGGGTGGAAAGGGCTAAGAATCAGCCCCTGTAACCTTCTAGGCATGCTTTTGTGGTGACTTTTGTCACACTCCAGCCAGTGTGAAGCTTTTAAGACATCTGCAAAAAAACACACATTTTCTTCGTTAGTCCAGCAGAGTAAATCTTGAAGCAATTCTACTTCATATGGACACTTAAAGCAAAGTGAATGAAAATGCCCCCATCTAAGAATACCTGATAGTCTGTTGACTCATACACTCCAAGAATACGGGTTTGAACTCCCTGATGCAGAATAGGAAATTAAATGTGGGTCTCCCACATCCTGAAAATACATTAGTAATGCAGAGCTGCCTATTCTCTCCCCTCCACTCCAGAAAATGGCTGCTAATTCCTTCTACCTCCTCTATCATCAGCAGGTTTCTCTCAAAGCCTTTACTCCTCCACAGAGAAGGGAGGAGTCAAACTTAAAGTACAAGGAGGAGTGTATTTCCTTCCTTCCTTCCCTCACAAAAAAACAGCTTCTCCCCAAACATTTTCTGAGAACATGTTGCAATAAAACAGGAAGGCTAAGAGTGGTAATTCACCATGTATTCATAATACAACACATTTGCATGTAGCCTAGGGATGAACTTAAGAAACTGTGTGCATGTTGGGGATCTTAGCAACAGAGAACTGTAAAAATATGAATGCAGAGCTACCTCTCCTTCCACTAATAAGCCAAACAAAAAAGCTGCTTCAGTGATCCACCCAGAATGAACTGGATGATGGTTTCAGAACAGATGGGTCAAGAATGACATTTTGTACATATTGGCACAGATGAAAGATGGCAGAAGAATAGCAGAAATTGTGAAGCTAAGATATTCCATATGGCCACCAGCAGCATCACATCCCTATGGCACATCTCCAGCACTGTCAGGGACTATTCTCCCTATAAACCTCTGATCCTTTTGTTTTAGCTGTCTGACAGCAAATTACCCATATGCTTTTCTCTCCTTGCTCAGCCCTCACAAGTAGAACCAATCTTATGCCAGTCCATTGCATGAAGAGCTCAAGATAGAAAGAGGTACAGGTTACCAATGAAGACAGCTTTAACAGAAAAATGCAAGCCAAATAGTTTATGTTATATTCATCTTTTTGGAAACGCCTAGAAATACATGTCTCTGATTTTCTGAATCACTCTTACTATGTCCCTGTGCCCAGGTCTTCATACTATATTGATTATTTAATTGGTTGTAAGTCAGCTGATTTTTCCCTCCTACATATTTAGCTGTGAAGCTATTCCTAATGGCTGATTATTGCTTCACAATAACAATAACTGTTTATGGTGAAGCTGAAAGGGCTCTTCTATCCCTGCCAAAAATATGTTAGGAATGAAAGCTTTCCCAAGGATTCCCAATTTCCCTGAATCCTTTCAACTGAAATGGAGAGACATATGTCTCTATGCAATAGTGTCCCACAAAGATTTATGACATGCCCCAAGTTTGCCTCTCACTTTGGATCTAATTCTATTTTGCATGTTTTTTGCAGGCAAGCTGGACATCTATAGCGCACAGCCTCTATAACAGAGGTGGCCCATTGCTACAATGCCCTAGAACCAAAGCAGAGAAGAAACAGTGGCTTCAAGAGCCTCGCTTGTGTCTCATATTTCTTGCAAAAAAGAGCGGTTTGCTTCTGGCCTCCATCAGCGGTAAATCACTGCCTTCCCCATATCAGCTTATCTCTAGCTATAACCACCACCCTTTGCTCTCATTCATTCTGCCCTCTCCCTCTCAAGATCTGGATTCTCCTGAGTTCTTAGTGCTCATGATACCTTTGCATAGCCCACGATGAAATCTAGCATCTTTCCCTTTACTATATTATGCAATATTAGAGAAACAACTCTTTCTCTTCCCTTGCATCTGTCACTGCTTCTGTTATCATAATGGCAACTTCTGTCCTTAGTATTTACTGACCTTGAGTAGGTGGAAAGTTTAAGAAGGCTTTATTACAATTCTGTGATAAACATGCATGAAATAATAGAGAACTTATTATCAGCAGAGATCCTGGTTTTCTCTGTTTAAAAAAAAATTCACAAATTCTCTGATTTAAAAAACCTACAAATTATCCAATTAAAACCCCCAAAATCTGCATTCTTCCACGATTAAAATAAAGCACTGCTCTCTATATAGGTGGCAGTTGAAAAAAAAATGTTTTATTGATATATTTACCATTTTAAAGCAATTTGGAAGCCTACTAGTGCTTCAGTCATGATAATAAAATAAATTCTAAATACCTATCTATTTCAGCATTTGATTTTGAGTTTATCATGGAAAAAAGTCAGAGCTCCCCCTGCCCCCTTTGCTCACCAGGACACAGGTCCAGCTCTGGCTTTCCCCACCCCTCACTGCTTTGTGGCGCTGAGCAGCCCCAATATGCTGGTGCCCTGCCCATGCCATTGCCCCTCACTCCTGCCTCAGCCCCCCAACCTTGCTGGAGCCCCTCACTCCCCACCCACAGTCCCCCTGGTCCTGCCCGTGCCCCTCACACCCCACCCACAGCCATGCTGCCACAGCTATGGGGTTAAGGACCTCGATCCACAGCCCTCTGCTCCCCCACACTCCACAGCAGTGCCCAAGCCATGGCTGCTGCATGTGGGAGGTAGCAGCTGCTGTGGTAGAGCAGAACATGGAGCCCCGCTCCCCCTCACCAGCGAGCAGCACTGCCCAAGCAGAGCCCAAGGAAGAGAGGGTGGATGTGGGCTACCCACTGCAAGCTTGGGCTTCCCACCCTGCTGCCCTCCCACCAGGGCCTTAAAATCTCAACGGGTGAGACCCGGTGTGGCAGGACAGAGCAAGGATGCTTAATGCTGCTACTGTGAGCCCCACACCACCATGAAGAAGCACCCCCTGCCCACCTGGCAGCAGTGGACATGGCAGTGCAGAGTTGTGCCTCTCACAGGTGGGCAGGGGGTGCTTTGCCATGATGGTGCAGGGCTCTCAGCAGCAGCATTGAACTTCCCCAGCCCTCTCTGTGCCTCCCATACTGCCCCCAGGAGTGCATGCAACAGCAGGGAGCCAGCACCCCTCTGCCACCCGGACAAGCTGCCCAGGGCCCCGTCCCACTCCCTGCCTGGGCCCTGTGGGCACATATTCTGACCCTAGGCCCCATGCTCCAAGCACTGCCCACATTGGGCAGCACTCCCAGCCCTGCCCAACTCACTTCCTCCCTCACTATGGAGGCCTCAATCCCCTCCCTGGCCAGACTTACCTGCAGCGAACTGCTCTCCAGGCTGCCCGGCGACCATGTGCATGTGTATATATGCATGTCCACATGATGCCCCCTGTCTAACCTCCCTCCTCCCAGTCCTGCCAGCCCTTTGCACGCTGGAACTCTGCCAGCCTGCCCTGCAAGGGGAAACCCACTGTTTTTCTCCTTAAAATGAGAAAATCTAGGTTTTACCAATTTTTCTGTCATGAATGGAAAACCCGGATCTCTGATCATCACGTAGCTGATATTTTGCATGCAAAAGATTACAGTATGGAGATACATTACATGTCACTGAAACAATCACCTCTATAGCGGAATACAGACAAGAGCTTTTATCTTTCTATCCTTTTTTTTCTTGCTGTTCCTTAGATTTTTCTTGTTACTTTCGCTACAGTAATGTAAACTACAGGACCTGAGAGGGCTCTCCACGTCATCCATCATAAAAGATAATCAAATATTTTCTATTTTTTCTTATCTCCATCTCTGAAACAAAGTAGTTGTTTTATGAAAGAATAAATGACTTGCCAAATTTACATGGTGTTTTGCTGTATTACTAGCTATGTTTTCCTCACTACCAATCCAGCTAACAAACCCCGTTTTCTCAGTATTTGTGTGGCTGAAATTCAGCCTGATGGAGACAAGCCAATACAAAGCCTAGGCACCATTTAAGTCCTACTGAAAACCCTGTTTGGAGGATTGGAGTAGGACTTAAATGGTGCAAAGGATATTCTGCATCATTTAAGTTATCTTAGAAAAGGTGAGTTTTGTTTCATGCAAATTACCTTCAAAAAAGCAAATTTCAGTTTGTGTGAACAGGATTGATCACAACTGGTAAAACTCAGCAAATAAAAAATGCTAAAACAAGCAAAATCTCTCTGCTGACCTAGCTGTGCCCTTCACTGAGACCCACAGCTTCAATTTCACTGTTGAAAACTGATACACTTTTGGTGAAAACATAAATCTTGGGGGAAAATATTTCTTCTCCTTCAAACCTCATACCAGTTGTCCTTTATGCAGAAAACATTTTTGCATAGCTCTTTTTGGAAATAAATGTCCAATGTTCCACCCAGGTCTATGAATAAAACACTTAATGTCCTAGAGAATACAAGTACATTGGGACTGTAAATCCTGAAAGAACAAACTTTGTGCCAGATTTATTTCATTTTTTAAAAACTTGTCATCAATTGGCAAAACTATGGATGTGCCTTCCATTTTCATATTGAGATTTCTTTGAAGAGTGGCAACACATCACAGAGAATACAATCTTAAAGCCTGGACTTACTTGTCCACAAAAAAAGGGTTCTTTTTGTTTTGGTTGCCTGTTTTGTTTTGCTTTGTTTTTTGGTGGTGGTGGCAGCTCACTTTTGTCTTGTCAGACTAGACTAGTAAAAGATACAATTGCTTTCTGGTCTGTAGTACTTTCCAGAACAATAATAACACCTAGTAATAAGAGAAAAAATATCCTAACTTTAATATGCAAATATTCTAGCCATACGGCTTATACCAATAATTGCTATTCTATTTTAATGTATCATCCGGATGCAGTCAGCTATGGGTAAATACTTTATTTCTATAACCCTTTGATTGCAACCTCTTACATTCTTTCTGAATGAGGTGATGTGCTATTGGGATAGCTACTTTATTTTCCAATTGTTATTTTCCGAATAAGGGTATTCACTGAGCTTTTGACTGTAGATGTATTATTTAAAACAATGTTTATCTGACACCTGGAAAATCACTCTCTCTCTCGCTTTTTTAAAATTTTGCAATGGAAAAGCAATTACCTTTTACACAGTGTTTAAGAGTCACTTCTCAAGAATCCTTTGGAAGCAAACCTGAGCTTTCCCTGCTGTTTAACAACCTTCACCAAACCATAATTTTATTTTTTTAAGGGTTTAAACAACATCTGATTATGAAAAAAATGTTTTGAACAATCTGCTTTGCGATTGAAACCCCAAAACAGATTAAGATGTGGTTAGTATCAGATTTATATTGTCAAGATTAATAATGCATGGTATAGACAAGTACGGAACCAGATGTTATGCCTTTCCATACTCAAATGCGAAAAAAGAGAAACATTCAGATAAAGTGACCTTGAAATATTTAGATGGAGGGAACAAAAAGTAAGGGTTTCAATTAAAACAAAAAAACCTGTCTGAAGCAGCTTCCATGCCCAACGCAGGGTTGCCAACCTATCACAAATTTACAGACAATCCATGAAAGTGGTTAAAAACCCTTGTCCATAAAAATATTTCAATGTCCATATAATTTATGGATGCTTGCCAACCCTGATTCCCCCCACTCCCCATCAAAGACCTTTGGAAAGTGGAAATCCTTCTGTATTACATGCGTGTCAGGCAGGATTCCTCCTCACTTGCTCTCAGGGGATCGGTGGCAAGCAAGGCCAGGTCCGGCTGGCAGAGAGCATGTCCGAGCACAGGGGACAGGGCTTTCAGTGGACCCATCCTGTACTCAATTTCCCAGCTTCCTGTTCACCTTGTGCTGCACACATCCCCTGTATATTCCCTGGAGTGGCACAGGTAGCATGAAGCTGACTGGATGGAGGACTCCTTGGTTTCTTTCACATCAGCTTCCTCAGAGACCCTCTGCAGTACATCCCCTCTAGGGAAACAGGGGGCAAACCCCTCCACAGAGTGCAGGCGATGCACACTTACTGACTGGATTACATTATGTAAAAAAAAATTTCAGTAATTATTTTTTGTTATCTGTCAAAAGTTTTCAGATTGTCAGTTAAAAAAAATTCTGGGGTTGACAAACCCGGGCTGATGACAAAAGAACAGCTTTGACAGCTGGTAGTTCCCTTTCTTCTAACACTAGACCTATTCCTCTATGCTTTCTATTCTCCAGCATATTTATTTTCCTTCCATAATAGAGTCCCATCCCGGGGGTAGTCATGGCACCCCCCCCCAATCACCTTTATTTTATTTAAACTATCTCCCCTTCAACTTGCCTTCCACACCTTGATATAATTATGGTTTTAGGAAAATGGGAAGCTGCCCCAGGTCTTCCCAAGTGAGATCTCATATTCATTAACACAGGGGCCACTGCTTATCACCTTAAGGGCTAATTACTTGGCCTTCTCATCTCCCCTTAAAGCCATGCCCAAGCCTCCCAGGTGTTACTAATCATTGGACATTAAGCCCCATCATCCAATCCAGTCAATCCTTCATCCATGGGCCTTCAGCCCCAATATCAACTCCAATCAATGCAGGCCCCTAAACCTGGAATAGTCTCTGCCGCTGTTGGGACCTCCAGCCCTGGTGTATTTAAACCTCCCAGCCCTGTCTGGGCTTGGGCTTCTGTACCTTGAACAACCGCTGACCCTCTTGGGCTTAGGCCTGCATTTTCTGCCCCTCCTGGCCTCAGGCTTCTGTCTCTTCTAACACACTCTGCTGCTCCCGGGGTATGGGCTCCCTGGCCCTGCTTGTTCTTGTCCCTCACCATGCTTCTTGCCCCTTGTGGGCTACAGGTCCCTGACCCTACCTTCTCTCCTTGCTCTGTGGCTGTGACCTTGTTCCTTGGCTTGGCCCCTATCCCTTGGGCCCTGGCCCCACTCCTGGGCCAGCTGAGACCTCCACTGTCCCTAGTCTCAAACCCTAAGCCATCCACGCTTCTCCAGCCCTAAAGTTGCCTTACCCCAAGCAGTTGGGATGCTTTACTAGAGGCTCCCTGCTATCATCAGCTCAGGAACAATTCCCTCCATGGGCCCCAGGGCTAGGCTGCCTGTCCAGCACAAGCCCGGGGCTTATATCCTCCATGCTCAGTCCCTTTTCAGTCATTTTCTCTTGCCTGACATGCAGCCTGCATCCTGTATTTCCTTAAAGTAGCAGGAGCACCAAACTCCCTGCAATACCCTTTAAAGAAAGAGAAAAACAAAATGAGGAAAAAGGAGAAGAAAATTCCCATCAAATTCTGCTCTCATCTAAATTCGATTTTCCATTTCACTTCTCTTTAAAAAAATGTCCTAAAATGCCAGAAACTGTACCAGCCTTTCAACATTTTCAGGGGAAAGAATCTCTGGACCTTTTCTTTGTTGTTATAAAAACCAACACAACAACCACAGATTCTCCAGACTTGCAAATATGAGGGCAGAAACACAGAAGATGTGCCAATACTTAGATTCACAACTGTGCACAGAATTGCTTGGCTAGGAAACAGCCTCTTTGGGAATATGAATTGCTTTCAGATGCACTTCTCTGGTCCCTGTTCTTTTCCCCTTATTGCATCCCATCAGCACAAAATAATTGTGTTGCATTACCATAACATAGGAAGATATGGCTACAGCCACCAGCATTTTTGTGAGAAAAGATTAATGTTAAAGAAAGAGTTAAGGTACTGGGCACCAAAACTGTATAAAATATAAATAGCACAAAGTTAAGTAAATAAGTACCTCACTTCCCCCCTTATGGACACAATCTTATGGTTCATCTGGTCAAAGGTTAGATTATTTTGGCCAATAGCATAATTAGGGGTGCGCGACAGGGGCACTGATCCCAGGTGCCAGCTTTGAGTAGACACAAGAATTGTAGCAACTAGGGCTGTGAGAAATGGCGCCACTCCATTTCAATGAAACAGTGTTTCATTTTGATTTGAAAACGCTGTTCCATTTCATCAAAACAACTTTGCTGTTTCGACAGTTTCAATGTTTTTCCCATAGGCTATAATGGGGAAGCTTGAAACAGCCTATAACTTTGTCATTTCTGGCCTGATTTGGATGAAACTTGCAGGAATGCTAGCCACTTCTGAGGGCATGAAGCCTGCCAAGTTTCAAGGAGATGAGGTGCAGTTTCCCCAAAACCCCTGCACCTAAGCTGTGGAGAAGCTAAATTCATGACATGGGTGACACTGTGTGTGTGTTAAGGCGCAGCAGGATGAA
This sequence comes from Crocodylus siamensis, assembly GCF_052110815.1. Classification (NCBI taxonomy): domain Eukaryota; kingdom Metazoa; phylum Chordata; order Crocodylia; family Crocodylidae; genus Crocodylus; species Crocodylus siamensis. The sequence goes on along the minus strand of NC_143396.1, from coordinate 151,500,931 downwards.
AGCTGCAGGCTTGCTAGATCCTGCTGAGGCCATGAAGCCTGCCAGCTGTCAAGGAGATAAGTGCAGGGCTTCTGGGTTCTGGCGCCCTGCACCCCTAGCTGCTGACAGGCAAAAATTGCAACACACAGCTCAGTAACTGACCCCAAGGCAAGAAGCAGGGCCGTTCAAACAATGCTGCCTCTTATGCAGTTTTTCCATCCCTCCCCCAGAGCAGTGGGATTGGAAGGGACCTCAGGGAAAGGCGACTGTGTAGCTGGCCAGTGACTGTCAAGAATGAGAGCAGTCCTTCCCCCCTGCTTCCCCCCTCCCTCTCCTTACTTTAGTTCCTGTTTCCCTGCAGGCAAGCCCATCTTGAGCTTTAAAATGGTTCAACATTTTCAAAACGTTTCGACGTGCCTCGTTTCATTTCAAGGCCATTTCAAAGCTCTTCATTTCATTTCAATTTCGCTGTTTTGAGCTTGAAACAAATCAAAACTGTGGCAACATAAAACTGCCAGCAAAATTTTGCACAGCCCTAGTGGCCACTGCCAACTAATCTAGCTGCTGCTGCTGGCCAGGATACAGAAACTGCTTGTTACACCTGGGCCTATAGCACAGTCTTCAGATGCAACTATTATATAACCAGCTGTCTGCAAGGCAATACTTTCATTTTCTTCTTGTGAAAATGGAAGCAACACCTATCAAGCAACTGAGTTTTGAAAATCTATGTCAGGGCTGTCCAACTGGTGGCCTGGATATGGCTTCTAATGGGTTAGCATACTTTCCACAGGCTCCCCCCCAGCTGCCACTTCACACCCTCCTCCCTCCCTCCCACCATTGCTTACATCTTCAGGCTCCCCTTCCGTCTTCCAGTTTCTACTTCCTGAACTTACTCCTGGGGGCAGGGCAGCACAGTGGGAGCGGGTGCCCATGCTGTGTGCATGGTGGAGAAGAAGCTTGAGTTCCTCACAACGGGAGAAAGAACCAGGGTGCCTACACTGCAGGTGTGCAGCTCACACGGCTGGAACGGGAGGGGCAAGGCAGAGAACTGGGCTGCCTACACTGTATACACAGCAGGAGGGCAGGGGCAACCTGTGACACAGGGTAGCTCAGAAATTGGACAGCCCTAATCTATGTCAAGGGGAAGCAAACCTTGGAATGGCTTTCTGAAAGCAAATGGACACATTGCACTGGAGCAGTAGAAAGAACGGAGTGTACTATGTGGACTGGTAAAAATACACTTGGGTATTTTACAAAAGACATGAGACAAATTCCAAATAGTAAGTTATAGCAGGTGCAGAATTCATAGCCAATTTCTGTGGTTTATCAAATCTCTTTTACAGGGATTAAAGAAATAAAAACTAAAAGCTGTGATTTGATCAAGGTTAAATACTTTTGTAGTACATTTTAGAACTGTTTAGCATTCAAATTCAGAGTTACTGCGTGAATAAACCACAAAATTACCTTCAGGATAAGCCAGTTAGCCAAAATAATTTTTACTCTGTGCCAGTGGCGTTTAGCAAACCTAAGACCATATATCCATTAGATATTACTGTTAATAATAACAAAAAAGCTGAGGACTGTGTTAGTCTACTGGGATGCTCTTTTTGCAGATGTGTGTCTTCCATCAAAGTCCTATTAATCCCTAAGAGGAGTAGGAATTAAACAGATAAATACATTTGTACATAAATTACCACAGATATTTGCAGTAATGGTCCAAAATTCTACAGTTTACAATAGTAATAATGTAAAAGCTTAACGTCTCCAAGATGCCTGTTATATCTTCCTATTGAGAACAGTTTTTTGGACAAGTTACAGTGCCAGCTATTATATGCTATCACATTGGCACCCTGTGGGACCCTGACACATCTTCAGCACTTGTAGGCTCTATGCAACGACAGAACAAAAACAAAGGGGACAGTGGAATTCAAGATTTTGTAAGTTATAAAACCTGGCTGCAGGGTATTATATTGTTTCCAGCCATAGTTCTGCTTGTAAATGATGTTATTTTAAGTAAATGCATTTTTTGATCCAGCACAGTTCTATAGGAAAAGGGGCTTGGTATTTGTCAGAAAAGGTCGTAAATGAGTCATGTGCACTTGAGATATTTATTAGTAATCCATTTGCTCAGAACTAACGCACTGGATACATCTGTGACTAAATCCTGCCCCACATATGTAAGGAACGTTAATCTTTAGAAACACTAATAAATTAAATAAGCTATTTAGTAAGCAAACAGGATTCTTAGGTAGCAGAAACAGTGTTCCGGAAATAACATGTACTGAATCCAATGAGGAAACTCTCATGTCTCAGAGTCCTAGATCAGAAGCAGGAAAGGTGAGGAGCAAAACCAAAAAGAGGACAATCAACCTTGATAGAAGCCTTGTGAAAGGATCCAGCTTCAGAATATCTTGAGAACTTGCCATCAATTGGATCAGGGAAACAGCCTCTTTTAAAGGCTGAGATCCATGAGATCAGAGGGTCTGCAAGGGAATTGCCATGATAAAGATCACTTAAAAGCATGCAGATGATAACCTTCCAGGAAAAGGCTGATGCCACACAGTATATGTAACGGGGAAGAGAAGTAGCGAGCGGTAGAGAAGCTCTCCAGACGAGAGTGCTCAGATGCTTTGGTGATGGGCACTCTAAAGAAACCAAAAAGTAAACTTACAGTTTACTTGGATCTATTTCACAGGTTGGAAAAGAGCTTTAGCCACATATTGGCACAACTGAAAAACAATGGACTAGTCAGTATATATGCAAAGGGGCAAGTCAAAAAAGTCAAACTGGAAGCAGGTGAAACAGAAAAGAGAAAATAGAGAGAGGTGCCTTGCAGTGGGCCTTACTGGGAATACAGAAAAGGTTCATAAGATTACAAGCCTCAGACACAACAGGGGATCTGGCCACACAATATTTATAAAAACAAAAACAAGACAGTTACAAACTTCCTTTTTTATTCCATAAAGGTGTTCAGCAAGCTGTTCTGAATCTGCATAGTCGCATAGTCTGCTATAGCACTCCATGTACTGCCACCAGGCCGGCAGAAAAGCTGTCTGGCAATGTTAAGAGTCTGAGGCCTTCAGTACACTGAGGAATTCTACATCCATTCTCCAGGATCAATGCAACTATACTAGTTCCAGAATGAATGTAAGCACGAGGATGAATAGGTTCAACTCTGTACCACAGTGTAGAGAACATGCTTAGAATAGGGACAGATTTTCAACATTGGGAATGTGCAATTACAGTACTTGTGCTCTCTAATTTATACTTATAAATATCTAATGTGTATGTGCAAAGCACTTAGTAGTGGGTCATACGGAGCAGACAGCTACAGAGTAGCCAGAGGGGCAAAACTAAACATAACGTATCACAGCATTAGACGCACCTGATTTCCTTTTACATTAGTCCTTATTGTTTTGCTAACAGCAGCCAAACTATTCTGATACTGAAAAGTGAATACAAAATCCTGTGGTATAGAAATAACTGAGAAGAGTCTCTTGGCCACATAAGTTATTAGGTCCACAAGGGCATTTTCTAGGCTTGAGTACCATGAAAATGACACCTTTTATCGTGAGTAGCAAGAGACAGGAGCATCAGGAAAACTACGGTCCTGCCAAGTTTCACTCATCTGGAAGGAGACTCCCTCACACTGGATTAAGTTTTAAGGCTGTTTTGGAATCCTTTTGCTTTTATGAGGAAGGATATGGGTGTGTTTCAAGGAGACATTTTTTCAAATCTGCCTATAATTGTCACAGATTCAAAGCCCTGTGCATATCTGGGATAAAAAGAAGGATAAACTCAAAGACAGATTGCTTCATCCTCAGTACTATAGATCAGATAATTCATATAACGTATTGCAACAAATGCACAGATATCACAATCAACAATTCCAGCTGCCTAGACAAAACTCATACCTCTGCAAGTTAGGAAAAATACTTCTGTTGCCAACAATAACACTCTCCCCCTACCAAAACCACCCTCTATCCCCCAAATGATATCAGTCTCTATCACATAAAGTAAATGAGAGCTTCTATTAATTGACATAAATGAAAATTCTGTGTGTTTTACCTTTTCAGTAGATATTTTCACATGCATTAATGCAACCCTGACCTTATTAGAAAATACACAGATGCTTGCTAATACATTAAAATAATGTAATCCTAAAACTCTACCAAGTTGTTTGAAATCCCTTTCTCAGACTTTGAAAAAGTCTCAGTGGCTTACTTTTGTCACCCTGTCTATCACTGGTCTTTCTAACATAATGTAGGCCCAGGTGCACAGTCATTGAAGGAAGTAGAGTAGGTTTGAAACTACAGTTATTTTTAATTTACTCCAAATTCCTCCAAATAGAACCTCATTTACTCCCCTCTGTACTAGAAAGTTATCAACTATTTCATTGTATGTAATTGTACTATACTCTTAGTAATGATATTTCTAAATTTTATAACAAAAAGCACCTGAGAAGCCATGGAAAATATGTAATATTAATTTCTAAAATACGTTTTTCAGTCTAAGATTTTACTTTCCAGACAAAAACTGTGTTCATTAAAGTGCTCTGAAAGCAGCTGCTTGCCTGCATGTAAGCAGCTGGCCTCTTTCCTCTGTCCAGAAAGGACTTACTGACACACCCAGAGTTTTCCAGGGCACAATTTTATCCTTCAATCATAACACTTACAGCAAAATGTCAAACAGTTCTACTTACTCCGGATAACTACTCCCAGAGGCTCCTTCCTTTTGGTCATTCTGCCCCAGGAGATCATCCCCTCCCTGCCTCTTTCTACACCTTTTTCAAGTCCTTGGTAGGGGCCACTAGGCAACAATCAGCTAGGCACAAGGTCAGCTATCACCAGACCCACTTCACCTTTAAAAAGGACAGTCCACCATGTTATATGGTCTTTGACAAGGAACCACCTCATGAAAAAGTCTAAATTTAATATGAAAAAATATTTTCTTTAGACATGACTATAATCAATTTTCATGCTTTGGGGCAACAGGGGTCAGGAAGAAATCTTCTGGTTTTTTTTCCTCTTGTCTTCCTCTGATGGATCTATCATTAGTCACTGCAGCACACTAAAGTCCACACTATTTCTTGCTTCTAGGTGCTTTGCTAATTAATCTTGCTCAGTACCAAAGGATTAGATCTGAGGATGGGAAGGGATTTTCACCCAATCTTGTTTGCCTTACCTTTCTCTGCAGTATGGGGAGTTGATCCCCAACCAGGTTTATTTGGGTATACCTTACCTAATCAAGTTTGTGCCATGCCAGGGACCTCAAGGATTCAAGGCACCCTTAATCTACCCTGTTTTCCGCCCTGTAACGCACAACAATTACATTTGTCAAGAACTAAAGTTGTTTACTTTTCCCCAAATTACTGGGCTCAGTATAGAGAATGAGATGAAATCCGAAGACCTGAAAAATATAGCAGGACTAACTAGTGGTCCCCTTCTCGTCCTCAAATATATGACACTATGGCATTTTTGAACCATTCTATAGGATTTAATAGAGAACCTCTAACCTTCTTTAGGCTGGTAAACTCAACTAGAAAACATTCAGTATTTTCTCAATTAAATTCTAGTTATTTTAAAGCACGCTTGTTTGAATGAAGCACACCCCTCTGTCCTCACATACCCTTCAGAGGGAGCCAACATGAATTTCCCCAAATTCAGCATTTTCTGACTGTCTAAGCATTATGTCTAACCAAAATCAGATAACCCTTTGGGGCAGGCACACAGCAAAATGGGTTAATATCACATTTGAATCATTAAATAGGTAACAGGCAATCTGCTCTGCCTATTTGTTTACCCAGTTTTAGACTTTGCAACCCCTTGTGGCAAAGACTGTCCCTTCTTGAATGTCTGGAAAGCACCTAGCTTTTTCTGGGCACTACTGCAAATGGCAATGGCAATGCCCATGATAATAAGGCACATTTTCTATTCCAAAGTTGAATAATTTGCTATTGCAATGATGCCTTGAATTGGATTTTAACAGAGAAATACACATTTTCCTAGGTATAGCAACTTCCTGGCACTACATTTCAAAGCTTCATGATTTATACCTTCTTCCTTCCATCCCAAGCCCCCAAAATCATAGAATAATTGAAACATGTGTTTGGAAGGGACCTCAGAGGACATCTACTGCAACCCACTGCATGGATACCCTATGCCCTAGTCCTAAACCAACCAAAACAAATGCTTATCCAGATTCTTCTTGGAGACCTCCAATGAAGGAGATACTACAACTTCTCTGGGCAGCTTCTTCCATTGTTCTACAGTTATGACAGTAAGGATTTTTTCCCTGAGATTTAATCTAAATCCGTTTGTGCCTTTCCTTCTGGAGTAAGGGGAAGACAGTTGTTATTCATCTTCTTTATGGCAACATTTCAAGAATTTGAAAATTGGTATCACATCCCCGCCTTCATCTCCTACTTTTCTTAACTTTTCCTTGCTTGAATTCTAATTCCTTTATCATTTTTGTCACCCACTAGGTTCTCTACATGCTTTCTAAAATGCAGAGCCCAGAACCTGCTGACACCTACTCAACGTCAAGTAGAATGGTACAATCACCTCCCTTGTTTTCCATACACACCTTCTGTTATTGCAGTCCAAATTGCATTTCCTTTATTCACAACTGTCTCATACAGCTTGTATTGTAGCTGTGATCTACCAAAACCTCATCTCCTTCCTAGGAATGCTACTGCCTAGCCCAAGGGTTGGCAACCTTTTGCCACTACAGGACACAGCTTGAGACCCAGCCCATTGGGTCTTCACTTCTAAAACACCCAAGCTGCCTGCACTTAGTTTTACCACTGATGCAAGTGGTCAAAGGACATGGAAGGGTTGCAGTTTGGTGGTGCTTCAGGAATACAGCAGGAAGGGCTGAGCAATCAGCAGATACCAGGGAGGGAACAGACAGAATTCAGCAGTAGGTAGGACCTTAGGGATACCCACTCCGCTGCCCTGGTTCTGAGCTGCTGTGGGCCAGATCCAATCTCTTTGTGGGCTGGATCTGGCCCACACATCCTAGAGTTGTCAACTCCTGGCCTAGCCAATTATCTCCCATTCTGTATTTATGTATTTGATTTTTCTGCCATAATGTAAAATGCTACATCTTACCTTTGTTGAAGTCCACTGTGTTGTCTATAGAGCAGTTCTTCAATTAATCAGTATCCTTCTGAATTCTACTCAGGTCCCCCAAACTTGTGGGATCTTGTGGCCTGTTATAAACTAGTCAGGGGGGATCAGCAGGCATTGGGGGAGTCCCTGTTCCCCTGAGCACCGCCAGGAGTGACCAGGAATAACGGTCACAAGCTGGCAGAGGGTAGGTTTAGGTTAGATATCAGGAGGCGCTACTTCACAGTCAGGGTGGCTAGGGTCTGGAACCAGCTTCCAAGAGAAGTGGCGCTGGCTCCTATCCTGGGGGTGTTTAAGAGGAGGTTAGATGAACACCTTGCTGGAGTCATTTGACCCCAGTACTCTTTCCTGCCATGGCAGGGGGTCGGACTAGATGATCTGCTCAGGTCCCTTCAGACCCTAGAAACTATGAAACTGTTTACAGCCTCCCAGTTTTGTTTCAATAAGCTCTTTATTCTGCTATCAACATCATTAATAAAAGTGTTAAAACAGAAGTAAATCCAGAACATCCCCTGTAAGACACCATTGGAAACTTCTTACCATCTGACATCAATCCATTTATAGTTACACTTTGCTTGTGGTTACTCAGCCAATTATGTATCCACCTAACAGTAATTCTATCCAGACCTCATTTCTCCGATTTACTTAGGAGAATGCCATGTGGGATGTACCAAAAGTCTCTCTAAATTCCAAGTATATTATTTCCACTGCATTCCCTTCATCCACCAAGCTAGTTAACCTGTCTAAGAAGGATATCAAGTTGCTTGGTATGATTTGTTCTTAAATTAATTTTGATTGCTACTGAGCACCCTTTCCTCTTCCAGCTGTTTACAAATGGATTATTTTACTGAAGCAAATTATAAAATTCTTCTGGGCCTCCTTTTTCCTCAGGCACTACATTCACTCATCTCCAGTCATCTGAAGTCTCCCCTGTCATCCTGTATTTTACATGTATTACTATCAATGGCCAAGAGGTTTCTTTATCCAGTTCCTTCAGCACCCTAGAATTGATGTAAATTCATTCCAGTTTGGCAAAAGCTCTGACACGCTTTTTAGTCATCATCATCCCTCAACCTTTTATCTATTTTAATTTTGCAGGCTACTGATTGCAGTCTATATATTTATTTTGTGGAGACTGAGGCAAAGTTGTCATTGAGCTGTTCTGCTTCCTTGGCATTTTCCATTACTAATTCCCCCTGGTTATTGAGAAATGGATCCACAGTTTCCTTGGTCTTCCTTTTTTGTCAAAACACATGTATATAACCTCTTCCTTTTGTTTTTAATAGCCTTTGCCAGTTTTTGCCTTATCTTCCCTGATTTTGTCCCTTCAAGTTCTTACTATGCTTTGATATACTTAGTGACTGTCCCTTTCTTCCACTAATGGTGCATTTCTTGAGATTTTGGAGAAGCTTAAAAGCACCTTGTGAAGTCAAATCAGTCTGCCGCTAGGTCTTTTGTGAAAGGCCAGCCCTCCTGGACCACCTTATTCTCCACTCTATCCCCTGACCAGCACTTTGTGTTCCCAGCTTTCTGTTCTCAACATAGCACAAAATGGGACAGATATAAATTATTCTTTCCTACCCAGTGAAATCCCTCAATCCAGTAGTGTAGGGTGCAGTAAGCTGGACACTAACTCCAGGTGCTGACCTGGAAGGGGTGCCAGTATGGCCTCCTCCCTACCAGGAGCCTTTTTTATGACAGAGGGAGGCACTGTGGTGTATCTGTAGGGAATGAAACGAGTGGGGAACAAGGAGTGGCCCCCATGGCATCCACCTTGGCTGGGCTGCTGCAACAGCATGCAGTGGGCTTGTTCCTCAGCTACAGCAGGAGTCATAGCAGCTGCTGCCTGAGTGCAGAGAGCAGGGTCAGGTGAGATTCTGCTTCTCTCTCCCCTCACCCTGCTTTCCAGCAGTCAACATAGCCTATTTACTCAAACAAAAGACAAAGTTTTTCCCCCCAGTTGGCATGGGGGGTGGGAAAAAAGCTGCTCACCTTATAATTGCATCCAAGAAAATTTCACTAAATACATTGCCCATCCCCCCATTCCAATGATTCCCATTTCTTCACTAGCCTTAAATATCTGGCAAATATCACCAAATGGGGCCCTCAAACAGTTCACCTGGAATCCCTCTGTCACCCCCTCTCTCAGTCTGGTGCATATGCTTAGTGTGACCTCATGGATGAGATGAAGCTGGACCAGGTTGCCCTGCGCTTCATCTGAATATAAATTTTTTGAGCATCTGAAGACTCATGACAAGAACACCCAGTTCCAGTCATGACTGGGGGACTAATTAACATGTGGATCCTTTGGTGGGAGTGGGGGAGGATCTGAGTACGCACATATATACAGAGTACGACTCGAAATGCTGTCATCTATTCTGTAGCCCAGCCCAATGAACTCTATGGCAAATCATGAGCCTTTTGGTTTTGGACTAACATCATGCATAGTTGCATTACAGACAAGTAGGTACCAAAGTGCTGCACAAATGTGTGTTTATGGAGTACCTGTGCTAAATCAGGTTTCAGCAGTTTTAAAATAAGATGATTTATCCAGAATTGATGTATGCTAAGCATATGGTACTATATGCAAATTGCTACTGCTGTGTTTAATTTCAAGGTTATTGTTTACAGATTTGCTCTTCATTTCCATGTGCTCAGAGAGCAGGGTCTGACAGTAAGGAGAAGAGGACAGGGCTATCAGGGGGGAGGGGGAAGTTGGGGAGAGAGCAAAGGGGCTACTTGACCCCCCAAATTTATTTGCTTGGCTGTAGCAGTGAGAAGGGGACAAATTCATGGAAAACCTCCAATAGTTAAGATTCAATACCTGGAAAATTATAACACAACTATAAATTGTCCATGTGTAGAAAGTAATTATTGGGGAGTCATCTTATAACCAGGGTCATCTTTTATTCAAATAAATATGTTAACCTCCCCACTGCTGCCCCCAGCATTGAAATATCTCATGCCTCTGACTCAACCTCAACAGGATTCATTGTAATGGAGATCAGGCACTGTTTCTACCAGACACTTTCTGGAGGTGTACTGCTACAACTGAAGTGCAGCTTTAGTTTTTACCATGGGCCCAATAGGAATTTGCCAGCAGAAAAAATTGGTTTCCCGGCCAACATCCCTTTCTTAGTCCCCATTTTATCCCAGAGACAGGAAGTAGCAGCTAGTTTATGCCACTGAAGCTTCCTCCTGTGGCAGACTTTCGACAGCACAGAACTGCACTGGATTGCATACTAGAAGATGCAATGGTAAAGGCAGGATGGTCAGACTCAAAGGTTATGTATATATTATACAGAGTTTCTCACAAACCTTTAACGGCTTCAACTTCTATCAAGCAGCAGCACTTTTATAGAATAAGAGGGAAATCTGTATTTGGTTGAAATATTCCTGATATTTCCAGCTGGAAAAACTAAGAGAAAAATGTTTATATTAAACCTGTTTATAGTTATAGGATACAATGGTAGTATGTGTGACTCCTGAATTCAGCCTAGAGAATATGGGAAGATGCCTCAGGCTAGCCCTGCACTACTCCAGCAGGCCACAAGAAGCATTGGTGCCATTTTCCGTTTCATAGTTTGGCAGTGCTATGCATCTCCAAAGCAGCTGGAAAACTGTGTCCAAGTGAGACTTTAATTTCCAGTCCACAAGGACATTTTTAGGGTTTAAGGAATGGTACTATATTTCACTTCATAAGAACTGAAGCATTCATGTAAAATTGTGTCATAAAACCTGCATGTGGACTTTCCCAGTTCAGTTAAAATACCCGGAGGTGGCAGGCTCTTACAGCCCTTATCAGGAAATCTAAATGCTGGAACAGCTGAGCTGTCCTTGGATATTTCATCTTGATAAATCCACCGTGATATTTATGATGTAGGCAATTCTTTTCTAAATGGACAAACCATGAAAGATGTGCATGCCAAACTGGAAAATAATACCCTAGCCATTCCCATTTAAAAAGAGGCATCCAACCAAAACGATAAAAGGGAGGCAATTCAACATGAGAATTTTGATGGGTCTAAGAAATAAGATGGCATGAAAAAAGGGCAGCCTTTTAGCACTTAAATAGTCTCTTCAGAATCCAATGAAGTGATGAAGGATGCCTGCACTTCCTGTGCCACACACCATTTCCACACCTAAACACTGTAGTAGGCTCAGGGGTCCAAACCCAGCATCTGAGGCCCCCTGGCAGTTAACTCTGCCTGCTATACTCTCTGGCCTCCCTAACCTCATCTGTCATGCTTTGATGTTAATAGGATTACCTTGGCAAGTTGCTTCTAGAAGTTTGTGTAGTTCCTTTGAGGCCTTCTCCACCCCCAGACTCAGTTCTTGGGGAGTCTTCCTAGCACTGCTTCTCTAGGCTGGACTTCCCCTTTAGTCCTCAAGGCTTTTCTACCTTACCGACACCAGTGGTGGCCCTACGGACCCTAACCATGCATTAGGGGCTATAACCATGGCCTCTAACCACACGCCTACCTCATGCATATTGTTTTAATTTCATTTATTGGCCCTCCCTGGCCCTGTATGCCATCTTATCTAGCCCAAAGACCCCTGCCTCTTGCAAGGCTGCTCTTCCACTGTCTTTGTCCCTTGCAGAGCTCAAAGCACAGAATGCCTTCCCACCCCCTCCCTGTGGCCTCCAATCACTCCCCATAGCTACTCCCACTTTTCTCATCAGCAAAAACCCAAAAAGAAATCAATTCCATACCATAACTTTCTTATCTCTGTAAAGGCTCTCAGTTGAACTCCTTTCCCTTTTGAGGATCTGGGGTAGTTTGGGGCTCTCACCCCGGGCTCAGGTTTATGTAGCCCCTTTCTCTTCCTCCTCAGGATCCTCTGCCCTGGCTCTTCATTAACAGTGCCCAGATACCACCAACCTCCTAATCAAGAACCCAGCCCATTTCACGTTACTGCTCACACCTCCTGTCCCTTACAGCTAGGTTCCCTGGAAGTTGTACATGCTTTGCTGACTTTATCTTGCTCTTCTCTCTTTCTTCTCAGTCTGGCATGATTCACTAGCATTGGTTTTTTTTTTAAGTTAGCAAATATTACTCAGCCACTCATCTTTTACATAATATGCATGAATAAATACAAGATTAACTGCATGAGGTAAGAGTGAAATATCAGCATTTTCTTCAGTTTGTCTCACCAAAACCCCAGCATTTTATGCAATTACTCTTCCTTTTTTTTTTTGTTTATCTGTTTTAAAGATATAATAAATTATATAAAGGATTTTTAGGTAGTTTAATAGGACTTCTATAAAATGATGGCCTGTTGTACCAGTCATGTCACTTAGCTGTAAGACATGCTCAAAAAAATAATGATAATAAAAATAAAAACCAAGATGTTTTTGTGGTAACATTTTTAGATACATGAAACACTCATTCAAAAGTTAAAAGCTGATGCCGCTACTGCCAACTTCTGGCTCATGTATATGTGCATATTATCTGAATGGAGATGTTTTTGTCCAGTAACAGAGTTCTGATGAGGATAAGTCTTGTTAAGATACAGTTGAACAAAAAAACCTTAACCAAGTATTCTGCCTTTTCACTCCCAGTTCTGCTCATCATACTGAATACTCATCCCCTAGGATAGTTTATTACTGTTAAAAATAGGATATGCCACTTGTTTAAATCAAACAGTATAGCCATAAATGAAAAGTTTGGGACCACAGAAGTGTCATGTTCTCAGGTTGTTCTCTGAGTTCTTAGATATCAAATGGAATCTCTCCCAAGAAAGCTGTGAAACTTTACCCAGCTGCTTCTTTCTGAATTAGAGGTGTTGGGTTAGGGATGTCCCAGAGACCTGTACCTTGATATCAGTCCAGCATCAGTTCAACTGTTGAGGAAAGGAGCTCATAAAACCCCATGTCTTGATATCACTCCAGCAAGCTAATGAGGCACTGACTTTACAAACTGGAAAATTAATAACATATGACCAGGAGTGCAGAGACAAAGATATCAATCCAGCATGCCTGAGTTGCAAAACCACTGATCTCGTGGGAAATAAAATATGAGGGATGGGGAGAGACTAGAGGTTGGACATTAGGGCTGTGGAAAGCTTCAGTCACTGATTCAATCTGGAGGAGATTTGGCTCGATTCGGCAGCCGAATCTCCAAATCTGAATTGAATCAGGAGACCCATTAAAAGATCTGAATCTAATCCAAAGCCTCTGAATTGATTTGGTAAAGATTTGGAGAGATTTGGAGATTCAGATTGGCTGGGGAGAGGCAGGCACAGCCAGGCGGCTGCAGGTTCACTCGCAGCTCCTCCAGCTGTGTCTGCCTCTCCCCGGGTGGGGAAGCCCCCATGGCTGCCTTGCCCAGCCCTATCCCTTGCCTGGCGCCAGCATCCCAGCACTTAAAAAAAAAAAGCCCCACACTCACCAGCTGTAGCAGCAGTGACCAGGGCCTCTGGGGGCTCATGGCAGAGGCCCCCGTGCAGCACAGGGTGGTGAGGGACAGTGAGGATCATCCCTCCCCCCCACAGCTGGCTGTCTGGGAGCTGGGGCCACTGGGGCTGAGTGGTTCCAGGCTCTAGCTGACAAATGGAGCTGCCCCAGCTCCCAGACAGCGTGCAGCACTCTGCCGAGCCACAGTGTACCCATGCGAAGTGACACCTGCTGCACAAGTGCCAAACAAGGGAAGCAATCCCTGCTGCTGCCCATTGCCTTGCGCTACACAGGGGGGCTCTGCCATGAGCCCTCAGAGGCCCTGATCACTGCTGCTACAGCCAGTGGGTGCGGGGCTTTTTTTTTTTAAAGTGCTGGGAGGCTGGGGCCAGGTGGGGGATGGAACCAGGCACGGCAGCCATGAGGACTTCTCCCACAGCTCCCTCCACCTGGGGAGATGCGGGCACAGGCAGAGGAGCTGTGGAAGAACATGCAACCGCCCAGCTGTGCCTGCCTCTTCCCAGCTGATCCGAATCTCTGAATCAGTGTTGAAACACTGTCAAAACTGTGAAACAGATTCAGCCAAATCAAAATGAAACAGTGATCTGTTACACCAAAATGAATCACTTGCCCTCCAAAATGGCTGAATCCGAAATGAAAATGAAACATAGCCATTTCACACAGATCTATTGGACATCATCACTAGGTAGCTATATGTGTCTTTGGTAATTTCACATCCCTATACTACATGGCCAATTCCCTCCACAGTGTGAGGCCTTTTTTCAGAGAGTAGCATAAGTGTAGTTGTAATGGAGAAGCCCTAGTAGCAGGGCTTCAATGTAGTCAGATAGGCAAAAAATGGGCAGTGGTTCCTCAGAGATGTAGGTATGGCAGGAAAGCTTCAATTAATACATTCTGGAGAGATCTATTACATCCCCTCTTTATTCTTTATTTGTCTAGACTAAATTATCCCAATGTTCCAACATTTCTTCAAATGACATATTTCACCTCCCACAGTGGAAGAATACAGAAAGAGTCACAAGGAAAATTTTCACATGTGGCTTGCCTCAGGTTGTTAACATAGAAATGTTAACCACCAGGGGCTCAACAAATATTCTCAGTGGTTACAAGAGAAAACCCTTACCTGCATATGGACAACTAACAATAATGTACTTATTACTGGGAATGCAAACTTAATTTATGAACTGATTGCTTGTCCCAAAACATTACTGCCTATGGCAGGAACTTAGACACATTGGATGAAGAATAGCATACTTGCCTTTTCTTACATATGATAAGAAATTGATACTGTGTGTTGTTTTTCTTTCTTAAATTTTGCAGGAATTGGTCCCTTACCTAGAAGATGAGGCTGAAATGATTAAAAAAATTATGGATAAACATGAAGCAAGTCAAAGTTCTTGTGCTTTAAGAACTAATTGATGTCCCAGGCAACTGGAAAAGCACAAATTTCTTAGTCTTTTGCATCTGTGATGAGCTAGTTCTGTGTACTTTATGTCTTGTGCAATACTCATTCCTTGATTGTTGTTAATAAACCCACACTTATTCAACTTGCTCATGGCACTCATCATTATAGGCACTGTCTGAAGCACAGATTCAGATTGCCAGAGTGGTCATCAGAAGTTAGGAAAGCCTTAAAATCCTGTTGCACTTAATAGATGCACGACAAAAAAGCTACACATCTAGTTGCCATAACACTAGTTATTCATAGAAAAAAATCAAAGATTGTGACATGTTGTAAAAGCACCAGTATTGCAGTATTTAATTATTTTATCTAATAACCAGAAAAAGCCTTGACTTCCCCAGTGACTTCCAAGTAGTCATCGGGTTATTAACTTTTTCAGTTGCTTAAGAAATCAGAAAACACAAGTCCTTTATAATGTACCTCATTTCATATCTGTGGAATGTGAATAATTTCTGAAGGGAAAAAATATTAAAAACAGATGTTCTTTCATTTATTATCCTTGAGACAATGAGTAAAAAATACTAATCAAGTTTTGAAAAACTTCTTAAAAACTGCTGACATACAACATAAGCAAATACTGTGCATAGATTTGTAATAGCAGTGGTTTTCAAGCTTTCTGAAATCATGGAACCATATCATATCACTTCTTCTGCCCTATCCTAAAGGCTGATGCAAAGCCAGGTGACCTGACCCAGCAATGGCATTGCACTGCCTCCTAGCCAGCTCCACCATTACCCCCAAACTCCTTGTGGGACCCCTGATGAGCTATTTTGGAATCCCCAGGTTCCTTGGAAGACAGTTTGAAAAACACTGTGTTATAGAGCTACTAATCCATTTGACATCCATCTTTTGCAGAATAGTTACTTGGCAGGCACAGGCAGATCTAAAGGCTAAATTATGTCTGGTGGGAACAGGAAAAGAAGCTGCCCAGAGCCATATGGTTCAGAGAGGTTACACAAGAAGGTGTAATGATTGGGCCCTGGGCAAGAAATGTGCATGGGAGCTCCAAGTGCAAAACACAGATCACTATCACTTGAACAGAAGTAAGGTCCAGGTCCAGTAAAGCATTTAGGCCCGGCCACATGACCCAGACTGAGCTGCAGAATCCTGTGTTAAGCACCACTGTTCCTGTACTGTGAGTAGGTTAGGTACCTCAGCATGGGATCAAAAGGCACCTTAAAGCAACAGCTCTAGGATAGCCAATAAAGAAAGTCCAGGCTGCAGGGGGAGAGTTCAGTCTTGCGTCTTACTCAGGCACCTTACTCAATGGTGTAAGGAAATGCCTCAATTTACTCTGAATACATAGGCTTGATACCTCTCTTAAAGGGAGGTACATACTTCTGTTTCTCTCAAGGACCTGAGCTGGGCATGGTGGCTAGGTTGCTGCTCTTTTGGCTGACAGAGAAGTAGGTAGAGCTCTAATCTAGGACAAGGCAGGGTAGATCTGCACCTTATAGATTACCAAAGAGCTTCATGTTCATCCAAGACTTGGGTGCTTAAGTTCATGAAAGCTTGTACTGTATATATATTTACTTTGGTTAGCCTATAAGATGCCTTCTACTGGATTTCAGACTAACATGGCTTACTACATCTTATTAGCCCAGGAAACAGGAGGCTTTCCTCCACTTCACCAATTGACTGTTTTGTGAAACCAGAAACAGTTCTGGAAACACGGAGTGGAAGCCTCCCTCCCAGATGAGCACCCTACACTTCACTGCCCCACACATACAGTCATGCTCTCTTTTGTGATAACTCTGGCCCTATTGACCCTTAATTATTTTTGTACAGTAGCAGAGATTCAACCAGAAAAGCAGAGAATACTGCCATGCAGTCAAACATATAGCCTCCTTCTTAAAAAAGGACACACATTGTGGAGGTGATGAGAACAATCTCCTAGGAGTTAAATTGTGGTGATTTTAAACCCCGTCAGGAGAGGAAGTATTTGAACCTGGGTATCCGACTTTCTGAGTGATCCATCTAACAATCATTCCATTGTACAAATGTGGCACCATCCCTCTTTGGCTGGAAATGTAAAAGAAAGTAGCAGCAGCCACTTGAGGAGCCAGCTTCTATGGATGTGTTGGTGTGCTCTGAGAACGTCCGCTGAATTCAGCTCCTTAGAAGACTTTGGTGGAGAAACAAAATGCTTACCTTCAGGACTGTAGTCAGACTTAGGGATGTAGGCTGGGTGCCAAGTTGATTGAGTATTGCATTCGGAGTATGCATAGAGCTGCAACTCCATGCACCTTGGGAATTTTAAAGTCCAACACTTTGGTGCCTCAGGATGTTAGGAACCTCGAGGTGTAGGTAACAGCTGAGTGGGGTTTCAGAATCTCACTGTTGGTCTTGGATGCCCAAATCACACCTGTGTCACACTTCTGGCATGTCAGTCCTTTTGGATCTGGTCCGAGATCCACATGCTCAGAGCAGTAGCAAACAGCTGTCCATTCCAAATTATCCCACAAAAAAACATAAAACGTGTTGCCAGTTTCCCATGGTCATTCCAATTTTTTGAATGCACTGCATTTTGTACCTCAGTATGTGCTACCACTTGTAAATTACTTTTAGTTGTGTCATCAATGGGAATAGAACCCAGGACTTCTTCAAAACTCATATTCTACTACTGGAACTAAAAGACCAAGTCCATTAACGTAGGTTAGTAGCAGGTGGCTAGCCTTTGCGGATTAGCCAAAGAGGGGCATGGTCATATTTTAGCAGTGTGTAAGATAGACATAATTAATCTTACAACTCTTCAATGTACAAATGGAAATATTGCTAATATTGACAATACAATACATATGGCTGGGTTCAGAGAGGAGACTGAATGAGGCTTCTGCTTGCTAAGATGATTCACTGGGAAAAGTGCTTGCTACATCATTATTAAAACAAGAGAATGCCAGTTTTGCATTATACTCCATTAGGGGTTCAGAGGGTATTATGTTTTGGGGGGGTTGTTTGGTTGTGGGGTTTTTTGCTTGGTTGGGTTTTTTTTAATTTTACATGTATAATTCCCTAGACACTGGTTTCTCTGAACTGCATCAGTGATCACTACCAAGCTTTCTGCAATAAAGTTCAGACTGCTGCAAAGAAATCCATGTCTCTGGGGGTTTGTCTGCATTCAATCCTGGATGGTCATCTGATGCTGCCAAACTATAGACTGGATTTAAGTCTGCCAAGAATGATCCAGAGTCTAAAAACAAAAATTGAGATCTTTTTTACATGCTAGATCAAACAAGACAAGAATGATGGAAACAAACTATTTCCAAACTGAACATCACACATTCCAGGCGGAGAACTTGGCAGACTACCAAGAGACTGAATGAAGACTCTAGTCTGGGAAAGAGGGAGTACCCAGTCACAGCAAGCTCCATAGCATCACAGCTGGCAGACTATGGCAGAGCCCCTAATCGAGATAAAGCTTTCAGTTATGCAGTTATAGTAATGGTTTCTGAGAAGCGTCAGATGCTAAACTTACACAAGAAGCTGATGGCTCCCTTTAACTCATCTATTGCTTGACCTGATTATATAGCAGATGCAGCCTGAGAAGGTTTCTGGTCTAGGTAATATCAGCAACGGGTTCATGTCTTGCCTTAGAGCTGTCATCAGAGGCCGGTTGCTTTGATTTCTGAATCTTTGTATCCACAACTGCCACATCTCAAGGAATTAACACAGAACAACAAATGCTAATTTTGCAGGCAAGAAAATCATGGACAGACTCAAATAGCTACTAACCTAGTACTCTGCTAGGTTAGAAGAATTAACTACAAGTTGATGGAGAAAGTAATACTTCTGTGAATTAATGAGGAAACTCATCTTCAACTGCTTTGGATTTAGGATGAATTCAGCAGGGAACACTGCACCCAAGATCAGGTACTTTGCCCAATGTTATGGACAGCATACTGAGCCAGAGAATAAGGTTGGTGCAGTCCATACTGATCTGATAACACAGCATGTTGGATTAGCTTCTAAGATAATGTGCATTATTTCTTGCAGTGCTGTGGTGCAGTTTATCCCAGAAATAGTATGCAACCAGTGCTTTATTTTACCAGTTCTTGGTGATGGGGCAGGGAGCAGTCTTGAGTATCTATGCCAGGTATGGGCAATATAGGGCTGCCTGCCTAGGGCTGCACTCAGGGTGGGCAGCAGTGGTGCTGGGAGGAGGCTATGGAGGGGTACAGCCACCCCAAATTTCTCCGTAGCCCCCACCATAGCCCCCTCCCAGCACTGCCCACCTCAAGAGCAGCGCAGCACAGTGCAGCACAGCACTTCCCTCATACCCAGCCCACAGCTGCAGCCCGCCCTGCCCTGCCCTGCCCTGCCCCATGCAGATCTGGGGGCATTCCCCCCCTCCCGCTCCGTGCCCTCCCAGATGAGAGGCAAGAGTAGTGGCGGGAGCCACCAGATGAGCTGCCAAATGAGTGCCACACCCCCTGAGATGAGCCATGACTCCGTCCCATGCCCACCTCACCTGGGCAGTACATACCCCAGCCTCAGCCCTACTCCCTTCTTTACCACAGGGCCCCCAAGCCCCTTCCTTCCCCCCTCCCCTTCCACCACAACAGACTTACCAGCTGCACGCAGCTCTCCACACTGCTGGGCTGTGCTTCTTGCTGCCTGCATGCTGTGTTTCAGCTGCACACAGGCACAGCATTTATCAGCCAAATTATCGGCCACTTCAGGCCGATTTCCAATATAGTCAATTTTCTTTATAGCGGTGCCAACCTGATATTGGACCAATGTATTGGTGCACCCCTAATGTGAATCAGGACAAAAACATTACTTTGATTTTAAAAAATAGATGTTGTATAGATGTTTGATTGTTTAAATATAATTTTTTTTTTTTCTGGTTGCAAGATGGCAACCCCATTGCTGAAAAGAGTACTTCTGGTGGCAAAGGTCAGGGGCTCAGGGGCAGGGCTTCTGATCCCAAGGTGGCAACCAGGAGGAGGGGCACTTGTCAAGGGGTGGGGCTACCCATGTGGCCCTTCACAGCTCGTCAAAACTTCTTTAGAGGCTCTCCAGCCAAAAAAATTCCTAAATAATTAGTTCTGTGTGTAAATATACCTATAGCCTTCATGAAACACTGATCTGGAAACACAAACCCTGATATATGCATTGTTGACCCCGGAAACAACTTTCACATTATCAAGGGGAATCTCATCCTGGACCTGCATATTTTGATTAAATACTCCAGCTTTGGAGACTAATTCTTGGTACACCAAAGCAAAACATATTTTACCTAAACAATTTTCTTGTCAGTAAACCAATCTCAATTCACATCCAAGATTAGCTGCTCCCATTCCAACCAGTATCTTCCTTGGGAGTGAAACTTCAACCATGGTCAAACATGCTGGCCTCACTTGGAACACTTGAAAAGTAGAAGTCTTTCCTATTTAGCCTTATTACAAAAAAATCTGGGAAAACTCCAGGGGAGAAGATCCTTCATTTCCTTGCACATCTTTGTTGGATCTGGTCTTTATACCTGCTGAATGCAGTTCTGTGGTCTGGTACCACAGCCATCACTGATATGTTGAATTTAGGCACTTAACTTATTAGCGGCTGCTTGAACTATATGCCAACCTTTAAGCTATGTCCTAGCATACAGCTTCTGCAAAACTTTGACAAGAGGCCATCACTCATAAATCTTCCTGGGAAGACTTAACAGATGAGATCAGCCTATTACATCTTTGGTTGATCAGTGCTTCAGTTTCAGACACTACTCAACATGTAGTGCCAATTCAAAGGTTTTTTCATATTCAGGAAAGGAACTTTACTTCTGTGGGCTTGGATGCATCACAGATGACCTTTTGGCATCCCCTTGCAAAAGGCAACTCAGGCATTACTGAACATAAATATTACAGATCTTTTGTCATGCACAGATAACCAGCTCTGCCAACAAGCCAAAAATCAAATCAAATCATTGTCATGGAAGAGAAGTATTAGTGGGAAGGAGTCTCTTACACACTAACTCATTTCAGGCATTTGCATTGTCTCTGCCTCTTTGCCCATGTGACTGACCATAAATGTGGGTTAGGCACAACAGGTTGCTTTCTCATTCAATTAGAATTGCCTCAGGCATATGGAAACTTGCATGAAACAGTCCAGTTGGGCCTTGTTTCTTTCCCATATTGTGGCTGTGGAGCAGTGCCCCTGATTATCTCATATGATGGAAGGGCACCTGATTACACATTTGGAACAAGATCTAAAATACCTGGACAACCTTCTTAGATATAAGAGCCATTCATTACATACAGAGCTTGGGTAGAGCTTTGACTTCTGCATAAGTTCATTGCTGTGTGAACACGCTTCATCCTTGTAGGAAACAATGAAATACTAAATACTGATGTTGTTCAAAAGCTTATTGTTGACTGAAGATAGTTTAAGTCAAAAAATATGCAAGCCACATGGTACAAATAGGCATGCAATCTATCTGAATGCTTCATTAGTTTAAATTTAGAGGACAAATTATAGTTTAATTTTTAAGTACTGAAAATGTTTTCTAGCTATAGAATAAACTGTAGCATGTAAGACAACTACCTGAAGTTTCCAGATCTCAGGTCCTTGGTTCTCAAGGGGGACTGCAATCTACTGGGAGGGCAATACTGCAGTGCACAGGCAATCCAGGAAGTCTTTGGAAAGTGTTGGAAGCAACTTCCTGATACAAGTGAACTAGGAGCCATGGTATTCTTGACCTGCTGCTCACAAGCAGGAAAGAATTGGTGGGAGATGTAAGAGTGGATGGCAGCTTGGGCACCAGTGTCCATAAGATGATCAAATTCAGGAACATGATAAAAGAAAGGAACAAGAGCAGCAGAGCATGGACTTCAGAAAAGCAGACTCTGACTGCCTTAGGGAACTAATGGGCAGGATCCCCTGGGAGGCCAGTCTGAAGGGGAAAGGAGTTCAGGAGAGCTGGTTGTATTTTAAAGAAACCTTACTGAGGGAGCAGGAAGAAGCCATCCTGATGTGTAGGGAGAATAGCAACTATGGCAGGTGACCATCTTGGCTTAGCAAAGACCTGTTTGATGAATGAAAACACAAAAAGGAAGCTTACAAGAAGTGGAAGCTTGGACAGAAAACTAGGGAGGGGTATAAGAATATTTCTTGGGCATGTAGGGATAAAAGAAGCCTTAGAGCCAGAGCAATCCTCACCTCCTTGTAACTTCCAACAAAGAGAATGCTGCAATCAAACTCCTGGTCCCACAAGGAAGCCTCAGACCTTCATGGGGTAGGCCATTTCTTCTCCAGGCCCAAAGTCCCCCCCTGTATCCATGCAATGGAAAAATCAGGAAGTAAAAGGGAAAAAAAACAAACCACTGCTTCTTTTGCAGTCCTCTGACTATGCCTTGCTCAGGCTGAATTGTTCCTGTGTCAGGCTGAGTCAGTTCAGGTTCACTATAACTTGATGAAACTCAACCAGCTGTCTGGTGAGCTTTATGATCCTGCCATGAGTTGGCTTATTGCTGCTGAACGGTGATTCTCTGATCACTTATGCTCTGCAGGCTTTTCTCCCCTGCCTGCTGGAGAACTGATACTTCCGGCATCCACAGAACCTGGAAGCATTTCCTGGCTCTATCTTCTGACATCCTCCCCTAACAGCTCCTCCCCAGGGCCTGTAGTAACTAGTCCTAAGCTCTTCCCTCCAACCCAGAGTAAGTACTGGCTTTTAGGGGTGTGCAAAACGGGCTGTATTTGATTCAGGCTTGGATTCAGCCCAAATCAGGGACAGTGATTTGATTGGTTGATTCAGATCACTGTCCCTGATTTGATTCAGCTGAATCCAAATCTGAAGATTCAATGCTGATTCGGAGAATCAGTGATTTGGCCATAGACACAGCTTTAAATCTTTTTTCTACATACCTCATGGTACCAGGTGCAGCTTACAATTGCTGCGATGGTGGGGTGAATTGAGAACCCCACAGGAGCGCAGGGATTTGAAGATTCGGCCTCCGAATTGGGCCAAATCTCCACCAGATCGAATCAGCAACCAAAGCTTCACGCAGCCCTACTGACTTTGAAACTGCTGCTGCTCCTGCGTGGCACAATTTGAGATCATGGAGCTAGACTCTTCTCAGTGGTGACAGATGACAGAACAAGGAGCAATGGTCTCAAGTGGCAGTATCGGAGGTTAGGTTGGCTATAAGGAAAAACCTTCTCACTAGGTGCATGGTGAAGGACTGAATGGGTTACCTAGAGAGATGGTGGAACCTATCCTTGGAGATTTTTGAGGCCCACCTCAACAAAGCCCTGGCTGGAATGCTCTAGTTAGGGGTGGTCCTGCTTTGAGCAGGGGGGTGGGCTAGATGACCTCCTGAGGTCCCATCAAACCTAGTTTTCTATGATTCTATGGATAATTAGACCTTTAAATTGCTTAAATAAAATGTGTTTTTCCCAATCATATTTGCAAAAGTGCATACAAATATTCATAGCCAGGTCACATGCCATTTAGAATTAGCCAAACTGATTTATTTTAAATGTAATTAAGCAAATATTAATCTACACTTAACTAGAGAATATGTATAAGGAGATTCAGTTGAGAATTAAGTTTCATGCGCAAGTCATGAACCCCTAAAATAGGGACATATTATGGAATTACTGAAATATCTATAACTGTAGGGATATGGCAGTGCCAAAGAATAATATCCAACGCTGAAAGTTATAATCTTAAATAAAAAAAATATATATAAAAAAAGAACAAATTGAGAAATTATGCAGAAACAGTTAAACAATTTAAAGCATAATAAAAATGATTTTTTTGCCCATTAAATATACTCTACTAACTGTAAGAGCCAGTGCTAAATAGGATGGGAGCTTTACAGTAAAAACATCTTTTTTGTAAAAGTAAATAAAATAAAGATCTACACTGCATAGATTCCTGTTGAATAATTAACAAAATGTTTTGGACAAAGTTCAGGAAAAAATATCTGTATAGTTTCATCTCATACATAGCACATTATGGAAGTGCAGGTGATAATCTTGTGGTAATTTGGGAGGAAGAATTTATGGTTATTTATACCTCTTCTAGACCCTGCTCAATAATGTATTTTCCTGGGAACTGAAAACTTTCAAGTAAACAGAACTCCTTAAAAACTCAATCTGCCTTATTCTTCCCTTGAATTTCTACCCCTAAGTTACACCTATGGCACTTGGGCAATTACCAGACACTGAGAGTTTTACTAGAGATCACTGAATAGCCAGCATCTCACAGCTATATGAGACTACAAATGGAAACACTTAGGTTCATAGGAAAGGTTGACATACAAGGTCATGTAGCCCAGCCTCCTGCTCAAGGCAGGGTCATCCCTGACTAAACTGTTTCAGCCATATGTCTGCCCAACCTGCTCTTCAAATGTTCCAACAATGAAGACTCCACAACTTCCCTGCTGCAACCAAGCCAGTCAGCTCCCAGTCTTTATTTGTTCACATTTTTCTAATTTATCCAGGTCATTCTGGATCCTAGCCCTGCCCTCAGAGCCTCCCCACCCTAGTCAGGAGGAGCAGTGCCCAGCCCACCACAACTTCCTGGCTTCCAGCTGCTGTAAAAGCTTCCATACTATTTCATAGTTAGTAGGGTCAGAAGGGACCTGAGCAAATCTTCAAGTCTGACCCCCTGCCATGGCAGGAAAGAGTACTGGGGTCAAACGACCCCAGCAAGGTGTACATCTAGCCTCCTCTTAAAGACCCCCAGGGTAGGAGCCAGCACAACTTCTCTTGGAAGTTGGTTCCAGATCCTATCTGCCCTGACAGTGAAGTAGCGCCTCCTGATATCTAGTCTGAATCTACCCTTTGCCAGCTTGTGACCGTTATTCCTGGTCACTCCTGGTAGTGCTTGGGGGAACAGGGATCCCCCAATGCCTGCTGATCCCCTCTGACTGGTTTGTAACAAGCAGCTAGATCCCCCCTCAGCCTTCTCTTGTGGAGGCTGAACAGGTTCAGGTCCCGTAGCCTGTCCTCGTAGGGCTGCCCTGCTGCCCCCCAACCATGCGAGTGGCCCTCCTCTGGACCTTCTCCATGTTGTCCACATCCCTCTTGAAGTGCGACGCCCAGAACTGGACACAGTACTCCAACTGCGGCCTGACCAGTGCTGCAGACAGGGGGAGGATCACCTCCTTGGACCTGCTTGAGATACATCTGTGAATGCATGACAAGGTATGGTTGGCCTTTCTGACCACTTCCCCATGTTGTCGGCCCATGTTCATTGTGGTGTCAATGATGACTCTTAGGTCCTTTTCTGCCTCAGCACTGATGAGAAGGGAGTTCCCCAGTCTGTAGGTATGCTGTTGGTTCTTCCTCCCCAGGTGCATTACCTTGCACTTGTCAGTGTTGAACCCCATCCTGTTCCCATTGGCCCACCCATGTAACCTGTCTAGATCCAATTGCAGCCTATTCCTCCCTTCTAGTGTGGCTGCTTCCCCCCACATCTTGGTGTCATCTGTGAATTTGAACAGGGTGCTTTTTACCCCCTCGTCCAAGTCGCTGATGAAGAAGTTGAGCAGTGCAGGCACTGGCTACTATTTAGCACTGGCTCTTACATTTAGTAGGGTATATTTAATGGGCAAAAAACATTTTTATTATGCTTTAAATTGTTTAACGGTTTCTGCATAATTTATCAATTTGTTCTTTTTTTAGATACAAAGCCGAGCTGGGTACATGAGCACAGGGTGGTGCCTGCTCCAGTGTGCCCATCTTGCTCCCACACAGCAGCAGCAGTGCCTGCCTACCTGCCTGCCTGACACACCATGCTGCTCCACCACCCCACCAGACTGGACCTTGTGCCCCTCCCTGCCTGTTTGCCTCTACCTGCAGCAGTACCACTGACTTTGGAGGGAAAGGGGGACAAGTTCACCTAGGGCACCATTTTCCCTAAGACTGGCTCTGGTCTGCAACTTCATCCAACTTGGTGTCATCTGTAAATTAGTTAACCATACGCTCAATCCTATTGTCCAAATCATTAATTCAGATATTAAACAATACTGGACCCAGGACAGACCCTTGGGGAACCCTATGTAATACCTCCCTCCAGCTAGACATTAAGCCATTGATGACTACTCATTGAGCATGATGATCCAACCAGTTATGTATTTACATTACAATACTTTCATCTAGTCTGCATTTCCTTAACTTATTAATGAGAATGTTTTGGGAGTCTGTGTCAGAAGCTTTACTAAAGTCAATGTACATCATTATCCACTGCTGTCTCAGCGATCCACAGAGCCTATTACCTTCTCAGAGAAGGAAGTCAGGTTGGTCATATATGATTTACTCTTGATGAATCCTCAATGAATCAAAATGCAATATTGTTATTTCCTGAGTCACTCTATGGTCATATCATGTGGGACTTACTACTGGATTTACTTGAATATAAGATGATCCTGATTATAAGATGAGTCCCAATACTTAGATTCTACATATGGAAAGTGTATAAATTTGTTATAACATTCTAGCTATAGAAGCTAATTATTTGAGTTTTGCCTTTATTTGATCCCCTCCCACTGCTACAACAAGGAAAATAAATCTAGGGGGTCAGATAGCCCTCTTGCCCTCTGCCCCAACTTGACTTGAAAGAGTCATCACCAAGGGGAACTGAGCACAATGGGCACTACCATATATCTCATTCAGATGGGTTATACTAACCTATCCTTGTGGTAGGTTCCCATCAGTATGTTTGTCCCATATAGACCATGTATTTTATAGTCATGCTTAGTGTTGGCTGTATTTAATAACTTTCATAGTTGGTTTCTAATGACTGAGCACATGCTACTTTTGGCAGCAGTTTAATGATAGACAATGTATTTAGTGAGGTTTACTTGTAAGATGAGGGACCTTTTCCCCCCCAGTGTTGATTGGGGGGGGTGAGCCTTGTCTTATTTTCAATTAAATACAGTATTAGTTTGTTTCTCTCTCTGAAGCTGAGGGGGAGTTAGTGTCCTACTAAGAAAAGCCATGCTTAAAAACAAGAAAAAAACCAGTTGACTTGAGGTTTGTGTTCCATTGTTATTTTAAGTTATAGAAAAAAACTAGTCCTAGGAAATAAGTAAATTTGGCCCTTCTCCCAATATAATTCTCTTTATAGCAGTGGCCTATAACTTGTAGTGGCCCATATTGTAATCAGTAGCATAAGAGGCGGAGGGTGACTCTGGCACCAGTCCCAGGTGCCGATTCCGAGGCGTAGGGTGGGCGGAGGACAAAAATAGCAGCAGCTTCACTGCTGGTTGGGTTACTACTACACTGCCAGCAGCACAGCCACTGACACTGCTTCTTGCGAAGCTGCTGTCCAGGTTACTCAAGCACCCAGTTATGCCTCTGATTGTGATCTCGGAGTATGAATGATACTTCATAATGAACTCACAAAGGATCTATGAAAATCTCTTTTGAAAAATTAGCTGCTATCCAAATGGCTAAAAGTTTGGCTTCCTGTTTTGATGAAATCTTCTGCAGCTGGAAGAGATTTTACATGAAACCTATCACATTTCATTTTCTGAATTTAAATCAGAAACAGCTGAATTCTAAGGTAGTTAGGTCAAAAACACTGCCTGCTCAGTTTTCTTTTTTAACCTAACTTCATGCTTCCCCTCAGTATTAAGCATGCACACCTTTTGATTGTTAAGAGGTGTATTAGCTCTATCATAGAAATACTTTAATAGAAAACCAGACAATGTTAGTGTGCATTGCTGAGTTTAAGAGAAGCAAAATATGTACATAAAGTCAAGAATATAAAACTTTTCTACTTATGGTAACGAACACTATTTTGTGGAGGACTTTGAAATGTTATGAATGAAATAAATAGACTTAGTATTATCTCTAGGATATTTTAATTAGCTATATTCTCAGAGCTTTGTATCAATAATAGTACCACATAAAGTCATTGATGGCAAACATCCTGCAGTGGGCTTTCAAGCTATGTGAAATTAGTCTCCTAAGCTAAACCAAAGATAAAAGGAAAATAAGAAAAAAGTGGGAATTTGGAAGGGAACATCTGGTAACAAGCTTAAGTCCTAGGCAGAATGAATTAAGTCTTCCTATGACTGGTCCACATCAAACTTATATCCCTTGCTATAATCCCAGAGTCCTCAATGATTATCCTACACAGAATTTTATCAATGATACACATACTCACAGTTTAACTTAAATTGGCCAAACTGATCTGTTACTGCATTTGCCAAACTACTCAGTGATTAAAGGTTCTTCCACACCAGAAGACAGGAGGGCGATCCAGGCTGATCTGGACAGACTCAGCAAATGGGCAGACAAGAACCTGATGGTGTTTAACACCGAAAAATGCAAGGTTCTCCACCTTGGGAGGGAAAACCTGTAGCATCCTTATAGGCTCGGCAGTGCTACGTTGGATAGCACTACAGAAGAAAGAGACTTGGGGGTCATCACTGACCACAAGATGAACATGAGCCTGCAATGCGATGCTGCAACTACTAAAGCGACCAAAATGCTGGCTTGCATCCATAGATGCTTCTCGAGCAAATCCCGGGACGTCATTTTCTCCTTGTACTCGGTCTCGATAAGGCCACAGCTGGAATACTGCATCCAGTTTTGGGCTCCACAATTCAAAAAGGATGTGGAGAAGCTTGAGAGAGTCCAGAGGAGAGCCACGCGCATGATCAGAGGTCAGGAAAACAGATCTTACGATGACAGGCTGAGAGCCATGGGACTCTTTAGCCTGGAAAAGCGTAGGCTCAGGGGTGATCTGATGGCCACCTATAAGTTTATCAGGGGTGACCACCAGGATCTGGGGGAACGTCTGTTCACCAGAGTGCCCCAAGGGATGACGAGGTCGAACGGTCACAAACTCCTGCAAGACCGTTTCAGGCTGGACATAAGGAAGAATTTCTTTACTGTCCGAGCCGCCAAGGTCTGGAACAGTCTGCCAGCGGAGGTGGTTCAAGCACCTACATTGAACACCTTCAAGAGTAAATTGGATGCTTATCTTGCTGGGATCCTATGACCCCAGCTGACTTCCTGCCCTTTGGGTGGGGGGCTGGACTGGATGAACTTCCGAGGTCCCTTCCAGCCCTAATGTCTATGAAATCTATGTTTTCATCATTTATTTAATTTCCATTTTGCACAATATTTTCATTCACACCTAAAGTCATACATATTTATTAATAAAACTCAGAGTGGTTTAATATGCTGTTTACAATATTTCCTAGAAAAGTATGTATGTTATCTAGATGACACCACTGAGGCTCTTGCTTTTCATAGAAAAAAAATTACCCAGATTTGACCAAAAATAATTTACTATAATCTTATCTATACATATGGAGGAAAAAAATGAGACTTGATTATATGAAAAATAAATATATTAAAACAATTTTAGCACACAAAAGAAAACTCAGAATTGAGAAGAAAAATAAAAGATAGTACATCTTTTAACTGTCCCTAGCTATTACAATTTCTGCATTATTCATTGAGCAAAACAAAGGATATATAGACCTACAGTCTGTGGAAGCAGAAGATGAAATTTGCCTACTAGTCCAAATTCCTATTATGTTCCCTTGAAGGTCAGGAAAAAGGTGGAAACAAACATTTTTCCTCTCAGAACTTTGGTTGTTGCTTGAATTAGCACATAGTTAACTCATCAAAGTCATTGCCACAGGAGGCTGTAAGGACTGATGATATAGCCAATTTCAAAAAAGGAACAAATTCATGGATTATTTAATAACCATTAAAACGAACAGTTGGGGTGCTTCTTCTGGCACCTATAAACCACTGATGGTGGATGCCAGCGATTGTATGACAGGGATATATCTCTCTAGATATACCCTGTTCACACACTCTTCCTCTAAAGGCATCTACTGCTGCTGCTATGGGAGCCAGGATACTAGATTAAATGGGCTATTGGTCTGACCCAGTATTGCACTTCTTATGCTCAGCTACTGAATCTTAATTACAAAACTTTTATCTAACTGAAAAAAACACTGATTGATTTTTAATCTGTTTGCCACTCCAGTATGTTCAAAACTAGCCAATATTGTTTCTTAGCAGATCTGAGCTCTAGGATTGAGCGGCAAAAGTTTATGGTTCTAAGAGACCCAGAGCATTTCTGGGTACCAGTGCTTCTGAGTGCTGCCAAGTACAAAGTACTCCAAGCACCAAGGGCCCTATTCATAGACGCTACGGCTAAATACAGACATTCTAAAATCCTTTGGTGAAAGCACTCGATAGCGCTTTACTTAATGTGCTATAACTTAGAGTGGGAATGAGCTGAACAGCCGTTTGCTATTGGATGAGGGGAGAGGTTGGAGCCTGCTTGCACCAGCCGAGGCCAGTAGGTAGGGGTGCTCTCACGCACCTCCCAGGATGTCCTACAAATTCCCCAGGCGGCTGAAGACTCCTGAGCAGAGCTGAATAGGTGAGTCACCCCTGGTTGGCTGCTGGGCACAGGCATGCTGCCTGTCACCATAGTCCCACACCCAGCCCTAGGTCTCAAGAAATGCCCTAGGGTAAATGCGAGCACCCGCCAATGTGACTTGCACATGCCTCTGTGTCCCGGCTTTCCCGCATCCCACCCTGGTGTTCCCCCACTCACGCACAAGTAGGGAGACCCAGGAGTTATTCTGGGACCTGGTGGTTGCCCTGTGTGGCTATTGCCAGAGGCTATGGGACATTATGTGTGCCTATTTGGACCTGATGCAGCAATGGCTCATCATGGCACATGTCCTTATGCCCACAATCCACCCACCAGCCATTCCATACATGACCTCAATGGATCTTGCGCCTTCCAAGTGTCCTGGACTGGGCCACTGACTTTCATGTAGCCAATGAGGATCACCACTGAGCACAAGTTATGGGACCGCAACACCAGCACCAACTGCTGGGAGCAGATCGATCTAGACACCTGAGATGCTGAACAGTGGCTCCACACCTTCCACATGTGCTAGGACACCTTCATGGACATTATCACACAGGTGACCCACCACATTGCATGCCAGGATTTCAACATGCAGCCACCCCTTATTCTGGAGAAGTGGGTGGCT
Organism: Crocodylus siamensis; assembly: GCF_052110815.1. Taxonomy (NCBI): domain Eukaryota; kingdom Metazoa; phylum Chordata; order Crocodylia; family Crocodylidae; genus Crocodylus; species Crocodylus siamensis. The sequence goes on along the minus strand of NC_143396.1, from coordinate 151,469,953 downwards.
ATTGCCATCATGAAACTACCTGCCCCAGGCAGTTACTGCTGTGTCACCAAACAGCTCAGCATGGGCAAGACCACAGTTGGAGAGGGTGTCTGGGAGGTGTGCCCAGTCACCCAGGAGGTGGTTGTCAACTCCTGCAGTGTGGACTTCCCCAACTGTGTGGGGGCCAGGGATAGCACCCACATCCCCATCCTCCACGCATCTTAGGTGTTCATTAACTGCAAGGGATACTTCTCCATTGTCTTGCAGGGCATCATCAACCACCAGGGTCACTTCACATACATCTTTGCCAGTTGCGTGGGCAGCGCCCATGATACCTGTGTCTTTTGCAACTTCCCACTCTTTGGGCCGATGTAGAGTGGGCACTACACTTCCAGGATCCCTGATTTCATCAGTGGCAATGTCATCATCCCTCCACTCCTCATTGGGGACCCAGTAGAGCTGTGTGAAGCTTTGATAGTTGACTTGATTTGGAGGAGATCCGAATCCGAATTGAATCAGGAGACCAATTAAAAGGTCCAAACTGAATCAGAAGCTTCCAAATTGATTCAGAAAGATTTGGAGATTCAGAGGGCTTGCAGCAAACAGAAACTGAGAAGATGGAGGGGGATGGGGTGATCTTCCATATAAAGGCTGGGTGTGGGGGAGAGGGAAAGAATGCTCTGATATTGACTTCTGTTGTTGTGCCTCCGCCTGGTGAGGAAGGGGATAAGGCAGGATCCCCACCCTCAACCCAGAAGCAGGTGGGTAGTGTAGTCTGGGATCATTTTGAGGTGACAGATGATCCTAAGTATGCTATCTGCAAGGACTGCCGAAAGCAGATCAGCCAGAGCAAGGATGTGAAACATATTGCCACCACCGAAATGCTGCTACATCTCAGGAGGTAGCACCCCCTTGCCCTTGTTCCTCCTCAGCCTGGCACCAATGGGAGCATGCCCCAAAATAAGTCCCCCTCTTGCTCCAACGCCCCGGTCCCCAAGAAGCAGAGTCAGGCCACCCTGGACCAGTGGGGGAAAGGCGGAGACAAAGGGGGGCACGTTCCCAAGGTGAGTGAAGCCACCCAGAGCACTGGGGAGATGTTTTCTCTGCATGGCCAGCCCTTCTCCTTCATTGAGCACCCAGGGTTCAGATGGCTCATGGCGCTTGTGGCCTCATCCTACCTCATCCTACCAAGTGCCCACGCGAACCACCTTTAGCAGGACAGTGGTGCCCTCCCTGTATGAGGCATGCAGGGAGTACTTGAGGGAGGAGCTGCAGAAAGCAGAGTGCAGGTAGCCTTGCACTTCACCTCGGACATCTGGAGCAGCTGGGGTGGAGATCATGACTACCTTTCCCTCACAGGGCACTCGTGTGATCAGTCAGGGCCTTGGTCGGCAATCCTTCAAGCAGAGGTGATGGATAAGTGTCATACGGCAAGGGAGATCATGGTGGCCATGAACCACATGGTGCAGGGGTGGCTCATTAGGCAGGGCAAGCTCACCCGCAGGTTCATGGTCACCAGAAACAGGGCTAGGTGGTGTGTGATGCCAACTTTGTTTGCATCTGCTGTATGGCACACAAGTTCCACCTCATAGTGAGGGATGCCCTGGAGGGGGACAGGACTCCCGGTGATGGCACCATCGCTACCACTACCAGCCAGCTCATTTTGAAATGTAGGAATGTGTTGGGCTACTTCCACCAGAGCATGAAGGGGGCAAGATGCTGCAAGACAAACAGGCAAAGCTGAGCATCCCGCAGGACAAAATCATGCAGGATGTGGACACTCAGTGGATACCTGATGCTTGAAAGGCTGGTTGAGCAACAGAAGGCCTTGGTTAGGGAGATTGGGATCAGCTGCCCCCTTAACAAAATGGAGTGGTATACCATCTCCCAGATCTTTGTGATCCTCAAGCTGTTCCTCAAGGCCACAGAAAGCCCCAGCACTGGCAATGCTCTACTTAGCTAGGTGATCCCCATAGTGGAGACGGAGTGGGTACTACTCTCCTCTCTACACCTATTTGCTTTTTTTATTAGCTTTCAGAAACTTGAGGTGCACATTCACAGGAACTCCTGCACCACTCTACCTGAAATCTGGCAGGCCTCATGTCGCCTCTTGCCCACATGAGGGTCTACCATCCCTACTGTTTTCATCCTTCTCTGCTTTTACACACACAAAAGTGATATGAGTTTTGCTTTCAACAGTTTGAAGTGCACTCTCACCGAAACTGCTGCACCTATCTCCTTGAAACCTGGAAAGCTTCATGGCTCAGAAGTAGCTACTATCCCTGCTATTTTCATCCAAATTTGCAAAAGAATGACAAAGATATAGGTATTTTAGTAATTCCCCATTATAGTCTATGGCCAAATCTCCAAATCGGTGCTGAATCTCCAAATACGAATTGGCCAAATTGAATTGGGACAGTGATTTGAATCACCAAATCAAATTGCTGTCCCTCTGAATTGGCCAAATCCAAAGCAAATATTTGTTGCTTCGCACAGGCCTAGGACCCAGCCTACCTCCACCTGCTCTGGCTGATGAAGCCCTAGGGGGAGCAGTTAGATCACTGGAAGGAGCACTTCAACTACTGCCTGAGCAGGTGCAGCATGACAATGGAGTGTGCCTTTGGCCATCTCAAGGTGCGCTGTTGGGCTCTCAGTGCATACCATCAAGATGGATGAGGAGAACCTGTTGCAAATCATTTTTACTGCATGTGTCTGCCATAACTTCTGCAAAATGGGGGTGGGAGGGAAATGGGGAGGTCTTCTGTGAAACCTGGGCCAAGGAGACAGTGCATGGACCATACAGTGGCAGGCTGTCTAGATTCATGAAGCCCTGGCTGAGTACTTCCTCACCCACATGGACTATAAGCCCTCCCTGTATGAGTAGGGCTGGAGGTCTTTGAGTGCCCTTGAGCTTGCACCAAGCCATGGGTCTCCTACCCCAGGTTCCTCTGACCCTTCATTCTGGGCAGCACTGCCCACAACCCAGGCTGCCTGGACACTATTTCCCTTCCAGTCCGCCACCCCAAACCCTGACAGGGGTGCACACTGAGGTTTGAGGGAATGTGGCATGAAGAAGAGAAGTACCTTGGCCTATTAAAATGTTGCAGCTGCCATACTTTTCATGCATTTAATAAAGAAAATCTGTCAGCTGTTGTCTGTGGCAGAACATGGTGCTTTTTCCCAAGTAACACAAACCTTTGGCAGGAGGGGGGAGGGGGTTAAGAAAGGGGTGAAAGCACCTGGATGGAAGGTGTGGTTAGGATGGGGAGGGTGGGAGAAAGAGGTTGGGTCTGGTGGAATGCCACAGGGCCTGAACTCAGTAAACATGAAACCTTGGAGGGGAGGCATGGGGTAGGGGGCTTTTGACCTGACACCCTATTCTCAGGGTTTGGGAACAAAGAACAGGGACTTTTCTATGTAGAAGGTGGACAGGTGTATGATCTTGGAGCCACTGGTCAGCTGAGAGAGCTGTGGGGTGGGGAGTGGCTGTTGGGCTGGCAGAGGAAGAGGCTGCAAGCCAGGAGGCATTGTTACAGAGTGCAGTGTGGATTCCTGGCTCTCCCTCAAGGGACCCTTGGTCCCTCAGCTCACGCCTCTGGGACCCAGTCGCACCCTTCAAGGACCCCAGACCTGTGGCCCTTGCCCATGCCTGGGGCTTGTGTCATGCAAATAGCCCAAGCCTGGGGGCAGCCTGTCCCCACCAAGGCTGTGCCCCTTCCCTGCAGCAGGATCCAGGCCAGGAGTTGGTCCATGGGGAGCTGAAGAGCTCTTTTGCATGGATGGATGAGCTGGGGCTTGTGGATTCTGGTTCCAGATGTACCAGCAACAACCTGGCCCAGGGGACTGGTGGGCTATGCTCTTCTCCCCATTCCAAGCACTCCTGCACCCCTTTGGTGCTGGCCTGGAACCACTTTGGGAACCTGCACATACAAGGCAACCACCATATAGGTCAGGGGTAGTGAGTTGGGCCTGGAAGGAGGCAGTGCCCTTGACAGCCCTGTCCCATGGGAACCCCTTTCCTCTCTCCGCAGGAAGAGTCCCTGGAGCAGGGCTCACCATGCTGTGGGGGTCTGTCCCACCACTTCTACCTAGGAGGGCTACAGGCACTTTGTGAGAGGCAACACTGATGCCAGTCAGGGATAGATGGACCCCAAACAGATGGACGGCAACCAATCCAGTATCCTGCAGAGCCCAATAAACACTTTTAGTGCCTTTTGAGGGGAGGGAGCGATGACTGCTTGGAGCAGCCACGGTTAGGCTGACTTCTCCCAGGAGTCAGCATGGTCCTGAGAGATAGGGCAGGAAGGTGTCAATTAAGCAGATTTATGATCCTAATGAATAAAATATGGGCTGCTAAGCACCTGAGGCTGGTGGGGGAAGGGAACTTAGCACCTTAGCTGTGCTGAAGGACAGGAGGGCGGGGTGGAGGGAAAGCCACAGCTTCCCCCCATTTCCTTTGGCTCCCTGTCATGGCTGCATGGAGTGGGAGTGAACTGTGCAGCCATGAGTCATCAGAAGTGGAGGGAGCGCTTGCCATTGATCATGTGGGTCACGCTTGTGCAGCAGCTGGTACATGCTCTGTGCTTTGGCGAGGAGGGCAGCAAGGTGTTGAAGGAGTGGGTCTGGAAGAGCTGTGGCCCCTGTATGGGGACCAGTGTCCAAGGGCCCGCAAGCTTGGTTGTGGTCTGCAGGGTTGAGGTCTGGGGTGGAGGGCTCTTGAAAGGTAGATGGCATGTACCCTCCAGGTCCTGGAGCTGAATATCTGTAGCTCTGAAGCTCTCTTCCCCATCTTGCATGCCATGTTCTGTGCTCTCAGTCATGGGTGAGAAGATGTCCTGGGAGCATACTTCCAGCTGCAGGTGCACCTTGGGTCCCACATCCTGTGGTGATGTAGGGACCAGCAGCAATGCACCAGACTCAGCAGGGGACAGCTCCAGCAGCAGTGCTTTTGTCCGGCTGCTCCTGGTGACCTGCTCCAAGGCCACCCGGTTGTCCCACCATCTCGGGGCCTCCCTACACATCCCCCTTCTCTAGAGAGGTCCCTGCTGGTGACTCTTCTCAGCCCTCTGTGATGCCATAGGTGTGGGAGGTGTCTATGGCCCTGTCCCTGGTGAGGAAGTGGGAAAGCTTCTTGTAAAAGGGCATGGTCTGCCTCCTGCCCCCAGACCTCTTGTTGGAATCAAATACACAGTGATGCTGACTTCTCATCATCTTGGTCTTGGCAGGACACTAACCACTCCCTATTATGGCCTCAGACCTGCATCTGCTGCACAATGTACTTGAAGACATCTCTGCTGCAGTGCTCTTGCCAGAGCTGGGGCTGGATTTCTTCCTTGCTCCAAATGTTAATGAGATCCTGCAGCTTCCTATACTCCCAGTTGTGTTCCTAGGTTTGGCTGGTAGAGGAGGATGGGGTGGTGCTTGTGGGGTCTTGGCATCCACAGGTGGGTGAGGGTCTGGCTGCGATGCAGTGGATGGAAGGCTGGGAGGGTGAATGTCTGGAAGAAGTGGAGGATGCATGATGGTGCAGGTCCAGCATGTGCCTCTCCCGCTCACTGCATCTGGGTGTAGCTCAGGACCCCACTGGTCAGGCCACTCCTGCAACCTCAACTTTCTTAAAGCACACCACACGATTCTGTCAATGCCCTTCGCCCCAGGCTGGAAGTTTCCACTGTCCACTACCTGCTACACAGAGGGAGCTGGCCAAGCCAAACATGGTCCTGAAGTTTCTAGGGCCATCTAGTTGCTTGTCCCGACTTGTACGCTCAGTGCCCTCCCCCCCACCCCTATCCTATTACTCCAGGACCCTGTAGCTGCAGGCCAAAAAAGCCTTGTATCACATTAGGTGCCAATGGGCTGGGCAGCCAGCACTGCAGAGGCCACAAGGTTGTATCGGTGCAGGCCCAGTTCTGATATTTTGCCCCTGTCACCTTGACCCAGCAGAGGCAAGCTGCCCCCATTGACTCCTTCTGGGGACAGAGGGGAGGAGGGACCATGCTGGGGTCTGGGTGGCAGGCCTTGGGACTCCCTGGCAGGGTGTGCTGGTCCCAGGGATGGGCTCCTGTGGGGCCCTGGGGCTGCCTGGGAGGGTGTGCAGGTGCCAGGGCTGGGCTCCCACAGGGCTGTACCCACGTGTGGGGGGCTCGCTGTGGTTCTGTGTCAGGTCTGTGGCATGATTTGTGATGGGATTTGTGGGGGCAAGGCCCAGTGCTGGGCTGGTACAGGGACACAGACACCTTCCCCACCAGCAGCCTGGCTGTGACTCAGTTGACTGAGGGAAGACGTGGGGCTGGGGACAGAGGCTTCTCTGACTCTTGTCAGTGCCAGCCAAGAGAGAGGGTTGGCCCGGCACTTGGGCAGACCAGATGAGCTGCACAGTTCTCTGCACCTCAGGAAATGAGTTTCATTTTCTCTTAATCATTTGGGTGACAGTTCTTTTGCAATACCAGAAGTATTTTTACCTCATCATTAGAGAGGAATCCAACTGGCACGTGGAAATCTAGGCATGAAACTCTCATACATTTTAGATACTCAGGCTTTTGATTCAGACCTATCACTAGTTGTTTACAATATACACAATGACAGTTGTCCCATATATGGCCTATGAGCACTGAATGTATGCCTGAATAAGATCAAATTATAAATGTAAGTGTATGAATGATACTTGTCTCTCCTTGTGTGTGCAGACATGTGAATGCACTTATATCTGTTCCAGTCAAGCAGTGAGCCACTATTGTTGGTTGAGAGCAATAGTGTACCTCAATTTTTTTTTTCATTCCAGTAGAATGACATTTGGTCAAATTTGGTATCTACATTTTTTCAGTCATTCCTAAATGTTTAGTACTGTATGTTACTCCCTACTCCATTAAATGGTTTAGGGTCAGTCCACAGACAAGGGATGTGCAACTGCTCTAGGGGTACTGCTGTAATTTTTATCTAAGAAAGGTCCTGAGAGTTGAGGTTTTTTGGCATTATTAGAGACCTGGAAAAGTGCCTGAAAAATGAAGCCTGCCTCTATTGACTCTAGAAATTGTTATGTATTCGCCTGAAAGCTGCTTCCCTTGCTCTTTAAAACAATGGAGTTTCTCAAGCTTCTTTTTTAAACATTCTGATGGCTCTAAAACAATCAAGTCCACAGAAGTTGCCAGGCTTCCCTAAACTGCAACAAAACATGACAACTTTCACATGAAGGAAGCAATTTTTATAGAAACTAATTTAAAACATTATAGAATGTAGATATTTATATTTAGAATTCAAGTGTGATTTTCCTCTTAACCAAGTGTAAGTGTGCTTGAAAGCAAAATCAAGGGCATTTTTTACATAGAGAACATTTTTTTCATTAATTGATCTAGTTACATAGAAACTCCCATTAAATCCAATTTAATTTCCAACCTCTGTGGAAAAAATTCATCTCTGTGCTCAGATCAGTGCAAGAATGTTTCTAGGCATCCAGCTGGTGCCTCTTCTTGCTCATGTCTCATCGCTTCAAGGGCACATTTGTTGGCAGAACTCTTTCATGTTGCATGCAAATACAATCACTTCAAGTCAGCTAATGAACATCTCTGGGGACAACAGCAAGTGTTGAAATGTGTGTGACAGAACTCATTGTTATGTCCAGTCACTGCCTCTTTATCCTATATAGCCCAACAGCATTAACTTCCTTTGCTGGTGTGAACAAAATACTGTGACTATACACTTAGCAAATCGAGTTGTATAAGGATGTGGCTACAGCCAGAAACAACAATGAAGAGCTGGTAACCCGCTATATCAGTGGAAGGTAAAAACAGTATTTCTCCCTCTCTGTTTTTATGAAAACCATTCTGTATTCCAAGGAAATCACATACGTCCCAAAATATGAGCAACAAGTGAAATGATCTTTTCTGCCTTTGGGGCAACTTCAGTCTTGCCTGTAAGTCCTAATTTAGCAGATATTGGGCTAGGCAGGAGGCCAGGAGAATAAAGACAGACTAACCTGGGGTCAAGAACACTCTGCAGTAATTACATGGATGAGGTGGGAGGGGAGACAGGGAAAGGTTCTGCTTCTTAGGAATTTGAGTGTGGGTCTGAAAATAAAATAATGGTGTTGTAATATCCATTACTTGCAAATAGCAGTTTTAATAATTTTAATGGTACTAATTATATGGTTATTGCATTTTCATAGTTTGTAGTCTTTAAATAGCTTGGGGGATAACAGTGCCCAGGAAGACTGGGCAATTTTAAAGGGCACAATATTGGAAGCCCAACAAAAACCTCTTCCAACATGATGGAGACAAAACAAAAATGACAACAGACCAATGTGGCTGCACAAAGAGCTTGTAGGATGCCTCATATACAAAAGCGCCCCCTACTCTGGGCAGGAAAGACTGCTGGGGTCAAATAACCACAGCAAGGTGTGCGTCCAACCTCCTTTTGAACATCTCCAGGGTAGGTGCCTGCACCACCCCTACTGGGAGTTTATTCCAGAGTCTGGTCGCATGAATCACGAAGAAGTTTTTCCTTGTATCCAGTTTGAAACCTTCTTCTAGGTGTTTATGACCATTGCTGCTGGTTTTCCCCTGGGTTGATTTGGTGAATAGTTGATCACCTAGCCCCTGATGCTCACCCCTGATATATTTGTAAGCTGCCACCAAATCCCCACAAAATCTTCTCTTTTCCAGACTGAACAGTACCATATCTGTCAGCCTTTCCTTGTCTGGTTTGCTCTTCAGGCCTCTAGTCATATGAGTGGCTCTTCTCTGGACTCTCTCAAGCTTCTCCACATCCCTCCTGAAGGGCGGCACCCAGAACTGGACACAGTACTCCAGCTGTGGCCTCACCAATGCTGAGTAGAGCGGGAGAATAAAGACAGCAAGGCAAGGCTCCGTAAGTATGCTGTCCAGCAAACAAAGACCAAGGAAGCTGTAGGTCCGCTGTTAACTAGCTAGGGGGAACACTTAAGAGAAGATGCAAAGAAGGCAGAGCTACTCAAAAGCTACTTTGCTTCACGCTTCACAAAAAAATAAACTGCAATCAGCATCTAATAAAGATTATTTGGATAAGTAGGAGGCAAGCTGAGGGATGAAATAACAGAAGAGACAGATAACTTTTGATGGGTCTGAATGAATTCAGCAGGCCCTGATGGACTTCAATCCCCTGGTACCAAATTAACTGGCAGAGAAGATCTTGGAGTCCTTGGCAATGAGATTCATGGCATTTGGGGAGATGGGTGAGGTGCCAAAGAACTGGAAAAGGGCTAACATAGTATCCCTCTTTTAAAAAGGCAAAAAGAAGGACCTGGAGAACTACAGACTAGTTAGCCGTACCTCTATAGCCAGGAATTTACTAGAGCACATTCCAATGAAGCTCATTTGTAAGCATGTGGAGGAGGAAAGGCTGATCACAGCCACCCAGCATGGATTTACTAAAAACAAATGGTGTCAAACAGATGTGATCTCCTTCTCTGACAAAATAGCTAAGGCATATGAAGGGAATGCTGTGAATATAGTGCATCTGGACTTCACTAAGGCTTTTGACAAGGTTTTACATGATCTTCTCATAAATAAATTGGAGAAAAGTGGGCTGGACAAAACTACTATGAGACAGATAGATAACTGGCTCATTAGCTGCAAGCAAAGGGTAATTAATGGATCCATGTCAGAACGGAAGGAGGTTTTGAGTGGAGTCCCACAATACTATTCAAAGTATTTATTAATGATTTGGATGCTGGCATGAAAAGATTCTTGAGCAGACTGGCAGATGACCTGAAACTGGGAAGGACTGTGAACACATTGGAGGATGGGAACACAACTAAGAAGGATCTCAACAGATTGGAAAGTTGGATGAAGATTGGAAAGCTAACAGGAGAAGTTCAATGCAGACAAATACAAGGTGCTATACCTCAGGAAGAATAATCATAAATACAAATACAAAATGGGTGACACCTGGTTGGGTGGTAGCACTATGGAGAGAGATCTGCAACTCTCAGTAAATCATGGACTCACTGAAAGTCTGCAGTGTGCTTCAGCTGCACAGAAGGCAAATGCAGTTTTGGGATGCATCAATAGATGCATTAGGTACAAGACGTAGGAAGTGATTGTGCCTCTACTTGGCACTGTTCAGGCCCCTTCTAGAGTACTGTATGTTTGGCTTGTGGAAAAGTTGCCTAAGAGGGAACATGACAGCAGTCTTCAAATATCTTAAGGGCTGCCATAAAGAAGAAGGAAAAGCACCTGTACTGCAGAGAGTAGGGTGCAGACCAAAGGCTTGAAGTTGCAGCAAAGTAGGTTTATATTGGATATCAGGAAAAAACATCTTCAGTGAGAACAGTGAGGCAGTGGAAAAACTGCCTAGGAAAGTTGTGGACTCTCCATCATCAAAGGTGTTTAAGAAAAGGCTGGACAGGTACTGGTCAGGGATGATCTAGGCATAGCTATGCCTATGTTTTACTTTAAGTATTTCCCTTGCTTCTAGGCTTTGCTGGTTGCTGCATGGGGCTGGTTTGACAGGGGTGTGCAAATGTTACTCTGGGACTGATATCCCAAGGTTCCTGGTGAGTCATATTTGGGGTCAGGAAGGACTTTTACACCATGTCAGATTTGTATGGACTGTGAGAAGTTTTGCCTTTCCCTGTAGTGGGGGGCCTGGCCCTCTTCCTGGGATTGCATATACATATATTAACAACTTTTACAGTAGCAGGAATTTACTCACTGTGGTCTCTGCTTTACTGCAGCAGGTTAGGATGTTATGTCAGGGTTGACTGTGTAGTTTTGCTAGGAGCTTAGACAATGGATTTGTATAGGATGGTTTGGATAGGGATGATCCTGCCTCAGGCAGGGGGTTGGACTAGATGAACTCTGGAGGTCCCTTCCAGCCCTACTTCTCTATGATTTTATGGTCTACTGGAAACATAATACATGGGATTCTATCTAGCTTGATCCCACTCTCTGAAGGGGGTTCTACACTCAGTATTTGAAGGACCTCCACCACAGATTATTCTGGTCAATCAAAACAAGGACAAACAGAGTCGAATGATGGTCACGTTCCATGTCCATAAGCAGGAAATACAGAGGGTCCCAGAGGAGATGATCTGGGGGTGACTGGCTGTGCTCCAATCTAAATAGATGAAGGTGGGTATGTTTACATGAGAAGTTTACTGCACAGTACATTAATTAATTGTACAATAAATGTTGCATGTCTACACATGCACCCCTATTAGGTTAGAGTAAACTAATTTACTCCACAGCCTGATAGTAATTGTAAATACAAGGACTGCTGTGCTCTGGCAGAGTTTTTTCATGCACAGCACTGCATGTGTAGACGATGCCCCAGCTGGCTAGGGCATGAGGGTGCTTCAGTGTGGGGGCTGCCTGCCAGCTAGCTTTGCACTGAAGCACTCTTGCATCCCAGCCAGCCCCTCTACAGCACATTGAGTCAGAGGGAAGCATCCCTCAGGGCTGGTAGCACTGATCCATCTGACTGCCTGGCACCTGGAACGGCTCCAACCTGGCTCAATGTACTGTGCATGCATAAACTGTGGAGTTTATTGCTCCAGAGTTAATTGCTCCCAGGTGCACATGCAAACAGCACACCTGAGAGCAATAGACTCCAGAGCAATAAGGTCCGTAGTTTATTCGTGTATACTATTAGCATGTATAGATGCACCCAGAAATTTGGAGAGTATGTCTCCTATCCCTAACACACAGTCAAAGAAGTTTTTTTTGTTACACATTGTCAAATTCTTTTTTTTTTCCTTTAGAATTATTTTTTTGGGATTGTTAATAATAAGAACAACCCCAGCAACAGTTACTGTGTCTCAGATTTATTTTGCATTACAGGACAACAAGAAGACAGGATTAATTTTGTCTTCTTGTTAGGAGACATCTTCAAAACTTGAATGTTTGCTTCACAGGCATTTGACAAACATGTAGCAAAAGCTTTGTCCTCTCTTATTTTCCATATAAAACTAGACTCAGCTATTTTTTTTAATGAAAGGACACACCACTTATAATCATATTTATATCTGCCATCTCAGTAATATCCACCAAGGACTATACAGGTGGACAATTAATAATATCAAGATCTGCAGAAAAGCACCCTTAATCTCAGCCCACTTGGGTAAACTCACAATATCCAGACATGAACTATACATGTAATATTGGCTGCAAACCTCTGCTGAAACTTATTTGTAAAGGCTAATTTCAACCATAAACAGGCACTGAATATACTGCAAGTGAAATCTGCTTGAAAGTCCTATTACATTTATGAATTAAACAGACAGTATAAATTATAGACAATTACAAGCCTGGGAGAATTATCAGATAATTTTATATAATATTTTCCCCTTTACGCAACTATTTTTCACAGTTCTTTGGTTGCCTTTTAAAAATTGTTACCTGGCTTTGTATCTAAATCATGCTGCCTGCATATTGCTTTGGTATTCCTAATCCTGTTTAAAAGGGAAATATAGGGAATATTGTTGTAATGTTATTTTATTACCTGAGGCATGTTTGTAAAATTTTAAGGATATCATCTAATGCTAGGCATTACAGGACTTGTGTCTGTTCTCACTTTAAGAGGGGAACCATGGCTTCTACCTAGTGGAAAGAAAGGAGAACATGAACTGGGACAAGGAGAAAAAGTTAGTCCTACAGATGGCTGTCATGCTCCCATGTTAATGTTCTTCTAAAAACACTGAAGGTGGCCTAAACCCAAAGGACCTGATAAGCAGGGATCCTGGTTTTCTCCAATTAAAAAAAAAATCCCCAATTTTTGGATTAAAAAAATAACCCTAAATCCACATTTCCCCATAATTTAAATGAAACACCACTACATATATATAGATATCTACATATAGAGATATATGTAGTGGTGTTTCATTTAAATCCTGGGAAAATGTGGATTTTGGGGTTACTTTTTTTTAACTGAAAATTGGGGATTTTCTTAAATCAGAGAAAGCCAGGATCCCTGCTGATAAGAGATGGGAATTAAAGACTGTAACTGGCTGGTGGACACTCATGTGTAAATGAATCGTGAACCACAGGAGATTAAGTGTGTCTGAGGAACCGACATCACGGGGTGTTAACAAGAACCTACAGCCGAAGTGCTGACAAGAAGCACATACCATATTCAAATCTGAGATTTTTTTTCCCCATTCGGCATGGGGGGAAAAGGCCCTCATTTTAGATTTCCATACAAAGCAGAGGGGAGGCAGGCAGCTGCTGTGACTCTGACTCTAGCCCTGAGCCCTGGCCAGGGCTAGAGTCAGACCCTGAGTAACCTACTTCCCCCACCTCTGCTTCCCCTCTGCACGTCAGCCTCCCCATCCCATTCCTGTAAGGTACAGCTTGGCTCCAGCTCAGGTTGGGCTCCCTCCTGAGCACAGAGCATACGATGGAAACTCTGTTCCCTTCCTAGCCAACACTGCTGCGCTGCCTAGCTAACCAGTCAGCAGCACTGGCACAGCTGCATGGCTCTGCAAGAGCTGAGCTTCCACCTGCTGTGATCCGGGAGGGGACAGAGCCCAGCAGCATCTGACAGTAAAGGGGAGAGGGGAGGAGGCAGGGACTGCAGGGAGTGGAGAGGCAGAGGCTGTGGGGAGTTGGGGGCCATGGGGTGTCAAGGAAGCTATACCTGGAAAATTATAATAAAATTATACATTTTCTGTATACAGAACCTAATTATTAGAGGTCATCTTAAGTTCAGGATTGACTTGGTTGCAGGTAAATATGGTACATCCCAGCAAGCAATATAGTTATTTTCTGAGCATTTTCTGTACTAGTTTAAAGAGATAAGCACTGCAATATATAAATTAGGTTTTGAAATTGGGTGCCACTCAGATGACAAAAGTTATGAAGGGGTGCCTTGAGGCCAATGAAGAGTGCCTTGAGTCCAGAAGGGTTGAGGACCACTGCTCTAACTTCACTGGTCTCTCTGGCTGTGCGGTGGCTCCATCCCACTGCGCCCCAAACTGTTGCAGAGCTTCTCCTAGTTTTTGGATCCTTGGTGCTGGGCTCATCCTTTGCTCCCTTAGACCTCTGACCTTTGCAGGCTCTACCTGGACCTCTGTCAGCTTCAGCCAACTCAGCCTGCCGGACACCCCATCCTTTCAGACAACTCTTGTCTTGGCTTCAGTCCACAAAGCACACCAAGTCCTTGCAAGTCTCATCTTGGCTTCAGTCTCTTATGGTGCTGGGAGTCCCCATTTGTAGCCTCCAAAACTGTCCCTTTCAATCACTCTGAAGCCACCAATCAGCACGTACACTTTAAAGATAAGCAGCTATAATACAAAACCACATATCTCTCTGAGGTGTTCAGCAGAGCTTCCCCTCTCTTGCAGGATCAAGGCCAGTCTGAACCTCTAACCATATCCTCAGGCTTCTAACCATATCCTCCCACTTCTGGTCACCTGACTGGACTGTCAGGTAATATGGGCGAAGTGCTGCTAACTCCCGAGCCAGCAGCTCAGGTTCTGCTGCCTGTAGTCTACAGGCTGGGTTCTGTAGCCGACTTAGTGGTGCTACTTGTACCTGCCATCTCTTGCAGCTAGACCCCTTGCAAGCTACACTTGCTTTACCTCAAAAACAGGGTTTCTTTATCCCTTTGTTAGCAGCCTATCTTTGGCTATACTGCTCTTACTTAATTCTAACAGCAGGAGTACGAAGGTGGGGGTTCTTTGTGGGATCCCTCTTTGCCCTCATGCTGTCTTCCAGAGCAGGTTTGCGGATCTTATCCACTGCAACCATGGAGTGACTATGCACTTTCTCATTTGCTAAGGTGGCATAATTCCACCCCCCACCCCAGCGGGCCAACAATTCTCTTCCAGTTCTCCCTACTCAATAATGCACAGCCCATACCCATCATTCCTGAGTGTGTTAAACGTAACTGGCTCCCACTGATAGGGGGCCAATGTCTTCCAATGGCCCCCTAGCTGACAGTGCCATCATGGCATGTTAGGGGCCACTGATTGGGTGTCCCTAGGCATTGCCAACTTGGTACCTCTTTTTACCCACATGAGTCTATCATACTGTACCTGTTTGCTTGGCACAGACATTGCTTGACTGGCTTCAATAGGTCTTTCATATGTGATTGTTCCTATGCCTCTCCTCTGGCCATCTGGGTTTACTGAGATGTTGGCCCACTTCACAGCTCCAGCCATCCCAAACTTCTCTAGCCAACCTTGAAGTTTGGATTACTAACAAACACAGCAGATGGTCATTTGTCAGACTTCTTGTTCCCACTACTTCAGGGAGAGATTTGGACCATTTCCCACAGCAGGCCACAATTCCCCTTAAGCAAGTGCCCCCAAGTCTCACAAATAAAATAAAGTTCTGTCATTTATAGTGAGAATTGTTAAGCATGCAAGTGTTATAAACTTCTGAAAAGAAATAGGCCATCCATACTGAAATTTAAAATGAAGACATTTTAAAATACTAAAACTATAAAACAATAAATCTTGTTACAGTTCTTTTTCTATAAAATTAAGTTGGGGGTATGATTATTAAGGTCCCAAGTCAGCAAAGCACCTACCCTTAGCCTATGGGATAAGTTTATTTGTAGTGGGATTACCCACAAGTTTTAAGTTCTGGTTCTAGCTCTTGGTGTATTATGACCAACCCCATCAGCCATCTTTCATCGCTCATTTATTTCTTTAGTCTCTCTCCATTATTTTGCTTACCATAGTCTAATTGCTACAGATTACTGAGAATATAGGATGTAGAAACTAATTATTTTTCAATAGCTCTTCTCAGAGGTTATGGTACTTTGAAAAATTCTGCATAAAAATATCCAAACAACAGTTGTAATAAAAACAAGATAATTTAAAGCAGAGAAAGGAATTAATATTAAATAAATGGTTTGCTTAGCATCTCTACATGTATTATTCTCATAAGAGAAATTAGGTAAAACCCCTCAGCTTAGTGACAGAGGAAAAATAAATAAATTGCTTGCATCACTTGAAATCAAACCTCCACCCTACTCTGCTTTTGATCAAACCATCAACATTGTTCATTATATGGGGATCCTCAACTCTTTTCCCTGTCCCCAGGTGTATGTCAAGACCCTAAATTAAGTTGGTTGCCATGTTCAGACATTCCTATTCTTCTAGAATCGTAGAAAATTAGGGTTTGAAGGGACCTCAGGAGGTCGTCTAGTCCAACCCCCTGCTCAAAGCAGGACCAGCCCCAGTTAGATCATCCCAGCTAAAGCTTTGTCTAGCCAGGTCACAAAAGCCTCCAAGGTTGGAGGTTCTACAACTTCTCTGGGTAGCCTGTTCCAGTGCTTTACTGCCTTCCTTGTGAGAATTTTTTCCCTAATATCTAACTTAAACTTCCCTTGCTGGAACTTGAAACCGTTGCTTCTTGTTCTGTCATCTGCTACTACTGAGAACAGTCTAGCTCCATCCCCTTCAGGTATTTGAAGGCTGCTGCTAAGTCTCCCTTCAGTCTTCCATTCTCCAGACTGAATATGCCCAGTTCTCTCTGTCTTTCATTTATTAGACTCCATTAAGATATTGAGGTGAAGTTCCATTAAAATTAATCTAAACCTTCGATTCAGAATTCCCTTGAGGAACTCTTGTAAGTTTCATCCCATCTTCCTCGTCTCCACGGTTGGTATAGCAAAAATTCCTGTGATTGCCATATCTTTAGCTTACATATACTGCTTACTGTAGCAGGGCACTAAGGTGCCTGCTACCTGGAGAGCTGGGATAACCACCCAGGTGCAGGTTGCCAGGGCAATGTGAGGGAGATAAGGACCCACACCTGCCCAGTCAGCTGGCTGGAAGGGGCAGGGCCTGGCTTCTATATAAATCCCAGGCTAAGGCCAGGCAGGGGGTTCCCTGCCGGCAGCCAAAGAGGAAGAAACTCTGCCAGAGTAAGAACAGAGAAGAGGCCAGAATGCATGACCAGTTAGTACGGGTGAAGGATGGAGCACCCTTGGGGGTGGCTTGAGTCATGCTGTAGTCAATTGGCAGAGACTTATGTTATAGCCTAGGGGCTTGTGTTTCATCTGTGTTTATGACCAGTGGTTTGGATGAGGCTATTAGGCATTGGAGGAGGCTTCCTAAAGGGGACCAACAGCAGAGTGGGAACCCCAGCCCCAGTGAAGAGGAGGCAGCAATTCTAGAGGGCCCAGGAAGGCGCAGAGAGAGAGACAGGGCTGCAGAAAGCCAAAGAGAATATAAGACTAAACAACGTCTGGTACATCAGCGAGGCTTGGGGCGTGGTACAGGGGTGGTTGGAGCCATGCATAGCCCATAAGGCTGGGGTGTGCAGGAACACCCATTAGTGCAACAGGGCTAATGTACAGGATGACAACCGTGTCCAGGGAGACAAAATGGCATCCTCCCTATAACATATATATAAGATCAAAAACATGGTGGGTGAGAATTAAGGGTGGTTTGTAAATAACCTGGACACAGTAAGGGGCACTAGGGGAAGGCACGGCAACCCTAGGACTCCCCTCCTGGTACACTTACCTTTTGATTTGATAGGAGTTTGTTTTGAGCTCCCTGTAAAATTCAACCCAACGTCATCTCTGTTCAACAAACTTTGTGTGTGAACTTGTAAACACTTTTTTACAATTTCTCTTACCACAAAACAAATTGTTGACAAGTCCTATTCCTTTTATCCCAGGCAGATGTATATAAGTAATCTGTCAATATTCATGGAAAAAGGAGCCTTGGATACTGATTTAAGCAAAGAAATCTAGTGGATCCAATGGGATGCCTTCTCTGTAGATACACAGAGACCATATATTTGATTTTGATGAACCTGTTAAATTTAAAATATACCCCCAGCTGCTTCACTTGGATGCTATCCTCCAATTAATCTCTCCTGGGACTTATTCTTTCCTCCAAAACTTTGAGCACCACAAGGGCTACTATATAGATACCATACCAGCCTTTGCCACTCATATGTCATGAAAAGATTAATGTCATTAAGATACTGTTTTTCAACCAGTTTGCCACGACACTCTGGAGCATCTTGAGATCCTTTCAAGGGTGCCATAGGCTACCATGCATTTAGCACTGTTAGATAAACCCAGAGATTTCAAATAAGAATCCATAATGTTAAAAATATTCTGACCTGCAGTGGTCTTTCTGAGTTTTTGTAACAGGAAAATCATTCTGTTATTTTTCTGTAATCAAAAAAGGAGTGAAAACTAAGAGCTGGCATTTTCTGTGGGGTGCCTTGAATTTAACAAGAACCACTCCATTAAAGGAACATTGATAATCTTGTAAAGTCAAGGGCTGAAACTCAGGAAGTGGGAAGTCTTAATTACACCCCCATTATGCAGATGACATTATGATTACATGAACACATACTATTGTTTCTACAGGAAATCAGTCTCATTCAGTGCAATGAACAGACAGTGCTAACTAAAAGAGAATCTTGTCCCTTGAACCTTGCTTTACTGGTTGAAAGAAATGGCAGGTATGCAGTAAATGAGGTAAGAGGATTTATAGTTTCGTAGTTTCTAGGGTCGGAAGGGACCTGAGCAGATCATCAAGTCCGACCCCCTGCCATGGCAGGAAAGAGTACTTCGGTCAAATGACCCCAGCAAGGTGTACATCTAGCCTCCTCTTAAAGACCCCCAGGGTAGGGGCCAGCACCACTTCTCTTGGAAGCTGGTTCCAGACCCTAGCCGCCCTGACCGTGAAGTAGCGCCTCCTGATATCTAACCTAAACCTGCCCTCTGCCAGCTTGTGACTGTTATTCCTGGTCACTCCTGGCGGTGCTCGGGGAAACAGTGACTTCCCCAGTGCTTGCTGATCCCCCCTGACTAGTTTGTAACAAGCCACTAGATTTCCCTTCAGCCTTCTCTTGTGGAGGCTGAACAGGTTCAGGTCCCAGAGCCTCTCCTCATAGGGCCTTCCCTGCTGCCCCCTGATCATGTGAGTGGCCCTCCTCTGGACCCTCTCCATGCTGTCCATATCCCTCCTGAAGTGCGGCTCCCAGAACTGGACGCAGTACTCCAACTGCGGCCTGACCAGTGCCGCATGGGGGGGAGGATCACCTCCTTAGACCTGCTTGGGATGCGTCTGTGGATGCATGACAAGGTATGGTTGGCCTTCCTGACCACTTCCTCACACTACTGGTCCACATTCATCTTGGCATCAATGATGACTCCAAGATCCTTTTCTGCCTCTGTAATTTAGGAAGAAGAGATTTGTGGTGAAGACTAGAGAGGGACCTAAGAGAAAAATTATCCCAGAGAGTTGCATGTAAAATTTTTTCAAAAATATTGTTTAGATACATGACCAAAGAATTGAAAATAGGGTCTTCTATTATTTAAGGGTAACCCTATCAGATCCACTTGCAACAAATTTGGCCTTCTGTTTATTTCTTTCAGCAAGTAGTCCTTACCTCAGTAAGCTCTCTAATTCATATTCTTTTCAACTGAATATGGAGGATTTGTTTTAAACTATTGTATTAAGAAATGTACATTGTACATTTAAATTAACAGGATACTTGTAGCAGACAGCAATCATGGCAATGTTTTGTTCAGCAAGTGGTATAATAGCCAATAAAGAATTCCCAGATTAATTCCCCATCTGTAGTATATCTCCCCCAAATAAAGGGAGAGCTTTATCTATTAGAGTTGGCTCATTCAGTTATAAGGACTATGTATTGAAATAGTGTGAGATATGACTAAAAATATACTCTATAAAAATCTATACTCTATAAAAATATACTCTATAAAAAACTATAAAAATCCTCCCCTAAAGATTTGTGAGAATAAAGGGCATATTCCCAGAAGGGACAAGCAGTACCCTCTGGCACAATATATTCCAAGATGTCAAGTATGAGATTTATTAACACCAAACAAGCTCTCATACCACAAAGAGAAAGTGATCTTGAAACCGAGGCACAGAGGAGAAAAGCTTCAGGATTATGATGATGGATGATTTATCACAGCAGGCACTAATGCAGAGAGCACTTCAATTGCCTCTGCTTGCTTTCTTGTTCTGTCTCTGAATGAATGAATGCATCACTCCTATTTAAACTATGCCTTTCATCCACAAGGACCTCAAAGAGCTTTACAAATTAGATATGTTGTACATTAATCATTTACTCTCTGCAAAGAAATGATCTCCTCACTTAGTATCATCATAGCTGCGAAGAGCGGAATGTTCTTTTGGGCCAACAAGAGAAAGACAATCCCCAGTGTTGTGAGAAGAGACGAGACAAGGACTGGAAAGGGGATGAGGAGGCTGGCTTGATCACTGCATTCTCCCCCCTATCTTCTGCTCAGAACATGTGGAAATCATGTGTACGTGGATAAGGATTAAGGACTAAAAAAAGAATTCTCTGTTTCTCCCTGATGTTCTTGGATAGGATGCGGGCATAAAAGAGCAGCCTAGTTATCTCTTCATCCTACCATGCTTGATCTTTTTGGAGAAGACTACCAAACTTTAGCCTTCTTGATGTTGAGAGGTGCCCAAAGTGCTATATCTGTCTGTCCCGGGTATACCATAGATTCATAGATTGTAAGGGCTGGAAGGGACCAAGATCATGAGGTCCAGTCCCCCTGCACTAGGCAGGAAAGAAAACTGGGGTCAGGTGACCCCAGCAAGGTGACCGTCCAGTTTCCTCTTGAAGATTTCTAGGATAGGTGATTGCACCATTGAGGGAAAGACCCTGAAAGTAGTTAAGCACTTCCTCAGTAGCCGCCTCACTCAGAAGATGAACATTGATGAGATCAAGCAGAGGAAACAGTGTGCAAGTGTCTCCTTTGGGAAGTTGCTTTGGCATGTCTTTATTTATCATGACTTTCAGAAAGACACCAAGATCCAGGTCTACAATGCAGTCATCACTCCACTCTTCTTTGTGGATGTGAAAAGTGGGTGACTTGCTAAGATCCTGGAGAGGTACCACCAGTGATGCCTCTGGACAATCCTCCACATCAAATGGGTAGATTGCTATCCCAGAAAATATTACTTTACACCCAATAGTCTGAACACTAAATCTGGTACTCAGTCATTAACAAATGTTACTGTATTATGCTTTATGATATTGTGAAGTATAACAAGGCATTTTAATATTGTCTCCTGTTCTGGTGAAACATTTAATGTGGATCTGGAGTGAATATGGAGTTCATTTGGAAAGAATATGACCTGGGGAAAACCAGTGCAGAAACTAACAGTGACTGGAATGCCACCTGGGATGTGTGAAGATACAACTGAGGCAACAACACCTCTAAGAGCTCTGGGTTTCTTGGGTATCTGTCTTTGGGGCTCTATGTATGTTATATATACCAATGTACATTTAGGTTTTGGTAGTATCATTTATCAGTATATTATCAGTGAACAATCAGTATGTCACCTGTTATACTCATATATGGCTTGTTATCATTGCATAGATGAAGTGTTCCAAGCAGGCCACTCCTTTTGACTTAAGTCCTGGACCTGACATTCCCAGGCCCAAGCAATGGCACAAACAGTTGGAAAAAAACTTGTCTGCAGGTCATATGAGGGAACATGCAGACCAGTGGTAGGGCATGAATATATACAGATGGGTATAACAAGGTAACCTCAAAACACTGTCTAGCTCACTGGGTTACTTTTTACTTTCTATCTGTACATTACACTTTTCCAGGATGATGGGCAGACTTCCTCCCTTATAAAAAACAAAAAGGAGGGGACTGTAGGCCTTACTGGAACATTGATCAATATATACTGCTCACACAAAGGCTTTGCTAAAGCATTGCTCAGAGTAGGCCTTAAAAAGCAAACTTTACTAATGTATGAACTCCACACACAAACAAAACTTGGCATGTGAGCCAGCTGTGCGTTCCTACCAAGAGATAGGAGGGGGAGATGATGGTATTAAGGTAGGAGAGTCCAGTACCAAGATAATAAAGCTGGAACAGGAACACCCAGGTCAGAATGTGAAACAAACCCACAGTACAGGACAGTTTGAGCTGTTCAAGATACAGCTGGAATGCAATACGTAATTTATTTTGATCATTGTATAAAAGGAGAATTGGAAAGCAGAAACATTTTGTAGTGGCCTGGGGGAGACTGCATGGTTTTGAGCTGGCTACTTTGTCCCAAGCACAAATGCCTTAGCTTCTAGTCTGATGTACTTGTTAGGCCAAGACTTGTTAGGGCTGTGCTTGTCAACAATAAACCTGGCTGAATCTTTGCCACCGAACCAAGCCTGTGGTTGTCCTTTAGGACAAGACCAGTGTTGGACTTGGCCGAGGCTTTTGCTGGCACTACAGTTCCTGAGACTTCAACACTAACACACATGAGGCATGAACGTTGTGTGCCCCCAGAGGCTGGGGGGCAAAGCAACTGCCTGCAGGCGGTGTTGGCGTGGTGGCGGAGAGCAGGGAGCTCCCACAGGCAGCCCTGGTATTGTCGGGGGGGTGGGGTGGGGGCCAATGCCATGAGGACGACAGCAATAACACTAATAACCCCAGATCACAAAGCCAACATCTTTGCTGAAGCTAGTGTTATCAACACTTAGTTGGTGATCCTCAAGCACCAACTTCATAGATTTCATAGACATTAGGGCTGGAAGGGACCTCGGGAGATCATCGAGTCCAGCCCCCTGCCCAAAGGGCAGGAAGTCAGCTGGGGTCATAGGATCCCAGCAAGATAAGCATCCAATTTGCTCTTGAAGGTGTTCAATGTAAGTGCTTGAACCACCTCCGCTGGCAGACTGTTCCAGACCTGGGGGGCTTGGACAGTAAAGAAATTCTTCCTTATGTCCAGCCTGAAACGGTCTTGCAGGAGTTTGTGACCGTTCGACCTCGTCATCCCTTGGGGCGCTCTGGTGAACAGACGTTCCCCCAGATCCTGGTGGTCACTCACCCCTGATAAACTTATAGGTGGCCATCAGATCACCCCTGAGCCTGTGCTTTTCCAGGCTAAAGAGTCCCATGGCTCTCAGCCTGTCATCGTAAGATCTGTTTTCCTGACCTCTGATCATGCGCGTGGCTCTCCTCTGGACTCTCTCAAGCTTCTCCACATCCTTTTTGAATTGTGGAGCCCAAAACTGGACGCAGTACTCCAGCTGCGGCCTCACCAAGTCCGAGTACAAGGGGAGAATGACGTCCCGGGATTTGCTCGAGAAGCATCTATGGATGCACGCCAGCATTTTGGTCGCTTTACTAGCCGCAGCATCGCATTGCAGGCTCATGTTCATCTTGTGGTCAATGATGACCCCCAAGTCTTTTTCTTCTGTAGTGCTAACCAACGTAGCACTGCCGAGCCTATAAGGGTGCTGCAGGTTTTTCCTCCCAAGGTGGAGAACCTTGCATTTTTCGGTGTTAAACACCATCAGGTTCTCGTCTGCCCATTTGCTGAGCTTGTCCAGGTCAGCCTGGATCACCCACCTATCTTCTGGCGTGGATGCTTTGCCCCAAAGTTTGGTGTCATCGGCGAACTTGGCCAGTCCACTCCTGACTCCAATGTCCACATCATTAATAAAGATGTTGAACAGGATGGGTCCCAGGACAGAGCCTTGAGGGACCCCACCGGTCACAGGGCACCATGATGAGTGACTGCCATCAATCACAACCCTCTGGGTCCGACCACGGAGCCAGTTTCCCAGCCAGCGGATCGTGGTGGAGCCAAGGCCACAACTGGCCAGTTTGGCCAAGAGGTGATCAAGGGGTACCAGATCAAAAGCTTTTTTGAAGTCAAGATATATGACCTCAATCTCTTCTCCCTTGTCCAGGTGATAGGTCACCTGGTCATAGAAGGAAATGAGATTGGTCAAACAAGACCTACCCGCAACAAACCCATGCTGGCTGTCCCTTAGGATGTTAGCCTGGGCCAGTCCCTCAAGGATGGCCTCCTTAATAAACTTTTCTAGGATCTTCCCCAGGATAGAAGTCAGGCTAATGGGCCTGTAGTTAGCCGGATCCACTCTCCTCCCTTTCTTGAAGATCGGCACCACATTGGCCTTCTTCCAGTCTTCAGGCGCTACACCAGAGCGCCAGGAGTTTTCAAAGATCCGTGCCAGGGGCTGGGCTTTGACGCTCGCCAACTTCACTGGATCAGACATTTTGCATGGATACCCAGCTCTCGACTACCAAAACAAACGCTTTACTCCCAGCTCACTAACAGCCTGAGATCTTGTGGTGGATAAAGGAAATTCTACAAGGACACTTGGAATGCATACCTCAAGAAAATGGATGCTAACATCAAGGGTTGGGAGAAGCCAGCTACCAACTGACTCCAATGGAGCTGCAATCTCAACCAAGCAGCAGCCCATTTCAAGGTAAAGTGCCTTGCCCTCAAATCAGAGAAGGGAATGCGGAGGAAGGAAAAGGAGGAGTCCCAGCTTACAGCCTACTTTCCCCTGAGGGAAGACCTGTGGATATGAAATCTATACAACGGGTAGTACTGGATGAACAACATAATCCCCATTCCAAAACAAGCAGTGATGGCAACAAGCTTTCAGATACTCATCAAATCTCAGAGCGCTGTATCACACATATGAGGGCATGTTGTGAGCTCAAGTTTAGGACTCTGTGGTGCTATATTTTAAATATTAGCATTTCTGTTCTTTTTACAGAGAATAAAAATAAAAGTAGCCCAAACCCTTGCATATGACCACAGATAAAACTCTACTTAAAATGTATGGGTGAGATTTTTCAACCCATTCCAGCCCCAGTGTGGTACTGTACAGCTGTATGGAGGCCAGACTCTCCAAACTGCATCCCAAAATGACGAGGGCTTTTCAATCCATTCAGAAAGTTTGGTTTTATTTTTTGTTGTAGGAGCTCAGCCTCTTCCATTGTGATTACTGAGGACTATCCCACACTTTTTTCTGACCTTGACAAATGTAATCTTCCCTTATTTATAGCCCTGTAGAATGTGCCACAAAGATACTTCACGATCACCACTTCAAGCATGCATCCCTTGACTGGCTCCCCACTTTCTACCCCAGGACTGACCAACTGGCAGCTTGCAGGCTACATACAGGCCATAGGCCCCTGCAGTTGTCTCTCCTACTGCTTCTTGGTGGGGGAGGGATCAGAGAGAGCAGTATGCTATTGGCAGAGTAAGGTGGCGGAGGGCCATGTACTGCGCACATAGCCAGTGCAGTGGTCTGTGTATATGTCCTGGGGGCCCACACCCATGGCATGTGGCCCATGTGGTGTGTGGCCCCAAGCTGCACTGAAGTTGGATAGCCATGTTCTACCACATCAAACAATATCTGTGTTTCTTCTCTTTCAAAGTTCTTCATGGCTATCTCATTCACAAAAGCATCAACAGCCTACCTCTGATTAAACAATGTTGCCATTCTTTATTCCCTCCCGCCCCCCGGTTAAATTTCTACCATACAGCCCCTTTGTTTTCTCCCCTGATCTCCTGAATACTTAGGAGGATTTGCCTGTAAATAGCTGCAAAATTACCTCATTAACCTCCTTAATTTGGGCTGCTCAGAAAACAAGAATTCAATACTTCATAATTTATTCAAAATTCCAAAGTTTATTTTCATATCAATACAGAACAAAAATAAGATATTCTGAAATTTGTAATGGGAGTGTGGGAGGACAAAATCAGGAGATGCAATCTGGGTTAGCTGATAGCTGAGTAATTAGAACAATTGCGTGGGATGTAGGCGCATGTCCCTGCTCTGCCCCATTCTGTCCAGGAACACTCAAGTCTAGGTGTCCCATATTTCAAGCAAGTGCCTCAACAGCTATTGACTATCTTGGGTTGGGGGTCCTTCTTTTTCATATGTGCTAGGTATCGACATTTTGTGGATACAAATATGTTTTTATTTAAAGCTGACAAACGGTTTCTCAAAAATATTCCTAACTACTTCCATGTTGCACAGCCAGTCATTCTGCATTTATATGGGACACCTAGACTTGAGTGTTCCTCAGAAGTGTGTTACTCTGTCCTGTATAAATTGGTTTGTTGTAATCACTCGTCTGCATCCTTCTGTTGTTTCTTGTTACAACTGCCAGCTCTGTGGGGCAGGGATAGTCTTTTCATTAGGTATTTATACAGGACAGAGTAACACAGTTCTGGCCCCCAGCATGATGTTCCAATTGTTTTTGCCACTGAAGTGTTGACCAATTTTAGTTATAGGTGGTACTACCATTCTACCTTACAGAACCAGGTCCCACGTGGGTCAAGTTATAAATGGAAGTATTGTTTTCAATAAATTCCAACAGATATTTGTCTCTATCACAAAACAACATACAATTTGTCACAATTAGGCAAGCCCAACACTTTTTCTGAGACTGTGGAGAGAAGTAGAAAGAACATCGTCATGGTGATGTTCAACGGCTGTATGAAAAATCCTGTGCAGTACCTGCACTTGCAGTCTATACTCCCTTACAGGAGTAATTCAGACTGATAACACAGGGAACCTCTTAACATATTTGTTACCCTATTAACTCACATATTGGTAGAAGAGATCCACACATGGCACAAAGTGGTGCCTAAGTGTTAAACTTAAATTTCAAAATCTCAACCTCATGAAATTATTTTTGTGCACTTTTCAGAGGCAGACGAGGGCAGGTTGAATGAGCCAAAGTGACCATAGTTTTACAGAGCGAGGAGGTGGGTCTGAACTGCAATGAGTCAGAAGCAGAAGCATCTAGTAGCTGCAATAGGTTTATTCGCTGGGATGGATTACACTGTCTGGGTTGCCTCATTTGGAAGGCAGATCTTGAGTACACAGTTGCCTTAAATAAAGGTTACTGCTTTTATTCAATAGTTTGCATCACTTATGGTGTGCAAAATTATTGCCATTAAAAAGTCAACATTTACCCCCAGTCACCATGTACTGAAGCTATTTCCTGTTCTAATTACAGTGAAATCTGATTAAATACTTCTTCATGGTCTGCATCGTGTTTGATTTACAAATGGCTCATCTGGACATTCGTGAAGAGGCTTTCCAAGCATTTGAAAACAAACCAAACAAACCAAAAAAAAATCAAATAATTCAGACCGAAATCCCTTCAAAATGCTTTACCTTATTGCTTTACTTTTTAAACAAAGTAAATTAGTCTATCAAGTTGAGGTGATGTATCCTGTTCCAGTATATTAACCTATTATTACACACATCATACTACTAAGTACATAAAATGTGTGTGTGTGTGTGTGTAAAGTTGTGCTGCTCAATTTTTATCATGTAATTCCCACTCCTCCCAAATGATGCCCCGTAGTAATGCCTCTCTAGCATATGTAGCACTACCATATTGTCTGATCTTGCATCTAGTGTCTTTACTGTACACTATAATTTACCAACATAATTACACATAATAATAGTGATATTAATGAGTGATTATCATGGTAAGCCAAATAGTAATGCACAGTAAGGAGTGAATATCCTTTCACCAATCTTCCTCTTTCTGGGATTCCCTTTTGTAGGACAGCCTCTTGAGCCCCGCCTGCAGTGTTCCAGTGGTCCTTAGCTACAATCCAGGCTGTTGTAAGCTGAAAAAGTCACTGGTCATCCTTAGCCACCTGGTGATTTCCCCTCAGTAGAGCTGCTGTTTCTTCAGGGATGCCCTCTCATGTGATTACTCACAACATGGGTACACCCCTGCCTCTGCCAGTGATTGAATTATCTCTTTGCCTGTGGGCGACTGCTGCTTGCCAGTTAGTCTTCCCCAGCCAGGGTTCTCAGCACCTCAGTCATGTCTCGCCCTGTGCCCAGAGCTTAGCTTTTTACTTATGGTTTCTGCCCAAAACCACCACTTTCGGTTTCCTTGCCTCTCTTCTCACAGGTCTGGAGAGTCTTGTGCCATCAGTGCCCTGGGAAGCTTCTGCAAGCTGCCCTTGTCTCGTATCTCCTGCTGAGCTTGCTGCTCTGGCTTTGACCCACCAGTGCCTCCGCACTTACACCGGTAAGTGTCGCCCCCACCATCCTGACCCCTGCCCTGGGATCCATCCTCTGCTCCCAATGGTTGAGAGTCTTCCTCCATTCCCCGGAGTCTGTGTCCCTTTTAATTTTTGTGTGCCCAAACATCACTTTCTTGCGTCTGGTTAAAAGGGCCCATGCTTGTTTATTTTAGCCTTGCTGCTCACTTTCTAGCATCAGCTTGTCTGACAGGTGATCATAGCAGGGATGGATTCCAACTTTTTGCTACATAAGCCATTATGATGACTTCCCTATCAAAGGCTCTTTAGGCTTGCAATGTCAACTAAGTTTAAAGCAAAAGAGTGCAGTGTTGCTATGTGTTTTTATACACATCACTGGACTATTATCAAGCAACACAACATCATCTAAACTGCAGCACTATCAAGAGCCATTCAGAAATATTCCATTTAGAAAACAAAACCTCAATACTTTGCCCAAATGTCATCTGATGAGTGCCAAACTAGTGGGTTGGGGGCTGCTTGCTCAGTCTTTTCTTACAATCTTTGTTTCCCTGGGGCAAACTCCCTCCTAGCAGGAATCAACATAAACAAACACAGAATTAGGCCGGGGTCTTTTTCCAGACCCAGAGAGTGTGTCCAGGCTTAGTGTTGCTGTCACTAGCCCGCACTCATCCCTCTCTCTCCCTCTAGCCCCTCCTGCAAACTCACGGTACCTCAGCTTCCCTCAGTCTTTCTGTAAATCCTGAGAGACAACCCCGACATGGTGCTCGGGGCCTGTCCAGGCACCTATCTGCATGCTCCCTCTCTGCTACGTGCACTCTGCTCTCAGCTTTACACTTCTCTCTAACCCAGGGAGAGCACTCTGGCTTGGGCTTCTGTCTCCAGCCCCACAGCCTTCCTGTCTTCCTTCCCTGGTCTCTCTCTGGGAGCTTTCTAACTCCTATGGGGCCAGCCAGTTATCACTGTCAGCTGGCCCAGTTCTTCAAGGTAGGCTTGGAATCATCTTCTGTCTGCTTCCAGCTGGGCTGCAGCCCTTGAGGCATGTAGCTTGCTACATAAACATACAAAAGGCTTCTAGTAAAATGGTAGATGAACTATAAGATCTGAAAAGCATCAGAAAAGCATGGGGATTACAGCCTGAAGTCCATCTGATAGCCACAATCACTTTTATTATCACTGATTTTAATGATGTTACTTTACTTCTAATTTAGAAGACTGTCTGTGGATTCTGGAGAAATATATCTGCATATTCTCTAGCCCATATACAAACAGGCAAAGCCACCCAAGAGTTGTTAATAATTCAGAGAGGATCCTTGCAGGAGAAAATACTGTAGTTACTCAAATACAAGGGTTCCCCCAACTGACCTCAACTGACATGGGGGAAAAAAGCCCTTTGTCTTATAACTGTATACAAGGAAATCTCACTAAATACATCATCTATCATTAAACTGCTGCCAAAAGCAGCATGTGCTCAGCAATGGAAACCAACTATAAGTTGATTAAATGCAGCTAATGCTGACCATGACTACAGAACATGACACGTATTGGGTAAACATACTGATGGAAATCTATCACATTAGGTTTGTGCAGCCCATCTGAATAAGGTATATGATAGTGCCCATTAAGAACAGACTCCTTCAGTGCTGAATCTTTTGCAAGTCTGGGTGAACCACTACATTGTATCCATTTTGACTTCTTCTTCACTCCCACAAGTTGAACTGATCCTTTCCTTCTCATTTTCAATGATTGCCATTTCTTCACCAGCCTTAAACACCTGGAAAACATCATGAAATGGGGCTCCCAAGTCCCTCTATCACTCCTTCTCTCAGCCTGGTGCATATAATTAGTGTGGCCCCCACTCTGTGAAGTGAAGCCAGACCAGGTTCCTCTGTGCCTCATCTGCATATACATTTTTGAAGCAACCCAGGACTCACAACAAGAACTGGTTCCAGTCATGAGCGGGGGACTAATTAGCACATGATCCTTTGTATGGTATTTCTGGAATACACACACATACTGAATATTGTTGAGCTGTGAGGTCTCCCCAGCTTGGTCCTTTGGCTCTTGGGATAAGGGCAAGCAAGACTCAGGGACATGTGAGCCCCAAGACCTCTGGATTGCCTGCAAATGGACTTGAGAGTATCTGAAGCCCCAGGCCAAAGAGTTTGGGATGGAGGATACTTGCCAGTAGTAGCATCATATGGACTTGAATGACTGAATTCTGCTCAGATGATAGGATTTGGAACTGATTTGGGATAATTCGACCTGGAACATGAATTTAAAAAAAAAAAAAAAAAAATCTATCTATAGAAATGTATTTTTTTTTTTTTAAAAAAGGCTTTTACTACATATTAGTAGCTGCCAAAGTACTGTTCAAATGTACGTAACATGCATCGATTCTGGATGAACTAAATGTATGGGTACCATATGCAAAGGACTCCCTGTACTCCCTAGATTTATTGTCTTTGCTGTAGCACTGGAAGGGGGACAAATTCAAGGCAAACCTCCAATAATTAGATTCTACACCTGGAAAATTATAATAAATTTATACATTTTCCATATTTTGAACTTAATTATTGGGGGGAAGGTGTTATTTTATAATCAGGGCTGTTTTCTTTTCCAGTAAATATGGTATATAGCACTTTTGATTGTTCAGTTTTTTCCAAACATCAATTTCCACAATTAATTAATGTCCAAAAATGGACACTGCTGATGCAAGTAGAAAAGCAGCATATACTGAACGCTGTCCAGTGGTATCTTATGCTGTCCAGTGATAAGAATACCCCTTACCGACAATAGGATATAATCAACATCTTGTTAAATATGGTGACTGGGAGACTACATCACACTTTTATAAGTTGTTACTATTATCTCCATTATGCAGATGATAAATTGGAGAAGGAAAATACCTTTTCCAAGGCCACACAGAGTAAGCTGATAGAACTTGGGGGTGATAAACTGCTAAAATTTGTGTACTTCCTTGCAGACCATCTGGGAGAGTTAAAGTACTCTGCACTTTTGATTAAGGAACACTTGATCATCTCTGATTGTTAGGGTATGCTATATCAACTCTATATGTTAAAAAAATCTGTTATCTTATTGTGAGAATAATATTGAAGTTAAATATAAAACTGAATCAGCTTCTCTCAAACAGTTGCAATAGTCACTTTAATACGTTTTGTCATCACGTACTTATGTATTAGAAATAACCTAACATGCCTGTTCTTTTATGTTATTTTCTGACTTGTCTAGTCAGCTATTAATTCAGAAAATACATTTCATTAAATGTGCTTATTAAGTGAAGTTATATCTGTGTAGATCATTCTAAAAAACAATTCTACAGCAAGTATAAGTTTGCTTTATCTCTACTTTAAATTGGACTTGATCCAGACAAAGTGCAATTCTGATCTGAGTTTACCCATACATAAAACCAGCATGACTTCAGTACAATTACTTGTTATTTACAGATGTGTAAATCAAAATTGATGGGGTTTCATCTTATGCATAAATTCAACCCTTCACAAACATTTGTGTGCTCTTTTGCTGCAGAATGTACTTCGATAGGACCCCAAACTTGTAGGAGGCCATGTCTATTGCCATTGGATGTCGGAGGGGCTGACACACCTGTGGAAACTTCCCAGTGGAAAGGTACTCTGAAATGATTCATCAATGCTCAGTTCATATTTATATTTACCATATGAACCTTTGACATTTCACTGTTGCGTTGAGAAGAGAAATAGACACACCTGATGGGATTTTTTTTCCTGAAGTACTTTAAAACAAATAAAAAACAACAGTCAGTGCTTTTTATTAGAAGGACAAGTAAAGCAAAGGTGTGAATGTTTAAATAAGATTGCGTTTCACTGGAAACTGTGAAGGTAGCTCAGAACACAATGCTGCAGACATTGCTTCTATCCTAATACAATAGAAGCCTTTTAAAGCATGCAGTATAAAGGGTAGGAGTTCTGAAGTGCCTACATATTTAGAAGACAAGTTCAAATGACTCTCAGTCAAAACTTGTGCCTCTTAATTCCAAGGCACTCTAAAAAATCTTACTGAAATATTTTACTAAGTGCGTCTCCTCATTTATTAGTTATTTTTTATTCTTTAGTTTTTCAGGAGCTAGGCAATGGTTTGGTGGCACTCCGTTGCATTATAATATACCATTCAGATGTCAGTAAAATATATTCCCTAAATATTATTCCCACTAAACTACAATGAATGCCAATAACTCTCCCCAAACTAAGTATATGCTATGTACCCGGGTATGTAAGAGATCTAGAAACTGCATCTTTCTCATCAGCCATTGATATCTATTTGCCACCTAGTCTGAGCTTTAACTTTTCAACCAAATAAATGCAAAGGGTACTTTTAAAATGTGAATAAAATAAAATAATAGTTATTTCTAAAGCCCCGTTAATAAATTTACAAGCCGTAACGTATGATATATACAGGAAAAACAGAAAATTTAAACTTGAGAACACCACGTGAGATTTTTTTGTCTGTGAAAGAGGACAACCAATTCTCTCATAAGCCTAGGAACCAAGCTAAATCCTTCCATTTATAAATGTAAGAAAGAGCCAGCCATTTTTGAGACTTCTGCTGGGCAGCAATTTTTCCTCCTCCCTCTTTTCCTGTTTTAAATTTTAAATACTGCATAGGAACCATTTGCCCTGTGAGGTTCCCATAGTTGGGACCAAACCCTTCTCAGAGGAATTTTGGCACCTTATTAATTAGTTAGTTATGAGTAGAAGCTGCACTCTTTCAGTGACTCCTATTCTGCCATCAGTAAAGTGTGATCCCATAATAAATTTCCATCAAGCAAACTATTTCTGGTAATTCCCCCTAATTAACACCAGACTGTTAATAATAAATTAGCTCCTATGTGTTTCTGATATAACCAAGATCTTTACTGAGCAAAAGATATTATCCCATGTCCTGAGAAAGTAAAACGCAAACCTAAATTAAGCTTTTGCTGGTAAAAGGATTTATATGCAATTTTGCAAGAGAACCTTTGAAGATCTTATACAGAGCATTATGACCAGCAAACATTTTGACTGACAGAGATTTGTTCTGGCTTGAGCAGTGAAAAGGGATTTATTGTGAAAACACACTGTTGAGTTCTAAGCCTATAAATCTTACACTGGATTACAGTGTCTTAATGAATGAATGACAGATCTCTTATTTTTTGTCGGTGCATTTTAACGCTAAATGACATTGTGATTGATAGAAACCAAAGCTTTGCCATTAAAATGTCAAAGGTAGACTTGATGCCTTTAAAAGTTTGGCTTCTGGAGTTTAATATACTGTTTGCAAATAGATTTGCTTTTGTCTTATTTATAGCCTAAACATTGAAGGAGAGGCAAATTTTCTGTAAAATTGCCTCTAAATTTTATAGAGCCATGTGCAATTTTCTCCTCTGCTTGTACAAATAACAGTAAAAAAAACAACAACAGGGCCTTTGCCTAGTTAGGAGATACCCAGCTTGTGAGAACTGGGAGTAACCGCCCACATTACATCAGATGGTTAAGTATTCCCAGGTGAAAGCAGAGAAAGCTTTGTGCTGTGGCTAAATACAGTGTCAGATAATGCTCCTCTTAAGAGATAGGATTGCTATGAATGGTGTCAGTCCAACAAAAATATCAACTGCATTCAAATATACACTACAGAATAGTCTGGTTTTGGCTAATGTTGTGGAACAAAGAATGCTACATCAATAGGAATGGACTTGTGTTATTGTTGTGTGCTACCTTGTGGAAATGTTGACAACAAACAAGCAAACAAACATTAAAATAAATACAACTCCAGAGCTATTTATTAATATGCGTACATCAGGATATTGCTTGGTTGTTTGTGCTTTTTATAGACATTTATTCAAAAACAAAACTAAGACCTTGAACAAAGATTTGTTTTATGAACTTTGCAAAGGTGAACAGACAAAATTAGAAGCCAAAGAATAACAAATACAAGTGAACAAATCAGAAA
Organism: Crocodylus siamensis; assembly: GCF_052110815.1. Classification (NCBI taxonomy): domain Eukaryota; kingdom Metazoa; phylum Chordata; order Crocodylia; family Crocodylidae; genus Crocodylus; species Crocodylus siamensis. The sequence continues at coordinate 151,436,208 of NC_143396.1, read as the reverse complement.
AATTCTTTAGCTGTTGATTGAAGTAAAGCAAGATGAAAAAAAACTATAATCTGTGAACTGAAATATTTTTCCTTTACTGCTCTTAACCAAGCCGTTTGTATTACCAGAAAACACTAGCAGCTTAGCAAATGCAGCCAGAAATGACTGCTCAATATATAAGCACATACTGTACCACTAACCATCTTTTGCCTTTATATTTGCAACAGTGTTATATTAAAATGTAATTGTTATTTACTACTAATTCTATATCATGAATTAGTTAGAACATGCAAAATCTGCCATCTTGGTTCAGTTATACATCTTTAAATCCCTTTTACCTCAGACACAGAGTTTAGTCTTGTAGTCTTGTCCTCCAACAGGCCTAGTTTGAGAAATCAGTGACTGTATATGTATGCAGAGACTGATTTTCCAAAAAATGCACATCTACAGGCACACCTGATGTTTACTGCAAGGCAGGTTTAAGCCCCTAAATTCTAACATGTGTTCAAAGTCTGGACCCTCCTCAATGAAGCCAGTTCTGGTGAAAAATAGTTGAGAAAATTGTGAAAACTCTAGTTTTCAGCACGGCTAGTTGAGCAGTGCTGATTTGCTACATCAAGTCTATCATCAGAAAAAAAATTGTGTGTGTATGTATGTGTATACACACACACACACACACACACACACACACATGCACGCACGCACATAAATCTAATGATTTTGGAGGTAAATAAGCAAGGTTTCCTTAAAAATAAAATTGAAGATATTAATATGAAATACTTCTAACCACAATAATAAATATTCAGTGAGATACTCAGCATTATAATAAAGTGCCCTACTAGAATCTCACCTCTTAAAAACATTTATATATTGACATACTGATCCTTTGGGTTTGTGCTGTAATTATAAAATGTGTTACCTCCCTTTAATATTAAAATAGATATCAGTGATTTTAAGTTATTAAAAAGAAAAGAAAACACGCCCAGAAATAGAGCACAAATTAAAAGGTGAACCAGCTGGTTAAAGAAATGCTATTAAGCCTTTCCAGGCTATGTTCTTAGCAACTGGGATAATTCTAAATCCTGGTTCACAAGGATTAAGAAAGATGATTCCAATAAATGATTCAAGTGAAATAATTTTAGTACAACCCCAAGCAGAAAAAATGTGTTACCTCTTGAAACCTATTGCATCCCTCCACTTTTCATATATTTTTTTAATTGCAGAAAGTGCAGTGCACTTCTAGCCTAGCCATTTTAATCTCCTTCCCAAACATGTGCTATGAATTTCTGTTGGAAGTATTTATTTGAGCCCCAGCTTTGAACGTTCTAGTTGTCTCAAAGGCAATCTTGGTCTTCTTGCTCAAAATTATTCTTGATTCCTATATATTACCTGGCCTGCCTCTCTGTTCAAAAAGCTACTCATCTCTTGATTGTTCCATTTTGTTTACTGGGGGTTTTTTTTGGCCTATCCACATCAACCATATCTAGAAGACTGTAAACATTTTAAGTTGCTTTACAATATTTCTCCCATATCATTGGAAGTTAAAGTGTAGTAGCGTTGAGAAAAAAATACCCTCAGGAAATACAAATTAAATACTACCTATTGCACAGCCCTGTCTCAGTGAATTCTTCTGAATACTAAGGATCCTTTTAGAGTTCAATACAATAGGTTTGTCTTTGTATATATTCTACACAAATATTTTCTTTACTGAACCATGGCAAACAAGAGTACATGTCAATTCTTTTCATTTTATTTTCCTCATATCATTACTAATAAACTTTTCCTTAGTACCAATTCTAAAATGTAAATGTGTACTTAACAGAAAGGCAACAAAGACTATCTATCTAACTTCCCCATTTAAATAGGCAGTATATAAACCTGGCTTCAAGCAGGATTCTCATTTGGGACAGAAAGGACCCCTTCTCTGTTGTCCAACTCTCCTGGAGTGAAATTCACTCTCTGGAGAGAGTCAGTACCTCTTTCTTATACGTCTACAATTGCTACTTCACTGGTGTCTAGGCTTTATTCCGGCTCTGCACAGGGGTGATTTTCACATTAATCCAGAAAAGATGTCGGCAAAGTCTGTTGGTTTGCGATATGTGCATAATGACAGTATTATCTCTGTTGCTTTTCAAGAACTGAGAGATACTGAACTGCCTAACTCAATATTATATTATCCAACAATCCATTCTTTATGACTAGAGGAAGACTGAAAGAGAGATTGAGCTAAACAAATCCTAGCATATAAGCAAGAAAATAGCTTGCACTAAACAAACAAATATCATATATAAATATATTCATGAGCTACATGACAGAGGCAGTGTTGGGAGAAAACAAAGTCCTGAGTTGTACTTCAGAACCTTCCCTCCTAACAGAAGGAAGAAGCCTCATCTTCTGGATACAAAACGTTGTTACATGCAGACTTAACATAGTTTCTTTCCCTTTCTTCCTCCCCCAAGCACTTCTAACTGCTGAACTGTGAACATACAAGTAGAGAAAATATTAAGTTTAAGATCTGATTAGACAGTTCCTGTCAGATGCAATTTCATACTCTGACACTTTTGGCTAGCCTTTTGGTGATAATGCCACATCTGAAAGAACAGTGTTCCATGTGTCATCTCCAAGGCTTGAGGGGCACTTCTTAAATCATTACTTTCCATTCGAATAGCTATCCCATAATTTGGACACATATAAATCTCCACACTGTTCTTTGTGGGTCTATTAAAATTTGATTACCAGGGGCTTCATGCAATCCCATGAGAGTGGACGACAAGCATGGACCATATGAGAGTGTTATCCAAAGTGAAGATTTCACGCATTAAAACATGTTCCAGATATCTTAATCCTTATCTTTAAGATTCTTTATCAGTGTTAATACTGGATTTTAGTTTTAACGTTTTTAGATGCGTTTTTAGAAAAACATTCATACCTCTAATATGATTTGGATATCTAAGCCAATAACCCCTTTCTTTCTGAATAGCAGCAAAATCAGGTTTTATGATAGCAGGTCTGAATTTGTAACTGCTTCATTAGTAATATTTAAACAAATATATATTTACCCATATAAATAATGAGACCAGTACAGGAACATGCTGGGTGTGAAAATACGATCATCCTAAAAATTAACTCTTAGCATTTAGGCTACCCACCCTCTTTTTACTGAAAGAAAACTGTTCTTTGAGAAACACTCTCATGTCTTGCTTCTATTTCTAAAAAGATGCATATAGGTAACAAACAATTCATGGAAAATGGACAGCCAATGAATTCCAATCTTCCTCTCAACTCCTTAAGTTTGTTAAGATGTGGCCTAAGAATCAGAAGTTCACAGAGCGAGCATGTTTCTTGCATAGTGGCTTATCCTTCTTGGAGAAGAAAGTCTGACCCTCCAGACTGTCACAACACACCTGAAAGGAGATTGAACAAAAAAAAGTGCCCAATACATTATTTAGGATGCCAAATCAGGGTCAACACACATGGAACAAGGAATGTTATTCATTATTCAGGAATATGCATTGTGGGTGGAATATTAAGCAGTAGTGGTCAGTGTCAGCTTAACCGTTCCCCTAATGAAGTCGCTAGAATTTTTTCAGCCCAATGGAAGCACAGTGAAATCAATACTGAAAATTTTAAAATCCCATTGTCAGGTACTGTTTTTCCTCCTCATGAACTATAAATTGAAGTATAACAGCCCAATGTTCTAAATCAATCTAAAAGATGTTCACGTCACTTGATGTGAATACAAGCAACACTTTTGACATTCTAGATGCACACATTTCTTTACAGACTTTTAATGCTACCTTCAAGCAGTAAACATGAAAGGTTAAATGCTAGTACATGTGGCCATGGACCAAACCAAATGATCTGTACAGGTTCCAAAATTTCACAATTGCAATGCACCTTCCAAATAACTGTGAAAGTGTTTTTTTGTTTAGGTTATGAGGATAAAAGACATTTCAAGCTGTTACTCCCGTATTGTTCAGGTTAGCATAAGCACTGCTGCCACTGATATGTTTAAAACGCAGAACAGTTTTACTTACCGAGCACACAAAGCAGGTGTCATGCCAGGTGTGGCCCAGGGCTTCAAGAAATTTGTCACCAGCTTCAATGGGAAATTCACAGCCATGGCACATGGTACCAAAGAGGGAATAGTAATCTGTACCATACAAAAATAGTTTTATAGTATGAAGCATTAGTGGGAAACTGAGACTTGCAAATCATTTTGTTTTTCAATAGATGGCACTGTGTTTTGCCTTTGACCTGCCAAGTTTCATAACGTCAGGAACAAACCTTCAGGGGATGGGTACACTAAGTTGGGAGTTCCTAGGCTGATAGACATGGAAAGTCTTTCTAACTCATAGCCTGATTCTTTTTGCAGATTCCTTTTCCTTCCACAAAAGGCCAGCACAAGATCTATGGACTACTTGGGACCCATGCAAGTGTTATTTTGAGACTTGACCTGGTCCATGCTCACCCTCCACAGGGAGTAAGTCTTCCTTTGAAGGGAATATCTTTAATCTACACTCAGGTATAAAGGTAGTTGCCTTGTTTAGCTTTGTTACTGCTTAGTATCATAAAGTTTTCTGGTTTTCCTTTTGAGGCATCAGCAGTAAGAGAGACAATTTAAAGCAGGTGTTGGCAACCCCCCACACATGCCAGAGTAGCACGCAAAGGCATTTTGCTTGGCACATGTGCCTTGGGGTGGAAGGTGAGAGAGCTGCGAGGGACCCCATCTTTGTTGTGGCAGTGCAAATCCAGCTCCTTCCCCACTGTCCGCTGGGAGGCATGTGTGCACCCACTCCCACCAATGACCTGGACCGCCGCTCCCCAGACCCCAGTGCAACTGCTTGTAGCCTCGCTGCCACCTGCTGCAAGCAGCCTGGGCTCTGTGGCAGGCAGCAGGGGCCTGCCTAGAGCCAGGCCAGCTGTGATGGACAGCCAGGAAGCTGCAAGCAGCTGCGTCGGAGTCCATGGAACCCCAACCTGGGTTGCTGCTGGTGGCGGATGCTCGTGTGCCTTGGGGCAGATGGCTGCCACAGCAAGGATCAGGCCCCTCACAGCTCCCTTGCTATCTGCCTCTGGCATGCCAACATTTTACAAGAGGAAGTTGCAGGTGCTTTTGGCACTCTGCCCCAAAAATGTTTCTAACCCCTGATTTAAAGGCTTCAGTTCTTTTTCTCCTTCATGCCTTGGATACTGTGGCATAACAATTTTTTTCTCTGTTTTGTGTTTCACATAAGACTATCACAATGTGCCCTTCTGTTCAACCTCTTAATGCTGACAGACCAGTTAGAACACAATGCTTGGACATCCAGCATTTTAGGTGACTGTGAAGCTGACTGTTTAATCTAGGCATCTACACTTGAAAGCTGGACACTCTGTAGGCTAAAAGTACAACTTTTACATTTTCTAATAAAACCCTTAAAAAACTGGGAAGAAAGAAAGATAGGTAGGGCATGTACTCTGTGCCTCTCAGAAGCGTGCCATGGGCTCCTTAACCACATTAATAGAGAGGGCATGTGAAGGGGAATTGCCACTTTCCAGTGGATGAAGTTCCCTCAAATTTATATCTTATTAGAAAGCTGGCACCTGTACAAGAGATGACTGCCACCAGTGCCATGCATTATGAACATATGCATGGCATATGTTAGCAAGTTAATACGTTAAGTCAACTTGTACAAGCAACCTTCTGACCCAGAAACAAGCATACTACAAGGATACTATGTATGGAAAATGTATAATTTGTCATAATTTTCCATGCACAGAATCTAATTATTGACTTAGGGCGATCTTAAATTCTTTGTTCAAGCCCCTGTTCAAAGCATGATTGTCACTACCTAACCCATCCTCAGCCAGGTGTCTGTTCAACATGCTCTTGAAAATTTCCAACAATGGTGATTTCACAACTTCTCTAGGTCACCTGTTCCAATACTTGGCCACCCTCATAGTCAAAAAGTTCTTCCTACTCTCCAGCTAAACTTCCTCTGCTGCAGATTGAGAGGCCATTGCTTCTACTCCTGGCCCTAGGGCCACAGAGAAAAACCTATCTCCATCCTGTCTATAATTCATCTTCAATTATTGGAAGACCGTTATCAAATCCCTTCTTGGTGTTCTCTTTTCTAGACCCAATAATCTGAGATCTTTCAGCCTTTCCTCATAGTCTTGCTCTCTCCTGGACTCTTTCCAATCTACCCTTATCTTTTTTGAAGTGTAGGGCCCAAAACTGGACACTCCTAGTTAGGCCTCACCAGTGCCAAATAAAGGGGAAGAATCACTTCCCTTGAATTGCAAGTGACTTCTTTTGATGCAACCCAGGGTACTGTTGTTTTTTGGCAACAAGAGTACTGCAAGAGTACTGTTGACTCATTTTCAGCTTATGACCTACTGTAACCCCCAGGTCCTTCTCTGTAGTACTGCAGCCTACCCAGTCATTTTTCAGTTTTTATTTGTGCATGAAAATATTTTGTCTCAGGTGCAGGTCTTTGCACGTGTCCTTGCTGAATCTCATCTGATTGATTGTGGACCATTTTTCCAGTCTATGCAGGTCATTCTGGATCCTAGCCCTGCTATCCAGTGTGTGCACAGCAGTACCCAACTTGGTGTCATAAGAAAATTTGCTAAGTATGCTTTCAATTCTATCATCGAAATCATTAATGGTGGTGTTGAACAATACCAAACCTAGGACAAATCCCTGGGGAACCCCACTTGATGACTCCTCTGAATTACAAATTGAGCCACTGATAACTACTCCCTGAGCAGAATGATCCAATCAGTTAGTGGCATCTGATCCAACAAGTTCTCCAGAAGAATAGCTAATGGCTCTGCAATTACCTCAGCCAATTATTCCAGTATGCTAGGGTGCATCCTATCTGACTTGAAAGCATCTAACATTCCTAAGTAATCCCTAAACTGTTTTTCTACTACTCTAGACTGTTTGTCTCCCTATCTCTATCCTTATCTCTGTTCGCAAATACACTGGTCATTTGGTAGCTGCCCCTATATATGAAGGATGACATAAAAAAGGCATTAAATACTTCAGCTTTCTCTGCATCATTTATAACTAGATTACCTTCTGCATTCCATAAGGAAACTATAGTTTCTTTGCTCTTCCTTTTACTTTTCACATACTTGTAGGATCCCTTTTTATTGCCTCTTATGTTCCTTGAAAGTTGCATCTCAAATCATGACTTGGGCTTCCTAATCATCTCCCTACATGCCTGTGCACTTGTCTTATATTCTTCCTTAGTACTACGGCCAGGTTTCTACTTCTTATAGGATTTCTTTTTTGAGTTTCAACTGGTTAAAGAGATTGCTGAGTAATCAGTCTGGTGTACTGTTGTGACAAAAATGGGAAGGGCGTTGAGGTAGCTTGTTCCTGTGTCCTTAAAAAGGCCACCTTAATGTCTAGCTTCCTTAAAGTATAGGTCAGAGACATAGTGAACTCATTCAGCACCCAGGTCAGTTGGTGGGAGTATGCTAAGCCTTGTAGATGGAGGAATGCAGGGAAGGGAATCTTACATGCCTAGGCTGCTACTGCTGCCACTGTTTCTGCAGTAGCAGTTTGGACTCTGGCAGCAGCAGCACCATGGCATGGGCACTCTGGGAGCTGCGTCTGGAAGTTTAGCAGCAGGGAGTGGCAATTAATAGGGCTGTGCAAAACTTCAGTCGGTGATTAGATTTGGAAAGATTTGATGATTCAGACATAGACACAACTTTAAATGTTTTTTCTATATAACACAAGGAACGAGGTGGCTCATGAATGCTGAGATGCTGGGGGCAGATGGAGTGTCCCATGGGAGCACGGGGAGGTCCCCAGAGCACTTGGCAGTGGATCCAGAAGTGGACCAGAAACACTTCCAGTCCACTTCCTGGTCCATGGGGGAACATACAAGGGACCCCACCCCAGCTTGGTGACTGGTGCCTTCTGGGTGTGGGGGGATACCTGGGGTCACCCTGTGGCCAACTGCCGATTTACTGATTGCCAGGGGGTGTAGAGGGACCCCCTGTGCACTCATCAGCAGTCCTGGAAGTGGCACAGAGTACTTCCAAGTTTGCTGCAGAGCAGGCAGCCCCCCCACCCCATTGCTCCTGTGGGACGCTCCATCTGCCCCACCATCTCAGCGTTCATGAGCCATTTAAAGCTGTGTCTATGGCCAAATCACTGATTCTCTGAATCAGGATTGAATCTTCAGAATCACCAGATTCAGATTTGGCCAAATCGAATCATGACAGTGATCCGAATGAAATCATTATCCCCAATTTGGGCCAAATCTTAATCTGAATAAAATACTGCACACCCCTAACAATTAATGCTGCCACCATTCCCCTGCCACCAGATTTCTGGATCTTGGGGAACCCCATGGGCTGGATGACATAGTTCCTTGGGCCAGGGGTTAAGCACCTCTGGGCTACACTGAATAGTTAACAAGGGCTAGTTGGAAAATATCTGTCAAAGTGAAGGAGAGAAAAACAAATACCTGGATAGATATATATTTTTAAAAACCCTAGCAGCAATCTTAGCTACGAATTTCCAGGAATTAATTGTTGTTTTTTAATAGCTCACCTGTTTCACAGTACGGATCCCCATCTTCCAAATGAAAGACATTATTGCGGATGGGATTATGACAGGCCACACACACAAAACAGGAAACATGCCAAGTTTGTTTCAAAGCATTGATGACTTCCTGTTGGTGGTTAAAAAATAGACATTAATAAGGTAACCTTGCTGCAATGAGTGAATTGGGATAATCATGTTCTGAACTTGGTGTTTTGCTTATCAAAATACTTTGGTTTTGTACTCTCCTGTACAAGCTGACTCTAGAATCAATGAACATTTACACATCTTGGTATGTGTGTCTCTATCTGTGAGTAAGGACTGGCTGAAAATTCTTTGGGTGACATGTGGGGAGCTGAAATCTAACGGTACCAGTTCTCTTTGCAATAGGTTTCCATCTGTGGCAGTAAGCAGATGCTGGGGAAGTTTGTCACTTACTCATATTGAGCAGTACACACCTCTGAAAGCAACCCCACTGATTTCAGACAGTATGTCTCAAATTTCACAAAGTCTGGGAATAATTAATCAGAACATGTTAAAGAATTATGACCATGTTGTTCTGTTTTGAAAGACGATATAATACTGAATGGGACTTAAGGCCTGCAGTGCCAAGGCCACAAGTTTGCACTTTGAGATGAAAAGAATTTTTCTACCCAATTTGGTTGGGAATATTTCACTGCCCCTCAAGGCCAGCCAAAACATACATCCCACAGTGTCCAGCAAAATGTGATCATTTCTCCTTGTTTTACATTTTTCTCTTTAAATTCTGTAAGAATCTGCCAATTAAAGCTCTTTTCCTAAGAACATCTAAGAACTAGGAGAAAAAGCTGAACTCTGGAAAGAGAAAATTACAGATTCTCTTCTTCAATAATGCCAGAGATAAAAAAAGGGCAGACGGATATTGGCATGGATAGAACTGTATACCCTACAGTCTTATTTACATAATGTCAGCTTTAATGGAGCTAAACTAGTTACAGAAGAAGCAAAATTAGCTATAGAAAGGGCATCTAAATTCTGACAGGACCATGGTAAACATCCTGCAATATACATATATGTCCCATCTAAATACCTTCTCTCTCTCTCTCTCCACACACCTATACATACATACATATATGTGTGTGTATTTAGATGAGATATATATGTATATTACAGGATGTTTAACTACCACTGTTGAATAATTCTGTGCCTATATATATATTCTACAATCCCAGATTAACATAGCTGATGTACCAAGGCCACCTTAATGTCCATATATATGGGCACAGAATTATTCAACAGTGGTAGTACTGGTAGTACCATGGTTAAACATCGTGTGTGTGTGTGTGAGAGAGAGAGAGAGAGAGAGAGAGAGAGAGAGAGAGATTGTGGTTCCCTACTTCTGCATCTTAACCCAATGTATTGTAAATGGAAAAGATCTTCAATGGACTTGCTACTGAAAAAGAACAAAATGTAATGATCTGTAATAAAGTTTTTCAGGCAGGCAAATATTTTCCATTACACATAGAGAAACATGTTGTCATTAATATTCACCATAATTTTATGTAAGCCATGCATGGCACTGATAACTTACTCCAAGTATCTTCCTCTGGCATCGAGAACACTCAGGAGCAAAGAACTTTTCATAACAGACCTCACAGTAGAGGGCCCCTTTCTCTTCCACAAACCCAATATAAGCCATGGAGGTTTTGCAGTGGGCACAATTAAACTCCTCTGGATGCCATGATTTTCCCAAAGCCACCAAAAAAGGTCCTCTGGTTAAAACAGAACAGACTAGTTTAGACAATGTTATGCCACTGTAGTGACAGCAATGGGAAGTTTAAATAACTGATTTATGTAAATCACTGCTAATGACTTTGTAATATGAATTACAAACCTTTATCAATCAATATCTTTTGCACTGTTGAATAATTCTGTGCCCATTTTAACACATTTCAAATTATGCCTAAAATGATTTTTGGTCATAATGTGTGCTAGTGGCTTTTTGTTACACTGCATTTCAGAGTTTTATTTTTGAACACTATAAAACACAGTGCTAGAGTGCTGGTCATTGTTCAGGAAGAAAAAAATGTCTCTTTGCATTCCAAACTATTTCCATCCATTGCAAAAAAAGAAAGATACTTAATTTAATTATACTTTCCTTCAGTGTACATTTGTATCAAGGTTACTAATGTTAAAATAGATTTAGCTCCATTAAGACCTAATAAGATCAGTTCCCCTGGAGAAAAAGAAAAATTCAATAGAGGTTTTCATGCAGCAAGTTTGTTACAGGGACTAACCATACCAGGTGAGACATGGCAGTTTTCTACCATCATCAAAAGTTAGGCAAGTATATTCCACACCCAGAATAAAAGAAAAAGTCAAGCTATCATAATTTATTTAATATATGCAAAATGCTGAAGCTTCTAAAACACTAATTTTGGTACATCAACTGTGTTAATCTGGGATTATAGAATCATAGAAATTAAGGGCTGGAAGGGACCTTGAAAGATCATAGTCCAATCCCCCTGCTCTAGGCAGGAATATTGCTGAGATCAAATGATCCCAGCAAGTCTGGTTTTCTCTGTTTAAAAATCCAAACTTCTTTGATTAAAACTCCCTAAAATCCCCATTTTTCTGTGGTTAAAATGAAACACCACTACATATATACGTATCAGTTGGACATAATGCTTTATTGATATATTTACAATTTTAAAGCAGACTGCTGGTGCCCTTCACTCCTGCCCCTCTGCCCCTCACCCACAGTCTCCCAGTGTGTGGGACAGGGAGGGGTGGGTGGAGTAAGGCAGAGATGTGTGAGGTAGCAGGGGTGCCCCCCCAAGATTTGTGCACCCATAGCAGGGTTTAGGGCTACAGCCTGGCTAAACTGGCATGGGCAGGAGCCACCTCCATGGCCCAGCTGGGGGGACCTGGTGCAGGAAGACAGGGTGGGGCAGCAAGTCTTGTTGCCACTGCCACCAGGAACCCTACACCAGCCAGGCTACCAGCAGCACATGGAATAACAGACTAAGGGGGTACGACTGCACTGCCCTCACCTCTTCCCACTGCCAGCTGCTCACATGCTGGGCTGCAGCTCTATCCTGCTACCATGGCCTGGCCACTGCTGCCACTCCCCTTAGGCCAACTGCACTGCTCCCCACCCCAGCCCACTTCACCTCCACGGTAGAGCCACAGCTGAGTGAGTGAGCAGCTGGCAATGGGAGGAGGTGAGGGCAGTGCCTTCCCCCTGGTCTGTTACTTAGTGCATTGCTGTTGGCACAGCTTGTGCAGGGGTCCCAGTGGTGGTGGCAGCAGCAACAAGTCCCACTACCCTGCTCCATCCTCCCCTGCTGGGCCATAGAGGTGACTCCTACCTGTACTTGTCCAGCTGGGCTGCAGTCCTGTGCCCACTGTGGGAGCAGAAATTTGCAGGGCACTTGCCCCACAATACCCTGCCCTACCCCCCCAAAGATTTACCTGTGGGGAGCTGTGGGAGCTGCTCTCCACCATGCTGCCTAACTGCTACAAGCACATGTGCATGTGTACATGAATGTGGTGTCCCCTACCTGTGGTCACACTCCTCCTGCTCCCCCCAGCCCCAAGCAGCCCCCTTCAGGCTGGAAGAGTTCCAGCCTGCAAGGGGAAACCTATGGTTTCCCATGTTTTTCTCCTTTGAAGGAGAATATCCATGTTTTTCTGTGGCAAATGGAATACCTGGATCCATGGTTATCAGGCAATATGAATCAATCTAGTGCATTAGCATCCACCATATTACCAAATGAAAAAAGAAATAATGTAAGGACTCAGAACATTTCTGGAGTAAGACAGCAATTTTTTCTTACTACTAAAACAGCTGGAGAAGGGAAAGAGAAGGAGATGTATTTTTGCAATTAATTTCCAGGGAAAAGTGGGGTGAGGAGATTGGAGGTAGCCACAGGATTGGAAAGTAAGTGGGCAGAAGACAGTGGGAAATTTTACTGAAGGAAGGTGTGGATAATTCTTCTTTTCCACACCTATTTGTTAATTTGATGGAATACCTGCCTTAAAAAATAGGAGAGGACAGCAAAACAAAACAGGATAAAAACAAACTTAAAATTGCTCGGGTTTCATCTTGTAAGAAGAACAGAATTTATTTACAAAATAGTATCTGATCACATTTGACCACTGGCAAATGTAGTTAAACAGTTTTAAGAAAACTGTTCTTGTACCTTTGAGAAATCAGTCCAGAATTACTGTAGCCAAACTCCAGACTTCCTTGTGGATGCCTGAACAGTGCAAACACTGACTTAACTTGATACCCTTCAGCCTCTGTACAAGCACCTTTTTACATCAATGCCCTTTCAGTTATGTACAGATCAAACAATACAAGTCCTTATGTACAACAAAATGCGCTCTTCTCACAGTGTCAGCACAGGCTAATTTAATGGATTAATTAGCACAGGACTGACACTGAGGCAGTTCTCTTAGCTACAGTAGGATCATGTTTCTTGTCATCTGTACCAAAATAACAGGCCTGAATAGCTGCAAAGTGGAAGGAAAGTACTCTAGTAAAGGGAAAGGAAGGACTTTTTACAACATCTTTTACATTTAGCTCCCCACAACTTACAGTTTAACATTTTGAGGCTAGCTTTTCAAGACAGCATGTTGGAATACCGGTGGAGAGGAAATGGTATAACACTGTATCTAAGCACTTTTCCTTTCCAACAGTTCCAAGTCAAATGTGGTAGCAATATCTCCTAGGATCAAAGCTGCATGCCTGCACTCACATGTTCACAAACGTGCAACTGCTTAAATTGTGCAAATGCTTAAACATGTAAGCCTGAGTCAAAAACTTAATCACATCCACAATTTCAAGAAGCAATCACATTCAGCTAAGTTGCCATGTGGACTGTATCATGATACCAAACCAAGAATGTAACTTAGTGGTAAGAAAATTGGAAATATCTAAATCTGCTCACTTGGTAAAAACACTTCATATTTAACTAAATAGAGCACTTAAAAAAAGAAAAAAAAAAAAAAGCAGGTTAGGACCAATTTTCTCCTTTTTCAGTCACAGGCAGACTATGACATGCAATTTTTATATGAGAAAAATGGCATTTCTAATATTTACCTGTTGCACCATTAAAATAATTCAACTACATGAAGTTATCTTAAAAAATAAATCACCTATCATGCACACATACACAGAACTACATTCCTAATAGAGACCCTGGGAACACAAATTTGGGTTTCAAAGTGCCAGCCAGTTCCATATTTCAGCATTCAGAGACTTACTGAGTTTCACAAACTTTTAGGAACTATCAGTTACCAGTCTTTCAGATCCTCATTACAGATATTTCATAGAACACAGTTTGACTTTGGTTTCAATACTGCCACCAAAAGAAAGAAAAGTGAAGTAAAGTGAAACTCTAGGAAAACTTTGAAGCCTTTAGATTATTAGCATATGAATAATTAAGGCTATATTAAAAAGTTGTAAGATGTGTTTAAGAAATTTTTCTTTGGCTCAACAGGCCTGGGTTATTCTACGCCTTAGTGTAAAGTAACCCACTCTACAGTGCATTTTGGCTGCAAAACAGGTGTACAATGGAATGTCACTTGATCCTGATCCTACCTTTTCATAGGTAATACTACCATTAAGGGCATGAACTGTAATTATGCTAAAACTTGAACTCCAAAACCTAGCCTTGTCTTCCGAACCACTGTTATATAGAAGTAGCAAGCCAGTTTAGTACATTGATTAATGTACTGTCAGTTGATCATCAAATGAAATCATTCTTGTTTTTAATAACTGTGCTTGCATTTACAAGATATAAAAATGTAACCTATGGAAAGGACTGGGATAATTTGAAGCAATATAAAAATAGACTACTGAAAGGCAGATAAGTCATCATATGAGACACTATTCTCTTTACATGCATAACATGTAGACTTCTTTTAGAAAAGAAGCAGTAGTAATCTTAAAATTGAATACGGTATGCAAATTTTACTGCAGCTGTCATTTTTATTTGTGTTCAAAAGGTTGTTCAATCCAATATTATAGGCATAAATTCTCGTATAAGAGTTTATACGATTTATGTAGGAAATAGTTAGAATTAATGGGAAAACGAATCAGCATGCAGGTCCTCTAACATTTCTAAGTGTTCATTAACGATATGCCAGCAATTCTAGAGCAAATGACAGAATTGTAGGTACTGTTAGTCAGGACATCACACTTTTTGAACATATGGACCACATACTCCCCTGTTCACAATTAGGCAGCCCCCCTCCCACCTCATGGAGTGATAAAAAGCATCTATGTAGTAACAATAATAGCTGATTTTACGGAAGTGTGCGTGCGCATGTGTGCACGTGTGCATGTGATTTAAAGCCTAGGCTTTCTGATCATATACCAGAGCCTCACTCAGTTAGATGCTGCAAACACAAAGAAAGACAGTGCCTCCACCAAGGAGCTTACAATCTAGAGTAATAAAGGGAGCAAATATTTAGTATATTTAGATCCATTTAAAGTTTACATTGGAATGACTGCATGGCTACATTTGGAATTTAGATCATACCATCAATATCTTGATATTTAATTGAAATAACAGAAAAATTTAAATTAAATCTTTCCAATATATCTTCTCTCAGATCAGTTACCAGTCAGAAGTCTAAAGTTAACCTAATGTTAATTGACCTGATAGGGAACTATCATAATGAAAATCTAATGAAGGCAGAAAAAAGCTGAGTTCAATTCAGCTGTGTATATCGTGTGGCTACAGAGTTGGCTCAGTTTGTATGACTTGGATTGCAAAACATGGCTGCTATGCTGTAATAAAGTTGATTGCTTACTATGTTTGGAAACATTAATGCATGTAATACACGTATGGTAATTTTTACGAAAAGTGAATCTTAAGAACAGTTTCCAATTCTGATCAAGGCAGCTTGTTTTCTCAACTGCAGGGAAAATTATCGTGCATTGCCAATTCCATTCTCTTTTATAGCTGAAAAAGGTTAATAAACGTTACAGAACACAAAAGGAAATGTTACCATAATTTATTTTGCTATGAGATAACGAACCTGAACAATCCAGGTATGCCATGTCTGCTTTTCTCTGTTTTTATACTTTAAAAAAAATTGACCATGAGAACAAAAGATGATTCAAAAATATATTTCCAAACTACAACAAAGCTGTGAGGAGATGCATCTTTTCCCAAAAGACAGGGAACTAAGCATCTGGAATGATCACCCAGTCATAAAATGCATTCACAATCCCTTTGATGTGCGGTCCAAAAACTACTTGTCAGAAGTCACTGGCTATGCTGTATACGCAGGACACCCTTCCTTTTGGATTTCTGATGAAACAAGGAGAGCACTGTTGTACAATGGGATGTATTTAGCACAATCTCAGTCACAGAATATTTATCTAATTTAACTTCAGTCAACTTTTAAACTTTTTTAGGTAAGTCGAAGTCATGGGACACTAATATCCTTGGATGAAGGACAACCTTGGATGATGATGGCATGGATACTGAGATCACGCATGTCAGGATACAAAGTTGTAATACAGTGTTAGCTATGATTAAAACTGTTTTTTTTTTTTAAAATGTATGATTGGGACTAGAAGATTTCCTCCTTTTTTTTCCACTTACCCACTCTTGCTTAAAGTATACTTTGTTATTGCTTATATGATTTCCGTATTATCTATTTGCCTTTCAATCTATTAACTCCTAAGTGACTGGACTGGAAATTGTGATTTACTCAAAGCTGGCTTA
Organism: Crocodylus siamensis; assembly: GCF_052110815.1. NCBI lineage: Eukaryota > Metazoa > Chordata > Crocodylia > Crocodylidae > Crocodylus > Crocodylus siamensis. Next base: position 151,419,951 of record NC_143396.1, on the reverse strand, counting down.
GTTGTTTTAGGTTTTATTTTTTTTGCTTCCTGGCCAACACTTCCATTCATTAAAACAGGTTCTAAAATTGCTCATGACTATTGAGAGAGAATAGTGGCCTCTACACTTGCTACCTGTATTACCAGTTTCAGACTCAATCTGTTAGGTAAATCATACATGAAAATGGTGTGCTGTTTAAATGAAATGGAGCCTTAATGCGTATTATGAAGTAATAATAAACAACGGAACAAAGCTAGTCTTTCAAAATGAATTTGGCATAAGATGTTCATTGATGGATACAAACCTAATGACCTGATCACACTGGGCACACATCGGGGTACGCTTTCCTGCTGGAATATGCTCTGCTCTTTGAATTAAAGTGTCCTGCTCTGTTAGCTGAGGTTGCATTAAAGACTTAGTACTTGCTGCAGCAGCTCCAGATGGTGCAATACTGTTTGATGTCCATCCTTGTGCTGGAAAACAATGTACAAAAATATATCTCATTAGCTTCAAGGAAGTACAGTAATAAGTATGTTCAGTGTTTGGTTAATGTACATATACGCTGTTTACAGACGTAAAAAAGAAAATCGGGCTTTACTTTAAACTCGATGTGCTCCTGCACCAAGCCTGGCATACGACCAAAACAGGTACTGCGTTAGTTATACCCAGCTCACCCAATGTCTGTGTACACTGAGTACTTTAGTGAGGATTTTTTGGGTGCTTTTAGCTAACAGGCAGTCGAATCAACTTTAGATCAGAGCCAAAAAGTGCTGCAAATGTCCCTGATCTATGTAGATACTGCAGAACCAGGTTGAACTAATGTGGTGTTTCCCCCCAGTAAAGAGCTTTTTTTTTTAAACTTCTGTAAGCAACCATAAATTATATGTAGTATGTAGATTATTCAGGAAGAAGAGCAGTATGGTACAATGATTTGAGATTTATATTTCCACCCAACATGGCTGATAAATGCCCACTAAAGGCACACCAAAAGCCCCCTACATATCTTCTGAAATTTCTGCAAAAAGGTATTAAATGGTTTTCAGTCAACTGGGAGAAAGGAGTGTACAGAAATGGATATAAAAAAGAACAAAGATGACAGACCATACAGCACAATGATCTCACCATGCTTTGAATGGGTTAGGCTAAAATGGGAAATATGTAATATTTTTGGGGCTATTTCCATGGTGCCTTAAATAGAACATGTGGCAGAGTTAAGCCCACCCAGGGTCTCCCACCATCTCAGTGTGGTTTCCATCAGCCAACAATTAGGTGATCATTGATTGGATTGGGACCACGCCACAGCTGATTGAGCACCAGTGGTGGACTGTCCGTAATGCTTGCAACTTGCTGGTGCGGGGGGAGCTGGGATTATGATCCCAGGTTCCCCCCTGCACTGGCAAGTAGCACGCAATTGGGATCTGATCCTTGATCCGAAAGAGCATGTCCTACCAGCACACGTGGCATGCCAGGAAGTGCTACCACTGGGAGCAGGGATTGGATCCCATTGGGCACCTATACACAGCAGCGAGGTTGCTCTGATGCACTGTAATTAAAATCCATTGGAGCAGACTCAATTAATCAAGTCTGCTGGAACGTGGTAATTACTGTACTCCAGCATCTCTTGCATCAGCATCCCCATGTTTAAAAATGGCGGCAGGGGCACTTTATCTAAAGCTCAGTGAATGAGCTTTAGATAAAGTGCCCCGCCACCATTTTTAAGCGCAGGGACACTAATACACGAGACGCTCCAGGCGCTTTAATTAGAGCAGCTCTTTGAGTCACACTAATTAAAGTACTCACTCCCCCCCCCCATTGTGCCTTTAAATGAATGGCTGTCAGTGGCCTTAATTAGTTTCAAGTCTTCAATACTTTGTTCAGGCAACATCGATCAATGTGATCTGGGTCTTGTTCCATCAGGTGGCTAGATAGTGAATCTGAAGTTTGATTTAATTACTTGAAATATGTTGAATTACTTGGTAAGGAACTCTACAGACTAGGTCTCTCCCAAGAGACACAATAATCTCAATCAAATGAAATAACCAGTTCTTTAGGGTTTGTCTATATTAGTAAATAGGCTACAGCAGATGTTCTTAAAATGAAAAAGGACTGCCCACACAGAGGCAGTGCAGAGTAGCTACTGTGCATAAATTCACACACTTATTTCCCAATAGATTCCCATATAGACAAGCCTTTAATCTCATTTTTCTCATCAATGGAATGAAAAAACAACCGTACGCATTCCTGAATAACTAGTCACTGAAATATAAAGTTAATGAGTTTTCAAAATGGTCTAAAAATGCATTTTTTATTACTTGAAAGAAATTAAAAGGTGACATTAATTAAATCAAGTAAGAACAAACATGAAAAGTACATTATAAAGCCATATCCACTAGTCACCCAATATGATTTGCTAAACTGTTTTCTGTTGTAAGAATACTTAGAAGCAAAAGAGAGTCAATTCCTAGAATGTGAAGTAAAAGTGAGAGGAGGGAGGAACAACACTTTAGAGTCAGAGAACTGCATCATCCAGCAATGACATGAACCTGGCCTCCTTCGGCATTGCTTAACCACTCTCAGGAATTTACACCAGAATTCAGTTGATAAAGATAAATTTTCAGAAGGATTCCTGTACGTTTAACTGAGCAATCACTTCAAGAGCTCCAGAAGTTATATTGCCTGTATGTCTATGTATTAAAAACTTCAAATTTAGATACTGCATTGCTTTTGATCTCAACAGTATGAAAACGCACACTCAGAGGTGTGAGATGATCACTTTGAAGTTGTGTTAACAAATCACTCAAATGCTATACAACACTTGGGCTCATATACCAAAGGACATTCACAGCTAAACACCTTGAGCAAAAGTGCAGTAGATCAAAAAAGTCAACTTTCTCCCCACCACCCCTTGAATAGACATAGCCTAAAATACCAAATACCAGTGCCATATAAAATAGATGTGCTTCACACAGAAGAGGAAACCATGACTAATGGGTCTTAATAAAGATGCAGGATTTTTTTTTTTTGTCAGTCATTTTAATTTCATTACCACTGAGAAGCACCAGTATGTGGAAAAGCTTAATATTCTGTATTAAGCTTCCTCAAGTGCTTCCCTCTTGGTTTTCTTAGCTATAGATTCTTTAGCTCTTTTATATCCTAAACTAGCCTATGAATCAGTATGACATTGGAGACAGAATCTTTCCTGCCAACCTGTTAGGGAGAAGGTTGGGGGGGGGGGGAAGAGAGCGCGAGAGAGAGCTCTTTCTTTCTTTTTCCAGCCAGCAGTGGGCTTCACATTTTGTCCCCAAATAGTAGATGGGGATTGAAGTGAAAATTTGAACAGGATTACAGAAAAAACAAGTATTGGCATATTGTACACAGATATCAGTCATTTTTTACTTATTTAATCTGTTAGATAGCTATGCCTAAATTACTATATTTTAAAAAGGAAAGAAGTCCTAAATAAAGGCTTTCAACTCTACTTCCATAATGATCTGTGCTACAAGTTGTCATCCACGACTCTCCAAGGTACCCTACGATTTCCCAAAAGTTTTACATTTAAGTATTTCCTAACTTTTAATTCTTTGCTGAGGACTTTTACCTGGAAACATTGGGGGAAGCTAAGTCTAGGTTTAAAGTAACAAAGCATGCTTATCTCCTTGGTTCTAATGAAGCCTAGATATAGAATCCTGCAGTGATTTAGTCAAAGAGAAAAGGAGACAAAGAGCTGGGTATAAAACTAACAATTTACTGAGAAGAAAAATCAAAGCAAGAAAACTGGAATATGAAACACAAAGAAGATACTGTTGCTAAAGGAAGGAGGAAACAAACAACTTTCTGTTTCACTCCCATTCTTGCTATTATTAGATGCACCTTGGTAACACACAAGCTATGACAAGGTATGTTTTTGGAAGTAGTTACTCTTCAATGTTAGGAATCTGTGCGAGAGAGAGCGAGCGAGCTACGAACTGACAAAAAGTGGTACACAATCAGATACGGGAAAAAATAAATCATTGGCTTTGGGCTCTATCTTTAGTGAAGCAGTACTCAGCCCTACTACCTGGAGAGCCACTCAAGCATGAGTTAAGCGAAAGAGTGACACCCTGAGATTTGTATCGTACATATGTATGTATTCATGCATGTATCTATTGTATTTATTTATATTTGCATTGTGAAGACAAAGTGCCCTGACACAAGGTCATTACATGTGGACGTAGTTTTGTCAAGACATTTTAATGTGGCTAATTTCTGCAGTCCCTGGATCCCTCTAATAATCTCCTCTCATATTCTACAACAGCCTCGAGACAAAGGGAGGGTTTTTCCTTTCTCTGACCTGGTAGACAGGTATGCTAAGCAAACCTCTAGACTGCAAGAACTGCACATAGTTTTAGAGTCAAAAGGTGGTGACCACTATTTGTGTCTTTAGGTGGCAAATGGCTCTCACTTATGTGAAAACACATTGTGATACCACAGCGATATTACAAGAAAGCTGAACAGAAGTAGTACTAACTCTAAAAGGGAGGTAATGCAATCTGCTCCACTGAACAAAAAACTATGCACACATGTGGGAGATAAAGGAATACACCCAAATTAGAAATCTTTTTTTGGCATTGGTGATCTTGTACCACAGTATTTTCTGGTTATTAATCAATAATGTGGCTTCGTTACCTACTTTGCTTTCTCCCTCCCCATCTGAAGAACAATGCAGTCGCACACATTTTCTAATTAACTGTAAAGCTGGACAAACCAAGAAGAGCCAGGGCACTTGGAGATAAAGGCTGACATCATTTTGGATCCTTTCTAGCCTCTTGAAGCAGTAAAAGTGTATCCATTTGTCAGCTTTTTTCACATGAGGGCATTACTGTTTTTTGCGTAGAATGCAATTAGAGCAAGAGCAGGACAGATGACAGTTGGTGATTTTTTTTAACAATGCGATATCTTTAACAAAAATTACTTCTTACTCCTTGATCACTTGAACCTTCAGTACTGTTGGGAATTGGCTATCTTGAGAAAGCTAACCCCGAGGCACTTAGTTCGACCAAGTCACTTTTTCTATTATGTTCATCTTAGATTATTAATGCCAGTGGAGACTGTAAATAAGGGCAGAGAAAAGACAGGTGTGTGAGTTCGGCGGGGGAGAAAAGGAGGGAGGTGAACGAGGGGGAGAAGGGGGGATGGAGACTTACTGGAAATATGAAAGAAAAATATTTTGATTAATGGTGCTTTCCATTTCTCTCCTCATATTTTGCCTTATAATTTTCAGGTATCAGCTAGGGAGAAGACACATGCACACTAAAATCTAATCTCTTTGAACAGTTTCTTTCACAAATCAAATTCCAGAACAGCTTCTGATATACCGCTAATGGATGTTTGAGTTACCTGTTGAATACCAATGCCAATTCAAACACATTTGTTAACTCTGTTTTCCTTGTGTATTTAAGACAAGCCATTTGATTTGATATGTTAAACTTCATGCACTAGCACAAACACCTCTTGACTTTATCTTACTGCCCTGAATAGTCAATATGGAGTCTTTTAAGGGGTATGAAGTAAATTTTAAAACTTATACGGGATCAGAAGCAGGATTTTTACATATAAAAGGAAATCAATAAAAAATATGGTACATCATACCCAAGTTATTTAAATCTTTGAAGGAGAGAAATATTTTTATTTCTAAAGAGTACCATCAATTCTGGAAACAATTATTGTTTGAAAATAATCTTATGTTAATCATAATCTTTAACATACAGACAAAAAGTTCACTTAAAGTAAAATAAAATACAATGTAGAACACTTGAGTGTTCAAGCCATAATCCAAACAAAAGAAATGGGGGCATACAATGGAAAAGCAGTTGCTCTGTTCTTCATTTTTCAGCAACGCGAGAGGAAGAGAAAGAACAGCAGCCTGGTTCCATTGAAAGTAATAGCAAAATATCCTTTGGGCATCAATAAGAGTAGGGTTTGGCTTCTAGCTATGATACAAGTCGAAAAACTAATATTTTATCTTGGATCCAGCAATACCAAATCCTAGTCTTCCCCCAAAGGAATCTGCAGGGATGCAGAGTCCCTGCCAGCAGGTCCTATTGCAGGATCAAGGTCTAAGTATAATGTTTTAAGGGAATTTAAAATCATAGTTCAGAAATTCCCATCACTCTTTCAGTGTCTAGTACTTTTTGTCTCTCCCTGTGGAGTGGATATCTAATGATAGAAGTCCTACCTAAGGATGCAAACTAAGACAGAAAAAAAATTGCTCTCCCACTCAAAATCACTGGAAAGCCAAATCTAATAATACTGTACCTTGGTAAATATTCCAATATGTGAAAGTGTTATGTTTTACTCTCCTTTACCTAACAGAAAGAAAATTTAAAGTGTTCAATTTGTATTACAAAGAACCTTATTTGGAGCCAGATCAAAAAACTTGGTACAGACCCTTTGAACTCACTCATCTCAAGAATTTCACAATGATAATACAAAATGTGTGTGTCAACCTCATAATTTTTCAAAGATTTCAAACTCTCTTTTTGGCCCTAGAGATCACCTTTCAATATACTATCATACACTTTTATAAAATCTCTCATGTCTTTGCTCACAGACCTATTAAAAGATCTGAATGCAAAGGAGAAAAGAAGCATCTCAGCCAAACCATGGCTGCCTCCCAAGGTAGTTGATACATTAACACAGCGATTCTAAGGGCTTTACCTAGTTTTTATCAAATGGATGAGACTGCAGTAACTTTCATCTATACTATGAAAGGATCATAAAACCCTCTGTATAATACTCAAATGACCTGGATGCAGCGCATGCAGGGATCCAGCTACCCTCATGACTTGGAGAAGATCTGTTGGACTGCATTTCATACTTCTAAAGGTTTTTCTTGCCCTTCACTGGTATTTTTACTAACCCGTAATTGAAGTTCTTGATTCTCATTGTGGGGGATAGCCTTTCTAAAATGAAAAACACTGCATACTAGGTTATGTTTGGCCCTCACTGTTTACTTTCATTACTTTCACAAAACTCCTTGGCATGACTAGTTTAATATTTAACTGGGTTTGAAGCAAGGTAAAGAACTGACTTTTTCTTTCTGAAAATCCCAATGTGACTTTGCCCTTGTTATTCTAACAATAGCATGTTCCAATGCTAAACACATGGATGACTACAAACACTAGTGAAAGATTTCTAAGACAAAGGGGAAAAGGCGGATATGTAGCATTGCCAAAGTCACTTTGACAGAGGTTCTCTGGTGCATAGCAACAATACAACAGTCTGAACTGTTTAACGCTCACTTAAACATAACATCAGACTTCATGTAATATCTATAAATAACAATGCTACTTTAACTGGTGGGAGTGCCAGGATTACATTTTAAAGTGTTGTAATCCAATGATTTATTTCCTACTATCAAACTACCAAATGATAAATGGAGAATATAAAAGTTCATATGTACAATTATCCGAGTCCTGGTAACATATGGTACAGTAAGAACTCTTTCAGTTCCTTTCCCTCAAACCCAAACAGATGGCCGGATAAAGCAAAGTGTCTGCTGCTTACTTGTTATGGTAAATGTAGACAACACCCTACCCTTATGAGCCCTGTGTGAAATTGCACAGGCTAAAAGGATGGAACTTCAAGATATTCAAGAGGAAAAAAAGGCTCTTTTTGGTTCATGCAAAATTTGTAGGCTGTAATCAAAGCTAAGAAAACCCCCACTGATGAAAGGCAGAACAGGAAGGATTAAACCATTATCATTTCTTCAAATGACTAAGAATGCTGGTATGTGCACCATGAAAAATCAGAACAGGTGCAACTGAGGCCCAATTTCAAGAACCTCTGCAACTTCAGGGGGTTAGTTTCCTGTGTTAGCAACTAGTCTTTCAACTCTAAGAAGTCAGATTAAATTGGCTGTAAAGTATCTTAATTAAAATGAGCATGGTGGTTTTGGCTGGGTTCAGTTTGTCTCCCTGTGATTTCTTACATCATATACCATCACAAATTTGGCACAACTGGTATTGGTTTTACTGAAAATGGGCCCTGGAATGAAAGACAGCATAGAGACTGCCATACTCCCCTGCACAATGGAGTCCAGGTCTGTTTTTCTAGAGCACTAAAACCCACTTTGCTCTTTCATGCAGAGAAGTTTTGTTTTCTAATGTGCTCAGCTTATATTTTTGATCTCAAGAGATAAATGACTATGCCAGTGTGACAACATTAATATATTGTTATTTAGAACATTATTATGTCTAAGCAATTAAAATGCATGCAACATATCTTTTTATTATGCTGATTAATGAAGTTGAATAATGATAAGGGTAATATTTTACAAATGTATTTCTTTTAATATAAGCACTGGTTATAATACTCTAATGCATGGCACTTTGTGCCTGCATACACCTTAAACAAGTGTAATACAATACCATTTTGACATGTTGTAAATGACTGCATATGGTGTAAGGGGAGAATTAGGCCTATTAACCAGTAATCCTCAACAGCTCTGTGATATTATTCAAATTTTAAAGAAACCACAGGAAGTGAATTTGATTTTCAAAATCACGTGGTAAAGTGGGTAGGCATTTAGGCAACTCATGTTCCAACTCATACAATTTCAACACTAAGTGCAAATAAGGTATTTGTGTTTGAGTGGCAATAGAAATGCATTGCTTCCATTTGAACATGCATGCAAGATAAGCTCAACCATGGATAATTTCACCCTTTCTCCCCACCAATACTGTGTCATAAGTAACTTGTCAAAGGTCATAGCAGATTAGTAGTGTTTCTGTTCAGGTGTTTTAATGAAGCACACTGTCTCCAGTAAGGACTTTGTATATTTTTGTGATGCATTCTGCAATATTCAAACTTTTTAAAATACATATTGTTTCTTGTCATGTTGGAAAGTTATAATTTCATACTCCAAGTAAATAGCTTAATTTTGAATGGCTGACACTTGCAAATTATATGACTCTGCCTGCACCATGGGTTTTGCTTGGCTAAGTCCAGGTTTGTATTAAGTTAACTTTTAAAGGAATACATTCTTGTGGTTTGCTGGCACATGGTAGTATAAACATTTAGATTAAGAGGGTGGAGAAAAAGTCCACAAACCAGGAAGCATTGGTGCTTTGGCCTGTCAGTCTTCCCACTCTATGCATAACTGGTTGGACAAGGCTTTATGTATATTTTAACTAAAGAAGACTAATGTTACACAATGGCCAGTTTCAATTAACTTATTTTCATGCGTGTAAAGAGCAAGAACTATTGGATTCAAAGACTCACTTAGCAGAGTTATCCCCAGGCCCTTTTCCCAATTCACTGCACAGTTCTCACTGTGCACAGGAGACTAATCCCTTTTAATTAAGTGCACCATTAACCATAACTTCCTGTTCCACAAGGGGAGTGGAGAGAGATGAAGTGAACTGATTTGTCACACTTATAAGTACAGAACAGTATAAACATAGCAGGGGCTAATGGTGTGGTAGATTATATTTTCCAGCATAAACCATTCCTAAAAACTGTAAGCCATTTGGTTAGCTACACGTCTGGAAAGGTTGTAGCATTAATAGACATGACAATGGAGAAAAACACAAGAGGAAAGAAGACAAGTCACCATGGTTGATTGCTGTATGGCTCTTAAGCAAAAATAATCTTGCTCCAAGGATTAATAGTTGCAGCATGATATCCCTTCATGGGCTCTCATCAGTAAGGACTGAACCCAGGTTCTCTAGATCTGTCCCTGTATTATAGGAGTTAATAGCAAAACTCCCATGGACCTCGAAGACAAGATTTTTCCCCGGGATTCTTAGCCAAAAGGCTATCATTCATTTAAACCTCTACCTGTGTTATAGTTGTTAAAAGGGAGAAGAGAGTCACTGTGTTAATATGGGTTATGCTGTCAACCATAGAACAGAAGGTCACAGCATGGCTAGTGGCTAGTTTAAATTTTCTCCCACGCTAGAATTTCTGCCTAAAGATGCCAAGGGAACAAACAAGAAGCAAAAAAGTCACAGAACATCTATGCTAAGAACAATTCCATATACAGAAAGTTTATGCTTAAAAATGTGCAAAGACAACTGTAAAAAATAAAATAATTTTTCAGACAAAGGCCTCTGGGGATCATTTCTTCTACACTTAAAGCCAACTTCCAAAGTACTCTCTTTGCTGAACAGAGCATGTGCTTAACACATGTTGCTGGCTCAGGATTAGGCAACTGACAGTTGTGGCTATTGAAGAATATGCTGACATTCCAATCTTGCTTCTATTGAAAAGGGATTGTATAACTTAGTAGCAAGCTGAAAAATAAGATGGGAATAAGATATGGTACAAATGGGGAAAACTAAATGAACGCACTCTGGTAGCTGTTCATTTAGCATTATAAACTTGGGAACTGCCTTTTGAACATTCCATCATAAACTTTCTGTATACCATTCTATTACACAACCACAAAGTCTAAGAAGCCAGAGGACTGCTGACTAAAATGAAATGGTCTTTCCCCAGAGGAAAAATTGATTTTTATTGCCTGCAGCTGTACCACCTCACTTCAGGCTCTGATCTTGTCTGAGCCCTCAAATGAAGCAGAATTGTGCCTGCTTGGATGAGAGACCACAAGAAGGCCACTTTAATTCAAGGGGAATGCCTACTTCCTTCTGAGTCAGCACCAACAGTGAATTCTACTAAATTCTGTGCGTGTTGTGTATGACAGAGAACTTCTGTAAGAAATGCTGACGAAAGTCCTGACCATTTATGATGACTGAGCACCCACTACACCTTCCGATGGATTAGTTTGTGCCCTGGCGAAAATCCAATTAGAGTAACTAAGATAATTCTACCTTTTTACACTGGCCCAGCAGATCCAATTTGATACAGTACTAGTCTTCATTTCCTTTCAAGATGCTATGGAGTGTAACTGTGTGTTGTGAAACAGCTGCTACATGTCACCAAACAAGTGGCTGCATGTCAGTGGTGCACAAAAGCAATATCTGTGCGTGTAGAATATGGAATTGTAATGCGCTTTGGGATTCTTCAGAGATGAATGGTGTTACATAAATGCAAGCTAACATTTAGCTACTGAATGGGACAAAAAAAACAATACACAGCAATGTAGTAAGGATTTTGATGAGCAACTGCTTTACAGGTTGACTCTTGTCTAAAAATGTCTCCCTTTGGTGGACATGGAAAAAATTAAAAGCTCATCAGTTAGAACTTATATCAGTGCTTATTCAACCTAACAGTAGCTACCATTTTATTTACTGCCTCAGCAGAAATAGTTGCAAGTAAATAGAACAAAAGAACAGTTATTTACCTTACCTGACTTAGTATAGCATTGTATATGCAACAATAAACTCTGCTGAGCGACCTTATTGGCACTTCACTAAGGTGGCTACACTCCTTTCAGCTTGGATGTGGACTTGTAAATAGGCTTCACAGAATTCTCATACAGATTTCACAAGTCAACAAGATCTTCAAAGAGGCAGCAGATGCTGCCTGAACTTTTATGGAATGAGCTTCAATGTGGTTAATGCACTGCCCTTACGCAGCTGGTGGCCCACAAAGAAAACCTCTGAGAGGATATAGCCTGACTTTTAACCTACTCCCTGCGAAGGCCAGACAGTCTAAACAAGTAAAGTTTAGCTTCTTCCAAGGCTGAGTTAGACTTGGGAAGAAAAATCAACATTCAAGTCCAGAAAAACCTTCCTGAGATTTTCAGGATGGGGAGGGGCTTTCAAGGGAGCTGAGAAATCTTACCTATAACTTGAATGGGAGTACTTGTTGATGCTACAGTAGGATTGGTGAGCGTGCCAAAGTAGAGAATGATGGTGAGAGTTCAACTTTATTTATAGTCACTATGAGACTGCTCTGCACAGAGACATTGTGGGGTTCAGGGCTCTAAACATCTGCATTACAGAAGCTGACATTAGAGTAACAGGTACTGAGGTTTGTAGTACTGTGGAGTCAGAAAACACAGAAGTATGTATGTACTGTGGTTTCAGACCAGCTTGGTGACCAGCTGGTGCTGAAGCACCAGCAGGACCTGACCTGGGCTGTAAACTATTCATTATCTGACGTACAGGTCTATTTCTTCATCATATAAATTGCATTCCTTCACAACCCTTTTTCATGAGTGGGCAGAGATCTTGATTGCTCTGTCGAACCTGACAGTAAAAGGGTTTAGTCTGATTAAGAATAAACACACAAGGTGAATGTAAAGCTGCAACTCACACACATGACAGGCAAAGATCAATATTCAAGTTTGACTGGATTTTTGTTCTCAGGACCTGAAGCGGCTTTTGTTGAGTTTTCTAAAAGAAAACCTTGCGGTGGACTTCCATCCCTTTGTATCCTCTGTGGAAGCTATACCATATCAAGCATCTGACAGATATATAGCCTTTGCTAGTGGAAAACAGGCACTTACAGACTGTGACAGCATTTTTTGATGAATGGCAGAGACATGGCCAGGGTAGAGTTTTGGCAACTAGACAGCAGGGGAGGAAGAAGAATTAGTACCTACTTCATTCTCTCTCCTTTCACTGATAAATGGCATTCACATCTGATCTGACACTTTAGTGGGGAGGAGGGATACGGAAAAGACTTCAGGATTCAAACCAAAAAGACATTTTTTGTATTAGACTAGTTAAGTTCTTCAGAAGGCTAAATAGGAGGTTACTGTAAAAGGATTGTCAGGATACGGGGTTATTTTTTGTAAAGCAAACAAGATTATTGTTAAAAATCTTAACAGAGATTGATGGGTTTTCTAACAAATAGTCTTTAGTCCATACACACAATATGGTCTCTGCATTTCTATTAATGACCGGGAAAAGAAAAAAAATCAGGGAAAGGAAAAAGGAAGCCACCTTCTAGTCAAATTTTGCCTCTGAATAGAAAACAGAACTGTTGGTTTACTAGATGAATGCTGATGAATATCAGTTTTTAGATGACCATCATATACTTCACAAATTCAAACAAAACCTGGACTTCACCTTATCTGAGGCCTGCTCATCTAAAATTCATGATCATTATAGCACCTGGATCACAAGCAAAAGAAAACACACAGGGAAAAGTTCCTCAGAAGATTTTGGTAACATCTCTCCCATATAGAACGTGTGATAGTGTAGCATAAACATATATTTTTTTGACTGGGATGAGCAGAATAGTCCAATTTTGGCTTCACCTCAGCTGAATTCTGCTATTCCAAATTTAGGGTGCTTTCATATTAAGGTAGACATGACAAATATGAACACAGCCTACAACTTCACCCTTGTAAATACTTGCAAGTTTTGTCAATACAATTTGGTATCAAATTGAGGCAGCACATTATTTGATATGGAATACAAACTGGACACACTTTTCACCACAGTTTTTTAGACCCATTTACCATGCCTAAGGAAGCAAAAATAGAACTCTTCACATAACAGGACATCTTTCATTCCATACAATTTATTGTACTAGTTCTCTGAGTAAACTACCAATGAAATGGAGATCATATCAAACTCACTGCTCAGTCAAAAACTTAGTGTTGCCAATTTGAGAGCATCTTTGAAAGGGTTAGCAACACTGGACTTGATCCTTTTGGCTTGCTTGCCCCAGGTGGTGTGGGAAGAGGGAGGGAACCCCAAAGAACCTGCTGGTTGTCTTGCAGTACTGCCAGCCCATGAAAAAGCCAATTTTTAGGTCATGACTCTGGGAAAATCTCTCTCTTTGCATTCTGCCTTTAAAAAACAAGGTGTGTTTTATTTTGGGGGAGTGTGGTATGTGATAAAATATGGTATGTGCATGAACATTTTCACACTTGTAGGTACTTCTGCCATTATGTTTAAGGAAAGCAAACTGCATTAATTATTAACAGAGAAGCAAGAAAAGGTGGACTATTCAAGAAACAGAGATTCTGCCTAACTGCAGGCAGGCTAAAAGTTGTCAACCTATCTAAAGGGTGCATCTGTGTAGTCTGAAGTTGTATTAATTAAACTGCAAGCAATATTCAAGCTATGCATGTGGGGTATGTGCCTAGTCATCGGTGTTTGCAGCTTCTCTAAATGGCATGCAAAATCTTAGTACTTTTTTGCTTCATTATGGATACAATATAATATAAATATTTAATATATATTGTCCAAAATGCTAGTACCACAAGCTGGGGTTCAAATAATGTCTAATGCAATGATTCTGCTATTTATTTCTACTTTTTTATTATTTCCTAAGATGGACTTTCATTTTTCTGAACAGCAAAGGTACTGTTTAAAAGCATGAAGTGTAATATATTAGCTTTAACTGCTATTTGGTCAAAAAGCCTAAAAAAAGTATACCTGGGTTTTCTCTTAATAAATTAAGAGAATATGTCTCTAAGTGACAAATAATTCAGAACAATATTTTCAAACTTGTGTGCCTATAGTAAGGTTCCTAAATCTATGTCTAGTCCTTTGGTAGACCACATAAAAGTGGCCCAAAACATAGATTTAATTTGGGGATTCAGGTTTGAAAATTTTGGCCTGAAATTTTTGTCACCAATTGAAGTAGCAAAATGTCCTTGTAAGAAAGCCAGTTCTTATACTTTTATTTGATACATGTGGCAGCATTTGTTGTATTATAACTTGTTTTTATAATACTAAGTATTCTTTGAAATTCAGATGGACTTGAACAGTCTTTCTAAGCATGCCTCATTTTAAGCACCCAAGTTCATAAATAAGTATGTCAACTGTAAAACCAAACTGCTCATCTATGTGGTTTTGCAAAACACCAAGCAGGTACTTATCTGTCTTCTTAGACAACAAAATACATTAAAAATCCAGCTAAAATATTTTTGGACTGGGAATTATCAGGGATTTTCACTTATCAAAAACACAGGCAAAGCTTACTCTACTGCAGTAAGACAGTAGAAATAGTAACTAAATACAAAAGATGCCTTGAAGCCTTTGCAGTTCTTTGTCCTGTTTCTCAAGCTCTTGATTATGTTAACCGCCCCCCCCCCCCCAAACAGTTAACCAATGATCAGCTGTGCTTGTCAGAGAAAAACTGCTGGTTTCAACTCCAGGGAGCAGTAGTATAACTGGAGAGGGGTGAGGACCAGTTGTCCCATGGGGCAACATGGCCTCCTTCTCTCCAGGAGTGTTTTTCATGGCAGGCACAGCCCTACATGGCCTGGCAATAGGACCTGTGCAGGTGCAACCCCATGCCCAGTAGTGTATTTGGAGGAAGGGGGTGGAATGATGTTTCCCCTGACCCCAGGGGTAGACCGGGGTGGGGGGTTGGTGAATACCAGAATAGCTCCTAGGTAGCCCATGCTGCTACCCGTCCCCCAGCAACAGCAGCCCAAGCCCATGTTGCTGCAGCAAGCATAACCATACCCACCCTTCCCCTGGGGCACTGAAATACCTTGATATACACCTCTATCAGTGTGTTTAGATGAAGGGAAACCTTGAAGGTTTTTATTTTGTAAAATATATGCCTGAGAAAAAGAAGAAGATCCAATCTCTGCTCTAGTGCTGTTGTAACCATGCCTAGATCCCTTTCATCTGTTGGTGTTGCATTACTACTTTCTGGGGACTGCATGCTATATAAAACCACAGGTGAGTTTATGTCATGTTTGAAGGCCAGATCTGCAATGAAACCTGTAATATAAACTCTGGTCAAGCCTGAAATACCTTGGCAGCTGTTACAATTCCAATCAAAATGTAAGATGCCTCTCATAGCCAGGTATATAAGATACTTTGTAACCCAAATTCTTCATTTTTCCCCCTCAGCCCAGTGACAGGCAAACCTACAATATACTATGGCCATCTCCAGACATGCAAGCTCAGCTAGTTTTTTTTAAAAAAAATGCATTTAGAGCACTAATTTTTGTGTGCTTGAAAACCAGACTACAGTCAATGGCTCGCACTCTAGAGGACACCAGACTAAGTTAAACAACATGACAATACATGTAAAGCTAGAATAACTTTCCTCTTATGTTATCTTTACCCATAATCTTCATGACACTTTTACTGGAAGAAAGATAATGACTCAAGTTGTTACTCCCAAGGAAACTGGGTGAATTCAGGGCAACCAGTTTTCAATTCTCCTAATGTAACTACCTCAGGATTCTACAAAAAAGCAATAGATTGAACATGATCATTGTCAGTGCCTGGAGATAAACTACTCTATCTTAACAGCATGTGTCATCTTGAACTAGGATAAGGAAGCTTTCTTTGTTTTTTCAGTCTTTTGTCCAAAGGGCTTAGAGGCTGGTTATTTAGCACAACACTTTACCGTATTGGCTTCTCTTTCATGCCTGCTGGCATCCAGAATGAAGTTTCTTTCACTCAAATGAAGTCTTTAATTCAAACAGTCTTGCCTGGTTCAAACTAATAGGTTTTTTTTTTGATCTGCCAGACTTGCACTGTTAGTGCAACTCTTCAGAGTATTAAATGTTAACATGGACACTGTCAAGGTTGACTGATATAAGACTACAACACTTATACACAGATTGCCCTCTACATATATACAAACTTGCAAATGTAGCCTCAAACATGAAAAACTACCAATAGTAATGAGTAATTGGCTTACATTCAGCCTGAATTTCAAACTTTATATGTAATTTATTTTTCTTATGTAAAGAAAAATCCTAATACAAAACCTACCCAAAATCAAACCAAACTAACCAACCGAGATCACATTTTCCTGATCTATTTGCTTTGTACCAAATAGGCAATATTAATTTTGTCAGTACATGAAGCTGGTCTATATATTTATCGAGATGTTTGGTAAAAAAGGTGATTTAATCCTTATATCTTTCTAGCTCACTGCTTCCATGGCAGTCAGTTGTGAAAAAAAAAATCTCTTAAGCACTAGATTTATATTTACACTGAGGTTATTTATGTGATTTCTCTATGTAACACCCGTTCACATATTGTTAATGAATGGTGTTCTGCTGAAACCTCAAGTTTTTTAAAGGGTCTTTGCT
Source organism: Crocodylus siamensis (assembly GCF_052110815.1). Taxonomy (NCBI): domain Eukaryota; kingdom Metazoa; phylum Chordata; order Crocodylia; family Crocodylidae; genus Crocodylus; species Crocodylus siamensis. The sequence goes on along the minus strand of NC_143396.1, from coordinate 151,403,060 downwards.
AGTGAAATAAATCAACTAGGTTGTGGAAAAAGCACTAACAAAACTGTAATAGAATTCAGAAAACAGATGAATATTTTTATATGACATGTCCCTATGTTATGGATTTTCATTTCAGATTCAGCTAATGAGGAAAAAGGCACTAAAAATACACTTGTTTAAATTTACGTAACTCTTAACTGTACCAGTCAAATAGCTGCTGCCTTCCCATGCTTTTTACAAGACAGTTTTAACAAGTATACAAGTGTCAGTTTATTGCCATCTTGAGGATGTTTGGTAGTATTGCATGTCCAGTACAAAATACATTTCATTTTTATTCAACAGATACAATTGTAATTTGACCATATGGTCCAAAGAGGCCTTTATAAAACATATTGCATTAACACCATATGTTCACTTTCATTTTACATTGAACTGACTGGGTACTGATTTATTTCTGGCCTTTAAGGGGTTTTTTCTAAGAGGGAAATCCCTTAATAGTAGGATAAAAAAAAGGTTACTTAAGAGCTCAGGCATGATCAGAAGTAGAACTGAGGAAATCCATCGTATTCTCATAAGAAACTTGATGGTTAAGACAGTAAAAATAATTAAGACAAAATCCCCTGGGTACCTAGAAATGAATGTTCAAGTTCATCACAGGGCCAAAGACGAGAGTTCAGTTTAGGAACCAAGTAATTTTAAAAGGGTTATAACAACTCAACTTACTATTACATCATTAATACAGGTACGGTCCATTTCTTAGAGTAACTATGAATTAAAAAGCAGCACCTTCTCTCAGGCTAAACCACTATTTGCTTTTATCATACTTAAGCGAATCAAAGTACATTTTCCACAAGAAATAAATGCAAGTGTTGATACATAAGGATAAGAATTATAAAATCATATTCAAAGTGAATAGTCTTTCAAATTATCCTTACAGGAGATAGCTTTTAATTAAATATTGCATAGTTAGAATTGAATACTCAAGTGAAAGCCAGAAATACCAAAGACTTAAACTTATCTCTACATGCTGCTGAATGATTTCAAATCCCACTTGAACAAAAGCAAGGAACCAACATGTTAAATGTATTTTTCTTCCAATATTTTTCTCAATAAGCTTATAAGCATTTAGGAAATATCTATTTAGAGCATTTTAGTATCAGCTAATTTGATATTATCTGACTTTTATTAAATACGTTAATAAATAGTTGAAGATCACAAGCTTCAAGATTTTATTCATGAGAAAAATCAACTAAATTATAGGGATTACTCATAAAAAGGCTAAAGGATAAGTTTTACTAGTTGACAAAAAAAACAGAGAAAGTAACAACAATAAATATTTTTAAAACAAACGTGGATGAGACAAACGATGTCAATATTAGTTTCTAGCATCATTTTAATAATAACATTTTAGTAGGTTTGAATAATTTAATAAAGATTCAAAAGCCCCTAAATGAACAAGAAAAAGACTCCTTTTAAAGTTACCTGCTTGGTTTGAAGGTTGCCAGCCTGAGTATTTGACAGCACTCTGAGGTTCGGTTGGTTTAAAGGCTGTAGCAGAAGTGATGTTGGCTGCAGATGATTTGGTGTCAGGACTGTCTGGACTCATGGGCATGTTCTTTACTGAGGCAGCATAAGCAACAGGCTGTGTGGCCTCCAGGGAATCACTGTTCAAAGAGAGAGAGAGAGAATGTATTTTTTGCCTGAACAATAACACACTGAAATAGCACACACTGAAATACTACGGGTAAACTGTTTTCCATTCATACCAAAGCGCTAGCTGCATAAGCTGTTCTATCACCATTGCTTTGTTAGCCTTGAAATGATTTTACCCAACCCAAAAAGTATACACAAATATTGAAAAGCAGCTACAAAGATAACAGAGTCTGCACTTGGATTGTTTAAAAAAGAAGAAAGAAAATCAAAAAGCTTCAGTGTATATGCACTCTCATTCTTTTTTTTTAATATACTGCGTATTTAGAAGATAAAGTACAACTAATACAAAATATTTATACTGTACTGTTCTATACTATATATAGCTGTTCCCTTATAATTTTGAGGAAAAGGAACTTCTGCAAAATAAAAAAGAAATTTGATGCTCAACATTTCTAGCTGGAGGGGCCAGATGGATGTTGCAGGGCCAGTCAATGGGGTGGATCCAACATGTGGGATGGGTGGGGCTAGCTACATATGCCAGTTGGGACCCTCTGGGTCCACTTCTAGAGGCACTGTAATTAATGTTGTCACTACTTCCCCCTCCACCAAATTTCTGGATCCAAGGGGAATCCAGCAAGTGGACTGACTCAAGATGAGTGGGTTAGAGCCTTTTACTGGATTCTTATTTTTAAGAGTTATTATCAATAATAGGTTCTTGGTTAGTAGGTAAGTACTCATATATTCAGATTCTATTCATAGTTCTCCATTAACACGTCAGCACAGAAATGACTCTGATGCATTCCATATGATTTGCTGTTACAGGCAACTACATTCACACACCTGATAAATTTAACATTTGAAATGAGATATAGTTGTTTCATTCCACAACTCATATTAATATTGTAGAGTTTAAAGATGTCTCCTTTTCTGAAGAATTAGTGCAGCTCTCTTCTTTTTAAAAATGTATTATCCATTGACATTTGCAGTTAATTAGAAATTGTGTGCAGTATAAGTGGCAACTACTTAAGGTGCTGGAAGGAGATTCTTCATTTCTTATTTCCACAGGCTTGAAAGGGGAGACTTTTCATTAAAGAAGAATTTGTGCCACATTACTGCTACTTTTTTTTTTTTTTTTTTACACTAGTATTTGTCTTTGGGAGATGGAAAACAAATATTGTTTCACAAAATTCTTTCAAAGTAGTGCAGTTATGTGCTAACAAGTTTAATTTGTAAATCAAAATACAAATTGATGTTTTGTCCCTTAAAAACATATCAGCTGATGACTTGCTTGAAGACCTATAATTCTTTACTATGGAAAAATATGTAAATTTAATACTGTTTATACACTGATTGCTACATACTGCTGCATAGTCTTTCATGGCATTAACATAAAAGTTTTCATAGTAACAATTTAAGTGATTTTTATTGGAAAATAGTTCTTATGTATGTACTGACGTGGCTTTTCTACCAAAAATTAGGGGATTTTTATACATCAAGGCCTAAGTTCATATTATGAGCTAATAACATTTTTTTGTAAGCCATGCTAAAAAGTATAAAAATGTAATGCATCTACAAGCTGCAACAAATTCACAAAGAACCTCGGTCTTAAAACTGAATCTTCAGGTTGTTCAATGTGATTTTCAATAGAATACAGTTATTGCAATCATAAGCTTTTACCCATAGAAATAATTGTGATTAAATACTATTATGATTTATTTGATAAGCTGGCTGATGGCAAAATCCTGAGGGACAGCCAGCACATTTGTTGCGGGTAGATCTTGCCTGACCAATCTCATCTCCATCTATGACCAGGCGACGTATCACCTGGACAAGGGAAAAGAGATTGACATCATATATCTGGACTTCAAAAAAGCCTTCGATGTGGTGTCCCATGATCTCCTCATGGAAAAATTGGCCAACTGTGGCCTTGGCTACACCACAGTCCAATGGCTGGGAAATTGGCTCTGAGGTCAGACCCAGAAAGTAGTAGTTGATGGAAGAAAATCATTATGGCGCTCTGTGACCAGTGGTGTGCCCAAAGGCTCTGTCCCTGGACCAGTTCTGTTTAACATCTTTAGCAACAATGTGGACATTGGTGTCAGAAGCGCACTGGCCAAGTTCGCCGATGACACTAAACTTTGGGGCACACATGAAGATAGGCCAGTGACCCAGGCTGACTTGGATAAGCTTAGTAAGTGGGCAGATATAAACCTGATGACATTCAATACTGAAAAATGCAAGGTTCTCCACTTCGGGAAAAAAAAACCCTGCAGCCCACTTATAGGCTCGGCAGTGCTACGCTCACTAGCACCATGGCTGAAAGAGACTTGGGGGTCATGACTGACCACAGGATGAACATAAGCCACCAATGCGATGTCGCAGCTGGTAAAGCAAACAAAACTCTGGCTTGCATGCAGAGATGCTTCTCAAGTAAATCTCAGGATGTCATCCTCCCACTGCACTCGGCCTTGGTGAGGCTGCAGCTGGAAGACTGCGTCCAGTTTTGGTTTTCACAATTCAAGAAGGATGTCAAGAAGCTTGAGAGAGTCCAGAGGAGAGCCACGCACATGATCAGAGGGCAAGAAAATAGGCCTTATAATGAGAGGCTGAGAGCCATGGGACTGTTCTGCCTGGAAAAACACAGGCTTGGGGGGACCTGGTGGCTGCCTATAAGTACATAAGGGGTGTGCATCAGGATCTGGGGGAACGTCTGTACACCAGAGCGCCCCAAGGGATAACAAGGACTGATGGTCATAAATTCTTCCATGACCGGTTTAGGCTGGACATAAGGAAAAACTTTACTGCCTGAGCCCCCAAGGCCTGGAATAGACTCCCTCCAGAAGTGGTGCAGGCACCTACTCTGGATTAATTCAAGGAACATTTGGATGCTTATCATACTGGGATCCTTTGACCTTAGCTGGTTTTCCTGCCCCTGGGGCAGGGGAGCTGGACTCAATGATCTCTTGAGGTCCCTTCCAGCCCTAATGTCTATGAAATCCACAAAATTTACTATAGTGAATGTGTGTGTGCCTATGTGCACACAGTAACAACAGAGAACCACAAAGCAAGTTCTCATTTAATTTCATGAATGTGGAAGCATTAATTCACAGATTACTGGCTAAAAAGGCTTAGAATATGACCTTTAAACCAAACAAACGAATAAATGACCAAGGTTGTGTTATATCAAAATATAATTTTAAATCAAATTTGTTATGTAGGGTACCTCAATGGATTCAGTAACTAGAAGACCATCTAATAATATAGGCTAGGTACAGACATTTGGAGAGGTTGGGGGAGCTTAGATCAGGTTAAATATGGTCAGTTGATCTAAACCCAGGTTGATCTGAGTAAGAATTATACAGAAGTTCAGGAAGGTTAGGTCAGTCTAAAACTGGCCAACCTGATCTGAGTTCAGTGTACCTCTGAGGTAATCAAACTTAGATTGGGTCTGGTACGACTGATTGAACTTCTGATGGATCATCATGGCCCTGAGGCTGGGAGAGCCCAGCTGCTGGCACCAGGCTATTTTTAGCTCCCTGGCTCTTCCCCCTTTCCCCAGATGGACAACGCCCACAGCAGACCATGCATTCCCCCCCCTCCCCCCTTGCCCCCGAGCCCACCAAACCCCCATGTCTCAAGCCGCTCCTGGGGCCAGTTTTACTGGTGTTCACTGGTGCTGAGAGCCAAGGAAGTAAGTCAGGGTGGGGGAAGGGGGGAGCAGAATCTGGCAACTGGTTCACTGGGGGGAGGATTTCAGGGAGCTAAAAATAGCCCCTGGGCCTGGGAGAGGTAGATAGCCCCCCCTTCCCCCCAGCACCTCCACAGATCCCACTTGCTTCCCAGTTCTGCCCAAGACCCAACTTCCCCCAGGACCCCACCCTGGCTTACCTTAGATCGTGTGGCTGTTTTTAACTCAATCTAACCCCCTCTAACCTCCCCAAATATCTGTAGGTATCCTACGACAGTCTTCACTGTGATAAAAGTCAGGTTCTTTACTACAGTTAGTTAAGAGGAGGTCAAATCCTACTGAAGAGAACAACATTTATAGTCTTTGCATTAACCAGATGATCAAGTTAAACGCTAGGTTCTTAAAGCAACCTTAAATAAAACTGAGAGGGAAATGGTTTTCTTGTCTAGCAAGAACTTTCACAATTTCATCTCTGGGGAGGATTTTATGAAAATACTATGTTCTGGCACAATGTTCTCATGGATCAACATTTCCTGACAAAAGCACATCTCAACCACCTCTTTCTAGTCCTTAAACCCAACCTCCAATACATATGAAAAGCTGTAATAATCATATTTTCAATAGAGTTTTACCTTGGCTTAGCAAGAACTTGAGAACATGCCTTTTTTGATCATGAAGGCAAGACCTGAGGACTAGATTTGTATCCTTTTGTCCTTGCTACTTAGATCTATGAAAATAGAGTAGACTATACATCTCCCAAAAGCCCATGTTCTGCCCATGGAGGATTCTGCGTGTAGGACTAGAAAGACAGATGAACATATCTTTCAGGGACTCCCTCACAAGTCCTGGCATAGGGCAATCTCATGGATGGGACTGTGGGGACTGGAATGCAACAAGGGACAGTTTGGGAAGGCAGCTATAATTTAGATACTCACTCAGGCAATAGTGGAACAGGTTAAGGTGGGCAGGGGGATCTCCCACTTTGGTTGCCCAATGAGCATAGGCTCCTGCCAGAGCTCTGGGCTCACCAGCTGATCAGGGCAGGGTCAGCCAGAGCCCCTATTTTTGGTGGCTCTGGATCTTAGATCATGAATGCTCCTGTTTGCTGTTCCCTCTTCTCCTCCCTCCCCTTTCCTACTGAATTTAGAAGTAATAAAAAAAGGGAGATGGGTGGTGGTGGCAGCACCGAAAGCAGGGGTTCTGGCCAGACTCCATGCTGACAGCTAACATGGGTGGCACAGTCGGCCACATGACTGTACAACCCCAGCCCCTTGAATCCACCTTAATTGTGCCAGGGTCTTTGCAAATCCCCAAAACATACCAGGATTTGTAGGGTACAAAATGGCTTAAATGGCTTCCCTTTATTCTGGAGGGGCAACACAGATTCCACCCCAAGAGCAGATCACAATAGTGATTTACATCAGACCCTTGATCAGAGGCTCACTCATTCAAAGCTTCCATTGAGCATTTAAAATGTTTAATTTTAGACAGGACTAAAGCAACTCTCATTTTACTACCCTTTTGAGTTCTGAATCTTCAGAAACTGAGGAGAAGGCATTTTTAGTGCTGGGAAAACCCTACCAGAGAAAAATCACAGTATTTTCTAGTCCAACAATTTTCAGGGGTCAGAGGGGGGAAAGTTTTAACACCTGCCATCTGCTACAGAAACTATGGAAGCAACAGGAAAAGGAAGAAGATAGTTCCAAGAGTGAGAAAAAGTTGCAGGTATAATTCAAACAAACCTCCAGGGATGCAAAAAGAAGAACTGAGATGTGGTTAAGGCTGCTAAAAAATGTGCATCAACATAGGAGGTTTAGGGTTAACCTAAAATCTCCTGAAATCAATAGGAGCTTTTCTATTCACTGGGTGCATCTACATGTGTGCTTTACTGTAGAGTAGATTAATTAGCTGCGCATTAAAGCATCACCATCTACACATTTCAGGCTGCAGAAAACTAATCAACTCCATATAAGATAGTACTGTTGGAGAAAGTACCATCTTATGACGGAGTAGTTTACTGCGATTAAAAGTATGTGAATTGTGCCCATGTAGCTGGGAGCCAGATTCCTGCTTACTGCCTAGCCATATGGCTCTGTTCTTTCAGCACCCCTGTGCCCCAGCCAGCCACTCTGCCACCTGAACTAAATACAGACATTCAAAAAGTCCAAGGCTCAATTGATTCAGACTTTGCAGGTTAGCCTTAATTTCAGAGACTAAACTGAGAAACAACTGGATACACATTTACTTTTGATTCAGCAAATGCAGCCACATGCCTGCAGTGGCTCAGGCCAGAAACTGAGGAGTGCTAAAACACACCTCTCTATACATAGCCAGCATGGGCTGTGTGTTTCCTTCCTCTTCCTGCTGCCCCGAGGTCTCTGGGATTCGCAGCCCAGAATCACAGGAGCAGGACTCTGCAGGGTTGCTCATGGCTTTCTTTTCCTGCTTCTAAGTACCGCTGGGATTTGTACTCCACAGTTGGAGTCAGCAGTAAGTTTCAGTAAGTTTAGCAGCATGGCAGTTCTGTACTCAGGGAAGATGGGTTTAACCCCACTCCCTGTCCCCTGACTGGGGTTTGCTGGGGGCGGGGGGGAGAGGGGGCAGTCCCTGGTCTCCCCTCCCCCACAAACATTCTCTGCTTAAGCAGACAGCACAGTCCAACCTAAGGCTAGAAAGCATGCTGGGGGATTGTAATTTAACCAGGAAGGGGCCTGGGACAGAAGTTTCATAAATTAGTTTGACTCAAATCGGTTAGGTCTGATACTTCTTTCAATCAGGTTTATTTTAAACCAGTTTCAGCCATTTTGAAACTGGTTTATGTGCACTGAGCTTCTGTTCTGTTACAGGTTTAAATCAGTTTCTGATTACTTAAACTGGTTTATGTGTAACCTCTGTCACTACCCCTGGAGCACAGGACCCTCTGCCAGCCCAGGCCTGTTCTGTCCTGGCTCAAATTGCTGTTGTCCCACATGCACATGTAGACACTAAGTCCAAGAGTAGTTTACTCGGGCTCAAACTGCTCTGGAGATTATTACTTTGCATCAATTGCACATGTAAACATTTAGTTTACCAATTTCTTCAGAAATCAGTAAATTATTACTTTTATGAAGTCTTTATAAAATGAGAGTTACTCCAGCAAAAAAATGTGGGGGATTTCCCAGCATTTATTTCTCTCCCACTTCCTCCAAAGATTTCTCCATGAGTAGTTTTTCATAATGCCCAACTTTTCCTAGGAACTCAGTCAGTATGAAAACTGTAGTCTTACCAGTGCTATTTTCCCCAGAAACTCCTTTTCTGATCTGAGTGATGTTTAAGTCCATGACTAATTAATTGGTTGTGTAGTTTCAGAAACTTCTGGAATGCTGATTTAGATTGGACATAAGGAAAAAAATTCTTTACAGTCCAAGTGTCCAGGGTCTGGAACAGACTCCCCACAGAGGTGGTGCAAGGACCTACTCTGGATTCATTCAAATGGCATTTGGACGCATATCTTGCTGGGATCATTTGACCGCAGCAGACTTCCTGCCTATGACAGCAGGGCTGACTATGATCTTGCGAGGTCCCTTCCAGTCCCCAATGTCTATGAAATATAGTGAAAGAAGAAATTTCACATTAATACCTGCAACCTCTCTCGTGAGAGTACTTTAACATACACCTCCTAGAATGTCAAGTTCATTTGACATATTTCTCCATCAAAGCTTTGAGCATAACTGATTATATTTTGAAGACTTCCTCAAGAAGTTGCCTGTATTCCTCCTTTAAAAAGAGCAGCTTATTCTACTTCCACCTTCAGGACCAAACACCTGACAAACTGCCATTAACGTGTATTCTTCCTGTGTGCCCTTGTACAAGAGCAAGAATAAGAGAATTCTTCTGGATTATCAGCTCTTCTTATACAAAGCAAGCTTTATTAACTACAACATTAGCAAAGTAGAGCCAGTTTTTCACATAGTGCCAATAAGTACAACTGATTTCAGTCTGTTAGACCCCAACTTGCTACAGCTCAGAATCTAGCTCAGAAATGTTAAAAAAAAAATATATCTTTTCAAAGTAAAAAATCAATAGGAGCTGAAAACAATGCATCTTTCTTTATTATAATACGTGGTGTCTAACTGGGGCCATGTGCTGCTGGTGGAGTGGTGAGAAAAGGGGGTACATGCCAGTTTAACTAGCAGGGACAGGATCCTGGGGACTGCACCCCAGTGTGTGCCTCAAGTGGTATGTGAGGTGCCACGTTTAGGCCCTGGCATCACCTGCAGCCCCCAGCCACACTGAAGTTAGACAATCCTGTTATAATATCCTATCTTGAGGATGTATCAGATAGAAAAGAGAAAAGATCCACTGGAAAAACTTCAAAGCTGCCTTTCAGCTGCTGCTTTCTGTTTGTTTATTGTGGTCAAAAGTACGGTGACAGATAAGGTCCAGGGTAGTGACACTCTCAGTGTTGCAACTGTAATTTTTGAACACATATTTTGTGATAACTGGTGTTTTTGCCAAAGCTTTAATTCCTAAAATTACATGAGATTTACTACTTCCATTTAAAATGTTTCTAGTTCTCATGGTTCCAGGAAAAAGCCTGTAAAGGACAACAATAAAGCTAAAAAAATCCTGGCATTTAAAAAAATCTCCTGATAGTTAAGCCAGTTCTATGAATGCCTGAGTTAGGAGTATTGCACCTGGGATGAATATTTTGTGTATGCATGCATGAATGTGTGTGTGGAGAGACAAAGCGTGCAATGGTGGCACACACAAAGCATGTGCATGCGCAATGGTAAAAATTTGCCAAGAGGAAAGTTTTAAAGTAATTGAATCCAGCAGAGGGAGCCTTATAGCCAATCCTCAAGACAGAACTGAGTATATATAGAGAGTTTAGTTTTTGTCTGAGAGAACATGAAATCATTACCACATATATTTTTAATTTGGTATAATTTGTGTGTCCATACCTTTAGGCACCCCTTCTTGTCTATTCCTATCAAATTGGAATTAAATATGCTCCTGTATGTTCTTAGAACTGCCAAAACCCTTCCTTTTCAACTGTTTATTTGACATGCTACTGCTGTCTGCCGATGCTCTCCATCTTAGGTTTCCCACTTAGGGTAGGGACAGGCATTCAAAAAGCCAAAGCCTGAACTGGTTCAATCTTTGCAAGGTATTCTTTAATCTTTCTGGGCAACAAACAGGAAAAGCTGGCTCCACTCCTAAACAGTAATGATTATGGGATAACAGAGACCTGGTGGGACTCCACCTATGACTGGACCGCAGGTATAGATGGCTACACCTTGTACAGGAGAGACAGTGTTGCTAGAAAAGGTGGGGTATAGCTCTCTATGTGAAAGAATGTGAATCCCATCAAAATCTGATGGCATTCAATGCCAAGAAATGCAAGGTGCTCTACTTTGGGAGAAAGAACCCACACCCACTTATAGGCTTGGCAGCACTACGCTAGCACTGCGTCTGAAAGACACTTGGGAGTTATGATTGACCACAAGATGAACATGAGCCACCAATGTGACGCTGCAGCTGGCTAAGCAAACAAAACTCTGGCTTGCATCCTCCAATGCATCTCAAACAAGACCCGGGAAGTCATCCTTCCACTTTACTCAGCCTTGATGAGACCACAGCTGGAATACTGTGGCTAGTTCTGGGCTCCACAATTAAGAAAGGATGTGGAGAAGCTCGAGACAGTCCACAGGAGAGCCACGTGAATGATGAGGACAAGAGAGCAGGCGTTACGAGGAGAGGCTGAGAGACATGGGACTTTTCAGCCTGGAAAAGCGTAGGCTCAGGGGTGACTTGGTGGCAGCCTATAAGTATATAAGGGCTGCACATCAGGAACTAGGTGAACATCTGTTCACCAGGACACCACATGGAAAGACTAGGTCTAATGGTTACAAACTCTTGGAAGACCATTTTAGGCTGGACATAAGGAAAAACTATACTATTTGAGTCCTCAGGGCCTGGAATAGACTGCCCCCAGGAGGTGGTGCAGGTACCTATTCTGGATTCCTTTAAGAAACACTTGGATGCCTATCTTGCTGGGATCATTTGACCCCTGCTGACTGACTGCTCTTTAGGCAGGGAGCTGAACCCGATGATCTTGCTAGGTCTCTTCTGGCCTTAATGTCTATGACATCTAGTTTAACCTGCAAAAACTGAACCGATTTGGAAGTGAATAGACATTCACTTTTGATTCTGGAAATGCAGGCACATGGCTGCAGTGCCTCAGACTAGATGCCAGGGGGGCACTAGAGCCCCCTTCCCTTCCTTAGTAGCCAAGTATGATTGTAGAAGGGTTTAAACCTCAACTCTGGCCTGCAGGGACTCCAGTCAGGCTGGGCCGGGGGGGGGGGGGGAGGGGGAAGTAGCTCTTGCCAGGCTTGTCCCCAAGGCCAGACACTGGCCAGGGCAGTGCCTCAGGTGAAGGGGGCTGGGGTGGGCATGGAACCCCACGCTGGGGTCTGCCCCGCTTTCACCCTGCTCCTGCTCCTGCTCGGGTGCCAGTGGGCCTGGCTAGAACTGGCCAGCATGGCCCTGTTATGTGCCCAGGGATAGAGGTGAGGCTGCAGTTGCAGCTGGAGGGCTGAGCTAAGCCAGCCTGCACATGCTGTTCAGGGCAGATGCAGATGGGCCAGCCTGAGCTGGGCCCTTCCCAGCATGCTGCAGCTTGGGGTAGGGCCATGGAGGCTATGATGCTCCTAGTTCCCTGTGCGCAGGCCGGGTGGGGCTGTCATGGAGCCACAGCTGGTGTGGGCTGGGCCATGAGGGCAGGGCCCTTCCCTGCCAGCTGTGGCTCCATGAAAGCCTGCCCTGGCAGGATGGGCAGGGGCTGGCCAGACAGCGGGCTGCCCAGGACAGCTTGGAGGTGCTGGTGGGCCCTGAGCCTGTCAGCTGCACTCTACACCCCCGGTCCTGTGCAGCACCTGGCGACTGCAGCCACATCACAAGCTGTGGGCTGGCCAGGGCCAGGCAGGCTGTCTTGCCCCTCCCTGCTCCTTTTGCCTCAGAGGGCCATGCCACGTCCACATCTGCTGTCTGAAGGAGGCAGAGCAGCTCAGCCCAGGGCTGAAAAACATGCTGAGATGCTCGGGGACTCAGGTTTAACTTAACCCAGGAAGGGGTCTGGGACAGAAGTTGCATAAACCAGTGTGACCCAAATCAGTTAAGTCTGATATTACATTAAACCAAGTTTATCTTAAATCATTTTGGCCATTTTGAAACTGGTTTATGTGTACTGAACTTATGTTCTGTTAAAAGTTTAAACCAGTTTCTGATTACTTAAACTGGCTGATATGTAACTTCTATCCCTAGGCTTAAAGGTTTCCTGAGGGGACATTTTCAGCTGCACCCTTCCCAAGAAGATCCCACTGCCACTTACTAAGGACTCCCAAACAAGGAAAAGAAAGGACATGTAAAGTTTGTCACCAATATACTCTATTTTGTCTCTTTATAAGAGTTGGTAGTGGTCATTTAGGATTAAATACTTTTTAAAGTTTGACACCAACTTCCACTTTTCATACAACCCCTTTTCTTCCTATCATGTAACTGTAATTATTTGGATCCTTTATTATTGACTCATACCTTGCAGGATACCATGGGTCTCTTACAGCCAAAAATCAGTAAAAATTAATACTTGGATAACTTATTAAAATATTGTATGGTGGTGTGTATTAAATTTATTTTTTCTACAATATTACTTCATTTTCCATTGCCCAAAGACCTATTTCCATCCCTTTGTTTAAATAAATAAATAAATAAAAAATAAAAAATAAAATAAAAATCTGCTGCCCAAATACCACTACCAAAATGATTTTAAGGCATCCTTAGAGAAGTATACTTCTAAAAACTACAGTGAGATGAAGGTATAAAGAGGTTTCACCCTTCCTTTATTTACTGTAGGGCCCAATATCACCACTGTTCACAACTTTACTGCTACAGCTAACTTTAAGTTGACATGGAGAATTTTTTTTTTTAGCAATACATGACTTAGAAATCTTATTTCACATATTTAAAAATAAGATCAATTTACTATTTGTTAAAATGCCAGAGCTGGACACACACATACTTATAAAAAATACTAAATGGGGTTCAAAGGAAAGGAGTAACTAGTGACACTAGCAAGGAAAGTACCACACTAATGATCAGTGTTCTAATTATAGACATTGTACTGATGAATGATGAACCTTTCAGTTTTTCTTTTTACAAGATCTAAACCAGGACTGCCAACAACGTTGAGGATGATTTACCATATAATCCTACATAAAAATATTTGAATCATCAGTTTTAATCCCATTTTTCATATAAATAACTTATTTTTATCCCTTAGGAAAATAATTCTCCCCTTTTCAGTGCTTTCAGTAATATCTATTATATGTAAGGGAGTTTTCCATGGTCTACAGTTGATATGGTTATTGAACTTACCATATACCAGCCCTGGAAAAAAACCTCCTTTTCAAAACAGAGACACATTTCTAGAAGTAAAAAAGAATCACATCCCTTCAGAGAAAGATGCCATTGCATTTAAAACCTGATTGATTTGCTTTAATCAGGGTATTTTCAACACTTAATACAAGAGCATGCAGTCTTACTGCTTTTCTGTGAGGCTGGTGTATCTAAAACAAATTAGTTGAAAAACTAAATAAATTGAAGGCTGTTAAGAAACAGATAGCTACTGTAAAATTAAGTTCAAGGCCTCTGTCATTATCTTTAAGGTGCTCAGTGACCTGGGTCAACCTACAAAAAGGTAACCCTAAAGCCCTCTGCATGTGCAAAGGAGTGATGGATGGGATCTAATGCATGATCCACACAGTCACTCCTCCTGCCATGACACACATGGCAGGAGGTGTGACTACTGGATCACACACTGGATCCCATCATGCCATATTGCCAGTACAGGGGGAAGCCCAATCCTGCACTGGCAAGAAGCAAGCTCCTGCAGCTGGGAGCTCTCTCAGTTGGGTCCCCCAACAAGGCTGGGGACAGCAGCTGCAATCCCCAGTTTCATGCACCCCTGAGGCATCTGCACGTCCCAGCATGGTGCACTGGTGCAGCTGGGAGCCCTTTCAGGTGACAGGGCTCCAAGTTGCAGAGGAGACACTGCTACATGTGCAAAATAAAGCTCAATAGTAGCTAGCTATAAAGTCAATATACATTTTTGAGGTTTAACTGTATATCTGGTTGGGGCTTTTAATGGCGTGACAGCTACTTTGCTGGTCTCAAGGTAACTGAGCAATTAACAAATTAACTGCATGATACCCATAATGTGTATAGGGGGCCAAAAGCTCAGATGAAGATTGTGAGCAATTACCCCAACAGAATGTTTTACTATAAGGGTGAAGTTAGTCGGTGCAGGAGACAAAACAAGCTATCAAAAAACTCAACCACTACAAACCAAATACTACACCATGCACACAATTCTTTTAGGGGTAAGAGCAAAGACAGAACTCACTACATTTGACAGGTACTAGTTGTACTGCATAAACCACTAGAAAGTGATATTATGCTAGTAAACAATGCATATGAATTTAAAGAGAAGAGAAAAGAACAGTTTAACAGAACTGATTAAGTGCCAAACAAGCAGAAGCTTCTTCAGAATTGCTTTTGGATCTCTGCCATGAAAGATTAGACAAATGAAGAAAAAGCTGAGAAAGGGCCAAAAGCTATTTAACCAGGACTTAAAACCACTTAACATTGGTAAATTTTTATAAACTTGAACTACAGTAGACGGACTGAGAAGTTTAGCTGAAAACTATAAAAACAAATAAGCACCCAGGCATTAAGGATGGAGACTGCTTTCACATATCTTCCTCAGTGGAAGTGATTCTCTCTACCTGCACAGGGGTTGGCAACCTAATGTCTATGGGACAGATCAGGCCTGCAGAGCCAATGGATACAGCCTGAGGAGTGGGTTTTGCCCATGCCACAGCTAGGAGATTGGGGATTTGGTAGCAAGGTGCTGTATGAGTGTCTGTCAGGTCTTAGCACTGGCTTGCCTCAAACCTGGACTGCGTTATTCTGGTCTGCTGTCAGAAAACATTGCTGACCACTCCCAGTATGCAGGCAGCAATTGCTACCTGTATGAGAAACATTTTGAAAATGATACTCAAATCCAATCTTTTTTTTTTTTTAAATTAAAAGCATGTACAATGGTCCTAGACAAAAGTGAAATGTGTTTGTACAACTCCTAGATGATAAGGAAGTGCATAAACCTAAATTAGAACTGCACATGCTTCTCTGCACAAACCACTGTGGCTTGATTCAACTTGCACAAAATATTTGTTACAAGCCTCAAGGGAGAACACACCATAAAAGGCACTTGATACAAGGCTCCTTTCACTGAAAGTTCTACCATTGGGGTTAGCTGTTTTGATAATCATTGCTGCAAAAATAAGATATTTATTTATGTGCAAACACAGTAGTAACTAAAAGTGCCTATGACTTCATTTTTTCCCCAGTTATGCACGTAACTGTATTACCAACCAATTTTCCAAAGGAGACAGCTAATTTAAAAAAGCCCTAACAATTTCATAGAATGAAAACAAAACTGCCTTCTGATATCATGTCATTTAAGTTTGCTCTAGTATTTTCAGTCACAAAGTCGAGGTTTCTAACACTGCAGTAGCTATTTCATGATGCAGAGGGATGTTACAAAATCTGAAAAAGTTGTCTCCTTTACCACCAGCAGTTTACTTTTTAATAATTAACGCTTTCTCCCCCTGCCACTCCCCAAACCTGCCATTTTACCTTACTCCTGAAGAAATGGTTTCTTCATGAGTAGCATTTTCAAGGGAGTGAACACTCTTTTAAAATATGAACATTTCAGATATATGCCTGTTCCTCTACTACAACCGGTCTTCCACTTTTCTACATCCTTATTCCCTCCTGCACTGAGCTTGGTTAGATTTTCTGGATCTTTGTTTCTTACATTCAGCTGGAACAGGGCCCAACCTCTGGTCTGTGAGCCAGAACCATCCTGTGGGGTTCCCTATGCAACCAGAAATTCAGTGACAAGGGAGCAGTGGCAGCATGAATTGCCACAGCTTCCAGATCCAGTGCACAGAGCGAGGCTGGAACCCAGTAAATGGAGTTGCTCTGCGGCTGGATCTGGTGTGGCAGACTGTACTCACAAACCAACCCTGGGTGCTGGCTGCATACTAGATCCGGCCTGCAGACCTGCTCTGCATCACTTATCCAATCCATAGGGCTGGAAGGGTGAACACTAGGGTTGTGCGAAACACCATTGTTTCATTTCAATGTCCATTTCGCTGGTTCAAAGGGACAGTGTTTTGTTTTGTTTCATTTCATTTTGAAGCACTATTCCATTTCGTTTGGTCAAAACTGTTTTATTGTTTCAATGCTTTTTGATGGTTTGCCCATAGGCTATAATGGGGAATCATGAAAATGCCTAAATCGTTTTAATTTCTTGCTTGATTTAGATGAAAATTGTAGGGAAGGTAGCCCTTTCTGAGGGCACAAAGCCTGCCAAGTTTCAAGGAAATAGGTGCAGAAGTTTCTCAGAAATCACACCTCAAACTGGAAAAAGCCAAACTCGTGACACGTGCTGGCAGTAGCATCTGGCATTCAGATCTGGGGGCCTGCACCCCCGGGAGGGCTGTGGGGTTGTGCTAGACCCTTCCTGGGGTGTGGGCCCCTGGATCTGTGCGCCAGATGATGTGAGGTTGCTGCTGCCACTTGGAACCAGCGCTGGGTGCACCCTGCACCCAGCACCAAGGAAGACTGATGCTGCCACTGGCAGCAGTGGCAGCCTCCTGTCATCTGGCCCGATGGCGGGAGGCAGGGAAAAGCCAGGGCTGTGCTTCAATTGGCTCTGCAGCCCCATGGAGCTCAGCCTGGCTGCCATGGGGCTGCAGAGCCGCTCGGAGCGCAGTCGTGGCTCTCCCCTGCCTCCTGCCATTGGGCTACTTGAAACTTTCGAAATGTTTCAAGTGCCCTCGTTTCGTTTCAAAGCTGTTTCAATTTTTTTATTTCACTTAGATTTCACTGTTCCTAGCTCAAAACACCATGAAACAGCTTTGAAATGAAACACTCAGTGAACTTTTGCATAGACCTAGTGAACACCGCAAAGTTCAAACAGCAATTCCCAACTACGGTGGTGTGGCGTGCCAGGGCACCACAAGAACCCCTCATGGATGCCACAAGGCAATTCAACTGCCTTATGCATAGGGCTGTGCCACTCATGCTCTTTATGCTTTACGGTTCTTCCTGATTTAGAATGATCAGAGGAGAGATGGATTGTGCTGTAGCCCAGTGCAGTTCTGTTTCTAGGAGATGTTATGCAAGGTCAGACTGACAAGGGCTGCAGAGAATCCTGATGGAGGAAGAGTTTGTGTACATCCCACACTCCTTACTGGACTGGCTGTGCAGAGGATACATGGGGAGTTTACCTGGAGGCAGCATCACCCAGCTGAGAAATTCTAAGCATATTGAGCACAATGGTGGTTCTCAGCTGGGGATACTGCCACATTCAGAGAAGTGGTGGAGGGGTGCTTTGACTCTGCTCTGAAAAGGTTGAGAACCACTGCGTTAGAAGATAAAAGCAGCAAGTTGGTTAAAGACCTAAGTGTACTTCTAATGAGTTCCCAAGGACAGTCTTCAGGAATTCTGCATTAGTAGGCACCAAAGAAGGGACAAAAACCAGAACAAAACAAAAATACCTTTTTAGTTAAATCAATTAGAAATCAAATCCATCTCTTTTGGAGAAGACCTATACAGAAATTGTACTGTTACTTATTCCCAGTTGAAGAAATTATTGTGAATCAAACTAATTTCTTTAGCAGTGCTCACCAGAGGACCATATAACAAGCAGCATGGGGTAGAAAACTCACTTGAATTTTAACTGAGATGGAGTTCACATGCTTATAGTAACAAATAAAAGTTTTTTGTATCATACATAGTACTCCTAGACTGACACATTTGACTAACCACAATGTTCTAGGCTTGGATAGCAGCTGCCTTCATTAAAAGACAATGCATGTACAAAGGTTATTGGCACAGTCTTCATACTGTATCTGAACTCTTCAAATGACTGAGCATATTTTGCTTGCTGTTCTTTGTTAGCATGATTTGTTGAAATCCAGTGCATTTGGTGCATTATATATCTCATCCAGTGCATTTGGTGCACTGGATGAGATATATAAAGTTTCTGGAGGTGCAACTGTAAGATCCAGGAATGGTGATGGTTCTGTTGTGGGGTGCAGTAATTGTGGGGGTACTGGAGATATGTTGGCAGCTTTTGCATTTTTTGTCACGGCATGGTCTGGATCCATTCAGAGTGTTTTGGGCTGTAGGAAGTTTGCTTCTGGTGATAAGGTTAGCGAGGTTCAGTGCTTGTTTGAATTTACAAAACACTTCTCACAAATGAGCCTATGAACCTCACTTCATGAAACTCCTAGGTACAAAAACTCATGGACTCAACATAGACATTGGATTTATGACACACTATAACCTGCCTGACATCTGACGCCCCAGGTACCTCTCCACTTTTACCTGCTACATTCCCCCCTCCCCCTCCAGCCTGTCTCTCACCCCTGACACCCCAACTTACATTTTCACTGACTAGCTTTCTTGCATGCATACCAGCCTCTGGCTTCTTTACTATTCATTCCATCCAGGACGAGCACATACACCAACTGTAGATGCTTCCTCAGCCTGATGAAGGGATATTTAAACCTCAAACCTTGCTAAGATTTATTAGACCAACTGAATAGTTGGAGAAATATAAGATATCAGGCTGACCCAAATAACCTTGCTTGCTATGTCCTTAGACCAACATAGCTACAATCTACACCCCTTAACACACACAAAAGATACAAGTTTTGCTTTTAACAGTTTGAGGGCTGCACAGAAAACCCTGCACCTATCTTCTTGAAACTTAGCAAGCTTCATGCCCTCAGAATGGGCTACCATCTCTGCTATTTTCATCCAAATCTGCAAAAAAACCCAAACTGACAGTTATAGGTATTTTGGCGATTCCCCATTATAGTCTACGGATGAATCACCAAATTGGTTTCGAATCTTTGAATCTGATTCTCCCAAATCGAATTGGGACAGTGACTTGAATCACCAAATTGAATCACTGCCTCCGAATCAGCCAAATCTGAAACTGAATTGATTGAATACTTGCTGCTTTGCACAGGCCTAAAGGGCAGGACCAAGGCTGTGGGGAAGGGCAGGCACAAACAGGGGATGAGCTGTTTGATCTCTCCACATCACCTGTCTCCACACTGCCTGTCCCCCTGCAGTGCAGGGGGTGCTAGTGAAATAAGATGACCCTCCAGTGATTAGATTCCATACATGGAAAAGTATAACAAATTTATAAATTTTCCATGTGTAGAATCTAATTATTGAGGGGGTCATCTTAGATTCAAGTTAATATTGTAATTTAATAAAGAAGTAGATCTTCCATTGTAACATGCCTTTACTGCTTAATATTTAATTATGAATCTAAAATACAATGCAGACAATGTTATAAGCAGATGTAAGAAACACTTCATAAAATACTACTAGTGCTTTATAGTTAGAGGGATACTTATATTAATATAGAGATGGAAAGAAAGATGTCCAATAATGGGATGTTATCAAAGCACTTGCCTTAAATATTCTTTGCAATGTCCGTTTCAAATAAGTATTATTTTACAGCCGAGTAATCTGAAATACAGATATCTGCAATGACTCATCTGAAACCACACAGCAAAATTTGGTTGTTGAGAACAGCCCTAGGACCCTGACTCTCTAACATCTGTTCCAATTACTAGATGAAAGCAGGTAAGAAATAGTATCATGGAAGACATTTTTTACCAGCGGGGATATATACATAAACTAAACACATAAAGAACAGGATTAAAGGAAAAAGGCAGGATGCTGAACAGGGTGACCATACATTTCAGTTTGGCCAGGAAAGTCCCAGATTTTGTTGGCTGTCCTGGTGCCCTAGCCAGTTGCTGATAATGGAGAATGAATTCCTGGACTGGCACCACCCTGCCCTCACTGCTCAGCTTGGCTTGGTTCTACTTGAGCAGCAGATGGGAGGCAGGGCTGGAGGGAAGGTGCAGCATCTGAGATTTCCTTAAAAAAATATAGGCACCCTACCTATGAATCTTAGTAAAATGAGAAGGGAAAGAGGCATTGCTTAATATAGGCAGGTGAAACGTGTGTGTTTATTATACACTTGAAAGAAAATTAGCTGCATGTTGTGTGGTTTCAAGAACTTGGAGCAAAACATGGGAGAAATAACTGAGACAGGTTTTGTCCCCCTTCTTGCCTCCCCACCAAAACTCCATTTCATTTCTTAGGAAAGTGTTCACATTTCAGATTAAAATTAAGTGTTTCTGTGTTGCTAAAGGTAACAACATTCCAACGAATTTTAAGGGAAAAGAACCTGGAGGATTAAAAAATAGGGTGGGTGGAGCAATATTATTCATTCTCTGCTTTTCAAATCAAATTCCATTAACAGCACACATAATCCATATGTAAGCAGTAGTATAAATAGTGTTAAAGCTATTTTTCCCCACAATAAATGTAAACATACCCCCCCAATAAAGCACTACTTTTTATCCTAAAATGGAAAGTTACATTCCTTTCAACTGATAAACACTGGGTGTGCTAGACAAAGGGCACCTACATTGCTGTGACATCACATTTTTGTAGTGTTCTCTTTGAAATGTTGATATTTAGCAAGAGACCCTGCGTACAAGTTCGTTTTAGGAAAAACTCTATTGCTGGGGGTTAAATTCACATCACATTTATGCTGCAAATACCTGGTACATTAAGGAAAAATATATATTTTGGCACTGCTGCATGTGCCAATGGAATTCCAGCACTCTAAAGAGAAGCCACTTAAATATTGATATAAACTTTATGTAACAGTGCTACAGCAACAGAGCACTTCATAGCTGGGGAAACAAGAGAGGAATAGTTGGGAAGAAAGTATTGGGATATTAAGGAATGACCTAGGGCTGGGTGAAAATTGGATGTTTTTCTTGCTGGGGTGATCTGACCCCAGCTGACTTCCTGCTCCTTGGGCAGGGGGATTGGACCCGACGATCTCATGAGGTGCCTTCCAGCTCTAATGTCTATGGATCTATGAAAAGTAATATTAACACTGGATGAAAGGAAGTTGGATCCTCCTACCTTGCTATAGGTATACCATATAGTAAAGTTTAACAGTGTGATCCTTTTGGGGAGTAAAACTAGAATTACAGGGATAAAATAGAGATCCCAAAGCAACCCTATTTTAAAAGAAAACAGCAACATAAGACAAAGCTCTGATTTTGCTACAATCACAACCAGGTTGATCTGCTCCTCAATTATAGGGCTGCAATTACCAAAACAGAGAAAATGTATTCCTTCCATGAAGTAAATGAATTTAAGATGGATCCAAGAAACACAAAACAAAGCTCTGGAAGCTTATCCACATAACTAAGTTGCAACTATTCCTTTCCTTTCTCCTTGGTTAAAGACATACTGTTTCTATTACGGCTGAATGTTGCACAATAATCATCCATATATGATTACAATATATATAGTCTTGACAGTGCTGTTTATGTTTTCAAAGTTAATTACTCAGATCTGCTGATTTATTTCCTTAAAAATCTAATGACATGGTTAAATCCTCTATCACAAATCACTGCTTCTACAATAGTTTAGCCTAAAGAAGGAAATGTCTTTAATGACAGTAATTTGATCTGAATAATTGTTCCTTCTTCTCCATTATTCCTGCTCTTCCAAAATGTTTTGTGAAATGTAGGACTGTCTTATGTGACCTTTTCCTTTCCAAAAAGTGATAATGTTTTGTTTCCATCTACTGCCTCATTATCCATGTTGGCCCAACTTTTTTAGGAATGCAGAAAAAATTCAGGGCAAGACACAAGTGCTCAAAAAGTTCTGTATTCTTATTAGGCTAATGATCAATTTTTCTTTTCATTATGCTGAACTAGCCCTCAAGGTTATAGATTTTGTACACTGTTCAGAGGTATAATCCTGTTAACTTATATTTTGAAAATATTTTGATTTGTGTACAATCTGGGACATTTGTAAGAAACTCTTCGTAAGCAAATTATACAATAAAATAGTACCTAAAAACCACACTACTGTCAGTCAGCACACATCAAAATCTGTTTGCATACCTCAGAACTGCCAGTCTTAAAACAATATTATTAATTACAGCTTACTTCAAATTAAAAAATAAACAAACACAAAGAATGGTCTAACTCTTTAAAAAACTGAAAATTTTCTTTAAGTTGTTTTAATCAGGATTCCCTGCTCCCTTGACTTAATTTGAATCTTTTTTGGGGGACAGGCCACTAGTCTTGGGGACAAAAGTAGTGCCATGCCTCTCCATAACCTTTGCCTCCCTCACTGAGTGGCTTCCTAGGTTGCATCTCTTAAGGTTTTTCGGTTACTCAGCAACATAACATTCAAACACGCTTTCAACCTCAATACCTACTCTAAAGACTTCAATACTTAAGCATTACAGTATCTCTGTATAGCTACTACAGTAATGGGGGAGGAGAAGCTAACCTAAGACTCGACTGGAGGCAAGGGAACAAAGCTTCTTTGAAAGAGAGAATACCAGGGTATTCACCCAAGATGACTGACCACAGTCAAGTTCAGATGTCTAACGGGAACATGGACTATGTCTCTGTGAGAAAAGTTAAGACAGACTTTTAAAAGGAGAGAGTCTTCCACGTTCATTAATAAGAAAAAAACCCTAACAAACTTTCAGTGTCTGCAACTTGAGTTATCTTGAGTTTACATTCCTCTTCATATCTGTTTAAAGCTTACAATAACCAAAACTCACTTGCTGACATGGGAGAGTGGAGAGCCTCACAGGCTACCCTTAAAGGGGAGATTTCTTTGTACAATTAGGGATTCTTTCTCCACTAAGCCTGCCTCTTATCTTTGATGAAGAAAACCACTGTGCCCCATTGCCCCTATACCACCCCCAACAGATAACTCCATCAGACTTGCCAACCAGAATAAAAGGGGGGAAAAAAGGATGGGGGGAACAAGGCAGGTGTTTTGATTTTACTGTAGTCAGTGAATTATCTATGAACAACTTAACTTCTGTCTTCATAATTTATCCTGGTAAAACATCCTGCAAGAAGGAAATACAGACATAGGAAGAAATCCAGGCTGTGCAAACACCAATGAAGACACTCTCATTGTCTTCAGTAAGGTAACAGCTCAACCCCTAGCATAAAGATATGACAAGAATACTGGGGAACTTTCAGTGTTTCTGAAAGGCTCTCTCTTTTGGTATACATAAAGAGCACTTCTCCAGGGAGTCAGTCAAAAGGAAAAGTTGTTGTTGATCCTTAATATTAGCTGAGTTACCTTCAGTTCGTCATAATACAGAAAAAACACAATGCTTTAACATATGAAAACTTAAAATAAGCAGTTTCAGGATCTTTTCCCTCCCTCACAGGCCCACAATTTTTACAACCTCCCAAAAGCTGAGTACGCTTCAACCACTGCTCAGGTCTGAATGGACTTTACCCCTCTTCACAACATTTTTGCAGAGATTCTTGAAGAGCTTCATTTCATCTAAAATTTGTCTCTTACGTGTATTCTATCCAAGAACAACACCACAAATAAGTGTAAACTATTTGCAACTCAACTGGAGGCTCCCCTCTAAGATGCTGGCTGAACAGAACTAACAAATCACTCCCATTTAAGGCACCAAAACAGATTTCTGGCTTTGAGAATGAAGTCAGTTACAGACGGAGCCTTTTTCATATGCAAGGAACTACATAGCTGTGGTCAGGAAATGAGAACAAAAAGTCCTGGCACACCTAACAGTTGAACAAAGGGTCTAGACGGAAAAAAACATTTAAATACATTTGCTGCACCCATGCCCATTCTTAGGTTTTACATGTTGAAAGTGAATATTTACAAAAAACAAGCTCTTTGTTCCAACAGCATTTGTAGCATAACATACAGCTTTCTTACTCAAAGGAACACTGTTGTCAATACCTTATTCACACTAAAGATTTCAAGTCAGAGAATATTGTTTCTCCTACAATAAATTAGTGTTCCTTTCTCCATAAGGTTCATTACAAACAGGACTATATATCTTAAAGGCAATCATGACATCACTTAAGAAATATTTGCTTAGTTGGTAAGACTTCATAACTGTTTCAGCAAGACCAAAATGCAGATTAGTTCTACAAAGTGGTTTTAGTAGTAAACCATAATGCTAATACTATACAAAAAATAACATATAATTAAGAACAGGAAGCCAACAGAAAATTTATTTATATATAAAAAATGGTGTTTTATTAGCCACACATTAGTGTCACACATGTCAGACAATACCTCTTATTACTTTTCAACTCCAAAGCACTTGTTGATTTCCTGGAGGGCTTGATAGTTTGCAGAGGAGGAGGTTTACTGATAGGGGTGATGAGCAGGGCATCCAAGAGTGAGCGGTAGACATTAGGATTGGAGAGTCTATCAAGCATTTAGAAAGACCTTGTAAATAGCCAAACAACACTGAAAATTGAAAGGAACTACTACGAACAAGAAGCCTAAGCTTTAAAATGGTTTCCATAATAGTATGGCAAGAGCCAAAAAGTGATATAACAACTTGAATGACCTAAATTTGAAATTATAGTATTTGTAAAATCATGTATTAAAAAAAAATTACAAAAACAATTTAACAATATATCCTAATATAGCCCTCCGCATCCAAGACTCTAAGAACCGTTCACAAATGTCAGGTAATCCTCCCTTCCTATGTAAGGTCAATATTGGCTTTGTTTTTTAGTTTTCTTAGAAGTAAAAGGGAGTAAAAAGTGAAAATGTTATTTGTCCAAAAGTCATGCACCAAATCACCAGCAGAACTAGGAACACAGCACAGCCATCTTGGCTAAACTTTGTACGCTCCTTGGGCACTGTATACATGCTTGTGCTGCCAAAGGTGTTTTAATTCAAAAGCGCACAACCATTTTCTGTGCACTGATGTGCATTTCACTGCTTATAAAACTGCATGTGATGCAGCAGTGTGCATCAGCTTGTGCGTGGAGCAGACCTGTTTAATTGAGTCTGCTCCGACCTGCCAGATCTCCAGAGTGTCACAGGATGAAGAGGTCTGTGTGTAAATGTCTCTTCATTCTGCCACATGTGAAAGCTATCTATTGCCTATTTTGCATCTCAGTCAAACACGTATTTTTGAGCACGAGTTTTATTAACTTAATTTATAAAAATTAAAAAGTCACCATTTTACAGCTGATTTCTACCTGGCCCGTACAGCAACAGCAGCAGATACAGCAGCAGCAGCAGCAGCAGCACTGCTCTTAATTTTTGAGCTCTGTGTGGAAGAAGGAAGAGGAGCAGGACTGGGAGCAAATTTTGGTAGACTCTGCAGTGGATTTTCTGGAAGAACTTTTCTAGTGTGAAAGCTTAATCCCCAAGGGAGACAGACAGAAAAAAAGGAGAGATCTCAACAAAGCAATAGCACAAGAAAAACACTGAACTAACCATTTGAAAATTTTAACATAAGTAATATCCCATATCAATACAAACTAAAATTGATGGGATGATTTCTGTTGCCATCAGTGGGCAATGCATCAAGCTCTCAATGTTACCACAGACAAAATTATTTTTCTTAAACAAAAAAAAATTATCAGCTTTCAGTAAAAGCTCTGAACTTCTTATATCTCACAAGTTTAAATCCCCATCATGCAATCAGCTTAACAAGGGTGAAGGATTGATTTGAACAGAGCTCATTGAAGGAATGGCATGCAGAACATAGATTGGTTTTCCATAACAGCATCAACGTGTATTAAAAGCTTTTCTGTGGTCCACTTCAGGATCAGAATCATATACTATTAACAAAAACACTTTAAAAGACATAGTAAGATAGTGAGTTGGTCAACATCATATGGATTCTCTCCCCCAGTATTTTCCAATTTACATTTTTGTACTCCCTACTCCTAATGTTTTTTTTCCTCCTAATCACTGTATCACATGGGAGATGCATGAGGGGAAAAAAGGAAGAGAAAAAAGGTCCCTCTTGGCCCCCAAACTATGATTTTTAAATGAGAGCCAATAATGTTAATGGTACAACAGAATCCTGCAAAAATATTTGAAAAAAAGAGTGTGACCTGTCAAGATTTTCTACATGACTTTTTCTATTTTTAACCTTTTCCCAGAAATAACCAAACAAAGCATTACAAGGTGCACAATAATACCCTTTTCCTGAACAGCTTGGATTTAGATATGGAACAATAGTCTGAAGTCATGCTTACACCCAACAGTCTGATATACTCATACAATAAACTTTACCTTGTTTGACTGACAGATGATTTAGACTGAAAGCTTGAGACATTAATAAAGGAACGTGTTTCAGAAGTTGGCACTATTGTACCATGCCTGCCCAAAAAGCAGTAAGAGAACAAAGTCAGTATAAGAAAAATGTCGCTATATAAACGTGTAGCATGTTTTCGGCAACACTAGTTTTGACTAGAAGTTGTTTAACCAAATGAGCCTGCCAAGTTTCAAGGAGATAGGCACAGTGGTTTCTGGGAAACTGCACACCTCAAACTGCAAAAAGCAAAACTTGTGTCACTTGCTGGCAGTGGCAGTCTCCTTTCATCCTGCATGCAGATCTGGGGGCTTGCACCCCCAGGAGGGCTGTGGGGTTGTGCCCGACTCCTCCCAGGGGTACGGACCCCTGGATCTGCACTTGGGATGACAGGAGGCTGCCACTGCTGCCTGAGACCAGCGCTGGGCTCAGCCTGCACCCAGTGCCGGGAAGACTGGTGCTGCCACTGGTCCCAGGCAGCAGCAGCAGCAGCCTCCTGTCATCCCGCATGCAGATCTGGGGGCCCACACCCCCAGGAGAGTCCAGCAGTGCTGGGATGGCAGGTTGAGCTCCATAGGGCTGGTGAAGCCTCTTGGAGTGCAGCCCTGGCCAGTGGCTCTCCCCCACCTCTAACTGTGAAGCGAAGCTCCGTGCAGCTGGCGGAGCCACTTGGAGTGCTGCCCACTGGTAGGAGGTGGAGGAGAGCCAGGGCTGCACCCCAACCGGCTCTGCCAGCCCCACGGAGCTCAGCCTGGTGGCAGGACATGGAGGACGAGCCAGTGGCGGAACCACTCAGAGCACAGCCCTGGCCAGTGGCTCTCCCTTGCCTCCCACCACCAGGCTGTGCTCTGAGTGCCTCCGCCACTGGCTCTCACCACCGGGCTAAGCTCCATGGGACTGGCGGAGACGCTCGGTGTGCAGCTCTGGTGAGCACAGCCCAGCACCTGGAGGCTTCGCAGCTCCACGGAGCTGAGCCTGGCAGTGGGAGACAGCCACTGGCCATGGCTGTGCTCAGAGCCAGGGCTGGACTCGGAGCAGCTCCGCCACTGCCTCTTCACCTCCTCTCACCCCCCAAATTCATTTTTCCTGCTACAGCAGTGGGAATGAGACAAATTCAAGCCTCCAATAATTAGATTTGATACCTGGAAAATTATAAGCAATTTATAGATTTGCCATATATAGAATCTAATTATTGGAAGGGGGGGGGGTCATCTAGTAACCCTAGTCAGGTTTATCTTATATTTGAGTAAACACAGTGCATATGCTACATCAGCAGGACTCAGTCATGATTCAAGTGTAGAAACCCTGTTTCATTCAGAGTTAAAGCTGCAACCATTTTGCTACATTTATCACAATAGGAGCACGCAGATCTAACAGATAGACTGTAAAAGCTGATGTGTAATCTTGAGCAGTAACTCTCCCTTCCCTTTCAAAAACAGTAAAGTTAGGTTCGTGCATCTATTTTTTTTTAACGATGTGTGTACCTGTCAGGAAGAGGAGACACCAAAGGTCTGGGTTCCACAGGTTGGATGGAAAAAGGTTGCTCCACTGGCACGACTGCAGGTAACAATGGCTCAGAGGTCTGTGTAGCTACTGTGCACTTATCAGGCAAATACCTCTCCTTTTCAGCTTCTTCTACCAACACGTTTGCTACATATGGAGCACTTGATTCTGCGGAATCAGTTATTTCCCTAGTTGATGTTGATTTGAAAAGAAGTTACTACTAAAGGCCTAAATATGCAGAATTACATGAGATTTGTAGTATTACAATAGGAATTATTTGTTAAATAAAAGGAACACCAAAACCAATAGTTGATACATGTTTCTGATACCTCTGTTTTGTGTTACTGGCAAGGGCAACCAGTGGGGAATCCCTACACTAACAAGATTCACCCAGACTGAAAATGGTTGTGTGAGACAGTTGTTCCAAAGGTTCAACATAGCTTAAAACTAGCCTTATTTAATAATAATGGCAAATTATGGGGATAAGTAAGTAAATAAATCAGCATTCTTCCAGCTTATGATATGCACGAAATACCATACAAACTGTATATTAAAAATACTACCTAGCATAAAATGATGCCGTTTTAGACACTGTAGCTACTCCACTACTGACACTGAAAATCTGAACAAAAGCAGGTGGATGAGGTGCACCCTTAGGTAAGGCTTCCAAAGGACTGTCAAACAAAAGTTTTCTGAAGTAAAAGAAAGCAGAAGCGTAAGTATATACAAGGTATAGGCACAAGGTATAGCTTCTAACTTCATCTGAATACAAATAATTACTTTTAAGTTTCTTAGGTATCAAAAATCAGTCAGAAATCACATACATAAGTATCTGTTAAAGATTTAAATTTGATCTGGTCCTCGGTAATCAGGAACCTGCCACTACCTTCCCAACCCATATACATACATTACATTATATTATGATTATATGATAATATATTATGATCATATCATATTGTATTGTATTAGTATACACATAATTTATAGAAAATTATATTCTTTCCCAAAATTAAATGGGGCACCCTTCCCTAGCAAGTTCCCTGAGCATGACATCTACAGCTACCTTAAGTGCTGTGAATTTAGAAAATTCCGAAGACAGCTTAAGTTTGGGAAAAAGTAAATTAGGGAAATTTTTATCTATTTTCCCCTCATTCTTCAACAAACTATAGAGATGACTGAACTTAAAAATAAGGCAGAAAAATATTTTTATACTCCCATTCCAGTGGTTTTGACCAGCCCTAACAGCCATGAAATATGGAAGGGGAGATGATGCTGTTTATAGTTATAATACTCTGAAAAACATCAAGTGCACTTGTTTTTCTTTGATATAGCTTTTTAACTATGTTTGGATTTATGATCTCATTCTTGGTGGCTTGTCAAATGAAGCAGGTCAGCACAAAAAGGTAAGATGTTTCTATTTCAAAATGTCAGTTTCCCATGACATAGACACTTGCTTTAACCACTTCTCCTTGTGAGGCTATTAAACTTTTCTCATGCGTAAATGAAACAATCTAAGTTTGTTGCTTATAGGTGTGATTTATATTATTTCTTTTACCCAATACATTAGTTACATATTTTTGTGGTTTTCACAGTCTGAAGTTACCAGGGCAACTATTGTGTGTGTGCATGAGGGGTGACCTCTGTGATTTATTTAATAATGCCAAATTTAAACTAATTTCTAAATTAGCTATAAACAGTTTAGCATTAGGAAACTTATATTTATATATTTAAGTAAAAGACCAAAAAATGGCAGCAATTTGGTTTACTGCAACACAACTAATTTAAGATTTTATTAAAGAAGTGAAACTACCACTAAAAAGCCTTATACTTAATCCTATGTTTTAGGCAGCAAGTCTGGCTTTAATTCAGTAATCAATTCCAGATTCTGCATAACCTGTTTAAAAATTTTAAAAAAGCAATCACAGAAGGCTCTTTCCCATTTCGGGTTCAGCAGTGATGCATGCCACTAGTTTCAGCCAAGAAAAAATCAAGTCCAGTAAAAAAAAAAAAAAAAAAAAAAAAAAAAGAATTTATGGCAATCTTTGATAACAAATGCAGGATGCAAATGGCAAAGTTGAGCCTACTGACCCTTGGATGGCTTCTTTCTGCATAGTGAAGTATATAACAGGACACATATCACTTACTCATTGACTTAAGATACTCATGTTTTCTGAAAGACTTTTTGGAAATCAAGATGTATTTTCCTTAAGTGGTGTTTGAGGGAACACCATTATAATGAATACCTTAACAAAAACTGTGAGCTCACTTCAATATGGAACCTGGGTGCCTGTCTCAGCTTGGCCTATGGATTCTAGTAGTACAGACAGTCAAAAAGCCTTAAGCAGGCTGAAGTGATAACCAACTGAACAGACATTCAGTTTTCAATTGGGAAAGGCGGGGGAGGCCTACACTGACCAAGGCCAGTAGGCAGGGGCACTAGAGCATGTCTTCCAGCTTGCTGGCCAATGCCATCCCCTTGCGGTCCCCCCACAGGGGGTTGAGGAGCCCCCTGTCCAGATGCTAGCCCACGTTGGGGGAGCCTCCCTATCCCTGCCACAGACGGGACGGAGAAGGAGTTCTGTGGGCAGGTACCTGCCCATGCAGCCCAACATGGGGCACTGGGGAGCCCCTGCCCTGGGGAGCTTCCCCTTACATAAGCCCAGTGTCCCCCAGCCCAAAGAGGCCCCAGGGAGCCCAGGGGAATTTTCCCCCTTCCAAACCCCAGAGCTGCATGTCTTAGTACCTTTGAGTGGCCTCATGTCCCCGGTCCCCCATGCTGGGCTGCATGGGCGAGCACTCAGCCCAGAGGACTCCTTCTTCCTCCCTCCTGTGGCAGTGGCTGAAGCAATCAGCAGCTGGGAATGGGGGGGATGGGGAGGGAAGAAGGCTGCTGAGGGTCAGAAAGCCTCCACAAGGGCTTCCCCCCACATCCCCACATACTGTGTAGACCCAGGCTAGGGAGGTCTGGGTGTCTGTCCCCTTGACCCCCACTGTCCCTACGAGCTGACAGACACAAGCAGGAGGCAGGCTAACAAGCAAAGGGGCAAGGCAGTCCCTACTCCACTGGAGCAGGCAGAATAGCCCAGGGTTGCAAAACATCCTGGGATGCTAGGGGACTGAGTTAACTTGAATCAGGAAGGGATCTGGGACAGAAATTCAATGAACTAGTTTGACCTAAATCAGTTAAAGTCTGAAACTACATCCAAACAGGTTTGTCTTAAATTGGTTTTGGCTATTTTGGAAGTGGTTTATGTACAATGAGCTTCTGTTCCGTTACAGGTTTAAACTAGTTTCCAATTGCTTAAACCAGTTATGTGTACTTTTGTCCCTAGCCTAGGTCGCAAGGTGTCCCAAAATTAATAGTCACTAAGGTGAACCTGAACCTTTCTTCTTAATCTAGCCCTAAGTGCCAAAGTCACGTTTGAAAATGGGACATAGTCATCTAAATTTTTCAACGGAAGAATTCAAGAACCCAATGAGAGGGAAGGACACTTACACACACATATATATATATATATATATATATATATATATGATAAAATACGAAATCACAGCTCTAGACACAGAATTTTTAATTTCTGGATCTCAAAGTGCTTTAAGAAGGAGTTTAAGGATTTTCCATCTTGCAGTTGGGGAAACTGAGTCAGAGGGAGAAATGACTTGCCCAAGGTTACTCTAACAGGCTAGCAGCATTACCAAGAATTGAACCCAGGATTCTGTAGGGTCTCATTCAATTCCTAAGCAACACTTCCTTGCTAAGAGAAGGCTCCATCATTATGCATCAAACACAAAAGCAACCCCAAACTCACACTGACAATTCTTTCAGTGCTTTCCTCTGAAAGACTTGGACAGATGCCCCCATTTGAAAAGGCAGTCATGCTAGGATTTTTAAAACTTGTATGCATCTGAATGTACAAGGGAAAGAAAGGGGAAGATAGGAGAAGTAAATACCAAAGATTAACAGCTAAAGATTATTTTGCATTATAAATAAATGCTGGACAGGACACTCAGCAATTTGCTCTGAGCTGGAATAGTTTATTAAAAGGTTATATGAAGGGCTTGTGTGCCATAGCAGGGTTCTGGATTCCATGACCAAACTTCAATTTCACCACTTATGTGCCTAGGCAGAATCTTATTCTACTATGCTCGAGTCTCTGGAAAAATGTTAATGCAAAAGGTGGGTAAAGTCTTCCTTGTGGCTTTTTGTGACAATCATAAAGCTGAGAGGAAAGCAAGTTACAGAATCTGATCTGTTAATATTTTTTTCCAGGTTAGAATAGGATTGCACTTAAACATCTTGTAGGTGAAATAGGATTTGAGCCCATGAATCTGGAGGTACCTTTCAGTTCATGTTTCTCCAGATCACAGGTGGGCAACATGATGGATCTAACCAGCAGCCCGACTCCATTTTCCAGAAGCCCCTGCCTGCGTGGCTGGGGCCAGTTTCCATGGAGACCCCAGCAGCAGTTGCACTGTGACAGTATGGGACCAGGGTTTCCATGGAGACCAGCCCCAGCAGTGCTGTCAGGGCTCATTGCAGGGTGCTGAGCTGCTCTGCAGCCAGGCTATGATCTTGTGGTGGTGACAGCATGGTCTGGAGCTGGGGCAGAACTGTGACCCCAAAATTCCATGTAGCCCCCTGTAGCCACCCCTTACAGTGCCACCACGGCACACTGCCTTCCCTGTTCCCAACCACAGCACTAGCCCCCTTAGCCCCGCCCCAGGAAGAGGCTGGCACTGCTGTTACCTGCCAGCACTGCTGGGGTCAGTCTCCACAGAAACCCCAGCCCCCACTATCACAGAGCAGCTGCTGCTGCTCCATGGAAACCAACCCCAGGCGCATGGGCAGGGCCTGCTGGGAAATGGATTCCACTGCTGGCTGGATTTGGCCTGCAGGCTGGATTTTGCCTGCCCCTGCTCCACATGCTCATGATCAGGAATCTAAGCTTTTCATCTGATGCAGAAAAACATGGATTTTTCTCCTTTAAAAGGAGAAAAATCACAGGTTTTCCCTTTTAAAAGAGAAAAATGCAAGAAACCATAGGTTTACCCTTGAAGGCTGGCAGAGTTCGAAGGTGATCAGAGGCAGGGGAGGGGGGTGCCACGTGCATATGGGCATGTGCACATGCACGTGGCCAGCAATACAATCCCAGGCAGTATGGTAGAAAGCATCTCCTGCAACTGGCTGCAGGTAAGCCTGTGGTGGGGCAGGCATAGGGGCAAAACTTGTGGGGAGCTCGAGGTGGTGGCTTGTGCTGAGCCTGCATGGTGAGGGAAGGAGTAGGGCAGGGTTAGCAGCTAGGGCTGGGGGCGCTACCCAGCTGGGGAGGAGCCCAGGGCCTGGGCAGGAATGCACAGCTATGGTGACCAGCTGGGGAGTGAGATGGAGCCATGGGTGGCTGGCTGGGGGAGTCGGAGGTCTGGCTCCCCACTGCTGTGTGAACTCCTGTGGAAGGGTCAGGTGCCAGAGATAACACATTGGTGGGCCACGTGCTCCCCCCAGATTTCTGCACCCACAGGGGGCATGGAACTGCAGCTTGGCTGGACTGGCACCAGGCATGAGCCTCCTCCATGGCCCAGCAGGTGGAATGCAGCATGGGAAGGCAAGGTGAGGTGTCAAGACTCACTACTGCTGCTGATGCCAACAAGCCTCAAACCAGCCACACTACCTTGGTGGTCAAGGTGAGGTGTTCCCTGCCTGCTGCTGTAGTGGGTATGGCTTGTGCTCACACTGCAGTGACAGGCAGGGGGTGCCTCACTATGGTGGCACAACTAGTGTGGGGCTTGTGGGGGCAGGAGCGAGTCTCACAGCTCCACTCTGCCCTCTTGTGCCAGGTCCCATCCACTGGGCTGAGGAGGTGGCTCCTGCCTGGTGCTGATCTTGCCAGGTTGCAGTACTGTGCCCTATGATGGGCAGAGAAAATTGGGGGGGTGGAGGGGGGGAAACGGCGGGGAAGGATGTGATCCTCCATACCTCCCTGACGTATTGCCTCTGGTGTCTCCTAAGGTTGAACACCCCTCTCCCTCACACACTCGGGAACTGGTGACTGGGGGCAGCTGGGGAAGGGGATGTGGATCAGCAATGAGAGGCAACCCAGGCTCAATGCCTCCTCTGCCTCCACTCCAACTGAGATAGGGCCCTGCCCTGGGGTGCCATGATGCCCTCACCACAACCTCAGTGCCCTGGGCAGTTGCCCTCACTGCCCACCCTTAGGGCTGGGTCTGCCTGCAGGTCATGCTGGCAGGGCGGGTGGTGGCAGGGCAGGGGGACATAGGTCATGTTGGCAGGGCTGGGGAGGGCTGTGTCTTGGGAGTGAGATGCACCAGTATATCAGGGCTGCTCAGTGCCACAGTGGCGGGGGACACAGCCATAGCTTGTCCTGTGTCCTGGGGAGCATAGAGGGCAAGGGGAGTTCTGATTTTCATGATAAAAAAACCAATATCACACACAAAATTATATAGGTATTTGGAATTGAATTTATTATAATTAGGGCTGCACCAATGGAGATTTTTTGGGCTGATACTGATGGCCAATTTTTAACAAGCCATATTGGCCAATACCGATCTGATTCTGATACGCAGTCCCAGCGTGGAGTGCAGGTTGGACTGGTAAGTCTGTTGTGGGGGGAGGGGTGGTGGTGATGGGGGGAGATCAAGGCCTCTGTAGTGAAGGAGGGAGCAGGGCTGGCTCTGGGACTGGGGCAGGGCAGGGGCAGGGGCAGGTCCTGCCCAGTTGCAGCAGGTTGGGGCATGGGAAGGAGCTATGGCTTGTCCAGAGAGTGCGGATGGTGGAGGGGAGTAGGTGGTGGCGGCAGCCCTCAACTTCCAGCTGAGAATTAGGTTGCTTTCAAATGAATTGAAATCTAATGGAATTAATTTAGGATAGATAAATCTATATATAAGTAGAATATATGAAAGATAATTTGGTTTAGTTTTTGTTTACTTTTCCAGGTAACTGGTGTTGGTTGCAAAGCCACATATTTGTTCACACGCCTAGTTTACACATCGCTAAAGAAAGAACAAGCTAAATAATAAAGAAAAACTTTAAACATCTATTAATTTTAAACCCATATTTGACCTCTAAAAGGAGTCTATAGTCTGCTAAGAAAACATGACCTAGATCATACCAGTGAAGATATCCAAGGTCAGTGACAGGAAATTTGCCATCTAACTTTGTATTTCAATCTTATTTCATCACTTAACAGTATTGGGGTCCTTTAGGGACACACTGTAAATTTCCAGTGTATTAATGCAGTTTTGCCTAAGTGGAAACAAATATTAGAATTAAGTCTTGCACAGAAACACTTCATTATTCTCAACATTGACCTTTCTAAAGCGTTTCACTGCAGGCTATATTATTTCTTCTAACATAGACCCATGACATGCTCATCAATCTGATTGGCATATTTTTGTTCCTCCTTTTCCTCCTCTATCAGAAAGACTGGTGGTTGATATATTGGTGACACCCAGTTTAAGTGGGTGATGGACAAAACCAATAAGAGAAACAAACTAGTACATATCTTCCCATGATCACTGGGCTGAGGATCACAAGCAAATCATTTACCTCTCAGGAGATAAAGTCATGAGAACATGTCCAGACAGTTTAGGAGAGAGAACACTGACAGATGAAGGCTCTGCTAAGGGAGAAGTGACTGAAGCAGATTCTGGTCTTGTTGAATTCCGTTCAATGATAATAAAATCAAATTAAACACAAAAAAAGTGTGTTATCAATATTTTAGTGGTATTCTGAATTGTTTAAAAATGCATGCAGAAATATTCCAGACCTCTGGGATAGTGGAATAATGTGCATATAAGACTATTCATACTTTGGGTGAAGGTTGAGAAGTAAACTGCTGCTTACAAACTCTATAGCAGGCTATCTACTGCAATGCATTAGCAAAGATGAGGCTGATGGAAAATGAAGTCTCAGCTGTATGTGAGCTTCATCTCAATGTTTTATATACTTTCCATTGTGATACCTTTATTCATGAAAATTAGCATGGTAATTTTTTCCCTGTATGCTGTGTATTTTGGATGCTATAGAATTGTATTTGTTAGGTCTTGACACTTTCTCTTGATATCATACCACTTCCTCAATTATGACTGGAATAATTCTGCATAGTATCACAATAAATAAGACAACATTCTTCTGATATACAGCTTTCTCCAAACAAAATTCTAAGAGAAATGTGATAGGACAGTGAGAGGCTGTCTTCCATTAGATTCCATCAATTTTAGTTAGCTATGCAGAAGTGTATGCCTTATATTTTTTTAGTATCATGCAGATATACATCTTTTATTTTAAGTTTCCAGTCTGAAGTGATGCCAGTGTACTTAAGTGATTTAAAAGACAGAAAAGCAGACCTCATAGCTGGTAATGGTGTTGATGGAACAGCTGACCCAGGTGGCGTCTCAAAAGTCTGAGTAGCGACTGTATGTTTACTTGGATCTAAGGAGGCATTCTGAGTTCCTATTCCATTAAGCAGATCTGTAGACATACTTTACAGATATTTATGATAAAGAAAATACACAGGGATTATGCCATAATACATGTGTGAGAATTTAGAATCAACTTAAGGTGGGATCCACCATTTCACAGTGGCCATGAATATGTTAACATCTAGAAAGTCTCTGCACTAACCTACTTACAGCTACTTAGTTGGTCTAATAAAAGATATCACATCTACCCAAAGAACCTTGCCAACCCACTCAAGACTAACTACAAGTTGAAAAGCAAACAACTCAAAATGATCTGAGACTGTGTATGATTTAAAAGATTTATAATCATATAGATATACACATACACACACATATATACACATATATTTGTGTATGCATGCACACACAGAGGATAAAGTACAAATAAGGCACACACATGTACCATATTTACCTGAATCCAAAATGACCTTGAATTCAAGATGACCCTCTAATAATTAAATTACATACATAGAAAATCATAACAAATTATACATTTTCCACTTATAGATTCTATTTATTAGAGGGTAATTTTAAATTAGTCCCCACCATTGTAGAGGGGAAAGAAGTGACAGAGGGGCAGGCAGTGGGGGAGTCAAGCTGCCTGATCCTTGCCCTCTAATCTCCCTACCAACAGCTCCCCCCCATGCCTGCAACCCCTGACACTTGTCCCCTATCCCACAACTGTGCTGCTGCCTCTCTGCCCTTCCCCTGCTACCCTTACTGTTGTTCTGTAAGGCTTCTGGCCCCAACCCAGCCTGAGGCACAGAGCACATATTTACTTGGAGCAAACATGTGCTCCATGGCCTAGGATGGAGCTAGAGCCCTGCTGGAGTGCGGCTAAGCCCTGCTGGGCGCAAGGGTAAGCAGCAAGGAGAGGGGGTGATGGCTGCAGGGCAGGCATGGGGGAGGTCAGGCAGAAGCTGCAGCTCCAACCTCAACCCTGGGTTGAGGCTGGAGCTGGAGCCATGGCTGGAGCCGGTGCCCTCACCACCTTGTATTGAATCCAAGGTGAGGGGCTCCCCACTATGTTAAAACCCTGTCTTGGATTCGAATAAATACAGTACACATGTTGGGAACAGCAGTTCATAGACAACAATGAACTCTAAAATATGCCTGGAAGTAAAAATTGATTTCTCTGTAGGTATTGTGTATTCACTCTGCTTTGCTTATTTTATGGCCATTTCTTTTAAAATGTTGAAAAAGAAATACACATTTATCCATACTAAAATTTCCAGAAAGAGCTTTAGATGCTGTTGGCTGAAACTCAAAATACTGAAAGTTTGTTTCTGAGATAGTTTGAACAGCTTGGACATTTTATTGGCAGAACATTCATAACATCTGAGATTTCTTCTTCCTTCTCGAAATACATCTAATCTTTTCCCTAGTAGGCCCTTAAATATTTGTCCTACTGCTACCTATGATTACAGTCAATTAAAAGTAAGGTGAGATACTTTCTAAATAAGTGCATAAAAAGGAATCAAATGCAATGAGACCCTAATTAATGGAGACAGTGATTATAGGTCCTAGGTTCTAGTCCTAAGAGTAGAAACAGATTTATAGGTTTGAAGTCTAATCAGATAGAGAATAAGATGCATTATTCACATTTAGAAATAAAAAGAAGTAGCTGGATGTTTCTCCCAACTGTTTTTGCTCATTTCTTCTCTCTCTCTGGTATAGAGGGAGGAGGAAAGCCACTTTGAAATTAATAATTATAACATTAAAGTCAGTGAGCAAAGTATCTTCCAATTTATTTGAGAAGGTGATGTGGGAAAAGAGAAGATAAATAAGTTATATCGAAACATCCTGAAGAGCTTTTAGGGAAGCAGAAGATGGACTTCTATTAAGGCTGGGGGTAGCCTTCTATTAGGGTACATACTTTGATTAATTTGGTATGCCAATAAACAATTAGCTGTCTGGTTTACATGAAGATGAGGCCTCCTATATATTCATCAGCTGATGGAAAAACAGTTAGCAAGAGGTAACATGAGAGATGATTTAAAAATATTAGATAAAAAAAAATTATTTGCTTGTTTGTACAGGTATAATTCTAACGTGGCAAGT
The DNA here is from genome assembly GCF_052110815.1 of Crocodylus siamensis. Classification (NCBI taxonomy): domain Eukaryota; kingdom Metazoa; phylum Chordata; order Crocodylia; family Crocodylidae; genus Crocodylus; species Crocodylus siamensis. Next base: position 151,364,376 of record NC_143396.1, on the reverse strand, counting down.
CTGAAAGTTATATGCTAGAACATTTAGGAAATAAAGGTAAAGTTGTTAAAAAAGGAAGAAAAAATACACTTATTTTTATTAAAATAACTAATATAGTAACCACCACCAGAGGGCCATAACACATGGTTCTAATATCCAGTTTGTTTTCTGGAAATCCCCTTAGTCTAACTGTATACCAACTGTACAGTTGGTCTAATAACAGATACCACCTTAAGAAATCCTTGCCTCTTATAGAATTTTTGGATGATCACAGCAACAACATCACTCTTATACTACTTTAGTCCTGAATTTATTTTACTAGAATATTTATTGTTTTAATAATCTGTCACTCACATATTGTGACACCACAAAATACTCCCAGGAGACAAGCAATGCCTCAAATATTCCTGTGCTTTAGAAAGCTCTTGTTGAATTTAGACGTGCCTTCAATTTTAAATCTCCTGGTCGTTGTATATTTATTTTCGCTAATGGCAAATGCTTTATATTTTTGAACAGGATTTCAATTCTATTCCTCACTGAAACAATTCATTTTGTGAAAAGCCAAGTGTTGCAACACTGTTCATCTTTCTTGCTAAGATAAATAACAAAAGGGAAAAAAATTATCCAATAATACCTCCAGAAACACATACATATTTTAAGATTAAACAATAATTTTCATGATAAACAATGGACTATAGGAAATAGAAGTAGCAACTATATTGTATTGTGTCAAAAAAGTATAAAATAATTCTCTTCCTCCATATGTAAAAATTATTTAAACCTTGCAAAGCAAATTTAAGGTACTTTGTAATATTCAACACGAGTTGCCACTTGAAAAGCAAGTTGCAATATGCTACATGTGCACTGAATAACGTACTTAGTTTTAGTAAATGTGGCACAAGCATTTGAGTTATTTGATACAGAAGATATATTCTAAAGTTATGGAAACAAGCTGAAAAGATCAAGTCAAATTAAAGACTGTGTCTGAGGCGAAATTGTTAGCAAATATTTCCCCCTAATTATCATTTTGTACTTTAATGTAAAAGGTATCAAACTGCAACCATATATTTTTAGCTACTGTATTTGATGACCATTCTTATGCTGTTTTAATTGCACTTTATACTGTGAACTTTTCAGTTTACACACAAAGTGGCTGTTAGTATTAGACAACTTGGCTGTTACCTGAGGTCCTCATTTTCTGTTTGACTTTCCCTAAAGATAAGATGACAAAGACAGTGAGCTATAGTACTACAGAACGTTTATTTCTGGAATTTAAAACCCCTGAGGAGGAAATGCAAATGTTTATAGGTATCTTTAGCTTTTAAGATACTAAAAACAAGCAAACAATCCGCTCCTTAAACAAAGTGTTCTTCACTAGTTTTCCCCCAAAGGAATGATCAAGTTCTGTTAAAGAAAATCTTTAAGTGCTATACAAATTCAAGTGAAGTGCAAGATTTCTTAGGAAAACCTTACAAATTAAGTCTAAATTTGCTCTATACCTAACCCTTTATATAGTCTAATATATAATAAAAACTGACACAATGCATTTTGCTAAATGAAATGTTCTGAACTTCTGTGTAGCATACTTCAGGTTGTCTCATCAAAAAAAAAAGATTAGCGATTCCATAGCTTGCTATAAAACTTGCATAAAACCAAAAAAAGCAAAAAAAAATACAAAAAACCCCATGTTGAATTATTAGAGGGGACTCAGGGAAAGCTATTGCATATATTGTATGTGGGTGTTCAAGTTGTTCCTATTAAGCACTAGGATGACAATTGTTTTTTCCTTTGCTTCATGAGACTGAAATATATATACAGTAGTCTGTATGAGAAGCTTAAGTAAAAACGCCTCAAAGAAAAACCAGACCAAACTAAGTTAAAAGCAAGTTTTATTAAAATACTCTTCAAACTTCAAAAAGCATAAATTAATGAGTGTGTCTACTATAATACATTATATTACAGGACAATATGCACCATCATATCTTTGGGCATTGAAGCTTCTATAAACACAAAACCCCTTACAGTTTCACCCTACAATAAATACCATTGCCTTTGACTATCTTATGAGAACATATGCTGCAGGTCTCATATATAAGCAGGATCATTAAGCTCATTCTTTTTCTATAGTCTTTTCCTGATGCTGACATAATACCTATTTAAGCAGAATCCTCCTTGCAACAAGATCGGCAATACTGGCGAAATTCCTTTGGGTGGAGAAGTGGTTTGTATTTTCCCTCTACTTTTTAAAACATTTACAACCCACTCTAAAGTATGCCTGCTGAACTGTACTTAATTTGAAGAAAAACTCTCTCAGAAAATACAAATCTATTGAAATAACTGTTTACAGTCTCTTCCCCAACCCACAAAATAAAGCAATATGCTATTTCGTATGCTATTCTTGTACTCATCTTCCTCTGTATTCTATCAATCTACAAGAACTCAAACTCAGCAATACAAATTAGTCTGTCATGGAAAACGAACCCTAATAGCTCTTCTCTACCCACTTAGGAAGATTCAGTAACCCAAGTTGCTCTGTGTTAAATAAGTATTTCTGTGAACTACTGATTAGCAGAAAAACATTTTCATCTCATTCTTTACACATCAGTAGGAAATTGATAGAAAAGTATGGAAAAAGCTAGAGTTCCATTTGTAATAAGGCTAATAAAATACTTTTTTTTTTTTGCGCAAAGCAGTTGAAAAAAAGAAAGAAAAGGTTTGCATTTTGTGTCTTTTTCAACTTGGGTAAAATCACTGGACATTAAGGACACGTGCTGAGACATCATGGTGCCAGTCACGTAATTTTGTATATTTGGGGGTAAAGATGTGGATGGGAATCTTTTCCCTGTGGAAAGAAGTAACAGAAGAAAGGTAAGAAAGGAAGGAAGCTTATTATTCAATTTATTTCACAGAAACTGAAACATGCAGTCTCCAAGTACTACTCACAGCCCTGCATCATATATATATTTATACGCACACACACACACCTATAACGTGTGTGTATACATATACAGACATGCACACAAACACACAACAGGTAGACAGCCAGCCAGACAAGAAGATATGGACAGACAAAGATGCAGATATTTACTATCAGTACAGACAGTCAAAAAGCCTGAGGCTGAATTGATTCAATCTAGGCAGCTTCCTTCAAGCTGCATAGGTTGAAGTGATGACCAACTGAACTGACATTTAGTTTTCATTTGGAAGTAGGGGGCAGGGGGGCAGACCCTGCACTGACCCAGGCCAGGTGGCAGGGAGCGCTAGAGCACATCTCAGCCTGTTGGCCATTGCCAGCCCAGCCAAGTGTCTCCAACCCCTGCTGTTCCCCCACAGGGGGGTAAGGAGCCCCCTGTCCAGATGCTGGCCCACCTCGGGAGAGCCTCCCCCTCAGGGGGATTCCTCCAGCCAGGCAGCCCTGGGGAGTTCCCCCCTTCCGCTTCCCCAGGTGTTGATTTCTTCAGTGGCTGCCACAGGAAGGAGGGAGAAGCAGTCCTTCAGACCGGGTGTCTGCCCGAGTAGCACAGCACAAGGGGCACTGGGAAGCCCCCACCTTGGAGGCCTGCCCCCCCCCTCACCCCAGGGTCTCCCCACCCCGGGCAGCCCTAGGGAGCTGGGGGGAATTCTTCCTCTCCCAACCCCTTGCCTGAACTGCAGAGAGTCTCAGGAATAGCCCAGGGAGCAGAGGGACATTCCTTTGTTCCCCTGCATTAGTTTTGCCTTAGACTCACAGCAGCTAAGGCAAAACAAGCTCTGGAGGAACAGGAACATTTTTCTCTGACACTGCCAGACTCACAGGAGCCAAGCAAGCAGCTCTGTCCTTCATGGAGGGAAGATTCCCCTCAGCTCCCTAGGGCTGCCCTGGGCTGGGGTAGGAGGAAGCCCCCCAAGGTGGGGGCTCCCAGATGCCCCCATGGTGGGCTGCATGGGCAGGCACCTGGCCCAAAGGACTCCTCCTCTCTCCCTCCTGTGGCAGTGGCTGAAGCAATCAGCAGCTGGAAAGGGGGAGGGGGAAAGAGGTCTGAAAAGCCCTTACCACAGGGCTCTCTCTCCCCCCCATGTGCTGTGTAGATCCTGGCTAGGGTAGTCTGGGGGTCTGTTCCCCTGCCCCACATCCCTATGGGCTGATGGACACAGGCAGGAAGCACGCTAAGTAGCAGAGTGGCAAATCAGTCCCTGCTCCACTGGAGCAGGCAGCATAGCCCAGGACTGCAAAGCATCCTGGGATGCTGGGGGACTGGGAGTTAACTTGAACCGGGAAGGAAGCTGGGACAGAAGTTCCCATAAACTGGTTTGACCTCAATCAGTTAAAGTCTGAAACTACATCCAACCAGATTTATCTTAAACCAGTTTTGGTCATTCTGAAAGCGGTTTATGTGCACTGAACTTCTGTTCTCTTACAGGTTTAAACCAGTTTCTGATCACTTAAACTGGTTTATGTAACTTCTGTCCCTAGTCTTAAGGTTTGATCCAATGCAGGTTAAGTCAGTAGAAAGACTCCCATTGACTTCAGCAGGTATTAAATTGGACACTTAGTCACCACTTTGATTAGTAAAAATTTTTCCAGAACAACTATTCATCCAAGTTCCATAAAGCTGATTCTCTATTACAAGACAGAAATGCCAGGTTATATGTGAAGGAAAAAATACCAGTGTAGTGACAGAATGCATAACCAAAAGCTTAAACTCCTGCAGAAACCTGTATATAGTAGACTCTACAAAACAAAGTTCTTCAAAGCCAATCTCAGCAGACAAAGATCTTGATTTTTACATGCTTTTACATGTTTACATGATTAATATACTAATACATAATCCATGTGCAACAGAAACATAACTTAAAAACTTCAACAGCTTAACAGGCACAAACTATAACATATTGCCAATTAAAAATAAAAGCCATGCAAAAAATTAAGATCACTCCAAATCTAGATATCAGTAAAAGAAAACATAACTTACTTTGTCTTCTTTGTAGAGTCAGTTTCTGGTTCTTTCACTGCAATGAAATTTTTAAATTTCTAAAACCTTATTCCTTTGAAAGACATCATACATACATTTTAAATATCAAAGAAAAACTATTTTAGATTTTAAAAATTGCCACTTCGAAAACACCTACAAACGAATGTAAAAACATGAAGTACCCAATAAGATTTTCAGAAGTATGGAACTTCCATTTGATTTCAGTGGGAGTTTAGTTCCTCAGCACTTTTTGAAAACAATCTGGACACTTAAAGGCACTTAAAAACTTTTAAAATTCTGGCCTAGGCTGCCTTAATTAAAAAAATCCATCTAAAAAATGAAAAGGTATTAATTGAGAAGGAAAAAAAAATGAAGAAAGAGAAAAAAGGGAACAAAAATGGTTACTATTTTATAATTACCTAGATCACTAGTTTCCACAGTGGATCTTAAAATCAGAATATGATTGTGCATATCTCGTTATGCCAATACAAAAGTAAGTGCTTTTAACGGCTGGAAAACAGGAATCCTCCAATTTTCAACCCTCGGAAATTCTCACACCTAGTCCTGGTGGAGCCCAAGGTATCAGATATCAAAACCCATTTTTGTCCTATCCTCTGGGGCTCAGAATAAGGCAATCTTTAAATAGAAGTGTCCCTTTCTGTGTAGAGACAGTGAAGGAAAAAAACATTTTTTTCTGGCATTCAGATAGGGGGTGGAAAATGCAAGTTAACATTTCTACTTGGAATCTTGCTAATTAACAAATTAAAAAGTTGTTTCTAGTATTACACTGGCCCCAAGTCTCCCATCCATTGCTGAGGTTTACATAAAATATGTATGTATATATAGCCTTCTTTTGCTTCATGCAAAACATGCACAAAAAACAGTAGAAACTGACTACTGGATTTACTTTTTACTCAGGGAATAACATTTTACTCTTCTAATATCTGCCATCACAGAATATAGAAATTCAATATATTTATTTAACCACATTTAATTCTACAGCTCCAAAAAGATGCTCACTATGATCAGTGCCGGTGATTTGGGCCAGGATACGAAAAGAACGAGATTGAGTAGTCCCTGTCCTGGGGTGCCAGTCCTCAGTATCTTCAATCAGTCGTTTCTTGCTGGCATCTCTGTGAGTGGGCATGTGATAAAACTCCGTGTAGGTATCCACAACGTGTTTTCTTGGTGGACTGTTTCAACAAAGAATAGTTGTGAAAGCAAAGACATGAGATTTCATCTGTAAATCATGACAAAATTATCACTATTACATTTGAAGTTGAAACAAATTACAAAAGCAGCTTCTGACTGAACTCAGATATTCAGAAGTGAACATAACAACATACACAGTAATATGCATTCACATATTACATGTTCACATAAACTTGCTTTGCTTGCAAAGTAATGCCATGAAGTAATACACTGTAACAATCTCGAAATAGTTAAAACACCAAAGAGTCAACATTATCAAGTTATATATATTAAAATATTTACCGTTTAGGTGGGTTTTTCCTTGTATTGACAGAATAAGAAAGCAGAAGAAATTGGAAACAGGAATGAAAGAGAGAAAAAAGAAAAAGAAAAAAAAGTCAGAAAACGTAAGCAAAAGATAAGCAGTTCTTAAAAAATGTGAAAAGGTACACAGAAACCCACCTACATTATTCATATCTTGCCATAAAAATTACCCCTTTCTAGAATGACCATGATTATTTTCCATATACTTAGTAAAAATTACTAAAAATGGCATATTTAGTGTGGGTAAAAGAACATTTGAGTGACAGTCTGGAGAATTAAGTCTTTCCTTTATTCACAGAATAGAGCACTAATTGAAGTAATGCAAATTTTCCAATGCTATCTGTTAGCATAACTCTGTTCTGCTCTGGAACCTCTTGTGCTTCAGTCATAAGGATGAAAGCATAAATTAAAGTCTAGGTTCCCAACAGAATCTATTGACAATCGTATCCATTATAGTGGCAGATCCTGAGATGTGGACAACTGTTACTTAGAAAGTAGACTAAGGCTACAAATTAATTTTACATATGTGTCACCCAACAGCCACCACTTATGAAGTCAAGATCAATCAGGACTGGAATGGACCTGGATATCCTAACAACTGTAGGTGGAGATCTTTAAAAGAGCTATTATAAGAAGCCTGACTTGCACTGAAAGATAAGAGACTATAGTGACTACATGTGACTTGGAAAATCCTGTCTAGAATATTTCACATACAGTCAGTCTTCCAAGGAAATTTGCATTTTGAAGGTAGGCTTAGGTACTAGGACAAACGGCAGCAATATTTCCTAGTTTGGAAAAGGAAAGCAGAGAGTAGGTACTATACATCTTATCCCTAACCTCTGCACTCATGCTCTCAAAGCATCTGCTTTTGGGAGTCTGCCTGTGTTCATTTATTTTTGTTTTACATGTTATCTAGAAGGGTGGGCCATGTATAGCCCATGGGCTGGATCCAGTCATTGGTGATTATCAGCACTGTGGAGGTAGGGGGTGCAGAACCTGGCTGCACATACATGGTGACTAGAGGGCCAGAGCAGAGGGCTCTGGAATCTGCACCACTCTAACTGCACCTGCCCTTTTTCTCACCACCATTGTCTGGTGGCACGAATGATTGGAGCAGCGGCTAGAAAGGAGGGAAGGGGATCATGAGATTGCTCACTCGGTGACATTCAGTGGCATACAACTGCAAGGGAAGCAGGGCCATAAGTGGCACCCTGCCTTAGGGCCAAACCCTGTTATTTCAGCCCACTCTTTGTACATGGTAGCCAGCCAACGCTTGACCTAGAAGAGGTATTCTGATAAACTCACTCTTAGAGATTTCCCCCACACCCATGTAATTCCTATGTAAACAAATTTATTTTTTCTCACCAAATATAACTCCTAATTTGTTTCATAGAAAGAAAGCTGCAAGATAGTGTATAAGAACAGTTGTTACTAACCTGCCAACAAGTTACAGGCTATTAAACAAAGCCCAATGAAGTAATAGTTAAGTTACAGTAGCAAAAAGGTATGGGAAAGACATAATACAAAACTATATATAAAGGCAGTATTCAAAGAAAGTGACAAATACTATTAGTGAAGTACTTACACATCCTCAAGATTACTGAAGGAGGGAGGGGCACAGGAAAGAAAACAAAAAAGAATGGCGTTTCCAGGAGGATGGAATACAGGTAAGATACACAGACAAAATGAGGTGAAGCAACAAAAAAGAGAGTTAATAGAAATTATTAAACTGAAAAAAGAAGACTGTATCAATGTGTAAATTTAGGTACAGGAATTAATATGCAGCAACATATTAAAATACATTCTAATGCAATTAATTATATTAATGAATGCAAGCAAGTAAACAGTTGCTAACATTAATTAAAAGCTACATCACAAACCAAGTATTTTACTGGGTAGTTTCTCTTCGCTTTGTACCAGATTATGTTTTTAAAGTCTGAGGCTCTTAGTGGTAATTACTCAGGAGGCAGCAAGATGGTGCCAGAGCCAAGGAAGAAAAAAGAAAACCCGTATACTGAGATAGTTGGAGGGAATGACTAACACAGAATAACATTTACATTTAGTTGGAGATGAAGTGCAGGAAACAAGGTGAGGTAGAAAGAAAGAACAGAGGGCAATATTGGTTGGAAAGATGGGGAATGAAAAAAAAAATATTAAGATTGATTGCATCTAATATTAAGAACTGAAATATTTTTAAGTTATGCTGATTTAGCAACAGAATGCCTGTCAGTCCCCAAATCACATAATTTACCCTCCCTAAACATTAAATTGGCATTAAATATATAGGGATAACAATAACTTATCAGTACACACAAAAATATTTTGTAAATAAGTACATAAATGCTCAGTACTTAATACTGTGAAAAGCCAAATCACACCATGTCCAAGGCAGAAACAAAAACAATTTATTATATTAAAATGTGGTTATTTATAAAGCTGAAGCTGTTTTACAAAATACAGATTTTGCAAAACAGTCATACATGCTGGTTATTCCAACAACACGAACCACGATAATTCAGCACCAGTGCTGTTGATACTAACTTTGTCACTGTTGTTACCTGCAAAGGAAAAGAAGTTTTTAATGCATTATTGCTATGATTTCCATTCTCAGTATTTCCTATGATCTAGAGTCTTCCAAATCCAGTTCTGGCAAAAGGTCAGATTTCTTTTAGTGCTGAGTTGAGTTCATCAGGAACCTATAAGTGAAAATTTCAGCCCTGTCTTTTGGGAACAAGTGAGAATCTGTAGCAGTCTTACCTGTTTTAAGCAGCAAGCATGTTCCCATGCAGAAGTAATTTGGCAAGAAGGTTTTGGTAAAGGCACAATTAAACTCAGCCAGGTGAATTCGATTAGCTCTTTCCTTAACCCATCTCCTAAGGAATGGAAAATAAATCGCTTTCCCACCCTACAGGGATAGCAAATCTTTCATCTCTTGAAGAAAGAAGGTTTTTGTAGGGCTGCAGTCTTCATGTTTAATAAGGTTTCAGCATGATGAAATGTCATATTTTGGAATAACTATGCCACTTTAACATTCTCAGCATGAGAAGTTCATTATATGTGGCACGACACTTTATTACATGAGAGCTCCAAACAGCTACATGATAAATCAATTAGTGTGAGTATCATTCAGAAACCATCCAGAGCTTAATAGAGATGTGTTGTTAGCTTTGTTCAGTGAACTAGAGCTGACAAGTTTTGAAATAAATTTTGTAATAGTGGCAGTGATTTACACATGCTCAAAATGATAGCAGCAGTCAGGACCTTTCCTTTCTAGCTGTCAATTCATCACAGATCCTAACTGCCAGGGTGCTAAGACTTACTCTCACTAGTTATTTCCCCTCAGACAGCTCCCCTCCTACTTTTAATCTTATATATTTTGTTACAGATATGCATATATAGTTATATTAATTAAGATTTTCATCTGCTGTAGAATGTTCAGACATCTCTCTTTTTAATTAAAGACAAGAAATCATTTTTAAACTCAGAAACAATTTTACCCTACTTTAAAGAGCACTACACTAGATTCAGCTCGTTCATACCTGCATAAAATTCTGAGGCTGCTCCATTGACTTGAGTGGAATGAAATACGACTTACAGGGAGAGCAGAATGGTCTGTAAAAGTATTCTGTTCTTCAGCTATAAAAGCTAAAAAGTATCGCTTGTTCACAGATATTCCCAAAGTACACTAGACGTAAGAGTGTGATGTGCTACTACTTAGGTCTTCTGTAAACAGATTGAATTACACCAGTCTAAATATATTTATAAAAAGGGCAGTGTAACTTGTCCTAGCATTTAATCAGCTCTGCATCTCCTTCATGGGTAAGCAAATTCCGTTATACTAATAAGGGTTCGATCAACATTTGAAAACAAAATATTTTGAGTACTGCAAAACCTAGAGACTTCTTTTGCTCAATAATGCTGTTTTAAACTAGAGGTACCTCACCTTTTTTTATCCTCAGAAAACAAAATAGCTTAATATGTACATAAGAAGGGAACTTTTTTTCAGACTGTCCAGTTCTTCCAAAAATAATCCACCAATCCTGTGCTAAGTCAGGAAGAACTTCATTTACTAATTACCACTATGACTGTGCAGACTGCAATCAGTTTTACATAGACAGATGCACATCCATGTGGCTTTATCATTTTTTGTTTTAAATCTAAGACAAAAGATTTTAAAGGGGTGCTCAACCAAGTTGTAGGCCCAGCATGCTATTTTGTCACCCTAGTTATAAAGTCTAATTGAACAACCCCAAACCTTTTCCAAGTTCTCAGACCAGAACTATCCGTTAAGACTGGCAGGAAGACAGGAATTTCTTAATCCATCATCCAGCATTTTCTTCATACAGTATTATTTTTTCACTAAACATCTTATTATGCATATATGGTCTTTATCCAGCCATCCTTCCTTTCTTTCTGAAGTGCCAGTTTTCTGCCTTGAGCAGTCCCAGCAGGAGCCCCAGTTCTGGTACTGGCTTTCTCCCCCTGATCCTCAATACACAGCGCTAATTACTGTAGCTAAAAGCCAGGTCCCCATTTGCAAAAGCAGCTTTCCTGGAAGGATATGCATGATTTGCCAAAGCATATTTAAGTCTCCCAGTACTGAGCAAGTCTTTAGGACCTCCTGCTTTCTCTCTTTTGCAGCAGTGTGGAATCTTGCCATCATCTGTTTGAGAGAGTCTTAAAAGTTACCATGACAACAGTGATATAAAATGCATAAGTACTGCATTATATGAATGAACACGAGGAAGAGATTTGTTCCGATACATAACAGGAATGTTTCAGACAAAGTTCGTTTTTGATTTTTTTTAACGTTAAGCGGTCTAACTAAAACCACAAGTTTATTTTGTGTTTTTTAGTTCAGATAAAGATGTTTATCTCTTTGCAGGTTTCTACTCATGTTCAGCATCAAAACCAACATACATTGAAAAAGATATATGTAGCAGGACTACATTTTTCTTGTTTTTCAGATGACCTTTAAACAGAAGAAATGGAAGAATATTGACAATAGCTCACTTTTTAAATCCCTATTAATGAAAATGTAGTTTTTGGGCTTCAGAAATCTAGTTAAAAGAAAGCCACAAGACGGACAATAAAAGCAAACAATTATACTTTAAAACATGCTTCTACAGGATTTAATGCTCAGTGAATCTTTGAATTTACAGTGCTAAAACTCAAGCCCTTTTTTGTCTCAAGATGATTTCAAATGATAAGATATCCAGAATTTTCTCTTTGACATACCTGGACTGCTAAGATATTTTAAGATATTACTTCACTTTTGTGCTGACTTTAGACATTTCAATGTACCTGAATTTCACTAAGAGTTTCATTTATATTACTGAAAAATTAGAATCAGTTCAAATTTGAGACACTTCCTATACATATATCAGGACTTCCAAATTCCCTGCCCAAAATTTAATATTCTCTCTTCCCCACAATTATGTACATCATACTCAAGAGCAAGGTTATTCTGTTTTTTATTCCTGGCTTTAAAAATCCCATATGATGCTTCTTGACAAATAACTTCCCATTTTTGGGTGCTTGCTGCTTTCTTAACCATGTTAAGACTTGAAAAAAAGAGTTTGTTGTAAAGTTCAAAACGCATCAAATGAATGATTACAACTGATATTTTTAAAAGTGGAATTAGATAGTAGAGATTACATGGCAAAAAGAAGTGGGCTAAACTCATCCAATAAGCTGGTCCCTATATACTTAAAACTGTCCTCTAATAGTATCACTTACCTTATTTAGAGGCGGCACCTGAAAACCACATAACTTATTCACGATGCGTTTTATCCCTTTAAACAAAGCTCACAAACCATCCTGGAAAAGAAGTCCCTTACAGCAAACAGTGCCCTGAAGCCACCTACCCATTTTGCTGTTTACTGTCACCCTGGTTCTCTTTGAATCCTCTTCTTTGCCCTTCTGTCACATCCTGGACATTCCCGGTGGAAAGCGCATTCAGGGCTGTATTGTATGTGGTAGGCTGCCGTGGGATATTAACTGCAGTTTTAACAGCGCTCAGTGCAGGTGAACGCTGATCAGTACTAGATTTTGCATTAGCATGCAGTCCAGATGCAGCAAATGGGGGAGGGGTGACAGTGGCCAGTGGAGGAGGGGAAGCATGTGATGATGGAACAGTCACATGGGCTGGGGTAAAGGCAGACGACGATGATGGAATGGATGTGACTTTTGAGGAAGTGATAGCTCCAAATGGCCTCGGTGCCTTATTGTAGGCAACATTCACTGTGGAAGTTACTTTGGGTGCAACAGCAGATGCAATGGGCACAGGTTTGACTACTTCTTTAAGTTCTCCCTATGCAAAAAAAAAAAAGAAATACACAAAAACACCAACCACATGCAAAATCCTGAATAGACATTTTCATTGGAAGCAGAGGAGATAATCCCACTGGCTTGAAATAAAAGACAGAAACTGTTGTTACAGCTGCAAACTTCACCTCCATTTTGCTTTAAAAAGGACAGGACATGCATTCAAGGGAAGCAAGGATACAACCACATGCAAGCAACTCAAAATCAAGTCACTGATTTCTCTTTTCTCATTCAAGATTCACTTGCCTCAAATCACATTTAATAGTTAAGGAACAGACCCACTCAGATGTGAAACCCAGCAGATGATTCACGCAAATAATATTTGGTTACTATATTCCACAGGTTTTCTTCTTTAATTTTTAACTTCAAATTCTACTTGTCAAAAACAATCAAAATATATTTGGGTACATGCACCCAAATAATACAATTTTCTTAATGTTGCAGTCTGCCACTTGGATGCTAATTGGGGAAATTAATCAAGGACCTTGATTTCCAAAGGCTTCTAGCATAAAGGACTAAAGGTAGAGACAGATATAACAACTCTATCATGATCAAGAACTACTGATTCAGGCTATGATGATGAAAGTGTTGTGCCTGTACAATTCTATAGGGATGCCAGTGTAAAAAAAAAAAATCATTCAAACTTGAAGCTTGCTTCAGAGAAGATCAAGGGTGAAACAATTTAGCTAATCTGTATTCCTACAGGATGTATGTATTCCTACATAACAGCCAATCCATGCTCCTGAGAGGCAGCTCCCCCCTTCCTTTTTTATTCGGATAAGTGCATTTGTCCATACCCTAAGGCTATCACTGCAAGTATTAGCACATAATATTTCACTGATGTAAATCCAAATGCTAGACAAGAAGAAAGGTGTACTTGGCTATTAATAACATCCATTTTGTTTGGGGAAGCAGCTGAAATCCCTACACATTACATTTGTAAAGATCTGGTGAAAAGAAGAGCCAACACCAGGTAACGAACTGAGGAATTTACAATTTGCGGGGAAAGCGGGGAGAGAGAAAGGTTGTGATGTGCAAGAATTTCAATTAGGAGCTAGAAGCACAAGAAAACCAATAAGCTGGTTACATAGTTTAGCTACCACAGGGAACAGAAATTTAGACCTATGTGTTGCATGTATTTCAACATTTTGTTAAGTGTGTGTGTGGGGAGGCAGGGGGGGTGGGGAGGGAGATCTTTTTAACTTCCCCCTGCCATCCCATAACCAGTGGAAGTGGGAAAATGTTTCTTTTTTCTATATGTATTTCCATAACACTAAGCTGATAATTTTCTTATTTATATCTGCTGAGGAAACTAATCTTCATGTCTACCCTCCCCGAAAATATTTTAACCAAATACTTGTGTTTTAAAAAGGGAACCTAACGCATGTAATATTGCCTATATACTCTACTCTACCCTACCATGACAAAGTGGGGGATAGAGCAATGCTCAAAGCACTGCCCAAAACTAGATCAACGCCGAAGGGAAAGAAATGCTTTCTCTACAACTTTTTTCACATACAAAGAAAGGTCATGGTCTTTGCTTGGAAAAACAAAACAAAACTACAGTACTTTCTTTGGGGATGGATGAAGGCTACCTTAGAGCCTGTCACTAAGCTAAGAAAAGATGGTCAGGTAATAGAAGCGTGGTGACCAAAAGCTAAGAGTCAATGCATTTATTTACAGCTTTTAAAAAATGTCATGTTTTCTGTAAATACACAAATATCACCCTAACAAGAGCAATGTGATTTTTTGTTCTTTGTACATGTAGAAAAACCCTAAAGCAGGTGCTAAGAGCACAGTCTGAATGAGTCATGTCAAGATTAGGGCTTGATGGAAGTTAGTGGTATACAGTACTTATTTCAGTTACAAAGAGGAACATACCTTTTGCACAGTAACAGGTTCAGGTTTTGTTGTAGAAGCCACTCTACAACAGAAATAAAAAAAAAAATTACAAATTAAAAAATATATGTACTTCATTTGTTGGCAACTTCTTTACTCATATTTTTTTCTTTTTAAGTTCCCCCCCCACTCGCATGTATGAATTGTTTTATTTACATTATGCTTAGAGCAGTGAGTCTCAACCAGGGTGATGCAGTGTCCCAGGCTGCCATGAGATGCTTGCAAGGGTGCCATTCAATGTTAGCACAGTTCGGTGTGCAAACTTGATTATATATCCAATACGTGACAAAGTTGAAGCCATTTTCAGTACAGTTCAAGTTTTAGATTAACTATAATTTTTAATGGCTATGAGCCATTAGCTCAACAGTTTGCTTACTGTTATGCATTTATGAAGAAAAAAGAAATTTCATTTAACTTAGCGCTAACAGAGAGACAGACTGTGTTTTAACAGAACACTACCCTCTACACAGACTTTCTCTTCGATGCGAAAACAACAGCTCTGCTTTTAAAGGAATTCAGCCAAATGAAATGACTATAGGTGCTTTTATATAGTCTCATCTTTAGAGACCTACCAAATTCATGATTTCATGGATTCCATGAAATCTGCTGAATCCATGAAATCCATGGGGAAAAAACAAAACAAACAAACAAACAAAAAAAACTTACAGAGCACTGCATTAGCTCGCTGGGGCAGGAAAAAATGGCAAGGAAGGGGGGGGGAACTGCTCCTTCAAAGGGTTGCCAGCAAAATGGCTGCTGCCCCCACCCTTCGCCACTGGTTGGCTGTAAAGGCTGCTTGTTATGTGGCCCAGTCCCTCTCCACCAATCAGCAGCAAGGGGTGGGGTTGCATGACAGATAGCCCTCAGCCAACCAGCAGCAAGGAGCAGGGCCAACAGGCCCCCTTGGTCAATCAGGGGGGTGAGGGGGTGCTGCACTCCACTCACAAAATGACTGAACCCATATTCTGCCTATGAAATTTTGGGGCAACCCCATCCCTAGTCATGTTGTACGGGCATTTCATAGGGTCTCACATCCTCAAAGGCAAATTTAACATAATTTGCAAATTATTGGTAGATAATAACAAGCAACAGCAGTATCTTTGGGGAAATATTTGGGGAGGATAGAGAAAGGAAGTCATAATGGTAGCAATGAAGTAGACAAAAGACTCGCAAATTATTCAACACCATGGCTATGCTAGCAATATATCATGGGTACAATGGCCTTAACTAAAATGCATGCATTTTAAAATGTAAAGTTTATATCTATATCGATATAGATCACACACACACAGATATATATAGAGAGATATATATCTCTAGACACACACACACACACACTCTTGCATTTACATACAGAACAGTTTTGTTTATAAAAAACAGTGTCCGAGTTCACAGACATTGCTGCTGATCAGTTTTAGCCTCTTCTTGAAGCACCAGGGAAAGAATGGCTATGTGACATTTTTCAGTAGTCACTGGCTACATTAGGTACTTGCTCTGAAATCTAGTATCCCAAGAATTAAGTCAGGAAGAAGCAATTATATGCTATTTTAAACCATACAGGTCCGATTTTCCAGAGGTACTTTAGCTTGCATGTTTTGAATAGGTGAATAAGTGAGGTGCAAAAATACTGCAAAATATTGAATTGTTTCAGTTAATCTTTTACCAGATAAATGAGGTTACAATTTATGTAAGTAGGTGTGTTAGGCTGCCCAGATTAGCACTATGATCACTAGCACAAAAGCATGAAAGTGAGAATTGGTTTCTAATGCTATTCAAACATTCTCAACTTTAATACCATCAAAATGTTTACCCTTCCAATAAAGGCCACTTAGTTTCAGAACAGACTAGATTCTACTAATAAAACTACTGTGTGCCAGGAAAGTCTAATGCAACAAGTGTAGATATTAATTGCTAATTCACAAAAGTGAATGTGTGTAATGCATATAATATGATGGCTAAACAAATATGCAACCTGCATAAAGATCATTTACACTTTGTCTTAGATATTTTGTTCATCATGGTTGACACATCATGTACACATCAACAATAATCCTGAAAAGAGAGAGGTTTTTTGTTCCTTGTAAGGAACAGATCTGTTCTCCAGTTTCCCACAGAATTTCTAGCCTATGAGACTACTGACCTCAAGACCCATGAAGCACAGGGGTATGTCATTAATCACTTCTAGTCACAGAGTTGTCAATTTACAGGAGTAAAAGCAACAAGGGAAAAAAGCAACAAAAATAAGATTCCTTTTATGACTACAGTTATCAGGAAACATGCCATTCCAAAGTTAAATATATTTATAAAAAAAGTATTGTTCAAAATCTGTTGGCTCAACAGTTAGTTTTCATTTTTAACTCATACTATTGCCCCTAAAAATTCATCAAGAAATTTACATTTTGCTATTTGCTATTACTGGACCTGGGAGTATTACTTACTTAACAAGGAAGGAGACAACCGAATCACCAGCTGTTACGTTTCCTAAAATCTCTGTAATGGGGGTGGGTAGACTAAAAAGAATATTTGGGAAGAGAAGAAAGTGAGGTGTGTAGAGATGCATAAAATAGTTAAGTCTGTGTCACTCTTTTCTAAATAGTGCTGTTGTGATATTGTCAGGTGATTAGAATTTGATGTTTGGCATGATAGCCAAAGTTTCTTTAACAGTAAAACTACAAGATTGGAGACTAAAAATCATTTATTTATTTGTATTTTGCCAATATGCACAGACTAGCATTTCTTTAAAATTTGCAAACCTACTTTGTAGTCTAAATTAAATGTTTTAAAATACTGTTCCTAAAAAGAAATAAAGTTGATTTAACTTCTGAAAAAAAACCCTAGAATGTTCATAATGTTCTTTTCACATCTGGAGTCAGATTGCACGCTATTATTTTATTTTCCCCCCAAATATACTTGAGACTTGGAAATAAATGTGTGTGCCCAGACATTTTTTAAAGTTTGTCTTGGCTTTGTTGACTTCAAACTATAATATGCAATTTATGCATAAAAATGCTCACCCAGAAACCTGAGCCACTAAGACATGTGAAAAACATTATGGTGGTTATGCAAAACAGTACAAAAAGAAATGCACTGTTCAGGCTGAAATGCAAAATGCATCCAGACCTCTATAGAATGCTTCCTCAAACATAGGTAGGACACAGTCTTTTTAGGACTAGGATGGATATTAATACAGTTTTAAAAGAAAACCTCTGCCCTCAGTATCCCAAGCATCTCTGTAGGCATTGGTGATCTGCCTCCTGCCCCAATATGTCAAAACTTAACATTGATTTGAGGATGCCAATTTAGCAATGGGATCAGTGGACTGAGTGAAAGAATCAAGGGTCTTGGTTGGAGGAACCCTCCCCTTTTTTGTATGCATATCTACAGACATTTTCTCACTGTTACTTTCTCCTCTGCTCCCTCCCCTCCCCCAAGTTTAGAGTCATGGGCTGTGTGTAGATGAAAGGAGAGGTATGTGCATACGACATTTCAAAGCGGGCTAAATGCTTTTGCACTGCTTTAATGGTGTCGGTGTTTGCACACCTTGGCAGCATATCACGCATCAGTTCCAGCTGCTGTAGGAAATTTGGTGGCGTAATGCACCTTAAATGACTTGGGGTGCAGCAAACTGCCTCTACAGCTGCAGAACAAAGCACCAGGCTCCATGCAGTTCCATGGCTCTGCAGGAAGCCCTACAGGCAGCCTGGCAGCTGCCCAGAAAAACAGGCTCTGACCATGAAAAGCAGTTAACCTGATCTCCGCCCCCCCCCCCCCCCCCCCCCAGCCTGGAGCCTACCTGCCTGCCCGAGCTGCATGGGCTTCCCTCCACAGCTGCAGTGGCCCCCCAGGACCGCCCGAGCCAAGGAGGGAAGAACCAGCCCTCCCCACCTCCCTGCAGCCCAGGGATGGTTCCACCTGCCGGCAGCTTGCTCTCCTATCTCATCTCCTCCCCACTGGAGAGGCAGGTAAGTCCGTGAGGTGCGTGCATGACGTGGGGATTTAATCAGTCCTAAATTGAAATGGTGTTTTTTAAAACCCACTGCTTCAATTTAGGGCCCCGTTTCATCTGCTCATGCCCATAGATCCAAGTTGCCAACTATCTGAAAGATGCACCAGACCCACAACAGCAACACACAAAATATTGACTCTTCAGTGGAATCTAATACAGGATCATCAAACCTATAGTAAATAATAGTTATATTATTAGAATAGCAAAACATTTTTTTCCCCCCAAGAGTTTTGTTCATGAAACTTCCTGTTCTTCAATTGACAGAAAATGCCTTTGACCAACTTGGAAAAGTATACCAAGCAATTGTCTAATTTACATGCATCAGAAATTAAATCTCAAAAACACACTTTGGTAAGTATTTATATCTAACATAGCAGATTTCAAATTCACGATAAACCAAGTTAGGCCTAACAAATTTCTGTACTGTAAAACTACTGTTACTAGACTGACAAAGGTCTTCCTTTGGATTTCCCTTGACAGATATCATTTAAATTAACCCTTAGTCTTAGTATTTAATCTAAAAATCAGGTTTACCTTCCTTACCTCTTTTAGTATGCTACTGTTTTATGAAACAAATCAAAATTAGACTTCAGTCTACATTCCTATAAATGCATGCAAGCCAGTTTTAACATTTATACATACCTTTGGATACAACAGACATTGACAGATCTATTTCCATTTGCTGTTTAGGAAATTAAAACTGCAACTATAAAGTTCAGAAAAATCCTATACAAAAATTACAAGCCCAAATCAAGAATTTACAGACTAAGTAAACCTACCTTATGCTTCCAAAATTACAATGAAGCAACACCTGTTAACCAGATACAAGACATATCCAATATTTATTTTATCAACAGTATATTCATACTTAAGAGGGGGAAAGTCTGGTGCTAATGAATACTCTCACCCTGCATTCTTCTTTCAGGCATCTTCATTTTGGCCATGTACAAGCACCACATTTGTGTTGGGAGAAAAGCTTTTCTCCTGGCTCAGAGAGAGAATGTACTGCAATTCAAGAAATTTCTTGAGTAAGAGAACCAGCTCTTCTGCAAGAAAGTTAGAAGGATTCCTAAAGGGAAAACTGCTCTCCTCCCCATCTAATTTGAACGGTTGTCTGTTTCTCTCAGGTATGGAGTCCACCCAATATCCTATAGTCCTCTGCTCTCCCTTCCACCCTCCATCCCTCCCTCCAAAAGAAATGGAGGGAGAGCAGTGTCTCCCTCGTAGCCCACCTAGGGAGTGAGTTGTCAGGGAGTCCTGTGGGAACCCCGCAAGGAAAACCTCTCCCACCTCCCACCAACCAGCTGAACAGAGGAGGGGGGCATTCTCCTACAGTGGGAACTTTCCCTAAACAAGTTCCCACTATGGGAGAATGGCTTTCCTGTCCTGTCAATCAGCTGACTGGTGAGGGGGAAAGTGCAGGAATTTTCCCTGCCGAGTGATTTCAAACCCAGTGGGGCTGGAATTTAGGCCTGAGGAGTCTCTCTCTACCCAGGTTCCCAGTCCCAGGGGCTTTTAAATGTTGTGTGGACTGCCAGCTGGGATATTTAAAAGCTGGCAGGGCAGGGGACAGGGTCCAAGAAGACTCTCAAGAAGCCATTTCCCTTGCACCATTGGCTTTAAATCATACTGCATTCAGCCCATCTGTGCTGCTCATGTGGTGATTTAAAAACCAGGGGTTGTCTATTGACTGCCTGCCCTCTTCCCAGGCAGGGGAGAGGATGAGCTGTCAATTAATCAGCTTTTTCCCTAAGGGTGGGGTAGCTCAGGGAGCAGCCCTCTCATGTCCGGTGGCTGGAGAGCTGCCCTGTATAGCTTCCCAACTAGGGGTCTGGGATGCATGCACACTCCAACTCCCAGGATAATTTTTCTAGCTGTAAGAATTTCAGAGAAATTTCAGGGCATTCTTATCCCTAGAAATGAATGCCTATCTGCATCCTTAATATAATGTTGTAGTCTCTATGACTAGCTAGACAAAAGTTGTAGCCCTAGGATGAAAAAAAAAAGTGGTTCATACATGTAAAACAAACAAGCTACTATCCCCATCCAGTTATACTACCTAAGCCACATATGGCCAGCTCCCTTCTGGCAATCTGGAAATTGCCCAACAGGCTGAGTGAACAGTTTAATCATTCCAGTCCATCATTACCTATGCCAGTGCCATGCTTTTATAAGCAGCCCTGAAAGCAATTAAGCCCTGCCATTTTCAGGGCTGCTATTAAATGCAAGGTGGCGGGGAACAACTTGGTGATGTGTGAACATAAGACTACTCCCACAAAAATTCTTACCCCTAATATTGAAATCAATAGGATTCTGCAAATGGGTACTGCTGTTTACATGTTTTAAATGGCCATCTGTTTTACCCATGGATAGCTGTATTGGTTTATAGCATATTTCCATACCAGAGCACATAGCAGAATTGCTTGATTCAGAAAAACCCGCATATAAATTGAATAAACAAACAAATACTTTTAGGAAGATGTTGCCATTTGGTACATCCAACTTTACCAGAATGCTCTGGAGATTTTATAGGTAAGAGTTTTTTGCAGACCCAATCTAGGGTTTACGTGGCAATGAGTGCCAAAACATTAACATAGTCCATTTTTCCCCAAGTCCCTGAAAAGCCCGAAGTGTGAGAAGTGGGCAGGTCCTCCTCCTTACTGTTTAATCACTGCCTTACTTGAAGATGAGAGCATGTTACTACAGTAGAGGCAATAATATTTTTTCAGAAACTCTAATAGGGTGAGACAGACAGGATTAGGGAAGAAAAGGCCTGGGGCACAGACAGTATAGACACATGGGCTGCTTTCAGACATTTGAAAAAAACAAATCAATAAAATGGTGCTTTGCTTTAAATTCTGCATGCCCCTCTGCTGAGTCTGGCACAAGCCCAGAAGAGGCAGCCCATTAGTTGGATCCAGGCTTGTCCAGTGTCTGTATAGTTCAGGCGCTTTAGTGGGGCTTTTTTGGAGCTTTTACCTAAAGCTGATTCAACCAGCTATTAGCTAAAAACAACAAAAAACTCCACTGAAGCACCCAATCTATACAGATGCTGCAGAGCCGGGTCAAGGTAATGCACTGCTTCTTCTGGTAAAACATGTATTTTTTTTGTTTTGTTAACGTCTGCAAACAGCCATGATGCCTTCTTCCCAGGGAGATAAACATCTGAAAAAATCTGTATGGGGGCTGGACAGGGGTGGGATCCACAGATGAATCTGTTCATTACTAACAGCCCTTACACTAAATTGAGGTACCGTGTTGTATAAAGATTTTCTTCAAGCTCAGTTAAGAGACAATTGTAAATGTAAATGTAAATTGTAAACAAGTAAATGTCCGTCTAAAGAGGGAAAATATGAAAAGCTGAAAAACCCAAAGCTGAATATATGTTCTAAATTTTCAGGGGAACTTGGTGGCTCTTCAGGACAAAATGGAGAGAGAATGTTCAATTTAATGGTAGTTTCACATCACTTAAAAGCCAATAGTTTGCATTTACTTGCAAACCAACATGCAAAAGCAAAGTGTTTTTATGTCAAATTTATTCTTCAGTTTTAAGCTTCCTAAAAGTTTGTGTAATACTGTCTATGCAAGTAGTCATCATCATCATTTACAGACAGCAGAAATGCCATAAGGAATACACAAAATACACAGGAAACTGAAACCCATCTGTTCTTTTTTAGATTAAACTATAATTTAACCTGCATAAATAATCCACCCATTTAGCCCAAACAAACACAATCAGATATGATCTATAAACACACTGTTCCTGTGTGATGAATTTTTGTGATGTTTAATGCAATTCAAGACATTCCAACTTCCAGCATAGCCTTATGAGGGAAATGAATTAGTCTGTTCCTTACTGTAGGCAATATATCCGGCAAACATTATTCTTTGGATTCTAATTTTAATCCATTTTCACTCTTAAAAATATGTTAAAATTGTATTAAGGTTTGGCTGTTGTCAGAAAACACTTAATGAAAGTTGAAACTATATTTTCACATGCTACTGTCACTGTAGACAGGATAAAATTCTGGATGAGGCTACCAAAGAATAGGCTTCATTAATTATTCATTTATAAATTTCAACAATATGGTACAAATAATTGAGTTAAGGATTAAATTTATCTTAAAAACATTGTCTATGGTCTTTGAACATTATATATCTGCCTTTAACCCATCAAGTACATTTATTGTTCATTACGTTTACCCTACTTGCTACCGTGTTCAAAATTCATGACTGGCTGGACTTAAGAGAATCAAACATCCTGAAGACAGAACATCAAAATGCAGAAAAGCAAGTCCTCAGCTGATAGATTTGCAAAGGTCAATTAAATCAGAGACTCGAACATAGGGAAGCTTGGCAGCTAGTTAGGTTTACTTGGGATTTTTAGCTATTTCCATATTTTCCAAAATTATTTATAAAGTATAAATTGAAGTGCAATATGAAATGACAATACAATCATTTTTAAACTGATTTAAAAAATGAAGTATGTGCTTCTAGTCAAAATCTGTCATATTTAAGGTCACAGAGAATTTTATTGTGAAATTCTTAATTGTTGAAAAAAAATGGGATGGAAATACAATGCTAACTTGCTGGTGGCCTTGTTCTAATAATGGCCTCTTCTACCACCACCTTTAAAACAGATCAGGCTGGAAAGCTTTCCCCTAAATTGTAGGTATTTTGTTTCAAACATTTTTTTAAGGCAAGGAATTGGAGTGCTTTCAAATTTACTCCTCTTTTGACTGACTAAATAAAAAGTTAAACTTTGAATCCTTCAGGTCAGCTCATCCTTTTCTGACTACTCATCTATGAAGGACAACAGCCTTAGTACTACAGATTATACTACATGGGTGATCAGCCATGGAACAGATCCTCACGCAACTGAGAAAAACAAAATACTTTAATGGCTTTCCATTTTGGCCTATGATATTTTCTTTCCCTCCATTTTTTTTTTTCAGGACAGCACTCAGTCTGCTGATGAAGTGAAAAAAGCCAAATGTGTTCACATTTCACAACTGGCCAACTTACAGTACTGTAGCTTCCAGAAAAACAAAAAAAACTGAGACAGGCAGACATTTTTTAATGTGCATATGCCAAACTATGGTTTGTTAGGGGTTATCTGAACAAAAACAAAATCAGACAATTTAAAGCAAAGAAAAATGAGAATTATTACAAACATTTCTCTCTCCCCTTCCTAACTAACTCCATTGACATTATACATATACTTTATTTTTATCTATCATTATAACAGATGTAATTACTGACCACATAAAAATAAAGGGCAAAGAAAATATTTACGTTATGTTTGCTTTCTGTAACATGCACTGTACTTGAAATAGTGGTTTGTGGTCACAAGCTGATGGTTTGAGTTGTCTACCATGTAGTTGTGAAATAAGTCAACTTTTTTATAGGCACACACAACACCCCAAAGGCAACACAATGCACTGTTCCAGTAATCTCATGAAGACTAGCTCTAATGGATTAAAACTGGAAACTGTGTAGATGTGATATGATACAAGGCCAAAGGGCTGGTGGCTAAACCATTTGCATATACTGCTGTTATACTACGGTGAATATTTCAGAGTCCTTTCCAACATTTATTAAGTAGAGCTCTATTTTTTAAAACACTGCTTACACACTTTTTTACAGAAAACTTCAACCAACCAATGCAGTTTTATTTCCTATAACCCCTGTCCGTATGCCAATATTTTTTAAACAAATAGGTTAAATGACATTAAAATAAATATTTATTCCTTGCTGCAATAAACTTCAGAAAAACAGATTGCTATTGAGGTACATTTACTGCTGAAAATAATACAAGTTTGAAGTTATGGTGTTTATGAGGTATAATGTATGCAAATTTATATCTTACACTTGAACATTTTATCATTTTGAAAACAGTCAATTTCTAAAAGTGTAAGACAGTAATTTCTGAACGTGTAAAATAGCTTCTCCTATTGTGTATAAGCTGTTAACACAAACAGAAAGGGATTAAAGATTGACAGTACAAAGTTAAAAGTGAAATCAACACTACACAAGACAGTGCACCAATTACAAACACCTACATTTTAACCAAAATGTCCTCTAAACTTTCTCAGTTTTTTAAAACAGATACTATTTCTTTCAGAGAGACGTATGATTTTCATATAACTTTGGCTTTAAAAGTTTAAAAAAATAAAGAACTCCTGTCGAGACTCCTATTCTAATCCTAGGAAGATTCCTCTCTCAACAACGTGAGTATATAAATCTGCAGGCTGAGTAATACATTTGCATATTTCAGAAAAGAATACAGTGCCCACAACATTTAGTGCCTCTATACAACGTATTTCTTTGTTGTATTTAGCACAGCAATGCACCATTCTCGTAATTTTAAATATTCACTAGCTGTAATTTTCATGACGGCAATTATTATAATGTGTTGCCCTAATAGCTGACATTCTGTAAATGTTATATGGGTGTGTTTACACGAGATGCGTTAATAAGCATTAGCCTAAGTTAATGCGCATTACAGATGTGCATCTACACGTGCCCACCCTTATTGTGCATTAAGTTAGGCTAATCATGCCTAAATTTGATCCCAATGAAAGCACATTAATGCACATGTAGACATGACCTGGCACTAACTTAATCTGCCCAGCCACTAGGGGGCCAACTTGAGCCCAGCCCCAGGGCTTCTGGCTGGCCACCTCTGCTGGCATCAATTTGGGGCTAGTTAGTTCCAAGTGCTGGCAGCTGGCTCTGGCTTCAGTTTGGGACTAAAATTAGTCCCAAGTGCTGGGAGCCATGTGAAGGGAGGCTGGAGCTCTCCACAGGGACACATGGCTGGACTGGAGGAACTTGGGACTAACTTTAGGCCTAAGTCCCTGCACATGTAGACACCTGCCAAAAATAGCTTAATACACATTAACTTAATGAACATTAAATGTAGTTGCGCTTATCTGCATGTGCAGATGCCCTATGATATGTTCATATTCTCACATAACATGCTTCCTTAAATTAATGCACTAGGTCAGGTAAACAAACAAAGAAGCAAGCAAGCAAACAAACAGAAGCAGCCCTTTTAGGCTCCTGGTATGATCTGCAGCCAAACCAAATATTACTCTTTTTATACTTAAATAAAGTCTGAGCCTTAAGTGACATGCTTTAAAACAAATAACACTCGACATTTTAAAGGAAGAAGCAGCAGCAGCTTTTTTGGGTATTCCCACATGTAAAAGGACTGGTTGTTTTCAAGACCTCCCAAAGGTAGCCACTGCTCATAGTTCCATTCCTGTGGTCTATAGCAATCCCACTGGACACATTTGTAAAGAAAAAAAAGTCCAGTTAAGTAAGATTTTATCTTATTAAAACTCTTAAAAATCAATTTAAAAATACAGAGTACTGAGGATAAATACAGTCTTTCTACTCTGGGGAAGGATTTTTTAAAATTCTGTATCTGTTTGGGCTGATAATTCAGAAATCTAGAGCTTCTTTACAAGTAATTTAACAGCCTACTGATCCCCTATTCACCTGAACATGATTAGGAGCAGCAGTGTAACTAGGAATGGGCAAGAGAGGAACCTACCCCGGGTGCCAAGTTAGGATGGGTGCTGGAATTACTCCTTATCCCTACAGAGTCTGTGCCCCAGTGTAGGGCTTTGACTAACAGCAGGGCAGCCAGCAGGATGTAATCCAGTGAGGGTCAT
Source organism: Crocodylus siamensis (assembly GCF_052110815.1). Lineage (NCBI taxonomy): Eukaryota > Metazoa > Chordata > Crocodylia > Crocodylidae > Crocodylus > Crocodylus siamensis. The sequence continues at coordinate 151,338,016 of NC_143396.1, read as the reverse complement.
GTGACTGGAGGAGAGAGCTGAGCAGACTATTTTAGCTCAGGCACTCAGGGCTGGACTGACTGCTGGTAACTAGCAGAACAACATCCAGCTGAGCGGCTGCTTAGGAACACCTTGGAGGTAAGGCCAGGAGCTATGGGGATGGCAGGAGGCTCCTGGCCCTGGGTATGACTTGAAACTGCATCCTGCTGGGGAAGGATGGCCTGGTGGGGCAGCTCCCCAGAAATTCCAGGCTTGTTGCCTCCCCAGTGAAAGGCAGGTAGGATCCCCTTACAACCCTAGCTAGAACAGCTAGTGGGGCCAGGCATGCTGAGGGAAAGGCATGAGTCCCGGGGGATGCAAGACCTGAAGCCCCAGGAAAGGAGCATAGGATTTGGCCCAAATGAGGGGGTAGAGAATTTCGCCTGGAAGGGGGACAGGAAGAACCTGTGTCTAGTGAGGGGCTAGAGGCTGGAATTGGCCTAGTGTTAGGCTGCAGGAAACACCTGAAGGGCTGCAGGGGGATCTCCCAGAGTGGAAGTAGGCAAGCCTGATAGTCTGAAGGGTCTGCTCAAGAAGAGCAGGGTAGGTTGGTAGTGGCTGTGTGAGAGGGGGAAGAGTGTATGTGTAGTGTGCGAGAGGCCCAGCAAGGGGAAGAGTTTGGCTTAGCTTCTGTCCGGAGCAACTACTAATGTTGGATGCCATCTGCGAGGCATGGGACACTGTAAGAAGAGTTCAGAGCCGTGTGCAGTCTGCATGGCATTGGGGCATTAAATGGGCAGCCTCCTGCTCATTTCCTCTTGTATTAATGAATAGCACACCGTGGCAGGGAAGACAGGGTGGACTGCCCTAGACAGAGAGGTGGGCCGGCACTGCGACTAGCCACGTGATCTTCCCCACCACACCCAGCAACAAGGTAGCCTTGCAGCTTCTCCATGCCAGGAACTCCAAAACAGTCCCTGACTCTAGAATACATCTCTATGCAGTATAGTACTCTCAGGTATGCGTCAACAGTTAGTTAAGCAAAAGTAAACACAGAGCATCCCTTACCATTTCACACACAGTCCAGAGTGTCTCCCTGGCTAGGGACAGAAATTGTATGTAAACTGGTATAAATGATCAGAAATGGGTTCAAATCTGTAACAGAATAGAAATTCAGTGCATATAAACTGCTTTTAAAATGGCTGAAACTGGTTTACGATGAACTTGGATAGAAGTAATATCAGACTTAACAGATCTAAGTTATATTGGTTTAATGAACTTCTGTCCCAGATCCCCTCCAGGTTCAAGTCAACTCATCAGTTTCCCAGCATCCCAGGATGCTTTGCATCTGCCCAGCAACCCCCCCCCTCCCTTTTCACGGTGGGCTAGACTTGGCCCAAGCGGTCTGCTTCAGCCTGGCAGGGAGGCATGCTCTAGCACACCCCAGGTTCTAGCCTGGGCCACTGTAGCCACGTGGCTGCATTTCTGAAATCAAAAGAGAGTATCTATCTGTTCACTTGCTGATTGGTTCAATCTATGCAGCCCAGACTAACCTGCAAATATCTAATTGATTCAGCCATGGGCTTTTTGACTGTTATGCCTTAATGTCTCAATCCTCCAAATTAACGTACTTCTGGCTCACTTGCTGAAGCAAATGATGGGACTGCCAGTTCCTCATCTATAAGCCCTACTTATTAATTATCTTCAACAACGGGAGTTATATCTGACCAATTTATGTCCATTTCTTTTCTTTACGGTAAATCCTCACTACTACTAGAACAGCTTTTGCCAAACAGCAGTATCTGCATAACTATAAAGGGCACACAGCAAAAAGATTCTGGCAACAAAAAATACCTTTTCCTGAAATCTATAGATGTAGAATCTCTATGGATAATTTTTACCCCAAAGGCCTTCCACCACAGCAGGCTACTTTTTAAAACCCAAAGAAACCTAATAAAAGGCATAGGATAAAACAATTCCTGGACCAAGGAATGCTTTAACAGCCCTCAAAAATCCTAGACATAGTGCTGACGTAAATCTGCCACCAATCCTAGGTTATAATTTAGAGGATTAGATGTCGCAAGCTAAACTGTTTTCTTCAGTGCTTTACCCAGTATGGGTGAATAATATTAAAGTTACCTCATGTGTCTAAAACAGAGTCCGAATAAGTCCATCAGAAAAATCAAACTGACAAATATTTTAACTTGGAATTATCATGACAAGCTGAAAATAACTTCCTCCTTCTCCTGATCATCATATCCTTACTTGGAAATACATGGGCAGGAATGCATACTTTAAATACAGAATTTGTCACGGGCTGGAATAGCGGTATTCCTGCTTTGGCAAAATGAGAGAAGTCAGCTACTACATGGTTAGGGTGATGCACTTTGGGACTATAGCCTACTCGGGAAACTGAAAGTTCCTAGAAACAGAACAAAAATAGCAATATTAGTCTTCTAACAGGGTTTCCAGACAGCATGTTGGGAGATGCACAAAGGAAGTCTGAGTACGAGAGGATAAGGGAACAGACTGGCCAAAACCAGAATAGCTGAGCTAGGGTCAATTGAAAAAGGTCAATGTTTCAGCATACGAACTATGCATGCAAGATTCCAGACATCTTCAGAAGACCCTAATTCCAGCCCAATGAATGTTCTGCATTGCTGGGGAACAAATGATTCTCAATCAGCATGCTGCAGCACCCAGGGGTGCTATGAGATCCTTTTAAGGGTACCACAGGATACTGCACAATATTAGCACTTTAAGTGTGCAAATATGTACCTACGCATGATTCGTAAGATAAATTCAGAGATTTCAAATAGGAGTCTATAGTGTCTAAACATTCTGACCTGTTGTGGACTTTCTGAGTTCTTTGCAACAAGATAATTTCTCTATTCAATTTCCATAGTCAAGAAAGGAGTGAAAGTTAAGAGCTAGCAATTTCTGAAGAGTGCCTTGAGTTAAATGACATGGAGAACCATTGCTGTGGAAACTGAACTATGGAAATTTATATTCTGTACCAGGGTTTTTCTGTATTTCTGCAAAGATATACTTCTCCTTGTACTATTAAAATGGGAACACAGCTGAAAAAGAGTTCTATGAAATGGTTTGCATGCGAGTGTTAGCTTACGCTTACTTTATGGCTCACAAGGGAAGCAACAATAAACCAACAAGTTCATACCTTTGTGTAGAAAGAGTATGTAGAAGCCATGGAGGTAGTCCAAGCAGGAAGATGCCAAAAAAGGTGACTGCACCTTAACACTGTGTTTAAAGATGCTTCTGGTCAGACAGAAGACTTTTTAATGCATCCAACTATTCTGTGGCTGGACTTAGATGATAGCAGTATATTACATTAGAACCCAATCCAGATCAATGTAATAAGTTAAGGCAATAAGTGATTTTTATTCCAATTGCATTTTTATTCCAATGAGTTAATGAATGAATGAATGAATGATTCTTCTAGTCTGAAATGGAAGGAAGTTTAGAAGGAAGATTAATCAAGCATTCTGTCACTCTGCCAAAGGAAATAAGAAGATAATGAACATTAATATATCATGCTAAAATTCAAGGAACTGGTAAAGAAGCCTTTTCCACAGACAGATTCAGTAAATAACTGTATAAAAGAAATGGAAAACTATAATATAATGATGCCCTTGCCACAAAAATTGCTTGTAATTGTATATAAGGCTCAGCCAGTTAGAGAATTATTGGTATATCCTTTCTACTAAGAATAAACATAATTAGAATTGAGTTTCTAGTTAAGTGATTTTCTGTGATTCAAATCTATTGTTGATTCGATGATGTACAATTCTGACCATGACTAAAAAAAACAAAACAAAACTCACCCATCAACAAATAGCGTTCTTCCCTTCTCATCCCAACCAGCCTCGTTAGGTAAGACAGAAAAGCCTCAACGTATGTCCTCAAGGGCAACAAACTATAGCTGGTTGGCCAACTGAATAAAAGATTTATCTTGCATAGTACCTTACACCCTACTTTCCAGCCAGGTTCATCACTAAGAACTGTTAGCTCAAGTTTTTACCTGACCTTGACTCTGCAGCAGTTTCACCATGGGGAATTCTATCATCTCATCTAAGTGGAGCACAAACCAAGGCTCCTGCCCCCTTATGTTTCATTTTTGTTTTCTCTACATGGCAAACAAAACCAGTCTGGTGAGAATAGAGGAAGAAAGCTCCACAAACTACATTATATCTATTTCAGGTATTATATAAATAAATATCATGCATATGTATGCACCTGTTAGCTTTAATACCACATTTCTCTATTTTTTCTTTATTTTTTGGCATTTATTTTAATTGATTATATATAAAGCCATCAGATCAGAAGTACTATATCCAGCACAAATACCACAGAGCAGGACAAGTTATTACATCCTAGTGTACCTAGTATAGGTTTATTAATTCTCTACTTATCTGGAAGAGTCTTGTAGGAAGAAAAAATGTTGTCATTGTTGTAAACACCTTCCCTTAAGTACAGCTGACAGATCCAGCCACATCTTTAAGTGCAATTGAAAAGAAATTCACAATGCTTGCCAGAAACCAGTCAGAAATTCTGCTTACTGCCAAAACTAGGCAATAAAAGAATGCAAAGAAATCTCCACCCTAAACTACAATGAAGCCAAAACTGACCCCTGCCTTTCCAACAAATGGATTTCTGTAGCTAATAAACCAGTTGGGGAATGATTTATAATAGACATTTAGGATACATTAAATTATAAATTGCAATTATAAGTCAGTAATTATCAACTTTGTTAGAATTGAGGCACCCCTCAGAAAACACTGGCTTTTAGTTTTCATTAATTTTACCTATGTGAGAAACTCAGAAAGCCCATAGCAGGTCAAAATATTTTTGTCACCACAGATTCCAATTTTCAAGCTCTGGATTTACGTTGTGAATGACATTTAGGTGTTTCCACTTCTAACAGTGCCAAGACTGAGTGGCAAACCTGAAAGGATCGCACAGCGCGCAGGTTGATAATCATCAGTTAAGTATGGAGGTGTTCAGGTCCCCTTGTGGGGCAGTAATCTGCCTGGCTGGGGGCTACCTAGTAGTGATGACCAGGTAATGAGGGTAGAACCACAAAGAGGGTTAAGAACTATAGGAGGCAGTGCAGGTAGGGAAGAGGGCAGATAGCTGGCCTGGGGATGAGCCAGAGATTAAGTTGCTCCTCTCCTAATGTTTGGAAAGGACACAAGGCTTTGTATTTGTATTGAATTCTAGATAGTATTGGCAAAGAATAAACTGGCCTGAGAAACTGAGAACAGAGCTGGCTCACCTGTTTAAGGTAGTAGGGTAAGCAACCCACTTATGAGGTAAAATAGACCAAAAAAAAGTTAAACCCATCCAACTTAAAGTAGCCCAGTTAAAGCAAACTTGAGACACTGAAAACCACAAGACTTATTTCGTTTTTTCCCCCAACACCACCATGAACATTATTCCTGTAGCAAGACCAAAAACAAAAAACAAAAAAAGAACAGTCCTGCAACTTTGAGTAGGAAAAATAATGGTTTATACCACAACCTTGCCCTTGCCCTGATGGCATAAAGTAAAAAAAACAAACAAACCCAAGTACTGAGTATATAAAAAAAAGATTGCCTACTGAACTTGAGTCTTTTATTCAAACATCCATTTCCAAATGCATTCTCTTATTAAATTTGCCTCCCCTTGGAACTCACAATACAATGCAACAAACTAAGTAGTCACACCACCGTTACTAAGACATCTTATTATCATGTTGGTTGAATGGTGAAGGACAGTTCTGCAGAGATAAGATCACTTTGAAACTAGGTAGGCAATCTGGGTTTATTGACTTCTCCTGTATTTCCAAATGAATACATCTGGTCCTTAGCACAAGCTTGTCTAACACATTCATGGTCGTATTTCATATTCTTTCCCTTTTTTGTTCATGTCTCTAACCTACAGTTTCAGAAATCATTATATGAGGGTCAACATAAGGATTTTAAAGTTACCTGCAGAGACTCCCGTAATTTAGAAATAAGTTACTTTAATGGCTATTAGGGCTGTGTGAAATTTAGGCACCTGTTTCATTTTGGAGGTGTTTTGGCCCATTTCAGTGCCCGAAACACCGAATCTGAAATGAAATAGAAGGCTTCGAAACATAATGAAACCATACAAAATGTTTTGGAAATGTTTCGGAGGCACCCCCTGAGACTAGTACAGCACAGCCCCATAGTCCTCCTTTTAAAGTGCCAGGAGGCTGGGACTGGGCAGGACAGCCATGGGGGCTTCTCCTGTGGCTCCCCCTGCCGGGGCAGTAGCAGGCATAGCTGGAGGAGAACCTGCAGCCCTCTGGCTGTGCCTGCCTCTCCCCGGACGATCCTAATCAGTATCAAAACTCTGAAACAGATTCGGCTGAATCAAAATGTAACGGTGATCCGAAACACTGAAATGAATCACTGTCCTCCAAAACAGACAAATCCGAAACAGAAAAGAAACAAAGCTGTTTCTCACAGCCCTAACGGCTGTTCCTTCTAGTTAAAATGAACTTATTTTCAACATATGAATGAAAGAGCCCATTTTTTAAATATTTAAGCTCCCTTCAGTCTGACACAACTGTTTATTTTCTTTTTGACAGCATGACACATACTCTATTATGTTTAAAGAATGCCTGCAAGTTAGCAGCAAGAAACATGGCATATATGAAAAATGTGTTTCAAAGGAAGCTAACAGGTTCACTGCAAGTGTGGGCAATAATTTTCAGTTTAAAAATAGAAAAGAGAAATAACATCACTTAAGATACTTGCATAGCGAGATGATGAATGCTTATACAAGAAAAGCATTACAAATTATATAGCAGGCTGACAAACTATAGGATTTCATGCAAGTCTGCCAGGTAAACTAAAGTCATATAGACTTTGAATTCTGGGCTATGAGATCAGACAGGCAGTGCAGGGTTGATGGAAAATGATGAATATTTCCCTGGCCCTTATACTTAACATTAGGATTTAAAGGCATAAGATGAGTCACTTTTGAACATAAAACACTGGAACTACTGATTTATAGAACTACAGTATGAAACCTGGTTAAATGCAGCATCTAAAGCAGGTGTCAAACATGGCCTGCAGAGCCACTTTTGTCCAGCCCAACTGGCTACTGAAAGTTGGGGGTGTGGGTAGGAAGGGATGACAAGAGGGTGAGAGAGGGCTGTGCAGATATAGCCCTGCTTGCTCTACAGCTGATTGCCTTACCACTGCTACTGTCACAGACCCCTCCAGTCCTGCAACAACTGCTGTTATCATTACAGCTGCCCTGTGCCCTGGGCCAGATCCAGCCCATGAGGAACCTGCATGGTCTGGATCTGCCCTGGGGCACAAGGTGAGTTTGACATCCTTTAAGTGAAGATAGCCAATTCCTGGAAAAAAGGATCAAATTTTCAATTCCTATTTATCTACAGGTCATTTTGAGCTGTCTGAAAGTTTAAGAATTTCCAATTAATTAGATTTGGACAAAAACACAGGTGGGGAGGCACCACGATTCATGAGTGCCTGCTAGACACTTGCCAAATCCCAAAACTACCTAAGGGCATTTTTACACATGCAAGTGCTGCGGCACCAGGCGCTTTGAAAAGTGTCTGCTGCTGCAATGCTTGGCATTGTATAAGTGACTAAAGGCACATAAATGCTGAGAAAATGGCGACAGAGAGCTTTTGAACGAATACACGTTGGAGGGCTTTCGTTCAAAAGCGCACTGCTGCCATTTTCTGTGCACCAACATGCATTTTACCACTTATACAACTGCACGCAGCACAGCGCAGTTTGCCTCAGCTTGTGTGTAGAGCAGACACAATTAAGTCTCCTTGAAAGCGGCAGATCTCCAGTGGGTCATGGGACAGAAAAGTATGTGTATAAATGACCTAAGTTTCTGAAAAGTAAACCCATGTAGTCTTAAAAGGTCCTTGATCAGAAACCTTCTGGATTTGGATTGAACTTGTTATTATTCATGTTCACTATCTTGCTGGCAGACTAATGAGTTAGTAGACACATGACAACCATTAATATAAGGAAATAAAAATAGTCAATAGAAATAAATTGCCTAATGATTTCCAAGAGTCATTTTTCAACTGCCTGATGCTTTCCCAGTATAACACTTTTACCTAGTGAATAGAGTTGTGGTTTAATATATATTAAGGTTTTAAAAAACAGAACGGTTGCATAGCTGTACTAATACGAACTGATTGAGAATCTGAAGGTAGAAGACTACTTTAGTGACAGTGATGATCAGGGATCTGAGTTTTCTGTTTCCCCTGTTTCCTGGCAGGGCTGATGGGGGTGGGGAGTGTGGGTGGGAAGTAAAGGGCACTGGCAGAGGTGAAGGAGCTGTGGGTAGAGGGTGAGAGACACCAGCAGAGCTGGGGGCTGTGACTTGTGAGTGAGGAGCTTGGACTTGCTTCCTGGTGAGCAAAGGGGGCAGGGAAAGCTCCGATTTTCTATAATAAAAAACCCGAAATCAAATACCAACACTTATACGCATGTAGAACTAATTTTATTATAGTGATTGACACACTGGTAAGCTTCCAAATTGCTTTAAAATATTACATACATCATTAAAACATTGTGTTCAATTGATACCTATATCTATATAGTGGCATTTCATTTTAACTGTGGATTTTAGGTTTTTATAAGAGAATTTGTGATTTTTAAACAGAGAAAACCAGGATCCTGGTGATGATGAAACAATGAAGCTGACGATCCTAAGGAAAGGAAGAAAGGAGACTAGTAAAACAAGAACACTGGACTGCAGAAAAATGGTCTTTAACCAACTGAACTGGTAGGAAAAATACAATGGGAGTCAAGTCTCAGGAAGGGAGGAAGAGACAAAAAGATCTAGTTTCATAGTTGGTAGGGTTGGAAGGGACCTGAGCAGATCATCAAGTCCAACCCCCTGCCATGGCAGGATAGAATGCTGGGGTCAAACGATCCCAGCTAGGCGACTGTCTAGCCTCCTTTTGAAGACCTCCAGGGTAGGAGCGAGCACCACTTCCCTTGGAAGTTGATTCCAGCTCCTAGCTGCCCTGACTGTGAAGTAGTGCTTTCTGATATCCAGCCTGAACCTACTCTCAGTCAACTTATGGCCATTATTCCTAGACTTACGGCCATTATTCCTAGTTGTTCATGTAGTTGTTCATTAAAGAGACAATATTATAGGCACAAAAGTCTGGAAGTGAAGGAAGGTCAGGAAAGATAGCAAGAGACCTTGTTATTTTAATCCTGGGCTGTTTAACAACCAAACTTAAAATGTATCTTTCAAAAAAAATAGAAATTTGGCCTTATTACTAAGGATAAGTATATGATGAACACACAGAAACAAAACCATAAAGGCCAAGACACCTTACTAACAAGGGACATGAAGACAACAAACACAGCATTATTTAAAGATGCTAGAAGCAGGAGGGAGAACTAGGCAGGGGAAAAATGAATAATGATAAATGAACAAGAGGTTGTAAAAGGGCATATGCAGTATAATTCCTATCTGTTAAAAAGTGGGGTGGGGGAGTAGGAAGGAGGAGGACCTAAGAGTAAGAAACTAGTCAGTCAAATTTTGCTACCTTAACAGATACTGTAGCGTAGCATATCATCAAATAATTGATTTATATGCACTTACAGGATAATGAGGTGATTAAAAATAGCCAACATGCATTTGTAAAGAGCAAAGCATGCCTAAACTCTGTCTCAAGGTGATGGGCCACAACAGGATTTCAAAAGGTGAGTAAGATTCACTGCTACTGATCCCCCCTGGCACCTGCCACTGCTTCTACCACCACAGCAACCCCCTTTTAAGCTATTTTGAAGAGAATCAGTTTGACTCTGCCTGTTCCAAGAGAAGCATAAACATTCAACCACATTCCAAAGCTGGTCTTAGTTCAGTTTTAAAGCTAAAATGACTACAAAGTTACTTAAGAGATAACAGGCATCATCTTTAAAAAAATTATGACTATGCCCATTCAGGCTAAAATTACTGTGACAGTATAAGCTCTTTCTCGTAGTAATACTTATATTTCAGATTTATCTTGTTGCTAACACTCTTGATGATGACAGGACTTGATTGAGTGTGTCTAAAGACTTTATCAGAAGCTGGAATTACACTGTGTGAGGTAGCATACAAACAAGTAGTAAAAAGAACAAGCACAGAATGAATCAGTCTTAAAACACCCAGAGCTGTGGGTTGTTTCCCTCCACCCCCTTGCAGTTGTATTATAGTTACATTTTTATTATTTTTGCCTCCAAGTGTCCATATACATTTTCAACCACCTTCATTTAATATAATCCAGAACTTTATTTTCTGTAGTAATCAAACCCCACATGACTTTGGGCATCCAAAGCATAAAGATATCCCAGAGGGTCATTTTTGGCTTAGACAATGAAATAAAAATGAATAACGTCCCTGGATGTGGAACGCTTTACAACAGCTGCATTGTTCTAGTGCGACAGCTCACAATTAGTGGTGTGATTTATGAGATACTGTACTTTGATTAGAGATATTGTTTTAGTTACTCATATACAAATTTATTAGTATTTTGGTTTTCATTTTCAAAAAACATAGACATTTCCTGAGAAAATGAAAAGCTCGAGAACTGAAGTCTAATCTGTGATGTCCCAGCTGACTATATTCAAGCATGCCAACAGAGTTAAAATGTCACTAAAGATCATGCCACTCCATGAGGCATCTGTGTTATTTTAAGAAGTGAAGATAAACTCTAGCCAACTTCACATTGTTTCCTTGTATCCTTCATTCCATGGCCACTGACACAGCCTAAAATAAATGTACAAGAACAATGGCTCCACGTTTTAAATGCCTGCTAATAACTAGTCTCTTAAATTCCAAATCTTTCATGACCTATGTGATCCCTGGGTCATATTGGGAAAGGTTTCGCCAGAGATGAGTGGTAAATCGTATTAGAGGGGGAAAAATACTTAAATTTCTTTTAAAATCAGGGAATGTAAAGTGCTTATGTGGGGATAGGGGTGGGTGACAATTTTTTTAAAGTTCTTTTTCTTCCTTTCTGTAGTCTAGTAACATACTTGAGACTATTACTGACCTCTGGGTGCAGAAACTTCACCTAGTCTTTAAATCAACCTTGTAAGTACATAATACAGCTCAGATTTAGTTGGATACCTGCACATTATGTTTAGATAACTATGGAATTTTCACCACTCTTTGCCAGTGTAACAAACTGTAAGACTAGACTTATTTTCCTTCTAAGCAGCCTAAAATTTTTCATGGTAAACAATCATGTTTTAAGAAGTGATGCACAACAAAAGTATGTATAACAAACATTTCACACGATTCAAAAACTTGATGCTTCACCCAAAAAAGACTGATTACATTATACTGAAAACAACCATAAGCCATCCGGGGTTATCAGGCAATTTAAAATATGATTTTGTTGGCTGGAATTTCATGGAGGCTCATATAAAGGACACAGATCACCAAGCCTCTAATGTCATAGATTATTCTTTGTGGGTGTATCGCTGGGGCAAGCATGGGGATACCAACACCTCTGAATTTTTACTGGACAACAGTAGCACATGACCATGAACCTGGCATCAGTGTATATTTCTCTGATTGTACCTTTTAAGGAGCTCATCTACTCTCCAGAAGGAGTAGCATAAAACTGTCCCAACAGAAAAGGAAATACTACTACTACGCGAGGCTGGGTCCCTGTAGGCTGACACAAAGGAGGGACAATGAACCCTCAGAGTTCCTAAAGACAACAAAACTTTCATCTTCAGTGCAGTTAACGAAAAAGACTGTGTTTGGGAACAATTTAAATAAAGCCAACCTTCTTCCTTACAGTGACCCCGCCCAATTGGCATTCCTAGTATTGCCACCCCCACTATGCCAAAAATCATGCGCTGAATTCTTTAAAAAACCCCAAAACAAACAAACCCCAAGAGACTGGCATGTAAATCATGAAATGCTATTTTTGAAGCGTGTGTGTATGTGTGTGTGTCGGGGGGTGGAAGGTATTTGTGAAGGTGTGTGCGTGTGTTGGGGGGGGAGGGTTGGAGTGCAAGGAGGGAGGTCCCTGCACACCCCGGTAGACTGCAAAGTACTGTGGGTCAGGAGTGAGAGGCAGCAGCTGGGCTGGAGGGACTATGGCCTGAGAATGAGCAGACATAGACAGCACCCAGCTGTTAAGTGAAGGGGAAGACATGGGGGGAGACAGAAGGGGTAGGGAGATTGAGGGCCCCCATGGTGAGGGAGAGAGTGGGGCAGGAGCAGAGGCTCAGGTGAATGGGACCCTGGGGCCAAGGCAGGTCTCCCAGAGGTGCAAAGCCCTGCAGCTATGCACATCCCCAGGGGAGGCATAGACGCACATGCCTCCTGAGGGGAAGAGGCAGGCTGCCTGCTGCAGGCTCAGGCTCTGTGCCCTGCTGCATTTGCTCCAGGAGCTGAGCCGTGTGACGCCAGTGTGCTTCCTGCGTCTGGGCAGACAGGGGACACACCAGATGGCCAGCACACCTTGTGTCCCTGCCTGCCCAGTGGGCAGCAATGACATTGTGTGGCTCTCAGGACAAAGGCAGCAAGGCACAGAGCCCCAGTCTGCCTCTTCCCCACAGAGGACACGTACCCTACATATCTCCCCCAAGGGTGTGCACAGCCAGGGGGCTGCATTCTCCCCTGTGTCTCTGAACAACCCGTCCCAGGCCCAGCGACTCATTCACCCCAGCCCCTGCTTCTGCCCCACTCCCTCCCTCACCATGGGGACTTCAATCTCCCCTCCCTGTGCCCCCTTCTCCTCCACAAACTTACCAGCTGGGAAAATCCATCTATCTGAGGGTTGGATTGGGAGATCGTGAATCCGACTGATTTTGACTTGGGGAATAGCAAGAGAATGCAGTAATGCCAGCTGTCACAAAATCATTGTGAGACTAACTCAGTAGTCCAAAGTCTTAGACCTGGGGGAACCTCTTGCTCCAACTCCATTTCAGAAGCTTTCCTCACTATACTTGCTTGGATCCTCGTTATTTAAGGTGTCACCCTCAAGTTAGACAAGCCTCAGGGGTACAGAGGATTGGAACAGACTATGACCACAGGAGCTGTTTAACCCCAATTCTTGAGTGCCTCGAATGTGGCACAGAATCCTCATAATCCTTTTGAACACAGGGATAACTGATGAATCACAGCCAGCACTACGTAAGTACCCATCTCAGAAGCATTACCCTATTCCCCTGCTGTAGATCATTACAAAATAAATAAATAAATAAAAATATGGCCACCCAGGAGGATTGATTGCAAGGGCTGAGAAGGAGACACTTCAGAATAGAGGGCACTGATGAGGCATTCTGGCCTTTTATTTCCATGTGCTGCTGCTATGCAGAGGGCTGCTCTGAGTAGCAATGGAAGCCTGAAAGACCAGCTGAAGGCAAAACCAAAGTACAGTTAAGCATAGAGTTCTCACATCATTTTAAGAAATAAATACTTTCAAATGTACCAAAAGAAGGACAAAAGATAACTTAAGCGTATACTGAGTCATTATTAAAAGGAAAATCAGAATATAAAATTTGAGGGGACTAGATTTGTCCTAAGGGCAATCAGAAAAATTCTTCACACTTGTTAAATAAAATCACTTGGATGAAACATTCAATTAATAAGATTAACAAGGGGTGAATGTCTGATGTCTGCGGCTGTGCCGGCTTACACTTAACACTTTCTTTTGGTTCAACATTTGCTGTGCAGCTATTGTTCTCTACTTCTCATTTTAAAAGATGAAATTATCTGGCATAAGTCTAGTCTCTTTTTATGACCAGGTTTCAAAAACACCTTGACACAGGAGTAGGGGTTGATATTGTTTACTTAAGACTTCAGGAAGTCTTTCAATACGGTATCCCACCCCATACTGGTGAACAAATTAAGAGGCTGTGACTTGGATGATTACACAGTCCAGTGGGTTGCAAATTGATTAGAGGGTTGTACCCAAAGAGTGAGGTGGATGGGTCGGTATTGACCTGCAAGGGAATGAGTAGTGGGGTCCCGCAGGCCTCGGTTCTGGGACCGATACACTTCAATGTCTTCATCAACGACTTGGACGAGGGAGTGCAATGTACTCTGTCCAAATTTGTGGATGATACAAAACTAAGAGGAGCGGATACACTGGAGGGCAGGGAACAACTACAAGCAGACCTGGACAGGTTGGACAAATGCGCAGAAAACTATAGGGTTTAACAAGGAGAAATGCAGTGCTGTACCTAGAGAGGAAAAATGTCCAGCACACCTACTGCCGAGGAAATGACCTGCTCGGTAGCATGGAAGCGGAAAGGGATCTTGGAATCCTAGTGGACTCCAAGAACACAACTTGTCAGTGTGACAAAGTCATCAGCAAAGCTAACTGCACTTTGTCATGCATCAACAGATGCATGACAAACAGAACCAAGGAGGTGATACTTCCCGTCTATTGGGCACTGGTCAAACCACAGTTGGAATACTGCATCCAGTTTTGGGTGCCACACTTCAAGAGGGATGTGGATAACCTGGAGAGGGTCCAGAGGAAGGCCACTTGTATAGTTAAGGGCTTGCAGCCCTATGAGGAGAGACTAGGGCACCTGGACCTCTTCAGCCTCCGCAAGAGAAGGTTGAGAGGCGACCTTGTGGATGCCTATAAATTCATCCTGGGGGTGCAGAAGGTAATTGATGAGGCTCTACTCACCAAGGCGCCCCTGTGGGTCACAAGAAATAGTGGCCATAAGCTAGGAGAGAGCAGATTTAGACTGGACATTAGGAGGAACTTCTTCACAGTTAGAGTGGCCAAGGTCTGGAATGGGTTCCCATGGGAGGTGGTGCTCTCCCCTACTCTGGGGATCTTCAAGAGGAGGTTGGATGGGCATCTGGCTGGGGTTATCTGAACCCAGCACTCTTCCATGTCTATGCAGGGGGTCAAACTCAATGATCTATTGAGGTCCCTTCCAACCCTAACATCTATGAATCTATGACGTATTTATAAAAATAATAATAATAATAATAAAATAAAAAATAAAAATAAAAAAAATCAGCCAATACTTCAGATAATGCTTCAGAGAAACACAGGATCAAAACAAGATGTGATACAAAGCTTATGAAAAATGCACCTTCATGTAAAAGACCATTGCAAGCTTCTGTTTTCTCAATTCCTCTTAAAAAACAAGTTGTTTCTTTAGGTTAGTTATTTAGTCTTTAAGCAAGTATTAGATGCGTCTGCTGAACACTGGCTAACCAAAGAAGGGATTAAATCCAACCGATAGGGTGTGGAGCTTTCCCAGGGAGGTACTGAATGCCCTTAACTCTCATCAACTACATTAGTAGTTGGAGCTCAGCAGCAACTCTGAGAAAGTCTGCACCTTATAAGAGTTTCACATCCTGTAAACACCACAGGCCAGACTAAGGATCACTGTTGTCTGTAGGCAGCAAGTCACCAGCAGAGCCAAAAAGCAATTTTCAGTATTGTCTCATATAGGATCCACACAATGCTACTGTAATCTTAAAGATTAATTCATAATGCCCAACTAGAGAATTACTAGGGCTATATGTAGCAGAAATAGCATTTTACATTTTTCATAATGTGCTTTGTTGTCAGACCCAGAATCCTTGGTGACAAGAAATAAAACTAGCTTTTCAAAAGTGCATTTTACTTTGTACTTAATGCCATATAAATTAGAGATAGAGAAGTTTATCCTGCCTATTGTGGCAGAAATCCAGTAGTTTAATACTGCCTTACAACAGCAGGTAAGAACTCTCATTTAAAATGCACCAAAGAGAAATCATTATACATGCATGTTAGCAGTAAGTTTGTTTAAACTAATTTTTATAACACAGGTACTGTAAGTGGTACCAGTGTACATACTCTGCAAATTGTGTTTTTCATAGCTGCTACAAACTTAAGCAACACTAAGCTGCAGTTGTCACTGAGATACTGGCCTGCCATCCTTATTTACTTTAGTGAGTATTACACAAATACACCAGTGGACAAGATACATTTTTTACTTCATTATATTTCTATACTTCGCTAGTATGACACTTTACCAGCTAGTGTACAGAATGTACTTACCTGTCCCTTCCTATGAAAGTTCCTGGTAACAAAATTAAGATTTCTTTACTCGCAGGTTAAAAAGTCACAGTGATGGAATAATGTTTAACTAGTCAACAACAAGCCACTTATTCACTAAACTTCAGGGTAATCTAGTTTATGCATGGTGCCTATGAAGTATTTTCACTTAACCTAAATTGTTTTAAATCTCAATATTTTCTTCATTCTCAACATTACCTTCCCCAAACTTGACAGCAGATTTTTGTATTTGCAGGTACCAACGGAATGAGCCAAAAACAAAGTCCTAAAAATGCAGCAACATACTAACAACTCAGTTGTAAAGTAAATCCATGTGACTGTCTGGACCAAATGCAAAAGAAGCTATACATATGTAGCTGAGGGCAGGTTAGAGTCCCAAATACAAGATGAGTATCAGTCAGGATAGGCACAAGCATATTCCCCCTGGATTTTCCCTTATAGCAACAAGGTTAGTGTTATGCAGCGCAAAGACATCTACAGACAAAACAGGATTATGTGAAAGTAAGGACAAAAATCCAAGTCACAATTTAAATAAGGAAAACTAATACAACAGTTGCTCAAAATTACTTGGGGAGAGGTGGGGGGAGAACACATACTAAGCTTAGAGCAAAGTTACTGTGTACGAAACGTATAACATGTCCCCCTCCTGATTCCAACGTTGTGCTGTTGGGGAGACAGGCTGATTCAGTGCGTTATTGTCATGTCTCCAGACAGACTGTGGAAGCATATAGAGCATGATGAGATGCATGTACAGGGGACCCCCTTTGGCTGTGCAGTATCAACACTGAAATATTTCCAGCTCTTCAGGAACTCAGCATTTAAATATCTGTTCAGGCATTTCCAGGCAAGTTTTTCTATCAGGAGAACAAGCCCAGAAGAATTTTTCAAGATTATTTGAATATGCCTATCCAGTGCTAAAGTTATGTCTTCCTTTAGCACAGCAGGACTGAAATTTCCATTCAAGTCTATGAAAGTACCATTATTCATGACATAGCACATTATATTGTTGAAACACATTGCATTTCAAGGTATAGGTCAACAATCAGAGTTCAAATACAGAAAACCAGAAAAAAAAATGACTGCCTTGGGTAAAGGTGTTTAATTATCCCTTTAGGGTTTAATTATTCAAATCACAAACATCAAACATGCTTAGAAACTAATATCCCTGCCGCCAAATTGTCTAGCAAATCTGTGGGCATGCACATCAAACATGTACTGAGAATTATATTCCTTTACATTGGCCTCTGGTTTCAATTTTGGATGACTCAATTCTGGATGCAGACATCCCCAAAACCAAATGATGCTTGATTCTGCCACAAAATGTGAAAGGTTACTCAGCATCTATGATGAAAACTGTTCATTACTTCCTATTCGTCTTATTGTATAACAGATAAAAAGGGAGCTGTAGTACTTGATGAAATTGGAGGCAAATAAGATTAGGATTAACCCAGTTAAATGTTGTTTTTTTCCCCATAAACACAGGACTCTCAACCCATATAATTAGCCACAGATTTGTTTGAGATAATAAATGGTACTGATAATTTTTTATATCCAAGTCTTGTGGGTGTTTATTTTAATTATTGTTTAAGTCTGTCTATGGTAATATTTTTATGTTCCTCTGAATCATCCAAACACTGGCCATAATCACCCTGGATACAAAATTAACTAGTTGATTAATTTGATATGTTCTTCCATAAGAAAACCTAATCTACCTTTTATAGATTCTAACACTTCCTTTCAGACTAGACTATGCTATCATGTAATTTCCTATAAACATCCAAGATCATTTTTTTCTATCAGGGAACAATATCATTAGCTCTTCCAGCAAAAAAGATATAATTTTAGTTTTGAAAACTGAATAGCAGGAATCTTCTTGAATCAAAAAGGTGAAATTGCCATGAATCTCTCAAATGACAATAGAATGTTTTGAGTCACTGTACACTTTCAGGACAGTACTTTATTCTAGTCCTCATGACAAACTGTACTTGGATAAAGGAGGCCCGGGCCTCTAAAAAGCCAATATTATTTAAACAGTACACTAAAAACAATCTAAATACTCTGGTAAATGATTACTTAAAAGGCAGCAATTATTGTGACAATCATCAAGACAAATTGAGAAACCTTGTCAGTTACAAACTAACCTCATTATTCGGCTTAAGATTTCATCCCAGAAACCAGACCAACCAACCAAAAAAAACCCATCAAAAAATTAACGGAAGATATAAAAAGGAAAAACTACTGGCAATATTCTTTCCTAGTTAACTGGCTATATAAATTAGGGCATTTTCATTTCTGGTAGACCTGAATCACCACTTATAGATGAGAAATTAAGACCCCTGGCAGAGTTAAAATGTGTGCAATGAGGTCTGAGATCCCTTATCTGAAAAACCATGCATCCTACTATTCCACACATGCATGGGCACATGTGCTATTTTGGGGATCAGGGGACCTGAACGTGACAGTTATATTCCTCTTTGCTTGATCTCCTACTAACCCCATGAATCTTGGGCTTCATTCCATATAGCGGCTCAGCTATAGCAGGAGGGATGCCAAATGGTACACACAAACTAGGGTATAGTCGTTTAAGGCAGAGCTGGAGATGGGAGACATGGGTTTGAATCTCATAAGGTGGAGGAAGGAACTAAACCCGTATCTCCCACTTCCTGAATACTTTAACCAGTAGGCCACTACAACATTGGTACCAATGTAACATCATTCTCCATCCTGCAGGTGCTTTGTAAATGAGAAGATTGGTCCCTATTCATTTATTTGAAAATATGCTTGGAGGTATTTACTCTCTGAAGCAAATTCCAGGCTCTGGATCCCAAGTAGACCAATGGGACCCTCCAGCCACTGTAAGTACTATCTAACGAAAGAGTCATTAAGTGTGATCAAGTGCACATGTAGATGGTGACTGCTAGGTGCAAATTGTGCCCAGTCAGTCCAGCCAGAAGGGTCCAGAACCCTGGCTGCTGCCAGTCCTGCTGCTGCTGCCACCTGGAGCCCAGGGCTGACCCCCCATGCCTCCTGCCAGCCCAGGGCTGCTTCGCCCTGGCTCAAAATTGCTGTGGTCCTGGGCACATTTGTAGATGCTGCACCCAGGAGCAGTTGACTCTGGCTCGAACTGTTCCAGAGTTTATTGCTGTGCATTACTAGCACTTGTAGATGCACAATGTGTAGCTTACATGGCTAACTATAAATTTCATATTCTGCATCAGGGATCACACACCTGAAAGTTAAGGACTGCAGTACCCACGGCATGGACAAACAGCTTTTGTAGCTGCTTAAAAGGGAAGGGGGAGATGCTGCTACTGCTGCTTGATAGCATGCATCAGCTGTTGTGCTCTAACATCTTGCGGTGCATGACCCTGCAGTGATGAAAGTAAACAAGTTGGAGACATTTTGCACTAGTATAACAAAGTGATTCAACTGCTATATCTGCATAATAACAGCTTATATCAGTCCCCACTGACAGCTATACAACTCCTAAGACCCTCTACACTCTAACATGTATGTGCTTCAGTTTTTTGGATCTAGCCCTGCATCTACTAGAATATACAGGTGTTGACAGTACAATAAGTCCAGTGGCTATGTACAGGAAGTGTGCAGCTACAGAATGGGTAATCTGCTATTCCACAGCTACTAGACAGGAAATATTTTGCTCTTAGAATTAGGAAGCAGCCACTTCTAGGTATAAAGGAGGTTTTGTAGGATTGCTGCGTAGCTGCCATGTGTCACCAGAATGAAGGTTTTTACATTTAACAGTCTGGGAAAAAACTCTACACAGTCAGTTACCCATCTCATTAAAGAGCACTTAGAAAGAAACAAAAGGGCACTAGGAACCTCATAATATTGGTATCATGTGCATGTTTATTATATGCTTTCCTTTGTATCCAAAAAGCAGCAATGAAAGAGCATTCTAAGCAACAAGAATGTAAAGCATCCTCAAAAACAAGTAAACAGGCTGCAGTGCTATGCAAGCTGGAGAACATTATGGGGTAATGGTCACAAAACTAGTAACACTAACTAGACATTTTTTGTATTAAATTTCAGCTTGGTAATATGTTGGTTCTTTCTGTAAGTAGTAAAACATAAATATAACCATGTGGAATATATTAAACGATTCCCTGCTGCCAACTGTGAAATTTCCCCAACTCAGCTTCTTTAGAATTCTAAAACACAGGGGAAAGTCACTGGAATTGCAAAAAGTTAATTCAAACTGCAAACAGAAGTTTATTATTCATATGGCTTCATTCAACTCCCATGCAGCACCTGGAACCCAGGGAGTGCTCTTCCTCAGATGCAGCAAGTCAACACAGCTCTACAGAAGCTAACCAAAGTATGCCAACTAGGATTAAGTGAGTCCCTGCTCCACTTTCTTTATCAACTGTATTAAGACTGTTCTTTATGCAAACAGTCTTATTTTCAAAGCCACAATGCCAGCAGTTCTTCAAACAGCTGTAGCTGCTTCCTTCCAAGTACAATAAAAACAATTATTTACACTCAACTACAAGTCAGAAGATACGTTTTTAAAACTTCTCTAAGCATTATTTTCCACAGCTGATGGCATTCAGGCTAGAAACACATATTGCATTTGTCCCTGGACAAGTTGTGCCTGCATCTGTCCTGGAACACAAATATCCAGGGATTAGTGCACACACACATATCACACTTCTAAGCAGGATTTAGTGAGCAATTGAACAGTGCTTGCCACTTTTCTGCCACTGAGTCAATGATGCAATCCATTCAGTTGTACTTTGTGATTCCCTGGGATAGACTGTTAATACTTCTTATCTTATGATTTATCCAGGGACAATAGACATGGATGTGTGAACAACTGCACTTTTTTCTTGAGATAGAATAGTTAAGCAAATTCAACATCAATTCATAGCCACACAGTATACCAGACAACTTTGTATTTCTCTCTCTCAGAGATAATCCTCCTCATTACCCTGTACTCCAGGTCCTGTGCTCTGTTTTCTGTCCTCTGGGTCTTTTGCAGCTCTGGAAGTTTAGGCATTCAATAATACAATATGACATTGAAAGGCCTATTATCACTTTCCTCACTACCATGCCTGTCCAGTTTTTTTCGCAGATATGCAGAAATATCCCACTGAACAGCTGACCTTTCATTTTCACCCCTTCTTCTCCATATCCAGCCTTTCACTATCAAGCTTCCTTCTGAACTAGACAGCTAGCATATATATTGTCAGGTTCACTTCATTGCAGCGCATCCTGTGGCTTTTCAAATTCCTTGCAGATATGCAACAAAATGCTGTTTGCCACAAAAAGAAACATTTTTAATCCCATCTGGATGCAAGAACTGTGCCCTTCTATTTCATTTGCTGAACAGTTTCTGAATGCATAGTGTTCTTACTAAAACTTGTTCACTTATTGAATCAAGTGCACTAGTTTTACCTAACTCCTCAAGAAAAGACTAGGAATGCACTAGATAAAAGATTTTTACGAATGGCCGATTATTAACCAGCCATATCTCATAGCGATATTGCAGCCCAGCATCTTGGAGAGCAGCATCTGGCTGGTAAGTCTGGGGGGTGGAGGGGAGGAAAGAGGCATGGGAGTGGGGCAGATAGAGGCCCCCATGGTGAGGGAGGGAAGGAGTGGTGCTCACCTCACCTCACACACAAGTCTGGGGGGCCACATGCCCCCCCATGTCTCCCCTGGGGATGTGCACAACTGCTGGGAGCTGCCCTCCCTCCTTGAGCCCATGTCCCCCAGACAAGCTGCCTGCAGCTCCATCATGCATCCTGCCCTGGCTTGGCAGCACCTGTCCGTGCCCCTGCCCCTGCCCCAGCCCCACTCCCTCCCTCACTATGGGGGCCTTAATCTGCCCCCCCATGCTCCTCCCCCCAACAGACTTACCAGCCAGACTCTGCTCTCCACGCTCCTGGGCTGCATTCCTGGTCATGTGCATGCTGCAGCTGTGCAGTTATCAGTAACATTTTTGGCTACACTGGCCAAAAAAGGCTGATTGCCGATAATGTAAATTTTCCTTTTATTGATACGGACCAATATATCAATACACCTCTAGAAGAAACATATAAGCTCATGTGTCAAGATACTTCAGAGTGCAAAAATATGTAATAGAATCAGCTTTCTTCTGAATTTGTACTATTACAACTGGTATTTTATCCAGCTATTTTGGCTTTAATGCCAGGCAAAGTAGGATAGAAAAAAAAGTAACTCAGGTGTTTTGAGTAGTGATGTTCTGAATTTAAAAAAGCCACATACTTCACTGTGAGGGTATTAAAAAAACCATGATGAAAGAAAATCTTGTTACTTTCAGAGGTATTATCTCAACATACATTCAGTCAACTGTCACTCCACTCTACTGTACACTGATAAAAAACAAACTATTTTTTTTCCCAGTTACATGACAGTCAAAAACTTGGGTATGATTTAAAAAGACTTCAGTGTCTGGAGGAACAGTACCTTACTATTTGAAATTAAAAAGAAGTGAGAAGCTACTTCTGCAGCCCAATGATCACTGTTACAAATGCTAGCAAGCTCATTCCCTTGTATCTGGAACGTGATGCATATGAGTCATACAATAGATTAAAGTCTTAGCAGGCTTCCTAGGAATAACACAGAAAGGTGCTTTGTGATATATTCTTCTAAAACAGACACACAACCTTAGTGAAAATACAAGCTACCATATTTTCTCACCTATAACATGCACTCATTTTCTTAATTTTGCCCTTAAAAAGCATGGTTTATATCATATATCAGGATACACGGCATGTGAGAAAATACATCATTTTACAGTATAGTGTGTGTATATATATATATATATATATATATATATTTATTCAACAGATATGCATCTTGCTCTAGTTTAAGCCTTTTTGAAATAAGCAGGCAGGCTGACACACTGACCTAGATTACTTCCTCCTCTTCAGCAACCAGCAGGGATTGGGATCTATTTAATCACCTTAAAAAGAGGCCCAAGGGGACATGAGTTCCACGTGTGTGTTCCTCCCCCAACCCTCACAGCATTAGAGTATCTTATGGATGATATGCATGGATAAGGCCACATGTAGATTCAAGGAAGAGAGTCAATGAGTAGCTCCTCTTTTCTGCATTACACCCTAGTCCAGTGGTAGGTATTCTGTGTTTCCTATTAGGACAGAGATCATTGAACCACTAAGTGTTGGGTTTAGTGGCAGAGAAGTCACAGCATTATATGAGCTGCCATGGGCTTGCAGGAAGAGTACAGATCTTATTTTTTCGCAATTCTAACAGAATTCCTTCTTTACAGAGCACAAACTTCATATTTAGATAAAAATAAGTAACAATTTGTTTAAGTAGGTTAAAACTTTAAAGACAACAAAAGACCCTCAAGTGGGTAGAAACTTTCCAGTGCAACTGAAAACTAAAGAGACCTGTAAGACAGGAGTTTCCCTTGGGGTGCTGGCTTCTATTTTATCTAAAGTCTTGACCGACTCAATTAAGGAATGACCATTTGTAAGTTTCCTTTTGTTTTGAACAGTGCACATTTAAAATTTGGTCTTTGATTTTTTACTAGATTAATATAAATGTAGTATACAAGAATGCTAGGGTCACAACGTTTTTATTAAGATGCTAGCATTCTGTTGAATATTTCTCTGCATTTTGGATTTCCTGCTTGCTCCTAATTGGTGAGTTTTTTTTAATAGTACTCCATCACAATATGAGCACCTGCATAGCAAAAAATACAACAAGGACTGGCAACAGAGTAAGGTTATTATTATTTCCTTCTTTCTTCTCTTTTACTCTCCCCTTACTATTCTTCTCTCTCCACCCCACCTAACACTCTTCCCCCACAGCCTTCTGTTGTCTTTTCAGTGCTGTTAACTTTCCTAATATGGAGTCAGAATAATTGTTTTTAACTTCTGTTGATAAAAAGCATGCATTTATAAATAAATACTGATAAATAAATACTGTAGCTAGCACAGTATCATAAATACTGAGCCTAGCAGCCTGAATAGCATCTATGAAGTACTACTTTTCATCCAAAAGTTATGACACGCCAGACAATATCATACCCCCTACCCCACCCTCTGACTCACAATATATTTTGGGCTTTCTGAAAATGGAAGTTACTTTAGCATAGCTAAGCTTAATTTAAACATTATGAGAAGCTGCATCATACCACAAGGTTGTCTTAAATCATGGTTGTTTTTTTAAAAATGAGTGATATATACCTAACCTTGGAGCCATGAGGGCATACTTGGATCAGATTTTCAAGTACTTTCCAGATCGTGATGGCAAGAAACATGGCCAGTTCCACACACTACTTTGTAATCAACATAGTGCAGCATATTCCACAATATGGCATGTTCAATATTCCATTCATTTTTTAAATAATTATATTTCCTAACTTTTTAAATGCTTGGCCTTGCACCTCCACAGTCCTTTAAAATTACCATTTTCCCAAATAACTTCAGAACACTACACCCAAAAATAAACTGAAACAAAAAAATCCACCTCCCCACCCCTCCACAAAGGACAAATTCTCTCATGCAGAAACACACTGGGTGCATCTACACATGCCTCTTAAGCAGGCTTAGCCTAAAATTGCTATTTTTAAGGTGCATTAAGGGCATGTGTACCCTTAATGTGCCTTAAAAATGGTGATTTAAGGCTATGTGAGCCTAAATTTGATACCTGCATAAAACAGGTAACAAATTAGGTGTGAATAGTTAAGTCACATTAGTGTACATGTAGACATGCTAATGCGTATTAATTTGTCTGAACATGTGCTAATGCAACTTAACTATCCATGTCTAAATTTAATATGCTTTAATGCACATTAACACACGTGTGTGCAGATGCATGCCTAAATCACTTCAATGTGCCTTAACTAAAGGTACATTAAGTTTTGGTTCATATAAATACATGTGTAGACATGATCACTGACTCTTACACAGATCTTCTGCAGGCTGAAATTCTTATCTGCAGCACAAACCTCTATCATTTGATATGACAAATTAACTGGACCAACTGCTAGAGTGAAGAGATGAATACTTTGCCAGTATGTTTCACACAGTTGACAATGTAACCCTATCCTTGTACACTGCCCCCACCCCCACAGCCAGATCCCTGAACCTGCCTTATACACCTACTGCCCCATGCCCTTTAATAAGCAAGTCCAGTAACCTCCTCCTCATGGCTATGAAAAAAATCAAACACACAAAGGAGAGTCTGTCTGTTCTCTTTTCCAATGGATGGTACTCTAGCATCTCTGAGAAGGAACTACAAAAAAGGAATGGTCAGCCTTTTCCTTTGATCAAGTGACCTTGACAATCTCTAGAAAATTATGTTGTCACATAAATCTGTACTGAACAGGTGCATGTTGCGATTTTCAGTGGTTTATTGCTTAGCTAACAATGCTATATTTTAACTGACATTCTGGAAACACCACTTATTTTTATATGACAAATTAATGCAAAACAAAGTCCTAACCAGAAAAGGAGAATACTTCCCTCTCCGTCTGATCAAAATACTAGAGCCCAATCAAATAACTACAATTCTCCCAGGGATTTCAAACTGAATTAGGTACCCAGTTCTCATAACAGCAAACAAGGACTTCTAGATTATCTCTCTGAGTCTACGAACAAGTGGCTCTATGTTAAGAAAAGCTACATGTCCCTACAAGCTGATATTGGCGACCAGGATGGACGACCGGAGACCCTCTGGGTTAAAATCTGTGGGGAACTCGGCACAGGGGACACAACGATGGGACCTCCCACCCAAAGTCCTGAGCTTGACCAGGAGTTCAACCGGCAACTGGCTGAAGCCACATGCCCCAGGACCATGGTTGTCATGGGTGACTTCAATTACTTGGACATCTCGTGGGAGGATCACTCAGCAAAATCCAAGCAGTTGCAAAGCTTCCTCTCGCGCATGGACGACCTCTACCTGACTCAAGAAGTCTATGGGCCAACGAGAGGCAAAGCACTGCTCGACCTGGTACTGGCTACTGGGGATGACCTAATCAGCAACCTAGTGATTGATGGGAAGTTGGGTCACAGTGATCAGGAGCTGATTACCTTCACCATCCACTATAAAGCTGGCAAGTCAGTCAGCAACACGGAAGTCCTTGACTCCAGAAAAGCCGACTTTGAAAAGCTCAGGAGGCTTGTCTGTCAGGCCCTAAGGGACCATAACCCCAGGGATAGGGGAGTTCAAGACGAGTGGTTGCTCCTCAAGGGAATGATCCTCAAAGGAAAGGCAGCAAGAGGACACAGCAGCCCCCCTGGCTCTCCAGGGACCTAGCAGACCTCCTAAGGCTAAAAAGAAAAGTCTACAAAGGATGGGATTCACCTCCAAGGAGGACTATTCTGCACTGGTCTGGTCCTGCAGGGAGCAAACCAGGAAAGCCAAGGCTGCAACTGAACTCCAACTAGCTTTGAGCATCAAGGACAATAAAAAGTCCTTTTTCAGATATGTGGGGAGCCAGGGGAAAAGGAAGGGCAACATTGGACCCCTGCTGAACCAGTTGGGGCAACTGACAACTGACATCCAGGAAAAAGCCAACCTATTAAATGGGTACTTTGCATCGGTCTTTCATCATTTCCATGAGACGCCCATGCCAGTTACGGGACTGGGAGGTCCGGGTGAGGGAGGTCCCCTGCCCTCATGAAGGAACATTTTGAGAAGCTGGATACCTTCAAGTCAGCCAGCCCTGACAATCTACACCCCGGGGTACTCGAGGAGCTGGTGGATCCAACTAACTATAGGCTCATCAGCCTGACTTCTATCCCGGGGAAGATCTTAGAAAAGTTTATTAAAGAGGCCATCCTTAATGGACTGGCCGATGCCAACATCCTAAGGGATACCCAGCATGGGTTTGTTGTGGGTAGATCTTGCTTGACCAATCTCATTTCCTTCTACGACCAGGTGACCTATCACCTGGACAAGGGAGAAGAGATTGATGTCATATATCTTGACTTCAAAAAAGCCTTTGATCTAGTAACCCATGATCACCTCTTGGCCCAACTGGCTAGTTGTGGCCTTGGCTCCACCACGATCCGCTGGCTGGGAAATTGGCTCATGGTTGGGCCCAGAGGGTAGTAATTGATGGCAGTCACTCATCATGGTGTCCTATGACCAGTGGGGTCCCCCAAGGCTCTGTTCTTGGACCCATATTGTTCAACATCTTCAGTAATGATGTGGACATTGGAGTCAGGAGCCGACTGGCAAGTTCACCGATGACACCAAACTTTAGGGCAAAGCATCCGTGCCAGAAGATGGGCAGGTGATTCAGGCCGACCTGGATAGGCTCAGCAAATGGGCGGATGAGAACATGATGGAGTTTAACACTGAAAAATGCAAGGCTCTCCACCTTGGGAAGAAAAACCTGCAGCAGCCTTACAGGCTCGGCAGTGCTACGCTGGCTAGCACTACGGAAGAAAGAGACTTGGGGGTCATCACTGACCACAAGATGAACATGAACCTTCAATGCGATGCTGCAGCTAGTAAAGCAACCAAAATGCTGGCTTGCATCCATAGATGCTTCTCAAGCAAATCCTGGGACGTCATTCTCTCCTTGTACTCAGCCTTGGTGAGGCCACAGCTGGAGTACTGAGTCCAGTTTTGGGCTCCACAATTCAAAAAGGATGTGGAGAAGCTTGAGAGAGAGTCCAGAGGAGAGCCACGCACATGATCAGAGGTCAGGAAAACAGACCTTACGACAATAGGCTGAGAGCCCTGGGGCTCTTTAACCTGGAAAAGTGCAGGCTCAGGGGTGATCTGGTAGCCACCTATAAGTTTATCATCGGGGTAACCACCAGGATCTAGGGGAACATTTGTTCACCAGAGCGCCCCAAGGGATGATGAGGTCAAACGGTCATAAACTATTGTGAGACCATTTCAGGCTGGACATAAGGAAGAATTTCTTTACTGTCCGAGCCCCCAAGGTCTGGAACAGCCTGCCATTGGAGGTGGTTCAAGTACCTACATTGAACACCTTCAAAAGCAAACTGGATGCTTATCTTGCTGGGACCCTATGACCCCAGCTGACTTCCTGCCCTTTGGGCGGGGGGCTGGACTTGATGATCTTCCAAGGTCCCTTCCAGCTCTAATGTGTATGAAATGTTTGAGCTTTAGTGAAGTCCAATAAATTTTCAATGAATCAACCCCTTTTTCACTAGAAGTAGATAGCATTCTTTATAAGAAAAACAAATAAAATGTTTAAAATAAAAGTTGAAAAATACAAGCATCATAATTCCATCAGCATCTGAAACTCAAACATAAAACAAAGCATTCTCCTATGTATACAAGAGATAAAAATATCTATGTATGGAAGTGAAGATACCAATTAACCAAGGTCAGACAAAAAAAGCACTAATGCATTTCTTTTGACATGCTTGAAAGCTGGCCCTTGTTAAAAAAAACAACTAAAAAACAAAACCACACACACAGCAGCTCAAAACACATAAAACTGACAGTAGCACATTTAACAGTCATTTAAAATGAAACAAACTCTTGTTCCTTTTCCATCTCTTCAAAAGCTTGGTTTTTTCTGCAAATCTCTTTTTCTGATTGCTATGTCAGTCCAGTCTCTTGGTTTTGCTGAGCAGTTACAGTACTTTTACACTTTTCTATAGCAAGGGTTGAATCAGAATGGCTTTAAAAATCTAAGATTCCAGTTTGCCAAGGTACATCTAAAAAACTGAAAGCAGTAAAGACAGCATGCATTCATGTGCGCAGAAAATTCAGGCACATTAAACTGCACCTGGGCACACATCTGATCTTGCACCTGTCAGGAGCAAATCTGCTCCCCACAGGAGAAGTTCAGTTCAGGACTGCTCCTGCCCTGCTCCATGCTCCCCCAAGTGCCAGCCCTGGGCTGGAAGGTGTCATGGGGGTAGCTGTCCAGCTCCATGTGGCTGGGAGGGAGCTACCCTGGAGCTAGTTCCCCCGCCTCCCCCAGAGATTGGGGCTTAGCCAATTAGCAGTTGTGGCCGCGTGCTGCCTGGGCTGATCAGGAGTAAATTGCTCCCTGTCAAGGTCTACACATACGCTTCAACGCATTAGTTAATGTACCATTTTTCTAGTACCTATATACTGGTACTAGCTAACAGCACAGTAGGCTAATTTAATGTGCAGTAATTGACATTCACATGTAGATAGTGACCCTTTATGGTGCATTAGATTAGTCCAGGATTTTTGAACTGGGGGTACGTGTACCACTGGGGGTACTTTGGAGGGTGTCAGAGGTTACACGGCAGTGATGCTGAGACACCGTTGACATTTCCAGTTTCACTGCCACGCTGGCTCCCCCTGCTCATGAATTCGCCACCGGGGATTCCCTGCCTCTCGACCAGCCACCAGGGATACCCCGACCAAAAAAGCCTCTCGATTAATCTAATGTGCAATAAAGCATCTTGTGTAGATGCACCCAGTATGTGTACAGTAAATGCAAACATAATACTACTACTTCCTCTCTCCTACACTTTGTTGGAATCATTAACAATGATACCATTAAAATGGTTACCTCTTTTGACTCGGTCAATCTCGTATTGTGCATTTGCTTAGTGAACTAGGGCTCTCAGCACAATTAAAAAAAATAGAGTAGTGACAAAATCTTACTGCAGAAGGGCCTTCCTCAAATGAATTATTGGATGAATGGCCTTAAAAATCATGGTTCAAATTATGATACCTGGCAGAGGGAGCCAACTGATTTTAATACTGACTGCTTGAGCCAAAGGGGCTTTAACAATAGGCCCTTCTCCTAGGATTAGCAGGAATAGGCAAGTGTTCTCTTTTGTCATGGACACCTGATGCTATCAAAGAGGAGTCCAGTCAGAAAGGGCCACACTGCTGTCAATTTTATCATGAATTATTTAACACCGGTATGTTTTCTTAAAACCACGTCTTCCTGGATCACAAGGTTTCACAAATGCACATTTCATTTATGAAGGCTAGGAACTTTGTTATTGTGGAAACATAAGTAATTATATAATAAAGGCACACAAACCCAAAGAAACAATAATAAAAAGAAACCTGCCAGCCAGTGTGTATTTATTAATTACTCCTATGACTTTTTGATGTCTGATTCATTATTTTTGAACACTTGTGACTCAACTGTTGTCTGTCCCATCTCCCAGCATGAACCTGGACTTAGGCTCCATGGGTTCCATCACCGTGATTCTCAAAGACACCCAATTAGTTTGAGGTCTCAAGTTGTTATAATACTAAATATTACTTTAATCCAAGAGCAAGTTAGGGACATTGCACTAAATGCAATAGATATAACTGCTGCCCTGATGTGCACACAAACTATGTTTCACCCTTGATACAATGAAGAATGGAGTTAACAAGGCAAATGAGAGCGGTAAAGTGAAGAAAAAAGTCAAATATCAATATTATGCTGTGATCAATAAAGCACATTACACAACAAAGACTTTTTATTCCCTTATTTTATGCAGGTACACACAAACTTATTTGGCTAGTTTTTTGTGAGTCTTGCACAAGAATGCAGTCTTCAGAAGGGACTGACATGGGGAAAAAAACCTGGAATAGATTGCTTTTGTATAGCCTTGCTATTTTTATTTTTATTTTTATTTTTTTTACTCATCTGTTGTTTCAGTCACTTCCAATACCCTAGCTAGAATGAAGGGGATGTTTATCTATAGAGTTCTGCACACAAAAGTGAAAGATCAATGCCTGTGGCCTGATCAATGGGAGATACAAGTACCCAGAACTTCTTAAATCAGATCTTTGACATTTCTAAAGACTCATCCGTTTGTAGTATGGGAGCTGAGCTCCTCCCCTACATTCTACTGCTGCAATACTTAACTGATTTTGCTGGTTGAATGCACCCATTCAAAAATAGCAATTTACTTAGATCACTTTAAAACTTTGCATATTTTTAAAGGGAAACATGCGGACCATTCCCAGATGTAAGTGTTTATAAGAACAGGGGCTTGGTGGACCAGTACTTTGGCATTTTAACATGAACAGAATTAGTTCCCTTCCCACAACATCATGGCCTACAATGGAAAAATACAACTATTTCAGATGGCAGCTAAGCACTCAGATCTGGCCAACCTCTGGTCTCACTGAAAATAATTAGTTTTTTTACAACGAAATTCAAGGAGAAGAGTTAAATTCTAACTCAAGGTATAGGTTGTAGCCATGTTGGTTTAAGAACATAGGCAGACAAGGTTCTTTGAGTAAATCCCATATCTTTTATTAGACTAACTCAAATAGTTAGAAAAATACTTTGCAAGCTTTTGGGTACAAATCCCCTTTGTCAGGCTGACAAAGTGCCTGCAGCTCGTCTGTGCTCTTCCTGGATGGAATAGTAAGGAAGCCAGAAGCCTGTATGTTTGCAAGAAAGCCAGTCAGTGAAAATGTAAACTGAGGTAGTCAATGGGTGAGAGATAGGTAGGTGTGTACATGTGTGTGTGTGTGGGGGGGGGGGGGAATGAATACAACTGGTAAATAGTAGACAGGTTAGTTTTCTAAAATAACTTCAGCATGATATCACAATTGTATAGACTTCTCTGGTCAGCAGTATCAGTAAATAATAGCTTACTAGACCATGGAGTATTGTAAAGTTTCTTTTCCAATGCTTGCATGTTTGTATTAATAGATTTTTTTCAGATGCTTGATGGGTATGACCTCACGTAACAATAAATATTCAAGATTTTTATCTTTCTGGCTTTTAAGAACTGAAAGCCCATGGAGACAAGATCCTGGAGAAATATTCCCCAAAACATTTAAAACAGGTTCTCCCTAGCTATACACTTCAGTAACCTACAATACTATTTATTGAAGTGTATGCTAAATTACAAAAGGTGAACAGGTGCCTAAAAAAGGGCAGCATCTGGTTTCCATCTGTCCTCATGGAACCAAGAAAAATACTTTTAAGTGAAAAATAAAATATTGGATGTAAAAGAGTAAGATTTTGGGGAAGAATGACACATACCACGAAGGACATTTTCATAATGATGAAATTAATTTCCTAAAATAAGAAGATAAGCAACTGCACTGAAAGTTGCACAAAAGCCAGTTAAGTCTGTGCACAAAAATAAAAAGGTAAATATGAGGAAAAAAATCAGCAAAAGACAACTAAAGGACATTATAAACTTTAAAGAAGAACTTTGAACTAATGCTGTCCTTGGAAAATGATGAAACTCCTTTGAAGAACTAATAGTAGATACCTGAGAAAACTTTTAAATATATGTAGATGTTAGACTCACTATGGTGCACATCTGGAAAATACTAATATATACAGATGTTCTTAAGAAGTCTCCAAGCAAGGTGCCCCTTTTAAAAATGTGGTCGTTGTAAGTCTTTCCTTCCAAAGACAATTAACAATTACATATTTAAACACTATACTGCACTGTTTAATTTAGGGAAAAAGTCCCCCCTCGAATATATCGCCTTCTAATTTTTTTTTGAAGTTGAAAAAACTTCATATGCAGTCAGTTTTCATAGTCAGGCAGCTTTCATTTATCTAATGTAGATTCATTTTATTTGAAGACTTAACAGCATGTCAATAAGCTTTTTCATTTTGGACTGTATGCAGTGCACACATCCTATTAGGTCCAATATCACTGTCAGTCTCACAGATCTCATAAACCTTGATAACATGTCAGAATCTTGCACTGAGATCAAACAAATCATGTTCTTTAGGGACATCAGTGGTCTTTCTATGGGCAAAGGCTTTGTGTAGTGCATCATGAGTGCTACCAAATACAACTAACAAATTAAACTGCATTAATAATTTCACATATATTATCCTGATTATAACTCAGCTATCTAACTGAATAAGAAATGATGGCCTCTCTCCTCATCTTTAACTGCATCATAAAACTACACCAATATATGTCAACTATACCACAACTCAAAGTACCTTTGTAATTAAGAAAAAAAAAAAAAAGCAGAAGCACTATGTTTTCAGTACCATATTAACCACCCCCCCAGTATCTTCTAATTCCTTAAGTTCTACCCTTTCCCGGTTTATTATGGTCTCTCCACCACCATGCATCCTTTTCTGTACAATACAAGGATACCTTGACAGATATTAAAAAAAAAACAAAACAGGGAACCGCTATCTGTGAAATTCCCTCTTCTGTGCAAGCCACATCCTCTCTTATTCAGCTGTATGAATGGGTAGTCTAGCAGTGTATTTGAAAGTCAAACATTTTGGCATTGTATTAATACATAACAAAGAGCAAAAATAAAAACAAATAGAAAAACAACACAGAAGAAAGTTGCTTATAATAAATCTCAGATTTTCCTACATATTTTAAATATCACATTGTTTTAAAACATTCTTTATCCTGAGCTAACATCATACCTTAGCATCTCCCCCATTACTTCAGTCTTTTGGGGAAAATAATCCCTTAAAAAATAGAAGTCTTTTTATAAAGCTCATCTGACTGCCTTAATTTCTCCTGAGAGGAATGCCTCCTACAAGCAGCTAGTATCTGTAGTTATTATGAATCAAACCAATCTTTAAAACATACACACAGAGATGGCTCTCCACCCTTCCCCCTTTGCTTTAAAAAAAAAAAAAAAAAAAAAAATCAAAACAATTCTGTTACTGAACAACCAAAGCTCTGATGTATTCATAGCTAAGGGATCTAGGAGAGAGTTGCCTAATACTTCTTTCTTATGGGATTGGGAAAGGATTGGAAAAAGCTGGAAAACATGGAACTATGAACTGGCATGACCTCAAGGCAGGATATCAGTCCCCCTCACATAGTGAAAAGATGCTGGGACTGGAATGAGAGGATTGTTTCTTTGATCTGCAGCAGGCTAATCCTGAGATAAATGACACATCCTTCAGTTGTCATGTAGCAGACTCCAATGAGTCAGATCCTGTATTGGGCTAAAAGGACTTACTCATTTAATATTAGCTCACTTGAAAGAATAATCCCAAATCTTTTAAGTAAGCATACTCATATCTAGAAAGCAGCAAGCCCAGACAGGCCTGTTGTCTGAATGAGACCTGACTATCAATCCCACCATCTTTCCTTTAGTCTTGCCAGCAATTTGTGACGAAGCAGAGGACAATTAAACCATTTCTCTCCAGAACTGCCTGTAGGAAATTCAGTCAAGAGGACTTCAAAAAATGAGTCATTGGGCTTCCTGACTGTTCTTGGGTGATAAAGATGCTATAAGTGATATAACTAAAATTGAAGGGAAAAATGGCAGGTGGAAATCTGGGCTTCTTGTGACTGGCGGACATGTAATCATAAAAACCATAGAAAATTAGCATGGAAGGGACCTCAGGATGTCATCTAGTCCAACCCCCTGCTCAAAGCAGGACCATCCCCAACATCATCCCAGCCAAGGTTTAGCCAGGTCTTAAAAACTTCAAGGAATGGAGACTCCACCACCTCTCTGGGTAACCTCTTCCACTGTTTTACTATCCTCTGAGTGAGACAGTTTTTCCTTGCATCTAACCTAAACTTTCCATGCTGCAACTTGAGACCATTGCTCTTTGTTGTCATCTGCCACCACTGAGAACAGTCTACCTTCATCCTCTTTGGAGCCACCCTTCAGATAATTGAAGGCTGCTATTAAATCCTCCCTCAATCTTCTCTTTCCTGACTAAATAAAGCCCAGTTCCTTCAGCCTCTCCTTGAAAATCATGTGCCACAGTCCCCTAACCATTTTCAGTGCCCTCCACTGGACTCTCTCCAACTTGTCTACATCCTTTCTGTAGTAAAGGGCCCAAAATGGTACTCCAGATGTGGCCTCACCACTGATGAATACCATGGAAAACTTGCTTCCCTCAATCTGCTGGCAGGGCTCCTGTTAATGCAGCCCAGTATGCTGTTAGGCTTCTTTGCAACAAGGGCACCCTGTTGGTTCATATTCAGCTTATTGTCCACGGTAACCCCCAGGTCCTTTTCTGCAGAGCTGCTGTTTAACCAGTCAGTCCACAAACTACACATAATGACCTTATTTCCCCACACGTGCTTTTAACATCTGGTTTGAGGGTTTCCTCAAATAAGATGCATATACACTGAAGATGAGGACTGTGATTTCCATTTGATTTCCAGCCTGCCCTTCCATCCAGGAACAAAGCCAGAAGGTTCTCCTTGTCTTAGGCACCTGAGGGCCAGTGAAAACCAGAAGAAGGCTATCTCCTGCCATCTTCCTGATACAGTAAATTAATGGGATCATCTGGGTAACAGAATTTACCTAAAGCTCAAGGAGAACAGAGAGAACAAAGAGAAATGACAGTTTGGACTGCTGGAAAATGTATAATCCCTGTAAAAGAGTTCCTTCTGTTTTTACAGTCTGTCCTTCCAATAGAAAAAGGATAATCGTTTTGATAATTCTGCGTAATTCTTGGAAAGTGGTGCATATTCTGTTATGGTCCCAAGCTTGCTTTCCAGGGAAACAAAATGTTTTCTCCTTCAATTTAAAATAAATCTATAATCCAAATACTCAAAATCAGTGGCTCCCAACCTTGGGTTGCAACCCAAATCAGGGCTGTGGGACTGCCCTTCCCACATGACTGCTGCTGCCCGCCCCCATCCCCTGCAATCCTGGCTTGGTCTGTGCTCTGCTGGCACAGCTGGGCATGAGTGAGTCATGGGGGCGTGGGTCACAACCTGGATTTAGGGTCACAGCAAAAAAAAAGGTTGGGAGCCACTGCTCAAAATGGTATGTATTAGCTAGGACAAATAAATATATAGTTTTATAGCCTCTGGTGGCATTGACTTTAACCAGTTCTTACCATCTGCCCTAAATATCAACTTCTGAATCAAACATAGCTCAAATCCCATATCAACATTTTATCTCCTGTCATTTCTTTACAACCTACCTTAAATACTCACTTAAAAGAGAAAAATGTAAAAAAGGGTGACACGTTGTACTAGTGCATGGGGTTAACAGCCTTCTTAGTGTAGTTCTTCACTGAAGAAAGCTTTACTTACATATCTGTTACTGTAATGAACACAGCTGTTGTAAGCCACCCATAACAGGCTGGCAGTGTTTGCCTGAAGCAGTATATCCTGTTAACAGACACTGGACAAGCTGAGACAGTCTTCTCTTAAAATTCTGTTTGTGTTAGCAATCATGAATCCACTCATATTTAGGATATCTTATCTAATTCTATTTGGATATTCTATCAACTCTATTCACAAGAAGTCTAGCAGACATGATGATTATGAAGCTAGTAAACATCAATGCTTTCTTAATATAGCTCTTTAATTGTTACTCTTCCCACTGTCAGCAGCCAAAGGGAAGGGGCAAGCTGGGGACTTCATGATCACTGAATCATTGAAACAAGCAACTTGTTTTATTTAGACAAAGAGGTGGAAAAGTTTTTGAAAAAGAAGCCATAGAGTATGAGCTGAGTAGTCTGAAGGGTGGAACCCCAGAAGCATCCAAGCCTGGGATGGGGGAAGGCAAAAAGTTCAGTTTAAATCTCCTCTGCATTACTCTTTAGTATTAAGAAAACAGATCTCGAAAAGGGGAAACCAGAGTTAAAAGTCTATCCTACACAGGATGGACTAACAGTGGGTTGGAAAAAGCCTTTCTCTGTTCATAGTAGAGTTGTCTGGGGTACAGTACACAGAGATGCATTTCAGGCTACCAAGAAATTACCTTGCAGTTATGGCCATTAACTGCACATAGGTAACCACATTTACAGGTTATCAGCCAGAAAATAATTGAGATTAAAAATTATTAATTTTGTCGATTTTTTAAAAAAGAAAATAACTTTTACCTTTGCAGAGTCATAGTCAAATTTCCTGTGCAGGCCTTAATCTTGTTTTGTGCTTCCAGATGAGTCATCCCATCTGCACTTATGCCATCAATGGTGAGAACCACGTCGCCTATTCCCACATTTGCTCGAGCTGCCTTGCCACCATCACTTAACTGCAACAACATAAAAGCAATAAGTTAATAAGAATTTTCTTTGGGTTACTTTAGTGCTCTTTGAATACAGCAACACAGATTATTGGCACAATTTTGTGCTTATCTGTGTACTCAGTATAGAGTATACATGCACATATCTCTTACATGGATTATTCTGTCCCTCTGTGGTATGTTATTGTATAATTACAGTCTGTCTGGTCAAAGATTTAATAATAAAAGACCTTGTAATTACATTTGTCATGGCCTTTACTTCATCTCTAGATACCTATGTTACAAAGAAAATTGATGAGAGTTTAAAATGTGCTCATTCTTAAAAACAGAATCCAACTTCTGTTTCAGAAGCTAAAAGACCTGCTCATCTACCATTAAAGAAGTGGGAATATAAGTACAAGAGAGGTGGATCACTTCCTTTTGAATTGAAGCTTTTCATCTCTTAAGGTCCAATTCTCTGTCTTTTCTCAGAAGCAGATGAAAAGTTGTATGAAACAGACTTTCTAGTCTAGTTTTAAAATATAAACCATCTTTTTTACCAATATAATTTTATTACAATTGTGCAGGAATGTCCAGGGCTTGAATATGAGTATGGAGTATTTCATCAATAGAGGAACTTTCCCATCCCACTGCCTACTATCACAGTCCAAAATTCAACCTGATAGATATCAGAAGTAAAGGAATTCTCTCTCCCCCACCTCACCACCTCCTTTAAAAAATAATAAGTTTGTTTCTAGTAACCACAGTACGTATTCTAGACAGGATAAGAGAGACTTCTTTAAAAGCTTGCCTCTGATCAAACCCACTATGAAAATTCAGCTTAATCCCCCTTCAGCCTATTTGGATATAAGAGCTAAGCAGAGTCTGTGTTAGACTAGGTTTTATTAACCCCCCTACAGAACAATAATTTTACCTTTCCATTTGATGCCACTAAATTACAAATCGCCTTCATCCTCTCAAACTGAACTAAAATTAAACAAGCACATTGAAGGATTTACAAATTAATTTACATCAGTGGCTTGCAATATCTGGATCATTTTATACTTGCCTGTAGTTTCCTGAACAGACATGGTACAAATTGCTTTACTTCCAGATGTTAACATATTACAACAAATAAACAAACAAAGAAACAGCCAAAGATCCCCCACCCCAAAAGCCAAAATAACTACCACAACCAACTACATGCATTCTTCTGGCATATTGATAGAGACAGTTTTCTTAGTACATAAACAAGATTCAATCTTCAAAAAGGAAATGGCACTGTTGTCAGTTCTGGGATTTAGTTTCTTTATCAGGGAGCTGTTGCTAACTGTACAGAATTTATCCAGTGGGAAATCATTGGGCAAAGCCCTAAAATCTGCACCTGCCTGGATAGAAGGGCAAACACATTAAATATTTTCCTTATAAGTACATTTATATGTCATAGAAATACAGAGACAATATGCGATTGTGAATAGGAGGAACGTGAGCTGCATATTATTAAGTGGGAAGCCAAGGCAGCTGAGCACTAATAAGAAATAGTCGATGATTAATTAAACTCTGTATACATCCCACCTATTGACCAGGGATAATTATCATATATCATGGAAGACACTGGAGGGAGGGTGTTTCAATCTCTGGTGACAAGTATTGTTTTTCTGCCAAGCAATGCATGCTTGGCCCTAGGAGCAGGGCCACACACAGTGTTGTACTTTCACCTTTTTTTTAAAAATTATTATTATAATAAAGGATTTTTTTTAAGTCTCTTTTTCCCCACCACATCCCCCCTTCCCCCAAGCTGCCCCTCAGCTGCAGCTACTCTTTGCTTCCCTAATGAACCTATTTAGCATGTTGGACTTGGACTTCAAGATTGTACATTTTCTCTATTCCTCATCAAGTGGGTGAAGGGAGCATAAGCCACCTGGCAAATTTCCTACTGAGGATGGCAACCTTGAAAAGCTACAGAAACCAGTTTGCAAGCATTGCCTTCAACAGTGCCCCTTAACATTCTGCTGTGGAAGACAGTCGCTAGTCCTAAATGTATAACCCCATGAATTATGTTGGGAGTTTCAAATGAGAGGAGTTTCAAATCTCTGGTAATATGCTTATTTTATTACTGACAAATGTTTCATGTGCAGCTTCTGGGAGTGGAGCCACAAACACTTCTGCACTTTTACTTTTCTATTTTTAATATTTTTATAATAGAGGCTTTAAAAAGTCTCTCACACATACACATGCACAATTACACAACATTTCAGAGATGTAAAACATTAGAACAAGGAAATCAGAAACAGTTAACTCTGGAAGTGAGTCAAGACTGACAATTTTCAGGATACTTAGAACTAGAACTATTAAAATATTTAACAGCAGTATAAAATGGGCAATGAAAAACAGTTATTAAAAAAAATACATAAAAGGACTTTTTCCAAGTATGTTTTAGAATTATTAAATACAGATGAATTGCCATTTGTATAGCACAATATTTGTCATAAGCTATCAGAAAAAGAGCCACAATTCATCACGCAGTTCCTGCACAGATCTAACCTATAATGACATATAAAAATAAAGATGAAATAGACTGATTCTTTTTGCAATGCAGTTTTTGTGATAAATTAAATCCAGTGTCCATAGAACACATACAAGTGGAAATCAAGCTGAAAAAGGCAAAAAAGTATACACAATAACAAGACAGTGAAAGAATGAAAACAGTTAACAGTTCCACTAGCCAAAATACATGTATATGGGAAACATGTTTTTGCTTTGTTTTAAAATAAATGAACCAGAACTTTTTCACCATTAGAAACTCACTCGGGCTTGAAGAATTCACTCTCTGTTCTACCAAGGCAGAAAAAGATTGTAGAGCTGCAAGAATAGTTGCAGAGAGCTTTGTCCAAAATTGTTAAGGACATGGTTCATAAAGAATAAAGACTGGTCTCACAAGTTCAGACACTTTCAAAAACGCTTTTAATGCATCCAACTAGCTAATATTGTCCATGTAGTTTTCATGTCTAATTTGAGGACCAAAAGGAGCTAATTTTCGGAGACTGGAGATCTGGCATTTTCTGGAAATCAGATATGTCAATTCAGGTATTGGTTATTTTTGAAAATTCTGGCCTTCTGTAATAGGCATCTGCTCATTGTGTGCAATAAAAGCACTTAAACAGAAAAAGAAGAGAGCCACTACATAAAGATGCTGATGGAAGCGTAATGGTTTCATTAGCTAATATGTAAAAATAAATTATCATAAATATTTACTGTAACAGTAGGACTAATAACTTCAAAAAGTGAGATGGCAAGTTTCCATCTTATGCCTACTGACTCCCTCTGTACAGGTATGGAAGAAAACATAAGGAACTGAAATGACAAGTCGGATTAGCTATGAATCTAACTTCCAAAACACAACAATCTCTGAACCCTTCAGATTAGTCTCAGTACAACATTTACAAAGCAAACTACTTTTCTACCAATTTGACTTTACAGTGATAAAACCTAGATTTCTTTTCCTTTTGTACATCACACTTCATAAAAAAAAAAATATACCATCCATAAACTGCAGAAAGAATCCAATAAAAAGTTTTCCACTACATAGATTTAGAGTTCCATGTGAACTCTGGAAAACGCTTTTCATCTAGCAGACCTGCAGAGAAATTTCATAATCTATCACCTGCTGAGGCCAATCACTGCTGATGTGAGTCCTCGCCAGCCAGCCTCTCTTTGGCCCTGCAATACCAAATGACTTCATAGCTTACAGTCTCAATTTAGTCTTTGCCATTCAGAGGTGCTCAGACTACTTCAATACACACCAAATCATCCAAATATCAGACTGTATTACACATTGAATTACGAGAGTTAAAAGATTTGGAAAGTCTTTAAATATCTTTACACAAAACCCAAATGTGTGCGCTTTATTCAGCTTTATGTAGTTTACAAACAGCATCTACTTTATTTTGAAAATGAAATAGAAAAGAAAATAGAAATAGAAATTTCCACAGAAATATAAAGTCTTTTCCTGTATGTTTTAATTAGAAGCTTTAAAAAGGTGTCTGCCTTTGTCCTTAGACCAACATGGCTACAACCTACACCCCTTTCATAGCTTCATCGTTGGCAGGGTCAGAAGGGATCTGAGCAGATCATCAACTCTGACCCCCTGCCATGGGTAGGAAAGAGTACTGGGGTCAAACAACCCTGGCAAGGTGATTATCTAGCCTCCTTTTGAATACCCCCAGGGTAGGAGCCAGCACCACTTCTCTTGGAAGCTGGTTCCAGATCCTAGCCGCCCTGACTGTGAAGTAGCGCCTGCCTCCTGATATCTAGCCTGAATCTACCCTCAGTGAACTTATGGCCATTATTCCTCGTTACTCCCGGTTGTGCAATAAACCCCAGAGCAGTTTGAGATGGAGTCAGCTGCTCCCGGGCACTGCATCTATACATGTGCACCTAGGACAGCAGCAGTTTGAACCAGGGTAGAACAGCCCCAAGCTGGCAGCAGGCTTGGAGAGTCAGCTCTGGGCTCCAGAATCCGAGATAAACACATGTAAAAAGGTGAATGGTGATTGGTTAAAAGGCCTCCAGAAGCTTCCAGGCTTTGGTCGAAGTCCGCCCAGTGACCAAAGAAGTGGAGTCAAGGTCTTAGACATGCACTCATAACAAAAAGACATGTAAATAAGTGAAATACATAGGCAATTCCATGCTAATGAAATAAACAGTAAACAGAGGCGGAGCTTGAGATGGGAAGGAATAAGGGTGGAACAAAGGAGGGTACAAAGGTGGAGTAAATGCAAATGAACCTGAACCAAGGTGTATAAAAGTAGAAGGAACTAATGTTTGGGGCAGCTCTCCAAACATTATTGTTGGAGCTGGCCTGAAGTTGTTTCCATTTTGAATAAAACTGTTGTGAGCAATACGTGCTGGTACCTGCTTTCTGAGCAACTGCATCGCTGCTTCCCTAGTTGTTGGGCATTGCATGGAGTTGGGGTCTAACAAGCTCTTCAAAGTTACTCAGCTCTAAGTAAATGTAAAAAAAAGTTAGTGGATCCTATCCAACCTGGAGACAGAAAGTATAATTCATGGATGATACCTTCTTATGCCATTTTTTAAATTGCTTTCCTGGTGCCCTCTTCTCTTAGCATTTCACAACATATACACTAAAACAGGGGTTTTCAAACTGACTAGTTACAGAACTCTTTCATATAAATTTATTCAGCCACAGAACCCCTACCCCTGGCTCCACATGTCATGTGAACTAAAGCAGAGCCAAGCAACCTGGCCCAGTAATGGCGGCACACTGTCTCCTGCCCTACTCCTTCATAGCCCCCCAATCTCTCTGCAGAACTCCTGATGAGCAGGACACCATTTGAAAGCTGCTGTGCTAAGAATTCTTTTGACCTCTTTACTAGTGGGCAAATTATAAAATCACCCCTGAATTTGTCCTAGTGACTGGTAAATACAAAAGTTCTTTGGTTTGTGTCATTTAACAAAAATGTCACAATTTGGCTCAACACTGTTAGCAAGTCAAGAATGCACACACTGAATCGCCAAATACCATTTGCAAGGTTACACAGGCTTACTATATAACCTTGGAAATTCTTATTCAAACACTTATATGGATTTTACTTCATTTGTGAACTCTAATGAGGCAGCCTAAATTA
The DNA here is from genome assembly GCF_052110815.1 of Crocodylus siamensis. Classification (NCBI taxonomy): domain Eukaryota; kingdom Metazoa; phylum Chordata; order Crocodylia; family Crocodylidae; genus Crocodylus; species Crocodylus siamensis. The sequence continues at coordinate 151,295,503 of NC_143396.1, read as the reverse complement.
ACATGGCTGCAGGAAAATTAACAGTACCATACATTAAAATGACAGTAAATGTGTGTTGCTCAGGATCCTGGCACACGTTCATTAAGGCCACCATGGGTGTGATCTTGGGATCAAGGATCAGGTCACAACTGTGCCCTTTGTACTTGTCAGTGCAGGGAGAGCCTGAGATCAGCTAATTGTCAGCTTCAGCCATGGGAAGTTTAAATCCCATGAGCAGCAGCTCTGGTACGGCTGCTGGGTGCAGGAGGTGGGAGAGGAGGGAAGGATTAAAATCAGAGGCTTCTGGCAGGGATAGCTGAATGGCTTTCCCTGCCAGGGACTTTAAGCCACAGGTGTGCAATTTAAAGTTACTAGTGGGGGAAGTCCTTCAGATCCCCTTGTGCCAAGAAATTAATTGAGGATGATGTTGCCTGATATGGGGAAGTTTGGATGCATGAGTTTAAATTCCTTAGAGTGGGAACCCATTGGTTAAGGTGGAGAACTGCGGCTGCCCTAGAAGCCAGTGTTAACAATCAACTCATTGTTGGGCATCTGCTCTTGGCAGTCATGGTGTGTGGACATGTCATGCATTCAATTTAAGGCTCTATACAAACCAGTCAAATAAATGTTTTATGTGGAACATTTTTATGGTTGGTTTACCATTTTATGGAGTCTTAAAATTGGGTGCAAATTTAATCATGACAAAGATAATGTGCGTCAAGGGTCTGTGGAAAATACTGTACTCTTTGGTGACTGAAAAGTGGGGCTCGACTAACAGAACATTTAACATCCAATGTCCCAATTTAAATTTCAAAGGACACAACAGACTCACTCCAACATGCCAAGGAAACTCTAACCAACATCTGCTGCCACCACAAAGTCTACTTAAGCACATTTATTTTAGATGCAGCACATTTTAGGGAAATGAGCCAATATTAATTTTACAGCTGCACCACAACAGAAGATTCCATTAATATGACCTCTTACAAACAAATAACTTACTGCTGAAAACTAGCTTTATAGAGAAGATCACCCTTGCAAAGTTTATTTTTTATGGTACCGTAAAACTCTCTCTCATGCAGCCAAGCAACTGGGAAACGCATGAACATGATTTTCCAAAATCCCTTACTGGAGGCTGACACACCATAGCATGGCATGTGCCTAATGACATTTACAGTACCCACAGGTGTCACATTTATTTTCTCTTTGGACTGCAAGCAACAGGATTCATGCGAACTCTTTACAAATAGATCTCATACTACTATATTGCTCTCATGCAAAACGTAAAATCTCAATGCCAAAAATAACAAATCTTGCATAAGAAAGCACCTCTCTTCCAGATAAATTTAGATGTGCTTTACCAAATTCACTGACCATATACACATCATACCACTCCTATGCAGCAGTGAAATAAGCAACATCTGCTCTAAAACACAGACTGAAACTAAGGAAGGAAATATTACGTAACAACCACCTTTTGCCTAAATTGAAATTTAGACATGACACTAAGGACACTAAAAGGACACTAAAAGTTCCATTCCTACAGGGTAAAGTGGGAGTTTTGGTGACCAGACATTGCACTGAAAAGCAACAGCATTTTTTGTAAAATGATCAAGTTAATTTTTTCTGAAAGTTGAAAAAGGGACCTGATTCTGCTCCTTATTAAATCCAGGTTACAGGCTATAAGTAGATGTTACAGTTTCACCAAAATCAAGTATTTCATCCCTGGATCCTACAGATGTCCATACTCATTGTCATGTTTCAAGTACCTGTAAAGCATGCTGGATGAAATGTGCTAATGCTCTTTTCCAGGGCATCATTCTGTGTATTTCTTTGAGTACTGTGTGCACTTTTGCTCATCTAACTTAACTGCAATACACTCAAGGGACAAGCCTGTCATGCCGTGTGCACTCCCTGGTCAGTTGCTAGCAGAAAAGCAGCAATGCCATCAGCAATCCCACAATTTGAGGATGATCTCTACCACGGCTCATTCATGGGTTTTGAGGTGACTTAAGAGTCCAATCCTTGAGTTACAGATGCTTCCGCAAAAGTTGCAGGTCTTTCCACAAGGAGAAAAGGCCAAAGTCCAGGATTTTCCCACTTTTTCTTCCTCCATTCTCTCTTCTCAGTTTTGAGAGCAAGATGTTTTACTTCAAAACAGGGTGCTGCTTGGTTGAGGTTGTGGCACCATTAGTCAGGTGGCAGCTAACTCCTCCTAGTTCTTGATGTCAGCATCTGTTTTTCTGAGGTATGCCTTCAGTACATCCTTGTAGTATTTCCTCCGGCCACTACAAAATATTAGGCCATTACTAAGGTAGGAGCAGATTACTTGTTTTGGGAGTCTAAAGTCAGGCATCTACACACAATGTCCGGTCCAAAGAAGTTGGTGCTTGCGGATGACCAATTTCATGCTGGTAATGCTTCAGCAAAGATGCTGGCGTTTGTGCAGTAATCTTCCCATTAGATGTGGAGGATTTTCTGAAGGCATTGTTGGCGATACCTCCCCAGGCTCTTGAGAGGATGGCAGGTCATTCACATTTCACATCCAGAGAGGAGAGTGGGGAGGACTGTATTGTAGACCTGGATCTTTATTTATCGTGTTCTCCAGAAAGAAGCAAAGACATGCTGAAACAATTTCCCAAAGGATGCACTTGCATACCAGATCCTGTGCTGCATCGCTTAAATGTTCACTTTTTGAGAAGTGGCTACCAAGGAAGGGTAAGTGCTCAATTCACTCCAGGGTCTTCCCCTTGATGGTAATTTGGGGAACGAAATCATGGTCCAGAGCAGGCTGATATATTCTTGATATATTCTTGATGTTGACAGAGGGGCCCCCAAAGTTTGCCAGGGTACTTTGAAAAGATCCAGCACAAATCTGGAGGTTTTCCTCAGTGTGCACAAGGACGTAGTATACTGAAGATCAAGGACGTTTGTTTTGAGTACTTTGGTCTTTAACCCAAAACGTCCCAGGTTGAAGAGCCCTCCAATGTACTCGGCATTCTATATCAATTCCAGAAGGAAGGCAGTCCTTAATGAGGACCAAGATTATCAAATAATGCAGACCAGAGTTGAGGCAATGATACAGCCTTGCTTGACCCTGGTTCAGATGATAAAAGGATCTGCCACATAGAACAGTCACAGTCATCTGGTTGTGGAGAAGGCTCAGGACCTTGATATACTGTTCAGAACATTTGCATCTGGCCAGTACTTTCCACAAGGCTTCATGACTGATGGAATCAAAGGCCTTAGTGAAGTCAGTGAAGGTCATATACAGGTCATGATGTTGTTACCCAAATTTTTCTTGGACCTGCTGGGCAGTAAAAGTTATCTCAGGTGCCCCATGGGATGGTCTGAAATCACATGGAGATTCTGGCAGGACTTCCTTGGCAACAGGTTCAGAAGGATGCAGGCAAGGATTTTCCCTGCTGTGATAACTCGATAGCTCCTATGTACAGACTTAAATTCTTTCTTGAAGGTAGTCATGATGTTTGGCATTTCTCAAGTCCCCAGGGATCTCTTTGTTGTTCCAAATTTGTAGAATTCATGGACTCACTACCAGTTTCTCTCCACTAGTCTTGTAAATTTCAGCAAGTCTGTCATCTGTTCCAATAGCTTTGTTGTTCTTTGTTTCCTTGATGGCGTGCCAGGCTTTCTCTACAATAGCACGGTCAGCAGGGATCCCCCTTTGGGGGATGGACTTGATGATGGTATCTGCTACAGCTGACTTGGTTCAGAAGTGCCTCGAAGTGCTCTTTCCATCTAGCTTGAATAGATTCATTGTCTTTCAGGAGCATCAAGCCATCCTGCAATCACAGGAAAGTAGGACCATGGGAAGTTGTGCTGCAAATGGCTTTTCTGGCCTGATTCTCCTTTGAGCTTCGGCTTTAAGGAGCTGATATGTCTCCTCCTTCTGCTGAGATGAGGCATCATCTTGCCAATCAGAATGAGGCCTTCTCTTCCAGGCAACAAGGATGTGGATCTCGTCATTGCTCTCATCAAATCAGTCTTGGTGTTGATGGGTGATATAGCCAATGGATTCAGCAGAGGCCATATGAATGCTGTTTAAACCCCTTCCAGAGTTCGTCAATGCTACCTTCATTTGTGGACAGGGCAGACAGTTTTTCATGGAGACACTGTTGGAGATTCTTACTGTCCTTTGAGTTTTGACAATATTTGGTCCTTCATATTGCTTTTGGCTGTTTTTGGTGTTTTGGAGCAAGCCAGGTGTTCATAAATGATCAGACAAGACGTGATATGTCCAGCAGTCATCAGTTCCTCGCATAGCTTTCATAATACAGACATTAATTTGATCATAGGCTCTAACAATAACATAGCTGTGGAGGTGCCCTTACAGCAAGGGTACCTCCACGTGTTCTTTTATTTGTCTATCTGCCTGAAGATGGTGTTCGTGATGACAAGACCATGCTCTGAACATTTTTTCAGAAGAAGGATGAAGGTGTCACTCTTGTGCTGCCATAAAAATTTTTAAGGAGGCACAAATTGGAATCAAACATATCTTTGCCTTTTGTTGTGCTTCAAGTGCCGAAAATATTTGTGCAACAATATCTAGTCAGTTTGTTGTACCTTATTCCTCAAGGATGTCTGTTTGCTTATTATGTAATCCCCATAGCCTGGGGCAACTTGTGCTCTTCAGCCACACTGGGTAGACAATTCCAGGGCACACATTTCATGCTGCAAACCAAGGAAACCCATAGTTCCTCTGCAGAAGAATTCCTGGGGCACACATTTGCAAGCACTGCATAGGGCACCCCACTGTGTTCTTTTGCTCTGCAGCATGAAACTCATACCTCAAGAATTCCCCCCGCAGGGAGTCTGGGACCCCAGGTTGGAGCCAGGCGCTTAGGGTTGTTGCCCCCTCAGGGGCAAGCCCTGAAGTCCTGGTAATAGCAGGAGCCAGATCCTGTGGAGAATTCTGTACCTGCCAGTCAATCTCGCTGATCATACCTGATGATGCTGCAACAAAAACAATACTTGCTTATAGCCCACAGGAATAGGAAGAGACCCCAAAACCCTACTTGTGCAAGCTCTCACATCTGTACTTAAATTTATTTTATTAAAATTAATGGGGCTGCTATCAGCTTGCAAGTATTTAAAAACTCCTTGATAGAATCAGGGTCAAAGATAGGTTTCACAAATGGAATGAAAACAGCCACTTGGTGTACTCTTGAATTTAAATATTTTGTTACAAGTCTGAAAAACAGTAAAGAAAATACTTACAAATGGTGATCAATTTAGCAGAACAGGGGCAGTCTCAAAGTACACTGGTCTTTTTAGTGTGTTGCCTCTTAGCTTTCCTTGCAAGTGCCTCACTCAAATTCAACCTTAAAGAAGAGGTTCAAATCTGAAGAAGAATGAGAAGCAGCAGCCATGCTGGCTTGCCCTAGGGTGGGTTATGGGACAGTAGGCTTTTGCTCAGTATGTTGGTCTTGGGAATTCTTCTGAACCAGTCCTATCCCCTTGCTAGGCAAGGCCCAATAGATGGACTGGATGCATGTTCAGGCTGCCTTGCTTTTGTTATTATTTCACTGCTGGTTGCATTTGCTCTGTCCTGCACTACTTACAGATGAGCGTCACACAACTCAGCCAGCATCACTCATTTGCCCATCAGTCCTGCATGGGACATAGGGAAGCAGAAAAGCTTACAGTTTTTTCACAATGTGTTGATCTAAGAGCTGTTAACCTTTGAAACAAGGCCAAAGCACTTTGACCACTGGCAACTTCAGCATGATGTTTGGAAACTCAGACCAATCTCCTCTTTTTTTACTTCAACTTCATTGCATAATTTTATAATCTAAAAAACAAGCAGAGTATAGCATTACCTCAGGAACTCTGAATTCTGGTGTGGTTGATATGCTCTACAGACAGTTAAACTTCCATAATGAAATAGAGTTTAATAAGGCTTATAACTGGGGTGAGGAGAGTAATTAGCTCAAAACATACTTCTCTTATTACACATGTATTCCCTCAGATATTCCCAGCTCTACCTATTGCAAGTCAAACATCTATCTACAGTGAAGTGGAGCACCTATTGTTATACCCAACCAAAATATACATGCTGTACATAGTATAAACAGACTATAATAAAGAGACAAAAATGACTGTCTCAGAAGATGAAGTCTGGAATCTGTGGCCACCACAACAACAGGGATGCCTTTTATCCATGTTTAGAAATCACAGAGGAAACAGGTACCCGTAGTTCTGGGGCTCTGAATACTTGACTATTAATTGTATACCAATTCCAATTTTCAAATAAAGTAATTTAGGTACAGAGAAATATATACAGGACAGAACAATATGAAACAAAATGTTAAAATGGTTATGATGTATCAGTTGCTATACATAAGCATTCATATACCCATTCTTACCCCTTATTATGTAAAATCAGAACTAACGCTTGCCACTCAGTAAAATGGGAGTAATGTACACTTCCCACAGAGGAAATGTGGACACATGGACAGTTCCTGCACAGCAGCTACTCTGTAATAAGTCCCTGTCTTTTTTTTTTTTTTTACTTGTAATTTGTCCATTTCATTATACCACAGACTGCCCAAATAACGGACTTTTGAAAATGGGATTTGGATACTTGTGAAAAATGTTGTCCTTCTCAGCACCAGTGATTAAATTGCTTTCTCAAATGCTAAAATTGTTTGCAGATACTAACTTGGGTTTTTTAATAACTTCCATGAAGCCTCCTTTCAGGAAGTCCCCCTGTGTTCACATACCATAGGCATGCCTCAGAGCCCCATTTATTTTAACTGGAAGCCTTCTCTCAAGGTTTTTTGTTTGGAGAGTCGTAAGTAGTAATCCAGGCTTGTCCCTGGGAGACTGTACATTAGTGGTCAAAATATGACTGCCTCATTCATTTCTTAGAGAGGCAACAAAGAGGAAACAGGATGAAACCAAGCTGAAACTGAAATGGGCCTAATCTTCCTAGAAATGCTTTACTTTCTGAGGTGCATGTAAATGGGTACAATTTCTCTCCCTGTTCCTTTTGCAAAACAACACAAAATTACTTGAACCTCAAATGCATGCCAATACTTGAAGTTGCAGGAGAGTCCACTCCTTACCAACTGACTGGCATAAAAAATACATATTTTTAAAAGCTTATCATTTTTCCATCAAAGTGAACAACAAGTACTGTTGTCACACTAGTGTGCACTTGGCAGACCACGTCTATTCAGCTCCATCTAACTATCAACAGGATTAAGAGAGCACATCATTTGCAAGATCAATATTTTTCTTAGGAGACATGAAACTTTCAACCTAATAGTTTATGAAGTTCTGAATGCAAGTTGTATTACCAAAGTTTTTTCCTCAATATCTTCCATCAGCTGGTACGTGACATCCAGAGTAAAATAAGAATATAAAACAGATGTAGACTAAGTTTGACTAATACCAAAGAAAAAGCATGATATAATTACTTCTCTTTGCTCCCCCAAGTGTCGTTTTATTAAACTAGAAGACTGAGGGAAAGGGAGCATAGGTTGGCTTTCTCCAAGGTCAACATGATTCACTTTTGGTTCTAAACAAGCAAAATTAAAACCGTATATGCAGCAAAGTTATATTTTCTGCTTTTCGCTGAAGATTTTTTTTTTTTGCCTTTACAACAGTAACAAATATAGTTCAACTGAATAAATACTGACACAGATTGTTTTGACTCAGTAGCCTAATGTATGCCATCTAAGGCAGGGGTGGGCAAAATACAACCCATGGAGAGGCTTTGTCCAGCCCCTGGTGGATTCCTTGGCCCCACCGGGCCCAGGTGACAGACGGCTGCAACATGCCCTGCTGCCCCCTGGGCATGCACTGGGGCTGGGGTGGCTCCATGGCTGGACTGCCTTTCTAGATAGTGGCAGCTCCTTCCGGCTGTACCACCACTGGCCCTAGGCCACGGTACTGGCAGGTACCTGTGCGAGCAGCCCAGACCCAGCGTGCCCCAACTCTGGACTTATCCAGGCCCAGCAGTAGCCATAGCTGCTGGGCAAAAACTGTTGCTTGGCATGGGGAAAAAGCAGCCCCTCCCCCTCGCCACTGCTGGGCAATTGTTGGTGCAGCTGCCCAGAGCCCATGCTGTGCCGTGCTGGGTTACCCTGCATCACTGCTGCCTGGGCTGCCCTGTAGCTGCTCTATACTGTCAGTGCTACTGCGCTGGGAAGCCCAAAGGTGGTGATAAACATGGCAGAGCTGTAGGGTAGCCTGGTGTGGCATGGGCTCTGGGTGCCTACAGCCAAGAACTACCCAGCAGCAGAGACGGGAAAGGGCTACTTTTCCCCCACGCCAAGCAAGTTTCTGCCCAGTGCCGCCGCCACCGCTGAACCTGGGTGGGCAAGTCTGGAGCAGGTGTGGAGTGTGCTGAGTTGGGGCTGTGTATGCAGGTCCCCACTAGTACCACAGGGTCGGAGCCAGAGGCAGCCAGAAGGAACTGCCTCAGCCCTGTGGTGCGTCCTGAGGCAGCAGAATGCTCCACAGCCAGGTGGTACAAACCATGTGCAGGGTGGGCTGAGGCTGCACGCTGGTGGTGGCGGTGGGGGGGCACATGGGCTCCAGACTGTTGTGGGGCAAGTGCTGACCAGCTCAGCTGGACACACGCATGGGGGCTCCAATGCACACTCCACCATGGCCTCAAACCCTCAAAACAACCACAACCACAATCATACACTCCACAAACACTGCACCTACCCATATCCTTCCTACTACTGTCCCACAACACCCCCCCACACACACACACCCAGCCTCTATAGGGAGCCCTGCTTATGGCCATACACACACACACACACACACACACACACACACACACAGAGCCACCTTCCCCCTCTACATATCTCACAGCCCTCCACAAGTCCCATAGCTACTCACATACCCCCATAAACCCTCATATCCACCCACCCACATCCACACATGCCCCCATACCCTCCCCAACACCCCACATACACACACACACCCCCACAGCTTCCCACAAACCCCATGCTCCCCCATCCCCTGCAATATACAAGGGTAAGACTTCATTTTGGACAATCATCACTATATACACAATGCAAACACACACAAATCAGAACAGAAATATTTTTTTAAATAAAATTAAAATATGTTGTTGTAGATATTTGATTTTTAATATATAAATTTGTCGGGCTTTTTTCCCCTCAGTTCGAAGATAGCAAAACCCCTTCCTGAAAGGACTACTTCTGGGAACAAGGGGAGGGACTTCAGGTGGCAAATGTCAGGGGTTAGGGCATGGGACTTTCGATCCCAAGATGGCAAGCAAGAGCAGGGCACTTGTCAAGGGGCGGGGCTACCCTTGTGGCCCTTGACAGCTCACCAAAATTCATTAAGCAGCCCTTGAGCTGAAATAATTGCCCAGCCCTGATCTAAGAGCTTAAGTGTATTAAAGGGTATGGGGTGATATACTATATGCTATAGCAGTGGTCTCCAACCTTTTTATGTTGAAGATCACTTTTTGTAAGTAAAAGTCACCTCAGGAGTTACTGCCTCCATGCCACCCCACCCCACCCTGGCCCTTGCCCCGCTGGACAAGCTGCCCAGGCTCTGACTCCGCTCACCTAGCCCAGCCCGGGTGGCAGGGGGTGTGGCTCAGCATCCTGCCACTCCCAGTCACAGAACCTCTGACAGGCTGAGGTGATCACTGGGCGATAGGAATGGTTTTTGGTGTGGGCAGGGCCAAAACCGATATTCTTGTAACTTCTTCTGGACTTATCTACTACATGATTGTAAGAGAACAGATTTGATAACACTAGGAGGCCCCTTCTACTTTTATCTTTCCATTTATTCTTACCAGTTAGTGAACTGAAAGACGAGTGGGAGAACTGAGGAGAGGATGTGGGTGGGTGGATATGGGGGTATGTGAGTGGCTATGGGACTTGTGAGGGGAGGTGAGGTATGTGGAAGGGGAGGGTGGCTGTGTGTGGGGGGGCATGAGCAGGGCTCCCTATAGAGAAAGCAGGGGAGACCCCCCTCCCCCCCCGGCAGGGGGTCAGACTTGAAGATCTATAAGGTCCCTTCCGACCCTACTTCTATGATTCTATGAATCGTGTATCAAAAAGAACCAGGTGTGACAATTAGGCAACGTGACCAGAGTGATACCATAACAAATATAAAAGCATTTAGAAACTCATCTGACGGAATTTCACACTAAAATGCTGGTAAAAAAAAATTTAAAAAAAGAAAAGAAATTCAGGCTCATTACTTACAGATACAAACAGTTACTTCATTTCTAGTTTCCCAACATAAACCAGAACGTAGAAACATGCAGGAAAGAAAGTTCTTGCTCCAAAGAACATATTATTTAGGAAATTACAGTATAAGATGCAACAAGATGGATGAGAAACACATGGGCAGAGAAGTGACAGAAATGGAATGAGTAGGCCTGAGTTTCTGCATGGGCTGAATGTAGCCTATCATCTGCCTACACAGTTACCAAACAGAAGTACCTGTAAACTTTGCAGTAGAAGCTAGTCTTAAAAAGCAGACAAATGGAAGATAAGAAGGAAAGGATTTTAACAATTCTGTGAGGTGGGTTGTGGGAAAAGCAGCATGTGTAGTGGGGAAAAAACCACTCAAGGGACATTTTTGCAAGATTTAAAGAAAGGCTAGCACTTCTGGCTAAATGAAGCTGGTGTCATCAAGTCAAAAAAATAATAGATTTGATTCATAACATATGATTAATGCAAGACATGCTATAAAAGGACAAAAGCTTTGTCAAATTAACCAAAGAAGGGGAAACTCTCCAAGAGACTCAAAGGGGTCTATCTAGTTGGGCAAGCTGGAATAGTGAGCGAAAAATACAGTTTTGGAAAGCCTTCGAGGACAAGCCTAAAGGAAAAAAGTAGAGCCTGAGTGACAGCTTCTGCAATCTAGTCTGAAAATGATCAGATGTTGAAGGTGTTATAAGGAAAAAGTTAATCATGAATACAGGGATAATGAAGGCCTATACATAGAATAGGGTAAAAAAACAATGCATGGGTAACAGACCAAAACAGGATGGATCAGTGGTTGGTCACATTTTGCAACAGTGAGTCAAAATGGCTGGGCTCAGGTTATAGACAAATTTGGTGCTAGGACCTGGCAACTATTGCTGCCACTACTTCTTCCTGCTGCTGCTTCTCATCACCACCTTAGGATGATGCAGCAGCACAGAAAAACTCCCTGATGCATGTCTACCCAGCTACAAGATATTCTCCATCTGGCTATTCTTCATTGCTGAATGCTGCCAAGACCCGAGTTCAGCAGGCTGGACCCAATGGATAGATCTGGCCCATGGGTCACATGTCGCTGACCCCTGAATTGGACAACAATGATAACAGTGTTCCAAAATACAGAAAACTAGAAAGGAGTTTTTATGGGGACAGTTTAAATGCTCAGTACTGCCATGCAAAAGACCTAACTACAATTTCTAGAACAAGGAAACAAGTGGTTGGGGCTAGCAGGAAATGGAAGAGATTGAAAAGAAAGTGCTTAAAAACTTCTCCTTCATAAAAATTATTGTTCAATTTACAGTGATTGCACAGCAATTGAGAAATTGCCTATGCACAAAAGCCCTGATTTAGCAAAACATTTAAGCAGTCTTCAGCACTTGAAGTGGATTAATATGTCCTATATGCTAAAATAGATCTAACGTAAGGGGAAATGTAAAAAAAGGTATTTTTATGAACTTTAAGTCCTTAAAGTAATTCAACATGCTAGCTATTTTTAAATTAGAATGGGAAGAAAGGTCTCCACAGAAATTGTATTTTAAAATGTTTCTCTGTATCTTTAGAGAACATGTCAGTAATATTAATCAAGTAGAATGCAGAAGGATACAAAGATTCCCTGATTAACTTTATATTTCACAATATTTCTAAATTCTGAAGGAGGAATGCTGCAGCTCGCCTGGCAATGTTGCAGCCTTTATATACCTGGTTCTCAAAATGGCTGCCACCATCAGGCACCTGCTGGCTGCCTGACGCCGCCCTTAAAAAGTGGCAAGCATCTGAAGGTGCACTGCCACATGGAGGAAGATGAGATGAAAAGGAGACCAACAACAACGCATGTTTTTAAGAGATACAGTATCCCTCATTGTTTAGGAGTGTTCTGTTGAGAGTAAGGGATGATCCATAGAAATAGCCATCATCTAGGTCTGCTTCTTTCTCTGGCCTTTACAACATTCTACATTGGATACCCCAGGTACACATGGGGACTACAAAAAGGCAGGGATTGCCATTCCTTGTTTATAATTAACTGACACCAAGATGCACCTTTTGTCTACCTGCAATACATTTAGCAAAAACATCCTTGAAAAGCTGCTTCTTTCTCCTCAGCATGTCTTAGGAACTGACAAATGGGCTGAAATGTCCAATTATCGGTGGGAAAATGTTATGTGGCTTGAGGGGGAGCAGGGGGACAAATGCTTGCCTTCCTTGATATTAAGTTATTTTCTTTTTTATGTATGTCACATTCCTCCTAAAAGGCACCAGATAGGTTAGAGAGACTTAAGCCATCAGGAGCAATTAGATGCTGGGCCTTCCATGAGGAGGTGGTACTTCAGTGTTTAGGGAAAGTGAACTGGTCTGCAAGGGTGTCCATACTGTGATGTGTTCCAATTACAACACTTTAGCTTTATCGCAGCATCATGTGCGTAAGCCCCATGGTTTTTAAAAAAAGCTTGTTGAATGAGTTTTAGTTAAAGTGCCTGACAGTCATTTTTAAATGCATGGGGGCTTAATACATGCAATACTATTGTGTTTAAGTATGGTGGCTCTCCAGAAACCACTAATTAAAATGCCCCACCCCCAAGTACACGTATAGGCACCCCAAGAGTTCAGCTTCTCTTCAGTCTCAAAGTGGTGTCAGTATGACCTGTACCTCTCTAAACATACTCCAAAATATGTACAAGTTTTCCATATTTTCTCCATGTTGGAGTAAATTTAGTTGGGCTTCTGGCCTACTTAACTAGAAAAACAGACAGAGACCAGAAGTGCTGATATTGCTCATTTCAGTTACACGTTTTGAGATAAGAAATCCTGCATGTCTTATTATCCTGTGCACAAATGTCCAATTAGGTAAACTTGTTTTAGTTTCTCCAAGGTTGTATTTTTTTTCTCTCTTTATCTGTCAAGCATGTATAAAAATGCTTGAAACTGAGAGGAGGAGGATTCCTTTGAAACAGACAAGTGAGTGATTTCCCTTGCAATATGAAATCCTCCCTGTGATCACAGTATAGCCCTAAATAAAAAAAAGCTGGCTCTGTCAGTTCTGATACAACCACAACACGAAGTTTGGTTTCTTCCACATACACTATGGCACTTGAATGCCTATCCATGACAAAGGGCAGCATATCAAAATAAGTATCTGAGATGCACTTCAGTGTTGGAAAAGTAAGAGCTTTACTGTATGGCAGCTAGGAAAGGAATGCTGAAGTGCTGACTTTGCTCAGAAAAGAGTGTTTACAGTGAGTCCCCATTCTCTTCTTGATTCTATTATAGGAATTAATTCAACGTGTTCATGTTTTACATTTACCATTTTTCATTTTATTTTTATGACGGAACAACCACAGCCAAACTAGGGTTCGAATCTTGGTTTTGCTAGAGTCAGAAGAAATTTTGCACTTGGTTTTCATTAGAACTGGATCTGATCGGGGTGGACATGGTCTTTCTGGACTTTAGGAAGGCCCTCAACATGGTCTCTCACTCCATTCTCATTAAAAAATTAGGCAACTGAGGTGTCGATGCCTACACAGTCACATGGGTCGCAAATTGGCTGGAGGGCCGTACCCAGACAGTGGTGGTGGATGGGTCATTTTAGACCTGGAGGGATGTGGGCAGTGGGGTTCCCCAGGGCTCGGGCCTACACCGTTCAACATCTTCATCAGCGACTTGGACAAGAGGGTAAAAAGCACCTTGTTCAAATTAGCAGATGACACTAAGATGTGGGAAGAAGTGGGCATGCTAGAAGAGGGGGACAGGCTGCAACTAGATCTGGACAGGTTACATGGGTGGGTGGATGAGAACAGGATGGGTTTCAACACTGACAAGTGCAAGGTGCTGCAACTGGGGAGGAAGACCCAGCACCATACCTACAGGCTGGGGAACTCCCTTCTCGTCAGCAGAGGCAGAAGAGGATCTTGGCGTTATTATCGATTCCAAGATGAACATGGGCCACCAATGTGAGGATGCGGTCAGGAAGGCCTTGTCATGCATCCACAGATGCATCACAAGCAGGTCCAAGGAGGTGATCCTCCCCCTCTATGTGACATTGGTCAGGCCGCAGTTGGAGTACTGCGTCCAGTTCTGGGTGCTGCACTTCAGGAGGGATGTGGACAACATGGAGAGGGTCCAGAGGAGGGCCACTTGAATGATCAGGGGGCAGCAAGGCAGGCCCTATGAGGAGAGGCTACGGGACCTGAACCTGTTCAGCCTCCACAAGAGAAGGCTGAGAGGGGATCTGGTGGCCATCTATAAACTGGCCAAGGGGGACCAGAAGGCAGTGGGAGAGTCCCTGTTCCCCCGAGCACTACCAGAAGTAACAAGGAGTAACGGCCATAAGTTGACTGAGAGTAGATTCAGGCTGGATATCAGGAGGCACTACTTCACAGTTAGGGTGGCTACGATCTGGAACCAACTTCCAAGGGAAGTGGTGCTCGCTCCTATCCTGGGGTTCATCAAAAGGAGGCTAGATAATCACCTAGCTGGGGTCATTTGACCCCAGCATTCTTTCCTGCCCATGGCAGGGGATCGGACTTGATGAATTGCTCAGGTCCTTTCTGACCCTAGCAACTATGAAACTATGATCCTCTACCTGTGTAATTCTGAACATCTGTAAACATTACTGTAAAATATAATTCATTCATAGAACAAACTGAGACCAGTATTGTATCAAGGGTTATTGTACTGGTTAGGAGACTTCCTCACAGTGCTAGGCAATTCTGTATAAAAGACCATTACTGCAAACAGCATTACTTCCAGCACAGGCCAATATTCTTTCTTCAAGGTACCCATACTGGGAAAAGTATATTGATGTAGTCACATCACAGGAAGAAAGAGTATCCAAACTGAACTCTACAGTGCTTGCATGTGCTTTAAAATAAATGCATTAAAACTGCAAATGGGCATTAAATTGTGCATTAAAAATGCAAAAACATAGTATAAGAGCACTTTACAAGAGCCGCTCTAATTAAAACTATGCAGGGTCAAGCGTATTCAGTATCCCACATTTTAAAATGGCCATGGGGGCATTTTAACTAAAGCTCATTCAATGAGTTTTAGTTAATGTGTCTCCACTGCCATTTTGAAACACAGGATGATGAATACACATAACACTGCAGCTGGAGCATTCTAATTAGAACACTAAATTCTAATAGAAGTCTTAAGTAGAAAGCTTCAGCAGACTTGGAATACATCAGAGCAGGCTCGATTAATCAACTAGAATGAATCAGAAGACGTGTATAAGCACCCCATGTTTTCCATACAAGGACAGCTGCTCAAAGCTGACCCCTGATCAAAGGGACAAAATTAATTTGTGATCCATGTTGGCTTGGTTGCTTATCATAATTTAGTTCAAAGTCTCAATCCAGATGCTAACAGTCCACATCAAAAGAGTATCCTTCACTAGACCTGTCACATCCATTATGCATACTTCGTGAAAATAACTGAAGAGGCATAAGTTTATTCTCTGAGTTATTTGCTATGCTGGCCACAACCTGTGGACCGAGGGTTTCAGTCTTCATTAGCAACACTGACACTTTTCCTAACACTAGGTTCACATAACTATCTAGTTACTTATTATTATTTCACTGTAACTTTGTTTTGCATGTTTATCAGTAGCAACAATTAGTTTTAAACAATAACACAGGCTTAAGTTTTACAAGAGAACTATGCACCAAGTCCAAAACTAAGAAAACTTCACTTTGGTCCTTTAGACTTTTTAGGAAAGTTGAGATGTAGTCTTCTGGCACACTGAGGTTACTGAAGTCATGAAGCTTCTACCCTCAGTCTAAAACATAAAAATCACAGTGGGTACTGCTTAATGCTATGTTGGGGCGGACTGTTCGTGGCACATTCCTCTTCAATTTGGGAAAAACTGTCTTCTTCAAGGGAAACAGAAGCAAAAAGATCATGTTCATCCTGAATTC
Organism: Crocodylus siamensis; assembly: GCF_052110815.1. Classification (NCBI taxonomy): domain Eukaryota; kingdom Metazoa; phylum Chordata; order Crocodylia; family Crocodylidae; genus Crocodylus; species Crocodylus siamensis. The sequence goes on along the minus strand of NC_143396.1, from coordinate 151,279,383 downwards.
TTCTTTAAAAACTAGTCAACTCTATAGGTGCAAGCATTCAAAACAAAATTATTACAAACTGGACACAAGAAAATAAATACTGTGGCTGAACACTTTACATATAAATGGCAATATTCAAAGCAACTCATCTGTCCTGAGGCTGCATCAGGCATGAGCATTTCTTTGTAACATTATGAGCAAGTTCTATATATAAATGACTGAGCTCACTGAATCTACAATCTTATCGCTTCTCCCACAAATGACTTCAAAAGGAAGCACAGATGCTTCTTTTCAGTTCTGAAGCTAACATTTCAGTGGCAACTGAATAGCTTCAGAGACTGACTGAAACCACATCTAAGTATAATTTGTTCAGACACTAGAAAAAGTTTGCCACAGTAAACACTTTGCAAATGCTGACCTGGAAGGGTGATAGATGGTGGAAGGAGGGGAAGGGGAGAACTTTTTTTTATACACTGTAGATTGCAGTAGCATTATTTGTATGGGGCAGTGGTTCTCAGGTGCAGGGCTCTTAGCATGTGCAGGGCTCAGCACAGGAACTCAAGAAAGAAAATGCATCAAGTAAAAACAAAAGTTGGGACTTATGTTCTTAGACTTATGGTAGCCCTCCATCACTTTTGTTAACTGAGCAGCACTTCATTTGAAGAAAAGCCAAAAAATACTATTTATTAAAAGTGCTTGCCTCCCCTGTAGAAGGAATGAGGGAGGGGCCCAGGCAGGGATGAGCTTGAGTCTGCACTTACCTCCTCACGCTTTGGTTATTTTTTCACACCTTGTAGTACCCTTCAAAGGATCTCATAGCATCCTGGGGTGCCACAATGTTGTGGTAAAAAAACAAACACTGGTGCAGGCAGCACAAAAGGAAAAATAAATAACTCCTCAAAAGAAGCCATCATTATAAACAAAACTAGTCCCTTCACACCATCTGATGAAGTAAGCTGTTGCTTATGAAAAAACCTATGCATCTCAGATTTACTTAGTCTATAAGGTGCAACTCTGCCCTGCTTTCTAACTGACTTCAGGTTAGCATGGCTAACTTCCTGTCTAATCAAATCTGCCACTAACCAAATAGTTTAATATGTGAGCAGAGTGATATGGCAAATAAAGCTATATGATGAAAAAGCTTGCATTTCCAAACTAAAATCCAGGGAAACAGCAAGTGAAAGCTGTTTTGTTAGGACAGTTGTTTGATGCCCTGTTAGGTATATTGGCAGCCTCTGTCCAGTTCTGTGTAGTGCCTCTATAACAGAAAGATGAAATGCATGCAGAAATAACTTCTAGTCCCTAGAAATTGACTATTTTCTAATGAAATGCATAATATAATAATGCAACTAAATATATATTGCAGCTAAGCTAGGCAAATTTTATTAAATATCCCATTCTTATGGATAAAGTTATTATTAAACTGATTGCTGATAAGGTACATCTAATTATGATTTAATTTTAGTTGCTATGCATAAATAAAATAGTCCTAAAAACATTTATAGTTGGAATTAAAACACTAGCTCCCTCAAATGTGTATGGATTGTGTTCTAGAAGAAGTAGGATAAATAAAGTGGTGATGAAATATTTTCTACTTCACCAATATGTAGGAACTATTAAAGTATTATAATATCTGCAAAACTAGGTAACTTACACCCAAGATCATTAAAAAAGACTCAGAAGTTATTTGCCCGATTGTTGTTGGCTGGCAAATCTTGGAATACTGGTGAACTCCTAAGGGATTTGGGGGGTAGGGGAAAAGTAACAGTAAACCTAACTACCGGCCAACAGTTGGATTCTGTGCATGTTGCTGGAATTAAACTTTTGTGTGTTCATAATTCACAAAGTCCTATGTACCCTACCTGCTTTGAGCCTAACTAAGACATCAGGAGACACTACTTTACAGTTCGGGCTGCCAGGCTCTGGAATGGACTCCCAAGGGAGCTCTGTCCTACCTTGGGGGTCTTCAAGAGGAGGCTGGACAGATATTTCGCTCATGTGTTATGAACCTGGCACTCTTTCCTGCCTGGAGTAGGGGGTTGGACATGATGATCTGTTTAGGGCCCTTCTGACCATAAGAACTACGAAGCTAACTGATCGTAAGCAAAATGCTGACTAATGTGTGACAGTAGCATTTAAATTACAAGGCAGCAACCTAATGCCAATATCAAATCAGCACTGTCTTATGAAAACTGTCTTGCAAAACAAGCTATATACATTTTCTTTCCACAAAATATTAGACGTCTGGTCGATAGGAGTAACTGTGCTGACATAATACACTTTGATTTTTATTAGGCATCTGAGTTTGTTATTCATGATATGCTGATAAAAGTATTGTACAAAAATCATTTTGCCTCATGTTACATAGATTAATACTTGGTTAATTGATACATTATAAAAAACAACTAAAATCGGAAATAGTCAACCATGTTTGCTGGATCTCACTGGGATCTGTTCTTAGCTCACTGCTACTCAGTCAAAGGCCTGCAAGTAAATACACAATCACTGCTGGTCTAACTGACAAATGATACCAACATTAGTGGAGTGACAAGTGATGGGGGCAGGTCAACCAGTATAAATGCAGAAAAGTTTCCACTTGTTTCCCATGCTGTAACTGTTTCATAAGCAAAGGAGATTCTCTCCATGCTATTAGTTATTTGCAAGAACAAAGTTATATTTGAAAACAAAACAAGCAGCAAAAAAATTGGAAAAGTAAGTTGAACTGAATGCAAAAGGAGACCCTTCACAGCTGATATACACATACATAGAAAATGAGTTCTAAACTTCTGTACTATCTGTCAAAAGAAAGACTTAACTTTATATGTACTATGGGGAGGGTGAACATAGGTTATTTAGCATGTTGGCACTCTAAGCTCATAGTTTCATTGTTGTTAGGGTCTGGAAGGGATCTTACAGATCATCGGGTCCAGCCCCCCCTGCACTTGGGCAGAAAAGACTGCTGGGATCAGATGACCCCAGCAAGATGGGCATCAATGTCACTAACATACTGTCCAGTATTAAATTACAGCTCTTCTTTATAAGATTCATTTCTAAGCCTCTAATGAAATAGATTAGAGTACTACTTTTTCTTTTGAAGAGCCAAGTGATATATTTAAAGCTTCTGCCAAACCCATGCGTTTTAAAAATAAATTTGTAAAGTGAAAAATGCTGTATCTGCTTGGCACAAGGTCTCATACTAAATGCATTTTACACAGGAAAATGACCTCCATCTACAACAGATAGTACTAAAATATTTGTGGGAAAAACCTGAAAGTTGCATTTTTTTAGATATTTAATTCTGCAAGCAAAATTCTTATGTTTTTAAGTAGACAATTCCTGACTTCAATTTTAGTTTTAATCTTTTATAATTGTGAGAAGGAATCTATTTTCAAATAAGAAAATAATAAATGCTACCCAGATTTTATATGAAGTATATTTGGCAATAAATATATTTAGGAACCAACTTCTTTGCTTTACTAAACAGGGAAGAGAGAGATAACCACTAACATTAAAAAAATGCAGAGGTCTCATTGCACAGGGACTGCAACTATGCAGACTTTGGAACCTAGATACCAGCATGGTATAGATCACATTCTGTACACATTCCCAGATCAGATGCAGATGCATCCCAGAACGGGGAACAGAATGTTCTATACTGATGATATGACCACTGTGCAAACTTCACAAAGGGCAAAGTCCCAAAACGTAAAAAAACCAAAAACAACACACCCCCTCCACAAAAAAAACCTACAAAACCAATCCCCACCCCTTCAGATTTGCAGTTACAGAAATACCAGTTTTCATCAGGGCAAAATGGGAGAAAGCTGCAGCTGGAATCATAACCAATACTGTAGCAAGGAAGTTTGGTGTCCAGGGCAAGCCTGCAGCAGCAGCCCACCCTTACCCCATACACAGATTCCAGGTGCACACGCTGGCCCCCTATGCTTGCCCGGGAGTGCACATAGTGGCAGGAGCTGTCCTCCCCCAATTCCTGCAACCCCACTCCGCACCCCACCTCACCTGGGCAGTGCCTATTGACATCTCTTCACTTCGGCACCTGGGGTGGTCACCCCACTCGCCTCCCCTTTGCTACAGTACTGATGATTACACCCTGTAAGAAATTACTATTCATGCTGTCCACTTACCTAGAAGTGGTCTTCTGAAAGTGGGAAGAGAAACAAAACCCAACATATGGAATGCAACGTACAAAAAAGTGGTTTATATTTTTGCTGTACCATAAAGAATCAGGGGGAAAAAAAAGACTTAAAAGCACAAATTTATTTAACTACAGGAGCAGATGAAGAAGAGAAGGGGCTCTCTTTAATGTGACAAAAAATTCCCTCCTCTGGGTCTCTTCAAACCTCAGCATAGATGATAATTCAAAGGCCATGAAATACTTTCTGTTTAGCAAATGAAAATATGTTCACTTTCATGTTCATTTCAGATTGCCCTATTTTTTGTGACATCGCCTGCCAAAGGAGGTACTACAGCAGAGGGTGCCAGATAGCACTTTTTCACAAGTCCTCCAAGTTTTCTCACTGTATGTTCATGCTTTTAATTTTAGATTGAATACTTTGTTACTTGTTTGCTAAGGCAAATTATCTGGAGAACTATGTCAAGATAACAAAAGAGTCTGCTGTAAAGGCTGATACTATTTAGAGTAATGAGAAAGCAAGAGTTGGTCATCCAAAATTCATGTTTGGCTAAGAGTTCTGAATAAGGTGATTGCCTACGTGTTATTTGAAACCACTTCTGTTCCAAGACTGGTGTATATAAAGTAAAAAACCCAGGTTATAGTACTAGGCCTTTACTCTGCTTCAGTCATCTTAATGACTCCTTACACGTTAGGTTTCCCAATATCTACTATTCAGTAGATAGTAAAATTAGAAACTGAACTGAAAACTTATTATGACACCTCTCTTCAAAAGGCATAAAAATCACTGACAACCTTCAAAATAGTCTTAGAAAAAAAGGTTTTTGCTGTTTGTTTTGCAAGCCCAAGCTGATATTTTGAAGAGCTGAAATCTGAATTATCCACATGAATATATTATTCAAAGAAAAAGAACATTGTGGTACACAGTGTTCAAAAGTACATTAATAGCCTGAAAAATTTTTAAGAACTGAAATGCGCAGTATCTTAACTGCTTGCAAGCAGGAGTTATGTTGGAACATATATTGTTCCATCTTCCAAACAGGGTGTGGCTGTTTGTATTTTGGTACTTGTATTTGTTTTTCTTTCCCCAACTTTGGCTCTAAGGTAACACTGTTTCCATAAAATATCTGAGGTCTGAGAAGAATCCCAAGGCTTAAGAGGATGGACAGGCTGAGAAGCAATTTATATCTACCATTTCCACTTTTGGAATTATTCTAAAACAACAAGGGATCAAAATGCATTTGAGAAAATAAAATAACTTTATTATTTCAGCTTGGTTTAAAAACAGACAAAAACAAATTTTCAAGGGAGAAGGATGGAAGAATCAAAGGAAGAGAGAAAGTTAAGAAAGACACTTCAAGGCTTTCTTTAAAAAAGTAAATACTGGGCTCATCTACATGAGATACTTTACTGCAGAGCTGACTAGCTCCACAGCAAAGCATCATCATCTACATGTGCAGTACTATCCACTGTAGGATAGTACTGCTCAACACAAGTACTACAGCAGAGTAGTTACAGGTGATGAAATATACATGTAGACCAGGGGTGAGCAAAATGCGACCTGCAGGCCGGATGCAGCCCGCCAGGCCATTCTATGCAGCCCGCAGGGCCCCTAAACAATTTAGAAAATTAACATTAATCTGCCCCAACTCCCTGTCATGCGGCCCCCAATGGCTTGCCAAAACTCAGTAAGCAGCCCTCTGCCCAAAATAATTGCCTGCCCCGGCGTACACGGTGATGGGGCTGGCTTGGGCATGAAGGTGCTGCAGTGTGGGGGCTGCCTGCTGGCTAGCCCTACACTGGAGCATCCTTGGGTCCCAGCCAGCCCCTTGGGGGCACACTGAGCCAGGGTGGGGCAGCCCCAGGTTGGCAAGCTGACCCCAGGACCTCCTGTCAACCAGGGCTGCTTTGCCCGGCTCAACATGCTACAGTACGGACCACACACAAAAATGCTGTGCCTGGGAGCAATAAACTCCAGCATGAACAACACTGGAGTTTACTGCCACATGCTAATTGCATGTGTAGATGTGCCCACTGAGATTATCTTCTTGAATAAACTCTTTGAGTAGACTAGCTAAATAACTGGTTCACTCACTGTTATCAGAAAAGATGTCTATATGCTCTACCTATATTTTCAATCTACACTAGATAGTTCTAGATGTAAACATAATAAGGGAAAAATGAATTAAGTACACAACAGTCTCTTCACCATAGAAACAATGTTGCCAGAATTAATCTGATAAGAATATTTGCACCTGAGGAAAAGATTATTCATTTAACTTCAGGTGACAACAAAATATTCACTGAGGAGCCAAGCCAATGGTATTTTATACCTTTCATGCATGAAACAAAAACATACACCATTATAAAAATTCAATTAAAAATTCTGAAAAAATGTGGATGAACAAGAAAATTATATTTATACAATCTAAGTAATATTTCTGAGGCAGAAAATTATACACACATATCTATATACTAGCAAACTGCCTGTCAAGCATGTTGTAGAAGTGGGGCAGGGACAGAGGCCTGCATTGCTCCCTTCACCCCCCCACCGCCTTGGGTTGGGATCTGGCTTCCCACCCCACCACCTTGGGTCCAGACCTACTCCCTCCCTTCCCTGCCTACCACTTCAGGCTCAGGCTTATTTCCATTCTCCTCCCCCTCTCCCCCACCTGTTATCTCAGGTCTGGGTCCCCCCCCTCCCCCCCCCAGTGCTTTGGGTGTGGGCCTGTGTGCCCCCCCACCCCCTGCCTCCCAGGACGAGGGGGTGGGGAGTGGAGTGGAGAGGAGTTTGAATGCAGCAGGCAGCTGCAAACAGCCACCGGTAACACCCCCTTCGCTCCCTCCCCCCTCCCTGCCAGCTGTTTGGGAGCAAGGGCAGCACTGCTGGCCTTTTCCTCCCACTCTAACCCCTCAGTCTCCATGGTCATGGCAGTGCTCTGCTGTGGGGGGGAGGGTGATGCCAAGGAGAAGGCCTGGGGGGTGGGAGGGTTAAGACCACCCTGCTCTGTCCCCTCCGTCACGGTGGTGCTCCGGTCCCCACTGTCCCCAAGGAGCAGGGCTGAGAGGGGTGAGGGCAGTGCTGCTGGCCCTGCTCCTCGCTCGGGCCTCTCTATCTCTGCTGTCATGGCAGCACTCCGCCACATGTCTCTGTCCATGCAAAGCACTCCGATGGCTGCTGAGACAACCAGAGTGCGAATAAAGCGTTACGGACAGACAGACTAATGCTTTTATAATATTAGAATATTATAAAAGCACTTAGTTTTTCATGTGGAAAATACAGTGGTTAGTCTTCAGCACAATTGTGAACCTTACTTGGCCAGCACAGTCTCCATAAGATAGGGAGCAACTAATGTATTGAAAGAGGAAAAATTAGGAAAAAAAGGGGAAAAAGGACATTATAGCCTGAAATTAGTTGAATTAGTAATTTAGTTTGACTGAGAAGCTATACTATAGTAAGGGTGCTTTTCTTGAAGGTTAATCTGTGGATATATATACAGAAGGTAGCTGTACAAGTTCTCAGAAAAAAGTCTGGCCTTTTCCTATACATTTAATTTACTTATTGGACCTGTAAGACTATAAGGTATTTACATTCACAGTGTTAAATTCTTTCATTCTAGGTGAAAATCTCATAAATATGCTGCATATTTGGGATATTTTTTTCAGTAAAATCTCTTTATTTTGCTCAATTTAACATGAAAAGCCCCTTAATGACTAATGCATCTGAAGCAGTAGTGAAGAAAAATCTGCCCTCAACCTAAATAAAGCTAGTTTGTAAAGTCCAACTCAAATGAGAAATGCCTCACAAGTGTTATAGTCAACACAGCACCGGAAAAGAACAAACAAATGTAGAGCCTAAGTCTGACACAGGAACAAAGTACAGGAAATGCTACAATAAGTTGCAGTCTAGTGGAAGCACAAGTACTAAAATTTTTCTAACTGATGAAAAACAGACCAGGAAAGGCATGAGAAACAGACATGTCACTTCACAGCTTTCTATGTACTTGCAGCTGCCAGAAAGCTAAACTGTGTAATTCAGAAAAAAGGAGCTGGGCATCATGCCAGCTGTCATTCTCATTTACAGAAAGCCAACCAATTTAAGCTGAGGAAGGTAAGTTATTAAGTTCTGGACTTCAGTTTATAGGAACTGTATGAGTTTCATTTCTTTTTTCACAATCAGTTATTTTAGAAGACAGTCCAAGTGTACAGTACAAAAGGTAGTTTAATATAAATTTTGGTTCGAATAAAAATTGTTTGCTTCATACATGATCAAACAAGATTCTAGCACCGTAGCCAACTAGAATATCATAGATATTTACAGTACTGTGTTACGCCTTACTCTGACTTGTTCATTTTTTTAAAAGTTGGGAGTATGATACCTACCACATAAAGTAGTCTTGTTTTTTTGTCTGAGGGAGACAAAAAACAGCTAGTTTATCCATTCCCTAATTGCCACAGCACATGGAGCAGCAGCTCAGTGGTTAGGACACAGAAAGAGGGCAGCCATGACAGATGGGAAATGGGGCACATACCTTTCCACTCACCTTCAAGAGCTAGAGATACCCTGATACAGGAGCCAGGAAAGAAAGAAAACAGCTCAATATGAAGATCTGTACTTTTTTCCCTTAATGTTACAGCTACCTAAGTGGGGCTGGGATTGACAGCATAAAGGTTGACAGAGCAAAGGTTGCAAGTTTGAAGCTGTGACAGAAACACTTACGGCATGGCCTGTCAGATTTTTGTCACAAGGACATAAAAAAGGAAAGGAAGCTGCCTAAAGAAAGCAAAAACAAGAGAGCCAGACATTCTCCTGGCATAAATGAATGGAGCTACATTGTTTTACACTCTGGGAGGGTCTGGTACTGAACATATGAACTTTCTGTAGGGACTGGAACTGAAAAGGGAGATTTAGGAAGCATCCAAGGACTGTTACCAAGAATGGAGTATTTTATTTTCTTCCTTATTAGGAGAAGAGACTGAGGTAGACTGGCAAGTGCTTTTAGACAAATCAACACTATAAATAAAGATATACTCATGGCATCTGGCATGCAGAGTTTAAGTTTTCACTGGTTGCCCCCTGGAGCTTTTTACTATATGTTGAACAAGTATCTCATTTTGTTAGGACATTGTGTAAGAGTAGACTTGTGATCTCCCTTTGTCCTGTCCTGACATACACTTTTGCTTTTCCACTTTTTGTAGAGTAAGAGAATCATGACTTTGAATGGAAACTTTCTCAGGAGAGAGCTAACAGTAAAAACACCTGGTGGATTTCATTTCAACAGTAAGACATTTTTAGCCAGAGGGCTACATTAAGGCAGTACCAATTGTGGCCCTTTATGATTTTACTTCTTTCCCTACTGTATTAAAAACAAATCACAAAGAGGAAAGCAATGAATCATTTGTCAGAAAACTCAAAAGCTCCCAATGGAAATTTATACTGAAATCAGTCTTGGATTCAGCTATTCATTTTGATTTGTTTAGCATTTAAAGTTGTCCATCTAAAGTAAAAAATGTTTTATTTTAAGATTTGTATTATATCACTCAGATTTGATGGTCATTTCTCTCACCAACATTAGTTGTAATTTCTTTTGTGGAGTCTGATAGTAATACTTCCTCTCCCTACTCTAAACTCACTAATAAGTAGTGCATTGTATATTCAAATAAAGTTAATCTTCTGCTTCAATTCGATAAGGAATTAATACCTCACAATTCTGGATAATACTTTTGTTTTGAAAGACTGTCCTTAATACCTGTTCTCCAATCTTTCCCCTTCTTGTTTGATTTAAGTAAGCCGTGTCAAGCTCATCTGTTCCTAGGGCCAGGTGTGTGGCACTGAGCTAGTCCACAGGCCAGACTGAGTCCATGAGGCACCCCTCCTAGAGTGACCGCTCTTGCCATGCTGCATGTGACAGGTCCTGGACCAGCTGGAGTGAGGTGGAGGGGGGCAAGAGGCCATTATTTATAAAACTGATTATTATTACTTATTTGTATTACAGTAGCAGTGAGAGTCAAGTCAGAACAGAACCACATTTTCTTTAGGCACTGTAGAAACACATAGTAACAGGTGAGACCTGCTCCCCACTTCAAAGCAATGTACAACTGGGAGCTATGAAAAAAATGGGAGCAAGGTTCATATGGCTGTTACACTACATAAGCAGTTTTGCCGGGCTCTTTAACAGAGAAGCATATGAAAACAAAATTAATAAAAGCAGAAAGTGTGATGAGGGGCTAATCAGTGTTGCTAAAACTCTATGCCATGCTATTCTACATACAGTTCAAAACTTGGAAGTACTACAGGTGAAGCAGCAGTGGATTTTAGATACGACTTGTCTGTGTAACAGATTATATTCCCATTGTATGCCTGAGTGATCAAGAGGAGGGTGATCTATCAACAGTTATAGAAAAATGTTAGAAAGGAAAAGGGAGGAAAAGATGAAGAGTTCAGTTATGAACATGTTAAGCTGATGAAAAGACATCTACCAAGAGATGCTGGAACCACAAGCAGAGTTGTGGAATTGGACCAAGGAAGAGATATTGGGAATGAGTTAAATACCCAAGTTATAAATATAAAAAAGGGTAGATGAAGCCACACTATTATAGAGTTAAGTGAATATATAGAATATTAAGATTTATAATGAAACATCTTTTTTTTCCTTGTTTTTTTTTGCACCGGTCCTGGAAGCACTGCCATACCAGGTCAATGCATGGAGTGGATGGAGCAAGCTCCGGTTCCACCACCCAACACCAAAAAGAATCTGCTCAATTTATAATGAAACAAATTCAGAGTTTAGTACAGAGCAAATGTGTTAGAGTAACAACAGGAAACCCATAAAAATACTGAAGCCACTGGATGAAGGAAGACGACAAAGACGTGGTGACATCACCTGTTAAGTAGTCCAAGTAAGTATGCTTTTTATGCCCTGCTACATCCACCACTGAGCTGCAAATGGGAGTTAGTTGTTACATGTATGAGTTAGGCCTAACACGTCAAGTGCTCCTATCCAAAAGAGGAAACTTTCAAAGCAACAAGTTAAGACAGGACACTTTTCCTTAAGCCGTCATTATAGTAGAGCATTGCAATTAGTGCTTTCTGTGATTTTTTGCAAGTGGTAGTTATTTAATTCCAGTCCATCCAGCAAAATTATGGAAGTACTCTAGACATTTCCTGAACACTATAACAGCAACGTTTTTTGTCAGGTCAAATATTAAAACAAACTTCTGATACACAGACTTGAAATCAGCCACAGACTTTAAGTTTTGAAGTTCAAACGTACACAAACTGATGAAGGAACATTATCCCAGACAGGTCTAGATGTTTCCACAGGCATGAGGGAGGAGGGGGAAAGATGGACAGAGGAGATCATATTTTATCTGACATGAAGAGATAGTGAGTTATTTGAAAACTTAAATCTATTACAAATTTTACAATCATTTAAGAATTTTAAATGCATTGTTCACATAAATGGGCATTACAAATTTTACAGATTAAAAAAGGCCATTTTTACTTCCAGACCACAGATATCACTTCTGAAGTGCAGAAATTCCCTCTCCTGTTCACAAAAACATGTACTGCTTTAGCCAAAAATGTCAGCTATCACAATTTCAGACTGAAAGTTAGCTATTTTGCCCATGGCTTCAGAGGGGAGAGGCAGTTTTTACAAAATGCCATAAAAGGAAATGTCTTGCTGAATACCATTTCTGCCACTTTAGAGAATTTAGGATTACAAACCACATAAAAATAATTAAGGTATACCAGAGTATGTCCACTACATGTGTAGAACAGGAACTTGTTTAGATAATAAAAACTAGTGTTCAGCACCTTAAGTAAACAGTAGCACCTCTCTCATCCAGGATGTTCCCTGAGCCACATGTCTTTCTGCTACATTGTCAGTAGCAGTGGTGTGATAACTAGAAATGTGATAATATTTAATCACTACATACACAAATTGAGAAGTCAGCTGAAGACAGTAGTTTGTCTACTCTATAGAAGGTAGCATAGTTTACATATGGTCCCAAGATAATTCTTAATTTCTATGGTATCAGAAACAGGCTAGCTATGGCAGCACAGAGCACATCTTGGATTCATTATCCCAGGGCTCACAAGAGGTTAATGTGTAGCACCCAGGCTCCCACTGCTCCAGCTCCTGTGCTGACAATGGTAAGGCTCTGTGAAGCAGGACAAAATTGTGGGAGGCATGTGATTATGTGCTTTGAGAGACCAACACTATAGCACTCAGCACCTTACAAGCTTAAATCCAGTGCATATGCTAGTAAAATAACTGAACCTACCAGTCCAGTGTCCTCTCAAGAGGGCTTTAAATAAACCACTGCTGCATGCAAGTTTGGCTTATATTTGAGACCAGCTGCCAAGAAGGGTAATAGGTGGAAAACAGGGAAGAAGTAACCCCCCTTCCACTGCTGACAAAGAACTTGTATAAATCACCCATGGATATGTTTAAAAAGTATTTAGTTTGGAACATTAACATATAGGTTTGTTGAGCTTAAATCACTTCCATACAATTCTAAGATGTAAAGTTTGAAACGGTTCCTGTAGAAGCAGTTCCCAACCTTGGGGTCACAACAATAAAAAACTGGGTTGCAAAGATACTTGACATTGTTGGCTGATTATGCAGGGATTTGGGTTTTCCGTTCACTGCTGAAAAACGTAGATCTTTTCCTTTAAATGAGGAAATCACAGATTTCCTCCTTTAAAAAGGAGAAAAAAAGTCAGAAACAGTGGGTTCCAGAGTTCCAGCCTGCAAGGGGCTGCTTGTGGCTGGGAGGAGCAAGCAGGGGATGCTATGTGCACACATGCATATGGCAACCAGGCAGCAAGGAGAGCAGCTCCCACAGCTCCCTCCAGTCTGGGTGGGGGAGGGCAGGCGCAGATTGAGATTCTCTCCACAGGGAGAAAGGCAGTGAGTGGGGTAGGTGGCACTGCCCAGCTTAGGGAACAGGATAGAACCACAGGTGGCTTGTTCAGGGGGTGGCCATGTGGCTGGTTCCCCACCACTCCCGGGGATGGAGGCATGGGGGACCACATGCCCTGCAGATTTCTGCACAGAACAGGGACAGACGCAAGCCGTCAGCTACAGGCTTAGAGCTCCCTGCCTTGCTGCTCTGCCCTGGGGCCTCTGTGGCAGAGTGGGGCAGGGAGGCTTGGTGCCATAACTGGGAGTCCCACATCTGCCATAGCAAGGTACCCCCTGCCCACCTGGAGGCAGCGAGGGGCACAACTCTGTGCTGCCACTGCTGCTGCGGGTACCTTGTCATGGTGGTGTGCAGGGGCAATGCATAGAGGGTGCATGTGCGTGCATGGTCACCCCCAAGCATAGCAATGCACCCCCTACAAAAAGGCACCATCAACACAGTCAGCGGCACCCGCAGATGGTCGCCGCTCGCCACCCCACCAACAGCATCTGCGGATGGTCCGTGACCCCCACTGGCTGCTGCTGCTGCTGTTGGTGGCAGTCCAGGTGGTCACTGACCCTTGGTCAGTGCTCGCCACCCCACCAGTCCCGCCACTGATAGCACCTGTGGCATCTGCAGGAGCTCCTCCACTTACTGCTGCCATGCTCCCACTACTGCCGTGCCCCCCCAGCCACTGGGAACACGAGTCGTTCATGGTGGTGTAGTCAACATGGGGCTCCTGGCAGTGGCACTGAACCTCCCCAACTTTCCATGCTGGGTCCCACCCACTGGGTTACAAAGGCCCCCAGGGGGAGGGCATCAGGGTGGGGAGCCCCAAGCCTTCAGCTGGCAGCCTGCGTTTGCCACCCCCTCCCCCCACCCATGGCCTTCACTCTGGCCATGCTGCTCACAAAGGGAGGGGCGGGTGGCAGCTGGGCTCAGATGCTTCTGTGAGGGGCAGTGAGCTGCAGGTCATGAGGATGGGGCACCAGCAGGGCTGGGAGTGAGGGGCACCTGGGTGGGGGAAGGACTGCAGGTTTGGAGTGAGGGGCAATGATAAGAAAATGGGGTCATACTGAGTAAGTGGGGTCATAAATGGCGTTATGCTGAGGAAAAGGTTGGCCCTACAGTCAGACACAAGTAATACAAAAACATAAGATTAAACACAAGAAAGAAAAGCAAAAAAAAATCTAGGAACTAGAGATACTGAGCCTCATTAGAACAGCAACCCCCACACCCAAAAAACAAAACAAAACAAAAAATTAAGCTGCCAGTTTAGCGAAGTGTTAAATACTCTGACACATCTATTGTTTTCTTAGCTAAGCAGTTTTGTGCTATTTAATAATTACTTAGTACTGTACTATTATAAGCATCAATATTCTAGTCAAATAACATGTAAAGCAAGAAAACCTCTCCTCTACATACTATTACCATCATCTGAGGGATAGATATACTCAGTCCTAAATTTGAATGCAGTTCCATGAAGCAGCTTTGCCTAGATAGAGATCAGCTCATTTCTGAATAACTGCTAGTCAACTACCTTAGGCACTGTCAAAAGAAAAATCCTTATATGGCATGGCTATACAACTTTGGGGCATGCTAACTGGAGAAAGCCAGAAGGAAACAATTTTATTTACTTTACAGAAGAAAAGGGTTTGATGTGTCACAGGTTTAGCAGCCTAGACTTTGCCAGCTAGTTTAAATAGGAATTAATTTTACTTCTTCCGCTGGGCTTCTCATCCTCTTTCTACAGATAGCAAAGACCTGAAGTAATAAAGATTACTTTGATACAGTACAGTCCTTCCAAGCCATAAAATTTGTCATAAAATTTTTAAGTAAAAATGGACCCAGAATATCCATTCTCTAAAGGAAAGTACTACAAATATAACTTTGTAAGAAAATTGAAACTTGTCATGCCATAGTAAGCATTTCAAAGATGATTTTGTACTTAAGGTAGTAACAGTCTTTCAAAAGCCCAATTTTTCAGACCACCACCAAAAAAGAAAAAAGTCCCAAGAGAAAAGGAAAAGGAAAAACAAGCAAAAAGCCCTTTTAATTTATAGTTTTACCAACCTTTCTGAATCTTTTTTTATTTTTCATTCATATAATAAGTAAATAAAATAACTATGTCATTGGGTTGGGGAACACTTCCTCTCTAACTTACACTCAATTTCTAGCAACTTCACTGGTGAACTGAACTACCATGGTGCTCAGGACCTTCACATACATAATGCACAGGACTGATGGACAGACACAAAGTATTTCAACTCTCACCCTCAAAAACAGAGGTCAGTATGTGGTCCCTCAGTTCCCAGTCCAAGCCCTGCTGCCCGCTCTGCTCTGCCACTGATGCTGGAGTCTCCAGGGGCATTTTTACATGTGTAAGTGCTGCAGTGCTGGGCACTTTGAAAAGCGCCCGGTGCTGCAATGCTTACAACTGTATAAGCAAGTTCTACAATTGTATAAGTGGCCAAAGAGGCCAAAGCTGCAAGCTGCAATGCTTACAGTTGTATAAGTGGTCAAAAGCGGTCAAAATAGCGGTGGTGCACTTTTGGGAGGTGTTTTAGTTCGAAAGCGCACCACCACCAGTTTCTTCACACTGATGCATATTTTGCAACTTATACAACTGCATGTGGTGCAGTGCAGCATGCATCAGCTCACATGCAGAGCAGACTTGATTAATCAAATCTGCTCAGAAGCAGCAGCTCTCCAGCATGTGCTAAATGAAAAGGTACGTGTGTAAATGCCCTAAGCTCCCTGCTTTTTCTCTAGCTTTCATTGCCTACCTCTGCTCCTAGACACAGGGCAGCGTGGCTTACAGGGCTAAGGGAACAGGTGGCCAAGGAGCTGAAGGACTAGGGGACCCCATGGAATACAGTGGCACTGGTGTGATACAGTACCAGATTTACAGTCCAGACTCAGAGCAGCAGAAATTTTCAGGATTGCTCAATTTTGCCAAAAAGAGTTAATATCATAAATGGTCAATAACTTAAAAGCACTCACACCTGCAACTGGTTAGTGTTAGGATGGTAAACCCTTGCATTTTCCCACTCTTTTCCCCTGCTGATTTATGGTGAGCCTGGACACTGAAAGACTTGGTCTTTGCTTACCTATGCCCAAGTTAGAGATCTGACTGGGCATAAGGCTTACGATGCTAAAGTAAGCAGAAGTGTAATGTTTATTCTAACTAACATCAGGAAAATGACATGTTTGTTTACTTAGTGGAATATAGGACTTTAAATGGTTAATCATTTATCTAATCATTTGACTGTTTGTTTAGTTGTGGAATAGAGGAACCCAAACCAGACAGGGGAGGAAACCAGTGGTATATCAAGAGGGAAAATGCAAAAGTTGGCTTTTAAGATGATTAATCGCAGGTGACCAAAGGTAGTAGGGGTGACGACCTTATGCAGGCACAGAGTGGAAATTTTCATGGTAATGGGCTAATTCATACCCAATCCCAAGTAAATGAAGGGGCGGGGCCATGGGCATAATGGGAGGAGACTGGGCATGGTTTAATGCTAATGAGTATAAACTGGAAGGTATACATCTACAAATGCAAATGCCATGATGTTCTGGGCAGCTCCTCAGTTTGGTGGGGACCCGCCTGAAGTTGTGGGACTTTTATGTTCCCTTCCCCATTTTGTGTTAACCCTCTGCCTTTGGATATACGTATCTTTCTCAGTGTCGTTCTAAAATAACTGGTTTAAAAATCAGACTGCACTATATCACGCTACAAAAAAAAACTATCAAGAAAACATCACAGACAGTACTGAAAGCTAATACCACAAGATCTCCCCCCTCACGTACCCAAACTTCACAAGAAATCATCCCTGGTTACAGAGCCCTGACTCAGTTGCAAACGGCCACAAAGACCTCCATCTCAATACTAATGTAGAATCCACATGCCTCCTACTTATCTTCTTTTATAATCATGCTGCAGAGTACAGAGCAGACTCCTGCTGACAACATGAGGATGCATTTGTTGGTAGACTTTTGTTTTTTGGAACCATGGAAAATATAATATTTTCTTTATTCACATTTGACACAAGATAAAGGAGCTTGATGTGAGATAATTTTATTCTACCATCCAGTTTTGGGCTTTGGTAAACACTGCATGAGAGGATTTTTGTTTTTTTTAATTAAAAAACCAACCAAACAAAAATACAACAACGTTTTATCTCTTGTTTTCTTGATCCCAAAGGCTTAAGTCCTTTATACATACCCACAGACTAAATATAGTTAGTAACATCAGTATAATCCTACCTAGTGTCCCACGGTCCTTTTCTCAGGACCAACCACAGCGAGAAGGTTTTTTTCAATTTTTACATCTAATCAACCCTTAACCTCTCCTGTGAAACTGGCTACAAAGGGTCATATATCATATATAACATGGTGGTAATTTTTGTGGCATGCATATGGTCTTAAAGAAGAGGAAACTGAACACAAGCTTCCTAGCTTACAATAGAACTTGAATTTAAAACAAATTTTAAACTATATTAAAACACTTCGCTTCCAGCGACAGAGGGAATGTCACCATTTCAATATTCCCACCATTTCAGACAAACAAGAGACAGTTTTCTGTCACTCTTTCCCTTAATTGGATATTATAATACGAGTTACTCTTAAAAACCTCAACAAAAACAATGTTATCTCCTGGCTCCACACCAAAAACTAACAAACAAACCTTTCAACCCTATGTCTCTTCTCACAATGCCCTTTGATAACAATCAGAAAATGAATAATGAGAAAGGCAGTTCCACTAAAAATAGTTTCTTGAAATGGTGGGGAAGTTGACAGAAGTTGTGAGGCCTCCAGGGTCTAGCATGGAGCAAGAAAACAGATTGAATTCTTTGCTCCTAATATTCAAAGGCAGATCCTCTTCTATGTCCTTGGGGGGGAGGAATCTACTTCTGCATCTCTTATAAATGCTATTTTTTCCCTTTTCACTATTTCTTAACTTTGAAATGACGACAGTACAAATAAATATTTTTCAAAATGGCTTTGGGGAGCTTGTGCAAACTTCCAAGTGAGTATAGCTTTAGATAAGCACTGCAGTGCCCGGACTGAGGTCTTTTTTATAGGTATGCAGGAAATGCTCAGCACCTGACCGGCAGGTTACCTCCAGCCTATAGAGCAATGTCATCCAGTCTACAGGACTCCCCACAGACCCTAACATTTGGTAGTGGGCAGTAGTGACGGTATTAGTTGCTGCTCCTCTGGTGGGGACCAGACCCATGGGAAGCCCCGTGAGCTAGACAGATTCGCCCTGCATGGAAAACTGGGTGATCAGGCCAGCAGCAAGGAAGTGCAGGGCCTGACATGGCAGCACTGGCCAGCCCTGTGGCTCTCATCTGGCCTGTAGGACCAAAAAGTTGAGCACTACTGGCCTAGAGCAACTGGGCCCCAGGTCACCTGCTATCTAGATACTATTGCCTGTAAGGCTAAGGACAGACCGTCAAAAAGCTTGAGGCTGAATTGATTCAGTCTTTGCAGGTTAATCTAAGCTGCAACGATAGAGTCAAAAAGCAAATAAACAGACATTAACTTCTGAATCAGGAAATGCAGCAACATACCTGCAGTGGCTCAAGCTGGAGGTCAGTGGGTGCTAAACCATGGCTCTCTGGCATGTAGCCAGTATGGGCTGTGGGTTTGTCTCCTCTTCCTGATTCTGCCAAGGTCTCTGGGATTTACAGTCCAGACTCTGAGTAACAGGACCCTGCAGGATTGCTCATCGCTTCCTCTTTCTGCTTCCAGGGGCCTCAGGGATTTGTAGTCTGCAGTCACAGCCAGCACTTCAGTAAACAGGGCGGGGCAGCTTTGTACTCAGGGGAAGGGAAGTTTAATCTCCCCTCCCCAGCCACAGACCCCAGAAGGGGTTTGCCTAGGGGAGCAAGTGAGCCAGCTCTCACCACTCCAACTAGGGAGCAGAGGGGCAGAGCCAGCCCTGTTCTCTGGAGCAGATAGCACAGCCCAGCCCAGGCCTGCAAAATGCTAGGATCCAGGGGGGCTGTGATTTAACTTGAACCAGGAAGGGGTCTGGGACAGAAGTTTCATTAGCCAGTATGACCTAAATCAGTTAAGTCTGATACTATATTCAACCAGGTTTATCTTAAATCCATTTCAGCCATTTTGAAACTGGTTTATGTTCACTGAACTTCTATTCTGTTCCTGGTTTAAACCAATTTCTGATTACTTAAACCAGTTTATGTGCAACTTCTGTTCCTAGCTTAAGTGCTGAAGCAACAAGACCAGCTATTACTGGTTCTGAATATTAGTTGCACTGTTTTAAATGTATAGCCATCAAAAGAGTCACATGAATACTTAGTTTGTAATCATTGTAGCACAAGTGGGCTGTCACTGTGTTGCAAAGACAGTCAGCATTATGACTGGCTTTCCTGGCTAGAAAGAACATGCTCATACCTCATAAATTTGTGTGTCTTAAATGAAAGATTTATTGTCACTTTCTTTTTGTTTGCTCTGCTCCAATCAGCAGCATCCTTATCTGGAATGAGCAATCAGACACTACTATCAGTGCAGACACTATTATCAAATCTGAGAGAGTTGTTAAACAAGTAGGCCTCTTAACAGTAAAAGCAAATTGTCTGGGAAATGAATTCCCCTCACAAAATGGTTAAAAAGAAGGAAGCTTTGAAATATAAGTAGTCAGCCAGTCAACTGTGGCAGTACAAGAGAACTGTCCTCTCTCTCTGTCCTCCTGTACCCTCCCCCTCAATCTTCAAGTTAAACTAAACAGCTCTGTAAGACGGAATATTAATTGCTTCCACCCAACTATGTAAACTCTGAAGCGCTGCCCAATGCTCTTAGGACTTTGGAAAACAACTCACTCAACTCCATTTATATTACTCCAACAGAAATGAAAGTTTAAGCCATTCAGCTTTACGATCACTCACTCACATTAAACTGGCTGTCTAGCTGGAAGCTTTATTACTACCCATATTTCAGTCAGATCCCAATGAAAAATATATTCCTTTAGTACTTCCTGAAGACAGGATATATGGGCTTGTAGTATAAACAACGTAAGAATCCGGCCACAGCCAGTTCACTTCCCACTGAAATTTTTCTAGCGTAAATAAACTATGTCTTGTAAACAGAATTAAACCTAATGAGAGAAAACACTGTACTTATAATAGGTGCTGGAGTGACAGCTCTATAAACGAGCATCTTCCTTTTAGGCACAGACCAGATAGAACAGAAGCAGCAGCCAGTGCAAAGGTCTCACATTATGTCTGGATGGATTAGTGATAAGGGACAGATGCTGAACAAAGATGTATGTTATTCCTTTACACAGTGCTCCCATACTACAGTAACCCATGAGTCAGGGAAAATGAGATTTTAGACATGCCATTTCCTGCGATATTGCTCATGTTATTTTTGTATGTTAAAACAAAAAGTGTTATAAATTGGATTGAAAGTCATTCCCTGCTCTGACAACCCTTTTCTGTCTGTGTAAAGGTGACCTGGAAAATAAACACTGAAAAGACACAATCCAACAATATTTCTAGTCTTCACAGAATTTAAGGAGTGTGGGGGGGGGGGTTGATCAAAGCCTCAGCAGCAAGGGAGGGAGTGGGGCTGGGCCAGGGCTACATAGCTGGTCCAAGGGATCCAGGGAGGGGGTGGTGGCTCTGTCATTGCACACACTCTGGGAGGGCATGTGCCCCTGGATCTGCGCACAGGACAAGGGCAGGCTGTTGCTTGGAGCGGCACTGGGCTCTTCCCAGCGGGGAGTTGGGCTGGGGATGTACATGAGGCAGGCAGCGGCGGTGCTGGGAGGGGGGCTACAGCAAATTTTGGGGTGGTTGCAGCCCCCCCCCCCCCATAGTTCCCCTTCCAGCACTGCCACCTCCTGTCCTGAGCACAGCCTGGCCAAGCTCCCTGATGGAAAGAACTCAGTGCCACCCCAGTCCCAACCTGCAGTGGCAGCTCACCCTTACCTCGCATGCAGATCTGGGGGCACATGCCTCCCATGCCCTCCCAGGGTATGCACAGCAGTGGGAACTGCCCCCCACCCAGTCCCCCAGACAAGCTGCTCGCAGCTCCATCCCACACTCTGCCCCAGCAGAGCAGCACCTGCCCTACTCCCTCCTTCACCACAGGCCTCAATCTGCCCCCCCTCTTCCCCCCACAACAGACTTACAAGCCAGACGCTGCTCTCCAAGCTGCCCAGCTGTACATCACCAATTGGATCAGAACTGACTGACATGTCTCGTTAAAAATCAGCCATCAGTATTGGATCAAAAAATCTCTATCAGCGTATCCCTAGTAAAAAGTTTGAAAGCATGAACCCAAAAGGCTAAAAAACCCAAACCCCAGAACGGGGAAAATAAAGATGGGGGAAGGGAAGCAACCCCCAAAATGTTTAGGTTTTCGTTATTATTGTTACTACTATTAAGAACAAAAACAAACTCCTTGTTTTTTAACTTTTCAAGCAGGTAATAGCCAAAGGTCTTTTAGTTTTGTAATTTTTGAGAACAACTTTCCTATTAGTCTGAATATAGTCTTATTGTTAGGGAACATGAAAGCATATCTTATCAAGGCTCAAAAGGGTTGAGATTCAAATGAGCTTTCTTAGCTCAGATGTTTATATTCCAAAACTGTTAAGGCTTCCCCAACCTCCTAACCTGAAACAATGCTCCCTGTATCTCCTATCCTTAATTTCAGATATCTTAGAGATTCAAAGAGAAGCTAAGTGGTCTGCTACTCCCCTGCCTTGGCAAGCTTTCAAGGGAGGATAACTTGTCCAATTCTTTGTCTTTAGTGACTTCACAATAGCTCTACAAAAGCAAAAATGTAGAGAGCCTCCAAGATAGTTCTCCATGTAAGTTTTATACAGATGTAATAAAACACTCAAAAGCAAGCTACTATACAGTCAAAATATATTTTAAGAGTAGCATTTTGTGGGCATCAGCCAATTCACGGGCCAAAATTGAAGCAGTAAAACAATGCCAGGGGCTGCCACTTGGGATTTTATCAACTACTTCCAGTATCTTGCAGGAAGCATATAGTTTGCAGCACTACTATCAATGAATTTGCAAGGCCACAACACCAGTTGTTCTCTCTCGTTTCACATACATGTAAGAAAGCCTATTTAAAATTTCCTTTGACTTACCCATGCCCAACACCAGCCAAGCCTGGTATTATTTTAATGGGGAGACCTTGCAGCTTGACAAAAATAAATAATCCAGACAAAAAGAAAAACCAGAAGAATGAGGCTCAGGCCAGTGGAAACTCACATTCTCCAGATCCATTTAAGCATCACATTGCTTTCTTCATAATGCTTCAGCATTATTTTCACAGATGTTAGTATGATTTCAAACATGGCTTATTTCAAATATTAAAAAAGAAAAATACCAATGCCAAAACCTTAAATACAAATGGGACAATATCAGCAGATCTCTAGTCATTATCGTATTTCCAATGAAATGGTGTGAATGATTTGGCGCAAAACAAACAAACGAAAATCTGGTTTGCAGTCGGAACACCAGCATTATACTAGTGATCATGTTCATCCCAATCACAGAGGAAGGTAGGGAAAAAGAGATACCATGATTAAGATACGGCATGATTTCTCCTAACAAGGAGCCTCTCACATACAAGGAAAGGCTTACAAATATAGGACTGTTCATCCTAGAAAAGAGAAGATTGTGGGGGGCGGGGATTTGGTGGCAGCTTACAAGTATATCAGGGGTGAGCATCAGGGGGTAAGCAAACAACTATTCACCAAAGCACCCTGGGGGAAACCAGGAGCAACAGTCAAACTTCTAGAAGAAGGTTCAGACTGAATACAAGGAAAAACTTTTTTACAGTATGTGTGGCTCCCAGCAGGGGTGGTGCAGGCACCTACCCTAGAGATCTTCAAAAGGAGACTGAATGTACACCTTGCTGGAGTTATTTGACCCCAGCAGTCTTTCCTGCCCAGCTCAGCAGGGTTGGCCCAAGGATCTCACAAGGCCTCTTCCAGTCCTAAACTTTTGGGAATCTGTGAATCAGCTTTAAGAGTGCAAGGCAGTAAACACTCCACTTCTGATGCATATCTAGGAGTTTTATTAATAAAACCATTTTCTTATAATGGGAATAGTAAACTTTAATCAGTGCAAGGGAACTGAACCCATATCTTCCAAGTTCCCAGTCTAAACCACAGACCACATAAAAATTCTGTCTTTTGGAGTCTGCGGTAATAACAACATATCATCTGGGTTTATACCATGCTACCCAATTACTTCAATGGTATCCTTGGTCTGATTTAGCCATGTTTGATACATTTTGTCATGAGTAGGGACCAGGGTGCGATCGTGCAGTTGCACCCCCCCTTCACCAGCAGGCGCTCCAGTCTGGGCCACCAGACACATGGACAGTGAGCTTGCCACATCCAGGAAAAAGACTACAATGAAAATGTTCCAAATTCCTCAGATTCATTTGCACTTCCTGGCAGCTTTTTCTTGGGGCAGGGAGATAATGGAGGGCAAAGAAGAAGAGAGGGCAGGAAGGAACTTTAAGTAGTGAGAAGAGAAGTCTATTAAATGGTTATTTCCAGACTCAGGTCAAGCAAGCAGTACAAGAAGCTACAATGCTGCAGGTGGAAAAACATACTTAAGACTAACAGATCCTGTATATAACATGTAAAGAGTGCTCTTCACAAAATATTACAGCAGAGAATAGTAAAGCCACACAAAAAGTGTCTTTTGCAGGAACTCCATTGAACAATACTTGTAAAAACCGAAACGTTGAACTTTAAATATTTTATCCATAAAGAGACTTCTGTGTTATGTAACTTGTGATTCAATTTAAAAATCAGGAAAAATGGTTTCCTCAATTTTTCATAATAAGTGTAGCTAATGCAACAGCATTAAGCAATACCCAAAAAATCCCCTGTCACCTTCAAACACAATCCCTATTCTGGCATGCTACAAACATTACAAACTTACATTTAGGATAAGATCCAAACAGTTACAGCTTTCAGGTCATCATAACATAACAAATACATCACTGACACCAAGTAGTCATCATTTCATCATGCAGAGGACAGCAGTTTTGACAGCTCTAATGTTACACTTGTACTTATTGAGTTTATCATGGTTACTTTAGACAAGTGTAGAAGATAAACCAACTGCCAGAATTGAATACTATATCTCAAGAAGTCAGACCATACAGAAGTTTCTTTCACACTTAGAGAAATGTATGTAGGGGACAGTAAGGGGGAGCTTTCCCAAGAGTCCACAATAAAAAGGGATTCAGCAGAAAAAGGCCAAATAGTGGTGGTCAATGCCAGTACCAAATAGTGCACAAAAGAATCGGTCAGATTACCCATGGCCAACAGGATTGCAGAGACATCAATAATTGCACAATTTCTCATGTACAGTAGATCCTTTACAAATAGGGATGGATTTTGTTTCAATTAAAAAGAACCTGATTTGAGTACCACAGTGCAGACCTAGCATGAAAGCGTTAGCACTTAGCAATACATTTCTGAACTTAAAGCCTGGGGCTGAAGCTGAAGCTGAGCCACTGCCTGCCCTGAGCTGGTACTCAAACCTAAAATGCAACTTCACTCTTCCCCTATGTTGTTTGGGGGAGAAACAAAAACAAAACACAAAACTCATCTTGGATTCAAATAAATACAATAAGTAATCTCTACTTTCCTTAACTGCAGACTAATTTTTGCCTCTGATTGGAAGTACTATTACAGCATTATCTAGTTATGATAATTTGTTGGATTTATGTTCCTAGCTATTGACTCAGTGCTGCTATTATTGGAGGTGACCACGAGTGGGATCAGGATCCTATATCGGTCTTCATTAAGGAAGACAGCCACAATGAAACATATGGACACTAGATCAGACAGTCTTTATCTGATTTTTCAACCCCATTATTGGATCCTGCACTCTAATCCTACAAACGCTCCCATGTGGTTAGTCACATACACAAAGTTGAATATGTGCTTGAGCACCTTCCTGGATGAGAGCCAAACAATCAACACCTTGCAGCCTGTGGCATAATTCAGATTTCTCACTTCCAAAATCTCTCTGAGACCCAACCAATATCTCTGTCATCTTTTCCCACAAACTACTCCCACTTCCTACACCCCTCCCAACCTTCTCCCTGACTACTCCCTTTGCATCCTTCCATGCCTAGATTTATTCTTGTTTTGTAGTACTCTGTGGGCTCAGAGCAGACTGTTTAATGCATGCTAGTCAAATTTCTCCCTCTCAAGGGAGGAAAAAAAAAAGTCTACTGGCTCTCTAAAGCCCAGATATATCACTAGAAGCACTATAAAACTGTTTTGAAAGAAAAACCCTATGGTCCTAAAGATATATACAAGTTATAATAATGTTTATATTCTATACATTACAAAATTCAGTATGCAATCAGGGACCTACATGCTATAAAAATTAACTCATTTCTAAGTAGCAACATTTCTGCATTATTTGATAAGATCTCATTCATTTCAACCACTGCTCCTGGTTTACAAGATTAGATGTACAAACATACAAGTAGTGTCAAACATGCTACACATACTTTTGCACTTTTTAACCTGTAGTATCTTAATTCATGAGACTTTGCAAAGATCCCCATGGAAGAACTCACAATGGTCTATCTTGTGACAGCATCAATGAATAATTTCATTAAAACCAAATGAAATTTAAAGGAAAGCATCTGGGATTGCTTCAAAGTTAAGTTGTACAAATAAACACTTTTTACAATGCAACTTTACAGGTTATTTAAACTTTTATGAATAGCATTATTGTACTAAGTATTGTTTAAACTTAATTGCAAGGTTTAAACTTAGTTGCAACTAAATACCAGTATTGTTTAAACTTAATTGCAACTAAATACCAGTTGGATATTAACTTTGGACACAATGACCAAGATTTACCCTCGCCACCTAGAAAGCATTGTATACATGAATGTACAAAAGCCAAAGAGGTCTTAAGCATTAGCAAGACTTTTGTAAGACATCAAAAACAACTTTTCTGTTTTGTTACTCTATAATTTTAAAGCAGCCTGTCCAACTCCCTTCAAATCAGCAGTCTACCTATACATGGAAAGCATTCAGATTTCATCAGGAAGAAAAGGGAAGTGCATAGTACACACTGTTCTAGTGTATCAGGAACACCACACCAGACTTTTCAAGTTATTAGAAGAAAAGAAAGGGGGGGATTAGCATATCAAAGCTAAGTATACTTCAACTCCAGACCAAAGGAAAAAACCCTAGGAAAAGTAAAATGCATTTTCTTGGTGGTACAGAATCACAGAACTGAAACCTGGAGACATGATAGTCTAAACTAAGGCTATCCACCTTCTGAAAAGCTGGGAACCACATCCTACATGGGTCATGGGCTCCTGGCCACCACCTGGCCACACATTGCTCAAGCTCCCTAGGATCCCTACCATGAGCTGCAGATACATTGTACCAGCAGTATGAAATCCCTCTGCCCATTACCACTGTGTGAGCAGCAGGCTGCCTCCGGCTGTGCCCCTGCTTCAGAAACCCCTAGCCACAGCAACTGCAGGAGCAATGCAGCAAGTGGCAGTCAGGCAAAAATTGGCAGGGTGCACATTAACAGCCCTAGCTTAACCCAATTCTTTTCCCTTGTACCAATCCAAAAAACACATTTACCATGCCTAATTTATGTGGTACATTAATCAATGCTAAGTCTATTATACAGACTTAATATTATAATACACAATCTTCACGTTCTCTCTTTCCCTACAATACTCTTGGCATATAGCATATACCACATATATACCATGGCTGCACTCTGGCTCTTGCATATGCTAGAAACCATTACAAATAGTATGTCTGTTTTCCAATATTCAAAGAATATGTGGTTAAGTACATAGTGATGCATAGCAAGTAAGAGTTCCAAAACAAGAATGCCTATGCCACGTGTCTTGACAACCTCTAATTTTGCACCCTGTTTGTCATGAGAACAGCCAGCCATATTTTACTATAGACAATTCCTTGCAGATGTAAAAGTACAACCACTGAATTATAACCTGGATTAAGGGCTGATTTAAAAAAAATCTCAACCCTTTAAGAGCCTGAACACACAGGAGGATATATTAAAGACCAGGCTGACATTCCTGAAGAATTTAGGGAACATTTGAATACAATTCTTGAGTCTAAGAAATGCAATTATTTTTGAAGAGTAGCTCCAAAGAAAACAGTTTAATATGACAAGCCTGAACCTGTATTTATCTCCTCACACCTCCCAACACCCTTCAAAGGATGTAGCAAGGGGTACTCTAGTTGCGAATCACTATTCTAATCCTTAGCAAGCAGAGCTGAGTTAAAAAAACAAAACAAAACAAAAGTTTCCCACTTTCTGATTTGGATATATATTACAATAAAGTTAATTTGTATGCAAGCATACCCACAACACTCCGTTTTGGATTACAGATCCTGCCCTTCCCCCACAACCCAGCACCGCGCACCAATGCACATGCAGAATAAATCTCTGCAAGGCCACAACTTTACCCTGATCTCACCAGCATAACAGTGAGGTAAGTAACATGAGCCACATCTAAATGAACTATCAAAATTTGAACTGCAATTCAAATTAGCTAAGAATATTTTAAATGATGTATAAATACAAATAGAATTCAATACCCTTTCCCAGAACTGATACTTCCCTAACAGGTGTAAGAATTAATTATTCTTGTCACTAACCTAAAAAAACATGTTGAGGGCTGGTAATCTTTTATAGCAGAACTGCAATTTAAAAACTGCTTTATGTAGAAGGAGAAAATAGCTCAGAGGACTAAGATGACTTCACCCATTAGCTAGAAGACTTCTAATGCTGCAAAGTCTGTACAAATGTAATTCATGCCAAAAACAAAATCTTCAGACATTCTAGTAAAGTTTGAAACTCAGCCCAGGTTGAAAGAAAAATATTCACTGAGAATGCTATTTGAGGGCAGTTGTCAATAGCAATGAAGTGTCTGGCTAGAGTCAAGTTTTGACAGACAAAGATTGCATTTGTTGGGACTAGCTCCTCAAATCATTTGAATAGCAGTTAAGAGCACCTATACTGTACAATACCCGTGAGAAACTGGCAAGTTCATTCAAGCATGTTAATGGCACACTGTTTACAGCTACTGTAATTAAACCTTTTTACTGTGAAAAGCAATATATACTTGAAAGGCTTAAGATTTGCCCACATAGCAGCATGGGCTGCTTTTTGTTTAAAAATCCATGAAATCTGCAGCTTGAATGGCATGCAGCTACATCTCTGTCCCTAACATTTAACAGAAAATTGCATTATATTGCCTATAAACTAACAACCTTCCTTCTGTTTCTCTGACATCTATGGAAACATAGATTGCAAGAAAATGTTTCTCAAGAAAGAAAGAAAAACTTCAAAGAATAAATGTATGGTCTCCAAGGCAACTCTATTTGAGGATTCAGTTATTATACAAAGTTAACTTGGCTTATTTTTTAAAAGTATTTTGCTTCTTTCCCCCCCCCCCCAAGAAATAAGTGGACACCCACAGAACAAGTGACCAGTGAACCTTGGCATCCAGAACCCAAAGAACTTTGTCAGTCAGTGAACCTAATTTCATTTAGTCAGCAAATCACATTACAATGATACTCATCTTGCCAGGTTTCAGGTACCAGTGGATATCTGTATAAAGGCTTTAAGAGCAAACCTACTCACCCTAGAGATAGTCAGAGGCATATTGAAGTCTTTGCCACCTTGAAGCCTGAAACCCCAGGGGGCTGGGCCAACCAAAGACACACTGTAGTTACTCATGATGGTTGATGATTATCTTGAACTGGACCTTGATCAATGTCTCTGGAAAATAATTTGATTTTCTTAAAAACATTTTAAATAAATTACAAACACCTTAAATCAAAAAGGCATGGTCAATTATATTCTACATACAGTTTTCTTTATCTGTGCTACAAGACTTTACATAATGAGAAATCACAAGATTTTTCAGTCTAACATTATTATTTGTGCACTGGGGGTTGGGGGCTATCAGTTTAAAAAACATGAAAAAATGGAAACAGACATCTTTTTTTGCTATTAGATTTATATTCTGAATCCTAGTATTGCAATGCTTGATTTTCAAACACTGCATGGGGACAATTAACAGTTATTTTCCTTGGAATTAAATAAGAATATTTCTGTACTTTTTAAGGTTTTTGAAATTGGTTCTTATAACATTTAAATGTTGAAACAATTCAAATTGGCAATGTTCTATTTAAAAATGTTTTAAAAGACTAAGGTATCACAGAGTGGCTTGTTCCTTTCTCACTAAATGCATGCAACATACATTTAGTTTCAGCTACGAATCATCATTACCTCAAAACTCATTTCCAAAAGTATGCATATTTTGGAAACAATTCTGAAACAATGCCAAAACAAGGTTTAAGTGTAAAGTTATTTGGAGGAAAACAAGTTCTCGTTCCCACCCACCTTGTAATGTTTCCCTACAATTACACACCTACTTTCAATTTCATATTAAGACATACATAGGTATTAGAAGGTGAAGAAAAATTCTCCTAGCAGATAAAGTTTTATATCAAGTCCAAACACAAAAGTAATGTTTAAAAAACAAATACTCCCTTTAACCTTCCCCCCCACAATACCCAGGTGGTGGATTACCTTTAAAAGGCAAACCCTGCACTTAATTTTTATTCGGTATCAAAGGTAACAGCTTCACATTTCATCTCAGATACGAAACATTACAATAACATCTTAGGTAGTAGCTGCCTTCTATTTTTATATATTGGAGAGAGATAGAGCACACTAGAGGGTGGATTACTGTAAAACTACACCAAAGCATGGGAAGATTCCATAGTTAATATAACAGATTTAAGGTGGAACTTCAGTCAAATGAAGATTGTGTTTCAAATATTACCAAGCCTTGAAAGGGTTGTTTTTCACCACACTTTCACCACCACTGGTGTTTTTATTTTGGTGGAAATAGATTTATAGGTTCTCTACTTATCAAGCAATTGCATTCCTATGAAAACAACATAGTAATATCTGGGAAGTAATAAAAACTCTCAGAAGTCTTAACAATGCATTAGAGTCACCTGTTAAGAGTCCTAGGCTTCATTAAATGATTTTCCCAATACACCACACTGAAAGAATGGTTGTTCAGCCTTATGCCTTCATTGAGGGCTTGTCTACACAACATAGCCTGACGCCGTAACACTGTAGCAGCACTTTAGCATAGCTATCAGAAAAGTCCTCTAGCAAAGATGGCACTTATGCCAGCAGAAGGAGAGTCTCTGTTGGCATAGTTACACCACCTCCTGCAACAACATAAGCCAAGGCCGTTTACTACTGACAGCTACACCCATGTTTGGTGTTTAGTTGGCATAGCTGTATCACCTAGAGGGTGTGATCTTTACATATTCCATAGCCAACATAGCCACACCAGTAAAACTTTGTAAAGCAAACCAAGCACAAGGGTCAAAACATCCACTTTTTTCATACCAGTAGTACATTTAAAATTAGACTACCATGGTAAATGAGACTGGCAAAATAATATTTTTTAATTAGGACATGGCTGTTCAACATCTAAGTGGTCAGGGACCACACCAGTGGGGGCCACAGGCCTGGGCTGCATACCCCCACCTGATCACACCACCACATGCTTGCTCTCCCCCCTGTTGCAATCACCCCACAAGGGTACCCCCCCTCCACCACTGCAGTGTACCCATGTGGGTGACCCCCACCAGTGCACCACACACCCACACCCTCACTCTAAGCATCCCACACCAAGCCCTACCACATTGCACTGCTCCCTGGGGCAGACACAGAATGCACAAGCCAGAGGGCAGAGGTAGATAGCAGCAGGATACTCTGGCTGCTATATAACCAGAGTGACAGGAGCAGCGGATGCCAGGCAGGGGCCTGGGAGCCACAACTTAACGCTCTCAGGGCTCATGTACTCCATGGGCCAACAGCCCTAAATTAGAATTTTAAGCTAACAATACTTAGCTGATACTTATTATTACTTATATTTGCT
This sequence comes from Crocodylus siamensis, assembly GCF_052110815.1. Taxonomy (NCBI): domain Eukaryota; kingdom Metazoa; phylum Chordata; order Crocodylia; family Crocodylidae; genus Crocodylus; species Crocodylus siamensis. The sequence continues at coordinate 151,248,329 of NC_143396.1, read as the reverse complement.
TCAGTACTAAGGCAGTACCTGAATTGCTGGTACCTATACACCAGAAGCCATGAAAAGGGCCAATCTTGAACTCTACGAAGACAGAACTTGGCTTAGTTACTCCTCCTCCCTCTTCAAAGTCTGATCAAGCATAAATCCAGAAGTACAAGTTGTGCCTAGTCCTATAGTTTCTTCCTCCACCCTCTCATACATACAGCAGGGAAAGCATCTATAAAAGTGAAGTTATGATCCTTATGGGACTTCCTTATTACTAAAAGTGAGAACCAGCAACTAACTGAATCGCCCTCTCCAGTAACCAACAAATCCCATATAAATACAGGATTTTAACCTATCAGGGATTTCACCTCCATAAGGAAGAGAAGCCTTTCTGTTCCCTCTAAATTAAGCTCACTGAAATTATAGGCTATCAGAAACTTAACGACAGTGGAAAAAGTGAACCTCATCTCATGCTTCAGGACACATGCTAAACACCAATATGCAAGCTTAAGAGAAACTTTTGCTCCTCCTAAAACAAAATGTAAATGAGTGTTGGTTCCTCCTTCTACCCCTTCCCTCTCACGTGGGGAAAAAAAGGCAGTTAAAAGTTAAAATAAATAAAAAAAATCCAGGAAAAGATACAGTTACGACACAAGTACAGTAACTGCAAATACGGGAAAGTCATTCGGTATGCTAAAATAGGGAACCACACGCAGCTCCTTACCCACCCCCTGCGTCAATTCTGCAGGAAAATGTCTGCATCTCATAACCTAGAGCCTTTTTTAAAGATGGAAGGAGACCAAAGAAGGTCCCTATAAAAAACAGATTTGCTGAGCTGCTTAGGCCATCTAGAATACCTTGAAAACTTTCCCATGAATGAAGAAGAGGTACAACCCTTCAGTGTCTCAGTACTGTCTCAAGTAGGAGTGCAGTGCAATGAAATGGCTCCGGGCTAAATTATGAAACCTTAATTCATGCTGGAAAGTACTCAGTAGCCTTAACAGCGGAAACGCTCTCCACCTTCAGCAAGGGTTTCGCAATCTAGTCCTAAACATGATTTGTGCAAGTCAGCCACCAGTTGGATGAAACCAGCACAGCTCAACTGCACGTCATAGGCCTACCCTGCTAATAAGACAACCAAAGGTTTATTCCAACTCAAGGAACTGGTGCCTGTGCTCCAGGGGAAAAGCCTCTTTCCTGACACTACAAACGTGCCAGTGCTCATGTGCTAAATAGCTGGTTCACTGTATTTCAGCAAGACAAATTACTTTCCTCCCTTTACAGTGGCTGTACTTGGTTGTAACTGTCACCCTGAAAGAATCACAGAATCAGAAAGTTAGGTTGGAAAGGACCTCAGGAGATCATCTCATCCAACCCCCTGCTCAAAGCAGGGCTGTCCCCAAATATATCACCCCAGCCAAAGCTTTGTCTCACTGGGTCTTCAAAACCTCCAAGGATGGAGATGCCACCACCTCTCCGGGTGACCTGTTCCAGTGCTTCACCACCCTCCTAGCGAGAAAGTTCTTCCTAATATCCAACCTGAGCTACGCAGGACAGACTTCCCCTTTATGGACCCACTAAATCAGAGATGCATAGCATTCACTTTCAGGAGCTGTGGGCTCTGTGGGATATTTACTCTAGATGTGACACCTCCACAAGCGCATGAGGAGTCAGCGGGTTTGGCTTCCACACCCCAGCCTGGCAGGCGCCAAAGCTGCGGGAACACAAAGCCATATGGCATCAACCCCATCCTGCAGCAGGAGCGAGTTGAAGCTTCCCTGCTCCTGCAGCCACCTGCTCACCTCTAAGTCTGACAAGGAGGGAGGCACACAACCCGGAGCCCTCCTTGGCCCAGCCCAGCAGTCCCCCAGGCCTGCCATACCCGCCCTGTGGCACACACCAGGGTTTGAATTACAAGGGAGAGAGAGGCTGAGCCCTGCCATAAGAGATAAGAGCCCTCCTGTAAGATTTGAAAGTCATAACCTGGGGGGGTCTCCGATTTTATTAGGCCATCGCGATGGGCAGCTCAGTCTTTTTTTGCAGACCCCCAAGAGTCCAAGTGTAATCTGAGCCCTGCGTGCGGCGATCCCCTAAAGGGGGGGAGGGGGGTGCCACCCCACTCTTGCGCTGCCAAGATGAAGTGCGCGGGTGATTTCTCTTCCAATCCCTCCCCCAAAAAATGCAGGCTCGGGCGCTGCACAGGGCAGCCACCTCCCAGCTCCCACACCTCGCCTTCGCCCCGCGGGACTCACCAGGGAGGCGCGGAGCCAGGTGCGGGCCGGCGGCGGCGGCGGGTCTGTGCCGGCTCCCGCGCGCACTTCCTCCCTGCTCCGCGCGCTCCTCCCCCGCCGGGCGGGCCCCGGCGGGGCGGGCGGAGGCGGGCTGCCGCCCTCAGAGGAGGCTGGAGTTGGGCCCCGGATGCACCTCGCTGCCTGGTGCGGCTCTCTGAGACCCAGCAGCCGGGATTAGGAACCAACTTCAGCCTCACCTCCTCGGGGCTTTCAGCGCCACGCTCCGCAGCCTTGAAAACAAGTACATTGCAAAGAAAGATTGTTTTTTTCTTGTTGCAAAAATTTAGCTGGTCTAGACAAAAGCTGTCACCTCTACCACGAGCTCTGAGTGAAGACATACAAACTTCCCGCCCCGCTGTAGGCTTCCTGAAGGCTCTGCAAGGGAAGCATAGCCCTCCTCTTTTCCCACAGGTAAAAAACCAAAGGGAAAGGAAGAGCGGGGTCTGTAGCACCAGGGCTGGGGCCCGGGCACCCGGGCATTTTCTGAGGGTTGTTGCCAGTCTAACCAGGGGTGCCTTAAGTCTGAGTGCTGCCCCAGGGGACCCGTAGCTACCAAACTGGCCTGGGAACTTGCCCTCCATCCCGCCAAACAAAACAAAGACTAAAACAAATGAAATAGCCCCAACTGATCAAAATTGCACTGATTCCTTTCAGTGTGTGACCATCCACAAGCAGATCTCTATTTAAAATACACTAATAACCACACCAGCGGGAGGAAAAAAAAAATCAACTGGCAACTTATAAGAGAAATACACCATAATGGGGATAGAGGAACAGTAACATTTTGGGGCACACTCGTCTGCTTTGTGACTTACAGTGTGGTGGGAGCAGCAGGAGTAGGGGCAAAAAGTATTTTGTGTCAGGGTTTTGCCTTGTAATGGTGTAAGCTGTGGGGACACTGTTCTGCCTGGGGAAGATTTTGAGCTGCCAAGGTTCCCCAGTGCCGGCTCCAGCTCTGTGCTTCCCTTTCCCAGTCAGACTGCAGGCATATGACCCCACGGGGCCAACAGTACAGCTCCAGGTGAGCACACCTTATATAGCAATAGAGACCCTGCTAACACCTACTTCAGCACTTTTTGTCTTGGAAGCACACATCACTTATTTGATACAATTCTCCTCTCAGATAGTATTCTCCTCCCTACTTTGCAGCCAGAGACTAGCTCAAAGAAGTGACTCATTCCAGGGTACAAAAGAAGTTATTGTCAAAGCCATGCCTGGAACTGGGAAGTTACTTGCTGTCAGGCCAATGTTCAGAGCACAGTACCACACCTCTCATGTATGCATGTGTATGGACAGAATTTACTATATGAATTGTTAAGAACTCTGGATTTGATTCTGATCACTGAGAAGTGAGTTTAAGAAAGATGTTCTCAAACTAGAACAAGTATAGAGAACAACTGCTAGGAATAACTAGCACATAAACTAAATAAAATATAAGAGCATTGCTTGGACATGCAAAGATGAAATCAGGAAGGCTGAAGCGCAATTGGAGTTGCAGCTAGCAAGGGACATAAAGGGTAACAAGAAGGGTTTCTACAAGTATATCAGTAGCAAGAGGAGGATCAGGGGAAGGATGAGTGAATGGGGGAAGCAACATTGTGACAGAGGATGAAGAAAAGGCTGAAGTGCTCAATGCCTCTTTCACCCACCGTAGTCTTTACAGGCAAGGTTAGCTCCCAGACTACTGCACCAGGCAGCACAATTTGGGGAGGAGGCAAGCAACCAACAGTGGCAAAAGAACAGGTTAGGGACTATTTAGAAAAGCTGGATGTATGAGTCCATGAGGCTGGATGGGTTGCACCTGAGTGTGCTGAGGTAGTTGGCTGATGAGATTGCAAAGCCCCTGCCCATCATATTTGAAAATTCATGGCGATTAGGAGAGATCCTGGAGGACTGGAAAAGGTCAAACCATATTTAAAAAAGGCATAAAGGAGGATCAAGGGAACTACAGACCAGTCAGCCTCACCTCAATCCCTGGAAAAATCATGGAGCAGATCCCCAAGGAATCCATTGCTAAGCAATTGGAGAAGAAGGTGATTAGGAACAGCCAGCATGGATTCATCAAGGGCGAGTCATGCCTGACCAACCTGATTGCCTTCTATTACAAGATGACTGGCTCTGCAGACACAGGGAGAGCATTGGCTGTGGTGTACCTTGATTTTACTAAGGCTTTTGACATGGTTTCCCACAACATTCTCACGGGCAAGCTAAGGAAGTATGGGATGGACGAACGGACTGGAAGGTGGATAGAAAACTGGCTGGAGCATCAGGCTCAGAGGGTAATAATCAATGGCTCAATGTTTACTTGGCAGCCAGTGTCAAGTGGAGTGCCCCAGGGGTCAGTCCTGGAGCTGGTTTTGTTCAATGTCTTTATCAATGACCTGGAAGATGGCACAGAGTGCATCCTCAGCAAGTCTGCAGATGACACTAAGCTGCGGGGAGTAGTAGATACACTGGAGGGTAGGGCTAGGATTCAGAGTGGCCTAGACAAATTGGAGGATTGGGCCAAAATAAATCTCATGAGGTTCAATAAGGACAAATGCAAAGCTGTGCACTTAGGACAGAAAAATCCCATGCACCAGTACAGGCTGACTGGCTGGGCAGCAGCTCTGCAGAAAAGGACCTGGGGGTTACAGTGGACAATATGCTGAATATGAGCCAGCAGTGTGCCCTTGTTCCCAAGAAGGCTAGTGGCATACTGGGGTACATTGATAGCTGTGTTGCCAGCAAGTCAAGAAAGTGATTATTTCCCTATATTCAGCACTAATGAGGCCACATCCGGAGTCCCATGTCCAGTTTTAGGCCCACCACTACAGAAAGGATGTGGACAAGTTAGAGAAAGTCCAGTGGAGGGCAACAAAAATGGTTAGGAAGCTGGGGGGACATGACTTTATGAGAAGAGGCTGAGGAAATTGGGCTTATTTAATCTAGAGAAGGGAAGACTGAGAGGGGATTTAATAACAGTCTTCAACTACCTGAAGTGGGGTTTGAAAGAGGATGGAGCTAGGCTGTTTTCAGTCATGGCAGATGACAGAACAAGGAGCAATGGTCTCAAGTTGCAGTAAGGGAAGTTTAGGTTAGATAATAGGAAGAATCTTCTCACTAGGAGGGTAGTAAAGCACTGGAAGAGGTTACGCAGAGAGATGGTGGAATCTCCATCCTTGGAGGCTATTAATGTGGCTAGACAAAGCTTTGGCCGGGGTGGTCTAGTTGGGGCTGGTCTTTCTTTGAGCAGGGGGTTGGACTAGATGACCTCCTGAGGTCCCTTCCAACCCTAATTTTCTATGATTCTATGAATGGTCTACACTTTAGAAGTTTCATCTTGCAAGAGAAGTCCATAAAATGGTTTGTTTAATCTACTAAAGAGACAGAGACATCTGATGGGGGATAAAATCTCCAGCTTTAAATACATCACAGAGATAATGTCAGCGGGTTACCTATAATAACAGGGAACTGGACTCAATGACCAAAGGGGTGCTTACAGTCCTATGTTCCCATGTAGTCAATGAAGGCATTATAACCACAGTCCTGTCACTGTGGAAAGAAAAGGAACTGTAAGTAGGGTATTTACTTTCCCCAAAGGCTTTCAGTATTACAGTTACTACCACTTTTGATTTGAAACATGACAAATCCGTTGATTTAGAATGTACAGTGCATGGCCCAGACATTTACCTAGTCTTTTTAGGGAAGGAGATGGAAGGGTAAGGTTTGGGTTTGATTTTCTCTCTCTAGTTATTTCCTAACTTGGGGAAAAAGAAGAGGTGTTGGCTTGCTACAGTGGTTGGTCTTGTGAGATGTTTTTATTTGCTGAAGACTGGAAGCAGATATCATTCCCATTTATGAAACATTTTTAAAATCACAGTGCAAATGATTTCAAGCAGAAAGCTTCTGTGATCAAATGATCCCATTGAATAATACACCATGGTCTCATCTACACAAGTAATTAATGGAAAACCATGAACTCCAGAGTTTATTGTTCCTGGGCATGCCATTTGAGTGTGTGCCTGGGAGCAATAAACTCCAGAGTTTATTGCCATTTGAACATGTGCCTGGGACTGCAGCACATTGAGCTGAGTCAGAGCAGCTCTGGCTGGCACAGGACCTGGAGGGTAAAACTGCCAGCCCCTGGCTCAGTGTGCAGCAGAGGAGCTTGCTGGGACATGAGAATGCTTCAGTGCAGAGTTAGCTGGCAGGCCAGCAGGCAGCCAGTCAGGGCAGTGTCTACACATGTGTTGCTGTGCAGGTTTTTTTACATGTCAGCAGGATAGTACTTGCAGGATGGGCCACAGCTCTGCCCCATGCTTCGCCCCGGCTGGGCAGCGTCTACCCCTGCCCCAGCTCCAACCCCAGACCCACTCCCTCCTTCACCATAGGCGCCTTGATCTGCCCCCCATACTCCAAGCAAAGCATCCTTCAGCAGAGAAGTAAGAAAAAAATCATTAAATCCACTAGAGACATAGCCATACAGATATCTAGGAAAGGACCTAGACATGTAACTCCTAGTTAGGCACCTAAATACCTTTGAGAACCTGGGTGTTAGAAAGATTAAGGGTGCTATAGAACACCCTAACATTAGTGTATTCTATAACAGACAATATTACCTGATGTTTTCAAATAATAAAATGGCACATCAATTAGAAACAGATTAGTGATCCACAATAAAATAATTACAGCAAAATCTTTCCCAATTAAACAGTAGTTAAGTTGACTTTAACTTAAGCCAGTACACTACAGGCTGTATCTGTATTAGATCAGTACATTTACTTTTAGCTTTTATTCCTGAAGATAAGCTCAATGCAACAATTTACAGTCACAGAATACAGTTGGCTTTCAGCCTGGAAAGAACCTGTCTTTAAAGAGTCCAAGACTTAAATTTAAAAAAATTATAATTCAAGTCCCAAACTGGGTGACTGTTTTAAAAATTAATAGTTTTAAAAATTAATAGTAAAAAGAAAAGCAATCAGTCTATTTGCCTTTTGACTCATGAGTCTATACAGTCACACATTTGTTCACAACTATGAAAGCTAGCAACTGACATCATTTAAATTAAACCTGAGACACTCATAATCACATTATTTTGAAACTTGGGCTTTAAGAAAAAACAACATCTATCATAAGACTAACAAGAATTATGCAACAACAACACTGTAACAGAACCCCAGTTGTTTTCTTTTGTAATCTATGTCCCCATATATTAGAGGAAAGAATATCGAAACATTATAGTTTAACCAAATAAATGTTACTAAGTATTAACCCTATGATGTAAGACCTGTCAAATACAGTTTCTGCTTCAGGTGCAGCTAATAGGTTGTTGGAGACTTTTCTGACCCTGTATTAGACAAATTGGACAAATGTGGAATAGTTGTAAGAATCTGAGGCCAAATTAATTTCAAAGCACTTGCATAGTGCAAATTCTAACACTTTTGGCCTGCTAAAGGCAAATCTGTTTGGTTTTGGCTTTCCACATTTTTACATAGATTGAGTCACATTTACAGTTTCCTTCCCTTTTTGAATCATGACCTACTGCAATGCAGGTATTCATTACTGAATTGAGAACATGTGTACACACTGTCGAACTATCATAGCACTAAGCCCTCTATGTATTCTCCCTCAAGAGAGGAGCCCTTGCACAGATGATGACGTGATTGGGCAAAAAGCAATCTCAGTGGGATGAAGCTGGAGGTCAGATCTGATCCATTATGTAGCTAGGCCTTCAAAATCCACTCAGAAACCACAGAAAAGTAGGACTGGAAAAGACCTCAGAAGGTCATCTAGTTCAAATCCCTGCTCCAGGAAGGATCATCCCTGACTAAACTATCCCATAGTGAGAAATTCAGGAAAGAGTTAGAAAAGAGTCCAATAGAGAGCAACAAAAATTATTAGAGGCCTGGGAAGCATGATTGATGAGCAAAGGCTATAACAATGCAGTCTCCTTTTAATACAGCCCAGTATATCATTGGCCTTTTTCTGTTTAAGCGACAAGAGCACAGGATTGGCTTATATTCAGCTTATGGTCCATTGTAGCCCTTAAGTCCTTTCCTGCAGTACTTCAGCCATCTAGTCATTCCCTAGTCTGTAGTTGTGCCTGTGATGGTCCTGTCCTAAGTGCAGTACTTTGTATTTATCTTTAGTATATATTCTTTGATTGATTTTGAACAATTTCTCAAGTTTATCAAGGTCATTCTGAATCCTGTGGAAGTAGAAGTAAATAGATGTTATCATTCTTATTTCCTATTCTACTTGCCTTTGTATGCCTCTCACTTTCACCTGTTCACCTTTTCTTCCTGCTCTTTCTAACTCCAGGACATCGTTCCCATGTTTTAGAAATCTTCTCTGTTTACTGCCACAAAACCCACTTTTTTCATCACTGGCACAGCTTCACAAAGCCTTGGACCTATGTGTCATACAATAAATTCCCCTTTGGTATTGCTTGTTTGAGTAGGAACATTATGGCACAGTTAGATTTAAAATTATAATAGTTTGTCTGTTTGCTCACCAATTAGTAACTATTAACCGATTTGTTCTATAAATAGATTTTAATCATATTTGTTTTCTGTTGATCACTGGATTGTTTTGTTTCATTGTATCCACCCTTTTATTTTAAACTGTTATATTTTTATCATCTATTAGTGCCGATTTTTTCTCATTTTCTTCCATTCTTTATTTTTTTCCATTTCTGATTTAATATTTTTCTCACCATAATTCTTAGACTCTCTCATATCCACTAAGTTATCACTAGTGCCAAATGAGCAGACCAAAAATGAATGAAAAGGGAGGTGTTCAGAAATAAAGGACAGAACTAATAATCCTTTCTAGTTGCCTTGATACTCTGCCATGGAAGGACCAAATCTCACCCATAGCATACGTATGCTCACTCACCTAATATTCTAAACTTTTCTGTAGCTGCTTCTTTCCGTCCAACAATCATAGGGAACATATAGCTGCAATATCTTGGTAAAATTCTATGCAATTAATGAGGCCATGGGAGTTTAATCATTGACTTAAGTGGCTTTAAGATTTCACATGAAGCATGTACCTTTGCAATTCACGCACATACTTCGGGCAAAAGGATATTCAATATTTTCAACCCAAAATTAATGAAATAATAATAACTTGCAGATTAAAAAAAACAGGCTGAAAGAAACTGCTCCAAGCAAGATTTCTGATTGTCAAATTTTACATCATTTATCTGTCCTAAGCATCCAATTACTGAATATCTGAACACCTCAGAGGGCACATCTACAAGACATTTACTGCACAATCAACTAATTAGCTGAGCAGTAAATGTCACACATCTTTATCTACACCCCTATTAGGCTGGAGTAAATTAATTTATTCTGCAGCAGGATAGTACTTGCAAATACAAGTACTATCCTGCTGCAGAGTTTTTTACTTCACAATAGTGTACATGTAGATGCTGCCCCAGCTGCAGCACAAAGGTGCTTTAGTGTGGGGGCTGCCTGCTGGCTAGCTCTGTGCTGAAGCACACCTGTGCCCCAGCTAGCCCCTCCACAGCATGTTGAACCAAGTGGAGCAGCCCTAGGCTGGCAGGTTGACCCCCTTGGGTACCCTGCGAGCTAGAGTTGCTCTAACCCAGCTCAATATGCTGTGGTCCCGGGTGTATGTGCTAACAATGTGCCTAGAGCAATAAATTCCACAACATTAAGCTCTGGAGTTTATTGCTTCGCATTAATATGTACATGTAGATGCACCCAGAATATCATCCTATTCTCTTCCAACCCCTTCCCTCCTGAATAAGGTAGTATCCCATTTTTACAGCTAAGGAATTCAAGCAGTTAGCAATTAAATCAAAATCACACAGGGAGTCTGTGGCAAGACAAGACATTTAAATTAAGTCTCACAAATTCCAGATTAGTACCCTAACCACTGGAGTATGCTGTTTTTAATTGATACACACATCCTATTCTGCTGTATTCTATTCTATTCAGATTCTTACAACACACTGAAGCAACAAATACAATTTCAAAGTTCACCAGGAAAAAATGATGTGTTGTGTCATTCTTGACAAGGCTATACAAGTAACAAGAGGGAGAACTTCAGTCATCTATTCCGCTTCTAATCCAAAAGTCAGTACTTGTCTAAATTTTCTTTCCTATGGCAATAAGGAGTGGTTTATGCAGAACTCTGATGTGCTTTATTTTAATTACACCAATTATAGAGAAAGGGCTTGTTACAAGTGGTACCTTATGACAGTAAGTCTGACATATATTAAGAACATTGATTATGAAGCATCTCATAAGTGATTATCCAGATCCCCAGAGTGGTCCTTTGTATTATTTTTTTAGCTGTTTCTACAGTAGCAGAAGCAAATCTTTATTTAATCTTTTACATAAGATACCACCCTGACAAGAAACAGGACATGTGCAAGTTGCGTCTTGAAAAGCATGTTGCTTTGTAAGTAAGGAACAGTACTTTACGCTGATGTATTCTAAGGTAGCTAAAAGCTGGAATGAATGCCTCAGTCAGAAGACAAGTGTGATGGATGGCAACATTTTTCAAATTATTAGTCATAACAGTCATTTATGAGTTGTTGAACACCAGCAAATGCAATGCTCTGTATAAAACAAAAACAGTCTTGCTGAGAGACAGAAACATAAGAACCTGAGTGCAGATTGATTTTTCAGTTCAGTAAAACTTGCAGCAATTCCAGTATGGCGATAGTAATATTGATTCAGCTTGTCATCATACTGATATGACACTTTAAAATCAATAGAAGCCAACTGAAATAGAGGGTCGTACTGTTTTAAATTTTTTTGTGCTAATTTACTTAACATCTGTGCAAAAACTGTGTAAACATGCCACATTATTGCATGCCTAAGATCCCCTTCTATAAAAAAAGGGTCAATATTTGCTTCTATTTTTATTTGGTCTGTTTGACTGCAAAATCTTTATGTTTGCCCATTATTTACTGCAATGGGACTTTAAGTTTTGGTAGGAATCTCTAAGCTCTACCCAAATAAAAACAGGAGCAAATGTTAACAAATAATAATAATGGGTATCATCTTAGCCCTGGAATGATTACCATATAAAATAATGTTATAGAAGCATAAGACTCACTGATTCAAAGGAATGAACCACTCCATATTTTTAAAATCAATCAATTTCTTGTCTTCTGTACATGTGAGAGTTTCATGGAAAGAATGGCCCATGGAAAGGATTAGAATTAGAACACTGATGATGCCTTGTGATCTAACTGGCTTTCCAAACAGTTACTGAACTGGAAAGAATGACTAGTGCACCCGACTTCCTACTTCTGAACAAGGTCCCTGAAAATCTGACAACAGGTTGCAATGAAACCCAACTGGATCAATATCTTGGATCCTTTCCAACTGGAGTTCTGGCAGGGACACAGAACAGACTTGTTTTCAGTTGCTCTGTTGGATATTCTGTTCTTGTCATGTGACAAGCTCATAGGTCCCCACTTATCCCATTGGATCTCTCTACTGCTTCCTAAATGTAATGCTTTCCCATCTTAGAGACATAATAGGTGTTAGCGTGAACTGGTCTTTCCATTGACAAGAACATTTGTAGTAAAACTAGATGGTCTCAACTCCTCTACTCAGGAGATCTCACACAGTAGTTGCCACATATTTCTATTCTCAGTTATCTGAAGCTACTACTGGCAATGTACATAAGCAACAAAGACTTGGATTCCAGGAATATAAAAATATTGCTTACCTCTACATCTTTACAATGCATAACATTCTGTTTCCCAGCAGTTTTAATACTAGGGGAGCATAGCACTTGGACGAAATCAGACAGGCATAGCTGACACTAGTGGGAAAAGGGAAGCATTTCAGAAACTACAAAGTTCTAGAATATCATTCTCTGTTGAGACTGACATAGCATCTGAGGACACATGGTGATGTTCTTCAGGATCCTTTACCACCCTGGGATATTTAGCTAGCCATAGCTATGAAAAGCCATCTTATTCCAAAATAATAAGGTAGGAAACTGCTCTCCACCCTACCAGATTACGCCTTGGCTATGGTGATCTGTTTGTTTGACTACTACAAAACACTTTTCCCGTCAATGGAAATAGAAATCTCTATTTTTGGAGAGCTATTACTGACCTGAGTAATACCAGTTACCCCTGTACTGTGTACTTGGTTCCCCACAAATAACATGTTAAAATCAAGTTCCTGCTTCAAAGCATCAAATAATTCCAGGCACGCCATAGTGATTGCTTTTCTCTTTGTCTCTCAAATTTGGAAACAAAGGGCTAGATCCTAATATTAAATCTAAGGTGCATTTATTTAGGCCAGGGGTAGGAAAAATATGACCTGTGGCCTACCAAGGGACTTCTCTGGCCTGTGGCAGGTTCCTCGGTCCTGCCGGGCCCAGGCATGGGAGGTAGTCCAGGCTGTGGTGCATGTGGCGGATCCTGCCACCCCTGGGCGTGCACCGGGACTGGAGTAGTGTGGTGGCTGGACTCCATTTCCCAGCAGCTCTGGAAGCAGTGGCCCCTTCCAGCTGCTGTTGCCAGTGTCACTACCACCACTGGACCTAGCTCTGCTGCCCAGGCACTCTGGCCCATCTGTTCTACCCCCATTGCCAGGGGCACCAGACAGACAGGAGTGTGAGTGGCATCTCCACAGATACTGGTCCAGGACTGCCAACGGCAGGGCACACTTGGCCATGCACATGGGATTGGGCCATGGGCAGGCGGGGAGTGGGACCGGTAGGCTGGGGCTAGGATTGCATGGTCGTGACAGTGCAGGACCATGTGAGGAATGGATTGTGGCTCTGCCCTGGCCCTATGTTGCTGCTGTCCTGTGATCCTGGCCCTGGTCCTCTCTGCTCATCACCCTCCTGGATGCTGTTCCCTGCCTGCCTGCAGCCCCATGCCATCCACCCAACCAACTATTCCCTGCCTGGGAGTCCTGGGCTGGTCTCTGTGGAGACCCCACCCACTTGCTCCATCCTGCAGCCCCAGACCACTTAGGTGAGCTGTTGTGGTGTTGTGGACCAGAGGGTGTTGGGGGAGGAGGGTGTTGACCCAGCTCGGTGCAGTAGGGGAGGGTGCTGGCCCACAACAGTTCACCAAACCTCCCTAAGTGACCCTGCAACCTAAATAATTGCCCACCTCTGTTTTAGGCATTGCCCATTTAAGCAACTTGCCCCAAGAAATAGATGCTAATCAATGGTGTTAGGTGCCTTGGATTTCTATACAGGGAACAGGGAAAGCCGGCTGCCTCTCAGGGCTGATTTAGACTGTCAAGTTGCTCAGCTAAGAGACACCTATAACTTCGTCATATGAACACTAGGAACAGGAGTGCAGCTGAGCTCCCACTCTTTCATGGAGCTTAGGTATCTGACTCAGGGCTGCAAGACAGGTGCTCCATTGTGTCAGGAATCCAGATTGCTCATCATGTTGGTGGCTACCTAAATCAGAATGACTAATGGAGGAAGATGGTTGAGGGGGAAGAGTGGGAAGAAAATGAGAGTCTATCCACCTTTTCCCCCAATAATTTAGTTGTTACATTACCTGCCAAAGTAGGAGACCAGGCTACTAGGCCCCAGTCAGACAGGGAGTGCAAACCCACATCTCTCACTTCACAGGAAATCACTTTAAGCACCAGACTATGGGCTGGACCAGCCCTCCTACTGAAGCTTGAACAGCCATATTGCACAGTTAATGGGAAAAGAAGAAAGAATAAGCAGGAAAGGACCTGACTAGTCTGATGAAGTGAGTTCTTGCCCATGAAAACCTATGCTATATATCCACTTCAGTCAGTCTCTAAGGTACAGATTTACTCTATCAAGTAAGTTGGGCATCCTCCTGTTGGGAAGGGGAATTGTGGGTTTTCGCCCACTTATTTAACCTAATATACCTCTTTGAAAGGAGCTGGGGACTTTGGTGGAATTTAGTCACTTCCCAGCACTGATTTAGATCTCAAGTGGCTTAAGCAGGAATTCAGTACCCGAGTGTCTGATCTGGTCAACTTGAGTACATGCAGTAGTCCAAGTCATTTCAGGTCAAAATAGAGGAACCAAATTAATTCAGGTGTCTAAGCAGTTTTGCAGCTATCAAGTTGAGTTGATCAGCATTGCTCTTTGTAACCTACATTCCATCTAAGACCCCTTTAGGCACATAAAACATTAATCTGGATTGGCCCTTATTTATGTTTCTCTGGGAAAAAATGGAACCATCAGCCAGAAGAGTGAGACCTGGGAGTACTTTAGGGTTATTTTACTTTTAGCAACTGCCCACAAGAGAAGTTAGAACAACCAATAATTGCATTCCCACAATAAATAAAATAAAGATAAACCCTACTGACAGAGGGGAACAGAGAGAGAAATAGAGAAGCTGCTATTTATACTTTTTAGAATCTGTGCAATGTTTATCCGCGCCCAAGATGAACATGGCACAAATACTTAGATTAGATTAGACTAGACAAGACTGATTTATATCAACTAGGCTAATTGTCAAAACACTGATTACCTAGTTAGATTTACAAGATTAACTCATTAAATAGGTCTGTATATCACTGCCAGAAAAATGAGAAACATTATTGTGTCCATATTTCTGAGTAGAATACAAAAATTATGGACAGCAGAGACTGAAATAGAACCCCATCACACCCAAAAACATTCAGCTAGCTCTCCTCCTTGTGCATTTCCTACCAGATAGAAAGGAAATTCTAATTCTAATTTAAAACTGGGCCAGTTAAATAGTCAAAGTTCCTTGAGGATCTGACTCTAGTGAGGTATAGTTTGGATCAGATCATGGCAAATGCCACAGAGAATTGGGATTGATATTTGGAGAAGGCAGTTTTAAAAGCTTCACCCAAACAGCTTAAATGGAAAGGTTTTCTTATCAGAGGGAATATTTTCCCCTAAAACTCAGGCTAGTCAAAGGACAATTTTATTATGAGACAAAGATTTTAGTAGCTGCACTAAGCTTATTAAACAAGGAAGTGTATCATGCAGATGCAAGTCCATCTTCAGGGGGCTAACCAGAGGAATTTGGGATTTTGCTATTGGCCAGATTAATTTGTTTTCAGCCTGACCTTTCAGGCTAAGTACAGGCATTCAAGTCCATGGCACAAGTGCTCTAACTTTCTAGCTTTACTCTAAGCACCTCCAATTAGGTCAGGGGGAAGCAGAATACACGTTAGTCCTTGTGGGGAGTGAGGACTTGGAGCCTGCCTGCATGGCCCGAGTGCAGCAGGTGGGGGAGCCTCTCACACACCTCCCAGCATGCCCCACAGACTACCCAGGGTGCTGACAACGCTCGAGTGGGGCTGAATGAGCCACCCCGACTGGCTGGTGGGGACATCATGGCTGCCCAACTGGACTGGATGCAGCAGCAGCTCCTCATGACCACAAGACATCAGCTGGGTGTCCTGCACATCCTCACCCAGTACACTCCAAGTTCACCAAGTGTGTGCGTGTGTATGACAGATGCCTGAATTCTGTGTATGCACGTGTGTGTGTGTTATGGAGATCTGGGTTCCATGTGTATGTGTGTGTGTTTGTGTTCCAGATACCTGCCTTCCCCACCCTCCCACCTGATATTGATGATCCCAGCCCTCTCACAGGGCAGGGCACTGGTGCTTCTGCCTGCCCCGTGGCTAAACAGGGAGCGTGGCCTGACAGGGGTAGCACTGGCATTCTCAGGGGGTGCATGTGCATGCCCTACGCATCGCCCCTGGCTGGGGGTGAGGGGAGGCTGGTGAGGGAAGAAGGAAGAGGGACAGTGCCCAGGTAGCCTGGGTTGTAGGCAGCAGTGCCCAGGATGCAGGGCCAGAGGAGCGCAGGGCTGGAGACCCATGGCCCAGTGCTAGGGTGGGGGCACTCGAAGCCCTCTGGCTCTACTCGTCTGGGAAGGGCTCCCAGTCTACATGAGTGAGTAGCTTCATGGATTCAGACAGCCTGCTGCTGTGTGGCCAGTTGAGGAGTGGGGCTACGAGCAAAAGCGGAAGTAGCTGCGGGAATTCCGGAAGCAGAGTGGCTGGTTTTATGGTAAGCAAGATCAGCTGCCAGGGGACGCCCCCCCAGTCACTGACCAGTGTCGGGGGCGGGGGGCGAGGGCAAGGCCCCCCTCCCTGACTCAAGGCACCAGACACCCATGCCCCCAGTGCACACACTGGGGTATGGGGGAAAGCAGTGTGAGGTGGAGACATGCCTTGTTTAATCAAATATGTAGAAGCTGCCAAACTTTGTGTGTTTATTAAATAAAAACTGTGCAATGTTACTGCTCCAAGACTTGGAACCTTCTTCTCAGTTAATAATAAAGAGACAGGAAAGACCCTGGCTGCCCCAGGCAGTTATGAGTGTGAGGTTGTGTGTTCAGGAGGTTGTGGGGGCAGGCGGGGAGGAGGGCAGCCACAGGGACTCTGTTTAACAAACACAAGACCTTGGGGCAACAGGGGGAATGCTAAGTGCAAAAACGGCTGCCCCTCAGTTTAATCAAGTGCGGTGCTGCCAAACTGTTCATATGAGTAATAAAGAAAAACTGTAGAACATTGCCCACTCTGAAACTCAGACCAGAGTGGCGGGGCAGGCTGCCTATCCTCACAAAAGCTGTGCCACTCCTGCACAGTGGGATCCATGCAGTGGCCTGGCTCTGTGGGATGGTAGACTGCCCTTCCCTTCTCTTTGTGATCCTGCTCCCTATACCTGGGACTGCCAGTGGCTGGAGGCAGCAAGTTGTCTTTGAAAGATGCACTGAATCAATGCCAGTGCTGGCATTGGGTCAGAGGCAACCTGATCCCCCTGCCTCTTCTGCATTTCTTCTCTTTGGATCAGGCCCCTCCAGACACCTTTCCAGCTCCTTAGACCACAGGTCATCAGCTCCCATATACCATACCTCCTATCCCTGGTTCCCCCCTGCCTACCACCATCTCCCAATCAATCCATGGTGTAGAGCACTCTCCCTTGGCCACCATCCAGCGGGACTCTCGAGCATGTCATCCACTGGAGAAGTCTTTGAAGTAGGGCTCGTTATGTCAGAGTGTGTGGGTGGCAGCCTGCCCTCCCCCACTCTGGCCCAGGAGGGCAACACTGTCCCTGTGGGAGGTGTTGCTGATGCCACTCAGGGATGTCATACAAGTGATTTTTGGCCCAGTGCATAAATTCTTTATTTTGGTGCTGGGACTCTCTCATCTTATCTCCATACCATTCAGCTACCTCAGAGAGCAGCTGACCATCTATAAACCTCATTTTCGGAACTTCACAATGTGTTCCTGAGCCTAGGAAAGTGACTTGATTGGTTCAGACTATACGCTAGGCAGTTCATTACAATATTATATAGAGAGATGGGCTTGAGGTACAGAATTTGGACCTGGATAGTCAGTTTAAAGTCTGAGAGAGTGGCCAGTTCAATGCTAAAAAAAATGGGTTCCATCTGAAAAATGTGGCTTCAAATCTTACGCTGGATCTGTAACAATGCCCAAAATTAGGTGGTTTGGATATGAATTTTGTGTGTCAGATATGTCTCATGCTATAGCATATTAATGTCTATACAAGGGGTCAGCAACCCCTGACACGCATACCAGAGTGTGGCAAAGGCCTTTTGCTTGGCATGCGCACCTGGGGGCAGATGGCAGGGGAGGTGCAAGAAGCCTGATCCTTGTTGTGTCAGCACAGTCCCAGCCCCTTTCCTGCTGTCTGTCCCAAGGTGCATGAGCATCCGCCACCAGCAATGAGCCAGGCTGGGGCTCCATGGACCTTGATGCAGCTGCTTGCAGCTTCCTGGCTGCCTGCCACAACTGGTTCGGGCTCCAAGCAGGCCTCTACCACCTGCCACGGAGTCTAGGTTGTTTGCAGCAGGTGGCAGGGAGGCTACAAGCAGTTGCACCAGGGGTCTATGGAGCTCTGGCAGGCAGCACGGAAGGGGCCAGGGCTGCCCTGCCACAACAAGGATCAGGCCCCTTGTGGCTCCCCCACCATCTGCCCCTGGCAAGCCAACATCTTACATGTCAGGGTTGCAGGTGTTTTTGGCACTCTACCCAAAAAAGTTGCCACCCCCTGATCTATACCGACTCCCTGGTTAAACCAAAGTAAACACTCCTTGGTAATTTGTGGGGAATAATAAATTACACTTACAAAATTATCTTGATCTGTCAAACAAGCAGACCTTCAGAATTAGACAAGGTGGCATGGCAATAACTATCATTGAAACTACAGAGTTACATCAATCTATACTATCTTATAGCATAAGACATTTCAGGAGTAAGGGGAAAGAACAGATCTGATAGAAAACAGAACTTGTTTCCAGGAAAGGGAAGAGTCATTTTGCAGGGAACTTTTATGCATTAATGGTTGCAGGATAGATATTATGTCTAGCTCTTTCCTGCTTCAAACAAATTTTACAAATATGTTGAAAACTCTTTTTCAATTAAAATATTAAATATTAAAATATAAAATATTAAATTAAAATAAAAATATTTCAATAAATATACAGCATTGTAAGTAGGTACACTATGGAACTTCGTTCCAGTGCGGAGCATATGACTTCTTGGACTTCTTCAGTACATTGTGAAAATTTACAGTGTAAGCCAAATAGAAACCATTAGAATTTTGAGACTTGGGAACCAACTCATACATTTTCCATGATTCCTTGCTATATCCCATAATTCTTGTCTCTGGCAGCCAGCATAAAGGAAACAGTGATCCATGACACAATGTTGATAATCACTAATGTAGAGAGGCTGGTGAACATATGTACG
This sequence comes from Crocodylus siamensis, assembly GCF_052110815.1. NCBI lineage: Eukaryota > Metazoa > Chordata > Crocodylia > Crocodylidae > Crocodylus > Crocodylus siamensis. Next base: position 151,229,365 of record NC_143396.1, on the reverse strand, counting down.
AGAACTCAGTCATAGATGGCTTTGCTTTGGAAGCCACTTACCATTATGCCAGGTATCTTTGGCAGATGAAATATGAGAAAGAGGAGGAGGGAGAATACTGAGCAGGTCTTTATGGACAACCAGATTCACATGGAGTGAATCTGTTTCTAGAAACAGGAAACAAGTGTCGAGTTGTGGAAAGACTGTATTGCAGACCTGGGATTACCAGTTGTAGCTGCAGAATTTTATTATGATGTCCATTTTCCTAGAGGCCAAAGCTGCTTTAGTGCATACCATCATGAAGGCCCCCTCATTTCAGGTATCCATCACAAGCTGGATGCTCAGTACTTCCAACTGCTCTTAATCATTAAATAACTGATTTGGTGTGGACAGGTTGACTGTTGAGGTACTTGGAAGTGGTGGAACAAGATATAATCTACAAATTGGACTGTATTAAGTATGGTTTAAACAGAGACTATGGAATCTTATCTCATTACCTGGATTATCTTTTGTGATTCCTCTCACAGCATACTACTCTGTCAAACTTCCCCCTCCTGGTTTCCTACCTATTGTATTCTAATCACTCACTCCATTTTATACTCTGCCCAATACTGTCCTTTGGCAGCATCTGATGAAGTGAACCCAGGTTCACAAAGCTTGTCCTCTCTACATAATGTCTTATTTATTAGTTTATAAAAGGTACATAGGTACCCTGCCTGTTGAGGTAGTTGTCAAGGTAATGTGCGATGCTTTAGTAGCTGTTGATTACATAGATATTAAACCTCAGTAATACATGGGGTGATATTTTCAACTTCAAGAAAAGTGCAGAGAGCAAAACCAAACACTGTACATTGTCTTTATGGATCTAAGCAAAGTATTTGACACTGTCAGCAGAGCAGGCCTATTTGCAGTCTTAGAAAAGCTAGAATGCTCACCAATCCTGTTAAGTTGTCTATGCTCCTTCCAAGACAACATAAAAGCAACTGTTCAGTCGGACGGGTCCACTTTGGAGAGCTTTGAGATGAAAAGCAGAGTGAAGCAAGAATGTGTTCTTGCCCCTACATTCTTTGAAGTCTTCTTTTTGGTACTCCTGAACTGTGTGTTTAAAGATATGGAAGGTGGAATGTACTTTCACACAAGATCAGATGGGAAACTTCAACCTGTTGTGGCTCAAGGCAAAGGCTAAAGTTAGAAAGGTGCTTATCAGGGAGCTTCTATCCACTGATGATGCTGCCGTTAAAACCCATGATGAAGACCTACTACAAGAACTCATGGATTGCCTTTCAAGAGCTTTTCAGGCACTTGCTCTCACTTTCAGCATAAAGAAAATTGTTGTCCTAGGACAGGGAGTTCCACAAGTTCCATCAGTCTCCCTTAATGAGAACCAGCTAGCAGTAGTCCAAAAATTCAGCTACTTAGGTTTTACAGTGACCACCAACCTCGCACTGGATGAAGAACTTTGTTTGCATCAGAAAGGCTGCCACCACCTCAGCAGACTAACTAAAAAAACATGGAACAACTCAAAGCCTACCATCAAGACCAAAATGCTAGTGTACAAAGCTTGCATACTCAGCACTCATGTATGGTGGCGAAACATGGACAACCTATGCACATCAAGACAAAAAATTAAACAGCTTCCACCTGTGCTGTTTACACTACATACTTGCATCAAGTGGCAAGATAAACTTACCAATGCAGAGGTTTTTCAAAGGGCAAATTTACCAAGTGTGACAGCCCTACTCAGACAGAGATGACTGTGCTGGCTAGGCCATCTGAGTAGATTGGAAGATGGATGTATACCCAAGGACATGCTATTCAGGGAATTAACAGAGGGAACAAGAACAACAGGATGCCCCAAGCTTTGCTATAAAGATGCATGTTAGTGAGATATGAAGGCATTTGGGATTGATCCTGGCTAACAGGAAACCTTGGCAAGTGATTGGAACAAGTGGCATCATTGTCTCCACCAGAACATTAAAGTCCATGACAGGAATTGGCTCCAACAGCTTGAAGAAAAAAAGAAAAGAGTCCGTAGGAAGCAAGCAGCTCCTAAACCTTCCAACCATAACACATACATTTGCAACCACTGCCACAGATCATGCAAATATCAGATTGAACTATTCAGTCACATGAGATATTGCAAACCATCTATGCCATAGGCTGCAAGTTCCACCGTCTCACAGATGAAAAGATGCCATAAAATAAAACCTTAGTGATATACCTATTAAAGCACTTGCATGCTTGAAGTTCCTGAGCCATAATGGGGCCTCTAAAGGGACCTATGTTCATGTTCTTTTCCTTCCATTTCAGACCTCAGAGATTACAAATTGAAAACGGTATTTCTTCACGGTGCAGTTAGGCCTGGTTGATCTCTTCAGCATGATCACCCACATTGACGTAGAGTTGGTCTGAAAAAAATTCAGGACATCAGGATTTTTCAAAGCTGGTAGATGGAAAATAGATGATTTTCTCTCTCCCTTTTCCTAGCAGACTCAGGTTTACCTCAGCTTCCCTGGCTTATGAGGCCTCTTACTAGATACCTAGATAGTAGAATGGGACTGTTTAACTATCCTCTGAACAGCTACATAATGTTACTCTTTGTATACATTTGGGAGATTGAAGAGGAAATGGTATTGCTATGGGAAAAGGACAAGGACAGAAGCTGCTAAGCAATATCTGCTCAAGTTGTACTTGCTGGCTGTGTTCTGTATGCCACCTGGGAGAGCAAGAGAAGACTCACAATGACAGGTGGGAAGCAGATGGGCAGAGATTTTCAGGACATTATAAGCAGCTGGAGAGTCTTCCTCTGCAAAATAGTGATTGCCAGGGGTACATAATTTGGGATACTTCATGATGCTGCTCCAAGGCAAGGGGCTGAAAGCATTGTGACAGCCTGTGTATATAGATTTATTATACAATTTTGAATATAATGTACTTACATAAGAGAAGTGAAAAGGGAAAATACATTTTACACATAAGAACACACATGGGCAACTGGTGCCGCCTTAGTTGGGGGAGGGGGGGCACACTTGCCCCACCCCATCAACCAGTCAGCAATGAAGGGGGGTTCCCCCCACGGCCTATCGTGAGCCGGCTGATCACTGCAGCCAGTCACTGCAGCCGCTTCCACTCCCTGGCCAGTGCTTGCAGGGGGGACACCAGCGGTCAAACCTGCCCCCCTGGCCATCGCCTAGGCGGTGAGCACGGTCAGTCAGGGGGTGCATGTGTATCCCCATGCACCCCCTACATGTCACCACTGAGAACACATTAAATACACTGCTTTATCATGCAGAAACCATGTATGTTATGTATAAAGGGAGACTCTTAAGTATGGGGAGTTTGCTCTTTTGTAATGGGGCTAAGGCAGCATGCGGGCTATGGTCAGAGGGGACACTGGAGAAAGTCAGCATGAGAGGGGACGTTTACAGTTGAGCTGACCAGCAGTACACTTTTGTATTCTTTAGGCTACAGTGTACTGCATCCCTCGCCCTTTCTGGTTGCTATGTTAGCATATAAGAAACACCATACTGGGTCAAACCCGTTGTCTAATGTAGTATCCTGTCTGACAGATCTTCAACCAGAAGAAGACATCTGACAGGGTGGAACATGGGTACCTCACAGGCATACTGAGGGCATTTGGCTTTGGTCCCTGCTTCATGCAGTTTCTCCAGGTGATATACGCCTCCTCAGAGTCCATGGTCAAGCTCAACTGGACACCAACAGAGCCCATCTCATTCAACGGGGGAATGCATCAAGGCTATCCGCTGTCAGGCCAGCTCTAAAGAGGATCCTGGCCAACACTCATGCATATTGGAGAACTCTTGAACTATGCCAGGCAGGGGAGGGCCAATCCCTGTGCTGGCCCAGGAAATGGAGCTGCCCATGCGGCACACGTCCTATTGCATACTCCAGGAAGTAAGAACTACTCTACTGCCCTCACTTACACTGATCAGATCCTGCATGACAGTAGTCACTACTTCCTGATATCCCCCAGCTTTCTGGATTAGCAGGCCCCACGACATTCCCCATCCTACCATCTCAGCAGGCTATGAACAGCCCATCACTGCCTACGAACTGCCCACCACCACCAGCTTCACAACTTGTGCTCTGCACACTACATGATCCCATCCTCATGTCCTGCCCTGACAACAAATAGCGGGACACCCCAGGCAAGGTTCCCCAGTAGACAAGTCTATATTCTACCCTGATCCCACAAGCCACTGGGGACCCGAGCTGGCAGCATCTCCATGGAGCCATTGTTACAGGTGTGCATCTAGCATGCTTTATGGACACCCCCGACATCTGCCCCCTTTTCCCAAAAGAGGGAGGCCGTGGTTTATGCCTACCTCAATTGTGTCAATTCTTCTGCCTCCTCCAGAACATCCTGCTGAGGTTGTGGCTGCAGTTCTCCTCACACCTTTTTTGTAATGCACTCCCCATCTGTGGCTTCATCAAAGGCTGGGACCTCCTAGTCAACCTCCTCCTGGCTGTAGCAAAGCTGGCTATCCGCAAGACCAGGAAGGAGGCTCTGGTCAGGGGGAACCCAGGCAAATGTGGGGATTGCCTCCTCCCAGTCACCTGTTCATGTCTCCAGGAAGGATTTCACTGATCAGCACCCATGGGCTCTCTCGACCCATTCAGGGGGCAGTGGGTGCTGACCAGTATGCTTTGCTTGGTGTCCCCATCTGGATTCCTTGTTTTGAACCTGTGACACTCACTCCTGCTCCTGTTTTCTTCTTATTTGTCCCAAGCAATCAGTTATTATATTCTCAGTGGCCACCCTTTTTAAGGAGGGCTTATAGATGTTCATGGTGGGCCTAGGCCCATGTTCACCAAATGCAACAAACAGGCCTAGAGGCAGAAATGGATGCTATACAGGGAGAGTATTGGACCAAATCTCTCTAGTTTGACCTATCCCTTATTCAGTACCCTCCCTGGCATCCACCATTTATTGGCTTAGAGATGCTAGAAGAAACATCTCCATCCATTCTCTTTGATAGATCATATATTGATCTATCAGCCATGCTGTGTATGCAGGTTGAGATTTGGGTTGGGGGGCTAAAAGACCAAAAGACTCCAAGCTCATATTCACCCAAAACAACACTAAATTAATTCCAGTAGAAATTTGCAGCATTTACGGATGCTTATTCATAATAAAGATTAATCTGACAAACAAGATACTTACTAGGTGAAGTTCTCTCTACAGGCTGGCAGGATGGATATTCTCAGGCTTAGGATGGATGCCCTTAGGAAGTCTTGGCTTTTGCTTTCCTTCTCAGATTTCTAGTCAGTGTCAGGGTCTGCTGTCTCAGCAGGGTATGCTGCATTTGTACATTTGGCACTGCCCTCTACAAAATGGAGTTCTGTGGCTGCCTTCCAGGAAAAAAAACAGCAAAAAAACCCCAAACCCTTGAGCAGCTGCTTGTCATAAGGGCAAACAAGCAGGAGTATTAATGGAAGTCCTGTTGCAAGCCTCAGATTTCTTACACACTTCTTTGAGCTCTCTGTTTTTATTTTATCTCAGGAAGACCCCTCTTGCTACCTGTTTAGCAATGCATTTGTAGAGCTGTTCATTTTGCAGACTATTGGAAAGGACTGCCTTGCACCTCACTTCTCCCCAGATTCTGAAGAGATGTAGGACCTCTGCACAGCTCCACTATAATAGCAGTACTTTGTTACTGAGTGAGTCAATCTACATGAGATGCTTACTGCAGTTGCTCAATTAGCTCTGCAGTGGGCATGTCTACTAATGCCACTGACTGTGCAGTTGGTACTGCGTAGTCATTTAGTACTGCCCAGTCCCCGTGATGCATGGGTCCTTTTCAACCCTACTGAACAGTAGTTTGTTGCTACTGCGCAGCAGCGGTGGCATCATAATTAGTGCCCACCAATGCTATGATGCTGTAGCAATGAGCTATGGTTACATAGCGTCTTGTGTAGATGTGCTGTCTACATGAGCAGTACTATTAGGTCAGAGTAAACTAATCAACTCTGTCATAACATAGTACTGCCCACCACAAGTTCTAATCTATGCTGGAGTTGTTTACTCCATGTAATGATGTTTACTACATGTAGATGATGATGACTAGGGCTGGCTGGTCCATGAGGGTACTACAGTGAGGGTCTGCCTGCCAGTTAGCTCCACACTATAGCACCCTTGTGCCCCAGCCAGCCCCTCCACAGCATGTTGAGCCAGGGGGAAGCAGCCTTAGGCTGGCAGGCTGACCAACCCCTAGGCCCCCTGCCAACATGCTGTGGTCCCAGCTACACATGTAAACATGGCACCCAGGAGCAAAAAAACTCCAGTGCAAAATGTGCCCGAGTTTATGATGTCACCTTAGTATCATGTGCAGATTAACGCAGTTCATAATCCTGGCTGTCATAGTCATACAGGCTTTTTAGGGCCTTGTGTTGTAACATTACTTTCACAAAAGACAGGAAGGACCAGAGCTGAAGTACCCACACTTAAAAGGCACTGTAGCAAAAGGGGTCAGTGGAACTCAGTCTCCAGGCATTTTCTTTCTCATTGCCTACTCTTAGAGAGGTTTATGTTATATAGGAACACATAATACATTTATAATCAATGTAACTGGTCTTCTACACTGATGTAAGCTATTCCAGGATAGACGTGCAATGAGCTGTCCCAGGATTACTGCAAGTAGTTTGAGCTGGCGGTATTAGGCGGGAGCAGGTAATAGCATGCTTGTCCTGAGCAAATGGCTACCCTGGAGTAGTCTGTGAATACACTGCACCAGTGGGCTCAACCTTCTGGCCCCTCAGGCACAGGGCCAGTTTGCAGGCTGGATGCTGTGGGAAGGATTGGTCTGCAGGCTGGATTTAACATGGGGTCAGCATGCTGATCTGGCTGTAGAGCAACCCTGCATGTTGGGCCAGTTCTGCATGCCAGATGGAACTGGAAGTCACAGCAATTGGCACTGCAACTGCTCCCACACTGCCAAACTTCTGGAGCCATGGGGAGCCCCATAGGCCTGATGACAGAGGCTGAGCACCACTCCACCTATACAAGTCACATAGATGTAGGGCAACCATATTGTGGATTCATTCTTTATCCAGCATAAGGATCAGTAAAAACATGTTCTGTGGTCTCTCTTTCTTAGATAACATTTTCTATCCTTATATAATATAGAGGAAGTATGAGGTACCATGTGACATTGTCTGTTTTTTTGTTATTATTGGCTCAGGTTGCATCTGTGTCAGTGATATATGGCACATATATAAGGTCCTGGGACAGTGATAATTAGAGAGGAGAAGAAAGGGAGAGGGAGCTGGATTATACAAAGAAAAGAGTAAGTAGCCTCAACCAGCAATTCCTCCATAAAGTCTGAATATTCTCAGTGTCTGAACAACATTTATAAACCAAAGACATTTAATAGAGAAAATTATAGGTTCAACCTAGGCTGAAGTCTTAGCATATACAGGACAGAGGTGCTTACTAGCACCCACCGTGGCAACCAAATGCTGAGAGAAGGCGGCATTCTCTCAAATGGTCAAATCCAACATTAGCCTGACTGAACCTTCAAAGCCTTCTAAAATCTGTCAGGCCCTTTTGTAGCTCCAGCTTCTAAGTTTAAAATTGGCATATGCTTCTGTCTTGCATTTAGAATATATCCCAAACCTGTAGTTTGATATCCCTTGCTACACCAGCCAGAATGGTTTATATGCATCTATCCCAGGAACATTTGTCATCTGTGACTATTTAAGTAAATGTTATAGCAAGAATTTTGGCATTGATTAGCTGAATTAAGTTTGTGAGCCTGTTCATTTGACCTCTGAAACTAAGTTGTTAACTCAAGGACAATGGACATTGTGGTATTACCTGTTTCCAGCATGAAATCAGTCAACCTGATAGCAATGATGACGTCACTCTTTCTGTTTTGATAAGTGGGTGGCCAAAGATCTCTGGAATCCCAAGCATTCCAACACCGTCGTAGGGAGAAGAGATGTGTGTTCTATTAATACACCCAGAACTTAGACTCCATAGGACACAGTGGCTTTTCTGCTGGGGTTTTGCTATTTAGATTCAGGACAATAAAAATAATGTGGTGGTTTTTATAGTCCTCCTATTATACACGCTTTTTTCTTTAAAATTTAATAACAAGTTACCAGTTTCTTTCTAGTCTTATTGAGGACTTATCCTAAGCTGGACTACTGTTTCATCTTCAAAAAATCCAGGAATATATATATGGATTTTTTGAAGAAGATGACTGACTACCATGCTCTGGGGGGCATGCTGAGGGAGATAGGGGCACAGGTGGTATTCTCTTCTGTCCTACCAGTGAGCAGACGTGGAAGACGACACGAGACCTGCATCAGAGAGACCAACTGGTGGCTTTGGAAATGGTGTCTCGAGGCAGCCTTTGGCTTCCTGGACAACGACCTGCACATCAGGATGAGACATGCTCGAGTGGGATGGGCTTCACCTTTTCCCCAAAGGTAAGTGTGTGTTCTCTTCTAGATTGGCGGATCTCCTCCAGTGGGCTTTAAACTAGGCTCGTCAGGGGAAGGGGAAGACACGGGTGAAGGAAGCCTTGGACCATTAAACCAAGCAGCACCCACAAGAACAGCCTAGCCTAGACTGACGACGAGCAGAACAAATACCTAGGTAAGCAACAGGGGCCAGGGCAGTACTGAGATTAGGGGGCCAGTGCACACATCTTCAGGAGGCCTCAAATGCCTCTACACAAATGTTCATAGTATGGGGAACAAACAGGAGGAGCTTACCTTCCTGCTAGCTGACACCAACCCAGACATAATGGGGCTCACAGAAATGTGGTGGGACCTAACGCATGACTGGGCGGTGAATATCAAGGGCTATAGGCTGTACAGAAGGGATAGGACAGGGAGGAAGCGTGGGGGTATGGCACTCTACATCAAGGAGGAATACACATCCTCAACAACTGCCCCAGGGCCAGAGGAGGGGCACACTAAAGTGCTCTGGGTTAGAATACAAGGAAGTTGAGGGCAAAGGGACTTAACGGTGGGGGTCTACTACAGGCCACCCAACCAAGGGGAAGAGCTAAACCGGGAATTCTTAAGTCTCCTCATGGAGGTAGGTCAAAAGATGTGGTCTTCATGGATGACCTGAACTTTCCAGACATCTGCTAGGAAGAGCAGTCAGCCAGGTCTGACCACTTACGTACATTCCTAGCCAAAATACAGGACCTACATCTAACCCAGGAGGTGCACAGCCCCACCAGGGGAGACGCCTTGTTGGATCTGGTCCTGGCCAGTGGGCAATGACCTGGTGAGGGGTCTGCAGGTGCTTGATCACCTGGGTGACAGTGATCATCGCCTGCTGGAATTCACCATCCAGTGCAAGGTGGCAAAGGCCTGCAGCAAGGCAGCTGCCCTGGACTTCAGGAGGGCGGACTTCAATGAGGTAAGGAGAATAGTCGGGGAGACACTGAGGTCTCGGAGGGGAGGGGAGTTGGGTGTCCAAGAAGAGTGGTAATTCCTTAAAGAGATGATCCTCCAAGCCCAAAGGGAGGTAATCCCAACATGGATCAAAGGGTGCAAGAGCATGCAAAAGCCCTCTTGGCTCACCAAAAGCATATGGGAATGTCTCCTAGCTAAAAGGGGGACGTATGCCCAATGGAAGGGAGGGGCCATCACCAGGGCGGGCTATACCTCTGTTGCTTGGGACTGTAGGGGAGTGATCAGGAAGACCAAGACGGAGATGTAACTGGGACTAGCTACCTGGATCAAGGACAAGTCCTTTTTTTAAATACATAGGGGGTAAAAAGAAGGTATTGGGTAATGGGGGGCCTCTGCAAGACTCGCTAGGAAATCTGGTCATCACATGAGACAACAAAGCTAACCTATTTAACAATTTCTTTGCTTCCATTTTCCTGAGCAGGGACTGGATCAGCCCCCCCACCGGGACCCCCGCAGGCCCCAGGGGGAGGTGCACCCAGGCCTAGGGTCAGTGAGGATCTAGTCAGGGAATTTCTGGACTGGTTGTATTTAAATCAGCTGGTCCTGATGATCTCCACCCCAGAGTGCTGAGGGAATTAGCTGAGGTCATTGCAGGACCCCTGGCACAGCTTTAAGAGCACTCGTGGTGCTCTGGTGTGGTGCCAAAGTGGAAAAGGGCCAATGTGATTCCCATTTTCAAAAAAGGGAGGAAGGAGGACCCAGGCAACTATAGGCCAGTTAGTTTTACCTTGATCCTGGCGCATGTCCGCAAGTGGCCAGCGGGGGAGGTTATACTTAGGGGCAACCAACACGGGTTCATTAGAGGCAGGTCTTGTCAGACCAACTTGGTGGCCTTTTATGACCAGGTCACAAAATCCTTAGATGCAGGTGTAGCAGTGGATGTAGTCTTTCTGGACTTTAGGAAGGCCTTTGACACTGTCTCTCACCCCATTCTCATTAAAAAACTAGGGGACTGTGGTGTCGACACCTACACAGTCAAATGGGTCTCTAACTGGCTGGAGGGCCACACCCAGAGAGTGGTGGTGGATGGGTCATTTTCGACCTGGAGGGATATGGGCAGTGGGGTCCCCCAGGGCTCGTTCCTCGGGCCAGCACTGTTCAACAACTTCATCAGTGACTTGGATGAGGGGGTAAAAAGTACCCTGTTCAAATTCGCAGATGACACTAAGATGTGGGGGGATATGAGGACGCTAGAAGGGAGGAATAGGCTGCAATCAGACCTGGACAGATTACAAAGATGGGCAGATGAGAACAGGATGGGTTTCAGCACTGACAAGTGCAAGGTGATGAACCTAGGGAGGAAGAACCAGCAGCATACCTACTGGCTGGGAAACTCCCTTCTCATCAGCGCAGAGGCAGAAAAGGATCTTGGAGTCATTATTGATGCCAAAATGAACATGGGTCAACAGTGTGGGGACGCAGTCAGGAAGGCCAACCGTACCACAGATGCAGCTCAAGCAGGTGATCCTCCCCCTCTAGGTGACACTGGTCAGGCTGCAGTTGGAGTACTGCATTCAGTTCTGGGCGCTGCACTTCAGGAGGGATGTGGACAACATGGAGATGGTCCAGAGGAGGGCCACTCGCATGATCAGGGGGCAGCAGGGAAGGCCTTATGAGGAGAGGCTGTGGGACCTGAACCTGTTCAGCCTCCACAAGAGAAGGCTGAGGGGGGATCTAGTGGCCTGTTATAAACTAGAGGGGACCAGCAGGCACTGGGGGAGTCCCTGTTCCCCCAAGCACTACCAGGAGTGACTAGAAATAACGGTCACAAGCTGGCAGAGGGTAGATTCAGACTAGACATGAGGAGGCGCTACTTCACGGTCAGGGCAGCTAGGATCTGGAACCAACTTCCAAGAGCAGCGGTGCTGGCTTCTACCCTGTGGGTCTTTAAAAGGAGGTTAGATGAACACCTTGCCAGGGTTGTTTGACCCCAGTACTCTTTCCTGCCAAGGCAGGGGGGCAAACTTGATGATCTGCTCAGGTCCCTTCCGACCCTACCAACTATGAAACAATAGATTTCATAGATTTCATAGACATTAGGGCTGGAGGGGACCTTGGGAGATCATCGAGTCCAGCCCCCTGCCCAAAGGGCAGGAAGTCAGCTGGGGTCATAGGATCCCAGCAAGATAAGCATCCAATAGTCCAGCTTAGGATAAGTCCTCAATAAGACCAGAAAGAAACTGGTAACTTATTAAATTTTAAAGAAAAAGCAAAAGCATATATACTAGGAGGACTATAAAATATATATATGCTTGTCAAAATTCCTCTGCTTTTCTGGTCTGCTGAATGGAGATAGCTTAAATCTACAACCGGTTACCTGAATTTCAGCACTGGCGCCAGGTTAGAGAGAAGTTTGCAAAATAAAAAAACTTAACTAAAGGTGTTTTAAAAAACTAATAATCCCACCCATTTTTGCCACATTGCATTTTATACAGAAGTGACTCCAAATTAGGATAATTTAATTTTGAACACTTGCCAATCCTAAATGTTGGGGGTTTCTATGTGTAGAAACTAGAATTGAGTAATTTCAAAGTTCTGAATTTACAAAAACTGCCTGCAAATCAATGCAGCTTTGAAAGCTTGTCGAAGCCTATCCCAGCCACGCAGTTGGTCCAATAAGCGTCCTTGCCTCTCACAGATACTTATGCCTTTCTGTGAGCAAGACTTGGGAAAGCTGTAGCACTGCCTGCAACAGGCCCTTGAGGCAGGAGGAGGTACTGGTTTATTTTCTTCCAGTGACTCCCTCCAGTGGACACAGATGTAATTTTCATGGGCTCTCAAGTACATCATATCTAGCCTTTCTGTGCTAGAAGGAATCTCCCAGGAAGACAGACATGAGAACAAAACCCTAGGGGAGAGTAAACTTGAATTTTCCTTTTACTTTATGCTATAACTTTAGGTACATTAGTTTACTGAAGAGACTTTGGCAGCAGCTGGAGGTTGTTGGGGTTTATGGGTTGCTCCAGCAGGGAGAAGCTTCAGGACACTGACCCACCAGCCTTTAGCTGCCTTATACTACTAGAGAGGAACTTAGGATCTTGTTCATGGAACAATAGATAAAGTATTTCTCTCTCTCTCTCTCTCCTTGTCACAGTATGTGTTATATCACAAACAATGCTATATTTAGTCTTTCAATACTTCTGTAATATATAAACGTATAAATAGGACATTCTGTAAAATGGTGCAAGTCAACACCACACTACCCCTTGAGCTTATTGAATCTCCCATGTGTTGGTATAGTACCTTGCAAAATGTATCACAAATCTGAAAACCTGCCCATCTTGAGTATTAGCCAAGACCTGGATGTAGAACTCGCCTTCTCCAGCTCATTATCTGTTTTTCTTATTCCCAAACAGCAAGTCTTACAGGCTTTCCTATGAGTGCAGCTGCAACATAAGGGAAAGCTGAAATGAAATTAATGACTTGGTCTTTGTGGACCAGACAGTGGACCCACTTCAAGAGGGTGTAGACATGGACAGAATGTTAAAACTTAATGTTAACATTAAGAGGTACTTCTGTCACATGCAGCTGTCTGAATGGACATAAAACCAAACAAATTATTAACATACATTAAGTACACCTCCATGAAAACATTACCTCTGACAGGTTTTTTTTGTTTTGTTTTTTACAGCAGTGATCTGAGTTTTCTCATTAAATTAATAAAATAAGTCAACATTACTTATCTATTATATTAACAGTGCCTTTGGGGACATCTACATTTTGCAAACAGAAGCAAGGCATTGGCCAATGGTTATAAACAAACAGAAGAAAACTGTTATTTGATGTTTAGTAAAAATCTGTCATTTCTTAATTTCAGGGTTTAAAAAAAAATCATTGAGAATTACTGGTTGGAAAAAATAGCAAACACACAGAAAAATATTTTCCATTAGTCATTTTAATTTTATTTTGGAAAAAAAAAAGTTTCCAACAAGTCCCAGCTATTTGCAAGGAAAAATAAGTGAGATGATTCATTTTCATTTCAGGCAATTCAGAACTTGACTGAAGAGAACAAGACAATTTGTACTGAAGCTTTAACAGTTTTCTAGCCCCAGGGACTGTACTTGAAAAGGCTCATGAGGCAAATAAATAGTTCTTATCCATCCAAAAGAAAGGAAGAAGTAGATGTTGAGTGATGGCAGGAAACTCACATTTCATGTCCATGACAAATTTACACTACATTGCTTTATTCCTGTCATGTAATAAGGTGCAACAACTCAAAAAGGAGTGTAAAGAATACAAATAACAAAAAAGAATGATTAAAGAAAGTATCAGCAAGAAGCCACAAAAATCTTTTTCTACTGAAATTAAAGACTGATGTTCAGTTATTAAGATCACTAGAGGAAATACTCTCAACTTGCTAAGCATTTATATAGCTCCCATTACCATAGTATCTAAGAAGTGCCCTGGAATGCGAATTTGGGATTCTGGCTGAGATCATGAAGTTGTTTCCTTAGAAGCTGCTGTAACACGATATACTGCATCAGGAATGCCCCCCATCTTTATGTAAATGTACAGTCTACTCTGGGCTGTCTGGATTGTGTCACACCTTTGCTAAATCATGGACATAGCCACTGCTGCAATGAAGCATGGGAAATTGCTGGTCTAATGGCAGAGGGTTTAAATATGTCTATCAAAACTGTGGTGGTACTGTGTAAGGCAGAATAGCAAATTTAGGACCTGCATTTAGAGAGGGAGGGCAGGAGAATGATAGTGACCTAGGCAAATACATGCCTTTTAGTTTGATCAATATAGTATTCAGAGCTTTCAAAAAAAAATTGAAGGAAAGAATGATAAAATACATGGAGGAAAATGGAATAAAATGCAGTATGTGCTTCTCAAAACTAATATTGCATCAGATCAATCTGACGTATTTGATAACTGATATTCTAGATAAAGGAAATGCAGGCGATCTCATCTCTCTGAATTCAGTAAAGCATTTTTATGGTGTTAGGAATTTATCACTTAAACTGGAAAGGGGATTAGTAGAAGAGTTATAACAAACTGGATAAAAGGATAGAAGTTGTGGTTGTATTAAAATTGGAATTTTTAGGCTGGTGGGAGATTATTAATGGAGTTTTTCAAGGATTGGTTTTAGTTAATATAACCTGTGTACAAAAAGTGTGCTAATGAAATGATCACACAAATTTGGGAGGCACTCTCACTACAGAGGAGGAATGGAACAGAATAGAGAAATAGGATGATCTTCAGGTTGGAAAGAATAGAAATGGGATGGATTTCAGTAGTATGAAGTGCAAGGTCGTGCATTAAGGAACAACAGTAAAAATTTCCACTGTGCTAGTGCTCATGAGCTGGATAAAACAGAGGATTAGAAATATTGGAGTGAATTAGTCAATGATAGAATGATAGTCAATGATATCATAGCCTCTAATATGATCTGGCTGTGAAAAAAGAAAAACAATCCTAGGATGCATCAGACAGAGGATTTCTAGTACAGATAGACAACTATTAACAGTATTGTACAGCAAGCTGCTGATGCTTCTTCTGTAATAATAGATTCATAGGTGTTAGAGTTGGAAGGGACCTCAATAGATCACTGAGTCTGACCCCCCTGCATAGGCAGGAAAGAGTGCTGGGTTCAGACGACACTAGCCAGATGTCTATCTAACCTCCTCTTGAAGACCCCCAGGTAGGGGAGAGCACCACCTCCCTTGGGAGCCCATTCCAGATTTTGGCCACTCTAACTGTGAATAAGTTCTTCCTAATGTCCAGTCTAAATCTGCTTTCTGCTAGCTTATTGTCATTATTCCTTGTGACCCCCAGGGGCGCCTTGGTGAGCAGAGCCTCACCAATTCCCTTCTGCACCCCCAGGATGAATTTATAGGTAGCCACAAGGTCGCCTCTCAACCTTCTCTTGCGGAGGCTGAAGAGGTCCAGGTGCCCTAGTCTCTCCTCATAGGGCTTGGCCTGCAAGCCCTTAACCATATGAGTGGCCCTCCTCTGGACCCTCTCTAGGTTATCCACATCCCTCTTGAAGTGTGGTGCTCAAAACTGGATGCAGTATTCCAACTGCGGTCTGACCAATGCCCAATAGAGGGGAAGTATCACCTCCTTGGTTCCATTTGTCACGCATCTGCTGATGCATGATAAAGTGCGGTTAGCTTTGCTGATGACTTTGTCACACTGATGACTCATGTTCATCTTGGAGTTCACTAGGATTCCAAGATCTGTTTCTGCTTCCATGCTACTGAGCAGGTCATTTCCTCGGCAGTAGGTGTGCTGGACATTTTTCCTCCCTAGGTGCAGCACTTTGCATTTCTTCTTTTTAAATTGCATTCTATTGTTTTCTGCTCATATGTCCAACCTGTCCAGGTCTGCCTGTAGTTGTTCCCTGCCCTCTGGTGTGTCCACTTCTCCCCACAGTTTTGTATCATCTGCAGGCTTGGACACAGTACATTTTACTCCCTCGTCCAAGTCACTGATGAAGACATTGAAGAGTATCGGTCCAAGGACCGAGCGCTGCGGGACCCCACTGCCCGCATCCTTCCAGGTTGATACCGACGTGCCCACCTCTACTCTTTGGGTACGACCCTCTAGCCAATTTGCCACCCACTGGACTGTGTAATCATCCAAGTCACAGCCTCTTAATTTGTTCACCAGTATGGGGTGGAATACCGTATTGAAAGCCTTCCTGAAGTCTAATTAAATGATAGCCACCCCTACGCCTGCATCAAGGTGTTTTGTAACCTGGTCATAAAAAGAGACTAGATTAGTCAGGCATGATCTACCTACTACGAAACTGTGCTGGTTTCCCCTCAGCATAATCTTTCCTGCTGGGCTCTCACATATATGAGCCTTAATAATCTTTTCAAAGACTTTGCCAAGAATAGAGGTGAGACTGACTGGCTTATAGTTGCCAGGATCCTCCTTCCTCCCCTTGTATAATATAGGCCTGGTTACTTGTGGTCAGGAAAGATAAGTTCAGGATAGAACAGGGGCAAAGAAAGACTACTAAGATAAAAGGGGATAGGGAAGGACTATTTTAGGAGATGTGACTTAAAGAACTTGGCTTGTTCAGGCTAGCAAATTGAAGACTGAGGAGGAACATGATTTCTTTCTATAAAATACAAGTGGGTTATAGCATCAAAGAAGAAAAAGAACTATTTAAACTAAAGGATAACGTTGGCACAAAAACATGAATAAATTTAGGCTGGAAATTAAGAGATTTCCTATGAGAGAACTTTGATTCTAGAACATACTCCCAGTGGGAGTCATATATTCCTAAAACAAAAAACCCTAACTAGTTTTCAGATGGTGCTTGATCAGCTTATAGAAGGGTACACATAGGGTGGTTGCCTGTCATAGGCAATGCATAGGGGAAGGGGACGTACCTCCCCACCCCGAGATTGGCCGCCACTGAAGCTGCCACTGGCTCCTGTGGGTGGTCACTGCTTGCATCTGCCCCACCTTGCCACTGATGTGGCCAGCAGTGCATGCGGGTGGTCCCCACTCGCCACCCTGCCCTGCCACAGACACTGCGGGCAGTGGCTGCAGGTGGTCCTCACTCACCGCCATGGTGCCACCCCAGTCATGGGAGGCAAAAGTTGTTCATATTGCCCATGACAGCAATGAACTGGGCTTCTTGTTCCTTTCAGTTCTGTGTCCATATGATAATTGATTAGGTGAGGCTAAGGTTAGAACATGCACATTTACAGGAAGCAAAGACACCAGGATGTTGATGCAAACATTTAGTATGTTTGAGGGAGGAGAGAGAGACAGAAACACAGTGGGCATTGGGCACAGTAGGGGAAAGAAACGGACAAGTCTTTGTAACTGCCTTGGTGAAGCTGATGAACCAACCAAAGTAAAAAAAAATTAAAATAAAGCTTATCTGCCTGCTTCCTGAACACAGATTCCTTCCACCCCCAAAAGGAATAAACTAGAGTGAAGGAATTTGCATTCTGAATGCCTGTTGCCCTTCAAATGATTAGTACTCTCTTCTGCTTTGTCTGAACAAAGTGCTGGTGTACTCAGAGACCGTGCAAAGCCAATCTGCATGAGTGTCTTTTTGCTTATGCACAAACACGATACCCAAAAGGCTAAACAGGAGGCTAGAAAGGTCACACCACATAGGTGGCATTCTGGGCTGTGATGCCCTAAACAGAAGTGGTGTGACTAAAACAGCTCTTGGGGAAAGACAGCTGGGCTATGGGTTCCAACTTTCAAAGTAGTGCTAGACAGAGGATTTTCTCCGTGGCAATGGCTAAGTGAAGACATTCAAAAAGCCTGAGGTAAAACCAGTTCAATCTACCCAGGTTTCTCCAAGCTGCATTGACTGAATTGGGAGTGAACAGAACACATGTTTAACTACTGCGGGGGCGGCAGAGAATGGGACACATGTAGACCTAGGCCAAAAGGCAGGGGGAGCTCTTGCATGCCTCCCAGTGAGGGCTCTTTATGCAGCCCCCTGCTCCCCCCCCCGCAGCAGCTCTGTCAGCAATGGGGGACACTCTCCTAGCTGTGCTTGCTTGGGTGAGAAGGTGGACAGGGCTGGGCTGAGAGGTTGAGGGGGCCTCTGCTCTCCCACCCCCTGATGCTGCTCAGCTCAGATGACAGTCCAAATGGCTTTCACCCTGCTTCTCCCTGCTGGTGTCAGCCTAGCTGGACAGGATGTGGAGCTGGGGCATTCCTCAGCTCTGCTTGCTTGAGTCTCTTCCCCACCCTCTGTCCAACTTGGTTGACATGGGCAGGCAGGAGTCAGGGCTGAAAGCTGCACCAGTCCTCACTCACCACCATGCTGCTCAGGACTGGGGGTGGGAGAGTTGGGGAGTGGAAGCCCTTGTCCTGTGGATCCAGGCCCAGAGTCCTTAGGCCTGAGCAAGCACAGCTGGGGCGGCGGGGGCGGGACACACACACTCTGCTTCCCCTCATCCCATCACTGCCCAGCTCAACTGACAGTCAGTACTTCTAAGCCCTGATCCTGCCCGCCCATGTCATCTGAGCTGGGCAGGAGGCAGATGGCAAAAGATGGGAAGAGTGCAGGTTTCCTGTACCTGATCTTGCTCAGGTCTGAGGTTTCAAAACATTTTGAGTGCCCTCGTTTCAAAGCCTTTTGTTTCAATTTTGCTGTTTCGAGCTTGAAACAGCTTTGAAACAAAACAACTGGTGAAATTTTGCACAGCCCTAATAAACCATAAACTATTCTACTAATTATCAGTAGTGATAGCTATAGCACCTGTCAGCACCATCTATCAGGATACAGACAAAGTTTTGTTTGGAACAGTGGTTACTTCCACAAATGCCCTGGAATTGTTTTACATTGTGCTGTGTATTCTATTTGTTTTGCAAACTTTAGTATATTAAATATAGGCTTTAGCTTAATGCATAAATATTTCAGATATTTTGAACAAACTATTAGATGATGACTCTTTCATGCAGATCTGGAGTATCAATTTCACTAACCAGAGACTAGACAAAAAGATGTGTCAATGCAGACCTGACCTTTCTTAGCATTAAACTAAGCTTTGTGGGCTGAAAATATAGATAATCTCTGACTAAAGGGACAGGGATACAGTGAAACAATGAGTACTAAAAAGTGGCATTACATCAGATAGATAAACTTTCTGGATCAGCTAACATTTATAAGCAGGCATGGAGTTGAGCAGTACCCTTTTGCAAATGCTTTGATGGGGTCACCACAGGCTATTTTATTTGATTATCTGCTTGGTTTAGCAAGGATTTGTCAGCTAGGAAAGAATTTGTAGAACAAGTGGCACACCCTGTTTGTACAAGCTCAAGTTTTTGATACAATTCTATTTATATAGCAGGAACAAAATCTGACCCCAAGTTGATCTGAAACATGGGTGATTGGTGCCTCCTACATCTGGGGGGGGCACCTGCAGAAGCCAGCGTAGGCGTCAGGGACGGGGCTGGTGAACACGTGCAGAAACCGCTGGCAGCAGGAATGACTCTGTTGGGGGAGTCGGGTACGTGCCCCCATTCCAGTCATCCGATCTGAGAGAGGGGTAAGTAGAAAGCCCGATTTCATAAATCATCTGGCATTCTAGTGCCAAGTGAAAGTAAATGATGCCCCACTTAAAGCAGTTCTATTTTTCTCCCACTTGGCACTCCTGAAATGACTAGACAAGAGGTAGGCATATGCCAAATCAGCATAAAATTCAGTTACATAAGGCTAGCAAGGAAGTGAAGGGAATTATTAATAGTATTAATAGGATGCAGATGGCTGTATTACTCAGATGATGGTCAAGTCAAGGTTGAGACAGTGACTTACATCCTTTAGCAAAGAATTGGTTATGCGCTTTAGGAACAAAAGCTTCTAGGTGCCACAACTATCAGCATGCTAGCATCTGCCAGAATGCCATGCTCAAAAAATATACACATATTGTTCTTATAGCAGAAACCTAAAACAAAGTAAATTGATGTTAAGATGTTATGTGAATTGAACAAGAAGGGAGTCACTTGGCTGACACCTAGTTTCAGATTTTGTCATCTCAAGTGGGGACAGAAAACATGTTTACAGCAGGAAAAGTAACCACCAACGTAAACCAATAAATGCAGATAATTTCACCTCATCTGCTGTAGAGCTATATATCAGGGGAGAACATCAGGGGCTAAGTGAACAACTACACAAAGTGCTCCGGGGAAAACCAGGAGCAACAGTCATAAACTTCTAGAAGGTTTCAGATTGGATATAAGGAAAAGCTTCTTCATGGTTCATGTGATCAGATTCTGGAATAGACTCCCAGCGGGGGTGGTGCAGGCACCTACCCTGGAGATCTTTAGAAGGAGGTTGGATGCACACCTTGCTGGGGCTATTTGACCTCAGCAGTCTTTCCTACCCAGAGCAGGGGGGCTGGACCCGATGATTTCACAAGGTCCCTTCCAGCCCTAATCTTCTGTGAATAACTCAGAGTGAAAACTATTATTGTGGCTTAGGTTCTCTCTGTAAATTCATCCCATTTTGTGGTAAATGTTGGCTAATTTCCTGATTCCCAGTATCATTTGAGTGGTTAGGTGCAGTACAACCTACCTAGTATATGAAGCTTCCCTGGGATGGCTGGACATCTGACTGTACCTAATTTCAGTGCAATCAGTATATGAAACAAATGTAAATTATACTGAAGGATGTGATCATTTGTCCATGCTCCAATGGCTGTTCCTCACAACTTCCCCAGTCTTGGTAGTTAGCAGCCCTATTGAATAGGCAGGATGGAAGTACAAAATAGAACACGAAGGGAGAGTATACACAAGACGTTTACTGAGGAGCTGACTAATTAGGTCTGGAGCAAATGTCTCAGTGTCTGCATGTGCACTATTAGGGTGCACAAAACTAAAACTCCGCAGCAGGGTATTACTTGTATTTATAAATATTACCCTGCTGTGGAGTTTTTTTCATGTGCAGCAGTGCATGTGTAGATGCTGACTTGGCTGGCTGGGGCACAAGGTGCTCCAGTGCAGGGGCTGCTTGCTGGCTAGCCCGCAGTGAAGCTCCCTCATATTCCAAACCAGCCCCTCTCCAGCACACTGGCCCACTGCCAGCTAGGCCTGCTTCAGCTGGGCTCCCCATGCTGCACTTAAATCAACTGCAGAGCTTATTGCTCCAGAGTTAATTGCTCCCAGGTGCACATTCAAACAGTGTGCCTGGGAGCAGAATAAACTCCAGATTTTTTATGTGCACTAATTGCACATGTAGATATGCCCAAAGTTTAGTTTTCTGTAGCTGTTTCAAATAAAAGGACCATCAACTGTTTCACAGGCAAAGGCTTTCCATCTGTGTGCATACAAAAAGAACTACAAATAAACTATTATCCCAATATGTCAGCAGCAACTGAGAGGACATAGAGAAACTGGTAGAACATGTAAGACTTGATGCTTAGGAAATAGGAGCTGATTGTTTTACTAGAGGGAAGGCCAGAAACAGGATAGGTCTTGAGATAAGATTTGCAAGGCAAAGGAAATGGCTTCAGATGACAGAAATAGTGTGGGTGAGAAAGAAAGACTGTGGATACAGAAGGAAGAGGTACTGAAAAGCCAAGCATTCAAAGAGCATATCAGATAAGGCAGAGAGGGGCAAAAAAAAAAGTGGTCAGTGAACTTCTGGGTGATCTTGAAGAAATGGGGTCCAGCCTTATTCCACCTAATGTCAATGGGAGTTTTGACATGAATTTCAATGGGACAAGGATCAGGACTAAAGAAGAGTTTCTGAAAGAGATAAGATGTAGCCAGCAACTTCAGAGGATATAGGTAAAGCATTATTTCCAGGAGTGGGTAGAGGTACGGGTCACCTTATTTTGAGCAAACTGAAGTTTGGAGTGTTAGAGATAGAGGAAGGAACTAACTTTTTGAAGATCAGAAGAGATAAAGATGCTGACATAGGGCGTATCTAATGTTTACATGCATGTGGAAACCTGAATTTAAATACAGGTTTGGGGGGCAAGAGATAGCTCAAAACCAAGCCCACTACATAGATTCATGCTAGTATTTGAGATAAGAATCAAAAGGTGAAATATCAACAAAAAAAGGATTCCAAAATGGGACAAACAAACATCAGTTATCAGCAGGGATACAGGTTTTCCGTTTCCCATGGAAAATGGACAGAAACGTGGATCTCCCCCTTTACATGAGGAAAGTGCGGCTGACTAGCCCGCAGTGAAGCTCCCTCATGTTCCAAACCAGTGAATAAGTCCGTTTCTTATTTTAATGGAGAAACCACCAGACTTCGCAGTTCTGCAAAGAGCTCTCTGTAGGCTGACAGAGTTCCAGCCTACAAGGAGCTGGGGGGGAGGGGGATCAGGCAGGGAGTGCCATATGTATATAGACATGGCCTTGAAGCAGCCTGGAAAGCAGCTCCTGCAGGTAAGTCTGTCCATGTGGAAGTAGATTGAGGCCCATATAGGGAGGGAGTTGCACAGGGCTGGGACTGCTGTGCAGCATGTGGAGCTTGAGGTCCAGGGCTGCAATACACAGCTGCAGGGGCCTGGAGAGGAGTGGAACGTGGCTGCAGACAGCTTGTCTGAAAAGCAGGACTAGCTCCCTACTGCTGTGCACACATCCCAGGATCAAGGGGGACCCATGCCCCCCCCAGATCCGTGCATGGGGACAGAGTGGACTGCCTGCTGCAGGCTTGGGTTCCTGTCCTGCTATCCTCCTACGGGACTTCTGCAGCACAGAGGGTGCTGCGGGGCACAGTGGGGCTGTGCAGGGAAGCTCATTGCCATTGTGAGCTCCGTACTGCCCTAGTCAGGTGGCCCCTACACTCATGGCAGCAGTGGGGGTGGCAGCACGGGGTTGTGCCCTTCGCTGCTTTCGCATACACAGGGGATGCATCACCAGGGGAGCAAGGAGTTTGCAGTGGCAATGAGCTTTGCATGTGGCCCTGGCACTGCAGGGAACATCGGGTTGAACCCACTGGACTGTGGAGGCCCCAGAGCAAGGCAGCAGGGCAGGAGCCCATGCCTGCCCCTGCCCCACACACAGATCAGGGGGAATGGTTTCCCCAGCCCTCCCAGGATTGTGCATAGCAGTGGGGAGCCAGCCTGTGTGCCCCCCCTGCCTCACCTGAGCCTGCAGCAGGCAGCCAGCCAGCCATTTCCTGAGAGCACAATATGGTAATGATTTGCCTGCCTGAGACTTGGGTACTCATTAGTAGGGATCCTGATTTTCTGTTTGAAAAAACAGAAATTCTTGGATAAAAAGCCTGAAATCTGTGATTAAAATGAAAAGACACATACCCACACCAACTGAACACAATGTTTTATTGATATATTTACAATTTAAGGAATTTGGAAGCCTACCAGTGCCTCAATCATGATAATAAAGTCAAGTCCAAGTACCTATATGTTTTGGTGTTTGATTTTGGATTTATCATCATCAAAAAAAATATCAGAGCTCCCCCTGCCCCCTTCACTCACCAGGATGTAAGTCCATGCCCCTCAATCTCAAGCCAAAGCCCCCAGCTCTGCTGGTGCCCCTCATTTCCCACCTACAGCCCCGCACCCCTGTGGGTACCTCTCACTCCCCACCCACAGCCCCCCACAGCTCTGCCAGTGCCCATCATTCCCTACCCACAGCCATAGCTCCTCAGCACAGCTGGTGCCCCTCATTCCCCAGCCACAGCCCCCCCTGGCTCCCCCAGCCCTGCTGGAGGGGGTCCCCAACTGCCAGGGCTACAGGGCTGTGGACTCAAGTCCACAGTCCCCCTGCTCCCGCAGCAGTGTCTGAGCCCTTGCTGCTGCCTGTGGGAGGTGGTGGCTGCTGCTGCGGTGGTGTGGAGTGCAGAGCCCAGCTCCCCCTCCTCCATGGGTGGCAAAGCTCATGGGGGAAGTGGGGGGTGGACTGCCTGCTGCAGGCTCAGGCTCCCCACCTTGCTGCCCTCCCCCTGAGGCCTCCACAGCCCAGTGGGCAGGACCTGGCATGGCAGGGTAGAGTGGGGCTGGGCAGAGAATCTGGTTGTCACTGCTGGGAGCTCTGTACAATCACAGCGAGGCACCCTCTGCCCGCCTAACAGCAGTGAGGGACACAGCTCTGTGCCACCACCCCTGCTGCTGCCAGGCAAGCAGGGGCGCATAGCCAGGGCAGTGCGGGGCTTGTAGCTGCAAGGAGCTTTCCTACCTGGCCCTGCTCTGCCCTGCTGCACCAGGTCCCACCTTCTCCCCAGGGCCCCTGCAGCCCAGAAGGCAGTAGGGCAGGAAACCTGAGCCTGCAGTGGGCAGCCCACCCCAATCCTGTGCACAAATCTTTTTTTATATGTCTGCCGTAATTAAGCTCTGATCTGAGTTATCACTGTATGATAATTCCTTCACCAAACTTCTACTGAAAGGCTTTCCCAGCCCCAAAAATCAGTCTGCTCCAAGGGTGGTGCCCAGCAGCCATGGAAAACAAAGTCAGATAGCATAATTACTTACTAGACTAAATTCATATCGCAACTTACTGATGGGATTGCTAAATAAATTGCATCTACATGTGAAATTAATGCAAATCAATAAATTCTGGTGCATACCATGCTGGAGTTTATTGCTCCCAGGTGCAGCATTGACACACATACCCAAGACTACAGTATGTTGAGCCAGGGTGGCACTGTCCTGCCTGGCAGGGGAGCTGGGGAAGGTGGGCATCAGCCTGCCAGCCTGGACCTGCTTCCCCTGGCTTAATGTGCTCAATGTGTTGAGGAGCTGTTGAGCCTGTGGCATGAAGGCAGCCCCCACACTGTGGCATCTCTGTGCTCCAGCCAGCCCCATCACCATCTACATGTGTACTGTGGCCGAGTAAAGTACATCACCTCAGGATAATACCCGTGTCTGGCAGTACTATCCTGTGGTAGATTAACTTAACTTACTCTGGTCTAGTAGTGCCACCCACGTAAACAACAACATTTTACTGTAGAGCTGATTAGCCTACTCCGCAGTATGTGGTCTCATGTAGGTGCACTCAGAGAGCTATAAATAGACTAGAGCCCGAGATATGCCTAGAGGATCTATGCCAGTCTGGAGGTTGGGGCTGTTCTAACCCAGCATCTATGTTCTTATGGGATGTGGGACAGTAAAAAGTGTTGTGAACCCAAGTTAGGACTAGACTTGGTGGATGCCATGTCACGGAACTCTTTGGCACTTCTGCAGCTGATGCCTGCAAGACCCTAATTTAGGAGGCAAGGAGCCCTTAGTGATTTTAATCCCCAAACAAACAGATGAGGCTTCTCCACTACTAACCTCGCAGTCCGACTACTTAAAAAAAAAAAAATTGTTACTGACCAGAGTGAGGTTTCATTTGCTAGGGTACTGAACAAATAGTTTTATTTACTGTAAAATAAAAGTGTGCATGCACAAGCAGCTGGGAGTGGAACTGGAAAAGCAAAGAAATTGGAACTTCACCCTTGTACTCCTAGCACAGTGCTGAGAGCACTATAGCCAGGGCTGGACACAGGCATGGGCAAACCAGGCAGCTGCCCAGGACCTGGACAGAGAGGGGGCCTAAAATGGTCATTTTTATTATCATCACCATCATCTCCTTTGGTGAAGTATTGGGTCCCCCTAAGTTTCCCCAGGGCTGCCAGGAGTTTAGGTACAGTGCTGACTGTAGCCCTTGCTCAGTCCAGAAAAAAAGGACTTCTTTAGACTAGGACCAACAGCAGAGTTTCTCCTGAGCTAACATCTTTTGCTTTTCTTGATTTAGAAGAGAACAAGAAGAGTCAATGAAGTTGAAGATACAACAGTGCTTGACTGATGAGAAGTTCAAGTCTCTTCACAAGTTCTCAGAACAGCACCAGCCTCCGATGCAGAATTGTTTAGGTTGGGAATCTTGTACCTGCTTCCTTTCTTCTACTGGAAAAAAATATGCCTTCCTGAAGATGCCCTGCCCATCTAGCATGTAGAAAGAAAGAAAATATTTTGCTTCCCTCCCCTATGCCTTAATCTCAGACAAGCAAGCTACCTACTTGTCAGTCACTTTGGGATGTGGCTGGAGTACATGGTCGCTTGCTGTGTAATTAAGCCACAAGCAAGATCTATAGGCACTTCAAGCTAAACCCCTCTGGGACTGAATGGCTGGTTGCAGAGGTGGACCTGTGGTCGAGGGGCGGGGGAGGGAAGGGGTTACAGTGGTGTAGTTGTACCCCCCCCCCTTTGGATTCCTGTTTCACCCAAATTTTAAAACCAACTGCCTGGGAGGGGTAGCAGCATACATACATTTATTCAGGCAGCACTGAGTTGAGTCAACCAGCTTCATGGTTCATTATAGTCTACGAATGCCTGCTGATAGCGCTTCATTCAATAGGTGTTAATGACCCCAATGGTTTTGATGCTCCACTATTCAAACTACCCTTTCTTGTGAATTTTTGCCATCTGTTAGCCATTCCTGGTAATGTGTCTCTTATATCACAGCCCTGCAGACTCTTTTTAGCTCTAGCTAGAAACTTTAAAACAGAGGTATATTTAATATTAAACTCAGGTGTAGAAATGACTGCCTGGGAAATACTTGAAGCACTGTCAAGACTCTCAAGAAGACTACATTTTGTTCTTACTAATTTGAATAAGAGCTGTACTTTTTACTTTAATGACTACAGGACTAATGAAACGGTCTTTTTTGATTTAGACCATTTTTGCCTAGTTGTGTGTGTGTTAACTTTATATATAATCTAGAAAATTAGCAAACATTCCAATAAAACTAAATTTGTTTTTCCTCTGACTTTGTTTTGCTTGAATCTTGATATTAGTAAAGCTTCTAGTTTCTCTTTAAACTAAATAAAGATGTGTCATGCTTTTTCAAAATCCTGATCCACCCATGGCTGGGTAGTTCCAACTTGATAACTCCTTGTAGGGTTCCACATATACCCTGCATCCATCTCATCAACTAATCTAGTCTTTTTTGAGGATCGCTTTCTAGTTAGGAGCTAGAAGAGTTGCAGATTCACCATGAATTACTCAAGTCTTGACATCTGCCAGAAAAGCTATGTTGCAGAAGCCTTTGCAGTTTGTTGTCAAAGCAAGTTACAGATGCCGAGGCAGTGATCTCAAGTAAGCCTATCCTTTGCAGTAGGCCAAAAAGCTACATATAGCTACCTACTCTTTGGAACCAATCCATCAAGTAGAAGTGCTGAGTTAGGAGCTTCATCGCAGTAAGAGATACAATGCCTGTTAGTTCCCAAGTGCCTGTGTTTTGATAACACACATTACGTTGCAGACCCAGTGATTTCAGAAAGGACTGTTATTTGATAACAACAAAGCAGAGCTGTTCAACAGAGGTGCAGGTAAACCACAAATCCATGAAGGGTTTGCAGAGCAATTGTAGAAAGTCATTTGCCAGCACTTCCATTTTTGTGGTCTGGAAATGGCATGTTACTTGCTGCAACTCCTTGAGACTAGAGCATTTATTAGAGACATACCTATAATGTAAGATTTCTTTTCTTTTCTGCTTTGCTTATAGAGATCTCCAGTGAATAAAGTAGCCATGTCCTCCGATAAGCCTGTCAGGGAGGACAGAACCTAAGTAGGGGGAGCACATGGGGGGAGAAAGAGACCTTCCTGTTTTTCTTCTATTAGACCTGGGGGATTGAGGAGGAGCCCCCAGTCTTTGGGATCTCCTGTCTCAATGCTTTAAGGGCTCACTCATCCAAAGCTTCTGCATCCCCACCTACAGCAGTTCTGCCTCAGCATGCCATGAAGCCAAACATGTCTCATGGAGTCATTCCAGTGCCAATGCTTCAGTTACTGGTCTGCTTGTCAGTCCCTTCTAGCACACAGCCCAGATGCCGCTGCAAACCACATATATTCCTGTTCATCTCTCTGTACCCCAGATCCCTCCTCGTATTCCTTCCAACCCTATAATAGCAGGCAAGCCCTGAACACAGGGACAATTCCTGATTTTTCAGAGATGCAATACCACAAAAGGTAGGGATTGTGAAGAGGGGAGAAAGAACAACCTGACAGCAAAAAGGAAGAGCGGGGTAGGGGTGGAGAGCAAGGAGGTCAAGGGAAAAAAAGAAAGAAAGGGGAAGCGGTGGGACATGGTAGGGAAATTACCCCTTACAAATATAATTTTCATAAAAAAAAAACCCATGCAAAACTCCAAATATATTTTTTCTTTCCTTGGAATAGACTTTTAAAAATAAAAATAAACTATGCATTTAAAACAAGCATAATCCTGACATGATTTTTACTGGACAACTTGAACTCTTCACTAGACTGTCTGAGACAGGGATTTTAGAAAGTTTTCCTGGCTGTCTAATAAAAATGAATCAAGATCATGGTAAACTATTTTAACAGAGAAGTCTGTTCATTGCATTCTACAATTTAGAACCATGCTGAAAAAACCTCACTGGTGACATCTAGTGTTTTGCCAAGTTACAGCACGACTTATAACATTAAGTTTTACAGTAGTTTGTATACTTGGGGCTCAAGCTGTGTACCTAAAGGACGACATAGATAATTTGATAATCTTCCTCTGACCCTGCCCCCCCAATTCCAAATTCCTGGGTACAAGCTACAACAAGCCTTAGACATCCTTAGCATGAATCACAAGAAGTTACCCCTCTTATCCTTCCTGATGCCTCAGAACTACTGAAATGCAGTAAGTATAGATAATTCACTTTCCTCCCTAAAATGCCAAATTTATCTGGGAGCTGTCAGAGGAGAAGCCTTAGTGTAGTGATTCTCAGTGTTTCTACTCTCAATGCACCTCTTGTCCCTCAAGACACCCCTTGGAAAATGCAAGCTCTTAGTTTTCACTGGTTTTTTTACTCCAGAAAAAATAGACAGGGCAATTCTTCTGTTGCAAACAAACCCTCAGGGACTCCACAACTGGTTCCAGGATGTTTTTGCACCATGCATTCCTATTAGAAGCCTCTGGGTTTATCTTGTGAATCATATGTAGGTGTTTGCACATGTAAATAATAGTGCTGCAGGGCACTACTTGAAATTAGCACCTGTTAAAGGCTCTCACAGCACACCAGGGCCTACTGCACCCTGGTGGGGAATCACTGCTTTTGTGCTAAGTGTTTGAGTCCCAAACACTTGGCATTCCTCCACAATAGGATTTTTTTTTTCTTTGGGCGCTTTCACAGATGTCGCACATAGTTCAGAGCAGATTTAAGGATTTATCCCATGATTTCCAGAGCTATGACCTATAGTTTTTCTTGGCATGTTAGTCCTCTGTGCAGTAACATGAAGCAGCTTAAAGATTCCTTTGTTGCTATTTAGGACAGGTTGATCTTTTCAGTTTTCTTCCTCTGAGATAATAGTACCTATTTTTCAAGAAGAGTGATAATAGAACAAATAAGAGGTACCTTTTATGTACATACTTAGTAAACTTCAGACACATCCATAATGCATGCAAAACCAATAATTCCTAAGCTTTAAATGAAAGGGAAAACATGTGAGGTGCATATTATCTCCATTTTACACATAAGAAAAAAAAAATTCAGCCATGGAGAAGTGAACTGATTTGTCCAAGACTGCTGAAGAGTTGCTTGCATACAAAAGTAACAGAACACAGGGGTCCAGACTCTCAGCTCTGGAGAGTTAAGAGTGTGCTTTTTCAGTATGACATTTTTAAGGCACACTGCTTTGCCTTCATCCTCTGACACAATAAACAAATTATTTATATATGCTAACTCTCTTATTGAAGAGAGAGGGTATGTATGCAAGAGAATGATGTGAATAAGATACTTTGTTATTAAGTGTGTTACTTAACAACATTGCTAAGATAATGTTAGAGCCAACAAGCTGTAAGTCAAGGTACCTGGCTTGTATTTCCACCTTGGCCACTGAACCATTGTTTGGAGTGGTGCAAGTAATGCTCTGATCAACATTTACACACCTCCAAAACTTCACTCAAACACTTAAGAAGTGCTGAAAACTAAAGAGCCCCACTGAAGCCAAGGGAGTTACAAGTACAGTCTTTGGGCACTCATCTTTGAAAGTATGAAGCTTTGTGGTTCACTGTTTTCATACATGAACTGGTAATTAAAAAATAAAGTACTGTCACCAGAGAAGTCCTACAAATTACATTAATTAATGTTGAGTAATGCATGGTGAGACTCTGGCATGAAAGGCACTGGAAGTACAGAGAATTACCACCAGCAACGATCAGCAAAAGAGACAGACTTGTGATTGTGGCTATATAATGAACAGAAACCAGCACCTTAACTCCAGTTGCCAATTTGAAAAAAAAAAAAAACAGCCAAAATTAGTTTAGTGATTATTTCTAGCAACAGGTAGACAGAAGGCCTTTTCTAGGCTGTTTGACAGTGGGAAAATAATGCAATATAAATATTTAATCAGACTGCAGTATTAAAATAAACAGCTCTAGAAATGTATTTAAATACCTCTTTTATAATCAGAGGCAAAGAGAACAACTGAAAAACTAGATACAGGCCCTTACTGTAAGAATTCCAGAGATTCTTGTTCAAAGTTAAGGACTAGATTCTATAGTTTTGTTTGTTTTGCTTTTTTTTTGGGGGGGGGGGTGTGTGAGAGGGTGGAAACTGATCCAAAGAAGAAAACCAGTATTATTTCATAGCTATTGTATCCTCTCAGGTTTTTTGGGAGAAAGATGAAGAGTGAAATGAAGCACAAGTTTCTCAACTATATTTCTCAAGATACCCATCCAAACACACAGCAGAAAAAGAGGACTAAGAATAGCATAACATGCACTTAATACAGAAAGTGTCCAGAGCAGCATATGGCATCTTACTAAGTTACAAATACTGGATGACATCCACCAGAAAAATAAATAAAATTAAGGACAAAAATTCTATTGAAAACCTTTGTAGAGTGCAGGATGAGCATGAGGACGCTAATCCAGAAGGAGGAACAATGGGCTTTGTTCCTCTTTTACCCCCCTCCCTCCCCCTGCACTCCTTACCCATACATGCAGAATTAGACCCTTATTTTATGCTGATGCTAACTTCCCTGCCCTTGCATGTCACCCATTTAATTTGACCCAAACCTACAGACCTCTGTGTTTGGTGCAGATTAGTCCACACAAAATGTAGATGCAGAGTTTATGGCAGATATATCTATGGAGATACTGCAATAGAAGCACATACTGACACAGCCTCAGCCAGTCTGTTGAATCCTTACAAGTGCCTATTTCTGGGAAAGATTGTGGTTATTTCTCTCTCATCACCACTCCACACCCACAAGTGAACAGGCAATTGGGTATTTACAGCTTAGCCCTGTCACTGGGTTGGCAGTTCGGTTGATTTAAAGTGCAGTTCCATTACGAAAAGTGATTGTAAGTGTGACACTACAGGGCTTTGTTTATTGTGTCTTGATGACTTCCAGATCAAGAGTGCTTACTTTACAAGTATGCAGATAAATTGTTCTAAGCATTATCCCTGCTAACTTAGTCTGGTATCTGAACCAAGGCAGGCATGGTGCTTTCTTACTTGCACATCATCACCAGTAATTAATATTCTGTAGGTCACATTCTGTGCTCATTTACACCTGTGGAGCACCATAGTAATTTCTGATTGTGGAAGCATAATGAAGAGTCATCTTTAAGATAAGGGATACACAACCCTGTATTGTAAACTCAGTTATATAAATCTGTTGACATTGAATGAGTAGAAGCCAGCCACAAGTACTAACTACATATGCAAAATAGGAGGAAGAATAGTTCAATGGTTAGATGCTAGCAAGTGGTTATGTCCATACAGTACCGAGCAGCAATGCTCTCAGGCACCTTATGGTATTCAAGGCAAGCTGTCTCCTAAACTAGAAGTAGCAAACAAAATGGAGAGAGTCCAGTGGAGGGCAGTGAAAATGGTTAAGGGGCTGGAGCACATGTGAGGAGATGCTGAGTGAACTGGGCTTATTGAGTCTGAAAAGAGAAGACTATGGGGGGATTTAATAACAGCCTTTAATTACCTGAAGGGTTGTTTTAAAAGAGGATGGTGCTAGACTGTTCTCCGTGGTGGCAGATGACAGAACAAGGAGCAATGGTCTCAAGTTCCAGCAAGGGAAGTTTAGACTTGATATTAGGAAGAACTCTCTCACTAGGAGGGTAGTAAAACACTGGAACAGGTTACCCAGAGGGGCTGGGGACTCTGCATCCTTGGAGGTTAAGACCTGGCTAGACAAAGCCTTGGCTGGGATGATCTAATTGGTGCTAGTTTTGCTTTGAACAGGGGGTTGGACTAAATGACCTCCTAAGGCCTCTTCCAACCCTAATTTTCTATTATTTCCCTGTAGTCATCTTCCAGGAGGCACTGGGGAAAGGCTACTTAGCACTGCTCCAAGATGACCAGTCTGTCTATATAGACATACCTATGCTGCTTCCAATTTAAAAGGCAGCCTGCCCAGAAAAGCACAGCATTCTTGAGGGTGCTGCCACTGGGCACAGTATGTTTATCATTAGGCATAGCCTAAGACTTCAAAGACCAGGATTCAATTTCTTGATCTACCACTGCCTGAGTGCATCACCCTGGGTATTTTCTTTGTAGATAAATCCCCAGAAGGGACTTGTATGTCATCATGCCAAGCAGAATTCAGAGCCCAAAAGGTACTAAACCTCCCTATATAGTGTGGGCTGAGATTTAGGCATCTCAAAAGGGGAAAGTGTCCTACACAAGGCTATAGGTATTCTCCAACTCACCTGCTGATGCTGGTCTATTCTGCATACAGTAACTTAATATACATGGACCACAGGGAGAGGGAACAAGCAGGACTGAAGCCAGTGGTATCCACCTGAAGGTGGAAAGAGAATTAAGTTCAAGTCCATACTTCAAGGATATTAAAGAATGTTTGGATGAAATTCTTAAAACATCTCCCACAAACTAACTGAATGTATAAAGAGATGATCTCCCACAGCCCTTGAGTCACTGAACAAAAGTGCTGTTACATACATGTGGCCTGATCCTATTGGCATGCTCTGAACACATCTGCCCAATCAAGCTCTTTAGGGGACATATGCAGGAGAAAGTCTGGTTTGTAAGCGAGACAGGCAGAAGTAGAGGCATGTGTGGACTTTTGTTGCCTTTGAAGTTAGGGGACAGCTGAATAGAGGCTCTGAGGATTGCACTTTCGGATTTAGGAGCCAAAATCTTGACTACGTCTTTTTGTAGGTTTAACCCTTAGTGTCTTTGTACCCATGTTCTCCATCCATCAAGTGGCACTAACAGTACTTCCTTACTTCACAGTAGGTGTTAAAGATTGCAGCACGTTCACATATGTGATGATGAGCACCATAGATAGCGATGCAGTTCCCAAAGCAAGCTGATACGATGACTGAATGTACTGCACAATTTTTAGAGGCACATGTCAGAGTAGAGTAAACTTCTAACAACACACCAATCGCAGAGGAAGAATCAGTTCAAACAGTTCCCTAGTCTTCACTTGTTCACTTGGGGGGCGGGGGGAAGGAAGGGGCTGTATTTAAGCAACCCCTCATCTTGCTTAGCCCTCAGCCTTTCACCTAGGTAGCAGCATTGTTAGTCGAGTTGTTTGTTTTCCTTTGCCACCTATGCTAGGAGTACTGTCTTTGATTACTGTTGAAATGATTCATTGGAATATTACTTGGCCTGTGTTTTTACTAGTCCGACACTCTGTTCAGCTCAGTTGCTGGACAGCTGTCCTCAGATGGCAGAAAAGCTCTTGCAGTCATTTGTCATGGTATGACAATGCAGATAGTGGACAAAAAGAAGTGCTGCTGTTGCAACCTTGGCCTGTTATCTTCTCAGTATAAGGATATATATTCTTCCTCCTATCTATCTATTGAGAGAGAGAGAGAGAGATTTGGGACAATTTTAATTGACCTTATTTCTTCGTTTAAATTATGTTTTTAGGTCTGCCTCATTTATCCTTTTTGAAAAAGCTTTTGTATGCTTCAGGTACTTCTGTTTCCTTAACAATAGTCTCACTCCCCTAGCTACTTGCACTGAACCAGATTCAGCTTGCACAGCAACATAAATCACCAACAGCTCCACTGACTTCCATGGATTGGAGCCAGTATTAGATAAAGCAAAAATCAGGCTAATTTTCTCTCCATTAATCAGCTCCATGTGTTCCCCATTTTGTTTCCTATTAGTCAAACAGACATTTTATAGCTATGCTGCTGGAATAGGAGAACCCAGTGCTGTAATAAATTACAGAGAAGGAACAAGTAATTTATTTCATTCATTATAGTTGTTTGACACCAGCAGGATTTTAAGGCTGCATCTCCATTCTGTTTATGCATGCTACTAGAATCAAGACCATATGACACTGAAGTAGTGCCCAGAAAAAAAAAAAAATTACACACTAAAGGGAAAAAAATTTCAGATAAAGTCATTGAAAAAAAACTTTGATTTTTCATACGAACTGTATGATAAGTGCTGTTTTCCATGAACTGTTTTGTAAGTTTTATAGAGTGTGCTTTTCTCTTTTTTCCCCCCATTTATATTTTTCCCATTTAGTAAGACAAAATGAAGCCTGTCAAGGGATGCCCCCACCCCCTATTTTTTAAAATGTTTCCCCATTTCCTTTCTGTGAGTTTTGAAAATTAGGAAGTGTTTTGAAAAAGGTAGAGTCTGGCAAAAGAAAAGATCTCTTCTTTTACCCATTCCCTTCCATCAGTCCTAGATATAATTAAGACATAATCTGTGACCTTAAGTAGAAAAATTAAATATACAAATTTCAAAATTTGGTATTAAAAAAGCTTCCAAAAATAGAAAGCTTGTTTTTACTTTCATGTATCAGCTCTACTTTTGTTGTTGTTAAAATGGCCTTTTCAGCTTTCTAAAAAGTTAGCCTCCTGAGTAGAGGTGATAAATTTTGACCTCTAGTTCTTTCAACTCTCCATACTGAGGAAACAGACTGGGTACTCAGATATTCTTACTCATCAATTAATTAAAAGAAGCTTTTTGTATTTCTAAGAAAAGATTACAATGTTTTTTACATAAGGGTTAATTGTGTTCACAATTCATAATGAAAAAAAAATTAGTCCCACTGATGCAAATGTTTAGTGTTCAAGACAATATTTTGGTTTCAACCTCCCTTGCTTCTGCCTTGCTGTATTAGAGCTAAATCTCTTCTGAAGTTGGCCCTGTCGAGATTACAGTAAGGAGGGCCATTCTTTTATTTCTAAAATACTCATTTTCTTTCCAACTTACACATTTCTTCTGTCCATCTCTTTCAGCAAGATTAATGATAAGTTACAGCATGTACTAGATAGAGGCACTGAAAAAGATTAATAGGAAAGCATATGGCCATTATTAATAGCTACATTTCTCATGCCTCATGTTCTAGTGTTCATTCCCTTACTATATCTTATCCATTTTGTCTGGAGCTTGGACAGATCTGGACATCTCATTCATCAGGACTCATAGAATGTTCTGTCCTTATACTCAAGAAAATTCTTGGTAATGAAGAAAATGGATGAGTACTGCTAAAACAAAACAAAACCCAACAACCCCTCACCCCAAACTTATTTATCCTCTTTTCTTCTCTTTCACATTTTCTTCCACACCTCCCTCAGCCCTTTGCTTAATCTCAGAATCTCTTCTACCTTACACCTGGTTAGAACCAGAAAAAGGTGATGAGGACAACTGTTCAGTAGGTATGAAGCAGAGTAGGACAGTCAAGTGACGGCTAAAAAATGATCTTGCTCTATGGCACACCTTATAATGGCTGACTTGGAAATGCAGACTCTCTAGCACAGAGCCTTTAAAACCTTCACAGAATCTTCACTAATTTGTCTTTGTTTTTTAGATTTCATGGCAATAGTCTCCCAACCCCTATCAATCAAATTTGCAAGAACAGTAAAGCCATTTTAGTTCCTCCTAGTCATTTATTTCAAATAGTACCATTATCATCATAAATATAGATGCATGGGTTACAGGAGGCCTTCAAATCAGTCTCCAGTTTTGAGATCATTAATAGTTCCCAGTTAGTAGCATTACTTTCTCTGGAGGTAGAGTTGAGCCCATCACATTTGGACATCTCAAAGTGAAGAGGAATAGCCATGCAATTTGTAGGTATAATGAAATAAAGAGAAACCAGCAAACTCATCCTAATCCCTGGCAGGGATGTATTATTTAAGGTTAAATCCTTACCTCTTGCATTATTATTTTAAAGCATTTGAAGAGATAAAGTATAGGCTATGTTTCTCTGTTCACAGCAACAGAAGACAAATAGATTCTACAGATACCTCCTCAGGGCACAAACAAGACCTTAAGCCACTAGTCCATGACACTGACCTCCTGGGAGTGTCAGCTTAGTTCTTTGGGACTCCATTATAATACCTCTTCTACAGCTTAGTGAAAAAAGTACACAGTCAAGCAGAAGTGAGTAGAGCATGAACATCACCAATGAACATAAGCCACCAACATGATACTATAGTTGGCAGAGCCAACAAAACACTGGCATATATCTACCGATACATCTCAAGCAAGACTAAGGATGTCATCCTTCCACTCTACTTGGCCTCGGTGAGACTGCTGCTGGAGTACTGTGACCAGTTCTGGGTGCCACACTTCAAAGAATGTGGAGAAGCTTGAGAGTCCAAAGGAGGGCCACGCACATGATTAGAGGTCTAGAGAGCAGGTCATGTGGAGAGGCTGAAAGACATGGGACTGTTCAGACTGAAGAGAAGACTTAGAGGGGACTTGGTGGCAGTATACACGGGGCATATATCAGGGCCTGGGGAGCATCTGTTCATCAAGGCACCTCAGGGCAAGACAAGAAGCAATGGACAAACTGCCTGAAGATTACTTTTGATTGGACATAAGGAGAAACTTTTATGATTTGAGTGCCTAGGGTTTGGAACAGATTCCACCCAGAGGTGATACAAATCACCTGCCCTGGAGATCTTCAAAAAAAATGACTTGAAGTGCACCTTGCTGGGGGTCATCTGACTGTCATGGTATGGGGCCCCCAGGGATGGCCATGAGGACTCCAGGGCTCCATGACCATGCCTGCTCTGCCCTGTGGGCACCTTCTAATCTTGCCTGCCATATCTTGTCGGTTGAAATAATAAATTGGGAGGCTGCCCACAAGTTTCTGTGGTCACAGTCCTGCTGAATCCCACTAGATCCTGCTGATCTTTGATCCCTTACCAAGTCTCACTCAAAATCAGTGCCTCTCAAGACACCCTAAGCCTTATGGGCTAGATGTGTGGCCTCAAAACTTCCCCTTTACCATGCCCCATACCTCACAGATTGTATCCAAACATTGGATCTTTTGATGAGGCTGTGGTCTAGTTTGGCCTCCAAGGCCTCATCCTCCCCAAATAGCCACATCCCAGTCCACTGGTTTCAAACAACATAAATACAAGCCCCTGGGCTATAACAACATTGGAGATCACACCCTGCCACTTTAAGGAGGCAAGACTTCTCCCTCAAAAATGTATCACCTAGCTCCAAATATTTTAGGAGCTCCTAGAACCCATTAGCCTTACCAGGAGCAGCATAGACAACCAAGCATCTCTGAATAGCATTTCTGCAAGCACTCCTTCCTCCAGGCTGCTGACAGAGAACTAACCTCCTATCAGCTCCAGCCCTGGGGCTTACATATGCCCAGGGCCCCCTCCCCCCGGTTCCTTCTGGTCAGGTGACCAGGTGCAGGTGGCAGCTAATACCCCAGTTAGCTTACTGCCAAGGCAACCTGCAGCTGTGGAGCCCTGCCTTGCTCTCAGGGCTCCCTAGCTATACTGCCTCTGGTCTTGACGGAGGAGGCACACCTTAGTGCCCTGTGACACTGACCCCAGCAGTCTTCCTGTCCAAGTGCAGGGGGGCTGGACCATATGATCTCATGAGGTCCCTTCCAGCCCCTAACATCTATACGTTTATGAAGTGAACTACTCTATATACTTGTCTCACAAATTGCTATGCCACTTTAACTCCTACTCTGTTCCACTGACAGCTGCGACTGTTTAGCTTCAAAAGAAGTCAGCACACAGTAATCTGGCTGTAAGGGAGTCAGCTATTGGTAGCCTCATTTACCAGCTGTGCTGCTGAAGTGAACTTGGAGGCAGCAGGGAGTGATGAAGAAACTGCTCCTCCATACAGAGACATCCAAACTGAATAAACTTGGATTGTTTCCTACAAGAGTCCACAATATATATTGAGTTGGGAGGTTATGCTCCATACTATCTACGTTTGCTTCCATTTGCAAGGGCAATTACTCATATCTCCACATAGCTTGCCTTGCCAAGTTTTCCTTCCTTTCTGCTTCTTCCCTTTTGATAGGGCAACCTAACTATAAGCAGGTAGAGTTCCTCCACTGCTTTGAATAAAATGCTCACACCATAAACTTATGTAGGCACAGTTTTCTTAGTAACTCCTACAAATAAACCTCAACCTAGGCTTGCTATTCTGACTAGGTTACTCCTAGGATTCCATACAGGACCCTCCCTCTTCCAGCTCCAAGTTGCCTCAGAGAATAAAAGCAGCCACCCTTCATATAACATGTTTGGTGTTAACAAGATGCATCTACTACTTTTAGCAATAATTACCATGCACCTATGAGGAGGGTTTAAACATCTGAAATAAGAGTAACTTAAAACAGGAAACCTGCATTTTTATGAAGGAGTCTGCTACCAGTTAACACAAACTACAGCTTTTTCATAGTAATATCTTCATTGTTGTGCTTCCCTTTTTTCTCCACTTAGTTCTTTTACTTGTGTTCTCACTGACTGGTCGGCTATGTATTGCTTTTCAAAGTGTCTGCTTATTCTCTTGTAACTGTCTCTTGCTTACTTGGTCTGTAAATTTCATATTTTACGCTCCCAACACCACAGCCAAATCTCCAGATTTGAGTTCCACTTGTAGCTTTTCAGTTCAATTGTATATTGGTCTATACATTCTTGTAGTGAAAAAAGACATTCCTCCTTGAGGGACACAGATTCACAGAAGTTTAGGGCTGGAAGGGACCTCATGGGATCATCGGGGCCAGACCCCCTGCTCACATGTTGACTTAGACTCTCATTATGTCAGCTGGATTCAAGTTTCACCTTCCTTAAATATTGCTTCAGATATCTAATACTTTCCCTGTTGCAAGTAAAAACAGAGAGACCTTTTCTCATATTTTTCACCTACTCCAGTTGATATGTAGTATAGCTGAAACCTTTGCTGAGTGTTTCTGATTGCCCCTCAAAATACAAGCCAATTGTCTGCAACTGGAACCCTATAGTTAATTCATCCATTATTAATGCAGTAGAAGATATGAAGCTCATTAATTCACTTCGAAATTGAGGAATTAGATATGGTCTGTGTGTGTTACCTAAATTCAAGAGAAATCATGTGCCATGTAGCACAGTAAATCCATAGAAAGGGTGAATTGGTGCCTGATTATTAACATTTTCCTAATTTGAGTGCTTCAAAGCAGCGTTAAAATAAGTGGTTAAACTTAAAAAAACAAAATCAACTTTCCAAATTATATTAATATATGCGACTTTTCCCTGCATAGCTTTGGTATGAAGTCTGCTGAATGTTCACCATCCTTTGTCTTTGCATGAAATACATACCTATGGAAATATACATTGAGAAATCCATGAAAAATTCCATGGAGAGAATCAGTGGATTGTTAGACAGGGTCACAAGCCCACAGTGGGATGCTTGAACTGGTCATAAATGCCATTAAGCATAAGTCAGTCCTTCAAGAATAACCATTACAGAAAGGAAGAGGACAATCCTGCTTTCACTCTTTAGGCACGTACAGATGAGCGTGCATGTAGCTTGCGGTACTTCAGACCAAGTCATGCAGGATTTACCACGCTGACACCAGGAGATCCCAGTGTCAAAGAACCCACACCAGAAAAAAGTGGGGTGGTGCACATGGTGGCAGCATGCACCACTCAAAACTAGTGTCTGGCCAGCTGGAGACATGCTCTGGCTGGCAACCAGGCTCCATGCACCTAGATTGTTGCTATTGGAGCCATGCGAGGCCCCAGGACTCCAGATAAGGCTGCCGGGGCCAGCCCAGGTGCTGGCCCCAGCCTTCCCTACTCCACCTGGAACATTTTTCCCCATGCTAACCCCATGTGCGGGGTGTACACTGTGACAAAAAGCAGCAGCACAATTTTTTTTCTCCCATGGCAACCCACACCCTGGCTTGTACGGATGTGGCCTTTGTTTCTAGAAGGAAAAAATATAGTAACCATGGATGAATTCTGAATCTAGTAAGTGTCCTGACCATTGTTTCATAGTTCTGTATTATCTGTAGGAAGATTCCCTCACTTTAGATTTAGAACATCTCAAGAGGAGGAAAAAATCCCTTTAACCTGTGACATAAAAACATACTGAATCAGAGACCAAGGCACATCAGACAGCCCTTGAAGACAGTCAAGTTTTTTGAGTTCAGCATCCTTGTAAACAGGGAAAGGTTTCTTGTTGTCAGTAGCTTTTGATTAAGTCAGTTAATCTGTTAGAAATGCACTGACGATGTCTTTAAATACAGAAAGAATATGGTTCAGGGAAGGAGAAGGTAATAGTATGTTCTGATTGGAAGAAAAATCACCAGCATTTAGAGACTGACTTTTTCTTATTCTATCCTCTTTTTTGTCAGGTTGCATCTACACTCACATCAGTTTAATGCATGGCACAGTTACAACTTGCTGTAAAGTTTCTCTGGGGAAGAAACTTCATGTTCTCTGTTACTTCATGTAATGAATGCCAGGAAACCATGCCTGTTATTTTGATAGCTAGTATTCAGACTGGGAACAATTAGTACAGTATTTCAGATAAGGGGTAAGACCAGATATGCTTAAAAGCAATAGTACTATTTTCTATCTGTGTTGTTATCTGGTCCCCATCACTACAGTATCTGGATGTCTCTCAAGTATCTAAATATAGAGTGGTCTCTTTTTCTATTTTTCTTCCATTCCAACCTGTGGGAGAAATAGTTTGATTTACTTGCATGTGTGTGAATGAGTGTGTTGAGAAATTATTGGAGAAAAAACATTAACATTTGTGCAAAAGGAACACTATATCGTATTAGGCTGCAATGGTCACTTTGGGAGACAACATGTAATTACTCATATTACATTTTGGCCTTAATGTTGTCAAATGGGTCACAGGAACGTGTCATGACCACAGACAGGCTCCAAATCTCATCTGAAAAGTGGTACTAAACGGCATGTATTTCCCACACTTTTAATATTGTATTAAAGACTGAGCCAGCAGATGGATGTCACTTACTGAATCACCAATCATTCCCTGCTATCTCACACTGTCCTATAAACCCTAAACTTGCCCAAACTTGTTCTCTTACAAGATTCAGATCATCACAGATTTTGACGGGGTTTTTTTTAGAAATCAAGGGAATACTTTGTGTATGTTTGCTTTCTTTACTTATACTAGGTAAAGTAAAAGCATTATGATCCTAAATAGACAAAGGCCTTTTTCTTTTAGGTCTGAAAGCTTGATGCAACACTGGAGAGAGGATACTCCTTTCTTAATCTGATTTGTTGTACTATAAGCCCTGCACCTGTTCTCAGACTGTCAGTGTCAGCTAGCATTGCTCTGCTTGACGTAACATGAAAGGCTGGTACTGCAGGCTCTGATTATTCTCATATTTTCACCAGGTCAAGAAGAGGACACTCACTCAGGCATATTAATCAGCTTCATCCTGATGCCATGCTGGTGGTGGAAACACTGTTATACTGGTAGTTATTGATAGCCAGTGAATTTCTGGAATGTGAACAGCAGATCGCGTGGTTACAAGTACCTTACTCTCTAGGTATGAGTACAAATCAGCTGGCTGAAGCAGGGATAGAAAATGTTGGACATATGCCAAGCACCATGTACAGCAAACCTGCAGTGTGAAAGTCAAAATATGGTCTGAACTGTGGCAGTAACTTTAGTCATGCAGTGGCTTTTAGAACTGCCCAGCATATTTTACTATTAGGTCCAGGATTTGTTCCTCTAGAGGATTAGGAGTTTTAGCTGTACTAATATGGACTCTATCACTTCAGACAAGCCACAGTTTCATGATTTCCCTTATAATGAAATATCACACTGATAAATGGTTTCCAGAAATGACAGATGACAATGGCATGACCAGATGGCTTGGGACTCTACAATACTATCATAGTTTTAAAATAGGGATTGGGGGCTTATTGAACTGTGGATATGAACAGGGAAAGTAACAGCAAATCAGACACAATTTAGGGAAATTTTAGTAAAAAAAGTGCACTGAATAATAGGTTGGAAGATGAAGCTTTCAAATTATTTAAAAATTAAGTATAGGGCATTTTAGGGAATATTAGGACAAATTCGTAGTTTTTAAATAACCTTTCTTTGATTTCTTTGTTCCTGTTGTTATTACAACCATTATAACACACCCAGGAATAAAGAAACAAAGGTGAACTTTAACCCAGAACTGACTGCTCCAATCATATATGCTGCTACTCTGTAGCAAACATACACAGACATGTAGCACAAATTTCAGTGCTGAGTGAATACGTACATTTAGACTTCAGGGTTTATTCTGGCATGGACTAAAGAAAAGGGTCACTGCCAAAGTGTATGTTCAAACGAAGATCCAATACTGTATCACCAAAATGGCTGGGGTGTTTGGATACATTGTTCTATTTTAGCCCCTCTATAACTTTTTATATTAAACCTATTCCATGAACATTAGCACTGTTTTAGGAATGAAAGATGGTCTTGTAGTGAAGGCATTATCCTGGGACCCTGAGGAGCTGGCTTTGTTCCTAGGCTGCCATATGTCTCCTGTGGAATCCTAGGTAAATCCCATAATCTCTCTATACCTCAGAGGTACAACATGTAAAAACGTTATCTATTTGAGTCATGAGGCTGAATATGTTAATGAAGAACTTGCATACTATCTTAATAGTCCCTTATAAAAAGCTACAGGTCAGTCTCAGATACTGTAGATAGCTGGTAAGTGCTGACCTTTTAATAGCAGCTGCTGCTCATGAAATATTTATTTACTGTAACTACCTCAGCTATTATAAGTAAGGAGAAGAGCTCTCTTTTAAAAGATACAAACTTAAATGTATGTGAACTTATCCTGCAAGCCACAGTAACCTAGTCCACTGCTAATTTGTCTTCCCCCTATTTCTTGGACTAAAATAATGCATAGCTGCAACTAAAAAGAAAGCTTTCCTATGGTTTGAATCAAACTCCTTTCAGTCTTAACTCGGTTCTACTCAGCAAAAGTGTATTTCCTATAAATTATTTACCTAACTATGTGATGTACTGAAAAACAGTGTAGTGTGTCTTTATTCTTTGGGAACAATTTTCATATTGGTTTAAAAAAGTGAACAGTGCCCCTATCCAAAGGGCAATTATAAAAAGAGATTGACTTTTCTCTGTGGCTGTTGGGATCAGGACTCAAAGCACTCAAACTGCAGTTGAGGAAATTTAGGTTGGAGAGTAGGAAGAACTTTCTAACTATGGGGGTGATGATCAGGCACTGGAACAAGCTATCTAGGGAGGTTGTAGAATCTCCTCCCCTGGAATTTGCAAGAACAGGTTAGGCAGACACTTGCCTTAGATGGTTCAGTTATGCACATAGGCACCGACTCCATGGGTGCTCTGGGGTTCAAGTACCCACTGAAAAAAATTAGTGGGTGCTCAGCACCCACAATTCATGGCTATTTTGGTTTTACATATTATATCTCTGTGGCTGCTTGCAGACATTAAAAAAACCTTCAAAACCGTGCTTTACCAGTAGAAGCAATGCATTATTTCAATCCAGCTCTTCAGCAACTGTAAAGATTGGGTGCTCCAGTGGGGCTTTTTGAGCTTTTGGCTGAAGCTGATTCAATCAACTATTAGATAAAACCACCAAAAAAGCCCCACTTAAGTACCTGATATTTACAGGCATTGGGTGAGTCAGATAGAAGTAACATGCTTCCTCATTTGCGTGTGCACAGGATTCAGCACCCACCAGCAAAAAAACAAACTCAGTGTCTATGGTTAGGGATGATCCTACCTTGAGCAGAGGGCTTGATTTGATGACTTCATGAAGTCCCTTCCAGCCTTATTTTTATATGATCTTTTCTACAGAGATTTTTCTAGTAAAATCCGGTTTCTCATGGAGCATCCATGCTGGTAAGTTCATCTCCGCCCGTGTATTCTAGATGTGCAAAGGCATCTGTTGGCTGATCTAATCCAGCAGGCATTAAACTAGGCTTGTCAGGGGAAGGGGAAGATGAGGGCAGGGGAAGCCTTGGACCATTAAACCAAGCGGCACCCACAAGAACAGCCCAGCCTAGACCAACGATGAGCAGAACAAATACCCAGGTAAGCAACAGGGACCTAGGTAGTACTGGGATTAGGGGTCCAGTACATGGAACATCAGGAGGCCTCAAATGCCTCTACACTAATGCTCACAGTATGGGGAACAAGCAGGAGGAACTTATCCTCCTGCTGGCTAACACCAACCTAGACATAGTGGGGCTCACCGAAACGTGCTGGGACCCAACGCACGACTGGGCAGTGAATATCAAGGGCTATAGGTTGTACAGGAGGGATGAGAGAGGGAGGAAAGGTGGGGTGTGGCGCTCTACG
Organism: Crocodylus siamensis; assembly: GCF_052110815.1. Taxonomy (NCBI): domain Eukaryota; kingdom Metazoa; phylum Chordata; order Crocodylia; family Crocodylidae; genus Crocodylus; species Crocodylus siamensis. Next base: position 151,185,003 of record NC_143396.1, on the reverse strand, counting down.
TCAAGGAGAAATATACCTCCTCAACGAGTGGCACTGGGTCAGAGGAGGGGCACACTGAAGTGCTCTGGGCTAGAACACAAGGAAGTCGCGAGGAAAGGGACTTAACGGTGGGGGTCTACTACAGACCACCCAACCAAAGGAAAGAGCTAGACCAGGAATTCTTAAGTCAGCGCATGGAGGTAGTTAGGTCAAAGGATGTAGTCATCATGGGTGACCTGAACTTTCCAGACATCTGCTAGGAAGAGCAGTCAGCCAGGAGTAACCGCTCACATAGGTTCCTAGCCGAGATACAGGACCTCCATCTAACCCAGGAGGTGCACAACCCCACCAGGGGAGACGCCTTGTTGAACCTGGTCTTGGCCATGAGCAATGACCTGGTGAGGTGTCTGTGGGTGCTTGACCACCTAGGTGACAGTGATTATCACCTGCTGGAAATCACCATCCAAGGTGGCAAAGGCCTGCAGCAAGAGGACGGACTTCAATGAGGTAAGGAGAATAGTCAGGGAGGTGCTGAGGTCCCGGAGGGGAGGGGAGTTGGGTGTTCAAGAAGAGTGGTTGTTCCTTAAGAAGACGATCCTCCAGGCCCAAAGGGAGGTAATCCCAACATGGATCAAAGGGGACTAGAGGGTGTAAAAGCCCCCATGGCTCACCAAAAGCATAGGGGAATGTCTCCTAGCTAAAAAGGAGGCATACACCCAATGGAAGGGAGGGGCCATCATCAGGGAGGACTATACCTCAGTTGCTCGGGGCTGCAGGGGGGCGGTCAGGAAGGCCTAGATAGAGAAAGAACTGGGACTAGCCACCCGGATCAAAGACAACAAGAAGTCCTTTTTTAAATAGGGGGTAAAAAGAAGGTACTGGGTAATGTGGGGCTTCTGCAGGACACGATACGAAATCTGGTCATCGCACTAGACAGCAAAGGTAACCTATTTAACAATTTCTTTGCCTCCATTTTTCTGAGCAGGGACCAGGTCACCGCCCCCACCAGGACCCACGAGGGAGGTGCACCCAGGCGTAGGGTCAGTGAGGATGTAGTCAGAAAACTTCTGGAGGGACTGGATGTATTTAAATCAGCAGGTCTGGATGAACTCCACCCCAGAGTGCTGAGGGAATTAGCACAGGTCATAGTGGGACCTCTGGCATGGCTTTATGAGCACTCGTGGTGCTCTGGTGTGGTGCCAGGGGACTGGAAAAGGGCCGACGTAGTTCCCATTTTGTGCTCTGGGAACAAAAAAGGGAGGAAGGAGGACCCAGGAAACTATAGGCCAGTTAATCTTACCTCGATCCTGGGTAAGTTTTTTGAGATAATTAACCTGGCGCATGTCCACGAGGGGCCAGCAGGGGAGGTTATGCTTAGGGGAAACCAACACGGGTTCATTAGAGACAGGTCCTGTCAGACCAATCTGGTGGCCTTCTATGACCAGGTCACAAAATCCTTAGATGCAGGTGTAGCAGTGGATGTAGTCTTTCTGGACTTTAGGAAGGCCTTTGACACTGTCTCTCACCTCATTCTCATTAAAAAACTAGGAGACTGTGGCATTGACACCTACACGGTCAAATGGGTCGCTAACTGGCTGGAGGGATGCACCCAGAGAGTGGTGGTGGATGGGTCGTATTCGATCTGGAGGGATGTGGGCAATGGGGTTCCACAGGGCTCAGTCCTCAGGCCTACACTGTTCAACATCTTCATCAATGACTTGGACAGGGGTGTAAAAAGCACTCTGTTCAAATCTGCAGATGACACTAAGATGTAGGGGGAAGTGGACACATTGGAGGAGAGGGACAGGCTGGAATCAGACCGAGACAGGTTACAGGGGTGGGCAGATGAGAACAGGATGGTTTCAGCACTGACAAGTGCAAGGTACTGCACCTGGGGAGGAAGAACCAGCAGCAGACCTATAGGCTGGGGAACTGCCTTCTCATCAGTGCAGAGGCAGAAAAGGATCTTGGAGTCATTATTGATGCCAAAATGAACATGGGCCAACAGTGTGGGGACTTGGTCAGGAAGGCCAACTGTACCTTGTCGTGCATCCACAGGTGCATCTCAAGCAGGTCCAAGGAGGTGATCCTCCCCATTTATGCGACACTGGTCAGGCCGCAGTTGGAGTACTGCATTCAGTTCTGGGCGCCGCACTTCAAGAGGGATGTGGACAACATGGAGATGGTCCAGAGGAGGGCCACTCGCATGATCAGGGGGCAGCAAGGCAGACCCTATGAGGAGAGGTTAAGGAACCTGTTCAGCCTCCACAAGAGAAGGCTGAAGGGGGATCTAGTGGCCATTTACAAACTAGTCAGAGAGGACCAGCAGGCACTGGGGAAGTCCTTGTTCCCCTGAGCACTACCAGGAGTGACTAGAAATAACGGTCACAAGCTGGAGAGGGTAGATTCAGACTAGACATGAGGAGGTACTACTTCACGGTCAGGGCAGCTAGGATCTGGAACCAACTTCCAAGAGCAGCAGTGCTGGCTTCTACCCTGTGGGTCTTTAAAAGGAGGCTGGATGAACACCTTGCCAGGGTTGTTTGACCCCAGTACTCTTTCCTGCCATGGCAGGGGGTTGGACTCGATGATCTGACTCAAGAAGTCTATGGGCCAACGAGAGGCAAAGCACTGCTCGACCTGGTACGGGCTACGGGGGATGACCTAATCGGCGACCTAGTGATCGATGGGAAGCTGGGTGACAGCGACCACGAGCTGATCACCTTCACCATCCGCTGTAAAGCTGGCAAGTCAGTCAGCAACACAGAAGTCCTTGACTTCAGAAAAGCCGACTTTGACAAGCTCAAGAGGCTTGTCAGTCAGGCCCTCAGGGACCATCACCCCAGGGAGATGGGAGTTCAAGAAGAGTGGTTGCTTCTCAAGGAAGCGATCCTCAATGCACAAGCCAAATCTATTCCAACACGGAGGAAAGGCAGCAAGAAGGCACAGCAGCCCTCCTGGCTCTCCAGGGACCTAGCGGACCTCCTGTGGCTAAAAAGTAAAGCCTACAAAGGATGGAGGACGGGATTCACCTCCAAGGAGGATTATTCTGCACTGGTCCGGTCCTGCAGGGAGCAAACCAGGAAAGCCAAGGCTGCAACTGAACTCCAACTAGCTTCAGGCATCAAGGACAACAAAAAGTCCTTTTTCAGATATGTGGGGAGCCGGAGGAAAAGCAAGGGCAATGTTGGACCCCTGCTAAACCAGAAGGGGCAACTGACGCCCAGGAAAAAGCCAACCTATTAAATAGGTACTTTGCGTCAGTCTTTCATCAGTCCCATGGGACACCCATGCCTGCTATGGGACAGGGAGATCCAGGTGTTGGGGATCCCCTACCCTCCATAAATGCTGACCTCGTGAAGGAACACCTTGAGAAGCTGGATACCTTCAAGTCAGCCGGCCCTGACAATCTGCACCCCAGGGTACTCAAGGAGCTGGTGAGCGTCATAGCCCAGCCCCTGGCATGGATCTTTGAAAACTCCCGGCACTCTGGTGTAGTGCCCGAAGACTGGAAGAAGGCCAATGTGGTGCCGATCTTCAAGAAAGGGAGGAGAGTGGATCCGGCTAACTATAGGCCCATTAGCCTGACTTCTATCCTGGGGAAGATCTTAGAAAAGTTTATTAAGGAGGCCATCCTTGATGGACTGGCCCAGGCTAACATCCTAAGGGATAGCCAGCATGGGTTTGTTGCGGGTAGGTCTTGTTTGACCAATCTCATTTCCTTCTGTGACCAGGTGACCTATCACCTGGACGAGGGAGATGAGATTGATGTCATATATCTTGACTTCAAAAAAGCTTTTGATCTGGTATCCCATGATCACCTCTTGGCCAAACTGGCCAGTTGTGGCCTTGGCTCCACCACGATCCGCTGGCTGGGAAACTGGCTCCGTGGTCGGACCCAGAGGGTTGTAATTGATGGCAGTCACTCATCGTGGTGCCCTGTGACCAGTGGGGTCCCTCAAGGCTCTGTTCTGGGACCCATCCTGTTCAACATCTTCATTAACGATGTGGACATTGGAGTCAGGAGTGGACTGGCCAAGTTCGCCGATGACACCAAACTTTGGGGCAAAGCATCCATGCCAGAAGATAGGTGGGTGATCCAGGCTGACCTGGACAAGCTCAGCAAATGGGCAGACAAGAACCTGATGGTGTTTAACACCGAAAAACGCAAGGTTCTCCACCTTGGGAGGAAAAACTTGCAGCATCTTTATAGGCTTGGCAGTGCTACGTTGGATAGCACTGCAGAAGAAAGAGACTTGGGGGTCATCATTGACCACAAGATGAACATGAGCCTGCAATGCGATGCTGCGGCTAATAGGGCAACCAAAACGCTGGCTTGCATCCATAGATGCTTCTCGAGCAAATCCCGGGACGTCATTCTCCCCTTGTACTCGGCCTTGGTGAGGCCGCAGCTGGAGTACTGCGTCCAGTTTTGGGCTCCACAATTCAAAAAGGATGTGGAGAAGCTTGAGAGAGTCCAGAGGAGAGCCATGGGCATGATCAGAGGTCAGGAAAACAGATCTTATGATGACAGGCTGAGAGCCATGGGGCTCTTTAGCCTGGAAAAGCGCAGGCTCAGGGGTGATCTGATGGCCACCTATAAGTTTATCAGGGGTGACCACCAGGATCTGGGGGAACGTTTGTTCACCAGAGCGCCCCAAGGGACGACTAGGTTGAACAGTCACAAACTCCTGCAAGACCGTTTCAGGCTGGACATAAGGAAGAATTTCTTTACTGTCTAAGCCCCCAAGGTCTGGAACAGTCTGCCAGCGGAGGTGGTTCAAGCGCCTACATTGAACACCTTCAAGAGTAAATTGGATGCTTTTCTTGCTGGGATCCTATGACCCCTGCTGACTTCCTGCCCTTTGGGCAGGGGGCTGGACTTGATGATCTCTCGAGGTCCCTTCCAGCCCTGATGTCTATGATATCTATGTCTATGAAAATCTGCTCAACCCTACCAACTATGAAACTATGAACTATGAAACTATGAAGCACATAGCCTTCTCTCTTGGAATATATTATTGATAGCATGTTTTAAATGAATACATCCAGAATCCTGAGCAGATTCATTCATGAACTTCCCTGAACCATGTGTTTTCCCACTTAAACAGAATTGGGCTTGTGGTGGGTTTTGCCAGCTTTCAACATTTCAGCTTTCATTTTTTTTTCAAACATTTTATCCGACTGTGTGTTCTTAAAGGCCAAGCTCCTGGAATCGTGTTTTTGCTAGAAAAACTTTAAAATGAACGTCTGCAATGGAAAAGGCAGCATATCTTTTATTGGTTAAAAAATCTTAAGATTGGGGGAGAAAAAATAACTCTCATGATTTGAGAGGGCCTGACTTATAATTGAAAATTTCTCAAATTTGAGAATTTTCTTATTGGTAATACCAAACCAGCCTTCTTAAGCATTATAGGGGTGACAGATGCATGGACAGAGTGATGGAAGAAAAGCCTTTGTCCAGCATACTGAGAACCCATCAAAAGATTTTTGCATATGTGGTACTTGTGCAGTTATGTAGATTTGTTCAAAATCTTGTTCTAAATCTGGCACTTGAGCGCCTTGCTCTTAACACAGTATGAAAATACCACTGCCTGTGGAAGGGAGAGAAAGCCTCTGAGCTTCTTCTTTGGAAATCCTAGTAAATCAATCCAACCCTGATAGGAACAATGTGCCTATAAACTTAACACAACGGAAAGTACATCACCAGAATGTGTCATGACCACCAAACTGTGAAGGACTGTCTGCCAAACACCTTCAAGAGAGCTCAGAGGTTGTTCCAGGAAATATATTCATGCAAAGAAAATAAATCCAGCCTAGCACAAAAACAAAGGCTTTCTGAGGAAGCAACCAACACTAGAAGGAACACATACCAGAGTATCCCAGAAAAACACCACAACCACTCCCAAAGGGAGCAATATAAAATAATAGTACCTCCCTGTGGTTGTCCAACTGCCTTGGTCTAATAGATCATTATATCTGGCCTACTGCCATCTAGAAGCATTAATCTTGCATCAGAAAGCTCCAGAAAACTCACAAGAGGTTTTAGCATGTCTCACTACCCTCTCTGACACTGCAGAATGAAGTCTCAAGCTGCACTGCAAATGTATATGTAATTCTGGGCAAATAAATACTCAGGAGGCCAAACCAAACACTAACACACACTGCATGGACTCCTTTTGTAGCCTGGGAATGAAAAACAATTCTCCTACTTAGGAAGATGACATATTATGCCATTTGGCAAGAGAACGGGACACAAAAAAAAGACTCTCACAATCAGCTGAAGCAGAGTTGTCAGCATCTTGTAAAATAAACTTCCTGTATTCATGGGATCCTCTTCAGGAAAGGAACCCAGCTTTTAGAATGATGATCAAACTGTTTCCCAGTCAGAAAGGATAACAGAGCTCCCGTTCATTTCCTCTGCTATCATCACACTGTAAGACAGGGTTGTCCATCTTCTGAGTGGTCAGGGGCTGCAGGCTTCCTCACTCCCTTCCACACAGCTGCCCGCTATGTGGGCTGCACGCTGCACTTGCATTACACCACACGCCTCTCCCTCACCCCTCACTGCACTATGCCAGCACCCCCATCAATCCTACTATCTCTTGCACCCCCATGCTGCGTCATACTATGTGGACCCTGCCCTGTGTTGCATGATGGCTGCACACCCTCCACTGTACTGTGCCAGCACCCCTGTACCAGCATCCCATGCCATGCTACACAAGGTTCCTGGGTCCCTCCAAGCCACCAGGATGCATCCACCCCCATGGGCCACACTTTACCACTCCACCCAATCCCCCTCCCAGGAGAAGGGGCAGGAAGAGAAAGATGAAAGAGGGTGGGGGAGCCTAGAAATACCATGGCAGCAGCAGCTGGAGTGGTAGGGTGAGGACTCAAGGGGCATGTCTACACATGCAATTAATTTGCACAAATAAACTCTGGAGCTTATTGCCCCAGAGTTTTTTGCTCCCAGTCGTGCTGTTTGAGTGTGTGCATGAGAGCAAAAAACTCTGGAGTAAGAACTCCCTGTTAGGGCAAGCCATGCCTCTGGGGCTCCACCTTTGTGCTAGGAGAACACAGCAATCAATCATGCTGCCTCTGGCTTGCAAAACAAGTACTGTATCCCCTGAAATAATACCTCAGTGGTATGGCGGTGCCTGAAATGCAGCCACTGTGGACCCCAACCTTAGCAAAATGGGAGGGTGGGGTAGCAATTGCTAGAGAATGCAGGTATCAATCCCACTACCTCTGGCAGGCTAACTGATCCCCCTACCACTTCAGCTAGCTCCCCAGTGAAGAGGAATGTGACTGGGACTGCAGTCCTGTGGGTGTCTAGGGCCAGGGACTACTCTGCCCACCAAGGGCCAGTCCCGTACTGGCCAACAAAGGATAGGGCTTATGGGAGTCTGTTTACCTGCCTGCCTAGTTCAGCTAGTTAGAGCACAGTGCTAATAATGCCAAGACCGTGGATACAATCCCCACACTGGGCATCTGTTCTTTTTACTGCTGTGCCCAGCCACTACAGGCAGGCAAGCAAGCATGCATGGGCCTAGCAAAAGGGACCAGCACCTGGAGAATAGGGGCATCAATCCCACAGCTTCTCATATACAGAATAACCACTCTACAGCTTAAGCTAATTCCCTCTTCCTGCTGTTTCCCACCCAATCAGGACAAAACATACTCCTTGGGCTCTACCCCAGCATCAGAAGAATGTGGGCACCAACTACACTACCTCCTGCATGCAAAGTGAGCACTCTACCCCTTAAAATAATCCTCTGGAGGTGCCTTGGCCCCTGGAATACAGCTAACCTGGAGACTAGCCAGGGATCCCAGCAGGGCCATGGCCTCAGCAAAACAGAAGGATGGCACAGCACCCTCTGGAGAATGCTAGCATTGGTCCCACTACTTCTTGCATGTGAAGTGAATGCTCTACTCTTCAAATAATTCCTTGGCAGCACCACAGTGCCTAGGACACAGCCACCCAGGGTCATTCACTGGAGAACAGGGGCATCAATCCTGCTATCTCTTGCATGCAAAACAAGCACTCTACCACTTGAGCTAGTTTCCCCACAGCAATAAGAAGGACCAGTGCTACTGTCCAGGGGACATATGGGAAATAGACTGTACACCATGAGCCAGGCCCATACTGGCCAAAGCAGGATTGGGCTCAGGGGAGTCTCCTTTTCTTGGCCGCCTTGTGCAGCTTGTTTCAGTTTTTAAAAAAATATTTATATATATAACTGTACCTCTAACAACCTGTCAAGTGAACCCTGTGGTTCACTTTACAGACCAAAACACATGATAACAGTTTTATTTTAGTCCCGTTACAAAGTTTGCACGGTGCACCCATCACCATTTCAGTGTTTTCACACATCATCATCATCATCATATTCACTGTTGTCGTCATCACCATCGCTGTCCTCACCATTGTCCGTCTTGTTGTTCTCTTCGGAGGGTTTGCATCTGAAGAGTCTATGTCTGTCCCCTCTCTTCCATATGAGGTCCGCCATCTCTTTCCCATCATCCTCTTCTATCTTCCTGTAGTACCAGTACATTTCACTCAGCCCAATTTTAACACAGTCCTTGACTGTGGGGTCTGAGTGTGTCCCAGCCACCTGTGGAGGGCTTGGGATTGAGAGTATGGTCGGAGGTAGAAAAGTAAGAAAGGTTTATTGACTTAACAAAAACACAACTACACATAGTAACAAGACAAACAATGACAGGCAAGAACAATTCACATCAACAACTTATCGGCAGTCCCTTCTGATGCCTGATGCACAGCAAGTTTCTCTTTCCACAAAGTTCAGTGAAGTCAGGAGTCCCTGATCAGTGCTGTCTGAGGGGTACCAGGAAGGACCCTGGAATTCAGTTCTTGGGCTCCTTGAGGTCCATGGGCCCACTGATCCAGGCAACAGCTAACTAATTCTTTTCACAGAGCTGTATCTTCCTTCTGAATGGTTTCCAGATATTCCAGCTAATTTATAGCTTCTGAAGGGCACTGATAACATACGACCACTCAGATTCTTTTTACTTCAACTGTCCTTAGACTGACCAATAGTAGTACAAGCCTTGCATTCTTTTGATAAGGTAATTTTAACTACACCACAGGGCCTTACTACTTCTAGACTTTGCTAAATTTACTAGGCCTTACTTTATACAAGGCCTCACTACATGTTAAAATTTAATTAGGCTTTTAGCAACAACATATAGCTTAATATCTAAACAAATACAGAAAAACAGATGGTCTAATCTTCATAGAGCCTTCATCAAGCACCTTTATCACACAGGCATACTTTTCAGCTGTCACAGAGTGCCTGTTTGTAAGCAGGTTCCTGGCTTTCCACAGGGCATACCTGAAGCAAGAAATGAACTGATTGAAGCAGGCTGTTCAGGTCCCTTGCTGTTTGGTTAAGTGACAATAGAAGACAGCTTCTCTGGTCAGGATTCTGAAACCTGTCATCACCGAGAGGAGTACACATACTTTCTTCCACACCTCTCTGGCATATGGGCAGTCCCAGAAGAGGTGGGCGATTGTTTCTGCCTGCTACCAGCAGGTTTGCCTTGAGCAGGTCAATAGATCTCTCTGCCCTGCGCTGTTTCTCTCTGCCTTTATGGATAGTCCCCAGTGGGCTGTCTGCCAGTTCAGGTCTCTGTGTTCCTTCCTTGTGGAAGATGTGCTTCCACATGGTCTGGCACCTGTGCAGCTTGTTAGAGCATGGTGCTAATAAGGCTGAGGCCATGGGTCCGACCTTCATGCTGGCCACCTGCCTTTTTTACCGCTGTGCCCTGCCACTACAGGCAAGCAGGCATGTGTAGGCCTAGCAAAAGGGTCTGGCCCCTGGAGAATGCAGGCATTGATCCTGCTGTCTCTCACATGCAAAGTCTGTTGCTTGAGCTCATACCCCCTCACTGTTGCTATTCCTATCTGGGCAAGTCATGCCTCTGAGGCTCTACCCTGGCACCAGGAGAATGCAGGCATTGATCACAATGCTTCTCACATGTGAAGTGAGCACTGTACCCCTTGATGTAATCCCATGGTGCCATGGCCCTGGTAAACAACTTCCTGGGATCCTGGCCAGGCACATAATTTGGGCTGCAGCCTCAGCAAAAGGAAAAAATGGCTCTGTACTCACTGGAGAACATGGGCATTAATCCTGCTAACTCTCATAAGTGAAGCAAGTGCTTTATCACTTTAGCTAGCTCCCTGGTTATAGCAAATTGGTCTGGTATTACTATCCAGGGGGTATATGGGGCTGGGGAGTAGTGTGCCCATTAAGGAACAGGCCCATATTGGCCAAAGCAGGATTGGGCTCAGGGTAGTCTTTTTGGCCCTGGCGGGTAGTTCAACTGGTTAGAGCATGGTGTTGCTAACACCAAGGCTGTGGTTTTGATCTCTATGCTAACCACCTACTGTTTGTATTGCTGCATCTTGCCATCACAGGCAGCAGGTAAGTGCAGGCCCAGCAAATGAGGCTGGCACCTGGAGAATGCGGGCATCAATCCCAGTGCCTCTTACATACAAAGTGAATGCTCTACTGCTGGAGCTAGTTGCCCCTGCCCGGCCTTGCTCCCTGTCAAGACAATGCACGCCTTGGGGGCTCTACCCAGGTGCCAGAGGAATGGGGGCAGAGATGGCACTGCCTCTAGCATGTGAAGCAAACACACCACCCCTTGAAAGAATTCCCCAGCTAATGCTGTGGTCCTGGAACACGGGCCAGGGACACAAACCAAGCTGTGGCCTCACCAAAGAGAAGGGTGCCCGGCACCTGCTACAGAATGCAGGCATCAGTTCCACTACCTCTCACATACTAAGCAAGTGCTTAATCACTTGAGCTAGATCTCCAGCAGAAAGAAGCAGCACTGATACTGCTGCAGAGGGGGTGTGTGGGGCTGGAGACTGGCCTGCCAGGTGCAGACCAGGCCCAAACTGGCCAAAGCAAAATCAGGCTCATGAGTGTTTCTTTACCTGCTAGCCTAGCTCATCTGGTTAGTGTATGCTGGTATTCAGGCCACAATTCCCACACTGGAAACCTACCCTTTTTATTGCTGCACCCTGCCACCACAGCCAGGTAGGCACAAGCAGATCCAGCAAAAGGGACCAGTACCTGAAGAATGCATGTATCAATCCCACTGCCTCTCACATGCAAAGCGCTCTGCCACTTCAGCTAATTTCCCCTGTCTGGTACTGGTCCCCATCAGGGCACAAGATATATCTGGAGCTACATCTTTGCCATGGGAGAATGAGGGCAGCAACAACACTACCTCTGGTATGTAAAGTGAGCACTGTACCCCTTGAAATAATCCCCTGGTGGCACTGTGGTGACTGGAACACAGCCACCCTGAACATGGGCCAGGGACCTGAGCCAGACTACACCCTTGGCACAAACAAAGAGAGGTCCAGGACCCCTGGAGAAGATGTGTATCACTCCCTCTCACATGAAAAGTGAGTGCTCTTCCCCCACAGTAGTATGAAGGACCAGTGCTATTGTTTAGGGTCGGAGGGTGGAGCCAGGGACTAACTGACCCACTGAGTGCCCAGCCCATTCTGGCCAAAGTAGGATCAGGCTTGAAGGAGTCTTTGTTGCCTGGCCAGATATTTTTCCTCATTACAGCATGATGCTAATAATGTGGGTTTGATCTCCACACTGGTCATCTACCTTTTTTAGTGCTGTGCTCTGCCACCACAGGTAGGCAGGCATGGAAGAACCCAGCAAAAGGGGCTGGCACCTGGAAAATGCAAGCATTAATCCTGCAGCCTCTTGTATGCAAAGCAAGGACTCTCTCACTTGAGCTAATTCCCCCTACTAGGTACTAGTCCCAGTCAGGGCAAGGAACACTCTGGAGGCTCTAGCCTGGCATTGGGAGGATGCAGGCATCAATTGCGCTGCCTCTTGCATGCAAAGCAAGCACACCATCCCTTCAAGTAACCCCCAGCAGCACATGCTCACTGGTAGAGTACTCACTTGTATGCTAAGTGAGCACTGTACCACTTCAGCTAGCTTCTCACTGGTAAAAAGCAGGACCAGCACTGCTGTCCTCTTGACCTAATTCCCCCTGCCTGCTACTGCTCCCTATCAGGGCAAGGGACACTTCTGGGGCACCACCTTGGTGGTGGGAGAATGTGAGTATCAATCACACTGCCTCTGGCATGTGAAGAGAACACACTATCCCTTCAAATAACCCTGGCAGTACTGCAGCTGAGGAAGAATAATGCCAAGGCTGTGGTTTCAATCCCCATACTGGCCACTTGTCTTTTTTACTGCTGTACCCCGCCGCCACAGGTGGGCAGGCACATTTAGGCAGAGCAAATGGGCCTTTCACCTGGAGAATACAGTCATCTAACCTGCTGCCTCTTGCATGAAAAGTGAATACTCTACCACTTGAGCTAAATACCCCTGCCAGGGTTGTCTTTCCTCAGAGCAAGGCACGCCTCTGGGGTTGACAGCTGCATGCATATAGCCTCACTGGGCAAAAGCCTGGGCAAGAGCTCAGCATCCCTACCTTGGAGCATACACTGGAGGCTGGGAAGTAGGCAGAGTGGTCCAGGCCAGGAGGGGAGGAGTGGCTACCTGGCCACTGGGGCCATAGCACCTGTTGCTGCTGCTGCAGCTGGCTACAGCACAGTGAAGAAAGAAAGGTGGGAGGTGCCAGGAGCTAAGGCAGCCACAGGCCAGAATACAGTTCTCCTTCAGAAGAGTACCTGCAGGCCAGATAGAATGCCGTGGCAGGGGGGATCCAGCCCACAGGTCATAGTTTGCCCACCCCTGTTGTAGCAGCAGACATGAATTAAGAGCACTCAAACAATGCCAAACGTTGTTTTTAAACTTAGAACACCCAAGTCCACAGAGAAAGTGAAGACTGCTGACTTAAAGAAAGATAGACTTGGCTTATAAAGTCAATGGGACTGCTGTGGTTGGCTTTATGTGGGTGTTCTAACACACTTGGTAGGCATTTCAAACTAATGGTAAAATTTGGAAAAGCACAAGGTTAATATTGCATTGTAAGAAACTTCGTTATTTTGTGAAATTAGAAGGTTAGACTCAGAAAATCTCTAGTAACAGAGGAAAGAAAATTCTGAAAAATACTAAATGTTAAGATATCCCAAAATATATAACCTGCATTTCTGTGCAAGCTAGCCTTAATCACAGAATCCTGGAATTGAAGAACTGGAAGGGACCTGCAAGATCATCAAGTCTGGTCCCCTATCATAGGCAGAAAGTTATTGGGCTCAAACAAGCTCAAAAAGGTGCTTATCTTGAACACCTCCAAGGATGGCAATGCACTACCTCTGCTAGGAATATGATCCAGATTCTGGTAACCCTTACAGAAAAGGTTTTTTCGTATGTCGAAACTAAATTTTCCCTCTGTTAGCTTGTGCCCATTGGTCCTTGTCCTCCCTTGAGGTGCCTTCCTGAAGAGTTGCTCCCCTAGATCTTGATGCTCACCCTTAATGTACTTGTAGGTGGTTATCAAGTCACCTCTCAGTCTTCTCTTACTCATACTGAACAGGCTCAGTTCCCAGAGTCTCTCCTCATAGGGCCTATCCTCCAGGCCCTGAATCATATGGGTGGCCCTTCTTTGTATCCTCTCGAGCTTATCCACATATTTCCTGAATTATGGTGCCCAGAACTGGACACAGTGCTCAGCTCTGGCCTCACCAATGCTGAACAGAGAGGGAGAAGCACTTCCCTGGATCTATGTTCATGTTCATCTTTGGGTCAATTGTGACCCCCAGGTCCTTTTCAGATACTGTGCCAGCCAGTGTACCACCACCCATCATATAGTTATGGTGAAGGTTCTTTCTACCCAGATAAAGAACCCTGCACGTCTCCCTGCTAAACCTCATCTCATTCTGTTCTGCCCATAAAACCAGTCTGTCAAGGTCATCCTGGATCTTTACCCTATCCTCTGATGTGCCTGCATTTCCCAGAGCTCAGTATCATCTGCAAAGTTAATCATTGAGCTTTCTACTCCCTAATTCAAGTCATTAATAAATATGTTAAAGAGCACTGGTCCAAGCACAGATCCCTGAGGGACATGCAAGATGAAGCCATCCCATTGATTACAACTCTCTGGGATAGGCCTCTAAGCCAGTTGTCCACCCACCTCACTGTACACTTGTCCAGCCCAGTACTCACCAATTTAGTTGAGAGAATCCCATAGTAAACAGAATCATAGGCTTTACTGAAGTCCAAGTAAATGACATCAACCTCATGTTCCTGGTCCAGATGGTTAGTTACCTGGTCATAGAAGGACACTAGGTTTGTCAGGCATGATCAACCCTCAACAAGGCCATGCTGGTTGCTTCTTAATAACCTACCAGTCACCAGATAGTCTCCTTAACAAATTTTTCAAAAACTTTTCCCAAGACCAAAGTCAGAGTGACCAGACTGTAGTTTGCAGGGTCATCACTCTTCCCTTTTTTGAAAATGGGTAGAACATTGGCCCTCTTCCTGTCATCTAGGACCACTCCCGAGTTCCACAACTCTTCGAACTGCTTTGCCAATGGCCCTGTTATAAGCTCAGCCAGCTCTTTCAGGGCTCTCAGATGCAGGTCATCTGGCTTAGCAGACTTGAAAACGTCCAAGTGTTCCAAGAGTTTCCTCACCTGTTTGGGACTGACTTGATATAGTATGGTGGCCCGCATCGTCGACTGGGTGGGGACTGGCGGGGCTGTCAGCCAGAGCCAGAAGGGCTTTATGTTGACGGAGGGTTGCTATGAACACAACTTCCCTCTCCAGATGGCCCTGGACAATGCCCGGAGGACCAGGAAGCAGTGCGTGGTGGCATGGCTGGACATCTCCAATGCCTTTGGCTCTGTGCCCCACTGCCACATCTTTGGCATCCTCCACGAGCTGGGCTTACCAGACGGTGTTGCTGACTTGGTGCGAGAGCTCTACCACAGATGCACCATGACTGTCCACGCCACAGATGGAGAGACCATGGAGATCCCCATCCAGTCCAGGGTGAGGCAGGGCTGCCCTCTCAGCCCCATCATCTTCAACCTGGCTATGGAACTGCTTCTTCAAGCCATGGCAGGCGGCCCTGGCGGGCTTGACCTGTACGGCCAGAAGTTGAGCGTCCTGGCCTACGCCAACAACCTGGTCCTCCTGGCCCCCGATGCCACCCAGCTGCAGCAGATGCTGGACGTGATGTCTCAGGTGGCCAGGTGGATGGGCCTGCGCTTCAACATTGCCAAGTGCGCCTCCTTGTACATCGACGGCAGGCAGAAGAGCCGCGTCCTGGACTCCACCCTCATGATCCAGGGCCAGGCGATGAGGCATCTGCGCAATGGTGAGCCCTACTGCCACCTGGGGATGCCCACTGGCCACTGGGCCAGGCAGACGACGGAGGAGACGATCATCGGGATTGTGCTGGACTTGTCCCTGCTGGCCCCCTGGCAGAAGATCGACGCGGTGAACACCTTCCTCATCCCCTGCATTGCATTTGTCCTGAGAGGCTTGGCGGTCCCCAAGACCCCCCCTCAAGAAGGCAGACACCGAGATCCGGTGGCTGCTCAAGAATTGGCTGCACCTGCCGCTGTGCACCAGCAACGAGGTCATGCACATCCCCTACTGGCAGGGAGGCGCCAATGTGCCCTGCATGGGAGACCTCTGCGACATTGCAGTGGTCACCCATGCCTTCTGCCTCCTGACCTGCCTGGATGCAATGGTAAGTATCATTGCTGCCAGCGCCCTTGAGGAGACCACCCGCAAGACGATCGCATGGCAGTCGACCGGACAAGACTTGGCCACCTTCCTCAGCGGCTCACTGGAGGGCGAGTTCGGCCGAGATGGCGGGGACTTTGCCTCACTGTAGAGCTGAGCCTGCAATGCTACGTGCTACCTCAGGAACCACATCGGCTGTGCCTTGACCTGGACTGAGGAGCACTGGGAGCTGGGAGTCTCCCTGCGACCAGCCCCGACCGCATCACCATGACGCCCTGCACGAGGACCTTCCTGGAGAGGTTCCTGAAGGACACTGTCCACAACAAGTACGCCAGCGACCTGAGGGCCAAACCCGACCAGGGCAAGGTCTTCGACGTCACCTCGAAAGTGGGACACTAGCAACCACTTCATGCCCAGTGGGAGCTTCACGCGCTTTGTGGACTGGCGCTTCCTCCACCACGCCCGCCTCACCTCAACTGCCTGCCTCTGAACGGGGCCATGCGCTTCAGCCACTGGGACAAGAGGTGCTGATGATGCGGCTATGCAGCATAGATCCTCCCCCACATGCTGTGCAGCTGCAAGCAGCATGCCAGAACCTGGCAGCTCCACCACAATGCTGTCCAGGACCACCTGGTGAGGGCCATCCTGGTCATGGCGGGGGAGATCTCCGTGAATCGCACCGTCCCAAGCTGCAAGAGCCAGCTGCAACCTGACAACGTCATCACTGACCAAGAGGCCAAGAAGGTTGTGATCGTAGACATCACCCATCCCCTTTGAGAACCAGCACCAAGCCTTCACCGATGCCCAGGCTCACAAGTGGGAGAAGTACGCCCTGCTGGCCGACACCCTGAGGGGCCATGGCTATGACATGATGGTCGATGAGCTAATCATGGGAATGCTCGGAGCCTGGGACCCCAGCAATGAGAGCGTTCTCCATGCCTGCCACGTCTCCCGCCGCTACGCCAAGCTGATACGCTGCCTCATGTTGTCCAACACCATCCGTTGGTCCCGCGACATCTATGTGGAGCACATCACAGGCCACCGCCAGTACACTGACCCCACCAGATGACCCACCGCCGGACCGGACCCGGAAGGCACCGCCTGAACCGGCCCCCCCTCCCCCCCCGCTTCACTTCGAGAGGATTCTTCTACCACAGACGACCTCGCTTCACCCGAAGAGGACCCCCGTGATGAGACCATATGGACTGAGACGCTTCCTCTGAGCTGCTTCCTCCACCATTGCGGAACATTGTAACGGGTTTGTGTGTATCTATCTCCTTTCTCTCTCAGCGTCACGAATTCCCTCCCTCCCTTTCCCCCACCTCCCACCCCCAGGCTTAGTTGGCTAACATTGTATCGCCTGTAACCTAGTTGTGTTCCTCTCCTCACCCCCATCCCTCTATTGTTAGTCCCTTGCTTGGGCGCTCTGTATTTCCATATCAGCTTTGTGATCTTTTTTCTGGATTCCCAATCCTAAACATCTACTAAGAAAAGTCAATCTGTAATCTTCCCCATATTCCGTGGGCCTCTGGACAGGTAAACAGCCCGTGTTTGATTTCAGGAATACCAATATGGATGATGTATTTAGGAGCTCTGCCTTTTCGTGGGGATCAATTGTAGGGTGCCTCTCTGCATTCAGTAGGTGACATGCCAGTGGAACCCGATTTTTTTCTTGCTCCCATGTGTCTATAGAAGGACTTTTTGTTGTCCTTTATTCAGGTTGCCAGCTTGATCTCCATGCCTGTCTTGGCTTTCCATGTCTCATACCTGCAGACCCTGGTGATGTACATGTACTCCTCTCTGCTGAACCATTCTTCCATTGCTTGTTAGCTTTTTTTTTTTTTTCAATAGTTCCCTAATATCTCTGTTAAGCCAAGTGGGTCTCTTGCCTCCTTTCCCGCTTTTTAGCCATGTGGGAATGGCCTCTTTTTGAAGACTGAGAATTGCCCCCCCTTAAGGAAGCAGCACCATTCCTCAACTCCAAAATTGTCCAGTCACTAGTCACAGAGGGCCTCTTCAAGTAACCTCCTTAGTTTGCCAAAGTCTGCCCTTTTGAAGTCTAGGACTTCTGTTCTACTAGCTGATTTCCCAGCCTTTTGGTGGATGGTGAACCTAAATCAAGTTGTGATCACTGTCACCCAGAGTACCTCCAATCATCTATTATTATGTTAATTACAATATTATGATTGTAAACTTGTAATAAGGTAAGGTGACTCTAGGTATGAGGATTATAGGGAAGCATTTGGCATTATAATACTGTATTTACTCAAATGTACTATATTTACTCATATAAAACAAAGTTGCCTCTTCCTGCCCCAATCAGCAGGGGGATAAAATGCTCGTCTTACATTTGCACACAAAAAAACCTTATTACATATATTGTGTATCATTAAACTACTGCCAAAAGCAGCATGTACTGGGTAATATAAACCAGCTCTGAAGTTGATTAAATGCAGCCAACTCTGATCATGACTATAAAACACATGGGCCATATTAGGCAAACATGCAGAAGGGAACCTTTTTAAATTACAAAACAACTAAACAAAACTACATTAACAGAAAACTTGACAACCTCCACTTGGCAACAATATCTTGTTTTAATTATAATCCTTTTTACCATTGACACACTAACCTCTCACAAACCACCTGCCACCCAGGCAGAAGCAACAACCTGCACGCCATCTCTTTGTTCTTTTGGAAAAAACACCACCATGCCTTTTCCCTTCAACACTTCTCTGCCTTCTTTCCCATCTCATCTGCATCTTGATTCACTTAGTATTTCAGTTCATATTGTAACAGGGGCTCAGGCAGGAGCCCGTTACTAGGTAGCCATGGGAGCAGATAGCTACAGAGAGCACCTTGCACAGGTGAAGGGAATTACACACAAACCCATCCCCCTCCCCCCGCCCCTCTGTCTGCCTTCTTTGTCTCAGCTTCACAGCATGTGATTTCTTTCTTTTCCCAATTTGGCTGTCTTCTTTTTTCTCCTGCTCTATCCTTTCTCCATGTATTATTCTTTTCTTCATGTATTGTTCTCTTCTCTCAGTCTCACCTTCTTCTCTGTCTCAAAGTCATTTTCCTCTTTTTCCATCCTCTGTTGCCAGCTGCACCACTTTACCTACTGAAATTTCACTCTCTTCCTCTCCAGCTCCTCCTTCTTGTGGTGTCTCCATTCAGCCCATCTGAATAAGGGGTGAAAAATTATTTCAGCTGGTGGTCCAGTTTTAATGAGTTTTGCTGAGCTGTCTCAGGCCACACACATAAAGGAGACTTGGGGGTCATGATTGACTGCAAGATGAGTATGAGCCACCAATCAATGCTGCAGCTGGCAAGGCAAATAAAACCTTGGCTTGCATATACTGATGCATCTCAAATAGGACCCAAGAAGTCATTGTCCCACTTTATTCAGCCTTGGTGAGGCCACAGTTGGAGTACTGCATCCAATTCTGGGCTCCACAATTTAAAAAGGATGTGGAGAAGCTTGAAAGAGTCTAGCGGAGAGCCACGCACATGATCAGAGGTCAAGAGAGCAGGCATTATGAGGAAAGGCTGAGAGGCATGGGACACTTGAGCTTGAAAAAGTGTAGGCTCAGGCAGGCCTTGGTAGCAGCCTATAAGTATATCAGGGTGTACATCAGGATCTGGGAGAACATGCTGGAAGGCCGTTTTAGATGACATAAGGAAGAACTTCTTTACCATCTGAGTGTCCAGAATTTGGCATAGATTCTCCCAAGAAGTGGTGCAAGCACCTACCCTGAACATATTCAAGTTACGTTTGGATGATTATCTTGCTGGGGTCATCTGACCCGAGCTGACTTCCTGCCCTTTGGCCAGGGGGGCTGGACCTGATGATCTTGCAAGGTCCCTTCCAGCCCTAATGTCTATGAAAGTCTATGAAATCTACAAAAAAAGAATATATCATTTAAAAAAATTATAGATTAAAAAAGCATATACTAATAATCAGGCATCTGCTATAAGGTTTTTTCAAAAAATATTTTTTCCTGATTTATGTTTTTTTGAGTAGTGTATGTATAGATGATTGCATAACAACTCTAAATAATGTCCTGCTCTTGTATGATGTGTGTGTTAGGGTGTACGTGGGGCAATGTGTGTGTGGTGAGGGGGTTGTGCATCTGTGTGGGAGGCTGCCTGCACACTAGGTCCCAGTAGCTGGCCAGGACTGACGGGAGAGAAGAATGAGGGGGCAAGAGGTACATGCAGCAGAGCCTGCCTGAGCAGTGTGGTGCAGGTGCAGGTGCTATCTGTCCCCCACCTCCCATCTGACCTGAGGCTGCCCTCATAGCACACTACATGGTGATGATCCCTGCCTGCTCCTGCCCAGGGCAGCCAGTGCTGTGCTTCTGTTTACACCCACTCCGCACCCGCTGATGGCACTTCTCTTGCCCTGGCCGGCAAGCACAGTTTCCTGGTGGTTGCTACTTGGCTCCCCCTGCCTCTAGCGACTCCTCCTCCTTCGCCTCTTGCCTCTGCCATGTCACTCCAAGCAGCAGGTAGCACAGGGCCCCAGCCAGGTAAGGGGAAAGCGGCAGTCAAATGGCTCCTGCCCCAGTGCATGGGACTCCAACTTCAGCTTTAGCTCCAGCTCCAAGCTGCCTTCTACCCAGTCATCCACCTGGTGCAACGAGCAGCCACCTGTGGGTGGCCAAGTAGGTGGAAGGCACCCCTCCCCTCCTGGGAAGCTGTGCACACGGGCTGGGGTGGTGCTGTTGGCAGGCATATGGTGGGCAGGAGCACAGCCTGGGCTGCCATGGGCAGGAGGGGGTGGGGCTTGGCCCCACACAGAGTGCTGCAGGGGCAGCTGCAGGCCTGATATAATCAATTGGTGGGCTGGATCTGGCCTACAGGATGTATTTTGCCCACCTTTTCTCTATTGACTTAGAGTTTTTTGCACTTTTTTTCAGCTCACAGACTAGGCAGGATGTGGTTTTTTTAAGTTTAGGTTATGGTGAGACTAACAAATTACAGCACCTAAAAGGGAGGCAATAGATCTACCATAACAGTGTTTCTGAAATAATTCTTTCACGTGTCCTCTCCTATCCCATGGTAAGTGGAAGCTATACCATGGAAATTTAGGTGCATTTCATTTTGGATGTTCTGCCCTGGTTTGACTTTCACTAGCTGAAAGACAGGAACAAATACATAAAATAGTCATCATGGAGCAGCTGATGTGTGGTAGGTCCCTACCTTCCCTTTTAATTCAGTATAATTTGTTTCTCTCTCCATACTCTTGGTCTAAGTAGAGACAGTCAAAATGCCAGAGGCGGAATTGATTCAATCAATACAGCTTTCTCTAAGCTGCATAGATTGGACAGTTAATGAACAGAATACATGTTCACTCATCAGTTGGCAGGCTTGCATTGGCCAAAGCCAAAAGGTGAAGGATGCTCATGAGTGCCTCCCAGCTTGCTGGGCTGCAAGTGCCTCAGCTCTGCCCCCTCTCCAGCCCTTGGAGCCCCTTCTGCTCCCCCCTACACAGCCATGGTGTGAGCGGGTGGGGGGAGGAACAGAGTCCTTCGTCTCAGCCACCTGCAATCAGGGTCTGCACAGTGGATGTAGGGGAAGCCTAGGCAGGAGCTTTCTCTCCAACATCACTCCAATGGGCTGTGAAAGCCCAAGTGTTACCCCCTCACCACTCCCTGACCTGTCATTATGGCCCTTAAGCCAGGATCCATGTAGTGGCTGGGGTGTGAAAAGCCCCTGGTGTCAGGGCCTTCCCCCCATGCAACTCTGCCAGGCTGGCAAGTCTCCAGCCCCATGCCTAGCCAGCCCCTGCCTATCAGCTTCAGGGAATTCCCCCACCACAGTGCAGACCCTGGCTGGGGTGCTGGAATGGGTATCCATTCTCCACCCTGCCTGCCCCACCCCATGGCTGACAGGTTGGGGCTGGTGAGGCAGCACGGCTGGGACATTCACAGCCCAGCACAGCCAGGCTGTGAGGGGGAAGTCCCCATTATGTGGACTTTTCCCCACTGCATCATAGGGAAGAATAGAACAGAACAGAAAAGGAACAGAAGTCCTGGACTTAAGAACACATATTTTGCCAAACTCAAGATGCTAGTTGGAGAGGCCCGCTGCAACCAGGAACTGGACGATTTGGGAGTTCAGGAGCAGTGGAGCTTCCTGTGTTAAACGCCATCAGGTTCTCATCTGCCCACTTCCTGAGCTTGTCGAGGTCAGCCTGGATTGCCTTCATGTCTTCAGGTGTGGATGCTTTACCCCAAAGTTTGGTATCATTGGTGAACTTGGCCAGTCTGCTTCTGACTCCAATGTCACCATCATTAATGAAGATGTTGCACAATATAGGTCCAAGGACAGAGCCTTGAGGGACCCCACTGCTCACAGGGCACCATGACGATTGACTTCCATCAACCACCACCCCCTGGATCCAACCACAGAGCCAATTCCCCAGCCAGCAGATTGTGGTGGACCCGAGGCTGCAGTTGGTCAGTTTTGCCAAGAGGTGATCATGGCATACCAGATCGAAGGCTTTTTTAAAGTCAAGATATACAACATCAATCTCCTCTCCCTTGTCCAGGTGATAGGTCACCTAGTCATAAAAGGAAATGAGATTGGACTAGCATGACCTACCTGCAACAAACCCATGCTGGCTATCCCTCAGGGTGTTGCCATCAGCCAGTCCATTAAGAATGGCCTCTTTGGTAATCTTTTCTAAGACCTTCCCCGGTTTGAAGTCAAGCTGATGGGCCTGTAGTTTGCCAGATCCGCTTTCCTCCCTTTCTTGAAGATAGGCACCACATCGGCTTTCTTCAAGTCTTTGGGCACTTTACCGGAGTGTCAGGAGTTCTTAAAGATCTGTGCCAGGGGCTGAGCTATGATGCTAGCCAGTTCCTTGAGTACCCCGGGGTGTAAACTGTCAGGGCCAGTTGACTTGAAGGTGTCCAGCCTCTCAAGGTGTTCCTTCACAAGACTGATGACAGACCAACGCAAAGTACCCATTTAGTAGGTTGGCTTTTTCCTTGGTTTTGGTCATTAGTCATCTGGTTTAGCAGGGGTCCAATGTTGTCCTTGCTTTTTCTCTGGCTCCCCACATATCTAAGAAAGGACTTTTCATTATCCTTGATACTAGTAGCCAGTTGGAGTTCCGTCGCAGCCTTGGTTTTTCTGGTTCACTCCCTGCAGGTCTGGGCCAGTGCAGAGTATTCCTCCTTGGAGGTGGATCCCGTCCTCCATCCTTTGTAGGTCTTTCTTTTTAGATGCAGGAGGTCTGCTTGTTCCTTGCTGAGCCAAGGGGGCTGCTGTGCCCTTTTTCTGCCTTTCCTCCAAGATGGACTAGCCTTACCTTGTGCATCTAGGATCACTCCTTTGAGGAGCAACCACTCTTCCTGAACTCCCCTCCCATTGGGATCATGGTCCCTTAGAGTCTCACCAACAAACCTTCTGAGCTTGTCAGAGTCAGTTTTCCTGAAGTTGAGGACTTCTGTATTGCTGACTGACTTGCCAGCTTTAAAGTGGATGGTGATGGTGATCAGGTTGTGGTCACTGTCACCCAGCTTCCCTTCAATCATTAGGTCACTGATTAGATTGTCTCTGGTTCCCACTACCAGGTCAAGCAGTGCTTTACCTCTCATTGGCCGATAGACTTCTTGTGTCAGATAGAGGTCATCCATGCACAAGAGGAAGATTTGCGACTGCTTGGATTTGGCCGAGTGCTCTTCCCATGAGATGTCTGGGTAGTTGAAGTCTCCCATGACAACCATGGATACAGAGCACGCAGCCTCAGCCAATTCCCTGGTGAACTCCTGGTTAAGATCTTGCTTGATCCTGGGTAGGAGGTCTGTAATACCATTGGGTCCCCTGTGCCATGTTCCCCACTGATTTTAACCCAGAAGGTCTCCAGTCATTCACTCTGGTCACCAATATTGGCTTGCACGGATGCTTAACTCTCCTTAACATTCAGAGCTACACCCCGACCCCTTTTGTCCCCTCGATCTCTCCTGTACAGAGTATAGCCGTCTATACCCGTGGTCCAGTCATGGGTGGAGTCCCACCAGGGCTCCTTTATCCCTATGACATTGTAATTATTTGTGTTTAAGCAGGAGGACAAGTTCCGCCTGTTTATTCCCCAAGCTCCTGGCATTCATGTACAGGCAGGCAAGTGTCCCCTTCGGGGCCCCTGCCTTGCCTGCAGATTATTCCCTTAAGTGGCTTGGCCTCCTGGCTTTGCAAGGGTTGCTCAGTGGGCCAGCAGTGGCGGTGGTCCCCCTGTCCCCTGGCAGGCTTAGTTAGGAGCAGATCAGCCAATCTGGCTGAGAATAGCCTCCTCCCTGGCGGAGAGAGGTGGAGGCCATCCCTTCCCAGCGCTCACTGCCTCTCTCACCAAAGAGCGGACAGTGGTCATGGAAGCCAAAGCCTTCCCGATGACACCAGCACCACAGTCTTTGGTTGACTACCTGGACTCCCTCCTCAGCCCATAGCCCGAGACTGGGAGGATTGAAGAAAACACCACCTGTGCCCCTAGACCCTTTAGCCCTGCTCCCAAATCCCTGTAGCACTTCATGATCCAGCTGGGAGCTCTCCGAGATGTTTCATTCATGCCTACATGGATAAGGAGCATAGGGTAGTGGTCAGCGGGCTGGAGAAGTTTAGGGATCTTCTCTGCAATGTCTTGGATTTGGGATCCCAGGAAGCAACAGACTTCCCAGGCTAAGGGGTCAGGGCAGCAGATTGTTCCCTCAGGATGGATTTGGCTGAGTGCTCTTCCCAGAGTCGTGGAACTGGAGAGTGGTTCCAGATGACTGGAAGAGAGCCAATGTGATGCCCATCTTCAAGAAAGAGAAGAGGGATGAGCCTGAAAACTACAGGCTGGTCAGTCTGACCTTGGTTCTGGATAAAATCTTTGAGAAATGTATTAAAGGGGCCATCATTTGCAAGCTGGAAATGGATGGAGTTTTAAGAAGTAATCAGTATGGCCTTGTCTAGGGTAGACAACAAGGTAATTAGCCATTCGGATGAGGGACACCTGGTGAACGTGATTTACTTAGACTTTAGAAAAGCCTTTGATTCTCTTTCCCACGGGATTCTCTCAAACAAGCTCTAGGGTGCTGGACTTGACCAGTCTACAGTGAGGTGGGTGGACAATTGGCTTAGAGGCTGCTCCCAGAGGGTGGTAATTGATGGAATGGCCTCATCCTGGAAGGCCATCTCCAGTGGTGTCCCGCAGGGATTGGTGCTTGGACCCATGCTCTTTAATATATTCATTTATGACTTGGATGAGGGGGTGGAAAGCTCAATTATTAAGATTGCAGATGATACCAAGCTGTGGGGAAGCACTGTGGGAACACCGGCAGATAGGGTCAAGATCCAGGATGACCTCGACAGGCTGGACTCATGGGCAAAATGGAATCAGATGAGGTTTAACAAGGATAAATGCAAAGTCCTTCATCTGGGTAGGAAGAACCCTCACCACAACTACACGATGGGTGGTGGCTGATTAGCTGGCACAGCATTTGAGCAAGACCTGGGGGTTACAATCAACCAGAAGATGAAGATGAACCAGCAGTGCAATGAGGTTGCCAGAAAAGCAAATACAAATCTGACATGCATCAGCTGACATGTGTCTAATAGATCCAGGGAACGGCTCCTCCCTCTCTATTCAGCATTGGTGAGGCTTCAGCTGGAGTACTGTGTCCAGTTCTGGGCACCACACTTCAAGAAGGACATGGATAAGCTTAAGAGGGTACAAAGAAGAGCCACCCACATGGTCAAGGACATGGAGGATAGGTCCTATGAGGAGAGACTTGGGGAATTGGGCCTGTTCAGTTTGAGTAAGAGAAGGCTGAGAGGTGACTTGATAGTCACCTACAAGTACATCGGGGTGAACACCAAGATTTAGGTGACCAACTCTTCAGGAAGACACCTCAGTGGAGGATGAGGACCACTGGACATAAGCTTATAGTGGGTAAATTCAAGCTAGATATAAGGAAGAATTTCTTCTCTGTAAGGGTTGCCAGAATCTGGAACACACTCCCAGGAGAGATGGTGTAGTCACCATCCTTGGAGGTGTTCAAGAGGAGCCTGGACAGGCACCCTGTTGAGCTTGTCTGAGCCCAATAACTTCCTGCCTGTGGCAGGAGACCAGACTTGATGATCTTACAGGTTCCTTCCGGTCTACAATTCTATGACTCTATGAGGGCTTCCCCCCGCCCCACCTACTATGCAGACCTGGGCTGGGGGGAGGTGGGGCTACGATAGAGGTCTGTTCTTCCTCTCATCTGCCCCTGTGTCACTGCTGGCAGGCCTGGGGAGCCTGCCTGTGCTCTGTGACAGCCAGGGGACATGTGGGATAGAGTTAGTGGGAGGGTGCAATGCACCCTGGGATGCCATGGGACTGAGACCTAACTTGTGTCTGGAGGGGATCTGGGACAGAAGTTTAATAGACTAGTTTAAACTAAATCAGTTAAGACTGATAATGCATCCATCCATATCCATCTTAAACCAGTTTCGGCCATTTTGACACTGATCTATGTGCACTGTACTTCTGTTCTGTTAAAGGTTTAAACCAGTTTCCAATCACTTATACCATTTATGTGTAATGCTTGTCCCTAGCCTTAAAGATAAAAGAAGAAGAGTCAGAGAAAGTACGTTTGACTTTTTTGCAATATGATGAAATACTTATACAAACAGAAAAAATAAAGAGCAAAAATTTTTGGAATAAAGCTTCAATTTTTATATCAGATTATAGAGGAATAAAATAAATTTTCTTTGTGAAATATTTTACAAGGTGTTACTAGTTTCAGTTTTAAAGGATTACATCACTCTGCTAGCACTTTTACTGTAGTGTTAGACCTGGGCCTGAATGTATACAGCAGGGATTTTTGCAGGTTATTTTTCACATACTATAAGTAAATAGCACTTACAAGGAATGACATAACTGTAACACAGAATCTTTATAAAAAGGGTCAAAGGCATTATTTTGTGGTAACTTACATTGATATTTAGAAAATATGATAGAATCAGGAAGGATAAGCATCACAGCAGTAAAAAAAACAAACAACCAAACAAAAAAACCCTACTCCACTCAAAATAGTTTGAGTATGAATACATATGCTCGAATTATAGGCAAAATGTGAAATCACCACTAGCTTACATTCAGACCACCCACCTGGGACACTACTCCCATGCCTAATATCACCCCACACTTTATCAGACACATGTTCTTGCTGTACTAAAGAGACTATCGACTAGCAATATATTTATCTAAAACAAAATGAAACAAAATGTAATTTCATAGAATTTATATTTCCTATTAAAAATGTTTCCTCTACTGCTGTATGTCATCCAGAAGGAACAGTGAAATGGCAAAGAGTTAAAAAAAAAAATCAGAGAGAGGTTTAAAAGTAACGTTTTAGTATTTTTTCTTGGTTAAGTATCGCTTGTAGAGCAGTATACAATTATTTTTCAGAAATTACATGTAGGTTTTTACTGTGATGTTTACTGTGCAGCTAACTAATTAGCTGCACAGTAAACATAGTGTGTCTACACTTGTGCCCCTATTAGGTTGGAGTAAACTATTTAACTCTGCAGCAGGTTTGTACTTGTAAATAACAAGTATTAACCTGTTGCTGAGTAAAAATACTCCACAGCAGCACGTGTAGACACTGTCTTGGTTGTCTGGGGCACAAGGTGCCTGCCAGCTAAGTCCCACACTGAAGTGTCCTTGTGCCCCAGCCAGCCCCTCCGGAGCACATTGAGCTGAATCGGAGCAGTCCCAGGCTAGCAGGCCAACTCCCCGGAGTCCCCTACCAGCGGAGGCTGCTCTGTCCCGGCTCAATGTGTTGTGGTCCTGGGTACACATACAGACATGTGCCTGGGAGCAATAAACTGTGGAGTGAAAAGCTTCAGTTTACGCTTGCAAATTAATGGCATGTGTAGACATGCCCTGTTTGTCTTAAGTTGGTATCTTTTTAAATGAGAGGTGAAAGTACATTGAAGACAAACAGTGCAGATTAGCTAAGTCTTTCCAAGACAGAAAATCAGCAATATGATTATTTCCCTGCCCCAACATGGAGGAAAATATTTCAGCGTTCAAAGGATTTAAATATATTTCTTATTCCAGATCTTTTTTTTTACCATTGCTTTAAACTATAAAAGATTAAAACATAACTTTAGTGCACTGATTCATGGTAGAAGAAAATGTTTAATAGATCTGCAGTCTAAACCTGACTTTACACATGGATCAGTTAGTACTATAAAGCCATTTTATCTAGTGTTAATGGAAACCAAAAAGAGTCAGTTAATTATAATTCAGATTACCAGCTATCAGCTATTATTTATTGACTTTGGGGAAAAAAATCTTTCACATGCCTTTCAGATCAGAAATGTCGAACTGGAAGGGGACTCAGAAGGTCATCTAGTTCAACCCCCAGCTCAAGATGGGCTCATCCAGTCTAAAACCATTCTAGACAAGTATTTATCTAACCTCCTCTTAGAAACCAAAGATTGAGATTCCAGAACAACTCTAGGTAATCTGTTCCAATACTTGATCAGACTTACAGTGTAAATACAAGTACTATCCTGCTGCAGAGATTTTTACTCTGCAGCAGTGCACATGTAGACACTGTCCCAGCTGGCTGGGCAGCACGAGGGTGCTTCAGTGTGAGGGCTGCCTGCCAGCTAGCCCCATGCTCAAGAACCCTCATGCCCCAGTCAGCCCCTCTGCAGCATGTTGAGCTGGGTCAGAACAGTCCCAGGCTGGCAGGCTGATCCCCGGGGCCTCTGGCTTGGTTCAATGTGCTGTGGTCCTGGGCACATGTTCAAATAGTGTGCCTGGGAGCAATAAACTCCAGAGCAGTAAACCCCAGTTTAATGCTTCACATTAATTGCATGTGTAGATGTACCCCTAATATCCAATTTCCTTTGCTGCAATTTAAGACAATTACTCCTTGCATGCAACTGCCCTTCAGGTATATGAAGACTATTGTCAAATCCCCCTTAATCGTCTATTCTCCAGACTGAATAATCCGATTTCCTTTTTGTAAATCATGTTTCTCAGACCTCTAATCATTTTGTTGCTCTCCAATGGACACTTTCTAATTTGTCCATCTCTTTCTTGAAGTTTGAAGTTCAGTGCCCAAAATTGGACACGATACTCCAGATGAGGCCTTAGAATGTCCAGAATAGAATGGAAAAAACATTTCCTGTGACTTGCAAACAGCAGTCCTAGTAATACAACCCAGCATGCTGTTAGATTTTATTTTTTGCAACAACAGTACGCTATTGGCTCACATTTAGCTTATGGTCTAGTATACCTCCCTTTTTTGCAATACTGCAACCTAGCCAGTCATTCCCCAGTCTGATTATTGAGGTTTAATTATAGATCTCAATGGAAGTAGCCTGATTTCCAGAAGTGCTGAATGACTGATGCTGGGGGGACTTCAGTACTAGGAATCCTTGAAAAACCATACTAATTTTACTGACACCAAGGTCTTAGACCTATGCTTGCTTAAAACTGTGTTTAACCAGCACACTTGAGAGATCCTATACACTTCAGAACTATTGCTGATCTGAGTGAAACTATTTTCATACCTAAGTGTTTGCGGGATCAGGGGCCAAGTTTGAAAAACGTCACCTCTGTTTAAAGTTCTCTCTCTCCATTCAAACTATTTCTTAAAAAAACAAGACTGAATCTAGTATGGATGTACACCTAAGGGCTTTCTAAGGGGAAAGACTTTGAAGGGAGATTGGTTAAATGGGAGACTGAGTCAATACTGTACATTTTTCTGTTTCTCCTAATCAAAAAAGGCAAACAGAGGGGGTAAGAAAAATGTGCGTGGATGAACTCTGACTCAAGAAGTCTATGGACTGACGAGACACAAAGCACTGCTCGACCTGGTACTGGCAATGGGGGATGACTTGATCAGTGACCTAAAGATGGAAGGGAAGCTGGGAGACAGTGACCATAAACTGATCACCTTCACCATCCACCATAAAGCGGGCAAGTCAGTCAGCAAAGTAGAAGTCCTTGACTTCTGGAAAGCTGACTTTGAGGTTTATTTATTGAGGTTTAATTATTTATTTATTTCAATAAATAAACTGATCACCTTCACCATCCACCATAAAGCGGGCAAGTCAGTCAGCAAAGTAGAAGTCCTTGACTTCTGGGAAGATGACTTTGACAAGCTCAGGAGGTTTGTTGGTTAGGCCCTAAGGAACCACAACCCAAAGGGAAAGGGAGTTCAGGAAAAGCAGCTGCTCCTCAAGGGAGTGATCCTGGAAGCTCAAGCAATGTCTATTCCATCTTGGAGGAAAGGCAGCAAACGGGCACAGCAGCCCCCCTGGCTCTGCAGGGAACTATTGGACCTCCTGCATCTAAAAAGGAAGACCTATAAAGGATGGAAAGATGGATCCACCCCAAAGGAGGAGTACTCTGCACTGGTCTGGACCTGTAGGGAATGAACCAGGAAAGCCAAAGCTGCAACTGAACTCCAACTGGCTACATATATAAAGGGCAATAAAAAGTCCTTTTTTTAGATACGTGGGGAGCTGGAGGAAAAGCAAAGGTAACACTGAACCTCTGCTAAACCATATGGGTCAACTGACAACTGACACCCAGGAAAAAACCAACCTGCTTAACGGGTATTTTGTGTTGGTTTTTCACCAGCCCCAAGGGATGGCCCTGCTTAATACGGTACAGGATGGCCAGAGTGAGGGAGAACTGCTACCCTTCATCAGCCATGTGAAGGAACACCTTGAGAGGCTGGACACCTTCAAATCAGCTGGCCCAGACAGCTTACACCCCAGAGTACTTAAGGAGCTGGCAAGCATCATAGCTCTGCCACTGGCACAGATCTTCAAGAACTTGTGGTGCTCAGGTGAAGTGCCCCAAGATTGGAAGAAGATTGGAAGGCCAATGTGGTGCCTATCTTCAAGAAAGGAAGGAAAGTAGATCTAGGGAACTACAGGCTCATCAGCCTTACCTCTATTCTGGGGAAGATCTTGAAAAAATCATCAAAGAGACCATTCTTGACAAACTGGCTGAAGGCAACTTCTTGAGGGATAGCCAGCACAGGTTTGTTTCAGGTAGGTCTTGCCTGACCAATCTCATCTCTTTCTACAAGCAGGTAACATATCACCTGGACAAGGGAGAAGTGATTGATGTCATATATCTTGACTTTAAAAAAGCTTTCAATCTGATATCCCACAATCTTCTTATAGAAAAACCGGCCAACTGTGGCCTCAGCTACATGACAGTCTGATGGCTGGAGAATTGGCTTTGGGGTCGGACCCGGAGAGTGGTAGTTGATGGAAGTCAATCACTGTGGTGCACCATGACCAGTGGGGTCCCCCAAGGCTCTGTCCTTGGGTCTATTCTTTTCAACATCTTCATTAATGATGGGGACATTGGTGTCAGAAGCAGACTGGCCAAGTTCACTGATGACACCAAACTTTGGGGTAAAGCGTCCACACCTGAGGACAGGATGGTAATCCAGGCCAACCTTGACAAGCTTGGAAAATGGGCAGATGAAAACCTGGTGGCCTTCAATACCAAAAAATGCAAGGTACTCCACCTTGAAAAGAAAAACCCACAGCATGCCTATAGGCTTGGCAGTGCTATGCTTGCTAGCTCCATGGCTGAAAGGGACTCGGAGGTCATGACTGACCACAAGATGAATATGAGCCACCAATGTGATGTTACAGCCAGCCAAGTGAGCAAAACTCTGGCTTGCATTCATAGATGCTTCTCTAGCAAATCCCAGGATGTCATCCATCCACTGTACTCAGCCTTGGTGAGGCCACAGCTGGAGTAGTGTATCCAATTCTGGGCTCCACAATTCAAAAGGATGTAGAGAAGCTTGAGAGAGTCCAGAGGAGAGCCACATGCATGATCAGGGGGCAGGAAAACAGGCCTTATAATGAGAGGCTGAGAGCCATGGGACTCTTCAGCCTGGAAAAGTGCAGGCTCAGACGTGACCTGGTGGCAGCCTATAAGCACATAAGGGGTGTGCATCAGGATCTAGGGGAATGCCTGTTCACCAGAGCGCCTCATGGGATGACAAGGTCAAATGGTCACAAACTTCTCCAAGACCTTTTCAGGATGGGCACAAGGAAGAACTTCTTAACAGTCCGAGCCCCCAAGGCCTGGAATAGGCTCCCTCCAGAGGTGGTGCAAGCACCTACTCTGGACTCCTTTAAGAGTCAATTGGATGTTTATCTTGCTGGGATCCTGTGACCCCAGCTGACTTCCTGCCCCTGGGGCAGGAAGCTGGACTCGATGATTCAAAGATCCTTTCCAGTCCTAATGTCTATGAATCTATGAAAAGAAAACATTTGAAAGAGTAAAGCTGGGTCAATGGCATCAGACACATCTGTGAAATGAAGATGTCAAATTGCATCCACAAGGGAAGCAGTGAAGTTCATTACAGAAGTTCAGTCCTAGAAAAGATTACTGTATGGATCACCTCCACAGATACTGGATGGAGGGTGAATCTAGGAGAAGATCTAGAAAATTCTGCTTCCAGGAAGGGGAAAACTGAAGAAAGGGTTGTATTTTAATGATGGCATACAATTAACTGAATGGCCGTGTTCATTTCACACATACTTCCAAACCAGTACTATATACTTCAAAATTAGCTATCTAATGGTATTTTAAAGCTTTACCAGGAGGTTCACTTTTATCTTCTTAAAACAGCCCCTAAGTTTGCTTAGAAACCATTTAACTTGTAAGCTTGTCACAGAAGGGACTGTTTTTTAATGTGCTTGTACAATGCCTGACAATATAGGGCTTCATCTGTGGGTGGAAGGAGGTTGAGCTCTGTGCACTACTTTAATACAAATAATATTCGCATGGTCTGGTATCCTGATAGCTAGAGCATTAAAGAATTTTACTATTATTGTAGCAAAACGCCCAGTTTTTCTTTTTTTTTTTTTAACATTCGCTCCCCTTCCCCAACCATTTCTGACTTCTTTTCTCCCTCTATATTCCCTATAGATAAGTATAAGTAAGCTAAGATGTAGGATAAGCTAAAATGTTTTTATTTTGGTAGCAGGTCTTTGGTTTTGTATCCACTATTTTATATTGTATTATTATCATTTTTGTATTGATTTTTATTGTTTCATATGGATATTGTATGGTTTAGGCCTGTGTTTGTAAGTGAACCAAAGTCATGTCAAGTTTCCATTTTATATGTCAAGCCGCCATCTTGTGTCCTCTGCCTGGGCATCCCATGTTGCAACAATATGATTCATTGGACCCCTCCCATGTAAATTGGTTCCCCGATGAATGAGTGTGATTGGGAATGACTGAAATACAACGGTAGCAGGCCTCTACTGAATGGCCTGTAATGACTGGGCCATCACCTCGCATTGATCCATCCAGGAACCACAGACCTCACCCAGGAATAGAGACAAGACCAACATTTGAAAGACAAAAGACCCTGCAGAACCAGCAACTCTCACTATTATAGACACCCAAAACTGCACATCCCTGCATGGAGAACACAGGTTCAGTATGCCAGGAGCTGACCCTTGCCTGGGCATGCCTCCTGTCACTAGGGTCACACAAGGTCTTCCCCTATAAAAAGGGGCAGTGAAGACAAGCCCAGTGAAATGCCCTCTCCATCTGGACCAGCACCATGTCACACCACCTATTTACCCAGAGGCCCTGCCGGCAACCCCGCTCTGGACATCTACTGGACAAGGACCCCTTTCCAGCCTGGATAGGTAGACATTACCTGCATACCTCCTCTTACAATTTGGACTCTCTCTCTCCTCCTAGACTTCAGTGGACTTCAGCCCCTGCACCTAGCCTCTCTAACCCCTGCTGCCATTATGTGTGTATGTGTGTGTGTACAAGGGAACCAATAAAACATTGTGTCACCATCTCCCCTGTTCAATAAAACTGAGTTGGGTCATGTTTTACTGAATCCCAGTCCCTTCCCTATA
The DNA here is from genome assembly GCF_052110815.1 of Crocodylus siamensis. NCBI lineage: Eukaryota > Metazoa > Chordata > Crocodylia > Crocodylidae > Crocodylus > Crocodylus siamensis. The sequence goes on along the minus strand of NC_143396.1, from coordinate 151,151,434 downwards.
GTAAATTCCAGCCTTGTTCTTTTTCTCTCAGCTCTAGTCCCCCCCGTCTCTGCTAGTTTCCCAATCTCCTCCCAATTCCATCTCTCCTTTTCTGCCAACTCTCAGCCTCCCCTGCTCCTACTGCCTTTTCCCTGTGACTTTCTGCTACCTTTCTCTACTTTCCTGCTGCCTTGCTGCCTTTCCTGTGATTTTCTGCTGTTTTCAGGCTTCTCTGGCACCTTCTGTAGACATCCCTTCCCCCCCCAGCTTCCCAGCTCCTTGTGGCTGTCCTGCAGTTTTCTCCAGCTCCCAACACCTACTACCACTCCCTGCAACTTATCTAGCTGTCCCAGAGCCATCTTCTGGCTCCCCACACCCAAAGCCCCTCTTTAACACCCACACTTTCCCTTAGTCCCATTTTCCCCCCACCCCATCTACCTTGTCAGCTCCCCCATAGCTCTGGCTCCAGTCCCAGACTCTGTGCCGGCATGCTTCCCTGTTTCGCAGGCTTTGGGTGTTGTCTTTTAATCAATTAAGATCAATTAACCTAAAGTTACCCCTGAGCCTCAGTTCTTCAGCCCAGGTGCCTATAGTCTACCGGTTCTAATCCCAGTCCTGGTAACTTTAACTTCCTACACTTCTACTTTCTTACCTTACCCTTTCCCCGGGTATCCCAAGCACACCAAGCGCATACATACATACATATCACAATACCCAACTTAGGAACTCACTTGTGTGTATGTGTAGGCGGGTGATATGCATGTAAATTAGTGAATACACACATACATATACATATATAGCTATTGTGTGTGCGTGTAGTATATGAATTAGTAATCCACATATGTGTATTGAATGTGCAGGTGTTGGTAACTAGTAACTGATTCTGTCTAAATTTGGTGTGTGTAGCGTGTATGGGATTAAACTGGTGATAGGTGTGCATGAACCTAAACTACTTATTTTGAACGTGCGTGTATCTGACTTGTTAGTGTGTGTGTGTGTGTGTGTGTATAAATGTATATAATATATATATGGCATTGTGTGCATGATATATTAATTAGTGATCTGTGTCTAACTTCTGGGGTGTATAGTGTATGTGCTTGAATTGGTAATAGGTATGCATGTGCCTAGGCTAGTTTGGATGTGTATGTGCCTGAGCTGGTAGTGTGCATGTGTGTTTGTATATGTGCAATTGTGTTACACTCTCCTGTCTAACAGTGCACTATTGAGATCCTGAGAGTTGGCCTGACCCCACAGGGCAACATTATTTTAAGTCCCAGTAGTGCAGCATGTCAACAAGTCTCAAAGGGCATTTGTACATGCCACAGGGGTTTACTTTGGTTTAATTCTCCCTAAATTGAAGCGGTGAGTTTTTAAAAACACTTCAATTTAGGGTGAAGGAAACCTCCATGGCACGTACACAAGGCTCAGACCTGACCCTTACCTGCCTCTCTGCCAGCGGGCTGAGTTGTCCTTGAGCTGTGGGGGGAGGGGCTGGTGCTTCCCTCCGTGGCAGCAGTGGCAGCCCCCAAGTGGCACCTGCTCATAAGCACCTGGCATGAGCAGTCCTGAAAGGCACCACAACTGTGGAGGGAAGCACTGGGCCCCTGTGCAGCTCAGGCAGGCTCTGAGGAAAAAAAAGAAAAAAGATCAGGTATACTGCTTTTTATTATTTTTTCTTCAGTAGAGCCTGCCTGCACAGGCTGGTGCCCAGCTGCCTGCACCGTCCCTGAGATGCATGTGGCCTGGTGCTTCTCTCCGCGGCAAACTAAACCACCTTGGAGATGTTTTATTTTGCTGCGTCCCAAAGTCATTTAACACGCATTACGCCACTGACATGTGCAAACAGCCCGCCATTAAAGCACATTATGCTGCCAACATGTGCAAACAGCTGCACCATTAAAAAGATGCAAAATGGCAGTAAGCTGCTTTCAAGGCCAATTCTGTGGTGTGTACAAATGGCCAAGGAAACCAGAGAGAAAAGTATCCAATCCTCAGCCATCTCACTAAATCTATTAAGATTTCTTTATTGACCACATGCAGCACATTACATGCTGCTCTTCTGGATGCATTTCAATCCATACTTTGATTCTTTCACCCCAGTACTCTAGTTTCAGTCCATCTTGACTGACTGTCAGTACAGTTGCAAACTCAATTTGGATTATTTTTGTTTTAAAAAAGCCTCTGACATCTATGTGCTTTATACATCTGGAGAAAAAAGCAAGGACTAGCTCCTATGTGGTGCCAGAGAATTGGGAAATGCTTCCCATACAATTTACAGTATAATATAGTCAGTAGTATAAAATGGGAATATGAAGATTATTTAGCTCAACTGCTTGTTGCACATGTGAAGGCAGTTAAACACATTAGACCATGAAATTATAGTCATATTAAAATACACCCAGAGTAACTGTTGTTTTCAGTGGAGTTAAACTTAGGTTGTGTACAGTCATATCATTTGAAGCTTCAAATACCTTTGAAATTCTTTAAAGGGCCAGCTGTATAGATATATGTTTTGACGATGCATCCAGAAACTGCAGAAGCACTACCTGTTGATTACCTGTTGATAGGCGGTGCTCTTTAGAAGTGCTTTATTTCCTATTATGGCTGCACAGCTATAAGGAGCAGAATAGAGGGTCTTTCAGAATCCAACAGGCTTTACTTTCCTACTCACTCCACAGGGGAGGGAGGGAGGATAGGGTGAACACTCTTACTGTCTGACTTACAACTTGTCCTGTCCTCCACCCTCATGTCAATGTACCCTGACTGTTGCTCCTGCTGCTGCTGCCACCTGAGATTCCTATATTCTGAGAGCACAGACAAAAGTGACAATTTTTGCCTGATCTGGCCACAGAATACAGTCTATACCCATGACCAAACAGAAGCGCATGGCTACAGACAGCTTCAGAAATGGTTGATTGTGGGAAAATCTGAAGCCCCACTGTATGAAGGGTCAGATGAAGATGAAGACATTTCAAAACAAAGTGTCTTCTGTAATTTCTGTCTGCACTGCCTGCCAGTCTATCACTGTTTTCAGAATGGAAGGGGGAATGGGAGTGAAGGGAGTTTGGTCTGAAGGCTTTTCAGGCCCTGCAGGAGGATGGGGCAGGTGTACTGGAACCCTGCAAGGTACGACCCTTAGAACAAGGGTGAACAATTATTTTGGGCAGAGGGCTGCTTACTGAGTTTCGGCAAGCCATTGAGGGCCACACGGCAGGCAGCCTAGGGCAGATTAATATTAATTTTCTAAATTTTTTAGGGGCCCCGCGGGCTGGATAGACTGTTCTGGTGAGCTGCATCCGGCCCCCGGGTTGCATTTTGCCCACCCCTGCCTTAGAATGAGTTCCCTCTGCTCCCTTTCCCCCCTCCCATTCTGAAAACTTTAAAGCCTTGCAGGGAGAAGACACTGGCCCTTGCTAGGGGAAACTAGCTGCAGACTGCTGTCAGCAGCTAGATTCCCCTCCCTCCTGGAACCAACAGTGAACTTCTGTTTGGTCTGGGGGTACACTGCAACTAAGAACACTTCTTGCAAAGCATTCTCAGTTGCAGCATGGAGCTGCACTTCTTTCTGCCCTGAATGCTGCTGCCCCCTCTCACAAAATACTAGAAGTGCTCTGAAGAGCTCTTGGCACTTATGCTGCCAGGGCGCTACCACTCCCAGCACTTGGGGTGTTCCTGGGTCCCCGCCATAGCTGGGAGACCCCACACCTAATTGCTACCACATCAAGACCCCCACAACCTAACTACCACTGTGAAACTGGCATACCCAACACAAGGATCCTGGTTTTCTAGCTCCCAATTTCCTTGTACCTCTCTGCTAGGGGTTGGGGAGGGATGCAGGAGAAGGGGGAGAGGGGGGAAGGGTGCTCCTGGAGTGGGGAGAACAAGTAGCAGGAGAGCACTGCATGAATATCCAGGGGCTGAAGTGGTACATTTTGCACTTGGAAGTGTTTAAAATGTTATGTCCATTTCCACTTCTATATTACTTAGAGCAGAGTACGCATAGACTTTTTTGTATCCCATTTCTGAGTGTAAGAGTGAATGTGAGAGACAGGAAGGATATATTAAATTAAAAGGGAAAAGACAGAGAAAGCAAAAAAGCTAAAAGGAACAAAATGCTGAGTCACGGTAGCTGGTGTTATGGACTGAGGGTGCTACTAATGCATCCCCAGAATATAGGACATCCTCTTGGTGGGGTGGGGGAACCATTAGTCCCTTTGGCCAATCGGCGAGGGGGGGAGGGCTCCTGTCACCTTGGCCAATCAACAGGGAAGGGTGGGGCTACCACAAAGGCCACCTCTCTCCCTCCTTCCCTGACCGGTTCAGACCCCTGCTTCCCCTGGTTATGCACTGCCTTAGATCTAGGCAGAGCTATAGAATCACGGGGACAAATAATTGACATATATTTCCACCAATGAACTGAAAAACAGTGCTTTTTGCAGTCTGTTCCTCATTTAGAAATGGACAGGGGACAAAGGGTTTAAAAACAGGATAGCCCAATAGAAAATAGGACCAATGGCCACCCTATATGGATTTAAGGAAGTATTATGAACCAAAAATGAAACTAGCAACCATTATCTATAAATCAAGCTATGACCCTGCATCCTGTAGCAAACCTTGCATTTATAGTGGTACAGCAATGAAATACAATGGTCCATTGGTGGGAAGAATGCCTGTTCGGAGCTCATATCAATCAGTGGTGGTCTGGAGGTCATTCCTATATAACAGAAGAATAGAGAAGAATCACTTCTGCCCCCACTCCTCCCTCCAAAAGGAGGCAATGGAACTATAGTGCTTAGGGTTTTATTTTTGTCAATGAGCAGTTAAATTGGTTGTGAGAATCTAACCTTTGAACAGAGGATTCACTGTGGTTCCACACATACTTAAACAAGACTGTACACAAGGGGCGCTCTGCTTCCGGCCTGTGGAGCCATGGCATCTGGCCCACAGGGCTCCCCACAGGTTGGGAAATTTGGCAATGGAGGGAGTGGTGGCAATACCCCCAGCCTCCCCCACTTCCAAATTCTTATTCTGGGAAGCCATTGTGGGGCCAGATTAGAGCCAGGCCATGCCCCTTTTCTGCCCCCTCTCCAGGGCCAAGCCACACCCCCTGCCCTCCATCACGCAAAGCTGAGTCAGGGCTGGGCCACATCCCTTTCCCCCTCCAGGGGTGGGTTGAGGCTGGGCCATACATTCTTCTTCCCCCCCACAAAGCTGCACCAGGGCCAGGCCACATCCCTTTCCCCCCAACCCTAAGAGCTTAGTTGGGGCCAGGCCATGCACATTTCCTTCCCTGCAGGTGCAGGTAGGGGCTGGGCCATGCCCTCTTCTCCCCCCGCCCCACAAACCTGAGTTGGGGCTGAGCCATGCCTTCTTCTCCTTCCCCCACTTGGGGCTGGCCATGCCCTCTTCCCTCCCCCATGGTGCAGTGAGATAGGGCCCCAGTATGCCCGACCTGGGTACCAGGATCAAGACCACCAACTGGATCTGGCCCACAGATGAACTGGGCATTGTCCATCTGGCCTGCTGTGCAAAAATGTTAGGCACCACTGTTGTACACGACAGGTGGCTAACCTGCAGCATTACTACAAGTAGCCCAGATATCCTCTGTGTAGCATGTGGTGGACTGGGGAGGGGTCAGAGAACATAGAGCAGATAGGGCAGAAAGCGGAGCAGCAGCAGGGAACACAGAGCATGAAGCAGAAAGCAGAGCAGCTGCCTGATTAGGGAGCACAGGGCAGGGAACAGAAAGCTGAGCAGCAGATCAGGTAAGGGAAAGGGATCAGAGTGGCACTTGGGGAGGGTGCAGGACTAATTGGTGGCATACCTGCCACAAAGACTGGCCCTCACTACTGTACACTCTTCAATGCCTTTGCAGGTTTTTTGTAGTATAGTATCCTACAGTCTGTCAGTAATCATTTTAGATGGGTTCAATGGCTGTACTAATGTTCAGATTTAATCCAAACCTCTATCCCTTATCTTTTTTACAGCCCTCTTCTAATAGCTACATTCATATTAGCTAGTTTAGCAAAATGCCTAAGAGAAAAATAGCAAGAGATAAATAGATTTGACAAAAATAGTAATATGATCATAAAGGTGTGTGGAGATTTGCCAGAGTTTGTCACTTCTGAAGTCAGTGGGTCCTGCAACACTGTAGGCCTGGAATATTGGTTAGTGCTAGTTCAGAGTTCTGGTTAGAACTAATTTTGGTGTACACTTTCACTAAAAGACTTATGCTGTGAGGATATTCCCTGAAGTACTGCCTTCTCAGAAGAGCAGTACACAGAATGATGCTGAAATATGAGATCGCATCCTAGCTACTTACACAGAAGTATGCATTGGGCACTAGGTATTTATTTCCTGCTGTCCATCCACCTGTATTGAAATCTATCAACAGGCTTCAGAAAGCTGAAGGTTGATTTAAACTATTGCAGTCTACTTTGCTACCAGATATTCCCTTGCTCATTTCTTGCAGCACATACTAAAAAGGCTGTTTCTGTTCCTGATGTGATCTGAAAAGGTGGATTCGAAGACTGTCTAGTGATCATTACCATGTAAATATAGAAGTCTGATGATTTAATCTATGAGACTTCAGTTATTTGGTATAATAAATACGGCGAAGTAGCCACGGAAATAATTAACACATCATTTTGTTTTTCTACACTTATGACAGAAACTTCTCAATTGCTTCCAGAATATCTGTGGAAGAGCCATTTTGTTTTTCTACACTTATGACAGAAACTTCTCAATTGCTTCCAGAATATCTGTGGAAGAGCCAAGCCCTTCTATGTCCAACAAATTACTAGTCTTGCTGTGAATGTTGAATAATTCAGTCTCTTCTTCCTTTTCATTTTCATGCTTTGCTTGTCCTTCAAATAGGTTGGTTTCTGAGGTAGGAATGATAATGATGCGTGGGAGGGTAGTACTAATGATGGAGTCCAGACTACCATTTTTTTGATTTCCTTGAGTTTCCATGTGTGAAGTATCCAAGCTGTCTCTGTTGCTACTATTCAAGGCAACAGGGAGAGAAACTGTTTTTAAGGAATTGGGAACAAAAACTCTGGGGGGATTAGGTAGGACTGACTTCCCATGCAGTTTTTCTAAGCAGCTGGAGGAGAGTGAAACCTAGGGTGAAAATAATACAACTTTTAGTTGACATATCACAACTACTGGTTAAGCTGCTCCACTGAAAATAGTGTTTCAAAAGTCATGCACCAGCCTATCGATATATTAAGTACTGATATCTTCAGTTATTTCTGTAAAGGTTTGACCACTGTCCCAAATAACAGAAAGTGCCAAATAATGGAATCAATATATTAAAACTTCCTAAACTGACAGTTTGGAAATGTGTGGCACATATTTATGTGAAAAAAATATTAAGAAGTAGAGGCATGCAATTGAGCAATCATTATAAAAAAATTATACACAGAAAAGAAAAAGAAAAGGAGGAACAGTGTAATCTTGCATCAGATGCATCATGCATGTTATTTTTCAAACATCTAGAAACATGTCAAAGTGTCATATTGTGGTACCCTTTAGAGTTTCATTAATTAAACCAAACTTTCTGAGAACACTGCAAAATACTAAGTGTCATAGGGAATTGATTGGTCATCGTCTAGTGTCTGTAAGAATTACAGTTGCAAAAGCCTGGAAGAGAAATAACACACTTAGAATCACTGAGTAGTTTAAAAAAAAAGTTTAGGACATTTTACTAATGGAAGAGTTGTCCTATCAAGTCAGTGTAATACAGGGCATAAAGGCATAAAGATGCCTATATGGAAATCTGGTGGAAATGTTTGGAATTTGGAATCTTCTTCTGCCTCCAAACCAGAAAATTTGAGAAAATTTTTTTCAGTATTGAAGTGCAAGTTCTATGAATGAACAAATTCAAAATAAATTTAGAATTAATTTAAAAATTATGAGCAAAAAAGAGAAGAAGACAGTGAGATTTGTGTTATGCATGGTTACAGGGGAAAGGAGGGAGTGAATTATTAGAGATGGAGAAAAACACAGGGACTTGGCATTGACAGAAACACTAAGGAACTGCTGGAGACTGGTAGGAGGAGAGGAAGAGAACACAAAAGACTTCTATGGACATTGATTCAGATTGTGGTAGCGCTGTTGAAAAAGTATTAATGCCTGTCCTTATGTATATTTTGCCAGATTTAAATGTTAAATATGTTATTTTATGGGTTGGAAGAATTATTAACCGAAGTTTTTAAAAAAAGTATGACATTCAACAAGGCACTCTGGAAGAATCTGCAAAAAATAAAAAACTTGAGGAATTAAATTCCATTTCCCCAGTTGCAAATGCAGCAAACATTTTCATAGGTGTCATCCAAAATGATTCTGAAGTATTTCTTCCTGCCAGTAGATGGCTCTACGACCACAAGAAACAGAGAACATCTTGATTAACACAAATTAAGGTAAGAGAAATTCCAGTGCTTTTGCTTCACAGATTATTCACTTTCATTTGCCTAAAACTCACAAGAAGATGCAGATGCAGTTGTTGGAGTATTTTAAAAAGCAGTCACTACCACTTTAAAAATGTAAATGACAATTTAAAGCTCTTGTAAAGTTATTAATATGTTTGGAATTTGCAATTGTTAAAAGGCTGCTTGAAGAACATGTAAAACTCTTTAATAAGCTCATCTGAAGAAACAGAGAAATAAGAGAAAAAAATATAGACCTTTGTTACAAAATCAAAATAAAACCTATTTTATTTCCCTTTCCTGTCATGTAGCTAGGAGCCAGGCATGCTGATAACGATTCTGAGATTCTGGCAAAGACTTCCTTCTCCGACTTTTGACAAGGCACATAACACCTTTGTCTCAGGGCTACCATATGCAAAATGAATCTAATACTTACGGGAATACTGTGAAGATTATCTAGTTAATGTTTAAACCACTCTAATGACTGAAAATATAAAGTATTAATATTGGCTTTCCTAAAACAATTACAATGATAGTTATAAAACCAACTTTGTGGTGACACTGTGCCCTTGACAGGATCCACCACTTGTTTAAGAAAGTAACAACTACCACAACTTTCTCCCACTCCAGAGAGGGATATTTACAAGGGCTGTGTGAAGCTTTGGTAGCTGATTCAATTCAGAGGAGATTCGGCCTGATTTGGCAGCTGAATCTTCAAATCCAAATTTGTCTTGGGGGCTGTGGTAATGTGGAACACTTACCTGCAGCCCGGGATGAGAGTCATGCAGAGCAGGAAGAGGAACCTGCGTGGCTTGTTAGCTGCCTTTTTGTACAGCTGCGGCCAGCCGGTGATGTCAGTGTCAGATGCCAGCCGGCAGAGTTAAAAATGGCGGTCGCTGCTCCAGAGGGGGAGGATAGCCTGGAGAACAGGCTGCAGCCAGTGCCAGCAGCAGAGTGGGCTCTGCGGGCAAGCTTCTGAGGATCCAGCAAGTCAGAGGGGCTGGTGGCCGAGGAAGGAGGCATCTTGGCCGGTTTCCAGAGCAGCGATGGGCCGACCAAGCGAGAGAAGGCAGGAGCGCCTGGGAGCACTGCGGGATCCTAAAGTGAGTGTTGGTATGGCAGACGTGGAGGATGCTGAAGAATGGGCTAAGAGCCGAGGACAACCCGGCAGGAGGGTAAATCAGGGCTGGATTGCCGCCGGGACATTCGGACATTGATGGAGGGGTCCGAGCCGGGCAAGAAGGAGCTGTTAGAGGGGAGTGCCCTCCCTATCCGTAAGGGTCCAGGGACAGGGAGTTGGTGGTGGCTCGGTTAGGAGTAGTAAGGACTCCAGAGTCCCTGAGTTAGGGGAACAGAGACCAGAGGCGTGCCTCATGTTGGGGGTTGTGGGGAAACTTCAATAGAGACAACGGTGAAGGTCCTTCACAGGATAGGGTTATGGCATATGACACCACAGGGTTAGTAGTGTCTCCCGTATTTGGCCCCAAGACATAGAGCGGTGGCCGAGGCCTGCAGGGAAAACCATGGGCAATGATATATCAATGCCTCAAAGGTGGTGTGAGGCCGGGGTGTAGGGGTGGCAGAGCCCCGTGAACAACCGTCAGGCCTTGCCCGGGCCACCAAGGGACCGGCGAACTAGCCCCGCCCACTGAGGAACATCAAGTCGTGGCAGGAGAGAACGGGGCTGGCGGCACAGGAGGAAGAACTACCCTGTCAACGAACAGGCCTGGAAGGGGCGGAGACAACCACAAGGAGATCAGAGCCGCCCTAGGGCGGCTGGGAAAAGCCTGGCGGTCACAGAATTGAATCAGGAAACCCATTAGTTTCTCTGTATTGAATCAGAAGCCTCCAATTTGATTTGGAGAGAGTCGACAATTCAGTCATAGACACAGTTTTATATGTTTTTTCTACATACCTTAAGGTACCAGGCATGGCTTGTGAAAGCTGAGATGCTAGAGTGGATGGAGCGTCCCACAAGAGCACGAGGGATCCCCTGCATGCTTGGCAATGGACCCAGAAGTGGACCAGAAGTACTTCCATTCCACTTCTGGGTCCACTGTGGAACATGCGGGGGACCCCCCGGTAACTGATGCCTCCTGGGTCTGGGGAGGTACCCAGGCGGTTCCCACCGCAGCCGATTGCTGAGCGGGGGGGTGTGTCTGTGTGTGTGTGTGGGGGTCCCCTGCTTGCTCAGCAGCAGACCCAGAACTGGAATGGAAATACTTCTGGTCCACTTCTGGGTCTGCCACCAAGCATGTGCCCCCCTCCCACACTCCAGTGGGATACTCCATCCGCCCTGCCATCTCAGCATTCACAAGCTGTGCCCTGGTATCTTGAAGTATGTAGAAAAAACATATAAAGCTGTGTCTATGACCAAATCGCTGGTTCTCCGAACTAGAATCAAATCTTCAGATTCAGCCAAATCAAATTGGGACAGTGATCCAAATCAGCGAATGGAATCACTGTTCCCTGAACTGGTCTGAATCTGAATCCGAATTGAATACTTCCCACTTCATCCCGCCCCCCTAATATTTACTGTAATAGTAGCGAAGCACAAGGATACTAAAGCCACAGGAAAAGGGAATTAGCTGAGTGAGCACTTCTTCTGTTTCGGAGGGTGTTTGCCAGTGAATTCCTATACATTCAGGCATGGAAAAAGCAGGCTAGTTCTTATACATGACAGGTAACATCCTCTGTAAAGTGATGAGACAGAAGAATTCTTATTAATTTCAAGCCCCTGCTGACTCACAAGAGTGTGACAAGCAGAGAGAGTGGGACAACAGCTTCACAGGACACACATATAAAGTTGTTGGCAATACATAAGTCTCAGCAAGTCACCTGCAGAGGCGAGAACATTGAAGAGGCCACAGTCTTTGAGAGCTTGTTGTTTTCCCTTGGAGCAGGAGACCTTCTTTTTTTAAATTTACCCTTTGGAGTAAAGGTAAACCATGAGCCTGCAACCTCAAGAATAGGTACAGACATTCAAAAGCCAGAGGCAGATTTGAACAGACTCATGTGGATTTCTCTAAATGGACTACATTAGTTAGGGAGTGAACAGAATACAACTTTGCCCCTTTTGGGGGGATGGGAATTGGGAAACAAAGGCTGCCTGCAGTGGTCAAGGCCATAGGTTGGGGGCATTCCTGTATACCTCCCAGCATGCTGGAGACTGCCAGGGGCAACAAAATGCAGCTGAGTTATAGGCCACCCCTGACTGGATGCTAGGCATATGCCCCCAACCCTCTTCCAAGGAGGAGCTCAGAACAGGTCACTATGTCATGTCCTCCCTGCTGCCACCGGCTGAGCTGCCTAGCGTGCCATGGTGATTTGCTCTGAGGCTCTCCTGGAAGGGGGCTAGGGGTATATGCCTGGCAGACAATCAGGGCTGGACTGGCCACTTCATTGAAAGAAGGATTGGAGCCTTCAGAGTACTGGAAAATTGCAGACAGCAGAAGCAGGTGCTCAGCACGATTCCTGCACTTGCAATTACTGCAATCATGTTGGGTGCCTGTTGCTTACTGCCCCCTCCTGCCTACCTCAATCACCTCTACATGCACTGAAGGCTAAACAGTTGGTGCTGTGTGCATGGCTGCTAAGACTACCCTCACTCCTGCCTTTGAAGTCCCAGTGGGGTTTGTGGGCTGGGCAGAGGTTCTGTCGGCCTCACGCAAAGTTGGGGCCTGAAGAGGAGCTGGAACAACCTGGTGAGCAGGAGCTAAACATAGGATGTTGCCCACATGCAACGTTTCCCTTCTCCACAGCTGCCCTATGTCTCAGACACATGGTGTAGTGACCCGGGGGAACCCCAAGCCAATCCTTGGGTTGGCACAGTCCCAGGGCCCCAGAGTGGCTGCTGTGTGTGGACCAGCCCTGGTATGGGTTACTAGTGTCTCTTGAGTCTGGTGGGGGCACCCACAGAAGCTGGCAGCAGCAATGGCAATGGCAGGGATGGGGCTGGCGAGCACCCACAGAAGCTGGTGGCAGCGAGGATGCCCTGTCAGGGGGGGCACGTGCTTTGCCACCAGTTGCCTATGAGCCCTGGAGTGGCATGTGGCAGCTCTGGGGCTGTTTTGTATGTAGTAGCTGCTCTGTGAGCTGAGGCTATCCAGGATGCTCTGCATACTGGCTGCGGGTCACTCTGAAACCCATGGGCAGTACCAGGGGTTGGATGATATGGCTCTACAGGCTAGATCCAGCCTGTGGGTTGTGTCTTTGATACCTCTGATGTAGTTGATATTGCTCTCTCTTAGGAAGTTAGGCACACAAACGAAGAATGGCAACTAGCTTGTGGGATTGATATTATGTACCTCTATAGGGACCACCTGGATTTTAGAATCAGGTCCTCTTTTCCCACTGCTAATATATTGTCTTTTCAATTACCACTTTACACGTGTTTTTATATAATTTCATATCTGACCTGTTATCATGTCAGCCCATTGTTACTGGCCACTTGGTTGGGTCACCCCTAGGGTGTGGCATAGCAGGCATGCTTTTCTAATTTGCTAGTGGGCTTTGCATTCTTTTTCGTATGGTGTCAGATATCAACATCCAAAGCTATGAGGCATTGTCTGGTATTATCACTCAATGTGTATGGCATAAAGATTCAAACTTAAACTGCACTCTATAATACCTGACTTCAAGTTATGTGCTTTTGTCATGAATATGATCTCTAGCAGATCATTTACACTCACTACTTCCCAAAGAGAAAAAAGCAGAGTACAAACTCAGAAGAATGGAGTTCCTCAAGGGTCAGTGCTAGCACCAATACTTTTAGTGACGCTTACAGTCGAGCATCTATAGATAGATGTCATCACTCTTCCAAATGGCCAATTGTTAAGCCAACAGCATGCTGAATATCAGAGTAGGCAACCACATCCTTCTCCATGAGTATACCCTAACTTACCTAGGAGTCACATTAGACCATTCCCTCACTTATAAACATCATATTCAGAAGGTCAGCAGTAAAACTTCTGCACAGGTAGCTGTCTTAAGATGTTTAGCAAGCATGACATGGGACGCCAACTTCTAAATGCTCAGAACTACTGCACTCACAATGGTGTATGCCCCTGGAGAATATTGTGTTCCCATATGGATTGAATCTAATCGATTGAAGCTGTACTTAACAGTGCACTGAGACCTTAACAGGCTATACAACTTATACACACACAGATTTATTCCCTGTATTTTTGGGCATTAAAACGAGTGATGCAAGAAGACAAACTAATATCATTATTGGCAATAGAGGCAACAGATGATGAAAATCACTGCTCCATCAACTGTTAACTGAAGACCCAAAGAAAAGGAAGCTTAAGAGGCTTAAAAGTTGAAAACCATTTTTCCAGGAGCTTGTGGGTTTCATATATGAGATACTGAACTGGAGATACTGAACCAAACCTATGGGCAGGTCTGTGAAAGGTCAGATCTATTCCTACAGCATTTCATACCAACACCAAATGAGTCCCCTTCGGGCACAATCTTGACAGAGAAGCATGTGTCAAGCTGAATACACTGAGATCTTGATATGGACACTTTAAAACAAAATGAACATCTTGGACAGCTCCCTGTGTGAATTCAATATCCAACTAACAGCACAGCACTTAATCGAAAGCTGCAATCTTTACAAATTTGCATGCTTGCTTTGCGTTATACCTTAAGCAATAACTGACCACCATACTCTGACAGACTGTTAGATTGTTTTTTAGCAACCCGTTTTCTATTTCATATTAAAAAATCTTGTAAAATCTTGTTCAGAATCAACTGTTGTGGATAGTTTAAGATACAATAGGTCTCCCAATGTTAGCAGTATGGTTGTGGTTTAAGATGAAACAAAGGAAATATGAGATTTTCTCCCTTACAAACTTTCATATATCAACAAATACACAGGCTAAATAACTCTTGAACTGTGAGGAACTTGCAATTAAAATCAATGGTAAGCTTTGGAGCACTGTAACTAAAATGCTGTCAGAGACAATCTGGTGAATGCTATCTGAAAGGAAAAAAAATGCCTAAAGGCTTTATGTTTTTAGGACAAGTAGATGACTTGATACTCAAGCAATCTAAATGATTTTGACAGAATATATTCTCGAAGAATCCATGCATTTTAGCTAGCACACAGAATAGCTTCTCACTATAGCAGGAGCATTAAGTGCAAATATTTGGAAAGGTGCATTAACCTCCTATCTGCAGCACTACAAACCGTACATATGCTAGTGAATAATACTGAGAGCAACAATGCACAAGAAACCTATTCAAGAACTACTTATCAAAAATCACTTACCAGTCATGCTTCTAAGCTCCTAACCTAAGAGAAATGGTCTTATCTTAAAAAGAAATTACAGTTACACTCAACTCACTTTAAGTCCCTTTTATATTATGTAAGCAGCATAAAGGGGCCATACTATAAATGAGAATTTAGCTTACTTGTAAAGCCCCTCTTTTTCCCTCTCACCCACCAAAAAAAATAAAGTGAGAGAATTGGAAATGGAGATGGAGACAGAAAACCCGGAAAGGCTGTTCTCCTTCTTTTAACTTTTCATAGCCTTGCGTATTCTGTCTAAAAATGAGTCTAACAAGGCGTCCCTGAAATAACTGCTTCCCAAAGTGCCTGAAACTACGGCCAAAATTTTAGTGAAAGGCATCTTCTGATCTCCTCACCAAGAGGAAGAAAGAATTGGAGGCTTGTACACACATGGCCAGATCAGAGATGCTGTAAATCAAGGTGGGCCTACTAACTTAATGGAAATATTTTAGTTCACATCAGTTAAGAATGTGGCCCAAAAGAATGAGAGCAGTAGAGTTTGGCTTCATATCTTCTAGTCATTCTTTCAGAGTTTCACTGAAAGCAGAGGACCAGAAGGACTTCTTGCTAATAAAGACAGGGAACACTGATCTAAGTGGTGAGATTTGATCTTCCAAGAATGTCTCGTTTGATTTTAAAGTGGTGAATCTAATTGACGTAATTTTGTGGTGACAAAAACTGAACAAGAGCAAAGAGTATGCTGTCAATAATAGGGGGAAAGAGGCATCACATTATACTGATTGATCTGATCGCTTCTTCAGCAATCCCTCACAGTTGAGAATGACCATCTTCCATGATTGTCTTATCTGTGTGTCTGAAGATGGCTCATGAGGCCTATCTAGGATTGACAGACTCGACTGCAGCTTAAACATGTATTTTGTGTGGGGTGGGTGGTGCTGATTCTTGATTCGCTTTGTGACATGCTCTTTTTGCCACTCCCGCTTTTCCGTCTCCTGTTGTTGCCATAAGGTTTCAAGTATTAAGATCCCTGGAGCAGACTCTTCTTCCATTTGGGACAGTCCTGGATGATAGCCTTCCACAAGCTGACATCAATGTGGTATTTTTCTAAGTTGGCCTTGAGGACATCCCTGACACACTTGTTCTGCCCTCATTTTGATCATATGCCTGGTCTGAGCTGGGAGAATAAAAAAACCCTTTCTTCTGGAATTCGGGAATCTGGAATTGGGCATCTGGATGACATGGCTGGCCCTACAAAGTTGATGTCAGATGATCATTGCCTCAATACTCACGTTGTTTGCTTGCAGGAGGACACTAACATTGGTGCATCTGTCTCCCCACTGGGTTCAAAGGATCCTCTGCAGGCAGAATTGATAGTATTTCAACAACTTTCAGTGTCTCCTGTATACTGTCCACGTCTCAGCTCTGTACAACAAGATGGGGATCATGACTGCTTGATAAATCATGAGAGCGTGGTTGCAGATCTGATGTTGTGATCTTCAAACACCTGTTTCTTCAGGCATCCAAAGGCTGCACTTGTACATTTGAGGCAATGTTAGATTTCTTTGTCGATGTCAGCCTTCTGTGAGGGATGGCTTCTAAGGTGCAGGAAATACCCAATGTTCTCCAGAGTCTCACTGTAGATCTGGATTACTGAAGTTGGGAACTATTCATTAGGAGCTTGTTAGTGGAAGACCTTAGTCTTCTGAATGTTATACATCAGTCCCATTTTCTTCTATGAATCAGTAAAGATGTCTGATGATACCTGAAGGTCTGCTTCCGAGTGAATACACACTACAGCCTCTTCCCTGTACTAGAGCTCAACGATTGAGGTCAGGCTGGTTTTGGTTTTGGTTTGGAGTCAGCTAAGGTTAAACAGCTTACCATCCATTTGGTAGTTTAGCTCCACTCTGGCTGGAAGCTTGTTGGTGGGTCAGATGTAGTATTGTGGCAAGGAATATTGAGAAATGTTGGAGCAATGACACAGCCTTGCTTAAGTCCCATTTTAACCTTACAGGCATCTTTTATAGATCCATTATTGAGAACCACTGCTTGCATATCCTCATGGAGAAGAGAATGCTGACTATTTTGGTGGGTTTCTGTACTTTAGAAAGATCCTTCACAACACTTCTTCGCTGATAGTTGAAAGCTTTCATGAGGTCAAAGAAGGCCATGAAGAGAGGCTTACGTTGTTCCCGGCACTTCTTCTCTAGCTGGTGAGCTTTCATGATCATGTCAGTTGTGCCTTTTGAGGCCCTAAACCCACATAGAGATTCTGGGAGGAACTCTTCAGGAAGTGTAAGGAGATGATTACGGAGGGTTCTCATAATGATCTTTCTTGTGGTGGACAGCAAAGTGATGTCTCTGTAGTTTCCACAGTCAGACTTGTCTCCTTTTTTGAAGACTGTCACAATCATGGTATCCATGAGGTCATCTGGGATTTCCTCATCATTCCAGATGCCTTTTCATTCTTCATCAGCTTGATAGCTTTCCATACCTCATCAGGGGTTGGAAGGATTCTGAGATCATCTTATTGCAGGGTGGAATTGAGAACACTCTCATCAATAACAGAGTCTTGATTGAGACGGTCTACAAAATCATTCTTCCAATGGGCATTGATGGCTACCCTTTCCTTGACCAGGTCTCGCCTATTTGTAGGTCTCAAAAGGGGTTGGTCTCCAAGTGCTTGGACTGTAGATGGCTTTGGTGGCACTGAAGAAATTGTGCACATCACAAATGTCAGCAAGATGTTGAATCTCCCTAGCCTTGTCTTCCCACCATTTGTTCTTCATATTACAAGTCCTCCCTTGGACCTTTGCCTTGGCTTGTTGGAGAGTAAATTTATTTTGCTTGAAGTCAGTGTCATTTTGCCAAGCACAAGAGGCCTCGCACTTGCAATCAATCAACTCCTGGATCTCCCAGTCATTTTCATCAAACCAGTCTTAAATGTTTCCTGGTACAGAATCCAAGTGTCTCTTCATAAATGTTGATGATGGTGGCCTTGATAGCAACCCACACACTACTGATATTCCCCCATTGTTTTTGATTGGAATTTCACCAGTTTTTCATCAAGGCACTGGTGAAAGAAGTCTTGCTTGCTTGCCCTTCAACATTGATCATTCATTGGTGATTGCTTCTGCAGCAGCAGTTGTTTGGGAGCCAGTTTGAATGACATAACAGAGTGGATGAATCAGTGATCAGTCCAGCAATCATCAGCTTCTAGCACACCTCAGGTGATGGAGACACCTTTGTGATTCTGGGCATGGATGACGTTATAGTCAATCAGGTGCCAATAGATTGTGGGTGTTGCCGGGATGTCTTGTGCCTGTTTTTTCTGGTGGAACAGAGTGCTGGTGGTACCCATGTTCCATGCTTCTGGTTAAGGGGAAGATGTCATTGGAGTTGATCTTTCCTACTCCTTCCTTGCTGATGGTTCTATTCCAGAGGCTGGAGTTCCTTCCGACTCTGGCATTGAAATTTTCATAGACATAGACATTAGGGCTGGAAGGGACCCCGGGAAATCACCAAGAATAAGTTGGCCTCCCTCTGGAATGTCAGAAAAGACTTGGTCAAAGTTGGCAGAGGATTCCTCTTTGGTTTCATAGGCAATGCTAAGAGTTGGGGCATACACACTGATGAGTCATCAGTGATGACACTGGCATATTGGCTCCCTACCAGTTTAAGATGGAAAGTCATGAGGTGCTCATTAATTACAATAGGGAACTCAAGCTGTTTTATGAGTTCACTCTTAATGGCAAAACTAACTCTGTGAAGTCAGCATTCTCCTTCCTGTTTACTCTTCCAAAGGAAGGTATAGCTGCCCCAATGTTCTTTGAGCTGTCCCCTCTTTCACTCGCTGAGTCTCAGTTCAACTACACTTATGTTGTATCACCCGAGTTCTTGGGCCATGATTGCAATGCAGCACTCCGGGCATTCACTGTTAGGGCTGTCTATGAGGGTCCTGATGGGATCATTCCAGGTCCCAAAAACGATGGTGCATCTTCACTGGTATTTTCAACTGCAGTAAAGGTGATCCCACTGGACACGGAAGAAGGTAGACAGGCTATGTTCAGGGCACCTTTTCTAGCCACCTACCCATGTAGGGTGAGCAGAGTGGATCCTGAAGAGGGCTCTCAGTGACAGTTCCAGCTGCCTAATCACACTCCTGTCTCATCCAAGTTAGACGACCTTCTTGTAACCACTGCCTTTATGCCAGTTCATGACTAGTACCTTCCATTAACTGGTTGCCACAGGGCTTGAGGAATGTGCTGGAAAAGCTGTTTCATGGAAGATATTTGTGCATGACTCCTTTTATTGTGGAGAAGATACTGCACATCAGCTTCCTCATGGCTCTTGTTAGAACAGGACCTTGATTTAATGGCAAGGAGACAAAGACATCTGGGGATCTCATTATGCTGCAGCTTTCATCTGCCTTCACAGCTGCTGAAATTTTAACATCATCTGTTGTGGGAAGATCCACAGGTGGCAGATAGTGGGAAGACATTCAGGGAAGGTTAGCTGTGAAATAAACAGTAGTGACTCTGACAAATAAGTATTCATGGACCGTGCAACGGCAGCACCGCCAGCAGATGGTGATGCTTTCCCTCCTGAAAAGCCACATATATTCCATGACAGTGCTGTGACATGATGAGTAAAGGTTGCCACCATAATAAGCCTAGCCAGGCCCCAGCCATGTGTCTACTAGTCCTCAATGGCAGAGTAGGCCAAAAAAGATGGATCTGATCCAGACAGGATGAGACCCCATAAAATCTTCATGTCACTCTGCAGCCAGTGACAATGCTTTTATTGGGTGAGAATTCTGTTTACACTGGGCCCCTTGGCACACCCCTAGAAGAAATGATCTCATCTTAAAAAGAAGTCATATGTATACTAACTTTAAGTCCCTTTTACAGTACATAAGCAGTATAAAAGGGACCATACTGTAAATCAGAATCAAGCCTTTTATTTACATAACAGCAACAGTGGAGGAAAAGCATTAATGTACAAGAGAAGAGGTTCTTGCCACAGGTAGGTTACAATTTAAATAGTTTCATAGTTGGTGGGGTCGGAAGGGACCTGAGCAGATTATCTAGTCCAACCCCCTGCCATGGCAGGAAAGAGTACTGGGGTCAAACAACCCTGGCAAGGTGTTCATCCAGCCTCCTTTTAAAGACCCACAGGGTAGAAGCCAGCACTGCTGCTCTTGGAAGTTGGTTCCAGACCCTAGCTGCCCTGACCGTGAAGTAGCACCTCCTCATGTCTAGTCTGAATCTACCCTCTGCCAGCTTGTGACCATTATTTCTAGTCACTCCTGGTAGTGCTCAGGGGAACAGGGACTCTCCCAATGCCTGCTGGTCCCCCCTGACTAGTTTGTAAATGGCCACTAGTTCCCCCCTCAGCCTTCTCTTGTGGAGGCTGAACAGGTTCAGGTCCCTTAGCCTCTCCTCATAGGGCCTGCTCTGCTGTCCCCTGATCATGTGAGTGGCCCTCCTCTGGACCCTCTCCATGTTGTCCGCTTCCCTCCTGAAGCACGGCGCCCAGAACTGGACGCAGTACGCCAGCTGCGGCATAACCAGTGTCGCTTAGAGGGGGAAGATCACCTCCTTGGACCTGCTTGAGATGCATCTGTGGATGCACAATAAGGTGCAGTTGGCCTTCCTGACTGCGTCCCCACACTGTTGGCCCATGTTCATTTTGGCATCAATAATGACTCCAAGACCCTTTTCTGCCTCTGTACTGATGAGAAGGGAGTTCCCCAGCCTGTAGATATGCTGCTGGTTCTTCCTCCCCAGGTGAAGTACCTTGTACTTGTCAGTGCTGAAGCCCATCCTGTTCTCATCTGCCCAGCCCTGTAACCCATCTAGGCCGAATTGCAGGCTATTCCTCCCTTCTAGTGTGCCCACTTCCCCCACCACTTCTTAGTGTTGTCTGTTAATTTGAACAGGGTGCTTTTTACCCCATCATCAAAGTCGCTGATGAAGATGTTGAACAGTGCGGGCCCGAGGATGAAGCCCTGCAGAACCCCACTGCCCATATCCCTCCAGGTCGAATAGGACCCGTCCACCACCAGTCTCTGGGTGCAGCCCTCCAGCCAGTTGGCGACCCAATTGACTGTGTAGGTGTCGATGCCACAGTTCCCTAGTTTTTTTAATGAGAATTGGGTGAGAGACCGTGTCAAAGGCCTTCCTAAAGTCCAGAAAGACTACATCCACTGCTACATGAGCCTAAGGATTTTGTGACCTGGTCACAGAAGGCCACCAGGTTGGTCTGACAGGATAAATAATATATAGAAGTATAGAGAATGGGATACAAAAGTACAGGCTTGTTATGGTGTGTAGCTTGTTATTATCATGATCATTGTTAAGTTTTGGTGTTTTGGGGGGAGGGGTTAATGTTGTTTACCACCTCCTTTGTGAACCATTTATTAGTAAGAGGAATACAGTTCTACAGTACTTCTGGCAAAAGTGATTTCTAAGGAGAGTTTTAAAGGAAGAACAAGAGGAATGCATTCAAGATTAGGGAGATCACTTCACTGGGAGATTTCCAGAGCAACTTCTGATTGAAACTAAGCTGTCTTCAATGATATTGCTTCAAAAAGTGCATGTCACGGGTAATTCCATGGCAACCCAAGTACCTCCAAACCTGGGAGTGTTTGTCTATTGTAAGGTTGGGTATTTTGAGTATTGCACCTTCGTCCACCATGTGGAAACACTGGCATGCATTTCCAAGACATTCATAGCAGCCAGGAACAGCGCATGCCCCCAGCGACTTCAGGGAGGCATGGCTGCGCCAGCAGCAGCAGGAGTTCAGCAGCAGAGGTGGGAGCCTGGCAGTGGGGAGCTCCTGCAGACGCTGCCAGCACTGTTGGCAGCGGAGGGGAATGGGGGGGTGGGGGTGGCGAGCACCAACCAGGGGCCGGTGACCATCTGTAAGCGCCGCCAGCAGTGTTGGCGATAGCCAGGGGTGATGGTGGACTGCCCACAGATGCCACCAGCAGTACCAGCAGCGGGGTGGCGAGCAGCGTCCACCTGCAGGCACTGACAGTGTCGGCAGTGTCTTTTTGCAGGGGGTGCACTGCCACGCTCAGGGGGTGCACATGCACCCGCATGCATCCCCTACATGTCACCCCGATAGCAGCAACATTTCTGAAACCTCTTAAAAAAGGATTTAATAAAAGTCTTGAAAAAGAGGCAATTACAAAGAAGGTGAAGATAGTCTTTTCACAGTGGCTATAAGGAACAGCAATAGCCTCAAACTGCAACAGAGGAAATTTAGGCTGAGGATTAGACAGAATGTTTTGAGGATATTCAAGCATTTGGACAGGCTACTTAGAGAGTTTGTGGAACCTCCATCCCTGGATATTTTCAAGAGCAGGTTAGGCAGACACTTAGCTGGGATGGTTTAGTCAGGGAAAATCCTGCATTGAGTGGGAGCTGTACCAGATGACCATATGAGGTCCCTTCCAGTGACACTGGAGCATTGAGGAGGTGATCTAATGTCATATTCGGAAGTTCCCTCTGGAAAAGTGACACTTCTAAGACTATGACACCATATTGCAGCAGTTTGGTCTGTATTTTGTTGCATCTACAAAAGATGCACTCTGTACTCACCATTTCTAGTTTCAATGAGACAAACATGGCAACTGACAGACTTTCCCACTCTCGGGGAAACATGGGAGTTTCCTTTCTTGTATTCTTCCACAATAAAGATAAAACATTTTTATATGTGCACTCACATGAGGAGGCAAAAAGATAAGTTTCCAATAGAGGTATACCAATACATTGGTCCCATATCGGATTGGCACCAATATAAGGAAAATTGACTGCATCAGCAATTGGATTTTTTGGCTGATGTGGCCAATAATGAGGCCGATAAATGCCACACACACACGCAGCTGTAGCACAGCATGCAGGCAGCCAGGAGTGCAGCCTGGCAGTACGGAGAGCAGCCGGATCCAGCTGGTAAGTCTGTTGTGAGGGAAGGGGCATGTGGAGGTAAGAGGCTGGGGGATGCAGATCGAGGCCCCTGCGATAAGGGAGGGAGTGGGGATGGGGCAGGCGCTGCACAGCCGGGGCAGAGCAGGAGATGGAGTTGTAAGTGCTATGTCCAGGGGGGTGGCTCTCGCCACTACGCGCACTCCCGGGAAGGCATGGGAGCATGTGCCCCCAGATCTGTGCACAGGATGAAGGATGGCTGCTGCTGTGGGCTGGGGATGGGGTGGCTCCAGGCTCTTCCTGGTGGGCAGCTGGACTGGGCTGAGCTTGGGGTGGGTGGTGGCAATGCTGGGAGTGGGTGTGAGGGAGTGGGGCCTAGGAGCAGCTGTGAACTCCCTAGCACCCCCTACCATCACTCAAGGCTGTACTCAGCATCCTCAGATTCTCACCCGCCACGACTTTGATCTTAAATGAGTTTTAAATGGGAGACTGCCTTTATCTCCCTGGTGAACAGTACGTAATGGTCCTGCCCCTACTCCATATGGGGTGCTTCTGTGCACCCCTCCTTAAGGGGTATACGTGGGACGTTGCGCAGTCCCTTGCCCTCTGGTGCTCTCTCTAGCACCCCAGGCTCATCACCCACCTGACGCCCCTGGGCCTGGCTCTCCGCCACCACCCTGTCGCCGGCGCCCCTTGGGCCTGGCTCTCCGCCCACTGCCCCGCTCTGGGGCCTGAATCACCCACCTCTGGGCTTTTGCGCCCTTCTCAGGGCCTCTACCACGCCTCCGGCGCCTCTCGGGTCTCTGCCGCCCTATCCGCGGCCGTTGCCCCCCTTCTGGGCCCACGCATGTGCTCCTCGCACGTGCTCTCTGCCCCCTCTGGAGCCTTGCCCTCTCTAGGGCCCACGCCGTGCTCTCCGCAGCCGTTGCCCTGCCTCTGGGCCTGCGCCGCGCTCTCCACATGTGCCCTCTGCCCCCCTCTGGGGCCTTGCCCTCTCTAGGGCCTGCGCCGCGCTCTCCACGGCTGTTGCCCTGCCTCTGGGCCCACGCCGCGCTCTCCACGGCTGTTGCCCTGCCTCTGGGCCCGCGCCGCGCTCTCCACGGCTGTTGCCCTGCCTCTGGGCCCGCGCCGCGCTCTCCACGGCTGTTGCCCTGCCTCTGGGCCCGCGCCGCGCTCTCCACGGCTGTTGCCCTGCCTCTGGGCCCGCGCTGCACTCTCCACGGCTGTTGCCCTGCCTCTGGGCCCGCGCCGCGCTCTCCACGGCTGTTGCCCTGCCTCTGGGCCCGTGCCGCGCTCTCCACGGCTGTTGCCCTGCCTCTGGGCCCGCGCCGCGCTCTCTGCACGCACTCTCTGCCCCCCTCTGGGGCCTTGCCCTTTCTAGGGCCCACGCCGCGCTCCCTGCGGCGGTTACCCTCCTACTGGGCCTATACCACGCTCTTCGCGCTTGGGGCTCAGGTGGCCACAGCCGTGCCTGGCCCCTTTGACCCTTCTCTGGGTCCTTTGCCCCACTGGGCAAACACCACGCCTCTCTCTGGCACAAACACTGTGCCTCTCCGGCGCAAACTGTAGTGCCCCTACTGGGCACCGGGAACCCCCAAGCTGCTGGGGAGCTCCCATGAGGCCTCCTCACTCCCCTACAGCCTCACCCAGTCCTCCGGTGTAATACTCAGAACTCCACAACTATGCTGGCTCATTCACATACCTCTCTCAAGGGTTCCCCCCCTCCCCTCGCATCATTGCAGCGGTCAAACTGCTAGCATAAACTCTGCTGCTCAGCTCTCTGCCGCAGAGCTCCTGCTCCTGCAGCTGCCAGAGAGGAACTGCCACTGGGCCCAGGCCTGAGCTGTTATAAAGGGCCCGGCCCTGCCCCCTTCCGGTCACCTGACCGGCTGGTTGTCCTAGCAACCCACAGCTGCACTGCCCTGTTGATTGGCAGCTCTGTCAATCCACACCTGAGCTGCCCTGGTGACTGACAGCTCACCTTATCTCCTTCTCAGGCACGGAGCACCCCAGTGCCTCCGTGACAGTGGGGTATGGTGAATTTTGGGGTAGCTGCAGACCCCCTCCCCTATAGCCTCTTCCTAGCACCACTGCTGCCTACCCCAAGTACAGCCCCAGCCCCACCAGGAAGAGCCTGCACCACCCCAGCTCCAGCCCACAACAGCAGCCTACCTTGCCCTGCATGCAGATCTGGGGATACATGCCCGCCCATGCCCTCCTGGGGTACATGCAGTGGCAGGAGCTGCCCCTTCCTGTGCCCCGAAATGAGCTGCTCATAGCCCCATCCCCCACTCTGCCCCATCCCTGTGTGGCACCTGGCCCTGCCTCTGCCCCAGCCCCACTCCTTCCCTCACCACAAGAGCCTCGATCTGCCCTCCCCATGCCCCTTCCTCCCCCCCCTCCTCTCCCTCACAACAGACTTACAAGCTGGACGTCACTCTTCATGCTGCCTGGCTGCATATCAGAATCAGTTCGCTATCAGCTGATATGGCTCGTCAAAAATTGCCCATCAGTACTGGCCCCCAAATTCTCTATTGGTTCACTGCTAGTTTCCACTGTTTCTCTCAAAACCCCACTTTTGTAGCAAATGGAGACTGACACAATACAGGGGCAAGGTACTTGGATTGGGAAATGGGGTGACAAGAACTAGAGTGAGGATAGGTATGCATGATGTGACAAGGAGGTCAGCCTGTCACATTTACCTTCACTGATTAAACTATATCTGCGTTTGATCCACTGTATAGTTATTATCTATTTGCCTGGTTTTTTTTCCAGCCAGAATAAGAAAAACAGAATGTGAGGTGTTGAGAGTAAAATAAATAAATAAATAAATAAATCAGTCTTAAAGAGTAAAAAAAAAAAATAAAAATGTGGTTTTGTAATGGTAGGGGGTGCAGGAAAACTATCGCAAAAAAAATAGTGGATAAGTGCCCTTGATGTATGAGTTGGGTATTGAATTTTAATGGATATGCCTGGATATTGAATTTAAAATTCAATATGGTATTGAATTTTAATGGGAAGATCAGCTACAGAAAACCTGAGAATTAAAAACAGGAAAAGAGATTAAATCCTTCCTTTACCTTTTCTTCAGTTACAGCATTGCAGCTACAGGCCTTCAGCAGCAGGTCCCTCTTCTCTTCTTCTCTCACACTTATAGAAACAGAGTTACTTCTATGAGCTGGCAGTTTGTTATGAACTAGCTCCACTGGTTCAAGCTCCACATCTCTCCAAGCCTAAAAACAAGTTGAAAATGACTCAGGAGGCCACATTCTTTCCAGTCATTTTATTTTTACTTTTTCCTACCTACAGGTTAGTAAGAGGCAGTCCCCTCATATAAGGAGGCAGTCACAAGGCTGCCATAGAACCATGGAGTAGCACTCATGGCTTAATGTTCAGGTGGAGAAGAATTTTCTCGATCAAGACCATGTGTGAATATTTTCAGCAGCAAGCCCAGTGCTTCAGGCTGTGCATTAAAGAGGGATTTGATTCCTTCAGGGCAACCCTGTTTCACTGCCATACAGTGTGCAATCAAATCCTAAAATAACTGTGTTCCTTATATATTCCTTATATTTTGTATCTCTAGAGTCGGAACCATAAGCAAATAAAGCCTTATTTTCCTAGAAATAATTAGTAAGGGGTATAAATAATCAATGAAAGAAAAGTGAGGCACTTATGTGTTCATTGTAGCACCAATGCAGGGTCTGATTTTGCTTTCGCTTATATCAGCTTATAAGTGAGAGCAAAGAGAGAGAGAGAGAGAGAGATGGAGAGAGAGAGTTTGGAATACAAACAGGTGCTTTTTCTAAGACCACAAATTGAGCAATTATCAAAAAAGCTCAGCCCCTCTGCTCCTGACTTTCAAACAAACCTCTAATCTTGCCCAATTCATCACCAGAAGCAAATTCTCCCCTGCCCAACAGACATCAAGTGGAACACAGCCATGACTTAGCAAGAAATGCTGAACCCGTCAATACATCTCTACTGCCACTGCTAACACCATACTGAAACCATCATGAATGAAACCATGGTTCCTACACCTGCCTTTACCAAATAGTGATATATCTGATTCAATACACGGTATGCTTTCATGGCAACGATGTAGCTCAAGCTAAAGAGCAACTGTGCCCCAGAATGAATTCTCATATTAAGAATATAAAGGACAGATGCATACAACACTAGGAGCACACTTCTCACAGAACAACCACTCCCTTTCTGACCTCTCTCTCCTGATGCCTGGGGCAATTTACTTAACACCTTTAAAAACGAGAACCTGAGAAAAAAGCACCTCCCCACTACTGCTTACACTGGCTCTGATCAGGACAGTCCCCAGCCAGCCCTGGGCTGTGCAGGGAAGTCTGCATGTGCAGCCAGGAGCTGGCTGGGGACTTCCCAAAACAAAACAGTCTCTAGCCACCTCCAGGCTGCAAGTGCTTCCCTACACAGTCTGGGGCTGGCTGGGAAGTGTCTCAGTCAGGGGCAGGTCCCAGCCAGCTCCAGGCCGGGTGGGGAACTGTCCCCAGGGGGGAGCTCCAAGCCCTGCTCTGTGATTGCAGAGCCAGCACTGGGAGATGAGGGTCTCCCAGCCTGAGCCCCGTAACCACAGAGCTCAGACTGGGAGATAAGGATTTCCGAGCCCAACCCTCATAGCCGCAGAACTCAGGCAACCATGAAGCTCAGGCTGGGAGATAAGGGTTTCCTTGGCCCCTACTCCCTGATAGCAATGGCGGAGCAGGGACTGGAAGATAAGGATCTCCCAGCCCCCACTCCCAGTCTCAGAGCAGGGGGCTTGGAGCTCCCTGCTTCTGAAGGAGGGGGACATAGTCCCTGCCCAGGCTTCTGTGGCAGAGCCCGTCTATACAAGCGCTACGACACCATTAATAATCCCGAGTACATTTGGGAGGTTTACTGTGAAGTAAGCATGTACACATGTAGACACACATGTTTACTTCACGGTAAACTATGCTAATGCAAAGTTAAGCAGCTTGTGTTAAGTTAACTATACTAATGCAAAGTTAAGCATGCAGCTTCTGATAACTAGTAATGAACAGTTTGATTTTCTTGTTAATTATTGCTTGGGATTCTGTCTTGATTTACACAACTATAAGAATGCTTTGCAGATGCTGAGCTAAAGGCCATAAAATAGGAATGAAACAGCTAACAGCGTGCTTCAAGAATGAAAAATCATTCTGACAAGAACTGCTACTGTGCCCAGCTGATCTTCTAGTGAATGGATCCATCCGCTGAGACGCCGACAAGACTGAGACCACCTCTTTGCCTGTACTGGTGAGATACTAATCACTTCTGCAGCTTAATATACTGGACTTTGCTTTGCTTTCGGCTCATTTAAGAGTGAATACTTGTAGTAAATAAAGCCTTTTTCTGTCATTCATCAAATGAATGGTCATGTCAATCCTTTATACACTAGTCCCAAATTCCAGTCTTTGATTTAATGGTTAAGAGCTCCAGAAGCTGCCTACAATTACTACTTAGCAAGGCCCTTAGCTATGAAGTTCCACAGTAGCATAACCAGGGATGAACAAGCAGGCCTGGGCACTGATTTAGAGGGGGCACCAGGATGGCAACCCCTGGGGAGCCTGTCATAGCATCAGCTGCTCATTGCTGCTGCAGCAGCCTGTGCATGGGGATGTCAGATTCTTCAGTGCTCAACATCTACCCCACTCGTGGCACCAAAATTCTTAGTTATAACTTTGTAGTTCCAAAACTTCACCAAGCATTGCGGTCATGCAACATGTACGAGCCTCTGAACTTAGCATTTATTTCATCTGCTGCTGATTTAGCCAGAAGCTACACAGCTGCACTTAACTGACATTTTAGAAACTATGCTTCCTCTTAGTCCTCAAAAAGACTGCCTCTGGCAGTGTCAGCTCAACAAAGCATTAAATTACCACACCAGCAGCAGCCACCACCGCTGTAGCAGCAGCTGTTTTGTTTTGAGAACTGTAAACAAAGATTATATCAAAAAGGTAGAAACCTTTAAACAAAAACATGCTTTAAAAGGAGGATGGCTTACAAAACAAAGACAAACACAACCACAATTCTAAATGAAGGAGGAGAAAAGTAATGGCGACTAACAGAACAAAAAGACACGTCTCAGCTCAGGAAATGTGCTTTTGGAGAAGAGCAGAGAATCTGATTTAGCATCCACTGGTCCACAAGAGACCTGCTGGGAAGGAAACTAGGAAGAAACTGTGGTTCATGAAAGCTTATGCATCTCCAATTCAGTTAATTTATAATGTACACCTCTACCTTGCCTTCTGCCTGACTTCAGACTAACATGGTTATCTACCTCTACCTGGGAAGAAAAGGAATCAAAAGTGAATGCAGAAAGCCCCACAAAAAGAAATATAGGAGAGAAGAAAAGATTAGAGATAAGTGAGCAAATTAGGATCCTCTCCTTTTTATATCTCTTCCTAATGTTTTATTCCTTTACAATCCATTTCCACTGTTACCTCCCTGTAAACACTACCTATAAGCCTCACATGATCAAGGCGTAATCATGTGAGGAGCCCCAGTTAAGTCAATGGAGTTAGATGCTGTGACAGGAATGCCACTACTGGAGTCCATCTATCAGTGACTCCACCCTCCTGTTATGGGCCAACCGCCTGCCTTCTTTCCTGCCACGCCTTGATCTTGATTAATTAATGAATGTTAATAAGCAGGAGGCTGCCCATTTATTTGCCCTGGTGCCAGGGGGTGCTTTCTGCGGCTCCTTCTTCCTTCCCTACACCACAGCCCAAGCCTTGCAGATGATACTGATGTGGCTTGATCTGGGCCTTGTAATTTGGCCCTCCCCTTTTCTTCCCTGGGCTTTCTACAGCCCTTTCTCACTCTGTCTCGTTCTGTGCCTTCCTGGTGCTCCGCTGCCCCCTCGCTCTGGGGCTTCTCATTGCCCTCCTCGCTCTGGGGCTGGGGTCAGTGCACCCCACATAATGCTGCACCCTCTCTGGCACCGGGGTCCCCACACCACTGGGGATCCCCTATGAGGCCTCCTCCAACCTCTAATAGCCTCATCCAAAGCACCGGTGTAAACAGTAAACAGAAAACACAAGCCCCTGGGCTATAACATAAAATCTCTAAACATCATTCAATCCCTACCAGGGAATTCTCCACCCCATAACAGCAAACAGGAGCTGTTCATGCAGTCAGGCTTCTCTCCTCTGCTTGCTTCGGCAGAGCTCCTTCTCCCTTGGCTACTAGTGGGGAACTGCCCTCCTGGCCTCACCCCTGGGGTTTATATGTGCCAGGCCCTGCCCCTTCCAGTCAGCTGACTTCCGGCAGTTGTCCGCACCTGTGCCTCTGCTCTGAGAGTAGCAGGCACCTTAATGTCCTGCTACAGATGCATATGTTCAAGTGCTTGGGTGTATAAAGGTCTTAAACAATCACATGGAAAATGCACCTCTCTCTGGTGTCTGAATGTTGATATGCTCTATATAAAAGTTTAGGTTTAAGCAAATAATTTTAATCTATTATAACGATTTCAATGCAATTACAGATACAGTATCATCCACTCATGAATAAAGCCCTCATGTATCACCCCTATTATCAGAACCCAGTAGCAGTGAATGGAAATTAAATCACACAGCTTGAAATTTCTATATTTAATTTACATTGCAACATTATTTGCTCATTCTTTCATGGCCATAGCATTCACAATCAATATAAAAATGAGTCATTCATAGGGATGGTTCAACCCCTTGCTCAAGGCAGGATCAACCCTGACTAAACTATCCCAGCCAAGCATCTGACTAACCTGTTCTACATAATCTTTTTGTTTTTCCAAAGGCTTCACAAATAGTTGGATTAGAGTTGGGCAGGAAATGATTTGCCCATCCTAAAAAACTGATTTCAAAAAATTTCATTTTCCACTTTGGGACAAACCCAAGATCTTTTACCTTTTTTATTTAAAAATAGGGGAAGTGGAGGAGAGAGAAGTAGATGATACACTCATGCAACCCAAAATAACTAATAGCCTAGTGGTTAGGGCTGGACTGTGAAAGAATAAGGTTCAAGACTAGACATCAGCAGACACTACTTCACTGTCAGGGCGGCTAGGATCTGGAATCAACTTCCAAGCGAAGTGGTGCTGGCTCCTACCCTGGGGGTCTTTAAGACAAGGCTAGACAATGACCTTGCTGGGGTCGTTTGACCCTATGGCAGGGGGTTGGACTTGATCATCTGCTCAGGTTCCTTCTGACCCTACTAACTATGAAACTATAAGACTCCATTATATCTAATTCATGCTAGGAATATGAACCTAAGCCTCCTATATCCCAAATAAACGCTGTAATGATTAGTTTATGCAGAAGTGGATGAAGGTTTTTCTTTCTCCCACAAACATTCACAAGCTTTCAGAAATTTCATCCTTGTTCAATTTGGTACATATCTTCCCCCAAACATTTTAGCTTGGATAAACTGATATTTTGACAGGCAACTATTTTGTTGGAAAACTCCTGTCCTGATCTACCTCTATGTATGTTTTTACAGTATTGGGTAACTGGGAACTTGACAGGTTTTACACCTGCCTTCCTTCACAAAACCAAGAAAAGACTTACTAATTCTCCAGCAGATATTGATGAAAGACAACTAGCCTTCTTCTTGGAAGAAAAGGATTGATGACTGGAAAGAGAGGTCCTGAATGAGGATTCATTTATGGAACCTGACAAAAGATCACTCTTTGATATCCTTATTAGAAATCGTAAGCATGGAACAGCACTGCGAATAGTATTCCTGAAAGAGAACAGAGAAGTAAAAATGTTAATCTGCCCAACACTATAAATGCCAACAGCAATTTTTGGAAAATGGTCTGACAAAATCCCTCTCTCTTGTTGCAAATTTCAGTACAGTTCTGACTTCATAAAATGTTGAAGATTACATAGAAGCAGTTTACAGTAGCAACTGCTGACTACTCAATAGGCCAAATACATAGACATCAGCTGCCCTGAGATTTTTAAATGGCAAGACTATGCTGGGAAGCCTGGATGAAGTGAGAGTTGAGAACACAATGTATTTTTCTGGAATATAACAATTTAAAACAAGGAGTCGCTTGACTAAAAATAGGAGATCAACATAAAATCACAGTTGCATACTTGGCTAAATTATCTCCTGCTCAGAGATCTGCCCTAGAAATAGGACTGTAACAGTTATAACTTCTTTATTCTTTGGGTCAATCTGCATCAGCCTTGCCACAGTATAAATTAGAGCAACCAACAGGGTTCTTCTAATCTATATCTTCACATGACCATACACCAGCTGAGCATTTGTAGACCACCTTCATACTCTGCTCCTCCCAGCATATTTCCACAATGGTAGAAGTAGTTGGCACAGGGCTTAAGTATCTTAGCTTTACATAATTCTTATTTGGTTAGCTATGAGCACAGTCTGGATTTTTTGGTCTATGTAACAGATTTGAAACAGTTGGTTCAAGGACAGAGAATCTGGCCCACTGTCCTGGTGCTTGGTGTAATAAATCTACAATCCCATATCATTCCTGATTAATTCTACGAATTGGAAAAACAGCAGCAAATACTGGAACCAAAATACACATCCTACAAGCAAGTCAGAGTAAATTACATCTAAAATATGTGAAACAATTGCAAATTACATGATTCAAAAGGAAGCCAAGACATATATTAACCACAAGAGGCAGCATGGTAGAACTGGATGACCTGCAACAACAATTAAAAAGCTTGAATATGAATTTAAACTTCTAAACTCATTTGTGTTATGTTTATAATTTGTACATAAAATGGAAGCAACAGGCTTCTCTCAATGAAGAATCTTACAAACAGGAAAATATGAAAAAAATAAAATTTTAGCAAATGTTCCACTACACAGTGAAATAAAATGTTACATTAGGAAAAAGTGTGTATTGTCCTCAAAAACTTGATCCTGGTTGCATCTACACATGCAATTAATGCAAAACAATAAAATCTGGTGTTTATTGTGCCAGAGTTTATTGCTCCCACGTGCTGCATCCTCATGTGCACCTGGGACCACAGGCAATTGAGATGGGTCAAAGCAGCCTCAGCTGCCAGCCCAGCTGACTGGGGGCCTTGGGGATCAGCCTGCTAACTGGGGCTGCTCCAAGCTGGCTGGGGTATGTTTCTCCTTGTACTGAAGTTTACCCTTTGCAGTAAACGTCTTGTGTAGATGTGCCACCCCCTGGGCATGTCTACATGTAAATATTAACATGCTGCAAACACATATTAACATGCTGTTTACACATATGCCTGGGATCACAGCATGTTGAGCTGGATCAGAGCAGTTTTGGCTGGCAGGGGGCACAGGTGGTCAGCCTGCCAGCTTGGGGTTTTTCCCTCTGGCTCAACATGCTGCGGAGGGGTGGCTGGGGCATGAGGGTGCTTCAGCATGGGGTTAGCCGGCAGGAAGCCCTGACACTGAAGTATCCTTGTGTCCCAGACAGCATGTATATGTATGCTGCTGCAGACTAAAAGTCTTTGTATTTACAAGTACTATCCTTCTGTGGAATAAATTACTTTATTCCGGCCTAATAGGAGTGCACATGAAACATGTGGCATTTACTGCATATCTAATTAGTCAGCTGTTCAGTAAGCATCTTAGATTAACCTACAAAGATTGAATTGATTCAACCTTGGGCTTTTTTGACTGCCTATAAGTTTGGCACTATGGAGACATGGTTGACTAGCTGGGGAAAATAGCTGCAAGAGTTTAGTGTAAACCAGATGCAGGGACCTCTAAATTCTTGCTGGATGCTGATTTCCCAGGTTCTCAATTCCTCATTCTCCCCAGGTACATAATTACTGATATATAACCATTAAAGACTGTATCTACACGTGGATTGGGTATATATTAATGAAAGGGATTGGTCATGAAGACTTGCCTTTCTCTACCCCCAGCTAAGTGCAGAATTTATAATAAGATATTTAATCCAGGTGCCCAAAGGTGATGAGGTTATCAGTTTTTGCCTTCATATTAATTGTTTAACAACTGTTGAACTATGACAGTCTTTAGAAGTTATCAGTTTGGTTTTGATTCTTGACACAGATTGCCATTCCTTATGGTAATGGGTTAAATGATTTTATGTTACTGTGATCAAGCACTTAGTATTCTCCTGTTTAACTCGGCAAAAAGATGGGATCTGGCCTCGCAAGTACATCTTTATACAAGGTTAACTCAGAATTTCTATAATTTTAGTTAAAAATGTATAGCAACAGTACCAATAAAGTTGGGAAGATATACACAGGATATACACTTATGCAAAGACTTCTAATGCAGGACTCAGCAACATATGGCCCACAGGCTGGATCCACCCACAGAGGTCAAAGGGTTTACCTGTGTCTGCACCTGCACTGAGGTTAATCAGTGAGGAGCTGTTCCAGGGCTGAGCAACTTCTAGTTGCACCTTTGCTGCGGATTCCTCCTACCCCCTAGCCTGCTCCCAGATACAGTATGGGCAGCCGTCCTGAAGCTGGGCACATTGCTGTCACTTCTTCCTCCCACATCCATCTCCCCCATATCTCCACACTGTGGTGCAGAAGTGACAGTAGCATAGATACAACTTTCAGCTGCTTGGTTCTGGCAAAACTCCGCACTGGTAGGAAGCTGCAACCATGTCCCAGACAAGGAGCAAGGTTTTGGGAGAAGCAGCAATAGCAGCATGGTTGCAGCTCTCAGCTACCTGGCCCTGGTATGGGTGTAGGGAAAGCCCATTGCCTCTGACAGGACATGAAAGCCACCCAACCTACATTTGATCAGAGCCTAATTGTTCCAGTCCATAGCTAGGAAAAGGTTGCTATTCGCTGCTTTGATATATTCCTTACAAACAACTCATATTATGCAAGTTAGCATTCACTCAGAATTTTTGCCTTTCTAGCAGATGTCTAAAACTGAAAGGCACAAGGACTAAACACCTAAAGGCACAGACAGAAGTGACAATTTTTGCTCGATTGGGCCCCTGAAAGCGCTCTACAGCAGTGACCAAACAGAATTGTACAGTTGCAAAATGCTTTAAAAGGGCCAAATTGCGCAAAAGTCTAAACCTTCATTGTGTGAGGGTTCAGATGAATACATTTCAAAACACAGAGTCTTCATTAACTTGTGTCTGCCTTCCTCCCAGCATCAGAGCTGTTCTCAGAAAAGCCAGAAAGGGAACAGAGGGAGTCTGGTCTGGGGTTTTTTCAGCCAGCAGTGGAGGGTGGGGCAGGTGGATTGGAGTGCCCCCACAAGGTGGGGGCTCCAAATTATGTGCCCTACCCTTCAGCACTGGCTTGGGAACCTCTAAAATGAGCTCCCTCTTTTGCCTTTCCCCCCATCCATTTCTGAAAACAGCACTCGGGCTGGCTGGAGGAGATGCTGTCGCTAGGGAAAACCGGCTGCAGGCTCGCAGCCAGCAGCTAGATTCCCCAACCCCCCTTGTCCCTTGACCCACCAGTGAACTTCTGTTTGGTCCAGGGGATCACTGCAACTCAGAACACTTCCTGTAAAGCATTCTGAGTTACAGCGGAGAGCTGTTCTTCTGTCTGTGCCTTAAGAAAGCAAAGAACACAGGATCTACAGCAGAGGCGGGCAAAGTCCAGCTCGCAGGCTGGATCTGACCAGCAGTGGACTCCATTTCCCAGCAGCCCTTGCCACATGGCTTCATGGACACCCCAGCTGCTGTGTTGTGATAGCACAAGGCTGGGGTTGTCATGGAAACCGGCCATGCTGGCAGGGTGCGTGGCACCAAGGTCAGGGGGCTGCTCCAGAGCCACTGGGACCTTACAGACCCAGGGTCGGGTCAGAGTCATGATCCCAGCAGC
Source organism: Crocodylus siamensis (assembly GCF_052110815.1). Taxonomy (NCBI): domain Eukaryota; kingdom Metazoa; phylum Chordata; order Crocodylia; family Crocodylidae; genus Crocodylus; species Crocodylus siamensis. The sequence continues at coordinate 151,116,036 of NC_143396.1, read as the reverse complement.
TCCAGAGCAGTCCCCTGTCCTGCCACATGTCCTGTCAGCATGGCTGGGGCCAATCTCCATGACAACTGCAGCCTTGCACTATCACAGCGCAGCAGCTGGGGTCTCCAGCCCCAGCCATGTGGCCAGGGGCTACTGGGAAATGGAGTCCAGCTGCCAGCCAGATCCACTGTTTTGCTCACCCCAATCTACAGGTTGCCAGCAGAGCTAAATGAACATGTATACCTTTAATAGGAAAGAACTTCCTGACATTGGCTGTGCAAATTCTGTACCTGTAGTCCACAAACCATTCGCTATTCGATGCAGTTTTTTGGGTTTCGGTTTACAGCAAAATGTCCTGTAAAAAGTTGTTTCATTTTTTAGATTTGTTAAAAATACTCCAAAACTTCCAACCAATTTGAACTGCATCTGAACCCTTTAGCTCATGATTCCTGACTCATGCATACTATCTAAACTCATCACAATCAAAAAGGCTAAAAAAAAGAAGTTGGTCTGACTCAAGTAAGTGAAATGATGAAAAGATTTTTTTATTATGGTGAAATAATAACTATAACGTCTCATCTTTGTAGTGTTCACAGCTGAAATATTGGCAGTATTTGCAATTCACCATTTGTAAGTTATCCACAAATAGACTGTTTTCATATATTTGTTCTTTATTCAAAACTATAAGAAAAATCATTTATGCAAATATATAGAACCTATAGCCTACTTGGAAACTATTCACTGGGTGCTTATGTCAGAGTTCGTTGTTTCCCGGGCACCACAGAATCATAGAAAGTTAGGGTTGAAAGGGACCTCAGCAGGCCATCTAGTCCACCCCCTGCTCTACAGTCACTAGAAAATAGTGCATTAAACTAATCTACTGCACAATAATTGCTGTGCACATGTAGACACTGATGCTTTACTGCATATTAGATTATTTTAATGCCCAGTAAAATGTCTTATGTAGTAGCAACCTGAGTGGAACAGACCTTGATCCCAAAAAGCAAGCAATATTTGATTCACAAGTATTTAGCAGAGCTGCTTCAAGATTTGGATATTGAAAGAGTGTTCGGCTATGCAGCCTCTCACTGGATCAGAGCTGGGTCAGCACTGTTTACATGTGTGCCTGGGAGTGCAGTATGTTGAACTGAGCTAGAGCAGCTGTGGCTGGCAGGGACCTGGGGGACAGCCTGCAGTTGCTCTGACCCAGGACATCATGCTGTAGAGGGGCTGGCTGGGGCATGAGGGTTCTCCAGTGTGGGGCTAGCCCACAGTCAGCCCTCACACTGAAGCACTGTCATGCCCCAGTCAGCCCCTCCAGCATCTACAAGTGTGCACACTAAAGAATAAAGTAAATACAAGTGCTTTCCTGCCAGGAGTTAATTAGTTTACTCCTGCCTAATAACACTGCATGTGTAGATGCAAAACATTTACTACGGAGCTAATTCATCAGTTCTATCTCATCTCAATCTCCATCAACATCTCATGCAGACGTGCCCAGTAACTACTAATTAGGCTTTGTACCTTACTATTTGTGCTTCATAATTTATTCACCTAAGTAACATGAGGACTCCCCAATCCACAATAGCTGCACAACCACTTACGGTGTCATTACTCCTGGAAATGCAGATTGGAAAGGAAGGGAGAAGATTCACATAGGGTGGGATTTTCAGAAGATCTAATTAGTGTCCTAACTTTGTTCCTATTTAAGGCTCTAGGAATCTTCTTCTAACTTAGATAAGGGTCAGAGCTAGTCATGGAGTCTAGCCCTGAGAGCCACAGGGAGAGGAGTTCTGGGCAGCATGACTGCAGCCAGGCTCCTGGTTAACAGCTGAGCTGGGATACGCGGCATTTGAGGCTTGTAGAAGGTACTATGGGGTGGAGGCAGTCTCAACTGGCCCAGGAGTAGGGAAAGAGGCCTGGGAGCAAGACTGGAGCCCAAGAACAGGGCAGAGAGAGCCAGAGGACTGGGAGCAGGACTGGAGCCCAGGAACAGGGAAAAGAAGCTCAGTGATTGGGGCAAAGGAGCCTGGAGATCAGGGCCAGGGGCCTACAGCCTGGAGAGGCGCAGAAGCAGGGTAAAGAAGCTCAGGGATTAGGGAAATGGAATCCAGAGAATGGCGCCAGGGCCTAAAGCCCAGGAGGGGTGACAGAAAGAGCCTGATAGGGTGGGATGTAGAGGCCAAGAGTAGCCTAGCCCACATAGGCAAATTGCCCAGGTGGGGAGTGAAGGTAGGGAGGCTGTGTTCAGGACAGGCTGTGTTCATGCAAGGCAAAGTTACTGGGAGAGACAGGAAAGCCTGGAAATCACTCCAGGGAGTTGCTGAGGTAGGTGAAGTGCCTGGGCAGGGAGGTCCAGTCACAGGGACTGAGGCCATGGCACAAGAAGGATATGATTGCTACCATCTGCAAGGCATGGGCATGGTGTAATGGGTGGTTAGAGCCACATAATTAGTCCTTAAGGCAATGACCATGGACAACTGTGGTTATGACAGTAAGATCAAGCTTGGGAAGCCCTGGGGCAGCCTTTCTTTTTTCTAAATAGATAATAACTTCTAGGCATGGTGGGTGAGTGAAGGGGAGAGTGCCCAAAGAAAGCCAGACTACGCAAGGGCTGAGTGGCTACCCTTGGGATGAGTGCTTGTTATGCCTACCCATGCTGTTTTGGTTCCACGCTTGGCAATTAGCCACTGGGGGACCATCCCCCATCAGCGATCTGGTGCCTCCCTCCCCCGCCAGACTTGGGAGAAACCAGTTGCCCATGCTCCTCCATGTTATAATTAGAACACTCCAGCATAGGCTTACGACATTTTTTTAATGGTTGTGGGGGCTCTTTATCTAAACCTCATCAAATGAGGTTTTGATAAAGCGTCCCATGGCCATTTTTAAATGCATGGGGGCTTAATACACATATTGGTGAGGCATTTTAATTAGAGCAGCTCTCTGGGAACTGCTCTAATTAAAATGTGCCTCCTCCCACCTCCGGAGCATGTGTATAGGCAGCCTTAGAGACTAATTCGTTCAGAGGCATAAGCTTTCATAGGTGACAACATCTGATGGAGTAGGCTTATACATTTTTGAATGAGTTAGTCTTTAAGCTGCAAAAAGAGACACTATGGACACATCTACATGTGCATATTAATACAACACAAATTCTGGTGTTTATTGCACCAGAGTTTATTTCTCCCGGGCACCATGTTTGCATGTGGGTCTGGGACAACAGAGTGTTGAGCCAGGTTGGAGCAGCCTCAGCTGGCAGGGGGTCCCAGGGTCAGACTGCCAGCCAGGCTCAACGTATTGCAGAGAGGCTGGCTGGGGCATGAGGGTGCTACAGTTAGCCAGCTGGCAGCTCTCTGCACTGAAGTACCCTCATGCCCCAGCCCCGAAAGTGTCCACATATGTGCCGCTGAGCATGAACAAACTTCACAGCATGATAGTACTTGTATTGACAAGCACTAACAGGCTGCGGAGTGTATTAGTTTCCTGCCGCCTAATAGGACCACGTGTTTAGACGCCAAAACATTTCCTGTGGTGCTAATTAAGCAACTCTACAGTAAATGTCATATATAGACACACCCTATAGAAACTTCTCCCCTTCCCTGACAAGAATGAAATCTTAGACAATTAACACTGCCATCTAGTGGTATTATTATTCATATATTATAAGTACCTCTTCCATCTGCTTTGGCCAAAGACTTGTTAAACCGTCGCTTTATAAAAGATAGTCTTTAAAATACTTGCTAATGAGCCAAGAGAAATCCTGAAAAAACACTGATATAGAAGACATTCTTTTTCTATACAATAACGCCTTTTTATTTAAAATGGGTACAAGGACATCAGTTGCATGAAAAGAGGTATTTTCACTCGATTCTTGAAAGCCAAATGTTTTAGGATTTGTACAAATAGAATTGCTTCAACATCTCCTGAATTTCTCTCTCTCCTGACTGGAATAAAATTAAAAAAACCCCCAAAAACAACAAGAACAATGAAGAAAAATGATTACAAAAAAAATACAAAGTAGAATTTTTTCTTTTGCCCTTCCCAGCTTGGCAGCTTGCTTTTCACTGGCCAAGAGAAATTTCCATATCATGTTATATAATCAGATATGATAATTAGCTATATAGCATGTCCTGTGACACATGACATTCTTAAGGCCAGCGGTCTATTTGGGAACAATTTTATGGCAGCTGTCCACAAAGCCTCTAGGTTAGGCAAAGTTTGAGGCTTAAGCAGCTTCTGGAAAACGCAGTGCAAGTCTGCCCTGGCTTGATACCAGTCAAAGGGATACCACATTAGCTTACTCAGTTATTAAGTACATTTTATGTTCTTTTGAGACAGACCACTGAAGGCCCAAGCACTTGGATGTATCCATATACAGGTTTTTCTCACTTTATGCTGTACCTGCATTCCTGGAAAACAGCACATAACTCAAATTCACATAAAGGGAACCCACTTTACACTGTAACAAATAGGGATAAGTTCCAAGACCTTGACTGTACTGACCCCCAGACCAATTTCTACCAGTTTTACAAGACAGTTTCGGTACTCTCCAACAGCAGACAGTACATGCAAACACATCATGGGGATGGCAACTACAGAAACATGTGTCGCAGGCAATGAGCAAGGAGCACAGATCAACACAGGAGACTATATTTTGGTACTCATCACTCCCACAGTGCACCGCACAAAGCAGTTGACTGCAGGTTTCCACCACACAGATCGCATAAGAGTGAATCCGCACATACAGAACTCATGTAAAGTGAGGGAAACCTGTATCCTAGATTCTAATAGCTGAAATGGTACTGTTTCAGCTATTTACACATCAAAGACCAAAATGTATGACATTCATAATTCTCCCACGCTCTTTCCCTCCTCCCCACAACTACATCCACCTCCCCTACATTTCTTTTGTTAGCAGGAGAAGAAAGAGCTGCATGTTATCAGGAGTCATCTCCTGTCTCACCGAGATCATAGGGAAGTATATTTACCACCGTAAGTACGTGCTTTACTGTACCTGTATTTTGGGTGAATTATTGCATAGATGATAGGGTTGTAGATTGTAGAAGCTTTGGCAATAATAGCAGGCACAGATTTAGAATATGGTGTTAGGATGTCACCCTGGCTAAAATAAAAAAGTAACACAAAGTTACATAATGGATTTATATTATCTAAATTACTAGAAAACTATAACGCTTTCCTAAATAAATCAGTGCTATGATCCTTTGACAACAACTACATTTGAAAAGTTTGTTCCCTAAATTGCATTCCTTGCTGTGAATAAAAACAAGCGGTACTTGGCATATTTTGGTTACATTAATTAATTTGGGGAACTGGATGAGCACCCTGCAGTGTGTATTTTTTTTCTATTTCTGTGCTAGCTGGAAACAGAAGTGGAGTCTGTAAACATCAAGAACAAGCGAATGGTAATAATCAGAAGGCATTCAAAATGAAAATCTCTCATGTGGCCACACAATACTGTTGCTTTCTATTCTGCATAATTAAGGATGTCAACGGGTGCATCAACATGAGATGGTTACTGCAGAGCTGCCTAATTAGCTCTGCAGTAAAGTCTCAGCATCTACATGTGCAGCCCTATTAGGCTGCAATAAACTAATTAACTCCACTGTAGGTTAGTACTTGTAAACACAAGTACTATATTACAGCAGCATTCTTTAGCATGTAGCAATGCATGTGTAGATAATAATGGGGCTGGCTGGGGCACAAGGGTGCTTCAGTGTGGGGACTGCCTGCAAGCTAGCTGCCACACTGGAGTACACTTGTACCCCAGCCAGCCCCTCCACAGCATATTGATCTGGGTTACAGTAGCCCTGGGCTGGCAGGCTGACCACCCCCTGGGCTGCTCTGAACCAGCTCAATGTACTGTGGTCCCAGGCACATGTGTAAAGGTAGCACCTGGGAACAATAAACTCTGGCATAAAACACCCTGGAGCTTTTTGTGTTGCATTAATTGCACATGTAGACATGCCCTATGAGACTGAAATTCCAGTGCCAAAAAAAGGAGGAGAGCGAAGAGGAAAAACAGATTGAGAATAACTTTTACTGTTTTGTCATAAGTTATTTTAGCTGCAAGGTATTATCTAGTCACCATCACTATCATGGACCTTTCACTAATATCAGTGGACTTGAACATGGACAAAGAGAGGAAGGGGTTCCTTATGGGGAAGATGCTTTTCAGGAGGCTAGAAAAATATACTTTCTTCTCCCTCTATTAGTAACTGTCTCAAAGATGGGTATTTGGGAGAGGTCATATATTAGAAAAGTGAGAAAAAGAGCATCTACTGGATTTATTGGCAAGGTTTATGCTACAAGAAATCAGAATGTATGCAAAGAAAGGAGGGGGAAACAACTTAACTACAAAAAACCACACAAAGTTAATCTAAGTATTGAAATTGAAATCCATTTCATCCATAGGGGGTACATCTACATAAGATGATTTATTGTGCATTAGACTAATCCAATGAGCAGTAAACCATCAGTGTCTACATGTGTGCAACAATTGCTGCTCAGTAGATTAGTCTATTGAGACATTTTCTAGTACCTGTAGAAACAGGTACTAGAAAGTGGCACATTAAACTAATGTGCTGAAGTGCATATATAGATGTTGACCAGAAGTAAACTGCTCCTGGTCAGCCTAGCCAGCAGGGAACCACAGGGGGTGGGGAAAATTGTCCCAGCTCAGCGGGACACTGCCTCCCAGCCATGTGGACATTGGGACCAGTCCCAATCTCTACAAGGTGGGGAGGCAGTTGTCTAGCAGCCAGGATAGCTGTTCTAGCCACATGGAGGTCAGAATGGGTCCTAATCTCCATCTGGCTGTGAGGCAGCTGCTCAGTAGTTGGGACAGCTCTCCCCCATCCCATGGATATTGGGACCAGCCCCTAAGGACCCCTGCCAGCCTGAGGCTGGCACCTGGGGGAGCTGGAGATCCCTCTGGCTGCTGCAGGGGGGCACATCAGGGCAGAAGCATCCCTAAACTTAACTGCTCCCACTGGGAGAAAATTTGCTCCTGACAGGCACATGTTCAGATGCATAAGGAGGCCCAGTCTAATGCTCTTGAATTTTCCGTGCAGAAAATTCAAGCGTATTAACTGCACATGTAAATGTGCCCTGGGATATTCTGAGGAATGCTTGAGGAATGCTACATTATCTCTAATCTTGTGTCAATTTAAAATCCTTTTAAATGCAGACACCCACTTCTTTTAGACTGCCACCCTAATAATACTTATCTTCATTTACAAACCAACAAGACAGTGTCCACTTACCCTGCCCATCCAATCAAAGTGACACAAGCATACGGAGACCAGGACACAACAAACACAATAATGACCACAAAAGCAATTTTTGCCAATTTCCATTCATTCTTCATGGAATGTGAGAGGTACGACTTCCGACTGTAGGACCCTAGTTTCTGAACATGTCTGTGAGTAGAAGAACACACAGAAGTTAAAAAGAATGAAAAAATGTTGGGAACAAGATGCAAAGCAATAAGTAAATATTGCAATAGCAATAAGTAAATGAAGCTCATGCCTTTTTGTTTTCAGTTATTTAGCATTTTAGATAGAAAAGTTTTGCTTTGCTACCACCTTATAGAGGGGAGAGCATAACAAAATGGCCCCAGAATACTCCATGAGATTAGAAAAGGAAGTCAGACATGGTATGCTTCCATGATATGCAGCCCCAAGAACTTCAGGACCTATCCCAATCACCACATGGCCGGGAGAGCTGTCCCAGCTGCCTCCCAGCCACGTGGAGATTAATATGCACATGTAGATATGCCCAAAGAGATCACTATTAAATAGGTAAAAAAAGAAGAAGCTTTTACACATGTGATTAACTTTAAGGACACATTTATGCATATAATTAAGAATTTCTGCTAATAAGAATGGACCTAAATCCCCTTCAAGTCAATATGGGTTAAACATGTGCTTAAAAGGGTGACATAGGTTTTGTTGAAATGGGCCAACAGAACCTCATCACATTGAGGTCAATGGAAAAATAACTTCAACAGGCTTTGGATCAGTTCCATAGCAAGTAACATACAGAAACTGAGAAGAAAACCAACAGGGACAGATCTCCCCAGCTGATCTCAATACAGAATGTTTAGTTCAAATCAAGCAGAGACTAACCCATGTACACAATGTATGCCCCTTCTGTCATTTTTGCATGAAATGTGGCTAATTGCATGCATGTATGGATATTTTATATACCACTATTAATGACTTCTCCCCAAGTTCAGCTGAAACTAAAACAATCTCTGTAGAGTTCATCACAAATATATATATTTTTAATACATGAATATTTCCATCCATTCTTCATGGAATACATGGGGTAGGACTTCTGACAGTCTGCAGAGTGTTCCAAACTCAGAGAATGCATATCCTGCACTTTGCTAGATTTATTATCATACTCTCCTGGAGCTGGCTTCATCAAAGTTTTTGAGGCCATCCTTTAAGCACCGGAGAAAATGAGAGGCAGCTGTACATAAGAAAAATGTAATTTCAGCTTCTGTTTATTTGACCAAGTGAGGGCCAGCCTTTTTGGCAGGTTTGCCATAAATTATTCCTACACTCTCCGTGAATGCCACTTTGATTCCCTTCCTTTGCCTGATCAGCTGCCCTGCTTTCTGCTTCCTTCTCTGCACTCCCTCTGCAATTGCTTTGCTTTATGCTTCTTTCTTTGTGTTCCCTGCCTTATCTCCTGCTCTTTCTTTAGCTTTCTGGCCTATTGGATGCTGTTCAGCCTGTCTTCTCCCTGATCTGCTATGTGCCACATACAAAGGCTGTCTGTGACACTCATCACACTTGTGCCACACGTTGGCTCCCCCAATTTGACTCGATTGCTATCTGGAGCACAGAAGTAGAGATTTCCGGTTGTGATTATCTAGTACAGTAGCCAGCAACCTGTATAAGCTGCAGGCTGGAACAACCTGCCTTTAGTGTGATGTGGGCTGGGATGCTTCAGCGGTGCACTGGCAGCAGGGTGCTTTAGCTGTGTGCATGCCAGAGCCAGACAGCTAGGATCTGAGCCCACACTGCCACTGGTTCTCCCTACCCCCTATATATCCTAGTCTTCCAGCTGCAGTATGGGCACAGCTGGAAGCTGCCTGGTTCTAGTGCTGCTCCACACTGGCTGCTTCTAGGGTGGGGAGTGATATCAGCATGGGCACAGCACAGCTCCTCATTGCTTAGCCCCATCATGGGTGTGGGCACAGGCAAAGCCCTCTGGCTTCACAGGCCAGATCCAGCCCACATGCCATATTTTGCTGAGCCCTGTTCTAATACATTAAAAGAGAATATAATGTTCATTGTAAACAGCGTTATTTATTGATCAGAAGTCCAGTTTTATTTTCACTCAAAGAATATAAATATATGCTTCAGCACAGAAGGAGAAGAGCTTGAACTATTCTACTTGCCATGCCTACCTGCCAGTATTTCTTATGGCCATAAACATAGATAAATAGCAATGGAATATTATAAACAGAGGAATGAAAAACACACAGCAACACAGCATCATGGTATAAGTTCTGTTTGCTGGGGTAGTGGTTATGTAGTCCCAGGTACAAGATATCATCAAACCCTCGGGCACATAAGAACCTAAGAAATAAGAAAAGTAAACATATTATTTATACCCAAATTTGAGCACAACATTTGTATAGTGACTGGTCAAATACCTGGGCAATTAACAAATATATGGCGATGTTACATTATACACTGTCACACTCACGACTATACTATATCGCATAATCATTTATTTGGCAAACTGTTTAAATCCTCTCCTGGGATATGAAAAAGTGCTATTACAGAGAAGATACTGCCCTGCATCTATTCTCCCTACAAGTAAGAGCTTATTTAAAAAACTGCATTGTGCACAAACAAGAAGAAAACTGTTCATCTTCCATGAACAGCCTTTTAAAGCATTCCACACAATCAATGATGGCATACTGAATCCTACCTGGGAGAATTTGTTGAACCCTACCAACCAGCTGCTTGCCAGGAGGTCATTTTCAGTAGCCAGGTCTTTAATAAACTTTAAACAGCAGATGTCTTTTAGAATTTCCTCTCCTAAAGCCATTTTAACCAAACATCTTCCGAATTTACTTCAGGGAAGGTTTCTCATTTTAAAGTGTTCATAGAAATCACCTGTCCATATTCTATTCAAGTTGTATGTCCACAAAAGTCTCATTCTACAAAGAATTCCCCACTAGTTTCCTTTACTAATCCATGTATCCCAAAGCAGCTGAAAAGATATACAAAGTAGCCAAGATCTCTCAGTGCTAGGGACATCTTCTGCTGTAGTCCTGAGTTTTGGTCTACTGACATAGTAGGCCTGACCCAGGATAACATACATTCAGATACACACTTCTACGTACGTGCATATTAGAGCAAAAGGAAGCATCATTAGCCATTGCTAAAGCTGTCAACCTGCTTCTTTTTGGTCTCTGAGAACTTAAGTCTCTAGTCCCTTATCATGAATTGGAAACATGAAACGCGTAGTGCTATAGTGATAGCACCATAGCAGAACCACAGCGATATAACTTTAGCATCAGAATAGGAACCAGCACAGATGCCAATTAAAAAGAAAAAAATGAATTAAGGTAAAAGAAAACAGTTTGAAGACACTAATGCTCACTTTTCTTTAAACTGTTGTTTTTATTCATTGCAAGCTAAATTAGATATCTTCATTGTCACATTTTCAGTGCTGGAAAACCCTTTTTCCTAGATTAAATTAAATTAGCATTTTAATGCTTACTACCTCACTATGCTAACAGATGTCAGAGTGTTTGTCCTAGAAGCCTTGCTGTCTAATATCAAGCCAAGGAGAATTTAATATTTCTGTTTTAAACATCTCACTTCCTAGACTTCCCTATAGCAACAACTGTAACCCCTAATTATGTGCTTTTCATTCCTTTACTCAGGAAAGAAGAACAATGGAGGAAGTTGGCTCTATTCTCTGAAAAAAGGAAGAAAAATTACTAGCGTACTGGTGTAGTCTAATACCTGCCATATTTTCCTTTGCTTGGTATCCTACTGTTGTTCTGTGTATGTCCTTGAATAGGCCACTCCAAATAATTCCTGTCAATTCTTGGTGGTTACATTCCTTAAAAAGCAGTATTTGGTAGGCTGTTTGTTAAACATATCTGTCCTGCCTGTATATAACTTTTCCTATAATGATGTTTGTTTCACCAAGGGACTACACATGAACTTTGATGTGAAGCTCACCAAAAAAAAAAAAAATCAGTGAAAGGATTCATACTAAGTTCAGCATGTGAGCAAAACTTAAATATATCACTCTTTGCCAGATAAACCAAGAGGCCATAGTAAGTTTGTTACATATGTCCACAATTCTCCTTGCATTTTCAACTAAATATAGTATTTTTCTTTTCCTGGCCAAACTTTATAAACAGGATTGCTGTACACTATTCAAAAACTATTCAAAAGAGGGAGAATTGAATTGTTCACAGTTAGACATACCTTAATTATATTATACTTCTTTAGGGTGAACACTGAGGTTCACTATTACCTAGTTTCAATAACTTGGCCCCAAGTCTGTTGCTAGAAAAGCTCCATATCTGAGATGGGCTAGAAACAGATGTCTTCCGTGGAGTGCAATCAGCTGAAACACAACATGTCATGGCATAGCTTATCGCAATCCAGGGATGTCTATAGATGTCCCTGGTTGCTGTGTCCCCGGTGTTGGTGAGCAAGAGAATCCACTGTGAAGTGGATTTCTCCATGGTTGTAGGCACACCTGGGGAAATCCTCAGCAGGAGGATTCTGCCTGCACAGGGTGTATGCCTGCAAGCAGGGAACTTTTACTCACAGACATGCACCCTGAAGCCCTGCATTTTCCTGCTTAGTGAGACATCTGGGTAAGTGGCAAAAGTGAGGTAGGTATACTCCAAGAGCTTGAGGGGGCCAATTCTGCCCAGGAATTTCCATAGTTTGCAGGACTGGGCCCCTCAAGCCTCAGAAACTCTTGCCCCATGGAGGCTGAAGAGCTCAGGCAATATGAAGGCAGCAATAGAGCAACCCAATTTATTAGTACCTTATGTCACAGCAACAAATTAGAACACTTGTGGCATGGCAGAAGGCACGGACATCTGTTTGCTTTCACTTTGTGCTGCCGTAACATTTTTTATGGCGGCATGAAGATGATGTCTGTTTCCACCCTTAGATACTGTTAGCAACAACTTCAAGGACTAACACAGCATGTGCTAAGGTACACTTTCATTCTATAAGATTGTTTGCTCTGCTTAAGAATAGCTGGTAAAAAAAATGAATGTCTGTAATCTTACACTTCAAACTCAGTAGAGGGTAAAGACTTATATTAGCTACCTATGCATAGTATCACAGTGTGCAGAGAATAGAGATTGAGTAAAAGATTGCAAAGGTGTGTTGGCAAGACACAAATATACTGTACAGTGGCAAACCTCTAGGTTGGGGGTGTCAAACCCATTTGGTCCCATGGGCTGAATGAGTGGCATGGGGCCAGTCTGCAAGCTGCGCTAGACCTAAAGACCAGCCCTGCATTCCAGATCCACAGCTGCCACAGGGCTGTGCAGTGCAGTCCTGGAGCTGCCATCACCACCAAGCTATACAGCATAGACCCTGCACCCCAGAGCAGCATGGGAGGTGTGAACTAGAACGGGTGCCCTGTGCAGCATACAGAGCTATCCAGCAAACCCCGTGTGCTGCCCGTGGGTCACTTTGAGACACACAGGCAGCGCCAGAGGGTTGATGATATGGGTCTACAGGTTGAATGTTGACACCCCTGTCCTGGGTAGTAGCTATATCCACTCAGGAATAATACATGAAAACTGGCTGTTTGCATGCATCTCTGACAAAGCAAAAAAGTGCTACAAGTATTGAAGTGAAGAATGTGCAGTGTAAAAAAGAGTAAACAACATACTCCACCCAAATAGTGGAGCCATGCTCCATCCCAGTGAGTAAAGCCAGACAAGAACAATGATCTGTGCCGTGCGTCTTTTTGAAGTCCATCGTATGGATTGCAGCGGTTTAGTGATCACAAGGTAGCGATCAACAGAAATAGCTAATAAAGTCATCATTGAAGTGATTCCAAAGAGTGCTCCACAAAAAGCATACAGCTCACAACCTGAAGCAGAAAAGGGGAGTGTAAATTTGGGGAGGGTTTAAACAAATGTATGTCCACTCTCAGAATCTGAGGCAGTAAGTTTCCCATTTGTGATCACTCTCTTCTTGACCTGAGACTTGTCTTCCATTAGAGGAAGACTTACAGATCTCTTGTATCAATTTTTAAAATTATTTAATAAAACAAACATAAAAATAGAGGTTGTGAAGATATCTTCTCCCCATCTCTACCACAGGCGGGGACTGAAAACCCCTGGTCAATGGAAAACTGCCTCAAAGAAAATTCAATACAATTTAAGCTACATTTTCCTGGACTACTGCCCAGTATAATGACCTTAACTGGACGGAAACATTTATTTGCCTCCTAATGACAAGAAGAGATACAAAAAAACAAAAAAAACAAAAAAACCAGAAACCCCTCTGATTTACATGAATTAAAAGGAGTACTGGCTCTTTTTATTTTATGGCTATTTAAAACACCAAATGGAAAATATAGCCATTGGTTCTATTAAATATTGAATTTTTTTAAGTTCTATTTTTACTTTGAAACAAAACAATTTTCCTGCTACACAGACAAAGACAGACAGAGCTTCAATTTACATGATTTGATCTGAGAACAGAGCCAAACAGTCAATTGTTTTTTGGGATTTTCTGTGGTACCATCTCATCACAGATGATAGTATACCAGGCAGAGGACATAATTCAAATGACACAGTGGGTGTGTCTACCTGAAACCTTTTACTACATATTAGATTAATGCACAGCAAAGCATCACCATCTACATATATGCAGCAATTACTGCACATTAGTCTAAGGTGTCATTTTCTAATACTGGTAAATACAGGTACTAGAAAAAGGGGCATTAAACTAAGGCATCAAAGCACACATGTAGATGCTGACTGGAAGCAAACTGTTCCTAGTCAGCCCAGGCAGCAGGGAGCCACAGGTTGGCCCCAAGCTCTGCTCCCCACCTGCTCCCCAGAGCAGTTCCAAGCCTCGCAGAACTGGGAGCAATGTCAGGCAGGCAGGGAGCCGGGGACAGCTAACCACGGAGTGGCTCTGAGCCCTGTGGAGGTGCTCTGGGGAGCAGGTGGGCAGCTGTCCCCAGCTTCCTCGCCACTACTCCAGGACTGACTGGCCCATGCCCTCTGCTAGCCTGAGGCTGCCCCCAGTGCCCCCTGCCAGGAGGATGCTTCAGGGGGGCAGAGCAGAGCAGGAGATTCCTAGAGTAAACTGCTCGCAATGTAGGTGTACATTCAGACACGTTCCCGAGAGCAGTTTAATGCACCTGAATTTTTTGCACAGAAAATTCAGGCACATTAATTATGCATGTAAATGCACCCAGTTGACACCAAAAGTAATCATGTCATCATCAGAAGCATGGAACTTAAGTTGCATAAAACAAGCAGGATTATCCTGACAAGAGGATGATTTATATGAGAAAAGCAGACAGGCTTTGGAGTGGTATTTAACTAAAAAAGAAGACAAGACTAGCAATATTGTGAATTTTATTAATATATCCCTGTTGCTGGTGCAAATAATAGGTTGTTTCAGGACTTAATTCACCACTGTGCTATTCAAATTGTATAATGTGTTTCTATTGCCATCAACAGCCTAAAAGTCAAGTGATGCAATGGTGAATGAACCTTTCAGTTTTGAACCAGAGTTTGCACTATTTTCGAACTTAAAAATGACATTTTTTCCTTGTTGTCAGAAACAGTCTCATTCTGTGACACTTTCCTTGGTTTATGGTTCCTAGGCCTAGTAATGGGTACCAGAGGACATTTTTGAATAAATGCATGAATTTCAGCCAATCAAGGGGAAGAAAATCTATCTTAGCAAAACCATCCTACCAGTGAAGGCTGGAGTGATATAAAGTAGAGTTGAAAAGTACCTATGTCTCCAAGTATCCATTCTTTGTGCAAGCTGTTGATAAAGGAAACAGGAGCCTGAGAAGCAGCCATCAGAAAGTCACTTATAGCCAAATTCATTATGAAGTAGTTTTGTGGTGTCCTCAACTTCTTGTTGCTTAAAATTAAGACAGATAAATGTATGAATGTATGAGTATGAAAGGAGATCAAATGATACTTTATTCATGAGTCTCACATTATAAAGCCACAGAACTGTTCATAGAGAAAACTAGTGTCCACATAGCTACAAATAGCCCAAATATAACAATGCAGCATGTCTTCTTGTTAGCACTCTAGTGTTACAATATTTGCTCTATTTTCATGCCCAGAGAACTGTTACATCACAGTTACAAATCCTTGAAGATGTAGGTTCAGTATGGAAATATTGGGAAGTCTTTACTGCCTTAGTGCTATATAACGTAACAGGTGAATTCTCATTATCATCATCATGATGACCGTGTTCACACCATAATCTTTCCATGACCTGCTGAAATACATCACAATACAAGTACAGCAGCCTGCCTTAACCACTGTATTTCCTTAAATAGAAGACAACACTGATTATAAGATGACTCCCCAATAATTAGGTTCTATATATAGAAAACTTACAATTTAAAAAAAAAATCCAAGTATAGAACCTAATTATTGGAGATTCTCCTTGTTTTTGTCCCATGCAAAAAATGGGAAAGAGGGGCACAGCTTGGGTCTGGGAGTGAAGAGAAAGTAAAAATGTATGCCATTTAGTGGCTCACTATGACTTGAAGAGGAGTTGGTGATAAGGGGGACTGCATTTAATGGGCACTACTTTATGCCTTATTTAGTTAGGCTGCGCTGATCTATTTTTGTGGTAGCGTTCCATCAGCATATTTGCCCAATGTAGGCTATGTGTTTTACAGTCATATTCAGTGCTGGTTGCAGTTAATCAAATTTCATAGATGGTTTCCATTGCTGAGCACGTGCTGCTTTTAGTAGCAGTTTAATGACAGAAAATGCATTTAGTGAGATTTCCTTGTATGCAATTATGAGGGGCTTGTTTTGAAAAAAAAAATCTCATCTTGTATCTGAGTAAATATGGTATTTGGCATATCCCTTCTCTGAATATGCTCTCCAGGCTGGCCACATCCCTTTTGAAGTGCGGCGCCCAGTACTGGATGCTGTACT
Source organism: Crocodylus siamensis (assembly GCF_052110815.1). Taxonomy (NCBI): domain Eukaryota; kingdom Metazoa; phylum Chordata; order Crocodylia; family Crocodylidae; genus Crocodylus; species Crocodylus siamensis. The sequence goes on along the minus strand of NC_143396.1, from coordinate 151,099,856 downwards.
CCAACTGCAGTCTGACCAAAGTCGCACAGAGCGGGAGTATCACCTCTCTGGACTGGCTTGAGATGAACCTTTGGATACATGACAAAGTATGGAGGGCCTTGCTGGCTGCAGTCTGGCATTGGCAGCTCATGTTCATCTTTCTGCCTCTGTGCTTTCAAGACGGGAACTCCCCAGCCTGTATGTATGCTGTGGATTCGTTCTCCCAAGATGCAGCACCTTGCATTTGTCTATGTTGAACCCCATCCTATTCTCATCTGCCCACTTTTGTAGTCTGTCTAAATCTATTTGCAGCCTCTCTCTCCCTTCAAGTGTGTCCACCTCACCCCACATCTTAAGTGTCATCAGCAAACTTGGACAGCGTGCTTTTCACCCCCTCGTCTAAGTCGCTGATGAAGGTGTTAAACAGTGCAGGCCCAAAGACCGAGCCCTGAGGTACCCCACTGCTCACATCTCGCCAGTTTAAGTACAACCCGTCCACCACAACTCTCTGGGTGCGCCCCATCAGCCAATTTTTTACCCATCCAACTGTGCAGGCATCAGTGCCACAGTTGCTTAATTTATTGATGAGGATGGGGTGAGAGACAGTGTCAAAGGCCTTCTTAAAGTCTAGAAAGACTACGTCCACGGCGACACCATCATCCAAGGATTTAGTTACTTGGTCATAAAAGGCAACCAGGCTAGTCAGTAGGACCTGCCTTTGATGAACCCATGCTGACTGCTCCTGAGCATGATCTCCGCTGCAGGCCCCCACAGATGTGCTCCTTGATGATTCTCTCCAAGATCTTCCCGAGCACTGAGGTGAGGCTTACAGGCCTATAGTTACTTGGGTCCTCCTTCCTCCCTTTCTTGAAAATTGGGACCACATTAACCTAACCCCTGGCACCTGGGCAGATGACCACAAATGCTCATACAGTTGGGCCAAGGGCTCTGTGATGACCCCTGCCAGCTCCCTCAACACCCTTGGGTGGAGGGCATCTGGACCTGCAGATTTAAAAATGTCTAGCCCTTGCAGAAGATCCCTAACTACATCTTCACTGACTGAAGGCCTGACAGAGCTATCCCCAAGGTTGTCCCTACCTCTGGTAGGTGGGATATCCTGGTCCCTGTTCAAGAAAACAGAGGCAAAGAAGCTGTTAAAAATATCAACTTTCTTGTGTGGTGTAGCCACAAGATTACTGTTTGTATCCTGCAAGGGCCCTACATTGCCTGGTGCCCTCTTCTTGCTCCCAATGTACTTGAAAAAGGACTTTTTGTTGTCCTTAATCCCGGACGCTAGCCTAAGTTCCATCTCTGCCTTGGCCTTCCTAATAGTCCTCCTACACTCATGGGCTGAAGAGTACTCCTCATTGGTGATAGCTCCTCGCTTCCACTGGTTGTATGCCTCCCTTTTAGCCCTCAGGCACTGCTGAATGCCCTTGCTGAGCCAAGGGGTTTTCTGAGCACCCTTACCTCACCTTGCTTCTCTCAGGGACTGTTATCCTTTGGGCCTGGAGGATTGGCCCCTTAAGGTATGACCATCCCTCGTGGACTCCCATCTCCTCTACCTTCTGGGCCCTCAGTACCTCCCCCACTAGTCTGCTAAGCTCATTGAAGTTAGCCTTTCTGAAGTCAAGGGCTTTAGCCTTGGTGTGAGCTCTTGACACCCTACATTGGATAGTGAAATCCAGCAGGTGATGATCGCTATTGCCCAGGTGGTCAAGGACCTGCAGTCCCCTCACCAGGTCATCCCCTGTGGCCAGGACCAGGTCCAGCAAGGCATTAACCTTAGCGGAGCTGTGCACTTCCTGGATAAGGTGAAGGTCCTGTAATACAGCCAGGAACCTACGTGAGTGGTCAGACCTGGCTGTCTGCTCCTCCCAGCAGATGTCTGGGTACTTTAGGTCACTCATGACAATAACATCCCTTGACCTAACCACCTCCATAAGTGGACAGGAGAAGTCCTGGTCCAGCTCTTCCCCCTGGTTGGGTGGTCTGTAGTAGACACCCACCATAAGGTCCCTTTCACCATGCCCCCCTTGTAGTTTTACCCATAGTGTCTCTGCCCGACCCTCCTCTACCCCGAAGCTAATCCTTGATGATGTGAGGTGCTCTTTGACATAGAGCGCAACCCCCCCACCTTTCCTCTCTGTCCTGCCTCTTCTATATAGGGTGTATCCTTGAATGCCCACTGTCCAGTCGTAGGTAGGGTCCCACCAGGCTTCTGTGAGCCCTACTAAGTCTGGGTTCTTACTCACAATCAGGAGGCACAGTTCCCCCTGCTTACTCCCCATACTACGAGCATTAGTGTAGAGGCACCTGAGGCCTCCTGAGGGTGCATGTGCCTCCCTCCCACTCCCAGGACAGTATACTTGCCTGTATACTAATGTTAGGGGGTTGGGGAATAAACAGAAGCAGCTAGTCCTTCTGCTAAACAAAAACAACTACGATCTCATAGGGATAACAGAGACCTGCTGGAACTCCTCTTATGACTGGACTATGGGTATAAATAGCTATACTCTGTACAGGAGAGATCATGCTGCAAAACGGGGCAGAGGGTGTTGCTCTCTATGTGAAGAAGAGCAACAGGTCCCTACAAGCTGAGATTGGCACCCAAGGAGTACAACTGGAGACCCTTTAGGCTAGAATACGAAGGGAACATGGTGAAGGGGATACAGTGGTAGGAGTCTACAACAAACCTCCAAATCAGGAACATGAGCTTGACCAAGAATTCACCAAGGAACTGGCCGGGGCTGCATGCTCTCGGTGCATGGTTGTCATGGGAGACTTCAACTACCCCAACAGCTCATGGGATGAGCACCCGGTCAAATTCAATCAGTCTCAAAGCTTCCTTACATGTGTGGATGAGTTCTACCTGTCTCAAGAAGTTTATGGGCTGACAAGAGGTAAGGCACTGCTGGACCTGGTATTGGCCAACCTAATCAGTGACCTAAGAATCAAAGGGAAGCTGGGTGACAGTGACCATGAGTTGATCCCTTTCCATGAGCTGATCCATTGCAAAACTGGCAAATCAGCCAGCAAGGCAGTAATCCTCAACTTTAGAAAAGCTGACTTTCATAAGCTCAGGAGGCTTGTTCTTGAGGCCCTGAGAGGCCATGATATCACAGGGAGGGGAGTTCATGATGAGTGGTTGCTCCTTAAGGAAGTGATCCTAGAAGCACAAGGGGAGTCCATCCCAATCTGTGGGAAAGATGGTTAAAGGGATCAACAACCCGCTTGGCTCAAAAGGGAACTCATAGACCTCCCGTGTGTAAAAAGAGAGGGTTATAAAGGATGGAAGACAGGAAGCATCACTAAGGAGGAGTTTTCTGCAGTAATCCATACCTTCAGGGAGTGAACTAGGAAAGCCAAGGCTGTAACTGAACTCCAACTGGCTACACAAATCAAGGACAATAAAAAGTCCTTCTTCAGACATGTGAGGAGTGGAAAGAAAAGCAAGGGCAACATTGGACCCCTGCTAAACCAGCTGGGGCAGCTGACTACTGACACCCAGGAAAAAGCCAATCTGCTTAATGATTACTTTGTGTCAGTTTTTCACCAGCCCAAAGGGACCATCCTGCCTAGCATGATGTGGGATGACCAGGGTGAAGGTGAATATATGCCCACCATTGGCATGGATCTTGTGAGGGAGACTCTTGAGAGGCTGGACCCCCACAAATCAGTTGGTCCAGATCGATTGCATCCAAGAGTGCTAAAGAAACTGGCAGACATCATAGTGCAGCCACTGGCAAGGATATTCAAGAACTTATGGCACTTGGGCGAAGTACGTGAAGATTGCAAGAGGGCCCATGTGGTGCCCATCTTCAAGAAAGGGAGGAAATGAAGACCCGGGAAACTACAGGCCAATCAGTTTGACCTCAATCCCTGGGAAGATTTCAGAAAAAATGACCAAAAAAATCCTTCTTGACAAGCCAACAAAAGGCAACATTCTGAGGGATAGCCAGCATGGGTTTGTTGCGGGTAGGTCTTGCCTGACCAACCTCATTTCCTTCTATGACCAGGGGATGTATCACCTTGACAAAAGGGAAGAGGTTAATACATTTTATTTTGACTTTAAAAAAGCCTTTGACCTGATGTCCCATGATGTCATCATGGAAAAACTGGTTAACTGTGGGCTTAACTACTTGACAGTCCGATGGCTGGCAAACTGGCTCTGAGGTCAGACCCAGAGGGTGGTAGTTGACAGAATCAAATCAATGCATTCAGTGACTAGTGGTGCCCCCCAAACCTCCATTCTCATACCTATACTCTTTAGTGTCTTCATAAACGATCTGGAAACTGGTGTCAGAAGTGGACTGGCTAAGTTCACTGATGATGCTAAACTTTGGGGAAGAGTGTCCACACTTGAAGATAGGCTGGTAATCCAGGCTGACCTCTATAGGCTTTCAAGGTGGGCAGATGAAAACCTGATGGAATTCAATACAGAGAAATATAAGGTACTCCACCTCAGGAATAAAACCCTGCTTCACACTTTTGGCTCAGCACTGCTACACTTGCTAGCAGCGTGACCGAAAGACACTTAGGCATCATGACTGACCACAAGACGTACATGAGCCACCAACGAGATACCACAGCTGGCAAAGTGAACAAAACTCTGGCTTGCATTTACCAATGCATCTCGAGCAAGACCCAGGATGTCATCTTCCCGCTGTACTTGGCCTTGGTGAGGCTACAGCTGGAGTACTGCATCCAATTCTGGGCTCCCCAGTTCAGGAAGGACATGGAAAAGCTTGAAAGAATCCAGAGGAGAGCCACGTGCATGATCAGAAGGCAAGAGAATAGGCCTTATGAAGAAAGGCTGAGAGCTATGGGATTCTTCAGCCTGGAGAAGCACAGGCTATGGGGTGACTTGGTGGCAGCCTATAAGTACATAAGGGGTGTGCATCGTGATCTGGGGGAATGCCTGTTCACCAGAATACCCCAAGGGATGACAAGGTCCAATGGTCACAAATTCCTGCAAGACCATTTTAGGCTGGACATAAGGAAAAACTCCTCTAATGTCTATGCAATCTATGAAACACACCTGCATTGCCACATACGGATGCAGTCATGCGTCCTCTGTACTGCAAGGGTGCACTGCCCATGCACTGCTCCACTTTTTTTTCATGGGGATATCCAGGGGTCAAAAAAACCTGCATAGAAAAAAAGGCAGAGCACCACATACATGGGCACTGCTGAAAAGTGGAGTTGGGCTGCCTAGAGCAGTACTGTGGATGCCAGCCAGGCTCTGCCTCACAGGATCACCACTGCTGTAATCCCAGGAGGCCCCCAGGACTCCAGGTAAGGCTGCTGGGTCCAGCATAGTGCTAGCCCCAGCTTCCCCTACAACCCCCGTGGTAACTTGCTGCACACCGAAGCGCACGTAGCATGGGCATTCCCCAGAGAGAAGCAGCAGGAGTGCACCTTGTCCCTAGGGAACCAAATGTATGTGCTCGTCTGGATGCAGCCGTGCAGACACTGACCGGGAGCAAATTTGCTACCAGTTAGCCCCAACACTAGGGGACCACCGGAGACAGGGAACTCCCCTGGTTCTAGCACTGCTTATCTCCTAGATTCCCCCAAGAACCAGAAGCCAGGCAGCACCAGGCTTGGGTTGAAGTGGAATAGCACCAGGCAGCCCTTCTCTGTGTGAAGAAGCCCTCTGGGTATGGGGCTCTACAGCAGCAGCTATCTCCCAGCCCCATACACATCAGAACTCCTCCTGATGTGTATGAGGCCAGGAAACAGCTCCTGCTGCAGCTGGCAGAATTCTTATGGCCCTGTGCACATTGGGACTGACCCCCATGCTCCCTGCCAGCCCCCAAACTAGCACCCAGGGGATGCCTGGAGCTGTATCCTTGGACCAGGCTGATCCCGCTTTTGCCAGATCTGCTCCCAACAGGTAGCTTGTGTATACATGCTCCCAGGGAAGGCTAACTGCACAGTATTTTACTACATAGTAAGCCTTTATGGCATTAATAGTACATGTAGATGCACCCACAATAAAGCTAGGTTATGCAGGTTACAGAAATTTAATGCTTTTTCATCCTGAATTCATATCAAACATATCATTTTCTACCTTTATATTTGTACTGGACTATGCTTATTGTGTATATTACAATATACAAGATAAAACCTGTGGGCTTTGAAACTTTAACTTTACGTATTGGGACTGTGCACCCTTCAGTGGCTGCATGACAATGTGTACAGTATCAGAAGAATAACATAGGCTTTTTCCCCAGTAGACTGTAAACCCTTCTGGTCAGGGATTACCAATCTTCTGCCTTTGTAAAGAGTTTATCATACTAGGTGTCACCAAAATATACCGTATTTTTCGGACCATAAGACGCACTTTTTTCCCCCCAAAAGTGGGGGGAAAACGAGGGTGCGTCTTATGGTCCGAAGGTGTGTGTCCCGGGGAGACGGGGCGGAGCTTGCCCGCAGAGGCGGCGGAGCCCGAGCAGGACACCCGCCGCTTGTTTATGCCGTGTCCCGGGGAGACGGGGCGTAGCTTGCCCGCGGAGGCAGCGGAGCCCGAGCGGGACATCCGCCACTTGTTTACACCGGAAGCCGGCGCCCGTGCCGGTGGCCGGCAATAAAAATGGCCGGCCACCGGCACACATAGTCTCTCCTGCCATAAAAACTGGGTGCGTCTTATGGTCAGGTGCGTCTTATGGTCCGAAAAATACGGTATTTACAATTTTTTAAAATACTGACAATTTAAAGGGTTTTTTGTTGTTGTTCATTCTAAAAAGAAAGATCTGAGAGAGTAATTAGCACTTATTATGCCAATTACATAATGAAATTCACAAGTCACTGTACTGAATTGGCTACAGGAGATCTAGAGAGTTAGTTTACACCTTTGCTGCTGCTATCATTTAACTGAGGACAATATTCTACAAAAACAATTTAACAAGGCAGCAGCACTAAACATGATTGTACACTAAAAGTCTTATCATAACAAATAAAAGGAACAACAAACTATTTTCAGTAACAGGTTCATTTGCAGAATGGATCAAACATTAAAAAAAAAAAGGTTGACATTACTCTAAAATTGCTGACCTCACAATTTTCACAAAACCCAAACTTTGCCAAGCTTTTTCCTATGCATGAAATTAAAGGCACATTCCCATGTTTAAAAGGTAATTATTTAAAATAACAATTAATACCATTTTATGTTATGCTATTAAACTAAATGGCTTTTTAAGAACCTTATTAACTTTCATATGCTTGCACTTCCTTCAGACTGAGAAGTGATAACAGTCAGCCTATTCTGAAGATTACTTATGCACTAGAAGTAGGCATGTGATTCAGAACTCTGATGAACTGAGAGGCCTAAGGCACAGGATACTAATTTTTGATGCACAGAGAACAGTACTTTGTTTACTCCTCCCTGCTCTACTCTAGGGATATTTTTATACAGCAAACAACAGTTTCTTGAAATACTCCAGGGGTTTTCAAACTTTTTTAGTCCAAGTACTCCTGGCAGTCAGACCCTGAGCGGGGGGTGGGAGCAGATGGGGTAGCAAGTGGCCAGATGCTAAGCCAGGGACAAAGGGGATTGGCATGCAGCCAGACGCTGAGCAGGAAGGTGGGGACGGCACGCAAGCGGGCAGGGATGGAGCAACACTGCCTCCCAGAAGCAGGGCTGGGGTGAGGCAGGGAAGCTCACTGTGGTGGTGGCAGCTGCCATGTGTGAGCTTTCCTGCCCCTAGGAGGCAGCGGCACTTCATCCCCACCTGCCCACGTGTACCCCCTAGGACTGGTCCAAGTACTTCTGGTTGACAACTCCTGAAATACACCCCTGCTGCTTTGCACAGGCTGCCATCTAAACTGGAAGCAGTGTAACTGGTTGTGTAGTGCTTCATGTAAGATAATTAACCCTGCTTAGTGACAGTGCCAATTAGACCATGCCTACACTCACTGGTGGATCTAGGATTCTGAAAATGGGGAGGGGGGTGCAGATGGTGTGGTGCATCATCTCATATTATATGGCATTTTTTTCAGTGTAAGAGAAACTAGAAGTTGTATTAATATGCTAAGGGCCCAGGACTACATTATTCAGTTTAAAATCAAAGCAAAAACAAATATAACTTTATCAGAACACATACCAGTCGTCAGATTCTATGTTAAGTTTAAAAAACAAACTGAGCAAAAGTGGTCAAAATAGTGAAAAGATATTGTTTCATTATCGCTAATTGTACATCCTTTTTTCAAATTCATAAAATAAAATCTAGTCTTCCTGAGCATCTTGACAGTGCCACCAATACTTCACCGTTGGTCATTTCTACACCTGAATTAATATTACTACACCTGAGTTAAGGTTTTTTGCTACAGCTAAAAAACAGTCTGCAGGGCTCGAATATAGAAGACGCACGTTACCAGGAAGGGCTAACAGACAGCAAAATAGAAGAAGAAAGGATAGTTTGAATAGTGGAACATCAAGACAGTTAAAGAGGATAGAGAGCCATTAACACCTAAGGAATGAAAAAGGTTAGAAGGAATTAGGTAGATCATAAGGAGCTATCAAATCAGTTGACTCAGTCAGTGCTGTCTGAATAGAAATGCCACTGTCTCTCCTGGGCAGTTCATTTTAAAGTCTGGATAGAGCAGGAATGAAAAGGGGTGCAACTGCACCTCTGCAGAGTCCTGTCAGATTCTCCCGTTTATGCTTTTTAGATGAGCTGTAGAGCTGCAGAAAATGCAGCTATGCTGCTCCAAGTTTGGGAGACAGTTTGTGCAGAACAATGTGGCACGTTTTGCATGGTTGCCTGTAATGAACACTTTGCTGTGCAGGCACAGCTTGAGAACAGCTACCACTGAACCTGACAGGGTAGACAGAGAACACATGCACCGTGAGGTGAGTGAAAGCAGGACTTCATTAGATGCTTTTTTAGCAGATGTGTATTTAATACGTTCAAAAATGATTCCCCCAAAGATACCCCAAAGTGCTTAGCCACACCCTTGCAAAAGGAGCACTATTTGCTAATTTGGCCACATCTGTGTAAGATGCTGACTGCCCAGTAGCATATTACTACTTGTCATGGAAATTTTTTGAGTATGTGCTGACAGTACAGAAGAGGTTAAACTGACATGTGCGGTTTGAAGCTGTGAGTGGAAATTTCCAAGGCTCACCCAGTCCTTGTCCCCTGGGTGACCTGCGGAGCTGTCAATCATTGTTGACCTACTTTCCCCACAGAGGCATGCTCAGACTGTGTCAGCTCCTGACTGAGAGCATGCTCAGTCAGAACCTGACATGAGGTAATCGGACTAGAAATTTCTCTGCGGAGAGCACGCTGATTGGCTACTAAATTGATATAAAAGTTCTGTGAGCCCCTCCCTCGGGGTAGTGTGTGTGGTGGTGTGTGGTGTGTGAGGGGAGATCGCGCGGACCAGAGACAGAAGCTGCTGCTGCAGGGACTGTTCTCTGAGTCAGGCTTCAAGGCCTATTGATCTCCTCCTTTGGCTCCGTGGCTTAGTTCTTCGTATTACTCGTTGTATTGCGGTTTTGACTACGATCATCTGGCTCCTGACTTACCTTTTGAACTGATTAACGGCTTACGATTTCGGATCACCCTCTGGACTTTGTTTAACCCGGTTCTGGATCATCGACCTCGGCTTTCTTCACCACCTAAGACTCTGCTCATCCCTCCAACTGACGTCTCCGCTGCATCACCTTCTGGCTCCTGACCTCGGCTTTCTCATTCGACCACCCGATTTGTCCATTGCTGTGGACTGGCGTCACGCGGTTCATCATCACCGTGTTACAGTTCGTTTTGTTATTTGTGATCCCCATTTATGAGCTGTTGACCAGCCCTGGGACTAGGTCTTCGGACTGAACCTCGTGGGCCAACAGACCCCTTTGTTGTTAATTGTTTGTTTGTGTTCCAAACTGTAACTGAAGACCTTTCTGCCTACGCCTGAAGCGTAAGTCAAATAAATTCACCTGTTCTTTCTCAATCCGCTCCGAGTCCCTAACTCCAGACTCTACACCGCTAATCCCACCTGTCCGTATCTAATTGCCACCCCGGCCCACCGTGACCTTGGGGCCCGATCCTTCGGTTTTCCCCGACACTACTGTGTGGTAGCATCACATGGCATGAACACTGGTTACTGCATAGTCATTTAGTATTTGTGTAAGTACTAAATGACTGCACGGTAACAACTGCACAGTCAGCGTCTTGTGTAGATGCAGCTTTGTTAACTTAATTTGTTGACTTGTTAGTCAAACCTTACAGTTTAGTCATTTGAAACATTTCTATGAAAAGAAAACAATAAGATCAGTGGTAAAATTTTTGCTGTTGAAAAGTTTATCAATATCTGCCTAGATCAGGGGTGGCCAACCCGCAGTCCTGGAGTCTAAACTTCCAAGTCCAAACTAAGTTATGCACTCAGTGTGAGCAGCCATGTGACATGACATGACATAATGGCTACGAAAGCTGGTCACCTTGTGCTTGTGCAAAAATTCAAGGAGATGCATGTTAACTTCTGAAGAACTGCATGTGGCTCCAGAGCCATGTGTTGGCCACCCCTGGCCTACAGTATGCCAAACGACTGGGTAACATTCACTCTGCTGCTCGAAGCAAAAAGACAAAAGCCCTGAGTTTCCAAGTTGAAAGTTTCCAAGTGGAAAGTCATGGACTGTAGGGCTGGTGATTCCCAGTTCCATGGAAGCATTTTCACAGGCATTCAGTTCCCTTCTCTGGAGGCAGGCCTATCTTAGTTCTATTGCCTTTGCTACACCAGTCCTCCTAGACAAAGTTAATGCTGCTCCACCAGCAGTGACTCAGGCCCTTTTCCTTACCACAGAATTTGGACCATCTTCAAGAAGGTTTACCCTTTGCAGCAGTGTGTAGCAATGCACAAGACACCTATTGTCTATCTGAAGACTGACGGTGCTGATGATTGTATAATGAAATGTATATATGTTTCCTTGATTCCCAACTCTCCCCTTGCACACTGTGTTGACTGCATGTGTCAGTCTTGGCAATACCTTTTACATCTTCTTGGGTGATAGAGAAGGGTGGAAGTCAAAGAGAAAGAGAGAAAAATATAACGGTGCATTCAGGAAATTGTTCTTCAAATTTTTAGAGAGAGGTAGTTAGTCATGTTTGTCTCAAGTCAAGCAGAAGGCAGGATAGAGGTACAACTTAAACTAACTGAATCAAAGAAGCAAAAAGCTTTTGTGAGCCAAACCTGTCCTGGCTCATAGACTTTTATCCTCAAATGGCATTTCTCAAGCACCAGACTACCTAATTCCTGTTTTCACTGAGGCACCAGGCTTTGCAGTGGACACAGGCACAAACTGTGTCCCCTCATCAGTACAGGGCTTGTCATCACTGGACCAATAACTCTGATTATAACACTGAATATTCATTCACCTGCACATCTACCAACATCACACATGACACTCCCTGGTTACAGTGCCTCTCTACTGCCTACAGTGAACAGAAGGGGCAGTCCCTGTATGAAAGAATGAGGGGCACTAACCTAACATCAAATCTAAAAGACACACAAAAACCTGTGACAGAACACTTGAGCATCTTTGATCTAATTAGTCTATATTGTTCATCTCTACTCTGCCATTAAATTTGTAGGTATACTCTATCAGAAAACAAGTCCCAAGCTTATTTTCTCAATGTTTTAAACTAATCAGAGGGAAAGGAGATCAACAATAAATCTCCAGGTAATTATATATATATATATATATATACATATAACCATGAGTATTTCTATGACCAATAATTGCAGAGTTAGTAATAGAGGAAACTGATTCAGAAAGATCACACATGGAACGCACACCTATATACACAGAGAAGACAGAACCTCAAGTCATTGTCTCATCTGAAACTGAATTCTTGTACCTGTAAAATGCATAAATAACTAAGAGGTTGCCTATAATTCCAATGGATCCGATTACAAGAATACAGGTTCCAACTGTGTAAAGAACATGATCAGGAACATCCAATTTGGCCGCAGTAGGGTGCTGAGTTCCCATATCCAACATCTGGAATGAAAAGCAAAGGAAAAATTACCACAATCAGTGCTTTAGTTTAACAGGATAAGTAGTCCATATCCTGTATATCCCTCCAACTACTGATAACACAACATAAACCTTAATAAGACAAGGAAAAACTTATCAAGAATTTATTTTACTAGTAGCATTGACAAGTGCTAACTTTGTTATTTCTTCCCTAGACCTTTAACTTGACTTTTGCAATAGGAAAGGCTCAATCTCCTGTGCTTCTCCCAAGTGTTCTGAAAACTCTACATAGACAAGAACAGCAGCTGTAGCACACCCTCTGAAAGCACAAGCTTATTAAATAATTCTGACCTCTGCATTCTTGTCACTGCCTTAATAAAAAGTAACCAGTTCCTTATATGTTTTTCCTTTAAGTTTAAATTTATTCAGCAAAATACAGTTGGCAGTTAATCAATTCAGCTCTTATTAGCATTGTTAATGAGAGCTTTGTGAATTACCAAACAGAGATTATTTACTAAATCATTACAGCTACATCATGTTGTGTAATTTACAAACATACAGAAGACCTACAACCTAGTTCAGATACATAGAGCTTTAATAACCAATGGGGCTATGGCAATTTATATCTATTGGGGATTTATCTTATAACAACATTTTGCCCTGCTTTACACTCCAAAGTTATACAAAATGCGAGGCAGACAGATTGTGGCTCATAGGATCTTAAATTAGGTGATAATACAATCTTAAACAGATCAAGAATATTTGGGGTCTTCTCTGAAATGTATTACAAAACTAAGGGGACTTTGGAAGGGGAGTTGAAGAATGCAATGGGAATTCTTTTTTTTCCTTTCATTTGATTATCCCATTCTTGTGACATCTTACATCTCCCTTTATCCTTCTTCTTCTGACCGGTTTCCATTTTCACTTCTCAACTCTTCAAATCACCAAGCAAATATCCCTTTCTATCCAAAATGACTTAAAACTCTAGTCAATGAACAAAACCTAACTAACTACATGAAACTATCAGCACATATGCCTCTCTCATCTGCTGCTAACCCATTGTTTTCTGTGGTATCACTCCTTGCATCTTGCCTATGATGGTGCAGTAAGATCTTTGGGGGAGAAGCTGTCTTTAATTTGTTCTTGGAGGCATGTAGTCTACTTTTGTGTACTGTGAAAAATAAGGATAGGCCAGATAGCACCCCTTCCTGTGAGAAGAGTGTAAGCAGACACTCAACATGACATACTTTCCTTGCTTTCACCAAGGCACCAGGCCTAGCAACAGACCCATATGCCACTTGTGCCCCCTCATCAACACAAATTACATCATCACTAGACCAAATAACACAGATTAGAACACCTGAGGTTCATTCACCTGCAAATCTACCAACATCATATATGCTATCACTTTCTTACAGTGTCCTTCTGCTGTCTACATCGGACAGACAGAAGGAGCCCTAAGCATAAAAATGAATGAGCAGTGATCTGATATCAATTCCATAACAATACACAAGCCTGTGGCAGAACACTTTAATTTCCCAGGACATTCCATCACTGACCTCAAGAGTAGTTGTTCTTAGAAAAAGTTTAGAAACCAACTTAAACAGGAAATTGCAGAACAAAAAACTATCCAGAGACTGAATGATGCTACATAGGGTCTATACATAGACTACGGATTCTTATCCCATTACCTGGATTAGTTTTTGTGACCCATTTGTTCCTATGGATTTATTACTTGTTTTCCTTTTCCAGCACTGCACCCACTCCCCTCCTTATCTTTTGTAATCAGACCACAGCCTCCACTATATACACTACTCTGTGCATGTCCTTTCACAGGCTCCTTTAAAGTGAGATTGGGCTCCTGAAACCCTATGCTACATATCTCTCATTTAGTTAGTACATCCTGCAAGAGGCATATATAAAAGTTCTCCAGCGAGATTCAAACTTTTAAGGGACCCAACTGAAGTAAAACTTCAGTTGGGACTCACTCTCTGGTGGAGACACATGGGCAGAAGCCTGTCATACCCCCTGAGAGCCCCGGCGGACCCCCATGATCCCCAACCCCCAGCACGGAGCCAGGAGGTAAGCGGGGGACCATGTCTGGTAACCAGACAGTGGTGGAAAGCAGCTGACAGGGGCCAAGGAGGGCCCCCCCCCACCGCTACTTTGCCCAGCCCCCAGGGAGTTGCGCAACCGGAGCCACACAAGGAGGCATGCTCTGGGCCCGGCACATGAGTCAACACAGGAGTTTGAGCAGGAGGGTGTGTGGAGGGGCCATCAGCAGGCATTCTCAGCCCTGAGATGCCCCCCAGCACACCCCATGGCACACCTCATGTCTGTTGCACCCCCAGGCAGCCGAAGCCTCCCACGCCATGGGATAGACCTCTGACGCTGGATCTCGGGTAAACGGGATAAGGGATCAGCCCTCCACACTCTCCAGGGAAGACCCCATGGACCTAGGCACTCCCCCACTTCCTCAGTAGGCCAGGAAGCCAGGGAATCCTCCTGTGGGCAGCTATGTGAGCCTGTCTGCCAGGCCACAGCAGCAGCAACAGCTGCTGGAGAAGGCCATGTGGGAGTAATTACACCCACCTGGTCTCCTACTCAAACAAGCACCTACAGAACTGTGCAACCAGGGCCCACCATGTAATATGGTGATGGGCACATGCTGCATCTCTAGGCTTCCTGATCTGAATGGACCCCCCTGACTTGGTACCTCCAAGGTCTTTACCCAGGCAGAACCTATGGTCCCAACCACCAGACGGAGCCCTTCACTCCAGGCTGCGGAGGCTGCCTGGCATGTCTGCTGGATACTGGGATCTGTGGTTCAAGCACTCCCATTTGTGGAATGTGCTCGCTGGTGGAGACTCTGGAGGGCCAGTGAGGGAGCTTCAGGAGGATGTGAGCAGACTGCAAATCATCAGGGAATACAAGGCACATATTGATGCTTACTGCCAGGCCCAATATCTGGAGAAGGATGTCATGGAGACCAGGCAGAAGAGCGGGGTTGAGCAAGATGCCCCAACCTATAGTGGATGGAAACTGGTCACATCAGGCCCAAAGCCATGATGTGCAGGGCTATTGGTGGAGTAACTGATGCACAACAACTACACAGCCCTCACACCACCAGCGGACAAGGCATCTATATCCTTGCACCTATATTCCTGGCACTGAAGACAGGACAGGAACAGCCACTCCCACCAAGAAAGCAATGAAGGGTGATTGTTGTGGGAGACTCTGTGCCACAGGAAACAGAAGGTGCTATTTGTCATCCAGACTCCCTTGCTCAAGGAGTCTGCTGCATTCCAGGAGCCAGGATCCAAGATGTAATGAAGAGAATCCCAAAGCTGGTCAGCCCTATGGACCACTACCCCATGTTCTTGTCCATGTGGGCACCAATGACATGGTGAGAAACAACCCTGAGAGAATCATGACTGACTACAAGACCATGGGGGCAAAGCTCAAGGAACTAGGGGCACAGGTGGTCTCCTTCTCAAACCTCCCAGTTAGAGGCTGTGGTTGTCAGAGGGAGGAAGTCAACTGAAGGGTTTGGAGATGGTGTCACAATGTTGGTTTTGGATTCCTCAACCTTGGCAGGAAGTGCTGTGGAGCATGACACAGAAGAGGCACTGGCATGCCCAGCAGGTACTCTGGAAGGAGGACCAGGAAGTGCCAGGGAGCATGGCACAGGAGAGGCACTGGCATACCCTGGATCCTCTCTGGGAAGAGGACCAGGAAACACCGCAGAACATGGTAAGGGAGAGGTGGGTGGCACGGAGGCAGGGAGGAATGGGCTGCATGCTGCGGAACCCCTGGGGAGGGGTGAGAGCCAGGGACAGCAGGACAGGCTTAGGGACAATGGAGCTATGATAGCCCAGGGCCTGCACAAGGCGGAGAGCCATGTTGGGCTGCCAAGGTGAGTGATGGGAACACTGGCTGAAGTGACTGGGACAGCCCAGGCTCAGGTCAGACAGGACCAAGGCGGGAAGAGGCAGGGACCCAGAGAAGGGCCCTACAAGAGGACTGCCAGGGGTGCAGCTAGGAGCTGCTGAGCCTGCAAGGCAGCTCTTAAACAGGGGAAGTCAAAAAGCCCCACCCAGGGGAGGCAAGACCCAGGGCCCATCACTGGATGCTGATCATTTTCTGTAGTCGTTACTCGTTGGTTTCCTGTTACAAAAGTTTCCTACAAAGAATTGATGGCCAGGAGGTTGCTGAACTTCTGAGGTGGAAGTACACAGATGAGATGTTATTATCTATAAGTGAGACCTCCAGAGATTGATGCCCATCTCAACTGTGGATATGGTAAGGGTGGAGTAAAGGGGAGGTTGGAGCCCCATGAAGAAGCCCAGGTGAGAGACCCAATGGGCTACCTTCCAGGAACAGGAACAACAACCGGAACACATAGGTAGTGCAAAATTAGGGTCTCACCTTGATATTGCTGTAGGGCAGGGCACTGGTTAAGTGCAGACCTAAGCCCTACGCCTACCAGCACCCAGTCCTCTTCTGGCTGCTTCTCTCCGGGGCAGGAAATACCCATTCTTGTGCTCCCTCCACCAATCTGGAGGGAGCACACACTATGAAAATGTACTCCTTGCTTCAGCGCACTCACTGTTCCAGCCAGATAAGTACTTCTTCCTGCTCAAGTTTCTCAGGGCTTTTCTCCTGTCTGCTCTCTTCCCCTCATACTTGCCTTAGCCCCAAGCTCCTGAGGAAGAGGGACAGCTGTCCCTGGCTCTGGGGGCAGCTCCAAGCCACATGGAACTCAGAGTTATTTCTCTTAGACTAAGATTGCACCTTATTGGGTGCATCTCCACGAGATGGTTCATTGCACATTAGGCTAACTTAATGCACAGTAAAGCGCCACCATCTACATGTGTGCAGCAATTACTGCACACTACATTCATCTAATGCACCGTTTTATATTACCTGTATATATATTTATAGTACCTGTGTACATATATAAAACAGGAATTAACTAATGCACCATACTGCACAACTAGATGCTAGCCCAGACAGCAGAGGTCCATAGAGGGAGGGGAGAGCTGTGGCGGGACACAGGCAGATTGGGGCACAGGACTGAGAAACTGTCCCCTCCTCCAGCAGTTGTTTCCTAGTCCTGTGCTCCAAATGGTAGATCGGGCCACAGGGCTGGGAAACTGTTCCCTCCCAGTAGGGACACAACAGCTTCCCAGCCCTGTGCCTCAGTCTGCTGATCAGGGTATGGGGCTGGGAGGCAGCTGCTTGGGGAGGAAACAGTTCCCCCCACTCTTTGCTGCCATTTGCTCCCAGTTAGCTGTCTACATGCGTGTTAGACAATGTGCAGATAATCTACTATCTTCTTCCAATTATTTGGATAGGTCATTTCTCATATAAAAAAATGTACCAGAGAAGGGAAAACAAGATCATGATAAGTCTGAGTGTGACTTGATGATGGGGGGGGGATAAACAAATCAGAATAACCAAGATTACTTGGTAGTGAATAGAGAAGAACTAGCTACTTTATATGGTATATAAGCCATTCTTGTGAAGGGTATACACCAAAAAAGTCCTCCAAAATGGTTTGTTCTCTAGTTCGTTGGGACATGAAAAACAAAAATTTCAGATGTTTCAAAAAATTCACCATCCAAACTTTCACTTAACGGTCACTGGAAAAAATTTTTTTTGATAAATTGTTAATTGTCAAAAACTGGAGGAAAAACCCAACTTTCATATTTTCATATACAACTGATATCTCTTATAAATACTTATTTTGATAGGAAAAAAAGCATACAGCATTTAAAAAACCCCATACACTTGAATGAAAATTTTTGAAAATTATATACATATCTAAAGGGATGGATAATCTCCATTTCATTCTGTCCTATGAAACAGGAACAAGGATTCAGTGAATAAATTTAATAACAGGTAATTATAGAAAGAAATAAAAAGATTTTTCATAAATGATGATGCAGTTAGTGAACAATAAGGAATCCTATAATTAAGGAGAAAAATAAATAAATTACTTACAGTATGAAGACTCATTGAAGGGGTAAAGGTGAAGCTGAACTTGATGTGTGGCAGGACCAAGCTCCATTTGCTAGTGCAGGACAAGATTGGTCAAGGCAGCCAAAGGGAAGGTGGGACATGCAGGGAGCATCTACATGAGATAATTTACTGTGCAGTAGCCTAATCTACCATGCAGTAAAACCTCATCATCTACATGTGTGTGGCATTTACTGCACAGTAAACTAGGCTACTGCACAGTTAGCTACTACCTGTAAATACAAGTACTAGATTAACTGTATAGTAGTTATTACCTTGTAGCGCTCGCATAGATGCTGACTGGGAGCAAATATGATCCCAGTCAGCCACACCGGCAGGGGTTTACAGGAGATGGGGAAGTTCCCTGTCCCTGGTCCTGCTCAGCTCCCAGCTCCCCCCAGAAGCCAGGAGTCAACCAGTGCCAAGATGGAGTCACTTTCTGGGCCGCCCTGCTGCTGGCCCCGTCCTGGTATTGTATGATTTCCAGCTCCCCACAGGGGCTGGAAGCCAAGCAGCAGTGGGACTGGGGAGCTCTCCGCTTCCCTGCTCACTTAGGGACCCACCAGCAGCTGCCCAGCTTATGGGGAAGCTGCCAGTGAACCCCCTTCCAGGTGGGGATTCCTCATCCAACAGGGAGCTGGCTGGGACCTGTCCTGGGGCAGCTGCCACCCAGCCCTTGGCTGGCTGGGCGGGGTGCTGTCAGCTGTGTGTCCCAATGTGTACAGGGCTTGGACAGCCCTGCTGGCTGCAGTGGCAGCTGTCTTCCAGCCCTGTGCACATCAGGACTAATGTGCACAGGGCCAGGAGACAGATGCTGCTACAGCTAGCAGAACTTTCCTGGCCCTGTGCACATCAGGACTGGCCCCCATGCCCCCTGCCAGCCCTCAGGTTAGCACCTTGGGGGAGCCTGGAGCTCTCCCTGGCCGCTGCAGGTGGGCAGAGCAGGGTAGAAGTAGCTTCATACTGGGATCCTGCCATTGGGAACAAATTTGCTCCCAACAGGGTGTACGTGTAGTAGATGTGCTCCTAGAGAAGGCTTACTGTACAGTATTTTACTGCACAGTAAGCCTATATCACATTGATACCAAGTGTGTAGATACACCCTCAGTACATCAGATCTTGAAACCTCTTTAGCTATGAACAAATAATGCTCTTCAGTGGCTGAGCACTGCAGCATCTTACATCAGGTCTGCCCATGTCCCTTTGGGATTGTGTACACAGATAGCCACAGTAACTGCCTTTCCTCCTCCTCCCCTGAAAACTCTCACATGCTCTGTTTGCATTAAATAGGATCTAGACATTGCTGCTGGCCATGTATGCTGCAGAGACTAATTGGGTAAGGGTGAATGGGGAAAAGGAAGCTTTCCATTTTCTTCTTGTTCAGCATCACCATTCTGTATGTGTCAGGATTTATTCCTAAATTACGAGACTGCCTTGCAAGGAAATAAACAGGACCCATCAATTAAGCACATCCAGATTCAGTGCACTTCCTCATGTGGGAAAGGCAAGAATTTAGTTTTTAAATGTTATAACTTTTATACCTTAAATATGTTATTGTAGGAGACGATTATAAAGTTCACATCAAAAGGTAACTTCCCTTGTTTGCCCTGTGGAAAGCAACAAACTTCTTGGGCATTCTTGTCCCGATTTGTTTTTCATTCATAATTTTCCACTGAAGGAAATTTCATAAGCTGCAGAATTTGTAGCGCTTTCAAAATTCAAAATGTGATTCCTTCTTTATTTCTAGCAATCCATCCACATTCATTCCTAGAGAAAAGCTGTAATTCAGAAAATAATAAATATTTCAGTTTGAACAGCTCCTGAGATCCCTGTATTTCATAATGGCTTTAAAGTATGATTTCTGATCTCACTAGACCAGCAGTTGACCACATTTTCCAGGTGGCAGGCTGGAATGATGCAGGTTAGGTCTGAAGCAGACTGACAGTAGGAGGACCACTGCTACCACTACCACCACTGTCATTTCTCTGCAGCATTGAGTAATGTCAAGGCCCTTGTCTGCCAAACACCACCAAAACCTCCTGCTGACCCATGATCTGTAAGTTGCTGACCCTGAGTTACACTGCAAGGGTCTTAGAGTAGGGACCTTGTCTTTTTAGATATATAAAAATTCCAAGTCCACTTTTGGCATCACATATATAGTGATAACCCTCACAGAGTTTCCTTTGAAGCATTGCAGTGATAACCTTCTATATGGGATTTTTCCTAGTAGCAACAGTAAATAAAGAGGGGTTTTATCTTGAGAGCTAGGGTAACCCTAACATAATTGAATAGCTGAGCAAAGTCAAGGAGGGAAAAAATCTTGTACAAAATTTGATGACATGAACAAATGTGAATAAAAGTCATATTATACTGTGTTAATAATATACATGTGGCCAAACTGATACAAAGTTAACATAAGAAAAATAAAGTTAACATAAGAAAAATAAAGACTAAAAGGCTACTTAACTCTTAACCTAAAACTAAATAATAAAGCTGCATTAGAGCAACTGATATAAATAATAACTAAAATACTGTAATGAAATCCCACAATATCTGACAAAGTAGTGCATCCATTCAAGCTACAAACAGGTATTGGATTTGTCCCAGGATAAATCATTTTCAATGGATAAGAAGCACTGGCAGTTGGTCCCGGGACATTGCAAAGCATGTCTGAATGGCTGTCCCAGGATTGCATCACTGAATTAATGGCAGAAAAGTGGCAGTGCATTCAGCCTCTCACTTAATTCTGATTGGAAGGGTGATGTGTATGTATGCCAATCCTGGGACTTTTTATTTGGGGGCAAACACAGGCACAAATGCCTCTGTTTTGGGACAAATGCCATGGCTAGAAACATTATATGCTATTTGTCCAAGTGGACAGAAGATTAGCAAGACTATTAAAAACATGAAGCCACTACTTCTACTGAAATAAGAGAAGAGAGAAGACTAGCACCAACTATGAACAAAACTAGGTTGCCAACAGGTATCATTCAAGGACACCCATTAAAAAATTTGCACTAGTTTAATTAAATTGATTTTAAATCAACCTTGTGAAACTAGTTCAAACACCTAATTGTTGGTACATTTAAACTTGTTCAAACCCCACTTTACTGATTTATGCTAAATTGATTTATTTGCTGGAATGATTTTAAGCCAGGAATAAATCTGTTTGAGTGCATCTGGCCTGGAGATTTGATTGATTTGACACAACTTTTCTAAGACAAACAAGTTCTTAGCACAGAAAGACAACAAATGATAACTGTTAATGAGAAATTAGCATTACACTTGAGCCCTTTACCTTAACGAGTTTAATAGAATTCCAATGTGCTTTTCCTGCATTAAAGAACAGTTGAATACTACATTGCCTAACACCTGCACAGAGATTGTTCCTCACCCATTAAGTTTTGAGTGACAGGGGCCTGCCAGTTTGAGGTCTGGTAATTTTGATTGAAAACCTAGGCAAAACCTGTTAAAAATATTTTAACATATATGTAGAAGAAAATAGAATCAAGAACACAGATACAAAATGAGTGACAACTGGGCTGGATGACAGTACTGTAGAGAAGGATCTAGGAGTCTTAGTGGATTACACACTTCTATTGACGCTGGAGTGTAATGCAGCTGCACAAAAGGCAAGTACAATTTTTGAGCTGTATCCACAGGAACATTAGATGCAAGACACTCCTGTATCTGTTTACTGAGCACTAGTTAGGTCTCATTTAGAGTGTTGTGCCTAGAGCAGTTGTACTCAATCTTTTTTTTACCAGGACCCATTTGTAAAAAATGATAGCTAGTCCCAACCCAGCAAATAGTGTAAGTAGAAAACAGCTCCCTGGTCCTCCTACCAGTGCCCTTTACTTCTGACCTGCTGTCCCCACCCCCAGGCCTCAGCCCTCCACTGTGTGGAGCAAGGGGTGGGTTTGTGGGGCATGGGGGCCCTACGCAGCCCCTTGCAGGCTAGAATTCTGGTTTTTCCCTTGCAGGGTGGCAGTCTCCCATGTTTTTCTCTTTTAAAAGAGAATCCATTTTTAAAGTCTGTTTATGACCCTTCCATATATTCTTGTAATCCACTTTTGGATGACTCACGGGTTGAGAAATGCTGGACTAGATGACATTTCAAGCCCTGCTTTTCTGATTCCATGAAGAACAGCTGAGACAAAATGAAAATTCAGTCTGGCCATAAATCTCAGCTTCAAGACTGTTTGTCTCAAAGTTGTAAAAATGCTGTTATATCTTAGTAAGTGTTGGTTCTGCTTTTACTTCCTTTACAGCAATGAAAACAGCAACTATGGCTACTTACGTAAATTAGACTATAAAAGAACCATCACTAATTAGACTATAAAAGAACCATCACTGGTTCCTTTCTCTACAGTTCAAACTTTTTCTGATCACTTGTAAATCAAGGCAATAGTGAAGCAGAGCAGGTTTACAGTTGCACTATACAGTGATTATCATATATTCTTGCTTTTTTTCCTACAACCATATATATATTGATCAGACAGTTGGCTGATGTAAAATCAATTCACACAAAAAAGGAGGTTGGCCCTTTATACTGAATTTAGTTAGATTTATCCAATCTTATTTTCTGTATCCATTGGTTGCACCTCTGGGCACACCTACATGTATTCATTTACTGTTCAGTAACTGAATGTACTGCACAGTACAGGAACACATCTACATGTGCACACCCATACTGAGCAGTAAATATGGATGGCAACCTACACAGACTTGACTGCCCAGTTAGTTACTGCACAGTAACGCAGTATAGATGCCTTACTGCTCAGTAACACTGTGTGTGAACTGACTTGGTACTAACTTTAGTCCCAAGTCAGTCCACATACAGCATTCATGAACTTTAAAGCCTACACATGTAGATGCCGGCCTAGTCCCATTTACTGCACAGTAATTTACTGCACAGTAAATTTAAGCTGGCGTAAACGAATGTGTAGACATACCCTCTGTGGACTACATGTGTAATCATACTAAACACTGTTTTGGCATTCTCACCACCATATTAAGGCAAGAGCAGATCTAGGATTTTGAAAAGGGGGATGGAATCAGAATCAGGCTTTTGTCCTCTGAGACTGGCAGGACATAGCAAGTATCACTGGCTGTGCAGCTGACTCTGGAAGAGGGGCCCAGCAGCCTGGCTCCAGCAGGATCCAGTCCTTAGCTCCTGCAGACTGCAGGAGTGGAGGAGAAAAAAAAGATCAAAGGAGTGTGTGTGTGACTGCACTACCCATTGATTAAGGATATGCAGGGCAGGAGTGACTGCATCTCCTGTTGATTAAGGATATGCAGGGCATCCCTAACTAGCTAGTTAATTTGGGTTTATAGCTGTTCTTACACCACTAGAGCTAGAGCAATGTCTCAAAGAGCTTACAAAAATGAAAACAACGTGAAGGATGTGTAATTATCCTGCTTAACTCTTCTCCCTTTCTTCAGCTATATAAAGAGATGTTGGTGACTCATTCTACCCTATCCTGCCCACCAGGGGTTCAGTCTTGTTTGCCACACCTTGCTCTTGTGTTTGGATTCTCTATTTATGTTGCTGAGTGGCATGGGTCAACGCAACTCAGTGGTCCCCCCCAGACAAGTGCTTCATTAACATTCTCTCTCCTCTCTTCATAGATGTTTCCTCCAGGTTTCCTCTTGGTTCTTCAGGACCCACCAGTATGTATGAAACAGTTCTTGTGTAGAGCTATCTATGTCCACTGGCAGCCAGAGTCATTTCCTAGTACCTGCATCTACAGGTACTAGAAAACGGTGCATTAAACTAATATACTGTGCAATTATTGCTGTGCACAGTAGATGGTGATGCTTTACTGCACATTACATTAGTTCAATGTGAAGTAAAGCATCTCGTGTACATGCATCCTTTGTTGAACATAGCTATTACTCCTATAAAAAGTTGCTAGCACCCTCTTCTAATCTATACTTGATTCCAATTCCTCTAGTGTGTTATGCCAGCTTAGACAGTCCTTGGACGATAACAAATGGGTTTCAACGGTATAACTATTGTCAATTTGACACTGCCAGGAAAACAAATCAGTTCTATCCCTGACATCATCTACTAATAATCCCACGTTCCCTGCCCAACCAATTTCATGAATCAATGCACGCTGGAAGTATTACCAAAATCAGCTATTTTGTAATCCATGAGACATGATTCCCATGAAAACATTAGAGTGTTCAGACCTAATCAATAAAATTTTAAGTGCAGTGAGTAATAAAGGTTATAATTTTGCTTTGCTTATTACAATGTGATATAGTTTTTTCCACATCCACTGTTTCATGTCGCCTGAAGCTTGTGTGAACCTTGAAGTAAAAATTCTCCTCTGAAAATTATATTAAAATGGAAACAGATTTGTTTTCTATATGCATCCAACATCATATCTATCTGATTACTTTAATGATAAAAATAGGTTTTACTTCTACCTACCCTGAAAAATCATCACAACAATGAAACCCTAACTGGACTCCATTTATTATGCAGCATCATATACACTGCTGTGGCAGGGACAAGAGTCCAAGGGAAAGCACTGGCTACCTGATAGCCTGCCCCAGGCAAACTGTCAGGGAGCCCTGTGGGGACCCTAGTGCTGCTTGAACACTCTGGATGACTGGACTGTTCAGGCAGCAGTGCCAATTCCTCCTCCTTCCCACCCCCTCACTGAAAAGACCCAGACCCCAGATCTGTGTAATGGGTGGACAGGCATTTGCCTGCAGCTGCACAGGTCAAGCCCTAGGGGAATGCCCTTGTCTCACCAGCTGATTGGTGGGATGAAGAGGGAGAGGGGGTTGGGGAAACATTCTCCTTGGCTTAACTTGTCCTATGGATCCAGGAAGGTTTCATCCACAGCCACTTGTACCTCCTGCTCTGTGCACAGTGCCAGGTCACCCCAGAGATGTGCACAGGACTTCAGGGAATGGGGAAAACTCTCCTGAAATTGCAGAATGGTTCAAAATATAGGTACATGTCCTCCTGCTCTGAGCACAATTCTTGGTCACCCTAGAGTTCTGCATGGGGTCTGGGGGATTCTCTCATAGATGGACCTGTCCCTGTCCCAGGAAAGATCTAGCTGCACTGCCTCTGGCTCCCAGGGATGGCTCCAGTCTGAGACGGGCTCCAGTCTGTTCAAGGGGCAGGAGGCAGAGGCAGTGCAGCTACTGTCAACTGATGCCTAGACGGAGCTGGGTATGGAACTGATGCAGCTGGAGGCAAACTGCCTGCCACAAAGACAGGGGGAATAAAGAAGCAGCTCCCTATCTCTCCCTGGTCTGAGAGCTCACCTTTGAAGTGATTTGTTGCTTTTCAGCATGAGGGCTGGAATTGTTCACACTTTCCCTCTCTTGACATGTTTTTCAGCAACACAAATTTTGCTGAAATTTGAAGTACCAAAATTGAATGTCTGTCTCTAGCCTTTATTTCTCTACAATTAATTCTCAATATAGCATCGTGACACCTGGGCACTGATGCATGCCTGAGGGTTCTGCCTGCACGCTATGGGGCCACTTCCATTCTATGACTGGTGTATATATGTAATTAGACAAATTACACCTAAGATATGCTCTCCTCAATTTCTTCTCCAGTGGGAAGCTGACCTACAAAGTTCTGCTGTTGCTTATTTCTTGGCAGAGGGATGACAATATAATTCTTTACTAAGTTCTTATTGCACAACTTATAACATACACCTGCACTAACAACTTGGAGGCAATGAAGTAGCAGAAACATCACTTATGTAATTTGGCCTGCAGAGCCTTTAGTACTGGTGATGCTAAGTGAGACAGAAAAAAAAGTTCAAATTTTTCTGAAAATTCCAGATGGAGTTTACAGAGATGACGTTGCTGAAAAATTCATTTTTCCATGGAAATTGAACACATTTGATCTGGAAATCAAAGACACACCATATTTTCTTGTACATAACATGCCCTGGAATATAAGACACACCTTGGTTTTGAAAGACAGAATGAAGCTGTTTAAGACTGATCTCCACGGGTAGATCTATGATATTGAAAAGAGATAAAAAGTCTCCAGGCTGTGAAATATGAGGAGACAAAACAGGAGGAGCTAGAAAACATCAAAATTGCCAGAAGAAAAGTTAGCTTTACTAGTGGAACATCAAGACCATTAAAAAGGAGACTAACATGTATACCTGGGGAGTAAAGAACAATAAGCCACTAAATCAACTGACTCCTTCAGCTGCCTAAATACTAATGCCACCGCTGCTTTACTGTGAACTAGGAATCAAAGCAGTATGTTTCTCTCCTGGGCAAATAATCCGCTTCCCTTCTTAATACATGCATCCCAATTTTGGGCAGCTGATTTTGGTGAAAAGATGCATGTTGTATGTGAAAGAATATGGTACAAGTAGAACTCAGTAAAGCCATTTCTACAGTCATTTTCCAGAAAAGAATTGCATTTTAAATTTGCAACAAATGCTATGATTCTACAAAAAAAAAAAAAAAGTAACACCAGAAGTTTAGTAACACCAGAAATAGCAGTTTAAGGTTGCACATGTATTTTTCTCTCTTTAGCACAGATGATAAAATGTGTATGTCCATTAGTAAATAAAATTGGTAAAAAAAAGGTATTTCTTAAATGTCTTCTTCTGAACTTAAGAATACACAGATGTTGGATGATTGGGCATAGTTTCAAATGTGCTTATCAACTGTAGTGTGGTCTAGTCCATGTTGACTAGGACTAGGATCAGATTGTTTTAGTCAATCTGCCTTTGCTGCTGCTTTCTTATATAAAGCATTACTGTGGTCCTCTTTTGGCTTGTCAGAGAGGCCCTAAAAGACCACAACCCAATGGAGAAGGGAGTTCAGGATGAGTGGTTGCTCCTCAAGGGAGCAATCCTGGATGTGCAAGCAAAGTCCATCCCATCTCAGAGGAAAGGCAGCAAAAGGGCACAGCAGCCCCCTGAATCTCCAGGGAACTGGCAGACCTCCTGCGTCTTAAAAGGAAGACCTACAAAGGATGGAGGACTGAAACTGCCACCAAGTAGGATTGCTCTGCTTTAGTTCGGACTTGCACAGAGCAAATCAGGAAAGCCAAGGCTGTGATGGAACTCCAACTACCTACAAATATCAAAGGAAGTAAAAGGTCCTTTTTTAGATATGTGGGGAGCTGGAGGAAAAGTAAGGGCAACATTGAACCCCTGCTAAATCAGATGGGGCAACTGACAACTGACGCCCAGGAAAAAGTGAACTTGCTAAATGGGTACTTTGTGTCAGTTTTTCACCAGTTCCATGGGATGGCCCTGCCCATTATGGGTCAGGGAGGCCTGGGTGAGGGAGATTCCTTGCCCTCCATTGAAGCTGACCTCATGAAGGAACACCTTGACAGGCTGGATACCTTCAAGAATGTTTTCTCAATAATAAGTGTAAGCAGATGGAGGACAAAGAAGTGGTCAAGAGAAGTTAAATATGGTGTGGGGCAGTGGCATAGCAGAACAGTGGTACAATCAGCAACTGCTGTGGGAGTGGTGGTTACTTTTGTGTTGCCCCTACAAAGGTAGCACCCAGGGTTGCTGTTCTGCTCTCTCCTGCCCCCCACCCTCAACCTGTATACTACTAGTGGGGGTGCTAATACGAAGTGACAGACATTCAGCACAAATTGGGAAGAATCCAATTATTGTTTCCATATAACCATTTTTCAAGACTACATTGAAGTATAATTATATTGAGAAAGAAATCAATCATTTGGTTTTGTGGTGTCTCATGTACACACAAGCAACATACATGAATTGGACCAATATCCAAAGGCATATTCTAAGAGACACTTAGATAGTCAGCAGAAGTTTCCTTTGCTCCTTGATAAAGCCTTGTGTACATTTTTAGCACATATAGCAAAACCTAAGTAGACATGCAACACAATTCCAGGCACGGGGAACAGAGTCTGACAGTGGAACTCAAGCCAAATTAAAATAAATAATAAATAAATAACAACAACAACAAGTTATCCATTGTTTTCTATACCCGACTGAATTTGGTGTCCAACCTAGCTTCCACTGCCAAAACTCTCCTTGACAGTAGCAGCAGGGCTTTGCTGTGGAAGCTGGAACATTCCCTCCCTAATATGCATTTTGGATGTTTATAGCTGTTTTGTCTGATTCGACTTTCTGACATATGCATATTAAGGTAGCTGGAATTAGGAATACAGATCTGAGGGCAAAACTGGGTCCACTAACAGATCTAACCAACTCAAACAAGTCATTTAGTGTGAAGGAACATTTTCTCTCAAACAGCTGTCATTCCATAACATCAAGGAATAATTTGTCTCTTATAATTTATTTTTTTCTCATATTGCATGAAAAAATGAGTTATAGAAAGGAGGGATAAAAGTGATGAGTGAGTCCAATTCTTGCCCCCTACTCTCCTGCCAGCCTGGCCACCTCTCCCACAGCTGGCGGGGGGGCGAGCTTCCAGCAGGGCCTGAGCTGTGGGGGGCCCCAGTGCTTGCCTTCGTGGCAGCAGTGCCCCCCATAACCACCCGAGTGGAGTGCCAGCAGGTGGGTGCTGCCCAGGGGGCACTGCTGCCACAGAGGGAAGCACTGGGGTCCCCCACAGCTCAGGGGCTGCGCGACCACTGGCAGCTCACTCCCTAGCTATGGAAGATGCAGGCAGGCTTTAGAAGGGAGGGGAAAAAAAAAGAAAGGATCAGGCCCCTCACCACTTCCACCCCGGCTGACCCCCCAGCACAGCCTGCTCACGCGATCTGTTGCCGGGTCACACAGCCCCTGAGCTACAGGGGACCCCAGAGTTTCCCTCTATGGCGGTGGTGCCCTGCAGGGCCGCCTGGATGGGGTGCTAGCTGCCTGGGTGCAGCCCCAGCTCACAGGCAGCACACGCTAGATCCAATGGTGCACAGGACACTGGAAGCCCAGGCATGCTCAGGGAAGCTCAGGCTTGACTGGCTTTCTGCACCCTGCCACCTTCCTACCACCTGGGACTCCCTGGGAATTGGCTGGCTGCCCTGGGAAGGTGGCAGGAGGGTGGCTGGGTGTTCTGGCAGCCAGAGAAGGCAGAAGGGATGGTACATGGGGCACCAGAAGCTGGCTAAGCCTGAGCTTCTTCGAGCACGCCCAGGCTTCCAGCGCCCTTTGCACCATCCCTGCTACCTTCTCCAGACAGGGCCCTTGTATACGTGAGGAATTTCACTGTAATTTGTTACATAGCATATGGGATTAAAATACAAAGGGCAATTAAACCACTAAAAGGGGCAATTTCCTCATGTGTACAAAGGCCCTCTTATTCTACAACTACAAACAAATCACAAGGTCCCTCTTATTCTATGACCACAAACAAGTCACAAGGTCAGACTTTTGACAAAATATGTATTTATATTCCTAAGCCTGTGTTTACACATGGATGACTTTATGTAGCCTTTTTGAGGGTGAAAAGTTTTGATTCCGTTAAAGTATTCAGTCAAAGGATAACTAAAAATCTTGTGCTTAAAAAAATACTTTTGCAATAAAAAATTAATTGTAAATGTTTTGTGGGTTTCTGCTAGTTATAAACTTTAATCTGTTAATTTAGACATGCCCTCTCCAAACAACACCCTCGCAGTGGGAGAACGTGGCCAGTCACACTACTGATCGCATGCGAAGGGAGCGCTCTGCCCCTTGAAGTATTCCCGTCCTGAGGCTGAGGCCAGGGAGCCAAGGCAGACCTTGGCCTCAGCAAAAGGGAAGGACAGCCCAGTACTCTCTGGAGATCATAGGCATTGATGCCACTACCTCTCACATGCAAAATGAGTGCTCTACCACTTGAGCTAGCTCCCTGGGCAAGCAGAGAGGTCCATACTGTTGTCCAGGAGAAGTACAAGGATAGGAACTAGCCTGCTCATCACAGGCCAGGCCCATTCTGGCCAAAGCAGGATTGGGATCAGGGGAGTCACCTTTTCTTGGCCACCTAGCTCAGCTGGTTAGAGCAGGGTGCAAAGCTTTGGGTTCAACTGCCACACTGGTCACCTGAGCTTTTATAGTGCTGCACCTTCCACCTTAGGAAGGCAGGCACATGTGGGCTCATCAAAAGGGGCCATGCATGGAGAAAGCAGGTATGGATGCTGCAGTTTCACACATGCAAACTGAGCACTCCACTACTTGAACTAATTCCCCATGCCTGGCATTTCTCCATTCAGAACAAAGCAGGCCTCTGGGGCTGCACCCCAGCTTCAGAAGAATGCAGACATTGATTGCGCTGACTCTGGCATATAAAACGAGCACTCTGTCACTTGAGGTAGCTCCCAGGTTGGAGAAAAAGGACTGGCTCTACTGTCCAGGGGGTGTATGGGGCTGGGGACTGGCATGCCCACCTCAGACAGGCCCATATTAGCCAAATTATGATTGGACTCAGAGCTATCTTCTGTGCCTGCTCCACTAGCTCAACTAATTACACCATGGTGCTAATAATGACAAGACCACGAGTAAGATCCTCATGTGGCTCAGGCCAGAAGCTGGGGTAAGGGCTAGAGCACAGCTCTTTGGCTGCACTTCCTCTTCCTGCTGTCCCCGTGGTCTTCAGGACTTTGTAGTCCAGACTCACAGCAGCAGGACTCTGCAGGTTGCTCATCACTTCCTCTTCCTGCTTCCAGGTGCCTCTGGGATTTGTAGTCCACAGCTGTAGCCAGTAGTAAGGTTCAGCAGGGGAAATGGTATTTAACCTTCCTCCCTGGCCCCAGACCCCAGCTGGAATTTGCCTGAAGGGGGCTTCCCCATTCGGCCTCCCCCTCCTCCCCACCCCCCGTCAGCCAGGCCTCACTGCTCCAGCTAGGGAGAAGAAGTCCTCGACTTCAGGAAAGCAGACTTTGACAAGCTAAGGAGACTTGTTAGAGAGGCCCTAAAAGGCAACAACCCAATGGAGAGGGGAGTTCAGGGTGAGTGGTTCCTTCTCAAGGGAGCAATCCTGGATGTGCAAGCAAAGTCCATCCCATCTCGGAGGAAAGGCAGCAAAAGGGCAAAGCAGCCCCCTTGGCTCTCCAGAGAACTGGCGGACCTCCTGCATCTTAAAAGGAAGACATACAAAGGATGGAGGACTGGAACTGCCACCAAGTAGGATTATTCTGCTTTAGTCTGGACTTGCAGAGAGCAAATCAGGAAAGCCAAGGCTGTGATGGAACTCCAACTACCTACAAATATCAAGGAAAATAAAAAGTTCTTTTTTAGATATGTGGGGAGCTGGAGGAAAAGTAAGGGCAACATTGAACCCCTGCTAAATCAGATGGGGCAACTGACAACTGACGCCCAGGAAAAAGTGAACTTGCTAAATGGGTACTTTGTGTCAGTTTTTCACCAGTCCCATGGGACGCCCTGCCCACTATGGGTCAGGGAGGCCCAGGTAAGGGAGATTCCTTATCCTCCATTGAAGCTGAAGGAACACCTTGACAGGCTGGATACCTTCAAGTCAGCCATCCCTGATGGGTTACATCCAAGGGTACTCAGGGAGCTGGCGAGCATCATAGCTCAGCCCCTGGCATGGATCTTTGAGAGCTCTTGGCACTCTGGTGAAGTGCCTGATGATTGGAAGAGGGCCAATGTGGTGCCTATCTTCAAGAAAGGGAGGAAAGTAGATCCGGGAAACTACAGGCCCATTAGCCTGACCTCTATCCTAGGGAAGGCCATCCTTAACAGACTAGCTAAAGGCAATATCCTGAGGGATACCCAGCATGGGTTTGTTGCAGACAGGTCTTGCTTGACCTACCTCATTTCCTTTTATGACCAGGTGACGTATCACCTGGACAAGAGGGAAGAGATTGACGTTGTATACCTCGACTTTAAAAAAGCCTTCTGGTATCTCATGATCACCCCTTGGCTAAACTGGCTAACTGCAGCCTTGACATCACCACTTTCTGCTGGCTGGGCAGCTGGCTCTGCGGTAGGACCCAGAGGGTCATGGTCGAAGGGAGTAAATTGTCTTGGTGCGCTGTGACCAGTGGGGTCCCACAAGGCTCTGTCCTAGGGCCTATACTGTTTAACATCTTCATCAATGAAGTGGACACTGGTGTCAGAAGCAGACTGGCCAAGTTCGCCAATGACACCGAACTCTGGGGTAAAGCATCCACACCTGAGGACAGGAGGGTGATCCAGGCAGATCTGGACAGACTCATGAAATGGGTGGATGAGAACCTGATGGTGTTCAACGCTGAAAAATGCAAGGTTCTCCATGTTGGGAAGAAAAACCTGCACCATGCTTATAGGCTCTGTAGTGCTATGCTGGTTAGCACTACAGATGAAAGGGACTTGGGGGTCATGGTTGACCACAAGATGAACATGAGCCTTCAGTGTGATGCTGCGGCTAGTAAAACAAGCAAAACACTGGCTTGCATCCATAGATGCTTCTCAAGCATATCCCAGAACGTCATTCTCCCGCTGTACTCAGCCTTGGTGAGGCCACAGCTGGAGTACTGCATCCAGTTTTGGGCTCCACAATCCAAAAAGGATGTGGTGAAGCTTGAGAGGGTGCAGAGGAGAGCCACATGCATGATCAGAGGTCAGGAAAACAGACCTTATGATGAGAGGCTGAGAACAATGGAGCTCTTTAGCCTCGAAAAGCTTAGGCTCAGGGGTAATCTGGCAGCCACCTATAAGTTTACCAGGGGTGCTCATCAGGATCTGGGGGAATGTCTGTTCACCAGAGCCCCACAAGGGATGACAAGATCGAAAGGTCACAAACTCCACTGTGACCGATTCAGGCTGGACATAAGAAAGAACTTCTTCACTGTCCGAGCCCCCAAGGTTTGGAATAGACTGTGGAGGCAGTTCAAGCACCCACTTTGAACACCTTCAAGACACGTTTGGATGCTTATCTTGCTGGGATCCTGTGATCCCCGCTGACTTCCTGACCCTGGGGCAGAGGGCTGGACTCGATGATCCTTCAGCCTGGCCTGCAGTGGGCAGTCCTGCACCCACTGGAGAATACAGGCATTGATCCTGCTACCTCTCATGTTAAGCAAGCTCTCTACAACTTGAACTAATTCCCCAATTCCCCTATCTGCAGTTTCCCCCCAGTCAAGGCAAGGTATGCCTTGTGAACTCTGTCTCAGGTGCTGTAGAATGCAAGCATTGATCTGACTGCCTCTCGTTGGCAAATTGAGCACTCTGCCACTTGATCCAGTTTCCTCCAGTGGCACTTCCTCCCACCACCAGAACAGCTTTCCTGGGGTCTGGGCCAAGGAACAGAGTCAGGCCACAGTCTCAGCAAATGGGCAAGGTTGTCTAGCACCCACTCGAGAATGCGGGCTTTGATCCCACTGCTTTGCACGTGCTACGAAAACATTTTACCACTTGCGCTTGTTCCCCAATGTGAGGCAAGCAGACCTAGAGCTGTTGTCCAGTTGGCTTTTAGGGCTGGGGCCAGCTTTCTGAGCTGTGGGTCAGACCTGTACTGGCTGTAGCAGGCTCAGGCTTAGTCTCAGGCTCTGGCTCAGGTGGGGTCCCTCCAACCACCCTGGTATCTCCATTGGTTAGTGCAGAGTTGACCAATTATTTGAACTGGAGTGCCACTTACTGAGTTTTGGTGAGCTCTTGAGGCTGCACACATGCATGCATATGTAGACTACACACCACATACACAAAATCACATGCTCAGACACACATGTACACAGACACATGCAGAGATGTATGTGCACAGACAGACACACACACACACACCTGTTCTCCCTGCATCTTTTCCTGTGCTGCCTCCCTCAACCTGAGTCTCTGGCTTGCAGCCACATTGGGCAGGATCTGTGCCTACCCACCCCAGTAGCACCTGTGTGGCCTGAAGTGGCACATGGAAATGCAGAATGGCACCGGCACGACTTCACCAAGTGCCCGGGACTTGGGGTGGTAAGGGGGTGCAGGGAGAAGGGAGCTAGGAGCGACATATCTGGGATCAGCCAATCCAGTGTCACACTGTTTCCCCCTTCATCCTGCAACATCTCCCATGACCCAAGTACCCAGCACATGGCAAAGCTGGGTCCATGCCACTCTGTATTCCCATACAGAACGCTGGGCCATATGGGTACAGCTGGAGAGGCTGGCATTGCTCCTGTCTGACTTGGCTACATGTTGAGGACTCAGGGTCAGGCAGGAGCCATGCCAGCTGCTCAAGCTGTGCCCATGTGGTGCAGCCCAAAGTGCCCATACCAGGCCCTGGCCCAGCTCAGAAATCCCACAGCTCCTGGCTGTCTCCCTACTGCACTCCCTCCCCCACCAGTGGGGAGAATCATACCTGAGCTTCAGCTCTTGCCAGGGCCCAGCTGCCTGGTCTGCAATCAGCTGCAGGATGAGAGCTGCATGCAGATAGCCTCACAGGGCAAAAGCCTGACCAGGAGCTCAGTGTCCCCTGTCTTGGAGTGTATTCTAGGGGAGGGGGGACAGGGAGGGCTGGGCCAGGGAGAGGAGGGGCCATCTGGCCACGTTAGCCAGAGCACCTGCTGCTACAGTTGGCAAGAGACAAGGGCAAGAGATGCTGAAAGCCAGAGCAGCCACAGACCAGATACAATTCTCCTTCAGGGGAGCAGTTGCTGTCCAGATAGAAAACCTTGTGGGGGCCAGATCTGGCCCACAGGTCATATTTTGCCACTCTGTCTTTTCCCATGCCCTCTGGTTGTCAGCTCTGGATTAAACTCTGCCCTGAGGATCTTTACCCCCTTGTGAGGGATGGAAACCCCAAGAGGTGACAGGTCCCTGAGTTTATCCAGAACTAGGCAGGTGCTTTTGCTCACGTTGAACTACAGTGGTCACTTGATAGGTTGCTAGAGGTACAGTTATATATATAGAAATAAATATTTTTGTAAAAAAACCAAAACAAATGTCTGAGTTGTATTGTTCCCGAGGCCAAGAACCTTCTTGAATGGTGTTGTGTAGCAAAGGGTGGAGACCCGTACAATGCACTACAGACAACGCCCCCTACAAGAGTCTACTATAACCTCCCAATGGGTAAATCTTGGCTGCATGCCTATTTTATAGAAATGGGGGATTTCTCTTTAGCTTGTTCCTTTGGACTAAGGAGAAGTAAGACTTAAGGATGTCCAAACTCCAATATCTCCATTCTTGAGGTCTGCATGTAGGATGTCTGCCATGCATTTGCGAGTATCTGAAGCCCCAAGCTGAAGAGTCAGGGTAGGAGGAAACTTGTCAATGGTAGAAGCCATACAGACTTGAACAACTGAATTATGTTCAGTTGATAAAGTTTGGAACCGATTCAGCTACTTTGACCCGAGATACAAAATTTAAAAAAAAAAGGGAAAAAAAGCATAGCTTATGCTATATATAAAGAGGTAGAAAAAAAGTTGCCTATAAGTGTATTTATGGAGCACCTGTCCTTAAAATTTTAAAGCACTTCACAAAAGGCAAAATGCATCGATTCCGAATTAATGAAATTACTATAGGCAATGGCATGTCTGTTTCTAAGTCAGCAGACACATCTATATGTGTAAATAGGGAGCGGCAATATATTACAGAGCAATATTGCTCCCTAGAAGCTCCAGGGTATGCAGTTTACATGTGCGCCTGGTCTGGAGCACGCTGAGTTGGGTTGCAGCAGCCCCGGCTAGGGTTCTGAGGTCAACCTACCAGCCTGCGGCTGCAAGGAGTGGACTCAACATGCTGTGGAGGGGCTGGCTAGGACATAAGAGTGCTTCAGTGCAGGGCTAGCTGGCAGGGGTGCTTGAATCAAAAAAGGTTGAGAACCACTGTATTAGACATAGCACCATAAACTCTTTAATGCTGTTTGCGTTATTTTGAGTTATTTTAGCATTCAAAATTAAAACCTCTCTTTTAACATATTTCTGTCTTCTGGGTACCATAACACCATGTAATTATGTATTGTCTAACAAGATATTTCTGCAATTATGCAGGGTTGTTTTTCTCTCTTCCTCCCCACCCGCCCCATTTTCAGAAACTATTCAAAACAAGAGTGTTTCATTCTTTAGTTCATTAACATTGTACTTCACATATAAAACTACCTGAATGGATCCTCTCAGCCACTAGATGCTGGCATAAATGCTTTTTGTAAAAAAAAACTGTAGAAGACCTAGGGGGTTTAAGCAAGTACACCCACAACTCTTTCAACCATATTAACTACCCTAAAATCAAGAGAAAATATATAGCTTTTATTCAGAGCCATTCCAACTAACTTTGGTTGGAATGGTGACTGAAGAAAAACTGTAGGATCACACATAAAAGCTTTAGAAAAGAGACCCTTTTAGGCTGCTTACAGACCAAAAAAAGAAAAAAATACAAAACAACACTTTAAACTCCATCCACCAAGACCAGAGTATGCCCAGAAGAGGCATCACATTAGTTGGACCCACATCTGTATAGATCGGGTGCTTTGATGGGGCTTTTTTGGTGCTTTTATCTAATAGATGATTGAATCAGCTTTAGATAAAAGCCCCACTGAAGCCAAAAAGCCCCACTGAAGTGCCCAATCTATACAGACCTTGCAGTGCTGGGTTGAACTAACATGCTGCTTTTTCTGGTAAAGCGCATTTGGTTGCTTTTTTCACGTCTGTCAGCAGCCACAGGACATTTTCACACATGCAAGCACTGCAGTGCCAGGCACTTTCAAAAGCACTGGGCACTGCGTCACTTGAAGCTGTATAAGCAGCAAAATGCCCGGCAGTGCTGATAAAATGGTGGCAGCGCACTTTTAAACTAAAACATATAGAAGGTGTTTTAGTTCAAAAGCATAGTGCCACCATTTTCTGCATGCTGACACACATTTCATTGCGTATATAACTGCACGTGGTGTAGCGTAGTTTGCATCAGCTTGTGTGAGGAGCAGACTGGATTAATCAAGTCTGAAGCAGCAGATCTCCAGCGCATTGTGGGACAAAAAGGTATGTGTATAAATGCCCTTAATGACTAGACATTGGAGCACATAGGGCATGTTTACATGTGCCATTAAGGGGCAGCAATACATTGCAGAGCTTATTGCTCCACAGATTATTGCTCCTAGGAAGCTCCTGGGATCATGTCTTCACATGTACCCAGACCACAGAACACTGAGCTGGGGTGCAACAGTGCAGCTGGCAGGGGGCCCGAGTCTGCTCCGACTGGGCTCAGTGAGCTGAGGAGGGTTTGGCAGGAGCATGAGGGTGCTTCAGCACAGTGCTAGCTGACAGGCAGCCCCAGCAATGAGGCACCCTTGTGCCCCAGCCAGCAAGTCAGCTTCTACATGTGCATTGCTACAAACAAAAAAACCCAACAACTCTGCAGCAGAGTAAGACTTGTATTTACAAGTCTTACCCTGATGTGGAGTTTATGGATTTGTGCTCTCTAATAAGAGTCACACATGAAGACACCTAGACATTTACTGTGCAGTTAATTAGGCAACTGCACAGTAAATGTCTTATGCAGATGAACCTAGATCAGGGGTTGTAGACTAGGGTACCCCAGAGGTACTTGGGAAGACCCTAGTGAATATGCATGGGTGGGGACAGAGTGCCGCCCACCATCCTGCGCTGCCGCTTCCCAGGAGCAGGGCTGGGGGTGGTGGGCAAGGGCAGCAGCACCCCTCTGCAGGCTGTATAGGTGCCACCTGGCTGGATGGACATGGGGGGGGCACCATGTGGCTGCCACTCACCACCCTGTGCTGCTACTGCTCCGCAGCTAGCCACACACCACCCCTGCTCCATGCCCGGCTGCCAGGGGTACATTTATTTTAACAGGTTGAAATCCCCTGGCTCAGATAGTACCCAACATTATGTAGTGTGACCTGAAATCCTTACCTGCACAAAGAATTGATGGAGCATGGTCAAAGACTTAACTTTATACATGTTTGGGGGGGCTGTGCTGGTTTAAATTATACTCTACAGTGACTCAAACATATGCTTATGGGGTTGATTTAATAAAGGGTGACAAAGATAGTAACAGTGAACGTGACCCATCTAAAAGTTGGTAAATGTATAACAACCTGGAACAAAACTTGGGAGTTAATTCTACTAGAATATTTCAGACAAAATGTAACAATAAACATACACTGCCATCATGCTAAAAGGTATGTTTCAGAGAGAAGCAATCAGATTAAAAATGCAGACCAAAAGGCAACCTTTAGAAATGTCATTGTGCCAAAAGGTACTCTTGCCATTTGGACATCTAAGCAAGTGGTCTGATTTGGTGACTTCACTGTGAGCTAGAGAGTGTTCAGTACCTTTGAAAATCATGCCACTTATTCTATACTTAATAAGAATACAGTTAAAGTGTCACTTTAGTGTCACTTTAAGAATCTGGGGTGGGGGTTGTTTTTTTTAAAGCATGAACCCAAAACACGTTCATCTGCACATGTTGGGGTTACGATCTATGGAGATTAGCTGACATATTTGCAGTTTTTGCCTGAGGTGTGAATTTTTTTTTCTCACTTAAAGAGTTGTCATAGCCCCTTACTCCTAAAACCATTAATTTATTTTGCAACAGTATTTGACAGGAGGAGAACAAATTACTCATCCTAGTGGACTAAGCTGCTTCACTGTAAAATAATTTCTAATACATTTATTTGGAGGCAGATGCCTAAGGCATACACTAAAGTCCGTATAGATATCATCATCTCTTTATTTTAAGAAAGGTCTCCCATTTTGCCTGAGTTGTTACAAGCAAGTTGCAATCCAAGAGCAAATGTTTGTTTTCTAATTGAGCTGTATGGGGAGTGTTTGAGAAAGTGTGCAAACCGTTGCCAAATTCCATGCACACTCCTCATTTACAGCAGCCTGTTTTATATTGTTCTTAATCGGCTCCCTAGACAGTGCACCACCCTGAAGTCAGCTTTATGCCCCCAAGGACATTTCCTCCTGCCACCATTAGAAAGTAGCAACATCGGGGGCTGGACTTGATGATGTTCGAGGTCCCTTCCAGCCCTAATGTCTATGAAATCTATGAAACAAGGATTGGTGGCCCCAGTCCTGAAGGAGCAACAGGTGGGGAAGTGAGACATTACCTGGAGCTAAGTCAGGAGTGGGTGGGCAACCTGAAGCATGGGTGCCATAAGCAACATGGGCAGTGTTGGGGGGGGCACATGGCAGATTGTAGAGGGGACAGTCTGCACGGGGGCAGGCAGGGCAGGGCATCGGAGGAGCAGCAGACTGGACAGGGCTCAGAAATCACAGTCGGGGCTCGGGCAGGGCAGGGAGCAGAAAGCAGAGCGGCAGATCAGAAAGGACGGGCAGGGCATGGACCAGAAAGTACAGCAGCAGTTTGGGCAGGGCAGGGAGCAGAAAGCAGAGGAGCAGGCGGCAGGAGAAGGGGAGCAGGGTGGCACTGAGGCAGGCCATGGGGTCGGCGAGAGCGAGCCTGTCTGGACCCCTCTGTGAACCAGCACCAAACCCGCGCCGCCCGGGACCCCCGGCGCCGGCCCCGGAGGGCGACCCTG
Organism: Crocodylus siamensis; assembly: GCF_052110815.1. Lineage (NCBI taxonomy): Eukaryota > Metazoa > Chordata > Crocodylia > Crocodylidae > Crocodylus > Crocodylus siamensis. Next base: position 151,060,519 of record NC_143396.1, on the reverse strand, counting down.
CCCCTGGGGCCAGGCTGTCCCCCCTTACCTGCTCCGGCGCCTCTGCCATGGCGCGCCCGGCGCCCTCGGAGCTCGTCTCCCGCCGGCCCGGCCCCCGCCCGTGGGGCAGCAGGCTGAGGTGCGGTTGGCCCGGCCCGGCCCGGCCCGCTCGCTCTTAAGAGGCGGCTCTGCCACCCCGCGCGGCCGGGCAGCCGGGGGGAGCCCGCCCGCTCCTGGCCCCGCCCCGCCGGCTCCGGACCTGAGTCACCTGCAGCCCTCGAGCCCCTCGGCCGCATCCCGCCCCCTTCCCCCACACACTCCCCCGCCCTTTTCCCTTTCTCACTTGTTTCTTTCCGGACTTCTGCTCCCCCCTCCTCCGCCTTCATACCCCTTCCCTTTCTTTTTCATTTCACTTTTCCCTCCTCTGTTTCCCCCTTCCTTCTCTCACCTTCAAATCCCCGTTTTTCCTCACCCGCTTCTTCCAGCACCTGTCTCCCACGGAGTAACCCACTGTCTCACACGGAGCCTGCTGTCTGGGACTGTCCCACAGAGAAACAAAGCACAGCAACAACAACCAAAACCCCTCAACCCTTGGAAATATTTCCATGAATGATTTCCCCATCCTCCTCAGCATTTGCTTGCTATGAGAAAGAAAGCCAACCCCAAGAACTGCCATACCACTATTTGCTTTTGTGGTAGTGCCGGTGGTCCCAGGCATGAAGAGGACAGGGTTCTTCTGCTACACAGACAGCTTAAGGGGATGATTTCTAATTGAAAGCCTTTCCTAAGTGAGAGCTCACAATCCTTAGCCTTACTTGGTTGAAAAAGTGCAGGAGAAGCTTGGGAGGGAATCTAACTAATGTGCAAAATTCAACACACACAATAATCTCACTAATATAAAAATCTGTTAGAATTTCTACAGAGTAATGTGACAGGGAGAAGGATAACCAAGGGCACCATTACGGCTGAGATTTGAATCAAACACAAGTCAAGAAATTCCCATTTAAAATTCACACAGCCCTATTCAGTTCAGTACTACTGATTACTTTTAAAGCTTTTGGTCTAATATTTCTGACCAAATAAGGTAGAATTTGGAGAGGAACTGGGAGGATAATGGAGTGGGTAATAAAGTGACTTGTGCGGATCACCCAGCCACAGTAAATTCCTCTGCAGGAGGAGGCAGTTGCTAAGGGAGGAGTAAGACGATACTGTCTTCTGTTTATGAAATAGTTTTGAACACATAAAAGGGTTTGGGCTTTAACTCACGTGTGTGGCTAAAGTTACAATATCCCTGGGAACAATTGAAAGTCAATGGGATAATGCTAATGGTCAGTTTGCCCTAAAAACTTTGAATGTTCTCATTTGTGTCTGATGAAAGCTTTAAGTGTCAGTGTTTGCACTGATATAGATTTTATGAGATTAGATAAGTAGATAGATAGATAGATAGATAGATAGATAGAACCTTTAAAGCACCCTAATGATAACAGCAGTCTATTTTAGTCCCTTTTCAGTCTATTCACATTGTATTACATCAATCATTCCACAAATACATCAGGAGGGACTGGTAGTCAAATAAAACATGTACACCATATAAAGTAGGGTTGAAAGTGTTAGAAACATCCAAAAAGAATGTACCTGATTTTGGCCATTATCACCTCATAGCCTTGCTCACGTCATATTTTCAAAGTCAAGAACCTCAGAGACACTTGAGATGGACCTGCAGCAAATGGATATGTCTACAGCTTGGCATGTCTTCTGAACTGCTGAAGAAGCAAATGTCACCGGGGTCAATGTTTAGCAGAAGTGGAGGATTTATTTTACTGTATGTTATGGGCTTGCTAGTTAGTTAGCTAAACTTTAAAGTGGTTGTCACCTATTGAGATCTATAGAGATCTGATAGTCACCTATTGTTATTTTATAAATCCTAGCAAAGCCATAAATGAATAAATATGGCATTTGGTACACAGATTTACTTGTTTTAAATAGCAAGACATGTTGCTCATATTCATTTAGTTAGCATCCCTAGCAACATGATGCCAACTAAAATGACACTATTAAGACTTATCTAAAAAGCCTGAACTCAGAATAGTTACAGGTAACTCATTTAACCAAGTATCTTATTATTTATATGTGTGTGTGTGTGTGCATGCGCGCGCACATGTGTGTGCACACGTACAAGTCTGAAATCTTAATGAACTTTGTGTCTGCTAACAGTTTTACAGACATCAGCAGGGAAACAGCAAAATACATATAAACATTTCTGTAAAAGGAAAAACAATTGGTGATATTAGTTCATGTGATTTTTTTAATTAACTGGGATTTTTTTGAAGTTAGACATTAAAAAAATTAAGTTGGCAATGACCTTTAAGATAGGGGTGGCCACCACGTGGCATGGGTGCTACAAGTGGAGCATCTAGCCTCTGTAGGTACATCTAGATGTGCAATTACTGCACCTGAATGTTACTGCCCAATAAACTCAAGTGCATTAAGCTTTGATGAAGAACACATCTGCGTGTGCACCTGTTGGAAAGAAATTTTCCCCAGATGGGAGCAGTTCAGTGCAGGGCTACTTCTGCCCTGCTCTGCTCCCCCTACAGCACCCAGGGGGAGCTCCAGGCTCTCCCATGTGCCAATCCTGGGCAGACAGGGGGCACTGGGATCAGGGCTGGGTTGAAGGAGGTAGGGGAACTCCAGGGCAGCTGCCCCATGCCCCAATCGGCAGAATAAGAAAGCGGACAGTGTATGGGTCACATAAGTTGTAAGTATTCCTGCATCCTCTCAAAGAGGAAGTGACTACCTGGTGACATATCAAGAACTTGTTTGATGAAATATAAAGGAATTACTCTAGCACAATATGACCCTAAGTCTTTTGTCCTAAATGAATCATGATCAGGTGGCTCTTGGCCTAGAGCCCAGGGGAAAAAACTGTAGCTGTGAAATGCAATTCATCAGTATAATGAATTTGCTGAACTCCAGGTATCTCCTCAGCTCCTTCCCAAAACATATAGCAAGAGTAAAGAACCATAAACTACGTTCTTCACTTAAGTCAGTGGACACAACTGTAGGGATACAATTGTGGGGGAAATTAATCCACGGATAAGCAGGCTATTACAAGGGCTTGAGCATCAGATTCACCATGCTAATTAGATTCAGCATCCACCAAAAGGCTGGGAATCCTGTCAGCAGAACAGAAGTCCTAGACTTCAGAAGGGCAGATTTTGGTAAACTCAGGAGTCTAGTTAGTAGGCCCTTCGCAACCAGTGACTGGACAATTTGGAAGTTTAGGAATGGTGGCTTCCTTAAGGAGGCAATTCTCACTGCTCAAAAAGAAGCCATCCCCACATGGGCAAAAAGAGAGAAAGGGGCCAAGAGACCCGCTTGGCTCAACAGGAATATTAGGGAACTTCTGAAAAAGAAAAAACAAGCATACATGCAATGGAAAAACAGTCCAGCATCCAGAGCAGAGTACACTCATACAGCTAGGGTCTGCTGGTGTAAGACAAGAAAAGCCAAGGCATGCACAGAGATCAAGCTGGCAAGAGAAATAAAAGACAACAAAAAGTCCTTCTATAGGTACATAGGGGCAAGAAAAAATCAAGTTCCACTGTGGGGCCCATACTGAATAAGCAGGGAGAAAGCCCACAGTGGATCTTTGCGAAAAGTTAGAGTTCCTAAAAACTTACTTCACATCAGTATTCTTGAAATCAGATGGGAACTCATCACCTGCCCAGAGGCCCAAAGAATATGGTGAAGACAGCAGTCCACATGAAATCAATCCCAAACAGATGAGAGATTAGAACATTTGAATGGTTTTCAAGTCTGCTGGGCCAGATGACCTGCATCTAAGAGTCCTCAAAGAACTGACTGAGCTCATAGTAGTGCTGCTGTTCGAAGAGTCATGGAACTCAGGAATGATCCTGAACTACTGGAAGAAGGCTAACATGGTACCATTCTTTAAGAAAGGGAAGAGGGATGACCATGGAAACTACAGACTGGTCAGTCTGACTTCGGTCCTGGGAAAAATCTTAGAAAAAATTGTCAAGGAGGCCATCAACTACAAGTTCCTAACTGGTGGGGCATTGAGAAGCAACCAGCACAGCTTTGTCGAGGGGAAGTCATGCCTAATAAACCCAGTGTCTTTTTATGACCAGGTAGCCAACCAGCTGGAATTGGGACATGAGGTTGACACACTAGCGATGCATAGGAGGTGTACGTGCACTGCCTGAGCTTGCGCCCCCCCACCAGCTGCTGGCACTGCTGCGGCTGCCTGCAGGAGCTCCCTGCTGCCATACCCCCCTGCTGTTGGCACCACTGCTACTGCCTATGGGCGGTCACCGTGCCCCCCCAGCCTCTGGGGGCAAGCAGTGTTCATGGGTTTGTTGCAAAATATTGCGGTTCGTTTCTCGGGAGGCGAAGAACTCTCAGACACACACTTATTAGCAGCACAAAAGGTGTATTTGCAAATAGGGTCGGAGCAGAGTCAGAGAACTCAGATTACTTCGCCCCCTGAGGAAATTCTTAGCTGGCTTTTATCTCTTTCTTCCTGGGCACGTGTGCAGAAACAGGAACTCTTACAACTCATTTCCGGTTCATACAAACATATATGTGATCACGTCACTTCATCCGTCGCATGTATATTATAATTAACTACTTAAGTATGCAGGGCGGATAGGCAAATATGCATCAGCTAATTGCGCACGCTCAGAAAGCTCTCTAGGTCACCAAGAGTTGAAATCCCGCCCCCTTTCAAGGACACAGTCAGTTGAATTCCAGCTTCTGTAATCTGCATGAGAAAGACCAGTAGGAGTGTGGGATAGAGAGTGATTTATCATAAGAAAAGCTAGCAAGCTGGCCAAGGGGGAAAAAAGTCCTTGGCAGTGTTTTTTCTTATCAGGTACGAGATGCAAACTATGCAGTTCTAACAACACTCCATTTCTAATCATATTCTAACAATACTCCATTTACTGTGCATTTCTAACAGGTTGACAATATCTACCTAAACTTCAGCAAGGCCTTTGATACTGTTTCCTATGAGATTCTCTCAATTAAGTTGGAGATTACTGGCCTAGATCAGTCTACAGTGAGGTGGGTTGGCAACTGGCTCAGAGGCCAGTCCCAGAGAGTTGTAATTGATGGGATAACTTCATCCTGGAGGACATCTAGAATCTGGAACACACTCCCTGCAGAGGTGATGCAGTCACCATCCCTGGAGGTGTTCAAGAGAAGGCTGGACAAGCACTTCGTTGAGCTCATTTGAGCCCAGTTATCTCCTGCTCATGGCAGGGGACCAGACTTGATGATCTTACAGGTCCCTTCCGATCCTTTTATTTTATGATTCTGTGATCAGTGAGAGGACTTAAAAATTGGCTAGGGTTTATGCTGGCTGTAAGGGAGCAGATGTATGGCTGTTTTTATGTACATTTTTTTAAAACACTGTCATATTTTATGGTCTTATAAATCCTCGCTTTGGTAAGGCAGAACTAATTACAAGTATTTGAAAGTGTCAGGAAAATGTTGTATGTCATAAAGATGTTTTTAAAATACTTCTATTACATCAACTTTATACATGGGTAAATTTTTATCTAAGTGACCTGTGGTGGACCTGACATTCAATATCCCGTTTTCTCAATGGGGGGTGATATGCAGAACCCTCCCACTATGAGTAATTGACAGAATTTTTGTTCTCAAGTAGTCTTCTGATTAGAAAATCATTAATCTTTATCTGTAATATTCAGAAACCTAAAAGTGTGTCCAGAGCTGAACAAAATAATCATAGTGTTTTCAGCATATCAAATATCACCAGAATGTACCATATTGATTGCCATCTAATTTATGTTATCCTGTCTTTTTATAAATACATCAGATTATTTATTTTATACACGTAACTGTGTTAAAAGATCATTACTATTGCCAAATCAAGCACATACAAAAATCAGGAAATGCCAGAATTAAGATTACATGTGCTATCTTAATTCAAGGGTTCCTTGTATATTTGCATTATGATAAGAAGTTCTTAAACACATGATCACATATTGTTTCCCTAACCCACCCCCAACAGGGTTCCCTACCTTATTCAGTGCACAGAAACAGCAGTGCTCTTTGAGTGAGCTGAATATTTTGTCCACTTAGTTAAAGTTTGGTAGTTATAAGAAAACAGAACCTTATAAAGCCATGTATGTGTCAGCCTCAATAGTGACTGGGGTTACTAACCCTGCCTATAATGATATTAGACAGTGGAAATTCAATAACAAAAAGAAGTTAAATATGCAAAATACATTTATGTATACAACTTTAATAAATGATGGAAAATATATTAGAATTACTGTACTTTGACACTTAGATTCACAAGGTGATGTTATGAATATGACAACAACATAATTGGGTAATAAAGTAATTAAAAGACCATAAACGATCATGTTACCAGTACTGAATAGTAAGAGGATCTCTCTTTACAATTATATTTTAATGTTAAAATAAAATAGAAAAAAATCACAATATATTTTGGTGGAAAATATAAAAGATATCTATACTATGGAGTTACTGTATTTACTCAATTACAAGATTATGTTCTTTTTCCCCACTTACATTTAACATGGGGAAAGAGTTCCTTGTCTTGGAACTGAATAGGAGGCAGCAGGGGGGAACAAGGGGCAGGCAGCTGTTGCGATTTTGGCTGCAGCCCCAGCCCCAGGCCCATGCCGCAGCTGCTGCCACCACCTCTGCCTCCTGCATCCCCACCACCCTTTCCCTCTGTCCTACCCCAACAGTCTTGAGCCCCCTTGCCTCTGTCCTGCTTGTGCTTACCTTTGCTCCTGCATTGGCAGCCTCCATCTTTGCTCCAGCCTGTCGCAAGGAGCCTGTCCCCAGCCCAGCCTGTGGTGGCAGCAACAATGGGATGGGGAAGGAGGGACAGATGGCAGCGGGAATGTTGCTTGACCCACCCCACCATCTGCTCACCTCATTGCCTTCCCTGTTCCCCTACCTCTTTCCCCACTGCTTGTCCCCCTTCTATGGCTTTATCTGGTACAGCATTTGGGGGACAAATTTAAGACATCCCCTCAATAATCAAATTCCGGACATGGAAAAGTATAACAAATGTATGCATTTTCCAGGTCTAGAATCTAAGTATCCAAACCTATTTGTCCTGCAGGTCAGAGTGGAAAGTTTAGGAGAAAATGCTTCTTTACAAAGCCCTTTTTGGTTTGAACTGGACTGGGAGTCTGAGGAGAAATCATTCTGTGCATGTGACATTTCACCGAAACCTAGAAGTGGAAATCCAGATGAAAACTGAACCCTAAAACAAAGCAACTTTTCAAATCTCAAAAGATGGTTTAAAAAAAGATTAAGTTTTGGACCATCTCACTTTAGCTGTACCAGTTTGTACATGTAAGGCGGAGACACATGGAGTTGTGATGATTTTCAAATATTTGCAGTCAGATATAGTACTGGGGCTCAATCCTTCAAGACATCGCCAATTCAGGAAGTCAATTATTTGATCTTAGCTAAGCATGTTTTCCAGTACTTTGCCACTCAGGACAGCACGTTCCAGGATTTAGCTTCCATTAATACTTTCCAGAAACAAGGGACTGAAAAAGTTAAGTAGGATTCTATGGCCACATTGCAGGACAGAAGAAAAGGAACATTTCTGAGGACACTTAAGGCCCCATGGAAGACACAAAGAGACTGACTTAACAATCAATATTAATAATCATAATAGTTGTAACAACAACTGGAGTACCAGAAAGATGATTAAATAATAGTCTGGGATATTTTTTTAATACAGGAGTAAAGTATATACTTTCAGAAAGACATTAGGATGAGTAATACCGTTTTACATTTACGTAGCACCTTTCATCCCACAGGTTCCAAAAGTGGCTGGCAAATTTAACAAACTGACTTATGTTGTTTACTAGACACAAGAATCCTTTTATCTGCCAACAAAAAGGATCCCCACTGGATTAAGAAGTGACAGCTGTTCAACAGTTTAGGGCAGCTTGTGAAGAATATTGAATCTAATCAAAGCCGAAGGGACTTTCAGTGAAGGAAACAGAATTACCACAGCTGGAATTTGAACAGAACCCTAGGTTAACCACACCTAACCACATCAGTCAATGTGGTCACTTAGATTTTCAGAACGCTTCTGACAAGTTCCCTTACCAAAGGCTCTTAAAGAAATTAATTGTCATGATGGCAGAGGTCAGGTCCTCTCATGCCACCTTTGAAGGTGGTTAAAAGACAAGAAGCAAAGGGTAGGTTATTTTTCACATTGGAAGAAGGTGGACAGTGGGGTTGCCCAAAGGTCCTGGAACCTGGGTGGTTCAATATATTCATAAATGATTTGGAAAAGGGAGTAAGGTAGTGAGGTAGCAAAGTCTGTAGATACAAAATTATTATGGAGAGTTGCAGAAAGTCCTCACAAAATTGAGTGAGTGACCAATGAAGTAGCAGATAAAATTCATCATTAAGTATGAATCAACATAACTGTAAAAAACCCTACCTAGCCATACATGTGTTCTGTGGGCTCTGAATTAGCCATTGTCATTCAAGGCAGTGATCTTGGAGTCATTGTAGGCAGTTCTTTAAAAGCATTCACTTAATGTTCATGGCAAGCAAAAAAAAAACTAAATACTTAGGAATCACTAGAAAACATCATTTATCATTGTATAAATCTGTGGTGTAAGCACATTTTGAATACCGTGTGCAGTTCTGGTTACCCTATCTGAAAGGTGATATGGTAGAACTCAGGGGCAGATCCAGAGGGAGTGTGGTGGTGCAGTCACATGCCCATTGCAGACCACACCACAGGTGCAGCAGCTGAAGACTTTTTGTTTTCTTTCATTCACTGAGGCAGGTAAAATTCCCTGCAGCAGGAAGGTTTCTTTTCCCTGCCTGGTTCCCCAGATATTCCACACCAGTTTTGGCACAAGTTCAGGGAGGCAAAATGCATTCACCCACGTTTGCAGCTGCCCACATCTGAGCCTCATTAAGGGTGTATGTAGATGAAATGGGGGCCCTAAATTGAAGCGGTGGGTTTTTAAAAACACCGCTTCAATTTAGGGCACTTTAAACCCCCATGTCGTGCACATACCTGAACTTACCTGGTGGGGAAGGGAGGGCAAGCTGCCAACATGTGGAGTGGTCCCTGGGCTGCGGGGGTGGGGGGCTAGTGCTTCCCTCTGTGGCACCTACAGGCACCTGGCTCGGGCAGTCCCAGGAGGGCACCGCAGCTGCGGAGGGAAGCACTGGATCCCTACACAGCTCAGGCAGGCAGTCAGACTCCAAGGGAGAAAAAAAAAATCAGGCTTGCTTTTTTTTCTTGGGTGGATCCTGCCTTTCCAAGCTGCTACCAAGCTGCCTGCATGGGCTTCCTGCACAGCGCCTGAGCTGCATGAAGCCTGGTGCTTCACTCAAAGGCTGTAGGGCAGCAAACTAAAACTCCTCAGAGGAGTTCTAGTTTGCTGTGCCCCAAGTCATTTCAGGTACATTACACCGCCAAATTTGCTACAGTGGCTGGAATTAATGTGCAATATGCTGCTGATACGTTCAAACATCAACACCATTAAAGCAGTGCAAAAGCATTTAACTTGCTTTAAAGGGGCACAGCACAGCTTTAGCTTACTCTCAGCCCTCAGCCCTCTGGGTCCCTGACCCTGGCCTTAGCTCTTACAGCTTCAGCCTGACTCAATACACCAACCTCAGTCCTCTGAGTCCCTGATTCTAGGCTAGGCTGCCTGCCTATTGATTGCCCCACCAGGCACCCCTCTGTGGCCTCCATACCTTCCCCATAGCCACAACCCAGTCCTCCAGTATCAAGCTGAAAACAACACAAACACAAGCAAGCCGCTTCACAAACTAAGTCTTCCCCACTCAGAGATAATGTTGCCCACAAGCCACACATCCCTTGGATGTTGTGGAAGACATCATTCTGTGTTGGTTCTGAGATGATTAACTCTGCTGCACTCTGAAGGCATTACTGAATCTGCATGAAAAATGAACCTGTTGCACATGTGCATTTCGGAGTCTGTGAAGAACTTGTTGGAATCTGGTAAACTATTGAATTTATGGTCTGGTCATATCGACCAAGCATATGCATTACTGAAACCTAGTTTTGGCATGAATCTGGGCTAGTTCTGTCCAGTTTCTGTTAGTTTCTGTAGCTGATCATTGGATTGTTGAGTCAGAGTGGGGTGATTTTGGACCTTAAAAGGTTGGGTGCCCCAGAATGGGTGTGTTTTGCCTTTGTTCATTTCCCCGTAAGTAGAGTTCCAGTTGTTCCTGTGCAGGCTCCGATTCAATGTTTGGAAGCCTGCTTGACAGTTTGTTTGCTTCCTGTGGCGTGCACATGTATCCTGATGTGAGGGGTAAGTGACTTTAAATCCTAGACACAACCTCTGTGTTTCAGGGAGAAGTCCCCAGGGACATGAAGTTGAGGGTGTGAGAGGGGAGTGTGTGGCCTGTGTGTGGCGAGCGTGAACTGTGAGTTGAATGCTTTCTGTTGAGCAATACTCCAGAGCTGACTCCTCATTGCTTCCCTCGCTGTATCAGACTAATGCCCTCTCATACCAGGAGCTCACTCATGAGCAGGGATCCTGGTTTTCTCTGATAAAGAAAAAATCCCCAATTTTCAGATTGAAAAAATCCACATTTTTCCATGATCAAAATGAAACACCACTATATATATATCTAAATATATATCAATCGATAGATCGATAGATAGATAGCTTTATATCTAGATATATGTATATTAGGGCTGTGCAGAGCAGGTAATATTCGATTCGACAACCATGTCGAATATTAAATCGGGTCCCTCTTCAATTTGCCTTCCACTTCAAGTCGAAGCGGGTCCGCTTTGACTCGAGGTCGAAGCTCAGTCGAATGTTTGAGCTGCTTTGACTTCCCCATAGGCTATAATAGGGAAGGTCAAAGCATACTATAACTTTGGCATTTCTTGTCTGATCTTGATGAAACTTACAGGAATGGTAGCTCCTGAGGAGCCCACAAAGTCTGCCAACTTTCAACAAGCTAGGTTCAGGGGGTGCAGAGAAACTGCATCCCAAATTCTTGAGAGCAAACTGCCTGTAACTTCTACGTGCAAAGCCACAGGGAGCTCAAACATGCAGGAGTGGTAGCTCCTGAGGAGCCCCTAAACCCTGCCAATTTTCAACAAGATAGATTCAGGGGGTTTGGAGAAACAGCACCCCAAATTCTTGAGAGAAAACCTCCTGTAACTTCTGTGTGGAAAGCCACAGGAAGCTCAAAACTTCAAGCTTACTAGCCCCTGAGGAGCCCACAAAGTCTGCCAACTTTCACAGTGATAGGTGCAGGAGTTTGGGGGAAACTGCACCTTAGGCTACTGACAGACAAAACTTGTGATCCAGATGGAGAGAGGAGGGCGGCATTCACTCTGTCTGCACCTCGTGCTTGGGGAGCCCCAGCAGCGGGAGGTTCACTTTGAGGAATACCAACTGCTCCCCCAAACCAGGATCCAAGCAGGTGCGGCAGGGTGTTACAACATCTGCAGCCATGCTAAACACCCTCTCGCTTGTCACACTGGTCAGTGGACAGCACAGGTATTCCTGGGCAACTGTGGCCAGATCCGGCCACATTAGGCTGCAGGGTTGCCCAGTAGGCCAAGGGGTCGCAGTCCAGGGGCTCCACAGGCTCGGCAAGATAGGCAGACACCACGGTGTGAGGGCTGTCTGCCTGATCCTGGGGTCTGGTGGGTCTGGACCCCCTAATGTTTGCCATGGCCTTAGCCCATATTGGCAGCACCAGTGGTGGAGAAGAAGACTGGCTCGTGGATGGCAGGCTGGGTTCAGGCAGTGGATCCTCCTGTTCCACTTCCCGCCACCTCCGCTGTTCTGCCTCCATCACTTTCTTAATAACTACCTCCCTCCAGTGACTCAGTGTCTCGCTGCCATATATGGTTACCTTCACCCTTGGGTCACAGACGGCGGCCAGCATATGCACTGTGTTGGACCCCAAGGGTTCAAGCCTTTTCCTAAGGCCCTCTTTCAGCTGCCTCACCAGTGCCTGCACATCTGGTGAAAGCGGCCTGCCCCAGCCAGGAACATTGGCCCCCACGAAGCTCTCCGTTTGGCTGCGGAGCTCCTTCACTATGGGGACCACCTTGCTGAGGAAGGCATCAGCAGCACTGAGGGTCTCAGTGGCCTCAAGGAAGGGCTTGAGGACCAGCAAGATGTGGTAGATGGCATCCCACTCAGCTTTGGTCAGGGGGCCACTGATCCCTATTTTCTCAAGCAAGGCCAGCTCATGGATGGCTTTCTGTTGCTCCACATCCTGCTTGCTTTTGTGCTGTGGGATGTTCAGCTCTGCTTGTTTGTCCCACAGCATCTTGTCCCACTTGATTCTCCGGTGGAAGTAGCCTGCCACCTTCCTGCATCTGGAAACGAGCCTGATGGTGTTGCTGGCACCATCACCGGCAGCCCTGTCCCCCTCCAAGGCAACCCTCACAATCAGATGTAAATTGTATGCCACACAGCGAATACCAGCAAAGTTGGCATCATGGACTGCCTTCACCATATTGGCCTCATTGTCGGTGACCATGAAGCTGTGGGTGAGCTCAGCCTGCTCAATGCCCAGCCACCCCTGCACCATGCGGTTCGTGGCCCCCTCTGGGGGGAGTCTATTCCAGGCATTGGGGGCTCGGACAGTAAAGAAGTTTTTCCTTATGTCCAGTCTAAAATGGTCTTGGAGGAGTTTGTGTCCCTTGGACCTTGTCACCCCTTGGGGCGCTCTGGTGAACAGGTGTTCCCTCAGATCCTGATGTACACCCCTCATGTACTTATAGGCTGCCACCAGGTCACCCCTGAGCCTGTGCTCTTCCAGACTGAAAAATCCCATGGCTCTCAGCCTCTCATCATAAGGCCTGTTCTCTTGCCCTCTGATCATGTGTGCAGCTCTCCTCTGGACTCTTATCAAAATTAAGACATTGGGATACATCTTTAGTCTGATCCAGTATGACAATTATGTCAAGTGTCGCAAAAAACATTCTGTGATCTTTTAAAATGATCACCAGGGATCAAGATTTCACTTTTATATTTTACTTATACCCTATATAGCTTTTTGATACCCCTTTTCTAGGGCCATGACTATCAGTGATCTTCTACGCTGGCTTCTCTGGCCACCAGGGTCACAACAAGAGAAGGCTGAGAGGTGTGGCTGCTTATAAATTCATCAGAGGAGGGCAGCAGGGAATAGGAGATGCTCTATTTGCTAGGGCATGCCCTGCAGTAACTAGGAATAATGGCCACAAATTGATGGAGAGCAGATTTAGGTTGGCCATTAGAAGTAACTTCTTCACAGTACGGGTTGCCAGAATCTGAAATGGACTTCCAAGGGAGGTGGTGCTCTCCACTACCTTGGGGGTCTTCAACAGGAGACTGGACAAGCACCAAGCTAGGCTTGTCTGACCTCAGCGCTCTTTCCTGACTAGGGCAGGGCGTTGGACTCTATGACCTACTGAGGTCCCTTCTGACACTAACATCTGTGAATCTATGAACAACAACAAAAAGATTGCCCCCATGACTAATATTTGAGTATTACTGTCCTTATTCTACATATAGGGCACAAAGGCAGAGAGAATGAATATTGGGGCACAGAGACAAACCTGAGATCACATGAAAAGTTGGGTAGAGATGAAAACTGAATCCAGTCCAAGTTCAATGCCTCAACACAAGATCATTTTTCCTTCATTTCAATGGATGCATGGCACCTCCAAATAAAACATATTCCAGCCCCACAATTGACCATTGGTTCAGAGTGTTTCAGAGAGAATACTAACAATTGAAACAACACGACTGCTTCCTGTGGTACAAAAAACTGAAAGCACAGTGTCTGAACAGCACATCGACAACCCCTTAATAATAAAAGGTATAGGTAGCCATGACTGAACAGAGACAATGGACTTCAAAAGAAAGGTGCAGAAACCTCAAAAAAGATCCAACCAACTATAGGTTCAACAGCATGAAAGAGGTTTTGTTTCTGATATTCATGCCAGGAGTCTCAATTGTTTTACAAAGTCAATTCTTGCTCAAGGTTAATGATGCTACAGGCTCTGGAAGATGTAAAACGATGTTGTTATTAAAAACCAATGAAATAGTGGCTAGAGGATAGCATAAAGGAAAATGAAGTCACTTGATTGATACATTGTGTTACAGAAGAAATAGCCCTAACAAGCTATTCAGTAGTAAGGGCCTGATAGGGGCCAGAGCAAAAGAAAACGTGTGTTTGTGCATACATATACATACACAGACACATGAGAGCGAGGAAAAAAACAAACAAACCACACACTATTGGAAATTGTATTGATTTCTGGCCTAAGGCAGATTTCAAACATGAAGCAAGAACACAACACTATTTTAATGAACAAAGTTGATAAACCTAGCAGTTGGTGTTTTCTCTGGATGAACTCACTGCTGGTTTAAGATAGCTACAGTTTAGCCTGCAATGTTAGAATTTTTAGCATTACAAACTAGTATTAACATTTTTTTCTAAGCTACAGAGAAAATACAAATCAGAAATCTTACTTGGGCAAGATCACTGGCAACTTCCAACACTTCTAAATTATTTTATGAGGGATATCCAACATTTCCACTTCAGAGAAATAGAATCAAGGGTTAGCAAGAGCTTGCTTGGCTTGCTGTATGCATGGAAATCATAGGAAATGCTGGGTTGTTCTAACCCAGGGGATTCGGCCTACCAAAGATTTTGTTTGGGACCCTCAGCCCTGCCCAGCCCAGTCCAGGCACAGGGCCCAGCCCAGGCTGTGGCACCTGTGGCCAGTCCCACCAGGATCAGGATCACATGGAAGTAACAGTGCAGGGCTGGGGCCTGGGGCAGAGCCACAATCCACTGCCCACATGTCCCTCTGACGTACACCAGTTTCATGGGCAGGGGCATATGTGGGGTGAATCGTGCCTCTGCCCCACACTATCATGGCCCTGCAATCCCAATCCTAGCCTCAGCCCTGGCCCCACCCACCTGTCCCATTCCCTGCCCACCCTGGGCCACATCCCCTCTGCCTGGTTGAGTGTGCCCTGCCCATACAGATCCCAGGACAGTCTCCTCGGAGATCCCAGGATCTCTGGGTGGTGACATCAGGAACTGGGGCCTGGGGCAGAGCCATGCTCCCTGCCCACAGAACTGGTTCCTGACACAGGGTTGTGTGGGGAGTGGATCTCTCCTGGCCCCCAGCTCCACACTGTCACCACCCAGTAATCTTGATCCCAGCCCAGGCTGTGGCCACACACCCTGCTCCCAGATGCCACTCCCTGCCCACCCATGGCCCAGCCCATCTGCCTGGCTGAGCACAGGGCAGAACCACTTGGGGAGACATGGTGAGCTGTTGTGTGGGAAGGGGAGGGGTGCTGACCTGGTCTGCAACAGTTCACCAAAACTCCCTAAGTGGCCCTCCAGCCCAAAAAATTGCCCACCCCTGCTCTAACCCATCCTCCTGCTCAAGTATTCCTAGATCTCTGGTCCTCATCTATGGTATTCTCAAAAAACCTCTAATGATGTGGATTAGCTAGTCTGTTCTTAAAAATCTCTAATAATTGAGAGTCAACAGTCTCTGCAGGTAGCTTGTTCCAGTGCATAAATTTACCTTATAGTTAGCAAAGTTTTCCTAATATCTAACTTGAATATTTTTACTGAAAATTAAGCCAATTACTTCCTGTTCTGTTTCCAAGGAACCTAAAGAACTAATCATCACTGTGCTCTTTACAAGAAACTTTTACAAACTAAAAGACTTATGTCATTTCAGTCTTCTCTTTCTAGGCTAAACAAGTCCATTTCTTTCAGCGAAATTTATAGATTGTGTTTGAACCTTTTGTCATTCTTGTTGCCCTCATACAGACTCTCTCCAATGTGTCTATATCTCTTAAAGCATACTGTCTTAAAATGAGCACAGTATTTCAGATGAGGCCTTGCTAAAGTTGAACAGAGTCGAGAAGAGAGAAAAATCCTTCAGAATCATAGGGCTAAAAGGGACTTCAAGGATTATCTAATCCAACTTTCTGCACAGGTCCAGGACTTGCTGTTTCTAAACCATCCCAGATTGATTCAGCCTCTTCCACAGATCCTCTAAAGGAGATTCTATAACTTCCAGTAGCCTAACATAGAGTAGGCAAGGAAAGTGCTTTGGGCACCACCGAAGGGGAGGGGCACCAAAATGTGGTTGGGAAGTTGCTGGCTGACAGTCTTGTTGCCTGCCTCTATGAAACACGTTGCTGGCATGGGGGGGAAGGGGAGGGGGAAAAAAAGGGGGGCAGGATATATATATGTGTGTGTTTAAATCATAGATAATTAGGGTTGGAAGGGACATCAAGAGGTCATCTAATCTAAACACCTGCTCAAACCAGGACCACCCCAAATATATCATCAGTCAAGGCATTGTCTACTTGGGTTTTAAAAACCTCCTATGATGCAGATTCCACAACCTCTCTGGGTAGCCTGTTCCAGTGTCTTACTACCCTCCTAGTGAGAGAGCTTTTCCTAATATCTAACCTAAACTTCCTGTGATGCAACTTAAGACCATTGCTCCTTGTTATCATTGGCCACCACTGAGAACCATCTATCCTCTTTGGAACCACTTTTTGGGAGGTTGAAGGCTGCTATTAAATCCTGCCTCAGCCTTCTCTTCTCCACAGAGAAGAGTGTGTATCATAGAGCACAAGGCATGTAGTTTTGTACAGCACCAAGGATGGTTGCTGCTGCTATGTCAGGGAGAACTGGCCCCTATTTTTTATGCCAAATTCAGCAGTATTTTCAGCCTCTGTACAAGGGCTTCAGTGGCAAAAAAAACCATGGTGGGGGTGGGGAGGTCCACCCCTCCCTGGCAGCAAAATCCACTGCCAGAATGCTTTACAATGTCCAGCTCTGCTTTCTGCTGTTCCTAAGCCTGCAAGGCAGAATATGGGCAGAAAGCAACAGTAAGGAAGAAGATGGGTAGGAAGGTTCATAGATTTCATAGACATTAGGGCTGGAAAGGACCTCAGAAGAACATCAAGTCCAGCACCCTGCCCCAGGGGCAGGAAGTCAGCAGGGGTCATAAGATCCCAGCAAGATAAACATCCAAATGCCTCTTGAAAGCGTTCAAGGTAGGTGCTTGAACCACCTCTGGCAGCAGTCTATTCCAGGTCTTGGGGGTTCGGACAGTGAAGAAGTTCTTCCTTATGTCCAGCCTGAAACAGTCATGGAGGAGTTTGTGACCGTTTGACCTTGTCACCCCTTGGGGTGCTCTGGTGAACAGATGTTCGCCCAGATCCTGGTGAGCACCCCTCATAAACTTATATGTAGCCACCAGATCACCCCTGAGCCTGTGCTTTTCCAGGCTGAAGACTGACATGGCTCTCAGCCTCTCATCATACGGTCTGTTTTCCTGACCTCTGGCTCTTCTCTGGACTCTCTCAAGCTTCTCCACATCCTTTTTGAATTGTGGAGCCCAAAACTTGAGCTTGAGCAGGAGTTCGCCAGGGAATAGGCTGAGGCCAAAGTACCCATTCAGTAAGTTGGCTTTTTCCTGGGCATTGGATGTCAGTTGTCCCATTTGGTTTAGCAGGGGTCCAATGTTGCCTTTGCTTTTCCTCCAGCTCCCCACATATCTAAAGAAGGACTTTTTATTGTTCTTGATACCTGTAGCTAGTTGGAGTTCTGTCGCAGCCTTGGCTTTCCTGGTTCACTCCCTGCAGGTCCGGACAAGTGCAGAGTATTCCTCCTTGGAGATGGATCCAGTCCTCCATCCTTTGTAGGTCTTTCTTTTTAGATGCAGGAGGTCCACTAGTTCCCTGCAGAGCCAAGGGGGCCACTGTGCCCTTTTGCTGCCTTTCCTTTGAGATGGAATAGACTTTGCTTGTGCATCCAGGTACACACCCTTGAGGAGCAACCACTCTTCCTGAACTCCCCTCCCCTTTGGGTCATGGTCCCTTAGGGCCTTGCCAAAAAGCCTCCTGAGCTTGTCAGAGTCAGCTTTCCTGAAGTGAAGGACTTCTGTATTGCTGACTGACTTGCCAGCTTTACAGCAGATGGTGAAGGTGATCAGCTTGTGGTCACTGTCACCCAGCTTCCCTTCGATTGTTAGGTCACTGATTAGGTTGTCTCATGTTGCTAGTACCAGGTCAACCAGCACTTTACCTCTCATCAACCCGTACACTTCTTGTGTCAGATAGAGCTCACCCACACATGAGAGAAAGCTTTGTGACCGTTCAGATTTGGCCGAGCGCTCTTCCCATGAGGTGTCTGAGTAGTTGAAGTCTCCCATGACAAACACGCACCGGGAGCACATGGTTTCAGGCAGTTCCCAGTTGAATTCCTGGTCAAGCTCAGGACTTTGGGTGGGAGGTCTGTAGTAGACTCCCACCATTGTGTCCCCTGTGCCGTGTTCCCCACAGATTTTAACCCAGAGGGTCTCCAGTCATCCACCCTGGGTGCCAATGTCAGCTTGCAAGGACACATAGTTTTCCTTGACCTAGAGAGCTATGGCCCCGCCCCTTTCGTCCACTCGATCCCTCTTGTACAGGGTATAGCCATCTATACCTGTGGCCCAGTCATGGGTGGAGTCCCACCAGGTCTCTGTTATCCCTATGACATCGTAATTATTTGTGTTAAGCAGGAGGACAAGTTCCTCCTGTTTATTCCCTAAGCTGCTGGCATTTGTGTACAGGCAGGCAAGTGTCCCTTCGGGGGCTCTTGCCTTGTCCACAGCTCATTCCAGGGCTGGGGCAGAGGTGGGCTCCCTTAAGTGCCTTCGTCTGCTGGCTTTGCAAGGGTTGCTCAGCGAGCCAGCAGTGGTGGTAGTCCCCGCGTCCCCCAGCGGGCTTAGTTTAAAGCTCAGTGGAGCAGGTCAGACAGTCTGGCTGAGAAGAGCCTCCTTCCCAGCGGAAAGAGGTGAAGGCCGTCCTTTCTCAGCACCTCACTGCCTCTCTCCCAAAGAGTGGACTGTGGTCATGGAAGCCAAAGCCTTCCTGATGACACCAGCACTGCAGTCTTTGGTTCATTACCTCTATCCTCCTCTTCCTCCTCAGCCCATAGCCCGAGACTGGCAGGATTGAGGAAAACAACACCTGCATCCCCTTAAGCCCCATTCCCAAATCCCTGTAGCCCTTCATGACCTGGCTGGGAGCGCTCCGAGCCATGTCATTTGTGCCCACATGGATAAGGAGCATAGGCTAGTGGTCAGTGGGCTGGAAGAGCTCAGGGATTCTCTCTGCAATGTCTCAGATACAGGCTCCTGGGAAGCAGCAGACTTCCCAGGCTAAGGAGTTAGGATGGCAGATTGCCCCCTCCATCCCCCTCAGGATGGAGTCTCCCATGACAAACACTTTGTGTTTTGTCTTAGGGACAGTGGGGTGGGGGGTGGTAGCTGCAACTGAGCCTGTGTTGCCTACTGGAACTGGCAACTTAGCAGGCTCTGCTGGGGCTGCAAGAGGTTTTGTACCTGTTGCAAAGCTCCAGTGTGTGTATGTGTGGGGGGAATCTTGGGGCTCTTGACCACCTTGGTCCAACCCCCTGGTTGGACAGCATGGGAGGTCCCCGAGTCCCCCCTTGTCCTGGAAGGTGACCTTGGTCTACCCTCTGTCTGCAGGGGATGAAGGGCCTGGCAGAAGGAGTCAATCTCCCACTTATCATCCTTGATGGTGCGCAGTCTCTGGATTGTGGCCTAAAGCTCCTCCAGCTGGCACGCCAGAAACCCCAAAAGGGAGCAGACCTCACAAGGGGAGGTGGCCATGCTCCCAGTTCCCAGAGCCTGAAAAAGTGTCAGGCAGTCCCCACAGCCAAGAGCCAGGTCTTACAGCTTGGAAATTCTTCCTGAGATTTGATCTCAATTTGGTCTGTTGAATCAAGCAATCTGCCCTCTGAGACAAGAGAGAAGAGTGTTTCTCCATCTTCTTTATGGCAGCCTCCCAAATATTTGAAAATGCTATCACATCTTTCCTTATTTTTCTTTCATCTAACCTAAACATACCAGGTTTTTACAGTCATTCCTTGTATACCTGGCTTTCTAGCCTCTATCATCTTCATTGCTTGCGGTCTAATTTTTCTTTCTGTACTCATGTAATGATGATTTCATCTGAAACACATTTCCTAGTTTACCTATGGGAATGTCATGTGAGACAGTGTCCAAACCCTAATACAGTCAAGAGATATCACACCTCCCTTAATCCACTAAACCAGTTTCACTTGTTTTGTTCTTGATAAATCCATGTTAGTTGAATTTAACATCATCTTCTAGATGCTTATAAATTGACACTTTAATAATCAGTCTCAGCATATTTCTGGGCATGAAAGTTAGGCTGATTGGATTAGTAATTCACTGGGTCCTCCTTTTCCCTTTCTTTAAAGACCAATACAATATGTGGCTTCTCCAGCATTCTGGGATCTCTCACTTTCACCATGGTTATGTCTACATGAGATGCTGACCATGCATTGTGTGGCGGGAAGCATGATGTGACGCTACTGCACAGTAGTCATGAGCTACTGTGCAATCAGCAGCACAAAAGAAGCTGTTTGTTGGCATTACTGTGCAGTAACTCTGGTTGCTGTACTAAATGACTGCCCAGTAATGACTTTGCAGTCAGCATCTTGTGTAGACACAGCTCATGAGTTCTTGAATTTAACCACTAAAGATTCCAAGTTTTTTTTCCTTGTTCATCTATGCTGAATTTTTTCAGGTCCTTTAATACATCTAGCTTTTCTAAATATCTTTTTATTTTCTAAGCTGTTAATCTTTTCCCTTGTTAGATTTAATTCCTTTAAATATTTGGTTGAGATTGTAGTGAAGACCAAAACAAAGGGAACACTGATTACTTAACCTTATCGGTATGATCTATTGTTTGTTATCCTTCATAGATTTCATAGACATTAGGGCTGGAAGGGACCTCGGAAGATCATCAAGTCCAGCCCCCCGCCCAAAGGGCAGGAAGTCAGCTGGGGTCATAGGATCCCAGCAAGATAAGCATCCAATTTGCTCTTGAAGGTGTTCAACATAGGTGCTTGAACCACCTCTGATGGCAGGCTGTTCCAGAACTTGGGGGCTTGGACAGTAAATAAATTCTTCCTTATGTCCAACCTGAAACGATCTTGTAGTAGTTTATGACCATTCAACCTCATCATCCCTTGGGGCGCTCTGGTGAACAAATGTTCCCCCAGATCCTGGTGGTCACCCCTGATAAACTTA
Organism: Crocodylus siamensis; assembly: GCF_052110815.1. Taxonomy (NCBI): domain Eukaryota; kingdom Metazoa; phylum Chordata; order Crocodylia; family Crocodylidae; genus Crocodylus; species Crocodylus siamensis. The sequence goes on along the minus strand of NC_143396.1, from coordinate 151,039,344 downwards.
TAGGTGGCCATCAGATCACCCTGAACCTATATTTTTCCAGGCTAAAGAGCCCCATGGCTCTCAGCCTGTCATCGTAAAGTCTGCTTTCCTGACCTCTGATCATGTGTGTGGCTTTTCTCTGGACTCTCTCAAGCTTCTCCACATCCTTTTTTGAATTGTGGAGCCCATAACTAGACTCAGTACTCTAGCTATGGCCTCACCAAAGCCGAGTACAGGGGGAGAAGGACATCCTGGGATTTGCTTGAGAAGCATCTGTGGATGCAAGCCAGCGTTTTGTCACTTTACTAGCCGCAGCATCACATTGCAGGCTTATGTTCATCTTGTGGTCAATGATGACCCCCAAGTCTCTTTCTTCCATAGTGCTAGCCAGCATAGCACTGCCAAGCCTATAAGGATGCTGCAGATTTTTCTTCCCAAGGTGGAGAACCTTGCATTTTTCGGTGTTAAACACCATCAGGTTCTCATCCGCCCATTTGCTGAGCCTGTCCAGGTTAGCCGGGATCACCCGCCTGTCTTCTGGCGTGGATGTTTTGCCCCAAAGTTTGGTGTCATCAGCGAACTTGGCCAGTCCAATCCTCACTCCAATGTCCACATCATTAATGAAGATGTTGAACAATATGGGTCCAAGGACAGAGCCTTGAGGGACCCCACTGGTCACAGGACACCATGAGTGACTTCCATCAATTACTACCCTCTGGGTCCGACCGCAGAGCCAATTTCCCAGCCAGTGGATCATGATGGACCCAATGCCACAAATGGCCAGTTTCACCAAGGGGTGATCATGGGATACCAGATTGAAGGCTTTTTTGAAGTCAACATATATGACATCAATCTCTTCTCCCTTGTCCAGGTGTTAGGTCACCTGGTCATAGAAGGAAATGAGATTGGTCAAGCAAGACCTACCTACAACAAACCGATGCTGGCTATCCCTTAGATGTTGGTGTCAGCCAGTCCATTAAGGATGGCCTCTTTAATAAACTTTTCTAAGATCTTCCCCGGGATAGGAGTCAGCCTGATGGGCCAATAGTTATCTGGATCCACTTTCCTCCCTTTCTTGAAGATAGGCACCACACTGGCCTTCTTCCAGTCTCTGGGGTCTACACCAGACTGCCAGGAGTTTTCAAAGATCCATGCCAGGGGCTGGGCTATGATACTCACCAGCTCCTTGATTACCCTGGGGTGTAGATTGTCAGGGCTGGCTGACTTGAAGGTATCCAGCTTCTCAAGGTGTTCCCTCATGACGTCAGCATTAATGGAGGACAGGGGATCTCCTTCACCCAGACCTCCTCGTCCCATAGCGGGCATGGGCGTCCCATGGGACTGATGAAAGACCGATGCAAAGTACCTATTTAATCTGTTGGCTTTTTCCTGGGCATCAGTTGTCGGTTACCCCCTCTGGTTCAGCAGGGGTCCAATGTTGCCCTTGCTTTTCCTCTGGCTCCCCACATATCTGAAAAAGGACTTTTTATTGTCCTTGATGTTCAAAGCTAGTTGGAGTTCAGTTGCACCCTTGGCTTTCCTAGTTTGCTCCCTGCAGGACCAGATCAGTGCAGAATAATCCTCCTTGGAGGTGAATCCCATCCTCCATCCTTTGTAGGCCTTTCTTTTTAGTCTCAGGAAGTCTGCTAGGTCCCTGGAGAGCCACGGGGTCTGCTGTGCCCTCTTGCTGCCTTTCCTTTGAGATGAAATAGACTTAGCTTGTGCATTGAGGATCGCTCCCTTGAGGGAGCACTCTTCTTGAACTCCCCTCTCCCTGGGGTCATGCTCCCTTAGGGCCTGACTGATAAGCCTCCTGAGCTTGTCAGAGTCAGCCTTCCTGAAGTCAAGGACTTCCATGTTGCTGACTGACTTGCCAGCTTGACGGCGGATGGTGAAGGTGATCAGCTCGTGGTCGCTGTCACCCAGTTTCCCATCAATCACTAGGTCGCCGATTAGGTCATCCCCAGTAGCCAGTACCAGGTCGAGCAGCGCTTTGCCTCTCGTTGGCCCACAGAGACTTCTTGAGTCAGGTAGAGGTTATCCACACATGAGAGGAAGCTTTGCAACCACTCGAATTTTGCTGAGTGATCCTCCCATGAGATGTCTGGGTAATTGAAGTCACCAATGACAACCATGGTCCTGTAGCATGTGGCCTCAGCCAGTTCCAAGTTGAATTCCTGGTCAAGCTCAGGACTTTGGGTGGGAGGTCTGTAGTAGAATCCCACCATTGTGTCCCCTGTGCTATGTTCCCCATGGATTTTAACCCAGAGCGTCTCCAGTCATCCACCCTGGTCCCCAAGATCAGCTTGCAGGGACATGTATCTTTCCTTAGCATAGACAGGTACGCCCCCACCCCTTTTATCTAGACGACCCCTCCTGTACAGGGTATAACCATCTATACCCAAGGTCCAGTCATGGGTGGAGTCCCACCAGGCCTCGGTTGTCCCTACAATGTCATAATTATTTGCAATGAGCAGGAGGATGAGCTTCTTCTGCTTATTCCCTAAGCTGCTGGCATTTGTGTACAGGCAGGCAAGTGTCCCTTTGGGGGCTCTTGCCTTGCCCACAGATTGTGCCAGGGCTGGGGCAGGGGTGGGGTCCCTTAAGTGCCTTGGTCTGCTGGCTTTGCAAGGGTTGCTCAGCAGGCCAGCAGTGGCGGTAGTCTCCCCATCTCCTAATGGGCTTAGTTTAAAGCCTGGTGGAGCAGGTCAGCCAGTCTGGCTGAGAAGAGCCTCCTTGCCAGAAGAGAGAGGTGGAGGCCATCTCTTCCCAGCAGCTCGCTGCCTCTCTCACCAAAGAGTGGACTGTGGTCATGGAAGCCAAAGCCTTCTGATGACACCAGCGCTGGAGTCTTTGGTTGACTACGTGGATCCTCCTCTCCCTCCTCAGCCCATAGACCGAGACTGGGAGGATCAATGAGAACACCACCTGTGCCCCCAGAGCCTTTAGCCCCACTCCCAAATCCCTGTAGCACCTCATGACCCAGCTGGGAGTGCTCTGAGCTGTGTCATTGGTGCCCACATGAATAAGGAGCATAGGATAGTGGTCTGTGGGCTGGAGGAGCTTAGGGATCTTCTCCGCAATGTCCCGGATGCAGGCCTCCGGGAAGCAACAGACTTCCTGGGCTAAGGGGTTGGAGCAGCAGATTGCCCCCTCAGTCCCCCTCAGGATGGAGTCTCCCACACTAAACACCTTACGTTTTGTCTTGGGGAGAGTGGGGACAGTTATGTAAAATAATAGATTATTTTTCACCTGGAATTCTTGGCAACATGAACTTATACTGGGGCCCCTATCCTTTACTGAACCCAGGGAACAACCAGCTGGCTCCAGGGCCTTGGAGAATCAATAGGAGTGGAGAGTAAGTGGACCAAGGCTAGAAGGCCGAAGCCCAGACAAAGGTTTAAGGCCTGAAAGGCCAAATGCAGATGCCTTGCTCCAAAATCTGAGTTTAAAGGTTTAGTGTGCTATTCAAATAAGGATGAAGGGTTGTGCAGTATCTGGATTTTTACTTGGCTGTCATGATGCCTCTCTATAGAGCTGGAATCTCTTCATTCCTTCTGCACTGTTATCCCAAAAAGATCAGTTCATAAGGGGCAGGGTGAAAGAGAGGCTACATGCTCTAAATTGGGCATGTGGAAGAATACTGACTTCAGGGAGACAGGTTCCAGTAAAGAGTCCTTCCATTTTCCTTGTGGCAAAAGAGAAGGAGAGAAGGCAAACAAAAAACCTAGTGCTTGTGAAACCTAATGTAGGGTACAGAGGAGGGAAGAATAAGTGAATTTACAGTTTATGCATTTGGGCTGCTCCAGGATGGGCGGTTAAAGGAGTATACTTCTTAGGTTATGTAGTTTAGAAATGTATGTAAAGAGCACAAAAGAGTAGAAGCCTTTATTCAGTCCTACAGACTGGACCAGCATGATGAAGCACTGTGGGGAAAGAGGTGTGTTTCAAATTGTGCTAACATTGCACATGAACTCCCAGTGGATGAATCTATACTATGAAAATAGTGTTTTATTCTAAGTTAAAATAGCAGTGAACAGGCACATCTACATGAGCAATTAATGCAAAATAATAAACTCTGGCGTTTATTGCTCTGGGGTGTGCCATTTGAATGTGTGTCCAGGAGCAATAAACTCTGGGACAATTAACTCTGTGGATTTTATTGCTATGGCATTCAGCTCCTGCACTGAAGCACCCTTATGCCCCACAGAGTCAGGGCATCACAGAGTTTTTTACTCCACAGCATGAGAGTACTTGTATTTATAAGATATATAATAAATTAAGGAAAGATGGAAGGATTTTGCTCTAAATGTGGTAGATGAGGGTAAAAATGATCACAGTGAGACTAAAATTATGGGTAAACCTCTAGAGCTGACCAGGAATTTGCCATCATCCCCTCCCCCACCCAAACAAAATAGTACAAATTCTGAATGAGTGACGTTTTGGTTAAATTTTCTATTGAAAGATTTTGATTTTTTTTCCAATTTAAAAATAAAAAATAAATTACTAGGAAAATATCAATAAAAAGAGTTGACATAGATACAGTCCAACCTGATCTGTAGAGAAATGGAGACATGAGGATATCAAAATATAACTGTCATGAAACAACGTAGCAACTCAGGGATGCAGTTTAGTGTTAGACTGAACAGCTGAGTTTCCCAATAAAATGTTGCTATTTCAACTTTTTAATTCCTTTTGGCATGCAAACTGATTTTACGGAATTGGAATTCTGTACAAGGCAGAAATTTTAGTTTCCAACCAGCTTCACATTACCCACTTCCATTGGGCAAGAGTGGCCTTGACTTCACACCACAACTTATGAAATAGCTTACCAAGTCTCAGTTTTTTGTTTAGAAGTAAATGTCTATGACAAGCACACAGATCTATAACTTTGTCACACTTTCATCTTCCATACTGAAGTTTTCCAAGCTGTTCCAAAAGTTGAAATTTGTTTTGACAACTGAATCATCTTCACACTTTAAATGCTTTAAAAAATACCCAAAGAGCAAATCACCCTTTGAAGAGAGGCCAGTGTTGAAGAACTTCAGCCTAGAAGGTGAAAGTCTGAAGCACAGAAAGAGGGACTTCGGGAGTGGAAAAAACTTAGGGTACCTTGATATATAGCCTTACCTCAGCCTCTGGTGTTCAGATTTAATTAGGAGCAATACAGGAACAAGAAGGATTTTCAAAGGCTTAATTTCTACAGAATTAAGCCAGTGCACCTCTCCTTGGATACAAAGTGAGAACCTCTAGCTTGTCCTTGAACAGATAACAGCAACAGGAAAAATTCCAAAAGGAGTACATAGTAAGCTACAATGATGCACCATTGGATAATGCCTGAGCCCAGAACACTTAACAGAAACATTTCTGCACTTCTTAAGTGTTAACTCCAGGGAACTAAAATACCATAAAACACCTTTGTCACTCCCAAAGGTAGTGCAGAACATTCGGCTGTATATGCAGGTCTTGCACTGTAGATTTTTACAGTAGTGATCCAGCATATCCTAAATATACTGCTTTCAAGAAAGTGGTTATAAAAGCAAAATATTTTTGAGACCGCCTTCTTGGGCCTAGCTCTGACATATATTCAGTGTTCAGACACCAGCTCCATTTCAACAGATCTTTCCTTGAGTTGTTAAGGGGTATTTTGCTAGGGAAGGGAGACTGGGAGAGATGCTAAGGTGTGGAATTCATTTTTTCTTTGATATTCATCTCAATGAGATTCTCAAGGAAACCTAAGGAATTTAGATTCTCAGTTCTCATTAAAGCTAATGACAACAAAGTTTAATCATTAGCAGCTTGCAATGGTCAAGATTCACACAAGATCTAGAAATAACACAGACTCATATTTAAATAATCAACTTCCTGAGCTCTTTTTTATTCCCCATAGAGACCAGCTGATTTGTACATTATCCTTAAAACCAAAACATGATGTCCTTGTAAGGGGATTCTTGATCTTTCTGAATTTGCTCTTTTACTTGAGTGAAAATCATAAAAGTTTATGTGCCTTAAATGTGACTGATTTTGATCTCAGTGTTTAAAAGCAAGAGCACTCACATCAATGGAGAAGCATTAGCAATAAAATAATTATAAGAAAAATAAGAATCAGGCCTTGTACCTCTAGCTTAAACATACAGTTGTCAGTAACTGTTCCTGGTTAACATGACATATGAATCAGGAATAATTTCAAATGCATGTTCTCAACTGAAAAAGTCAAACCACCTCCCCAAATTTCCCTTTTTATGTATGCTTCTGTTAATTCATCTTTACAGTCTGCAATAGACTTCCAATATAGGTGGCAAGGAATTCCTCAGGAAGCATAATAAGTAATTCATTTCTTTGACTTTGGGATGCTATAACCTTTTTGCTAGACCAGATACTCCAAGATGAATTTAGCTAGTAGCCTCACAAAGGTTCTTCATGTTGGAGCAGGTAAGATCAATTTGTATCTTATAGACTAAGTAAAGCAGATATGTGTAGCATCAGCTTTTGTAAGCAGTAAACTTATTTCATTAAATGCTGTGAAGGAGCTGCAGAAAGCAAAGCTTCTAAATAGAAAACAGTGATTAGCGTACAAAGGGTAAGGAAGATGGAAGGGAAAAGGAGAGGACACTGCTGATAAAGGTAAGGTGGGTAGGAAAGAGATTTAAAAAAAAAAAATCAAAGCAGTTAACCCATTGAGGGATACTGAAATTATGCAAGATACAGGAAGTGATAGTGCCTCTACTCGGCACCAGGTAGGCCCCATCTAGAGTATTGTGTGCAGTTTTGGGATCCACATTTTAAAAATTATGTGAAAAAGTTAGAGAGGACCCAGAGGTGGTCAAAGCTGAAAAAGGGCTTGGAAGCAACACATATGAGGAAAGGCTGAAGGAGCAGGCATATTCAACCTCCACTTGAGAGGATATGGCGGCAGTCTTCAAATACTTGAAGGGCTGCAATAAAGAAGAGGGAAAGCACCTTTTCTTTCTTGCTACAGTGAGTAATATGTTGACCAATGGCTCAAAGTTGCAGCAAAGTAAGTTTAGATTAGATATCAGGAAAAAAAATTCTTCACTTAGAACAGCAAGACAGTAGAATAAACTGCATAGGGCAGTTGTGGACTGTCTGTCACTGGAAGTGTTCAAGAAAAGGTTGGACAGCCACTGGTCAGGTATGGTATAGGTGTAGCTATGTTCTACTGTGGGTATTTCCCATGCTTCTGGGCTTTGCTAGTTGACCCCTCCTTCCCTTTTTGATACATGTCACAGTTCTTTTAAGCTTCCTCAGAGACATTGGGTGTAGGCTGCATATGCTGCAGATTTTGACTGGGGTATGCCAGTGCTTCTGCTGAGACATAAAAGCCACAGGTTCTGGGCTAGAGGCCCTGCCCAGAACTCAGGGTCAGACTGATTGTCATATTTGGGGTCAGGGATTAATTTTACCCCATGGTCAGATTGGTATGGACTGTGTGCATCTTGATTGTAGAGAAATAGGGCTAACATTCCCTCTACCCTTCTCCCCCTTCCCCACCCTGCTTCAAGGCTGCTGGGCTCCCAGTCTTTTTTTTGTTTGCTGGTAAGCTTTATTTGTTTGTTTTTTGCAGTGAGCCTGCTATGTTTCGTGGATCCTGCCTGATTTCGCATTTTCCATGAAAATTATGCAATCACAAAATTGCCACTCTAGTGGCAGAATAGGCTCCAGCTCTGGGCCTCTGCCAGCCTGGACAAGCCCCATGTCACTGTCTCCAAGGCTTTATGGGTGTCTGGAAACTCCCTGTGAGATAAGGGACCCAGCAGGAATGACACAGGACCAATCTGGGCATCCCATGGGGAGCTGCCAAGTAGCCACAGAACTGCTTTGAGGCACCACAAACCTCACGCTCCCACTTGTCTGGACACTCCCCTACAAGGTGCTTAGCACTTGTTAACAGACTTTGCCATGTAGATGCTTGCATTTTAAAATGCCCTTAATATGGTAAAGTGTAATGTGGCAAATGTAAAGTGTAGCTTCACCCTTAGACCCTTGCCATGAGACCTTGCCTCTGTGTACTGTTTAGCTTTAGTAAATATACCTGTTAGGACTTTTCTATGCCTGGATGGTTTCTTTATATATAAAGATCAAAAAAATAGAATATATGAATACTTAATTCCAAATGACTGTGGTAGAAACTGCACCAATATGTTTGAGAGTCTACAAGAGGAAAACTGTAATGGCAGTCAGGGTAGGTTAACCCATGTGATGAGACTGGGTTCAGAAACTAGAGCTGAGAGGGCAGAACTGGAGTCAGAAGCTGAGGTCTGGAACCTAAGTTAGGGGTGCAGGACCAAAGCTAGAAGTTAAGGTCAGAAACTGAAGTCTGGATTGGATAAGGAGTTCCCAATAAATTCACAGAAAGGCAATCAGTTGCCCAGACAGTTTGTTGCCATCTGCGCTGGGCTTATAAAGAGCCTGTGCAGGAAGAGCCCTCTTTCTGTAGCCTTGAGGGCTGAAACAGTCTCTTCTAGCTGGGGCCTGGAGCTAACTCTTCCCCACTTGCACTTAGGTTCATTACAAAGCATACTGCAAAAATAGAGAGAAAATTAACACACAAAATCCATCAGAAAAAAAGGATGGAGCATTCAGTCTCTCAAATCTTTCCTTAGGGAGCAAACTCCTACAATAATAAATGATCACTTATTCATTCTTTGTTCAACACATAGATGGAAATTGATTTGTCTCAAAAGCATCCCTAGTAGGTGGGTATTGATCCTGCACTTCTTTTTAGTCGACTGCCCTACAACCCCAAAGCACAAAAAGAGATCAACATAGACCCACAAAAAAGTACAGATTCCACTGAAAAGTTTGGAATAAAGATCTTAAAAGGTCATAACTGGACCTTTTTATGGTAAGAGACTAAATGATATATAAATAAGTGCACATTTTCCATATCAAGCATGACAAAGCAAATAACAAGCCTCTCATGTGCATTACAGAAAATCCAAAGGCTAAAGCAAATTTTGATGCCATTACATTCTGACATTTGTTTTTCAATTTAGCAAGAAAAATCATTTCTTATTGTAGGCATTCTTTTTTACACAAAATCATTTGATGAAGCCAAAGTCCTTTGCTTTTTATTGAATGTGTCTTATGATAGTTTCAGTTTTTGGGTCTTAGTTGACAGATCTCTTCAGCAGATAGTTAGCTGACTTAAGGAGAGCTTGGTAGTTGCACTCCCCACCCAAAGCTGCAAGCCACACAAAATGCAAAAAGTATGTCTATCAAATGTTCCAGGCTCTTCAAAGGAACAATTAGCCTTCTGTTTGTAAGAACTGTGGTATGCACAGGGGCATGGGGCAGGGAAAAAAAACTAAGGGTTAGTTATCTAAAACATAGGTGTAGTCCAGATTAGCTCCCCCGGGAGCTAGGGTCCAGAGGAGTCTGGTGTGGGAATTGGATTCAGAATCCATAGCCACAGTCAGGGCAAGCTGGGGTCAAAAGCCAAAGGTGGAGACAAGGTATAGGTTAAATGGGATCATAAATTAAAAGCCTGAGCCAAAGGTTAAACCAAAATCACAAGCAGGAAAGTGAAATCAAGGAATGCCAAGGGATTTATCAAAAGAAGTTGAAGTCAAGAACCAGACATCAAAACTATAAGACCAGTAAGAAAACACACAAATAATCAGAAGACTGAACTTCTGTCTTCACCCAGACAAAGAGACTGTAGGCTGGTCTGGCTTTTAGGCTAGGGATAGACATTACACATAAACTGGTTTAAGTGATCAGAAACTGGTTTAAACCTGTAGCAGAAGAGATGTTTAGTGCACATAAGCCAGTTTGAAAATAGATAAAACTGGTTTGAGATAAACCCGGTTGAATGTAGTATCAGACTTAATTGATTTGACTCAAAAATGGTTTATACAATGTCTGTCCCAGACCCCTTCCTGGTATAAGCTAAACCAGACTCCCCCAGCATCCTGGCAGGGCTGGCCCACAATTTTTCTGGAGCCCCCTGACACGAAGAAACTGGTGGTGGCAGGGGGTGGGGTGGGAAGTGACGAGTGGCTGAAGAAGCCACCAGCGTGGTGGGTGGGAAGTGACTAGATGTGAAGTCAGTGGTGGCAACATGGAGTGGTGGAGTGTTCAAGGCTGCAGGGAGCCCCTTGGCTGTGGGGCCGCAGATTCCGCAGGATAGGATGGGCTGGCCCTGCATCCTGGCATGCTCTCTGGGCTGGGCAGGGCTCTCTGCTCCACAGCAGAGCTGGTCCCTCCCCTCTGCTCCCTGACTGCAGCTCTGGAAGTCTCTGCAGGCATCTGCCTGGCTTTCCATCTCTCCCTCCTCTCCCCTCTCCGCTAAGCAGGCATTCCCTCTGTTTTTGCAGACATCTCTCAGCCTTAGCTAGCAGACCACATGCTGGTTACCTCCAAGTTGTGGAACATGGGGCAAAGGCAGAATCAACAGATAGCTGGTGATGTCCTTCTGTTGTTTTCTTAGTGGGGTAATAAACACTGAATTAGGAGTGATAAACATTCCCTGATGGGCTGCTCAGGGAGGTGGGGGGTGCCCCTCCCTAATCATAGCATCCTGCCGGGGCCTAGCCATGTCCCCTTCAGCTCAGCTCTGTGGAAGGGAAGGGAGGGTTGCTCTAGCACCCCCAAGCTTCTAGCCTGAGCCACTGCAGGCACATGCCTGAACTTCCTCAATCCAGAGAGAATGTTTGTCCAGTTACAAACTGGTTCAGCCTAGCCAGGTTAGATTTAACCTAACACGCAAAGATTTAATAAATTCATGCTCAGGCTTTTTGAATATCTGTCCCTAGCCTTAAGGGTTGGAGCAGGTGGGGCTGCTGTCTGTGGCTTCAAGGGACTGGCTGCTCTGATTGTCTCACTTAGCCAAGCTGTGACCAGGGCACAGCTGTAGGGCTGCTGCAGGTTGTGCTTGCTCTGGGAATGACTAACCCTGATCTCTTCATTAAGACCAGCCTGGTCCAGAGTTCTGGCCGGTCTCATTACAAATCGGGATGGAATTTCCATAAAAGGTCTCTAGAGCAATAGTAGCATTTTCTTGGTGAAAGGTAAGGACTGAGGGAGTACTGAAAATCTGAGTCTCAACTACAGTGTAACTCTCCCAACCAAATGTAAATAAAGTAACCAGCATGTATTCTGGGTTTTGCAGATAAACAGCACATTTGCAAACTACCAAACATGGTGGTAAAATCTGGTGTTGGTAGTCATCCAGTAGCCATTATCTGATGTCACAAAAGCAGGTGAAGAAGCCCCGTATAACAGCACAGCTCACTTCCATTAACAAACCATAGGATCATCGCTCTCACTTCTCAGGGGTCTTACAGCTTTCCTTCACTTAAAGGTGTGTCCCTTACATTTACTGTGACTTTCCTGCTCAGCTTTTCATCCATTTGCATCCCCTCCTTGTCTCTCTCATAAAGCTTATGGAAGAAAGTTGTCTAATCCATTTCCTTCTGACCACAACTCAAAAATCTAGGTAAGGTTCCCTTGTAGAGTTTAGAACTAAATAAAAGCAACAGTGATAATAACACATCTGCGTAGCACATCTGTGACTCAAAAGAATCTCAAAGTCCTTTACCTAATCATAACCCTAATTCTTCAATCAGTGCAACACAAGTCCCTGGAGTGTCATTAATAGGAAAGAGTATTTTACCCACTGAATGCCACGTCATTGATAGTTTCATATTTATTTGAAACAGCCCTTTGTTATAAAGTAGGAAACAGTGGGTCTGTTAATGGTAAAAAATGCTTGGTGAGGAGACATAATACCCTTAGAAATATACTTAACTGCAGCATCTTGGCCTTGTTCCCTTCCTTTACCTGTGCATGGTTAGGGGACATCTTGCTACACCAATTGTAGACACAAGAGGGAGCTCCCCTTATAGCAGTGGGTATGTAAATATTCAGCAACAGCAATAGAAAACATATTTATAGGTAGCAGCTGCCCCGGATCTTAAAGAGACTAAGTAAGCTTTGGTATTTTTGGATAGAGTTACAAAAGAGCAGGTTCTCCCTGCCTGTCAGACCTAATGTGCAATCACACCATGACACACACAAATAAATGGCCAAAAAATCTGGGAGCAATGGGATAATGACCCTCATCCCTTTTGATAGGTCTTGATCGCCCAGTAATCAAGCTTTTTTTTCTTCTGCTACACCCAGCAATTTCTCCCCCTTCCAAGTTCACAGTTCTACCCACTGTTCTTAAAGCTCCTTTGTGCTTCCTTCCCTCCTCAGACCTGAAGAACGCTTTCAATTTGAAAGCTTATCTGACTTTATCCCAATTATACAGTCAGTCCATTAAAAGATATCAGCCCAAAAATCCTTGCCTCTTGCATAATTCCTGAACCAGCACAACTACAACATTACTCTGACATCACTATTTCAAGACTTTGAAAGAGGCCAGGGAAATCTTTAAACAAGTGAAAGGCACAATTCTTTTTTTTGGGTGTGGTACAGATGTTAGCTCAGTTAAAAACACATTTACACAAGTTCTTTCCTGTCTCTTAGTTCTCTGAAGTTAATGAAAATGTGTTTCTTTCTGCTGTTTTCTGGATCTGTCTTCTCAACAGAACCTCACTTTGGACAACTGAACTTATTGTTACCCTTGTACATTTATCGTTTTCTCTTTAAAGGATTGAATTGTAGACTATCCCTTGAGAACTTCAGGAAAATAAAATCAGTTAATCCCTTCCCTTCAGGGGAATGAGATCAGTCCATTACATTCAAGGGAAAGAAAATAATTTAATTTGCTTCAGTTCACATATCTACTTCAGATATAGAAATACCCAATGAGAAGAGGCAGAGGCCCTGGGAGTTCACTGTCTTGTTCACCTGTGTGACAAATCAGAATGATACAGTTTTTCTCTAAATCTGCACAGGTGTAAACCACTAGTAGTAGGGGCAAGGAAGTAGAAAATCAGGAAATCATAGAAAACTAGTTGGGAAGGGGCCTCTGGAGGTCATCTAAACCAACTCCCTGTTCAAAGCAGGACCACCCCCAACTATATTATCCCAGTCAAGGCTTTGTCTACCCAGGTCTTAAAAATGTCTAAGGATGGAGATTCCACAACCTCTCTGGGTAACCTGTTCCAGTGCTTTACCACCTTCCTGGAGAGAAAGTTTTCCCTAATATCTAACCTACACTTCCCTTGCTGCAACTTGAGACCATTGCTTCTTGTTTTGTTATCTACCACCACTGAGAATGGTCTAACTCCATCCTTTTTGGAACCAGTCTTTAGGTAGTTGAAGCCTACTATTAAATCCCGCCTCAGTCTTGTCTTGTCTTGTCTTGTCTTCTCTTCTCTTCTCTTCTCTAGGCTAAATAAGGCCAGTTCCCTCAACTTCCTGTCATAAGTCATGTGCCCGAGCCCCCTAACCATTTTTGTTCCCTTCTGCTGGATTCTGTCCAATTCATCCACATCCTTTCTGTAGTGGGGGCTCAAAACTGGACACAGGACTCCAGATGTGGCCTCACAAGTACTGAATAGATGGGGGTAATCCCTACCCTCAATCTGCTGGTAACACTACTATATCTGAAGGCTCAGTATGCTGTTAGCCTTCTTTGTAACCGGGGCACACTGTTGGCTCATATTCAGCTTACTGTGTGCTATAACCCTCAGGTGCTTTTTTGCAGAGCTGCTTCTTAGCCAGTTGGTCCCCAGGCTATACTGGTGCATGGGACTCTTTTGTCCTAAATGCAGGGCTTTGCACTTGTACTTATTGAACTTCATGGCCTGATTCAGATGTGCAGGCACATATGGTTTGTGGCACTGCAAACATTTTGCGTTTGCACAGATTGCATGCATTGCACGTTAAACCATGCACAGCAACTTTGGTGTGTACCACAACAAACATAGAGATGGTGGAGCAGGCAGCTGACGGTTGCCTTTTTCCCCGTCTCTGTGTGCTGCAGAGCCCGCACACTGAGGCACCCTGCACCCCAGCCAGCAGCTCCCTGGCTGGCTGGGGCACAGGGTCTCAAGATAGGGGCTCCAAGTGACTCAGTGGGGGGGCTCTGCAACAGAGCCCTTGCACTGAGGCACATGGAGATGTGGGAGCAGCCAGCCCAGGAGTGCCTGCTCCCTTGTCTCAAGGCATGCTGCACCCCAGCCAGCTGGGGAGTAGTTGGCTGGGGTGCAGGGTGCCTCAGAGTGGGGGCTCCCCAGAATGAGGAGACTAGGGAGCAGTCAGGGGAGATGTTCAAGATCAAGTGAAGTTTGTGGTGGAAAATGCCACCTGGTTCATGGAGCTTATAATGTGGTTTGAAGGCCAGCAGGCTGTGATTTACCATGCACACAACAAGATGATGTATTTGGTAATTGGGTTGAAGACATGGCATCACAATAACTGTCACATGTCAATGTGAAACCCAGTGGAGAAGTGACCTGTTCCAGGCAAAAGCTGTGAAGCTGAACCTGTACTACAGGCATGACCTGTCACTGCCACCACAGTTCAGACAACCCACTGCCTTCTTCCTTAGTGCTGGTCATATTTTGGACCCCAACCAGATGCCTATTCGGAGTTGTGACTCTCAGATACTGAAATTACCCCCTGGATGGAAGAAAGACCATGAGAAGGAATTTGCTGCTTACGTGAACTTTGTTAGAGTGCCAGATGCATGTGCCTGTGTTTTGGGACCCTGTTTGTCACATCTGTATGCCCTGGCAAAACACTGCCTCAGCATTCAAAAAAACTTAGTGCTATCTCAGCGTACAGACAAGTGTTCACCCCACAAAGAGAGACTGTAAGCCAGCCACTGTGAATGGATGCTGCATGTTAGTGTTTAATGGCTAGCATGAATTGCCAGTCTCAAGGTTAGCACTGAATAAACTCCTTTTCACAACATAATTTAATAAAGTTTAGTCATGGCATTGGTTACAATTAATGTTGTGCATAGCTTTAATTTCATAAGACATTTCAGTTTAGAGTTTAAGTAAATGCTTAGACTGCTTAATAATGCATTGATTAATGGCTTCTGTGGTCTTAATTAGGGTAATTAAGCTGCAGTTTGGGCCCATATACCAATCTGCAGGGAGGGGTAGGACAACCAACTAGACGTATGGGGGGGGGGCACCACAATAAGTTCATGAAAATGGTGGCTGGCTCTGAGATCTGCCTGTAAAAATCAGCTACCTGCCTCTTCAATTTGGGTGTATTCCTAAGTATAACCTATTTGGCTTTTGAAGGACTGAAGTCAGAGCAAATTAGCAATAAGAAATTCATAAGTATCACCAATAACATCTTGTTTTTCAGTGGATGACAGATTATGGAAAGACACGCCAAATTTAACAGCGGAAACTTTCTAGGCTACCTGGAGAAGGAGAGAGAGTTTTTTGTACTTAAGTTCTACCTTTAAAAACTCTCTGTAAGTTTCATTTTCCTCTCTGGTTTTCTTTGGCTTTAGATTGACAAAAAAAATCTCTTGGGAAATATATTTGAGCAGGGCTTCCTTCTACTATAATTATTTTGATATTTTCTAGAGACTGGAGAATATACATCACCTTAAGATGTAATGTACGTATTGGCTTTAAGTATTGAGATGAGATGATTAATTTTTTTAAGTTATATTTTGTTAAGAAAGGTTCTTATTTGAAGAAAAGAAAGTTTCAACACTTCCAGGTTTAGGATTAGGCAACAAAATAAAGAATGCAGCCTCCCAGACTGCATTTTGTTTAAGGATGAATGTGTTATTTTTATAACGTTATTGGGATCCTCAAACAAGCAGAAAAGGTCTTTCTTTTGGGAACTCACTAGGTAGAGAAGAGAGAGAAGATAAAAAAGAAAATTGATGGTATCTACAGGAGAAGATAAAGGAAACTAACAGAGACATGGGGAGTAATCCTGCAATGAAATTATGACTCAGAACATGTTACATTTGCTCTGGTTAATTTATAAATAGTAGTTCTCAGTTTCTGGTGATGAAATAGTTATAGCTTCTCTTGGTCTGGACATGGGAAGATCAGACTAGCAGAAGGGATGCAGACATAGAAAACATCCTGCTTCTTCCCTCAACTCCTGGGTTCTTCCTGACTCCTGTTCTCTCCCCACCACCCTTCACTGAAGAAGGATGTTGGCCCAGTTTTCATTTTTATATATCTTTTATTTTTGAGTTTCAGCATTTAGCATTTATAATTCAGACTTGAATGATATAATTTGTTTTACTTCTAAAAATGGAATTTAATTAAATTTATTATGCTGTATTTGTATTAAGTGTATTCTGCCAAACTAAAGGAAAACAGTAATTTAAATAGTGACTCTACTTACTTTCAGTTGTGAAATGTTATTGAAATCTTTTCCTTCTTATATTTCCTTTCCCCTTTTATGTACATTTTTGATTTTCTGGAAAATATATTGAGAAAAATATGGTTATTAGCATCTAAAAAAAAAGTGTTATAAAGACCAAAGGAAAGCCTTGAGCTTTGAGAAACATCATGAGCTTTCTCAGAGGCAAATATTTGCCTTCTATTTGCTTTTAGCTGGCCCTGAACTCAGTTTTCCAAGAAATTATAGTCCATACAACACAAGTTTTTGTACAGAAATCAACCTGAATCTAGTTTATGAAGTCTAGTGAACTGGGCCAAATTTCCAAGGTTTATATTGAAAGTTTCACAATACTCTAAAACATATTCCTGCTCAGAGGTATAGATTGTAGCTGCATTGTTTTAAGGACATAGGCAGGAAAGGTTCTCTGGGTAAATCCTGGATGGAAGAGCACAGACCAACTGCAGAAGCTTCCTCATCCTGATTAAGGGTGTTTGTATCCAAAAGCTTGCAAAGAAGAAATTTTTCCAACTATTTTAGCTGGTCTAATAAAAGATATTGGTTTTACCCAAATAATCATTCCTGCTCAGATACCTTCTAGCCGGGAGAAGGGATGGTGTCAGTGGGTGCATCTATATGTGCAATTATGGTGGATGGACAAAAACAGCAGAGCTTATTGCTCTGCAGTTCATTGGTCTTGGGTGTACTGTTTGAATGTGCTCCTTGGAGCAGAACACTCCAGAGCAATAAGCTCTGCAGTTTATTCATGAGGATCCTGTTGAACCAGGTTGGAGCAGCTCCAGCTGGCAGGGGGCTGCTGCAGAAGGACTGTCTGGGGCACAAGGGTGCTTCAGTACAGGCTTGCTGGCAGGCAACTTTCTCCTTCCCCATAGCCCCAGCCCTTACCTCCAAGATGTTCCAGGCAGAAGCTCAGCCAGCTGTTGCCTCCTCAGCTGGTAGCAGCACACTGCTGTCCTGCAGTTCAGGGACCCAACCCTTATATACTCCGGCAGGGTCCTGTTCCCCAATCAGGCATCAGTGCCTGCAGTGGTGATGCGTAGGTGGTACACGGGGATTCACATGCACCCCCTGAGAGCACTGGTGCACCCTCACAGTAGTGCTCCCCACTTAGGTGGTGGGTGCAGGGGGAAGGCAGGAGTGCTGGTGCCCCCTCTGAGAGCACTGGCTGGGAAGTGGGGGCACCAGGACAAGACTTTCTGGCACTTCTGGGCACATCCCTGTGCTTATGGGTGTGCTGCTGGCACTTCCAAGTAGCATTCTCACTCAGAGCCAACTTAGAGGGAATGCTGTTTCTGGTCGGTGTGTGTGATTGGCCCCTCTCCCTGGTTGCTGAGTGGCTGCTTTGGGGGGCGGGGGGGATAAATGCTGACTCAGGAGGCACCAGTTGTCCATGAGTGCCAGATTGGGATTACAGCCAGCTGTAGGCTTTCTGGCAGCTGGCTATGCCCCTGTAGGTAACAGGGCATCCTGTGCAGTGTTACAGTACTATCCTGCTGTGAAGTAAACTAGTTTAGTCCAGATTAATAGGGGTGCACATGTAGACACCAAGATGTTTACTGCACAGCTAATTAGTCAACTGCACAGTAAACAACTTGTGTAGACATGCCCAGTCCTGTTAAATTTCCTATAGTAAGAGAGAGAGACTGAAGACTAAGTCCTCTGATGTGTAATTCCATTTTTAAAAAACGGTATTTTTTGTCAGCATATATTTTGGCCAAAAATATGGATCCATACCTATTTTCCCATGTCTAATATGAAAACATGCATAAGACCTACTCAAGCAGAACTGTTCCATATGAAATCATCAAAACTTCCCTTGCTGCAACTTGAGACCATTGCTCCTTATTCTGTCATCTGCCACTGCTAAGAACAGCGTAGCTCCATCTTATTTTGAACCCTCCACTTCAGGTAGTTGAAGACTGTTATTAAGTCCCTTCTCAGCCTCCTCTTCTCTAGACTACATAAGCCCAGTTCCCTCAGTCTTTCCTCACATGGCATGTCCCCCAGACCCCTCACCATTTTTGTTGCCCTCCAATGGATTCTCTCCAATTTGTCCACATGCTTTCTGTAGTGGGGGGGGAAGGGAGGGGAGGGGGCAAGACTGCACACAGTACTCCAGATGTGGCCTCACCAGTGCTGAATAGAGGAAAATAATGTGCTGGCTCATATTCAGCTTAATGTCCACTGTACTCCCCACATCCTTTTCCGCAGAGCTACAGTTCAACCAGTCAGCCCCAGCCTGTACTGGTGCATGGTATTGTTCCATCCTAAATGTAGGACTTTGTACTTGTCTTCACTGAACCTCATGAGATTCCTTTTGGCCCAGTCCTCCAATTTGTCTAGGTCACTCTGAATCCTTGCCCTACCTTCCAGTGTATCTACTACTCCCCCCTAGCTTGGTGTCATCTGCAGACTTGCTGAGAGTGTACTTTATGCCATCTTCCAGGTTGTTGACAAAGACATCGAACAAAACCAGCCCCAGAATCGACTCCTGGGGCACTCCAATTGATACCAGCTGCCAGCTAGATTTTGAGCCATTGATTACTACTCTCTGAGCCCAGTGCTTCAGCCAGGTTTGTATCCGCCTTACAGTCCATTCATTCAGCACATACTTCCTTAGCTTGCCTGGGAGAATGTTGTGGGAAACCGTATCAAAAGCCTTGCTAAAATCAAGGTACACCACATCCATCAGTCTCCCTGCATCCACAAAGCCAGTCATCTTGTCATAGAAGGCAGTCAGGTTAGTCAGGCATGTCTTGACCCTGGTGAATCCATGCTGACTCTTCCTAATCACCTTCTTGTCCTCCAAGTGTTTAGAAATGGATTCCTTGAGGATCTGCTCCATGTTTTTTCCAGGGACTGAGGTGAGGTTGACTTGTCTGTAGTTCCCTGGATCCTCCTTTTTCTCTTTCTTAAATATGGGAACTATGTTTGCCCTTTTCCAATCATCTAGGACCTCTCTTGATTGCCATGTGTAGCACATGTAGATGCTCCCATTGTGTAGTTAATTTCTAAGCTGTTGAAGCAGGTCCCATAGTACTTCATGACACTTTAAGACACAACTAAGGATGCAAGTGCTGGTTGGTTCAGAAAGATCTTGCTGAGCTGGAAAAGTACACAATTTGATCAGTGATCAAAATAACCATACTACCTGCAATTGTGCTTCATCGGTCTAATTAATACAGGAAATTCCAGTAACTTCACCATTTTCAGGATAAAACCATGAAGGAGTACTGAAAAAAGAATGTTTTGTGACATGTTAAAACCAGCTAAAATTATCTCAGACAGAAGTAATCCCAAATAGACTGGTTGGAAGCAATAAAAAAAATGGAAAAAGAGACAAAAATCAGTTACAAGAAAAGCTCAAGGAGAAAATATGAAATAGAACATGAAGTGAGTTCAATATCATGCAAAGTACTGAGAACCTGGGAATTTGAACTTGATGAAAAAGTAGTATAGTTATATAGGAAAAACATGTATAGGATAACAATTCAGTTTTTTTGCTATTTATCCTCAGTAGTGTTACTATAAACTCACCCTTTTCTCTCTGTCTTCATAATTAATTCCATGAATCAAAGTCATCCTAAGTCAAGTAACACTCCCTACCCATCTTTCAGAGTGAAACATACCATGCTCAAGCTCAGTAGGCGAAGTGGGTACACAAAGATGTAATTTTAACCTCCATGTATTAGGAGCTCTGCATATTGTCCCACAGATGCCAAAAGTCTAAAACAGAATCAGCTAAACTGTATCCTGTTCTTGCAAGCAAGCTAGTGGAAGCAGGGAAACTTAAAGAAGGGTCCTAGGGATCATAGACCCACCTCTTGTAGGTATTTAGAGTGGTTTAATGAAGTTACCATAAAGGAAAAAGTATCCTAGTTAAGAAATGGTTAAAAACAGCATTTCCCAGGTTCTCCTTTACTTGGAAGTGGCCTAACGGACAGATACTGACAAACCGGTAATTGCCATTGGTTTGTATACTGGTATAAATTATACCAGGATTAGAAACTGACGTATGTGCAACTATTCTGGGGTAGTGTGCGCAATAACTGAGCCTAGTATCAAGGTGATGAAGGAGCATTTCATACATCTGCATTTAGCAAGCATTCCCTTGCACTATGCTGTGAACACAAGACACCTAACACTGGTATAGGCCACACCAGGAAAGCTTTACTCTTGATTTTTTTAGATTCGACTGAATTGAGTCAAAAAACTGTTTTTGAGGTTTGTGCCATTTGCCTACTACATTTTTTACACTAGTGTAATGTAAAAAGTAATGTAACTAGTGTAAATATTTTGCCTACCCATACAGTAAGAGATAGATTTTATTTGGATAAAAACTCAGTGTGTTTTTCCACTTTAGTCCCTCATTTAGAGCCCTGCAAAGCATGTGAACATGAATGCAATATTAAGCAGGATTCCTATTCAGCAAAGCACTTCAGCTTGTCTCCAAAATTAAGCACACATTTATGTTTCTAGCAGTCCCATTTATACCATGAAAGGAATCTGCTCACCATAAGATAATGATAAGGTTTCATACAGTATTTCAGAAAGACCCCAAACATAACTAAAATGCTCCAGTGTCAGATCTTTCTGACTAAAACTTACTGAATAGTTGGAATAAGTACAGCTAAATGAAAGCTAATGACTTGTATGCTAATGGCTGCTGGGTTCCAACAAGCTGTTAATGACATTGATTGTAATCAGGCACCAACCTTTCTCAACACCTTCAAGTCTATTTGATTTCATGGTTTATTATAAAATCAATTCATTTTTCACTGCTTAGAAATTGTATGAGTTTCTTATAAAACATGCTGTACTAGACATTTAAAAGGTAGCAGACAGCCAAGAAATTTTGTCCAGTTAAGTGCATTTTGGACATGAAACGGGGTGTGTGTAAAAATGGCATCATTTTCAAATGATTCAGCACCTCTGGAATGATGCCACATGATCAGTTGTACCAGACTCTGCCAATTTCCTATGTGTCTCCTGTTTTCCAGAGACTTCTAAGGTATTTTAACACAAAGGGTCTGCCATTGACATATCCATTATTAATATTGTGCACTCCACTTTTAAGTCTCACTCTTTTCTGTGCAATTAACAAAATGTCTTCTCTTTGTGGACTACAAAATGCGCTCACTGCATGAAGGTATTTATTTTAGAATAAATCACATTAGTCCTAAAACAAAAGTAGCCATCCATGTGGATAAAACAGTTTTCTGGAAGCTACGGTATGCCAGACAATAACAGGTAGTGGGGAAAGGCACTTGCCTGAAAGCTTGTCCAACAGCCCTTTCAGCTGTGTGGTTGGTCCAATAAAAGATACAAAACAAAAAATCCTTGCCCCTGACATTTTTGAAGCGGAATGCCTACAACACTGATCCTAGTAAGGAATCTTCAGTCTCGCACCCCCTGCCCCCTGTGGCCTTGGCATCCAAGTACAGTGCCTTCAGAAAGGCAAGAAAACACTTTAAGAAAGGCATGGAGGGAAAAGCAGCAGCCCTGAGCTTGGTGCTGGCCAGAGGTTTGCTTTCAGGGAAGCAAAAGCCACTTCTGTGAGAGAATTCTGTTTCCTTTTTCTTTGTCGCAGAATTTCCGCTTTTAAAATTGCCACTTGACTGACATTTCAGTGGCAGTTTCCAGATTAATTCCTGCAGCAGCTTGTCCTGTTAAGCTTCTGCTGGTGACTGCCCCCACCCCAAGTCCTGCTGCTACCCAGGGCCCAGAACTCCCTGGTTACACTTCTGGTAATCTGGAACTCCTAACAAAGTATTTTGTATGGATGATTATGGAAAAAAATGTACCATAATTATTTTAACTAAATATTTTGTTAAGAGATTCAGATTACCAGAAGTGTAACCAGGGAGTTCTGGGCCCTGGGTGGCAGGTTTTTCATTCAGACCTTGATTCAACAAAGCACTTGAGCATGAAGCCAATATGTGAATTCAAGATGCTTTTCCAGAAATATTTTTAGAAAATTAACTTCAGTATATTTTGCATCACTAATAATATGTAAAACAGAGGGAACTAATTAATCCTTGATCCAGCAAGAATTTAAACATATGTTTAAGATTTGTTAGAGTTGGCCATAAAAGGAAATTTCTGTTTCATGGGAAATTCTGGGTAGCTGGGACAAATTGGCAGCAACCTGGGATCTGGGGCAGAAAGCTGAAGAAGGAGCCAACCCACGTGCCAGCTCACCCAGCTGCCAGGTCACTTTGGTCACTTTCCATCAATGCACACGGGCAGTGTAGGGAGGCAGCTGTCTTACGCACTCACCAATTAGACAGCTGAAAAGGTAGTAGGCGGTTTGGCTCTTTCTGGTATTCCACAGAGTGCTTTGTTTCTATTGAACTGGGAGTTTCTGTAGAAAAAGTGTTAGAAAAATTTCTACCAGGGACTACATGAAGTAAAATTAAGCATGCACTTCTTTGCTTGCAGGATCAGAGCCTTAATACATAACTAATGCTCCAATACCACCTAAACCAGTAAAGAACAGTGACATAAAACAAATACCTGGATGATCCAATGGGCCATAGCAGTAGTAGTAAGCCAATTCAAATTTTGCTTCTATTTCATATTGATGCTCTGTCACTTGAGGAGTTCTATCTTCTAACCCTATTGGTTTAGTTACATCATAATCTGGAATTATTTGATCTTTGATAATTTGTTATTAAATGTGCTAAGAATAAAAATAACAGTTCACATTAGATGAGAATAAAGCCAGTATTAAAATGTCTGAATCCCTCTTATTAAAGTCAGAAGAAGACAATTTCAGTGGAATGAGGAATGCTTTATTTACATCTGAATAAGCCAAACCAGCAAATGTATTGAGGTACTTACTCATATCCATCATTTTTGTTTTCTTCTTCTATGATTCTAAAAATATTCATTAGGAGCAGTGTGATTGTCTATTGCACTATTCCTTTCCATGTTTTAAGACAGGAATCATTTCTACTTGTAGTTTTTTATCATTCTTATCTTTCCTTATTGACATAGGAGCTGCAATCTTGCATCAAATACATGTTCCAGTCTAACTCAGATCCCAGTACTTGACACAAGCCAGTATGAGCTGTTTCAAAAGAATGTTCAACAAATCCATGGAAGGCAGCAAGCAAATGTCTTCCAAGGAAAGTTTCTTTGTAAGCCCTATTATTCAGAAATTTGCTTATGTCCCAAGGTCCCTTCCAAGGCTCTAGGTCCCTTCCAAACTCTCCTTAAAAATAAAAAAACCAGTGCTGTCCAACTGGTGGCCCAGGGGCCACATGCAGATCAAGAGAGGTTATTAAATTTTGGCCCCAGGATTTCCACCTGGCCGTCACTTCCCCCATCCCTCCAGCTGCAGAAGTATCCAGGGTCTCCAGGCCCCACTTCCGTCCTCCAGCTTCTGCCCCAGGGTGTTGCAAGTGTGGCACAGTAGGCCTGTGCAAAGCAGCTAGTATTCACTTCAGATTTGGATTCGGCCAATTCAGGGGACAGTGATTCAATTCAGTGATTTGAATCACTGTCCAGAATCGATTCAGCAGAATCTGATTCGGAGATCTGGCTGCTGCTGAATCATCCAGGCCTATTCCCCGCCTGCTCTGCCAGCCCAGCAATGGCTGCCCCACCTGCCCCAGCTCCCAGCACTTTGAAAAAATAAGCCCTGACTCACTGAGCAGGGGGCAATCCCCACAGCTCCCCACTGCCCTGCACTGCATGGGGGGCTCTACATGAGCCCCCTGACCCCCCCACTGTCCCAGACCTCCCCCCATGGCTGCCCTGCCCACCACAGCTTCAGCCATTTAAGAAAAAGAAAGAGAAAAACCCTGGGATTCACTGTTCCTGCGAGCAGGGGGTGGCAATCCCCACTGCCCCCTGCCACATGGAGGGCTCATCCATGAGCCCCACAAAGCCCCGAGACTGCTGCAGAAGCAGTGAGTCCCGGGGTTTTTCTCATTTTTTTTTCTTAAAGGGCTGGAGCTGGGGTGGGTGGGACAGCCAATGGGGGGGTTGGGGGGCTTATGCAGAGCCCCCCATGTAGCATGGGGCAGTGGGGGGTAGTGGGAATTGCCCCCCCACATGGCAGCACTGTGTAAGCTGGGCTTTTTTTAAAGCACCAGGAGCTGGGGTGGGCAGGGCAGCCGGGGGGGAGGAAGGGGGGTGCTGGCAGGGGTCCCCTCATGGTCCCCTCCTTCTCCTCCAGCTCCCCTTCCCCCACCCCTACTTACTAGCTTTGAGTCTGGCTGCAGCCACCAGAGACTGTCCAAATCATTGTAGCTCTCTGAATATTTTTGGACCTTTTTATTAGTCCCCTGATTCAATTCAGATTCAGAGATTCAGCCACTGAATTCGGCCAAATCTCTTCTGCATCGAATCACTGCGCAAAGCTTCGCACAGCCCTATGGCAGCCCTGTGGCACAGCCCACAGTGCTGGTGTGGCAGCTGGGGTAGCTAATGGCTTGGGGCACCCACGTGGCATGGAGCACCCATATAGCCAGGGAGATGAGGGTGGGGACCTAGGTGCCTATATGGAATGATGCAAAGGAAGAGGTGCCATGTGGGCCTCCAGCAGGTAAGTACCAGATTGCCAATATAATACTCAACAAATTAAACAAGAAAAATAGACTCCAATAGAAATAACCTTAAAATTATTTAGCAGCTAAAATATAACATAACTCACACAGTACAACCAGTTTACAAAATATTAGGTGCAGCTCCCCATTTTGTAGGGCACACTTTCACTCAGTTCTCTGAAAGGAGAGGAGTGTGTGGGGGGGGTCCTTTTTCTTTGGCCCCACCCCTGTGAAGCCCCTATTCCCTGAACTCATGTTTGTCCTGAGCGGGGATGCAGTAGGCTTGTTTTCCCCACCGTGTAGACCCTGCTGTGCTGCTGTGTGGTGCTGCTGTGGCATGCTGCAGGGGGTTCCTTCTTTGTAGGGCGGGGTCCAGCCCTGTGCACCTCTAAGGCCTCACCTCCTGTAGAGGCAAGGGATGGTGCTTGGCCCGCCTTTACTGGGCCCAGGCCTGGTGTCCCTGTGGGAGGAAAGGGACTGGTGATGCTCCAAGAGCGCCTTAGGGCAGGTGCCCCTTGATGAGGTCTGAGTGGTTTCTCACTGCTCCCAGGGCCAAGGCTCTGTGCACTGGGATGTGCACTGTGTGGGGCCTGAGCAGGTTGTCCCTGCTCCCGGGGCCGAGGCTGTGTGCACCAGGGTGTGTACCATGTGGGGCCCAAGCAGGCTTTCCCTTCTCCTAGGGCCAAGGCTCTGGTGGTGGCTCTTCAGGAGCCTAAGGCTATCACCCACTGGGGCAACTCTCCCCAGCTTTTTCTGGCTTCACTCTTCTTCTTGTCCCTTGGTGGCTTGCTCTCCCAGCAAATGTGCTGTTCTTTTATAGCCATCTGGGGCTCTGCCCTGGATCATAAAAGGTCCAATCAGAGTGAGAGACAGTGAAAACATTGCCAGGACCCCTCCTCCCAGGAACTCTGCCCCCAGATCGTAAACACACCAATCAGGAAAGGGGAGGGGCACCCTCTCCTGCTTGGTGGAAGAAATTCCACCAGTGGCTCAGTGTCCTGCTCAAGCTGGCAAGCTATGTGCGAGCCGCGCCGTGGCCGGTATGCCCACTACACTTGGCACACAATGCCATCAGCAGAATTCAGAAATGAGTGTAGGCCAGGGAAGGGTTGTTGGGCAAATATGATTCTGAGTAATTCTCCACATAACTGCAAACATAATATTTTTATTTCACTAGAAATAGAGATGGGTGTGCACCTCACAAACTTCCCATTTAATAGATCAAACACTGTGCAATCAGTACTACTGGTGGTAATCTACGTGCAGGTCCATGCCTATATATCTTGAACAAGGAAATAGCAGACTTCCTTGAGTCTCTTAGAAATCAGTATATTGTTAGTAAATTGCTAAGAATAAAGATCCTTTCTATGTAAAGGAGATTGTACTCAATGTGGCTAGGAAGAGATTAGGCATATATGTTTTAGAGGAACATCAGGAACTACTATGAGCAGAAAGGCAAGGAAGCAGGAAACAATGCAACACGGCACCAAAAACATCTTGAAATCATTGTCAATTGAGAAGCTAAACTCCAGGTGACAAACAGTTTGCTTGCAAATCAGAATGAATATAATTCTATGGATTTGTTTTGCTCTGTATTTCAACAGCCAACAATGTTTCTATTGTTAAAAGAAATGATAAATACAAATCATATGCTGGAAATCTAAAACAAGACAGAGATTATACACAAAAAGTCCCACATACTTCTTATCTCAATTAAGATTTTGCCTACCTAGAAAGTCTTGGGACTAAAATTCTGAATTACTCATTTCAGAGCCAGACAGTGTTCTTTGGGTAGATGTGATATCTTTTATTAGACCAACTCAATAGTTGGAAAAATTGTTCTTTGCAAGCTTTCAGGCACAAAACCCCTTCTTCAGGCATAGGGAAGAGTCTGGTGTTGTGTTTGCTCTCCTAGGTTGTTACCTGTCAGCTCCATGTTCTTGGGGAACACTGACACAGGATGCAGACTGTCTGACTCACAAAGAATCGTCCCCCCCGCACCTACACAGAAACTGATTAAGATGCAGTGAGAGACACACCTAAAACCCTCCAGATAAGGGTGACAAAAGTGAAACAACTGCCCTAGGTCTCATTTGCATCTGAGATGGGAACAGATGACCATTCATTTACATGAGAGATGGAGAACGGAAAGCCTGAAGCAGAGACTGCAGTGAATTCTGGGATCAGCGAAGCAGGGGAGCACTGCATGATGGGGAAGCTGTGTTCCAAATGCTAATCAACCCCCACACCCAGCTCAGCATTTATCAGACCAGTTCTAATCTGGATTTATACAAAGGACTTCTCCTCCCCTCCCTCCCCTCCACACACACCTCCAAACAAGTTTACTAGGCATCTTGCGCCATACATTCCCCAGTCCCACTATGGGAGGCCTATGTAAACTTAATTGGCTAAAACTCGGTTGCCGGGTTAGGGAATGCTGAGGCAAGACACCGAGTCCGAGGGGGTATGGATAACATTTGAACAAGGGTACAGGGTTCATCACAGCATCCAGCCCATTGGAGCCCTGACCACAAGTGTTGTCATACTTTTCCTGAGACAACTGGTGGAAGTCCTCTCCGCAACAGGTTATGAACACTCCAATAATTGCCTTAAGTCTGTTAAAAGACTATAGTAAGATCTGGAAAAGTCATGCTAAGCTGAGGCTTGTGCACAGCAAATAAGAATCCAAAACCCTGATGCTGCAATCTATTGTTTCTGAAGACACCAGGAGATATTCCATCAAGTATATGTGCTATCCATAGGACTGTCAAGCTGGCTCCTAAGTATGTGTTTCCTGAGTATCAATCAAGTTCCTGAGATGTTCCAATCAGATAACCCCTTGTCAATAGAAAAGACAATTTGATTTACACTATTGAGAATGGTTGAAAGAAGCTGAACTGAGGGTATAAAAATCTGTAAAAGAAGCAGCAGTGTGTGTGCTGACACCACCTGCTTTCTTCTGGAGAGGCTGAAGGAGGCAGATCATCTCCCTTCAAGGCTCGTGCTGAGAACTTTGACCTGTCAGCTTTGCAACTCGAGTGCCTTGGACTGGTGAGATCCCAGCTCTCTCTTTCCTCTTCTCTCTCTCTAAGCATAGATTTCTGAACTTGAACTGTATTGGTTAAGCTTGAGCTAAGTTTCCCCAAATACTTAGTGAAACCAGGGTATACTGTCACTGTTTGTGTTTGTTTTTCCTTTGCATGTCTATTACTACTAGTGTCATTATATATTTCATCTACTTAGCAATAAATAACTTTTATAGTCAAGCTGGTGGTAATTGGGTATATTTTTCCTTCTTTACTTCTCTTTTCCCCACTTGCTCTGCAGCAACGCTCCTTTTACCTAAGCTAAAGATCCCTGTGTAGCCCCAAAATACTGTGGGGTCTACTCATCAAGAGGCTAAAAGATTGGGACGTACTGAGTTTGAAACACATACGGGGATCAGGTTGTACAGGCTGATTGACCCAGTTTGGCTCAGACGTGCCCTAATGAACTGAATGCTGGTCCATGAGGGTGTCATCTGGACACCCAGCCAGATTCAGTGGTATTCTGTTTAACTGTGTGCTTGTGTCTGACTGTAGTTATTGTTGCTCTGATGAACTGATTCTTGGCATATGAGGGTGTCAGCCTGTCCATGCTGATCAACCTGGCCAGGTCAGGTGTGTCCTGTTAATCTGTGTGTGTTTGTGTATATGACTGATTTGGGGCCTGAAGGAACCCAGCCCCAGTGAACTGAGTCCTGCAAGATAGCCCCACTGGGGGTGAGGGCTTGCAGGGGGAGAGATACAGCTCCGTATAGAAACACCAGTAACACAAGCAGCACATTAATAGAATTACCAAGACCCTAGCCCTAATAAATGAGCACACCCCAAAGTAGTGGGAAAATCTGGTAACAAGGTAGAACAAGAGCCAATATGCAAAACGCAGGTTTATGAAAAGGAAAATGCATGGCAGGGAGGTTCAGAGGGAATGGGAGGTAATAGGTATGAGACAAGTGGGGGGTGGGGGAGAAGAGGGAATGTTGAAGTGGTGACAGAATGTAGCTGGTAAAATGCAGATAAGGTTACCTGGGATTCTCAGATGGCAGGCAGATTATAATGTGCCATAAATACAATGTCTATATATTAGTCCATGATTTTTTTATATGCAATAGACTTATGAAGTGAAGTTCATAGGCAAGTCTATGAAAGGTGTTTTGTAAATTCCCTTTGAGGATTAGAACTGAGAGATTGGAAAGAAAATGGTTTATCTTGTGAGAAGTGTGCATCCACAGGTATTTGGGTATTTCTCTGCGTGTTCATTCTGGTACACAGTTGTTTGGTTTCTGCTACATATTTTCCATCAACACATTGATGCACTGGATGGGATATATTAAATTTTTGAAGGTATAAAATCCAGGAATGGTGATGGTTCTCTTGCTGGATGTAGTTATTGTGGGAGCGGTGAAGATGTGTTGGCAGGTTTTACATTTTTTTGTCCTGGCATGGACTGGATCCATTTGGTGTGCTTTGGGCAATAGGAAGTTTGCTTCTGGTGATGAGGTTGGTGAGGTTCAGTGCTTGTTTAAAGGCTAAGATGGGTGGTTCTGGAAAGGTCCTTTTAAGAACTGGATATTCTTCTAGTATGAGTTGCAATTGTTTGAGGATTTTCCATGTTTCATTTCAGAGTCTTTTCTTTGTGGACTGCAAATGTTTTTCCTCAGACCATAAAAGGCTGAGCAAAAAGATTTCTCTATTAGTCAACTAAGCCAATTTTATTTTTGCTTTCTTGTCTGAATGAAACAGTACTGGGCCTGTCTAAGAATTGGCCAGCCTCCACAGTTCTTGAAAACCTCGCCCTTGAAAATATTCTTGACCATCCATAATTCTAGCTTGTTTATACAACCTGCCTTATTTTGGTTGCTGCATGACCCACTGTAGGCCACCTGGACAGCCAGCCATGAACCTCAGGCCCACATAATTTACATTGGGAAAAGGCTGCTTTGTTGGTGGCAGGTGGGGTGGTTAGTGGTGGGGATCTGTGGTTCAGAAGGGAAGGTGGGAGAGGCTCTGTTGTTCCAGAGGGAAGAGAGGTGGGCTATGTTGTTTGGAAGCAGGGGGATGGGTTCCGTTTGTGGAGGGGAACAAAGTTCTCTGCAGAAAACTGTCTGCAGTGAGTATGGTGCTGAGGGTATGCAGTAGGGCTGGCATTCATGGCCAGCTGTCCAGGTGGCCTACAGTGGGGAGTGCAACAGCAGGTGCTCTGCCAGTGCCTCTTGCACCCAGTGCCCTGGTTCCTGCTGCTGGGTGTGTGACTTCCCTAGGGCCTCAGTGGTGGGGGGCCTGTTGCTGTTGCTGCTGCCATAGTTGGTGCTTCCTTTGCCAGGAGTCCTCCTCCTGCTGGGCCTACTCCACCCGTGCCTCATAGAACAACTCCCCCTGGGCCTTGCAGATGTTATGCAGTGCACAGGCTGTGATGTTGACCTAGGAGGATGTTGGCCCTCATGACCCGGAGGTGGGTGGTGAAGGTGCATCAGTCTTCCTTCCAGTGGTTGAAGACACAGTCCAAAAGTGTGCCATCTGGCTCAGGCACCTTTTGAAAAGTGCCTGGTGGGGCTCTAGTTGGCTGGTGTAGGGCCACATGAGCCAGGAGAGGAATGGGTAGGTGGGGTCCCTGATGAGGAGGCGGGGTGGGATTACCCAGCTAGAAGTCTGGCACCCCTGGCATGAAGTGCCTATTCTCCACCAAGGCTGATAGGCCAGAGTTGCAGAAGACATGGGCATTGTGAGTGCTGCCAGGCCAGCTGGTACTCACATTGGTGAAGGTACCATGGTGGTCAACCACAGCCTGTAGCATGACAGACCAGGGCTAGATGGCAATCACTGTGGTGGTAAAGTATAGCAAGCAGGGTGGCAGGCAGAAGCATGGGGTACAGGTCATTGTTCCTGGGGCCTGAGCATAGAGCAGCCATCACACAGTGGGCACAGGCTCTGCCAACAGAATTGTAGAGGGCTGTGGCAGTACGCTGCAGACTGCTTCAGGCCATAATCACAGAAGGCCAGGGAGCACCACACAGGGCTGCCTTTTAAAGAGTGTCCCTGGCACCCGGGCAGCTGTGGCCGGAGCCTCCAGCTGTGCCAGGCTGCTGCAGGGGCGGCAGAGCAGGGCCAGAAGAGGCCTGGAGCAGGCTACTGCCATAAGAAGCAAATCTGCTCCCAAATGGCTACATGTAGACACTTGCCCAGATCTGGTTTACTGTGCAGTAGATTACTGTCCAGTAAACCCATATAGCATTGATTGTATGTGTAGACACACCCAGTTTCAATGAAAAAAATTATCATCCGTTTGGCTCTTGTGATGGTGCCACTTTAGGAGAAGTATTTCTTTTTGCCTGATTAGTCAAAATGATGGGTAACAGATTGAACTAAGCTAGGATGAGTAATTTGCAGATGCTTCATAGTCAAACAGAATGAGGAATCTTTTTAAGGACCTAGTTCTACAAAGTACTAGGTCAAGGGTGGCCAGAGTTACTCACCCTGGGAGCAACATCCGATCCTCCACGGAAGTTCAAGATCTGGAGAGCGGCAGGGGAAGGGGGTGCTGAGCAACCTAAAGTGGAGGTGACCACCCCGCAACCTCATACCACCATCACCACAGCATCGATCCACTCCAGCTTTCCCCACAGGGAGCATGCCATGGTGTATGCAATGCAGCTGCAGCCTCTACCCCAGCAGCCCGACTCCTGAGCTGATGGTCCTGGGAGAAGTAGGAGAGCTGCAAGTACCATGCTGACAAGCCGCATGCAGTTTGGGAGGCTCTGTTTGGCCACATCTGGACTAGGTGCTTTCATTGACTTCTACAAGAGCTGAGGATGTGTGATACCCCCTGGATCAAGACCTGAATTTTGCCCACTTCACTGAATTAGGTAAGTCTTGTCCCTCTTCCAAACTTAAGTGCCTGGATGAGATTGGGAATCACAGCCCAAAACTCTGTCTTGAACTTTGGAATGATATATTGCTAAATAAGAAAGAAAGATTTCTGTACCTCTCTGCCTGCTTCTGACAGCTGACACCTCCAGGAAAAATCAGCCTTATCTGCACATCAAAGAGCAACTCACACAGAGAGACTCTCAAGGACCCAGGGGAACATGCATCTAGCCTCAGCTTCCCCTGTGCAAAATGAAGTTTATTCTCTACCAAAAAGGATTTTTACAATCTTTAATTTCTCCTCAGTTTGAAGAAGGGCACGTGTGCCTGAAAGCTTTCAAAGAAAGAAATGTTTTTGCTGTTTTTAGTTGGTCTAATAAAAGGTTTCACCTCTGAACCAAGAGTTTTAGAATTTTGTATTTCGTCTTGAACTTAAGCACTAAGTGATTTCTTTAGATACAAGTGACTGGCTCACTCTGCATTGGTGGTGGAGTAATGGAAAGACAGAATCTTGAGTTTAGTTCCTTGTCCCACAGTTGCTTGTGCCTATTCCATTAAAAAAAAGTTATTAGATAAAACACACAAACAGCACTGAGAGCAGACTCCCAGGGGAGTGCCAGTGAACTGCTCCTGCCTTTTACCAGTTAGAGAAGTATGAGTTCCACCTCTTTTAGCGTTCAGACAAAAGAGCCCTTTTTTGGAGACCTTGTTTAATACAAAATATTTGGGGCACTCTACCCATTACATTCAATTAGTTCTCATTGATTAAATCAAGGTCAAAGATAGCTTCAGCAATGGAACAAGTGTGTCATCTGCTGCACTGATATTCAGCTAAATGTTTGCAACCAGTCATGAGATAGGTCAATATTCACTCACTCTAACAGACCACTGGTTTGAAAGGGGTGTGGCGCACATTCTTTCGTGACTGCTCATGATTAAAATAGTCTATATAGCACAAAAACTGATGTGAAACAAACTTTGTCAAAACTGTAAGCCATGCCAGTGCTCACATGATTAATACCACATTTTTCATACTTTGCTTCTTTGGAAAAAGAAAGTAGGTGTTTGTTATATCCTAGTTTATAAAGTAATGGGTCAATTTGTATACTTCTGAATGCTAACAATGATTATTGTGCGTGATAGTTCATAATAAAATCCTACCTCATTTTAAAACCTTATAGCCCACAAATAGCCTTTCACTGATAAAATATTGCTTACTTCTCTCTAGAGCCTTATTTGTTCATAGTCTCCTTAAACCCAGTGTCACTTTTCAATATATCATAATGCATTGAAATGACATATTTGCAATATATCATTTAGGGGCAAACTATGGCCAATCTCCATTTTCTCTAGGGAAACAGAGTCACCTTCCCTCAGCCTCTTGCTGCAGGTGGCAGCATTAGGCAGCAGAAAAGCTGCCCAGGTCACAAGGCTCCTGAAGTTGTGCACCCATGTGGCTTGGCAGAGGGCAGGCATCTGGCCCCCTCCTGGCTTGGCGGACCAGGTGCAATTTGCATACATATCACCATCTACACATGCATTTAATTGCATTAATACATTCTGCTGTTGGATAATACTTGGGTCTGATGGGACTATCCAATGTCAGAGTACATTAGTCTGCTCTGGCGTAATAGCAGTGCACATGTAGATAGTGATGCTTTACTGAAGAGCAAATTAGTCTACTCCTCAGTAAAGCACACGTGTAGACACACCCACTGAGAATTATCATCTGATATGAGTATGTTTTGTCGCAAATCAGCTACACCCTTGTGGACATGGTCTGAGGCTAGTAAGCCAGGCCCTTCCAAACCATTATAAGTTTACATTTTAAAAGGAGAGGCCTGTAGTAAGAACAACAGCTGGCTATTCAAGCTACTTAGGGAAGGACATTTCTCACAGTGGAGAAATTAAGTGAGCTTTCTAACCTGAGGAGCTAGGCACAAGACCTGGGCACCATTGGTCAGGGAGGTAACCTATAGAGCAGCTTGTTCTCAGAAGTCAAGCAGCAGACAACAGAGAGGGGTTTGGCAGTTCAAGGGCATCTCTAAGTGTGTGAGAGCAACACAGAAGTATGTCTCAAAAGTGTAAATAACCAAACCTGGTGTCTGGCTTCCTGGCCTGGCCTGTGCCTGGATTGTGTTCACTCCTCTTGCCCCAGGGTGACTCCTTGTTTCTTGAGTTGCTATCAACCCACTCATCTATGAGCCAGCCATTCACAGGAAAAATCAGAACCATGTGAAGTACCATGTACAAAATATAGGACACATATTCCTATATTTTTTCTATTACCCAAGCTACAGTCTGTGGAAAGGAGTTGCATTTCTAAACACTGTATATCTAGTGATTAAAGGAAATGGAGTTGTATCATCTTGCCTGGTGGGACACAACAGGGAGAAGAAAGTCGAAACAAGTTAATGAACATATATGACAGAAGTCCATGTCCCCCGTGTGCATTTGATTTGGTTTAGAGCTCCACAAGAAAACTAAAAGGAAGAATTTACCTCAAATTCAGAAACAATTTTTTGTGAGGAAAAATGAGGAACTAATATGATTAATCTTTGTTTAGGAAATGTCACTATTTTGGGCTAAGAAATTGGAAGAGACTGTGAAAGGATTAGGACTGCTGCAAAAGAGTTTCCTATGACCTCAGCACAGCAGCGGATCATGGAAATTATGTTCACTTGTAATATAGTGGTCAGAATTGTAGCCACAGTTTATCTGAACAAATCAAATATTTTCCATCAATATCCAAGGTACCAGCCCACATACACACATCTATGTTAGAAACTTAGTATGGATGTCTGCACAATGGTAGAGTATTTTGACAGGATACAATCCTAAGATTTCTGTGTCAAGCAAATACTTCTGACCTAAAATTGTGTCACTGAACAGCAAAATGTAGATTTATTTGAAGAATGTAAAAGTTCTGTTGAATGTGTTACACTGAACTGATTTAATTTTTGGAGGTTTTTCTAATCTGGGACCCTAGATAGAAGTATGGATGTGCATTGTTATGGAAAAATATCCTCAGTGGATTGCTGTTTAAATATTATTTCCTTTTACCATCAAGAGTCTACCTACAGTAGTACTTGGGCTTTTCCAGCAATCAAGTGTGTCAAAATACAGACAACAGCCTAGAAACATGGAGTTTTGCAACATCAGTGATTAAGTGAATGTTCACTAAGGCTGAACTGTTAATACATTGTAAAGTGACCTGATTGTCAAAGTCAGAAGGCTTTTTCATGTTTTTTTAATTACATTACATATATATAGCTTAGAAAAAAGATAAAAGAAAAATATTAATTAGAGGAACAGATACTTTTTGATAGTGCCTATCTGAAAGGGAAATTGCAGGGTAGAAATAATGATGAAGCATTTTCTAGTGATGATGAAACATTCAGAACTGAATTAAAGTGATTTCCCCACCAGAATCTTGATCTTTTCAAATGTTTCCAAGAAAGGCAATAGTGAGATGAGACAGAATCCAGTTGATATATGAATATGTGGTTGGAAAAAAATTTCAAGTATGCTTTCATGACTTCTGTTTGGAAACAGATGACATGAGTTTGCTCATAAGCATATTTGTTTTTGATGCTGAAAAAAGAAGAACAAAGCGACTTCCAATCTTCATATGGAAATAACCAAGTTGAAGTGTGATTTTACTTTGAAGTCAAAGTAGGAAGAAGTAGCAGGAACACAGTACATTTCTGACAAAGTGATTTTATTTGGGATTGTCTTTTTTTAAAACGTAAAAGTGACTCCCTTCAACTATGGACAATTTCATTTTTTTGATGATAAATTCTTGGTCATGCTTCTTCTATATGACTTAGATGACCCTCTGCATTTGGGAACAACTCTGAATCATCCAGGAAACAATATGTTGCATTCAGAGAAGGTAGGACTATTTTGTTTTTCTGTATTGAGTGCATGAAAAAGATTTCATTGATTGTGGCTTTGCCATGGCTCTTTGGATACAATATGTTTGGGCATCAAGCTAAGAAATGGTTGCTATCACTAGTACCAGAATATAGCAGTTTGCTTGCTAGATAATCACCCTTCCTGGTGCTATAAGGAAGGAGGAAACTGACCAGGCTATTGTTTCCTTTTGAATCTATGGAAAAGGAAAAGTGGAGACTGACTCTACATCAAGGTCTCAACGTCAAGGTTAAGGTTTCTATGTGTATACTATGATTAACTTGGCAGGTCTGACTTCAATTCAGCACCAGCATTTCTGTCCTCTCTACAGGGAGGACAAGAATTATTCTGTGGCCACCAGCTTTCATGAAGCAAACTAAAGCATTTCCAGGAAAGCTCACCTTGCAAACAACAAAAATCTTCTGGATAGCCCTCATTTAGCAAGTGGTTATCCAGCTTCCCCATGGAAGCCCCAGCAGGTCTAAAATATTTCATGTCCTCACATATGGTCTGTTTCCATGGGTCACAGTCTCATGCTTGTCAGTTCCCAGGAGGCCTGTACCCTTCTCCAAATGAGGCCTATTACTTTATACAGTTTCAAGTGCTTTGTCTGTTAAGGCCTTTGAATCAAACCAAAATCAGACCAAGCTGTGTGTTTTTTCTTGCAAGGGGAAGGGAAATCTGTGAAACTTAACAGGCATGCAGCTTGAACTGATTCAGTACTGGGATTTGCCTCATTTGTTCCCCTGCTGCCAGCACTCCTATCCTTACTTCCTTTTGCCTCACCCATTTAGCCAAGGACACATTCAATCATGACCAATTTCACTGACACACAAAACACTTCTAAATACACTAGTAATATAAATATTGCATGATTCTATAGTTAAGTGTCAGAATAGAACTGTATCCATGTGCAGAAGCAGACAACATTCTTGTGCTAGAGGTGATATCTTCTTTTAGACCAACTACATAGTAGCAAAAAAAAAAAAAATCTTTTGTTGCAAGCCTTCAGGTCCAACACCCTTCTTCAGGCAGAGGAGAGTTCAAAGTTCTCCCAGGTAGAAAAGAAAAAGTTTTCCAAGGTAGAAAAGAAACTTCATCTTGCACAGGGGAAGTAAAGGATGGCACGTTTCCCCTGGGTTTCAAAGTGGAGGGTTTAGGGCTTGGGCTGGGACAAGTTGCCAAGCTGGGCTGGGGGGGGCGTGGGATGAAGGCGCAGTAGCGCTGGGAGCGGGAGCTCTGCCTTGCTGCTGCTTGCCAAGCTGGGGTTGGGGTGGTGGGATGCAGACACAGCTCACTTCAGGCGGAAGAGAGCAAGTGGCAGCAGAACATAGCCCCCACTCCCAGTGCTGCCATGCCCACATCCCACACCCCGTACTGGCTGGCAAGTGGCAGCAGGGCAGAGCCCCCACTCCGAGTACTGAAGCAGGCATAGCAACACTGGGAGTGGGGGCTGTGCCCTGCCACCACCCAGAGTGAGCTGTGCCTGCATCACACCTGCCACCCTATGCTGGCTAAGCAAGTGGCAGCAGGACATAAACCCTGCAGCTCCCCCTCTTGAGGCAGAGGCAGAGGCAGGCACAGTCGGAGGAGCCATGGGACAAGCCCCCATGGCTGCGCTGCCTAGCCCCATCCCCCACCCAGCCCCAGCCTATGACACTTTAAAAAAAAAAGCTCCACACTCACCAGCTACAGGAGTAGTGACTGGGGCCTCTGGGTGCTCATGGCAGAGCCCCCCTGCACAGCATGGGGCAGCAGGAGACAGTAGGGATCACGCCCCCCACCTGGCACCTGTGCAGGGGTTGGAGGCCTGGGCTGCCTCATGTGACCTGGGAACTTGATCAACTCCTGGACCTGCTGGAGGGTGCTGCTGCATAGGCAGCCTGGGGACCCAAGCCACCTTGAAACAGCTACCAGAGTCCTGGTTAGTTCTTTGGCCCTCTGTGCAGTGACCTCTGCACTGCACTCTTGGCCACCTGCTGGGGTTGCAGACCCGAGCCGCCTCGAGCAGTTCCCAGGGTCTGGGCTCAGTGCACCAATTCATGCACTGCTCCATGGCCCCCTGCCAGGGAATGCAGACCTGGACTGCTTCAAGCAGCCCCAAGGTCTGAGCCCCGTGCACCGCTCCATGCACCAGTGGGGCTGAGGCACCATTTCTGGTGGGCGGAGGCCTCTTCTGGGTGCTGCTTTGCTTTCTGGGCA
Source organism: Crocodylus siamensis (assembly GCF_052110815.1). Taxonomy (NCBI): domain Eukaryota; kingdom Metazoa; phylum Chordata; order Crocodylia; family Crocodylidae; genus Crocodylus; species Crocodylus siamensis. The sequence goes on along the minus strand of NC_143396.1, from coordinate 151,001,519 downwards.
GCTCTTACCCAGATCTTCTTAACACCTTCTTACTTCATCGTCCCCTGACACATCTTCTGTATGTTGGGCACATGACTCCTTTTATTCGCTTTGGAGGCTCTGTCCCTGAAGTCTTGCTGGATCTGCAAAATGCAGGCTTCACTCAGGTCCAAGAGGCTCCTCAGCCTGCCCCTCCCACACTTCCAGGGAGGGCAGCGCTGGCCCTGCCCAGCCCTTAACTGAGTGGTGGATGGGCTCCATCAATCAAAATAAAGATTTTCTGAGCCCAGGATGTGCCAGGCTGAATTGGTAAGTCTGCCACACAAGTAACCCAGGAGGCTGGTATGTAGCCCCTTTGATCTGGATGAGTGAAATATTACCAACCAATTTATGAAGTAAAAAGTCTTTAAACTATGGGACAACAGAACTGTTGTGGTCTTTTCCAACAATAGCATGAAGTAATTGAAATCCTAACTTAATAGCAAGAAGTAACTGATTCTAGTCCTTTATGGTTATGACAGCAGCTAGACCTTAAAAACATATATATGAACCATCACCTCTCTCTGGTTTTTTCCTCCTTTCTTTTCCTTAAATTAGTTCTGTCAGGCCATCCCATGCAGTTAAGTGCTTTGGGCAGTGGCTTCTATTTTGAGTGAATCTCAAATTGTAAACAGACACCATTAATATAACTTAGACATCAAGTGGCACATACTGTATTTACCTGAATTCAAGAGGAGATTGCTCCCTCCTCCCACCCCCAACCAACATGGAGAAAGAAAAGACTCTTCTTAGATTTTGAGTGCCAGTCTGGAGCAGGTAGTGGCTCAGCTCTGGCTTTGTTCATGGCCCCTGGGCTGAAGCCTGAACTGAGCTGGTGCCTGCCCCAGGCTTGAATGACTGGTTTGGTGGGGGAAGAAGTGCACAGCAGGGGGAATATGAGAGACACAGTGTGGCAGTGGCAGGGGGTGCATGGGAGAGAACTGCAGTATGTGGTTTGGGAAGGAGTGCAAGGGAGACTACACAATTTACTTTCCCACTGCCACTGCTGGCTGCCCATAGCTGCCATAGAAGGTAAGCAGCAAGAGAAGCAGGCAGCAGGGGTGGCATTGGGGCTGGGGGACAGGCAAAGGCATGGGGAAGAGCAAGAGGTGGGGGGAGCAACACAGGCATGGAGGTCCAAGTGGGGGATTTGGTCCCTTATTCTTCTATCTCTTGTTTTCCCACCACAACAGTGTGAGGGATGAATTTAACATGACCTCCCCCCTCCCCAATAAATATAACAAATTTATATTTATAATTTTCTATGTATAGAATCTAATCACTGAGGGGTCATCTTAAATTTGAAATCATCTTGGATTAAGTTAACACAATATTTGTATTGAAGAAACGTGTCCCTGAAAACTTGGGCCAGCAGGCTCAGCACTTCCCTGTGCCTGATTAGACAAAACACCCGATGGATATTTATGTGGGGGATTGAACTCTGCTTTATCCAAAGGTGTTGGACCTCTACTCCAAGCCCTCTGCTCAGTCTCTGCTGCAATGACCACAGGGTGAGGCTTAGTTTGAAAGCAAGTATGTTTCTTTATTAGGCTACCAAGAGTGATTAGTTTGTGGCATGTGCTGGGAGAGAGAAATGGGAATTCAACATAGTCTTGTCTCAGCCTCTTGCTGTTTACATCTTACAAAGCATTTTCCTACTGAGAAGCACTGTTTGCAAACATTGTTCACCTAAGTTAGTAAATATAATTTGAGTTAGTTTAATTTAGCAAACATTGTGCCTCAGTTTTCTTATTTTGCTAAAACCAACAAATGCTTTTTTTCTTTTGTAAACAAGTGCTGCCTTTAAAGGACAAAGAAGTAAAAGGAAAAGAAGTTGTATAGAATACAGTAGTAACTAATTCAAAATGTAAACATGGACATATAATGAAGTCACCAACAAGAATTGCTAAGAACCAATAACTACTTTTAAGGCAGCAAAAACATAAACCTGTATGTATATCTTTGAAAAGACCTTTGCAAATCTGAAAAGGAAAAAAATGAATCTGCAGTAATCAACAACACTGCATTATTGAGCACACTATAAAAAAACAAACAAAAAATAATGTGGCACCACTTTGTTTAGCAATAATTATGCACATAAAAAGTAATGTTTTCTGCAACAAGCAAAACATGCATAACATGACACACACAAATACATGCCACACAACACAACATGTATAAAACAAAGCACATTCAAAAACTATGGCACCAATTATTATATTCTTTCATCTCAAACATAACAATTATTTTAACCTTTTATCCAAACGTGTAAAGAAAAATTTAAAACAAAGTTAGAAGAAGACAAACTTTACTTAAAAATTGCTGCACTGCAGGAGAAATAAATATTTTCTTAGGTAGAGCTGAGAACTGTTAACTTAGTACTTTCATGGAATACAAACTCATTTTTGGGCTTTGAAAAGCAAAGTGGGGGTTAAGCGTTCACAAAAAGATGAAAGGTACTACTACGACTTAAACAACCAAAACTTCCATGTGGAAAGAAAAATGTTCGTTAAATTTTGGCCTGAATTTTGCCTTTTAGATGAACTTGCCACACTGTAAGGAGAGAGAGAAAATAAAAACAGTTAACATGTGCATCATCTATATGTAGCTTTGTTAATTGTATTCCTATTTATTTAAACTTTGCAGATTGTTTGGTTTTTGTTTTTAATTAATTCACATGGTTAAGATCCTCAACCCTTTTTGCATGAATTCATGGATCTTATGGGAAGCAGATACTTACCATATTTACTCAAATCTATGATGTGTTCCCCTCCCATTTAGCAAAGAGAAAGAAGCCCCTTATCTTGGATTTAAGTACAAGCAGGAGGTGAAGCAGTGGCTGTGGCTCCAGCTCCCAGATTATGGATTATGGATTGTATAGGATGGTTTGGATAGGGCTGATCTTGCTTCAGGCAGGGGGTTTATAGATTCATAGATGCTACGGTCAGAAGGGACCTCATCAGATCATTGAGTCTGACCCCCCTGCCTGGGCAGGAAAGAGTGCTGGGGTCAGATGACCCCAGCCAGTTGCCTATCCAGCCTTTTCTTAAAGACCCCCAAGGTAGGGGAGAGTACCACCTCCCTTGGAAGCCCATTCCAAATTGTGGCCACTCTTAACATGAAGAAGTTCTTCCTGATATCTAGCCTAAATCTGCTGTCAGTTTGTGATCATTGTTCCTTGTTACCCCAAGAAGTGCCCTGGTGAACAGAGCATCTCCGATCCCTTGCTGCGTTCCCTTAATGAATTTATATGCGGTCAAAAAATCACCTCTCAGCCTTCTCTTGTGGAGGCTGAAGAAGTCCAGGTCCCACAGTCTCTCCTCATAGGGCTTGTCCTGTAAGCCCCTAACCATACAAGTGGCCCTCCTCTGGACCCTCTCGACTCTATCAATATCCTTCTTGAAGTACAACACCTAAAACTGGACGCAGTACTCCAACTGCGGTCTGACCAATGCCGCATTAAGGGGAAGTATCATCCCTTGGACCTATTCGTCATGCATCTGTTAATGTATGATAAAGTATGGTTAGCTTTGCTGATGATTTCGTCACACTGATGACTCATGCTCATCTTGGAGTCCACTATGAGTCCAAGATCCCTTTCAGCTTCTTTGCTGCTGAGAGGATCACTTCCCAGCCAGTAGGTGTGCTGAATATTTTTACACCCTAGTTGCAGCACTCTGCATTTGTCTATGTTGAACTGGATCCTGTTGTGTTCAGCCTACTCTTCCAACTTGTCTACGTCTGCCTGCAGTCATTCCCTACCCTCTGGGGTGTGCACTTCACACCACAATTTAGTATCATCCACAAACTTGGACAGAGTACACACCACAGGTATTTGGATAATCATCTGCCCTTCTCCACAGTTGTCAAGGCCTGTGCTAAAAGAGCCCTCAGTGCTGAAGCCAGGGCACGGGGAAGTAGTAGTGCTGCAGCATGTGGCCCAGCCCCCAGAAGCCAGCAGTGGAGGCGCCGCAGCTGAGAGCAGCAGAGCCCTTGGTGCCCAGAGCGGGGCACAGGGTGGGGAGGAGCCCAGTGGCATGGGAGAGGCCTGGAGAGGTGCTCCAGCAGAGAAAACCCGATCAAGCTGCACCCTGACCTCCGCCACCTGAGGGAACGTAAGTGATTGGGCCCTTGGGTCCTACAGGGGAAAGACATTTGGGGCAGGCAAACCCAAAGAAGGGGCTGGGTGAGCAGCCCCCTGCCTAATCAAGGCCCTAAGGGCAGGGGCCCCAGGTACTTTCTGGACACCCCTCAAAGGACCCCATTGGAAGAAGGACTATCTCTTGCCCTGGATCAGGGACTATATTAAGGAATAGATGTTATTAAGATTGTTCATGTTTGCACCTTATATTTTGCAATAGAAATGTTGTGTTGTGGCGTTGTAAATAGTGTTATTTAGGGTTTGACCTTGGTTATTGGTTAGTGTTCACTGTGTAAATATATGCATATGGTATTTAGTTTTATGTATATTATAATTCAATAAATTGTATATAGTTAGAAACTTTGGGCTTGAGCTAACTCTATAAAGGAAAGAGGCTCGAAATTCTGGCATCCCTTTCACAGCACCCCCTCCTGTCTACCCATCTCATCCTACTGAGAATAGGACACACTCTTCGGTGTACCCGGGTTACACTTATCACACAAGCCACAACCCAGTCCCCCAAAGCTGTGATTTCCAGTATCCTGCTCTAAACATGCATGTTTCAGGTGACTCATTTTTGTCTGAACTGCCCCCTTCTTTATTTTAACCAGTTTGTTTTGTTTAAAACATCTTTCACACCAAAGCTAACATTGCATGAGGGGGTCAGCAGAGAGATGGTGGAATGAGTCTCTTGACACCTTTGTGTTTTGGTTTGATGAGCATTAGAGGTTATTTTGGGTATTGACAACTGCAAGGAGAAAAAAAAAAGTAGATACCATATTTTTCGGACCATAAGACGCACTTTTTTCCCCCCAAAAGTGGGGGGAAAACGAGGGTGCGTCTTATGGTCCGAAGGTGTGTGTCCCGGGGAGACGGGGTGGAGCTTGCCCGCGGAGGCGGCAGAGCCCGAGCGGGACATCTGCCGCTTGTTTACACCGGAAGCCGGCGCCCATGCCGGTGGCCGGGAGCCAGCAATAAAAATGGCCGGCCACCGGCACACATAGTCTCTCCTGCCATAAAAACTGGGTGCGTCTTATGGTCCGAAAAATACGGTAATCATCTGCCCTTCTCGACTCTGGTTGCCTTCTAAGCCCTAATACTCCTCAGTCCTATCCTTCTGTTTTAAACAACATTTTCACAAAATTTGGATACTTTTTGCGAATCCAAAATGCTGGAATCAGGACACTGAATGAAAACCTCTTACAAAGGATTAAGTCACTATCCCTGCTTGTTGCAAAAATAAAATCAATGTGCCAGGAAGACTCAAAAAGAAGTGTCCCAAATTTATTCTTTTTGAAAAAGAATCTGGAGATTTTTAAGCCTCTCTCATGAGTGTTGCACACCTGTACTAGTACAAATTGGCACTACTGAGTTTTGTCATTCTGGGTGCAATCTCCACCTCCACTCAGCTCAGCCATTCACGTTCTGTTTGTATAGAATAAATGTGAAATATCCACCCCCATTCCTATACTTTTTCTTCTAGCCTGCAGGGTTGAAGGATGGCCTCAGGTCTTACACGTTGGTGTAACAAGCACACATACTTAGGTTGTGTATGGCAAAGTATGTTCTTTAGATTGTGTATTGTGGGGGGGTTTTTGGGTGTGTGTGTGTTTATTTTATGTGGGCAAGATGGTCCTTGTTGTTCTGGCCATGTGCTTGCATATGGAAAGCTGGTGCCTTGTATTTGAGAAAAATATATAAAGTCCTCTGGCCTGACTGGCCATAGGGAGCAAAAACTTTTCAGGCAGACTGGTTAAAAGAAAGACTGGAGTGTGTCCCTCCCTGACTAGTCAAGGCCAGGGTGATGTCATGTGGAGGGATATAAGGTGAGCCTGGATGGTTTGGAGAGGAGCAGAAGCTGCTAGGGGCTGCTGAAGAGCAAAGTCTCCTCCAAGGGAGAAGGAATTTGTAGATAGTGACAAGGGAAACTCAGGTAAAGAAGAGAGAGAGGGAGAATTGTCCCACTGTCTGGGAACTCCTCTCTCCTCCTTTTCTTCCTTCTTTTCTGAGGTTTCAAGGGATTGATACCAGGGAGGAAGGCATTGATTCCTTGGGTTGGCTCCCCAGGAATTAGGCCTGGTGGTTTTAAACAGGGTTGAAACCTGGGAGTTTCTAATCCTGCCAGCTTTGGGCTGGGGTTGAGGTTTGTGCAAGACACAAATTACCTACAGCCCAGGCCTAGAGAGTAAGCCTGGCTTTTCCCCTTTGTGCACAGCACTTAGCAGGTTTGTGTCAGATACATAATGCTATGAACCCTTGAATTTAGCACCTCCATCATGCAGAAAAATGCTCTGGTTAATTCTGCACCTGTGAAGAATGTTGAACAAAATTTGCAAACATTGATTTAAGTTTCTCAGACATTCTTGATGTTACACCCATTACACCTATTACCATAGCAGGTTTCATCAAGTGGATCTGTTAAACAGTGCTCCAAACAAGCTCTACACAGATAAATCTGTGTCTGTGTAGAACATGAAGGGGGTCTTTTTTATTCACAGTGTTTATGAATGTGCCCCGGGGGACAAAGGGAAAGGGGAGGGAGACCCCTCCTACGGCAGGGCTTGATGCAGAAACAGGCTGCTGTAACAAGAAAAAGAAAAGCCCTGAGAACAAGGCAAACTTACCTTTTATAGGAACAGCCAGACTGGATGAGCCATGGATGGGCAGAACATGCATGCAGTTCATCAGCCACTTTTATCTGAGGCTGGGGACTGGAGTGGGAGGATGAAGTCATCAAGGAACGCTGCCCAGCAGAGATAAAAGCTGCCAGCGGGGAAACAATTGTGGGGACATGGCAGGGAACAGGCTGCGGAGCCATCTCTTAAGCTGAGGAAGAGTTGCATGACCAGAAGGAGGAGAGGCTGGGGAAGGACACTTTGGAGGGCTCTGACAGTTAGTTAAAGGAGATGCAGCCCTGGATGGCAAGGGACCTAGGCCAGGGAGGAAGGCATCAAGGGATGACAAAGTCTGCAGTGTGAGTGGGGACTGGCTAAGGCCCCTCCCAAGTGTTTCAGTTAATTGTTTCTTTTCTTAATTTTCTCTAAGCCTTAGGGCAAGTAAAAAGGGTCATAAGCAATGCTTAAAGGGCATAGCAAGCCTGGACCACTTCAAGGACCTTCGCATAAAGAGGGGGACCCAGCACATCATCAGGGATGGCTCACCGCCCTAAATACACCTGAGTGAAGTAAGAGAACGGGGACCAGAGTAGACAAGGGTGCAGGAGGCAACACCAGAAGGCAATCAGGCTAACCACCAACTGGCTGTTCCAAGAGGGTGGTGCATGACTGGGGTGTAGGGGAGGCAAAGCCTCAAGAACACCTGCTGGGAGTAACACCTGACCTGCAGACCACTACAAGAAGGAGCCCCACTACTGCATGGAAGATCCAAATCATGGCAGGTGAGTGTCAGGGCATCCTTCGGGGAGAACACAATCCAACATAGCGGTTGCAGGAGCAGCCTCTGTGGCAGACCCTGGGCGCATACTTCAAGGCAGCCAGGGAGCATTTACATGAGATCAGGTGGACACAGAATGTCTAGAAAAATTGCATTACCAGCCAGAATAGAGAATCAAAAATGGATTGAGATAGTTACTGCAACTTTAAAATAAGTTCAAGGAAGTTGTAGTCAGTTACTCAAATTGATAGAATTAAAATGCTGAAGGATGAAGAGTTCTGAGCTTGAGAAGTATGTTTACAACCATGGTGCTGGAACATGGCCTTCTTTTTCAACTTGAAAAAAGCAAAGAACACCAGGCTGTGCCTTAAAAGATCATGTTGCCAGAGAACAAGGAAGAACTTACCAGACAAGCCTGTTTTGATTCAGAAGCAGCAACTTAAATCCACGAGTGGTAAATACCAATTTGCTCTGTAGAATATCAGTAGGAGTATTCTAGATGCTCCTTACCTTATCATCAGTCCCATAAGGATCTGAAAGCATTTTTTAGAGTTAAGCATTACTACTTCCTCTTTGATAAGTTATCATTACTACAGTCAAGTTACAATGGAATAAACTGAGACACAGCAAAACTGAATGGTTTCCATAAGTTCAGAGTACAAGAAAGTTAAGGCTAATAGAAGAACAAGATCCTCAAGGTGGTAAAAATTAAGCTATCTCCAGTGATCTTAAAAGAGCACTGACAATTTATACATCAAGCCCAGCCATTAGTTTTATCAATTAGGCTAGGGACAGAAATTACACATAAACTGGTGCAAGTGATCAGAAACCAGTACGAATCTACAATGCAAGAGAAGTTCAGTGCACATAAACCACTTTCAAAATGGCTAAAACTGCTTTAAGATAAAGATAGACAGGTGTAGTATCAGGCTTAACTGATTTAGGTTAAAACAGTTTATTAAACTTCTGTCCCAGTTCAAGTATCCCTCCAGATTCAAGTTAACTCACAGTACCCCAGCATCCCAGCATGCTTTGTACCTCCCTCATAAACTCCGCCTTGCAGAATGGGTAGGCTAGCCTTGGCTCAAACGGTCTGCTCCAGCTGAGCAGGGAAACATGCTCTAGCTCCCCTCAGCTCCTGGCCTGAGCCACTGCAGGCATGTGGCTACATTTCCGGATTCAAAAGTGGATGTTGGTTCACTTGCTTATTGGTTCAATCTACAAGGAGCAGTTTCTCTGACTTGAGAAGGGTATTTATAATCAGATCAATCACAGGTCACTCCCAAGAGATTAGATTGTCCAGTCATAAAGTCGTAAACAGATTTACAGAGAAACTACTCCTCTTCATGGAAGACAGGACTACACATTCCTGAAACTGAAGTAAGTGAGATTTGAAACTTACATACAACCAAAGAAGTTGACTTCTTTTTCTCAATTCTTATTTTCTCTATAAATCTGTTGCTGCAATCAGGGGTTGTTTTTTTTTCATCTATGAAAAATGACGTGTCTGGATGTATGATGTAAAAGACTTTATGACTGGACAATCTAATCTCTTGGGAGTGGCCTGTGACTGATCTGATTATAAATATCCTTCTCAAGTCAGAGAAACTGCTTCTCTTCACTGAAGACAGGACTACACATTCCTGAAACTGAAGTAAGTGAAATTTAAAACTTGCATACAACCAAAGACGTTGATTTCTCTTTCTTTTTTCTCAATTCTTATTTTCTCTATAAATTTGCTGTTGCAACAAGGATTTATTTTTTATCATTTATTTAAAAATACTTAAATATTGCACTTTTACAGTTTGGGGAATTTAATTAGAAATCATTATGAGAAACTAATTCTGATTGCTTGTAGCTAGGTACAGTTGCTAGCTACACGCAGTCATTCCTGCATTAATTTGCAAGTGTATCTCATACCTACAACATTTCTACTATTCTATCTTTACACTACTAATAGTCTTCTCTGCTGAAGGTTTTATGATCTAGAGAAACATGCAAGTTTATTGCAATACTTGCAAAACTTATGACCCAGATTCCTAGATCTTGGTTTCCTAAGCCAGTCCATTAGTTCAGTGAGTCAAATGGCTCCTCTTTGTCACCACTGAATTAATATCATTAAAACTGAACCATTCTGATAATCAGAACATTTGTCTGAAACACAGCCGTAGTGCAGGAAGTGCAAATACAACCAAACAGTGGCAGGAGACTCAGAATGCAAAGTTTGATCCCATTATGAGCTAAATTGTAGGAAAGCCTTTTATTAAAGGTAAAACATTTTAAACCACTATTTTTCTGTAAATAAAAGTTGAAATTTATGCCTATGTAACCAACAGTAAAATAGGTTTAATGTCAGAAGAATTAAGTGATGTCTAAGGCATCATTAAAAGTGCCCTCCAGGTCATTTTCTAGTTAATCCTGTCTCAGGAATCCATCTTCTTCAAACACTCTTTCTTCCTATTCATCCAACATTATTTGTAATTCTTTCCAGCATTGCTATACACCTACTTTCCAGCACCATTATGCAGAAGACACATGTTGCTTCCTTTAGCTGCATTGTTTTCTTTTAAATTTAGTAACCGGGATTTAAAATAAAAAGTGTTTTCTTTCTTTTGAAATGCACTGTCATGCCTTCCTGTGTTCTGCCATGGCTTCCTGTGTTTCAGGAATTTAGTACCCAGAGTGGCGTTAGCCTTGTCAAAAGATCAGCATGAGGGTGCTTACATTCTTGTAGTTGTCCTTGATCTGAAATAAAATCTATCCAGGCTAAAAATATGTAACTATGCTTTGTGAATGGAAAGATATAACTCTGAAATACAGTGCATCAGGCATTCACTATTAGGGAAGGAGATAGGGCAGGACAACACCTTAGAGACTAACTGGTTCAAACAGGCATGTGCTTTCATAGGCAACAGCCTACTTTAGCAGATGCTGTTAGGGAAGGAAGCACACACAGAAGGGAAAACTTAAATATTTGTTTTCTAGACTTCATTTGTTTAAAGGAAAAAAAGAATGACTTAGTGACTATTGCATTTAAACTTCAGTATAGTATGATATAGTACAATTTTGTATCTGTTTAGTTATGTATATCAGTGCAGTCATACAAGTTCCAAAACCTCCACATATTGTCATTTAGTTCCCAGCATTTTTTCCCCACAAGCTTCCATTTACTGAGATGATTCAGTCTAATGTCATTGGCGGTAGTGGAAATTTCCGCTTTTGTAATCCTGTTCCCATTAATGACCTTGGCAGCCATCATTCTTACCTATTGGGCTATGTCTGACCTGAAGTCTACATTACCCATGTCCTGGGGGATAATAAGCCTGCAGTTGTATATTAGTTATCACCACTTATAGGCTCAGTACAGATAGTCAAAAAGCCCAAGGCTGAACTGATTCAATCCTTACAGGTTAGTCTAAGCTGTGTAGATTGAACTGATACGCAAGTGAACAGATATTCCATGTTCACAGTGCCTCAACAACCATAGGAATTGGCTTATACTGTAACATGGCAAACAAGCTGCTGTAGATTCCACATTTCCACATAGCTCCTTTGGCACAAAAAAAGCTTAATACAATGAGCTCATGTTGCCGTGCAGCTGATATAGCAATCAACAGTTGACACTGAATTTCCATGTGAGGAACTTTGGGGCATATTTAAGAGTTTGGGCTGACTTTAAAATGCTAGGACATGCAAACTGTACCAATCTAGAAGCAGGTTATTGTTGCCAACTGGAAAATGGCAACATAGACCACTCCAGGCCCTTGACTAGCCAGATTGGTGTTAACCAGTCAAGTGGTAATTCAGTGTTTGGTGGAGCTAAATAATAATCTGTGGGCAAAATACAATTTACCAGCATAATTAACACACCTGAATGAAACAGATGGCTTTTGAAAACAGTGTCCCCAAACTATGCTGAGATCAATAAAGGCATACATGTGCCCATATTTTGCTCACCACAAGGACCGAAGTAGTATAAAGTGCAATGGGTACTCTCCCATTGGTCATCTACAGAGAAAGGCTCATGAATACCAGTTTCAGACGTATGGGAAAAATACATGACATCAGGGTGCCAAGAAACTTAGCTGTTTATATACTCTTTTCAACTAACCTGGTTATTGATAGTAAGGTTTGAATGACATTGTAGCCATGATAATCCAGGAAATATATGAAAAGTAGGTGTTTTGGGTAATATCTTTTATTGGATCAACTGTATAATTTGGAAAGATGGTAGATAAGCCTTCAGGGGCAATTGTCCTTCTGGTCACTTTAGGTCATTTGTTACATGATGCAGCTACAGGGACGATAGTTATTTTCAGGGACCCCTTCTCTCCATCTCCTGATAATTATCTCTAATAACACTGTACCAGAATCAAAGACCATGTGGCAATAGACATTTTACATAAATGTGTCTCAGGATGGTGGCCAGAGCATGCAGGTTCAAAACATGGTGGGGTTCTGCTCCCAGTTTGGATGCCAATCATCTGCTTAGTATTGTCAGGGCCAACGATGATAAGAAATTCTCCATGGCTGAACATGTTAACCTTATGGTATGTGTGGGGCCAGCTGTATTGCTCAATAGGGGAAATTTAATAAAGATAAAGAGGTCATTGGTATGTGGGAGTGAGTTTGAATAACAACATTTATTTTCCATGGTTCCTTCCGTTTTAGAAAGGTTTTAAACCTCTGCGTTCCAATGTTTAAATTCTCTCCTTGCTTCCAATTTGCTTTTCCACTAGGCTTTTGCTAATACGAGCCTAATAGCATCTGTGGTTTTTGCAGTGGACTGCATAAGTATGGGGAAAGAATTTTTAGTTGCAATTAACTATAAACTCAAGTTTTGTGAAATGTGAAAGTCTTTTTTAAATTCCTCTTCATTATATAATCTTCATCAATATTTACATTCCATGGATTGTAAGCCTTTTAGTCTAAAAGCACAAATTGGGATAATCTAGTTATATAAAATGGAACACGAAGAATGGTGTAATCTTTGTGGCCTGAATGCTGCACACCATCAGGTGCAAGAAGGTGTGAGTTTTCTTAGCAGGGGCACATGACTATCAGAGGCCAAGTAAGTGGCAGAAGCAATTAAATGTAATGCAGACTTAGGTTAGAAGTGTCATAGAGTTAAAACTACATTAGGAAATAATTATATTTAATAAAAGTCATGGCTTTTGTATGTTGATGGAACCAGAATTTTAGCTGGCCTGACTTCAGCTTGGAGTTATGCTGAGCTACAGCAGACAAAGATCTGTTAATTGAATAGTTAATTCTGTGGATAAAAAAAAAATTACAAGAAGAGGTAAACATTTTATAGGCATGAATGATAGAGGCAGTGATAGGAATGGCTTATGTTTTATATAATGATTCCATCACAGCATGCTCCAGAAAGACACAAAAAAGTTAAAATGTTCAATCAAATATTTTAGATTGATAAATTGCTGGATGGTTCCTGAGATAGCTTACTTCACTTTTTATTGCCTAGCACCCAACAGTTTCAAGTATCTCATACAGGGTTTGTTTGGGTTTTTTTGTTTGTTTTTTAATAAGCTCAAAGAAATTATCTGGAATGCTTTACAAAACAAGCTAAACCAAAATTTAAATTGGGTCTGACCAATGACTAGCCAATCAAAATGTGCAAAGGTATAAAATACATTCTAAAGAAATAGCTGGGTTCAAAACTAAAGGAAAGCAAAATTGTAACCATTGTTCAAATTGAAGTTGAAAACCTTATGCTGAATTCTGAGGTCAGAAAGGGAATCTTGTAGTGGATCTGAATAAGCATTGTGATTCAAGACATTAACAGTAATATACTGTTACAGTACTGCCATCCTCCTCAATTCAGCAAATACTTTGCATGTCCCTGTATGTGCCTCTACATTCCATCTCCCTGTATGTGACTGGAGTACGGGGGAGAATTTGGCAACACTGAGTCAGCAGCAGACACAGTGGATTCCAACAGGGTCATTGCATGCTAACAAGGTGGTTCAAGAGGAGTTGAAGTAAACACTGAAAACCCAACAACCAAGAATACATTTCAGAATACCTTGTATGAAGTAGCCTTTGTAGGTTGCAGACCAGAGTGACCCTGTTCAAGTCCCAGATCAGTGGGAGGGTCCTAGGACCCAGGTGCCACCACTGCTTTTCCCAACAGCAGCACAGGGAGAGTTTCTGTAACTGGTGCTTTTCCCCATAGTGGCATGAGATAGCAACTGCTGCAGAAGTCTCCCACCCCACCAAATCACCACATCTGTGAGCTGGATCAAGTGGCTTCATGGTCTGGATCCAGTTCATTAGGCTGCAGGTTGCAGACTGCTGGCATAGAGAGTTTGTTGCACCGCATATAATTTTATTTAATACTTTTATCTGTCATTATAATTTATTTTGTTTTTATAATAAGCTGCCCTGAACCTCTTTTGAGTAGGAAGACATATAAATCTGATAATTAGTTTCATTAATGACTAATACTTAGCTAGGTATGAGCTTATATACCTACTAGGTTGGGGCCACTGAGCAGGGAAATGCAGCATCTTGCATTTAAGCATCATGCAGCATAAAAGAAATCAATGTTTCTTTTACCCTATTATAATTTAGAATTAGTCGCATGATTAATACTGTTAGGGTAAAAAACAGATTACCGTACTGACAGGATTAGTTCCACTAACTCTGTGAATTTAATCCTAGGAATGTGATCCAAAACCTAATACAGGGTTTATCTACATGAGATGCTACATCGCCATAGCTCATTGTTACAGTGATGTAGCAGCAGCGGGCATGAACCATGATGCTGACACTACTGCACAGTAACAATGAGCTACTGTGTAGTAGTGTGGGAAAAGACCTGTGCAGCATCTGGACTATACAGTAATATTGCTTAAACAAGTACTAAATGACTGTGCAGTAACAACTGTGCAGTCCAGTGCATGTACCCACACTTCATGGAAATTACTTCAGTTGACTTAAATGCTGTTGAGTCACATTTTTCATGACTAATTAACTAAAGGGATCCAGTCATTAGGCTCATTTAAAATATAAAATTGGGAAATGGAGGAGGAGGAAGATGAATTAATTTCTGCCTTCCTCTTGGCACTTCAAACCCCGAGGTTTCAAAGAACTTTACAAAGGAATTTCCATGATCTCAGATGAGGGAAACTGAAGTACAGAAAGGTGGAGTGACTTATCCGAGATCAACCTGCAAGCCAAGCCAGGAACAGAGTCCCATGTTTTCTCTCTCCTAGGTCACTTTATTCCTTGCCCCTGGCCTCCACCCCCCACCTTTTCTTTTATGATATTGCTTTGCATGGCCCTAAAGCTGAACTTTAAGATTGATTTAAAAATAAACTGACCCTTTCGTGTGTATTATTAAGAATAGCTTGGCCAAACACTAGTCTAGGATGGTTTAGATAGCAACAATCCTGCCTTGAGCAGGGGGTTGAACTAGAGGGCCTCCTGAAGTCCCTTCCAGCCCAACTTTTCTATGATTTTGTTTCTCTGTCAACTGAAAAGCTACAATCATTGATGGAGGTTATTTAAGATCTCCTCTTTTATTTATTTTTGTTCTGTCGGCTACAGAACACACAAATTGCTAGCAGGTCTGTCAAGCACATGTCTGTACCCTGCTCATATCAGCTGCTTCTGCTACCTCTGAAATTTTTTTTATTAAGTAATGTCAAATATAATTCATCAGTTCCGAGTTACAAAAAAAAATTGTCTCTGGTATTTTAACAGATTTGCACGCTCAGCTCAGATTTCTCAATGATAGAGCTTAGTTATATTTTCTTCCTGTTTGGAAGAAATTCATCTCAATTCTGTCCTACTATTGCGTTCACTGCTGACTTCATTGACCAGCTATCTGTGATAAAACCGAGCAGGATTTAATCTGAGGTGTGTATCACTCAGTATTAGACTTTGGTGAAAGCTTAGTCTGCCTGTGTCCTCTTACCCTATTCATTAATATAAATGAGAAGTCTGGATGGGGAATTATTGGGGCAACAGCTCCAGATTGCTCCTTTCACAAAAAAATGAATCAATGAGAAACACTGCTGGAGTCTAAGCTCCTAAGCACATGGAGGGAAGCTGCTCCAACACACTGTAATTACAACGCGTTGGAGCAGACTCAATTAATTGAGTCCGCGGGAGCCTGGAAATTAATGGGCTCCAGAATTACTCCAGTGTGATGAGTATCAGCATTCCCATGCTGAAAAATGGAGGCGGGGGTGCTTTCACCAAAGTTGGTTCAATGAGCTTTAGTTAAAGTGTCCCTGCCACTGTTTTACAGCGTGGGGACACTGATACACATGATGCTCCAAGAGCCATGGCTCATTAAAGCACCACCCCTTCCCCCACCCTCCAGAGCACATCTATAATCCTAAGAGTTGCCTAGTTTAGTCAGATAATTTATTCAATCAGAATTCTTGGGTATCATTTGCAGGGGTGTCAGGAGGTTTACTCAAATGCTGATGAAGATGTAATCTGGCTCACCATATTTTATTACCGATGAATATACAAGGGAAGGAAAGAATATGGCATACTCTTCAGAGCTCAAACTGAGATTTTTTGCAGAGGTGGTAATCAGAGAAAAAAATATGTACTTGCAAACCAAGCAAATTGGATTTGAAAATCAATGAAGCGTATAAGAAAAAACTTTTTTACAGTCCACGTGTCCAGAGTCTGGAACAGACTGCCCCCAGAGGTGGTATAAGCACCTACACTGGACTCACTCAAAAGGCATCTGGATGTTTATCTTGCTGGGATCATTTGACCCCAGCAGACTTCCTGCCTATGGCAGGGGGGCTAGAGTTGATGATCTCAAGAGGTCCCTTCCAGCCTCTAATGTCTATGAATCTGAATACAAAAGGCACCCAGTGCAACATACTTATGCCACTACTTTTCAGAGCCGAAATGTGGTACCTGTTATCCTATTATAACAATCCCTTTGTAGGGCACAGACCAAACTGAATTCAGTCATTTATATTTCACAGATTCAAAGTCAGGTTCCAATTACAGCCACATTGCAACTTCTATATCTAGACATCACATTAAGATTTTACACACCTGTTTAACAAGTCTGTCTGTCTGTCACTACAATGTTAGAACAATTATTCCTCTGCAAGTGAAATAATTTGACTTCCAAACTTAAAAAGTACTTTTTCCCAAAGCTAGGGGAAAGATAGGTTAGGGTGAAGCCACAGATACATTTTTCATTATGTGAGACAGCCATTTTATCTACATGAAAAGTGTCTCCTAAACATGAACTGATTCCAGGTAAGACATTCAGAGTAGGGTAACAGTTTAAGATCCATTTCACAGAACATGCCTTTGATGTGGTACAAATTCTTTAAGATATAACATCAAGGCTGTTCTACTGGAAATGGTACTAAGATCGCAATTAAGAAAGAAAAATCTAGATTAATCTGTGCAAATTTTTATGCCATTTATTCAACACTTATTACACAGAATGGGCAAACTCTCCAGTGCAAATTTTTAAAAAAGACAATTACGGGCTAGAGGAAGTGTTCAGAACTCCACGTCTTACAAACAAACATGGCTTTTATAAAACTGAAGCACATCTCTAAGCCTGAGAAAAGATGAGTTCCATTGATCCCAAAGTTAGCTGGAAAAAATATTTTGATGATGTTCCAAAATTGTTCCTAGTTACCCAGAAGAGGTCAATGGTTGATATGCAAAAAAAGTGTCCTTCAACTCACTAATCACTCATCAGGCTTTAGAAAAGCTTCCTCTTAAATTCATGATCAGAGACTGCACTACAGCACTTTCCCACGCTCTCAGAAGATATTAGCATTTCTCCCAGCAAGGTGCTTCAAATACAGTCATAACTGAAAAGTCACAGAAGGTGAACTTCCTGTTTTTCAACAACTGACACAGTTCTGGCAAAAGCTCTCCAAAAGCTTACACAATGCTTGTCAAGAACGCACCTTCTTAAGAGCGTGTCTACACTAAACTTTTGTTCCTCGGAACTGTTTACTAGATAAAGTCAAGGTATCAGACATGTTTGCAAAGGCTATGTGGATACTCTCTATACATTTTCCAAACTACAAGCAGGTAAAGAACATGTTTGTAGAAAGTATAAGTAATGGATAGGAGTTTACAGTTAATATCAGTTTTCAGACCAGTAAATTTTCTAAAAATTATTGTATAAAAGCAATTTCCAAAATAACTCAGATTTCCAGCAATGAGTTTTTGTGGACACTGGTGCTTTATTGCTCATTCTGATCAAGAACTTCTGGAAATATTAAAAGTCAACTTTACCTTTGAACTCTTGTTCAATGCCATGTCACATCTTATGCTTAGGATGTCCTAACAGCAGTTAAAATGTGAATGTATGTACATTCAAGTGATAAAACACATGCTATGTGTGAACATATCATAGCAAAAATAAGACTTTTCACAGGACGAGTGTCTCCAGATTGTATTGAGTAATATTTGTTCAGTTTTCATCAGGCCACTCCACAGATATAATATGAACACAGGTCACTGATTGTTAGTCCCAGCCCTGGCAATGCACTGGAGCCTTGAACTGGCCCCAGGATTACTTGTCTGCCAGCAGCAGAGATCCTGTGGATCCAGCAGCATTCTCTCCTGGGCACAGCTCTGAGTGCCTTCCTTTGCCCACTGCCAGTGGCAAAGGCCCAGTCCACTCAGGCATGTCAGGGACAGGTGCTCGTGGGCTGAGCAGTATCAAGATATGCAGTGGAGAGGTTATGAGCTCCAGGCGCAGGACCTGCCTGTCTTCACAGGCACATGTGCAAGCTGCGGTGCCTGGTGCCAGGGTTGATGTTATGGGACAGGAGATGGAGGCACATCCATCTGCAGCTTCAAGTCCAGCCAGAGTTGGCTGAGATCGCAGTAAACATTAAGTATCTGACTCCACAGAACATGTACTAATTTTTATATGGGATGGTAATGTTTGTTACACCTCAGATAAAAGATGTGCTAAGTGTCTCACATGACAAGGCCTGCATTTTCTGAATGGCCAATCCTCTCAAGTAACAAGCTCAGACTGTGCATTTCTCAGAGTGAATCTCACCATTCACCCTAATTTTATACGGGGTCTCCATGCTACACCACCTGTTTACTAACTATGTTTCCTCAGCAAGTCCAACTAGACCTGACCCCTGTTATAGACTTTTCTGTCAGGCCTCTGATTAGTAAATAAATGAAGTGACCTAGAACAGTCGTTCTCAACTGGGATGCCACTACATTCAAGGAGTGGTGAAGCAGTGCCATGACTCTAAAGAAGCTGAGAGTTATGGACCTAAAACTTTGCCTCTCCGTGCACTATGTATCCATAGGAACATAACCATAAGAGTTAAAAGTGTTAAAATAACAAATGGACTGCATGCAGTCCTGTCTTATCTAACTGTTTAAGTAGACGACATTTTTCCCAAATACCTCAACCATTTGGGAATGGAAGACACATCGACTCCCTCTACAGCCCAAACCTTTTCTCAGCTACAAGTCTCTCCGTCCTGCACAACTATCTCCTGGGTTATCTGACAGACCACTGACCAGAGAATAGCAGGGTAATACATGAAGGGATTTCCCTGTATTGTTTGTCAATTCTCAGTACTGGGGTTATTTGAAACCAATGACTTGGACTTGCAGCAAAACTACTTAAGACTGACATCACCCTTAGTTACCCTTTAGCACGAAATTAACATAACAGTCAAACAAGGGCATACACAGTAGTCATAATGAATTAAAAACAACCAAAAACCCTTATGCCAGTCTTCATTTCCTATCTCCTGCAGTGAAACTGATACTCTTAAAAGTTGTCAGTAACTTACCTGGGGAGATTTAACAGAAAACACTCAAGTTAAGGCCTTTATTAAAAAGGCTTAATTTTCAGAGGACAGGCACTTAGTAAGTCCTGAATAGTCAAACACTTTAAGTGCCTGAAGCTGGAGAGAGGGAAAAAAAAAGAGGAACCCAAAAATCATGTCTTATTCTTGAAAATTCTGGTTCTTGCTTAAATACATATTAAAGACACATGTCTGACTTTCTTGGTGCTTGTTCAAACCTTAAAAACATAATAAGATAAACAGCACTGTAGACTTAAAGTACAATATAACTCATATGAAAAGTTTGTAAATAGTAATATCCCCTGAGCAACCTGATTCTTGAAATCCTCCCCTAAAAAATCTTAAGAAAACTAGATGAGCCTTGCCCTGGAAGTTAATGCCACTGGGCTCTGGGGGACAATATGGGAGTGAAATCACCTGGAAAATGTCTTACCAGCAGCTCCCTCCTTTAGCACAGGTGCCACTTCTGAGATACCCAGGGAGAGAGCCTGTCATTCAGGTACCCTAGTCCCAAACCATTTGAAGCTTTAAAATCAACAATCGTAATTTCTGCCTATCTAGGGTGTGTATACATGAAACGGGCCCTAAATTTAAGTAGTGGATTTCTAAACCCACAGCTTCAATTTAGGGCCCTTAAAACCCCCGTGTTGTGCACACACCCTGCACTTACCTGCCTCTCCAGTGGCAGGGAGGGGAGGGTGAGCTGCTGGTGAGCAGAGTGGTCCCTGGGCTCGGGGGGGGGGGGTGCTTCCCTCTGAGGCAGTGGCAGCCCCCCTCCAACCCCCAAGCAGCACCTGCCTGCAGACACCCAGCTTGGGTGGTCCTGGGGGGGCACCACAGCCATGGAGAAAAGAACCGGGCCCCAGAGCAGCTCAGGCAGGCAGGTTCCGGAGGTGGGTGGGAAATCAGGCTTACCATTTTTCTTCGGTGGAGCCTGCCTTCCTGGCCTGCTGCAGGGAGCCCAGTGCTTCGCTTCATGGCCGTAGGGGCAGCAAATTAACACTCCTTGGAGGAGTCTTAGTTTGCTGTGCCCCAAGTCATTTAAGGCGCATTATGCTGCCAAATTTCCTACAGTGGCTGGAATTAATGCCCAATATGCCGCCAAGGCGTGCAAACACCGACACCATTAAAGTGGTGCAAAAGCATTTAGCTTGCTTTAAAGCGTTGAGCACCCCCCCCCATTTCATCTACACACAGTCCTAGATTCCAAGCATTTAAAACAAAAAACAAATCTAATGACTCTCTCTTTCCTCTAATTCTGTAAAGAGTCATAAATTAACTTAATTAGGGAATGGTGAAAGGGAAGTAGTTAGTTATATTTATTTATTTATTTTTGGTCAATGAGGTAGTCTCTAAATATTTAAAATTAGGCAGGTGCCAGGTCATGGGTGGCCAGTCAGGGGCCAGTCAGAGGACATGGTGCTGACCTGGATCAGAAGTGAGAAGAAGGAACAGAATAAGGAGAAAAGGAAGAGGGATAGCTCTCTACATGAGAGAGCAGTACACCTCTCTGGAGAATGACATTGACTGCAAAGATAAGCAGCTTGAAACCCTCTGGGTCAAGTTATGCAGGGGGGAAAAGGGGGGCAAGTGAGAAAAACCTAACTGTAGGCATTTACTACAGGCCCCCAAACCAAGGAGAAGAGCTGGATCTGGAGTTCACTTGAGAACTGACAGAGGCTACACATGCAAGGGATTTGGTTGTCACGGGTGACTTCAATTACCCGGACATAGAATGGGAGGAACACTTGGCTACGTCAGATCATTCATGCAGTTTCCTGACTGTGATTGAGGAGCTCTTCCTGACCTAGGAAGTGCAAGGGCCAACCAAAGGTAATGCCCTCCTAGACTTGGTCTTGGCCAGGGGAGATGATCTGATGTGTGGCTTGAACATTGAGGGTAACCTGGGTGACAGTGACCATGAAATTACCAGGTTCACCATCCACTGCAAGGTCGACAAATCAACCAGCAGGATTAAGTCCTGAACTTCAAAAATGCTCAGCGCATTAGTTGGGGAGGTGATGTGGGACCAGGAAAGGAAGGTGAATGGGGTGCACAAAGAGTGGTTGTTGCTCAAGGATACAATCCTTGAAGCACAAAAGAAAACTGTTTCTGCAAAGTGGAAAAGTAGCAGAAGGGCTGGCAAGCCCTTCTGGCTTAATGGGAACATTATAGTCCTCTTAAAAAAGAAAAAAAGGTGTACGCACAGTGGAAGCTAGGGAGGGTCCTCAAGGAGGACTATACAATAGTGGCCAGCGCTTGTAGGGAAATGATCAGGAAAGCCAAGGCAGTGACTGAGTTTAGGTTAGTCATGGGAGTCAAGGACAATAAGAAGCCCTTCTTTAGGTATGTAGGCAGTAGAAGGAAAACAAATGGAAGTATGGGACCCCTGCTTCACACCTTGGGACATCTGGTAACCAACATTCAGGAAAAAACTGAACTCCTGAATGCCCACTTTGCTTTGGTAATTCACCGGACCAAGGGGAAAGACAAGTGACATAAGGCTCATAGTGGGGATGCCAGGAATGACAGCCTCCCCACTGTGGATGCTGAGTGGGTACAATACCAGCTAGAAAAGCTAGACATTTATAAGTCAGTGGGACTGGATGGAATCCATCTGAGAGTGCTGAAGGAGCTGGCTGAGGTTGTCGCAGAACCCCTGGCAAAGCTCTTTCAGAATTCATGGTGCGCAGGGAAAATCCCTGAGAACCACTATAGGCCAATCAGCCTAA
The DNA here is from genome assembly GCF_052110815.1 of Crocodylus siamensis. NCBI lineage: Eukaryota > Metazoa > Chordata > Crocodylia > Crocodylidae > Crocodylus > Crocodylus siamensis. The sequence goes on along the minus strand of NC_143396.1, from coordinate 150,979,413 downwards.
CCTCTATTCCAGGGAAAATCCTGGAAAAGCTTAAAAAATTTGTGTGTGATATGCTTGTGAAAGGTAAGATTCTGAATGACAGCCAACATGGCTTTGTCACGGGTAGGTCTTGTCTTACCAATCTCATCTCCTTCTACGACCAGGTCTCTCACAACCTGGACATGGGAAATGAGGTAGACATTATATATCTAGACTTTCAAAAGCCTTTTGATCTTGTATCCCATGATATCCTTGTGGGAAAACTGGAAGATTGTGGGCTTAACTGCTCAACGGTTCAGTGGGTGGGAAACTGGTTACAGGGTAGGGTCCAGAGAGTTCTCATGAATGGACCTGTATCATCCTGGCACAAAGTGGCCAGTGGTGTCCCTCAGGGGTCTGTGCTTGGATTGGTGCTTTTCAACATCTTTATCAATGATTTGGATGGAGGAGTGAAAAGCTTGCTGGCCAAGTTCGCGGATGCCACTAAGTTATGGGGCAGTGTGGTCACATCAGAAGATAGGTTGCAGACGCAGGCGGACCTGGACAGGCTCGAGAACTGGGCAGACCAGAACCCGCTGTACTCAGCACTGGTGAGACCGCAGCTGGAGTACTGTGTCCAGTTCTGGGTGCCGCACTTCAATAAGGATGTGGAAAGAGGATGCCATAGGTAAGGCAAGCCATACAAGGATAGGCTGAGGGACCTGGGCCTCTTTAGCCTAAACAAGAGAAGGTTGAGAGGGGACTTGATAGCAGCTTACCGCTATATCAGAGGAGTACATCAGAAGTTCAGTGAACAACTGTTTACTAAGGCACCCCTGGGGAAGACCAGCACCAATGGATACAAATTCCTGGAAGCCTGCTTCAGGCTTAATACCAGGAAAAACACTTTCACAGTCAGGGTACCCAGCCTGTGGAATAATCTCCCTCTAGAGACGGTGTAGTCACCTACCCTGGAAGTTTTCAAGAGGAGACTGGACAGTTACTTCTCTAGGGTCACTTAACCCCAGTTTTCTTCCTGCCTAGAGCAGTGCAGGGGGCTGGACCCAATGATCTGTGAGGTTCCTTTCAGCCCCTTACAATCTATGAACCTATGAATCCAGGTACAGGCAGGGTCAAGAAGTCAAGAAACCAGTCCAAGGCCTGGGTCCAGAAGCAAGCCAAGTCAGGAAGCTAGAGGACCACACTCCAGGCAGAGTGTAGAGTCAGGTGGCAAGCTAGACCAGGTAGCCAGGAGATCAAGCAGAAAACAGGGTCTAGGGACAAGCCAAGCGGGGAAGCCAAAGGATCAGAGAGAGCATAGAGATCAAACTGAGAGCAGATGTGGAACACAAGTCAAGATGGTTGGAGATCAGATTGAGACCTATTGCCCAAACACTTCTTTTTCCAAGTCAGGGGTTTATATGAAGTAACTAGGGGGTCAGCTGACCCTGGCCAGCTACTCTGGTACCAGTGAGTAGGCAGAGGGCTAGGCCCTGATGAAGGCTTCAGGACAGCTTTGACCAGCTTGGACACCCAGTTATAGGGCAAACAGGTTAGGGTGAGCAGCTGTACTGGTCAGGCTAAGGCCCCTGGTTTGAAGCTGTGGGAACTTGTGTCTCTGCCTTAAGGAAGGACGTACTTTCTTGGCATAGTATGATAGGCCTTCTTCAAACTATGAATTGTTCTGGCTTGCTCAACTCCAGAATTTGGCACTGATCACTGTAATTTATTGAGAAGACTGGGCAAGAAAATCTTTGTTGAGAAAATCATGTGCTTTTGGGAAGGCCTCACAGATTAGGAGAGAATACCCGTAGTTAAGAGCAGTTGCCAGCCCCAGTGATTGAGGGGTTCACTAAAACACCAACTCCCTGGTCTCTTAGTTGGCAAAATTTGCCATATATAAATTTTGGAATACGGCAGAGTCTAGGATGATCTAGCAATCTATGCCAGGCAACAAGAAGGATATGTCTGATTTTTATGAAAAGAAAGAAGTGGAAAAGAAAAATAAGCTATCATTTTTCTGCTGGATAGAAGTGGCTGCACCAATATGAAAGGTTAATACTAAATATTTGTATAGCTAGTGTTGTCAAACACTCCAAACCATATAGCAAAGTTAAATGAAGAGGGTTGGGCCCAGCTGGTTCTTGCAGGTATCCAGCGAGTACAGCTCTATGGTTCAGCGCTGTTTCCACTAAAGTCAATGGGAGTTCCTTTATACCAGTGGCTAAGGCTAGTTCAGAACATCAGGTTTATGTTTTCTATGCCAACAGCACTCTTACACGATGCTGAAATATTAATTCATTACTGAGATGGAGGGGACCGAACTGCCTACTGGCAATGCCCCATCCCAAGGACTTGGGGGACCCACCCTTGTTATTTAATTGTGCTGTACAGTTTCGACGAAACCTGCCTAAGATTAACTATCTAAATACTTAGTACAGATTTTTCACCTCAGTGCTTCCGGACAATAAACATCACTTGTCTTTCACTTGACAACGACATGACCTCCTGAAATACTTCACATATATGAACTGCAAGCTGTTGATGGAAGTTTTTTGTGGGAGTTTTTTTGTAACAATTACTGATCCCAAGCTTTAACATTATGTTGGATTAAATCAAACTGATTAGTGATGAGAATACTTTGGAAGCGATCCAAAATCCTGCATACTCCTCATTAAAGGCCACTACAGTATTGCCTATCATTTAAAGGAAGCTTCACCCACGTCAGTGTGAACATGATTGGGCCTTAAGATTATCTTTCTTTCCTAAGGGTCTGTTAATGCATCTACATCATGGCATCATGGTAAACATAATCAGGCACAGTAGGAATAATCCCCAAATTCTTTACCTACAGTGTTGAGCCTGACACCCAGGACAGACTGCCTCTTAGAAAACCATGTACAGTCTACCTTAAATTCTCTCTCTAGCTCCCATTAGATAGACCTTTATTATTCATCACAATTTTATTGAGTGGTGTTACAGAGCAGCAGCCAAGTCCCATATCACAGTGATGGTATTTCAGGTGTTAGCTGTGGCACTATGCATAAGTGATTTGAAAAGTACTTTAAAAGACCTTTAAAAGAAATAATACTATATGGATTCAAACATCTTTTCTTCATAAATATATATCAAACTATATAATAACTTTTGAATAATAATTAATTAAAAATCCAGTTTAAAAGACAGACACTTTTCTAATGTTGCTTGTTCAGAGGGAGAAAAGGCTGGTCCCCATAAAAAAGAAAGCGTGAGACATTATTTGTGGCTAGAAAAAACAAACAAACAAAAGAGATCTACAAAATCTAATGTATAATAGTACTTTATGTTGTTAAAGGAGATTTTCTGCCACAAGGACATGTTTCCAGCTCTGGAGAAATACAAACAAAAAGCTGAACTCAGCTGTGGCTCCTTTTTCATATCCTAAGGAAGAACTCCTAGCTGGCTACCACCTCCAATGTGATATTATTTTCCTAGTGAAATGGTTATTCATGTTTTTATTTTCTTTAAGCTAGTCATCCATACTTGGTATCACTTTTGTGTCCAAGTTGACTGGCTTTAAGAGAATTTCCTTGTACCGTTAACTTTTAAGGCTAGGATTTCTGTGGGTGATACCTTTTATTGGGCCAGCTGCATGGTTGGGATAGACTTAGACAAGATTAGAAACAAACTTTCAGAAGCAGGAATCAGATTTTGTCCATCAAAAGTTCCATTGGGCTTTACTTCATCATAACAGTCCTGCTTTGATCTTGAGATTGGACAAATTACAAACAAATTACATAACAAAGCATTTAGTTCTTCCTAGTTTGGAGTTTAACAATGCAAAATCAGCAAGATGCAGAGTTTCCTACAACAACATAACATGGCTAAAATTGGCCCAAAATGACTGGAAAGTTCATAAACAACCTCTCTTAGGGCTGGTAATAAACTCAGGACTGCAGAAGTGTTGTATAATGTTTCTATCCATATGGATTCTTAAAGCTCTGTTTGATTGTAATGGCTTTATATTTAGTAACTGTAGGCTGAATTGTTGACAGCTTTTAATGGGGGTGGGTGGGGGGAAAATTCAAATAGACTCTTGGGTCATTCCAACAAATGTGAGAAGTGTATTGATTAATGGACAAGGCAACATTAGTCCTGAGGATAAACTCAATTGTATGGCATAGGTCTTGATTGCTGCAAAGTGAAGCTGACCATGCTCATGGTCTCCACAGCAGGGGATTCCTTCAGCACATGTCATGTAGAAATTCCCAGCCTCCTTCAGTCTGGCTAGGCACAGACATTCAAAAAGCCTGACCCTGAATTGATTCAACCTTTGCAGGTTAATCTATCATGGCTAGGATGAACTGATTTCCAACCATAAAGAAACATCCCCTCTGGACTGAGGAAATGCAGGCACGTGCCTGCAGTAGCTCAGGCTAGAAGCCAGGGGGTTGCTAGAGCAGCTTTCCCTTCCCTTCCACAGTGCTGAGCTGAAGGGGCAGTGGAGTGTGGCCAGGCTCTGGCAGGACTTTCTGCTCCCAGGCTTTTCACTGCTGGCTGCTCAAGGGGCAGGATCATTGTCAGCCCCCAGACCCTTGCTAGCACTCCGAGGTAAGGATGTATGTGCAGAGTGTTCATCTGCTGATGATTCAGAGCTTTTCAATCTCCTCCCTGCTTGTCAGGCTGTTGGCAGCAAACTCACAGGTGTAGCAAGGCAGACCAGAGCTGATAAGAGTCTGTATTACCCAGTTAGCAACACAGTAGCCTCTCTGTTCTGTCTGCCTGCCTATCCCAGTGAGATGCACACAGAGACCTCTTGGCATTAGCTACATGCCTAGGGTCCATGGGGCTGGGATCTGTGCTGTGGGAGATGGGAGGGGCGAGGGGAAGGGGGGATTTCCTGCTTGAGCAGAGAGGGGGGTAGGGCAGTAGCATGGGCGACTGGTACCTCCTGAGTCAGGGGGCACTTACCCCCACAGCAGCCTGTCAGCAACTGCGGGGTGGGGGGGACATGACTGATCATGACAACCGGGTCAGGGAGGCTGGATTCCCCCTATGGCCGGTTGTGCACACCAACCTGGAATCAGCATTCCCTCTAAGCTGGCTCTAAGAGGGAATGCTGGCTGGAAGTGCCAGCAGCATTTCTCCTGGCACCCCCACCCCTTGGCCAGAGCTCTTGGGGGGGGGGGCACCAGCACTCCCACCTGCCCCCCCACCTGCCGCCTAAATGGGGAACACTGCTGTGAGGGGGTGCACATGCACCCCCTACACATTGCCACTAGGCAGTGGGTAACCAGGCAAACCCTGCTGTGTCTGCACTCTGCTGGATCCTTATGCAGCACTAGCTAGCATACCACATGCTGGCTATGGTCCATGCAGTGGGAGAGAGGAGGAAGGGATCTCTGCTTAAGCAGCAAGTGGTGAGAGGGGAGGGGGGCACTGGGAAGCTGCTGTGTCTGCAAATCTGTGCCAGAGGAGCTCTGGACAGGAAGCAGAGGGCAGAGCACCCCGCCAAGCCCAGAGAGCATGCTGGGATGCTGAGGGTGTCTGGTATATCTTAAACCAGCAAGGGGTCTGAGACAGACACTGCATAAACTGGTTTGAGCCAAATCAGTTAGGTCTGATACTATATTCAACCAGGTTTATCTCAAACTGATTTCAGCCATTTTCAAACTGGTTTATGTGCACTGAACATCTATTTTAAGTTTAAATCCATTTCTGATCTTTTAAACTCGTTTATGTGTAATGTCTGTCTTTGGCCTTTGTGTCTACTATTTATAGATAACTGGTTCTGGTATTCTAATGAGTGGTCTCTGATTGGCTTTATTTAAATGTCTTTGTTTCACTGACACATCCAGAACCAATTTCTAACTAGATTAAACTAGATAATTTAATAGCCAGGAAGTGCCAATTATTTAGGATTTATATCCTTGAGACAGTAATGGGGACAGTAGGGAAGGCCTCTTATCTCCTTTTGTCCCATGGTAGAATGCTGTTCTAACACTGGCTAACAAGGCTGTCTTATTCTTACTGAGGCCTTGTGCTCTGTCTGATTCTGTCTAGTGAGACAGATGGATGTTTTTTCTGTTCTGCTAAGTCAATTATAGGACCTGCAGGCAAATATGCTTTGGTCACCCAAGCAAAGGCTTCTGAGGACTTTTCTGCTTAGTCCTTTTTTGTAGGTAGTTACCCGGGCACAGGCTTTGAGGACTTTAGCTGCTCAGCAGCTTGTCATGGTTGCATTGGCCAAGCTTAGGCCTGGAGGCACAGCTTACAGAATCTAGTCTTGAAGTATATTTACCCATGTTTTAAAAGTATGTTAAATTGGTTCAACCAGTGAAAAATTTCTGTAGAGGAATGTAAAACATACAAAAAATATCAATTTAAAATGTGCTTTAGGGAGAGTCATAATTCTTAAATAAATTGATTTAGAAGAGTTCACTTTGCTATTTTGAAAACAAAAATAAATATAACCAGGAGACTGGAGATTAAAAACATTAAATAACATGAAATGTCTGTTAACTATTTGAAGTTGTTTTTTAATAACTTTTAGAGTCATGAAAATAAATAGCACTGGCTGGATGGCAGACATGCTGTATCAAAGTGTTACACAAAGCCCCAGTCCTAGTCTGTAACAGGGGGGCTTCCTGGTGCTGGTTAGATTTCTGCTTGTCCACCTGTTTTGGGGCCAACCACTTGCCCCTCTTTTTCTTGTCATGCCTTGATGATCTCCACCTCTGCTGCTCCAGATGTTGGAAGTGAAGTGTAAGGCCACCTGCAGACCTGCCTTGTGCAGCTCCTCTTTCATGTACTCCCTGCATGCCTCATACAAGGAGGGTACCATCATCCTGCTGAAGGTGGTGCATGCAGACACATGGTATGATGAGGCCATGAGCACCATGAGTCTCCTGAACCCTGATCACTCAACTAAGGAGAAGGGCTGGCCATCCACAGCAAATATCTCCCCAATTATCTGGGTGACCTCATTTACCTTGGGAACGTGCCCCCCTTCCTCTCTGCCTTTCCCCCAATGCTCCAGGGTGGCTTGACTCTGCTTCTGAGGGATGGGGACTTTGGAGAGAGAGGGGGGACTTCCTTTTGTGCATGCTCCCACTGGTGCCAGGTTGAGGAGGAGCAAGGGCAAGGGGGTGGTGCCTGTGGAGATGCATCAGCATCCCCTTGGTGCTGAAGTATTTCTCGTCCTTGCCAAGGCTGGTTTTGCATCAGCAGTGCAGGCAGATAGCCTACTTGGGATCATCTGCTACCTCAAAATGATCCCACACTACACTACCCCCTCACTTCTGGGATGCAGGTGTAGATCCTGCCATATCCCCCTCCTCAGCAGGCAGAGGCACAACAACAGGAGGAGCTGACTCAGCTGATCCACTTGCCTCCACAACTTCAACCTCCTCCATGGTGCTTTCCAGAGGAGACCTGGCTCTGGGGGAACTTTGAAGGGTGTAGAGCAGTAACTCAGATTCCCCCTCCTCCCCCAGAACTTCTCTGACTATGGCACTGAGCTCCCCTGGTTCCAGCTCCAGCTCCTCCTCTAGCACTAGAAGGTTCAGGCTGGGAACTGAAATTGGGGTGGAGGAGACTGTCATGCTGGTGCTTGTCATGATGGTGTTACTGGGAATTATTATTATTGCTGGTATTAGTGGAGATGGGGCAGGTGCAGATACTACTCCCACCTCATTGCTGCCACTAGCAGCAGAAGCCTCATGGCTGCTAGGGAAGAGGGTGCATCTAAGTTGGCGGGGGGGGAGGAACTTGCAGCTCACCCCCTATCCCCTCTAGTCCCTCTCTCTCCCCTGCCACATGACCTGGCACCTGCCTTTCCAGCCTGCTTCATAATGTTTGCTGTGCTGGAAAATGTGTCGCTTCTCGGCCTCTTGAAGGCTCAGATCGAGCGAAAACATTTATCTTCTATGTGCAATATATCTTTTTCGTGTGTGTGTGTGTGTGTGCGCGCGCGTGTGTGTAATATATCTTCTAAGTGCAATCAATACATATTCTATCTGTAATATATTGGAAACACCTTTCCACTTCACTGGTGTATCCAATCCTTTCCAAGAAGAGAGACTAGCAAGGGACTGACTATGAGGAAGCCAGCCACTGCAGCCAGCCAGTATTTTTCACACGTTGTTGCTTCCAGAGAGACAGCTCACAAAAGGCAGAGAAAGGCTTCACACAGACCATTACATGCTGTTTCTCTGTCCCTCCACCAGAGTACTGGGATTGGAAGGGACCTCAGGGACAGATCGCAGACACTGGACAGCTACAGATATCAATATCAGAGCAGTCCTTCCCCTCCTCTCTTCCCCCTCCTTCTTCTGAGTTTCTGTTTCCCCACAAGCCCGCCTCCAAAATGTTCTGAAACATCCAAACCATTTTGGATGGTTTTGTTTAGTTTTGGAGCCTTCTATTTCATTTCAGGTTCGGTGTTTTGAGCGCAAAATGGGCCGAAACACCTCTGAAACAAAATGGCTGCCAAAATTTTGCACAGCTCTAATAAATATGGCAGGCTTTAAATATGGCAGGCTATTAAATAATCAGCATGGCTTTTCTTTCAGATCTTCACCATGTTGCACTACAAACTCACATACTTCAATATGAGAGGAAGAGGAGAAATCATTCGCTACCTATTTGCCTATTCAGGCATAAAGTATGAAGACAACAGGATTGAATGGGCAGATTGGCCCAACATCAAACCAAGTGAGTAGAACAGATTTTTTTTTATCCAAACCTATTTTTAAAATCCTTTCATAACACAAAGCAGTAAAAAATGGGTACATACTTGCTCTTTCTGTTTTATTTGAAGTCCTGGCTTGATTGAAGTCAATAGAAATTTTGCCACTGGATGCAGCATGGCTGATTGCACCCCTTGGCTCCATAGCATAGAGCACGTCCCTCCCCCTGATATAACTTACCACAGGTTCCACTGGCTTCTATGCTGACCCAAGCTGGGTCCTAGCCTCAGAATTTGAACTGTTACCTGTCAAGGACCGATTGGAGATAAGGCAAGTGTTAACATTTTAGAACTCTTAGAAAAAATTGGCCTCAAAGGAGATACTGCAGTCCTTAGGGTGAAGTTACATATTACACTTATACCATACCATACCAACAGGGTAGTTAAAATGCAAACACCTACATATTAAGGCTTGTTAACTCATGTTAAGTGCCCTCTGTTACGAATTACGCTCTTAAAGCCACGTGCAGTTTGCTCTAGGCTGGGGCAATGATCACGCAGAGCAAGTATCCAAAGTCAAATATAGAATCTTTATTCGCTTGAGTGAGGTGCCTCCGGAGAGGGACCCTGCCTACTAGTTATAATACTTTTTTATACTTTCTTAACTAAAGAGTTAGTTCGTGATTAGCTCGTGCTCATAAAAATACCCAATCATCTATTAACTAAATCACTATTCTGTCCAATCAAGCAGCACTGTGGACGTGAATACCGAAGTTTAACTCTAGAGAATTACATGCCCCCTCTATTTTGTCTCAAGATGTTTCTTTATCTAACAAAAACAAATCATGCCCAACTTTCAAGGTTCTCCTGCTGATGAGACTCCCCTGTTGACTGGGTTCAGCTAGGTTCATATCGTATCAGTAACCCTCACACAGTAACCCCACACAGTACCCCTTTTCCCTCCCCGCTGTCTTGTAAGTGCTGTGTCCACTTTTATAAAATGGAGGCAAAAGAAGAAAGAAATGGCCTCACTTTTAGCATTACAAAGCCTTGCTTTAACCCTACAAGATTCATATACAACACCTCTGAGCATGTCAACTTCACACCACTTCAGGTGAGGACTAACTCTGGGTAGTGCTACTTAGCTCATGTTAGGGTAATTTTAATCTTCTCCATGGAGATAAAACAAGCAATTTGCAGTTCTTCAGTATCCCAGGATGTACTATTCCACCCCCTCACTCACCCAGAGCAGGAATACAGTGCAGCTGTCCTGCTCCTAGACACACTTCTGGTCTCTAGCCCTCTAGTGACCAGTCAGAGCTATACAGGCAAGCAATGGAATTGACAGTTAATGTGAGATGGCTTTCAGCACATTTTAACTTTAGCATTGCTTAGCATTCCACAGATTTAGTATACTCTAACTGAAACATGCAACTTCACCCTTGCATAACTTCAGAGAATAATCTGGGCAGGGACGACGGATAGGGGGTTCACATGAGTACATGTGCACCCCCTGAGTATGGTGGTGCACCCCCTGCAAAAAGACATCCCCGACACTGTTGGCGGCGCCTGTGGGCAGTTGCTGCTCGCCACCCTGCCACCACAGCGTCTGTGGACAGTCCACGATCGCTGCTGATGCTGCCAGAAGTGCCTGCAGGTAGTCACTGACCCCTGGTCTGCTCTCAGCACCCTCTTCCCCCCACCGCCGATAGTGCCAGCAGCGTTTGCAGGAGCTCCCAGCTTACTGCCACCAGGCTCCCGCCGCCAACAGCACAGCCGTGCTCCCACAGCCACCAGGGCCACATGCTGTTCATGAATCTGGGAGTGAAAGGCGCAAAATAGGAACCACTCTTTATGGTCGGACAGGTTCTTGAGGAGCCTGGATATATAATGCATTTATGCCAATATGTCAGGCTTTACACGAGTTCAAAGGAGGACTTGATAGACAATGTATAATACTATACTGCAGTAGCTTACTTGAATCTAGTATAAAACTATTCTCATAAAAATCAGGAGTAAAACTTTACCTGTATATATTGAACCGGTGCCAGAGTCCTTTCTCTGCAGTTTATGCACAAATCTGCAGAGAAAGTTATGTACAAGCCTTTTACGTGTTCCCTTGCTACTTGTGACAAAGTACTATAACACCATTCAGTGCATAATAATGGGTCATCTCTTTGCCCTGGATTCAAGGGTAATTTATATAGGTTTTGAAAAATAATCTATGGTGTAAATATGTAATCTGTCCAAATCCGCAGAAATAATGAATAAGAGGAAAAATGCATAGGATGAAAAATCAAGTGCCATGTTTCCTCTGCTTTACTAGTGGCAGGTTAGAGTAGTATGTCTTGTGTTGTGTCAGGGTTGACAGTAGTCTTATGCAGAGTTTAGGTTATAGATTGTATAAGCTGGTTTGGATAGGGATGATCCTACCTCAGGCTGAGGTTTGGACTAGATGACCTCTGGAGGTCTCTTCCAACCCTACTGCTCTATGATTTTATGGCTGTCACTTTGTTTTTAGTGGTCGTCTTGAACTGCTTAATTCAGTTTCATTTCTACCACAATCCCCCTGACCTCCCCTGACACAGATTTTACACTTTTGGAGAGCGCTCTGCAGGCAGGCAGAGTTCCAGCCTGCAAGCAGCTGGGGGGAGCAGTAGGAGGGCAGTCAGACAGGGGGTGCCATGTGCATGTGCATGCTCACACATGCACATGGCCATCAGGCAGCCTGGAGAGAAGCTTCCTCAGGCAAGACTGGAGGGAGGAAGGGGGATCGAGGTTCCCATAAGGAGGGAGAGAAGGAGGGAGGTAGTTGGGTAGGCTAGGGCTAGGGCTGCTGTCCAGACTGGGTGAGGCTTGAGGGCCAGGACCGGAATGCACAGCTGCAGGGGAACAGAGATCGGGATGGAGCCACGAGCAGCTTGTTGGGGGGTGGGGGGCAGAGGGGGGAAGGGGAAAGAGGGAGGCTGGCTCTCTGCTGCTGCACACACTCCTGGGGGGCCAGGGAAGGCACATGCCCCACAGACCTGTGCATAGGGTGGAGCCAGGTTGCCTGCTAAAGGCAACTCTTAGAACTCCACGCCCTGATGCCCTCCCTTAGAGCTTCAATGGCTCAGTGAGTGGGACCTGGCACAGCAGAGCAGAGTGGGGAAGTTCCTTAGTGCTGCAAGTCCCACACTGCCCAGTGGTGAAAAAGCTTGCGGAAAAAAATGGAGCAGTGCATGCATGGACAGTATGCTTTTACAGCACAGAGAACATCTAGGGTGCTCTCGTCTGGATGTGGCCATTGATTTTATCCTGGTTACTTTAGCTAAGTGTAGAAGATGAACTGCGAGGATTTAACGCTATATCTCAAGAAGGCAGACCATACAGATTCTTTCACTCAGAGATATATGTATAAGGGGCAGTAAAGGGGAGTTTTCCCAAGAGTCCACAATAAAAAAAAGGATCCAGCAGAAAAAGACCAAATAGTGGTGATTGATGCCAGTACCAAGTAGTGCACATAAGCATCAATCAGATTACCCAAGGCCAGGGGGATGCAGAAACAACAATAATGGCACAGTTTGTTATATAGATCCTTTACTAAAAAGGATGATTTTTTTAAATTGAAAAGAACCTGGTTTGAATACCACAGTGCAGACATAGTATGAAAGGGTTAGCATTTAGCAATACATTTCTGAACTTAAAACCTGGGGCTGAAGCTGAGCCGCTGCCTGACCTGGGCTGGCACTCAAACCTAAGACTAAACTTCCCCCTCTCCCTACGTTGTTTGGGGAGGAAAAAATCTCATCTTGGATTCAAGTAAATACAGTAGGTAATCTCTGTTTTCCTTCACTGCAGACTAACTTTTGTATCTGATTGGCAGTACAACCACAGCATTATCTAGTTATGATAATTTGTTGGATTTATGTTCCTAGCTATTGACTCAGTGCTGCTATTACTGAGGTGACCATGAGTGGGATCAGGTCCCTATATCAGTCTTCGTTAATGAAGACAGCCACAATGAAACATATGGACACTAGATCAGACAATCTTTATCTGATTTTTTAATCCCATTGTTGTACCTTGCACTCTAATTGTACAAACACTCCCATGTGGTTAGGCACATACGTATAGTTGCATACATGCTTAAGCTTAAGCACCTTACTGGGTGAGAGCCAAAATGCTCAACACCTTGCACAAACTACTCCCACTTCCTACACCCCTCCCAACCTTCTCCCTGACTACTCCCTTTGCATCCTTCCATGCCTAGATTTATTCTTGTTTTGTAGTACTCTGTAGGCTCAGAGCAGACTTCTGTTTAATGCATGCTAGCCAAATCTCTCCTGCTCAAGGGGGGTGGGGAGTCTTTTGTCCCTCTAAAGCCCAGATATATCACTAGAAGCACTATAAAACTGTTTAGAGAGAAAAACCTATAGTTGTAAAGACAAACAAGTATAAAAATGTTTTATAGTCTATAAATTACAAAATTCAATGTGCAATCAGGGAGCTACATGCTATAAAAATTAACTCATTTCTAAGTAGTAACGTTTCTGTATTATTTGATAAGATGTCATTCATTTCAACCACTGGTCCTGGTTTACAGGATTAGATGTACAAACATATAAGTAGTGTCAAATATGTTACATATACTTTTGCACTCCTTTTAACCTGTAGTTTCTTAATTCATGAGACTTTGCGAACATCTCCATGGAACAACTCACAATGGTCTATCTTGTGACAGCTTCAATGAATAATTTCATTAAAACCAAATGAACTTTAAAGGAAAGTGCCTGGGATTGCTTCAAAGTCAATTTGTACTAATAAACAGTTCTTACAATGCAACTTTACAGGTTATGTAAACTTTTATGAATAGTGTTATTGTACTAAGTATAGTTTAAACTTAATTGTAAGGTGTCAAAACTAAATACCTGTTGGATATTAATTTTGGATACAATGGCCAAGATTTACCCTCACTACTTAGAAAAAATTGTATACAAGAATGTACAAAACCTTAACCGTCAGCAAGACCTGTGTAAGACATCTCAAACAACTGCTGCTTTGTTACCATATTATTTTAAAGCAGCCTGCCCAAATCCCTTCAAAACAGCAGTCTATTTATACATGGAAAGCATTCAGATTTCATCAGGAAGGAAAGGGAAGTGCATGGTACACACTGTTCTAGCGTACCTGGAACAACACACCAAACTCTTCAAATTATTAGCAGAGAAGAACAGGGATCGGCATACCAGAGCTATTTCAACTCCAGGCCTAAAGAAAAATAAAAACAAAACCTAGGATGAATAAAGCATTCACCTGGTGATACAGGGTCACAGAAATGAGACCTGGAGGCATGATTGTCTAAACTAGAGCTATCCACTAGGGCTGTGCGAAGCTATAGGTGGTGATTCGATTCAGAGGAGATTCGGCCCGATTCAGTGGCCAAATCTCTGAATCCAAATCGAATCAAGGGACCAATTTAAAGGTCCAAATCAATTCAAAGCTCTCTGAAACTTCGGCAAAGATTCAGACAGTTTTGATGATTCAGGCATTCCCTGGTGGCTGCAGCAGGGAGTAGTGGGGCTGGGGGAGGGGACTATGGGAGGACCCCTGCCAGCTCCCCCAGCATCCTCAGCCCCCCTGACCCCCACCCGCTCCCCCAGCCCCCTCCCATAGCTGCCTTCACCCACCCCAACTCCTGATAATTTTTTAAAAAGCCACAGCTCACTGAGTGCTGCTGGGCAGGGGGGCAATCTCCGTTGCCCCCCCCCACTGCCCCACGCTGCATGTGGGCTCTGCCATGAGCCCCCTGCCACCCCCTCCTTTCCCCCATCCCCCCATGGGTGCCCCACCCTGGCCAGCTCCAGCTCTTTAGGGGAAAAAAAAATGAGAAAAGCTCTGGGACTCACCACTTCTGCTGCAGCCTCTGGACTTGGGGGCTCATGCAGAGCCCCCCATGTGTTGGGGGGCAATGGGGGGCAGTGGGAATTGACCCCTAATAGCAGGAGTGGTGAGTCTGGGGTTTTTTTGGGGGTTTTTTTCCTTAAAGAGCCAGAACTGGCCCAGGAGGGGGCACCCATTGGGAGACTGGGGGAGTGAGGGGGGTTGGAGGGCTCATACAGAGCCCCCATGCAGCTTGGGGCTGTGGGGCACAGCAGGGATTGCCCCCCACCCAGCAGCACCCACTGAGTCGGGGCTTTTTCCCCCCAAAGAGCCGGGAGCTGGGGCAGCCATTGCTGGGCTGGGAGAGAAGTGGGTATGGGCCTGGCTGATTCAGCCAAATCGAATCAGGACAGTGATTCGAATCACCGAATCAAATCACTGTCCCCAGAATTGCCTGAATCTGAATCCAAATCCAATCCAAAGCAAATATTAGCTGCTTTGCACAGGCCTATTATCCAACCTCTGAAAAGCTGGGAGCCAAATCCTGCCATAGGTAAAAAAACACAATGACGAAAGAGGTACCAACTTCCTCATGTAAATTACTAACTTTTCCACAATTTCGTCTGGTTTCTTACCTTCAGATTCCCAGTCTGAGCTCAGTTTTATCTGGATTAAAGTTCTCTGGTAAGTGGGATCCTGGTTTTCTGGTTAAAAAAAAAATCACAAATTCTCTGATAAAAATCGCACATTCTCTGATTAACCCCCCCAAATCTGTGATTAAAATGAAATGGCACTATATATACAGGTATCAATTAAACACAATGTTTTATTGATATATTTATAATTTTAAAACAATTTGGAAGCCTACCAGTGCCCCAATAGCTATAATAAAATACATTGTAAGTACCTATAAATTTTGGTATTCGATTTTGGGGGTTTTTTATCATGGAAAATCAGATCTCCCCCTTCCCCCCTTGCTCACCAGGACACAGGTCCAGGCCCCTCACTCCTAAGCCACAGCTCCCCAGCTCTGCTGGTGCCTCTCACTCCCCACCCACAGCCCCCCACCTCCTCCAGCCCTGCAAGAGTGGGTCCCCAGCTGCCAGGGCTATGGCTCATGCAGCAGCACCTGAGCCCCAGCCAGACAGGGAGTTGCTGCTATGGTGGACCAGAATGTGCAGCCCAGCTCTCCCTCCCCCATGAGTGACATGGCTGGAATGGAGCCCATGGGGGGTTGCAGGTATGGGCTTCTCACTGCAGGCTCAGGATCCCCACCCTGGTGCCCTCCCCCCATGGCTTCCACAACCCCAGTGGGCAAGACCCAACACAACAGCGCAGAACAGGGCAGGCAGGAAAGCTCAGTGTCACCACTGGGAGCTCCACGCTGCCATGGTGAGGAGCATTGGTGATGCATAGGGGTGTAATGTGGGTGGACATGCATCCCCTGACAGAAGCACCATTGATGCTGGCGTTGATGCCCCCTGCCACTGCCACCACTGCCGCCCCCACCTGCAGGCGGTCACCATGCCCCTCCAGCCTCTGGGGCCACGTGTTGTTCATGGTGAGAAACCCACTGCCTGTCTAGCATCAGCAAGGGGCACAACTTTGTGCTGCCACTATTATTGCTGGCAGGTGGGTAGGGGGCACCTCGACAGGGTGGTGTGGGACTTGCAGCAGCAAGGAACTTCCCTGCCCCTTTCTGCTACACTGGGTGCTGCCTCCTGGAAGAGATTGATCCTTCAGGGAACTTAGGTGGAGCAATCCCCAATTCCTGATTAAGCCTTGGCCTGAAGTAGAATCCTAGAATCACAGAAAGTTAGGGTTGGGAGGTACCTCAGGAGATCATCTAGTCAACGGGTAGGCAATGTTTTTTGACCAGAGTGCCAAAACCCCCCACAATGCCTAACGTAGAAGGTGCCAGAGTGCCAGCATTCCAGAAAAAAAAAAAGAGGGCAGGGGGTACATGGCAGGATGCCTTGCTTTTGCCTCTTGCCCTCCACCCAAAGCCCATGACCCCAAAGCCCTGCTGCCCCTTGCCCCCATCCAAAGACCCTGCCCCTAGCCCTGCTGCCCTGTGCCCCCCACCCTGGGCTCTGTGGCTGTCAGCAGCTACCCAGAACCTGGGCCAGCTGCAAAAATCTGCTGCTTCTCCACCCTGGCCCCAACTGCCTCCCAGCCCCAGCTCCAGCCCCAGCCCCAGCCCCGGGCTCCAGGGAGATAACACATATCGGCCGCTTCTGCAAAGCAGCGTTGGAACCCAGTGTGGCAGGGCACAGTGGGGGGGGTGCAGAAAGCTGCCTGCTCCCAGCTCCCCGCTGCCCTGCCCCACTTCCCTTGCAGGAGTAGCGTTGGAACTCAGTGCAGCAGGGCACAGCGGGGGGATACAGAAAGCTGCCTGCTCCCAACTTCCTGCTGCACTGCCACACTTCCCCTATGTGCACTGGAGCAGCATGGGCAGCAGTGCAGGGATGTGCCCCTCGCTGCTGCCCCCACCTGCAAGGGAAGTGGGGCAGGGCAGCAGGGAGCTGGGAGCAGGCAGCTTTCTGCACCCCCCCCCCCACTGTGCCCTGCTGCACTGGGTTCCAATGCTGCTTTGCAGAAGCAGCGAAGGCAACACAGCGGGGAGCATTGCTGGTATGTGCTGCCTCCCTGGAATGTGGGGCCAGGTCTGGGGCTGGGAAGCAGCTGGGGCCAGGGCCAGGGCTGAGGTGGAGAGACAGCAGATGTTTGCAGGTGGCCCAGGTTCTGGGTAGCTGCTGATAGCCATGGAGCCTTGGCTGCTTGCAGCAGAGCTTCCATGGGAACAGCCCAGGCTCCATGGCTATCAGCAGCTACCCAGAGCCAGGCCAGCTGCAGCTGGGAAGCTACAAACAGCTTCTGCCTTCCCGCCCCGGCCCTGACTCCGGGCACGCAGCACTGTTCCCGTTGGGGCTGGGGAGGCAGCAGCTGTTTGTACCCTCCTGGCTGCAGCCAGCCCCAGCTCTGGGTAGCTGCTGGAGCCTGGGCTGCTCCCAGCAGGGTTTGCAGTGTCTCAGCTGCCTGCTGGGAGCAGCCCGGGCTCCCGGCTGGCAGCAGCTACCCAGATCTGGGGCCAGCTGCTGCTTAGAGGCTGCAAACAGCTGCTGCCTCCCCAGCCCCAATGAGTGCCGAGGAAAATGGCCTTGCGTGCCATGCTTGGCATGCGTGCCGAGGGTTGCTGATCCCTTATCTAGTTCAACCCCCTGCTCAAAGCAGGACCATCCCCAGCTAGATCATCCCAGCCAAATCTTTGCCTAACTGGGTTTTGAAAACCTCCAAAGATGGAGCTTCCACCACCTCTCTGGGTAACCTGTTCTGGTGTTTTACTACCCTCCTAGTGCCAAATTCTTCCTAATAGCTAACCTACACCTCCCTTGCTGCAATTTGAGACCACTGCTCCTTGTTCTGTCATCCACATCAATTTCATAGACTGGAATTTTGCTTCATTAATGAAGATGAGTAACAAATTATATATTATTTTTGTATAAAGCTAATAAGTAGCATTATTATTATTAACAATAATTACTTATTATCATTATTAGAGATGATGATGATAACCTTTAAAAAAAGCAGAAAATCTCCTGCCCCACAAAGCAGGGATAATATTAAAAAGTCACATAGCAATCATACCATTTGCTTCCCTATACATCTGTCCAGAGATCCTGGATTTCCTTAGTGTCTTGGAAGAGGAACACATTCAGTCCCATCCTAATTGCCATCATCAGAATGCCAAGTCATAGAAGTAAATATCAGTAAATATACCAAAGAAAGAAAAAAGGGCACAGCCAGACTCTCAAGGACCCAGAATTAAAACAAACAGAAGATCTATGGCAGCATTATGAAAATTCTAGAGAAATACATACAAGATGTCTGGGGAATGATCCCAGTTGCTCCACCTGATAAGAGGAGTTAAACCAAACAGTTGCCAGAATAGTCACCACCTGACCTTGCATTGCCAAGCTTTGTGAGCTAGGACATAAGCAGCTTTTTGCTCACATCGGACATTGATTGCCCTGACAATTGATCTCTCAACATCAGTGTAGTTAACGAGTGACATCCAGAGAGTGATGGCTAGGTGCCTCTCTACTCAGAGGACAACTACCAGTATTCTGGTGCTGCAGGAATGGATCTAAGATTTTAAAAAGGGAGGTGCAAATGATAGGGTGGTCCAAGTCATTTGGTGTCAGATAAGGAGGAAGGGGGAGGGTAGAGGGAACAGAGTTAGTATTTACCCCCTGCGTTCCAGAACAGAGAGAATGCAGCAGCTTCAGCAGCTGCACTGAAAAGCCCTGTATGTACTACACTGTTGAAGGGGGGTGCAACTGCACCACTATCTCTACAGATCTATCCCTGCTGCTAATTACAACAGACAGTGGTAGTTGTCTGATCCCAGAAACAGTGCTTCAGGAAGACTCTCCAGAAAAAAGGTCATACACAAACAACTACTCTGTTTCATCCTCCTCTATTAATATTACCATGGTACCATTCACGCTATCTTCCCAGATTGTCCAGAATCATTAGCTACATGATATTGATTGCAAGTACACAGGTCTGTTCCTATTAATAGCAGGATTGTGAAGATCTGCAGTATTTTTTTTTCTTTCCTTTTCCATCCCCACTGCTACCTAATTGCAGTTTGAATATAGCACTCTCTGCAAAAAGCAAGGTGGATTACTGGATGACAGGAGAGTAATCATTTAATTTTGTTAGTTTGACCTCAAATTCTTCTAATTTCAGTGCCTCTCACAATAAATCCCAGAATGCATCAAGAATGGCAGCAGAATATTTCTACCACAGGAAATCTATCCAGAATGCAATGCCTTTATTTTGAAAAAATCCAGTGTTGGGATTCTGGGGCTGGGCAGAGCTGCCATTGACAGGGCTGGGAGAATGGGCAGGGGATGGGGGCTCATGGCAGAGCCCCCCACACAGCACGAGACAGTAGAGGGCAGGAGGGATTGCCCCCTCACCTGGCAGCAGCTGGTGAGTGGAATGCTTTTTTTTTTTTTTTTTAAAGAGCCAGGCTACTGGGGCTGGGTGGGACAGCCATTGATGGGGCTGGGAGAGCAAGCGGGGGTTTGGGGGCACTCAGGGGGGCTGGGGGAGCAGGTAGGGGATGGGGCCTGGTGAGGGCCCCCCCATGGTCCCCTTTTGCACCCCTCCCTGCTCCCTACTTACTGGCGTGGAGCCCAGGTTCAGTTCCCTGCAGTGGCAAGTGGGGACTGCCCAAATTGCTGAATCGACTTGGAGGCTTTGAATTGATTTGGACATTTTTATTGGTCTCCTGATTTGATTTGGATTCAGAGATTTGGCTGCCAAATTGGGCTGAATCTGCTCCAAATTGAATTAGCACCTGAAGCTTTGCACAGACCTACTGTCCAACCTTTTCTAAAACATCTCCAGTGACAGGGAGTCCACAGTTTCCCTAGGCAGTCTAGTCCACTGTGTCATTACCTTTTCCACCAGCTGAACATGCCTAGCTACTTCACCCTCTCCCTGTACGACTTGCCTTCCAAGCCCTTTATCATCATCTTGAGTCTCTCAAGTTTCAAGAAGATCGGTGCACAGGTGTGGGGGGAACTGTACCCCAAGTTCTTGAAAGCAAAACTCAAGTCACGTATATGTGTTACACCACAGGGGGTGAAAACTGCAGGGGTGGTAGCCCCTGCTGAGGCCACAAAGCCTGCCAAGTTTCAGGAAGATCAGTGCTTTGGGGGGAACTGCACCTTAAGCTGCAGACAAGCAAAACTCGTGCCATGGGTGACACTGTGTGTTAAGGCACAGCAGGGTGACAGCTGCAGGCCTGCTAGCCCCTGCTAAGGCCACAAAGCCTGCCAGCTGTCAAGGAGATAGGTGCAGGGGTTCTGGGGCCCTGCACCTCTAGATGCTGATAGGCAAAACTCATGACATGGGTGCTTGTACAACTGTGTCTGTCGTGGAGCACAGGGGTGTGGGTGGGGGGGGGTGGGAAATGGGACTGCTGCAAGCGTGGCTGCTAAGCTACTGTGTTACTTGTTACCAATTAATCTGTAGCTCTCTACGATAAGGAAAGCTACACATCCCTGCAAGCTGATATTGGCAACCAGGGTGGATGACGGGAGACCCTCTGGGTTAAAACCTGTGGGGAACACGGCACAGGGGATGGTGGGAGTCTACTACAGACCTACCACCCAAAGTCCTGAGCTTGACCTGAGCAGGATTATGCCCGGGAACTGGCTGAGGCCGCATGCTCCAGGACCATGGTTGTCATTGATGATTTCAGTTACCTGGATATCTCATGGGAGGATCACTCAGCAAAATCCAAGCAGTCGCAAAGCTTCCTCTCATGCATGGATGACCTCTACCTGACTCAAGAAGTCTATGGGCCAACAAAAGGCAAAGTGATGCTTGACCTGCTACTGGCTACTGGGGATGACCTAATCGGTGACCTAGTGATCAATGGGAAGCTGGATGACAACAACCATGAGCTGACCCCCTTCACCATCCGCCATAAAGCTGGCAAGTCAGTCAGCGACACAGAAGTCCTTGACTTCAGGAAAGCCGACTTTGACAAGCTCAGGAGGCTTGTCAGTCAGGCCCTAAGGGAGCATGACCCCAGGGAGAGGGGAGTTCAAGATGAGTGGCTGCTCCTCAAGGGAGTGATCCTCAATGCACAAGCTAAGTCTATTCCATCTTGGAGGAAAGGCAGAAAGAGGACACAGCAGCCTCCCTGGGTCTCTAGGGATGTAGCAGACCTCCTGAGGCTAAAAAGAAAGGCCTACAAAGGATGGAGGATGGGATTCACCTCTAAGGAGGATTATTCTGTACTGGTCTGGTCCTGCAGGGAGCAAACCAGGAAAGCCAAGGCTGCAACTGAACTCCAACTAGCTTCAAGCATCAAGGACAATAAAAAATCCTTTTTCAGATATGTGGGGAGCTGGAGGAAAAGCAAGGGTAACATTGGAGCCCTGCTGAACCAGATGGGGCAACTAACAACTGATGCCCAGGAAAAAGCCAACATATTAAATAGGTACTTTGCATTGGTCTTTCTTCAGTCCCATGGGACGCCCATGCCCACTATGGGACAGGGAGGTCTGGGTGAGGGAGATCCCCTGTCCTCCATTAATGCTGACCTCATGAAGGAATATCTTGAGAAGCTGGATACCTTCAAGTCAGCCAGCCCTGACAATCTACACCCCAGGGTACTCAAGGAGCTGGCGAGCATCATAGCCCAGCCCCTGGCACGGATCTTTGAAAACTCCTGGTGGTCTGGTGTAGTGCCCAAAGACTGGAAGAAGGCCAATGTGGTGCCTATCTTCAAGAAAGGGAGGAAAGTGGATCCGGCTAACTATAGGCCCATCAGCCTGACTTCTATTCCAGGGAAGATCTTAGAAAAGTTTATTAAAGAGGCCATCCTTAATGGACTGGCCGACTCCAACATCCTAAGGGATAACCAGCATGGGTTTGTTGCAGGTAGGTCTTGCTTGACCAATCTCATTTCCTTCTATGACCAGGTGACCTATCACCTGGTGTCACGGAGTCACGGAAGTGCCCCGTGACGGTGAGGGTGATTGGCAGAGCTGCCAATCACCCAGGCAGCTCAGGTGCCGGTTACCAGGGCGACCAGGTGGGTCACATGGCCAGAAGGGGGCAGGGCCAGGCCTTTATAAACAGCTTAGGCCGGAGCCTGACACACAGTTCCCTTCTGGCTGCTGCAGGAGCAGGAGCTCTGTGGCTGAGCTGAGTGGCCTGAGTTAGTGGTCGCAGCCTTACCACACTAACCGGCTGCGATGATGCAGGGAACCAGATCGCCCTGACGGGAGGTAGGACTGAGAGCCCTGGCGGGGCTTGGAGTTGTGGTTAGGCGTACGGAGCCTCTGTGTTTATGTTGCAGCCAGATGGTTTGAGTTTAAGTTACAGTTTGCACCGGAGGACCGGGTGAGGCTGTAGGGGAGTGAGGAGGCCTCACGGGGGCTCCCCAACAGCTTGGGGGTTCCCAGTGCCCAGTAGGGGCACAGTGCCAGGGGCACTATTGTCGGTACCAGGGAGGCACCGTA
Organism: Crocodylus siamensis; assembly: GCF_052110815.1. Lineage (NCBI taxonomy): Eukaryota > Metazoa > Chordata > Crocodylia > Crocodylidae > Crocodylus > Crocodylus siamensis. The sequence goes on along the minus strand of NC_143396.1, from coordinate 150,956,871 downwards.
TTGCGCCAGGGAGGCACGGTGTACAAGGTTGCAGACCCCAGCCCATAAGGGTGGGGTGTTGCCCAGTGGGGCAGCTGGACCCAGAGAAGGGTCAAGGAGATAGGCACAGCGGCGAGCGCCTGTGCCCCGAGCGCGAGGCACGTGGCGTGTCAGCCCTAGAGAGGGCAAGGCCCCAGAGCGGGGCAGAAGCAGGGCGCGAGGCGTGTGGCGTGTCAGCCCTAGAGAGGGCAAGGCCCCAGAGGGGGCGAGGCCCCAGAGGGCGCGGTGCAGGCCCCAGAGGGGGCGAGGCCCCAGAGGGCGCGGTGCAGGCCCCAGAGGGCGCGAGGCCCCAGAGGGCGCGGTGCAGGCCCCAGAGGGCGCGGTGCAGGCCCCAGAGGGGGTGAGGCCCCAGAGGGGGCGAAGCGCAGAGGGCGCGGTACAGGCCCCAGAGGGGGCGAGGCCCCAGAGCGGGGCAGATCAAGCAGTGATAGCGAGCCACCCAATGGCGCCGAGACTAGGGCGGCGATAGCGCCGGCCCAATGGCGCCGAGACTAGGGTGGCAGTAGTGCCGGCCCAAGGGCACCGGTAGAGGGGGCGGCGAAAGCGGAGCCGGCCCCAGGGCGCCGGTAGAGAGGGTGGCGAGAGCGAGCCGGCCCCAGGGCGCCGGTAGAGAGGGTAGGGCACCGGTAGAGGGGGCGGCGAAAGCGGAGCCGGCCCCAGGGCGCCGGTAGAGAGGGTGGCGAGAGCGAGCCGGCCCCAGGGCGCCGGTAGAGAGGGTGGCGAGAGCGAGCCGGCCCCAGGGCGCCGGTAGAGAGGGTGGCGAGAGCGAGCCGGCCCCAGGGCGCCGGTAGAGAGGGTGGCGAGAGCGAGCCGGCCCCAGGGCGCCGGTAGAGAGGGTGGCGAGAGCGAGCCGGCCCCAGGGCGCCGGTAGAGAGGGTGGCGAGAGCGAGCCGGCCCCAGGGCGCCGGTAGAGAGGGTGGCGAGAGCGAGCCGGCCCCAGGGCGCCGGTAGAGAGGGTGGCGAGAGCGAGCCGGCCCCAGGGCGCCGGTAGAGAGGGCGGCAGTAACGCTCTAGGCCCAAGCGGGAGCCGGCGATTAGCTGGACGCCGGCGAGAACCCGGCCCAGGGGGGCGCTGGTATTAGGCGGCGCTAGCAAGCCGGACCCAGGGGGCGCCAGCGATTAGCTGGAGGCCAGTGAGACAAGCCAGGGCGCAGGGAGCGGGCTGGAGATAGGAGCCCGACCCAAGGGGGCGCCAGGTGGGCGAGGGGCCCAGGGGCCCGAGAGAGAGAACGAGGGCACCCGAGGGGCGAGGGACCATACAAATGTCCCCCAGAACAGCTGTGAGGCTTGGGGCGTGCTGAAGGGGAGGTTTGGAGGCACGCATAGCCCTTAAGGCGGGACGCATATAGATACCCCATTCTGGAATAGGGACAGGAACACCAGTACCGTCCACTAGGGAAACAGGCAGCCTCCCATACTATTTATTATTCATCAAAGTCGTGGTGGGCGAGATTCTGAGGGTGCTACGTTCACCCTAACGTGACGGTAGGGGGCGCTAGGGAGTTCACGGCTGCCCCTAGGCCCCGCTCCCTCACACCTGGTCAAGGGAGAAGAGATCAATGGCTACTGGGGATGTTGCTGACTTCAAAAAAGTCTTCGATCTGGTATCCCATGATCACCTCTTGGCAAAACTGGACAATTGTGGCCTTGGGTCCACCATGATCCACTGGCTGGGAAACTGCTTCCATGGTTGGACCCAAAGGGTAGTAATTGATGGCTGTCACTCATCATGGTGTCCTGTGACCAGTGGGGTCCCTCAAGGCTCTGTCCTTGGACCCCTATTGTTCAACATCTTCATTAATGATGTGGACATTGGAGTGAGGAGCAGACTGGCCAAGTTTGCCAATGACACCAAACTTTGGGGCAAAGCATCCACGCCAGAAGACAGGCGGGTGATCCAAGCTGAACTGGACAGGTTCAGCAAATGGGCAGATGAGAACCTGATGGTGTTTAACACCAAAAAATGCAAGGTTCTCCACCTTGGGAGGAAAAACCTGCAGCATCCTTATAGGCTTGGCAGTGCTACACTGGCTAGCACTACGGAAGAAAGAGACTTGGGGGTTATCATTGACCACAAGTTGAACATGAGCCCACAATGCAATGCTGTGGCTAGTAAAGCAACTTAAACACTGGCTTGCATCCATAGATGCTTCTCAAGCAAATCCTGGGACATCATTGTCCCCTTGTACTCGGCCTTGGTGAGGCCGCAGCAGGAGTACTGCATCCAGTTTTGGGCTCCACAATTCAAAAAGGATGTGGAGAAGCTTGAGACAGTCCAGAGACAAGCTACGCACATGATCAGAGGTCAGGAAAGCAGACTTTATGGTGACAGGCTGAGAGCCATGGTGCTCTTTAGCCTGGAAAAGTGCAGGCTCAGGGGTGATCTGATGGCCACCTATAAGTTTATCAGGGGTGACCACCAGGATCTGGGGGAACGTTTGTTCACCAGAGCGCCCCAAGGGATGATGAGGTCGAACGGTCATAAACTACTACAAGACCGTTTCAGGCTGGAGACAAGGAATAATTTCTTTACTGTCTGAGCCCCCAAGGTCTGGAACAGCCTGCCATTGGAGGTGGTTCAAGCACCTGCATTGAACACCTTCAAGAGCAAATTGGATGCTTATCTTGCTGGGCTCCTATGACCCCAGCTGACTTCCTGCCCTTTGGGCGGGGGCTGGACTCGATGATCTTCTGAGGTCCCTTCCAGCCGTAATGTCTATGAAATCTATGATTCACTCAGGGACCAGCTCAATACACAGTACCTAGCTACTACATAACAAGTTAACGAGCAATGATTAACACCTACAAACTTGCAGACTGAGAGGAAATAATACAGACAATCAACTGTCCCAAGACAGACATAGTTGCACAAACACCCATGTCATCAACTTTGTCTGTCAGCAGCCAGAGGTGCAGGGCCCCCAAACCCAGAACCACTGCACCTATCTCCTTGACAGCTGACACAAGAACAAGAGTTTATACTGAGCAGTCACTTAAAAAGAGAACTCAAAATTATTAGCAATATTTGTAGTGCAATAACATAGAGAAGTCCCCATGGCACGATTCAGGATTCATTGTAGTAGACTCTTCACAACAAAGAATGAGCCCCTGTCCTGAAGAATATACAATCTCTGTAAAGCACACAGGGCAGGAGGAAGACATGTCTCCAACTTCACACCTGGAGACCTGGGGCAAAGATTTAGTGACTTTCCCAGGGACCCACAAAAAAGTCTATGACAGAACCAGGAATGGAACCCAAATGTCCTGAGTGTCAGGACCAGGATCTTTACTACAAAATTACTCTATTGACTTTATAAGTTTTTTTTCAAAACTTAAATTCCTCTCTCATAACCTTTCAAGGACATTTTTATTTAACATGGACCTAGTATCTGACATTAAGTACAATGCATTCCCCACAGTTCAGTTTAAACATTCATATCAATGAGAAGAAGTAGAGTTGTTTTATTTCAAGGGAGTTATTTCAAGACAGAGATAGAAGAGAAAACAAATACTGGATGTAATAATTTTTCCATCTCTGGACAATCTCACTGCAGATACAAATTAGGTCAGGGTGTCAAATTTGCTTTGTGCCCTGGACTGGATCTGAACTGTGGGGCTCCTCACAGGCTGGATCTGACTCAGGCCACAGGCTGGCAGCTATGAGTAGGGCAAGCAGTGGCTGGGCAAGCAGCTGCAGGATTAACGAGGGACTCAGCTTTAACTCACTTCCCTGCCACCAAGTGTCATGTCCAGGATTGTCAACATAAGTTTAGGGACTGACCATAAAAAATAAGCATAAGAATGCCTGTCCATGAAGTCTGTAAAAATACAAAAGTAATCCTTAAAAACAGTAAGCAATAACAGCTTTATTGAACCTTTACCTCTAACAAAACTGGAAGTTGAAGTACAGCCAGAGCACAGCAGCACCACCTGAAGTCCTAGCAGGAGCACAGCACCCTGCAGGAAGCTTTCTCTCAGGGCTTTGTAGCCCATAGACCCCTACTCTATGAGCCATGTGCTGCTGCTGCTTTCTGTCACTGCCTGTAACACTGCTTGCCATTTAAGTAGGCAGAAAGTAGTCATTGTTTGGGGATTCATGCTGGGGCAGCAGGGGTTGTGGCTAGGGAGGACAGTATGATGCAGTATGAGGTCAGGGGCATCAGGATGTGGGGGGAGTAGAGAAACCCTGGTGTTGAGACAGCATGCTGCAAAACCTTTGCTTCAGTCAAACAGGTTTACCAACCCAAGATTTTTTTTTTTCACTGATAATTTGAAAGCTTTTTACTAAAAACCAAACTTTTTAAATAATGGTTAGTATTAAAACCTGTATTTTAACCAATGGTTACATTTACATTATGTAAAACATATGTTAGTGAAAATATATGTCAGTATATGTTTGACATTCATGAGCTATGCTCCTGGATTGCACCATTGTTGAATGAGGCTTTGCAGAATATGAAGGTACTTAAAACAACCTCATGCTAGCTTAACCTTCAGCAGCACTATGCTTTAATGCACGAATAGGAGGGAATTTGGAGAAGCAGATCATATCACTGTTGGGGTAAACCAAAGAGAATGAATCGGGCCCCAAGGTCATGGTGGGCCGGGGTGGCAATCAGATACGGACAGGTGGGATTATTGGTGTGGAGTTCAGAGGAGGAGACTCACAGCGGGTATAAACAAACGGGGTGGTTTTATTGACCTTACGTTTAGCAGAGCGCAGGTGAGACATTCTTCAGTCACAGTGATGATTACAACAACAAACAACAAAGGGGTCTGTTGGCCCACGAGGTTCAGCGACAAGACAAGCCTGTCGGATAAGTCCCAGGGCTGGTCAACAGCTCATCAAATGGGAAACACAAACGAACAAAACTGTAACGAAACGCCATGACGCCAGTCCAAGGTGATGGACAATTGAGTGGTCAAGGGAGAAAGCCGAGGTCGAAAGCCAGGAGGTGATGCAACGGAGACGTCAGGTCAGTGGATGTGAGCCAAGTCATAATCGATGAAGAAATCCGAGGTCGATGATCCAAAATCGAGTTACAAATAGAGTCCAAAAGGATGATCCAAAATCGTAGCCGAAAATCAGAGCAAAGGTAAGTCGAGAACCGGAATACAAAACCGCAATACGTTGGCAATACGCAACACAGAACGCCGGGCGAGGGAGGATATCAATAGGCCCTTAAGCCTGACTGAGAGACAGTCCCTGCCAGGGCAGCCTCTGTCTCCAGCCAGCACGATCTCTTCCCCCCCCGCGAGGGAGGGGCCCACTGAACTTTATAAAAATTTGGTGGCCAATCAGAACGCTCTCCACAGAGAAATTTCTAGTCCGATTACCTCATGTCAGGTTCTGACTGAGCATGCTCTCAGTCAGAAGCTGACACAGTCTGAGCGTGCGTCTGTGGGGAAAGTAGGTCAGCAATGATTGACAGGTCTGCAGGTCACCCAGGGGGCAAGGGCTGGGTGAGCCCTGGAACTTTCCACTCACAGAGTTAAATGCCCATGTCAGTCCAGCTCTTCTGTGTTGGCAGCATATACTCAAAATTTTGCTCTGACAATCACAAGTGCAAGACATGGAAAAGAAAGAATGTTGAAACCACCATCAGGAGACTTCTGAAATGAAAGCTCAGGATAAAGCTGGAGAAATGAAGATTAGAAGTGAATAATGTGAAGTGATAGATGAGTCTAAGAGAAAGAAAAGGGTCTAAGAATGAAGAAAAAAGAAATGGTGATTGTGAAGATTAACCTCAAGTCCCCTCTTTTGGCCAATGGGGTGAAGGAGATGAAAGGAAGCTGGATCTCTGAGAATCCAGCAGCAACAATCAGTGAGGCAGGAAACCCATCCCAGTACAGCAGGTTGCAGTTGGCAAGCACCACAGAAAGGACTTGACAAGCCTTATGGGGTTGTGCTTATGGCCTGATTGTCATGTACAGGTGAGCCTAATAGGGTGGCTCATAAAAGAATTGCTACGTTGGCCTGGAAACAAAACACATATAGACCTCAATGGGAAACATACTATACAAATGAACTCTGCTCCGTGGAGGTCTGCATTGCCTCTGAGAGAAGTAGCTTAAATATGCATGCACATACACATAAACATCCCCAGGTGGTAGGTCCTGATGAAGGAGTCCTGATTTTGTCGGCCTACCTTTAGAGACCAACTGGGGTGTTATTTTTTTTATCATTTGTTTCAAGTAAGCTATTATACCTTGGAGGTTGAGAGGCCTTCCCTTTCTGTTAGATCTAGCAAACAACCCCTGTTTTGAGCGGTTCTGAATACTTACCAGGAACCTAATTCACCAAGGCCTCCCAGGGGAGGACAAGAAATAATGGGCACAAACTGATTGAAGATTGCTTCAGCCTGGACATTAGGAAAAACTTTACAATTTGAGTGCTGAGGGTTTGGAACAGGTTCCCCCCAGAGATGGTATAGTCATCCACCCTGACAATCTTCAAAAAGCATTTCCATTTCCGTCTTGTTGAGGTCATCTAATCCCAGCAGTCTTTCCTGCCCAAGTGCAGGGGTATGGATCTGGTGACACTCCTAACAACTATGAAACTATCAGGTGACTCCTAATAAGAGAACAAGACAATTGTTCTCTAACACAGTGATTTTCAGCCTGTGTTTTGTGGACCCCTGGGGCCCAGATACCATGTTTGAGGAGTCCACAAAAGAGGGCTATGATCAATCAGAAGTATGTGAATACCTGCACTTACAATTCAAAGGGGTCTGAACCTTCATTCAAAATTTTTTAGGGGTCTCAAATGAAAAAAGGTTGAAAACTACTGCTCTAACTTAACTAAAATGCTCTTTCATTCTGGAGTGCACATGGAACCTTGTGGCCCCACACAGTGCCTTGACTTTTAATAGTGCTTGATGTGTGGATATTTTTATATCAAAAGAAAATCCTACTCTGGAATACTGCAATCCTGTAAAAGAGGCCCTGTCTACAGTGCAGGAGTAACAGCATTTATAAACTGTGATGAAGCACAGTTTAAAGTCAGCCATAGCTGAATTAGGATCTGACACAGTATTAACTGTTTTTTGAAGACTGTCAAAGAATTGCACTGCTGTTGCCTTTGAGGGGACTTCAGCACTACAGCATGCCTTTTTGAGTACAGTTCAAGTCTGATCCAACTACAAACAATTTTGAGTAGTACTTTAAGATGTATTCATTGAGCACATCTACACAAGATGCTTACTGTGCAGTAGACTAATTAGCTGCACAGTAAATGTCTCATCATCTACACATGAGCCCCTATTAGGCTGGAGTAAACTAATTTAATCTGCAACAGGATAGTACTTGTAAATTCAAGTACTACTGCACAATAAATTAGTTTACTGCAGCCTAATAGGGATGCACGTGTAGATGCTGAGATGTTTATTGTGCAGCTAACTAGTAAATACAAGTACTATCCTGCTGTGGAGGAAAAAAAACTCCACAGCAGTGCAAGTGTAGACACTGTCCCAGCTGGCTTGAGGCAAAAGGTTGTTTTGGGAGGGCTGTCTGCCAGTTGGCCCCATGCTGAAGCACCCTCATGCCCCAGTCAACCTCTCTGTAATAACCAGGGGGAGCAACCCCAGGCTGGCAGCCTGACCCGCCCCCCCGCCAGGTGAGGCTGCTCTGATTCAGCTCAGTGTGCTGTGGTCTTGGATGCACATTCAAATGGCAATAAACTCTGCAGTTTATTGCTCTGGAGTTGATTGTTCCCGGGTGCACATTTAAATGGCATGCTCAGAAGCACTAAAATCCAGAGTCTATTGCTTCACATTAATTACACATGTAGACACACCCACAGTGTTGTAAAAGCAGCATGCAACTGTTTACATGTTGTGTTAAGTCCCCCAACCAGGTCTATATTTATAGCAGTAGCCTATGCAGAACAACTTCAAGGAACACTTTAAAATGTGTTAATGTGTTGTATGTGGTTATTTAGAAGCCTGGTATTAAAACATTGCTAAATTTTCACTGCTACTTTAATGGAAGGAACTTGTTATCAGCTTATATGATCCTGGTTAATCATGCAGGTTACACTGAAGTTAATTTCTGCACTGTTACATCAGCAGGAGAGAGAGAGATGGAGTCAGAGCTGGTACCTGGTAGTAGGCTGGCAGGAAAACCTCAGTAGGCTGGAGATGATGTTCAATGCCTCCCACCCCCAGAAATGAGGCAGTGAAAATCCCTTGGGAACACAACTGGCACCTTCCAGGGTATCTTCACTGCCTCAATTTCAAGTAGAAGAAGATAGGTGGGGCTTATTCCCTTGGTGCCAGGACTCAGCACCCCATGGCTGCTATGCAGACAAACTCTATGCCATCCTAAAAAAGGCTTTCTTCAGTCCTTTCTTCATTTAACTATGGGGATCATATTATATGTTTACTTAGGACAATTTGTTACTACGTATCTGAAAAAATTGCTAACCCACAAAAACTTTCCAAACTTCACTGACACTAGTTTGTTTTAAGAAAAGAATCAACTAAATATTTTGTGGTCAACCTAGGCTATCTCTGTACTATCTTCTGTGATAAGTCTAGGTCGGCTAAGCCTTTCCTGTTCACTCCTAACTTTACCTGTGCTAAAGCTCAGCCACTAGGCACCAGTATAAAGCCTAGAGTAGTCCTGAGCACAAGTACAACAGAAATGATGCATTTCTGTGTAATTCCCAGCTTCTTCATTTCTATTCTAACGTACAGACCACATGTCCATAGATAAATTGTGGTCATTTTGGTTGATTTACTACCTTAGAATAAGGGCTATATAATTAAAAAGGGAGCAGGGTTTTAAAACAAGCAAACACTGACAATCCAGATTATTTTCTTAAATCTTGATCATGTTTAACTGAGGCTTTCAGGAGCTGCTTTGCACGTTCCTGTTTTTACTCATTTCGTGATTACTCATGGTTTTTTGGCACTTTTTACTGGCCTGAATTCTGCACTGACAACCACCTTCCTCCCAGGGAATTTATCTCAATGTCAGTGAGGTGGTAGGAGTATAAGTCAGTGTAGATAAGAATAATGCTCTCTCTATCCCTCATTTTAAGGAGGGCTTATTGATGCATTTATGCCAAGAAACTGGGGACTCTGTTTCAAGGATTAGCCTTAGTTTCCTTATTTAAAAAAATCATAGCTGTTTGTTTAAAGGCCTTACAGTATAGTCAGACTCTCTTGTAAACTTTTACATCATAAGATGCCAAGAAGAGAGGGCTAGGGCTAGTTAATAAAGGAGTAATTTACAAAAAAGGTGAAGCAGCATAGCAGTCTCCACACATTGGGTCACTGAGTACTGCAGTAACCAGCCACCGCTAAATATGCTGCAACTCAAAGGCAAACTGGGACAGCATAGATTCATAGATAGATTCATAGATGTTAGGGTTGGAAGGGACCTCAATAGATCATCGAATCCGACCCCCTGCATAGGCAGGAAAGAGTGCTGGGTTCAGATGACTCCAGCCAAAGGCCCATCCAACCTCCTCTTGAAGACCCCCACGGTAGAGGAGAGCACCACCTCCCTTGGGAGCCCATTCCAGATTTTGGCCACTCTAACTGTGAAGAAGTTTCTCCTAATGCCCAGTCTAAATCTGCTTTCTGCTAGCTTATGGCCATTATTTCTTGTGACCCCCAGGGGCGCCTTGGTGAGCAGAGCCTCACCAATTCCCTTCTGCACCCCCAGGATGAATTTATAGGCAGCCACAAGGTCGCCTCTCAACCTTCTCTTGCGGAGGCTGAAGAGGTCCAGGTGCCCCAGTCTCTCCTCGTAGGGCTTGGCCTGCAAGCCTTTAACCATACGAGTGGCCCTTCTCTGGACCCTCACGGGGTTATCCACATCCCTCTTGAAGTGTGGCGCCCAAAAATGCACACAGTACTCCAACTGCAGTCTGACCAGTGCCCGATAGAGGGGAAGTATCACCTCCTTGGTTCTGTTTGTCATGCATCTGCTGATGCAGGATAAAGTGCGGTTAGCTTTTCTGATGACTTCGTCACACTGACAACTCGTGTTCACCTTGGAGTCCACTAGGACACCAAGATCCCTTTCCGCTTCCATGCTACCGAGCAGGTCATTTCATACTCAGTAGGTATACTGGATACTTTTCCTCTCTAGGCGCAGCACTTTGCTATTCCTCCTCATTAAATTGCCTTCTATAGTTTTCTGCCCATTTGTTCAACCTGTCCAGGTCTGCCTGTAGTTGTTCCCTGCCCTCTGGTGTGTCCACTTCTCCTTGCAGTTTTGTATCATCTGCGAACTTGGACAGAGTACACTTCACTCCCTTGTCCAGGTCAATGATGAAGACACTGAAGAGTATTGGTCCAAGGACCGAGCCCTGTGGGACCCCACTGTCCATGTCCTTCCAGATCGATACCGACCCATCCACTACCACTCTCTGGGTACAACCCTCTAGCCAATTTGCCACCCACTGGACTGTGTAATCATCCAAGTCACAGCCTTTTAATTTGTTCACCAGTATGGGGTGGTATTCTGTATCGAAGGCGTTCCTGAAGTCTAAGTAAACGATATCTACCCCTAGTCCTCTATACAGGTGTTTTGTAACCTGGTCATAAAAAGAGACTAGATTAGTCAGGCATGATCTACCTGCTATGAACCTGTGCTGGTTTCCCCTCAGCATTTTTCATGCTGGGCTCTCACATGCCCATCAGGAAAGACTTTGCCAAAGACGGAGGTAAGCCTGACTGGCCTATAGTTGCCTGGATCCTCCTTCCTTCCCTTCTTGAAAATAGGGACGACATTGGCCCTTTTCCAGTCCTCCAGGGCCTGTCCCATGTGCCACGAGTGCTCAATTATTCTTGCCAGTGGCTGTGCAATGATATCAGCCAGTGCCTTCAGTACCCTTGGATGGATCTCATCTGGGCCTGCCGACTTAAATGCATCCAGTCCTTCCAAGTGACTCTGCAACATCTCAGGGTCAACACTTGATAGTCTGGCGCCCAGCTGTTGTCACTCTACAATCCCATTATGAGACTTGTCTTGCCTCTCGTTTAGGAACACTCAGGCAAAGAACTCATTGAGGAGTTCAGCCTTGTCCCCCCTGTCTGTCACCAATTGCTTTTGCCCATTCAGTAGTGGTCCTATTCCACCCTGGGCCTTCCTTTTACTCCCTATATATCTGAAAAACAATTTTTTGTTATCCTTAACTTGGGATGCCATCCTCAGCTCCATGGTAGCTTTGGCCTTTTTAATTGCCTCCCTACAACTTTGAGCTGAGAAGATATACTCCTCTTTAGTAATCTTTCCCTGTTTCCACTGCTTATATGCCCCCCTTTTTGCCCTTAGGCTGCTCTGGGTTTCTCTGGTCAGCCAAGGAAGCCTCTTGGCCCCTTTCTCCCTTTCCCCCCGCATCGGGATCATCTCTCGTCTGGCCCTCTGTACCCGAAGGATAGCTTCCTTGAGGCACAGCCACCCTTCCTGGGCTCCCATCTCACCAAATCTCTTACTCTGCAGTGCGTCATTGACTAAATGCCTGAGCTTGCTGAAGTCAGCCTTCCTAAAATCTAGCACTTCCATCCTACGAGTTACCTTACCCACTCTGCGCCTTATGGTGAATTCTATTATTTGGTGGTCACTATCCCCCCACCACAGCTGTCATGTTAACTTCCTGTCCCTTGATGGTCAAACTCAGCTGTGTTATGGGGTACGGTTGGATATCTCCATGAATACGTGTTACAAACTCATTCAATTACCAGGAAGTCTGCCAGATTCACAAATTATTCATGGACAAAGGTCTGGTTAGAGCCTGAGTCTATGAGTCCCACAACATAGACACACCCTGTCTTAACTGGGACTACATATCCCTTCTGGTCTGGGCTCTCCTACCATGCCTCTGAGGCATAGGCATGGGCATACCTACAGTCCATTTGAGGACAGTTTCAATATAGATGGCTCTTCTCTCTGCATTAAAAACAAGTCATCAGAGCATCCCTTCCTCCTCCTGGGCTGCAGAGATGCTGCAGTTGGCTATCTTCTTTGGAGGGGCCACTCAAGATCCCTCCCCTTGACTGGGGTCTTGGAAGAGAAAGAGATAGTGCCCCTACAAAATGCCTCTCTAGAGACCCTGCCTGTTTCTTCCACAGTCCAGTCTTCCAGGGACCTGCTGGACACTCTAACACTGCTCCCATGATGTCCTCTAATTTCCAGGTGGCTTCCTCCAAGCTGGTCACCAGATGGCAATACATCCACCTCTAGGTTTCTACTGGGTAGGATGATACAGAACTGCTCAAGGGTCACCAGTTCTGTTATTTCTTCATCTCGCCATAAATCAGAGTTTAGCTAGTGGGTGCACAAGCCTTTTAATTTCTAAGCCATGGCTCAGGGCTATGCATTTGGGTCCAAAGTCTCCTGGTAAAACTTGCAGTGACAGGCCTCCTCTGAGAGACCTAGCTGGTCTAGAATGGCAGCTTTAAGGGTCTTAAAAGTCCAGGACAAATCTGCTCCCAGGGCCCAGTAAGTGCCCTGCACTTCCCCCAGTTAGAGGGGCCAGCCCTCACAGCCCACGCATTCTGTGACCACTGATAGGTCTCTGCCACCTGCTCAAAAGTCAGAAGGAAAGCCTCTGGGTTATCTGCAGGTCCCATCTTGGTGAGTACTCCACCCCTATCCTTTGGGAACCAGGTGACTCACCAACTTGGGTGGGAGTTCATCTTAACTCCAAATGTTGCTTCAGGAACTCCAGCTGGTGCTGGTGCTGCTCCCTCTGGAACTGATACATTTAATGCTGCTGATTCCTCTGAAACTGTTGCACTGGAGGTGGAGCTGCTGAAATGGATGCTGCTGCTGCAGCCCCTCTAGCAGGGCTCCTGTCTTCATTCCTGGAGTTTACCTTAGAATGCCTGCATTCTTCACCAAGTATAACAGTTTTTACCCCTTTAGCCATGTGCAGGAGCCAGCCTACCCCCGCCCCCCCCCCCCATCTCAAACTAAACAAAATAACAAAAACATCAACAGCTCTGCTCTGCCCCCACTTCACCTATCCAGGGCATGGGCTTCACCACTGCACTCTAGTGTTGTCTTTCTTCTCAGCTTCCTTCTCCCCAAGTGTCTTCTCTCTGGGAGCTTTTAGCTTCTGTCCAGCCCTGCCAATCATCCCTGTCAGCTAGCCCAGAGCTCCTAGGGATGCAGGCTGCTACCCTTACAGTTGGGCTCTGGTCCCTGAGCCATGCGCCTTGTTATGTGAGATTAAAATAACATGGCTTTCTTATAGAAGCATGCAAACATAATAGTTGCATTGTAGTAATTATATCTCAATCATTTGATACCAAAAACATCCCTGCCCTAAGGGGGGAAACATATGAAAACCTGTGTTTTGATGGCATGCTAACAGTATAGCAGTGGGGGTATGCATGGGTGAATTACTAGCAAACAAGTTAACAAAATGGGCAGGGGCACCACCAGATTTCAATTGACTTGTCGGAAGTCAGGCTGTTAGTGACTAGTTAAATGCAGCTAAGTCCCTTGTAGAATAACCTTTTGCACACAACCATCAAAACCAGGTTGAGAAACAAGAGTTGCTTAATTTAGAAGCAGAACTGAAGAAAAGGCGCTTTCCCCTCCTCTACACAAAAATTTGTAAATGGAAAGACCACAATTCAGTTTCAGAATTGGCACCTTAGTCCCCACTTTAAGAAAAACTGCACCACCACATCACAGTCATTGCTGTTATTTATATCTCAGTGTTAAAAGCTACTTGCTCTTACCAGGATGTACCATACTCCACTTCCGTTCTTCTCCTTCTGGTGGGCTATCAGTTGATATTCCTAACACAATTCCTTCTGCAACAGAAACCGTGGAAGAAAAATGTTCTAAGGTATTGTCTTTGAATGTGTGTGCATATGTGCATGCCTGAATTTTAAAATAATCATATAATAACAGCTTTGCTCTTGGCATTCCAGGCCATTTCCTCACTGGGTCACAAACATACCCAGAGTTATAAAGTCCACAATGACACTTTGCCTAATCTCCAGGTTCCATTTAATTAGCAGAGTAAATTATTGGCAAATTTAACTCCACCAGAAATTCTTCTTGCATATCAGTTGGCTGTAGAATTGCACATTGGACTAGAGCAGGTTTAGTCAGAGCACAGCATTAGGACTTCTGGGTTCCATTCTCAGTTTTACCATTACCCCACAGAATGATCTTGGGCATTTCATTTCACCCTGTTTCTTCATCCATTTGTGACACAGTTCCTCACCGAGGTACTGAAACTACTAAGTGCTCTAAGATTTTTCTGAGGGAAAGCACTATTATAAGTGCAAATTAAGACAATAGCTTTGTTATTAAGTTATTTCAGTTGCTCTAATATGTTTCATTTTTCATTTTTTTAAAGCTATCCCATTTGGCAAAGTCCCAATTTTGGAAATAGATGGAGTTATCATTCACCAGAGTCTTGCTATAGCAAGATACCTGGCCAAAGAAAATGGTAATGTTGAACTGCTATTTTTCTTGTTATTTGTGCTTGAACGTATATTCAGTGCTGCTAAAATACACTGAGCTTTGAATAGGACAATACAGGTTCATGTTAGTTGAAGTCAGGTAGAAGGCAGGGTAGAGGTGCATCTGAGTAACTGAGTTAGAAATATGTAAGCTTTTGTGAGCCACAGGTCAATTCAAGAAATGCTATTATCAATATAGTTAATCTAAAACATGCATCTTTACATTGCTTTTTATATGATAATGAACCTATACCAGGTAAGCACAAAAGAAGGCATGAAGAGGATAGTGGGGAAAGGAATCAAGATAAAGTAAAAAGACAGGCTAAATTGTAGGCAACAGGAAGAGAAATGGGAGTAAATGAAGTTAGGCAAAGGAGTGTGGTACACTCAGAAGCAGCCAGCTTTTCAAGGGTTCAGAGTTGGGGTGACTTAATCCAATGGAAGGAGGTACGTTGGGAGAAGGCAAGAGAAGATTATAATGACTAAAGTAAAAGGTAACCAAAGTAGGAAGAAGGGTATTGGCAAGATAAGACAGGAAAGTGATGGACTCTAGAAATACTAAAGAAAGACTTAGGAGAAAGAAGATTCAAAGGTGAGTTTGGGGATGCAGAAGTGGTATTGGGATTGTCAGTGAAAATAGGTAGGGCAGACGGGCAGGAAAAGGAAAGGAAGGAGCTTGGTTTACGGAGGACTGAACTGAAATAGCAACAGAATGTGAGGTATTAGCAGCAGAGAGAGGGATCCCCAGATAGTCTGAGTTTGTACAAATCACCTAGCAAATATTTGCATTGATGCTCTCTCTCTGTTTTCTCTGTCTGCATTTGAACTCCATAGGTGTGGCTGGTAAAACCCCTTTGGAACAAGCACTAGTGGATGCCATTGTGGACACCATTGATGACTTCATGTCAATGTTTCCCTGGGCAGAGAAGGATCACGATGTGAAAGTAATGTGCTTACTGAATTAAAACAGACTAATGTAAATGATGGATGTATACTTGCCGAGTATATTTGCTGTGACAGCTACACAGTGGTCCCTGCTGTCTCGGATTTAACCCATGTCAAATGTCACACCACAAACTGGTCACTAGGTAGTGAGGTTTCCTTAGAAATTCTTCCCCCATGTTAATGAGCTTGTTGCTAATGAGCAATCAGACAAATCTTTCTTATACCCTTGCCTTCCCCCATGGTCCCGCTTCTACACATGCATATCAATACACTGCAATACACTCGGGTGTTTGTCTCACCAGAGTTTACTGTTCCCGGGTGTGCATTTACACATACACCTGGGATTGCAGCATGTTGAGCCAGTTTGAAGCAGCCCTGGCAGGCAGGGAGCCCGAGAGGTCAGCCTGTCAACCCAGGGCTGCTCCCCCTGGCTCAGTGTGCTGCAGGAGGGTTGACTGGGGCATGAGGGTGTTTTTAGTGCAGGGCTAGCCAGCAGGCAGCCTCTGCACTGAATCACCATCATGCACCAGCCAGCTGGACAGCATCTACATGTGCGCTGCTGCAGAGATTTTTACTTTGCTGCAGGACAGTACTTGCATTTACAAGTACTACCGTATGGCAGAGTCAATTAGTTTACTCCAGCCTAATAAAGGTGCATGGGCAGATACATGAAGTTTACTGTGAAGCTAATTAGTCAATAAACATCTCACTGTGTAGCAGAATTCAGAGGATGAAGTGAACAGTATCATCTACTTTGCCCTGACTCACCTTTCACGGTAGGCGTTATGTATGCGCATATTAATATCAATGTATTTACTAAATGGGGGAAGATAGGTCAGCTCCACTACCACACTCACAGCTCTGTAGTTGTATTTCATCACAAACAATGAATTAGCAAGACTGCACTAGATTTTTTATTTAAACTAACTAAAAAATGTAACAGCTGTCAGCCACCTTATTTTTTCTATACTTCTTCCTGTTCTGTTCAGCTAATTTTATATACAGCTTCAGTTTTGAATTACAAACACATATTGAAAAAGACAATTGGAAATGGCCAATTACTTCTCTGCCACTGCAATGGCAGGGCATTGACAATTTCCAATGCAACCAAAGCACGCTTTTTATACAGCCTGTACCTATTAAGGGCTGGATACTGAAGTAAACAGACACATTTGGGAGAAGGGAAACTGACTCCCACTTTTGGGAAGTAGAAAGGAAGTTCCAAATTATTCCAGAGATGTAGCATGATAGCAGAACTGATGTAGCAAATAGTAAAGCAATGCTTTCTTTGTAGCAGTTCTCTTGCACCTCCACCTCTGCAATATCAAATCAGTTTGGGAACCACCAGTCAGACAGGATATGAAAAGAGAAGGAAGATTACATGCAATTACCATAAGTTTAACCTTAACTTTTACTTCCCGTGAAGCTTGTTTTGGAAGTAGTTGCGACATCCCTACAATACTTACTCTCTTTAAATACCAACATGTTTACGAAGAAATCCTAATGGAAAGATGCCACATAGGATTTCTCATCATTTGACAATAGTATCAATTGCTTTTAGATCCAGATTCACCAACATGCTCTAGTTGCTGGAACAGCACAAAGCGCTTTGTGCACATTGTCTGGTTAACCAGAGTTATAGCTGCTTTTCAGTTGCCACAGCAGTACAAAATAAGCAGTGAACCAGTGAAGAGTAGGTGACATGGCCCCAAGTCTCAATTAGTTTGTGCCTGACAGGCTCCCCCCTGTACTTCTGACTTCGCTTCCCTGATAATGTTTCTGTGAGCACCGATGCCCAATACAACATGCCACCATGGCAATAATAAAGAGTTGTGTCAGGTCTTCTACCAATGGGAATTCTTGACTGAAGTTCAGTCTCTCTCATTCTTTGGACTCACTGCAGCCAAAGCTGTAAGCATGCAAGTTAGTAGTCCAAACTTGTTGGGTTTCTAAATGGAACATCTGCACTAGATTTTCTTTCAAACTGCAAAATTTAAAGAATCTACATTATTTTCTTACTGGAGCCATTCAGAAGAGTTAATAGAATTAAACTAGTCAACAGATTTATGTTTAAATTATCAAAACTTTTGGTGAAATATGTAGTGCATGTGGCATAATTTTACAGTGGCCTGAAGCTACTAGTTTCATAGATGCTAGGGTTGGAAGGGACCTCAACAGAAGGGATCATTGAGTCTGACCCCCTGCCTAGGCGGGAAAGAGTGCTGGGGTCAGATGACCCCAGCCAGATGCCTATCCAGCCTTCTCTTAAAGACCCCCAAGGTAGGGAAGAGCACCACCTCCCTTGGAAGCCCATTCCAAATTGAGGCCACCCTTACTGTGAAGAAGCTTTTCCTGATATCTAGCCTAAATCTGCTGTCAGTTTATGACCACTGTTCCTTGTTACCCCAAGAGGTGCCCTGGTGACCAGAGCATCTCCGATCCCTTGCTGCATTAATGAATTTGTAGGCAGCCACAAGATCACCTCTCATCCATCTCTTGCGGAGGCTGAAGAGGTCCAGGTCCCTCAGTCTCTCCTCATACGGCTTGTCCTGTAAGCCCTTGGCCATACAAGTGGCCCTCCTCTGGACCCTCCCGAGTCTATAAACATCCTTCTTGAAGTGTGGCACCCAAAACTGGACGCAGTACTCCACCTGTGGTCTGACCAGTGCCCGATAGAGGGGAAGTATCACCTTCTTGGATCTATTTGTCATGCATCTGCTATGCATGATAAAGTGTGGTTAGCTTTGCTGATGATTTCGTCACACTGACAGCTCACGTTCATCTTGGAGTCCACTATGACTTCGAGATCCCTTTCTGCTTCTGTGCTGCTGAGAAGGTCACTTCCCAGGTAGTAGATGTGCTGGATATTTTTGTGCCCTAGGTGCAGCACTCCATACTTGTGTTAATATATTAAAATGCTGTATCCCTCCTTAAGGTGTTCACAGTTCTACAGAAACCTTGTTAGCTTGTGATTTTTACAGAGCTGCAGAGAAAAAAATTGAAAGCATGAACTCTAAAGGGTCAAAACATGAAAGGTAAAACAAAGCAACCCACCCAAAATCTTTTTTTTTTTATTTTAAATCTCAGTTTTGGCAGACTTGACTTTGGACATTTAAACATTTGGGCTTGGTGACACTGCTGCCCTAGGGACACTTGCATGATGCTGGCCCAGGCTGCCCTGGTTTGTGGTTGGTGTCACCATACATACTTCTAAAATTATCTCTTTTTTGGAGGATGAGGGTGCAAGGATGACAGGGAAGTAAGAGCTTCCTGGGGAGGAAGCTACCACCGTTCTTGGGAATTTGTCTACTCTGAATTCTACTGCTGCCACCTTGTGGTACAAATGGAAGCTGGCATTTGCTATAAACCATTTAGGACTGAGTGTTCTGGAGTAGAGCTGCCCAAGAATTAAATCACTTACATGGCAATGAATTTATTTTATTTTGTGAAGCATGAAACCAAAAAACTGACATCTATGAAATGATATAGAACAATGTGCCTCCCGGAGAGCACAGAGTTAATATTATGCATATGAGAAAAATGATGCAATGGGCCTTACTTATGGAATCCTGCTGAGGGTACCTAGTTAAAAGGTAGAAGGAGTATGCAGAGATGAGTATACAGGATATGATTTTGTCTCCACCTGTTAAGGAAGTAAAGACATCAATTACAAGGATCTGGAATGATCTCAAGTCACTGATTATGGATTCAAAGGCAACCCAGCAAAGTTTGTTTCTAATATTGCAGCACATGGATGCTACATGGCACTGTTGGACCAAGGCAGCCTAGACTTGCCATTCACCCCTAAGAACTCTTAATTGCCAAATGCAATGTTATTGTCTGTGTATTTAAAGGCAAGAGATGCCATTTCTGGAATGAAAAAATATGAATGCCGGGGTTTTTCAGACAAACAACCAAGAGCTATAAGATGTTTTATTCTAGCCTGTTTATGGGAGTGTAAACTTCAGGGGCGCTTTTTTAAAACAAAACTAAGTTTTATTGCTTCTCATTAAATTACATTTTAAAGTTTTCCAAGGCAGGTCCAGGCAATGCAATGTAATAGTGATTTATCAGAGGTACATAAATTTGAATGGAGAGGGTAATTAACAACTGGAGCAACTTACATTGCCAGATGGCAGTCTGCATCTTCTTGCATGTAGACTGGATGGGTTTTTTTTCCCTAAAAGCCAGGTTCTGTCCAGTTTAAACAGGAACTGTGGGAAGTCCTATGACCTGTGTAAAGGGTCAAGACAGATTATAAAAACGGTCCCTTCTGGTTTTATAATCTACGATTTCCTGGTTGTTACTTAGAAATAAATACAGATAAATTGCTAATAAATAATTGTAACAATGGCTGCCTCTTCTACCTATGAAATAAAATGGGCATCTCTTTACAACTGATGTTTGAACTTCACTTAAAAAGCCAATATGCAAAACTGACCTTTATTAAAGTAGCCCCAACCACCTCCTTTCCACCTGAAAATAACCTATAAAAAACAAACTCACTCCAAAATTCCTCTGACCCTCCAAATACCTAGACTCAGAGGAAGGGAAAGCCAAAGAACAAATTTGACAAATAATACTACTAGTAAACAATGTCTTCTGGCCTTACATTCCTTATCTTTCCACACTCAAAGGAGAAACAGACTTACAAATGGCAAGCAAGATTACACATAAGCAAGCTCAAGTGACAGCTTATGTATGGCAGGTTTAAAGTCTGCATCAGAGTGAAAGGGTTCTGAGAGTAAAGGGTTCTGAGAGTAAAGTAGGAAAAGTCAAGCAAATTCCTTTGTAAAGCTCTTTGGGTCAGAAATGGTGAAATATCAGGCACATTTGGGATGTAACATAGGAAGAATTAGACAAAAATAGTAAAATAAGGAATAATTTTCTTCAATAACCTTCAGAGTATATATTACGTATAGCTCACTCATTTTCCCTTCTAAGGAAATCCACAAATGCAGAATGGAGTAAACTGCTAACATAAATGATAGAAGGAAAGTCTGGTTCAAGGTGAATGGGTCTGAACATCAAAGTTACCAGCAATTTTTATTTCAGATGTGTAATTAAAGGTTACTTTGTCACTGGTCTTTACTCTAAGATGAATGGTTTTATGTTCCAGGAAAATTCATGTGAAGGACAATTCTAAACTTTTGGGTTGGAGTTATGGACCACTGGGAAAGTCAAGGGGAACCTTCCTCACTCTCTTCTACAATACTGAGCAGCTGAGACAATGAGATTGCAAAGAATTAATCAGACAGACTATGAATAAATTACACAATAATAATCTCTGACGTCAATGCAAGTAGAGACATTCAAAATACTAGAGCACAGCAGAACTAGGGAAGATACATGATGTTGAAGCTTACTAATCCACAGTGTTAATAGCAAATCATCGGTTATTGAGTCAGATCAAACTCATGCAGCATTTTTACGCTGGTACTTGATATCATTTAGTACTATTTGTACACTATTGTACTTTCCTAATATACTAAGTAATTTCCATGTAATTTGTGTTATTTCTGTATTGGAGGGTATTAGCTTGAGAGATGGCAAGAACAGTAGCTAGTAATCAGTGGCTAGTAATAATACCCAATATTTTTTTTCTTATGTAGCTTAGCTGTACACTCAGCCAGGACTTGCCTTTGAGGGTATAGGGCTGTGTGGGGCTGAGCTCGCTAGAGTGAAGGCAAAGGTCCTACCTTGGGGACAAGGGATGGAGTAGGGGAAACAAGCCCAACTAAGAAGGGGCTGGCAGAGTGGGTAGAAAAGCAATTGGCTTCCAACAGCCTGATTCCTACTAAAATCTGACCTACAGAATGCTTATTTGCGGCCAGAAAGAATCCTCCACATTAATCCAAAACATGTTAACCTCTCATTGCCTGAACTCAGGACTCAGAGCAATTCTGCTTGCCTGCTCAAGGCCTCTATGGCATCATTGCCTTCCCTCTTGATCAAGTCTAAGAGAGAAGTCTGAATTGGTGGAAATTAAGTTGTTTTCTGGTTTCTGATTCTCACTAAGCCCAGTTGGCTTTTTCCTATTGAGACTTAGAACATTCTCTGAATTTTTGGAACTGGTCAGAGGCAGTTTTCAAGAACTGGTACATTACAGACAGAAAAATTCCATTGAATGCAATGCCTCAGACAAAACAAAGCAGTTAACATGCCTTTCCTTTTGCAGTAACAACACTTACTTGGTAAACAGTCCTTCAGGAAGAGCTGTAAATATCTTTAATTACCATGCTTTCATGCAAGTCAACTTATGAGACAATCATTGTAAGAAAAATGCAAATAAATTGAAGGAGTGGAAATTATGTGCAAGTACTTTATGCCTGTTATTAGATAGGTCTCAAGGCTGTATGATTTTAAACACTAGCGAGATGAACAATTGAATTAGTTGCAGCAGTGACTCCCAAACTGTAGTCCATGAATGGTGCCTCCTTATCCCTCTACCTCTTCATTTAAAAGATCAATGATAAGGAAGCAGGATGCTGAGATCCCATGAGAAATGTTGAGGTTTGACAGTGGTCCGCTGGTCCAACAAGCCTAGGAACCAATGGAGACTAGAGAGATTAGTTTAGGAAAGGGACAAATAATAGTGGGTATGAGAAAGACTCTTAAAAGACTGAATCTTATGAAGGTCTTGTAAAATCAGATCACCCTTGCGAACCTGGCACTCAATATCCAATTAAAATGAAATCTACTTAGTAACTAAT
Organism: Crocodylus siamensis; assembly: GCF_052110815.1. Taxonomy (NCBI): domain Eukaryota; kingdom Metazoa; phylum Chordata; order Crocodylia; family Crocodylidae; genus Crocodylus; species Crocodylus siamensis. The sequence goes on along the minus strand of NC_143396.1, from coordinate 150,934,733 downwards.
AAAAGGAAATATTTTTACCCAATATAGTATTAACTTATAGGAGACCACACACAAGTTGCTTAGAATGAGAGCTCATTAAGAATGAGAGCTTAGTGTAGTAGACCAATTCTATTGCACATTCGTGTGTCATGGCAAAAGTCATGCTAGTGTGCTAATGCACAGTAGAATTAATCTACTGCACATTAGCATAACTAAGGAGGTGTGTGCTAGTGCCAGTTACTGCACACTGAGTTAGTACCTGTCATTACAAGTACTAAATTTAACATGCAGTAACTATGGCTCATTAATGCACATGTAGATGTGCCCTGTTAGTACATTCTCTGCTCCTCCAAGGACAAAAGACATGAGCAGGAGGGAGAAATGTAAGATGTACCTAAATGAAGCATTCTAATTTATTTTTTTTGCTTGGAAAACAGGAGTGGGTGCCCTTTACAGCTATGCATTAGCTACTCTCAGAAGCAGATGACTGAACTGGACTAGGTGAACCAGGGTGCAGTTACACAAGACGTTTATGTGGCGGAATGCCGGGCTAGCGATTCTGGCACCGCTTGGGGAGCCGCGGGCTTTACGGAGCAGGCGAGAGCGCGGCTTGTGGGGCAGGATTGGAGGTAGCTTTATGACCGCCTTCGAGGTTCGCCGAGTTGGCGCAAGTAGACTACTTAGAGTAAGTTGTTAGTTTTCTATAATAAGTTTGTAGGATGTCTGTTGGCTCATGGGGTTCCGGAGTAAGCCCTTGCGTTCTAACCCAATGGGCTAGGTGCAGCTGCCAACTCCTTAAGTCCCAGAACTGGTCAACAGCTCACTGAGATAGGGTGTTAGTGGTAGAAGTTATTACAGAGTAAATATAAGGTAAAGTAAAAATTTGTTTTATTCACTCACCTGGCCTCACCCTCTTACGAATAAGAGGGGAGACCGGCTGGAACGAAGTTGCAGTAAATATAAGTATAGAAAGCATAGATATGCCGTCTAAGCTATGAAGAGAGGCAGTCAAGAGGTGGAGTCTCCGATGTTTCTTCAGTTACAGTATGCCGGATACAAAGGGGGGTCTGTTGGCCCACAGGGTTCACTAGCGAGCCCTTGCTTTCCACCCCTTGCGGGATAGGTGCGGCTACTCACTAGTTAGTCCTAGGGCTGGTCAACAGCTCATAAACGGGATGGTGGATAACAAAACTGTAACGCAGTGAATCGCTGTCGATTGTCGGATTTTTGAGGCCTTGGTTTTCGCTGGGATACACCCAGGTGGGGAGGCTGAGGACTGGCTACAGGGTGATCAAGCCTGAAGGATCGTCCAGTTGTCGTCTCTGCTACTTCCTGCCTCTATGCCTCTTTTATAGATGTTGGTTGGACTGCCTCTGTGACACTAACTATGATATAAGCCAAGCATACAGGGATAGGATAGTTTCTTTTACATAATAGTTACTAGGTAGATTTTCTACGTAAGTTTCGTTTCTGCAGGAATGACACTTATAGATAAGAAATGAAACTTACAAAATACGCATGTGCAGCTTAATACAAGCGTGGGAAAATATAAAGCTTTCATTTTGATTAAAAGCCAAAACTACAAGGTCACATAAATGTGAGAGTGCCGTACGGCAGTTATACAGAAATAAAATAAGACATTTACAGTTTACTGTGGAGTAGACTAATTAGCTCCACAGTAGATGTCTTGCGACTACATGTGTGGCCCTGTTAGGCCACAGGAAACTAATTAACTGCAGCAGGGTAGTATTTGTAAATACAAGTACTATCCTGCTGTGGAGGTTTTGTTTGTTTGGCTGTTTTGTTTTGTTTTTTTTTAAATCTGCAGCCCTTCGTGTATAGATGATTCCTGCCAGCTGCAACACATTGAGCTGGGTTGGAGCAGCCTGGGCTGGCAGGCTGACCCCCCCAGAGTCCCTGCTAGCAGAGGCTGCTCTGACCTACCTTATTGTGCTGTGGTTCCATGCACATATGTAAATGCAATAAACTCCGGTGCAGTTGGTGCCAGAACTTATTGCTTCAATTTCATAGCACATGTAGATGTGCCCCCACTGGATCAGAACTTGCAGCTTACTAAGTTTGTCATTAGGGGACTGATTGGCATCTGAAACAGCAGCAAGTTGCCATAAGTCTCCCAAAATTGGTGGTGCAAACATCCTTTTGCTGTTTGGGCTGGTTTCAAGTTAGAGGATTCCCTTCGCTTAATTACTTAGGCATGTTGGAAAGGACACTGTACAAACGCTCCTTTGAGAATCTGGTATCAGACAGTTTATCACATCAGCCTTATTGAATATAACAGTACATTATTTTCATGCAACCAGAGGTACAACTGTTCAACTACAGTTACAGTCTGTGAATTGCTAAATTTGTTTTACTAGTCCTTAACTGTATGCTAACCTTTTTTCTATCACAAAGATGTAGACCAACGATGACCTCCAGACTAGGAAACATAGGAACATGCTCAGAAAGTTTATTATCAAAAAACTGTTATGCCTCTATTTTTATTGTGTTTTTGTTTCATAGAACAGTGTGTTCAAAAAGTTTAAGAATGGGATTTAAAACTCGTGCTAATTTCTTTGCTTTTTTTTTGCAGAAAAGAGCATTTAATGATCTCCTCACAAATGTAGCTCCTGGACTACTGCAAGATTTGGAAAATTTCTTAGGAAACAAAAATTGGCTGGTTGGAGAATCTGTGAGTGTGCTTTCCAACCCTCCCCACTTGCTCCCACTTTTTAAAAGAGCTGCCAATTTAGTGAGCAAGGCGGAAAGGAGAGAATATTCATTTTGGTACAGTAGAAGCAGGCAGATTAGGTTTCTTGCTCACCTGCAAGTAAAGGTTTTTTGAGGTAATTGTGGGTATACAGAGCTGCAAAGAGGTGTGTGGTTCTTCTGGAGCATCCCAGCTGTTCGCTGAGGCTTATATTTCAAAAGGATGTTAATTCTCCAATCAACTCTACCTAATTGGAGAAAAAACACCCTTTATCCATCACTTAAAAGCCCCAGGTTTCCAGACTAGAACTCTTTCCAAAGTAGTTGTGAAAAGTATGAAGCTGACCAATAGACTTATTAGAAATTGTTGGTCAAATAAAACCTTTTAAAGAGTTTCAAAACAGTTCAGGTCAGCACCCCCTTCCTACAGGGCATCCCTGTGGGTCACCATCACTCAGTCCAACCCACGAGCCATTCTTTCCCAGCTCTGTCTTACCTCACCTCCCATATGAATACTATCCACCTTGTGTTTCTCAAGATTTGAGTAACTTCCTACTATAAACAGGCTGCAGACTGCTAGCCTCCTCCTGTGATTTGCTTTGATTACAAATAGTAGATAGGAAGTGGGCTGCAGAAGGGCTAGAAATTAGGAACAGGCTGTTATAGGTTGCTTGAAGCCTAGAACACATGGGTGCATTCCAGACACTCAGTGGGTGGGTGTCCACGTACCCCGAAGTTCACCAAAGCTTCCAGAATTGGGTCAGAATTGTTGGCAGGGGTGGAACCGTATAGTTTTCACTATGAGTCATGGGAATGGGATTGACAGGAACTTTACGCTGGCTCCAATACATACAAGCCTACTACTATAGCCGAGTCAGAAGATCAAGCTGTGGACAGATGACCATTTGTAACAAGAGCCTTAGCACTTCATAGCATTACAACAATATAGCACTACAGGGGCACGAAGTCACAGCCCCCCTGGCTGGGGCAATACAAAGTTGCCACAGAAGTGTACTCATTAGCCATGGGGTGACTGGGACTTCCTCCTCTGTTCTCCATTCCCATGCAAAGGAGCCTGATCACTGGCAATCTGCTTTTTCCCTACTGGAGGATGGGAACCACTAGCCAGATTGTCAGCTTCCCATGGAAGGCAGCAAGCTCTCCAAGAGCATGCTGCTGGTCTGCTGACCAAGGCAACAGCATAATATGACAACTTACTGCTTCCATTGCAGCAACAGCAAGACTGGGGAAGCAGCAAGCTTCCACAGCTCACAATGAGCAGACTTGCAGCTTGTCTTGGCAAGACTGCAGCTCTGCTCCCCCAACACACCGTCAAGGATCCAGACACTCTTCTGCTCTCCCTGGAAGAGGGTAGGGGATGGATATCAGAGGAGCAAGAGACCCCTGTACTGTGACATGAAACTGAATAATGTTACATATGATGCTACAAAACAGTGCTATAGAGAAGCTCTTGTTTCAAGCTGCAGTTTGGCTACAACCTGGATACCCATTTCAAACAGGAGATTTTCTGTAGTACTTGTGCCATTTTTGTAGTACTACAAAGCATGACATCTATCTATGGGCTGACATAGATAAACAGAAAATATCAGTGTGACCAAAGACATGAACCTTTTTTTTTGTTGTCTTGTTTGGTTTAAACATACAGGCCAAACCTTAAAAATCAGCAATGGGCTGAGGGCTGCACAAAAAAGCATTATGGTTTTATACTTCAGCATATCCTAGTATTAATATTAAAAAGAAAACATGCTTTTTCAGTAAGTTTAGGTTTATTAATACAACATAAAAACTTGTATTCTGTAGTATTATTAAGTTCTGTAAGAATAACTTTAGGAACATTACAAACAAATTACAAGACCAACCATAATATCACACAAGATAATTAAATTATTTTAGATGCTCACTGAGTTGCATAGTACCTTACTATGACTCTGTATGTCTCAGTGCTTCCTAAAGGGACAGCTACGTGCTTTTGACCATTGTGGGAATGGAAGCATGCTCTGCTCAGGAACAGTGAGGTTTTCTTTGAAATAATCTTTCTATCTGCTACCAGGTGCTGTAGTCAGTCCTGTGCTGAGCCAAAGCCGCATGGGCATGCATACATGCATGGGGCTGCCAAGGGCAGGGGCAAGGAGGGGAGGAAGAGCAGCAGGAATATTCACATACACTGACATGCCAGTGATGAGCTGTTCACACTGGCTTCATGGGCCACATCTGGTAGAGCAGCAATAACATGAACATGGTCACTAAAGGAGTGCCCTGACAGTAAATACTCAGCAATTTTTGTGTTACTTTCACTATAGAAATTCTGTCATTCAGTCTAGCTTCTTTAATCTTTCTGTAATACTAAAGAGGGCACATCTGTCCCCTTAACATTTTTAGGGTTATAAAGGTGTTTGTAGCACAACTGTAACATCTGTCCACGGCCCAAGTTATAACATTGTTAAAATCTGTAGTGCAGGCATTATCCATCTAACGCCTTGAGCTGCAAATTAAAACAAATCCGCATACAACTGTTCTGTACTAGACCTCTTTCCTTAAACACAATTTAGCTGTTTAGTGTAGATGGTCTGAAGTGTAGCTTTTGCAGTTGCATTTTAGATTCAGGCGACACTTCCTATTTCATGTTAGTAACATGACATCAAACAACAGAATTCCTATTTTAGTTAGGTTGCTTTATGTTTTTTGTCTTCACTAGGTAACATGGGCTGATTTTTACTGGGATGTGTGCAGTACAACACTTCTGTCCCTTAAATCTGACCTGGAAGACAGCAACCCTAAACTCTGGGTCCTTAAAAGAAGAGTTCAAGCACTTCCTGCTATTGCAGCTTGGATTCAACAAAGACCAAAGACAAGTTTATGATTTAAAATGTTTGTATGCTTAAATATATTTTATACACTACACTTTGGCTAAGCTCTTCTGAAGTTACTAAGGTACAAAGTATACAAGAAACATAACCATGATTTTCATTCAATCTGTCCTATCTGCTTGGACAACTCATTTAGACAGAAATTAAACACCTAATATTCAGTTCATGTCACTAGCACAGAAAACTGCAGGTATGCAGTTATAAAACAGGGTACTCAAAATATAAGGGTAACTTTTTGGTTTTCCATGATTATAACACCGGTCATACTTAAATTTTGAATGCATTACACATTTTGATTATCTATTGTATTTTACTTCTGTAAAAAAAAAAAAGACACATTATTGAACTTTGCTCATGGAAAGATGTTTGAAAAAAAATAAAGGTAAGATTGAGAATGTAGTAATAAATTTGCTAGCTTGCATCCTTCCTTCCATGTTCAAACTCTAGTCTTCTTCTTACTAAAAACATTCATTAACTTATCTTACTATGCTTTCATTGTTGCTTCTGTAGTGGGTGGGTGGGTGGGTAGGTATGTGCAGGTACACGTGTGCATATGCACATGGGGGTGGAAATGGAGTGGGACTAAGTACGTTTAATAGATAATACATGACTTTGACAATACTTTATATCAGAATCTCAAGCTAAAGGGTACCAGTTCAGATAGATAATAGGAGGAAAAAGGTAAAAGTTATACAAGATACATAGGTCTGTATTTAAAAACCTACTTTTATTTGGTGTTCCTTGCCTACTTTTCAAATATAATGGTTTGATTTCCACTTCCAGAAGTGGGACTTCAATCCAAGTCCCTTAGTCTCCCAGGATCATCACCCTCCCTCCTCATGCCCTTATTACTTATTTGTGCCTTTCCCCTGAGTTCCACTGACAATGCAGCAGATGGGGTTCAAAGGTCTAAGACTTTACTGTAGACAGCACAAGAAATACAGAAATTCCTACAAAACAACACGATTATTGCAACCTCAGCTTCTCTAGTCTGGGGTTGTTTTGGAGCTTGGGGTTGTTCCCATTTTTATTGGTTCTCCACTCCACCTATTCTTCAGATCACCTAAGCCAAGGGTGGGCAATTATTTGGGCTGGGGGGCCACTGAAGGAGCTTTGGTGAGCTGTTATAGGTGGTGGCAGGGGGATTGTGGGGGAGGGTAGTGTTGACACAGGCCAGCCCAGGAGGGTTGGCTGGGTGGATGGGCAACACCCCAGATTATCCGGTCATGAGTCAATGGCACCAAAAGAAATTATTACAATACAAGCAAAAAAACCACCAGGGGCTGTGCTTATGAATAGGACAATGGAGCTGCCAGAAGTCAGCAAAAGAAAGGTAAAAGCAGCACCCCCCGCTCCCTACCCACAGGAGGGACAGATGTGGGGAGCGCCAGAACAGATAAACTGAAATTGTCTCAAGACACCCAACTTGCCCATTGAACCCAATAATAAACTCCAAACAAAAACATCAACCTCTGATTATCATTGCTCAACTTGTATAAAGACTTTTAAAGCACTTCACAAAGATGCACAATCTCCTTATTCTGCATGAGGCACACATGTAGTTTATAATTCATAAAAAACGGGCAGAATGGAAAACAGAACTCAAATTGAACTCCGAGACTCCTAATTGACATTAAAAAAAAAAAAGGTGAAATTGGGATTGTAGCACAAAATCCCTCCATTTCAAACACATGCTGGGAGGCACAATGTTTGGAATGTGGCATAAGATTCCTCCAGTCCTAATTGCACTACTGTTGACCCCCAGGCCAATTCTGCAGATTGGACAGGGGTAGGCTCCGTCCTGGACCCAGGGCTGCCCCAGGTCTTCTGCAGGTTCCAGAGCAGGGGATGCTAGGGCTAAGTGCGAGAGCCAGCTGATTGTTGGCCCTCCCCAAGATAGCCCAGGTGCACCTGTTGGCTTTTAGAAGTCCCAGATGACCAGGACCCTGGAATCGGGTAACCCTCTTCCCCGATTCTAGGGTCCCCATGTCCCAGATCATCTAAAAGAGTATGTTCATCCTGACTCTCCACAACCTAGTATTTTAAGTGCCTTGGCCCTATAGCCCCCATGGAAGCTGTAGAGGAAGGCAAGGAAGGTTGCTGGTCTCAGGGGTTGCCAGGTTGCCCAGTAGCCAGAGCCACAAAGATCATGCCCCCCACCCCAAAAATACTTTCAACCTGCTGCCCCTGCAACCCACTCTCCCAGAAGCAGGTTGTTTTTTTGTTTGTTTTTTTTTACTCAGGACCATGGTATGCCCAGTCCCGAGGCCAACCCCTGTCCCCATGCTAATGGTGACAGTCAACTGATGCACTAGCATGGGCATGCTACATATTCAATTTATGGTGCCATACAGACAATGCAAAAAGATGCTCCACGTTTTCTGTGGAATAACTTGGTGGCTGGTTTGCCATTTTATGGCACCATAAATCAGCTGAGTACAATCAGAAAATAACTGTAACGTGCCAGAGGGCTGAGTTCCCCGACGTCATTAGCAACAACTTCATTTACCTGCGATCTCTCAATCTCATATCTATTCAAACTTTCATAGATCTTTCACACAGGAAGGGAAAATGCTCCTGAGTTCACAGTCAGCATTTCTCCTTAGGAACTTGAAGCTCAATGTTTATTAAACCATAAGATCAAAAGCCCCCTCTTCAGGTACAGCATAGGTGCCTTCTTACTTCAGCACCCAAAGCAGGACTTCTCCAAGTTGGGAGGATGGAGACCTGAGTTCAGCTTCCCTCCAAACTTTATTTACAAACATGGAAATATTTCATGATGAAAAATGTCTTTGTAGGACTGGATCTTCAATAATGTTCTATAGGGCAAGAAACTAACCTTTATATTAATGCTTCCAGCATAGTAAAAGAGAAACACTAGCATCAATCAATTTTTATAAAAATGACTTGCAATTAAAAGACTTACTAAATGATAACTGCTGCTTTGTACTTTTGATTTTGTTCTCAATAGAAAAAAACCCAACAAACCAAAAAATCCATTGTTAATCTATGCAATTTTATTTGAACAAGTTGATACAAAAACAGTACAGTACATCCAATAAAACAAAACAAGCAGAAACCGACATGAACATTGTCAAATAAGGCACATGTAAAAAAATCTACACACATAATCCAGTGAAACAGACAGTTATATATATTTGGAGGTAGAAATAATTACAAAAATACTGACAATCTTAAACATTAGCTGATCTGTTAAAATGGTCACTAACTAGGGTCCCCATTTTGAAAACTTTTTTCAAATAAGAATTAACTGCATTTTATGCACTACAACTTATGGCATTTACATATTTTTTGTTGTCAAGCATCTGGAGAATTCTATCACTTAAAAATCCTCAATACCATGAGAAATACAATAAAGAAATTACAAAAAAGTTAAAAATGTCCATAAAACTCATGTCATCAGTAATGTAAAAGTTCTTGGATGTGTATCATAGCTTTTTTCACCTAAATAAGATCTACAATTTATTTACATTTTAGAGACCTAGTGAAGCTTTTAATAAAGTGGCTATATCTGCTGGAATGTTCCCTTCTCCTGCAGAGTAAAAAGAAAGCATTAGCGCTGCATTAAAACATTTCACACAAAACAGCTACATTCATCCATGCAGTTAAGGCTAGCTAAATCACGCTACTCTCCCTTGAGTGGATCTCACTATAGCTCTTCTACCATTCAGAACATCAGGCACGTTTGTTTCATACAATTATTATTAATCACCTTCCATTGCAACATACTCTAAAGAAAGCTAATTTTTAAAGCTCAACTTCTATTCTTTTCCAGTACTGAATTCTGCAGTAATTTCAAGTAAAACTGGGGAAAAAGAGGGAGGTGAGGGGAGTGGGAAAACTGACTCTAAATATAACCTGCACAATAAGGCTTTTGGAATTTTTATACTGGTTTCTATTTTATACAAGTGCACTGCAGAAATTCAAGAGGAAGCTAGGCTGGAAAGTGCAAGAAATCTGAACCAAGGACTAACTACTCAGAGTAAACTATCACTATAAGAAGGTGAAACAGACCACAGAACAAGTGTGAAGTACGAAATGTACTATTATGCACAAAAAAGACTTACCCAAATCTGCTGCTGTCATATCTTGTTCTAGCTTCAATTTCTGCTGACTGATTTTGAGCATGGATTCCTCTATAGTCCCTTTACTGATTAGCTTTATGACTTGTACTTCTCTAAAATCACAAGAGAATAAAGTTGACAGCACACAATGACACTTTTAAGCACTGTAAAAGGACAACATGGTGTTAACAGGATATGTAATTTATTTTTGAAAGGTTCATGTTCAAGAATGAACATTTCTGATTAGAATATACATGGGAAAAGTCTCTCCCCCTCCCCCAACCACACTCCAGCATAGCTTAACGTGATCACATCTGGTCCAAAACAAAACAAGGTACAAATATACTATGCTGTAAACCAAAAGTAATGAGAAAATTCTAAATAGCAGAACGGAAGCATGACTTCGGCTTTGCCAGGGATATGTGCTACATTTAAAATACTGAATGGTTGAACTAAGATTTGGTATGTGAAAATGCCCTGAAGATTCAAAACCTTGGTTTTCAGGTAATACCTTGTACAGTATCCAATACCAGCCGCTTGCTTTTAACAGAATAACAGTAAGTCCAACCTTACCTGGTCTGACCTACTCTGTGACATCGATCCTCTGCTTGCTTGTCATTGTAAGGGTTGCAGTCAATGTCGTGAAGAATGACAACATTTGCTGAGGTCAAGTTTATTCCAAGGCCACCAGCTTTGGTCGAGAGCAGGAAAACAAATATACCCATATCCGTATTGAACTCATCTATTAGATGTATCCTGCAAAATTAGAGAATTTAATTATCAAGCCTTGGGAAAAAATAATATTGCTATTTTGCACACAAAGAAAAATCTGACTTAAGAAGAGATGCAGTTAGGGGAGAGACTAACAACTTCTTACTCCCTCCACCACTACCGCCCTCTTCTGTTTTTGTCTGGTGTTTAACACCAGTACCTCTCCATCTCTGACGTGAGCTCTTACTAGCTGGCTCACGAGGGTACAAAGAAGAAAGCCTTGAATGAGGACAGGATAGTCACCATGAAAACTCTGAAAAGACATTCTACGTATACGTACGGAAGACAGTATTGCAGAGCGCATGGAAAAGACTGAAAAAGGCAAATGTGGGCACTGCTTGGGAAAGGGAAGAGAATGAGTTTGTGGCCATGATGGCAGACAGGGAAGAGGGACAGAACTGAGAAGGGTCTAACAGGTAGAAATAAGAAAGCAGAATGTATCATACTGGACAAAGTGGCAGCACAGGGGCAGGTGGCTGCATTTTGAATGAACTGCAAGTACCAGGAGGACAAGAATGGAGGTGACTGCAGCAGCCAAGACAAGACATGATTACCATCTCTGTTTGATTACCAAGAATCTTATTTGTATGGACAGAGAAAAAGCAAGCTGTATCAGTGTCACGGAGGAAGGTCACAGGAAGTATTTATAGCCTGACATGAAGGGAGAAGGAATAAGTGAAAACGAACCCCAGATTCATATGTCTGTCAACAGAAAGAATGTGTATTTTATCAGAGACCATGGGGATGGGAGTGGAGAAATTTTAGACAGGAGGAAAAAGGATTTTAACTTATAGCAAGAAACCCAAGAGATGATACTCAATACTTAATTAAAAGGTTGGTGTTCTTTTTAAGAAAAAGAAAACAAAATACTTCAGTTTATTTTAAAATAATAATAAAATCCTTCCATAAGTGACACATGACTAGATTAAACAGTAATACTGATATCAGTACTGTCAATAAGCACTTCCACTAGGTCATTCATATTATTTCAAGTGCATTTGAAATAATTAAAAGTACAATTGATAACAGATTGTTATTAATGGACTATATGCAATCTGCACATAACTGATAAATTACATAATTTAATTTAGTCTTTGAAGTTGATTTTCTAGCCTGTGTAAAATGTTTTCTAGTTTAATAGTCTACATTAAAGTTATTAATACAGATCCAAGCCGCATTAACCGGCATGCTCTATTAACTGGCATGCCGGTTCATGCAGCAAAAGGGAAACCAGAAGTGGGACTTCCGATTTTGTCGAATCCCACAGCCCAGCGGAAAGCAGTCTGCACAGGGCACAGCAGCCTGTGCGGTGCCCCCTCCCTTTCCCCCAACACACAAACACCAGGGGAGTGGCAGCACAGTTAATCTGAGATGTGGATGTGCCAGACATGGCAGGAGGGACATCTTTGCCCAACCAGGCAAAGATGCCTCTCAGATAACTGGCACATTTGGTTATCCAGCACCCCCCATTTCCAATGGGTGCCAGATAACGGCGCTTTTGCTGTACACATTACTATAATTTACCAAGCTATCCATTAAATTCCACCCCAGGATCCAGTCTTATATGTTGAACTGTCTACATGAAGACAGAGATAATGATGTAAACAGGAGCTAATCACCCTTACTGGTGCTGGAATTTGAGATGCTCATGCCCATACAGATCCTACTGCAGGCATGTATCTCATACATAAGAGAGGGAAATCTTTTAGCATCCACCATCATGCAAGTAGGCTTCCAAGAAAGCTCCTTCCCCCTACCTTGGAGGTGTTCTAGAAGAGATTAGACAGATATCTGGCTCTGGTTAGTTAACCCCAGAGCTCTTTCCTGCCTGGAGCAAGGGGACAGACTCAATGATCTACCAGGTCCCTTCTGACCCTAAACATCTATAAAATCTATGAAGTCTGAGTACAGAATTGTAGCTCCTGCTTTATATACAATCTACCTCCCTGATTAGCAGCTGCCTCAAGGAGAAGGAAAACAGGAGTATTATTTAAGTAATAACAGGAGCCAGGTCTGTGAAACTAGTCCTCTGATCTAGAATCTGTCAGAAACAAATAACTGGAGTTTGATCATATCAATTACAAATAGCTGCCCTAGAGGTTTTGGAAATATACGTTCCCCTACAACAAACTATAGATACTGATACAACCCTTATGGAATAGGGAAGAATAATTTAAGGGATGGGCTGCTTTAATGTTTCCTGTCACTTATTTAGGGAGTTGCCCCTTTGACTTAAATCACACAGTCTTAACTGACACATTAAATTACTGTGTCCCAGATACGTAGGACATAGCTCTAAAAACATCCATTATGTGGCATTCAGCCTCCCCAGGAGTCATGACAGTCAAAGAAAAAAAAGATACACTTATGTAAACATTGGTTTGTGTGGAATTCCAAAGACATTTTGGTTAATTTCAGACATAAGAACTGAGCGTAATTATACCCTTAAAGACGTACTACCTACAAAGTCAAGTCTCAAAGTATTTCACACCCTATACAGTGACACTTCAATGTTTGTTCAAATGGAGAGTCCAAAGTAGTACCTTCAAGTCCCAGGTAGTAAGCAGTTCTATGTGGTGGAAATGTATGAAATATGTTCCTTAACATCAGATTCTTCAAGTGGAGTGGGAAAGAGGGGGACCCACAAACCAAAGTCACCTTCTGTGAGTAAACAGTATGCTGATGCAGAGCAGCCAAGTGAAGAAGTTCAGGACTTCAGAAGACAATAACATAATCCAATATATTTGGAACTAAAGAATTTAAAGGCCAATTACGAGCAGAAATATTTTCATTTAGTGTCCCTACATTTTCCTATTTAGAAACCTTATGCTCTGAACGAAGGCCACTTTTCCAGCTCTTCCCAAAGGGGCTTAGCCAGATAACCTTTATGTTGACATAGGTCCAGCTGCAATCCCAGATGCCACACACAAGAAGTGTTTGGATAATCTGAAAGTCAAATATGTGGTGGTCTGCTTGTGAGGAGCATCAGATCAGAATACTAGTGACATATTTAAGCTGGAGTTATTACCATCTGGGCCTTCTCCAGGAACCTAAGAGTGATAAGGGTAGGGTGAAGACAGACTATTCCTTCCTAAACCGAATCAAATTAATCTGTGAAAGACCTGGGACATTTTTGTTTCCCAAGCAAAACACTAGGTTCCTTCCCATTCAAGGAAGCAAAAAGGTGCACAAAGTAGCTTCTCCATTTCTAGAATACATGCCCTAGTATCAAGCAGCTTCTCATTCATGTGTGAAAGAGCACTTTCACATAAGCGGAAATAACCTCTCTCAGAACATAGTGTATACAGGGTTACTAAGTGATAAGAAACAGACCACCCGTGTATCACTTCCAGGATGGTCTTGCTCCTTGCATTTTTTAGTGCATGATTATTGCATTATTTGTTGGGGGCAAAAAGCTAGGTGAACAGCCCAAAGCTCTAGAATGTGCGTGTGTGTTATTGGGACTCTGCTTGGGCTCACAAGCCTTCCATGGAGAGTAGAGATACATATCACAACCTAATTTGGGTTCCATCACATGAGCCTAACCACTCCTTGAAAAAGATTTCCATGGCAGACTTCATAAATCTGTCCATCGAAGAAGACACAACATAAATTCTGAGAATCTTTTGCAGGTAAATCTTTGCTAATGTCTGAGAATTAAATCTTCAATACAATAAGGTTAATCTTCTTGGGTTTCTTGCCTCTGGACAAAGACCTAGCATGGCCAGACATCTGCTGTTTTTATGGGCCACCATGACAACCACAGAAGTACGGACCAAGCAAATAAAGAACTCAAACCCTTCACTTGACTAGGTACCTGCAGTCTATTTATTTTGAGATTCTAGAAGATACCATATTTTGCTACAAGCTGCATGCAAGTTCAAGATCAACATCACTGATAGGCATACCGGCAGGTGATTCAGTGCCTTGCATCACAGGATATCAAAAAAAATCTACAGGATTGTTTTGTTTGCTTGCTTGAGTCATCAGGGGAACCTTCAGATGACCTTAAAGGAATGACAGGAGATCCCAAAAGGGTTTAAAAGGATTACTGTAGAGGATGGCGATAGAGATTATAAGGCTAGAGGAACATGCTGAGCCTCTTCCTCTTCAAGAAGATGCTCCTCCCTGTAGTATTATTCTGTTGAAAGACTTTAAAGGCATCTTAATGTGATAGTTTGTCTCCCTTTGAAAGAATGTATTAAGAAGGTTTGACTACCTAGACTAAACATTAGTAATACGTAGGCTTGGCAGGATTCAATTTTTTAATCTGTAAAACATCAATAAACGTTAATTTCAGCTCATACTTACAGACCAAAAAAAAAAAAATATTTCCATTGTTAATAACTGAAGAGGGTGGAAGAACAGAAAAGAGTTGCAGATGAGAGAAGAGAGGGCAGGTCTCTTTAAGGAGGAAAACAGCAGACAGCCCATGTCAATTAAGCAATTAGCTGCTCCTTCACAGGTACCTGAAAGCGGGCTGGAGGGAGACAACAGGCTACCTAAACCTCTACCAAAGTGGGGGGAGGGAATGGGAAGGGGAAAGAATATTTAAGCCAGACTGGAACCAGCAGCAATGAAGGAAGGCATGCAAAGCAGAGGCGGGGGAGTTCCTGATGCCTGAGTGGGACAACTCAACTGCAGAGAAACCAAGAGAGACTGTAGTAAGAGGCTAAGCAGCCTACTGGTGAGGCTGGTATGTGGAGAAAGACTCCAGTGAGAAAGGATAAAAGTTTTTGTGTTTTCTTAGCCATTTAATTGCTTTTTTTTGCCATCCAGAAGATCCTTATGTCAATTTAATTTAAAAAAAAAAAAAAAAAAAAAATTGATAAAAATCAAAAGAGATGCTTAAAAATAAACTTTTTATCCATCAAAATTATTTAAAAATAAAAATTAAATTCTGTCAAGCCTAGTAATAAAGTATTTCATGCAGCCAATAGGGCCAACATTGCACTGCACATAAAAAGGGCATACAGATGTCAAAATAGGTGGGGAATACCTGTTTGGAAAGCAGCACTATAACAAGAAAGGGTCCTTTCTGGTGTGCCTCAGGAATCAGTCCAGGAGAATCCACAGAAGGGACTCGGGTATCAACAGAAGCTGAATATGCAGATGAAGAAAAGCTTTCCAAAGCAAGGGTGAGGGAAAGGACTGCAGAGCTAAAGCAAAGTTAGTACTCTGGTAATGTTACTTAATATAAGAGGATTTTCATTTTTTGGTATCTCCATTATTGGCTAAGATAAGAGAGACAATGAGCAAAGGGGACTCATTCTAAACTGATGGTCAAATCTTACAAGCAGTAAGAAGGGATACTGATGCCAACAGTACCACTGCAGGTCTTAACTGATAAAGATTTTTAACCAGGACAAGGTTCAGAATATTCTGAAATACAGTAGCAATTCTGCTATTATCACAGGAGCAAAGTTAATCACTAAAGTAAGTACAGATTACCCAAGTGAGAGAGCTCTACTCCACAGTTTTCAAAAGATTCAACATTCAACAAAACAGACATAGGCAATTGGAGACATGACAATTTTCTAAGCCTTTTCTGTTAATATCCATACCCAAAGCCTCATCTGGAGTCCTCTGTTCCTACCAACCACACACACACACACAAACACTCTGTCTCAGAGCCAAAAGACATTTTAGCTCCTGAAGTATTAAGTTGGTTTAGAAGCATCAGCAGTACTTTCTGGAAACAAGATCTGAGGTTAAGACACTCTACTGATTTTTCTAAAAATAACCTCCCATCTGGCACCGTGTGCTTTTTTTTCCTAGGGACACACCAAAAAAATAGCTGCAAACAGAGTCCTAGCTAGGAATACATAATTTCAATTTCCAAGAACCTCATACAAGACGTTCAAAAGGGGACTTCAACTCTAACTGTAGGAAAAATGTTTATAGGGAGCATGTATATTTGTATTTTCTTTCCTTTTCTGCAAGTATAGATTTTACCGACCTTTCAGAAATCTGTGTTTTTCCATCCAGCCTAATATATCTATGCTGCTGCTGTTTCAGAAGAACTTCTAAGATGTCTAGCATCATAGTAAACTGGCTGAACAAAACAACTCTATCACCCTGGAAATAAAAACAAACAAACCCAAGCCAGTTAGACAAGACATTAACGTTTATTAACACAAAAATGATCATGCATTTCTTTCTAAAATTTTTAGATGATGTTTAGATTAACTAACTTCAGGCACTGAAAATCTAAATTACTATAATCTACCTGTGTTTCAGCCTTTAAATGCATAAAAAAAGCAAGAGATGTTAATCTCATATGCAAACAGAAAAAACAAAAACAATGCTTTTAGTAAAATAGATTGATTTTGAACTCAATTTCCACTCCATGTGGATGAGAGCCTGCTGTCTGCTGTGAGACAAACGTGCCTGTGTCTAACCTTAATCCTGACTTCCCAACCAATGATCTTCCTTGCCAATTATTAATGCATGTTACATTTTGATTAGTCAAGCACTTCATTTTGGACATGTATTTCACATTAGGGATATGTCTTCTGTAGGTTTTCTCTATGTTGCCTAGCACATCAGTGGGTACTCTAACATACTTGTTTCACCTCACTCACCTCACTCGTAGAGGAGTTACTGCTAAAATTATGAATTTGGATTCATAATTAAAAAAAATACTATTGTTGCCCTTGTACTAAGCAGCTAAAGCAGGGGTCAGCAGCCTTCTGCCATTACAACCCTGGCACCAGCCGGTGCCACAGGCCACCATGCCTTTCTGGCCCTTCAGCAACAGTGAACAGATGCTGTACGGAGGAAGGGCAACCTTCCACATAGACTGCAGGCAGCTGGCTGAAACAAACAGAAGCAACTGGCAAAAGTGACAAAGCACAGACTGGATCAATCAGCTGGGGAGATCTGTTGTACCTTTAGTAAAATGTGGACCAGCTTGGACCTTAGCAGGCCAGAACCAATCCCTCTGCAGGTTAGATTCAGCCTGTGGACTGTAGGTTGCCAACCCCTGAGCTAAACTGTTGATCAAAGATAATTATTCTATAAGTATTTTATAAAATGTCTTGTGAATTTTAAAACTGAATATTAGCATGGCTTAAGATGCACTGTAGGATTTAGTATCATCTACTACCGCAGTGATAAAGGCAACAATGCATTTAGTTTTTACTGCTGGAAGTGGATGCCTAGCAAATCTAAACATCCAGTCATTGAAATACATACTACTCTCACCTATCCAGCACTGCACATGCAACATACATACTGGTACTATTATATAAATAAAATACGATTTTGCGGCAAGTTGGACTGTAATATCCCATACAGAAACAAAATACTTAGAGGGTAGATGCTGCTGCTTAATAGGAATTCAGTTTGTCAGCTGGTAAGCAAAGCTGTGAATAGGGCAATACAATCAAGACAGAATATTCTTTTACTACACACCTTTTCTTTAAGATCAGAGAGAATATGTTCTAGAGTTCTAAATTTTCCGGAGTCCAAAATCTGGTCCATCTCTAGCTTGAAGTCACTGACATTGGCATATTGTTTACAAAGCAAATGAAGCTCAAAATCTGTCATCACTGTCATATCTTCAAAGATGAGGTCAGGATTAGCATCACAATGTGTTGGTTCCTAAAAAGAAGATAAAACCCCAAATCTAAAATGTATTTTACACGCTGAAGGTATATTCCACCTGTCTCAATTCATAGCAAGAACATGAAGATAAAAGTGCATCCAAAAACTTCTTCAGAGAACAAATACTGTGAATCCTAGGGCTTTGTTTAAGCAGGCAGCTCATCAGTACAACTTCTGTTTATGGGAAGTATCAGAATATTAGTATCCTCTGTGGTTTTAGGATCTAGAGAAACTTCAACTACGTAGAACTACCAAGAGTCATTTTACCACAACAGCTCCCAGCCACTCTCCATCAAGCCTTGGGACCTTTTACTCCCATACTGGACCTCTTTCCCTGATGATATTTCTTAATAAGGAGTTTGATTCTTGGGCAGATAGTAGGAAACTGGGAACACCTATCATAGGATGTAGCATGGGCAGAGGGTTGTCATGCTCAGACAGGAAGAAAAGAAAACCTTATCCCTCTATTACTAGGTATGGTTTTTCACACTCCCATTAGTCTCCTGTCCCACACTTGTTAGGCTCCTTGCATAGGGTTTATAAAGGAGTGGGCACTGAACCCTGGTTGTAGTTGTATTTTTTTATTAAAATGCATACTGTTTCCATAATAGTTCTGTATTTTATTTATTTTTTGCTTTAAAAGACTTGATACCTGAACCATAACATTTCACAATACTTTTTTTTCCTGAACTTGGCTTTGAATAATTCAGCTATTTATGTCTTCCCTGCTTGACTTTCCCAGACTCTACTAGCCTCCTTAGTCCCTCAAGAAATATGCTAGAAGATTCAACTGCTTTCTAGACATGAAGAAAACACTCAACTAGAAAAAAAAATTGAAGAGGATGAAAAAAGAGCTAGAAGCATTTCTTTCCAAGGAAGGCTTCTCTCATGGGTTATTTCAAAGTTTTATTTAAAAATACTTACAAGACAATTAGAACACTAGTTACTGACAATCAGGAAAAAAAAGTTTATTCAAGTACATATTTTCTTCAATCAAGAAGTTAAAACTTTCTTATTTAAGGAGCCACAGCACATATGAATTGTAGTATCTTACCTTGAGCATAAGGGTTGACATAATCCTAAGTTTATCATCCGTGTAGTATTGACGGTGTAAGAGAGGATGGTTAGCCATTTTTCTTAGTTGCATCATGACATTGCCTGTGTCCGAGTTCTTCTCTGTGACCAAAACAGGAATATACTGAAATGCAGCATGATGCATGTGTACTAATCTTTAGATTTAATGAAAGCCAATCAGATTTCAGCATTTCATCTATTAATTACTACTAGAACCTGCAAAATTGTATCAATACTAATTTGGACATTATTTTAAAATAAATGTACAAGTAATATTTGGCACAACTGCAACATACCTAGTAAAAAAAGAAATAAAAACAAAAATCGGCCTTCACATACCCTCACTGTCAATAGATTTCTTTATCTTGTTCAAGAGGTCATAGTAGAGCTGTTCTTGTTTCTCTGACATTGCACACAACTCAATAAGATCTCTTTTGGGAGGCAGCTGTTTAAGAACCTGATAAGATACAAAAAGTTACACTGAGTAAAAGTTATTATTAATTAGAGGTCTAATATACTGTATTACTCATAAGATAAGCTCCAACAATTTTGTTCAACTACTTAGGGCCTGATACAGAGCTCAATAAAAGTAAACAAGTCTTTCCAATAATAACAGCACAAGTGGTTTTGGCTAAGGTTCCAGTAATTCAGTTCAGTAAAACTGTCTGGGGACTTCAAAATTAAAAAGAAACATATGGACTACTTGGAAACCACTTTGCTACTTCAAAGACAAATTTCTACGTATGGCTTAACTGTAACCAATGACACTGAGTAGTATGGAAGTATCATCATCAACATTATAGAAAAAAATAAAATAAGCTATAGATCTAATTTCTACAGGTTAGAATGCTAACATGGTTGAAATTACCCTGTTTATACATGCAGGGAAACCTCCAAGTCAGGGGTGGGCAACATGACAGATCTGGCCAGCAGCCCGACTCCATTTCCCAGCAGCCTCTACGTGCATGGTTGGGGCAGTCTCCATGGAAACCCCAGCTGCGCTTTGATAGCAAGCTTGGGGTTGCCATGGAGACTGGCCCCAGCCATGCTGGCAGGGTACAGGGCAGGGCAGGGCAGGGGGCTGCTCCAGAGCCGTTGGGATCTTGCAGTGGGGGCAGCTTGGCCAGGACCAGGGCAGAGCCACAATCCACAGAGTGCATACTCTGGACCAGCTAGGGTCAGTTTCTATGGCAACCCCAACCTTATGCTATCACAGTGTAGCTGCATTTGGGGTTTCCATGGAGACTGGCCTCAGCCATGTGGGCAGGGGCTGCTGCAAAATAGAATCCACTGCTGGCCAGATCCAACCTGTGGGCTGGACTTTGCCCACCCCTTCTTCTACGAAGAAGGGGACAGTGAAGCAATTTCCACATGCAACAGACAAGCATTCAAATAGTCTTTAGCTTTTTAGAAAGTGAACCTTGAGGATGTAGATATTTTAAATCCACGTTTGTGGCTTTATCTATATGTAGCACATTGTCTTACTTTTTTCAGAAAAAGCAAAACAATAATGTGTGATAAGTACAGCTACCCATTTACTTTTCTGCTAAGTAGCACCCACCAATTCTCAGGGAGGCCATTCACACCAGATGGATAAGTCACAGTGCTGTAATCAAAAGCTGAAAGTAAGGGAAGCCAAAGCACAGAGATTAGTAGTGGCAACAATCTGTGCATAAGAAGAGTGGGAGAAGACCTGAGAGAAGTAACTGATGCCTGACAGAGGTGGGTAGGAAGTGGGGAGAAAGTCACAGACTTCTAGTCAAAAAGTAAAAGTGGACTGACTGGTTATGGAGTAAAGTAGTGGGAAGAGGGATCCTAGAAAATGTTATGCAAGTGTTCCAGAAGGTCCTTCCACTCCTAATAAAAAGTCTCATATCGTTGTAAAGTTACTTAAAACTAATTTCTTCTGTCACCTGAGAGCCTTCAAAAATATTCTCAACTTCTTGCATGAAAATAATTTTGTATGAGTTACTATAGCTATAAGTGCATGCTTACTTCATCTTTTACTCTTCTTAAGATAAATGGTTTTATTATCTGCTTTGCATGTGCAATCCTCTCCTTTTCATATATACTTTGTTCTTCTGCAGTTTTCTAAGAAAAATAATGCAAAAAAGTCAGTTTGTTTTTATAGAAATTCTCTAATCTAATAATTGTGGTTAAGGAGCTCTAATTTGAGAGACAATCACTCAAGAGAAAATATGCCCTTTTTGGGATAAGTAAAAGCTATAAAGTTCCAGGACATCCTATTACAATATGTTTGTAGTCCAATTGTTATATCATGTTTGCTTTTACATGAATATGAATATTTTTGTGACTATAGTCGTTTCCATAAAAATTAAACAAGAAAAATTCTATTGCAAAAATGTTTTTACTGTAAGCCTATCACTGTACTTACTGTTTTTGAAGAGAACATCCTCCGGATTTCACTTGTGCTGCTACTGAACATATGTGGCATAACAAAATTCAAGAGAGACATTAATTCCAATAGATTATTTTGAACTGGAGTTCCTGTTAGTAGCAGACGATTCATTGCCTATTTCATCCACCACAGAAAAAAACAAAAACACTATTCATTAAAATTAAATGAAAATTAACAGTGAAGAAATCAATATAGCCAACTTCAGAAGCACAATTTATGCAAAGAAACTACACAAGAAAATAAATATATTTTCATTTTTCTCTCTCAAACTTCTATAGTACGTTAAACATCTGCTGCAATGGGGCCAAGCTGAGGCTGTCCTCCATGCCCCCAGCTGGAGTAGGGATGGAGCTTGCCAGTGTGGAAGCAAGGGTAAGCACTAGGGAATGGGGCAAGAGATCAGTGGGGAGAGGCAGCAAGCAAAGGGGACAGAGGTTGCAGGGGTAGTGGGAGGCAAGGGTCCCAAGGCTGAGGGGGAGGACGGAGATGGGGTGGAGAGACACTGAGAGGTTAGCCAGCAGCTGTGGCTCCAGTCTCAAGCCAGGGTCAAGGTCTCAGCTGGAGCTGCAGCAACTGCCTTTTCCCCTGTGATCTCGTACTTGATTCCAAGATGAGGGGCTCTCCCCCTGTCACCTCATGTTCCCCAATGTTAAATAGGGAAATAAACCCTTCTGTTCGGAAATCGAGTAGATACAGTATTTCTGAATAGACTTAGGCATTTGGTGACTTTAGAAGTCTTTTCTTGTGTTCAGGTCAAACTCTGTTTCCTGGAAACCACAGATCTAGTCTAGACCATACTGACAGGACATAGAAGTTTTTACTATTCAACTGTTTGGTTGTCTATGTAACTGCAAAATGAATTTGGAATAAGAGTTTACTTATAGTCTACATTTCCATCTGCAACAAATTTGCCTACTTCAACAAAATTCTTGTCTACTTGAATTCAGATATTTATCTCTTTATCGAGCTGAATATGTAGATGGCAAAGTACAGGTTTTCCTTGCTTTATACAGGTTCAGTATGTGCAAATTCACTCTTATGCGATGATCCTTTTTATACCCAAAATTTGTTATATGCAAGGTAAATTCACTCTTATGCAATTAGTGTGGTGAAAACCCAGAGTCAGCTAAAAAGTGCGGTGTGCTGTGCGAGTGACGTACACCAAAATATAGTTTCCTGTGTGGATCTGTGCTCCTCGCTTGTTGTCTGCAACACGTGTTTCTGTAGTTGCCATCCCCATTATGGTAACATTCACCACCACCCTGTGCTTGTTGTGTATACTATCTGCTGCTGGCAATACCAAAACTGTCTTGTAAAGTGACAGAAACGGGCCTGGGGATCAGTACAGTCAAGGTCTTGGAACATATCCCTACTGGTTACATTGTAAAGTGGGTTCCCCCTATGCAAGGGGGAACAGTTATGCACTGTTTTCCAGGAATATGTGTACAGCATGAAGCAAGGGAAAACTGTACTATAGCAGGCTCTGTACAAGAACTAAAGCAGAACTATACATTCTCTCAAAAGCAACGTTCACTGAAAAATAATGTTTGAAAGCTCAATTATTTTGTTCCAACACCTACTTTGGACTATGACCTTTTTTCAAACAGCTTACTAACATCCTTAACCCTTAATGTCTCTCTCTCACTGCCCTGTTCTTTTGCCAGAATCTCTTCTCTAACTACAGCTTTGGTAATTTATATGAGAACAATAGTTGGGGTGGGGGGGACCTGTTTAGTATTCTAAAATTTAAGTATATTTGGGATACAGCAATAAGGAGATGCTTTGTATTTACTACTGAGTCTCTATTTGTAGCTCCTAAAGTAGAAAGCAGTTGTAGCCCCATTCTGGCATGCATTTACACACAGTCTTTTTTCTTTATTTCATGGAATATCTTTCTATAAGTTTATTACTTGGTGTGTATGAAGACAGTTTGGGCTACAACAAGGGAACATGGGGGAGGTGGGAAGGAACAGTATTTTAAAACCTATCTTACATTAATTGTCATAAGGTGCTGGTAACGTACAGAACCCATGTTCTTTAACATGTGGCCTTCATCGAATATTGCATAGTTAAGTTTCAACCGACGAAATAGACTTCGGTCGTCTGAACTGCTAATTGCACAATTATACCTGTCAGAAGAACAAATCATATAATGTTAACATTGTAGTTTACCCTGTATTAACAGAAGTCTGACTACAAGCTCCAAAAACATGACAGCCATCCAAATACATTGAAGAATGTCCCAAATAAAAAATACTTTTAAAAACATCCACAATCTGAGGTTGACAAACAGTTGCAGCATATGTACAAGGAAGCTGAAATTCTTTATATACACTTTTAAGTATAGAATAAACTTTATAAAAGTAATACACAGGGATAATCTGACTAAAACCCTACTGACACTGGAATTCAGTGAAGATGAAAACACTTCTCTAATCCAGAAATTCTGATTACTTTGTTCATTATTTCTTCCTCTCTTATTTTTAAGGACAGGTCATAGTTGACTACTGTTAGAGATAAAACTTGTGATTTTAAAACTTGGCACATTCTTCTGGAAGCTCTACAAGGTTTAGAAAAAGTTGTTTTTGAGAGAAAGTTATGAACAGCTTTCAAATTACTGTCCGCAAAATAGATTTTTGTTAGGATTAGAGGTATACGGTTAGAGATGGATTACCAGCGCACTTACCTAAATTTTACAGTAGTTCAATTTATTACTATTACCATTATCTTATAAAGCACAGAGGGAAGGGTTAAACTTGCTTTGGCTTTTTACACCATTTGCATTTGCCATGTTTCTAGTATCTGCTTCCACGAATGCCTGAAGGGTATGTGTAAGGGCTTGGGACCCTGTGGTTTTTGTTTGAGCAGAAACTTGTTACTGGCAACCCAGAGAACCATCTGGCAAGTTCACATATTTTTTCTAATAAATGTTCTGATGCACTGTGTTGCAGGGCACTTCAGTGCCCTGCTCCTACAAAGGGATACAGGTGCTGGTTGCCAGGGCAACCGCAGTTTGGTCAGCTGACCAGAAAGGGGCAGGGCCTGACCTATATAAATGATCCAAGCTGAGGCCAGAGAGGCAGTTCCCCGCTAGCAGCTGAGGAAGCTGGAGTAAGCAGAGTAGGGAAGCCTGATGGCCTGAGCAGCTTCTGTTTGAGAATACTGGGTGGAGGAAGCCCTGGTAGGGATTTAAATGATGATTAGCAAGGTGGCTTAGAGTTTAAGTTTTAGCCAGGAGACGCAGTTTTGAGTTGTAGCTCTGGTTTGCGTTATTGCTTTTATTGTTTGTTATTAAACTGGAGGATCGGGTGAGGCTATTAGCACGGATTGGAGGAGGCCTCCTAGGGGCTCCACAGTAGTGTGGAGACCCTGGTGCCACAGAGGGCACAACATTCAGGGGTGCACTGACCCCAGCCCTGAGAAGGGGCACAGATGATTGGGAGCCAGGTAAGGCCGAGGCTGCCTGAGCCCCACCAGGAATTTTAGACCCGAGGAGGGGATTTTGGGGCCAGGCACGACTATGGCCACCCGAGCCCCAGTTGTGAGAAGTTCTAGTGCAGGCACGGTCATAGGGAAGGCCAGGGAGTGTCCGCGGGGATTCGTGGGCAACCGTGAGGAAAAGAGAGGTCGCAGGGAGCGTCTGTGAAGGAAGGCGCAGGCCATTGCGCAAAAAAGCCAGAGAGCCCGCGAGTGGGCACGGGTGAGGCCAGTGAGACAAGCCAGGGCGCCCGTGAGGGTGCAGGCAATTGCGGAAAACCCAGGGGGCGCCCGTGACGGCGTGGGCAATTGCGAGACGAGCCAAAGGGCGCCCGTGAGGGCGCTGAGGGGAGAACTGATCAGACAATGTCCGGTACATCTGTGAGGCTTGGGGCACGGTATAGGGGTGGTAGGAGCCACGCATAGCCCATAAGGCTGGGGTGCACCAAGTTAGTCAATACAGAACAGGGGCCAGGATAAACCAGAGCACCGTGTCCAAGGGGACAAAATGGCAGCCTCCCTTATAAAATACCTAACATCAAAGATGTGGCGTGCAAGAACGAGTGTGCTTTATCTCAGACTTGGCACAGTAGGGGGCGTTCGGAGAGATCATTGCCGCTCCTAGGACCCTGCCCCGTGACACACTGTATCACACAAAAAAATGATATTGGTTATTACAAAAATTTCAGGAGGAATACAATCTGTGGGCCTTTTATTTTAATTTGTTTTGAATCAAAGGATGCAACCCAGAACACAGAGGTACATACATATATAGGGAAGTGGTCAAGAGCACCAGGTATGTGTCTAAGCATAGCTTTACTCACTGAACTCCCTGTTAGCCAACTCCCTTTTAAGGAATTCTCCTCATGAATTTCTTCCCTGTGCTGTCAGTCAGAAGATGATGTGCTGTATTACCAAGTGACAGACAATGCCACCACCACTACAATGGTCAATGTTATGCACTCCTTCCCTTTTTTTATTTTATTTTTGAGTTACATGTGGGGATCAGACTCCTTATGTAGGTCTAAACACAGTTCCTAATATACTGAATTGAACAAAGTGTGCTGAGCAATATTACAATGAAAGAAACAGACTAGATTGTTTTTTACACCACTACCATAAAAGGAACCCTAGAAGACTGCACAAGCTTTGAAACTGGTCACTTGCAAGCAAAAAAAAGTTGGCCCAACTCAATAATTTGCAAAATTAAATAGTTCTACATTCCTAAGACTGATCAAGCTGTCTAACACCACTAGAGGTCAGTAGAATTCAACTTTAACTTAATCATATTCTTTTAACTGCAAGACTTACGTGGTCACAATCACGTTAAAGTCTACAGCTTTATTATTAATGTCAATTCTGAGATGTTTCCGATCTTCCTGGGATCCTACAAGAACAAAGGAATACACTTAAAAGTTTTTTGCGAGAGAAATACCTGCATTTAAATCATGTTAAGCTCTGCTGTAATTTGTGTTTTATTATACTCCAAAACAGACAGCCCAAATAATGACATTCTAAAAATTAATTAATTATTCATTTATGCCTTTAATCTGAAAACTAAAAATATTCTTACCATAATAAAAAAGGACACCAAGATCCGGACACCACAGATTAACTTCTCTTATCCAGTTATCTATACAGAGATCATTAGAAAACTGTCAATCTAAAATACTGCACTTGGCTCTTCCACACAGTCAGAAAGAACATCCTACTTTTCTTCAGTACTAACCAGACAATTCACTTAACAATGCAAACCTAAATAAAATCCTACTGAAGCAAGAGTTTGAGAAAACTTTCTTACTACTTGAAATCCCCAAATTTACAAATTCTGCCGTCAAAAAACAGCTGACAAAGTGAGGGTCAACTTTTTCAGAAGATTTTCTATGTCCATTGAATGCTCATGCATACAAGTTTACGGCTTCAAAAGCAGTTCATCACTAAAAAAAACAGGGTAGGGAGCATTATTGTTTAAAAACCAGATCATTTAGAGGTGTAAAATTGCTTTTGATCATTACTGTGATGATGATTTTGCTAAAATAGTGTTAGGTTAAAAAAAAAGTTTCAACTTTTTAGTAATACTTTCTTAGTTAAATGGACATTTCGAAGTTGATTATTTCCTGGAGACCTTTATTTACGCAATCCTCTTCACGAAACAATATGCCTTAGAGAACTGGCAAAGAAGTGCTAGAGTATTGCATATTCAAATCCATCAGAAGATGAGTGAAACTGTCAACCATCATACATGATACCTGACAATTTTACTAAGTCAAACGGATACCTGTTTGGAAGGAGGCGATACATGGGGTGATCTCTCATTCTTAAAGGACAGATGCTAAACACCAATTATCACAACTGGCATTCTCTAGCTGGAATAAGAGCCAGGGCAAAGGACTGAATGGGCATGTAGACCAACACAACAAGCAGCGATTTGCCCTAGCCTCTCCTAATAGTACTGAAGCGTGTAATCAAAACAACTCTATAGGTAACTTTCACTGTCCATAATGTGCCATTTCTTTTGCTAAAGACTGTAATAATCTCCAGGGCTGTCAGTCTGCCACCTTCTCCAGCCTATAAAACTCACTTTAAAAAAAGTGAAAACATGAAGCCCTATTTACTGTACATCTTTTCGATGTAAAGGAAAAGGCATTCTTTTAAAAAGTATGACTTTTACTTTATTTTAGAAAATGTTTAAAATATTTAAAAAAGCAAGAAAAAGTCTACAGTAAAGACCATTTACAACTTGGAAAGTGTAAATGTTCCTAATTAATTATCCTAGAACCCCTTTGGTACTTCAGATTTGGGATTTGAAAAACGGAAAAAATCCTATCGCCCATCATATTTGCAGGGTTTGAGGATGTTTGTAAGGGATTTTGCATCACAAGTGTCTGATATTTTTAAGGGAAAACAAGTACTGAGCTCTAAGTAAGAGTAGTACATCATGAATTATATCAATCTAATGCTGTGATAAATAGTTTCCTCAATTAAAAAGTCAGGCAGACTAGAATGAACACCAACACTGTAACACTGCACTCTGTGACTATATTTTTGTGACATAATCTTCTTATAACCTATATAAACGCAAAAAGCTATCTAATACCTGTAATTTCAATGCAAGTGCATCTTCAAAATAAAAACAGCATGAATTATAGATGCAGTTTAAATTATTCAAACATGAATTGATGGAGACCTGAACATAACTATAACAATTACATTTTAATTCAGATGCAAACTGGTGCTCTATTATGTAAATCTTAGACGGTTTATTCTTTAGCTAAGTGAATTTGATATCTTCTTATACCTGCTCATGAAATCCTTAACTTACCTAAAGTTGAAGCTGGCACAACAATCAAATGAGGACCTTTATTACCCTGTTGGTAGAGATATGCCAGGAATGCAATAGCTTGAATTGTCTTTCCTAAACCCTAGGAGAAAATGTACACCATTTAAATATAATTAATGCAATTACAAGGTGAGTAGGAAAATACTAATCTTAAATCTTAAAATGTAGAAGTAGATTGAGGTGTTACTATCAAGTGCTTATACGTATTTCAGATGAAAGAGTTATGAAAACAAATTTAAAATTTATCAACTATGCTTTACAAAATTCAAATCCTCCTCAACTCACCTTAGTATGAATAACCTTTAAATCATGTTTATAATCCTGTTTCTTTTAAGCCTAAATCAACATCAGAGATTATTCTCCTTTAACTATTCTTATTACTATCCATTTAGATTATTCTTATTTTATTTTTAGATCTATGCCTCTCCACTTGCCTTCCCACACCTGCAACCTTGTCATACTATTATTTAGAAAGTAGAGCAACTCTCAATATGCCCACCACTGCGAAGTACACTGACGTGTTTATGAGCTGGTCAAAGAAAAGAAGGATTCCAAGTACGAAACATTTTCTAGAAAAGATGAGATAAGAATCGTCCTCTTATAGCAATCCTAGCCTATTGAGTTTTGTGAATCCTTTGAAGGCTACAACCCATCCTGCCAAGCTGAAAACTACCTTTTTATCCAGCAAGGACACTCCAGCAGAGAAAGAGATTATATCTCTGAAAGAGTCACCCATCTGCAGTAACCTAGTACAATGCAGGGAAAACCCCCCCACTAATCTTTTGTTGTCACCAACCATCCCACACTTGAACATGTAAGAAGATAACACATTACAGCCTATACTTGAAAAGGACCAGAACTTAAGAAAAGTATTCCCAGGCCCCACCTCCATGTTGCTAATTCATCAGCAGTGGACTTTGAGAATAAATACAAGACCAGTGAAACCCACGGATCACGCATGGCTCTCCCAGAATGTGGTACAATGTATCCAATGTACTTAATGCCCTCCTAACCATGTGGGTAAATGAAACTAGACAAACGCTATGCACTAGCATGAATGACCATCATAAAAAAAGACAGAGATACCAGAGCACAGGTAGGACAACTGCTTTCCAGGGTGGGGGAGGGAGGGGGCAGCAGGGGGGTGGAGGGATAGGAAAAAAAAAAAAAAAAAAAAAATATCAGTCTGACTTCACAGATCCTGTGCTCAAAGGAAATATATCCAACATTTTTACTAAATGAGAATGTGAACAGAAATTAATTAGCCATGGGACACTAAATACCAGGGACTTAAGACGATGACTTCATGATCCATTAAAAGCTACCTGACACTGGCTAACCTCTGCACTTCACAGGTGATAATGACCCTCCTGAACGATCTTGTTCTTTATCAGTTTTTTTACTGCATCTCTCCCGACTGTTGGCTACCTAACGATCTCTCTTGCATCCTGTTTTTATCTACAGATAGGATTTTACACCAGCTTTGGTTCCATCTGGTATTTAGCTCCACTATGTCTTTTTTTCTCTCAGAGGCTTGAGGAAGGGTACTAGGATACCTGAAAACTTGCCTGTGCCAACCATGCAGTTAGCTCAATAAAAGGTATCGCAGCCAAAAATTCTTGCCTCCCCCATATTTCTTGGACCATCATGGTAATGTCACCACCTGAACCCTACAATAACTGGCATGAAAATTAAAAAAAAATTGAAAATGAAAAGAACAATCTGAAAAAAAAAAGTTTCACAGCATTAACTAATTTTCTGCTGACAAAGTTTTATTGAATCAGCAATAAATCATTCTTTTCTTTTTATTGAGATAGGACATATACCAATCACTTATGGAATGGATGGGGTGACAATGAGCTAATACGTTTTAAAATTTTCCATTTTTGACTTACCATTTCATCAGCTAGAATGCCATTCAATCCGTGTTGGTGGAGCAGTGCTAACCAATTCAAACCAATCTTCTGATATGGCTTGAGTTCCAAACTAATGAGACAGGACAGTTTATAAACTTTACATCTTTTGGTCCTTTCTTTATGAACAATGAATACTATCAATACAAAAGTTATTAAGTGTGATAGTTATGCTAAATAAGCTAGCAATGTTTCTTTCTTTTTCTTCCACTAAAGGCCCATTTGTCAGTCTGTGACCATCTTCATAACTCCTCAACCCTTTATTCACTAAATACCAATGTACCATTCTGTGTAGACAGTTTTCTGGTTAATTTAAGTAACTATGTTTCCCTCGTTTTATGCGGGTTCTGTATGTGCGAATTCACACTTGTGATGACCCTTTTTATACCAAAAATTCATTATATGCAAGGTAAATTCACTCTTATGCAATCGGTGTGGTGGAAGCCTGCAGTCAGCTGCTTTGTGTGGTACACTGTGGAAGTGTCACACACCAAAATACAGTCTTCTGTATGGATCTGTGCTCCTCACTTGTTTGTGACATGTTTCTGTAGTTGCCATCCCCATTATGACAGTGCCCTGTGCTTGTGTGTACTGTCTGCTGTTGGTGAGTACCAACACCGTCTTGTAAAAAAGTGGCAGAAATGGGTCTGGGAGTCAGTACAGTTGAGATCTTGGAACGTACCCCCTATTTGTTACATTGTAAAGTGGGTACCCAACATGAATTCGAGTTATGCGTCGTTTTCCAGAAACACCTGTACAGCATAAAGTGAGGGAAACCTTTATTTTGAATTAAACACTAGTGGTTTTCTGCTTTACCCCTTTATAATTTCATAAGTTTTGTATTACTGATTTACTGTATTTACTGGCATAGGACATGCACCTTTCCCCCAAAAAATCTGCCCTCCATAATTGGGATGCATGTCTTTAAAAGGGCAGCTGATTTTCTGTGCTGGAATGGAAGTAGCATGGAGACCTGTAAAGGCTGCTCTGCTTTTTCCTTCCTTGGGCTTGGGGCTGGCAGTGAGGGAGGAGAAGCAAAATTCACTGTCTGGGGTTAGAGCTGCAGTGTTAACCCTTTTACAATCACTGCTCTAGCACTGGCTGACTCTGCAGAGCATCCTCTGCTTCTGTGGTTAGGACTGAGCCACAATTCTGGAAAAATCTCTGTTTCTTCATTCTGCCTTCCCAAAACAAGGTGCGTACCTTATTTGGGAGGGAGGGTGCGGTTTTTGAGAAAATATTCATGTACACTAGTTGCTCTTAAAAAGAAATGGAAAAAAATTAGTTCTCTTTAACAAATCTGCATTGCTATCACAACTCCAGGGAAAGTAGGAAAAAAGTTGCAAGCAAATCTCTCACCTGGTGGTCAGTCTTAGGAGATATCTTAACAAGTACAAGCCAATGCCTTACTTTTCTGTATGCAGGCTACAGATCCACCAATTCTTGACCTCCACCCTTTTTCCTCTTATGTTTATATGACCCAAAAACTTTTTGCTATTCCCATTAATATCCATTTCAAAGTCTAACTTCTTGCAATTCTCACTCCACTCTTAAAATGTGCCTTTCTAAGCAGCCCTTTCCTTACATTTCTCTCTACCTATTTACAATATTGTATTTGAGGTGCTTTATCTCAATTAAATCTGGAGCCCTTCTCCACAAGTTTTCTCTACCCTGACTTATAAAAAAAAGTTCCAAATAAGTTTTGCATTCAGGGTCTCCCCCACATTAAAATCCCTGAGGTCATCAGTATAGCTGACTAACTAGCTTCCTTTTTTTAAATCAAAGAATGCCTTTGCAAAGTTGAGAAGATTAGAGCTAGTCCTCCTTTCATGAGCCGCTTCAGTTTTTAAATTAAATGATCAACTTGACTTGTTAACTTTAGGCAGTCCAGAATAATACTGGCTCTCAAGCTCATCTCAGCCCTTTATGTATCAGACAAACTATCCATTTTAAAACGTAGTAATACCTTTGATTCAGAATAGAAGGTTGTTCTATATTCCATCCAGATCCACCATCCTCAGTGATTCTGGTCACTTGGTTTGTCAATTTATTTGAAATATCTTCACATTTGTTCATAAGTTTTAGAACCACATCTCTCTCTCTGAGCAATGTTTTGCAATTCCATATTATATCTTCCGACAACCCATTTGTCTTGCTCATTTTTGAAACCTAAGGAAAGGAAAAAAAAATCCAAATGAACCAAAATGGCAAAACTGAGAGCTTCAAGAAAAAGTTCAAATATTGGCTAGCAATTCATTTGAAAGTTTCATAAGGTTTTCCTAAAACAAAACTTTGATAAGATTATAGACAATTATTATGTTTGTGCCAAAAGAATTGCATTTCTCTCATCATAAAAAAAGAGTGCACAGCTGTCCAACCTGGTTTTCCACTAAGACAATGAACTCTTCCATGGGGCAGGGAGGAAGCACTTCACCAAGGAAGATTGCCTTGCTCTTGGGAAAGGATGAACAGCTGTATGCTCCTGAGAACCCTCAATACCCCACAATGCTACATTGAAGAGGAGAGTAACTTCCAATAGGCCACTCAGAAGCTGTCAGGAAGCCCTGTGGGTCCACCTATGCTGCCTCTTACCCCATGCACAGTTCTGGGTGATGCACAGTTGTGTACAGGGTGAGAGGCTGGGGGTTGGTCAAAATTTTCCTGCAGCTGAAGTTGTCCCAGAAGGATACCGCTCTCAGAGAATTGCGCTGTCCAGTGCACATTTCTGGGTCATCCAAAGCACCATGTGGGCCAAGGCAGCACATCTACCTCTAGCTGACGCCTACATGGTATCAGCTGGAGAGAGAGAGAGAGAACTAGTTTGCCATGGGGGCTGAGGGGCCAAGAAGCATCTCCCTGTCCCTCCTTGGCTGGAGAGTTCATCTTTGAGGTGACTTTGGTGCTCTCCAGTAGTAGAACTGGAATGCCTGCAAGATCCCTCTCACCACATTTTCCAATGCTGCAAATTTCCCTGAAATTGAACACTCATCCTTAGCCTTACTCACAATGCCCTTTTTACTTTTTGTTGCCAAGGTTTTCCATCCGAAACTCACCATTTGTGAAAGTTAAGCAACAAGAGTGAATTTCCACAACAGAACAGCCAATATGCTAATTGCCTGTGTCTGCTCTTACCCTGTGGTAAATACAAGGTAGTCTATACCTCTATGAAAGGAGCATAAAAGTTACCCTTGTGCTCACTGATGGGGCAAGAATGAGCACAGAGGCAGTTAATGCAGAATAGATAAAACAACCCAAGTTTACACCTGGTTTACCTTGCAGCAACTCATGTGTTTCTCATGCTACCTGGTTAGGGTCCCCATAAGACCATAAGCCAGAGTGAAACACACAGTCACTCCCTTTCCCTTTCTTCCTCTTCATGAAACAGACCTGCTTTCTACAGGGTGTAGAGCTATATAAGTCATCTCTGCTCACAGTGGAAGAGTAGCCTGGGGTGAAAGAAACAAAAGCAACCTGCCCTGAAGTACCTATCGTGGTTACTTTACTTAAAAAAAAAAAATAAAAATAGTTTGGATGCCAGATTGAATAATTTCAACCTTGCTGTTCTATACCCAATTGATCTTTCAGATCTCCTGTAAGTTGCATCATGTTTAACAACATGGAGAAATACATGGCTGAGCAACAGATGACACTGTTGGCGATAAGATTTGCAAATCCATGTTATACAAGTTACTTTTGGAGAATTTTCTTCTGTCAGTTTTTACATGTGTGTGTATATATTTTACATATATATATATTTGAGGCCCCTGCAGTTTCTATGCACACAATAGACCAATCCAAATAAAAAAAACAAAAAACTTTCTAAACACATTCACATATCAATTAATGAAAAGAATGTTGCAAAATACGCATACAGGAGAGCTGGAAGACTTTAGCATTCTCTCCCCCTGCCCTGGCTTGATAGAAAAGACAACTGGACAGAGAGGCCTCAGTCTCCGTGCAGGCGGCATAATGCAAAAGAACTGCTGGAGACGGCAGCAAACACTTTCATAGGTGAGGGATTTTCACCTGACCCTCTGTCAGGTACAGCTCCTTAACCTGTAGTTGGTGTAGCTCCAAACAAGACTCCCTACCTACTAACCTACAGATTCCTGCTGCCAGCATTCATCTCCAGTTCAAAGAGATGAACACTGATTACAAGAGAGGAGTGGCCCAATAATCCATGTTATCCTCTACCCACCCTGCTGAAGCCTTAAGGAGAAACAGGAGTGTGGGGGGCAGAATCCAGGGCAACACCTGTCAGCTCTTTCAACTTCCAGCATCAGAACACAACTCTAACACCCTGTTTCAACAGAGAATTGACTCAGGACTGGAAAGCAATTGAACTAAGAATTAATTGCTGTTAAACTTAAATTGGGGTTTTAGGCTATGTAGACTGAAGTCTTCCAAAGCACTGAGTACGTGCAGAAGAGAACTAGAAACATGATAACTCAGCATGCCACTAGCCTTGACACTGGCTTCCACATACATCAAACCTCTTTAGTGAGCCCTCATACACAATGATGGAGTGGAAGCCACAAGCACAGGTGTGTTAGCTGAACTGCTCTTCTAAGACAGTGTCACGGATTATGGAAATGTTTTGGGCTCTAGCAGTGGCACCATGTGCTGCTTTAAAAAAAAAGTTATGGATACGTCTATCCTCATTATTAATAAACATGAATGTTAACAGTACTACTCAAAGACACTAAATGAAGTACTGTAACTCCATCATGCTGGGACAGAATATCTGGAACTAGTTAATCCACACAAAGAATCAAGGTGGGTTCAAAAACTATTCCACTATTAGCAGATTTTATTTCAAATAATAATTTTGATACTTATTTCTAAAGGGACAGTGTCTTTTGGGAACCAGATGATTAGCCACCTTCAAACAAAGACATTAAGAATAAGTAAACAGCTTATGAAGAACACTGGGCATTGAAAAGAACTAAGTGATAATGCTGGCATAAGAATTAATGGGTATAACCTAGCCATGAATGCATTTAGGACAGACATTAGAAGAACGTTTCCAATAGGAATAGAGGAAGGAACAAGAAAAAAACCTAGCTAATTCTAACACAGAGCTTGAGCCATTTATGAAACATTTCATATTGCACTGCTACCTGCAATAGCAAGGGACACTTCCAGACACTATGTACTATAGTCCTAGACTTACATAAAGGAGTTAAAAATAGAATTTGGGAAAATATGCAGGAAGTGCCTTACTTAAAATAAGCTTAAGAAATTAAATCCATTCAGTACTTCAAACACTCTTCAAATAAAAAAGGCCATTTAACTATACACACAGCTAGTAGATCTAAAGATATTATTCATTATTAATTTATCCCTTTCAGTTTCATTTTCATTGCTGGTTTAAGGATATTTGCTTGCATCTTAATTGGAATCCAAGGGCCTGCATCTTACTAAGTCTGACAAATGTTTATCAAAATAAACTGTTAGTTCTTACTACAACAAAATTATATCAATATTGACTTCTGATACAGTAAACATGGGATCTAGAGTGAGTAACTAAAGGCTAAGGTATAAAACAACTCTCCAAGGATTTGCCCAGGTTTTTAAAAGAGTTGCTAAAATTCATCTTTCTAAAGCATCCACAAAAATGTGCCCCTCAGCCACAGCTCTAGGTAACTTCAGCCATGCTCATGTTTGTTGA
Organism: Crocodylus siamensis; assembly: GCF_052110815.1. Taxonomy (NCBI): domain Eukaryota; kingdom Metazoa; phylum Chordata; order Crocodylia; family Crocodylidae; genus Crocodylus; species Crocodylus siamensis. Next base: position 150,898,799 of record NC_143396.1, on the reverse strand, counting down.
ATCTGACTGCTTTTATCGTATCATCTAAAGTCTGTTAACTGTACCCTTTACGTAGCTCATCTCCAAACTGTCTAATACTTCACTATGGATTGTCACTGAAGAGCACATTTCTTATGTGTTGTTAATTCTCTCTTCCATTGTTTTCAACTTCTGCAATTCCTGCAAATAGAACAGCTTTTCATCTATTTCCACAGAAAATCAAGACTATACAACATTGTTTCATTTTATTATCACCAATATCTAATAACTATACATATTTCTGGCAACTTTCAGAAGGGGATCTCCAAGTATTCAAGCTCAAATGTTCAGTAACTTTCTAAAACATAAATCCATGTTCACAGAAACATGCTTTCATCTAGTCCTGATGAAAGAGGGCAACCATAACTCTCAAGGCTGCTTCTGACAACCAGGTTGATCCATCATGTTCTAGCTCAGCAGTGACCAACCTGTAATGTGTGCTACAAGAGGCACAGCCAGCCTGTGTGTGGTGTGGCAGATTTGGGAGGGGACAGGTAGAGCAGTGGCAGATAGTGGGGAGGAGAAAAGAGAGGAGCAACTTAGCCAAGGAGCACAGGGCAGGAAGTAGAAAGCAGAGCAGCAGACTGGGTAAGGGAAAAGCATCTGAATGGCACTCAGGGAGGGAGTGGGGCTAATTTGTGGTATGCCTGGTTGCCCAAAAAGGTTGCCCATCCCCTGCCCATGTTCTAGCCTATCTGCACACTATGTATTCATTCATTTTAACTACCTCATTAATAACTAGAAGCAATTCTATAGTTAAATGGGTACAAGGTGAACTTCGAGCCCACAAGAAGCTGCTCAGAATTCAAATGGGATCCACGCTAGGGCAAGATCAAGTGGGAAATCATTTTAGAGCTGGGGTCACTTTAAACTGAAACCTATTTTGTGCTTAAAGATGGAAAAATAATGAAAAGAGTTCTTTTACAGTATGCATTTTCAAAATATGAACATGCAGATCTAGGTATTCCTGAGTCAATTATATATATTACTACACAAAGAGTTTTGGAAATATTTTTCAGACTCGTGTTTCACCTCAAGGATCTGAAGAAATGGCAGTCCCCCTCGTCTCTCCTCCCTCTTTAAAATGGTAGTTTTAAAAAGAGTCCTGGTCTTTTGTACCAAAGGTCTTAAGATTTCTTTAAGCTGCTAGGCATACTTTGAGATGTGGTGTGAAGGAAACGGGGATAACAGACATCCTTTTGAACTTTTCTGGACAGGATGGACACAGAAAAACAATCATCCTATTAAGAGGGAGAACAGGAACTGTTACAATTCTGTTAAATCTACAGTAACAGTTGTATCCATCTACTCCTATTGTGTGATAAGTGGAAATTAAGCCACAGCATTTTACCCCAAAGGAAGAAGTTAAAATTACCATACCCATAGAATAGGTGGGGATGGATAAAACACTGATAAGCAGTGAGGTGGTGTATTGATATGCGTGTTCATTCCCAACATCAATTTCATGATGACCTGCAACTGCCCAAGGTTGGACTTGATAATGCACAATGGATGCATTCAAAACTGAATGTTCCTTTAATGTGGTGACCCACTAAAAGTTGTCCCAACACTCTTAATAAAATGAGGAGTATCCTCCTCAAGCATTCTCTTCTTACAAGAGACTTAATTTTTGTAAAATGCTAAACTGCTAAGATTAAAATTTAAATAGTGCCAATGGTTCCATTTCTCTATAATTGCAGAGCTAACCCATAAACAATGTAAATAAAATAAAAAACAAACAAGTTTCTTCTTTAACTGGAATTAAATGAACTGGTAAGTTCTTGATTAAAGTAAAAGTCCACTAAAAAAAGATATTTATTATTAGCTTGATATTTTTTTTTAAACAGGAGAGGGGAACACAGTTTACTGAAAGTTCTTAACTTAAAACAAAACTAGGACTTACATGTAGGTGCCTGCAAATATTTTTCTGAAAAAACACTTCTTAAAAAAAGAGTTATGGAAAACATGATTTTTAATAAGAGATTATAAAATTCCAGCAGTTGTTCTAATGCCTAAAGCTCTGGTTGGCATGAATATAAATCCTGTAATCTATAAATAAACGCACTGAAAATGAAGCCATCTGTTATAAAAACCACCCATTCTGTTTCATGTCAGCTTGTTAGCTTTCATCTCCAAGTTACAACAAGAAGCATTTTAGCGTCTGTTCTAAACAATCTACGTGAAAAGCAGGCTATTAGTGTATCATATAAAAAGCAATGTGATTAGCTTTGGGCAGTCTTACAGGGTCACTTGAGATTTAGGATCCAACTTGCAGAAATTTGGATAAGTGACACATTTACATTTTTGAAAAATTTGACCCTATCAGGGGCCAGGTTAACGTGTTATTTATTCCCTAGACAACAGATACATATAGAAGCTTCCATATAGTTCACTTGGCAGGACTCGAACCATGAGACTCCTACACAGCCTGTCATTTGAGCTTATGGAAGTGCTGATAGGAGAATTAAAGTCTGTCTTGCATATGTAGAGCACCACTGATACAGGACTGATCAATTGTCCCCCATGAGGTTCACTGATATTTGCTAACAGGAAAGACTTAGATCTTGGAGTCCCATTCTTGACTCTGTAGCTCAAAATGCTTAGTAGGCTCCAATTTCTGTCCACTCTCCCCAAACTCAGTCCTTTGCTGTCTCATATCTTTCAACCTCTCCTTTTGCTAGTCTTCATGGCTGCTTACAGATGTGAAAAAAAATTAGAGCACAGCGCATGCCCAGAAGAGGCACTGAGTTAATTGGACCTGGCTTGCCCAACATTTGTATAGATCAGGCACTTCAGCGGAGCTTTTTGACACTTTTTTCAAATCAGCTGAAGCGCCCGATCTATACAGAAGCTATGGAGCCAGGCTGAAATAACACATTGCCTCTTCTGATAAAGTGTGTGTGTGTGGCGGGGTTGTTTTTGTTGGGGGGGGGGGGGGGAGGGGTGTTCTTCTCATGTCCATCAGTGCCCCTTCAGACTACTGCCTTTTTTTATCCCAATCCCATTTTACTCATATAGCTAGTATAGCTGCGGCTAGTAAAGCGACCAAAACGCTGGCTTGCATCCATAGATGCTTCTCGAGCAAATCCCAGGACATCATTCTCCCCTTGTACTCGGCCTTGGTGAGGCCGCAGCTGGAGTACTGCGTCCAGTTTTGGGCTCCACAATTCAAAAAGGATGTGGAGAAGCTTGAGAAAGTTGAGAGGAGAGCCACGCACATGATCAGAGGTCAGGAAAACAGATCTTATGATGACAGGCTGAGAGCCATGGGACTCTTTAGCCTGGAAAAGCGTAGGCTCAGGGGTGATCTGATGGCCACCTATAAATTTATCAAGGGTGACCACCAGGATCTGGGGGAACGTTTGTTCACCAGAGCGCCCCAAGGGATGACGAGGTCGAACGGTCACAAACTCCTGCAAGACCGTTTCAGGCTGGACATAAGGAAGAATTTCTTTACTGTCCGAGCCCCCAAGGTCTGGAACAGTCTGCCAGCGGAGGTGGTTCAAGCACCTACATTGAACACCTTCAAGAGTAAATTGGATGCTTATCTTGCTGGGATCCTATGACCCCAGGTGACTTCCTGCTCTTTGGGCAGGGGGCTGGACTCGATGATCTCCCGAGGTCCCTTCCAGCCCTAATGTGTATGAAATCTATGAAATCTAGTTCCAATACCCATACCCTCTGGCTTCCCACCCCACTGAATTCCTGGTTGACTCTTGGTATTAACTTTCTTGTCCAATTTACAGTTTCCTTCTTATTCCCGCCCAATACCCTTGAATAGGATTTATCAGACCCCCTACGACTCATTTGGCTCATATCTTTCCCTCCCACACTGGCTCCAGTAACCACAATAAAGGACTTCAAATATTTATCTCCCAAATTGAGCTCCTTACCCAATCTTATCTGCTCTTGCTACAGTTCCCAAGTCTCCCCATGCATCCCATTTCTACATTAGATCTCCCTTCCCTGTACCCTACTGGTTGACTGACCCAGTCTCCCCCAGATCCTTATCCAACCAACCAGAAGTGCTCTGTAGCCTAGAACAAGTAGATATTGCAGAGGACTGAGTTCAGCAGTAAAATGAAAGAGAGCCCCACAGCTGACTTAGTTGGGCTGGAATCAGTGGCAGGAGCCAGAAGTAGTCATTGCCACTTGCACACCTGGGCCCCCACGGCCACCAGCACCACCTCCAGGCTACCCTTCTACCCCAAGGAGGGACTGGAACTGCTGCGTGGCTTCATAGCTTCTCCTTCCAGTTGCTGCCACTGCCACCAGCCCCGGACCCATGAAGACCAGTACAGGTAGGATCCGAGCCACTGGTTGAACACCAGTCCCAGGTCCGGCCCACCCCATGCAGGGGGTCAGGGTCCTTGCAGTGCCTGCTCTAGACCTGCCCACCTTGACCACAATAAGTGGTGGCGGTGAAAAAAAAGAGGGAACCAGACTCCGCACCCCCGCTGCTGTCACCATTTATCATGGCCAGGGTGGGTACTGCAGGGACCCCAACCCCCACAGGGCGGGACAGGGTAGGGACTGTGCGCTCAGCCAAGTGTTTGGGTCATGTCCACACGCATCCTGGCAGGTCTCTGTGGGACTGGGGTTGCAGCAGCAGCTGGAAGGAGCTGCAGCTACTGGGGATGCCAGGAAGTGGAGTCTGGCCATGGAGTCAACCCAGCCCCGGTGTGCACTTGGAAGCAGAGGGATGCACCATGGGCTGGAAGACGAGTGGTCCAGCTGGGACTGAGGGACCCACTACGGCCTTGACAATCTCTCACAGGCTGGATTCAGCCAGTGGGCCACATTTTACCCACCTCAAGTTACAGGGTGCGACGTGATGTAATGCTTGCTGTCCCTATACTGCAAAACCAAATATAGGGTATTTAGTGTTTCCCATGCATCTGAGCTTTGCTGGTTTGCACGAGACCAAGTTGTAACATGTCAAGAGCTTTTTTTCTCCTCCAGCTTCCAGAAGCACTGGATGTTGCCTGCAGAAAAAGCTGAAGATTTTGACTGGGGTCCTGTCAATGTGTGTCAATGTTCCTGCTAAGACTAAAACCCAAAGGTTCCTGATTATAGGGTCTTGTCCATTCACTCAGGGGTCAGACCAGTCACCACATCTAGGATTAAGAAAGCATTTTACCCCATGGTACAAACCGTGTGAAGTTTTCCCCTCCTCTTTAGTAGTAGGGGACGTGGCCCTCTTTCTTAGATCTCTCAAGTGCATTTTAACAACCCATGCAGCAACAGAATACCAAGAGCCCTTGTTCCCCCACTTTACCTGTGGCAGATTAGGGTATTTTAGTGTCTTAAAGCAATATGCTTTATAACTGCAAGACAGGATTGATTGCGCAGTTGTAGGAATAGTTTAGACAAGGGCTTAAAGGATGGTTAGGTAGGGATGTTCCTGCCTCAAGCAGGGGATTGACCTTGAGGACCTCTGGAGGTTCTTTCCAGTCCTACTTTTCTACAATTTTATGAACAGCCTCCATCTCACTTCATCTACTATTCCCTGTACCTGCAGGTCCAGCTCTTGTCCCTTTGGCACCCAAATAGGGAATTTCCTCCAGTAATGAGACCAATGGCAGACAGGTAACCTGCCCTGTATTCAGGTATCCAGAACTGGCACAGCCTGAAATAAACCAAAACTACCGTTACAGGGAAACCCCTACTCAACTCTGCTACAGCATGCCCAGCATGAATAGAGTCTTCAGGGGACTTAGCTACTACAATCTAACTCTCTAAGCCCATTATAATTTTTTCTAAAGCTTAAAGTCCAGACAGTTCTTAAGAGCAACAGGCAGATGCATCCCTGACACAAGGTTATGCCCCTTGCTAAATTTTGAGGTTGTACATGTATAGCTTTGTAAGATGACTTTTATATTTGTCCCTCCACATGAGTAAAACAATATATTCTTCCCTAGCTTCAAGCCATTTTGACTGAAATGACAAAAAAACAAAAACAAACCTGGCCTAAGAAACATACCTGGCTTAGAAAATGTTGGCTTAAATGGTCCAAAATTTGGTCAATTTGCATGTAACTAGAAAACAGTTCTGTAATAGGAAGTGTTAAGCAACATTAACTGATAATTATTTGTCCAGTTTTTTTTACTTCCATCATAAATGTCTGTTAAATTTCTTGTTGAAATTAATCAAAAGTTTCCAAATCAACAGAAGTAGTCATGAGAATTCTCCTGCACAGAAATATATATTAATACTTATAAGGGCAGAGTCCTTCTAAGACCACTATAGCAGAGGGGCTGATCCTATATTTACTGCAGTTTAATGTCCAGTTCAATCAGTAGTCACACATCTAGGGAAAACTACTCTTGGTAACAAATATTATGCTAGGTATTTGTGGGATTGACCCCAATGTTAAATTGAGAACAGAGAATAAAAACATCAAGGACTTTGGGAATACTGACTGGGTAGAAGAGATAAAGATGGTAAGACCATGGGCTACATGGATCAACTGAGCATGTCTTCATATTCACTAAATCTGTTCTTTTACAGTTAAAAATTAAAATTGTCTTTAACTATTGATTATTAAAACATGATGTGTTATACACATACTAAAAAGAATTTCATCAAAAATTCCATACATGAGGTTAGAAAATCTTGCCTAAGAATGTTTTGTAAGTTCCCAAATACAGTCACTCTCATTTAAGTTGATGAAACTTCTTAGCAATTTTGCTTTACAGAGTTATTTTTCAGCCTCCCTCCCATTACAAAAAGCACTCATAAAAAATGAATATTACAAGACTCCATAGGAACAAATGTAAACATACATCTTGAGATTTGGTCTTGCCAGCCTATGATTTATGCTCATGCAAGAAATTGTCCTATCCATGTTAGTTTTAATAGCTTACTTTCCTTAAAAGGATGCAAATGGAAACAGTGACAGGATTACAAATTAAGGTTCCCCAAAAGTACAAAGAGTATCATCAGGCTCTGCTCAAGGGAGGGCTAAAGATATGAGGAGTTCCTCACCTTCAGCATGACCAAATTTTATCTGAAGTAGAAGGTTAAGAGTAAAAATAAAATGAAGGGGGAAGTTCTAGCTGGAAAAAAAATTCCTCCTCCACCACTATTTGCAAAAGACAGTCCTAAGATGGGCCTCATATACAGAGCAACATATCAGATGTTGGGCTGGCAGGTACATGATGGAGTGAGATGAGCTCACTAAAGGTTGTAGTGTGGAAGACAACCCCAGGATGCTATGCCAACTTAGGCTTCCACAGCAATATTGTACAGCATACTACTTCAACCCACAGAGGAACCAAATTTTGGGAGAGCACAGAGGTGTCTTAAAAATAAACCTAGTCTGAATTTAGCTGTACCTCTTATTGCTTAACATTAAGATTGCAGCTTTTGTATTCTATAGAAATAGAAAGAGTTTATTGGCACAGCTAGCAAAATGGCACAATAGTATTTTGTAAAAGAAATAAACACAAATTGGTGACAGAGACTGGCAAAAGGCAACACTGAAAACAACTAGAACGAAAAAATAAAGAACAGTGCATATTACGTTTGTATAGTCGTGTAAAAACCATGCAAGCTTGTAGGAAATATTATTCAGATAAAGTCTGAAACAGCTATAAAAAAAACTAATAGAAAGAAGACAATAGTTGCAAATATAGAACTCGGAGAGTAAATAGCAGTTTCTGCAAGTTGCAGAGCTAGTAGCCAAATTAATAGTTAAAATAAATGACTAATTTGTTTTGTTATGCTCTAAACTGACCCATAAAAAGTTCTGAATGAAACAACCAAGCAACAAAACTGAACAGAGGAGGATTCAAAATTAAACAGGAATAATGCAATTTTTAAAATTCAATTACCCCTCAAACCTTTACAACAGGAAAAGAAAACAGAAAAGAAAAATGGACTTAAAAATCCTGCAATTCCTGTAACTAAAGAGGAAAATAATTTCACACAGCAAAAATTATGAGTAATGACATAGTCACCCACCCAGTTTTGAAAACTGTGTCCCAATACCTTTGATTGGTCAATAATTTGTTATGTTTATATTAGTGTGTAACCATTAAATAAATTAGGTATTTAAAGTATTAAGGAAATAGGCAGACTGCATCTAAACTAGATATTATTTGAAAGTACTGCTCAGCATATCATCCATATTACCAAGTAATGAATGTGCATTTCAAAAGAAGTCCTGAAGATGCAATTTAATTAGCATTCAAATTTGAAAAATTTCCACAGCAGGCCATTTTTGTGACCAGAAACTTGCCCCCACCCATTTTTATTATTATTATTATTTGTTGTCTGAGTCGCTTCTCATCTGTGCTACTGTAACTATATGTTGCTGTTAATATAGACCAGATTTATTTCTTACTGTGCATTTTTCATTAACTACTTACTTCAAGACTCACCTTTAAATAACTTAAGAATATTTTTTAAGAGTCAACACAATATGTTCCTTAATCTTATACAGCACAGAAGACAACTGCCTAATACACAGGTATCAAGATTGTGACTGTTCACAAGAGGGGAAAAAAATATCATTTTGGAGCTGGGACTTGTTCTCAGAACAAACTCTTAAATAACAATTTTCAGAAAACTGACTAACTTTTCCATCTATTCTTAATATACAACAATCACTACTACTAAGTGATCAAAATATAAGTCTATGCAGATTCCAAAGTTATGAATATTGTTTATTTGTTTTTATAAAACACAATTTCAGGATACTTTATGACATACTGTGAGATCTTAATCTTGTTGGCTCTGGATTCCAAGGTGTCTTCTACACTGGACAAGGACAGACCCTTTTATTTCTTTATCATGTTACTGGGGGGAGAGGGAAGGGGCCGAGGGGGGAGTAGAGCGGGGAAAGAGAAATATGAAGGCAAATCTTATATACAGTTAATACAATACAAAACCTAAATTGTTATTAAATTGGTATGTTATAACATATAGGAAAAATGTTGGGTTATACTGTATACTGATCTTTTAAAACCAATTTAAAAACTACTTCTCTATTAAACATCTGCTAAGAACTGCATGTTGTGGTATATTAGTTACACTCTGGGCATGTAGTGACAGCAGCTAAATAACATGTCTGTGCTGACAAAAGCAACCTTTATGAACGAAAGATTTTGAATCTAAACAGGCCCATACAACTTGATTGTGTTCAAATATTTTAGCAAATAGAAGGGAGAAGAACAGCCCTTTAGCAAATACTTCTGCAAAGAATTAAGCTCAGGCAAAGCCCAACAAGTTTGGAAAGGAACTGGTTTATGACAGATGTTCTTTAAGAAGCCAAAGGCTTGAGGCAAAACGGATTTCTTCTGCAGCATATTTGCACTTTTATATTTTTAAACTTTTTTTTTCAACAATATATGCTGGTTTTTCTTTAAAACCCAATCTAGATTATTTACTGTTGTAAGGTACAACATTTTGCTCACAAAGTACCAAACGTTTAACATTATATTAAAAAGTTCAAGACAATTATATATACATACATATTAAAAGAAAGATCATTAGGGCAAGGCACAACCTTTTCCAAGAAAAACATACTTGATCAAAAAATATAAATATAAATATATATTTTTTTAAATGTCCTGTAAGCTGTATTGCTGTAGAAGCCCAGACAGTCACAAATTAGTCTAAAATCCACAACATTTCTTCTCTGAGTACACTGAATTTCTTATCACAGTAGTGCTCAGATCAGGTTTGGTGCTTTTCACTTTGATGAAACGCACAACATAAATTGAAGAAAAACAGACTATAAAAATATATTGGAAAATAAAGTCCCGCTAAGGGTATATACATAGCTTACTTACCAGTGGATAATAATTCCCCTTCCGATACATATTGTCTTTTAGCCATCCTTATGCGCTTTTTTAATTATTATTACAAAAGAGCTGCTTGCTACATTCCATAAAATGGCCGCACTGCTTAGCCAGCAAAACCATGCTAAAGACTGAGTTGCAATATTAAAAGAAAACAGATGAGAAGAATTGCTTCTCCTATGCTGAAGCTTAAAATATCCATGCTGGCATCTTCAGTCATGGAGCTACCCTGGAAGTTGCTGCAGCTCTTAAAAAGTAGCTGCAGTAAGAGTTCTGCCACATTCTTGCCTTCTGCATGGTTTCTCAGCTAACACAGATCAGAACAGGCTAGCAAACAACTCCTTCCTAAATGAAAGCTCTAATTTCTTCTTCTGCTGTGAAATGAACCAAGTTTCTGTGCTAAAGAGTGAGTGACAGTGTTGTCAGCCAATCAGCTTGGGTTTTTCAAGAAAATCACCCCTTAATTCATTCAAAATTAGGTCATATGACACTATTTGAAATGCTATTGGCTTAAAATGAATATAGTGTTTTAGCCTAATCAGGATAAGGCCACCTATCTATGCCTCTCTAGAATGAAGGCACCTTGACTATAAACATACTGGGGATATTAAAAAAAAGAATGCAGACTTACCAGAGCTTCCCAGCTATTAAAGGGCCGGAGCTCTATTATCTTCTGAGCCTTTTTCTGAGAACACTGAGGGATCCAGGTGAGTTCACCCAGTGAAGCATCTTGCAGGAAGTTAAGTATTTTAGTTGTACAGCCATCCTCCATCACTTCATCACCACTGCTGTAGTCCTCATCAAGGGAGCTACCACCTTCTGAGGCTGACTCGTACTCTGAATCTTCCATTTCTCTTTTAGTACTCCAAATGCCTTTTTTGCCTTTATCTTTTTTCCTAAAGCCATTCTGAGTTTTTGTAGAAGATTTCCGTTTCATCTTCACCTTTGCACTGTTATAATCATTTTTGCTATTTGTGGAGACTTCGTTCCAATTAGAAACTTCACTTATGGAAGGATTTTGTGCATCTGTGTATGCAATGTAGAAAAAAAGTAATTATCAAGTTAAAAATGTACCAAGTAAAAACAAAAATGCTTAAGAACAGCTGCTTTTCAAAATAAATATTTATGCAAAGGTCAACACTTTTCTTTACATCTAGCGGTGAACAAATTTTGGCTGGCCCCATAGAAAGTTTTTGCAAGGAACATCAAGAACTTAATCCTTGTACTAGATGTTATAACTAGTAAAGTGAGTACAAAACTATCAAAAACAATAAAAGCAAAAATCTACCCAACACATGTGCTTTCGATATATTAATATAAATTCAGATTATCTAAATTATGTTATCCATAAATAGCAGAATTTAAACCAGTGTCAGAAGCACAGTAGTTAAGTGAACTGCATCAAGAGGTCAAAACTGTAACATACAAATTTGCTGAAATCTTACAGGTGTTAAAGCACATGACAGTTTAAGCATTTCAGCATAAGTTTGGTTTAAATCAAAGCGTTTCCCTCCCAAAACCATTTATGGCAGAAAAACCAAACCAGCCTGGTTTACCATGGGGCTTTCACCACGGAAAGCATGATCCTAATTTCAATTTGCCCTATTTCAAAGCAGTATTATAGATGGAACAACAAAAGCAGGCACCTGTTTAAGAGATCAGAGGAACAAGACCTCTAGAACTTTTATGCTAAGTGTCAAGATGTTTGGTTCAATTACAAACTTCTGACTTCTTCTTTAAATAATCCTAATGCTTTACAACAGGGGTTGTCAACCAGGGACACGCATACCCCTGGGGGTACTTGGGAGGCTCCCGGGGGGTACGCAGCAGTGGAGTGAAGCGGGGGGCACTCCCAGTTTTGCTGCTGGCATTCCTCCCTCCCCTTCACACCTTTTTCTCAATCAGCTGCCGGGGGCCTCCCCCCACCCCGCTGACCAGCTGGGGGACTCCCTGCTTCTGGACTGGTTGCTGGGGGTACATCAACCAAAACAGGTTGAAAACCCCTGCTTTACAAATACTGCAGCTTTCTTTTTTAAAGAAAGAAATTGGGGGAGCAAGTACTTATTATTTCTAAAAAAAAAAAAAAAAAAAAAAAAAAAATTTCCTTGACCTCAACTCAACTAAAAATATTTTCAGACTACCAATAGTCTGATGCTTTTCCTTCTCCTAGCTCTGCTTCCACCAAATCCACCACCCAGAAGAAAAGGCAGCTATCTTTCAGTCAATATCAACACAATGACATTTTGTCATATCCATAAAAGGGATCAAATTAAAGTTATTACTCTACCCTGGTGATTTTTGGGGAAGGAAAAAACAACACTTAAAATGTCAATTACTGAAAACGAGATTTTAATTAAGGAATTTGATGCATTAACTTATTTGGAGCAGAAGCTAAGTTTCCAGGTTACTGTAATATAGGCAGTTTGATTGGTACCACTTAGCAGTAATACAATATGTAACAGAGCACTTCATTTGTAATGATAACAGATTTAATCAATGGGGAAATTACACTTATTTTTATTTAATTTAGTATACTAAGTATTCAGTTAAATACTAACATTATTTGCATTTTTTCAGTTTTAATGCATTCTGTATATTATTCGTATACTAAAAGAATGCTGTAGTAGGATAAACTGATTTACTTTAGTTGCTTTGAATGCGTGTTCATTTTCTAATGAGCAATTTATAAAGTACTTAATTTGGGGTGGGAGGGGAAGGGATGGGAGAAAAAAAAAATCAAGGCTTATCTCTCTTATTTAAAAGGGTAACAGGCATCTTCCTCCCAACTTAAACATCATCTGCATATTTCAGAACTGCTTTCAGATTAAAGTAGAACTAATAACACCTTTAAAATGACAAGAATATTTGGCGAGAAAATACACACCTTCCCTCACTTCAATTAGAAAAGTAAAATATTCCATGAAAAGGATGGACACTCAGGTTGTTTGGACTTTCTTTTCTTAAAATTAAATAACTTCCTTTGTTACTTTTTCCTTCATTTTTCCCTTAAACACTAATTTTAGATTTTCCCGCTACTTTTAAGATATTACTGTCAGGACTGTCACACCTGACATTGGAAAATGATTTATACCTCAAGACTTCTTTGCATCATAAAATAAAATGGATTGTAAATCTGTCTTTACCCTCTTGGTCTTCTGCAAATACTTTTAAGGCTTCCAGTGCTTCATGAAATACCCAATTATGTTCTTGAAGTACATCTCTCAGTTCCTAGTAAAACAACATTTGTTTCATAACACCATAACAAATTCTCTTTTCACAATTAAGTATAAAATAACTGATGTCAGGGCATGTTTAAACACCAAATGCTTAAACAGCAATCGCACTAGACAAATATAGCCTATATAGGAGTCAGAAGAAAAACGTGTACTTGTGGAGTCAGTAAAAGAAAAAGCCCTTGGTTAATCCATATACTTTGCACTGGATGCATCATTATATAATAGATATGCGTTCAAGGCCACACTCATCTTATCTAAAATGCAAGTCTTCTAATTAAAGGAATTATGCCGCCAGTAGAAAATGCAAGGAAGAAATATATCCAAGGTTTAGAATATCACAAAACAAACAATTGAGTATTATCTTCCCAACCAGTGACATAGTTTCCTTTTCACTTTTACAATACAACATTTAAAAAAAATACTGAAGTGTCCAGTTATTAGGCAAGTTATTTCACCTAATGATACAAAAACTTAAGTATTTCCTATTAATCTACTTGACAATTTGTTTTTGAGCAAGACAAGAAAGACAATGTCATTTTATTAAAGTGTTTAATTCTAAAACCAAAACAAATATTCTCAAAGGAAAAATAAGTCAATATAGATGAACTATTCTCACGTGCTGTCGGCACAGCAGATCAAATTTTCTGTTTTGGTCAAACTATGGTCAATGCAAGACCAGCTCGTGGACCAAGGAATTGGGTGTCATTTTAAAATGACACCCAACTCCCCATAACTTAAAGTCATTCCAAGAGAATGAAGTTCCCGGCCATATGTCCTCCCTCAAGCAACAGTGCATGTACTGTGGCCATTTAACTGGCTTCATATCACCAAAATTCCTTTACCCCAGTAGCCAAAATGTGACACTATACACCTGTTATGTCTGTGGAGACTTGCCCAAAAAAGGCACATACTAGCTTACCTTTTTATCCAAACCAGGGAATTCATTTTGCAGTTTCTTTACAAGAATTTCTTGTTTTTCCCATTCTTTTTGAGATGCTGACCCTTCCTGCTATGGTTCAGAAAAAATGAAGTTATTTTAGCTTTCATTCCACTTAATGCAAAATACTATTACAGTAACATGTCAGGGCGGGGTGTCAATACCTGACAGTGCTTACATCTAAACAGTCTTTCTTTAAGCAGTAAAAGTAACCTGAAAAATAATTTGACTGCAAAAATCAGATAAATCACTACTTTCTTCCTTTACATCCATTTCAAAATGACACAATTTCCCAAGGGAGTAAGTAGTATTTACAATTCTCAAGAAAATATTTTAATCCAGTAACAAAATTTTGGGATGCTCTGTAAAACTTAATAGATCTTGAGTGGCTTCGAAATGTTGTGATTGTGTATAAATAAAGCACATTCATTTTTTTAATGCAATATTTTAAGGAATATAATACATGGCTTTGGACAGAACTCTTCTGATGGGAAACTTCTGAGGCAGACAGGATTGAAATTAAAATACTTAATAAACAGAATATACTGTTACGGCACAATTAAATTATGTCAAATCCTGATTAAAAGTATCCAGACATGGGCCCCGTAGGTTTGAAGGAAAAGGCAGGGATCTTTTAGAAGCAACAAGGACAGAACGGATCTATCCCTTTTTAATAAATAAATAAATAAAAGATCCTTACTGGCCTTGCTATTTTTCCCTGCCATACACACACACACACACACGCACAGTTTCCTGCCATGATGCCCTAGAAGTCAGGACATTCAGGTGGCTGTACAAGTGAAAGAATAACACTTACAGAGTCAGCTTTTTGTTTTTTTGCAATTTGGTCATCATCATCATCATCATCTGAATTTTCTCTAGGAGACTGTTCTAGTTTTCTTTTTCGGGAAGAAGCTTTAAAGATATAAATAAATAAGAATGAATAAAGAAAGCAAAATTCAGTAAGAACAAAAACAATATAGGAATTCATCTCCACGTTGCAGAATCACTCACATTAACATTAAAATAGCTGTCAAGCATGCAAAATTTTCAAGATACTAGATTTTAACAAAAGAGACAACTTGTTTACAGGTTAGAGGAACCAGTTATTTTCCTAAGACCAGAAACAGGTTTTATAAAGCAGCACTGGGGAAAAAAAAGTGGAACACCACCCACCCCTTCCTTAACTTAAGTACTGAAGGGGTCACTTTAATTTTATAACACTGTAACTATCCTAGTGACATGGTTGGTAGAACAGTCACCAAAACTCTATTTAAAACTAAAACAGCACTAAATTGAACAATATAGTTTTTGTATGATTGTCTTGGAAAATTATCCAGATTCCAAAAAAAAGCAACTACCTTTTTCCAGATGCTCATGGCCTCCATTAATTCACATTCCTTGAAAAATATGATACAGCCAAATAGAAAAACTTGGCAATTGCAAAAAGCAATTTAAAATTTTCAGTTACTACTCATCCCCACATTTCTTCTAGGAACTGTATGTTTAAACACATTTTCCTATGTAAATAATATTTTCCTCCCATCTGCTGCCACATGAAAGGCTAATCCTGCAAAGCTTCACGTACGTACCTAACTATACAGTGAACAGTTTCACCGACTAGAAAGCATACAGATCAGACCCCAGCTTTAAGCGAGTCCACACTGAAAACTTGACTGTAGTACCAAATAACTGAGCCAGTTTGGGTGTCTGAGACAGTGTAGTTTCAACAGCACAAAGCTCTTTTACTCTACTTCTCAGTGGCATGAAAATTAGTCCATGTTGAGCTCCATGCTGCCAAGCCTAACTACTTCCATTACCAAAGCTAGTTCAATTATCACCATACTATACTGAAGCCTACAATGGCCACATATCCTAAGTGCAGGAGCAATTCTGAAGCTAATTGTGAAGCTGACATTCTCACAGGCAAGCTAAGGAAGTATGGGCTGGATGAACAGACTACAAGGTGGATAGAAAACTGGCTGGAGCACCAAGCTCAGACAGTAGTAATCAATGATTCGAAGTCTAGTTGGCAGCCGGTGTCAAGTGGAGTGCCCCAGGGTTGGTTTTGGGGCCAGTTTTGTTCAATGTCTTCATCAATGACCTGGAAAATGGCAGAGTGCACCCTCAGCATGTCTGCAGATGACACCAAGCTTGGGATGTAGTAGATTTGCTGGAGGGTAGGGCTATGATTCAGTGATCTAGACAAATTGGAGGGCTGGGTCAAAAGAAATCTCTTACGGTTCAACAAGGACAAGTACAAAGTCCTGCAAATTAGGACAGAACAAGCCCATGCACCAGGACAGGCTGGGGACTGACTGGTTAGGCAGCAACTCTGCAGAAAAGGACCTGGGGGTTACAGTGAACAATATGCTGAAGCTGAGCCAGGAAGGCTAATGGCATACTGGGATGCATTGGTAGGAGTGTTGCCAGTAGGTCAAGGGAAGTGATTATTCCCCTCTATTCAGCACTGGTGAGACCACATCTTGGAGTACTGTGCCCAGTTTTGGGCCCCCAGCTACAGAAAGAATGTAGACAAATTGGAAAGTCCAGTGGAAGGCAACAAAAATGGTTAAGGGGCTGGAGGACACGACTTACGAGGAAAGACTGAGGTAACCAAAGAGACAGGAGATTTAATCACAGCCTTCAACTATCTGAAGGAGGGTTTGAAAGAAGATGGAGCTAGATTGTTCTCAGTGGTAGCAGATGACACAACAAGGAGCAATGGTCTCAAGTTGCAGCAAGGGAAGTTTAGGTTAGATATTAGGAAGAATTTTATCACTAGGAGGGTAGTAAAACACTGGAACAGGTTACCCAGACAAGTGGTGGAAGCTCCAGCCTTGTAGGTTTTCAAAACCTGGTTAGACAAAGCTTTGGCTGGGATGATCCAGCTGGGGATGCTTTGAGCAGGAGGTTGGACTAGATGACCTCCTGAGGTCCCGTCCAACCCTAACTTCCTATGATTCTATGACTGTACTCAAATTTGTGAAATGCACAAACCAAGACAAAAATTTGTAAGTCTCTTTCAGAAACAGCAGTCAAGTGTTATGGCAGGTTTCAAATCTTAACAACACCATCTCTGACACTACTCTGTAACTACTCATCATGATATCATCTCTTGCCAACTACTAGGCATACACAATTTATGATAAAATAATTTAACATAATTTCTCAAATATAGCCTAATTATTCATAAATACCATGTCAAGCCAGGTAAAACAGCAATAGGGTAATATGCTTGTTCATATACATTTGATTTCTACTTTGATAAGTTCAGTCCTGATGGTTTTTTACAACTTGGAATGCAAAAGTAAATAAGTAGTAAAAAAACTTCTCCAGTAGCCCACTGTACTATTATTTACTTAGTGAGAACTAATAGTGTTTGTAACAGTACATGTTCTCTCTCTCATCTGTAGTGGATAAAAAATTAACTAAAGAAGAATCTAAAGATTTGAGACCTGAACTACAAAATATTCACTGCTACAGTACAAATTCTCCGTTAACTTTCAGCAAAAACCTGTAAGTTACAGTGTCTTCAGCATTTCCTTATCTTAGCAATCTCCAACTTACTGTAAACACACATTACCAAGTCCTCCCAGTTACATTTGAGATGCAAAACAAAATGGGCAATATAATGTACCAATTTTGTATTCTGAGTTTACTATCATATTTACTCAAATTTCAGATGACCCTGAATTTAAGATGATCCTATCCCAATAATTAGATTCTATACATGGACAATTTATAAGTTTGTTATAATCTTCCATGTATAGACTGTAATTATTGGAGGGTCATCTTTAATTCCTCCCTCCCATCGCTGCAAGTCTGCAGGCAGTGGGGAAGCTGGTGGTGTGAGGTCAGGTAGTGCACTTCCTTATGCTTGTCCCACTTCCACCTCTAGCCTCTGCTCTGTGGCTGCACGCTCCACATCTCCCCATTCTAGCCTGGGGCAGTTACACAGCCCCAGCCTGGCACCATAGCAGCCATGTAGGCTGTGTGGTGCTGCTACAGAGCCAGGCTAGCACTGTGCTCAGCGAGCCTGCCAGCACAGAGTAAAGGTAAGGTAGGCAAACAGAGGTTGCATGGCGGGGGGGGGGGGGGGCGGCGGGGACTGGCAGGATGCAGAGGCATGGGGCAGAAGGGAAGGGAGGGCTACAACCCTAACCCCAGGTAGTGGCTGAAGCCCGAGCCACAGCAGCCACCTGCCCCCATTACCCTCATACTCTATTCTAAGACGAAGGGCTTCCCCCTATTGTTAAAGCGCGGGGGGGGGGGATAGGGGGTGTCATTTCAGAATCAGGTAATCAGTTTTCAGATTCCATGCCAAAATTGGAATTTGTCAGAGGGGCAAAAAAACCCACCCCTGAAACAAAGAGGCATTACAATAACAGTTTTCATGTAGCAGCTGTATAACTCACCCATGGAATTTATAGATTCTGACATATTTGTTAAATTAAGAACCTACTATTAGAGATTTTGCCTGTAGATACCTTTATACTGAAACCAGGTCATCACAATTTTTTTTATTTTTTTTTTTAGGATAGAACTAAATATTGTATTTACTAGAATCCAAAATGAAGTTTTCCCCCCTCAACCTAATTAACATGGATACAAAAACAAAAAAGGCTCATCCTCATCCCAGTACTAGCGGAGGCAGGTGGCTGCTGCAGCCCTGGCTCCAGGATGAAACTGGATCCAAGCTACCACTTGTCCCAGGGCTGAGGGGACTCATGAGGGGAAGGGGCCTCGTAGTAAGGGGAGCACAGGGGAGACCAGGCAATTGGGGGGGTGGCCTGGGGGAAGAGGACATGGTGGAAGAACTGCAGATGAGACCTGTGGTATATGGCTCAGGGGGAGGGTGGGGGAGACTGTAGAGCCCACCCCTCATGCAGCTCACCTCCTATACCTGCTGCACAGGGCAGACAGCAGAGAGGCAGGGGTTGCAGGGGCAGGGGTCTGGCTGCCTGCCCTCATACCACTGCTCTCCCTGTCTCAGCAGTGGAGGGGAAGGAAGAGTGTGTGTGGGGGTGGGGGGTTGTGGAAACAGAAAAATTTAAGATTACCCCACCCACCCACCCAATTTGATTCTATACATGAGAAATTACAAGAAGTTCATAATTTTCCATGTATAGAAATTAATTATTTTTTTGGGGGGGGGGGTAAAATCTTAAAGTAGAAGTCATCTTGGATTTGGGTAAACATAACAGATGCATTTTTATCTGACTTTTTAGAAAGTTTTTTGATTTCTTGAATCATTCTTTGGATCTCTTCTGAACCCCTTTCAATTTGCCTGTAACCAGATACTAACAATAAGTCTATACAGTGCTAGATTGAAACATCTGTTAGCTCCAAAATGGAAACAGTATAGATGTATGAGTGTAAGGCTGAACAATATCCTAATAAAATTTAGAGCCTGAGTTTATGGTCATAAGTAAAAACATTAACATGGGTACACTATTTCCAGTTCATGAGTTGATACCCTTAGGCCATGTCCCCACATGCAAGCACGTGCTATTTGAGACACCACAAACCTCTTTGTAGTGCCTCAAACTGCACATATTGAATGTTCATGCCCTGTGCTACAAATCTGTAGTATACCACACTATCATTGAGGGAAATCAGGCTGTCAGGCCTGGTCTTGATAAATCAATACTGACTGTTTCCAATCATCTTATTCTCTTGGTGCTTAGAATTATTTATTTGCACGCTCCATGATCTTTCCAGGTACTGAGGTTGTATAGACCAGTGTGCAATTCCTCAGATCCTCCCCCTTTCCCTTCCCTTCCTTAAGGATGAGTTGTATATATGCCCTTTTCCACTCATCCCAGACCTAACCCAGCCTTTGTGAGCTTTTTAAGAACAGCTGGTGACTTTTAACAAAAAAAGAAGCAGAACTTAGCCTATCCCTTCACTACTCAAGGATGCATCCTATTCAGCCCTGCTAACTTGATAATGTTCAGTTTTATCTAAGCAATCTAACCAGTTTCTTTGACTACCAATTACCAACATCACAAATAGGCTTTTGCACTAACTAGATACAATATTTGAGACACATATTTTTGGCCCAATATTGCCAGGTAGTGTACATCCCCCAAATATTGCATCTCATTTTGTTTCTCCAGAAAACTCATACTCCTTGATTTAAAAAAAACAAAACCCTCATCTTATCATATATAAAATGGTATTTGTGATATTGGTAATTACAAATAGGCTAAGGTAATATTAAGAGTCTGCTTTTCTGCTGCTCTTTCCTTTCATCCTTCTTTAAGGGAGATGGAATTAACGGGTATGAATGTTGACCTTGAAAACTTTATCATCTCAATGAAAGAACTAGTACTAGGGCTCCATACTTAACTATACCCCTTTTAACAAGAAGTAGCAATGAAAAGACTTTTTGGAAAGCTTGACAAGGAAGTTCAGAGAGACTTTTCTCAGTGATTCAGCTGGAGATACGGTAGTTAGTACATACTAATTCAGGCTCAAAATAGGGCATATGGGAGACTGTATTTCACCTTCAGGAATTTCATAACATGAATGTGTCTAAAATTCAACCTATGACCTTTTGCAACTACTGAAAATTTGTTCCTGAAGACACTCCCTTTGTGCCCTTTAGCTCAGTCTCATTAAAATTCTACAATATACTCATTTTGCTGCTTCTGCTCACATTCCCTGTTGAATTCCTCCATGCTTCTTCCTACATTGAATTAATGCACTTCTCCCTAGTTACAAATATATTAGTTAAATATTATAAATATCTTAGGAAACTAGAATTGCTCCCTCATGTTCCAGGCTAACTGGCACTGATAGTCAAGTATTTAGATGAGCTGGCTCCAATTCCTAAAGTAGGAAAACTTGTTGTACCTGCTGCTGTACATGAAGCATCTTGGAAAAACCCTTTCACATTAACATTTGAATATTTGCAGGTGTTAAGACTGCTAGGAAACCAAAAAAAAACAGTTTAAGTATTTTGTTTTGTTTAAGAAATTACAGCTTAAATATGGTTACTGAGTGACAAAATTAAAAAAGAAAAACAATATAGTTCACCCCCTGGCAAAGAAGGATTACTCCTTACAGTATAATCCTGGGTGCTTTCTTTGCTCTGAAAATGGAGACCATTGGAAAGATTCACATGGTACTTTAGCTACCTGAGAAGAAATCTAGCAGGTCTATTAGTTTTTTAACTTCAGCAGAAAACAACTCACACTGGCAAATGTTACCAATAACTAACTAACACTAATCAGTCTAAAACAAAGTTTAGTCAAATACCAACACATTAACTCCCTAAGGGGTGGAGGGGTGGGGGAAGGAGGCAGTTTATCTCTATTTATACCATTGTTAATTTGCTCATTCCTGAAAGACAGGGTGAAATAATAGTACTCAAACAATATAATTACTCCATTAACTCAGAATTTGAAAACATACAGTTTTAGTATTTCACACGTCATTTTAGTATTAAAGGAAGTAGCACATGCTAATTTATAATTGTTTAAAATTAAGGAAGTGGCAAGGTCTCCATTTCTGGGCATAAATACTTTGTAGGCAGTGATATACCTAGGTAAAGCTAGCAAAACAAGTAATTAGTACCATCACTCACTTCAACTAATCCATTATTCTACAAAGTAGGTCTACTCATTTTTACCCAGCCCTCCTTTCAGTCAACTAATTTCTGACAAAAAGAAAATATCTCCATATGTTGAAGCAGAAAGGCAGGTGTTTAGAGATACCTCCATTTTTAAACATGCCCAGAGTCAGAAGATTTATGCCATTACATTCAGACATGCTTACTCCTGCCTAACTAAATCTTTTAAGTAAAGGAAGAGCTGTAATTTGTCAGAATTTTCCTGCCTAAAGCTCCTGTTTTTGGAGTTTGTATTTAAGGACATGAAACTGCATTTTTAAATAAAATGCAAAAAAGGCCAAAAGACAAAGCCTGGGCACCAGAAATCAAACTTGCCATAGAGTTCAAAGCAAATATATTAATATTTGTAAAACATCAAAACAAACTTAGAATTCTAATAATTTCATTACCAATAATGAACCCCATTTAATCTAATCTAATTTTCCACTTATTTCTTGAACTTTTTTATTTTTATTTTTTAAATATGCAGCCTATCACCAGGCAGATCTTCAAGTTCTATCCTGCAATTACCAACATCATAAATACCATTTTATGTATGACGAGATAAGGATTCCATTTTTTAAAAAATTACGAAGTATGAGTTTTCTGGAGAAACAAAATTAGATACAGTATTTGGGACACACACTACCTGTGACTGGGCTAGGAATCACCACCATGAAGCCATGTTCCACTCCCTCGCTTCTACTCCACATATGGAAAATGCCAAAAAATATAACAGTTACCATCTGGGATGTGCCCACAGCTTGCTTTTTTGTGCATACCATTTCTGAACCCATCAGTTGTTCCTCAAAACACAACTTCCCACCTACACTACTGTCCTCTCAGCTCTTCCAAATAAGTAGCCTGGTTTCTAGCTTCCGGGCTCAAAATCATGGAGAACTAGCAGCATTAGTAATGCTGTAACAGCAAGCAGCTACATGACCCCTTGTAATCTGGCATGCATAGACCAGGGAAGAGTGGGAGAGCCATGAGTGAGGGAGTGCAGCAACTTTTGAAGACTGCAACAAATGATGCATTTATGCTAGTATAATATGCAATGGTTCTCTATACCAATGTAATTTCATAAGGCTTTAGAGTGGACAGAGATGCAGTTCTTACCAAGTCTGCCATAAGTAGCTACTCATTTATAGCCCTTAAACTCCCCTGAACACCAGGTAGTAGAGAAGTGGGTAAAAAGTGTTTTTCCATTAAATAAACAGTTGCCACAGTATAGTTATTATAGTGACACGTCTGGTGTATTTTAAGCCTCCATTTTTCCTGGGGTTATTCCACACTATTCAAGTAAGTTATAGTACTATGGGACATGTCAGCTGCTTGCAAATGTTAAAAAAAACTGCCTTACCGGAAGCAACAGCCTATTACTTCGACTCAGCTCTGGAGTGACTGTACAGATCAGGCACTTCAGCAGGGCTTTTTGGCACTTTTAACTAAAGCTGAATCGATCATCTCTTAGACAAAAGCACCAAAAATGCCCCAGTGAAGTGCCCAAACTTGACATATGTTGGGTGAGCCGGGTCCGGCTAACACATGCTACTACCTCTTCTGGTTATGTGCTAGCCTTGGTATGGGAGCACACCCAATTTAAAGTAAAGTGCCATTTTGGTGGGGGTTTGTTGGTTTGGATCAGTTTGTTTTTTTAAACATTCGCAAGCAACAGTCACGTCTCTACTTTTCATTGTTATAGTGTAAACATGTTTCATATCCAAGTCCCAAGCTTATACCCCCTCAGTCCTTGGCTCCTCTAAATAAATCACTGGATCTCTGATGGATGGTTTGTGTGTGGATCCCTGGAGAGAAACAGCCAAGCAGCCAACAAACTTGTTCCAGGGACAAGAAAAAGCAGCATGACCTGAGGCTTTGGACAGAAAGTTGTCAACAGGCACTTTTGTTCCTACTTCTGTTCAGGAAAACTGAAAAGACCAATATTTTGAGCAACTAGTCACACTAAGAACATACCTGAACACTATGACTGATTTTTAAATCCCAGTTACACAATCCTGATAGAGCCCAAATTTCAGCTACCATCTAGCCAAAGAACAGATGTTTTGTACAATGGTTAGCCACGAAGGCTAAATTAGGTTATGTCCCAATAAGCCAGTCTAGATATACCTGTTTCACTGAAAGGATAGTCTAGATAACCAGAAATCTGATCATGCGTGGTACAGCTGCACTGCAATTTTCTCCACCCTATCTCAAGATGATTTCATGTTCCAGATATCACCTCTAGAAGTTATTTTTGTCTCCTCCCAGACCTGCATTGAGTGCTATACCAAGATTACTAAAGCTATTATGTCATTGGGCACCTTTCACAAATGCCACTAATCCAGGGCATGTAGACAAAACCGGGCCCCTAAATTGAAGCAGTGGGTTTTTAAAAACACCACTTCAATTTAGGGACTTTTAAACACATCAACTTACCTGCCTCTCCAGCAACAGGGAGGGGAGGGTGACTTGCTGGTGGGCAGAGCAGTCCCTGGGCTACGAGTGGGGGTGCTGGTGCTTCCCCGCACAGCAGCAGCGTGTCGTTTCCCACCCCCCCCGCCCCCAGGCATCCAGGCAGCACCTGGCTTGGGCGGTCTCAGGAGGCACCGGGCCCCTGTGCAGCTCAGGCAGGCAAGCAGGCCAGGTAGGCAAGCAAGCTTGGGGGGTGGGGAGGAAGGAGATAAGATCACGCTTGCCACTTTTTTCCCCACCCCCTCTCTTGGGCAGAGCCTGCCTTTCCAGGCTCCTGCCTCCCTGCAGAGTCCCTGAGCTGCACGGAGCCCAGTACTTTGCTCCACGACTGGTAGGGCAGCAAACTAAAACTCCTCGGAGTAGTCTAAGTTTGCTGCACCTCAAGTCATTTAAGGCACATTATGCCACTAAATTTGCTACAGTGGCTGGAATTAATGAGCAATACGCCACTGAAGCATGCAAACACAGACACCATTAAAGTGGTGCAAAAGCATTTAGCCCGCTTTAAAGTGTCGTGCACACACACACACACAATCTCGTTTAGTCTACACATGGCCCCAAATAGTGGCAGTCAATACAGCATAGCCTGGATTTGAAAGCCAAAAGACTTGCCATTCCAATTCCCTCAGCCACACATCCCCTGGATATAAAGTTTTATGAAGCTGGATGAGAAGATCTCTACTGTATAATTACTCAACCTGCAGTTTTTGTACAAAGGAGAAGCCAGCAATTATGAATACCATTTATGGATGCCATGAAATGAAAGCAATGCTAAATGATCCAAAAAAAAAGACTAAAGAACATGGACAGAGTTGAAAACAGACTGAATGAAAGCAAAGAAATAATGGCATATTTTCCTCTTTGCATGAAAGGTACTAATTTCTACTTAAACAAGCCCATCAAGTTTCCTTGAGGGTAAAAAAAACAACAAAAAAAAAAAAAAACCCCACACATTCCTGAATAAGACATATTTGGTGAAGATTACTGCATACCTTCATCACTGTGCGTCAAAGCAGCAGCTATTGCTTCGTCCATTGTGCGTGTTGATTTTATCAACTAGGAATTAAAAACAAAGAATGTTAGTAAGGTGTAATCAAACTAAACAGAAGTAAGCTAGTAAATAGCAACAAAAACTATTAATTTACTGTTTTGGGGTTTTGTTTCTTAAACATGAACAGAAAGTTTTAAGAACACAAGAAATATGAAGTCATTAGCTAGGCTGACTACTGATGTCACTTTCCTTTTGAAGTGCTTAAAAATACTGCACCGAAACAAAGCTTTTAGAGACTATAACTATGACTTGCCCCTTACCTTGTATTTTACATGTACAAGCAATCAACATTTATGTTTATAATACAAAAAAAAGTAATACTTACCTTGTTACAATCCCATCAATGAAAGCTTAAAATTCAATTTAAATAGATGGTTCTTCCACACAATTAACTATTTTACTGTCATTTTGTGCTTAAGTCTTTCATACCAGTTGACTTCCTGGACCATGTCATATACTACTTTAGGAACTTAAGTATGCTTCTTCCTTAATCCTGGAAGCAGATTCTTGTCTCTTCTCTATCCTTCTTTTATAAGTATCTTTAAGCGCAAACTAATTGACCATGCAGACTTCTGGCAAAGAGCTGCACTTACAAAGAAGTTGATGGTTACAAATATAATTTTAAAGAAGGGCCTCCACTTAGATTTTAAACAGGTAATGACAGTGAATCCAGCTCCACTGATATGCAGTGAAAACAGCAGCTCTCAGCTAACATGAGTACCAACAAATAGTTAAGGTATTTATTAAAGAAAATTTGCAGATATGACTGAATCAGAGAAGCAAGCAGATTTACAAGGCGAAAACTATTTAAAGACATTTTCCTGACTACTACTGCACTGTGTACTGCCCATTCTACCCTGAAGACTGATTCTAATAAAGGCATTGCAGGCTACCATTTTCCAGCCGGAATGTCTCATCTCCCCTGCAGTGAGGGAGGGATGGAGGGGGCAGGGGCTGAAGCAGGTGCTGCACAGCCGGCATGGTGCAAGGTGTGGGACAGAGCCATGGCTTGTCTGGGGGCTGTGGGGGGTAGCTCCTGCTGCTGCGCACACCCCAGGAGGGCATAGGGGCATGCCCCCACATCTGTGCGAGGCGGAGAGTGCGGCCTGGAGTTGGGGCTGGGCTGGGCTCTTCTCGGTGGGGGCTGGGCTCGGGACAGGCAACAGCGTTAGGAGGGGGGCTACAGAGAGGGCTGCAGCCACCCCAGATTTCACCACAACCTTCCCATACCCCCTCCCATAGCTGCCGCCACCTGCTCTGAGCCCAGCCCTAGCTCAACACCCTGCCTCCACCCAGGCACTAGGAAGAGAGTTAGGGCTGCACTCGTGCTGGGATGGGGGGTTGTGGGGAGGCTATGGCAAAATCTGGGGTGGCTGCAGCCCCCTCCATAGCCCCCTCCCAGTGCTGCTGCCCACCTCAAACCCAGCCCCTGCTGAAAAGAGCCCAGTGCAGGCCAGCTCCCACCCACAGCTGCAGCCCACCCACCCCGCCCCATGCAGATCCAGGGGCACACATCTCCCACTGTGCCTTTCTAGGATGCATGCAGCAGCAGGAGCTGCACCCCCCCCACCCGCAAATGAGCCACGGCTCAGTCCTGTGGCCCACTTGGCCACGTTTTGGCTGGGCAGCACCTGCCTCTGCGGCCCCCTCCCTCACCGCAGGGGACACTGATCTGCCCCCCCCCACACTTCTTCCCTCCCCCCTCTCTTTTCATCACAGACTGGCCAGCTGCACACAGCTGTATTGGAAATCGTATCAGTATTGGCCAATATGCCTCCTTAAAAATTGGCCATCGGTATTGGTCCCCAAAATCTCTATTAGTGCACCCTTACTAGTAACAAGAGTTCAAGGTGAGCTTCTGCAGATATTCACAACATGGGGAACACACATACACAAATGAGATAACCAGTGGAGCGCTTTAAAAGAAAATAATTGTAGCACCGCTCTGCCTGGTCCACTTGGAAAGGCAGTGGCAGAGGCAGTGATTAGCTAGGTAAGTATAGCTCGGTCAGTACTGCTCAAGCTTCAGCCCCACAGGTGTGACCCTATGTGCTGCCCCATCTAGTATGAAGGGAACCCCCTGGGCCAAATGACAGGTTGAGCATCACTGAGCTAGATAATTTTCACAGATTTTTCATGAAGCACAAGATACCAAGAAACTCAGTTTGGTTGACTTAACTGACAGGGGTCAAAAAGAAAAAGTAGGTGCTGTAACATGGATCAAGGGACCCTGTTGTCTTAAGAGGAAAAGTGCACCAGGCAAAGGCCCTGCAGTCAGATGCAGACAGCAGAGAAAGGGGTAGCTACAGGAGAGTAAGCACCTAGGGGAAGCTAAAGAGAGGGCTACAAATAATGACTTGGGAGCTACCTGCATGGCAACAGGCCAACAGGCCAGAGTAGGAGGACAAATTGCAGCAGATGAGAGCAGGCTGCTGGCAGAGCTGAAGAGACACACCTGTGTCTGGTCAGAAAAGTACATGACCAGAAGGGGTGGAGCTCAGGGTGGGGTATAAATCTTAGTTCCTAAGCCAAAGAATCAATCTGGCCTTGACTCCTGAAGGAGAGGAGCTCCTGTCAGCATGGGCTTCTATAGAGGGGAAGTCACAGATCTCGGAATGTACCCTGGAGGCTGGGAGTCAGCAAATAGGGATGGGATTTCATGGCAGTATAAAGACCCAAGGCAGGGTTTAAGTTTGAGTTAGAGACCAGTCATTTTTTTTTTTTTTTTTAGTCATAAGTTTGGGAATGGCTACAGGGGGGAACAAGCTGATTGAAGGCCAGAGGTAGGTGGCTGTGGGGTGATAGACTCTGTGCTTCAAGCTCTGCAGGGGTCAGGGATCTATTGGGCGGAGGCTGTGAGACTGGGCAGCTCTTCAAGGACTAGGGGTTTAAGCTTAGTTGGCTAAATGAGAGACCAGAGGCCCAGTGAACAAGTATAGCCCTGCAAAGTCCAGGGGTGGAGTGGGTTAAGGAAACAGGAGCAAACGCAGGAGCTTCCAGTAAAGGGTGAAGTGGGAGATCCTGAAATAGTAGCCTAGAGCTCAGTTTGCAAAGGTAGAAGAAAGATTAGAACGGAAAAAAAAGCTTTGAGGCCAGTCTCAGACTTTATTTGTAGTGAAGAAGCGTACAGTTGCCAGTGCACCTTATGTAGAGTAGACCAATTAGCTGCGAAATAAAGTATCCAGATCTATATGTGCAATGGTATTAGGCTGCAGTAAACTAATTTACACCACAGTAAGATAGTACTGTTCCCGACAATATTATCTTAGGTCAGGGTAATTTACTACAATTAAACGCATGCACCGATGCTGACCGCAGGCATAAATTGTGCCTAGTCAACCCAGCCAGCCAGAGGCCAGACTCCTACTTGCTGCCTAGTCACATGGGTCCCTGCTTTCAGCACCCTTGTGCCTCAGCTAGCCCCCTTGCCACCCAATGCCACCACCCAGAGCCTGGGGCTGAACAGCCCTGGTGTAAACTGCTCTGCTTCAGCTCAGATTGCTGCTGTCCTGGGCACATACATAGGCTCTGGACCTGGGAGTAGTTTACTCCAGCTCAAACTGCTCCAGAGTTTATTGCTCCAAATTAATTGCATGTGTAGACCCAATGACTGTTAAACATGAGTTACTTTATCTCCTTTAAATGGGGCAAAAACATTTAGTCACTGCTAGAATATACAGGGTTAAGCAGGATTCAACATCTGCTCTCTGTTTAGGAAACTAATTTGGCCTGGCTCATGTGTGCTAACACCTACACAACACCCACAATAAAAAACTTTAAAAGTAGGATTTAAGATTCTCATAGCTAAGTTTTTGATTACCAGAAATGGTTGATAAGCTCCTGCTAGTAAGAATTACAAATTCTTTTCCTTACATGGAAGGAACAGACATTGCTTAAAAAAAAAAAAAGTAGGAAAACCATTAATTACTTGGAGTAATTCCTGGTCATTTCTTTGTGGAAAGAGTTCCTTCAGTGTTTGGAGCTTAGCATCTATGATGTCTTCCTCCTCCATGTTTTGCGATTGGTCCATACCATTTGCATATGTCAAATTAGGGACTTCATCTTGAGGCTGCTCATCATCAGACTGTTCAGAACTACAACACATGGGAAAAAGAGAGAGAGAGAGAGAGAGAGATTGTTAAAAGAGTTGTTTTTGGAACCCATTTTTCACCACAATAATCAGCAAAAAAAAGATATAGCAAGACAATTTATATTAGTAATACGTGAACAGTTACATTTCTTTCAAAGAGGTTAGACTGCTTAAACAAGCAAAACCACAACACTACAGGAAGTACAGCTTAGCACCATACTTTTTCCTTTCTTAAAAGAAGAAAAGACTTTTTAAGGTCATCTTTGTATATTATAAAGCAGATAAAAAGCCCCAGTACAAATCCAATTTCTTTCTTTTCAAGTCATTTTTGTGATTTCAGTACTATTCATGGCCAGATTTTAATTCTGTCCAGGACACATCTTACATGTTATCCTGTACTCAAAACAAAATAAAACAGCTGCAGTTCTCAGAAGCTTAACTTGACAATGCCAGTAAACTCATTTCTAATTGCGAAGGGGAAGAAAAATCTAGGGAAAATCTATTACAGTAAAAGCTCCATTAACTGGCACTGTACAAGCCAGCATGTTCCATTAACCACCACGCCAGCTTGTAAGGTAAAGTGAAACTGG
This sequence comes from Crocodylus siamensis, assembly GCF_052110815.1. Classification (NCBI taxonomy): domain Eukaryota; kingdom Metazoa; phylum Chordata; order Crocodylia; family Crocodylidae; genus Crocodylus; species Crocodylus siamensis. The sequence continues at coordinate 150,868,978 of NC_143396.1, read as the reverse complement.
AAATGCTCACCGTGGCACTTCTGGTTTCTCTGAGCCCCCACAGCCTGGAGCATAGCAGGGTGCGTGGGGCCTGCCACGCTGACCCTCAGGGCCCGCGGGAGTGTTGGCGATGGTGCAGGAGGGGTGGTGATGCTCCAGATCCAGCAGGAGAAGTGGTGGCCCAAACAGGCAAAGATGCCTGTTCGGGCCTCTCAATTAACCAACGCATTTTGTTATCTGGCACGCCCCATTCCCCATGGGTGGCAGATGACAAAGCTTTCACTGTACCTATCTACTGCAACATTTATTAACCTTTTCCGCCTCATGGCACACTTACCTAAATAAAAAAGCACCGTGGCACATTGAACATGGAGTGGGGGTAGAGAAGTGGTGCATGGCCAGCCAGACACCAACCGGGGCGGTGGGGGGCGGCCTGACCAGCCGCACAGCATTTTGGGCCGGAGCCATGCTCCCTAGTCTGTGCGTGTCTGCAGTACAATTGGACGTGCCTGATGGCACACCAGTGTGCTGTGACATACTGGTTGGGAAACGCTGATCTACTGTGTTTGTTACACAGTCATTAAGACATCACTTATATTAGTACTCTGGCTAGACACCATCAGCCCATTGTTACAAAACCAGAACTGGATTAAGCCACTGTCAATTCTGAATTTCAGGCTCAAAAGGTCTAATTATTACTAAATTTGTCCCAGAGATAAAAAAGGGCATATGGACAGGGGATCAAATCTATATTCAAAATATGAACAACAACACAAAGTTTTATTTGCAACTTTTTAATAGGCAGCAAAACTTCAAAACTAGGGATATAAATATTGTGGATAAAATGATCTCTTTAACCTCTTCTAATTATATTGGTTAAACATCTAACTAATACACAACAGCTCAGATAGAGCTGCTGCCGGGAGCTGCTCCCAGACAATACAGCCCAAGTGAGTCCCTGGGCTGGAAGGGAGGCAGCACCTGTGAAGGAGCAGCTAACTGCTTAATTGACAAGTCATTAGGCAACTTGATGTCTTCCTCTTTAACCTCATAGGTAGGAATCTCAGGACTCTGTACTGGTAGTGCTCAGTGCAATGGCTTCTTTAATTTTGAAGTTTCTCTCATGCTAAATAATAACTGGTAAGATAACCAGTTGCCACTGGGCTTACGGGTTAAACAATCATTTAACCTTTCACATTCCTAATTAAAACAAAGTTAAGTACTGGATTCACAGGGACATTATTATAAGTTACATATCTACAGAACAGAACAGGACCATTTTTTATTTATTAGTACTAGCACAAGACTCCTATCTCATTATCTTGTTCAGCTAAATAGCTTAATTTTTGCTCACTGTACTTCAGTTAAAGTAGCTATACGGATATATTATTTTAAACAAGATACCACTAGGAAAACAACTTTATTTGGCCAAAGAACAGTTTTTCCAGGTACACTTTCAAACAAGTATTATTTTTAACAGGTTTCTGGACCATCCACCCATGACTAAAAGTGTTTGTCCATAAAAATATTTAGATTTCTGTAAAATTTATAGATAGTTGGGCAACCCTGCTCCTCCCGCTGCTGCCCACCAAGACCTCTGGGTGTTTCTGGAAACTCCTGAGGTCTTCTGTGGTACAAGAGGGGGGATTCCTCCTTGCTTGCTTGCATAAGGGAAGGGGTAGGGGGCCAAGGAAGGGTAGGCCTAACAAGCAAGGAGCTTGTGCCAAGCACAGGGAGAAGGGCTTGGGGTGTCCCTGTTCTGTACTCATGTTCCCCCCTCCCTCCAGTCCACCTTGTGGGGTGGGCCTGTCCCCGAGCACTCCACCAACATCCTCCAGACTCCTGTAGCAGCAACAGGGAGGGAGAGATCACTTTCTCTGCTGATACAGTAGGTCTATATTTAGTGATACAGGCAGTCCTTGACTTACAACCTTTATAAATTAACACCCTGTTTCAACATTCTGACATCAGTTTTGACTTTACAACGCTATATCTGATGCAATGTCACACCAGCAAACAAATCTGCTGCAACACTCATCTCCCTGGAGAACATCTGTCCAAACTTCTTTGGACACTTTCTTTAAGAAAGCAGACAAGACTCCAGAAAAACCTGCAGCCAAGACTCCTGAGAAGACTGCAGCCAAGAGCCCTTCAAAAAATCCAGCTAAGTCACCTCAAAGAAGTCCTTCCAGATCAATATGATTGCTATTTACAATATAATGCATTAATGTAGCTATATTATTCATCTATAATTGATTGAGTACAAAATTCTGTGGTATTTTTGGTGAAAATAGGGTATCAGGCCTTGGTTCAGGAACCAATCCCCTACTTACAACATTATTTCTTATGAGAAAATTGGTTCTGAGTTGCAACGTTTCGATTTAAGACGCCATTTTCAGGAACCAATTGTGTCATTGGTTTTTAAAATGGTGTTATTGGGTTAGTTGATTTTTTTTAAGTTTTTTAGTTTTTTATGTCCCTGGCTTCTGGGGACATAGGTGAGGGGATTAATGTCATCTTGTGCTTATGAACTACACAAATAACATGTCTTTTTGTGCTTTGTACATCCTTTATATTATGTAAAAAAGTCAATAAAAGTTTAGCTGTCTGTAAAAGGTCTGCAAATTATCAGTAAAATATTATATATTTTTGGTTGGCAATCCTGTTTATGACCCAGGTTTGGTTGGTCCTCAAGCACCCCACATTTCATTACTCTTCACCCCCTACAATCCTACAACTGGCTGCTCTGGCATACAGCCAGAACTCTACTGCTCTAGTGCCCCTTTTGTTGGCACATTTTAAAAATCAGTAAGCTCTCCTGCACTGCTTATTCAATAAAGGCTACCTTTCTACCAGCTGTGTAATCATTCTGTACTCAAGCATGCTCTCATCTGCGTTTCATCAGGCTATTGAAAATTTGTTGAACTTATGCTCAGGACAAAAAGGAAAAGCAGAGAAGCAAAAACTCCCCAGCCACAGGTCTCCTGCTCCTAACCCCTTTGCCCCCAGGACCACAAGGCTTAGGTGTAAGTAAGTATTCCCCTGGACCTCAGCTCGTTGGCATTCACTCTTACCACATTATTGGAGCTACGGTGATTCATGCAATTGTGAAGCAGGTCCTATTCAGTGACATTTTTAATTGTTCTGTTTCTACACGTGCTGCTTTTCTTTTGTTTAAAAAAAAAAAAAAAGAGCGATTCTAGCTATATGTGGGTTTCTCATTGGGAATAACCAGAAAATACCAAGAGAGAGATTAATTAATCTCCCCCTGCCCCAAATAAACTATCTATCCTTGTGTATAATTAATGTTTAGAGAGAGAGCAGAGCACATCCACAACACGTGGCATTCTGGATGGTACTGCAAATTTGTAACAAAAATAAAAAAGCCTTTGCAGCCTCAGTGAGAGGTCTGTTTATGCCTATAAGCAAGATACGAGTATCCCAAGCAGCATTTAATCTTGGTGAACCTACAGAATATAGTTATCTTAAATTAACACCGACCCATTAAGTGTTTGGGTTTCCTAAATATATTCCAGGTTTAGCAGACAGTGGCAATTATAAGTAACCAATGAATGAACAAACAAAGGTTTTTAAAATGGTGTTTCATACATCTTTGCCACACTGTAACTGAAAAGCTGAAACATTAAGCCTCAGGCTGAGCTTTTGGGTAAGTTCCAGCAAAAAAAATAGTTAAACAATTTCAAAGAACAAGCATTAAATTAATGAACACATTTTCCCCATTACACATTTTTTTACGACTGTTTTGCTAAAAAGCTTACTGCCTCTGCACACTGAAGCAAGGAAAGTTTGCCTGATTTCTGTAAAAGTCCACGCAAATTAGCCTAAGTTATTTCATTATGACAAATACTTATTTGCATATGCTGAATCAAGATAAGTCAGTATTTGGCAGCTAATCCCATAGAAAAGGGGTTCTCAAACTGTGAGTCACAATCCCTTGCAGAGTTGCAAGCAACTTAAAAGGGGGTACAAACTTCCCAGATGGAAGGCACAGCAGTGCGGGGAAGCAGTGGCGTGGAGTGGTGGTGGTAGCTGCCATGTGCGAGCTCCCCGTCTCCCGCCACCACCATCCAGCACTCAGGGTCGAGGTAGCACAAAGTTTGAGAACCCCTGCTAAAGAAGGCTAGATATATTAATGAAGACTCTCCTTGTATTTACTGATGGCAAGAACTGCCAATACACTGAATACTCAAACTGTGTCTCTGCTATTAGTTTATCTTGTACTCTCATTGTTCCCTTGCTGTACGCCAGACAGAATAGAGAAGAATACAACCTCACTCCAATGGAGGGAAAAGAAACAAAGGAGAGGTAAAATTGCAGAAGAATGAGGGAAGAAGCCTGGGTTACAAGAGAATTAAAAAGCAACAGCTCAGGGAGGGAATGATAGGAGACAGTTCTTTGTAATGACAAAAATTCCAATAATGAAAATGACGAAACAGGAAGAATGCAGAAGATGTAGCTTTCTTTGCTATCAATTCTGATTGCTTTCCAGAGCACAACCTGCCCCGTGCACTGAAGGAGGTAGCTGTCCTACGGGAACATGCAGTATGCAATCATGGAATGCCAGACTACCATGACGTATATGCCCATGGGAGCAAATTACGGTTGCCCAGGCAGTCTTTAATTTTAACATTTCCTAACTTTAGAATGCTTGTTTTGACAACTTCAGCAATATTTGTTTAACATCTTTTTTTTTTTGGTATGAATTTTCTGCCATATAAATACATAGGCTTTCTCCTCCTCCTGCCCCCCACAACCAAAGTCCCTTCCCCTCACTCCACCACTCCCCATATGACCTTCTGTTTGGCATCTTTATGGTCACCTACATTAGCAGGACTGGAACCTACAGACCCTACCACAGCTCTTTCCTCTCAACCTCATGGAACCATTGGTAGCTAGGATAGTTTTCACATTATTTTGTTTTGTTAAAAGTCAAGTGATTTATAAGTCAAGAACCGTTGTTTTTCAAAATCAGATATATACCACCACAAGTGACGTGCAGGCTTGGAACCTTTGGTGCTGCACCTGACCTCTGTGCTACTGGAGTTTAACATTATTAAATAGAACAGAGAAGTCTAACCCCTATTCCAGGGGGATGGAGAAAATGGGTTACGTACCCTTCTGCTGTTCTCGTCCCCAATCCCGTTACCACATACATCCATTAGCTGCTACTCTCCTTTCTGCTCTAGTCTAAGATTTTTGCTTTTACCACTCTTATTATTCCCGTCTCTGCTCCTGCCATTTTCAGCTCCTGGCTCTCCATCAGCCTACATGTTCAAGCTCCCTCACTGCCATTTTGAAGCACGGGGATACTAGTACATGAGATGTTGCAGCGCTTTAGAACAGGTCAAGGAGCCGCTCTAATTAAAGCACCTCCCACCCCCAGAGCACATGTAAGAGTGCCCTATATGTTGAAGTAATACCTCTCTTCCTATGAATTGTGCTCCCTTAAGGTCAGAGAAACTGAGAAGGATCATACGTTTTGAAGATTTAAAAGTTATAATAAAGAAGTAATATAAGTTGATGTGGTCACCACTTCTGCATTACAGAAGAAAGTGATTCCTTTCACTAAAAACAGAATGAAAGGAAGCAAACGAAAGCAACCTCTAACACACAAATATTTCAGCTAACCTTTAAAAAAAAAAAAAAAAAAAAATCAAGATGTGTTTGTCTCTTCCATTTGGTGGTATTTGAAATCACTGAATATTTATCAAAATGGCACTTACCAGAATCCTCAAAACCCATGTATTCTGGGATTTCTCCAGTGAACCATGTAGTACACAAAAAAGATAACTCTTTTAAAAGCTGAAGCTTTTTGAGCTGAAAACCCAACAACAGTGGAAGACATTAGAAACACCATGGTATTTAGAGAGCAAACATGAAATGAACATCTTAAATAGACATGTAAAAAAAAATCATAGGCTTACAACCATGTATGAATATTACACAAGACTGGAATTCTGAATACTTACATCACAATAACATCCCTCTGAAGAACATTATCACGTTTTGTAGTAGAGCAATTTTGTGATTCCTGATCTTCACTGTCAGAGGATACGTCAATGTATTGTAAATTTCTGCGATTTTTGAAATGTGAGAGCTTTGTTGTCTTTTCTACTTCGGGGGTTTCTGGGACACTCGAATCTTCTGCATAAGCCATGGAAAGAGAAGAAGAACAAATATGAAATATAAATTCAAATGTTTAATCTTAATAAGTGCATCAACACAAGTCACAATCTCTCAGTGAAAAAAAAGTGAAAATTAAAAAAAACAAACAAACCTATATCTTTTGTTGAAATGAACAATTCAAATTCATATTGCAGTTGATCAAGTCCTGACATTAGAATGGCAAAGTATTTAAGCTAAAACACCTGACTAACCTGAACTTTGATTTTCTCCAATTCATGATTCTAGGTTACTTCACATGAATAATTACTTGGAACTAGACTCAACACCATAATGACAATTAAGTTGTGTCCATATGGATACACATGAAGCAATCCAGTTTAAATGCAGTTTGAACCCAAAACAAAGATGTATGGAATGGCTGGAATTGTTCAAGAGTATACCTGGAAAATCAAGTATTATTCTGAAGTGGTTCATTGTGAGCCAATTCAGTGTTGTGTATGGCTCTAACCATTCTACAACCTGAATCTAGTTGATCAGTTCCAGACTTCACTGCTCCTCACCCCCCCAGCACTGCTGCAACTGGCACTCTGATATATGGTCAGCACTCTACTGTCCCTTTCTCTTTCGTTGGCACTTTTAAACACCAATGAGCTCCTTTGTACTTCTTGTTCATTACACCTACCTTTCTAACAACCAGCTGTGTCCCCACTCTTACTGAACCACAACCCCATATCATGTACCCAACAAGCCCTGGGAACCAAAAACCAGGGGTCCAAGCATTTCTCTCCCATGAACCTACACTTAGGCAAGCACACTGCAAACTACAGGCAACTGCAGATTATTCATGTTTACTGAACTAAAGTTTAGGAGAGAAGGGAAAGCAGGAAAGTGAAAAGGCCCCCCAAGTTACCCATCCCTGGGACCACAAAGCATAGGTGCAAATACTCCTTCCACCCTCCCCAACTAGTTTATTGACAGGCATCCTGGGCTGAGTGCTCACTCCCACCACTCTCTGGTGTCAAAGCCACAGCATTTCAATGCCTTAAGTGTGCCCTACATGAAACAACAGGGCAGTGTATGTGTTGACACCTCTAGCCCAAAGCAATTGCGACTCAGTCCTCAGTCAGTGACATTTGAGAGAGGGGTCAGAGGGATTCTAGGTGAACTGTTTGGGGACCTATTGGTGATGTTTGCTAGATATTTAAGCTGGCAAACACATAGAAATAACTGGAAATGGGGAAGAAAGACACAGCTCAGCTGTGGGAGTGAAGAGGAAGTCAAAATGTATTCAGTGTAGTGGCTCAGCATGACTTGAGGAAAAAAAAAGAAGAAAAGAGTTGGTGCTTAAGGAGGGCTGAGCACAATGGGCACTACCATATACGTTATTCAGATAGGCTGCACAAACTTATCTTTGTGGTGGGTTTCCATCACCACGTTTGCCCAATGTGGGTCATGTGTTTTAGTCATGCTCAGTGTTGGCTACATTTAATCAACTTCATATAACTGGTTTCCATTATTGAGCAGGTGTTGCTTTTGGCAACAGTTTAATGACAGGCAATGTTTCCTTGTACACAAATGGGGGTTGCATAAAATGGGGATATCAGTGAGGCATAAGATCCATCAGCTGCTTTCAGGTCTGCAAAAAGGCAAAGCACCAGTAGATATTAGAGTGTAGAAGATCTGGAAGCCTCTAACAAGTAAATTCTGATATGCTAGGACAAATTAAATCATTACAGAACCCACGCCAAATACCCCCTGTCCCCCGTGTCTGGGCACCAGGGGTACTTAAACTTAAAAAGGTTGAAACCCCCTGCACTACATGATATATCTGTTTGCCCATCTCTACCTGAAAACATCTTCTGTGGGAGTCCACAGTAGAGTGTAAGTAGAGGCAGTCCTCAGACTTATCACACAACTGGTTCCTGAAAACAGCATCTTGTGTCGAAACGCTGCAATTCAGAACCAATTTTCCCATAGGAAACAATGTTATAAATGTGGGATTGGTTCTTGAACCAAAGCTCAATACCCTATTTTCACCAAAAATACCACAGAATTTTGTATTCAATCAATTATTGATGAGCAATATAGCTACATTAATGTACTATATTGTAAACAGCAATCATATTGATTTGGAAGGACTTCTTTGAGGTGACTTTGCTTGACTTTTTGAAGGGCTCTTGGCTGTAGTCTTCTCAGGAGTCTTGTCTGCTTTCTTAAAGTGTCCAAAGAAGTTTGGACAGATGTTCTCCAAGGAGATGAGTGACACAGCAAACTTGTTTGCTGGTGTTGCATCATGTTGGATCAAGTGTTGTAAAGTCAAAACTGACATCATAAAATTGAAACAGGGTGTCAATTTATAAACGCTGTAAGTGTGAAGTGTTGTAACTTGAAACATTGTTAAGTCCAGGACTGCCTATACAGGAGTATAGAGAAGAACCCCAAGGCATGCCATTGAACATTTTTAATAGGTTTGCGTAGAAAGCAGTCATCAAGATGATTTCAACGATGTCCCTTTAGCAAAGCCAAAATAAAACCAAAATGTGACCTGCAGCTGGGAATGGCAGTTAATGTTTTCAATAGCTAGAGAGGGAGAGAAAAAGCCTAAACAAGAGTAGCATCAGCAAAATTCATCATAATGAGAGAGGTAGTCTATAAAGGAAGAAAATCAGGAAAGAGAAGCCTTCTCCTATGCTACCACAGTAGATATCATACTATTTCCTACAGCATATCCTCGACATCTAGACATGCCAGTTTTGATAACAACTCTTTGGGCTAAGTAACAAAAATACTGAATGTTCTTGAATACCGAAGGAGGCTTTGAAGGCTTCCCCCCAGCACGGGGGGAAAACCCCCATACCTTATATTCACATACAAGAAATTCTCACTAAATACATTGCCTATCCTTAAACTGCTTCCAAAAACAGCTTGTGTTCAGTAATGAAAATCAACTATGAAGTTGATTAAATGCAGCCAACACTGAGCATAACTAAAACATGTGGCCCACATAGGTTTCCATCAGCAAGTCTGCCCAACCACAAGCATAGGTTTGTGCAGCCCATCTGAACAAGGTATATGATAGCGGATTGGACTCTATGATCTTTCAAGGTCCCTTCCAGCCCTTAATTTCTATGAGTCTATGATTTTTCCATGATAATGCCCATTGCACTCCGTTCCCCTCAGCACCAACTCTTTCAAACCATGGTGAACCACTACACTGAATACATTTGGTCTTTCTCTTGACTTCACATCCACAACTGAGCTGTGCCTTTCTTTCTAATTTTGAACGATTCCCATTTCTTCACCAGCTTTAAGGGTCTGGAAAACATCACCAAATGAGGCCTCACAGTTTATCCAGAATCCCTGCTGACCTGTGTCTCAACTTGTCACATGTGATTAGTGTGGCCCAACACTTCATGAGGTGGACCAGGTTCCTGTGGACCTCACCTGCATATAAAATGTTGTAGGATCTCAGGACTTGACCAGAACAGCCCGTTCCAATCACAGATGGAGGGAGGGCGGTGGTGGTGGGGGGATAATTAGCACATGGACCCTTGGTCCGGGGGGGAGGGGGCTGTATCTGCAATACTTGCATATACTGCAGAGTGCTGAGCAGAGGGGTCACTGTGGCTTGAAATGGTTGACTCTGCTTGGGCCTAGCCCAATGAACTGCATAACAAAACATGAGCCTTTTGGCTTTGGACTAGTATCGTACATAGTTTGTGCTATAGGTAAGGACGTACAAGACTGTTGCTTAAAAGTGTGTTTGTGGAGTACCTGTGTTAAAACTTCCAGCAGTTTCAAGAAAGATAAAATGCACTCATTCTGGATAAACCAAGTTTCTGGATATCTGTAATAATTTCCTTTATGGAAATTAATAAAAATACCTGTATTTCAAGGTCAGTGTTTTTCAAATTTGCCCCTCACTTACATGTAAAAGGGGGAGGTGGGGAGGGGTAAGGGGGTAGAGGACAACAGGGCTACCTGAACCCCCTCCCCCTCAGGTTTATTTTTCCTGCTATAATCAATGGGAGTGGGACAAATTCAAGGGAAACCTTCAATAATTAGATTCTATACCTGGAAAATTATTAAAAAAAAAAAAACAAACAAACTATAAACTTTCCAATATATAGTATCGAATTATTGGAGGGTTTGCATTATATTCTGGATCATCTTATATTTGATTAAATATGGTAGTTTTAAAGCAACCAAAGACAAGGTAGCATTTTATTTCTTCATTCAGCAGCATCTCTTTTGAAACTACGTAATGTAGAGAAAAAACACCTGGGATGCCAAAGGGATGGTTACTGTTCTGAATACCTTAAGTAAAATACCTTCTTAAAAGAATTAAGGTGATATAATTCCTGTTCTTTTAGAAGTCTTGAAATCAAATGGAAAGGAGGCCTATATCCCTTGTAAAGGGAATTTTTTCTACACCTCCACCTATCCCACTTATAAAACTTTGTAACAGGAACAAGGTGCATTATACCCATAACAAAAGAGGTCCTTTCCCAGATATTTAGAACAAGTTACAGTAATTTAAATGGCTATTACTACACCAACAGTTAATTATTCCAGGAAGCTTGTCATGATTAAAGGAACAGAGGTGATTTAAAGCAGCTGCTGTTAGGTAACCTGTAGTCGGAAGGCTCACAAGTTTGTCTCAGGCTAACGGTAACTCTCAAAACTTCTTCACTTAGTCATAAGCCAACAGAAACTGACTATTACTTTTCGCCTGTCAAAAAACAGGGGTCACAAGAGGTCTCTCCTCTTGGTACATCTCCTTAGAAGTTAAGGACAAAACTGCTATTATGCATACCAACAGAAACATTGTCTATAATTATTTATCAAAAAATACCCAAGTACCAGGTAAGATATAGGATGTGCTGGAACTTCAGTTTGAAGCGTGTTCATATTTTAAAAATACATTCATCATAACATTCCTGGGAGAAATGCTTGAGGACTGCTAAGCAGTGGTTTTCAACCTTTTGTTATTTATGGACTCCCAAGAGATTTCAAATGGCGGTGCCAAACCCTTTGTATTTTAAGTGTGTGTTAAGCGAATTTTTAAGGTATTCACAGAACTTCCCCCCCTGCCCGCAACTACTCAGTTGGTCTAATAAAAGATATCACATCCATGTAACCAAAGAACATTGCCTGTCTAAGGGGTATAGGTTGTCTAAGGTATTCATATACTGCTGACTGATCAGTTATCTTTTGCAGATGCATTAGACACAGTTCTATGGATCCCATCACAGGTTGAAAACCACTGTGCTAGAGAATTCAAAACATTTCTTAAAGAGCTCACATTCAAATAATTGACTACAGACTAACAGAACAACTTTTAAACACTCAAAGACTGTTACATACTACAGTTTATATTTCAGAAACACCAAGATGGCCCAGTCAGGGATCTCATATGCTAGATGCTTTGTAAATGTACGCATTGAACATAGCACCTGCCCTGCTCTAACAATGCACACAGAACATGGAAGACTGAGTCCACACAGGGCAAAGTAAGAATGTGAAGGAATGTCTTTCACACCTCAAGTGACCAACCACAAATTATTAGCTACTGTGGGATGTTTTTTAACAGAAGTTTTCTCAAAAAGAAAAGCCGTATTCGACCTCTTCCCTGGAAGTTAGCACCCACTTTGAAAACTAAATTCCAACCAGTTAAGAATTTCTGTTAAGTCACTTAACACAATCATTTTCAAAGGCTTAACTTTAGCTTCTAATAGTCTGAAAACAAACTAAACAAAATTACTGTAAACTTATTTTTGTAAAGATGCTGAAAGCCTAAATAGGAGTGCACTGATAAGAGATTTGTTTTGGGCAGATACCAATGGCTGATTTTTAGAAAGCCATATAGGTCAATAGTGATATGATATACAGCCAGGCAGCATGGAGTGGCGTCCAGCTGTTAAAGTCTGTTGTGGGGGAAGGGACATGGGGGAAAGGAAGGGGCATGGGGGACGCAGATTGAGTTCCTCAAGATGAGGGAGGGAGTGGGGCTGGGGCAGGCTCTGCACAGTCAGGGCTAGGTGGAGCAAGCACAGGATGGAGCTATGAGTGACTCATCTGAGGGGGTGGGGTGGGGGTCTCCCACTGCTGCATGCACCCCAGGAGGACATGGGCAGCATGTGTCCTTGATCTGTGCATGGAGTGAGGGTGGGCAGCTGCTGCTGCAGGCTGGGGCCAGGGCTGTACCAGGCTCTTCCTGGTGGGGGGCTGGGCTGCACTTGGTGAGGGCGGTGCTGGAAGGGGGTCTATGGGGGAGGAGGCTATAGCCACTCCAAAGTTTGCCATAGCCCCCCTCCCAATGCCACCACTGCACAGCCCAGCCTCCTTGCCGGGAACAGCCCTATGCAGGCCTGCCCTCAGCACACAGCAGCAGCCCGCCCTCGCTGCGCAAGCAGACTGGGGGCACATACCCCCCCATGCCCTCTTGGGGTGCATGTAGTGGCAGGAGCCACCACCCCTTCTCCACATCCCCCTTCCAAGCCACTTGTGGCTCCATCCTGCACCTTTCCTAGCTGTGCAGCACCTGTCCCTGCCCCAGCCCCACTGCCTCCCTCATCAACGGGGCCTTGATCTGCACCCCCCCCCCCTCAGACTTACCAACTGGACCCAGCTGAACTCCACACTGCTGGGCTGTGTTCTTGGCTGCCTGCATGCTGCACAGGAGCTGCACACATGCATGGGACATTTACTGGCAACATTAAATCAGCCACACCAGCAAAAAACATAACTTGCCAATACTGTTAATTTTCTTTATAATCAATGTTGATCCAATATGGGACCGATGTATAGGTACACCTCTACTAAACAGTTTCACCCTGTTAAGAATAATAAGATAACAAGGACCCAAAGAAATAGGAAAAGTAGATTAGGAAGTAGAAAGCGTATATGTGCTGTTCAACATCTTTATCAATGATTTAGATGAGGATGTGTAAAGCATGCTGGCCAAGTCTGCAGACAATACAAAGTTATGGGGAAACATGGTCATGCTAGGGGATAGGATGGGGATCCAAAAGGACCTGGACAAGCTGGAAAGGTGGGTGGAGCAAAACCAGATGAAGCACTCTGCATTCATTCTTACTGAACTACATCTGGGGAGAAGCAACCAGTGACATGAATATAGGTTAGAAGGTGATATCCTGGCCACCAAAATGGCTGAAAGGGACCTCAAGATTATGGCTGATTACAGGATGAACATGAGCCACCAGTATGACGCTGTAGTCAACAGACCTAACAGCACACTGGGGTGCATTAGCTGATGCACTGCAAACAGAGCTAAGAAGTGATACTTCCCCTCCACTTGGCGTTGGTCAGACCCCAGCTAGAGTACTGTGTCCAGTTTTGGGCACTGCATTTCAAAAACGACATGGATAATCTCGAAAGAGTCCAGAGAAGGGCCACAAGAATGATTAAGGGGTTGGAGGACAAATCTTATGAAGAAAGACTAAGGGATCTGGAACTGTTCAGACTGAGGGGGGACTTGGTGGCCATTTATAAGTATGTAAAGGGGTACATATCAGGACGTTGGAGAAAAACTGTTCACTAGGGTGTCCCAGGGAAGGACAAGGAGTGATGGCCATAAACTGCTAGAAGATGGTTTTAGATTGGAAGGAAGAACTTCTTTACAGTAAGGGTGACCACAATGTGGAACAGGCTTTCCAAGGACATGGTACAGTCCCCAACTTTGGAAGTCTTCAGAGAAAACTGGACAGACACCTTGCTGGGATCATTTGATCTCAGCAGTACTGCTGCCCAGAGCAGGGGGGTTGTACTTGATGATCTTCTGAGGTCCCTTCCAGCCCTTAATTTCTATGACTCTAAGAATACACCTGAAAAACTTTCATTATTGGTAAGTAATTTCTTCCTTATTCAAGTGCTTGCCCATGTGCAACTTTCCAGGTGTCAGCAATCCCAAAGCACTACCTATTTCACTTGGAAGCAGGCCTGGAGTCCTAGAACATTAGCAGGGACCTGTTTGCCAAATGTAGCATCAGTGCTGGTAGGAGCAGGTAGTGCATTCTAAAGTGCATATACAGATACTCATGAATACCTTGCAGACATCAGGTATGGAGAGCTTACTTCAAGAAACCACTGAAGTTACTCAGACAATACTAGAATGAGCACCAACTACTGAAGGCATAATAAAATGGCCAGCCTTACAGCAGAATACAATAGTCAGATATTCATAGAATCATAGAACATTAGGGTTGGAAGGGACCTTAGGAGGTCAAGCCTAACCCCCTGCTCAAAGCATGACCATTCTTAACTAGATTACATTCCAGCCAGGGCTTTGTCAAGCTGGGCCTTAATGTTATACAAATAGACTTTTTGCCTATTGCTTTTAATCTTATGTATTTTCTTGAGTTTTGCATTGCCTTAAGAAACTCCATTTTGTATTGCTCTGTAGGCTTGACTTAAGTGCTTGACCTTTGTATGCTGTATGCGTGAGAGAATCGGTGACAGCGTGTCTGTAGAAAAGGAAAACATCAGCTGGAGACCAGCTGAAGAATGCAGACAGATACAAGACCAAGACAAGAAGAATCCACCCCAGAACAGTGACAGAAAAATGGCAATCGACTTTCAAGAAAGAACACAGTGATAACACAGCAAAAGCCCAGAGGACTGGGTGAACTGAAAAGGCTATACAAGATGGGGCAAGACATTGATTTTGGGTCTTGTTCTGCACGTCATCCTGGAGCAGTGGTTCATCTGACGAGATGGATTGGCAGGAGCCCAGCTCCTACTTGTGATCAACTTGGCGGGCCACTAAGATGATCCGAGCATGAATGGGGAGCAATGTTTGTTAAGTGCTTAATCAATAAACACGGCATCTTGCCTTAGCCTCCCTCATAAGGTCTTGCTCATGATTTGAACAACTGGCAATTTGGGTAACATTAAAAACCTTCAAGGATGGAGATTCCACCACCTCTCTAGGTAACCTGTTCCAGTGCTTCACAACCCTCCTAGCGAGTAAGTTCTTTCTAGTATCCGATCTAAACCTCCCTTGCTGCATTTTGAGACCACTGCTCCTCATTCTGTTATCTGTCACAACTGAGAACAGTCTAGCTCCATCCTCTTTGGAACCACCCTTAAGATAGTTAGAGGCTTCCATCAAGTCTCCCCCTCAGCCTTCTCTTCTGCAGGCTCAATAAACCCAATTCCCTCAGCTGCTCCTCACAAGTCCCCAGCCACCAAACCATTTTTGTTGCTCTCCACTGAGCTCTCTCCAACTTGTTGACATCCTTTCTATAGTGGGGGGCCCAAAACTAGACACAGGACTCCACATGTGGCCTTACCAGTGCAGAATAAAGTGGAATAATTACTTCCCTCAATCTGCTGGTGACTCTCCTACTAACACAGCCCTGTTAGACTTCTTGGCAGCAAGGACACACTGCTGACTCACATCCAGTTTATTGTCCACTGTAACATTTAGGTTCTTTTCTACAGAACTGCTGCTTAGCCAGTCAGTCCCCAGGCTGTAGCAGTGCAGGGGATTCTTCCATCCCAATGCAGGACTTTGCACTTGTCCTTATTGAAATTCATGAGATTTCTTTGGGTCCAATCTTAAAATTTGTCAAGTCCTCTCTGAATCCTAGCCCTACCCTCCAGCACATCTATTCCCCCACCCAGCTTAATGTCATCTGCAAACCTGCAGAGAGTGTACTCCATCCCATTTTCCAGATGACTGATAAAGATATTGAATAAAACTGTCCCCATGATAGACACCTGGGGCACACCCCTTGGTACTGACAGCCAACTAGACATCAAAGCCACTGACTACTACCCTTTAAATCTGACAAAACAGCTAGTTCCTTTCCACCTTCAACTGGACAGTGTGTCAAAAAATCAATGCACCTTCAGTTGTTTTGTCTAAGTAAACAAACAGTAGAGGGTTGTTTTTTTTTCTGAAAGCCAGCCCTATGCAGTTAGGAAGACAGCATTCCTTTTCCAGTCAAGTGCTTGTAATTATGCCACAAGTTTCAAAGAGTAAAAAACTCTGACAAAAAACACCAGCAGATTGATCTGCTCACTAAGGTGAAATTTAGTGACAACCATGGGCAGAAACATAGGATGAGGCTAAAATGAGACCTTGCCATGGTTAAAAAAGCTAGGCTAGTGGGAAACTCATCAATACTTGCTTCTCATTGCTCTTCCTGCCAAGATTAAAGCCATCAAGAAAGCCATCTTCAGACATGAAATACTTTGCTATGTGTTCACACTGCAGTCCCACCTGGGATGGAAGAACTAGGTTTAGATCTCACAGGATAACAGGATCTTTCAGATTGTTCAGGTTTTTCTGGAATTTAATGACTGCTGGATGGGAGATGAATGACCAACCTTATACCAGATGAAAGTAGGCCTTAATGGCAACAGGGACACCTGGGCTGAGGGAAAAGTCACCAGGATTCAGCTCTAGCAGGTGACCTATCACCTGGACAAGGGAGAAGAGATTAATGTCATATATCTTGACTTCAAAAAAGCTTTTGATCTGGTATCCCATGATCACCTCTTGCCAAACTGGCCGGTTGTGGCCTTGGCTCCACCACTATCCGCTGGCTGGGAAATTGGCTTCGTGGTTGGACCCAGAGGGTTGTGATTGATGGCAGTCACTCATCGTGGTGCCCTGTAACCAGTGGCGTCCCTCAAGGCTCTGTCCTGGGACCCATACTGTTCAACATCTTCATTAACGATGTGGACATTGGAGTTAGGAGTGGACTGGCCAAGTTCGCCGATGACACCAAACTCTGGGGCAAAGCATCCACGCCAGAAGATAGGCAGGTGATCCAGGCTGACCTGGACAAGCTCAGCAAATGGGCAGATGAGAACCTCATGGTGTTTAACACCGAAAAATGCAAGGTTCTCCACCTTGGGAGGAAAAACCTGCAGCACCCTTATAGGCTCGGCAGTGCTACGTTGGTTAGCACTACAGAAGAAAAAGACTTGGGGGTCATCATTGACCACAAGATGAACATGAGCCTGCAATGCGATGCTGCGGCTAGTAAAGCGACCAAAATGCTGGCGTGCATCCATAGATGCTTCTTGAGCAAATCCCGGGACGTCATTCTCCCCTTGTACTCGGCCTTGGTGAGGCCGCAGCTGGAGTACTGTGTCCAGTTTTGGGCTCCACAATTCAAAAAGGATGTGGAGAAGCTTGAGAGAGTGCAGAGGAGAGCCACGCGCATGATCAGAGGTCAGGAAAACAGATCTTATGATGACAGGCTGAGAGCCATGGGACTCTTTAGCCTGGAAAAGCACAGGCTCAGGGGTGATCTGATGGCCACCTATAAGTTTATCAGGGGTGAGTGACCACCAGGATCTGGGGGAACGTCTGTTCACCAGAGCGCCCCAAAGGATGACGAGGTCGAACGGTCACAAACTCCTGCAAGACCGTTTCAGGCTGGACATAAGGAAGAATTTCTTTACTGTCCGAGCCCCCAAGGTCTGGAACAGTCTGCCAGCGGAGGTGGTTCAAGCACCTACATTGAACACTTTCAAGAGTAAATTGGATGCTTATCTTGCTGGGATCCTATGACCCCAGCTGACTTCCTGCCCTTTGGGCAGGGGGCTGGACTCGATGATCTCCCGAGGTCCCTTCCACCCCTAATGTCTATGAAATCTATAATGTCTATGAAAGTCTTGACTGAGCTAGACATCCATGCAGGGAGATCCAGTATCTTTTCTCCTCTCTGGGCAAGCAAGTCTAGAAGACTTGTCCTTTTGGCTGGCATTCGAGCCACATGTCTCAAACCACAACTGTTGGCCAGGCTGGGGCCAGCAATAATATATCCTGTAGGGTGGTTTGCTGAATAAAGCAGGACAATAGCACAATTTTTTGTTTTAGCCTTATAAAGCTTCAGACAAATTTAAATAAGACAACTGTATTTAAGAGCCAGGTGACTTAAATTGCTTTGATTAATTAAGGCTCAGACAGTTTGGGAGTAACTACTGTAAAAAAAACAAAAAAAAACAACTGCATTTGTATTCAGTTTAAGACTTAACATTCATGTATGGACTCACTACCACACACGATTTCATAATACAGCAATAATATATATATATATATATATATATATATGCATTTAATTTAGCGTATAATTTCACACTGTAATTTCCACATCAAAAATTACTGCAAGCCTTATATCATTAACACATCCCTAGAGCTCCACAATAAATTATTCTTTCAGTGGTGTTCTGTTAACCAAGCCCAATTTAAAGATGCTGTCCTGATTTTTTTAAGGTACAGAAATTATTCTACCCAAGAGACTCCCCACTCCTCAGCCCCCTCTCTCTACCCATACCAGTAACTGCCATTCTGCCCAAATAAGAGAAAGATGACTGAGAAAGAGAGAACCAGCACAGGAGCAAGTCATTTCCAAACACATTAAAATGTTGCCTGCTTTTTATCCCATTTTCCCCATGCCATTTAGACTCACACCAAGATAGCACAGCCACAGCCTACTCTACCTCTTGGATGGAACAGTGGACTCAAGCACATACCTGTGATCCTATTCCAGTAAGCTCAAATCCTTGAAAAAAACAAAACAAAACAAACAAACCCAAAATGTGCCTACATTTGTAACATGTTATCTTACCCTTAAGATTAAAGTATGAAAAACAGAAAGCATTCTCTTTTTCGCATGAAGATCACAGATAGGCACTAAAGGCCTAACCGGAGGAGGAGAATCTGGCCCTACTCTTACATAGACGATTGTTAAATACAATTCCAGTATGTTCCATTTAAAGGCCTAAAACAGGATAGGCAAGGATTTCTTAGGATGATACAATCTATTGGGCCAATTACGTAGTTGGAGTATAGTTAGACAAGACTTGGGGGTCACGACTGACCACAAGATGAACATGCGCCACCAAAGCAATACCACAGTTGGCAAAGCAAACAAAACTCTGGCTTGCATCTACCAATGCATCTCAAGCAAGACCCAGGGTGCCATCTTCCTGCTGTACTTGGACTTCGTGAGGCTACAGCTGGAGTACTGCATCCAATTCTGGGCTCCACAATTCAGGGAGGATGTGGAGAAGCTTGAAAGAGTCCAGAGGAGAGCCACGTGCATGATCAGAGGGCAGGAGAACAGACCTTACAAAGAAAGGCTGTGAGGTACGGGACTCTTCAGCCTGGAGAAGCATAGGCTCAGGGGTGTCTTGGTGGCAGCCTATAAGTACACAAGGAGTGTGCATCAGGACCTGGGGGAAAGCGTGTTCACCAGAGCACCCCAAGGGATGACCAGGTCCAACGGTGACAAACTCATGTAAAAGTTGGACATAAGGAAAAGCTTCTTTACTGTCCGAGCCCCCAAGGCCTGGAACAGATTCCCTGCAGAGGTGATGCAAGCAGCTACTCTGGACACATTTAAAAAACATTTGGACACTTATCTTGCTGGGCTCCTTTGACCCCAGCTGAGTTCCTGCCCCTGGGGCAGAGGGCTGCACTTGATGATCTTACAAGGATCCTTCCAGCCCTAATGTCTATGAAATCTATTAAATAAGCCTGTCTAACTACATTCCCAGCTACGTAGTTGGTCCAATAAAGATTTAACATCTTAAGAATTCCTTGCCTCTCACATACTTTCTGGACCATCACATCTACAACATGACTCTTACCATAAGATAAAAAAAGAATACACACTTAGGATGACGGTAGGACTGGAAGGGACTTCACAAGGCCTGCTATCCCATCCCCCTGCTCCAAGCAGGATAATTCCAAAGCCATCCCAAGTGCCTGTCTAATCTGCTCTTGAAAACTGCTGAGGGAGGCAGATTCCACAACTTCTCTAGGCAGTCTGTTCCAGTGTCTGACCACCCTCTGAAGTCAGAAAGTTCCTCCTAACCTCCAACCTAAATTTCATTTCCTTGAAGCCACTGTTCCCAGTCCTGCCCCATAGGGACACAAAAAAAAGCCCATTTCCATCCTCACTGTAATTGCTCTTCAGGTACTTGAAGACCATTATCAAATTCCGCTTCGCTCTTCTTAGCCAAATATAATAATGAATAAGTGTAGAATTATTCCATCTCACCCACTATCAATCTAATACTAACAGCAGCTCCAAAACTGACTAGCTCCCAACATTTAAGATTTCTATTAACAAACCTCTGACAGGTATTTCCCCTCACCATTTTTAATTCTCTTTTGTGAGAATTATCCTGGCACATGTCCGTGAGGGGCCAGCAGGGGAGTTTACGCTTAGGGGCAACCAACACAGGCTCATTACAGGTAGGTCCTGTCAGACCAACCTGGTGGCCTTCTACGACCAGGTCACCAAATCCTTAAATGCCGGGGTAGCAGCGGACATAGTCTTTCTGAACTTTGAAAAGGCCTTTGACACCGTCTCTCACCCCATTCTCATTAAAAAACTGGAGGACTGTGGTGTCGACACCTACACAGTCAAATGAGTCACCAACTGGCTGAAGGGCTGCACCCAGAGAGTGGTAGTGGATGGGTCATTTTTTACCTGGAGGGATATGGGCAATGTGGTTCCGCAGGGCTTGGTACTCAGGCCCGCACTGTTCAACATCTTCATCAGTGACTTGGACAACGGGGTAAAAAGCATCCTGTTCAAATCTGCTGATGACACTAAGATGCAAGGGGATGTGGGCATGCTAGAAGGGAGGAATAGGCTGCAATCGGACCTAGATGGGTTACAGGGGTGGGCGGATGAGAATAGGATGGGATTCAATACCAACAGGTGCAAGGTGCTGCACCTGGGGAGGAAGAACCAGCACCATACCTAGAGGCTGGGGAACTCCCTTCTCATCAGCGCAGAGGCAGAAAAGGACCTGAGTCATCACTGATGCCAAGATGAACATGGGCTGACAGTGTGGGGATGCAGTCAGGAGGGTCAACTGCACCTGGTCATGCATCCACAGATGCATCTCAAACAGGTCCAAGGAGGTGATACTCCCCCTCCATGCAGCACTAGTCAGGCTACAGCTAGAGTACTGCATCCAGTTCTGGGCGCCGCACTTCAAGAGGAATGTGGGCAACATGGAGAGGGTCCAGAGGAGGGCCACTCACATGATCGGGGGCAGCAGGGCAGGCCCCATGAGGAAAGGCTACAGGATCTGAACCTGTTCAGCCTCCACAAGAGAAGGCTGAGAGGGGATCTAGTGGCTGTTTTCAAACTAGTCGGGGGGGAAGACCAGCAGGCACTGGGGGGAGTCCCTGTTCCCCCGAGCACTACCAGGAGTGACTAGAAATAATGGTCACAAGCTGGCAGAGGGTAAATTCAGATTAGACATCAGGAGGTGCTACTTCACTGTCAGGGCGGCTAGGATCTGGAACCAACTTCCAAGCAAAGTGGTGCTGGCTTTTACCTTGTGGGTCTTTAAGACGAGGCTAGACAAACACATTGCTGGAGTTGTTTGACCCCAGGACTCTTTCCTGCCATGGCAGGGGGTTGGACTTGATGATCTGCTCAGGTCCCTTCCAACCCTACTAACTATGAAACGGCAGGTACTAAACAGAAAAATTACATGGCAAATAAAAGAAGGGCCAAAAGTGCTATACGCTTAGGAGGTTTAATGCACTTAATGCAATAATGTAAACAACAGGGGGAAAATTGGGGCTGGCATCATGGCCTTACGTTAGGTAAATGCACTGTACTCTATTCTGTTGCACTGACAAGCTGTTGGGTGGTGCTATCATCTTGGGTGATAAATTTAAGGATTCTTTTTGTCCCACTAAAATTTAAGTTTGTCTAGGTTATCATATGTGGTTGGAACCTACTCTCTTGACCCTTAGTGGAACTGCAGAAGTTCAAAAAGAGATGATAAAGTAGTGCATTTTAATTGGACTCCTTAACTGTGCTAGAAGTCCCATGCCCCGATCCTGCAATAAGCGTCAGCAGCCCTGAGCTGCAGAACTGGGGCCTAAGCAGAAAGGAAATGTCTTCTATGTATTTTAAGATTTCACATAACACTGTCATCCCTACAGTAACCTGGTAGTCCTCAGAAAAGCATGAGATACCTAACGCCAGTGTCTGCTGTTCTTTGGAGGTGCTAAGAGGCTCTCTTTGGAGCATTAATATAATTTAAAAAATAAGTCATTTGAATTATCATGGGCAGGAGAAGGGGAGACATGAGGCCTTCTGATAACTGCTGAGACTCTGAGTTAGCCTACTTTTCTCCAGTAGCTTAGTCGGCAGATCAATAGCCTCTGGCTCTCCGACGGCTCCTGGCCTGACAGCACGTGTCCTGATTTACCCTCTGCTGACTTTTAGGTAAGCTAATGTTATGGCAGAATCAGATATTATTTTTGTATTCCTCAGAGAAGGGAAAATTCTAAAGAAAAGATGAAAACAGAGAAGGTGCTTTTACTTTTCCAAATGCAGTATTACCACGTGCTGGCATGAGAGGCAACACCCCCGACTCACCAGTTTTCTCTGTCACATCCGAGGCTGGTGTATCCGGCCTGCTGCTGTCATCCGTCACCTCGTTATCCTCCTCCCCACCACCACCGTTACTTGCTGCAGCATCAGAAGCAGCTGGGGGACGAGCTGCAGGTAGGGGAGAGGGCAAGTTTGCCTGCTCCCCTACTTGGCTCCTCTTCTCAAAGCGAAAGCGGTCCAGATTAAACTGACTCATGATGGTCGCCTGCTTCCCTTCCCACCACCCGTGGGGGAAAGGGTGCGGTATCTGTGGGCCAGAAAGAGAAGACAAGCAGGCCCGACCTTGTTAGTGCACTCTGGAGACAGACCGAGCCAGCGGCTGCCCGCATGCTGTAAGGAAGGAAGGGAAGAGGAAGGGAAGGAGGGCGGGAAGGGCAGGGCAGCACAGAGCGGGGGCAGGGCCTGGTCAGGCCGGCCGGGCCCCAGGCGGGGGGCGGCCGCGGGGACGCGCAGCCCCCGCACACACCTGCTGGGCACGGGCAGCGGCACGTGGCTCGGCGGCGGCTGCAGCAGGCGGGCGGGAGGCGGCGACGGCTAATCCCGCAGCGGCTCCGCCGGCCCGGGACGCCCCGCAGCAGCACCAAAGCCGGGGCTGCCCTCCCCGAAACAAGCGCGGCGGCGGCAGCGGCGGAGGCGACTGGCGCCCAGCGATAACGTCACAGCAGCGCCAGACCGGAACCGGCTGCGCGCGCGTCTCGGCCCTCTCTGGCGTCACGGGGGGTGGGGCTTGCGTGCCGCGTGACGTCGCTCGGACCCGCGTGTGCTCGGGGACGAGGCGCTGCGTCTGTGGGCGGGGCATGGTTGAGAACATGAAGCACTAAGGAGGGGCGGTGCGGCGGCTCCTCGGCGCACCTCGGTTTCCATGCGGGACTGCGGAGAGGGAGGCTTGGAAGCCCAGGCTGTGTTGTAGATGCGGTCTCTTTTCTTAGACTAGCAATACGGTGGGAAAACACTTCTTCGGGCACAGGGCGAGTCTGTTGGCTCTGGACAGAAGTTCAGTTAAATCTGATAGTATGTCCATCCAGGTTTGTCTTAAACCGGTCATGGCCATTTTGAAAGCGGTTTTTGTGCACAGGGGTGTCGGTTGTAGCCGTGTTGGGCCAAGGACATAGGCAGACGAGGTTCACTGAACTGGTGTTGTTACAGATTTAAACGGGTTTCTCATTGCTTATACTGGTTTTTGTGTCTCTGTGCGCTCTCCTGGGAGGAATATGCAAGAACCAAGCAAGCACCTTCAGAGCCCATCACAGTGAAACTCCCTGATCTAAAATGGGCAGGAATGAAATACAGAAATGCACGTGTCAAGGCCTCCTCTGGCCAGGGCGGTGTTTCCTCC
This sequence comes from Crocodylus siamensis, assembly GCF_052110815.1. Classification (NCBI taxonomy): domain Eukaryota; kingdom Metazoa; phylum Chordata; order Crocodylia; family Crocodylidae; genus Crocodylus; species Crocodylus siamensis. Next base: position 150,845,098 of record NC_143396.1, on the reverse strand, counting down.
TGCTGTGGACTCTAAGCACTGACCCGTCATCTGTAGTTGGGAAACTCCAACTTGGCCCTCTTTGAACAATGAGGCAGACCCCCAGGACAGCCAGGAACCTAGTCTGAACCTTACCTGGTGTGTGGAAAGCAGCTTCAAATCCCCATCTAAAGACCCTCTTTTCACTTGCTTATAGTTCTTTCATTTTTTTTATCAGCGTAGGATGAAACTTCCCATGCTCGGCCTATACTTCAGTCTGGGGGGCGGGGTTTCTTGATTTTACACACGTATACACGCACCACATTTCTGGGAACAAGGCTAGGGAGAATGAGGTTGTTTACCAGTGTTAAAAGTGTAACAACATTTTCTTTGGAAAGCTCTGACAACTTCATTCTTAACAAAAAGGATGTGGGATTTGGTTGAGGGATGGGGAATCCTCAGGTTGTGTCTTGCTGTCCCTGTGACACTCCATCAAAATGGGGAGTTACATGACCTTTGAAAACATTGCCATTCACACATTTGCAAGAAACATTTGCTAGCGTTTGACAGCTAAAATCTCCAAAGATTCTGTCTTCGCTGACCATGCCTAAGCCTCTCACAGCACCTAATACTGACAGTACAGACTACATAAGTACCTCCCCAGTGTGTTAAAAGAGCATTGTATCAGGATTTCAAAATCAAGTACTGTACTCAAAGATGGAGAATGCCAGAATTCAGGTTGTCTGTATTGGGTTGTGTTCAGCTTAGGCCTACAGGTCTAGGTTTTCATTAGCACAGTATTTATTGCTGCTCCTCTGCTGCCCAATTTCTGGACCTGTGGGGAACCGTGCAGGCCAGACAGCATACTAGATTGGGCACACGAGGCCAAGGCGGTGTTGGACTTGATTCAGTACATAGAACTGTGCTGAGGTGGAGCAGGGTCCTATCCAGACATCAGCCCCCAACAGCACCTGGTGCTTGAGGGCTGAAAGATTGAACACTACTTCGCTAGCAAGGTAAGTAGGAGAATACCTACTCTGAAAAATTTTGTACTGTGACCTCCGTGGCTTAGGCTTTAGCTAGGACTCTGAACAGCTTTGTACCCTTGACATGGTATTAGCACTTATGCAGCTTTTTTATTGATTCGTAGATTTCATAGACATTAGGGCAGGAAGGGACCTTGCTAGATCATGGGGTCCAGCCCCCTGCCCAAGGGGCAGGAAGTCAGCTGGGGTTAAATGATTCCAGCAAGATAGGCATCCAAGTGTTTCTTAAAAGTGTCCAGAGTAGGTGCTTACATTACTTCTGGAGGGAGTCAATTCGAGGCTCTGGGGACATGGACAGTATAGAAGCTTTTTCCCGCCTTAGTCGGGAGGGGGGGGAGGGCACATGCCCCCCTGCGACCAGTCCTGCTGCCTGGTGGGGGGTTCCCCTGCGGCCAATCTTGCTGCCCAGGGGGCCCCTGTAAGTGATCCCACAACAGCTGATTGCTGTAGTCGCTTCTGGGAGTGGTTTCGGCTGTTCCCGCCAGCCCCCTGTGCCCATCACCTAAGTGGTGAGTGCAGCCAGTCGGGGGTGCACCAGCACTCTCAGGGGGTGCACCCCCTACGCATCACAACTCTTTTTCCCAGAGTTTCTAACCATTAGACTTCGGGGTGCCCTGGTGAACAGATGTTCTCCCAGTCCCTGATGCATCACCCTTATATACTTACTAGCCAATTGCCCATCAAGAATGATTGGGGTGAAGGGGAGAGCAGGCGGGAACGGAGCCCTGTGCCCTTCCCCGTTTGGGTCTGCTCCCCACTTCCGTTCTGCTGCTTGGGGTCCAGGTCCGCTGCCCCCTCCCCAACACAGCGGGTTTGTCAGCCAATCAGAGCACAAATAAAGTGTTATGGACAGGCAGGCAGACAGATTAAGGTTTTTTATAATATTAGAATAGACAGCCACCACATCCCCCTAAGCCTTCACTTCTCCAGGCTGAAGAGTCCCATGCCTCTCCTCATAAATCCTGTTCTCTTGTCCTCTAATTATGTGCGTGGCTGTCCTCTGGACTCTCACAAGCTTCTCCACATCCTTTCTAAAGTACAGAGCCCAGAACTGGACACAGTATTCCAGTTGCAGCCTCACCAGGGCCAAGTAAAGCAGGAGGATGGCTTCCTGGGTCTTGCTTGAGATGCATCAGTAGGGTTTTGTTTGCTTTGCCAGCTGCAGCATCGCATTGGCGGCTCATATTCATCCTGTGGTCAATCATGGCCCCCAGGTCTCTTTCAGTTGTGGTCCTAATAAGTATAGCATTGCCAAGCCTGTAGGTATGATGTGGATTCCCACCACCCCGAGGTGGAGCACCTGGCATTTCTCTGTGTGGAATGTCATCAGGTTTTGATCCGCCCACCTTGCAAGCTTATCCAGGTCAGGCTGAATCTCCAGCCTATCCTCTAGTGTGACCACACTTTCCCATAATTTGGTGTCATCAGTGAATTTAGCCAATCCACTTCTGATACCTAAATCCAGATTGTTTATAAATATATTAAAGAGTATGGGTCCAAGTACAGAGCCCTGAGAGACGCCACTGGTTACCATACGCCATGTTGACACAGTTCCATCAACTCTCACTCTCTGGGTCCGAGCACGGAGCCAGTTCCCCAGCCTTGTAAGGTGGTTGAGGCCGCAGTTCCCTAGCTTTACCATGAGGACTTCATGGGAGATCAAATCAAAGGCTTTTTTAAAGTCCAAAAAAAATTATATCAACTTCTTCTCCCTTGTCCAGGTGATGCATCACCTGGTCATAGAAGGAAATGGGGTTGGTCAAGCAAGACCTACCCACAATGAAGCCATGTTGGCTATTTCTCAGAAGGTTGCATTCTGTTAGCTTGTTAATGGTTTCTTTGATGATTTTTTCCAGTATCTTTCCAGGGATTGAGGTCAAAACAATTGGCCTGTAGTTCCCTGGATCTTCCTTCCTCCCTTTCATGAAGATGGGCACTACATTGGCCCTCCTCCAATCTTCAGGAACCTCTCCTGAGCACCACATGTTCTCAAATATTTTTGCATGACAGCTGATGAAAATTTAGGAGCTTACAGAGTTAAATGCAATTAAGTGGTAGTTTTGAGAATGTCAGCACTGACTAACTGCCCCAGGTACCTAAAAAGACAGATAATTGCTCCTGTAGCCTAGAAAATCCAGGTAATTTAAACACAGCTACTCCTTTAATTTGGAATCCAGCTGCAGAAAACACACATTCTCAGTACTGATAACCCCATCGTGCCAAAAATCATGAGACAAACTTAAAAAAAAAAATCAAGAGATTGGCATATAAATCATGAGACGCTATATGTGAAGTGTGTGTGGGGGTGTTATTTGTGGAGGTGTGGGAGGCTGTGGGTGTGTGTGGTGGTGGGGGGAGGTTTGGAGCCCAGAAAGGGAGCGTCCCTGCACACCCTGGCAGGATGTGGGGTACTGTGGGTCAGGAGTGAGAAGCATCAGCGGGGCTGGGAGGGGCTGTGGCTTGGGACTGAGGAACGGACACACAGGCAGCACCCAGCTGGTAGGTGAAGGGGAAGGGGCAGTAGGTGGAGGAGATGGGGCAGTGGGGGGGGGCAAGATTGAGACCCCCCCATAGTGAGGGAGGGAGTGGGGCAGGAGAAGGGGCTTGGATGAATGGGACCCTGGGGCTGGGGCAGGTCATCCAGAGGTGCAGGTGAGCGCCCTGCTTCCTTTGCCCCGGGAGCTCAGCAGCAAGATGCCAGTGTGCTTTATGCTGCCAGGTGAGCTGGGGATGTGTCACACAGCAAGTACTCCCTGCGTTTCTTGCCCACCCGGTGGGGAGCAATGGTGTTGCACAGCTTCCAGGGTAAGGCAGCAGGGTACAGAGCCCCAGTCCACAGCATGGGCAACCTGCCTCCACCCTGCATACAAATCCAAGGGCCATGTGCCCCTCATGACTCCCCCAGGGGTGTGTGCTACAGTGTGGAGCTGTGCCCCCCTCCCACTTCGGATGAGCTGCCTGCTGCATGATGGGACCCAGCCCCTGGGCCCCATTCACCCCAGCCTCTGCCCCACTCCCTCCCTCACCATGAGGGCCTCAGTCTGCCCTCCCACCATTCAAGCCTCCATTCTTTTGCAAACTGCAGATGCAAACCTATAGTCAGAAGTTCAATTTCTAGGATTCACAGAGACTTAAACCCCAAGTCTCTGCACCAAACAGTTTACAGTCTAACTGGACAAAGAGCAACAGGGCAGATGGTATATAAACAAAACCTCAGCAGTAAGTAACTTGTTAGGTTAATTATCCCCTTCATTGTTGCCTGGTGCCAGTGTGTCTGGAGACTGACTGGTTACTGAGTATTGTGCCTATGGGATACAGAGCAATCTGAGGAAATGCTGCAGCAGTCAAATATTACCAAAAATGTCTCATATGCACAAAGTTTTATCTGTCTTTCCTTCTGTTTTCTAATCAAAGACAAATAACAAACAAACAAAATCGCAATAAACAAAAGAAAATATATGGATGGGACAGCGACCTTGGTACAAACAAGTTTCTGCCTACTTCATGAGTCCAAACTGTCTGTTTCTGTACTTCTGAAGTGGCCCCTTGACAGGAGTTCTTTTCATCATAAAACTATTTGCTTTATCTCTGTGCCTTTTACAACACACTGTTAGTGCTAAACAAATAATTATATTAGTCAATCAGGAGACAACTGCCACACCCCAACTGTCTTTCCAAAACTGCTGCAGAACCTTCTAGTGCCAGCATTTGCACCCCATCCCCTATTTGAATAGGAGTACAAGGGGAAGTTTTTTCTTAAGTGTCAGATCTTCAGAATGCCTGTGGTTGCTACACAAGCCCACTCAGTAGCAAATCCGTTCTCCTTGTGCACCTGCTAACCCTGCAGCCATTTTTTCTGCTATTCCACCCCTAGCTTAGCTATGGAAATGCCCTGATGTTGGAAGCGAGACTTGCCATAGTATTATAAAAGTACAAGTAATACCATATCGCTTCCAAGTGCTCATCAGCACCTCTTAACCTACACAAAACGAAGAAGGCTTAAATAAAGATATACTGCCTCCAAAAACAAGATAAAGATGAGACAAAACAAGCCAACCTCTGATACATACTGAAAATAAATAAAGTAAAAAGGACATTTTTTACCCTAAGTGGGGAATACCAAAAAAGTAGGATGAAAAGAGCATATGTTAGGGTAAAAGAGATAGTTCAGGCCTGGTGAAAAAGATATTTGGAAACTTGTAGAGAATATCACAAAATAATATTTTTAGATTATCTGATTAGGGGTTACCATATTTCTAAGTCCAAACAGAGGACACCTGTGGGGACTGGGGGAGGTGGGCAGTGCAAATATGATGCGGGAGGTGGAGCCAGTGACATGCCGGTGCCCTGCTCCTGCCCATTCTGTTGCACCTCTCTGATAAGACATCTCTCCCCCTCCCCCCAGCCCTGTTGCTGCCCCTCACTCCAGACCCACTGATCCCAGCCCTGCCAGTGTCCCTCACTCCCAAACAGCAGTACCTTATTCCCCACCCCTTGCTGGTGCCCCTCACTTCTGACTCGCAGCCCCCTGGCACTGCCAGTGCCCTGCACACCCAGCCCACAGTCACCCATCCAGTCCCCCATGCCCTTCACTCCTGAGCCCACTTCCAGCCCTGGTGGTACCCTTCACTTCTGAACCGCAGCTTCCTGCCCCCCAGTCCTGCTAGTGCCCCTCACTCCTAACCTGCAGCCTGCCCCCAGACCTACTGGTGTCTCTCACTCCTGACCCACAGACCCCTGCCCAAGCAGGTCCCACATTGCACACATGAAAGCACACTCGCTCTCTCTGTCTGTTTACTTGGCTTGCTGGAACCTGCATGGGGAGCAGGTGACCCCCAATAGCCAATCACCTTGCCCACTGCTCCCAGCGAGCCCAGAAGAGCAGAAAACCTGGACATTTGCTCTTATTTTAAAATCCCGCTGGGATGCAAAACGGATCCAAAAAAGAGGACATGTCTGGGAAGACCGGGAGGTATGGTAACCCTACTGAAGACAGCTGAGTTGGGCTAGAGAAAGCAAACGGGTTTGCTGGAAACTTTGATGAAGCAAAGAAAAATGATTGGAACTGGACTGAGGAATAGGAAAGAGGAAAGTCAAGTAGAGAAATGATAAGATGCGGCACGGAAATATGGGCAACTGGGGAAAAGTAAGTAGTTAGGGAAAAGAAGAAAAATCAGATAAGGAAGTTAAAACTGGAGCATGGAGTTAGAACCAAAACTATGGATGGATTATTTATGTTATCAGTGGATATCCTGCTGATCCTTTCTGTAGCACTCAACACTGCCAACTGCATGGTACTGTTGTCTCACCCCCAAAAAAGGCAGTCTAGGGTGAAATTTTAAACTGGTCTGAGTCATTCCTGAAGGAAAGAGTAGTTCTGGGCAAGTGTACAGCCAAGCCAACACTAGGCCCTTCACAAGGATCAAGTCACTCTCAGGTCCTTTTCAATATCAATATGCAGCTAATGGTTGAACTGGTCAGATAGTGCGGTCTCAGGTGCTGAACTCAAGCAAGACAAGAAATTAAGTCAGTGAGCAGAAAAAAGTATTTTAAAGAATTGGCACTGGTAGTACAGTCTGCTTTGGTTGAGGACACTGATGAAGATGGTTGGATGAGACCCTGTTGAAGCTGGTGGCCATGATAGTTAGTTACCCTTCATTCAGATTAATACCAGAAGCAGTTACTGTTTCTTTTTTGTGAAATACTGTCAAAGTGGTAAGAACAACTGCCAAGAACACAAGCTGATTTGCATGAATGATGGGGCTTTACTGGGGACTGAATATGAATGCATGGCAGTGTTTTGTTTTAGTGGCACTGTGTGTATCTGTGAAGAGAAGAAGCCAGAAACAGAAAAGGCAGCACACAGCAAGAAGAGCACCAGTGATGTGGCTGGGTGAGAATATTAAGAAAGGGACATTACGGCTAGGGACAGACATTACATATAAACCAGTTTAAGTGATCAGAAACTGGTTTAAATCTGTAACAGATGTTCGGTGCCTATAAACCAGCTTGAAAATGGCTGAAACTGGTTTGAGATAAAGCTGGTTGAATATAGCATCAAACTTAACTGATTTGGCTCAAACTGATTTATGCTACGCCTGTGCCAGACCCCTTGCTGGTTTAAATTAAATCAGACTCCCCCAGCATCCTGGCACTCTCTCTGGGCTAAGCCAGGCTCTCTACTCCACAGCAGGGCTGGCCCCCCCGGCATCCTGCCTTTGGCAGAGACTGTAGTCATGTGCCTGGCTTCTGCTGTCTGCCTCCACTCCCCACTCTCTGCTAAGCAGGCATTCCCCCATCCCTCGCAGACACCTCTCAGCATTAGCTAGCAGAGCACATGCTGGCTACCTCTGAGCTGTGGCACACCAGAGAAAGGTAGAATCAACAGGTAGCTGTTAATGTTGTTTTCTTAATGGAGTTATAAACACTGAATTAGAAGTGATAAACATTCCCTGCTGGGCTGCTCAAGGTGGAGGGAAACCCTCCCTGATCATAGTGGCCTGGTGGGACCTGGCCACTGTCAACCTCATATGAACGGCACATGCCCCTGGCAGCTGGCAGGGCGGAGCACAGTGGCAGCAGGAGCATGGCGGCAGTAAGCAGGGGAGCTCCTGCAGCCACCACCAGCACTGTCAGTGATGGTAGGGGGAGGCAGGTGGCAAGCACCAACCTTGGGTCGGCAACCACCCACAGCTGGCAGTGTCAGCAGCAGCCAGCAGGAATCGCAGACCACTCGCTAATGCTGCCGCGGGTGGCAAGTGGCAACTGCCTGCAGGTGCTGCCAACAATGTTGCCGGCACCTTTTTGCAGGGAGTGGACTGCTGTGTTCAGGGGGTGCACATGCACCTGCGTGCACCCCCTATGCGTCACCCCTGCCACCTCAGCTCAGCTCTGTGGAAGGGAAGGGAGGGCTACTCTGGCACCCCCTGGCTTCTAGCCTGAGCCACTGTAGACATGTGCCTGCATTTCTGGAATGAAAAGGGAATGTCTATCCACCTCCAGATCAGTTCAAGCTTTGCAGGTTAGACTTACCTGCAAAGACTGAAACAATTTAGGCTGAGGCTTTTTGAATGTCTTCCTACCTTACTGGGCACTGTACTGCCTGAAACGAGATTTGAATGTATGAGTATAGAAACAATTTCTTGTTTGGTTCATCCTGGGTTGAAGGAAACAAGATTTTGAAAATAATCAAGACTGCATTAAGGAAATACCATACTCATCAATTTTTCACCCTAACAGGAGACCCCTTCTGCCAAGGCCCTGAATGTTGTCTGAATGCTCTGACCAACATGTTATACGTATTACACAATTAACTGGTTAATTGCACAATTAATTTAGACCAGCCACACATGCAAAGTACCTATCACACCACAAAAAGGTCCAACCAGTTATCAAGTTAGAGCTGGAAAATGTATAATAACTTTATAGCTGGTTTCTACCCAGCTTTAATTTGCCTGTCTATACTCCTGCAGCTGGGAGCTTCCTCAGCTGACAGGGCTCCCATCTGCAGGGGTGCATTATATGCTGCCACAGCTGGGAGTCCTCCAGCTGACAGGAATCTCAGCTCTGGCAGTGCCCCATGGCTGCTGGGGCAGAGAGTCTCCTCAGCTGCAGGACTCTGTGCCCTGGTAGCGGTGGGGTGTGGGGTGGGGCAGCTCGCTCCGGAGCTGGGACTTGTTGCCTGCATGCTCCAGACTGAGGCATGCATGCAGGGGGTCGCGGCTCTGACAGGCTGTCACTGTGGCAAGCAGCCGGGGCAGAGCCATGATCCCCTGCTTGCATGCCCCTGCCCGGAGCATGCAAGCGACAGGTCACGGCTGGCTCCAGAGCAAGCTGCCCTATCCCATGTTCCCGGCAGCTCCGGAGCAGCCCCCTGCAGTGCTCTGCTGGTGCAGAGACCGGCACACACCATAGGCAGGGGCAGCTGGGAAATGCAGTCCCCGGCCCACCAGATCTGGCCCACAGGCCCCACATTCCCCATCCGTGTGCTAGGGTAGGGGCACGTGTACATTGTACATGTTCCCCTTTTGAAATGGTTCCAAAAAGGCTGCAGATGTTACCTTCTAATTCAGGGGTGAGCAAAATATGGCCTGTGAGCCGGATGTGGCCCGTGAGGCTATTCTATCTAGGCTGCGGGGCCCCTAAAAAAAATTTGAAAATTTAAATTTATCTGTTCTTGGTTCCTGACAAAGATGACAGGAGCCAGGGACAGCAGGACCCAGGGGAAGCCCAGCAGGCTCCAAAAACAGCTGGGCCCACCCGGCCCCGCCCCCTGTAGTCAAAAGCCCCAGGAGGGGCTTCTGGTCTGGGACCACATGGCTGCACTGGTGCCGGAATCTCAGGTAAGGGGGTGGGGAGGGCAGGGGACAAGCTGGTGTGGAGTGTGGGGAAAAGCAGTCTGCCCCATGGCTGGCGCTCCCTGCTGTAGCCACTTGAAGCCCATGCAGAGCTGTCCTGAGCAGGCACAGGCAGGTGCATGTGGGCTGCAAGTGGCTGCAGCATGGGGTGCCAGTCATGAGGCAGGGGAGGGGCCACTTCCCCCCCCCCCCATGCTCAGTACCAGCTTGTAACTCAGCCCTGCACTGGCTCCAGGTTTGCCTGTCAGGGCTTTGCCACAGCGGCAGCAGCTGTGGCCCCCCCGCTTACTGCTCTGGGCAGCGTTTGCTGCTGCTGCTTGCCCAAAGCTTGCGCCACGGTAGGCTATGGAGAGGCTGCCACTGCCATCTCTGGGATGCCCATCACTTGAGCTCTGGGCAGGCAGCAGCAGCAAACATTGCTGCGGCGAGCGGGGGGGCTGCAGCTGCTGTGGTGCAGCCCCAACAGGCAAGCCCAGAGCCAGTGCAGGGCCCAAGCTGGCAGTGGGGGCTGGCTACAAGCTGGTGCTGAGTGTGTGGGAAAAGCGGCCCCTTGCCCACCCCATGGCCAGCGCCCTGTGCTGCAGCTGCTCGCAGCCCACCTGGGGCTGCCTGTGCCTGCTCAGGACAACCCTGCATGGGCTGTGAGCAGCTGCAGCAGGGAGCGCCAGCCACAGGGTGGGCAAGGGGCCACTTTTCCCACACACTGTGCACCAGCTGCTTTCCTGCTGCAGAGCAGGGGGGTGGGGCTGTGCACTTCCCCCCACCTGTACCATGGGGCTGGGGGGACACTGGGCCAGGGCCAGCACTGGTAGGGCCCAAAGCAGGGCAGCAGGAATACAGGGTCCCAGCCACAGGGGCTCTGTGGAGCCGGGCCAGCTTCCCCCACTCCCTGCTGGTGCAGCCCAGCCCAACTCCACAGACCCCTGCCAGCCTGTGCCGTGCTCTGGGCCCCACTGGTGCTGGCCCTGGGACATTGGTCCCAAGATGGTGACCAGGGGGCGGGGCACCTGTCAAGGGGCGGGTCTACCCATGTGGCCCTCGACAGCTTGCCAAAACTGGGTATGTGGCCTTCCCCCCAAAATAATTGCCCACCCCTGTTCTAATTAGTACATATGGGTGGGTTGGGAATGATACTGCAGCATCATGGCACCAACTATTCACCCAGTGTTAAAGTGGTTTGTTTTACTGAGCTTGTATCTAACAATTAGAGCTTTTCTACATGCCACAGGGGTTTACTGCGGTTTAATTCTCCCTAAATTGAAGCAGTAGGTCTTTAAAAACATTGCTTCAATTTAGGGTGAAGTAAACCCACCTGGTGTGTACACAAGGGTCGGGCCCCAACCCCTACCTGCCTCTCTGGTGGCAGGGTGAGGAGTGCAAGCTGCTGACAGGCCAAGACTCTGAGCTGTGGGGGCTGGTGCTTCCCTCCAAAGCAGCAGCAGTGGCGCCCCCCAGGCAGCACCTGCCCCACAAGCACCCAGCCCAACCAGTCCCGGAGGGCACCACAGTTGCAGAGAGAAGCACCGGGCTCCCACACAGCTCAGGCAGGCTGCAGGGAGGAAAAAAAAAAGATCAGGCTTAACACTTTTTTTCTCTCCCTTCAGTGAAGCCTGCCTGCACAGGCTGCCACCTGGCTGCCTCCAGGGGCTGCCTGCACAGCCCCTGAGATGCAAGGGGCCCAATGCTTCCCTCAGCAGCAAATTAAACCACTTTAGAGATGTTTTATTTTGCTGCATCTCAAAGTCATTTAACATACATTATGCCACTGACACATGCAAACAGCCTGCATTCCAGAGGCTTGAGGGGGCATGTGCAGCCCTGAGCTTGGGAACTCCCAGGTCACAGGACTCCCAGCTGCAGGGGTGCATGGTGCAACCCTTGGGTTGAGAGAGTGCAGCAGTTGCAGTTTTCCAGCCATCAGGGTACATCGGGCTCCCCCATGGCTGGGACCCTCATCAGCTGAGGGGACTCTGTAACAGGGAGCCAGAAGGCTCCTGTTACTTTGAGAGGATACAGCAGGCCAGGCTGTCTTTGTGCGGTTGTAGTAGCAGGGGCACAGGCTGGCCTTAATTAAAAGGGGGAAACTCCTGTGTATAGCTGGGGAGCCATATGATGGAAAGGGGGTGGGGCCTTGAGGCATATAAACCCAGGGCCTGAGCTAGAGTGGGCAGTTTGGCCCTGCAGGCAGGAGGGGGAAGAGCTCCCAAGTAGGATGGCTGCAGAAAGGGACTGACTGGCACCCAGACTGTCCTTGAGAGATGCAGATGTAGAGCTGAGGATGACTTATAGCCTGTGAGGAAGTTACTGACGTAGCATAGGGAAAGTTTTTGTTGCACAGTTAGTGGGCTGGCACAACTAGTGGGCTTCTACAACAGAAAATAGCTCCAGCAAGGCATGGCAGCCAAGCGAAAAAGCGAGGGTATCTCAGAGAGCTAAATGGAGCAGGAGCCACATAGCCACCAGGGGGTGTCACAGCCACCCCTGGGGCACTCTCATGTCAGGCTCCCAGCCATGGGAGTTTGCTTCTTGATGGTGCTGTTGGGGACAAATTAGTAAACCACTTGATAATTAGTGATACCACCCCAGATGATGGGTGGGTAGAGAGTGAGGAAGGACCCAGACACTGTCATCTGTCATACAGCACCTGGACCCTGACTAATCGTGAGGCAAGACACACAAATTAAGTTTATGCATGCTAGGTTTATTAATAACAATAACTAACCATAACACTATCAGCTATCTTATTAGCCTATACTATAATGCTATACTATACCTCTATACTATAACTCTATACTACATTATATACACAGTACAATACACAATGACAGGGGTACACAAACTAACACAGAAAGGGAAAGAAGGGTAATATTCACCTGTGAAGTCGTACACTGGGTAAGACAACAAGTCAGTGGTGACTGACACTGGGCTCCGCTCAGCAGTTTGTCTGTCTTTCCCAATCCTACAAGCACACCAGTGGTGAGAGATCTCAAATATCTGCTTCCCAGGCACTCAACCTTTCTCTCTCTGCACTCCCTCTTACCCTCACCACCTCACAGGCCCATGGACCTACAAGGATTCACCACATCAGGGATGAGACGTATGGGGTGTACAGTGGTGCACATTCATCCTCTGAGAGCGCCAGTGTACCGTGTACAGGCTGCACTCCCTGTTTAGCCAGTGGGCAGGAGAGCAAGCGGAAGCATCAGTACCCACCCTGTGAGCGCCGGCTGGGGAGCGGGGCTGCTAGCAATAGTGGGATCGGCCGCCAGGGGTCGCCACTCCTCTCCCCACCCCCTGAACTCAAGAGGCACCAGACACCCATGCACCATACATGCACACATACTCCTTCGCACCTCTCCTCTCCTGCGTCTCACACAGACTCCCAGTCACACACAGAATTCAGTTGCACGTGGCACTTATCACAGTATGCACCGCACCTCAAGATTAGATTAGCAGGAGGCAGTGTGAATATTTTACTGGCCTCAGGGTCACTTAAAGGACAACTAAATTCTGGTCTTACAGTGCAGGGAGACCTTGGGACTGGGCTATCCCTGCACTAACAGTAAGGCGCAGTGGGGTCTGATTCACAATCACCCGTCCTAATATGCACATTTGGCATGGCAAGAGGCACGATTATGTGGATCATGCATTAGATCCCATTGCACCTTTATGTGCACATGTAGAGGGGCCTTTAGCTATCAATTCAATTTTGGTGCATCCACTGGAAGATGTCTGGTACAACTGAGACATTGAGGTGTCCGGTACATAATCACTAGTTTAAATTTAAAATGGATTTAGAGGGCAGGTAATAAAGGGGAGGGGATTAAGCATATTGAAAGAGATCAGAAGAAAATCTAAACATGAGCAATGTTCAGATTAAATCTTTTCCTGCTCCCATGGAAATCAGTTGGACTTCAGTTGAAGCAGGGATAATTTTAATAAGTTCATAATAGAGATATTTTTCTATGACTAAACAAATGTTAATCTTCTGTAGTATTGAGTAACATACAAAAAATACTAAAACTCTACAGCCTCTTGATAGGAGTCTATATGGACTTTTTTACTCTGCTCACTTTTCTTTGCCATTGTTTGTTGGAGTTGTTATTTATTATAATCAAAAGTGTGCTGCTCAGTATGTTTTTAGTATGTGGTAGAGAGTATATTAACAAAAGTGTTGTTTATCATTAAACGACAGAAGCCCACATGTGCCTATAGTCAATGCTAAAAAGTCTATTTTCTTTCAATTACCATTCTTTTGTCTTTACATCATGTCTTTTCTATGGTTTGGTGCTTTGCACATGTACAACATTCTACAGAATTATACAGTAAGAGCGAGAGAAAAAAATTTAGTTAGTACCAGTTTGAAAATATTTGCTGCGGTTAGCATTGTGATGTAAAACCCACAGGGTCTTTATCACAGACTCTCAGAGCACATCTGTTGGGGCATGCCCCCAAATATTGTACAGCATTAGTCGGAGGTGTTTCTGGTTTGTTATAAATTGTAAGCAGCAAGACAAGCTGTCAGCTGCAGATAGGTTTGTACTTGATCATAAATCAAAAAAGAAATATTATAAAATGTTTAAACAACCTCACACATCTGCAGTTGGATTAGTGATGAGAGTCATCTGTAGTACATGATGTTGCTGTAGCAACCTCACCATACCTTAATACAGGAGTATCCAAAACATTTTGATGTGTAAACTGTACTGTGATTACAAAGTAAGGCTTCAGGTTGGAACTGTCCCAGACCTGACTTTTCTTTCTTACCCAAAGGAAATCTCTACTGTCTGTTTAACTGGCAGTGTATTCTATTCAGGAGACAATAAAAAAGGAAAAGAAAAGTTAAAAAAGAATACCCCTTGGCAAGAACGAGAGACTAGAACTGGTTTTGGAAGACAAGATGGTTTTATTTTAAATTTCCTCTTTTTGTCTAAAAATAACCTCGGAGTGAAGTTATTTTCATAATACCAACTGTATTTGTTATCTGAGGATTTTTTTCTTGAATATACAATTCATGTTTGGTTCTCCTTTGGCCAGTTATAGCCCATTAACAACTGCCATATCATGCACAGAGACTTGAAATTACAGAACCTGTACTCACAGTTTTTCTAATATCTTACTTGCAAAACGTATTAAGAATCATGTATAGTATTTATATAATGCCCAGTGTGCATATACATGTGGGAACTGGGCATGCAAATAGGGACTGCATATGGAAATCTGATGCTAGACTCTTAATTCACTTTTCTGTGAACTGAAAACCATAATTACTACTGCAGAAAACTAAGGCAAACTCATCCGATGGACTAAAATCCCACCCATTTCCATGAAGTATTTTTCTATCGTGAATGTAAATCAGATTATTTTACAAACATGTTGACATTCATGTATGGTTTAATTAAAACAAAAATCACAAAAATTTTCCTGAAAAGAAGTGCAAAAATTGCGTCTGATCATACCATGCCTTAAAGTTAATTATACAATACATAGCAACTATCCTGAAGTCATTGTTTAAAAAATGGATTCAGTCCAGTGAAAAAATAAATTCAGTCTTTATTGCTTTCAGTAAGTTAGTACCTACAAAAATAGCATTTTATCTACCTACTGAACCACACCCTGTGATAATACATCTCTGATGCTCTATAGAATGAATATATACTAGTCTGAACTAGCCTAGTAAATTGACTGATGAAAAATTATCTTCATGCAATATATCTTCTGTTTGTGATACCTGCCAGAAAACTATCTACTGCTCTATCTTCAAGGCTGTTCCTTAACAATACATGTTGAATAGTAAGTATATCTGAGGCTAAAATATCAATCTGATTAGAAGAGTTCGGAACATAGGATTGGAAAGGAACTTCTGCACCAGCCTTCTGTTACTCTTTAGAGGTTCCAAATAATCCTTTCATAAATGTATCAAGCTCTACCTTAAAAGCACAAGAAAGTTTTAGGGATTACCTGATTGTCAGACCTACCCTGGGAATGTAACAATAATATGGTGAACTATTCCCACTGGAAGGTGGCTTCAGAACTTGATTGCTCTAATATTTAGGAATTTTATAATTTCCAGCCTTAAATTTATTCACAGTCAGTGTATCCAGTTTGCTCTTGTGCCAACACTGTTATTCAGCTCAGATTGTTCTTTTCTCTTCCTGGTGATACTGCCTTGATTAATTTATTAACAACAGTCATATTCCCTCACAGCCTTTGCTTTGCCATGCGAAGTGAGCCAAGCTATTTTACTTTCCTTTTAAAAGATAGTTTCTCCAATCCCCTGATCATCCTTTATCTGTCTTTGTACCAGTTTGATTTACTGGTAAACTTTTCTGAATTTGGATGACCAGAATTGTACAGTGTATTCCAGATGAGCTTTCACTGACATCATATATAGTGGCACTAGTACCGCTCTATCTCTACTGGAAATACTCCCCTGCTTCACCCTGGAATCACATTTGTGTTTTTCATGGCTGCACCACTTTAGCAGCTAATAGTCAGCCTGAGATTGGCTACTGCTACATCCAGCACCTTCTCTACCTCAGTCATATCCAATTGCTAAGCTTCCAACTATAATGGAAGGTGAACGAGAAAATACATCCAAAGACTTTGCATGAGAGGTTTTGCAGAAAAGCACATTGGACCAAGTACCATGTTACAAATGTTTACAGAGTTGAGGATGTTGCAATTTCCAGGGACACTTCTCTCAGTCCTGCTGCTGCAAGTTCAGTGATGAGTAAGAAAAAAGCATAGAAACCAAACAGCCTATATTCACTGTCAGATGGTTAATTCAATAGACAGAGGAGATGAATACTAGGGTACTCGAGTCTAAAACTCTCCCGACAACATACATCTTTATACATTGGCGACGCATCAGGAGGGCATGGGGGGTACTTGCTCCCCCAGATTTAATGTTAATTGATTTGATTTACAGAAAGGGAGGAAAGGAGCAGGAAGGTAAAGCGGAAAAAAATTCAGGGCTGTAGGGCAAGGGTGCCACATGCACGTGTATGTGTGTACACACATACACAGCTGGCAGTACAGCTAGGCAGGGTGGTGGGAGAAGCTCCTGCAGCTGCATGTAAGTAAGTCTATGGGTTGGGGGAGCAGGGGTTGGCAAGCCAGGGTTGGGGAACTGAACCTGTGCCATCAGGGCCAGGGGCTGAGCTCTGGCAAGCCGAATTGGCCCTGCATCATTTAATAGATTTCATAGACATTAGGGCTGGAAGGGACCTCAGGAGATCCTCGAGTCCAGCCCCCTGCCCCAGGGGCAGGAAATCAGCTGGGGTCAAAGGATCCCACCAAGGCAAGACATCCAAATGTTTCTTAAAAGAGTCCAGAGTAGGTGCTTGCACCACCTCTGGAGGGAGTCTATTCCAGAACTTGGGGGCTCAGACAGTAAAGAAGTTTTTGCTTATGTCCAGCCTGAAATGGTCTTGGAGGCGTTTGTGGCCATTTGACCTTGTCATCCCTTGGGGTGCTCTGGTGAACAGGTGTTCCCCCAGATCCTGATGTACACCCCTTATATACTTATAGGTATCCACTAGGCATCCCTGAGCCTGCGCTTTTCCAAGCTGAAGTATCCCATAGCTCACAGCCTTTCATCATAGGGCCTGATCTCCTGCCCTCTGGTCATACACATGGCTCTCCTCTGGACTCTCTCAAGCTTTTCCACATCCTTTTAAAATTGTGGAGCCCAGAACTGGATGCAGTACTCCAGCTGCAGCCTCACCAAGGCCAAATACAGCGGGAGGATTGGGGGGGCCTCAGTGGGATAGGGATGGTTCAAGAATACCAAAACTTAATGCATAGCCCCATGGCATGGGGCTGGTCCAAGCCATCAGCAGCCAAGCTCTGGTGAGTCTGAACCAGTCCCACACCACTGGGGCACAGGCCAAGCTCTGGAAAGACCCACACACCCTGTGACCCACCCACCCCACACACGCCATGCCTCACACACTCTTTTCCACAGTTTTCTTCATGTGTAGCTCTGTTTTAGAACAGTCTCCACCTGCTATTACATACTATCATAAAACATGACATTAAAAGTAGCTCTAGAATAGAAATCAAAACTCCTTTGTCTCTTGAGTACCTGCCCTGAACCCCGCTGTATACCACCAGAACCTTTAAATTGTGCCCCCCCAACTATCACCAATTATCAGTCACCTATGTCTTTATACATAGATTATTCTTTGAACTTTTCAACCACAGACTGACACATGGGTACACTGCCTGTTCCTTCTAGTACATTACTATTTCAATTCATTTTCCATGTTTCTTGACTGTGTCAACTTCCAAGTATTTCAGGAAACTACACCTTGGTTGAAGAAAAACTGAACAGAGGGTTTTCACAGTCAGTTCTTAACCACTTCAGATTTTGACAGCGCTCAAAATGTTCACCACATGCTTGTTACATTTGCTGGGTCTGACAACCCCGGGTCTGGCTACCAGGTAATCCCTAAGAGACTTAACTGTTATCCTGACAGCCAATAAGGATCATCCCCTCTATTCAGACTCAGAGGTACAGTGGATGATCCAGCATAACCTTAGTGCCCTGCCCCCTACCACTCAAACACTTCAGGCTGTAGGTCACTGTTCTGATAAAGGACTCAGTGAGGTGCCTGAAATATTATCCATCTTCCCACACCAATTCAATTTGGTGACTGAAGCAGTGTGAGTCTCCTCACAGAGTATCTTCCACCTAAAGACAGGAGAGCAACTGAAACCTGTAAAGACCTGGAAGCCTGCAGCCAAATTCCCATAACAATAGCCAGGGCTCTCTGCCAGGGCTTGCTGTTTTCAGAATGGGAGGGGGGAAAGGCAGTAGAGCAGGGGTGGGCAAAATGCGGCCCCCCAGGCCATTCTATCTGGCCCACAGGGCCTCCCAACTTTAAGAAAAATAATATTTATCTGGCCCTGGCTGCCTGTCATATGGCCCTCAATGGCTTGCCAAATATCAGTAAGTGGCCCTCCGCCCGAAATAACTGCCTGCCCCTGCAGTAGAGGGAGCTCATTCTTTTGGGGCTCCCCATCTGATACTGAAGGGTGGGGTGAGTGAATTGGAGCCCTCCTCCCACCTAGGAGGGGGCTCCAATACACTCTCCCCCTTGGGGGGGCATGGAAAACCCCCCAGACTGAACTCCTGCTCCCTTCCCCACTCCTACTCTGAAAACAGTGGCAGGCTGTGAGTTCCACAGACACAAGTTACAAAAGACGCTGTTTTGAAATGTCTTTATCTGATACCTCATGCAATGAGGGGTCAGATTTTCACCCAACTGGCCATTTTTAAGCTATCTGCAGCTGTCCTCTTGTGTTTGGCCACAGCTATAAACTGCTTTAGCAAGACTGGATGAAAACTGTCACTTCTATCTGCACCCACTAGTGAGATGCTGCTCTTCCCTCAGCAAGGTCCTTGTGGACCGCAGGATTTACCTAAGTCTTCCCCTCTCAAGAGCAAAACACTCTTATGATACCAAAGTCCTATGGACAACTCATTTGCATATTTATTCCCAATGGAATACAGTACAGATGTTTACCCATTGCGAATTTACCACAAGGCGTAGACTTTTAAATAGGCAGATGCAAATCATTTTAAAATATACTGCCAGCATACAAATCATTCATTACAAGAACAAAGTGTGATGATCCATTCTGAACTACACAGGTTCCAAAATGATTCACCTTGTCTTGGTGAATAGATATATTTTCCCTCTATTTAAAAATGGAACAATGGCGTGAAATAGATTGACTTATTTAAGGCCACTAAGAGAAGCAGGGTTAGAATTGAAGAGTTCTTGTTGCTTCATGTTGTACTTGGAACACAAAAATATTTTTCTGTCTTGGAAAGAATTATCACACTTCTAAAAACAGACCATTGTCTTCTGGGGATTTTGCCTGGGGTGTGTCAGTACTCCTGCTGGAACTAAAAACTAGAGGGTCTTGCCCATTCATTCAGGGTCAGATTGATCTCCACTTTTGGTGACATGAAGAAATTTTACCTGGTTAGATTGATATGGGCATGAGGGTTTTCCCTTCTTTGGTAGCAGGGAAGAATGGCTCTCCTCTTTGGATCTCTCAAGTATATTTGAACAACCTGTACAGCAGCAGGACATTGGCCACCACTGTCCCAATGCTTTACCTACAGCAGGTTAAGATGCTATGTTTTGTGGTTGTGTGACAGGGTTAGCCATTTAGCTTTAGTGTTTGGCTGGACAAGGATATGCTTGGGATGTTTTGGATAGGGGTGATCTTGCTTCAGTCCAGGGGGTTAGACTAGATGGCCTCCAGAGGTCCCTTCCAGCCACACTTTTCTATGATCCTATGAATGCTGACTACGTGATGCCAAAATCTATAATCTAGCATTTACTTTGGGAAGTTATCCTAAATACTCTGAGATTAAGAAAAGCTCTCATGCTTAAACTTAGATTTGTATGACTAATTGTTTGATATTACAGGCTTTTTCAATTCATTGAGGTAGTATTATAGATTTACATGATAGAGTGTTCTATTGTTAAGGTTGCATTTAAATATTTTGAGACACAAGTTTTTCTGAAAACATTTCCTTTCCTGTTTGGTGTCTGTCCATTTATGATTTACCGTATTTACCTGAATCCAAGATTACTTTGAATTTAAGATGACCCCCCAATAATTAGATTCTATATATGGAAAATTTATCAATTTGTTATAATTTTCCATGTATAGAATCTAATTATTGAGGGGTCATCTTAAATTTCCCCCTCCCCCACAACAGCTACAGCAGGGAAAACAGCAGCAGGGGGGCAGGTATGGGGGATGCTAGTCTTCTCTGTCGTCTTCTCCCCAGCACTTGCATACTCCAATGCCTGTATCTGCTGCCTCCTGCACCTCCTTCACCCTCAGCCTCTGTCTTTACCTGACCCTAAAGACTCTGCCCCTCATTGCAGCCTCTGCCCCTCCCTCTCATGGCTTATCATCTGATGTGACTCTACTCCTGTTCTGACCTGGGGCATAGAGCACAGGGTAGCTACAGCTCTGGCCCCATCCCTGGCCCTGGCTCTGACCCTGGCCCCAGCCCAGCCAAACAGCAGCATTAGTAACTAGTCATAGGTTGGCCAGAGTTTGGAGCTACTCTGTGCTCCATGCCTTGGGCTAGAATGGGGCTGGAGTTGTGTTGGACCTTAAGCAATAGGAAGCCAGAGGCTGCAGGGTTATCCCTCTGGATCAGGGCCAGAGTCAGAGTCACAGCAACCACCTGCCCTGACCTCCACCTTGTACTTGAATCCAAAGAAGGGTCTCCCCCGTCATGTTAAATGGGGAAACCCCCCCTCATCTTGGATTCAAGTAAATATGGTATTTTTTATTTTAAAAGGGAGACCATTTTACTCAGCTATATTTAGTAAGGTTAGGGATATTTCATCTATATTAAAAAAATCTACAATAGTTTGTTTAATCCTTTAAACAGCTGAGATTTAAAATCTAATCTTTAACTAGAAATAGTGACTATGCCAAGTTAGTAGAAACATTTAAAAGTAAGTTGTATGCAATTGAGGCGGAGGAGGAAAATAAAACTCCTGAGCATACTCAGATGGCCTTTATTAGTTATGTATGTGTAATGAAGTGCTGCTTCTCCTGAGTCTGTGGTGTGACCTTTTAAATGCTAAATATAATTTGTGATGTTTTATTTTTAAAAAAACAAACAAAAAACAAGAGCAAGATATTAGTGCAAAGAAGATTCTGAACGTATGGTTTTCAACTCATCTTTGCAGGATTGTGGGTAGCCATCTCCACAACAATATTCTGCACCTTTTCAGGACTTCATGGAGCGTTCTGGGTTCAGTGATCTACGCTGAGTAAGTGGGCCACCTGCATTTGCTGTGTAGACCAGGCTGGCCATACTGTTGTAGAATTTTACCAGCCCCAGTGTGTGGTAGGAATCCTCCTCCAAGGGCAGTCTTGGGAACAGTGATATCAATAGGATCTACCAAATTTAAGATTTTGCGATTTTTATGGAAATCATGAATTTGGTAGGTTCCCTATGAAAAAGCCCAGTCCCTACAAAAAATCATGGGGACCATGGACAAGCAGAAAAACAGGGGGGGGGGGAAAGGCAGCTTCAAACAGAGGTGGGAAGCCCTGGCATCCTGAAGCATGGAGGAGAGGGAGAGGGAGGAAAAGGGGGAAGATTTTTGCAGCAGAATCTGGCAGGTCCCCCCACGCATCTGATTGCCTGAGGGGCCCCAGAAGTGCCCTCCCCTCACCGCCTGTCAATCTCTGGGAAGGGCCAGAGCTTCCAGGTCCCCTCTGAGAAAATGGCACCTAACACTGCACTGGGACCTTGAAATCCAGTGGCAGGCTTTGTAAATTAGGTAGGTCCCTAGTTATGAAACACAAACAGAACTTAGCTTTCATCAAGCAGGTAGATATGGACATTAGCAACAATGCTAAAATAGAAACACAAGACATCTGAGCAATTTCTGTTTTGGTGTGGAGTGGTAAGGGTGGGCTTATGGCCCAGCCCCATAACTTTTTTGAGATGTAAAGTCCATCATGATAATGGTAAAGAAACCCAGGAATAGTTGCTTACATCCCTCTAATTCTGAGTTTGGAATTTTTTTGGAAAAAGGAAAACAGTATCATCTTAAATATTCTTTTTCTTTCTTTGTTTCCTTGTAGAACTCCCCACTTTCCTTGCCTTTTTACACCTGGCTCCCAAGCTCATTACTGAAAAAAATACACGTGTTCTTCAAATTCCACTATTTCAATGGAGCAATCCAAAAGGAACACTGCAGGTGAACCCTGTTGAGTTCTCCTCAACTTAGACCCTCCCATAAATTGCGCCATGTGAGGAAAACAATCAGATCTTACATTAATAGCAACTTTAAGTCTGCACAATTAAAATGCAAGTTCTGGTAATTAAAGCAACATTAACCTTGAAAACATTGTAAACTTTCTCTAGTTATTGCATTACACCCCACACCCCATACAGAAAAGGGGCAATAACAGCTGCAGTTAAATTAACATTGATATATTGATCACAAACACGTCTGCAGGGATCTGCTGAAGCCCTGATTTTCTCTCCACTATTCTGCTGCTTGCTCAAAGTAACATATTGAGGTTGCCTGGAGATAGCCCCTTATCCCAGCACCTCAGTTCCCCTTACACAAGATTCTGCAGCTACAGTGAGCAATCTCTGATGGTCCCAAGTGGTCCCCACTTCCGGACTATGGAAGAAAAATTGTAGGTCCTCCTCTTTGTGGGGGACAATCAGCCTAGAATATCACTCATTTATAAATCACTTTCTACTGGCAATCAGTAAGGAGACAAACAGCAAAAAGATTTATTACATAGAATGAAAGATGCAAACAAAACAGACCATAGATTTGAAGAAAAAAATGGAAAACAAGTACAGATTCTTATCCTTTCTTCTTGCTGCACCTTGTCTCCCATGAGTCTAGATATCAGACCAATATTCTAGGTTAACTAGGCTCTAAAAAGCCTGCGAACCAGTCCCTCATTCAGCATTATTCAATACTTATGAGTCACCAGAATCCTCCAGGAAGATCTAGTGTGCTTGGGGTACCGGGAGTCCCACTAGCTTAATGGGCCATTACTCCCAGATGTCTTTGCTATTGTACAGTTGATTGCCCCTGTCATAGGTGGACAATGCCCAGAGGTGCTCATCCCACCAGTGACCCCTTCAATCATTCCTGCTCCACAGTGTAGCAGCTGTGCTATTGCTGTTAAGGCAGCTGATGGAAGACAGTTAACTTAATGGCTCATTGTTCTTTACTCTACATGTTAAGGATAATATGTTATGATGTATCCATTTATGCCAGTGTGTTGCAGGGCACCTTTGGTGCCTGCCACTTTAAGGGGCTTGAGCAGGCTGTGGACCAGCTGGCAGGTATGGTTAGGCCCAATTAGTCAGTCATGTGACTGAAAGGGGGCTACCAGATTGGAGGGGGGCTAGGTAGCCTCAGTATAAACCCAGGCCCTAGGAGCAGAACTGGCAGTTACAGCTAGGGAGTCAGAGGAACAATATAACTCAACCTGCAGCTCCCAGAACACCTGGAGGTCAGGGTAGGAACTATGGGGATGAGGAGGTACCTGGTCCTGGGGCATGACCTAAAACTACACCCTGCTGGGAAAGATAGTGTGGCCAGGCTGCTTGTGGTGGGGCAGCCTCCAGAAAATGCCACACCTGTGCCTCCCCAGTGAAAGGTAAGGATGGGGTGCCTGAAAGCCTCTACCCTGGCCATCTTCAAAAAGCATGTTGACACCCATCTTGCTGGGGTCATCTGATCCCAGCAGTCTTTCCTGCCCAAGTACAGGGGAGCTGGACCTGATGATTTGTAAGGTCCCTTCCACCCCTAAGAACTATGAAATTGTATTTTTCTAAGTAGAAAGCCTCCAAGAGAACAGATGCATCAATTATAATAGTATGTAGACTAAACTGATTTGGGGAAAATTCACCTAATTTGTAACTTTATTCTAAAAAGTTGTGAAGCAGCGTTTTAGTAAAAAGTTATTTTAACTCATAAATATATTGAAGTAGTTTATATACACTAAGGCATAGATTTTCTACTTTTACACATCTTAATTAGTACCCAACTCCCAGAGTTGTCTGTTGTTTTCAATAGACAAATTTCACGGTAAAGTACTACTTAGTAGGCACATCTACTTGAGACATGTTATTGTGCCTTAGCCTAGTTTACTGCTTGGTATGGGTGCACTTCTACATGTGTGTGCCTTTATTGCACAGTAAAAATGGCTAATCATGACTAAATTTGATACCTGCAAATGCAGGTATCAGGTTTAGTTACAATTCATTAAAGCACAGTAATGCACATGTAGACGTGACCCAGAACTAAGTTTAGTGTTGGGTCTGCTCTGACACTAGGGGGCCAGCCTGAGGCCAGCCCCAGGGCTCCTGGCTGGGAGCCTCTCCTGCCTTAGGGCTTGGGTGCCTCTGTGGCAGACCCTAGCAGCTGCAGGCTATAAAAGCCTGCAGCCATTTTGTACCCTGGGGCACACTGCACAGGATGCTGGAAAAACCTGTTCACTCCCCAGGAGCACAGCAGGCCCTGTGTGCCCCCTGGACACAAAAGAGGCTGCCTCTGCCTGTCATGTTACCTACCCAGAGCTGCTGCTTGGCCACAGGTGGGTGTTACAAAAGGCTGAAGCTTGCTGCCCACCCCACTGCCCAGCCCTGATGTTGCTCCAGGGCTGCTGGCTGATTGTCTCTAGCAGCAAGGCCAGCACCTACCAGTCTGTCCTGTGCTTGCAGGTGCTGTGGTGCGTTGTCTCTGCTGCTCAGCTCCCAGTCCCATGATGTGCCCCTGCACTTGCACTGCTGGCAGCATTCCAGAGCTAGCAACACAGGGACAGCTATGTAGGAGCCCAGACAGCCAGCATGGTATGAGCATGCTCCTCTCCCCTGTTGAGGCTGGCTCTACCCGCATGCGCATGCCCATAGTGATCACCCAGAGCCATAACTGGACCCAGGAGGATATAGGTGACCTTGTGGTGCTCCGGCTCAATGCAGAGGTGCTGCACCAGTTCAAGCAGGGTGGGCACTCAAACCCGCTTATGAGGCCCTGTCAGGCAGCATGCAGGAGCAAGGGCACTCCCAGTTGGCATGGCAGTGCTGCACGAAGGACAAGGCCTTGAGGGCACAGTAGGTGGCGGTGACTGACCACAATCATGGGCCCGGTCATACACGCAAGACCATGGCCTTTATGAAGCACATTTTGGTGCCCTGGGACCCAGGCTGCACCCCTGCAGTGTTCAACAGCAGGGGAAGCCTGCCCAAACCCCAGCCCTGGTCTGGCCCCTCCAGTGACATGTCACTGAAGGAGGAACCACAGGCACTGAGCACCTCCCCAGCTGCTGCATCCACTAGCAGCTTGGGAAGGCCTGGCCAATGGATGCCTTGCCAGTTCTGCAGCCCTAGACCCTACCACAAGGAATGGGTAGCCATGAGAGCACGAGCCGTCAGCAACACCAGCTCCTCCCCAGGAAGGGAGGGGGGCTGGCTGGGTGGTATTCTTCTGTGCACCACCAGCTGCACACCATCACCAACAGAGAGCCCTGTACTGAGCTACCAGCCTTACCCACCCTGGACGCCTGGTAAGTCCTGCACTGGGGAGAGGGTAATATCTTGCTCAGCAGTGCTGTGCAGGGATGTGTAGCACTGCCACAGATATCCCTCCAGGTGGAGCCTAGGCTTGTCTCTCACACCATCATAGCTCAGCGTCCAAAAGCAGGAGTGCAGGTATGCCTGGGTCACCAGGAGGATCAGCAGCAGCATGGCATAGTGGCTTGGGCACTCCTCAGCCTGTAAAAAGAGCTTATCATGCACTGCCTGGGCACATGCAGCAGGGGCACGCTTGAGATGCAGTGGCAGTGTACCAGGGATCTCGCCCTGGGGTGCTTCCCCAGAGAAGAAGGCAGGCCAGCTCCTCATCTCAGTTGTCCAGGAGCCTCATGCCCACCAAGTCCAGGCACCGTGGACTAGGAGGCAGTGCAGGAGAGCAGGTGGCCTGCAATGGGTGGGGGGCAAGGAGTGGGGTCTGAAGCCACAGCACCAGGTGTTGCCATCAGCCTGGCCTGTTCCACCCTAGGAAGGGGATGGCAGAGGCAGGATACCCGAAGCCAGCACCCAACAGACCACTGGCCCCAGAGGAGTGAGTAAGGGTGGGCAGCTCAGCCAGTGGTCACCTGGGCCTGAGCCTGCCTGGCCTGACTTACCATGGTCCTTGGGCACCCATGCACGGCCAGCCTGTGATCTGAGGCTGAGCAGTGCAAAGCCCCTGGTGCAGAGCATATTATCTCTGAAATTTGCAAACTCTCACAAAAGGCTTCTGTCTCTTGCCTCTGCAGGGCCAACATTTGGAGGTGGGGGAGAGCCCACTGGCCCCACCGGGAATGTCACTTTAGGGTCACCAACACCTAGTGCTGAAGCCTTTTTCACATACTGGCTGCTCCAGCAATGCACACAAGACAAGACCGTCCTGTTCCAGCAGCTGGTGGTGGTGCCAAGGAGCAAGGGGAGTGGGCTTAAGTCTGGCGCCAGGAGAACATTGCCCAAGAGGAAGCACTCAGGACAAAGCTTTTGGCCCTGGAGTAAAAGTGCCTGCAACAGCTGTATGAGCAGATTGCTATCTAGCACCAGGCAGTGGAGGCCACAGATGACTGCAAGACCCTGGACACTGTCCTGGGCCTGGCAATACATGTGTGACCCCCACTGCCCGGCCCCTTTCTCTGGCCCGGTAGGTCTCCTGGCAACTGCCCATTGCCCTGCAGCAGGCACAGCCCCACAGCCTGAGCCTGGGAAGAGGGCCT
Organism: Crocodylus siamensis; assembly: GCF_052110815.1. Taxonomy (NCBI): domain Eukaryota; kingdom Metazoa; phylum Chordata; order Crocodylia; family Crocodylidae; genus Crocodylus; species Crocodylus siamensis. The sequence goes on along the minus strand of NC_143396.1, from coordinate 150,818,418 downwards.
GAGGTGGCTCCAGCCCACAGGAGCCCGTGGCCGGCCCCTACCGTGGATCTCTTGCCACCTGCCTGGGCCCAGCCCCACCACTCAACCCAGTGCCTCACACCCGAGAACCTGGAGGTGCCAGGAGTGGCACCACAAGGGGATGCAGGCCCTGCACTCAGGTAGCTGCCCACCCTGGAGGAGTGCCATCAGTCATGGCCCTGGACAAGCCTGCTATTTTCTACAGTTGCTATAGCTCCCAGACCTTGGGGGAGTGGCCTGAGGCCAGGGTACTAGCCACCAGCCCTCAGGCTCTGCCCTCTAGGCACCCCCACCCCACAGTCCCCAACTCTGGGACTCACAGAAAGACACTGAGACTCCTATAAATAGTGTTGATACTGGGGAGAGGTTTTTGTTTTTTTTTATTGTTGGTGGGTAGGGAGGGGCTCTATTTGTAGGGGAGGGAGGGGGCTTTGTGTGTTTAGGGGGGAGGGTGGGGTTTAGGGATGGGGGTGGATGTTGCAAGGGGAATAAAGCTTTCTTACTTCAAACATTTGCCTGGCCTGAAAGTGGTGCTGGGGGTAGGTAGGGGATATGTGGGCAGTGGGGAAGGTGGGCTAGAGTGGGGACTGCTCCAAGAGGTGGTCCACCAGAGCTTCCTGCACTTGGTGCTCAGGGCCCCACTGGCAGGTACGTAGCTCACTTGGGACCTCATGGGGGGAGGCGGGGGGCAACACCTCTGGCACTACTCCTGCAGGTCGTGCTTCTGCCACCAGACCACCTCTGCCTAGTACACCTCCTCTGCCCAGACCTCTCGGAACAACTCTCTCCTGACCTCAGAAATATTGTGCAGCATACATACTTTGCATACTGCTATGATGCACCACGGAAAGTTGTTCTCAGCCACTTTGAGGCAGGCCATGAGGGACTACCAGTGGCCTTTGAGGTGGCCAAAGGCATACTCAACAAGAGAGTGAGTCTGGCTAAGGCACCAATTGAAATGGGCCTGAGGAGGGTCCAGATACCCAGTGTAGGGCTTTGTAACAAGTGGGCCATCCCGAGAAGAAGACTTGTGTAGGGCAGTCTGGCCACCTGCGTTGCCTTTGATACAATTTAAGTTGCTCCCAAGCAGGAGGCTGCCCATTTAATTTCCCTGATGCCAAGGGCAAGTATACAGCACCGAACCTCCCCTTATACTGTGTCCCATACCTTACAGATGATATCCATATCCATCATTACTCCCCAGCCCCTTAGCTGAGCTGTCATGCTCCCCTCACTGGGGCTTCTACCTTCCAATGCCCCCCACATTGGGGCTTCTGGGCTTAATGCTCCTTGGGCCTCAGGCCTCATTCAGTGGGCCTGGACCCTATCTCAGGCCCCATTCTCCCCACCTGGACCCAACCTCAGGCCCTACTCAGTTGGCATTAGCCCTATGTTTTTCTGTCAGGGTGTGCTTCCCTAGTCTTTCCCTACCACAGGGTCACCCACAAGGCAGGAGGGGATGAGGCTTTCTGGAGCACCATACCTGCCCTTCACCAGGGAGGCACAGGCACTTCCTGGAGACTGCCTTACCACAGGCAACCTCACCACACCATCCCCCCAGCAGGGTGTAGCTTTAGGTCATGACCCAGGACCAGGAACCTCCTCCATCCCCATAGCTCCTACCCAGAAACGCCAAGCTGTTCTAGGACCAGCAGCTGACTGGGTGATGTGGCTCCTACAGCAACTATCAGTTCTGCTCTGGGGCCTAGCCTTATACCCAGGCTTCCAGTCTCTCCACCAATCAAGCAGCCTCCTGCCTAACATGTGACCTCATTAGGCCTGCTCCCAGCTGAAGGCAGCTTACTCCCTGTTCAGATCCTGTAAAGTGACAGGCACAAGCTGTGCTTCTCCACAGGCCTGATCAGCAGGGATTCTGGCTGTCCCTGATAACCCCCCCAGCCACGCTGGTGCCCCTCACTGCCCACCCACAGCCCCCACCACCTTGCTGGTGCCTGTTGTCTCCCACCCAAAGCCCTGCTCCCCAGTCCCCCGCTGTGGGCTCAAGTGGGATGGTTCCCCACTGCTGCATGCACTCCCAGGAGGCAAGGGGGAGCTGCATCTCCCAGATCTGTACCCAGGGCAGGGGCAGGCCAAGGCTTCTGCCCAGCTGGGTGGGGTTTGGGGCCCAGGGCCACAATATGCAGCTGCAGGGCCCCAGCCAGGAACAGGACGGGGCCGTGAGTGGCTCATCTGGGGGAGGGGGAAGGCTGGTTTCTCACTGCTGCGCACACTCCTCTGGGACAGGGGGGACCCAAGCCCCTCAGATCTGCACCTGAGGCAGGTGCAGGCTGCAGGCTCAAGCTCCTGCCCTGCTTCCCTCCCCTGGGGCCTCTGGAGCCAGTGGGTGCAACCCAGCATGGCTGGAGACAGCAGACCCTTGTGGGGATTCCTTGCTGCTATGAGCTCCCCCCCCCCCGCCCTGGTGACATGCCTCCAGTGCCTGCTGCTGCTTTGGGGGTGCAGCCCCCAAATGCTGCTAGCCTTGCTGTAGCTCTACATACAGGAGGCACATCACCGGGGCAGTGGGGGGGAAGAAACAGCAAGGAGGCTTTCTGCATGGTTCCTCAGCTCCTTGCCATGGCAGGTCATGGTGGGGAGGGGGACGGGAAGGCAGGGCAGCAGGGAACAGCAGGCCCCCTGCTCACCACTGTTCCCTGGTGTCCTGCTTCTCCCCCGCAATCTGGTGTGGCAGGGAGGGAAGAAGCCACGCAGAAGACCTTGCCACTGCTCACCTCCCCCACTCTTCCCCGGTGACATGCCTCCTGAGCATGGGGTTGCAGTTAGGACAGTGGTGCAGGGCTGCACCCCCAAAGCAGCAGGAGGTGCTAGAGGTGAACTGTTAGGGCAGCGGGGGTGGCGGTGATGCTTAAAAGCGGTTCGTTTCTCTGGAGGCCACTAAAATCACAGACACACACTCATTAGATGGCACAAAAGGTGTATTTGCAAATAGGGTCAGAGCAGAGTCAAAAACTCAGATTACTCTGAACCCACCGAGGAATTTTGCAGGCTGTATTTATCTTTTTCCTCCTGGGCACGTGTGCAGAAACAGGAACTCCTACAGCTCACTTCCGTTTCATACAAGCATACATGTGGTTACATCACTACATACATCGCATGTATATTATAATTAACTACTTAAGTATGTAGGGCGGAGAGGTAAATATGCATCAGCTAATTAAGCATGCTCAGAGAGTACTATAGGTCACCAAGAGTTTAAACCCCCCCCTTTCAAGGACACAGTCAGTTGAATTCCAGCTTCTGTAATCTGCATGAGAAAGGCTAGGGAGAAGCTGGGGGAGAGTCTGCGATTTAGTATAAGAAAAGCTGTGGCAAGGCTGGGCAAGGAAAAAAGTCCTTGGCAGTGTTTCTTTCTTATCAGGTGCAAGATACAAGCTGTGCATTTCTAACAATACTCCATTTCTAACAGCGGGGAGCTTACAGCAGTGAGGAATCCCCACACTGTCCCCAGCTGTGCTGGGTCATGCCCACTGGCTCCAGAGGCCTGGTGGGGAGGGGAGCAGGGATGGAGCTCAGCCTACACCTACCCCAGCTATAGATCTGGGGGGTGCGGCTCCCCTCATCCCCTGGGAGTGTATGCAGCAGCTGGGAACTGGCCCTCTTCCCCTAGACAAGCCACCTGCAGCCTCATCCTGCTTTCCACTGGAGTCGTGCAGCCACACATTGCACCCCTGGGCCCCAAGCACCATCCAGCTGGGCAGCAGCTCCAGCCCTGCCCAGCTCCCTCACTACAGGGGCCTCAATCCCCCTCCTTCCCTGCCTCCCACTTACCGGCTGGAGCTACTCTGCAGGCTGCTTGGGGCCATGTGCATGTCTATGCACGTGGCACCCCCTTTTTTTTTTGCCTTCCTTCCACTCTCTCCCAGCTCCCTGCAGGCTGGAACTCTGCCAGCCTGCAGGGAGCTCATTGCAAAATGACAAAATCCATGGGCCCCAGCTCCTAGCTGTTTGAAAAAAAAGCCCACAGTCATCAGCTGCTGCCAGGCGGAGGGGGATCGCTGCTGCCCCCCACTGCCCATCACTGCATGGGGGACTTTGTCACAAGCCCCCATCCCCTGCCCAGTCCCAGCTCCTGGCTCTTAAAAAAAACAGACAAAAAAAAGCCTGGCACTCATTGGCTGCTTCCAGGCGTGGGGTGGGGGCAATCCCCGCTGCCCCATGCCACGTAGGGGGCTCTGCCACGAGCCCCCCAACCCCTACCCACTCTTCTAGCTTCCACCCCATGGCTGCCCTGCCCACCACAGTTTCCAGCTCTTAAAAAAAAAAGCCCCCACTCACTGGATCCTGCCATGCGGGTGGAGGGAGCGATCCCTGCTTCCCCCCACTGCCCCACGCTGCATGGGGGATCTCTGCCAAGAGTCCCCAGAAGTCCCAAGGCTGCTGCAGTAGCCAGTGAGTGGGGGCTTTTATTCTTTTAAAGAGCTGGGAGTTGGGGATGGGGCAGTCATGGTGAGGCTGAGAGAGTGGGCAGGGGTCAGGAGCTTGTGGCAGAGCCCCTCATGCAGCAGAGAGCAGAGGGGATCATCCCCCCACCTGGCAGCAGCCAATGAGTGAGGATTTTTTTTTAAAGAGCCGGGAGCTGCGGCTAGGTGGGGCAACCATGACGGGGGGCTGGGAAAGTGGGTGAGGGTCTGGAGATGGGGCCTGGCAGGAGTCCTCCCATGGTCCCCCCCTCCCTCTTCCAGCTTCCCCTCCCCTGATCCCTACTACCAGCATGGAGTCCGGGTTCAGCTACCTGTGGCAGTGAATGGGGACTGCCTGAAGCTCTCTGAATCTTTTCTAAATTGATTCAAAGAGCTTCTAATTTATTTGGATCTTTTAATTGGTCTCCTGATTCAATTTGGATTTGGAGATTCAGACGCCAAATGAAGCCAAATCTCCTCTGGGTCAAATCAGCACCCAAAGCTTTGCACAGCCCTAGTACTGTGCACCTCCAGGATAGCCTCCCCAGCGGTAGCCTTGCCTACTCCAAACAGGTGTCCCACATACCTCAGACTTGAGGGTGTGGCCAACTGGAGCAGGGCTGGAGGGATCTGGCACTAAATTTAGTGCCAGATCTTTGCCTGTGTAGACACCTGACAAAATTTACTTACTGCACTTTAGCTTTATGTACAGTAAATCTAGTCATGGCTAATTGCACCTGTAGATGCACCCAGCATGAATAAGGCCACATACAAGCATTACATTTCTGCTGGGAGAATCATAGCTCTCCTGGTAGAGACCATAAGTGTATAGGCAGTCACACAGTTACTCCTGGAACAAAAATGGCAGCTTCAGAGAAAAAGTAACACATTTCTCACCTGGTAGAAGTTAATCCTGGGAGAATTTCTCCAGTTTCCTGGCTGAAGAAGGTGCTAAGTACAGCTGCTTCTGCCACACCCATAGGCCAGAATGGGGAGGGTGGGGAGCAGTTGCTCGCTTTTCCCTGCTGGATTCTCAGCATAGGGAATTGAGCAGACTCAGCAGTGCCACAAGCCCCCTGTCCACTACTTACACCAGAGTCCTCAGCATGAGGAGTGACTGCTGCTCACCACACTTAACCCAGAATGGGATCACCACATTTTTGGGAAGGCACAAGGAGCAGGGCAGAGGGGGTGATTACAGAGAGAACACCTGTATTACTCCCCCTCCCAGAAACATCTCTAGCAGTGGAAAATTTCCATTGCTAGAAATGAACACCTGTATGCCACCTAAGAGTAGAAGAGTATAGCTTTAGTGGTCAGAGTAATATTAAAATCATAGAATAATAGAAAATTAGAGTTGGAAGGGAACTCAGGAGATCACCTAGTGCAAAGCCCTTATCAAAGCAGGCCTATCCTCAACTAGATCATTTCAGCCAAGTCTTTGGCTAGTCAGGTCTTAAAAACTTTCAAGGATGAAGACTCCACAACCTTTCTGGGTAGTGTGTTCCAGTGCTTTACTACCCTCCTCATGGACAAGTGTCTCCTAGTATCTAACCTCAACTTTCCTTGCTGCAACTTGAGACCATTGCTTCTTGTTCTGTCAACTGCCACCACTGACAACAATCCAGCTCCATTCTCTTTGTAACCACCCTTGAGGTAGTTGAAGGCTGCTGTTAAATCCCCTCAGTGTTCCCTGCTCCAGACTAATTAAGCCCAGTTCCCTCAGCCTCTCCTCGTAAGTCCTGTTCCCCAGATATCTCACCATTTTTCTTGCCCTCTGCTGGACTCTCTCCAATTTGTCCACATCCTTTCTGTAGTGGGGGGCCCAAAACTGGACACAGTACTCCAGATGTGACCTCACCAGTGCCAAATAGAGGAGAAAAATCACTCCCCTCCATCTGCTAATGCAGCCCAGTATGCGGTTAGCCTTCTTGGCAACAAGGGCACACTGTTGGCTCATATTCAGCTTGTTGTCCACTGTAACCCCTAGGTCCTTTTCTGCAGAGCTGCTGCTTAGTCAGTCAGACCCCAGGTTGTAGCAGTACATGATATTGTTCTGTCCTAAGTGCCTTATTGAACCTCATGAAATTTCTTTTGGCCAAATCTTCCAATCTGTTGAAGTCTTTCTAAATCCTAGCCCTATGCTCCTTGCTTGGTGTCACCTGCAAACTGGTGTCATCTGCTTGGTGTATCTTCTAGCTTGGTGTCATCTGCAAACTTGCTGTAGTTTACTTCATCCCATCTTCTAGGTTGTTGATGAAGATATTGGAATGCCCTGGGACTGACCCCTGGGGCACTCCACTTGATACTGGCTGCCAGCTAGACATCAAGCCACTGATTACTACCATCTGTGCCCGATGATCCACCCAGTATTCCATTCACCTTAGAGTCCATTAATCTGACTGGCTCTTTAAGCTAAGTAACTTACTTGCAAGAATGTTGCGGGAGACCGTATCAAATACCTTGCTAAAGTCAAGATATATCATGCTCACTCTTCTACCCATATCCACAGAGTCAGTCATTTCATCATAGAAGATAATCAAGTTGGTCAGACATGTCTTGCCCTTGGTGAATCCATACTGACTGTTCCTAATCACCTTTGTGTTCAAGGACTTACAAATGGATACCTTGAGGATTTGTTTCATGATTTTTCTCAGGACTGAGGTAGTTCCCCCGATCCTCTTTCTTTCCTTAAAGATGGGCACTATATTTGCCCTTTTCCAATCATCTGGCACCTCTCCCAATTGCCACAAGTTTTCAAAGATAATGGCTAGTGACTCTACAATCACATTGGAACTTCAACACTTTCAGGTGTATTGTGTCCAGCCCAATGGACTTGTATATGACCAGCTTTTCTAAATAGTCCTTAATCTGTACTTTTACAATTGTCAGCTGCTCACCTCCTCCCCTGTGCTGCCAGGTGCAGTAGTCTGGAAGCTGACCTTACCTGTGAAGACTGAGGTGAAAAAGGCATTGAGTACTTCAGCCTTTTCTGCATCATCTGTCATTATGTTACCTTCTCCACTCAGTAAGGGACCCACACTTTCCCTGACCTTCCTCTTATTGCTGCCATACTTGCAGAAATAAACCCTTCTTGTTACTCTTCATGTCCTGCAAATCCAGTTACACTTTGTCTTTCCTGATTTCATTCCTGCATGCCCAAACAATACTTTTATACTCTTCCTTAGTTGCTTGTTCAAGCTTCCACTTCTTGTAAGCTTCCTTTTTGTGTTTTAGCTCACTGAAGAGTTCCCTGTTAAGCTAAGCTGGTCTTCTGCAACAATTGCTGGTCTTCCTGCATATCAGGATGGTTCATTCCTGCACCCTTAGTGAAGGTTCTTTAAAGTACAACCAGCTCTCCTGGACATCTTTCCCCTCAGACTGGCCTCCCAGGGAATCCTGCCCATCAGTTCCCTGACTGAGTTGAAGTCATTTTTTCTGAAGTCCAGGGTCCTTACCCTCCTTCCTTCCTTTCCTCTGAATTCTGAACTCAGTCATCTTGTGGTCTCTGCTGCCCAAGTTGTCACCTACTACTACATTCCTCACCAAGTCTTCCCTGTTTGTGAGCAGCAGGTCAAGAAGAGCATGGCTCTTAGTTGGCCACACCAACACTTGCAACAGGAAGATGTCTCCAACACTCTCCAAAATATTCCTGGATTGCCTGTGCACTGCTGTATTGTCCTCCAAGCAGATATCAGAGTGATTCAAGTCCCCCTATGTGAACCAGGGCCTATGATCAGGAAACTTGTTCTAGCTGTTTGAAGAGAGCCTCATCTACCTCATCATCCTGGTCCAGTGTTCTATAGCACACATTCACCACAACATCACCTTCATTGCTTTCTCCTCTGATCCTAACCCAGAGACTTTCAATAGGCATATCTCCAGTTTCATACTGGAGCTCTGAGCAATCATACAACTCTTTTACATAAAGTACAACTCCTCCTTTTGTCCTCTGCCTATCCTTTCTGAACATCTATGTAAAGTAAGTGCAATGTGTATTCACTCTTCTCAAAGCCAAATATAAATGCGTTAAATTCAAAATCATTAGGAACAGATTTTTTCCCCATGTATTACATTCAGAATGTAATTCAGAATAACAATTCTGTAATTACCTCTAAACTGAATATAATACTCTTGATGGCAAATTTGCACTGCATTTTTAGAATGATGAGGATCTGCTTTCCTCCAATAATATTTCAGTGTTTTTGTACATTAATCTGTATTACTTTCTTTCTTATCAGTTACTGAAGAATCTCCTTATGTTCTGTTTATACTATTGATTGATATGAATTGTAAAAACTGGTATTGCAGAAGACTAATATAACTTGTGAGTTTGTTTCTTTGGGTTTTCTTTTTTAATATTGAAAAGGGATTTAAAATCTGCCCAGAGTGGATTTTTTAACATCAAAAATCGTTTTACTCATAGTTTATCTACCAAAATTTCTTTTTACCTATCCTCATGATTTTTTGAAAGAATTAAATATAGACTTACATTTCCTTCTGATTGCATAGGACTCCTTTCTCATTTAAGATTCATTATTCATTTTTACTACCAGTTGTGGTTTAATTTCATAGATGATAACGGGTATTGAAATCAAGCTTATTGAATATGAATCTGAAGGTTAAATCAGATTTGAAATACTACTAATTTTTGTTTTATATATTTTTCTCACTTTTCTCTACAACAGAGTAAAGTGATATAGCAGCTGAATGTCCACTAGATGCCAGACTTCCTTTGCAAAGCCAGGCAGGTTTCTACACTTTCAGAAGGCTTTATGTGGATGCCCTCTTCATGCGGTCTTTCCAGTGGACTTTGAATCAAGTTTTTGGTGCCAAAACCTGCTCCTTCTGAGGATTATGACCAAGTCCCATTTACTTTAAATAGGGCACAAATTCATCCCTTGACTCCCACAAAAGAAAAACTCTCTCAAATCAGAGAGACAAAAAACCCAAACCTGGGAAAGTTTGAAAATAAGAGTTACCAGCTGAAAAACTGTAGTATTTTTTTTATACCTATAAAGCACAGAACTCTTATTATGAGGACATTGGCTCATTTTACTGTTGATTGCTTCAGGGAAAATATTTGTTCCCTTTGCAGAGCAAGCAAGTGGGCAGCTGTGATGCTCTTTGTGCAGTTTGGGTTTTGTGCTCCTGGTGACATTGTAAACCGTGATTATAATTGGGAAATGACAGTAGCATCTAAAAATACTGACCTGAGGGTATATCATGTATCATTAGGTACACTGATTTTGCATTTAAGTTTTGCTTTGTTAAATCTCTCCTTGTTGCAAAAAGCATGTTGAATCCATGAAATCCTTATCAATTTACAGTATTCTATAACTCATACTATGAGTTAGTATGCTGCAGTCTCTGAGAACTCAGCACACTTTCCTTACATTTATTTCTTTAATTAAAGTAAACTGGAAATTAATATTTTGGAAGCCACTGACTTTGGATGCCACACTAAAAACTTCAGGCCTGATTTTCCAAAATAATGAGTGGATGCAACTTTTACTAACTACAGATGATGATCAAGAATTTTTGGCTAGTGAGTCCTAGATGTCTCAAAAAAACTTGTATAATCAGTAAATACTTAAAAAATTATTAGCCTAATTAGAATGAGGGAAAGTTGCCACAAAGCCTGACACAAAGGTTGTTGTCTTCTTGTTTATCTACAGAGCTGTTAAAAAACTAGCAAAATTTCTCATTCCTGAGCAGTCTTTAAGTGTGGAGAGAAGTTCAGTCTTCAGCATAACTATTTTAATATTGGCTTTTTTGTTAAGGCTGCTAATCAGCTCACCATTTGGTGTGTGGAATGGGATATGGTCAAAAACAAAACTCATTTCTAATGCAGTAATATTTAACTGAGTTCTTATTGCACTTATGCTAGGGCAATTTTGCCTGCATCACTGCAGATGTAGACTAGATCTGAAGTGGCAATGTAGAAATAAAACATCCTATAACTCATTTTAATTCCTCTTGGCCAGCTAGACCCTTAACTGTATCATTTTAGATTTTGTTGGTTGTAACCTTTTGTTGTTGTGTCATCTTGCTGATTACCTGAACCAAGCTACGGCCAAAACAGATAGCTTAAGTTTTACCTGCACAATATCTCTAGAACCACTCAGGGTTGTAGACGGGATGACTCTTTATCCCTCTATCTGAGCCCTTTATCTTTTTTGAGGCAGATAAATCAAATGCCATGCAGTTTACACATATGGCAATGAAACCTTCAAACGAAACCTTAAGTCAGGTGCTCTGTGCGGATATTAAAAATCCCAGGATACTCTAGAGAGTAGATATCTCTCAGTGTCACTGGCCGATACAAGTGTCTGTGCTGTCAGGCTGTCCTTTTTGAGGAGACTGCTGTGCTATACATATAAGTCTATAAGGTTAAAAACGTTATTTAGGATCTTTTAAAATTTCAAGCTTGAACCTTGAGTGTAGACAAACAGTGTAAAGTGCAAAACTGGAATCAGAAATGGACATACATGGCTAAAGACAAAGGCCAGTTCAACTCCTAGGACAAATTAGAGTAGCCTTTGAGATTTTCTAATTGGTGCTGGGTAGGTATATATGCCAGGGCAATGCTCTGGTCATGTGCCCTTCTTCCATCTGTGCTCCTGACACATATCCTGTACATTTACATGCACCATGTTCCTCCTTAACTATCCCCATAAGTGCATCTGGATCTTTTCACTGTAGTATACCTGTAGAACTAAGAAAATCCTAAAGTGGTATCATGTGTATTTATGCAGGAATCTTAAGTGAGTACAACACCATTATAAGCTTCTCAAACCATATATAAGCTAGAAAATTTTAAACATGCCAGTTGTAATTTTCAGGGGGAAAAAACAAACAGGAAAACTGTACAACTGTCTAGTAGCATCCCTGTAAGCAGGGAGGAGATGATGGGGAGGGGGAGGGGGAGGGGGAGATGGAACTAAAAACTCTCTCTCTCTCTCTCTCTCTCTCTCTCTCTCTCTCACACACACACACACACACACACACACACACACACACACACACAGAGTTTATTCTCAAATGTGAGATACCAGCAATTTTACACTGGGTAGATCCTTGGTAGATAGAGACATTTCTTTATTCATGTATCTCAGTGAGTGGTAAATGAGGCATGCTCACAGAAGTTATTTGGGATGGAAATGAGTCTAATTAGTCTATCCTACTTTGGAACAGTTAAATTACAATGTGAGGGAAGTTTGCTGTAGCTGGGAGTTAACTGTGTTTTACTAGTGCTTTTGTTCTTGCATACATTTTCTTTTCAACTGTAGAATGTATGTAAGTTTCCTTTTAAAGGCATAAAACAATAGATAAGTTATTGAAAGCAGCCAAAAGCTTTTTAAAAGTCCACTTTTAGAAAACATTTTGAATGTTTTATTTAATTTCAAGAACAGATACATAAATAACCCTTTATACTTACCTAAATTTTCAACCACAGCTTTTATTACATGGAAAACTGCAAAAGGTGGTTGTGTTTCTAGATTATTTTGAAGTTTTATGAACAGAACAGGAGAGTCCTTTGAGCCTAATTTATTTTAAAGGAAATGAGTAACTTTCTGTTTTTATGCCCAGCAAGTTCATAATAATAGATTATTTTTAAATGGGCTCCCAGAACATGTATATGTATTTTATACACTGATGAATCTTTTAATCTGTAAGAATCACATCCAGTAATGAATCACATTCTTGAAGTGAATAATTCAGCCTTGACGCCAACCTCTGAGGGAGAATATTGTGGTCATGGTGTCTGAACAGTGTGGTAGCTATGGCTACCTATATAATTCTTAGCAATGGAAAAAAAAGTGACAATGACATTAAATTTAATCAGGTTCCCCTTTTCTGTGGTTCCCACTGGGATGAGCCACTAGTGTCTTGCCTTAAATATTCAAAGCCTTCAAAGTTTGCATGTGTTCATATACTGGGACAATATCCTGCTAATACAGAACAATAGATCTGTCATGTATTTCTCCTGTGAGTAGCCGTAAGTCTGAATTTAGTTAGTATAGGGTATTATGATTCCTTCTTCTTTATTAATTGTCTTTACATTAAGTTTTACTTAGAAGCAAGAAGGACAGTAATGAATTGTAAACAAAAAATTACAATGAACTTGGCTATTTTAGCTTGGAAATATAGAGCAAAGAACAATTTCCTCTTAAAAAGATCCTGCTTTATTTCCAGTCACACTTCATCTGATAAGAATGAGCTAGTACTAAATATCACATGGCTGAATACATTTGGGAAACACAATCTAACATATATTCAGGAAGAGTTGCTTAGAATCAATTCTTTGCAGTACAAATGCACTGAATTATGAAATAATTTTTCATAGCTGTGCAAAAGGTGTGGATTTAGCTATTCAAATACTCACATATTTGTAGATTGAATTAATCTGTTTATGAAGTTCAGGATTATAAAAGCTTTTGGCTGGCCATAAAGAGTTGTAAATATGGATTATCAGAAGGTACTGAGAAATGAATTACCATATCAGGAGTCTGTATGATATCAGTTTTTTTGAGTAAAAAAGAATAAAAAACATTTTTTTTGCTACCTGAATTGGACTAGTTACAGTAGCAAATACCTGATACTAAAAAAACTGGTTATTGCCAGTTGAGCACCCTAGATAGACATAACTTGGTTTGGTTCATGCTTTCTTGGATAGTAGATGCAACTAGGAAATGATTAAATCCTTGATAATTTTTAATTTTCTATCCAACTCCCTTGATACTTTGTGGCATTCTCCATTTTTTCATTTGACTGCTGCAGATGGAGCCTGTTCTAAACATCTGATGAAAATTGGGCCCGATGTTTTGGAAGTGGCCACAAGCAACTGCACACTGACTTTTATGCCACCTCAACTCATTTGCCCATGCACACTCATTAGCTTAGGTCAACTATCACATGCACCCTAGAGCAGTGGTTTTCAACCTTTTTTCATTTGGGGACCCCTAAAATATTTTGAATGGGGCTGTGGACCCCTTTGGGAAGCTATTGTGTAGATAGCAAACATTCTCTCTCTCTCACTCTCTCTCTCACACATACATGCCTGTCCCAGTTTGTAGATTGATATCACCAGGGAAGCAGAGAGGCTGCAGGGCTGCAGTGTCTCTAGGTCCCATGTGAAGCAGCAGCAGGACTGAGGTAGAGCTACCCAGCTGCACTCTGCCTGCTAGTTCTGGGCTGCCTGCTGTTGGTGCTCAGGCAGCCTTGGGGAGCAGCTGCAGGAGCAGCAGCAGCACCTGCAGAGCTTCCCCTTCTGGCAGGGCTTCCATCTTTACAGCCACCTTTCATAGACCTGCTAGACATTTTTTGCAGACCGCCCCCCCCCCGGTTAAAAACCACTGCCCTAGAGGTTTTGCAGATGCAAAGTACAGCACAAAGTACAGCCATTCAGTGAAATTTTCAAAATCTGCGCTTCATTTCTTAAGAAACACACAGCTGCCTTTTTGTTCAAACCCTCTCTCACGTTCAGCTAAAAACTCCAGTCTGCAATGGCTTCCAATAAACTGGACACAATTCAAGGTGCTGGTCATGATCTATAAGGCCCTAAACAGCCTGGCCCTACATACCTAAGGGACCACCTCCTCTTTTATGTTCCACTGCAATCCCTAAGGTCAGCCAAGGACAAGCTCCTGAAAATACCATCTGTGCACCAAATATTTTTGGCCAAAATGTGTCAAAAGTTATTCTCAGTTTGCCACATCTCAGCTCAGGCACTCCTTTTCCTTTGTCGCTCACCAGAGGCAGATCCTAGGCCATTTTCAGGAAATGTTGTAAGAACTTTTTATTTGGGCAGGTTTTTACCAGGTGGATTTAATTTTGGGGCAAAGTTGGGTGAATTTGTTGTTTGTTGCTTATTACATACAATTTGATTTTAGTATTTATCTTGTTTTTTATTATAACTACCCTCAGCTTTTTCTTTCATAAAGGAAATTGGACAATATACACCTTTATTCTTGTTTATTATATGGTAGCTGAGCACTTCTCATAATTATGAAGCATACATTTAAAACATATCTTTTTTCATAGTCCCTTCATTCAGAAGTGAACAGGGACTCAACTTATTTATTTTAGTGATGTTAGTGTTGAAAAGTTAGCACTGCCTCAGTGACTCAGTGCAGAATTTTTCATTTCTATTTGCATTTTTGCATCATAAAGTACATTCTGTAGCGCAAGCTATTACTGGGTACATCTACACATGCTTAACTGCACAGTCAACTAATTTGCTGCAGTGTAAAGCATCACAGTCTACACATGCAATGCTATTAGACTGCAGCAAACTATTTTTTTCCACTGTAAGATAGTATTTACAGCGGTGAAAATAACTGCACCTAAACGCATGTATAAACATTGATCCAGGTGTATATTGTCAGCTCAGACCCCCCAACTGATGCTTAGCCACATGGCTACCATCTTTGAGCACTCTCATGCCCCACCCAGCCCCTCTGCCACCCAATGCTACAAACCAGAGCCTGAGGTTGAACCCCTGAGCCTGGTACCAGTCCAGGGCTACATGACCCTGGCTCAAACTGCTGCTTGTATAAATGCTGTGCCCAGGAGCTGGTAACTCTGACATGAACTGTGCCAGAGTTTATTGCATCACACTAAATAAACATGTAGATGCACCCACCAAAAAAGTTCTCTCAAACCTGGACTGGCATGAATTTCAAGTGATATTGTAGCTTGTGGAAATAAGAACTATTAAGGGAGTCTAAACCTGTATAACTTTTCTGAGGGGCTGAAAAGGATAGAAAAAAGGGTAACTAATGTTAAGTTATAGGAAGCGTTAGCTAAAGCAACATGCCTTCTTGTTTTTTGACTGAAACTATACCAATCTAGGCTGCCTTATGATCATTTGTGGAAGTGTAATTTATATCATTTTATATCACACCACTTAATGTGGCTTAGAGCAGTGGTTTTCAGTCTGTGGTCTGTGGACCCCTTGGGGTCTGCAAAAGATTACCACGATGAATCAAAAGTATGTGAATACCCACACTTACAATTCAAAGGGGTCCACACCCACATTCAAAATTTCCAAACTGGTCCATACCACCATTTGAAAACCACTGGCTTAGAGGATCTGCCTTCTTCCACAAGTTAGTAGGTATACCCTGGCTGCTTAATGTTTATAGATTCTATATTGAAGTGTTTTAAAAGTGTTATAATGAACACCATGTTTGCTTCTTGGAATACATGAGCATACCATAGAGAGAAGGAAAGCAGCTAGAAATATCTCACCTATAATCTGTCCTGAGCATGTTGAATTTGATATTTTACACACACACACACACACACACACACACACACACACACTTCGAAACTCATTTTGAATATTTTTGAAAGTATTCACAGAATACTAGGTGTTGAATGGGAAGCTGATTTTTTCCCAAGCATAAATTTGCACAGTAAGACAAACTTTTGGGAATGCTCCTTTTCTTGCAGATTTTCTACAAGTCTGTATTAACACTTTTTTCCAGAGTTTAACCTACTTTGGTCTTTTAAAGCAAGCCTGACATAATCATTGTTTCATTTCATTCTGATCTGACAGTCAAATCTTTCCCTGGGCTTTAAAAAAAAATTTCACATGTGACTATTGTTAAAAAAATAAAAATGATGAAAAAACTAAAGTTACTATAATTACTAAAGTTGATACTGTGGGTATACGTACAGCTTTGTCTTACACTGGTTACACCATAACAGTCAAGGTTATCATTGGCTGTTTGCACATGTGCAGTTCCCAATGATCTCAACGGACTGCAACCATTTATTCACTGACAGAATTTGAATATGAAAAATGACTCTCCATTTTTGTTTAAATATCATTACACTGAACTTAAAAGCCACATAACTAGACTGCTATGAAACCTTCAGAGTAATCGTATTACTCCCTGGAGTTCAGTCTGTATTTAAAGTTTGCTAGGGTACTTCTATATTGCAAACTTTCTGCATGTTCTGGTGTGTATAGGTGCCCAGACTCCCAGGTCATCCATACTCACACATGCCTTTTACAGATGTCTAGGGACTAGCATAACCAAAGTTGGGAAGCTCTGTTATGGCATATATGTAGGTGATAGACTTAAATTGTGGCCAACCTTGTACCCACTGATTTGGTTATTTGGATTTAAACTTCTCTCAAGTACCTGGGTTTGCTTAAAGTTATTCCATCACTTCCATTCCTCTAATTCACTTTATTTGTATCTTCTGGTAGTCTTGTGAACTGCTAAACTCAGTTCTTCCCTCTCTCTTCCCCCGTGTCTGAGGTGGGTCAATGCTTCCATCCCACCCATGGCCATTGCTGTTTCTCTCAGGTATTAAACTGCCACTGATACTCATAAAACCTGGCTGATGCCGAATTCTGCAGAATGCCACAGCTGCCAAAATGCTGCCAATATCTAGGCTTCATGGATCAGATGAAGTTTCTTGGTGAGCTGGATCTGGCGTGTGGGCCCTAGGTTGATGATCCCTGTTGTAGGAGACCCGGGAAAAGATTCTCTCTTTATTTTACCCTGGATAGTATGGGATAGACCACCAAGCTAATACTAAAAATTACAGCCATTTGTAGTCTGTTACCAAAATGTAGAAAATTCCTTCTATTCTTCTTTGTATTACAGAGCTGTAAATTTGGCCACCTAGTTTGGCAGGCTCTTCCATTTTCAATTATTCTTACTGAAAATTTATTTTCCCCCTTGTTTCTAAATTAAACTTTATCCTTTTAAATAAATTAGATGGTAAGTGGTCTCGGTAAGTGGCCGGCCCTTACAAAAGAGATGAAAAATATTCCTACAGCTTCTGGTCCAAAATTTAAATGGTTCTTAACTAAGATGGTCTTACAGTAATATATACAAAAAAATAAAGAGAGCTCTGAAACCCACTTGGGTTCATCTAGAAAAACCAAGTGAGGCAGGGATGGTTCACAAGTTCTGGAGAGTGGGTTCCTTTACCATATAATTAGAGCTCTGCCCTTTTGCTGAGTTCA
Organism: Crocodylus siamensis; assembly: GCF_052110815.1. NCBI lineage: Eukaryota > Metazoa > Chordata > Crocodylia > Crocodylidae > Crocodylus > Crocodylus siamensis. The sequence goes on along the minus strand of NC_143396.1, from coordinate 150,800,985 downwards.
AAAGTGGATGCGTTTGTTCTACATGACTCCCTGCCTTTTGTAGGGAGTGGACATAGCTTGTCTTCTTGTTCATGCTTTCTCAGTTCTCCCTTTGTTCCCCCTGTGCAGAAGCAGAATTTAAATGGATCGTGGGAGACCATCACTGATTGGTGCAATACAAATATTTACTAATCATTAGACAGCCAATATTAAGCTGAACCCAAAGACAGAGTGGATATCCTCTAAAAAGCTACCATTTTCATTTACTAGCGTTTAAAAATAGAACCATATTAGGAAACATATGGTTTGTTAATCTATCATGAGTGTTTTACCTACATTTTCTTTAAAAATAAATGATTAACCTTGTGTCATTCATTACTCCTTACGGAAGCTAGTGACCAGGAGTAGGGTAATTTGTGTTTCCTGGATGATGGAAATTATTTGCTATAGTGTCTCAAATACCTGTGAAAATTGTATAAATTAGAATTTTGATTGTCTCTGCTACCCAAAATTCCTTTACTGACTGCCATTTGGTCTCACTCTATTAACTTTAGACTACCCAAACACATTTATTGCTGGCCATATAGTTCAGAGAAGTCAGCTACATTCCTCAAAGCTTTTGTAATATTTTTGTACTGCTGAATACAAGAGTCTGTAAAAATGGCATCATTAAATTTTTGTTCCACAAACTGTTTTAGACTGAGCTAGTTAAAAGTGCTGCAGGAGTGAACATGGCAGGCTTCTGGTGTAGCCTGAGATAGTTGTAAGTCAGCTTTAAATTTTGTTTGGAGCTGCACAGGAGTACTGCTGATGGAGGCTGCCTGGGATAAGAAACTAAATCAGTGCATCTGCTAGGCAGCCATAGTCTACTTCTGTTGGTCTGCTGAACTGACTTTTGAAATGGTGCTGGCCAACAGCACCAGCCCTCCAACACTGAGGATCACAGGCATCTCATCCACCTGAACCATGCTTCAAAAAGATCAATGAAGACTATTCACATGGACTGGGCTGGCACCCAGGAAGCTGTTTAAAGCAGATGAATAATTGGATTTTTCTGCTTCTCCTGTGATACTTCTAGATATGATTACTGTAGCAATGCTCTGAGCAGAGCACAGTTACTGTATAGAAAAAAAAAAAAGGCTCTTCCTGGATGTTTCAAAGCCAGCAGCATTTTTATATTAGACCAAGGTTACAGTTCCTGAAGAGGTAGCTGTGGTCAGTAGCAGAACAGCACAATGAGAAACTGGCAAATGCTCCCAGCATACCTGTTTCATAGGAAATTGCTGGTGTAATGATTTCTGCAAAGCATCTTAACACTGTCACTACATACTAAAAAAGAAGAGATTTCCAACATTTGTTATTATCCCCAACTAGATGGATATTGCTAAGAGCTGAGAGAAGGTTAATTAAAATGGTCTACCAGGAAGCTTGGAAAGTTCCCTTAAAACAGGGGCAGGCAAAATATGGCCCGTGGGCTGGACCTGGCCTGCCAGACTATTCTATCTGGTCTACAGGGCCTCTAAAAAATTTAGAAAATTAATATTTATCCACCCCTGGCTGCCTGTCAAAGATGACAGGAGCCAAGGAAAGTACGACCCAGGGGAGCTGGCAGCAGAACTAAACAGCCCTGCCCCCACCCCCTTGCCGCAACAGCAAGTCCAGCCCAGCCCTGCCCCCACCCCCCAACCCTTCCCCACCACCCTGAGCCCCAGCTGGAAGTCTCTGCCTAGCAGGGGCTGCTGGAGGCTTCTGGCCTGGGACTGTTCCTGCTTCCCTGTGCTGAGGGAAACACAGATAAGAAGGAGGGGAGGGAGGGAGGCAGGGAAGGACTGCAGGTGATTGCCCCTGTCCTCAGGGCTGACTGGGCTGGTTCCTGCAGGCCCAGCGCTGCAGCTGGGAACTGGGTGATGCTGGGTGGCTGGCAGGTGGGCAGGCAGGGGGGAGCAGGGAAATGGCTGTGGAAGGTGGGGGCAAGGGGAAGTGAGCAGGCATGCAGAATGGAGCGACAGCCAGGTGGGAACACGGGGCCCACACCATGGGGGCCAGAGCAGGGTAGCAGGAGTGCAGGGTCCAGACTGCTCTGCTCAAGCAGGGAGAAGAGGAAGCCGACCTGACTCCATAGAACCCTTGGTAGCCTGGCCCTGCACTCCTGCTGCCCTGCTCTGGGCCCTGCCGGCACTGGCCCTGGTGCACTGGCATGGGCCCAGTGCTTCCACCCAGCTGTCGCTGCTCTCCATGTACCTGCTCACTACCCCTTCCCCCTACCTGCCACAGCCATTTCCCTACTCCCCCCACACCTGCCACACTCCATCATCATGTGGTTCCCAGCTGCAGTGCTGGGACTGCAGGAGCAGCTGGGACATGGTGCTGGAGTGGCTGGGGAGTTAGGCGAATGGGGAAGCAGTGGGAGAAGGCCAGCAGTGGCAGACAGGGGCAAGTGGCAGCGAGTGGGAGCACAGAGCCAGTGCCCCAGGGCCAAGAGCGGCAGGAGTGCTGACCCTGGGCTTGCAGGAATGCTGGCAGGGTCTCTGCCTGCCATGGGGTTGGGGGGGCCAGGCTGTGGGCAAACCTTCCCCCTCCACGCAAGCCACAGCCCTCCCCAGCCACCCTCCCCCCACACACTCACAGCTTCCCCCAAAACCCATACCCACCCACACACATAGCCCCCATACCTATCCACCATCCCACAAATCCCCGCCACACACACCCTCCCCCACACCCCACATACCTACAAACCTATACCCACCCTCCCAGAATATACAATAGTAAGACTTCATTTTAAGCTATTATACTATCACCTCTGTATACACTACACAAACACATGTAAATCAGGACAAAAATATTTTTTGAAATGAAATTAATAAACGTTGTAGTACATGTTTGATTTTTGGAATATAATTTGATATTTTTCTGTTCAAAAATGGTAAAACCCCTTACTGAAAGGAATAATTTTGGGGGCAAGGGGAAGAACTTCTGGTGGCAAAAGTTAGGGGAAAGGAGTTCTGGTCCCACCCATGCAGCCCTTGATGGCTTTTCAAAACTTGGTAAGCATTCAGCCCTCTACCCCTACCCTAACTATACCTTTTTTAATAGTTGGACTAAATGGACTGGACAGAGCTGGCTTGTTATTTTTCACATCATATACATTATGTCTTTGAAACATGTGACTCCCCAAAAAGAGCTATATCTGTTCCTGTGGTTGCTACATGTCAGTGGGCATGTCTATACATGTGCTTTAATGTGCAGCAGTCTATTTTACTGCATAGTAAAGTGTCGCATTAAAAAATGTGCAATTATGCTAATATGCAGGGTATTGCACATTAAGCATCATTTAAAAATCTTTCACATTTGTTACTGCACATTAAGGCACCCTAATGCACATTTCTTTGGTACCTCATATTGGCAGTACTAAATTTAATGCTCATTAGAAAAAGTGCCTTAATGTACATGTAAACACACCCCCCGTCAGGCAAAAAATGTTCTGAGAACTTTGTTTTTTGTTTGTTACCAGATTATATGGCCCTTTTTGGCACTAGCATAATAACACTGCTTAGTTAAGCTGAGGGAAATTCTATCTGGTAAATAATAATGAACATTACAGATATTAGGGATTTTAAAATAACTGAACAAGATACAGGACAATTCTATATAATGGATTAAGAAATAGCAGACTTTATTTTGGGTTATCCCTATAATAAAATATTCTTTTAGACAGATAAATCTTTTATTGCTGGATACATTGTCATGGTAAAATAATGTATATAATTTCCCTGAACATAACTTTCAACCAGTTTACATTTGAAATGGGTTCCTAAACTGCACAGATTAATGTGAGAAATTCTACAGCTAACTTGCTCTGCTTGCAGAGACACTGGAGAATCAGAGGCACCTGATTTCTGTCCTTAGGAAGCATTGATAAATGGCCCTTAGCAGTGCAGGGTTCAAGTGCTGAGATTTCTGCCTTGCACGCTTTACAGGACTCCTTGCTCAGATGCACGATTGACAGCTAATGTGGCGACAAGATGTGCCAATCCCTAAGGTTCAGTGTCTGGTACTTAGACTCATTACAATTAGTCAACTTGATATATTGTTTACAATTTACACCAAACAAGCTTGGGGCTAATTATGATTTCGCTAGTTTGTCTCTCTGATGTCAAGATCCCCTGCAGGAGTCCTAGCTAGTGAGACGAAACTACAACCAGTTTCAAGACAGGTATAGAGAGATGAAATGGCCTTCAAAATTCAACCCCTGCTCTGAAAGTTCACAAACGGTAAGTTGTTTTGTAAAATTTTCAATTAGAATCCTGGATTTATCATAAAATGTGGGGTGAAGAAAATGGTTTATTAATATAATAATCCTAGATCTAAACCTATATGATCAAATATGTAATTTGTGGTGTTATCTGACATGTTTCTGATTAGAGGTATTACTAATAGTTTTAAGAAAGAAGCTATATGTGATAAAACGGAAAAAGGCATACTGAAATTAAAAGCTAAGGAACTTCCAAAATATAGTGTTCACTCTTTTTATAAGCATTCTAATCACAATAATCCTCTCTGCTATGGGCACAACTGTCAGATAGTTGACCTTGACTCTCACTCTCACCTTTGGCTCAGGGTGCATAATTCACCCTATAGCCAATTTTCCTATAGTCATAACCTCAGTGGCTGTTGCTTAAAGTGAAGCTGCAGTCAGAAAAGCGACTATAAATATAACATTGTGAGGACTGATAATCTCTCTTAACGACTTCCAAGTCAATTTTACTCACATTATAAATCAAAGATTTTTTTTCTAACCTCCATCCTTACAACTCCATCTAGAATTTTAAAACTGGAGTTCGTATTTTGTTTGAGATCATTGCCAATAACAAAGATTATGCAATTAGATTTTAGCTTACAAAACTGATGATGATGACCCAATGAGCAGAATAGAATCCCTCTTCTTCCTTCATAGATGTGTTAGTTCTGCCATGCTACTAACCTAAGGAAAAATGTATTTGTGTCATGGCGGGAAGCAGATATGGAGTGACACATATTTTTATTTGGATTTTAGAATTTTAGAACATGCAGTACATCACAACATTTATTAATATTCAAGATTAAAACTCTAAACTTTAACTGGCATACAACCTCTCAACTCAAATATCTTCCTCCCCAATTAAAAACTCAATCTAGACCAGGTTATCAGTCCATCCCACTTCAGCTATTCATGAGAAATGTTGGGATTTGCAGCATGTTTTTTTTTTTTTTTTTTTTAGCTACCCAACTTTAGGCACCCAGGTTTTACATATTTCTAAATATTTGGTACTTTCACATTCAAAACTGTGCACAAATAAATTTCAATGGAATTTCTTCACATTCAGACTAATACTTTATCAACCAGAATTCTCTGTGAGGTCTAGCACATTTCTGAAAAGTAGCTGCAACAACCAGTGTTAAAAAATTAGGAAAACAAAACAAAAAGCCTTCAGATGATGTAGTAGGGCACTGTTGGTGCCTACCACTTCAAGACCTGAGCCAAGCAGCCAGCAGGTGCTTGATTGTGGTGGCCATTTTAGCTCTTTGACCACGTATAAACAAAGCATTTTGCTGCTGGTAGGCAGGCAGCAACATTGCCTGGCTGCAAGGCTTCATGTATCATCCTGAAGGTAAGGGCAGGAGCTGCAGGGGATGGTTTGGAGGCTCCTGGTTCTGGGCATGACCTAAAACTGCACTCTGCCAGTAGTGGGTGGCCTGGTGGGGCTCCCAGTGGTACAGGAGCCCCTAAGAAATGCCAGGCCAGTTATCACCCTGGTAAAAGGTAGGTCAGGGTGCCTTGATAATCCCAGCTTCCACAACCAGGTGGATTGCCCCCAGTAGGGTGCAGAAGGTGGACCCCGGAGAGAGAGCGGGGCTATAGACTCAGAACCTGTCTTGAAATCCCCCGACTGGTCAATGCTGGGGCCAGGACCAGAAGGGTCAAAGGGCCAGGGCCCCACCGCAAGGGATGCCCAGAGCTGAGGCCTTGGGGTTCCAACAGGCGTGGAGGTGAGGCCAGGGCCAGTGTAGCCAAAGGTCCCAGGGGGGACCACACCCGTAAGAGGGAACAGCTTAGGGAGCTATGTAGCCTAGAATGAAGGCAGAGTAGGCCACCTGAGTGGAGGGATCCAGATGAGGTTCAAACTGGAGGATTCTGGGACCTAGAGTGGGGCTGGTGATGTTGACAACAGTGAATGCCATCTGCAAGGCTTGGGCTGCAGTGTAAGTGAGGAACGGAGCCACAGATAGCTCCCCCTGGCATCGGGGCAAGAAATATGCAGCCTTCTGCCTAAACAAGATCATTAATTAGATAACAACAAGGCATGGCAGGAGAGAAGGCAGGTGGTTGACCCAGAAACAGCTGGGAGGGCAAAGGCAAATCGGCCCTGAGAAAGCCCCCTGTAACAGACGTATACACACAGTTTTGCAGTAATTTCATGCTCATCTCACATCACTGCTCATATGTCATGATAGCATTAGGGCTGTGCAAAATTTCGGCAGTCATTTTTTTTCAGCACCCAAAACACTGAATCTGAATTGGAACGGAAGGCTTAGAAACATTTCTGAAATGAAACAAGGCTTCCAATACATTTTGGAAATGTTTTGCAAAATGTCAGAGTTTCAGAGCTGGGCTTGCAGGGAAACAGCTGTATGCTGCTGCCCTGCTGCATGACTCAGCTCTGCAGGGAGCAGAGATCTGTGCTGGGAGTCTCCTCACCGCTGCTGCCCACCCTGCTCTGCCCTGGTGATGCGGGGCTGCATGGGGAGGGCAGTGATGGGGAGGAAGCCCCCAGCACTCACCTCTGCTCTCTGCAGAGCCAGGTCATGCAGTAGTGACCAGCAGGCTTGCTTGCCACTCTGTGCTGCTTCCCTGCCCTGCAACCCAACATGACAGAGGTCAAAGATCCAGGGAGAGGTCTCCTTGCCTGTATGGAGGGCAGAGGCCCTCCTCCTTCCCTGGATGAGCCACCCAAGCTGGGCTGTAGGGCTGTGTGAAGGTTGGAGCCCATTCAAAACAGATTCAGCTGAAACGAAACAGGAGAGTGATCCAAAACCCGAAAGGAATCACTGTCTTCCGAAACGTCTGAATCTAAAACTGAATCGAAACATAGCCATTTCACACAGCCATCGATAGCATCACAGTTTCTCTTACTAAAGGCATGCTCAAACCTGGGCCAGTCAGTTGGCTTCACATTCTGTTGATAAAAACAATAATATTTATCAACAGTACGTACACTTCAGAGAACAATACACTTGTAAAGATGCTTACTGCCTACCTGTAAAAAAACCAACCTGTTTAGCATTGTGGGGAAAAACTAAATTCTAATAAAGTGGCTATATTTGTTATTGTACAGACAGAAAGTATCACACAAACAACATCAATTGATTTTATAGATGGTGTATGTTTAAAACTAGTATGTTTGAGGAGCTATACTTTTTTATATATAAAGAAAAAGACATACTCTAACCACACAGTTTTGATCTGGAATTGAGCCTTTCCCAATATTTAGGGGTGGTGATTCATCCCACAGCAAAGACAAGAGATAAACTACAACTTTTAGACCTGAGGCTTTGTGTGAGCACCACCTCTAGTATACAGCATAAACTCAACAACATCCTATAAACACTCTAAAACTAGCCTTCTGCCTAGGAGGGTAAAAATAAAAGCAAGACCGTGTACTGGAATCTTTGGGTTGACAACAAATTCTGCATGTTAACGTTTTTGAAATCTTACTGAAAACTGCATGAATAAATATCAAGGACCAATTGATTCTGACAAACTTTTCAGTCTGCAAAAAAAGTGTTTGAACATTTTTTGCCTCAGGTTCATCTGTCAGTTGGAGGGTTTTTTTTTCCGTTTCCTTCTGAAGCTGAGAGAACCATTGTATCTGTGAATCAGTAGCTATGGTTGCTGTTATCCGATATGTTTATTCCACCTGAAAATCTTTGACCTCTGCATTACCTGTGTAATAAAAAAAGAATGAAGCAGTGGAAATACATTAACACCAGATTCTACCTCTGCTGGCCAAATAGACACAGGTCTAAGGAAATTGTCTTTAGAGTAGAAGAGGATGTTCTAGGAGATCAAAATATTGTACTTACTAGTTTCCTAATCCTCCCTCCCCACTTTTTACTCTCTTCTTTGTTTTGGTTTGGATTTTTGTTATTGTTTTGTTTTATTATAGGAGTCCCTGGTTATATTCACCTATTTACTCATTAGCAACTTCAAATCATCTCCTATCCTTTGATGCAATGGTAAAATTAGAAAAACTTTACAAAGACAGTGGCAAAACTGAGCCACCTGAATTCTGTTTCTGCAGGACAATGATAGATGGCCACTTGAAGTGCAAAGATCAAGTGCTGGGAGAGCAAGGTCAGATGCTTTACATGACACCTGATGTGACTGTCATTTCTCAGACTCACTAGCCAATGGAATTGTGGCGACATGATGCACCAATCACTAAGGTACCATGTCTGGCATCTAAATAGAGTGCGATAATTCCAGCAGTGTCAAATGATTAGAGATCTAATTGCCATTGTCTAATGCATTCTTTTGTGTGCATTGTGTATGTGTTTAAAAAAGTGTTCAATGGAGCTTAGCAATGAACATTTACTAAAATGATTTTTTAAATAAAATTCTCATTTTCTGTTCATAAACATTCTCATGAATTAATAAAAAGAACCAGATAGTCTTACATTATTTATGGTCAGGCCTATCTTACTGTCTTATTGGGAATTACTTATAACACTTGACTCTAAGGAAATAATGTATCGTCTATATTGAATTCCCGTCATAGATCATGTAAATTATAAGATCCAAATCTTTATTTAAAAAGCATTTTGAATTGATTTCTTTACTTTGCACAATATTTCATCTTCAGATTGCTTCAACAATAATTTTAAATGTACTAGTGACGGCTATGAAACTTAAAAAAATATTAAGAGGTTGAAAAGCATGCCTTATAGTAAAATACTTAAGGAATTCAATTTATTTAACTTATCAAAGAGAAGGTTAAGTAGTAGTTAGATCACATTCTACAAGTAACTTTATGAGGTTTGGAAATCTCGTGGTGGAGGAGTGAGAAAGAGAGAACAGGAGAGATTCAGTCTAACAGACAAAGTTATAACAAGATGCAATGGTCAGAAACTGAGCCAATGCTAGACAAATCCTGCTGCAAAATAAGATTCACTCTTTAACAACGTAAGTAATTAAACACTAGTGCAGCCTACAAAAGATTGTGATGGATTTTCCATCCCTGACAATATTTAAGTCTGGATGATTTTCTAGAAGATCTTCCTAGTTCACAAAGAAATGCAATTGGGGAAGTTCTGTGGTCTGCTTTATATAAGATATCAGACCAGAGGATCTCTTTTGTTTCCATAACCCATGATAATTTAGCTTTGGATCCAGATTCAGATTCCAACACATACCCACCACCAACATTTGTGTTGTCCACATCCCTGGTTTTAGATCAGCTCCAGGTCCAAATTTTGCTAATATGAGTCAGCTAGACAAATATAAAACTCATCACATGAATATCCAAAGAAACTGATTTCTCTACCAACAAAATCTGAACAAAATTTTTCTTAAAAAAAATGGGGGTGTTTTCCAAACGCCTCTTCACTTCATTTTCTGATCTTCTAAATGTCAGATCAAAGTATACAAATGTAGGCATATAAAGTCTAATGCAAAGGGCATTCTTTAGATCCTGTGATTGACAGCTAAGGGCTTGCACAGTGACAGTGTCACTTGAGAGACCCTACACTTTTTTTCCCAGGTCTTCTGCAGTCTCTGGTGTCATAGGGGGACAACCCCCTGTGGTACTGCCAGGCTCCTCACTGTCAGGGGGCTAAGACCTGGACTAATTCATTGCAGTGCGGTTTAATTAAACTGCACCGGAGTTGTTTCCCTGGTAAAATAAGTGTGGGAAGAGAATGTGTGTCAAAAGAGACATGCCTCTTACTGTGTGTGCTTTATTGTTACACCACAGCTAATATATTGTGGGAATTCCCATGGAGTCAATGATAAACTGTATTATCAAGCTCCATAAAATAGGCATTCTACTAGTACGGGTTACTGTAGCCCACAATTCCATTAATCCTCCTAATTTATTATATTATAGCTGTATGTGAGGTCTCATAAATTTATTATACCCCTTTCATCTCTATAAAAATGCTTGTTTCTCCTCTCAAATAAAACCCCTTATTATTTGTTGTGTCTGTCTCTAAAAAAATAAATGTAACAGCCACTTGTAAGAAAATATAATTACTGGCTGAGAAAGGTAAACTGCATTTGACATGTCTTCTGCCATAAAATTAAAGAATTTTATTAAGCCTTGCTTTCTGAGTACAAAACACCAGTATATGAAGGTCCATTGAATTTTTATTTACTTCTGTTTTTTGAGCATTACATTCCCTATAAATATCTTCACAAGACTTTCCCCCCTCACTTTCCTTGGTTACAAAAATGATTAATTTAAAGCTACAAAAGCTGTATATGTTAGCTACTTGTCTTTTATGAAGGCCAATTTTTGCGATAAAACATTACATTTTTATTGGAAATTGATCTGTGCAGCAAAAATAAGCTGTTACTTCTTCACGGACATTTAATGTGGTTAACAAATTTGGCAGTAGCTTAGATTAAACATATATTAATATATTTTGATAGTCTTACTTTAGAACACTGGTGTTTGGTGAAAACTAAATCTGCCCATCTGGAATTTAAATATCTGCAAGTGCTCTTTATTTAAAAGTTGATGTTGTGTCTCTCTAAGGCCAAACAACAGGATAAAAAACTCTCTCAGACACAGTCCAAAGATGCAGAAAAAGGCTGCCACCAAGCACAGCCCAAAACTAAATGTAAGGAAGATCTTGCTTCAGCAAAATCCCAGAGGACGTCATGTCACACGGGTTTACACTGGCCTTCCTGGACCTATATTGTTCAACAGAACACTAATACCCTCATCTTCCTGTCCTTTTCCCTTGTTGGATTACATACCCCAGCCCACAGGGAATTAGGGATCCACTGCCAATAAGGCTTATTAGAAGCACTGCACTGAACACTGATCTTTCCTAAGATCCTAAGAACACCTTCTAGTCCAAACCTCACCGTTAGCATTATGCAAGGAAAATTGTTTGTCCGGAGTAGGATTCCTTGCAGACAGTTGGCCAGTGCAGCATAAAAAGCTGCACTAGTTTTGTCAGTGAATCCCTCTTTGTTAGCTCTAATCCCAGATAAGCATGCCAAGGTGGACAGTTGTGTGCTTTTGTTACTGCAGTGGTGCATTCTCTACCTGGCTATTCACTGTTTTCCCCTAGGGCTGTAGTAGCACATCCTCTAGCCAACATCTTGCCAAAACAATTCTGTTCTCTGCTCAACTTTGAACTATCCACTTTCTAGTTCTTGTGTTTACTCATCTGCACAAGCATGGAACAGAGTAACAGGTGCTTTGTGCAAAGATCTAAACACTATACAGCAAAATATTTTCTCTCTCAGACAGCAGGCAACAAAAACACAGTTTATGCTTATTTATTAACTTATGGAACCAGGAAGATCCCTGCCTGAGTTCACTATTCAGTCAAACTGCATTTCACTGCATCATTTCTCAATCCTTAACATGCATGTTATCTGTCTGGGTTTTGATCCACTCTGACAGACTCTTTTCTACTTCTTAGGAAACCCATTTCAGTCTTGGGGTTGTGCAAGGGATCACATCCTGCTGGCAACAACTTGGCCAGCACTTTTCTAGGACTTAGATAAATTTAAGGCAGAAGTGTCAAAGATATGGCCAGTGGGTCGGATCCAGCCTACCAAGCCCTGCCATCTGGCCCTTCGTGATGCCTCTGGGCCTGAGCAGACCTACACACCTACTATGCATTAGCATGGTGGGCAAAATCCATGCTAATCTGCAGTAGACTTATTTTAATACATGATAGTGTCACAAAAAATGTTTGTGTGTGCTAATACACAGTAGCGTCAATTATGGGACATTAAGTTGGCATCTATCATTAGAGGTACTAAAATTAATGCGCCATAATTACAGCACATTAATGAATGTGTAGATGCACCCACTAAGTAGGAGAGTCTACAGCTTTGGGGCTTAGAAATACAAATGAATAGACTGGGGGTGGGAGGTGGCAAAGGCAGAACTGGACAGGTATTGAAGCAAGAGAGATATCTGAATTTATAAGTTTTTGTTCGAATAGATTCTTGATGAAAATTTTTGTATGAGGTAACAAAAAAGATGAGGGAGAATGTAGAGGTGTGTGTAGCATTTCTTAAAAAGTGGAGTAGGAAGACAGGACTAGGAAGGCTAGGAAAGGAAGAGCTTCTCAGGAGAAGCACTATGATGAAACAGTGTTATCTTTCATAGTTCATAGATGTTAGGGGCTGGAAGGGACCTTACAGATCATCAGGTGCAGCTCCCCTGCACTTGTCCCTTATTTTAGCTATGTTCCTGTCAATTCCTTCTGCAATTTTCTTTAGCCATTGCCACAAGGAGAAACAATTCATTCTAGTTACGGAATTCTAGATACGGCTTGGAGGAATTGGCTGCCACAGAAGAAGCAAGATAAAGTAAGACAAACTAGCAGTATGTGAGAATCTTTAGGCATACAGAGTTATATGCTTAGGAGTGGACCTGGAAAAAAACAGAATAACCTTTTTAATGATATCAACAGTGGCTGTAAGGGCTTTCTAAATATATCTTTATTGACACCACAAGAAAAAATGACTGTGAAGATTTAAAACTTTATAGAGACCACAGCTGTGTGTACTGAAGAATCCATGCAATTGTTAAGAATAGTATCAGTATGGATAGAAAAGTATCCTATATCCTAGCTGGCATGTAAGCAGTCCCAATGGACATGACATAAAAGAAGGTGTTGTTATACAATGCGGTTGCAGTAACTCTTCCCCATGTGAGAACAGATTTGTAGTGCTCATAGCAGAGTGCCTAGGGTTCCTTTCTGAAAGGCCTAAATGTAGACTTTAATGTCCAAAATGGTGGTTCAAGAGAAAATTCCTAGCCCCAATTCTAATCTCAGTTGCATCAATGTCAATTCAGAGCAACTCCACTGAACCTAATAGAATTATGTTGGATCTACAATAAGGTGTCTGAGATCAGAATATGCCTCATAGTACAGTACGAAGTTTCTAGGAGCAGGACAGGGTAATGGACTGAGTTATTGCTTAGTTTCACATTGAATTCATAGTTTCATAGTTTCGAGGGTCAGAAGGGACCTGAGCAGATCATCTAGTCCGACCCCCTGCCATGGCAGGAAAGAATACTGGGGTCAAGTGATCCCAGCAAGATGTGCATCTAACCTCCTCTTAAACACCCCCAGGGTAGAAGCCTGCACCACTTCTCTCGGAAGTTGGTTCCAGACCCTAGCCGCCCTGACAGTGAAGTAGCGCCTCCTGATATCTAACCTAAACCTACCCTGTGCCAGCTTGTGACCGTTATTCCTGGTCACTCCTGGCGGTGCTCGGGGGAACAGTGACTCACCCAGTGCCTGCTGGTCCTCCCTGACTAGTTTATAACAGGCCACAAGATCCACCCCTCAGCCTTCTCTTTTGGAGGCTGAACAGGTTCAGGTCCTGTAGCCTCTCCTCGTAGGGCCTGCCCTGCTGTCCCCTGATCATACGAGTGGCCCTCCTCTGGACCCTCTCCATGCCGTCAACATCCCTCCCGAAGTGCGGCGCCCAGAACTGGATGCAACACTCCAGCTGCGGCCTGGCAGTGCCGCACAGAGGGGGAAGATCACCTCCCCGGACCCGCTCGAGATGCATCTGTGGATGCATGCCAAGGTGTGGTTGGCCTTCCTAACTGCCTCCCCACACTGCCGGCCCACGTTCATCCTGGAGTCAATGATGCCCCCCAGATCCCTTTCCGCCTCCATGCTGACAAGAGGGGAGTTCCCTAACCTGTAGGTATGGTGCCGGTTGTTCCTCCCGAGGTGCATCACCTTGCACTTGTCTGTGTTGAAGCCCATCCTATTCTCGTCCGCCCACCCTTGTAACCTGTCTAGGTCTGATTGTAGCCTGTTGCATTCTTCCAATGTGCCCACGTCCCCCCACATCTTAGTGTCATCAGCAAATTTGAACAGGGTGCTTTTCACCCCCTCGTCCAAATCACTGATGAAGATGTTGAACAGTGCGGGCCCGAGGACCGAGCCCTGCGGAACCCCACTGCCCACATCCTTCCAGGTTGAGAAGGACCCATCCACTACCACCCTCTGGGTGAGGCCCACCAGCCAGTTGGCGACCCATTTGACTATGTGGGTGTCTACACCACAGCCCCCCAGTTTCTTAATGAGTACGGGGTGAAAGACAGTGTCAAAAACCTTCCGGAAGTCCAGGAAGACTATATCCACTGCTACCCCTGCATCTAATGATCTGGTGATCTGATCGTAAAAGGCCACCAGGTTGGTCTGACAGGACCTGTCACTGATGAACCTGTGTTGGTTGCCCCTAAGCATGCAGTCCCCTGCTGGCCCCTCCTGGATGTGTGCCAGCATAATTTTCCTCGAACAGCTTGCCTAGGATCGAGGTAAGACTAACCAGCCTATTATTTCCATCTTTTTACTAGCATGGATTCAAACAAATTTTACAGTAGAACTCAGGAGGTTGAATGGTTTCTTAAAAGCTTCTAAGGATGTTTTATAAGAGAGATTAAGCAAAATTATTACTGGATCAACGAGAGGGATCTGCCTTGAAAACTTGGAACAGATTATTCATGGCAATTTGACTACACTCTTAAAAAGATATAGCTTGATTCTGGTTAGAAATATTTTCTTGTTATTTATTAAATCTGTGTGATTGAGTAACTCATGCTTGCAAACAAGTAAGATACTGGGAGCTAGACAGTGAGAGAGCCACACAGCACCTCATTTCTGCCTGGATACCTGATAACAAATCTGTCAACTCTATACATTTTTACATGAAAAACCTCACACTTCACTGCAGCAATTACTTAGATAGGACTTCAGCTTTTACTGATTATAGACCAATTGCTGTTGAAAGGTAGGGAACATATTCATATTTATAGCCAGATTGGACAGACATAGCCGTCGATTGCAATGGGGTTAGGAATCAATTTACCCAAAACTGGAGTCAGATTGAGAACTAATGCCAGGAATGTGGAGTGTGAGACAACAGATGCTTCACATTTCCAAATATGGCTCTGTGACAGGGGTGCCACTATTGGAGCCTCTCCGGGTATAGCTCCGCCCTCCTGTAATGGGCCAACAACCTGCTTATTTTCCTGCCATGCCTTGATCTTAATTAATAGATTGTTGTAATTAATGGGAGGTTCCCCATTTCTACATGCCCCGATGACAGGGGGCGCTATCTGCGGCTCCTTTTCCTTCCCTACACCGCAGCCCAAGCCTCGCAGATGGTGCTAGTGTGATCTGCCCTTGGCCCTGTTATGTCTCAGCCCTCCTTTTGCCCTCAGGGCTCCTCCCTCTCTCTCTCTCTCGGGGCTCCTCGCTGCCCCCTTGCACTCTTGGGGCTGGGGCCAATGCACCTCCAAACAAAGATGCTCCCTCTCCGGTGCCAGGAGACCCCATGCTATCGTGGAGCTCCTATGAGGCCTCCTCCACCCCTAATAGCCTCACCCTGTCCTCCGGTTAAACAGTGAACA
Organism: Crocodylus siamensis; assembly: GCF_052110815.1. Lineage (NCBI taxonomy): Eukaryota > Metazoa > Chordata > Crocodylia > Crocodylidae > Crocodylus > Crocodylus siamensis. The sequence goes on along the minus strand of NC_143396.1, from coordinate 150,785,341 downwards.
CAAAACACAAAGCCCCTGGGCTATAACATAAAGCTAAACCATCTGGTCAGACAACAGTTAATTCCTACCAGGCAAAAATACTCCAGCTCATGGCAGCAACCCGCGGATCCTCGTGCAGCCAAACCCTGGCCTTCTCTCCACACTGGCTGAGATCCTCACTCCTTGGCTGTCAGAGGAGGAACTGCCACCCTAGCCTCCTGCCTGGGTTTAAGAAGGGCTAAGCCCTGCCCCTTCCTGTCAGGGGGTTTCGCCGGTTGCCCCAGCAACCAGCACCTGTGTTGCCCCAGTGACTGGTGGCTGCGCCTCTCCCTTCTCACCGCTAGGGGGCTCTCTGGAACCATCCCTGTTCTCAGGGGCAGGGCACCTAAGTGCTCTGTGACAGGCTCTCATACTTTGCAAAACAGTTTTTAGCTTATTAGAACAAAGAATGATTGTGCCCAGGGGTGGATCCTGGATTTAGCAAAGATGGGTGCAGGAACAGCCACCCATACTGAAGGGGTGTCTGCACATCCACTCCTAGCATCCTGCCCCAAGCCACTGGTGAAAGCAGACAGCACCACAGGAGCCTCTGGAAACTTTATAATAGCCCCAAAATATGTAAGCATCCCCCCTCCTTTGCCTCTAGGCTGAAAGGCATGGCCTGCTCCCTCTCTCCCCACCTGTTGCTGCTACTTTCTCCACTGTTCCATGGGTGGAAAAGCTTCAAAGCTGATTACTTCAGTCAACAGGCTTGGTGGCTGAGCTCTCCTGGGAACAGTGACAGCACCAGTGGCAATAGCAGGCAGGGTTCCCCTTTCCCAAACCTGTTCCTGAGGACCAGGAAGGGCTAAGTGAGATTCTTATGTGCTTTAGAGGACTTTTAAAAAGTCCCTAGAAGCTCCTACAGCATGAAAGGAAGGTGCAGCTGCACCACTGTAGTCCCTCTGGATCTGCCCCTGACTGCATCTAATGTCACTTATACTTGATATCCTGATTATTTGATTAAACGTAAGTAGAAAACTGCAAATGGCATATCATCTGAAACTCAGAGAATGACCTTTATTTCTTAATATTGACACTCTTGTTTTTCCTAAGCCCATGATTAGAAAACTCAGGATATATTCTGTATACACATATTGGCACTTAGGCTCAACATGGTAAGTGAGGCCTTTGTTTTCATTATTTCCTAGCCTGACTCACTAAGTTCATCCTCAGCCTTGGGCCAGTTGAGCTTGACCTGGTGAGTTATGCATATGAGGTCATTGCTGTCCCCTGTGTTTTTTGATTTACGGATGAGAGATCTATTATATCTATTGCTACTGCATCCCTAGAAAAAATCTTTTTATTATTCTCAAGGAGCACACCTACATGTTCATATTAATGTGAAGCAATAAACTCCAGCGCACATCATGATGGAATTTCTCACTCCTGGGCCCCATGTTTACATGTGCACCCAGGACACATTGAGCCAGGTTGGAGCAGCCCCAGCTGGCAAGGGACTTACGGAGGTCAGCCTATTAGCCTGGGGCTGCTCTGACTCAGCAGTGTGCTGCAGAGGGGCTGGATGGAGCACAAGGGTGCTCCAGTGTGAGGCTAGCTGGCAGGTCCCCAGCTGGCTGGGTCAGCATTGCTACACAAGAAAAAAACTACACAGCAGGATAGTACTTGTTTTTACAAGTACTAACATGCTGTAGAGTTTATTAGTTTCCTGCGACCTAATAGGGCCATACACATAGACACAGAGAAGATTACTGCAGAGCTAAATAGGTAACCCCACAGTAAATGTCTCGTGTAGACATGTCCAAGGACTATTGAGTTAGTGCATTGCTTGACACTAATGGAAATACTGCTCTTCTCACTGCAGCTCATTGGACTACTGGAAAAAAAAATGATTGTCACGCTTTAAACAAAACTTCATCTATCCTCTGTGATGTGGTATGCCTCCTATGTGTCACTGCTCTCTCTCAACATGAAAACGTTGATTCCTATGACTGTTCTGCCATACAGCATGCCCTACTTTGTGGGGGGGGGGAGAGGCGGTTGAGCATCATTCTACAGCATCAGTTTTGGATTGTTAGTCACCAACTGTTCTGGATTGTGTCAAGTTCGCATTTTCAGACCTTCTAGTTTCAATTCAAGGATCTTAATGAATCACACTTAGTAGCCAAATAAATATCAAGCAGAAGTCTTTATTCTGCATATTAATACCAACAGTTAAACAGCAGGGCACTATGTTCACTTATAGAATGGAAAGTCCAGACTTTTCTAGCTACAAGAAGAATACTTTAAAAAAAAAAACTTAGGGCAATTACACTTTGTGCAGTAAGTATTGAATAAGAACTATTTGTTCTTATTACTGTCAGAACTGCTAGTCTAAAAGGGTGTTTGACATTAAATATAAACTGTTCAATTCAGGTAAAGGACACACATTTTAAAATGGACGATATGGAAAGTTTCATGCCGTCTGCCTGTTTGTTTATACCTACTAGACTCAATTATAGACAGTAAGAAACTAAGATGAATCTATAAGATAAAGGGAGGGGGGAAACCATGATTCTAAACAGTTGATGGCAGCTTTTCCTTTTAATATAATGCTGAAAGTTTGACAAATGTTTTCCCAATATTTCAACAGCTCCTAGAACTATTTGTATGGTTTTGCACTGCTAGCCTTTTCTGGATACCTGAAGGATAGCATGCATAGTTCTAATTTCCATTATTATTAAGAAATATTAAGCAGTGTAGCTCTAGCTCAAGATATCAAAGTGTTCCTTTGCACAGAAAATGCGTTTGAGACACCCTGCATTCAAGGAGAACATAAATACTATCAGAGCATAAACACTTACAAACTCCTTGCCTTGACCAGCATCAGGCTATCTCCTGAAGAAAAGCCATTAGACACACCTATATGGTGTATTTATACTGAGTCTGTAATTAGTATGTCTTGATCTAACTAGGCCCAGATTCTCAAAAATGTTTAGGCATGTAACTCTTATAAGCTCCTTGAGAATTTTTGAAGATCTGGGCCTGTATGCTTTTGTCTTCCTTTAAAGTCATCTTCCACTGAAATGAGTGTTAGAGAGGCTTTGTACAACTGGTCCTTATGATTCCACAGATGGCCTGATACCTATGGATAAAACAAGAGCCAGGAATAGCAGGATAACAAGATGATTAAGGACTTGCTTCACCTGCTACTTAAGATAAATCCCAGTGAAGATAATACCATTTGTATTCTTCTCATGAATTAGCAGGTAAGGCAACCATAGCTTCCCCATAGTCTTTAATTCAACCAGATGACTTGTGGGAAACTGTGTTTTACTTTTGTCAGTTAACTTGGGTTAAGAACATACCTCTTCTCTCCCAGTGAAGACACACCTTTAGAGAAGGCATTGAAATATCCATTTCACAGGAACTGTTGTTGTGTAGGAACATATAAGCCCAATGCTTTTTGATGTCAGAAATATGATAACCACATGATAAAAGTAGTAACAGAGGTTTATATAATACTGAAAAAGATACATGAGAGTCATACATAAATTATATGCATCTTTATACTCAAGAGGAGAAAATTATAAACTGGGATGAATTTAATGCACAATTATCTCCAATGTGCGGTTAGCTTACATGTTTTTTGCTTCCTTGCTCAATTTATAAAAACAAGTACATATTAATTCCACATGCCAGATACCTTTATACACATTATTTTCTGTCTGCAGACTGGTTCTCCTATTTCAGCAAATAAATGCATTAGCATATAAATAATACAGAAATTTACTTCCACTGCAGACATTAATAAACATCTTTGACCCTCAGCTTACCTTCTTTGCAAATGTCAGGGAGAAAAGCTAAACTCTGCAGAATGTCCATAAGATTTGTGTAGCTGGTACTTGCAAAAGAGCAAACTCTAAAATTGAGGCAGCTCTGTAAAGAACAGTTTGCTAGTAGTACCCTCCTTCTGAAAATCAAGGGGCTTCCACTTTGAGGCAACTGCTTGGCTGATCTCGACTGAAACAGTAAAGCATAGAGAAAAAGGGAATAATATATGATAGTTCCTCTAGTCACAAATACTGGTAGCATAAAGCAAACTCTACATAATGATTCCATTTTATTTGAAATGCTAGAACTATTTTATTGCTTTCTTCTTCAGGCCTGGAAATTTAATTGAGAAAAATCAAAGGAGTACGTGATTTGGTGCTGGGAAGAGGTTCAAAGGAAGTCAAATGAGGTGAACCACTCTGATAAATCTTTACTGAGAGACTTTTAGCTCATGAAAAGTACTTCTGTTTCTACTGGGAATAGTGCTGAACCAACTGCTTGAGGTGACACCTGAATTTAAATGTCTTCTGATGACAGTAATTTGAAAAGGTTTTCAGTTTAAAAACAAACAAACAAACAAACCTGAAAATAGTCATTACATTCCTTGTGTGGAGAAAAGTTCAGGAAAAAGAAATAGGATCAATAGAGCTCTGCAGTCAGCCAAGTCAAAAAAAAAAAATCTAATAGAAGTACATTACAGAGTTAGGCTTTGTGCTTCCTAATCCTAGAATGTTCCCTTCTTCTGTGACAAATTGTTCTACAAGTCCTAGTTTGTGGTACTTTTAGTACGACTGTAATTTTATTTTATGAATGAGGTATTGTATGAATGAGGTATTGTTATTGTGATTGATACTGGACAAAGAGAAAGATTTGCCTCCTTCCCCAAACAACTTAAACATGACCATTTAAATTAATGTTTGCATCTTTTAATTTAGGAAGGTGACCTACGGAGTATGTCAAAGTTTGCTGTAATCCTGGTCAACTCATTTAGCCTCTCAACTTCAGTGCATTCATCTGTAAAGGAGCACTGAAAATTAATTAACATTTGATAGGGAAATAGAATCCTGCAGGATAAAAGATACATATTTGTAAATTGCTATTATTTTCTTTAGGCAATTTTGGGGGGGAATAGGAGAACATTTTGTTCATTTATCCTGTTCCTCATTTATGTGTACATTTTTGAAATCCTTGCAAGAGTTGCACACAGGTTAGTCTGGCACTGTCCAACTCGTTACTATTGAAGGTGGAATTCCTGGTTGAATTGAGTGAGCAGCCACTGGTACTTGTTTTGAAAGCATTTGCTACCAGCTTAAGCATTCAGCTTCTTTGAAAAGAATACTTCCTTGGGTTGCTAATTATGTTATTCCTTGGGAAATGTAAAAAAATAAGTCTTAACCGTAGTTATTTATATAAGAGCATATTGCCCTAATAGATCATCCTCTCTCTTCATATTCATGTTGCATTTACTGCTTACTCACCATCCATCCTTTGGACTGGCCAATGCAGGCATCCTGTAGAAACCACCCCCCCACAAAAACAAAACCCAGCATGTGGTCCTGTTGTTAACAGCAGTCATAATGCACATAACACAAAGGGGCTGCATTCAGGTTGCACAGAGATCCTTAATTTTATCATGTACCAACTTTTGTGTGTTTGATTTTTAAACTTAATGCCCCTTTTGATAGTGAGTTTTTTGTTTTTAAATTGACAAGTTAACCAGGACAAAGCAGTAAAACTTGTACAGCTCATAGCAACCCTTCTGCATGGGTATTGCTAAACCTCTCTCTGTAAACTGTGAAATCCAAATAAAACATTGACAGTCTTACCACTGGAGGTTTCCCTTTTTACTTTAAGGCCAATGTTTCTCCCTGTAACTGATATGCTCACAATCTGCTCCACAATAAAAATACCCTTCAAAATAAACCAAGATTTACTAGACATAAATTTTATTTTCACATCTCCACCCTGCCGCCAGGGCTGGTATGAGCCTTGTGTCTACACTGAAGAAGTGCTTCCAGGGGGTGGTGACAGCTCTCAGAAGAAAGCAGTGTATGAAAGGGGTACATGACAGGGGGTTCTGTCTGACATGGACCTTAGCAGCATGGGATAGGTTGAGGGAATGGTTGAGGGAGTAAGCACAGCCTAGCAGGGGGACAGGGACAATCAACATCAATTCTCACATCAGACATAGCCTTCTACTAACAGCCTGAATCAAAATGAAACATTTGTTTTTAAATCATAAGAAAGTGTTATGTTGCCAGTAACATAGCATGTTAGCACACAGAGTCCATCAATTTAAACTTCTGCATTAATATAGCAATGATATTCATTTTTGTCAAAACAAAGGCTGTTTATTTCAACCTGTTTCCACTCAGTCTTTTAGAAGAACAATGTTACCTTGTTTCTGTGACTGGCTAAGTGCAGTGCCAATTTGTTTAAAACTCCTTGTTAGAGTTATTAAGAATTTGCAGTAGCATAAAGCACTAGCATATACCAAGAGATGAATCTAGATACTGGGTATTTGACTATCCCTTTAAAAAAAGTTAGAGATTCCTGTGGCAGTATTCAAGGATCTAAATTTTAGCTCCAGAATAATTTATAAAAAGCTTTAAAACAAAACAAATATCCCCTCCTCCCCCCACATATGTAGTTATTAATAGCCAATGAATAATAGAAATTCAGCATTTTAATATTTGGGTTAAATGCTGCAATAATGATTTGTTAATGATGTGTACCATATATTAAATATAAACATAACTCTTTATCTAAATAATGCTCTTTTGCTTCAGCTAGAAAAAATGTGTACGCTTGGAAAACTCCCAAAACACATTCCTAGTTCTTCCACATACACTGAGGAACAACGAACATTTTAAGGAAGTTACTGCTTTCAGTTAGATGGTGCATGCCATACGTTACCGACTCACTAAGAAGACAACCTATCTACACACACACACACACACACACACACACACACACACACACACACACACAGAGTGTGTGTAGCGTGTATATCTATCTGTCTTGGAGTTTTCTTGAATTTTTTTCCCCTTGTTCCAATGAATGAAGCAGGCAGGAAGAGTGAATAGAACAAAGGGATGTAAGCTCATGGTTTTTTAAGTGTGCTTGTCACACAAAAGAAAGAACAGCTTATGATCCAAATCCAATTTTGGAACTAGCAGCTAGGACAGTCTTTTTAAATCTACATTCATTCATTCATTCAACTAATGTAAAATTTTTATTAAAAAACTACATTAAAGTGGTGTCTCAGGACATCTATTCCAGGGATGCTCTAATATTCCTAGAACAGGTATTGCAAATCTAGGAAATTCAGAGTTAAAATGAGAAGAAATCCAAATGTTAGAATCTAAACATACCCAGTTAGTCTTACCTACAACTTTTTATAACTCCATGAAATAATCATATGAATGTGATTAAAGCATGTTAGTATCTGGGACTTGAAAATAGTATAAAGTCATGTTTCAATCCATTAGATTCTTCCACATTACAGAGCAGGCATTCTCCAGGAATTTTTAGACTCTGTCTGTTCTTTCCAAAGGGACATACTCAAACCCATGCAGGGAAAATTAATGTTGCTTGGGTACAGAGAAACTCACCAAGAATCACCTTTTTCATCACGACCGTACTTCCCCATTATCCCTAATGCGCGTTAGCCAAACTGTCCTCAAGTAAAATTATGGTTCCCCCATGATATGAGGAGTCAGAGAGGAAATGAACAGAGGCAGTGATTATCTTTGATAAGCACTGTCTAGGCCTCAGTCCTTGACAACAATGGAAAAGGGACAGCCATTTTGATAGAGAACAGTTCTTCAAGGAAATCTTTAACGTGGAAGATTATGCATCAGACTTTAGTGAAGAATGAAAAAAACCACTTTTTATTTATGACATGAGATAAGTCACCATTAATCCTAAAAACAGATTTCTTCAAACTTAGGATGAAGTAATGATCTGCTTTAGGATGCTGCATTTGTTAAAGGACTTGTGTTAGTTAGTATTAACTTTAATGAATAAAACTTGCAAATTTTTAGAAAATGATTTCTACATTCAAAATAAGTGCTGTAAGATACCTTATTTTTTCATAAATTTAAGCGAGAAGTCAGTCTCATTGTTAACTCAGTCTTCGCCGGATAACTATCATCAATGCCTCTATAATAAAAACTTAAATATTTTTAATAGGGTGTACAAATACATTTAAAACTATGTAGCAAATACATTTCTAAGGAAATAGGCAAAGAGTCTTGTCACAGTTCATTGTGCTGCTACATTTGGAGATCTTAACTAAATCACTATTTTGACAGGACTGCTAGTCTGAGAACAATGCCAAGGCAATATCTTAAGCTCCTTGGGGAAAGAGCATCTTATGTCACACTCCAGCTATGATCTTTGGCCAAAGCTTGGAATAGAGTTAAGAAGCTCTGTGGGGGAGGCTTCATCCAGTTCTCCCTTGCCACGGTAATTCACCACAGTATAAACCCACAGGGAGGTGCAGTAAAAAGCTGGGGAAGTCTCGTCTTGAAAAGGAAGTAGCAAAGAAGGATAAGCATTTAAGAAGGTGTCAATATGTGTAACAAAATATAAAGTACCCTCAACTTCACGTCACTTGTTGTGCATTCTCTATGGAGCTATGTGGATTTTCATGCCCAAGTCCTTTGAACGCTCTGAAACTCAGGTCTTTTGCCTTAGGCAAAGAGCTGCCCCAATACTGCTATTCTGCTTCCATTCCCAAAGCTAGTGAAGACAGAGGTTGCAGGTATCTCTGAATCCACGTGCTGGGTAGACTCTGACATGCAAGCCTGTATGTTCAGAACTAGCTTGTGGTATTTTGTGCATGGCCAGGTGCTCAGCTAGGGAACAGGTAAGGGACCAGCATCTCTCTGGAGATTTTCAGAAGAGGTCAGAACTAACTGGGTATAGAATCATACTGGATAAGAAAGAAACAAAAATAATTTGTACATATTGCAGATTAAGAGTGGGCATGCTCAGAGGCTTAAACATGTACTAGCAGACTCAGGCAACGTGGTGCCTACCTCTTTACAGGAGCTTAAAAGCTTGTTGGCATGGATTGTTTTGAGATGGGAGGCTGGAAGGGAAAGCAAGTCCTTTGAAAAGAGAGGTTGAAAAATAGTGGTCAAAAATCCACCTCGATTTACAATCCTGGCTGAGTTTCCAAGTTCATTTCTAAAAAAACCCCCCCAAAAATCAAATGAGTCTCACCAGGTTTTATTAGAATAAAAAAGGTTTACACAGCTCTAATTCTTATAATTAAGGATCATGTTCTATCCCATGGCATTTCTGAAAGCATAAGGAAGTAGTTAGCCTCAGGTTCTGACAAAACTCCATCTTAAGTAATTCTGTTCTGCCCATTTAAGTGCCCTCCGTAGTTTCAGTTGGATCAGGGATCATGGATTTTTTATGTAATATTGTTACGTGGCTCTCACTTGCTTCTACCCCAGATATGGCTGCAGTGCTGTGTGCAATACCTCTCCAAGCTGAATTAGTAAATCACTTTGTGAAGCATTTTGGGAGTTCCTTTGGGGTATGAGGCACAATATAAATATGTTATTTAACTGATTCACTTTTAATTTCTAGCTTGGTTAATTTAGATGCCAAGCATTTGAGGGACAAACTGGGATTTGGACCTCTATAGCAGAACAAAATTTGGCCCTACACATTTAAAAGTATTCTGAAGGAAGGCAGAAGGGGAAAAGAAGTAGGAGAGAAATCCATTAAAGGTAAGTTAGCTGGAGTCCTTTCACACTGAAAACAGGTTTGAATATAATGTGCACACCAGCTCTCCAAGCTGATCTTTGTGCAAGGAAGTAAATGTTCAGCCTTGAAATGAGAAACTGAAAGAGGTCACTCTCCTTTTATTGAGCTTTTCCTTCTTGTCAAACCACTGGGCTACGTGTTGTATTCCTTGTGGGTCACTGATAGCCTATCACAAAGCCCCTTCTGTTTGGATACTGTCCCTGAAACTTCTACTAGCCAGCAGAGCATAAACACTAAGGTGGAGCTACTGTCCAAAAAGCACTCACGCACAATAGCTGCTGCTGTCACTGCAAGACAATCAAGTGGATTTTATGCTGGTATATTTTTCTCATCATATGCATGACAGAAAGTCTAATGGGCCTTGTTAGTTTCTTCATAGCTTTTAAGGCCCTATAAAATAGCCCAGTATCAGTTCAATCTGTGTTCTCAAGATGTCTACCTGAATGTCAGAGAGCACTAGCAATAGCTATGTTTTTATTCCCCCAATCAGCATGGAACAGATAAGATAATTAGTTGAGAAATTAGAGAGGGAAACTATTAGCATCACAGAGGTAAAAACGAAAGCTCTGTTACAATTTTCTGATGGGGAACACCTCCTTAGAAATGCCTTTATATGCATTTCTGTTACCTACTTCTTATTTCAGATGAAAAGTTAGTCACTGTGAAAGGTAGATGTTAACAGGGATTTGCTTAGTCTTCACTTATATTTTATGAAAAATATAGTGTTTTTATATTTTACTCACAGCAGAAATATAGTTGTATGGGGCAGGTGCTGTTTTTATGTGGAACAAAATAGGAAAATACTTAGAACTATAGATAGAACATCCAGATCATCAATATTTAGATAAATTTTGCTTGCATATCTTAGACTAATATTAGATACCCTGTCCCTGAATCCAGGTCTCTTAAATCTCATGTGGTCAGGGTGGTACTCCATACCAACTTTCACATAAATCACTGATGCCTAATGTTAAATTGTTTATAGGGGACAGTGGGCTGCTACATCCACTCTCCCACTATTTTCTGTATAGGAACAGGTAGGCAATTTACCACTTTTTCTTAGAATCACAGAAACTCCGGATTGGAAGGAACCCGAGGAGGTCATCTGGTCTAACCTTCTGCGCAAAGCAGGACCAGCCCCAAGTATATTATCACAGCCAAAGCTTTGTCTAGCCAGGTCTTAAAACTTCTAAGGATGGAGAACAGCCTCTCTGGGCAGCCTGTTCCAGTGCTTTACTACACTCCTGGTGAGAGTTTTTCCTAGTATCTAACAGGCCTGGGTGAAGCAGCTAGTACGTGCTTCGGATTTGGATTTAGCCAATTCAGGGGGACAGTGATTCAATTCGATAATTTGAATGACTGTCCCGAATCGATTTGGCTAAATTTGATTTGGAGATTCGGGTGTGGCAGAGCCCCCCCATGCAGCGTGGGGCAGTGAGGGGTAGTGGGCATTGCCCCCCCACCGGGCAGCACCCAGTGAATGGGGGCTTTTTTTTTTTTTAGAGCACTGGGAGCTGGGGCAGCCAGGGCAGCCATGTGGGAGGGGCTGGGGTACCTAATATCCAAACTAAACTTTCTGTTGCTGCAGCTTGAGACTATTGTCTTTGTTCTATCATCTGCTGCCATTGAGATCAGTCTAGCTCCATCCTCTTTTGAACCACCTTTTCAGGTAGTTGAAAGCTGCTATTAAATCTCTGTTTAGTCCTTTCTTCTCCAGACTAATTAAGTCCAGCTCCCTCAGCTTCTCATAAGCCATGTCCCTCAGCACCCTTGCTATTTTGCTTACCCTCTAGACTCTCCCCAATTTGTCCACATCCTTTCTGTAGTGGGGGGCCCAAAACTGAACACAGTACACCAGATGTGATCTCACCAGTGCAGCCCAGTATGCCGTTCACTGTCTTCATAACAAGGTCAAAGTGTTGGCTCGTATTTAGTTTATTGTCCACTGTAACCCCCACATCCTTTTCTGTAGAGCTGCTGTTTAGCCAGTTGGTTCCCAGCCTGCAGCAGTACATGGGATTGTTCTGTCCTAAGTGCAGGATTTTGTACTTGTCCTTACTGAACCTCATGAAATTTCTTTTGGTTCAAAGCTCCAATTTATTGAAGTCTCTCTGAATCCTAGCCCTGCCCTCTAGTGTATCTATTACTTGGTGTTATCTTGATGTAAACTTCTGAGGGTGTACTTGCTGCCATCTTCTAGGTTTTTGATGAAGACATTGAACAAAACCAGCCCCAGGACTGACCTCTGGGGCATTCCACTTGATATTGGCTGCCAACTAGACATTGAGCCATTGACTACTACCCTTTGAGCCCAGTGGTCCAGCCAGCTTTGTATTCACTTTACAGCCCATTTATCCAGCCCATACTTCCTTAGCTTGTTTGCAAGATGTTGTGGGAGACTATCAGAAGACTTGCTAAAGTCAAGGTATACCACATCTACTGATCTCCTCACATCCACAGAGCCAGTCATCTCATAGAAGCAGTCAGGTTGGTCAGGCATGAGTTGCCCCTAGTGAATCCATGTTGACTGTTCCTAATCACCTTCTTTTCCTCCAAGTGCTTAGAGATGGCTTCCTTGAGGACCTGCTCCATGTTTTTTCCAGGGGCTGAGGTGGGGCTGACCTGTCTGTAGTTCCCCAAATCCACCTCCTTCCCTTTCTTAAAGCTGACCACTATATTTCCCCTTTTCCAGTAGTCTGGGACCTCTCTCCATCACCATGATGATGGCCAGTGGCTTTTCAGTCATGTCAGCTAACTGCCTCAGTACCTTTTGGGTGCATCCCGCGCAGCCTCACTGACTTGTACACATGCAGCTTTTCTAAATAGTCCTTATCTTGTTCTTTTGATACTGTTGGCTGCTCACCTACTGCACCTGGCAGCAGTTTGGGGAGGAATCTGGGAGCTGGCCTTGCTGGTGAAGACTCAGGCAAAAACAAAAACAAAAACAAAAAACAAAAACCAACCATTGAGGACTCCAGCCTTTTCTTTATTATCTGTCACTAGGTTGCCTCCCCCATTCAGTAAAGGGCCCATACTTTCCCTCTTCCTGTGTATCAGGATGGTTCGCACCTGCATAGTTAGTAAGGTTCTTTAAAGTACAACCAGCTCTCCTGGACTTCTCTCCCCACTCAGACTGGCTTCCCAGGTGATCCTGGCCACAAGTTCCCCGAGTGAATTGTAGTCTGGTTTCTGAAGTCCAGGGTCCTTACTCTGCTGCTCTCCTTTCTTCCTTTCTTCAGGATCCATCTCATGATTGCTGCAGCCCTAGTTGCCATCCACTTCTACGTTCCCCACCAACTCTTCCCTGTTTGTGAGCAGCAGATCAAAAAGAGCATGGCCTCTAGCTGGCCACCCTAGCACTTGCACCAGGAAGTTGTCCCCAGCACTCTCCAGAAACTTCCTGGATTGCCTGTTCACTGCTGTATGGCCCTTCCAGCATGTCAGGTGATTGAAGTTCCCCATGAGAAGCAGGGTGTCTGACTAGGAAACTTCTGCTAGCTATTTGAAGAAAGTCTCATCCACCTCATTGTCCTGATATGGTGGTCTACAACAGACACCCACCATGACATCACCCTTGTTGCCCAGAGAGAGGTTGGAGCTGAGAGAGGCTTGAAGCCTGAGGACAGGGCTAGGAGCTTGAGGACAGGACAAGCTTGTAGCCCAGGAATGAGGCTTGGAGCCCGAGGATGGAGCTTGGAGCCAGGAGAGGCTTGTGATCTGGGGATGGGGCTTGAAGCCCAAGGACAGGGCCTAGAGCCTAGGGAAGGGGCTAGTAGGCCCAGAGGTGGGGTTGGGAGCCTAGTTGATAGTAAGATTATGATAAGGCCTGGTATGAGGCCAGGGCAGAGAACGCAGTGTGAGGGTGCTGGGATCCTGAGCTCCAGTGGGGAGTGAGAGTCCCACATGAGACTCAAACCCAGACGTCATAGGGCTAACAGAAATGTGGTGGGATTCATCCCACGACTGGGCAGTTAGCATTAGGGGCTATAGGCTTTACAGGCAGGATAGAGAAGGAAGGAAAGGTGGGGGTGTGGTACTGTATGTTAAGGAGCATTACACATCCTCTGCCAGCAGAATGGGGTCAGAGGAAGGGCAGGCTGAAGTGCTCTGGGTCAAGATTCAAGGGGGCTGTGGGGAGAGCAATTTGACAGTGGGGGTCTACTACATCTGCTGGGAGGAACAGTCAGCCAGGACGGACCATTCCAGGAGGTTCCTGGCTGAGATACAGGATCTCCACTTAATTCAGGAGGTGCACAGTCCCACCAGAGGAAATGCCCTGTTGGACCTGATCCTGGCCACAGGCAATGACTTGGTAAGGGGCCTCCAGGTTCTTGACCACCTGGGCAATAGCAATCATTGCTTGCTGGAATTCACCAACCAGCGCAGGGTGTCAAGGGCCTGCAGCAAGATGGTAGCCCTAGACTTTAGGAGGGCCAACTTCAACAAGTTGAGGAGACTAGTGGGAGAGGCGCTGGGGTCCTTGAGGGCAGGGGAACTTAGTGTCCAGGATGAGTGGTTGTTCCTTAAGGAAACGATACTCAGGGCCCAAGGGGTGTCCGTCCCAACAAGAAGCGAGGGGGGCAAGAGTGCCTGAAAGCCCCCCTGGCTCACCAAGGGCATCTGGGAATGCCTGATTGCCAAAAAGGTGGCGTACACCCAGTGGAAGGGGGGTGCTATCTCCAAAGAGGAGTATACCTCCTCTGCTCGGGCCTGTAGGGGGGCTGTCAGGGAAGCTAAGGCGGACATAGAGCTAGGACTAGTGTTCAAGATCAAGGATAATAAAAAGTCCTTTTTCAAATATATAGGGAGGATGAAGAAGGCACCGGGTAATGTGGGGCCCCTGCAAAATACGCTGGGCAATTTGGTGGTTGAGCCAGAGGAGAAAGCGGACCTCTTTAACCAATTCTTCACCTCTGTTTTCTTGTGCAGGGACCAGGACTTCCCCACTGTGATGCCAGACAGACTTGAGGGGAACGTCTCCAGACCTCAGGTTGGGAAGGACCGGGTTAGAGAGCTTCTGGAGGGGCTGGACGTGTTCAAGTCAGCGAGTCCAGATGCTCTCCACCCCAGGATGTTGAGGGAGCTAGCTGGGGTTATTGCAGTGCCCTTGGCATGGCTTTACGAGCGCTCGTGGTGCTCCGGCTAGGTGCCGGATGATTGGAAGATAGCTAATGTGGTCTCCATCTTCAAAAAAAGGAACAGAGAGGACCTGGGTGACTATAGGGCCATTAGTCTTACCTCAATACTAGGGAAACTCTTTGAGAAGTTCCTCAAGGAGCACATGTGTGATGGGCTGGCTTCAGGGATGATGCTCAAGAGCAACCAGCACAGTTTCATTAGGGGCAGGTCATGTCAGACCAACCTGATTGCCTTTGACACCATCTCCCACCCCATCCTCATTAATAAACTAGGCAATTGTGGCACTGATGCCTACACAGTCAGATGGATTGCAGATTGGCTCAAGGGGCGTACTCGGAGGGTGGTGGTGGACGGGTCATATTCGACCTGGGGGGAAGTGGGCAGCGGAGTCCCCCAGGGCTCGGTCCTTGGGCCCACGCTGTTCAATTTGTTCATTAGTGATTTGGACGACGCGTGAAAAGCAACCTGTTTAAATTCGCTGATGATACCAAAATTTGGGGTGAGGTGAGCACGCTAGTAGGGAGGGAAAGATTGCAGCTAGATCTGGATAGGTTACAGGGGTGGGCTAACATAAACAGGATGTGTTTCAATACTGACAAGTGCAGGATGCTGCACTTAGGCAGTAGAAACCAGCAGCACTCTTATAGAATGGGAAACTCCCTTCTTGAGAGCACGGAGGCAGAAAGGAATCTTGGAGTCATTATGGACTCGAAGATGAACATGGGCCGACAATGCAAGGTCATGGTTGGCAGGGCTAACCGGACCTTGTCGTGCATCCACAGGTGCTTCTCAAGTACAGCCAAGGAGGTGATCCTCCCCCTCTATGCGACACTGGTCAGGCCACAGCTGGAGTACTGTGTCCAGTTCTGTGCGCCCCACTTCAGGAGGGATGTGGACAACATTGAGAGGGTCCAGAGGAGCTGTAGGCCATAGGCTTAGCTAACTCATCCTTTGGGTGGCAGACATACTGTCTTTTGGGCTTCTCCCGCAACCCTCTCTGGGGTAGTTGCCAGCCAATTCCCTGACTGGGCCCTTCCGGGGGACAACTCTCTCTATATATTGTTTCTGGGCTATATATATATATATATATATATATATATATATAAAAAAATACTGGGCCCACAGCCCTCTGGTTTTCCTCCCCCCCCTCCCACTGGGACTCTTCATCTCCACCCCTTTTTGGGGCCACACCTCACCCAGGCATTCTTATTCCTTCACTTGGGGCTACTCATTGTTGCCCCCTCACTCAGGGATCCACACTGCCCCCTTCACTCAGGGATACACCCTCACTTGGCCCAACTCACTTCTGCCCCCCTCACTTGGCCCAACTCACTTCTGCCCCCCTCACTTGGGCCCACTGGGGGGCAAAGCCCCATAGCCCCAGGTGGCCGCAGCCATACCTGGCCCCCATTCTTCCTCCTCAGGGTCTCTCGGGGTCTTGCACCCCACACAGGGCTCAGGTGGCCTAAACAGTACCTGGACCCCAACTACCTCCGGTGTTAACTTAACCCTTCCAAAGGCGAGGGCTAGGGTTAAAGTGCCCCTACCCACCTTTTGTCAGGCTGGTAACTGTCCTGGTATTTCTTGGGGGCTCCCCGACCACTGAGAGCCCCACCAAGCCACCCACTCTAGGCAGGTGCAGTTTTAGGTCATGCCCATGCCCATGCCCATGCCCATGCCCATGCCCATCCTAAACCTCCTGCTCCTGCTCCTGCTCCTGCTCCTGCTCCTGCCTCCAGTTTGTTATGGAGCCTCACAACCAGACAATACTGCTGCCTTGCTAGCCAGCAGGGAACTGAGCTGTTTATATGGGCAGCCAGGGATTTAAAATGGCTGCCCTAATCAAGCACCTGCTGGCTGCTTGGCTCTGGTCTTAAAGCAGCAGGCACCAACAGTGCCTTGCTACACTCCTCCCTTAAAATGGTAACCAGGGGAGGTTTCCTCAGCTGCTCCTCCAAACAGGCTCCCCTTGGAGCCTGCGAGAGCCCTCAAATGGTGAGCACCCCAAAGGTGCTCTGTCATACAGTGGGTGTCTCACATCCTCAGTTTGTCTCGATCATTCTATCCTGCTGGCCACTGCTCTTCTGATGTCAGGCGGAGTGATGCCAGTTACTGTTGCCAGTGTTGTTTATGCTGATAGGCTTCATACGTCTTGTGATGCATCGGTAGCTATCATTCAGAAGGGGTCGAGGTGCTTACCATATAAGGATCTCTCCCACACAGGGTATACCTACTCAACAGAGGAGAAGCTAAGAGCCAGAACAGGGGTTCAGATGGTTGAGGGGCTAGCTCCTCATTTTGACTTGGTTATAACAACAATATAAAATGTTGATCCTAGTGCTCACCTTTGCTTTTGTCTTCGTGATGTATTCTTTGTGTGAGAGGGTTTGATCATGAGTGACTCCAAAGTAAAGTGGGTTTGGACATTGGGATAGTGGGGGTCCCAGACTATGTAATGTTGAGCTGATAGTTGGCCTGATGGTTTTTCGGATTGATGGCACATACTTGTGTTTTTGCTGGGCTGGCGCATAATCAATTATCAGTGTAGTATGAGGTTAGGCCAATTAGTGCCTCCGTTAAGGATTTTTCATGTGGTGAAAGTCAGTCTTTTGGACTGTTATGCACACGTTATCTGCATAGATTAAATTATTTATTTCCAAATCTATTGGTTGATCACTTATATAAATATAATATAACAGTGTTGTCAGCATGCTTCCTTGGGGAAGGCCATTAATGTGTCACCTCCATAGATTCATAGATGTTTGGGTCAGAAGGGACCTTAACAGATCGAGTCCAGCACTCTGCCCTGGGCAGGAAAGAGTGCTGGGGTCAGATGCATGTCTAGCCTCCTTTTAAAGACTCCCAAAGTAGGGGAGAGCACCACCTCCTCTGGAAGCCCATTCCAGATTTTGGCAACATTTACCATAAAGAAGTTCTTCCTGATGTCTAACCTAAATCTGCTTTCTGTCAGTTTGTGGCTGCTTTTACTCCAAGGGGTGCCCTGGCAAAGAGAACATCTCCTATTCCTTGCTGTCCCCCCGATGAATTTGTAGGCAGTCACAGAATCACCTCTCAGCCTTCTCTTGTGGAGAGATCCAGGGCACTCAATCTCTCCTCATAGAGTTTTGCTTGTAGGCCCCTAATCATATGAGTGGCCCTCCTCCGTACCCTCTTAAGGTTGTCTACATCCCTCTTGAAGTGCGGCACCTAAAACTGGATGCAGTACTCCAACTGCAGCCTGACCAATACTGCATAAAGGGGAAATATTACCTCCTTGGACCTGTTTGCCATGCACCTGCTAACGCATGATATAAAGTGCAGTTAGCTTTACTGATCACTTCATCAACAGCTTTACTGATCACGTTGAAGCTTTGTTTCCTGTGCAGTTTGACCAAAAATCTGTTTTCAAGCAGGGTTCATATCAGCTCTGCAAGGTGTAAATCTTCTGTCATTTCCAAGCCTTGTGGAGGAGTCATTGGTTGACTGTATAGTAGGTGGCTTTTAGGTCAACAAACACAGTTCCAGTGATTTGGCCTCTTTCAAAACCATCCTCAGATGTGTTGAGTTAGATTCAGCAACTGCTTTATTCAGGGATTAGATGTTTATCCAAGTATGAGGCAAGCCAGTTCAGTATCAGATGTTCATATCATTTGTATATGAGGCATGCAGAGAGGAAAGTCTAGAGCTCTTTGGGTCAGATGGATCTTTCCCTGGCTTTAGAAGTGCTGCAACCTGACCATGTCACCATATCTTTGGAATTTTTTTGACTGACTGTGCATGAGTTGTATTGATCCATTCTTAAGTCTGGGGTCTGAATTGCTTGATTTGTTTGGTAAGTATGTTATCAAGGTCAGCTGCTCTTCCACTCTCAGTGCCTTAGTACTAGCATTCAGTTCCGTCATTGAGAAGGGACTTATAAAACCCAGGTCTTTGGGGTACCTGGGCCTTTCCAGTCTTTTTGTTTGTGGGCTTTTTCCATTGAGAAGTATCTGGTGAGCAATTTGGTTAGTGGTGACATTACAATGCTGATCTACTTTTCATGGGTTCTCACTTAGGGTGCAGACAAAAGTGACAATTTTCATCCTATCTGGCCAAAGGAAGTGGTCTATAGCTGTGACCAAACATGTGCATGGCTGCAAACTGCTTCAAAATGGCTGACTGGGTGAAAATCTGAACCCTCACTGCATGAAGATTCAAATGAACATGTTTCAAAATAAAGTGTCTCCTGTAACTTGTGTCTGCACTGCCTCCCAGCCTGTCACTGTTCTCAGAATGGGAAGGAGGAAAGAGAGTGGAAGGAGTTTCATTTGGGTTTTTTTTCCAAAGTCAGGGGGCTCCAAGTCATCCATCCCATCTTCCAGCACTGGCTGGAGAACCCCTAGAATGAGTTCCCTCTGCTCCCTTTCCTCCCTTCCATTCTGAAACAAGTATGACCTCAGAAGGAGGAGGGGCCATTGCTAAGGGAAACCGGCTGCAGGCTTGCAGCCAGCAGTTAGATTTCCCTTCCTGCTGGAACCAACAGTGAACGTCTGTTTGGTCCAGGGGATCGTTGTAACTCAGAATGCTTCTTGCAAAGCGTTCTCAGTTTCAGAAGAGAGCTGCACTTCTCTCTCTGCCCAAAGTTTACATATTGTTGCCTATGTCTTTTAGCATTATGTGTCATATCAGTTGACTCAGTCAGGGTCTGCCAGGATTTTCCTCAATCTTCTGTGATGGCTAACATAAGAGCCTTACCCGTACTGATGGTGTTTACAGTAAAAGGGTCTAGTTCATACTGTTGTCTGTAGTCTCTGTATAGGGCCAGTGGTTTGTTGAGTGAGGCCTTGGATGCAACTCATGTGGCAGCCCTGTATGATGTTCTCCCTTGCAGATTTCCGTACAGCTTTTATGAATCGGTCATAGAACTCAGGCATTGCTTGATGGTTTTGATTGTGGTATCAAGGTATTTTAAAAAGCCTTTCCAGTTTGCCTTTTAAGATTGAAATGTTAGTGGAATACAAATTACTGTGGCTTTGTTCTGAATGTCAATTGGTCAATGTTGGGAATGTGGGATAGGATCTAATACCATTTTGATACTTAGCCTATCAACAGTGTTGTTAATGAATATATGGTCTGGGTATCTGCATTTCCAGTGGCTGCTAAGTATTGATCTAACTCAAGGCTGCTATAGGTAGCCTTGGGTCATAGATCAAACTCAACTGGTATGCATCTAACCAAGCTTCAACTGCTTCACCATCTTTATTAGTCTCATTGTAGCCCTACTGCATGCTGTAGCTGTTTTAATTGCCAGTGATCACCTGTGGTTTATTCTGAGTGATCCCTGGTGTATCTGTAAAGGTGAAACTCACGTGAGGTGGTTTGCAGACTGAAGTGATTGTGATTACATTAAGTTCAATGGTCAGGATTTCAATGTTGTTTTCTTCAGTCATTCCTATAGAAGTTATGACCATTCCACTTTTAACAAATATGGCACTTCCAAATTGCTTGTGTGGTCTTTTAATTGCCATAGTCATTCTAGGTATTGAAGGACATTTATTATGAGGCCCTTGGTGTGTTTCTTAAAAGCATAAGACATTGCACTGGACTTCCTTACATAGATTTACAATCAGTTCTTTTTTCACTTTTGAAAACTGTTCAAGGTTTGTGGACAATATTGTCAATGCTGGCCCTAAGGAGGGCTCATGTCTACTTCAGTCACAAGGCATTATGGCTCTTTACAGTTGGTCAATTTGTAGGGTCAGAATTGTGGTTTGGAGTATTAGCAGAATTCACAGGTATTGCCAGGTATTACCTGACAGGGGTCACCACATGAACTCTTCTGCTAGGGCCCCCATATCCTCTTTTGAGTGAACGAAGGTGAGAGAGAGACAGTTTCTGGGCAATCTCCCAAGTGAACTCTGTATTGGCTCTGTTAAACAAGGGACTAAAGTATTGATCTAACTCAAGGGCAGGCAATTATTTTGGGCAGAGGGCTGCTTACTAAGTTTTGGCAAGCCATCAAGGGCTGTATGACAGGCCACCAGGGGCAGATAAATATAAATTTTCCAAATTTTTTAGGGGTCCCCCGAGGGCCAGGTAGAATGGCCTGGAGGGCCACATCTGGCCCGCAGGCTGCATTTTGCCCACCCCTGATCTAACTCCTGAGTTATAACTGCTTATCCTAAATATCTAGGTTAATTACTCTTAAAGAAAGAACTTACCTCAAAGGCTCCTCTTTAAAGACAGGAGCAGCAAACTGCCCTGTTTGCTGTCCCTACAGGCTGTTTCCTAGTTGCTCACTTGGGGAGTCTCCTTTTGTACTCTCCTGGGCCTGAATGGGTTCTTACCCCTTGTTAGGGCTTTTGTCAGACATAGGCAGCAATCACTCAGCTAGCAGCACTCCCAGCTATCCAAAGCACATAGGTAATCAAACCTCACCGAGCAGAATATACAGACAGCCCTGGCTCACTTATCTTCTAGGAGCAGAATCTGGCTTCTGGCTCCCCTTCCTCCCAGTAAACTGCTTTCAAATAGCCTATTTGCTGTCCCTGTTTCCTTGCTTGCTCCTGCTCCTTGCTTGTCTTTAATGAGCTGGGCAGGTGCCCTGGTATCTTCTAATTTAGAGACACTGTGAGTGGAGTGGGGCCTAGGAGCGGCCATGAACTCCTTAGCGCCCCCTACCGCCACGTTAGGGTGGACTGGACACCCTCGAATCCTCGCCCGCCACGACTTTGATGACAAATAAGTTGTATGGGAGGCTGCCTCTGTTCCCCTAGTTAACGGTACCGATGTTCCTGCCCCTACTCCGAAATAGGGTATCTCTATGCGCCCTGCCTTAAGGGCTATGCATGCCTCCAACCTCCCCTTCAGCACGCCCCAAGCCTTGCAGCTGTTCCGGGGACATTGTACGGTCCCTCGCCCCTCTGGTTCCCTCTCTCTCTCTCGGGCACCCTGGGCTCCTCGCCCACCTGGCGCCCCCTTGGGCCAGGCTCCTATCCTCCAGCCCGCTCCCTGTGCCCTGGGCCTGTCTCGCTGGCGTCCGGCTATTGCTGGCGCCCCCTGGGTCCGGCTCACTACCACCGCCCTACTACTGGCGCCCTTGCTGGCGTTCTTCACCTGCTCGCACTCTCTCTTTCTCTGCCCCGCTCCGGGGCCGACACCACACGCCTTGCGCTCTTTCTCTGCCCCACTCTGGGGCCTTGCCCTCTCTGGGGCTGACAATAGTGCCCCTCTGGCACTGGGCCACCGTTGCCCCCACTGGGCAAACGCTGCCCGTATGGGCTGGGGTCTCCGACCCCTCTCGCCGCGCCTCGCCGGCGCAAACCACGCCCCCCTGGCACAAACAATAGTGCCCCTCTGGCACTGTGCCCTCACTGGACACCTGGAACCCCCAAGCTGTTGGGGAGCCCCGCTGAGGCCTCCTCACTCCCCTACAGCCTCACCCGGTCCTCCGGTTTAACTGTAACATAAACTCAAGCCCGATGGCTGCAACCCAAACAACAGAGCCTCCTGCTCATAACAAACTCCAAGCCTGTCTGGGGCTTGTAACCCGACCTCACTTTAGAGTATCGTGGTTCCCCGCATCATCGCAGCCAGCCATCACAACAAGGCAGCAACCGCTGACTCCGGCTGCTCAGCTCAGCCACAGAGCTCTCGCTCCTGCAGCTGCCAGAGGAGAACTGCTAGTCAGGCTCCAGCCTGGGCTGTTTATAAAGGCCCGGCCCTGCCCCCTTCTGGCCACCTGACCCGCCTGGTTGCCCTGGCAACCAGCACCTGAACTGCCCAGCTGATTGGCAGCTCAGTTCCTTTTGCTTCCAAGGCACAGGACACCTTGGTGCTCCTGTGACACACCCCCACCCCAAGTTACACTACCTGGCACAGGACACTTCCGTGCTCCTGTGACAGACACAATACTCTAGGAGTAAAAGACACATCCAGCTAGTACTCATAGTCCAGCACAACCAAGAAATGTCAATCCTACATTTAAATGAGTTCTTTCTTTCAGCCAAAAAAAATGTAGTCTCCAGGGCAAACTTAAGAAATTTTGCTTTCATAGGAATGTAGAAAGGACATTCCTATGCACTGTTCAACATCTTCATCAGTGACTTGGACGAGGGGGTAAAAAGCACCCTGTTCAAATTCGCAGACAACACTAAGATGTGGGGAGAAGTGGGCATGCCAGAAGGGAGGAATAGGCTACAATCGGACCTAGACAGGTTACAGGGGTGGGCAGATGAGAATAGGATGGGTTTCAACACTGACAAGTGCAAGGTGATGCACCTGGGGAGGAAGAACCAGCAGCATACCTACAGGCTGGGGAACTCCCTTCTTGTCAGTGCAGAGGAAGAAAACGATCTTGGAGTCATTATTGATGCCAAAATGAACATGGGCCGACAGTGTGGGGACGTGGTCAGGAAGGCCAACTTGTCATGGATCCATAGATGCATCTCAAGCAGGTCCAAGGAGGTGATACTCCCCCTCTAGGCAACACTGGTCAGGCCACAGCTGGAGTACTGCATCCAGTTCTGGGCGCCGCACTTCAGGAGGGATGTGAACAACATGGAGAGGGTCCAGAGGAGGGCCACTTGCATGATCAGGGGCGCAGCAGGGCAGACCTTATGAGGAGAGGCTAAGGGACCTGAACCTGTTCAGCCTCCACAAGAGAAGACTGAGGGGGGATCTAGTGGCCTGTTACAAACTAGTTAGAGGGGACCAGCAGGCATTGGCGGAGTCCCTGTTCCCCTGAGCACTACCAGGAGTGACTAGAAATAATGGTCACAAGCTGGCAGAGGCTAGATTCAGACTAGACATCAGGAGGCGCTACTTCACGGTCAGGGCGGCTAGGATCTGGAACCAACTTCCAAGAGAAGTGGTGCTGGCTCCTACCCTGGGGGTCTTTAAGAGGAGGCTGGATGAACACCTTGCTGGGGTTGTTTGACCCCACTACTCTTTCCTGCCATGTCAGGGGGTCAGACTCAATGATCTGCTCAGGTCCCTTCTGACCCTACCAACTATGAAACTATGAATTACTATTCAATCCGGGGCTGGATTCTGCATGCTTACTTGCAATGATTAGCACCATACTTTCTGATTAATTCAATTGATTTTGACAAAGGTATGAAAGAATCAAGATACAATTTATATGGCAGAATTAAGCGTTTTACGGTCAAGAGATTTGGCTGAGGTAAGACATTAGCTCAAAGGAGCGGCAGCTCTGGATAACCCTGATATTTTGGCAAGTCATGCATTAAGTATCTCTTTGTATTTACCCAAGCACTACTCTTAACTCCGTGATAAATTAGGTTCAGATTAATTTCCAAGAATACATTTAACAACTTTGACACATCTCTTATCTGAAGCATATGTTTCAGGGAGTAATTTATACAATGATGTATTAGTTGCAACAGATTATATTTGGGCTATGATTCAGTGGTGTCCAGACATATCTCTGTCCTGCAATATCAAAATATTCTTACAAAAATATACTCCAGGGTGGTTGATGTGTGCATAGTAAAGTGAAGGGGGGAGGAGAGAAGACTGATTTTTGGTGGTTTGAGATATCTTATTTAAAAATCAAAGGGCAGATTCTACATGTTGATCTTCTTACAAAATGAAAAGAAAGTTTGAAACTAGTTAGCAGTCAAGGTAAAGGAGAGTAGACAGAACAAAAACAAATCAAGTACAGAAAGGTAAATCCATACCCAGGGCTGATTTTCCATGAAGACAGCCAGCTACCCAGCATTTTACCTTTACTCTTTTTTTCCTCTACGGCTAGGAGATGCATAACATCTCTGTCCCTGCTAAACAAAGCACTTTATTACATTATTTCAACAGATATAGCCAAATGTGTTAGTGGAAGTTGTGTCCAACTATAGCCACTCTTCAGTTTCCATTTCTCTTCAAATGCTAACTCTGACTTCCCCAAGTGTAAACAATTGCATTGTGATAATGTCATCCCCTCTTCACAACACTCTATCAGATAAGGTAGTTATGTGAGAGATTAACATGCAGACCAGATATCTAAAACTCAGAAACCAGGGACTAATGCAAAAACCTTGCCTTAGCAAATAGCTCCTCTTCTCTTTCTATAGAAATGGTCCAATTGTCCCAGAAACCCAAGGCACATAAAAGGATTTCAAGTGTAAAACCTGTAACATTGTGATCTGTAAGAATCAAGAGAACAGAGCAAGCAAGCATAGAGAAGGTGTTGGAACAAGAACACAGCACATTCATATTTTGCAGAAACTAAATGGAACTCTTGCTATTGGCCCACAGTTAAAACATCTGGAAAGATGTTTTAACTAGGAAGAGATCTGAGTGCATACTTGACTGCTGTTTTGAATAGGGACACAGGCTTAAGGAAGCAGGAATCAGGGACAGAAGAAGAAAAGAAATGAGAGACAGGATTGAGGGTGGGGGAGGTTTTCTGAGGCAGAATGAGGAGGCTGGAGACAAGAAAAAATAATAGAACTTAGATGAAACTAGCTACCACTGTATTATTCACTCTGCTTGTATGTTGCATGTCTTTCCCTATCTTGTATATATTTTATCTATTTAGATTATAGGCCTTTTAAGATAGGAATCATCTGTAGGACTCCGTTCTTGATTGTATGATTAATTAGAAGCAGCACCATACAGTTGAGAATTTTGCCAGTTTTTATTATTAGATTTAAATGTTTCTTATTACACACCCGGTGCTGCCCTGCATGAAGGTTTACTTGAGTGAATCATCCACAGTACTAAACAAAAGCTTGCCATTAGTTCTGTGGCTGAAGAATACCCAACGCAACCTGCATGTAAGAGATACCTCTCCAAAAAGCTGCCTCACCTTGGAAAGACACTAGCTTTCCTTTCAACTGTAATAATTAGTCATTACACAAGATGATTTCCTTACCAGATAATTAATTGCTTACAAACATATTCAAGTTTTTAATAAAGTAAAGGTAATAACCTGAACTGTTTCAATAGCTTTGGATTACCTGGGACACATCTCTTATCTGAAGCAGGCCTGACAAGTTTATTACATTTTCAGAGTTCTTATATTTCCATTATTATTTTGCTTAATCTAGAACTGGTGAAATGTCATATATTTCTAGCCAAGCAGTTCACCTGAGAGTGTACACCATGTCAGTGGAATCCTGGCTTTACTGAATTAGTAGTACAACTCCCATTGATACCAGCAGAACAGAGCTTTCACTTTGAGCCAGTCACTTTTTAAAACTAGAATGTGATAGCTGATTTGCCCTAAACTTCATCACAATCTTTGCATTCTTCACCATACATTTTAAAATATTTTAGAATTATAAATGAACCATCTTAATTTCACCTAGTGAACAACTGAAGCACAGCTTGAAACTAAACTATTGTGTAGGAGTGATTGTTACTCACTTTGTGTATGTAAGTGCCCCCATCATAGGGATAGTGAGATTGTGCACTACGGTTGTGAATTTCTGGATGGTGATTCTCCTCCTGTAGTGGAGGTACTTAATCAGAAGGGATAATAGAACTGCTCTTACACTATAGTTGAGTCTCAAACTGCACTTCAGTTTTTCACTAGGCAAAACTTTGTTTCTATAAAAACCAAATAAAGACTGTATTATGAATGAAAATAAATGTGAAAAGCATTTGTTAAAAGGATGTAGTTACCATCCCCAAAATCACAGCAATTTAAAAAGTGAAAAACATCAATGTGATGGGACCTTCACCAATCTGGCCTCAGACCCTACTACTTTTGTAGTCTCCCACTCATTGGTGTAAAAGCACAGAAAAAAATTATTGGGAGACCAATCAAATAACAGCCCTTCTCAGACTCTTATTTATCAAAAAAAATTCAAGTGCTAGGTTAAACTAGTGTTTCCTCCACCTCACGGTTGCTGCAGCTCGTTTTTATACTTAAGACTTCTTTCCAAAATTCAGATCCTGCTGCCTAGCATTTCCTCTAGAGCCTTTTTGCCCAAGCCTGTTTCTTTTAAACCTTCTATTCTTACCTTTCAAGACAAATGTTTATGGTCTCTTAGAATCTCTGTGATTCTAAAATACATTTGAATATAGACAATATATTTCTCATGAAAATCCTGGAGGATTTTAGTTTCTTTTAAATGTTTTCTAATGCAGTCCTGAGCATACTGAGCCCACCAAAGCAAAGAATCCTGTTGGGAGGAGCAACTGGTGTTAACCAATTAATCTAACTTAATAAAGAAAATACTGCTTAGTTGCTTTGGTGAATTTGGTTTTGTTATAATTTAAAATCTTATGAGCAAATTCACTGTCAGTTAAACTGGTAGTGATTGTGTTGTTGATAGGCTTATTCTGGATGCACAATGGTGTGACTCAGAGCTAATTTTATCCTATTATTCTCTATTGCACACATATACAGAGTATTTAAAATTTCAGCAGGTCTTAAGCCATTGCTTATTATACGGCACCGTGAAGTCAGCATAACTAGGCTGGATTACTGCACGGGTTGTTGGGCAGCATGGAGGAATTGGGAGGGAAGAAAATTTTGTATAGCTATAAGGAAGCTTTGAGTGGCTCAAAGAAGCACTGTCAGCACATGCAGAGGGATTAATGCAGGGTTGTAATGCAGTGAGCCAAAGTTCCTTCCAGAGTTCCTGAGTCCCAAAAGTGATGCATGTTGAGGTAACTTGTGTCTTGTGGGCTATACAGAGAAAGTACTTAGGTGCACATGCATGATGGCTGTCCCTGGTTCTTCAAAAACTCATAGAAAGCTGGTTGGCTTCTTGCATTCCCTCACTCCTCCTTAGGCATTTGCGAATAGCAGGGATAACATGGCCCAAAGTCCCACAATGGCGCTATTGAAGAACAAGGGAAAAGCAGAAATTCATGGCATCTCTAAATGTCCCTCTGAAAGGGCAGGAAGTTTGGTGTCAACCTTTGAAGGAATGAGACTTCTATTGACTGATTCTTGTACTACACATATATATATTTACATAAACATTTTGTATATTTACTCTTGGTTTTGAGAGACATGATATGCAGGTCAGTGAAGTCAATAACATTTTAATTGCTAAAGGATATATTTTCAAAGTCACCTGGGAATGGCAAAACAGGATACTAGTCTTTTATTCTTATTTCCCTTCATGAAACATGCCCTATTCTCTGTTGTACACACGATAGTTGCTATGCAGACAGATAGAGTCTTAACAATGCTCGACTGACATTTAAGCATTTCACCCTCTGTGCAGTACAGCCTGTTTGTACTTTTAAACTTGGTTCTTGGGCCAAATGCAAAGAAACCACTGTGTGATTTTCAGCTTATCTTCCGTACCTGTGTCTAAAAAATGAGTGCTTGGGTGTGTCAGGTATCACCTAGGGACTTAGGCAAGAGGCTTTTTGCAGTTAACCCAATCCCTGCACTGCTTTGATTTGAAGGTAGTTTAGTTAACTACTAAGCCTGCCTATTCCATTAATTGGAATCAAATTCACCTGAAATGTGGGTGTACAATAATTCCTATTTTGCCTCCTAATGGCTTTAGACATACTCTATTACACCTCAGTGCAAATGTGCCAGTGAGAAACAGGTGGAGGGGTTTGTTTTGTTTTGTTCACTGCCTTAAATCTGGTTTTCTTTGCTGAGCATTTTCATCATATTGCTATCTAGCTTCTCCCCATGCTGTGCTTCTTGCTTCCTTTGCAGAACTGTTTTGTGCTTAAGAAGAAATTAATTGGTCATAAAGATTTTTAAAAATTGATATTAATGGTAATGAACTTCTCCTTTTTAAATGTCTGAGAGAACAAGGAAGAAAGGCATCTTTCACTCACCCCAGTCAGTAATGATGTGTGGGTTAGTATCCATTGTGCAATGGCTTGCAGTCCTAATCAAGTGGACTCTTGAACTTATCAAACATTACCATTTAAACTGGCCACATTTTCCACCTACAGTTTCATATCACATATTACTGCTGTGCCCTTAATTATAACCAGAAGTAAATCAGCACTCTGCTGGGGTAATCTGCTGCACTCCAGAGAACTATGGCATGGACATTCCCCTGGGACAAGAAGCAGTGGCACAATGCCTGCATGTATAGTGTGCGGCACCATGTAGCACATGTCTGCACTCGTCTGGATGCACCTCCTGGCTGTATCCAGATAAGCATGGGCATTTGGTTCCCTGGGGACAAGTAGTTGTGGTGCACCTTGTGCATGGCTCGGGACAGATATCCAGGGGGCAAAAAAGCGCCAGAGCAGCGCATGCACAGAGTGTGCCCCTGCAGCATGGAGAACACCTGGCTGTGCAGTATGTGGCGCTGCAAATGTGTTTGTGGCCCCACATACTGCACAGCCATGCTCGTCCAGACACGCCCCCTGGGCATCTCTTCTCTGAAATTTCTTTATCCTTTTGGGATGGGCTGCGTGATCAAGGCTTGGGAGTCATTACATTTTGACTCCGGGAACTGGTCATTTTTGTTTGTTTTTTAAAATCAACAAAGGTAAGGGCAAACCAGGCAGAAGCTGCTGGCCTTTTCTTCCAGGCTAGGAAATAATGCCACAATGAAGTCTTTCAGGCTTTCCACACATTACCTGATTTATTAATAAAAGCAAGGCTATTTCTTTGACTAACTCAGGCTACAAGGGCACTTCCTTTTGCACCTTTCTCTGACCCAAGGTCTCCTTGTCACAGGATTCTCAGCCTGACCTTTACCCACCTAGGTTTGATAATGGAAAAAAGCCAGCTGGCCCCTGGCTCTTAAAAGGGCAGCTGACCTTGTTCCACCTGTACTCCCTTTGTTTAGACAGCTTGCAGGACTGAAGATTCATACAAGATATGTAAATGAAACACGCTTTGTTCCCTTTTATAGGAGGGCGTTTCGAATGCACACTGTGCTCTGAGTAGGTCAAGCTAGCATGCACTAATTCAGAGCAGGAGCAAACAAAAATCAATATCTTACATTCAGTTTTTCTTGGAATGGGGGGTGGGAGGGGGAGGGTGTGCAGAAGGATCTAATTGTGGAAGATTACAGTGCCTCACTTGTAAACATAATATGTTTGGAATTACCTTTATTGGTATTTCCAAATGGTGCTGCTTAACCAGATCATTAGGAAATATCATAGCTCTTCCACCTTGTTTACATTTTTTCCTATATTGGAATGAGTACTGCTTCTTGTACTTCTAGGTTTAGCTGTAATGTCATCTGATGACTATGTTTGTGGTGGTTATGAGTGAGCTGTCTTCTTTTCTTTAGGTAGTTCTAAAGGCTTCTTGGCATTGTGTTCTCCTTACTTACTGTTTTTGCATTATAGCTTTTATTTCCATCATCAGGTGTGGTTGCACTAATAGAAGCAGTCCTCAGAAGTCTGTCAGTTTTGCCTACCGTTCTGTCTGTATTTTCCCATGCATTCCATCGCCGTGCTAGGATTAAGCTGACCAGCAAGCTTTGTATCAATATGCTGGAGTTTCTTGTGAAAGGCTTCAGTGTTTTGGCACTTAAAATCATTTTAAGTTGTGATGCACAACTCTAAGCATTAGAAGAGACTTTTTCACAAATATTATTAGTTTGGCCTTCCGCTTATTAATATCCGTTCTGTGAAGCCTCTGTGTTTGTGTCAGTGGTAAAGTAAAAAAAGGCTAATGGTCTTAACTATCATCATTTGTCTTGGTTTGTACCTCCTTGGCTAATGGCTTCTATTTTTCAGCTAATCCATTGAACTAGACTTAATACTAGACTCCAATCATTTGCACTCTGAGGAACTTTAAAGATTTGATGTTGTGGTCCATTATCTAAAATGATCCCAAGGCAAATCCCCTCTTGTAAGTGTTGTCTCATTCACTGATGATGGCTAATATGCTATGTAGTTGTGTCTAGTTTTTGAAGTAGCTTGATATTTAGCTATTAGCAAGCAGCAGTTCCCTTTGAGTTCACACAGATCAACCACCAAATGACACAAGACTCTGGTAGATGGATACATCATATATTTTTTGCAGCTTTGCCTTGGTTCTTTGCACAAATACAAAAATTTCTGACAGTTTCTTCAATAGTTCATTATTATTGGGCTAATAAATGTGTCATATCCATCTTTTGCATCATAGCATATCAAAATATTCTTCATGAATTTCACTCAGTGTTTCCAGATACTGTTGGTAGTTGGCAATTCCTCAATTTGAGGATGATCTGTACTGCAGCTCATTGATGGGTCTTGAGGTGAATTAAGAGTCCATTCCTTAAGCTACAGACCTGCTGCAAAGGTTACAGGTTTTTCTGTAGGGGAGAGTAGGCTTCAGGTTGGGATGCCTCTCCTTTTCTTTCCCCCACTCTCTTTTCTTTGCTTCAGGAACAAGATGCTTTACTTCGAAACAGGCTGCCACTTGGTTGAGGTTGTGGCACCACTGGGGTTGGTTGGCAGCCAGCTTCTCTCAACTCTTGAAATCAAAATCTGTTTTCTTGAGGTATGCTATGAGCCTGTCCTTGTAGCATTTCCTTTGGCCACTGCAAGTTCTATGGCTGTTACTAAGCTGGGAGCTTGTTTTGACAGTCAAGAGTCAGGCCATCTGAACAAATGCCCAGTCTACTAACGTTAATGCTTAAGGATTACCAACTCAGTGCTGGGAAATGCTGCCTTTAGCAAGGATGCTGGCATTTGTCTACAATCTTCCCATCTGATGTGGAGGATTTTCCAGGGGCATCATTGGCAATACCTCTACAGGCCCTCGAGATGATGATGGTAGGTTACCCATGTTTCACATTCATAGAAGAGAGAGAGGATGATGATCATGATGACTGCATTGTAGAACTGGATTTTAGTCTCTCTCTGGAAAATGCTATGAATAAAGACATGCCAAAGCAATTTCCCAAAGGAGGCACTTGCACACTGGATCCTTTGCTGGATCTCCTCATCAATGTTCACTTTCTGAGAGAGGTGGCTAGTGAGGTAGGGGGAGTGCTTCATAGTTTCATAGTTGGTAGGGTCAGAAGGGACCTGAGCAGATCATCAAGTCTGACCCCCTGCCATGGCAGGAAAGAGTACTGGGGTCAAGTGACCCCAGCGAGGCGTTCATCCAGCCTCCTCTTAAAGACCCCCAGGGTAGGAGCCAGCACCACTTCTCTTGGAAGTTGGTTCCAGATCCTAGCCGCCCTGACAGTGGTAGCGCCTCCTGATATCTAGCTTAAATCTACCCTTTGCCAGCTTCTGGCCTGTTACAAACTAGTCAGAGGGGACCAGCAGGCATTGAGGGAGTCCCTGTTCCCCTGTGTACTACCAGGAGTGACCAGGAATAACCGTCACAAGCTAGCACCACGCCAGAGCACCACGAGTGCTCGTAAAGCCGTGCCAGGGGTCCTGCAATGACCTCTGCTAATTCCCTCAGCACCCTGGGGTGGAGATTGTCAAGACCTGCTGATTTAAATATGTCCAGTCCCTCCAGAAGTTCCCTGACTAGGTCCTCACTGACCCTAGGCCTGGGTGTGCCTCCCCTGGGACCTACGGGGGTCCTGGGGGAGGGGTGTGACCTGGTCCCAGCTCAGAAAAATGGAGACAAAAAATTGTTAAATAGATAATAGATGCTTGCCTACCTCCAGGGTCTTTCCTTCACTGGTAATTTGTGGGGGGGGAGGAAAGGGTGTCACATTCATGGCCTAGGGCAGGCTAATAGAACACTGTAGTCTTCTCAATGTTGAGAGAGAAGCCCAAAGCTTGGTAGGCTTCTCTGGAGAGATCCACCATGGTATGGAGGTTTTCCTCAGTGTGCGCAAGGATGGCACGCTGGAGGTCAAGGATGTTTGTTTTGATTACTTTGGTCTTTGAACAAAAACATTCCAGGTTGAAGAGCCCTCCATCCATTTGGTATTCAGTGTTAATTCTGGAAGGAAGGCTATATTTAATGAGAACCAGGATGACAGTAAAAAAAATGGAGAACAGAGTTGGGGTGATGATGCATCCTTGCCTGATCCCAACTCGATTGACAAATGGATCTGTTCTGATCTGCTACAAAGAACAGCTCCAGTCATCTGGCTGTGGAGGAGCGTAAGAACCTTGATGCACTTTTTAGGACATATCTCCAGATGCATTTTTTTGGACTCTTTATAGCCTCTATCTGCCTTTGTAACCAGTTCATTATCCACAGTCAGCTATGTTTTGTTTTTGTTTTTTCACTGAAAAGTCTCTGATAGCTAAGGAAATTTGTTTGGTTAAATGACCAGTACTAAATCATGAGATCCACCAAGAAAGATTGACTAGAACTGAACTCAGATACAAAGCCATAAAAGAGGGCATGAAAAAAAGGGTTTCAGCCGGGACTGACAGAATATAAGACCTATGCTGGCATTCGTATAAGCCTGAACTATGGGAAAGGAAGATATTCACTCCGAGTTATTTAGCAAATGTATATAGCAAATATTGAATATAAATATTTAAATTTTTTGTTTATTAGTCACAAAAATGGAATATTTTTTCATGTACTGTTATGTCACACTTGCACTGTAAAGTTATGTATTTGATACTTATATTCCAAGGTCTTTTTGGTATTTTTTTCGAGATGGGCAACAAACTGAAGCAGAGATTTCACAATGTTATTTTAAAGTATTAAACTATTCTATTTAGTTTATTCCTAAGTGGAAAGGGAAGGAGAGAACACATTATTAAAGGCTTCATTCAGGGACACAGAAATTAAATGGTAAATTACCAAGATTGAGGCCTACACAAGTTGCTAGGGCTATACAGTTGGTCCAATAAAATATATCACCCCCCAAAGTCCTTGGACCTTCCTTGTCATAGACTGAGTTTAAAGGAAATAGACTTCTTGGAAAATATCCTCACTGACCTTCTGAGCAGAAAGTTGCCCTTATATGATCTATAAGATCCTTCCATCTTGGTTCACAGACTGTACTACTGTACTTCCTAAGTAGCTCCACTCATTTCAGTTAGACTACTACATGTGAGTAAACATGGAAGAATTTCCCCAACAGATCATACCAAAGCAACCTTTAAGGAGTTCAGTCAAATTGCCAGAATCTGTCCTTAATTTGTAAAAGGAAATCATGGGGTGAATGGCAATAAATCTATGTCTCTTCAACCATCCTATCAGACTACCTTCTGTTAAGCCATATTTGACCTTTAGCATTTGAACATTGGTATAATTTCCTTTTTTCCGAGAGCACTGTACCCCCTTGCAAGGTACCACTAGAAGTTTATGTATTTTTCAAAAGATGCATTTTAGGCAAGCCAATAACATTTAACAAAAGGGATAGAAGTGACTTTCTGCTTTGTTAACTGAAGAGAGACTTGTGAGCTTTCTTCACTTCGGTGCTTGATCTGAAATGGTTTATTATGCTGTAACACATAGGCCATGATTCTCTTATTCTAAAAACATTCTACATTTAATAGATTATTCTTATCCTCCAGCCTTACCATCTATAAAATGTTAATGTTGTCTGCAAAATAAAATTTCAGTGGTGCACACTTCTTTTACCTCAGAACATGCCTCATGTTGACATACAAAATTGGTCATAACTCTGCATAAGTGTTTTCAGGATAATTGTACTGCTTTGTGTGCCAAGACTGCTACCATTTCATCCAGCTCAGTCAATCTGCACTACTGTAGGTAAGATAGAATATGCTGGCATTCTATTCCACTTATAAGGTCTCTGCCAGTTTTTAACAGTAGACAGAAATGTAACTGTGTTATAAAACTTTACATATGTCTAAAATAGAATACAAGCAAAACCAATGATTGACATAATACTATCAGGAGTTGCAACTAAGGACCTTTAATGCTGTTGTACCCCTCATCCTTTTCTTATCCCTGCTCTTTGTGTCACACGTACGATTAGGTTGTAAGTTATCAATCAGAGATCCTGGTTTCCTCTGTTTAAAAATCCAAAATTCTCTGATAAAAATTTGCAAATTCTGTTTTTAAAAACCCCAAATCTGTGTTTTTCTACAATTAAAATGAAACATACCACATATCTATATCTATATATCTATATCTATCTATCAGTTGAACACAATGTTTTAATGATGTATTTACAATTTTAAAACAGTTTGGAAGCCTATCAGTGCCTCAGTCATTATAATAAAATAAATTCTAAATACCTATATATATTGGCATTTGATTTTGGTTTTTTTATCACAGAAAATCAGAGGACCTCCTGCCCTCTTCACTCAGCAGGACATGGGTCCAGCTGCCACTGTCCCTCCTGCTGCTTTGGGGTGCTGACCAGCCCTGATATGCCGGTGACCCTCCCACCCAACCCATTTCCCCCATCTCTGCAGCTGCCTTTCACTCCTGACCTGCAGCCCTTCATCCTCCCCAGCCCTGCTGGTGTCCCCACTGCCACTGGTGCTGGGACCCCTGCACCAGCCGCATCCCTAGCAACAGGAAGAGTAACAGACCAGGGTATGGGATGACTGCACTGCCTTTACCTCCTCCCACTGGCAGCTGCTCATGCGCCAGGCCGCAGCTGTACCCTGACACCATGGCTCGGACACCGCCACTGCGGCAGCTTCTGTCAGGCCACTCGTGCTGCCACCCTATCGTGTAAGTGGCTGGTGGTAGGAGGAGGTGAGGGCAGCACAGAACCCTGCTGGACCATTAATCTTCACACTGCTGGTGGTATGGCATTACTGTACGATGGTGTGGCTGTTGCGGGGGTCCTAGCAGCAGCAGTGGTGGCAGCAGCAACAAATCTCACTGCCCCACACCACCCTCTCATGCTAGGTCCCACCTGCGGGGCCACAGAGGCAGCCCAGTGCCAGTCTGGCCAGGCTGCAGCCCTGTACCCCACTGTGGGCACACAAATTTGGGAGGGGCCCCCCATACCCTTCAAATGTTCTGCTTATGGTGCCTGACCCCTCCACAGAAGTGCATCTAGCAGCAGGGATCTGGCCTCTTCACCAGCCCCGCCCCCTCCACTCCCAGGATGAGCTGCCATTGGCTCTGTCCCACTCCCCAGCTGGGCCCCATGGCCACATTCCTACCCTGGCCCTAGACCCTCAGATCTGTGTACC
Source organism: Crocodylus siamensis (assembly GCF_052110815.1). Lineage (NCBI taxonomy): Eukaryota > Metazoa > Chordata > Crocodylia > Crocodylidae > Crocodylus > Crocodylus siamensis. The sequence continues at coordinate 150,749,683 of NC_143396.1, read as the reverse complement.
ACCTCAGCTGGGCAGCACTCTCAGGCCCAGCCCAAGCTTCCAACCCTGCCCCTATGCCTCCCCCATTTTGGGGGGTCAGCATGAGCTACTGCCTCAATTTCCCCCCCCTTTCTCCCCGTGTTGCCCATGACCTCCCCCCACCCCCCGTGTCCCCCACACATCATCTATGCCCCCTCTGTATAGACTTACCTGCAGGCAGCTAAGGGAGATACTCTCCACCATGCTGCCTGAGGCTGTATTGCTGGTTATGTGCATGTGTGTGCATGCATACATGCACATGGTGCATTCTGCATCTGATCAGCCTCCACCTGCTCCCCCCAGCCTCCAAAAGCCCCTTTCTCCTTTAAAGGAGAAAATTCCTATTTTTCTAAAGCAAATGGAAAACCTGGATCCCTCGTTATCAGCACAAGTGACTAATTTGCAAAGTTCATAGCTCACTAAAGGACCCACTCTATAATAAATGGTAAGTATTTTATGTTACTTAGCTAGTGCAACTGAAATGAATAAGGTGGCTTTTTCAAATGAGATAAATCACAAAGCTCCATGGAGCATATCAGGGATTTAAGCCTCTTGGTGCATAGCAGTTACCATGTCTTTTTCTCCTCGGTCATTCTTTGAGAACCATTTCCATTAGTTTATCAATCTTTGGCTTCTAAGAATTGAAGAGATTATGGATTCCATTTAAAATGTGTATTTAATATAACTTTTGGTAAATTAGCAACACCTCTGGAAAACCCTGCTAAGATTTCTCCCCAGGGCACTTCCTTTTGGGGAGGCTAACTCAATTTTGTTGATTTAAAGGTTCTGTCTAGTTCTTTTAAATATTCCTTTGACGTTGTATTGCTCTGCTTGTAATAGATTGTTATTGCCCTATATTGAGTTTGCAGAGTGAAGGTAAATCTTTTGTGATGTGATTGTGCTGCCCCAAACTCAATATTGTTCAAAGGGTCTTTTATAACTCTCTGGTTTCACTGCAGCAAGCAGGACACATTTTCATTTTTACTCTTTTAGGTTTTTATTTTTTGTTCTGAAACTGAAAGGGAGTACGTTTACATGCAATCTCTAGTGCACATTTCATGAACTCAGAACTCATACAGCATGTAGGGACCATTGCCATTCAACACCCTCCCCCCCATTGTTGATTTGAAAAAAAAATTAATATAGAGACGAGTTTTATTATGTTTCAGAAGGCATTCTGAAATGTTATTGCTGAAGCAAAGTTATTGTGGGAAACAAAAGCTTCTAGGTACAGAACCAAGTATACTATGATAATGTTACTTTAGGAATATGAATAAATGCTTTTTTCTCCCCCGTTTGCAGTTAATATTTTTCTAAGTAATATATATATTAATTTCTATATTGTGGTATTCTGTGAAGGCAACAATTAGGCCCCTTTGCTCTAGGTTTTTACAAACACGGGAAAACAGTCTTGTTTCAAGTGCCTATAATCCAGTTAAACATTCCTTAGGCAAAACTGCCAGTGAAATAGAGGATGCTAATTGTCATTTTACCAGAAATGTTATACTAAGTTATTTGGTGTATTTGACAACTTTACCTTATACCTGACTCCATTATCCCTAGAGCCACTACTCATTCTGCTTCTCCATAGGATAAGATTACAGATTAGAGTTGGCAGGCGCTAATTCTAAAACACAGTAGTCTGTGTTAGGGGTAACACAGGGTTAACAAGTGTTAATGATCAGTCACACATCTGGGATTAATATCCTCTGTAACGTGCTCTGTTCAGATCTGCTGCTAGAGAGCTGGCAAGGAGGGGTGTGCCTAGAGACTGAAAGTCTCCATGTCTGATCTGCTCACCATCTCTCTAAACACAGTATAGGCTGGGGGGAAGGGGGGAAGGGCCCACCCATTGCTTGGATTGTCCCCCCTCTGCTCCCCAAATCACCCCACTGTCTCTAGTGGTGTCCCACAGGGATCGGTGTTTGGACCTGTGCTTTTTAGCATATTTATTAATGACTTGGATGAAGGGGTAGAACGCTCTATGATTAAGTTTGTGGATGATACCAAGCTGTGGGGAAATGTGGGCACACCAGAAGATAGGGTAAAGATCCAGGATGACCTTGACAACCTGGTTCCATGGGCAGACTGAAATCAGATGAGGTTCAACAGGGAAAACTGCCAGGTCCTTCATCTGGGTAGGAAGAACCTTCATCACAACTGTAGGATAGGCAGTAGCCCACTGGCTAGTATGGCATCAGAATGGGACCCGGGGGTCACAGTGGATCAGAAGATGAATATGAGCCAGCAGTGTGAGGAAGTCACCAACAGGGCAAACAAAACTCTGGCATGCATCAACTAATGTGTTCCCAACCAGGGGCGATGTGTAGCAGGTGCAAATGGATGCATATGCACCCCCTTAGCATGGCAGCGCACCCCCTACAAAAAGGTGCCGCCAACACTCTCAGCGGCACCTGCAGGCGGTCACCACTCACCACCCCACTGTCAACACCGCTGGCGGCATCAGCAGGCAGTCCGTGATCACTGCTGGCCACTGCTGATGGCAATGGGTGGTCACTGGCCCTGATTGGCACTCGCCACCCCCGCCTGCTGCCGACAGCACCAGCGGTGTCTGCAGGAGCTCCGTGCTTACTGCTTCCACTGCCACGCTTCCACCATTGCCAGCGCAGCCATGCCCCCCCAGCCACCAGGGGCACACATTGTTCATGTTGCCAACACATCCAAGGAGGTGCTTTTCCCTCTCTACTCAGCATTGGTGTGGCCGTAACTGGAGTACTGTGCCCAGTTTTGTGCACCGCACTTCAAGAAGGATGCATATAAACTTGAGAAGGTGCAGAGAAGGGCCACTCACATATTTAGGGGCCTGGAGGATAGGCCCTTTTGGAGAGACTCCAGAAGCTAGGCTTGTTCAGTCTGAGTAAGAGGAGGCTGTGAGATGACATGCCTACAGGTATGTCAGGGAGCAGCATCAGGATCTGGGGAAGCAACACTTCTGGAAGGCACCTCTTGGGAGGATGAGGACCAATGGTCACGAACTAATAGAAGGAAGATTTAAGCTGGACATAAGGAAGAACTTCTCCATAATGGTAACTAGGACCTGAAACACTCCTAGCAGAGGTGGTGCAGTTGCCATCCTTGGAGGTGTTCAAGAGGAGGCTAGATGAGCACCTTGTTGAGCTAGTTAGAGCTCTTTAACCCCCGGACTTGATTATCTTGCAGGCTCCTTCCAGTCCATTGACTCTATGACTCTAAATAGCCCAAGAGCAGTGGCAGCAGAAGCAGTGGCGGGGAGGAAAGTTCCCCCTCCCAGCCTCCTCCTGGATTCCCTGCAGCCCATGCCACCCCTCTACATGTGGATCCAGCCCCCATTGGGCCCCAATGCTCCCCACTCACCTCATCCCCACCTAACTTCTCTGGCTGTTCCCAGCTATAAGTTCAAGGCTGTAGAATCCCCAGTAGCTAGTCCACCTGGGAACAGTTCTTCCTAGGATAGTGGAGGACTGCAAATTGGCGATTTTCTCTCAGGTGAACACACAAAGGTTAACTTAAGTTAGGTAGCATAGCTCAAACACAATCCTTTTCTGAAGTAGCATAAATTTAAGATACTTAGAGCACATCCTGACAAGTGTACACGTGCAGTTTGCAGTGCAAACACAAGCACCTATTTGCCTATGCCAGTGGTCTCTAAAGTGGGATGTGTGCACCCCAGGGGGTGCCCAAGATGATCCATTGGGGTGCAGGAAGAAAATTTTAGAACTTCTGTTTATATTTATATAAATATACATATATTGGGGGTGCGTGCTCAAAAATTTTTTACTGATAGGGGTGCGCGATAAAAACAGTTTGGAGACCACTGGCCTATGCAGCATGGTGCCAGAATATGTAGGACCTGGAGATCCCAGTTACAAAAAACAAAAAATAAAACCCCCAAAAAACCTGCTGCAAAAAGTGGCGCAGTGCATGCATCAGCAGCATGTGCCACCAGAAATGGAGCCTGGCTGTCCAGAGTCATGCTTTGGCTGCTCCCCAGGCTCTGAGCAGTTCGATCGCCACTGCTGCTGCCCCAGGAGGACACCAGGACCCCAGACAAGGCTGCCAGGGCCTCTTCTACCCACCTGGGACAATTTGCTCTTTACCAAACCACGTCCAGGATTGTGTGCAGTGGAAAAAAGCAGCAACACAAATTTGTGCCACTTCTATTTTTATCATGGCAACTGCATGCTCCTGCATGTGGGGACATGGCCTTAGAGGGCAAGTAGCACTTGTTAACAAGCCTTAAAGTATGATCATTTAGGTTTTAAGTGCTCCTAACATGGTCTAATTGTAATGTGTAATCTTGCCCACAGAGTTTCTGCCTAAAACTTTTCCTAGTACTTCTGCTGCCTACTTCCCTTTTATGGATTTAAACAAAGAGTTTATACCAGTGATTCTCAACCAGGATGTCACCAGAACCCTGAACTGCTCTGATATCCTTTTAAGGGTGCCAGGGGTTCAACTCAATGTTAGCACTATTAGGTGGGCAAACATGATTCACAAGATAAGCCTAGAGACTTCAAATAGGAATCGGTAGCCTCAAAAATACTCTGACAAAGTATTTCCAAGTTCTCTGTAGCAGAAGAATTGTTCCACTATTTTTCTGTAGTCAAACACAAGTGACAGCAAAGAGCTGGCATTTTCCAAGGTGTGCTTCAAGTTATGGGGTGCCTCTAATTTAAAAAAGTTGAGAACTACTGGTTTAAAAAAAAACAAAAAACTTTCTTCTATAATCGATCTGTTTTGGGAATTCACACATGAAATTCACTCTTCTTTATGTAACATTCACTCATGAAAATAAAAGTGAGATTGCTCTTCAAACTATAACTTGGGAATCTGTAAGCTCTTCAAATACTCTCATTGAGACTGAATTAATTTGGGAGACAATATGAAGAAAAAAATCAATATTGCTGCTAAACAGCTTTGAATGAGTTCACTTTAAAACATCTAACAAAAAATACTTCCTTTTGGTTCACAAATGTTTTTACTCTGTTTTTTAACTTCCCCATTCGCTTTTTGATGCTGCACAGTGCCACAAATGTTAACTTTACCTAAAACAAGAACTTTTATGTTGTTGAATATAAATCAATTCAAACTTCAAAAGAAAAGAATACTCCTCAGAAAGTGAATAATATTTGCTGAATAAAAATAGTTAGTATTCTTCTTTCTGATCTTCACATTAACGGAAAAAGATGCTTGCAACATGTAACTTAGGGGTGAAAAAGTGAACATTTATGTATGTTAATGAAAAAGAAAAAGATGTGTTGTTATTGTATTTAGTATTTCATTTGGTTTTCCTTTTTTTTGTGTGTGCATGTTTAAAGGTAGAATTTCATTAGAAATGCTAAAGAAAACCAATCTTAATTAGTCTGAAACACATCAGTAAACTCCAGCTCGCTGTCTCAGAATCATCTAGTGTGAAAGGCCAATACACTGAGGTCAGTCATGGTGAGTTAGTGGTTTAGTAAAACTCCCATGAGTCCACCTCTCAAAACTATAAGCAGTCAATGAGACAGAGTAGCCTTGATCAGAATTCAAAGTCATGCCTTTCTGGACAGGATGGTTATTTACAGCTTTCTGCCTACTACTGTTCTAATTGTTCCTGGTGCTCTTTGCATGCCGGCTCTCTTATTCCAAAAAGTTTGGCTCGTGCTCTTCTCCCAGGTGAGTGCACTTTGAGTTTGACTTTGTGTAAGTTAAAGGTCCTTTGTGAGATGCTGCTTTGTCTTTGATAACATGATCTCTTATGCATTCCCTGAACCTTTTACAAGATGCTTTGGGCCAAATTCATCCCTGAAATCATGAAAAAAAGCCCAGGTAGTAGGAAGAAAAAGTGGCCGTATATCACTTTTGGGACAGCAAGTGGCTAACTTCAGCCCCTGGTAGTTCACAGCAACTTCAAGGACTGTCCTAACCACGATTCAAACTGCCAGTACTCCTTGGCCACCTCCTACGGTCAAAAGTTCCCCTGATATTTGAGGCTTTTTCAGAGATAGCCTTGAGCCAGACCACTGAACACCTCTGAAGAGAAAGACTTGCAAAAGACCAAGGCCCTACTGAAAACTGGTCAGAACTTGTACAGTTGAGAGAGGGAAAAAAATAAATAAATCAAACTTCCAGAACTCAAGCACTCTTAATTCAGTCACTAGATAAACCTTTTTATGATACCTTTTTTTGAATTTGACAGATTCAAAGCACCATTTAGTGAACTCAGATTACAGAAAAATGCTATAACAATTTTTTTGTTGCAAAGAAAGATAAAGAACCGCTGGCTGGGGATGGATCCCAGTAACATAGGGATGATACTGGTGGTAGAGGAAAGCATTATGAAGACTCTGAAGCCAGGTTCCTCTTTGTTTGTAAGTTCACACCTACATTTGGTTAATTCAGTCCAAAGAGCCTGAGGCTCAGTTCCCACAAGATCCTACTATCTTTGGTTGGCTAGGAGACTCTGTCCCCTCCTAGGACCTAATCATGGGTAGATCTAGGATTTTGAAAAGGGGGTGCAGGTGGTATAGTGAATCATTGCATATAATACTACACTTATTTTTTCAGGTAAAAAGAAACTGGATACTTTACTAATATGCTAGGGGCCTAGGGCCATATTATTCAATTTAAGATTGAAGCAAAAACATGTAACTTTATTGGACTTGCATTAATTTGCTATATCATATGTTACATATGAAAACATAACAAACTATGCAAAAATAATCAAAAGATTAGTCCTGTAGTCATTAGAATTAAATAGCTATCACATTTTCAGATTCATAAAAAAAAATTTAGCCTTCTTGAGCATCTTGCATCCAGTGTTTCACTGAAAGTTATTTCCACACCTGAGTTAATGTTTCTAGCTAGAATTAAAAACAGTTGGTGAGGCTGTGAAACAGGAGCTACATTACCAGTAACACCTAACAGACAGAAGAACTGCAGAAGCTTGATTAGTTGAACATTAAGACCATTAGAAAGGAGAGAGGGTTGTTAATATTTGTGGAATGAAGAGTTTCAGCTAGATTACAATGATCTATGAAATCAATTGATGCCCTCACTGCTGCCTGAATGGAAATGATGGTGCCACTGTCAGGCAGTTGGTTTTAAATGTTGGGTGGACCATAGTGTTACCATATTTCCAGTTCCAAGAAAGAGGACATCTGTTAGGGGGGACACCTCCCTCCCGACCCACAGCCCCCTGCCAGTGCCCCTCACTCCCAACCTGTAGCTCCCCATCTCTGCTGCTACTCCTCACTCCTGACCTGCAGACCCCTTGCCCTGCCAGTGCCCCTGACTCCCAACTTACAGTCCTTCACCCCCCTGGGCTATGCCAGTGCCACTCACTCCCAAGACAGAGCTCCCTGGTACTGCCAGTCCTCCACACTTCTGACCCACAGCCCCTGCCCCCCTAGCCTTGCTGGTGTCCCTCACTCCCAACCCACAGCCCCCTGATTCCCCCAGCCCTGCTGGAGGGGGGGCCCAGCTGTCCCTATCTTGCCTGGGCCAGTATAGCGGCTCCAATTCACGTGGGTGATGGCAGAGCAAGTACAGCTGCAGCACAGGCTGAAGGAAAGAGGTGAGGATGCCTGTGACACACCCCCAATCCACCCTGGGCTAGGGCTCCAGTGCCATGCCCCTTCCCCCCCAACCCCTGCACCGCTAGGCAGCATCTCCTGGGGCTGCCTGGCCTGTGCAAGCACCGGCACTGGCCCAGCCATGGAGCTCCCTGCTGCCCTCAAAGGGCCCCCCTGCTCTTTCCCCCCCACTGGAGGGGCAGGTGTCTCCTGTACCCTGCTGCAGCCCCAGCAGCCAGACAGCTTCCTCCAGCCCCACCCCTGCCTCCAACTACCCTTCCCTGACTCCCACCAATGGAGCAGAGCAAAATCCTGGACACTGATTCCTATTTCAAAAAAATACCCTGATAGAGATTGGAGGACTCAAAAAAAAGGATATGCCTGGGAAAACCCAGATGTATGGTGACTTCAGTGGACTAGGAATCAGAGGAGGATGTGACTGCATTATTGTACACCACTTCCTGGATCCACCTCTGGATCCAGTGATCTAGGTTTGATTATTTATGCCTTCATTAACCACAGCATAACTAAGAAACAGCCCTTCAGAAATTCCATTTGGCACAGAATGATACACTGCAGCCCATCAGCAGCACAGGCTCCTGCAAATATACCAGATACCCCATAGAGACCTTGCCCTTGATTCAAAATTCTATGGGAGGCTAGCTTGGGAAGTGGGTATTTCAATGACATAAGTTGATAGTATTTAAAATGATGCCTAGGGGTGTATAGACAAAATGAGGGGCATGTGTACATGACACTTTAAAGTGGGTTAAATGCTTTTGCACTGTTTTAATGGTGTTGGTGTTTGCACGCGTCAGTGGCGTATTGTGCATTAATTCCACCCACTGTAGCATATTTGGCAGCGTAATGCACCTTAAATGACTTTGAGGCACAGGAAACTAAAACACCTCTGAGGAGTTTTTCTTTGCTGCCCTACAGCTGCAAATCACCAGGCTCCATGCAGCTCAGGGGCTGTGCAGGCAGCCTGGCAGCAGCCTGGGAAGGCAGGCTCCACTGAAGGAAAAAAAAAAAGTGGTGAGCCTGACCACTCCCCCCAGAGCCTACCTGTCCGCAAGAGCTGTGCGGGGACCTGGTCCTTCCCTCCGCAGCTGTGGGGCCCTCCCGGGACCACCAGAGCCAAATGGCTGCAGGCAGGTGCTGCCTGGGGGGGGGGGGGGGGAGTGCCGCGGAGGGAAGCACCAGCCCCTCCTGCAGCCCAGGGACCACTCCACCTGCTGGCAGCTTGCCTTCCCCTCCCCGCCACCAGAGACACATGTAAGGCATGGGTGTACATGACACGGGAGTTTATTTCGCCCTAAATTGAAGTGGTGTTTTTAAAAACCCACTGCTTCAATTTAGGGCCCCCATCTCATCTACACACATGCTAAAGCTCTGGGCTAAAGTCTTCTTTAGACCTAATGGAAAACTCTACTAACAAGGATAAACATCATTTTTGTAAGAAACAGAACATTGTTGGGACCTGGTTTAAAACTGTTACATGAACAACTACAAATAAGGACCATCATAAATCTCACGATCTTCTACTCTAAAAATAAAACATGTATAAAGACATGCTAAAGACCCAAAATAAAAACACATGCCAGTCTCCCTCTCTTCACACAACAACCAAACTAAAACAAAGTTCCCTCCGTCCTTCTTTGCCATCTTCATTGACATGGTTCCTCACTGGAGAGGGGATGATAAAACAAACACATGCCATAGTTGGTCACTTTGCTTAATGTATTCTGGAACATGCTCATGTTATGATGATGAGCAAAAGGAAAGCAATCTATATGGAAAGAACTGCTATTAGAAGACAGCCAAGCAGTGAAGCTGCAATGGAGCCAGACTACTTAAGAACTTGGAGAGGGAAAAGGGGCCCCAGTGCCAGTGTGAATTAACCTGTGTTTTACCTGTATTTTTAACTCCTAAATCTATGTGGAAATCTCTTTGGCTGATGTTTAGCTTTCTTTCTTGTGATTTTATCGCTACTACATAACACATCATAAGGCATTAACAAAAGAATAAAGATGCTTGGACAACTCGGCTGATAACCAGGCTTTGATATGCTGAGCTGCCATCATCTCTCTTTTCACTGTGTGAATTCACTGAAAGGATGTTGGAAATGAGAGGCAAGGAGCAAATGCCCAGTGGCACTACAGGGACGACAGTGGGAAGATCACCTAACACATTTCACTTTCCTTTTTTGTTAGCTATGTCTGATCCCACTGTACAGGTGCTGGTAAGTGAGGTTTGCTAGTGTCACTCCACCTCTTCACACACTATATTTAACCCTTTCACTGCTCCATCACAAGGAAAATAGTGATCTCTGTGTAACACTTAAAATTAAAGGGAAATTGATGAATACCTTTAAAAAAGCCAGTCAGTTTTAGTGGAAGCATCCTGGATGGCAGACATACAGAAATCTAAAACAATTTTTTTTTTAGTCAGTTAGACCATATATAGCTATAACAAAATTAAGTGCTTCCCTTTTAAGGAAAAGTATAGTTAGGACCTTAGGAACTCAGAAGTTTGAAATGTTAAATTGGTTTTTATTCAATGGGTAGCACAAGAACTGAATGGCTGTCTTTTTGCTAATTTACCATCCCTTTCCACTCAAATCTGTTTTTCCAAAGGGTTAAACTGGGTGGTTTTCAGGAGTTTATAACAGAAGTAACTACTAGTGAAAAACAATCTGATACATTCGGCTTACTAAGACCCTGCTCTTTCCCTCTCATCTTTCAGTAGGACCCAGGGGAGGCTAAAGTTTAGATCAGTCTATTCTCCTCTAGAACTTTGATTCACTATTAAATTCCTTCTAATGAAGATGACTTTGCCATCTCACGTTCATCAGCAAGCTGTGTGTGGAACAATGAGGGACCTACCTTGTAAAGGGGGGCATTGTTCCTTCCTCTTGGTTACCCAATTTGAGTAGAATCACGTGAAAATTCACATACACAAGAGACCTGTAAAACTAGTAACTAGTCCTACTCTCAAGGGTGTGATGACAACTCGAGTTAAGGAATAACTATTTGGCTAAACTAGACATTCATATTTTTGCTCTCATGTTTATAACAGCAAAAAGGAGGTGGCAGAAAAGTCTCCAAATTAAAATGAAGTGGCGACACATGAATTTTACCTTCTTTCCCATTAGCTTTACCAGTAGATGCTTATAAAGGTGTTACATTTGAACTTGTGTGTACATATATAGCAAGAGAAATTACAATTCCTTTATCCTGTTTGTTTAAATGTTTCCCAAACACAAAAGTCTTTTGCAGTTACTTCATAATGGTCCGTCTTAGATCTAACATCTTTGTAAAAATTTATAAACAATTATACAAGCTGTTTCATCATTTATTGCTGAATCTTGCTTATTACTAGGGAACACTGTTGATAGCTACAAGAAATAAACCTATTTTAGGTTAGACATTAGGAAGAACTTCTTTATGGTAAGGGTTGCCAGAATCTGGAATTGGCTTCCAAGGGAGGTGGTGCTCTCCCCTACCTTGGGGGGTCTTCAAGAGGAGGCTAGACATGTACCTGGCTGTGGTCATCTGACCCAGTGCTCTTTCCTGCCCAGGGCAGGGGGTCAGACTTAATGATCTACTGAGGTCCTTTCCAGCCTAAACATCTATGAATTCATTTTCTTGAAAAGAACTATTAGTTGAAGTAGTCTCTATGAGTGAAGTTACACATCTTAGAGACCATACTATGGGCACTTAGAATGAGTTAACAACTTTAATGTGAGGACATGCACATTATAAGTACTCTCTGAGCATCTCAAAATTACATGACTTCAGATGAGGGTTAACTCTGACCCATGCTACCAAGCTCACACTAGCATAATTTCAGTCTGCTTCACAGAGATAAAACAAGCAATTTGCAGTCCTCCAGCATTCCAGGCCCCTCCCCAACCCCACACCACAGATTAACTTTCCCCCTTCCTGAACTGTACTGCCTAGGAGGTAGTACTGCCCAGAAACAGGCCATACCCTGCCAGTGCCAAAACAGGGGTTGCAGCACCTGACACTTGGTGTAATATCCAATATAATTATGAAATTGAAAAGAATAAATCAATGAATATAATAATAAAATAAAGGGTCTAGAGAAAGCAAAAGGTATTGTGGAATCCCACTTGCTAGGCTAGCAAGTAAGAAATCATATCAGTGGAATTAGTAGCCTTTGTTCTCTAACACTCCTGAGCTGCTGGAAGACAGCTCAGTAACTGTCAGACCGCAAGTCAGAAAGCAGGCCAGTTCAAACAATGCTGCCTTTTATGCTGTTTTTCCATCCCTCTCCCAGAGCACTAGGATTGGAAGGGACCTCAGGGAAGGATCAGTCACTGGCCAGCTACACAGTTAGTCAACATGAGAGCAGTCCTTCCCCCCATCCTCTCCTTACTTTCTGTTTCCCTACAGGCAAGCCCAGCTTCAGCTTCAAAACTTGAAACATTTTGACTGCCCTCATTTCATTTCAAGGCTGTTTGGAAGCCCTTCATTTCATTTTTATTTTGCTGTTTCAAGCTCAAAACAAAACAGCCAGCAAAATTTTGCACAGCCCTACTGCTCTCCCCTGGCCAGGTGGCTTAATGGGGGCTGTGGCTTCACTCCGCACCTCCTGTTCCCATCCTAGGGCTGGGGGGTGGAAGGGTGCAGTGGAGCTGTACTACTAGCACAGAGCCCCTGGTATTTAGTGCAGAGGGAGTATGGAGCAACAGGGAGCAGGGAAGCATACTTTCCTGCAGCTCTGTGTTGTCACCAGGCTTAAACCACAGCAGCTCCATTACCAGACCCCATGTCTTTTCATTTCTCAGGTCCATCCTACCACTGCTGCAACCCTGCTCTTCCATGCCACCACCCAGAGCAGGGATAGAGCCCAAGTGTCCTGGCTCCTAGCCTTGATCCTGCTTGCCATCTCTCAGCTGTTCTGGCAAGTCACTGCTGCACAGGCAGGGCATGGTATTAACCCTTAACATGGAATTGTTCGCAGCATGTTCTAACTTTAAGACTGCTAAACATTCAGTAGATTTGGTATGGTCTAAGTGTCTAAGAATAACGTCACCCTGTGTGACAGTATTTGCAGGACTATGTTAGAGTCTAATCCTGCAATTTACCATGCAGAGACAGACTACAGCACATGGAGAGAAGGCACATGGAAAGACCCATCCATTGTAAATTGAAGGATAAGAACTTCAGATATTACTGTGACGGACATAAACAGCCACCACCAAATGGAGGCAGAATCATGCCTTTAGTAACAAACTTAGTTTACATAATATATTTTGTCTAAATCTGTATTTAATATGTTTCTATTCCAGCAAACTGCATGAAACTTTAATGACACTTGGTGCTTTCTGAACTGGGGTCTGTTTTTTAGCCATATAGCCTCATCATCTTCAATTTCTCTCCTTAGCAGCCACACCCTCAAGCATGCTTCGCTGCTCCAAGCCTGTTGCCTCCTAAATCAGAAGCAATATAACCACCTCTGTGTGGTATGTGGGATAGGTTACTTAGCACTGCTGAGTGACAGTAACATTGAGCCCATCCTCACAAGCTAATTAGTCTGGCTGCATATATGGCTGCAGTCTTTCTAGTGTAGGCAGTGACCTGCCTGGAGCTGTGTCTTTGGGGATGTTAAGATTGCCATATAGATATAGCCTGCCTCAGGTGAATTAGAAATGTATGAAATATTTGTAACAATAATAGAAACAGCCCAGTCTCACATTTCAGACTTGGGTTCATTACGGTTTCAGCTGAAAACCCAGAAAGACTTCAATGGAAACTTTGAATTCTGTCAGGCTGGATCTGAAACTCAGGAAATGCAAAGATATAGGAACTGAACAAATAAAAGTGGTAGTATGAAATACAGTAAGAACTGCAACATTTCTGCTTTTAACACACCTTTACTAGGACAAGAGTTGGCAAACACCTTTGTCTAACACCTGCATAATTAAATCAGTTACTGTTAAACAAGGAGAGGAAGGTTTCATAAATCCTTAGGAAAGCATCCATGAAAAGGCTAAATGAACAGATCTGCATTCATTTATTGCAATAAAAAAGACAAGCAAGACATTTTAAGGAGTTTATCTCCAATATATTCAAATTGTAAGAACCATCCAACACACAAACAGCGACACAATAAAACAGAAGCCATGTAAGAAAACCATTGCTATGTAACCAGTGTGTTATACATTTTATGAATGGCACTAGAGGTAAACACAACTGTTTGACCCTTGTCCACAGTATGTTGGAAATGGTGCTAACTGCTTTGTTTAAAATTAAAGAATGCCATGGCTAAAGTGCAAATCTTGAGCTGAACCCACTGAAGTTATCCATCAGTTTCCACCAGGGCTTTGTCTGGTCAATATCGACGCCAGCACACCAGGAGATCTGGTAAAGATTTTTTAAAATGAATTAGTAGGGGCTGATGCTCTTCTGGATCAAGAAACAGTGTAATTGGTCAGAAGCTGAAGAAACCAAGCTTCAGGAGCTGGTTATTGTATCAATTAAAAGTTCTTTTAATTCTTCTATGACACCAACAAAAGAACAAGGAAGGATCGGAATACTGGCAAAGAATATCTCAACCCATGTTCCAATCAAAGGAAAACAAATTACTCAGTCCTTATCTCTGAAAGGAGATCCAGTAGCTTGGCCTCATGCTAGAGGCATACCCACTACCAAAAAGAAGAGTTCCAAAGACGAAAGTAAGCCATTTGGCTTTTTTTATTTTTATTGCCTGTTATGTTCTTTAAAAATCAGGCACATGAATGTTAGTAATTTACCTATCAGTCATTATTTTTTGTCTTTTTAAAACAATGGCAACAAAACAAACTTCAGTTAACTTCATTTAAGTCTATCAAAATGATTGAGAAATAAGGCACAATCAGCATCTACCTTTAATCAAAGGAACTCCAGAGTTGAATGCATATATCAAAAACTGGGAATAGCACTAAGTGTCCTGTCTCATCATAACCTGTCTAGAGAAGTCAATGCAAATCCCATGTGAAATATCTTAGCTCCTTCTTGTCATCCCAGTGTCATGTGTTTGTGTTAAATATAATTTGGTCTTTTAAATACTTTATTCAGTTTCTGTGCTGCTTGTTGCTGTACTTTAAAGGGTGTTTAACATGCTGAGCATCCTGTCAGCAGAGATGGTTTTAATTAAATTATTGCAATTGGTTTGACTACCAGAACCATCTACATTATTTGTTTTAACTAGGCTATATTATAGAAAGTAAAGCATATACTAAAATACACTGTTATGTGTCATGGAAAACTTTGTATGTATGCTGACAATACAGGAATTGAACTAGCTGATATGAGCATGCGCCATAGAAACAGACCCAGTATGTGCCCCCTGGGTGACCTCAGGAGCTGTCAATCAGCCCTGCCCTACTTTTCAGCCCTGCCCAGGCTCATTTGCTACACAGACCTTATTGCAGAGCATGCCCAGTGTACAATTGGAATGAGGTAATTCTTCTAGAAATTTCTCTCAGCCAAGCAGCCTGATTGGCTATAGGGCTGCTATAAATAAGTCTGAGGGCCCCTCCTGGGGTGGGGGAAGATCTGTTCAACTGAGGACAGAGGCTGGTTCTCAGGGACTGTTCCTCAGTTAGGCTCTGCGGCCATTGCGATCCTTCCGATTCGTTCTGCGTTTATCCTATTGATCTTTTGGCTCTCGATCTAACTGGCACTGGCTGCGACTACAACTTTGATACTGATTAACGGACTCTCAAACTGAACCTACCTTGATTCCACAGCTCCCAACTCTGGCTTTCATCCTCGACTATCCATCCGTCCCACCGTACCTGGCATTCAACTCCGGCACTGCTCTTCATCGACCTCGACCTTGATCACGCCTTTTGGACTGGCATCACATCTCATTTCATCGTTCATCACGTTACAGTTTTGTTCGTTTGTTTGTTTCCCTTTTAATGAGCTGTTGACCAGCCCTGAGACTTAACCAACAGGCAGCCGGCCCTATCCCGGGCTTCGGCACCAGGGGTAGAACGCAAGGGCCTGTTGGGGAACCTCGTGGGCCAACAGACCCCTCTGTTGTTCTGTGTTATACTGTAACCAAGAAGCTACCTGCACCTACGCCATCAAAGCGAAGGTCAAATAAACTACCTTGTTTGGAACCATACGATTGTGTGCCACTCAGACTCCACTGCCGCTAATCCCACCTGTTCGTGTTCCAATCCGCCACCACCCGGCCGCCCCACCGTGACCAATACCATGAGCTTGGCTTGCCAGCTCCGGTTTGACATTATGATGTTACAATAAAGCAGCACATATATGAATTTTATGTAAGTGAGCTCAGAATTATGAAACCAGCTGTTCTTTTTTAGGCCCCCGACAGAAGTTTAATTTAAGATGTGGTGGGATCTGATGCACAATCCCAATAACTGTGCTTCCTGTCATGCCACATATGGAGGTGTGATTGGGGGATTAAAAATCAGATGCCATTGTGTCATGTTGTAGGTGCAAGGCTCATGATCCCAGGCTCCCCCTGCACCATGAAGTAGCAAGGTTGGCTCCCTACACTCAAGCCCCGGTTAGCTGATCAAAGCTCCCAGCATGGGGACTGCCCATCAGTTGATCAGGGCTCCCAGGCTAGTGGTATTCTCCTCTGGCTGGGAGCACTGATCGTCTGATGGGCACTCCCAGCCTCTGAAGCACATGGAAGTCTTGAAAGGCTCCAGGTGCTTTGGTGGCTGCGAGCACTGGCCACGCAGTCAGTTAAAGACATGACAGGAACCAGCCACAAAATTATTGCATACATAACATGTAATAACTCTGGGAGTTATTCCTCATTCTATCACACCATTAATTGATTGACCATGTGGCCAAGTCACTATAGTTAATAACATTTTAATGTAAGGTCTCTCAGGGGCCTTAGGCTCACTCTATTAAGGGAGTTCCGTCTCTGGTTTCAACAGACCTGCAGCCCAAAGGTTATGACACCCCTGTAAGTCTTCCATTGACTTTAACAGGGACTGAATTAAGCTTTTGGATAGGATCTGTAACTGGGACTGAATCCCATATACCCTGCATCAAAGGGGCATTTCAGTCTGCCTCTGTCTAGCGCAAAGCACTCTCTACCTTTTTCACTACGCTTTTGTTAGCAGTGAAACTCTGGCAAGCATCTCTAGCACCTTCAAATACTTATGCAAGATCAGTTTAACAGTTACGCAGATTCAGGGATTCTCTCTCTTAAATTGAAGCTCTGTTAACAGTTATACTAATACAACTGCTTTGAAACCACTTAAGTGGTAAATTTAGTTTAACAGCAAACTTTAGCCCTTAAAAAGCAACCCACATTGCATGGACATGCCCAATTTTAATATTTTTTAATCTGGAAATTACTTAATAAGTGTTTTTGCCTGTTTTTTTTCCAGCAGAACTGTTTATCTTAGATAATTATTTCATAGAGCATAGGACCTTTCAAAAGTGAGACATATCTCAGTTTTCTAGTCAACCTATTAATAACCTAGATCTCAAAATCCTAATCTTTGGGTCAATTGTTCACTGTGCAGAAGAAGTTGCAAAAAGATTTCTGTAATATCATGTTTTCTTCCATCTTTCACTCATCTTTCAAAACTCTGATGTGAATAGATTTTTTTTCTCTGAAAGCCTCTCTCATTTTAAATGCTTGTTGTTTCTAATGCTGATCATGTTTCTGAGAAATTACTTTATGCAAAAGACTGAGCAAGATAAAGTTGCCACATTTCGTTTTATCTTTTTAGCTGAATTATTAGGACTTAAAGTTGTGGTGACAAGATTGCTGCACTCTAATAGGCCTTGTTGTCATGGAAACAGGTTTTTTGAAAAGAACAAGGCCCATGGCCACCAAGGCCTTTTTACTATTATTTCCATACTCAGACAACACACAAATCCTTAGTCACAGACAGGAAAATGTGATGTTGTATACACAGTAACACTTGCTGACAGTGCAGGCCTTTGAAAAACAAAAGTGGAGGAAACTAATACAGTAGAAAGCTGAACTGCATAACTTAAGCTACAAGCAAAGGCATTTCTCTTCTATTCAAGAAGTGCTTTGTGAATAAAAATAATTCTCTTGCTCTTATCTCTTCAGAGATAAAAAGGGAGAAACTATTGTCATATAAACCATCCATATTGGAACAGACAGGATTTCTTCTGGAAAAAGGGAACACTGGCTGCATCTCCATGAGATGCTGACTGCGCAATTGTTACTGCACAGTCATTTCAGACTTGTATACACAAGTACGAAATGACTGCACAGTAACTGGAGTTAGTGTGAAGTAGTGTTGCCAAACAGCTTTTAGGCAACGCTGACTGTGCAGTAGCTCGCTACTACATAGTGCCATCATGTCATGCTTCGTGCTGCGCAACGCAACTGTTCGATAGTAATGAGCTACTGCGCAGTCAGCATCTGACGTAGACCTGGCCATTGTGACCAAAATATACAACCAAGGTGCAACTGTGAAGAACTGAACTTGTCTTAAGTTGTAGTAATGTAAGATTTGCCATACCAAATCAGTTCATAAAGTCTGGTATCCTGACTCCATCTATATCCGATACAATTTTTAATCGCTCTTTTTACCTTCATAAATCAGTCATTATATATTGCAAATAAGTGTGTGTGTGTGTGTGTGTGTGTGGGTTAAAAAAAGGCCTGCATTATATTATGAGTAACAACACTTATAGTTATGTAGCCTTAGATTATGCAGGGTTAATCAAGTCTCTTGCTTCAGGATGTAAGGTGGTCCCTGCAAAAACTGGACAGGATTTTTTCTCTATTTACAGCAGTTGGTCGTATACTTTTTGTCCCTCATTCTCCAAAATGTATCATAGACCAATCAAACTGATCCATCTAGCATTGGAACACATAAAGAATCAAAAGGAATTGGAGCCTGATCCAAAAGATAATTGAACTCAGGGTGATCTTGTCCTTGAATTCAATAAATGTTGGATCAGAACCGTAGGCTTGTCTTTTTTAAAGCATAAACACCACACACACACTGAAACCAGGCATTTGGGGGACACACACATACACACTGAACCCAGGCATGCAGGACACACATGCACACATGCATTTGGCAGACATAAGGCACGATGGATAGGCATGCACAGGATAGCTGGCTGGTGGCTTGTGGCCATGAGGGTGCATGCCATGATGAGCCACTGCCATAGCAGGGAGACCACGATGTCCCCACCAGATAATCAGGAGTGACTTGGCTACTTGGGAGCCTTCGGCAGCCTGAGGAGCCCACAGAGCATTCTGGGAGGCATCCAAGAGCCCCGCCCCTACCTCCCCCCAAATCTGTTGGACTTGGCAGGTGCAGGCAAGCTTTGAGCCCTCTCCCCTCAAAAGGGTGAATGTGTTCGGCTTGCTCTGGACCTAGCCTTGGATACTTCTAGTAAAGTCTGAATGTTAGAGTGCTTCTACATCAGCTGACTTGAGTGCCTAAACTGGCACCTGCCATGCATTTTGACTGACTTTAAACTAACACGGTTAACTACTTTCTCTTTCAACATTTAAGTAATAAAATGGCTGCATCTATTCCACACATGGCAGGTATTGCAAACTAAGGAAGAGTACTTTTCCCCCTCCCCACATTGAATCCTGCAGTTCATTCTTGCCTTTATACTAGGTTTTCAGGTCATAATACCAATACTAATCTTTTTTACCAACTGTGTTCCCTCAGAAGCTTGAACTGGGATTTAGTCGCTTTATAAAATTTCCCTTTTGTATAAAAATGCAACGATTCAAAATAACCTCTTGAAAACAAAGTAGTGTTTACTTATCCACAAAAGCAGGCAAAGCAAGAAATGGTTAAAAACAACAAAAGGTTTACATGCATATTATCTTCCCTAAACTTAATCTTTTTCTTGCAAGTTTAGGTGGGTTTCCTGTGTGCCAGGCAGAATGGAAGAGACATCCTGTACTGACTGCAGACGGATTTTCTGTAGTTGTCCCTCTCCCAGTTCACAAACAGTATTTTAATGCATGTAAAAATGATTTTGTCTATTTTGGGACAACTAATTTTGATCAATCCAGCTTATCTCATCTAGCCAGAAAGAGGCAGAACTAGATTTCTAGCAGCAGATTCACTGTATTGTGCTTTGTATTAGCTAAAGCCATGACGTACCTTTCCAGATATCCTAGTTACTTTGCAGGGCTGCACAAAGCTTCAGTCACCAATTCAATTTGGCAGAGATTCGGCTTGATTTGGTGGCTGAATCTCCAAACCTGAATAGAATCAGAAGAGCCTTTAATCTCTCCGAATTGAATCGGAACCCTCCAAATCGATTTGGACATAGACAGCTTTAAATGATTTTTCTACATACCTCAAGCCAGCAGGCAGCTCATGAACACTGAGATGGTGGGGTGGATGGACTGTCCTACAGGAGCACAGGGGAGGGAGGAGGAGGGGTGTCCCCAGTGCACTTGGCAGTATGCCCGGCAGTGGACCAGAAGCGCCGTGCCCACCCCCCCTGGCTCAGTGACTGGTGCCTCCTGGGTCTGAGGGGGTTCCCCCTGTGGCTGACTGCTAAGATGGGGGGGGGACACGCTTGGCCCCGGACCTGTAAGTGGACCAGAAGTACTTCCGGTCCACTTGTGTATTTACCACCAAGCACACAGGGGACCCGCCGCACTGCTGTAGGATGGTCCATCCACCCCAGAATCACAGCATTCACGAGTTGCACCTGGTACCTCGAAGAAGAAACATTTAAAGCTGTGTCTATGTCCGAATCACTGATTCTCTGAATCAGCATTGAATCTTCAGATTCAGATTTGGCAGAATCAAAACTGGGACAGTGATCTGAATCAACAAAGCAAATCACTGTCCCTGATTCGGGCTGAATCAGCATCCAAACCAAATATGGCCCATTTCACACACCCCTATTACTTGGGACTCAGTTAATCCCTAATGTTGCACAAAACCACCACCCACTCAAACAGAGTAAACAACCACAGTAATAAGTAAAAATACATGTAGCTTCCATTCTTCACAGTGACCCAACAGAGTTTAAATATACAGGAAGATTTGGTCCCTTTAAGACTATTCTTGTTTGTGGCCAAAAATGAGGGGTACATTATGGGTACCGATACCAGAGATAGACTAAATCAGTTACATGAAACTTTTGTCCAAATGAAAACAGTTTATGAACATATGACAATTTTGCCAATTTTTTTGTTTTGAATTTCCAAACAGCCAGCTTTATCTGTCCAAAATAAAATATATTTGGAATGACCTTTAAATGACATTTCAGAGTCTTCCTTAATTTCATAACAAATTTAAAAAGCCTCAAAATCAAAACTAAATAGTTTCAATAACTTGAAACTTTTTCTTCAAATAATCAGTTCTCGATTTAAAAAAATGTTTTTATTCCATAGTAGATCAAAATTGGCAGCAAACTGAAGGGATCACTTGTCGCCTTGTTCTGCTCCATAATAACTACCATTTCAATTAGTGCTTCTTAAACTTTTTAGACTCCAGGCACCCTTTGTTAGACTCAAGTATTCCTAGAAAATGCCAGCTCTTTCCTATCAATGTTCTCTTCCAGGTTGGTGAACCTCCTTCGGCGGGCTTTAAACTAGGCTCGTCGGGGGAGGGGGAAGATGAGGGCGGAGGAGACGATGAACTACCAGGCCCAGCAACAGCCAGCGAGCCCAGACCAATGGTCAAAAGGGAGAAACAGGTAAGTGATGGGGGACGGGGCATTGCTGAGACTAGGGGGTCAGTGGGCACAACCGTTGGAGGCCTCAAATGCCTCTACACGAATGCTTGAAGTATGGGGAAGAAGCAGGAGGAACTCGCCCTCCTCCTAGCTGTCACCAGCCCTGACATAGTAGGCATCACAGAAACGTGGTGGGACTCATCACATGACTGGGCGGTGAGTGTCAAGGGCTATAGGCTATACAGGAGGGACAGGATAGGAAGGAAAGGTGGAGGAGTAGCACTGTACATCAAGGAGGAATATACTTCCTCGTTAACTAGCAAGGGGGTAGAGGGGGGGCACTCTGAGGTGCTCTGGGTTAGAGTAAAAGGCAGTCCGGGGGAGAGAGACTTAACGGTGGGAGTCTACTATAGACCTCCCAACCAGGGAGAAGAGCTCGACCAGGAATTCTTAGGTCAGCTCACAGAGGCAGTGAGGGCTAAGGATGTGGTCATCATGGGGGACCTGAACTTCCCAGACATCTGCTGGGAGGAGCAGTCAGCCAAGTCTGATCGCTCACGTCGGTTCTTAGCCAGAGTGCAGGACCTCCATCTTACCCAGGAGGTGCACAGTCCCACCAGGGGAGACGCCTTGTTGGACCTGGTGCTGGCCACGGGTGATGACCTGGTGAGGGGGCTGCGGGTGATGGGCCACCTGGGAGACAGTGATCATCGCTTGCTGGAATTCACCATCCAGCGTAAGGTGGCAAAGGGCTGCAGCAAGGCAACAGCCCTAGACTTTAGGAGGGCTGACTTCAACAAGCTAAGGAGGATCGTTGGGGAAGCGCTGAGGACCCAGAGGGGAAGGGAATCAGATGTCGAAGGTGAGTGGTTGCTCCTTAAGGAGACGATCCTCCATGCCCAAAGGGAGGTAATCCCAACAAGGGTCAAAGGGAGCAGGAGGGCACATAAACCCCCATGGCTCACTAAGAGCATCCGGGAATGTCTCCTTGCTAAAAGGGAGGCATATACCCAATGGAGAGATGGGGTCATCACCAAGAAGGACTATGTTACAGTCGCCCGAGGATGTAGGGGGGCAGTCAGGAGGGCCAAGGCAGAGATGGAGATAGGACTAGCTTCCCGGATTAAGGACAATAAGAAGTCCTTCTTCAAATACATAGGGGGTAAAAAGAGGGTCCCGGGTAATGTGGGGCCCCTGCAGGACACGATGGGCAACTTAGTCATCACGCCAGATGATAAAGCTAACATATTTAACGATTTCTTTGCCTCTGTCTTCCTAAGTAGGGACCAGTTCAGCCACCTCCCTGCTGGGCCCCCCTCGGGCCCCGGGAGAGACACGCCTGGGCCAGGGGTTAGCGAGGAGTTAGTTAGGGTACTTCTGGAGAGGCTGGACGTGTTCAAGTCCGCTGGTCCGGACGATCTTCACCCTAGGGTTCTACAGGAACTGGCCGAGGTCATTGCGGGACCCCTGGCGCGGCTCTATGAGCACTCGTGGTGCTCTGGCGAGGTGCCGGAGGACTGGAAGAGGGCCAATGTGGTCCCTATCTTCAAAAAGGGAAAAAAAGAGGACCCGGGAAATTACAGGCCAGTTAGTCTTACCTCAATCCCGGGTAAGCTCTTTGAAAAAATTATCCTGGCACACATCCAGGAGGGCCTTGCGGGGGAATGCATGCTCAGGGGCAACCAACATGGGTTCATCAGTGGCAGGTCTTGTCAGACCAACCTGGTGGCCTTTTACGATCAGGTCACCAAATCATTAGACGCAGGGGTTGCTGTGGATGTAGTCTT
This sequence comes from Crocodylus siamensis, assembly GCF_052110815.1. Lineage (NCBI taxonomy): Eukaryota > Metazoa > Chordata > Crocodylia > Crocodylidae > Crocodylus > Crocodylus siamensis. The sequence goes on along the minus strand of NC_143396.1, from coordinate 150,726,655 downwards.
TCTGGACTTCCGGAAGGCTTTCGACACTGTCTCTCACCCTGTCCTCATCAAAAAGCTGGGAGACTGTGGTGTCGATGCCCACACGGTCAAATGGGTCGCCAACTGGTTGGAGGGCCGCACCCAGAGGGTGGTAGTGGATGGGTTCTTCTCGACCTGGAAGGATGTGGGCAGTGGGGTTCCGCAGGGCTCGGTCCTCGGGCCCGCACTGTTCAACATCTTCATCAGTGACTTGGATGAGGGGGTAGAAAGCACCCTGTTCAAGTTTGCTGATGACACTAAGATGTGGGGGGATGTGGGTGCACTAGAAGGGTGCAATAGGCTACAAGCTGACCTTGACAGGTTGCAACGGTGGGCGGATGAGAATAGGATGGGGTTTAACACTGATAAGTGCAAGGTGTTGCACATGGGGAGGAAGAACCGGCACCACACTTACAGGTTGGGGAACTCCCCTCTTGCCAGCATGGAGACGGAAAAGGATCTTGGAGTCGTCATTGACTCCACGATGAACATGGGCCAGCAGTGTGGGGAGGCAGTCAAGAAGGCCAACCGTACCCTGTCATGCATCCACAGATGCATCTCGAGCAGGTCCAGGGAGGTGATCCTCCCCCTCTATGTGGCACTGGTCAGGCCGCAGCTGGAGTACTGCGTCCAGTTCTGGGTGCCACACTTCAAGAGGGACGTGGACAATATGGAAAGAGTTCAGAGGAGGGCCACTCGTATGATCAGGGGGCAGCAGGGCAGGCCTTATGAGGAGAGGCTACGGGACCTGAACCTGTTTAGCCTCCACAAGAGAAGGTTAAGGGGGGACCTTGTGGCCTGCTACAAACTGGTCAGGGGGGATCAGCAGGTATTGGGGGAGTCCCTGTTCCCCCGTGCGCTGCCAGGAGTGACCAGGAATAACGGTCACAAGCTGGCGGAGGGTAAGTTTAGATTAGATATTAGGAGGCGCTACTTCACAGTCAGGGCGGCTAGGGCCTGGAACCAGCTTCCAGGGGAAGTGGTGCAGGCTCCTAGCCTGGGGATTTTTAAAAGGAAGTTAGATGAGCACCTTGCCGGGGTCATCTGACCCCAGTGCTCTTTCCTGCCAAGGCAGGGGGTCGGACTAGATGATCTACCTAGGTCCCTTCCGACTCTAGCTACTATGAAACTATGAAACTATAATTTTTTGACTACAGAAAAATGATGAGCAATTCTTCTCTTGCAAAGAACTCAGAAAGATCACACAATGGCAGAATGTTTTTATCACTATGAACTCATATTTGAAATCTCTGATTATTCTGGGAATCGTGTTTGTTCACCTAACAATGCTAACACTACATGCAATCCCACTGCCCCCTTGAAAGAATTTTAAGTCACCCTGGTTGAGAGTCACTGATTTAAACACATGACAGCTCCATATAAGGATACAGTTGCACCTATCTTCCCTTCACTAAAATTCTTGGAATTTGAAAGCAATTATAACTCTCTGGATCCAGCCAGGGCTGCATCAAGAATGATGGGCAGGGGAGGTGGAGATGCAGTGCCACCCACCAACCTGTGCCACTGCCCCTCCTGGATGGGAGGGGAGAGGGGTTGGTGCTGGGCTGGAGGTGAAGCAGTAGTGGGTGGTAGCGGCAGCTATCACGTGCAAGCTTCCCTCCCTGCTTCTGGAAGGTAGCGGCGGTGGTGGCAGCACTTTGGCCCCACTCACCCCCTCCCCACCATCATTCTTGGCAGGCAATTTGCTAGTGTGTGACCCCAGCCTCCCCTACTGCCCCTGGGGTAACTTGCCACATGCCAAAGCACACATGGCATGGCCATTCCCCAGGGACAAGTAATGGCGATGCAAGGTGCACCGTTGCTACTTGCCCCCGGGGAACCAAATGTCCACTTCTGAGAAGTTAAATCATGTGCCCCAATTTTACTGCATTTTTCACAAGAATAAACTTCTTGGGATGTCTTTGGTCTTTATTTATTTATTTATGTACTTATTTAGTTTTGTTGGTGCTTCTTCTATAGGCCTAGCACTTACAATAAATTCTGGGAGAGTTTTAGTTCTCCAGGACTACAGAAATGAGTCCCTAACAACACCAAATGAGTAAATATTTGAAGATTAATTAAAGTTGTTATCTAGATATCTAAGGATCTTCATTAGTTTATTTGCAATAAAGCTTTAGGAACCACTGGCTGTTCTACTGCTTTTATTTACAAAATTGCTCTGTAGCTTTCCTTTGTGGGGAACTTCATTGCTGTGTGAATAGCTGGTTGTTTTGAAATGAATAGGATGAGAAACACATGCCTAATTAGAGAGGGATCTACTCAGAAATGGTAAGTGATATGTTTGTATATCTTCCTTCTATTGTTATCAGAGATGCACAAATAAAAAGATGTAATAGATTGCACATCTCTAAGCACCCAGATGATGGTATTCAAATCTGAGTGAAATATTATTTCTTCAAAAAATGTAAATAGGTAGCTTATTAAAATAGTAAACATACTTTATTTTCAAATTAATTTAATGTTTAGTCAGGATGGCAGAAAGGAAAGAAGAATCAGTGTGAAATAATTCTGTTGCTCAGAAAAAAATAATTCTAGAGTTAAAAAACATTTTTCAGGATAGTAAAATCTTCAAATATTGACAAAGCTAATAAAAATGGAGAGAGAGAAGCTATTCAAAATCTTTTGAGGAACAATGAATATTGTTAGGGCAAAACGAAGGAATATAATACGTACATTAAAAGCATCAAATCAGGAAGTAAAAAGATGGTATTTCCTAGTCACAGGGTATATCTATACATGTATTTGTGTGTGCCTAAACTTAATGTGCCTTTGCTTAAGGGGCATTAAGGCAATTTATGTGCATGTCTCTATGTAGACATGTTAATGAGCATTAAGGCGCATTAAATTTAGGTGTGAATAGCCAAGTCACAATAGCGCACTTGTAGACACACTAGTGTGCATTAACATGGTGTCTATCCATTGACGCACACTGCCTTAATGCACATTAGCGTGTCTACACATGCACTAATGTGACTTGGCTATTTGCACTTAAATTTGATACCTGCTTTATGCAGGTGTCAGCTTTAGGTCACAGGGAAGTTGTACACATGTATGCACCATAGTGCTGGGCTCTGAGGAAATGGCGGCAGTGCACTATGTCCACATAGCCTTAAATGGCCATTTTTAAGGTGCAGTAAGGAACTGTATGTGTGGACACATGCCCTTAATGCACCTTAAAATAGCAATATTAGGCCAAGCTTGCTTAAAAGAGGCACATGTAGACGTGCCCATAGTTCTTTATTTCATTCTTGTCTGAATACAATGAGAAACACTGCCATTTATCCCTAACATGAATGGTTGTAATCCGTATCTCTCCATTCTTGTACTTGTATATACAATTATGGTGAAGGGCTAGTAAGAGGCAGATAGATAATTTTGCCCAATTCTTCTTATTAAAAGACCTTATTTTTAGTTGATAATAACTTAGCCAAACTGCAGTCTATCACTCTTAAATATTCTATGCCAAGCATCTTCCTCCAGCTTTATTTTTTTTTACTTATTCTTGTCATAAAAATGTTTCAGAAACATACATTTCCCAAGGAATCCTTATTTATTTTATATTCTAACTTTTTAGTGCTTGACTTTGAAACTTTAAAGAGTCCTTTTACTATAGAGTTGCATGCAACTGAAAACAGGACCTTGTCATGGAAAGTTGTAGATTCATAATAGACATAACAACAACTTATAATTATTTTCAGCCATTCATAGTAGACATCTGTTTAGGCATTTATACTACACTCATCATCACTGTATCACTGACTGCCTTAGAAATTTCACAAGTAAGAGTTTCTGTACTTCCTCACAACCCTACTGCTGGTTTGGAAGTTGGATTCCCTCTTTTGTGAAGGGAATGGTTTCTTGTGAGGAGGCAAAGTCATAGATGTAGGCTTTGTACTTTGCTCTTAAGATAGTGAAGTTTTTAGTGGTCTAAATCTCTCCTAGGAGTTCTGTGGTCCTGGGCCAGTTGTGTAGAAAGCTCTGCCTTCTACACTCTCAATTCTCATCGTTCCAGCCAACGCTTCCATTGTCTGGAGGCATGTAGCTGCCATTGAAGGTCATGATCTTGGCAAGAGAAGCAATTCCTTGAGAACTTTTGGTGCAGCTTTGAAGATAAAAGGAGGTAACTTGAACATAGGCATGAGTGTAATTGTTATAAAGTTCTCTCTTTTTTTGTCCCTCTCTCTTGAACTTATTTCATTTTGATCTTGACGCTTATTTCAAGCGTCTGTGATTGGTATAAATATAATGCATCATAGATACTATTATTTAAATGAGATATTTATATTATAGTAGTTCCTAGATGTCAACAAGGTAATGGCTCCATTGTATCTGGTACGGTACAGACATATAAAGAATGACAATCCCCGAGCTAAGGGGTTCATATTTAACATTTAGTTTGCTTATGCAAACCAAAAACCTTCTACCTATGATTCTCTAAGCATGTAAGAACAAAACTGCCTTATAAATTACAGTCATAGATATAATTTAATTTGTGATATGAACAAAAATGAAATATGTACCAGTGAAATTACTAGGACAGATTTAGAAGTGTAGAAGGTTTCCCAGGATCCAATTTAATCAGTAATCCATTGAAAAAATATTTTATTTCAAACAAAGTAAAATATGGCCCTTTCTTGAGAGATTGTATTTTCCTGTATCATCCCTCTAACTTTCAGACATACATATGCAACACTTTATGTCCTTTCATCTCCCACAAAACGTAAAGGGAAGGCACACTACAGGAATGTATGCAATCAAATAAGACAGGTATGCTCTCCAATGTATTCTATCAATTGTCAAAGGACTGTTTTCTTCTGCCTATGATTCTCTACTCCTCTTCTGTCCTCTTGGGGATTAATGCTGTACTTTGTCTTGCCACTACACTGTCATCTGTCAGTGCTACACAAGGTGGATTAAATTGGCCTCTGTCAGTTTTAAGTGAACCCTGGTTGCACAACAAGCATACAGAGTAATGAAGTGCTCACAAGATGCATCTACTGGCATTTTTACATGTGCTCTGGAGGTTTTGGGGGGTGGGGCGGGGCAGACAGTGCTTTAAAGTAGAGCTGTTCCAAGAGCCACTCTAAAGTGTCACAGTGTCTTGTGTATCAGGGTCCCTATGCTTCAAAACAGCAGTGGGGGCACTTGAACTAAAGTTCGTTCAATGAACTTTAGTTAGAATGTCCCTGACACCATTTTGAAGCATAGGATGCTAGTACGTGAGACGTGGAGGCTGGCTGGAGGGCTATAATTACCACACTCCAGCAGACTTGATTAATCAATTAATTACATGGTGCCTGGGAGCAAGTGTGTTAACTGCATGTAAGGTGCCTGTACTGCCCGTCAGCAGGGCTGCTGGCACCACATGAGTCACATGCCCTCAGGCCAGGTCAGGCCAGTTCCTGCCTCCATGGAATCAGTTTGGCCCAATGGTGTGCAGGGCACATGGGAGCAGGACCCAGCCCAGCCCAAGGGCTTACAGCTCTTGCGTGCAGTGCCGGGAGCCTGGGTGACAGCAAGAGCTGGCCTGGTCTTGTTTGAGAGCACATGCCAGTAGGACCCATGGATGAAAGGGCAACTGACATACTAAAGCTCTACCCTTTGCCCACACTGGTGCTGGCACATACAGCCCTGGCTTGGGGGTACTCCTGGTCCCAGGAACCACTTTGGGGTGTGGTCAGCTGGAGAGAGAGACAAGAGATGGGGGAGTGTTCCAGGTAGGAGAGGCCACCAGAGCTGGGGTTAAAGCCTCCCTGCCCCATTAGAGCAGCCCATGTAGAGGGAGGCTGGCCTGGAACAGGAGGTGCTTGCCCAGCCGGTCCCTAAACCCCAGTTGAGGGCTTCCTAGGAATGGCATGGGAGGGGAAGCGGGGAGAAAAATAAATTGCTGGGGCCTGAGCACAAGGTTGTTATTGCTCAGAGTCACAAAGCAGCAGGTAGAATAGATGCAGCTGGACTCATGTCCTGGTGCTGGGATGAAGCTGCTCCTGGGAGGGAGCTAGAAGAGGCAAGCAAGGGCTGCAGGTCAGGAGCAAGGAGTGCTGGCAAGGATATGGGTTGGGAGTGAGGGGCAAGGGTAGGGGCAGGGGCAGAGCACTGACATCCTAGTGCTGCACAGCACCACATACCCTGGTAAGCAAAGGGGGCAGGGGCAGCTCTTATTTTTCTATGATTAAAAAAAAAAAAAGCAAACACCAGAGTGTATAGATATTTAAAATTAATTTTATTATGATGATAGAGGCACTGGCAGGCTTTTATATTTACAACTTTTAAGCAATATAGTCAGCAAAACATTGCTCAACTGATCTCTGTCTATATATAGTGGTATTTCATTTTGATCACAGAAGAACATAGATTTGGGGTATTTTAATGAGAGATTTGGGGTTGTTGCTTGTTTTGTTTTTTTTTATGTCAGAGAATTTGCATTTTCAAACCGTGAATACCAGGATCCTTGCTGGCAAGGCAAGTGGCAGAACCTGGGCAGAGGAGCCTGTCCAGGGCCAGTACCAGGGACCCAGCTGGAGGGCAGATGAGGTGACTGACCTGGCCATTGGGGCCAGGAGGATATGTTTCAACAGTTCAAAGCAGGCCACCACAACGAGCACATCTTCTAGGCGATAGCTGCCCAGATGTCAGGGCAGGGATACCAGAAGACATGGCAGCAGTGCTGCATGAAGGCCAACTGTGCAGCCATGGCCCAATGGCAGCTGGCCTAGAGGTGCAGGTGGCCCTGCAGTCTCTGGGCCTGGCAGGCATGCAGACATGGGACCGCAGGTCCAAGGAGGCAGATGCCATCACATGTGGCAGCAGGTCACAGCTGGGCAGCACCCACTGCCAGACTGCTGCAGTGGGTAGAAGGTGCAAGAGCCATTCTAGGTTAGGGCTGCTTCAGTAGTCCAACTGGCACAAAGGGCTAGTGTCCCCAGATACCCACTGGCTGTGCCTCAGAAGCTCCAAAAGCTGCTCACCAGGGCAGCTTTTTATACTGCTGGGGCCAGCACAAGTCCTGGCCCCAGCCTCTGGCTCCCCCTAACTGAAGATCCAAAAGGAGTTGGGCAGGGTCAGTTTGCCTCAAGTGACACAATTTGCCCTATGCCAAAGTGTATGCTGGAGGCACAAATCCCCAGCATAAATTTATGACATTGCTATTTGAGCTGCTGCAAGTGCATGTGCCCGTGACAGGGGCCAAGTTCGGGGCTAGTCTTGAGTTGGCCTGCCCACCTGTCTCTATGGGGCAGTCCACCCAGTCTTTCCTGCCATGACTTAACTGTTCCCATAATTGACTGAAAGTGGGAGAGACTACCCATACATGCCCTAATGCTAAAGGGTGCTATCCACCACTCTGAGCCTCCCCTACAAAGGCCCATGCCTCACTGATGACATCCAGGATGACACTATGCTCCTGGCCTAAAGCCAGACCAAGCTTAGTCCTCGCTGTTGGCTCGTTGGCTCTCTCTCTCATATTGAGCTCTTGGAGCGGCTCCCATAGCCCTTGAGGCTTTATCCAGACCACACCTTGGTTGTGAGAGAGGCCCAAGAGACAGTATGTCCACCACCCACCACCTGGGTAGTGGCCAGCCAAGTTCCTAACCTGGGCCAAGCTTTCCCTGGCCCCCCCCAGGGCCAACTCTACATGAACTTACACAAACATGCACTGTACCCCTGGCCCTACACATTGGGCTCCCAGACCTCTGTTTCCCTTCACTGGAGCTCCACACTGTCCTCAACTTGCAAATCAGGTGGTTGGCCCACAGCCCTACAAAGCACACTCACCTTTGGGCTGCCCTTTAGGCTGACCCTCAGCCCTTCTCAACCCTGATCAGGGTCCTCACTACCTCCCACCCCCTCCCTGGGGCCTCACTCCCTTGTGGGCGCTTAGGTAGCCACAGCCATATCTGGTCCCACCTAGGGTCTTACACCCCCTGGGCTCAGGTAGCCATAGCCATACCTGCCCCCTTATACCCAGTGTTGTGGGGGCTAGTGGTTATCAAGGCACCCCAACCTGCCTTTCTCCAATGAGGTGAGCAGTCCTGGTATTTGAGTGGGGCTGCTATGCCAATGACAGTCCCACCAGGTCTCCCTGTCCTAAAGGGTAGTTTTAGGTCATACCCAGGACCAAGAGCCCCCTGCTCTTACGTGCCAGAAGCTTCAAACAGCAATTTAACCAAACAATGTCTCTGCCTGACTACCAACAGCAAACTGCTGTGTTTATATAGCTGGCCTGTGTTTTAAAATGGCCACTGCAATCAGGCACCTGCTAGCTGCCTGGCTCAGCCCTTAAAGTAGCAGGCACTACATGGGCACTACCACAATGAACTACTGGCTTGCGCTTAAAGCCATGCTCTTCCTGGCATAGAATAAACGAGCCTCAATTTCTGATGGCACATCCCTTTGGCAAATGGTAGATGTGGAGACTAGCTCTACTCCATTGTACATGGGTCATCAGAACAGCAGAATTATTTTGAGACCATAAAGTCTTTTCTGCTCGAAGTATTGTAGCAGTTTTCTTGTATTGGTGAGAGAAGTTTTCAGGGAGAGGAATAAGCCACTTTCAAAGTGTTATATCTGCATCTATACTTGGGATTGTAATAGTAAAACTATTCTGGTGGGAAAAAAAAACAACCTTCTCTAAGAAACACAGTTAACCTGGTACAAAAACTGACTTTAGACCTTTCTCCTACAACAGTCACTCACCATGTTGTGGTCTGTTCTTGTACCCGACTCAGACCTAAAGGTTCATTGAACCCCAGCACCACATCAGAAACCTGGTGGGGAATAATGAAACAGAGAGAGAGGACATTTTCAGTTTCAGCACTCTGCAAACTACTGTCAAGACCCTCCAATGCATCCCTCTGCTGGCCAGTATTACACATTAAGGCTGCTATAACTTCTGCAAACTGTATTATTTTCAACAGAGAAGTGCAAGGCATTTCTGGTTAGTGGTTTTTTCTGGCTGAAGGAGGCTATGGTTTATTTGGCAGTTTATTAAATGCTACCTAACATTTAGATTCCTGGTAGAAGAGGGGACATTTGTGCCATGCTGTTACCCCTGTTTTTTAGAGAAGACAAAGGTGCCTGAGAAACACAAAGTAGCAGGAAGCTGGTGATGGTTTGTGCAACATGCTGCAGGCCTGACTGGTGCTGAGAGCAAAGAGGATAGGTGCTTAACTTCTACATGGCAGAGGATGTCAGTGTGCATTGAAAATACTTCATATTGTGCTAATTCACGGCATATGAGGGTCAAAGTCTACAGGAGCTGTGAGAGAACATCACTTGCTGCTCTGACACCAAATGTAGAAGACAGTGCTTATACGTATAAGTAAATACAGCAATCAGAGAGGCCGCTTCTGGGGAAAGTGGAGGAGAGTAACCTTATCAGCATAGTTCATCCCTTGTTCAACTATAAAGGCTTCTATGTACCAATGTGGCCATCCACTACCTATCAGTTTGGTTGCCACAGAATCTGTAGGTATGTTGACGTTCAGAAGTGGGAGGGTTGTTAAATATCATTAAAAGCAGAACAAACACGCTTGATACCATTCATTCTATGGCCTACTTTGAAGTAGCTTTCCCTGTGACATCTGCAAAGTGCAGTGGCAATTGTTATCAGTCAGCTGCAGCCACAGCCTCTAGGGAAGGATAGTCATGTAAACAGGGATCTTTAGACTCTCATAATGCAGGCCACATTTTAATAATGAGATTATCTTTAGGAAGGGGAGTGCTCACAAAAAAAAAATTAAGTAGGGTATCCTCAAAGCTGTTCTTAGAAGCTCAAGTAGTCCTCAAAATCCATAAGAATCAGTGTCACCAGTTATGGAAATCCTAACAGGATTTAAAGATAGCTGTATGATAGGAAGTGAACAGTGGGAGATGTAGTACCCTTGGGAAGCCTAGCTTGTAGAGCTACAGTACCTATGAATCAAAATATGTGGGGTTTTGATTCTTTTCCAAAAAAAATTCAACATTTCCCTAGGAAAAATGTAATGAAAACAAACTCCTTTAAAATTATATCACTGACATCTTCTAAAGGGCAAAGGGAGAACACAGTTTCTGACTTGCTTCACCAGGTCTCAACTCTGACATATAAAACTTTTTCCTAGGCCTGAACTCTTGCAGAACATGGATATTATCATGTGCTGAATACAATAAAGCAGTTATGTTTGATTTAAAAATAACAGTTAGTCAGAAATGAATAATGTAAAAAACTGAATTTCTTGGTGTGAGAAGTCACTCCTGCTAGTAATTTTTACTACTTATTTCAACTAGTTTAATATTGTGTGTCTAATTTTGAGTAATAATTTATTCATTTTTCCATAAGCTTTAAGATTTTAAAAACTGAAATTAGGCAATTATCTAAGTTATTAATTACTGAAAGAATTAAGAAGTTCCTTTATAACAGCCATGAATTATTCATTAGACTGTCTTACAATGAAATGCCATGAGCATTCCATGATTTCTGTGGTGCCTGAAGCCACCTCTATGGTGTATTATGATATGGGAGCCTGTACAGTCAAGGCAGCTCCTGGGTAGCCTAGTTTCTCCAGGTATCCCAGATTGATTAGGGCCAGAGGGAAAGGCAACTACTTCACTAGTTCCTGAATTTCTCTCTCATTCCACCATATGGGAATGAGGCCTCTGCTCATGAGGCCTGCATGAGCCTGTGCTGTTGAACCCCTAAATCAAGGCACTAAGACTTGACAATGAGTTCATTAACCATGAGTTTATAAATCATGTGCTTATTATGCAAAGGTGGGGTGGGTTTACTCAGAGTAAAACCATCTCTGCTTTGTGCATGAATATGGAGAAGAAGTCCCCTGTGCATTACAGAATACGCAAGTTGTAAGATGAGCTCTGGTTTCAAGTGAAGAGAGGGAAACAACACCGGCAGGGCTAACCCTGCTGAGCAGGCTATGCAGTGCTCTGGAAGGGAGGGAGCATTGTGCTGAGTAGGGCTTAGCAATCCTCCTTAGTAATAGAGCAGTAAATGACTGTTTCAAATGCTTGCAGCAATTCTTCCTGCAGTACCAGATACCCAGGCTTGCTTCCCTATGAGAAGCTAAGCTAAAGTAGTCAAACTATGCCCACCAATGAAGAGTGATCCAGGGACTGTCTAATGCTCTCTACTGAGATCTTCAGTACAAGAGAAAATAAAATAGCTGACTGAGCAACAGGAAAGTGCCTAGGAAAGTGCAGGTTCTGGGGCATTTCCTGAAACTTTTCAGGTCACTGAAGGCCAAGGGATGGGTCCTAATCATCAGAAAATAAACCTTATTGGAAATTATTGGTTAGAGGAAATACTGTACATTGATTGTGCATATCAGGAGTGGGTAAAGGGAGCTGATCAACAAAAGAAATGGTGCTTTTGCTGTCTATCCCGGTGTCTAAGTACAGGGGAGCTGGGAGCATAGCATTATCACTGTGGGGAGCTCTCAACTCTGGCATTCACTTTCTTAGTTGATGTTCATTGACCTTCAGTACCCACTACGCGTTTCAGTTATTTAATGCCACTTGAAGAGCTTTAGCTTTCTTTTCTGGCTTAAACATTTTCTTGGAGCTGATATTTTTCAGTGACTCTACATTATCTGCATTTGTCTGTAACCATGTGTTAGGAAAGGTCAGGTTTGACAAACTAAGGTATAAAATGAAATAAATAATTTCATAATGTTCTGAGCAATAATAGGGAAAATGTTGTGCTGAACATTAAGGCACAGGAAGGAGAAATAGCCTGAAGAAGTAAACAGAGTTCTCAATCTGCTAAGGTCCAAATGTGAGGCACAAGAAGTAACAAAGACCCACCATGAAAACAACAATAATAATAAAAAAAACAATTCTTTACATTAAATATTTTGTGTAAATACCTTTCTGTAGCTTCACTTTTACTTTTCTTTTATGCTGATGCATATCATTTACCAACAGAGGTGAAGAGACACCAACTTAGCTTGGGGCAACAATGATCTATATAATCTGAAATGAGGGCATTTGATAGGAATAAAATGAACAACAACGTGTCATTTTTTTTCTTCTTACAACAAAACAAAACAAATCATCAGCACTCCTGGCGTTTTTTGTTCACAGGTCTCAGAGCATGTCACAAAGTAGTTTAAATAATGGGAAAGGGGGCCCCAGAAAGATAAAAGGACTTGCCAATCTCACTCACCAAATGCACTTGCACATATGCACAAGGCTACCTGCCTCCAACTCATAAACCCTATCCACTCCTAAACTGACCCAGACAAACGATTATGCATTCACAACCAAAGATATTTTAAGCTTATTTACAATGATATATACAACAAAGAGACTAATAAAACACAGTTCACTTCTTGTTTGCAAGGCTTGTAAACCTGCGCATGGGCTCACAACTTGAAGCAGTGTAACTATGTTTTGTTGTCATATGTTACATTTATGTAGATGTAAGTGTGTCTCTAAGATGTACTGATGATGTAATATTCCCATTGTTAGCCTGTCAGTAAAAAGTTGACCTTTGCTCCTTCTACAACAAACTTTCCTGTCAATCAAGTTCTTGTTATACATAGATATGGCATTAGATCCTTGAATAACAAACTTATTGACTGACAGCTCATCTGAATGACATTTTAATTGCCTATTTTAAAGGCTGAAATAACTGGCTAGCAACACTCTCATATAAGATGTGACTTGGAATTTAAAAGCTAGTCATAATATACTACACCTTTCTTAAACAAGTAATCCAGAGAGATTAAAGCCTGTGTGGCTGCAGCTATTTGAACCCAAGGGACAGCAGGGGGAAGCAAAGCAACAGGGCTGAGAGAGAGAGAGGAAGGCTGCTGGAGGTTTTTTCTTGGGATATTGAAATCTAAACTTGTATGTTGTGACATAATGGTTCTATAGACTAATGAAAGAACAATTAAAATTTTAGGAGAAGGAAATTCAATAGTAAGATTTTTGGTTTGGTTTAAATCTAGGTGTCCTTTAAACCAAGACAGTCTTTTGACATAAGACAGCAGTCTTGGGACTACTGTAACTTGTATCAGCATGTGACAGCTTCCTAAAAGTCTTTAGAGCTCCTTATATCCCCCTGATATGAGACAGGAAGCAATGAAAAACCCATAGCAGCATTTAGACTATGCTCCTCACCATAGCATCTTATGCCTAACTGTACACAGACATTTAAAACATTACTGCCTCCTGATTAGAACAAATGAACAAGATAGGACAATTTCCAAAGAGTCCTCTCTCTCCCAGTTTCACATACCAAGAGTCTTTTTGATCTAGCTTTTATCAGTTCTTATCAAACAAACAAACAAAACCAAACTAAAATGTACTGTAATAAAGAAAATGGTCATAAAGATACAGTTGTCAGATATATTTCTGTTTCCTGCCATTTCACTTTTTCCACTATCAAAAAGCATCAAAAATAGTTATTAATTTTCTTCCTTCTGTACTGTCATGTACCTTCATAGCTTAGAAACTAGAAAGGCTTCAGTTAATTTAGTCATCAATCCGTAAATTTAGCATGTCATTTCAATAGGTTCTTACCAGACCCAGTTGTGCTAAACGAACCACAGCAACCTGTTTCTGGTAAACAAGATGTTCACAGCTCATGAACTTTCTCTTGAATGCTTTTTCTTGAGAGCTAGCTGTTCTTTACCTGAGAGAGGCTTTGTGCATTTCACTGGGGGCCAAAACGTATACTAAAATATGGAAGTCTGTAGTATCCATTAGTGGCAGCCACCTCTAACTCATGTTAACCAACTATGTGCGTCTTAATCAGAACAATCCTAAAGAAATTGCACCATAGGATAATAGAAAGTTTTTCCAAGCACTGAACCCTGCTGTCTGGTGCTGAATGGTGTTGCTGTATCAGGTACTCTCAGCTGTATACATTTTTAGACTATTATTCATTATTATAGAAAGTCTGCATTTCATGCCATGCTCCATAATACCTTCTTCAAATACCGTAAGAATTTGGGGGGTGGACTATTGGGAAAAAAGGCACAGTTTGGTATTTTTTTCCAAGTTTTATTCTTATAGTTTACCATGCTCATATAGTTTGTCTGCACTTTAACTGCTCTCTAGAACTAGGAAAAGAGAAAGCAAAACTTAACTCTGCTTTTAAATTTGAAACCCCTAGCTTTTAAAACGTGGCCAGAGATATAATGAATTGGTCCAAAAATGCCACCCTGTTATGAAAAGACATTCCACGTTAGCTTTGTGCACAGCAGCAATGGAAGCCACTTGGTGGCCTAAAATACATTACTTTGCATGAGACGATCGTGGTCAGTACTGAATAAATATGAAGGGTATATCCATTCTTGTTCACACGAAATACTTCAAGATTACTGTTGTGAACTGCAGTATTTTGGATCAGTATTTCTGAACATTCTGTTTGCTTAATAAGGGGTGAGTTTATAAAACAAAAGAAACCCCCCCCCAAAAAAAAAACAAAACAAAACTCTTGCAGGAACCAAATAACATTTTATAATGAAAAACAAAACCAAAGGCAACAGAAGATGACATTTGGGGAAGAATGATCAGGTGTTTATTCTAAAGGATCCAGGTTGGTCTCAGCAGGGCTTTCCGTAACTTGACATAGTAACTATAGGCCTACGTAACTAGGGGGTGGGTGCTGGGTCATTATAATTTTGGGTAGAGTGAAAATGGCAACGAAGTGCCAAATGCCCTCAGTGCTCTTTTTTGTCACTGGCACAGTCTTACTTTCATGTAAGTTAAGAGATAAAAGTTCCATAAACTGCAATGGGAGTAAGCTCTATTCCAATAGAACTGCTTGTGGGCTAGACTGTCCCCAAGACTAGACTGTATTCTTAGCACAAAATAACCCACTTCATATATATCCCCTTTGGGTAATAATTATGTTCTGTGTTTCACTTAAAAAAGTGATTGCAAAAGGTGCATTATTCTTTACCACCACACAGAGGTGTCATGGGGCACTTGAAAGCTCTGGGCAGCAGCTGTGCAGGGGACAGTGTCAGTAGTTACATTGCCAACCAGGCTGGCAGGACACCTGCTGTTGTTTTTGGCCCCCCATCAGATCAGTACCAAGGGCCAGGGGCTAATTCCTGAATCATCCCCAACTTTGTTACTGTGTTGGGACCATGCTGCAACTTCATAGGGCTTTTGTAGTTTAAAAAAGAAGGACAGTCAGGGTAGAAAAAAGAGTTCAGTACTATATTTCTTTCTTTCTTTATTATATATTACACTGTTCTGCATTCATTACCCCAAATACTTCACTATTGTAAGCTGCAGTATTTTGGACCACCATGACAGAACATTTATTTTTATTTTTTATCATTATTATTAAGAGTTGAATATTTCAATAGGCTTGTGGGAATCAAACAGAGTTTTCTAAGTAGAAGAAATGGGAATGAAAGTCAGAAGAATTTTTTTTAAATTCACAAAGTGCAGTAACTGGATGATTGGAGTCAAAGTTTTGTTGTTTTTGTGGGTGTCGCTTTCAGATTTGGGATATTACAGGCACTGTGATAAATATTTCAGGCAGTTGATTACAATGAAAAGTAATTAACCCTGCTACAACAACAGGTGTTGTATGGAGAAATGCTGGCTTTTATCATGAAGTTGTGGGTGCATGTGCTAAGTGTGTTCGTCATTTTCTCCTTTCTTTTATTCATGGAATGCCCTGGGGAGACTACTCCAATGCCAGCATTTATAGGATATAATGAAACCCCATTAAATATGTATCTGACTGCTAACAACAGTGTAGAGAAAGAATATCTTAACTATGGTTATGTAAGGAAGTTAAGAGTTGTGCAGTCAGCCTACTCCTGTGACAACACTTATGCCCCTGCCACTGCACCTGTACAAAATTTACTTTTTGTTTTTTGATCCACCCCCCACCACACACACACACACACTTTGTCAAACACAAAGAGTTTGCTTCAAAATATTCACTGGCAACAATATTAACAAGCCACTTCCCCTCCTCCCCCCCTCAAGAAACTCCATTTGAAAGGGTATAAAAATCTAACTTTGCTGTATTGTAAAGCCTTTGGGGGGAGAGGGGGGTATGAAGAAAAAACATCTGCTGGACTGAATACTGACTTTAACTTGTACATTTTTAGGTTGGTGTTTCACATGAGCCTAATCCTGATGTCCAGACTCAGGCTAAGTGCCTATTGATTTCTATAGGAATTTGTGTAAATCACATTCAGGATCAATCCTACTCCTAACCATATTTATTGTTTACACAGCAACAATTCTCAAGGATATATTCACAGAAAAGGCACACTAAACCATTGGTTAAATTATTAGAACTTAACCAATGGTTTAGTGGTCTATTGAAATATTCAACTCTTTATAATAATGATAATAATAGTATCTGGTCTCATTTATACTGGTGGAAATCCAAGATTTTACAGCAACATAATCAGAAGCCTCACAAACTCCTCTTAACTTGCAAATGGAAGGGAGCAAATAGTTGTGAAAAAGAAAGTTCCACATCTCTGGGGGGTTCTCATTCACAGTCAGGTCCTTGATTCACAGTCACAGAGGGCAAGCTGGAAGTAACAGGTGTGGCTAAGAGGGGGTGTCAGGTGGCCTCTACCAGACTTCTGTGAAAAAGCAATACTAATTAATGTAATCTCAGAATATTGATTTGAATTGATTTTTCCCTTACTCTGTGGAACTCTCTTCTTTTTGAAGAGTTCTGGAAATGACCACACTTGGGGCAGCCCTGAATAGCATGGTTTCTATAGAAGCTATTGTCATCCAATGGCTACTGGGAGTCAGGATGACTTGACTGGTTGCTAGAGGAAAGAAGCATCCAAATGAACGGCCCCTGCCTCTGCAGTTGTCTTGAAATCCCTGGGTTAAGAAGAAGAAATGCCCAGATTCTTAGATAGGGGATTTATCTGCACCTCCCTTCTCACTACATTGAAAAAATGAGCAGTGCCTAACAGACGAACACTGAAATAGGGACTATTCCTAACTCTACTGATCCTGGTCAAGACACCCATCTGTATAATGGGGACATGGATATTAAAGCACTTTGAGATCAAGCAGTGAAAAGCTAGGCATTTATTATTAATATATCTGAGACTCCAAGAGCTCAAAACTTGGAGTTTCCTTTCCCTTTCATGGTAATGTTGTAGTGGGGCAATGGAGGGACTTAGCTGCATTGTTTTATTATAGAATCTTATGGGATTTGTTCACACATAGTAATACTTTCTCTAAGGAAAAAGGTAATGAAGTAATGACTGCTGCACTTACTGCCTTGCATATAAATATAAAATGTACCCGAGTACATTCACGTTAACAAATGATTAGCTTTAAAGGAGGTACCTTTTGATTCTCTTTTGGAATTTATGTGC
This sequence comes from Crocodylus siamensis, assembly GCF_052110815.1. NCBI lineage: Eukaryota > Metazoa > Chordata > Crocodylia > Crocodylidae > Crocodylus > Crocodylus siamensis. The sequence continues at coordinate 150,709,289 of NC_143396.1, read as the reverse complement.
CTTTGCTTTTCTGTTATGTTAGTATTTTGTAATGTTCCTCCCATCTAAGGTTGCATGAGTTCAAAAGTGATCCCCCACTTGCACCTAGATCAATGCTGCCTCATAAATTGTGAATTTATGGGGAATGGGTTATGTTTGCTGACCTTAGAAGACAAAGGCTGAACTTGACATTGATCATTTCACTTTAATATCTTAACTACCAAAAAAAAAGTCATCCCTGTGATAGAATCTCATGATTAGTGACTTGTTCATGTTTGTTTCCCTTGGGTTTTTAGTATCTTGATATTATGCTTTAGTGTCTGATGTTACTTGCCAAACCCATCAGATATTGTGGTATAGTTCTTGCAGAGAAAAGGAGGTTTCCTCCTCTTCCACTCCCATCATTATAGATCTACAGCTCTTAAATAACTAGTGTCATTAAGATATTAAAAATAATAAGGTCTTTGCTGTGGACTGTGAGACATGGCTTAAAGAAGAGACTGAATGTGATGGTGGACTTCACATCAAAAGGCCATAGTCAAACTATAGAATACAGTGAAGTCTTGTTCAAACCCTATTAGGCACCTAACCAGATGTAGTATAATCCTACTTTGCCTTGCTGAAGTCCTTGAAAAACCATTAATTGTATAATGCAACATTATCTTAGTCTTAAAATAATGTCATGAAAATCAACCAGGAAGACTTGTCCTGTATTTAAAAAATTTCAGTAAGTTTGTGATCCTATTTCACATCCTGCTCAAGTGCCTAAGTCCACTTAGGCATCTAATAGGTAGAATTGGATATGGTCCCTATCCTATTTCTAGTAGTTAAATTAAAACTGAATATCTACAATCCAAGTTGAGATACCTGTCTATCAGAAAGGTTGCCTCTGGAAGATTTCAAGACTGACCAATAATTTTTTCATTCAAGTTAACTAGAAACAGTTTACTCCTTTCTTTATTAACATCAAGTCATTGTTCTTTATTAATGACAAGTGTGCGCATGCTCAGGTGTGCTCAAAACAATCATTTTCTGGCACCTGTAGACCATTCATCAGAAGTATTATTCCATCAACACAGACAGAGGTAGTTTGTCTGCACAATTTTGCCCTTCCCCTGGGCAAACATGAGGAGATCTGAGCTATCCATATGTTCAACAGCATTCCACAATGTCATGAGCTCACTAATGCATGTGGGACTGTTGCTAAACTCAATGCTTACAATCCAAGTATGGACAACATGATGGTACATGTTAACATTATTATTCACAATGCTCTTCTGTAGCTTCTGGTGTGCCAGGAAGCTGTTCTGCTTATGACTACATGTAGGATTAGAGAAAGAGGAGGAGGAAGTAAAAATTGAACAAGGACTGATCAGTGAACTAGGAGAAGCTACTTCTCCTTGTTTAAATAAACCTGAGATTGTGGAGAGAGAAAAAACACTGTTTATCCTTGGAAAAACTGATCCACATCTGTCTTTTGAGCAGAATGGGTTTTGGACCAGTCCTTAAGGTCCAAGCACAGTCTATTTTTTCCACTAGTAAAGAAAGTAAAAAACACAGTACATCTCAGCATGCAAGGGGCCATTTCATAACTTGCAGTCTTCTGCACAAAGTGCCAAGGCTGGATCTCCAAAAGGGGCTGCACTCCATCTATAAAGAGTGATTCTTAAGTGATTATCCCTGTCTAACCCCAGTTTGGAGATTTCTAGTACAATTTAATGTCAGCCTCAACTCCAAACAGACCAGTGAAGGATATGGCTTGTTCTCTCCTCCCCCCCAGCCACACTCTGCTTCCTTGGCTCCAGGAGGCAGTTGTTCCCAACCTGATGAGCCTACCAGTTCCAGTTTAGATCTGTTAGTGGCTCAAGGATTGCAGAGGAGAAAAACAATCTGACCCCTTCCCTCATAGCCATTGTGCAGAGACCTCCATCAACCAGCAGCAAAATGCCCTTCATACCTAATGAATGATTCATACCTAAAGCCTGTTTGTACTTTCTTCTTAAAAGCAAAGGTTTATATCTGTGTGCAAAGAAGGCTCTCCCATCACACACAACATCATTCACCAGTAATGCCATTAGCATATATGGCAATGAAGGTATATATGGATTCTGTCTCTGTAGAAAGGGATGGCCACTAGGTAGGCTCTACAGGAATGTTCTTGGCTAAGGGAGTCTAGGCTTTCCCACTTGAGGCCACTATTGATATTGGATCTAAGAACAGACACTGCATCTGTGAAACAGGAGAGCTGAGCCTCTATTTTTTCTAGTTAGACTCGCATTGAAATGCTCCAAACAAAAAAGGGCATTTGTCAGAGGCCTAGCATGATCTTTCAGCACCTGGAACAGGGGGATGAAGGAAAGAAATTACACTGACTGCTGAAGAATGGGGTGGGAGGGGAGAGAGAGGGGAGAAGGAAGAGAGTCTCACCTGCTGGGGCTCTCCTCACTTATGCAACAGTTGCTACTACTGCAGCTCAGGCCTGGGCTGCTGCCACTGAGGTATTAGCAGCAGTGTGGGCTCCCCAGGGGCTGCTCCTGGTGCCTTGTTAGTTGCCTCACCCCCATGGGCAGGGCTGTACCTCCCATGGCAAAACCTTCAGGGGAGAGGGCATCATTCTACCTGCCAATCCCCCCAGATACAGGCTGTGTCTCCATGGCAAAGATTCATGGAGAAAGAAGGCCATTCTAAATCAGTTCCTGAAGCTGGTGCTCTGCTGGCCCCACCCTAATTATGCTACTGACATTACTAAATCTATAAAAATACCCACCTGGTATAACTAAGAAAAGTCCTGGTTTTGCTCTTATGGAAGACAATAGCAACATTCCCACTGCAGTGAAAGAGCCACTGCTACTGCCAGCCCTTCCTCTGCTTGCACCTGTCCAGGTAGGGCTGCTCACTATCGAGGCTTCCATCCAGGTCCTGGTTTGCTGCTGTGGAGACAGTGGCTTGCAGGTTCCTGCCAATAACAGCTAGACAGAAGACTGCCTGTGACGTGACCAGTGCCTCCTGCTGGCATCCCTCAGGTTGGTGGCTGGTGTCTGCCATAGCCACCAGACCAGAAGGATGAGGTAGATGAGGCTTTTGTCAAACAGCCAGCAGAAGTTTCCCAATCACAAGCCCTGGTTCTTATGGGAGACTTTAATCACCCTAACAAAACCATCCCGAAGTGTAGGAAGACTTGCAGGTATGGCAGAAGACCAAGGTGGCTTAGCAGGGAACACTTGAGTGAGCTAAAATGCAATAAAGAAGCTTAAAAGAAGTTGAAGCCTGCACAAATGAATACGGAAGAGCATAGCAGGGTTGCTTGGGCACACAGGGATAAAATCAGGAAGGCCAAATCACAATTGGAGTTGCAGCTAGTAAGGGATGTGAAGGATAACAAGAAGGGTTTCTACAAGTATGTAGACAGCAAGAGAAAGGTCAGGGAAAGTGTGGGTCTTTACTGAATGGAGGAGGCAATCTAGTGACAGATGATGCAGAAAAGGCTGAAGTAATCACTGTCTTTTTTACCTCAGTCTTCACAGGCAAGGTCAGCTCCCAGACTACTGGACTGGGAAGCACAGTTTGAGGAGGAGGTGAACAGCTGACAGTGGTGAAAGAACAGCTTGGGGATATTTAGAAATGCTGAACATGTACAAATCCATGAGGTTGGACGAGATGCACTCAAGGGTGCTGAGGGAGCTGGCCAATGTGATTGCAGAGCCACTAGCCATCATCTTTGAAAACTCATGGTGATTGGGAGAGGTACCAGATGATTGGAAGTGAGCAAATATAGAAAGGGAAGAAGGAGGATTCAGGGAACTACAGACTGGTCATCCTTACCTCTGTCCCTGGAAAAATCACAGAGCAGGTCCTCAAGCAATTTATTTCTCAGCATTTGGAAGAGGAGAAAGTAATTAGGAATACTCAGCATGGATTCATCAGGAGCAAGTCATGCCTGACCAACCAGATTATCTTCTGTGATGAGACGACTGGCTCTCTGGATGTGGGGAGAGAAGTAGAGTTGATATACTTTGATTTCAGCAAGGTTTTTGATTAGTCTCCCACAGCATTCTTGCAAGCAAGCTAATGAAGTATGGGTTTGATGAATGGACTATAAGGTGGATATAAAACTGGCAGGAACATCAGGCTCAGAGGGTAATAGTAAACGGCTCAATGTCTAGTCGGCAGCTGGTATCAAATGGAGTGTCCCAGGGGGTGGTCCTGAGACCAGTTTTGTTCAATATCTTCATCAACAATTTAGAAGATAGGATGGAGTGCATCCTCAATAAGTTCATGGATGACTCCAAGCTCAGGGGAGTAGTGGATATGCTGGAGCATAGGGCTAGGGTTCAGACAGACCTTGACAAATTGGAAGATTGGACCAAAAGAAATCTCATGATGTTCAACAAGGACAAATGCAAAGTTCTGCACTTAGGATGGGACAATTCCTTTAGTACAGGCTGGGGACTGATTGGCTAAGCAACAGCTCTGCAGAATAGGACCTGGGGTTTACAGTGGACAATAAGCTAAATATGATTAAAAGTATGCCCTTGTTGTGAAGAAGTCTAATGGTATACTGGGCTGCATTAGTAGGAGCATTGCCAGCAGACTGGGGGAAATGATTATTCTCTTCTATTCAGCACTGGTGAGGCCACATCTAGAGTCCTGTGTCTACTTTTGGGACCCCCACTACAGAAAGGATGTAGACAAATTTGAGAGTCCAGTGAGAGGCAATTAAAATAGTGAGAGGGCTGGGGCACATGATTTATGAAGAGAGGCTCAGAAAACTGGGCTTATTTAGTTTAGCGAAGAGAAGACTGAGCAGAAATTTAATAGCAGCCTTCAACTACCTGAAGGGTGGCTCCAGAGAGGATGGAGCTAAACTGCTCTCAGTAGTGACAGATGACAGAACAAGGAACAGTGGTCTCAAGCTAAAGCAAGGGAAGTTTAGGTTAGATATTAGGAAGAAGTTTCTCACTAGGAGTGTAGTAAAACACTGGAACAGGTTACCCAGAGACATTGTAGAATCTCCATACTTGGAGGTTTTTAGGACGTGGGTAGTCAAAGCCTTGTTTGGGATGATGTAGTTGACAATGGTCCTGCTGTGAGCAGGGTGTTGGAATAGATGACCTTCTGAAGTCCCTTCCAACCCTAAATTTCTATTATTCTATATCTCCAATAACTTCAACAACAGGCAGGATAGATCCCAACTTCTCTTAATACTTCATGCTGGCAAGATCCCAACCTGTAGTGTGATGCCAAGTAAATATGTCCCATGTTGACTATGCAGCATGGACAATCCTCCTTCACTGTTTTTAATGAAGGTTTTTGTAAATGAATATACCAAAAATATCCTGCTGTACAACATAGCTCAGGCTCACTAGTTTATCAACTCTGAACAAACACGTTTCTGATGCACAGTTTGTAGGCACAGGAAGTAGGAGAAACTGTTATTCCTTAGTCAGGAAAATGGATGTCCATTCTGCTTATTCTGAGGATCTGTTAGAAAAATCATCTCCAGCACCATTCCCTGGCCCAACTAGGTCACCAAGGCTCATATCTTGAAAAGCTGGGAAATGTCCTACATACCTAATGACTCGGGGGCTTGGAATCTTAGATAATCACAGTCCATGTGAGCTTCTTTTTTAAAATCTAAGATTTACATTTAGAAGGAGGCTTTCTGATTATATACAATGGTCCAAAACTTGAAGAGCCAAGGAACAATCCTCTCCTACTAAAGAAAAAAAAACCTGACAGGCAAACTGATTTCACTAAGACAAAGCAACTGTGACAATGAACTGGTGTCAAATATCTGTTAAGCAAATATTGTGGTTTGAAGCTGGCAAATGCCAGTCACATAATACTTACAGTTATTTTGCCTTTTTAATACAACAAAACCACACAGCAAAGCACACTTTGCTTAATGCTCTACATATTATTAGAACACAATGTGATTCATGCCTTTAGTTCATTTCCAGTTAAGATACATATTAGGTGTGTTTACATAAGATTAATTTAATGCACAGTAATTGCCATGCATATGTAGATGATGGCACTTTACTGTGCATTAGACTAGTCTAATGCACCATATATACAGGTACTAGGAAAAAGGCACATTCACTAATGTGCTGAAAGTGCATGTGTAAACCCTGACTGGGAGCAAAGTTTTAGGTCAGCCCAGGTAGCAGAGGGCCATAGCTGCTGTCTGGCTAAGCCCTGATCTCCATGTGGCAGGGGGAGGTGGAAGAAGAACCTATCTAGGCTCTGGGGGTAGCTGCCTCCCAATCATGTAGAGATCCTATAATAAACACTCACTTCAGGCTCAATTATTTTGGAAGTGAACAAAGCAAGGACTTGATATTTGATAGAAGAGAGGGGCTATAATTTTTACCAACCCTGGAAAGATCTGCATTAACTTCAGCAAACTCAGTTTGCATGTGCTCAGTAAAGACTGGTTTTCAATAGCTACATTTTCCAACAGGCTGTCCACACTAAGTATGCTCCAGCTCTGCTGGGAACTGCATGGACTAAATGTGACATTCCCTGGTACTGGAACTCTCCCACCTGTTGTGGCACAGGAATGTATTGAAACAAGACTTACTTTTTTCCAATCTCCTTCCTGCTGGCTTCACAGGCTCACAGAGTGTAAAGGAGAGGGATGAGGGCATGGAGCATGGACTGACATAGGGATGTGGAACAGATGGTGGGATGAGGCAGCTGATGAAGGGGGAAACAGGAGTGGTATATAACCACTCAAATGCCTCTTAGATTGCCAAGTCTCAACAATCCTGTGATTTCAGGAAATTATTGTAAAATCATGTGCATGCTATTCTGTTTGCCCACTTACAAGACAATAACTTATTACTGCCATCAGCTATTTTGTTAGCTGAAGTGTCAGAAGTCTAAGCTAGACCTCACTGTTCTAACCCTGTTGGTGCAACTTTCAAAGAACATAAAAGGCAATTAGAAGGGACTCTGTAAGTATGTCAAGAGTAAAAGAAAGACCAGAGAAACCATAGGTCCCTTACAGAATGTGGAAAGCAATCCAGTTCCAGATGATGCAAAGAAGGCTGAAGTATTTAATGCATTTTCATGTCAGTCTTCACAAATTACAGTAGCTACCAGATGACAAGTGCAGTTGACAGCAAAGATAGGGGTGGAGAAAAACAGTCTAAAGTAGTAGAAGAACAGCTTAGAAATTACTTGGATAAGATAGATGCTTTCAAGTCAACAGGGCCAGAGGAGATGCACCCTAAGGTACTGAAGGAACTGGCTGAGGTAATTTCAGAGGACAAGTGCAAAGTCCTGTATTTAGGATGGAAGAATTGAATGCCCAAGTATAGACTAGAGAATGATTGGCTAGGCTGGAGTACTGCAGAAAAGGACCTGGCAGTTACAGAAGACCATTAGCTGAATATAAACCAAGGGTGTTTTCTTTTTGTACAAAAAGCCAACAGCATATTGGGTTGTATTATCAGGCGTGCCACTTGCAAAAGAACAACAACAACAACAAAGGGAAGTGATTCTTCAACTCTTAAGCAAGGATGAGGTCTCACCTGGAGTATGATGTTCAGGTTTGGGCACCACACTTCAGAAAATCACATGGACAGATTGGAAAGAGTTCAGCACGGAGCAATAAAAATGGTTACAGGTTGAAAGAATTAGGATTTAGTGCCATATTTGGCCTAGGCAAAAGAAGACTGAGGAGGGATTTGATAACAGTCTTCCAGTACTTGAAAGGCAATTACAGAGAGAATGGAGGTGGATTTTTTTTTTCTGTGGTCAGAGAAGAGGAGGAAGAATATTACAGAATGGCTGGGGTGATGGGGGAAGGACCATTGCTCGCACCCCTCTTCTTATCTCCTCAGTGTCTGGATTCCCCTTCAACTGCTACCAAAACTGGGGACGGAATAAACTCCATGGGATCAGTCATGCACTTCTGGCCATGTGGACTGAGTTGGTCAGGCCGGAAGGTAAGGCGTCCAGGAAGGGAAGTACTGTCCGGGGAAATAAGTTTCCCTGGTTGGGAGTGGAGCCTGGGGGAAGCCCCAGCCCTGACTGAGAACATCCAGCCAGTGACTCGTAGTCCAGTGACTTCCTCAGCAGGGATGATGGACTTCAGCTGCTTGAAGGATGCCAACCCTGACTAGAGGAAAGAGATGGCTGGGAAGTACAAGAGCATGGATCTTCTCCCAGCTGTACCTCAGAAGATGGATGGACTCAGCTCTCTGATGGGTGAGAGGCAGCCGAGCTGCCCACCGTTTCTCATACTTATCTGGAATGGATTGTTAAGTATCCCAGGGAAAGCCTGGGGCCTTCAGTTAGGAGTCTGTGCATGGATAGGACTGTGTACCCTGATGCCAGGCTGTTGTATACCCCTGCAAGGGCTTAGGACTATAATAATGGAGGTTTGAGGCGGAAGTATAGGGGCTGGAGGAGCTCCTATTTCAGACCTTTAGGGGCCCAAGCCATGTCACTGAGACCAAAAAGGGAATGGCTGTGTTAGCTGTGGTTCTCTCTTTGGGTTCCCCAGTTGAACAATTCCTCCTGTTTTTCTTTCCAGCTAAGTTACAGCAGGTGAGATAAAGTGAGGTCAGGAATACACTAGCCTCAGAGAGCAACTCACAGGGGCATTACCTCCATCTGGGTGGCTATTGGCCCATGTCACCGGGGCACCTACACCCTTTGAGGGTTGGCGTAGCTGCAACAGAGAAAATTTAGGCTAGAGATTAGAAGGAACTTCATAACTACATGGGTGTTCAAGCATTAGAACAGGCTACCTAGAAAAATTGTGAGATCTCCTTCCTTGGACATTTTCAAGAGCGATTGGACAGGCATATGGCTGGAGTTGCGTGAGCACAAACTGTTTTTTTTCTCTTAAGAACATTTACTTCTTTCAGTGTACAGGGTGGTGCTGAGGAATGAATCCAGCAAAGGATGCTGTTGTCTGTAACATCGCTTTATTATTTGTCACAATCTAAAACATACATAGTGCTGAGGATTGCATGGAAAGGAAGGAGGGCAGCCTTGTGGTTAAGGCAGTCATGCAGAAGAACTGTATTTTATCCCTACTTCTGATGGTGTTCATATAGAGCAAACTGTAACTGGACAAATAACCAAGCCTTTCATGGCAATCCAGTATGAGAAACCTGAGCTCTGATTTGCAGAGAGGCTGAGCAGCCACAACTGCAATTGATGTCAATGGGAAGTGAACATAATGAACATATTGACATACCAGGGCCTGTTATCTGAAAAAAAAAATCCAGCCATAAACCCAATTAATCTTGACATGAATTCTGTGCCTCAATTTCCACTCTCCATAATAATACCATTTCACTTCATCTCACTGGGGTGCTGGGAAGCACTTAGATGTGGTGCCAGCCACTAAAGAAGACCACACAAAGGAATTAGTAGTAGGCAGCTGTAAATCCTTCAACATGTACACCTAGGCAGTAGGGCTGTGCAAAATTTTGCCGGGTGTTTCATTTCAACACTGTTTCAACTTGTTTTGAGCTACAACCTACACCCCTAGCACTTTCCATGGTCAGCTGACTGGAAGGAGACAGGGCCCTGGGCACACCTAAGCCCCCGGCCTGGGGCTGGCAGGGAGAGTCCTCTGGCAGAAAGGCTCTGTGACAGTTTGGCTGACTGGGATGCTAGTGCAACCATGCTGCTTACTTACGTGTTGCCATTTAAAGTGGTGGACGAGGTTGAGGCCGTAGGGGAGGAGGAGACCTCATTGGGGCACACTGTTGTGCCACGTAGAGGCCCCACCACCAGTGAAGGCGCACCTCAACAAACACAAAGTCACATGTCACAAGTTTTGCTTATCAGCAGCTTGAGGTGCAGTTTCCCAGAAAGCCCTGCACCTATTTCTTTGAAACGTGGCAGGCTTTGTGGCCTCAGCAAGGCCTACCCTCCCTGCTGTTTGCATTTGAATCAGGCAAGAAATGACAAAGTTATAGGCATTTTTGTGATTCCCCATTCTAGCCTATGGGCAAAAAGTTGAAACGCGCTGAAGCAGCTAAACAGTTTAGATGAAATGGAACAGTGCTTAGAAACAAAACAGTGCTGTTTTGCACGATCCTACTAGGCAGGAGTGTGGAGGCTGCCCAGACCTTCCATTTCTTCTCTAGGCAATATCCAAAGGCCAGATCAAGTCCAGACATTCCTTGCTTCAATGGCTGTAGTTATATGCATATCCAGGAATCAAACCTGGGTTTCCACGTGGACCACTGAACAGAAGGTATACAAAGGGATTTTTTTTTGTATTCACATCAGGATCTAAATAGTGTATAGTGAGTAACTTCTGTGGTCAGGTGTTAGACAGAGAGAACAGAGTGAAATACTCAGAAGATGTTATTCAGTGATGACCATCCACCCTGTGCATTGTAGATGATATAACGTGGAAAAGAATAATACGTGATCATGTCATTAAAATTGTACCATAAAATGCAAAGGAAGTTGAATTTAAGTTGCACATGCAACATTAATACTAGCATTTTCTAATTTTCAAGTGCTTGGCTTAGCAACCTTAACATCATTTTGACATACATTTAATATAATTTTTATGTAGCATTGTATGTACCCAATCCTGGAAAATAGTGTGGCCCCACAACTTCCATTTACATAACAACAATACCACCACCACCACTATATAGAGGAATCTGCAAGTATGTTCCTAAAGAATAGGGAGTTGAAGTTGTCAAATTTTGGGGTGTTATTTGAGGGGTCTACTGCTGCTTCCTATCTGTGGGCTGTTTATTTATTTTGTAAGCTACTCTGAGCCTTCTGGATAGGGTGGGATATAACTCTAAAAAAACAAACAAACTATATTATTTTCAGAGTATGTCTAACATTCTTAAACATTTATTTTTTAATAAAAGCATCCGATTGGGTTTTTATTATCTAATTTGATGACAATTAGGTTTTTATCATTCTGTTTTTCTGTTCATAAAGTGAGCCTCGATTTTATTAACTAAGTTAAAATACATATTGGCAACACAATGGAATATTCATAAAAATAAAACAATGTACCAGGCAGCATAGCATTTTAATATTAACTGGAAGGAAGTCAGCCCTAAAAATGCAAGTTTGACAGCAAAGGATCCTAGTCCATATATAGTATTATTTACAGAGGAGACAGCTGTTCTCGTAACTCTGAAGTAAGACACATTGACTAAGTATAATCTGAAGCTAGCGATAAATAAGTGTTTCAAAAGATACGTCTGCACAACAGCACATGTTTAGCTTTTCATGCTTCACAATGGATGTCCCACATCAACTTTTTTCTTCTTCAGGTTTCCAGCAGCCCCCTGACTGTCCCTGTCACCCGGTGCCAGATGGGAAGTGAGAGCTAAGCTGATCCACCTCTTTGTGGTGGAAACCCCCAGAGCTTCAGCTACAGGCTACAGGTTACTAAAGCCTTCATGAAAAATTCAGAGCTGGTATAACAAGCTTGCTGAAAGTAAAATGCATGTCACATTATCCACTCTCCCTTTCTGCCAGTTACTAAACTATCATTGCTGAAGGGAGGCAGGAGGAGGGGGAAATGTTTTTATACCAAACTTTTATGCAGACATAGATGCAGACACAGGGGGGCAATTTCATCCTTGCTTTAATCTGTTATGTTAGCAGTAACACATAGTAAAAGCTACAGAGAACAGATTTATGTACATTTGTAGGACAGAGACACCTACACATTTTGGTATTAGAACATGCTGCTTTCAAAGTTGTTGTAAAGAATGAGATATAGAAATGTTTTGCTAAAATAACTGAAATTTGTAAGAAATTTTTATGTTTTAATGGATAAGGTAACATTTATAAATTATATTTTTTTTACTTTTATTTAAAGCTTGTTTCATTGGTTTAAATCTATAAATCCTATTTTAAACCTATTTGATAGGCTGTCTTTGTACATTTTTCTCTTAAAGAAATTTTAAAGGCCCAATTCCCTCCAGAAGAAAAGAACCAAGTAGAAAAGCACTACTTGGAGGAATTTTATCTCAGCCAAGACCTCAGGATTTTCTCCATCCTTTATACCTCTCCTTATTCTGAGCAAATATGCGGAGGAGCCTGCTCTGTCTGCATACTGTGGAAATACACTGCAGGCCAACACTACCTGCTCCAGTATGCTTGAAAGATAGGAGTGACATGAGCATGACCTTTTGGGAGCAAGACTGAAGACCTAATAACCACAAATTACTGAGTAAAGTCTGTGGAGGGACCAGGATTTCCATTCCAGACAAGTGGCTGCCATGCACCTGGTTCATGGGTTCATGCTTTTCTATTATCTCCTCCTCTTTACTCTTCTTTGAGGAGTGGTATGTGCATGCATGTGTACGGTGTGTGGTGTGTGGTGAGAAATGCCACTCTAACAATAGGCTGGGCAAAGAACAGTGTTATTACAGCTGCTCATGCTACCTTTTCTGAGAATTTGGGCTCCATTAGCTGCATTCTTCCTTAAGGGGCTATCATAGTGAACCTCCCCAGAGCACTGGAAGATGCAGCTGCCTGAGGAACAATGTCTTCCACATCTACTGCAGCCCTTTCTCAAACTTAGTGCAGGATGATTGGCAAACACTGTGTTGAGCTCTAAACACATATCTCCTTAAAGATACATGATTACTCCTTGACAAGTTAAAATCTTTCTGAAATGAAGATGTGAAAATATGTAGTTCCTTGATTTTTCTGAACACCTGACATTTCAGAAACCATTGGAGCACATTTATGCAATGAAGCCTTCAGAGTGCACCAACTCTAATAGATAATTTTTCTGAGGTAGATTCATCAAACAGCTTGCCAAAGACATGATGTGAATTATTTCTAAACTTTTTGCATGTATTAAAATTATCATTAGCAACAAAGATAAACCATGACTAATATTAGGGATGGTGAACCAGAGTGTAAAGGTACAGGTCCCTGATGAGGAATGGAAAAGTACTGAAAGGAGTGTATATGTGTCGAGACAGGGTGGGAGATATTGGTGAAGGCTGAGCGAGAACAACACGGCAGCCTTCAGGATAAGCTTATCAGGAGACAGCTTGAGAAAACGCGCCTGGTTCAGCAAGACACCAGGATGAGTCGCTGTCAGACTGCCAAGAGTATGTTACAGGGCAGGCTGATCTGTATGTGATTTATCAGTATATAAAGAAGTCTGTGCTTTGCTTTTGTTGAGAACGAGCTGCCCCTTGCAGTTCTCCCATGGCCATGCAAAGTAAAGCGCTTCTGATAGCCAAACAGTAATCCTGTCTGAATTTCCTCATCATCTTGGGGGCTCGTCCAGGATGTGTCCTTACACAGACCACCCCGATTAGGACCCTTGTCTCGGCTCTTTGACTCCATCACTCCAAGAAGGTTATCCTCAACTCAGTTCTTTGGCTCTGTGGCCTCGACACCCTGGACCCTCATCTACCATCCATCAGTTTGGCTCTGGAAAAACCCCTGGCCAGGGTGAGTACCTGCCTGTTTTGGTGTCAGTAAGTCCTAGGTGTGACAATGGGTAGTGGGACCTCTAAGGTCCTGCCGTGGGATCCCACCCAGTTTATGTATCGGAAATATGGGCCCCGGTCAATGCAGTACTTAATAAAATGGAACCAATATACCAATGGTGACCCCAAATTGCGCTGGCCCTTAGATGGGTCGTGGGATCATCATATCCTCAAACATCTCTGAGAAAATTTGGAAGGCAAGTACCCTGTAAAAATGAAAGCCTGGTAACTATGGGAAGATGAGTCCGAAAAGGGCCATAAGTGCTCCCTTGTGGCTTCCTATAAGGGTAATGAAAAAAAATTTAAGAAGCAAATCGATCACCTTCAGAATCAGGTTAAAGATCTCCAGTGTCAAGGGCCAACCCCGTCTGCTCCTTGTTCACCATATCTGTCTAGGCTTTATCCCGCTTTGCCTCCACCACCAGATGACCCACCCCGAGATAATTTGTTGGATCATTGGGTCCCGCTCCCGCCATTGCCTGCCAGTCCCACGGCCTCAGGTGCTGCTGAGTCCGCTGTGCCGGCTTCTCCAGCAACTCCACCAACCCTTACCCCTGGTCCTTCATCTCCCATTACCACCGTCACTTTTGATTCTCCCACAAGGGACTGGTTTGAAATTGATGTCCCCCTGGACCCCCAAGGTGGGTAGACCATACATTCAGCTTCCCTAGACCAGCAGAATACCCTGGCCAAATTCACCCTCCGGAACTGAAATAATGCCACCACCGAGATAGACTGCCAGAGATCCCTTGTAAAGAAGACTCGCCAGGGCAGAAAGCTTGTGGGGGCACAGTATCCCCTCTGAGAATACCCTGCGCTGGGGGGCAACCCATGGTGGTCCATGTCCCCTTCTCACCATCAGAAATTGTCTCTTGGTCAGCTACCTTCCCTAAACTCCATGATGACCCTACTGGGTTTGCTCAAAAACTCCAAACCCCTTTTTGAGATTCATAAGCCAACCCATGGCAATATTCAAATGCTCCTCAGTGGTCTTCTTCCTGGAGACCAGAAAGACACCCTCCTTAAAGTGGCCAACTGGCCTGCTCAAGACCCCAGCAAAGACCATCTGCCAAACCTCTATAAACAGGTCCTTGAGGCCGTCCCCAGGGTCTCCCCACAAAAACCAGACTAGTCCAAAATTTCCACCTGCAAGCAAGAGCCAGAAGAACGTCCTGCTGACTACTATTCTCACCTGGTCCAAGCCTTTAAGGCACATTCTGGCAGTCAGGACCCAGAAACTAGCCTCCCTGCCATGATTATTCAGACCTTTGTTTTAGGGCTGTTACCTAGGATCTCTGAGTCCCTGCAAAACACGGTGATCAGGTGGGAAACTAAACCCCTCACCAAAGTTTTGGCTGCTGCCACTCACTTCTATACTAAAGCTCAACAGCAAAAATCAAAGGCTCAGGACAAACTGATGGCTTTGCAAATCAGAGATCTCCAGGGTAGCACCAGACGAGAGTGCCCTGCGGGACCATTTCGCTTGGCCTGACCACCTGGTCCCTCTGACATTCCCAATGATGTCTGTGGCTACTGTAAGCAAAAAGGCCATTGGAAGAATGAGTTCCCAAATAAACCCTGGGGGCCCCCACTCTCAGCTAGTGCCCCTCCATTTCAGCCAGGTGCCCACTGAGCTCCACCGCCCCGACCAGCTCCTCTCTAGTCCCTCAAAAATCGGTATTAGGACAGCTGAGAAGACCCAGAGACTCTAGCCCCTTTACTTTCTACCTTTTCCGATGCTACAATACCTGTTACTGTGGGAGGACAAACTGTTCCTTTTCTTGTCGACACCAGTGCTTCTTTGTCTATGCTTAGCTCTAGTTTTGTTTCTAAGGTTCCCATTTCTGGTAGAGTAATCACCGCTGTAGGTATTGGGGATCAACCCATTGACCACCCCGTCTGCACAGCCGTTTTCATTTACCTTGGATCCCCTTACTGAGCAACATGCCTTTTTGCTGAGTCCTTGAGCCTCTGTAAATCTGTTGGGGCGAGATCTCCTTTGCAAATTGTAGGCAATGGTTCACTGTTCTCCAGATGGGGGTCTTCCTTACATTACCCCAGACCCAAATTTCTGCCTTGATGATGACACTAATGGAACAGGAACCGGAGTCCAATTCTTTCTCATTGCAACAGAAACTATTGGCTCACCTTGCTGAGTCCTTTTGGTCCCACTCCACAATCAATGCGGGACTTCTCAAGGGTGCCATCCCAGTTTCTATCAAGGTTAAATCAGGAGTGTCTCCCCCATCGATCCCGCAATACCCGCTATCAGTTGCTGCCTCCAGAGGCATTGCTCCTATAATACAAGGTCTCCTAGAACAGGGGGTCCTTGTACCTATCCGTTCTTGTTGTAATACCCCAATCCTTCCAGTCCAAAAGAAGGAGAAGTGTACACCTGAGGGGTTGCCTGTTTATCGTTTTGTTCAAGATTTGTGTACTATAAACAATTTTGTAATTCCCTTAACAGCTGTGGTACCCAACCCCACCACTGTACTTTCTCAAATACCTGCTTCTGCTCTTTATTTGTCTGTGGTGGATCTCTTTAATGCCTTTTTTTCTATACCAGTTCACCCTGACTCTCAATATTTATTTGCTTTTACTTACCAGGGCTGACAATATACCTTCACCCGTATGCCTCTAGGATTTCATGACTCACCCACCATATACAGCCAGCTTCTCAAGTCTGACCTCAATACAGTCCAGTTGCCTCATGATTCTGTGCTAGTCCAATACGTAGATGATTTGCTTCTCTGTTCTGATACCTCCCCTCATTGCCAAGTTGACTCTGTCGGTCTTTTAGAACAACTTGCAGCATGGGGCCACAAAGCCTCCTGCTCTAAGCTTCAATTCTGTCAGACTTCTGTTACTTATCTGGGGTACACTATTTCTCACAGTGCCTGTCACCTGTCTCCTGATTGTCTTTCTGCTGTTCTTTCCCTCCCATGCCTGCAGACTAAATGCCAACTCTGTGATTTTCTAGGTGCTGCCAACTACTGCCGACAGTGGATTCCTAATTATTCTGGACTTTCCAGACCTCTCGTCCTTCTCACCTGTGACTCTTCCCCTAACCCGTTACCCTGGGAAGATGTCCATGAATTTGTGTTCTGTCAGCTCAAGCAAGCCCTTTCTTCTTCCCCTGCTCTTTCTTCTGCCTGACTGTTCTAAGCTTTTCACTCTCTTCTGCCATGAACACCAGGGCACTACCTCTGGTGTCTTGACTCAGCCTTTTGGACCCTCCCCAAACCATCCTATTGCTTACTACAGTGCCTCCCTTGACCCAGTCACTTCTGGGTTTCCTCCTTGTCTTTGCACTGTTGCTGCCACCGCCCTGCTGGTTTCTAAAACTGATAACCTTGTCTTTGGGCACCCCCTTACTGTTGCTGTCCTGCACACTGTCCTCACCCTCCTCCAGCACAGCAGGACTCAGCACTTGTCCCCTGGCCGTCTAACCCGCTACAAGGTGGTTCTCCTAGCTGCGGATCACGTGACCCTTGTACACTATGATCCCCTCAATCCTGCCTCTCTTTTTCCTTCACCCTCAGACAACCAACCCCATGACTGCACTCAGCTTGTGGACTTTGTTTCTCTTCCCCATCCTGATCTTTCCGATACCCCTCTGACTAACCCTGACCTCATTTTCTACATTGATGGCTCCTGTTTTCAAGATAATCATGGCATTCTCCGAGCTGGCTTTGCTGTTTGTTCCGATCATACTGTTGTTGAATCCTCTCCTCTTTCTGTTACTAGTGCTCAAGCTACTGAACTCATTGCTCTCATTCGTGCCTGTCACTTTGCCACTGAACAATCTGCTAATATCTGTACAGACTTTCGCTATGCCTTTGGTGTCTGCCATTCTTTTAGTCAGATCTGGAAACAGGAAGGTTTTCTTACTTCTGCTGGGACTCCCATCTCTCACCATCACCTTATTACTGCTCTCCTGGATGGTATTCTCCTTCCCTCCACCCTTGCTGTTCTATGGTGCAAAGCGCACACTGCTACTGATGATTCTGTGTCTCTGGGAAACGATAAGGCGGATGCCGTGGCCAAGACCACCGCCCTGTCAGAACTCTCAGCTCTCTCTGGTCCTTCAGACTGCTCTCTACCTCCCTTCCCCTGTCTCCCCTGACCTCCCCTTTCTCCGGATGCTGCCCCAGATGCTGAAAAGGATGCCTGGATCTCCGCAGGCTGCTCTCTCCACTCTGACTCCTTGTGGCAGCACCTGTCTGGTCACCTTGTAGCCCCCACAGCCCTGCTGTCCCTCTTGGCTCAAATGGCTAACTCAATGGCTCATTCCACCAAAGGGGGGATGGTAGCCAAAGTTGACCGCCATTGGTATGCCCCCAGTTTTTCCGCCGTGGCTGCCCATTTTTGTCACCAGTGACCGCAGTGTCAGCGACATAATCCTGGCCGGCCACCCCGCTAGCCACGTGCATTCCACAGACCCTTAGGTTTTTATCCCTTTTCCCATCTCCAGATGGACTTCATCGAGTTGCCCAGGTCGGGACCCTGGAAGTATGTGTTGGTTATTATCTGTCTTTTTAGTGGTTGGCCTGAGGCATACCCTTGCTGACGAACTGATGCCCTCACAGTGGCCAAAAAGCTTCTTTCTGACCTGCTGCCTCACTTCAGTCTACCCCTTTCCCTGGACTCGGACCCTGGCTCCCATTTTGTTGGCCAGGTAGTCCAAAACGTTTGCAAGGTCCTTTCCATCCGATACCAGCTCCACACCCCAAATCATCCTCAGAGTAGGGGTAAAGTGGAACGGAAAAACTTTGATATTAAGCTTCACTTGGCAAAGACTTGTGAAAAAACTGGTCTAAAGTAGCCTGAGGCCCTCCCATTGGTACTTTTCCAAATCCTAAATTCTGTTCAAAGGTCCTTAGGTCTGGCCCCTTTTGAGACTGTCCCCCCATGAGGGGACTTGCTGCACCTCCACCCCAACACCTGAGTCACCTCCATGATTCCTTATTAACCTACTGCCAAGGGCTCACCAAGGCCCTCAAGGTTATCTCATTGCAGGTTAAGGCCACAGTGCAACATCAGTCTCTAGATGGTGACTCTGTTGTCAGTCTGGTCCAACCAGGAGTTTGGGTCCTGATTAAGGTCCACCAGAGGAAGAATTGCCTGCAGCCTCGGTGGAATGGGCCTTTCCAGGTTCTGCTAACCACCCCAACTGCTGTGAAAGTTGCCGAGGTTTCTGCCTGGGTCCAAACCTCCCACCATAAGAAGGTAACTGCCCTGATGGAGTGGAAGGCTTCTCTCACCAGTGATACCTCCATGAAGATCCAGAGGGTTCCCTGTGAGTGAAGATCAGACAATGAAATCTTGAAGAGGTTCCTTGTGAGTGAATATCAGACAATGAAATCTCGAAAAATAGCCTGCACAGCTAGCTAAGTTTTACCTGAGGCTATGAACTTTTGCTTTATGTGTTGAATTGCCTTTAGTAATTTAGTATGAATCACACTAACCCTTGGGAAATCACAGATAATTACGTAGATTTAGAAACTCCCCAGGGGGTAACGCTGTTCTGTATTCTTGTGGTCAGTATTTTATTGGTAGTACTGTGCTGGAGGCCGAAATTTTAGTTAAGGGTAGCCCCTCGAAGTTCCAAGGGATAGCAGCATTTAGGATACCGCTCAAGTAGGCCCCGAGATGTTACCTTTTCCTTTACTCTGCTTCATGCCAGGAGATTTAGTCAGGCCATGGGAGGAGAACAGTATTATATTCCTGGGGCAAAGCATTGCTAGTGCAGGCAAACTTATGAACTGCTGGGTGTGCATACATGGGTCTACACACCCAGCCAGAGGAATCCCGATGCTTAGGGTACTGATTCCCCTTGAGGATTGGGGAAACAGTACCAATACTAGCTTCGTCAGATTTTTCTCCCACTCTAATAGAACGCAGCAGTTGATCTCTGAATGGTGGAAAAAGACTCGAGACAGCTGGATACCATCCTCTAGACTTGAGGCAGCCCTCTGTTATAAGTCCAATGGGAGTGGTAGGACATGCAAAGCTGGTTACTCAGTGGGGCACTGCCCTAAATGCTGAGTAACCTTTGATTATCGCTCCCATAATGCGTCTGGGATCCTGCTGGGAAACACGTCCTCACGTCCTTTCAGTGTATCAATGGGTCTCTCACTATCCATAGAACCCTGGAGGATACGCATAGTCTGGTAATGAATGGGTCCGAATTCTACATGCTGCTGGGTTCTACTTCTTGTAATCAATCAATATCTCAGTGCAGGTTGGTAGGGAGCCAACGTGTCTCTTCCTATACCTTACAGGTCAATCGGAAGTGTCGAATGGGAAGCACGACCTGTAGGGACCTCAGCACTATAGCTGCTCCAGGCTTGTTCTGGCTATGCGGGAATGATGCCCACAAGATATTGCCATGGCATTGGGTCAGCACTTGTACTCTGGGGGCAATCATCCTAGAGTTTGATTTACACCTAAGCCTCTCTCAGCATGAGGTGTCTAATCTCCTACCTGGCTTGCCTAGACATAGGCAAGCAGTTGAAAACCCACAGGTCTGCTGACCCACCGGGTTCCATCAATTTATTAGGGCATTTCTCCCTTGGTTGGGGGTAGCTGAATTAGAAAGAACCATTGTAAATATTTCAGGAGTCATGGAAGAATTCTTTAGTGTTAGTGCCGATGCCCTAGGACCTCTTAGTGATGAAATCACCCAGATAGGGCAGGTGGCTACCAAAAACTGTATGGCTTTGGATTATCTCCTAGCCACCCAAGGAGGGGTATATGTGGTTGTGAACCTGGATCAATCAGCACTGTGTGGAAAAAGACCTCCACACCATTAGGAGACAGTTGCAGGTGATCCATGCAGTTGCAAAGGAGAAACCCTTCGATTGGTGAGGGTGGCTACCAAATGTAGGGGGACGGTGGAAATCCCTGCTAAAATGGCGTATTCTGAGTCTATTATGCATTTTTGCCATTTTCATTATTATCCAAATGACTCTGTGTTGCTTACGCTGCTGTTTATCGAAGATTGCCCGGAGTGTTTCTAGGCTCTCTAAGACAGAGCTGCAGATGATGGTGCTCAGGGAGGTGGCTTGTGAGTGTGAACAACAAGAACATTTCAAAAGCTTTATGAATATAGAGATGTAATCACAAGCGCTTATAAGGGGGGAATGATGAGGAATGGAAAAGTACTGAAAGGAGCATATACGTGTTGAGACAGGGTGGGAGATATTGGTGAAGGCCAAGTGAAAACAACATTCAGGATAAGCTTATCAGGAGACAGTTTGAGAAAACGCACCTGGTTCAGCAAGACACCAGGATGTCGCTTTCAGACTGGCAAGAGTGTTACAGGGCGGGCTGATCTTTATGTGATTTATCAGTATATAAAGAAGTCTTTGTTTTGCTTTTGTTGAGAACAAGCTGCCCCTTGCTGTTCTCCCATGGCCATGCAAAATAAAGAGTTTCTGATAGCCAAACAGTCATCCTGTCTGAATTTCCTCGTTAGTCCCTATGCAATGAAACTCTTAGGCCAAATACAAACCCAATTCTTGATTTTTAGTTAGTTTAGATAGATATCTTTTCCCCTTACCCTGACCCACAATAGATGCCTTGATTTGCTGAGATACATGTTTGGACTTAAACAGTTTAGTGTTGTCTAATACTACTAGTCATCTAGTCAGAGTCATCTCAGTATCTAATAATAGTTCAGAGTATTTGTGACGGGGGTGTGCTCAGGGCCGAGTCTCCAGTCGGCCTGCCCACCTGCCTCTATGGGGCAGTCCGCTCAGTCTTGCCTGTCATGATGCTGCTGTAATGTTTTACTGGTAGTAAATGTGGAAAACTACTCATTGCAGGCCCTGATGCTGGGGCACTATCTACTGCTCTGAACCTTCCCTACACGGTGGTCCATGCCTCGCTGATGGCATCCACATGATGTTCATAACCCACACCATGACTGGTGCTCCAGGGTCTCACACGGACTCTCACTCCTTCCCTGGAGCAGCAGGTCACTGTACTCAACCTTTAGGGTCTTACTTTTGACCCGCATTCAGCCTCCTAGCGGTGGAGGACTTACCTGGGTCAGGACTCGCTTATACATCTCTGGGCCAGAGGCTGCATGGGGGTGTGGGGGACTCAGCCAAACTATGGCCTCAGGCATCCACAAACATACCTTAATTTGCCCCTCACATGGGGTTCCTACTATGCCCACTCTAGGGCCTCTACACTCTGCCCCACCATGGGGTCTTCTCATCATCCTCACAACCAACTACTCACAGGGATGGCCCTTGCACTGCCTTTCTGGCTTACTCTCAGTTCAGCCCTACTCAATGCACCCCTTGGACTGTCCTTCAGGCCTACTCCTTGTTCAGCTCTACTCAGCTCCCCACCCCCCAGCCCATGCACCGCCCTTCAGGTTCCCATTCAACGCTATTCTGTGCAGGGCCACACAACTCTTCCCTAGGGCTATACACCTTCCCCCTCTCTGGGGCCACACTACTGCCCCCTCTCTGGGGCTGAACTTTTATCCCCTACTGGGGCCTCTGGGGTCTCAACCCCCTATGGGGTCAGGTGGCCTCGGCCATGCCTGGCTCCACTTGCTAGATGCAACCCATCTGAAGATGGGGGCTAGGGGTTATTAAGGTGCCCCAACCCACCTTTCACCAGGGTAGTAACTGGCCTGGCATTTCCTAGGGGCTCTCATGACACCAGGAGCCCCACCAGGCCACCCATCCCCAGCAGGGTGCAGTTTTAAGTCATGCCCAGGACCAGGTGCCTCCAAACCACACCCCATAGCTCCTGCTCTTACCTCTAGGAAGTTGTGAGCCTCAGCTGAGCTGAATGATGTCACTCCCTCAGCTGCAAGCAACACACTGCTGGCTGTGCCTGGCTGACCTTAGTTTTAAAATGGCCACTTTAATTAGGCACTTGCTGGTTGCCTGCTCCAGTCCTTAAAGTGGAGGCATCCAAAGGTGAGCTGCCACAGTGCTCTATAGCACATGTGATGGATTTCAAAATCTCTACAAAGGTAAACAGCTCTAAAACAAGCTATATAGGGGTTACATCATCAGCCACTGAGCAGCAGCTGTCTCTAAGGTGAAATAGAGCAATTGTTACTCTATTCAGCAGCCTTGCCCAGAAGTAAAAAAGTACCTTTATCCATCTGAAATGGCACAGAAAAAAAATGACCAAATAGAACAAAGCTCAATCTGCAATGTGGCAATCACAGCAGAAGCCCCTTGATTGTATGAAGACTACTGTGAGATTGTTAGTGATCAAAATAACCAGAATTTAGATTATACTTTTCATCTATAAAACTGCTCAAAGATGTTATGATTAGGACTGACCACTTTTGGAGCAGAAAGTTAATCTCTTCACAGGATAAACTGACAGGCACATTCCTCTCACAATGCCGCCTCTGCCACCTCATACTACATTTCATAACATGAAAATGTCATAAGACCAATTTATTTTGTAGGCAGGAGGGCTTTTCCCTTTGATCCGTTCTCTTGAAATCTCCAAAAGATAAAGACATTTCTTTGTACATCCAGTCCCAACACACCAAATTATAAATATTCCAGTTGCTTCAGCTGCAGATGTCATCAATCTTGATGGCATCACACAAAATAGCATCTCCAATGTTAAGGGTGGCCACCTTGAAGTCATCACATGAGTATGTTACTAAATAACTTGTTTTCCCAATGGACATATTAGTTCCTACAGAAGTTTTTTGAGGAAAAACTTGTAACCTAAAACAAATTTTTTCTTCTTAATTTCTAACAAACTAAAAGATTCAGCTAAATTTAATTCGAAGTCAAATGAAGACTGGTAATGGTTTAGAAAGAAGGTTTGGTTAGAGGTTTGCAAAAGAGTGTGCCATTTGAATCACTAAACTATTGACAGTGTAAAAGCATTCCTTAAGACAGATTTTTTCAAATGATAGGACCAGGACCAACTGGATGGAAATTGAAAAAACAAACTTGTAAACCCTTGCTTTTGTTTTCTTTTAGAATCTGGAAGCGTCCTCCACCTGCCCTGATGCACTCTTACGTATACAACAAGGATACAGGCACAAAGCAATCATAGCTCAGCGCTACTGGGTGTGCCATTAGGGAGACTGCTGCTCCTCTGTTCTCATTTTTTCCTTGAGGGTACCTAGATAGCAAGAGACAGTTAAGGGGTGGATGAAGTGACACCTGCTCCCTGCCTCATGTCCTTGCTATCCAGGTGGAGGGGGAAAAGAGAGAGAAAAAAACAAAATGAGAAGAAACACTGAAGGAGACCTTATGTCCCAGTTCTCTCTTGAGGCCCTGTTTCCCCAAGAGGACTCTGAGGTCATTTTTTAACTCCAGTTTGGTCAATCACTGTACCCAAAAAAGCACAAGAATGTGTTTAGGTAGAATTGTAAACCATTTCTCTTGATCAGTGTAGAAAAAGATGGTAACCCTAGGCTACCTAATTAGCTTCTCAGTAAACTCTGCATCTACATATATGGCCCTATTAGTAAATACCTGCCTGCGGCAGAGTTTTTTCATACATAGCAATGCATGTGTAGATAGAGACTGCCTAGCCCTGCACTGGAGCACCCTCGTGCCCCAACCAACCCGCAGAACACTGAGCTGGGCAGGAGCAGGTGGGAGACAGCTTGGAGTAACTGACCCCCCAGTCCTGCTGCCAGCCAGGGCTGCTCTGACCCAGCACAGTATGCCGCACTCCTGGGCAAACAGCGCACCTGGAGCAATAAGCACTGGAGTTTATTGCTGAGTGCTAAAAGTCAAGTGTAGATGGGCCCACTGAGGCCCACTGCATGAGAGATCTAAACACTGTCCCAACCCAATGTCAACCTACTGGCTAGTAAGAGCTTCTAATGTAAAACAATCCCTTTAGACCCCATCCATTTTTTATTTTATTTTTATCTTATCCTAGTGCAGACCATTTTTCATATTGGTTGTGCCTTATATGAGCAACTCCTCAGTCTTTTGTGACTGTAAACCCCTTCTTTCTACAATACCTTTTTGTATTCTCAGCTACAGACACTCATTCTCTCATTACATGCAGACGTTTCCACACAGACATGATAGGAGGAGACGCCCTAGACACAAACCTTCTACTTAACAGTTTTAACCGCAGCTTCCAGGAATCCATCCCCTATTTCCTTATCTTGATGGTATCTATGTATGATATAAGTTCCTCCCCATCTTATTTATAACATTTACATTCTCCCAGTAAACAGACCTTTGCCTTTATTAAACATATCAGATTAAGACATAATAGCCTACATGAATTATTTGTTTGCCTATAAAGTTTAGATAAGGTATTTCTGACTAAAGAGCGGCTTTCCTACAGACAATATACCATTTCAATACAGAGACATTTATTGCTTTTTAAAATTATTTCGAATGGAAATGAAAACAGTGTAATTGCTACCACAGTCATTGCTGATTAATACGAATTATGTACAGTTGTATGTGAGCTACAGGAAGCAAAAGGGTACTGCTCTTAGTTGAATTCATAAGTAAATACTGACCTAAAATAACAAAGGCTGTGAACTAATATTTTAGGTGCTCTCTTCTTCATGGTTAGTGCTTCATACCGTTGACAAACCTAGAAGTTTTAAAGTGAGTATTCCAGGTAGTTTTCTTCACAAGCTATGTGCCAGGGGTCTACTATACATCAACTAACAAAGAATAGGATAAAAAATGACTGTAACCCATTTCTCCAAAGTATGTCTCAAAGTTTTCTTTTGTGAAACTTTGGCCTTGTATGTCACATAAAACTTTGTCAAACATTGGTTCAGTTAACTTAATGAAAGCAATTAATAATTCACTAGCTTTTTCATTTTAGCAAAGCCACTGATGGTTATGAATAACATCCAATTTTGTTTGTTGTTTTTTTCCCCCTCCATGTTCCATGCCTTTATTATCTTACAACCTAATCTTCTGCCAGCACACTCAGGCTGCTGCCTCTACACTCCCTCATTGTTTACTCAATGAATAATTAATGCATGATAACTTACAGCTGTAGCCCCTCCCACCCTGCTTTTCCTACCTTGTCTCTCTGGAGATGCCATTTTCTGGCTTTTTCCAGCAGCTTGGTTTACATAGCTTGGTATCACTTACATGTTTGAAAGAAATAAATAGTACAAATAAAAGTGTAACCAGGGGAACGTTCACATTGACACAAGCGGTGTTCTCTCCCAATTCTGGGTAGCTTTCATTGCAACACTAAATATTTCCAGCCTCGGTTTTGCGAAGTAATTTTCATGGACAATCTACAGTTGTAAGAAACTTATTCAGTTTGCTTTGTAGGACGCTGTGTAACTTTTTCTTTTCACTTTTAGTCTACCTGGATTTTCTCTTTCAGTCACCCTGACAGTCTGAAGTACCATCAGAATTATGTTGTCTTTCTTAAATTAAAATTAATCCCTGTGTAGAAGGTCGGTTATGATACTTGTACAGTATTAGTGGTATTACTGGCTTAGGGAGTCTATCTCGGGGTGGATCCAAAGGGGTGCACTGGTGCATTTGTACCCTGCTTTGATTGCTGATCCACCTAAGGTTTAAAACCAACTGTCTGGTAGCAGCATTTCTAGTGAGACAGTGCTAAGGGAGTCAATTGACTTCATGGATAATTCTAATCCATCTGATCCTTTCCATAGGTGTAAACAACCCTCTCTTCTTTTTAATAGCTTTGATGTTCAACCAATCAAGCTGTCCTTTGTTCTTCAGTTCTGACCTCTGTTAGCTGCTCCTGGTAATTAAGTTCCTATTTCACAGCCCTGCAGATTGTTTTTAACTCATTCCAAAAGAGTTATATTTGTTTTTTTCTTCAATCTTAAACTGAAGAACACAGCCCTAGGCTCCTAGCATGTTACTAAAGCTTCTGGTTTATTTTTAACTGGAGAAAAATGTGCGTTGTTTTTATATGCAATGATGTACTAAACCGTTGGCACCCCACTTTTTAAATTTCTAGATCCACCCATGCCCAAGTAACAGACCAGGGTCATATTGTACTACCTGCATACTGCACAAACAGAACAAGAAAATGCCCCCATGAACTTGTAATCAAAGCCATAAATTGGAACTGAGGCATAATGAGACTGAATTAATGCATAAGCTTTTGCTAGCCCAATATTCAACAACAGAGGTTGATTTACATAATGTGCACTGATTATCCTTCTCCCTTAATTCTGAGCTCACACTCTCTCTTTCCATTCCCACCTTGCATCACCTATTTTTAGTAGTACAGTCCAATATAGGACTTCATTCTCTCCTCACTTGTTCTGATTTACATCAGGAGCAATTCTGTTCATGTCACTTAGAAGAATATGACCTCAAATGCCAACACTGGAAGGGCCCTCATCTCTCCACCACTGGCAACTTCATGAATGTAACTTTCACTGCCCATAAGGGAGCACTAAAAGAACATTACAGTTTTTTCCTGAAAAGAACTCAGTACCTACGTGATGAATCTAGACTCCCAAACCTACAGAGAAGCAATTGTTTTGGATATCTGGAACCTGGCTATCAAATGGAACATAACTAAAATCTTGACAAACTTTCAAGTATTAGGGTGTCTTTTTTTCCTCTATAAATACAGAATTCAAGTTGTTTTGCAGGGAGAAGGCACAAAACATGATTGCAACTAAACACAGAAGTGTTCACATATTTGCACTGTCTTATAAAAGATCTTTGAATTCTGTACTTTAGACCTGTTTTAAGCAACTTTTGTCGATTTTAGCTTGCAGAGTGGATGCCAAATAATTTAATATTGTTCAGTTCATGCATGTTCATGTTTAGTTGGGATTTTATGAACCAAGCAAAAGAGTACACTTGCTCATGGCTTTGTTGATGTTTTAGAAAAGTCAATAGGACACACCTTTTAAAGTTCTTCTCCTGAATGTATCCTGTAAACACAAATAAAATTCTTGCTCCCATTGTAAAATGTCAGGAGTCCATGGAGATGCAATTAAATGTGTCAAATACCACAGTCTCATAGAACATTGACAAAAAGAACATCATAGTAAAACAAGTCATGGTAAAATGCAATAGCTGAAATTGAAGGCTAATAAAACAAGTGATTTTATGTAAACTGTAAGACATAGATAATTATAGAATGGATTTTTTTTTCAAAAGAAATCCAATATCGTATTATTCCTGCTAATGAAAGATTTCTCCAGAGTAGAAGAAAGCCTAATTGAGATCCTCCAGCTAAATTTAGCCTTAAAAAGAAAGAAAACTAACAGCAATGGCTGTGTAAAAGACACCAAATAATCTAAATGAATCTAAATTGAAGGCTTTCAATTTACATAGTCATTCATGTATATAAAGGAACTGTATCTAGTCTCCAATTTTGTGGACTGTCTTCATGCCTAAATTTGGTTGCAAGTATAAAAGCACTTACTACAAGTCAGGCAAGTAGTAGGGCCAGGGACAGAAATTACACATAAGCTGGTATAAGTATTTGGAAACTGGTTCAAATCTGTAACACAACAGAAGTTCAGCACACATAAACTGTTTCAAAATGGACAAAACCAGTTTAAGATAAGCCTGGATGGGTTTATCAGTAGCAGTATCCAAATTAACTGATTTAGGTTAAATTGGTTTATTGAACTTCTGTCTCAGATCCCCTCCAAATTCAAGTTAACTCACAGTTCCCAGCATTCCAGGATGCATTTGCACCACCCCTGCAAGCCCCCTTTTGCAGGGTGGGTGGCCTAGCTTTGGCCCAAATTGTCTGCTCCAGTTTAGCAGGGAGCTGCATAAGTTTAGCAGGGAGTGCCTAAGCCACTTTAGGCATGTAGCTGCATTTCCAGAATCAAAAGTGAATGTCTGTTCACTTGCCTATTCGTTCAATCCACTCAGTTTAGGCTAATCTGTGAAGACTGAATTAATTCAGCCTCAGGCTTCTGGACTGTAAGCAGTTAATGTTCAAGTCTACTATGTACCAACTGCGGATGAAATTGCTGTATTCATGGGTTTGGAAGACTGTGACACTCTTCTAAAAATGTGATTCCAAATATACACATGGTACTTGCATACATTTTCTGTTGCTGCTATTAACAATATATTATATTTCACTATGTAGCCTTTTCACTAAGAATAGCATATTGGACTCACCATGGGTGACTGGTGCCTCCAGAGTCTGGGGGGACACTAGATCACCAATTGGGGGGGCGGGGTGAAATCCCCAGCCACCAATTGCTGACTGCAAGATGGGGGAAGTTCTCCAGTGGCTGATCACTGAGCCAGCAACAAAACTGGAAGTGAACTTTTGCCAGCACTTCTGATTTCGTGGCTGGCGCTTCCAGGGGCTGCATGGCTGATCTCAGGGCGTGCACGTGCACTCCCTACACATCACCAATGGGACTCATCATCTAAGAACCTGTAAGATTCACTACACTTTTTTGAATCAGACCACTGAATAGTAGTGGAATTCTTACTAACAGGCGAGTGATGAACTACTCATTTAGGCATGTATTTTCTGCCTTTGGAAAGATTAAATTACTACAGCTGACCCAAATCCAGGACTTCCCATTTTGTAGAAAATCTGATTGTGCTCCACTTTGGTATAAAACTTTTAGAAAAAATTTCCAGTGCATTGGGAGCTCTGGAAAAAGACGGGTTTTGGAAACATTGACGTATAGCATTTCTGAAATGAAACATGCTCCCCAGAAACCCACAGAAAGACAAGAATGTCAGTTTCAGGCAACAACTGTCATGGTCCCAGAGCTGCGGACTCTGGGAGCAACCTTGTCACATAGACTATGCCTGACCCTGGGACTCCAGAGTTACCCAGCTCCAAGTGCTACCAC
Organism: Crocodylus siamensis; assembly: GCF_052110815.1. Taxonomy (NCBI): domain Eukaryota; kingdom Metazoa; phylum Chordata; order Crocodylia; family Crocodylidae; genus Crocodylus; species Crocodylus siamensis. The sequence goes on along the minus strand of NC_143396.1, from coordinate 150,680,051 downwards.
TTGAGGCAGGTTTCTCAGACTTTTAGAACTGCTGTAAAACCAGAAGACAGCCAAAACCACAGTTAAAGCTGGGGCATCCAGGACTTCAAAAGCAAGGAACCTGCAAACTTTGACAAAATGGGGCCCACAGATTCTGGAATTTCTGAACCTAGGACAGCTGGCATTGACTGTCTGCCACCATGGACCCTAGAAGCCCTGAGGCCTCCAGGCCTCAAACAGTCCGTATCACTAGCTGCTCCAGACTTAGAGAGCCTAGAAGCCTGCTGTCCCTTGGACCACTCCATATAGTCCGTTGTCATAGCTGAAACCCTGGTTATCTTACAGGTTTCCCCAGTTTCACCTGCCTGTGACCAAGCTAAGGATCATTGACTCCAAGAGGGTTTATAACACATTTGTAATAAGCTTCTACAATTTTGCAACAATATAGTTTCTTGGAAAAATCATAGCCAGCACTAAAAACAGTGCAGAAATGAATCAGGGCCAGTTCCAGGATAGGAAAAAGGAAAACAAATAGAGAAGGTGTGTCAGATGTGATAATAGAGTTCTAAATTCTGTTTTAGGCTTGTTAATTCATATTATACCTATCTGTAGAACTATCATGTATGACATCTTATTAGAAGACAATACTTCTGTTAACTTCTTCACTTTTTCTGAAGTGAAGAATGGAAGAAGTGGGCAAAGTTACAGACTATTCAACACACATAAAAGTCAAGCTTTTCCTTTTCAAAAGAGAAAATAGGAAGCTAATGGACAGAGCTGGCTTAAGGGATGGGTGACATGTGGAACTGCCTAGGGTGCCATGGACACAGGGCACCATGCACACACACATGAATACATGTGTGTGAACAACCTATGCTCACAGCAGTGATCGCCCCCTGCCCTGCTCCTCCCTGGCTGATTCCCACCCCAGGCAGCAGAAACAATGACCAGCCAGGCCTGCCCGCCCTCCCCCCTCCCCAGCCACTGCTTAGGAGGAGCCAGACTAGGCAGGGCAGGTGGCAACAGCTCTGCCCCCCCCGCCAGACTGCTCCCAGTGGACCCCTGCTTGCAAGTGGTGCTGACTTGGGGGGGTGGGGCGTGCCAGGAGGCAGCATCAAAATACAATTTTGCCCAGGGTGCCATTTTTCCAAGGCCAGCTCTGCCAGTGGGGATACAAGGTGAAAGGTAAGGTAGCCAGCATGTAGGGAAAACTAAGACCTGGTTGATCTGAAATGGAAACATGAGAAAATGGGAAAACAGGGAGATGGAGCACTCAAGGACTCAGCTAGTCTTTGTAGAACTGGGATGGCTCAGCAGAGATTTATCTGAGAGAAATTATAAAAAAATCAGCAGTAGGATTTGTCTAAAGTCTGGATGTTAGTGAAAAGTAAGAGAGATGTGGGAGAATCTGGAGATGGAAAAAGAATAATGATGTTGCTGCCTGTCCTCCATGGAGGTAGTGAAATGTTGAGCTACATAACCAGGCCACTGAGAGAGAGAAACAATTTATGACCTGCTGTGGCAACAGGGTATATGGAGAAACAGGTATATGGAGGCTAGTGAACAACCAAAGTACTTTAGACTTGCTGGAGATGTCTTCTTCTCTGCCCATATGCAGTTACCTAGTTTGCCTATTTAAAATGAGCTATTAAAGATTTGGAACCCCAGTCCTACTCTTAAAGGAATCAAAACAATGATGAAAACAAAACAATAATAAAAAAGAAAATATTCTCTTGAGCTCTGTTTTGTCTTGTGTTTGGGTTCCCTCTCATACGAAACAAACTGAAAAGACTGCAGAAATGCTAAACACTTAAAAAGAAAAAGTAAAATGATAAAGAATTTTGAAAAATTAAATCCAGCTTAATTTTAATTTTATTATACTGGTGCCTGTTGCATAGCACCTAATGATTGATGGATCAAACTTAAATAGTATTATAGAAACTAACCAAATTGTTCTTTAACTTTTTCAAGTCAGGGCTTTACAAAAAGTTTTAAAATAAAACTCTTTTGCATGCATTTAATTGTAGCCATAAACATATATTTTATAAAACAAGTGACACACTACAGGATGTGTTTTATGCTGCTGTTATAACATTTGGCTTTTGGCCTTGTATCATACTGTTAAAGTAATAGAGCACACGCCCTGTCGTGTGTTTCCATTTTTATTGCCTACTCAACAGTCATAATTTGAAAATTGGAATACAACTGGGAGAACCAGTTTTGATAAAATAACCAATCAAATTTATATCCAAAGCTCAAAGTGAATCCAAATTCTAACTTTGTGAGAGTCCTGAAGATGTCTGTCTCAGTTTTAAATCTGTTTTTCATTTTTCATTCTTCCCTTCCTGTTTCAGTTGGACCAAAAGCAGAGGGCCTGGCTGCTCCTGAATTGTGTTGAAGTAGGCAATACCTCCATTCAGTGAGAAAATGAGTTTTTGTGAGTTCTTCAGTCCAGCAGTACAGACCTAAAGCATTTAGTTAAACTTCAAAAACTTCTGAGTTTATCTAACCAAATTTCATATAGCTTTGGAGACTTCTTCATTGCTTTATTTACCTAACTCAAGTCAATGGAAAGGTTCCTGTTGACATTAATCAGCTTTGTGTCAGGCCTATTGTGAGGAAAAATGACAGTAGAGTTTGATTAGGTTACCCCCCTTTCCCAAGCTCCTACTTGAAGCTAGCAGGAGCCTTTAATATTAGTTTGGCATGCTCAGAGACTTCAGAATGTAGCAGGTAAGTACCAGTCTGTAGGTCAGGTGACTGGATTCTGCTGCTCTGCCAGTGGCTTGGTTAATGCTATGGGCAGCTGAGCAATCACTTAGACCAAAATTTTGAAAATACTTACTTATTCTGGGTGCCCAAGTGAGGACTATGATATTAGAGATGCTAAGGCTTAAGCTAGCTAAGCCTGACTCTAACTCAAACACTTTTTACTGTACGTGTAGGTTAATGCCTTTAAATTAAACTGCTGAAAATCAAAACCGTTGCCTATGACCACTAGAATATTCAATAAACTATCAAGAGAAAAGTACTGCTGATGCAGGAGCTAGGAATTAAATTTCTGTTTACAACCCATGTGTATAGAATATGCATATAAAGAACTGGATGTCAAACAAAGGCATAAAGGACTAAGATTAGGACTACACAGATAAGAAGCAGAAACAGTAAGTGTTCAGTCATCATTTATGGCCGAACTCTGTAGTCCTCATTTGACTCTTAAATTCCATAGATTAGAACACTTTGTAGATTAGAACAGTTTACTTAGTGGCTAAATCCTGGTTTAAAGACACAAAAAATTATATTAAATAGGTTGTTTCATGAGGTACTTAAACATTTCCTACCTTCTGCTAGCTCAACTAGATGTAAGGAAGTTTATTCTTTGTGTGATATAACCTCTTCCTGGCCCAGATAAATCAGAAGAAAATAGCAAAGGGAAAATCCTCACTGATTAGTAAAGTTATGGCAAAAAAAAAAAAAATCAAAATCCAAGCTGGTTGAATCATGGCTAATGACAGGGTCCTGTTCTTAGCAATCATAATGCAAAGTCAATGGCAAACATGTGAGTTGTGTTTCTATCCCCTTATTCTAAATTTAGCGTTGAAACCCCCTCCAGAATATTCATGGCCTGAAGAGGTTTCTAGGATTACAAAACACTTGGATCAACATGGATGAGAAATTTTTAATATTACGAAGTATTTGTTGTCCCTGTTTTACAAACAGGGAAATGGAACTACAGAGGGACTGAGTAGCTTTCTGAGTGTCACCCTGCAAGTCAGTGGTAGACACAGGAACAGAAACATTTTCTTTTCTTGAATTCTGTGTTCACCAACAAGACTGGCCATTTCTGCTCATTGGAAGAGGTATATCTCTTTCCTTCCTGGCTAAAACTAGGCTCCCAGATACTATGGTAATAGTATAGAACAGTGTTTCTCAACCTGTGGGTCACATCCCAAAAGTGGGTCTCAAGAATATATAGGAGGGTTGTGAACAAACTTTAAAAATGGATCAAACATTAAAAATAGAGAAAAATGTAAGAAGTGGTGGCCTTTTCCTTGCAGGCTGTCAGAGTTCCAGCCTGCAAGGGGCTGCTTGCCCCACCCCCACTCTACTTTCCTCCCCTGCTGCCCTACACACTGAAGGGCTGGGTCTGGGGGTGGGGGACAGAGGATCAGGATGGAGGGGCACTGGTTAAGGACAGGCCATTGATGTTTACAAATGGGTCCTGGTATAAAAAAGGTTGAGAACAACTGGTATAGAAGACAACTAAGTACAATAGGAGAACTTTGTGTATTAATGCTCAGCTATGTCAAGCTTTAAAATATTAACAGAAGCCCCAGTGTTTCATTTTCAAACCTGTATGTAGAACACTGATTGCCTTTCCTATAATCCTATTTTGCTTATTAATTTAGGGGACTTTTGAAGCATCCCCCTCTAGATATGCAATGAGGGGCAGGTGTCCACCTTGAAAACCATTCCTTTAGAGCCTTCTAGAAAATTTAAAGTGTTGTGGTTCTGCTATCTTAATGGACAACTGTTTTAGCAAATGAAATTACTGCTTTGCTATCTTAACACTTTTTTATTATTTTACTTTACTTTCTGAATGGGAAGCTGTCCCAGGTGACAACCGTCACTGGAACAAAACGCTTCAGATATTTAAAAATATGAAGATATGGGGAAGGGATGATGCTTATATTACATTTTCTGGAGGTTTTATGAATAAAGTGAATAACTGATAAAGATTAACCATTATAATTGTGGCGGACTTACTGATATAGCCCGGCATGTCCAGGCTCAGAGAATCTCCAGTATGATTGGTGCCCCCATCCACCAAACAGGTAGCGGCAGGGAGGGGCTTTCCCCCTGCCACCCAGGGCAACACAGACCTGGTTTAAGCCTGAAACCTGCAGGGTCGGGAGAACTTCAGGGAGGCAGAGCCTCTGAAGAAACTAAAAGGAGCTGCATGCCTAGCATGCGGCAGGTGCATTGACGGACGGAGACAAGAGTGGGGCTAAGAAAAGCTGGGGAAGAGCTGCCCTGCAGGCAAATGCTGCTTCCCTGAAGAGCCCCAGTGGATGGCCTCAGTGGATGGCCTCAGCCCCAAGTCAGTGCGCAGTACAGCACATGGGGTGACACCCTGGGAGCTGTGTCAGACAGCTTGGGTTTCTAGCCACTTGGTGCACACAGCACGGTGCACAGAGCCAGACCCTGGGAGCAAGAGGCTCAGGTCTGCAACTCCAGGTGGGTGGCTAGGGCTCTGGGTGCACGGAGCCAGCAAGACGCTGAGAGCCATCCACGGTGGCTCCAGGTTCCATCTCCCTGGCAAGTGGCAGGGAACCCGGTGCAGGAGATGCTGAACTGGGGGTCTGGGAGTGGACAGAGCCCCAGAGCCATGCAAGGTGGTCTGGGCCTCCAACCCTTAGCAAAAGCCAAAGCCCTCAAGAGCATGCAACGGAGGCTCTGAACGAGGAGGAGTCAGAGGCTCCAGAGGCTTCTCTGGACAAGGAGCCATTTGCCTGAGGGGATGAGGACCCCCACCTGGGCATCAGATTCATGAGTTGCTGCGGAATAGGGTTCCACAGGGGAAGGGAAGTCCTTCTTGATGATGCCAGTGTTCTTGGAGAGGAGGTCCAGGGAGGGCCCCTTCTGAGTTTGTGGGCTGCCAAGGGGGCTTGGTGTGTGGTATGCCAAGGGGCAATAGGGTCTTCCCTCACAGGTCACTAGAGCATAATCCAGGCCCCAGGAATGTGGTGGGGCCTTGGGGAACCTTTTAATGGTTGAAGATTACTTCTGTGCTTATGTGCCTTCTAATTTGTGATACATTATTTTATGTTTTGTGATATTCTATCCTGTGAATTGTGTGCTTCCGCATCAGTAAGAAAACTAACATTAAAACATAAAATCTATATTGAGGTCCTTTTAGGACCCCTCCCCATTACTTATTTGTGTTTACTTGTAACTTACCTGAACCCCAGTTGTGGTTATCCATTGTAGAGAAACAAGGTTATTAGTCCTGTATTATATCTAAATATCTGTATCAGTTTTATATTACTAGTTATCTTTTAAGGTTCCATGTCAATATTAATAAATTTGTATATAGTTTAATATTGTCCTGGCCTGGCTCTATAGGGAGTGGGGAGACTGCGCTCAGCTTGCAGTTCTCTTCCATAGCACCCCTGCCTGCTGCCAATCCCCTTCAGTCAGAAGGGGGAGTACATACCCTGGGTACACCCGGGATACAGAAGCTTCCCTCACAATATGCATCTATAATTAGTGATGGGAATACTGGGTTATATAAAAAAGAAAGACTAACAGATTCTTTCCTTTAATATCAAAGTGTTATCCTGTCATATTGCTATGCCAGTTGCTTTAGTGTCAAAATGTTAATCCTAAAAGGTCATCCATGTTATTAATAGCACATGCAAATCTCAAACCAGTAAGAGTATTGACTCATACATGTCTTCAGGAGCTATTAGTTATTGATTTATCAGCTTAGTTGAACCAAAAGGTTCAGTTTCACATGACATCATTTGTTGCAGGAAGCTAAACTAAAGCTTAACTAAACTGTTAAACTAAATCTGTGAGTAACAGTTCCTTGATGCAGTGTTCTCCAAGACCCAGCCTGACTGCTTGCAATCAATATGTCACACACAAAGCAAGCATCTGATATCTTTTAATTTCATTCAGAGTATTTTCTTTCAAATACTTTTGGTTCATATTAAAGTTCATAAATAAAAATACATATGGATCAGATTAATATTGGCTGCTGTCAGCAAAATTATATTGAATGTGTGTTTGAATAGATTATATTTCCAATAAAAGAGAACTTGAGTCAAAGGATCAATAAATACTATGGGAAATCACTAGTACATGGCCTGTTTGCTGAAGCTGTGCACTGAGCTAAGCTTTTGTCTTCTATGCCTTTCTTGGATGCTATACCGATGGATACTATTATAAAACTATAGATTGGATTAGCTTAGACTCAACAGATAAATTTGGCTGGGCATCTTTAAGATAAAGTCAAAATGTGTAGGATGAGACTACATTTGAAACAATTTACAGTAAATCAGTACAGCGGGAGTGTTCAGAAACTAAAAATATTTAACAAAATCTAGAGGGCACAGTTTATAACACAATTATAAAAACAATAATGAGTATCTATCCAAGGAAGTCAAGGGAGACAATCCAGCTTCAAGTTAACAATAGGTATGTACTATAGAGTACAAGTAGTGACCTTGAGTGTACTACCATGGACAGATCCCCAGTGGTGGTCTCTTCAGTTCAGGGTTCAGACAGGACAACAAATCAGAGGAAACTTACACTATTTATTCCGTTTCTAGAAAATACTCTGAATGAAAGTACTGAATAAGAAGTATTTTTAAAATGCATTTTGAAAGGGAAAAAAATGCTTTATAGAAATAAAATAATTTTTGTAGCAATGAAATACAAGGTAAATCACAGTTACATCAAAAATTACTAAGCATCATCATCTTGATTAAACCTGTTTGCATACAGGTGACTAAGAATTATTTGTACACCTTTATATTCAAACAACTAGCTATATTTAGGTAGGTATTATTTTTTGTGGAACATTTGTGTTTCCTGCCTAACAGGAAAGCAGTTACAAGCAGTTTAATGAGAGCGAACAAGACAGTTTTATTAGCTCTGCTATAGGCTTTTTATGGTGATTCCTAAATCAGTTTAGATTTCCCTCTGTTGATGCATCACATCCTTGAAAACACCTGCCTTTGAGCAGTTAACAGACTATTATTAAGCAAGCATAAATGCCATGAGTTCAGTTGCAATAAAATGTAAATAAAAGAGTTTATAGCTGGGTGTGTAAAACTAAAAATTTAAATTAATCACAAGAGCAGGATATAGGCAAATGCAAAGGTCATTTTTCTTTTTAAAATAAATACATCATTGTAATAGAAAAGCTTTGTCAAAAAATATGTTTCTCCTGGAGCTTTACCTACGTGATCATTTTTCCTACTAGTTCATCTACATCTCTATAGGTAATCATCTTTGCTTTTTTTATGTAATTGTAAAATAGAGGTTTCCAATGACCAATTCTGTAAGCTACTATTGCTGGAGGATCAGGGTTGTCAAAAGCTATTACATCAGAGGTAATGTGCTGATCAGGAAGTCATCAGCAGAAAATAGTTCATTTATTTTATGATACTGCAGTGTAACTGTAACTTAGAGATAAGATTAATGCTTATAAACATTTCAGTATAGGCCAGATTATGCTGTCTCTATTAAAACTGACTTGATAGCTCTTAAACCACAGCTATTATTAATGAAGCTACTGCAACTCTTTATAGCATTATGCTATTCAGTGCAAAGCAGACTGTAGGCATACATGAAGGGAAATGGTCTCCAGTCCGATTTTGGTATCTGTGAAAATATTTCTCTTTCTCAAAAGAACACACTCATGATGAAACATGGACAAACTTCTTGAGTTCCAAATGACATTTATAATAGTAAAGAATGGCAGCAGGAGAACACTGACATAAATTTCTGTAATTAATATACTTTTGTCAGGACAGCACAAAAGTAACATTTTAAAACATTTGAAAGTCAGACCACGCAAGTTAAGGTTTGCATAATAACCAAAACTGCTCAAATTATTTTTGTAAAAAAATCTTGACAAAAAATGGCAGATGCAATAATTTTCACAGCAACTCTGCTTTTATCATGTTTTCCCCTCAGCAAAACAACAAAAACTAAAACCCAGCATGTTCTTCAGACATTTTCAGTTTTTGAAAACCAAAGATAGTTACAAAAAACCAAAAGGCTTTTACAGAACAATTATCCAACACCAAACCATTTTTGATTTTCACTGTTAGGGTTTTCATCCAGACATTTTTCCTTAACATTTCTTACAAATACCAGCCTGTCATGCCAAGCTCCAATGACAACTTCAAACTGACCATCCTATATACAGCACCTGATCCAGCACCCATTGCTGAATTTAACCGAAGTATGGGCCAGTTCTTCTCTTAAAAACACTTTGTCATTAAGGTATACATTTAACAGAACCCCCCCCCCCCCAAAATACTCCATAGGTCAGTGTTACAGTTTTTAAGAAATACCTTAAAGTTAGGCTCTTATCTTCCCATTTAAATATGTAATAAATGGCTTTGTTTTCTGAAGTGTGAGCACCTGACAGCTCACACTGGAGCAAGTCATAGTTTCTGGCCACTCGGCACTTGATAACAAAAAGAAAAAAATAAAAGAAAACAAAACAACCCCCTCCCCGCCAATCTCCTGGCCTGTCCCTCCTTTGGCTTCAGTGGGTAAAGGATCTGGTCCCAGATAGACAATGTGAATGAACTAAACTTTCAGGGTACCTTAACTCTCATTTCTGTATTTTCTCTCTTTTGAATTCTTAAAATTATAGTCATAATATTGTATTTTTTGGAAGTTTGAGGGGAAAATTTGAATCTGGTGGATTTCAAGAACACGGGCTAATTACCAGGGACAGTTAACAGGCAGAAGAATTACAGAAGAAACAATAGCTTGATTAGTGGAACATCAAGACCATTTTAAAAAAGGAGAGAGGGTAATTAACATGGATGGTGTGAAAAGTTTAGGAAACAGATTATAACAAACCATGAAGACAAATGATTCCCTCATTGCTGCCTGACTAGAAATCCTGCTTCCAGTGCCAGACAGTTTGTTTTAAATGGTGAGTGGACAAGCAATCACCACTGCACTCCACTGTGGATTTGCCCCTGCCTACAGAATTCCACCTATGCAAATGTGCTTATATATTGTCCCCTTTACACTTCACCAGTATTAGCCCACCACCGTGTGAGCTGTAACCTTCTCTGTACCATACTGGAGAAGCAGCACATAATCAACACCTGCAATGCAAGCCTCAGGGAAAATTCTATGCATGCTGGTCATATGCAAACCCACTTTATCCGTCATTGACAAATCCATAGACTTTTGTAAATTAGCCCAAGCAGTAAGTTAGTCCTTACTGAAGAACTATCCACTCAGGAAGTTTCAACTGGAAGCCCAACCTTCTTTTTTATTATTTTAAATACAGAAATGGAACCTCACCCTCCAGGGAGTTCTAGGCAACTGCCAGGCACAGAGCTCAGCCCTGCAGCCTGTGTGGAAGAAACATCAATGTTACTTCTGTGGTTTTTGTATCATATGGGAAAAGGCATATACAAGGTCCAGCAATGCATGCTTTCTAGTTCTTGCTCAGTTTCTCTGCTTCAGCCCCCATCCCAAACTACTTCTGAAGAGAACCTTGCTGATTGAATGGCACATTAAATGCATTCACAAATTGTTTCCGGTTTGCAAAAATGTTCATGAATAGCCCATAGTTATCCATGCTTCTGAAAGCCTCACAGATAACAAGAATCATCTTTCATGCCATCCAGACAATGCATTTTTCTTCGGGGGTTTGGGATATAATAGTTTCTGTACCTCATTTAAAATGGCAGGGAGTTGAAGAAAGACCATACAGTTTAGAAGTCCAGAGTCCACCACAAAAATTAAGTGCCAGTGAGGTATTCATGAACAGCCCTCATTTTTTAGCTTTCCTTAAACTACTGAGCAGACACAAAAGTTCATTTTCTGTAAAGAATTTCCCCAACTCCACCGCAAATCTGCGTGTTCCTACAAAGGCCCTCAGTTCCCTGCTGCACTCCCTTGCCACTGAGCTTCAACCTACTGTATTATCTATTGGTGCCTCCAAATTCTATCCCACCTCCAACAGCTGGGGTGAAATCACTGCCAGTGTTTCTGTAGGCTTCACCTGGACCACACCTCTGTTTTATTTACTGTCCCAGGACCTTCAAGCTGGTGGTGAACTGGTAAAAGGGTAAGGAGGAATTAGAACTATTGCTAATGATTGTTGAGATATCTGAAGGTTACAGTCTCTCACCCCTCACCTTTCCATAAGAAGCTTAGGTGGGAAAGACAACTCCACTTCCTGCAATGCCATTTAATGGCCAACTAGTGGCACTGCAATACTAGACAGATCTGACTTTCCTCAAAAGTAACAGCCTCAGCCTTGAAGACTCCCAACCAGCACTTCTGTTACTGGTCTTTAGGAATGGAGGTAAAGCCATATCCTTTGCTAGCCCCGTCAGTATTAATTGCTGGCCACTAGTTTGAGCAACCACTCCTCTCCATTTACTTATTCTTTCGACGAGGCACCATGTCAAAGGGCCCTAGCACAACTCCTTTAGTTTCTGCACCTGCAAGTTGAGCAGGTATGAGCTTAGTCCAAAGTCTCAACATCTTTCACAGCAGAAACAGTTAGCTGTTTTGGTGTTTGAGGGAGGGGAGGATTGTGTAAAGTTAATAAAAAGAAGTTGCATTGATCTTTCTTCCCTCCCCGCCCAACCTTTCAGAAAGCATTGGTCTTTTGCAGGCAAACATAAAGGATGAAAAATGGTTTCCAGGAAAATCTGAATATTTCAAATATGGCTGTAATGAAAGACTGAATAGAATTATCAGAGCACTGCTACCCCTGCTTCTTCTAGCAGTCAGTGTTTTCAGCCATCTTCCCTTCAGAGGCACACTCTCTATTTGAAATCTTTCTGAAATGTATGAAAAAAAAGCAAGAGGATAGTTTTATATCGAAGAGGAGTGGTGTTTATTTCCTAGCTTTTCCACGGACTTCCTAAATAACGCTGGGGAAATGCTTTCAATTCGGCTGTAAGGGAGATAGCAATACTTCCTTGTCGCCTAGAAGCTAATAGGGAGGGAAGGAACAACAAAAGCCTAAGAAACAGTAAGATATCTTGGTCTTCATCATCATTTTTTTAAAATCCTGAAGAATATGAACCAGACTGTGAAAGGCATTCTCGTGATGAGATACAAATGGCATCGCCTGACAGTTTTATCGGGAGCTCTGGATCAAATCTGTATTCGGTACTGGCATGTGCTATGTCCCTTTATTGTCCCCTCATTAGTATTTATATGGGACATGAAAAGGGAGGGGGGAAGAGTTGGAGTGCTTTAGTTCACCAAAATGAGCACAAATAAAATATCCTCAAGAAAACAGCCATGTAAGATCAACATGTGGTTACGGGGGACACTAAGCATTTTCCTATCGGTTTTTAAAACGGGGCACCGAAATGCCCGACGCGTTTGCCATCATGGAGGTCTCTAGCTCCCGTATTAAGTCTTTTTTTCCCCCTAGACACTACCTAATCCGCTTGTAGTTGAAGTCGATGTTAAACCTCCCATTGACTTCACTGTGGGCAGCTCAGCCCTTTGACAAGTTTTATGGGCGAACCAAATGACACTTATATTTTAAGTAGTAAAAGGAAGGATGGGAGGGGGAAGGGAGTATTTTAAGAGCAGAGCTTTGGGGCCAAAGCTGGGTGAAGTGCATGAGCTACCGCTGCCCCAAGAAAGACACCAGCGGGTTTCAGCAGTCACGCTCCTGTCTCCCAATTTTTTTTTGACTGCCGCAAGCCCTGATGTGACTGAAGCGAGATTAACCAGGTCGGGGCGATTCTCTCCCGTTTGTCTGCTCCGGGCGTTTGATCAACCCGCGTGACTCAGCTTCGCGCGCAGGGGGGTGAACGGAGAAGCCACCAGCCCTGGCAGAGCGCAGGGGTGGGGGTGACCGAGGGGCAGCGGGTCGGGGACTCCTCGGTGCTCCCAAGACGGCGCGATGTCCTGACACCCGGCCTGAAGGGAATGATGCAAGGGGAACGAAACCGGGCTGGGGTTTTTCTCCCCTCCACGTCCAAGAATGACCCCCTCGCCCCCGCCCCCCGCGCGCAGCCCACGCGGCGCTATGTGCTCGGAGTGCTGCCCACCGGGCCGGGATCCCACAGCACAACGCCGCCGCTCTCCCCGAGCCGAGCCGGCGGGAGGCGCGGGGCGCAGGAGCCCGCGGACACACGGGCCCGGCGCGGCGCTGTGCAGCCCTGGGGCCGGACCGCCCGCCCGCCGCCCGGTTCTGCCGGGGGCCGCCCGCGGCACGGTGCGGGAGCCCGGGGCGGCGGGGGCCTCAGCCTGCACTGAGCCCCCTTGAACACTCCCCGAGGCGCAGAGCCCGCAGGTCGGGGCGAAAACAACCCAAAGCCATAAGAGAGCGGCCGCGACGAGCCCGGGCCCGCCGGCGGGGAGGGGCCTGACGCGGGCATCTCCCCCGCCCCCCCGGCCCCAAAGGCGGCTTCAAAGGGCAGCGCGGCCCCGGGTGGGCGCCGAGCAGATGGGCTGCCGCGCCGCCTCCTCCTCCAGTCACCGGCCCGTGACGTCTGCCCCGCGCCCCGGGGCCGGGGGCTCGCGGGGAGGGGCAGCGGGCACCGGCCGAAGGGCGGCTGCGCGGCAGGGGGCGGCGCGGGCCGGACCCCGGGCCAGGCTCCCTGCGCGGCCAGCGAGCGAAGGGCTGGGGCTCGGCGCGGACAAAGGGGACAGCGTGTCACACAGGGGCAGAGACGGCCGGCACGAAGATGAAAGGGGAGGGCGGGTAGGCAGGCCCCCCGCGTGCCCCGGGGTCAGCGCGGGCAGCCGGGGCAGGCCGGCCCAAGGCCCGCGCGCTGCCCCGCGGGGAGGCGGTGCGGGCTGGGGCTGGGGCCGGGCAGCCTCGGCAAGACGGCCGCAGTGCCCCATGGAGGCGCTGGGACCGGGCTCTGGCCGCAGGCGGCCTCTGGCATCCACCAGCGCTGTGCGGAGCTGCTCCCAGCGGGCGCGGCCGGCGGCCGGCGGCGCTCATCCCGCACCACTTCCTGCAAGAGCGGGGCTGCGAGCGGCGCCCGGGCTTGGGAGCCGAGCCATGAAGCGCGCTAGCTGCGGAGCCGGGGCATGGGTGGCACTAAGTGCACCTCGAAAACGGGGGTTCAGTTGCTAAAAGGCAGAACAAGCGCCCCCGAGGAGCATCTGCCCACGGCTCTCCGGGGAGTCTGGAGGAGAGGAGGCTGAGGGGTCGATGGCAGCCCTCCAAGACCTGAAGGGCATTGCAGAGAGGACGGAGAAGGGCTCTCCCCGTGCGGCTGGAAGGGAGGGGCTGGGACAGTGCCGGCTTTAGCCTTCAGCTACTTAAGCTACAGTTTAGGGCTTCACAATATGAGGGGCCTCTAAGAAAAGAAAGCGGGACATTTTCATTCTAATATGGCAAAAATATACATACATACATACATACATATATCACCCCCACAGTTCTTATTAATATTGAGTTCGTAAATGTGTGCAGAAATAACAATAATTCGTCTGAAAATTTCATGCAAATCCATTTTCGCGGATTTTGTGAATTTTTTTTTTTATCATAGGGGCCCTCTTAAACTGGACATCGTTTAGGGCCTCGGCATGTCCGAGTCCGGCCCTGGGCTGGGAGCGGGGCCCCAAGGGCAGGGGACACGCAGGCTGGAGGCGGGACGAGCCCGGGCAATGGCTTGGGAGCCGGCTCCCTCGAGGACGTGTGGCTTGTCCATCCTCCACGGGGCTGGGGTGGCTCCTGCCTGGAGCCGGGGACGGGGCTGGGTGACCTCGTGAGGCCCTTGCAGCCCTGCCGCCCCCTGCTCCTGAGACGTGAGGAGAGGGAGAGAAACAGCGGGACTGTGCTGCGCCATTTCCAGCGGAACTTTGCGGGACAGTCACGGCGTTAACCAGGCGGCTGCTCTGGCCGGCCCGGGGCCTCCCCCGGCCCGGGGCACTTGCTCGCCAGCATCCCGGCCCTCTGTGCCTTCCTGGGAGGTGCTTCCCACGGGGGCAGCCCAGGGCTTCCAGTCACACGCGGAAGCCTTAATAGCATAGCTCGGGCCCGAGGGCACCCCTGGGTGGGGGCCGGCGGGCCGTGCTGTGCCCAGCAGCCCTTGCTCCCCGACGAGCCCGGGGCGCCCCGCTCCCCTCTGCTCCGGCCCGCGGCCGCTCCCAGCCTGTGGCACAGGGCCCGCGTGTGAGCGTGTATTCCTCTGTGCGTGTGTTCTTGTGTGGGCGCGTGCGTGTTTCTTTCCTCTGTGTGTGTATGCGTGTGCTTGTGCGTGTGTGCTTTTGTGTGCCTGTGTATGCATGTGTATGCGTCTACTTGCGTGTGTCTGTGTGCGCCCTTGCGTGTGTGTGCCGGTGTGCTTGCGTGTGTGTGCTCATGTGTGGTTGTGGGTGTGCGCGTGCTTGTGTGTGCCTCTGTGTGTGTTCCTCTGTGTGTGCGCGTGAGCTTGTGTGTGCGCGCTTGGGAATGTGTGTGTGCCTGAGTGCGCGCCTGCTTGTGTGTACGTGGACGTGTGCATTGGTGCGTGTGTATGCGCGTGCTTGTGTGTGTGCGTGTGTGTGTATGTGTGCGTGCGTGCGGACCGGCCCCTCCTTTGTGTCCCTGTCCCGGGTGCCCCGGCGCTGCCCCCGCGTGTTGCCGGGTGCGGGCTGTCGCGCGGGGCCGGAGGACGCGCTGTGGGGGGGGGGAGGCGGCCGGGCGGGCCGGACGGGAGGGAGGGAGGGATGGCAGCCCCCCGGGGCGCCCCTGAAAGGCGGCCACGCTCACCAGCTGACAGCGCGTGCTCCGCTCCAGACACCGCGCGGCCGCCAGGCCCCGCTGCCAGCGCGGCCCGGCCCGGCCCGCCCCGCCCCGCCCCGCCCGCGCTAATTGCCAGCCTGCGGCCCGGCCCGGCCCTGGCCCCGGGCCCCCTCGGGCCGAAATGCAGCAGCCGCCCGGAGGGGCACAGCGGCAGGCACACAGCGGCAGGCAGATCTTAACGCCGGGCCGAAAGGCTCCCGAAAGTCCCCCCGAGGCTGCTCCGGGGTGGCGGGAGCCCGCCCAGAGCACGCCGTTGCCCAAAGCGATTGATCCATCTCCGCGACTTAAAGAAACGTGGCCTCTTTGTTTGTTTGGGAGATATTAAGCACGCTTAGCTTGCAACACATAGTTGATTCCTGCGCGAGTATCTTGGATACTTGGATCCGACTCTGGAAGGTAGAAGGGCTCCGGGCTCATAATGGAGAGAAAGGAAGCAGCCAGCATAGCGGGAGCGCTCTGGCATATGGGGAATGAGCAGCCTGAAATACTCAATATTCAAGTTTCCAAAATATTAATGAGATTATAGCAACCTGCAGCTATACGTTACAGCTTGTTAATGGCGTGTCAGAGTGGGGGCTGCCAAGCGTTTGTTATGCAAACCTTAACATGGAAATGGGACCGGGGCTCGCTTTCAAAGAAGTGTCTTAAAAAAAAAAAAAAAAAACAAGAGGAGGGGGAGGGAAGAGAGACGGGCTGCGAGAGCCAACTGTACCGTGCAGCGCGCTCATCTGTCGCTGCGCAGAGCAGGTCCGAGAAGCGTGGATGATTTTGTGTCTGTGCTTTTCAATCACTTCGCACTCATGGGGGGCGCACCCTCCTGGGTTCTGGGGTTTTCTCTTTTGGAGATCCAAACCACAGATTATTCTCAGTCCATCCCGCCCCCCGCCCGAAATGCAAATCGGTGATGCACAGCTCAAGCTTTCCATTTCCAATTAAAAAAAAAAACACACAACCAGCTATAAAACGTTAAACGGACATAAATTGGGCAGTCTTTCCTGCCCAGAGCAGGGGGACTGGATGAAGATGTCCCTTCCAGTCCTAAACTATGAATCTGTGACCCCGTTTTGCTTTGCTCTGCTCATGGAAATACCGCTAAACCCAGAGGTTGCATCATGGGAGAGGTGATATCTTTCATTAAACCAACTAGATGTTTGCAAAAAAAAATTTTAAAAAATCTTTATTTGCAAGCTTTGGGGCACAAGCACCTTTTTTGCAGGCATAGGAGAAAAGACTGTTAAAGTTCTAGGCAGAAATGAAAGTTCTTATTTCATGGGAGACTTGAAATCTCCTGTTTGGCACTTCATTGTATGCAGTTCAGACTTTAAAAAGTTGGAAGCGTCTCTTCTAATCTGTGAGTATATGATGCACCCAAGTCACAGGAGTTTCGCACAAACAAATGTCCGCAGATCTTCAGGCTCTGGGTTTTTTTTCTTTTTTCTTTTTTTTTAAGCCGTCTCTGACACTTTCCCGTACCAGACTAAAATTCAAGTTGCAGCAGGGGAAGTTTCAGGAGATGTTAGGAAAAACCTTTGTGGCTACGAGGGTGGTGAAGCACTGGAACAGGTCACCCGGAGAGGCTGAGGCAGCTCCACCCCTGGAGGTTTTGAAGACGGGGCTAGACAAAGCCTTGGCTGGGATGAGTTGGTTGGGGCTGGTGCTGCTGTGAGCAGGGCAAGGTTGGCAGGGATAAGCTACTTGGGGACGGTCCCGCTGTGAGCAGAGCTGCCCTCCCGACGTCCCTCCCAGCCCTCATTTTCTGTGCTTGTATGAAGCGGAGCAGAATAACCCGAAAGCAATTTTCGATGCTGGTGTGCACATACGTGCTGCCTGTCAGCCACGGGATAACCTTGATATTCCTAGACCCTACGAAAATATACCCAACTAGAAGCCCAGCTGCAGGGTTTGTTTGCTTTTTTTCCTTGTAAAAAAAAAAGTGAAAGGTCCTTGCTGCTGAACTTTTCACCCTGCGGAGTGGGTAAATACCCCTCACCCCCGGCAGTGCTGATGTGGAAGCGGTGGCTCCATTAGCTGGAGCAACCCGAAGATCCCCGATGCTTATCTGCGGCAGGGCAAGAGGTTATCGAGGGGGCAGGTGCATTGTTTCTCGACTGGAAAGTGACACTGGCACCTGCCTTACTTGCGGAGGCGGCCGACTCCAGGCGCACCTCCGAGCGGCTTTTAACTGATTGCCTCGTTCACCTGCCGGGAGCGGCGGGTTATGGAGCAGGGGCAGCGGGGCGGGAGAGCCCCCGCCACCTACTGCGGGCCAAGAGGCTTCCCCCACTGCCCGGGGTGCTCAGCCCTGACAGCGCGGGGCTGATCGCAGCCCCAGGCCAGGAGGTGTGTGTGTGGCAAGCGCGTCTCCCTGGCCCATTTGCCTCCGCCCAGGGCTGGCCCCGCTGGGAGGCTGTGCCCGCGGAGCTCCCTGCTCGCTGCCGCCGGCCTCCCCACGAGCCTGGGCCGCGTGGACCCGCCACGGGGGTGCAAGTGATGCCCAGGGGGGAGGGGGGAGTGCCGCCTCGCTGCCCTTCCTCGGGCACCGCGGGACAGGGCAGGGGCAGCTCCCGCCGGGCGCACGTGGCGCGGGGAGGGAACAATCGGCCCGGCTCCACGTGGCTCAGCTCACTTGGGTCCGGCGTGTGCTGGGGGCAGAGAAGGGGAGGCCGGGGCTGTGTTTCCGGCCCGATGCCGCGTGTCACCTGTCCCCTCTTGGGCTCCCCCCCTCCGGCGGGCCCCGGAGAAACGCACAGCCCAAGCGATCGTTCCCGCACATTTATTTGCTCCCCCCGGTTACACGGAACAATGGCAGCGGACGCAGCTAAAAGGGAAATCAGGGATACTCGGGGCAGAAACGGGTTTTGTCTTTGTTTTTTAAAGATCAAAGCAGGAAGAGTCTCAAACACTCCGTCATAAATAAAGGCCTAATTTCATCAAAGCATAACAACAACAACAACAACAACAATAATAATAATAATAATAATGAATGATAATAAAAAAGGACAGCCACGTTTGACACGACAACATGTTCGTGGGGGGTCGCAGAGGCCAGGGTCCTGCAGCCGCGGCTCCGCTCCCCTTGGCAGTGCGGTCGCTTTGCTCTCGGAGCCGCCGATAAAGTGCTTAGCGCCGGGTTTGCCAGCAGGCGCCCCCCGCGGGGTCCGTCCCGCCCAGGGCAGGGGCTACGCGCGGGCGAGCGGCCTCGGCGCTTCGGAAGACTCGTGTGTGCGGCGTGCGGCCCGCGGCCCCGGCGCGCAGGGCAAGGCAGGGCAGGGCTCTCCCCCGCGGCAGCCCCGCGCTGGCCCGGCCCCCTAGCTGGCCTCGTCCGAGTCACTGTAGTGGGAGCGGGGCGAGAACTCGCCGTCGCTGCGGTGCGAGCGGGGCGAGGTTTTGCCGCGCTCCGGCAGCAGCGGCGGCGGCGGCGGCGGCGGCGGCCCGGGCTGCGGCAGCAGGAGGGCGGGGGAAGGCGCCTTGCGGGCCAGCAAGGCGCCGTCGGGGAAGGCGGGGAAGTGCAGCGGGTCCAGCTGCACCGCGAAGCCGCCCGCGGCCGCCTGCGCGGGGAAGCGAGTCCGGCCGTGGCCCGGGGGCGAGGGTCTCTGTGGAGGCTGCGGCGCCGACGGCGTCTGCGCCTGGTGCTGGTGGGCGGCCGCCGCCGCCGGCCCGGGCCCCGGCGCCTCATAGGGCGGCGGCCGCGGCTCGGCTTTGCCCGGGGGCTCGGCGGCGGCGGCCGCGGGGCTGTGCAGCAGCTCGGCCAGCGCGCTGATGTAGATCTGAGCCATCTGCAGCGTCTCGTACTTGGACAGCTTCTTGTCGTTGTTGAAGGAGGGGATGACATTGCGCAGCTGGTCGAAGGCGTGGTTCAGCCCGTGCATCCGCCGCCGCTCGCGGGCGTTGGCCGCCAGCCGCCGCTGCTTCTGCACGCCGCTCACCGCCGCCCGCGCCCGCCCCGCCGCCGGCCCCGCCAGCTTCCCCGCCGGGCTGCTCCCGCCGTCCAGGGCCGGCTCGGCGACGCCCGCCTCTTCCTCGTCCTGCTCCCGCTCCCGCCGTGCCGCGGGCAGCAGGTAGCGCGGCGGCTCGGGGGCGCGGGCCGGGCAGCACACGCCCAGCCAGGCGGGGGGAAAGCTGCAGCCGGGCGGCTCCGGCCCCAGCCCCAGTGCGCCGGGCTCCAGCGGCAGCTCCAGGCCGCCTTCCGCCCACTCCGCAGCCCGCAGGTGGCTGCTCATCGCGGCCCCCCGGCCCGTCTAGTCCCGTCCCGTGCGTGCCGGGCAGCCCCCACGCACGCACACGCGTGCCACCGGGCTTCTCCGGTTGCGGCGGGCGCGGCGCCCCCTTTAAGAAGCGGCACGCGCCGGGGTCCCCGTCCCCTCCCTCGCGCCTTCGCCGCCCCACCCTCCGCCTCCCGCCCTCCGCGCGCCGGTCGCGTGGCGCCTCAGCCAATGGAGCGCGCGGGGCTGGCGCGTGCGGGGAGCCAATGGGCGGGAGGGGCTCGGCTCGCGCCGCTGTGGGCCAGGGAGGGCGGGGGGGAGCGAGGTGTTGCCGCTCGTGCGAGGCGCACGCGGGACCCGCCGCGCGCTGGTGCCCCGGGCGCGTGGGGCGGGGGGCGGGGTGGCGCCCAAGGATTGGCCCAGAGTGCCAGGGGCGGGACTCCGGAGGGGGGCGGCGCCCAGGGATTGGGTTGCGGCGGTGCTCGAGGGAGCGGGGAGGGCTGTTACACAAGAGGCGCGAGCGGGCCGGGCCCAGTGCCAGAGGCAGGCAGCGCGGGGAGGGGCCGCTCCTGACCTCCACGGACTCGCCTGGCGCCCGCCGGGGGGCAGAGCCGAACACTCCCCTCAGGCGCGGGCGGGCACCTGGCAGGGACGCTCGGCTCTTCTCCCCCAGCACCGCTAGGGTTTCCAGTCCATTCAGCCCCTGGGACGGTTTCCGTGGGAGCAGCCTAGGCTGTGGCTGCACTTGAGCCACCCGGCTAGAAAGCGCTCAGGTAGCCAGCAGAAAGTAGTGGAGAAGTTAGGAGAAGAAGAAAGCAAAGGGGAGGAAACCAGCACAGGCAGACCAGGTTTTTTAGGTAGACGCGATCTCTTTTATTAGACCAACTAAATCGCTAGGAAAATTGTTCTTTGCAAACTTTTGGGTGCAAGCTTTCAGGCATAGGGAGAAATCTCTCTGTGCCTGAAAAAGGGTGGCTGTGCCCCAAAGCTTGCAAAGAACAATGTATTTAGTTGTTCTGATAAAAGATATTGCATTTACTCAGAGAACCTGGTCTGCCTGTGTCCTTAGACCAACACAGCTACAGCCAACAACCCTCAGGAGAGACAAACACATTCAAAAGAGGGAGAGAGGGACCAGCTCAAGTCTCCAGTCAGTGGTGGCGGGGTGGGAAAAGGGAACAAACCTCTCCCTAGAGCCAGAGACTTGCTAACAAAATAGGTGTGCGCCCCGTGGTCTATTCTTGCATGTTTTCTTATCTGACAGCACTATCTGTGGGGAACTCATCTGCTGATCAGAGAGAGAGGGACCAAGAATATGAAAACTGGTGGAATTCTATTTTTTCTCCCTCTGCAAGTTAAACCAATGTGATGTTTACATTCTTTTGTTTTTTCCTTTTACAAAACTAAAAGACAGCTAAAATTACTTAGCTACCTAGATAATCAGTTTAGATGAATCCTATAGCAAACCACTTTCCACTCCTTTCTGCCCTTAGTGGGGAAGACAGGGACAGTTAAGCTGCCTGTAAAATTCTACCTTGGTGTTTTCCATGGATTTCACCCTAACGTGTGGAAAGATGGAAGTATAGTTGACATTGAGGCTTCACCCTTTAACGTTGTCCGAATGGGCAACATTAGCCTCTCACCTGGTTCCCATGTTTGCTTTGATCCTTTCCATGTAGTTGCTATAATATCATAATTTGGCCAAGCATGTATGTCCGAAAGTTGGCTTTGATTTAGTGAAACCATTATATCCCTCCTTAAGTGAGTAATTGCTTTCAGAGTATTGTTTGTATAATCAAATAATGCATAGGTTTCCAGGGAGGGCTGCATGGCACTAGAAGTATCTGGAAACTACTTTCTTTCCTGCTTTGATTTTCTGTGCCAAAAGACTAAACAATGACAAATCTCCAGAAAAGGCAATTTTACAAGAATCCAAAGCCTAATTCTTATATTGAAAGGAACAACAACGATGATGACAATGACAATGACAATAATAACAACAGCTATCCTTCTTTCCCACTACACAGGAGAAAAAAACCCACACCTCTCCAGAGTGCAAAGGAGCAAGATTCAAAGTAGCTTTCAGATCACATATGTATCTTTGAAAAATTGAAGGCTCAGCCCAGCAAAACCAGGGGAAAATAATGGCAGATACAGAAATATGGAGCATGAAAGTCATACACAATGAATACAAGAACCTGTAAAACTGTTTCCCAAGTTACAGGTCTATGAAGGGCTGCAGTCTAAGATTTTTCTGAAGGCAACAGATAAAATGAAGGATTTTAAATCGACTCTGACCTTAGCTGGCATAAGTTATTATTTTAAGCCTATTCCTGTTTCAGTAGGAAACTCCTTACATCCATGGGATTTTATATCTCTTTCAGCTAAGGACCCAATTCTGCTATTCTCACATGATTTCAGAACACACAGAAGCAGAACACCATGTAC
Organism: Crocodylus siamensis; assembly: GCF_052110815.1. Lineage (NCBI taxonomy): Eukaryota > Metazoa > Chordata > Crocodylia > Crocodylidae > Crocodylus > Crocodylus siamensis. The sequence goes on along the minus strand of NC_143396.1, from coordinate 150,657,932 downwards.
ACGATTCATTTGTACCAAAAATTCATGTAAGTCAGAGTGATGTTACGACAGAGATGATTTGGTTGACTTTGACTAGCTCTACTAAAGAATGTGGTTGTCACAAGGCTGAACACTCTGTTGTCTTTTTTTCTTTAAACAAAATAAAACAGCAACAAAAAATGCACCCACCTCCTTAGTAGAACCCACTGCCCTGAGGTGCTTATTCTCCTGTACAGTAGATGGGGAGCATTAGAACCAGAATCACATAATTGCTATACTTAGAATCATATCTACAGGAAGCTAACAGTAGCAGGAAATCGCTTCAGATAGACAAGAGGGATTTAGGTACCTCAGTCTCTCATGGGGATACATGGAGGTACCTACTTCTTTTTGTGACTAACAATGTTAATCCCTCTCCTTGAGTTAGATATCTATTTCCAACCTTCCAACCCCTTTCACAGGGGGGGAGGCAGAGAGAAAAAAAGAGGCAGAGAAAGAAGGGAAAAGTCAAAGAAAGTGGATGGACATTTTTTCCAGAATATCTGAAACACGAATAGGAACTGGAATGCAGGCAACTTGTCTCTCAGAGTTGAATGTCCAAAAGTTTAGGATGAAGATTCATGCCTGATTTCTTTTGCCCATGGAGTTTTGGCAACATCTTTCAGAAGTAGGCTCTTATAGTTTAAGGTGCCACCCTGCCCTGCCTTATGTTCAGTTTAGAACCTTCTTATTTGGGCAGGCTCTTAGTAGGCATGTTTAAGGTTTGGCCTGGAGTCCAGGGGATTGTCTTATCTGTTCTTACGACTTGTTTATATTGCAGGAAGCCCTGAGCCTTTTAAAAGGAGAGTGGCATAGAAATCAAATAAACAAATGTAATAGAAAAGAGAAAAGCAGTGTGTTTGAGGACCTACATTTTGCATTTTGGTGCCACGTCATTTAGTGGCCCCACCCTTTTTCTGTAGGTAATACATTTTCTCTATCTAATAAGCACACACACTTTTTCCCATTTCTCCTTCCTTGCACGTAAGGCTTTCCACTAACAAGATAATTTATTTTTCAAAAAACAGGCGTTTAATACCAAGAATGAAGTACTGAGAGATGCTGAGCGTCTGAAACTCTGTGTCTGCTATGCCAGTTTCAGCACCTGTTCAGCACTTTGGAACAAATATGCCATACATTTCCAGTTGCAGGAAAAGCCACCTGCCCTCTGGAGAAAAGTAAGCTTGGGATAAACTGCTGGTCTTCTGCAAAACTTCCTTTTTAAAAGTGTGTGTACATGTGTTTGAATATGTTCGTGTGTGTGTGGGGGGGGGAGGGGCTACAGGTCCCCTCTGTTAAGAAGAGTCACTCAGTATCTTTTTCCCACCTTGTGCTTCCAAGCTTCATGACATTAGGCTATTAGTGCTGGTCACATGTCCATGTCTCAGTTTCTTCTAAAGGAATGCACCCTCCCACCCTTGTGGACAGTCATACAATGGTATATAACTCCCTGGCTAAGCTGCAGTAAAAATTTGTAACCTTTTCAGTTTCACGAAAGCCGAACACGTCACAGTTCTTCACTTGACTGAGCAGTCTCATCAGACCCTTGTTGCTAAAGAGGAAAGTTTGTGCATTCCTGTACCTATTTTAATTAAACATCCTTCAAGATAGGGCTATATTCCCCCATGGTCTTTGTATGCAAAATCCCCTTGATAGCTCCATCTGAATTTGACCCTTCCTTTCTGGGCTGCCTTCTGCTTGAACTCCTAGCCTCCTGTCCCTGAAGTCTTTTCTGAGCTTAATTTCTAAGCTAACACTCCTATGAATTCCATGAACATCACTCCCACTGGAACTAGTCCTTCTTTAGCTTTTATTGGATCAAGGGGTGTGTCTACACATGCAATTAATGTGCCTGAATTTTCTCTGTAGAAAGTTCAAGCTCATTAAAGCACTCCTGGGCACATGTCTACACATGCACCTGCCCTGGGAGCAAATTGTTCCTACCAGAGCAGCCCAGCCCAGCCCAGGGCTACTCCTGCCCTGTTCTGCCCCCCTGCAGCAGCCAGGGGAAGCTCCAGGCTCCCCAGATGCCAGCTTCTAGCTGTCTCAGCTCTGGGGGGAAGCCCCAATCTGTGTGGTGGTGGAGAGGGGGTGGGGAGATGTCCTTGTTCTGTGGGCAGCTCCTTACCAGCTATGGGGAGATCAGGGCTGGCCCCAAGCCCAAGGAGACAGAAGCAGCTGTCATAGTCTAAGGCACAGTAAAGCATCTCCTGTAGAGGCATCCAAGTTGTTCAAGAAGAGAAACTCGTTAAAGACCAGATCTGATAAAATTCTGATGACAGCATTTGTTAAGTACTGCAATCCCTAACTTTAAGGTACCTGGCCAAGAGTAGTACCCAGAAGTTCATGTTAGCTATCCAGGTGCTCTATAAAATGCACAAAAGACGCACCTCAGAATTGGACCCACAATAGCCACCCCTCTGAGTCAGAAGCTGCTTGTGGGTAGTCAAGATAATGTGATAAGCACAGGTACTCCTCTGAAACCCTGCCTTTATGTGCCTTCATCCCCCAGAGATTCACAACCGGCAATCTTCTCCTAAAGGTAAGCACATTAGCTAAGCAGGGGACACTTCTTTTATGATCTGGTCCCCTTCATCATAGCCTCATGGTTCCTTCATGCAGGAATTGAAAAAGATTCAATCTCCTCCTCTGCCCAAACACATTCAACCTCACAACTCTCAGGAGAATGCCAGATTCATCAATCTATAGGACCTGCTATCTTTTCTTCTTCCAATGAATGTGTTCTAAAATGGCAGATTGGAAGGAGCCCAGTCCCATCTATGTATCTACTAGGCTTGTCCAGCAGAGTCCCTCAAGGACTGTAGATGGAGAATGCCTTGTTTCTGAACCCTGGTTAGATTTAGGCATGTGATGGGCCCTGTTAACGCCTAGACATGCACAAAAATGTAAATCTTGGTGCCTGGGTAACCTTGAAGTTAGAGTGAATCATCTATGGAGTTTTGCCACCAGTGGTGGGGGGTTTTGGAAGGCAGTTTTGGACTTATGCAGAATTCAGGTGTCCAAATCCTTTATTGGGAGACTCCTTATAAAGTGTCACATGACTTCAAAACTAGCCTGGCCTACTTTTAAAACAACAAGTAAAACTCACAAGTATTTTCTCAGGATTGCTTAAAAGAAAAAGGAAATGATTAGTTTGGACTCAAGATGATGTACAAAAGTTGGTGTGACAGCTGTCTCCCTGTCACACTGAAATCTTTTATAGGGTTCAAGTCAGAACAGCTCCCAAAGTGACTTCTAAGAAAAAAAATTAAACTTGGCATATTTACATTGGCACTTTTAATTTAAAAACCCAACACAGTGTCATTAACCACGAGATTATCCACACTCTACAAATACTTTACTCAAGTGAACAGTATGATTTAGCATAAAACTAGGGGCATAGTATGACCCCCAAGACAAACATGTTTTTTGGAACAGGCAAAGAATTTTCAAGCTAAGAAGGGAAGGAGAAAGCATAATACGGGCACATCTACACAAGATACTTTACTGCGTAGCAGACTATTTTGCTGTCCAGTAAAGTATCAAGTCTGCATGTGTGCAGAAATTACAGTGCAGTAGATTAATTTACTGTGCTGCTGGATAGTCCCATCATATACAAGTGATATCTGTCAGCACAGTAAATTACTGAGCTTAAATGCACGTGTAGATGGTGACATCAGGATTAGTTTACTCTAGCTGATATTGAGTTGGAGTATATTCAGCCACTTTAATTAAACATGTACATGTGCCCACAGATACCCCAAACTGCAGCATGGGCTAAAAGTAATGAATAATATCACAGTAAAGTAATGAAATGGAGAAGGCTTATTAATGTGTTTGAACTTTACTACCTTTCGAGGCACTGGTTTTGCCTGTCTTGCACAATAAACTGTTTGCACAGCATGAGGGCATGGAAAGTTACCATTTATTGCAGTTTTAGATTCTAAAATTTATTGAAAAATCTATGATGGTATTCAATTCTTGTTTTTAATACAGGCATTTACTTTCTTGCTCACTGAGCTTTCCTGCATTTGTATACATGAATTTTCTAACAGGGATGGGATAAAAAACTAATGACAAAGTCAACAGCTATGTTATAACTGAGGTCAAAGATTTATTTGCATATATATCTACAAACAAGACTTCTCTCTGCCATGCTGTACAATAGCTTTTATTAACCAATTATAGTCTTATTGATGTCATTGTGTTCCTCCTGATCATTTTTGTGTCCCCTGAGTCACAACTTAAAACTTAAATACAGGGTTATTTTGTAAAAGTAATCCCTTAGAAATCAACAAGATTAATTTCAGAGACTCAAGTAATTATGTGCACAAATGTTTGCAGAATTGAGGGTATTGGGACTGAAAGTGATTTGATACATAGATGCTGGGTCAGATCCTTAAAGGAAATGGGAGCTTTGCCAGGTCTTGTGTATATTGCAAAATACGTGTGATACTTCTGATTGCTAGGGACACAGGTAGTGTTGTTAATAAAATCCCTAGCCTCAGGGCCTTAGAGACAAAGGATATGTTATTTCTCCTAACATATATAGCTGTAGAACTAGTGGCAGATCGGGCCTCTGTTGAACATTTAGTTACATGAAACTCCTACTGCAGTTTGGAAAAAGTGTTAAAACAGTAATACATTATTTTAAAGTTAAGTTATACACTTGGATTCAGTTTTAGAACCTACATATTAATTCAGGACCTGATCCTGGAAAATTCTGAGAACCTTCAGTTTCCAGTAAAGACAGTGTTATTGTGCATGATATTGGATCACATCTCAATTGGTGACACAGCAGATCCAGCTCTGATATTAGCAAACATAGAAGTCAGCTTCAGTGGGAGCTGACTGTTCTCTATCTCTATCCCTAGATACATGCTTTTACATATCTCTCCTTACCCAGCTTACAAAGGACCTATTCTCCATTCTTTGAGTACGTAAAACTCCTACTAAAGTGAATGGATGTATTCTTTGATTTGCTTGATATTTAAAGCTATTGCAATTACCTAAACAAATATTTTACACAAGGGAGGACAGAGTAAGAAGTTGTCAGACTCATCTCAGACAAGCCAGCATGTTGGTATTGCCTCCAGCTAAAAACACTCATGAAAAATACAGACAATTAAACATGCTCATTTTTGCAACTAGAATGCTTTACAGTGTTCTTTGAAATTAAAAGTAGCTATCTTTAAATTCACTTGTGGCTTCTCTTTTAAAAACTGTTTTGCCACCACTCAAAGGGAAAATATAATACTTCATTGAAACCCATTACTCTATATGTGTATATATCCGCTATGCACGCACATGCATGCAGAGTCAAAGTCAAAGGCAGTGGGTGGTTTGTGTCAGGGTTGGGTTTAGCTCTACTCTCCCAGAATAAGATAAATGTAAGTGATGAAGGACTCCTGGGGTTGGCTAACTCATTTTGTATTCAACACTGCCTAGCCCTTTTCTCTTCTCTTTCTCTCTCTCTTTGTATGTTCAAGCCTACTTGAGTTTCTTTTTTTCTTTTGTAGAACTTGGTTCTTTTGATGTGATTCAAGGCACGCCCTGTTGCAAAGAGAACTTCACAGGAATCGGAAACATAAGCACACCGGTCTGAAACATTACTGTACAATAGCAAGAATGTATCAAGCCTTGAAGATGAACCTTCTTTTTCCAGGAAAGTATCAAAGCTTTCAAAGGGGGAAAAAAAATAAAACAAAAAAATATTGAAACACATTTTGGGTGCATTCCTCATGCACTTTAATAGAATTTCCATTTACTTCTACAAGTCATTTGCCCAATTAAGTAGCAAGTTAGAAACATAGATCTGGAACAATATCAGTCTGTGTGCATAAAAACTAAGTTATTTAAAAATAGACGACTATAATTTGGATAAAGAAACTTGTCACATTTTCTAAAAGTATACAAAAGAACATGGATCTGAGATAAATTTGATGATAATTATTAGTGTAACCCCACCTTTGTAGTTTAATTGCACATTAAAAAATCAATATTTAAAATCAGCATGTCCCACACTGCTCTGTGGTATTGCCACAGATTAAAAACTTGTTTGACTTTTTTCCCCTCCCTAGAGGGAAGACAGACAATAAAGCAGCATCCCAGAGCCTTACACAAATCCCTAGATTATTTCCTTTATCTAACCATCAAGTTCTCAATATAGTTAAATATGGGACAGAATTTTCATAATAGACCAGCATGGGATTAGAAAAGGCAACTGTGACTTTGATCAGCATGGGATTTGCAAAGGCAACTTTGACATTGACTCTGCATGCGTGTGTGCGCCTAGCAGACATATACATATACAGAGCAAGGAGTTTCTGAAGTATCATACTATCCTTCTGAGTAGTGGCAAAAGTATTTTGTTTTGTTTTTAAAGCCACAAGTGATTCAGGTTTCCAATTCTCACTGAATTGCAACACTAACTCATATAGATATATTTGAAAAAATTTACAGTAATGTACATACATCCAGAGAATTCTAAATACAGATTTACCCTATACATTTCCATCAGCTGTTCATATACACAATTCCAAGGCTACAGTTTTATAGAGAAGCACAACTGCTTTGTATGTACTCTGTATGTAAGTGTAATTCTTAACTTCATCTACAGTATGAATAAAGATCAGTTAAAAACACATCATTTGTTCAGAATAATGTAAGATTAAAGTTTTCAAATTAATAGAGGTCACTGTAAATTTGGTTCATGTTCATGTTTGTGTGCACACACACGAAACATAACTGCTGAATCAAAATTTGTTCATTTATAACCCATTTTCCATTTTTAATTGTACCTAAATTAAGGCCAGATTTTTCAAACCGTTTCTCCCATATGTAGCATTTACTTATGCGAGTAGTCCCAGTAAAATCAGCATGACCCCAACAATGCAAAGCCATCTGCATGCGTGAGCCATTTGACCCAGATTTGCAGGTTGGGGGGCTGTAAGTGTATTTACTATTTGTTCACACTTATTGCCTGAAAACAGCTAAGAGAAGGCCCCTGCTCTTGGCCAGATCCCACAGTTTACTTTCTACTACACAGGTTGCTTACTTTAAAGATAAAGGAGGACTGCATATAAGTGAACATCCTTATTAATTCATTAGTACTTTGAGTGTGTATTAGGCTAGATTTAAAGATTTCCACAGCCTCCATTTTAAAACATTTTTCCTTCACAGAATTCAGTTAGAATTCAATTCTAATTCAGCACTTTACTCTCCCAGTCCTAGGAGTCTCCTGCAGATTGCCCAACATATACAGCCCTACTGAAGTTAGTGAGAGTTGGAGCACTTATCATCACCATGACTCACTCAGCATCTTGCAAGATCAGGCTTTCAGCAGTGATATTGAAATGGTTAAATTTAACACCATACCATGAGTACCACAGCAGTTGTATTGAGTTATCAAATGATGCTGCAGACCTTAAGTTGAAGAGATGGTACAGGACAGAATAGGGGACAAACCAAACAAAACAAAGAAACAGTTCTTCAAATGAAAGAAAGAAGGAAATTAAAATGTTTTATGGTTCTGAAACATTAATATACATGACTAGAATCAGAAGCAGAAATGAAAAAAGACACTGCTAAGGTTCACTGGGCACATCTACATGTGAAATTAATGCAAACGAAAAAACTCCTGCGCATATCATGCGGGACTTTATTGCTCCTGGGTGTCGTGTCTCCAAATGTGCCTGAGATGGCAGCATGTTGAACCAGGTCTCAATAACCCCAGCTGGCAGAGGGCCCAAGGGGTCAATCTGCTAGCCCAGGGCTGCTTCAACCTGGCTCAACATGCTGCGGAGGGGCTGGCTGGGGCACAAGGGTGCTCCAGTGCAGGGCTAGGTGGCAGGCAGCTCCGCACTAAAGCACCCTTGTGCCCCAGCCAGCCCTGTCAGTGTCTACATGTGCCTTGCTGTGCATTAAAAATGCTGCCATGGTATATAGTACTTAGATTTACAAGTACTAATCTGCAACAGAGTAAATTAGTTTCTTGCAGCCTAATAGGGCAGCATGTATAGATACTGAAACTTTCCTGTGGAGCTAATTAGACAGTTCCACAGTAAATGTCTTGTGCAGATGTGACCACTGAGATCTGGATTGTGACCTAAAGACTATTCAGGTAGTACTTCAGACCAAAGGCTCTGTCAACCTCAGGAAAAAGACTATTTGTGTGTGGAGGGGAACAGAGTGGGAAAATAGAGGGGAAAGGAAGCAAGGATGGGTATTCCAGAGAGGCCCAAATAAATTTGGACAAGATTTTAGGTTAGACTCTATACTGCTGGGGGGCATATCCAATCTCACCCCACAATTGGGCTCTTAGATGACAACTAATGGAGAACACAAGAATAGAAAGTAGGGTTAAATCTGGAGATTTTCCTTTGAGAAGGAGGGTTGCTTTGAGCCCTGGACTTGGACTCAAGAGATCTGTAGATCAGTTTATGGCCATGCAAAAGACTATTTTTCTTTTATGCTTCAGTTTCTCTTCTGGGAAAATGACAATAATAGTATTTCTCCCACTTTAGCTTTCTGTTTCTATTGTAAGCTTTTTTGGGCAGAGACTTTCTATTATGTGTGTGTGTTTTGTACCAAGAGGCCTCAGTCTAGTAGGTACGACTGTAATAAAATACTTTGTAAGCACTTCCTATTATATTTGTTTTGTCAAACATTTTAATGAAGAAAATTATAATGTGTTTTCAGTATGCTAGTAATAAATATATTTTAAGTAATTAAACTGCTACTTGTGATATGGTAGTCAATTTACAGTGTATACATAAATAAACAGATGTAGCTTTTGAGTGTATAAATAAAGGTTTATATACAAGTTTTAGAAAGGAGTTTTTCTTTCAACTATTCTGTTTTTAAATGTAATTTATTTTTTTCAAAACTATAATTTCTGCCATCCAGCCCATTGGAGTATAATGTAATTGGGTGCCATCAGCACTCCCCTGCCACTAATTTGCTACACATTGCATAGGTCTAAGTAGAAATGAAATATGGAAAATTTTCCTCATTCTTTTTATTCATGGGGAAAAATAATGATTTATCCAAACTAGAACTTTCCAGAAGTGTACTAATTTTAATGAAACTTTTGTTGGAAATGTTTTAGGTCCAGGATATAACTTACCATCTAACCTGGGGGTTTGGGCAGGGGGAGAAAGGGCAAGAATATGACCTTACATTGGTCCCTAGTTCGGAACAATCACCTGGGATACAGGAGATTTGGGTTCAAACCCTTGCTCAAATTCAAATGACACACTTAAATTTGAATCTCCCATATTCCTGGCAAGTGCCTGCATCACCAGGCTATTGGGTTTTCTTTCACAATCACCTTTTTGCTAACACAACATTTTGAAAATTCTCAGGTTCATTTGAGAGAAGAGGAACCATATCTACAGCCAAGCAGGAAGAAAACTAGGTGGTGTTTTCAAAGGAAAAAACGTTAATTGAGTAACTGCAACCTGCCCTAGGGACAAGTGGCCCAGTTCAGTCCACCGGCTAACAAAACCTGAACCTGACTCCTTGCCTAGATCACAACTTTGTTTGAAATTTGTTTTGCTTGCCCAAATATTAATTTTTCTCCAAGCAGGCATACTTTGTTCCCCCACCTCTTACTCACTGACAGACGGACCCCAGGCATTTTTCTATCTGGAAGAAAATTCTATTGCACCAGCACCCAGACAAGCTTCCAGGAACTCAGATTAGTTTACAGACAGGCAAATGATAGAGAAAGTCAATGACACGGCATCAATCCATCCTAGATTACCAACTGAACAATTCTTTGCTGAGGTGGCTTTGATTTTGACGTATCCCTCCCTCTGTTTTTCCAGAAGATTATTTTTAGAAATTATTGTTGGATGCTTGTTTCCTTTCTACTCTCTCCGTTTGCTTGCTGCCTTCATGAATAAAAAAAAAAAGAATCCCATTACTGGTTGCAGTGGGTTCTCAAAGTAGTATGTGGCCTTCAAATAAAAAAAGATAGAAGTGTTGTATGCAAAAGAGATTGCAATAGTCTTTCTTGTCCCACTGAAGAGTATCAAACCACATTTGAAAAGGATAGCTGCAATAAATAATTGTGGGCGGCTCCCCACATGCAAGGGCATAATGCTTGTGGAGCCACAAACCATTTTGTGGCACCACAAACCACAGGTGGGGAATGTGAAAATAAGCACTGTGCTGCATATTTGCAATGGGTGGCAAAATTTGTACTGGGAAATCCCAGTATCAAAAAAACCCAAAACCTCCAGGGAAAAAAACAGCACAAAGCATTAGTCAGTAGTGTGCACCAGAACAAACAGTGGGCTAGCCATCCAGAGCAACACTGCCTGTTGGCCAGGCTCTGTGCTACTGGATCCGTGCCCCTGTTGCACCAAGACACCAGGTAATCCTGATGGGGCCAGCACAGGTGCAGGTGCCAGCCTCCCCTACCCAGGACAATTTACTGCACACTGACACTCACATGCAGAGCGTGTGATGGGGCACAAAGCAGCTGCACAAATTCCATGTAGGGACCAGCCCTGTGAGTCACTACAATCACAAATACCATTTGAATTAGAATATTGGTGATTATGACCTAAATTCTATTTCTTGGTCCCTGCAGTGGCTTGTAGGAGCAAGGGGACTGGTGTAAATCCACCTGAAATGGATTTGTGAGAACCTGTCTGCCAGGAGATCTGTACTCTGCATGTGTCCTGGAGCTGTGGCCTCTGGGCACTCTGTTTACATGAGGAGGGAGGTAGGAAGGACCTGTACTGTATGCAGGGTTCAAATTATGGGGGAGCTCAGGGGAGGCGGGATAAGCTCTCCCATAAGAGACAAGAGCCCCCCTGTAAGATTTGAAAATCATAACCAGGGCGGGGGTGTCTGATTTTTTAGGGCATCATGATGGGTAGCCTGTTTTTTTTTGGTTTTTTTTTTGCAGACCCCCCCCGCCCCCCAAGAGTCGAAGTGAAATTCAAACCCTGACTATATTCCTGGAAAATAAACATGTTAAAACTCTGGTTTCAATGTAAGGGAATTCCTAGGGACCCATCCTGGGCTTCCACTAACCACATTTAAAGCACTCGGGGCAGGCGCAATAGTACATGGGGGCAACAGAAAGGACATTCTTTTAGAAGAGCCAATCTAGGGCTGATGTATGGGTGACACGAAGAAGCAACCTCAATCTCACATTTACATGTCATTCCCCTCTTCTTGAGAGTACTCCTCAAAGAGGTCTCCCTAAACTAGGAGCCTGCTTCCTGATACAAGAGGTACAGTTATTTTGAAAGGGCTTTACCCTGCTGGGGAAAAGGTAGGAGAAAAAGGGAATCCTGCCTTGTTCATGTGGAGGAGAAGCCGTCCCTTCCGCAAACATGGACCTTGTCTCCCAGGGCCGTGATGTAGATCCATGCAGTCCCCTTGCTGGGGATTGCCACATGTGCGTGAAGAGCAGTGCCCCAGCACGCCAGGGAGTGGGTTCGTTGCATAAGAAGCAGTGTCAAGCCCCTGCCCCGGGCAGCCTGATGCTGCCACCGGGCCGCTGTGCTCTCAGCGCTTCCCCCGCCCGCAGCCTGGGGCCCCGGGGAGCTTCCCCGAGGGCTTTGAAACGTGATCGGCCAATTAGCTGCATAACCCGGTCCCTCGTCGCTGCGCCGGGGCAGAGAGCAGCGGCTTGGCCGCCGCGGGAGCCGGCGCCCCGCTCCGCCTAGCTCCTCCAGGGCAGGCGCGGCGGGAACGACTCCAGGGCGGTTTTCCTCAGTGGGCGCGGGAGGGCAGGGCACTCGCGTTGAGGCGGGCAGAGGCCGGGGCGGTGAGCCCCGGGCCGGAGGGGAGCCGAGCTAGGCGCCGCCAGCCCCTCCGCTAGCGCTGCAGGGGAGCCCTCGTGTGTGTGCACGGGGGTGTCTGTGTGTGTACGGGTATGTGCGTGTGCGCACGTGTGTATGGGTCTGTGTGTATGCATGTGTACGCGCGCCTGTGGGACTTCAAGCCCCCCCCCACCAGACACACGCAGCGATTCAGCAGCCCGGCGCGGGTGCCATGTGCTGTGAGAGGGGCGAAGAGCGGGTCTGTGGCGCCTGGGGCCGGGTCTCCCCACGGCTGCCTTCCCTGCAGCCCCTCTGGTGGGTTTTGTGTCCCAGGGTTGTCCCTATGCAAACAACAGGTTGGATATTGTAGGTGTGGGTTATTAAAGTGTCCCCGGGACAATAGCAGTCTGTGTCCCATTCGCAACGCTCGGATGGCTCTTTGCAGAGCGCACACAAAATGTGACACGATGTTGGCTTCCAACATTATTCAGTCTGCATAGCAGCAAACCCAGGCCTGTCTCCCTGGAAATCCAGCCCTACCATCCCGAGCCCCGCGTGCTCGTGCGAGGCCGGGCCCGGGCACCCCGGCACACACCCGCCCGGCGGTGACCCTCGCCGGGGCTCGAAAGAAAGCGCTTCGAGGGGGCGTCTGCGCCGCCTTGTCCCCCACGGCTTCCCCCGGGCCGCCCCCACGAGCCCTTTTCTGGTTCTCTCCTCCTGCTGAAGGCGGCGGGGAGTCGGGCCCGGCAGAGCCCCGCGGCTGCCACTTGCAGCCGCCGCAGGGGGCTGCCCGAGCCCGCGAGACCCCCGCGCAGGGCAGCCGCATCCGTGCACAAAGGCTCGGGCGGGGTCGCGCGCGTGGGTGTCAGGGTTGTCCCTGCATAGACCCCATCCCTTGCTCCGAGGGGACAGCCGGGGCTCGCGCTCTCTTCCCAGGACACGAATGAATGGCCTCCCCTGAGGGAGCGCGGAGAGGAGTCCCCCAGCACAGCTGCACTGATCTGTCAGCCTGCGCTGTAATCGCCGCATCTTTCTACCCTGCCCGCTTGGAAGCAAATCTTCCGAGCCAGGGGAAGAGTTAAAGCCGGGACATGGTTTCCTGCCACGCTCCTGAGAGAAGCTGGTGCTTCTGCAGGGTTGTGTCACTCAAGCGGCGCCCCGGGAGCCCGCCCGCGCGCTCCGCCGAGGTGCCCGTGGACACAGGCGGGCTGCCCGCCTCAGTGATACCACAGCGCCACCAGCTGGGCCACGGGGGCTCAGGCACGAGCAGCGGCCGGGCATTGCACACAAGCCTGCCCTAGCTACCGAAGGGCAAACGACGTTTATTTTCTACCTTTGGGGACTTTTTACCATCTTTAACTTTCCCTGAGCCCGAGGAAAGGCATGTGTGTCCAAAAGCTTGCAGAAAAATATTTTCTACTTGGTCTAATAAAGGGTATAATCTCTGAACCAAGACTTCTAGAGTTTTGCATTTCTAGTTACCAAAGGGCACTTGAGCAAGACACCAAAGCCAAGGTGCTAGCGTAACAATGTCAGCCTTCCAGCTGGCTAATAAAGAAAGGAAAGAGAAACCTCGGTGCCATGCCATCTTAGCATCAGGCCTGCCGCCTTGGCACAGCCCACAACACGCGTCTATCTCCTGCATGGCAAGGGGTGGGCAAGAGGAAACAATAGGTAAAATGAAGCCACTCCGTGTGAAGCAGCCAGTCAGCTAGACAGATCCAAACAACCAAAACATGAGTCAAACAGTGATTCAAAAGGAAAAGCTGTCCCAAGAGAGGGGGTGGCGGTGGAAGAAATAATCCGAAAGTGAGATGAGGCAAAGGCAGTTTTAAAGCATTCCTTCGACAATTGAGGACTCGGAGAGGTTAAACACCATTCTGACACCCTGATTCAGCAGTCCATTCTCAGTTTAGCAACTGATCTAAATCCATGTTTAATTTCACCTATTTCACAAAATCAGACTGAGGCCCATAATATCCATAGGGAATCGAGTTAAGCACATATTCAAAGCAGCCATTGTCAGAACACAGTCACATTGCTCTTACTCATCCTAGCTTATCTGCGAAAACGATGTTATCAGCACATTTAAAAGAGAGAGAGAGCTCTCCAAGGAGAATAATTAAAACACTAAGAAGATTTTTTAAAAGAATAATAGGATGACAGGCTCCTACCGACCACCAGATATTACAGTTACCATGTAATGGAAAAGTTTAAAAAAATGTATTATTAGAAACATAAAATTTAATCTCATGTATTAATGGAGAAAACACTTGAAGCAGAATGAGCACATAATTAGTATTGTTTCAACTGTGTAAATTCCAGTATTTTGCTCAATATCTTAATTGTCTGATGTCAGGTTCTCAGTTTTGTTCCTAGGAAGTAATTAAAAGTAGTAATTCAATTAATTCAAGCCACTAACAAAAATAGACAGCTACAAGTCATACAATAAAGAAATTCCATTCTCATCATTAAAACCTGGTATTTTAAAGGTATTTAAGACACCTGTGCTTAGAGATAACCAAACATCATTTGAAAGTTTCTCTATTTTGTACTTCTAGTTGAAAGAATGACTATATAAAACAGTACCTTCTCAGGCAGTTCCAGGAGTATCTTCAGCCTTTGTGCTCCATTAGAAGTCAAATCAGTGTTTTGTTACTTTTTTCAGAAAAAGATCCCACACCATCCTTTTCGTGGATCACTGTTTCTTAGATTCCAATTAGACAGCTAATCTGTTTCACCTGTGTAAACCTACTGCAGGCACTCAAGGAGGCACAGAAGTGTCAGTAAAGACATGAGTTGTAAAATGATTATGCTCAACAGGTGACATATGTGAGAAGGAAAAAGCTCAGTTTCAGTTGCAGAGTCCAAGCTACAAATTGTAGGGATGGCAGCTAATACAAAACTTGTAAAATGTAGCTTATCAGTGATACCACTGGAACAGTGATGGAAGGTGGGGCAGGATAGCACCTACTTCATCAGATGCTATCAGATATAAGGTGTCAACTATGGAAGTTTATGCCTTTCTGTGCCACCCTGCCTAACCTACTTTTAGACTTCAGACTAACATGATTAACTACTTTTCTCAACCCAAGCATGTCACTTTTACATAGGTACTTCTTAGAACAGAACTCCACTTTGGAGAAGTTCTAGTTCTTATTGTCCTCCGTGGCTAAGGCAGGTTCTGGTACTAGTGTACTTCTGCTAAATGAGGAGAAGGTTCCGTCCAAAGGGAAATTATACAGAATGCACATATACCACACGGCTAAATACGCAGTCAAAAAGCCCAAGGCTGAATCGGTTCAGTCTTTGCAGGTTAGTCTAAACTAAAAAGATTAAATTGAGAAACAAATGGATATACCTTCACTTTTGATTCAGAAAATCCAGCTACGTGCCTGCAGTGGCCCAGGCCAGAAGCCAGGGGGTACTAGAGCTGTCTGGCATAGCTAGCATGGGCTCTGTGTTTGCTTCCTCTTTCTGCTGCCCCCAAGGTCTCTGGGATTTGCAGTCCAGAATCACAGAAGTAGAACTCTGCAGGGTTACTCATGACTACTTCTTCCTGCTTCCAGGTGCCTCTGGGATTTGTAGTCTGCATTAATAGCTAACAGTAACTTCTAGTAAGTTTAAAAGGGCAGGGCAGGGCAGCTCTGTACTCAGGGGAAGTGGGATTTAGCTAGGGGAAGTTGGTTTAACCCTCATCCCTAGCCCCAGACCTCAGCTGGGGTTTATTTGGGGACAGTCCCTGCCTCCCCCCCCCAACTCACCCCTTCTCTGCTGGAGCAGACAGCCCAGCCCAGGGCTAGAAAGCATGCTGGGGGACTCTGATGTAACTTGAATCAGGAAGCAGTCTGGGACAGAAGTTTTATAAACTGGTTTCACCCAAATCAGTTAAGTCTGATACTACATTCAACCTGGTTTATCTTAAACCAGTTTCAGCCATTTTGAAACTGGTTTATGTGCATTAAACTTCTGTTCTATTACAGGTTTAAAACAGTTTCTGATGACTTAAACCTATTTATGTATAACTTCTGTCCCTAACCTACATGGTGTGAAGCCCACTGTGTGGGACATGGACAAACTAAGGTCTTTCCCACTGTAGGCATCCTTTTTTGTTTAGCTTCAGGGAGTGTATGAAGGGCCTACACAGGCTACTTTGACCCCTTGGCTTTAGACACTTCCTCAATGGATATATGTGTGTGTGTATGTGTATGTGTGTGCATTTATATATTTACATATGCGTTTACTGCATGGATGTTCCCAGTCGTATAATTGGAGCTGGTCAAATAACCCAAGGGCCTGTCTGAACTCTGAATGGGATCTGGCTTGAGTTGGTTAGTATCATTCTTGCTTTCCTCAGGTTTTTCAGCAGGGACAAACTTTCAAAGAGTTGAGGTTTTTATTGATTAAGCAAGTGGGTTATGAACAAAAATATTGGTGCATAAGTAAGAATGCTCTCTGTATGATATTTTGGTATTTTTTAAAGTTTCAATTTTCTCAAAGGCACACCATAGCATAAAATAATGTATCTTACATAATCAATAACAAAGCTAATTATTTAGAGGCTGAAAAGTTTGGCATCTACTGACAAATACATTGGAAGGAATCAGGTTCATTTTCCAAATGACTCAGAAATATCACCGGCTTAATTTATCAGCTAGTTTACTCACACCATACCACATTTTACTTCATGTAAATACATATGTTTTTAATAAGCTTTCAGGTATAAGAATCTGTACTGGTATCTACTTCCTGTATTAACATTTGAAATAAAAGTCCCCTATCTCCCAAATCAGAAGTGACTATGTATAGTTAGTTGTCCTGTGGAGTCTTTCTCCCCCTCCCCGAGCCACCACTTTTGTTATTCCAACATGTAAAGCACCACTCTTTTATCACTGTGGCTCCCCACTGCTCTTTTTCAACAGGCTATGCCCTTTACTGGTGTGCAGACAGTAACATACAGGCCTTGTGAAAGGTAGTCATAGCAGCGCACAGAAGAACCAGTGTCACACTGTGTAGCTTACCTGCCCTGGAAAAGTCCTGCACATACAGATGACTTAAGATGATATATACTCTAGAGCAATGTGTGTTCCTTTGCAGGGATGAGGTAAATATATTCACTACCTGGGGCTCTGTTGTTCTTAAACACATCACAGTGCTTTGAGTGAGGTTTATTTTGCTTTGCTCACATTGCCTGTATGGAGGTATTCAAAGTTATACAAACTGCTTAGGAAATGCAGTGTGTTGTTTGATTCAAGAAACAAAGCGTTTCATCATTTGTAAAGCCACAATTTTGCAGAGAGATAAAAATTATCCAAGCAACAGCAGAAATTATTCCATAAGGCTTCTAAAAATACAATGGAGACACTTTTCTCTAAACACTGTTTTGTAAATCAACACACTTCACTTGACTATACAACATAAAATGCTTGTTTTACGTTGGCTGTCATCCAGTAATGGTCATTCCTTAAAGAATACATTGCACATTAGGAATATAATTTAGTTATTTGTTTTGTTCTTTGTTACATGTTTCTTTTATCTCATTTCCCCATGTGTAAGCAAAATAATTAGTAACAACAGAGGTCAAAAGTGATTATTCTTGCCATGGGCTATAGTGAATATCCATATAAACAAAACTGAACAAGACCTCCCCACTGTGTATGTTTGAAGAAGCATGTCCATGGACAGTGGGGGAGGAATACAATTTATTAGCAATGTTGGAGTGCTTTAAGGCTGGTACAGTGATTCTCAACCTCTTTTGCCAGTGTGACTCTTACTTGTCCATCCTCTTTGGATATACCATCCTTGTGAGTGAAATATAATGCAAACCAATTTAAGGATTTTTTGTTTTCAGATTGATGCGGTGCCTCTTCATCCTCAGCAAATCCGTACTGTTTACCAAAGTCATAATATGCTTCCATCCAAGTTGATTTCAGTTACTTCCCCTTTTCTTTTCTCCCAGGCTGCACTAGGTACCTGGCTGGAAAGGGAACCAGCTTGTGGAAGGTGCTCCCATGGGTTCAGGTATGGTCAGTGCATTGCCTGTCTTGTTCCCAATGCAAGCTCCCTACAGCCAGACAAGGAAACAGGCAACATAATAGTCAGAAATGTTCCTTCACCTTTTCCCCCCTTGTTTCACCTGGTCTTCTTTCTCATGAAGCAGCAAGTGGAAGGAGAGTCTTATGGTTAAAGTATAGGTATCAGATCCAAGAAACTTGGGTTCAATTCCTTTTTCTGTCTAAAGAAAAAAGGGAAAAACCCTAATCCCTATGGGTGCATCTGTCTACATGAGATGCTTTACTGTACAGCAGACTCATTTGCTGCACAGTAAAGCATCACTATCTACACATGTGTGACAATTAGGGTGCAGTAGACTAATTTATTGCACTGCTGGATAGTCCTGTCAGATATAAGTGGTATCTGGCAGCACAGTAAATTACTGTACTTAAGCACATGTATAGATGGTGGCATTGGGATTAATTTATTCTAATTCAAGTTGAGTTGGAGTATATTTAATTGCATGTGTAGATGCACCTTTTGTGTCTAAAGCAGGGCTGTCATCCGTATAGCCTGTGGGCTGGGTCTGGCAACTAGGCTATCAGTGAGCCAGGGAGTTTCAAGGTATGGCCAGTAGCGGGCTTGATCTGTCAAAATCCAGATTCCTGGGGCACTGGTGGATATAACCAGCAGAGGCAAGCAAGGGTTATGCCCATATTGCCATGCTTGCCCTACTAATTTTTCACCCACAGCCATGTGTGCTGGTTTTACTAGTGCAAATGGCCACCTGACCTGTAGTTGCTTCTCCTTACTTGCTGCTGAGGTGGCTGCTACCACTGCTGTTATTGCTGCATTGTGCTTTGAGCTGGATCTATTCCGAGATGAACCCAGTGGTCCAGTTGTGGCTCACAGTGATGGGGAGTTTGAAACCCCTGCCCTGGAGCACTGTATGTGTTGCCTCTGTGCCATATCCAGGAGCACTGCCAAGAAGCATACCTTGCTCATTTCCTTCCACCCATTGCATGCCAAGTCCTAGTATATCTGACTTTGAGGGCGCAGATAGAAATAACATTTGTTGTGTGATCGGCCCCCTGAAAGTTTTCTATAACTGTGCTGTGAAAAAAGTGTACAGGATCAGATGAATGGTACAAAGTGGAGTACCTTAGGGAACTACTGTCAATCCCTCATGGAACTGGAGTCCAGTCCCCACCCCCATCCCCATCCCCAGTGCTGCCTGCAGGAAGGGAGGGGAGGGAGCTTTGCTCAGTCTGATCTGGAGGAGGGGGGTATGTGGATTGGAGTCCCCCCGCCTTGTGCCTCCCCTTCCCCTGCCAGCTTAGGCTGGGCAACCCCCCAACCTGCAGCTTCCTCCCCTCCCTTCCTGCAGGACAGCACTAGGGCTGTGGGGGAGGTTAGAGTTGCTGCATGCAGGCAGCTTCTCTGCTGGATCAGTTCTAAAGTGGAGCTTGATTCCCCTACACCCCCTTGACTCAACAGCAAACATCTGTTGGGGGGAGCTCACTCTAACTCATGGTGCTTTTTGTGAAGCACCATGAGTTAGAGCAGGGACTTGCACATCTGCAGTGCCCTTAGTGGCCATGATGGTACTCCTCTCTGTTCTGGGCATGCTTCTTGTCATGTACTCAGAGCCATTCTAAGGTGGTGGCCCTACTTCATTTTGGGGATTTGTCATGTGTTGAGTGGGAGCAAATGGATGTGGTATGTTTCGTGGACATGGTCCTGAGCACAGCACAGAGGCTGTGTAGACATGCCTTTAAGTACCCAGCTGTAACTGAGGATAATTGCATTCTATTAATTATACCAATTCTTGTCAAAGTAAATTAGAATTTGTAAGAACCTTTGATTATATCAAAGGTGATGTGGCATAAACAACCAGTAAGTTAAAGGTCAGGTTGCTCAGCCAGGAGACGCTAATGAGTCTGTAATGATGAGTCCCAGTACCTACTCTGCTACCTGTTGCTGTTCCCATATGCAGTCTCTGGAAATCCCATCCAGCCTCAGAATGGGAAATTGTCTGGAATACTCATACAGTCGCACAATCATACAGAGGACAACAAATTTCCATGCTGTTTCAAACAAGTTACAAAAATATTGGGGGAGGGAAGAGTGGAGGGAGAGGTGTTATTTGCACCAATAAAACAAAACAAAATAAAACCAAACCTGACCACACTGTGCTGACTGGTCACAGAAACCAGCTTAAACCTCTAGCAGGGGTGTGACACTGTTAACTACTATAGATGCAGTGATTTACTTACACAGTTTATGGGGGAAAAAATAAAACCCACACTGGGTTCATCTACATGTGTGCTTAACTGTGCAGTAGACTAATTTGCTGTGATGTAAAGTTTCACAGTCTACATGTGCAATGCTATTAGACAGCAACAAATTAATGTTTACTGCCATAAGACAGTACTACCGTATTGCAACAAAAAACCCCTGCACCTAAACACACATATATATGCTGACCCAGTCATTAGGGCTGTGCAAAATTTTGACAGATGTTTTGTTTCAAAGGTGTTTTGATGCATTTCAAGCTCAAAACACCAAAACTGAAATGAAACACAAGGCTTCAAAACAGCTTGTAAATGAAACGAGGGCACTCAAAACATTTTGAAAATTTTGAAGAGTTTCGCATTTTAAAGCCGGGTTGCAGGGAAATACAAACTAAGGAGAGTGAGGGGGAAGAGTGAGGAAGGACTTCTCTGATATTGACATGTGTAGCTGGCCAGTGTAGCTGTAGCTGTGATCCTTCCCTGAGGTTCTTTCCAATCCCAGTGTTTGGGAGGAGGGACAGAGAAGGAGCATAAAAGCATTGTTTGAAATGAGCTTTGTCAGCTGTGCCTTTGTCAGAATATTGAGCTGTGTCCCCCAGCAGCATCAGGAAGGCTCTCACTTCTCACTTCCTGCTTGTTCCTAGCAAGTAGGATCCAATCCTTTCTGAAGTACCTTTTCCTAATTCATTCCTTTCAATTTATTCTTCCCCGCAAATTCTTTTTGTTGTTGTTGTTATTCTTTATAATTCTTTCTCTACATAAAAGAAATCTGTTTTGCCTGACGGTCTGTATTGACTGTGCAGGAAAGCGCAACATATATTACAGAACATATATTTATGTATTACATAAATACATGCATTACATTACAGAAATACACACAGATTTTCCAGCACATCAAACATGAAGCGTTCTGGAAAGGCAGGTGGTCACTCTTTTGGCTGGGGTGGAAGAGGGGAAAGAGGGAGAGCTCTAAGTTCCTCCCCCAGCACCAAAACTTAGTTGCTTCTGCTGCTAGTGGCACCAAGGAGATGGAAGCAGTGTCTGCACCCCTCCTATAACACCTGCCATAATAACAACAACTCCAAGCACAACCATGATAACAACAAGCAGCACCAGCATTATAGTCACCTCCACCCCACCTCAATTCCCAGCCTGAGCCTTCCAGGGCTAGATGAAGAGCTTAATTTGAATCTAAGTGCCATAGCACAGGAAATTCTGGGGAAGGAGGGGGACTCATCTGAGTTTGTGTTCCATACCCCTCAAGTTTCCCCTAGAGCCAGGTCACCTTCCCCAGAAGGCACTTTGGAGGAGGCTGAGGTAGAGGTTGTGGAGGCAAGTGGTTCAGCTGAGTCCACTCGTTATGTTGCTGTGCCTCTGCCTGTTGAGGAGGGGGAAAAGGCACAGAAGCTAGTGGGTAGTGTGGTGTGGGATCATTCTGAGCTGGCAGATGATCCCACATATGCTACTTGCCTGCATTGCCAAGCCAAAACCATCTAGGGAAAGGGAGTGAAATACATGACCACTACAGGGATGCTAATGAATCTCCGTAGTCACCACCCTCTTGCCATTGCTTCTCAGACTGGCACCAGTGGAGCAGGCCCAAAGGGAAGTCCCCATCTTGCTCGAAAGCTCCCGTCCCCTCAAGTAGAGGCAGGCCACCCTGCAACAGTGGGGGAAAGGCGGGCACACAGGGAGGCGTGTTCCTAAGGTAAGCAAGGTCACCCAGAGTATTGGGGAGATGCTTGTTGTGGATGGCCAGCCCTTCTCCTTTGTTGAGTGGCCAGGGTTTAGTGGCTCATGGTGCTCATGGCCCCATCATACAAAGTGCCCCACATGCACCACTTTCAGCAAGACAGTGGTGCCCTCCTTCTATGAGGCATGCAGGGAGTACTTAAGGGAGGAGCTGAACAAGGCAGGTCTGCAGGTGGCCTTACACTTCACCTTGGACATCTGGAGCAGCTGGGGTGGAGATCATAGCATGCTCACAGGGCACTGGTATGACCAGTCAGGCTGTCAGTGGGCTGTCCTTCAAGCTGAAGTGATGGATGAGCCCCACCTGCAACACAGATCATGGGGGACATGAACTGTGTGGTGCAGGGATGGCTTGTCTGGCAGGGTGAGCTGACCCATGGGTTCATAGTCACCCACAATGGGGCCAATATGGCCAAGGCCGTCCATGATGCCAGTGCATCTGCTGTGTGGCATATAAGCTGCAGCTCATAGTGAGGGACATCTTGGAGGGGGACAGGGCTGCTGGTGAGGGTGCTGTCACAACCAGTCAGCTTATTTCAAAATGCAGAAAGGTGGCAGGCTACTTCTACTGGAGCATCAAGTGGGGCAAGATGCTGCGGGACAAACAAGCAAAGCTGAACGTCCCACAGCACAAAATCATGGAGGATGTGGAGACTTGGTGGAATTCCACATACCTGATGCTCAAAAGGTTGGTTGAGCAACAGAAGGCCATTCATGAGATGGCCTTGTGTGGGGAGATTGGGATCAGTGGTCTGCTTAACAAAGCTGAGTGAGATACCATCTCCCAGATCTTGGTGGTCCTCAAGCCCTTCCTCGAGGCAACTGAGAGCCTCAGCAGTGGTGATGCCCTCCTTAGCCAGGTGATCCCTGAAGTAGGGAACTTGAAAATGAAATGCACAAATTCCAGGCGATCAGTGTTCCTGGCTGGGGCAAGCTGCTGTCACCAGAGGTGCAGTCACTGGTAAAGTGGCTGAAGGAGGCATCAAGAAACAGCTAGATCCATTGTAGTCCAGTACGGTCCATGTGCTGGCAGCTATGTGTAACCCAAGGGTGAAGGGGAGTGTATGCAGCAGCAAAACCCTGGATCACTGGATGGAGGTCCTGGTGAACAGAGTCCAGGAGGCGGAAGGGCACAGGCGGGGGAACATGGAAGAGGGGGCTCCTCTGTCCCATGTCAGCACACCAGCCACCAGCCAGTCTCCTCCTCCACCACAAGTGCTGCTAATGTGGGCCAAGGACACAGCTTCCATGGTGGGGTCCAGAGGCATCAGACCCCACCATCAGGCAGGTAGCACTCAGGCCTTGGTGGCTGCCTATCTCGCTGAGGATGTGGAGTCACCGCTGTGTGACCCCTTGACCTACTGGGCAACCTGCAGCCAGATGTGGCAGGATATGGCCATGGTTGCCCAGGAACACCTGTCTTGTCCACCAACCAGTGTTCTGAGTGAGCAGGTGTTCAGCATTGCTGTGGATGTAGTGACCCCACTGCACCTCTTTGGATCCTGGTTTGATGAAGCAGCCAGTGTTCTTCAATGTGAACCTCCTGCTGCTGGGGTTCCCTAGCTCCAGGTGCAGACAGAGTGAGTGCCACCCTCCTCACTCTGTCCACACCTATTTCCTTTTGGTTTCTGGTTTCTGAACCATGTAATGCCCCACTCTCAGAGCTGCAGCTGGCACTCACTGCATCACCAGCCAGAGGGGGAAGAACATGTCCCTGCTGAGGTTCCGTTCCGAGATGAACTTGGAGGTATGGAGTGGGACTGTGGGGAAGGAGGAGGCCCCAGGTCCTGGGCATGACCTAAAACTGCATCCTGCCAGGGTTGGGAGGCCTGGTGAATGCCAGGACCAAGGACCTCTCTGGCAGACAAGGTTCTTCGGGTCAATCTGATATTTTTTAGTAGACCAACTGAATAGTTGGAGAAATATATCTTAGCAAGCTTTGAAAAACCCTTTGTCAGGCTGGGGAAGAATCTGCAGTTGGGGTGTGTGTGTGCTCTTCCTGGATGGAAGGAATAGTAAAGAAGCCAGAGGCTGGGATACAGTGCTGGCAAGAAAGCTAGTCAGTGAAAATGGCAATGGAAGTGTCAGGAGGTGAGGGGGGAGGGGGATATAGCAGGTAAAAGTGGGGAGGTACTTGGGGAGTCAGATGTCAGGCAGGTTGTAGTGTGTCATAATTCCAATATCTATATTGAGACCATGAATTTCTGTATCCAGGAGGTTGATGAAGTGAAGTTCATAGGCTCATCTGTGAAACACTTACTTGGTGGGCAGAGGGTGGTGAGGGGCATGCGTGTGCATGCACGCTTGTATGCATGTGCATTCAGCCCCACCCAAATCATATTTTCTTCCTCCACCATGATTAAGGCACCATGATAAACTCCACAGTTTATCACATTGCCTTAATAGTACATGTAGATGCACCCACTGAGATCCAACCATACATCCAAATTGCCTAAGTGTTCCATAGAAGTCAGTCAAAATGCCCATAATTCACAATGAAAAGTGAAAACAGAATTGCAGCTGAGCTACCAGTTCCCTTGCTGTCACTCCCTAAGTACAGTATCTTCAAAAGTAAATGGTGCCATATTCTTGCTTATAAACCCCAAATTGCCAAATCTGGTGAGATTCAGGATATTTAGTATTTTATAAAACCCCCAGATCCTGCAGTGATGTGATTATTTCAGACTTGTAGGTGTCATTAAAAAAAACAAAAACTTGAGTTTCTAGCCTCTCATGGCAATAGGGAAAATGTTTAGATTTCAATCCTAAATGCTCAGAAAATGCTAACTTTTATAATTATTTTTCTAAGTTCTCTGTTTTTTTAAAAGTTGGGAGTTGACAACTTTACATTGAAATGCATTGTGGTGTTGACAGTAGAGTACAGCCTATAACTCCATTTTGTTGGGGTTGGTATTATGTTGGTGCAGTATCATGAAATTTAGCTAGGATATATGTTTTTGGGAGTAAGCTGTGCACTTTACAAAAGTCTAGGACTTGCCTACTAGACAAAACATTCCCAATTATTTAACACTAGCATTAGGCTTACATATAATCCCAATATTTGAAGAGGAAAGATCTGTGAATATTTAGACAGTGTTTTACATTTGGTGATTGTCAGAGCAATTACTAACCCAGATCCTGAAGGGGCTAGTAAGATTCTATGAATGTGCAGAGGTTTTATATATTTTTAGATTTGAGATGATTGCACAGAAAAAGTAAATTATACTTTAATGTGTATACAGTACCTTCCAGCTTAAAACATATATCTATTATTTATGTACAATTTTTATTTGTAAATTTTAAGGTATAAAGCATATTTCAAATATGAAATGCCTTTTTCCTGTTTTATAAGTAGCTTGGCTGTGCTTCTCTAATTTAATTATATATTCTAGCAAGTAACTGTTTGAATTGTTTCATTAGTTTGACCTGTCTTCTAAAATTAAATAGCTTAAAAAATTTAAATATGTTAAAACTCAAAGTAGGATGAAGTTTCCTGGGCTGTTGCCAGGTGATCAGGTAGAAGATTCTGTCTTGGATTTTAAATCTAGGCTTTTTTCAAAGTAAAAAAGACTCAGCCCACTTCTGGTGTAATTTATTGTAGTGACAATGACTAAGTTGGCTTTTTCTTTTTTTTAAAAAAAAAGCTTTATTAATGATTTTAACTTATCAAATAACACATTTAAGAATTAGATGCATCCAATCCCCATATATAAGACAGATATTTATCTGCCATCAGCTGTACTCCCTTACTCTAAGTCCACATCCACAGCAGTTTTGTGTTCTTTTCTTCCTTCAGTCTCTAACAATTCCTTTATGCTTACATCAATGTTAAGCTTTTCTGTTTTTTTAAATCTTTGCATAATAACACACCACTCTTTTCCTTTGCACTCTGCATAATACCAGTCTCACTATCCTGTTCTCATTGCTGCTTTTAAAGCTTAAATTTATTCCAAATTTGTTCTTAAGTGTTAGATCATAGAACTTGCACTTCTCTTCAATATTCAAAAACATTTCTTACGTTTTCTGGTTTGAAGGTAGTAGAAGATTCTTTTTAAGCAAATTCCAAAAATTTCCACCACAGTTCCAGGTAAACTACATTTTTCCTTCTCCTCTGTAGAACACTGTCTTGATCAGACAACTTTTTCATTACTAACATTTTTCAAACTTTTAAAAATCAGTCAATAATTGTTAGGGGTGCCACTTTCTTCCAGGCTTTTGCAATTGTAATTCTTGCAGCCTGTATAATTCTTGCAGCCTGTGTAATTCTTGCAAGGTGCATGATCAATTCCTTATGACTCTCATGTGTCGCAGAGTTCTCAGGAAGGTTCGATAGGAACACTAAGGGACAATAGGAACACTAATATCAACTCAAGAGGAAGTTGATAATCAACTTCCTCTTATTTCCCTCAGTATGGGTGTGTCTACATGTGCCATTAACTGGTAATAAACTGGGGCTGCTCTGACTGGGCTCAGTACACTCTGGAGGGACTGGCTGGGGCACGAGGGTGCTTCAGTACAGGGCTAACGGGCAGGCATGTGTGTTTCTGCACATAAAAAAACTCTGCGGCTGGGTAGGACTTGTATTTTTTGTTTTTTTCTTCTACACGACATGACTATTTAAAATTGCTCTATGTAACAGACAATAGGTCTATGAGTTTCATACATGTGACCAATATTGTCTCAAATTCTGTCAAATTTCTTCTGAGGTTTATCTTTGCTTGGGAATATGTTGAAAAATATTTCAGTTACAGGTATGAGAAAAATGGTATTTTAATGTCGCCTGCAGTTCATTGTATTTCTTCAAAAGGTCTAACTGTATTTCAAAATATCTTAAAATATCTTTTTGAATAGTTATCTACAATGTATGATACCAATATTTCCCCAGATAAGTTTTCTAGTACATTATTAGGATTAAATTCAATATTTTTATGAATAGATGCTAAAGATGATGGATATAAGGCTAATTTCTTCTATGTGTATCCCAAAGTTTCCCTGTTCTCATAAGGAGGTGATTATATATTGAATTTGGAATGGAAGATTTTTGTTGGACAGTATGTTTGCTTTATCTTTCCACAGTATTTACTGTGAATTGGTGGTATCCAATTCTCCACATTTCTAAGAGTACTATTTCATGTCTGGAAGCAAGTCTATATATATTATGTAGTTACCCATTTATATTTATAATCATAAGTGTATTAACACATGGGCCAATGGGGCCAGGGCCCATGGGCCTCTGCCAATCAGGGGCTCCTGGATGGCAGGGTTCTCCCCCTCCCCCAATGCCTGGGTTTCCATAAAAAGGTGGGTTTTCCCTTGCAGGTGGTCAGCAATCTAGCTTGCAAGAGGGCATGGCTTAGAACACAGTTGGGCAGTGCCTCTGCAGGTAAGTCTAATGGTGTTGCATTGGTGTGTGGTCAGCAGATCGAGGCTCACATGGTGAGGGAGGGAGTGGGGCAGGGACTGGGCTGTGGCATTGTGAGGTGTGGGGTGCGGGGTTGTGTGAGCATGGCTGTGGCTTGGTGCCACGGTGAGCACTGGGCTGGCAGCCATTGCTGTGTGACAATGGTGCCAGGCTGCGGGCATGCTTGGCCATGCTGGAGAAGGAGATGAAGAAGGTGGCGCTGCAGTGCTGCCCCTTTACCCCACTGCTGTGCCCCCGTGCCCTGGACTCTGCTTCCCGCTGCCCCTATGTGCTACCTCCCAGGGAAGCCTCAGGGCTGGGGCCATGGCGCAGCAGGGAAGAGAAGTGTCTTCAGAGGGATCAGCTGGGGGGCAGGGAGGGGGCACAGGAGCAAAGGGAGAGGGCAAGTCCTGTGGGGGGAAAGTCTGTGTCTGTGTTTGTGTTGTGTTGTGTGTTTATGGCAAGGCAGGCAGAGTGAGTTTGTGTCTGTGTCCATGTGCACAGAGAGAGTAGAGAGTATGTGTGTAGGTGTGTGTTTATGGCAGGGCGAGAAAGAGAGATAGAGAGAGAGAGTGTGTGTGTGTGTTCATGGTAGGAAGAGAGTGTTTGTGTCCATGTGCAGAGAGTGAGTGAGAGTGGAGTAAGTATGTGTGTGTGCACGTGCGCATGTGCATCTGTCTCTGCCTGTGTGTGCATCTATGTGTGTCTGTGTGTTCATGGCAGCGAGACTGTGTTTGTGTTTTTGACTGTGTGTGTATGTTCCAGCCCTGGTTGGGGAGAGAAGGCAGGGAGCAGGGGAAGGAGCCTCCCCTGCCAGCACCAGGAGGAGAAGGAGCCCTCTCCTGCTGCAACCTAGTTTCCAGTTTTGTGTTTGCCTAAGGCCCCAATAAATTTTATTTCACCTTAAAATTATAGCTATCTTGAATCTTTTCTTTTTTTTTTTTTTGGACTATCTGGTCCTACATTAAAGCCTAGGATTTCTGGCAAGTCATAGTTAATTTTAAATCCTGGCACTATGCCATATTTTATTATTTCCTCTTGTAGTTCAGACAGTATATTAAGTTTTTTTAATGAATAACATAACATTGTCTGCATATAATGCTAATTTATGTTCCTCTTGTCCTATATTTATTCTCTTTATATTTGGATTATTTCAGACAGATTGGACAAATGGCTCCATTACCACAGCAAAAAGGAGGGACAATAATGGACATTCTTCATGTGTACCTTTTAAAAGGGTAATTTTTCTGATAAGTGTCCATTTACTCTTACAACTGCATATGGAATAATGTATAGTGCTCATATCCAGCTTTGAAATTTTGTTCCTAGTTCAAAAGCATCGAAAGTTTCTGTTTTTAAATTGCCAATTGATGCAATCAAATGCTTTTTAGACATCTAATGATAGAAATAGGTAGAAATAGGTTGGGGTTTATTAATTGATCTAATTAGACCTAATACTCTGTGAACATTATCAGTCAAGTGCCTATTCATTATGAACCCTGTTTGGTCTCTATTAATATATTTAGGATTCATTCTTTAAATCTATTCACTAAAACTGATGAAAACATTTTTGTGTTATGGGTCAATAAAATATAGATCAATATGAGGATAGTAAATAGATCATAATTTGGTTTTTGGCATTACTACAATATGTGTTTCTCTCCAGGTATTAGGAATCATTTTCTCCCTCAGTGGGTACATCTACATATACAATTAATAAGAAGCAATAAACTCTGGAGTTTATTGTTCCGGCTTTTATTGCTTCTCGGGTGCCGTGTTTACATGAGTGCCTGGGAACACAGCACATTGAGCTAGGTCAGAGCAAACCCGGCCAGAGGGGGGCCTCAGGGGTCAGGCTGCCAGCCCAGGGATGACCCCCCTGGTTCAATGTGTTGCAGAGGGGCTGGCTGGAGCACAAGGGTGCTTCAGTGTGGGGCTAGCTGACAGGCACTGAAGCACCCTTGAGCCCCAGCTAGCCTCTCCAGCATCTACATGTATGTTGCTGAGGAGTAAAAACTCTGCAGCAGGATAGTACTTGTATTTACAAATACTGTCCTGCTGCACAATTAGTTAGTTTACTCCAGCCTAATTGCCCAGCACATGTATATGTTGACATGTTTACTATGGAGCTAATGAGTCTACTGCAGTAAACATCTTGTGTAGATATGCTCAGTATTCCATTAAATAATGGGCACGCTAATTCTGCTCTAAAACTTTGTAAAACTCTTGAGGGAACCCATCTGGACCTGGAGATTTACGTTTTTTTGAGAGACTTAATTACCTCAATATCTCTTCAGGTTTAATGTCCTCTTCTAAAACCTCCTGGTGCTCATGTTCTCATCTAGGTGTTATAATCTCCTCCCAACATAACATGTCCCTTAAAATTTTGTTAAAGTTTGAGATAGCTTTTTAAAGAAAGACATCCTCTCCTGATTAGGTACATAGATATGCTCTAAAAAGATGGTATTTTCAACAGTAATCGTCTTACTAGAAGTGCTCTTCTTTTAATAGTATAATTGCTTTTGTAGGACATTGTATTTTTAAACAAAAGAACAAAAAACCCCATCAGTTTTGTAATATTTAAAAAATTAAACTAAAGAGAAAGTGTTGCCATTGACTAAGGCAATCTCATTAAGAGTAGTAGGCTGATATTAATATGCTGGAGGTGGGGGAATTTTCATAGGGCACATCTACTTGTGCTATTAGCATACAGCAATAAACTCCAGTGCATATCATGTTGGAGATTATTGCTCTCCAGTGCTATGTTTACATGTGTGTCTGAGACTGCAGCCCATTGAGCCAGGTTGGAACAGCCCCGGCTGGCAGAGGACCCAGGGGCTAGCCTGCCACCCTGGGGCTGCCCCAACCTGGCTCAACGTGCTGCACAGGGGCTGACTGGGGCATGAGGGTGCTCCAGTGTAGTGCTAGCCGGTAGGCAACTCCTGCACTGAAGTACTCTCTTACTGTAACCAGCCATATCAGCATCTACATATCACAGGATAGTACTTGTAAATTCAAGTACTCACAAGTATTTACAAGTACTACCCTGCTGCAGAATTAATTTATTTCCAGTGGCCTAGATGAAAGAAGTTTACTATGGAGCTAATTAGTCTACTCTGCAATAAATGTCTCATGTAGACGTGTCCACTAACGATTAGCATTGGCTTAACTCCTATAGAAATTAATAGGAGTTTTACCTTTGACTGAAGTAGGAGAAAAGTTGGGCCAGTGATGATTACTTTTTAAAGTTCTTCCCGTATTTTTATAACTCCTCTATCTGAAAGCTTTCCCCACCATTTTGCAAACTAAGTACACCTGCCTGCATGTATCAGGTGTCAAGATAGAAATTGTGCTGAATGACTAAACCATATACTAAGATGCCTCTGCAGAATACACTGGAATGCAATCTCTTTACTACACCATTCCCACCCAGACTAATATTTCAAATGCATGGAACAGTGAAATGGCTGCCATTAAAAAAAAAGCTACACACTGCAAACATCAGAAACTTTTCCAACCTTTCATGGGTATGTGACTAGTTTAAGGTCCAATATCTCATGGCTGTACTGAACAGGCAGTAGCTAACACCGGTTACTCACCCTCTCTCTAAAGTACTTTAATGTCTAAAGGTGAAAAAGATAAACAACTGGGCAGATTGATTGGCCATAATCTGACCATGCAGCAGATTTAGAACCCATATGATCCCTCTTCCCACCCCAATTTCCCCCATTCTTCCGTGTGGATGTGCTAAGATTATTTGCTATGCGTCCAATGCTCCTTTCCACAAAGAGTTTATAGCATGAGGTGGGCCTTTCCAGTTAGCTGAGAGTAATTCAGCAGAGAGATTTCATTAAATTGGCAGAATGGTACAGTGCCTCAATTTAGTGTAAAATTATTAAATTCAAGGGAGTTGCACAACATAAAATTGATGTCACTCAATGGTGAATCAGGTCCTGTCCACTTATATCTACATGTAAGACAGAGAACATTATACTACAAAAACCACAGACTGTTTGTTTGAAAAGCATTTAAAATTACTAAGTGACTATAGTGTAGTTACTTGTCACATAAGGTGCTTATACACGTGCTTGGTGGTGGAGGTTGGGGTGAGGGGCATCTAATTAAAATGCTACAGTGCTGCAGCACTGCAGTGTATTAAGCCCCTGAACATTTAAAAATGGCCATGGGGGCTTAAATACGTTGCTGTGGTGATGCTAGAGCATTCTAAGAAGAAGATGGAGCAGACATTTAATTAATTGAGTCTGCTTGGACTTGATTCGAATGCATCACAGCACATATATAGGCACCTCTAATTTACAAAATAACCCACTCAAAGGAAGCCAAGGGCAGCAAGAATCCTATAGCACATAAACAAGTATGTTTTCTCCACTTGTAGAGAAATGCATATTTAATCACATTCACATCCTAACTCTGGCCCAGCATGGATGTTATTCATTTAATCAGCCACCTCAAAATACGAAGCTGACAACATTAAAGACAACAAACTTCTGGAAAAAGAAACATATAAGCACACATTAATAGCACATAATGAGCAGCTGTAAATATAAGCCCATAGGCAGTCAAAACTTCCGTAAATGAATAAACCTATACACCTTTCCATTATGTAAAATTTCAGGCTCAAGAAATAACAATTTTAAGCATTTATACAACAACAAAGAGTTCAGTTGATGATAAATACTTTATGTGACACACTCCACTTAATGGTATCACTTAAAAGCTATAGGGTGCTTAGAGATGTTGTCAGGGATGGGGGAGAGAGGAGGGGCATTTTAATTAGCATGGTTCCTTGAGAGCTGCTCTAATTAAAACACGTCACTGTCATGTGTAGTAAGTGTCCCACATTTCAAAATGGCCATGGGGGTACTTTAACTAAAGCTTGTTGAATGAGCTTTAATTAAAGCACCCCTGCTGCCATTTTGAAATGTGGAACACTTAATACACATGACAGTGAGGCACACTGGAGCATTCTAATTGGAATACTCCAGCAAACTCAATTAACTGAGTCTGTTTTGATACATTTTAATTAGAATGCATCGGAGCATTTCGATAGGCATCCTTAGACTCTGAACTCAAGGTATAAAGCAATAGATGATCCCTTGCACTACAAACATGGAGACAATTCCTGGATCAGATTTAAAGTCTTTGGTTTTTTTTGAAAAAAGGGACACATTTGTTTAGATTTAGTAAGCATAATGATTAGCCTTGTTCTTCCTTTCCCAGGTTAAAATCTGTGCTGTCCTTGTGGATACTCAATGCCTATTAGTGTTCCATTAGAGTGTGAGTGGACTCATGTGATTTGCCTCCCACAGAATAGTTGGAAGGCTCCTTTTCAAGCCTAGCAAGTCCTCATGGCATCCATGTGAGACCAGGTCCATCTGCATGGAAGTCTGTGCTTCTGTGCTGGTACTCATTCTTATGGGTTTTTCCAAGCTCCCTGACATCATAGCCTTTCCCTATTAAGGTACTTTGTCAAAGGTTCTGTGTGGAAAAACTTACAAAGCCTGTGTCTTAAGTGATGCAAGTTATTTCGCAGGGGAGAACTTCACTAAAGAAAACCACCAAGAGAACTTAAATAGCTTGGTTTAGAATATACCCAGGAGATCTAGACACTAGTAGAAAGTACTAGGGGATTTGATTTTTTTCCCAAACAGTGGCAATAAAATTGTATCCTGTCTCTGGCATGTCCTGGGAAAGATGCTCCCAAGTATATCCTGGCTGCTTGCATGCTACAAACACAGAAATTGGCCAGTGATGCCACTTTCAGACATCCCTCTATGGTTGCTATTGAGATCTCAGTCTGTAGGTATGCTTGAGAAGCAGCCTCTGACACATTTCTGGGTTTTGACTGTGTGAGTACTGGAATGTGTTGTAGAACCAGGGCATAAAGATACCTGGGTTTCCTTTGGAGGTCTCCTTTCCAGGCCTTAATACTGAAAAATGTAGTTTATGAACTATAACAAGATCACAGACCAGGATAATTAGTTAGGTCTAAATCAATTTTGATGTGAAGACTGAGTACACATGTTCACCTGATGCTCAATTTCCATTTCTGTGACCATTTCTTATGAAGGACTATTTTACTGAAATGTCTAAAAATCCTGCTTAAAAGATTATAAAACACAAAGATCTGTTGTCCACTATGTGCAAAGCTAGGTGGATGTTCTGAATTTGGGGTTTGATTCCCATATTTGGGGACTAGGGAGATTTATCTGGGATCAGGAGAGAGAATGGATTTGTGAAAGAAAAGCATCTTTTATTTTTAGAGTAGTCAACTTTGTGCATTTTTAAGTAATTTAAGCAACCCACCTTAATATAACATAGGACAATGTTTTGCCCTGTACATAGTAGGAGTTCTGGTACAAGAAAGTGAATTTATAATACTGATTGCTTTAGAAAGAAGAATGAGAAACTATGTCATATATGTTCTAATGTATTCCAAAAAAAGTAAAATTAACATTTTCTTTAGTCAAGACTGAAGGGGAAATGACAGAGACTTTAGATTTGAACACTTTATGATTAAGACCATGATATCAGTAACTCTTTCCTTTATTTATATGCAGAGGGATATCCATTTTCTCCAGGACATACTATTAATATTCCCCCAATTGGTCGACAGGACCTTACTATAACATGGTACTGTGAAAAAAGGAACTAGTGCTTTCCTATATTGGACATCGAAATGGCATATTGACTATATTGTGTCACTGTATGTAATGTGTCACAAAGGTTGGCTGAATGGACGTATGCTATAAACAACTCATATTTGCATAAGACTCATTTGAATTTTCAGTGGAGTTGCCACAACTTAAACACTTGCTGATTCAGGGTGGGCTTCCTACTACTTGTTTTAGAAAAAAAGGAAGGAAGAAGTTATAAAAATCCAGAGTAAGGCTTTTTTCTTAATGAGCAGGTCTACACGAGATGTTTACTTCACAGTAAGCTTTAACTAGCTTCAGCTACCACTTTAACTACATTCAGCTTTAACTAGCTGTGCAGAAAATGTCTTGCCTCTATATGTGTGACCCTATTAACTGGAGCAAGCTAATTTACTCTGCAACAGGATAGTACTTGTAAATAGTACTATCCTGCTGTGGAGTAAAACATTTTGCAGCAGTTCACATGTAGATGCTACCTGTTGGCTAGCCCTCACACTGTAGCACCTCCTGCCCTGGCCAGCCCTTCTGCAGCATGTTGAGGCATGCGGAGCAGTCCCAGGCTGGCAGGCTAACCCCACAGACCCACTGCCAGCTGGGGCTGCTCAAACCCCGACTCAACATGCTGTGCTCCCAGATGCATGTGAAGACGTATGCCTGGGAGCAATGATCTCCGGAGTAATAAGCTCCAAACTTTATTGCAGCTCATTAATATGCACGTGTAGACATCCTCAACATGTCCTATTATTCATACTCAACAGAGCACTCCTGGAATTACTTAGCATTTATGGATGTTTTTTGGCCTTAATAGATGCCTTTTTGTGCATGTAAATGATTGTAACAGGATACATGTACACAACAAGGGGAAGGGCATAGTCATGACTGAATATTAATAGATGTCATACATTCAGCTTTATCTTACAGATAAATAAGTACTTAAATCTCTGATTCTAGAAAGCATTTATATGAATAAATTAACATGCAATGATCCCACCGAGGATAATGCAGTTGTATCACTCATATGCTGAAATGTTCGCAGGACCTGGGTCTCACTTTGCCCACTGCTTTTTTTATCATTTGTCTCTTGGCTGTATTTAATAGCAAAATAATAAGGGCCAGGTTTTAAAAGTTTTTAGGAACATAACCCCTGCTGAAATGAACAAGTGAAGTACCTAATATTTTGAAAATTTGACTCCTTAGTCATTTTCATTAAATCTGTTTCTCCCTTTTAAAGGCCTTTATCAAACCTAACATTTTAAAATTGTCAGGAATTGGATTTTTAAAATTATAGTGTAGCAATAAACTGATTTTATGCAACATGTTTAAAAACTAAATAATGCAACTCAGATATATTAAATCAATGCTAGCTGAGTGACTGGTATAGTTAATAAAAGTAGATTGTACTGAAAATCCAATAGACACACTTAGGACACCCAAATTAATTCTAAATGATAATATAATTTATGAAACTACAGTTAATATTAAGGGGATTAATAACTATTAGGGCATTAGCTTATTACATTAATGAAAATATAAAGCCCAAGGGCAAAAATAAAAGATAGAAAATGCAATCGTACTATAATAAAGAGTTGAAGATTGTGGTCCTAAAAATATGTGTGTAACAACAAGGTATGTCATAGACATAAACCAAGAAATTTTCTTGAGCCTAAGACTGAATCATACTAACACAGAACGATTGTGAACATTTTCTGCCAGCCACTTTATTAATGTACTGGTTAAAGACCTAAAGCTGGGATTAATGCACAAACAAAACTCCCATCGACTTCCAGGGCATTGTTCAGGAGAAATGATGTGAAGAATAGATAGTAGTACTTATCATTTTACTTAATTCTTTCTTTAAAGGATGTTTGCTTTTTTTCTCTTTTCTTTTTTCCCATAATGCATTTTACGTATTGAATTAAAACATCATATGTGAGCTGTTTCAGAACCTTTATTCTAGGTAAAAAGTCTCTAAGAGATCTAGGTTTGGCCAGTAGAGAGTTTCTCCAGTGGAGGAACTATGAAAAATACCACAGGCTACCTTCTGAGGAGCCCCTCATTAGTCCAGATATATGGAAGAAGGCTGTAGGTGGTAGGTAAGGCTGTAGGTGGTATTCTGGGAGTAGAACTTCAGAATGAAGAGCTGAGGAGATTCTGGGTAACCTGAGGAGGCTATCATAACTCAGATGGTTACCCAGGGCTGTCTAAGTTATGGTGAGCACCAATGTCAATCTTGCTGCAGCCCAGAATCAGGCAGGCTAAGATTGCTTACATTGTGCTGGATTCTGTACATTCTCAGGATGAGATTCTATGCTATGCACCAGGGTTAACATGTTCACAAATACATGCCTAGAATGGGAAATTGCACACAGTTTGAAATGTTCATGTTAGTTAAGACTTACGTAGGAGGGAAAACGAGTTTAGAAAACAATTTTATTAGACAAATTATTTAGACAAATTATACACAGAAAGCTCTGCCACTTGTAACTGAGGCCTCCAAAAAGTGTTTTGTGTATCTGTATAATAGGCAACACATCAAAATAGGCCTATTTTAAATATTGTACATGTTTAACAGTTTGTTTATAGCTAAAATCACTGCAACATCTGGTTTGTCCCTACATAGCTTGTTGTAAATAAATTTATTTTTTTTTAATCAGAGTTGTGTATGAGTTCATGGATGGTACAAGGGGAAACAAGTTGTGCATGCTTTTAGACACTTGCTACCCTGGAAACAAAATGGCCTTTTGCATGATAAGAAATTGTTCTGCCTTACACAGTAGACAATATTTGAAGATTTAGTACAAAAACAGTGACAGTACAAGATGCTCCCCCAGAACAGAATTAGCATCAAAATAGAATAGATCTGAAGAATATACCTTTTAATTTATCCTAAAGCAAATCACATAGGCTGATTTATATATCAATTCTAGCCACAGAATGAGTTAGGTTAAAATAAGTGTATGGTGCATTTAAAAACAACAACAACAAAAAACCCAAATAAACAAAACAAAACAAAAAACCCACACAGGATAAATTGCTTGCTTTCTACTTAACCACATTTTTAGTTTTAAGGATTACAAACTGAAAGCTCATTCTACATTTCTAACAAGTAAGAGTGTTACTTTTAAAAGCCTGTGCTAAAGCAGGCACTGTTTTTTCTCTCACTGCTGTTCTTCTCATTGCTCTATACAGTTGGCACTAATGTAAAAATACATAGCTCTTCTAATATAACTGAATATAATAAGGGTTAAAACAAGTGCTTCTTTATTTGTTTTTTTCTTAGAATAATATACGACTGTAATTAAGGCCACATCAATATTTCTCAAGGGCTTTTTTCCCCACTAACACCATTACTATATCGATTAACTGTACAGATTTGGAAGAGAATTTATTAGCCTTCAATGATCTATATTTAAACAGCTCTAGAGCTATATTATAGTTGTTCATGGATGTGTTTTACCTAAAAGAGATTTCCATTTGTCTAATTAATTAAAAGTAAAATTATTAAGGCTAACCTTATACACTACGAGTAGCCAATGCAAAACCTAATCAAATGAGTTACATCTAGGTACAAACATTAAATTGCCCTGGATGTTCTAATAAAAAAGTATAAAATATGCTCTGTTGGCAAACAACGCAAGTCAGAATAACATTAAAGCAACCTGTCTTTTCTAAATGAAAAGACCCCCTGCACTGTACATCTTTCCTGTATACAACACGTTTTTACTAAAGCTTTATTAAATGAATTGCAATAGCAACGGCTGCCATTTTATAGATATATATACATGTATATATATATATACATACCTATGTATATATGTATATATATATATGTATGAGATACTAATTTATTTAACACAACATAGGCTTCTGCCATATGATACAGTTTACTGTACATAAGAAAAACTTTTAACACTGTACAATCACATAAAGATCATATGCACTGTTGCAGTGCAAAAGTAGATTTAACTGTAGTCTTTTACTGGCATAGTAATGGCTTTTTGTAGTCCTACAAAATTGCATTCTCATATTATGTGGCCTGAATGGTATTTTTATTTTTTTCTCTTTTTTCCCGCCTTTTTATCTTTTTCTTTTTTTCTTTTTTTGTTTTTGTTTTTTACACTGCAGGGTTTGCCTTTGGTCCACAGTTAAAAGGACACACACAGCAGCGGAGCACTGAATGGATGCAGCAGAACAAATGTAAAGGTTGAAATTATTGCAATTATATAAAAAAAAAAACCAGTGTGGTGGGGGAGAACATAAAGGCTGTTCCGTGCAGTAACCCTTTGTCTTTTATGCATTATTCACTGCACATTTCCTATACTTAAAGTATATGGAAAATATGCTACTAGAAAACTTGTATGATGATTTTCTTTAAAAGGAACTGGTGACTAAAGACTTAAAGAGAGGAGGGAGAGAGAGAGAGAGGAGGAGACAGAGACAGATAAAGCAGGAAGAGAAGGAAAAATAGTAAGTTGTTACTAATAATCCTGATTTTTTTAAAAAAGTTACATCCATGTTAGTCCCACAATATTACAGCTGCTCCTTGCAAAGGGAGTCCTAGAAAGAAACAGTGACGAAACTTGGTTTGATGCTCAGATGGAGGTGCCTCGATCTGGATCACTGCCAATATTGAGCCCCAGAGTAGGAGTTGGTTGGTATGGGATAGATGACATTGTTTTGATGGGACTTCTGAAAAACCCCCCATTAGGTGCCCTATGCCTAAAAGGGCCAGTTCGGTGCTCAGGTACGTTGCCAAATGAGAAACCAGAAGCGGCTTTAGCAGACAGAGTACGGCTAAGAGTCTGGATCTGTTCTGGTATGAAGGTTGTCGTGGTGATGTGAGTGTTTCTGAAGTCACTGATTTGCTCCAGTGCTTGGCGTGTGGGCAAAGTGTCAATGTCCAGTGGGGTCAAATCAATTGATGAGGTGGAAAACTGTTTATGGGGGCTGTCATCATCTGTGCAGAGGCTGTTCACACGTCTGTGAAGGTGTTCCAGGTCAATTTCCTTGTCATCCTGGAGAAGAAGAAAAAATATGTACCACTCATCGTTGCCACTTTTTGTTGGATTGATGCTTCATTGTGGAATCAGATCTCTTCAGAAAACATGACATATTATTAACTAAAGCTTCATGTTAGTTAGATAACAGCTGAGTTCAGGTATAAATATCAATGGTAAATAATTCTCACTTATGGAAGCTGCATGGATTGGAAGGAACACAGGTGCACTTTACCATTATAATACATCTATCTTCAAACCCAGCATCTGAAGTGCAAACCTGTACGTGCTACAAATACGTACTTATCATGAAACTGCAGGTTTGGAGGCAGGTTGTGTGTCATTTAGACTAATGACAGCTTGGTGAAAATGATCTTTATATAATGAAGATGAAGTGTCACCTTAGATGGCTGGGGTGATGCCAGCTGTCCTTAAAATTCAAAATGATCACTAAATTTGAGCTTCAAAATGGGAGCCTTTGAAGAACAAGATTATCCCCTTCATCAACAGGGGATAACTCTGGCAGGGCTAATGGACTAACTTCTTACAGGACTGATTTTTCTCTGTATTAGTCAAAATAGAACAAAAGCTGAACTTCCACCAAGAATACTTATGGTTCATGTACATTATATTAGAATGGAGTACATAAAGTGAAATTGAGTTGTAATGCCTACAGTGGGTTTGATTCTCTTTTTGCTTATAGTGGATCAACTCCACTGGCTTTGGTAGAAATATACTGGTGTGGGTGAAGGGAGAATGAGGCCCATTGTATTTATGCTGATGTGTGATCATTCCATTCTACCCTTGTTCTTCCTTCTTAAATTTCTCCCCTTATGGAATTTGAAAGATGTGTGTCATAGTTGAGAATTTAAAAGCACAGAGGTCAAAAAATACATAGCCATGGGTCCCATTGTAATTGTAAATCATCTATGTTGCACACACATATTAACGCTGAACTAAAAACCTTAACTCAAAGCTGTGTTAAGGATAAAATATGTGAGGGATGTCTCTTTTAAACAGGGGACACAGTTCATTTGTTGGACTACAAAAATAAAATTTCAACCAAACTTTGTTAAAATTTATTTAAGGCTCTGTAAAATCTATTGACTCTTCCAGGCCCCCAGAGATATCTCCCAATGCAGCATTCTACAGCCTCACAGACAGTAATTGTATGGTCCCATAGTAGTGCATTTATGACCTCCAAACTTGATTACTATAACTCATTATAGGTCTGAGTCAAAGCTCACTGAATCAACAAGAAGACTTCTTTCGTCCTCAGTCTTTAAAGACATTCCATTAACTAGGAATAAAATCAAAATCATGAATCTTGAAAAACTCCATCTAAAACAAAATTTAGTAATTAATCTGGCTAGCAACACTGATTTACAAATCTTTGCACTGACACCCCATGGAACAGAGTCCAATTTAGAGTCTGTCATTTGAAGCCCTCCACTATTTTAGCAATCTGAGAGGCCCTTTCCTTCTGTGACCTCCCAAAGCAACTGTGTTCCACCTGAACAATGAGACTCTTAGCCAGCAGGGGGAGTCTTGGGCGTGGAAGAGGAATTAGATTTCAACTATCCTGCATGTAATAAAACTGGCTATAGACCTCATCACTCTGAGCACAAAACATGAGCTCATCTTGACTTAGCTTTCCATCTATAATTTGCACGCACAGAAACTTACATAGACATACAGCTATGCCACTCACGTATGCACAAACATAAACAAGCAAACAAAACTAAAATCAAATTAATTAATCAAGGTATTTCTCCTATTGGCTTGGGAGATTATCAGAGACTATGATATTAAGGACTAGGTAAGAATATAGATGGAGACATAGAGGCTCAGTCTTGCTGTTTAAGTCTTGATTTTGCCTCCGTGGCACAGTGTTCAATGTTTCTTTTTTTTTCTTTTGAAATTTTAAGCAGTATAAAAATACCTCATAATTTAAAATACCAATGAAGGAAATATTTTACATTTATTACTGTAGATATACTGTAGATATACTGCAATTTATCTGAGCCTCTCGGAGTCGCTTTAGCAATACAGCTGACTCTTCTGTTATTAATCACATCCCAGAATGAAGTGTTTAAGGGTAGGGTTAGATTTTAAAAAAGAAAAAAAATATTGGTATTCTCCCATGGTCCACCCATGACCCAGACTCCACCCATTCAATACACCAAAATGAGACCCACTCACAGTAAGATTGTGCATATCTCCATAATATGATCATTCCTTTTCTCTCTTGTGTGTTTTGATCAGGAGTGAAATATTCATCAGTGTTCACATGTAAATTATCATCAGGCTTCAGAGTCAACATCCCATTGAGATTACTGGGGCAGTTCATACTTCTCCCAGAGCTATTGTTTAAGGTTGTCTGCAGACTCAGGCAGACATCACTGAATGGGTTACTTCCAGTACATGACTGAAAGGTTATCTTTGCAACCATAAGTGCTTGGATTCTGGAGCACAAGATGGCAGCCACCAGGAAAAAGGGCTGGCTTGCTGACCACAAACTGTCCCAATCTGACCCCCCAATTCTGGACTAGTACCCTGGAAGACCCAGTGGATTTCATGGAAGCTAAAATTTTAAGAAAGTTAGTTAAGATGTATTTCCAAATGAGCCCACAGCATGGATAGTGCAGACACTCAGCACGTATGTCCATGCTTAAGTCAGTTTTGAGTCAAGCTTTTCAATTCAGCTTTAAGATAAATTTAAAGCCACGCCAGTATATGACGGTATAAAGAGGCCAAGTTATAATGTCTGAGGAAATCACAATTTCAGTTTCCTGCAGAACATATGAAATATACAGCATGATCATCTATCTGTCTATCTACAGGTTTCCTTTGCTTTATGCCGGTTCTGTATGTGTGAATTCACTCTTATGTGATCGCTATGGTGGAAACCCACAGTCAGCTGCTTTGTGCAGTGCATTGTGGGAGCGACACGCACAAAAATATAGTCTCCTGCACGGATCTGTGCTCCTCGCTCGTTGTTTGCAACATGTGTTTCTGCAGTTGCCACCCCCATTATGACAGTGCCCTGTGCTTGTGTGTACTGTTTGCTGCTGGTGAGTACCAACATTGTTTTGCAAAAGTGGTAGAAATGGGTCTGGAGGTCAGTACACTTGAAGTCTTGGAACATATGCCTGTTTGTCACATTGTAAAGTGGGTTCTTTATGCATATTTGAGTTTTGTGCCATTTTCCAGGATTGCATGTACAGCATAAAGCAAGAGAAACCTCTATCTATCTATCAGCTTCTTTTTTTTCTTTTATGTATTTTTTGGACCCAATAAATATAAAATCTGAAATTTCTTAAAGTTTGGGTTAAATGATAATCTGATATGTAGTAGCATTTAACCATTTGTGATTCTCATTCCAGAAAAATACAATTTAAAAGCAGAGAGTTTTTAAAAATAACTTTCTAAATATTTAAATATCAATACCAGGGCTGTCTAATTTGGGAGTGTAATTAATCCTTCTGGATTGTATAACAGTATATTGGCAGGGCACTTGAATGTCAAAGAAACTGGAGCAAGGTCAAAACTATCACACACAAACTCACAGCAATAGCCTTCAACAGGTGTCCCAGCTATGTAGACAGAAAAGATAAAACTGAGAATGATACCTTGCATATCATCATGGGGCACGTCTACATGAGATGATGACTCTGCAGTAGCCAAAAAACACTGCACAGTAGTGTGTCACAGCATGGACAGTACTAATATGCTATTGCATAGTATTATTAGGCTACTTCGCAGTAGCATTACCTAAAAGACACTTGTTGGTGCTACTGTGCAGTAACCCTAAATACT
This sequence comes from Crocodylus siamensis, assembly GCF_052110815.1. Taxonomy (NCBI): domain Eukaryota; kingdom Metazoa; phylum Chordata; order Crocodylia; family Crocodylidae; genus Crocodylus; species Crocodylus siamensis. Next base: position 150,615,194 of record NC_143396.1, on the reverse strand, counting down.
GCACATTTATTTAGCGCTTGCTAATACAAGTACTAAATAAAGGTGCAGTAATGACTGCACAGTAGCATCTCATGTTGATGGGCCCAATGGGTCCCGCACTGGGAATATCTACCCAGTACATTTTAACAAAACGTTATCTGGTGTTGCTATATCCAGTGTTCTCTGGAGCTAAACATTTAATTACCAAGGTAAGAAATTTGTTATAATAAGAATGTATAAGGTTCAGAGGGCTGGTAATGAGATAACTGGGTTTCCATAGTGCAGAAAACATTATATATCCATAGACAGATAAAACTAAATGGAGCCCTGGTGTGAGATGATATGAGCTGAAGTCCACAGGAACTGATTTCACTGGTTAATTTTTTTAAAGAGCATCCATATTCAAGTTTCTAAATAAGATGACCACCTTCCCACTGATTTTAAGATAGATAATAAGAACTATAGTCAATAGGAACTGTAACTGCTTAATTCCTTTAAGAAAATCAGATGGAATTTATTTAGGAACCAAAATATGGGTTTAGGATATTAACTTTAGAAACCTGTTTTTGAAAGTCTTAGCCAAGACACCTAGGGGATATATTTGGCATGTAACAATGAGTGACCTTTCAAACTCATTGGTTGAACCTCAATCTTATCTAAATAAACAAATATAATGTATGAATCACAGATATATTCATAATGTACTATCCATCTATGAACAGCCACATATTATACACTATCAATGTACTGCATTTATTTTTGTTTTCCTTTTCATATCCTGTGTTTTCCTTCCACATCTAATGCTATAAATATAACATGACTAGCAGTATCCCCCAATAATGGAGCAGCATGAAAATATTCCAGATGAAATAAAAGCCTTTAATACCTCTTTTGAAGGGACACGGGAGCCTTTCCTTTTATTCCACCATGTTTCCAACATTGCAATGAGACAGGAAAGGACAATCCCAGCAGCCAGGATACAAAAAACACCTGAAAAACTCTTTATGTCCAGAGCACTTCCTTTCTGTTTGGTGTCCACTGATGAATACAGATCACATTGACCGTTTCTGGGCCACCACTTATGCTTCAGTATATCCATGTCTCCGTTCTGCTGTAGTTCTAGAATCCTTGAGGAGAAAGCACAGAACATCAGATTACTGACTGAGGCTTATGTTAGATACTTTGTCTTCTTTTCATTCCCCTCAGTAGAAGTTCTGAATATGTTTTTCTCCATCAGATTTCTAATAAATAGGGTGTCTAAAGCAAGTACTCACATGTATAATGCTCTATTTTTCTCTGTTATGACAGATGAATGTCATGGTATGAATGGCAGACATACTGAACATCTGTGGTAGTGTACATTGTAAGTTATGATTCGTTCTTTCACCCCCTCCTTCCTTCCATTTTTTTCCCATGCTGTGCCTAGCTCCCTTTGATCAGAGACCTAAGGAAAAATGTCTTGCATTTGAAAACTTGTCTAACTTCATCTCAACTACACAGTTGATTCAGTAAAATATATCAACCTAAGAAATCCTTACCCCTCATAATTTCTAGACCATCATGGCTATAATATCCTTCTTATGCTCCTGTAAGGAAACCAGTAAACTCCTGCCTTCAGCAACTTGTTTGTCTGTTCATGTCCTTAGAGACAACCCTTTCTTTCCTGAATGATACTGTGTCAGCTACAATCATCTATAATTCTTGAGTTAACACCTTTAAAGTTAAATGGGAGATGAGAGGTGCCAGGGGATTTTCAGGGAAAGATTATTTGATGTGCGATTGATTTACTGTTGTAACTACGTATGAATTTATTGTTTATATAATGCCATATATATTTTGCCAGGCTTCTCTGAAAGGGAAGATGTGGCATGAATAGATTTAAAGAAGAGAATGTTATGTTTGACAGGTCTTTTTGGTGTTTGTTGATCCAAATGAATTGTAGATACATGTTTTTACATGTGTCTGGAGTATCAAATAAGAGCATTTGAGTAATTAAAATAATCAAATTAGGAATTGCTTTCTAAAAGTGGTTAAAATAAAATGGGTCTTCCCCCTCCCCCCACACACATAAATGATCTGTCTTGGGTTTTTTTTAAAATGCCGACAGGAAAACAGATTGACTTGCATAAGCATCTGAAACGGAATATAAAAAAAAAAATAAAAAAGCACAGCTAAGTCATTCTGAGACTTTTTTCATTTAGAGCTAGGTAATACATCAAGTATGATTTTTGTACAAAAAAGTAAAAGAGAAAAATCGTATGGGCCTAATTCCCCCAAATGCTCTGTGTACAACAGTTCTCATTATCCCCCAGATAGCACTATCATGAATGAAACCCAAGAGCAGTAGCAGACTCCAATGAGCCAGTCCATGCATGGGCTGGGGATTTTGATGGGAGAGGTTGTTCCAGAAATGGCTCTGCATGGAGTTTTCAGTCTTTTGTCAGTGAGTACACCTGAAGTATGCAGAATGTACTCCAATTCAGGGCTTTAAGAAAGGAAGATTTGGCTCTGGGAGGATATCCTGAGAGACAAGGCAGGTATTTCTGGGAATAAATCAGTACAGTGAACTTGTTTATACTGTTTGCTGATTAAAGAATAGTGAAGGATAGTCTCCATAACAGCTTCAAGGGAGCATGCCACACAGAAGACACAGTCCAGGAGAGAAAGATCAGTGGTAGTTATAAGGCATAAATGCCTTCTCTTGTTTCTGAGTTGCCTAGGAAGCAGCTTTACAGCAGACTTACCCTGGAATATCTTATAGATGGCAAGGCTATTACAACCAACCTGCAATCTCTGTAGTGCTCAGCACTAAAGAACAATAGCATGGTGAAGTCACTGAATGGCTGGGGTGGGCAGGGGCAGGATATGCTGACTATGGTAGATGTGGGAGGGAAGAGGTATGACATGAGAGAAGGGAAAGGAAGTCTTACCTGATTGGGCTGCTGCTGCCGCTGCTCAGTGTCAGCGGAGTCAGCTTTCCTGTGGCTGGGGTTTATTGGAATGGATCCTGGTGTCCCACTTGCCCTGTGGCTCCCTCCCACCTCGCTGTCCCAACCTGATACATACACATTGGGAGCAGGCCTATGTCCACTCTGGCAAAGGCTCACTGAAGGGGGAGCACCATTCTGTTTATCATACCCTGCACTCCTCTGCTTCCCAGATACATTGTTTAGTGTGGTACTGTGCTGCCCAGCTGTTATGGTTGACAAAGGGCAGATCAGGACTTTCCCCACTGATGCAAAGGCTTCAAGAGAGGAGGAAAAGTGACAATTCACTAATGCCCCCCACACCCTACAGATACACTGGCTGGTGCAGTGCTGCACAGTTCCTATGACAGGAACTTCTGCTGTGGTGAGAGGAATCCTGGTGCCCCACTTACCCCACCGTAGTCCTGCTACTGCTAAAGAAACTTTCCTTCCTGTCCCAAACCAGGAGTACTGGATGGAAGGAGGCCACACAGGGCCATGTATATTGGCCCTATATTGTTTCTTCTCCAAGGGAATTCATGTTTGTTAAGTTAATGGGAAGAACAGGTGCACATTTTTTTCCTGATAATCAGACCACTTCTGCTTAGGTCCCTATACATGGATTTAAGAGTCTAGTTTCAGCACCCAGGTTCAAGCATTTTGGCATGTGTCCATTTGTCTTTGTGAATTACTAAATGCCAGCTGCATAAGGCAGTAATGGAATAGAAATCTGGGAGCAGAATGGTTTGTTTTCCTCAGTGGCAGCTCTAAGCCGTGAGGACTTCTATTTTTCTCCATTTTGTTCAGTTAGTAATAGACTGAAACATGCAGAAGGATTGCTTTATTCTCATTAATTAAATGATTCTCCATTTGTCAGTCTAATTTCTGATTACACAGGACATCTTTTTCAACAATAGAAATTTGCATAAACCACTGAACTTTAGCTAGGTCTATGAAACAGAGATTCATGCCAAATTATATAATTTTAATCAGTAAGAAATCTATTTTAATTTTAGAGGTCAGATGCAAGATTAATTGCTTTAAGGAAATCATAAAATATTAAGCAATATTAAGCAATGAATAGCTGTGTGCATAAATGGAAACAGCTCACTAGAAAAATCAAGTTAAACAGCAATTCAAATAGAATACAGTATATATCAAGGGAAATTACTGAACATCAATGGTAACTTGACCAAATATATTAATTTTATGTGCACAATGGGGCAGAGTCTTGTTCTGCTGGATTCAATTGATGTTTTGGCATTGATGTCAATAGGGTCAGGATCTAGGTCCAAAACAAGAGCCAACATGCTTTGAGGTTTATAAATGCTGCCTATTTTCCATATCTAAGGAATTATTATTGCAGAGAGATATTTTGGAAACAAAAATGTGCTGTCACTGGAACCTTATGACAGGTAACAACAGATATGCAGGGGTTCTGGAAGTATGATGCATCTGATGTGTAGGCACCATTATGCCCATGTGATGAGTGGACTTCCCACAAGATGGCAGGCTTTACACAAAAATACACTCCTGCAAATCACTGTTCTGTGCCTGTGAACTGTACTAATAATTTTCCTCTCGGACTACAGACATATATTTTAATCATTTTAATATTAGAATTGCATATTTCAATAATTAGGTATGAAATAATAGATTAAATAGAGGACTGATAGACTCAAAGGAACTGATATAAAAATGTCTGATGTGGGTCATTTTGGTACTGTTTCAGAAACCCAGAGTTTTTAGAAGTGAACTTTTCTGTACTACTTGCTCTGTTGGGACTACCATAAAGGAATGGAAAAATATTACAAAGGATAGACACCAGTCAGAAAGATGGAAATCTGTAAGTTGACTTCACAATTTTCTTGTGTTCTAAAATTTGATCATATTAGAAAGTGTGACATTAAAAGACAAAGTCTAAGCACGTAAACTGCAGTGACCTGACTTGAAATATTTGACCTTTTAGACTTGGTTGTTGGTAGACTGTGGATCTTGAAATATTTTTATTTGGGAAGCAAACTCTTATTATAATTTTTTTTAAGTTAATAATGTTTGAAAGTGAAAAAGATGCTCAAAACTCTCTAAAGTATAGGGAGTAAAACTGAGTTCTTTTTTGCTCTGGCTTTATATTATAAAGGCTATATCATGCATTTCATTGTACAGAGAGGGAAGAGGAGTACAAGGAAAGACTTCATCTTGGATTAAAATCTGATGCTGATTTGGGGACCTAGGATACTTGCAGACTTTACACTTTGATTGTGTTAGGTCAGCCTAAGGGCCAAACTGTACATATATTTGCGGAGGTTAAAAATATGGCAAGCCTGATCTAACTTATTATAGCTGAGGGGTGCACTAAATTACATCAGGCATGGGTTAGCCCAATCTATTGAACGTGTGTAGACATTTGGAGCACAGCTCCTAGGCTGGGAAAGCCCAGCTGGTCATCCCAGCCATGAGGCCATGCTTTTCCTACCTTCAACCATGATTTTTAGGTCTCCAACCCCGCATCCTGGATGGACAACCCTCTCTGGGCTCACTAGCCTTTTCGGATCCTGTCCGCCCCTCCCCCCAATCCCAAATTACTTAGATCATGTTCCTGGGACAGCTCCTGGCACCAGCAAACGTGTGCACAAGTGGGACCTGATCTATAATCACAGTTTAAAGCAAGCTGTGTGATTGTGGATTAGGCACCAGGAACATCTGCACATACACCTAGATGATCAGATTTGATTGTCTTATTTCCCAAACGTGCCACTTACGTTGGGAATCTATTCCTACACACATGAATGGCTACAAATTCATGTAAGGACAGAGTGCCAGCCTGGATGTAGATGGCATTTTTGGGATATGGATGACTAGATCTGGTCACTTAGGCATGCACAAAAGAACAGAATGTCACCCTGTGTGTTTCATTTTTACCTTTCTTCAGGATGCATATAAAGCACAACAGTTGGCCGACTAAAGTCAGTGGGAACAGAAGCAGTTTTATAACCAGACTTACCTACTTCATAGAATAGTTGTGAGACCTAGTTAGTGCTTTGAGATCCCAAAATAAAAGGAAATCTTAGGACTACGGAGTACTATTATTATTAAAATAATCAAAACATTCATGACAATATCATGTTTTGATCTTCCTCTTTTATATATTCTTTCTCAGTGATAGATAACCCATGCTAGAGGGAGATTCAGAGATTTAATGGTACAGTGAGGCTAGGAACTATTTTTACTGGTGGTTTGAGATGGCATGTGATACTGAATGCCAGTATCTTGCACCAGGACATGTTAACTGGAAGGAGTTATTTCTGGTAGATGCCTCTTCTCACTGAAAATAAAACATGAGAAGAAGTGCTGGAATTCAGGCTTCTACAGGTCTTCAAAATTATTCTGAAACTCATTTTGTTCTCTACTGCATGTGGAAAGACCTTTTAATTAACGGAGCAAGAGCTGCTTACTATTGTGAATAAAAAGAACGACTTTGAACCAGCCACTAGGAGCCAGATTTTCAAGTGCTCAGCACCTGCAGCTGGGGACATATTTCCAAAAGAGCTCATCGCTTATTATAGTGAATAAGAGAGAGCTGAGCTGTTTGAGAACCCTACCTTATTGTATATGATGAGCTGGTTGTGAAAAATCTAGCCACTAGGCTTTGTGGGTTTGAGTTGTCCTGAAGGGCCCTTGTGAAGCTAAATTCATTAGTGACTGACTCTTTTACTACAGGTGATGGATGTTATATTAATAGCTAATAGGTAACAAAAATAGATTCTTTCAACCAATCAGAACACAGTCAGCAGCCATTTGTGCCAGTGATAAAACTAGGCCATGGACAAAGTTCACTTGGGCAATTTCAGGAGGGGAGGGGGAGCTGCTACTCAGGAGTGCACAGCAGCTGTTATGCTCCAGTTGCTATGTGTACATGAGTCTGTAGCAATACAAGTGACCTAAATCACCCCACCTTTAACCCTGGGTGAAGCAGGGTCAAAGTTTGCTAAATGTGAAACTGCTCCAAGTGAATGTTTGTCCATGCCTCTACTCTGGTCACTTTTATTCCATAACAATAGCTGGAGTGACCTCACCAACAACTTCTACCTTGTGAGTGGGCACAAATTCCCCAATTCTCCTGACACTGGTTTAGTGGTATTTAAACTGCTATGGTGAATATTTAAAAAAATATCACATGCATCTCAGTTTACTTGCTTGATAATATCCTCTATGACTGCCTAGAATTCAATTAAAGGAGGCGTTTACAGGAAACAAAACAGTGACAGAGAGAAGGTGCCATCAGAGGGAATATTAGGGTCCTTAAGAAAACAATAAAGAGCTATCAATTCAGAAACACATACCTGCCTGGTTTTTGCCATGTTGGCAAGTTAACTTTCCCAGGCCTGATTACAAAATTAAAAAAGGCACCAAAGCATGTACGAACCCATTTTGGAGTTAGTCAGGATGTAGCCAAGAGCTGCTGGGAATGAGAGATACACAAGTGAGAAAAGGCAGGAAGACAATCAATGTCTCTTGGCCTAGAGATAGAGGTAGCTGGACTAAATGGAAACTACCAAAGCATGCAAAGAAAGGATCGCATGTAGCTGTGACTAAACAGATGTGCTTAGACTAGATGTGTGCTTTATCCTTTGTTTTCCTGGCAGCATGCCTTGGATGGAGTAAACAGTATGCTTGTTTCGGAGAAACTGCTTTTTGAGTCATGTTAATCCATGACTGGCCACAGGCTCCAGGAGGGAAAAGTCTTACAGGTGCCATATGCAGCAGGGCTGTCATGGTAACATATGGCTGGAGATTGGGACCAGGGGCGTGGGCTGGATGCCACTGGGGATCTATGTGAAAACAGTAAAATCATAGGAGAGATGCCTCCTGGAGAGAGGTGAATGTAGCAAAGGCTGTCACTTTAGTAATACACATGAGAGGAGCTGCAAAAGGGGTTTATGGTACTGCTTACTCTGTTACTGGGAGTGCAGTGGGAATAGGGGTACTGCAGCATAATGATACACTCTGTATTAGGATGAACTGCAGAGTTTCACTCTGGAAAAAGTGCAAGAAGAAGCCTGTCACTTGGGAGAATTTGGAGCACAGACTCATCCCTAAATCCTGGTAGGTACTTTAAAGTGGTAGTTAAGGTTTCCCTAGGTGTGAGGAGATTCACAATGAGCCTTATTGCAGGCTTTCCTGCCCTCTTAATTTCCCCAGGGTAAAGACTGTCGTGTGAATCTGTGCTATGCCAACAGTGTAGAGCAGCTCTAAATTATGCCCCAGGATGAGGGAGGAAAAATGTGGCTGAAAGTTCCTCTTTCTCCTGCCCTTACAGCATGCTACCACTCCTGCCCCTCTGTCACTCTGGTGAGCCTCAAGCCACACACACAAACCTTGATTCCTGAATATAATAGAAAATGAAACAAAACAACTTAGACTTTATTGTCAGAATTAAAAAATGAAGATTTGTTAATCAAACTTGTAACACAAAAGAAGCCATGGCATTAGTCTTTCTGTTTTCTTAGCAATAAACCAGTGGCCTGAGGGGATATAGCAGCGGGTGCTCAGACCCTCAGTTAAGGCAAATCAACACAGCTTTGCAGAAGTCCATAGCACTACATTGATGGACGAGCACTCTGAAGTTTTTTCCTCCTAGGACAGATAATATCAAACATAATAAACTTTAATGAGGTGTATCCAAATTAATAAATGAAATATTAATTATTGTTATTATTACATTAAACACTGGTAGGGATTTCTTAAATACTTTTCTAGAATAGTGTTACCCAGACTGCATGGTTTTGCTGAGTAATACAATTCTAAAAGTTAGATGCAAAGAAAAACAAAGTCCTTCAAGCTGTTAATGCTTTTAATAAGGGAAGTAGTCATTTGAACCTAATCAGCCTTTAACCTTACAGCGTCTCAATTTATTTCCACTCTAGGAGAAAATGAGGATAAAAATATTAGTATCCATTTACAAAACCTAAATTACAATGAAACACCTGCAGGTATTTCTGAGAGTCACATCAATACCATGAGTTCATTAAGTTTGGTACTATTACAGTAACGATCACATTAATTTGTTGTGTGGAGGGCACTTTGCCAGTGTTACCAAAACAAAGAAATATATTCTGATTCAGTTCAGCTTTAGGTGATGGCTAGCACCTCACTGAAGCACCCTCATGCCCCAGCCAGCCTCTCTGCAGCATGCTGAGCTGGACTGGAGCAGCCCTGGGTTGGCAGGCTGACCCCCAGAGCCTCCTGCCAAATTGGGCTGCTCCCACCTGGCTCTATTTGCTACGGTCCCAGGTGCATGTTCAAATGCTGCACCAGAGTTTATTTCTGCACATTAATTGCATGTGTAGATGCACCCTCCATGGTACAACTGAAAGTCATCTCTTCTTTTCGTAAACTGAGTAAAGTGATTTGATACAGAATCAACAACACACTACACCAGTGGAACCACACACCATCATTTAAACATAGTTACTTGTCCTTGTAGACTGAGATTCTTGGCATTTAAAAAAAATGCTTTCCTTATTGTGGAATTTTCCAAAGCACTCTGCATAGGCCAAACTCTACAGCTGCTGAAGTCTGTGGAAGTTAACTACTATCTCAAAGGGTGGAAAAGCTAAACTGAGCACGCCTGAAAATCTAAAGGACAAGGTAAGATGAGTTGGATAAGCCAGCATTAGCTAAGAGTTAAAAACATTTAATTGGCCCTTCCAGTCACAGCGCATGCTTCAGAGACCTTTCAGGACTCAGGTGGCATATCCCTGGCCTACACAGTTAGGTCAGTTGAGTAAGTGGTTAAGCAACTTGTGTAAGTCTGCACATGCTCACAATGAGCAGGAGCCAAAAGATTGTAGAGAAAGTGAACTTTTAACTCTGATGAAGTCAGTGACCTAGTTTTGTGCAAAGAGCAGGCACAGTTGATCATATGTTCATAGATTCACAGATTCATAGCTACCTGAGATCTAGCTAGATATATAGCTTGCAGTATCTCAGATGTGTGATCAAAGGCTACCCCAGCCACCCTGATGTTATGTAACTGAAGGCTGAAACACAACTTTACAATTTTAGAGAGGTGCGCAACATGTTCACCTTAGGTACCAAGAGGTGTGATTGGTGCACATGATGATTGGTGGATGACTGACTGATACCCTGAGAAGTGGATGGGATGGACAGACGATTGACAGGGTGGTATGATCGGAACGTTTAAAAAGGACATGTCCCAGTCTCCTACGTCTTCTGTGCCTGGTGTCAGCTGTGTTTCTTGTCCTGTTTCTGCCTTGAGTAAATGTCCAGTCTGAGTGAGGGCCCTGAGCAGCCAGACTCTGGTTATCTGTTGATTGTGTGTGTGGCTCAAGTCAGTGTATGAGTGCAGGTATAGGGGATTGTGGATCGGTTGGGTCTGAGCAGAGTGGGTAAGGGCCAAGGCAGCCAATATCCCTTATTACCTGCATAGCTAGACTGCTTTGTACGGTTAGATTGATATTCTTGTTATTGATGCCTGCCTGTTGTTGATGATGCTTACCTGTTGTTGATGATTAATAATATATTCTTGCGGTTTCCACTTAACAATTGAGTCTGTTTGGTTTGTACTAATTATTTTAGCAGTGGGGTAGTACCAGGCTATAGGTGAACACCCTGCTGAAAGTAAGCTGCCCACCACTTTCATTTGCATAAGAGGATTAGTTAATGAATTAGTTAATTGCCTTCTTTGCGTTTAACACAGAAATTTCACCTCATAAAATATAGCCTACATCATTCGCTGTTCTGGAGGATTGGCAATAGCAATGGCCAATGCTTGGCAAATCAGTTTTTTTTTTGGTTTTATGGGGGAGGGGGGTTGAGAGGGTTGGGTTACTGGCAATATCAAAATGAGCGAAAAAATATTTCTTTTGTATTGACCAAAAATGACTGTTTTTTCAGTTTTCGCAGTAAAGTGAAATCTTGAACAAATGTCTTTTGGGGTTAACTGAAACATTTTGTTTAATGCAAAACATTTCATTGTCAGGTTTTGAAAAATTAAATTTGGGTACATTTCAAAATAAACACTGAAACACTTCATCTTGAAAGTTTTGAAATGTTTCAACTTTTTCAAATGTTTACATTTTTTTTTTTTAGCTGAAGCTATTCACCAATTTTGGCATGAACCTGAGAATAATTCTGGTTGAACCCAGACTGAATCTGTAGGCAAATAAACTGTTTATTCAAAAATTGTCACCTATCTCTAGAAAACAAATAGATTCAACTTTGTTTTAGACCAATTCACCTGTTTTTAGGAATCAGAAAAGGTACAGAAAAGGGCAACCAAAATGATCAGGGGCCTGGAGCAGTTGCTATACCAGGCAAGACTAAAAGGGCTTGAACTTTTCAGTTTGGGGGGTGAGGGGGTGAGGTTGGTATGACAGAGATCTGTAAAAATCATGAAGGGTATGGTTAGTGAACAGGGAACTGTTAATCTCCAAGTCCCAGAATACTAGAACTAGGGGACACCTGCTGAAATTAGTAGGAGACAGGTTTAAACCTAACAAGAGAAAGTGTTTTTTTTTCCTTTCAAGCACATAGTTAACTTGTGGAACTGATTGCCATGGGAAGTTGTAGGAGTAGATAGTTCCTAAAGGAACTAGACAAATTCATGAATAATAGATCCTTTCATTAAACTGAATAGTCAGAGATGTTTTCTCTTGCATCTATAAACCAAGACTTGGGATGCCAAGGAAGGTCATAAACAGGAGATAGATCACTCTAGATCAGTGGTTCTCAATCTTTTTGGACTCAAGGCACCCTTCAATGGATTCAAGACACCCTTATATAACTTTGTGAATTTAGTGGCACCCAATTTCAAAAAGTAATTTATATAAAACAGTGCTTACCTCTTTACACAGAGGCTGGGTAGTAGGGTGGGGAATTGTCCACTTAGGGATAAGGCTGAGGCTGAGCTTATCTGCTTAGCTCCTTATACATTGTTTATGTCCTCATACCTTGTGGTACCCTTTAAAGGATATGGTAGCACTTGAGGGTGCCTTGGCACCCTGCTTGAGAATCACTCCTCTAGATGTACCTCGTTTAATTCTCTCCCTCTAAAGCATCCACTCTTGCCACTGGCAGAGACAGGATAGTGGGCTATGGAACCATTGGTTTGACTCGGTATGAAATTTTTTATGTTCTTATAACTCATTGTATTGGTAAAAGTATATGAAAATAACTAATTCTGTTTGTTAGTTTATTTTCATCTAAAATAATATTTATCAATAATTTACTATCTTTCTTCTGCTTTCTCTTTTTCTGTCATTCTTTCCCTTTCTCTTTTCTTTTACAAAATCTATACACATAATCATACTAGCAAAGATAAATAGAAAGCTAAAGTGTGGGCTCTAATTAGTGTGTTCTATGCTATCTTCTAATATCCTATGAGAGGGATCAATAAATGTGGAGAGAAAGAGTGACGAAACCTCATGCTCTGCTCACCAAGAAGCAATCATTTGTAAAATCAAATCAGCAACAGGATGGATGTAAAACATTGTGGTGACTAGTGAACTTTAATTTTATATATTTTATATGTTTATACTACCTATAAAAGTCAAGCACTCATAGAAATGGCAGACATGATCTTTCATAATATGCAAGTTGGGTGGAAAATGAACTGATAATAAGCATAATGAAAGCAAACTAAAAAGATGTGGGAGGGCCTGAAAAGACTAGACAGTAGCTCCCACAGAGACAGAGGCCATAATTACAATTGGAAAGGAGAACACTTCTGGTGATCTTTGAAAATGTCAGCATCATTCTTAAGCACAGTGTGATATTTGGGTTATAGGGTAGAGAAAAAAAACGATCTTTCATTTTAGCGTGAGAATCTGGAAATGATCATCTTTCCTTGGAGTCATGCTTCAGGCAATGCAAAGTTTCATTTTTATATAAATTATCCAACCCCTATTTTTAGAAACAAAATATATAGCAGTAATATGAATCTAAATTAACTTAGAATATAGCATAACCCACTGATAACTTAGAAATTAGAATGGCACATGTTTTGGATATATAAAATACATATTTTACATTTACAAAATATATGCAATGAAAACAGGCTTGATTTAAGACTGTAGTTTCACCCACAGATTTTCAGCAGCCTATTTTTCCAATGAAAAATAGCACAATTAAAAACAAACAATAATATAAAGCGGCCACTATTCAAAGAATAGGTATACCAATAAACAAATATTTAAGTCACACTGAAATATATTCATGTCTGAAACCTGTCATTTTTAAAAAACTTCAGAGTATTAACTTCATGGCTCCCTTTGACATTAGTGGGAGATACACAGATACTATTTTTGCTCATCATATATATATATATATATATATTTCAAATTAAAACCTTCAAAATGGCCAAGAGTAAACTTAAATACTTTACATAAATTTGCCTTCAAATTTGGGTAGTTTTGCAGAACTCCCAAAATCATATAAAATTCTGGTCCTTTCCCCTCTTCCCTACCAAGAAACAACCAACTCTGAAAGTTTATCAATTCAAGGAATCTTATCAGCCAGCCGATACAACTATTTGATTTTTTTTCCCCCAAGCAAAGAAGACAACCGCGTGCTCCCCCCACTTTTTGTGGAGAAATCCCAAACCAAAGCAGTTACTTACTGCTGTACTTACTTATTAGTATGATTAACACCTGCATAAAGCAGTTAATCATTCACAGAGTAAAATCCTGAACCTCTCCAAAATTCTGTCCAGAAATTATTGTGCATTCTTAGCACTTACAATGAAATAATGCTGATGTTATGGAAAAGAAAATCCACTGTGGTAAAAATCATTTACCAAAAAGGTACCAAGTGAGAATTCAATTATCCATGAGGAAACATTAAATGAAATTCCTTTAATTGAATCCCTTTGCAGTTGTGACAAACATTCTGCTTGGTATGTTCAACTTAAAAACATTTAGTGAACTACAGGTGTGAGACCTGAATGATAACAAAGGGATTTGACTGCAAAGTACATCGCTTGAAAAACAGGACATCTGTGTTGGTCTACTGTGGGCCTTAAATACTCTTATCTTTCAAGACATGCCAGATAAGCCTTCCTGAGGGAAATGTATGATGTTAAAGTTTGTTACCACTGGCCTTGACACATATTCAGATCCTTTGACTTGCCCTAGATGTAACTGGAAATGATGTAAGATAACATAATAATGTAGCAGTTAGCCTGCCTGTTTGGCACACTAAACCCAGTCTATGCATGAGGGGTAATTGATGTGTTCCTTCTATACTTTACTATTTATTTTTTCCTATGCATGGCAACGTATGCTAGAAATTAGTCTATTCCATCTTCTTAATGAGTGAGATTTATCTGTTAGCTCAGATAATGTATCTATTCACTTCAGCAGGCCGGCTTGCCTATCCAACGGGGAGGTTTTCTTCAGAAACTAGAAACTTACCAATAGATTGTTTTAAAGAACAGCCTGATTTTCAGTTCACTTCTGCAACTATCAACAGGTAAATAAAAATGGTACGGAAACACTTTTGCAGGTATACATTTCAATAATTGATGCCTTATTTCATTGTTCCATTACAGTGCCTGTCCTGAAAAGCCATGAATGGTGTTACACAATAAGAGTAAAAGCTTTAACCATCAAATGTTTACTCACCGAATAATATTATATTGTTGATTTCAATAAGAGGGAGAAGCAGCTTTATAAAAACTGAGTGCGATTCAATTCTGATAAAATCTGCAGAAAGACTGAGTGTTCTGTTCATACAGGAATCTCTCTTGTAATACACTGTGCATAAGAGCTCTAGGAAACTGTATTTTTATCTCCCAATCTTTGCATCATTATTTCCTTTGGCCCTTTCTAAATCATAATGAATCTGCCCAGGAGAATAACAGAATTTAACTGACTTTCAGTAATTGTGACTAGGAACAATACAAGGCAGTATAATTCTGATTCAGTTATTAAATTTATTTCCAGAAGGGGTAGATGTCTCAAGAGATTGGTAGTAAAATATGGAGCACTTCATTTCACCAGCTTGCCCTTTCAAATCTAGTCCTTGCTTCCCCACAATTCTGATGCTCTGTTTGAAAGTTCTCTGCTGAGTTCCTATGAGAGCAAAATAAAGCTAACCCCCTAATTGATCTCTCTGCTGGAGGTCTCAGCACATTGATCAAAAATCGAGTGAGCTTGGGGAATTAACTGCTTTCCTCTAGGGCTGGTCCATTCATGTTAGAATCGAGACTTGTTGCTAGGGCAGCATGGGGAAACTTACACTAATGACTCCCACGACACACCTTGCCTGTGGATAAGCAGAAACTGAACTCCCCAGTGTTTTTCAGGCTATAAGACTTTAAACCAACCAGCAGATGTTTACCTGGTATAAACTGTGATAGCTCTATAGAAGCAAAACAACTATGATCATTTAAAGCAGCTAAGGTTCTGCCCCCATGAGCAAATTCACTTAACAGTGCTCCCACCCCTAGCACTTAAAAACTTTCCATGTGTCTCACCTAACTAGTTTTAGGATGAACAGAATTATACAACATGGCTGTTTGAAATGGCAAGGGACTGAATTTAGTGATCCAGAAGGTCTCATCTAGGTTTATGTCCTATTTTCCTATTACTTCATATTACTATACCAGATAATTACATTTTAACAAACAAGCATAACCATTACAAACAACACCAAACTGAACGTTTGAAATTGGAGAATTAGAAAAATCCTGACAGAGCAATAATTTGCTCTGAAACATGTTTTTGTTTTAAATTCCAAAAACAGACACAAACAACCTGTCATTTTCTGGCTAAATTTATTGATTGCTTTACATTCTTGTAAGAATTTCTGCTTTCAGTCTTGTATTGATTGTATTGCCATGATTGCTGCTGTCTACTTTTATTAATAGGGCATAAGAAACCCATTCTATTTAATAAAGTAAACAATACAATTTTGGTATTTGGTTTCCCAAAGCTGGAAGCACTAACAACCTTTCTTGGTTTTCATCTAGTAGTAGGCATCCTAATCTTGCTAAATAAATTCTAGTCAACTCAGACGAATGGGGCATCGGAGGAACATAAGGTTACATAGCACTGAGAGGCTGAGCACACATTGTTTATATCCTCAGGGGGTGTTACAGCTTTGCCAATTACATCTGTAATTACAGGAGAGGACCTGAAGAAAACATTCTTATTAGTCAGCCAGGTCAATCGGGCACCCACTTTTTCTCCATTTTCATCACTCCCTTTTGATATTTATGTTTATAAAAGGTTAATTTATCTTGCAATTGTGCAACTTTGAGCCTTTGCAACTTGAGGGAAGATTCCCTGGTCCAGCTTTTCCTGTAGTCAGTGAACCTTTTATTCCCTTCCCTTTTTTCTCCCTCCAGGATACATAGGTAATTGAGAACCCTTTCAGACATCCCCACAAACCACAGAGGCTTTGTTTTCTACATACTGGCAGAATGCCATGACATAGAGGAGTGCATCTATTTAGTACCAGTAGAAAAGAATGCCCATTTTATGGTATATAGCAGAAGGCCCTTACAAAGTACAACTATTTCCTTTCACTGCTTTGTCCCAGCTATACTATGGCAAAATAAGGTGAAGTTCTGGACTGTGAGAGCTTAACATGTACATGTGATGTTGAAATTACTCCTCTCCTTGCTAGCATTGTTAACAAAAAGGTATCAGTGGCTACCTGGAGCATTTTCCAATACAGAATCATTTTGGAGCTGTGGCAAATAGCAAATGGCTTGGCATTGAGATTGGATTTGGATATGTAAAGCAAAGGATGAAATATTATATAGATGATGTATGCAAGATTCTTTTTAAGGTCAGGTGCCCAAAACCACAGTCAACCCTCTCTGTAGTTTTAGTTTCTTTTCCTTTAATTTGTGGGTGGATAGAAGTCAGGCCCTTCTTTCCTCCAGAAGAAGTGCCTTTAATAATCTTACTTCTGGACTTTGCTTTTTTTGAATTCTTATACCTAGTTTACGGAGAGTGCCAACACAAGATATTTATTGCACAGTTGACTAATTAGCTGTGTAGTAAATGTCTTGGTGTCTACACATGTGCCATTATTAGGTTGGAATACACTAATACACCATCCACCGTAAAGCTGGCAAGTCAGTCAGCAACATGGAAGTCCTCGACTTCAGGAAAGCTGACTTTGACAAGCTCAGCAGGCTTGTCAGTGAGGCCCTAAGGGATCACGACCCCAGGGGGAGGGGAGTTCAGGAAGAGTAGTTGCTCCTCAAGGGAGCAATCCTCAATTCACATGCTAATTCTATTCCATCTAGGAGGAAAGGCAGCAGGAGGGCACAGTAGCCCCCCCTGGCTCTCCAGGGAACTAGCAGACCTCCTGAGGCTACAAAGAAAGGCCTACAAAGCATGGAGGATGGGATTCACCTCCAAGGAGGAATATTCTGCACTGGTCCGGTCTTGCAGGAAGCAAACCAGGAAAGCCAAGGCTGCAACTGAACTCCAACTTGCTTCGAGCATCAAGGACAATAAAAAGTCCTTTTTCAGATATGTGGGGAGCCAGAGGAAAAGCAAGGGGAACACTGAAGCCCTGCTGAACCAGATGGGGCAACTGACAACTGACGCCCAAGAAAAAGCCAACCTATTAAATGGGTACTTTGCATCGGTCTTTCATCAGTCCCAGGGGATTCCCATGCCTGCTATGGGACAGGGAGGTCCAGATGAGCGAGATCCGCTGCTCTCCATCAATGCTGACCTCGTGAAGGAACACCTTGAGAAGCTGGATACTTTCAAGTCAGCCGGCCCTGACAATCTACACCCAGGGTACTCAAGGAGCTGGTAAGCATCATAGCCCAGCCCCTGGCATGGATCTTTGGGAACTCCTGGTGCTCTGGTGAAGTGCCCGAAGATTGGAAGAAGGCCAATGTGGTGGCTATCTTCAAGAAAGGGAGGAAAATGGATCTGCCAAACTATAGGCCCATCAGCTTGACTTCTATCCTGGGGAAGATCTTAGAAAAGTTTATTAAAGAGGCCATCCTTAATGGACTAGCTGATGCCAACATCCTAAGGGATAGCCTAAGGGATGTGTTTGTTGTGGGTAGGTCTTGCTTGACCAATCTCATTTCCTTCTACGATCAGGTGACCTAACACCTGGACAAGGGAGAAGAGATTGATGTCATATATCTTGACTTCAAAAAAGCCTTCGATCTGGTATCCCATGATCACCTCTTGGTGAAACTGGCTAATTGTGGCCTTGGGTCCACCACAATCCGCTGGCTGGGAAATTGGCTCCATTGCCGGACCCAGAGGGTAGTAATTGATGGAAGTCAATCGTCATGATGTCCTGTGACCAGTGGGGTTCCCCAAGGCTCTGTTCTTGGACCCATATTGTTCAACATCTTCATTAATAATGTGGACACTGGAGTCAGGAGCGGACTGGTCAAGTTCACCGATGACACCAAACTTTGGGACAAAGCATCCACATCAGAAGACAGGAGGGTGATCCAGGCTGACCTGGACAGGCTCAGCAAATGGGCAGACAAGAACCTGATGGTGTTTAACACCGAAAAATGCAAGGTTCTCCACCTTGGGAGGGAAAACCTGCAGCATCCTTATAGGCTCAGCAGTGCTACACTGGCTAGCGCTACAGAAGAAAGAGACTTGGGGTTTATCATTGACCACAAGATGAACATGAGCTTGCAATGCGATGCTGTGGCTAGTAAAGCAACCAAAATGTTGGCTTGCATCCATAGATGCTTCTCAAGCAAATCCTGGGATGTCATTCTCTGCTTGTACTCAGTCTTGGTGAGGCCACAGCTGGAGTACTGCGTCCAGTTTTGGGCTCCACAATTCAAAAAGGATGTGGAGAAGCTTGAGAGAGTCCAGAGAAGAGCCACACATGATCAGAGGTCAGGAAAACAGACCTTACGACAATAGGCTGAGAGCCATGGGGCTATTTAGCCTGGAAAAGGGCAGGCTCATGGGTGATCTGATGGCCACCTAAAAGTTTATTAGGGGTGACCACCAGTACCTGGGGGAACAGCCTGCCATCGGAGGTGGTTCAAGCACCTACATTGAACACCTTCAAGAGTAGATTGGATGATGGCAGCTAGGTTTCCAGCAGAAAAGCTAACATAACCAGGGGGCAGGGCACCTGTCAAGGGTGGGTGTTTGCACTTTGACAAGAGATGTACCTTTGTGGTCCTCAAAAGTTCACCAAAGCATGGTAAGCAGCCCTCCAGCTAAAATAATTGCTCACCTCTGTACTAGAGCATGAGGGAAGGGTATAGAAGCTAGCCAAACCTGTTCAGCTTTCCTCAGTTCTGTGTCAAACTGAAAATTAGGATTCCACTGAATGGCTTTGTCACTGTGCTGCAAATTCACAACTGCATAAGAAGACATGCAGTACATCACTGTCCTTTTGCTGAAAGCTGCAATAAATAATGCCACGGGAGTCCCACCCTTGGAGCCAGCAGTTGCCTGAAACTGCTGGAAGCTGAAGAGCATTGGCAACATAAAGGGAGAAAGGAGAGAAATAAAGCAAAAACCTCTGAAAAATAAAAAATCATGTTAACTCTTATCTATCAAAATAGCTGCCTCCACCTCACAGAAGAAAATATTATAAGCTAGTCAATTATAGTTTAAGACAGAATTCAAAGATTAATGTTGTGAACTGTTTCAAAGCATCTTTATTTGAAATCCAGTTCATTATTAGTAAGTGTTATTCTCATGTTTTAAAGGAGACTGGCACAGGAAGTTAAGTGACTTGCAGAAAATCATACCATAAATAAATGACAGAATCAGGGAAAAAAAAAAGTCTTCTGACTCCAAATTTTCTTTTAGGAACACAGCAAAATCTAGTGGTTTTAAGTAGGCTGGCCACAAGGAAATCCAGGCCACTTGGCAAAGCAGGGTCTCGAAGCCAGATTTCTAACATTCCTGGCATGTGCTCTAACCACTGAACTATTCTGTGAGGGTGGGTTTATCACAGGGTTTCATTAGTGGTGTAACACCAAAGCTGGGTGCCAAGAGCAGCTGTGACACAAGAGGGCAGCAGCATCTTCTGGCTGCCACTGTACCAACCTCACAACTATTTGGCTTGTTAGCAGCATTTTTTTTTTTGGCTCGTCCCCCGAACATTGGCAACCAGGGCAGTTGCCCCAGTTGCCCTACCCTGCGTACACTTCTGTTTTTCATTGATAAAAGGTTAGGTTTGCCCCAGTGGAGAATAGTAAACATTTTAAAAGTATCTGTGAGACACAAAAGTGTTACCAACTCTATCTAGAAACAGGGATGCACCAGAAACATTGAACACCTAAATACAGCTCCAGCTCATTTCCCTAGACTCAACAGATTTGGAGAATGCGGGCATGGTTCACTTCAGTATCAGATATATGTCTGAAGGAGATCCTAGCTTTTGGGATTTTCTTTACTAGAGCTAGTCACATCAGCAGAATAGAGGTGCTACCTGTAACTAGTTATTCCAATAGGGGATGGCCTGCATAACATACATAAGGCTTGAAGTCAGTACCTTCTAGTACCAGGCTATTGCTGATGAAGACCAGACTTTCTGCTGTCACTAGAGAACTCCTTCTTGACCCTGTTGTGATCTTAGTTTTTTTCCTTCTTAGCACGTAAGAATCATAACTTTCAGTCCCCATATGGCCAGCGTACATTCTCTGGCCAACATAGAGCCCCTTTATATCATTTGGAAAGTACACAGAGGTCAGATACTAGAGTTAATTGAAAAAAATTGACACCGCTTTTTACCACTGGAAACTACTATTTTGTTAATGCTGAACTGGTCTGTTGAGAGGTTCTGTCTGGTTTGTTCTTAAATCCTGGTGGGACAGTTTCTTGGGTCGAGGATGCAGTTAGTGATACAGAAAACGTTAGAAAGAGAGTCCCATTTTCCCAGAGAAGTACAGTGGTGAGGGCACTAAGCTAGGATGTGGAACAGCAGGCGTCACATCCCTGCATCAGTAATGAATGTCATTCTGTACTGGGGGAAGGCAGAAATCAGAACCTGTTCCCAAAATGGAATAACTGTTTTCTAGTCTGTGAGAAACTGAAAGTAATTGCCCAGCAGAACATTTCCCTGTTACAGAGGACTCCCTTGTGATTCACCTGTGCTGGACCTTGTCCTAATGCTTGCCATCCATCTCTTTTCTTCTGGCATCGGGAGCATACAAAGGTTGTGAAAGGAATATAGCAGAGCCGAACTCCTCCACGATAGGGTCTGCTAAAGGCCTCTGTGTCAGCCACACGACTTACTGCTGCCTGGCAACAGCGCTAAATGGCTTGAGGGAGTCAAACCTAATTCCCTGATACCCTTGTCAGCAAACACATTAATTATGAGACAGTTCCTGCACTGTGTGAACAAATCAACACCTGTTGCCTGAGAAGTCTGTAATCGGTGGTTGTATCTTTTTATTGTGTAATTCCTATTGGAAGTTAATGGAATCAAAAGAAACTGACCTGGCTGCAGACTAAGGATGCACAGATTTTTTTCCCCTTGCTGGAAAAAGAAGCAAGTCTAGGCAGGCACCAGACAGCCTAATGACAGCAGAAGTTGGATGTGTTTTGTTATCATTTTTTGCTGATATGATAAACAATGAACCCACTGGAGAAACACAGTAGTGAGCTTTATTCTCCTTCTTCTTATGCCTACTTTACAGTAATGGAACTCCATGGTCACTCACTATATACAACAGAGTGACAGCAGTTTCCCTCTTACTCTATTTCCTTAGAAGTAGGCCTACATTTCAGCAGGCTGGGTGAATATTTAATGCAATGCACTGAGGTGTTTAATTATTCTAGTGCAGGCCCTTAAGTTTAAAACAGGCTTCAAACTGAGCTCCTGACAGCTCAGAACAAGTCCTAATATGCTCAGTCCTGAGTTAAAAAAGAAAATCTGTTTTAAATTACGTATAAATAAGCGAAAGAACAAATCTTTTTTTCTGGACTGTTCATACGATTCAAGGAACTGAAATACACTTAAGCAGTAATCCCAACCTGCTGCTCATTAGAATTGCTATATGCTGAAAAGAATGTTTTTCCCATTGCATTCCCTCCCTTCATCTTCGTGCTGTACAGATCTCTCTTCCTCCCAAAGTCTGTCCTTGATCCTGTGGCAGCCAGGGAACTGAGTGAGACAATTAAGTCATTTAGAGGAGCCTGTAGGATGACAGGCTTCGGACTCTCTCCATTTCACCTTACACTTGTGGTGTGGCAATCAGCATCTCTAAGAGTATAAGAAGCAGTATTATGCTTCCCCAACTACAGGAGCTATACTATCCTTGATCTTTGCACAGGACCTACAAGGACAACTCCTTGTTCCTCTAACCAGCTTTGTACCAACTCTCATAACTGATGTTTTTTCTTAAAGCCCCAGGTCCTGGAAGCAAATGATTAAGTATGAGTCTCAGCTTTCTTTCCATGTCTTCTTGGCTCATTGTTCCCCCAAATGGTTGGGGAAAAAGTGCAAAAACTGAAACCTAGAAAGGTCAAAAACATAAGCTAAATTAGAAGACTCACATTTCATGTTTTAAAGATCTCACACTTAAGAGAATCTTCTGTATTCTTTTGTCAGCCAGATTCACAATGTTTGAATGCTTGTGATTGGCAACAATGCTACCAGCAGGAGTGTTAACATGACATGGCTCTGTAGGGTCAAGTGTGAAAGAAAAGCTCCTAATCATTTAAAAAACTGCCCAAATCTTGATAAAACTATGATGCGTTGTGAGAGAAAGAATGGATCAGGGAGAGTTTTACAGTCCTATGATCCATTAATCACTTCCAAAAATATTTTTTTGCAGACAGGTATGATACTTTCCCCTTTACAAGCCTCTAAGCTACAGACTTAAAATTCCCTCTCTAGCATGAACAAAACCTAGCTGTAGCTGCTTGATAGCTGTCATTCACAAAGACACCTCAGTATGAATGCACTGTGGGGTTAAGGGGACACAGACTGTCATAAATTCCTTCTTAATTATGAACAATATGCTTATGTACAATGTAGAGAGACTCCAAAGTTTAGCTTATTCTGTTGCATACTAAATAAGTATGTTGTCACAGGTTCAGAGGAAAACCACTTGTAGTCATTCAGTTTGATTCCCTTTAACCCTTAGGTCAGGTACAGACATTACACTTTTACTAGTATAAGTAATTGGAAACTGGTCTATACCTGTAACAGAACAGAAGTTTAGCACACATAGATTGATTTAAAAATAGCAGTACCTGGTTTAAGATTTCCCCCCAACCCTGCTTCCATACCAAAGGTTGAATGTATACTCTGTTTGCTACTGATCTAAACTATGCCACTTACTGAAAACTGCGTAGCTGAGACGGGTTCTGCCTTGGGCTGTTTGAATGCCTGTACCTAGCCCTATTGACTTTCATAGATTTCATAGATTTCATAAACATTAGGGCTGGAAGGGACCTCGGGAGATCATCGAGTCCAGCCCCCTGCCCAAAGGGCAGGAAGTCAGCTGGGGTCATAGGATCCCAGCAAGATAAGCATCCAATTTACTCTTGAAGGTGTTCAGTGTAGGTGCTTGAACCACCTCCGCTGGCAGACTGTTCCAGACCTTGGGGGCTCGGACAGTAAAGAAATTCTTCCTTATGTCCAGCCTGAAACGGTCTTGCAGGAGTTTGTGACCGTTCGACCTCGTCATCCCTTGGGGCGCTCTGGTGAACAGACGTTCCCCCAGATCCTGGTGGTCACCCCTGATAAACTTATAGGTGGCCATCAGATCACCCCTGAGCCTGTGCTTTTCCAGGCTAAAGAGTCCCGTGGCTCTCAGCCTGTCATCGTAAGATCTGTTTTCCATGACCTCTGATCATGCGCGTGGCTCTCCTCTGGACTCTCTCAAGCTTCTCCACATCCTTTTTGAATTGTGGAGCCCAAAACTGGATGCAGTACTCCAGCTGTGGCCTCACCAAGGCCGAGTACAAGGGGAGAATGATGTCCTGGGATTTGCTCGAGAAGCATCTATGGATGCACACCAGCATTTTGGTCGCTTTACTAGCCGCAGCATCGCATTGGAGGCTCAAGTTCATCTTGTGGTCAATGATGACCCCCAAGTCTTTTTCTTCTGTAGTGCTAACCAACGTAGCACTGCCGAGCCTATAAGGGTGCTGCAGGTTTTTCCTCCCAAGGTGGAGAACCTTGCATTTTTCGGTGTTAAACACCATCAGGTTCTCGTCCGCCCATTTGCTGAGCTTGTCCAGGTCAGCCTGGATCACCCGCCTATCTTTTGGCGTGGATGCTTTGCCCCAAAGTTTGGTGTCATCGGTGAACTTGGCCAGTCCACTCCTGACTCCAATGTCCACATCGTTAATGAAGATGTTGAACAGGATGGGTCCCAGGACAGAGCCTTGAGGGACCCCACTGGTCACAGGGCACCATGATGAGTGACCGCCATCAATCACAACCCTCTGGGTCCGACCATGAAGCCAATTTCCCAGCCAGCGGATCGTGGTGGAGCCAAGGCCACAACTGGGCAGTTTGGCCAAGAGGTGATCATGGGATACCAGATCAAAAGCTTTTTTGAAGTCAAGATATATGACCTCAATCTCTTCTCCCTTGTCCAGGTGATAGGTCACCTGGTCATAGAAGGAAATGAGATTGGTCAAACAAGACCTACCCACAACAAACCCGTGCTGGCTGTCCCTTAGGATGTTAGCCTGGGCCAGTCCATCAAGGATGGCCTCCTTAATAAACTTTTCTAAGATCTTCCCCAGGATAGAAGTCAGGCTAATGGGCCTGTAGTTAGCCAGATCCACTCTCCTCCCTTTCTTGAAGATTGGCACCACATTGGCCTTCTTCCAGTCTTCGGGCACTACACCAGAGCGCCAGGAGTTTTCAAAGATCCGTGCCAGGGGCTGGGCTATGACGCTCGCCAGCTCCTTGAGTACCCTGGGGTGCAGATTGTCAGGGCCGGCTGACTTGAAGGTATCCAGCTTCTCAAGGTGTTCCTTCACGAGGTCAGCATTGATGGAGGGTAGGGGATCCCCCTCACCCAGATTTCCCTGTCCCATAGCAGGCATGGGCGTCTCATGGGACTGATGAAAAACTGACGCAAAGTACCTATTTAATAGGTTGGCTTTTTCCTGGGCGTCAGTTGTCAGTTGCCCCATCTGGTTTAGCAGGGGTCCAACATTGCCCTTGCTTTTCCTCTGGCTCCCCACATATCTGAAAAAGGACTTTTTGTTGTCCTTGATGCCTGAAGCTAGTTGGAGTTCAGTTGCAGCCTTGGCTTTCCTGGTTTGGTCCCTGCAGGACCGGACCAGCGTGGAGTAATCCTCCTTGGAGGTGAATCCCGTCCTCCATCCTTTGTAGGCTTTCCTTTTTAGCCACAGTAGGTCCGCTTGGTCTCTGGAGAGCCAGGGGGCTGCTGTGCCTTCTTGCTGCCTTTCCTCCGTGTTGGAATAGATTTAGCTTGTGCACTGAGGATCGCTTCCTTGAGAAGCAGCCACTCTTCTTGAACTCCCATCTCCCTGTGGTCATGGTCCCTGAGGACCTGACTGACTAGCCTCTTGAGCTTATCTAAGTCGGCTTTTCTGAAGTCAAGGACTTCTGCGTTGCTGACTGACTTGCCAGCTTTACGGCAGATGGTGAAGGTGATCAGCTCGTGGTCGCTGTCACCCAACTTCCCATCAATCACTAGGTCGCCGATTAGGTCGCCCCCCGTAGCCAGTACCAGGTCAAGCAGTGCTTTGCCTCTCGTTGGCCCATAGACTTCTTGAGTCAGGTAGAGGTCATCCACGCACGAGAGAAAGCTTTGCACCCGCTCAGATTTAGCTGAGTGATCTTCCCACGAGATGTCTGGGTAATTGAAGTCACCCATGACAACCAAGGTCCTGGAGCAAGCGGCCTCAGTCAGTTCCTGGGCGAACTCCTGGTCAAGCTCGGGACTTTGAGTGGGAGGTCTGTAGTAGACTCCCACCGTTGTGTCCCCTGTGCCGAATTCCCCATGAATTTTTACCCAGAGGGTCTCTAGCTGTCCATGCCGGTCGCCAACATCAGCTTGCAGGGACATGTAGCTTTCCTTCACATGGAGAGCTACACCCCCGCCCCTTTTGTCAACACGATCCCTCCTGTACAGGGTATAGCCCTCTATACCCGTGGTCCAGTCATGGGTGGAGTCCCACCAGGTCTCCGTTATCTCAATGACATCATATTTCTTTGCACTGAGCAGGAGGACGAGCTCGTCCTGCTTGTTGCCCAGGCTCCTGGCATTAGTGTACAGGCAGGCAAGTGTGCCCTTGGGGGCTCTTGCCTTGCCCACAGATTGTGCCAGGGCTGGGGCAGGAGTGGGCTCCCTTAAGTGCCCCCTTAAGTGCCTTGGTCCACTGGCTTTGCAAGGGCCGTTCAGTGGGCCAGCAGGGGCAGTAGTCCCCCCATCCCCCAGTGGGCTTAGTTTAAAGCCCGGTGGAGCAGGTCAGCCAGCCTGACAACTTACTCAATTGTAGTCTGTGACTGACTACCTGAGGAACGTAAGATACAGGAAACCCTTGCTATTCGCAAACTCCCGGTTTGCAAATTCAAATATTCAGGAGGTGGGTGGAGAGTGAGCGCTGGAGATGTGGAGGGAGGTGGTGATGGCAGCATCTTCTCCCCCAGAGGGAGGGGATTGGTCCTCAGGCACTGTGGGGGAGCCCTGGGGATGGGGAGGGAGGTGGTGGCGGCATCTTCTCTGCTGCTGGAGGCAGCCGAGGCAGCGCTCAGAGCACCCGTGGTGGCACTCTGGGGGAAAGGGGTCGGTCTTCAGGTGCTGCAGGGGAGCAGGGGGTGACTGTGGGCCCTGACGGGGAGCCCTATCAGTCTGATGGGGAGCCCTGTCAGTATTCATGGATTTTGCCATTCACGGGGATCTCCGGAACTCATCTCCCACAAGTAGCAAGGGCCTGCCTCCTCTACATCCTGACTGTGTGCAATCCTACTGTTCTGCCATGAAAATCTCTCACCCAAGTTAACGGAGACTTGCCTGAGTGAAGGCTATGGATGTAAGTTTTTGGAACTACCTTTGTTTAGGTTAAATATCTTCCCCTTAGCTTCAGGTTACTTCTTTTCTCCCTTACATCTTCTGAGACAATGAATAATTTCCTGTCTTCATTTATACTTTTGCTTTTAAGGAATTTATAGACTATGATCACATCCTCTCTGATTTGTCTCTTTTTTGTAAACTGTACAATTAGTTCTCTCAGCCTCACCTCATAAGACTTCATCTTCTAATCCTTCCTTCATTTGTATGTGACCTATTTTGTTCCATTTTAATCTCTTTATGTATTAAAGCATAGGCAAAATAATATCATCAGATAAATTAAGGTGTCCTTGTAGCTTCTATATTAGAAATTGGAGGGAATAATGAACATGTGAAGTGCTACTTTCCATTTTCTACAGGTGACTGGACTGATCTTTCATTGTGGGGAGAAAAAGCAAAAATAGAACTGCAAATAAAATTCTGTATCCATAGCAATAAGCAGATCAACTTTTCACTAGCACATACAAATGACATTTTTATGGTAGCTTTCAGATGCTCATTATATACTATGAGCAATAGCTACCTCCCAAGCTGGACATTTCATGTCAAATTTTTAAAAGCACAGAGATGACTTAGGATCCAAGTCCCTTTTACAAAACTGACTTAGGTGTCTCAGTCACTTTGATAACGGTGCTTATTTGTTTTACATTTTTTTATCCTTTGTGTCATCTAACAAGCAGTTCTGTTAAGCAGCATTAGCACTTCTTGTTTTGTTTTTCTAGCCCATCTCCAATTGCCAGGAAATGCCTTTCCCCATTAGGCAGTGCTATTTAATTAACCCTTGAACTACTGCATTGTTGTTCAGAATCTTTGCTGTAGCACAACACAGAAACAGCCTCAGTAATCCCTTGGGAATGGCATCACTTCAAAGTGATATGCATTGCACATGGGTGGTACCAGCTCTGCCACTTTTACTCCTATATAATGGAATTCATTAAATCATTAAAAGAGTGAAATATAAAAAGAAGATGGTGATCAATTATTCTCATTGTCTGCTGGGGACAGAACAAGAAGTAACAATCATAAATTGCAACAAGGAAATTTAGGTTCGATATTAGGAAGAATATTATAACCATGAGAGTGATTAAAAGCAGATTACCGAAGAGGCTGTAGAATCTCCATCACTGGAGGTTAGTGCAAGTCAGACAACACTTGACTGGGATGACAAGGATGATCTTACCTTGAGCAGGAGACTGGACTAGATGACCTTCCTTGCAGCCCTGTTTTTTCAATGATTGTATATCCTGCATAATGGCATTTCACTGCAATGTATTTGTCCCAATATTCATTGCAATGTATGAGTCCCCATGATCCAACAAAACATGAAGAGCAATGTTTATTTAACCACTTTATTAAACTACTGTTGCTAGCAAATGCTACAGTGGTAATCTCCCAGTCTGGGCTCTGTGGTTGCAGGGTCTGGGTTGGGAGATCCTTATCTCCCAGCACCAGCTCCATGATCACAGGGCCAGTACTGTGAGAAAACAATCTCTCAGTGCTGGCCCCACAGTCTCTCCAAATCTCCCAGCACTAGCCCTGCAACCATGGAATTAGTGCTGGGAGAGAAGAATCTCCTAGCCTGGGCCCAACCATAGAGCTCAGGCTGGGAGATAAGGATTTCCCAGCCCTGGTCCTGCAATCACAGAGAAAGACCTGGGAGCTCACTGCTGCTAGGGTCCCTGCCCAGGCTCCCATGGCAAAGCCCACCCCAGCAGCAATCTCCTGCCCCCTGGCTGACCTGGAACAAACAGGCTCCCTTTCTACATATGCGTCACTGCACAGCCACTAATCAAGAATTAATTTGCTACTTGCATTGGTAGGGAGCAAATTTACTCATGATTAGAACCAATTACTGTGTAGTAATGATCGGTATGCATAGATGGTGATGCTTAATGCGCAGTAATTAGCTCTAATTTCGAGTAAAGCAACTCATGTAGACATGCCCACTGACAGCTGTCTCTTCAGCATCCTAGAGATGATCATTTCTGTTATTGACAACCTGCAGCATCCTCTCCAAGAAAAGAACAGTGTAATAAATAAATAAAAACCCTGAAACTAATTGGTAAGGCGACTGCAATAAAATGTTCTGTACTTGATTCAACTATGCAGGGGGTACTGAAAATGCATATTTTTTGTGGAAGTCAAAGGGATTTGGAAGTCTTCAGCCACTCTGAAGACCAGACCATCTAATTAAGTGTATACATGTGGAACAAAGCACTTAGGCTAGGGACAGAACTTCCACATATACTAGTTTATTCATCAGAAACTGGCTTAAACCTGTAACAGAACAGAAAGTCAGTCCAGATAAACCTGGTTGAATGTAGTATCAGACTTAACTGATCTGGGTCAAACTGGTTTATGAAACTGCTATTCCAGACTCCTCCCTGGTTCAAGTGAAATCAGAGTCCCGCAGCATTCCAGGATGCTTTCCAGCAGAAAAGAGTGTGGCAGAGGGGAGAGGCAGGGGTCTGGTGCCAGGGATGGGGCTTAAACCCTTTTCCCCTGAGTATAGAGCTGCTTTGCCCTGCTAAACTTACTGAAAGTTACTGCTGGTATGACATGAATGCTGCATGCCCCCCAGAGGCTGGGGCGGGGGCTCTGCAGGTGGTGCTGGTGCTGGTGGTGGTGGGAGTGCGGTGGTGGCAAGTGGTGAGCTCCCTCAGGCAGCTGCAGTGCTGTCGGCAGCAGGGTGGGGGGGGGCAGTGAGTGCTGACCAGCGACCACCCGCAGATGCCACTGGCAGCATTGCCATTGGCCAGCAGTGACTGGGGACTGTCCGCAGATGCTGCTGGCAGTGTCAGCGGTGAGGGGGTTGCAGTGGTGAGTGGCGACTGCTCACAGGTGCTGCTGGCAGTGTCACTGGTGCCTTTTTGCAGAGGGTGTACCGCCAAGCTCAGGGGGTGCACATGCACACACATGCACCCCTACAGGTTGCCAATAGGCTGCGACTGTGGACTACAGATCCCAGAAATGCCTAGATGCAGAAAGAAGAAGTGATCTCTGCAGAGTCCTGCTTTTGTGATGCTGGACTGCAAATCCCAGAGACTTCAGGGGCAGCAGCAAGAGGAAGTGCCAGAGAGCCGTGCTCTAGCGCTCCCTCAGCTTCTGGCGTGAGCCATTGCAGACATGCGGCTGCATTTCCTGAATCAAAGGTAAATGTGTGTCCAGTTGTTTCTCAGTTTAATCTCTGCAGCTTAGACTAACTTGCAAAGTCTGAATTGATTCAGGCTCAGGCTTTTGCCTGTCTGTACCCAGCCTTAATACAGAACACTGAAATTTGAACGTTGGGCATTTTTACATATGCTTCGGGGCTGGGGAGAGGAGGGGGTGCTTTAATTAGAGCAGCTCTGAAAGCCACTCTAATTGAAGTGCCTACAGTGTCTCATGTATCAGCTTCCCCACACTTCAAAATGGTGGTGGGAGTGCTTGTCAAATTAACTTTAATTCAAATGCCCCTGCTGCCATTTTGAAGGGTGGGGATGCTGACATGCAGATTTGATTAATTACAGCATATCAGAGCAGCCTCCCCACACATCTACAGGTACTAGAAAGTTGTAATAAATAAATAAATAAATAAAAAATTAAAAGAATTATCATTTTCATTTTTCCCATTAAATTTTCACCAGGACTGATGAGTGGGCAAGTGCTGCATGAGTTCTGGGTGCTGCCTGGTGGGAAGGAAGGGTTGGAAGGATGCTAGGGAGCATCTCACCTTAATGTTTTCTGTTCCCTATGTCCTGAGTTTTTCCTGCAGTAGCTCTAGTTCTGGCAGTGGGAAAGGCAGAGTGGCAGCAGCAGTGCGTGGTATCTTATATGGTGTTTAAATGACTGCTTGACACACGTGTCAGGGCAAAAAAGATGACATGCCCTCTGGCAGCAGCAAACATCCAGCTGCTGTGCTTGCATCATGCATCAGGCATGCTGAGATGCAGAGCTGTCCAGTTATGCTTCTGCACCATGGAGATAATAGTTATCAAGTGACAGCTGTAGTGTTTAGCTATCATTGACTATGCATGCTCCCAAAGTTCTTTATGTTTTGTGTCTGGTAAGACCATTCAGCATGGTGCTGATTCTTCATTATGAACAGAAGCCACAGAATTTAGCATGCAGACTCCCCCTTGTGCACTAGATTATTGTCAGTTCTCACTGGGGTAAGCTGACCAAAATTCTTCTCAAATGACTCATTTGCAGTATGTACTGTTGCCTAGTCTTTGCCATCAGCATCTTACAGAAAGATTTCCTAATGTTGTTAATTTCCAAAACATAATAAAGAAAAAAACTACATGCAAATAATAAAGGACAACTACACAAAAAACCCCATTATCTTAATTACAGTGCAATGGTGCCCTCTAAGAAGGAAGTCATTTTCTCATAGGACAATTTCATAGAATGGAAGGCTTAACTTTAATTGTGACTGCAGTTTGTATGCTGCATTGTTACTCATAACACTTTACAATTTACACTGTAATTCACTGCAAATAGTATTTTGTGTTTCAGAGGAAAGCAACCAATATTTTAAAAAATATTCCAGATTCATTTAATATGCAAGCAACTCAGGCATTGAAAATATCTTCCTATTTTTTACTACCATAAATTGATGAAATGTATTAATTTCACAGCATCCATTTTGTACAGAGTGTTTTGTTTGAGCTCACTTTGTATTATTTCTTGCCCTCTACAAATGCTGTAGGCAAAGTGCAAGACTAGAAATAGTATAGGCAAAGTGCAATACTAAGTCTCCTTGAACATGTGTGCACCTGCCAGCTAATTTCAGGAAACTGTAATAGAGATATAGAAGTTGTTCACAGTTCTCACACCACCAGTGATATCAACATCCTGTTCAATAGCAAGGAGTACACTACCAACTACCTCAGCTTTCACAGAGTTTCATTAGTACATACAACTTCAAGGTTGAGCAGGAGGTGACTAGGTAGTGCACTGTGCAGAGGAACTCTTGTAAAACAACAGTTATCATTAAGCAAGCACTTCATAATTTGAGGATA
The DNA here is from genome assembly GCF_052110815.1 of Crocodylus siamensis. NCBI lineage: Eukaryota > Metazoa > Chordata > Crocodylia > Crocodylidae > Crocodylus > Crocodylus siamensis. The sequence goes on along the minus strand of NC_143396.1, from coordinate 150,583,233 downwards.
TCTGCATTTTCCTTTGCAGGAGATTAGCAAGCAGAGCTCCACCTGGTAGGTTAAGAGCTCTCTTCAAGTACTTCCTTCTGGCCCTACACTCCCAAATTTGAGAGCTGAACATGATGATAAATCTAGTAAGTCATGTCTAGGGAAAGTGCACACTCAATTCCAAGTTGATGCTTTGCTCACCATTTCTAAGGAGATATATCAAATACATGTTTCTGTTGTTCATGTGACTGTGGTAGAGCAGTCCTGAGATACAAAGGGAGTGGATTCCTACCTAAGAAGTAGCACACTTCTGCACATTTCCTAATTCAGGAGCCTTGTATCACTTATCAAAGATTACAACTAACTAAGGATTCAGGTTTTTTTGTTTGCGGTGGAAAAACATGAATTTTCTCCTTTAAAAGAAAAAAACCATGGATTTTCTACTTTAAAGGAAAACCCAGGAAATTGCAAGTTTCCCTTTGCAAGCTAGCAGTGTTCTAGCCTGCAAGGGGCTGTGGAGACTGGGATGCAGGGGGAACCACGTGCACACATACACATGCATGTAGCAGCCAGGCATCATGGTGGAGAGCAGCTCCTACAACGCCCTCCAGGTAAGTCTATGGAGGTATGGGGGGAGTGGAGGGGCATAGAAGATGCGTGCTGTAGCAGGGGAGCATAAGCAAGGTGGCAGGAGGGCAGGATTTCTGCACCCACTGTGGGATGTGGGGCTGCAGCTAGGCTGGACCAGCTCTGGGCAAGAGCTGCCTCCTTGGGCTAACAAGGTGAGGCGCCCCCTGCCCACTAAGCAGCAGCAGGGCACAACTCTGCACTGCCATTGCTGCTGCTGCCATGCCTCACCTTGGTGGCCATGGCAGCATGGTGCTTCCTCCCACACTGGTCCCACTCACTGGGCTGCAGAGGCAGCTTCTGCCTGGAAATGGTTTGGCCCAGCTACAGCCCTGTGTCCCACAGTGGGTGCAGAAATCTGTGGGGGCATGTGCCCCCCCATCCCTTATAAATCACGTGTGCCCCCCCAACCTCCCACGTCATCTGTTCTTACACACCCCCTTCCCCACACACCCACTCCATTCCCCATACATCCACCCCCTTTCTCACAACTGGGGAGCCAGGGCTGGGAGACAGGGGGCATTAGGTCAGGAATGAAGGGCACCAGCAAGGCTGTGGGCACTGTGGGTTGGGAGTGAGGGTCACTAGAAGGGCCAGGGAGCTGTAGGTCAGGAGTGAGATGCACTGGCAGGGCTGGGAGGGGAGCTGTCCTGCTTTGGGCAGCCAGACCCTGACTGTGGGTAAATCCCTGAGCAGCCCAGGGCTTGCCCAGAGCTGTCTTACTTCTGGAACAGATCCCAGCCAGTCCCTGACTGCTTGGGGATTTCTCTGCCCAGCCAGGGGCTGGCTGGGAGCTGTCCCAGGAGCAGGACAGCTTTCAGCCAGCCCCTGGCTAGGCAGGGAAGCAGAGAGCTCCCCAGTCCCAGTGCTTCTCAGCTCCCACCTCCTGTGGGGAGGTAGGAGCTAAGCAATGGCAGGACAGGGTGTGGGGCAGAGAGCTACCCCCTCCCAGTGCTGCTCCTGGCTTCTCCAGGTCAGCATCTACACATGTGCTACTGTGCAGTATCTACTGTGCAGTTAGTTTACTACCTGTATTTACAGGTAGTAGCTAACCGCACAGTAGACTAATTTACTGCACAGTAAATGGTGTGCATATGTAGATAGTGATGCTTTACTGAGCAGTAGATTAGTCTACTGCACAGTAAAGCATCTCATGTAGACACACCCAAAGACTTTTAGTGCTCTGTGTGGAATTTGTTGCCCCTAACTCTCTCCTGTGCTGCAGACATCACTGGGAAATTGGCTGCTATAGAAGGTTTTGATGCTCTTCAGCTGGCACAAACTCATTCCCATCTGTTTGCTTAGACACAGGCAGGGAAGCAAATGAAGAGAGCCAGGCTGGGTTGAGAAAGCTGGTGCTAAGAGGCAGAGCCAACTCATGCTTGGTCTATATCTGTTCTAAATAAAATAGTGGATGTTTTTGTTCACATGACCTGTTTGCAATTGAAAAGTGTTTGCAATTCTCCTTGTCAGCTTTTGAACTTGTTTATATTTTTAGGAGATGAGACAGATGAAGCACAGACAGGATTATTGAGTCGGGGTACAGTTTTGCAGGCCCCCAAGCTCAGTGGGGAGGGGCAAAATTATGAGAATTTTTTTTCTTAATAGACATTAAAATATAATGAGGAAATTAATAGTTGTAAATTATGTGTATGAAGTACATGTATGATTATAGAACTTTATTCTAAAACATGAATTCAGTAAAAAAATATAAGCAACAAGATGGTAAATTCACAGGTTGTGCTCTTTTAAGGTGGAGGCAATTCTGTGCCCAACATCAGTGTTACTCCTGGCTTACTTAGAGGTCACCTCCTTCTATATCTGCCTAGGCTAAGAAGTGTGTGTGTTGCTGGTGGGATGAACAGAGAGATGGTTTTCTGTAGAAGCTGGAAAGGAACAGAAAGTATATAATAAGGACTTTTGGGGTAGTGGTCAGGTAACTCTTTATTTCCTGTTTGCAAAATGGAAATTGGGGGAGAGGCTACAAGGATGTGCCAGGTCCCCCAATTTTTCTCATAGGCTTTAAACACAGTCTTCTGGTGATATGTCAGGGAGGCCACTGGAGCTGAAGCTCATCCTGCAGATCCCAAAAGTGCCTTCAAATAGCTCAGCAGGGAGGGCTACATGAATAGCTGAAGTATGATCTCCACAAAGTCTAGCCCTGAATTCAAGTGTCCTATGGTTAACATGGGAGACTCCAACTGAATTTCCAAGGACATCAGGGCACTTCACCAGAACTCTGGTTAGCAAGCAAGTACAGGCCCAAGCAGGTAGCAGAAGGTTGTATACATGGAATAGCTAGTAGCCCTGATTGTGGATATCCATTCAGGCACAGAAGGATCAAACCTGGCTACTGTGGTTCAAACTTTGAGGAATCCAAATCTGGTTGTTATGGAGACATCTGGCTCTAAAAGCAGTGTAAAGAAAAGTGAAGGAGTGAAAAGTGAGAGTTCTCAAAACATTCTTGAACTGGTGAGTAACAACAAGAAGAATAAGGTCTACCCCCATCCTCTTTGGAACCACTCTTTAAGTACTTGATGGCTGCTCTTAAATCCCCTCTCAGTCTTCTCTTCTCTACTCTAAATAAGACCTGTTCCCTCAGCCTCTGCTCATAAGCTCCCTAACCATTTTTGTTGCCCTCTGCTCAACTCTCTCCAATTTTTCTACATCCTTTCTGTAGTAGGGGGTACAAAACTGGACACAGGACTCCAGATGTGGCCTCACCAGTGCTGAATAGAGGGAAGTAATCACTTTCCTTGATCAGCTGGCAATACTCATGCAGCCTGGTATGCTGTTAGCCCTCTCGGCAAACAAGGACACACTGCTGGCTCATATTCAGCTTATTGTACATTGTAACTCCCAGGTCCTTTTCTGCAGAGCTGATGCCTATATCAGTGCATGGGATTGTTCTGTCTTAAGGACTTTGCGCTTGTCTTTATTGAACCCCATGAGATTTATTTTAGTCCAATCCTCCAATTTGTAAAGGTCTCTCTGAATCCTAACCCTAAACTCCAGTTTATCTCCTCCTCCTCCCAGCTTGGTGTCATCTGCAAACTTGCTGAGGGTGCACTCTATGTCATTTTCCAGGTCACTGATGAAGATATTGAATAAAATTGGTCCCAGGACCAACCCCCGGGGCACTCCACTTGATACCAGATGCCAACTAGACATTGAGCCATTGACTACTACCCTCTGAGCCTGACAATTCACTTAGCTTTCTATCTGCCTTACAGAGCATTAATCTAACCCATACTTTCTTATCTTGCCTGCAAGAATGTTGTGGGAGACCATATCAAAAGCCGTGCTAAAATTTAAGGTATACCACATCCACTGGTCTCCCTACATCCCCAGGCCTGTAATCTCATCCTAGAAGGCAGTCAGATTGGTCAGGCATTACTTGCCATTGGTGAATCCATACTGACTGCTCCTAATCACCTTCTTTTCCACCAAGTGTTTAGAAATGGATTCCTTCAGAACTAAATCCATGATTTTTCCAGGGATTGAGACTGGTCCGTAGTTCCCTGGATATTCCTTTTCCCCCTTCTTAAATATGGGCACTAGTTTTGCCTTTTTCAACCATCTGGGTCCTCTCCTGATCACCATGAGTTTTCAAAGATGGTGGTCAATAGCTCTGCAGTTATATCAACAAACTCCATCAGCACCCTTGGGTGCATCCTAGCCGGTCCCATGGACTTGTATATGTCCAGGCTTTTTAAACGTTCCCTAACCTGTTCTTTTGCCACTGTTGCATGCTTATCTCCTCCCCAGACTGTGTTGCCAGGTGCAATAGTCTGAGAGCTGACCTTGCCTGTGAAGACTTGAAGTGAAAAAGGCATTGAGTACTTCAGTCTTTTCTGCATCCTCTGTCACTAGATTGCCTCCCCCATTCAGTAAGGGATCCACACTTTCCCTGATCCTCCTCTTGTTAATGACATACTTATAGATACCCTTCTTGTTCCCCTTCATATCCCTTGCTAGCTGCAACTCCAGTTATGTTTTGGGCTTTCTCACTTCATCTCTACATGCCCAAGCAATACTCCTATATGTCTTCCTAGTTGTTTGTCCAAGTTTCCACTTCTTATTAGCTTCATTTTTCTGATTTGGCTTACAGAATAGTTCCCTGCTAAGCCAAGCTGGTCTTCTGCCATACTTGCTAGTCTTCCTGAACATCAGGATGGTTTGTTCCTGCACTCTCAGTAAGAATTTTCTGAAGTACAGCCAGCTCTTCTGGACTCCTCTTCCCCTCACACTGGCTTCTCAGGGGATCCAGCCCATCAGTTTCCTGAGTGAATCAAAGTCTGCTTTTTGGAAGCCCAGGGTCCATACTCTGCAGCTCTCCTTCCTTCCTTCTTTTCCTCAGGATCCTGAACTCAGTCATCTCGTGGTCACTGTTGCTCACATTGCCATCAACTACTGCATTCCCCACCAATTCTTCCCTGTTTGTAAACAGCAGGTCGGACAGAGCAGGGCCCCTAGTTGTCCTCCCCAACACTTGCATCATAATGTTGTCCTCCGACACTCTCCAAAACTTCCTGGCTTGCCTGTGCACTTCTGTATTGCTCTCCCAGCAGATGTCTGGGTGACTGAATTCCCCCATGAGAAGCAGGGCCTGTGATCAGGAAACTTCTGCTATTTGAAGAAAGCCCCCACCTCATTCTCCTGGTCTGGTGGTCTATAGCAGACCCCCGCTATGACAGCACCCTTGTTACTCTCCCCTCTGACCCTAACCCAGAGACTTTCAACAGGTCTATCTTAGTTTTATACTCTGAGCAAATAGGATCCTTGTACTATCTTAGAAGAAGCAAGTTTGGAATTTTTCATTTTGATGGAGATTCTGAGGTCTATTATTAAATAAAATTAAAATTAAAAAGTCTCAAACTCAGAAGGAGTCATTATTACCCTCAACCTGACCTCCTGTATAACAAATGCCATAGAATTTCACCCAGTAATTCCTGCATAAAGGCTTTACCCTGTGTTTTAGACAGTGCAAAGCTTTTAGGAGGACATTTATTCTTGATTTAAAGATTTTAACTGATGGAGAATCCAGTATGTCCCTTGTGGACCTGCTCTAATAGCTAATTGTCTTCTCTTGAAAAATTGAGGCTTAATTCCACCCAAAATATATCTAGGTTGAACTTCTAACCTTTGGTGATCATTATGCTTTTGTATTCTAGATTAAAGAGACCTCTGCTATCAGAAATCTTCTCCCGTTGTAGGTACTTAGACACTGTAATCAAATCACCTTTTAACCTCCTCTTTGATAAGGTAAACAGTTTGATGTTCTTAAGTCTTTCATTGTAAGGTATGTTTTCAAGATCACACATCATTCTTGTAGCTGTTCCTTAATCTTTCCTGAGACATGGAATACAAAACTAGACATAGCAATTAAAATTATCAACCATAATGGTTTCACCAAGGCTGCATAAAGAGTTAACACCTTCCTTTCCTTGCTTCATTTTCTCCTATTTATATCTCCAAGAATCACATTAAGGTATTTGATACTTTTAGATTCTAGGCAGTTCTGGGGGCGGGGAGGGTGTGGGGATTGGGAGGGGAGAGAGCAGGAGTTTTGGATAAAAAGAAAGGCTGGTAGTGACCTGAAGCAAAGTATTTGTCTCAGATTTAGACATCTGTAAGGGGGATATGTATATATATATAAAGGAGATAAATTTCAAAGCAAAAAGTAATTTTCAGCCAAATGTTCAAACATCTTCCTTTGAAAATGTGAAAATTCAAAAGTCCTTTGTTTCTGTTTTTTAATACAGACATTTTCAAAATTGGGATGAATTCTCAAGTCATTTTGGTAACACTAAATCTGCTTTTCTCACCAAAATTTTCATCCCCCTCCAGTTTAACTAGGTAGGACCTAGTTATATTCAAATACATTTGAAAGTTAATTCATATGAAGGCAGGATTGGAATTTGAAAGTCTAAGAATGACTTGTTCCCATTTATTTTAAGTAATCACATCCCAAGTGGATTAAGTTAAATGAAAATAAGGTACCTATATTCTGGAACAAAAGTGTTCACACATGGATGAATAGCTCAATATGTATGGAAGACTGTACAGTAATCAAGCCACTTTTACACATCTGTTGAAGGAAATGGGGCTGCACAAATTCATTGAAGGCATAACTTTGCTTGCTGAATCTTTATTACTGATGATGAGAAATAAGAGCTGAAATTGCGCTAGCAAGGTTGGCAGTTAGGGGACAAGACTTACAAACTGAATACATCTTATATGAAAATTGTTGAAACTTAATAAACATTGAGCCCCATGATACCATTTTTATCGTCAATTTTGAGATAACTAATATTAGAGCAGCCAATGCTGGAATAAACCAATACACTTCACTAAACTATTTACTTTGAAAGACAATAGCTATAATGCTTACTGCAAGCATTCTACAAAACTGCCTTGTTATTACTTTTAAAAAGGGAAAAGAATGCAATAAAGGATTCTCAGCCACTGAACGAGCAATAACAATATTGATTTCAGTTGAAAAGATGGTTGAAGCATTTTGCTAATACTACTAAACCATCAGCTTCTCTTTCAACTTTACTGCTGTACTTGGAAATTGCCTCTCCCCACTCATTCATATTATTCTAAACCTCTTCTCCCACTCATTTAAGTTTTTTAAAGGGCAGCCACACACGTGAGACAAAAGCAAATGTTTGCCTGAGATGCACTTTTTCCTTGCTGTCGTCAAACCAAAAAAGAAAATAAATTACATTTTATTCCATTTCAGGATGAAAAGCTGTCCTGTTTTTGACAAGTATTTTTGCAACTTGGCCATTAGCTGCTGATGGAGTTGCTATGGTTATAAGAGCTCCTCTGTGGGAGAAATCTTCATTTGTGATTAGTTTTTGACAGCAGCAGACAAAATGCTTGATGTTAGAGGGAGGGGAGAAAGAGCTTTAGTCATTTTATCCACATGAAAGGTGAGTTATTACATTAAAACCATTTGCAGAAAGAATTTTGGCTCAACAGTGAGTAGAAAGCCACACTAAAGCTTGCTTCTGATATAAGATGAGTCTCTATAAGCAGCACATGCTAGCAATTATGGCCCACTAGAAATAAAACAAGAAGCAACTGAGCTGATTTGGATTAGCAAATATCCTGTAATCCTGTACAGCAGACATTTTATACTTGACATATGACAACAAGACTTAAAAGTCAATAAGAGATAAAGGAAAACCTTAATGTAGCATGGTACTTCAGCTTAAAGAAAAGTTTTAGCATGTATTGTACTAAAAAGTATTAGAGGAGGAGCATTCTTGAGAGGTAAGTCATGTTTGAAGAACTTTTTAGCTTTACTCTAAAAGCCATGCATCTCCCTGTTTAGTGAGTATGATCAACGACAGAAAACATACAAGGAGCTAGGGTCAAGGGAGTGCAACAAGATTATAATACACATCTGGGACATATGATTATAGGGAATATCAGCTATGGAAGTAGCTAGTCCCACATTTAGCTTCACTGGAATTCTGTTCCACTGCTGCACAGGGCAGAGGGTAGGAAGGGGCTGTCAGGCTTCCATTGGCTCTATCTACTTTTTTCTCTTTTCCACATCCTTACCATCACATATTTTTAAACTTTGTCAATTTATCTTATACCCTGTTCTTCTTCATATAAATACTTTTGTGTCAGCTGTGTATTTTTCACTTTGACTTGTAACTAACCAAAGGACTAACAGAGAAGGCTGGGCTGTCCACATTCCTGGACCACGGTTTTAGATGTACAGAGCCAACTTCTGGATTTTAGCATCTTTAAACTACTGAGGTGGCATAACCCTCTGGCTAAGTCACAAAAGTCCATCATTAATCAAAGTTCAACAGGAAATAAAAGCAGCCCAGCCTCTTGTGCACTGAGTCCCCCACAAGAGTCTTGAGTCCTCCTTTGTGGGTTCAGATCTCAACCCTCTTTTTTTCCCCAGTTTCTTCCCTTTTATGCTGATAGCAGTAGCTGCACACACTTCAAAGAGTGGCAGCATAGGGGAACCATATTCATTCTTTTATGGATTTCTGATTCTAATTTCTTGTACAATTAGGGCCTCTAATGCAGACTATTTGGCTTTTTCTTCATGTGGTCTATGTGCTCAGCTTCCCACTTAACAATAAGTACACAAAACAATTAACACCCATCTACAGGAGAGAGGTTACTAGCATGTCATTCTGGAGTGAGTCCTTACCTCTTACTTTCCTATTCCCCTTTCCTGTAGCAATTTTAACAAGTCTCTGAGAGTCATTCAGGAGGTCTCACTTCTCAACCTGGCAAGTATCAGATCCAGTTTCTGTTTTTGCTACAAAGCTTTCCTCCCAAGTCTTGATAGACTTGATTCCTTATAACTAGGATCTAACTGACATGCACTTTTAGCAGCCATGCTTTTTATGCATAGTGCAAAGTTCATTAGCTACAGACCACTGAGTCTGATTTCCTTTTACTGCATGGCAGAATTTGCATTTGTGTCCATAGGTACATTTCTTCCCACAAGCACATAGTTGCTTCTTGTGTTCTGAAATAATTGGTGTCTTCCTAAGAAAACTGTCCAGTTTAGGACTGTGACAGCCCAGAAGATCATCAGGAGGCATGAATGTTGTATCTTCTTGTACTGCAAACACACACTTAACTAGATTCAGTTTCTCACAAGCTGCCAGACCCCAAATTGGTGTCACCTCCCCAGGTACCACAATGAATGGGAGTCTGTATACTCTATTTTTTTTTTACTTGATGTTAGCCATTCATCTCCCTGTCACTGGTCTATTTGTTCCTGGATAGCCAATTATTTTGATATTTGTTGGATTCACTTTTAGTCTCAATTTTATTTTTCTATTCACACCTTGGTAAAATACTAACCTGCACTCCAGTGTTCAATTTAAATGAAACCATTGTTTCTTTCCCTCCCATTGGCAAAATACAGGCTCTCTCTTTGATTTAGCTCAAGGGCAACTGGTGCCTCCCAAGTCTGCGGGGTTACCAGGTTGCTGACATTGGGGAGGGGTCCCTCCGATGCCTATCGCCAAGCCAGCAAAACCGGAATGCACTTCCACTGGCACTTCCAGGGGGTGCACGGCCAACCTCAGGGGGTGCATGTGCACCTACGTGTATCCCCTACACGTTGCCAATGATTTCGCTTGATTCTATGTATCTGTAACCTAGGCAGTACTCCAAGAGGTACCCCCTCTCCCAATGAAGGGATCAAAGCAGGTGCACAAGGGCTGTAGGAGGTACAGGGACTCTTCTCCCCCTGTAGAGCAGAGCCAGACCACCAATGGGGACTTAACCATATACCTTTTAATGAGAGAACAATACTGGGAACATAACCAGTATAAATTAGGGGGTATAGGGGACACTACAATGCCTCGAAGGGGCAGGATTCAACAAAAGTCGGACACTTACAATCACAGACACATTCATCCAGTTGACAAAAGACAGGGTTAACCAAGATGTAAAACACAAACAGCAGAACAAACAATACTGGTTGGTGAAGTATAAAAAGGCACAAAATACAACATGTCAAATAACAAGGAATATAGGGCCTAGGTACCTGGAGGGGGAAAACACAATAACCCCTTTCCACTGCAAGATGAATTTCTCCCTGTTAGCTCATTCCCCCCATCTAGGGCTTGAACTCAAATTTCCCACACAGTAAGCAGAAATGCTACCACACAGCCAACAGTGCTAATACTGTGCCAAACTGCTAGGGGTCTTGACCTTCATGTCGAGCTGCCTGGCCTCTTATTGGAGGAGCTGGAAGCAGAGCTGGGAACCTCTCAGGTTGCTGCTCATATCCTTCCTGGAGCTGGGGAGCCTCTCCTGCCAGCTGCACGCTGCGCTGCTGAGGGTCCCACTGCTGCCTGCAAGTCCCACTCCTTCAGGCTCTTCTGGGGCAACTGCTCCCACCCTGCTGGCTCAGCTCTTTGCCAGCATTTTGAATCTTCTTCCTTGTTGTCCCCCACTGGTCTCCCCTGAGTCAGCTGTGCTGCCCCTTTTATCCCCCTCCTGGTGACCCAAGGGGCCAATCAGAGGACATGGAGGGTGAGTCTCTGGGGCCTGATTGGTGCAGAAAGGGAATCCCACGTCCTCCAATCATCTTTTGCCCTTTCAAAACCCCTGGGCCAGGTCACTGCCAGCTAGCTCGTCACATCTCTATGTACAATTCTTTTGGTAGTCTCTCAACTTGAGGTTTTTGTGTTTGGGATCTGCAGCACCCTGTAAAATGGCTTCTTTAGTTACAGTTAAAACAGAGCTTTCCAACTGCAGCACAGTGTTCAGGGCCACATTGCCTTCCACACTTCCAACACATTTGGTTATTTGCGCTCTTTCTTAGCATGCTCTCTGACAAGGGACAATTCCATTCTGTACGGCAGCTTCGTACCCTGTGAGCTGGCTTTTTCTGGCCACATTCTTTCCTGCCTAATTCATGGCTGACACCTTTTGGTGTATTTGGCCCTTCAGCTTCTGTTGCCTGTACATTTGGACAGCCTTTTCTAGGGATGTCTTCCTCATGTGGTAGTCTTTTTTGTAATTCAGTATCTGCATTACCACAAATAGTCCTAGCTTTAAGCAGAGATTGTCAAGTTCCCAAAAGCACAGTTCTTACTCAGTCTCCTTAGTTCAGTAACAAACTGATCTATACTTTGTTCTGCGTCTAAAGTATCATGTCTTTCAAAGGTCTCATTCTTTTTTGGCATGCAGTATTCCTCACATTTGGGCAGTATTACTCTTAACTACATATTTTGGCCTTCTTCAAAGGTAAAGGTGTTATAAACAGCCAGGGCTTCCTTTCCCACAATATGAAAGAAGATAGAAGATCTGATTTTGTTATTTTTCTCTTCGGCCCTTCTTCTGCTAGGTACCACTCAAACCTTTGTCTGACTGCTCTCCAGTTCTCTGTATATATTGCCTGATTTAAAAGGGGCATGTGGAGATTACAAAACATCCATGACCCCCTGCCCTTTCAATTAGATTATAACTATACAGGATGATCCTTCCATCTGACTGTGTTGCTCTGCTTGTTCTCAGTTTCTAACTTTTTTTTTCAGTTTGGAACTCAAATTCTTTCTCATTTGCCATTTCTGATACCACATCACGATCACCGGTTCAATGAAACATAGGCATATAATAAATGAAAAGAACAACAGCAAAGTTCAATCCTGGAGCAATAAGCAACCTCTTGAAGACCCTCTGTCTGGCTGTAAGTATGTACCCTGATTCAGAGAACGTCTCTCAATTCCCAGCCTCAGGAGTCTTTTAGTTACAGAGCATCTTAAAATTACAACTTCTATCACTTCAGAATCCCTCTCCTTAATGGTGGCAGGCAACTCTTTTCTTTCTTTCTTTATTGCATGCATTTCATGCTCTCATTCCCTCCATCTGGAGACAGCAGCTTTACCTGGCACAAATGAGGCCAAAGGCCAGTCCAGCCCTCTCTCACCTGTCATAGGCAGGAGTGGAAAATCAAGTAAAATTTCATTTCAAATATGCTAAGGGTGCTCAAATATTGAGACAGAAGAGCCTTCCAATGGGTGATATATGAGAAACAAGGGAGTCTGATTAAAATGTTTAGAAGCATGAAAAATTGCAAAGAATAAACAAGATGAAGTCTGTTTTACTAGCCAACCTCCCAGTATAAAAAATGTATCTTGTGAATTAGCTTCTGTAGTGGGGTATAAGATTGTTAGAAACAATGCCTGTACTATCTATAAATATTGCTACTGCTTGAACCATAAAGAAATGGGAAGGGGCTATAAAATTAAACCAAGCCCTGCAGTTTCTGCAAAAATCCAATAAAATAAAAATGATATTGAAACATTTGTTTAAGAGGAGATTTGCATTTTAAGAGGACATTTAACAACCAGAATAGCTTTCTATAATCAACAAGCATTCCATTAAGCAGACTGATTTTTAAGCCTCAGAAAATGTATTCATCTGACAAGGGAAAGCTCTGTCCCATCAAAAAATGTTTGTCCCCCTACTCCTAATATGATGCTCTGCTTTGTCTGTTTCACAGGATTTCATAGATTTCATAGACATCAGGGCTGGAAGGGACCTCAGGAGATCATCGAGTCCAGCCCCCCGCCCAAAAGGCAGGAAGTCAGCTGGGGTCATAGGATCCCAGCAAGATAAGCATCCAATTTACTCTTGAAGGTGTTCAATGTAGGTGCTTGAACCACCTCCGCTGGCAGGCTGTTCCAGACCTTGGGGGCTCGGACAGTAAAGAAATTCTTCCTTATGTCCAGCCTGAAACGGTCTTGCAGGAGTTTGTGACCGTTCGACCTCGTCATCCCTTGAGGCGCTCTGGTGAACAAACGTTCCCCCAGATCCTGGTGGTCACCCCTGATAAACTTATAGGTGGCCATCAGATCACCCCTGAGCCTGCGCTTTTCCAGGCTAAAGAGTCCCGTGGCTCTCAGCCTGTCATCGTAAGATCTGTTTTCCTGACTTCTGATCATGCGCGTGGCTCTCCTCTGGACTCTCTCAAGCTTCTCCACATCCTTTTTGAATTGTGGAGCCCAAAACTGGACGCAGTACTCCAGCTGCGGCCTTACCAAGGCCGAGTACAAGGGGAGAATGATGTCCCGGGATTTGCTTGAGAAGCATCTATGGATGCAAGCCAGCGTTTTGGTCGCTTTCTTAGCCGCAGCATCGCATTGCAGGCTCATGTTCATCTTGTGGTCAATGATGACCCCCAAGTCTCTTTCTTCTGTAGTGCTAACCAACGTAGCACTGTCGAGCCTATAAGGATGCTGCAGGTTTTCCCTCCCAAGGTGGAGACCCTTGCATTTATCGGTGTTAAACACCATCAGGTTCTCGTCTGCCCATTTGCTGAGCTTGTCCAGGTCAGCCTGGATCACCTGCCTATCTTCTGGCGTGGATGCTTTGCCCCAAAGTTTGGTGTCATCGTCGAACTTGGCCAGTCCACTCCTGACTCCAATGTCCACATCATTAATGAAGATGTTGAACAGGATGGGTCCCAGGACAGAGCCTTGAGGGACCCCACTGGTCACAGGGCACCACGATGAGTGACTGCCATCAATTACAACCCTCTGGGTCCGACCACGGAGCCAGTTTCCCAGCCAGCGGATCGTGGTGGAGCCAAGGCCACAACTGGGCAGTTTGGCCAAGAGGTGATCATGGGATACCAGATCAAAAGCTTTTTTGAAGTCAAGATATATGACATCAATCTCTTCTCCCTCGTCCAGGTGATAGGTCACCTGGTCATAGAAGGAAATGAGATTGGTCAAACAAGACCTACCCGCAACAAACCCATGCTGGCTATCCCTTAGGATGTTAGCCTGGGCCAGTCCATCAAGGATGGCCTCCTTAATAAACTTTTCTAAGATCTTCCCCAGGATAGAAGTCAGGCTAATGGGCCTGTAGTTAGCCAGATCCACTCTCCTCCCTTTCTTGAAGATCGGCACCACATTGGCCTTCTTCCAGTCTTCGGGCACTACACCAGAGCGCCAGGAGTTTTCAAAGATCCGTGCCAGGGGCTGGGCTATGACACTCGCCAGCTCCTTGAGCACCCTGGGGTGCAGATTGTCAGGGCCGGCTGACTTGAAGGTATCCAGCTTCTCAAGGTGTTCCTTCACGAGGTCAGCATTTATGGAGGGTAGGGGATCCCGAACACCCGGATCTCCCTGTCCCATAGCAGGCATGGGCGTCCTGTGGGACTGATGAAAGACTGACGCAAAGTACCTATTTAATAGGTTGGCTTTTTCCTGGGCGTTTAAAACATTTAAATTTACTCATCAAAGCAAGAGAAACCATAAGATGCAGTCAGTGTGCAAACCAGACCTTTTGGATTATAATAATCTCAACTAGAGCAAATGCAAGCCCCGATAGTGAAATGCTCCTCATTGAAGTGATGCTTTGTGCATGTGGTAAATGGTTAAAGTAGCAGGCTACACAGGGTGCATTCACAGGATCAGGGCAGTGCCTTGTGGAGGAACTGTTTTTGAGATCAGTGTTCTTCCTGGAGTAGATAATGGAAATACTTTCAAAATCCATCTATAATATTCCACTTTAGGACCCAAGGACTGTATATATACTAGGGTGATGGGTATGTTTCAAATATATAACACATGTACACAGTGTTGTGAATTTTGTTTTCTAAGCTTACAGAAGTTATGGGACACCATAACCATATGTTTGATATTTGTTTGTTTATTATTGCTTTCTCAAATAAAAACCCACAAAAAACCAAACAAAAGACCCAGAGAGTAGGCGTGTGCGAGTGGCTTGTATTCGCTTTGGATTTGGATTCGGCCAATTCAGGGGACAGTGATTCGATTTAGGTGAGTCTGATTTGGAGATTCGGCAGTAGCTGAATCTCTGAATCATCCAGGCCAGGCCCATCCCCTGCCCCTCTCCCAGCCCAGCAATGGCTGCTCCACCCACCCCAGCTCCAGGCACTTGAGGAAAAAAAAGCCCTGGATCTGCAGGTGCTGCTAGGTGGGGGCTAATCCCCGCTGCCCCCCCTGCCTCATGCTGCATAGGGGGCTCTGCATGAGCCGCTGAACACCCCCCGCTCCCCCAACCCCCCTGTGGATGCCCCGCACAGGCCAGCTCCAGGCATTAAAGAAAAAAAAACCCTGAAGAAACCCCAGGACTCACTGCTCCTGCTGGTGGGGAGCAATTCCCGCTGCCCTGCACCACATGGGGGGCTCTGCAAGGCTGCACCAGGGGTCCCCGTGCTTTTCTTAGCTTTTTTTTTTTTCTTAAAGGGCCAGCTGCCCTGGTAGGTGAGGCAGCTGGGGGGGAGGGCAGGGGAACAGGGAGGGGTCAAGGGGACTTGTGCAGAGCCCCCCATGGAGCATGGGGCAGTGGGGATCACCCCCCTGCCTGGCAGCGCCCCGTGAGTACTAGGGCTTTTTTTTAAAGTACTAAGTTGGGACATGTGGGGGGGCTGGCAGGGGTCCCCCCATGGTCCTCTCCCCCACCCCTAGTACTTAACAGCTTGGAGTGACTGCATCTCCCTGCTGCAGCCACCAGGGACTGTCTGAATCATCAAAGCTCTCCAAATCTTTGCCGAAGATTCAGAGAGCTTTGAATCGATTCGGATCTTTAAATTGGTCCCCTGATTCAATTCAGATTCGGAGATTCAGCCACTGAATTGGGCTGAATCTCCTTCAAATTGAATCACCACCAAAAGCTTTGCACAGCCCTACCAGAGAGCTATCCAAAGACCCAGAGATATTCCACACTAGTATTTTAGTAATATACCAGAACAAAAGCCTCTGTCTCAGTTTGCCCATCACAGCTGATCTCCCTTTTAAACAACAGTAGTTACAATGGGAATATAAAGGAAACATGAACGTAAGGAAATATAAAGGAAACATGAAAGTAAATACCATTCTTTGAGTTTAGTGCTGGCTGACAACCCTAAAGTGCAAAGTCCTTTATCATCCTTCATCCTAAGTCTGAGGCTGTATTACTTTCTTAGATAATTCCTTATGTGATTTTTAAAAGTTGGAAGGGGATGTGTGTAAATAAGGCATCTATCTTCCTCTCTCTCATCCCCATGTAAAGATCTACAGATTTAAAGAACTGGAGTAGGGAGCCCTTGCTGCAGAATCATCTGACTCCCAACTTTTCAGGATTTACAGCTTTTAAGAATTTAAGATTTACAGGCCTGGTTAAGAATTTCAGGATTTGGCCCTATATACACATATGAATCACTTCACCACTGAAATACAGGTACCTGCAGAGTATCAGGGATGCCATTTGGACAATGAGTATGCAGAATGTACACCAGAGGCTAGAGAAATTTTGATCATGGTCCCTAGACTCATCATCTCTCAAACTAAAAACAAATGCTATGAGATCATATGCAAGACTGAGTCTACATGTGAGAATGAAAACATCTCACTGAAAGACACATAATAAAGCTGTGTGTTACTCAGTTTATCTGTCCTAGAAGGATGTATTAGTTCTGACAGTATTCAACTGTTATGTTTTGAGGGAGTATAAATATTACAAGCATAGCACTACCATCTTCTTCAGCTAAACTCACATAACTTGAATAACATGGTGGCACAAACAGAATAAACAACATGTATTAGACCAGTTAATATTTTAGACTTATTTGATAAGTTTCTAGCAATATGTGTGATTACACCAATCTAGGATGCAGCAGCACTCTAAGGACCACAGCCACCCCTCAAGGACTTCTGTGGCAGTTCATTTTACATAACTAAGATCTAGAATTTCACCCTAAAAGCATTAATATTTCCACTGGAAATAAAACCACCAGAACCCTTCAAAGCATGAGAAACATACATAAAAACAAGTCCAAGGTTGAATCTTTGGATAATTCAAAACTTTCTATCTCTACTAAACAAATTTTTTAGAGGGAATGAATCACCAGTAGCTTGCAGCATGGGCAATTTGCAGTGCCGTGAATGTGGAGAGAAGGGAAATGTATAGATGTTTCAGCTCCCTGGCTGGAGACCTACAAAGTTGAACTCTCACTCCAGGGGACAATACTAGACTAATTCTTGGCTCCCCCACCCACAGTGGAAACCAATCCTCTGTCACAGGGAGCGAATTATGGCTAGGGAAACCACACTGCCCTTTGGACAGTATTGAGGTTCCCTGGTGCTGGTCAAAGGGCAGCAAGAACTGGTGCCACCATTTGAACAGTACTGGAGAGAGCTGAGATGGTTCCCCACAGGGTTCCCTGACAGCTGGCCTCCTGAGGGAGCCATCCACTCTCCCTCTCCCTGCCTTGAAGTTGCTGTTTAAAGACTGAACAGTTTGTGGCAGAAACACTGGGGAAAGGTTGGGGGTGGTGAGGGGGAAGGAGTTTATGCCACAAACTGCTTGAATGCACGTATGTTTGCTTTTTGTGCGAGATGAAAAGGTATTTTTCCTGACACACATGTAACACTTGTATATGACCAGACTGACAGAAGTTCAACCTGTGTTATATTTTCTATTACAATACAATATCTCTATGCTAGAATATATATAACCAAGTCAAACATGAGTGTTTGGTTAACTCAATCAAACTGTGGCTTTTGTATGGAAACCTGGGTGTCATGTCTAATTAACCGTTATGCATGTTTTTAGGATTCTGCCTAGCTGAGATTACCAAACCTATTAAAGTACAATTTAAGAAGAGATAAAGTACAATTTAAGAAGAGAAAGTATGGGGAAAAATGCACTGTACTAATCTTAGCTTTTTGTTGTATCAGTTAGCAGCTTTACCATGGCACTACTTTTATCCAAACATATCTTGAAAACATTTCTGAGGATGTATTATCTTTTCTATAAAAATAAAGTTAATGAGACATAGATTATAACGAGTCTTTCTGGTCATATCTACATGTGTGCTTTACTGCACATTAGACTAATTTAATGCACAGTAAAATGTCACCATCAAAACATGTGTCCAATTACTGCACAGTCGATTAATTTACTCCGGCATAGGATAGTCCCATCAGACACAGGTACTATCCTACACCGCAGTAATTTACTGCTCTTAAATGCATGTGTAGATGGTGATGTTGAGATTAGTTTACTCTGGAGAGTATATTCAGTTGCATTAACTGCAAGTTTCTTAAGTAGCACTTTTGATACTGCCTATCACAACATTGTTATTAATTAGCTAAAATTAGCTAAGAAAATAGAGAGTAGATGAAAGTACTATAAGGTGGATACGTAACTGGTTGGATCACTGAGCTCAACAAGTAGTCACTAATGACTCAATGGGTGTGTCTACACAAGATGCTATGTCACTGTAGTGACAAACTACAGCAACATAGCATTGGCAGGCATGAATTGTGACACTGACACTATTGTGTAGTAGCAATGAACTACTGCATAGTAGCTCACTGCTACCACACAATAGGGTTGGAAATGACCCATGGACTCCGAGGACTTCACAGTAATGGCAGTTACTCTGCAGTTGGGCACACGTGTAGACATTCCCAATGTCTAGTTGGGAGGAATATCAAGTAGAGCTCTTTAGGAGTCTGTTCTGGATCAGGTATTGTTTAACATTTTCATTAATAATTTGGAGGATGGACTTGAGTGCAAATTTAGCACATTTGCAGGTGACACCACATTAGGTGGAGTGACAGACACTCTGAAAGGTAGGATAAACTGAAGAAATGATCCAAAGTAAATTATATGAAATTCAATAAGGACAAGTGCCAAGTCCCAAGCTTGGGATGGAACAATTGCATGCACAAATACAGACTGGGGAACAATTAGCTAAGTTGCAGCACTGCAGATAAGGACCTGGGGGTTACAGTGGAACACAAGCTGAATATAAGCCAAGAGTGATCTCTTGTTGCAGAAAAGAAAACCAGCATACTGGGTTGTATTAACAGGAATGTCACTTGCAAGCCAAGACATGTGATTCTTTTGTTTTATTTGGCACTGGTGAGGCCTCACCTGGAGTATTGTGCCCAGTTTTGGGCCCCTCAAGAAAGATATGCAGAGTGTCCAGTAGAGATCAACAAAAATGGTAAGAATCCTCAGTTACAAGGGAAGGCTGGAAGAGGTAGGGTTATTTAGTCTATAGAAGACTGATGGGTGATTTGGTAACAGTCTTCAAACACCTGAATGGTGATTACATAGAGGATGGAAATGGGCTTTTCTCTGTGGCTCTTTGGGACAGGACTAGGAGTAATGGCCTTAGACTGCAGCAGAGGAAATGTAATTTGGATCAGGTGGAACTTTCTGACTATGAGGGTGGTCATTCATTAGAACAGGTACCTAGAGAAGTTGTAGAATCATCATTCCTGGAAATTTTAAAGAGGATGTTAGACAGCCATTTGGCTGGGATGCTTTAGTCAGTGATGATCCTGACTTGAGCAGAAGTGCTAGACTGGATGACCTCATGAGGCCCCTCCAACCCCTTTTCCTATGATTCTATATTGTAGGGAGTTCCAGCACCACCCTGACAGGAGGAGAACTGCTGATATTTCATGCTGAAACCAGCATGCTGAAATCAGTAATAATAATTATACTAAGGCAAGCATGAAAGAGAAAGCAGCTAATTTTTTTTGCCTCTTTTAATTGAAGGTTGAAACATGAAGACCATTCCCTCCCTAATAAGGGGGTTTAGGAGAAAATCACACAACACTCAGCAGCACTAATGGTAGCCTAACCACCTGAGTATTGGCGAGAGAACAGATCTTGTCATCTTCTGAACCTCCATGAAGGCAGAATACACAATGAGGTCAGACTTGGAATAAATGAATGAGAAAATAGTCATTTAATACACCGTTATTTAATTAATCCTTTCCACATCTAATGGTAATGTGGCAAAATACAAGGCTGAATACCCTAAGGAAGCTGTCTATTGTATAATTAGGCCATTTAGGGAAGGGAGAAAGGAATTATTTGGTAAAGCCTGGGTGAGCAGAAAACTCCACTGAACACTGAGTTTTCTACAGCTGGCAACACAAGGGGTCTTTAATTATTGAAGCTGATAAAGCACTTAGTTTCGATCTTTTCTTCTGAATCTGTCACACATACTGAAATGTTGTCATTATATGTTCTTGGAGTTATATGTTAATAAAGTTCCAAGGGTCCCTGGCCAGGTTGCGGCCATCTAAAGAGATCATTATAATCTCTGGGATGAAGATCTTGGTTGGCAGCTTCACTTGTTAGACACAGTGGATTGGTCTAAAAATGCAGGCCCCCAGTTGTACCCCACAGTTATTTTTTGCTTGGAAATTTCAGGGACAAAAAGGAGTTTTTGTTTTTTTTTCAAATTCTCTTTAAAAATATCAGGGAGGCATGAAATGGGATGTTCCAATGCTGAATCTACGATGACAGAATTTGCTTGTAAGTGTTTTTTTTATTTTAAGAAAGCAACAGTGGCTTAGGACCCTTGATAGACTCTGGGTTCCTAAGCCACTGGTAAATGAATCAATGAAGGTCTACTAAAGAGTTTGGTTGATTTATATCAGTGCATGTATACTGGGTTGCATGAGCTTGTGTGCCCAGATTCTGTCTTTGAATTTACATACCTGCTTTTGAAGAGCCATGCTGAAGTGCAATAGCTTTGGAAAACTCCAAGTATAACATTAAAAAGTTATGCTTTTGGCAAAACGTCAGTAGCGGAGGTCATTGCTATTCTTAATCAGACTAGTTGGAACAAAAAACCTTTTTCTGCTTTCCTTTTTGTAAGCTAGAATTGCTTGCTGCTAGAAATAAAAAATGTGGGCACATTCTACATTAGAGTGGTCGATGCACTTTGCAGTGAACCCAGAAATTGTTCACAGATTTTTTTTCAGATCTACTTCTAAGAAACGCTTCTCCTATTAGACAAAGTATGACACTTCCCCCTCTGCTCCCCTTAGAAGGGTTTTACTTACAATTTACATATACCCCAAGAAAAAACAAAATAGATTAGGAGCTTTTTCACTAGAATTGTAGTATTAGTAGAATTTATTAAGCCTGAATTCTTGTGTTTAAAATAATACATATTAAAACACAACTATTTTCTTCAATCCACATGCATTTGCCAATAAGCAGATTCTGACAAAATGTTGGTTTAAAAAAATTGCAGAATGTTGGTAACTCTGACTTCTGCCATCCCATAAGCCTGCCTTAATAGGTATTATTCAAAAAACTTACCATGAACTGAAAATAAATGAAATATCAGCAAAGTTCAATGATCTATTTGGTGCTGGACAGTAGTCACATGTTGTTTTTTAAAGTAAAAACTCCTACAAGGTACATGCGGAAAAAAACTACTTTCAAGGGTAGGTTTATGGGAGCAACTCTGAACCTTGGGTTATATATGATCAGTCAGAGTGGCAGGCTGTCAACAACTTACTTTCTCATAGATCGCATAGATTTCATATGAACTGCTGATTTCAGCCAAACACTGTTGCCCAAGTAGATCACTGCTGAACTAAAATTAAATAGAATTCATGCCATCTCTACTTCACATGACTTTTGCTGTTTCTTCTGTCCCCTTGTTTCCATTTCCTTTTCTCACTAAGTTCATGTTGGCTGGTTGGGACTGGCAGTGCATGTGATGTGGTTGTTCAATAGACCAAAGTATGAAAAAAATACTTAATATCCATTGAATGACTTTTTCTCACAGTGGTTAGCATGCATGAAATGAATGAGGCTTCCTGCACAAGGGATAAGTCTATAACTAAATGTCAAAAACTATAACTCTCTGTGAAGGTAGCTTATTAAGAATTTGCTATGGTTCATTTTACAATGACACTTTCATATTCAGGAGTGTCAGAGTACAGAGGAACAGTCTGGGATCAATTCATTCTGACTTAAAAATGGAAAAAAAAGAGGGGAAAGAAAAGAGCTAGTGTCTTGCAAAAGCATCTGGAGCTATTCAAAGGTAAGCAGATTCATTACTGAACCCCCAAATCCCAATCAGGCAGGCACTACTGCATAGTCAATGCAAACAGCTCACTCATAGGAATACATGACAGTAATAATGACCCATTTGCTTAAATCTATTTCCTTCTCACAGACACTGTGTTAATACACTTCACTAAAATGGCACGATATAGTGAGAAAAACAGTAAAGCTTAGAATGACCTGCACGCAAACCTTGCACTGGAAAAAGCCAGGTTTATGGCCTCTCAGAAACAAACAAACAAAAAAAGTCAAAAGTAAGTGTAGCAACTTCATAGTTTTGGTATTATCATTTTTATATGAGCATGTTTAAACCAGTAGGGAAGTCTGACAAAATCAATAGAGACATGATTCATCTGCAGACAAAGGCATCATTCAGAGACTAATAATTTAATGATTAAATTCTAAAATGAAAAAATATTTCCATTGTGAAACAGAGTATTTGTAAACATCAACATGTTCTGTAGGAACATGCACATTTCCTCCAAATGTTTTGCTGAAAAAATTTCAATATAGTAGAAAAGAGACACAGGATAGTTTCCTTCCTCCCACCATTTATTACCAGTTTCTGCTTTTTTTTCCACATCTGGGAAAAAATAAGAAGGTATTAAAAATGAGTCTCTCCCAACTCTTCCCACTTTTTTACTTTGTCCTTCTTCATTTATGGAAAAAGCAGGGAAAAAACAGGAGGGAAAAAAGAGGGAAAATCCTGAAAAAAACCTTAAACAAGATTGGCAAACTGAGGGTTTTCTGTTTCAAAAACTGAAAAGAAACACAGGATGTTCATGCAATTTGATTAGACTATCCTGAATATTTTTCTTAGAGAGTCTCTTTTATATATATGGAGGAAAAGTTTATATATAAAAGTGTGTGTGTGTGTGTGTGTGTGTGTGTGTGTGTAAATTTTCCACCATATTCAGGACAAAAAAACAAATGCTGAAATATCAAAATTCGTGGCAAGACCAAATGTCAGATTGTGCATGTTTAAAAGTGGTAGAAGGTCATATTTGCATAACCCTATATCTAGTGCTGTTGTCTCCCTGCTCCAAGTAGAAGCAGCATTAAGACTGTTATAATTTATATCTGGGCCTTACACAGTAATTTTGAATAGGTCTTGGAGCTCTTGACACCTGGATTATCCACACATTAACAACTTAAACTAGTTTTAAACATTTGCTATTCTGCTCAAAGTTATGGCACTCCAGAGCAAGATTATATGTGATCCATACTACTCATTACCTCAACTCATATTACACTAAGATGTAGGCAACAGAGGCTTCATCTTAGTGTAAACACCCTCTGCTCTCCCCATCTCCGCTGGCCCAGATCGGGTCCACTGCCCCGCCACCCTCCCCAGCACCCCAAATCCCTACTTATATCCCTCCACTCATCTGTGGCTGCCCAAGCTGTCTGTCCTGCCTGTCTGGCCAATTACCCACTGCTCTCTGAGATGGGCTCAGTCCAGAGAAGAACAGCAACCTGGCAGCAGTGGCCAGGCAGGCAGATTAAAACTTTCCCTGCATATTCTCCTGGGACAGACAGTGCCCCAAGTAAAGATTGAGTGGTGGGGGAGCATGGAGGGCCTGGAGGGCTTGGGACAGGGGGAAAGCCCAGAATGGACAGTGGTATTCTTACTTTTCAGTCCTTCAGGCCTTGCTGCCCTGAAGTGTGACTGCTCCAAATTCAGGCTTGCACTAATGTCAATCAACATTTGTGCAGCTCACAGTGTAAGATGTAACAAGGCCCTCAGTTATAAACACTTCCCAGGATAGAAGTCATAGTTGAACATGGGCCTGATTCAGAAGTGCACTGGCTAAGTCCTTTTCCTCTTAAAAGGGATTTGCAGAGAGGGAAAATTATGTGATATGGGGAAAATTTCCAGAGAGAGGATAAAAAAGTTAGTCCCAATTGGGGTGCCTGACTTACAGACCATTTGTCAGAGCCCATATTAAACTACATAAGGAAATTCATAGTTTTGATTATATTTTAATTTTATTTATTAATTGAATTTCATTGCAGTAGTCAGATACTTGAGATATTGCTATTCCAAGGAATTAGATAACTACTTGGTGGGGGGTTATTGCCTAAGTACCTAATAAAATGCTCTAACACCTTATTAATGTACAATTATAGGTGAGAAATTTATCACGTCACACTGCTCTGCCACCTATTTATCATATAAGAGCATAGTCTATAATAGGTGTGTCCAACTTTTAAAAGGCTGGGCAGTGGCATAACTAGCACAGGGCGTCTGAGGGCCTTGTTACACATTAATTTTGGGTGGCTCTTGGAGCTCTTACCGCTGGGATTGTCCACGTTAACAGATTTAAGTGGCTTAAAGCACTCACTATGTGACTCAAAGTTATGCCACTCCAGGGCAGTATTATCTCTTGATCTACATAACCCAGCTCCTGTTCCATTAAGGTGTGGCCACTCCCCACAGATGTGCCACTCAAATGACAGGTGTGACTGCAAGCTAGCTCTAAGCTGATCAACATTTGTGCAGCTCTCAGTGTAACATGTAACAAGGCCCTGAGGCAACTGGCCTGTGTGCCAATTTGGGGAGAAGGGGGCATGAAACAAAAGGCTACCATGTGATTGAAATCCTGTTGTCATTGTGGTGGCAATCAGAAGCTGCCATTGCCCCCATATCTGGGTGCTTGGTCACATCACTATGCTCCTGCACCCAGGAGCTGAACAATGTAAAGGCTGTATTAATGTAAGCCATGGCCCTACTGGGGCCACACACTGTTCAGCTGCCTGCTGCACCAGGCAGAGGGCTCCCTCAGTACAGCAGGTTGTGCTGTGCCACCCCTGGGGCAGAGGCAGGGAGCAAAAGCTTTAGGAGAGATGGGGTGGAGGGGGTTCAGAGCCCATTGCCCCAGCTGCTCTGGTCTAGAACCCACTCTGAATCAGCTAGATGTGCTTTGCCTGCACTCAGTTACATCAAATATCTCACCATTTACAAATCTGGTTTTCACATTGAGCTTTGTATCCTTATGCTTGTAAATAACAAAAATCAGTTATGTCATGTCCTTTTTTTATGATGCATGGAAAATTAAGCACATCTTCAAACAAACTAAAAGCACTGCCACTTCTTGATTTGTCTGGCTTTTATGGGGGTTGGTTATAGAGAAGATCTCATTTCTGAGAATGAGAATTACTGCCTGATCCACACCTTGCTATGTTAGGTGACCAGCTATAAATTTATAGACAGTCTATAAAAAAGGGGAAAGATATAGGGATGCTCTTAAGCATCCATAAAATTGTCATTTAAAATTACACTATATATATTTTTATGTTCCTATGTGGGGTTAAAAGTTATCAGTAACAAAATGTGGGCATCTGTAACAAGTTAGCAATTTTTGATCCACCTCACCATTAGCAGATATTGAAATAATGTAGAAAGCCATTGGTAGATTCCTGCTGACTCCCTGTGCTTGTTTGGCTCATTAGTCTCAATATAAGGGAGGCTATGTAGGGCCTCAAAGGAAAGATCATTAATACAAAGGCAGTTCTGGATGAAAGCCCTCAGAAAAAATAAAGAATGGGGAAGAAACTGACACTAATGTTTCTCTTGTTTAGATGTTATAAATCAAATCAAAGGAAAGGGTAAAGTTGCTCTGGACCTTTATGTAGGGACTAGGTTCTTGCTGAGGAGACAGAGAGAAACTGTGTCAATCTACAAGATCATCAAGACTGGGCAGAGGTTGGGAGAAGTTGTCATTGGATCCTACCTCTAAACCAGGGGGAGGAGGGGCAATTATTTTGGCTGGAGGGCCACCTAATGAGTTTTGGTGAGCTGTTGAGGGCTGCAAGGGTAGCCCCACCACTTGACAGGTGCCCCTCCCCCAGTCACCCCCACTCACTGGAAGTCCTGCTTCTAACCCCTGACCTTTGCCACCAGAAGTACCTCCCCTTGGCCACAGAAGTACTCCTTTTGGGAGGGGAGGGTTGCCATCTTGGAACCAGAAAAAAAACCAAGTCATATGCTAAAAATCAAGCACCTGCTATAAAATATATTTTAATTTTATTACGAAAAATATTTTTGTCATGATTTTTGTTTGCGTACCATATAGAGGTGATTGCATAATACAGTAAAAGCTCGGTTATCCAGCATCCCCCAGAAATGGGGGATGCTGGATAACAAAATACGCTGGTTAATTGAGGGGCCCAGGATGCCTCTTTTCCCTTCTGTATCTCCCACGGCATTGCTGCCCTTCCGACTTGGAGGTGGGCCCCGCACAACCCCACGCATCCTGTTATGCCCCTGGGCTGTGAGAGCTCCAAGAAACTCGAAGTGACTCAGTGGGCACTTCTGGTTTCACTTTTCCTTACAAGCTGGCATGCCGGTTAACAGAGCATGCCGGTTTGTAAGGTGCCGGTTACCAGAGAGTTTACTTTAACTCAAAAATATAGTCTTACCCTTGCATATTTTTTGTAGGGGTGTGCTTGGGGGTGTGTGTTAGTGTATAGTGGGATGTGAAGGGGATGTGGGGGGTTGTCAGGGGGTGTGGCTGTGTGTGGGAGGTAATAGGGTATGTTGGGAGTGTATATGTGGGTGATTGTGAGGGCAGGGTGTGGGTGTGTGGCATTTGTGGGGTGTGAGGGAGGGTGGTGGGGTGTGGGGACCCCCTCACAGCCCCCTGTATGGCACAGTGCCCCTGCCACAGTCAGCAGCAGCAGGCAGGAGTTCTCTGGGTGCTTGTGGTCCACTCAGGTGCTGTCACCTGGAGATGCATGGCTCTGACTAGTGTTGCACATGGGGGCAAGAAGTGCAGCCAGGCTGGCCTGCCTCTGTCATGCAGTTCCTGCACTTGCATGCCACTGGGAGAAGTCCTGCACTGTGGAGCCTGAGACCTTCCCCACTCCCTGCTGTGCAGGTCCTAGGACTCCACCAGGAGTGGAGGGAGCCCTGCTCCCACTCCCTGCTTCCTGACGGAGTTCCAGGACCTGCATGGCAGGGAGCAGCAAAGGCAGTTGGCTCCGTCATGCAGGGATTCCCCTAGTGGCACACGAGTGCCAGGAGTTTCACATGCACTGGAGGGAACCCCACATGAAAAAGGTGGGCTGACCTGGCTGTGCTCCTTGCTCCCACGTGCAGCACTGACTGGACCCACACACCACCAGGTGGCAGCAGCTGCATGCGGCATGAGTTCCCTGAGTGCCCGCTGCCTGCTGCTGCTGCTGCCAGTAAGGTCTGTATACCATGGTGAGGTGTGTGTGGGGGGTCCTCAGACCCCCTCCACCCTCACTCACATCCACACCCTGCCTATGCAAGCCTTGTGCTCCCACTGCCCCCCCTAGGAATGGGCTCCATACTCCTACCAGCCCTATGCTCTGTGGTCCTGCCCAGCTGCAGCTCTTCCCCCACCTCCACCCCACCTGGTGCCCAGAGTGAGTGGGACACCAGGGAAGCTGAGAAGGTCCCTTGGTGGCTGCAGCAGTGGCAGCAGCAGCCCTGCCTGGAAGCTGCATGCTGGCTGGGCTGGGCCCTTTCATGCATGAGGATGGGAATGAGGCATGTGAGCTGGATGGGGTGGGGTACAATTAGTTGGTGGGTGCCTGCAGGGTGGATGAAATTGCCTGGTGGACTGGATCCAGCCCGCAAGCCATATGTTGCCTGTCCCTGTTCTAAACAGTTTTAATGCAATGACTGTGTCTGCTGCTTGTAAAACAGTAGACGTATTTTAAGTCTCAGGCTTCTGGTCTGTTCTCTTAGTAGCAAAAAACAGCATTAGAGCAAAACCCAGCAGAAATATAGAAGTGCATAGAATTACTTGGGGCAATAACAACTCAAATATCTTTGCTGCTTTTTCCTCTGAGTGAGTTTATTGCTGAAGAATGTGTCAGCTGGTACGTCTGATGTGCTGTTGCTTTGCATCTACTGCCAGTGGGCTCTCTATTGTTCTATGTCTTGAAAAATACAAACATATTTAAAAACAAGGCATCAACTTTTTCCATCTCCCTGAGAATTGCACAGTGTAGATTAAGCACAAAAGAAATAACCACTAAATAATCTTCTGATTCCTGAGCCCAGTGGGAGGTCAGTATACTGCATAAATGCATAAAACTGTGCTGCATAAGGATGTCACTGCCCCAAGACTGTTGCTATAAAGACAATAGGTCCGACTTTAATGTACAGTTATAACAATTGCTTTAATTTAGATATATATAACCTTAATTATCTGCCATATACTTATCTGAACATCTAAGTTAACAAACTTCTGAACAATTCCTCCTATACAATGTAAAATGATATATAGCAACCTTATTTTGACAAAGACCCATTTTCTCAAATGTTCTGAATGTGATGATGCCTTGCAGTGTAACTGTTATGGGGTCTTCCTTGAAGATACTCCATGCATGCACTCATTTGGGCCCTGTTCCTCCATTGTAATCTCGTGTAAACTGCTAGAGGAAACCCACTCAGGTGAATGGGAGTTTGCACAGGTTTACAGTGGGAGGTTTTGATGCGGAATCAGAGGTCTTTTGAGTAGCCATGTGAGTAAAGCTGATTGTATGGGTTGCAGGACTGAGGGCACTGCTGGCTTACAAGTATAATTTCCATCAGAATGCTTTGTAATAAGACATTTAAACATTTTTTTCTAGAGGTGCAATGATAGAGATTTTTTTGGCCAATACCAATGTCCACTTTTTAATAAGCCATATTGGCCAATACCAATCCAATTGCTGATATGCATCCTGGCAGTGTGGAGAGCAGCCAGGTCCAGCTGTTAAGTCTGTTGTGGTAGAAGGGTTGGGAGGAGGAAGGGGCGTGGGGAGGGGAGATCAAGGCCCCTGCAGTGAGAGAGAGAGTGGGGTTGGGTCTGGGGCTGGGGCTAGGGCTGGGGCTGGGGCTAGGGCTAGGGCAGGGGCAGGTGCTACCCAGTGAGTGTGGAGTGTGGGACAGAGCCATGAGCGTCTCATCTGGGGGGTGTGTGGGGGGTGGCTGCTTCTGCTGCTGTATGCACCCTGGGAGGCATGGGGGGCATGTTCCCCTGGATCTGCATGTGGGACGAGGGTGGGTTGCCACTGCAGGCTGAGGCCAGCATGGTGCAGAGTTCTGCCTGGTGTGGGGCCTAAGCTGGGGCTTCACTCAGGGCAGGCAGTGGTGGCACTGCCTGCAGGGCTATGGGGCAGGCTGCAGCCACCGCAAAATTCACCATAGCCCCCCTACCCTCTCTCCCAGATGTGCCACTGCCCATCCTGAGTGCAGCCCTGGCTCAGCTCTGACCCCAGCCCACAGTGGTAGCCTGCCCTGGTCCCATGCTCAGATCTGGGGACACTCCCTTATGCCATCCTGGGGTGCACACAGTGGTGGGAGCTTCCCCGCACCCTCCAGATGAGCTGCTTGTGGTTCCATCCCATGCCCTGCCCCACCCTGGCAGTGCAACACCTGCCCCTGCCCCAGCCCCAGCCCCACTCCCACTCCCTCCTTCACCAGAGGGGCTTTGATCTCCACCCCCCAAAACCCCTTCCCTTCCCTCACAACAGACTTACCAGATGGACCTAGCTGCTTTCCATGCTATCGGGCTGTGCTCCTCGCCACCTGCATGCTGCATTGTGGCTGCATGCATACATGGGGCATTTATTGGCTGCATCAACCAAAAGTGGCTGATTGCCAGTCATGTCAATTTTCCTCATATTGGTGTTGGTCCGATACAGGACCAGTGCATCGATGCACCTCTATTTTTTTCTTCTGAGCAAATTAAAATGATGTGATTTTTATAAATAAAATAGACATGAGATAAATATATAAAAAAGCTAGATTTGGCAATCTTTTGGTGCAGAGGTAATCCATAACCTAACCATATAGGTTCCCAGGGCCAGAGTAGGCAGCTTTGCCAGGACATCTCTGGAAGGAAGGTATTAAAGGTCACGAAGGAACACATATGTTTGGGCCCAAATCTTCACCCACCTAACATTAATTTATATAACTTTAAGTCCATTTATTTCAGTGTAGTAACTTCTTTACACAAATATAATGCTGCTTGCCTAAAGAGGAACCCAAAGTTAGGTATTGTACTGTAGGGAAGAAAATTTAAGTCCTTAATCAGAAGACTGAAATATATTTACTTATGCATCTTTATTGTTCATCTGATTACTGCAAGGGAAGACTTTCATATTTCAGCTGTATGCCTGTTTTTACACGGAACTGTGGATAAGTACAGTTTATTAAACCCTGCTGAGACAATCTGTTGTGTCTGTCTGTTTTAATGTTATGATAAGCCAGTTAAGTATATACACTACTTGTTAGCTGTATATATACTAATTTAGTGTATTGATGGGTTGTCAGTACAAATAGATTATGAATATTAAAATACAAACTCAGATGCAGAAATGCAAAGCAGAGCCAGTATGTGGTCAGCGTTTTGAGAGGCAGGCCAAAAAAAGGAAAGATCAGAGTTCATTATAAATGACAGTAAATACTCAGGAAGTGAGCCTGCAAACAAATCACTAGCAGCATCCCAAGAAAGGTGGAGGGAAGTAATAATTAACAGTCTCAGAATCCAAGGTTCTAAATATATGCTATGAACTTTGTCTACTGCTGGCTGATTTCAATATAAATGAAACAAAGCACAGTTTGAACACCAGTGTGCCAACAAAACGAAGAGAAATGAAGAAAGAGATGAGTGGAGATTGTATCATTGGACTGTAAAAATTGTATCTCTTATTTTCACCTATTCCTCAATGGTATTTTTTTCTGTTTAACTCAAGCTCTAAAAATGGATAGTAATTGTTATGTTGCATGCTATGTATAACATGTTCTTTCAGTAAAAGCTTGGGTGTATAAAATAAACTTAACAACAAATCTCGCCTGCTCTGAGCGAATGTGGCAGGAGTGCCAGGCATGCTTTTCTGTATTAGGTCATATTCAGAGCTTCAGCCACCTGCTTGTTAGAGATTCAAAGCCTTATGCACCATTCATTCAAAGCACACAGGCATGCTGTCTTTCATTCAGAAGATTTGAAGTGAAAAATGAATCACAAAGAGAAGTCCTTGGGCCACAGGAGAAAAATATCAGACTTCTCCAAGCAGGGAAGCAGTGAAGTAGTGACACGTGAACAAATGTAATCCTAATGAAAGCAACAGAAACTGTCAAAGTTGAGAGAGGTCTCTGAAAATGTAATTTTGCAGATTTATCTTGAAAAAATCTTGAGGATGACAGAGACTGTGAATGGAAATCAGTTTCTATTGATACAAACTTAAGGGTTGGATTATTTCATCCTGCATTTAAAAATGCAAGTGAGAACTTCTGACAAGCAAATTTCTACAAAGATTTCCTCACTGAGTTTTTCCCACATAATCCCATGGCGGGGGGACAATGGATGACTGAATCTATCCCCTTGATTCAGGGGAACTTGGAGAATACCAGGGCGCTCTGTATGAAGGCCCTGTGATCTGAGCTCCTGCTGTAACTCTGGTTGAGCCACTCTGCTCCCTGACAATAGTAACTTCAAAGCAGTAATGCTACTGGGGGCTGTAGTGAGGCAGACCCTAGAAGATGCAGAGAAGGTTCTACAATATGCAGAAATGCATGGGGATAGTGCCATCTGGACACCTGAACTTTTCCATAGACAGAGAGAGAAATCAGTGTTGGAAGAATCCCTCTACAGTGGGACATAAATGGTTATGACTTGTTGCATGGAGTTGTATTGCACAGGAACTGTTGGCTTATTTATGAATGAAACTTCTCTGTGAAACATTTCACCCTGGGTCAAATATAGGTGTGTCAGACTTACCCATACAGCCCAGAATGCCTAGGCCCAGAAAATCTTCATTGTGATTGGTGGAGCCTGTCCACCTGCTTGGGGGGTGGCAGTAGGGGGTGGGCTAGAGAGAGGAGAAGCTAGGGCCTGGTTGTAGCCTGCTCTTTGCAGGTTCGACAACACTCTGGGGCAGAGCCTCCAGAGTGAATTAAAAGGAGCTGTGTGCCCAGCACGCAGCAGACGCAATGAGGGACAGCGAAGAGGACAGGCAAAGAAGAGCTGGTGTGAGTTGGCCAGTGGGTGGGACCAGTGCCCTGAAGAGCCCAAAGACACCTCTTTGTGAGTGGGAGTGGCGAGTGGCAGTGTCCCCAGTTCCACCATGGGGAACGTGGTGTCAGTGCATGGCTCAGTGCATGGAGCCCAGACCCTGGGAGCTGCATGAGGTAGCTCAGGGCTGCAACCCTGGCAAGCGGCTGGGACCTCAGTGCATGCAGTGGTGCATGGACCCCAGATCCTGGGTCCACTGGGAAATGTGTGGGAGGGGCCCTCCCCACCCTGCCGGCTTGGTGACTGGTTCCTCCTGGGTCTGGGGGCACTCCCGGAGTCCTCCCATGGCCAACTGCCAAGCTGGGGGTGTGGGAGGGCCCCTGCATGCTTGGTGGAGGACCCAGAAGTGGATCAGAAGTACTTCCAGTTCCCTTCCAGGTTTGCTGCCAAGCATGGTGTGTGGGGGGGTGGGGTGCTGTGCTTCTGTAGGATGCTCCATTCTCCCATCATCACAGCATTCACAAGTTGTGCCTGGTACATCAAGGTACATAGAAAAAACATTTAAAATTGTGTCTATGGATGAATTGCTGATTCTCTGAATCAGCATTGAATCTTCAGATTTGGATTCAGCTGAATCGAATTGGGACAGTGATCTGAATCAACCAATCAAATCACTGTCCCAGATTCAGGCTGAATCCAAATTGAATATGACCCGTTTTGCACACCCCTAGTGTATATTTGTGTTTTGACTGTTGCTTAATTATATGTGCTCATCTGTACTTATGTGTTGGTTGTCTATTTTAGATTAACTGTGTATCAACACATTGCTTGGGGCTACTTGGAGGGGTATCAGTTTTCAGCCTTTTTTTGTAGGACATAGTATTATATGATAAGTGTATATTTGTATATATATGTATGCTTATTAATAGCAAATCTCTTAATTTTTGCATATATTAATAAATCTGTATATAATTAAGTATCTCTTGTCCTGGCCTGATTCTATAGGGAGTCGAGGGATCTCACCTGCATATTGCAGATCCTCTCACAGCACTCCTGCCTGCCACCTATCCCTTCCATCTGGAGAGGGGAACACAGTACTTGGGTGCACCTGGGTTACAAAGGAAAATTCACAACTTTAATGATGATGAAATGCATTCTACTGTCTCCCTTTTTGCAGCTTACAGCTGTGTTTGGTAGAAGGAAAGAGAATATTTTACCACGGATCATGGTCATGAGTATCTGCGAGAACCTCAAGATCTGAGGCATCCTGCACCGGTGAAAAAATTGTAGTAAATATTTGATACAATAAATAGAAATACTGAAATTGCAGGAGGAAGTTTAAAGCAAAAGCCTTGTTTTATGGCTGTTTTCAGAAAATGGGGGAGGGCGGTGAATATCTGTAGGTTTCTTTGAGAAAAGGACTCCTGGAATGGTCCCCAAGAAACTTCAGTCAGTAGTTAATAGGAAATTATGATAATTATTCTGTTATACTTATAATTGAATAGGTTTAAATATATTTCTTAGAATTATGTTTGAAGCAAAGGCAGATATACATTTGTCTGAACTTTCTGTTATTTCCACTTCTATAGCAACCCTCCTCTGCCCCCAGCTCTTGAACCAACTAACCCCAACCTCTACAACAGCCCATTATAATGATGGGTGTTAGGTCTGTGTTGTGTCTGGATTGAAAGTAGTCTTATACAGAGTTTAGACTATGGTTTGTATAAGATGATTTGGATAGGGATGATCCTGCCTCAGGCAGGGGGTTGGATTAGATGACATCTGGATGTCAGGTCCAGCCCTACTTCTCTATGATTCTATGACTGAGAAAATATCCTCTTTCATGACCTTCCATTATGTCTCATGGTGCACATCTACATGAGACATTTACTGTGCAGTAGCTTAAACACTGCACAATAGTGTACCAGTCAAAAACCATGCTAATGTGCTACCACACACTGTTATTAAGCTACTGTGCAGTAAGAGTAAAAAAATAACCATGCACTGGTGCTACTGCACAGTAACTGTAATTGCCACACATTTAGACAGTACTTCATTAAGTAAGTACTAAACTAAATGTGCAGTAACTACTGCACATTAATGAATGTGTAGATGCTCCATGGAGAACCCTTTCCAGTCCATGTGGCAGTCAGAGCACAGTAGTGGCCGTGGCTGCCAAGCCCTGTGGTAGAGGTTTATGCTGGGTTTGGACTATAAAACACAGGAGAAAGCATCAGTCATTACATGATTCAACATACTCCGTTACATAGATTTTCCAAATGCACCAACTCTAGAAACATAGACACATAACATGTTTACACCACTGTAATTTGCCTTTAAACAAGGAATAGATCAGTGATGTAACTTAGACAAGTCTGGTATACAGTTTGGTTGAGAATAAAATGGATAAAACTACACTAGTAAAAAATTCCATCAGTGTAAATGTTAGTTCACACCTTATCCTAGAGTAGATGTTTGTTTGGGATCAACACATCATTACCTGCTGGTGCCTAGTCTGAGAATGCGGGCCTAGCCAAAAACTGCAGTACTGTCAGTGAATGAATTTGAAGTATTACATTCAGTTTAGGTCAGAGACCGGTGAGAAAAGAACATATTTTTTGAACTTCTGGGAGCCTAAACCAGACTTTGGGATGAAAGATAGTTGAAGATGCTAAGTTTTCCACCTGGATCATTTCCAAATAGATAATTTCTTCTTTTTTAAAAAAGAAAATGTACACAAGTAAAAGCACTGCGTTTGCAATAGATGAAAACATACTAAAGAGAACATCACGTTAACCAGCTCTTATTTATAGCTGCCATGGTGACACATCTGAATCATTGTTTGTGTGTACATGTAATCTTTTTTTTCCAGTGTGCTTGTTAGTCAATTAAAACACATCCTAAAGATTTATGTTGCACCCTAAAAAAGAATTAGGGTTGGTGTCCAATTTACCTCTTCTTAAAAACACACCCTTTAGAGATGTCAAAAAATGTAACAATAAAACAACTGCCTGCCTGTTTAGCACTTAAAGTAGACACTGAGAAAGAACCACCTTCTGGATTCCACTAGCTTGCAGGTCATAATTCTTCACCTGATTTCCATTTGAACTAATTTTTTTAAATTTGTCTTCTTGCATCGGAACAGTAAGTGAAGAGGGCCTGATTGCCAAGGCAGACATGAAGCAAACATCCAGTTCACTTTACTATGATAAAACAGAAAGTATATAATACAGACTCTAAAGTCAACATGAGCTAAATAAGATGGCATTCTGCCTGTCTCTTAAGGTTATTGTTCAGGGAGAAATAACAAAAAATGAAAAAGTATGGAAGTATGGGTTAGATGAATGGACTGTAAGGTAGATAGAAAACTGGATGGGTTGTCATGCTCAATGGGTAGTAATCAATAGCTCAATGTCTAACTGGCAGCCAGTATAAAGTGGAGTGCCCCAGGAGTCAGTCCTGGGGTTGTTTTATTCAATATCTTCATTAATAATCTGGAAGATGGGATGGATTGCAAGCTGGGGGGTGTAGTAAATACTCTGGAGGGCAGGGCTTAGATTCAGAGTGCCCTAGACAAATTGGAGGACTGGGCCAAAAGAAATCTCATGAGGTTCAGCAAGGAGAAGTGCAAAGTCCTGCACTTAGGATAGAAGAATCCCATGTACTGCTACAGCCTGAGGACTGACTGGCTAAGCAGCTGCTCTGCAGAAAATGACCTGGGAATTACGGTGGACAATAAGATGGATATAAGTCAGCAGTGTGCCGTTGTTGCCAAGAAGGCCAATAGCATGCTGGGCTGCATTAGGAGGAGCACTGCCAGCAGATAGGGACAAGTAATTATTCCACTATATTCTGCACTGGTGAGGCCACATCTGGAGCACTGTGTCCAGTTTTGCTCCTCCCCCTCCCCACCCACTATAGAAAGGATGTGGACAAGTTGGAGAGAGTCCAGCAGAGAGCAACAAAAATGCTGAGGGGGATGGGCACATGACTAATGAGGAGAGGCTGAGGAAACTGGGTTTATTTAGTTTGAAGAAGAGAAGACTGAGGGTGGATTTGTTAGCAGCCTTTAATTACCTGAAGGGTGGTTCAGAAGAGAATGGAGCTAACCTGTTGTCAGTGCTGACAGATGACATAATTAGGAGCAATGGTCTCAAGTTGCAGCAAGGGAGGTTTAGGCTTGATATTTGGAAAAACTCTCTCACTAGGAGGGTGGTGAAGTACTGGAACAGGTCACCCAGAGAGGTTGTGGAATCTGCATTCTTAGAGGTTTTTAAGGCCTGGTTTGACTAAGCCCTGCCTGGGATGATCTAGTTGGGGATGGTCCTGCTTTGAACAGGAGGTTGGATTAGATGACTTCCTGAGGTCCTTTCCAACTCTAGTTTTCTATGACTCATGTTAATCATGTTACTTTCTTTATTAGCCACAAAAAGCCTGATCCTGAGGGGTTTTCAGGATGTTCAGTGGGACTGGATAGGACAGTTAAAGGTGCTTATCCTATTATAAAATAATCTAAAATTAAAAAATCCCCCCCCCGGAGAAGCCACATAAGTGAATAGGAGTGGATAAACAGGAAACCAGTCCCAGCTGCAAAAGTAGGGGGATGCCAGAATGGTGGGTAGTA
Organism: Crocodylus siamensis; assembly: GCF_052110815.1. Taxonomy (NCBI): domain Eukaryota; kingdom Metazoa; phylum Chordata; order Crocodylia; family Crocodylidae; genus Crocodylus; species Crocodylus siamensis. The sequence goes on along the minus strand of NC_143396.1, from coordinate 150,546,669 downwards.
GTCTTTGCTGCAGAAGCAGCCTGTGTGCAAGGGACCTGTGTGCCACTGTAGCAGCAGCAGCAGTGGCAGCAGATGAGGCAAGAAAACAATGACATGGCAGCAGCAGCAGAGGTCTTTTGAGTCCCCGGGGCAGGTAAAACTGACCGCTACAGGCCACTGTCTCCCAACAGGGTTTTGCCCAGGACCTAAAATTGGCTATCTGTCGAAAAGACTGAAGGCAAGAAGATGCAAGTAGTCCAAATCATGGCTGCAGAGAAAGATAGACAGAAATACTAGCAGTGACCAGGAAATAGAACACCACCAGTCATCCATGAACCAGGAAACTCCCCATGTTACAAAATAACAGTCTAATAAAATGATTTCTTATAGCACAGCACTGAACTAAGAAATAATACTAACAGGCAATTGCAACAATAAGTGAAAATTTGAGAAAACTCAAGATGGTACTTCTTAGGTTTTTGTGTGATGGCACATAAGACCTGCACACTATATGACATCATGAAGACAAGGCTTTATTATGGATATAATTCCATCTGTGTTTCTACACTACACAGGTCCCCAAAACCATGGAGGAGAAGAGGAGGCTGGGATGATCTTCAGTGGTGAAACTTTGGTTCCACTCCCAACCCTTTCTTTATCTTCAATGCCTATTTTGTGTCCCTTGTTGTACTCTGGGCTCATGCAGAACTTGGCCATGAAAGGGACGTGGCTCTTTAGTTTCATGCCCCTTGTTTACACCATGGAACTGAACTGGTTCACAGCCAAAGGAATTGTTATGGTAATAAGGAGGAAGGAAAAGCATTAGCCTTTATGTTCAACACTTCTCTCTCTCTCTCTCTCTCTCGCTGGAGTTTGGGTTTGTTTTGGGTAGGTACAGGAGAAGGCATTGATTCATAGATTCATAGATGTAGGGTCAGAAGGGACCTAAGTAGATCTCCAAGTCCGACCCTCTGCCCTGAGCAGGAGAGAATACTCGGCTCATATGACCCCAGCTAGGTAACTGTCAAGCCTCCTCTTAAAGACTCCCAAGGTAGGAGCCAGCACCACTTCCCTTGGAAATTGGTTCCAGATCCTAGCTGCCCTGACTGTGAATTAGTGTCTTCTAATGTTCAGCCTGAACCTACTCTCAAACAACTTAGGGCTGTTATTCCTTGTTCCTCCGGGAGGTGCACAGGTGAACAGGGTCTCTCCCATTCTCTGCTGGTCCCCCCTGGTAAGTTTGTAAATGGCCACCAAGTCCCCTTGCAGCCTTCTCTTGTGAAGGCTGAACATGTTCAGGTCCCATAGCCTCTCCTCATAGGGTCTGCCCTGCTGTCCCAGGATCATGTGAGTGGCCCTGGTTCTTACTGTCCAAGTGCACTTGTCAGTATTAAATCCCATCTTATTCTCATCGCCCACTCCTGTAACCTGTTCAGGTCTAGTTGTATCCTGTCCCTCTCTTCTAGTGTGTCCACCTCACCCCAGATCTTGGTGTCATTAGCGAATCTGAACAGGGTGCTTTTGACCCCCTCGTCCAAGTCGCTAATAAAGAGATTAAACAGTGTGGGCCCAAGGACCAAGCCCTGGGGGACCCCATTGCCCACATCCCTCCAGGTCAAATATGACCTGTCCACCACTACTCCCTGGGTGTGGTCCCTCAGCCAATTTGTGACCCATCTGACTGTGTAGGTATCACTGCCACAATTGCCTAGCTTTTTAATGAGAATGGGGTGGGAGACAGTGTCAAAGGCCTTCCTGAAGTCCAGAAAGACTACATCCACAGTGACACCTGTGTCCAATGATTTTTTGACTTGATCATAGAAGGAAAATCAGGTTGGTCTGACAGGACCTGCCCCAATGAATCCATGCTGGTTGCCCCTGAGCACTGTCCCCCCTTGCTGGTTCTTCCCAGATGTGCTCCTGGATAATATTCTCAAAGAGCTTCCCCAGGATCGAAGTAAGACTAACAGGCCTATAGTTGCCTGGGTCCTCCCCCCTCCCTTTTTTGAAAATGGGGACCACATTGGCCCTCTTTCAGTCATCTGGCACCTGGCCAGAGCACCACGAGTGCTCATAAAGCCATGCCAGGGGCCCCTTGATAACCCCTGCCAATTTCCTCAGCACCGTGGGGTGGAGAGCATCTGGACCTGCTGATCTGAACATGTCCAGCTCCTCCAGAAGTTCCCTAACTCGGTCCTCTCTGACCCTAGGCCTGTCAGAGTCACTCCTGAGTCCATCCTGAATCTCGGTGGGGGAGTCCTGGTCCCTGCACAAAAAAATGGAGGCAAAGAAATTGTTAAAAAGGTCTGCCTTGTCCTCTGGTGCAACCACCAGATTGCCTAGCGTATCCTACAGGGACCCCGTGTTACCCAGTGCTTTCTTCATACTCCCTATGTATTTAAAAAAAGACTTTTTGTTGTCCTTGATGCTAGTCCTAGGTCCATATCTGCCTTAGCTTTCCTAACAGCCCCCTACAAGCCCAAGCGATGGAGATATACTCCTCTTTGCCCCTCCCTTCCACTGGGTGTACATCTCTTTTTTGGCTTTTGGGCATTCCTGAATGCCTTTGGTGAGCCAGGGGTTTTTTTGAGCACTCTTACCCCATTTAATTCTCATTGGGACTGTCGCCCCTTAGGCACAGAGGAGCGTCTCCTTAAGGAATGACCACTCATCTTGGACACCCAGTTCACCAGCTCTCCAGGACCCCTGTGTCCCTCCTACCAATCTCCTCAACCCGTTGAAGTTGGCCCTCTTGAAGTCAAGGGCTACTGCCTTACTGCAGCCCTTGATACTCTGCGCTGTATGGTGAATTGTGCTGGAGTCATGAATAATGAAGGTGAATGAACCCAAGGATGTACCTTTACAGATGGATACACAGAAGAAGTGTGGTTTCTTAATGTGTGACTGGCAGAGCCCAGGCCATGAGCCCTGGATATTGGAAGAACCTCTGGGATAGGAGTGTAGGGTAAAGCTTCTTTATAACGCTAGCTGGCACAGCTCACAAAGTGAGTATGGTTGGTCCAGAATGGGGCAAGGCAAGGGCACCTAGGAGATACGATGAATTAGGCAGAATAAATGTTTGCTGATTTGCAGATGACCTGAGGAACAAGGGAGGGCATAAATGTGCCCATTAGGATGAAATAAAACTGAATCCAAGCATCCACCCATATATGCATCGTCCACTCACAGAGGCAGAGCAAGTGACCAGCATCTCTTGCTCAGTCGTTTTAACAAAAATAGAATCCATCTTGGAAGCTTCATTGAGGCATTACACAGCCTCAGCTTAACGTTACTGTCACTCTTGCTTTCCTCCTTTCTCTGCTTGTTCCATATCTACCTCTCTTGTCTTATTCCAGAGAACTATAGTTGCTAGTTTCAGTTATTTACAAACTTGAGAATGATCTGCAAAGAGTGTTCAAAACAGCCTTTTATTACACTGCTCTGATACTGTAATTCTAACATTGTCCAGAAAAGGGAACAGCTAATCTGTGACATTGTCTTTTAAGGATGACAGAAAAAGGAAGCATGTTGTAATTATTTCACATTCAAATCTGTATAAAGTTTATTCTAATCAGCCGATCATTTGTCAGAATTATGAGAAGGCCATCATTAAGCCTCATTTCAGACAGTTCAAAATCAGTAATTAACTTTCCAAGGAAAACAGATATTTTGCAAGAAATCAAAGATGACATTTTTATTAGTGTTGCTCATTTTAAGCCAAAGTAGGCAGTATGCTGACACTAAATATGTTAACAAGCCTAGGCAAATTTGGAGATTCCACTTTGGTTTTAATTGGGGATTTTTTCAATACCTAGTGAGGTAAAACATTTAAATTTGCTCTAAGCAGAAAATTAGCATTGAGGGGATACTCCTGTTAAACTTGTTTGTAGCAGGACTCATGGGTAAAGAAATATAGAGACTAATTCACTCCACGAACTCTGCAGATAGAAGGCAAGGAGTCCTGTTTCCAGGAAGAGTAAAGTCAGATGGGCACGAGGGACAGTGATATAAGCTATCTTCAGCCCCTACAATAGCTGGGCGATATCAGCTAAAGTTTGAAGATGGACTGGCCTAGCTAGGCTGCTCCCTATGGGGGGGAATCTACCAGGCATAAGAAGGGCTCATTATTTGTTTCATAATTGTGGCAAGCAGGACAAGGGTACCACAGGTTTTTATTCCTGTTCTCCCCAATTTAAACTTTTACTCTCAAATCCTTTCATTGGTTTACAGCCTAATTCTGCCTCAAGTCCCATCTCCTTGATTCCACCTTCAAACTTCTTTGCAATGTTACTTCTGTTAGTATCATACATCCTTCTAGAGTTTCTGGTTAACTGCTGGAGGCTTAATGAGAAATGCTCTGTTGAATTACATCTATCAGCCTCTCAGAATTTTATATTTGCACAGCCTTCCTAGTCCCCAACTCTGTTTCCTGCCTCTGACACTGCTTCTATATTTCACCACATAGCTCAAAATTTACCCAGTCTTTCAAATCCCATCTCCCTTCTGTGATTAGCACTAGAGCAGCAGCCCTCTATCCCCATTCTCAATGTTCCTCTAGCTCAAAGATATGAAACTCATTTGGCCCTGTGAGTTGGATACAAACCAGGCAGGATGATCCACCTCTGACCAGAGGGTGAGTGAGGTGGGGTTAACTCCCCAGGGGCTGGCATCACTGACAAAGAAACTTTGGCAGCTATGGGGGTTAATGCTGCTATCATCCTACTGCTGCATGTTTGAAACCCTACTTTAGTTTAACTAATCTTATGGGAGAATAACAGTATGGACGCTAATTTCCAAACCTATGAAAGTCATGGCCCCTTCAGGAAAATTAAATAAACTGAGCTTTATTGTAAATGCTCGATGTTTTCTTAAAGGCTGGTCTTAATTTATGCATCATTTCCACTGCCTTTTGGCTAGTCCATTGCAACCCCATAGATGCAGGCCATTCTCCCCTTTCAGTAACTTTGTTTTAGATCTTCATGATATGCTATTTCCTATCCTCCCTATCCTTTGAGACATAAAATATTGAACAACATCAACATTTAGGCTGTCTCCATTATAATGTCCTACATGCTGAGTTATGTGGGCTACAGAGTGTGAAGAAAAAACAAGCAAACCCCACAGCTTTCATAATCCTGTTAATGGTATGGACACAGGTCTGCCTGCAGAGCTTCAGTCATCTGGGGGAAACAGTGTAATTGTGACAATAGAAAAATTCTATCTACAAGCAGAGGTGCATCTCAAGTTAAAGCAGCATCAACTTCCATAGTGTAGACACAGCATGTGAGTTAGCAAGCACTGAACTGAACGAGGCAGTTCATCCTTTGGTTCACCCTTTTAGCCTCTGAACACTCAGGTATATGGTTGCATGGGTCACACTTGCATTAAAATCTGAAGGTTTTCTGCAAACCCACAGCAGCTGGATTCCATATTTTATATCTATGGATAGCTTTGAAGTGACTGGCACAAAAAGGGCCTGGATCTTTACTACCCAGGGCTACTACTTACTGTCTTCTATGAAAGGAAAGCTGGAAAGATGTGCTGAGTCTCTATTTACATATATATGGAAGGTGAGGCTTTGGATAACAATGGAAAGTCCTGTCTGTGTCTCAAAATGAGAAATGCAGGCACAGACTGAAATCACTGGTCTCTGTGAAGTGCTGCAGTACATTTTAAAAAAAATATAGGTGAGGGAAACTCAGCTAGCACTTGAAAGTCATACGACTCCTTACTTCTAATTCTGGTTTATTCCACCATGTAACATCAGGGAAAGCTTCGCAACAATACTTTTCACATACAGGAAAAGGAACTGACACTTCAGAGCTTAAGTTCCACATTGATAGGCACAGTATAAATCATGAGATAGAGAAAGGTAGCAAAGACCTGCAAATGGACAGAGCTGAAGCATTTAAAAGCTATGCTGATACATTGGACCCACGAGACACCTTATGGCAGTGAGTTTAATTCAAACTCCCTGTATTCCCTTGCCTTTTTTTGGGGCAACAGAAAACTAATCTTTTAAATCATACAATCATTCTAGTTGATCCAAGTAGGCTGGACCCTTAGCAGGTGTAAAGTGGCATAGCTCCATTTAAAGTGCATCCCTTGCTAAGACAGCTGAATGCCCATGCCTATTATGCTCTCAAATATATTTAACACCCCTGAAAGGACACATTTCATTTTTCTGTCTTCTCAGTTGGGATCTTCTTGTTGATATAAATCATTAAACAAAAACAAAACAGACCTGATGGCTAGGAATGAGTAAAGTTTTATTCAAAAGGGCAGCAATGACTGGGGCAGATCAAGAGGGGGGCACTGATACAGCAGTACCTGCTTTGATTCTTATTCTACCCAAAGTTTAAAACCAACTGGCTGGCAGTGGCAGCAGCGCATCTATGCAGGCAGCAGTGAGAAAATCAACTGACTTTATGACTCACTATAATCTATCCAATTCCTTCTAGACTCTTCATTCCACAAGGGTTAATGATTCTCTCTCCTTTGTATTGGCCTTGATGTTCCACTAATCAAGATATTTCTTCTTCTGTAATTATCTTAGCTGTTCCTGCTAGCTCCTGTTTCACTGCCAGTGCTTTGATTTTAAACTGAATAATACAGTCCTAGACCCCTAGCATATTAGTAAAGCTTCCAGTTTCTCGTTAATGGGAGAAAAATAGGAGTTGTGTTATATGCGTCGATGCACCACACCATCTGTGCCCCGCTTTTCAAAATCCTGTATCTGCCCAGGTCAATGACCCATATGGTAAACAGCAAAAATACAGCTAGCAGTATCTAAAGCCCCAGATGATATTTTTAGGTTCAGCTCATCAAGTACATACATATCAGCTTTTCTGAGATTTGGTTGTGTAAATCAGTGAGATGCGTCTGCTTCCCAGTGGCTCCAAAAAAATTAAACCCAATGCAATAGAGATCCCCTGAATAGCTATAGTTTTGGAGCCTTGGAGCAATTCTGCTGTAACCTGTTATGCTGCATTTTTATTATTGGCCATAAAAATTTCCTTTATAATAAAACTTTGTACAGACTAAAAGATCTTAGCCTGAAGAAGTGTGGTTTCTTCCTTTCTCCTTCCCATACATTCCAAATCCTAAATTCACTTAGAAAGTGAAAAAAATGTAATTTTATTTAAAAGTAACGAAGCAAATCAGCTTGGCCTGCTGTGCCCTGTTCAAACAATGAACAAAAAGGATTGCTGTGTGTTTAGACATTTACTAGACTCATGTAACACAACAGCAGCTGTTTTCTAAACAATGAAATCTGACAAATTCATAATGTGATTTAATTGCCTGTGGTATTTTAGCATACTTCAAAGCATCTGAGGTAGTTAGCAATAAAAAGGGAGTTTACTGTGTTTTAAAAGCATCTTTATTATGCTTAATCTAAATGCTTACTTAAAACATTCAGAAATACTGGATTGATCTCCTATTTTCTTGGACTGTGCTGTAGACATTATTACTTTTGTATTGGTTAATTTTCCTTTGCCCCATGAGTAATGTAACTCATGGGGAAGGCAGGCAGCATTACCATCACTGAGTTCCTCTGTAGCAGGGTCCCCTAACTCCAAGGAAAATAAGAGGGCAGGGAGAATGAGGGCAGCATTAGAGGGCTCCAGTGTGGTGCAGGCAGCTGGGTGGGGGTTCCAGCTGCAGAGAGATGAGCAATGTAAAGGAAAAGGAGAGGTCTAGAGAGCTATCTGGGGCAAAGTGCCCCACTCCCTCGTAAGATGGAGGGGCAGTGCTTTGGGCAGGCAGGTAGGTGAGGAGCAGGTGAAGGACAGCTGGGCAGACTGCAGTAAATCAGAGCAGGCTGAGCAGAAACTCCTGGGCAAAGTGGAAACCATGTAACTGGAAGAGGTGGAGCCCCAGCATATTAGAAGCCTGGCTTCTGAGCTAGAGATCTCAGTCTGGTCCTAACCTCCAGCCAGTGTTGGAAGTTGCATGGGAGCCAGCAGATAGACAGTAGGAGTTTGCTGGGGCCTGGAAAGACCAGGAACTGGAGGTTTGGGTATGGCTACAGGGGTGGATGGAGGCCATGGGTGGGATGCCTGGGAAGTACACTGTGTTATAAAGGGCTGAGGCCAGGCTAGAGCCCTGCAAGGGTCCAGGACCTGGTGGGCTGCATATGCTAAGGCACAGTAATTTATAGGCTCTGGCAGACTGCATAGGATTAAAGCTAAGTAGCATAGAGGCTGGAGATAGCAGCCATGCAAGAGTCAGGGACTCAGTGGGCTGAACCCAGCATAGGGCCAGAGGGCCCAGTAAAGGAAACAGAGTAACACCTGTGAGGCACATGTGTGGCTATGGGGGTGGCTGGAGGCCATGACTAGAGTCCTCAAGTCATATGCTTAAGTCATCCTTAAGGTGACTAAGGTCTGTAGGGTCATGATTAGGGACAATAAGACTTAGTGATGGAGTCAGATTGTGTATGGAGGGGTTGAAGCCCCAGAGTCCAGTGGGCCATTCTGAGGCCAAGACTGAGATCAAGAAGAGAAATCCTGCTCAGGGCAGTGAACCAAGTCTGATGTAAAGCAGGACCAGGTGAGGTATCTAAATCTCACTTTCCTCTGATGGCACTTCTCCCACTGGTATCATTTGACTCACAAGACATGGCAGGTGAGATAGCAGGCGATACCCTGAGAGGCCACAGTGGGTAATCAGGACATGTGGGGATGCAAGGAGGTGCCATGGGTGACCCTGAAGTCAGGCTCTGTGACAGGGTCCTTGTTAATTCTTAGCCATTCTGCCCTGTCTCCAGAAGGGCTTTCCAGCTTGACAACCTATATTCCTGCTTTGCTTCTCATCATCGGGTTTCTGAGCTTGCCTAGAATAAATCCAACCACAGGGGACAATGCTATGTTTAAAACTACTCCAACCCTGTAAGATTAAATGCATTATAAACATGCTTTGAAATAAAAGCGATAAAAGCAAAGAATGTTTATAATGATCTAATTCTAGCATATGTAACATACTGTGGTTCCAACTGCCACAGAAAACAACTATCAGTACTGTGTCTAGTTGGGTTTGGCTGCAGATAAAATAAGCCAGTTTTCAAAGAGTTCTGCTACAACTTGGAACAACTAAGTGGGATAAGACTGAAGGAAATTATTTGACACATTCTAAGTTTTTCCTGTTTTTATCCATTTAATCTAGAAGGGTAACATTTTCAAGAAGTCTTTTAAAACTGTTCAACATCAGTGCTTCTTTAAATCTGATGCTATGTGACCACTGAGAAATTGAAAGTGTATGTCAAAAGTTAAATCTTCTACAACTTTGACAGTGTATGAAGACTTATTCTGTCCTTGGTTATTCACGCACATCTCCCGTTGGTCAAAATGGCACTTGCATGTGTTCTCCTGAGGTTAGAAGGCATTCAGTTCACAAGAGACCAACTTAATAATAAAACCAGTAGCTATGGTGCAAAAGTGACTAGTCTCCAAATGGGACCAATTAACTGGGTTCTTATAAATGTGTACCTAAGAACATTGTAAGGCTTTGAGACTTTTGGGACTGCATATTTGCCTGACTGTTATCTTGGTTGTCTTGGACATCCTGTCACTGGGTTCAGGACTCCCTCCTGTCAAGCTCATGTGGTTGTTGCTTGAGCACTGGCTTCCCCATGTTAAAAGACGTCATGCACAGGCCTCTGCCAGGGATGTTAACATCTCTCACAAACCAAACGGGAGGACGGGATTCACCTCCAAGGAGAATTATTCTGCACAGGTGCGGTCCTGCAGGGACCAAACCAGGAAAGCCAAGGCTGCAACTGAACTCCAACTAGCTTTAAGCATCAAGGACAACAAAAAGTCCTTTTTCAGATATGTGGGGAGCCGGAGGAAAAGCAAGGGCAATGTTGGATCCCTGCTAAACCAGATGGGGCAACTGACAACTGACGCCCAGGAAAAAGCCAGCCTATTAAATAGGTACTTTGCGTCAGTCTTTCATCAGCTCCATGGGACACCCATGCCTGCTATGGAACAGGGAGATCCGGGTGATGGGGATCCCCTACCCTCCATAAATGCTGACCTCGTGAAGGAACACCTTGAGAAGCTGGATACCTTCAAGTCAGCCGGCCCTGACAATCTGCACCCCAGGGTACTCAAGGAGCTGGCGAGCGTCATAGCCCAGCCCCTGGCATGGATCTTTGAAAACTCCTGGCGCTCTGGTGTAGTGCCCGAAGACTGGAAGAAGGCCAAAGTGGTGCCGATCTTCAAGAAAGGGAGGAGAGTGGATCCGGCTAACTACAGGCCCATTAGCCTGACTTCTATCCTGGGGAAGATCCTAGAAAAGTTTATTAAGGAGGCCATCCTTGATGGACTGGCCCAGGCTAACATTCTAAGGGACAGCCAGCAGGGGTTTGTTGCGGGTAGGTCTTGTTTGACCAATCTCATTTCCTTCTATGACCAGGTGACCTATCACTTGGACAAGGGAGAAGAGATTGATGTCATATATCTTGACTTCAAAAAAGCCTTTGATCTGGTATCCCATGATCACCTCTTGGCCAAACTGCCCAGTTGTGGCCTTGGCTCCACCACGATCTGCTGGCTGGGAAACTGGCTCCGTGGTCGGACCCAGAGGGTTGTAATTGATGGCAGTCACTCATCGTGGTGCCCTGTGACCAGTGGGGTCCCTCAAGGCTCTGTCCTGGGACCCATCCTGTTCAACATATTCATTAATGATGTGGACATTGGAGTCAGGAGTGGACTGGCCAAGTTCGACGATGACACCAAACTTTGGGGCAAAGCATCTACGCCAGAATATAGGTGGGTGATCCAGGCTGACCTGGACAAGCTCAGCAAATGGGCGGACGAGAACCTGATGGTATTTAACACCGAAAAATGCAAGGTTCTCCACCTTGGGAGGAAAAACCTGCAGCATCGGCAGTGCTACGTTGGATAGCACTACAGAAGAAAGAGACTTGGGGGTCATCATTGACCACAAGATGAACATGAGCCTCCAATGCGATGCTGCGGCTAGTAAAGCGACCAAAACGCTGGCTTGCATCCATAGATGCTTCTCGAGCAAATCCCAGGACATCATTCTCCCCTTGTACTCGGCCTTGGTGAGGCCGCAGCTGGAGTACTGCATCCAGTTTTGGCCTCCACAATTCAAAAAGGATGTGGAGAAGCTTGAGAGAGTCCAGAGGAGAGCCACACGCATAATCAGAGGTCAGGAAAACAGTTCTTGTGATGACAGGCTGAGAGCCATGGGACTCTTTAGCCTGGAAAAGCGCAGGCTCAGGGGTGATCTGATGGCCACCTATAAGTTTATCAAGGGTGACCACCAGGATCTGGGGGAACGTTTGTTCACCAGAGCACCCCAAGGGATGACGAGGTCGAACGGTCACAAACTCGTGCAAGACTGTTTCAGGCTGGACATAAGGAAGAATTTCTTTACTGTCTGAGCCCCCAAGGTCGGGAACAGTCTGCCAGCAGAGGTGGTTCAAGCACCTACATTGAACACCTTCAAGAGTAAATTGGATGCTTATCTTGCTGGGATCCTATGACCCCAGCTGACTTCCTGCCCTTTGGGCAGGGGGCTGGACTCGATGATCTCCCGAGGTCCCTTCCAGCCCTAATGTCTATGAAATCTATGAAATCTATAAACCCTGTGGTGATGGATAAGTGGTGGTGGGGACAGGAAGTGATTTCTGGGAGTCCCTAGACACAAATCTGCATATAGGTAGTGATAGTGTGATAGTCGTTTTGCACTTACTGAGACAGAAGTAAAATTTGGCAGCTGTGGTCATGACTGAGCAGTCCTCTTTAAGATCCCCCCTGCTCACCCTAAATGGGTGAGGGGCTAGAAAATTTTCCCTAAACATAGGCTGTCTCAACACCCCACCCCGGCTGGATTTCTGCATCCAGTGGGATACTCTACTTGCAGCTGAAACCCACAAAATAAAGTACTAAAGTTTGCCATATGGAACGTCCACACTCTCATGAACTCTTTGAACAGTGAGTGTCCTGAAAAAAGAACCATCATAGTAGCTGGAGAACTTGCAAGATGTGACATTTGATTTTGCTCCCCTAAGCAAGACCCACTGGGCAGATGAAGGCCAGCTGAAAGGAGGAGGTGGCTGAGCCTTTTTTTGGAAAGGAAAGTCACTTGAGGAGAGGTGCTTTTACAGGGTTGGCTTTGCCGTCAAGAGCAAGATTGTCAGCCAGCTTTCAGAACTCCCTGTGGGCATTAATGAATGCCTTATGACTCTGTTTCAGGCTCAGTAACAATCAGTATGCTACAGTCATCAGTGTGTACACCCCCAAGCTTGACGATGAAGAAGTCAACAAGGAACAGTTCTACTGCACTCTTGACACAGTCCTGACTGCCACTGCCAAGGAAGACAAGCTCATCCTCATGGGTGACTTCAATACAAGAGTTGGGTGACATTCTGCACTCTGGAGTGGCACCATTGAAAGAGGGGGTGGGGAAAGTCAACTCGAATGGCATCCTCCTCCTCAGCAAATGACTTGCTTATCACTAATAACTTCTTCAGACAGAGTGACAAATATAAGACCACTTAGAAACATTCATGCTCCAATCACTGGCACCATCTTGACTATATTAGTGTCAGAGCCTATGATAGTACTGATGTCCACATCATTCGAGTCCTGACGGGTGAGGATGACTGCTGGATGGACCAGCGTTTAGTCAGATCAATCATGTATATGCTGCTTGGACCACAATACCATAGGGAATACGGAAGAGATTTAACATCAAAGCATTCCAAAAGTAAGCTAAATGTGAGGCTCCTCAGCAATGCCTTACTGAGAGGCTCTCTGATCTACGTGATAACATCAAGGACATCCAGGCACCTTGGAAGGAGCTTAAGAATGTTATTCACAAGACATGTTCTGAATCAAATGGATACTCCACTTGCTATCTCCAAGATTGGTTTGATGAGAACAATGAGGAAATCCTAGCACTTATCCATCAGAAGTCCACATCTTCATTAATGATGTGGACATTGGAGTCAGAAGTGGACTGGCCAAGTTCACCGATGACACCAAACTTTGGAGCAAAGGATCCACACCAGAAGACAGGCGGGTGATCCAGGCTGACCTGGACAGGCTTAGGAAATGGGCGGACGAGAACCTGATGGTGTTTAACACTGAAAAATGCAAGGTTCTCCACCTTGGGAAGAAAAACCTGCAGCATCCTTACAGGCTCGGCAGTGCTATGCTGGCTAGCACTATGGAAGAAAGAGACTTGGGGGTCATCACTGACCACGAGATGAACATGAGCCTGCAATGTGATGCTGCAGCTAGTAAAGTGACCAAAACGCTGGCTTGCATCCATAGATACTTCTCAAGCAAATCCCAGGACGTCATTCTCCCCTTGTACTCATAGAATCATAGAAGTAGGGTCGGAAGGGACCTTGTAGATCTTCAAGTCTGACCCCCTGCCAGGGCAGGAGAAAAAAAAAAATTGGGCTCAAATGATCCCAGCTAGGTAGGCATCAAGCCTCCTCTTAAAGACCCCCAGGGTAGGAGCCAGCACTACTTCCCTTGGAAGTTGGTTCCAGATCCTAGCCGCCCTGACTGTAAAGTAGTTCTTACGGATGTCTAATCTAAACCTACTCTCCAACAACTTGTGGCCATTATTCCTTGTTATGCCAGGGGGCGCTAGGGGAAACAAGGTCTCTCTCAAACCCTTCTGGTCCCCCCTAGTGAGTTTATAGACAGTCACCAGGTCCCCTCTCAGCCTTCTCTTGTGAAGGCTGAACAGGTTCAGGTCTCTCATTGTAGGGTCTGCCCTGTAGTCCCCGGATCATTCAGGTGGCCGTTCTCTGGACCCTCTCAATGTTGTCCACATCTCTCCTGAAGTGGGGCACACAGAACTGGACACAGTACTCCAGCTGTGGCCTGACCAGTGTTGCGTAGAGGGGGAGGATCACCTCTTTGGCCCTGCTAGAGATGCACCTGTGGATACACGACAAGGTCCGGTTAGCCCTGCCAACCATGACCTCACCTTGTCAATAACAACTCCAAGATCCCTTTCTGCCTCTGTGCTCTCAAGAAGGGAGTTTCCCATCTTATAAGTGTGTTGCTGGTTACTACTGCCCAAGTGCACATCTACTCGGCCTTGGTGAGGCCGCAGCTGGAGTACTGCATCCAGTTTTGGCCTCCACAATTCAAAAAGGATGTGGAGAAGCTTGAGAGAGTCCAGAGAAGAGCCACGTGCATGATCAGAGGTCAGGAAAACAGACCTTATGATGACAGGCTGAGAGCCATGGGGCTCTTTAGCCTGGAAAAGCACAGGCTCAAGGGTGATCTGATGGCCACCTACAAGTTTATCAGGGGTGAACACCAGTATTTGGGGGAACGTTTGCTCACCAGAGCGCCCCAAAGGATGACGAGGTCGAATGGTCATAAACTATTGCAAGACCGTTTCAGGCTGGACATAAGGAAGAATTTCTTTACTGTCTGAGCCCCCAAGGTCTGGAACAACCCGCCATTGGATGTGGTTCAAGCATCTACATTGAACACCTTCAAGAGCAAATTGGATGCTTATCTTGTTGGGATCCTATGACCCCAGCTGACTTCCTGCCCTTTGGGCAGGGGGCTGGACTCGATGATCTTCCGAGGTCCCTTCCAGCCCTAATGTCTATGAAATCTATGAGAAGGGAGCCACATTCTGCAGTTGGCAAAATGAAACCTCCAACCAGCAAAAATGAGAGGCTTACCACCAGCACAAAGCTGTAGTTCAGAGGAGGTTACAGGACACCAAGAACCAGTGGTGGCATGTGAAGGCCATGGAAATCCAGAGCTTCACTGATTGACATGACATAAGAAGCTTCTTTCAAGCAATAAAAGCCATCCATGTTTCAATAGTAAGGGGGTTGGGCTTTGGCCAATTGAAACATGGCCCAACTCCTTTGCAATCCCAGGATAGCTCTGTCCTTCTCACAGACAATCTATCCATCAAGCAACGCTAAAAGGAGCACTTCGAGACTCTACTCAGCTGTGAATCTGAGGTATCAGCTGCCACCATCAAGTCTGTCCCTCAACACCCAGTAATAAAATGTCTTGCCGATCCCTCCATCCTTCAAGGAAATTTGGAGTGCCATCACTCAGACCAAGATCAGTAAAAGGTGCCAAGTCCAGATCGCATCCCCACAGAGGTCTTCAAAGCTGGTGGAACAATACTAATGCAAAAATATCACAAATTTCTCATCAAAATATGGGTTAACTAGGAAGTTTCACTTGACCTAAAGAATGCTAACAATGTGACCATCTTCAAGAAAGGGGATAAGTCAGTGTGTGGAGAAATACAAAAGCACTTCCCTCCTCTCCACTGGTGGGAATATTCTTACTTGTATCCTTCTGAATTGCCTCCTCCCCCTTACTGAAAATGTCTTTCCAGAATCCCAGTGTAGCTTTAGACTATCTTGGAGTACCACCAACATGATTTTTGTTGCACAACAGTTCCAAGAGAAGTGTAGAGCAGTGATTCCCAAACTCTGACAGACTGAATACCACAAATTTGAAATGAGTACCACCTTAAGTACCACCAGCAAATTTTTCATACACACAGGTAACAGACTATTAAAACAACATCAAAACATTTAGTAATCATACAACATGGTTTTATCAGTTACGGGAGCCATATAAAACAATTGTAAATTGGAAAAAAGACTGTGTAAACCGTGGGTAGGCAAAATTTTTGGCTGGAGTACTGAAAAAATTACAGTGAGTACCCTCTAAGGTGCCTGAGTGCTGGCACACCAGAAAAATAAAATTGGGGCAGAAGGTACGTGGCAGGATGCACTGCATATTAATATAGTTAATAATTATAAATGTTGCTGCTGATGCTTTTTTTTCCCTTTGTTTTTTACAGTAAATACCAGGTTTTCAACAAATTCTAAGCCTGGTGACAATAAATAGAACTTCATATACTACCCTTGAGGGCTGTGTGAAGCTTCAGTCCCTGGTTCGATTCAGTGGAGATTCAGCCTGTTTAGGTACCAGGCGGTACCAAACCTCAAGGTAGCAGGTGGCTTATGAATGCTGGGGTGGATGGAGCATCCCACAGGATGGGGGGCTCCCCAGTACACTTGGCAGCAGACCTGGAAGTGGACCAGAAGCACTTCTGCTCTACTTCCAGATCTGCCAGGGAGTGCGCTGGGCCCCCCCCGGCTTGGCAAACTGGTGCCTCCTGGGTCTGAGGGCGGGCACCCGAGATCCCCCCATGGCCGAGTGCTGAGCCTGGGAGGCATGCCCCTGCCCTGTGTGACCCAGAAGTGGACTGGAAGTACTTCTGGTCCATTTCCAGGTTCACCACAGAGCATGTGCCCCCCACCCCCCAACACTCCTGTGGGATGCTCCATGCATCCCACCATTACAGTGTTCATGAGCAATGCCTGGTACCTTGAGGTATGTAGAAAAGCATTTAAAGCTGTGTCTATCGCTGAATTGCTGATTCTCTGAATCAGCATCAAATCTTCAGATTTGGATTTAGCCTAATTGAACTGGGGACATTGATCCAAATCAATGAATTGAATCATTGCTCCTGATCTGGGCTGAATCTGAACTAAGTATCACCCATTTCACACCCCCCTACTACCCTGGTTCTTGTGTATTCTCTTTTGTTAAAGATGTTGTGATGTGGGGGGGGAAGAGAAAAGAGAGAGGGAGGGAAGATAGAAAGGGAGAGAGGCGCGGGAAGGGAGATGGCATCCCACGCAGGTCTGGAGGCAGTGGCAGTGGGGGTGGAGGTGCTGCACACACTCTGGGGCAGGCATTGCAGGATGTGTGCTGCATGCTGGTCTCTGCACCACACTGTTGCTACCATTGTCTCCCTGCATCCCCGGAAAGACCCAGGCCACCTTTGTGCCAGTCTTGCCATGGGGATGGGGGGAGAAAGCACTGCAGCAGCCCGCTGCTGCCCAGGGGTTCTTCACCATGTTACAACTTCCTCCAGAGCCACACAAGATGCCATGTGCCTGCCACTGCCAGGTGGGAAGAGGATGCAGTGCAGCCAGAACACAGCAAGCACATGGCATTGTTTGAGGCTCCCGGGCCAGCAGAGCAGTGTGGTGCAGAGCCCAGTGCACAGCAGCAGACCACCTCTGCTCCATGCATAAATCCAGGAGGCATGTACCCGCTATGTCTGCCCCAGGGTGTGTGCCTACCTATGCCCCTGGATGAGCTGCTTGGGCTTTCACACCACTCTCCCTGAGGGTCCATTCACCACAGTCCCTGACTCTGTCCCCTTACCTCCCTCACTGTGGGGGCCTTGATCTGCCTCGCCCCACCACACACCTACCTACTGGGTGCTGTGTTCCTGGCTGTGGGCAACAGGCTGTGTGCAGCAGGCTACTACTGGGCTCTGGGTGTGTGCAGCCCCTCCTCCCAACTTTCTGCGTACCACGTCCAGGTGGTCTGTGTACCACTGGTGGTATGTGTACCACAGTTTGGGAACCACTGGTGTAGAAAGGAATGCCAGGACTTAGGTCAATGAATGTCATAAACAAGGCCTTCAACTCCATCAATCATGAAGCCTTATGGAAGGTGCTGGCTAGGTTTGGTTTGATTGTCCACTGAGGAACTTCAGGCTACTCCATGCTGGGATGGCCACCACGGTCCTCTGCAATGGATCAGAGACAGACCCATTTACCATCTGTACTGTTGTCAAGCAGGGCTGCATCATTGTTCCAACCCTTTTTTTACATATATTTTGCTGTGATTTTTGACTCTCATCCATGACTGCCTTCCTCCTGGATTTGGGGTTGAGTATTGAATGGACAGTCTACTTTTCAACCTGTGGCACCTTCACAGCAAAACAGGTTACCAAGGCTGGAATCACGAACCTTCAGTATGTTGACACCTGCATTATCTTCACATACACTGAAACTGATTTGCAGTCCACCCTTGACCTTTTTTCAGGTGCCTATCACAGCCTAGGCCACTCCCTTAACATTGGGAAAACCAAGATGCTTCATCAGCCTGCCCCAGCACAAATTGCCCTCCTGCTCCCACATATTACCACTGGTAAAACATTGAGTGTTTCCCATACCTTGGCAGTCACCTTTCCCACTGAGTTAGTCTTGATGTAGAAATCAAACATAGGATTCACTGTGGTAGTGTATCCTTCAGAAAGCTGCTTTGCTGTGTCTTTGCTGACCAAGATCTGCAAATGGAAACTAAGATCCTGGTCTACAGTGCACTGGTTATTCCCATGCTCCTCCTATGGGTATGATACATGGGTGACATATCGAAGCCATCTTAAGCTCCATCAGCACTACCTCATGAAGATCCTTCACATTAGATAGGAAGACCACTGCACCAATGTCAGCATCCTCTCTGCAGCTAACATAGCATTGAGGCAAAATTCATGAAACATCAACTCTGCTGGGCTGGCCACTGTGTGTAGGTGGCTGACACTCATCTCCCAAAGCAAGTCTTCTCTCAACTTAGTCATGGTAGGGGGACCTGCAGAAGACAGGAAGTGCTACAAGGACACCCTGAAAGCATATCTTAAGAAGGGTGGTATCAACACAGCAAACTGGGGAAGTGCTGGCTGGTAGCAGGTCTCAATGGTGCTGCATCATACATCAAGCTACAGCCCACTTTGAAGAGAACTATCTTGCTCAGGAAGCTGACAATGGCAAAGGAAGAAGGAAAGTACACAACATCCTGGCCAACAGTTGTGCCCTCCACAAAGCACCTCTTGTTATATTTGTGGAAAAACTGGCAGAGCATGGATAAGACTCCTCAGCCATCTTAAAACTCACCAGGAATTCCCCGCCTTGCAGACATAATCCTCATAGGGGGATAGCCGATGATGACCTAAGAAATTTGTGAGGCTTAGAGACTGTTTGGATTGCATATTTGCCTCCTGCCTGTTATTTCTTAACTTCATGAATGTCCTTTATCTACAGCAGTCCCTTTGTATAACCGATCCTTCCATTACATTTTATTTCCTTGGCTCTCACCAACAGTTTCTAAAAAGAATGAATTGTTATTCACTTAAATTGGACAATTCAACAATAGTGGAGGGAATAATGGAGAGTAACCACAATCCTTCAAAGTGATAATAACCTGCAGAGATCTTTCAGTACTCCATTTTTAACCAAAACCTGACATTTCTCATTATTTCTGACTGCATATTGCCTAATCCAAAAGTATATTTATCACAAGTAATTGAGGCAAAGGACTGACATAGCAATTATTTCTACAGGTACTAGCCAAAAATTGAACTGTGTGTCATTGACTGCATATCAAATTCCTACTGCGGATAAATAGTAGAATCACATTAAAAGCTTTCAATTATTAGAACAAAATAATGTGACCTTTGATCCAAGGCAAAGATTTTGTTGATAAAAATGGCTTTATTTAAATTAGTATTTACTATATCCATTTATTAGTTACCTTCCTCATACCCTTCCCAAGTCAAACAACTATAGTATTTATAAATTGGATACTTAAGGTGCTTGATTCATTTTTAAAAAAATGCAACGTTGAGGCACAACTAAGGACATTCCTTAATTCTCATGCAAAATGTTCATAATGAAACCTGAATCCATGATAAGTTTATAAGTGCCAGGGTTTTGTTGGCATTATGAAATCCATTCCAGGTTTTCTGAAATTTTCAGGAACCAGATAAACATAATTTAGCCACTTTAGCCAATTTCATCCCATGATTCTTATATGAAACCAGGTAAGACTTGCTGGCAGACATTCATATTTCCTCTATTATAGAAAATGAAATAAAAGATTTTGCTCTACTTTCACCAAAGCTGCTCTACATTCTTTTCAGTGAAATGTACTGACTGCTGGCTTGGAAATGCAAAAATATCTTCAATTCTTTTACTACAATGAATAATCAGAAACCAAAAGTTGTACCATTATGGTGAACTACATTTCTGATGCAATCTGCATTTATTATTCTCTAGTCTGGGTAGGAGGGAGAAATGTGAAGTTTTACTGCATTAATATACTAACCCACAGAAATCACCAAGTCTTTGGAAGGCATGTTCACCTTAAGTTTAAGAATTCAGCAGTATTGGCATTTCATTCTGCACTGTCTCTTCTCCATATAGTGAAAAAGTGGGTGGATGAAGAGAGAGAATGGAAAAGTAGTTCTGCTTTCCCTACAGTATCCTATTTGCATTCAGGCTCTCTTCCTGTTTTAATGTATAAAACACTATTAGTACAAGTGTTTTATACATGATACTGTAATATTTTGGGGGTTGCTTGTTGGATGTTGCTTAAACAACCCTCTTTGGTTGCAGATTTGAAAGCAGATGAGGTCCATATTGTAGTGGCTTCACATAATTCACTCTTTTTATGACCACTGCTATAAGCTCTCCACTGATTTCAGCAGGGGTGACCCCATCTCAAAGTATAATGTATTTTATTTATCCTTCAAGGTGAGAATAGACTCTGACAGGCACATCTCTGTTTGTTCCTTTGAAATATGGATGGTAAATGAATAAATAATAATAAACCTATAAATATTGAACATTTCCTTCTGATTAATAGACTACTGCCGTCTGTTGCATAACAACAGTATAATCTTTACTGGGGTTTTAGATTTTGCACCATCTTGTACAATATACAGCACCTGAATATGCAACTGTGTTAGTAGGCACTATCAAAATGCAGGAAGCCTCTCTGAAACTGAGAGAATATAGTTAATATTTTATTTTACGAACTTGGACAAAACTAAGAATGTACTAATAATATTTTCTGATGAACACAGTTATAAGGCATTGCCACTATAGAGGGGGACCAGAATATCACACAGGAAGAACTGAATGATCTTGAGGGATGAAATAATATAAATGGAATGAAATGAAGTAGTAATAAGTTATTCACTTCTGGACATTAATATGAATGACTGTCTAAGCTGGAAGGTCATCACTTAGAAATGACTTAGGAGGCAAAAAAAAAATCCAAAGCCATTAATCAACCATTAAAAGACAATGAACCACCAATGTGATGGAGCTCTGAAAAAAAAAATCAAATGCAATTTGAGGATACATCAGATGATGTATTTTCAGTAGGGACAAATAAGCATTACTGCCATTGTATGTGGCCCTAATGAGACCTCATCTGGAATACTATATACAATTCTGCAAGCTCAAGAATGATGAACTCAAACTGAAACAGGTGCTTAGAAAAACTACTTGGGTGACTGAAGACGAGGCAGTATCTCTTCTGAGAGGAGACATTAGGAGAAGAATAAATTTATTTAAATTTGCTGTGAAAAAAGTGTGGAATCTAGAAAAGGAGGAATCAGAAGATGCAAGGTCTGGAACATCTTTATACTAGTAAGGAAAAAGAAGCCAAACTCCTATAAGATAGTTGGATGCTGAGAAAACAGGGCAATTGGCTAGTTACTTCAGGTGTCTCTACACAAATGCAAAGAGCCTGGGAAACAAGCACAAAGACAGGAAGTCCTTGCGCAGTCATGGAAGTATGACGTGATTGGAATAACAGACTTGGTGGGATAGCTCACATGACTGCAGCACTGCTACAGATGGCTATAAACTGTCTAGAAAAGACAGGCAGGGGAGAAGAAGAGGAGTTTTGCTTTGTGTAAAAGAGCTAGATGATTGTTCAGAACTCCAGTATGAAACTGGAGATAATCCTGTGCAAAGTCTCTGGGTTAGGGTAAGAGGAGAGAGCAACAAGGGTGATGTGGTGATGGGTATGTGCTATTGACCAGCAGACCAGGATGAGGTAGATGAGGCTTTTTTTAAACAGCCAGTCCAAGTTTCCCCAATCACAGGCCCTGGCACTCATGGGGGAATTCAATCATTCAGACATTTGCTGGGAGGGTAATACAGCAGTGCACAGGCAATCCAGGAAGTTTTGGAGAATGTTGGAGGACAACATCCTAGTGCAAGTGTTGGAGAGGACAACTAGGAGCCATGCCCTTTTTAACTCGCTGCTCACAAACAGGGAATAGTTAGTGGTGAATGTAGAAGTGAATGACAATGTGGGCAGCAGAGCCTAAAAAATGAGTTCAGGATCCTGAGGAAAGGAAGGAAGGAGAGCTGCAGAGTATGGACCCTGGACTTCAGAAAATCAGACTTCAACTTACTTGGGGAACTGATGGGCAGGATTCCTTGGGAGATGAGTTTGAGGGGGAAAGGAGTCCAGGAGAGCTGGCTGTACTTTAAAGAAACCTTACTGAGGGCACAGGAACAATCCATCCTGATGTGCAGGAAGACTAATGAGCATAGCAGAAGATCAGATAGACTTAGCAGATAACTCTGCAGTGAGCTTAAACACAAAAAGGAAGCTCACAGGAAATGGAAACTTGGACAAATAATTAGGGAGGAGTATAGGAGGACTGCTTGGGCATGGAGGGATGAAATCAGGAAGGCCAAGAAGCAGTTGGAGTAGTATCTAGCAAGGGTTGTGAAGGGTATCAAGAAGGGTTTCTATAAGTATGTTAGCAACAAGAGGAAGCTGTCCTCTCACACTGGCAGTTCAGCCCATGATTGGCTACTACGCCCAAGTCTCTTTTTATAGATTTCATAGACATTAGGGCTGGAAGGGACCTCGGAAGATCATCAAGTCCAGCCCCCTGCCCAAAGGGCAGGAAGTCAGTTGGGGTCACAAGCATCCAATTTGCTCTTGAAGGTGTTCAATGTAGGTGCTTGAACCACCTCCGATGGAAGACTGTTCCAGACCTTGGGGGCTCGGACAGTAAAGAAATTCTTCCTTATGTCCAGCCTGAAACTGTCTCATAGTAGTTTATGACCGTTTGACCTCATCATCCCTTGAGCCACTCTGGTGAACAAACGTTCCCCCAGATCCTGGTGTTCACCCCTGATAAACTTATAGGTGGCCATCAGATCACCCTTGAGCCTGCGTTTTTCCAGGCTAAAGAGTCCCATGGCTCTCAGCCTGTCATCATAAGGTCTGTTTTCCTGACCTCTGATCATGCGCGTGGCTCTTCTCTGGACTCTCTCAAGCTTCTCCACATCCTTTTTGAATTGTGGAGACCAAAACTGGATGCAGTACTCCAGCTGCAGCCTCACCAAGGCCGAGTACAAGGGGAGAATGATGTCTCGGGATTTGCTTGAGAAGCATCTATAGATGCAACCCAGCAATCTGGTTGCTTTACTAGCTGCAGCATCGCATTGGAGGCTCATGTTCATCTTGTGGTCAATGATGACTCCCAGGTGTCTTTCTTTCGTAGTGCTAGCCAGCGTAGCACTGCCGAGCCTATAAGGATGCTGCAGGTTTTTCTTTCCAAGGTGGAGAACCTTGCATTTTTCGGTGTTAAACACCATCAGGTTCTCATCCGCCCATTTGCTAAGCCTGTCCAGGTCAGCCTGGGTCACCTGCCTGTCTTCTGGTGTGGATGCTTTGCCCCAAAGTTTGGTGTCATAAGTGAACTTGGCCTGTCCGCTCCTGACTCCAATGTCCACAACATTAATGAAGATGTTGAACAATATGGGTCCAAGGACAGAGCCTTGGGGGACCCCTCTGGTCACAGGACACCATGATGAGTGATTGCCATCAATTACTACCCTCTGGGTCCAACCACAGAGCCAATTTCCTAGCCAGCAGGTTGTGGTGGACCCAAGGCCACAATTGGCCAGTTTGGCCAAGAGGTGATCATGGGATACCAGATTGAAGTCTTTTTTGAAGTCAAGATATATGACATCAATCTCTTCTCCCTTGTTCAGGTGATAGTTCACCTGGTCGTAGAAGGAAATGAGATTGGTTGAGCAAGACCTACCCACAACAAACCCGTGCTAGCTATCCTTTAGGAAGTTGGCGTCGGCCAGTCCAGTAAGGATGGCCTCTTTAATAAGCTTTTCTAAGATCTTCCCAAGGATAGAAGTCAGGCTGATGGGCCTATAGTTAGCCAGATCCACTTTCCTCCTTTTCTTGAAGATAGGCACCACATTGGCCTTCTTCCAGTCTTCGGGCACTACACCAGAGCTCCAGGAGTTTTCAAAGATCTGGACTATGATGCTCGCCAGTTCCTTGAGGACCCTGGGGTGTAGATTGTCAGGGCTGGCTGACTTGAAGGTATCCAGCTTCTCAAGATGTTCCTTCATGAGGTCAGCATTTATGGAGGGCAGGGGATTTCCCTCACCCGGACCTCCCTGTCCCATAGGGCGTGGGCATCCCGTGAGACTGATGAAAGACTGACGTAAAGTGCTGATTTAATAGGCTGGCTTTTTCCTGGGCGTCAGTTGTCAGTTGCCCCATCTGGTTCAGCAGGGCTCCAATGTTGCCTTTGCTTTTCCTCCGGCTCCCCACGTATCTGAAAAAGGACTTTTTATTGTCCTTGATGCTTGAAGCTAGTTGGAGTTCAGTTGCAGCCTTGGATTTCCTGGTTTGCTCCCTGCAGGACCAGACCAGTGCAGAATAATCCTCCTTGGAGGTGAATCCCATCCTCCATGCTTTGTAGGCCTTTCTTTTTAGCCTTAGGAGGTCTGCTAGGTCCCTGGAGAGCCAGGGGGGCTGCTGTGCCCTCCTGCTGCCTTTCCTCCAAGATGGAATAGACTTAGCTTGTGCATTGAGGATTGCTCCCTTGAGGAGCAACCACTCTTCTTGAACTCTCCTCTCCCTGAGGTCATGGTCCCTTAGGGCCTGACTGACAAGCCTCCTGAGCTTGTCAAAGCTGGCTTTTCTGAAGTCAAGGACTTCCGTGTTGCTGACTGACTTGCCAGCTTTACGGCAGATGGTGAAGGTGATCAGCTCATGGTCGCTGTCACCCAACTTCCCATCGATCACTAGGTCGCCGATTAGGTCATCCCCTGTAGCCAGTACCAGGTCAAGCAGTGCTTTGCCTCTTGCTGGCCCACAGACTTCTTGAGTCAGGTAGAGGTCATCCACACATGAGAGGAAGCTTTGTGACCGCTCAGATTTTGCTGAGTGATCCTCCCATGAGATGTCCGGGTAATTGAAGTCACCCATGACAACCATCTGTTTTCCATATCTTACCAAAGTTCTTGATATTGGACTCAGAGTGTATAACTTCACCCTTCATACTATTAAACTTAGGGCACCTACAAGAGTTACACTTAGATTAACCTAACTCAGGTTAGGCTTAAATTGCCCAAACATGGTTTTTCCAATCTAAGTCCGTTTACCTCCGTGGGTGAACTAACTTTAGATCAAGAATGGGTTAATCTGATTCATAAGGTGTTAATTCAACTTTTGAACACCTACCTGTATGCATTCACAGCACAGACTGAGGGCCGGGAGAGCCTAGCTGTTCACCTCAGACCCAGGGTTGTGCTGTTCTAACCCCCACCCCAACCCCGAATGGGCTATTTTTAGCTCCCCAGCTAATTCCCTGGGACCCACTGAACTCTCCTGGACATGCTAGCCCCATGCCCAGTCCTGCTAGCTCCTCCCTCTACCCCAAGTTACTTACTTCTCATTGCCTGCTCTGCTCCTGGCAATGGCAAGCGTCTGCATGCACCACTCCCAGGTTAGATTTAGGAAACTAAGTTGCCTAAACCAAAACCAGGTGTGGTTAACATTTGTACATACTCTTAGTATTTTTTCTGTTGCTCCATTCCACAAGGTCATCCAATTCTTTCTAATCATCTTCAATTACTGGCAATAGTCTCTAGATTTTTATCATACACAAATTTTGTAAGCACACATCTGCTTATTGTACCAAGGTTAATAATAAAATTGTTATACAAGATAGATCCCAAGCTCAAAATCTAAAAAAATATACTAGTTACCCCTTTTAAATATGAGAACTCCCCTTTCAACATGTAGTACACCTTCTAGTCAACTTGCTGTCCAACTAATGATTATAGTATTAATTCACATTTTCTCCAGATTAGGTTCTAATTTCCCATACGTCATATACTTTGTTTAAATGCACTAGAGGTCAGTTATCCTGCTTTGGTAGGAGAGAAACATCAACATCCATCCTTGACCCATTACTTTCATTTTGGCTCCCTCACCAATTTTCTTTTAGCATAAATTCATCCAGGTTGTTTTAGTAGTTTCTATCACCATAGTATCTCAGCACCTGAGTACCATGTACAGTTTCCTATGCCTATCATTTTATATGCAGCTGCAGATAAATTATATAATAATAATCCCTCAAAAATCCACAAGAATCACAGTTTAGGAGAAAATTCCCATTTTAACATCATAACACATGTCAAGTTCTTGAAATGAACTGGTGTCCTTTAATCCTTTCTCTACTTCATATAAATGCCATCAATCAAATCTTTAGAATGCCTCAGTTCAAGTAAGACAAGACCAACCTGTCTCAATGCTGTTGTGACCTTGGTAAAGTGAGCACTATTTACCTATTTTTCTCTCAATGGGGTTCATTACAAAAGAGCAGAGTGTTTGATGAACAGAGTCTCTAGGGCCGCAGTAGATCAATACTGATACATCCTTTATGGACAAGACTTTAATATGCTGTCACACTTATGGCAATAACCTTTGTTGTTTTCCCAGTTGCATTTACTTTCTGCACTTTGGAGGCCTGGGTGTGAAATAAATCAGAAAAAAATTTAGAGCCTTTCAGAGACAAAGTAGAAAAACATATGACAACTTGCATGCAAAGACTCCTTGGTTTCCTCCATTAGAAAAGCAGGTCACTTAATAGCAAAGTAGAGATTTCCTGCACAGACTTTAGGCAGTCAATAATCAACAGACTACTATTTACCTTCCCATTTGTGATCCTTTTCAAAGCAACCTGGGACATTTTAGAGCTTCCCTGTTTGTGGCTCTTGGATCACAAACACTAACATGCCATGATCTTAGGTTTACTGCATGACATCACTATATGACAAAGTGTTAAGGTTGTTTGGATGCATTAAATTGTTCATTTCTTACCTTTTGTTTGGATTTCTATTAAGTGCAACTTTAAGGCTTATTTCCCTGAGTTTACAAAGCTTGATTTTTAAAAAAAATTTTTTTTTTGAGATAATTTAACATGACCCTTCTTTTACTCTTATGTTATAGATAAACTACTCTCAACTTTATCTTAACATATATTATTTTGGCTAGGAGAGCTATTAGGTAGATTAAATATAGTGGTACTGCAGAACAGAGAGGTACATCAGACAGACTAGAACAGTGAAGAACTCATTGGCTTTGATTTATAACGGTTTGTGCAAGCCTTCTCCTTCCCCCTGTGATAGGCTGAGCTGTGCTGGAAGGTTGTGGCCCCAGAGGCCAGCTAGCCTGCACCCCCCAACTCTAGCTCTTCCAAACTGCCTCTCTGTATCTTGCCTGCATCACCTTGACGGAACCAATTATGTGGGAAGTTTCCTAAGCCTTAGAGTGGGGGTTTCCTTTGTATCACTTGACTTCCCCCCACATCTTCTACTTGTCCAGGCCCTGACCCTCTTGGCTGGGGCCTATTTGCTCTAGCTGCTACCTTTAGGTTTAGGCCCACTTCACCCAGCTGGGGCTCTTCAGTTGCAGCAGCACTAATGGGAATTATGCCGAACAGTTGGGGCTCTGAGACCACTTTGTCCCCCAGCCTTGAAGGGGTTAAACTCCCCTACCCCCACTCTCTGTGTATGAACCCATCATCAACAATGGGTTAATGTCACAGGGTGCTTTAAGGCTCCTTCTATGTGACTCCACATCCCCTCACAGTCACTACCCATCCTCTAGTCAAACAGAAATTAAAAAGGTAAGCTACCACTGCAAACTAAAATACTGCCCTTCTGGGCATTTGGGAACCAATCCCATATGAACTGAAATCCTTTATTCCTTCTGGGTCCTGTGCCTGGGGAATAGCAAAACAGCAAAAAGAAAACACCCCCACTTGGTCCTTACTTATTAGGCCTTCCCTTGTTGCTTTTGGGCACCCCTGTGTGCTGCCTGGGGGTGCTGTCTCTTCCCTAGCTGGGGCTAGAATGCCCCTCCAGCTTGAGGGCAAGCCTATTTATTCCCCTGAGCCCTTCCCCTTCCCCTTCCTGTCATCCCAGTTTATTGCATGGTCCAAGCACCGAGGTTGCTCAGTCTCAGCCCTGCCAGCTGCCTGCCCTTTGGCTTCTATCCCCGCAGTATGTAGCCCGGAGAGCTACTAGTTGTTGCGGCTGCCTTTTTCCACAAAGACCTTACCCTTAAAAGGCCCTTGCCAGTCCTGCTGACTCCATAGCCTTCTTACTGCAATAGGGCAAGGTTTCCCTGTTACACACCCACCCTCTCTTCCCTCCCCAGGCTTTTTCATGTAAGTTTTTACCCCCTTTCACATTTCACCACCACTTCAGCTTGTGCCTATGTTTGAGGCAAAAACACTGAATTTTATACAGTTACATTTTCCAACCATGCAATACTTCTGTTTCATAAGAAACATTAGCTCTAATCTATTTGAAAATCCAGTTTGTAAATCTCAGCAAACACACTGGCTGCATCCAGATGAGCCTGGATGTGCAGTATGTGGTGCTGCAGACCTGTCTGTAGTGCCACACACCGCATGTGCAGGCGTTTCCTGTGCTGTTACCTTACAGTGCACCAAAAAAAAGTGGGGCTGTGGACCTGGTGGCAGCACAATCTGCCCAAAATGCTCCGACTGCTGGCCAGGCTCCCAGCTGCAGGAGCACCATGGCTGCAGCTCCCTGAGGCCCTAAGACCCCAGGTCAGTTTCCTGGGGCCAGCACAGTGGATGGCCCCAGCCTCTCCTACCACACCTGGGGTAACCTGCCACATGCTACATCATGCGTGGCATAGGCATTACCCGGGGACAACTAGCAGTGGCACAAGGGAAAACAAGTGTCAATACTTGTCTGGATGTGACCATTGATTGCCTATATGCAGAGTTTGTAGTGAACTCCACAACCAAGGAACAATTGCCCAGTAAATTTCGGTTCTCTATGAATGTCAGAAAAGATCTGTGTGAAAACTGTCTTTTGACCTGACTCAGGCTCAGACAGATGCTAAAATGAAAAGAACCCAGATGGCTGAAAGGAAAGAGCAGAATGGCAATCAAAAAGATAGATACTTGTTGATCAAATGCAACATTTATATTTTTACTAGAAATATAGTAAGATGCTTATGAAGTCTAGAAAGTAGAAAAAGAGAAAATTAGTTTTGCTTATTGATGGCTTCCTCAGCAATAATACTGGTATCCTATGTCTGGTAGTAATAAACCATCTGACTGCTAGAAGATACAAGTTTTCTGCTATTCACTCACCTATAAACATCACAGACTGAACTTTAAAAGTGAACCTCAGGATGGAACCCAATTGTATTCTTTATCAAAGCCAATAGAGCAGTTCAAATCTGCAGCATTTCTGCTGCTGAATAAGGACATTATGCTATTTACAAAGATAACACACAAAATCATTATTGAAATTCAGTACTGTGATAATTCCAACTGTAAAGGGCCTACTATCTCTGTATCAGCAATCTAGAGGCCGCAATATAGAGGCCTTTATATTCAAACATTTAAAAAAGTGCTTATCTGTGGCTAGCAATGTTGAATAGGACTAGAAACTACCCATTTATTTTTATATTCATGAAAAAGAAATAGAAGCATATGTTAGAATCAGAACACTGTTATATGGGCAACTGAATATTTCCAATTAATTTTAAAATATATCGCTATCAACAGCAATTTGATGTATGGTGTACCAACCCCCCCCACGACTGTACATAATAATAATAATTTGAGTAATTTGTAGAGACCATTTTTGTCTTCTTCTTTTTTTGGGACACGTATGTTAACAGGTGATGTTTTAGTTTCATAGTTTCATAGTTTCTAGGGTTGGAAGGGACCTGAGCAGATCATCTAGTCCGACCCCCTGCCATGGCAGGAAAGAGTACTGGGGTCAAACGACCCCAGCAAGGTGTTCATCTAACCTCCTCTTAAACACCCCCAGGGTAGGGGCCAGCACCACTTCTCTTGGAAGCTGGTTCCAGACCCTAGCCGCCCTGACTGTGAAGTAGCGCCTCCTGATATCTAACCTAAACCTACCCTCTGCCAGCTTGTGACTGTTATTCCTGGACACTCGTGGTGGTGCTCGGGGGAATAGTGACTCCCCCAATGCCTGCTGATCCCCCTGACTAGTTTATAACAGGCCACAAGATCCCCCCTCAGCCTTCTCTTTTGGAGGCTGAACAGGTTCAGGTCCCGTAGCCTCTCCTCATAGGGCCTGCCCTGTTGTCCCCTGATCATGCAAGTGGCCCTCCTCTGGACCCTCTTCATGCTGTCCACATCCCTCTTGAAGTGTGGCGCCCAGAACTGGATGCAGTACTCCAACTATGGCCTGACCAGTGCCGCATAGAGGGGGAGGATCACCTCCTTGGACCTGCTCGAGATGCATCTGTGGACGCATGCCAAGGTGCGGTTGGCCTTCCTAACTGCCTCTCCACACTGCTGGCCCATGTTCATCTTGGAGTCAATGATGCCCCCCAGATCCTTTTCCACCTCCATGCTGACAAGAGAGGAGTTCCCTAACCTGTAGGTATGGTGCCGGTTGTTCCTCCCGAGGTGCATCACCTTGCACTTGTCTGTGTTGAAACCCAACCTATTCTCATCCGCCCACCCTTGTAACCTGTCTAGGTCTGATTGAAGCCTGATGCTACCTTCCAGTGTGCCCATATCCCCCCACATCTTAGTGTCATCAGCAAATTTGAACAGGGGCTTTTTACCCCCTCATCCAAATCACTGATGAAGATATTGAACAGTGCGGGCCCGAGGACCGAGCCCTGCGGAACCCCACTGCCCACGTCCTTCCAGGTTGAGAAGGACCCATCTACTACCACCCTCTGGGTGCGGTCCTCCAGCCAGTTGGCGACCCATTTGACTATGTGGGTGTCTACACCACAGCCCCCCAGTTTCTTAATGAGAACAGGGTGAGAGACAGTGTTGAAAGCCTTCCAGAAGTCCAGGAAGACTATGTCCACTGCTACCCCTGCATCTAATGATCTGGTGATCTGATCGTAAAAGGCCACCAGGTCGGTCTGACAGGACCTGCCACTGATGAACCCGTGTTGGTTGCCCCTAAGCATGCAGTCCCCTGCTGGCCCCTCCTGGATGTGTGCCAGCATAATTTTCTCAAACAGCTTGCCTAGGATCGAGATTAGGATTAACAATAAACAAAATAACAATAACATTGCTATCAAAAAGTAGTAACACTATTATCAAACCTTCCATTTAAAAGTTACAAAGAAAAAAAACCTCTCACACATTGCCAGCAAATTTTCTATTTAAGAAACAGCATCACAACCAGGCCTGAGACTTCTTGGTAACTCTATTTTATGTTTAAAAGAACATGAGAAAAGGAGCTAAAACTTCACTGAATGCTTTGCAGATCTGGATGGCAGCTACAGTAATTTCACTATCTCAGCCTCCAGATGTCTCCCTTAATCTCATCTGAGCAAACAGCACACGCAGTGCTCTAATACAGGAGCAAAAAAAGACAGGATACTTTTTCTTAACTTCTACATTTTTAAAAACGTCACATGTCTTGCACCTTGGGAAACTATCCACTAACTGGGTCCAGGTATGCATGCACTTCATTAATGAGCAGATGAATTAGCTCTGCAGTAAATCATCACAGTCTACATGTCTACTGGTATTAAGGTGCAGTAAACTAAGTCTGCCGTAGGATAGTACTGTTGGGGACAGTACTGTCTTATGGTAGATTCCTTTACTGTGCTGAAACTCACATGTAGATGCTGACTGGGGACATAAATTGTGTCCAGTTAGCTGGGGGCTTGCTCTGCCCTGGCTCAAATTGCTGCTGCAGGCACATGTGTAGATGCTGTGCCTGGGCGCAGTTTACTCTAACTCGAACTGCCCTGGAGTTTATTTCATTGCATTAACTGCATGTGTAAATGCACCCCCTGAGTAAATAATTGATCTGACCGATCACAGCTAAAGCAGAAAGGAAAAGCTGTGGGACTTGGGATCCAGATATCTGGGTTCTGTTAGCTTAATAGAATTTTTTGTGAATTATACACAGAGCACTCCACAGTCCTTATAAGCTTTCTGTAGGTGTTAGACATTACAGACACTGATGCCATCTACTTTTGCTTAAGCAAGTACTAAATGACTGCGCAGTAGCTGCTGGTACTGCACAATCCTGGCACCCCATGGGTTGTTTCTGACCCTACTGTACAGGAGCAACAAGCTTGTTACTACTATGCGGTAGTGGTGGAGTCACAGTTCACGTCCACTGACACTATGTCTCTGTAGCTTGTTGCTACTGCGATGTAGGGTCTCACTTTAGAAATCACATCTCTGAACTTGCAGACACTATTTGGCTTCTTAAATCTGTTTCCAGTTCAAATATTTATGATTTGCATGAAAAGCCCTTTATATGTAGTAGTTTGTCATAGCATGATAATTAATTTTAAGGGGCAAATTTTCCTCTCTGCTATGAATTTTGACCATTCTCACTTTTTTTAAAGTGAAAAATTATTTCAATAAATATAAAACAAAAAATGTTTCAAATTATAATAAAAAGAAATGGACTATTTGCTTCCCAAAATGGTACATTACCTTGGGGCTCAGTTCTACAAAATACTGAATAGTCTGGCCTGACCTAGCAAAGCACTTAAGACTATATCTAACTTTAAGTATGTAAGTCCCCTTCAAATCTTAAATGCCTGAGTGTCTTGCTGAATCAGGGCCATAGGGAATGTTATTAGGCATGAGTTCAAGTGCCTTGTTTGATTGGGCCAAGACACTCAGTCCTTAATCATTCTGTTACGTGTTGCTGTTGTGGGCTGAATACCAATTTTTTTTCCAGGGACAATATCTCTTCAAAGAATCTGTTTTGTTGCCAGATTCTCATACAGTTTAAGTAGGAAATACTTTGCTAGATAGCTGATAAGCTATGGGGCATGGCAATTTTCAATACACTGGATATCTACCTTAAATAAATAATTAAATGTTTATTTATGATTTTTGTGTATTCCATTAGACTGGCTTTATAATCTTGCCTTTTATTTTCTGCTCATTTAAAGTGTCTGTTTAAATTAATTTATTCTGTTTTTATTCTGTTATCTATTGTTTTATCAGGTGATTTCAATATTCTAGTTCTACATAAGTCTTTTCCCTTACTCAGGAACTATCGTCTGTAATAACAGCAATCAAGACAGTTCATTCTGACAAATGTGTGTCAGAAAAAGACTGCTGTGACTTTGAAATATTGAAAGTGACTGATAACATAATGTGTGAAGCAGAATAAATGCATACAAATGGAAGTTTTAGCTGAGCTGTCAAAGTACAAACTAAATACAGTGTCAGAGCTCTGCACTGAAAGCTCAGTGCACAAGTGGTTACAATGGCAAATTACTAAATGCACTCTGCAAAGTGTTTTATGAATAAAGTAGCAAGAAGAAGGTTTTTTTTGACCATATATCCTTTTTTTCCCCCTTGCTCACACTTAGTGATGAAGCAAAATGAAATCATATTTAAATGCAAAATGGGGATCTGGAAAGGCTCTCATTTTTTTAAAAAGGTTCTGGAGTTGAGATAGCCGGGGCTGAACCTGTTAGGGCAAATGTGCACTAAGCAGGGTAGAGAACACCTGTGCCAACCAGCACCACAAATCCTGCAAACTGATTGATGGGGACAGGCCTTTATGCCTTCAACAGAGCTCCTGTGAAGTCAAGGAAGCAGAGAGGCTGGTTAGGTCTCTGTGTGGATCAATCTGATTGCAGTATTAGGGCAAATGCAGGAACTAATCACTGCTGAACTTGCCACCCCCCCTCTCCATGGTACTCAGGATAATTAAGTATAGCCTTTTCCTCTGGGAAGGTCTAATTTACCACTCCAGGGTGCATGTCTATATGTGCCATTAAAGTGCAACAATAAACTCCTCCTAGGTATGCTGTTCACACATTTCTCCAGACCACAGCACATTGAGCAGGGTCAAAGTAGCCATGCCTGGCACTGGGCCTGGGAGGTCAGCCTGCCAGCCTGGGGCTGCTCTGACTGGGCTCACTGTGCTGCAGAGGGGCTGGCTGGGGCATGACGTTGTTTCAGAATGAGCCTAGCTGGCAGGCCATCTCCACACAGAAGCACCATCATGCCCCAGCCAGCTGCATCAGCATCTGCTGTTCACAAAACCCCCCTCTGTAACAGGGTAGTACTTTTTTAAGTACTACTCTGTTGTGGAGTTTATTAATTACATGTGCCCTAATAGGGGTGCATGTGTAGATTCTGAGAGATTTACTGCAGAGCTAATTAGTCAGTAAACATTTCATGTAGATGCACCCACAATCAAAGGACAGAGATGTAAGAGGGGGGCCCCTCTAATATGAAAGTATAACACTTGGTCCCTCTCTCTTACCTGTGCTTCCTTTGCATCTTTAAACCCTGTCCTCTGACATCACCAATGGTGATGTGTAGGGGGTGCACATGGGTGCACATGCATCCCCTGAGAGCACCCCTGACTAGCTGCACTCGCCGCTTAGGTGATGTCGGGGGACAGGTGGGAGTGCCAGTGCTCCCCCTGCAAGCACCAGCTGATCGCTGGTCACTCCTGGAAGTGGTTGCAGTGATCGGTGACAGTGATTGTCTGTCGCGGGATCGGCAGTGAGGAGGCCCCCCACTGGGCAGCAAGATCAGCCATGGGGGGAGTAGGTGCTGGTCAGCAGGATCATCCATGGGGGGACTCCCCCCACTGTTGGCAGGACTGGTCACAGGTGGGGGCACATACCGCCCCCCCCAAGGTGGCACCAGTCACCCATGGACATCGCCAGCCCTTGGTTCTTCTGTATTGGGGTATTTCACTCCGCAGAGTGGAAAACTACTATCTTTCTCTGCTTATACACTTGATTGACCCTGGTTTTCCAACTCAGATGCCCCTTAGTATACTCAACCAGAACAAAACTGTGAATATTTAAATGATTCTTATTTGTTCTCTTTGTTCAGAGAGGATGGAGAATACATAGCAATGACCTTGTCATGGTGAACTCACCATTCTCTGAGCATACAGCACCTTTGTATATTTAATCCCAAATCATAAATTGCACATAGAAAAAAACCCTAATTTATTTCATTAGATATTTTTAACACTTTATTGCATCACTAAAAAGAAAAACTAAGAAAATTATTGCTTCTTTTCTTTTCCTGGAAAATAGGACTATATTCTGAAGTAAACGCTCACTTTAAGCCAAAACAAACCAAAAGCTCTCTTTTTATGGAAAGTTTCTTTTTTTCAGTATATTCTGAAAATAAATAAAAATTGGCATTGGTTTTTATATACTCATGACTATGAACGAATTTAAAGTTGTTATCCCACCCTCACGTGCCAGGCAAACAATATTAGTGCAAACGGATTCATTTCTGCTAACATATTTCATTCATTCTAAATTAAGGTAGAGAAAATAGCCACTAGACATGTTTCATAAGACTCATTTTTATTAGAAAACATGAGTTTTACACACCTTGCTCTACAAGAAAATCCCTGCACTGTGTACGGTAAAAAAAACAAACCTCAAACCTTCATTTCCTATCTTGGGCTTTCCTACTTATGAAAGAATTAACAGTAAACACATTCAACTCAAACTTGCTTTTAAAGCTTAGCTGTTCCTCAGTTTCCTTCTCCAAGACTGGTCACTCTTTTACTTAAGTAACCTGCTTCAGAGCCAAATGAACCTACTCTAACCTGCTCTTATTAGGATCAATATTTGGTAACAGAGCTGACACCTACAGACTAATTCTATCACAGAATAGTTTGGTACAACCAAAAGACCAACTTCTGCACCAATAAGAAATACAAATGGAATAAAGATCACCCAGAAAAGCAATATTCTCAAAGTTATATTACTTTTATTATTATTCAGTTTTACAACTGAACATTTTTAAGTGCTGGATATAAACACTCCCAAAGTAACATTAAATATCTGAGCAATTAACTACACAGCACACTGTTTTCATGTCTTTGGATGGGAACAGTTTTCACTTATTCTAATGGGAAATGAATTGGCCCTCCTACATGCTAAGTCTGAAGTGCCTCAGCGTGTGTAAATGAAATGGGGGCCCTAAATTGAGGCAGTGGGTTTTTAAAGGGTGAAGTAAACGCCCATGTCATGTACACACTCTGCGCTTACCTGCATGCACTTCCAGTGGTGGGAAAGGGAGGGCGAGCTGCCAGTTGGCGGGGGAGTGGGGGGAGCTGGTGCTTCCCTCAGTGGCAGTGCCCACCTGCAGGCACCCAGCTCGGGCAGTCCTGGGGGGCACTGCAGAGGGAAGCACCCAGTCTCTGTGCAGCTCCAGCAGGCAGACTCTGGGGTGGGGGGTAATCAGGCTTGCTGCTTTTCTTGGCTGGGGCCTGCCTTCCCAGGCTGCCTGCAGGGGCTCCTGTAGAGCCACTGAGCTGCACAGAGCCCAGTGCTTTGCTCTGCAGCTATAGGGCAGCAAACTAAAATGCCTTGGAGGAGTTTTAGCTTGCTGCACCTCAAGTCATTTAAGGTGCATTATGCCGCTGAATTTCCTACAACGGCTGGAATTAATGAGCAATACACCACTAAGGCGTGTAAACACTGACATCATTAAAGCGGTGCAAAATCGTTTAGCCACTTTAAAGTGTTGTGCACACATGCCCCTCGTTTCATCTACACATGGCCACTGAGGCTAAAGTAGTGGCTAATTAGTCGAATTAGTAAACTGTAGTTTTTCAGGTAATATCTACTGGCAATTCTAACACATAAAAAACAGTTTATTTGCAGTGGTTCACCTGTAATCAGTGGAGATGGAATCTGTGTCAACAGATCTTTTTTTCATAGATTTCATAGACATTAGGGCTGGAAGGGACCTCGGGAGATCATCCAGTCCAGCCCCCTGCCCAAAGAGCAGGAAGTCACCTGGGGTCATAGGATCCCAGCAAGATAAGCATCCAATTTACTCTTGAAGGTGTTCAATGTAGATGTTTGAACCACCTCCGCTGGCAGGCTGTTCCAGACCTTGGGGGCTCAGACAGTAAAGAAATTCTTCCTTATGTCCAGCCTGAAACAGTCTTGCAGGAGTTTGTGACCGTTCGACCTCGTCATCCCTTGGGGCGCTCTGGTGAACAAACGTAAGTCTGAATGAAGGGCTCACCATGAAAAGAAATCAGCCCTGCTTTGCACCATACACATTGTAGGAAAGGGTTGTAGAAGTTTTTCACACATGACTGTTTCACTCCTGCTTATTTCCAACCTGCAATACCCCTTTCACGGCTTGAATTCAAAGTGCTTATTCAAGACAAACTGTGAAGTGGTTCTGTGATTTTTCTGTGACTAGCTTCCCTATAGCTGCATACAGCATGCATTAAGGAAGGTCTTGTGCCTTTTTTCTTTGTGATGTTTTTCACCACGCATGCTCCACAAGCAGTGCTGCTGCTCCAGAATCCTTTCATCCACCCTACCAATTAGTATCATGGTATATTTAAAAGCTGCAATAGCCTGTTAGCTGCATTGCTATTTGTGATTCCATTTACTTCAATCTCTGTTGCACGTCTCTTAGGAATTTAAGCCCTGCCAGTACCAGTACTATCCAATCAGATGCAGTGCTGAGGAACCAAAAAAACCCCTAGACTTTAAACCTCTGCAAGAAAAATCTTTGGAACTACTGCTCCTGTCTCAGCCATCAGCCCCTTTCTAGCTGGCAAAGTACAGATAGCTATTAAACCCAGGCAACTCCTTTGAGGAGGTTACAGGATTCCTCGTGGTGTTGCTCTATTTTGGCCATTTCATGGGATGGCATGGGTCAAAGCCAGCTTCCTTAGAACAGTGAAAGTCTGCTTTCTCAGTACTACGATGAAGTTGTTATATTTGTGGTAGTATTGAGAGCAATGGTTTTACTTATAAGGCAAAAGTGTATTGTAAGTGTTCACATAAAGAGAGGAGATCAAGACTGTCCTTAGGAGAGGTGAAAAGGGATGAGGGATTTCTTGTGGTAGGGCTGTGAGGGAAATTACTGTTCTTTTATTTGTTTCTTTTCTTCCTGCTTAGGCTTATTTTAGGATGAGGCTTCAGATTTTTCTTGTAGATCCTGGTCTGTCAGCTGAGGTTCAATGGCAGGGAGGTTCAAATGAAGAGCATGGTAACCCAACTATCATAATTAGGGGTGGATGAGAGGGACATCTACTCTAGAAGCCACCTTAGAGCCGGTACAAGATTAGTAGCCATTGCTGCTGCTGTCTTGCTCACTGCCACTCCTAGGAGCCTGGCTGTTGTAGCTGCCCAGGGCAAAAAACACCTTGTTGGTTACTTCTAGGCAACCTGCCATTCTATCAAAGTCATGGGTCTGCTTGAGTATGATAAAACGGTGACATTTGCAGGGATGGAGGTTAATTGCTGGTAATCCTGAAGGCCTTGGGATACATTCTTGGTTTTAGGGCCAAGTATTATTCTTAGGTTTCAGGCAGAGGTTACAATTAAGACATGTTTAATCTGTTAGTTACTCCATAATTAGTAACCCTGCCACATGTTCAAGGAAATAATGGAATGGAATAACAGGAAATCAGCCACAAAAATATTCCCCAAAAGATGTGTAACATTTTTGTGCTGATTTTTACTGTGCCTTAAACTGAAGATGTGGCAGGGTAACCAGGGCTGGCTCAAGACTCCAGTGCAATCCTGGGGTTAGGACTGACAATGAGCTAATTGTTGGTCCCAGCACGGGGACCTCACAGGATTCTCAACCAGCTCTGATGCACTTCCAGCCCTGGGATTGGACTGAAGGCTGGGATCTACAATCAGGCCTGGGACTGTACCAGAGTCTTGAAACAGCCCCAGTGAGACCCAGAATCAGCTGATTTTTGGTCCTAGCCCCTGACCATTCACTCAACTTTAGCTTAGCTGCAGGCACCTGGCTTTCAACTTGCTGGTGCAGGGACAATTCAGAATCCTGGGCTTCCCCTTCACTGTGAAATAGTAATAACATCACTTGGATCTGATCCCTGATCCCCAAAACATATGTCCTACCATTCCTGTGTGGCATAGTAGAAGGTGAGATTGTTGGGATGGAGATCAGATTCCATCATGCCATTAAATGAACCTGTGCCAGCTGTCTCAGTTATACCAGTGCAAGGCTAACTTCACTAGTGCAAAAAACAGGGCACGGGGAATGACTTGTGACTTTTCGTGTATAATGTGTTTTCTAGATGTGGTATTGAAAAAGTTGTAGATGTTATTGTAAATAATTTTTGCATTCCTGGCTACCACAGAAACTGCTCTGCTACTTATATGTCATCTTGCAAGTTACACTTAACTAGAATCCTTCTAAAAAAGTGTCCAGATTTGACCTGGTGGGCATGTGGGCTGGGCATTCATTTTGGAGTCCAATAGTTTGGACTTTCACATGCTGGTGAGAGACAGGAAAAAAGCTCTTCCTGTGATGGTTTTTATCAAGTTTGAGTTGTAACATGCTGCATTTCGAAATCTCATTTCTGTGATCCATTTATGGTGGGTGTGGTTTTTCGAGTGTAAGTAGCTATCAAAGAGACCAAGCAAGTCTGATATCTTATTTTGTATTTGTTATTCACTTAATAATTGAAAAGTCTAATTAGATAATCTCATCTAGTGCCCTATCAGTTGAAGGCAATGATGCAACACCCCTCTATTGCCTCAGTAAAACATATCATAGATAGCAAGGGATATTTTGTTGGATCCTAGCCAGACAGTATCTCCTTAAATAAAAGGACTCATTTTCACTAGTAACAAAGTGAGGGAGAGAGAGGAAGGGAAGAAGAACAGGGAAGTTAGGAAGGACTTCAGCTATTTTGTGCATTTTGAGGCTGTTGTATTTCTGTGACCTCCAAATGACAGCCTGGAAGAATAAAAAATAGTAACTAACTTTGAGAAGAAAATAGGTAGAACAATCCATATATGATATATTCATGCCCACTGCAGGGCAGAAACTTTCTGGCACCTTTACATTTTCTGAAAAGATAAAAGAAGCAGAGAGGATAGCTGTACCACTGTGAGGAGGGCCAGAGCCAACCTCAGGCATGTACAAGGAGTCATTCTGCACACAGAAGCTTGGTTCTTTCCTCTGAACCTGATGTTTGGATTCTTAAAAACCTATAAGTGTAGTTACTGATGTACAAAGAACAAAGCTTTGGAACTGCCACCAAGTTATCAGTAACTATATTTTTTTTATATAATTGCGAAATAAGTGACTGAATTCACTTCCTGAGCCAGGACTTCCTCATGACCTTTTGTGATGTCTGCCAACTTGTAAGCTAAGTTTCCAGGGAGGCAGTAGAACAGCTCCTCTGAAATTATTAGTGTAATGTCTGCAACTGGTGGCATGTGTGTACAGTTTTAAATGTCTGGTAGTTTGCATTTTGCAGAGACAATTGCCATTTTGTGAGCCACAGCTGATGAAGTAGACTGCTGAAAAGATGTACACTGCACTGTCTAATGGTAACTTTACCTTTGTTCTTTTATTGTTTTCATTTTTTCCTTTCATTTAAAGGAAAAGCCATGCAGACATAATGCACATGGCTGCTCTCTGTGTATGAAAAATGCAAACCAACTATGGCTTGATCTTTGGAGGTACTGAGCACTGACAGCTCCCAGTTACTGTAGTGAAAATTGGGCTGCTAGCCTCAGAAGCTCATGAAATTTACATTCTTTCTCTCAGTCCGTCTCTGTCTAACAACATGTGATACTTGGTTCAGAGCACAGAACTAAAGATTCTGAGCTTAACTGTAAAAGTGCAGATGTGAATGAGATCATAACTCTTTACCATATCTTTATTCTTGACCCACTGTAGATGCCAGTCACATGCTCAGAATTGAGCAATTCTGCTGCGCTACAGGAAATACAGACAACCTGTAACATATCCTGATAGATTTTGCAATTTATATCTCCCAGGAGAACAATGGAGGCTTTGATGGTTAGGACTAAAAAGGGCCCTTAACAGGTATCAATTTTTTGTGTGTACAGAGTTCCTATTACAGCAAGTGACACATCCTTTTGGAACTTTCCTGTGAAATTCAGTAGTTCCCAATACTACAGCAGGAAGGAAGGAAAGAAGGAAGGAAGAGCTTATGTGCTGCTTACAGGGCTGCTGGTGCACAGAAGGTCAGCCCTGACAAAGAAAAAGGTGAATTCTAATTGATGGGAGCATGACAGCGGGTTGTCTAACGGCATGGCAAAATGTATTTGTTAAAATCTGCAAAGCATGCACGAAGTTATCAACAGAAAATGAATGAACTATTATTAAAATATTTCCTAAAGGGTTTCTATATTATTTTGATACAAGTACATACTATCTGAATTCTAAGTGTACTAGAATGAACTAGTTTAGGAGTACTGTTACACAGGCAGGGGTCACAATGGCTATCTGGGACCCCAAGCAGTCATCTTCACATCTGAATACTAGGGCTGTGCAAAGCTTTGGTTGCTGATTCAATTCAGCGGAGATTCTGCCTGATTTGGTGCCCAAATCTCTGAATCCAAATCAAATCAGGAGACCCTTCAATTTCTCTGAGTTGAATCAGAACCCCCTGAATTGATTCGGAGAGATTAGATGATTCGTACATAGACACGGCTTTAAATGTTTTTTCTACATTCCTCAAGGAACCAGGTGGCTTGTGAACCCTGAAATGGTGGGGTGGATGGAGTGATCCATGGGAATGCGGGGGGTCCCCAGTGTGCTTGATGGCGGGGGGGCAGTGTGCTCCCTGGCAGAGGACCGGAACTACTTCTGGTCCACATCTGGGTCCACCACCAAGCACACGGGGAGCTCCCCTGCACTCCTGTGGGACGCTCCATCCACCCCACCATCTCAGTGGTACCTCGAGGTATGTAAAAAAAAAACATTTAAACCTGTGTCTATGACCAAATCAGCGTCGAATCTTCAGATTTGGATTTGGCCAAATCAAATTAGGACTGTGATCCAAATCAATTAATCAAATCACTGTCCTCTGAATCAGGCCGAATCCAAATCTGAATTGAATATGGCCCTGTAGCAGGGCACTGTGTGTGCCTGCCACTTTAAGGCCCTGGAGCTGGCAGCCACCAGGTGCCTTATAAGGGCAGCCATTTTAGATTCAGGGCTGCCCATATAAACAAGGCAGTTTGGCTTCTGGAGGCTAGGCAACAACACAGCCTGGCCTGCGGGCTGCTGAGTTTCATCTGTAGGTAAGGGAGGAGTTATAGGGGATGGCAAGGAGGCTTCTGGTCCTGGGAACAACCTAAAACTACACCCTGCCAGGAGTGATTGGCTTGGTAGGGCTCTCAGTGGTGCGGGAGCCCCCAGAAAATGCCAGGCCAGTTACCACCCCAGTGAAAGGTGGGTTGGGGCACCTTAACCCCTAGCTCCCACCACGAGGTGGGTTACCCCTTTATATGTAGGGCCCAGGGGGTGGACCCCTAAAGAGAGCGAGGGGCTGAGATTTGATACTGATTGAGAGAGTACCCTTGACTAGCCCATGCTGGGGCCTGGACCAGACTGGTCAAAAGGGCCAGGGGCCCACCACGAGGGATGCCTGAGAGCTGAGGGCAAGGGGTTCCAACTGGCCTGGAGCTGGGCCAGGACCGGTAGCCAAAGGTCCCGGGGGACCATACCCAAGAGGGGAAAATGGCTTCAGGGAGCTACATAGCCTATATGAAGGTGGATGAGGCCACCTGATGAGAGGACTCTAGGTTGTGTTTCAGTCAGGAATATTTGGGGCCCAGTGTGGGGCCAGTGATGAAGAGAACACCTAGATGCAGGGGTTGCTGTGGATGTAGTCTTTCTGGACTTCCGGAAGGCTTTCGACACTGTCTCTCACCCTGTCCTCATCAAAAAGCTGGGAGACTGTGGTGTCGATGCCCACATGGTCAAATGGGTCGCCAACTGGTTTCATAGTTTCATAGTAGCTCGAGTCGGAAGGGACCTAGGTAGATCATCTAGTCCGACCCCCTGCCTTAGCAGGAAAGAGCACCGGGGTCAGATGACCCCGGCAAGGTGCTCATCTAACTTCCTTTTAAAAATCCCCAGGCTAGGAGCCTGCACCACTTCCCCTGGAAGCTGGTTCCAGGCCCTAGCCGCCCTGACTGTGAAGTAGCGCCTCCTAATATCTAATCTAAACT
The DNA here is from genome assembly GCF_052110815.1 of Crocodylus siamensis. Lineage (NCBI taxonomy): Eukaryota > Metazoa > Chordata > Crocodylia > Crocodylidae > Crocodylus > Crocodylus siamensis. The sequence continues at coordinate 150,503,734 of NC_143396.1, read as the reverse complement.
TACCCTCCGCCAGTTTGTGACCGTTATTCCTGGTCACTCCTGGCAGCGCACGGGGGAACAGGGACTCCTCCAATACCTGCTGATCCCCCCTGACCAGTTTGTAGCAGGCCACAAGGTCCCCCCTTAACCTTCTCTTGTGGAGGCTAAACAGGTTCAGGTCCCGTAGCGTCTCCTCATAAGGCCTGCCCTGCTGACCCCTGATCATACGAGTGGCCCTCCTCTGAACTCTTTCCATATCGTCCACATCCCTCTTGAAGTGTGGCGCCCAGAACTGGACGCAGTACTCCAGCTGCGGCCTGACCAGCGCCGCATAGAGGGGGAGGATCACCTCCCTGGACCTGCTCGAGATGCATCTGTGGATGCATGACAGGGTACGGTTGGCCTTCTTGACTGCCTCCCCACACTGCCGGCCCATGTTCATCGTGGAGTCAATGACGACTCCAAGATCCTTTTCCGTCTCCGTGCTGGCAAGAGGGGAGTTCCCCAACCTGTAAGTGTGGTGCCGGTTCTTCCTCCCCATGTGCAACACCTTGCACTTATCAGTGTTAAACCCCATCCTATTCTCATCCGCCCACCGTTGCAACCTGTCAAGGTCAGCTTGTAGCCTATTGCACCCTTCTAGTGCACCCACATCCCCCCACATCTTAGTGTCATCAGCAAACTTGAACAGGGTGCTTTCTACCCCGTCATCCAAGTCACTGATGAAGATGTTGAACAGTGCGGGCCCGAGGACCGAGCCCTGCGGAACCCCACTGCCCACATCCTTCCAGGTCGAGAAGAACCCATCCACTACCACCCTCTGGGTGCGGCCCTCCAACCAGTTGGCGACCCATTTGACCGTGTGGGCATCGACACCGCAGTCTCCCAGCTTTTTGATGAGGACAGGGTGAGAGACAGTGTCGAAAGCCTTCCGGAAGTCCAAAAAGACTACATCCACAGCAACCCCTGCGTCTAATGATTTGGTGACCTGATCGTAAAAGGCCACCAGGTTGGTCTGACAAGACCTGCCACTGATGAACCCATGTTGGTTGCCCCTGAGCATGCATTCCCCCGCAAGGCCCTCCTGGATGTGTGCCAGGATAATTTTTTCAAAGAGCTTACCCGGGATTGAGGTAAGACTAACTGGCCTGTAATTTCCCGGGTCCTCTTTTTTTCCCTTTTTGAAGATAGGGACCACATTGGCCCTCTTCCAGTCCTCCGGCACCTCGCCAGAGCACCACGAGTGCTCATAGAGCCGCGCCAGGGGTCCCGCAATGACCTCGGCCAGTTCCTGTAGAACCCTAGGGTGAAGATCGTCCGGACCAGCAGACTTGAACACGTCCAGCCTCTCCAGAAGTACCCTAACTAACTCCTCGCTAACCCCTGGCGTGTCTCTCTCGGGGCCCGAGGGGGGCCCAGCAGGGAGGTGGCTGAACTGGTCCCTACTTAGGAAGACAGAGGCAAAGAAATCGTTAAATATGTTAGCTTTGTCATCTGGCGTGATGACTAAGTTGCCCATCGTGTCCTGCAGGGGCCCCACATTACCCGGGACCCTCTTTTTACCCCCTATGTATTTGAAGAAGGACTTCTTATTGTCCTTAATCCGGGAAGCTAGTCCTATCTCCATCTCTGCCTTGGCCCTCCTGACTGCCCCCCTACATCCTCGGGTGACTGTAACATAGTCCTTCTTGGTGATGACCCCATCCCTCCATTGGGTGTATGCCTCCCTTTTAGCAAGGAGACATTCCCGGATGCTCTTAGTGAGCCATGGGGGTTTATGTGCCCTCCTGCTCCCTTTGACCCTTGTTGGGATTACCTCCCTTTGGGCATGGAGGATCGTCTCCTTAAGGAGCAACCACTCACCTTCGACATCTGATTCCCTTCCCCTCTGGGTCCTCAGCGCTTCCCCAACGATCCTCCTTAGCTTGTTGAAGTCAGCCCTCCTAAAGTCTAGGGCTGTTGCCTTGCTGCAGCCCTTTGCCACCTTACGCTGGATGGTGAATTCCAGCAAGCGATGATCACTGTCTCCCAGGTGTCCCATCACCCGCAGCCCCCTCACCAGGTCATCACCCGTGGCCAGCACCAGGTCCAACAAAGCGTCTCCCCTGGTGGGACTGTGCACCTCCTGGGTTAGATGGAGGTCCTGCACTCTGGCTAAGAACCGACGTGAGCGATCAGACTTGGCTGACTGCTCCTCCCAGCAGATGTCTGGGAAGTTCAGGTCCCCCATGATGACCACATCCTTAGCCCTCACTGCCTCTGTGAGCTGACCTAAGAATTCCTGGTCGAGCTCTTCTCCCTGGTTGGGAGGTCTATAGTAGACTCCCACCGTTAAGTCTCTCTCCCCTGGACTGCCTTTTACTCTAACCCAGAGCACCTCAGAGTGCCCCCCCTCTACTCCCTGGCTAATTAACAAGGAAGTATATTCCTCCCTGATGTAGAGTGCTACTCCTCCACCTTTCCTTCCTATCCTGTCCTTCCTGTATAGCCTATAGCCCTTGACACTCACCGCCCAGTCATGCGATGAGTCCCACCACGTTTCTGTGATCCCTACTATGTCAGGGCTGGTGACAGCTAGGAGGAGGGCGAGTTCCTCCTGCTTCTTCCCCATACTTCGGGGTAGTGGATGGGTTCTTCTCGACCTGGAAGGATGTGGGCAGTGGGGTTCCGCAGGGCTCGGTCCTCGGGCCCGCACTGTTCAACATCTTCATCAGTGACTTGGATGACGGGGTAGAAAGCACCCTGTTCAAGTTTGCTGATGACACTAAGATGTGGGGGGATGTGGGTGCACTAGAAGGGTGCAATAGGCTACAAGCTGACCTTGACAGGTTGCAACGGTGGGCGGATGAGAATAGGATGGGGTTTAGCACTGATAAGTGCAAGGTGTTGCACATGGGGAGGAAGAACCGGCACCACACTTACAGGTTGGGGAACTCCCCTCTTGCCAGCACGGAGACGGAAAAGGATCTTGGAGTCGTCATTGACTCCACGATGAACATGGGCCGGCAGTGTGGGGAGGCAGTCAAGAAGGCCAACCGTACCCTGTCATGCATCCACAGATGCATCTCGAGCAGGTCCAGGGAGGTGATCCTCCCCCTCTATGCAGCACTGGTCAGGCCGCAGCTGGAGTACTGCGTCCAGTTCTGGGCGCCACACTTCAAGAGGGACGTGGACAATATGGAAAGAGTTCAGAGGAGGGCCACTCGTATGATCAGGGGTCAGCAGGGTAGGCCTTATGAGGAGAGGCTACGGGACCTGAACCTGTTTAGCCTCCACAAGAGAAGGTTAAGGGGGGACCTTGTGGCCTGCTACAAACTGGTCAGGGGGGATCAGCAGGTATTGGGGGAGTCCCTGTTCCCCCGTGCGCTGCCAGGAGTGACCAGGAATAACGGTCACAAACTGGCGGAGGGTAAGTTTAGATTAGATATTAGGAGGCGCTACTTCACAGTCAGGGCGGCTAGGGCCTGGAACCGGCTTCCAGGGGAAGTGGTGCAGGCTCCTAGCCTGGGGATTTTTAAAAGGAAGTTAGATGAGCACCTTGCCGGGGTCATCTGACCCCGGTGCTCTTTCCTGCTAAGGCAGGGGGTCGGACTAGATGATCTACCTAGGTCCCTTCCGACTCTAGCTACTATGAAACTATGAAACTATGCCATCTGTGAGGCTTGGGCTGTGGTGTAGGGGAGGAATGGAGCCACAGACAGCGCCCGCTAGCAGTGGGGCAGAGAATGCACAGCCTCCCACTTAATTAACACCCTTATGAATTAAGATCAAGGCATGGTGGGTGAGAAGGTGGGTGGTTAGCCCAAGAACAGGTGGGTGGGCCACGTGGAGACTGGCCCTGAGCAGGCCCCCTGTTACAGGCCCACTTCGTACACCCGTACTGAATACAGTTCAGAGCCAGAGCCAATCTCATGTTTTTATTTCATCATAGAACATTTTTATGTATATGTAGGAAGGTTTCAAAGATCAGCTTCCTTCCAAAGCTTTCCATTGGTGACTTATTTTAATAAATCATGCCCACAAAAAACTTTTTTGAAAACATTTTGATATTGCACTTTGAACAGGGCTACTTTTTTTCATTTACTGTTTACAGTTTGTGCAGTACACTGAAGGTCAAAAACCATCTTTTAACACCCAAACACTTAATTCTGTCAGGAGTTTTGAAAGAATGATCCTTTATATGAGTATTGTTCTAAGGTTCCAGTATATTTAATTACCGAGTTCTGTACTGGCTCTTGTGTACAGACACAACTAGCACTTGTTTAATTAAAATTCTGACTGCAAATGGATTTAATTAAATGGGTACAAATACTCGTATGAATACACATAACTATTTAAAAACACTCTATCAACTTTGTTTGTGCCTATAAAAATTACAGGCATAAGCTAAACTGACACAAACAAATTAGGCTTAAACCCAGGATTTTGCACTGATTTAACCAAACAGGTTTAAATATATTTATGTGTAGAGCAAGCTAATAGCATCAAGTCATGGGCTTTGTCCATGGCTGGTACAGTTTAATTAGGACCCATGTGTATACATTTACTATTTTTCTGACAGTTAAGCTGCCTTAACTTTTTAAAATCAACTTAACTGTTAGAACGTACACAAGTATGTGGATCAGAGTTGACTTGAATGCGGCACAAAATAATACACCTCCAAGGTGTATTATCTTGAATCACATTGGTTAAGTTGACTTAGCTCACAAGATGGCTGCCACCATGTCACATGTGTGTATGTGTTTATGCTCTGATGTGACTTTACTTAAATTGACTTAGCTAAGTACTGTTGAAGCTTCGCTACTCCTGGTATCTGAGTTAGCTAGAGTAAAGCTAAGGAAAGGATGTTTGTATCTCCCTTTTTTGCATGGAAACAGACCTTTGCAGTTTCACTGTGTTTTTGCGGGGGGCGGGTTGCCCCAGACACTTTTGGTTTGGTGATTAAGTAACACATCACCAGGTCAACTATCAAAGACAATTATTTCAGGAGATTTTATTTTGTT